>NC_090376.1:35587095-40387095 GCF_036365525.1 Heterodontus francisci | reverse complement strand
GTGGAACAGAATGGACAGCAGAAGTAGCAATCCGGAGCAGGGACAAACTTACTGAGCACAGCGGTGGCATACTTCCTGAGTGCCCTCTCTGACTTGCCACTTGTATGTACAGAGGAAAGGGGTGTGAGAGGCCCAGAGAACTGAGTGCAACTGTTTGCTATGGGTGTCATTCATTCAGGCTTCGAGACCTCTAGTGAGGAGCAGCATCAGAGAAGCAGAGAGCTGCAGCCACCAGGAGTGAGCAACAACACCCAGAGGGGCACCAGGATCATGAGCCTGGAAGGCGGAAGGGAGAGGAGGGCACAGAGGGGCACACAATCAGCCTCTTGCTTGCAGAAAACAATACCCACCAGATAGGGTCTTCCATCAGAGACTCAATTTCCTGTAAATGTCAGAGCAATAATGTTGCTGAAGACTGCACCTCTCCAGGGAGGCAGTCATCGAGCTGTGTGCCATTTTGGCAGATGAGTTGAGTACTATGGGGAGGGACAGGCACCCAATGTCTGTCGTGTTGAAGGTCACCGGGGCGCTGAATTTCTATACCTCAGGATCATTTCAGGGATTTACCTGGAGATATCTGTGGGATCTCCCATTCTGCTGCATCAAGATGGTCACTGATGCCATGTTCAAGAGGACCAGCCAGTATGTACGCTTTCACATCGATCCGAACAATCTAGCTGAAAGGACCATAGGATTCGGGGCCATCGCTGGATTCCCCAAAGTGCAGGGTGTATTGAATGCACACATGTGGCCATCAAGGCTCCCACAGACTAGACAGCAGCCTTCATCAACAGGAAGGGCTTCCACTCGCTCAATGTGCAAGATTCCTGGGCAGCTGCCACGATGACTACAGACTAAGGCAGTCCCAGGTGGCCGACATTTTCAGGCTCACCTTCAAGCATGGGTACTGGCTGATAAGAGTCATAGAGTTATACAGCACAGAAACAGGCCCTCCAGCCCATCGTGTCTGTGCCAGCCATCAAGCACATAACTATTCTAATCCCATTTTCCAGCATTTGGCCCATAGCCTTGTATGCTATGGCGTTTCAAGTGCTCATCTAAATACTTCTTGAATGTTGTGAGGGTTGCTGCCTCTACCACCCCTTCAGGCAGTACGTTCCAGATTCCAACCACCCTCTGAGTGAAAAAATTTCTCCTCAAATCTCCTCTAAACCTCCTGCCCCTTACCTTTTAAATCTATGCCCCCTGGTTATTGACCCCTCCACTAAGGGAAAAAGTTTCTTCCTATCTAACCTATCAATGCCCCTCATAGTTTTATATACCTCAATCATGGCCCCCCTCAGCCTTCTCTGCTGTAAGGAAAATAACCCTAGTCTTTTCAGTCTCTCTTCATAGCTGAAATGCTCCAGGCAACATCCTGGTGAATCTCTTCTGCAACCTCTCCACGGCAATCATATCCTTCCTATAGTGTGGTGCCCAGAACTGTGCACAGTACTCCAGCGATGGCCTAACTAGCGTTTTATACAGCTCCATCATAACTTCCCTGCTCTTTTATATTCTATGCCTCGGCTTATAAAGGCAAGTTTCCCATTTGCCTTCCTAACCACCTTATCGACCTGTGCTGCTGCCTTCAGTGATCTATGGACAAGTACACCAAGGTCCCTCTGACCCTCTTCCTAGGGTCCTACCATCCATTGTATATTTCCTTGCCTTGTTAATCCTCCCAAAATGCAACACCTCATACTTCTCAGGATTAAATTTCATTTGCCACAGCTCCGTCCATCTTACCAGTCCATCCATGTTGTCCTGTAATCTAAGGCTTTCCTCCTCACTATTTATGATACCATCAATTTTCGTGTCATCTGCAAACTTACTTATCATACCTCCTATATTCACGTCTAAATCATTAATGTACACTACAAACAGCAAGGGTCCCAGCACCAATCCCGGTGGTACACCACTGGTCACAGGCTTCCACTCGCAAAAACAACCCTCGGCCATCACCCTCTGCCTCCTGCCACTAAGCCAATTTTGGATCCAATTTGCCAAATTGTCCTGGTTCCCATGGGCTCTTACCTTCTTAACCAATCTCCTATGCGGGACCTTATCAAAAGCCTTACTGAAGTCCATCAACTGCTTAACCCTCATCTACACATCTAGTCACCATCTCTCAAAATGTTATCAAGTTAGTTGGACATGATCTCCCCCTGACAAGGCCATGCTGACTATCCTTGATTAATCCCTGCCTCTCCAAGTAGAGATTAATCCTGTCCCTCAGAGTTTTTTCCAGTAGTTTCCCTACCACTGATGGATTCACCGGCCTGTAATTATCTGGTTTATCCCTGCTACCCTTCTTGAATAATGGTACCACATTCACTGTCCTCCAGTCCTCTGGTACCTCTCCTGTGGCCAGAGAGGATTTGAAAATTTGTGTCAGAGCCCCTGATATCTCCTCCTTGCCTCACATAACAGCCTGGGCCTGGGGATTTCTCCACTTTCAAGCACACTAAAACAGCTAATGCTTCCTCCCGTTCAATGCTAATTTGTTCCAGTATATCACAATCCCCCTCCCTGATCTCTACACCTACATCATCCTACTCCATAGTGAACACAGATGAAAAGTAATCATTTAAAACCTCACCTCTGTCCTCCGGCTCCACACACAGATTGCCACTTTGGTCCCTAATGGGCTTTACTCTTTCCCTGGTTATCCTCGCCCATAATATATGTATAAAACGCCTTAGGATTTTCCTTTATCTTGCCCATCAATGTTTTGTCATGTCCCCTCTTCGCTCTCCTAATTACTTTTTTAAGTAACTCCCCACCCCCCCCCACCCCCCACATTTTCTATACTTCTCTAGTGCCTCTGCTGTTTTCAGCACTCTGAATCTGCCATGAGCCTCTTTTTTTTTTTTTTCCTGATCCAATCCTCTATATCCCTTGACATCCAGGGTTCCCTGGACTTGTTGGCCCTACCCTTCACCTTTAACGGGTACATGTTGGCTCTGAACTCTCGTTATTTCCTCTTTGACTCCCACTGGTCTGATGTAGACTTTCCTACAAGTAGCTGCTCCCAGTCCACTTTGACCAGATCCTGTTTTATGATATTGAAATCTGCCTTCCCTCAATTCAGTACCTTTATTTCTGGTCCATCTTTGTCCTTTTCCATAACTACCTTAAATCATAGAGTTATGGTCACTATCCCCAAAATGCCCCCCCCCCGCTGATACATCTACCACTCGTCTGGCTTCATTCCCTAGGATTAGGTCTAGTACTGCCCCTTCTCTTGTAGGACTTTCTACGTACTGGCTCAAAAAGCTCTCCTGTATGCATTTTAAGAATTCCACCACCTTTAAGCCTTTTGCACTAAGACTATCTCAGTTGATATTGGGGAAGTTGAAATCCCCTACTATTATTTTTACACCTCTCTGAGATTTGCTTACATATCTGCTCCTCTATCTCTCCCTGACTATTTGGAGGCCTGTAGTACACTCCCAGCCAAGTGATTGCCCCCTTTTTGTTTTTAAGTTCTACCCATATGGCCTCATTTGAGGAACCTTCTAAGATATCATCCCTCCTTACTGCAGTAATTTACTCCTTGATCAACAGTGCAATGCCACCTCCTCTTTTACCCCCTCCCCTGTCTCACCTGTAGATTCTATACCCTGGAATATTGAGCTGCCAGTCCTGTCCCCCTCTCAACCATGTCTCTGTGACAGTAATAATATTCTAATCCCATGTGCTAATCATTGCCCTTAATTCATCTGCCTTTCTAGTAAGACTCCTTGCATTAAAATAGATGCAAGCCAGCTTTGCATTTTTCACTGCGCCTTAACAGGTCTATATTTGCTCTGCCTTCCAGACTGACTCAGTTTCTCTTTTATACTTGACTGTGCATCACCCCCTACTGTACCTCCATTCTGTATCCCATCCCCCTGCCAAATTAGTTTAAACCCCCCCCACAACAGCACTAGCAAACCTCCCAGCAAGGATGTTGGTCCCGTTCCAGTTCAGGTGCAACCCGTCCAACTTGTACAGGTCCCACCTTTGCCAGAAACAGACCCAGTGATCCAGAATACTAAAGCCCTCCCTCCTGCACCATCTCCTCAGCCACGCATTCATCTGCTCTATCCTCCTATTCCTATACTCACTAGCACGTGGCACCGGGAGTAATCCAGAGATTACAACCTTTGAGGTCCTGCTTTTTAATCTGCTACGTAGCTCCCTAAATTCTTGTTGCAGGACCTCATCCCTCTTTCTATCTATGTCATTGGTACCAATGTGTACTACGACCTCTGACTATTCATCCCACTTCAGAATGTCCTGCAGCTGCTCTGTGACATCCTTGCCCCTAGCACCAGGGAGGCAATATACCATCCTGGAGTCATGTTTGCGGTCACAGCAACGTCTATCTGTACCCCTTACGATAGAATCCCCTACCACTATAGCTCTTCCACTCCTTTTCCTTCCCTCCAGTGCAGTTGAGCCACCTGTGGTGCTACAGACTTGGCTCTTGCTGCATTCCCCTGAGAAGCTATCTCCCCCAACAGTATCCAAAGTGGAAAATCTGTTAGATAGGGAGATGGACCTAGGGGACTTCTGCACCATCTGCTTGGTTCTTCTACTCTGCCTGGCGCTCACCCATTCCCTTTCTACCTGAGCAGTCTTTACCTGCGGTGTGACCACGTCCCTGTATGTGCTATCCACGATGATCTCAGCCTCACGGATGCTTCGCAGTGTCCCCAGCCACCGCTCCAGATCCGAAATGCGGATTTCGAGTAGCTGCAGCTGGGGACACTTCCTGCACACGTGATCGCCTTGGACACTGGAAGTATCCCTAACTTCCCATTGCACAGGAGGAGCACTCCACGTTGCCAGGCTGCTCTGTCTTGACTTACCCTTAATTTATCCCCTTAAAATTACCCACTGAGAGGATGGCTACTTATGCCTGCCAGGAACCCAAGCACAGATGCAGAGGAGAGATACAACATTTGCCACGGAACAACTCAAGCGGCCATCGAGCAGGCTTTCTGAAGATGCAGGTCTGATGCCTGGATAGATCTGGTGCAGCCCTTCAGTCTGCCCTAACAAGGGTCTCATGTATTGTGGTGGTGTGCTGTGCTCTGCACAACCTGGTGCTACAGAGGGGAGAAGCTTTGAACAATGAGGACATCATGGAGCATGATGTTTCCTCTAACAATGAGGGTATGAAGGGGTTGGTGACCAGGCGAAACAGGAAGAAGACCCTAAGAACAACAGACAAATCGTGATGAGAGACACACAAGGGAGGCTCGTTACTTGCTGATACAGACAGGTTTCACGAGCATTACTTACACACCCAGTTAATCCAATAGAACCCTTCACTTTCTGCTCACCTGCTGTTGTTTCCTTGATTACTTTTACCATTTTCCTGGAGCTATCATCACACTAGTTAACAGCATAGGAAATGCATTGACTTAATTCGGTGTGCTCCTTCCCATCAAGCCCTTTGCAGGAGTCAGCAAACAGTTATTGGCCCAGCAGTGGTAAAAGAAGTAAAGGATTCTTTTAGCGGTGTACCATTTCACAATTCATTTAAGACACATACACAGGAAGGTGACATCTAAAATCAAAATATAAACCCGTGAAACCCAAGTGCAGCTTGGTGGACTTTTTCACATGTTTGCATGTGCTCCCACGTGATGCTCCCCCTGCACTGTCGGCTGTGGTGGAGGTAGGCTGCTGAACTTTCTGCTCCATGGCTCTTGACTGTGGTAATCATCCTATCATTGCCTGAGGCCCTGGCACATTGGAATCCTCCTTCACAGGTGCAAGAGCACCCTTTCTCTCCATGGCTTTGTGAGGCACTGGTGCCACCATCCATGCCAGGAGTACCCTGAGAGGCGCACCCAGATGCTGCAGACAGCTATTCTTCCACACTTTCAGAGCCCACTTGGCCATCTCTGTTCACCAAAGCAGTCTGAGGACCTGGTGATGGCTCCAGTTGTCTCATTCCCCTCTTACCCAGCCATTGCTCCACACAGCTCATGGAGGTGGCAATGGCATATAGGTCCGTGTTCATCTCCGACATCCACTGGTTGGAATGTTGAATTTGGCTCTCCATGAGGGGCACCAATCTCTCGATGGAGGAAGCTATTCAAGCACAAGCCAGAGTCATGGCTGCACTCATGGCTTGGATTGACTCCTTCATTATCCGTGCATGGGAATGCATAGACTCTGGAAGCTCCATCAGATGTTTCTGCACCTCATGCTACTGTTCCAGCATCTGCTGCCTTGTTGATGACTTCTGAGACATGTCATCAGCCTGAGGCATGTCATCATCCTGAAGTTGAACTTCGCAGGCCTTCCCACATTCCTTGAGTGAGAGTGGCATCAAATATCACTGCCTCTGTCAGCTGCTTGGGTGCATCTGTGCTGTGCTCACCGGATTGTGACCCCATTACTAACCACGCGCGAGTGCCCAGCAACATGAGAGTATCTGTGCTGGTGGAGAGTGTGGGGCAATGATGTGATGGTGCACCCTATGAGGTCTCCTCCTCCTCGGAGGTGGGGAGCTGTCGCTTAGGCTTGGGAGCTGGCCGCTCTTGTTCATGACCTACAAGAGTAAAAAGAGTGCTGAGAGGGCTATGCGCTTTACAACACATCCTTCTAGCTACTCCATCATCTGGACCTCTATGTGAGCAGTGATGGACATAAGAGCACTATTCTTTGTGCTCACCAGAGGGTCTCCACACCCATCCATTAGACCACTCACTCACTCACTCGGGGCTCTACACCCATCTCACTATCCGCGATTACCTTGCCTGCCTCCCAGCTCCAGTCTGTCTTCCTCCATAGGTGTGAGGATGGCCATGTAGGGCACATTGCCTCCCGTTCTTGACATTACCCATGCGTTGTGAGTTCTCTTCTCCTGCAAGCACATTAATTCCCATTGTTACTCACCCATCAAAGTGACACACAACTCGTATGTTCGCGGCAGCCTGACTGTCCAATGTGGTGGTATGCCTCCTGCATGCGGCCAACAGCTGGCTGTGCAGGATCGCGCCTGCCTTACCCGTGTCCTGCACAGAGAGACTAATATGCATTTGACAACCAATGCTGATGCCTGGGCATCTCCACTGAGTGGGTGGGCAACTCCTTCTCCAATCTCCGTTTTATCTTCAGTCACATTTAAGGCTGCAAGATTAATATTATGTGCTGCACTCGCCTTGCCAGAACACACAAGGTCATTGACCCTCTTTGGGCACTGCAGTCAGGTACGAGGGACAACCCCACAGCTGCTGACATCCTCTGCTATCTCCAGTCAGGCCTGCTTGGTTTGGCGAGTCGGTCTCTTCCTGCCATCCCCAAAGAAACAGGACTTCCCTCAGTTCCCTTACAGCCTGGAGGAGTACCTCCAGGAAGGTATCATTGAATCTTGGACCCTTGAACTACTTTCAGCCATGTTTTCATTTTGTGCTGCTGCCAGGGCGTTCTCACTGCTCCGTCCAGGACAACTGCATTATCATCTTCTACTGGCTGGCCAAGGTTTCAGGATCCAGAACTCCCCCCCCCCCCCCCCCCCCCCCCCCCCCTCTGCCTGCACCGTCGCAGTGGACACCTCCTCCACCTTCTGTCCCTTAATTGGCCAGCCCTGACAATATCACGCTCACACTCTGCTGCCCACCCATGCGGCCATGTCACCCATGGCTGGTGGGTGGGACTTGCTTACTTGAGGTAAAATGTTGGCCACAAAGTCATTATGGAACAAAAGGAGGCCACTTGGCTCACTGAGTCTATGCCAGCTCTCTATAGAGCAAACCAGTCAGTCCCACTACCCCACTTCATCCCCATAGCCCTGCAAGCTTATTTCCCTCAATTGCCTATCCAATTTCCTTTTGAAATCATTGATCATCTCAGCTTCCACTACCCTTGTAAGCAAATAGGCCGTAACTTGCAATTGTAAAATTTAACTGTAAAAATTTGTTAAAACTATATGCCAGCAGGTTTCAGCCATGCTTCAGTGGATAGCACTCCCACCTCTGAATCAGGTCGTGTGTTCAAATGTCACTCCAGAAACCTAAGCACAAAATTTAGGAAGACACTGCAGTGCTGCACTAAAGGAGGTGTCATCTTTCAGATGAGATACCAATCCCAGAGCCCTCTCTGCCTTCTCAAGTGGATGTAAGTGATCCTTGGCACGATTTTGAAGAAAGTTTTCCTGATGTATTGCCCAATAATTATCCTTCGAGCAACAGCACTAAAACATATTATATGATCATTATCCACGTTGCTGTTTGTGGAACTTTGCTATGCGCAAATTGGTTGCTGAATTTCCTACATCACAACAGTGCCTACACTTCGACCATACGATTTAGGAGCAGGAGTAGGCCACCCGGCCCCTCGAGCCTGCTCCACCATTTAACAAGATCATGGCTGATCTGATTGTAACCTCAACTCCACATTCCTGCCTATCCCCGATAACCTTTCACCCCCTTGCTTGAAAGGTGAAGGAAAATGCCTAACTAACGGGGAATAGATCAAAATGTCCCACTCCAGCAAAATCTGGGCTATGATAATGTACAGTTTTTTTTTTTTACAAGCAATATAACTTGTCAGTTGACGTTGCTTTGAAATAAGTAAAACTCCACAATATTCATCAGTAGTACTCAGGAAAAATAGGCCTCCTGCAAAGAGCTTTCATAATTGCATTGTTACGACCAGGTGATAAAAGTGTCTATGGGGATTTTACTGTCTTCACCTGGTCTTATTGTAACAGGATTTTAATTTTAAACACACTGTGTTTTGAGCTCCCCATTGGTGAATCCTTGTTCACCATTTTCCGATTATAAGGCAAAGAAATGAGCCTAAACAGGCTTTCTTAGGTTTAAAGAAGAAAGGTGAAATGTATTAAATCTTAAACTTAAACACTAATACAGTTAACGCCTATGGATATACGATGCATCTACGCTAGCATGCACACGCGATACACATGCTAATAGGGACAGAAAAGAGCAGAAGAAAAATAAAATGGAGAGGTTTGAGGCAGTCTTTAAAGGGGGTTTCTTGTTACTGTTTTTGTGTTTCCAGCTCGCTGTAGAATCCTTGATTGTAGACAGCTCTTACTTTTTGTTAGAGCCCAATATTATTCTTAAACCTTGTTCACTGTAGGATACTTTTCTCTCTTGGGGTTCATATGTTTCCAAAGCTGGTGAGAGTGAGATGAGAGCAGACAGGAGGGAGGTGTTGTCAGTCCTGGAGAAAACAACTTTCTCAGTTCAAAATCCCTGTTGGAAGTTCAAATTCAAAAAAATCCAAGTCAGCCAGTCATGTGACCAAACTGGTCTGACCACGCCTGTTTGTGTATTCGGCCATCTTAGCAGTTAACCTGGAATGCTAGCCTTTCCACCTTCAATGTCAGGTAATCAAAAGTCTATTGTGGATTAAATTGGAGCAGGGAATAGCTCCTTTTGTCCTTTGAAGTACTATCTGTTGATATGCTAATGTCTCTCTCCAGCCAAAGTTTCCAATTGTTTTTTAAAGCAAGTTCTTTCTTCACCATGAATAGTTTAAGATCAATGTTTATGTGACAAAATTAATTTTTCTCATTCTTGGCAGGTGAGGGGCTTGCCTGACAGCATGTATACAAGCATGTTTTAATTATACAAGTTTTAAATAATAGAACCAGTTAGAATCACAAGAGTAGAAATTCTGTGTCTGTTCTTGCCAACCCATGAGTTTCCATATATTAAAATTGAATGGGTGAATGTGGAACTGGAATTTCTATCCCATGGTAATTTTACAGCAAATTTGGCCCCTAATGCCTCTTTGCAAGAGCTGCCCACTTAGTCCCATTCCTCTGCCCTTTCCCAATATTCCTTAAAACTACTGAAAAAGTCAAATTCAATTTGTAAACATAGGCAGTACTATTAAATGATTGCACAAGTTTAACTCTTAGATTTCATTTACTTGGACTTTTCTTGAATTGCAGCAGAAGCCACAATAATTAGGTTTTCAAATTGCTAGTTTTACCATAAAATTGAAGAAAAATTTAAAAAAGTAGATAAATGTCCATCATTGGCTGTAATGTGTTTTGGAATGTCCTGAGGTCATAAAGGGCATTATAGAAATGCCAGTCCTTTCTTCTGTCACGGATAAACACTTAAGTCAAATTAAAGCTGGAATATAATACAATGTAGCTGTAGGTTCTGTACAGTTATTTCTTGAACTTGGTGGCATCAGCCAGAATTTTATGGGACCGTTTTGAACGTGCTCACAGGCAGGTGTGCAGGGATAGCTGTAAAATCAGAATGGAAGACTCCTTCACACCATTTCCACGTTTTACCGAGAATGGCTGACATGGAGGGTGAGCTTTGCACATCAACTTAGCAGGAAGGTAATTATTGGCACTTAACTGGCCAATTGACTGCAATTTTACAACGCATTTTGAATTTTACAAATGGTGCATGGGAACCACAGGACTTCAGAGCCTCACCTGGTTAAAGAAGGCTTCAAGCAAGCCGGAGCTCAGTTTTGACTCTCCGGCAGCCATTGAGACTAGTAATTGGCCACTTAAGGGTATCTTTTGGCCTATCGGCGGGAAGGCTGTCTTTGGCCTTTCCCGTCCCTGACTTAATTGTGGTGTAATGGGAAGGCGATGGGCCCTCTGCCTCCTCGCCTTCCGTAGCAATTCTATAGGCAACTCCCCCATCTCCTAGCCCATCTCCCAGGGGCCCATTAAATTCCACCCAATATTTCCCCAGTGGGGGAGTTTCATTCCTAGAATAAAGGGCATAATCTTAAATTTAGAGTTGGGGTTATGTCAGAAACCAATTCTTCACTCAAATGGTAGTGGAAATATGGAACTCGTTCTCCAAAAAGCTCTTCAGGCTAGGTCAATTGCACAATTGAAAACTGAGATAGATTTTTGTTTGGGAAGAGTATTAAGGGTTACGGAACCAAAGTGGCTAAATGGAATTAAGATACAGATCAGACATGATCTAACTGAATGGGGGAAACAGGCTTGAAGGCTTGCATGGCCTTTGTTCCTAGACATTAAAAACTGCCTTTCATACAATTGGACAGTTTGTTTAAGCTATTTGCAACATGACTCCAATTCATCATTTTTTCCATGTAACCTTACTCTGATCATGTGTTATATAACAGACTCAGTAATTGAATTTAATTCTTTGCACTTCCTGCCTCGGTGCTTACAAATGTGGGTTGCAAGACGGGGGGAAAATTCAGCTGAGAAGGTAACTGAAAAGTACCAGACAATTCTATCAATTCTTGCCTGACTGGTTATAGATAAAGGGGGGGGGGCGGGGGGCAGTAATTTTCACCTCAACGCCTGATTGGTAACCTGGCAGAGTGGATCGCCTGCTCCATTTGTATTCCATTGAAATCAATTGGAGTATGAGATCAAAACTGATTGTAAACTTATAAATTTAAAATATACTTCATAACAGCAACTTTAATGTAAATCAACTGTCAAAACGATAATCTGCACTGGCAGTTAGTTGCCACTCGGTGCACACAGCATGTTTTCAGAAAAGGACAAATTGTACAACAGATTTTACAATAAATGTCTCCATTTTAATGAAAACTCCCAAAAAAAGTTAATTTGGTTTTGATATTAACCCCCAGAACAGGCAGGCAAGAGGGTCTAGATATTGGGGGTGTTTAAGATTTAAGCACAGAGAACACCCCCCAAATAGGGGCATTTAATTAACATATTTAAATCAGACTCCCACAGTGCAATTGACTGCCAAATTTAAAATTTACTCACTGGAAACCTGGCATCGAAAGGAAACCCAGCCCCGTTTGCAGGCAGCCTTCCCCCCCCAGCTGTGATCACTTCCTGGCCCTACTGATTGCTCAGGAACATCCCCAATGGTGTTGCCTCCCAGCTGCTGGCCAGTCTGTCCATTTAGCTAGCTGCTGGGTGGAAATTGGAACAGAAAAATGATAATAAGATCCTGTCATTAAATTTGGCAGGACCTCCATGTCCCTGACCTTGCCAAGTTCTTTGGCCATGTTCAGCCTCCTCTGCACCTTGCCCACCTCCCGTAAAATATTGGGACTTTTATTTCAGGTTTAAGTTAATTCTCATCTTTTACCTATCTGAAAATCACAGAATCACAGAATCGTTACAGTGCAGAAAGAGACCATTCGACCCATCGTGTCTGCACCAGCTCTCCGAAACAGCAGTTCACTCAGTTCCATTCCCCCCCCACCCTTCTCCCCCGTTACCCTGCACATTCTTTCTTTTCTATAACAGTCTAATTCCCTTTTGAGTGCCTCAATTGAAGCTGCCTCCACCACACTCTCAGGCAGTGGATTCCAGGTCTTAACCACTCGCTGTGTGAAAAAAGTTTATCCTCATATCACTTTTCCTTCTCAGCAAATATTTTTAATTTGTGCCCTCTCGTTCTCTATCCGCCCATGAGTGGGAACAGTTTCTCTCTATCTACTCTGTCCAGACCCCTCATGATTTTGAATACCTCTATAAAATCACACCTCAGCCTTCTCCTCTCCAAGGAAAACAGTCCTAACTTCTCCACTCTATCCTCATAACTGAAGTCCCTCATCCCCGGAACCATTCTCGTGAATCTTTTCTGTACTCTCGCCAGTGCCCTCACGTCTTTCCTAAAATGCGGCGTCCAAAATTGGACACAATACTCCAGCTGAGGCCAAACTAATGACTGATACAAGTTCAACATAACTTCCTTGCCCTTGTACTCTATGCCCCTATTGATACAGCCGAGAATACTGTATGCTTTACTAGCTGCTTTCTCAACCTGTCCTGCCACCTTCAATGACTAATGCACATATACCTGCAGGTCCCTCTGCTCCTGCACCCCCTTTAGAATTGTACTCTTTATTTTAGAGATACAGCACTGAAACAGGCCCTTCAGCCCACCAAGTCTGTGCCGACCAACAACCACCCATTTATGCTAATCCTACATTAACCCCATATTCCCTACCATATCCCCACTATTCTCCTACCACCTACCTACACTAGGGGCAATTTACAATGGCCAATTTACCTATCAACCTTTATATTGTCTCTTCATATTCCTCCTACCGAAATGAATCACTTCACATTTCTCTGCATTGAACATAGGAACATAGGAGCAGGAGAAGGCCATTCAGCTTGCCCCGCCATTCAATATGATCATGGCTGATCATCCACTTCAATCCCTTTTCCCACACTATCCTCATATCCCCTTATGTCATTTGTATGTATAAATCTGTCAATCTCTGCTTTAAACATACTCAATGACTGAGCTTCCACAGCGCTCTGTGGTAGAGAATTCCAAAGATTCACAGCCTTCTGAGTAAAGAAATTTCTCCTCATCTCAGTCCTAAGTGGCTTCCCCCTTATTTTGAATTTGTGTCCCCTGGTCCCAAACTTCCCACCAGGGGAAACATCTTAGCTGCATCTACCCTGTCTATCCCTTTAACTATTTTGTACATCTACACTTTCTAATCTCTTGCCATTTAAGAAATACTCTGCACATCTGTTCCTCCTACCAAAGTGGATAACCTCACATTTTTCCACATTTATATTCCATCTGCCACGTTCTTGCCCACTCACTAAGTCGGTCCAAATTCCCTTGAAGCTGCTTTGTATCTTCCTCACAACACACATTGCCACCTAGTTTTGTGTCATCTGCGAGCTTGGAAATACTACATTTGGTCCCCACATCCAAATCATTGATATATATTGTGAACAGCTGGGGCCCAAGCACTGATCCCTGCGGTACCCCACTAGTCACAGCCTGCCACCACGAGAATGACCCGTTTATTCTTACTGTCTGCTTTCTGCCTGTTAACCAATCCTTAAACCATGCCAGTATATTACCTCCTATCCCATGTGCTTTAATTTTGCTAACCAACCTCCTGTGGGGACATTACCGAAAGCCTTCTGAAAATCCATATACCACGTCCACCGACTCCCCTTTATCAATTCTGTTAGTAACATCCTCAAAAAGCTCCAAAAGGTTCATCAAACATGATTTCCCATTCATAAATTCATGTTGACTATGCCCAATCAGATTATTATTATCCAAGTGTCCATTTATCATCCTTTAGAATAGATTCTAGCATTTTCCCAACGACTGATGTAAGGCTAACAGGTCTGTAATTCCCAGTTTTCCCTCTCCCTCCCTTCTTAAATAGTGGGGTGACATTTGCGACCTTCCAATCTGCAGGAACTGCTCCAAAATCTATAGCATTTTGGAAGATGATCACCAATGCATCCACTATCTCCATAGCTACCTCTTTCAACACTCTGGGATGTAGAATATCAGGTCCTAGGGATTTATCAACCTTCAGTCCCATTAATTTCTCCAATACTACTTTCTTACTAATACTAATTTCCTTCAATTCCTCATTCCCCCTAATCCCTTGGATCTCCAATTCTGGGAGATTTCTTGTATCTTCCTCAGTGAAGACAGACACAAAGCAATCATTTAGCTTCTCTGCCATTTCTCTATTCCCCATTATAAATTCTCCTGACGCTGCCTATAATGGACCCACATTTATCTTAGCCAAATGTTTCCTTTTTACGTACCTGTAGAAGCTTTTACAGTCCGTTTTTATATTTTTTGCCTGCTTACATTTATATTATATTCTCCCTTTCTTTATCAGTTTCTTCATCCTCCTTTGCTGTATTTTAAAATCCTCCCAATCCTCAGGTTTACTACTATTTCTGGCAACTTTAAAGGTCTTTGATCTTATACAATTCGTAACTTCCTCTGTTATCCACGGTTGACTGCCTTTACTTTTGAGGTTTTTGTGCCTTACAGTTGCTGTAAACTATGTAATATTTCTTTAAAGACTATCCATTGCCTATGTACTGACATACCTCTTAATGTATTTTCCCAATCCACCTCAACCAATTTGCCCCTCATACCGTCATAATTTCCTTTATTCAAATTTAACACCCTGGCTTCAAATTGAACAACCTCACTTTCAAACATAATGTAAAATTCTATCATCTTATGGTCACTCATCCCTAAAGGTCCTTTTACAACAAGATTATTAATTAGCCCTTTCTCATTACATAAAACTAAATCTAAAATAGCCTGTTTTCTAGTTGGTTCCTCAACATACTCTAGAAAACTATCCCCACCATCCATGACTTCCCATATACCGCAGGAGGTACATTCCATTTGGCTGAGCAGACCTGGCATATCATAACTTTACAAACTTATTACAATGAGAAGTAATATAACTTACCGGTTACTCACCAATCAGCTTCTTCCCCTATACCGAAGAGAGAGGCAGCTACAGGAGTCTTAAAAAGGTTGAAGAAAGAAAGAAAGGGGCCCCTCCCTCACGCACCAAACTCCAACTTTACACTCTGTGAACTCACATTTATTTTCTTCTTAATTTATGTTCCCCTCACTGAATTCCCTCAATTAGAAAACTCCCTTCTTAACACTCTGTGCCCTCCAGCAGCACTCAATGCAGACAAGCAGCACTGAGATCCCCTTGAATTTATACTCTGAAAACAATGCTGTGTCAGCTCTGCTAGAGCTCTGCTACAGCTCAGAAACCAGCTTAAGCTAGGTACCTAATTAACTATTTACTGATACCCCTGTTTAAAACTGCAAGAAACTTAACTTACCTCTTAACTGAAACAGGAATTTCAATTAATTGTTAGATGTAAACAAAACAAAAACTAGTCTTGAACTTAGATGGATAAATGGAAAATGGATAATATATCGATCCATTACTGCCATAATATGTTTCTAAAGTTCTTTTTACGATCTGTATTTTATTAGTTGAAGTAAACTAATTCAATGTTGAAGTATAACATTCTCCACTTACAATCAAAAGCAATATTTTTCAGACTACACCAACCATCTGATAGTGCATTCACTGAAGATGATTATATTTTACTGTTTCCAGTAAGGATGATGATAAATCTAAAGTATGAAACACAGTAAACATCTTGTTTTGGCCAGCTGCCACCTTGGTAGTAGCCCTTTAGCTGCAAAAAGAGCAGAAAATTTCTGAACTCTTCCAAATATCACAGAAATAAAACTATCCAAAGAAACAAAGGTCTTGACATTGCATTGTGTTGGGGAATAGGTACAGATATTAGCATATCAGTTTGAAATTCTCTTTATCTTAGCAGAGGTGCCAACCCATTTGAAATCAATGAGCTAATGCCTGCAGAGAGGAATTTCAGATGCATGCATCAAGTATTCATACATGCAGCATAATTGCAAGCCCACTGTTTTGCTGAAATTTTGTTATACCAAAGTGCTCACAGAAATTCAAAATACTTACAGCTTCTAATAAGTAAAATCTCTAGTCCTGATTTTCTATGGGGCTCTCCTGATCTCCTACCGTAAGTTCAGGAGATTGACAGAACCACTCTAGAAATGGCTGAAATCAAAGTCTATTAATTTATCTAGAAATGCCACAGTTCTCCCACTAAAGTTATAGTGGGGAATTGGGACAATAGTCACAGAAATTTAAAGCCTCAATAGGCTAGATTTTGTTCCCAGACTGATGTCAAGTTCCCTGGTGGGGGTGATGGTGGTGGCCGGAGAATCAGAGTGGCAGCGGCCGCCACAGAACCCGTCGCCAGGATTGCCGGACCCAATCTTCTTGGGGGCGGGTTAGACCGACATCGGCCATCCCGCCCAGAAACCAATTGAGGCCCTTAAGTGGCCTATTAACAGCCAATTAAGAGCCTCTTCCCGCCACCGCTGGGATCTTACCAACAGTGGGAGGGGGGACACCTAAGAAAATGTGGCACCCTCCCTGCAGGCTTGAGGTGGGGTCGTCCCTCCTTCGTGGGCAATTCGTGGCCCATGGAGGACTCCCCCCGCCCAACCCCCGGGAACCACTGTACCCCCTGGACACCCCTCCCCCTGGAACCCTGGACTGGAAGCCTACCTTGCTGTGGCCTTCTGGACCGACCCTGCCTCACCTACCTCGGGTCCAGTGTTCTAACCCTGGGCCTGGGTCCAAGGCCTCTGCAGTACTGGTAATGGCCACCACTCCCAGTGGCGCTGCCAATATTGTTGAGCTGCCGGCCAATCACAGGGGGCAGGATCCCCCTCCTTATTAAGTTTTTAAAGGGACAGGGATCCCGCCTACTTAAACATTGACCCCAAAAGACCAGAGGATCACTCCAAGGATCAGAGGAAATGCAGAGGCATGGTTTCCCACTACCTTTTTGGCCTGGTGCTGGGAGCCCGCCTCCTGCATAAAACCCAGCTGGTTTGTAACATTTTGAAAATTTACTTGATAACTTTTTTTTTTAAACTACAAAATTGTCTTTTTTATGTCTTCAAGTCATATGAGGCATACCTCCCCAACATAAGTGGGGCCCACCTGAGGGTCCAAACGGGGATCAGGGTCTGAAGGGTCCAAAGACAAGGCCCAAAAAATTCTTATTTCTGAAGTTATCTCTGATGCAATTATGGTGAAATCGCCAGCATAGTTCAGCGGCGAGAGTGATCTCAACATGACTGTGGGGATCACTTCCTCCTGAGGAAGTTTCAGGCTACTGACACCATTTCCATTCAAGCAGAGAAAGTTGAGTAGATTTAAGATGTTTTTAAAATTATGCTGTATCTTAATAGGTAGATAGAGAAAGAATACTTCCTCTGGTTGGGAATCACTATCAAAGAGTCATCAATTCAAAGTTACCAGAATAAGGAGACGGGTTAGAAAAAAATTCTTTACATAGTTTTTGCGTATTGAATGACCTTCCATAGAGAGCGATTGGGACAAGGACCATTGCATGTTTTAAGGGAAAAATGTTGAAAGCAAAAGTAGGTGCATGGGTATAGGAAAAGAGTAGGGCAGTGGGACTAGTTTTGGATTGCTCTAACAAAGAATTCTCCCTTGCAAACTGGCCTGATTGGCCTTCTGCTGTGTTGTCATCAATTGGTGTTCTATTGTGTTGGAAAGATTTTAATGGAGTTCTTTGAAGAAATAATTGAGGGTATTGCGAAAGGAAATGCAGTGGATGTTGTGTGTATGGATTTTCAACAGGTATTCAATAAGGCGCAGCATGAAAGAGCTGGCTGTCAAGATAGTGGATGCATTGGTGGTCATCCTCAAATTCTATAGATTCTGGAACGGTTCCTGCAGATTGGAAGGTTGCAAATGTAACCCCACTATTTAAAAAAGGAGGGAGAGAGGAAATGGGGAACTACAGACCAGTTAGCCTGACATCAGTAATAGGGAAAATGCTACAAAGGATGTGATAACTTGACACTTATAAATCTGCCCAATACTACCATTATTTTCTGACAGGGAAATCATGTTTAACAAATCTGTTGGTGTTTTTTGAGGATGTAAATAGCAGAATAGATAAGAGGGAACCAGTGGATGTGGTGTATTTGGATTTTCAGAAGGCTTTTTATAAGGTCCCACACAAGAGGTTAGTCAACAAAGTTAGAGTACATGGGATTGGCATGGATTGAGAATTGGTTAACAGACATAAAATATATAGTAGGAATAAATGGGGCATTCTCAGGTTGGCAGCCTGTGACTAGTGGGGTACTGCAAGGATCAGTTCTTGGGCCCCAGCGTTTATCTATATCAATGATTCGGATGTGGAGAACAAATGCAATATTTCCAAGTTTGCTGATGACACAAACCTATGTGGCAATGTGAGTTGTGAGGAGGATCCAAAGAGGCTTCAAAGGAATTTAGACAGGCAGAATTTAACATGGCAGATGAAATATATTATGGAAAAATATGAAGTTATCCACTTTGGTAGGAAAAACAGAAATACAGAGTAGTAAATGGTGAGAGATTGGGAAGTGTTGTTGTCTAAAGGGACCTGGGTGTCCTTGTTCATGAGTCACTGAAAGCTAACATGTAGGTGTTGCAAGCAATTGGGAAGGCAAATGGTATGTTGGCCTTTATTGCAAGAGGATTTAAGTACAGGAGTAAAGATGGTTTGCTGCAATTGTATAGAGCCTTGTTGAGACTGCACCTGGAGTACTGAGTACAGTTTTGGTCTCCTTACCTAAGGAAGGATATACTTGACATAGAGGGAGTGCAACGAAGGTTCACCAGACTAATTCCAGGGATGGCGGGATTGTCCTCTGAGGAGAGATTGAGGAGGGTGGCCTGTATTCTCTAGAGATTTGAAGAATCAGAGGTGATCTCATTGAAGCATACAAAATTCTTACAGACTCGACAGGTAGATGCAAGAGGGATGTTTTCCCTGGCTGAGGTGGGTGGGGGGGTGGGGGGGGGGGGGGGGGGTTGCGTTCTAGAACCAGGGGCACAGTTTCGGAATAAGGAGTAGGCCATTTAGGACTGAGAGGAGGAATTTCTTCACTCAGAGTGGTGAATCTTTGGAATTCTCTACCCCAGAGGACTGTGGAGGCTCAGTCATTGAGTATGTTCAAGACAGAGATCGATAGATTTCTAGATATTAAAGGCACCAAGTGATATGGGAATAGTGCAGGAAAATAGCGCTGAGGAATAAAATCAACGATGATGTAGTTGAATGGTGGAGCAGGCTCGAGTGGGCGAAATGGCCCACTCCTGCTCCAAATTCCTATGTTCCGAAAAAGGCTTATTGATTAAAATTAAGGAGCATTGTAACAAAGGGCAGGGTTTTGCACTTCAGCTCGGGACCCTGACACAGGGTCAAATGGAGGTCAGAATTGTGCGCTGTGTGGGAAACAGTCAACCGGCAGTGATTTTCCCGAGTGGCTAGAGGGTGTGGGCTCACCATCCAATTAAGGATGGCAGGCGGCCTCTCAAAGCTGAAGGACCAATAGGAGGCCCTCCAGCTCGGAAGGAGATGAAGCCTGCAGTTCAGGTAACAGAGAGAGGGTGTCTACATTTTGAGGCGCTCTCTCTCTAACTTTTTGAACTTTTAAATTTAAAAATGGAATCATCAGCCGGGCCACCATTGTAGAAGGGAAAGGGCAGTCTGCGACTGCAGCTGAGGCCATGCAGACGGGGAGGGTCTCAAAGCCGGCCTGGAGCGCTGGCCCACCCCACTCACTGATCTTCTGCCGGGAGGCTGCCTCCACGTAGCTTCCTAGTCCCTGATGCCTTCAGGAGCATGCAGGCCGACTGGAAAATTCCAGTTGTCCTCTGACAATAGGCCTTAATAGGCTTTGAACTAGCTCAATTGGCTACCAGGCACTTGGATACAAAATGAGCTAAAAGATAACAGAGAGTAGTAATTAATGGCTGCCTTTCGGACTCGCACCAGAGATCAGTGTTCGATTTATCTGTCTGCATCTGTCTATTTCTGTCTATCTTTTAATCTATCTCTATTTCTTTATCTGCATTTCTTCAAATCTATCTAAACATTTTTTCTGGAACTTCTGTTGGGCCTTCTACCGCTTTGCTGCCATAAAGCCAAGAACATTTTCAGAAATTATCTGTGTGCAAATCCTGTCTGCAAAACTTGACTTTCTTTTGTAATGTTTTGGCACGCTTCATATCAGCTTTTTTATATATATATAATGTCCTATGTCCACAGTTGTTAGTAATTTTGTTTATAGAAACTTGTCATGTTGTGTAATTGCACAATTTTGCCAGAAGATGGAGCGTAGAGTAGATTTCCAGGGCTGGATTTTCCATTAGGGATCGGGACTGCGGATCGTGACCCTGCACCATGTCAGGAATAGTCATTTGACACGATTTTTGTAGAATTGGCCAGTTAATGGTCAGAGGGTGTGCTCGCCATCCAATTAGGGATGGCGGGCAGGATCCAGTACTGAGAGAGAGCTGATGCAGTTAAGGAAGCGAGAGGGCACTTCGAGATGCAGGCACCCTCTCTGCACTTTTAAAGTTGTTGAAATTAAAAATGGCCACAGCTGTCAGACTGCCATTGTGCAGGAGGAACCCCTCCAACAGGGTGGCCTGCAGCAACACCTGTGGCCATTTGTAAGTGGGCTGCCAGGATGGGGGGGGATGTGTTAAAAGAAGTGTTTTGGAGCATCGGCCCCTGTCTGCTGCCAGGAGGTTGCCTCCTTTCACTGTAGCATCAAGGAGCCCTCGCAAAACTGGAGTCAGTGGGGATCAGGAGGAAAACTCTCCACTGGTTGGAGCCATACCTAGCACAAAGGTTGTGGGTTTTGGAGGTCAGTCATCTCCGTCTCAGGACATCACTGCAGGCATTCCTCAGGGTAATGTCCTAGGCCCAGCCATCTTCAGCTGACCTTCTGTCCATCATAAGGTCAGAAGTAGGGATGTTCGCTGATGAATGTACAATGTGCAGCACCATTTGCGACTCCTCAGATACTGAAGCAGCCCTTGTCCACATGCAGCAAGACCTTGCAGGCTTGGTCTGATAAGTGGCAAGTTAGATTCACACCTTACCTTACAAGTGCCAGGCAATGACCATCCCAAACAAGAGGTAATCCAACCATCTACCCTTGGTATTCCACAGCATTACCATCGCTGAATCCCCCACTATCAACAGCCTGGGGGTTACCATTGACCAGACACTGAACTGGCTAGTTCTGGGGCTACAAGAGCAGGTTAGAGGGTCAGAGTAACTCACCTCCTAAGTCTCCAAAGCCTGTCCACTATCTACAAGGCACAAGTCAGGAGTATGATGGAATACTCTCCACTTGCTTGGATGGGTGCAGTTCCAACAACAGTCAAAAAGCTTGACATCAGGACAAAGCAGCCCGCTTGACTGGCACCTTCAACATTCACTCCCTCCATCACCAACGCACAGCGGCAGCAGTGTGTACCATATACAAGATGCACTGCAGCAACTCGCCAAGGTTCCTTCGACAGCACCTTCCAAACCCGTTAACTCTACCACCTAGAAGGACAACAGCAGCAGATGCATGGGAACACCACCACCTGCAAGTTCTCCTCCAAGCCACACACCATCCTGACTTGGAACTATACCGCTGTTCCTTCACTGCTGCTGGGACAAATTCCTGGAACTGCCTTCCTAACAGCACTGTGGGTGTACCCACACCAGATGAACTGCAGTGGTTCAAGAAGGCAGCTTACCAATACCTTCTCAAAGGCAATTAGGGATAGGTAATAAATGCTGGCTGAACCAGCAACGCTCACATCCCGTGAAAGAATACATTTTTAAAAACTGGCTGTATTTCATCCACCACACAGGGGCCCGCAGGCCGACTGGAAAATTCCAGTCGATGCAGGAGAGGGACCTTCATATGCCCTTAATTGCCTCAATTGGCTACTTGCTGCTTGCAGGTGGGTAGCCGCTGTGCCTTCGACTTGGCCTCTTTAAAAATGGCCCAGGCGCGGAAAGATACTGGCAAATTGGCATACCCCTCTCCCACGGCGATATTTCTGCCCTCCTGTCACCGGTTCCATCCCCATCGGGCTTTGAAAATCCAGCCCCTAATCTGCCTGTCCCAGTTTAGCAACCCCGTCACATGACCAAAGGCCCTATCCTTGAGGCCTAGGCATTCTCTTACCCTGACCTTGCGACCCTCAACAGGTTAAAGACAGGTGCAATCCTGGGATCACACCTCTGTGGATTTTCTGTTCCTTTGCGTTTTTTGGTTGCTTGAACCATTAGATTAATGCCATACATAAAAGATTTCCTATATGTATTTTTTATGCACATGCCATTGTTAATATATCATTATTTGCGTCAACTTAACACAATTTGCCCAGCTAACATGGTGAAAGAAATTTTACACCACACAAATTGCATTTTAAATATTAAAAGTACTTTTATCCATAATAGATCTCTCAAGAGCAATGAAATCAAAAGACTGCCCGCTGATGTTTTCATCATGTACCATGACCTGGAGCAGTTGTGAGTACATTTCCATCTTTTTTTCTGTCAATAACTTTCTATAGTATTTTCTTAACTTCAAAGTTTTATTTATTTTTTCCATGATATTTTAGTTTTTCAAGTCTATATTGAGGTAATCCAAAAAATTAAATCAACATTTTCTGTTTAGTGAGAATAACTCGCCACTGTTTTCAGGTTGTCATACGTATACTGTGGGAAATCTTATTTTTATATTTCCTGAATAAAATTAGAGAACTGACGCTTTTTCTTAGGTTTCTGATCTCTCCATACAATGCACCATTTCTTGGCCAAAAGTGTAGGCAAATGAACTAAATTTAAGCTTTCACTGATACTACTGTGTAACCAGTCACAAAGGCCTTTGTTTTACCTGAATTTGTACACCTTATTACATCCGTAATAATCTAGGGCAGAATTTTGCGGCAAGGTGGAACTGGAAGTGGGTGCCGCTTCCATTCGGGTGGCGAGCAGCTGGCTGCATGCAATCTTCCAGCGGCTGGCCAATTAGCAGTGAGGAGGTGCGGGGGCCATCCATTCACAGCGCGGAGGTGGGAAGCGACAAATAACACTGCAGGAGGTGCTGTAGCCATATTTAGAGGACTGCCAGCCCTGCATTCAATTCTGACTGCCTGCATTTTACCACTGGCTGCCTGCAATTTACTTCTGACTGACTCCCATCCACTGCTGTGTATCTGTCTGCAAAGGAGAAAATTGAAAGGAAACCGGCAGCACAATGACAGAAGGAAGACCCTGGGTGGCCTCATTGTTCAGCCCGGTCTCCCTGCAAGCTGTCCTCAAGGCAGCAAGGGCAAGACGGGAGGTCCTCTTCCTCAGGGATGTGAGGAGAATACCCACTGCCTAATCAAGCAAGCCTGGATGGAGATTGCAGAGTCAGCAGCCAAGGGGTCACCCCAGGAACCTGCATTCGGTGCTACAAGTGCCTCAGTGACCTTATTCAGTCTGCCAAGGTGAGTACTCCATACCTCTTTTCCCTTTGGGGCTTGCCTGTGGCAATGCAAGAGTGTGAGTTTATTGGCGAGGGAATGACTACGTAGTCATTGGTAATGGGGTTAGGTAGTAGAATACCAGCGAGTGTGGCTGTATGTAGGAGGCATTTGTGAGCCCCCATTACGGACTGCCTCCAGCATAGGTGGGGAAACGAACAGACTTCATTTATGTGCTTGCAGGAGAAGAGAGCCCATAGCTTGAGGGAGCAGGCCAAGACAGGCAGAGGGGTGACATATCTGTCCATCCTGACCCCCATGGAGGAGGAGGCCTTGGAACTGGCAGGGTACCACGGCAGCCTTTCCATTGCTGATGATGAAACAGAGTGCCCACCTAAGAGAGTGAGTGAACAAGTGCAGGGACACAAGGGTGCACCTGGCACACACAAGTCATCTGTTCTCATGCAGGTCAGGGTCATTCTGATGAGCAGAGAGCTGGAGACACTGGGGGGCAACTGGTTGCCTCTGAGGAGGAGGAGGGAGCCTCAGAGGATGCACTGTCATATCATTCCCCCGTACCCTCCGCCAATGCAGATAGACTCACAGTGTGTATCCATTCCTGCTTAGAATTGGGCACATGACCTAGTGAACACAGCACAGACACACCTGAGCAGCTGACAGAGTTTTTGACAGCTGAGTCCACTAACAGTCGGAGGATTGTGGGAGGCAAGGCCCATGCTGAGCCCCAGGCTGATGACATGCTTCTGGAATTGTCGGCAACACAGCAAATGCTGCAGTTACACCAAGAGGTAAGGGAACATCTGGCGAAGCATCCAAAGGCTATGTGCACCCATGCGCGGGCGATTGAGGAGACCATCCAGGCCATAAGTGCTGCCATGTCTCTGGCTTCCTCCATCAAAAGATTGGCGACCCTCATGGAGAGCCTCATCCAGCAGACCACTCAGTGGATGGTGCAGATGCACACAGACCTGAATGCCATGGCCTCATTCATGAGCTCTATTGAGCAGTGGCAAGGAGAGAGAGGAATGAGGCGCTTGGAGACGCCAACAGTTTTTGTAGTTCTCAGGACAGCAGGTACAAGCGTGCCTTGCGAGAGAAGAGGATTCGCTGCCTTCCACATCTGGGGCCTCCTCTCAGGGCGCTCCTAGTGTGGTTGGCAGCTCCTCAGTCCCTCTGCCAGTGAAACAAGGGCCTCATGTAGCTGCAACACAGAGGGGAGTCCTGAACCTGTGTTGGAGCTCCTCAGCATGCCGGGGCCCTCCAGAACTCAGGCAGCCAGAGGTGGAACGCCAAGGTAATCCCAAGCCAAGGGAAGGAAGGTCAGCAGCCTGCCTCCACCTCAGTTAATGTGCAATGGGAGCACCGTGTAGGAGTGCTCGTAAAAGATTTAAGAGCACCTAGCTGTACTTGTGAATCATGGATGAATAGAATATGTAGAAGTTAAGCCTCATGTTTGTTGTGCCATGTAATAAAGGATTAATGTATTACTGCTACATCTCCTTCCAATTCTTGCTGCCTTTGAGACTTAATTTACAGCCTGCCTCCCTCAATGGGCTGGAAGGGATGGACCAAGGCACGTCTGGTCAATGCTTCAGCCATGCCACTGTGCGATGTGTACCTCAGCGCTGGGTGATGGAGTGCAAAGTGAAGGCGGCAACAGCAGGGCTGCAGAAAGGTCACACTTTATTGGTGTCATGCCCAGTACAGGCATGTCCTATTCATAACTTTCAACATGGACTATCTTCAGCATAGTATCTTCTGGAACTGAATTTTCCTTTTGTTTTAAATGAACCACAGTGGACATCAGCTGCAAAGATAGCTGCTGAAGGTCAGCTGACTCTCGGCTTGTGTATTCGAGAACTGTCTTACTGTCTGAAACCTAAGTGGTATTATTAACGCCCATCCTGAAACCATGAGGAGACATTCCTGAAGTGAATGGTTTTCTTCTGAAACAAAGAAGGTGATGGTCTTAACCCTCCTCAGGCTGATGTTTTAGAACAATAAACAGGATGAGGCGAATCAACCTAGACTCCCACCATATTTGGAAAAGGAACGGTGAGAGGTCACATGGTAGGGCAGCCATGTTGGTCTCCTTTTAAAAATCTTTAAAATACAGACTGCAGGAAAAGCAGCAAGCAGACCAGGCAGTACCATCATGCCTTAAAAGAACTGTAGGCTGTAGCATTTTAGATTCTTCAAACCAGTACAGAAAACCAACTTCCTCGTGATGTCCACAAACAACTAACTTCATGACCTGCTGAAAATCCACCTCTTCGAGAGAATCCTGGAACGACTTCAGAGAATCATAGAATGTTTACGGCATAGAAAGAGGCCACTGGACCCACCATGTCTGCGCCGGCCGAAAAACAAGCTATCCAGCCTAATTCCACCTTCCAGCATTTGGTCCATAGCGCTATAGGTTATGGCACTTGAGGTGTCTATCCAGATACCTTTTGAGTGAGTTCAGGGTTTCTACCTCTACTTCCCTTTCAGGCAGTGAGTTCCAGAATCCTACCACCCTCTGGGTAAAAATATTTTTCCTCATCTCCCCTCTAATCTTTCTACCAATCACTTTAAATCTATGCCCCCCCCCCACCCCACCTAGTGACTGACCTCTCTGCTAAGGTAACTAGGCCCTTCACATCCACTCTTTCCAGGCCCATCATAATTTTGTATATTTCAGTTAAATCTCCCCTCAGCCTTCTCTGTTCTAAGGGGAACAACACCAGCCTATCCAATCTTGCCTCATAGCTGCATTTTTCCAGTCCTGGCAACATCCTCGTAAATCTCTTCTGTACCCTCTCTCGTGCAATTACGTCCTTTCTGTAATGAGGTGACCAGAACTGCACACAGTACTCAAGTTGTGGCCTAACTAATGATTTATACAGTTCCAGCATAACCTCCCTGCTCTTATATTCTATACCTTGGCTAATGAAGGAAAGAATCCCAATGCCTTCTTAACCACTTTATTGACCTGTCCTGCTACCTTCAGGGATCTGTGGACATTCACTCCAAGGCCCTCACTTCTTCTACACTTCTCAGTATTCTCCCATTAATCGTCTATTCCTTTGCCTTGTGTGACCTCCCCAATGCATCACCTCACACATCTCTGGGTTGAATTCCATTTGCCACTTTTCTGCCCACCTGACGAGTCCATCGATATCTTCCTACAGCTATCCTCCTCACTATCTACCACACAGCCAATCTTTGTGTCTGCAAACTTCGTGATCATGCCCCCTACATTTACGTCCAAATCGTTAATATATACCACAAAAGCAGGGAACCTAGTACTGAGCCCTGTGGAACACCACTAGAAATAGCCTTACAGTCGCAAAAAACACCCATCAGCAATTACCCTTTGTTTTCTGCCACTGAGCCAATTTTGTATTGAGCTTGCTACATTTCCCTGGATCCCATGGGTTTTTATTTTTTAACCAGTGTGGGACCTTGTCAAAAGCTTTGCTAAAATCCATGTAGACCACATCAACTGCACTACCCTCATCTATCCTCCATGTTACTTCCTCAAAAAATTCAATCAAGTTAGACAAGAACTTCCCTTAACAAATCCATGCTGACTATCCTTGATTAATCTATGCCCTTCTAAATGCCCGTTACTAGACCGACTGGCCTGTAATTATTCGGAATATCCTTTGCTCCCTTTTTAAACAAAAGTACAATGTGAGCAGCCCTCCAATCTTCTGGCACCACACCTGTGTTCAGTGAAGACTGGAAAATGATGGTCAGGCCCTCTGCTATTTCTTCCCTGGCCTCTTTTAACAGCCTGGTGTACGTTTTATCCGGCCCTGGTGATTTCTCCACTTTCAAGGATGCTAATTCCACTAATGCGTCCTCTCTCCCTATGTTTATCACATCCAATACTTCACACTCCTCCTCCTCTTTAACTACAATATCAGCATCGTCCCCCTCTTTTGTGAAGACAGACACAAAGTATTCATTAAGAATCATGCCAACATCTTCTGCCCCTACACATAGGTTACCTTTTTGGTCCTTTATGGGCCCTTCTCTTTCCTTAGTTATCCTCTTACTCTTAATGTATTGATAAAACAGTTTTTAGTTCACCTTGATTTTGTTTTCCAATAGTCTTTCTTGTCCTCTCTTTTTTGCTTTCATAATTTCCTTTTTGATTTCACCCTTCCACTTTCTATACTCCTCTCGGCTTTCTGTCATATTGAGTTCGCAGTGTTGGACATAAGCTTTCCTTTTTTGCCTTATCTTACACTGTAAGCTCCTTGACATCCATGGGGCTCTAGATTTGGCAGTCCCACCCTTTTTCTTTGTGGGAACATGTTTATTCTGAACCCATTGAATCTACCCTTTGCCTCCCATTGCTCTGACACTGATTTCCCTTGAAGTAGCTGTTTCCAGTCCACTTTTCCAAATCACTCCTCCGCTTAGTAAAATTGGTCTTACCTCAATTAAGAACTCCAATTCCTGTTCTATCCTTGTCCTTTTCCAAAATTATGTTGAAACTGACTGAATTATGATCACTACCACCAAAATGTTCTCCTGTTGTCACTCGTTCCACCTGTTCATCTTGATTTCCTAAAACTAAGTTCAAAACTGTGTCCTCTCTTATTGGACTTCGATATACAACTACGTCTATCGAATCCACCTAACCACATTTCAGAAGTGAAGACGCCGCCTTCTCCGGGTCCACAATGCATCCCTTTTTCCCGAAGGTGAGCCAAATCATGTGACTAATGAACTATTCTTTGGCTTTTAATTTGTTAAAGTGCACTATCCTTTTAACGGCTTTCTTTCTCAAGTGTGTGTGAGTGGTGAGTGAGTGACGTAGCATTAGACTTTTGGGTTGAATGTGTAACTAAAAATAATCCACTTTATTTTAACCCATAAAAATTGTGCTGCTGGTTATTCAGATTGGCCATACACTCAGGGGTTAAGAAACACACACATCGTCCTTTTCAAAACACACTGAATACGATCAGTAAAGGGAAAAGAACTGGGGTTTCAGTTCTCTCTCAATTCTGTCCATAACAGAATTGGGGACTGCATCTGGGAACTGAACATTGGACTAAAAGGAGCTGAATCTGATATTAAAAGAATAAATTGGAAGCAAGAGGGAAAAGTCCAACAGCTGAAATTATTTCTTTAAAAAAAAGGACTACAGTAGCTGGCTGCGCGTATATTAACAGTAGAAAATAGAATGGCTGACTTTAACGTGCAATCATTTGTAGAACTGGAGGATTTAACTTGGCATATGTTAGCGACCTTAAAGATTGAACAGCTCAGAACAGTAGCTGACCAGGTGGAATTTAGTGTGAGGTAAAGGGCAAAAAGACCAGAGGTGCTAAAAATGCTGGCTGAGCATTTCTCCCTCATCCCAAAACTAGAACAGGTAGAAGATATAAAACTTGAAATAGACCAGGTTACCTTAGCAAAAATTTGCCTGCAAGAGCAGAGTCTAGAGTTGGAATTTCAGGAGAAAGAGAGTGAAAGCCTTCCAGAGGGAAAAGTCTGAGAAGGAATTACAAGCACAAACAGACAGTAAAATAAGACAGATTGAATTGGCTAGGGAATATTGTCTTTACGTAGTGGAGAAGCCGCTGGTAATTCAAATGACCCTGGTCCAGAGGCAAGCTTTGATTTCTTGAAGTATTCCCGGATAGTACCCAAATTTGAAGAAGATGATATTGAAGCCTTCCATATACCCTTTGAGAAGCTTGCAAATCGATTAAAGTGGCCTAAAGTAATTTGGACTCTCCTGCTGCAAGGTCAGTTAACGGGAAAAGCCCACGAGGCCTGTTGTTGCCTCAAACTATGAGCAGACAAATAGGTTATCCTAAGTTAGTACTGGAAGCATATCACGAGAAGCTTAGGAACTCTCACAGAAAGCCCACTCAAACCTTCCTCGAATTTGAGAGAATTAAACAACTCACCTTCAAGCGGTGGGTGCGAGCACTCAACATTGACCGCACGTATGAGGGATAAAGAGAGGTAATCCTGTTGGAGGAATTCAAAAATTGCCTCCTGTATATAAAACTCATGTAGAGGAACAAAGAGTTTCAAAAGCCAGGGAAGCAGCCATCATTGCAGACGGCTATGAATTAGCACACAGATCGCTAACTCAAAATAAACTTGGGTCTAGTAACTCTTACATGCTAGGGAAGATAGGATGGCTATAGATGAAGCAGAAATGGGCTTGAAAGAAAAGGAGAGTTAGGAAAGAAAAACAGATCAATCTCCAACTTTTAGAAGAAGGAACCATGATGGCAAACCAGTAGGGGCACACCTGGTGTATTTTCAGTGAGGAAAATCTGGGCACATCAAGACAAATTGTTGGTCTACAAGAAAACCAAAAGGAAGCGCTGCAGACAAGGCAGTGTCTATAGCATTGAAAGTGATGAACATGTGTGCTAATGTAGCACTGGATCAAATCACCTACAAAAACTTTTTGCATGAAGGAAAATGACTCCTTTTGTATCGCAGGCAAAGAGATAACCTTCCTCAGGGATGCCAGTTGTTTTCAGACACTACTGGCAACCAAGAAATGCCCCCTGAAAGCAGAACAGGTACCACAGTGTTGGTGAAAGGGCTTTCTGGCAAATGCTTAAAGGTTCCCTTAGTTAAAGTTTATCTGCAGAGTAAGTTGGTCACTGGGATAGCGACGGTCGCGATCATTCCGAGCTTACCAATGCAGGGGGTCGACCTATTGCTGGGCAATGACTTGGTAGGAAACACAGTACTGTTTCCAGAGGGTTCAGAGCAGTCCATGGAGACTGGGGAAACTGAGGGGAACAAGCAAAATTCTGCACAGATGCAGAGGGCTGGGGAAGTTCCAAAAATCCCACAATATGCCAAGATAGAGTCGGAAAAAAGTAAAAGAGCTGAGATGAAAGCAGCAGCAGTTGAAGGAAATGTACCAGAGAGATGGTTCCCAGAAACCCTTTTTACAGATTTAAATAGGAACAAGGAAAATTCCCAAACAGGCTAGCCAAAGTGAGGGTGATGTCTCACCTAATTGAAGTGTCACAGGGGAGTGCAATGAAAGCTAGACAGACACCGGCGAGCAGTAGTGTCCCAGAGGACATGGGAAGATTAGGGAAAAAACCAAAGTAAAGGAAAAAAGGAAGGAAAAATTCCCTAAGGTAAACAGCACTTGTATAAATCACAAGAAAATTAAAAGTGAGGTAATATGGATCTACCCACTGAAGAATCAGATGAACAGGTTCCAAATAGCTTCTTCTGCACACAGGAGGCTGTTCATGTGCTCTCTGCACCCTTCTCCATTGTTCCCATCCCAAGGCAGGCCCTCTTGTCGACCCTGAAGTTGCTGATGTCCCACTGACAGTGCCTGGACCTCCCTTCCTCCCTCTCTCCTGCTCCTCCTCCTCAACACGGCCCCGAAGCCAGGGTGAATGAGGCCCATGGCAGGTGGCCTCTCTCCATATGTAAGGCCTTCTATGCAAATGGACCCTACCCTTTCCCCCCCTCATCTCTTTTGATTACGTAACACTGCCCCGATGGCACCATGGCAGCATCCCCATCCCACTCCCCCCAACCCTGCAGCACTGGCACCTTTCCCCCCTCCTGCCTTCAGTTGCTGGTGCCCGTGCTGCTTCACGCTCCCTGGCAAGTCACCCAGGCTCTGTCAATGGCTGCCGGAGAGAGCCGGCACTGAGCTCCTGTTTGCTTGCCATCTCCTTTAACCAGATGAGGCTCTGACATCCCGTGGTTCCTATATGCCATTAGTAAAATTCAAAATGCACCATAAAATTGCAGTCAGTTGGTCAGTTGAGTGCCTTAGTTATCTTCCCAACAGGTCAATGTGCAAAGTCTGCCCTCCATGTTGGCCGCTGCGGTAGATTGCAGAAACGCGTAAAGACATTGGACTTCCGGTGGTCCCTTTAAAATTCCAGTCATAAATTCAGCAGAAAATTTCCAGTCGAAGGCATTTCCAGTCGAAGGCACTTCCAGCAAAGTGCAAGTGACAGAGTGAGCACAGCTCCAAGAAAATTCCTGACCATAATCCTTTATTAGCAGTTGCATAAAAGTAGCTTGTGGTAACTTACCCTTCCCTCATGTGCAAAACTTACCTGATCTTTCCTCTGCAGCTAAATTGAGCTGGGTAGTCCCCATTTTCTAGGTGCTGCGCAGCCACATAACACTCAAATAAAAACAGAAAGTGCTGAAAATACTCAGTTGGTCTGGCAGCATCTGTGGAGAGAGAAACAGATTTACTCTGTATGAAAAATGTCACAGACCTGAAAAATTATCTCTGTATCTCTCTCCACAGATGCTGACAGACCTGCTGAGTATTTCCAGCATGTTCTGTTTTTATTTCAGATTTCCAGCATCTGCAGTATTTTATTTTTATTTTACATAAGCCTCAAATTGGGTCCAAGAGGCATATGCTCACTTCCGATGGAAAGTGCTCAAGATGCCATCTTGGTAAAGTAGTTTGCGCAAATGCACACCTAACAACCACCGGCAACATGCAGAGCAGGCAGCATATGATGCAAATCAGTGTGCAATGCTGATTTGAAGTCACTGACCCCTTTTTCAAACACCACACTCCAGCCAATTTCCTATCTAACTTCATGCAGCTGAACAAGTTGTTAAACAGAAAGAAGGACCTCCCACCAGCGCTATTTAAAGAGGATCATGAAGTACTTACATGTTAGTTGCTGGTGCAATTAGATGTGTTTTTGGAGGTTTCCTATACTTGGCTAAAGTTTGAGTACTCTACAGGGAGTGGTCTGGCTTCTCTTGTGGTACTATCTTTGTCACAAAAAATCTTGAGCTGAAAGAAGTTGTTTCTAGACATGGGTGACCTGATATATTTACCTCTGGAAGTTGAACATGACTGGCAGAATGAAGAGAGGTCACTAAGAGCAGGAAAAGCTGCTAGAAGTGGGAGGAGGGGCACTTGACTGGAGGCCATATCCAACGAGAATCTTCAGGGAGCAGTCCCAATACCCTTGCTTCAACTTCAGCGAGGACCAATGAGTGAGACATCTACATTTTACACAAGAGGGCATAAGTGAAATTTGGCAACTGTTGCAGCCATAACTACAGTCTCAAAGTAGGGCAAGGACAGCATTGCATATGGCTGTTGAGGTGATCGTGGCAGTCAATTTTTATGTGCTTGAATCCCTTCAGACTACCACTTCAGATGTAGGCAACATCTTGCACCTTACAGTGCACTGCTGTATAAGAAGCTCTCTATACAAAGAAAAACACATTCATAGAAATATAGGGCTGGATGGTGCAAAGCAAAAGGTGATGCCAATGGGACAAAATATATGAACAATAAACAAAATAAACAAAAGGTGGGTCTAGAGAATGTGTTAAATGGCAGTAGCAGAATCATGTCTGAAAAATGGCAGCAGAGCTTATGATCTTAAATTATTGAACTCAATGTTGAGTCTGGAAGGCTGTAAAGTGCCTAATTGAAGGATGAGGTGTGCTTCCCAAGCTATTGTTGAGCTTCATTGGGACAGTGTAGGAGGCTAAGGGCAGAGAGGTCTTAGTGGGGTGGAGAAGTAAAAGATAGGCGGCCAGAAGCTCAGGATCACACTTGTGGTCTGAACAGAGGCGTTCCACAAAGCGATCACCAATCTGTGTTTGGTCTCTCCAATGTAGAAGAGATGGCATCATGAGCAGCAAGAATAGTATACTAAATGTAAACCACTGTTTCACCTCTATTTTGGGGAGTGGATTGTAGGAAGGCCTGAGGTAAAAGGGCAGGTATTGCATTGCCTGTGCTAGTGCGGGAAGGTGCTCTGGGCTGGGGGTTGTTGGGGGTGATTGAAGTATGGACTAAAGTGTCGTGGAGGTTATGGCACCTTCAGAATGCTGAAAGGGGAGGGGAGAGGAAGATGTGTTTGGTGGTAGCAGAAATGGCAGAGAATGATCCATTGAATGTGGAGGCTGGTGGGGTGGAATGTGAAGGTAAGGGAACTGCATTGTGGTTCAGGGAAGGGGGGAGGGCAGAAGTGCAGGAAATAGGATGGGCACGATCAAGGACTCTGTCAACCCTGGTGAAAGGAAATCCTGTTTGAGGAAAAAGGAAAACATCAGAAGCACTAGTATGAAAGGTGGCAGCATCGGAATAGATGCGACACAAAGAAAAACTGGGAGAATGGAATACAGTCCTTAGAGGAAGCAGAGTGGAGGAAGCATAGTGAATGTATCTGTGGGAGTCAGTGGGCTTCTAGATATTAGTTGACAACCTATCCCCAGAAATGGAGATAGAGAAGTTAAGGAAGGGAAGGTTGGAGAAGGACCACCTGAAGGCGAAAGTGGAAGCAGATTGATTTTGAAATTTTCCAATTTGGGGTGAGAGCAGGAAATGGCACTGATGCAGTCATCAATGTCCCAAGAAAGAGCAAGGGAAGGGGACCTGTGTCGGACTAGAACAAAGAATATCCCACAAAAAGGCAGGCACAGTGTTACGACTAGGTGAGACAGGTATCTAGGGGTCTTTCACTGTCTTCACCTGGTCTTATTGTAACAAGGTTTAATTTTTAAACACACTATGTTTTGAGCTCCCCCTTGGTGAATTCTTGTTCACCACTTTCCAATTATAAGGCAAATAAATGAGCACACCAGGTTTTCTTAGGTTTAACGAAGAAAAGTGAAATTTATTAAACTTGTTTAAACTCTAATTCAATTAACACCTATAGATATACAATGCAGTCATGCTAGCATGCACACATGATACACACATGTAGATAGGGACAGAAAAGAGCAGAAGAAAAGTAAAGTAGAGAGGCTTGAGGCAGTCTCTGAAGGGTTTTTTGTTGCTACTGTTCCTGTGTTTCCAGCTCACTATAGAGTTTTTGATTGTAGACAGCTCTTACTTTTCATTGGGGCCCAGTATTCTTCTTAAACCTTGTTCATATAGGAGACTTTTCTCTCTTTGAGTTCACGTGTCTTCAATGGGTCTTCCATTCCGTGAGAAAGAGATGAGAGCAGACGGGAGAGAAGTCCAAAAGTCTATTGTGGATTAAATTGGAGCAGGGAATAACCCTATTGTCCTTTGAAGCACTGTCTGTTGATATGCCAATGTCTCTCTCCAGCCAATGTCTCCAATTGTTTTCTAAAGAAAGTTCTTTCTTCCCCCACAACTGTTTAATATCAATGTTCATGTGCAAAATTAATTTTCCTCATTCTTGGCAGGTGGGGGGCTTGCATGACACCCCCACACCCAGGGGAATGAAATGCGATTTGAAAAAAAAGGTGCATTTCATTACAGGGTTTGAGAGAAATATAAGATACAGAAAGAAAAAACATGCATTTCTCGCATTCATTCACATTCATTCATCAATCTTAAAGCTTATTAAATATGGTCTTTTCTGGGTGCCAGGGCTGCTTTAATTTCCCTTTTGTTTCTCAGGAGAGTTAGTAGTGGATGGGTCTATCCTGAAATCTCTGAGTCATTCAAAGACTTTTGACTGTAGTGGATGGACGGTTCCCTTTTCCTCTGACTGTGGGTGGGGGCATTCTTTGTTAATCTCCCCTTTGTTCTCTGGGACATTCCTGCCTGTACATATATGTGCAGACTTGACTGTACTCTCCTGTGATATTTCGACTAGGTTAGGCATCAGCCTCATGGTTTCTGTGCCCCCCAGGAGATCTCTATTTGTCTCCGCAGGTTCCTGTAAATGCTGTTAGCAACTCTGGTGGGGTGCTTCTCGTGTCTGCATTTGCATAGGAGGATGTGGGGTGTAACTTTTCATGTTTTTAGGGGTTGGCTGACTGGACAGTCGGGGTTTTCATCCAGAATTCCTCCCAGACTTCCTTAAACGTGACCTCTTTGTCACGTTTTCCCCTTCTCTTTCTAAACTTTTGCCAGCCGTGTGCCTGCCTGTCCCGTTTTATTTTCGGTGGGGGTCCCTTACAGTTCATGAGCCCTCTGCTGGAGGGTCCTCCTAACACCGGTACAGGACTTAGAGGTGCAGGTTTCACTGTAGGTTGGGGTTTCCCCTCAACCTGGCACATAGGGGCAGCACAGTGGCGCAGTGGTTAGCACCACAGCCTCACAGCTCCAGCGACCCGGGTTCAATTCTGGGTACTGCCTGTGTGGAGTTTGCAAGTTCTCCCTGTGACCGCGTGGGTTTTCGCCGGGTGCTCCAGTTTCCTCCCACAGCCAAAGATTTGCAGGTTGATAGGTAAATTGGCCATTATAAATTGCCTCTAGTATACGTAGGTGGTAAGGGAAGGTGGGGATGTGGTAGGAATATGGGATTAGTGTAGGATTAGTATAAATGGGTGATTGATGGTCGGCACAGACTCGGTGGGCCGAAGGGCCTGTTTCAGTGCTGTATCTCTTTTTTAAAAAAAAAAATGTGATAACTTTGCAGTACTCCACCACATCTTTGTGGAGTTTTGGCCACTCAAACTGCTGTCTTATGTGGGCTTTGGTCTTTCGTATGTACAGCCACTGTAGTCTCATGGGCCCTTCTTAATATTTCTCCCTGGTACCTCTGTGGCACCACTAACTGGTGAACTACTGTCCACTCCTTGCCCTCAGGTCTGTGAGGAGAACTCCAGTTCCTCATCAGTACCTCATTCTTTAAATAGTAGCAGTCAGGGACTCCCTCTGCTTCACTTTCAGACTGGGCAGCCTGTGCTAACTCTTGCAATACTGGGTCAGCTCGCTGAGCCTCAGCTAGGGAAAATACATTTAATTCATTCCCTGGGTCTCCTAACTTTCCAAAGAAAGTCTCATCAGACAGACTTCATGGTCATCTGCCTGCAGTACCAATTCAGTCTCCTCTGGGGGAGCTGGTTTGATCAGGGCCTGATCCGCTACACATTCAGGGATTCTGCAGGGGACCGACTCCTGTCACTGCCCTGTCTCTCTGACCTCCTGCAGTCTTTCTTTTACTATTGGGGGGGCTACCACCTTCACCCCTCCCAGATCATTACCTAGGAGCAGGTCAACCCCATCCACAGGCAAACTAGGGACAATCCCTATAGTCACTGGTCCCGAAACTAGGTCGCACTCCAGGTGTACAGGTGCAGGCATACACTGCCATCCAATACCAATCATCACCATTTTGGTGTTCATTGCACCCCCTGGGGGAAAGGTTAGGCCTTTTTCCAGTAAAAGGGATCTGATGACCCCTGTGTTCCTGAGAATCACTATGGGCTTGCTTGCCCCACTGGAGGGATATGTGTTACTTTCCCTTCAGACACAAAACCCTGATAACCTTCAGGAATCCTATTATCTTTTCCTGCACTTGCTGTAGTAAGCTTCCTGGGTTGCACTCTTACTGCAAATAAAGCCACAGCTTGTTATGCTGTGCTTTGCATCAGGTCCCCATCTTCACTGAGCGGGTATACCCTGATTAACCCTACCAGTTTCCCCTTTAATTTCCAGCAGTCAGCTTTTAAATGCCCTTCCTTATTGCAATGGAAGCACACTGGTCTCCGGGTCTCACTCTTGCTCACATCTTCCTTTTTGGCTGGAGGAGGGCCCCAAGTCTTCTCTGTTCCTTCCTCTTCTAGGACTGCCTGGGCAGATATCATCATCCCACCCTTTGTCCTTTTCGGATTTGTAATGGTGATTAGGAAAGGTTCTCCCCTGGGAAACCGACTTATAAATTAAAGCAAAATCATCGGCCAAACCAGCCGCGTACTGGGCTCCCTGAACCCGCTGCTCCTCTACATGGGTCTTTATTGAGAATGGGAGAGAGTTTTTAAATTCTTCTAACAGGATTACTTCTCTGAGAGTCTCATAACTGAGCTGTATTTTACAGCCCTCAGCTACTGGTCAAAAGCCAGCTGCTTGCTTCCTTCAAACTCCAGATAAGTTTGATTGGTTTGCTTTTTGAGGATTCTAAACTGGCAATAGGCTTCAGGTATTAATTTATATGCCCTGAGGATAGCATTTCTGGTCAGTTCATAATTTGATGAACTCTCATCTGGCAACAAGGAATAAACCTCATGGGCTTTTCCAATTAGCTTGCTTTGTGTTAAAAGAGACCAGGTCTTAGCTGGACATTTTAGCTGCCTTGCCAGTTTCACAAAAGACATGAAAAATGCTTCCACAGCTTCCTCATTGAATTTTGGAATTAATTGAGCATGTTTTAGCAATATTGTATCCAGCCTGAATTTTGCTCCTCCAGATTGGCCATGCTTTCACTAGAGTTACTCTGTCACCCTCTAGTTAACCCAAGCCACTTCAGCTCTCTCTCTTTGGATTCTTTCTGGAATATTCTTTCTCTCTCTCTCTCGCTCCTCTCTCGTTCCTTCCCCTGTCTTTCTCTCTCTCTTTCCTGCCTTCCATTTTCTTCAGATTCCTTTTGGAAGGCTCTCTATTTCTTCCTCTCCCGAATCTCTCTCTCTCTCTTTCTCTCTCTCTCTCTCTCTTTCCCTGTCTTCTAATTCAAGTTTCCTTTGTTCCAATTGTATCTTTGCTAGCATTGCCTTCTCTGGGCCTGCTTCTCACCCTGCTTCTGCTTCTTCAGATTCAAGGAAAAATGGTTGGCCACTAGCCTTAGGAATTCAGACTTCCTGGCCTTGCCACGTACAGTGATCCCACACTGCTCAGCCATTTTTCTCAACTCCTCCATAAACAGTGCTTCTAACTTATCCCAAGTTACTTCACCCTGGATTGGGGAGCTACTAGCTTCAGTTGCAGACATGTTAGTATTCAATCACACACAACCACAAGAAAATCTGTTCTTTTTTTGATTGGGAACAATTTGGCTTTCCACTTCCAATTTCTCTCGTTCATCATTCTGGACGCTAACACCCAAATTTCTGTTACGACTAGGTGAGAAAGGGGTATTTCACTGTCTTCACCTGGTCTTATTGTAACAGGGTTTAATTTTCAACACACTGTGTTTTGAGCTCCCCTTGGTGAATCCTTGTTCACCACTTCCCAATTATTAGGCAAAGATATGATCACACTCGGTTTTCTTAGGTTTAAAGAGGAAAAGTGAACTTTATTAAACTTACTTAAACTCTAATTTGGTTTAACATCTATGGATGTACAACGTGCCCAAGCTAGCATGTAAATGCGATACACACATGCAAATAGGGACAGAAAAGAGCAGAAGAAAAATAAAGTAGAGAGGTTTAAGGCAGTTGCTGAAGGGGGTTTCTTGTTACTGTTTCTATGTTTCCAGCTCGCCGTAGATTCTTTGATTGTAGACAGCTCTTACTTTTCGTTGGGGCCAGTATTCTTCTTAAACCTTGTTCACATAGGAGACTTTTCTCTCTTTGAGTTCACGTGTCTTCAATAGGTCTTCCATTACAACAGAAAGAGATGAGAGCAGACAGGAGCGAGGTCTTTTCCAGTCCAGGAGCAAACAGTTTTAACCCTGTGGCCAGTTCAAATTCAAAAAACTCCAACATCAGTTAGTCGTGTGACTAAACTGGGCTGACCACATCTGTTTGTGTATTTGGCCATCTTAGTAGTTAATCAGGAATGCTTCAATGTCTGGTAGTCAAAAGTCCATTGTGGATTAAATTGGAGCAGGGAATAGCCCCTTTGTCCTTTGAAGTACTGTCTGTTGATATGCTAATGTCTCTTTCTAGCCAAAGTCTCCAATTGTTTTTTAAAGCAAGTTCTTTCTTCACCCACAACAGTTTAAAATCAATGTTCACGTGGCAAAATTAATTTTCCTCATTCTTGGCAGGTGGGGGGGGGGGCTTGCCTGATAATAGCTAGAACATATACAGTTCCAATAGCAACAATTTTTGTTTGGAGGAAGTGAATGGAGTCAAAGGAGTAGTTGTTCATTGTAAGAACAAGTTTAGCCAGGTGGAGGATGATGATGGTGGAAGAGCCTGGCCCATTAAAGTCCTTACCCGAGTCCACTGCAGCAGAACTAGTGTATGACCATTTGCATGCAATCCCGCCCGGGTAAAACTCGGATGTGGGTGGGACCATGTCAGGTACACATCCCAACGCCACTTTTCAGGGCTTTAATCCCTGCCTGTGTCTGAACCCGCCTCCCCTTGGCAGTTAAAATTCAGTGCAACGTTTCAGATCGAAGACCATCACCTGTTCTGATGAAAGGTCATCGGCCTGAAAATCCAAAGATTCTGATCAAAGATGCTTTTTTGTGATAAACCCATTTTCAGCTGTATTAATAATACTGCATCACTCTTAAATATATCATGGAATATTTTTGAATGCAAAAATTTAAATAAAAATTATGTTCTAAAATACTGCCCAATTGCACTGCTTCATGGAAGATTTTATGTTCGATACGCAAATAAGTTTGAGCTTGGCCTCCGATCCTGTGATTCTATGAGGCAGGTGAAATTTACTTTTTGGTCTCCTGAAAGAGTGTTAAATATAAATTCGAACACAAACGTGCCCAAGTTGTTTGCTTTCTTCATGGATTGTTCAAATTTGCAATGCTTACTATTGAAGTGATTTTTGCGGTCAACCGCAAAGCAACGGCACTCTCCACTGATCTCAAAGAAAGGTGTCCACAAAGATTTAGCGATCTCTTTGGTGCAGACTTCAGCTTTCATGACTTCAGCTTGGGTTGCATTTTCCCAGCTCATTGGAGGCTGGCTGGAAGGCAAATGGGGTGGGAATACTGGGATGGAAGCCCAACCTCTTCATGTCAGAAGCGGATATGGCGAAGGGCAGCCGGCATAGTGGAAGGACCTCATGCTTGCACGTGGCGCGCAGGTAATTAAACCTATTTAAAAGGCAATTAATATCAATTTTAAGTGTTTCTGAATTTTTCTATAGTGCAAGTAAACCCTGGGGTTTCAGAGCCTCACCAGGTGTAAGGAAGCAGTGAGCTACTGGGAGTTCAGTTTTGGCTCCAAATGGCAACCATCGTGAGTCCTAACGTGCTTTGGCAGGGAGGGTGGAACAGCACCAACACTGGCATAGGCAATGCAGAGAAGGGGAAAAGGTGCCAGAAGTGCAGGGGCATACTGCCAGAGTGGCATATTGAAGCTGGCACTTGTGTGGAGAGTAAAGGAGGGGTGCAAAGAGGCCTGGAGACTGAATAAATCTGGATGCCATGGGCCTTGTTCACTCAGGTTTCAGTTGCTTCAGTGAGGAGGAGCATCAGAGAGGGAGACAGCTGCAGCCATAGGCATTGGGACAGTTGTATCCAGAGGGGCAGCAAGAGCACCAGCCTCTGGTGCATGGGGGGTGGGGGGGGGGAGATGGAGGAGAAGGAAGCAGAGGGTCTTGCAGCCAGTCCCCTGTGTTGATAAGAGGTTACCCACCAGAGAGGAGCTACAGACCAAGGCTCAGCTACCTTCAGATGTCAGAGCAGCAGTAGCACCAAAGACTTCACCTGTCCAGGAAGGCCATCACAGAGCTGTGTGCCATGATGGAGTATGAGCTGAGCTCCTGGGAAGTGGTGGCCACCCAATACCAGTGGTATTGAAGGTCACCATGGCACTTAATTTCCAAGCCTCAGGATCATTCCAGGGATCAACTGGAGACCAGTGTGGGATCTCCCAGTCTGCATCAAGATGGTCACCAGTGCCATGTTCAAGAGGTCCAGCCAGTGTGTGTGCTTTCACACCAATCCAAAGTCACGCTGAGAGGGCCATAGGGTTCAGGGCCCTCGCTGGATTTCCCCAGGTGCATGGTGTCCTCAACTGCACGCATGTGATAATTAAGACTCCCAGTGATGAGCCTGCAACCTTCATCAACAGGAAGAGCTTCCACTCGATCAATGTACAGCTAGTCTACAGCCATCGCAAGCACTTCCTGCAGGTGTGTGCACAGTTCCTGGAAGTAGCCATGATGCCTACATACTAAGGCAGTGCCAGGTGCCAGACCTTTTCGGGCCCACTATGCACCTTCAAGAATGGATACTGGGTGACAAGGGCTATGCATTTCAGACATGGTTAATGACGGCTATGAGGAACTCTAGCACTGCTGCAAGGAGAGTTAAAGCATCTGCCATGGAATAGCTCAAGTGATCATCAAGCAGCCTTAGGCCTTCTGAAGATGCACTTCAGAGTCCTAGACAGATTTCCAGTATGGCCCAGCAAGGCTCTGGCACATCGTAGTGCTTTTCAGTGCCCTCCACAGCCTCGTGCTACAGAGGGGAAAGCAATTGAACAATGAGGATATTGTTGAGCACGCTGCCTCCTCTGATGATGAGGAGATGGAGGAAGATGATGACAAGGTGCAGGATGCTGACAATGCCCAGGAACCACATGATCCTTAGTAACAGATACATGCAATTTAATAAAGGTTGGCCACCACAGAACCTGCCCTCCCACCGAAACGCAGCACCTCCCGTTTCTGGTCCCAGCATTGCCATAAAATCCAGCCCTTTAAATTTGGCATCAACTCAAGGGAATCTCCAGGCATCCAGCAATGGTGAGGTCAGCAAGCAGGGTAAGCAGCCAATCACACTGAAGTATTCTCACAGACAGTAAATCAGGAAGTAAAAGCCACTGAATTCCATCACTTTTAATTTTTTAATTTTACAGGTAGCAAAATAAATGATTGGGACGTATACATGGGATTAAGGTAGAAGCCAAAATATTGTAAACAACTTTTTAAAAAGTTATTTTAAAAATATGTGGAATTTCTTATTATAATGGAGAAATTTGACATTGAACAAGGGGGCGGCACAGTGGCGCAGTGGTTAGCACCACAGCCTCACAGCTCCAGCGACCTGGGTTCAATTCTGGGTACTGCCTGTGTGGAGTTTGCAAGTTCTCCCTGTGTCTGCGTGGGTTTCCTCCGGGTGCTCTGGTTTCCTCCCACAGCCAAAAGACTTGCAGGTTGATAGGTAAATTGGCCATTATAAATTGCCCCTAGTATAGGTAGGTGGTAGGGGAATATAGGGACAGGTGAGGATGTGGTAGGAATATGGGATTAGTGTAGGATTAGTATAAATGGGTGGTTAATGGTCGGCACAGACTCGGTGGGCCGATGGGCCTGTTTCAGTGCTGTATCTCTAAATCAAAAAAAAAAGTATAAAACTACTCTTTCAGGGCCAGTGAGGCTGTTTAGCAGTAATTATAAACTTAGTATGCCATTAAAATCCCAGTACATCTTATTCAAGAAGGTGTATGTAAATTTTTCAAGGGCTTTCACAGCAATACGAAGAACATAAGAGTGGAAGTTCTTGGCAGTTCAATGACTTCTAATTGATTGCAGTCTGGGCAGCCTTCAACCAAGCACCCTCTGAAGAAGTGCAGAGTCATTGACAGCAACTTCGAGATTTCCAGATTTAACTGTGCATGTGCAGGCTGTAGAAGTTGCTGTCAGTTTCAGAGCAGCAATGACTGCAAACACTGACAGTTTCACCGTCATTCCTATCACAAATTACAAGCCATTATCTTTAACAATGTAACTATGAAGACAGTTACAATACTGTTATTTCATTGTTTTGCAGATATCTGCAGAATAACCGGATCAGATCCATATCAAAAACTGCATTTTCTGGACTTTATAAACTCAGACGATTGTAAGTAAACAGTTAAGTTATACATAGTGACTTATTTTAATGCTTGGGGATAAGGCTAATAAATGTTTTCATGTTTAAACATAAGCATAGGTTTAACATAATTGACTAAATGAAATGTAGTTAGGGCCGCATTTTAATCCACAGATTGTTTGGAGCAGTGAGTCAAGCTGGAACAGAGTGTATATCCCTATCTCCAGCCTATACAATCTTGGAGCATGATTCTTGCTTAGGGCCAGGAATCCATCTAAAACAGGGGTGTCCAACCTTTTCGCGTGAGGGCCGCATTATAATTTCTGTCTTACATAGGAAACCGGTGACACATTTTCGGTAAGATAAAGGTATGAGAAATTTATTTTACTATTAATCAAAACCACAAAGAATGTGCATTTTTGTGAACAAACTTTAGATGAGAAAACTAATTTATTAACTTACCTTCTCGTCGCTAAGTTGAATGCTGATTTAGTGAGATACCTGGCATTGTTTTTGCTTGCAGAAGTAGATAATTCTTCCTGCACGCTGGTTGTAGCCATACGGAGTATTCCGGATAGATGTCCATCTGTCAGGAATGATCTTGATCACTCTCTCTTCCCCCTCTCTCACTCTCTCTGTCTCTTTCTCTACCTCTCTTTGTGTGTGTGTCTCTCTCTCTCTGTCTCAGTGTGTCTCTCTGTCTCTTGCTGTCTCTATGTCTCTCTCTCTGTCTCTCTCTGTCTCTCTCTCTGTCTCTCTCTCTGTCTCTCTCTTTGTGTGTCTCTCTTTCTGTCCTCCCTTTCTGGCCCCGCCACTTCCTCAGGCGGCTCCTCCTCAGTGACAGTGGCGGAGATGAAGAGCCCAGGGCACAAGGCCCAGGCTGTGTCTGTACACAGGCAGAGCCAGTGCTGGGCCTGGGCCCGAGCTCAAGGCCAGGAAGGCTGCACCGGGAACGGAGTTTGTGTGGGAAGCGCCAGCAGAAGGGCAGCTCAACCCAGGTGATGCCATCTTCCTAAAGGAGCCAGAACATCAAGTACTGAAAAGTATCCACCATCTTTATAAAGGAGGACATGAGAAGCAAGGCATCTCTGCCATGTCAGTGAAGGAGCTGCAGCCATTGTCAGTCAAAGACGGGCCAGAAGAAGCCAATGGCAGATTTCTAGTGGAAGTTTCTCATCCTTGGCAGGCTGGATGGAAACCTTTGGTGGGCTGGAGTCTGGCCCACTGGCCGTATGTTGGACAACCCTGATCTAAATGAACAAAAGTGACATGAGGACATTATCACTTCCACATTCCCCTCCCAGTCTCACATCATTCCTTCATCATCGCTGAGTCAAAATCTTGGAATCCCATACTTAACATAATCATAGAGGCACCACCAACACTTCAAGGACTGCAGCATTTCCATAATATCTATCACCATTATCTCAGGGCAACGAGGAATGGGCAATTAATATGGCCTGGCCTGTGTCACCACATACTAAGAAAGTTTTCTTTTACCATACATTTTCATGAGACATTCCCCCCCGCCCCCCCAACCTGTTTCCTTGGTGTCCACCCTGCCCAAGCTCTTTACATTTAATTACCTTTCCAGTTCTTCATATTTGCCAAATTGTTAGTGGCCCGCTTTGCTAAGTCATCTTCGCTTCTTTTGAAAATTAACACTGCTACCAACCCCTCCTCAATAAATCCACTCATAACCTTTTCATCTTCTCTAAGTACCACCCCATCACTAACCTTTGCCCCAAATCCCTGAACATGTTGCTTCCCAGATATGTGCCTATTCCTCTTAAAAATCCTGTTTAAATCCCTTTGGGAGAAATTGGGCTGGTAGCACCCATTTTTAGGGTGCAATGAGAGCCCTCAGCCATCCAAAATGGTATTCATGGTGCACGTGCATTCTTGTGATGCAAAGCGCACTGGAAGCTATCTTGGTTCAGGAATTATCGCTGGCACGCCAGATGTTTGCAGAGTAAGATCATATGCAATGGTGATTAGATGCCTGCACTGAGATTTTGCAGCTCAATGGTCCAGCTGAGGCCCTCCTTTAAGCTCGCACAGATGAACATACATAAAGTAGCAGGAAGGATTCCCCCCCACCCCCACCCCCACCCCACCACCGGCACTATTAAAGGGATCGTCAATTAACAGGTTAATTACGGATTGATTTATTCTAGCTGATGCTACAATTCTACAAGATTTCCATAGTTCTGTCAAGGGAGTGGTGTGGCAGATGCTTAAGTAGTTTTTGCTGACATCAAGGCTTCTGTACAAACCAGTTGGAATAGAGTATGACTCGGAGAATCAGCAGAGAAAACACATAGCAGGACAAGTTGCTAGAAGAGGGAGGAGGATGAGGAGAAGAAGGGCACGTGGCAGGCCATATCCACCCAGGGTGTTCAGGGAGAAATTCTCCTGCTTGAACTTTGGCGGGAAACAATGTGTGAAATGTCTGTGCTTTTTTTCATTCCTTTATGGGATGTGGGCGTCGTTGGCAAGGCCAGCATTTATTGTCCATCCTTAATTGCCCTTGACAACTGAATGGTTTGCTAGGCCATTCAGAGGGCAGTTAAGAGTCAACCACACTGTTGTGGATCTGGAGTTTCATGTAGACCAAACGGGTAAGGACATCAGATTTCCTTCCCTAAAGGACATTAGTGAACCAGATGAGTTTTTACGACAATTGATGATAGTTTCATGGTACTGTCACACAGAGTCCATATTTTTTGCCAAGACCTGAGAATCTATGTTTTTAAAAAAAATTAAAATGATTTCAGTGGACATTGAGAAATCTGGAGATAGCCGAACTTTATGGATGCTTTTGGAAGGAAGGCAGGGTGAACGAGAGGTTCTTTGGTTTTGACCAGTAAACAAATACTGGAAACCAGGTAATTTCAAGGAAACCAGCAGAAGGTTTGACCAAAGAGCTACCCTTTGTGTGACGAGAGAGAATTTATTACTTAGCATGTGACTTGTTTCTGGAAAATTTCAGTTTCATTTTGAACTTTAAACGCCAGTGAGTTTGGACTAAAGCAGACAATTGGAATTTGATCTGGACTTGCCAGGAGATCAGAAGAAGAACCAGACAAGTATTACCTTAATTAATTATTAATACACAGGGCCCTGTTCTTTGCAGACAGAAAGAACATGTACACACATTGCGCCTGTTTCAGCTGAACAAAATAAGTGACAGCCATTCACTGGTTCATTCCTCAGGGCAATGCCTTGACCAATCAGAGTCAAGCTGCCTGGTTTAAATTTCAAACAAAGCTTGGCAGTTAACTGTCACTCACTGTAAACTGGTGCATTTCCCATGGCAACAGGGTGGTGGTGATAGGAGATTTTAATTTTCCCAACATTGACTGGGATTCGCTTAATGTTAGAAGTCCAGATGGAGCAGAATTTGTAAGGAGCATCCAGGAGGGTTTTCTAGAGCAGTATGTAAATAGTCCAACTCGGGAAGGGGCCATACTGGACCTGGTGTTGGGGAATGAGCCCGGCCAGGTTGTTGAAGTTTCAGTAGGGGACTACTTTGGGAATAGTGATCACAATTCCGTAAGCTTTAAAATACTCATGGACAAAGACGAGAGTGGTCCTAAAGGAAGAGTGCTAAATTGGGGGAAGGCCAACTATACCAAAATTCGGCAGGAGCTGGGAAATGTAGATTGGGAGCAGCTGTTTGAAGGTAAATCCACATGGGATATGTGGGAGGCTTTTAAAGAGAGGTTGATTAGAGTGCAGGAGAGACATGTTCCTGTGAAAATGAGGGATAGAAATGGCAAGATTAGGGAACCATGGATGACAGGTGAAATTGTGAGACAAGCTAAGAGGAAAAAGGAAGCATACATAAGGTCTAGGCGGCTGATGAAAGACGAAGCTTTGAAAGAATATCGGGAATGTAGGACCAATCTGAAACGAGGAATTAAGAGGGCTAAAAGGGGTCATGAAATATCTTTAGCAAACAGGGTTAAGGAAAATCCCAAAGCCTTTTATTCATATATAAGGAGAAAGAGGGTAACTAGAGAAAGGATTGGCCCACTAAAGGACAAAGGAGGAATGTTATGCTTGGACTCAGAGAAAATGGGTGAGATTCTAAACGAGTACTTTGCATCGGTATTCACCGAGGAGAGGGACATGACGGATGTTGAGGTTAGGAACAGATGTTTGATTACTCTAGGTCAAGTCGGCATAAGGAGGGAGGAAGTGTTGGGTATTCTAAAGGGCATTAAGGTGGACAAGTCCCCAGATCCGGATGGGATCTATCCCAGGTTACTGAGGGAAGCGAGAGAGGAAATAGCTGGGGCCTTAACAGATATCTTTGCAGCATCCTTAAACACGGGTGAGGTCCCGGAGGACTGGAGAATTGCTAATGTTGTCCCCTTGTTTAAGAAGGGTAGCAGGGATAATCCAGGTAATTATAGACCGGTGAGCCTGACGTCAGTGGTAGGGAAGCTGCTGGAGAAGATACTGAGGGATAGGATCTATTCCCATTTGGAAGAAAATGGGCTCATCAGTGATAGGCAACATGGTTTTGTGCAGGGAAGGTCATGTCTAACCAACTTAATAGAATTCTTTGAGGAAGTGACAAAGTTGATTGATGACGGAAGGGCTGTCGATGTCATATACATGGACTTCAGTAAGGCGTTTGATAAGGTTCCCCATGGCAGGCTGATGGAGAAAGTGAAGGCGCTTGGGGTCCAAGGTGTACTAGCTAGATGGATAAAGAACTGGCTGGGCAACAGGAGACAGAGAGTAGCAGTAGAAGGGAGTTTCTCAAAATGGAGACGTGTGACCAGTGGTGTTCCACAGGGATCCGTGCTGGGACCACTGTTGTTTGTGATATACATTAATGATTTGGAGGAAAGTATAGGTGGACTGATTAGCAAATTTGCAGACGACACTAAGATTGGTGGAGTAGCAGATAGTGAAGGGGACTGTCAGAGAATACAGCAGAATATAGATAGATTGGAGAGTTGGGCAGAGAAATGGCAGATGGAGTTCAATCAGGGCAAATGCGAGGTGATGCATTTTGGAAGATCCAATTCAAGAGTGAACTATACAGTAAATGGAAAAGTCCTGGGGAAAATTGATGTCCAGAGAGATTTGGGTGTTCAGGTCCACTGTTCCCTGAAGGTGGCAACGCAGGTAAATAGAGTGGTCAAGAAGGCATACGGCATGCTTTCCTTCATCGGACGGGGCATTGAGTACAAGAGTTGGCAGGTCATGTTACAGTTGTATAGGACTTTGGTTCGGCCACATTTGGAATACTGCGTACAGTTCTGGTCGCCACATTATCAAAAGGATGTGGATGCTTTGGAAAGGGTGCAGAGGAGGTTCACCAGGATGTTGCCTGGTATGGAGGGCGCTAGCTATGAAGAGAGGTTGAGTAGATTAGGATTATTTTCATTAGAAAGACGGAGGTTGAGGGGGGACCTGATTGAGGTGTACAAAATCATGAGAGGTATAGACAGGGTGGATAGCAAGAAGCTTTTTCCCAGAGTGGGGGTTTCAATTACTAGAGGACACGAGTTCAAAGTGAAAGGGGAAAAGTTTAGGGGGGATATGCGTGGAAAGTTCTTTACGCAGAGGGTGGTGGGCACCTGGAACGCATTGCCAGCGGAGGTGGTAGATGCGGGCACGATGGAGTCTTTTAAGATGTATCTAGACAGATACATGAATGGGCAGGAAGAAAAGAGATACAGAAGCTTAGAAAATAGGCGACATGTTTAGAGAGAGGATCTGGATCGGCGCAGGCTTGGAGGGCTGAAGGGCCTGTTCCTGTGCTGTAATTATCTTTGTTCTTTGTTCTTTGTTAACACCTCTAGCAATCAGAGTTCACTTGCCAACCAATCAGCATTCTCTTCTCATGCATTATAAGTTGTTGTTTTCCCTTACATTGGATATTCATACGTATTGTCCTGATGAATGCAAGACGAAAAGCTTCAACAACACATCTCTATTTTCAGCAATATTACCTTTCTTTAAAGAAACTTTGCTCTTGGAAAGAAAAATCTTGTATTTTTAAAGAAATCCTGAATTTGCAGAAACCGTGCATCTTTAAAAGGACTTTTGCATTGAATGTGAGAACTGACACCTGTTGCTATATCCCTGATGGAAGACCTATGTGAAGCCTTCTAGAGTTAAATTTCTTTGAATGCCTGCCCAACATAGAGTTCATCAACCTCGACTGGAAAGACTTCAAGTGGCATCCAATTATTCAACTTTGGGACACCTCGCCAAACCAAAGAACTTCCTTCCAGATCATTACAGTCTAAGTTTTTTTTTATTCCTTTTATTCCTTTGAAACAGCTGTAAACCAAAAATCCATTTTTTCCCAATTCACCAGTTTTTGGATGTATGTGCATGTGCATGAGGGCTAGGGAAAAAATAAGGAGCTTTAATATCTTAATTTGTATATATATTTACTTCATTACTGGTTAAGACTTGGTTTTATAATAAACGGTTAATTTTGTTGTTCATTCAAGAAATCTGGTTGGTGCGCTTTATTCTGGGGACAAATAGAGTATCTAATTGGCTGTTTCGATATGTGGGAAAATTTATTGATATACTGTGACCTGTGAAGAAGTGGGACTGAATTAACAGTACAGTCCTCCCACCTCGGTCGTAACAGTGCCATTCTGAGACTAGCTTTCAATTCCATATTTTTATTAATTACCTTTTTTTAATTAATTAATTGAATTTAAAATCCAACAGCTGCCACGATGGGATTTGAAACCATGCATTAGCCTGGGTCTCTGGATTACTAAGCCAGTGACATTACCATTATGCCACCCATTCCCCCTTCACTAAACAGGTCCTCACTTAAATCTGCCAACTACTGCAGCCACAAATCCAATCTGAGAGATGGACGAGCACTGCATTGTCAGTGGCTGTGAAGGCGGCCATGGCCATGAACCTTTATGCATCAGGCTCCAGTCAGGCTGGTGCTGGAGATGTTAGCAACATCTCACACTCGCCGTTCACTGTGCATAACTGAGGTCACTGAAGCTCTCTATTCAAAGACAGCTAACTATATTTCATTCTCCCTTGCCAGAGGTAAGCAGGCAGAGTGGACATGTGGGTTTGCTAGGATTGCAAGCTTTCCAATGGTGCAAAGTGCCATTGACTGCACGCACATTGCATTGTGGGAGCTAGATGTCAACTCTGCACGTACTGAAACCAAAAAGGATTCCACTCCCTCCACATCCAGGTAATGTGTGACCATAGGCAGTGCATCATGAAGGTCAGTGTCTGGCATCTTGCCAGCCCTCATGATGCCTTCATTCTATGGCAGTCTGCTGTCCCAACTGCATTTCAGCTGGCGTTTGCAAGTGCCAGAGCAAGTGCTAGTACTTCTTCATCAGGCAGCTGCACTTACTTTTGCCCTTCAATGAGGCTACACTGGCTGGCTGGGTAGTAATTCTTAGGTATTTGAAAGTATAAATGCACAAGGGGAGTGTTGTTGGGCTGAAGGAAAGGGGTTGGCTGGAAAATAAGAGATCCATGGTCACACCGCGTACAGCTTGTACTTCATGCCAGATTGCAGGATGAGGGGAAGTGGGATTTGAGAAGATGCATAAGGCAAGAAAATACCATCATCCTGGATGTTCTCGGCAATGCCATTTGCAATGGCCTCCGTCACTGCCTGTCTAATGCTTCACAATACCGTCTCTTCCAAGGGACTCAGGTGATGCAGGCCTGCATGTCCCCTGCCGGTTCTCTGCTGCTCCCTCCAGTTATGTGCTACTTTGTCTGTTTGTGTGTTGCAATGTGTTTGTGTGATGTACCTGTGATAGCTGAATAACTGGAAGTATGTGGAAGCTCCAAGGTATGGGTGTGAGGCTGGCAAAAGTGGTAAACATGAGAGGATGAGGTGCAGCAAGTTCACACACTTCCAATTAAGTGCCTGTTGAACCCATTAAGGAGCTCATTAATAGGCTTGTCAGCAGCAATTTGGAATTTTTAAAGGAAGGGAACTGGGAGAACTCCATGTCTGGACCACAGAAGGGTTTAAGAGACATGAATAATGCAGAAGGCCATGAGAACTATGGGAAGGGCTGATTAAAATAGTACAGGGACAGAAAATAAGCTCAGCTGCTCCAAGAGTGCCACAGAGTCGCCGTTACTATAGCTGGAAGACTTGCTTTTCTCAGTGGTGAATGGTAGGAATCTGAAGAGGGACTTGAGTCCACTGTCATCAGTGGGGCACCTGGAGTTGGCAGGGGAAGGCCTGGTGAATGCACAAAGCCCAGCTGAGGGAGTTCAGATGGGAACAGGCTACTCTGACATTGGACAGAGCAGCCAGGATGAGCTTCAGCAGTTGTAGCCTCCTAGACAGCAGGAGGCCAGAGGAACACAGCGAGGGGCTGCAAGGGGAAGAAGGCACTACCCAAGGCATTGGTCTGCAACCCAAGAGTCAACTGTCTGTGAAAGACAGAGCACTACTGCCATATGAGGTTATGCCTATCCAGGCAGATGGTGTCGATCATTTGCGCTCTAATCCACAATGACCTGAGGTCTTGCCTTCCCCCGTGGAAGACCCTTACCTGCAGTCATCAAAATCACCCTGCATTTCTAAGCAACCAGTTCATTCCAGGTATCAGCTGTGGACCTCGGTGGCATCCCATAGTAGACTTTTTTTTTTATTCGTTTGCAGGATGTGGGCATCACTGGCTAGGCCAGCATTTATTGTCCATCCCTAACTGCCCTGAAAGTGGTGATGAGCTGACTTCTTGAACTGCTGCAGTCCTTGGGGTGTAGGTACACCCACAGTGCTATTAGGAAGGGAGTTCCAGGATTTTGACGCAGTGACACTGAAGGAATAGCAATATAATTCCAAATCAGGATAGATGTGGCTTGGAGGGGAACTTGCAGGTGGTGGTGTTCCCATGCATCTGCTGCTCTTTATTTTTATTTTTATTTCGAGATACAGCACTGAAACAGGCCCTTCGGCCCACCGAGTCTGTGCCGACCATCAATCTCCCATCTCTAATCCTACACTAATTCCATATTCCTACCACATCCCCACATTTCCCTACCACCTACCTATACTAGGGGCAATTTATAATGGCCAATTTACCGATCAACCTGCAAGTCTTTGGCATGTGGGAGGAAACCGGAGCACCCGGAGGAAACCCACGCAGACAGGTGGTAGAGACCGGATTTGGAAAGTGCTGTCGAAGGAGCCTTGATGAGTTGCTGCAGTGCATCTTGTAGATGGTACACACTGCTGTCTCTGTACATCGGTGGTGAAGAGAGTGAATTTTGAAGGTGGTAAATGGAGTGCCAATCAAGCAGGATGCTTTGTCCTGGATGGTGTCGAGCTTCTTGAGTGTTGTTGGAGCTGCACCCATCCAGTCAAATGAAGAGTATTCCATCACACTCCTGACTTGTGCCTAGTAGATGGTAGACAGGCATTAGGAAGATGGAGGTGAGTTATTCATCGCAGAATTCCCAGCTTCTGACCTCCTCTTGTAGCCACGGTATTTATATGGCTACTCCAGTTCAGTTTCTGGTCAATGGTAACCCCCAGGATGTGGATAGTGTGTGATTCAGCGATGGTAATGCCATTGAATGTTAAGGGGAGATGGTTAGTTTCACTCTAGTTGGAGTTGGCCATTGCCTGGCACTTGTGTGGCGTGAATGTTATTAGCCACTTATCAGCCCCGGCCTGGATGTTACCCAGGTCTTGCTGCATATGGACATGGGCTGCTTCAGTATCTGAGGAGTTGCAAATGGTGTTGAACATTGTGCAATCATCAGTGAACATCCCCACTTCTGACTTTATGGTGGAGAGAAGGTCACTGATGAAGCAGCTGAAGATGGTGAGGCCCAGGACACTACCCTGAGGAACTCCTGCAGTGATGTCCTGGGACTGAGATGATTGACCTCCAACAACCACAACCATCTTCCTTTGTGCTAGATATAACTCCAACCAGCGGAGAGCTTTCCCTGATTCCCATTGACTCCAGTTTTGCTAGGGCTCCTTGATGCCATACTCCGTCAAATGCTGCCTTGATGTCAAGGGCAGTCACTCTCACCTCACCTCTTGAGTTCAGCTCTTTTGTCCATGTTTGGAACAAGGCTGTAATGAAGTCAGGAGCTGAGTGGCCCTGGCGGAACCCAAACTGAGCATCAGTGAGCAGGTTGTTACTGAAATCTCATCATGCCATCAGGCAGGTCAAGGATGCCATATTCAGGGAGGCAAGTGACTATATCCACTTTGACAGAGATGGGTCTGTGCAGACACCTAGGGTATTGGGTTTTGCTTCCATCTATGGATTTCTTCAGGTGCAGGGCATCATTGATTGAGCCCTCATGGCTATCAAGGCACCCAGTGACCAGCCAGTGAGATCCCCCAATAGGAAGGACCTCCACTCCTTCAATGTCTTACTGGTCTGCGACCACAACAAGAGCTTCCTCCACATGTGGGGGAAGACTTTGGTTCGGCTACATTTGGAATACTGCGTGCAGTTCTGGTTGCCACATTACCAAAAGGATGTAGAGCTTTGGAGAGGGTGCAGAGGAGGTTCACCAGGATGTTGCCTGGTATGGAGGGCGCTAGCTATAAAGAGAGGTTGAGTAGATTAGGATTATTTTCATTAGAAAGACGGAGGTTGAGGGGGGACCTGATTGAGGTGTACAAAATCATGAGAGGTATAGACAGGGTGGATAGCAAGAAGCTTTTTCCCAGAGTGGGGGATTCAATTACTAGGGGTCACGAGTTCAAAGTGAGAGGGGAAAAGTTTAGGGGGGATATACGTGGAACGTTCTTTACGCAGAGGGTGGTGGGTGCCTGGAACGCGTTGCCAGCGGAGGTGGTAGATGCGGGCACGATAGCGTCTTTTAAGATGTATCTAGACAGATACACGAATGGGCAGGAAGCAAAGAGATACAGACCCTTAGAAAATAGGCGACAGGTTTAGATAGAGGATCTGGATCGGCGCAGGCTTGGAGGGCCGAAAGGCCTGTTCCTGTGCTGTAATTTTCTTTGTTCTTTGTATGTGCACTCCCGTTCTTGGCAGCTGCCATGAGTTCTTCATGTTCCGCCAGTCCAGATTGCCTCAGATCTTCAATCCACCCCCACAGTGCATGGATGGATCCAAGAGAACAAGGGAAATCCCTTGAAAAGTTGGCTCCTGACCCCTCTACAGGAGACCCAGTCAGAGGCACAGAGACAATACAACCAATGCCACCTGCTCAGCAGGAAAACCATTGAGCAGGCCATCAGGTTTCTGAAGGTGTGATTCCAGTTGGGTGGCATTCTCCAGTACCTTCCTGCAATATGTCTTTGTCATTGCAGTGGTCTGCTGCACTCTCCATGACATGCCCCTCCAGAGAGGTATGGACCTTGAGGTCAGTGAGGCCCTGGAAGGAGACAGCTCATCCGGGGAGGAGCAGGAAGTAAAAGATGAGGAGGAAGGAGAGGTGGAGGAGGATAAAATTGAACAGAGGGTTGCCCCTGCTGCACAACAAGGTGGCCTCTTCCTGCCACCTTCTGCGAAGTGGACCTCCCTCCTCTCCCTCACGACCAGCATTAGATCCAGCTGGGCATCGATGAAGTGAGGGTCTGCCTTGCTCCTAGTGCCAGGCCTCCAGCTCCTCCGTGACCTCTTGCTTTCCTCTGGTGCTTTGGAAGGAAGATCTCTCCTTCAGGATAACCAGTGGCCTAAGTGATGGCTGCCGTTGAAGTCCACATGAGTCCCACACCTGATCTGGTTCACCTCTATTCCCGGCCCAACTGGCTCTAGGTGTATAGGAAATCAGTTTCCATACCAATTAAGGGCTTACCCATTTGAAAATCTGAATCTGAATCAGTTTCCCAAAACAAAAGGGGCCAGGTTCCTGTTTCCCACCTCTGTAACGATAATCTAGCCTGTGATGTCTGTCCTCCATTCAACCTTCTGGATCAAAGCTTCTAGCACTGCATTAGAAAACCTCAGAACCCTCTCTCTGGCCTGCTGTCCCATTGCTACATTTCCTTTTCCATTCTACCACCTGCTGCAACCAGTGTGCACCTCCCCTTTAAGAGGCACATGCTGGCTTTAAGACGTGCAGGCGAGCTTTAACTTGTGCTAGCCATGCACACATCTGCTCCCCCACCCCCCACCCTGAGCGTGCAGCAAGTCAGCAGTGTGTTTAGCTTGGGCTGCACACCGCAATAATGGTGATGAGCAGGCAGGACGAAGTTTATGTGCTACTTGCATCACCTTGAGCAAGCATGGGGTAATCATGCATCATGATCCCCCCGCTCGAAAATCGGCACAATACAAATTTTAGTGCAGAATGAGGTTGAAATCAGCAGTGAAAAAGGGATCACCTATCAATTCACAAGCATTTCCTCATCCAAAAAAATGATTGCGCATCTGAAACCATGGTTGCTGCTGATAGTGAAGGGAAGTGAAAACATCACCCCACAACAGAGTTTGAGCTGTTTTTTTCCTCTTCTAAATTGCAGCACAAATGAATGCCTGGGGTCCTGCTTCAATGGCGACAAGAATTCAGCCATTTTAGATTTTTGTTCTGATATATTGGAAAAAAATTCTGAGGGACAGGATAAATCTTCATTTAGAAAGACACAGATTAATCAAAGACCGTCAGCATGGATTGATTAACAGAAGGTCATGACTGACGAACATAACAGAATTTTTTTGACGAGGCAACAAGGACAGTGGATGAGGGTAGTGCATTTGATGTAGTCTATATGGATTTTAGCGCGGCTTTTAATAAGGTCCCACATGGCAGACTGGTCATGAAAGTAAAATCCCGTGGGATCCAAGGCAAAATGGCAAGTTAGATCCAAAATTGACTCGAGTTAGGAAGCAAAGGATAATGGCCGATGTATGTTTTTGTGACTGGAAGGTTGTTTCTGGTGGGGTTCCGCAGGGGTCAGTACTGGCTCCCTTGCATTTTGTGGTGTATATTTTGGACTTGAATGTAGGGGGTATGATTAAGAAGTTTGCTCATGATACAAAAATTGGCCATGCAGTTGATAATGAGAATGAAATCTGTAGACTGCAGGAAGATAGCAATGGACTAGTCAAGTGGGCAGAACAGTGGCAAATGGAGTTCAATCCAGAGATGCGAGAAACATAGAAGCATAGAAAATAGGAGCAGGAGTAGGCCATTTGGCCCTTCGAGCCTGCTCCACCATTCATTATGATCACGGCTGATCATCCAACTCAGTAGCCTGTTCCGACATTCGCCCCATACCCTTTGATCCCTTTAGACCCAAGAGCTATATCTAACGCCTTTTTGAAAACATACAATGTTTTGGCCTCAACTGCTTTCTGTGGTAGCGAATTCCACAGGCTCACCACTCTCTGGGTGAAGAAATTTCTCCTCATCTCAGTCCTGAAAGGTTTACCCTGTATCCTTAGACTATAACCCCTGGTTCTGGGCACCCCCACCATCAGGAACACCCTTCCTGCATCTACCCTGTCAAATCCTGTTAGAATTTAATAGGTTTCTATGAGATCCCCCCTCACTCTTCTGAACTCCATTGAATATAATCCTAACCGACTCAATCTCTCCTCATATGTTAGTCCCGCCATCCCAGGAATCAGTCTGGTAACCTAGCTGCACTCCCTCTATAGCAAGAACACCCTTCCTCAGATAAGGAGCCCAAAACTACACACAATATTCCAAGTGTGGCCTCACCAAGGCCCTGTATAATTGCAGCAAGACATCCCTGCTTCTGTACTCGAATCCTCTCACTATGAAGGCCAACATACCATTTGCCTTTTTTACCGCCTGTTGCACCTGCATGCTTACCTTCAGCGACTGGTGTATGAGAACACCCAGGTCTCGATGCATATTCCCCTCTCTCAGTTTATAGCCGTTCAGATAATCTGCCTTCCTGCTTTTGCTACCAAAGTAGATAACCTCACATTTATCCACATTATACTGCATCTGCCATGCATTAGCCCACTCACTCAACTTGTCCAAATCACCCTGAAGCCTCTCTGCATCCTCCTCACAACTCACCCTCCCACCCAGTTTTGTGTCATCTGCAAATTTGGAGATATTACATTTAGTTCCCTCATCTAAATTATTAATGTATGTTGTGAATAGCTGGGGTCCTAGCACCGATCCCTGCGGTACCCCACTAGTCACTGCCTGCCATTCTGAAAAAGACCCATCTATCCCTACTCTTTGTTTCCTGTCCGCCAACCAGTTTTCTATCCATCGCAATACACTACCCCCAATCCCATGTGCTTTAATTTTACATGCTAATCTCTTATGTGGGACTTTGTCGAAAGCCTTCTGAAAGTCTAAATATACCACATCCACTGGCTCCCCTCATCAACTCTACTAGTTACATCCTCGAAGAATTCTAGTAGATTTGTCAAGCATGTTTCCCTTTCATAAATCCATGCTGACTCTGCCCGATTCTACCACTGTTCTCTAAGTGCTCTGCTATAAAATCCTTGATAATGGACTCTAGAATTTTACCCACTACCGACATCAGGCTGACTGGTCTATAATTCCCTGCTTTCTCTCTACCTCCCTTTTTAAATAGTGGGGTTACATTAGCTACCCTCCAATCTGTAGGAACTATAGAATCTTGGAAGATGACCACCAATGCATCCACTATTTCTAGGGCCACTTCCTTAAGTACTCTGGGATGCCTACCATCAGGCCCTGGGATTTATCGGCCTTCAATCCCATCAATTTCCCCAACACCATTTCTCTACTAATACTGATTTCTTTCAGTTCCTCTCTCACACTAAGCCTTGTGTTCCCCAACAGTTCTGGTATGATATTTATGTCCTCCTTTGTGAAGACAGAACCAAAGTATGCATTTAGTTGGTCAGCCATGTCTTTATTCCCCATAATAAATTCCCCTGTTTCTGACTGTAAGGGACCTACATTTGTCTTCACCAATCTTTTTCTCTTCACATACCTATAGAAACTTTTACAGTCAGTTTTTATGTTCCCCGCAAGCTTGCTCTCATATTTTCCCCTTCTTAATCAATCCCTTGGTCCTCCTTTGCTGAATTCTAAACTGCTCCCAATCCTCAGGTCTGTTGTTTTTCCTGACAAATTTATATACCTCTTCCTTGGATCTAATGCTATCTCTAATTTCCCTTGTAAGCCATGGTTTGGCTACCTTTCCCGTTTTAGTTTTGCGCCAGACAGGGATAAACAATTGTTGCAGTTCATCCATGCGCTCTTTAAATGTTTGCCATTGCCTATCCACCTTCATCCCTTTAAGTAACGTTTCCCAATCTGTCATGGCCAACTCGCGCCTCATACCTTCGTAGGTAATGCATTTGGTAATGCCGAACAAGGCAAGGGAATATACAGTTAATGGTAGGATACTGAGAAGTGTAAAGGAAAAGAGGGACATTGGAGTGCATGTCCCTGGATCTCTGAAGGGAACTGGACAGGTAGATAGGTGGTCAAGAAGGCATACGAGATACTTACATTCTATGCTTCGGCTAATAAAGGCAGGAGCTGGGAGGTTATACTGAAACTGTATGAAACACTAGATAGGCTATAGCTGCAGTACTGTGTGCAGTTCTGGTCACTGCACTATAGGAAAGATATGATTGCATAAGAGAAGGTACCGAGGACATTTACGAAGATAATGCCTGGACTGGAGAATTTTAGTTAGGAGGAAAGATTGGATAAGCTCGCGTTGTTTTCTTTGGAACAGAGGAGGCTGAGGAGAGACCTTATTGAAGTGTATAAAATTATAAGGGATCTAGATAGAGTGGATAGGAAGGTTCTATTTGCCTTGGTTGAGGAGTCCATAACCAGAGCACATAGATCTAGGGTAAGAGGTAGAAGGTTTTGAGGGGACTTGAGGGAAAACCTTTTCAGCCAGAAGGTGATGGGGATCTAGAACTCACTGCCTGAAAGGGTGGTAGAGGCAGTAACCCTCATAATATTGTCAGGCAAGTCCCTCACCTGCCAAGAATGAGGAAAATTAATTTTGCCACATGAACATTGATTTTAAACTGCTGATGGTGAAGAAAGAACTTGCTTTAAAAAACAATTGGAGACTTTAGTTGGAGGAGACATTAGCATATCAACAGACAAGTACTTCAAAAGACAAAGGAGCTAATCCCTGCTCCAATGTAATCCACAATGGACTTTTGAAGCATTCCAGGTTAATTACTAAAATGGCTGAATACACAAACCAATGTGGTCAGACCAATTTAGTCACATGACTGACTGACTGTTGGAGTTTTTGAATTTGAACTTCCAATAGTATTTTAAACTCAGAAGGCTGTTAGCTCCTGGACTGAGAACATCTCTCTCCTGTACGCTCTCATCTCACCAGCTTCTGGAACCATTGAAGACATATGAACTCCAAGAGAGAAAGTCTCCTATAGTGAACAAGGTTTAAGAAGAATACTGGGCCCCAATGAAAAGTAAGAGTTGTCTACAATCAGGGACTCCACGGCAAGCTGGAAACACAGAAACAGTAACAAGAAACCCCCTTTAGAGACTGCCTCAGCCTCTCCATTTTATTTTTCTTCTGCTCTTTTCTGTCCCTATTTGCATGTGTGTATCGTATGTGCATGCTCGCGTGGGTGCTTCGTATATACGAAGGCATTAAACGTATTAGAGTTTAAGTTTAAGGTTTAATAAATTTCACTTTTCTTCTTTAAACCTAAACCAAACCTGGTGTGCTCATTTCTTTGCCTTATAATTGGAAAGCTGTGAACAAGGATTCACAAAGGGGGAGCTCAAAACACAGTGTGTTTAAAATTAAACACTGTTACAATAAGTCCAGGTGAAGACAGTAAAAGACCCCTAGACACCTTTCTCACCTGGTCATAACAATATTTAAAAAGTACTTGGATATACACTTGAAGTGCCGTAACCTACAAGGCTATGGACCAAGAGCTGGAAAGTGGGATTAGGCTGGATGGGTACTTGTCGGCCGCTGCAGACACGATGGACCAAATGGCCTTTTTCCTTGTTGTAAATTTTTAGGATTCTATGATTTGGAATGGTGGTCATACTTATATTGAGCTAGCTTTAATAACACCTAATGACAGTTAGGGTGGTGAATAATGAGAGCCTTTATCCACACACTATAATTAAACACCCATAGCAACATTGAGCCTTACTGGTGTCCAGCAGGAACTGATGTTTTGGCTGTAGCTTTATATCAGTTATCTTTATGGGGCAAGTCTGCTATTATCCTAAAGATAGGCTTTTCATTTCAAAAATATCTTGCATAAACTGCAGCATTTTTGCCTCCAGTTACTTTGTTTTGGTTAGTTATCTTTAAAAATAATAGCTAACAGTTCATAAATATAAAAGCAAAATACTGCGAATACTGGAAATCTGAAATAAAAACAAGAAATGCTGGAAATACTCAGCAGGTCTGGCAGCATCTGTGGAGAGAGAGCAGTGTTAACATTTCAGGTCTGTGATTTTTCATCAGAACTGGCAAAGGTTAAAAATGTAATAGGTTTTAAGCAAATAAAGCAGGAGTGGGGCAAGCGATAACAAAAGGGAAGGTGGTAATAGGACAGAAGATCACCGAGAATAACTGACCAGAAGATCATGGAGCAAAGGCAAACGGTATGTTAATGGTGTGCTGAAAGACAAACTGTTAGTGCAGAGAGGGTGTTAATGGACAGAAAAATGAACAGCCCTGGCCCAAAGCACAAACATGAAAATAAAAAGTGGGCAGGCACATAGTAAGAAAAATGAATGATGAAACAAACTAAAAAGAAAAAGAAAAAATAACTGAAAATAAAAAGGGGGGCCCGTCATGCTCTAAAATTATTGAACTCAATGTTCAGTCCGGCAGGCTGTAGCGTGCCTAATCGGTAAATGAGATGCAGTTCCTCGAGCTTGCGTTGATGTTCATTGGAACACAGATATGTGGGCATGAGAGCAGGGGGTGTGTTGAAATGGCAAGCAACCGGAAGCTTGGGGTCATACTTTCGGACTGAGCAGAGGTGTTCCACGAAGCGGTCACCCAATTGCATTTGGTCTCTCCAGTGTGGAGCAGACCACATTATGAGCAGCAAATACAGTATACTAAATTGAAAGAAGTACAAGTAAATTGCTGCTTCACCTGACAGGAGTGTTTGGGGCCTTGGATAGTGAGGAGAGAGGAGGTAAAAGTGCAGGTATTACACCTCTTGTGATTACATAGGAAGGTGCAGTGGGAAGGGGATGAGGTGTTGAAGGTAATAGAGGAGTGGACCAGGGTGTCACAGAGGGAACGATCCCTTTGGAATGCTGACAGGGGAAGGGAGGGGAAGATGCATTTAGTAGTGGCATCACGCTGGACGTGGCAGAAATGGCGGAGGATGATCCGTTGGATGTGGAGGCTGGTGGGGTGGAAAGTGAGGACAAAGGGAACCCTGTCGTGGTTCTGGGAGGGAGGGGAAGGGGTGAGAGTAGAGGTGCGGGAAATGGGCCGGACACGGTTGAGGGCCCTGTCAACCACAGTGGGGGGGGAATCCTCAGTTGAGGAAAAAGGAAGACATATCAGAAGCACTGTCGTGGAAGGTTGCATCATCAGGACAGATGCATCGGAGACAGAGAAATTGGGAGAATGGAATGGAGTCCTTACAGGAGGCAGGGTGTGAAGAAGTGTAGTCAAGGTAGCTGTGGGAGTTGGTGGGCTTATAATGAATATTAGTAGACAGCCTATCCCCAGAGATGGAGACAGAGAAGTTGAGAAAGGGAAGGGAAGTGTCGGAGATGGACCATCTGAAGGTGAGAGAAGAGTGGAAATCGGAAGCAAAGTTGATAAAGTTTTCCAGGGGAGGGAGCAGGAAACGGCACCAATACAGTCATCAATGTACCGGAAAAAGAGTCGGGGGAGGGGGCCTGAGTAGGACTGGAACAAGGAATGTTCGACATATCCCACAAAAAGACAGGCATAGCGAGGACCCATGTGGGTACCAATAGCAGTACCTTTTACTTGAAGGAAGTGAGTGGAGTTAAAGGAGAAGTTGTTCAATGTGAGAACAAGTTCAGCCAGATAGAGGAGGGTGGTGGTGGATGGGGACTCTGTTCAAGGAATAAGCAGAGAGCCCTCAAACCATCCTGATGGGAAGGTGGAGGTGGAGAGAGATTGGAAGCCCATAGTGAAGAGGAGGCGATTGTAGCCAGGAAACTGGAAATTGTCAAAATGACATCGTTACAGATGTCAGTGGAAAGAGACTGGACCAGGGAGAAAAGATAGAGTCAAGATAGGAAGAAATAAGTTCAGTGGGGCAGGAACAGGTTGAAACGATGGGTCTGCCAGAAGAGGCCTGTTTGCGGATTTTAGGAAGGAGGTAGAAACGGGCTGGCTGTGGTTGCGGGACTATGAGGTTGGAAGCTGTAGAGAGAAGATCTCCAGAGGAGATGAAGTCAGTGACAGTCCTGTGGACAGTAGCTTTATGTTCGGTGGTGGGGTCATGGTCCAGGGGGAAGTAGGAAGAAGTGTCTGAGAGTTGGCACTGAGCCCCTGCAAGGTAGAGGTCAGTACGCCAGACAACAACAGCACCACCCTTGTCTGCAGGTTTGATGACAATGTCGGGGTTAGACCTGAGAGAACTGAGTGCAGCAAGTTCAGAGGGAGACAGGTTATTGTGAGTGAGGGGGCCAGAGAAATTGAGATGGCCGATGTCTCGCCGACAGTTTTCAATGAAAAGATCAAGAGTAGGTAACAAGTCAGAGGGAGGGGTCCAGCTAACAGTTCATGCTGTTTATATTTTGGGGACAAAGAGTACCTCTATTGCAGTTTCCTTTGCCTTCTTCGTAAATTTAATGTGAATATATTTTTCTTTAGGATAATAGTCAATTAATAACACATCATTCCTCAAGTTCCCCAAGTGTTGCATCTTGTACTACAATACAATTCAACTATGTGTTCAGGATGATTTGTTATCTATCTCATTTCCTTAAATTATCTCCAAATTTTTCATATTTACATATCTACTGGAAATAATTACAATGGTTTTGTGAGCAAGGTTAGTTAGTTTCACATTACCTTTGATTTTCTAGGTACATCAGTCAGAATCGAATCACAGCTCTGAAGCCAAGAATATTTCAAGACCTTCACAAATTGGAAATTTTGTATGTATCAACCATTCCCAAAGTACTTCTCTGCTGCTGCAGTGCAGTTTCAATTTTACAGTTTTGATCATTTCCAATTTATTTTTTAAAAACTGTACTTTTGAGGTTCTTTAAATTTACAAGATTTTTTGGTGTACTAATTAAATGCTTATTAGGATAAACATTTCTTTTCAAATGGGATACTTTGGCCACATTGATATTTTAATTTTTAAACATTCATAAGCCAGTGAAGAGAATCTTTTTGTCTGATCTGAATTTTCAAGATACGTGTGTTAAGGGTAATTAGTTGATAAGTTAGGTATAATGCCTGAACTTTGGATTTAAGTGCTAACACTTGATTTTCTGTTTCCACCTCCTGCAAGCTGAAACACCAAAAAAAAACTTAAGGTTAAGTCATCATACTGATTAATCAATTCAGTTAGAAACGAGGCACATTATCTTTGTGAACAATTTTGGCATTATGAGGGTAATTTTACAAAAGCATACTCCTTGTGTGGTGCTTCATTGCTGAGAACACATATTGGCAATTTGGATGTGAATTTCTGTCCAAATGGATGAAAAATCATAGGGTGTGTGAAAACATATTTGTGATGAGGGAAACTTTCCAGTGAGGGAAGTTCCCTGGCAGGAGTGCAATTTTCTAAAATTATTCCTTACATCAATCAATTGTAAACTACAGTGGGCGTAAGAGGGTGGAGGTTGGGAAGCTGATGCCATGTAATGTAACAGACAATAAATGATAAGAGAGAGAAATGTGGTGCTTCAAGTGGCTGCTTGACAAGAGCCAGCAATGTGTACTGTAGCTGAATCCAACTTTGGTACAGTAGAGGGTGTCCATGGGCTTGTCATGGAATGATAAAAGCCTGGTATAGCAATAGCAAAGGAGTATACAAGTGCAGGGACACCAAGTGAAATATGATGCAATGGCTTGTCCCCTGACCCTAGCTAATTGGAAGGTCTGCAGGCTCCCAGATGCAAGCTAAAGAAAGGCTAAAATGCAGGTGAGTATTCTATCTTTTTAGGATCCTACCCTCAGCCCCCACCCTCATCTCCAGCAGCAGCCAGAAGTCCCCCAATCTTAGTGCCTCACAAAAGCTGCAGATCGAAGAGGCCTGCACCTGGACACAAGGCCCAGTAATGTATAGGTCTGCATCAAAGGTGCCTCCACGCCTGTTTTAATGGCCTGGAACAGGAAGTAGCAATGTTCTTGAGTCTGACCAAGTGCAACAGACTTCAGGTGCAGCAAATCAGCCATGGAGTTCAAGATATCTCTTTGGATTCAGATGAATTCAAACATAATTTTGATAGCACCTCCCAAACGCACGATTTCTACAACCTAGAAGGACAGGAATTTCCAAGTTTCCCTCCAAATCGTATACTACCCTGACTTGAAAGTACATTGCCATTCCTGGTACCTCCTACCTAACATGACTGTGAGACTACCTTCACCACATTATGAGGGGCATTGATAGATTAGAGACCTTTTTCCCTTAGCGGAGGGGTCAATAACCAGGGGGCATAGATTTAAGGTAAGGGGCAGGAGGTTTAGAGGGGATTTGAGGAAAAAAATTGTCATCCAGAGGGTGATTGGAATCTGGAATACACTGCCTGAAGGGGTGGTAGAGGCAGGAACCCTCACAAAATTTAAGAAGTATTTAGATGAGCACTTGAAATGCCATAGCATACAAGGCTACGGGCCAAGTGCTGGAAAATGGGACTAGAATAGTTAGGTGTTTGATGGCCTGCACAGACACAATGGGCCGAAGTGCCTGCTTCTGTACTGAATAACTCTATGAATCTATGACGTGGAGCAGTTCATGAGGGCTGCTCCTCACCATCTTCTCAAGAGCAAATAAGGATGCGCAATAAATACTCACCTTGCCAGCGACACCCACAATCTGTGAATGAATAAAATAAATTAAGACAAATACGATTAATGAAATATAACAGTGTTGATGAAAAAAGTGTATGTGAGAATGCCAATCAATGTAAATTATTCTCCATACTACAGCTGCAAAGACAGCAATGGTTTGCACTCATCTTCAGCCAGAAATATCGAGTGGATGATCCATCTCGGCCTTCTTCTGAGGTCCCCACCATAGCAGAAGCCAGTCTTCAGTAAATTTGATTCACTCCAGGTGATATCAAGAAGCAGCTGAGTGCATTGGATACAGCAAAGGCTATGGGTCTCGATAACATCTCGACTGTAGTGCTGAAGACTTGTCTTCCATTACAAGCCATGTCATTAGCCAAGCAGTTCCAGTACAGCTACAATGCTGACATCTAGCTGACAAAGTGGAAAATTGCCCAAATATGTCCTGTGTACAAAAAGCAGGACAAATCCAATCCGGTAAGTTACCACCTCATCAGCCTCCTCTCAATCATCAGCAAAGTGATGGAAGGGGTTGTTGACAGTGCTACCATTGTTATTTATTTACCAATAACCTGCTCAAAAATCCTCAGTTTGGGTTCCACCAGAATCGCTTGGCTCTAAACCACATTAAAGCATTGGTCCCAACATGGACAAAAGAGATGAATTCCAGAGGTGAGAGTGATTGCCCTTGATATCAAGGCAGCATTTGACCAAGTGTGGAATCAAGGAGCCCTAGTAAAATTGAAATCAATTGGAATCAGGGGAAAAATCTCCACTGGCTACAGTCATAACTCTTACAAAGGAAGATGGTTGTGGTTGTTAAGGCCAATCATCTCAGTCCCAGAACATCGCTGCAGCAGTTCCTCAGGGTAGTGTCCTTGGCCCAATCATTTTCAGCTGCTTCATCAAAGACCTTCCCTCCAACATAAAGTCAGAATAGTCATTTAGCAGTACTGAATTTGAGTATTGTTGAAAATAGAGACGTGTTGTCAATGCTTTTCATCTTGCACTCATCATGGCAATCGCAAGAATAATGAATATAAGAGAAAACAACAACTTATATGAGAAGAGTGTGCTGATTGTTTGGCAAGTGAACTCTGATTGGTAGAGGCTTTGCCACAGAGAATATACCAGTTTATGGTGAGTGACAGTTAACTGCCAAGCTTTGTTTAAAATTTAAACCAGGCAGCTTGACTCTGATTGGTTAAGGTATTGCCCTGAGGAATGAACCAACGAATGGCTGTCACTTATTTTGTTCAGCTGAAACAGGCACAATGTTTGTACATATTCTCTCTGCCTGCAAAGAACAGGGCCCTGTGTATTAATATGTACCTTCTAGTATGCGCAAATACTCCCAAAGACTGGCGAATGATATCAAACAACATGTCCTTTCTGCTGTTCACAGCTGGTAAGGTATGGGCCGTACCCAACCAACCCATGCTTGCAAAACTCAAAACACAATGTACAACATTAGATGTGATTCCCCGATTGGACAGCATTTTCTAAATAATCCACAGTGTGCTAAGAATTACGCTGACAACCAATTTAAGATTGTCAGAAGAGCTCTCAGTGTGGTGCATTTGTGTGTACTGGAAGCTACATATATTCATAAGATCATAAGAACTAGGAGCAGGAGTAGGCCATCCGGACCCTCGAGCCTGCTCCGCCATTCAATAAGATCATGGCTGATCTTTTTGTGGACTCAGATCCACTTACCCGCGCTCTCACCGTATCCCTTAATTTCTTTATTGTTCAAAAAGATCTACCTTAGCTTTAAAAACGTTTACTGAAGAAGCGTCAACTACTTCACTGGGCAAGGAATTCCATAGATTAACAACCCTCTGGGTGAAGAAGTTCCTTCTTAATTCAGTCCTAAATCTGCTCCCTCTAATCTTGAGGCTATGCCCTCTTGTCCTAGCTTCACCTGCCAGTGGAAACATCCTCTCTACTTGTATCTTATCTATTCCCTTCATAATTTTATATGTTTCTATAAGATCCCCCTTCATTCTTCTGAATTCCAATGAATATAATCCCAATCTACTCAGTCTCTCCTCATAAGCCAAGCCCCTCAACTCTGGAATCAACCTAGTGAACCTCTTCTGCACCCTCTCCAGTGCCAGTATATCCTTTGTCAAGTAAGGAGAACAAAACTGCACACAGTACTCCAGGTGCAGCCTCACCAGTACCTTATACAGCTGCAACATAACCTCTCTGCTTTTAAACTCAATCCCTTTAGCAATGAAGGACAAAATTCCATTTGCCTTCCTAATTACTTGCTGTACCTGCAGACCAACCTTCTGCGATTCATGCACAAGGACACCCAGGTCCCTCTGCATAGCAGCATGCTGCAACGTTTTACCATTCAAGTAATAATCCTTTTTACTGTTACTCCTACCGAAATGAATGACCTCACATTTATTAACATTGTATTCCATCTGCCAGACCTTTGCCCACTCACTCAATGTATCTATGTTCCTCTGCAAAGTTTCACAGTCATCTGCACACTTTGCTCTGCCACTCATCTTAGTGTCATCTGCAAACTTTGACACCCTACACGTGGTCCCCAACTCCAAATCATCTATATAAATTGTAAATGATTGCGATCCCAACACCGATCCCTGAGGCACACCACTAGTGACTGATTGCCAACCAGAATAGCACTCATTTATCCCCACTCTCTGCTTCCTGTTAGTCAACCAATCCTCTATCCATGCTAATACTTTACCCCTAACGCCATGCATCCTTATCTTATGCAGCAGCCTCTTGTGCGGCACCTTGTCGAAGGCCTTTGGGAAATCTAGGTACACCACATCCACTGGGTCCCCATTGTCCACCTTGCTCGTAATGTCATCATAGAATTCCAAACGATTTGTTAAGCATGACCTGCCCTTCATGAACCCATGCTGCGTCTGCCCAACGGGACAATTTCTATCGAGATGCCCTGCTATTTCTTCCTTGATAATAGACTCAAGCATCTTCCCCACTACAGAGGTTAGGCTAACCAGTCTATAATTCCCCATCTTTTGTCTACCTCCCTTTTTAAACAGTGGCGTCACATCTGTTTTCCAATCTGCTGGGACTGCCCCAGAGTCCAGTGAATTTTGGAAAATTACCGCCAGTGCACCTGCTATTTCTCCCGCCATCTCTTTTAGTACCCTGGAATGCATTCCATCAGGGCCAGGAGACTTATCAATCCTTAGCTCCATTAGCTTGCCCAACACTACCTCTTCCGTAATAATGATTGTTTCCAGGTCCTCACCTACGTTCGTCTCTTTGTCAATTACTGGCATGTTATTAATGTCCTCCACTGTGAAGACCAATACAAAATACCTGTTCAATGCCTCAGCCATTTCATCATATCCCATAACTAAATTCCCCTTCTCATCCTCTAAAGGACCAACATTTACTTTAGCCACTCTTTTTTGTTTTATATATTTATAGAAACTTTTGCTATCTGTCTTTATATTCTGTGCTAGTTTTTTCTCATGTTCTATCTTACTTTTCTTTATAGCTCTTTTTGTGGCTTTCTGTTGACCTTTAAAGTTTTCCCAATCTTCTAGTTTCATGCTGTTTTTGGCCACTTTGTATGCCTTCTCTTTCAATTTGATAGCCTCCCTTATTTCCTTAGGCAGATTACCCCTTTTCTTCCAGTCCTTCCTTTTCACTTGAATATACTTTTGCTGAGCACTTTGAAAAATTGTTTTGAAAGTCCTCCACTGCTCGTCAACTGTCCCATCATAAAATCTTTGTTGCCAGTCTACTTTAGCCAAGTCCTCCCTCATTCTATTGTAGCCCCCTTGTTCAAGCGCAGGACCCTGGTATTGGATTTTATCTTCACACTCTCCATCTGTATTCTAAATTCAACCATATTGTGATCACTCCTTCCAAGAGGATCCCTAACTATGAGGTCATTAATTATTCCTGTCTCATTACACAGGACTAGATCTAGGATAGCTTGCTCTCTCGTCGGTTCCATTACATACTGTTCAAGAAAACTATCACGGATACACTCAACAAACTCCTCCTCAAGGCTACCCTGACTGAGCTGGTTCGACCAATCTACATGTAGATTAAAATCCCCCATGATAATTGCCGTACCATTTTTACAGGCATTAGTTATTTCTTTGTTTATTGCCCGCCCCAATGTGATGTTATTATTTGGTGGCCTATACACTACGCCTATCTGTGACTCTTCTTAGAGTTTCTAATTTCCACCCAAATGGATTCACCCTCATTCTCCATAGAACCTATATCATCTCTCAGCACCGCCCTGATGTCGTCCTTGAATATCAGAGCTACACCATCTCCTTTACCTTCCTGTCTGTCCTTCCGAATAGTCTGGTACCCCTGGATATTTAACTCCCAGTCGTGACCAACCTGTAACCATGTCTCCGTAATGGCTACCAAATCATATTCATTCGCGATGATTTGTGCCGTTAACTCATCAACCTTGTTACGAATGCTACGAGCAATCAGGTAAAGTGCCTTTATGCTAGCTTTCTTACCCTCATGATTTCCAACATCTCTAATAATAACTCCTGAGTTATCCTTCCTTTCTGCTTCTTTCATAGTCTGCCTTGAACTTAAACCCTCCTGCACACATGTTAACCTGCTGCTTACCTTTTTATTTGCCATCATACTCCCTGTCGTTTTCCCTTTCCCTTCCCCCCGAGTCACTAGTTTAAAGTCCTAGAGACCACCCTATTTATCCGTTTCACTAGAACACTGGTTCCAGATCTGTTCAGGTGGAGACCGTCCCATCGGTACAGATCCCCCCGGTTCCAAAACTGATGCCAATGGCCCATGAAATGGAACCCCTCTTTCCCACACCACTCCCTAGCCACGTGTTTACTTCCCTAATATTCTTATCCCTAAGCCAATTTGCACGTGGCTCGGGCAGTAATCCGGAGATTATGACCCTCGAGGACCTGTTCCTTAATTTCGTTCCTAGTGCTTTATAATCCCCAAACAGGTCCTCCATCCTAGCCCTGCCTATGTTGTTAGTCCCAACGTGGACCACAACAACTGGATCCTCCCCCTCCTGCTCCAATATCCTTTCAAGCCGGTCAGAGATGTCCTGCACCCTGGCACCGGGCAGGCAACACACCATGCAGGACTCCCGATCCAGCTTGCAAAGGATACTATCTATCCCCCTAATTATAGAATCCCCTATAACTACCACTTGTCTTTTTGCTCCCCCCTCTTGAATGGCCTTCTGCACCATGGTGCCATGGTCAGTTGGCTCATCCTCCCCGCAGCCCTTTTCCTCATCCACACAGGGAGCAAGTATCTCGTACCTGTTGGATAAGGTCAAAGGCTGAGGCTCCTCCACTCCTGAACTCAGGATCCCCCTACCTGCCTCACTTGCAATCACACCCTGTTGTCCCTGATCACTAACTGAATTTGAATTACTTAATCTACCAGGTGTGACTGCCTCCTGAAACAAAACGTCCAGGTAACTCTCCTCCTCCCGGATGTGCCGCAGTGTTTGAAGCTCAGATTCCAGATCATCAACTCTGAGCCGGAGCTCTTCCAGCAACCAACACTTGCTGCAGATGTGGTCCCTGCCGTTCACAATGGGGACAGCCAGCTCCCACATCATACAGCTACAGCATATCACCTGCCCAGCCATCTCTACTTAGTTAATTACTTTATTACTTTATATAAATTTATGAGTTAAATACTTTCTGATACTTCTCTGCTATGGTCTTTTTCAAATAACCAATTAATAGATAAATCAAAAAAAGAAAGTAAAAAAAAAGAAAGTAAATTATTAACCAATCACATGATACAGAAGAAATAAAAAAGCTTACCTTATCAACACACCAGAGTCCTTTTTTTTGGTTAGAGGAGGAGGGCGGGTGGGAGACACTACACGTGTAGTGTCTCGGGTTCAGCCACTGCCCAAATATATAGGTTTTTACTTACCCAGCAGTCCCCTGGTCCGCCGAAACAAAAGGTAATCTACTTTAAGCTGAAACTGACTTCCCAGCTGTTAACTCGCTCGCACTATCTCTGCTTCCGAAAAAACTGCTGCAACAAAAGTTTAATACACAGGGCCCTGTTCTTTGCAGACAGAACGAATATGTACAAACATTGCGCCTGTTTCAGCTGAACAAATTAAGTGACAACCATTCGCTAGTTCATTCCTCAGGGCAATGCCTGGACCAGAGTCAAGCTGCCTGGTTTAAATTTTAAACAAAGCTTGGCAGTTAACTGTCAATCATCGTAAACAGGTACATTCGCCTCTACCAATCCGAGTTCACTTGCCAACCAATCAGCACTCTCTTCTCATGCAGAAGAAGTTACATTGGTTATTCTTGTAATTGTCCTGATGAATGCAAGACGAAAAGCTTTGACAACATGTCTCTATGTTCAGTAATAATAAAGTCAGAAGTTGGAATATTTGCTGATGATTTCACAGCATTCAGTTCCATTCACAACTTCTCAGATACTCAAGCAGTCTGTGCCCACATGAAGCAAGACCTGGACAACATTCCGGCTTGGGCTGATAAGTGGCCAGTAACATTCGTGTCACACAAGTGCCAGTCAATGACCATCTCAACAAGAGAGTGTCTAAACGCCTCCCCTTGACATTCAACAGCATTATTATCGTTGAATCCTCAATCGTCAACATATTGGAGTCACCATTGATCAGAATCGTAACTGAACCAGTCACATAAACTCTATGGCTACAAGAGCAGGTCAGAGGCTGGGTATTCTGTGGTGAGTGGCTCCTGTCCTGACTCCCCAAAGCCTTTCCATTATCTACGAGGCACAAATTGGGAATGTGATGGAATTATTGCCTGGATGAATGCTGCTCCTATTGCACTTAATAAGCTCAACACAATCCGGGCAAAGCAGTCTGCTTGATCGACACCCTATCCGCCACCTTAAACATTCACTCCATCTACGACCAGTGCACCATGGCTGCAATGGGTACCATCTACAAGATGCACTGCCGCAACTTGTAATATTACTTGTTCCTTTGGTGTGTGAGCTATTGTAAGACTCACAGGACTACAAGTAATATCCAAAGAAAATGAGAGTTTTATTATACCTTAACTGGAACATATAATATATATATATATATATATATATATATACAAACAGTTACTGCACGAGCTACATCGAAAGACATCATGCTCTGTTGGCTCCACCTACAACTAACTGGTTATATGTGATGCAACACCACTTCCTCTGGTGATGTTCACTTACAGCTTCTGAAGGTGGTCTGCTCTTAAGGTTGACTCACAGCACAACTCACCAAGGCTTCTTCAAAAGCACTTCCCAAGCCCTGACCTCTACCACCTAGAAGGAAAATGGCAGTAAACGCATGGGATCACCACAACCTGTAAGTTTCCCCTAAGTCACACAGTATCCTTCATCCTTATTGGATCAAAATCCCTACTTAACAGTACTGTGGGAGTACCTGCACCATAAGCACTGCAGCGGTTCAAGAAAGCGCATCAATTTCACCTTCTCAAGAGCAATTAGAGATAGGAAATAAGTGCTGGACTTGCTAGTGATGCCGACATCCCATGAATGAATAATAAAAAATTCAAAAACACTTTACCGAAGTAGGTTCTACTCAGAAGACATTGATCCTTCAAAGGAGCACACACCAACAGGGTAGATTTTATGGATGCGCACTCCTGGTGCAGATCAATATCACCAGGAGCCAAAATCAGGAAATCACAGGCGTGTTCCCCATCACTTTAATTGTTTTAAACTAACGGATAAAATGCTGGGAGGCTCCCTTACGTGCACGCAAACCTCTCCAACTGATTTTCCTCTATTCACTGTGCCCAACAATCCAATGTGTCCAAGTGCAGGAACAGGAAACTCTGCAGCTTGGCATTCACTGTTGCCTCATACCAGCCCTGAAATGCTTTATGCATCCTATAATATTTGATAAAAGCAAAATACTGCGGATGCTGCTAATCTGCAATAAAAACAAGAAATGCAGGAAATATTCAGCAGGTCTGGCAGCATCTGTGGAGAGAGAAGCAGACTTAAGGTTTCAGGTCAGTGACCCTTCTTCAGAACTATATTTGATTATAGCCACTGCAAGACAGATGGGGGAGACCAAAACTCAGGGCCATAAATATAAGATAATAAGATAATAAACCCAATCAGGAATTCAGGAGAACCCTCTTTACCCAGGCAGAGGTTAGAATGTGAAACTCACTACCCAACAAGGAGTAGTTGGGGTGAATATCTTGGATGCATTTAAGTGGAAAATAGATGAACACGTGAGGGAGAAAAGAATAGAGGTTATGCTGATAGGATTACATGAAGAGGAGTGGGAGCAGGCCCATGTGGAGCATGATCACAAGCATGGACCAGTTGGACCGAATCGTCTGTTTCTGTAATGTACATTCCATGTACATCTTGCATATTTTGCTTTTCTTGCTTGAAATACTGTGATTCTTTTTTCAGATTTCTTGATGACAACCTAATATCAAAAATCTCACCACAGTTATTTATTGGACTAAAGTCTTTGTTTATTTTGTAAGTTGCATTTTTTTACAGTTCCAATTTAGTAAATATTTTGAGGGTTTTCTTTCTGAATAATGTGAATTTATTGCAGTTTGTGTTTTGGAACACTTGGCATTCATTCTTTCTCAAAGGTTTTCAGATGGTTGTAATTGATTTACTGATATCATTGTTCTGAATAAGGCTGATGTATTTTAACATTTCTGTGTGGTATATAGTGTACACTGCAGATTGCAAAAGTATAGAAGATATATAGCTCACATAAAAGAAAGGCATTGTGCTTAATGCCTCTGGTGAGACATTTTGCTTATTCTGTTGACGTAATTTATTTTGCATTTAAGTGACCTGCACGCTACTGTGCCAACCAAACATAACATCTGACATTTCGAGAAGTGGGCGAGTTATCTCTCTCTCCTGCCTGCCTTTGCAACCCAGACCAAGGAGGGCACTATCATCTGGGATTCAACAATGCCAATTTCTTCTCCAATTGGACCTGGCTCCGAAATCCAAATTGGAGGCCCATAGCCAATTTATTTTGCCTCTGTTGCATCTTTCTCCCTCCCATTCTTGTTGCAACATGCAATCCTTCTATATAGGCAAATTATGTGCCTGCAGGCGTAATTGATATTTATGGCAAACAACGTTGAATAAGACAATGTTACGGTTTTGCACCATGTGAATTTGCTCTGAAAAGAGCAGTTGTTCCTTGAAAAAAGGGAACATCGGGGCCTGCCAGTTCTTCTAAGAACTTTTTTCAAAGAACAACTCTCTTTTCAGAGCAAATTCACATGGTGTTAAATCATAAAATTGTCTTACTCAATGTTACCACTCTTACCATGAAGATCTTCAAACAACATTTATGTCAAACATGTCAAACTACAAAACTAGCAAAAGCTGGCACAGCTTCCCAAAAAATTAGAACTCCAAGACAGCCCTAATAATAAAACTATCATGGGTGGTGCAAAATTTAAGCTGAAGATATAATTAATATTCCTTCACTTTATTGGAAGAAAGCACAACATAACAACATGGAATTACCTAGAAATAACAACATGAAAATGGGCTATTTAGCCCAACCATTCCACATCAGTCTTTATCCTCCATGCAAGCAGTAATCGTAATTCCGTATGCTTGCCTTGTTCTCATATCCCTTTATCCTGGTTATCTTTGACCACCAACAACAACTTATATTTATATAGTGCCTTTAATGTATTAAAACATCTTGAGGCACTTCACAGAGGCATTATAAAATAAAGCATGACACAGAGCCACAAAAGGGGATGATAGGTCAGATGACCAATATATACCTCAAAGAGGTAGGTTTTAAGGGGCGACTTAAAGGAGGACAGCTGGATGGAGAGGTGATGAGGTGTAGGGAGGGTAGCCCAGAGCCTGGGCCCAGGCAACTGAAGGCACAGCCACCAATGGTGGAGCGACTAGAATCAGGGATGCACAAGAGGCCAGAATTAGAGGTGTGCAGATATCTTGGAGGGTTGTGGGGCTGGATAAGATTACAGAGATAGGGAGGGGTGAGGCCAAGGAGGGATTTGAAAACAAGGATGAGAATTTTAAAATCAAGACATTGCTTGATTGGGAGTTAGTGTAGGTCAGCAAGCACGGGGGTAATAGGAGAATAGGACTTAGTGCAAATTAAAACACAGGCAGCAGAGTTTTGGATGATCTCAAGTTTACTGAGAGTAGAATGTGGTAAAGCAGCCAGGAGTGCGTTAGACTAGTCAATTCTAGAGGTAACGAAGGCACAAATGAGGATTTCAGCAGCAAATAAACTGAGACAGGGGCAAAGTCGGGCAATGTTACGGAAGTGGAAAGAGGCGGTCTTCATGATGGCATGGATATGAGGTCGGAAGCTCAAATGTGATAGGGTCAAATGTGACACCAAAGTTGCGAACAGACTATTGCCAGGGAGAGGGATGGAGCTAGGGAATGGAGTTTGGAGTGGGGAACAGAAAACAGTGGCTTCAGTCTTCCCAATATTTAATTGGAGTAAATTTCGGCTCATCCGGAACTGGATATCTGATAAGCAGTCTGATAATTTAGCAACGGTGGAAGAGTCAAAAGAATTAGAGGCACGCAGATGTCTTGGAGGGTCGTGGGGCTGGAGGAGATTAGAGAGAAAGGGAAGGGTGAGGCCAAGGAGGGATTTGAAAACAAGGATGAGAATTTAAAATCAAGACATTGCTTAACTGGGAGTCAGTGTAGGTCAGCGAGCAAAGGGGTGATGGGTGAATGGGACTTGGTGCAAATTAAGACATGGACAGCAGAGTTTGGTGGTGAGGTAGAACTGAGTGTTGTCAGCATACATGTGAAAATGAACACTGTGCTTTCAGATGATGTTGCCGAGGGGCAGCATGTGGATGAGAAATAGGAGAGGGCCAAGGATAGCTCCTTGGGGGACACCAGAGGTAAATGTGCAGGAGCAGGAAGAGAAGCCACTGCTAGTGATGCTCTGGCTACGATTAGTGAGATAAGAATGGAACCAGCTGAGAGCAGTCCCACACAGCTGCAAGACAGTGGCAATGCATTGGAGAAAGATGGTGTGGCCAACCACGTCAAAGGCTGCAGACAGGTTGAGAAGGATGAGGAGGGAAAGTTTACCTTTGCCAGAATCTCATAGGATGTCATTTGTGTCTTTAATAAGAGCTGTTTTTGTACTGTGGTGGGGCAGAAACCGGATTGGAGGGATGCAAACATGGAGTTCTGGGAAAGATGCGAACAGATTTGAAAGGTTGCAACACGTTCAAGGACTTTAGAGAGGAAAGGGAGGTTGAAGATGGGGTGGTATTTTGCAAGGGCAGTGGGGTCAAGTGTTTTTTTTTTGTGGAAAAGGGTGATGACAGCAGATTTAAAGGAGAGAGGAACAACACCTGAAGACAGAGAACCGTTTACAACATTGGCTAACATGGGGACCAGGAGGGGAGGTTGGATGATCAGCTGTTTAGTGGGAATATTATCAAGGGTACTGGAGATGGGTCTCATAGACAAGATGAGTTCAGAGAAGACATAAGGGGAGATTGGAAAAAACTAGAGAAAGATGTGCGTTCAGGGCTAGGGAGGCGGGAGCATTGTAGGAAGTTTGGCCAAGTGGACTAGTGGAAGAAAGGAACATGGCAGAGGCAGCTGATCAGATGGTCTGAATCTTCGTGACAAAGAAGTCCATGAGTACCTCACCCCTATTGTTGGAGGTGAGGGTGGAGGGAACGGGGAGAGGGGTTTAAGAAGACGATTTGCAGTAGGGAAAAGAAGCTGGGGGTTATCTTTGTATTCCAAGATGATCCTGGAATAGTGAGCAATTTTAACAAATGAGAGCAGGACCCGAGACTGTTTTAAGTGGTCCGCCCACATCTAACGATGGATATCAAAACAATTGTCCACCATATTCTTTCAAGTCTGTGTCCCTTGGAATTAAGGGAGTGGAGATGGGTGTCGTTCCGGGGGAATGGCCAGGGTGAGAGAAACTGATCTTTTTATTGAGGACTGGGGCATCAAAGGTGAAGGTGAGGATGCGGTTGAGCAACTCAGTAGCTGTAGAAATGTTGTGACAAACGGACAGCCAAATGCTAGATAGTTGACAATTTGAACATGCAATTGTAAATGAATAGGGGGGTAGTTTTTTTCCAGGGATAGATACAGAATGAGCTAAGGTTGGGAGGCGGAAGGTGGATCTGGATGGAGAGTGATACAAGGAAGTGATCAGAGATGGCCTTATCTGTAATTGATATGATGGGACGAGCAAGATCACGTCAGCTGGCAAGGCCGAGGGGGTGGCTATGAATATGGGTTGGGGAGTTTACATGTAGGGAGAGATTTAGGGAGGATAGCAGGGCAGTGAACTCAAAGAAGAGAAAACATGATGAGTTGAGAAGGAAATTGAAATCACTGAGGATGAGAAGCTGTTTGGCGCAGAGTCTGAGGGAGGAAAGCAGTGAAGATATATCAGTGATAAAATTCTTATCATACTTGGGAGGTCAGTAGAGAATGATGATTCTGAAAGAGAAGTGAAAGGGGTGGAACAAGGTGCGATGCTCAAAGGAGGAGCAATTACCAGAGGGGTAAGGGGGTCAGACCAAGGTGTGATCTAGTGATAAGCGCCACACCACCACCACAATGGTCTTGGTGTGTCAAGTGGTGGAAGATCTGGCCTGGCGGGGCGGCATCATTATGTGGCAATGTGGCTTCAACCCTCAGCCAGGTTTCTGTTTAGGCATGGTGTTGATGCAATCATCCACAGTAAGTTTATGGATGGCAAGGGCCGATCTCACAAGTGAACAGACGTTCTGGAGGGAGATGCATAGAGGTCTGGTGAGAGCTGATTTGTTGGCAGAGTCCACAGGGTCAGCAATGGGAGGGGTGAGTATGACAGGAAAAGGATTGGCAAGTTTAGCCCCCAGTAGGCGGACCGAAAGAATGGGATGGGGCAATTGGGATTGCTGCTCATAATGAGCCAGTGCCGAATGCCTCAATGAGCCTGTCAGAATAGCCCAAGAGAAGCACAGAGGGAAGCTGTAGGTGTATCTAATAGGGAATCAAACCTGGAATGAGAGAGCAGGAAGGTCAAGGAGTACTGAAGGGTTGGGGTAGGGAATTGGGAGGACAGGGTACCTGAGAGTGAAGAAGTGAAAGGAAGCATGACAACAGAAGAGAGTCTTGGAGGGGGAAAGAGAAAAGAAGTTAAAAAGAAAGGGAAAAAGTCGAAATAGATTGATGGGCTAGGGTCCAGAACGGTAGCCAAAATGTGCACACAAATGGACTCAGGGAGAGCTCAAATTACATAGGTGCAGTTACATAAAAATTAGGATTCATAAAAACATGATAGTAAACGGGAAATAGGAAACAGATGGAGATAATAGGAAGGAGTCCAGAGTTAAAGTCATAGATCCCGTGGTGGAATAATGATGACTTAGGTAGGGTGCAATCAGCATGGAGCATCAATGAGCTGCTGATCGAGTTTGGAGACAGGTGTAGCAAGTGAAGTCCAGAAGCCATTTGAGGGTGGAGTATCGGAGGATGCACTGATGGAGATATTTTCATTGGAATGAAGATCCAGGAGGTGTACAGAGTCAGCTGCAGGATAAAAAGATGATGGTGAAGTTGGAGGACACCATAAAATCCAAAAGCAGCAGAGGTTTGTTCTTCAGTCCAGGTGGGTGATATTCTAGCCAAGAACAGACTAAAGCTGAAAAACAGGCTCAGCAGGAGATTGAAGTCACAGCAGTGGTGAGGGAGGGGCAGTAGACTGATCAAAGTTACTTTAAATATCACAGAAGAGCAGCAATTCAGAGACAGAAGTTAGGTCTTATAGTATAGCCAGTGTAGTCCAGTTATCCACTTTGGCAGGAAGAATAGTAAAGCAGCATATTATTAAATGGAGAGAGATTGTGAAACTCTGAGGTACAGAGGTATATAAGTCACAAAAGGTCGGTATGCAGATACAGCAAGTGACTAGGAAGGCAAGTTGAAAGTTGTCATTTATTGCAAGGGGAATGGAATGTAAAAGTAGGGATAAAAACAAGAAATGCTGGAAAGACTGAAATGCTGAAAAACTGTGGGAGAGACTAGAACTTGGTCTCCTTATTTAAGAAAGGATATAAATGCATTGGAGGCAGTGCAGCAAAGGTTCACTTGACTGATGCCTGGGATGGGGGGGAGGTGGTGGGGGTTATCTTATGAATAAAGGTTGGACAGGTTCGGTCTGTATCCAATGGAGTTTAGAAGAATGAGAGGTGATATTATTGAAACATATAAGATCCTGAGGGGAATTGACAGAGTGGATGCTGAAAGAATGTTTCCCCTTGTGGGAGAGACTTGAACTAGGGGACACAGTTTAAAAATAAGGGATTGCCCATTTAAGATGGAGATGAGGAGAAATTTTTTCTCTCAGAGAGCTGTGAATCTTTGGAACTCTCTTCCCCAGAGAGCGGTGGAGGCAGGGCCATTAAATATTTTTAAGTCAGAGGTAGCTAAATTCTTGACTAACGAGTCACAGGATATCAGGGGTAGGTGGGAAAATGGAGTTGAGGCCATAATCAGATTAGTCATGATCTTGTTAAATGGCGGAGCAGGCACGAAGGGGCCAAGTGGCCTACTCTTGCTCCTAATTCATATGTTCGTATGTAGAAGCATCTTTTTGATGTCGAGAGAAGTCCAGGAATTTAAAGCCAAGTTTGAAAGATGATCTAGATCTAGATTTGACCACCAATTAACCTATTATTAAAGTTGACATGACCTCTGCTTCACTCATTAATACCAGTGGTGTATTCCCCAGTCTCACAACCTGCTGCATAAAAATGTTTCTCCTGTTCCCTTTTCTAAGTTGTCTACATTTAATCATGTATCTATGTCCCCTTATTAATCAACCCCTCAACCACTGGAAACAGTTTGGGGCAGAAATTGCACCTTGTCATGCCCATTTTACGGGTGTAAAATGGATGCAATGAGTGTCAATTTCAGGGACCAATGTTCCCCACCCAAGGATGCCTGGAAGATATCCGACCCAATATTTAGTCAGGCCATTTTTCAGGCGTCACTGATGGCTATCTAAAAGAAGTGTTAGGCCCCTTACATATGGAAGTGGGAAATTGAGGTCGCAAAATTAGTATTAATGGTGCTCTGTCTGCAGCACCCGTTTCAGGCCTAAAAACGAGGATGGGTCAAATGACCTTGCTCATTTGCCTTTGTGATATTGTGCTACTTCTTTGTTCTGCAAATGAATGACAAGTGTTTCGAAAGAGGTGGGAGGCGTGCACTGTCTTTTCTAGTTCCACTCTTCCACAGGTCACAATATATATGAAAATGTTTACCCAGTTATCGACTCTATTCTTTATCCCAGAATAAAATACACCAACAAGGTTTCTTTAATCAACAACAAAATTATCAGTTTATTATAAAACAAGACATAATCAGTAACAAAGCAAAGCATTAATACACAGAGTGAAAAATGAAAGTTCCCTTTTTACCTTAGCCCCTCACACACACACACACACACACACACACACATGCACACACCGGTTAACCGAAAAATAGAGATTATTTTCTTTCGAGCTCTGTTACAAAAAAAAGACAAAAAATACTTCGACCAAATACTTGCTAATTCTTGAAGAAAAAAAGAGAAGATATGGAACAATGTCAGTTGTCCATTTTTTGTTTGGCATCCCAAATATGCGTAGACAACTGTCTCTGGAATCTTTCTAGAACAGTTCTTTTCTGGCAACATTGAGGATCAGTTCGGCAGGCTTTCCAGAAGAAAAGTGGCAACGGGGGTTTCTGGCAGGCTTTTTAGGAGGAATGCAGCATCAATTTCTCTAGTTCTTACACTCACTTCTAAGACCTTCTTAAATAGATGGAAAAGTTGACAGGATTTTCAAAGAGATAGTAAAGGCTGAGTTGGGGTGACTGCTCTCTTTGCTGGTTTTTATAAACTTCTTTCAGAACACTGTCCAAATCCCAATTGACTGTCCAAAGCAAAACTAAAAACAATCCCAAGAGTCAAGCACCTGACCCCTATAAATCTTGACTTGTCACTTCTCTGTAAACATCTTCTCCAAGTCAAAAAGCTCCTGCTAGGTATTTATCTGAAGACAGGTGACTTCCAGTAAGGGTTGTTTACAAACCAAGTCCTCTCAGTATCCTTTCAATGACCCCAGTGAAAAAAAAAATCCATGGAATCCTTTTCTGTTATCCCAAATAAAACAATGTCCACAATACTAAAATACATGAGTCCTCAAAAAAATACTTAACAACAAATATAGAAGCACCGTCATAACACAAGTAGGAGAATACTTAATTTCTTAGCTCAGCATACTGTAGTAAATCTGTTTTTTTTTAGATCCATGGTCAACAATTTACTGGAAAAATTGCCAAAGAGAACAATATGTGCTGAAATCCCAAGTGTGTATTGGCTGTGAGTGAATACATTTTCTATTTATAAAGTTAGTATTTTGCTTTCTGGTGTAACTTGTGTTTTCAGAAATTACTATTAATTTTATAAACACTTATTGTGGTCCAATTAATCCTATTTTATCTGTGCTCAAATTTATTTTGGTACCAACTCTCTTTTTAGGGATTTTGATAATAATCGCATCAAGTCTTTAGATTATTCAACTTTCCTGAGATGTGATAAACTGATTGTGCTGTAAGTATATTTATACAGACAAATCTATTTGTAAGATAAAGACATTTGGAGAAGTCCACAAAATAGTCAAGTCCACTCATCCATATTATTATTTGTTGACATTATTGCAGGGATTAAGATATGGCTATCCGAGAGTTCACTATCACAGCCGATGCTTTACCGAGACTGAATAATTCAAATTCATTTTTATTACATGGAGTAGTGGCATTTTTAACCAGTATTTTGGCATTTCATTCTGTAGTTCTGTCCATTCATAATTCAGCCTACTGGCTTATGCTGACTAAATAAATCAAATTCTGTCTTTAGTGCATAGAACTGTGGGATTTGATGGAAGCTTATCTGGTGTTTTGGGGATTATATTCCATTCATTTTTTTTATTGAAAATCACAAATCAGTGTCTTGTAAAATACCACAGATTATTTTCAACTTATATCTTATGGTGGAGGGTGTGTAATCTGTTGGGAGTTTTCTTTTTAAGCTTATTCACTCTATGGTTTTAGAGGCCAGTGACCTCTTTGTTCTACTATTTCAATATTGCAGTGATTGCATCCATTTTGACATTCCTGAAAGGGGTGGTAGCAGTTAAATGCAAATAAGATACAGTGCAAAAGTCTAAGGATGTTAGGACATATGCCAACCCACAGATTGTAGCATGAAAAATTAAAATGAACAAATAAATAAAAAATCTGACAAGTAGGTGGACGTTTGTAAAGAAAGTAATTTTATTCTCTCATGATCCCAGAGGTTCAACAACTCTATCTCAATAGACTGCTAAGTCATATGTGGCTGAATCTTATGGGGTAGACCTTTAAGGCTCTGTTCCTGGCATAGACTTTGTTCTGCAATGCAGCTTAATAACATGAAAAGAAAATGTTGCTAAATCTCTCACTTCAATCTATCCTGCCAGGTGTGAGAGCCATATGATTTAGGAGTGCTTCCTGTTAGGCTGAGATGCATCTTTGTTCTTCACAAATTCTTGCCTTGTTTTCCACATAGATTTTCTTTTATTTCTATTGTATTTCTTACCCATTTTGCACATCTCAGTTAGTTGGGAAGTGAGATGGAGGTCAGAATAATCTTGGTGAGTTGCTGTAGTGCATCCTGCAGTTAATACCTACTGCAATCATCCTGCATCGGTGATGAAGGAGGTGGGTGTTGATTTCAGTGGCTGGCACCATGATCGGCCGAGGCATGCGAAGGGATGACATCGCACAGGTGCTTGTTGGTTTTGAATATGAAGATTCTGTTCTGGATAGTGTCAAGCTGCTTGACTGTTGGTGTGGTTGTACCCATTTGATGAGTAGTGAGTATTCCATCACACTCCCGACTTCAGATTAGTAGATGGTGTTGTGATAGTGGATGATGTTAATATGTCAAATATAATCATTAAATATATGTTTATGCTAATTAGTTTAGTTTAGTTTAGAGATACAGCACTGAAACAGGCCCTTCGACCCACCGAGTCTGTGCCGACCATCAACCACCCATTTATACTAATCCTACACTAATTCCATATTCCTACCACATCCCCACCTTCCCTATATTTCCCTACCACCTACCTATACTAGGGGCAATTTATAATGGCCAATTAACCTATCAACCAGCAAGTCTTTGGCATGTGGGAGGAAACCGGAGCACCCGGAGGAAACCCACGCAGACACAGGGAGAATTTGCAAACTCCACACAGGCAGTACCCAGAATTGAACCCGGGTTGCTGGAGCTGTGAGGCTGTGGTGCTAACCACTGCGCCACTGTGCCGCCCCAATATGTATGTTATCACAGGAAGTGATGCAATATCACATGATTCAGTTCTGTTGTAGTCAGTTAGCACATGTAAGCTGATGTAAAAAAAGTCTCCATTCTGTGTTCAACCTTTATACGTGCCCTTCAGCTTCATTTGTGTTAATCCAGAAAGAGATAATACAATATGATGGCGGCTGTGATGAATCGGCAGCATTAATCAGTGGCAGAATCGACAGTGGAATCTGAAACCTTGCCAGAAGTGGTACAACCGAACTATAGCTCTCATATCAGGATAGCAAGGTGTGAATAGTGAGATTTAGAGTGGCTTGAGTGCACCCTGGGTTTTCCCCTCCACATCACAGCAAATATAGCCACCGTTTTAGTCAGAGAGACCAGGACAGCATGTGTTTGGGTACAGATTTCTTCCTGCCGTCGCTATACTTTCGTGTCACTAACCGACCCCATCACCAGAGCAGCTCCCACTTGCAAGCTCGAAGCCTGTGCTGCAGCAACATAACTCAGGGTGTGGCACTGGCTCAGCTCCATAGACATCATGGGTAGTTGCAGCTCCAATACTGAGACTTGCTCCTTAGGGGGAACAGTGGTTGAAGGCTGAGGTCATGGCAATCAGATTCCCCGAGATGAACTGGAAAGTGTCCAATGTCCTAGGTGAGTTCGTTATTTAAACAAAGGATTGAACTATACTCCATAGGCCACAAGGTCTTGGATGCAGAGAAGCAGGCTATAAAAATTACAATCACCATAGGAAATGAAGATCTGCACAGAATCAATACCTCTGGTTTATCTGCTGCTGACCAGAAGGATCCATCAAAGCTATGGGCAACATTAGAAAATCAGCTTAAGATTAAAATCAATTTCAGAGTCCACCACCTGGAACTCATGAGATATAGACTGAAAGCCAATGAGAGCTTGGATGACTTTGTTAACCGATGCAGAGAGAAACAAAAGAATGCGACATCTCTAATGCTGAACTCTCAGTACGAATTATAGAGTTGGTTATCTCCTCCACTCCTATTGAGGTGTTCCTGAAAGACCTCCTGGAAAAGCTGAAGGGACGTGGCATGGAGAGCATACTACAGGACGGATGCAGATATGAGGCAATTATCACAGGGAGACAGTATTTGCAAGCCTTAGGGTCTGAAACACTTGTGGGTACAGTATCCAAGGCACCCAGACAGAACAAGGTGTGCAATAACTGCAGGCTGTTCCACCAACCGCGTAGATGCCCGGTATACGCAGGCATGCATGCTTAGAGGGCACAGGGCCAAACTTTGTAGACGGTCCAGAAGTAGGAACGCAGGGAGAAGCCAGAGTGGACAACGATCAAATTGCAGAAGTACGTCACCCAGGGGCGAAGGGAGACGCAGCACTTCCAGGCGTCGTCAAAGCTCCCCCATCCACAAAATGGGGGAACACTTGACCAAAATGAATGAGGTAAATCGAGGTGCAAACACTACAGGTGAACAGTTATTTCACACCGTCACCTTAGCAGAACAGGTCCAATCCGTTAACAAAATGGAAGCTTTTGCAATGCTCCAGATAGTCTACCCCAATAAGGCTGGACAGCATCAACTGAGAGTGAAGATTGACACAGGTGCAGGTGCCAACATTCTACTTTTCTGCATTCTCAAGGACATGTACAACAAGGCATGGAAGTCTGTGGTCCAACCCACAAGATTAGATTAGATTAGATTAGATATACAGCACTGAAACAGGCCCTTCGGCCCACCGAGTCTGTGCCGACCATCAACCACCCATTTATACTAATCCTACATTAATCCCATATTCCTACCAAACATCCCCACCTGTCCCTATATTTCCCTACCACCTACCTATACTAGTGACAATTTATAATGGCCAATTTACCTATCAACCTGCAAGTCTTTTGGCTTGTGGGAGGAAACCGGAGCACCCGGAGAAAACCCACGCAGACACAGGGAGAACTTGCAAACTCCACACAGGCAGTACCCGGAATCGAACCCGGGTCCCTGGAGCTGTGAGGCTGCGGTGCTAACCACTGCGCCACTGTGCCGCCCAAGTGTGAAGCATACAGCATACAATGGCTTCACAGTAAAGTGCCCAGGTTTGCTAGACCTGGAATGCAGGTACAAAGAGTCAACATGCTGTACTCAGGTATTATACAAAGTGAATGTGTCAGGACCAGCAGTAGCAGGGCTGCCAGTGTGCAACAAACTTAACATGGTAACCATGGATGAACTGACCCAGTCAGAAGACCACAACAGTCAAAAGCATGCTCATTGCGTCGATACAAGACCTCCAAAGGTTGTACCCAGACTGATTTCACACAGTTGGGAATTTCCATGGAGATGCAGTCCTACACCTTAATGAAGGTGCAATGCTATCAATCGACCTACTGTGAAAATGCAGCTTGCACATTCGAGAAAAGTTGAGGATGGCATTGAATGGAATGGAAAAACAACGCATCATTTCACCGGAGGGAATGGGCCTCCTGGGTCCATACTTATTACAGTATGTTGTTCTCTCCGTATCCGTCCAGCAAGGACGCGTGCAGAGTTTTGTGGGAGGACCTGCCGCAGGTCAGCCCGGAGGGCGTCGAAGGATTGGAGTCTCCGCTCATGTTGGCGGAGCTGACTGGCGTCCTCCACCAGCTCTCGAGGGGCAAATCCCCGGGGCTGGACAGGATGATCATGGAGTTCCTCAGGGCGTTCTGGGACGTCCTGGGGGACGATTACGCGCGGGTCCTGGGGGAAAACCTGGTGACCAGGGAGATGCCCCTCTTGTGGCGCAGGGCGGTCATCGTCCTGCTGCCGAAGAGGGGCGATCTCCGCCTGCTTAAAAACTAGCATCCGGACTCCCTCCTCAGCATGGATTACAAGATCTTTGCCCGGGCTATGTCTACCCACCTGGGCTCCGTGCTGGCCCACATGATCCACCCCGACCAGTCCATCCAAGACAACATCCACCTCGTCCGCGACCTGATCCATCTTTCCCAGAGGACTGGTCTGTCGGTCGCCTTTCTCTCCCTTGATCAGGAGAAGGCGTTCGACAGGGTGGATCACGAATACCTTTTCGGGACTGTGCGCGCTTTCGGACTTGGGCCGCATTTTGTGGCCCGGGTCCAACTTTAATACGCCGCCACAGAGTGTCTGGTTAAAGCTAATGGGTCATTGACGGCGCCCCTTTGCTTTTGGAGAGGAGTGCATCAGGGATGCCCCATGTCCGGCCAATTGTATACCATCTGCGTGGAACCATTCCTGTGCCTGCTTCACAGGAGGTTGGTGGGATTGGCTCTGCGCGAGCCGGCCATTCGGGTTGTCCTCTCAGCTTACGCCGATGACGTGCTCCTCGTGGTCACAAGTCCCATTGACTTGTGGAGGATGCGCAACTGCCAGCAGACCTTTTCTGCTGCGTCTTCCGCGAGGATCAACTGGGGGAAATGTTCCGGTCTCCTGGTGGGTCAGTGGCGGGTGGACTCCCTGCTGGAGGAGTTGACACCTTTTGTGTGGAGCACCATGCACATCCTCTATCTGGGAGTCCACCTTAGCCCCGCTGAGGAAGCCTGGCCAGCAAACTGGCAGGAGTTGGAGGCGAAAGTCACCACTCGACTGGGACGCTGGACAGGACTGCTCCGAGTGCTATCCTACAGGGCCGAGAGCTGGTCATAAACCAACTGGTGGCCTCAATGCTGTGGTACCAGTTGGTCACTTCGGCCCCGCCCCCTGCATTCGCCACCAAGATTCAGAAGAAACTTCTCGATTTCTTATGGGCAAGAGCAAACACTGGGTCTCTGCCGCGGTGTCCCGATCGAGGAGGGCGGCCAGTCGCTGGTGTGCGTCCACACCCAGGCTGTGAATCTCCGCCTTCGGACCCTGCAGAGATACCTCTACATCGAGCGTCCTCCCCGATAGTGTGTGCCTGCCTTCAAGACGACACGCAGCTCCCGGCGGAGACTGTTAGTCACACCTCCCTGAGGGAGTTGCCTGTCTTTTACCGGGATCTATTCCGAGTCTGGAACATGGTTGCCTCCAGTCAGGGTGCTCCCCCGCCGGCGAAGAAGAGCGCCTCGGCTGTCCGGGCGACCGAATCCGGGGGCGGACCGACGGGTGGAGGAGTAGCCGAAGCCCCTGGGATGCCCCTCACTGTGGGTGGCAAGGGGGCTCGGGAGCGTGGAGCGCTCCTGGCCGAGCTGACTCCCGCTCGGCCGGAACTGCTCATCGGACCCAGGCCCCAAAACCCTCCTCGGGAACCGGTCCCGCAAGCCTCGAGCCACCTCTCGGAAATGCCCTCCGTGCCATTCCAGTCAGTGCGGAGGGGTTTCCTGTACGGGCTGCTCCTGCACACTGTCCACTTCCTCACCTTCGTCAGCTAGCCGGACACGCCTTGGCGTTCTATATTGCCATCTGGCGGTGAGGGGAAGCCCCATTGGAGGTCTCTCTATGCGGGAGTCCTGCCCCTTTACATCAGGGACCATGGGTGGAGGGTGCTGCACAGGGCAGTCCCCTGCAATAGACTTGTAAGTTGGTTCACCGACTCCCAGACCGCCTGTAATTTCTGCGGCCTGGACGAGACCGTGTTCCACGTATATATGGAGTGTGCTAGGTTGCAGCCCCTCTTTGAGCATTTGAAGGTGCTGCTCCTCAAGTTTTGGCTGCACTTCAGCTCCACGCTCCTGATCTTTGGGCACCAGGTGCAGAGGGACGTGGGCCGGAGGAGGATCTCCTCGTCGGTCTGCTCCTGGGCCTGGCCAAGGTGGCAATTCATAGGTCCAGGCTGCGGGCCGTCAGGGGGTCTGTACTCCCTGATTGCCTGACCCTCTTCCCTGGTTACGTTCGCGCTCAGGTGTCCCTGGAGAAGGAGCATGTAGCGTAGCCTTCCGTGACTGGTGGTCACCGAGAATGGCATTTTGATTTGAGTTTTTATTTTATTTATCTGTTTTTTAATAAAGTTATTTTTATAAAATGTATATAAAGGGGGCCTGAGGAATAAAGGCCACCTTGGAGAAAAAAAAAGGGGGTTATATACAGAGAAAGGCTCCCTCTACATTGACAACTAAAAAAAAGGGTTAAATACAAAAAAAGGGGGAAAAAATGGTTACATACAGAGTAAAGAAAAAAAAAGGCATAATTCAACGAGTGCAACATCACACAGACTGTTCCATCACGACTGCAATCAAGAAGGACAGTTCAGTTTGATTATGTTTTGACTCAAGAAGGCTAAACAAAGCCTTAAAGAGATATCCTCGTAAGATACCATTGCTAGAAGAATTAAAGCAAACATTTGCGGGAGCGAAACACTTTTCCAAATTAGCCACAATAAGTTGATATTGGTCCATCCTGTTGTCAAGAGAGTCGCAAGAGCTAACAACATTCAGAACTCCTTTTGGCAGGTACTGCTTCCTCCATTTACCATTTGGACTGTCAGTCAGCCAGGATATGTTTCAACAGCATATGGACTGGATAAAGGAATGAGTCACAGGTTGTGTGTGTATTGCGGATGACATCACCACAGTAAGATGCATAGAAGAAGAGCGTGACAGAAAGTTATAATTGTTAATGGAGACCGCCAGACTCGATGGTTTGGTTTTCAACAACAAAAAGTGCTTCATTAAGGCAGATCACATAAATTTTTTCAGTGCCATTTACTCAAGCTCAGATAGCCGCGTGGATCCTTGGAAGATCAAAGACATCTAGTCAATGCTGACACCGCAGGACTCGGATGACCTCCAAAGGTGTCTAAGTCTGTCCAACTTCCTTGCTGCATACATACTGAGCTTCTTGGAGAAGGCATCTCCACTAAGAGAATTGCTGAAGAAAAACATGCCTTCCCTGTGACAGGACAATCATCAACATGCATGCAATTCACTGAAACAAGCACCATCAGCCCAGTCATGTCTTCAATACTGTGACCTCCACACTTTTCTCCCGTGTCAGGCAACATCTTGAAAGTCTCCCTCACCAAAGCACCTGCATTGGACAGCAATAAGGTCCATCGCTGTGCTTTCTGCACCTCCGTCACCTCATCCAAAGACAAACTGTGACTGTCAGCATATGCTTCGAACTCCTTCAGCCACACTTTCCATTTCACGCCGATGGTACTAGTATCTCCTGTCAGATCAAACAGCTCACTTCCCTGGACTGCAGACATATCAGCTCCAGCAAATGCCATGGCACAATCCTAAATAGCATCATATTTACCTCTGCATTTTTTAATCTTTATCCTCATTGCCAATGTCACATCTCAGGCTGAAAGAATTGCACTTGAAGTCACATATTTAACTTTAACAAAGATTTAATAAGTTTTTAAAAGAGGCTGTTGCCGGGACTGGAAAAATGCAGCTATGAGGAAAGTTTGGATAAGCTGGAGTTGTTCTCCTTGGAACAGAGAAGGCTGAGGGGAGGTCTGATTGAAATGTACTAAATTTTGAGGGGCTTGAATAGAGTGGAGCTGAAGGGCTTATTTACCTTAGCAGAGAGGTCAGTAACTAGGGCGCATAGATTTAAAGTGATTGGTAGAAAGATTAGAGGGGAGATGAGGAAATGTTTTTGCACCCAGAGAGTGGTGGGGGTCTGGAACTCACTGCCTGAAAAGGTAGTTGAGACGGACACCCCCAACTCATTAAAAAGGAGTCTGGATATGCACCTCAAGTGCCATAATCTGCCGGGCTACGGACCAAATGCTGGAAGGTGGAATTAGAATGGGTGGAACATTTTTCGGCTGGCACAAACATGATGGGCTAAGTGGCCACTTTCCGTGCCATAAACTTTGTATGATTCTATGATTTTAATGGATGCTCCTTCTTACTTCTGCTACGTGTGTTATCTGACCTTGCAACAAACCCCCAGGTCAGGTGACTCCCCATAGTGCAGAGAGTTCCTTTCACTTTCTCTTCCAAGTACCGTATAGCATCTAATACTCAAGCCCACACAGACACAAACAATCAGCTATCATGGCAGATGTCGACAACATAGATCTCACGTGCCTTAGTCAAAACAACAGAGCAGAACTCCATTGGGAAACTCCCATGCACCAAGTGCTGTGGCAAATTGCTGTAGAGGATTGGCCCTAGACCATTCAGGAGATTGCTATGAATCTGAGGTAGTATTGGTTATATCGAGACAAAATCAGTATATTCAATGGAGTACTATTCAAAGGACGCCAAGTATTCATTCTGGCAACATTTCAGTCTTACATACTTGGACAGCTCCACCAAGGATACATGGGAATAAAGAGGAAAAGACAACTTGCTTGTGCATCAGTGTTCAGGCCCGGCATCAATAAGGACATTGTCCAACTGTGATGCGTATCAGGAACATCAAGCTAGTCAACAGAAAGAGCCTCTCCAACCACATGACATACCGTCATTACATGGAACAAGATAGCAACAGATCTGTGCTCTGTGGGCAGAGAAGTCTATCACTCCAAATTTCCGATTGTACAGAAGCTTTGAGACATGTTGAGTGCAGCAGTGGCCAAAACTGTTAGTGCCAACTTTAGTCCTTTTGATACTCCAGTAGACGTGGTCTCCAACAATGGTCTACAATACACAGGAAACCCGTTCGAGGATATGTGTTGTCATGGAACTGTATTTATTTTCTCATCAGATTAAAACAGTGTGCCTTTAAAAACTAAGAGGCGCAGTGTACCAGCTGCACCTGTTACCTAGGCAAAAACAGGAGAGTGAGGAGGTCACATGGTGTAATGTTTCAATTTGACTGTAAAACCAGTTTTTGAGAGATACCAGCAAAGTGTGCTTGCCTTGAAAGAAGAGAATTCTCTCAGCAGAATTTCTACAATGAGCCACAGGCTGTGCTAATTGCCTAAGGAGAAAAAAATCCCTTTTGAAGAGAGTATTCGTATTGCTGGAGGTAGCAAAATTCTTTTTACTTCCAATCTAAGGAGTCTTTGCTTCAAGATTGAACCTCCCTTGACTGATCATGTTTTCTGGAATTCATAGTAAAGCTTTGACTGAAATCTACCAATTTTAAAATCCAAACATAAAACTGTCGTTATACCCCATGTTGAAAGAACTGTTTGACGCCTGCTTCAGCAAAGTGCTTTGAATGCCTCATAAGAGAAAACTGTTTCATCAAATCTGTGTGGAGACATTGAGTGGCATTTGATTATTTTTACACCAGGATACCTCACCCATCAGGAACGTAATCCACAAAGACTTATAACCCAGTTATTCATTTGTCCTTAAGAAACAGCTAATTTTTAAAACATCATTTTTTTTTAAACGGTTAACCATTGATTTTTGAGTGTATGTGTGTGAATGGGGGAGTGCGGTTAAAATAAGAAATTTGTAAGGTCTTTAGACATAGGTTTATCTTAATAGTGTTTAAGATTTAGTTTTAATAAATAGTTAGTTTGTTGTTGTCTAAAGATACCTGGTTTGGTCCAGGGATTACTAGAGTGTTTAATCTGGCTGTTTTCTGGTTAGGTGGGAAAACTTCAATAACATGCTGCGACCTGTGGAGCGATGGGACTGAATGGATGGTGCATTGCCTCAGCTGTAACAGCTTGAAGGATGGTCCATCACCATGTCACATCATCACCCCGATATCCTCATTGGAATGGGATGGCTGAACATATGGTCAAGACAGTCAAATCTCTGATCAAATAGTGTTTGGAAACCGGGCAAGATACCCAAGTTGCATTATTGCGACTTCGCGCAAAACCATTAGATTCTAGATTGCCATTACCTGCTGAGATTCTGTTTGGTTCACCGGTGAAAGCCATGTTACCAAGGCATCCTTGATCACAGACCAGTTACTTCAGAAACAAGATAAGGTGAAAGATGCACATGACATGCATGTGGGTGCAGAATTACTGCCGCTATACATTGACCAGAAGGTGAGGATCCTACACCCGCAAAAACAGGCCTGGACCCCAGCAGAGATGTCCAAGGTGTGCAAAGAACCACGTTCATATGAGGTGACAACACCAAATAGTGTAGTACTGCGAAGGAATCGATCTCATCTCAGAGGGCTCACGGCTAGCCATGCACAAAGTGACCAACTAGCGGTCGCCTGCTCGTGGCCGCATACGTTTTGCAGATGAAGGACTGGATTTTGTTCTCTCCCAGGCGTCGGGTTCTGTGGCGAGCTGGGGGGGGGGGCTCAAAATGGCTCCGGATGTGGTCCACCACGGACCTTGACACCGGGAGGGCCCAGCCCTATCCTCCCGGCGGCGGCAAGGCTCTGAGGCTTACCTGCAATCTTGAGGGCCCGCCATGATCTTTGGCGCAGAAGCTGGCACTGCTGCGCCTTCAAATCCCTGTCCGGGAAAACACAGCGCCACACTGGTGGAGAGGGTAGGAGGTAAGTTCGTCAGTGCAGGAAGGTGGGGAGAGTCAAATGAACGTAATGGGTGTAGGGGATGGTGGGAAGGGAGTACTTTAAACTTTGTGTAGTTTGAAAGGTCAGATGTTAAAGGTAAGTGTTTTGGGGGGAAGGGCAAATAGTTAATGTAATTGTGATTGGGGGTGGGGGGAAAGGGACATCAGAAATGTATTTATTTAATTTTGGGGCTGGGTCTGTCTTTAAAAATTTAGATTAGGCGGCAGGGCTGGCTGCCCTTTAAAAAAGGCTGCAGCACCTGCGTACAGGCAGTTGATGCCATTACTGGGGACGGACTACCTGTCCTCTCCACAAGCTTGGGGTGCGGTGGGCTGCCGTGGCTATTTAAATGAGCTGCCGCGCTTAAGATTGCGGCAGCTCTTTGGCGTTCTGAGCTTGCCGCCGCGATCGGCGGTGGGCTTTTAAAATCCAGACCAATGAGACAACAAGCAACACACCGACAACTGAGGACAATCCTCCCAAACATAATCTTCAGGAGGAGAGGATGGACAGTTCAAGAACACACCCACATGTCATTGTCACAAGGTCTGGTTGAGTCAGCCAACGACCAGTACAGTTTCAAACATGCACAACACCTTGAAGAGGAATGTTCCAAATGTTCTTGTTACGGTTGAATGTTTTATGTAGTATTATAGTTGTCAAGTTTCTTATATCTCATAAGGATTGCTTATTCATATATATATTAGTGTTATACTATATGTGGTTTGTCATTTAAGGGAAGGGTGATGTTGTAATAGTGGATTTGTTAGTATGTTAAATATAATAATTTAAACATATGTTAATGCTAATATGTATGTCATCACAGGAAGTGATGTTATATTATATGATTCAGTTCTCTTGCATAGTCAGCACGTGTAAATTGACGCAACAATAAGTCTCCATTAAAGCTCTGTGTTCAACCTGTATACCTGCCCTACAGCTTTGTCTGTATTAATCTAGAATGAGATAATACAACAGATGGTAGGAAGGCTTTGAGGCATCAGAATATGAGCCATGATTTTGCAGAGTACGTAGCCTCTGCCCTGCTCTTGTAGTCACAGTGTTGATATGCCTGGTCCAATAAGCAATGATGACCCCACCAAGTTGAAGTTGTGGGGATCTCTGCAATGGTCGTGCTGTTGAATGTCAGAAGGTGGTTGGCCTTTCTTGTTTAAGATTGTCATCGCTTGAAACTTATATGACACAAATGTTACCTGCCACTTGTTAGCTCAAGCCTGGATGTTGTCCCAAGTCCTGCTGTAGGCTGGTGTGGGCTCCTTCATTATCAGATGAACTGTAAATGGAGTTGAATTATGTGGAATCATCAGTGACAAAGCCCAACTCATAACCTTATTCATCTCTGAGAGAATGTCGTTGATGGAGTAGCTGAAGGTGGTTGGTCAAAGGACTGAGGAATGCCTGCAATTATGTAATAAAAACAGAAAATGCTGAAAATACTCAGCAGGTCTGGCAGCATCTGTGGAGAGAGAAACAAAGTTAATATTTTAGGTTGATGGCCTGATTTTATTTCAGATTTCCAGCATTCACAGCAATTTGCTCTTGCAATTATGTCCTGGAGTTGACCTCCAACAACCATGACCATCTTCCAACATATAAAGTATGGTTCCTCACCAAATGCTTCTTTGTACCATACTAGGTCAAATGTTTCCTTGAGGGTAGTTACTCTCACCTCTTCTCTACGATACAGCTTTTGTGTCCATGTCTGGATCAGGGTATAATGAGGTCAGCAGCTGAGTGGTACTGGCAGAATCCAAACTGACCATTAGTGAGCAGTTTGTTAGGGAGTAGCTGTTGCTTGATGATTTAATTCTTGGCCCCCTCCAACACGTTTTAATGATGATTAATAAAATGCTGATCAAGTGGTAATTGTCAGGTTAAATTTATCATGTATTTTGTGGATTGAACATACCTGGGCAATCACCTGCCTGACCCAATGACATAGCTGTGCAGGAACAGTATAGTCAGGGGAGCAGATAGCTCTGGTGGTACCAGGTATTCAGCAGTATAGCCAGGATGTTGTTAGGGTCTTTGCTGTGTCTAATGCACTCACCCATTTCTTAATGTCACATTGAGTGAATAGAATTGGCTTCACATTGGTGGTGGGAGCCTCAGGAGGAGGACAAGTAGGATCACCACTCGACATTTTTGGCTTAAGTCATTTGCAAACGCTTCCTCCTTATCCCTTGCACTTACATGCTAGGCTGCATCATAGTTAAAGTTGGGGATATTTATGAAAGCTTCAGCTTCTGTTAATTGCTTGACTATCGATCACCATTCTCAATTGTAGGACTGGAAATCTTTACTCTAATCTGTTTATTATGGAAAAACTTAGCACTCAGTAGCCTGCTGGTTTTGGTGTTTGGCATGCATTAATCCTCTGTTATAGCTCCACTAGGATTGATACCACTAGGTCACTCTTACTTGTCCTTTCATGGGCAGACATTTTTACAACAGCTAGATTGGTGAAGGTTAGGATTAGGGGAAGCAGGTTACTTTCTCATGTTAGTTCCTCACTACCTGATGCAGGCCCATTATGATGGCTATGTCCTTTTAGGATTTGGTCAATGGTGGCACTAACAAGCCACTTTTAATAATGGACATTAAAGTCATACACTTATAATATATTTTGTGCCTTTGCTTCCTTCAGGTGTTCTCAACATGAATGAGTACTGAATCATCAGTTGAGGAGCTGTGGTGGGTGGAAAACAGGAGGCCAGCCAAGAGAGCATTGAAATAGTGGAGTTGAAGTGATTTATGACATTAACCCCTTATAGGGACTAAACCAAATCAGGCGTACATCCTTTTGAATCTCCCATAATTAAGTTCAAACCAGACAAATTCTTATAGACACTTATTTGGGTCCAAAGAATTGAACTAGTTTTCCCTCAAAGAAAGAAAACTAACAGAGAATATTACCATCTCTCAGATAGCCTATCTTTAATAATTATGATCATAATAATAGATCTAAGTCATAAATATCCCAGATATTACAAGGGCCTGGGAAACTCTCTTCAATATGTATCGTTCCACTTAAAGAGACACAGAGAGGGGGTTCTTATAGTTGTATACAGAATATTACATGAGACAATTTATTAACTTTTATATATTTATTAAAGAATTTAACATGCAATACACTTTTAAATGGATAAGTATATCACAATATCAAATAATGCTAAGAGATGTAAAACATAATATTATTTGTAACATAGAATCCAAAAGTTTAACATTGCTAATGTTACAGCAAAATATCTTAGAATACCCATCAAAATTTAAAGTAAACTTTTACCTTAAATTCCCCAAGAAAACCATAGGGTGAGAAGTACTGTTTGAGGAATTAATTTTTGCTTGAGATACCCTTATGTTTATACTGTTTATAAGGTGTCATCTGACCTTTCAGCATATAGGTGTTACTGTGTGTGTTTTTCTTGTTTTCAAGATCCATATATGGGAACATGATTAACTAACAAACATCTCCACTCAATGTTTTGCTGGAATTCCCCTGCTCTTGAAGTTATGAGCATTTATATTTTATTATATTTAGAGATACAGCACTGAAACAGGCCCATCGGCCCACCGAGTCTGTGCCGACCATCAACCACCCATTTATACTAATCCTACACTAATCCCATATTCCTATCACATCCCCACCTGTCCCTATATTCCTCTACCACCTAGGGGCAATTTATAATGGCCAATTTACCTATCAACCTGCAAGTCTTTGGCTGTGGGAGGAAACTGGAGCACCTAGTGAAAACCCATGCGGACACAGGGAGAACTTGCAAACTCCACACAGGCAGTGCCCAGAATTGAACCCGGGTCGCTGAAGCTGTGAGGCTACGGTGCTAACCACTGCGCCACTGTGCTGCCCTGGTCAAAATGTTTATAATTGGCTTTACTTGACATCTGTTTTTGTAAGCATTTTTCTAATTTATTATTTTATTATCTATAATTGTGTTTTATGGTAGCTTGAACTTTCTTTCTAGGGCGGCACAGTGGCGCAGTGGTTAGCACCGCAGCCTCACAGCTCCAGGGACCTGGGTTCGATTCCGGGTACTGCCTGTGTGGAGTTTGCAAGTTCTCCCTGTGTCTGCGTGGGTTTTCTCCGGGTGCTCCGGTTTCCTCCCACAAGCCAAAAGACTTGCAGGTTGATAGGTAAATTGGCCATTATAAATTGTCACTAGTATAGGTAGGTGGTAGGGAAATATAGGGACAGGTGGGGATGTTTGGTAGGAATATGGGATTAGTGTAGGATTAGTATAAATGGGTGGTTGATGGTCGGCACAGACTCGGTGGGCCGAAGGGCCTGTTTCAGTGCTGTATCTCTAATCTAATCTAATCTAATCTGCCTACATTTACCAACACCATCAATTAATAAAATTTATGGCTACCTTTTACTGATGTCACACAGGACATTTCAATGTGTGTTTATCCTTCAATCCCCTGGCAACAGAAACACTGAAATGGATTTTCCAACTTGTTTCTGCTTCACATTGTATTGTAACAGGGACCTTGAAAGAACTTGAAATTTTTAACTCTACCTTCTTAAAGGGGAATGTCAGTGAGTCTTAAAAACTGACCATTTATTCAATCTTTAAATCTAAAAGGTATAATATATTAACTATATCTAAAGTCTACCTAATTAAGCCTATATTACCTAATTATACCTATATTCCATCACAGAGTCACCAGGTGACAAGGACATGGATGAGAATTTAAGTGGCAGATGGACTGAGGCAGGTGCAGATCTTGTACAGCTGGAAATAGGTGTCTTTTGTGATGGAGAGCATGTGGGATTGGACACCCAGTTGTGAACAGTTACCACCAAAGTAAGCTGTTGAAATATATTTACCTGAACATAGAGCTGGAAGGAATCCCACACTTATGGAATGCAGCCACAACTCCCCAAATGCCCCCCACCACTGTTGCATTCTCTGACCCGATTACCGAGCTCTGCTAGTCTTTGTTCTCCTTCGCGGTCTTCACATTCCACCTCCATCCACTGTCCTCTGATCTTCTCCCCACTCAGCAGAGGTCGAAAGGCAGAGAGGTTTAGGGAGGGAATTCCAGAGCTAAAGGCCTGGACGTCTAAAGGCACAGTTGCCAATGGTGGGAAAAGGGAGTGGGAGATGCACAAGAGGCCAAAGGTGAACTTCAAACAACTTGAATGTCTGATATAACTCTATTGGGCACAAAGGTCTAAGCATTTAATTATTGAAGGAAACAATAGAGTTTAAAGATAATTTGATACCCATTTGAATAAGTGGAAATATAGTTGTGATTTTATTTTATTGACAGGTACATTCAGCAGAATGAAATTACTACCATTTCAGAAAAAGCATTTGCTCCACTACACAATTTGATAGAACTGTAAGTTTATGTGCTTTCTAATATGCAACTATGCTTTTTTTAAAATATATTGAAAAGTTCCTGACTTTTGAAATATCAGTTGAAGTGTCTAGATTTTACTCTTCGTGATAATGCCAGCATACTTTTTATTTATCAAAGCTATAACAGTACATTTCCCCACCAGAAAAGTGATCCATCCTAGATAATAAGGTGACAGTTAGGGCTGAATTTTACGAGTGCACCGCAGTTCGCGGCGGCGCACTCTAAAAGCGGCGAGCATCCCGCGCGGATGCGTCATCCCTGAACCCCTGCGATATTATACGCGGGGCTCATTTAAGTAGAGGAGGCGGAGCGGCTTCCCCCGATGATGTAAGGGGGCAGCCGCCACATCCCCGGCAACAGCGTCCGGCGCCACCGCGCAGGTGCTTGTGCCATTTTTACAGGGCTTTAAGCCCTTCAGTTGCATTTTAAAATTTAAAGGTCCCGATCTCTGGGACATAACAATGAAATGTCATTTCAAATATAAATCACTTCTCCCACCTTCCCCCCAATGGGTAGATTATACATCAATCGCACTCTTCCCCCATAATAAACCTTTAAAAATATTCCGAAATTTCCCCCCAAAATTTGTTCCCTTTGACAGTCAACTCCTTCCCACTACCCCATTAGCCAGTAAAGATTGTTTGCCCCACTCCTCCACCCGTCCCGCCCTGAAAATTCTATTCTTCCCCCCTCCCCACCAGGTTCGCGCCCGGAACTCCATACGGAGTTCCGAAGACGCGCAGGGTACGAACAGCAGCTGTAAAATCAGCGTGGGGCAGCCATTGCCTGCAGGTAAGTTCATTTACATCTCTTTATTGTTAATTTGAATATTAAGATGAAGGGCCCGCCGTTAGGCGGCTTGCGGGGGGGGCCGCACCGAGGTCCCCCCGTTGCCGGTAATATGCGGTGGGCCCTTCCCGACGTCGCGGGTCAAGGCAGGCCTCTCCCCGTTGCATTTTACTGGCCCCCACATCACAACTCGCAGCATCGAGGGGCTGGGAGAATTCAGCCCTTAGGATAGAATAATCAGGAATGGGTGAGCAGTGAATTAGCTAGCCAATGCTACATTTATTGCTTGGATAGACTTTCTTTTCAGACATTACTGTTACATTTCTGAACTAAGTATCTCCTGATTGATGCTATGTAAATAGTCCAACTGGGCTAACATCAGAAGAAAATCAACCAAATGATAGGTGAACACACTTACTACCATAGTGAGATAATCTAGCATTGCATCCCAAAACTGTTCACCTTAAAAATACCAGGGATTTTGAAATACAATCTGGTTCATGAACACTTTTAATAACTGCAAGTGATTTATCTTTCAGTTGATTGTCACTTTTATAAGTTAAAGGCTTTTAGTGGAGTTACACAAAGTCACACATAAATATTTCAGTTACAGTTGTGCAGTAAAAAGGATCTAATTTCATTTTGTTTTCTGATCTTAATTTGGTACCAATTGTCTAAAATTCTGGTGTTTCCAAAATCTGAATCAAAGCTTGGAAAATAAGCTCTTTAAATATGTGTGTAAAAACATGTAATGCACATATAAGAAGAAAAAGGACTGTTTACAAGTGCACAAAGTGCGGTGAATAAGGTTGGTGAGCTACAAGTACAAATAGCCTTGTGGGAATATGATGTAGTGACAATAATGGAAACGTGGCTTAAAAATGGCAAGGAATGGGTGCTTAAATTTCAAGGATACAAAGTGTTCAGAAAAGATAGGGAAGGTAAAAAGAGAGGTCCTTGAGGGGGCAAAGACAGAACATATTTGTTAGAATTAAGAAAGAAAAAGAGGATGACTACGCTACTGGGTATTCTATAAGCCTCAAAATAGTGAGAGAGAGATAGAGGAGCAAATCTGCAGGGATGTCACAGAGATGTGCAAGAACTATGGAGTGGTGATATTGGGGGACTTTAATTACCCAAATATCGATTGGTATAAGGTTAGAATAAAGGGTAAGGAGGGGAAGGAATTTCTAAAACGTGTTAAGGAGAACTTCCTTGACCAATATGTTCTCAGTCCAACTAGCAAGGAGGCATTGCTGGGTCTGGTGCTGGGGAATGAAGTAGGCCAGGTGGACCAAGTGTCTATGGGGGAACACTTGGGTAAGAGTGATCATTGCATTATAAGGTTTAGATTAGCAATGGCAAAGAGCAAGGAACAATCTGAAGTAGAACTTCTAAATTAGAAGAGGGCTAACTTCAGTGGGATAAGAGGGGTTCTAGCCAGGGTAAAATGGAAGCAAAGATTGACAGGAAAATCTATGATGGAACAATGAGTGATCTTTGAGGAGGAGATGGTTCAGGTACAGGCTAGGTACATTCCAACAAGGGCGAAAGGTAAGGGAACCAAAGCCAGGGCTCCTTGGATGACAAGGGAGATAGAGAATATGATGGGAAAAAAATGAGGGTGTATGATGCATGTCAGGTGAATTCTTCAAGCAAGAACCAATAAGTTGAGAGGGGAAATTAAGAGGAAAATGAGACTGGCAAAGAGAGAATATGGGCTGAGTTTTAAGGGACCATTTGAGATGGGAACGGAAATAGAAGGGGTGTATAAAATAGGAACGGAAGACATCGGACAGGAAGTTCAACATCGTGAAATCCCTTCTAGATTTTACTGTCAGCGGCTGACATGGAGGGCAGGCTTCGCACATTCACGAGGTGCTAAGCCAATTAAGGTACTTAATATCCCAATACACTGCAATTTTATTCAGCGTTTTGAATTTTTCTGATGGTACATGGGAACCATGGGGCTTCAGGGCCTTGCCTGGTGAAGGAAGGCAAGAAGGAGGCAGGAGCTCAGTGTTGGATTCACTGGGAAGTCATCGGGTGAGGCAATGTCACTTGGCAGGAAGGGTGGAGAGGAGGGACATTGGAAAGCACTGTAAGGAGCAAGCATTGTGGGGAGACATATCAGGGTGGAATCGGGGCAATGCCTCATCATTGAAGGTCACAAGTAAGGGAATGTGGGGAGGGTCTGTCTGGCCTCAAGGCCTTGCACTCAAGGAGAGGAAACCTCTCATGGACCTCATTCACCCTGGCTTCGAGGCGCAGTTGGAGGAGGAGCAGCAACCGAGAGCGAGGGAGGAGCATAAACTGACAAGGGCACCAGCACCATCTGGGAGCACGCAGAAGGGCCAGCCTTAGGCAGGGAAGGCTAGAGAAGGATGCAACTGGCATGCCATGCAGGCTTCAGTTGCAAAAGAAGCTATCCTCCAGAGAGGGTCTAACGGCCAAGGCACAACTACCTGCACATGTCTGAACAGCAGTGCCTCCGCAGACTGCGCCTCTCCAGCGAGGCCTTCAATCATCCATGTGCTATGATGCAGTATGAGCTGAGGCCCATGGGACTTGGTGGGAACCTGATGCCAGTGGTGCTGAAAGACACTGTGGCACTATACTTCTACACCACCGGATCACTCCAAGGGTCCACTGGAGGCATGTGTGGAATCTCCCAGTCTTCGGTGCAAGGCTTCATCAAGGAGGTCACCAGTGCCCTGTTCAGGAGGCTGATCCAAACAATCAAGCTCAGAGGACTATAGGATTCAGGGCCACTGCTGGATTCCCCCAGGTCTAAGCCATCAAGGCTCCCATGGACCAGACTGCTGCCTTCATTAATCAGAAGGGCTTCTACTGTCTTAATGTACAACTGATCTGCAACCACTACAAATGAATCTTACAAGTGTATGCACGATTCCCGGGAAACAGCCTGCATACTAAGGCAGTCCCAAGTGCCAGAACTTTTCTGTGCCCCGAGTGCCTTCAGGGATTTTGTACAGGGCATTGGTGAGTCCGCACCTAGAGTACTGTGTACAGTGTTGGTCTCCTTATTTAAGGGGGGATATACTTGCATTGGAAGCAGTTTAGAGAAGGTTCACCATGCTGATTCCTGGAATGAAGGAGTTGTCTTACAAGGAAAGATTGAGCAGGCTGGGCCGATGCTCATTGGAGTTTAGAAGAATGAGAAGTGATCTTATTGAAACATATAAGATCCAGAGGGGCTTGACAGGGTAGCTGCTGAAAAGATCTTTCAACTCATGGGGGAATCTAGAACTGGGGGCATAGTTTAAAAATAAGCAGTCTCCCATATAAGAAGGAGATGAGGAGGAATTTCTTCTCTCCGAGGGTCATTAAATCTTTGGAATTCTCTTCCCCAGATAGAGTGGAGGCTGGGTCATTGAATATATTCAAGGCTGAGATAGACAGATTTTGGATCTGCAAAGGAGTCAAGGCTTGTGGGGGGCTGGCAGGAAAGTGGAGTTAAGGCCACAATCAGATCAGCCATGATCTTATTGAATGGCAAAGCAGGCTCGAGGGGCCGAATAGCATACCTCAGCTCCTATTTCTTATGGTCTTCTGGATCCTAGGAGACAAGGGCTACACACTGAGAACATGACTACTGACACCTGTGTGGAACCCATGCATGGATGCAGAGGAGAGATACAACACTTGCCACGGATCAACCCGAGCGACCATCAAGCAGACCATTGGTTTCCTGAGGATGAGATTTAGGTGCCTAGATTGATCTGGTGGTCCCTCCAGTATGCCCCAGCAAGGGTGTCAGGTATTGTGGTGGTCTGCTGTGCATTGCACTACCTAGTGCTACAGAGAGGGAAGGCATTGACCAGTGAGGATGTTGTGGAATGAGATGCCTCCTCTAATGACAAGGATGTGGAGGAGGATGCTGCCCAGGCAGCACCAGATGAAAGGCTCCAGGCACAGCAGGAAAGGCGCCTGAGTTACGCACAGGGAGGCACGAGACGCCTTTATACATTCATGTTTCCTTTGAGCTTTACCACAACAATTAAGCATCCCTGTTGTCGCCACCTTCCTTCTGTACTGCAGTACCCAGGTGCACTTCGCGCAGTGGCAAAGCTGAAGCATTGAGCGGTCAGGGCTTGGTCCCCCGCTTCCAGCCCCTTGGGAGAAAGGATTCAAATGAATTACCAAAGGGTATCAACAACAGATAGGCAATGTGGTGAGTCAACGCTATTATTTTATTCCTCGTCACAACCAACACACAACTATCCATTTCTACTGCATCTTTACCTGTGATCATCTAAGTGCATCTATGGTTCCTTTTACATCGTTTCCAGGTGCTGTTATATTGTGTTCCCCCTGCGCTGTCGGCTGAGGTGGAGACAGGTTGCCTTGACACCGCTGCATGGAGCTCATGGACAAAGCGATCATGTGCAAGTCTGCGCACATCTCCCACACCCACTGATTGGTCTGCAGGATGTAGCTCTCCATGAGAGTCGCTGATCTCTCAATGGAGGAAGCCAGGTGCACAACCATGAGAGACTGTGCAGCATCCAAGGCCTGAATGGACTCCTCCATCCTTCTCCCTTGTTTATGCAGAGCCTCTGGCATCTTTGCCAAATGTGGCCTCACCTCTCACCGTAGCTGCAGCATTTCCCATGTTGCTGCCAACACCAGAGGCATGTCATCAGCCTGGGGCTTCACATGGGTCTGACTTCCCACCATCCGCGACTGCCACTAGCCTGTGCTCTTACAGCCTCCGTCAGCTGCCCTGCCGTGTCTGTGTTATACTCATCAGGTAGTGTGCCCGAATCTAAACAATGCAACTACCCATTGATGTGAGAGTACCTGCACTGGTGGAGGGTGTGGGAAAATGATGAGACAGTGGAGCCTCAGAGGCTCACTTCTCCTCTTTCTCAGAGGTGGCCGACTGTCCCCCAGCCTCTTCAGCTGCTCTCTCTTGTCATTCAATTTGATCTGCAGGAGAAATCATAGACGTTGAAGGATTAGGGTCTGCCCGTTGTGACATTCCTACCATCCCAAATGTGCTTCTCCATTGATGCAGTAGCAATCATATGTGCAGCATTGCTCTTTAGTACCAGATACACCCTTGTGCCCCAGGAGATGCTCACTCACTATTTTGCATAGGGATCCTGTCTCGCCATCAGCTATGGCGGGGCCAGCTTGTTGGCCTGCCAGTTCCATGGCCTCCTCCACCATCAGAGTCAGGCCACTCCACCGCCGGTCTTGGCATGCTCCTTCCTATTGTGGGAAGTCTTCGCCTGCTGACACAAAGATGAACAAAGTTAGTCTCGGAGCGGAGAATAGCCCCAGACCTCTGATGTTGATAGTCCAGCGAGCCATGATGGGGGCATACATATGCCTCCTGCATGCAACCACTCTCGAGGGACTATGCAGGTGAATGCATTGACAGATGAGCACCTCTCATCGAGATGCAGCCATGCCTCAGGTGTCATTTCTGACTCCCTAACCCCATTGCCACGGTTGGTGGTCACTCCTTCTCCACCAAACGCAACCTTTCGCTCTGCCACAAGCTAGGTCCAAGTGTTGGAAGTGTGTGGAGCACTCACCTTGGCAGATTGGATCAGGTCATTGACCCTTTTCTGGCACTGGATCCAGCTACAGGGGGTGACCCCATGGCTGCTGACCCATATACGAATATACGAATTAGGAGCAGAAGTAGGTCATTCGGCCCCTCGAGCCTGCTCTGTCATTCAATAAGATCATGGCTGATCAGTTTGTGTCTCGAATTCCACACTCCTATCTACCCCCGATAGCCTTTGATTCCCTTACCTAACAAGAATCTATCTACCTCCGCCTTAAAAATATTCAATGACCCTGCCTCCATCTCTCTTCTGAGGCAGAGTTCCAAAGTCGCACAACCATTTGAGAGAAAAAATTTCTCCTCATCTCTGCCCTAAAAGGGCAACCCATAATTATAAAACAGTGCCTCCTAGTTCTGGACACACATCACAGAGGAAACATCCTTTCCACATTCACCTTGTCAAGACCGTTCAGGATCTTATATACTTCCATCAAGTCTCCCTTCACTCTTATAAACTCCAGTGAAAACAAGCCCAGTCTGTCCAACACTTCCTCATAAGGCAACCCACTCATTCCAGGTATCAGTCTAGTAAACATCCTCTGAACCGCCTCCAATGCATTTACATCCTTCCTTAAATAAGGAGATCAAAACTGCACACAGTATTCACGATGTGGTTTCACCAATGCCCTGTATAACTGAAGCATAACATTCCTACTTTTATCTTCAATTCCTCTTGTAATAAAGGATCGCATTCCATTAGCCTTCTTTATTACTTGCTGTACCTGCATACTAACTTTTTGTGACTCATGCACTAGAACACCTAGATCCTTTCGCACCCCGGAATTCTGCAGTCTTTCTCTATTTAAGTAATACCCTACTTTTTAATTCTTCCTGCCAAAGTGAACAACTTCACATTTTCCCACATTGTGGCGCAGTGGTTAGCACCGCAGCCTCACAGCTCCAGGGACCCGGGTTCGATTCCGGGTACTGCCTGTGTGGAGTTTGCAAGTTCTCCCTGTGTCTGCGTGGGTTTTCTCTGGGTGCTCCGGTTTCCTCCCACAAGCCAAAAGACTTGCAGGTTGATAGGTAAATTGGCCATTATAAATTGTCACTAGTATAGGTAGGTGGTAGGGAAATATAGGGACAGGTGGGGATGTTTGTTGGGAATATGGGATTAGTGTAGGATTAGTATAAAATGGGTGGTTGATGTTCGGCACAGACCCGGTGGGCCGAAGGGCCTGTTTCAGTGCTGTATCTCTAATCTAATCTAATCTAATCATATTCCATCTGTCAGATTTTTGCCCTCACTCAACCTACCTATATCGGTCTGCAACCTCCTATGTCCTCTTCACAACATACTTTCCTACCTATCTTTGTGTCATCTGCAAATTTAGCTACCATGTCATCGCTCCCCTCATCTAAGTCATTGATATAGATTGTAAAAAGTTGAGGCCCCAGCACAGATCCCTGTGGGACTCCACTCGTCACATCCTGTCAATCAGAAAAGGGCCCATTTATGCATACTCTTTATTTTCTGCCAGACAGCCAATCTTCGATCCATGCTAATATGTTACCCTCTGCACCATGAGCTTCTACTTTGCGCAATAACCTTTTATGTGGCACCTTGTCAAATGCCTTCTGGAAATTTAAATACAGTACAGTCAACCGGCTCTCCTTTATCCACAGTTCATTTTACTCCTTCAAGGAACTCCAATAAATTGGTTAAACATGATTTCCCTTTCACAAAACCATGCTGACTATTCCTGATTACCTTGTGTTTTTCTAAGTGGCCAGCTATAACCCCCTTAATGATCAATTCTAACACCTTCCCCATGACAAACGTCAAGCTAACTGGCCTATAGTTACCTGTTTAGTAGTGTAAAGGACAGAGAGGAGCAAGAGTTCCTAGAGTGTGTTCAGGAAAATTTTCCAACGAGAAAGGAGGCACTGCTAGACCTGGTTCTTGGAAATGAGGTGGACCTAGTGGATCAAGTATCAGTAGGAGAGCATTTAGGGGATAGTGATCATTGTATCATAAGGTTTAGGCTGACTATGGAAAAGAGCAATCCAGGGTAAGAATAATTAACTGGGGGAAGGCTAACTTCAATGGGATAAGAATGAAGCTGGGGCAAATAAATTAGAGTCAAAAGCTGGCAGGAAAATTGGTCGATGAACAATGGAAGAAGAGATAGATTGGGCACAGTCAAGGAATGTTCCATTGAAAGGGAAAAGTGAGGCAAACAAATCCAGAGCTCCCTGGATGACAAAAGAGGTAGAGATTAAGATAAAGAAGAAAAAGTGTGCTTATGACAGATGCCAGGTAGAAAATACTATTGAGAACCAGGCTGAATATAGAAGGCCCAGAGGGGGAGTGAAAAAGCAAATAAGAGAAACAAAGAGAAAACATGAAAAGAGACGGGCAGCTAGCATTAAAGGAAATCCCAAAATTTTCTGTAGACGTATAAATAGTAAAAGGGTGGTAAAAGGAGGAATGGGGCTGATTAGGGAGCAGAAAGGGGATTTAGACACGGAGGCAGAGGGCATAGCTGAGGTATTAAATGAGTACTTTGCATCTGTCTTTACCAAGGAAGAAGATGCAACCCAGGCAATGTTGAAAGAGAAGGTAAGTCAGATACTAGAGGGGTTTAAAATTGATAAAGAAGAAGTATTAGATAAGCTGTCTGTACTTGAAGTGGATAAGGCACCAGGGCCAGATGAGATGCATCCAAGGATACTGAGGGAAGTGAGGGCAGAAATCGCAGAGGCACTGGCCATAATTTTTCAATCTTCCTTAGACTCGGGGTGGTGCCAGAGGACTGGAGAATTGCAAACGTTACATCCTTGTTCAAAAAAGGGTGTAAAGATAAGCCCAGCAGCTACAGGTCAGTCAGTTTAATTTCGGTGGTGGGAAAACTTCGAAAAAAAATAATTCAGGACAAAATCAGGAGTCACATGGACAAATGTGAGTTAATTAAGGAAAGCCAGCATGGATTTCTTAAGGAAAAATCATGTTTAACTAACTTGCTGGAGTTTTTTGAGGAGATAACAGAGAGGGTTGATGAAGGCAATGCTGTTGACGTGGTGTACATGGACTTTCAAAAGGCATTTGACACAGTGCCACACAACAGACCTGTGAGCAAACTTGTAGCTCATGGAATAAAAGAGACGGTAGCAACATGGATATGGAATTGGCTGAGAGACAGGATACAAAGAGTAGTGGTTAATGGATGTTTTTGGACTGGAAGAAGGTTTGTAGTGGAGTCCCCCAGGGATCAGTGTTGGGACCCTTGCTTTTCCTGATATATATGAATAACCTAGACCTTGGGTGTACAGGGCACAATTTCAAAGTTTGGAGATGATACGAAATTTGGAAGTATTGTGAACTGTGAGGAGGATAGTGTCGAACTTCAAAAAGAAAATAGACAAGTTGATGGAATGGGCAGACAGGTGGCAGATGAAGGTCAATGCAGAGAAATGTGAAGTGATTCATTTTTGTAGGAAGAACATGGAGAGACAATATAGAATAATGAATACAATTCTAAAGGGGTTGCAGGAGCAGAGGGATCTAAGTGTATATGTGCATAAGTCATTGAAGGTGGCAGGACAGGTTGAGTGAGTGATCAATAAAGCATACAGTATCCTGGGCTTTATTAATAGGGGCATAGAGTACAAGAGCAAGGAAGTTATGTTGAACTTGTATAAGACAATAGTTCAGCCTCAGCTGAAGTATTGTGTCCAATTCTGCGTGCTGCACTTTAGAAAAGATGTGAGAGCATTGGAGAGAGTACAGAAAAGATTCACAAGAATGGTTCCAGGGATGAGGAAAATCAGTTATGAAGATAGATTGGAGAAGTTAGGACTGTTTTTCTTGGCGAAGAGAAGGCTGAGAGGTGATTTGATAGAGGTATTCAAAATCATGAGGGGTCTGGACAGAGTAGATAGTGAGAATAAAAGCAAAATACTGAGGATGCTGGAAATCTGAAATAAAAACAAAGTGCTGGAAAAACTCAGCCGGTCTGGCAGCATCTGTGGAGAGAGAAGCAGAGTTAACATCTTAGGTCAGTGACCCTTCTTCAGAACTGGCAGGTATAAGAAATGTAAAAGATTTTAAGCAAGTAAAGTTGGGGTGCGGCAAGAGATAACAAAAGAGAAGATATTGATAGGTCAGGGTCACAGAATAGCTGACCAGAAGGTCATAGAGCAAAGGCAAACAATATGTTAATGGTGTGCTGAAAGACAAAGCATTAGTACAGATAGGGTGTTAGTGGACTGAAAACTGAACAGCCAGAAGCACAAACATAAAAAAAACAGTGGGTAGGCACAGTAGAAACAAACTGAACAAACTAAAATAAAATAAACACAAAAAAAAAGAAAAAAGAAAAAATAACTAAAGATAAAAGTAAAATGGAGGGCCCGTCAGGCTCTGAAATTATTGAACTCAATGTTCAGTCCGGCAGGCTGTAACGTGCCTCATCGCTAAATGAGATGCTGTTCCTCGAGCTTGCATTGATGTTCACTGGAACACTGCAGCAATCCCAGGACAGCAATGTGAGCATGAGAGCAGGGGGGTGTGTTGAAATGGCCAGCAACCGGAAGCTCAGGGTCATGCTTTTGGACTGAGCGGAGGTGTTCCGCAAAGCGGTCACCCAGTCTCCATTTGGTCTCCCCAATGTAGAGGAGACCACATTGTGAGCAGCGAATACAATATACTACACTGAAAGAAGTACAAGTAATTCACTGCTTCACCTGAATGGAGTGTTTGGGGCCTTGGATAGTGAGGAGAGAGGAGGTAAATGGGCTGGTATTACATCTCCTGCGCTTGCAGGGGAAGGTGCCGTGGGAAGGGGACAAGGTGGTGGGAGTAATGGAGGAATGGACCAGGGTGTCGCGGAGGGAATGATCCCTTTGGAATGCTGACAGAGGAAGGAAGGGGAAGATGCCTTTGGTAGTGGCATCACGCTGGAGGTGGCGGAAATGGCGGAGGATGATCCTTTGGATATGGAGGCTGGTGGGGTGGAAAGCGAGGACAAGCAGAACCCTGTCGCAGTTCTGGGAGGGAGGGGAAGGGGTGAGGGTAGAAGTGCGGACACAGTTGAGGGCCCTGTCAACTACAGTGGGGGGGAATCCTCGGTTGAAGAAAAATAAAGGCATATCAGAATCCCTGTCATGGAAGGTAGCATCATCAGAGCAGATGCATCAGAGATGGAGAAGCTGGGAGAATGGAATGGAGTCCTTACAGGAGGCAGGGTGTGAAGACGTGTAGTCGAGATAGTTGTGGGAGTCGGTGGGCTTATAATGAATATTAGTAGACAGCCTATCCCCAGAGATGGAGACAGAGAAGTCAAGGAAGGGAAGTGTCGGAGATGGACCATGTAAAGGTGAGAGACAGGGGGAAATTGGAAGCAAAGTTGATAAGGTTTTCCAGTTCAGGGCGGGTACAAGAAATGGCATCGATACAGTGATCAATGTACTGGAAAAAGAGTTGGGGGAGGGGGCCTGAGTAGGACTGGAACAAGGAATGTTCGAAATATCCCACAAAAAGACAGGCCTAGTTATGTCTAGTTAATTGTACTTCTTTCAATTTTGTATAATGTATTCACTGCTCACAATGTGGTCTCCTCTACATTGGGGAGACCAAATGGAGACTGGGTGACTGCTTTGCGGAACATCTCTGCTCAGTCCAAAAGCATAACCCCGAGCTTCTGGTTGCTGGCCATTTCAACACAACCCCTGCTCTCATGCTGACATCTCTGTCCTGGGATTGCTGCAGTATTCCAGTGAACATCAACGCAAGCTCGAGGAACAGCATCCCGTTTACCAATTAGGCATGCTACAGCCTGCCGGACTGAACATTGAGTTCAATAATTTCAGAGCCTGACGGGCCCCCCTTTTTACTTTTATCTTAGTTATTTTTTCTTTTTTCTTTTTTTTGTGTTTATTTTATTTTAGTTTGTTCAATTTGTTTCTACTGTGCCTACCCACTGTTTTTTCATGTTTGTGCTTCTGGCTGTTCAGTTTTCAGTCCATTAACACCCTATCTGTACTAATGCTTTGTCTTTCAGCACACCATTAACATATTGTTTGCCTTTGCTCCATGACCTTCTGGTTAGCTATTCTGTGACTTTGTCCTATCAATACCTTCTCTTTTGTTATCTCTTGCCCTACCCCTGCTTTGCTTGCTTAAAATCTTTTACATTTCTTATATTTGCCAGTTCTGAAGAAGGGTCACTGACCTAAAATGTTAACTCTGCTTCTCTCTCCACAGATGCTGCCAGACCTGCTGAAGTTTTCCAGCACTTTCTGTAGATAGAGAGAAACTGTTCCCACCCGTGAAAGGATCGAGAACGACAGGGCACTGGTTTAAAGTACAAAGTGATTCTTGACAACACAGCCTGCCGCTGACGTCATCAGAGTGCGCCAAATGCGCACATGTGCCAATGGGCACCTGCTCTCTGCGCGTGCACTGCGTTCCGCATTGCCAGAACTGGTTGGCGCATTTGCAGGTGACGTCATCGCGTAACGCAGGGAAGTGGGAGAGAGAGCAGGGGGAAGATGGGGAGAGATAGCAGGGGGAAGCTGGGGAGAGAGTGGGGGGAAGTGGGCGAGAGAGCGGGGAAGAAGCTGGAGAGAGATTGGGGGGGAAACAGGTGAGAGCAGGGGTGGGGAAGTGGGAGAGAGAGCGGGGGGTAAGTGGGGCAGAGAGCAGGGGGAAGTAGGGGAGAGCCGGGGGGAATCGGTGGAGAGAGCGGGGAGGGAGTGGGTGGGAAGCGGGGAGAGAGCGGCCGAAGACTTTTACCCCCCCCCCCTCCCGCTCTCCTCCACCTCCCACCCTGCCCGCTCTCTCCGCCACCCCACCCATTCTCTCCCCCACCCCGCTCGCTCTCTCCCCTTGCCCCGCTCGCTCTCTCCCCCCCCCCCCCCCCCCGCCCACTCGCTCTCTCCCCCCCTGCCCACTCGCTCTCTCCGGCCATTGTGTGCTGCTATGGTTTACATTGTCTTTGTGTGATTATTTGAGCAGTGCCATCTTTAGTCCTGGCAGCTGCCTGAACATCGCAAACTGTGACGTTTTACTGGAACAGGCTGCATTTGCGCATGTGCTAGTGCAGGGGCAGCTAGTAGTTGCATTGTCAGCAAACGCAGCTTTTACAGTATGTGGTAAGAGAAGCAAAAGTGACATGAGGAAAACCTTTTTCACGCAGCAAGTGGTTAAGGTCTAGAATGCACTGCCTGAGAGCGTGTTGGACACTGGTTCAATTGAAGCATTCAAAAGAGAATTAGACAGCTATATGAAAAGGAATATGTGCATGGTTATGGGGAAAAAGGCAGGGGAATGGAACTGAGGGAGTAGCTCTTTCAGAGAGCCGGTGTGGACACAATGGGCCGAATGGCCTCCTTCTGCGCTGTAATGATTCTGTGATTTTGTGTTTCTGTGATTTTCTACCTCCCCCCTTGAATAGAGGGGTTATATTTGCTACTTTCCAGTCTGTTGAAACCTTTCCAGAAACTAGCAAATTTTGAAAAATTAACACCAATGCATCTATTTCCTCATTAGCCACCTCTTCTAAGACCCTAGGATGAAGTCCATCAGGACACGGGGACTTGTCAGCCCACAGGTCTGTCAGTTTGCTCAGTGCTGCTTCCCTGGTGATTGTAATTTCAGCAAGTTCCTTCTCTTCCTTCCACCTCCTGATTTACAGCTATCACTGGAATGTTATTTGTATCCTCTATAGTGAAAACAGAAGCAAATTATTTGTTCATTACATCTGCCATTTCCTTATTATCTACTATTAACTCTCCATTCTCACTCTCTAGAGGACCAACACTCACTTTACTTACTCTTTTCCTTTTTAAATACCTGTAGAAACTCTTGCTATCTGTTTTTACATTTCTAGCTAGCTTCCTCTCATACTCTAATTTCTTTCTCCTAATTAAGCTTTTAGTCATTTTCTGCCATTCTTTATATTCTGACCAATCATCTGACCTGCCACTCATCCTTGTGCAATTATATACTTTTTCCTTAAGTTTGATGCTTTCCTTAACTTCTTTAGTTAACCATGGATGGTGGGTCCTCCCCTTAGAATTTTCTCTCCGTTCCTTCCTGCCATTCTCTGACCTTCATTTCCCATATTACTATTCTGCTCTCCTGCCTTGACTCTCCCCCTTGATTTGCTACATCTACCCAAGCTTGCTCCCTCACGCTCCCCACCCCCCACCGTTTAGTTTAAAGCCCTCTCTACTTCCCAAGTTATACTGTTTGCTAGAACACTGGTCCCAGCACGGTTCAGGTGCAGACCATTCCAACAGTACAGCCCCCACTTTCCCCAGTACTGGTGCCAGTGCCCCACGAAGCAAAACCCACTTCTCCCACATCAGTCTATGAACCACATAGTAATTTCACTAATCTTATGTGCCCTCTGCTAAATAGCATGTGGCTCGGGTAATAATCAAGAAATTACCCTTGAGGTTCTGCTCTTCAATTTGGTGTAGCTCCTCATACTGTCTAAGCAGAACCTCTTTCCTAGTCCTGCCTATGTCGTTGGTACCTACATGGACCATGACAACTGAATCCTCCCCCTCCTACTCCAAGTTCCTGTCCAGCCTTGAGCAGATGTCTCGAATCCTGGCACTGGGTAGGCAACACAACCTTCTGGACTCACGCTCTTGGCTGCACAGAACAGTGCCAATCCCCCTCACTATACTATCCCCTACTACCACTAAATTCTTTTTTGCTCCCCCCCCCCCACTTGAATGGCTTCCTGTACCAGAGTACCATGGCCAGTCTGCTCTCCACCTTGCAGACCTCGCTTTCGTCTACACAGGTTGAGAGCACCTCAAACCTGTTTGACAATTGCAAAGTCTGAGGCTCCTCCACTACTCTCTGTCCAGTCCCATTACCTGCCTCACTCACAGTCACATCCTCCTGTCCCTCACTGCTGGCCAAAACAGATGACCCTGTGTGTGTGACCATCTTCCAGAACAAAATGTCCAGGTATTTCTTCCCGTCCCTTATGTTGCGCCGTGTTTGCAGTTCGGCTGGTACTTTTGCTGTTCTTGGCAACACTTGTCCTTGCCCTACTATATACCTGAGCTAAGTTTATCACTAAAGCAGCCAATCGTAATTCTCTAAACAGAGCTTCTCGTTGTTCCAAGTGGTCCTTCCAAGTGTCACTGTATACCAGCACATTGTCAAGGTAAACCACACAGTTAGGAATACTGGCTACCACTTGGTTCATTAGTCTCTGAAAATTGGCTGGATAATTTTTTAGCCCGAATGGCATCACTCGCCATTGGAAAGGATTATCTGGTGTGACAAAGGCCGATATTACTTTAGCTTGGCTTGTTAAAGGAACCTTCCAGTATCCCTTTAAAAAATCAATTTTTGTAAGAAACGTCACACTGCCCACTCGCCCAAGCGAGGAATTAGGTAGAAGTCTGCCTTTGTGACTGTATTAACCTATCTGCAGTCTATGCAAAATCTAGTTGAACCATCAGATTTAGGCATAATACAACTGGGGAGCTCCAGATACTTTGACTGGGTTCATTTAGATGGTTTTCCAACATGTATTGTATTTCTGCTTTCACCTGGGCCTGTTTCCCTGGACTTAAGCAATAAGGATGCTGTTTTATAGGAAAGGATTCCCATACATCTACATCATGTATTGCTAAGGTTGTACATCCTGGCTTGGCCCTATAGACTTCTTTAAATGCTGTGAGTTACTTTGTTAGATCTTCTCATTGTTCTGCATCTAAATATGAAAGCATAGTGTCCAGTCTCCCGAACAATTCAGAGTTAGCGAACCGGATAGTAGGAGGTTCAATTTGAGAATGGTCTAGGCCTCCTTCTACCTCATGCTCACTATCCCTTTCATCTTTCATTATCCCTACTACCTGATATACCTTGAAAGGGAGTTCAGTCACCCTCCGATTCCGTGATAGACCACACGAGACTCAAGATCCTTTGTTTACCGGTTTATTGCAAGCATATGCAGGGGAGACCGTACCCATACAAGATGACGTACGAACTCCCCGAGTGGTTACAAAGCATCATTCTTATACCATTTTACAGATAACAGTTCGTTTGCATTTACCAATCAATCAGTTACACTTCTTACTCTCTTATCTCTATCCAATTGTGTCTATTTGTACATAGCTAGGTTACCCTATTACATCCTAAGCTGGTATACTTTATACTATCCAATCATTAGCAAGGCACGTAAACATGAAACTCAGAGAGTTGTCTGTTTTTTCTCACTCTGACAGCATCAGGCCTTCTCCTTTGTTCACCCTAAGGCATGTACGCATGAAACATATTTGACCCTTGTCTGATTCCAATTACTCAAACAACTTGTGGTTCATCAGGCTTTCTTCTTTATTCACTGTCCTAGTCTTTTTCTCCCCCTTCATACCTGTTCTTGCTTATCCTCCTCCCGGCGATGATATTGTTTCAACATATTGATATGACACAGCTGTTTCTTTTTCTGGCGATCAGGAGTGTTAATCAAATAGTTTACTTTACCAATTCTTCTCACCACTTTCTATGGACCACTGAACCGTGCTTTCAGTGGTTCACTCTGTAAAGGCAGTAATACCAACACCTCATCCCCTGGTTGAAACATTTGGGTCTTGGCAAGCTTGTCTGCCCATTTATTTATGGTTGTTTGGGAAGCTTTAAGGTGTTCCTGAGCCACTTTGCAGGCTCTCATGAGCGACTCCCGGAACAAGCATACATAATCTAACAGAGAAGATTGGTCCCGCTTTTCTAAATACTTTTCTTTCATTAGATTTAGAGGACCTCTTATCTCATGGCTATAAACTAATTGAAACGGACTAAAACTAGTAGACTCATTAGGTGAATCCCTTGTGGCAAACAAAAGAAATTCTAGCCCTTTATCGAAATCGTGCGGATATTCATGACAGTATGCCCTGATCATCGTTTTGAGAGTCTGATGGTACCGTCCTAAAGCTCCTTGTGTCTGTGGGTGGTATGCTGATGACTTTACTTCTGTTGTACCCAAATTACACATAACTTCTTGAAAAATTTTGAACATTAAATTGGAACCTTGATCTGACTGAATCTCAATCGGTAATCCATATCTAGTGAAAAACTGGGTTAACTTTTCTACCCCTACCTTAGCAGAAATTGTTCTCAAGGGAATGGTCTCTGGGAACCGAGTAGCCATATCCATGACAGTGAATATATATTGGTGTTTTCGGCAAAGGTCCTACACTGTCTACCAACACCCTATGACATGGTTCCCAAACACTGGTATGGGAATTAGAAGTGCCGATTTTTTGCCAGGTTGTGGTTTTCCCACAATCTGACACAATTGGCACGTTTTACAAAACTGCACCATGTCCTTGGAAAGACCTGGCCAGTAAAAATTGTTACAAAATTACTTATATTTTTTGTTACATTTTGATGACTCGTGTTTTAAAACTGAAAAAAGGGATTCCATAGATGCTGGAATTTGTGTTTTTTTTTAATGTTGCCATAAGGTCTTTTAGACTTGCTTGTAAACAACAGTTACTGGAAAGCACCTGTTTTCAGATAAATACCCAGCTGGGGGCTTTTGGACGTGGGGAAAATATATACAGAGAAATAACAGGTCAAGATTTATAGGGTTCAGGAGGCTTGACTCCCTCGATGTTTTTGGTTTTGCTTTGGACAGCAGTTGGGATATGGACAATGGCTTGAAAAGACAGTTGGAGAAAACTTGCCAAGGGAGCAAACCCCAACTCAACTTATTCCATCTCTTTAAAAAAGCCTGCCAACTTTTCCATCTCTTGAAGAAGCACTGAGAAGCAAATGTAAGAAACTGCCTGAAACTGCTGTTGCTGCATTTTTCCTGGAAAGCCTACCTAAACTGATCTTCAATGTCATCTGACAAGAACTGTTCTAGGAAGATCCCAGAGAAAGCCTACGTGTATTTGGAACACCAAAACAAAGGACATCTGACATCTTTCCAGATGTTCTATTTTTTTCTTCAAGAATTAGTAAGTATTTGGCCAAAATATTCTGGGGTTTTTTTGTAATCGAGCTCTGAAGAGTAAATCTCTTTATTTTTTCAGTTAACTGGTGTATGTGTGTGTGTCTATGTGTGTGTGCATGAGGGGTTAGGGTGAAAAGGGAACTTTTATGTTTCAGTCTGTGTGTTAATGCTTTGCATCTTTACTGGTTAAGACTTGTTTTACAATAAACTGATAATTTTGTTGTTTATTGAAGAAACCTGGTTGGTTTATTTTATTCTGGGATAAAAATAGAGTCTATGATTGACTGTATTGGTAACTGGGAAAAAAATTAAAAATATGTTGTGGCCTGTGGAGAAGTGGAACTAGAAAAACAGTGCACTTCTCCCACCTCAGTCATAACATATAATTGGGGGCTCCTTGCGGGATAACTCAACGCTGACGACGTATAATTGTAAGTGGGGTAATATTAATTGAAAAGAAGGAAAAGATAAAAACAGGTTTCTTATGCAGTTGATTTTACTTTACCAAAATGTCTTTATCAGTTGCTGCAACCTTTCTGGGGAAGGAGGATGTATCCCTGAGTGATTTGAGAAACTTAACCAAGGTTAAAGTAAAGGATTTGGCAAACCTGTTGGTGTTAGAGTTCAAACCAGGAGCTAAGAAAGCAGACATAATTGAAGTAATAGCACACCATTTGAAATTGGAAGAAGATGAAGGCAAATTAGTGCAATTGAATTAGCTAAAACTCAGTTACTGATGAAGCAGCTTGAGCAGGAATAGGAAATGGAAAAACTTAAGCTTGACAAAGAAAAAGAAATAGAAATGAGAAAGCATGAGAAGGGAAAAGAATAGACAATGAAAAATCTTGAACTAGAATGTCAAAGCGAAAGTGTAAGAGAAGGAATTTTGAATTTAAAAAGATGGAACGAAGAAAAAGAGGTGGTCTTGGCTCCGGTGAAAATTTTGGTGGAGAAAAATCTGACTCCAGCCCAGGAGGCAGTGGAGAGCTGTTTAAATTTGAGCAAGCGCTCCCTAGCTTTGCGGAAAGTGACATTGAGTAAAGGCCTGCTCAGTTCGGGGGAAAAGAACCCGACCCAAACCCAACTGAACCACAGTGGACCCGAGCCCGGGCCAAGGCTGACCCCGACTCGCCCCCGAACCGAGCCCGACCCAACCATCCATTTACTTACCCTCCTGACACCGAACTTGCAGGAAGCTGCAACGCATGCGTGATGACATCATAGTGACATCACTCATTCACTGCGCAGACTCAGTTTCATCCCAGACTCCCAGCTCAGATAAGTTTTTTAATTTCAATACTTACCAGCAGAGCACTTACCAGATGTGTCCGGCCCAACCCGGACCCGGCCAGACCCGGACTCAGCCCGACCCGACCCGAACCCGACACATGTTGTCAGGTCCCATTGGGTTTGGGTCGGGGAGCAGGCCTTTAACGTAGAGGCATTTTTCATTTCATTTGAAAAGATAGCCAAACAGATGCAGTGACCGATGGAAAGCGAGACAATGCTTATGCAAAGCAGGTTGATGGGCAGAGCTCATAAAGTTTATGCCTTGCTTTCTGAGGAGGCTTCTGCAGATTATGAGATGTCAAAAAAGGCCATTGTCGCTGCTTATGAGTTGGTCCCTGAAGCATACAGCCAGAAATTTTGGAACCTCCAGAGACAGCCTGGGTAGACTTATGTAGAATTTGAGAGGGTAAAGCAAATTAATTTTGATCGTTGGATGTGGGCACTAAAGGTAGAGGCCACATATGAGAACCTTAGGGAATTAATTCTCCTGGAAGAATTTAAAAATTCACTCTCTCTGTTGGTCAGAACCCTTGTAAAGAACTAGAACATTTCAACAGCCATGCAGGCAGAGGAAATTGCTGATGATTATGAGATTGGTTACAAGCCCAAACCCTTTTTCCAACACCCCCACAAACTCGAGAAGGATAGAAGGTGGGAGGGTGAGAGGAAGGCAAGTAGCCGGGGAGAAGAAGAGACAGCTGGTAACGCCCTGGGATCTCCTCCTCAGGCCAGAAAGGAAGAAGTTGAGAGTGGAAGTGAGGTCTGCAAATCTAATTGTTACCATTGTCACAAGGTGGGACACCTTGTGCAGAATGCTGGAAGTTGCGGAGTAAACCCATGGGACTTACTGGGGTACACAAAGCCAATGTAGAGAAAGGGGCCCTGACCGAGAGTAGGACAGCTCAGGCTGCAGCTGTAAGGCCAAGTACGAAAACCACTGTGAGTGCGGGAATGTGAACAAGATACCTGAGAGTAATAGGGAATTTTTGTCAGAAGGAAAAGTAACACCTTATCCCTCAAGTGAGGTAGGTAAACTTGTAGTTATACTTAGGAATGCAGGAACCACCCAAACTCTTTTGCTGGGGAAAGGTATAACTTTTCCACCAGAGAGCACACTGAATGCCAAGGTTTTAGCGAATGGTATTGCCACATACCTTTGCATCGGGTGCACCTAGACTGTGACCTAGGACTGAATTTTACTGGCCCCTCGATACTGTGGTTCGTGGCGCGGGGGCCAGTAAAATTCTGCGGGGAGAGGTCCGCCTCAACCCATGACGTCGAGACGGGCCCGCTGCAAATTACCGGCAGTGGGAGGACCTCAGTGCGGCTCCCCCACCATTGGGCAGCGGCATCCCAATTAGAATATGTAAAATGATACTTACCTCTGCAAATTATACATCCCACCGCCTCTCCTGCACACTTCCTCATTTAACGTAGAATGGGCGGCCGTCACATGCCATCAAGTTCACGAATAGAAAACCGGACTGGACAGCAAAAGCAAGAGTCCGGACAGTGAAGGTAAGTCCAGATATATACAGGGGTCTGAGCTCTGCATACTGGAAGGGAGGGGTGAGGTGTGAGAGGGATTACAGGGGTCTCACTCTGCATTCTATAAGGGAGGGCGGGATTACAGGGGTCTCACTCTGCATTCTGTAAAGGAGGAGGGAAGGGGGATTACAGGGGTCTCACTCTGCATTCTGTAAGGGAGGAGGGGATTACAGGGGTCTCAGCTCTGCATTCAGTAAGGCAGGAGGGAGTGGGGTACTACAGGGGTCTCACTCTGCATTCTGTGAGGGAGGGAGTTGAGGTTTACAGGGGTCTCACTCTGCATTCTCTGAGGGAGGAGGGAATGGGGATTACAGGGGTCTCAGCTCTGCATAAGCAGTGTAAGCTCTGTAATGTTTGTGTGTGTGAAGGAGCAATGGCACTCTAGTCACCCTGTGTGTGGGGAGGATGCCAGAAAGGGTAGGAGCATTAAGGCTATATGGATGGTGGGGGCAATTGATGCAGCTGGTAGGATCTTGATGTGGTTATGCTGTGCCACTCTTAGTGTTAGCCAAGATGGGCAATGCCATGCCACGCCATATAGTTGATCCATGAAAGCACCTGATGTACCTTTCAACACTAATCCCTGCCTGTTAGGAACGTTTGAATAAGGGATGCAACTTTATTTATCACATGGAAATGGGTATGGCTCATCCTAGATTGTGTGATCTGCTTCGCCTGAGGATCCGTATGCACCAGAGGCAAAATCAACAGGCAGGTGCGGTCCATGTAGAGACCCCTGGTCGTGAGCAGCAGCCCCCAAGGGGAGCTCGCCATTACGGTCACCGTGCATCTATAGGCCCCACATGACATGCCATCGGATGTCAGAGCACCGGTTTCAGAGGCGATTGTGCATGTAAAGAGGGTGGTGACACGTCTCTGTGCTCTGCTCAACAATGACCTGCAGTCTGCGGGCTTCGGTGGACATCCTATGCCTGCGGTCCTCATAGTGGCAGTGGTCCTTAAGCTTGATGCCAGTGCAGCATTTCAAGGGCCCACCAGAGACCTTTGTGGGGTCACACAGTCAGCAGTGCACCGCTGCATCAGGGAGGTCACCGATGCCCTGCAACGGAGGGCAATGAGTATGTGCACTTCAGGACGGACTGTCACAGCCAGGCCCTGAGGGCCATCGGTTTCGGCACTATTGTCATTGGTTTTTGGGTTCACAGACAGCACCCATGTGGCCATCAGGCCTCCCACCAGGCTACCACCTGCAGACATTACCATTACAGGAATCCTCTCAATCTAGGTGTAGCTGGTATGTGATCACCAGAGATGCTTCATGCAAATCTGTGCCCTCTTCTCAGTCAGCTACCATGATACCTAGGCCCTTCGCCATTCCCAGCTGCCACTGCTGTTCGATGAACTGGCTCAGATGGAGGGGTGGCTTCTTGGAGACAAGGGCTTACAGACATGGCTCCCAACACCAGTGAGAGACCCCAACACTGCTGCAGAGGAGAGATACGACACCAGCCACTGAGCTACAAGAGCCACCATTGAGCAGGTGGACCATTCAAGCTGAAAAAGCGCTTTCAATACCTGGATGGATAGGGTGGTGCCCTGTACTATGGGCCGAAAAGGCCAGCTTCTTTCTTTGCTGCTCGCTGTGCTCTGCACAACTACACACCCGATAGGGGGAAGGCCTGGCATGATGAGGAGAGACGTCAACAGGATTCCTTCACTGACTATGAGGATGCTGAGGACCTACAACAGGAAAGGCGCATGGGAGGGCAAATGGCACCTAGGCTCTGTATGTAGGGCTAGCAATGAGCTAGGGATGTACGGCAGTGGCTTATCAGAGAAAGGCTGTCTGCTCCATAGGAGCCAACATGAGCTCTGCATGCCACATGTTACCCTTGCTGATCTGCTGTGTAGCAGTCCACATCTACAACATCTTTGCGTCCGCCATTACTGACAGCAGAATACTGAGCCATTGTCCATATTACTGCATCCGTGGAAACACACAGGAGTGATACTGGCATGGCAATGATGTTATTCCATACATTGCCAGTTCTGAAAGGCCAATGATCTAATGGGAGGAGCCACAATCGGTACACTGCTGGCACACTTCATTCACACAGTGAAAGCAACGTACATGTTAGTGTGGACAATTTTGTGTCCGGCCTTTCTGCATTGTTGCGTCACCCATGCAGACCCATTTGTGTCACGATGCTTTTTGGAAATGCTTGCGGATGCTCCTACGCGGTGCCACTTCTGCGCTAGCAGCCTGACTGTAGGAAGGCTGTTGATCTGATGGGCCTTTGGCTGTGGACGACTTTGGCGCTCGTACCCTGTACGCATGAGGCCTAGTGGGCCCTGGCTGGCTTGCAGAATGATTGTCCATCCCCTTCCAGGATTGAACCCTTTGACGCCGATGGCCCCATGGCTACTCACCTCCTCTGCCATCTCCAGCCAGGCTGCCTTGTTCAGGCGGGAGGGCCTCTTCTTACCATCCCTGGTGAAAAGAACCACCCACCTTGCCTGCACAACCTGGAGGAGAGTGAGCAGGGAGGCTTCAGTGACCTGTGGGTCACCCTAAAGCATCCCTTCACCATCCTCGACTTTTGGTGTGGTCCTTAAAGGTGACTCTGCCGTGTAACTGCTCTAACTTACGGCTGCAAGGTTTATCTTGCATATGTTTGATAACCAATGCAGGACTGATGAGGAAATCTATGCTGTTGTCATGGTTTTTCAACTATTACACATTGACACATGTTCACGAACACTTTGCTTCTGCAGCAGCTGGTCATAGTTAGTGGCATAATATTTCTATTTGGCAATGCAGCTAGAATATGACCATATTTTCCTGTTTTTTTTACAAAGATCGTTTAATAGCAGTTACATGTCTTTTCACATAACAGCAGAGAAATGAAAACCGATTCCAAATTCATATTAGTCTGCAGCTTTTCACAGTCAGATGATTAGAAGCCCATAGTATGTAAATATTCTTCAATTATGGTTTTATTTCTGTGTGCATTTGCCTTTTATGGTACATTTAAGCCTCACGTCCTGGAGTGTGCAAAATTAAGATTATTCACCCAGTTGCAGCATGCCTACAAGAAGGAATGTTACACTTGAGTGGACGAAGAGGATCACAACTTCACAGGACATTGGGACACAGCAGGGTAAGTATGTGGCAACAAAGCAAAAAGTGCTGGGGAAATTCAGCAGGTCTGGCAGCATCTGTGGAGAGAGAAGCAGAGTTAACTTTTAGGTCTGTGAACTTGCTTAAGTTTTTCCAGTTGTATTGCTTTTTCTTTTTCTTTGTCAAGTTCAAGCTGCCTCATCTGCAACAAAATTTTCGCTAATTCAACTGTACTACCATGTGGTTTGCCTTCTTCTTCTAATTGCAAATGCTGTGCTATTCAATTATGTCTGCTTTCTTAGCTCCTGGTTTTAACTCTAACACCAACAATTCTTCCAAATCCTTTAGCCTAGCCTTGGTTAAGTTTCTCAAATCACTCAGGGATACATCCTGCTTCCCCAGAAAGGTCGTAGCAACTGACAAAGACATTCCAGTAGTATAAACATTACTTGCATGCACAAGAAACCTGTTTCTTTTCCTCTTTTCAATTAATATCGCACCATTTACAATTGTACGTCATCGCCTTTGGGTATCCCAGATGATGAACCCCCATTTAGATGTTACAACCAAGGTAGGAGGAGTGCACTGTCTTTTCTAGTTCCACTTCTCCACAGGTCACAGCACCTATTTAAATGTTTACCCAGTTAACGATATAGCCAATCGTATATTTTTTATCCCAGAACAATAAACACCAGGCAGGTTTCTTAATAAACAACAAAATTATCAGTTTATTATAAAACAAGACTTAACCAGGAATGAAGCAAAGTATTAACTCACCGATTAAAATATGGAAGTACCCTTTTTATAAATTCTGTAACTACTCACCTACACACTGGAAAAATACAGAAATTCACTCTGTAGAAGTCTGTTACCAAAAAAAAGACAACATAAAACCTACTTTGGCCAAATACTTGCTAATTCTTGATGACAAAAGAAAGAAGATATGGAAGGAAGTCAGTTGTCCCTTTTTTGGTCTGGCATCCAGGTATACAGAGACAGCTCACTAGGATCGTTTCAGAAGCAGTCTGTTCTGGAAATGTCCAGAATTATTCTAGTAGGCTTTCTAGGAGAAATGTGGCTTCAAGGTTTTTCCACCAATGCACATTTGAATCGCAGGATTTTATTTCAGCTCCTCAGGAGCTATACGGTACCAGGGGATTTTATTTTCCAGACTGCATCTTGGCAGGATTTCTTCAAAAAGGTAGAGAAGGAGGTGAGCTGGGTGGTTTCTTTTCTCCTTGGCAGGAAAGCACCAACTGTCTTCAAATAGTTCACACCACCACTAAAAACTGAAAACAATGTTCAAATCCCAAACAGTGAGTCGACCTCCTGACCGCCACAAACCTTGACATGTGGCTTCTCTATAACCAGTTTCCCGAGGTTATCAAGGGTTCTGCTGCTTTCTGAGCCCAAATCACAGGTGGCTTCCAGCACAGGTGGCTTTCAAACCACATCTTAAGTCTTGTCAGTGAACTTGGTAAAAAAAAACACATCCATGGAATCTTTTCGGTTTTAACACAAGTCCTCAAAAAAAATGAAAAGAAATGGAAGCATTTTCATAACAAAGTGCTAACCCATTTTAAAGTGCTAACAAATCTTTTCAAATGAAAATTTCATATGTATGTGCAAAGCATTTAAATAGTAAAGGGTTGATTTTAACCTTGTCCACCTACAGAAACAAAGCAAGCAGGTGATTAAGATGTGGTCATGTGCTTCCCGATGAGTTCCCATGGACTCTTGCCCGCTGCCATTTTAACCATGCAGTTTTTTGATTCGAGAGAGGTGCAACCACAAGCAGGCGGCAGCCTTGTGAACATATGATGCAATTAGGACCCTGCTGCCATTTTAACTAAAATAGCAAAAGTGATGTCCAGTGCCTGACGCGCCAGTGAAACCTCAGTCTCAGAGCTACTGAAGCTATTTATAAGGGGCGCTCAGCTGTAAGTGAGTGGATCATAGGATCATTTTGTTGTCTGGTTTTCCAGATGAGTTCCTATTTATCAAATCACTTCTTTCCCACTTTTTTGACCATTTTACCCTCAGCAAGCTTTTCATGCTTGTTTTGGGTGCAATTATAACTGGTTCCTTTTGGGTGGAGGAACACTTGGAGGAAGATGGATCAGCAACTGGATGAGGGAGGGCATCATGCTTTTTCCAGACATGGGCAGTAAATGCCAGCCTTGGCATGAATGCACACAACCTGAGAATGGAAATTAAAATTGTACAAACTAATAAATAAGCTAAAGATAGTAAGGGACACTGATGCTGCCCTCCAACATTGACCACCCTCACTCTACAGTTTGCAGGATCAGTAGGACGGCACCTTATTTGCAAAGGGTTAACAGCACCCATATGCCTCATGCGAGCAGTAATTCATCTGGGTAATCTAGAAATTTTGGCATTATTTATATCAAGAAAGAGGCTTATTAGTACTATAAAGCATCAACAGAACTCATACCCTCAGTTCCAAATGGAAATAATTAACGCAATACAAAAAGCTGTAAATTGGGAGGAAATTTACACCATTTGTCTTTAACTTGGTGTGTATCTATAAACTTTATTTAGATAGTTAACATAAAATAACAGCATTTGGACCAAGTCTGTGATAATGGATTGTATTATTTTTCTCCCAGGAGCAATTTTTAGCATATGTCATAGAGTCACACAGTTATACAGCACAGAAACAGGCCCTCCGGCCCATCATGTCTGTGCTGGCCATCAAACACCTAACTATTCTAATCCCATTTTCCAGCACTTGGCCCATAGCCTTGTATGCTATGGCATTTCAAGTGCTCATCTAAATGCTTCTTAAATGTTGTGAGGGTTCCTGCCTCTACCACCTCTTCAGGTAGTGCGTTCCAGATTCACCCTCTGGGTGAAAACAAATTTCCTCAAATCCCCTCTGAACCTCCTGCCCCTTACCTTAAATCTATGCCCCCTGGTTTTTGACCCCTCCACTAAGGGAAAAAGTTTCTTCCTATCTAACCTATCAATGCCCCTCATAATTTTGTATACCTCAATCATATCTCCCCTCAGCCTTCTCTGCTCTAAGGAAAACAACCCTAGCCTTTTCAGTCTCTCTTCATTGCTGAAATGCTCCAGCCCAGGCAACATCCCAGTGAATCTCCTCTGCATCCTCTCCAGTGCAATCACATCCTTCCTATAGTGGGGTGCCCAGAACTGTACACAGTACTCCAGCTGTGGCCTTACTAGCACTTTATACAGCTCCATCATAACCTCCCTGCTCTTATATTCCATGCCACGACTAAGAAAGGCAAGTATCCCATATGCCTTCCTAACCACCTTATCTACCTGTGCTGCTGTCTTCAGTGATCTTTGGACAAGTACACCAAAGTCCCTCTGACTCTCTGTACTTCCGAGGGTCCTGCCATCCATTGTATATTCCCTTGCCTTGTTAGTCCTCCCAAAATGCATCACCTCACACTTCTCAGGATTAAATTCCATTTACCACAGCTCCGCCCATCTTACCAGCCCATCTATATCATCCTGTAATCTCCGGCTTTCCTCCTCACTATTTACGACACCACCAATTTTCATGTCATCTGCAAACCTACTGATCATACCTCCTATATTCATGTCTAAATCATTAATGTACACTACAAACAGCAAGGGTCCCAGCACCGATCCCTGCGGTACACCACTGGCAAAAACAACCCTCGACAATTACCCTCTGCCTCCTGCCACTAAGACAATTTTGGATCCAAATTGCCAAATTGCTCTGGATCCCATGGGCTCTTACCTTCTTAACCAATCGCCCATGCGGGACCTTATCAAAAGCCTTACTGAAGTCCATGTATACTACATCAACTGCTTTACCTCATCTACACATATGTACTAAAGCTAACACGTGACATTTTAGTGCAAGCTCAGAATATCTGCATACAGTGGATTTAGCATCTGCGCAACCACTGTCTCTCAGAGGAAATTAAGCTATACCTTTAAATAAAATTGCTTATGATATTGTGATGGAATCCATGGTTGCAAAGCTTTTTTTTAGCGCCTAACTAAGAGGGAAACTAGAATTGCAAAAGAAACTAGAATTAGAACAGAAACTAGAACTGAAACAGAAACCAAAACTGAAACAGAAGCTGGAAAAACAACTTCAGGTTTCGAGGGAAACTGACACCGGTTAGAAACAGACAAAAGGAGACAGGAGTGGAGTGCCAGCAAGCAGAAGAAAGTGAAGACTGAATCCAGGAGCTGTTTCTGTTACTTAAAGTAGCTGACTAACCAGAACTGACCATACAGTGCACAGATTGTCACTGAAGGAGACAAAGGGAAGACTGGTAAATCCACACCATCAAGACTGTTGTGAGCAGAGCTGAGGAGGTTCTGGAGAAGTGCACCTTATGGTGAAGACAACACCCATGGAGTTCCGATTGAGAGGGAACTGCTGTCAGAAGAAGAACAGTGGCTAAATCCTTGAAGGAAGGTGCAGAAAACTTACCTGAGGAACTTCAGACTGTGAAGAACTGTGCGACTGTAATTGTTTCTATATATGCTGGGTGGGCTGCCCAGTGAAACCATGAGATCAATCTCTGTTGAATCTGATAGTTAAGTATATATATATATATATATATATATATATATGAGTTCCGATGAAGGGTCACTGACCCGAAACGTTAACTCTGCTTCTCTTTCCACAGATGCTGCCAGACCTGCTGAGTGGTTCCAGCATTTCTTGTTTTTATTTCAGATTTCCAGCATCTGCAGTATTTTGTTTTTATTATTTTTAGACCGTGTTGCTTCATGTTTAATTTATGTTGGTTTTGGCTTGAATGTTAAAGTAAAATTTAAAGAAGTAAAATCTTGTCTGCTGGGTTGGTTTCCTAAATTGGGGTCGATCAGTGGATTCGATTCTTTTCGTTTGTTGGTGGTCTCCACAGGGATCATATTATACCAAAACTTGTTAAAATAGGTCCTGTTTCATAAAGTAGACACTGGTGGATATCTTTCAATATGATATATTTTTCTACAATCAATTAAATGTTTTTCTAGAATCCAGATAATTTTACTTTGTAAACTATGAAAATAAAGCATGATTCCCACTTAATTTGCATATATAAATTAACCTAGTTATAGCTTAATGGTAATACAATGGAAAAAAAATTATATTTAGAATATTATTAGCCTGAATATGTTTCACATTACCTTTTACCAACAAATTTATATTATTGGCTATGCTACCATGATGTTTGTTTCATGAGGTTTCTACTCATGTCTTTAAAAACATTATCTGAACCACATTCTAAAATTAAAATCGATCTAAAGGGCTGAATTTTATGAGCCCTTCAGCTTCAGGGGTCTTGGCGGGGGGGATTCTGGAAAATTCTTCTGGGAGAGGCCTGCCATGACCTCCAATGGCTGGAACTCCCACGCCTTCGGAACTCCGTTCAGAGTTCCGAGGTGTGACACTGGTGTGGAGGGGGGAGGAGTGAAATTCTCAGGTCTATGTCATGGGGGGTAGCCACTCCGCCCCCTCCATTTAAATGAGCTCCGGCGTGAAATATCACGGGGGCGCAGCGACGGCGTATCTGCACCTGAAGACCGCCGGGATCAGAGCGTGCCACCGCGATTTGCAGAGCACTCATAAAATTCAGCCCAAAGTGTTTTAGTTACAGAACGGTGAAGTGCAGCTCTGCCATCTTTGGATTGATTTCTGATGATTTCATATGGACTAATATCTGAAACATTCATTTTTCTGTTGATGTTAAACCTTCAATATCAATATGTACAAAAGGTCTTATAAGTTTTAATGTACTATGAAGTTGCTGTGTTTTGCTGAACAAATAATAGCTATTTTATGATCACTTATTTTGTATTTTTCTCAGGGAATTGTCATCAAACAAGATTCAGGAACTGCCTAAAAATCTTTTCAAAAATTTTAAATTACTGATAAAACTGTAAGCAAAACCATTTAATGTTACCATAATTGATGCATTATTACTTAATATAATATACATTTTTTTCCTTCTACAATAAAAATAATCATTAACTTCTTTCAGGAATATATCTGATAATCCCCTCAAGTTTATTCATCTCGATCAGTTTGATGCTCTTAACCAACTTCAATCTCTGTAAGTTAATTACCAAATTTATACTAATATCAGCTAATATTTTTGTGGAATTAAATAGAATGTTGTACATCATCTCTAAGATGTAGCTCATAATCTAATCAGTTATTTAGTTTTATATAGTTTGGCTTGAGTTCATCACATGGACAAAATAGTTTACAAGATCAAACAAGTGAACAACGGCATAGAATTATATTGCTTCATTTTGAAAGAAAAAGTACTGCTCATGTGTCATGAGACTACTGTTTGAAAATAAATTTGGTATGTCTTTATGCATGTTTTTATTTAATGAAATGAATTTTCAGATACCATAACAAATAAATAGGTTCCTAGCATTTTGCTGTTTTTTTACTTAAGGACCTATCTCCTGTTTAACTTGATGTTAATTTTTTTTCATTTTCCTTGAACAGCGGTATTGAAGGAATAGAAATTACAAACATAGACAGCAGAATGTTTAAGCCGATGAAAAACTTAGAACACATGTAAGTACACAACTGAAGATTCACCACATTGATTCATTTTTGAGACAAATACATCAGCATTTAATTTACCATTAAATATGCATTAGAAAATAGTAATGCTTTGGTATGAGTTGGAAGTATTTGTTCAGATCTACATGGAATGATTCATTTCACAGTTTGCAAATCCATCTCTGAAGAAAAAACAAGAAGTTGATGTGTTGATGGGCTTTGAGAAGTGAAGCTGCAGGTGCAATAGATAGGACAAAGGAGGCACACCATGCTGCCAACAAATTAGCCCCCCACCTCACTGCCCACAAGCTCATCTGGCTGAAGATTTCAAACCCTACTGCTGGAATTTTATGAGACCTGACTGTAAAGGGAAGTCGGAACTGGAAGGGGGTGGTGTAAGCCCTCCCACTCCGACTCCCATTTTCATAGCAATCTTATGCTGACTGGACAATCAATGGCTGGCAGGCGGGGTGGCCGACCACTCAGTGGCCGGAGGCGGGCATTGAGGCAACAGCCACATTGTCATCTGATGTAGAAGGAAGTGCTGGCACCATGTTTAAAGGGCTGCCAGCACCTGAGCCCTGATGCAAACATTCTTTGCTGGAGCACTCATCCCTGCAATCATCCTCTGAACAGTCAAGCCTACAAGCATCCTCCACACACTGAACCCGTCATCATCCTCCAAATACTGAACCCTCCAGCATCCTCGGAAGAAATCCACACCTCCCTCTCTCTTTGGTTCCCCTCTTCACTGGAGGACCCTCCTCCTGAATTAACGATGCCTATGGCACTTGGGCCCTGCCAGTAGCTGCTGCAGCACAACCCACTTCACCCCTCCCTCAGGCCTCTCTCAAGTGCTCCCCCTGCCAAAACCACAATGGCATTAAAGGGGGCTCGAGCCCAGATCAATGGCCCAACTCCTTCCTACCTATGAATGAAAAGTGCCTCCCTCCACGGCTGCCAAATGCAGCAATGACAACAGCTGCTACTCTGTTGCACCTTTTAAAATATGCTGAGGCTCTGAAGCCCCATGTCCCCTGTGCGCTTACTGTTAAAACTGGAAGGGCCCGTAAAATTGCAGTCTGTTGCCTTGTTAAATATCTTAAATGGCTGTCAATAGCTCATTTTGAAAATGCGAGTGGCGTCCCCAAAAACCAGTGAGTTATAATGGCTTATTGTAAAAGGAAATTGTTCCCTAGTCAACTCTGCACTACCCAGTGAAAATGAAGGTCAACACTGCCCTCAACCTTTATGCCACAAGGCATTCACAGGGGATATTACAAGAGCCAGTCACTTAGTTAGTTTGGCCTTTGCTTACCTGAGACTTTCTTTTCCTCACAAGAAATAATGGAAGATTGCCAGATATACTTGGGGAGATTTTGTTGCAGCTTGCCTTGCAGAAATGGGATGGTAGCACCCCAAAAATTGCAGGGAAGTATTTTCAGCCTAGTTTTCACTATCGCAGTGGTTGTTATTTTTCTAGGGTCATTGAAGTGGGTGAGTTAGACAGCCACCTGCAGCAAACATAGCTAATTTAGGTATTTAAATTGGGGTCCAATGATAAAATGCCATTTTAGGACTCAACTGCATGAAACTGCTATATGCAAGCTCTGACCAGCAGTCAACATAAGAACATAACAAATAGAAGAGGGAGTAGGCCATTCAGCCCTTCGAGCCTGCTCCACCATTCAGTGAGATCATGGCTGATCTTCTACTTCAACACCATTTTCCTGCACTATCCCCATATCCCTTCATGTTTTTTATATGTAGAAATCTATTGATCTCAGTCTTGAACATATGGCTGACCCTCCACAGCCCTCTGAGGCAGAAAATTCCAAAGATTGACCACCCTCTGAGTGAAGAAATTCCTCCCCATCTCAGTCCTAAATGGCCTTCCCCTTATTCAGAGACTGCGTCCCCTGGTTCTAAACTCCCCAGCCAGGGGAAACATCCTTCTGCATTTACCCTATCAAGCCCTGTAAGAATTTTGTATGTTTGAATGAGATCACCTCTCATTCTTATAAAGGCCCAATCTATTCATCTATTCAATCTTTCCTTATAGGACAATCCATCCATCCCAGGAATTAGTTTGTTGAACCTTTGTTGCACTCCCTCCATGGAAAGTATATAGTTCCTTAGGTAAGGAGACCAAAACTGCACACAATGGACCGGATTTTACCAAGCCCTTGACATCAGGCTCCATGGTGGGGGGGGGCCGGCAGCAGTTCGCCATGGAGCCCGACATCGAGAGGGCCCGGCCCAATCCTCCCGGCGGCAGGGAAGTTCTGTGGCGGCCCCCCGCCACTGGGTGATGGTACCTAGATTTCAATATTTACATTAATTACATGCATAAATTTAAATGGACTTACCTGCAAACTTACGGGCCCGCTGCAATCTTTGGCACGGTGGCCAGCACTCCCACGCCTTCAATTCCTAGAAGATTTATTGGTTGCTATTCCAATTAATGTTATACTAACCCCAAATAAAATTCCTTAGTTTAGACAAGAGAAAAGAGAAAATATTCACCAACCAATCACTTAACTTCGATGCTGGAACATCACACATCAATTCCTCTTTCCCCCTCTGCACCGAATTCCCATATGAACCAAATTCCGGCCTTCACGCTCTGACTACATCTCTCTCTGGCAAAGTCTCCACTTTGTGCACCCCACACTCCATGTGGTTTGAAATCCTGACTGCTTTTATAAAGCCTCTGATGAGTCACCTCAGTTCAGTTGAAGAGGAGCGCAAATATAAGTACTGATTTTATTTCTAGGGTCAGAAGCAAGACTGCTCCCCTGAGCTGCACAGCAAATAACCTGCCCCATTGCACCACTGTTTTTCCACCCCATGCACCACCACCACCACCCCTGATCATATCACCTCCATGTTATCTTTTTCTGGGCCTGAAGGCAGGCCACGTTTCCTGATACTGTGGTAGTCTAGAGCCAATGGGCTGTCCAAGAGCACTGATTTTCCTTTCACTGCTCTCTAACCCCATGCTAAATAGGCCTGGACCTTAAAAGAACAAGGCCTCTACGGGCCAGCCACCTAAAACCTGCTTGGACCAAAGATCTACCTCATTAAAATTATTTAATTTTAAGTATTTACTTCAGATGCATTTGATTAAATTGTTTTTCCTCTGCATTAGCTTTTTCTGTATTGTGAGCTATGTTTTGGAACTCTTGTGTGCAGCATCGCCATGCACTCTGGGGAGTAGTAATATTGCATGACTGCAGGGTCAAGGATTTCACTGAGCAGCTGCAGAGCATCCTGAAGGTGGAGGGTGAACAGCCAGCAGTTGTGGTCCACATCGGAACCAACAACATAGGTAGAAAGAGGGATGTGGTCCTGCAGTCAGAATTTAGGGAGCTAGATAAGAAATTAGCAAGCAAGACCTCAAAAGTAGAAATCGCTGGATTACTCCCAATGCCATGCACAAGTGAGTACAGGAATAAAAGGATAAGACAGATGAATGCATGGCTGGAAAGATGGTGCAGGAGGGAGGGCTTTAAATTCTTAGGATATTGGGACCAGCTCTGGGGGAGATGGGGGCCTGTACAGGCCAGACGGGTTACACCTGAACAGAGCCGGGACTGAGTTTTTTGCGGAACGTTTTGCTCATGCTGTTGAGGACAGTTTAAACTAGATTGGCATGGGAATGGGGACCTGAAGGCAGACTCAGTTGGGACAAAATCAGAAATGAAAATGGAAGGCAGAAAGTTAAAGGATGAGTCTGGAAGACAGAGGAAACAAGGTTACAAAATAAAAAAAGAGAGTTTGGCAGTGCTCAAGGGAATCTATTTCACTGCAAGGAGTATAGTAAATAAAGCAGATGACCTGAGGGCGCCGATAGACACGTGGCAGTATGATATCATAGCTATTCAGAAACATGGCTTAAGGAGGGACAGGAATGGCAGCTCAACATTCCTGGTTACAGGCTTTTCAGACATGTTAGGGAGGGGGATAAGAAAGGAGGGTAGTGGCAATTTTGGTCACAGAAGCTATTACAGCTGCGAGAAGGGAGGATATGTTGGAAGGGTCATCAAATGAAGCCAGATGGATTGAACTAAGGAACAAAAATGGAGCAATCACACTGCTGGGAGTGTACTATAGACACCCAAACAGTCAGAGGGAACTAGAAGAGCAGATATGTAGGCAAGTCTCTGGGAAGTGCAAGAACAATACAGCAGTAATAGTAAGGGATTTTTACCATCCCAATATTAACTGGGATAGTTTTAGTGTGAAAAAAATTGAGGGAGCAGAATTCTTGAGGTGCATTCAGGAAAACTTTTTTGCCCAGTATGCAGCAAATCCAACAATAGAGGGCACAGTTTTAGACTTAGTTTTAGGAAATGAAGATGGGCAGGTGGAAGGAGTGGCAGTGGGAGAGCACTTTGGTGGTAATGATCATAATTCAGTCAGTTTCAACATAATTATGGAAAAGGACAAGATAGAACAGGAGTTAGAGTTCTCAATTGGGGAAAGGCCAATTTTACTAAGCTGAGGAGTGATTTAGCAAAAGTGAACTGGAAACAGCAACTGGCAGGTATATCAGTGTCAGAGCAGTGGGAGGCATTCAAAGGGGAGATTCAAGGGGTTCAGAGTAAACATGTTCCCAAAAAGAAAAAGGGTGGGATAGCCAAATCTAGAGCCCCATGGATGTCAAGGAGATTACAGGGTAAAATAAGGCAGAAAAGGAAAGCTTATGCCCGACACCGAGCTCAAAATTAGAGAAAGCCGAGAGGAGTAGAGAAAGTGGAGGGGTGAAATCAAATAGGAAATTAGGAAAGCAAAGAGAGGGCATGAAAGAATATTGACAAGCAAAATCAAGGTGAACCCAAAAATGTTTTATCAATACATTAAGAGTAAGAGGATAACTAAGGAAAGAGTAGGGCCCATGAAAGACCAAAAAGGTAACCTATGTGTAGGGGCGGAAGATGTTGGTATTGTTCTTAATGAATACTTTGCGTCTGACTTCACAAAAGAGAGGGACGATGCAGATATTGTTGTTAAGGAAGAGGGGTGTGAAGTATTGGATGTGATCAACATAGGGAGAGAGGAAATATTAATGGGATCAAATGAAAGTTGATAAATCATCAGGGTTGGATGAAATGTACCTCAGGCTGTTAAAAGAAGCAAGAGAGGAAATAGCGGAAGGTCTGACCATCATTTTCCAGTCCTCACTGGATATAGGTGTGGTACCGGAGGATTGGAGAACTGCTAACATTGTACCTCTGTTTAAAAAGGGAGTGAAGGATAGAGGCAGTCAGTCTAACCTCAGTAATGGACAAATTATTGGAATCTATTCTGAGAGACAGGATAAACTATCACTTAGAAAGGCGCAGATTAATCAAGGATAGTCAGCATGGATTTATTAAGGGAAGATCTTATCTGACCAACTTAATCGAATTTTTTGAAAAAGTAACAAGGAAGATAGATGAGGGTAGTGCAATTGATGTGGGCTACATGAATTTTACCAAGGCTTTTGACAAGGTCCCACGTGACAGACTGGTTAAAAAAATAAAATCCCATGGGATCCAGGGAAATGTAGCAGGTGGATACAAAATTGGCTCAGTGGCAGGAAATAAAGGGTAATTGTTGGTGGGTGTTTTTGTGCCTGGAGGGCTGTTTCCAGAGGCGTTACGCAGGGCTCTGTGCTGGGTATCCTGTTTTTTGTGGTATATATTAAAGATTTGGACGTAAATGTGGGGGACATGATCAAGAAGTTTGCAGATGACACAAAGATTGGCTGTGTGCTAGATAGCGAGGAGGAACACTGTAGGCTGCAGGAAGATATTGATGGTCTGGTCAGATGGGCAGAAAAGTGGCAAATGGAATTCAACCCAGAGAAGTGTGAGGTGATGCATTTGGGGAGGTCAAACAAGGCAAAGGAATACACGTTTAATGGGAAAATACTGAGAGGTGTAAAGGAAGTGAGGGACCTTGGAGTAAATGTCCACAGATCCCTGAAGGTCAGGTCAATAAGGTGATTAAGAAGGCATAAGGAATCCTTTCCTTTATTAGCCGAGGTATAGAATATAAGAGCAGGAACATTATGCTGGAACAGTATAAATCATTGGTTAGGCCACAGCTTGATTACTGTGTGAAGTTCTGGTCACCTCATTACAGAAAGGTTGTAATTGCACCGGAGAGGTTACAGAGGAGATTTACGAGCATGTTGCCGGGACTGGAAAAATGCAGCTATGAGGAAAGATTGGATAGGCTGGGGTTCTTCTCCTTGGAACAGAGAAAGCTGAGGGGAGATCTGATTGAAATGTACAAAATTTTGAGGGACCTGGATAGAGTGGAGATGAAGGACCTGTTTACCTTAGCAGAGAGGTCAGTGACTAGGGCACATAGATTTAAAGCAATTGGTAGAAAGATTAGAGAGGTGATGAGGAAATGTTTTTGCACCCAGAGGGTGGTGGGGGTCTGGAACTCACTGCCTGAAAGGGTAGTTGAGGCAGAAACCTTCAACTCATTCAAAAGAAGTCTGGATATGCACCTCAACTGCCGTAATCTGCAAGGCTACGGACCTAATGCTGGAAGGTGGGATTAGAATGGATGGTACATTTTTTGGCTACCATAGACAAGATGGGCCAAGTGGCCTCTTTCTGTGCTGTTATCTTTCTATGATTTTATGATTCTAATTGACTAGTGAGCTACAAGGGATACTCCAAACCTGCTATCTGTATCATGATGAAGCCTGACAGAATATTTGTTGAGGGATCATTGCGTTCAGAAGCAATACCTACTTGTCATTGTGCATGTTGTATGTTGCACATGTGTTACTCAGTGCAAGGCACTTCAAGGGCACATTCACATAATCCCCAGCAGGCATAAAACAGAATCACAGTATCATTACAGTGCAGAAGGAGGCCATTCGGCCCATCGTGTCCACACTGGCTCTCTGAAAGAGCAACTCCCTCACTTCTATTCCCCTGCCTTCTCCCCATAACCCTGCACATTCTTCCTTTTCATATAACTGTCTAATTCCCTTTTGATTGCTTCAATTGAACCAGCCTCCACCACGTTCTCAGGCAGCACATTCCAGAACTTAACCACTCGCCGCGTGAAAAAGTTTTTCCTCATGTCACTTTTGCTTCCCTTACCAAATACTTTAAATCTGTGCCCTCTCGTTCTCAATCCTTTCACAAAGAACAAAGAACAGTACAGCACTGGAACAGGATGCCTGTCTAAACGAAAACCTTCTGCACTTCCGGGGACCGTATCCCTCTATTCCCATCCTATTCATGTATTTGTCAAGATGCCTCTTAAACATCGCTATCGTACCTGCTTCCAGCACCTCCCCCCGCAGCAAGTTCCAGGCACTCACCACCCTCTGTGTAAAGAACTTGCCTCACACATCCCCTTTAAACTTTGCCCCTCGCACCTTAAATCTATGTCCCCTAGTAACTGACTCTTCCACCCTGGGAAAAAGCTTCTGGCTATCCACTCTGTCCATGCCACTCATAACTTTGTAAACCTCTATCATGTCGCCCCTCCACCTCCGCCATTCTAGTGAAAACAATCCGAGTTTATCCAACCTCTCCTCATAGCTAATGCCCTCCAGACCAGGCAACATCCTGGTAAACCTCTTTTGTACCCTCTCCAAAGCCTCCACGTCCTTCTGGTAGTGTGGCGACCAGAATTGCAAGCAATATTCTAAGTGTGGCCTAACTAAGGTTCTGTACAGCTGCAGCATGACTTGCCAATTTTTATACTCTATGCCCTGACCAATGAAGGCAAGCATGCCGTATGCCTTCTTGACTACCTTATCCACCTGCGTTGCCACTTTCAGTGACCTGTGGACCTGTATGCCCAGATCTCTCTGCCTGTCAATACTCCTAAGGGTTCTGCCATTTACTGTATACTTCCCACCTGTATTAGATCCTCCAAAATGCATTACCTCACATTTGTCCGGATTAAACTCCATCTGCCATTTCTCCGCCCAAGTCTCCAACCGATCTATATCCTGCTGTATCCTCTGACAATCCTCATCACTGTCCACAACTCCACCAACCTTTGTGTCATCCACAAACTTACTAATCAGACCAGCTACATTTTCCACCACATCATTTATATATAATACAAGAAGCAAAGATCCCAGCACTAATCCCTGCAGAACACCACGTGTCACAGCCCTCCATTCAGAAAAGCACCCTTCCACTGCTACCCTCTGTCTTCTATGACCGAGCCAGTTCTGTAACCATCTTGCCAGCTCACCTCTGATCCCGTGTGACTCCACCTTTTGTACCAGTCTGCCATGAGGGACCTTGTCAAAGGCTTTACTGAAGTCCATATCGACAACATCCACTGCCCTTCCTTCATCAATCATCTTCGTCACTTCCTCAAAAAACTCAATCAAGTTCACAAGTGGGAACAGTTTCTCTCTATCTACTCTGTCCAGACCCCTATGATTTTGAACACTTCTGTCAAATGACTTCTCAGCCTTCTCTTCTCCAAGGAAAACAATCCTAACTTCTCCAATCTATCTTCAGAACTGAAATTCCTCATCCCTGGAACCATTCTCGTGAATCTTTTCTGTACTTTCTCTAACACCCTCACGTCTTTTCTCAAGTGCGGCACCCAGAATTGGGCACTATACTCCAGCTGAGGCCAAACTAATGTCTTATGCAAGTTCAAAACAACTTCCTTGCTCTTGTACTCTATGCCCCTGTTAATAAAGCCCAGGATACTGTATGCTTTATTAACCGCTCTCTCAACGTGTCCTGCCACCTTCAATGACTTATGCACATATATACGTGGGTCCCTCTGCTCCTGCACCTCCTTTAGAATTGTACCCTTTATTCTATATTGTCTCTCCATGTTCTTCCTACCAAAATGAATCACTTCACATTTCTCTGCATTGAACTTCAGCTGCCACCTATCTGCCCATTCCACCAACTTGTCTATGTCCTATTGAAGTTCTACACTATCCTCCTCACATTTTGCAATGCTTCCAAGCTTCATATCATCTACAAACTTTGAACTTGTGACCTGTACATCAAGGTCTAGGTCATTCATATATATCAGGAAAAGCAAGGGTCCTAACACTGATTCCTAAGGAACTCCACAACAACCCTTCCTACAGCCCAAAAAAATCCATTAATCACTCTTCTTTGTTTCCTGTCACTCAGCCTATTTCGTATCCATGTTGCTACCGTCCCTTTTATTCCATGAGCTACAAGTTTGCTCACAAGTCTGTTGTGTGGCACTGTGTCAAATGCCTTTTGAAAGTCCATGTACACCACGTCAACAGCATTGCCTTCATCAACCCTCTCTGTTACCTCCTCAAAAAACTCCAGCAAGTTAGTTAAACATGATTTTCCCTTAAGAAGTCCATGCTGGCTTTTCTTAATTAACTCACATTTGTCCATGTGACTATTGATTTTGTCCCGAATTATTTTTTCTAGAGGTCTTCACACCACCGAAGTTAAACTGACTGACCTGTAGTTTCTGGGCTTTTCTTTACACCCTTTTTTGAACAAGGGTGTAACGTTTGCAATTCTGCAGTCCTCTGGCATCACCCCGGAGTCTAAAGAAGACTGAAAAATTATGGCCAGTGCCTCTGCGATTTCCACCCTCACTTCCCTCAGTGCCTTGGCGATTTCCACCCTCACTTCCCTCAGTATCCTTGGGTGCATCTCATCTGGTCCTGGTGCTTTATCCACGTCAAGTACAGACAGCCTATCTAATACTTCTTCTTTATCAATTTTAAACCCCTCTCGTGTCTGACTTACCTCCTCTTTCAACATTGCCTGGGTTGAATCTTCTTCCTTGGCAAAGACAGATGCAAAGTATTCATTTAATACCTCAGCTATGCCCACTGCCTCCATGTCTAAATCCCTTTTTGGTCCCTAGTCGGCCCCACTCCTCCTTTTACCACCCTTTTACCATTTATATGCTTATAAAAAACTTTGGGATTTCCTTTAATGCTAGCTGCCAGTCTTTTTTCATGCTCTCTCTTTGTTTCTCTTATTTGCTTTTTCACTTTCTCTTTGGACCTTCTATATTCAGCCTGGTTCTCAATAGTATTTTCTACCTGGCATCTGTCATAAGCACACTTTTACTTCTTTATATTAATCTCTATCTCTTTTGTCATCCAGGGAGCTCTGGGTTTGTTTGCCTTACTTTCCCCCAATGGGCATAAATAAGATCTTGGCATCACACTCTCATGTAACAGTTGGCATTGGCAATGATTGTATATTGGAGCTTTGTCCCCAAAATTTTCTTAATAGCAGTGAGGGCGTTAGAGAGATGCTGCTATTATTTTTATGGCCTGCATAACTGAGATCTCTACTACAGATGACAATGGTGTTGCCATGTGCTCAATAACAGAGGACATTGCAGATAATTATTGGTTAGCCTTAACCATACTTTCCTCCAATGGTTTAAATATGGGGTAAATAACTGCAGAACACAGTCGTGTGCTCTAACAGCCTCTGTTGAAAAGTATGCCATCGAATTCAGTATACCATACAACTCAGGACTTACACTCAGTTTTATGGGCCTTCACCTTATGCCTGCTGATTTGTCATCAATCTCTACCTTCGCTATCATTTCAGCACCAATTCTTGGTTCCTAACCCTATGTTTCCTCCCAAAATCATTATTACCTTCTCTCAAAGTGTTTTTATCTGTGCCAGTGGCTTCTTCAAATAAGGATGGTATTGTTGGTGGTCAGGTAAGTGGTGCTTTTTGAATGCATATGGCCAACTTTTAGGTCTCCTTGGTCTGTGAAGAAAGAATTTGGATATTTTAAGGACATAAAAAGTAAAAATTTTGTCTTAAGATTTAGCTTGCCATTGGTTTTTCAATTCTGTCACAGTACATATGGAATTAAACACCAACTACATCCACATTCAAATATTCAAGCTCATTCTAGGAACAGAAGTAGGCCTTTCAGCCCTCAAACCTGTTCCATCATTCAATTAAATCATAGTTGATATGTACCTTAAATCCATTTACCCACCTTTGCTCTTTAACCCTTGATACAATTACCTAACAAAATTTATTGATTTCAATTTTAATGGTGAATTTTCGGTTCATTCCCTATCCATTACTTAGAAATATGCAGCAAATGAAAGCACTCTCAAGGCACAGAGAGCTGGGGTTCACCTATGAGCATAGTCTGATAACCTGGAAGCCAAAAATATCTAGACGGAGAAAAGGATAAAAGAACCTTAAAAATGTAATTAACATATTTATTCATCTGAGTACTACATTGTCATTGCATGTACTAGTGTACAAATCTGCACAATATATAATAGATTTAGCACACACTGGTAGCTTTGTGCACCACTCCAATCTCCACAGTCCAAATGCCTTCCAGACTCTCACCTCTGAGTAAATCAACTACTCCAACTATTGCTTCCTTGAATTGCATCAATTTGTTCAATTCAGGGAGATCGCCATCTTGTGCTTGCTTGTTATATAGGATTTCTGCTGTAAACATGAGCAGTGGAGATTGAGCCATAAGTTAGGAATTTCCTCAGGCATTCTCCCAATTAGCCACCATAACTTTGGCGGAAACTTTGCTCATGCATCAATAATCGGTTCCCATCTGTCTTCCTTCAAAATGACAGTAGCTGATTAGGGGAACCCTCAAGGGAATTTCTTGCAAGAGTGATTTAGCCCAGGGAAATTCCTTGCTGCAGTGCATTCTTTCCCATCATTGATTGTGTAATATTATTTGCATTACCGTGCTAGTTTTAATTATGCTACCTTACTTGTTACATTCTTGCTTGCATTTCTTTGTGTCAGTGCAGTATTTTTGCCTAGTCTTTAAGAAATATTATTTTCTTTATGTCCTTAAGGCCTGTGCTGCTATTTTATACTAACAGATGAACTCAACACTCTTAATGTTGAACTGCATTCAAAGGACGGTGGTTCAATGTCCTGTGCACCATTCAAGTGCAGCTGAATATACCTGTAATAGCCATTCCTCCCACCTGTCTAATAGAATCACATAGCACACAGGTCATCATGCTAGTGCTGGTTCTTTCAAACAGCTATCCATCCAGTCTCACTGCCCTGATCATTTCCCATGGCCATGCAAATCTTTCCTTTTCAAGTTTGTATCCAAATCACTAGTCAACTCCTGAGTAATTGACACACTTTCATTCCTTCAGTAGCTATGCTTGCTATCTCTTTTGCATATTTGGAGCCTGTCATCACCCAGCAAAACTTTGTTTACGTCTCTCCCCAACAAATTCTACTCGCACTTGAAGGGCATGTTCAGTAAAACAGGCTTTTCTCAATTGTGTTAGGCCACTGTCCACAAATGTTGTGCATTCCAAAACTGCATTCACAAACTTTTCCAATACCAGTTAAGTGGTAATTAGTTGTTTGAGAAGAATTAATGGATCATTATTACTATTGTGTCAGAACTGATACTACATTTTTCAAAATCATGCAATTTTGTTAGGTTATAACCTAAGATTAAAAACTGAGCATATATTTTAAAGAGGAAAAACTAGATATTGACCACTGTGTTTGGCTGATACTTTGCATTCAGACATGAGTTAAAAACAAATTTGAAACTATGTCGATTTTCTATGGTTTCCACAGAAATTCTAATACATCTTCATAGATGTAAAGTACAATACCTTTTCTGACAAGATGTGCAATAATGTAGCAGCTAACAGTGGACATAATGGTCACTGTAGTGTTATTTGTGCTATTTTTCTTCACAGATATTTCAATAAATTTCAGTACTGTGCGTATTCTCCTCATGTACGCAGTTGTAAACCAAATACAGATGGCATATCTTCCTTTGAAGACCTACTCGCAAACATCATCCTTAGAGTATTTGTCTGGGTGATAGCTTGTCTCATTTTCTTTGGAAACCTTTTCGTCATTTTCATGAGATCACTTATTAGAGCTGAAAACAAACTTCATGCTATGTCCATAAAAATTTTATGCTGTAAGTATAATTTATTTTTGAAACTTTAAATGCATTGCAAGAAAAAGTCAGTAAAGCTTTCACTATTACAGATCTGTCATGTAATCCTCCCATTTGTCTGTTAGTAACACTGGGCCTGAAATTCTGTGTTTATTCTGGAAGATTTCTCTTATAACTCCAATGGAGATGTGGTAGAAAGGGGCAAAAACAATTAGGACCTGGAATCTAGTATTCATGTAGTTTTGTAACCTCTGTTCACCATTATGAGGGCATCCATGTCAGAGTGGGTAGATGTGTGGCTAGCAGCAGGGACTCTCTCCATTGGGAATTCCTGCATCTTTGACTTTAGAGGGACTTGGAATAACTTTGGAAGGTGGTAGTCCAAATGCAAAGAGGGATACTGGCCATTTGAATTGTGCAAATAGAGACCAGCATGGGTGTCCAGGATCCACAAAGAGTTAAAACATTTTTGTGGATAATGCCACCTTAGATTTAGTAATGAGTAATAAGCCTGAATTAGTCAATAATCTATTGGTAAGGGAGCACATGTCTAACAGTAACCATATTTTGATAGAATTCGACATTAGGTTTGAAAGGGACTCTTCCTGCCCTTACTCCCTGGGTTCTGCCAGGACCACTCAGCTCCAGAGCTCATTACAGCCTTGGTCCAAACATGGACAAAAGAGCTGAACTCTAGAGGTGAGCTAAGAGTGACTGTCCTTGACATCAAGGCAGCATCTGATGGAATAGGTCATCAAGAGCCCTAGTAAAATTGAAGTCAATGGGTATCAGGGGTAAAACTCCTCACTGGCTGGAGTCATATCCAGCACAAAGGAAGATGGTTTTGTTTGCTGGAGGCCAATCATCTCAGTCCCAGGACATTGCTGAAGGAGTTCCTTATGGTGGTGTCCTATACCCAACTATCTTCAGATGCTTCATCAATTACCTGCCCTCCATCATAAGGACAGAAGTGGGGATGTTCCATTTGTAACTCCTCAGATAATGAAGTAATCAGTGCCCACATGTAGCAAGGCCTGGACAACATTCAGGCTTGGGCTAATAAGTAGCAAATAACATTCGTGCCACACAAGTGCCAGGCAATGACTATCTCCAACAAGAGAGATTCTATCCACCTCCCCTGAAGTTCAATGGCATTACAATCGCTGAATCCCTCACCATCTGTTAAATTCCAGAAAGCGTGTTATGGAAGGATAATTCTGGAGCCTATATTTCCTCAGTTTCACATTTATTGTACAGGGAAAAGGATTACAGACATGTAGCTCCTCACTCAAACCCTCCACCAGTCTCAGTAAGTGTCTGCTTATAAGTGCTCAAGTAAGACCCCAATTTAACACCCTCCACTTGCATATAATCAAACAATTGATACACAATTAACAGATTTCCTTCTTTCTTTTATAATACAATGTAGATTAACATGTTCAAACAACATTTCAAAATAAATTCCATATTGGGTACAAAGTATTATATTGTGAGACGTCCCTCCTCTGGCACCCCTAACAATTTCTTTGTATGAGCATTTCTTTTTGTGAAACAATCGGATAGCTGATGGCTTGCATTTACCCATTCAAGTTTAGAGATTTCCTTTCTCTCCAGCATTTGTTTCAATCCAGCAAGGTCAATACGTAGTCTTTTCTCAACAGCAAGGTCAATACGTAGTCTTTTCTCAACAGCAAGGTCAATACGTAGTCTTTTCTCACTCACACTTTTTTAGAGTGTACATTGTCCCACAAAGAACTATTATCCACATAGCATTCAATGGGTATCCTATCTTCAGTATGTCCCTTGTTCAGAATTTCATCCAAAATATTTGACAAATAGAATCCCATATCCACTGCCTCCATAAGACCCAGTGTTTCCACAGCTGAAGTGCTTTTAATAACCCTTTTTATTTTTTAGCCTCCCAAGCTAAAGGACATTTCCCATTTTCACCCATCAGAAGTATTATGAAACCAGCTGCACTTGAATACCCATCAGCAAGATTACTATGTGAAGTATCACTAAAAATTACTAGCTTCATGTTCTTTGGATCACCTAAGGATGGGAACTTTAGTACACATTTCCCCAGATCTAGTTTTTTAATGTTTTATTTTCCCTTAAAACATTCTCAACTTTTGGATGCTTCATCATCATGCTTAACTCCAGCACATCAAAACTAGCATCAGACCTGGTTTGAGAGCACAACCAGTTTAATTGACCAATCCAGCTTCACAATTACTCAGACTATGCTTTAGATACATCATCATCTTTCTGTGATGACCTAACATGATTAACCGGGATGGGAGTAAAACTCTCTAAATAGGATTATTGATTTAACGTTATTCCAGACTTAGGGCTGCATTTTACCAGCTCACCGACGAAGATGGCAGCCCGCATGCGTTGACTTACTCCACGGAGCTGCCGCGATATTTAGCACGGCGGCTCATTTACATGGCCGGGGTGCACTGCAGCTCCCCCCCCACGGATGACATGGGGGAGGGGGGTACTTCATCCCTGGCAATGGAATCTGGCGCCACCATGCAGGCGCTGGCACCATTTTTAAAGGGTTTCAAGCCCTTCCAGTTCATTTCAATTTTTAAAGTTGTAGACACTATGAATTAAAAATGAAAAACTTAACAAAAGTTTCAATACACTCTTCAACCCCTCCTAATGAGAGAACAGATTATTACTTGCCCTGCCCCCCACCCCCCCCAGAAAACTTACCTTGCGGTCGCGACCATCCCCCGCAAAGTTTACAAACTTTGAACCTTACCTCTGCACCACCCCCTAGACCATTCAGAAAGATCTGCCCCATTTGCCCCCCGCCACCCGAAAAACTACCTCCTTCCCCCCTCCCCACTAGTGTCCCACAACCAGTCAGAGATCCGAAGGCAGGAAGTCCTGGCAACCAGCCGGAATATGGCTGCGGGAGAGCTGACAGGAACAGGTAGGTCATAATGAATCAATTAACATATTTAAATCCTGCTCCCGTCACTGAGCGGTGGGGAGGCCGCCAGGAGGCCTTGCTGCCGGTGATATGGGGCAGGGCCTTTCCAGCATTGAGGCCCGTGGCAGGCCACTCCCGGAAGCATTTTCCAGGCTCCCCCGATGTCAGGGGGCTGGTAAAATCCAGCCCTGAGTCTGCTTAATATCTAAACCAATATATTTGAAGGTTCCACAAGCTTGACTCCCAATCTTAAATTCTGCCCTAACCTTATTCATAATATATTTCACAAAATCCGCAGTATTACCCCATAAGAAATCATCAATGTGCATCATGAAGATGCCTGTAAGTTTCCCTTTATGATACCAATAAAACATTGCAGGATCTTCTTTTAGTTGAACACAACTAATTTTCAACAAAAAAGATCTCACAGAGAAATACCATACCCCGGAAGCATCATCAAACCATTGACGCATTTGTTTAGTTTCCATAGTTTTCCTTCTGCATCTGCTGTCTCTTTGGGTGGTTTCAAAAACGCTTCTCTCTGAAAAATATCACCCTGCAGAAATGCGGCTTTTATGTCAATGGATCTACACGCCTATGAATATGTGGCCAAAAGAGCTAAAAAAACGTTCCAAGATTACTTTTCCAGCTGTGGGAGTGTCCACCCAGTCGCTCTTCAAAACCTCTTGCAACTAGCCCCACTGTAGTGTTATAAGTTCCATTAGAAAGGACTTTTTCAGTACAGATCCATCTATCTGGCTGTCCCCTATCTGGTACCTCAGAATAAACCCCAAACTCTCTCCAAATCTCTAATTCCTTATGTTTTTCTTCTCTTATTAGTTTATCTTCAATTTTATTGCCGGCCACTAAAACTTCACAGACATGAGGACTTCTGTTTCTAGTTTTATTCTGAGTGTGCTCTCTAGCCTTCGTTTCATTGTGGAATCTATTCAAACTACGGCATCTATTAGCACTTTGATGTCTTTCAGGACTACTGCTAGAAGATCTCCCTTGCACATTATTGGAGGCTCTTTCTCCAGTATGTGATCGCTTCCTTATGCAAGAGTTACTTCCGGATCCACTGTTACAACTTGCACTGCGCTTTCTCACCCTCCACTCTTTCACGCCATTCTGCCAGTCTATGGACCTTGCTTCTTGGCCATCATCTTGAACATTTAACCAATATTTAAACTTGCCTGTAGATTTTCCTGCACCTTCCACAATCGTTGCATCCCTACATCTATTAGACCCTTCTGGAATTTATGTTACCCGAGTACCTACTTAGGGCAATTGGCCTTTGGATGTGATAGCTCTTTCTTGAGCGTCATGATCAATTACATTTCAACCCCTGATCTACCTCATTCTGTTCCTCAGAACCTTCATCACAAAACTCATGAATATTTGAGGTACAAGGTGCATCGTTTCCCTCTATCAATTGCTCAGATTCTGAGATTTTGTAATCAACCCCGATCAATCGCAAGGAATAAACCTTAATAGTTTGAATTCCATGCTTGATAACTACGATCTTACATCACGACTGATTATCTTACCAGGGTCTTTCCATTCCCTATGAACCTCTCTTTTATTATACACCAAATCTCCTGAATTAAATTCCACCCCAGGTGGTCTCATACGATGCCTTAGAGCTCTCCGAATTTTCTCAAAGACCTCAGCCTTGATGAAAGCCGACCTCCCTGCATGTAAAGCATTCAAATGTGCAGAAAAAATTTGAACTAATTATAGTACCTTCTAGAACAGGAGGACTGTCGCACAGTACAGAAAGCAATTTGGGATTCCGCCTATAGATGATTGATCGGGAAAATATCCTCCAACCAGACTGTCCAGACTGACCAAGAGGGTGTTGGAAAATAGCGCACTGACACGGAAGACAAAAGTCCGAGTGTTTCAAGCCTGTGTCCTCAGTACCTTGCTCTACAGCAGCACTGCCTCCTAAGAATCCTTGGCATCAGGTGGCAGGACCGGATCTCCAATGCAGAAGTCCTCGAGGCAGCCAACATCCCCAGCATACACACCCTACTGAGCCAGCGGCGCTTGAGATGGCTTGGCCATGTGAGCTGCATGGAAGATGGCAGGATCCCCAAGGATGCATTGTACAGCGAGCTCGTCACTGGTATCAGGCCCACCGGCCGTTCATGTCTCCGCTTTAAAGACGTCTGCAAACGCGACATGAAGTCCTTTGACATTGACCACTAGTCGTGGGAGTCAGTTGCCAGTGATCGCCAGAGCTGGTGGACAGCCATAAAGGTGGGGCTAAAGAGTGGCGAGTTGAAGAGACTTAGCAGTTGGCAGGAAAAAAGACAGAAGTACAAGGAGAGAGCCAACTGTGTAACAGCCCCAACAACCAATTTTATGTGCAGCTCCTGTGGAAGAGTCTGTCACTCTAGAATTGGCCTTTATAGCCACTCCAGGCGCTGCTCCACAAACCACTGACCACCTCCAGGCACTTACCCATTGTCTCTCAAGACAAGGAGGCTAAAGAAGAGGAAGAAAATATCCTCCAACCATCTGAAGCGAATTCTTTGCATGAACCGCCCATGCCAGGGCAGTTGTCAATTTGCAGTTTGGCTGGTCAGCTAAGATTTTATGCAGCATTTTGTCAACCACTGCATGATTCCTTTCACAGAGCCCATTGCTGAAAGTACTTTGCACACATTGCAAGCTTTTGTGAGACTTTCCTGGAACACGGATACATAGTCTAATAGAGAAGATTCATAGCTCTGTTCGAAAAACCTTTCTTTGATTAGTTTTAGAGGACCTCTTATCTTATGTCCGTAAACTAATTCAAAAGGATTAAAACCTATAGACGCATTCGGTGAATCTCTAGTGGCAAATAAAAGAAAGTCTAGCCCTTTATCCCAATCATGGGGAGATTCATGACAGTATGCGCTAATCATTGTTTTGAGAGTTTGTTGGTACCTTTCTAAAGCTCCTGTACCTGTGGGTGGTATGCTGAAGACTTTAACTGTATGATACCCAAATTACCCATAACATCTTGAAACATTTTAGACATGAAATTGGAATCTTGATCCAACTGAACTTCAATTGGTAATCCATATCTAGTAAAGATTTGGGTTAACTTCTCTACCACTGATTTAGCAGTAATTGTCCTCAAGGGAATGGCCTCTGGGAATCAGGCCATATCCATGACAGTGAGTATATATTGGTGTCCCGCTTTTGTTTTCGACAAGGGTCCTACACAGTCTACCAACACGCTACTAAATGGTTCCTCAATAACTGGTATGGGAATTGGAGGTGCCGGTTTTATGGCAGGTTACGGTTGTTCCACAATCTGGCACCTATGGCATGTTTTACAAATCTGCACCACGTCATTGGTAAGACCTGGCTAGTAATAATGTTGACTTATACGTGATTTGATCTTCCGGATCCCCATATGTTCTGGTATAGGAATTTCATGCACTAACCTTAATAATTCACGGCGATACTTAGGTGGTACCACTACCTGTTGAACAACTAACCATTCTTCGTCTGCAGGTCTATGAGGCGGTCTGCACTTCCTCAGCAGAGTCCCATCTTCCTTCTGGAACTCCTTTCGCCTCAACTTCTGTCAGAGCTGATTGTGCCACTTTATTTAACTCTGGTTCAGCTTGTTGAACTGTGATCAGAGAAGATCTATTAAACATTTCATTTGGATTATCTAAATCCCCAAAGAAAGTTTCAGGTATTCAGCTATCTGACTGTGGTGCCAATTTTACCTCCAACAATGGAACTTGTTTAGCCATTGCTCGGGTTACTACACATGAAGGAAAAATTCCTGGAACTTTTTCCTGTAACTGTTGTGTCTCTTTAACTTCACTTGATTTCTCTGTGACTATGGAAGAAATACTTTTGCTCCGGCCAAATCATTCCCTAGGTCAATTCCATCTACCGGCAAACTATGGACAACTCCTTACAGTTACTACACCAGACATTAGGTCACACTCTAGGTGCACTTACCGCCAAACCATTCATTAAAACTTTAGCATTCACTGTACTCTCTATTGGAAATGTTATGCCTTTCCCCAGCAAAAGAGTTTGGGTTGCTCTTGTTTCCCTAAGTATAACTATCGGTTTGCCTGCTTCACTTGAGGGATAAGGAGTTACTTTTCCTTACGAAAAGAATTCCCTATAACTTTCGGGTATCTTATTCTCAACCCCTACACTCATATTGGTTTTTGTATTTGATCTTACAGATGCCGTCAAAGCTACAACCTGATCTGCTGTACTCTCAATCAGAGCCCCTTCCTCTGCATTAACTTTGTGTACCCCAACAAGTCCCATGGGGTTTACCTCGCAACTTCCAGCATTCTAAACGAATATATCTCCCCTTGTGACAATGATAACACTTCCGCTTGCGGATCTCTCTTCTACCCTCAGCACCTTCCTTTCTGGCCTGAGGAGGGGATCTTGGGGTGCTCCCAACTGTCCCTTCTTGTCCTCGGCTACTTGCCTTCCTTTCACGCTCCCACCTCTATCCTTCTCGGGATAGTGGGAGTGACAGAAAAAGGGTTTGGGCTTATACACAAGCTCAAAATCAAAAACGATTTCTGCTGCCTGCTGGACCTTGAAACCTTTTGGTTCTCCACATTAGCTCTCACTACTGGAGGGAGTGAATTTTTAAATTCTTCCAGGAGAATTAGTTCTCTAAAGTTCTCAAATGTGGCTTCCATCTTCACAGAATCATTACAGTGCAGAAGGGGTCCATTCGGCCCATCATGTCCACACTGGCTCTCTGAAAGAGCAACTCCCTCAGTTCCATTCCCCTGCCTTCTCCCCATAACCCTGCACATTCTTCCTTTTCATATAATAGTCTAATTCCCTTTTGAATGCTTCAATTGAACCTGCCTCCATCACGTTCTCAGGCAGTGCATTCCAGATCTTAACCACTCGATGAGTGAAAAAGTTTTTCCTCATGTCAGTTTTGCTCCTCTTACCAAATACTTTAAATCTGTGCCCTCTCATTCTCGATCCTTTCATGAGTGGGAACAGGTTCTCTCTATCTACTCTGTCCAGACCCCTCATGAATTTGAATACCTCTTCAAATCACCTCTCAGCCTTCTCTTCTCCAAGGAAAACAGTCCTAGCTTTTCCAGTCTATCTTCATAACTGAAATTCCTCATCCTTGGAACCATTCTCGTGAATCTTTTCTGTACTCTCTCCAATGCCCTCATCTCTTTCTTAAAGTGTGGCATCCAGAACAGCATACAATTCTTCAGCTGAGGCCAAACTAGTGTCTTACACAAGTTCAACATAACTTCTTTGCTCTTGTACTCTATGCCCCTATTAATAAAGCCCAGGACACTGTATGTTTTAATAACCACTTTCTCAACCTGTCCTGCCACCTTCAATGACTTATGCACATATACACCTGGGTCCTTCTGCTCCTGCATCCCCTTTAGAATTGTACCCTTTATTCTATATTGTCTCTCCAAGTTCTTCCTACCAAAATGAATCACTTCACATTTCTATGCATTGAACTTCATCTGCCACCTGTCTGCCCATTCCACCAACTTGTCTATGTCCTTTTGGAGTTCTACACTATCCTCCTCACAGTTCACAATGCTTCCAAATTTCGTATCATCTGCAAACTTTGAAATTGTGACCTGTATACCAAGGTCTAGGTCATTAATATGTATCAGGAAAAGCAAGGGTCCCAACACTGATCCTTAAGGAACTCCACTAAAAACCTTCCTCCAGCCCAAAAAACATCCATTAACCAATAGTCTTTGTTTCCTGTCACTCAGCCAATTTCATATCCATGTTGCTACCATCCCTTTTATTCCATGAGCTACAAGTTTGCTCACAAGTCTGTTATGTGGCACTGTGTCAAATGCATTTTGAAAGTCCATGTACACCACATCAACAGCATTGCCCTCATCAACCCTCTCTGTTACCTCCTCAATAAACTCCAGCAAGTTAGTTAAATATGATTTTCCCTGAAGAAATCCATGTTGGCTTTCCTTTATTAACTCACATTTGTCCATGTGACTGTTGATTTTGTCTCGAATTATTTTCTCTACCAGTTTTCCCACCACCGAAGTTAAACTGATTGGCGTGTAATTGCTGGGCTTATCTTTACACCCTTTTTTGAACAAGGGTGTAACGTTTGCAATTCTGCAGTCCTCTGACACCACCCCGGAGTCTAAAGAAGACTGAAAAATTATGGCCAGTGCCTCTGCGATTTCCACCCTCACTTCCCTCAGTATCCTTGGATGCATCTCATCTGGTCCTGGTGTTTTATCCATTTTTAGTGCAGACAGCTTTTCTAATTTTAAACCCCTCTCGTGTCTGACTTACCTCCTCTTTCAACATTGCCTGGGCTGCATCTTCTTCCTTGGTAAAGACAGATGCAAAGTATTCATTTACTACCTCAGCTATACCCTCTGCCTCCATGTGTAAATCCCCTTTCTGGTCCATAATTGGCCCCACTCCTCCTTTTACTACCCTTTTACCATTTATATGCCTATAAAAAAAAATTGGGATTTCTTTTAGTGCCTATATTCAACACTCGAAATTAATTTGCTTTACACTCTCAAATTCTATATAAGTCTGCCCAGCTAATCTACGGAGTTCCGAAACTTCTGTCGGTAAGCTTCAGGGACTAACTCATATGCAGCGAGAATAGCCTTTTCTGTCATCTACTAATCTGAAGAAGCCTCTTCAGAAAGCACAGCATAAACTTCATGAGCTCTGCCCATCAACCTGTTTTGCATAAGCAGTGTCCAGCTTTCCTTTGGCCGTTTCATTTGTTTGGCTATCTTTTCAAAAGAAATGAAAAATGCCTCTACGTCCCTTTCCTCAAACTTAGGGAGAACTTGTAGAAATCTAAACAGCTTTTCGCTGGGTCCTGGATTGGATTCAGATTCTTTCTGACCAGAATTTTCCCTGGAGTCAAGACCACCATCTTGTCTTCGTTCCATCTTTCTTAATTTGAATTCCCTTGCTTCTTTTTCATTTTCTCTTTGAAATACAAGCTTAAGTCTTTCCAATGCTATTGCTGTTTCTTTTTCTGTTTCCTGTTGAAGCCCATGTTTTTCCAATTCCTGTTCTTGCTCAAGTTTTTTCAGTTGTAATTGAAGTTTAGATAATTCAACTACATTACCCTCTGACTTACTGTCTTCTTCCAATTTCAAATGTTAGGCTATTACTTCAATTACGTCTGCTTTTTTAGCACCTGTTTTCAATTGTAACCCCAATTGTGCTGCCAAATCCTTTAGTTTAACCTTAGTTAAATTTTCCAAATCACTGAGGAATACATTCTCCTTCCCCAGAAAAGCTTCAGCAGTTGCTACAGACATTCTGGTGGTGTAGACTTTACCCTATTACACAAGAAACCTGGTTCTTTTATTTTTCTCATTCAATTATTATTACTCCACCTACAATTAAACGTTATCAGCTTTGGGTTTAATCCTGACAAAAGACCTCAATTAATATGTTATGACCAAGGTGGAAGCAGTGCACTGTTAATTCAGTCTCACTTCCCCACAGGTCAAAACGTATCAATAAATGTTCCCACTTACCGAAATAGTCAATTAGATACTCCATTTGTCCCCAGAATAAATCACACCAACCAGGTTTCTTTAATAAACAACAAAATTAACCGTTTATTATAAAACCAAGTCTAAACCAATAATGAAGTAAATATGTATGCGAATCAAAATATTAAAGAGCCGTATTATTATCCTAGCCCTACGCACACGCACATACACCCAAAAACCAGTTAACTGGAAGAAAGGGAGTTTTGTTTACAGCTGTTTCAAAGGAGTAAAAGGAATAAGAAAAAAACTTATGCTAAAGCCAAGAGTTGGAAGTCCTTTGGTTTGGCGAGGTGTCCCAAAGTTGAATAGTTGGATGTCACTCAGAGTCTTTCCAGGCGAGGTTGATAAACAGTCTGTTTTGGATGGGTGTTCAAAGACAGTCAACTGCAGAAGCTTCACATAGGCGTTCCATCAGGCGTGCAGCAACAGATGTCAATTCTTACACATTCGGTTCAAATCTTTTAAAGATGCAAGGTTTCTGCAAACATTCAGGATTTCTTAAAACACAGGAAGCAACAGTACAGCTTGATCCAGGGATTCTTCAGAGACAGGAAGAAATAGGAATCTGCCACAATCGAAATAAAGGGTTTCTTCTCAAGAGATGCAGGATTCCTTTGCAAAGGGAATGTGGGCAGGTTTTCTTCCCTCCAGGCAGAAACAACAACTGACTGTTTCAACAGTTCAAATTGAAACTAAACTTTTCCAGAAACAAGTTACATGGCCACCATAAATCACTCCTTTGTCACTTGCTTGTAAACATCTGTCCCCTCAGGTCAGAAGACAACACCACTGTTGGGTTCTTTGCAACAGGTGTTTTCCAATAACTGTTTACATTCCAATCTCAGGTCAAACTCAATCCCAAACCATTTTTCTTTTTACAAAAACACAAAGCTCATCCATCTCCAGAAGATTCAATGCCCATGAAATCCTTTTCAGTTTTTTTAAAATACAGATTCTCAACTTTTAACAAACAAAAATGGACTCTCGTAACAATACCATCTACCAGATGCACTGCAGCAACTTGCCAAGATTTCTTTGAAAGTACCTTGCAAACCTGTGAGCCCAACCATCTACAAAAACAAGAGTAGCAAGCGCATGGGAACACCACCACCTACAAGTTCCCCTCCAAGTCATGCACCATCCTGATTTGGAAATATATTGCCATTCCTTCATTGTGGGTGTACCTGCCCCACACAGACTGCTGTGGTTCACAGAAATGGCTCACCACCATCTTCTCAAGGGCAATTAGGGATGGGCAATACATGCTGGCCATGCCCTGAACAAATTATAGAAAAGGTATTGAGATTAGATCTTGTTTTCCAAAGTTAGATTGAGAAAAATTGGGACAAATATTATTTTTTTCAAAAAAAAGCAAAATGGCTGTTTTTGTCAAGATAAACAACTATTAATTAAATTAGTTAATTGTATATTTTGCAGCGTGCAATTTCTGATAGTGTAATCCATTAGCAGCAACAAAAAGCTTTTGTGCTTCAACATTGTTCAAAACAGCTTAATCAATATAAATGTTGGGAAATCACTTAATTTAGTCTTGGAGTGAGCAGTTTTTGCAAAGAATGGCTCCATTAGCAGAGTAAATCTGGGTATGCCCCCTCCCACCTCATCACCACAGAAGTACTTAGCCTGCGCCAATTCTAAGTGCAGGCACTTCATTCCCCTCTTCAAAGAACAAAGAACAGTACAGCACAGGAACAGGCCATTCGGCCCTCCAAGCCTGCGCTGATCTTAATGCCTGCCGAAATTAACACCTTCTGCACTTCCGGGGCCCATATCCCTCTATTCCCTTCCGATTCATATATTTGTCAAGATGTCTCTTAAACGTTGCTATCGTATCTGCTTCCATCACCTCCCCTGGCAGCAAGTTCCAGGCGCTCACCACCCTCTGTGTAAAAAACTTGCCTCGCACATCCCCTCTAAACTTTGCCCCTCGCACCTTAAACCTATGTCCCCTAGTAACTGACTCTTCCACTCTGGGAAAAAGCTTCTTACTATCCACTCTGTCCATGACGCTCATAACTTTGTAAACCTCTATCATGTCGCCCCTCCACCTCCGTCGTTCCAGTGAAAACAATCCGAGTTTTTCCAATCTCTCCTCATAGCTAATGCCCTCCAGACCAGGCAACATCCTGGTAAACCTCCTCTGTACCCTCTCCAAAGCCTCCACGTCCTTCTGGTAGTGTGGCGACCAGAATTGCACGCAATATTCTAAGTGTGGCCTAACTAAGGTTCTGTACAGCTGCAACATGACTTGCCAATTTTTATACTCTATGCCCCGACCGATGAAGGCAAGCATGCCGAATGCCTTCTTGACTACCTTATCCACCTGCGTTGCCACTTTCAGTGACCTGTGGACCTGTACGCCCAGATCTCTCTGCCTGTCAATACTCCTAAGGGTTCTGCCATTTACTGTATACCTTCCACCTGCATTAGACCTTCCATTTGCATTAACTCACATTTGTCCGGATTAAACTCCATCTACCATTTCTCCGCCCAAGTCTCCAACCGATCTAAATCCTGTTGTATCCTCTGACAATCCTCATCACTGTCCGCAACTCCACCAACCTTTGTGTCATCCGCAAACTTACTAATCAGACCAGCTACATTTTCCTCCAAATCATTTATATATACTACAAACAGCAAAGGTCCCAGCACTGATCCCTGCGGAACACCACTAGTCACATCCCTCCATTCAGAAAAACACCCATTCACTGTTACCCTCTGTCTTCTGTGACCGAGCCAGTTCTGTATCCATCTTGCCAGCTCACCTCTGATCCCATGTGACTTCACCTTTTGCACCAGTCTGCCATGCGGGACCTTGTCAAAGACTTTACTAAAGCCCATATTGATAACATCCACCGCCCTTCCCTCATCAATCATCTTCATCACTTCCTCAAAAAACTCAATCAAATTAGTGAGACACGACCTCCCCTTCACAAAACCATGCTGTCTCTCGCTAATAAGTTCGTTTGTTTCCAAATGTGAGTAAATCATGTCCCGAAGAATCCTCTCCAATAATTTCCTGACCGCTGACGTAAGGCTCACCGGCCTATAATTTCCTGCATTATCCTTGCCACCCTTCTTAAACAGAGGAACAACATTGGCTATTCTCCAGTCCTCTGGGACCTCACCTGTAGCCAATGAGGATGCAAAGATTTCTGTCAAGGCCCCAGCAATTTCTTCCCTTGCCTCCCTCAGTATTCTAGGATAGATCCCATCAGGCCCTGGGAACTTATCTACCTTAATGCTTTGCAAGACACCCAACACCTCCTCCTTTTTGATAATGAGATGACTGAGACTATCTGCACTCCCTTCCCTAGGCTTATCATCCATCAAATCCGTCTCCTTGATGAATACTGATGCAAAGCACTCATTTAGCACCTCGCCCATTTCCTCTGGCTCCACGCATAGATTCCCATCTCTGTCCTTGAGTGGGCCAACCCTTTCCCTGGTTACCCTCTTGCTCTTTATATATGTATAAAAAGCCTTGGGATTTTCCTTAATCCTGTTTGCCAATGACTTTTCATGACCCCTTTTAGCTCTCCTAACTCCTTGCTTAAGTTCCTTCCTACTGTCTTTATATTCCTCAAGTGCTTCATCTGTTCCTAGCCTTCCAGCCCTTACAAATGCTTCCTCTTTCGTTTTGACGAGGCTCACAATATCCCGTGTTATCCAAGCTTCCCGAAACTTGCCAACTTGTCTTTCTTCCTCACAGGAACATGCTGGTCCTGGATTCTAATCAGCTGACGTTTGAAAGACTCCCACATGTCAGATGTTGATTTACCCTCAACCAGCCGCCCCCAATCAAAATTCTTCAGTTCCTGCCTAATATTGCTATAATTAGCCTTCCCCCAGTTAGGCACCTTCACCCGAGGACTACTCTTATCCTTATCCACAAGTACCTTAAAACTTATGGAATTATGGTCACTGCTCCCGAAATGCTCCCCCACTGAAACTTCGACCACCTGGCCGGGCTCATTCCCCAATACCAGGTCCAGAATGGCCCCATCCCTTGTTGGACTATCTACATATTGTTTCAAGAAGCCCTCCTGGATGCTCCTTACAAATTCTGCCCCATCCAAGCCCCTAGCACTAAGTGAGTCCCAGTCAATATTGGGGAAGTTAAAATCACCCACCACCACAACCCTGTTACCTTTACATCTTTCCAAAATCTGTCTACATATCTGCTCCTCTACCTCCCGCTGGCTGTTGGGAGGCCTGTAGTAAACCCCCAACATTGTGACTGCACCCTTCCTATTTCTGAGCTCCACCCATATTGCCTCGCTGCATGACCTCCCGAGGTGTCCTCCTGCAGTACAGCTGTGATATTCTCCTTCACAAGTAATGCAACTCCCCCACCCCTTTTACATCCCCCTCTATCCCGCCTGAAGCTTCTAAAGCCTGGAACATTTAGCTGCCAATCCTGCCCTTCCCTCAACCAAGTCTCTGTAAAAGCAACAACATCATATTTCCAAGTACTAATCCAAGCTCTAAGTTCATCTGCCTTACCTGTTATACTTCTCGCATTGAAACAAATGCACTTCAGACCACCAGTCCCCGCTGTGCTCAGCAACATCTCCCTGCCTGCTCTTCCTCTTAGTCCTACTGGCCTTATTTACTATGTCCTCCTCATTTACTTCACTAGCTGTCCTACTGCTCTGGTTCCCACCCCCCTGCCACACTAGTTTAAACCCTCCCGAGTGACACTAGCAAACCTTGCAGCCAGGATATTAGTGCCCTTCCAGTTTAGATGCAACCCATCCTTCTTGTACAGGTCCCATCTGTCCCTGAAGAGAGCCTAATGGTCCAGATATCTGAAACCCTCCCTTCTACACCAGCTGCTCAGCCACGTGTTTAGCTGCACTATCTTCCTATTTCTAGCCTCACTGGCACGTGGCACAGGGAGTAATCCAGAGATTACAACCCGAGAGGTCCTGTTTTTTAATTTACTACCTAAATCCCTAAACTCCCCCTGCAGGACCTCATCACTCTTCCTGCCTATGTCATTGGTACCAATGTGTACCACAACCTCTGGCTGTTCACCCTCCCCCTTCAGAATGCCCCCTGTCCGTTCAGAGACATCCTTGACCCTGGCACCAGGAAGGCAACATACCTTCCTGGAGTCTCTTTCACGTCCACAGAAGCGCCTATCTGTGCCCCTGACTATAGAGTCCCCTATAACTATTGCTCTTCTGCGCTTTGTCCCTCCCTGCTGAACAACAGTGCCAACCATGGTGCCACTGCTCTGGCTGCTGCTGTTTTCCCCTGATAGGCCATCCCCCCCAACAGTATCCAAAACGGTATACTTGTTAGAGAGGGGGATAGCCACAGGGGATTCCTGCACTAACTGCCTGCCCCTTCGAGCGGTCACCCATCTATCTGCCTGCACTTTGGGTGTAACCACTTCTCTAAAACTCCTGTCTATGACGCTTTCCTCCACCTGCATGCTCCTAAGTGCATCCAGTTGCCGCTGCAACCGATCCATGCGGTCTGTGAGGAGCTGCAACTGGGTACACTTCCTGCAGATGTAGTCGCCTAGAACGCTGGAAGCGTCACGGACTTCCCACATCTCACAGGTGAAGCACTTCACCCCTCTAACTGTCATTTCTATCACTAATTAGTTAATTGATATAAAATAAATAAATACTTATTAAATCCTTACTAAATTATGATACACTTCACTATGTGGTCCCTCGTGCTAGATTTCTACAGTAAATATTAAATGCTGTCTAAATACAGTAATCTCCTCCCTCTGGTTTAGTTACTCTACTTATTAATTAGTTAATTAGTGTTTTAATCAATTTTTATCAGTTTTATTTACAAATTCGGTATAGATTCCCTACCAGCCAATCAGGTCACAGCTTTCCTGTGACGTCACTTTTTCAGTTTTTTTTTCCCACCCTGCCGAAGCTGCCGAATCGCTAGGTAAGTACTTTATAGTGAAACTTACCTTCCCAGCTGCCCCCTGGCTCGCACTCTCACTGCTACCGCTGTTCAAAAAGAAGCTGCCGAATCGCTAGGTAAGTACTTTATCGTGAAACTTACCTTCCCAGCTGCCCCCTGGCTCACACTCTCACTGCTACCGCTGTTCAAAAAGAAGCTGCCAAATCGCTAGGTAAGTACTTTATAGTGAAACTTACCTTCGCAGCTGCCCCCTGGCTCGCACTCTCACTGCTACCGCTGTTCAAAAAGGGAAAGCCCAGTTAAACCTGGAGAAGTTTAAAGTTCGGGGTCAGGAGACCCAGCATCAACAGTCTCCAACCTTTTCCTGTGCTTTGTGCTGAGGGAACAAGAGTTCTCAGAGCACATGACATAGGTGTTACAACATCATTAGAGACCACTAATTTTAAAACAAGAGATATGAACTTCCCCAACCAATTAAATAATTATATTACAAGATTTCTTGTTTTAAGACTTTTACTAGAACAACTAAACTAAAAAATCAACATTAACTAACAGTACTTAGTAGGTACTAATACACAAAAATACAGAGAAAGGTATTTCCCATTAACTTATTAACACACTTGAAAACCCTACACAACATTTATACATTACACAGTGTTCTCAGCGTAAAACGTATCCTTGCAGTTAAAAGTCCCAAACTCCTCCCAGCTGCAATGGGTTGGATCTCCCAGTGTCCTTCTCAAAACAAATGTCTTCTTCAGTCACTTCTTCCGAGCACATTCGACTGGATTTCCATTAATAAGGCAATCTATGGTGACCCTGTTGGTCTTCTCTCCTCCTCAAACCTCGAGCCTTCGAGCCGCCTTCAAATCATAGTAGTCTTTTGCTGTATTGGTGATCTGAGAGCAGCTGTTGCCCAGAAACAGCCCACTGGTCTCTCTCTCTCTTTTGGTTGCGCAGCTGACTGCTGGTCTTTGTTTCTTCCTTTCAGCCCCCCAGACCTAGGAAAGCCTCTCGAATTACTCAGATCAAAAGTCAATAGTTAGTTGTCTTTGATAATTCTCAGTAATTCTGACCCTCGGAAAACCACCTTTGTTTCCAGGTGTTAAGAATTGCAACTCAAATCTACATTTTAGAGCTCCTGGCTCTCTGTTTACAATATGTGAGTTTGAGAGAGTGAAACCCATTGTTCTTTATGTGTTACAACCTTGCACTCTGCTTTCAAAAGGATCTTTGATCTAGGTTTCTTGTTCTCATGGTAACCAAGGCTTATCTCTAGGTAGATTTTGTGTGAGGTCACATGTTTTCTCCGAATGTCCATTTTACACTGCATTAAAGATCACAGTTTTTAAAACATAACCATACTACAAAGTCCAGCATTCATAACATAGGTAACCAGCTCAATATATCTCGAGCCCAGATAGGTAATGAAAATTTGTATAATTCCTTTCTTTTTACCAAAGTTTGTAACTGATGATATTGTTACAAAATACAAATAACTCATTTAAAAGATGTATGCCTCCCTTTTTTGTATACAAGGTGCCGATTGCCTGATGGGAATATATCTATTCTTTGTTGGAATTTTCGATGTCAAATATCGTGGGGAGTACAACAAACATGCACAGCTATGGATGGAAAGTGTCCAGTGTCGAATGATAGGATTTCTGGCTATGCTTTCTACTGAGGTCTCAGTTCTGTTATTGACTTACCTGAGTCTGGAGAAATATATTGTCATAGTCTTTCCATTCAGTAATATCAAACCAGGAAAGCACCAGACTTTGATAATACTCATTACCATTTGGCTTATTGGATTTATCATTGCTACAATTCCACTCTGGAATGAAGATACATTTGGGAACTACTATGGAAGAAATGGAGTTTGTTTTCCTCTTCATGCAGACCAAGTTGAAAAGGATGCTGCAAAAGGCTATTCTATTGGAATATTCCTTGGTATGTATTTATAATTTTTGTAATTAATAATTTTATTGTCTGGACAGGGCAAGTAGAAATATTACAGCAGGCAAAATGTACAAGACACAATTAAAGCAAACATGGCTAACAGTTGCATCTGACAAATCCATTATTGGGACAGTAGCTATATATAAATATAAAGCTATAAATAGTAAAGAAAGGTGAGATAATACCAGGCAAGAACGTCTTTGGCCTGAAAACTGACTTTAGAGCTGATACTGCAGTGCAATACTGAGGGAATGCTGCACTGTCAGAAGTGTCATCTTTTGGCTGAGACATTAACCAAGGCCCTGCCTGCCCTTTCAGGTGGACATAAAACATATCATGGCACAATTGGAAGAAAAGCAGGTGAGTTCTCCTGGTGTGCTGGCCAACATTTAGCTCTCGAACAACACCACTAAAACTGATTATCTAGTTATTTATCTCATTGCTGTTTGTGGGACTGTGTTGTGCACAAACTGGCAATTGTAGTTGCCTACAGTGCAACAATGGCTAAATTTCAATGGGTATAATGCATTTTGGGATGTCCTCAAGAAGTGAATGGTGCTATATAAATGCAAGTTCTTTATTTCTTAACATGAAAACATGAGCCCTGAAATTACACTGTGAAATTCAAGTTTATAAAGCCTTAAAGTATTCATCTGAAAATTCTTTCCCAACTATTTTAGCAGAGGTATTAACCCATGTTAAATAACCTTTCATTAAATAGCAGAAGCATTTTTGATAAGAACAATAATGCATTCAGACTGTTAACTGACTCTAAATTTTTATTCCTGGTGGTTTTCAAATTCAGTCAAAATGGTGTCCTAACCATTTTGGTGTAAATCTAGCTACTCTCACCAGAATAAATTTCCAACAATTTAGTTCTTATACTCTAATATTTCTCATTAGCAGATTCAAGTTTGAAACCAATTGTCATATTTTTAGTTTCCTATAGAGGACAATGTCATCATTTCATTAAGGGAGGGAGGGAAAACAACAGTTCCAAATAGCTGCATCGCCACTGTTCATGCTGAATCAAACAAGGAGCAGTATTCAACAACACCCGTGGAGACATTTATGAATGGACCATCCTGCAATCTTGAGCAAAAACCTGCATTCTTGATCGAAAAGGACAATGCGTGTGATGGGGGAGAGTGGGAACTGGGAGAGGGATGGAAACATGCAAACAATAGACTTATTGTCACAGATTTGCCCAATTGTCAGGTTCAAGCCCCACTATAGAACTTGAACACAAAACCTGAGGATTAGTGTAATACTGCACTGCCAAAAGTGCTGTCCTTCAGATGAGACATTAAACTGAGATCCATCTGGCTGTTTGGTTGGAAATTAAAGCGCATGGAATTATCTTTATTATATTTTACCCCTCAGCTAAATTGGCTGCCACATTTACTAACATAAAAACAATAACTTCACTTCAAAAATTAATTTATTTAAAGTACTTTGAGATGTTCCTCAGAAACATAAGATACTATGCAAGGCTTTTTCAAGTCTTTCACTGTTGTAATTTTTTCTAAAATATTTGTTAGTTAAGATCAGCCACTGTTAGTAAGAAAGACCTGTCAATTGATAAAGAAATAGTCTGAATCCTAAGGTGTTTCAGGATAGCATATTGAAATGACAATAACAACAATACATTCTTAACAGTTTTTTGATACTTTTATTGGGAATTTAATGACTAGTGTATACTTTGTAATGTAGCCAAACAATGACCATATATATCTATTAACTTTCTACCAACTTATCTGCAGTAAACAGTTCTGATAAAGTGCTCACTTTTAGCTCATGTTTGCACTTCAACACTGGGCTGGGATTTTATCTTGGTGACGGGGGGTCTCGATCTTGACGATGGGGGACTCGACAACTGGCTAAGCGTCGCCTCCTCTGGGGAAGGCCTGCCGGATTACGTGCCATTTAGGCACTTGCTCCTATTTTCTATGTTTCTATGTTTCCCCAGGATTAAAGACCCCAGTGACAGGAGTTCCGCCAGCTCAGAGCTGTTGGCCAATCAGAGATGGCAGCTGTTTAACTGAGCAGTGCCACTGTAGAAGCAGTGGCTGATGCAGGTACTGAACTCACAGGAGGTGCTGGACCCAGGCCACAGGTAAGTCAGGGTGGGAGGGGTTTTGTGGGGTAGAGGTTGCGGGGGGAGGAATGTATAGGGGGTAGGCAGCAGGGGCAGGGGGTGGCTTTCAGCAGGCACCCCCTTCCCAATGCCAGGTCCCTCAATCAGGCACTAAGTGCCTTTTAACGAGGCCCCCCCCACCCCCCAGCCCCGAAGCCAGCAAGCAACCTGCACGGGTTTGCTTGGCGTGCTCCCCGTCCAGCGACATGCCCATCCACCTCTACGCTAATTATGAAAGCAAAATACAGCGGATGCTGGAAATCTGAAATAAAAACAAGAAATGCTGGAACCACTCAGCAGGTCTGGCAGCATCTGTGAAAAGAGAAGCAGAGTTAACGTTTCGGGTCAGTGACCCTTCTTCGGAACTTCGGAACTACACTAATACCTGTGGCGACGGGATGAGGCCCTTAATTGGGTATTAATTTCCTGGACAATTTGGGTGGAGGCAGGAAGGGGGTGGGTTTCCCTCACCACCATCCCGCCCAATTAAATGCCCTCCCTGCCTCCAAACCCAACTTGGAGGAGAGCATAAAATTTGCCCCCTGCTCTCCATTCATTAATATAAAATAGTTTTTAATGCAACACAACATTGAGCAAAATACTGTAAATTTTTTGTGATTACTCTGACAAAGATGAAACATTTTTGCCTAGCCTTACTTTGGCAATGGTTTCTTTAATTCAATTGCATTACATAAAGATTTGAAACTCAGCTACAATCCAGATCATGGGCTGAATTTTCGCCACGGAAGCAAGAAACAGCAGCCTGGTTTATTTCTGGGTCAGAAACCTGCTTCTGGTGGGAAACTGATTAAAGTTAAGATTTTCACTTGGGTAAGCCCTTAATTGGTATGGAGACAGGTTTGCTGTCCTATTAGAGCCGGGGGATGTTGGGGGTGGGATGGAGGCGAGTGGGAATGGGGGTGGGTCAGATGAAGAGGGGACTGATTTAAATTGCTGGTTGTCCTAGGGAGAAATATGCTGATTGTGCCAAAGCCTTCCACAGCTCCAAAGGGAAGAGAGATATCATAGGAGAGCCGGAGGCCTGGCACCCTCGGCAGGGCTGCCCCTTGCTTCATTGTTGCCAACCTAGATCTGATGGTGGACACTATGAGGGAGAGAAGGGAGGCCCTCTTCCCGGAGGGTGGCAGGAGGAGACCACCATGTCATGCAGCAGGAGCATCTCATTGTTCAGGGACATTTCCCTCCACCTCCTCTTCCTCCTCCTCTCTCATCTCCTGCTCCTTCTTCCCAGATGAGTTGTTTCCTTCCAGGTTCTCACTGTCCTCAAGGTCCACAGCTCTCTGAAGGCCATGTTCAGAGCCATAGAGAGCTCATCACACAACCACAATGACAGACGCCCTTGCAGAAAGGTATTGGAGGGTGCCACCAACTGGAACAGATACTGGAATTGCATCTTCAGAAACCCAATAGCCAACTCAGTGGTTGTCCAACTGAGCAGGTGGCATTGGTGTATCACCTCTGTACTTCTGTCTGGCGCTCCCATCAAGAGTGAGTAGCCATGTCTTCAAGGGATATCCCTTATCCCCTAGGATCCATCCATGCACTTTGGTTGTTGGAATTAAGATCTGGCAACCTGGACTTTCAGAGAATGAAGGAGTCATGGCAGCTGTCAGGAAAGCAAGCGCACACATGGTGGAAGCTCTTGTTGTGGTGCCGGACTAGTTGAACATTACAGGAATGGAAGCCCTTCCTCTTGATGAATCTGTGTGGGCAGTCACTGGGTGCCTTGATAGCACCTGGGGGAATCCAGCAATGGTGCTAAAAACAACTGCCCTGTATCCCTGCAAGGCCATGTCTGTCATGAAATAAATGTACTGTCCAGCTCTGGCAAAGAGGGCATCAGAGACCTGTGAGAAGTAGTGCTGGCATTTGCAAGATGCCATTAAGGTCTGCAGCTGATTCTTGGAAGGAGCTGTAAGTGAAGAAGTTCAAGGCCATAGTGATTTTGATGGCTACTGGCAGGGCATGGCAACCAGTGCTATGAAGTGTGCGATCTACTGCAATGAGGTCACAGATGTCTGTGACCATCTGCGTGGAGAGTCTCAGTCTCCTGTGGCGCTGGGTCTCAGTCATCTCCAGGTAGCTCCGTCTTCAGTGGTAGATTCTGTTTTGAGGGTATGGCCTCCGTTGCTTTCCAGCCCCTCTTTCTTCCCTCATGTCCTCCTGTTCTTGGAGTTCCGCCTTTCCCGGGGATGTTCTTCCTAATCTATCAACTTCAAATTGCTCTCATTATTTTAAATACCTCAATCAAAACTCTCCAAAGTCTATACTTTTATGCAGTAAAAAGACCCAGCTTTCTAACACTATCATGATAACTAAAAAAAATTTAAACTCGGTGTCAATCTAGTGCCACTCCTCTGAACCTTTTCCAAAGCTTCTATATCACTTGTTATTTCAATAACTGTCAACTGACAGTTATTTAAATGCATGAAGCTCCAGCAACTGTTTTGGGGTTATTAATTAGCATATGCTATCCGAATACATTCTGAACTTTTTTATTATATTCTTTATTTTGAGGAATTAGAGTAGTCTCAAGTCTACTGCAAATGTATATTACTGTTATCGATTCACTTGTTCATCTGTTGTACAATAAACGTGTTCAGTAAATAAACCAGAATCAAAGTCTGTTGATAGTATTGTTCTGCCATTTTCAAAGATGAGTAGAATCCTGCGGAAGCATAGGATACATCCAATCCTGTTAAAAACTTACCTATATATCGGAGGCAGTGAAGCTACCTGTGAGGCCACGGGAAACTAACTGGTCGAATTTAACTTTTGGGCCATCAACTGGTGATGTATGCCAACAGTCTGCCCATTCCAGCAGAGAGAGTTCAGAGCTATTTTGAGGCTTGCGACTCAGTTCAATGGTGCTGTCAAGCTTCTTTCCTCAAATGGGCATCCTGATGGGCTGCACTGGAATCAGTCAGGCCAAATAATAGGCAGCCTGGAGGTAAGTCTGATTGTTTAACGTTGATTGATTTATGAGGAGAAACAAAATGGATGAGATAGATATTTTCATTTTTATCAAAAATGGGCTGGCTGTGTGTTTTCGAATATGAGTATATGTAGTCTGGTGTAGATCCAGGCAAATCTCTACATCTTCCCTCCACTTGTTATATACACATGTACATAAACACAAGGTATAATGTCATGTGGAAAGGAATTTTCTGGCAGGTCCATCTGATTAGAGAAAAATAAGTTGCACTGTTTCTTCTCAGCTAAAGAAGGGACATTATATGACCCTGAAATGCTATGACCCTACGTTTTTATTTGGTTTAGTCAGCAGATCTATCACATTGAAATTACGTAACTTAAAAAGTTGCTTTTTTTACTGGAAATCTTTCCAAAGTCATTATTCAGACCCACGGAGTTTATTATTTGCACAATTGTTTGTCAAAACAAACACCATAAATTGGGCATGTATAAATGCATTCAATCCAATTATTTGCTGCTAAATCACTCCTATTATATTGCCAAAATAAGCAATTGCATCGCTAGAGTAATAAGACTTTTTTTGGTAAAAGCAAAATACTGCAGATGCTGGAAATCTGAAATAAAAACAAGAAATGTTGGAAATACTCAGCAGGTCTGGCAGCATCTGTGGAGAGAGAAGCAGAGTTAACGTTTCAGGACTTCTTTTGGTACTGGAATTCTATGCACATCAAATTCCACATCCAGGCCATGCTATTGCAGGAAGTATTATGTATTGCTGCTGTATTAGATGCTGCTCATCGTTCCATATCTTATTAAAAATCTTGCAATTTTGTGGGCTTTTCCTGTCTCTGTGACATTTTTGTCACACTTTTTATGTCAACCTTTTCCTATTATAAATTCCAATGTCCACTCTTAATATGGGTTTTGCCTAAGCAAACTAATTGTTCAGATTGTGCAATCTGGCTTCTGGACTCCCATATATCACCAAAATGCTTTCTGAAAATATTTTCATTGCCATCTTTTTTCTCTGTAACTGAATTCTAATAGAAAAAAATGTGCATTTTTATACCATCTTTCATAAAGCTCTTTTGAAATGTAGTCACGGCTGTTCTATAGGAAATCACAATAGCTCATTTTCACACAGCAAGGTCCCACAAACAGCAATAAGGTAGAGGACCAGATAATCTAATTTTAGTGGTGCTGATTGAGGGATAGATTTTGGCCAGGACACTAGGAAAAGTTCCCTACTCTTAGCTGAATAATGCCATGGGATCTTTTTCATCTACCTGATAGAGCAGATAGGGTCCTCATTTAATGTCCCATCTGTAAGATAAGGGTTTAAAATAAGCTTACAAATTTAAAAAGATGACATTTCACAATAACATGATTAAATTTATCCATTTAATTATTTTGTGATTTTTAATACCTTCATTAATTTTTTTACTTGAAGGCTTCAGCTGCTCTCGAATAACTGGACTTGAACTTTGTATTTTTGCCCTAAGCTGTGACTATGTGAGCTGCATTTGGATTGTATGTGAATTTCTCAGGATGCTTCAATTGTTTATCCCTGTTTGGCGCAATAGTAAAATGGGAAAGGTAGCCAAACCGTGGCTTACAAGGGAAATTAGAGATAGCATTAGATCCAAGGAAGAGGCGTATATATTTGCCAGGAAAAACAACAGACCTGAGGATTGGGAGCTGTTTAGAATTCAGCAAAGGAGGACCAAGGGATTGATTAAGGGGAAAATAGAGTAAGAGGACTTGACAGGGCAGATGCAGGAAAGATGTTCCCGATGATGGGGGAGTTCAGAACCAGTCTAAGGATACGGGTAAACCATTCAGGACTGAGATGAGGAGAAATTTCTTCACCCAGAGAGTGGTGAGCCTGTGGAATTCGCTACCACAGAAAGTAGTTGAGGCCAAAACATTGTATGTTTTCAAAAAGGAGTTAGATATAGTTCTTGGGTCTAAAGGGATCAAAGGGTATGGATGATCGTAATGAATGGTGGAGCAGGCTCGAAGGGCTGAATGGCCTACTCCTGCTCCTATTTTCTATGTTTCTATGTAATACCAGTCAGTTCTACTGACGGAATAATTTTCTTTAGTTTCAGGAACTTTCCTGTAGCTTTACTTCAAATAATTTTGAAAATCAAGAGGACAAATTTAAAAAGCTTAACTGGGGTAAAATTTATATTATTAAAAGGACTATATCTGTGTGGAAAAACTGAGAGGAAAAATGAGTGTACTAATTACACACCTGTTAGAGTTTTCATTTTCTGCCCTACAAACTTAAGAAAATGTACTAAGCTGAGAAAGAAAGACTACATTTATGCAGTGCCTTTCCAAACTTCAGGACAGAATATTTATTCAGACTAATGTTCAATTTTCAAAAAAAATTTATAAATTTTGAAGCCAACTAATTATCTCTACCTGTTTTTGTTAACATTTGGAAAAGGTTAATGCTAGTGGAAATAATGCTCTGCTGTGAGACAGAAGTTCTCATTCCTAACACATATAAGACATGGTAAGAGAGACAGACAGACACAAATTGAGAGGAAGCCAGCAGACAGTTTATTGACTCATTCTAATTGATTTTTTTTTAAGTTGCATTTTCAAAGAAAGCAAAACTCTGAGGAAAACAGATAGGAAGAAAGGGTGGCACAGTGGCGCAGTGGTTAGCACTGCAGCCTCACAGCTCCAGCGACCCGGGTTCAATTCTGGGTACTGCCTGTGTGGAGTTTGCAAGTTCTCCCTGTGTCTGCGTGGGTTTTCTCCGGGTGCTCCGGTTTCCTCCCACAAGCCAAAAGACTTGCAGGTTGGTAGGTAAATTGGTCATTATAAATTGGCACTAGTATAGGTAGGTGGTAGGGAAATATAGGGACAGGTGGGGATGTTTGGTAGGAATATGGGATTAGTGTAGGATTAGTATAAATGGGTGGTTGATGGTCGGCACAGACTCGGTGGGCCGAAGGGCCTGTTTCAGTGCTGTATCTCTAAACTAAACTAAACTAAACTAAAAGGGAAAGGGAAGGAGTGGAGATCAACAGAGCCAGAAAGTTGAGAGCGAGAGGAGGTTATAAGAAAGAGGAGGTTAAGATAAAAGAGGTTGAAGTAGGCAGCAAGGGTTGAGACAGACAAGTATATGTTAAATAATTGAATTTTGAAAGCAAATAAAATGTCTTAGGAAAACAAGAAGGGATGGTGAGAGAGGCAGGAAAGGAGACGAACTAGTTAAGAGTGATGGCCCTAGGCTTCTCACCACCCATTATTTGTAGGAGCAAATGGAATGGAGGAAGAATGGATGGCAAGTTAAAGCTGAGGTGACTAGATAGTGAAGCAAGCAGGTTGGGTAATACAGGGGTTGAGTGGGTAGTTCTAAAGATAGGGGTAACAATCAGTGGCTGGAAGTGAGAAGATAGTAAGAAGGTGAAGGGGTAGAGGATGTGATGAGGTGGAGATTGAGGATGCACAAGCATTTGCGGAAGAGGATAGTAAGGAAGCCTATGAGGACTGTATTTGCTCTGCCACTCTCATCCCAAATACAGCTTGCAGCCATTGGTGTCTTCCTTCACTTACCGTCCTCCATTTCCCACTCGAAAAGAAAAAAAGCAGACAAGAATAGAGAGAAGCAGAACGAGAGCCCTAGGCTCTAATCCTACTTCACCTAAAAGCTACATTTGGCCTTGATTCCTTATTTGAAACTACCCTTGGTGTTAATCACTACAGGTGATCAACTAGTAGACAGGTAAAATTACTGTTTCTGTGATGCTGTGTTGCTGTTAGATAAATCCTAGTTGCTAGCTTTAACAGTAACATGAGAAAGGGTCTGGTTATGTCTTGTATGCATAGAGAGAAAAATTAATAAATGCATTCATTATATCCTTAGATACCAACTTATGCAACATTTCCTTTTTCTTTTCTGCTAGGTTTGAATCTGATTGCCTTCGTCATAATTGTCTTCTCTTACTCCAGCATGTTTTATTCCATTCACAAAACTGGAGTCCAAACACCAGAAATGAAAAGACACATTCGAAGTGAAGTTACAGTGGCTTACAGATTTTTCTTCATAGTGCTTTCTGATGCCCTCTGTTGGATTCCAATTTTTCTCTTAAAAGTCCTTTCATTGATTAAGGTGGAGATTCCAGGTATCTCTTACTGCTGTTGCTATTTCTTTCCCTTAAAGGGCGCAATATTTTGTTTGTTCCAGAAAGATAGGTTCAGTGTTTTCTTGATCATATATGTAATTTGCTGCATTTGTCTACACATATTTCTGGTTAGCCATTAGTTTTATTCCTGGAAGTTGTCTTATACATGTAGAATTCTAGCTGTACATTGCAATTGTGTCAACTTTCAGTGTTTCAAGTTTTCAAGATGAAAAAAGAAACAATGTAATTTGTTTCAATGGGGCTTTAAAAGAAAAAGAATGAATGAGATTATATTAGGCAGAAACAATGTGAAAAGAAAAGCTAAAAATAAAAAAGACAGAGACAATGGAGAGGAAGGGATAAAAGACAGTATTAGAGTATTTCTTTAAACTTAAAAATGTTTAAGAAACATTTTAGGTATATGTGGTTAATATTTAGTAATAAAGCTCATCCTGATATTTAATTAAATTTATTACTATGACACTGTTCATTTCAGAACGAATGCATCAGATGAAAATGTATAAAATCAGCTGGTATATTTCCTTGGGTCATCAAGCAGTCTAAGGATTAACAAAATCCTCAGGATTTAGCAAAGCAGTAAACAATTGACCATCAATGGACTGAAATACCAACTAAGACAATTTTTGGGAAGAATCCTAGCAACAGCTGCATTACTGATATTAAACCATTTGATTAAACCAATTCTGATTTTATACCAACTCAGCTATATGACACATTTAGATCATGGTTTAATACCACTGACAGTTATATGTCAATAGTGAGGGGAGGCGGTGGCATAGTGGTATTGTCATTGGACTAGTAACCCAGAGACCCAGGGTATTGATCTGGAGATATGGGTTCGAATCCCACCATGGCAGAAGGTGGAATTTGAATTTAATAAATCTGGAATTTTAAAAAAGCTAGTCTAATGATAAAACCATTATCGATTGTTGTAAAAACCCATCTGGAAGGAAATCTACATGTGATTCCAGACCCACAGCAATGTCTCTTAGATGCCCACTGAAATGGTCAGTTGTACCTAACCGCTACAAAGTCAATAAAAAGGAATGAAAACCGGCGGACCACCCGGCATCGACCTAGGCACCGGAAACGACAACGGCAAACCCAGCCCTGTCGACCCTGCAAAACCCTCCTTACAAATATCTGGGGCTTGTGCCAAAGTTGGGAGAGCTGTCCCACAGACTAGTCAGAGTCATACTCACGGAATCATACCTTACAAACAATGTCCCAGACACTGCAATCATTATCCCTGATAGGTGCCGGGACAGTGGTCTACAGTAGGGAGGGAGTTGCCCTGGGAGTCCTCAACATTGACTCTGGACCCCATGAAGTCTCATGGCATCAGGTCAAACATAGGCAAGGTAACCTCCTACTGATTACCACCGACCGCCCTCCCTCAGCTGATGAGTCAGTACTCCTCCATGTTGAATACCACTTGGAGGAAGCACTGAGGGTGGCAAGGACGCAAAATGTACTCTGGGTGGGGGACATCAATGTCCATCAAGAGTGGCTCAGTAGCACCATTAATGGCCGAGTCCTAAAGGAACTAGCTGCTAGACTGAGTCTGCGGCAGGTGGTGAGAGAACCAACAAAAGGGAAAAACATACTTGACCTTGTTCTCACCAATCTGCCTGCCACAGATGCTTCTGTCCATGACTGTATTGGTAGGAGTGACCACCGCACAGTCCTTGTGGAGATGAAGTCCCGCCTTCACACTGAGGATACCATCCATCATGTTGTGTGGCACTATCACCATGGTAAATGGGATAGATTTCGAACAGATCTAGCAATGCAAAACTGGGCGTCCATGAGGTGCTGTGAGCCATCAGCAGCAGCAGATTTGTACTCAACCACAATCTGTAACCTCATGGCCTGGCATATCCCCCACTCTACCATTACCATCAAGCCAGGAGACCAACCCTGGTTCAATGAAGCATGCAGGAGGGCATGCCAGGAGCAACACCAGGCATACCTCAAAATGAGGTGTCAACCTGGTGAAGCTACAACACAGGACTACTTGCATGCCAAACGGCGTAAGCAGCATGCAATAGACAGAGCTAAGCGATCCCATAACCAACGGATCAGCTCTAAGCTCTGCAGTCCTGCCACATCCAGCCGTGAATGGTGGTGGACAATTAAACAACTAACTGGAGGAGGTGGCTCCACAAATATCCCCATCCTCAATGATGGGGGAGCCCAGCATATCAGTGCGAAAGATAAGGCTGAAGCATTTGCAACAATCTTCAGCCAGAAGTGCCGAGTTGATGATCCATCTCGGCCCCCTCCTGAGGTCCCCAGCATTACAGATGCCAGACTTCAGCCAATTCGATTCACTCCGTGTGATGTCAAGAAACGACTGAAGGCACTGGATACTACAAAGGCTACGGGTCCTGACAATATTCCGGCAACAGTACTGAAGACCTGTGCTCCAGAACTTGCCGCACCCCTAGCCAAGCTGTTCCAGTCTCGCTACAACACTGGCATCTACCCGGCAATATGGAAAATTGCCCAGGTATGTCCTGTATACAAAAAGCAGGACAAGTCCAACCCGGCCAATTACCGCCCCTTCAGCCTACTCTCAATCATCAGCAAAGTGATGGAAGGCGTCATCAACAGTGTCATCAAGCAGCACTTGCTTAGCAATAACCTGCTCAGTGATACCCAGTTTGGGTTCCGACAGGGCCAGTCAGCACCTGACCTCATTACAGCCTTGGTTCAAACATGGACAAAAGAGCTGAACTCAAGAGGTGAGGTGAGAGTGACTCCCTTGAGATCAAGGCAGCATTTGACCGAGTATGGCATCAAGGAGCCCTAGCAAAACTGGAGTCAATGGGAATCAGGGGGAAAACTCTCTGCTGGTTAGAGTCATACCTAGCGCAAAGGAAGATGGTTGTGGTTGTTGGAGGTCAATCATCTGAGCTCCAGGATATCACTGCAGGAGTTCCTCAGGGTAGTGCCCAAGGCCCAACCATCTTCAGCCGCTTCATCAATGACCTTCCTTCAATCATAAGGTCAGAAGTGGAAATGTTCGCTGATGATTGCACAATGTTCAGCACCATTCGCGACACCTCAAATACTGAAACAGTCCGTGTAGAAATGCAGCCTGGACAATATCCAGGCTTGGGCTGATAAGTGGCAAGTAACATTTGTGCCACATAAGTGCCAGGCAATGACCATCTTCCCTTGACATTCAATGGCATTACCATCACTGAATCCCCCACTATCAACATCCTAGGGGCTGCCATTGACCAGAAACTGAACTGGAGTAGCCATATAAATACAGTGGCTACAAGAGCTGGTCAGAGGTTAGGAATCCTGAGGTGAGTAACTCACCTCCTGACTCCCCAAAGCCTGTCCACCATCTACAAGGCACAAGTCAGGAGTGTGATGGAATACTCTCCACTTGCCTGGATGGGTGCAGCTCCAACAACACTCAAGAAGCTCGACACCATCCAGGACAAAGCAGCCCGCTTGATTGGCACACCATCCACAAACATTCACTCCCTCCACCACCAACGCACAGTGGCAGCAATGTGTACCATCTACAAGATGCACTGCAGCAATGCACCAAGGCTCCTTAGACAGCACCTTCCAAACCCGCGGCCTCTACCACCTCGAAGGGCAAGAGCAGCAGATGCCTGGGAACATCACCACCTGCAAGTTCCCGTCCAGGTCACACACCATCCTGACTTGGAACTATATTGCCGTTCCTTCACTGTCGCTGGGTCAAAATCCTGGAACTCCCTTCCTAACAGCACTGTAGGTGTACCTACTCCACATGGACTGCAGCGGATCAAGAAGGCAGCTCACCACCACCTTCTCAAGGGCAATTAGGGATGGGCAATAAATGCTGGCATAGCCAGTGACGCCCATTTCCCATGAATGAATAAAAAAAAATACTGTTATGACCAGGTGAGAAAGCGGTCTAGGGGTCCCTCTCAGCCTTCACCTGGTCTTACCGTAACGATTTAATTTTAAATACACCGGGCTGGATTTTATCCCAGCACCGCGCTCCCTGGCAGCGTCCTTTAAACTCAGCAGGGTGCCCGCATTTAGCAGCCGCCAAGGAGCCCTCATTTCAATAGTGGGGACGGAGAGCCCACCCACGATGACTTGTAGGGGCGGCCACCACGCAGGCGCCGGCACCATTTTTAAGGGGCTTTAAGCCCTTACAATTCATTTTAATGCTTAAAGGCAAAACATAAGTGACTGTTGCTAAATAGAAACGTAAGTTATGGAGGCCCTTCCCCAACCCCCCCCAATGGTCATTTCATTGCATGACATCCAATTGATTTCTCGAAAACACGAACTTTCCCCCGCAACCTTCTAACATCTGGCCTCTGACCCCTTCCCACCATTCACATAATCAATTAATTCTGTTTTCCCCGCTTTCTCACCCCTCCCACCCTGACATTTTTATTACTTCCCCCTCCCCAACAGGTTCTCACCTCGGAACTCCGTGCGGAGTTCCAAACGTGTGCGAAGGCCGAACAAAGAACGTAAAATTGGTGTGGGACGGCAGGTAAGTTACTTTGCATATATTTAGTGTCCATCTGCATATGGAGATGAAGGGCCCACCGCCAGGTGGCAGGGGGCCGCACTGAAGTCCCCCCGCCATCGGTTATATGCGGCAGGAGCTTCACGACATCACAGGTCGAGGCGGGCCTCTCCCGCAAGCATTTTACTGGCCCCTGCGCTGCGACCCGCGGCAAAGAAAGCACAGAAACCAGCACAAACAGGTTTTCTTAGGCTTAAAGAAGAAAGGTTGAAATCTACTAAATTTAAACTCTAATTCAGTTGCGCCTACGGATACACAATGCGCCCACGCTAGCATGCATATGCGATACACACTTACAAATAGAGATAGAAAAGAGCAGAAGAAAAATAAAGTGGAAAAGTTTGATGCAATATCTAAAGAGTTTTTGTTATGATTCTTCAAGCTCACTGCAGAGTCCTTGATTGTAGGTAGATCTTGCTTTTCGTTGGGGTCCAGTATTCTTCTTAAACCTTATTCGCTGTAGGAGACTTTTCTCTCTTGGGGTTCATGTGTCTTCAGTGGATTTAACGGCTTGTGAGAAAGAGATGGGAGCAGACAGGAGAGATCTTCTCAGTCCAGGAACAAACAGGCTTTCTGAGTTCAAACTCTCTGTGGCTAGTTCAAAATGACAATATTGAAAATGCTGGTCCCTTTAATTAAACAGGACTCATTTCAGTGTTAATAGAGAACAGGTGCTGCTCATTATGGTTTTGTATTTAAGGGCTGGGCTTTTACCCAGTTGGGGGTGTTACCTCTGGATAGAGAGTTAGTCCAAAGGGGGAAGGAAATTTGGACTGAAGTAGGAATTGCCAATGAAACAGTTGTGGATCGTATTTCTCATTTTGGTGAATGGACATCTGCCTGTTTAACACAAAAGACCCTGGAACAGCTAGTTCGTCTTGTGACCAGCTGTTTTTTTTTAATTCATTCATGGGATGTGGGCATCGCCGGCCAGGCTAGCATCTATTGCCCATTCCTAATTGCCCTTGAGAAGGTGGTGGTGAGCTGCCTTCTTGAACCGCTGCAGTCCATGTGGGGTAGGTACACCCACAGTGCTGTTAGGAAGGGAGTTCTTTTTTTATTGACTTCGTAGCAGTTAGATACAACTGAGTGGCTTGCTAGGCCATTTCAGAGGGTATGTAAGAGTCAACCACATTGCTGTGGGTCTGGAGTCACACGTAGGCCAGACCAGGTAAGGACAGCAGATTTCCTTCCCTAAAGGACATTAGTAAACCAGATGGGTTTTTACAACAATCGACAATTGTTTCATGGCCATCATTAGACTAGCTTTTTTAATTCCAGATTTATTAATTGAATTCAAATTCCACCTTCTGTAGTGGTGAGATTTGAACCCATGTCCCCAGAGCAATACCCTAGGTTACTAGTCCAGTGACAATAACACTACACCACCACCTCCCCTCCAACCAGTCCTGGATTGTATCACCTTAGTAGTCTCTGGAATACTCCTCTTACACACAATAACAGGTGATCAAGGTCCATTGTGGGTTGAATGTGTTGGGGAATGGTCCTTGGTCCTTCTAAGCACTGTCTGTTAATATGTAAATGTCTTTTCCAGCCATGGCTGATCTGTTTAACAAGTCATTTCCTTACTCCAGCAACAGTTTAAAACCAATGTTCATGACAAAATTAATATGCCTCATTCTCGGTAGATGGGGGCCTAGCATGATGCCTCCACACCCACCGGAATGAAATGTGATTTTTAAAGAGAACATTTCATTAAAAGGGTCGAGAGAAAAAATATAAAATATAGGGGAAAAACACGCCCCTCTCCCTCTCGTTCATTCACATTCATTCATAAATCCCAAAATTTATTAAAACTGCCCCCCCCCCCACCTTTTTGGCATCCCAGTAAACATGTGTTTTTTGGGGGAAAGTTTTTCTTCAGTTTGCCCATTTCCATGGCTGCCTAGAAAAGGCAGTGGGGGGTGTTAGATTTAATTAGAACTAAGCTGGAATTTTTTTCCTCAGGAGAGTCAGTAGTGGGCGGGTCTATCCTGAACACTCTTTCAGTACTTTGCTGAGTCATGCAAAGGCTTTTGACTTTAGGGGGCTGGATAGTTTTCTTCTTTCTAACTGCAAGGGAGGATTCTTTGCTAATCTCCCCTTTGTCCTCTGGGACACTTCTGCCTGCAGGTATTTGTGCAGACTCTACTGCACTCCCTGTGGCACTTTGACTAGGTGAGGTATCACCTTCATGGTTTCTCTGCCACCTAGAGGTCTTTGTCTCTGCAGGTTCCTGTAAATGCTGTCGCAACTCTGGTGGGCTTCTTCTAGTGTCTGCATTTACGTCGGAGGATGTGGGGTCTAACTTTTCACATTTTCTGGGGTTAGCTGACCGGACAGTAGGGGTTTTCATCCGAGATTCCTCCAGGACTTTCTTTAACCTGCCCTCTTGGTCACTTTTCCCCCTTCCCTGTCTAACCTTTTTCCAGCCATGTGCCTGCCTGTCCCTTTTTATTCGCAGTGGGGGTCCCTTACAATTCACCAACCCTCTGCTGGAGGGTTCTCCTAACACCGGTACAGGATTTAGGGGTGCAGGTTTCACTGTAGGTTGGGGATTCCCCTCAACCTGGCACATGTGGCAACTCCTGCAGTACTCCACCACATCTTTGTGGAGTTTTGGCCAGTCAACTGCTGTCTTATGCGGGCTTTGGTCTTTCATATATCGGCATGTACAGTCTCTGTAGTCTCGTGGGTCCTTCTTAATATTTTGCTCCGGTACCTCTGCGTCACCACTAACTGGTGAATTACTGTCCACTTCTTGCTCTCAGGTCTGTGAGGAAAACTCCATTTCCTCATCAGTACCCCATTCTTTAAAGAGTATCAGGGACTCCCTCTGTTTCACTTTCAGACTGGGCAGCCTGTGCTAACTCTTGCAATACTGGGTCGGCTCGCTGAGCCTCAGCTAGGGAAAATCCATTTAATTCATTCCCTGGATCTCCTAACTTTCCAAAGAAAGTCTCAGGCAGACATACCAGGTTATTTTCCTGCAATGCCAATGCAGTCTCCTCTCGGGGAGCTATGTTTGATCATGACCTGTTCCACTATACATTCAGGGAAAGTGCAGGGGTCTGTCTCCTGCCACGGCTCTGTCTCTCTGACCTCTTGCAGTCTTTCTTTCACCACTCGGGGGAGCTACCACCTTCACCCCTGTCAGATCATTACCTAGGAGCAGGTCAACCTCGCCCACAGGCAAACTAGGGACAATCCCTACAATTACCGGTCCTAAAACTAGGTCGCACTCCAGGTGCACCCGGTGTACAGGTACAGGCATACACTGCCCTCCAAAACCATTCACCACTATTCTGGTGTTCACTGCACTCTCTGGGGGTAAGGTCAAGCCTTTTCCCAGTAAAAGGGATCTAATGGCCCCTGTGCCCCTGAGAATTACTATGGCCTTGCTTGCCCCACTCGAGGGGTATGGGTTACTTTCCCTTCAGACACAAAACCCTGATAACCTTCAAGAATCCTATTAAATTTTCCTGCACTTGCATCCATTAGCTTCCTGGGTCTCACTCTTACTGCAGTTAAAGCCACAGCTTTTTCTGCTGTGCTTTCCATCAGGTTCGCTTCTTCACTGAATGAGTGTGCCCTGATTAACCCTACCGGCTTTCCCTTTAGTTTCCAGCAGTCAGATTTTAAATGCCCTGCTTTATTACAATAGAAGCATACAGGTCTCCGGGTCTCACCTTTGCTCCAGCACCTTCCTTTTTAGCTAAAGGAGGGCCACCTGTGTCTCCCTCTTTCCTTTCTCTCCCAGGAGTGCTTAAGCTCCTATCACCTTCCCTTTGCAGATTTGTGGGGGTGACTAGGAAAGGTTCTCCCCTGGGAAACCGACTTATAAATTAAAGCAAACTCATCGGCCAGTATGGCTGCTTGCTGGGCTCTCTGGACCTGCTGCTCCTCTACATGGGTCTTTATGGAGAGTGGGAGAGAGTGTTTAAATTCTCCAAACAGAATTGCTTCTCTGAGATTCTCATAGCTGAGCTGAACTTTAAGCGCCCTCAGCCACTGGTCAAAAGCCAGCTGCTTACTTCTTTCAAACTTCAGGTAAGTTTGATTAGCTTGCTTCTTGAGGGTTTTAAACTTTTGGTGATCGGCTTCGGGTACTAATTCATATGCCCCGAGGATAGCATTTTTGGTCAGTTCATAATTTGATAAACTCTCATCTAGCAACAGGGAATAAACCTCATGGGCTTTTCCGGTTAGCTTGCTGTGTAATAAAAGAGGCCAGGTCTCAACTGGCCATGTTAGCTGCCTTGCCAGTTTCTCAAGGGACACAAAAAATACTTATACATCTTCCTCATTGAGTTTTGGGATTAGTTGAGCTAGTTTTTTTCAACAATTTTGTGCCCAGCCCTGAATTATGCTCCTCCATATTGGCCATGCTTTCACTGGGATTACTGTGTCACCCCCTAGTTAACTCAAGCCACTTCAGCTCTGTCTCTTGTTATGATCCTGTAGTTTTTTGGAGGGGAAGAATGTGGTGTGCCTTTAAGACTGGAAAACTGGAAAGGAAGAGTACTGCTTTAAGGCAACAAGCTCCAGAGACTGTGATTCAAAAAGTGCATTCTGGTTGTCCGGGATACAGCCACTCAGGACCAAAGACACGAGACACATTGTTGCCGATTGACATTTGAAACTTGTTAAAACTGGCTTTTGGACACTTTTTACAGAGACACAGACAGACAGCTTGACCAGCATATACTGAAGGAAATGAGAACTCTCTCTTGGTTTATTTAAACCCTACTTATTATACTCTCAGAATTCGGATGTCAAGCTAGATTAATTTCTTAAAAGAAAATAATCAATTCCTTTAACTACTGAACTGTAACTGTTGAAATTCATTGCTGGAAAAGAAGAGCATCAATTCAACCACTGAATTACATGACGGACTGTTCTACTATTGAAGAACCTTTTTTTCTCCCATCTGTCAGCTGTGAGGACTTCAAGCAACATTGGACTATTCCACATTGGAAGATTTCACTTTGGCAGGAGTGTCAATATGCAAGGACGCCAATTTTTTTAAATTTTAAATGTTGTTTATATCTTAGTAATGTTTAAGGATTTAGTTTTTCTAATTAAACAGCTAATTTGGTAATCTAAAGACACCTGGTTTGGTTAGCCTCATTCGATGGTAATAGATGGTACAATTTGGCTGGGTCTTTATTTAATTTGGAAAGTTTAAAATAATATGTTAGGCAATCTGTGGAGGGATGAGACTGAATCAACGGTGCATTTCTCCCACCACAATCTGAATCGTTTATTTTGATCGGGGCTTTGACTGGAGAGCAGTCGGTCATAACATATTGATTGGGTTTCTCGTCCGGGATTTGAATCCTATATTAATTGGGGGCTCGCTCGAGATTGAATCATTTTTAATTAAGCCGCTCATATCTAGGATCAGAATCAGACTAATTTGAAGGGCTCGCATTTGGAATCATTAACTATTCTTCTCTGGGATATCATATTTAAATTGCGGTCTTGCATTTGGCATCGTATTTAATTGCTCTTGCATCTGGGATCATAGCAATTGGAAACTCAATTGTTGGGATCTAAAACTAACACCAATTACAAAGAAATTAAAAGAACCAGGTCTCTTGTATAATAAGCTACAGTCTATAAGGTAGCAGAGTTTTTGGGAAAGCAGACTGTTTCCCTGAGTGACTTGATAACTTTAACTAAGAACAAATTAAAAGAATTGGCAGCGAAATTGGGGTTGGAATTAAAATCAGGTGCCAAAAAAGCAGAAATAATTGACATAATAGCTAAACATCTGGAATTAGTAGAAGATAATGATGACGATGATGAAGCTGAAGGGGAATACGAGGAACAAGAAAGGGAATACGAGAGACAAGAAAGTAGTAGGTCTGAGAGTGATGCAGTGGTATTGACTAGGATTCAGTTAGAAATGAAAAACTTGAATTGGAAGGCAGGGAGAATGAAAGGGAATTTAGGCTAAAAGAGATGGAACTAAGACAAAACTGTCAGGAAGAATCTGAATTTATATCAGGGCTCAGCAAAAAGTTGTTTACATTTATACAGGCTCTTCCTAAGTTGAAGGAAAGGGACCTAGAGGCATTTTTCATATCTTTTGAAAAAATAGCCAAACAGCTGAAATGGCCGAAAGAAAGCTGGACATTGCTCACGCAGGGCAGGCTGGTAGGCAGAGCTCATGAAGCTTATGCCATGCTTCCTGAAGAGGCTTCTGCAGGTTGAGATGGCAAAAAAGGCTATTCTCGCTGCGTGTGAGTTAGTCCCTGAAGCTAACATCAGAAGTTTAGGAATTTACAGAGATTGGTTGGGCAGACATATTTAGAATTTGAGAGAGTTAACTTTGACCATTGGATACGGGCATTAAGGATAGAAAAAACCGAAGAGAACCTTCGAGAATTGATTCTCTTAGAGTTTAAAAACTCAATTTCTTCAGTATTCCTATAGTTAATCTGAGAGTTTTGAAAGCTAGGCAGCAGCAGAAATTGCTGATGATTTTGAGCTTGTGAATAAGCCAGCCTATATTGTCCATTACCCCCATAAATCCAAGAAGCGTAGAAAGTGGGAGAGTGAAAGGAAGGCAAATAGCTGGGGACAAGAAGGAACAGCTGGGAATGCCCCAGGATCACCTCTTCAGGTCAGAAAGGAAGGTGCTGAGGGTAGAAGTGAGGTTCGCAAGCCAAAGTGTGATCATTGCAGCAAAATAGGTCAGCTTCATTCAGAGTGCTGGAAATTGCCAGGTAAACCCATAGGACTTGTTGGGGTACGCAAAGTTAGCGCAGAGGAAAGGACTCTGACTGAGAGTATACCAGACCAGCTTTAACGACAGCTGTGAAACTAGATACTAAAACTAAAAGGAGTGTAGAGATTAAGAATAAAATACCTGAGAGTTATAATGAATTTTTGTCAAAGGGGAGAGTAACTCCATATCCTGTAAGTGAGATGGGAAAACCTACCATTTTACTCAGGGATACAAGAACAACCCAAACACTCTTGCTGGGGAAAGAATTGAGGTTTCCACCTGACAGCGCCTTAAACACTAAAGTTTTAGTTAATGGAATTGGCAGGGAGTGTATATCCGTACCTTTGTATAAAGTACGCCTAGAGAGTGACTTAATATCTGGGATAGTAACTGTAGGTGTTGTCCACAGTTTACCAGTAAATGAAATTGATCTACGCCTAGGAAATGATTTGGCTGGATCAAAAATATCAGTTTCTCCTATAGTTACAGAGGAACCAAGTGAAATTAAGGAAACAGAGCAATTACAGTTCTAGGAATATTTGCTGCATGTGTAGTTATCTGAGCAATGGCTAAACAGGATCCATTGTCTGAGGTAAAAGGGGCACCACAAATAGATAGTCAAGTACCTGAAACTTTATTTGGCAATTTAGATAATCCAAATGAGATGTTTAACAGATTGTCTATCATTGCAGCACAGCAAGCTGATCCAGAAACATACCGAAGAGCACAGATGGCTCTGTCAGAAGCTGAAGTGAAAGGAGTTCTGGAAGGCTATTATATGGCAAATGGGGTTTTGAGGAGGAAATGGAGACTGCCTCATAGACCTGCCGACGACAACTGGACAGTTGTTGAACAGATAGTGGTACCACCTAAACATTGGCAAGGATTATTAAGGTTAGCACACAACATTCCTTTTGCAGGATATTGGGGAATTTGGAAGACCAAATCACACATAAGCAAACATTATTACTGGCCAGGTCTTACAATGGACGTGAGACAATTTTGTAGGACATGACATACCTGTCAAATGGTGGGAAAACCACAACCTACCATAAAACCAAGGATGAAGTATTAGTGTTTTTACCAGCACAGGGAGAACCATTAAACGCACAGTTCAGTGGCCCATATGGAGTGATCAAAAGAGTGGGTAAGGTAGATTACTTGATTGACACCCCTGATCGCCGGAAGAAGAACCGGTTGTGTCACATTAATATGCTCAAACAATATTACCATAGGGAGGAGGATAAGCCAGTACAGGTATGTCAGGTATTCGGGACTGTGGAGAAGGAAAAGGATTGTGAGAATGCAGAAAAGCAGACCTGGGAAATGCTCAGATTGAACCTCCAACTATCCGATTAGTGAATATAGAATGGCTAGGAAAATTAAACAATAGGCAAAACAGTGTGAAGTCCAAAACAGGGTTTTCACGATGTTTCAAAAAGTTTGTGGGGATAAGCCGGGACGTACAACCTTATACACATGTAGAGGGTGTATGGAGAACCATTCCTTTAAAACAAAATCCTTGTTGCTCAGGTCCAGACAGACAAGCCCAAGTGGAAGCAGAGGTACAATGCATGCTGAAGGGCAGCTTAGTTGAACCTAGTCAGGACAGATGGAATTCGCAGGTGGTCTTGATGCTAAAACCTCATGGGTTGGCTCAAACTTGCATAGACTCTAGAAAAGTCACTGTGGTAAAGAAGGCAGACTCCTACCCAAATTCTTATTTAAAGGAATGTACGGACAGAGAGGGCAACACAATGTGTCTTTAAGAGATAGATGTGTTGGAGGGATACTGTCAAATTGCTTTGGCACCCCAAAGTAAGTACAAAAATCAGCTTCTGTTACATTGAACAGGGTTTTCCAGTGTCAAATGATGCCACATAGGTTAAAGGGTACTTGAGAAACTTCTCAGAGCCCAGTAGTGGTCATTGCTCCTAGCTGTGCAGCTCACCTGGCTGAGGTGATGGACAATAGGGACATGTGTAAGAAAAACACGAATCAATTGGGAGACTAGGCTTGGAAATTTAAAATGGGTTAACCTTTTGAACAACCTTTTGAAAATTTAAAGCCAACGTGTTCTGGTGGAACTTGTTGCTCTAGTCTTAAGATTTTAGAAAGGTGTATGCCAGCAAATGCGAAAAAAATGTTAGCATTTTTTTCAATTTGTATTTTCTGCACATTGTAATGAAACACATTTTTAGGAAAGGCATTTCATTCCGCCAGGGGCGGAGATGTTATGATCCTGTTTTGTTTTGGAAAGAATGCGGTGTGCCTTTAAGGCTGAAAAGGGAGCAGTACTGCTTTAAGGCAACAAACTCCAGAGACTGCATCAAAGAATGCATTCTCATTGCCTGGGATACAACCACTCAGACTGTGATTCAAAGTGCATTCTGGTTGCCCACGATACAGCCACTCAGGACCAAAGACACGAGATACATTGTTGCTGATTGACTATTGAAACTAGTTAAAACTGGCTTTTGGACACTTTTTACAGAGACACAGACAGACAGCTGGACCAGCATATACTGAAAGAAATGAGAGCTCTCTCTTGGTTTATTTAAACCCTATTTATCATACACTCAGAATTTGGATGTCAAGCTATATTAATTTCTTAAAAGAAAATAACCAATTCCTTTAACTACTGAACTGTAATTGTTGAAATTCATTGCTGGAAAAGAAGAGCATCAATTCAACCATTGAATTGCACGATGGACTGTTCAATGTTGAAGAACTTTTTTTCCCCGTCGGATGGCAGTGAGGACCTCAAGCAACCTTGGACTATTCCACATGGAAGATTTCACTTTGGCAGGAGCGTAAATATGCAAGGACGCTAATTCTTTCTATTTTAAATGTTGTTTATATCTTAGTAGTATTTAAGAATGTAGTTTTTCTAATTTGTTGATCTAAAGACACCTAGTTTGGTTAGTCTAACCCTGTTTCTGCTTCTTCAGAGTCAAGGGGAAATGGTTGGCCACTAGCCTTAGGAGTTCAGACTTCCTAGCCTTTCCACGTACAGTGTTCCCACACTGCTTAGCCATTTTCCTCAACTCTTCCATAGACAGTGCTTTTAACTTATCCCAAGTTACTTCACCCTGGCTTGGGAAGCTATTAGCTTCAATTGCAGACATGTTAGTATTCAAGCACACACAAGCACAGGAAAACCTGTATTAAAATGTTTCTCTTTTTTGATTGGGAACAATTTGGCTTCCCACTTCTATTTTCTCTCGTTTGTGGGTCAATTCCAGATGCTAGCACCCAAATTTCTGTTACGACCAGGTTAGAAAGCGGTCTAGGGTTCCCTCTCAGCCTTCACCTGGTCTTACCTTCCGAAGAAGGGTCACTGACCCGAAACGTTAACTCTGCTTCTCTTTCCACAGATGCTGTCAGACCTGCTGAGTGGTTCCAGCATTTCTTGTTCTTACCGGAACAGGGTTTAATTTTAAACACACCATGTTTTTAGTTCCCCCTTGGTGAATCCTTGTTCACTGCTTTCCAATTATAAGGCAAAGCAACCAGCACAAATAGGTTTTCTTAGGTTTATAGAAGGAAGGTTGAAATTTCTTAAACTTAAACTCTAATTCGGTTGACACCTACAGATACATGACACACCCACGCTAGCATGCATACATGATACACACATGCAAATAGAGATAGAAAAGAGAAGAAAAATAAAGTTTGAGGCAATAGCTGAAGAGTTGTTGTTACGGTTCTATGAGCTCACTGTAGAGTCATTGATTGTAGGTAGATCTTGCTTTTTGTTGGGCCCGTATTCTTCTTAAACCTTGTTCACTGTAGGAGACTTTTCTCTCTTTGGGTGCATGTGTCTTTAGTGGATTCAGAGACTTGTGAGAAAGAGATGGGAGCAGGCAGGAGAGATCTTCTCAGTCCAGGAACAAACAGTCTTTCTGAGTTCAAACTCTCTGTGGCTAGTGCAAAAGACCCTGGAACAGCCAATCAGTCATGTGACCAGCTGATCTAACCAGTCCTGGATTGTATCACCTGAGCAGTCTCTGGAATACTCCTTTTACACACAATACCTGGTGATCAAGGTCCATTGTGGGTTGAATGTGTCAGGGAATGGTCCTTTATCCTTCCAAGCATAGTCTGTTAAAATGCAAATGTCTTTTCCAGCCACAGCTGATCTGTTTAACAAGTCATTTCCTCACTCCAGCAACAGTTTAAAATCAATGTTCATGACAAAATGAATGTGCCTCACTCTTGGCAGGTGGGGGCCTAGCATGACAATACATTTATGTCAGAATTAATGCATAGCTGTAAGAGCACAATGAATATTCAGATCATACAGTTGCTGCGGCTAGATCATGAAAGAAACTCTGTACAAAGAACAAAGAACAAAGAAAATTACAGCACAGGAACAGGCCCTTCGGCCCTCCAAGCCTGCGCTGATCCAGATCCTCTATCTAAACCTGTCGCCTATTTTCTAAGGGTCTGTATCTCTTTGCTTCCTGCCCATTCATGTATCTGTCTAGATACATCTTAAAAGACGCTATCGTGCCCGCGTCTACCACCTCCGCTGGCAACGCGTTCCAGGCACCCACCACCCTCTGCGTAAAGAACTTTCCACGCATATCCCCCCTAAACTTTTCCCCTCTCACTTTGAACTCGTGACCCCTAGTAATTGAATCCCCCACTCTGGGAAAAAGCTTCTTGCTATCCACCCTGTCTATACCTCTCATGATTTTGTACACCTCAATCAGGTCCCCCCTCAACCTCCGTCTTTCTAATGAAAATAATCCTAATCTACTCAACCTCTCTTCATAGCTAGCTCCCTCCATACCAGGCAACATCCTGGTGAACCTCCTCTGCACCCTCTCCACAGCATCTACATCCTTTTGGTAGTGTGGCGACCAGAACTGCACGCAGTATTCCAAATGTGGCCGAACCAAAGTCTTATACAACTGTAACATGACCTGCCAACTCTTGTACTCAATATCCCGTCCGATGAAGGAAAGCATGCCGTATGCCTTCTTGACCACTCTATTGACCTGTGTTGCCACCTTCAGGGAACAATGGACCTGAACACCCAAATCTCTCTGTACATCAATTTTCCCCAGGACTTTTCCATTTACTGTATCCTCTCCACCTATTCCAACCCCCTCCCAGGTTGTATCAGACTGTGCGCAATCTTGTGTTCTGTTTGACCCTGAGCTGAGTTTCTAACCCAAATCCTCTCAATCACAAAGACTACCATACTTCTGCCTCCATAATACTGCCTGCTTCTGCCCTTGCTTCATCTCATCTCATGTTGAAAGTCTCATCTATGCCTTTATCACCTCCTGATTTGACTATCCCTGTCTAGTCTTCTTCATCAAAACTGTAAACCAGCTCATCTACAATTCTGCTGTTTGTATTCTATCCTGCGCCAGATCTCATTGTTCTATTTCAGAAAGCCAGCTGGTGAAGTATAGAATTAGAGACAATCTTTACACACTTTTTTATTTATTTACAGAGTTACACATTACAAGCATATACCTCCTAAACCAACAACCACAGTTTTAGTCTGTGTCTGTTTATTGGGCTCAAGTGAATCCCCAGTTAATGCCTACTGCTTGCATACAATTAAACACAATATACAATTAACACCTATCAACCCATCATTCTTAACCTTGCTGATCTCCATTGCATCCAATTTAAAATTCTTATCTTCATGTTTCTGATATTCAGGGCTGGATTTTGCCACAGGCTTCGGGACCCCAATGGCAGGACCAAATGTGGGTCTCGAGCCCACACCTGCTGAGAGTGAGACCAGCATAGCAAACTTTCTAGAAGCAGCCTCCCATTTGGCTGCCACCGCATTTGACGTCCAATAAGGACAGTGTCCGGGCTCTTGATGCTGCTGGCCCAGTCAGACGGTTGGCAGCCCCACCAGAAAAGATGGGCGCTGCTGAGGCAGGTTGGAGACGATAAGGGTGACTCAAAATGGAAGCACCCTTGCTATCCACACAGGAGTAATCAAATAAGAAGGATCCAGTTCGGTAAGTACAGATGGATGGAGGGGAAACCCCTCGTTGGATTGGTCTGGGCTATAATTGCAGCCTTTCATTACTTCAGCCCCCTCTTTACAGCTTAGAGCCTCTGGCTCCAATGCCCTCCACCTACCGCAGGGGGGCTGCATCCATTGAGCTGGCAGCCTCCACACTCGGCTGTTGGTGGGGAGGAGGCACTCCGCGACCAACAAAATGGCAGAGAGGCCACAGGATTGCTCCTAATTGGGACCTTAACTATGCCAATTGGCTGCCAGCCTCCGTGGAGCAGGCAGCTGACCCACCTCCCATCCTGCCACGGAAAGCTCCCCAGCAGTGGGAATGTGTTGGGGAGCCGTCCTGATGCTCTTTTGTCGGCTGCCTGTATTTTGCCAGCTCCCCCGCCTTGAAGCCCACCACCACGGGGTTGGGAAAATTCAGCCCTCAGCCTTTTATACCACCTGAGCTGTGTGACCTATTTAGATCATGACTCCATTCTTACCTATCTAATCGTAGGCAGAGTATCACCTGCAATGGCTTCACTTCCAGCTCTCCACCATTAACTCAGGTGACCCCAAAGATTTATCTTTGGTCCCTCCTATTTCTCATCGACATGCTTCGCCTTGGTGACACCATTGGAAAACACAGCAATAGTTTTCACATGTATGTTGACGACACCAGCTCTACCTCACTAATATCTCTCTTGACTCCTCCATTGACTCATTTTCTTTTCTCACATCCAGTACCAGATCAGCAGAAATTTCTTCCAGTTAAATATTGGGAAGTTTGAAGGCATTGTCTTTGGTCCCCATTAGAAACTCATTCCCCTAGCTACTGACTCCATGGCCGGAATTTTACAGCCCTGCAATGAGCGGGCTGGTGGCAGGGTGGGGCGGTGTAAAATTGAGTGGGAGGCGGGGAGTCTGTTCCCGAAGCCTTCCCACCCCCTCTGCAATTCTATGCAGGGCGGCAGTGGTGAGAAATGGCCTGCCCACCCCAGACCAATCAAGGCCCTTAAGTTGCCAATTAACTGCCACTTAAGGGCCTCCTCCTGCCGCCGGGGTTTTTTGCCCTCAGCGGGCACATGGCAAAGATCCCAAGAACTAGGTAAAGCCTGGTGGCCGCCTTCTGGGCTGGGGGGCCCTCCTGATCAGGCCACTTGTGCTCCACCGAGTGCCACCCCCGCTGTCCCAACCGCCCCCACCGCACTACATTCCTCATCCCCTCTCCCCACCACCCAACTGACAGTTAGGCCCCAAAAACCTCCCTTCATTCCAGGGCTGTCCTTCACCTTGCTTGTGATGGTTGGGTATGGTCCCAGCAATGGCCACCGCTCCTGGTGGCGCTGCTGGGACTAAGAGCTGCTGGCCCGCTGATTGACCAGTAGCTCCATTTGGCAGGAGGTGGAAGTCCCAAACAAGGCCAATTAAGGGCCTGGGGAGTGAAAAATCCCAGTGTGGCTCCCCAGGCCCGGCAGAGTTGGGCTCACCCCCAACTTTTCGGCCGGTGGGCGGAACCTCCTGCCCAACATAATATTCTGGCCATACCTCTCCCTAGCAACTGTCTGAGGCTGAACCAGACTGTTCGCAACCTTGGTGTCATATTTGACCCAAGATATGCTTCCAACCACATACCTGTGCCATCATTAAGAGCGCCTACTTCCACCTCTGTAACAGCACCCAACTCAGCCCCTGCTTTGGCTCATCTGCTGCTGAAATCTACATCCATGCTTTTGTTACCTCTATATTTGACTATTCTAATGCACTCCTGGATGGCCTCCCACATTCTACCCTCCATAAACTTGAGGTTATCCAAAACACTGATGCCTGTGTTCTTACATGCACCAAGTCCTGTCACCCCACACCCCTGTGCTTGTTAACCTACACTGGAAGCCATTGCAGGTGATTCTCTGGCTACGATTAGATAGATAAGAATGGAACCAGGCACATGAAGTTCCACCAACTGGATGACGGTGGAGAAGGTTTGTAGGAGGATGGTGTGGTGGTCATCTGTGTCAAAGACTCCATAAAGGTTGAGAAGGATGAGAAGGGATATTCTATCCTGGTCACATTCACATAGGATGTCATTTGGGACTTTCATAAGTCAGGCAGCATCTTTGGAGGGAGAAGCAGAGTTAACTGGCAGAATTTTTACCTAACCAACCTGCTCGTACTGGGGTTGGGGGTTGGGTGGCAGCAGGTTAGAAACCTGATTATGAGAGAATTAGGCTTTGCCATAGCTGTTTAAGTCAGCCACAGCATTAACATCCCTCTTCTAGGTTTCCTGACCAATCAGAGTGTGGACCTGATGACGACCCACATCAGACAATGGAATTGAAAGGGACCTCAGCAGGGGTCAGAATGGCTGCATCCCAGATTTGTTCCAGAGGCTTCTACAAGCACAAGAATAGAAGCATAAAGTGGGAAGGCTGCCCACCCCCCACTTTCTGACTCTTCTCTGGAGGTCCAGCGCAGGATGTGAGAGCCCGCTGAGAAGTATTGCCTCTTGCGGATGGGAGGAAGAGACCAGCTTCTCAGACCAAACAAGTGTGGCTGGAAGTCAAAGACGCAGTCAGGATAGTGGTCCTCACACCTGGATTCTGTGTCACAAGAGGTTCTATGACCTCATGTGGGCAGGAAAGGGGAGTGGTGTTCCACATTCAGGTGGCAAAACCCACACACCGACTTCCCCAGCATCTTTTGCACAGCACTCCTCATCTTGCAGCTTGACATTCCTCTCTCTTGAGGTAACTCCTTGCATTCCTACCTGAACAGCACACACTAGCACCCACCCTCATCGTATTGGCATCTCAAACCAATTCCTCAGAGATAACTTCGCAAATGTTGCCATTCTGTCCTCCCCCACAATCCATTTCTCATACTTATAACTCTCTGTTTTCTCTCCTTGCAGAAGAAAGCGCAGAAGTCCAGGGAGAGACAGAGAATAGGAGTGGCCATCCAATGAAAGCCACCCAGACCACTGCAAAGGAGGAGACCTTGGAGATCGACAGGGTGGCGCAATGCATGGCCATTGGCAATGGAGAGATGAGGCTCTCCTCCCAGATACCTGGTGACAGAATTAGAAATCACGCTGCCATTTTGCACAAAACAAAACAAACAATCATTAATGTCAATTTGCTATCACCACTAACTGAAATGTGAACATCTGCAGAATGTTTACTATTTACCCCTTCTCAATGTAGTTCTAATTCATGTTTTTCATCTTCCATAGGTCCTTCAAGTATGACACAGAAGTTGAAGCAAGAGGAAGCAGAGGTGGAAGCACCATCAAATGATTCAAATGCACTAGTTCAGATACAAGCATCCTGGAGGACGTCCAAGGGAGATAGCTAGTTAGCTAGTTGTCACAAGGTGAGGGGCACATCACAAGTGAGCAGGTGATAGAGATAGAAACAGCAATGGAAGCTCCCTGTCAGAGGGTGCAGGAAATTGCCAAACTCTGTTCAGCTGGATGCAGATGCTGAGCCTTGGAGTGGGGGTGGTGGTGCGGTGGTGATCATCCATGAAGAGGACAGTTCCATAGCAGCAACAGAAAATGTGTGAGGTTCTGTCAGCCTTTCCAGAAGTAATGCACACCCTTGGAGAGAGTGCAATGATGTCTCTGGCATTTATGCTGATGCCCACCTCCATGGAAAGAGTGGCCACCTGCATGGCGAATCAGATGTGGCAGGCAATCAAACCAATAACCTGCACATTCTGGGCTGAACTTAGTGGCGCCGGCAGAGCTCCCAGCATCACCAAAAAAGCAGGGAGAATCCTGCCTCAGCTATTTGGAGCATCACCCCCACCCCACCCCCCCAACCGCCCCGGCGTGATTCAACGACGCCCAGGCAATTAACAGCCCAGCACCAGGATCCCGGTATCTTTAAAAATGGGGATTCCATCTCCAAGAGCTGCCAGCCCTCCAATCACAGGTCTGGCAACTCAGTAGTGTCGGTAGTGCCACCGACAGCAGTGGCCATTGCCAATACTGCAGAGGCCTTGGACCCAGGCCCAGTAATGGAGCCCCGGACCCTAGGTAAGTGAGGTGGGGTTGCCGAGGCCACTCGGGCAGGCCCCAGCGATAAGGTGGGGGGAGAGGGTGGGCATTAAATACAGGGGGAGGTGTGTTCCAATGAGGTGTTGTTTTCTGGTGGGGGCCACAGATTGCCCACAGAGGAGGGACCCCCACCAAAGCCCACAGGGAAGTCACCTAATGTTACTAGTCAACCTCTCCCTGTGGTGGAGGCCCACCACCAACCCACCCCCCCGCCCCCCCACCCCCCAACACTGCTGGTTTTAGTGGTGGGGGTAAGAGGCCCTTAAGTGGCTGCTAATAGGTCTTTTAAGGCCTCATTTGGCCTCTGGGTGGGAAAGGCATCTTCGGCCTAACCCATCCCTGAATTAATTGCGGTGTGACGGGAAGGTGATGGGCCCTCCTCCCGTTACAATTCTATGGGCCCCTCCCCCTCCCACCTCCTAGCCCATCTCTGAGGGCCCAAAAAATTCAGCCCTCCATCTGCCACTTTAAGTAGGATGGAGGAAAGCCTTACCTTGGCCATTCAGCACCTCACTGAAGTGGAGCAAAGTACTCACCAGCTCTTGGCTAGCAGGGAAGTGTGGGTGGACCATGAGAGGGAAGATGGAGAAAAGGCACATAGCAGTGGGGACTCTGCTCAAGGTGCTCCCACTTCTCATCCATGGCAGTGTACCCCCACCCCCTTAGTGTTAGCCCCACATGCTGCCTCCTGCTCCGATGACTGGGTTTGCCCCTGCACAGGTGCAGGTAAAGCAGTCTTTGGAGAGTCCTTCACAGGCCCCAAAACCCACAGGACATCCAACTCAGGGATCTCAGGTGTCAGAACAGGAGAACATGCAGCCTGCTTCTAGCTCCACTGAAGTCACAGGTGTAGCACTACATAGAAGTAAAAGGAAAAGGAAATGTAAGACTGTTTAGTTGCACAAGTTCCAAATGGGCATTAGCCTTAAAGAGAATGGTATGGCCAGAGTGGAAGATGAGCAAAGGCTGTGATATGATATGGAGGGATTTCTGACTGTGGGAATGATTTGTGCTGGATGTAGGGACAGTAGGTTCAGCAATGTTGTGCTGTAACGTTTCACAAACTCAGGTTATCTGAACTATGCCTGGACGAGTCTGTCACAGCCTTTTCTGGCAGCTAGGTGAACCAATGCAGGCACCCTTGATACATTAGACTCCTCCTCATCCTGCTGCGCCTCCTCCTCTGATGATACAGAGGGCCTTCCTCCTTCTCATCTTCCTCCTCCTGCAGCTCTAGTCCTCTCTGCAGCACAGTGTTGTGTAAGGCACTACCATTCTGGACACCCTAGCTGGTACATACTGAAGGGCACCCACTAATCTGTTCAGGCACCTGAATTGCATCTTCAGCAATCCAGTGGCTTTCTCAATGAACGCTCTTGTGCTCTTGTGGCTCTGGTTGTATTTTTCCTCCGCTTCAGTAGTAGAGCTCCTCACTGGTGCCATCAGACATATCCTTAGAGGGTAGCCCTTCTCTCCAAGGAGCCACAGGCTCACACTGCTTGAAGGTACGAAGACCTGTCAGAGATGTGGTTGACAAAGAATGAAGGCATCATGGCAGCTTCCAAGATATTTTGCACAGATATGCAAGAAAACCTTCCGGTGGTCCCCTAGCAGCTGAACGTTGAGGGAGTGGAATCCCTCTGATTGACAAAGACTGCTGGTTGATCTGCGGTTGCTTTGATTGACACGTGTGCAGTCCATGACTCCCTGTACCTGTGGGAATCCAGCCACTGCAGCAAATGTGAGAGCCCTCTGGTTCTGACTGTCCTCATCAGTAGCAAAGTGGATGAAAGTGGCCTTGGTTGTTGTGTGTTATTGTAGTTGTACCATAACTAGTGCATTGTTGATAAAGTCTCAGAGTCTGGATAAGGTCAACTGATAACTTTTATTAGGTACACATCTCTATTTACATTCTCCACAAGCTTCTCTAACAAGCATCCTTTGTACTTCTACTCTCTTCTTCCAAAGCCCATTACCATGTGACTATTACATCATCAACACTACAGTGGGAGGACTTGCTCTCACTGTTTCCAGCATTAACCCTTTCAAGTCCTTATATTACATCTCCGCCCATATCTTTATCCATGCATTTTCTTTAACATTTATACTTGACTTTACCTACTACCCTTTCTCCCCACAAGTCTCTGACGTAAGAGATTTAGTATGTTAGGAGGGCTCATGACTCTCCCTGATCTTGTTCTAGTCTGACTGGGATAATCAGTGGTCTTCCTTGTGAGTCTGGATCGCTGACTTAGTTGATTTTTACTAACGATTGTGGTATTCTGTTTGCTCTGGGTTTCTTCATCATCTGATTCTTCCAAATAAATGATTGACTGTTGCTTCTGGGAATAGGGATAATGTTTTCCTATGTCTACACTTGATACCTTCTGTTGTGTGTACCACATATGATCTCTGGTAGTTTTCATCTCTGTGGATTACAGTACTCTCCCTTTCTAGGTCTCATATCCATACTCTTTGGCTTTCATTCAGTTTTGGTAAGTCTCTGGTATGAAATCTTTTGTTGTAATTTCAAGTTTGTTTCCTTCTATAAGAGTTATCCCAGTTTCTTACTCTCCTGTAGTCCTGGACATCCAATCCTGGAAGCAATTTTTTAGGCAACACAGTAAGTTGCGTTCTAATCTTTCTGCCCATCAGTAACTCTGCAGGTGATAGTCCATACATCAACGGTGTAGATTGATAAGTTAGAAGTGAGGTTGAAAGGTAAGTCTTTCCACTTCACCATTCGACTGTGGACAATGTGGTGAACTTGTTAGATGTTGAAATCCCATTCTTCTCGCAAACTGTGTGAAATATTCATTTGCAAACTGTGGTCCGTTGTCTGACAGTACTTCATCAGGGATACCATGTGTCGCAAAGAACTCTTCTAACTGCTTCTGTTGTTGAATACAACCTTACAACCTTCTCTTTAAAAGAGCAGCGGTGGTGGGAAGGAGCGAGACTGAGCGAGACCAGCACAACTTAAAAGAGCAGCGGCGGCAGGAAGGAGCGAGACGGAGCAAGACCAGCACAGTTTAAAACAGCAGCGGCGGCAGGAAGGAGCGAGACAGAACTAGACCAGCACAGGGAGCGAAGAGCAGTCCAGGCGCACAGCAGTTTTGAAAAAAAAGTCAACAGTGATATCACAGGAAAGCTGCAAGGTGATTGGTTGGTGAGTAACAGCTGTTAGGGAATAACTCTAAATAACTCGGTAAGTAACGAAAGTAAAGAGAAAGGTCTACAGTTCTCTTTTAATACAATAGGTAGTGGGATTTTTTAGGTAATCAAGGTTCCTAGTGTAAATAATCTAATTTTTGGGCAATTTAAGGGCGTAAAAACAGAGTGAAAAGAAGAGTGATATCACAGGAAAACTGTAAGTTCGTTGATTGGTAAGTAACGGCTAATTTGAATTACCTATTCTAAGTTGATTTCAGATTAAAGGTGAATAGGAGAAATATTTTACAGATTAAAAAACTAAAGACAAGTCGAAAATTTAAGAAACAAATCTAATTCAATAAAATAGAGATGCAGGGCCAGGTGATGTGTTGTACCTGCATGATGTGGGAGCTGGTGGACACAATGTGGTTCCTAATGACCACATCTGTAGCAAGTGTTGACTGCTCAAGGAGCTCCGGATCAGAGTTGATGAGCTGGATTCTGAGCTTCGGACACTGCGACACATCAGGGAAGGGGAAAGTTATCTGGACACTCAGGAGACAGTCACACCCCTTAGATTAACTACCTTGAATTCGGCCAGTGGTCAGGGACAGGAGGGTGTGACTGAGTGAGGCAGGTAGAGGGATCCAGGAGGTAGTGTTGCAGGAGCCTCAGCCCTGTCCTTGTTCAACAGGTTCGAGATTCTTGCTCCCTGTGTGGACGAGAGCAGAGACTGTAGGGAGGATGAGCAAACTGTCCATAGCACCGTGGTACAGGGAGCCATTCAAGTGGGGGGAGAAAAGAGAAATGTAGTTGTAATTGGGTATAGTATAGTTAGGGGCATAGACACTGTTCTCTGTGGCCAGGATCGAGAGTCCCGAAGGCTGTGTTGCCTACCTGGTGCTAGGGTTCAGGATATCTCATCTGGGCTGCAAAGGAACTTGGAGTGGGAGGGGAAAGATCCAGTTGTCGTGATCCACGTAGGTACCAACGATAAAGGTAGAATGAGAATAGAGGTTCTGCTGAGGGAATATGAGCAGCTAGGGGCTAAATTAAAAAGCAGAACCAAAAAGGTGGTAATCTCCAGATCACTAACTGAGCCGAGCTAATTGGCACAGGGTCAATAAGATTAAAGAAGTAAATACATGGCTCAAAGATTGGTGTGGGAGGAATGGGTTCGAATTCATGGGACATTGGCACCAGTACTGGGGAAGGAGGGAGCTGTTCCAATGGGACGGGCTCCACCTGAATCATGCTGGGACCAGAGTCCTGGCGAATCGCATAATGAGGGCTGTAGATAGGGCTTTAAACTAAATAGTGGGGGGTAGGGTTCAGTTGCATGGAACATTAGGAAGTCAGAGCTAAAGGAGAAGGTAGGTGTGCAGGTTAGTGATGAGACTGATTGTTACCAGAATATAAATGGTAGGGACAGAACGTGTGAACGCCATATTGCACCAAGGAATCATACAAGAGTAGGGAAATTTGATAATAAAACAAACTTTAAGGCTTTGTATCTGAATGCACGAAGCATTTAGAATAAAATTAATGAGTTAACAGCACAAATAGAGACGAATGGATATGATTTAGTGGCGATTACTGAGACGTGGTTGCAGGGAAACCAGGTTTGGGAATTGAATATCCAAGGGTACTCAGTATTTCAGAAGGATAGGCAGGAAGGAAAAGGAGGTGGTGTAGCTTTGTTAGTAAAGGAAGAGATCAGTGCTGTAGTGAGAAATGATATAGGCACTGGAGATCAAGATGTAGAATCAGTCTGGGTAGAAATAAGAAATAGCAAGGGAAAGAATGTCCTGATGGGAGTAATCTATAGGTCCCCAAATAGTAGTTCCGCGGTGGGGCACAGTATAAACCAGGAAATACTGGTGGCTTGTCAGAAAGGTACGGCAATAATCATGGGTGATTTTAATATGCATACAAACTGGATTGGCAAGGGGAGCCTCGAGGAAGAGTTCATTGAATGTATTAGAGATTTATTTTGGAGAAATATGTTGCGGAACCAACCAGCGAGCAGGCTATTCTAGATTTGGTATTGTGTAATGAGGTGGGATTAATTAATGATCTCATAGTTAATGATCCTCTAGGGAAGAGTGATCATAGAATGCTAGAATTTCAAATTCAGCTTGAGGGCGAGAAACTGGGGTCCCACACTAGAGTTCTTGAGTTAAACAAAGGTAATTACATAGGCATGAGGACAGATATGGCCCTAGTGGACTGGGCAGGAAGACTACAAGGTAGGACAGTTAATGAGCAGTGGCAGATGTTTAAGGAGATATTCAAATCCTCCCAACTAAAATATATTCCAGGGAGGCAGAAAAATTGTAAGAGGGGGAGAAAACATCCATGGCTCAGCAAGGAAGTTAAGGGTAACATAAAGACAAAAACTAAGGCATACCATATTGCAAAGGCCAGTGGTAGGCTGGAAGATTGGGGAACTTTTAAAGATCAACAAAGGGTTACTAAAAAAGTAATAAAAAGAGAAAAGGTAAATTATGAAACAAAACTAGTGCAAAATATAAAAATAGATAGCAAAAGCTTCTATAAGTATATAAAATGGAAGAGAGTAGCTAAAGTGAATGTTGGTCCCTTCGAGGATGAGACAGGGGAGTTAATTGTGGAGAGCACAGAAATGGTGGAGACACTATATAAGTATTTTGCCTCAGGTTTCACAGTGGAGGGCACTAGTACCATCCCAATAGTGACAAGTAATGCAGAAGTTATAGGAAGAGAGGAACTTAGAACAATCATCATCACTAGGAAAAAAGTTATGAGTAAACTATTGGGATTGAAGGCAAACAAGTCCCCAGGGCCTGATGGCCTACATCCTAGGGTCTTAAAGGAAGTGGCAGCAGAGATAGAGGATCCATTGGTTATAATATTCCAAAATTCCCTGGATGCGGGAAAGGGTCCAGTGGATTGGAAAAATGCTAATATTATCACCCTTATTCAAAAAAGGAGGGAGTCAGAAAGTAAGAAACTATAGACCAGTTAACATCTGTCATTGGGAAATTGTTATAATCCATCATTAAGAAAGTAATAATAGGACATTTAGAAAGTCAAAACGCAATCCATCAAGGTCAACATGGTTTTATGAAGGGTAAATTGTGTTTGACTGATTTGCTAGAGTTCTTCAAATATGTAACTAGTAAAGTGGATAATGGGGATCCTGTAGATGTAGTATATCTGGACTTCCAGAAGGCATTTGATAAGGTGCCGCACAAAAGGTTAATATACAAGGTAAGATCACATGGGGTTAAGGGCAATCTATTAGCTTGGATAGAGGATTGGCTAACCAACAGAGAACAGAGAGTCGGGATAAATGGGTCCTTTTCTGGTTGGCAAGATGTAACTAGTGGGGTGCCACAGGGTTCGGTCCTCGGGTCCCAACTATTTACAATCTATATTAATGACTTGGATGCAGGGATAGAAGGTACTATAGCCAAATTTTCAGATGACACTAAAATAGGTGGGATGGTAAGTTGCAATAAAGAAATAAGAAATTTACAAATGGATATGGATAGGTTAGGTAAATGGGCCATAATTTGGCAGATAGAGTTTAACGTGGATAAGTGTGAGGTTATCCATTTTGGTCAGAAGAATAGAAAGGCAAATTATTATCTAAATGGAGAGAAACTTCAGAGTGCTTCGGTGCAGAGGGATCTGGGTGTCCTCGTGCATGAATCACAAAAAACTAGTATGCAGGTGCAGCAGGTAATAAGAAATGGAATTTTAGCATTTATTGCTAAAGGAATAGAGTATAAAAGTAGGTGAGTGTTGCTGCAACTGTACAAGGTATTAATGAAACCGCACCTGGAGTATTGAGTACAGTTTGGTCCCCTTACTTGAGGATGGATGTAGTTGCACTGGAGGCAGTTCAGTGGAGGTTCACTAGATTGATTCCAGAGTTGAGGGTTTATCTTATGAAGAGAGATTGAGCAGTTTAGGTCTTTAATCTCTGGAGTTTAGAAGAATGAGAGGAGATCTAATTGAGATATATAAGATGATTAAGTGGATTGACAAAGTATACGTAGAGAGGATGTTTCCTCTGCTGGGGCAATCTAGGTCCTAGTTTTAGGATAAGGGGTAGCAGATTTAAAACCGAGATGAGGAGAAATTACTTCTCTCAAAGGGTCGTGAGTCTATGGAATTCACTACCCCAGAGTGCGGTGGATGCTGGGACTTTGAGTAAATTTAAGGAGGAGATAGAAAGATTTTTAAATAGTAAAGGTTTGAAGTGTTATGGAGAACGGGCAGGAAAGTGGAGTTCAGACCGAGATGAGATCAGCCATGATCGTATTGAATGGCGGAGCAGGCTCGAGGGGCTGAATTGCCTACTCCTACTCCTAGTTCTTATGTTTTTATGTTCTCACTTCTATCCATCTTGAGAAATAATGATGATTCAGTAGGACTTTCCATTGAATGTGAATAAGTCCATACCTAGACGTTCCCATGGTCTGGTCAGAAATTGAGTAGTTATCAGAGATTCATGCTGTTCTGGTCTTTGTTTGCACCGATCTGGCAGTTCTGGATCACATTTTCAATGTCTTTGGATATTCCTGACCATGACATTGATGATTGTGCTCTTGCTCTGCACTTATTCCCATGTGGCCTTGATGTAGGGCGTTCCAAGATATCCAGTCTAGGTGAACTGGAAATGACTAGTCTGCCATTATAACGAGCAAATCGTCAATGATTGTGAAGTATTTTCTATATTCACAGAAAGTTTTCATTGTCTTCCCACTAGGACATTCTTGTGGCCACCCTTTTCTGCAATACTGCCTTATATGAATACATTCTTCATCGCTTTTTGGGGCGTGACGAATTTCTTGCAGTTTCTGTATATTTGCCAGCCATTGTTGTACATTGTATTGTGAATATGATTCTATCTCGTCCACAAAATTCACATTTTCTTGTGTCAAATGATCTACCATCACTCTTGATAGCGTATCAGCGGACATTTGCATCTTTCCTTGGGCATATACTGTCTCGTACATATATCTCATCAATCTTAAACTAAATCTTTGGATTCTTGGAAGCATTTTTGCGATCTCCTTCTCATCCAACAAAGATACCAAAGGTTTATGGTCTGTCTCAATGATGACTCTTAATCCAACAATGTAATCAGAAAACTTCTCACATGCCCATGTGATGGCAAGTGCTTCTTGTTCAATTACCGCATACCTTGTCTCTGTCTCGGACAAAGCTCTAGGTGCGTAGTATATTGGTCTACAAGAACCATCAGGTTGCTCCTGGAAAAGGACTGCTCCTAACCCTGTAGAAGAGGCATCTGCAGCAATCGTTATTGGTAGTGTAGGGTTATAGTGTACCAAGATGTCCAATGATAAGAGCATTTCTTTAATCTTCCAGAATGTTTGTTCTTGATGTAAACTCCAACACCACGCTTGATCTGTTTTGAGAAGTTGTCTTAGCAGTTCACTAAATGAAGTAGAAATTTGGCTAACTGATTCACCATTCCAAGGAATCTTAGGAGCTATTGAATGGAAGTACAAGTAGGGAATTCTGTAATGGCTCGTGTCTTCTGTGGGTCTGCCATTGTAACTTTACTGCTTACTATGTGTCCCAGAAAAGAATTGATGTCTTGGAAAATTCACACTTCTTGCTCAGTGTTAGCCCTGTTTCTTGAAGCCATTGTAAAACTGCTCAAACTGTTTGGTCATATTCCTTTACTGACTGTCCATATACCAGGTTGTCATCCATGTGACAAATAACTCCCTTGAGCCCTTCTAAGATGTTAGACGTAGACCTTTGGAAGATGTCTGGTGCAGAAGTTATCCCAAACGGTAACCGATTGAAAGAAACCCTTCCTAATGGGTCATAAATGTCGTTATTAATATTGAGGTCTCATCTAAGGGAACCTTCCAAAGCCTACTATTTGGTAAACATGATGCTATGAAACAATTTTGCCAAGCTGTCATCCACTGTGGACATTGGACGAATTTCCCGCACCAGTGCTTTGTTAAGCTGTGTTAAATCCACACAGATACGAAGAGTATCATTTTGTGTTGGGACTGAAACCATAGATGAAAGCCACTCTGTTGGCTTCATAACAGGAGAAATTACTGCCATCCTGGTCATCTCTTCCACCTGGTCTTGAACTTGGTTCATCAAGGGGTGTGATATCTTTCTGGGTGTAAAGATACATACAGGTCTGGCATCTTCTTTAAATGTGATTCTATACACTGTCTTCAGTCTACTTAAACCTGAGAAAATTTTTGGATAGTCTGCTTGTAAGCGACTGTTTACCTGTCGCTGTTTGATTTCATCAATCTTCTTGATCAGATGCAGGTCTAAGCATGCTTTTCTACTTAAGAGGGAAAATTCTTGGTTTTGCAAGGCATATAGGGTTTTCATAATTTGTCTATCTCTATATTGAAGAGTTGCTTGAAGCTTACCCTTCACTTTCAGTTGTCTCCTGCCTGGACCATGCAACTGTGTGTCTGCCGGTTGTAGGCAATGTCTCATCAACCATAGCTCTTGGTCTGACAGAACTGTGACACTCGCACCTGTGTCCAATTTGAAACCCATTAGACGGCCATTTACATAAATGTCTGCCATCCAAAATCCTTGATTTGGGTCATTAATTTCACCTCGGAAATTTCCTGGTTCCTTTTCTGCTGTAAGTTGATGCACTTCATTAACCACTCTTTGTGTGAAGGTCCTTTGCTTTGCAATCTTGAGCGAAGTGGTCTTGCTCTGGTACATTTTCCATATGGCCTGTCTTTTTACAGTTGAAACATTCCGCTTTACTAATAGGACACAATTCCCGTCTGTGGGTCTTCCTGGCTCCACAGTGCTGGCACGGTTTCCCGGTGCTATGCAACTTCTCACTTGTGTGTGTCTTCTTCTCTATAGATTGCTTCTCCATCTTTGACTTCAAGAACTGTACAGTCATTGGATTTCTTCTAATCCAAGGCTTCAATTCAGCAAGCAGAATGATTCAGTTTGTCTTCAGACTTCTGCCTGCCGTACGATTTGAATTGCCTTCTCGAGTTTAAGGTCATCTTTCGACTGTAAGAAATCTGATAAAGACTCATCAGCTATTCCAACAACTATTCAGTCCCTTATCAGTTCCATCTTCAATTCTCCATAGTCACATCCCTCAGCCAGTCTGTACAGGCCATTTATAAAAGAATATACTGATTCACCTATCTTCTGGACTTGCTTGTTAAATTTTGCTCTTACCAGAATTTTGTTACAGTTTAAATTGAAATATTTGTTGAAGACTTGTAGCACATCTTCAAATTTATCAGAAGCCTCATTTATTCCTTGCCTCACAATCACGTCATCTGCAATTTCACCCATAGAGTATAAAAGGGTATTTACTTGTTCTGCTTCTGATTTAGTATGCAGCTAGAAAGCTATCTTAAATCATAGGAATCTTTTACTCCATAAGGACCAATTTTGTAGCTGATTGGATCCTTCCTGATCATGGAAGCTTTCAGGCATTCTAAATTTCAAATCCATTTTGTTTTCCTAGGCATTTTAGGGTGTTTCCCTTTCTTTTTTAAATTGTTTTGACTTTAATGGAGGTGTTTGCGCTCTTTCTGGGGGTTTCCCACGCTTTCCGGGAATTCCAGCGCTTTCTCTCTGCGGTCTGGTTGAATAAAATCTGCCGACTCCACCCGACTCATGAGTCAACTTTTTGCTAGAGATGGACCTCCCTCCCCACTTTTCCAACTCAGTGCGCCGTTCTCAAAAATGACCCTTTTAAAATTCTCTCACCCTATCCTGGACTTGGAACCAATTGCTGGACCTGGTTGTTTCATTATGGACCACCACACTTGTGTGGTGCAGTCTGAATGCCTGCATGGCTGACTCACAGACTGTCCATGTCTTCTTCAGCTATGGAGCAGCTCTGGAGCTCTTTGTAGTCCCCCAAGATCTGCTGTTCTCTTGGCACTGCTTCACATGGTGAAATGTTTTCAGTAATTTCTAGTTGTGTTAACTAGTGTCACCATGTTGTGTGTTGTTGTAGTTGTAACATAGCTAAGATGTTGTTGATAAAGTCTAGGAGTCTGGATAAGGTCAACTCATAACTTATTATTTACACATCTCTATTTACACTCTCCACAAGCCTCTCTAGCTAGCATCCTTCTTGCTTCTACACTCTTTTTCCAAAGCCCATTACCATGTGATTATTATATCATCATCATCACTGCAGTGGAAGGGGTTGCTCTCACTATCTCCAGCACTAACCCTTTCAGGTCCTTATACAACATTGGTCTCTTAGGAGATGCACTTGCAGGCAGCAGATTGTGAAATCCTGCAGATGTTCACCAGCAGATCCCTGGAAATAGAGTCATAGAGAGATACAGCACTGAAACAGGCCCTTTGGCCCACCGAGTCTGTGCTGACCAACAACCACCCATTTATACTAATCCTGCATTAACCCCATATTCCCATCTTCATTCAATTCTCCTACCACCTACCTACACTAGGGACAATTTACAATGGCCAATTTACCTATCAACCTGTAAGTCTTTGGGTGTGGGAGGAAACCGGAGCACCCGGTGGAAACCCACGCAGTCACAGGGAGAACTTGGAAACTCCACACATGCAGTACCCAGAACCGAACCCGAGTCGCTGGAGCTGTGAGGCTGTGGTGCTAACCACTGTGCCGCCCTAAGAATGCCAGTGCCAGGCAGAGCAACACCTTAGAGTCATGGAGGTGAACAAACTCAGGGCTGTGGTGACCTTGATAGCCACTGGCATTGCATGCTCACCTGATCCAATGGAAAGGAGGTCTTGTTCCAAGAGGCTGCCAATGTCAGCAACAACCTGCTGTGAAAGCCTGAGCCTCCTGAGACACTATTGCTCACTCATGTCAAAAAAGCCGATCCTCTGCCTGTGTACTCTGTGCTGGGGTATTGCCTCCTCCAAGCTGCAGCTCTGTGTCCATCTCCTCTGTCCTGTGGAGTGGCATGTGACTGAGGAGAAGGCAGCTGCTGCTGCTGTTGGCGTTGCTCCTGTTCTCCTGGTGCTGTTGGTGTTGCTGTTGGTCTTACGCTTGTGCCTCATCAGAGGTCCAAGTACAGCTGCTCCCATGCTGCAGTGAAGGCTGACTGATCAAGGTGAGTAAAATATACAATAACAGAAATTAATTCCAAAATATTGGAAATCACCTGTAAATCAGTAAAAGTACGCTCTCAGAACCAGTCCTGTGAGCACAAACCTTTCACGTAGGCAGAGAACCAGCTGTGCAATTTTCAGTCTTTAAAGACTTTCTAGCCTGTTAATTTCACATAGCAATGAATCCCCGCTAGGCTTTCACCTTGTTGACCCTGGTGAGCAGCAGACAGGAGCAGAACTGCACAAGGAACACGGAGCGGGGAGCAGTTAAATAAAGACCGAGGATCACAGCCTACAGCGCTTCCCTTCCGGGAAAGCAGCGGACATGAGCAGACCTGCGGGAGGAACACTGAGTGGGGAGCGGTTAAATAAAGCCCGAGGGTTGCAGGCTACAGCACTTACCTTCCAGGAGACCGGCAAACAGGAGTCCAGGGGCGCCTGAGTTTGAACAAAAGTGAACAGTGACATCACAGGAAAGCTGTAAGATGATTGGTTGGTGAGTAACTGCTGTTAGGGAGTATCTATAAATACCTGGATTATGGCATCTCAACAACAGGCATATTAAAAACGAGTAAAAAATTAAGTATTAATAATGAGGAACAAGTGAGTAGCTGATGAGTATTACCTTTTTTGAGAAAAGGTTTATTTTAACTAGTGAACTATATTGATTAGTAGGATTTATCAGTACTAGTAAGGTTTTATAACTAGTTCTAAGGTGTTTTAGTATTGGTTAACATTTCTTTTTTTAGCAGTAGCAAAGGGTCAACTCATAAATAAAGGAATGGCAGGGTGGCAGGGTAGCTTCAACCTCGAGAGTGCACGTCCTGTGCTGTGGGAGCTCCAAGTTTCTTCCTGTATCCTGGATAACCATTTGTGCAGGAAGTGTTGTCAATTGCAGCAGCTTGAGCTCCGGGTTTTGGAACTTGAACGGCAGCTGGTGACACTGTGGCGTATTCATGAGAATGAGAGTTATGTGGATAGCACATTTATAGATGTGCTTACCGCACAGCTTAACAGTATGCAGGGAGAGAGGGAAAGAGTGACTGCCAGGCAGTCAAAAAGAAACAGGCAGATAGTGCAGGAGACCCCTGAGTGCATCTCACTCTTGAACAGATGTTCAGTTCTGAATACTGATGAGAGTGATGGTTCATCTGGGCAGTGCAGCCAGAGCCAAGTCCATGGCAGCACGGGTGGCTCAGTTGCACAGGGTGGGGTACAGGAAAGACTGGAAGAGCCATAGTGATAGGTGATTCAATAGTCAGGGGAACAGAAAGGTGTTTCTGAGGCCACAGACATTCATCCAGGATGGTGTGTTGCCTCCCTGGTGCCAGAGTCAAGGATGTCACTGAGTGGCTACAGAGCATCCTGAAGGGGGAGGGTGAACAGCCAGCAGTCGTGGCCCACATTAGAACCAATGACATAGGTAGAAAGAGGCATGTGGTCCTGTAGTCAGAATTTAGGGAGCTGAGTAAGAAATTAGCAAGCAGGACCTCAAAAGTAGTAATCTCCGGATTACTCCCAGTGTCATGTCTTGGGACATTGGGACTGGATCTGGGGGAGATAGGGCCTGTACAGGCCAGATGGGTTGCACTTGAACAGAGCCAGGACTGAATTCCTTGTGGGACATTTTGCTAGTGCTGTTGGGGAGGGTTTAAACTAGTTTGGCAGGGGAATGGATGCTCAGTTGGGACAAAATCAGAAATGAAAACGGAAGGCAGAACATTAATGGATGAGTCTGGAACAAAGGAAACAAAGGTTAGAAAATAAAAAAAAGAGTTTGGCAGTGCTCAAGGGTATCTGTATCAATGCAAGGAGTATAGCAAATAAAGCAGATGAGCTGAGGGCACAGATAGACACGTGGCAGTATGATATCATAGCTATTAGAGAAACATGGCTTAAGGAGGGACAGGAATGACAGCTCAACATTCCTGGTTACAAGCTTTTCAGACCCAGTAGGGAGGGGGATAAGAAAGGAGGGGGAGTGGCGATTTTGGTCACAGAAACTATTACAGCTGTGAGGAGGGATGATATGTTGGAAGGTTCATCAAATGAGGCCATATGGATTGAGCTAAGGAACAAAAAAGGGGCAATCATACTGCTGGGAGTGTACTTTAGACCCCCAAACAGTCAGAGGGAGATAGAAGGGCAGATACGTAGGCAAATCTGAGGTGCAAGAACAATACAGCAGTATTAGTAGGGGATTTTAATTACCCCAATATTAACGGGAATAGTTTAAGTGTGAAAGGAACTGAGGGAGCAGAATTCTTGAAGTGCATTTAAGAGAACTTTTTTGGCCAATACGTAGCAAGTGCAACAATAGAGGGTGTAGTTTCAGACTTAGTTTTAGGAAATGAAGATGGGCAGGTGGAAGGAGTGGCAGTGGGAGAGCATTTTGGTGGTAGTGATCATAATTCAGTCAGTTTTAACATAATTATGGAAAAGGACAAGGATAGAACAGGAGTTAGAGTTCTTAGTTTAGTTTAGTTTAGAGATACAGCACTGAAACAGGCCCTTCGGCCCACCGAGTCTGTGCCGACCATCAACCACCCATTTATACTAATCCTACACTAATCCCATATTCCTACCACATCCCCACCTGTCCCTATATTTCCCTACCACCTACCTATACTAGGGGCAATTTATAAAGGCCAATTAACCTATCAACCTGCAAGTCTTTGGCATGTGGGAGGAAACCGGAGCACCCGGAGTAAACCCACGCAGACACAGGGAGAACTTGCAAACTCCACACAGGCAGTACCCAGAATTGAACCCGGGTCGCTGGAGCTGTGAGGCTGCAGTGCTAACCACTGCGCCACTGTGCCGCCCTATAATTGGGGAAAGGCCAATTTTACTAAACTGAGGAGTGATTTAGCGAAAGTGGACTGGAAACAGCTACTTGAAGGTAAATCAGTGTCAGAGCAGTGGAAGGCATTCAAAAGGGAGATTCAAGGGGTTCAGAGTAAACATGTTCCCACAAAGAAAAATGGTGGGATAGCCAAATCTAGAGTCCCATAGATGTCAAGGAGCTTACAGGGTAAAATAAGGCAGAACAGGAAAGCTTATGCCCGACACCGAGAACTCAATACTGCAGAAAGCCGAGAGGAGTGTAGGAAGTAGAGGGGTGAAATCAAAAAAGAAATTAGGAAAGCTAAGAGAGCATGAAAGAATATTGGCAAGCAAAATCAAGGTGAATCCAAAGATGTTCTATCGATACATTAAGAGTAAAAGGATAATTAAGGAAAGAGTAGGGCCCATAAAAGACCAAAAAGGTAACCTATGTGTAGGGGTGGAAGATGCTGGTATTGTTCTTAATGAATACTTTGCCTCTGTCTTCACAAAAGTGGGGGATGATGCAAATATTGCTGTTAAGGAAGAGTGATGTGAAGTGTTGGATGTGATAAACATAGGGAGAGAAGAAGTATTAATGGGATGAGCATCCTTGAAAGTTGATAAATCAGGGCCAGATGAATTGTACCCCAGGCTGTTAAAAGAAGCCAGGGAGGCAATAGCAGAAGGTCTGACCATCATTTTCCAGTCCTCACTGGATACAGATGTGGTGTCGGAGGATTGGAGGACTGCTAATGTTGTACCTCTGTTTAAAAAGGGAGCGAGGGTTAGACCGAATAATTACAGGCCAGTCAGTCTAACCTCAGTAGTTGGCAAATTATTGGAAACAATTCTGAGACAGGATAAACTGTCATTTAGAAGGGCATGGATTAATCAAGGACAGTCAGCATGCATTTGTTCAGGGAAGGTCTTGGCTGACCAATGTGATCACATTTTTTGAAGAAGTAACAAGGAAGATAGATGAGGGTGGTGCAGTTGATGTGGTCCACATGGATTTTAGTAAGGCTTTTGACAAGGTCCCGCATTGGCAGACTGGTTAAAAGAAATCCCTTGGGATCTAGGAAAATGCAGCAAGGTAGATACAAAATTGGCTCAGTGACAGGAAAAAAAGGGTAATTGTTGACGGGTGTGTTTGCGACTGGAGGGCTGTTTCCAGCGGCGTTCTGCAGGGCTCAGTACTAGGTCCCCTGCTTTTTGTTGTATATATTAACGATCAGGACGTAAATGTAGGGGGCATGATCAAGAAGTCTGCAGATGACACAAAGATTGGCCGTGTGGTAGATAGCGAGGAGGATATTGATGGTCTGATCAGATGGGCAGAAAAGTGGCAAATGGAATTCAACTGTGAGAAATGTGAGGTGATGCATTTGGGGAGGTCAAACAAGGCAAAGGAATACATGATTAATGGAAGAATACTGAGAAATGTAGAGGAAGTGAGGGACCTTGGAGTAAATGTCCACAGATCCCTGAAAGTAGCAGGACAGGTCGATAAGGTGGTTAAGAAGGCATATGGAATCCTTTCCTTTATTAGCCGAGGTATAGAATATAAGAGCAGGGAGGTTATGCTGGAACTGTATAAATCATTGGTTAGGCCACAACTTGAGTACTGTGTGCAGTTCTGGTCACCTCATTACAGAAAGGATGTAATTGCACTAGAGAGGGTATAGAGGAGATTTACGAAGGTATTGCTAGGACTGGAAAAATGCAGCTATGAGGAAAGATTGGATAGACTGGAGTTGTTCTCCTTGGAACAGAGAAGTCCGAGGGGAGATCTGATCGAAATGTACAAAATTTTGAGGGCCCTGCTGAGAGTGGAGGTGAAGGGCCTATTTACCGTAGCAGAGAGGTCAGTGACTAGGGAGCATAGATTTAAAGTAATTGGTAGAAAGATTAGAGGAGAGATGAGGACATATTATTTCACCCAGAGGGTGGTGGGGGTCTGGAACTCACTGGCTGAAAGGGTAGTTGAGGCAGAAATCCTCAACTCATTCAAAAGGAGTCTGGATATGCACCTCAAGTGCCGTAATCTGCAGGGCTACAGACCAAATGCTGGAAGGTGGGAGTAGACTGAGTGGATCGTTTTTCAGGCGGCACAGACACGATGGGCCAAGTGGCCTCTTTCTGTGCTGTAACTTTCTATGATTCTATAAGTTTCACACATCTCAGGAAGAGGATGAGGGAAACCTGGAAAATCTTAAGTTTTATGCCTGTAAAACTGGCACGTCATCAAACAATCATTGGTCCAAGTTTCTCCAGTATTTCCTTGTAGCTCAGGCTTCAATTATCTAAGCCCTAGCTTCTCCTTTATGACCCGTACTTAAAACCCACTTCTTTGACCAACCTTTTGGTCACCATTGTGAATCTCTCCTTCTTTGGCTTGGTATCCATTTTTGTCTGATTATGTTTCGATGAAGCACCTTGGGATGTTTGCCAATGATAAAAACAATATATAAATGAAAATAATAGTAGTAGTAATTGTTGTTACTACTGAAACCCCTGACATTAGGGATCGATCTCTGCTGTTCTCTGCACTGCCTCAAATGCTTGCATGTCTCTTCTTTCTTCATGACTAGAACCGGATACTGTGTTCAAGGTGTGGTCTGACCTGGCCGCTATACAGTTTAGTCACCACTCTAACTTATATTCTACTATTTTTGGCCATGTAATTCAACATCCAGTTGACTTTATTGATTGCTGTTTTGCATTGATTAGACATGTTTAGCACTGAGTCTAATCGGACTTATAAATCTCTTTCAATTTCATCTTTAGCTATTTCAACATCATTCATGGAGTACACATCAGCTATTTTTCACAGATGTAGCACTGTATAGTTGTCTGCACTAAATCTCATTGCTATTGTTCTGACCACTATTGTATCTTGCCCAACTCATTCTATAATTTCTAATCTGCCTCTTTTAAATACACTGGCTCTCCAAGTTTGATAGTATCTGAAAACTTGAATGTTTTTCATTGAATTTGCAAATCCTGAAACAGTCCAAATGCTCAGATATACCATGCAATTAAGATACAACTTAAAGAATGACATGAAGGCCATCTTAAGGGGAATATTAAAAATATTCTGGCACTGTACCTGATGTGCGATGCAATCATTAGGATAGCAGTATAATGACTACTCTGTATAATGGGCCTGTTGGGATCTACCCCAGAATACTGAGGGAGGCAAGGGAAGAAATTTCTGGGGCCTTGACAGAAATCTTTGCATCCTCATTGGCTACAGGTGAGGTCCCAGAGGACTGGAGAATAGCCAATGTTGTTCCTTTGTTTAAGAAGGGTAGCAAGGATAATCCAGGAAATTATAGGCTGGTGAGCCTTACATCAGTGGTAGGGAAATTATTAGAGAGGATTCTTCGGGACAGGATTTACTCCCATTTGGAAACAAACAAACTTATTAGCGAGAGGCAGTATGGTTTTGTGAAGGGGAGGTCGTGTCTCACTAATTTGATTGAGTTTTTTGAGGAAGTGACGAAGATGATTGATGAAGTGGATGTTATCTAAATACTCTTCAGTAAAGCCTTTGACAAGGTCCCTCATGGCAGACTAGTACAAAAGGTGAAGTCACACAGGATCAGAGGTGAGCTGGCAAGATGGATAAAGAACTAGCCTTGTCATAGAAGACAGAGGGTAGCAGTGGAAGGGTGCTTTTCTGAATGGAGGGATGTGACTAGTGGTGTTCCGCAGGGATCAGTGCTGGGACCTTTGCTCTTTGTAGTATATATAAATGATTTGGAGGAAAATGTAGCTGGTCTGATTAGTAAGTTTGCGGACGACACAAAGGTTGGTGGTGTTGCGGATAGTGATGAGGATTGTCAGAGGATACAGCAGGATATAGATCAGTTGGAGACTTGGGCGGAGAAATGGCAGATGGAGTTTAATCCGGACAAATGTGAGGTAATGCATTTTGGAAGATCTAATGCAGGTGGGAAGGAAACAGTAAATGGCAGAACCCTTATGAGTATTGACAGGCTGAGAGATCTGGGCGTACAGGTCCATAGGTCACTAAAGTGGCAACGCAAGTGGATAAGGTAGTCAAGAAGGCATACGGCATGCTTGCCTTCATTGGTTGGGGCATAGAGTATAAAAATTGGCAAGTCATGCTGCAGCTGTACAGAACTTTAGTTAGGCCACACTTCGAATGTTGCATGCAATTCTGGTCGCCACACTACCAGAAGGACATGGAGGCTTTGGAGAGGGTACAGAAGAGGTTTACCAGGATGTTGCCTGGTCTGGAGGGCCTTAGCTATGAGGAGAGGTTGGATAAACTCAGATTGTTTTCAATGGAACGACGGAGGTGGAGGGGTGACATGATAGAGGTTTACAAAGTTATGAGCAGCATGGACAGAGTGGATAGTCAGAAGCTTTTTCCCAGGGTGGAAGAGTCAGTTACTAGGGGACATAGGTTTAAAGTGAGAGGGGCAAAGTTTAGAGGGGATGTGCGAGGCAAGTTCTTTACACAGAGGGTTGTGAGTACCTGGAATTTGCTGCCGGGGGAGATGGTGGAAGCAGGTATGATAATGACGTTTAAGAGGCATCTTGACAAATACATGAATAGGATGGGAATAGAGGGATACGGTCCCCGGAAGTGCAGAAAGTTTTACTTTAGGCAGGCATCAAGATCGGCGCAGGCTTAGAGGGCCGAATGGCCTGTTCCTGTGCTGTACTATTCTTTGTTCTTTGTTTGTTCTTTGTTCCCATATGTGCACAGCCAACAAGCCTGCAGAATTGAATGGATCAGTCCCTCTGCTTTATGTAGTTCATGAATTCAGGTGCCCTTCAGAAAAGATTTGTCAAACTTGTCAAATGCAGGTTGTAGCCGTTCCATGTTGATATTATACAGGTCCTCTGTGACTAACTGGACTGATCCAGAGCCATAAATGTCCAGTAATAAAAACAGAAAGTGCTGGAAATGCTCAGCAGGTCAGGCAGCATCTGTGGAGAGAGAAGTAGAGTTAACGTTTCAGGTCTGTGACCTTTCTTCAGAACTCATAAATGTCCAGGGATTTTGTAATCTACATCTGTACAAAGAACTATCTATGGACAGTTGGCTGTGGCTTGAAGTGTTCTTTCAAAATGACAAGTGGTCTACCGCTTTCTTGAAGAATCACAAGTCTGCTGATGCATAGCTCCTCAGAAAGGTCTCCTTACCACCTGTGCTGTCTGTTCACTTTCTGGGGAGGGGTAATAGTGAATAGGTTGCTGTTTTTGTCATGATATCTCACTCCATAGCCTCTTGCCTTTGCTGCTCCTCTGCCTCCTCCATTATAATAGAGTGCAGAGGTATGCCAGTTGGATAGTTCATACCTGCTGCTTAGTCGTTCTGACCATGTTGGGAGATTCAAGGATCTGAAATGTCTCAGATGCAGTGGGATTGATAGTACTGTAGCAATGTATAGCATAGGTCTCACTGAGGTGACGTTTTTAAAAACTGCTAGGAAACTCGTAAACAAACTGCAGAAATCCAGAGAAATGTTTGGGGATTCTTCAGTGCTCAAACTCCACAGGTACGTCAAATTCAGGTGACGTGGTCTGTACCATGCCTCTTATATCTGGGTATAAATCCATACCAGCATCTTGGTGACATTAAAACAGGCAATCCACATCAACTGCATCATTAGATGGAGGCAGAGCTATGGAAAATGGTTTTGCCAAGCAGATGGTGTGAGCAGCCAAAAAAATTGAGGGATCTCATGTAGTGCTTTTTTAAGCATAAAAAGTGTCTGAAATCACTTGCACACTAATTTCCTTGTTAAAAGTTGGCACTACAGCACTCACATGCCACATTTATGGTGATAAACATGAGGAAATTCCAGGTTCTTTGTAAAATTTGTGTATTTGTCATTTCTTTGTCCTAATCCTTTCTTCTTAAACAAAAGTCTTTCTTTGTATTAAAGTAGCAGATAGCATGAACTTAGTACTTTAACTTGACATGGCTTTTGAAAAAGTACAATGGTTATCTAATCAATGTGAGTCTTTCTAATGCTATCTTTTGTATGATATTGTCCCCATGGCTTCTAGCAGGCATATTATGCTAAATTGCATATGCATATGCATTGGACAGTTTATATAAATCTATGGTGTTTGTTCCCTTATACAGTACTACAGAAGAATAATTTCCTCAATTTTGTTTCTATGTCATTTAATAAAACTGAACACTTAGCTAAGAAGTTTCTCTTTTTTCTTTGTTCATGGAATGTGGGCACCAATGGCAAGACCCTTTCCCATCCTTAATTGCCATTGAGAAGGTTGTGGCGAGCCACTTTGTTGAATCACTGCAATCCATGTGGTGAAGAAACTCCCACAGTGCTTTTCGGAAGGGAGTTCCATGATTTTGATCCAGCAACAATAAAGTCTTACACAATAATCACGTTGCATGCAAAACGTAATATGTTGTTTTCTGTGTGAGGAAATAACAGGAACTGAAGGAGTAAACTCTTGCCATAGAATTATTTAGATCAAGAGGTAACAAAAATGAATGTGGTTTTCGAATGATACCTTAGTATATGAAATCCTCTGTTAGCAAATATTTTTTAAAAATCTAACTGAGCTGATCCCGGTCACACCATTTGAAGCACTGTGTTCATAATTCCTTCACGCAACACTCAGCTGCGGTAGTATGGCCAGGTAGTCTATGGTGTTGGATTTAAACTCCATTCTTTGTGGGGAGTGTGTTTGAATCCCACCACTGGCAGAACTTGTAATGCTGTTCACTTTAGCCAAAAATTTCTGAGATAGATAGTATTTTATTAGGTAAGGGTATCAAGGGATATGGTGCAAAGTTAGAGTTGAGATGCAAATTAGCCATGATCAAATTGAATAGCATAGCAAGCACGAGGGCCTAAATGGGCAACTCCTGTTTCTGATATTTAGGATGTCCCAACCAGCTTCAACCAATTAATTACTTCTGAAGTTACTGTCGCAATTTAGAGAAACGCAGCAGCTAAATTGCACACAGCAAGGTCCCACAACCAGCAATGAGATATATTACCAAATATTCTGTTTTCGTGATGTTGATTTGTAATGAGCTGCCAGCATATAATGAGTTCTTTTATGTTGTTTGATGCAACATAAATCAGATGCGTGGAGTCCAGTTGGTTGAAGGTCTCAAACAGGTTTATTACAGCTTCTCTCTGATTCTTGTCTCAGGTCTGTTTCGCTGTAGACTTTGTGTATCGGCTTGTGTTTATGCGGTCTCTGGTGCTTTCCTTGCTGTTGTTGCCCTGTTTTCTGTTTGCTTGATTCCTGGCTGCATCTTTGGAGTCATATTTCTTGCATAGGCGGGCCCAGTGTCCTTTAGCACTGCATGCCTTGCACAGGTCTCAAAATGCAGGACAACTTCGCGGTCAGTGTGACAGACCACACTTACCACGCATCTTGCTTGCTCTTTTTGATCTGGTTATCATGCCAATATGGTTGGCTGCACCTAGTGCTTGCAGTTGCTGTTGTCCAGCTACAATGGCTTTGTATCTCCTGCCATTCTCCAGCAATGCATCGATGCTGTGACTCTTCTTTTTCCCCCAAGAGGTCCTTCTGAAATGCTTCAATGTGTGACTACAATCACCAGCTCCATTATTCAGTCTGACAGCTCAGTTTCTGAGAAGTCGCATGATTCCCGTGGCTGTTGCCTGTAGGACATCAATTCCAGGCAGTGAATTCTAAAATTCACTCATAATCTGAGCTGATCTTCTAGTACTTTCCATATCTTTGCAGGATCTTTATGGTCTTTGTCAGATTGTCCAGAGGTGTTGATTCTGTGTAATTCCTCATTTCTAACTGCTATTAGTATTTTACAACCTGTTTTTCTGGGTCTACAATTATTTGGTCTGTGAAAATAACTGCATTCTTTGTTTGAACAGTTGGAAGTCGGATAGGATATCCAAGGCCTTCCAGTTCATGCTGGGAAATTTGGTATCCATATTTCTGCTGTTCTTTTGCTTTAAAACTTGATTTAAGACTTTTTCAATGAATCTGCACTGTTTCCCCTTTAAGAGACTCTGTTATTTATACCAGCTGCTTTGATTGACAGGAGCATCTGTTTGCTAGTACTCAATTTATCTTGCTTCCAGCATTTAAGCCTGTTTACACAGCTGTTCAATAGGCACTTCAATGTTTTCTTTGAGTTTTTTACGTTCTTCACACTTGAGGGTTTTAATGTTTTTTTACTGTGACTTTGTGAATGGAAGCACCTATTCATCCTCAAGTTGTTTAATGGGTTTTTTTTAACTTTGAATGCGTGGATGAAGGCTCTGTAGTGATCCGGGTTTTCCCACGTTTTTTCTAATGGGCACCTCCCATAATGGTGCCAACCTCGATCAGCCTGGGAGTGGAGTCGGGTCTTCCCCGTTTTTTTTTACACGGAGCTTTTAGAAAAAGGCAATCTTTTGAAGGACTTCAAAGCTTTTTATTTAAAGCAGTACCCCTCGATCATCGGGACAATGACTCAACTGGTTTGTTTGCAGCCTGTCGTTATGAGCTCTGTCTGCTACAATTGGAGGTAAGTCCCTTTTTTCTTTACTGTTTGAGACAGTATTGTTTTTTACTTTTCTCTCCAGTGGCTGTAGGAAAGTCATTTTCAGAGCTGTTTTACCTGTGGTGTTCAACTTAGACTTTTTTTCTCACCACAGCTGCCACCATGTAATGAGTTGCCACCAAGTAATGAGTTCTTTTGTTGTTGACTGATGCAACATGAATGAGATGTGTGGAGTCCAGTTGGTTGAAGATCTCAAACCAGTTTATTACAGCTAAACTGTTATACAATACAGAACAAACTATTTACAGAACCTTGCTCTGGGTGTTACAGTTGCAGAGTGACTCTGGCTTCACATCACATGATTACACCTTGGTGCTTAGCTCATTAGCATGCTAAGATCTTAAAGGGACATCACTCTTAAAGGCAATCATATAACAGTTTGAGGTATAAATGTGGATACGACACACCCCTTAATTTCCTTTGAATAATACTACAGCGCACTTGAGAAGGAAGGCAGTGCCTTGATTTAACATCTCATCCAACAGATACCATTTCCAACACTATGGCATGACTGCAATAGTAGTATTTCTCAGATCCAAAGTAGATGACCTCACACTTTCGCAAATTGAAATCCACCCACCATATTTTGTCTACTGTTTTAGTCTGTCTATGTCCCTTTAGAACTTCCATTTCCCATCCATACAACTTACTGTGGATGCACAATTTTATTTCTTATTCCAAGTCATTAATATATATGGTGTAAAGCTGAGACTCCAGTACAAATCCCCAGGGAACACCTCTTGGCACATCCCACCAGAGAATAAATCTTTTACCTCCGATTCCTACCTCCCAAATGATTACCAACCCATATCTCAAGGTTATCTCCAATTCCATGCACCCTCATTTTGCTGCCAGTCTGGCACATGGAACTTTAAAATGCCTTCTGGAAATCCATATAGACAATATTCACAGAAACTCTCCCATCCGCCATACTGGTGATCACTTCAGAAAATTCAATCAGGTTATTCAGACCCTTCACGTATCTATTCTGACTCTCTTTTATCAACTGCTACTTGTTCAAGTGTTTAACTACTCAGTATCTGATGATAGATTCCAGTAACTTGCCCATAATGGATGTTAAACTGGCAGACCTGTTGTTAACTGCTTTCTCTCTCCCTCCCTTCTTAAATAATTAAATGACATTTCCAATTTACAATCCAAAGCCACCATTCCTGAATCTAGAGAGTTTTGGAAAATTTTGACTAATGCATCTGCAAGTTCCTTACCTGTTTAATACCCTGAGGTTGTAAAAGGAGCAACATAAGCGCAAGTTCTTTAAAAACCATTGTTGCAAAGTGCAGCAGAGCCACTCACTGGTATAGAATGGCACTACTAAATATTAATTCGATGACACTCTGAAAATATGTCAACCAAACTGATGAAAATAGCTTTCTGCCCTGAGTTAAGCTCCATTTTTAAAGTAAGATTTCAATAATTTCATTGCGCTGAACTTTACACCGCCGCACGATGGTGGTGTGGGGCGGCGTAAAGTTGAGCGGGAGGCTCCGGGAGGCCTACCCGCCCTGCTCCCGCCTCCAGTCAAGTTTACGCCATCGGGGGGTGGGGAGAAACGGCATGCTCACCCGAGGCCATTCAAGGCCCTTAAGTGGCCACTTAAGGGCCCTGTCCCACCTCTACGGGTATTTTACCCACGGCAAGCGGGTGTGCTGGGGACGTGAAAGGCCACCCAGCGATAGCTGCCAGCCTTTCCGTGCCCTGGGGGGGTGGTTGGGGCCATGGCAGTCGGGCACAAGGTGCCCAATTGAGGGCCGCCCCGCCTCCCAACCCACCCCTGGGACCCAAGATGCCCCCCTCTCCCCCCAAACAACTGCTCCAGCCTCACCAGGGAAGGACCAATCCCCCTGGTGAGGCAAGCCCAACTTACCTGGACTCCTGGCTCTATCAGGTCAGCTGGGCTGCAGTCCCAGCAGTGGCCACCACTCCCAGTAGCAATGCTGAGACTAATAGCTGCCGGCCCGCTGATTGACCGGCAGCTCACTGAGGTGGGACCTCCTCCCTCAAGTGGATGGAAGTCTTGCCTCTGGACAATTAAAGCCCAGGGACCCATAAAATGCGGGATGGATCTCGGGCTGGGCGAGGTGGAAGCGGGTTCGCCCGTCCGCCTAAGGTAAAATCCAGCCTACTCTCTTAATCAACATTTTGGTTCATTCTAAAAATATAAATGCAACATTGGGCTGGCTCCATAAAGAAATTAGAGGATGGTCTACAGCTTTTCTTTATCAATAGTTGCAACATTTAAATCATTTTGTTATATTTTCCTGAACAAATGGAGTAAGGTGTCAGCTATGGCTCAGTGAGTAGCACTTTTACTCTGAGTCAGGAGGTTGTGGGTTCAAGTTCCACTCCGGAGACTTGAGCACAAAAATCTAGGTTGACACTCCAGTGCAGTGCTAAGATAGTGCTGCAATGTCAGAGGTGTTGTCTCTCAGGTATGATATTAAACTGAGGGCCCTGCCTACCCTCTCAAGTGGAACTAAAAGATCCATGCCATTATTTCCAGAAGGGAAGGGGAGATATCCCTGGTGTCCTGGCCAACATTTATCTTTCAATCAACATCACAAAATAGATTCTCTGGTCATTATCCCATTGCCGTTTGTGAGAGCTTGCTGTACACAGATTGGCTGCTGCATTTCCAACAACAATAATTACACTTCAGAAGTACTCCATTGGCTGTAAAGCCCTTTGGGACATTGTGAAAGATACTATATAAATGCATGCTTCTTTTAGTATTTCAATCTATCAACATTGATAAAAATATAAATGTATTCTTATTGGTGTTTGCTTGATTTTTCAGGAACAATTACATCATGGGTAGTTATATTCATACTCCCAATAAACAGCGCATTGAACCCAATTCTCTATACACTCACAACCAGTTTCTTCAGAGAAAAGATGAAACAATTTCTGTGCAAACAACAAAAAAGTAATGGAAAGAACATGTGGACAGAGAGTTCTTCAAGACAGTCAACTTCATCAGTTAAACTTGGATTTTTGAAAAGAGTATCTGTTGTAGAAAATGTAATGAATTCAAGACATCGCTGACACTGTGAAAAATTCTTACCATCAATTGTGGAAGGATAGTTTACAAGGAAAGTGAATATTAAATTATTCAGAAGGTTACTGACTAAAGTAATTGTTGCCTGTATTTTGAGTGTGTGCCTTCATTACTACAGTTGGAAATTTGCAAAATTTGAAGAAGGCAAGTGTCTTTGGTAGTTATGTATCAGTTACTACCTGAAAATGGTTTCTCTTAAAACTTTAAATACAATGTTGGTGATTGGTATTATTCCTTTTTCTTCAATATAAGTTCTACAGAGGCAGCAAATGAAAATGGAAATACTATTTTAACAAGAATAATTTTAAATTCAATTTAACTGTGTTTTGTTATTTTGTGAAATTCTTGTTAAAATGAGTAGGCAGCCAAAAAGAATGGGAAGCCTATACTACAGTTATTTAACTGTGATATGTTGCACCTAGTGTTTCATTTGAACCCTTCAGAACACCAACAGCTCTGAAGAATTGCAGGCTCTTTCAGCTAGCCTTTTTTTTAGATTTTTAGAAACAAACACTAGCATTATATAAAATCATCCAAATGTGTGGCATAACCTTCAATTTGTAATATTAACCCTGCACTACCAAAATAAACACTAACTGTAAATATTTTCATTGTGATCACACTTCCTTCCTTTTTTAATTATTCTCCAGACTTTCCTATTCTCTTTCTTCTATTTACTTTATTTCTAATTCACCTTACTTTATCTATTCCGTGCCTTTTTTATTAATATTTAAAACACCCACTTATTTAGTTTCCTTTACCTCCTGGGATTTAATTTTATTGATGAGACCCATATGGAAAAAAGTAGCATCAGTTAGGATGCAAAGTATCCCTTGTGGCTGTTTTGTTAGACAATTGAGTTCCTGACATGCTTGTGTTTATATGCCTCAAATTAGGAAGCATAACCATATCAGAAGTTATTTCATCTATGGTGTAACGATCTAATAGTGAAGAATTATAAATAATCTAATTGCAAGGATTTTTTGAAAAATGCATTCCAATTATCAAATGATTTTTGCATTGGCAATATTGCTTTTAAAAGGGATATTGATGCCAAATGTTTGTGGGAGTTCTGCTGGTCTCTGCTTCAACTTTGGTGGGATGCAGTTGGAACACCTAGAAAAATGGCGGAGACCTGGTTACGCCAGATTGCCATCATTTTCAGGTGTTTCCTCTGGCTGGATTTTACCAGCCCTTTGCAGATGGACTGGGAAGAGGGAGGGCTGGTAATATGGTGCCGAGAGGCATCGGGAGGGGAACCCGACGTCTTCCCGATGCCATAGCATATTAGAAGCAATGGGAACCTCAGCGGGGCGGCAGCCCACCGGGCAACCAGTTGAGGCAATTAAGCGATAAAAACAGAAAATGCTGGAAACGCTCAACAGGTCTGGCAGCATTTGTGGAGAGCAAAACAGAATTAACATGAAAGGCCATAGGTCTAAAATGCTAACTCTGTTTCTCTTTCCACAGATGTTGCCTGATCGGTTGAGGTTTTCCAGTATTTTCTGTTTTTATTTCAGATTTCCAGCATCTGCAGCAACTGGTTCACTGCTTGCTTAGAGGTGTACTGGCATCCACAAGAGCATATGTGGCACTACTGGTGGGAAGTAACCTGGAGCTCATCCCAAAGAAACAGGTCAGAGTTTGAAGATCATCCCCCAAGCTCGACAGTCATTGAGGAACTTAAAGTCCTTTGAAAAAGGGATATTGCAGCTTGGTTTAATTTAAAGTAGACATTTGACCGTTCTCTCATCTGAACACACATTACTTGAAATAAACTATGCTTAAACAGTGGAGATCAGTGAACATAAGTCAGTTGATTTTCAGATAATATTCCAGTTCCATAATACACCAGCTGTCCTGCAGAAAATTTATAATTACACAAAAATATTGATTCTTATTACAAGCCACTAGTATACAGAAGGGCTAGCATCATAAAGTTAAAAATAAAATTAGTGCATCATGGTACTATTAATGGAGCTGTATTAATTATTATATATTGATACTGTAAAATGGCACTTTAAATTTGCATTATTCGAATTTTCAGATGTTTACTGGTAAGCCCAGGGTGGGTATTTAATCTTTCCTTTATTCTAATTGTTTTTATCTTAATTACTATTCATTGCAAAAAATCTTCATCCAAGCATGGTGAATTATCTTGTTTTGCATCACCCTGCAGAATATACAACCGTATTTTAGAATTATTTCCTGATATTTTGCTAATGTTACTTAAACACTTCAGTTCCTAATATTGTTGACTGAAGCAGGTAGTCTTTGCTCTAATTAATCTGCCCTCCCTATATTTTTATTACTAAGGTATCCTGAGAACCATTGTGAATTTTGTTTTAAATTATGTATGCATGTACTGTACAACAGAAATGAAACTTGCTTTTAACTAATGGACACTGTTGGAGAGATTTCGCCAAGCAGAAAGATAGATCATGAATTTGGCTGATTTACATGGGAAATTATTAATCGAACATTTTTGAACTGAATATGTATCTTAATGTTAACTTATAAATGCAGATGAATTGAAAAAATATTTATTGTTGTAATATTTGTTTGAATCTAGGTTAATCATCATGCAGACAGCAGAAATTACATGTAGTCATGCCAGATTCTTAAGAAACATTATATTATCTTTTTTTTTACAAAATTTAGGCTGCCACTTCAGTGCACTACTGAGGCAGTGCTGCATTGTTGGAGGAGCAGTCTTTTAGATAAGATGTTAAACCAAGGCCCAATCTGCCCTCTCAGGTGGATGTAAAATAACATTTAATGGTTGTCACATGACTCAAGTTAAAACTAGAACAGAAAGACTGGTAACTGGGAAAGATGTAGGCAGAGAAGTGACAGTTGCGCGTCCCTTGATTGGACAAGATTGGGAGCAGCAATGCGCACCTGAGAGAGCAGCAAACTCGCAAACCTTTAGTTGTAGTGTTAGTGTTTACCTTCTGGAATGAGATAAAGTTAGCTCCTGCTGCTGAAGAAGTGTCAAGGAGGAAGAGACTAGATTCTTGTTGAATGTTTAAAGAGTCTCCTGTTTTTGAAGAAAATCCTGCTAAATTAATTCTCAATGCCGCCTGAAAAGAACTGTTCTAAAAGCTCCCAATGACCCATCTACGTGGACTCAGGGGCCAGACTGTATGCCAGCTTTGGAACACAACGTATCTCATCTGCTATATTCGTCAAAAATGAGCAAGTATTTAGCCCAAGTGTTTTTTCTGTCTGTAACAGAGCTCTGAACAAAAATCCCTTTTATTTTTCTGCTTAACCGGTGTATGTGTGTGGGTATATGCGAGTGTGAGGGGTTAAGGTAAAAATGGAACTTTAATATTTCAATCTGTGTGTTTATGCTTTACTTCATTACTGGTAAAGTCTTGTTTAATAATAAACTGATAATTTTGTTGTTCATGAAAGAAACCTGGTTGGTGCGTTTTATTCTGGAAAAAATAGAGTATATGATTGACTATATCAGTAAGTGGGAAAATTTAAATATATGTTGTGACCTGTGGAAAAGTGGAACTAGAATAAACGGTGCACTCCTCCCGCCTCAGTCGTAACAACGGATAAAATGTATATGAAAGATCTATTAAATGCATACGAGGCATGTTCAGACTTTGATAAATTTTAGCAAGACAGACTGTTATTCCATAGAGGAATATATCATGGAATTTAACACGTTATATAAAATATTGTAGAAATTCTATCTGGAGAGCCATTGTTCAGTACTAGCTTTCAAATTGTTGGATTGTGCTAAAGTATCAGACATGGCTAGGCTCCTGGTCTTAACTGGAGTGAGATTCTCAGAAAGACACATGCTTTTGGATCAGGTGGCTGAAGCTTGAAAGAAATTCCTGGGAAAGCAGTCATTTCCAGCAGCCTTCATGGCATAAATGGGATATTTGGCAGTGTCACAGGAGATGGAGGACTCAATGGTAGCGGCCTTTCAAGATCGTTTAGATAGGGAGTGCAAGCATCAATACAGCAGAAGAATCAAAGACAAAAGAAATGAGGATAGAGACATTTTTGGCAGATCTGGCAGATGACAGGAGTACAACAACAGATGAATGAACCCCAGGAACTCCTGTAGAATTATTAACAGATGTTGCAAATGTGATTCAAAATATTATTATGTGGTAAATTGTCCAAAGTGGAACAACCAGGTTTTCGAAGTGACGCATAACAGGGAAGGTTCAGAAGTGGAAGATGATGATATTGATCAGTTTGAGAGAATTGTACAGGTCACAAGAAGCTTCAGTCTGGTAATGAGTATACTAATTGTGGATTTATTTCATTGCGCTATGTTGGACAGTGGTTGCATATCCACAGTATGTGGAACAGTTTGGTTGAAATATTATTTAGATTCGCTTAGTAGTGAGGATCAACATAAGGTCAGGGAATATGAGTTCTACTTGCTTCAGGTTCAGGGATGACAACACATTAAAGTCACTGAAAGAGGTGGTGATACCATGCAGAATAGCTGTAGTAAGCCACTTTATTAGTACAGATGTGGTATCTATTAAGATACCCTTGCTGCAGAGAAAATCTTTCGTGAAAAAGGCACAAATGAAATTGGACATAGGACATGATAAATAAATTGTCTTTGGAAAGTCAGTAGATTTGCAATTTACCCACTCAGGACATTATTGCATCCCTTTAACAAAACCTAACATCTCTAATAAGAATGTTGAAGAAGTGTTAATGGCATCAGGTGATAAGAATTTGAGAGGGAAAAAAGCATTTGTCTTAAAACTACATCGACAATTTGCTCATCTCTCTTCTCACAGATTAAAAATCCTACTAAAGGATGTGGGGGTGGTTGATGAGTACACAAAGCTTATTGAAGAGATTAGTGAAAAATGTGATATATGTAAAAAGTATCGGAGGACACCATCACAGCCGATTGTAAGTCTCCCATTAGTACTAGACTTTAATGAAGTATTAACTATGGATTTAAAGGTGTGGGACAGGACAAACATTTTTATTTTGCATTTCATAGACATGGCAACAAGATTCAGTTTTTCTACAGTAACACCTGGTAAAGACAAAAAAGTGGTTGCAGATAAAATCATGGAAAAATGAATAGAGACTGGACTGGGGGCACTGGATAATTTCCTGACTGACAATGGGGGGGGGGGGGGGGGGAACGGGGGGAGGAAGGGCATTTGCTAATGATGAGTTTAGAGACATGCAAAAATCTGGATATTGTAGTGATGAACACTGCAGCTGAAAGTCCTTTCAGTAATGGACTCAAAGAAATCACACAATGATTGATGAGATCCTCCATAAAATCTTAGCCAACCAACCAAATTGAAAGCTAACATCTGCCCTGATGTGGACAGTCCATGTGAATAATTTGCTTCAAATGGTTGGGGGCTATAGTCCGTATCAGTTGGTGTCTGGGAGGAATTCCAGAATACCTTCTGGGCTGTGTGATCATCCCCCGGCCTTGGAAGGGACGACAATTAGTTCCACCTTTTATGTGCACTTGAATGCCCCATATGCAGGAAGGAGGGCATTCATCAAGGCAGAAGTCTCGGAAAATTCGGTGAGCCTTTAATCCTGGGGATTTAGTACACTATAAAAGAGAGGGGCAGAAAGAGTGGAAAGGTTCAGGTAAAGTGATAGGGTATGAATGGAAGACAGTGATTCTCCAACATGGGAGTCAAACTATTAGGGTCCATTCATCTAAGTTAATTGGGATTAATTATAAACTTGCAGAATCTGAACAATTAGTAGAAGGCAATGAGGCACCCTCACATACTCATATTCATTGACAGCTATGAGGAACAGAATATGGTAAATAAGAGGCTGGATGACAATAGGCAAAGTGATACCGGTGCACAGATAGGGCTATTTTACCCAAAGGACAACTGCCTAAAGTCAGTACTAGGGTAGTGAACATACTAGAAAGGTCCACTGAATGCCAGGATGTGACCATTGTAGGGAGACTACCGGCAAATTCAAACATTGGCTAAAAGTCCAAGATGATGAACAAGAGGTAAAATCTCTGGCAAATGAGGTGAAACAGTGAAAAGCAAGATAACATAGTGCGAGTCCCCATAGTGGGTCTGGAAGTGAGTCTGGAACTAGGAACCTCTGATCATGGGAGGGAAAGATCCTGTAGCAGTAGCCCAGAAAGAGATAAGGGGCTGGATTTTGTGTAGGATGTGGGGCTCCCAGCCGAAAAGGGGTGGGGAACTCCACCTCAGCATTTTTGCAGGCCCTTGGAGCAATCCTCCGGTGTTTTCAAATGTACGTTTCAGGAGGAAGGATCCCTGTCCCTTTAAAGATGGGGATCCTGCCTTCATGAGCTGCCAGCCAATCAGAGGGCCGGCAGCTCAGCAGTATCATCAGCGCCACTGGGAGTGGTGGCCACTGCCAGTACTGCAAAGGCCTTGGACCCAGGCCCAACGGTGGAACCCTGGACAAGTGGTAGGTGAGGCGGGGTCACTGGGGTCAGTCTGCAAGGCCCCAGCGAAGAGGGGCTGGTGTGTGGTCTTCTGGTCCAGGTAGATGGGGGGTCCCGGGGGAGTGAATTGTAAAACCCCAGCCAAGACAAGTAGAGGCCAGAGCTTGACTAGACTACACAATAGAGCAAGGAATACAGAACATTCTAAGAGCACTACTAGAAGTAGAAGCCCTTACGATTGTGAAATTATGGTGGCTGCAATCAAATTAGAAGAAAAATTAATGAGGCAAAACAAAAAGAGTTGGAAAGTTGAAAGGAATTTGTTGTCTATTCTGAAGTGCAAGAAAGGGAACAGCCAGCCTTATCACATAGATGGATATATATGGAAAAAGTACTGCCAGATGGGACATAAAAGGCTAAAGCAAGACAAGTGGCTCGGGGTTTTGAAGGCAGGAAAAGTGATTTTAAAAATTATCTTAGCTCTTTTAGCCACATACTCATGGGAATGTAGGTCGATTGATCTAAAAGCTGCATTTTTGCAGGATGAAAATTTCAAAGGGAAGTGTTTTTGAAACCACCTAAAGAAACGTGTAATGTAGAAGGGAAGCTGTGGAAATTAAACAAATGTGTTTATGGATTGAATGATGCATCAAGCGTATGGCATTTCTCCATTAGGTCTACCTTGCTGAAAGAACGCTATATTCAGCTGACAGCAGATCCAGCAATGTTCTCCTGGTATCACAAACAGAAAGTCGCAGGCATCTCTATGATGCACATCGATGATTTTCTATGGGGAGGTTCTGCAGAATTTGAGGAATTGGTTATAGAGAAGTTAAAAGGGAATTTAAGATTGGAAGTCAGGCTTCAGGGGCCTTTAAATGTATGGGGTTAGACACTAATCAGAATAGGTTGGGAATAACCTTGAATCAACATTCATAACTAGAAATTGTTAATTGTATCCTGATAAATCAGGCCAGGTTGTCATAGAAAGATGGTCTTGCACCCAAATAAGAAACAGAGCAGTTAAGAAGCTTGATTGGACAGGTAAACTGGTTATGCACTCAGACAAGACTTGATGCCAGTTGATGTATTGGCACTTAGTAATGTGATGCAACATGCCACAATTGAAGAGGTTTTGAAGGCAAATAAAACGTTCAAAAAATTAAATTTGGAGAAATGCATACTCAAGTTTCCAGCCCTGGGTGATCCGAAAGCCATGAGCTTCTCTTTAGTGATGCTTCTCATGCCAATCTTCCAGATGGATATTTGAGTACAGCTGGGTTTATCATATTCTTGGTGGGGGAAAATGGAAAGTGTTATCCCTTGGCCTGGTAAGCCAAGAAAATAAAAAGGGTAGTGAAAAGTACCCTCGCTGCAGAAACACTAGTGCTAGTAGAAGCGATAGATATGGGATTTTACTTATCTAACAATTTGATTGAAATCCTATACAAGGGGCATTCTGTGAAAAATTTGCCTATTGAATGCTATGTGGATAACCGTTCTCTGTGGGATAACGTTCATTCGACAAAGAGTGTCACTGAGAAATTTTAAGAATTGACCTTGCTAGTATAAAGGAAATGTTGAAGAGAAAATAAATCTCTGATATAAAATGGATCAATGCAAGTTACCAATTATCGGACTGTTTTACAAAGAGGAATGCTTGCTCCAAGAAATTGTTGGAGGTCCTAAAAGACCTTGTATTGTGATGAGTTGTACAAAATATGGAAAATCATTTTTCTTGATTTGTTTTGTAATTATTTAAGTATGTTATAAAGTTTTTTTCTTAAAGAAAGGGGAATCTGTTTATGGTAGGTTAATTAGGTTGCCAAAGATACACAGGTGAAGGGCATTGTTTAATTAAGCACTTAGAGCAGGATAGAAAGAGAGCCTGCTGGGACATGGGGGTGTTGAGCAGGAAGCACAGATATGTAATGCTGGATTCTGTGAATAAACTGACTATCGAGAAAAGAATCCATGTCTAGCTTCATTCTTCCCCATTTGGCTGATATCCATTCAACAGCAGAGGTCGTGGGTTTGCAAGGTGCTGTCAATGGAGCCTTGGTGAGTTGCTGCAGTGCATCTTGTAGACGGTACACACAGCGGCCACTGGGATAAACTTTATTGAGACAAGGTGGATGGGTATGGAGGCATGGGGGAACATGAAATCGAGTCAGGGCACGTCGGGCAGGAAGTCTGACATCATGACATCCCATTCCAATTTTCTGCAGGGAGGCAATCATGGCAGGCAGAGGTCCAACATTGACACAGCGGACAGGTAATTAAGATACCTTAGAGGTCAACTGAAAATGATTTTAGTCAGCAGTTACAAATTTATTAACGGCACATGGGTCTCACAGGGCTTCAGAATCTCGCCTCCTCAAGGAGGCGACATAGAGATGGCAGAGCATGGCTGGCTAGAAGGGGAGGCTATCAGAAGGGCAACCATCGAGGGCCTGGAAGGGCCCCGAAGGGAGGGCTGACCTTAGGGCATCAAGTGTGAGGGGAAGGTGTGCTGCGCTGCAAAGGGGCCAATACAACGATGGCAACAGGTAAGTGACACCTGGTCAAAGATCACAAGTATGGAGCATCAACAGGGGGACACTGGCAGAAGAAGACTGCCTTTCAAGGACAGGCCACTTATCATGGGCCTCATTCACCCCAGGCTTCAGGGATCCTGTTGAAGATGAGGTGCTCCTGGCAGGAGGGAGGGCCAGGCACCTGCAGTGGCACTGCAAGGGTCTATGAACCCACAGGAGGGTCCTAGGTGCCTCCGGACATGGAAGAAGGGCAAAGAGGATAGAGAGGGCTGCCCCACACAGAAGGAGGTACCCTCCACAGAGAGTGTACAGGTCGAGGCTCAACCACCTGAAGATGTCTGACAGCCAGTGCCAGTGAAGACTCCGCCTCTCCAGGGAGGCTGTGACAGACCTGTGTGCCATGATGCATAATGAGCAGTGCCCCAGGGGACTTGTTGTAATGCAAATACCAGTGACCCTGACGATCACCATGGCGTTGAACTTCTATGCCACCGGATCATTCTGGGGATCCAGAAGGGACACATGTGGAATTTCGCAGTCTGGGGCACATCGGTGCATCAAGCAGGTCACCATTGCCTTTTTCAGGAGGACCGAAGATTATGTACACTTCAAAACGGATCCCAACTCACAATCAGAGAGGGCTATTGGTTTCAGGGCCATCGCTAGATTCCCCCAGGTACAGGGTGTCATCGACTTTATGCATGTGGCCATCAAGGCTCCAGAATACCAGCCAGCAGTCTTCATCAACAGGAAGGGCTTCCATTCCCTCAATGTGCAATTGGTCTGCAACCACCGTAAATGGATCATGCAGGTCTGTGCACACTTCCCAGGAACTTGCTGCATTTTGAGGCAGCCCCAGGTGCCTGAACTTTTCCGGCCTCCCTCCAGCCTTCAGGGAGGGAGCCTTGGGGACAAAAGCTACCTACTAAGGACATGGCTGCCGACACCTGTGAGGGACCCACACACGGATGCAGAGGAGAGGTACAACACCTGCCAGGGGACAATGAGTAGCCATTGATCAGGCCATTGGTCTGCTGAAGATGAGATTCAGGTGCCTGGATCAGCCCTCCATTATGCCCCGGTGAGGGTTTCACATATCGTTATGGTTTTCTGTGTGCTGTACACCCTTGCCCTGCAGAGGGGAGAGCCAATGAGCAACAAGGATAATGACGAGCAGGATGCCTCTGCACACAATGATGAGGAGCAGGAAGATGGCTTGGCCAGATAAAGGGCCCCAGGGGCAACAAATGATTGGATATGAGTGACAGGCAAGGGAGGCTCATCACGCATTCGTGTTTCATTTGACTCTTTATGGCCTTTGTACCTTTTCCAATAAAGCCCTTCCTTGATGCAGCCATCTTTCAGTCTTCCTTCCTTAACGAAGCAATGCCTTACTGAACATTCATGCAGAGCAGATCTGGTGAGGCTCCAGAGTTGATACCTTGCAGCATCAAGCCCATGATGCAGGAGAAAGGGAGGAATTCCATGTCTGGCAGCAAACATTTATTTACATGTAGAGTATAGAGTGACAATGTGATCAAGCAAACACTGTGAAGACCCAGTGATTCTATGTGCACTTCTTAATTCAATTACGTGTATTCTTACGTGGTGCTGCCCCTGCACTGTTAGCTGAGGCAGAGGCTGTCTGGTCACCTTGTTGCCCTGTGGCTAGAGATGACCTTGGCGGTCGTCCTCAGGATGCCTTGGGCCTGGATAGCCCTGGCATGCTGTGGTCCTCCTGCACAGAAGCAATACCGCCTTTATTCAGCAGGGATAGAGGAGCTGGCGACACTGGCAGATGGAGCGAGGAGCTGGTGTCCACACCAAGAGCACCTTGAGAGGAGTGTCACACTCCCCCTCCCTACCTAGGCAGACTTCTGCCGCCCTGCTGACTAAAGAGGCCAGAGGACCAGGGAGGGTCCCTGCCCCCTTTTGCCCTGCCACTGCTGCTTTGCGGCCATGGTGAGGATGAGGGTATACAGGTCTGACCAAATGTCCTGCAGACAGAGCGCTCTGCTGGATGTGGCTCTCCATCACAGCCTCCAATCTGTCAATGGAGCAGGCCACTCGTGCACCAGTCAGAGACAATATCGAGCTCAAGGCTTGGATGGGCTCCTCCATCATCCATGTTTGATCATCTCTGCCAGATATTGCCGCACCTTTCGCTGCAACTCCAGCATTTCCCAGAAGCACTTCATGAGCCTGGGCTCAGCATGGGCTTGGCCTCCCACAAGCCCCCGACTGAGAGAGGCCTGGGCTACCACAGCCTCCATCAACTGCTTGGGCGTGTGTATGCTGTGTCCACCAGGTTCTGTGCCCACAACTAAAGTTGCGCGCAAACCCACTGTGGTGCATGTATCTGCGCTGGTGGAGGATTATGAGGTGCTGCTGGATCCTCTGAGGCTCCTTCCTCCCCCTCAGAGATGGCAGGAGATGTTGCAAATTCCAGTGTTCTCTGCTGTGCCACAGCTTGACCTGCATGACAGAACAAAGAGACATGTAAGGATCAAGGGCCTGTCCTCCCTCCATAGCAAGCACCACAATGATGCAGACCTGTGTGTGCACCTTATGTCTTGTGAGCTGCATGGCTCCAAGGTGGCTGATGCTGTAGTGTGCCCCTTACTGTCTTGAGAAGGTGCTCCTGTCTCCCCATCAGCAATACTACACCCATCATTTGGGCTGGCCAGCTCCATGGCCTCCTCCTCCATCGGCGTGAGCAGCTGAAGGGGACCCCCGCCTCTGGTCTTCACAGGCTCCCTACGGTTATGCGCCTTCTTCTCCTGCATGCAGAGGGGAGATGTTGGACCCCTAGCAACATCAATCCTAAAGAAAATAGGCTGCTTGCCTCATTTAATTGCCACCGTGACAGGCCATTGACCATCATGTGGCATCTCTTTTTCTCTTTGCCCACGTCTGGGGGGGAGATGGGGTTGGGGGGGGGAAATTGATCGTTCTCCTCCCAATGCACCCTCCTACTTCTCCAGATCAAGAGGATGACAGCGTTAAATGATCTTTTCACAATCCGATGAGGTCATTGAGTCACTTGCAGCACTGTATCCATGTGCGCAGAGTAACACTGCAGCTGCTGACCTCAGCTATCTGTTTTGGGTGGCAGGTCTCTTCCTCCTGTCACTCAGGAACAAGATGTCCCTCCTAACCCTAACATTCTGAAGGAGCACATGGAGGGAGGCATCAGGAAAGCTTGGGGCCACATGGGGTCCCCTGTTAACCATTTATTGAGAATTGCTGTTACCTCCTTCTCTTCCAGCCCTTGTGAGTGCAGAGTGCACTACAGGCCTGGCAGCCCTTTAATGATGGCTGTTTTAACTGCTGAGGCAACAGCTGACACCTTGCTCCCCGCCTCTGGGCCCAACCCTGACAACGTAATTGCATGCAAGGCCTGTCTCATTTGGGTTAATTGGCCAGCCGCCACTGAACAGCGTGCGGCCGGCCACTACTGCCCCCAAGGTGGATTGCGTCTGGCTCCTCTTGCCAGTGGGACTGGAGTCCCAAAAATAAAATCCAGCCCACTGTGCGCCAGTGGTGGAGGGAGTGAATGCTTGGTGGCTGGATTGCCAATATCAAGGGGGTTGCTTTGTCCTGAATAGTGTCAAACGTCTTGAGTGTTGTTGGTGCTGTACTCATCCAGGCAAGTGGATAGTATTCCATCACACTTTTGACTCATGCCTTGCAGGTGGTGAACAGTATTTGCGGAGTCAGGAGAAGTGCTACTTGCTGCAGAATTCCAAGCCTTTGACCTGCTTTTTTAGCCACAGCATTTATATGGCTGGTCCAGATAAGCTTCTGGTCAATGGTGACCCCCAGGATGTTAATGGTGGGAGATGGTATTGCTGTTGAACATCAAGGGGACTGGTTAGTTTCTCTCTTGTTGGAAATAGACATTGCCTATGTTACGGCCACATGGTGAGGGGTATGGATGGTTCCCAGTGTTCAACTCCCACCTGACCGCGGCAAGTATTTTTGTTATTAGGGTTTTAACCCCTTTGTATTTCATTTGTCAAATAAACAGACAACGACAGGTTTTCTTGTCGGTTTAAAGCAGAAGATTAATTATTTATTGAGCAACACATGCCTTTTCCCAAAATTGTGCAACTGCACCCACTCACGCATTCATTTGCACACACAGGCAAGAAGCGACAGAGAGAGGGAAAGGGGTAAGTGGTTTGAAGTTGTCTTCACCCAAGAGAATGAGGATGTAGATATGGAACTTAGAGAGAGAGACTGTGAGGTTCTTGAGCAGATTGTCATAGGGAGTGACAAGGTACTGGAGGTTTTGGAAGGCTTAAAAGTGGACAAGTCTCCAGGTCCGGACGATTTGTGTCCCAGGATGCTGTGGGAGGCGAGGGTGGAGATTGCAGGGGCTCTGACCCTAATTTTTAATTCCTCTCTGGCCACGGGGGAGATGCCAGAGGACTGGAGAACAGCCAATGTGGTCCCACTATTTAAGAAAGGTTGTAGAGATAAGCCAGGGAACTACAGACCAGTGAGTCTCATGCCAGTGGTAAGGAGACTATTGGAGAAAATTCTGAAGGAGAGAATCTATCTCCACTTGGAGAGGCAAAATTTGATTAGGAATAGTCAGCATGGCTTTGTCAGAGGGAGGTTATGCCGAACAAATTTGATTGAATTTTTTGAGCATGTGACCAGATGTGTAGATGAGGGTAGTGCAGTTGATGTAGTTTACATGGATTTCAGCAAAGCCTTTAACAAGGTCCCACATGGGAGACTTATCAAGAAAGCAAATGCACAAGGGATACAAGGTAACTTGATAAGGTAGATTCAAAATTGGCTTAGCTGTAGGAGACAGAGAGTGATGACAGACGGCTGTTTTAGTGACTGGAAGCCAGTGTCCAGTGGCGTACCACAGGGATCTGTGCTGGGTCCCCTATTGTTTGTCATTTATATAAACGACATAGATGACTATGTGGGGAGTAGGATCAGTAAGTTCGCAGATGACACAAAGATTGGCTGAGTGGTTAACAGTGAGGTGGAGTGTCTTAGGTTACAGGAAGATATAGACAGGATGGTCAAATGGGCAGAAAAGTGGCAGATGGAATTTAACGCTGAAAAGTGTGTGGTGATACACTTTGGAAGGAGTAATGTGACACGGAAGTATTCAATGAATGGCCTGACACTGGGAAGTTCCGAGGAACAAAGGGACCTTGGCGTGTTTGTCCATAGATCTCTGAAGGCAGAAGGGCAGGTTAATAGGGTGGTGAAAAAGACATATGGGACACTTGCCTTTATCAATCGAGGCATAGATTACAAAAGCAGGGAGGTCATGTTGGAGTTGTACAGAACTTTGGTAAGGCCACAGCTGGAGTACTGTGTGCAATTCTGGTCGCCACATTATAAGAAGGATGTGATTGCATTGGAGGGGGTGCAGAGGTGTTTCACCAGGATGTTGCCTGGGATGGAACATTTAAGCTATGAAGAGAGGTTGGATAGGCTTGGGTTGTTTTTGCTGGAGCAGAGAAGACTGAGGGGTGACCTGATCGAGGTGTACAAGATTATGAGGGGCATGGACAGGGTGGATAGGGAGCAGCTGTTCCCCTTAATTGAAGGGTCAGTTACAAGGGGTCACAAGTTTAAGGTGAGGAGCGGGAGCTTTAAGGGGGATTTGAGGAAGAACTTTTTTACCCAGAGGGTGGTGATGGTCTGGAATGCCCTGCCTGGGAGGGTGGTAGAGGCAGGTTGCCTCACATCCTTTAAAAAGTACCTGGATGAGCACTTGGCACGTCATAACATTCAAGGCTTTGGGCCAAGTGCTGGCAAATGGGATTAGGTAGACAGGTCAGGTGTCTTTAATGCATCGGTGCAGACTTGATGGGTCAAAGGGCCTCCTATGCACTGTATTATTCTGTGATTCTGTGAAGTGAGGTAGGCTTCGGAGTTCACGGTAAACCTGTTGAATCCTCTCGTAGGTCAAGTTCTCTTTAGTTGCAGGCCTGAGGTGTTAATAGATTTCTCTATTGGTTGAAAGTTTAGTTTGAAGACAGGGGATCACTTCCAGTTCACTGCTGCACAAGTTAAAATGTAGAATTCACAGCAGGACACCTTCCTTTTTGGCTTGCTGGATTTTTCTCCCAGCTCTCAGCTGAACAAGTTTTGGTGATGCTTCTTCCTGGGTCTCCCTCTCTTTTAGAGAGCTACCTTTAAAGCTAAATGTTTCTCACATCTCGCCTTTGTTGGGAGACAGAGATTTTCCTCCCTGTGGCGACCAACAATGGCCCAGGATGTGGCTACTTCACACCTTGTTTCCAAAGAACACATTTAATTCAGAAGTGCCTCTTGATGGGTTCAGGATGGGTGTAATTGATACCTCTTAGCTTTGAATGTATTCTTTTGGCCTTGCCAGTTTAAATATACAAAGGCAAGGTCTTTGGATCCTCGGTGGCCATTTTTAAGATCATTGTCCACTTCGTTTTTTGAAAAGAAGTCAATTTTTATAACTCTTCAGATTGAGTTCTTGTAGTTTCACTTTACATGAGCGCCACACCTGGAGATTATGCGGAAAAAATGTTGCTTGTCAGTTATCAGCCCAAGCCTGAATGTTGTTCAGTAAATGGGGAGTTACAAATGGTACTGAACACTGTGCAATCATCAGCAAACATCCCCACTCTGACCACAATTCAAAAGTTCTTCACTGGCTGTAAAGTGTTTTGGGATGTCCTGAGGTCATGGAAGGTGCTATATGGATCCAAGTTCCTTCTTCTTTCTTTTGTCGTAAATAATAATGGGACTGATCATTTAAATTTCTTATTACAGCTATCTGGCTTACTTATATCAAAAAGGTAAAGGTTTTCAACTGTCCTTATATATTAGAAAGGAGAAACACCCTCAGTCAATGGCGTACCCTTGAACTGTAGTCACTGTTGTAATGTAGGGAAATGTAGCAATACATTTCTGTTGCACAAAAGCAGACAAGCAGTTTTTCTTTGTGATGTTGAATGAGGGATAAATATTGGACAGACGCCTCCCCAGCTATTCTTTGAAAAGTGCAGTGGAATCGTTCACATCCACCTGAGAAACTAGACTCAATTAATGTTTTATCTGAAAGATGGTACAGTGTAACACTCCCTTAGCACAATACTGAAATCAGCCTAGATTAGGTGCTCACGTCTCTGTAGTGTGACTTCAACCAGCAATCTTCTGTACCAGAGGTGCAAGTGCCACCACTGAGCCAAACTGACACGTAGTGGAGCAATAGTGGTGTTTTTCACTGTGAGTTGGAGAATATGCAGCCTTATAGTTGTGTGTGTGTTATACCACACAACACAATATTATTTGACAATGCAAGCTTTGTTATATAAAAAATGTGGTTTGCCGTCCTTAAAGTGTTATTAATGGGAGTTCATCCAGAAATAACTTACAGTTGCTAACCGACAAATTCAATCTCTAACACTCGGAAGAGTGCATGTACAGTAAGATTATGATTGAACAACACCTTTTTTGTTAAATACAAGTTGACCACTGATTTTACCAGAGGTTGAAAGAATGAAGAAGTATCATAACAGGCAAAAATATATGCATTTAATATGCACGACTAATCTGATGGGTCAAACTGTAAACAATCAATGATGTGTCCAACCCAGGATGTATAATGAAGAAACAGCATGGGTGTCATTTCAATTTGTATCACCAGGCAAAAAACTGGACATTCTGAATCGGTCATGCAAGTTACAATGTCAATCCTGATTTTCTTTTTCATTGACTTAAATGCAAAAAAAAAATTGGGTGGGTGTAAATTAGCCAGCCAATCAGTATCACCAGTTTTTTGCCCTGTGATAAAAGTTAAAACTTATTCCGATATCAGCTGTTTGACTTGTTTAAAATGGATCCAGACAATTTAATATATTTATAAAAAGAGTCCTTATTATAAAAAAGTAAGGCTTTGAATAGATAAGAGTAATTTGACTTGATTACTCACAAAGAAGAGGGAAGAAAGAATATTTTATAATACTTACCAAATATGGTTTTTGGGAGTAGAGTAACTGATCACTGGAACTTCATCAGGCGTTAAATAGTAGTGAGTTCATGCATATGCAAAGGCCCCAAAAGTTTCTTGAAGGAAGGCCCAGAAGAAATAAGTAGGCTTTAGGAAAGAAGTAAAAATCAAGCCCTAGGTGCCTGAGAGAATAGGTCTCTGGTTCCCACAAGTTTGTTTCTCATTCAGGTCAGAAGTAAGTTTACATGTCTTGTGTGAACTAATTAATTATTGAATTATTTAAACTTATGATTTTTTTGTGCATATTATTATGACAGGTGAGAAAGGTGTCTAGGGGTCTTTCTCAGCCTTCACCTGGTCTTTTGTCACAGGGTTTAATTTTAAACACACCATGTTTTGAGCTCTCCCTTGGTGAATCCTTGTTCATCACTTAGCTATTATAAGGGAAAGAAATGAGCACAAACAAGTTTTCTTAGGTTTAAAGAAGAAAAGTGAAATTTATAAAAACTTAAACTGAAACTCTAACTCGGTTAATGCTTACGGAGACACACCGCACCCCATGCAAGCATGCATACGTGATCTGCACATGCAAATAGAGACAGAAAAGAGCAGAAGAAAAGATAAGTAGACAGGCTTGAGGCAATTTCTGAAAAGGGTTTTTTGTTACTGTGCTTTGATCTCGCTGTCGTCCTTGCTTGTAGATACATCTTGTTTTTCGTTGGGGCCCAGTATTCTTCTTAAACCTTGTTCACTGTAGGAGACTTTTCTCTCTTGGGGTTCATATGTCTACAATGGTTTCCGAAGCTGGTGAGAGCAGACAGGAGAGAGGTCTTTTCCAGTCCAGGAGCAAAACAGCTTTCTGAATTTTAAAACTCTGTGGCAAGTTCAAATTCAAAAAACTCCAACAGCCAGTCAGTCATGTGACTAAACTGGTCTGACCATGTCTGTTTGTGTATTTGGCCATCTTAGCAGTTAACCTGGAATGCTAGCTTCTCCACCGCAATGTCTGGTAATCAAAAGTCCATTGTGGGTTAAATTGGAGCAGGGAGTGGCCCCTTTGTCCTTTCCAAGTACTGTCTGTTACTATGCAAATGTATTTCCAGTCAAGGGTCTGGTGTTTTTTTCTTAAACAAGTTCTTTCTTTACTTCAGTAACAGTTTAAAAAGTCAATGTTCATGTGGTGAAATTAATGTGTTTCATTCTTGGCAGGTGGGGGCCTGCATGACAATATAGTTGGCTGGCTATGGAAACAGAATAGGCATCATTGTTTGAGTGATTTTATGAGTTTGTTTGGTGGTAGTAGCTGGTTCCTTATTGGCAGTTTTGATAAATAAGTTTGTGATTTAAATGAAATAAAAACAAATGCTGGAAATACTCAGCTAGTCTAGCAGCATCTGTGGATAGAGAAACAGAGTTAACGTTTCAGGTCGATGACTTTTCTTCACAACTGGGTAAAGTTAGAAATGTAATAGGTTTTAAGTAGGTCAAATAGGAGAGGTGGAAAGAGAGCAAATCTGTGATAGGGCAGAAGATGGGAGACATTAAATGACAAAAGAGTTGGTGGGGCAGAGCCAAGGGGAATGATAATGGGACAAGCAAAGAGACAAAGGATGTGTCCAGAGGAGGTGTGAATGGCAGAATAAAGAACAGTTGCCATCCGAAAATAAACAAGAGGAGAAAAAGAGAAAACAAGATTAAAACCAAAACATGCAAATTAAAGGAAACAAAATGCGGGCCACAGATTTCGCTCTGAAATTGTTGAATGCAATGTTGAGTCCATAAAGCTGTAAAATGCCTAATCGAAATATAAAGTGCTGTTCCTCAAGCTTATGTGAAGCTTCATTGGAACACTACAGTATGCTGAGGACAGAGATATCAGCATGAGAGCAAGGCAAAGAATTACAATGGCAGACCACCATGCTCAAGGGCATGTTTGCAGAGTGAACAGAAAGCAGTCACCTAATCAGGATTTGGTCTCCCCAGTATACAGCAGACCACATTTTAAGCCTTGGTCTCTCCCGAGCCGCCCACAAGGCATTGGGGTTGTTAGGGCCCATGCACAGGGATAAGTGGATGCCGGTGGGAGGAGGTGGGGGGAAGGGGGTGCGGGGGGGTGGAGGGGGAGGGGTGTGGTGGGAAGGGGTGGAGGGAAGGGGTGCGAGGGGGAGCTGGGAAGGGGGCTGCAGGGGGGGTATGGGAGGGAGTACAGGGGAAGGGGGTGTGAGGGGAAGATGGTGTGAGGGGGGAGCTGGGAAGGGGGTGCGAGGGGGGTGAGCTGGGAGGGGAGAGCTGGGAGGGGAGAGGGTCGGGGAAGGGGGTGCAGGTAATAAAACATTTCATCAGCTCCCACCATTGTCCACTGGTGATCCTCACTCAATCAGAGCGGCCTCCTCCCTGGAGCCCATCATGGCCGCGCCGCCCTTCACAGTCGACGCTCTGGACGGACAACTGGGTTTCCTGCCGGCTCGGGAGCAGCAACCTCGCTCCTTCATCTTTCAGGCGTTCACCAATAAAACTGGCATCGGTATCGTCGAAGGACAGGAAGACCACGTGGTCCGGAGCGGAACCCCGAAGGCGGTCATGTGTCACCTTTGGCATGTTTCTGGCAGTTCCTGCAGCCATACCGGTGCCAAACGTCATGCTCTGCACTCCTTTGGACCCCACCAGGAAGGCCGAGAGTGGGGTTTTGATGCTTGGGCAACTCACAACCTCCATACATCCACCCAGGCATGCGCCATGGAGAGGTCACTCCATAGCCGCCTCACAGCGACCAAAACAACACGGAAGGCAGCAGTTACGGGTTATAAGCCCAGCTCAATTGGCGTAGAGATTGGGCGCCATGGGTTGCCTTTGTCGGTGGAAGAGGTCATCGCATCTCACTGGACAGCTACCGCCCGCCTCAAACCGGGCAGCCCCCGGTCAGTAAGGTTCTGTTCCGCCACAGTCCACCTGCTTCAATGGGTGCTTGGAGCTCAGGGTCATTGCCCGACAAGTGGACTGTAACACCGCACCAAACAGCATGACAAAAAAAGGAAAGAAGGTACCAGCCCTTCGTTTTGCAAGCTGGAACGTCAGAACTATGTGTCCTGGCCTGTCAGAAGACCTTACACAAATCAACGATTCTCGGAAGACCGCCATCATTAACAACGAGCTCAGTAGACTCAATGTGGACATTGCAGCACTTCAGGAGACACGCCCGCCTGCGAGCGGATCTCTAACAGAGCAAGACTACACCTTCTTCTGGCAGGGTAGGGATCCTGAAGAACCAAGACGGCATGGAGTGGGCTTCGCCATCAGAAACTCTTTGCTCAGCATGATAGGGCCACCCTCAAATGGCTCGGAACGCATACTGTCCATCCGACTGTTCACCGCCTCTGGTCCAGTACACCTACTCAGCATCTATGCTCCAACACTCTGCTCCCCACCTGAAGCTAAAGACCAGTTCTACGAGGAACTCAATAATATCATTCGTAGCAGCCCCAATACCGAACCCCTTTTTCTGCTGGGGGCGTTGGGACCAACCATGACACATGGCCCTCCTGCCTTGGGTGCTATGGCATTGGAAGGATGAATGAGAATGGACAGAGACTGCTTGAGTTGTGTACCTATCATAACCTCTGCATCACCAGCTCGTTCTTTCACACTAAACCCTGTCACCAGGTTTCTTGGAGTCACCCAAGATCACGTCGTTGGCACCAGCTGGACCTCATCGTCACAAGGCGAGCCTCTTTAAACAGCGTTCAAATCACACGCAGCTTCCACAGTGCGGACTGCGACACCGACCACTCCCCGGTGTGCAGCAAGGTTAGACTCAAACCAAAGAAGCTGCATCACTCCAAGCAGAAAGGCCGCCCGCGCATCAACACTAGCAGAATTTCTCATCCACAGCTGTTACATAAGTTTCTAAATTCACTTGAAAAAGCCCTTCAAAACATGCCGACAGGGGATGCACAGACCAAGTGGGCCCACATCAGAGATGCCATCTATGGCTCAGCAATGACCAACTATGGCAAACGTGTGAAGTGGAATGCAGACTGGTTTCAATCTCACTTTGAAGAGCTGGAACCTGTCATAGCCGCTAAGCGCATTGCACTGCTGAACTACAAGAAAGCCCCCAGCGAGTTAACATCCGTAGCACTTAAAGCAGCCAGAAGTGCTGCACAAAGAACAGCCAGGCGCTGCGCAAATGACTACTTGCAACACCTATGCAGTTATATGCAGCTGGCCTCTGACGCCGGAAACATCAGAGGAATGTATGATGATATTAAGAGAGCTTTTGGGCCAACCATCAAGAAGATCGCCTCCCCTCAAATCTAAATCAGGGGACACAATCACTGATCAACGCAAGCAAATGGAGCGCTGGGTGGAGGACTACCTAGAACTGTACTCCAGGGAAAATGTTGTCACTGAGACCGCCTTCAATGCAGCCCAGTCTCTGCCAGTCATGGATGAGTTGGACGTACAGCCAACAAAATCGGAACTCAGTGATGCCATTGATTCTCTAGCCAGCAGAAAAGACCCTGGGAAGGACGGCATTACCCCTGAAATGATCAAGAGTGCCAAGCCTGCTATACTTATAGCACTCTACGAACTGCTTTGCCTGTGCTGGGATGAGGGAGCAGTACCACAGGACATGCGCGATGCCAATATCATCGCCCTCTATAAGAACAAGGGTAACCACGGTGACTGCACAACTACCGTGGAATCTCCCTGCTCAGCATAGTGGGAAAGTCTTCGCTCGAGTCGCTTTAAACAGGCTCCAGAAGCTGGCTGAGCGTGTCTACCCTGAGGCACAGTGTGGCTTTCGAGCAGAGAGATCCACCATTGACATGCTGTTCTCCCTTCGCCAGCTACAGGAGAAATGCCGTGAACAACAGATGCCCCTCTATGTTGCTTTCATCGATCTCACCAAAGCCTTTGACCTCATCAGCAGAGGTGGTCTCTTCAGACTACTAGAAAAGATCGGATGTCCAGCAAAGCTACTAAGTATCATCAGGATCCCCAAGGACACATTGTACAGCGAGCTCATCACTGGTATCAGACCCACTGGCCGTCCATGTCTCCGTTTTAAAGACGTCTGCAAACGCGACATGAAGTCCTGTGACATTAATCACAAGTCATGGGAGCCAGTTGCCAGTGATCACCAGAGCTGGCGGACATCCATAAAGGCGGGGTTAAAGTGTGGCGAGTCGAAGAGACTTAGCAGTTGACAGGTAAAAAGACAGAAGCGCAAGGTGAGAGCCAATTGTGTAACTGCCCTGGCAACCAATTTCATCTGCAGCACCTGTGGAAGAGTCTGTCTCTATAAGTGGCCTTTATAGCCACTCCAGGCGCTGCTTCACAAACCACTGACCACCTCCAGGCACTTACCCATTGTCTCTCGAGACAAGGAGACCAAAGAAGAAGAAGAAGAAGAAGGTAGATAAAATTATAAAGGAACTTAAAATTGGAAGTTGGGCTTCTGGAGCTTTTAAATATATTGGGTTGAATATTAGGTAGACTAAGTTGGGGGTAACCCTAAATCAACAGTCTTGCCTAGAGAATATTAATAGGATCCCAATAAATCGTGCCAGATCCTGTCACAAGGAAGAATCTGTTAAGGAAGAAGCAGACCAGTTAAGGAGCTTAATCGAGCAATTAAACTGGTTGTGCACACAAACTAGGCCAGATGCTTGCTATGATTTATTAGAATTCAGCACCATGTTATTGTTGGAGAAGTGCTGAAAGCAAATAAGGCATTGAAGAAATTGGGTTTAGACAAACGTACACAATTTTCCAGCATTGGGTGACCCGGCAGAAATTAAATTAGACATTTTTAGTGACGCCTCACATGCTTATCTTCCTGATGGTTATTCGACCACAGCAGGGTGCATTATATTTTTCGTGGGAAGAAATTATAAATTTTGTCCATTAGCCTGGGTATCGAAGAAAATAGAGGATAGTTAAAAGCACCTTAGCTGCTGAGACACTTGCACTGATAGAAGAGATAGATATGGGTATGTATTTATCGAGTATTTTCAAGGAACTCTTTTATAAGGGACAATTGAAGAAAAATGTTCTTGTAGAATGTTCCAGAGAGAGTGGTTATCTATATAACAATGTCCTTTCAACAAAAAGTGTCACGGAAAAGAGGTTAAGAATTGATTTCGTGAATATAAAAATGTTGGAACGAAAAGAAATTTCCAAAATAAAATGGGTTGATGCTAGTCATCAGTTATCGGATTGTTTTACGAAGAGAGGTTCTTGTTTGAATAAATTTTTGGATGTCCTCGAAGAGGGCCATCTTGTGTTATGAGTTAGGAAAACGTGGAGATTTTTCATGTTAAGATCGATTTGTAATTCTTTAAACAAAGTTTTTTTTATAATGTGGGGGGGGATGTACAGTATGTTAATGGCTGGTGTTGTTGAAGGTTAATGGTATAATGTAAGATAGGGAAAACTATCATTATTTTGGTTCTCTTTGTACATATGTGTATTTAATTTAAAGTAAAAAGAGGAATCTGTTAGTGTCTAAAGTTCTGTTAATGGATGTTAAATACCTAGTAGTTGAAGGTAATAGGGTGAACAGGTGTTGGATGTTGATTAGTTAATTGTACTCAGATGTATATATAAAGAAGAGCCAGACAGCACTAGCTGGGTGTTGTTAGCAGTGGAGAAGTAAGCTCTATGGCAAGCAATAAACAGTCTCCATCAAAGCATCCTAGTCTCAGTGTCTTCTTCACAAACAGGCTGGGAAGTTTCTCTAACATCCGTCATCTCTTCCAGCATGACATACACTTGGATGTCCCTATCTGATGCCAAATGAACTGGCTGCCGCTGGCTACTCACTTTACCAGATCGCAAGAGGCCATTGAACCTCTTCCTGCACTGGACCCAGGTCCTTCTCATGGTTTCCCGGCTGCTGACCTCCATGGCTACTTCCATCCATGCCCTCTTGGTCTCCCTGGAGGAATTCCTCCTCCTTGAGGCCGGGTGTAACAGCTCACTCCTCTCGAATATGGCATCTCCAGAGAGGCATCCGAGAAATAGGGTGCTTCCCAGGGACGCATGCCCATACAGGCCCTCTGTGCTCTCTGCTGCTGCTTCTCTAAAGGCAACAGCAAGCCCAGTGATGGCTCCCACTTGACTTTTAAAATTGCCCTCAGCGACCTGTTCCCACCTCCAGAACACTTCCAGCACCTCTAGTTGGGTGCTGGACTTGCTCCCAAGCCAATTACTAAGTTTGCATTTGAAAATTGCAGTGCATTAGCCCAGGTTTGGGGCCATGAAATGCTCCAGGCAATGGGTTCCCGACCTGTAACGAAAATCCAACTCATGGTACTTCCTTCTCTAGCACTATCCAACACTATCGTTTTGTGCATTTAATTCCTCTTTTCTACTTCTAAAAGCTGCTGCCCAAACCCCTGCCAATTTAGTTTAAACCCTTCCAAGCCACATTAGTGAACCTTCCCACGAAGACATTGGCCCCAGTCCTGTTGAGGTACAACCCATCCCCTTTGAATAGTTGCCTCCTTCCCCAGAACTAGTTCCAATGTCCCAGGGATCTGAAGGCCTCCCTCCTGCACCATGCCGCAAGCCAAGCATTGATCCTCCCTGTCTTCCTGTTTTTGCTCTTGCTACCTTGTGACATGGGGAGTAATACAGAGATCACTACCTTCACGGTCCTACTTTTTAATTTCCTCCCCAGCTCCTGAAAGTCTGACCTTAGGATCTCAATACCCACTCTCTGTCATTAGTTCTGATGTGTACCACAATTTCTGGCTCTCTTCTTTACCGCTGCAGAATAGTCTGCTCCCTCTCCATGACACTAGGGAATCGTGATGATGGTTACAGAATTGTGTGGCTGTCCCCCTAACTGGAATCTCTATAATGATTGCATGTATACTCTTTAGTGTTGCCTCCTGTGCAGTTCCTTGTGCATTTGTGTCATGGTCTAGACTGCACTCCTTCAAGGTGTCATCACTCTCAACAGTCTCCTTTGCTGAGTATTGGTTTAACAGTGGCACACGCTCTGAAGACTCCAGCACTTCCTGCCTCTTCTTACTCTTCTAGATAGCCACCCATCTACTATCCTGAACTCTTACTGCCTGTTGGGTGACCACCTTCTGGGACATACAATCTAGGAAACTATCATTCTCCCTGATGCTCCGCAGTGATTTCAGCTGCCGTTCAAGCTCAGAAATCCAGAGCTTGAGCTCTCGCAGCTGGTGACACTTCCTACATAGGTAGTCCCCCAAGACACATGAAGTGTCCTAAGGTTTCCATACGGCGCAAAATTTACAGGCAGGATGTTTGTCACGGGCTTCTCAACCCCACCGTCGGTCTCAAATGCGAGTTAGAAGGTGCACTGTGTGGGAAACAGTCACTTGTGGCCAATTAGTAGCCAGAGGATGGGCTAGCTGTCCAATTAAAAACAGCGGTGGGCTCTAGCAGCTGGAGGGTCAGTCAGAAGCCTTCCAGCTTGAAAGCAGCAGCAGGATGTCATTCAACTTAAGTGAGGGATTGGGTGCCCCAAAATGGAGGTTCCTTCCATTTTGAAATTTAAAATAAAAAAATGGCCTTGCAGGCAGAGGGAGCCTCTAACCTTCCCTGGTACACTGGTCCCCTGCCAGGGGAAAATTCCAGTCCACCTCAAATAGCAGGCCATAATAGTCCATTCAGTGGATTAGTAGGCTATCTGCCATTTGCGGGCAGGTAGCCCCAGTGCACATCCTGATCCTGCCTCCAACAAAATGGCCCAGGGGGTGGGGTGGAGCTGGGGAACCAGCACGCAGGCCAGTGCCGTGAAATTCTGCGGCTGCCTGCCTCTGTTGCCGCACCAGCATGGGGCTAAAAATCCTGACCTGTAACTCTTTAGTGACCTCATCACCAAAGCTAAACCAAGTAGTACTTCGATATTCTTAACCTTGCGTCGATTCTCACTACTTAGTGAATCAAGATAACATTTTAACCAATTTGTTTCCCACAGTGATGAAGTGCAAGCACTATCCAGCACTGCACAGTTAAAGGTGTCCATGACCATACATTCATCACAGGACTAAAACTCCTTGCGACCAGTACAATGTACTTGGCTTCATCATTATCTTCATCCTGTTCCTCAGAATTCTCTTTGTCATGTGCCATTTCGAGGACTCTCCCATTTTGTTCACCGCATAACGATACTTCGAGTCACACCTGAAGTGCCTATTAACTGTTTCTGGGAATTTCTGGGATTCATTTTCCTATTATTGCTGTTCCAGTTCTGTTTTCTGCTGTAATAGCCAGATCTGGTAAAGGTACTTTCATCCTCATTCTATCTGTCCTCAATCCTTCCATTGTATTGATGCCTGCATCTAGTATCGGGATCATTTCAAAATCTAGCAATCATTGAGTTCTCTATTATTTGTGACACTGCGGAATGATCCATTTGTTCCATAAGGGCTGAGATAGGAGTCGCCAACACATAGATCGGACAGCCTTTGGGTAGCTTACATAAAGCTCCTGACAATGCAGTCCGACCACCCATGACATCCTGCCAGCATTAATCTGCGCATCCTGACATCACTGTGCACTGCCATCACAACAGGATTAAAGAGTGGCTAGCAAGCGGAGGGAGGGGCAGAGCAAGCTGGGGCGGGGTGGAGCGAGCAGAGATGCGAAGCGAGCGGGGGTGAGTGCTCGTGATATTTTTCCTCAGTAGTAGAAGTAGCTCTCACTAAAGAAAAGGTTGGCGATCTCTGGGATGAAGGAAATGATAGTTTCTCTCAAGGCAGCAGACATCTGATATAACAGGGTGTCTCTCTCTGAGAACCGAACACCAGTTAGTAGCCTCCTAGGGAGCACTGAAGGTAGGACAAAGAGACGGCTGGGTGAGGGTACCGTCACCCAAAATTATCACTCATGCACTTGGAGGAAGATGGCACTGGTACTGTCAACTCCCTCACCAAGTGAAGAGTGTCACAAGAAGATTCACATGCTTAGTGGGACAGACAAGTCAACAAACTGCACAGTTCTTCCTTTTTCCTCCTTGCTCATTTTGATCATCAACACATTTTTCACCCTCTTAAAGCCACACTTCCACAACAAGCCTTTTATAATACTATCTGGATAAGAGCCATTCAACTCCCTATCTTGCACCATGCTAACAGCTCTTCTAACACACAATAACTGCATTGCACAAAAGCAATATCTCTTCCTTCACTTTAATACCCTGTCATGAAAATCCTACATGCCAAATGGGAAATATTAATTTCATCAGTTGGAACCTTGCCTGAGACTTTTACTGGAAATTCTTACAAATAACTTTTTTAAAAAGTATACTGGCGGCTAAGATAGCCACTGTAATTTATATTTGAAGCACCAAAGGATTAGACTGGAGACAACACGATTGACTCAACCTAGCCAGAACAATGGGGTGTTTTCTGATTAAATTACTTGAAAATGGCATTATCAACACGGTTGTCAGGGGCCATTGACACCCATTGACTTTGAAAGAGCCAACACCCACCAAGTGTGACTGGACAGCTTGAGGGGTAGAGCCTTGAATCTCAGAGAAGATTCCAGAAGGACCTCATTTACACTACAAAGAGGTTTGATAATGTCATGTGACTGCTTGTGCAGCTCTGAGGAGACTGTAAACTTTAACAGAAAGCAGAGAAGAGTAACTGAAAATCCATCAACGAAGCAGCTCTCTCTCTCTCCAGTCAGACCACCACAAGCAGCAACTAGGGGACAAGGATCAAACTCCTCTTCTGCTTTCAGGAGCCTGGAGAAAAGCAAGCCACCTCTGTGCATGTGGCCCAGCGAAGACTTCAGGAATACAACTTAAGCTGAGGACTTGAGATTTAAAACTGTATTTAAATTTCATTTATCCAGATTCTACTCCAACCACCAAACCTGTTTTCCTGCTGTAATCTATTCGTATGTGTGTGTGTGTGGGCTGAATTTAGGACTCCCCCAGATATTGGCATCCGTGGTGAGGGAAGTCTGAAGATTGCTCCAGAGGCTCACCACATGCCGGCCCCTCCGTCGCTTGGCGATGGGCCTGGTATTTACATATTTAAATAAATTTGCACACCTGAGTTAATTGCATGCCGCAGCCTCCAGTCCCGTTGCAATCTTTGTGCTGCTGGCTGGCAATCCTGCACCTTCCGATCCCCGTCTGGGGAATCGAGGCAGCACACTGGTTGGGAGGGGGAGTAGGTAATTTTTCTGTACAGGGGTGGGGGGAGCAGCGATTAAAGTCTTCTCATTGATGGAGGAGATTCGGGAAGGGGAACGTTTATAGTTTATGCACTTTGAGGGGGGAAAGGTCATTTGAAAAAGGAAAGTGTTTTAGGCTGTTAATCAATTTTATGATCATTTGGGAGTGGGTTGAGAGAAGGCCAAAAGTACTGCATCTAACTGTTTTTACTATTGTCTTCCAAAATCTTAAAATCTGCCAGAAGGGCTCAACGCCCTTTAAAAATGGCGTCAGCGCCTACACACAAGCAGCTGATGCCATTGCCAGTGATGGACAGGCCATCCCCTCCATATGATCAGGGAAAGGGGAGGGGCACGGGCCGCCCTGTTCATTCAAATGAGCCACCGCGCTGAAGATTACGGCGGCTCACCGACATGCATCCAGCGCAGGCAGGGCACCACTTCCTTCACCCGCTGCTGAGAAGAAGATTTCAGCCTGTATGAATATGTGCGTGAATGCGTAGGGTATTTTAGTAAGTTTAACCAGTTTAGAGTGTTAAGAAAAATAAACTTATATCTTTCTTGTTTAAACTCAAGAAAACCTGTCTGATTGGTTCTTTGGCAATCATATTAGAGGAACAGGAGCAAGCCCTCTCTGAGGTGGTAAGTTCAATCACTGTGTAAAAAGGATAGACCCTGTTGTGGTCAAACCAGAGAAGGGGTGAAAGGGGGAGCCTGAGACTCCTTCCTCCCCTAGCCGTAACAACACTCATAACCCTAAATCGATGACCTGACCTCTACCTCTCCCATGCAACTTGCCGCACACTCCTTACCTGCCAGCATTGCCCTATTACCTTACCGTTTTGAAGGAAAAATTGACTGACAATGCCTACCAAAGGCGAGCCACTAGAAAATTTTGTATTCTTTTAAATCCATCAACCCCTTCAAGGGCAGGGCCAGACAGCTAATGGGAAAATACTCAGCTTTTGGCATAGGAGATGATGAGGTCAGCAGCAGCTTGCCAATGCCAAGCTATTGTTTGAGCACAATCCCTTCAAAGCATCACACAGCCACAACCTTCCAGCCCTTTTTTAGTTTCAATGCACCAAATGGGGGTCTTTAATGTTCATCACCAACAGTGGCTTGTAGTACCACAACTGACTGAGCGGCAGAGTCCTGAAACAGACTGAGCTTGTTGTAGGTGGTGAAAGAACCAACATGAAGGATTAATCTACCTGACCTCATCTCACCTATGTACTGTTGAATATGCATCTGCCCATGATGGTGTTGGGAGAAATGACCATACAGTCCTTGTGGAGACAAAGGCTATCTTCACACTGAGAACACACTGTGTTGTGCCGTTGTGCGGCACTAACACCAGAATAAATGGGATGGATTTAGATCAGATCTCGCAGCTCAAAGCTGAAAATCCATGAGGTGCTGTTGGCCATCAGCAGGACAGAATTGTATACCACCACAATCTGTAACCTCAACGCCCGTCATATACTTCAGTTTTTCAATGCCATCATGGCATTGGTTCAATGGGAAAAGTAGAAAGCATGCCATCAGCAACGCCAGGAATTTCTATGATTCTATCCTGGAGTAAAAAATTGTAGGGCTGTGGGGAAGGGATGGGGAATGGAACTAGCTGATTTGCTCTTGCAGAGAGCCAGCAGGGGTACAACAGGCCAAATGACCTCATTCGGTGCTGTAAATTTCTATGATTCTATACCTGAAAATGATGTACCAGCATGGTGAGGCTACAACACAGGACTACACAGGAAGGGGCATGCTTTAGACATGAGCTAAGTGATCCAACAACTACAGATTAAATATCTGCAATCCTGCCACATCTAGCTATGAAGGCTGGAGGGCAATTAAGTAACTAAAGGAGGAGGGTTCTTCACGAACATTCCCGTCCTCAACGTTGGCAGAGCCCAACATGTCAGTGCAAAAGACAAGGCTCAAGCATTTGCAACCGTCTTCAACCAAAAATGCCAAGTGGATGATCTTTCTCAGCCTCCTCCTTAGGTCCCCACCAAAGATTACACTCTTCAGCCAATTTAACTCACATCAAGAAAGAGCTGAGGGCACTGAATATACTGCGCTCCAGAGCGAGCCATGCCTCTGTTCCAGTGAAGACAGACACAAAATATTTGTTGTGTGTATTTGAGACGAAGGTCAATAGACCTTTGGGTATGAAGGGAATTAAGGGGTATGGGGATAGTGTGGGAAAGAAAAGTTGAGGCATAAGATCAGTTTGCATAAGATCTTGTTGAATGGCCTACTGCTGCTCCTATTTCTTATTTTCAGGTGTATTGCAGCAAATAACTAGAACTAGACATTGGAGGATAAATACTTACCTCTTTTACAGGATCTGAAATTTGAAAAGTTCTTAGTGCAAGAAACCAGTGTTCACTTTGAAGAAATCAAAAAGGTCAGTTAGCTGTCCTGGAATGTTCTGAAAAGCCCAGATAGCTGTAGTTCCGGGTGTGTTTATATCCTATATCCAGATATGCAATAGGGCAAGGAGACAACAAATATAAAGTTAGAAGCATTGGATGCAATAACTGCTATAATAAAAAGAATACATACCTGCAAATGCTGTTTGGGAACTGAGAAACAATAATCAAAAATGATCAATTCTGCGTATAAATGCAAGTTTATTTGTTTGTGCATATGATATGGAAAGAAAATAGACTTATTGCAGAAGAAAGGCATGATTTTTGACAAATATTATTAGTGGGTTATTGCACATTTTATCATAAATAGCATCTGAAATTGTATGCTCTCTGAGCTTTAGCAATTAAGTAAGACAAGCAAGTCACTCATCTGCTGATTAAGAGGGTTGGAACCAAGTAATCTGCAAAGCAAACTAGCATTGTCATTACAATAGTGACTACATTCCAAAAAGTATTTTAATAGCTGTAAAGTGTTTTGGAATGTTCTAAGGTCATTATAGGTGCTAATAAATGTAAGTTCTTTATTTCTTCTGTTTACATCTCCGCTTTCAATGTTTGAATCTCTACATTATACTCTCTGCAGCCCAGAAAACATCGTAATCCAAAGTTATTATCAACACTGCTCCTAACCAGTCTTGTTTCATCAGTTAAGACATTCCACATAGTAGGTCAAGGCTCTGTGAATAGGAGCTACACTATCTGTTATTAAATTACAAGTTTCACTGACTAAATATAGATCTTACTGTAATAAAATTGACTGTCCATAATGAGGCATTGTTACTGTTCTGATGTTTGTTTCAATTTTTCTCTATATCAAAAAATTAGCAAAAGAAAATTAGCATTGTAAACATTTTCTATTACAACATATTATACCATGAAATTGGAAATTTGATCACCATCCACTGCTCGAAAATTGATAGCTTTTAAAAAAAACTTTGGATGCATTTCTTCTTCCAGGCTCATCAGAAATATCTATTACTAAACAGTTCACTATGTAAGATCTTTAATTGTGCTACAACTCACCTTTCGCAATAAATATACATGTGCATGTGTGTGTGTGTCAGAAATTGTTAAATGGTACACATTTAATGGGAAAGGCATATATTTACATTAATATATGCATATGTAGTAATATATTCAGAAAAAATTGTTAAAACTTTTGCTCAAATATTAGTCCTTTCATAATCCAACATTTTGTATATAAAATGCCTCTACAACGCCTGTGAAGCAAGTATTTATTTATCTTTGGTTTCATGACTAGGAAGAAGCTCAGACTACCATTATTCAACAGATTGTAATAGTGCTGCTGCTATGGTTATGAGTCCCTTCAACCTACCAACAAGCTTCGAGGGTCTTAATGTCTTGGGTGTTTCTGTTTAATATTGGAATGGCAATCTGAATTCCAGAAATAGTTCTACAAATTCCTAAATATAACATGTAATATGTGCACACTCACACTTGTGAAAGTTGTCTCTTCAGTACTCAAAACTCTATTGCTTAAGAATGTTCTTTTGAAACTGATACAGAATCATAGCTGAAATAATATGCAGTAATGTATTAAAAATCTTGCTTAGCTATTCCTCCAACACAATGCAATTTGTTTTTCTGGCTAGTTTTATCTCTGTGATATTTGGAAGAGTTCAGAAATTCTCTGCTTACTACCTTGGTAGTAGTCCTTTTGCTGAAAAACATGATAAGCAGAGAATTTCTGAACTCTTCCAAATATCACAGAAATATAACTAACCAGAAAAACAAAGGCCTTGAAATTGCATTGTGTTGGGGGAATAGAAACAGATATTAGCGTATCAGTTTGAAATTCTCTCTATCGTGGCAGAGGTGCTAACCTATTTGAAATCAATGAACTAATGCCTGCAGAGAGGAATTTTAGATGCATGCATCAAGCATACAGCATAATTGCAAGCCCACAGTTTTGCTGAAATTTTGTTATACCAAAATGCTCACAGAAATTCAAAATACTTACAACTTCTAATAAGTATCACTTTTTTTCATTCATTCATGGGATGTGAGTGTCGCTGGCACGGCCAGCATTTATTGTCCATCCTTAATTGCCCTTGAGAGGGTGGTGGTGAGTTGCCTTCTTGAACTGCTGTAGACCTTGCAGGTACACCCAGAGTGCTGTTAGGTAGGGAGTTCCAGGTTATTTGACCAGCGACAATGAAGGAATAGCAATATATTTACAAGTTGGGATGGTGTGTGATTTAGAGGGGAACTAACAAGTGGTGATGTTTCCAGGTGCTTGCTGCCCTTGTCCTGCTGGGCTTTAGAGGTCGCAGGTTTGGAAGGTGCTGTTGAAGAAGTCCTGGAAAGTTGCTGCAAGGCATCTTGTAGATGTTACATATAGCAACCATGGTGCTCCCGTGGTGGACGGAGTGAATGTTTAAGCTGGTGGGTGAGATGCCAATCAAGTTTTTTCCTGGATAGTGTCAAACTTCTTGAGTGTTAATGGAGCTGCACTCCTGACTTATGCCTTGTATATGGTGGAATGTTCCTGGGGAGTCAGGAGTTGAGTTACTCGCCACTGGATACCCAGCCAGTCTTTGACTTACTCTTGTAGCCACAGTATTTATGTGGCTGGTCCAATCCCCAGGATGTTGATGGTGGGGATTTAACAATGATGATGCCATTGAATGTCAAGGGGAGCTGGTTACACTCTCACTCTTGCTGGAGATGGTCATTGCATGGCACTTGTGTGGCGCGAATATTAACTTCCACTTAGCAGTTGAAGCCTCAATGTTGCCCAGGTCTTGCTGCATGCAGACATGGACTGCTTCAATATTTGAGGAATTACGAATGGAACTGAACACCATGTAATCATCAGCGAACATCCTCACTTCTGACCTTATGATGGAGGGAAGGTCATTGATGAATCAAAGAATGGTTACAGCGCAGAAAGAGGCTATTTGGCCCATCATGTCAGTGCTGGCTCTCTGCAACAGCAACTCAGCCAATCCCACTTGCCTGCCCTTTCCCCGTAGTCTGCAAACTTTTCCTCGTCAGATAATTATCCAGTTCCCTTTTGAAAGCCATGATTGAATCTGCCTCCACCACAGTCCCAGGCTGTGCTTTCTAGATCCTAACCACTCATTGTGTAAAAAAGTTTTTCCTCATGCTGCCTTTGGTTCTTTTGCCATTCACCTTAAATTGGTGTCCTCTGGTTCTCAATTCTTCAATCAATGGGATTCTCTCCATCTATTCTGTCCAGACCAATCACGATTTTGAACAACTCTATCAAACATTCTCTCAATGTTTTCTTCTTCAAATCTCTCGACCTGCTTTAAAGACAACAGCTCCAGTTTCTCCAATCTATCCATATAACTGAAGTCCCTCACTTCTGGAACCATTCTCATAAATCTTTTCTGCACCCTCTCTAATGCCTTCACATCCTTCCCAAAGTGTGGTGCCCAAAAATGGACACAATATTCCACTGGAGGCCAAACCAGTGTTTTATAAACCTTCACAATAACTTTCTTGCTTTTGTACTCTATTCCTCTATTTATAAAGCCCAGATTCCATATGCCTTATTAACTGCTTCCTCAACCTGCCCTGCTACTGTCAATGATTTGTGCACATATACCCCAGGGCCCTCTGCTTCTGCACCCCATTTAGAATTGTATCCTTTATTTTATATTGCCTCTCCCGTTGTTCCGACCAAAATGTATCACTTCAACTTCTCTGCACTAAATTTATCTGCTATGTGTTCACCCATTCCACTCGCCGATTTATGTCCTCTTGAAGTCTATCACTATCCTCCTTACAGTGCACAATATTTCCATGTTTGTGTCATCTGAAATTTTGAAATAGCACCCTGCACACCCTTCGCCCACTTTCCCCCACTGTGTTATTCTCTCCCGCCCCACTGGCCGCTCTCCCCCTTCGGCCACTCACTCCAGGCCTCGACGCTTTCTCCCCCTCCCCCCTTCTCCCCACTGGCCGCTTCTCCCCCTCAGCCACTTGCTCCAGACCTCACCACTGCTCTCCCCTTCCCCTCCCCTCGGCCGATTGATCCTCTTTTCCCGCACCCTAACCCCACACCTACCCGCTGCCCCCCCCCCCCCACCCCCACCACCCAGCCCTCTGGCAGATCGCCCTATCGTTTTCTCCCTACCTCCAGTCTGGGCCGTGCCACTTCCCTCCTCTCGGCTACTCGCTCCTACATCACCCCTCGCGGCCTGCTTTGCTTCTTCAAGCGGCTCGCAGAAAACGACTGAACGTGGGAGCGAGTGGCCGAAGGAGGGAGGTGGCGCGGCCTGGAGCTAGTGTCTGGAGGAGGGGTGGGTGTAGGCGGGGGGCGAGCGGCCGGAGAGCAGGGTGGCGGGGGAGCAGGAAGCGATGAGCAGTTGGCTGAGGGGAGGGGAAGTGTGGGGGGGCAGTGGTGAAATCTGGAGCAAGTGTGAATGTGTGGATTGGGAGAATGGGAGATTGTGGTATGGAGGTGGGGGTGGGGGATGGAGCAATAATTCACACAGTTATTTCTTCCATAGACTTCACAGTGTAAATGTTGACTTTACCGTCTTATAGAAAATTGCTTTACATTCCAAATTTCAATGGCAGTATCATACCAGAGGTCTTCTGCCTTTGTTAAAAAAAAACTGTTGAACAGGAGACATCCAAGAAATGATGCAAATGAAACAATGGCAGGAGGAAGTGGGGGACTGTCGGGGCTGGGATGGAGGCGACAATGGTAACCATTGGGGGGATTTTCAGGTTGAATTTGTTTTTGTGATAAATTGAGCAGCACCATCTTTCATCCTGGCAGCTGCCTGAAACGTCTCAGACAGTGATGTTTCAATGGAAGAGGCTGCATTTGCACTTGTGCTAGTACTGCACCACCTAGTGGTTGCATTGTCAGCATTTGATAAGGTACCACATAAAAGGCTGGTTAACAAAATTGAGGGTCAGTGTCCAATTGGATAAAAAAAATGACTTATGCATAGAAAACAGTGAAAAATGGTTTCTTTTCAAACTAAAGGATAGTAGACAGTGGTGTTCCCCAAGGGTCAGTGCTGGGACCATTGCTTTTTTCATATATATAAATGACCTGGATCTTGGAATACAGATTAGAAGCTCAAAATTGCCGATGACACCAAACTTGAAGGTGTGGCAAACAGGAAGGATGATATGAACCGCCCGCAACAGGACATGGATAGGCTAGCAGAATGAGCAGAGAGGGGGCAGATGGAGTTTAATACTGGCATGATGCAATTTGGCAGAAGGAATGGGGAGAGGCAATATATACATAATGGCACGGTTCTAAAGAGCGTGCAGGAAGAGACGGACCTGGGGTTGCATGTGCATCAATCTTTAAAGGCGGCAAAACATACTGAGTGGTTCGTAAAGTATATGGGATCTTGGGATTCATAAATACAGGCATTGAATACAAAAGCAGGGAAGCTATGCTGAACCTTTATGAAGCTCTGGTTAGGCCCCCAACTGGAGTATTGCGTTCAGTTCTGGTCACCACACTTCAAGAAGGATGTGAGGGTCCTTGAGAGGGTACAGAGGAAATTTACCAGAATGGTTCCAGGGATGGAGAATTTTAGTTAAAAGGTGAGGTTGGAAAAGCTGGGTTTGTTTTCCTTAGAACAAAGGAGATTGAGGGGAGATTTGATAGAAGTGTACAAGATTATGAGAGGCTTAGGTAAGGTAGACAAGGGAAAACTGTTCCCATTAACAAATGCTAGAAGGACTTCTTCTTCTTCTTCTTTGGCCTCCTTGTCTTGAGAGACAATGGGTAAGCGCCTGGAGGTGGTCAGTGGTTTGTGAAGCAGCACCTGGATTGGCTATAAAGGCCAATTCTAGAGTGACAGACTCTTCCACAGGTGCTGCAGAAAAAATTGGTTGTTGGGGCTGTTACACAGTTGGCTCTCCCCTTACGCTTCTGTCTTTTTTCCTGCCAACTGCTCAGTCTCTTCGATTCGCCACACTTTAGCCCCGCCTTTATGGCTGCCCACCAGCTCTGGCGATCATTGGCAACTGACTCCCATGACTTGTGATCAATGTCACAGGACTTCATGTCGTGTTTGCAGACGTCTTTAAAGCGGAGACATGGATGGCCGATGGGTCTGATACCAGTGATGAGCTCGCTGTACAATGTGTCCTTGGGGATCCTGCCATCTTCCAAGTGGCTCACATGGCCAAGCCATCTCAAGCGCAGCTGGCTCAGTAGGGTGTATATGCTGGGGATGTTGGCCGCCTCGAGGACTTCTGTGTTGGAGATACGGTCCTGCCACCTGATGCCAAGGATTCTCTGGAGGCAGCGAAGATGGAATGAATAGAGATGTCGCTCTTGGCTGACATACATTGTGCAGGTCTCGCTGCCGTAGAGCAAGGTACTGAGGACACAGGCTTGATACACTCAGACTTTTGTGTTCCGTGTCAGTGCGCCATTTTCCCACACTCTCTTGGCCAGTCTGGACATAGCAGTGGAAGCCGTTCCCATGCACTTGTTGATTTCTGCATCGAGAGACAGGTTACTGGTGATAGTTGAGCCTAGGTAGGTGAACTCTTGAACCACTTCCAGAGCATGGTTGCCAATATTGATGGATGGAGCATTTCTGACGTCCTGTCCCATGATGTTCGTTTTCTTGAGGCTGATGGTTAGGCCAAATTTGTTGCAGGCAGCCGCAATCCTGTTGATGAGTCTCTGCAGACACTCTTCAGTGTGAGATGTTAATGCAGCATCGTCAGCAAAGAGGCGTTCCCTGATGAGGACTTTCCGTACTTTGGTCTTCGCTCTTAGATGGGCAAGGTTGAACAACCTGCCACCTGATCTTGTGTGGAGGAAAATTCCGTCTTTTGAAGACTTGAAAGCATTTGAGAGCAGCAGGGAGAAGAAGATCCCAAACAGTGTAGGTGCGAGAACACAGCCCTGTTTCACGCTACTCAGGATAGGAAAGGGGTCTGATAAGGCGCCGCTATGCTGAATTGTGCCTTTCATATTGTCATGGAATGAGGTGAAGATACTTAGTAGCTTTGGTGGACATCCGATCTTTTCTAGTAGTCTGAAGAGACCACGTCTGCTGACGAGGTCAAAGGCTTTGGTGAGATCGATGAAAGCAACGTAAAGGGGCATCTGTTGTTCGCGGCATTTCTCCTGTAGCTGATGAAGGGAGAACAGCATGTCAATGGTGGAACTCTCTGCTCGAAAGCCACACTGTGCCTCAGGGTAGGCACACTCAGCCAGCTTCTGGAGCATGTTTAAAGCGACTCGAGCGAAGGCTTTCCCCACAATGCTGAGCAGGGAGATTCCACGGTAGTTGTTGCAGTCACCGCGGTCACCCTTGTTCTTATAGAGGGTGATGATATTGGCATCGCGCATGTCCTGTGGTACTGCTCCCTCGTCCCAGCACAGGCAAAGCAGTTCGTAGAGTGTGGAAAGTATAGCAGGCTTGGCACTCTTGATCATTTCAGGGGTAATGCCATCCTTCCCAGGGGCTTTTCCGCTGGCTTAGAGAATCAATGGCATCACTGAGTTCCGATTTTGTTGGCTGTACATCCCACTCATCCATGACAGACAGAGACTGGGCTGCATTGAGGGCGGTCTCAGTGACAACATTTTCCCTGGAGTACAGTTCTAGGTAGTGCTCCACCCAGCGCTCCATTTTCTTGCGTTGGTCAGTAATTGTGTCCCTGATTTAGACTTCAGGGGGGCAATCTTCTTGATGGTTGGCCCAAAAGCTCTCTTAATGCCATCATACATTCCTCTGATGTTTCCGGTGTCGGAGGCCAGCTGAATATGACTGCATAGGTGTTGCCAGTAGTCACTTGCGCAGCGCCTGGCTGTTCTTTGTGCAGCGCTTCTGGCTGCTTTAAGTGCTATGGATGTTAACTCGCTGGGGGCTTTCTTGTAGTTCAACATTGCAATGTGCTTAGCGGCTATGACAGGTTCCAGCTCTTCAAAATGAGATTGAAACGAGTCTGCATTCTGCTTCACACATTTGCCATCGGTGGTCATTGCTGAGTCATAGATGCCATCTCTGATGTGGGCCCACTTGGTCTCTGCATCCCCTGTAGGAGTGTTTTGAAGGGCTTTTTCAAGTGAATTTAGAAACTTATGTAACAGCTGTGGATAAGAAATTCTACTAGTGTTGATGTGCGGGCGGCCCTTCTGCTTGGAGTGATGCAGCTTCTTTGGTTTGAGTCTAACCTTGCTGCACACCAGGGAGTGGTCGGTGTCGCAGTCCGCACTGTGGAAGCTGCACGTAATTTGAACGCTGTTTAAAGAGGCTCGCCTTGTGACGATGAGGTCCAGCTGGTGTCAACGACGTGATCTTGGGTGCCTCCAAGAAACCTGGTGACAGGGTTTAGTATGAAAGAACGAGCTGGTGATGCAGAGGTTGTGATAGGTACATAACTCAAGCAGTCTCTGTCCATTCTCATTCATCCTTCCAATGCCATAGCGCCCAAGGCAGGAGTGCCATGAGTCATGGTCGGCCCCAACCCTGGCATTAAAGTCCCCCAGCAGGAACAGATGTTCGGTATTGGGGATGCTACTAATGATATTATGGAGTTCCTTGTAGAACTGGTCTTTAACTTCAGGTGGGGAGCAGAGTGTTGGAGCATAGATGCTGAGTAGGTGCACTGGACCAGAGGCGGTGAGCAGGCGGATGGACAGTATGCGTTCTGAGCCATTTGAAGGAGGCTCTAGAAGGACTAAGGGACACAGATTGAAAGTTTTGAGCAAAAGATGCAGGGGGAATATGAGGAATTTTTTTATGCAGTGGGTGGTAATGACCTGGAACCCGCTGCCCAGATGTGTGGTGGAAGCAGAGACAATCAATGATTTCAAGAGGAAATTAGATGTCCACCTGAGAGAAATAGATTTGCAGGGCTGTGGGGATCAAGCCAGGGAGTGGGACTGACAGCATAGCTCCGTGGAGAGCCGGTATGGACTCAATGTGCCTTAAATTGCCTCCTTCTGTGCCATAAATGACACAATGAACCTGTGACTCTAAAGGGAGAGAGCAGGAGAGTGGGGCTAATTGGACAGGTCTACCTAAAAGCCGGCACAGGCATGATGGGTTGAATGACCTCCTTCAGTGCTGTATCCTTCTCAGTCTAGGTCATTAATATAGATCAAGAACAGTAGTGGTCCTAATACCAATCCTTGGGGAACTCCAATATATACCTTCTTCCATTCCAAAAAGCAACTATTCACCACGACTGTTTCCTGTCACTCAGCCAATTTCGTATCATGCTGCCACTGTCCCGGTTATTCCATGGGCTGACAAGCCTGTTATGTGGCACTTTATCAAACATCTTTTGGAAGTCCATATACACTACATCAAGTGCATTACCCTCATCGACCCTCTCTGTTACCTCATCAAAAAACTCAATTAAGTTTGTTAAATACGATTTTCCCTTAACAAATCATGCTGGACTTCTTGAAGTAATCAACATATGTTCAAGTGACTGTTAATTTTGTCCAGAATCATTGTTTCTAAAAGCTTCCCAGGGTTAAACTGACTGGCCTGTAATTTCTGGGCTTATCCTTACACCCTTTTTGAACAAGTATGTAACATTTGCAATTTTCCAGTCCTCTGGCATCACTCCTATATCTAAGGAGGACTGGAATTATTATTGCCAGTGCACCCATAATTTCCACCCTTTCTTCCTTTCGTATCCTCGCATGCATCTGATCTGGCCCTGATGACTTATCAACTTTAAGTACAGCCAGTCTTTCTAATACCTCCTCTTTATCAAGTTTAGCCCATCTAGTGTATCAATTACCTCCTCTTTCATAGGAACATAGGAGCAGGAGTAGGCCATTCAGCCCATCGAGCCTGCCCCGCCATTCAATATGATCATGGCTGATCATCCACTTCAATGCCTTTTTCCCCACATTATCCCCATATCCCTTTATGTCATTTGTATTTAGAAATCTGTCAATCTCTGCTTTCAACATACTTTCACTATGACTTGGGAAGCATCTTCTTCCTTGGCAAAGACAGATGCAAAGTTGTCATTTAGTACCTCAGCCATGCTGACTGCTTCCTTGGGTAAATCCCCTTTATGGTCCCAAATCGGCCCCACTTCTCCTTTTACAACCTTTTTACTATTTATAGGTCTATTGAAGACTTTTGGATTCCCTTTTATGTTAGCTCCCAGTCTCTTCTCATACACTCTCTTTGCTTCTCTTATTTCTTTTTCATTTCCTCTCTGAACTTTTTATATTCAACCTTGTTCTCACTTGTATTATCAACCTGACATCTGTCATATGCACCCTTTTTCTGTTTCATCTTTCTCTCTGGCTTTGGAGCTCTAGATCTGTTTGTCCTACCTTTTCCCCTTGGGAAATGTACTTCAACCATACCCTAATTATCTCCTCTTTAAAGGCAGCCCATTGTCCCGTTACAGTTTTATCTGTGTCACACTCATGGAAGGAGCCGTGATGAAATAAACAATGAACTGGAGAATTTATGGAATAAAAAAGTAAAAGAACTGTGGCACTTGACTATCCAACAAAATTTAAGAGGTCAGGCGATACATCCTCCCCCCCACCCCCGCCCCCAGCCACTGGAAATATACGTTTGTCTGCTGAAGATGAAATGCGTTAACCTCATCTGTATTAGCTTTGGGGAGAACCCATTGAAACTGAAAGGGGCCCATTACATATTGATGACTCATATATACAGGAATGAACTAACAAAGACTTTTTGCAGACAGCCGGTCTCCATGCCCAAGGTCACCACAAAGGGTGTAAAGAACACCACTTCATCGGAAATAGATTACAATCAGAGGCCATCATGCAACAATGGCTCTCATATCCTGAAGCATTGAATGGTCACCACAGGGGAAATCAAACCATAGTCACCTGACCAAAATTCAAACTTGAGGGTATTTACCTTAAAAGATAGCCTTCAGGAGAGAGAGGGAGATCAGCTAAAGAAGACACTGAAAGCCACATCCAGCAAATGTCTGTGAGATCAGTCCAGCTAAGCAAGAAGCCCTGGTGCTGATATTATACTTCAACTTTCTGCAGCAGTGAAATTAAAATATGACCTTTATTTTGAAAAAAGTCCCCACCTGCAGAAGTGGGATGGAACATGAATTTCCATTACTGTCTCTGGACTGAAGTTTTAACCATTAGAAGTCTACAACACCTCAGCAAGTTCAAGACTGCAAACATCCAGGCCTGCACATTTGAAAAAGCTTTCCTCCCAAGAAGATTCAACAGGCTTCTGTAAACCACGAACTCTTATATCACTTGGGACATAAATTGCACCCTATCCTTTTCCTTCTATCTATCTATCCTTATGTGTGCTTGTGTGAAGGCGTGAGTGGATGAAGGCTGCGATCAATTCGGGTTTTGCTGTTTAAATAAAAATTTAAACTTCCTTTTTTTTAAAACCTATAAGAAAACCTGTTGCTGTCTGTTTATTTGGCAAACAAAACACTCAGGGACTAAACACCACTTTTTAAAAAAAACACTGTCTACAGTCAGTTGGCAGGTGACAACTGGAAGTGACCCACACCATTTCCCCACCTGTCTGTAATACCTGCCAATCTTTGATTCCAATTTACCAGGGACAAGATGCATTCTCACCCCACTGAAATTGGCCCTTCCCCAATTAAACATTTTTAATCTGGATTACTCCTTGTCCTTTTTCATAGCTAACCTAAACCTTATGATATTATGATCACTGTCCCCTAAATGTTTCCCGACTGATTCTTGGTCCTCTTGACCCACCTCATTCCCCAGAGCCAGATCCAGCAATGCCTCCCTTCTCATTGGACTGGAAACCTATTGATGTAGGTACACTCTAACTATCCCAGTCTCTATTAGGATAATTAAAGTCCCCCATTATAACTATTCTATAATTCTTCATTCTCACTATAATTTCCTTGCAAATTTGTTCTTCTATATCTTTTCCACTAGTTGGGGGCCAATAGAATATACCATTAGTGCAATGGTACCTCTATAGTTTCTTAGCTGTAACCAAATAGATTCTATCCTTGACCCCTCCAGGACATCTTCTCTCTCCAGCACTGTAATATTCTCCTTAATCAATACTGTCACCTCTCTTCCTTTCTTTCCTTCCCTATCTTTTCCACTAGTTGGTGGCCAATAGAATATTAGTGCTGTGGTACCTCTATAGTGCCTGGGAGGCACAGTGGCGCAGTGGTTAGCACCGCAGCCTCACAGCTCCAGCAACCCGAGTGCGGCTCTGGGTACTGCCTGTGCGGAGTTTGCAAGTTCTCCCTATGACCGCGTGGGTTTCCGCCAGGTGCTCCAGTTTCCTCCCACAGCCAAAGACTGCAGGTTGATAGGTAAATTGGCCATTGTAAATTGCCCCTAGTGTAGGTAGGTGGTAGGAGAATTGTGGGGATGTGGTAGGGAACATGGAATTAATGTAGGATTAGTATAAATGGGTGATTGATGGTCAGCACAGACTCGGTGGGCCAAAGGGCCTGTTTCAGTGCTGTATCTCTCTATGACTATCTTTCCCAAACACCTTGTATCCAGGAATATTTAGTACCCAGGCCTGCCATTTTTTGAGCCAGCTCTCTGCTATTGGTACAACATCACGTTCCACCTGACCAAACTTATTTACCACACCCTGTGCATTCACATACATGCGCAGTAAACCTAATTTCACTGACCTGAAACGTTAAAAGTCTGCTTCTCTCTTCACAGATGCTGCCAGACCTGCTGATTATTTCCAGCATTTCTTGTTTTCATTTCTAATTTAGACCTTGTTCTGACGAAAGGTCACAGTGGCGCAGTGGTTAGCACTGCAGCCTCACAACTCCAGGGACCCGGGTTCGATTCCGGGTACTGCCTGTGTGGAGTTTGCAAGTTCTCCCTGTGTCTGCGTGGGTTTTCTCCGGGTGCTCCGGTTTCCTCCCACAAGCCAAAAGACTTGCAGGTTGGTAGGTAAATTGGCCATTATAAATTGTCACTAGTATAGGTAGGTGGTAGGGAAATATAGGAATAGGTGGGGATGTTTGTTGGGAATGTAGGATTAGTATAAAAATGGGTGGTTGATGTTCAGCACAGACTCGGTGGGCCGAAGGGCCTGTTTCAGTGCTGTATCTCTAATCTAATCTAGGCCTGAAACATTAACTCTGCTCCTCTCTCCACAGATGCCGCCAGACCTGCTGAGTATTTCCAGCACTTTGTTTTTATTTCAGATTTCCAGCAGTATTTTACTTTTCTTACATTTTAATGGATTTATTTTTAAAATGTAAATTCAATTTTATTTTAAAATATGATCAGTAGATAAAGTAGCCTTTCATCTCGGAGACATGGGTTTGAATTCAGCCAGATTCGTGGAATAACAAGGTCTTTTGTCTTGGTTTTAAGAGTACAACGTCTGAATCCCCAATCTAGCTCCTCATCGCACAAGACTAAATTTCCCTTAATTTGGAATTTAACTGACACAAAATTGGCAGTCTCATTCAGAGATGTCACGTATAGACTGGAAAAAGAAAAATGGCCCTCTGATGCAGTGCTGGATGTTCTTCTTGGGCTGGGATTAAAACATGTTGTTAAATCAGAATAAAGGCAAGTAACGTCATCGAAAGATGCGATTCTATACATTACTCGAAGTCACTGATCCAACCGCTGAGTGGTCAAACAGATTTTTTCCGGTTTGCCAGGCCAATATTCCTAACCTTGATGAGCAGAAAATCTATCAACATGTTTTAAGTAAAATATCCTCGATATGAGGACGGGAGGAGATCCTAAAAAGCGTGTGCACTCGGTGTAATTAGAACAGAAACTCGTGTATGGATTTCTTAGTAACTTGGTTTGAAGAATCTTAAGCGTTTTGATGGGTTTTCGCACATCAGAAACCAGCCCGTCGAAAACAAAGAGTTTACTGGAGTTTGCTACAGTCATTCCGTACCTTAAAAAAACATCAGATTTCCGTGACAACAAGGTACCCAGCAACTTTGATGTATAGTTTGGTAGAAACGAGAAATGTCGCTGCAGGCTTTAAGACCTTGTAGGAACCTTTGTATTGGAGCGACTGAAATTCGGCGAGAGCGATGCGGTAACCAAACACGAAGCAGCACCTATTTTGATTGACATCGCTATTAACCACTCAATCAAACGACTGGACCGCGTGGCGTTTTAAGTAGCCAATGAGTGGAGGGAGTAGGCTGGTGCCCTGCTGGGTTCAGTTGGGAGCGACGCGGTAGCTGTGGGAACCACAGCAGCTGGGGTGGACCGAGTGAAACCAACAGTTAACGGTCGGCGCGAGACTGAACGATGGTGACAGTTGGAAACAACGGTCAAACGGTATGTAATTGTATGTTGCGTGAAGATATATATGCAGCCGCGCATGACCAAACTGCCATTGAAGCTTTATTTTATCTATAAATGTTCAGTCGAACATTTCTCATCCTGTTTACAATTTTTGGGAGAAAAGGTTATTTATAAGCAGCGCACTTTTTGTTTTATCTGCTTACACGTTTTGGGGTAAAATAGATAATTTCCCACACAGGTAAATTCCCGAGAGAGAGAGATCAACAAATTATTGTCCGTTCTCCTTTTATCGTCTAGTCCCAATTCATTGTTTTGAATTTCGTGTTCTGATGGGATTTTCATTTGTCATCATTTATCTTCTCCCCCGCTCCAAACAAGAATAAAACAAGTATCAAGCTGTTCATGAATAATAAATATTGCTTCCACCCTATGTGATTACACTTAATTAAATATATATTATTGAAATGTTGTAACTCTTTGTTCTTTGCAGTTTACTTTTTTAATTAACAAACGTTTGCATTCAATAAGTGTGAATAAAAAACAATTCCATTCGCAATATTCACAATGATCTCTGAGCATGTTATTTCTTACATTAAATATGCTCGTGATACTCGGTAAAGTTAATTTTAACAGTTATTTTGTGCCATTTTTGCATCTTCCCTGATCTTTCCTGGCATCGAACTCCAAATTGCTTTTCTGACGCTTAATTTCCTTATAATTATGCATTGTCATTAGGGTAAGAATGATAATGAAAGTGGACCTGGTGCAGCCATAATAATTGTTTAAAAAACAGTTTTAAAAGGATTGCAGGAACTTGCAGCAAGAACTTACAGTTAGTGAAAATTAGAGGTATATGCCAAATTCAAAGAATTGTTATAGTTGTTCTTCATTGACTGGGACATCCCAAGGTTGCGATATCAATTCACATTCTTTCTTCTATAAGTTGCTTTATGGGCCAGGTTTTCCTGTCAAAATAATGGTAAGGCTAATGGCGCTCAGTGACGACATGTGTCAGGTTCGGGTCGGGTCGCACTTCTGGGTCCGGCTTTCAGGCTCGGGACGGGCCAGGTCTGGGTCGGACGCACACAGTATTGATTGGATTTGAAAGGTTACTTGAAAAGAAATGCATTCGGAATCGGAAGGTCGGTAAAGTGAGCATTCCAGTGGTTGGGTCAGGCTCAGGTCAGGTCGGGCTCGGGAAAAAATGGAGGGACTTGGGCCAGGTCGGGCTCTGATCCAATGTGGTTCTGTCAGGTTTGGGTCAGGTTTTCCTGACCTGAGCAGGTCTTTAGCTCAGTGTCATTTATGCAGAGATGGTGTAGCAACTTCAGACAAAGAGCAGATGCGCTTTTATATGCCAATATGCAAAAGCTGAGGTCCAAGTTGTGCTACCCCATGAATAGCTTAGCAAAAATGGCATTTCGCTATTTGCTTCACCATTTTATTATGCATTGAATGTCGTAAAGTTGCTGTATTTGCACAGTAGATACCAACAAAACTCACCACAGAAAGTTAAGTCTTGTCCTGTCAAGTGTATGCATCTGTCTGACAATAATTGTGACTTATCACATAGTTATTCAACCTCTGGCACTGAAAATTAACTATTACAAGTGTGGATTCTCATTCCTCAAACATGACAGTATTGCATAGTATTTACAGCACCAAAACAGACTACTTAGCCCAATAGGTCCAGGCATCTCATCCACAAACTTAAACATTCACTCCGTCCACAACCAGCGCACAGTGGCAGCAGTGTGTGCCATATGCAAGTTACACTGCAGCAACTCGCCAAGCCTCCTTCAACAGCACCTTCCAAACCTGCAACCTCGACCACCTAGAAGGACAAGGACAGCAGACATATAGAAGCACCACCACCTGCAAGCATCACATCATTCTGACTTGGAAATATATCGCTGTTCCTTCACTGTTGTCGGGTCAAAAACATAGAACTCCCTCCCTAACAGCACTGTGGATGTATCTACACTAGATGGACTGCAGTGGTTCAAGAAGGCGGCTGACCACCACCTTCTCAAGGGCAATTAGGGATGGGCAACAAATGCTGGCCTGGCCAGTGACACTCACATCCCATGAAAGAATAAAAGAAGGCCAGTGTTTAATTGTTGTTGGAGATTTCAAAATGTAACATTTTAATTTTAACTCTTTCACTTTTCCTTTCTATCTCTGCAGTCTTTTTTCTCTCTCTTTCTGTGCCTGATATGACATTGAATTCACTCTAATTTACACTTTCTTCTCAGTTCTTGCACTGTTTATTTCATAATCATTCCATCTGATTGGTTAAGGATATACATAGATGCTTGCCCTGTTCACTCAAGTCTCAGATTACCAGCTTGCACTTTCAGCAACTTGCTATGCAAAAAAAATGTAAAAACTTGGGGCCTGATTTTCCTTCTGGATCTGGGAAACAGACATTGAAACTGTTTCCAGATCCCAATCCCACCCCTGGGGGGAAGCAGTCATAGGCCCCAGTTTTCACAGGGGGCAGCCTGTTAATTCGCTGGAGGACAGGTTGTTAATTGTATGAAATGTGTTTAATTATATGCAGGAGGGGGGTATTAATTAGGGTTTCTTTGAACACTTATAAAGAGACACTTGCTGAAACCTGAGGCATGGTTGAGTTAGGTGTATGCTTGTAATGTAAGACTGCGTAAAGATTGGCTCCAGTACTATCTTTCAGCAACTGGCTTTCTGGGATAGAACATGGGTTGGGTGACCAATTAGCGGCCACAGAGGCAGGAATGAAAGTATGTGGGCCCAATTTAAACTGACCTTGGCAGCCATTACTATGGCTGTCATTTTACTGAATCAATTGCTGTACTTCTCATGGAACAGGAACGGAGGGGTCAGTAATTTCCTTGGTTTCCCCCTTTCATCCTTCTTAAAAAGTGGAGTGGCATGTGCAACTTTCCAATCCAGAGGGACCACTTCTGAATCTAGGGAACTCTGAAAGACTATAGTTAGGGCATCTACAATGTGCTCCCCTACTTACTTTAACACTCGCGGATGGTCCTGGGGATTTCTCACTCTTTAGTTCCATTAATTTCCTTGTTACTGATGTTTTACTTACGTTAATTGTATTAAGTCCCTGTCCCCTATCGACTATTAATTTTTTCGGGACTTCTGGCAAGTTATCCTCCTTTTCAACTGTAAATACTGAGGCAAAGTAATTGTTCAACATGTCTGCCATTTCCCCATTATCAATGACAGTATCTCCATTTTCAGCTTTTAGTGGGCCTACATTGCTCTTGACCACTCACTTTCCCTTTATGTAACTATAAAATGTCTTCTTATTCATTTTGATGTCCCTTGCAAGTTTCCTTTCATAATCTCTTTTAGTAGTTCTTATAAGCTGCTTTGTGACCCTTTGCTGGTCTTTGTATAGAACATTACAGCGCAGTACAGGCCCTTCGGCCCTCGATGTTGCGCCGACCTGTGAAATCATCTGACCTACACTATTCCATTTTCATCCATATGTCTATCCAATGACCACTTAATTTCCCTTAAAGTTGGCGAGTCTACTACTGTTGCAGGCAGGGCGTTCCACGCCCCTACTACTCTCTGAGTAAAGAAACTACCTCTGACATCTGTCCTATATCTATCACCCCTCAACTTAAAGCTATGTCCCCTCGTGTTTGCCATCACCATCCAAGGAAAAAGACTCTCACTATCCACCCTATCTAACCCTCTGATTATCTTATATGTCTCTATTAAGTCACCTCTCCTCCTCCTCCTCTCTAACGAAAACAACCTCAAGTCCCTCAGCCTTTCCTCGTAAGACCTTCCCTCCATACCAGGCAACATCCTAGTAAATCTCCTCTGCACCCTTTCCAAAGCTTCCACATCCTTCCTATAATGCGGTGACCAGAACTACACGCAATACTCCAAGTGCGGCCGCACCAGAGTTTTGTACAGCTGCAGCATGACCTCGTGGCTCCGAAACTCGATTCCCCTACTAATAAAAGCTAACACACCATATGCCTTCTTAACAGCCCTATTAACCTGGGTGGCAACTTTCAGGGATTTATGTACCTGGACACCAAGATCTCTCTGCTCATCTACACTACCAAGAATCTTCCCATTAGCCCAGTACTCTGCATTCCTGTTACTCCTTCCAAAGTGAATCACCTCACACTTTTCTGCATTAAACTCCATTTGCCATCTCAGCCCAGCTCTGCAGCCTATCTATGTCCCTCTGTAACCTACAACATCCTTCGGCACTATCCAAAACTCCACCGACCTTCGTGTCATCCGCAAATTTACTAACCCACCCTTCTACACCCTCATCCAGGTCATTTATAAAAATGACAAACAGCAGTGGCCCCAAAACAGATCCTTGCGGTACACCACTAGTAACTAAACTCCAGGATGAACATTTGCCATCAACCACCACCCTCTGTCTTCTTTCAGCTAGCCAATTTCTGATCCAAAGCACTAAATCACCTTCAATCCCATACTTCCGTATTTTCTGCAATAGCCTACCGTGGGGAACCTTATCAAATGCCTTACTGAAATCCATATACACCACATCCACGGTTTTACCCTCATCCACCTGTTTGGTCACCTTCTCAAAAAACTCAATAAGGTTTGTGAGGCACGACCTACCCTTCACAAAACCGTGCTGACCATCGCTAATGAACTTATTCTTTTCAAGATGATTATAAATCCTATCTCTTATAACCTTTTCCAACATTTTACCCACAACCGAAGTAAGGCTCACAGGTTTATAATTACCAGGGCTGTCTCTACTCCCCTTCTTGAACAAGGGGACAACATTTGCTATCCTCCAGTCTTCCGGCACTATTCCTGTCGACAATGACGACATAAAGATCAAGGACAAAGGCTCTGCAATCTCCTCCCTGGCTTCCCAGAGAATCCTAGGATAAATCCCATCTGGCCCAGGGGACTTATCTATTTTCACACTTTCCAAAATTGCTAACACCTCCTCCTTGTGAATCTCAATCCCATCTAGCCTAGTAGTCTGTATCTCAGTATTCTCCTCGACAACATTTTCTTTCTCTACTGTAAATACTGACGCAAAATATTCATTTAACGCTTCCCCTATCTCCTCTGATTCCACACACAACTTCCCACTACTATCCTTGATTGGCCCAATCTCATTCTCATTCGGCCGGATCTGTGCTGCGTTTTGCATTTTTGTAAGCCCTTTTTGTTTTATGCTATCCCTAATCTCTTTAGTTGTCCATGGCTGTTCTTTCTGTGAAGTGGAGCTTTTTCCTCTCGGGTATAGACTCGCCCTGTATTTCATTAAATGTTTCTTTAAATATTCTCCACTGTTCTTCAGTCGTTTGACCCATTAACAGATCTACCCAGTTTACCGTGGACAGTCTCTGTCTCATCCTGGTAAAGTCAGCCTTACCCAAGTTTAAACTTCTAGTGGTTGATTCGTGCTTTTCACATTCAAACGCTACCTTGAATTCGATCATGTTGTGATCACTATTTGATAAATGTTCGCGCACAGTTAGGCTACTAATTAAATTTGGCTCATTACTCATAACTAAATCTAATATTGCCTGTCCCCTTCTTACATCTAGGACATATTGCTGTAGGAAACTATCCCGGACACATTCCAGAAATTCACTCCCTTTCTGACAGGTACTAGTCTGCCTTTCCCAATCTATGTGTAAGTTAAAATTAATACTACTCTGCCTTTGTTACACACTTGCCTAATTTGTACATTTATACAATCTAATACCTCAGAACTGCTACCTATGCCCCCATGATGCTAGGAGGGTGACGGCCCCTGCAATGCTCGAGCGTGTACAGAACACTCTCCCTGAAACCTGTGCACGCCCAATGGCACCTGTGCCAATGACTGAGTCCCCCTCTGCACCGTTCTCCCTTTTACACACCTAATTTCTTGGGGGCAACCACGAGTAGCTCCCCCACTGTGTTGCCACCTCCATGCAACTGGTCTGCACCTGACCCAGCATGCATCTTGTGCGCCCCCACCAACTTCTCAACATGGCCCTCTACAGGCTCGTAATGAGCTCTTTACCTTAATTGGATTCATTTGGGAATTGGGCTTGTAATTGGGGCTAACCTCCCATGTCCTGATGAAATCCGCCAATGGCGGAAATGATGTGTGGAATCTGGCACACTGGCCGGCGCCACTATTTTCATCATCTGCCCACCTCCTTTCTCGCCCTGGCAGTCCCTTAAAAATCAGGCACTTCCTGTCAGCGATGGTTCAGTTGGTAGCACTCTTGCCTATGATTCAGAAGGTTCTGGGTTTAAATCCCACTCTAGGACCTGACATAAAAATCAAGGCTGACACTCCAGTGCAGTACTGAGAGTGCTGCATTGCAGGAGGTGCCATTTTTTTAGATAAGACATTAAGTCAAGGCCCCATCTGCCTGCTGGACAGGATGTCAAAGAACCCATGGAACTATTTAGAAGAAGAGCTGGAGAGTTATTCCAAGTATCCTGGCCAATGTTTATCCCTAAATCAACATCAAAAACCAGATTATTTGGTCATTATCATATTGTTGTTTGTGGGAGCGTGCTGTGTGTACATTGGCTGCTGTGTTTTCTACATTTATAACAGTGCATTTATAACATTTATAACACTTCAAAAGTGCTTCATTGGCTGTAAAGTGCTTTGAGACACTGGTGGTCATGAAAGACACTATATAAATGGAAGTCTTTTTTTTTAAGTGGGCGAGTCTAACTAACAGCAGTTATCGATAGATGCCCTTCTAAAGCAAAATTTGGGCCAGTTGGTTTAAGGATCTAGCGCAGCTGCTGCAAAACGAATATGGTAGAGGAACCAACCACAATTAATATTGGGCACAGTGTAGTATTCCAACTGTGTAAATAGTGTACCGGATTAATAAATAACCTTTTGGCAGAAAATATGCCATATGCAGTTACATTGTTTTGTAATTTTTTGCCCTGAGCTCATTAACACTCTTCTGTGGTTGTTTTATAGTGAGCATAGTAACAAATCAGATGCAGCACTGGGCAAGTTTGCTACAATTGGTGATATCTTACAACTTGATTGTACTTCAAGGGGAAGCTTAAAACATGGCAATGGAGAAACAAATGGAACTTAAAATAGACAGATCCCTCTGAATACCAACATTTCCCAGTCTCTCTCCATTTAAAATAAAAATTCTGCTTTTCTATTTTTCCTGCCAAGCGGTAACTTCACATTTCTCCACACTACAGTCTATCTGCCACATTTTTGTCCACTCATTTTAACCTGTCATCATCCTTTTGCATCCTCCTCAGCTTACTTTACCACCAGCAAACCCAGGAAACTGCATACCTGTTAGTTTAACATCAATTACAGGGAAGTTGGACAAGTATATCTGATCTGAGAGTCGGCACAGATTTGTGAAGGGTCAGATCAATGAAGTCCAATTTGGGGAAGCGAGAGCTCATTCACTTTGGATCTGAAAAAGACAAATCAGAATTTTTTTCTTAATGGTGGAAGACCAGGACTTGTGTTTGATAATACTCCTGTGAACCTCCATGGGATGTTTGATAATGCTGCTGTGAACCTCCATGGGATGTTTTATTACCTTAAAGGTGCTATATAAATGCAAGTTATTGTTGAATGGAACGTGTAGGATGTTGCCTATATGGATTTTAAGATAGCATTCGACAAAGTACCACATAAAAGGCTGGTTAACAAAATGGAATGGAACTGGAGGGTCAGAGTCCAATTGGATAAAAAAAATTGGCTCAAGGATAGAAAACAGCAAATCATGGTAAATTGTTTTTCAGACTGCAGGATGGTAGACAGTGGTATTTCCCAAGGGTCAGTGCTTTTATTGCTATATATAATTGACTTGGATCTTGGAATAGAGTAGAATTTCAAAATTTGCCAATGATACTCAGCTTGGAGTTACAAACAGTGAGGATGTTACAAACTGCCTGCAACAGGACATAGGTAGGCTAGCAGAATGGACAGACAAGTGTCAGATGCAATTTAATACAGACAAGTGTGAGGTGATGCAATTTGGAAGAAGGGATAGGGTGAGGCAATATAGACTTAATGGCGCAGTTCGAAAGAGTGTGTAGCAACGAGGGACCAGGGTGTGCATGTGCATCAATCTTTTGAAGGTGGCAGGACATATTGAGAGAGTGGTTAGCAAAGCAAATGGGATCTTGAGCTTCATAAATAGAGGCATAGAATACAACAGCAAGGAAGTTATATTGAACCTTTATAAATCTCTGGTTAGGCCCCAACTAGAGTGTTGCATCCAGTTCTGGTCACCCCACTTCAGGAAAGATGTGAGGGTCCTTGAGAGGGTGCTGAGGAGATTTACCAGAATGATCCCAGGGATGGAGGATTTTAGTTACAAGGTTAGGTTGGCAAAGCAGAGGTTGTTCTCCCTGGAGCAAAGGAGATTGAGGGAAGATTTGATAGAGGTGTACAAGATTATGACAGGCTTAGATGAGTTAGACAAGGAAAAATTGTTCCCGTTAACTGCTGGTACAAGGACTAGGGGACACAGATTGAAGGTTTTGGGCAAGAAATACAGGGCAATTGTGAGGAAGAACTTTTTTTTGCAGCAAGTGGTAATAACCTGGAACTCGCTGCCGACAAGGCTGCTAGAAGTGGATACTATCAATAATTTTAAAAGGAAATTGGATGGGCACTTGAAGGAAATAAGTTTGCAGGATCGAGCAGGGCATGGGACTGACTGGATTGCTCCACGGAGAGCCAGCTTGGATTCGATGGGCTAAATGGCCTCTTTCTATGCCGTAAATGACTCTATGACACTGTTGTCTCTAGTTTACATAAATGACCTGAATTTAGAAGCTAATGTCAAGTGGTCAAATTAGCAGATGATGCCCCCCGCCCCAGAAATGGCAGTGAATTAAAGGCGTAGCTCAGAAATTACAGAATGAGTTAAACAAAATATGTAAATGAGCAGAAAAGGACAGATGAAATTTGATGCAAACAAGTGTAAAGTGCTAAAAAAAAATAGAGCTTACATATTACTCATGAATAGTGTTGAAATAGCCATGAATTAGGCTGCAAGAGACACATGAATATTAATAGATTTGACAGTAAACACATCAAAACAATGCAGAGTAATAATCAACAAATTTGATAGAATATTGAACTATGTAGCCAAAATAGTAGAATAAAAGTTGGAGAACTTTATAGAGCATGGTCAGATTACATCTTGAATATTGCATTCTGAGTTATGATAAACTGAACAGGAGACATTTGATCTTATAGAGTTATATAAGGGTATAGAAAAATGTAACCACAAAATATCTGTTAACTTAAACTATAGAGTACTAGAGAGGCACCAGTTCCAACTAATATCAGGAATTTTTTCTTCACACACAGTGATTAACGTGTGGAATAGTGGAGCCAAAACCATTGGTAGTGTTTAAGAAACAGCCAGATGTGATGATGTGGGGGATTTTATGATCTCTCTGGATGGATGAATTAAAATTTGGGGCGGCACAGTGGCGCAGTGGTTAGCACCGTAGCCTCACAGCTCCAGCGACCTGGGTTCAATTCTGGGTACTGCCTGTGTGGAGTTTGCAAGTTCTCCCTGTGTCTGCGTGGGTTTCCTCCGGGTGCTCCGGTTTCCTCCCACATGCCAAAGACTTGCAGGTTGATAGGTGAATTGGCCATTAGCAATTGCCCCTAGTATAGGTAGGTGGTAGGAAAATATAGGGACAGGCGGGGATGTGGTAGGAATATGGAATTAGTGTAGGATTAGTATAAATGGGTGGTTGATGGTCGGCACAGACTCGGTGGGCCGAAGGGCCTGTTTCAGTGCTGTATCTCTAAACTAAACTAAACTAAAATGGGCCAAAAGATCTTCTTCATCTGTAATTATCTTGGGATCTTGTGCAGCAAAGTTTTTAGCTATTGCAAAACTGTATTAAAGTTCCATATTGCAAGTAAAACTTCCTCTTGATGCAGATTTTGTCTGTTTGGTCAGTTAGATAATCACTTCTGTGGAAAATCTCCCTCATTGAATGCTATTGTTCAAAGGTTTCCCATCGCACCATGTGACAAATTACAGTACAGTTCATACTGCTTATCGTGGGCGCTTTGATGCTAACATGATTTGACTGCTATATGAATTGGATGGATCTATGCTGTTTGCCTATGCAATGCTATAGATTAATTATTTCCTCAATTAATATGTTGCTTTTGTGTGAGTAAAACAAGGGAACTGAAGGGACAGCTTTAATTGCAAACTGCCACCAAGAAATAAACTCTCGACATAGAATTATTTAAATCAGAAGTCACAAATTAATATGGATTTCAGATATTGCCTTAGCATGTGAATTCCTCTAGCAACAAATTATAAAAATCTGACCGATGCTTGAAAGCTGCCCTTGTTCACAACATTTGTCAATCACCATGTTCACAATTGTTTTTCAAATATATTCAGTAATAACCAACACTACTTAGAGGTTATTAAGTAAAATAGGTATTTGCACCTTCACGAAGTGTAAACTGCTCTTTCAGCATCTATTTCTGCCTGAAATGCACTTGATATACTGTAAGCAGCAACTTTGTAATTAATAATAATGGTAATGGCAAATGTTGGCACTAATACTTGCCAGATTTTAAATGATTGCCCCATTTAAACATTGTTTAAATAATGGGGACTATAACAACAATTATTCGGTGAACAAAGTCAAAATTTGGTTGATTTAGGAATTTCCCTGTGTCTGAATTGTACATGACTACGTTACCTTTATTATATGAAAATAAATTTAAGACTTTTTTTGCTCAATTAGATAAAGAATTATCAAAAGCTCTCCCAAAGACTCTCTTTTTAGGGATGTGCACTGCTATATGGTATAGAATCATAGAATGGTTACAGCACAGAAGGGGGCCATTCAGCCTACCGTATCTGTGCTGGCAATCTGCTAAAGCAACTCAGCTAGTTCCACTCCCCTGTCTTTTCCCTGTAGCCCTGAAAATTATTTCTCTTCAGATAATTATCTGATTCCCTTTTGAAAGCCATGAATGAATCTGCCTCCACCACAATCTCAGACAGTGTTTTCCAGATCCTAACCACTTGCTGCATAAAGTTTTTCCTCATGCCACCTTTGGTTCTTTTGCCATTCACTTTAAATTGCTGCCCTCTGGTTCGCGACCCTTCCACCAATGGGAATAGTTTTTCCCTACCTACTCTGACCAGACCACTCGTTATTTTGAACACCTTCATCAAATCTCCTCTCAACCTTCTCTAAAGAGCTGCAGCTTCACCAATCTATCCACATAACAGAAGTCTCTCATCCCTGGAACCATTCTCAAACATCTTTATTTTAATTTTATTTTATTTAGAGATACAGCACTGAAACAGGCCCTTTGGCCCACCGAGTCTGTGCCAACCAACAACCACCCACTTATACTAATCCTACATTAACCCCATATTCCCTACCACATCCCCACCATTCTATTACCACCTACCTACACTAGGGACAATTTAAAATGACCAATTTACCTATCAACCTGCAAGTCTTTGACTGTGGGAGGAAACCGGAACACCCGACGGAAACCCACGCGGTCACAGGGAGAACTTGCAAACTCCGCACAGGCAGTACCCAGAACTGAACCCGGGTCGCTGGAGCTGTGAGGCTGCAGTGCTAACCACTGAACTCTCTCTAATGCCTTTGTTTGTTCATTTGTTGGTGTCATCTTCTTCCCAGAAGATTGACGGCCATGGATCTCCATCTCTGTCTGTCCTGTACTGTCCTTACACATTCCGCATAGGTCACTTGCATCCAGTCCATTATATCTGTCATCCATTTTCTCCTCTGCATCCCTCTCCTATGTTTTCTGTCGATCTTTTCTTCCAATAATTGTCTCTGTCTACCTTCTGCTTTAATGATGATTGAAATATTGTATCTTTCTCTCTGACATAATGCCCGACTTTCCTCTTTTTCTCCAGCCTTTTCCAGCACTTCCTCATTAGTCTTTCTGTCTATGTAGGATATGCAGAACATGCTCCTTTATGTCCACATCTCAAATGCATTCAGCTTATCAATAGTCTCTTTGTTTGTTATCCATGTCTCTGAGGCATATAACATGGATGACAAAATGTAGCATCTCAGCATTCTTTTCCGAAGATTCAGGTTCAGTTTCATTGATGTTAACACATCCTTCATTCTGACAAAGCTGTCCTGGCTATCTCAATTCTCCATCAGATCTCACAATCACAACTCCCATCGTCTGATAACCTGCCCAAGGTATGCCTTCACATTCTTCCAAAAGTGTCGTGCCCAGAATTGGACACAATACTCCAGTTGAGGCCGAACCCGTGTTTTTTAAAGCTTCATCATAACTTCTTTACTTCTGTCCTCCATGCCTCTATTTATAAAGCCTAGGATCCCGTATACCTTATTAACCACTTTCTCAACCTGGCCTGCCACCTTCAATGATTTGTGCACATGTATGCCCAGGTCCCTCTGCTCCTGCACCCCCTTTAGAATTGTATACTTTTATGTTGTGTCCCCTCATTTCTTTCTGCTAAAATGCTTCACACTTCTCTGCATATATTTCATCTGCTATGTGTTTGCTCATTCCACCAACCTGCCTCTGTCCTCTTGAGGTCAGTCACTATCCTTCTCATAGTTCACAATACTTCCGGGTTTTGTGTCATTTGCAAATTTTGATATTGTGCCCTATATACCCAAGTCTAGATCATTAATATAGATCAAGAAAGCAGTGGTCCTAATACCGACCCCAGGGGAACCCCACTTCTATACCTTCCTCCAATCCAAAAAACAACCGTTCCTCACTATCTGTTTCCTGTCACTTCATATCCATGCTGCCGCTTTTACTTTCATTTTATGGGATTTAACTTTGCTGACAAGCCTGTTATGTGTCTCTTTATCAAACACCTTTTGAAAGTCTACACTGCATTAACCACATTACTCTCATCAACCCTCTTTGTTACCTCATCAAAAACATAAAAAAAATTACAAGCATTCCAGGTTTGATTTCTAATCTTAGTTGGGAAGGAGGGGTGCAACAGTAGAAGAAATTCTCTGGACAAACTGGTCTTAAAATAAACCCAATTTATTTATTTGCACATATTCAGTGCGTAGGTGCTCAGTTTCTGCCCCCTCATCCAATGCTTCCCTTGGGTGATAATGATGTTGTGTGTCATCAAACTCTTAGTCTTGTACTCTAAGTTGCTTGGCAAGTAGAAAGGATAAGTGCGATGGCTGCCTGCTGTGACTATGGTGTCAATCTTTTGCCAGCAAACAGGATGGCCCTGTTACTGCTTCTGTGTCCACTGCTGCAGTGGGGCTGCCTGGCATATCTGCTTTTATTTGAGGTAAAGAGCGACATGTACCAAATGTGGCATTGCTCTGAGAGAGACTATCTTATCTTTGTCTATTCCTGCATAATGGTTCTCCAATTAATCTCTTAGTATGTTAAAGCCTGATGAGCCCTCATGAAATTTGGAGAACAAAACCTCCATTGCAGCAATGTGAGCACTCATAATATTCCCAGTGTGCAAAAACCCCTGTTTCCATGGGTACCACTGCAGATGCACAGGAATATAGACTGGGTGGGCAAGAAGATGGCAGAAGAGGATAAAGTGGGGAAATGTAAAGTTACTCACTTTGGTAGGAAGAACAGAAACAGAATATTTTTTAAATGTTGAGAAACTATTAAATGTTGATGTTCAATGGGATTTGGGTATCCTTGTACATTAAACATAAAGTTAATATACAGGTACAGCAAGCAATTAGGTTGGAGTACAAAAGTAAGGAAGTCTTGCTGCAATTGTACAGGGGTTTGGTGAGACCACAGCTGGAGTACTGTGTACATTTTGGTCCTTGTACCTAAGGAAAGATATACTTGCCTTGGAGTGCTGCAACAAAGGTTCTCGAGATTAATTCCTGGGATGAGAGAGTTGTCCTGTGAGGAGAGATTGAGTAGCATGGATTTATATTCTCTCGAGTTTAGAAGAATGAGAGATGATCTCATTCGGAGTGCTTAACAGGGTAGATGTGGAGAGGCTGTTTCTCCTAGCTGGAGAAACAAGAACTAATGGGCATAGTGTCAGCCATGGTTCAGTTGGTAGCACTCTCACCTCTGAGTCACAAGCTTCTGGGTTCAAGTCACACACCAGCGCTGGAGCACTAAAATTAAGGCTGATACTGCAGTGTAGTACTGAGGGAGTGCTGCACTGTCAAAGGTGCTATTTTTCAGATGAGATACTAAACCAAGGCCCCACCTGTCTGCTTTAGGTGGATGTCAAAGAAGAGCAGGGGAGTTATCCCCAGTGTCCTGGTCAATATTTATCCTTCAGTCAACATCACAAAAATAGATTATCTGGTCATCATCACATTGCTGTTTGTTGGAGTTTGCTATGTGGAAATTGGTTGCTGCCTTTCCTACATTACAACAGTGACCACACTTCAAAAGTACTTCATTGACTGTAAAGCACTTTGGAACATCTGGTGGTTGTGAAAAGCGTGATAAAAATGGAAGTCTATAATCTCGGGATAAAGGATCAGCCTTATGAGATGCGGAGAAAATTTTCACTGAAAGGGTTGTGAGTCTTTGGAATTCCCTACTTCGGATGGTTGTGGATGCTCAGTCGTTGAGTATATTCAAGAGTGAGATAGATGGATAGATTTTTGGACTATAAGGGAATCAAGGCATAAGAGGATCAAGTGGGAAGGTGGAATTGAGGTAGAAGATCAGCCATCATTGTATCGAATGGTGGAGCAGTCTCTAAATGGCCTAATCCTGCTCCCATTTCTTATGTAACAAAAAAGGGATACAAAGAAAGTGGTAAGAGCTGCAAAAAGAGAACACAATAAAAAGCTTGTGAAGGATATAAATCATAAAGGTTTTTAAAAATATATATGAAGAGAAAGATAATGGCTAGAGCTAATGTGGACCCGTTGATGATAGGCGCAGGTGATGCTGTATTTGGAAAGTAGAAAATGGCAGTTACTAAACATCTACATTGTATAAGTCTTCAGAGCAGGGATGTAGATAAAGCACCAAAAATAAAAGGAGCATTAAAATAAATCAAGGGAAGGACCCATTAGATTTAATGGTCACAAAATTGGATTCAGTGTAAAGACCTGCGACCCGACCCGAACCCGACAGGACCTGACGACATGTGTCTGGTTCGGGTTGGGTCGCTCTTCCGGGTCCGGCTTTCAGGCTCAGGTCGGGCTGGGGCCGGGTCTGGGTCCAGGTCCGGGTTGGGAACACACAGTATTAATTGGACTTGAAAGGTTGTTTAAAAAGAAATGGATTCAGAATCGGAAGGTAGGTAAAGTGAACATTCCGGTGGTCGGGTCGGGCTTGGGTATGGTCGGGCTCAGGTAAGTTTGGGTGTGGGAAAAAATGGAGGGACTCGGGCCGGATCGGGCTCAGGTCCGATGTGGTTCTGTCGGGTTCGGGTCGGGTTTTTTTTCCTGACCTGAGCAGGCCTTTAATTCAGTGGTGCATTTGGTGTTGGTGTTAGGGGAGCCCGGAGGTGCTAAAAATGGTGGACGATCCACTTCCGGCATGGCCTGTGAAGATGGCTATGCATGGAACGGCAATGGTGTAGGCATGTCATGCATGCACCAGAAGCATGCAGAGTGCGCAGATCATCACGCCACTCAGTGTCTAACACTGATTTAGTGCCCAATGTGCCATTACGGACCCTACTTAAACCTCTGAGCTGAACTAGTATTCAGCTGCACAAAGGATCACCCCTGGCCCCCCCACTAGCGCTATTGAAAATGATCAACATGGGGCTTTCAAGTGAGGTGCTTTTGACTTTTGCTGCTGCAGAGTTGATGTACTGTGTTGTTGAATGAGTTATGAAAAGTTGTTGGAATCAGAAGGGACTTTTGCAAGGAGTTCAGTGGAGTTTGGAGACCTCTGAGCAGAAAACTTTATATTACTCATGGGAGTTTTAATTGTGGTTCCTCTTGGGCTGCAGCATGACAGGGAGATGGAACATTGGGCACAGGCAACCAAGAAGGGAAGCTGTACGCAGAGAGAGGAGGAGGAGGAGGGCTTTCAACAAAAGACTGTACCCACCTCAGGTATTCTCCTACCTCCACCTCAGCCAGGAGCAGTGTCTGAGCAGCTATGATTCACCAAAGAGATGGTCACTGAAGCGTGCTACCTCCTCCAACTGTACCTGCAGCTGCAAAGCAGGACAAGAACAGCGCTGCCATTGGCAGTCACGATCACCGTGACACTCAATTTCTACACCTCAGGATCCTTCCAGGCTGGAACCAGCGACATTGCCAAAATTTTACAGTTCGCCATGCATCGCTGCATCAGGAGGTCACAGAGGCCCTATACACAAGGAGAGGGGACCTTGTAGTCTTCTCTCTAAGCAAGAAGAGCGGGTACATGACTTTGCCAGGGTAGCAGGATTTTCCAAGGCGCAGGGAACCACTGACTGCACGCATGTGGCTCTGCGAGCTTCGCATCTCAACAGGGAAATGTTATAGGACCTGCAAAGGGTTTCACTTTTTTAACTTGCAATTGGTGTGTGAGCATGCACAGAGCATCATGCTGATTGATGTTTGCTATCCTGGCATCAGCCATGATGCTTTATCCTGGACCAACCAGGCATTCTGGCAATATTCGAGCCATGAAGGTGAACAAGAGGGTAGATACTTTGTGACGAGGGCCACCTTCTCTTCACATGCCTCATGAACCCCCTCCACCACCTGACCACACATACACAGCGCTTGTACAAGAGCTATACTGTGACCAGAAACATCTGGACTGCTCAGTGGGGTGTCCTGCAGTATTCGCCAAATTGTTTCTCCAAATTCATGGTGGTCTCCTACATTCTACACAACTTGGCTCTCATGAGGGTGTCAGACCTTTGGCGAGCACCTTGGGAAGAGCAGAAGGAGGAAGGGAGGAGGCATCCGAGACACCAACGCTCTGAATGGGCTGGTTGTGAGCGGCTTATTAGACTCCAGTTCGCCTGAAATCAACCCAACATCACGTTGCACCACAATTCCTCACCTTTCCAACCATCTGTTATTGATTATCGCAGCATCTTGGCAAAAGTCCAGAAATAAACAACACCACAAAAAAAACTTCCATGACAAGTTTATCCAACACTTGCAATAATATGTGCAAAATTGAAGTATTCACCCTTGTGCTTTCCCTTAGCGGGTCTTGTGGGTGCCTTTGCCTGACCTAGTGCTCCTATGTACTGCTACCCAAGTGGCTGCAGCATGGCTGGTGGATGGCTGCTGACTTTCAATGGGGGAGACTGCAGATGACCTTGCAGGACATCCTTGAGAAGCTGGACCCTCAAGCCCCAGGGCTGTGGACTGCCCCACCCCAGCATGGATAGCAGCAGTCTGGGCTGGCTGGCTAAGCGACATCAGCAGGAGAACTGGCAAAGTGGCAGTGGTGGGAATATGAATGGAGGTCAGCAGGTTATTGCAACATGGAGCCTCTCTGACACCCCCAGGGCAACACCTCAGCATTCCTAGTAATCTTCTGGAGCACAGATTGCTGGACTGCTGTGAAAGCATACCTGCCCATTATGGCACTGGTATCCACAGCCATGATGCCAATAGTCTGACATTGCATGACACTAAGCATGGATTTCATGGCTTCACTCTGACCTTCCACTGCAGCACTCAAGACTTTTTGCCTGTGCTGCAAAGCAAGTTGAGACATCGGCCACCAGATGCTGCATCACAGCTAGGTCCACATGTACTGTCATGAAATTGACCACCACTTCCATGCTGTAAAGGATGGGCTCCAGGCTCTGCACAAAGCCCTGTGCCCTGGAGCTGGACTCCTCACTGCTCCTTGACAGTGACAGCAGGCTCTGGCAGGCCTGCCAAGGCACAAGCATGTCTGTGCATGCCCGTTAGCCTTTTCCTATATACGGCCCCATCGAGTTCCTCATCTGAATCCTCTGAGCAGAATTTGTTTTGCGACCTTGCTTTCTGTTTTGCTGGCACATGTGCTATCCTTTTCCCCCAACCAAGCTGGAGCTCACTCATATCCAGTGATTCACTATGTGCTGATCCCACCTCTATTAATGTAAGTCTTTCTTCTTTTTTTCTCTATACTATCTTCTAAAATATGCGCAATGCCAGTATCCGAGCTGGTGGCTGAGTGTCAGATCAAGTGACTGTACTTGATGGGCAGACCCATCGTTTCAGCCCTGCCCCACTGAACTTATTTCTTTCTAGCTTGACTCTATATTTTCTCCGCTGGTCCAGTCTCTTCCCACCTACATCCGTGACTCTTCTGACGCCCTACGTCATTTTGACAATTTCCAGTTTCCTGGCCCTAACTGCCTCTTCTTCACTATGGACGTCCGATCTCTCCACACCTCCATCTCCCACCAGGACGGATTGAGGGCTCTCCGCTTCTTCCTTGAACAGAGGCCCAACCAGTCCAACACCACCCTCCTCTGTCTAGCTGAACTTGTTCTCACGTTGAACAACTTCTCCTTCAACTCCACTTACTCCCTTCAAGTAAAAGGTGTTGCTATGGGTACCCGCTTGGGTCCTAGTTATGCCTGTCTTTTTGTGGGATATGTCGAACATTCCTTGTTCCAGTCCTACTCAGGCCCCCTCCCCCAACTCTTTTTCCAGTACATTGATGACTGTATCGATGCTGTTTCCTGTTCCCACCCCGAACTGGAAAACATTATCAACTTTGCTTCCAAATTCCACCCTGCTCTCACCTTTTACATGGTCCATCTCCGACATTTCCCTTCCCTTCCTCGACTTCTCTGTCTCCGTCTCCAGGGATAGGCTGTAGACTCATTCATTATAAGCCCACTGAGTCCCACAGCTACCTCGACAATCCTTCTTCACACCCTGCCTCCTGTAAGGACTCCATTCCATTCTCCCAGTTTCTCCGTCTCCGCGCATCTGCTCTGATGATGCAACCTTCCACAACAGCACTTCTGATACGTCTTCCTTTTTCCACAACCGAGGATTCTCCACCCCCCACCCCCCCCACCACTCTCGTTGACAGGGCCTTCAACCGTGTCCGTCCCATTTCCCGCACTTCTGCCCTCACCCCTTCCTCTCCCACCCAGAAAAGTGGCAGGGTTCCCCTTGTCCTCACTTTCCACCCCACCAGCCTCCACAACCAGAGGATCATTCTCCGCCGTTTCTGCCATCTCCCCTCCCCTGTCAGCATTCCAAAGGGATCGTTTCTTCTGTGACACCCTGGTCCACTCCTCCATTACCACCGACACCTCATCCCCTACCCACAGCACCTTCCCATGCAATCGCAGGAGGTGTAATACCTGGCCTTTTACCTCCTCTCTCCTCACTATCCAAGGCCCCAAACATTCCTTTCAGGTGAAGCAGCGATCTACTTGTACTTCTTTCAATTTAGTATACTGTATTCGCTGCTCACAATGCGGTCTCCTCTACATTGGGGAGACCAAACACAGATTGGGTGACCACTTTGTGGAACACCTCCGCTCAGTCGGAAAGCATGACCCCAAGCTTCCAGTTGCTTGCCATTTCAACATTACCTCCTGCTCTCTTGCCAACATTTCTGTCTTTGGCCTGCTTGAGTATTCCAATGAACATCAACGCAAGCTCGAGGAGCAGCACCTGATCTTTCGATTAGGCACTCTCAGCCTTTCGGACTGAACATTGAGTTCAATAACTTCAGAGAATGACTGGCCCTTTTTGTTTTTAATATTTATTTTTCAACCACGTGCCAGCTTTTCATGTAGTCAGAGCTGCATATTTTTCTGCTATTAATACTCTCTCTGGACTACTGCTTTGTCTTTCACCACAAGCATTAACACACTCTTTGCCTTTGTCCCAGGACAGCTTTGTTATTTAATCTCTCCTGCCCTCTGCCCTATAAAACATCTTCTCCTTGGTTCTCTCCCCCACCCCCTCCCCTTCACATGCTTAAAACGAATTCTTTTCTGACCTTTGCCAGTTCTGATGGAAGGTCACAGACCTGAAACATTAACTTTGCTTCTCTCTCCACAGATGCTGCCAGACCTGTTGAGTATTTCCAGCACTTTTTGTTTTTATTTCAAGTGATGATACTTCTTCATCAGACACATTCTGTGCTATGTGGGAACTCCAGGATGAACATAAGAAGTGGGAGCTGGAGTAGAACATTCGGCTCTTCGAGCCTGAATGCCATTCAACAAGATCATGGTTGATTTTCTACCCCAACTCCAACTTTCCTCACCATATTCCTTAATTCTCTTTGTACCCAACAATCCAGGCTGGGCTGATAAGTGACAAGTAACATTCATGCCACACAAGTGCCAGGCAATGACCATCTCCAACAAGAGAGAATCTAACCATCTCCCCTTGACATTCAATGGCATTACTATCACTGAATCTCCCACTATCAACATCCTGGGGGTTAACTTTGACCAGAAATGGAACTGGACTAACCACATAAATGCTGTGGCTACAAAAGCAGGTCAGAGACTTGGAATTCTGCAATGAGTAACTCACTTCCTGTCTCCCCAATGCCTGTCCAATATCTACAAGGCACAAGTCGGGAGTGTGCTGGAATACTCTCCACTTGCCTGGATGGGTGCAGCTCCAACAACTTTCAAGAAGCTCGACACCATCCAGAACAAAACAGCCTACTTGATTGGTACACCATTCACTCCCTCCACCACCGACGCACAGTGACAGCACACTGTGTACCATACACAAGATGCACTGCAGCAACTCACCAAGGCCCCTTCGACAGCATCTTCCAAACCCGTGACCTCTACCATGTAGAAGGACAAGGGCAGCAGATGCATGGGAACAACACCACCTGCAAGTTCTCCTTCAAGCCACACACCATCATGACTGGGAGCTATATCACCGTTCTTCACAGTCGCTGGGTCAAAATCCAGGAACTCCCTTCCTAACAGCACTTTTGGTGTATCTATACCACTACGATTGCAGCAGTTCAAGAAGGCAGCTCACCTCCACCTTCTCAAGGGCACTTGGGAATGGCCAGTAAATGGTAAATGCTGGTCTAACCAGTGATGCCCACATCACACAAATGAATAATAAAAATCTACCAACCTCTGTCTTGAATATACCTAATGAATGTGCATCCTAAGCTCTCTGATATAAAGAATTCTGAAGATTTACAACCCTTTGAGATGAAGAAATGTATCCTTATCTCAGTCCTAAATGGCCAACCCTTTATTTTGAGACTGTGACCCTATGTTCTAGATTCCCCAGCCAGAGGAAATATTTTCTCAGCATCTACCTAGTAAAACCCCTTACAAATTTTATATGTTGCAATTGGATTAACTCTCATTCTTCTAAACTCCAGGGAATATAAGCCTAGTCGACTCGATCTCTCCTCATAAGACAATCCTCTCATCTCAGAAACCAGTCTAGCGAACTTTCAGTGCACTCCCTCCAGGACAGTTATATTCTTCCTTCGGTAACAAGACCAAAACTGCACACAGTATGCCAAGTATGGCCTCACCAAAGTCCTGCATAATTGTACCAAGACTTCTTTACTCTATTCCAATCCCTTTGCAACAAGACACTTCTTGTGCCCTGGATAACCATGTGTGCAGGAAGTTGTCATTTGGAGGAGCTTGAGCAGCAGCTGGTGTCACTACAGTGCATCCACAAGGCTGAGAGCTATGTGGATGGCACATTGCTGAAGGTGGTCATCCCGCAGTTTAAGTGTGTGCAGTCAGAGAGGGAATGGGTGACTGCCAGACAGACAAGGAGGACCAGGCAGGTAGTATAGGTGTCTTCTGAGTGCATCTTGTTCTCCAACAAGCTGGTGAGGGCAATGGTTCCTCTGGAAGTACAGTCAGAGCCAAGTCCATTGCACCACCAGTGGCTCAGCTGTATAGAAGGGGAGGAGAAAGGTCAGAAAAGCAATAGGGATAGGGGATTCGATAAGGGAAGAGACATGCATTTGAACCTTCAGTCGTGACTCCAGAATGGTATGTTGCCTCCCTGAAGGCGTTCAAGGAGAAAGGGGACCGGGCGCCACTGTCGATCCTCGCAGCGGAGCCGGTCTTCGCGCATCCGTCACAACGGGACCAGGTGGTGACGATTCACCTCTACAGCCCCCATGTTCCGGTGGTGGATATACTCCCCTTTCTCGCCAGGTACGTCGAGGTGGCCGGCAGCAGCACTGATGTCAAGGATCTCTTTGGGATTTGGACCAGCAAGCGGCAGGTCAAGGTGACCTTGAAGGTAGATCCCAGTGGAGCCATCATCCACCCTCCCTCCAGCTTCGCTATCGGGGGAAGTCGAGGCTTCTTGGTCTACGCTGGGCAGCCCAGAGTTTGCCACACTGTTTGTGTCCCGTGCTGTCACGGTCAGATCCACCGACGTCAAGCCGGTGTTCTTCTCCGACCACTGCCTCTTACTGGCCGACTGTCACTTACAGGACGACCAGCGGGTTGGCAGAGGGACGTGGAAGCTCAATGCTACACTGCTGACCCCAGAGAATGTTGAGGAACTCAAAAGGGATTACAAAGGTTGGAGGACCGTGAAACCCCTCTTTGAGTCTCCAGTTCACTGGTGGGAAGCGACTAAGGAGAACATCAAGAGGTTCTTCATCCACAAAGGTGTTCAGAAGGCGAGAGAGAGACAGAGGGAAATGTCCCGACTCCAGAAAATTATGCAAAATCTACTCCGGTTGCAGTCAATGGGGGTCGAGGTCAAGGAGGACCTCCAAGAGGTGAAGAGCCAGCAGGCCTCGCTCTTTGTCAAGGAGGCCTCCAAGATCATCTTCCGGTCCAGAGTCCGCTCCATCGAGCAGGATGAGACGTGCTCGCGTTACTTCTTCCAAAAGGTACACACAGAGAGCTCTGTTATCAGCAGCCTGAAGGAAGAAGATGGCTCGGTAACGTCTTCGCAGTTCGACATACTAAGGATCAGCAAATCCTTTTATGCTGGGCTGTATGACGCGAAGCCCACAGACAGCAGAGCCTCCCAGTCCTTCCTGTCATCTATCGGAGGTCTTAGATGACGGCAGGAGGGAGAGACTGGACAAGCCGCTAACTCTGGACGAGCTGACAAAGGCTGTCGAGTCCTTCGAGACGAGTAAAACTCCCGGGAGCGATGGCTTACCGGTCGAGTTGTACTCAGCCCTGTGGGACTGGGTCGGCCCGGACCTGCTGGAAGTATACGAGAGTATGCTCCTGGCCGGCAGCATGTCAGAATCCATGAGGAAAGGCATCATCACCCTCATTTACAAGCAGAAGGGGGAGAGGGCAGAAATCAGAAATTGGCGGCCCATCTCACTGCTTAATGTTGACCACAAGATTCTGTCCAAAGTCATAGCCAGTTGAGTCAAATCTGCTCTGGAGTTGGTGATTCACCCCGATCAGACCTGTACTGTACCCGGCAGGAAGATCTCTGATAGTCTCGCGCTACTCAGGGATACGATCACCTACGTACGGGACAGGAGGGTGGACACCTGCCTCATCAGCCTGGACCAGGAGAAGGCTTTTGACAGGATATCGCACACCTACATGATGGACGTGCTTTCCAAAATGGGGTTTGGGGAGGGAATCTGCAATTGGATCCAACTGCTCTACACAACCATCAGTAGCGCAGTCTCAATCAACGGGTGGGAATCAGAAAGTTTCCCGATCAAATCTGGACTCAGACAGGGCTGTCCTCTCTCCCCGGTCTTGTTTGTTTGCTGTATTGAACCCTTTGCTGAGTCTATTAGGAAGGATGCGAGCATAAGAGGGGTGACAATCCCAGGCAGCGGAGGCACTCAGGTCAAAACCTCCCTGTACATGGATGACGTCGCCGTCTTCTGCTCGGATCCGCTGTCTGTGCGCAGACTGATGAGCATCTGCGACCAGTTCGAACTGGCCTCGGGAGCCAAAGTTAATGACGGCAAGAGCGAGGCCATGTTCTTTGGGAACTGGGCTGACTGATCCTTTGTCCCCTTCACCGTCAGGTCAGATTACCTGAAGGTGCTGGGGATATGGTTCGGAAGGGCCGGGGCGTGCACCAAAACATGGGAGGAGCGAGTAGCCAAGGTACGACAAAAGTTGGGCATGTGGGGGCAGCGATCTCTCTCCATTGTGGGTAAGAACCAGGTCATCAGGTGCGAGGCACTCACGTTGTTGCTCTACATGGCGCAGGTCTGGCCCATACCCCACTCATGCGCTGTGGCAGTCACCCGAGCCATTTTCCGCTTCGTCTGGGGATCTAAAATGGACCGGGTCCGGAGGGACACGATGTTCAAATCTCTGGACAAGGGCGGGAAAAATGTACCCAACGTGGCCCTCATCCTGATGACCACCTTCGTGTGCGGCTGCATCAAGCTGTGTGTAGATCTCCAGTACGCAAACTCCAAGTGTCACTACGTGCTGAGGTTCTATCTGTCCCCGGTGTTGCGAAGGATGGGCCTGGTCACATTGCCGCGGAACGCTCCATGCAGTTGGGCCGTGCCGTACCACCTATCCTTCGTGGAGCAGTTTCTGCGGGAAAACACCTTTGACCACCGGTCCATCAGGCAGTGGTCTGCACGGAATGTCCTCAAGGCCCTACGGGAAAAGGAGACGGTGGATCCTGTCGGATGGTTCCCCGAGCAGACCGTCAAAGTCATTTGGCGGAATGCCTCATCACCAGAACTTTCAAACAAGCACCAAGACGTAGCTTGGCTGGTGGTGAGAAGGGCCCTCCCCGTCAGATCCTTCTTGCACACCCGAAGTCTCGCCCCCTCCGCACAATGCCCCCGCGGTGGCTGTGGTGGGGAAGAGACGGTCGCCCACCTCCTCCTGGAATGTGTCTTTGCAAAGCAGGTGTGGAAAGAGATGCAGTGGTTTTTGTCGAGGTTCATCCCAAGCAGCTCTGTAACACAGGAGTCTGTGCTCTACGGGCTGTTCCCAGGGACGCACACCGAGACAAACATCAACCGCTGCTGGAGGACTATCAATTCGGTGAAAGACGCCCTTTGGTCTGCCCGAAACTTGCTGGTCTTCCAGCGCAAAGAGTTGTCCACCACCGAATGTTGCAGACTGGCACATTCCAAGGTCCAGGACTACGTGCTGAGGGACGCACTAAAGCTTGGGGCAGCCGCAGCAAAGGCTCAATGGGGAAAGACCACAGTGTAAGGTCCCCCCACCAAGCTGAACTGAGGGGCTGGATCCATGGGAAACCCCTCGAACTGTATCGTTGATATTTTCTTTTGCTGTCAATGTGAAACTGTAATTGGCATGACAATAGTGAAATGGAAGGGTTGTGAAGAAACTCATGATAGTATAGAAGGAAACTGATCTCCCTTGCAATGTTTGTATTTTTTGGTGCTGTTTGAAACTGTTTGGCAATGTAATTTTTGCAGATTTTTGTGAATAAAGTATATTTTGGAAATTAAAAAAAAAATAGAATATAAAAGCTGGGAGGTTAAGCTAGAACTGCATAAAACACAACTTAGACCAAAGCTAGAATACCGAGTAGTTCTGGTTACCATGATGCAGGAAGCATACGATTGCACTAGAGGGGGTACAGAGGAGATTTCCAAGGATGTTGCCTGGACTGAAGACTTTTAGTTATGAGGAAAGATTGGAGCAGCTTGGGTTGTTTTCCTTGGAACTGAGGAGGCTGAAGGGCGATTTCATTGAGGTGTATACAATTTATGAGGGCCTAGATGGTGTGGATAGAAAGGATCTATTTCCCATAGAAGAGATCAATAACAAGGGGTCATAGATTCAAAGTAATTGGCAGACGAATTACAGAGGAGTTGAGGAAACCGTTTTTGGCCCAGAGGTTGGTGGGGATCTGGAACTCAGTGACTGAAAGAGTTTTAGAGGCAGAAACCCTCATTGCATTTTAAAAGTTCTTACATATGCACATGAAACGCCATAACCTATAAGGCTATGGACCAAGGGCTGAAAAATGGGATTAAGCTGGATAGATTATTTTCAGCTGGCACAGACAAAATGGGCAGAATTTAGTGAATCCGTCTCAGTCCTGGTGGACTCAGTCCTGGCTGTCGCTGCTTGTCATGTGTGCGGCCAACCCACCACAATCATGCAGCGGGCAGCCAATTATCGTAATAGAGGCGCAGGCCTGACTAATAGCATGCCAGGGGCAGGTGGGCAGCAAGGCACGAATGGTGTCTTCAGCAGAGACAACGCAGTGCTGGCGCCATCTTTAAAACGCTGCCAGCCCTGCTTAAACTGCTGCTTCACTTACTGACTTTGCTACTTTGCCTTTGTTGAAGTTTTGTCATTGCGGCTGCTGTGCCGCTGACTCCCTGCCTGGAGTGCCTTTGCTGCTGTGCTGCTGACCAAGGACTTAGAAGTCCAGGAACTTTCTGGAAACCAATGGGGGCCATGTCCAGGGCAGGACACCAGGTGATCCCATGGTTCAGTGATGTCTCCCTGGAGGTTCTCCTCCAGGCTGCAGTGGAAGGGTGTGAGGTCTTCTTCCCCAGCGATGGTAATAATAGGTCCTCCTGCCTGACCAAGCAAGCCTGGATGAAGATCACAGCGGAGGTTAGCAGCCGTGGAGTCACCTAATGCAACTGGGTCCAGTGCCGCAAGAAGATCAACAACCTCCTTCGTTCTGTCAAGGTGACTGCTCCATAACTCTCTCTCCTTTTTAGGGATAGCAAGTGGCTACGCAGGAAGATGCAGGACCATGGGGAGCCATTGCAACTGCTCTGGCAAAGCGGGTCAGCCTTCACCTCGTCCTGACAGATGCATGGTTGCCTCTCTGTCACTGGTCCCCTTCTTTCACAGTTCACCTTCATTAACTTCTTTGAGACCAGGCAGCAACATGAGCTATATGCGATAGCCCACTAGGGGACAAGGGGCTGACACTAGCAAAACTGTCATGTTAATCTCTCTGCGAAGTTTGACTATCTCCATCTTTCCACTTGCAGGACATGAGGGCCCACAACAGGAGGGAGGCAACCCCAAATGGCGGAGGAATCCCAGATCTTCAGCCTTTCTCCACAGCTGAGGAAGAGGTGTTAGAATTGGTAGGGACCCACGGCACTCACGCCATATCTGATGGAGAGACTGGAGTCTCCACGCAACAGAGTGAGGATTGGCCTCCATCGACATGCACTTCACTTCTGGAGACCCACAACATGTATGGTTGGCATGACGAGATCTGCACAGCCTAACCCACATATTTTTGTTCTCTTGCGCAAGTCAGCCGTCACAGGAGACTCGGCCAGAAGGGGGCCAGATGTCCACCTCTGAGAAGGAGGAGCACTTCGAGGTTGCACAGTCCCATGTTTCTCCTGCATTTTCTACCATTTTCACAGACCTGAAACGTTAACACTGCTTCTCTCTCCACAGATGCTGCCTGACCTGCTGAGTATTTCCAGTAATTTCTGTTTTTATTTCAGATTTCCAACATCTGTAGTATTTTGCTTTTATGATCAGAAACAAAATTGTTTTCTCTGTCGTAACAGTTATCTGGAGATGTGCACAAATGCACGTTGTTGTAGATTAAATTCTTGTCATTGCATTACATGACTTCCTTTCCTCATGTATATTGAATTAAATTCAATGACAACTTGCATTTATCTAGCACCTTTAACATAGTAAAACGTCCCAAGCTACTTCACAGAAGGGTTATCAAACAATTTGGCATTCATCCACATAAGGGCAGATTACCAAAAGTTTGGTTAAAGAGGCAGATTTTAAGGAGCATCTTAAAAGAGGAAAGAGAGGCAGAGAGGTTTAGACAGAGAATTCCAGAGCTTAAATTCATCATTTTATATTCTGCAAGAAAAAACATGCTTTTACTTAAAATAGAAAGACAGACAGTGGATGGATGGTCGAGTTTGGAGGAATTTATAATATTGTGTTTAGATATATTTCTGGGATCTTTCGAAAAATAAGACATTGTATTTCTCAAATACCTCGCTATAAGTGACTGACTATTTTCTGTGATTTAGGCCAGCTTGTATTTGTTTTGTATTTATAAAGTGGTTTAGCATGGTTTCTGTAGTGAAAGCCAAGCTACCTGCTGCAGTGCAGCTGTAGTCAACGCCATAAAGAGCTGAAAATTCCATTATAAAGCAGCTGCATTACCTCAGACAAAGGAAGGGGAGATTTTCAACTGCTGGCTGCCCACAGAAGTGGAAGCTGCTGTTCATCCACTGAGGGTATTTTAAGATGACCATGGTGGGTGACATAAGACATCTGGCTACGGACTGCAGCATCCCGGCCTTGGCCTGAGCAATCTGGGTCTGATAATTTCCAGCACAACACTGGCACTGGTTGAGGGGCTGATGGTGGGGGAGCTGGACACGCTGTTGTTCTGCGAGAGGTCAGCAATGCATCTCCCATGTTAACACTGCCACTCATGTGGAGCTGCACTTCAGCACTCCCTGTGTTCTGTGCAAGAGCAGAGTATAGGAGTGAGGTAATGGTTTGGAACAGTAATCTGAGCTTCCATTGAAGCTGTCAGAGCTGCCACCACAGGCTCTGTAACTGAGAGCCCCACTGTTATGGTCATAAGTGACCATGTGCCCTGTGATTGACTGCATTAATTCAATGCGGTATGCGTTGACTTTACACAAGTAGAAGGTAGAATTCTCCGGCATTATGTGCAGGTTTCCTGGCAGGCTGTCCAATTCATTTGGGTAGTTGGTGCACAGCCATCAGTCTTTTGTATGCAGAGCCCACCTCTACAGGCTGTTCCCAGGGACACGTACCATTATAAACATCAACTGCTGCTGGAGGACCAACGACTCAGTGAAACATGCACTTTGATCTGCCCAAAACTTGCTTGTCTTCCAGTGCAATGAGCTGTCCATGACCAAGATCCAGGACTACAAGCTAAGGGACGCACCAAAGCTTGGGGCAGCTGCCACAAAGGCTCAATGGGGAGAGGCCACTGTGTAAGGCCCTCCCACCATACTATTACAAGGGGCTGGAGATCATGTAAAACCTCTCAAGCTGTATACACCAGAGAATGTTTGACAAGAAATGTAAATGTACATTGTAAATATGGCAAGTGCAGTGAGACACTTCATGTACTGTATTGAAAAAAATGATCTGTATTGTGCTTTATGTAATGTCAAATTTGAACTAATGTACTTTTACAAATTTTATGAATAAAGCATATTTTTAAGAAAGAAAATAGGCAGAGCCCATGTGCACTCCTATGGAGGCTGGTAGACTTTCACTACAAGGCCAGGTCCCCACTATGGATCAGGACTGTGGAGTCCTGGCCATGGACCTCTGCCCATCTTTTGTCTTGCAGGAGTCAAGAAGAAGTTCTATCCCATACAGATCAATGAGGAGATTCCTGGAAACTTGGTGAAACTTTGGTGTCTCGGGCCAGTATATCCCAAGCACTTATATGCTGTGTCCTAGGGCCATCAGTAAAAATAGATTACTCCAATAACATGCCAGTAACTCATTGTGGAATTGCTGTAAAGTTCAAAAAGTAGCTTTATCCCACTGCCCCACCTCCCTCACTCAGAAATGTCACTCTGAATCCTGAGCTTAATATTGTTGTTGATTGCTCCACTGATATGTGGCCATCTATTAAATCTCAAGTATCTGCATTTTCATGTGGGCTTCATGCACAATAATTGTGAGATCCAGAGCAGGATTTTTATCATTTATACCAGTCAAGTGACAATTTTTGACGCTTGCATAGAGGGACTTTTTTGCAGGTGTTTCATGATTGAAGAGAGAGCATGGAGGGAGGGAGGTGTGGAGGGGAGGGGGGGGTGGAATGTGGAGGGGAAGGGGAGAGTGGGAGCATGGGAGGAGTAGTGGGAGAGCATGGGGTGAATGGGAGAGTGTGTGGAGGGGAAGGGGAGAGGATGGGCAATGAGGGGGAGAGTGTGGAGGGAGGGGAAGCAGAGTGTGGGGAGGGGAGGGGAGGGGTAATGAGACAGGATTCATAATAAGTGACCTCATAGTAAAGGATCCTCTAGGCAAGAATGATCATAACATGATAGAATTTCCCATTCAGTTTGAGGGTGAGAAATTTGGGTCTAAAACTAATGTCTTAAACTTAAAGGGTATGAAGACAGTAGGGTTAGGTGGACTGGGGAAATAAGCTAAAAGGTAAGACAGTAGAGAAGCTGTGGCAGACATTTAAGGAGATATTTCATATCTTTCAACAAGGAAATATTCCATTGAGAAAGACTGAGAAGGATACTCCATTTGTGGTTAACTAAGTAAGTTCAGGATGATATCAAATTGAAAGAAAAGCTATACAATGTTGCAAAGATTAGTGGTAGGCCAGGGATTGGGAACATTTTAGAAACCAGCAGAGGATGACTAAAAACTAATAAAGAGGGGGAAAATTGGAGTATGAGAGTAAACTAGCAAGAAATATAAAATCAGACAGTAAAAGCTTGAGTGTAAGGAGGTACTGGGAGGAATGGCAAACAGTAAGGATGATATGAACTGCCTGAAACAGGACATAGACTAGCGGAATGGGCAGACAAGTGGCAGATGGAATCTAATACAGACAAATGTGAGATGGTGCATTTTGGCAGAAGGGATAGGGTGAGACAATCTAGACTTAATGATGCGGTTCTAAAAAGTGTGCAGGAAGAGAGGGACCTGGGGGTGCAGAGGCATCGATCTTTGAAGGTGGCAGGTCATATTGAGAGAGTGGTTAGAAAAGTATATGGGATCTTGGGCTTCATAAATAGAAGCATAGAGTGCAAAAGTAGGGAAGTTATGCTAAACCTTTATCCAGCTCTGGTTAGGCCCCAACCAGAGTAATGTGCCCAGTTCTGGTTACCACATTTTAGGAAAGACGTGAGGCTCCTTGAGAGGATGCAGAGGAGATTTACCAGAATGGTTCCAGGGATGGGGGATTTTAGTTATGTTAGGTTGGAGAAGCTGGGATTGTTCTCCCTGCAGCAAAAGAGGTTGAGGGGAAATATGACAGAGGTATTCAAGATTATGACAGACTTAGATAAGTTAGACAAGGAAAAACTGTTTCCATTAACTGATGGTACAAGGATTAGGGGACACAGATTGAAGGGTTTGGGCAAGAGATGCAAGGGTGATGTGAGAAAGAACTTTAAGCAGCGAGTGGTAATGACCTGGAACTTGCTGCCCATGAGGGTAGTGGAAGCAGAGACAATCAATGATTTCAAAAGGAAATTGGATGGGCACTTGAAGGAAATAAACTTGCAGGGCTACAGGGATCGAGAGGGGGAATGGGACTGACTGGATTGCTCTGCAGAGAGCAGCATTGACTCAATGGGCTGAATGGCCTCCTTCTATGCTGTAAATTACTAGATAAATGATTTCCATAGCTGGGGGCTCCCCTCCGGGAACTCCCAAGTGTGGACACTGGCTCCTCAGCCCTTCCGCCAGTGAGCACAGTTCCAGCAACCGTGACAGCTGAGGAGTTGTGTGCACCAGTGCAAGAAACCCTCATGCAGCTGGGGCCTTCTCGGACTCGGCAGCCAGAGGACAGCTGCTGAAATCATCACAGGCCAAGGGACATCTTGATCAGCCTTAATTTATAAGTTGTTGACTTCCCCCTTAGTGGAATGCCAATGTAAGCACAGCCCTCATTTGACTATGATCTCCCGTGGCGCTTGTTTCAACTGGGCACTAGGCACGGAACACAAATGGGAAGGAGGCAACAGACTACATGCATTGAGATGAGTCTTTATTGGAGTCTCGGTGAGTGGACATCAGAGTGGTTGGAAATGGATATTTATGAGATTGTCTTCTGCCCCCTTGGCTGTCACTCAATCTGCCTGGCCTTAGGTGCAAGGGGTTCAACATCCAGTGCTGTTTGCTCATTTCCTTCCTCTGTGTCCTCCTAGTCAGTGGAGAAGTGTCGCTCAGGCATCTCATCGTCATGCAAGGCACGCCCCCCCCCCCCCCCCCCCACTACAGTCCTAGATTGTGCAGAGCACAGCAGTCCACCACAATACGTGATTCTCTCGCAGGGGCATACTGTAGGGCTCCACCGGATCAATCTAGGCAGCGGAATCACATCTTCAGCAGTCTGGTGGTCTGCCCGATGGTTCCTTGGGTAGAACCATGGCAAGTGTTATACCTCTCTGCTACAGGCGTGAGTAGCCAAGTCTTCAATGGGTAGCCCTTGTCCTTGAAAATCCATCACTGATGGCAAGCTGGGGGGTGGGTGGGGGGAGGGGGGGTGGGTGGAGGGGTGTGAAAAGCTGTGGCACCTGTCGAGTTATGTAGGCATTGTGGCTGCATCCCGAGAAGCTAGCACACACCTTCAGTAAACGCCTTCAGTGGTCGCAGGCGAGTTGAATGTTGATTGAATGGAAACCTTTCCTCTTGCTGAAGGTGGCTGGCTGATCCATTGGAGCTTTCATGGCCAAATGTGTGCTATCTATCACAGCTTGTACCCTGGGAAATGCAGTGATGCCCTGAATTTAGTGGCCCTCTTAGCCTGACCGTCAAGGTCAGTGTATTAGCATGCATAGATAATGACCCTCTTGAACAGGGCATTGGTCACCTCCTTGATGCAGCGGTGAGCTGCTGCCTGTGAGACCCCACATATGTCCCCGGTGGATCCGTGGAATGATCCAGGTCAAAAACGTTAAGCGCCACTGTGATCTTCAGGGCCACTGGCATAGGCTGCCCCCCCAAATCCCATAGGTCGCAACTTGTCCTGCAGCAGGGAGTAAAGTTGGTGGCGGCCTTCTCTGGCAATGCCGCTTGTCATTTTAAGGTAGCTGATTTGAGTCCAGTACTTTCAGGCGCAGGTGGGTCCTTCGTGGCATGGCCGGCTGCTGCTGCTCTCGTTCTGGAGCTTCACAGGCAGGCACAGCTGCATCTTGGCCCTCCCTCTGTTGAAGCACCGCATCACACCAATGGAGTACAAAAATACAGGGTGAATGAGACCTATGCAAGGTGCCCAGTGGACCTACAGAGTGATGTCGAAGAAGAGATGATCCTGCCCTGTGCACTGAGCTTCTGCAACTTCTCCTGGCAAAGTCCATGGTGGTCCTCAGTGCCCAACCTTGCTGATGACCATCCCTCTTGTTCAGCAGTATGGGCAACCACACATCTAGAGATAGTGGATGCATTGGTGGTTATCTTTCAAAATTCTATAGATTCTGGAAAGGTTCCTGTAGACTGGAAAGTAGCAAATGAGAATTGGTTAACAGACAGAAAAAAAAGAGTAGGAATAAACATCATTCTCAGGATGGCAGTCTGTTACGAGTGGAGTGCTGCAAAGATCAGTGCTGGGGCCACAGCTGTTCACAATCTATATAAATGATTTGGATGTAGTGACCAAATGTAATATTTCCAAACTTGCTGATGACACAAAACTAGGTGGGAATGTAAATTGTGAGGAGTACACAAGGAGGCTTCATGGGGACCTGGACAGGCTAAGTGAATGAGCAAGAACATAACAGATGGAATATAATGTGAATAAGTGTGAAGTTATCCACTTTGGCAGAAAAAGCAGAAAAACGGTATTTCTTAAATGGTGAGAGGTTGGGAACTGTTGATGTTCAAAGGGATCTGGGTGTCCTTGTTCATGAGTCTCTAAAAGCTAGCATGCAGGTGCAGCAAGCAATTAGGAACGCAAATGGTATGTTGGCCTTCAACGCAAGGGGTTTTGAGTAAAGAAGTCTTGCTGCAATTGTATAGAGCCTCGGTGAGACCACACTGGAATATTGTGTACAATTTTGGTATCCTCATCTAAGGAGGGATGTACTTTCCATCAAGGGAGTGCAACAGAGGTTCACCGGCCTAATCCCTGGGATGGCGGGACTGTCTTATCAGGAGAGATTGAGGAAACTGGGCCTGTATTCTCTGGAGTTTTGAAGAATGAGAGGTGATCTCATGAAACTTATAAAATTCTTACAGGGCATGACAGGTTGGATGTAGATAAGATGTTTCCTGGCTGGTGAGTATAGAACCAGGGGACATAGTCTCAGAATAAGGGGTAGGCCATTTAAGACTGAGAATGAGGAGGAATTTCTCCACTCAGAGGGTGGTGAACCTTTGGAATTCTCTACCCCAGAGGGCTGAGGAAGCTCAATCATTGAGCAATTGAGCATGTTCTAAACAGAAATCGATAGATAGCTAATGGCATCGAGGGTTCAAAAAGCGTGCCAAAACACAGGCGGAGAGACAGAGAGAGAGGAGCGCAGCCCGAGGAGCGGAGGGTTCAAAAAGCGCACCAAACCAGTCGGAGAGACAGAGAGAGAGGAGCACAGCCCGAGGAGCGGGAGCGGAGCCGGGAAAAAAAAAAATCAAAAAGTGACATCAGAGTAACATCACATTCAACAGTGAGAGCAGGGAAACAGAAAGCATCTGGGCTTCAGGTACGCTTTTAATTTAAATTGAAATCAAATATAGAGAAAGACTTGATCAATTTATTAGTATATAAACTAAAAACTAAAGCAGATTAAAGAACTAAAGATCAATGGGAAATTTAAAAAACAAATTAAAATCTAATTAAATAAAATAGAGATGCAGGGCCAGGCGATGTGTTGTACCTGCATGATGTAGGAGCTGATGGACCCCATTGTGGTTCCTAGTGACCACATCTGTAGCAAGTGTTGGTTGCTCGAGGAACTCTGACTCAGAGTTGATGAGCTCAAGTCTGAGCTTCGGACACTGCAACACATCAAGGAGGGGGAGAGTTACCTGGATGCTGTGTTTCAGGAGACAGTCACACCCCTTAGATTAACCACCTTGAATTCGGCCAGTGGTCAGGGACAGGAGGGTGTGACTATGAGTGAGGCAGGTAGAGGGATTCAGGAAGTAGTGTTGCAGGAGCCTCAGACCTTGTCCTTGTCCAACAGCTCCCTGTGTGGACGAGAGCAGGGAATGTAGGGAGGATGAGCAAACTGACCATAGCACCGTGGTACAGGGAACCATTCAACTGGGGGGAGAAAAGAGAAATGTAGTTGTAATCGGGGATAGTATAGTTAGGGGTATAGACACTGTTCTCTGTGGCCAGGATCGAGAGTCCCGAAGGCTGTGTTGCCTACCTGGTGCTAGGGTTCAAGATATCTCATCTGGGCTGCAAAGGAACTTGGAGTGGGAGGGGAAAGATCCAGTTGTCGTGATCCACGTAGGTACCAACGATAAAGGTAGAACGAGGATAGAGGTTCTGCTGAGGGAATATGAGCAGCTAGGGGCTAAATTAAAAAGCAGAGCCAAAAAGGTAATAATCTCTGGATTACTACCTGAGCCATGAGCTAATTGGCACAGGGTCAATAAGTTTAAAGAAGTAAATGAGTGGCTTAAAGATTGGTCTGGGAGAAATGAGTTCAAGTTCGTGGAACATTGGCACCAGTACTGGGGAAGGAGGGAGCTGTTCCGATAGGACAGGCTCCACCTAAATCATGCTGGGACCACAGTCCTGGTGAATCGTATAACTGGGCTGTAGATAGGGCTTTAAACTAAATTGTGGGGGGGGTTCAGTTACATGGAAAATTAGAAAGTCAAAGTTAAAGGAGAAGGTAGGAGTGCAGGTTAGTGATGAGGCTGATTGTTACCAGAAAATAAAAGGAAGGGACAGAACGTGTGAACGTCATATTGCACAAGAAATCGTACAAGAGTACATAAATTTGATAATAGAACAAACTTAAAGGCTTAGTATCTGAATGCACGAAGCATTCAGAATAAAATAAATGAGTTAACAGCGAAAATAGAGACGAATGAGTATGATTTAGTGGCGATTACTGAGACGTGGTTGCAGGGAAACCAGGTTTGGGAATTGAATATCCTAGGGTATTCAGTATTTTGGAAGGATAGGCAGGAAGGTAAAGGAGGTGGTGTAGCTTTGTTAGTAAAGGAAGAGATCAGTGCTGTAGTGAAAAATGATATTAGGCACTGGAGATCAAGACGTAGAATCAGTCTGGGTAGAAATAAGAAATAGCAAGGGAAAGAAGTCCCTGGTGGGAATAATCCATAGGTCCCCAAACAGTAATTCCGCAGTGGGGCACAGTATAAACCAGGAAATACTGGGGGCTTGCAAGAAAGGTACAGCAATTAGGTGGCACAGTGGTTAGCACCGCAGCCTCACAGCTCCAGGGACCTGGGTTCAATTCTGGGTACTGCCTGGGCGGAGTTTGCAAGTTCTCCCTGTGAGCATGTGGGTTTTCGCCGGGTGCTCCGGTTTCCTCCCACAGCCAAACACTTGCAGGTGATAGGTAAATTGGCCATTGTAAATTGCCCCTCGTGTAGGTAGGTGGTAGGGAATATGGGATTACTGTAGGGTTAGTATAAATGGGTGGTTGATGATCGGCACAGACTCAGTGGGCCGAAGGGCCTGTTTCAGTGCTGTATCTCTAAATAAATCAAAATAATCATGGGTGATTTTAATGTGCATTATGACTGGATTAATCAAATTTTCAAGGGTAGCCTTGAGGGAGAGTTCATTGAATGTATTAGAGATTTATTTTTGAGCACTGTGTTGTGGAACCAACCAGGGAGCAGGCTATTCTAGCTTTGGTATTGTGTAATGAGGTGGGGTTGATTAATGATCTCACAGTTAAGGATCCTCTAGGAAAGAGTGATCACAGCATGCTCGAATTTCAAATTCAGTTTGAGCGCGAAAAATTGGAGTCCCACACTAGCGTTCTGGAGTTAAAGGTAATTACATAGGCATGAGGACAGATTTGGCCCTAGTTGACTGGGCAAGAAGACTAAAAGATAGAACAGTTGATGAGCAGTGGCAGATGTTTAAGGAGATATTCAGTTCCTCCCAACTAAAATATATTCCAGAGAGGAAGAAAGATTCTAAGATGGAGAAAAAACATCCATGGCTAAGCAAGGAAGTTAAGGATAACAAAGACAAAAACTACAGCATACCATATTGCAAAGGCCAGTGGCAGGCTGGAAGATTGGGAAACTTTTAAAGATCAACAAAGGGTTACTAAAAAAGTAATAAAAAGAGCAAAGGTAAATTATGAAAGAAAACTTGAGCAAAATATAAAAACGGATAGCAAAAGCTTCTAAAAGTATATAAAAGGGAAGAGAGTAGCTAAAGTGAATGTTAGTCCTTTGGAGGATGAGACAGGGGAGTTAATAGAGGGGAACAAAGAAATGGCGGAGACACTAAATCAGTACGTTGCCTCAGTTTTCACGGTGGAGAACACTAGTACCATCCCAATAGTAAGAAGAAATGCAGAGGTTATAGAAAGGGAGGAACTTAGAACAATCATCATCACTAGGAAAAAAGTACTGAGCAAACTATTGGGATTGAAGGCAGACAAGTCCCCAGGGCCTGATGGCCTACATCTTAGGGTCTTAAAGGAAGTGGCAGCAGAGATAGTGGATCCATTGGTTATAATATTCCAAAATTCCCTGGATGCGGGAAAGGTTCCAGTTGATTGGAAGAAAGCTAATATAACGCCCTTGTTCAAAAAAGGGAGGGAGGCAGAAAGTAGGAAACTATAGACCAGTTAGTTTAACGTCTGTCGTTGGGAAATTGTTAGAAACCATTATTAAGGAAGTAATAACAGGACATTTAGAAAGTCAAAACACAATCCATCAGAGTCAGCATAGTTTTATGAAGGGTAAATCGTGTTTGACTAATTTGCTAGAGTTCTTTGAAACTGTAACAAGCAAAGTGGATAATGAGGTTCCTGTAGATGTAGTATATCTGGATGTCCAGAAGGCATTTGATAAGGTGCCACACAAAAGGTTAATACACAAGATAAGCTCACATTGGGTTAGGGGCAATTTATTAGCTTGGATAGAGGATTGGCTAACCAACAGAAAACAGAGAGTTGGGATAAATGGGTCTTTTTCTGGCTGGCAAGATGTAACTAGTGGGGTGCCACAGGGTTCAGTCCTCAGGCCCCAACTATTTACAATCTACATTAATGACTTGGATGCAGGGATAGAAGGTACTATAGCCAAATTTTCAGATGACACTAAAATAGGTGGGATAGTAAGTTGCAATAAAGAAATAAAAAATTTACAAATGAATATGGATAGGTTGTGTGAATGGGCCAAAATTTGGCCGATGGAGTTTAACGTGGATAAGTGTGAAGTTATCCATTTCGGTCGGAAGAATAGAAAGGCAAATTATTATCTAAATGGAGAGAAACTTCAGAGTGCTTCAGTGCAAAGGGATTTGGGTGTCCTTGTGCATGATTTGCTGAAAACTAGTTTGCAGGTACAGCAGGTAATAAGGAAGGCAAATGGAATTTTGGCATTTATTGCTAAAGGAATAGAGCATAAAAGTAGGTGAGTGTTGCTGCAACTGTACAAGGCATTAGTGAGAACGCACCTGGAGTATTGCGTACAGTTTTGGTCCCCTTACTTGAGGGGGGATGTAGTTGCACTGGAGGCAGTTCAGAGGAGGTTCACTAGATTGATTCCAGAGTTGAGGGGTTGATCTTATGAAGAGAGATTGAGCAGTTTAGGTCTTTAATCTCTGGAGTTTAGAAGAATGAGAGGAGATCTAATTGAAGTATATAAGATGATTAAGGGGATTTACAAAGTAGACATAGAGAGGATGCTTCCTCTTGTGGGGCAATCTGGAATGAGAGGTCATAGTTTTAGGATAAGGGCTAGCAGATTTAAAACAGAGATGAGGAGCAATTACTTCTTTCAAAGGGTCGTGAGTCTGTGGAATTCACTACCCCAGAGGGCGGTGGATGCCAGGACATTGAGTAAACTTAAGGGGGAGATAGATAGATTTTTAATTAGTAATGGGTTGAAAGGTTATGGAGAATGGGCAGGAAAGTGGAGTTGAGGCTGAGATGAGATCAGCCATGATCGTATTGAATGGCGGAGCAGGCTCAAGGGGCTGAATTGCCTACTCCTGGTATGGGGATAGAGCAGGAAAATGGCGTTGAGGTAGATGATCAACCATGATCTAATTGAATGGCGGAGCTCACTCGACAGGCTGAATAGCCTACTCCTGATCCTATGTTCCTATCTCACCCAACAGTTTGGTCACCCAATAAAAACACACAAAACCAAGGAACCCCCCCCACCCCCCCAGACTTGCAGAGCACACAGCACTGCAATCTGACAATGACCTCTGCACCCCCATCTTCCCCTGTGCAGCACTGTTCATGGCTGCCTACCCACTGGGGCACTGAAGTCTTGCTTCAGTGCCGCCAGCTTTTTGCGGTCGGGAACCTGAAGGCACGTGACTGCCGCCACTGTCCACTAAATCACAAGACATCATTAAATCAATGTGAATTAGACGCAAATGCATTACAATTAACTGCTCAGCAATTTAAAATAGATTCCGGTTGTGTTGGGTTGGCAAAGCCGCCTTGGTGTTTTCCCACACTGACTAAATCTGGAACCAAGGTTGCGATGCTGGATTTCTGGACAGACGCTTCTGACACGATTCTTCATCACCCCGATGCCACCATTTCCCCTTCAAACGGCTGCACGAAATTCTGCCCAATGGGCCAGACGGCCGCCTCCTATGCCATAAATTTTCGATGTCTCTATCTGACATCTGCTCTTGTTCATGCCCTTCTACCTGAGGCTGCACTGACTGTACAGGGTGGTGGTTCTTGGGTATCTGAAACCATAAGTGCATAAAGGTGGAAAGCAGGCAGTCCATGGCCACATCATCTGCTGCTCCTACTTCATACCAGTTGCAGGATGAGGGTGAAAAAAGTGGGATTTGAAGAGGTGGAAAAGGCAATATCATAGAGGTGAATTTTTACCAGCCTCCTGACGCAGGGGTCATGGCTTGGGGGGGGGAGGGGGGCCTCGAAAATGCCTCTGGGAGAGGTCTGCCATGGGCCTCGATGCCGGGAAGGTCCCAAACAATATTACTGGTGGTGGAAAGGCCTCGTGGTGGTCACCCCCCCCCCCCCTCGCCAACGGGAACAGGACTCAAATATTTAAATGGATGTAAGTTAGGGCGGCACAGTGGCGCAGTGGTTAGCACCGCAGCCTCACAGCTCTAGGGACCCGGGTTCGATTCCGGGTACTGCCTGTGTGGAGTTTGCAAGTTCTCCCTGTGTCTGCGTGGGTTTTCTCTGGGTGCTCCGGTTTCCTCCCACAAGCCAAAAGACTTGCAGGTTGATAGGTAAATTGGCCATTATAAATTGTCACTAGTATAGGTAGGTGGTAGGGAAATATAGGGACAGGTGGGGATGTTTGGTAGGAATATGGGATTAGTGTAGGATTAGTATAAATGGGTGGTTGATGTTCGGCACAGACTCGGTGGGCCGAAGGGCCTGTTTCAGTGCTGTATCTCTAATCTAATCTTAATGAATTAATGACCTACCTGCCCCCCGTCGGCCGTCCCGCTACCATATTCCAGTCGGTTGCTGTGACTCCACGCCTTCAGATCTCTGTTCGGAAATCCGAGGTGGCATACTGTTTGGGAGGGGGAGCAGGTAAGTTTTCAGGGCGGAAGAAGTGGGGAGCAGGGAAAAGTATTGCGATTAGTGGAAGGGATTGAAGGTGAAAGTTAATAAACTTTGCAGGGGAAAGGTTGGGATCGCAAGGTAAGTTTTTTTGGGGGGAGGGGGAGAGGGCAAGTAATAAATTGTTTAGTCATTGTGGGGTGGGAGAGGGGCTTGAAACTTTCATGAAGGTTTTTGCTTTAAATTTATAATGCCTCTCACTTTGAAAAATCAAATTCATTGCAAGGACTTGAAGCCCTTTAAAAATGGTGCCGGCGCCTGCACAGTGGCGCCGGACGTCATTGCCGGGGACGGAGCTCTCGCTGTCTCCCACATCATCAGGGAGAGTGGTCCGCCCCAGCCATGTAATTGAGCCGCCGTGCTGAATACTGCTGCGGCTCCGCAGAGCAAATACCGCGCGTGTGCCCCGCCATCTCTGAAGCAGCTGGAAAAATTCAGCCCACAGTCTTAGAGATACAGCTCTGAAACAGGCCCTTCGGTCCACCGAGTCTGTGCCGACCATCAACCACCCATTTATACTAATCCTACACTAATCCCATATTCCTACCACATCCCCACCTGTCCCTATATATTTCCCTACCACCTACCTATGCTAGGGGCAATTTATAATGGCCAATTAACCTATCAACCTGCAAGTCTTTGGCATGTGGGAGGAAACCGGAGCACCCGGAGGAAACCCACGCAGACACAGGGAGAACTTGCAAACTCCGCACAGGCAGTACCCAGAATCGAACCCGGGTCGCTGGAGCTGTGAGGCTGCAGTGCTAACCACTGCGCCACTGTGCCACCCCGAAACATCCTGGATGTTCTCGGCAATGCTGATTGCAATAGCCTCAGTCACTGCTATAACAATAATTCACAGTATTGCTCCTCCAAGGGGCTCTGGAAATGCAGGCACGCCTGTCCCCTGCTGATTGGCTGCTGCTCCCACTTGTTGTGTGCCACCTTGTCCTGAAAGAGAGAGGGAGGAGTGTCAGTGTGTGTGTTGCAATGCAAAAGGACGATGAGCCTATCATTGCTGAATAGCTGGAAGTATGTGGAAGCTGCAAGATTTGGATGTGAGGATCGCAGCAGTAGTATTTGAGGGTGAGGTTCAGCATATGAATGTTGGGCATGAGTCCTGATTGCTAGAGATTGCTGATGAGTGAGTGATGTGGGTATGATGCATTGAGCAGTATGAAAGTTTGGTGGTGCAGTGGGTAGGAGATGGCATTTGAAGATGCATTCATTGATCTTGGCTACTTGTGTGAGATGATTGAAATTTTTTGTGGCACTGCAGCCAAGTCCTCAGGGCCAGGCTCCTTGAACTGACCTCCACGGCTGCCTATTCCCATTCCATTTGCACTGCATGCCTTGAAGACCTTCTGGCCCCCTGCGGAAACATGACGTCTCTCCTCCATTCCACCTTTTGGACTAAGGGCATCAGCAATGCATCTCAGAACTTGGAAGCCCTCTCTCTGGCCTGCTGCTCCATTGGTATTCTTTATTCCTTGAGAAACATTTTTTGATACAGTTTCAACACTTGCTGCAGCTAGATTGCACCTCCCCTTTAACAGGTAAAAGCTTGCTATAAGAACTGCAGGCTGGCCACCCACGCACCTGATCTCCCAGCTGAGTGTAAAGACGGTCAGCAGTGCATTTAGCGCTGGGCTGCACACTGTGATCATGGTGATGAGCACAACGTTTTTATGCTGCCTGGATCACCTAGATCAGGTGGGGGAGTAACTGCGCATTGCAATCCCTGTGCCCACAAACTGGCCCTATCAAATTTTTAGTCCGCTGTGTGTTTTTTAAAAAATGATTATGGAGAAACTAATGAGATTAAAGATAAGACAAATCTCCAGGTTTCCACTCCAAGGTATTAAAAGAATCATAGAATCGTAGAAATGTACAAACAAAAGAAGGCCATTCAGCCCATCATGTTTGCACAAGCTGACAAGGAGCCAATCAGCCTAATCTGACTTTTCAGCTCTTGGTCCGTAGCCTCGTAGGTTACAGCACTTCAATGAGTGTCCAAGTACTTCTTAAATGTACTAAGGGTTTCTGCCTCTACCACACTTTTAGGCAGTGAGTTCCAGATCCCCAACACCCTCTGGGTGAAAAGATTTCCTTCGAAACCTCCTACCTCTTACCCTAAATCTACATCCCTTGGTTATTAGCCCCCTCAACCAAGGGGAAAAAGGGCCTTTCTATCCACTCTATCCAGACCCCTCATAATTTTATACACTTCAATTAGGTCTCCCCTCAGCCTCTTTTGTTCCAAGAAAAGAACCATAGTCTATCCAATCTTTCCTCAACTAAAATTCTCCAGTCTAGGCAATATCCTTGTAAATTTCCTCTGTGCTCTCTGTAACGCAATCATATCTTTCCTACAGTACAATGACCAGAACTGCAAGCAGTACTCCAGCTGTGGCCTAACTGGTGTTTTTATTAGTTCCAGCATAACCTCCCAGCTCTTATTTTCTATGCCTCGGCTAATAAAGGCATTGAATATAAGTATGACCTCTTGACCACCTTATTTACCTGTCCAGCCACGTCCAGGGATCTGTGGACATGCACTCCAAGGTCCCTTTGTTCCTCTATATTTCTCAGTGTCCTAACATTTATTGTATATTCTCTTGCCTTGTTAGCCTTTCCCAAATGCATATCTCAAACTTCCAGTGGTTTGAACTCCATTTGCCACTGTTTTGCCCACTTGACTAGTCCATTGATATCTTCCTACACACTACAACTTTCTTCTTCATTATCAACCACACGGCTACATTTTGGATCGTCTGCAAACTTCTTAATCATTCCCCTACATTCAAGTCCAAATCCTTGATAAAAACCACAAAAACAAGGGACCTCGTACTGAGCCCTGTGGAACCCCACTGTAAACAGCCTTCCACTCACAAAAACACCCATCGACCATTACCCTTTGCTTCTTGCCTCTGAGCCAATTTTGGATCCAATTTGCCTTAGATCCCATGGGCTTTTACTTTTGAAACCAGTCTGCCATGTGGGAATTTATCAAAAGCCTTTCTAAAATCCATATAGACTACATCCTTATTGACCCTCCTTGTTACCTCCTCAGAAAATTCAATCATATTAGTCAATCATGACCTTCCCTTAACATACTGGGCTGATGATCTTTGATTAATCTGTGTCTTTCTAAATGAAGATTCATCTGTCCATCAGAATTTTTTCCAATAATTTTCCCACCACCGAGGGTAGGTTGACTGACCTGTAATTATTTAGTCTGTCCCTTTCTCAAATTTTAAACAATGGAATATTGTTAGCTATCCTCCAGTGCTCTGGCACCACACCTGTATCCAGAGACGTTTGGAAAATGATGGTCAGAGCCTCCACTATTTCTTCTCTTGCTTCCCTTAACAGCCTAGGGTACAATTCTTCCTGGCCTGGGGATTTATCCACTTTCAAAGATGTTAAACCCCTTAATACTTCCTCTCTCACTATGTTAATTTCATCCTATATTTCACACTCCTCCTCCCTGATTGCAATGTCTGTAACATCCCTCTCTTGTGAAAACAGACGCAAAGTATTCATGAAGAACCATACAAAGTCCTCCGCCTCCACACGCAGTTTACCCTAATGGTTCCTACCCTGCTCTTTCTTTAGTTGTTCTATTGCCCTTTATGTATTTATTAAAAAATCTTTGGGTTTTCCTTGATTTTATACTTGCCAATATTTTTTTCATGCCCTCTTTTTGCTTTCCTAATTTCCTTTATAATTTCACCCCTACTTCTGTAGGTTTTCTGCAGTATTGAGCCCTCTGTATTTGTCATAAGCTTCCCTTTTATCTTTATCACTATCTCTTCCTTGAATACCTTCCAATGATCTAGCACTGATTTACCTTCAAGTAGCTGTTTTCAGTCCACTTTAGCTAAATTACATCTTAGCTCAATTCCCCAATTCAGAACTTTTATTCCTGGCCTGTCTTTGTCCTTTTCCATAACCACCCTAAATCTAACTGAATTATGATCACTTCCACCAAAGTGCTCCCCAGCTGATATCCCTTCCACCTGCCCAACTTCATTCCCTAAAACAAAGTCCTGAATACATTTTAAGAATTCTGCTCCCTCTGTGCCTTTCACACTAATTCTATCCCAGTTAATATTAGGGTGGTTGAAATCCGTATTGTTTTTGCACTTTACAGAGATTTGCTTACGTATTTGATCTTCTATCTCCCTCTGAATGTATGTTTGGGGGTCTATAGTACAATCTCAATAGTGCAATTTTGTATTCTTCAGTTCAATCCATATGGCCTCATTTGATGATCCTTCTACCATGTCATCCCTCCTCACAGCTATAATTTCTTTTATCAATATTGTCCCCCCTCCCTTTTTTTTTTAAATCCCCTCTCTATCTTATCTGAAAACCCTGCAATCAGGAATGTTGAGCTGACATGATGCCCTTCTTTCAGCCATGACTCAGTAGTAGTATAATACCATACTCCCACATGTCAATCTGTGTTCTCAGTTCATCTGCCTTATTCCCTAGACTTGTTGCATTGAAGTATATACCATTTAGCACTGTCAAACTCCCTTATTTATTTTCTAGCCTTTGTTTCCTCTGCCTTCCAAAGATACTTACTAATTTTCTGCCTTCCATTTTCAACTTTTCTTCTCCCCCTTCTGAATCTACTCTCAGGTTGCCATTCCCCTGCCAAACTAGATTAAACCTTCCCCAACAGTACGAGCAAAACCCCTTGTGCTCCATCTCCCACCTCCCCCAGAAGCAGTCCCAATGCCTCAGGAATCTAAAGCCCTCCCTCCTGCACCATCTCTCCAGCCACGCATTCCTCAGCTCTGTCTTCTATTTCTGTACTCACTGGAATGTAGCACTGGGAGTAATCCAGAGATTACTACCTTCGAGGCCCTGCTTTTCAATCTCTCTCCTAGCCCCCTTAACTCTGCCTTCATGACCTCATTCCCCTTTCTGCTTATATCATTGGTGCTGATATGGACTACGGCCTCTGGCTGTTCACCCACCCCCCTCAGAATGCACTGTAGCTGCTCAGTGACATCCTTGACTCTAACACCAGGGAGGCAACATAACATCCTGAAGTCACGTCTGCAGCCGCAGAAGCGCCTGTCTGTTCCCCTCACTACAAGATCCCCCACCACTATTGCTCTTTTATGCTTCTTCCTCCCCTGCTATGCAACTGAGCCACCCATGGTACTGTGGACTTGGTTCTGCCTGCACTCCCCAGAACCATCACTCTCATCAGAATTCTGAATATCAGTTGGAGAGCAAGATGCACTCATGGAATCCTTGCCCCGCTTGCCTGGTCCTCCTTGTCCTTCTGCTGGTCACCCATTCCCTCTCTACCTGCACATTTGTTAAGCTGCAGGGTGATCACCTCCAGAAACTTGCTATCAATGAAGCTCAGCCTTGCGGATGCCCATAGTGACTCCAGTCGCCGCTCAAGCTCCGACACCCAGAGCTCAAGCTGCTCTAGCTGGTGACACTTCCTGCACCTTTTGTCCAGGTCATGAGAAGCATCCAAGATTTCCCACATTGCACTGGATGCATCTTCCATGGGGCTGAGGTTTCTTGCCATGCCTTTACTTTCTAGATTATTCACGAGAAGCACTTACCAGCTACTCACCAATCCCTCCTTCCCTGGTTGGTATATCACTATAGCTGTTTTGCTATAGATGTTGCTTTCGTTATAGGTTGAGGGATCCTGAATTCAGCAATGGAAAAGCCTCCGCTCTTGACCTTGTCCAACAGGTACAAGGTACTTGCACCCTGTGTGGATGAGCAAACGGACCACTGCACTGTGGTACAGGAGGCCATTTGAGTGGGGGGAGTAAAAAGAAAAGTGATAGTGGTAGGGGATTCCATAATTAGGGGTACTGATAGCATCCTTGGTAAGCAGGACCAAGAGTCCCGCATGGTATGTTGCCCGGTGCCAGGGGGAGGGACATCTCTAACCAGCGTGAAAGGATATTGGAGAGGGAGGGGGAGGATCCAGTTTTGGTGGTCCACATTGGGACAAACAACATAGGCAAGACTAGGCAAGAGGACCTGTTTGGGGATTATCAGGAACTAGGAACAAAATCAAAAAACAGGTCCTCAAGGGTTATAATCTCTGGATTATTACCCGAACCACGTGTAAATTGTCATAGGGATAAGAAAATTAGTGAAGTAAACACGTGGCTAAAGGAGTGGTGTGGGAAAGAGGGGTTCCATTTCATGGGGCACTGGGACAGGAGGGAACTGTACCGTTGGGACGGGCTCCACCTGAACCGATCTGGGACCAGTGTCCTAGTGGAAAGGATGACTAGGGTGGTCATAAGGACTTTAAACTAGTAAATGATGGAGGAGAGGGAGGCCTCAGGGGAAGTCAATACAGTTTCAAAAACAAGTAACAGGGCAGAGAGTAAAGAAACAGTCAGGAACCCTACTTCAGGAACTGCAGGTAATGGCAAAACTGCAAGAAGTATACTGGTTTAACCAGAAGAGAGAAATAATAAACAGACGAATAAAGCATCAGTGCTGAGGGACAGGTTAGGGGGTATAGCCCAAATAAGTGTTCTATATACAAATGCACGGAGTGTAAGGAATAAACTGGATGAGCGACAGGCACAAATTCACATTTTTTTTAAAGAAATACAGCACTGAAACAGGCCCTTTGGCCCACCGAGACTGTGCCGATCATCAACCACCCATTTATACTAATCCTACACTAATTCCATATTCCTACCTCATCCCCACCTGTCCCTATATTTCCCTACCACCTACCTATACTAGGGGCAATTGCTAATGGCCAATTCACCTATCAACCTGCAAGTCTTTGGCATGTGGGAGGAAACCGGAGCACCCGGAGGAAACCCACGCAGACACAGGGAGAACTTGCAAACTCCACACAGGCAGTACCCAGAATTGAACCCGGGTCACTGGAGCGGTGAGGCTGCGGTGCTAACCACTGCGCCACTGTGCCGCCCATATGGAAGATGATGTGGTGGCCATTGCGGAGACGTGGCTGCAGGATGGTCCGGACTGGGAACTAAATATACCTGGTTATAAAGTTTACAGGAGGGACGGGGAAAATGGCAGAGGGGGTGGAGTAGCCTTACTGATTAGAAATATCACCTCCTTGGTGAGAAGGATATAATGAGGGGAAAGCATCCAGTGGAGACCTTATGGGTGGAATTGGGGAACAGAAAAGGATCTAAAACTGTAATAGGTGTTGTGTATAGACCCCCTGGTAGCAGTTCTGAGGTGTGAGATTGTATAAATGCACAAATTAGGCATGTGTGTAACAAAGGCAGAGTAGTATTAAAGGGGGATTTTAACTTACACAGATTGGGAGAGGCAGACTAGTACCTGTCAGAAAGGGAGTAAATTTCTGGAATGTGTCTGGGATAATTTCCTACAGCAATATGTCCTAGATGTAACAAGGGGACAGGCAATATTAGATTTAGTTATGAGGAATGAGCTAAATTTAGTTAGTAGCCTAACTGTGCGTGAACATTTTTCAAATAGTGATCACAACATGATCGAATTCAAGGTAGCGTTTTGAAAGTGAAAAGCATGAATCAGCTACTAGAATTTTAGACTTGGGTAAGGCTGACTTTACCAGGATGAGACAGAGACTGTCCACGGGAAACTGGGTAGATCTGCTAATGGGTCAAACGACTGAAGAACAGTGGAGAATATTTAAAGAAACATTTAACGAAATACAGAGCGAGTCTATACCCCTGAGAGGATAAAGCTCCACTTCACAGAAAAAACAGCCATGGACAACTAAAGAGATTAGGGATAGCATAAAACTAAAAGAAAGGACTTACAAAATTGCAAAATGCAGCACAGATCTGGCCAAATGGGATCGATACAAAGACCAGCAAAGGGTCACAAAGCAGCTTATAAGAGCTACTAAAAGGGATTATGAAAGGAAACTTGCAAGGGACATCAAAATCAATAAGAAATTTTATAGTTACATAAAGGGAAAGCGGGTAGTCATGAGCAATGTAGGCCCACTAAAAGCTGAAAATGGAGATATTGTAATTGATAATGGGGAAATGGTAGACATGTTGAACAATTACTTTGCCTCAGTATTTACAGTTGAAAAGGAGAATAACTTCCTGGAAGTCCCGAAAAAATTAATAGCAGATAGGAGACAGGGACTTAATACAATTAACGTAAGTAAAACATCAGTAACAAGGAAATTAATGGAACTAAAGAGTGAGAAATCCCCAGAACCTGATGGTTTCCATTCAAGGGTGTTAAAGTAAGTAGGGGAGCACATTGTAGATGCCCCAACTATAGTCTTTCAGAGTTCCCTAGATTCAGGAGTGGTCCCTCTGGATTGGAAAGTTGCACATGTCACTCCACTTTTTAAGAAGGGTGAAAGGGGGAACCAAGGAAATTACAGACCAGTTAGACTGACATCTGTGGTGGGCAAGTTGCTGGAGTCTATAATCAAGGATAGGGTGACTGAACACCTGGAAAAATTTCAGTTAATCAGGGACAGCCAGCATGGATTCATGACAGGAAGGTCATGCCTGACAAATCTCATTGAATTTTTTGAAGAGGTGACTTAGGTAGTGGACAGGGGAATGTCTATGGATGTTGTCTATGTGGACTTCCAGAAGGCATTTGATAAAGTCCCACATAAGAGACTATTAACTAAGGTGTTAACTAAGGCCCATGGAGTTGAGGGCAAATTATTGACATGGTTAGGAAGTTGATTGAGTGGTTGGCGATGGAGAGTGGGGATAATGGGTATGTACTCTGATTGGCAGTATGTGACTAGTGGTGTCCCACAGCGATCTATGTTGGGGCCTCAATTATTCACATTATTCATTAACGACTTGGATGATGGCATAGTAAGTCATATATCCAAATCTGCTGATGATACAAAGTTAGGCGGCATTGTAGACAGTCTAGATGATAGCATAAAATTGCAAAGAGATAGTGACAGACTATGTGAATGGGCAAAACTGTGGCAGATGGATGTCAATGCCGGCAAGTGTGAGGTTATCCATTTTGGACCAAAAAAGGATAGAGCAGGGTACTTTCTAAATAGGAAGAGGTTAAGTATAGTGAATGTCCAAAGAGACTTTGGGGGAGGGGGGGGGGGGGGGGGTGGGCGTGGGGTGGGTGTTCAGGTGCATAGATCTTTAAAATGCCACGAGCAAGTGCAGAAAAATAATCAAAAGGGCTAACAGAATGCTAGCCTTTATATCTAGAGGATTGGAGTATAAAGATGCAGAGGTTATGCTGCAGCTGTACAAAACCCTGGTTAGACCCTACTTGGAGTACTGTGAGCAGTTCTGGGCACCACACCTTAGGAAGGATATATTGGCCTTGGAGGGAGTGCAATGTAGGTTTACAAGAATGATACCTTGACTACAGGGGTTAAGTTACGAGGAGAGATTACACAAATTAGGCCTGTTTTTGCTAGAATTTAGAAGGTTAAGGGGTGATCTGATCGAAGTCTTCAAGATATTAACAGTAAAAGACAGGCTAGATAAAGATAAACTATTTCCACTGGTTGGAGATTCTAAAACTAGGGGGCATATTCTAAAAATTAGGGCCAGACCGTTCAGGCGAGATGTTAGGAAGCACTTCTTCATGTGAAGGGTGGTAGAGGTTTGGAACTCTCTCCCACAAACAGCATTTGAAGCTAGAACAGTTGTTAATTTAAAATCTGAGATAGATTTTTGTTAAGCAAAGATATTAAGGGAAAAGGGCCAAAGGCAGGTATATGGAGTTCGGCCACGGATCAGCCATGATCTCATTGAATGGCGGGACAGGCTCGAGGGGCTGAATGGCCTACTCCTGTTCCTATCTTCCTATGTTCCTATGTTATTGGAGATTTCGCTGGAAGCTCCCTATCTCCCACTTTAACTCCACGGTCGTGTCGCTCAGTTTCTACCCAGTTCTGCTGCGGTCGGTGAGCCTCTCAAATTCTCAAAGTTAGGTAGTCTCGAAGCAGTACTCTGTCGAGCTTGACTTCGTGCTACTTTATACTAGAAGTAGGTGAAGATATTGTTCATCTTCCAAAACTGTCTCAATTTAGGAATTCTCTCCTTGGAATGGAAAACTGCCAATGCCACTTTGAGATATAAACTAGAAAATTGTAGACCCATTTGTCACAGATCCGTGACTATAATCTGTTACTAGGAGCAGAGTGACTGAGCATATGAACAAATATGGGCTGATCACAGATCATGTGCATTGATTTATATGTGCATGTCTAGTAAACCTAGTTAATTTTTTGAGTGCCTGTGGATGTTATATTTACAAACTTCTCGAAGATGTTTGACAAGGTTCCATATAAGAGACTGTTAACAAATATGAGTGTGAGGAATTGGAAGCAACCTCTTGGTTTGGATTGGATATTGGTTAGGAGGCAGGATACAGAAAGTAGGGTTAATGAACGTGTACTCAGATTGGCAATATGTGACCAGTGGTGTTCCATAGGGATCTGTACTGATGCCTTAGCTTTTCATTATATTTATACATATATAAACGTCTCTCTTCCTTCAAACAAGTTTTCTGACAACACTAATTAGTTTTCATGGTAAATCATATAGATAGGAGCCAAAGGTTGCAAAGGGGCATTGAGAGATTCGTTGAGTTTAGGGCGACACAGTGGCTAGCACCACAGCCTCACAGCTCCAGCAACCCAGGTTCGGTTCTGGGTACTGCCTGTGTGGAGTTTGCAAGTTCTCCCTGTGACTGTGTGAGTTTCCACTGGGTGCTCTGGTTTCCTCCCACAGCCAAAGACTTGCAGATTGATAGGTAAATTGGCCATTGTAAATTGCCCCTAGTGTAGGTAGGTGGTAGGAAAATTGAGGGAAGGTAGGGAACATGGGATTAATGTAGGATTAGTATAAATGGATGGTTGAATGTCAGCACAGACTCGGTGGGCCAAAGGGCCTGTTTCAGTGCTGTATCTCTCCATGAGTGGGCAAAACTGTGGCAGATGGGGTTTAATATGGGAAAGTGTGAGGTCATCCACTGTGGACCTAAGAAAGATATATCAGGGTATTTTCTAAATGTTGAATTTAGGAATTGTTGATGAGTGGAGATATTTAGGCATGCAAGTACAAAAATCACAAAGCTAGTGGACAGGTATGAAAAATAATTTTAAAATCTAATGGAATGTTGGCCTTTAGATCAAGAAGGTAGGAATACAAAAGGGTAGAAGTTATATTACAGCTGTACAGAGACATGGTTAGACCCCTTCTGGAATACTGCATTCAGTTATGGGCAATGTACCTCAGGAAGGATATATTGGCGTTGGAGTGGGTGCACTGCAGATTTATCAGAATGATACTGAGGCTAAAAGAGTTAAATTATAAAAATAGGTTGCACAGACTAGGCTTGTATTCCTTTGAGTATAGAATATTAAGGGGGGATCTAACTGAAGTGTTCAAGATGATTAAAGGATTTGTTTGGGTAGATAGAGAAAAAATATTTCCTTTGGGAGAGTCCAGAACAGGGTGAATGGCCTTAAAAGCACTTCTGCACACAAATGGTAGCAGAAATCTGGAACATGCTTCCCCAAAAAGCTATTGAGGCTGGGTCAATTGAAAATTTCACATCCGATATTGATAAATTTTTATTCGGAAAAGGTAATGAAAGAAACAAGGTAGGTGGATGGAGTTCAAGTACAGATCAGCCATGATCTAATTGATTGGCAGAATAGGCTTGATGTGGCTACGAGACCTATTCCTCTTCCTATGTTCCTAATAAAGAAGGGATATAGTGAAACTGGCAGGTGTACTTTACAAATACTTTATATCAGTGTTTACAAAAGAGAAGGATTGTAAAGGAGCTAACTCCTAAATTGGTTAAAATTGAGTTTAGAGATTACTCAGGGCAGGTATCATGCATGTGGGGCGCAGAGCTGGTGGCAAGCCCCCAAGACACTGGCGTAAGGCTTAAGGCCATTTTAACTTCCAGGCTTCATGAATATTTGAAATGAAGGCCGTCCTCTTGATTGCCTGCAGAATCAGGCAGATTTGCACATTCCCTGACTCTACTTCAAAGTGGGTATGCGCCTCCTTAAAACGAGCCTCATTCTCTGCAGAGATGAGTTGAAGGGCTGTCCCAGCTTGCTTGAGTGTTCCTGGAAGGCCTAGTGGAGGAAGCATGGACCAGGAGGAAGATACTGTTCCCTAGAACCTGCAAGAATATCCCCAAGGCCATTATTAGGCAGGTCTGGACAGAGGTGGTTGGGATGTCAGCCAGCAGCGCCACCCCCAGGACCTGGGTTCAATTACCACTCAAGAGCAGCAAAAGTGAGTACACCTCCCCATCTCTCTACCTCTACTACCAGTACTTCATCACATCCTACAACTATTCAACAAGTACATATTAAGACAACTCTCTTGCTCATTCCAAAGACACACAACTCTTCAGTTTCTCTTTACATCACACACTAATGCCATTCTCTTTTCACGTACTACCACTTGCACAACGACCAACTACTCCCACCATTTCTTCCTCACTTCACATCACACATCTTTTCTCTTTACATTCAGCACCTGCTTATTCTTTCTTTTAGCTTACATCTGCTACACCATTCAATACTTCTACTTTATGCAGAAGTCCAAAACAAGCCCAGTTACCTTCCCAACTTCCACTTACTCTTGCTCTCTTTCTGCAGGACAAGACAATGCACAATGTCTAAGAGGAGAACAGGAGGAGTAGGGGAATCCTGAAAATCATTGCCCTCACATAGACAGAGGAAGAAGCTCTGGAGATTACTGGTCCAGGCAGGTCATGAGTATGGCACTTGGGGAGTCTGGCCAGCGTATCCAAGCAGAGTGTTTGTATATTATTTGTAACTCTTCATTCAACTCAACTCAAACAGCAAGTTTAGCAACTTCAACCTGTGTTCCATAGACCATTACCTGATCATGTGCAACTTCTCACTGACCTCTTAACTGTTCTCCATTTTCTCTTCCTTTTAGGGCCTTCTGAACACTAGGGACACCTGCAGAAAAACAGACTTTGGAGGAGGACCATTCTTCTGAGGATACAGCATCAGGCACTCCACCCCTCCCAGCCACCAGCTGTGACATTGGCACTGTGGATTAGGTAGTGAGCTAGAGGGGTTTATACATGGTGATGAACCTGGCACCAGTGGCAGAGACAGCAAAGGTCCTGGTTGGATGCGGAGGCCCTCTCCCAGATCTGCTGAGAATGACAGACATAGAAAATAGGAAAATAGGAGCAGGAGTAGGTCAATTGGCCCTTCGAGGACTTCCAAGGCCTACCCATGAGAAGTAAACTGCTGGCCACACTGTTATGACCGCAGTGGAAGCAACAAACTGTCCATTCAGTTCTGTCACTCCACAGGTTGCAGCATATTATTTAAGCTTTCACCCAATTGGAAAAACAGCCAAATTAAACCCTCTAGTAACCCCAGAATGAAACAAACCAAACCAGATATCTTTAGACAACAACAAATTAACTATTTTATTAAAAAACTAAATCTTAAACACTATTAAGATAAACCTATGTCTAAAGACCTTGTAACTCCTGTCCCTTTAAACATGTCAATCATAGGGCCAGCAGCTCAGCAGCACCACAGCTAGTAGTGGCCACTGCTGGTACTGCACATACCTTGGACACAGGCCCAGCGCTGGAACTCCTGACCTCAGGTAAGTGAGGTGGGTTTGCCAGGGCCAGTCTTGAAGGCCCCAGCAAGGGGGGTTGGGAGGGTGGGTGTGAAGTCCTGTGGAAGGGGGGGTCCATGGTGGCCGGTGAGGATCATCCATGGATACAGACTGCCCATGAAGGAGGGACAACACCCCCCAAGCGAGCAGGGAGGCTGCCTCATTTCATAAGGCGTCCTCCCCACATGCCGGTGGCACCCCCCCACTACTGGTTAGATCCCAGCAGCAGCAGGAAGAGGACCTTAACTGGCCATTAATAGGCCACTTAAGGCCCTCAATTGGCCTCTGGGCAGGAAGGCCATTCCTGCCCTTGGCAAAATCGCTTGACAATGGAGCGGCAACGGGCCCTCCGCCCCTGCCATACGTTGCGATTCGAGGAGCCCCCCGCCCCCCCCCAAGCCACCTCAGGCAGGAACTATAAAATCCAGCCCAACATTTCAGATCGATGACCCTTCATTCGAACTTTGGTCACAAAAGAATAGTTCAACCCCACCTCCTGGAGTGTTGTGTCCAATCTTGGGCACCAACTTTAGGAAAGCTTTGGAGAGGGTGCAGAAGCGATTTATTACAATGGCTCCAGGGATGAGGGATTACAGTTACGTGGAGAGAATGAAGAAACTGGGGTTGTTCTCATTACAGCAGAGAAGATTTAAGAGGAGATCTGATAGAGGTGTTTAAAATCATTAAGAGTTTAGATAGAATAAATAAAGAGGAACTGTTTCCAATGGCTAAAGGGTCAATAACCAGAGGGCACAGATTTAAGGTGATTGGCTAAAGAACCATAAGCAACATGAGGAAAATCTCTTTTACGCAGCACTAAGGTAATGAGTGGTTAGGATTTGGAATATATTTCTTGTCGGGTGATAGAAACAGATTCAAAAATAGCTTTTAAAAGGAAATTGGATAAATACTTGAATGAGAAAAAAATTGCAGGGATATGGGGAAAGAGCAGGGGAATGGGACTAACAGGATTGTTCTTTGAAAGCCAGTGGAGACGTGATAGGCTGAATTGTCTCCTTCTGTCTTACAGGTCCCCTGTCAATTACTTTAGTTTTACACCTCTTGATTGATCTGTCAATCGCTATATAAATGCAAACTGTTGTTGCTGTTGTAAATCAAATCCTTAGGATGAAGTCAGTTGCAGAACTATCACAAAGGCAATCCAGCAGTCTTGTGTATGCGTTACCTTTGCATCACCCTAGGCCAACTTTCTTTCAACAGATGGCGCTATCCAGGGTAGCCTTTGCATATAGCCATTTATGTATCAATACAATCACCTTCAACTTTACAGACACCTAACCAACATAAAATTGTCTTGTGTCTCGGAAGTTAAAAGACAAATAATTTACAAGATGATGTTTCATCTCCATACCCACTTGCACCTACAACCTTTCAAGTTCTTGTAGCAGGGTCTTTCCACCTCAAAGAGATAATTAAACTGCGAGTAAGATCAGTTCCAATTAAAAAGTTACTGGGCACAGTAAAATTAATCTAAAAATATCAATAGCAATCTCCATCTCTAACATGCTCCAAGGCCAATATATTTTGATGGGATCCAACCAAGGCTCTGTACATCTGAAGTATCACTTCCTCAATTTTGAATTCCAAATCCTTTGAGATAATGGCCAACACTATTAACCCTTTTGATTGCATTTTGTATCGGTACATCACCTTTTAGTAACTTGTGTACATGGGTGACTAAATTGCTTTGCTCCTACACAAGTCTAAGCCTCTCCTCATTAAGTATGAGGAGCCTTTCTTGGATCCAAAATGGATGACTTCACAATTCACCACATTGCATTCCATTTGCCACAGTTTTTCCCACTCAATTACACCCTGTTCCCATCTACACAACTTACTGTGACTCCTAATTTAGAGTCATCTGAAAACCTGGATATACAAATTTCCATTCCTTCATTCAACAACAACTTGCATTTATTTAGCATCTTTAATTTGGTAAAGAATGCCAATGTTCTTCACAGGGCCCTTATCAAACAAAAATTTGACACTGAGCCACATAAGGGGATATTTGTTCAAAGAGGTAGATTTTAAAGGAGCTTCTTAAAGGAGGAAAGAGAGATAGAAAGGCAGAGAGTTTAGAGAAGTGCTAAGGGCCTCAGCAGCTGAAGGCACAACTGCCAATGGTGGAGGGATTAAAAGCAGGGATGGTCAATGTCACAATTGGAGGCGTGCAGATTTCTTGGATGGTTATAGGGCTGGATGACATTTCAGAGATTGGGAAGGGTGAGGCCATTGGAGGAATTTGAAAACAAGGATGAGAACTTTAAAATTGAGGAGGTGTTGGAGGACATTGGTGTGGTCAACCATGGCAAAGGCTGTAGACAGATTGAGAAGGACAAACAGGGATAGTTAACCATGATCACAAAGACTCTGCTTCAAAAGTAGTGCTTCAGGGGAGGCGGTGGTACAGTGGCAATGTCAGTGGACTAGCAATCCAGAGGCCCAGGTTAATGCTATGGGAACATGGGTTCAAATCCCACATTGGCAGCTGGTGGAATTTAAATTCAATTAATAAAAAATCTGGAATTACAAAGTTAGTCTCAGTAATGGTGACCTTGAAACCATTGTTGTAAAAACCCATCTGGTTCACTCCTTTAGGGAAGGAAATTTGCCATCCTTACCTGGTCTGGCTAACATGTGAACATTCAGACCCACAGAAATGTGTTTGACTCTTAAATGCCTTCTAAAATGGACTTGCAAGCCATTCAGTTGTACCAAACCCCGAGAGAAAAGCCTAAAAGGAATGAAACCGGATGGACCACCCAGCATCAACCGAGGCACTGGAAGCGACAGTCCTGTCAACCCTGTTAGGACTCCTTACTAACATCTGGGGACTTCTGCCAAAATTGGAAGAGCTGTCCCACAGGCCAGTCAAGCAACAGCCTGACACAGTCATACTCACGGAATCATATCTTACAATGTCCCAGACACTACCGTCACCATTGCTCGGTATGTTATGTCCCATCGACAGGACAGACCCACCAGAGGTGGCAGCACAGTGGTATACAGTCAGGAGGGAGTTGCCCTGGAAGTCCTCAACATTGACTCCGGACCCCATGAAGTCTCATGGCATCAGGTCAAACATGGACAAGGAAACCTCCTGCTGATTACCACCCCCTTAGCTGATGAATCAGTACTCCTCCATGTTGAACACTACCTGGAAGAAGCACTGAGGGTGGTAAGGGCACAGAATGCACTCTGGATGGGGGACTTCAATGTCCATCACCAAGAGTGGCTCAGTAGCACCACTGTTGACCGAGCTGGCCAAGTCCCAAAGGACTTAGCTGCTAGGCTGGTCTGCAGCAGGTGATGAGAGAGCCAACAAGAGGGAAAAAACCTACTTGAGCTTGTCCACACCAATCTACCTGTTGCAGACGCATCTGTCCTTGATAGTATTTGTCGGAGTGACCACCGCACAGTCCTTATGGAGATGAAGTTCTGTCTTCACATTGAGGAATCCTCTGTGTGGCACTACCACTGTACTAAATGGGACAGATTTTGACCAAATCTAGCAACTCAAAACTGGGCATCCATGAGGCACTGTGGGCCATCAGCAGCAGCAGAATTGTATTCAACCACAATCTGTAACCTCATGGCCCAGCATATCCCCCTGCTCTACCATTACCATCAAGCCAAGGGAATACACCTTGGTTTAACAAAGAGTGTAAGAGAGCATGTTAGAAGCAGCACCAGGCTTTCCCAAAAATGAGGTATCAACCTGGTAAAGCTACAACACAGGACTACATGCATGCCAAACAGCGGAAGCTGCATGCTATAGATAGAGCTAAGTGATCCTACAACCAATGGTTCAGATCTAAGCTCTGCAGTCCTGCCACATAAAGTCATGAATGGTGGTGGACAATTAAAGAACTAACAGGAAGAGGAGGCTCCACAAGTATTCCCATCCTCAACGATGGGGGATCCCAGCACATCAGTGCTAAAGACAAGGCTGAAGCATTTGCAACCATCTTCAGCCAGAAGTATCGAGTGGATGATACATCTCAGCCTCCTCCTGAGATCCCCAGCATCACAGATGCCAGTCTTCAGCCAATTCAATTCACTCCACGCAATTTTACTAAGCTGAGGAGTGATTTAGCGAAAGTGAACTGGAAACAGCAACTGGCAGGTAAATCAGTGTCAGAGCAATGGGAGGCATTCAAAGGGGGGATTCAAGGGGTTCAGAGTAAACATGTTCCCACAAAGAGAAAGGGTAGGATGGCCAAATCTAGAGTCCCTTGAATGTCAAGGAGCTTACAGGGTAAAATAAGGCAGAAAAGGAAAGCTCATGTCCGACACCAAGAACTCAATAGTACAGAAAGCCGACAGGATTATAGAAAGTCGAGGGGTGAAATCAAAAAGAAAATAGGAAATCAAAGAGTGGGCAAGAAAGAAAATTTGCAAGCAAAATCAAGGTGAATCCAAAGATGTTTTATCAATACATTAAGAGTAAGAGGATAACGAACGAAAGAGTAGAACCCATAAAAGACCAAAAAGGTGTGGAAGATGTTGATATGGTTCTTAACGCATCTGTCTTCACAAAAGAGGGGGACGATGCAGATATTGTAGTTAAGAAGGATGTGATAAAGGGAGGGAGGAAGTATTAATGGGATTAGCACCCTTGAAAGTGGATAAATAACCAGGGCCGGATGAAATGTAACCAAGGTTGATAAAAGAAGTCAGGGAGGAAATAGTAGATGCTCTGACCATCATTTTCCAGTATTGCCGGAGGATTGGAGGACTGCTAACGTTGTTTAAACAGGGACCGAGGGATAGACCAAACAATTACAGGCCAGTCAGTCTAACCTCAGTAGTGGACAAATTATTGGAATCTATTCTGAGAGATAAGATAAATTGTCACTTAGAAGGACATGGATTAGTCAAGGATAGTCAGCATAGATTTGTTAAGGGAAGATCGTGTCTTGACTAACTTGATTGAATTTTTTGAAGAAGTAACAAAGAGGATTGATGAGGGTAGTGCAGCTGATGTGCAGTCAATACCAGGAGTCAAGCCCTGAGAACCTGGATGCACCTCTTACTTTCTCCCCTCCCCTCACCACAACCCTTACCCTGGTGCCTTTTTCCTTTTAGATACCTAAGAAGTGCAACCTGGCCTGGCAGTGGAGGAACACCAAAAAGAAATTGATGAAGACATACCAACACTTGATTTCACACTCGGGGCTCCTAGCTCAGCTACTCACACTGCACATATCTTAAAGAATAAATAAGAGGTGCAATCTGCATGTGGTGAGGCACCGAGTACGAGTGTGCTGCAGTCAGGGCAGGGGGCCAGCTAACCAGAAGGCAAGGTCGCACACGGATCTGCTGCAGAGAACTCAAATGAGGACTTTGATTGGGCAGCCTACAAAAGAACACTGATGGTTAAACAAAACAAAATGCTTGGTGTACTGGGGATCCTGCCAGAAAGTCTGCGTTCAACGTCAAGGAACATGGAGGAATCCAGCACCAACTTGGCACAGGACTGTGTGCAGGGCTTGGAACCCATCCTTTTCAGTGTGGAAGTGGTGGCCAACACCATTCATATATTTGTGGACCCAACCATGATGCTGCGTGTGAAGGCTGATGTAGCTTTCATTGCAGCATAAGCAATAGCAACATCTAAGTGCTGCAGTGGAACTTCAAACTGCTGCCATCATGGCTATGGCTACCAATATTCAAAGTGGCTTGCACTGTATCACAGCACTCCTGTAATGTGTTCTCCATCAGATCCGCTCCCTAAAGACCCTCTGTGGATATGGCCTCCTGCTGAGAGCCTTTCTCAACACTCCCTATAGACTTTTGCAACTGGAAACAACTAAGGAATGCACCAAACACTTTTCGAATCATAGCAACAGCCAGAAGAAATCAATCAGCAACTACCTCATAAGTAGTTGATGATCCCTTAAAATAGCACTGGTGGGGGGCTTCTTTCCCGCTGCTGAATAAGTATTGAGCTGTGTGAGGTTAAGAGGTGTTGGCTGGGACATTGAGTTCTATAATGGCACCCTTGGCGTCAAATCAGTGTGTACATCATGATCCACCTGCTTGACATATGTAGGGACCTTAGAGGCCTTAAGTCTGGATTCAGACCCTTACTCTGGAGACAATGAATCAGGCGAGACAAAATATTCAAGTGAAACACAAAGAACAAAGAACAGTACAGCACAGGAACAGTCCACTCGGCCCTCCAAGCCTGCGCCGATCTTGATGCCTGCCAAAACTAAAACCTTCTGCACTTCCGGAGACCGTATCCCTCTATTCCTATCCTATTCATGTATTTGTCAAGATGCCTCTTAAACGTCGCTATCGTACCTGCTTCCACCACCTTCCCCGGCAGCACGTTCCAGGCACTCACCACCCTCTGTGTAAAGAACATGCCTCGCACATCCCCTCTAAACTTTGCCCCACGCACCTTAAACCTATGTCCCATTGTAACTGACTCTTCCACCTTGAGAAAAAGCTTCTGACTATCCACTCTGTCCATGCCGCTCATAACTTTATAAACCTCTATCATGTCGCCCCTCCACCTCCGTCATTCCAGTGAAAACAATCCGAGTTTATCCAACCTCTCCTCATAGCTAATGCCCTCCAGACCAGGCAACATCCTGGTAAACCGCTTCTGTACCCTCTCCAAAGCCTCCACGTCCTTCTGGTAGTGTGGCGACCAGAATTGCACGCAATATTCCAAGTGTGGCCTAACCAAAGTTCTGTACAGCTGCAGCAGGACTTGCCAATTTTTATACTCTATGCCCCGACCGATGAAGGCAAACATGACTACCTTATCCACCTGCGTTGCCACTTTCAGTGACCTGTGGACCTGTACACCCAGATCTCTCTGCCTGTCAATACTCCTAAGGGTTCTGCCATTTACTGTATACTTCCCACCTGTATTAGATCCTCCAAAATGCATTACCTCACATTTGTCCGGATTAAACTCCATCTGCCATTTCTCCGCCCAAGTCTCCAACTGATCTATATCCTGCTGTATCCTCTGACAATCCTCATCACTATCCGCAACTCCACCAACCTTTGTGTCGTCCGCAAACTTACTAATCAGACCAGCTACATTTTCCTCCAAATCATTTATATATACTACAAACAGCAAAGGTCCCAGCACTGATCCCTGTGGAACACCACTAGTCACATCCCTCCATTTAGAAAATCACCCTTCCACTGCTACCCTCTGCCTTCTATGACTGAGCCAGTTCTGCATCCATCTTTCCAGCTCATCTCTGATCCCATGTGACTTCACCTTTTGTACCAGTCTGCCATGAGGGACCTTGTCAAAGGCTTTACTGAAGTCCATATAGATAACATCCACTGCCCTTCCTTCATCAATCATCTTTGTCACTTCCTCAAAAAACTCTATCAAATTAGTGAGACACGACCTCCCCTTCACAAAACCATGCTGCCTCCCACTAATAAGTTTGTTTGTTTCCAAATGGGAGTAAATCCTGTCCCGAAGAATCGTCTCCAATAATTTCCTGACCACTGACGTAAGGCTCACCGGCCTATAATTTCCTGGATTATCCTTGCTACCCTTCTTAAACAAAGGAACAACATTGGCTATTCTCCAGTCCTCTGGGACCTCACTTGTAGCCAATGAGGATGCAAAGATTTCGGTCAAGGCCCCAGCAATTTCTTCCCTTGCCTCCCTCAGTATTCTGGGGTAGATCCCATCAGGTCCTGGGGACCTATCTACCTTAATGCTTTGCAAGACCCCCAACACCTCCTCCTTTTCGATAATGAGATGACCGAGACTATCTACACTCCCTTCCCTAGGCTCATCATCCACCAAGTCCTTCTCTTTGGTGAATACTGATGCAAAGTACTCATTTAGTACCTCGCCCATTTCCTCTGGCTCCACACATAGATTCCCTTCTCTGTCCTTGAGTGGGCCAACCCTTTCCCTAGTTACCCTCTTGCTCTTTATATACGTATAAAAAGCCTTGGGATTTTCCTTAATCCTGTTTGCCAATGACTTTTCATGACCCCTTTTAGCCCTCCTGACTCCTTGCTTAAGTTCCTTCCTTGATATTCCTCAAGGGATTAGTCTGTTCCTACCCTTCCAGCCCTTACGAATGCTTCCTTTTTCTTTTTGATTCGGCTCACAATATCCCTCATTATCCAAGGTTCCTGAAACTTGCCAAACTTATCCTTCTTCCTCGCAGGAACATGCCGATCCCGGATTCTAATCAACTGACGTTTGAAAGACTCCCACATGTCAGATGTTGATTTACCCTCAAACAGCCGCCCCCAATCTAAATTCTTTAGTTCCTGCCTAATATTGTTATAATTAGCCTTCCCCCAATTTAGCACCTTCACCCGAGGACTACTCTTATCCTTATCCACAAGTACCTTAAAACTTATGGAATTATGGTCACTGTTCCCGAAATGCGCCCCGACTGAAACTTCGACCACCTGGCCGGGCTCATTCCCCAATACCAGGTCCAGTACGGCCCCATCCCTGGTTGGACTCTCTCCATATTGTTTCAAGAAGCCCTCCTGGATGCTCCTTACAAATTCTGCCCCATCCAAGCCCCTAGCACTAAGTGAGTCCCAGTCAATATAGGGGAAGTTAAAATCACCCACCACTACAACCCTGTTACCTTTACATCTTTCCAAAATCTGTCTACAAATCTGCTCCTCTACCTCCCGCTGGCTGTTGGGAGGCCTGTAGAAAACTCCCAACATCGTGACTGCACCCTTCTTATTCCTGAGCTCCACCCATATTGCCTCGCTGCACGACCCCTCCAAGGTGTCCTCCCGCAGTACAGCTGTGATAATCTCCTTAACAAGTAATGCAATTCCCCCACCCCTTTTACATCCCCCTCTATCCCGCCTGAAGCTTCTAAATCCTGGAACATTTAGCTGCCAATCTTGTCCTTCCCTCAACGAAGTCTCTGTAATAGCAACAATATCACAGTTCCAAGTAGTCAAGAAGGCATACGGCATGCTTGCCTTCATCGGTCGGGGCATAGAGTATAAAAATTGGCAAGTCATGTTGCAGCTGTACAGAACCTTAGTCAGGCCACACTTAGAATATTGCGTGCAATTCTGTTCGCCACACTATCAGAAGGACGTGGAGGCTTTGGAGAGGGTACAGAGGAGGTTTACCAGGATGTTGCCTGGTCTGGAGGGCATTAGCTATGAGGAGAGGTTGGAAAAACACGGATTGTTTTCACTGGAACGACGGAGGTGGAGGGGCGACATGATAGAGGTTTACAAAGTTATGAGCGGCATGGACAGAGTGGATAGTCAGAAGCTTTTTCCCAGGGTGGAAGAGTCAGTTACTAGGGGACATAGGTTTAAGGTGCGAGGGGCAAAGTTTAGAGGGGATGTGCGAGGCAAGATATTTTACACAGAGGGTGGTGAGTGCCTGGAACCTGCTGCCAGGGGAGGTGGTGGAAGCAGATACGAAAGCAACGTTTAGGAGACATCTTGACAAATATATGAATAGGAAGCGAATAGAGGGATATGGGCCCCGGAGGTGCAGAAGGTGTTAGTTTCGGCAGGCATCAAGATCGGCACAGGCTTGGAGGGCCGAATGGCCTGTTCCTGTGCTGTACTGTTCTTTGTTCTTTGTACTAATCCAAGCTCGAAGTTCATCTGCCTTACCTGTTATACTTCTCGCACGGAAACAAAGGCACTTCAGACTACCAGTCCCACTGTGCTCCGCTTACTGGCCTTATTTACTAGTTCCCCCTCATTTATTTCACTTGCTGCCCTACTGCTCTGGTTCCCACCCCCCTGCCACACTAGTTTAAACCCTCCCGAGTGAGGCTAGCAAACCTCGCAGCCAGGATATTTGTGCCCCTCCAGTTTCGATGCAACCCGTCCTTCTTGTACAGGTCCCATCTGTCCCTGAAGAGAGCCCAATGGTCCAGATATCTGAAACCCTCCCTCCTACACCAGCTGTTCAGCCACGTGTTTAGCTGCACTGTCTTCCTATTTCTAGCCTCACTGGCACGTGGCACAGGGAGTAATCCCGAGATTACAACCCTAGATGTCCTGTCTTTTAACTTTCTACCTAACTCCCTAAACTCCCCCTGCAGGACCTCGTCACTCTTCCTGCCTATGTCATTGGTACCAATGTGTACCACAACCTCTGGCTGGTCACCCTCCCCCTTCAGAATGCCCCCTGTCCGTTCAGAGACATCCTTGACCCTGGCACCAGGGAGGCAACATACCATCCTGGAGTCTCTTTCACGTCCACAAAGTGCCTCTCTGTGCCCCTGACTATAGAGTCCCCTATAACTATTGCTCTTCTGCACTTTGCCCTCCCTGCTGAACAACAGTGCCAGATGTGGTGCCACTGCTCTGGCTGATGCTGTTTTCCCCTGATAGGCCACCCCCCCAACAGTATCCAAAACAGTATACTTGTTAGAGAGGGGGATAGCCACAGGAGATTCCTGCACTGACTGCCTGCCCCTTCTAGCGGTCACCCATCTATCTGCCTGCACCTTGGGTGTAACTACTTCTCTAAAACTCCTGTCTATGACGCTTTCTGTCACCTGTATGCTCCTAAGTGCATCCAGTTGCCGCTCCAACTGATCCATGCGGTCTGTGAGGAGCTGCAACTGGGTACACTTCCTGCAGATGTAGTCGTCCGGAATGCTGGAAGCGTCACGGACCTCCGACATCTCACAGGTGAAGCACTTCACCCTCTAACTGACATTTCTAGCACTAATTAATAAATTAATTGAAGATAAATAAATATTTATTAAATCCTTCTAAATTGTTATAATAACTATATAGTCCCGAGTGCTAGATTCCTACTGTAAATATTAAATGCTAACTAAATACAGTAATCACCTTTCTGGTTTAGTTACTCTACTTATTAATTAATTAGGGTTTTAATCAATTTTTATCAATGTTTTATTTTCAAATTCAGTAAAAACAAAAATGTTCTACCAGCCAATCAGGTCACAGCTTTCCTGTGACTCACTTTCAGTTTTTTTACCAGAGGTAGGTTTTTTTATACTTACTGGCCCGGAACTCCGCCCTCCGAGTCTTCTCCCAGTCAGCTGTGCTCTTTGGAAGCTCTCAGCTCCCCTCACTAAGGACAGGTAGGAAATGAAAGGAGCTCCTCACCGAACTTCCTCAGTTACCAAACTTCCACTGTAGCACTCTAATACAACCCAAGTCAGCACTCTAGTGTAAACAAAGTCAGCAATGTCAAATGGCTCACTTTTATACTGACTGACTCTAGCCCCGTGAAATCTGGTTTAAGCCAATTCTCTAATTAACAAGGTGCAGCTGCAAGCAGAGCCTGAGTGAACCCTGTTTAAAGCTGGTCTAAAACTCACCTTCTCCAACCCTAACAGCAACTGTTAAGTTGATCTGCTAAATAAAAGACAGATTAGATTTAAGATAAAATTAACCCTTAATTATCCTCAGTTGTCAAACTTCTACTGTCGCACTCTGATGCAACCCAAGTCAGCACTCCAGTGCAAACTTGCTCCATGGTGGCCTCCCCACTGCTTGGCGATGGAACCAACATTTCAATATGTTAATAAACATAAATGAATGAATAATGAGTTACCTCGTCGCGCCGGCCGTCCCGCTCTGATATTACGGTTGGTGGCCGGCACTCCCATGCTGTCTGATCTCCAACCAGTGAAGTATGGTGGAACACTGGTGGGAAATGGGAAGTAAGTTTTCCGAACGGGAAGGGGGAGCGGGGTCAAACCTTTTTGATTGGTCTAGGGGGTGGTGGGAAGGGATAAAGTTGATAGTTCATTAACTTTGTGGGGGGGGGGGGGGTGGAGGGATCGCAAGGTAAGTTTTTTTTAGGGGGAGAAGGCAAGTAATTAAATTTTTAAGGTCATGGGAGGGATGGGAGAGGGTTGTGATAATTTAATTTAGTTTTTTATCATCATGTTTATTTAAAAATTCAAATTATATTGAAGGGCTGGAAGCCCTTTCGAAATGGCACTGGTACCTGCGCAGTGATGCTGGACGCCGTTGCCGGTATGGAACGCCTGCCCCCTGCACATCATTGGGGGGGGGAGCGGGTGGCAGGGTTGCTGTCCACCCCGGCCATGTAAATGAGCCGCCGCATATATCACGATGGCTCTGTGGAGTAAATCCCGTGCATGCGCGCTGCCATCTTTCGTAAAATTGAGCCCAGTGATGTAGGTGACTTTCTCTCTGGGGTCTCTGTCTGTAGTGATGATAGACTTGGACAGGTTTCGAAACTTGCAATGTTACCTGGAGAGAGAGCGATAGCCCCACTGGGTCCTGCACTAATTAGCTCCCAAAGCTTGTCTGCTGTAACAGAAATTCCAAGTTCACACAGACTGGGGAGACGGTCACGTGGTTCTGTCAGTATTTTTGTTTCTTTAATGAGGCCCAAAGTCTGAGAATCCCAAATCTCTCTCAGGTCGTATTGTTTTAATGGTTAGCCCCTGGAGGTACGTCTCCAGTAGTGAATGCTCCGAGATGGCTTCAAATGTCTTGCTAACGAGGGTGATCCTAGATAACTTACTCAACTGTTCAAGTCATTGTCCTGAATGAGAGCTTTTTAGATATGTGTCTCCACTTCAATGCCTTGGAATGTGAGGTGTTTAATTCAAATTGCGGTGGCCATCTTAGCTACCAACTTTTTGAAAGTTGCATGTAAGATTCCAGCTTTGTTTTTTAAAAGTTTAATGTAGGTTTCCAACCGATAAATTAAAAATCCTCATTCAGCACAGCATGTTTTCGTGACACTGCCTTCTGGATCAGAGTAACCAGATAACTTTCCCCTTTCCTGATGTATTGCAGTGTTTTTAGCTTGTCCTCCAGCTCACTGACTCTGAGCCGAAGCTCCTCGAGCCGCAGACACTTACTGCAGACGTGTTTGCCGTGGATCACAGTTGTGTCCACCAGCTCCCACATACTGCAGCCACAACACATCACCTGTCCTGCCATCTATATTATGTGTTAATTTATTTTTTTAAATTAATTTATAATTAAGAAACTCCACTACTACTAAGTCCCACTACTAATAGGCTTTACTACTGCTGGTAAACCTTACTACTACTAATAAAACCTTACTAATAGATTACCTGAGTCTCAGAAGATTCTTATTCTTATTATTTCAATTAATGTTATACTAACCCCAATTAAAATTCCTTAGTTTAGATAAGAAAAAAAGAGAAAAGAGGTGGAAGAGGAGGAGGAGGAAGAAAGGAGGAGACCACATGTACCAGCTGAAATTGGACTGAGCGAGAGGGACTGCAGAGTGAGGCTTTGCTTCAGCTGAAAAGAATTTCCCCACCCCCAACATGGACCCACTATCTTCTTACAATACATCAAAAAAAGCCAACAGTGATAACCTTCACACAACTTTATCTAACAATACATCAATAATACAGAAAAAAAGAACTAATCACCCTTGTGCATCGTCTCAGTGCCTGTCTAGCAGGTGCCCTTGCCTGGCCTTGCAGACCAACTCCAGGAGCTGCAGTATGGCTGGTAGAAGGCTGCTGACTTGCACCAGAGGAGACTGCAAATGGCCTTGGAGGATGTCATTGAGTAGCTCTGGGCCTTTAAGGCCCAGCTTCAGACTTCAGCATCACAGCATGGGTGTCAGCAGTCTGGGATAGCTGGTTGAAAGGCATCAACAAGGGCAGTGGGGGAGTGGCAATGATGGGAACACAAGTGCTGTCATCCTGAGAGTTAACAGCAGATTCAGGCTCCATGATGCCACTGCCTCTCTCATGGGGCAGCACCTCAGCACACCTCATCATCTGTTGGACTGCTGTGAGAGCCTACATGCCCCATAGAGCACTGAGATTCGCATCCATGATGGCAGCTGTCTGTGTTTGGATGGCAGCAGTCAAAGGCATGTGCTTTCTACAGAACGCTACTTGGCCCCCTGGAGTGTGAATAGGATGCCTGCATAGAAATAGATACCAGGATTGTGCAGGTCCACACTTTACCATGCCACAATCATGGAAAAGAGGTGGGTAGACCAATTTTTTGTCTTACTTAATAGACATGGGCATATCATGAACCATGGCCCCCAGCCTGAAATTTGGGGCAACTGAATTTCATGCCCTCAATGTTCGCAGATGACACAAAACTCAAATGTGTGAAGCAATGAGGACGATACTAGCAGACTTAAGGAGGACATAGAGTGGTTTATTAAAAGCCATAGAGTACAAAAGCAAATAAGTTATATTAAGCCTTTATAAATCACTGCTTAGGCCTCGGCTGGAGCACTGTGTCCAATTCTGGGCACTACACCATAGGAAGGATGTCAAGGCTTAGAGGTTACAGAAGGGATTTACTAGAATGGTAGCAGGAATGAGGGACTTCAGTTCTGTGGAGAGATTGAGAATATGGAGTTGTTCTCTTTGGAGCAGAGAAAGTTCTAGGGACTTTAATGGAAGAGTTCAAAATTATGAAGGGTTTTGATAGAGCAAATAGAGAGAAACTGCTTCCTTGGCAGGAGGGTTGATAACCAGAGAACACAAATTTAAGGTAGTTGGCAAAAGAACCAAGAGGGAGATGAGACTTTTTCACATAACGAGTCAATACGTCTGGAACACACTACCCAAAAGAGCAAGAGTCATGGAAGTGCATTCAGTAGTAACTTTTAAAAGGGAATTGGATATATATTTGAAAAGGAAACATTTTCAGGGATATGGAGGAAGAGCAGGGGAGTGGAACTAATTGAATAGTTCTTTGAAAAAGACAGTCACAACTTTGAAATGGCCTCCTTCTGTGCTGTAAGATTCTATGATTTTATGAATGTCTTCAGCTTCCTGATACCAGTAAACTTCTTCCTCATTTGCAACTAGGTGAGAGGGACTTGGGCTGCAGCAGTGACTCTGTTGGTGATGTCTTTCCTTGCAGCTTTCATCTGAGTTTTACTACAGAGTGTCTTGTAGCCCAAATAAGGTTATCTTGTTTTGGTGCACTTCCTGCAGCAGAACCTCCAACTATTCATCCTCAAAATAAACAGTTTATCCACATTTCTCCCTTGTGTCATTGTGAACAATTAGCCAACTTTTCTTCCATCATTACAACTTCCTCTTTAATAGAAAGCTGTAACTGTGTAATAGCTGCTGTCCTGCCAGATTTTGCAACCCAGCCAACTGTGCTATTGACACAGGTTCCCTGGGCATGTTTTCAAATGCCGGGAGCCTGTTCAAATTAGTGGGAGGAACCAGCATTGCTAAATACAGTATGGCACAACCTCTGATCTGCCAGTAAATTGTGACTGGCCATGGGCCAGCTTAACCTTGATTTTGCCACACCTGCTAAATTAGAGCTAGTATTCCTTCATATTTCCTGTAATCAATCATTATTATTCTGGTTAAGATAAAACTTATTTGCACTATGACACTTCATTGGAGGTTTGACACAGTGCCCATGCTCTACTTCTTTTAAAGTTTTATGTGGAAATCTCTGTGTAATTATCAAAAATGTCATAATCTGGAATGATGAAGCTTTGGAAAAGAAACACCTGTGTTTACAATGAAAAGGAGTACGTTTGTTCATTTTAAGCCAAACCATTATTTTACTATTACTACTTTTCCTTATGGTCACATAGGGTTATAAATTCAGCAGGATTAGTGGGAAAAATTTTTGAATATTGGTCTTCCTTAATAGCAAGGTTAATAACATTTCTCCGCAACAGCCTCATCCTCTTGAATTTATAATATGTTGTTTAATACCAATGTTGTTATTTTGTAGAAGAGTTCTTGAAGACATATCAAGAATCAATATAGGAGGTCCATTATTCAAAGCACCAGTTCTTTTCTCAGATGCCTTTTGTCTTTGCTTTTTGGCATCCACAAAGAGTAATTCTACTGCCCAGACACTAAAAACAGGTAAATACATGTTTAATTTCCACTGCCTTTGCATGAATAAAGTAGACATGCATACCAAGGGATTTGATAACTGCTCATTTTTACATCCTATGCAAAGCTGTTCTCACTCTTGTATTCTGTGGCAATTATTACATGTATAACAGTTTATTTGGAAAATTTAATGATATGTGGCAAGTGAAATGTATACTGTAGGTAAATGATAAAATATGGGGAAAACTACAGAGGAGTACTTTTGCTATATAAAAATAACCTTCAGTCCAAACCAGAGCCTGTTATTTATACCTTTTTTTTATTTTGGCCCCTCTCAAGTCCTTCTGTCCTTCCTGCTACCCAAACATATCCTTACATTTCTACCTTCTTGGGTAGTTTTCACCACCCCCCTCCCCAATCCTACCCTAACTCATCATTACTCCCCTGCTTTCCTATTATCCTTCTGCTAGTCCAAGTTTGATCTTGGATATGCCTATAGGTACCCTCTGTGCCTTTCTTGGCATTCTGAGAAGGGACCATCAAGGCGCTCAAGACTGCATCCTTAGGTGTAGGAACCCCAACTACACTGTCCTCCTCTCTCCCTAACTTTCCCAAACTACATGCCCAGGAGGGGTTAATCTCCTTCCCATCCCACTCACTCCTGCCTCCTCAGACAATGTGGTTGACTCTTAACTGCCTTCTGAAATGGCCTAGCATGCCATTCAGTTGTATCAAACTGCTACAGAAAAGTCAAATTAAGAATAAAACTGGACAGGCCACCTGGCATCAACCTAGGCACAGAAAAAGATAAAGGCACACCCTGCCCAGTTGACCCTGCAAAGCCCTCCTCACTAACATCTGGGGACTTGTGCCAAAATTGGGAGAGCTGTTCCACAGACAGTCAAGCAACAGCCTGACATAGTCATACTCACCGAATTATACCTTAAAGCTAATGTCCCAAACTCCTCCATCTCATCCCTGGGTATGTCCTGTCCCACTGATAGATAGACCCACCAGAGATGGCTGCTCAGTGGTATACACTCAAGAAGGAGTGGCCCTGGGAGTCCTCAACATTGACTCTGGACCCCATGAAGTCTCACGGCATCAGGTCAAACATGGGCAAGGAAACCTCCTGCTGATTACCACCTACCACCCTCCCTCAGCTGAAGAAATCAGTTTCCAACATGTTGAACAACACTTGTACGAAGCACTGAGGGTAGCAAGGGCGCAAAATGTACTCTGTGTGGGGTCTTCAATGTCCATCACCAAGAGTCACTCGGTGGCACCACTGTTGACCGAGCTGGACGAGTCCTGAAGGACATAACTGCCCAACAAGGCCTGCAGTAGCTGCTAAGAGAACCAACAAGGTGGAAAATTTTATCTGGTCTTGCCTTCTGTTACAGATGCATCTGTCCATGATTGTATTGATAAGAGTGACCATCTCACAGTCCTAGTGGAGACAAAACTTTGTCTTCACACTGAGGATATGTGGCACTACTACCGTGTTAAATGGGATAGATTCAGAACAGATCTAGCAGCTCAAAACTGGGGATCCATGAGGCAATGTGGGTCATCAGCGGCAGCAGAATTGTATTCAACCACAATCTGTAACCTCATGGTTTGGCATATCCCTCACTCTACCATTACCATCAAGCCATGGATCAACCCTGGTTCAATGAGGAGTGTATCAGGGCATGCCAGGACCAACACCAGGCATACCTAAAAAAGAGATGCCAACTTGGTGAAGCTACAACACAGAACTGCATGCATGTTAAAGAGTGGAAGCAGTATATGATAGAAAGAGCTAAGCGATCCCATAACCAATGGATCAGGTCAAAGCTCTGCAGTTCTGCCACATCCTGTCATGAATGGTGGTGGACAATTAAACAACTAACTGGAGGAGGTGGCTCCACAAACATCATACCCTCAATTATGGGGAAGCCCAGCACATCAGTGTAAAAGACAAGGCTGAAGCACTTGCAATCATCTTCAGCCAGAAGTGCTGGATGGATGATCCATCTTGGCCTCCTTCTAAGGTCCCCACTATCATAAGGTGGGGTCTTCAATGTCCATCACCAAGATTCACTTGGTAGCACCACTATTGACCGAGCTGGACGAGTCCTGAAGGACATATCTGCCCGACAAGGCCTGCGGTAGCTGGTGAGAGAACCAACAAGGTGGAAAAGCCTACTTGGTCTTGCCCTCACCAATCTACCTATTGCAGATGCATCTGTCCATGATAGTATTGGTAGGAGTGACCACCACAGAGTCCTAATGGAGACAAAACTCCGTCTTCACACTGAGAATGTGCGGCACTATTACTGTGTTAAATGGGATAGATTTCGGTCAGTCTTCAGCCAATTTGATTCACTCCACATGGTATCTGGGCCCCTGGGGTAGGGTATCCCTTCGTGGCACAATGGGACTGGCGGGTGCTAAGCACCATGTCTACCTCTTTCATCTGCTGTAAGCCATTATGTCCTCCAGCACCACACCACTTCCCATTCACCAACAGGCAAGTTTCCAATTGCAGGTAATTTCCATAGCGTGAGCTTGTTTATAATATGAAATTGATCCCAGGAAGGCATGTGAAGCCAGCACACTAAAAGCTAGATGTGTGATCTTTCTGCACCACCATACCACCTGTCAAACTTATGCCAGATTGGAAAATTTAGGGTGGTGTGTTTTCTACCAATTCTGTACTGTAGATGGAGTAGTTGTTCTTTTTATGGCTGATGTTTAAGAATACAAATCTTTTTTTAAAAAATCTGCCACTTCATAATGCAGTAAGCCAAAATATGCTGAAATTTGCCAATGCTGAATAATGTATTAGCTAATATACGTTCAGTCCGTGTTAGTGATGTTGGAAGGCCACGGAGCTTGTTACGAAAGTGCTTCCATTTTTAATATTTGATTTTTTGAGGACGCGTGTTAAAACTGAAAAGATTCCATGGATGTGTTTTTTTTTACCAAGTTCACTGAAAGGACGCTTGAGATGTTGTTTGAAAACACCTGTGCTGGAAAGTATGTGCTTTAAGCTCAACAAACTACAGAAACAAAGAACAAAGAAGAACAAAGAAAATTACAGCACAGGAACAGGCCCTTCGGCCCTCCATGCCTGCGCCGATCCAGATCCTCTATCTAAACATGTCGCCTATTTTCTAAGGTGACCTTGGTGACCTGGGGAAGATGTTTACAAGGAAGCCACATGTCAAGGTTTATGGAGATCAGGACGTTGACTTTCTGTTTGGGGTTTGGATATTGTTTTCAGTTCAGTCGGCGTGTGAACTGTTTTGAAGACAGCTGATGTTTTGCCTGCCGAGGAAGAAGAAACCACCCAGCTCACCTATTTGAAGAAACCCTGCAACGATCCAGCGTGGAAGAGCTAAAATCCCTGGTGCTACATCTCTTCTGAGAAGCTGGGAAAACCTGCCAGGTTAATTCTCAGAGCTGCCTGAAAAGAACTGCTTTAGAAACAACCCCAGTGACCCGTCTCCGTATAACCGAACGCCAGACCAAAAGGGACAACTGACTTCCTTCCAAAATTTCTCTTTTTTCTTCAAGAATTAGCTAGTATTTGGCCAAAATATTCTCTCTTTTTTTGTAACAGACCTCTGCAGAGAGAATTTCTGTATTTTTTCAGTGCGTGTATAGGGAATTTAAAAAGGGAACTTTCATATTTCAATTTGTGTGTTTGCTTTGTTTCGTTACTGGATAATTCTTGTTTAATAAACAACAAAATTATCAGTTTATTATCAAAGAAACCTGGTTGGTGTATTTTATTCTGAGATAAAGAATAGAGTATATTATGACCGACTCGGTAACTGGGTATACATTTTTAAAATCAAAGTGATTCCTGACAACGCAGCCAGCCGCTGACATAATCAGTGTGCGCCAAATGCGCACATGCGCAGATGGGCTCCAGTTCTCTGCGCGTGCGTGGCGTTCTGACTTGCCAGGACTGGTTACCGCATGCGCTGACAACTTCATCACAAAAGTGTCCATCTTTATGCAACGCGCCTGTTCGGCTCTTCTCCCCCACAACCACCCCCCCTACTCCGCTTCTCTCTGCGGCCGCTCCGCTCCATCCCCTACCCCGCCTATCTCCCCCCCGCCACCCGCGCTCTCCCCCATCCCTCCAGACGCTAGCTCAAGGCGGTGCCACTTCCCTCCTCTCTGCCACGTGCTCCTGCATCGCTTGATTCTTAGGGCGGTGCGTTGCGGGAAGGAAACAGGGGGCAGGGAGCGAGCGTACAGAGTGGAATGGCATGGAAAACAATTAGAATTGTCCAGCACTGTCAGAGGTGCTGTACTTTGGATTTCCATTGCGTGCTGCCATATGTTTACTTTGTCATTCTCTGATTATTTGAACAGCACCATCTTTAGCCCTGGCAGCTGCCTTAACATCGCAGACTGTGACGTTTAAGTGGAACAGGCTGCATTTGTGCATGCGCCAGTACAGCGCCAACTAGTGGAAGCGTTGTCAGCAAATGCAGCCTTTTAAAATATATGCTGTGATCTGCGGAGAAGTGGGACTAGAAAAGACAGTACACTCCTCCCACCTCAGCCGTAACAAAGTAATATTTTGTTTATATTTAAAAATACCTCTATCACTCCAAGACAGGAATTAATTAAAATACGTTTTACTTTTGTTTCTATAAAAGGTCACCTTTTTGAAAAAAGATAAATTTGGCTGGAATGGACCCATTAATCATCTGCAGTCACTGCAATCATTCCTACTTGACAATCCCATCACAAATAACAAATTAGTCAAAAGCAGGGCAGATTACTTAAATATCTAATTTACATCTTCAGCTGCTTCATCAATGACCTTCCTTCAATCATAAGGTCAGAAGTGGGGATGTTCGCTGATGATTGCACAATCTTCAGCACTATTTGTGACTCTTCAGACACTGAAGCAGTCTGTGTAGAAATGCAGCAAGACCCGGACAATGTCCAGGCTTGGGCTGATAAGTGGCAAGTACCATTCGTCCACATAAGTGCCGGGCAATGACTATCTCAAACAAGAGGGAATCTAACCATCTCCCCTTGGCATTCAATGGCATTACGATCGCTGAATCCCCCACTATCAACATCCTGGGGGGTTACCATTAACTAGAAACTGAACTGGAGTAGCCATATAAATACCATAGATACAAGAGCAGGTCAGAGACTAGGAATGATGCGGCGAGTAACTCACCTCTTGACTCCCCAAAGCCTGTCCACCATCTACAAGGCACAAGTAAGGATTATGATGGAATACTCTCCACTTGCCTGGATGGGTGCAGCTCCAACAACACTCAAGAAGCTCGACGCCATCCAGGACAAAGCAGCCCACTTGATTGGCACCCCATCCACAAACATTCACTCCCTCCACCACCGACGCACAGTGGCAGCAGTGTGTACCATCTACAAGATGTACCACAGCAATGCACCAAGACTCCTTAGACAGCACCTTTCAAACCCACAACCTCTACCACCTAGAAGGACAAGGGCAGCAGTTGCATGGAAACACCACCACCTGCAAGTTCCCCTCCAAGCCACACACCATCCTGACTTAGAAGTATATCTTCGAACTTCACTGTTGCTGGGTCAAAATCCTGGAACTTCCTTCCTCACAGCACTGTGGGTGTACCTACCCCACATAGACTGCAGGGGTTCAAGAAGGCAACTCACCACCACCTTCTCAAGTGCAATTAAGGATGGGCAATAAATGCTGGCATAGCCAGCTATGCCCGATTCTCACAAATGAATAAAAAAAAGTGGCTTTTGCAGCACATAAGAAAAAACAATAAATAATGAATTGCTACCTGGACAGATTTGTGCTTGATTTTATTTCCTGTAACACTTGTTTTTTCTTCACCATTGAATATATATGAAGTAATTTTGATACCCAATGTATTTTCACATTAGCAGACTAGGATTCTGGAGAGGAAGTTGCTGGGAATTGATCTTTCAGGTTATATTATAAATGCTGTCGCCATCATTGTTTACCACAATTGAAAAAAGGGTTGGGATGAAATAAAATTGTCATTTTGGTATATTTGACCCATTTGGATCAATTGAATATAAATTTATTAGGCAGCACAATGCTTTCTGGAAGTCCATATAAACTACATGACTGATGCAGATGCACATGCAGGGTTGCTTGAAGAGATGTAACACATTCAACACCGTCCAATCCTTTAGCACAGCACCCGTCTCTGTATTTTGAAAATTCATGGTTAGTCCTCCTACTACCTCATCACTAACCTCCTTTAGTATTCTGGATGCATGCATTAATTGTACACTTATTATTTTCCAGCACCCTCAGCCCTTAAGAATACATATATTTTTTGGGTTCCTTTCACTTACTGATTCACAAACCTTTGAAGACTTCCCTCATTCTCCTCTGTAAATAGCAATACAAAGTATTAAGCTACTCAGCTTTCAATAAACTAATTTTTGAATGGTCCAATCTTTCCCATTGTTCTTTTTTTAAATATATTTATTTTAAAAACTTTTTTTAAATTCCCTTTATGTTGGTTGCAACTTATTTTTCCTGATCTCAACCCACAGAGACTCGATATGTTGTTGTAATATTTTTCCTTTCTCCATGGAGCCTTATTCTCCTGGCCCTCCTCAATCTCTAATGCCCTAAGACAGCTGTTAAGCTAACTGGCCTGTAGTTTCCTGCTTTCTGTCTCCCTCCCTTTTTGAATAAAGGAGTTACATTGGCTATTTTCCAATCTAATGGAACCTTCCCCGAATCTAGGGAAGTTTGGAAAATTAAAACCAACACAGCAACTATCTCACTATCCACTTCTTTTAGGACCCTAGGATGAAGTCCACCAGAACCCGGGAACTTGTCAGCCCGCAGCTCCAACAATTTGCTCAGTACCAGTTCCCTGGTGATTGCAATTTTCTTGAGTTCCTCTCTCCTTCCATTTCCTGATTTACAGCTATTTGTGGGATGTTACTTGTATCCTCTATAATGAAGACTGATACAAAATACCTGTTCAATTCATTTGCCATTTCCTTATTTTCCCTTATTAATTCCCCAGACTCACTTTCTATAGGACCAATGCTCACTTTGTTAACTTTTTTCTTTTTTAAATCAAACGCAGCTGGCCACTGACGCCATCAGGCTGCGCCAAGGTGCGCACATGCACAGATGGTCTCCTGCTCTTTGCGCGTGTGCTGCGTTCCGACTTGCCAGGACTGGTTAGCCCACGTGCCGATGACATTATCACGTGACATGTGCATCTTCGGGCAACGCGCCTGGTCAGCCTCTACGCATGCGCTTTACGCGTACAGCAATGCAATGCTAACGGGTATTCACCCATGTGTCAAGCTCCACTCCGCCCCCCCCCCCCCTTCGCTGCTTTCTCTGGTTGCTTCACTCCCCCCCTCACTGCTCTGTCTGGCTGCTCCGCTCCCCCGCTCGCTGCTGTCTTCGGCTGCTCCACTCTTTCCGGCCGTTCTGTTCCCCCGCCCCCCCCACCCCCGTCCCCGGCCCGCTCCCCCCACCCCAGCCCACTCCCCCCCCTCCGCCCTCGTCCCCGGCCCACTCGCTCACTCCCTCCCGCCATTGTGTGCTGCCATGTGTTTAGGTTAGGTTGCCTTCGTGTGGTTATTTGAGCAGCGCCATCTTTAGTCCTGGCAGCTACCTGAAGTCACAGACTGTGACGTTTTAGTGGCACATGCTCCATTTGTGCATGTGCCACTGCAGCGCCACCTAGTGGTAGCACTGTCAGCAAACGCAGCCTTTTTAAATATCTATAGAAACTCTTACTATCTGTCTTTATATTTCTAGCTAGCTTTCTCTCATACTCTAATTTTTCCCTCATCAATCTTTTAGCCATTCTTTGCTGTTCTTTATATTCTGTCCGGTCATCTGACCTGCCACTCATCTTTGCGCAATTATATGCTTTTTCTTTAAGTTTGATACTACCTTTAACTTTTTTTAGTTAACCACAGATAGTGGGTCCTCCCCTTGGAATTTTTCTTTCTCATTGGAATGTATCTACTCTGTACATTCTGAAATATCCCTTTAAATATCTGCCACTGCTTCTCTATTCCTATCCCTTAACCTAATTTACCAGTTCACTTTAGCTAGTTCTGCTTTCATGCCCTCATAACTGCCCTTATTTAAGTTTAAAATACTAGTCTTGGACCCATTCTTCTCTCCCTCAAACTGAATGTAAAATTCAGTCATATTATAACTACTGTTACCTAGGGGCGCCTTCACTATGAGGTCATCAATTAATCCTATCTCATTGCACAATACCAGATCTAGTGCAGCCTGCTCTTTGGTTGGCTCCAGAACATCCTACTGTGTTCTTACTGTTAGGGAGCCAGTACACCACTTCCACGAGTGACTTCTTGCCTTTATCATTTCTCATCTCTACCTAAACTGCTTCTTCTAAACTGATTTTCTGAACTTAGGTCATCCCTCGCTAATGTGCCTTCCCCTCCTCACCCAATTCCCTCAACTCACCAAGCTCCCAGAACTCTGTTAAATCACACTCAGTCTCACTGTTTGGAGGCTTATAGAATACCCCTAGTAATGTGATCATACACTTTTTGCTTCTCAACTCTAACCAAATGGATTCTATCCTTGGCCCCTCAAGGACATCCTCAGTTTCCAACACTACAATGTCTTCCCTAATCAGTATTGCCACTCCACCTCCCTTTTTCTTTCACTTTCTTTTCTGAACACTTTATATCCTTGAATATTAAGCGTCCAGTCCTCACCATGTCTTGCATGATTGGTATTATGGAGATTTTAGGAGTGGTTTTCCTGATCTCCTATCATAACTTCAGCAACTCAACAAGGCTCCTTCGACAGCACCTTCCAAACACGCGACCTCTACCACACAGAAGGACAAGGGCAGCAGGTACATGAGAACACCACCACCTGCAAGTTCCCATCCAAGCCACACACCATCCTTACTTGGAACTATATCGCCATTCCTTCACTGTCGCTGGGTCAAAATCCTGGAACTCCCTTCCTAACAGCACTGTGAGTGTACCTACACCAAAAGGACTGCAGCGGTTCAAGAAGGCGGCTCACCACCACTTTCTCAAAGGTAATTAGGGATGGGCAATAAATGCTGGCCTAGCCAGCGACGCCAACCCTGGAGAAACAGTGATCCACCTGTAATTTCATAACCGCTGTTCAGTCTTTAAAAGTGTTCCACTTGTCTGCAACTGAAGTATGCTTGAGTAACCTTCCCCCAATATATTTTCTTTTGTTGCTACCTCATTTCATTAAATTTAGCCATGTTAAAGTTCAATACTCACTTAGTGCTACATTGTTCTTTCTACTAGATCACGTTAAATGTTATTACTCTTTAAGAATTCATGATAGATGTTTCTACTGTGTGTATGACCGGCACCAATAATGACAGGCCTGGAGTTTCCACACAATTCCCATGTAAATATCAATGTAATCTGGGCAACTTGGAATGAAATAGCACTAAAGTTCGTAGAACTTTAAACGTGAGTTGTACCTATAATTACATTATATTTGAGTATCCATAATCTTTAATGCTGATTCAAAAGTCCATTTGACCAAAGCAGTTCCCACCCAAAAAACTGGTCAGACTCAAGGGTCAGAATGGGGAGTTCCCACCGATTGTATCTGCTCAGGGATGTTAATCACATTGTGCCTAGAATCTCAGGCACAAAGGTACCTGTGGTCATGTGAATCCAGCGTTAATCACCTCTACCTGCAGTGACCAGCTGTCACCTATAACCTGACCTTGCTGTGTTTCTCCTGCTGCAGCTGCAATTACTTTAAATTACTCATAATTCAGTTTAAACTAGTGTAAATTCAACCAATTACAGCAGAGCTGTGTGGCATCAATTGACTGCTGGTCACAGGTCTGATGTACCAATGCAGATCAAAGTTTTTAATTGGCTTTATTTGACTGCTAGGACGAAGGGCATTAAATCAATCAGTTGAAGAATGGCTCATTTCCTGGCAATCCCACACCTCCCCGTGATGCTGGAAAATGCCCTGTTCCAGTCACAAATCAATTACGATGATTATACTGCATGATTTTGCTGAATCTTTGGAGATTTACATTTAGGCATATGCTAATGACTTTGCGTGGAAACTTGAGTATAACTTCACCATGTCCAGTGCATTCTGGAAGTATTTTGCTGATTGCACCCCAAGGGGAAACTTCAAGGTAGATATCCATTTATTCATGAATGTGCAGTGTTGGATGGCAGGCCCCTCCATACTCCCTCTTGCACCTCACAGTATATTTTGTATGACCACAATTGATTTATTTAGACAATCCTACACAGGCAGAAATCTCCAATTGTAATTAGGCTCTATGAAATATGAACCTCCAGATACTGCAGCAGAACCAGGAACTATACTGGACCTCCAGCCAGCAGTCGTCCATTCTTGAACATTCAGCACAACATGATGCTCCTGAACTATGTGCTGTAAGTCATGCTGTGCTTCCTCCTCAATCTCCATCCTGCAAGTCACAGATACACAATCAAATGTAAGACATCCAGAATAGAGGAACATAGGGACAGGAGTATGCCATTCAGTCCCTTGAGCCCATTCCACTATTCAATAATATCATGGCTGATCTGCAACCTAACTCCACACACCTGCCATTGACCCATGTCCCTTTGGATAACAAAAATCTATCAATCTCAGATTTAAAATGTGCAATTGATCTAGCATTAAGTGTCGTTTGCAAAAGATAGTTTCAAATTTTTACCACTGTTTGCATGTAAACGTGCTTCCTAATTTCACTCCTAAATGGTCTGGCTCTAACCATATGCCCCATCATTGTCGTAGTCCTATACTATCCAACCAAAGGAAATAGTTTCTCCCTATCTATCCTGTCTGTTCCCATTAAAAGTTTGAAACCTTGAGTCAAATCAACCTTAACCTTCCAAATTCCAGGTAATCCAACCCTAATTTGTGTAATCTCTCTTTGTAATTTAACCTTTGGAGTCTAGATATTATTCTGGTAAATCTACACTGCACTTCCTCAAAGGCTAATATATCCTTTCTGAGGTGTGGGATCCAGAACTGCACACAATGCTCCAGATATAGTTTGACCAAGACTTTGTATAGCTGTAGCATGACTTCTGACCCTTTGTATTCCAGTTTTTTAGATGTAAAGGCTAGCATTTCATTAACCTTTCTGATTATTTTCTGTACCTGTTTATTACACTTTAATGATCTCCACTGTTTCTTGCTTTTCACTGTTTGGAAAGTACTCTGCTTTATCCATTTTAGGTCCAAGGTTAAGGAACTCACATTTGCCTACATTGAAATCTATTTACCACAGTTTTGATCATTCACTTAATCTATCAATATCTGTTTGTAATTTAATGCTTTCATTTACACTGTTTCCTATGCCATCAGAGGACAGGAAAAACTTTTATTTATTTATTATTTGGAGGTACAGCACTGAAACAGGCCCTTCGAGTCTGTGCTGACCATCAACCACCCATTTATACTAATCCTACATTAATCCCATATTCCTACCACATCCCCTCAATTCCCCTACAATACTCGGGGCAATTTTATAATGGCCAATTTACCTATCAACCTGCAAGTCCTTGGCTGTGGGGGGAAACTGGAACACCTGGCGAAAACCCACACAGTCACAGGGAGAACTTGCAAACTCTGCTCAGGCAGTACCCAGAATCAAACCTGGGTCGCTGGAGCTGTGAGGCTGCGGTGCTAACCACTGCGCCACTGTTTAAGGCTGCATAATTCATTTCCAAGGTTCAGGTGGTATCTTCCTCTTGAAGGAGGCACTTGTAGAGATTATTTTGTCTGATGACTCTATTGTCCAAATCAAAATTGTCCAGGGCCTCAGTATCTACGACCATGGGAGGGGACCAAAATTGAATGCAGTGTTCTAGATGTAGCCTGACCAAGGCCTTGTACAAAGTAAGCATAATAATTGTTTAAATATACTTATGTACAGAGTTTTGAGTTGGTATTCAGTTTACACAATTGTAGTAATACTAGGCGTTCATATTTTTAGAGGATTTGTTTTAGAAAAGTAAAGGGAAATTGTTTGTGAGCAAACCATAAATGTAAGCATTGTCTACAGCCTTGTTAAACAGCACTGGAGGTAGCGAAGTGTTGTTGTACAATATTGTTCTTTGTTAACATATAAGAGTCATTCCATTGTGATATCAGAATCAGTTACTACGCATCTTTGGTGTTGGATTTTATACCAGATATTTTTGTGCAGTGTATTGAGGTGGAAAGATAGCATTGTGGGAGTAGTTACATTAAAATATACTCCCTTCTATATCTATTCATAAAAAGGCTTCTGTGGAAGATATCCTAGCTTTTACTCAGATAACAATGTGTAAATTAACTGTAATTGACTCTATGATTCTCTATGACTCATTCCATTTGTCTTTTTGATTATTTGTTCATGATATTTTAATGATCTGTGTACCTGAACTTTCAAGTCTCTTTGGGTCTCCACTGTTTCTAGCTTTTCAGTATTTAAAAAGCACACTGTTCTATCCTTTTTAGCTCCAAACTAGATGACCTCACAAATGCCTACATTCCCTACAGCCATACAAAGCCCTGATTCGACCACACCTGGAGTACTGTGAGCAGTTCTGGGCATGACACTTTAGGAAGGATATAGTGGCCTTGGAGAAAGTGCAGTGGAGAGTGAATATGGAGATTGATAGAATACTTGATACAGCAAATGTATGTTGCCTTTCTACTTTTAAGGACAAAGCTCTACTGTGATTTTAGCTTAGCTCAGATCATCATGGAAAAAGAACTCCCCTCCATTAATTAAAAAAATCTAAATTATGTTTTTTGCAGGAGAAAGAAGTAGTTAAGTAACTAGGAGTCAGTGTTGAGCCTGACAGCAAGCTGCAAGAAAGTTGTGACCCAAATTGGAAAATCATCATTGCATGGTGTGTATGTGTATTTTATGTTTTTTTGCTTGTTAAAGTTAGGAATTTTGGCTTTAGGGAATGGTCACTCTTGTACCTTTGGCACCCATTATCAGCATCAAGCCTGCACAGATAAGGATCACTCTGCCTCAACAATGTCTCTTAACCTAGGCTTAGTAGAACACAACACGCTGCATCATTATAAATTATTTTGTTTCCTATACTAGCTATCTTTATAGTATCACTGTATCAGATCAACAATTTACATCAAAACTGTTTTTCATTTTATGCCGTGTGCCTTTATTGTGCTCATCATGAAATAGGTTAACGCCGCCCTAATTAATTTCATGCAGAACCCTTGCAGCTAGCAGTTCAGACTGAATTTACACCCAGCTCCCAGAGATGAAATCACTCTTTTTCTGATTTTCCTCCTCTCCTTCTGAAGGTGCTAATTTGTGTTTCTGCTTTGAAGGTTTCACCCTTTACAATACCTCACTTAACTATCCATTCTTTACATCAGCCTAGGCATTATGTACTGCAGAGCTCTTCAGCTGTGCACACATCAGATGTGAGGCCAATCCTGTCATCACATGTGATTGATGTCCTTTGCAAGTCCCTTGCCTGTACTTTTAGTGCCACTTTAGAATCAGGAACAGTTCTCTTGGCCTGGAAGGATGCTCATTTAATTTCATTTTTTAAAAAGAGTGATAACACAGAACCAGAGAATATTAGGTCAATTAGTTTGACTTCAGTTATAGGTAAAATGGTGGGAATCATAAGAGATGTTCTATATGAACACCCAGACAAAGAAGGGGGTCATCATGGACACTTCACATGGCTTCTGGAAAATAAAGTCGTGTCTTAGAAATGTGATCAAATTTTTGGAAGATGTTACTAGATTAGTGATGATCAGAACTTGGTAGAGATAGTCTACCTGGATTTTCAGAAAGCCTTTGATAAGGTACTTCACAATAGGTTACTCTGCAAGATAAAGATGGCACCGCTCAATTTATCACAAAAACAACTTCAACCCGAAAATGCCCTCAAAGGTTGCCAATGCTGCTTCCATCCCACGCACCAACAGTCTGCTGCTCCCTCCTGCCATTGCTTCATATGTATCATTTCTTGGATGTCTCCTGCTCAACTATTTTGATTTTCTGACAAAGCCAGAAGATCTCTGGTATGATACTGCCATTGAAATTTGGAATGTAAAGTAACTTTCTATGGGAACATTGGTAATGTCAGCATTTACACTGTGAAGTTTATAGAGGAAATAACTCTGTGAATTTCTGCCCCACCCCCCACCTACCTCCATTCTGCAATCTCCCAATCCACACATTCACACTCGCTACAGCTTCGCCGTGCCCCCCCCCCCACCATCAGCTGCTTGCTCCAGACTTTGCCACTGCTCCCCCACTCCCCCTCCCCACGTTTGATCGTTCTCTGCGCCCTGCCCGAAGAAGCAAGGCGGGTCACGAGGGGTGACGTAGGAGTGAGTGGCCGAGAGGAGGGAAGTGACGTGGCCTAGAGCTAGCGTCTGGGGGTGGGTCAGCTATCTGAAAAGAAAAAGACACATTTATATAGTGTACTTCATGACCTCAGGACACCCCAAATTGTTTTACGGCTAATTAATTACTGTTGAAATGTAGTCACTGTTGTAGGAAACACGACAGCCAATTTGAGCACAGCAAGGTCCTACAAAACTGCAATGTGTCAATGACCAGATAATATGTCTTGTTGATGTTGGTTAATATTGGATAAATATTGCCCAGAACATTGAAAGAACTCCCCGTTCTTCTTCAAATAGTGCCTTGGGATCTTTTGCCTCTACCTGTGAGAACAGACTGGGCCTCAATTTAACATCTCACCTGAAAAACACCACCTTCAACATTGCATGATTCCCTCAGCATGGCATAGTAGTGTCAGCCTATATTATTTGCACAACTCTCTGAAATAAGGCTTGAACACACAACCTTCTGACTGAGAGGCACTGAGCTAAGGCTGAGCTAAAATGAGTTGAGGCGTTAGGGCTTGAGGCATGATTATAGTTTAGAATGAGCTGTAAGTTGTGTTAGTGTTTGGCATAGACAATGAGTATAGGTGGAGCAGGGAACACTTTGCAGCAAGGAACTGTTGGGCCATCTGTGAGAAACCTGGTATAATTGTGTATTGCTTCCTTGCTTATCATCAGGTATGTACCCTCGTATCCTGTTTAGAGATACAGCACTGAAACAGGCCCTTCGGCCCACCGAGTCTGTGCTGACCATCAACCACCCATTTATACTAATCCTACACCAATCCCATATTCCTACCACATCCCCACCTGTCCCTATATTTCCCTACCACCTACCTATACTAGTGGCAATTTATAATGGCCAATTTACCTACCAACCTGCAAGTCTTTTGGCTTGTGGGAGGAAACCGGAGCACCCGGAGAAAACCCACGCAGACACAGGGAGAACTTGCAAACTCCACACAGGCAGTACCCAGAATTGAACCCAGGTCGCTGGAGCTGTGAGGCTGCGGTGCTAACCACTGCGCCACTGTGCCGTCCTCTGGGAAGACTGCACAGAAATGCCAAATTGGGCAGCCCACATCACTGCTCCCCTCCTTTGTAGCTGCATGTCCACCAAACAAAGGAATGTCAGCTGTATCACTCATTCATTACCCACAAAATTGGTTTTGTGCCTCCATATTGGTTTCCTTTCACATTATTTGTACCTGATGCTTCTTTATTTTCAGCTTAGCTTTTGACAAAGTTCACAAATATGTGAAATTGATTTTGAAGCCTGATAAAGCTGAAATAAATATTTGTCCTCATGTCAGCCATTCACTTTTAAATTGGACTTTATAACCAGAAATTCCACTTGCTGCATTGAGCCATCTCTCTCTACAAAGCTACACAGACAACTGTGCATAATTATTCAAAGGTGCTGGATTGCAAATTTCAGAGCAGTCAGTGCATTTCCACACAGGGAAGGTGACAGAAAAACCTCTCACACTATGAATGCAATATCAGGCCTTTAGAGATGTGCTAAAGGTTCATTAAGACCCTCACGTTAACGTAAATGAGGTGTATGCCCAGAATGCCCTTTGAGCACCGGAGCAGCACTGCTTCCAAATGGAATTTACTTCAGTAATATTTAGTTTTCCTTCTAAAAGTCACCTTTTTCCAAATAAGTGACATAACCTGTGAATGATTTCCCTAAAACAAATCATATGTCTCTAAGCTGTATAGCAGGATACTTTTGTGTTTGCTTGTTTGAATTGGTGCTTAGGCACAAAGGTCTTTGAATTTATACAGTCAGCTTCCTAAAATCGCTGTATCATTCTATGATTTTAAATGTGTTTGAATGGTGAAAGCTGTCAAGTTCATTACCCATGCAATTAAAATGTGAAGATTTTCTGAATCTTTTAATACTAACCAAATAATCATATTGGTGATAGATTTTCTTGCAAAACCAGCTAGTGCCAGCAAGTTCTGGTTATGTTGGGAGTTCCTGCATTCTCCAGAGTGTCTTGCTATTCTAATCAATTCCAAAAGAATATTTTTTACCTTTTGTGTTGTTTAGTTTAGTTTAGAGATACAGCACTGAAACAGGCCCTTCGGCCCACCGAGTCTGTGCCGACCATCAACCACCCATTTATACTAATCCTACACTAATCCCATATTCCTATCACATCCCACCTGTCCCTATATATTTCCCTACCACCTACCCATACTAGGGGCAATTTATAATGGCCAATTAACCTATCAACCTGCAAGTCTTTGGCATGTGGGAGGAAACCGGAGCACCCGGAGGAAACCCACGCAGACACAGGGAGAACTTGCAAACTCCGCACAGGCAGTACCCAGAATCGAACCCGGGTCCCTGGAGCTGTGAGGCTGCGGTGCTAACCACTGCGCCATAACTTGTTTTGTAGGTAATAACTTGTTTTGTAGGTAATTTGTGAAGGTAAGGGTGGGATGAGAAAGGTTGATGGAACATAATGTTTTGGTTATTTTCATTTTCTGATGGTTTCATTTGGTTTTCAAAATATTTTGGGCCTGAAGTTCCACAAGTGTTGTTCCAAACTCTTGTCGTAACATTGGCAGGAGATCAGCAGAACCCCCAGAGAAATAGCATAAACAGGAGGACCCTGTAGATTTTCAGTTTCTTCCTGACTATGGTTGAGCTGAATTTTCTTTTCTTATGAGGATTTCCAGCATATACAGTCTGTAAATGGTTATTTTATTTCAAGTTCAAGAGCATTAAAACTCACTAATACATGTAATCTTATCTCTTTTGTTTGTGTTTAAAAGTATATAGCCTAGAAATTCCTGCAGGTGGAAGTACTTTGGCTGTGAGAAATGGGCAAGTGTAGTTTGGAGAATTATGTACTTAGAAACTCAGTGGCTTCCTGCCAGCTTCACAAATGATGTCATATGTTTGACTGACAACGATGCTCATACTCACACAGAATATGTGTGACCCTCATTAAAAGGTCAGATTCCAAGTGAATAAGGAGATAATAGAAAGTCCACCAAAATTCTTGTTTATTTGCTCATTCCTACACTGTGCAATGTTATATCCATCAAGATTCTCACCTGGTGGGAAGGAATCTCAAAGCTTCATATACTTTGGTCACCATTTAAACTAGTGGATTGCTTTCAGTGCTTCTCTCAAGATTTAATGGGAAATGATGACCAACAACAAATAAGGTATAGCATCAGAGGCACAAATTCCTATTTCTGCATACCAAGCAAAAAAGATAGAAAGACTTGCATTTATATAGCACCTTTTACAACCACTGGCTGTTTCAAAATGCTTTACAGCCAATTAAGTACTTTTTGATGTGTGGTCACTGTTGTAATGCAGGAAACACTTGATGAATGATAATATTTAAGAGAACACTTTTATCTCTATTTCTACAAGATAGCAACAGCAATGTGACAGGATTGTCCAATTTGTCCGCCTTGCAGAATTTCCCCAAAGTTCAGTGGAGCACTGATGGCAACCATCCGGGCTCTAACACATTGCAATGATCTACATGAATCAAGGGAGCTTCTGCTACATCAATGCGCAAGTGAACTATACAGACAAAACTGTAAAATTCAGATCAGGGAAAGCCATGATCAAATTGTACAATATTCTAGTTTGACCACACTTGGAGAAACATGTCCATTTCTGGTCGTAGGAGGCAGTGCAAGAGTTCCTAATATTATGATCTGAATTATGAAGGAACAGCAGAATGTCTTCGGCTTTTCAGCCTGTAAACAAGGAGGGAGAAATTATATAGTGTTGGCCTGTCAACACAAACTGGCCTCAGGTAACAATTCCCGTGTGGGATTAGTTATGCCAGTGGCCCGATGGAAATTGGACTTTGGGCCTTATTTAAATTAGACCGGAGAGCTGCTGCACATCCCCAGGCAGCCTGCCAGTCAAGTAGATATTAACTTTGGGTCCCTGCAATGCCAGCAGCAGCCCTCAGGTAGGTATTGGTTGATGATGGGTCGATCGGGAGGGCCCAAAGAGAAATGGTCTTCAGGACTGCTATGGAGCCCGGAGGCTCCATATACAGTTAAGTATTTTTTACAAGACTTAGCTTTTTGGTGACAGCCTCCAGTGGTTCCTTTAAGGATCATTAGTTCAGCTGCAGGTAGACTTCGTTGCCCTGAACACAGCAAGCCTGGTGCCGCTTGCAGGCTGATTAATACAGAGGAGTCCTAAAACCAGCATTTTGCTGGTTTTTGCATATACAAGAGGCCTAATGCCAGTTTCAGGCATGGACCGTGTATGCTTAAACTGGAACCTTTATCAAAGTTGCTGGTGATGCACTTCGGCACAGAATGTGCAAGTGTATGCTAACATCATACAGATAACTGTGTATTTCGTAAAAAAGGTTGCTAATCATTGTAAGGATTTTCTAGATTGCTTGTACCATAATACCATAGCACTTTACGAATCTTTAGAACTTTACAAGAATATAATCTGAAGTTGTCAGAAACTGCCTAAAACAGATGTACTAAAGTTTCAATGATAGACTATACCATCTAATTCTCAGGGCATGTAAAGAAGTTGGAATGTTTGCACATAAAGAATATACCATCACAGTTTTCTGAGAATGTTCCTGAAATTATTTAAAATCTTACAATTATTTCCACATCTTTGTAGTTGTTTGTGAGGAATGGAATCTTAATTATTTAATATCTTTTCTTAACTTTGTTCTGAAGCTATCCACTGCTGCTCGGAGAGACTATTTTGTAATTCTACACCTGTGTGAGGCCTCGCCCATTAAATCGCAGGACTGCCCTAACAAGAATGTGAGGTAAACCATAGGCAATCAGATAGTTGAGCTTACATATGTTTGAGGAACAGGATCCTCTACAAAGCCTTCCCATGTGAAGCTGGACTTAGTTCCTATTGTTTAGTTGATTTCAATGGCACTTGACGATAGCAATTTGAACTCCGTGATCAAAGATACTGCAGATTTACTCCAGGATGAATTAAATTCAAGGAGGAGAGTTAGCCTTCCACCAGAATTCTTGGTGCGGATTGATAATTATGAGAAAGGTAATAGGAACTACAGGAATGTAGAGCAAATACACTTAAGGCGCCCGAAGAAAAGACCTTCTATTTTTCAAGGTAGGAGATGGTTTTGTGATATATGTTGATTGTGACTTATGATTATGAAATGCTTTTTTAAATATGTAGATTACAGCCAATATTTCTGTTTAAAATGACATCTATATGTGCCAGTTTAACCAGAAAAAATATGAATAGAGAAATATTGGTCAAATTAACATGTTAGGATGTGTTGCCGGTTTTAACAGCACAGTGCGCCACAAGTAGTGTTTTAAATACAAAAGTTTAAAAAGTGCCCATGGCAAGAGTCTGTTTATGACTAAGTAGAACTGATGACTGCACAGCTAGCAATTGGTAATTATCTAAAGTTATGCTTTGCATTCCTCTTCCTCAGCAGAGCCTGAAGATTGTTGATATGAGTGGTTGTTTCAACCAGATCACTTCATGATCTATGCGAGAAAGCTGCTGAATGTATACTTTAAAACTATTGCGAAGCAATGTAAGAATATGAAACTTTCGGGCACTTGGCAAATGCTTTTTTATAATGCTATTAGTCATATCACTTTTTTAAATTCATACACGGGATGTGGGTATTGCTGGCAAGGCCGGCATTTATTGCCCATCCCTAACTGCCTTTGAGAAAGTGGTAGTGAACCACCTTCTTGAATACAACTGAGTGGCTTGCAAGGCCATTTCTGAGGGCAGTTAAGAGTCAACCACATTGCTATGGGTCCAGATTCACATATAGGCCAAACTGAGTAAAGGTGCCAGATTTCCTTTCCCAAAGGATGTTAATGAACCAGATGGGTTTTTAATGACAATCTGATAGTATCAGTAATGGTGACCATGAAACTATCTCTTTGATCCAACTTATTTACTTAATTGAGTTTAAATTCCCCAGCTGCCGAATTCATGGGCCAGATTTTATTCCGGTGACAGAGGTCCTGGCAGCGGGCCGGAAGGCGGGCGGGAGACCCTGCCTCAGCCCTCTGTTGGACCCATTTGCTATCTCATGGCGGGCAGTCAATTAACTGTCCCCTGTCAGGGATGCCATCCGTTTAAGGGACGAGCTCCCGCCTCCAGAGCTGTCGGACAATCGCAAGGCCGGCAGCTCTGCAGTACCAGCAGTGCCACCAAGAGTGGTGGCCACTGCCAGGTACTGCAGGAGGTCCTGCAGTTCCGAAGACGTCGGAGACCCCAGGACAGGTAAGTGGGGTTGGGTTCGCCGGGGCCATTCAGGCAAGCTCCAGCAATAGGGCAGGGTGGTTAATGATGATGGGAGGGGGCAACCATTGCCACTGGGGGCCCTCCGGGGGCCATCTATTGCCCCCAAAGGAGGGACCGCCCCCATTCCCGCTAGGAGGCGACCAGACTTTACCTGGTGTCATCTCCACGTGGCGGCGTGCTCTTCTGTCCTCCACAATATTGGAGTGGAGGCAGGAATATGACCATTAATTGATCATTTAAGGGCTTCAATTGGCCTGGGGCAGGAAAGTGGTCCTCGGCCTTCCCCACCCCAAACAAAATGACAGGGGACCCAGGCAATGTCGGGAATGACACCCCTAGCAATTTTGTTTGCCACCCCACCTCCATTACCGTCTCCAAGGGCAGGATAAAATTCTGCATGTCTCCAGATCATTAAGTTCAAGCCTCTGGAATGTTAGTCCAGTAACATCACTATGCTACCATGCCCCCTAAAATAGACATACAAAGTACATTAAAAACATTACTGTTTCTCCTGCAGTATTCCTCATGGTAAGTCAGAGGATTAGGTTGGGAAATGTAGGATTTGAGGTTTTGGTGCAGAAGGAAAGGAGTTGAAGTCGAGGTGGACCAAAACTTGGTAAAAATAAAATAGTAGGTCTGTTATGGCATTGTTCATGGTAAGATAGCAGCAGTTTTGCGTTGCTGGTTTTCTAACTCCCATTATCTTTCTGTTTTTTATGCCTCTGTGCCCTCTTGCTTTTCTCTTTGCCTTCTTACTGGGACCAAAATTCCAGAATCTTGCTCCACCTGCTGAAGTGCACAATAGAACTCTAGTACATCCTTGAATCCCAACACAGTTGCTGTCCCAAGCAGTTGGGACAGATCATTTAAATACTTGGGGTTGAATGCCATGCATCTAAGAGCTATGAGAGGCGCCCACTATGAGAAGATTGGAGTGCCATTCCAGTCCGATAGGGGATCAGAGGTTCAGGAAGGGAAGGAACTGTTGCTAAATTTAAAAATTGCTTCTTGGGGTGCTAAAAGGCCACTGTTAGAAAGGTAATTAATCTCCTCTAGGATTGACTACCGTTGTCTATAGAACTTTTAGGATATTTACTAGGTTCTGTTATGAACTCTTGTCAGGTCTGAACTGGCAACAGCTCTGTTGAGCCAAATGGGGGGCATGGGCAAAGTCCTGAAGTAGCCCGCGAACTCTCGCAGACACGGCCCACCATGACATTGCAGGGAGGGGAAGACCTGCTCCCTTTTGGTTGATTTAAAAAGCAAACAAAAGCTGGGAGCTCTATGGATTAGGTTTTTAGTCACTGTTGCTGAAAGTGAAACATCTGCTCTTTGCAGTCTGGCTTTTAGGTGTGTCACAAATAGTGCTTCATCCTGTTTTGGATTGAGATATTTCTGGAGCTAACCAGTTTGCTCTGACGTAAGTATTATGAAAATGACTTGAGCATTTATGCTCAAAATGTAGCAGATTATACATGTCTATCATCAACATTTTGGGCATTGCAAAATTCACCTTTGCTGACAAAAATCAGCGGGTTGTATTTCTTTTCCCCTCAGTGCTGCTCCAAAACACGCTCTGTTGCTAGTGGAAGTAGGTCCAGCCTGTGCATGTTGTAAGCGAAAATTCTTGTAAGTACAGGAATGTCTGCCCACAGTATGCAGTTCCAGAATTACTTCCATTAGCAACTGGGTTTGAGTAGAAACAACACTGAAAGGGGAAGGAAGGGACGGAGGGGGGGGGGGGGGGGGGGCGAAATGGATGTCAAAAACAGAGAGTGTAAAGGGGAATGGATGGCAATGATGGGGAAGTAATATGGGAAAATGCATGATGTTGAAGGGGGAGGGAAGGGGAAATGAATGGGAAAAGGAAGGGCTGGGAAATGAAAGGTGAAGAGGAGTTATAAGGGGACAGATGAAAGGGAGCAGACGGTAAGATTGGTGTTTTAGGAGAAGCTGAGAGCAACACTTTGAGAGGGGAAAGGAAGGAGATTACCAACTTACCAACTTCGAGGGAGTGGGAAGAACCATGTCAGCTTTAACTGAGGGGCAGGGCAAAGACTACCAGTCTGAGCTGGGTTACAGAGTGTAGCTTGAAAAGACAGGGAAGAGGAAAAATGGCAGTTTGAGTGGGGGGAGGGGAAGAAGAGTGCTAGTTTGATGTGCGAGGGGGGAAGAACCATGCCACCTTGAACTGAATGGATGAGAGTGCCAGCATAAATTGGGGAGAAGTGACAGCTTGAACTGGAAGGGAGAAGGAGTGTCAGCTTACAAGGGAGTGGGGGGTTGGAATGGGAGGGGGGAGGTGGGGGGGGGGGGTGTGGAGAGAAAGAATAGTAGCAGCTTGAATGGGGATAAGAAAAGAATACCAGCTTTAACTGGAGTGGAGAAGGGACCAAGATCAATTGAGGCGGGAAGGAAGAAGAGTTATAACTCGATTAGGATTGTAAGGAGTTTTGGGAAGATTTGAGGACGAGAAAATGTCTCAATGAAATGACAGGTAGTTGTATTTTTTTTAAATTCATTCATGGGATGAGGGCGTCACTGGCTATGCCAGCATTTATTGCCCATTGCTAATTGCCCTTGAGAAGGTGGTGGTGAGCTGCCTTCTTGAACCGCTGCAGTCCATGTGAGGTAGGTACACCCACAGTGCTGTTAGGAAGGGAGTTCCAGGATTTTGACCCAGTGACAGTGAAGGAACGGCGATATAGTTCCAAGTCAGGATGGTGTGTGACTTGGACGGGAACTTGCAGGTGGTGATGTTCCCATGCATCTGCTGTTCTTGTCCTTCGAGGTGGTAGAGGTCGCGGGTTTGTTCATCGGTGGTAGAGGGAGTGAATATTTGTGCCTGGCGTGCCAATCAAGCGGGCTTCTTTGTTCTGGATGGTGTCAAGCTTCTTGAGTGTTGTTGGAGCTGCACCCATCCAGGCAAGTGGAGAGTATTCCATCACACTCCTGACTTGTGCCTTGTAGATGGTGAACAGGCTTTGGGGAGTCAGGAGGTGAGTTACACGCCGCAGGATTCCTAGCCTCTGACCTGCTCTTGTAGCCACGGTATTTATATGGCATACAGTATCTTTGTTAGCTGGTTCCAGATTGGGTATTGTGCCTCTGTGAACTAGGTGGGTGGGGAAGGTTGGATGTGGCAGAGTGATTCCATTGAGGTAACGTTTAGGGAAGTTTCAAACACAAAATAAGAAACAAAATAACAATTTTACATCTAATCAATCATGAAGTATAAAAGTTTTTAAAAATTTGTTCCTGGGATATGAGTATCACTCCCTAATTGCCCTTGAGAAGATGATGGTGATCTGCCCTTCTTGAACTGCTGCAGTCCATGTGGTGCTAGGTAGGGAGTTTCTGGGTTTTGACCCAGAGATAATGAAGGAACAGCAACATATTTCCAAGTCAGGATTGTGCGTGACTTTGAGGAGAACTTGCAGGCGATGATGCTCCCATGCACCAATGTCTTTGTCCTTCTAGGCAGGAGAGGACATGGGAATGGGAGGTACTGTCAAAGAAGCCTTGGTGATTTGCTGCAGTACATTTTGTAGATAGTACACATTGCAACCACAGTGTGCTAGTGGTGGAGGGAGTGAATGTTTAAGGTGGCAAATAGGGTGTCAGTCAAGCGGGCTGCTTTATCCTGGATGGTGTCGAGTTTCTTCAGTGTTATTGGAGCTGCACCCATCCAGGCAAGTGAAGAGTATTCCATCACACTCCTGACTTGTGCCTTGAAGATTGTGCAAAAGCTTTGGGGATTTAGGAGGTGAGTCAGTTGCTGCAGAGTAACCAGTCTCTGGCCTGCACTTGTAGCCAAAGTATTTATGTGACTGCTCCAGTTGACTTTCTGGCCAGTGGTGACCCTGCCATCTCGCCTTTTCAGGATGTTGATGCTGAGGTGTTTGGGGATATTAATGCTATTGAATGTTAAGGGGAGATAGTTAGACTTGTTAAAATTAACAAGAATGTACAATTTTTAATATTAAAATTCACCAATCTAGCCCACCAATTTTGTGTCTTCAACAATTGGATTTTTTTCAGACATTGTATTGACTCCATATGCCTGTGGAGGCATGTTCAAGCTACAATTCCTGTAATGACCCCTATTTCTGGGGTGCAACACAGAAGAAAATAGGGATAGAGACCATTTTGCTGGATTTCCATTCCCAATATGCTTCACATGCACTATCCATCATGGGTTAGGCAGGGGTTGCACTATTACATCTAAAATAGGAACTCCTTCGCAAATTTTATTTACCAGTCCTGGCTACAACACCATTGGATTCAGCATGTCAATTCATGCCATCAGCTGATTGCAAATCAATAGCAACAACAACTTGTATTTATAGATAGTGCCTTTAACATAGTAAAGCGCTTCACAGGAGCAAACAAAATTTGACACTGAGTCATTTGCAGATTGCTCTCATGTTAACTGGGCAGTCAGTTTCCTAAGACTACATTTGAAATCCTGTTACCTTTGAAGGGAAAGACAATAACATAGTTAGAATTATTTAATTACTAATGAATTAATCTTTGGCTTTTTTTTTTGATGTGATAAGAATTAAAAGGTAGCCTGTTGCAATAAAGGTGAATTGTGGGCAAAAGCGAAATGGGTATTCCATTTGGCATACTTCAGTACACATGCTTCTTGGAGGAAATGGAGGAGGATGAAAAGATTATCTGGTCATCTCTTTGCTGCTTGTGGAACCTTGCTGTGCACAAATTGGCTGCTGCATATCCTACACTGTTGTAGTGGCTACACTTCTTCATGGGCTGTAAAGCGCTTTGGGACATCTTGAAGTTGTGAAAGGTACTTATTTTAAAGGTACTTCTATAAATGGATGTCTTTCTTTCTTATACATAAATTAACAAATCTATGACCTTTGATCTGTTCAGAATTCTTCCACGTTACCTGCAAAAATAAGTTCTTTCTGGCTTTCCCTTTGAGCTTTAACTTTATCTGCCCCTTTAATGATCCCAGTGGCTTTCAGGCCCAGGCAGCACCCAGACATCCTTTTTGTCTGGCCCTGTGCCCAAACGTGTGCCGAAGACTACTCCTAATGTGCACCTGCTTCATTGTAATGAGGTCCCGGAGGTTGCTCCGATGCTGAAGTATTGCCATAACACTTCTGGTATGTTGCACACTAATTGCTCCAGGACAGTGCCAGAAGAGGAAGATCGGTCCTATCAAGTACAAGCCAGGCTTTTGGGAGAGGCTGAGGTCTTCTAATAAAAACCTTTGGAGACATTGAAGGACACAAAGAACAAAGAACAGTACAGCACAGGAACAGGCCATTTGGCCCTCCAAGCCTGCGCCGATCTTGATGCCTGCCGAAACTAACAACACTTCCGGGGCCCATATCCCTCTATTCCCTTCCTATTCATATATTTGTCAAGATGTTTCATAAACGTCGCTATCGTATCTGCTTCCACCACCTCCCCTGGCAGCAAGTTCCAGGCACTCACCACCCTCTGTGTAAAAAACTTGCCTCGCACATCCCCTCCAAACTTTGCCCCTCGCACCTTAAACCTATGTCCCCATGTAACTGACTCTTCCACCCTGGGAAAAAGCTTCTGACTATCCATTCTGTCCATGCCGCTCATAACTTTGTAAACCTCTATCATGTCGCCCCTCCACCTCCGTCGTTCCAGTGAAAACAATCCGAGTTTTTCCAACCTCTCCTCATAGCTAATGCCCTCCAGACCAGGCAACATCCTGGTAAACCTCCTCTGTACCCTCTCCAAAGCCTCCACGTCCTTCTGGTAGTGTGGCGACCAGAATTGCACACAATATTCTAAGTGTGGCCTAACTAAGGTTCTGTACAGCTGCAACATGACTTGCCAATTTTTACACTCTATGCCCCGACCGATGAAGGCAAGCATGCCGTATGCCTTCTTGACTACCTTATCCACCTGCGTTGCCACTTTCAGTGACCTGTGGACCTGTACACCCAGATCTCTCTGCCTGTCAATACTCCTAAGGGTTCTGCCATTTACTGTATACCTCCCACCTGCATTAGACCTTCCAAACTGCATTACCTCACATTTGTCTGCATTAAACCCCATCTGCCATTTCTCTGCCCAAGTCGCCAACCGATCTATATCCTGTTGTATCCTCTGACAATCCTCATCATTATCTGCAACTCCACCAACCTTTGTGTCGTCCGCAAACTTACTAATCAGACCAGCTACATTTTCCTCCAAATCATTTATATATACTACAAACAGCAAAGTTCCCAGCACTGATCCCTGCAGAACACCACTAGTCACATCCCTCCATTCTGAAAAACACCCATCCACTGTTACCCTCTGCCTTCTGTGACTGAGCCAGTTCTGTATCCATCTTGCCAGCTCACCTCTGATCCCGTGTGACTTCACCTTTTGCACCAGTCTGCCATGCGGGACCTTGTCAAAGGCTTTACTAAAGTCCATGTAGACAACATCCACCGCCCTTCCTTCATCAATCATCTTCGTCACTTCCTCAAAAAACTCAATCAAATTTGTAAGACACGACCTCCCCTTCACAAAACCATGCTGTCTCTCGCTAATAAGTTTGTTTGTTTCCTAATGGGAATAAATCCTGTCCCAAAGAATCCTCTCTAATAGTTTCCCTACCACTGACGTAAGGCTCACCGGCCTATAATTTCCTGGATTATCCTTACCACCCTTCTTAAACAAAGGAACAACATTGGCTATTCTCCAGTCCTCTGGGACCTCACCTGTAGCCAATGAGGATGCATTTCTGTCAAGGCCCCAGCAATTTCTTCCCTTGCCTCCCTCAGTATTCTAGGGTAGATCCCATCAGGCCCTGGGGACTTATCTGCCTTAATGCTTTGCAAGACACCCAACACCTCCTCCTTTTTGATAATGAGATGACAGAGACTATCTGCACTCCCTTCCCTAAGCTCATCATCCACCAAGTCCTTCTCCTTGGTGAATACTGATGCAAAGACCAGTATATAAATGTATCATTTTTTGTGAAATATGTAATTTAAAAAATAATATTGTTTAAATTCTTATTTTGAAAAATAGAAATTTCAGTTACTGAGAAAAAAAAGGCAGGATTTTCCTTTTCGGAAATTATTTTGAATAGTATGTAGAGGCAATCACTAAAATGGTGAGTTATATATGTTTGCCAAGGTAAAACATTACTAACAATGAAAATACTATCAAAGTGCCTCCTAAAGGTGTCATAGTTGGAAAAAAATGGGGACAATTTAATAATGAGGTGTCCCAGAAGAGCTGGTTTATACAGGCGTTTTCAATGAAACGTGCACACTATGCACCAAATTTAACACTCGATAAACTGGAATCAAAAATTGGCAAGCAAAACTCTTATGGAACAATGGACTGACTTTAAAGAGGAGATAGATTGGGTACAGTTGAGGTGCATTCCCACAAAGGAGAAAGATAAGACAAACAAAGCCAGAGCTCCCTGGATGTAGAAAGAGATAGAGAATAAGATGAAGCGGGAAAAGGTCGCATATGGCGAGGCGGTGGTGTAGTGGTATTGTCACTGAACCAGAAACCCAGGGCATTGCTCTGGGGATATGGGTTCGAATCCCACCGCAGCAGAAAGTGGAATTTGAATTTAATTAATAAATCTGGAATTAAATAGTCTAATGATGACAATGAAACCATTGTCGACTGTTGTAAAAACCCATCTGGTTCACTAATGTCCTTTAGGGAAGGAAATCTGCTGTCCTTACCTGGTCTGGCCGACATGTGATTCCAGACCCACAACAAAGTGGTTGACTCTTGCACGCCTGTGAAATGGCCTAGTGAGCCACTCAGTTGTACCTAACTGCTACCAAGTCAATAAAAAAGAATTAAACCAGATGGACTACCCGGCATCGACCTAGGCACCGGAAACGACAACAGCAAACCCAGCCCTGTTGATCCTGCAAAATCCTCCTTACTAACATCTGGGGGCTTGTACCAAAGTTGGGAGAGCTGTCCCACAGACTAGTCAAGCAACAGCCTGACACAGTCATACTCATGGCATCATACCTTACAGACAATGTCCCAGGCACTGCCATCACTGTCCCTGGGTATGTTGTGTCCCACCAGCAGGACAGACCCAGCAGAGGTGGCAACACATTGGTATACAGTCAGGAGGGAGTTGCCCTGGGAGACCTCAACGCTGACTCTGGACCTCATGAAGTCTCAGGGCATCAGGTCAAACATGGACAAGGAAACCTCCTGCTGATTACTGCCCTCCCTCAGCTGATGAGTCAGTACTCCTCCATGTTGACCACCACTTGGAGGAAGCACTGAGGGTGGCAAAGGTGCAGAATGTATTCTGGGTGGGGGACTTCAATGTCCACCACCAAGAGTAGCTCGGTAGCTGCTAGACTGGGTATGCGGCAGGTGGTGAGGGAACCAACAAGAGGGGAAAACATACTTGACCTCGTCCTCACCAAACTGCCTGTCGCAGATGCATCTGTCCATGACAGTATTGGTAGGAGTGACCACCGCACAGTCCTTGTGGAGACGAAGTCCCACCTTCACATTGAGGATACCCTCCATTCTGTTGTGCGGCACTACCTCCGTGCTAAATGGGATAGCTTCCGAACAGATCTAGCAATGCAAAACTGGGCATCCATGAGGCGCTGTCGGCCATCAGCAGCAGCAAAATTGTACTCAACCACAATCTGTAACCTCATGGCCCGGCATATCCCCAACTCTACCATTACCATCCAGCCGGGAGACCGACCCTGGTTCAATGAAGAGTGCAGGAGCAGCACCAGGCATACCTCAAAATGAGGTGTCAACCTGGTGAAGCTACAACACAGGACTACTTGTGTGGCAAACTGGGTAAGCAGCATGCGATAGATAGAGCTAAGCGATCCCATGACCAACAGATCAGATGTAAGCTCTGCTGTCCTGCCACATCCAGCCTGAATGGTGGTGGACAATAAACAACTAACTGAAAGAGGTGGCTCCACAAATACCCCCATCCGCAATGATAGGGGAGCCCAGCACATCAGTGCGAAAGATAAGGCTGAAGCATTTGCAACAATCTTCAGCAAGAAGCGCCCCTAGCCAACCTGTTCCAGTACAGCTACAACACTGGCATCTACCTGGTAATATGGAAAATTGCCCAGGTACGTCCTGTACACAAAAAGCAGAACAAGTCCAACCCGGCCAATTACCGCCCCATCAGTCTACTTTCAAAGAACAAAGAACAAAGAAAATTACAGCACAGGAACAGGCCCTTCGGCCCTCCAAGCCTGCGCCGATCCAGATCCTCTATCTAAACATGTCGCCTATTTTCTAAGGGTCTGTATCTCTTTGCTTCCTGCCCATTCATGTATCCATCTTAAAAGACGCTATCGTGCCCGCGTCTACCACCTCCGCTGGCAACGCGTTCCAGGCACCCACCACCCTCTGCGTAAAGAACTTTCCACGCATATCCCCCTAAACTTTACCCCTCTCACTTTGAATTCGTGACCCCTAGTAATTGAATCCCCCACTCTGGGAAAAATCTTCTTGCTATCCACCCTGTCTATACCTCTCATGATTTTGTACACCTCAATCAGGTCCCCCCTCAACCTCCGTCTTTCTAATGAAAATAATCCTAATCTGCTCAACCTCTCTTCATAGCTAGCGCCCTCCATACCAGGCAACATCCTGGTGAACCTCCTCTGCACCCTCTCCAAAGCATCTCCATCCTTTTGGTAATGTGGCGACCAGAACTGCACGCAGTATTCCAAATGTGGCCGAACCAAAGTCTTATACAATTGTAATGTGACCTGCCAACTCTTGTACTCAATACCCCGTCCGATGAAGGAAAGCATGCCGTATGCCTTCTTGACCACTCTATTGACCTGCGTTGCCACCTTCAGGGAACAATGGACCTGAACACCCAAATCTCTCTGTACATCAATTTTCCCCAGGACTTTTCCATTTACTGTATAGTTCACTCTTGAATTGGATCTTCCAAAATGCATCACCTCGCATTTGCCCTGATTGAACTCCATCTGCCATTTCTCTGCCCAACTCTCCAATCTATCTATATTCTGCTGTATTCTCTGACAGTCCCCTTCACTATCTGCTACTCCACCAATCTTAGTGTCATCTGCAAACTTGCTAATCAGACCACCTATACTTTCCTCCAAATCAATCATCAATCATCAGTAAAGTGATAGAAGGTGTCAGCTACAGTGCCATCAAGTGGCACTTGCTTAGCAATAACCTGCTCAGTGACACTAAGTTTGGGTTCCGCCAGGGCCACTCAGCTCCTAAGCTCATTACAGCCTTGGTTCAAACATGGACAAAAGAGCTGAACTCTAGATGTGAGGTGAGAGTGACTGCCCTTGACATCAAAGCAGCATTTGACCAAGTATGGCATCAAGGAGCCCTAGCAAAACTGAAGTCAATGGGAATCAGGGGGAAAACTCTCCACTGGTTGGAGTCATACCTAGCGCAAAGCAAGATGGTTGTGGTTGTTGGAGATAAATCATCACTGCAGGAGTTCCTCAAGGTAGTGTCCTAGGCCCAACCATCTTCAGCTGCTCATCAATGACCTTCCTTCAATCATAAGGTCAAAAGTGGGGGGGGTTCACTTGTGATTGCACAATGTTCAACACCATTCGCAACTCCTTAGATTCTGAAGCAGCCCGTGTAGAAATGCAGCAAGACCTGGGCAATATCCAGGCTTGGGCTGATAAGTGGCAAGTAACATTCATGCCACACAAGTGCCAGGCAATGACCATCTCCAACAAGAGAGAATCTAACCATCTCCCCTTGCCAGTCAATGGCATTACGATTGCTGAATCCCTCACTATCAACATCCTAAGGGCTACCATTGACCAGAAACTGAACTGGAGTAGCCACATAAACACCGTAGCTGCAAGAGCAGGTCAGAGGCTAGGAATCCTGTGGTGGATAGCTCACCCCCTGATTCCCCAAAGCTTGTCCACCATCTACAAGGCACAAGTCAGGAATGTGATGAAATACTCTTCACTTTCCTGGATGGGTGCAGCTCCAACAACACTCAAGAAGCCCGACGCCATCCAGGACAAAACAGCCCGCTTAATTGGCACCCCATCCACAAACATTCACTCCCTCCACTACCGACGCATAGTGGCAGCAGTGTGTACCATCTACAAGATGGTATTAACGCACCAAGGTTCCTTAGACAGCACCTTCCAAACCCGCGACCACTACCAACTGGAAGGACAAGGGCAGCAAATGCATGGGAACACCACCACCTGCCAGTTCCCCTCCAAGTCACACACCATCCTGATTTGGAACTATATCGCCGTTCCTTCACTGTCACTGGGTCAAAATCCTGGAACTCCCTTCCTAACAGCATTGTGGGTATACCTACCCCACAAGGACTGCAGCGGTTCAAGAAGGCAGCTCAATAGCAGTTGAGGATGGGCAATAAATGCTGGCCTAGCCAGCAACGCCCACATCCCACGAATGAATAAAAAAAGACAGATGTCAAGTTGATAATAAAAGTGAGAACCAGGCTGAGTATAGAAAGTTCAGAGAGGAACTGATAAAGGAAATAAGAGAAGCAAAGAGAGAGTATAAGAGACTGGCAGCTAATATAAAAGGGAATCTAAAAGTCTTCTGCAGGCATATAAATAGTAAAAGAGTGGTAAAATGAGTGGGCCGATTCAGGACCGAAAAGGGAATTTACATAGGGAGGCAGACGGCATGGCTAAGGTATTAAATGAAGAAGATGCTGCCAAAGTCATAGTGAAAGAGGAGGTAGTTGAGGCACAGGATGGACTAAAGCTTGATAAAGAGGAGGTATTAGGAAGGCTGGCTGTATTTAAAATTGATGTCACCAGGACCAGATCAGCTGCATCCGAGGATACTGAGGGAAGTAAGAGTGGAAATTGCGGAGGCACTAGCCATTATCTTCCAATCCTCCTTAGATACAGAGATTGTGCCAGAAGATTGGAGAATTGCAAATGTCACACCCTTGTTCAAAAAAGGGTGTAAGGAGAAGCCCAGCAACTACACGCCAATCAGTTTAACCTCAGTGGTGGGAAAGCTTTTTGAATCGATAATCTGGGACAAAATTAACACTCACTTTGACAAATGTAGATTAATTAAGGAAAGCCAGCATCGATTTGTTGAGGGCAAATTGTGTTTAGCTAATTTGATGAGATAATGGAGATGGTTGATGAGGGTAATGCGGTTGATGTGGTGTACATGGACTTCCAAAAAAGCATTTGTTAAAGTGCCAGATAACAGGCTTGTCAGCAAAGTTGAAGCCCATGGAATACAAGGGACAATGTAAGCATGGATTCAAAGTTGGCTGAGTGACAGGAAAGAGAGAGTAGTGGTAAACGGTTTTGTTTTGGACTGGAGGATGGTATATAGTGGGGTTCCCCAGGGGTCAGTGTTAGGACCATTGCTTTTCTTGATCTATATTGATGACCTATACTTTGTGTGCAGGGAACGGTTCCAAAATTTGTGAATGACACAAAACTTGGATGTATTGTGAACTGTGAGGAGGATAGTGATTGACCTCAAGAGGACATAGGCAGGCTGGTTGAATGGGTGAACACGTAGAAGATGAAATTTAATGCAGAGAAGTATGAAGTAATACATTTTGGTAAAAGGAACGAGGAAAGCTAATGTAAATTAAAGGATACAATTCTAGAGGGGGCGCAGGTGCATAGGGAACTGGGAATATATGTGCACAAATTGTTGAAGGAGACAGGGCAGGTCGAGAAAGGAGTTAATAAGGCATATGGGATCCTCGACTTTATAAATAGTGGCACAGAGTACAAAAGCAAGAAAGTTATGATGAACATTTATAAAACACTGGTTCAACTTCAACTGGAGTATTGTATCCAATTCTGAGCACTACACTTTAGGAAGGATGTTAAGGCATTAGAGGGTGCAGAAAAGATATAAGAAAATAGTTCCAGGGATGAGGAACTTCAGTTATTTGGATAGATTAGAGAAGCTGGGGCAGTTGTCCTTGAACAGAAGGTTGAGAAGAGTTTTGGGAGAGGTGTTCAAACTCATGAGCGATCTAGTCAGAGTAGATAGGGAGAAACTGTTCCCACTGGCAGAAGGATCAAGAATCAAAGAACACCGATTTAAAGTGAATGGCAAAAGAACCAAAGGTGACATGAGAAAAAACTTTTTTATGCAGCGAGTGGTTAGGATCTGGAATGCACTGAGTGCGTGGTGGAGGCACATTCAAATGTGGCTTTTGAAAGGAAAGTGGATAATTACCTGAAGAGAAACAATTTGCAGGGCTACGTGGAAAAGGTGGAGGAGTGGGACTAGGTAAGTTGCTCTTGCAGAGAGCTGGCGCAGACACAATGGGCTAAATGGCCTCTTTCTGTGCTGTAACTGTTTTATGATTCAATAACTCTAGTTGATCTTTAGTATTCAGTTCAAGCAGGTTTATGAATGATAATTGGATCAAAGTGGAGGAAGGAGAAAGAAGATACGAGAGAGTATCAGGGTGTAAGGAATTGGAAGGGAGGAGATAGAGGTGACAGTCATGGATAGAGAGGTGACACGGAGGGACAAGGAGAGTTAGGGGAAAAATGAGCAGGAGGAGAGGGGGAAGAAGAGAGTGAGGGTAGGGGAACAGGGAGTGGATAGGGGCAGACACCAGGGCTACGTTGAGGCAATTAGGTTGGCACAGGTTGGGAGAAAAGGGAAGCAATTTTAGCAGTGGTTGGAGGGGATCAGCAAACAAATTTGGGGAAGCTCAAGCCCAACAAAGTCTATCAATGGGAAAGATAAGAAAACTCTCTTATGGGGTGAAGGGGTTGGCCAACGCCATAAAACTCTGTGAGGGTAGGGAGCCATCTCACGGAGGAAGAGTAAAACAGCAAATGCACTTGGAGGGGGATTACAGTTGGGAAACATGTGCGGTTGGGAACAGTTGGGGATTATTTGAAAGCTCTTTCAGGGGCTGTGGAGGGAAGGCCAAATAATATTTTAAGCAACAGAGGTGTGCCAGCATTCTCATCAGGGGTTGGGAATGTTTTCTAAGGCTTGGTGTACTCTCTGCAGATTCCATAGGCTAGCAAACAGTCTTGACAGAGGAAAAGAATGTTAAAAGGGAAAGAACTCTTGATGGGAAGAATGTTAATATTATGGAAGCAGGGGGTTTTTAAAGTCCAAAAATGATTTTTCATTACATTAATTGTCTTTTCTGTGCAGCGTTCAGTAATGACCATTGAGATGCTAATAAATGTGTCCTCTTACAATATTAGATGTAACAATTTGGGTTTGTCAAGATTAGGTAATGCCAGATTCAGGGAGGAGGCTAATAATTTTAATCACCAACTTTAGAAAATGCTTATAAGGAGGGATTAAGATAATAGTTAAGAGTAGTCAATAGGAGACGCTTTCTGATAGCCTGAGGGATGATAAAAAAAAAAATTGGACAGGGGGCTAGGTGGGGAGCATGGAAGGATGCAGCAATGTTTGACGTGTCTAGGCTTTGAGCAAAATTGAAGAAAAATTCCCCGACTGCCATCATTTTTACCTCTACTTTTATTGACTCCTCAGAATAACTGCAGTTTAAAATTAATTTCCTTTCAAAAAGATGTGAATGGAAGTTAAAATACAAGGTAAACAAAAATATTGTAATGGCTTCTGCAGCTAACTTTACCATGACAGCTCTTTCACATTGACACTTTCAGACATACTAGATAGATCTATATACTTGGTATAAACAGAATTATGCTGTAGCCACCCAATGGGTGAATTTGACATTATAACACAGTCATGGCTTGCATATATCGCAAATAAACATATCATACAACTGTTCGTACCAGAAATGTTGGGGAACACAGGGCTTAGTGAGAGAGAGGAACTGAAAGAAATCAGTATTAGTAGAGAAATGGTGTTGTGGATATTGATGGGATTGAAGGCCGATAAATCCCCAGGGCCTGATGGTATGCATCCCAGAGTACTTAAGGAACTGGCCCTAGAAATAGTGGATGCATTGGTGGTCATCTTCCAAGATTCTATAGACTGTGGAACAGTTCCTACAGATTGGAGGGTAGCTAATGTAACCCCACTAGGGAGGTAGAGAGAAAGCAGGGAATTATAGACCAGTCAGCCCGATGTCGGTAGTGGGGAAAATTCTAGAGTCCATTATCAAAGATTTTATAGCAGAGCACTTAGAGAACAGTGGTAGAATCGGGCAGAGTCAGCATGGACTTACGAAAGGGCAATCATGCTTGACAAATCTACTAGAATTCTTTGAGGATGTAACTAGTAGAGTTGATGAGGGGGAGCCAGTGGATGTGGTTTATTTGGACTTTCAGAAGGCTTTCGACAAAGTCCCATATAAGAGATTAGCATGTAAAATTAAAGCACATGGGATTGGGGGTAGTGTATTGCGATGGATAGAAAATTGGTTGGCTGACAGGAAACAAAGAGCAGGGATAAATGGGTCTTTTTCAGAATGGCAGGCAGTGACTAGTGGGGTACTGCAGGGATTGGTGCTAGGACCCCAGCTATTCACAATATACATTAATGATTTAGATGAAGGAACTAAATGTAATATCTCCAAATTTGCAGATGACACAAAACTGGGTGGGAGGGTGAGTTGTGAGGAGGATGCAGAGAGGCTTCAGGGTGATTTGGACAAGTCGAGTGAGTGGGCTAATGCATGGCAGATGCAGTATAATGTGGATAAATGTGAGGTTATCCACTTTGGTAGCAAAAGCAGGAAGTCAGATTATTATCTGAACGGCTATAAACTGAGAGAGGGGAATATGCAGCGAGAACTGGGTGTTCTCGTACACCAGTCGCTGAATGTAAGCATGCAGGTGCAACAGGCGGTAAAAAAGGCAAATGGTATGTTGGCCTTCATAGCGTGAAGATTCGAGTACAGAAGCAGGGATGTCTTGCTACAATTATACAGGGCCTTGGTGAGGCCACACCTGGAATATTGTGTGCAGTTTTGGTCTCCTTATCTGAGGAAGGATGTTCTTGCTATAGAGGGAGTGCAGCGAAGGTTTACCAGACTGATTCCTGGGATGGCGGGACTGTCGTATGAGGAGAGATTGAGTCAGTTAGGATTATATTCGCTGGAGTTCAGAAGAATGAGGGGGGATCTCATAGAAACCTATAAAATTCTAACAGGACTTGACAGGGTAGATGCAGGAAGGATGTGACCGATGGTGGGGGAGTCCAGAACCAGGGGTCATAGTCTAAGGATACAGGGTAAACCTTTCCGGACTGAGATGAGGAGAAATTTCTTCACCCAGAGAGTGGTGAGCCTGTGGAATTCGCTACCACAGAAAGCAGTTGAGGCCAAAACATTGTATGTTTTCAAAAAGGAGTTAGATATAGCTCTTGGGTCAAAAGGGATCAAATGGTATGGGGCGAAAGCCGGAACAGGCTACTGAGTTGGATGATCAGCCATGATCATAATGAATGGCGGAGCAGGCTCGAAGGGCCGAATGGCCTACTCCTGCTCCTATTTTCTCTGTTTCTATGTTTCACAGATAAGGGTTGTGTGTAATTCAGATAGGAATATTATCCAGTAGATCACAGGCATCCACTTCATGTAACTTCAGTTATAGTATGATAAATTTATTATACTGAAATGTGACAAAAAATGACTTACACTGAAAAATATCTACACATCAGTCACTAATTTTATATATTATTATTGCTTGTCAATATAAGTTTAAGCTGCAAATATGCATTCTTATATGGTAGTATAAATTTCCGATTAATGTTAGACTGTTGCCTTCCAATTTGGGACCATCCTACTTGATATTTCCTCTTAACACTTTCAAATATTTAAGTATGTAGGTACAGCTACCTGGAAATTATCCAGGGATCCAAAACACTTTTTAATCTGAGACCTATGTAGGTTAGGTCTAGCAGTCTTAAAGTAGACTCATCTATCGTATATATAAATCAAACTAATGTAAGAAACTACTGATCGGAGAATTTCAGCATTTGTACATCACATAATATGGCACAGTCAACCAGGAATTTACAATCTGACAGCCTACATCTAATAGACTATTTCATGCTTTGAAGCAATTGAAGCAGAGCTATGGAACAATCTAGATATTGTAGTTAAGGCTACTGAGACACTTATACTGTAGTGCAACTCACATGCAGTTCAATGGAGTGCTGAAATACAGATTCAATTCCCCTGACTGCCTAATAGTTGCGCTGTTGTGGGAGGGTACAAAGCCAGATGCCTGTTTATTAATGAAAAAACTAAAATCAGAAACAGATATTCATTTGTTTTTAAAAGCAAAATACTGCAGATGCTGGAAATCTGAAATAAAAACAGAAAGTGCTAGCAATACTCAGCAGGTCTGGCAGCATCTTTGGAGACAGGAACAGAACCCATCATCAGATGAAAGGTCACAGACCTGAAACATTAACTCTGTTTCTCTCTCAATTGATTTGTTTTTGTTGTGTGTCTCTTGGTGGCTAATGAAAGTAGCGTTCTCAGAAGCCTGAAAGCAGGCTTCCAACCTGCTGGATATGGATGCCAGCATGGTGACCTAGCACCAGGCACTGAAGAGGAAGCTGGATAAGTACATGAAGGAACAGTAGGATATCCTTAGGGTTAGATGAAGTAAGGTGGAAGGAGATTCATGTGGAGCATAATGCCAAGGAGAGGTGGTTGGACTTTCTCTTGCTGACAATGGCCGTTGCATGCCACTTGTGTGGCACAAATGTTACTTGCCACTTTTCAGCCCAAGCCTCAATGGTTTCCAGGTCTTGTTGCACATGGGCACGGACTGTTATAGTATCTGAGGAATTGTGAATGGAACTGAGCACTGTGCAATCATTAGTGAACATCTCCATTTCTGACCTTATGAAGAGGGAAGGTCATTGATGATACAGCTGAAGATGGTTGGACCTAGGACAATGCCTTGAGGAACACCCGCAGCGATGTCCTGGAGCTGAGCTGATTGGCCACCAACAACCACAGCCTTCTTCCTTTGAGCTAGTTATGACTCAAACCAGTAAAGAGTTTTCCCCCTCATTCCCATTGACTACAATAAAAGCAAAATGCTGCAGATGCTGGAAATCTGAAATAAAAACCAAAAGTGCTGGAAATACTCAGCAGGTCTGGCAGCATCTGTGGAGAGAGAAGCAGAGTTAATGTTTCAGGTCGGTGACCTTTCATCAGAACTGGCAAAGGTTAATAACCTGTGACTTTTCTAATATTTGTCAGTTCCAAAGAAGGGTCACTGACCCGAAACGTTAACTCTGCTTCTCTTTTCACAGATGCTGCCAGACCTGCTGAGTGGTTCCAGCATTTCTTGTTTTTATTTCAGATTTCCAGCATCCGCAGTATTTTGCTTTTAGAAAAGAATTAGGTTTTAAGCAAATGAAGGGGAGGGAGGTGGGGGAGAGAATAAAGGGGAAGCTGTTTGATAGGGCAGTGGGCAGGACAGATTAAATAACAAAGCTGTCCTGGGATAAAGGTAAAGCGTGTGTTAATGCTTGTGGTGAAAGACAAAGCATTAGTCCAGAGAGAGTGTTAATAGCAGAATAATGCAGCTCTGACTACATGAAAAGCAGGCACATAGTTAAAAAATAAAATATTAAAAAAAGGCCAATGTGATTATTGACAGCGCAGCCAGCAGCTGACATCATCAGACTGTGCCAAACTGCACACAGGCACAGATTGACTCCTACTCTCTGCACATGTGCTGCGTTCCGCATTGCCAGGACTGGTTGGCGCATGCACAGATGACATCATCGCGTAATGTAGGCAGAGACTGGCAGTGGAGGAAGCGGGGAGAGCGCAGCCAAAGATTTCCTCCTCCCCCCGCCCGCTCCCCCCACCCCCGCCGCTCGCCCGCCTGCTCCCTACCGTGCTCGCTCATCGCCCTTCCGCCACTCGCTCATCCCCCTCCCGCCACTCACTCACCCCCACCTGCCTGCCCCCTCACACCTCCCCCCCCACCCGCTTACCCCCTCCCCCCCCCGACGGCTGACTCCCACTCCTGCTCGCTCTCTCCCGCTTGCTCACCCGCCGCTTGCTCACCACCCCCCCCCAACTGCTCGCTCACTCCCTACCCCGCCGCTCGCTCGCTCCCTCCCTCCCTCCCCGGCCCGCTCACTCACTCCCTCCCCGGCCTGCTCACTCACTCCCTCCCTGGCCCGCTTGCTCTCTCCCTCCGGCCATTTGTGCTGCCATGTGTTTAGGTTGCCTTCGTGTGATTATTTGAGCAGCGCCATCTTTAGTCCTGGCAGCTGCCTGACATCGCAGACTGTGACGTTTTATTAGCACAGGCTGCATCTGCGCATGTGCCATTGCAGCGCCACCTAGTAGCTGCGTTGTCAGCAAATGCAGCCAAAAAAGGCCAGTCATGCTCTGAAGTTATTGAACTCAATGTTCAGTCCGCAAGGCTGTAGAGTGCCTAACGGAAAGATTAGTTGCTGCTCCTCGAGCTTGCATTGATGTTCACTGGAACACTGGAGCAGGTCAAAAACAGAAATGTTGGCATGAGAGCAGAGGGGAGTGTTGAAATAGCAAGCAACCGGGAGCTCGGGGTCATGCTTTCGGACTGAATGGAGGTGTTCCGCAAAGCAGTCACCCAATCTCCATTTGGTCTCCCCAATGTAGAGACCACCGTATTGTGAACAGCGAATACAGTATACTAAATCGAAAGAAGTACAAGTAAATCGCTGCTTCATCTGAATGTTTGTGGCCTTTGGGGGATGGGGAAGGAGGGACCTCTGCAGTCCAACATCAGGATTCGCCGTTAACAGCATCGCCAATGCCACCCCTGCCATGTCATTGGGGGGGGCGATGGCCACCATCGTTGTGCTAAATGGCCGCCCGCTGCGTGAACGTGGTGGTGCAGCCACTAACCTCACAGGTGGGGGGCGCTGCCATTTTTCAGTCTAGATGATAGCAAAAAATTGCAAAGAGATATTGATAGACTTGGTGAGTGGGCAAAACTGTGGGAGATGGATTTCAATGCAGGCAAGTGTGAGATTATCCATTTTGGACCAAAAAAGGATAGAGCAGGGTACTTTTTAAATGGGAAGAGGTTAAGTACAGTGGATGTCCAAAGAGACTTGGGGGTTCAGGTGCATAGATCTTTAAAATGCCACGAGCAAGAGCAGAAAATAATCAAAAAGGCTAATGGAATGCTAACCTTTATACCTAGAGGACTGGAGTATAAAGACACAGAGGGTATGCTGCAGCTGTACAAAACCCTTGTTAGACCCCACTTGGAGTACTGTGAACAGTTCTGGGCACCACACCTTAGGAAGGATATATTGGCCTTGGAGGGAGTGCAACGTAGGTTTACAAGAATGATACCTGGACTACAGGGGTTAAGTTACGAGGAGAGATTACACAAATTAGGCCTGTTTTCGCTAGAATTTAGAAGGTTAAGGGATGATCTGATCGAAGTCGTCAAAATATTAACAAGAAAAGACAGGCTAGATAAAGATAAACTATTTCCACTGGTTGGAGATTCTAAAACTAGGGGGCATAGTCTAAAAATTAGGACTAGACCGTTCAGGAAAGATGTTAGGAAGCACTGCTTCACGCAAAGGGTGGTAGAGTTTGGAGCTCTCTCCCACAAACAGCATTTGAAGCTAAAACAGTTGTTAATTTTAAATCTGAGAGAGATATATTTTTGTTAAGCAAAGATATTAAGTGATATGGGCCAAAGGCAGGTATATGGAGTTAGGCCATGGATCAGCCATGATCTCATTGAATGGTGGGACAGGCTCAAGGGGCTGAATGGCCTGTTCCTATCTTCCTATGTTCCTATGCATGTCTGTGCTAGATATCCAGGAAGATGCCATGACTCATTCACTCTGTAATAATGACATCTCCAGCAGGTTCTCTCCATGACACAGCCTCAACAGCTGACTCCTTCTCATAGATCTTATAGAAGACAAAGGCTACCCTCTGAAGATATTGTTGCTGAGTCCTGTAAGGAACCCTTCCAATTTCCACAGCAGAGATACATCAGGAGCCTCAACATCACCACAGCAATAATAGAGCAAGCCATTAGGTTGCTCAAGATGTGGTTCAGGTGCCTGGACAGATCTGGAGATGACCTTCAGTATGCCCCTCAAGGGTCTCCAGGATTGTTGCAATCTGCTGTGCCCTTCACAACATCACAGTGCAGAGAGGAGTGCTGCTGCAGCTTGAGGAAGATATAGAACAGCCGGTATTAGAGGTGGAGGAAGAGAGAGAGGTAGAGGACCCAGATGTGGCCATGGTGCCTGCAGTCACACACCTGGAAGCTTGAGTCCAGGCACGCCTCACTTAATATGTGTATGTAAAGACACCTGGCAGTGAAATCAGAAATCCTATTCCACCCCTCCCACCAAGACACACCTCATTCAAACAGCCAACTGTCATATTCACTTGCTTTCCTCCTCATAAAGGCAGATCATAACATTCACCTGAAGGCTAATGTCCAAGGTGAATGGGTGAGGCAACAAAGAAGAGGCCATGAGAAAGAGTTCTATTAAAGTCTTTCATTCATTGAAATAAACATCGTTATCACTCCATTAACCATGTCATAAGCACCATTAACCTTGTTATAAGCACCCAAGAGAACCCCCTGGTGCAGCTAAGACGTCTTTCTCATTTGCTTCTTCATACTCCTACATGGTGCCACCCCTATGGCTTCAGCTGAGCTGAAGACAGACTGTTCATTCCCCTGCTCTGACACGAGAGGCCTGTGGCAGACATAGAGTCGTCGAGTCATTACGGCACAGAAGATGGCCATTTGGCTCATTGAGTCCATTCTGGCTCACTGTAGAACAATCCAATCGGTCCCATTCCCCCAGTCTATCCCTGTAGCCCTGCAAGTTTACTTCCCTCAAGTATCCATCTAATTTGTTTTGAAAACATTCATCGTCTCTGCTTCCACCGCCCTCGTAGGCAGTCCTTCCTTGTACCATCAGCTAATGTACCAAAACTTGTACCATCTTTGTCTACCTTATCTAAATCTGTCATAATCTGTACACCTCTATCAACTCTCCCCTCAATCTTCTTTGCTCCAAGAAGAACAAACACAGCTTCACCAAGCTAACCTTGTAGCTAAATTCCCTCATCCCTGGAACCATTCTGATATATCTCTTCTGCATCCTGTCAAGGACCCTCACATCTTTCCCATGTCTTCTTTCCATTCTTCTCCTTTCTGAATGCTTCACCATCAAGATTTTCTGCAGCTTTTCATACCTTTGCCAAGGTCCCTTTAACTACTGCGACTTCATTGACAGGGTGAGGGTCATCATCGCGCCTGCACTCTCTAATTTGTCAGGAAACCTGGAAGCAGGATGCTAATGCCATGCCTCAGTTGAACAGCCACAGCAAAGCCCACACCAGCAACAACTGCGTTCCCGGGTCAGCCCCATTAAAATTCTGCCCAATTGTAATAATATGAGATTATAAAGTAAACAAAAACCCACAATGCTGGAAAACTCTGCAAATTAATATGCTGAAAAAGTTAGTTCGTTTATAAACACCACCCTGAAAACAGCCATGAATATAGGATGAAAATAAAAATAAGGAGCAAGAACATTGAATGTTTCAGGCTGTGTCCAGGCTCTGTGACCGAAAGTTGTTTACAGGCTGCCTCTGTTTACTGGCATTCATCTGAGTTTCTACCTTTGCCATTTCTCAGTCCATGTATATCGTGTCCAAACTATACTTGCTTGCTCCCATTGGCTGTGAGAAATTTCCTCCACGGTGTTGCTGTCAAATACTGTTACGGCCAGGTGAGGAGGGGGTTTCAGGCTCCCTTCTTGCCCCTTCTTATTTGACTGCAACAGGGTTTATTCCTTTTAAATAGTGGTTGTATGAGTGTTTTACCTTTCTCCTTTATTGTGATCGTGAAAGAACCAATCGGTCACGTCTTCTTGAGTTTAAACAAGAGGTAAGTTTATTAAACTTAACACTAACCTATTTTAAAAATATGCTACACATTCACGCACACATTCACACGAGAATCACACACACACAAATAGATTACAGGAGGGAAAATAGATTTGGTGGTTCGATTAAAGTCCAGAATAAATGGAATTTAAATACAGTCTGTAAAGTGGATAATCCATTAGTCCTCAGCTGAAGCTGTATTCTTGAAGTTCTTGGTTGGTCAAAGTGTATTTTGACTGGCTTGCTTTGTTCAAGATTTTCATGAAGGCAGAATCTGTAGTTGGCTGTCTTCCCCTGGTTGCTGGCTTTAGGCATGGAGGCTCCCCCAGTCGCAGACGGTTTTCAAACCTGATGTTTTCTGTGGAGAGAGAAAGAGAAGCATGCAGCTTTCGACTGCTGTTCACTCAGTTACCGCTTGTCTTCTGTCAGTGTAACAAAACTTATAGTTTTTTCAGAGAGGGACAGATGGTCACATGGTTCTCTCAATCCCCTTTGTTTTTAATGAACTTTTCTGGAACCTTCTAATGAAATTCAAGGTTCCACATGCCCCAAGATGCCAATTCACACTTGGAGGGGATTGGCTCTTTCAAAGTTAAAGTGAGGATTGCCTTGACTGCTATGCTAATGAAGGCATTTCAGGTAATTCAATCACTTAGAGCAATCCATTGTCCTGGGTGGGCTTCTTGTTAAACTTTCTGTCTCCAGTTCAATCTCCTGGTATTTCAGTGGCCATATTGGCTGTTAGTTTTTTTTTAAAGTTACTGTAGGATTTTTTCCCATTAAAAGTCTAATGTAAGTTTCCAACCAAGGAAATTAATATTTCCCATTGGCATTTAGGGTTTCCTTGACAATTACACATCTGATTACTTGAAAAAATGATCCTACATGTGGAAAATAACAATCCTAAAGCAGGAGATTTGTATTCCCTGGGTGAAACTCCCGCCAAATGCAGGAGAGTTGGTAGGGCCACTGTCTGGAAAGAATGCTAGGCCTGGAGTTTTCTTCCTGGGTGCAACGTGAAGGTTAGACCCAAAAATTCATCCAATGTTGAGCCCATTTTGCCCATGTCAAGTTACATCCAAATATCCTCCCAATCCCAATCTCATTAGAATATGCTTGAACTAAAAATGGGCAGACATTTGTGTAAAAAATGAGGCCCAGAGAAAGCACTGAGCTCACCCACATATTTCTTCCTTAAATATGAACATTTTACCTTCAATTCATTTAACCATCATTTATGTACATCCGGTCTACAATGTTTAGGAACCTGCAATTGGGAAAGCTTTTTAATTTTTAATGTAACTATGCCAAAAGATTGATTCATAGAAACAGAAAATATAGAGCAGGCCTCACTGAGGATTTTTTTGTTTAAAACCCTTGAAAAATTGCAGCATAATACCAGAAGATTGACTTTCTTCCCTGCTGTACCTAAAAATCAGGTCACAATTTTTAAAATTCTTTCACGGGATGTGGGCGCCACTGGCTCGGCCAGCATTTATTGCCCATCGCTAATTGCCCTTGAGAAGGTGGTGGTGAGCTGCCTTCTTGAACCGCTGCAGTCCTTAGGGTGTAGGTACACCTACAGTGCTGTTAGGAAGAAAAGAGACCCTCCAAACAGGTGCAATTGGAGGATGCTTTGTGGGTAGAGGTTCATTTGAGCATTGGGTTTGATGGATGGTCATTAAAAAAGGACACTTGGACAAATTGTAGTTCCAAGCATAACTAACTTATGTCCAAAATTGTGCGATCTTTTAAGTCACGTTATTGGGTTGCACCAAGATTATGCATTACACTAGGCGCAGATGCAGAGAAAGCTCCAGGCTATTGCTTCAGTCATGCATGAGCTGCAAATTATTGTTATAAAGCACTAAAGGCAAGGGATAAAATGTCATGTGAATCTTTAATTGATGCAAAGTCCTACTTTATGGCAAAATAGTAGCAGTATGTTAGCTGCTTACCTGACATCTAAGAAAAATTATTTTTTCAATTCCCAAATCTTTTTGATATTTGTTACATAGTCCATATTCTAAATATAAATATATTTGTAGGATATTTGATGTACTGTTTAAGGGGTTTGGCAAATAGTATGTCTGCAAAGGTCAGTTTTCTTGTACTGATATTAGAAAAAAAACATTGCAGTTATGCCAAGGACAGTTGAAATGTGTTGCAGAATGCTTTATATCAGTAGGGACTGCCTATACTGTAATGATAGTTGCTTTGAATTTGAAGAGTTTCATTATATGACAGTTTTTTGTCTCTAATAGCAAACATTAGAAATGCCTCTCCTCAAGAAATACAATGAACCAGATTTTGCTGTAGCAGGACATCTAATGGCATCTGCCATTAGTTAAACTTTTTTTGCCTACAAGGATGCTGGAAATGCAAACTGAAAGTAGCACAGAGAGGGAAAGAGGGCATCTTCTTAAGCAATGAGATTTACATTTTAAAAATAAACAGCAGAAGGTCTGAGAAGGAGGCTAAACGTATGAGCTGCATTCATGTCAAATCAGGTACAGAAAGTGAAACAAAGAGAGGGAAAGAAAGATTGGATAAGAGAAAGAACAAGACAGAAAGGAGAAGTAAGATTTTTTTTAAATTGACATTATTAAAATCTAATACACCTGAAGGAATACGACTCCACACTAATAATTAATTTAGGTGCCAAAGAGGTTGATTGGCAGTCACATTGTTGAAATGGTACCTATGCTTGTAATTACTAGCCCTAAATTCCGCCGCAGTTTTAGTTTGTATTTACCGTGCAAATAGAGCAACTCCACAATATTCTATGAATTCGAATGTCAATGGTGAGGCAGGGCAATGAAATGCTGTTTTTACGCCGTTAATGGCACAGCAGTGCAACGCGGACAGCATCATTTGGATATTTGCTTTTTATTGCTCATCTGCCTCTCATCTGAAATTGCTGCACCATTTATGCATAAATAACAACAAGCACCACTTTGCTATTTTGATAGCAAAATCTGGCCCATCGTATTCTGGGGTGGTTTGTATCATTTTATAGAGGAAGTGCAATCAATAACCTGAAAATGTATCATGCATTCTGAAATGAGCAGCACTGTATTCAGGCAGCATTCATACTGTCGCAGTATGCTTTCTGTGACTGAAATAAGTGTTGTAATTAAATTGGCTGTGTGACCACTAAGACAATTTGTTAATGTGAAACACGATGTTATTATTCCCTTCAAATTGAGTCATGTTGTATGATTAAAGGAGTAAGAATTTCCCACCTGTATGGAAAATATTTTTTGATCGCTGAATGTATCCAACGCTAGTATGCATTTAAAATGGTGCGTTGACGGGTAATGTTTTTTTCGGAATGAACCAAAGAAACTTAACGTACTGGCGATGGAACAGAAAAAAGCCAAGCTTAACGCCGTGCTGCGACTGATTCGCACGCGCTCTCCCCGGGGATTGGGCTGACGGATGAGCTTTTTAACGTCACTGCAACCAGATATATGGGTGCAGTTCTGCTTTACTGCAGTATGATGCGGCTGCATATATTTCAGTGCACTCTGCTTGAAGAAAAGATGAGAACGCTGCATATGCTGAGTTTGTTTTAGGGAAAGAAAGGATATAAAAACCGGCTAAATTCCCGTGATTACAGAAAATCTTTCACCGCCTTCTCAGTGTGGTTCCAACTCGGTGCTGTGTTTGCGTATGAAAGCGCAATGGATCAACGCAGCACTGTTCCCTTTTTTGCATAGATTTAAGTCTGTCAGACAGAAAAGCAACGAACAGGACACCTCAAACACTATTGAAGGACCCATTCTAATAGTATTTGTCTAGCAATTGTTTTGAGCAAACATACAAAGAATGCATGTTGAAAGACAGCAAACCTCAACATCATCTCAGTCCACCGATAAATACCAGACATTGACAAACAGAATACCAAGAAGATAGAAGCTACACAACGCATCAAGAGACCATTTAAAGACATCTTATGCTCTTTTAAAAGGACCGCTGAGAACAAGAATAAGAGTCTGTCTAGAGATTTCTTGTCTTCCTACCCTGCTGTTTATGTTACCGATTGTGCACAGTACCTGCCATTGCTATTTAGGATCACAGTAGCTTCTTTGTAAACTGCCGATATGGCCAGCCAGCAAGATTCAGGCTTCTTTGAGATCAGCATCAAGTCATTGCTGAAATCCTGGAGCAATAGTAAGTAAACACCGACCATAGTGTGCTCTATTGGACACAATACTCCTGATGGATAATGATTTTGGTTTATACATGCTATTGTTGCACATCTCTGTTTTTTTTGTTTCCAGCTGCCACTTGGAATCAAAATGTCATAGATTTAAATAATTCTCATTACGTGCGGAGGCTGTAATGGAATTAAGGAAGATTTGTCTTGATTGAATTCCCTTATCAAGCTGCTTTTAGGCCTACAATTACAGTGCAAGCATTTCCTGTCTATGTTTAATTTTGTTTAGACTTCATAATGAAAAAAATCCCCTGCATTTAAAAAAACAAGCAGGAGGGTGGTAGGACTCCATGCTAGTTGCTTTTATAATTGCTTTTTAGAACTGCGTAGTTCTGGCAGGCAAGTTATATGTAACGATAACGTATATTAACCGCCACATTGGCTTTAAAATGACAGGCGACCGAGTCACTCATTTTCATGTGTCTTTTTTTTTGTCATTAAAAACAATAGGTTTAGGTACGATTATGCATTCCATCGATTTAAGTAATAAGTGCAAAGCTTTTACCTTGAATATCTGTTTATTTTGAACATAGAAATTAGTTCTAAAGCATTCATGTATAATACCTGATTTTTAACATTTCAGTGGTTTAGAAAAACAAAATAAAGAAATGTGGAGGTTTTAGGTAGGGCAATTTGCCACAGATTGATCAGGTAATGATAGACTTGTTATATATTGTGGTAAATGAAAATGTGGATTTGAGAATTAACATATGTAATCATTACTCAGTGTCATATATTCTACCTCTGGACCCTGGTTTTGGAATTGTTTACTTTCTATCAGACCTCTTTCACGTTAGTGTCCTTCAAAATGTTTTTAATGCATTGCACAATTGAGAGCTACTGTGATAACAGTCTAGAAGCCTAAACTGATGATATTAAAGATATCGATTGTAATGTGCTATGCTGTTTGCAGTACCTGTAACTATATTTTTAGAAAATTTTAAAATACAGTCTTTGTATAAAACCTTTGATTTTATGGGCCTGACAGAACTGTATTTACATCATTGACCATCTTTGATTTTAGATCTCTTGCACAGTTTGTTGACATAATTCAAAGCCATTAAACAGTAACATAACAATTAAAAGGCCTTTTGTCATTTGAAGAAGTAGTCCTCTTTAAGAATCCATCATTACAGTTCTTCCTTTTCAAAGTTGTTGATTTAATATTCTTTGCACAGAAGAAAAGTGAAGTGCTATTTTAATTTATAGAATTGCATAGCGTATACAGCACAAAAAATGGGCCATTCCAGCGTTTATGCTCCATTCATGCCTCCTCTTGTCTTTCTTTATCGAACTCTATCAGAATAACCCTCTATTCCTTTCTCTTCATTTGCTTACCTAGCCTTCCCTTAAATGCACGTGTACTATTTGCCTCAACCATTCCCTGTGGTTGTGAGTTCCACATTCTTACTACTTTTTGGGTAAAGAGGTTTCTTCTGAATTTCCTATTTGATTACATTGATGACCTCTAGTTTTGCTCTTCTCCACAACTGGAAGCAGTTGTTTACTGTATCAAAATGTTTCATATAGATTAAAATTATTAGGTCATCACTCAGCCATCTCTTTTCGAAACCCAGCCTGTTCATCCTTTTCTAATAGGTGTAACATCAAAGTTCTGGTATCCTCCTTGTGAATCTTTTTATTTGACCTCTCCAGTGCCTTTATACCCTTTGTGTAATTGGCGACCAGAATTGTACACAGTACTCCAAATGTAATCTAACCAAAGTTCAATACGAGTTTAGAATAACTTCTCTATTTTTCAATTCTATCCGTCTAGAAATAAACCCGAGTACTTGGTTTGCTTTTTTTTTTTATGGCCTTATTAACTTCTACATCACTACTTTTAGTGATTTGTGTATTTGTAGTCCAAGATCCCTTTGTTCCTGTACCCCATTTATATTCTTATTCATGTAATAAGTGTGCTCCTTGGGGATTATTTTTCTAGGCCCCTGGAAGTTGATGTGGAGGCAGAGAGGGTAACAAACAATTTTAGGGAAAAAATGCTTCGGGCCAGTTTGTTGAAAAGTTTTCACCTTCGGCTGCTTTTCCCAGGGGCGAGCTGGGTCTGATGCCAGAAGCCCTTGCATCTGTGGCAGGAAACCAGTTAAGGTAGTTAGGGATAAAAACAAAAAGTACTGGAAATACTCAGCAGGACTGGCAGCATTTGTGGAGAGAGAAGCAGTTAACGTTTCAGGTCTGATGAAAGGTCACGGGTCACGGCCTCTGACCTGCTCTTGTAGCCATAGTATTTATGTGGCTGTTCCAGTTCAGTTTCTGGTCAATGGTAACCCCGCCACCACCTCCCCCCCCCCCCCCCCCCCAGGATGTTAGTGTGGGGATTCAGCGAGGGTAATGCCATTGAATGCCAAGGGGAGATGGTTAGATTCTGTCTTGTTGGAGATCATTATTGCTTGGCACTTGTGTGGCGCAAATGTTACTTGCCACTTATCAGCCCTAGCGAATGTTACTGAACATTGCACGATCATCAGTGAATATCCCCACTTCTGACCTTATGACAGAGGGAAGGTAATTGATGAAGCAGCTGAAGATTGTTGGGCCTAGGACATTAGCCTGAGGAACTTCTGCAGCAATGTCCTGGGGCTGGGATGGCACCTCCATTACATCCCTGCTGCTCTTGCTGCTTGCCCCTCAGCAGCACTCTCACTGGTGACACTGTGAAGGCTGCCAATTGCCCTAGCAATGAGCTGTGCTGTATCCACCTCCCTCTTCTGGATACTGCCCACTGTCCCTAATTGGATGGCACTCCCAGAGACGGGTTCTTAATTGTCCGGCACACATTAGATGGCGCCTGAGTCCTACTACTGCTGTGAACGGGGTCGGAACCTGAAATTTGTCCTGTTGCTGAAATGATCAAAGTCGAGAAAATTCAGCCTCTTATTTTTCTTAGCAAAATGTAATTCCTCACACTTATCTGTGTTGAAATTCATTTGTCAATTATATGCCCATTCTTCAAGTTTATTAATGTCTTCTTGCGATTTCTCGCTGTCCTCTTCAGTGTTGACTATCGGCCCCAATTTGGTGTCATCTGCAAATTTAGAAATTCTGTTTCAAGAGGTTTTATTTTTGTACTAAAATCTTAGAATTCTGTGTGTTTTTAAAAAAACTGCAAAAAGGATTTTCACTGGACGTGGACACCTGCAAATAGCTGAAATTTTTGGATGTTGACTTTGTATACAAGAATAGGAAAGCAGGCAGTTTCAAGGAAGCCAGCCAAGGGTTTTGCCCTCCTCAGAGCAACCTTTGAATGACACAGGAGACTCTATGACAGGTCACGTGATCGGCTCAGGAAGGTTTACTTTCACTTGGGACTCTTTTAAAAACCAGTGAGTTGGTCAAAGAGCAAGCATTTGAAATTTGTTTTCTGACCTGCCTGGAAATCAAAGTGGAAAACCCAGAAAAATACCTCTCTCTGTAAGAAGCAAACCTGTATTTGAAAGGTGACAGATTCCTATTGCCTTCTGTGTCAGAAGAATTCCTGCATCCAGTGTTGTTCCTGTTGCCTCCTGTGTTTTGGGAAATCCTGGAACATGAAGAAAGCTTCTACTAGTTTACTGCTTCTGTGAGTCCTCAGCAGACCTGTTGCTACACTCTTGCTGAAAGACCTATGACACCTGCTGTCGTCGAATTGCTTTGAACGCCTACCCATGACAGACTGTTCATCAACTTCGAGTGGCATCCAACTATTTGACTCTGGGATACCTCACCCAACTGAAGAATTTCCTACCAGAATAGGACCAACTGAATTACTTTATTATTCCTTTTATTTATGTGAAACAGCTGTAAACCAGAATCCTTTTTTCCCCCCAGTTAACCATTTTTATTGAATGTATGTGTGTGCATGAGGGCTAGGGAATTAGGGAGCTTTTCATATGTATAGATTTATCTCATTAGTTGTTAAGACTTTTTTTCTAATAAATGGTTAATGATGTTGTTTGAAGAAACCTGGTTGGTGTGCTTTATTCTGAGGGGCAAATAAAGTCTAATTGACAGTAGGTGGGAAAAATTTATTGATAGGCTGTGATCCGTGGGGAAGTGGGACTGAATTAACAGTGCATTTCTCCTGCCTGGGTCGTAACACATTTTTGATTCCAAAGTCTAAATCATTAATATAAATTGTGAATAAGAGTGGTGCCAGCACTGATCTCCACTTTCTGCCTTCTGTCACTCTGAATAGCTACCCTTTTCTCTTGCTTTCTGTCATTAAACCAGTTTAGCTATCCATTCTGCGACTTTTCCTCTGACTCAGCATCCTCTGAGCTTATTCGTTAATCTATTACGTGATACCGTATTGAAGCCTTTTGGCAATTTAGATAAATTACATATACAGCATTAACCTTGCCTTCACTGAATACAAATGTTTGGATAATTAGAGAAGAGCTTCAAGTTATTAGGAGTAATCCGTACATTCTAGGTGGAATTTTCTGAACTTAATCTCTGCTGAAATGGTGGGACTGTTAGCGGGTCAGGTATCACAACTGGAGCAAACTTTGCTGAGGCTGTTTAACTAAGCTATGCCATTAGCATCCCACCTCTGGGTTTTCCAACCAATCAGGGAGGGAGGCAGGATGACAAAGTGAGCAAGAGAACAGCCTTTCCAACCAAGTAAGCATGGAACGAAGTGGCCGAAGAAGTCAGCAGCAGGTATGGCTCCTGCAACCTGGCGATAGTGCACCAAGAGGATCCTGGACCTCCAGGAGGGTGGGAAAGGTGAGTGGCAGAACACTTTCAGGTGCCAAGTCCCACACTCTAGGCTGGACCTTGTTGTCCCACCTGTGGTGGGTTCCGTGGCAGGGGGACCTGAAGATGGGTCTGAATGAGGCCCACCATAGACCTTGACGATGGGAGGGCCTGGCCTGATCTTCCTGGCAGCGGTGAGGCTCTGTGTCAGCCAAACCCTGCCCTCTCTGTCGCTGGGTGACAGGACCTCAATTTAAAATTCAAATAAATAAAATTAATACATTTACATAGACTCACCAATCTTGAGGGACCAACGCAATGTTCAGACAAGGGCAGCAAATGCATGGGAGCACCACCACCTGCAAGTTCCCCTCCAAGTCACACACCATCCTGACGGAACTATATCACCGTTCCTTCACTGTTGCTGGGTCAAAATCCTGGAATTCCCTTCCTAATAGCACTGTGGGTGTACCTACCCCACATGGACTGCAGCTGTTCAAGAAGGCAGCTCACCACCACCTTCTCAAGGGCAATTAGCAATAGACAATAAATGTTGACCTGGCCAGTGATGTCCTTATCCCATGAATGAATTAAAAAAAACTTCCCGCGCCTTCAATTCCCTGTCCGGGGAACGATGGCGTGACACTGATGGGGAGGGGGTAGGAGGTCAGATTTTTAGTGTTGTGGGGGAACGTGATGGGGTCAGATGCATGCATTGGGTGTAGGGGATGGTGGGAAGGGTTGCACTTCAAACTTTGTGCAGTTTGGGGGGGCAGGGCAGGTAGGGCAGATGTAAAAGGTAAGTGTTTGGGGTAGGGAAGAGCGAATAGTTAATGTAACCATTATTGGTGGGATGGGAAAGGGGCATAAGAAATTATTTAATTTTGGGTGGTATGTGTTTAAAAATTTAAATTAGGTGGCAGGGCTGGCTGCCTTTTAAAAAAAAATGGCATGAGTGCCTGTTCACAGGCAGCTGATGCCATTGCCGGGGACGAACCGCCCACCCCCTCCACGGGATTTGGGGGGGCACCCCGCCATTTTTTGAGCTTGCCACCGAGATCAGCGGCAGGCTCTTAAAATCCAGTGCTCTGACTTTCTCAGTATTCTCCTTCACAGCACTGCTTAGAACAACATGTTGCAGCTGCACTCATTCCTCTCCCTGCTGGCACCTCACATCCCCTTCTGAGCAGCCAACACTCACACTCGCCCTCATCCTATTACCCTCTTGAGCCCATGCCTCACAATCACCCTCCATAAATGTTGTCCTTCCCTGCTATCCACACAAGCCATTTCTAACTCTTCTAACTCTCTGCTGTTTCTCTCCTGGCAGGGGAAGCCGCAATCCTGTCGATGAGTCTCTTCGCTTATGATGCTGCATTAACATCCCACACAGAAGAGTGTCTGCAGAGGCTCATCGACAGGATTGTGACTGCCTGCAGCGAATTTGGCCTAACCATCAGCCTCAAGAAAATGAACATCAAGGGACAGGACATCAGAAATGCTCCATCCATCAATATTGGCAACCATGCTCTGGAAGTGGTTCAAGAGTTCACCTACCTAGGCTCAACTATCACCAGTAACTTTTCTTTCAATGCAGAAATCAACAAGCGCATGGGAAAGGCGTCCGCTGCTATGTCTAGACTGGCCAAGAGGGTGTGGGAAAATGGTGCACTGACACGGAACACAAAAGTTCGAGTGTATCAAGCCTGTATCCTCAGTACCTTGCTCTACGGCAGCGTGGCCTGGACAACGTATGTCAGCCAAGAGTGCTGTCTCAATTCATTCCATCTTCGCTGCCTACAGAGAATCCTTGGCATCAGGTGGCAGGACCGTATCTCCAACACAGAAGTCCTCGAGGCGGCCAACATCACCAGCATATACATCCTACTGAGCCAGCAGCGCTTGAGATGGCTTGGCCATGTGAGCCGCATGGAAGATGGCAGGATCCCTAAGGACACATTGTACAGCGAGCTCGTCACTGGTATCCGACCCACCGGCCATCTATGTCTGCACTTTAAAGACATCTGCAAACACGACATGAAGTCCTGTGACATTGACTACAAGTCATGGGAGTCAGTTGCCAGAGCTGGCGGACAACCATAAAGGCAGGGCTAAAGAGTGGCGAGTCGAAGAGACTTAGCTGTTGGCAGGAAAAAAGACAGAAGCGCAAGGAGAGAGCCAACTGTGTAACAGCCCCGACAACCAATTTTATCTGCGGCGCCTGTGGAAGAGTCTGTCACTCTAGAATAGGCCTTTATAGCCACTCCAGGTGCTGCTTAACAAACCACTGACCACCTCCAGGCGCTTACCCATTGTATCTCGAGATAAGTAGGCCAAACAGAAGAGCAGGGGAAGAGAGCATGCAACCTCAGGGAAAGACAGAGACCCGTCGATTGGTGGGGGGCGGGGAGGGGTGGTTGTCCTCCTCTGACAGATACCTTGTTGGCTACTGGCAATTGTGCCACCAGGCCCACTGAGAAGGAGGTCTTGTTCCAGGAGGCTACAGATGTCAGCAACCACCTGTTGTGAAAGTCTGAGCCTCGTGAGATACTGGGTGGTGCTCTCACATATCAAGAGAGATGATCCTCTGCCTGTAGACTCTGTATTGGGGGCTTTGTTGTCTTCCAGCTTGATCTCTGTGTCCATCCTCTCTGCCATGTGGAGCAGCATGTGGCTGAGGAGAAGGTAGCTGCTGTTGGGGATTTTGATGCTGCTACTTGACTTGTCGCATCAGAGGTGGAAGGTAGAGCTGCATAAGCTTCCCCATGCTGTGCTGAAGGCTGGCAGCAGGGAAGTACAACTGAAGGTCAGTGAAGTGCAGGGCAGGTGAAGTACCTTCCAGGAAGTTGCCAATCATCCGCTAAGCAGTGAAAGCACACTCTCTGAGAAGAAATCTTATGAACAGTAGCCTCTCACCTGGCAGTATCTACAGCTCTTCAGTTTCACTGAAGAAACACTCAGGGCTGTGCATTTGCCTCGTTCACCCTGGAAACCTACTGACAAGTCAGGAAACGGGTGCCTGGCTGTTAAAGTCAGAATTAAGGGTGTTACGACCAGGTGAGAAAACTGTTTAGCAGTCTCTTTCAGCCTTCACCTGGTCTTACTGTAACAGGGTTTAATTTTAAAGACTGTGTTTTGAGCTCCCCCTTCGTGAATCCTTGTTCACCACTTTCCAATTATAAGGCAAAGAAATGAGCATAAACAGGCTTTCTTAGGTTTAAAGAAGAAAACTGAAATTTTATTAAATTTAAACTTAAACTCTAATTCGGTAAACGCCTACGAATACATGCTGCGCCCCAAGCTAGCATGCACATGCGGTATGCACATGCAAATAGAGACAGAAAAGAGCAGAAGAAAAATAGTGAAGAGGTTTGAGGCAATCTCTGAAGTGGGGTTTTTTACTGTGCTTCTATCTCACTATAGAGTCCTTGAATGTAGGTAGTCTTGCTTTTCGTTGGGGCCCAGTATTCTTCTTAAACCTTGTTCACTGTAGAAAGCTTTTCTCTCTTGGGGTTCATATGTCTTCAATGGATCTTCAATTCCGTGAGAAAGAGATGGGAGCAAGGCCCTTTCAGTCCAATTCAGTTTTAAAACTCTGTGGCAAGTTCAAATACAAAAAAACTCCAAGTCATGTGACTAAACTGGTCTGACCACGTCTTCTGTGTATTGGGGAAGCAGGGATTGGTTCCTTTGTTCCAACACTGTCTGATAGTATGCAGAAAAGTTCTTTCCGGCGAGGGGCCTGGCAATTCCTTGTGATAGGCCCTCTTTTCTTCCCAGCAACAATTTTAAGTTTTAATATTCATGTGGCGAAATATGTGTCTCATTCTTGGCAGGCGGGGGCCTGCATGACAAGGTTTAAAAGAGTACATAATTAGCTATTATAATATTTAAATGCCTTAACCGACAGCTATATTGGTTTCGCTTCTCATCTTCAATCCCTCCCGGGGGAAACCTGGAAGAGGGCAGGACGATGTTGGGATCCAGACCCGATGTCATTTTTGGGAGATTTTTGTGAAAATTCCCCCTCCATGTGTGAGGTACTCACTGAAAAATGTTGTAGAATGTCTATAGGATTCTTATGATTTTTAAAACAAAAATAGTTGAATTCCCTAAGATCTAACAGGATTATGGTTTTGAAGTTTTACAGAATTGCAGTAGTGAGAAATTATTAATTTTGTTTGTAGGCTATTTAACAGACAAGATTTATTTGCCTAATTGTCTCACCTGTTATTTGGCTTATTGAACTCCTGTAAACAATTCGCTACGAAGGCACAATTTCAGCAGCGTAATTCCTGCTCAAAATATTTTTAAGACTTTTAGCAGAAGACGTAGAATGGTAGCTCATGTTTATGTTGTGTGATCTCAGATGCATAATTTTCAGCATTCACTAGACATAGATAATTATGGGGCATGGTGATGCAATATATTCGAGTATGAGATGGTTGTGTGCAGTTTGAATCACATATTGTGTTAACTTCCAGATTTCATTAGTGTGCCTGCGAGGAGATACTGTGCAGAGGCCAGGTATCTCCCTAAGGAAAGGAAAAAATGGAGTATCATCACTAAGCTACTGTTGTGCGTCTGCTAGGAACTGGCTGGAATTGTATTAAAAAATCAAAGGATTCATGCCTTCCAAAATTCTTAGTGATATTTTATTTTCATGAAAATTACAGTAAAAGCTACAATGTGAATTTATGCCTGCATATATAAAGAGCTATCTAAACCTTGATCTTGTACATCTGTATCAAATCTCCCTTCAATCTCCACTGCCTAAAGTTTACGTATTTCAGGGTAATACCTGAATACCTTGAAATACCTCATTCAAATCAAGAAATTATGTTTAAACAACAGCAACTTTTATTTATATAGCACCTTTTAGCATAATAAAACGTCCCAAGGCACTTCACCAGGAGTGTTATTAAGCAAAATTTGACAACGAGCCACATAATGTGACATAAGGGCAGATGGCAAAAAGCTTGGTCAACAAGGTAGATTTTAAGCAGCATCATAAAGGAGGAACGAGAAGTGGAGAGGTGTAGGGAGGCAATTCCAGAGCTTAGGGCCTAGGCTGCTGAAGGCACAGACATCAATGGTGGAGTGATTAAAATCGTGGATGCTCAAGAATTAGATAAGCACAGATATCATGGAAGGTAGTGGGGCTGGAGGAGATTACAGAGATAGAGAGGGGCGAAACCATGGAGCAATTTGAAAAGAAGGATGAGATGTTTAGAATTGAGGCGTTGCTTGACTGGGAAACAATGTAGTTTAGGCAACATTCAAAATTTTAAAACCACACTTAATAAAGAGGAAACTGGATGGTGCAGTTGGTTGGTATACCCATCAGCTTCATCTGATAAGGTTAAAGAATTTCCTTTCCTCTAGCTATACATGTCTCAAAGAAGGACAGGCCTGGGTATCAAATAATCTTGGATACAAGGTGTTCAGGAAAGGAAAGGGGCAGGGGTGGCAGTATTGAATAAGGAGAATATTGCAGTGCTGGAGAGAGAGGATGTCCCAGAAGGGTCAAGAACAGAATTTATTTGGCTATTGTTAAGAAACAAAAAAAGGTGCCGTTACATTGCTTGGTGACGTCTATAGACCACCAACTAATGGGAAAGATGTAGAGAAACAAATTTGCAAGCAGATTACAGAAAGGTGCAAGAATTATGGAGTAGTTATAATGGGGGACTTCAATTATTTGAATATAGACTGGGATAGTAGTAGTGTAAAGGGCAGAGAAGGTGTCTTCTCTTATAGCCTGCCCTGAGGCTGCACCCCGATGGAGTTCTGTTTTTACATCCTATTTAAGGCCACAACCTGCTGGTTCCTTCCTTACAGCCTGCCTTTCTCCTGAAAGTCTGTTAAATTTATCTGGATTTAGAATTCCGTTGTTTATTGTCATGCTCCAAAATGCAGAGACCAGTAGTCTGAGTTCCACAAAGCTGCTCGGCATTTTCATTTCCCCCAGCTGTTATCATCTGCCTGGTTCATTTGCATGTTCCCAATGACTGACTCCTTGTTCTAAGATACAAAAGTCTGTGAAGGCAAAACCCATTGTTCTTCAGATATTACTGCTGTAGTCCCTTCTTCAGAAGACAATCTTTGATCTTTTCTCTCTGTTGTCCTGGTAACCTTTTGCAGATAGTCTTTTGCAGAGTGGAGGTGAGGTCAGGTGACCTTCTGGACTCCATCTTGATCTTTTAAAAATCACAATCTTTAAGACATAATCATGTTAGAAGGTCCAGCATTCATAACACCAGGACATCATTGCGCGAGTTCCTCAGGGTAGTGTCTTAGGCCTAACCATCTTCAGCTGCTCTTTTAATGACCTTCCCTCCATCATAAGGTCAAAAGGGGGGGGATGTTTGCTGATGATTGCACAGTGATCAGTACCATTTGTGACTCCTCAGATACTGAAGAAATGCATGCCCACATGCATCAAGACCTGAACAATATTCAGGCTTGGTGTGCCACACAAGTGCCAAGCAATGACTAGCTCTGACAAGAGAGAAACTAACCATCTTCTCAACATTCAACAGCATTACCATCACTGAATTCCCCACCTGGGATTACTTCTAACCAGAAACTTAACTAGACCAGCCACAAAAAACTATGGCTACAAGAGCAGGTCAGAGGCTGGGAATTCTGCAGCAAATAACTCACCTCCTGACCCCCTAAAGCCTGTCCACCATCTACAAGGCACACGTCAGGAGTGTGATGGATTACTCTCCACTTGCCTGGATGAGTGCAGCTCCAACAACACCCAGGAAGCTTGATACCATCCAGGGCAAAGCAGCCTGCTTGATTGGCACCCCATCCACCACCATAAATCTCACACCCTCCACCACTGGCGCACAGTGGCAGCAGTGTGTACCATCTACAAGATGCAGTGCAACAACTTGCCAAGCCTCCTTTGACAGCACCTCCCAAACCCACGATTTCTACAACCTAGAAGGATAAACAGCAGCTTCATAGGAACACCACCACCTGCTAGTACCTCTCCAAGCCACACACTATCCTGACTTGGAACTATATCGTTGTTCCTTCACTGTTGCTGGGTCAAAAGTTTGGAACTCCCTTCCTAACAGCTATTCCACATGGACTGCAGCGGTTCAAGAAGGTGGCTCACTATCACTTTCTCGACGGCAATTAGGGATGGACAACAAATGCCAGTCACACTCACATCCCATGAATGAATAACGTAAAAACACCTGATATAGAAAATGCAAATGGTCAGGAGTGCTTTTCTCAGTTGAATGTAATGCCACCTTGTTAGGGCAGATTGAGAGGAACTTTGCACTGGATGTGGTAGTTTTATTCTTGATCAGGGAATGTTTTGATTACACCTCTGTTAAACGCTTTGGGATTTCTTTTGCAATAAAGGCATTATATAAATGTAAATTGTTGTTTGATATTGACACCAAGTGACTAAATGAAAATTGTTTAATTTACCACCATGGTAAATAAGCAGTGGCAGATATTTAAGAAGATATTTCATACTCTCAACAAAGATATATAATATTGCGAAAGAAAGACTCTACTAGAAGGATGTGCCATCCGTGGCTAACTAAGCAAGTTAAGGATGGTATCAAATTGAAAGAAAAGGCGTACAGTGCTGCGAAGATTAGTGGTAGGCCAGAAGATTGGGAAAATTTTAGAAACTAGCAAATGATGATTAAAAAAGGGAGGAAATTTTTAATATGAGAGTAAACTAGCAAGATATATAACGAGTCAGTAAGAACTTAGACAAATATATAAAAAGGAAGAGAGTAGCAAAATTAAACATTGGTTCCTTAGAGAGACTGAGGAATTAATAATGGGAAACAAGGAAATAGCAGAGACTTTGAACAAGTATTTTGTATTTGTCTTCACAGAAGAAGACATAAAAAAATCCCAAGAATAGTAGAAAATTAAGGGAGGAATAGGAAGGGCAGAACCAGAACCAAAGCAACTGCGGCACAGTGGCGCAGTGGTTAGCACCGCAGCCTCACAGCTCCAGGGACCCGGGTTCGATTCCGGGTACTGCCTGTGTGGAGTTTGCAAGTTCTCCCTGTGTCTGCGTGGGTTTTCTCCGGGTGCTCCGGTTTCCTCCCACAAGCCAAAAGACTTGCAGGTTGATAGGTAAATTGGCCATTATAAATTGTCACTAGTATAGGTAGGTGGTAGGGCAATATAGGGACAGGTGGGGATGTTTGGTAGGAATATGGGATTAGTGTAGGATTAGTATAAATGGGTGGTTGATGTTCGGCACAGACTCGGTGGGCCGAAGGGCCTGTTTCAGTGCTGTATCTCTAATCTAATCTAATCTAATTGTCGCTAGAGAAAAAGTACTAGGAAAACTAATGGGACTAAAGGCTGATGGGGCTCTTGGACCTGGAGGGCTGCATCCAAAAGAAGTGGCTGCAGAGATAGTGAATGCATTGGTTGTAATATTCCAAAATTCCCTAGGTTCTGGAAAGGTCCCAGTGGATTCGAAAACTACAAATGTAACATCTCTATTCAAAAAAGGAGGGAGACAGAAAGCAGGAAACTATAGGCCAGTTAGCCTAACATCTGTCATTGGGAAAATGCTAGAATCCATTATGAAGGATTATGTAGCAGGACATTTAGAAAATCCTAATAAAATCAAGCAGAGTCAACATGGTTTTGTGAAAGGGAAATCATGTTTGACAAGTTCATTAGAGTTATTTGAGGATGTAACAAGCATGGGATAAAGGAGAACCAGTCAATGTTATATATTTGGATTTCCAGAAGGCATTTGATAAGATGCCACATCAAAGGTTACTGCACAAGATAAAAGCTCATGGTTTTGGGGGTAATATATTAGCAGAGATAAAGGATTGGCTAACTAACAGGAAGCAGAGTTGGGATAAATGGATCATTTTCAGATTGCCAAGCTAATTAGTGGGGTGCTGCAGGGATCGGTGCTGGGGCCTCAACTATTTACAATCTATTAATGACTTGGATGAAGGGACCAAGTATATTGTGCCAAATTTGCTGATACAAAGATATGTAGAAAAGCAAATTGTGAGGGGGGCATAAAGGGCTGGATTTTGTTTTGTAGACGGGGGTCTGGGCGGCAGGCCAGAAGGTGGGGGGAGACCTTGCCTCAGCCCTCCGTTGGGCCTCCATTACAATTACATGGCAGGCAGGCAGGCAATTAATTGCCTGCTGTAAGGGATTCAGTCCCTTTAAGGGATGAGCTCCCACCTCCATGAGCTGCCAGCCAATCTGAAGGCCGGCAGCTCTGCAGTACTGGTAGCACCACTAAGAACAGTGCCGACCGCTGTTATGGCAGCTGGCCCTGCAGTACAAAGATTTCCAGAGACCTCGGGAAAGATGAGTAGGTTCGGGGTTGCTGGGGCAATTCAGTGAGGGGAAGTGGCAGTCACTTCTGGGGAGGCCCGCCGGGGCCCTGTACTGCCCCCAAAGGAGGTACCTCCCCCACCCCACTAGGTGGGTGTCTCCCCATGGTGGCGGGCCCCTACACCTTCTAATTGAGGTTGATGTGGGAAGAGGCCCTTAAATAGCCATCAGTTGGTCACATTTAGAGCATCAATTAGCCTGGGGCAGGAAGGCCATCCTTGGCCGTCCTCGCCCTGGGCTAAATTGGAAGGCATCAGGAAGGCGATGGGCACTCTGCCTCGTGTCTTCTGATGCAATTTTATGGGCACTCTCCGTTCTCGTCCTGAAGGGGCCCATAAAATTCAACCCAAAGAGTCTGCAAAGGGATATAGATAGGTTAAGTGAGTAGGAAAAAATTTGGCAGATGGAGTATAATGTGGGAAAATGTGAGGTTGTCCACTTTGGTGGGAAGAATGAAAAAACAGAATATTATGTAAATGGAGAAATACTGCAGAATGCTGTGGCAGCAGAGGGGTCTGGGTGTCCTTGTATATGAATCACAAAATGTTAGTGTGGAGGTACAGCAAGTAATTAGGAAGGCAAATAGAATGTTGGCCTTTATTGCAACGGAGATGGAGTATAAAAGTAGCGAACTGTTGCTACATTTGTACAGGGCATTGGTAAGACCATATCTAGAGTACTGCGTACAGTTTTGCTTCCTTATTTAAGGAGGGATATACTTGCGTTGGAGGCAGTTCAGAGAAGGTTCATTAGGCTGATTCCTAGGATGAAGGGTTTGCCTTATGAGTAAAGGTTGAGCAGGTTGTGCTTATACTAATTGGAGTTTAGAAGGATGAGAGGTGATCTTATTGAAACATATAAGATTCTGAGAGTGCTTGACAGGGTTGATGCTGAGAGGATGTTTCCTCTCGTGTGGCAATCTAAAATTGGGGACACCGTTTCAAATTGAGGGGTCTCCCATTTAAGACTGAGATAAGGAGGATTTTTTTTTCTCTGAGGACTGTTAATCTTTGGAATGCTCTACCCTCGAGAGAAGTGGAGACAGGGTCATTGAATATATTTAAGGCTGAGCTAGACAGATTAAAGGCCTACTCAGGTCTGCAAAAAAAAAACCCGACCCAAGCCCGACAGAACCACATCCGACCTGGCCTGAGTCCTTCCATTTTTTCCCGCACCCGACCATCAGTTAACCTACCTTCCGTTTTTCACTTTGTTGCTGATCTGCACAAGCTTAAAGTAACTAATGAAACCACCTTTCTAGTCCAAAAATTAAATTAACAGTGGAGCCACTTACCTGTGATAGAGCATGTCCGACCGGGCCCGACCCGGGCCCGAATGCCAGACCCGGAAGTGCAACCCGACCCGACCCCGACATATGTCGTTGGGTCCCGTCAGGTTCAGGTCAGGTAGCGGGCCTTTAAGACAGATGTTTGATCTACAAGGGAGTAAAAGGTTAAGAGGGGCCGGCAGGCAAGTGGAGTTAAGGCCACAATCAGGTCAGCCATGATCTTGTTGAATGGCAGAGCAGGCCAAATAACCTACTCCTGCTTCTTATGTTCTTACTGGCATTTTTTATTGTATGTGTGCTGGTCAGAGATGAAGATTCTTTGGTATCAAGGTTATGAACTGATTTAGAATGTGGCTTGACTCCTCTCTTTCAGGGACTTGTCTTCCCATCACTTCCTGTTTATCTCAATTCTTCATTGGACTTAGCACTGAATTAATGTCTGTATCCTGAGCTGAACCTCGATATCTCATTTCATAACAAGTATTGAGATTTTGGCACTTTAAATGCCAGGGTAGCCTTGTGGAAAATAAATTAGCCCTGTTGAGCTTTTTTGCTCACTCCAGCGCAAGCTGCACACTATGAAAGTTATGTGATATTGGATGAAAATGGGTATTGTTCTTGCGAATTATCATACCAAGCACTGTAAATTTTAAAGCTCAAATCTAGGATCAGTTGTTGACTGTAGTGAGCATTCAACGTGCTCTTATGATTGTGGTAGGCTGAGAATTAAAATGATGACAGAAACTGCATGAGAGCCAAAGGTAGAAAATATTGCACAGAAAGCAGCTGCAGTTGGTTGCCTGGTCATCGCAGTGATGAGGTTTAGAAGTGGGTCAAGTGGGATAAAATGCACTGCATGTTTAATTTTTAAAACCGCAGTAGATGTGATTGGTAATGTGATAATATAATCAAATTGCAGGCATCATCATTGTACTCTTGTCTGCTTATACACAAGATGAACTCGCAAACTACTTTTCCTGGATTTTGCTTACTTTTCACTGGTGACAGTGCAGTAGCATCATAATTTTCGATTGGTTAACAAAACAGTTTTTGCCAAGCTTGCTGCACAAGAAGTAGCTTAAAACAGCAAGAATAGTATATTTGTTTTCTGCTGTGGGAAAGTACTGACTTTTATAGAAAATATAAATTTTACTCTAATCATTGTGAACGGTACTGATCACCTTTTTGACACCTATTAAATCTTCTCTGTATGAGACGTTGCCAACCACATTTCAGAAATTTACTTTGTAAGAATACCATATATTTTCCATTGTGATTTTAATGGAATTTGCCACAAATTTTGTTACAGTGAAGGACAGTAAACTGGTTAAGTTAGAGTGTGGTTCTTTTGTTAAGCAGAGAATCTGCAAGCAGCAATATTCTAGCCATTAGTAGCTAAATCGTACACGGTACAAATTTAAACTTTAAATTGCACGTTTGGAACACAAAATCACAATTAGGATTAGGCTTCTTGGCCAGCCAATTGAAATACATAACATACATAATCTAATGTTATGGTCGATTTTGTCACCGAACAACTATATCTAGTGTTCCTGGGGATAAAAAGGTAGTCTAAAAACTGAAAGTTTCACCTTTATACATGCTGCCCTGGAGTTACCTCTTTGTGTGCACCCAAAATTAAGTATATTTTAGTTATGTGCGTAACACATGTCCAATATTCTGCAATCTTTGAAGTCGCGTAATTTGTTTGCACCCAGATTATGTAGGTATCCAGGCACACAGATGCAGCAAAATTCCGGACCACCATGTCTGAGATTTTCTGTCCAGGATTAACAATTACACAGTATATAATTTCATCGTGATATCAGACCCTGGAGATGTTACAGAACACTCCTGACATTATAACAGCACTGAAAGGTGGGAAATACCAAACTAGTGACTAGAAGCCAAAATAGTTTTATTTATAAGTACTGTAAGAAAATACATTGAAGCAGTAAGATGTAGCAATACTTAAAACCATAAAGTTGGAATCAATCCACAAAGAGGAAACAATCGACATAGGTTTTTACTATGCAGAGTTATATTTCAATGACTCGAATAACCTATTAATATCCCCAGTATATATATCAAACCAAAGACATCTGAGGATGCAACTATCAGCCAGCTGAGATCAAAGACACAATGGATCAGTGTTACAATGAGAACAGTATTGAATGGCAAGACTGTCCAGCAGGTGTTTATATGTCATTAGTTTACTCGTGGGAGACGGTGGTGTAGTGGTAATGTCGTTGGACTAATAATCCAGACGCCCAGGCTAATGCCCTGGGGACACTGGTTCAAATCCCACCACAGCAGCTGGTGAAATTTAAATTCTACTGGTTAATAAATTAATAATAAATCTCAGTAATGGTGCCATGAAACTATCATCAATTGTCATTAAAACCCATCTCATTCACCAATGTCCTTTAGGGAAGGAAATCTGCCATCCTTAACTGGTCTGGCCTACATGCGCCTCCAGACCCACAGCACTGTCGTTGACACTTAACTGCTCTCTGAAATGGCTTAGCAAGCCACCCAGTTGTCAAGGGCAATTAAGGATGGGGAACAAATGCTAGCCTTGCCAGCAATCCCCACATCCCATGAAAGAACAAAAAAAAGAGGACCAGTTAATGCTTCAACCTAGCATATCATCACCTGGGCAGGGGGATTTTAACTGCCAGTGAGTTTCCAGCAGGAAACCAGTGGTTTGAGTTAGAGTCACACCTGTTCATGGCAGAATGAGGCAACTATCGGGCATGATTAACATGCTGAGAAGCGGTGGCTGGCCTGTGGTAATTTAAGCCCTTGGCCATCTTCCAGGACTCAGGTGAGGGTTGGGACTAATGTTCCATGAGGACCCAGGAAGAGCCCAATCCTCCTGTCCCGACAAAGGAGAGTAAAATAAACTTGTGTTGAATGCCCTCTTCTCTGACTCGATTTTACCTAGTGGGAAAGTTGCGTGGTTTCCCTACTCAGGTCGGAGTCAAAATCGCAGTCAGGGCCCAATGATATCATCAGAACTCGATCTGAATATTTAAAGAAAAACTCTGCTGGTATCAGGGAGATGCTTTTGCCATCTGCTCAGAAGAGCACGTTAAAGTTGAAGACGGCAGGATCCAGGTAGGGCAACATCAGGTAAGTCACTCGGTTGATTTTAACTGCCTCCCAACCTGGTTTCTGCCAGGTGGGTAGGGTTAAAATTGACAAACTGAGATTGCTCCTTCTGTATCCTGACTCATTTACGGATCAAAAATCCTGGGGCCTAAATTTTATAGACAGTTGGGCTTTAGTATTTTGAAATTTGGTCAGGAAAGAATTTGTCAAATTTAATTTTAAGTCATTTCAAAATTGTATGACACAAAATACACAAATCTCCCTACTTGTCACATCAGTCTAGCTATCCTCATATAAATTTCATGGTATCTCAAACCAAATCAGGCACAGTGTTTTTTTGGGATTCCTTGTTCGATATTCCAGTGCTAATGGACTTGTTTTCTCCTTTAAAGATTGGTCTCTTTCACCTTTTGTTTTCCATAATCCGCAAAGTGCCTGAAGTAATCATTAGCAAATTGTGGTCTGTTATCAGATACTATCTGATCAGGTGTACCATGTGTTGAGAAAACTTCTGATGACTGCTTCAATTGTTGTGTACATCCATTTAATCTTGATCCATCTTGAGAAGTAATCGATTATAATTAGATATGATCTTCCATCAAAGAAGAATAAATCTATCGCCAATCATTCCCATGGTCTAGTTGGGAATTGGGTCGAAATTAGAGGTTCTCTTTGATCCTGCCTATGAGATATACATATGCCACAATTAAAATCGGTTCTTCGATATCCTTTGAGATTGTAGGGTTATGGGGAGAAGGCGAGGGAATGGCAGTAGATGAATTGCTCTTTTGCAGAGCTGGTGCAGACACGATGGGCCGAATGACCACCTTCTGCGCTGTAATGATTCTGTGATAATCTATGAAAACCATTCCAAGAATAAGTGATGAGACTTGTTTTTTCAGTTACTTTTGCTGTATGTTCTTTTTTCAATACTGTATGACATTTCCAGTGAATATAATTTTATGTCTGATACAAGATTATAGAAGACAACATAGAAAATTACCAATAAATACTTGAGAAGTTGCATTGGGCTAGACTTTCTACCTATTGAATATGAATGGATACAAAAATAGCTTATTTATTGTGCCAGCATGCTATAGGAATTCATACTTAAGTGCACTTCAATATTGTATGATTTTATTTTTTTTTATCTGATACTCTTAGTTTATCACCCCAAATTCTTCCTAGCATCACTACTGCCATGACAGGCCTATAATCACCAATGTTCCACTCCAAATACAAAGTATGGAAGGAAACATTTATCATTATACAGCTATACAAGAGCTCACTGCACAAAATTAGAAGCTCCCACCTTTGCACTTAGCTAAAATTCTTGGCCTTGAAATTGCCAGCTCTTGGGTTGTGGAAATGGAGGTGGAGGGGTGGTAGTAAAATAGAGGGAAGCTGTTCTGGGACGGCTCCCTGATGCAGTCCCAACACCTGGGAAGTTTCCCAGCGTTGGGCTGTGAGGTGGATTGGCTGGCTGGTCCATGGGGATGGGCATCCGATTTGCATAATTCAAGGACCTATTACAGGCCATTTTACAGCACCGTTGACATTTTGTCAACAGTGGGGCAGCCCCCTTGCCGCTTGGAAAAGCCACCAGCTTCATTGAGGCAGCCTCACTGCAGCAGCCCGAGGGGACCTCGAAGCCAGAGGCTCCATGACCCAAAAGGCAGCCCCTGCGATCTTCCAGGAAGGGTTTCGCCTCCAACCTCAGGTCCAACTGCCTTTTGCCCCCTAAATTTTAATTTGTACTTAGCTGTTTGAGGGCGCCTTCATTTTGAGGCACACTGAGGTCTTCAACCTGCCTTAGCAGTGCACACCTCTCCCCATGGGGCTGCTGACCTTCAGAGCTGCCAGCCCTCTGATTGGACCAGCAGCATCAGGAGCCGGCCTGCTGTCTTTAATTGGGCTGGCCTACAGGTGGTCAGTTAGGTTCTGCTGCCGACGACTGTGGGCTCAAGACATGCTTTTCGGCCTGATGTTGGGGTCCCGAAGCCCATGGTAAAAGACGGGCCACACTGTGGGATAAAATTATATGAAAGCTTAATGCCATTGTCTGAAATACCAGGGGAATGGGAACCTAAATTGTAGTTCCAGTGTACAGGCTGTTGAGAGTAGTGAGGTAGGGGATAAGGTTACAAGGACGCAAGAGGGCACTGGCAAGCAAGAACTTGGTTTAAAGTGTGTCTACTTCAACGCCAGGAGCATCCGGAATAAGGTGGGTGAGCTTGCAGCATGGGTTGGTACCTGGGATCCTGATGTTGTGGCCATTTCAGAGACATGGGTAGAGCAGGGGCAGGAATGGATGTTGCAGGTTCCGGGATTTAGATGTTTCAGTAAGAACAGAGAAGAGGGTAAAAGAGGGGGGGGGTGTGGCATTGTTAATCAAGGAAAGTATTACAGCGGCAGAAAGGACGTTTGAGGACTCGTCTACTGAGGTAGTATGGGCCGAGGTTAGAAACAGGAGAGGAGAGGTCACCCTGTTGGGAGTTTTCTATAGACCTCCGAATAGTTCCAGAGATGTAGAGGAAAGGATAGCGAAGATGATTCTCGACAGAAGCGAGAGTAACAGGGTAGTGGTTATGGGGGACTTTAACTTTCCAAATATTGACTGGAAATACTATAGTTCGAGTACTTTAGATGGGTCTGTTTTTGTCCAGTGTGTGCAGGAGGGTTTTCTGACACAGTATGTTGACAGGCCAACCAGGGGCGATGCCACATTGGATTTGGTACTGGGTAATGAACCCGGCCAGGTGTTCGATTTAGATGTAGGTGAGCACTTTGGCGATAGTGATCACAATTCGGTTAGGTTTACCTTAGCGATGGGCAGGGACAGGTATATACCGCAGGGCAAGAATTATAGCTGGGGGAAAGGAAATTATGACGCGATTAGGCAAGATTTAGGATGTGTAGGATGGGGAAGGAAACTGCAGGGGATGGGCACAAACGAAATGTGGAGCTTATTCAAGGAGCAGCTAATGCGTGTCCTTGATAAGTATGTACCTGTCAGGCAGGGAGGAAGTTGTCGAGCGAGGGAGCCGTGGTTTACTCAAGAAGTTGAAGCGCTTGTCAAGAGGAAGAGGGCGGCTTATGTTAGGATGAGACGTGAAGGCTCAGTTAGGGTGCTTGAGAGTTACAAGCTAGCCAGGAAGGATCTAAAGGGAGGGCTAAGAAGAGCAAGGAGAGGACACGAGAAGTCATTGGCGGATAGGATCAAAGAAAACCCTAAGGCTTTCTATAAGTATATCAGGAATAAAAGAATGATAAGAGTTAGAACAGGGCCAATCAAGGATAGTAGTGGGAAGTTGTGTGCGGAATCAGAGGAGATAGGGGAAGCGTTAAATGAATATTTTTCGTCAGTATTTACAGTAGAGAAAGAAAATGTTGCCGAGGGGATTACTGAGATACAGCCGACTAGGCTAGATGGGATTGAAATTCACAAGGAGGAGGTGTTAGCAATTTTGGAAAGAGTGAAAATAGATAAGTTCCCTGGGCCAGATGGGATTTATCCTAGGATTCTCTGGGAAGCCAGGGAGGAGATTGCAGAGCCGTTGTTGTTGATCTTTATGTCGTCATTGTCGACAGGAGTAGTGCCGGAGGACTGGAGGATAGCAAATGTTGTCCCCTTGTTCAAGAAGGGGAGTAGAGACAGCCCTGGTAATTATAGACCTGTGAGCCTTACTTCGGTTGTGGGTAAAATGTTGGAAAAGGTTATAAGAGATAGGATTTATAATCATCTTGAAAAGAATAAGTTCATTTGCGATAGTCAGCACGGTTTTGTGAAAGGTAGGTTGTGCCTCACAAACCTTATTGAATTTTTCGAGAAGGTGACCAAACAGGTGGATGAGGGTAAAGCAGTGGATGTGGTGTATATGGATTTCAGTAAGGCGTTTGATAAGGTTCCCCACGGTAGGCTATTGCAGAAAAGACGGAAGTATGGGGTTGAAGGTGATTTAGAGCTTTGGATCAGAAATTGGCTAGCTGAAAGAAGACAGAGGGTGGTGGTTGATGGCAAATGTTCATCCTGGAGTTTAGTTACTAGTGGTGTACCGCAAGGATCTGTTTTGGGGCCACTGCTGTTTGTCATTTTTATAAATGACCTGGATGAGGGTGTAGAAGGGTGGGTTAGTAAATTTGCGGATGACACGAAGGTCGGTGGAGTTGTGGATAGTGTCGAAGGGTGTTGTCGGGTACAGAGGGACATAGATAGGCTGCAGAGCTGGGCTGAGAGATGGCAAATGGAGTTTAATGCGGAGAAGTGTGAGGTGATTCACTTTGGAAGGAGTAACAGCAATGCAGAGTACTGGGCTAATGGGAAGATTCTTGGTAGTGTAGATGAACAGAGAGATCTTGGTGTCCAGGTACATAAATCCCTGAAAGTTGCTACCCAGGTTAATAGGGCTGTTAAGAAGGCATATGGTGTGTTAGCTTTTATTAGTAGGGGGATTGAGTTTCGGAGCCACGAGGTCATGATGCAGCTGTACAAAACTCTGGTGAGGCCGCACCTTGAGTATTGCGTGCAGTTCTGGTCACCGCATTATAGGAAGGATGTGGAAGCTTTGGAAAGGGTGCAGAGGAGATTTACTAGGATGTTGCCTGGTATGGAAGGAAGGTCTTGCGAGGAAAGGCTGAGGGACTTGGGGTTGTTTTCGTTAGAGAGAGAGAAGGAGGAGGAGAGGTGACTTAATAGAGACATACAAGATAATCAGAGGGTTCGATAGGGTGGATAGTGAGAGTCTTTTTCCTCGGATGATGATGGCAAACACGAGGGGACATAGCTTTAAGTTGAGGGGTGAAAGATATAGGACAGATGTCAGAGGTAGTTTCTTTACGCAGAGAGTAGTAGGGGCGTGGAACGCCCTGCCTGCAACAGTAGTAGACTCGCCAACTTTAAGGGCATTTAAGTGGTCTTTGGATAGACATATGGATGAAAATGGAATAGTGTAGGTCAGGTGGTCGGCGCAACATCGAGGGCCGAAGGGCCTGTACTGCGCTGTAATGTTCTAATGTTCTAATCATCAGTGGTGTTACCCTATTTAAAATAGCATGCACATGCTTAATGCATTCACTAGCTTTTATCCCACAGCATAATTTCAGTGCTGTAATGAGAACACTGCCAATTTGTCTCTCTACATCCAACTCCACATTTTAAGGCACAACTTAAAACCTTCCTCTTTGACCAACTTTTGGTCATCCCTTCTGATATTTCCTTCTTTGGCTCAGTGCTATTTCAGTCTGTTTACACCTTTGCAAAGTATCTTGGGACGTTTTTCTGTGTTAAAGGTGCTGCATAAATGCAAATTGTTGTTGATTAGGAGCTAGGAGAAAAAAACTAAACCTAATTGTCTCAAGATATGGCCTCCATGTCTCCTTGCTAATGTTCCACCCTCAGTTAATTTGAAACAAATTAGCTTGTCATTTATTTCTTAAGCACTTTGTGGCATATTACTGAATTAAAATGGCTACTGTATTTGATTACATTCCAGTCACTGCACTCCAAAAGTAATTAATTGTGTGTAGCACTTTAAAATGATTTGATGATGTGATAAAGCACCCTGTAAATGCAAGGGAATGATTTTCATTTTTAGTTCTATTCAAATTCGTACAACTTTCAGACTCACCAGAATACCAAGTGCCACTAACATGCACTTTTCGCGTCCAGTCTTCTATGCATAATAATTCACAATTGGAGTGTGGAGCACAGAGCGTTTAGGAAACAGAAGGCTTTGTAAACTGAGTGCTAAGTCGGGAATTTGGTGCAAGTGCAAATTTGGTACAGAGGGGGAAGAAGATGCGGCTTTTTATTTTTTTACCTCCAGTACCTGGTGAGTATTCTTCTTTTGTCTGCAAGCTAGGAGACTGTAACTTGCTATTACTTTACTTTCATAAATTAGTAACTAGTTAACTAATCAAACAAATAAATGAGGTTAGACAGACCTGGCAGGGCACATGGGGTGCCATGACTGAAACATGTGAGCGTTTGTGGAATACATTGCAGTCCCGGACAACCATATCTGCGGTTAGTGCCTGCAGCTTAAGCAACTTCAGCTCAGAGTTGCTGAGCTGGAGTCTGAGCTTCAGACATTGCAGGGCATTAGGGAGGGGGAAAAGTTACCTGGACAGTTTGTTCCAGGATGCAGTCACACCGCTTAAGTAGAACTTTAAAGTTAGTCAATGGTCAAGACAGGAGGGTGTGACTGCGTATCAGGCAGATATGGGGATCCAGCATGTAATGATGGAAGAGACTTGACCCTTGACTTTGACCAACAGATATGAGGAACTTGCTACATATGCAGTTGAGAACATGGACTGCAGGGTGGATGAGAAAACTGACCATGGCATCATGGTGCAGGATGCCATTCAAGTGGGGGGAATGAAAAGGAATGTGTTAGTGATAGGGGTTAGTGTAGCCGGGGGATGGATGCTGTTTTCTGCAGCCGGATCGGGAGTTCCGAAGGTTGCATTGCCTGCCGGTGCCAGGATTAAGGACATCTCCTTGAGGCTGGAGACAAACTGGAATGGGGGGGGGGGGGGGGGGAGTATCCAGTTGTCGTGGTCCACTGACCTAGGTAGAACTAGGAATGATGTTTTGCTGAGAGAGTTTGATGAGTTAGCTTCCAAATTAAAATGCAGAACCTCAAAGGTAATAATCCCTGAACTGTTATCTGAGCCACAGCCAATTGGCATAGGGTTAAGCAGATTAGAGAATTAAACGCCTGGCTCAAAGAGTGACTTGGGAAACAGGGGTTTCGATTCATGGGGCACTGGCACCAGTACTCTGGAAAGAGGGAGCTGTTTCATTTGGATGGGCTTCACTTAAACCAGACTGGGATCAGTGTCCTGGTGAACTGAATAAGAAGGGTTGTGAATTGGTCTTTAAACTGGAAGGTGGTGGGAGGGGGTTCAGGAGAAGGAAAATCTAAAGATGAACGTTGAGGCAATAGAATAGTGTAGCGATTTGGATAAAGACAGGCAGAGTGGAACAGGAAGGGCCACCTGGTTTAGCGGTAATTGTGCATCAGCAAAAAAGATCCATGCAAACAATAATAGTAAAGAAATGAAAATTAAAGGCTTTTTATCTGAATGTGCAAAGCATTTGCAATAAAATGGATGAACGGGTGGCACAAAAAGAGATAAATGGTTTAGATCTAATTGCCATTACAAAGAGATGGAGCTGGATTGTCTTTATGGAGGCGGGAAACGGGAACCAGATCTGGTTTTGGATCAGAAATCCACCTCCTCTGGGAAACTGATGCAGATTACAATTTTCTAAGCTGGAGGGCCATGTTACAGAGAGCACAGCGGATTACCATAATGACCAAGACCCTTGCAGGAGCGTATTGGAGGGTGCTGCCCAACCGATCCAGGCACCAGAATCACATCTTCAGAAACCCGATGACCTACTCAATTGTTGGCCTGCTGAGCAGGTGGCATTGGTTGTTTCGTCTCTGTGCCTCTGGGCTCCTGTAGAGGGATTAGTAGCCATCTCTTCAAGGAATTTCCCTTGTCCCCTTGAATCCATCCACACCCTTAGGGGGAAGGTGTGAAGTACCGAGGCAGCCTGGACTGGTGGCGGATGAAGGAGTCATGGCAGCTGCTAGGAAAGTGAGTGCACACATAGAAGAAGGTCCTGTTATGGTCGCAGACCATTTGGACATTGAGAGAGTAGAAGCCCTTCTCGTTGATGGATCTCACTGGCCAGTCGCTGGGTGCCTTGATGGCCAGATGGGTGCAAGCTCATCCTGGCTATTCTGTCCAATGTCAAAGTAGCCTGTTCCCATCCGAACTCCCTCAGCTGGATTTTATGCGTTCACCAAGCCTTCCCCTGCCAACCACAGCTGCCCAAGAGATGCTGGCGGCCTCACGTCCCTTTCCGCTTTCCTGTCACTTGAGACTGAAAAGGCACTTCTTACAGCCACAGCAGTGGCCACTCTGTGATACATTTGAAGCAGCCGAACTCTTTTTTTGGGCCTCTGCAGTATTTGAATCGGCTCTTTGCATCGCCCTCATTGTCCCCTGCTGCTTTCATGTCTTGAACACCCTTTTGTGTTTCCCCCATGGCGTCCACCACATTCCCAAACTTTAAAAATGAAAAACTGCTGCTGACAAGTCCGTTAATGAGCTCTTTAATGAGTTCAACAGGCAATGAAGTGGAAGCATGTGCCCAACCCTTTCCATCATTGCCAGCGTCCCTTTAAAAATGGCATCATGCTCCAGAGGTGGCAGGTCCCAGTGCTGACCTCTGTGAACATGATATTCAAAATCGCGCTCACCTCTTTACCTGCACTCAGCGAGCTTTGAAAATCTGGCCCCTAAAGTCTATTATTAGAGACGTACTAACAGAGCATTTAAAGAATCATAATATGATTATGCAAAGTCAACACAGATTTATGAAAGGGAAATGATGTTTGACAAATGTGTTAGTTTTTTGAGGTTATGACTGGCATGGTAGATAAGGGGGTGTATTTGGATTTCCAAAAAGCGTTTGATCAGGTGTCACACATCCCATGAATGAATACAAAAAAAGATGCATGGGAACACCACCACCTGCAAGTTCCCCTCCAAGCCACACGCCATCCTGACTTGGAACTATATTGCCATTCCTTCACTGTCGCTGGGTCAAAATCCTGGAAGTCCCTTCCTAATAGCACTATGGGTGTACCCACACCACATGGACTGTGGTGGTTCAAGAAGGCAGCTTACCAGCACCTTCTCAAGACCGTTAGGAATGGGCACTAAATGCCGGTGTAGCCAACGACACCACATTCCCTGAAAGAATAATTTTAAAAAGAAATTGGCTATAGAACCTGAGAGGAATTGAGGAGAAATGTTTTGACAAAGAGGGTTGTTAAGATTTGAAACTCATGCTCTGAATGGGTGGTGGAAGCAGATTTCATAGCAACTTTCAAAAGGCAATTGAACATGTATTTGAAGAGGGCTAATTTGCAAGGTTATGGGAAAAAGGCTGGGGAGTGGGACTAAATTGGTAGCTCTTTCAAAGATCCAGCATAGACGGAATGGCCTCCCTCTGTGCTCGAAGATTCTAAGAACAGACATTCACATTTCAGTGGGATCATAAAATAAAAGCAAAATACTGTGCATGCTGGACATCTGAAATAAAAATAGAAAGTACTGGAAATAGACAGCAGGTCTGGCAGCATGTGTGGAGAGAGAAACAGAGTTGACTGAGTATTTCCAGCACTTTCTGTTTTTATTTCATAGTGATGCCACTGGGAAGTTTGCTGGCATAGCCATCATCAGGAAGAATAGCCTCCACCAACAAAGTTTGCAAATATTTCACTGCAAACATTGGGATTTGGATGCAGGTGCCGCTCTGAGCACCTGTTGTGCGACCTGACCTGTCTGGAGTTCTTCCGCTGGTCTCCTTTGCCTCCAAACACGCCACCTTGAGGGATTCCTGGTGCCAAAGCCTCCATGCCAGTGGAGGAAAATAGAAATAAGCAAATAGCTGCACCTGGCACTAAGGCTCTTTAAAGCCTAAGTGCCAACTGGAAACAGAAATACTACATGAAGGGCCTTTAAAAGTCAAAATGCACTTACTTGAAAATGTCAAAAGATAATTAAAAGATGCCTGAAAAATGCTGCAGGGTACTAATGCATTGTACCGTATAGTTGGGAACGAGTTTACGTCTTAAAATTCCTCATACAGTGAGGTGTCAGTCTCAAAAGATGAATCAAGAGTAACATGGATTGACCTTGTGGCAGACCATACATCTGGTATATTGGCTAGGGAATGATGCATGGTAGGTAGGAACATAAAATGGGAGGAGAAATGAACTTCCTGTTAGAAGTTAAAATTAAACTGAAAGATTTTCAATGAATTCTATGGGGCTGATTTTTGAAATAATTTCCAGTGAAAAGAACTTTAATCGATAATAAAAAATAGAGCTGGAAATACTCTTCAGGTCTGACAGCATCTGTGGAATGAGAAGCAGAGTTAGTGTTTCAGGTCTGTGGCCTTTAATCAGAACACTCTATAATGCATTAAGCTATAATGCTTTTTTATGTAACCATAGTGAAAGTAATGTTTTTTCTCCTCTATGTGAGCTTGTGATCTGACATTGAATTCCATTGGGAGAAGTTCATCTATTTTCCTCTGAAAGAGTGCTTTTGGTCATACATTGTGAACATAACTTCTACACATGACCTATACAGTGGCATTATGCTGTGTCCCTTTTTTGCTTTTGGAAACCGCCTACAGATTTAATGTGAACTTAATGTGGAGTGGGAGGGGCATGCCTGCTGCTCTACAATGAGGGAAGTAACACAGGTCAAACGTACCTTCCTGGTGGTAGTCTCAGTTTGGTTGCCAAGCACCTGAAGAAACTGACCACAGCATCCAAGGCCCATGTCATGGCCATGTCCCAATTCACAAGGGGTTAAGAGACATTTAACAAATATAGGTTAGCAGTTGCCAGATTTGATTTACAATTCATGCTGTGGTAACTGTTTGCAGCCAGGTCAGTGGTTGGACTGCAGCAATTAGCCTCAGCAAAGATATCCTATCAAGGACGAAAATAATCACCTTGGGTTACCACCTCTGTTGCTGCTAAAATCATTGAGGGTGAATTTTCTTTGGGCTTCTCTATGTGCGCTGCTGTAATTCTGGCAGAAGATACCCAGAGGAAATTCAGCTCCATTGATTCCTGCCAGAAAATGTTTACTTGTTGGTAGAGAGCACAGTCAGCCTCAGCAGCGCAGCATTCCCATGCTCAAATAGCTTATTGACTCTCTGGTCTCACACGTGAAAGAATGTCCATTGCAGCATGGTACCAGAGAACATTTGTACTTGTGGAACTAGATGATGCTTTGAATGGAGGGAAACATTGGGCATGTAAAGAATGGTGTGTGCCTAATATTTAGGTTTTATATGAAAATTATAGCTTGGCCCCATTATTTTAAATTTGAAGTTTTTCTATTTTTCTTATGTTAATTGGTTTCTCATCCTTTATTTTAATGCTCTGTTTCAATTCTTCTCAAATAAGGAGGGAGTGGCAGAGTTTGTTTTGCCTTTCTGGTCACCTTACAACCATTCTGCTGCCCAGTCCATGAGTGATTATCTCTCTGACAGTTGCCATGCTTTAAAAATGAATTATATCAACACATAGCAAGAAAGGGATTGACGGTTACAAGAATATTGATATTTCTGTTTGAACGATTTTGCATTAGGAAGAGAGTGACTGGATCTACAGTGGGTGGGGGGTGTGCGGGTGTGAATGGGGAACCTAACAGGATTATAGTATAGCGCATTCTAAGAATTATTACTGTATATCTAAATACAGCAAAACCAGTTACAATAATAAACTACACAATATATTAATGCTTCAACTGAGAATTCAGTAAGATTATTTACTGGAGCTGAACCAGTAACCTAAGCATCCATTTGACCCTGAGCTCAGCTTCCAACCTCATAGCCTCTCCATCACCAAGATTGCCTACTTCTACGTCTGTGGCATCGCCCGTCTCCATCCCATTGCAGCCCACATGCTTGTTACCTTCAGACTGCATGATTCCAATGCTCTGTTGGTCAGCCTCCCACCTTCCACCGTCCTTAAACTTCAGCTCATCCAAACTCTCCTACTGGTATCTTAATGTGCACCAAGTCTCATTCACCCATCACCTCTGTGTTTGCTGATCTACATTGACTTCTGGTTCAGCAACACCTCAAATTTAAAATTCTTTTGTTCAAATGCCTCCACGGCCTCTCCCCTTCCTATCTCTTCAGCACTACAACCCTCTGAGATCTGCATTCCTTTATTGTAGGCTCTTGTGTATCTCCTGTTTCCTTTGCCCCACGATTGGCAGTTATACCTTCAACTATCAAGGCCTTAAGCTGTATAATTCCCTCCCTCAACCTCTCTTCATCTCAACCTATCTCTCTCTTTAAGAAGTGCATTAAAACCTACCTTTTTGACCACCTGCATTAATATTTCTTTATGTGGCTCAGTGTTAAATTTTGTCTTGTACTGCTCATGTGAAGCATGTTGGGACCTTTTACTACGTTAAAGAAGCTACATCAATGCAGGTTGTTGTTGTATCAAAATTAATTTTGCTCAGTAAAATCCTTGTTCATGAAAAGTTACAATAGATTTTAAAAAAGGTTTACTTGAAATCATGCTGTGATTACAAAGACCAAATATGACATCCAGGGTTTGTCTGCAAGTTTACTGAATACTTCTGGAAGAATTTGTGGTTTTACACTGGCTTCTGGCACGCACTGTGTACTGGGGTTTTCTGTGGTGGAATCTGAGGTATCTGTACTTATTGCCAACATATGCTTGATTCAACTGTGCACTTCTAACACTTCAACTATTGTTTGATCAGTAATAATTACTGTATACAATTGTCAGTGTTCAGTGCCATTTCTTAAATTTAAACTGTATTCTTTTGGGCCTCCTTATCTCGAGAGACAATGGATACGCGCCTGGAGGTGGTCAGTGGTTTGTGAAGCAGCGCCTGGAGTGGCTATAAAGGCCAATTCTGGAGTGACAGGCTCTTCCACAGGTGCTGCAGAGAAATTTGTTTGTTGGGGCTGTTGCACAGTTGGCTCTCCCCTTGCGCCTCTGTCTTTTTTCCTGCCAACTACTAAGTCTCTTCGACTCGCCACAATTTAGCCCTGTCTTTATGGCTGCCCGCCAGCTCTGGCGAATGCTGGCAACTGACTCCCACGACTTGTGATCAATGTCACACGATTTCATGTCGCGTTTGCAGACGTCTTTATAACGGAGACATGGACGGCCGGTGGGTCTGATACCAGTGGCGAGCGAGCTCGCTGTACAATGTGTCTTTGGGGATCCTGCCATCTTCCATGCGGCTCACATGGCCAAGCCATCTCAAGCGCTGCTGACTCAGTAGTGTGTATAAGCTGGGGATGTTGGCCGCTTCAAGGACTTCTGTGTTGGAGATATAGTCCTGCCACCTGATGCCAAGTATTCTCCGAAGGCAGCGAAGATGGAATGAATTGAGACGTCGCTCTTGGCTGGCATACGTTGTCCAGGCCTCGCTGCCGTAGAGCAAGGTACTGAGGACACAGGCCTGATACACTCGGACTTTTGTGTTCCGTGTCAGTGCGCCATTTTCCCACACTCTCTTGGCCAGTCTGAACATAGCAGTGGAAGCCTTACCCATGCGCTTGTTGATTTCTGCATCTAGAGACAGGTTACTGGTGATAGTTGAGCCTAGGTAGGTGAACTCTTGAACCACTTCCAGAGCGTGGTCGCCAATATTGATGGATGGAGCATTTCTGACATCCTGCCCCATGATGTTTGTTTTCTTGAGGCTGATGGTTAGGCCAAATTCATTGCAGGCAGACGCAAACCTGTCGATGAGACTCTGCAGGCATTCTTCAGTGTGAGATGTTAAAGCAGCATCGTCAGCAAAGAGGAGTTCTCTGATGAGGACTTTCCGTACTTTGGACTTCGCTCTTAGACGGGCAAGGTTGAACAACCTGCCCCCTGATCTTGTGTGGAGGAAAATTCCTTCTTCAGAGGATTTGAACGCATGTGAAAGCAGCAGGGAGAAGAAAATCCCAAAAAGTGTGGGTGCGAGAACACAGCCCTGTTTCACACCACTCAGGATAGGAAAGGGCTCTGATGAGGAGCCACCATGTTGAATTGTGCCTTTCATATTGTCATGGAATGAGGTGATGATACTTAGTAGCTTTGGTGGACATCCGATCTTTTCTAGTAGTCTGAAGAGACCACGTCTGCTGACGAGGTCAAAGGCTTTGGTGAGATCAATGAAAGCAATGTAGAGGGGCATCTGTTGTTCACGGCATTTCTCCTGTATCTGACGAAGGGAGAACAGCATGTCAATAGTCGATCTCTCTGCACGAAAGCCACACTGTGCCTCAGGGTAGACGCGCTCGGCCAGCTTCTGGAGCCTGTTCAGAGCGACTCGAGCAAAGACTTTCCCCACTATGCTGAGCAGGGAGATTCCACGGTAGTTGTTGCAGTCACCGCGGTCACCTTTGTTTTTATAGAGGGTGATGATGTTGGCATCGCGCATGTCCTGGGGTACTGCTCCCTCGTCCCAGCACAGGCATAGCAGTTCATGTAGTGCTGAGAGTATAGCAGGCTTGGCACTCTTGATTATTTCAGGGGTAATGCTGTCCTTCCCAGGGGCTTTTCCGCTGGCTAGGGAATCAATGGCATCACTGAGTTCTGATTTGGTTGGCTGTATGTCCAGCTCATCCATGACTGGTAGAGGCTGGGCTGCATTGAGGGCAGTCTCAGTGACAGCATTCTCCCTGGAGTACAGTTCTAGGTAGTGCTCAACCCAGCGGTCCATCTGTTTGCGTTGGTCAGTGATTATGTCCCCCGATTTAGATTTGAGGGGGGTGATCTTCTTGATGGTTGGCCCAAGAGCTCTCTTCATGCCATCATACATTCCTCTGATGTTTCCGGTGTCTGAGGCCAGCTGAATATGGCTGCATATGTGTTGCCAGTAGTCGTTTGCGCAACGCCTAGCTGTTCTTTGTGCAGTACTTCTGGCTGCTTTAAGTGCTGCGGATGTTAAATCGCTGGGGGCTTTCTTGTAGTTCAAAAGTGCAATGCGCTTAGCGGCTATGACAGGTTCCAGCTCTTCATTATGAGATTGAAACCAGTCTGCATTTCTCTTCGCACTTTTGCCGTAGGTGGTCAAAGCTGACTCATAGATGGCGTCTCTGATGTGGGCCCACTTGGTCTCAGCATCCCCTGTGGGAGTGTTTTGAAGGGCTGTTACAAGTGAATTTAGAAATTTTTGTAACAGCTGTGGGTGAGAAATTCTGCTCGTGTTGATGCGCGGGTGGCCCTTCTGCTTGGAATGATGCAACTTCTTTGGTCTGAGTCTAACCTTGCTGCACACCAGGGAGTGGTCGGTGTCGCAGTCCGCACTGTGGAAGCTGCGTGTGATTTGAACACTGTTTAAGGCGGCTCTCCTTGTGACAATGAGGTCTAGCTGGTGCCAACGACGTGATCTTGGGTGCCTCCATGAAACCTGGTGACAGGGTTTAGTGTGAAAGAACGAGTTGGTGATGCAGAGGTTATGATAGGTACACAACTCAAGCAGTCTCTGCCCGTTCTCATTCATCCTTCCAACGCCATAGCGCCCAAGGCAGGAGGGCCATGAGTCATGGTCGGCCCCAACCCTGGCATTAAGGTCCCCCAGCAGGAATAGGTGTTCGGTGTTGGGGATGCTGCTAATGATGTTATGGAGTTGTTCATAGAACTGGTCTTTAGCTTCAGGTGGGGAACAGAGTGTTGGAGCATAGATGCTGAGTAGGTGTACTGGACCAGAGGTGGTGAGCAGTCGGATGGACAGTATGCGTTCCGAGCCATTTGAGGGAGGCTCTATCATGCTGAGCAAGGAGTTTCTGATGGCGAAGCCCACTCCATGCTGTCTTGGTTCTTCAGGATCCCTGCCCTGCCAGAAGAAGGTGTAGTCTTGCTCTGCTAGAGAGCCACTCGCGGGGAGGCGAGTCTCCTGAAGTGCTGCAATGTCCACATTGAGTCTACTGAGCTCGTTGTTAATGATGGCGGTCTTCCGAGAATCGTTGATTTGTGTAAGGTCTTCCGACAGGCCAGGACACATAGTTCTGACGTTCCAGCTTGCAAAGCGAAGGGCTGGTACCTTCTTTCCTTTTTTCATGTTGTTTGGTGCGGTGTATCAGTCCACCTTTCGGGCAATGACCCTGAGCTCCAAGCACCCATTGAAGCAGGCAGACTGTGGCGGGACAGAACCTTATTGACCGGGGGCTGCCCGGTTTGAGGCGGGCGGTAGCTGTCCAGTGAGGTGCAATGACCTCTCCCACCGACAAAGGCAACCCGTGGCGCCCAGTTTCTACGCCGATTTATCTGGACTTATAACCCGTAACTGCTGCCTTCCGTGTTGTTTCAGTCGCTGTGAGGCAACTATGGAGTGACCTCTCCATGGCGCATGCCTGGGCAAATTTATGGAGGTTGAGAGTTGCCCAGTCGTCAAAACCCCCCTCTCGGCCTTTCTGGTGGGGTCCAAAGGAGTGCAGGACACGACGTTTGGCACCAGTATGGCTGCAGGAACTGCCGGAAACATGCCAAAGGTGACACATGACCGCCTACGGGGTTCCGCTCCGGATTTTCTGTTAGGGTTTACTCCCTTAGCCTTGGTCTCTCCCGAGACGCCCACAAGGCAGTGGGGTTGTTGGGGCCCCTACACAGGTGTAGGATGGTGCCGGTGGGAGGAGGGGATGCAAGGGGGAGGGGTAGAGGGAGGGGGTGGGGGGGGGGGGTGCAGGGGAAGGGGGTGCGGGGTGAAGATGGTGCGGGGTATATTGAATATATAAAACTATCATTTTGGAGAGTGACAACTGTTTTATATAGATAACTGCACTTGTGCCATCGCACTTTTAGACATTTTAGCAATCCATAGCTTAGTTCTTCTTTAGCCTCCTTATCTCGAGAGACAATGGATACGCGTCTGCAGGTGGTCAGTGGTTTGTGGAGCAGCGCCTGGAGTTGCTATAAAGGCCAATTCTAGAGTGACAGACTCTTCCACAGGTGCTGCAGATAAAATTGGTTGTCAGGGCTGTTACACAGTTGGCTCTCCCCTTGCGCTTCTGTCTTTTTTCCTGCCAACTGCTAAGTCTCTTCGACTCACCACATTTTAGCCCCGTCTTTATGGCTGCCCGCCAGCTCTGGCGAACGCTGGCAACTGACTCCCACGACTTGTGATCAATGTCACAAGATTTCATGTCGCGTTTGCAGACATCTTTAAAGCAGAGACATGGACGGCCGGTGGGTCTGATACCAGTGGCGAGCTTGCTGTACAATGTGTCCTTGGGGATCCTGCCATCTTCCATGCGGCTCACATGGCCAAGCCATCTCAAGCGCCGCTGACTCAGTAGTGTGTACAAACTGGGGATGTTGGCTGCCTCGAGGACTTCTGTGTTGGAGATACGGTCCTGCCACCTGATGCCAAGTATTCTCCGGAGGCAGCGAAGATGGAATGAATTGAGATGTCGCTCTTGGCTAACATACGTTGTCCAGGCCTCGCTGCCATAGAGCAAGGTACTGAGGACACAGGCCTGATACACTCGGACTTTTGTGTTCTGTGTCAGTGCGCCATTTCCCCACACTCTCTTGGCCAGTCTGGACATAGCAGTGGAAGCCTTTCCCATGCGCTTGTTGATTTTTGCATCAAGAGACAGGTTACTGGTGATAGTTGAGCCTAGGTAGGTGAACTCTTGAACCACTTCCAGAGCGTGGTCGCCAATATTGATGGATGGAGCATTTCTGACGTCCTGCCCCATGATGTTTGTTTTCTTGAGGCTGATGGTTAGGCCAAATTCATTGCAGGCAGCCGCAAACCTGTCGATGAGACTCTGCAGGCACTCTTCAGTGTGAGATGTTAAAGCAGCATCGTCAGCAAAGAGGAGTTCCCTGATGAGGACGTTCCGTACTTTGGACTTCACTTTTAGACGGGCAAGGTTGAACAACCTGCCCCCTGATCTTGTGTGGAGGAAAATTCCTTCTTCAGAGGACTTGAACGCATGTGAAAGCAGCAGGGAGAAGAAAATCCCAAAAAGTGTGGGTGCGAGAACACAGCCCTGTTTCACGCCACTCAGGATAGGAAAGGGCTCTGATGAGGAGCCACCATGTTGAATTGTGCCTTTCATATTGTCATGGAATGAGGTGATGATACTTAGTAGCTTTGGGCATCCAATCTTTTCTAGTAGTCTGAAGAGACCACGTCTGCTGACGAGGTCAAAGGCTTTGGTGCGATCAATGAAAGCAATGTAGAGGGGCATCTGTTGTTCACGGCATTTCTCCTGTATCTGACGAAGGGAGAACAGCATGTCAACGGTCGATCTCTCTGCACGAAAGCCACACTGTGCCTCAGGGTAGACGCGCTCGGCCAGCTTCTGGAGCCTGTTCAGAGCGACTCGAGCAAAGACTTTCCCCACTATGCTGAGCAGGGAGATTCCACGGTAGTTGTTGCAGTCACCGCGGTCACCTTTGTTTTTATAGAGGGTGATGATATTGGCATCGCGCATGTCCTGGGGTACTGCTCCCTCGTCCCAGCACAGGCATAGCAGTTCATGTAGTGCTGAGAGTACTGTGTCCTGGCCTGTCGGAAGACCTTACATAGCTTAGTATGCACTGGATAAATATAGAGAAGCAACCACTATGCATGTTGTAGTCCATCATCGTGTACCTCAGCTAAAAATTATCCTTTCTCTGACCTTCAGTTGTGGAAAGCTCAACTACTGGGCAGAAGGGCATAGGCTGTGTTGCAACAAAACATCCCTTCAGAATTGATTTTAAAAATATTTGCCAAGAATACTGACTAGTTTCGTACTCTACATCACTTACCACAGGAAATGGCTGAGAGAATGCTAGAACAAATATTTATACATATCTTTTTAGCTCAGAAAGAATTATAGTAATTGAATTGCACAGATAAACAGGGAGCTCATGGAGATTACAGCAGCCTGTTGGAGGAAGTCCATTGCGATCAGCTTGATAAATGGACTTGGTAGGTACTCTGTATTATCGGCTTTTTAATGTTTGTGTGAGACTGGCTATGTCAGCTATGGACGAGATAAAATTTTTAAAAAGTGATATCAGGGTTATCTAGCAAAGCAGGGAGCAATACTAAAGCAACAGAATGAACGACTACTATTAGAATACAACTATATAGTAACCAAATACTGTAAAAGAAATTATTTTTAAAAATAACTAATGAGAATATTCTGTTATTGCTTTGAATTAGAAAATTAACTTTACACTCTGACTATTGGAATGATGCAGTAAATATATCTGTAGTTTTTAACTACCAAAATTTAAAGCAAATTATTTAATGGCTCACTTTTCATTGATTGTGTCTGCTTAGAATGGTTTTGTTTCACTACTCCTTTTCAGTATTTTTTAATATTTGGAACATTAGCAGTTGCCAGTAAGTTTAAATTAGTATTAATTTAAAAATAATTAAAACTTCCTAGTTCCATAGCTAATGTAAAATTTCAAAATAGAACCTACAGCAAATATTTGAAAAGCTACATATTTAAGAACATATTTTAACTGTACATAAATGGATTGTCAATAAAAGGAGTCCAATACCCTATTTACACAGGGAGATTGAATTCAGGTCTGGCAAGCTTGTATGAAATGCATTCATTTTCCTTAGTGTTGATAGCTGTTGCTGTTCTAAATAAGGACCCAGTGACTGACTATCAAATTACCAATGTGATGCCTGTATGAACTTGTCAAGTAAGAGCAGAATGCTTTAAGAAAACAGGATCTCAACAGTCTGATTCAATTTAATTTTCATTAAAATGATTTTAAAGACCTTACATAGTGGCCATTTTGGGACATGTGGCTGGATTTAACATTTCTGAGAGCAGCTCAGTCTGCTGCCAATAGTTAACTATATTCCTGATTTGCGACATAGGCTGGAATTTTACGCCCCCTGCGGGAATGGGCTGGGAGGCGGAGGAAGTATAAACTCGAGTGGGAGGTGGGGGAGGGGGGTGTGGGGGCGCCGTTCCTGTTGCCTACCTGCCCATGTTGCTATTTTACCAGCATCAGTGGAGGTGGCAAATGAACCACTTGCCTCAGGCCAATTGAGGCCCTTAAATGGCCAATTAATTGTCACTTAAGGGCCTCATCCCACTGCTGCTGGTATATTACCAGTGGCAGATGGGCACTTCAGTGCATGAGGAGGCCCCCCCAGCTGCACAAGGCACCCCCACTGAAACACCTCACCCTGCCCTCTCGATTGACACCCAACCGCATCCCCCCACTCACCCCCTGCCTCCTGGGGCTCAGCTGATTTCCCTGGCGAGGTCCGATCTCCACTTACCTTTTCCAGGGCCTCCTCCATTCTTGCTGGCCCTGTCTGGGGGCAGTCCCGCCACTCCTGTTGGTGCTGCTGGGACTGAAGTGCTCTTGGCTCTTTGATTGGCAGGTCTTGGAGGTGGGACATCCTGCCTCAGAGGGGCAGAATTCATGACTGAGGCCAATTAAGGCCTGGGTCACGCAAAATTGCAGCGTGGCTTCCAGGCCTGGCAGAGGCAACCACTCCCCTGACTTTTTTTCCTGCCATAGTGTACCAAAGTATGTTTATAGAAATGGATGACCAACATCTTCCGCCTTCCTGTGATTGCTACACATCTCTTAGAGTCATTAGCATTTTGGAGGTGGGCCCCACAGCCCCTTTTGAGGAGTTTTGCCAGACTGGGGCACAGCTTCGCAGTGACAGAACTCAGTGTAGAGATACAGACATTCTCCATGTTATCTATAAAAACCAATTTAAACAAAATAAATTCGTGCTCTATGAGGTCTGTGCAAGGCAATTCTCTGTGTACTGTTGTTCAGGCTGTGACACAGGAAAAAAGAATTGGGCTACCACCACTGTCAGGAGAATGTTGCACAATTTGGCCAATCAGGCATCCTTTGCATTCAGCACTGAGCAGAGGAAATGCATCGAATGGCCATATTTCCCCTATTTCTGTGGAATCCTACTATGCAAGAGGGTGCCTCAGCTGCCTAGAGTGAGGACACTGGAGGAAATTGGACATAGCATACCATGTGCTTGAACAATTGTCCAGTCCTACATCTGCCACCAGTGGGTAGCAAGTGGGAGATTTAAGTCTAATCTTGAAATTTCAAATTTTATCATGTTGGGGTGTGTGTGTGCATTCGTGTGTGTTGTTACGACCACGGCGGGAGAAACGCACCATCAATTCAGTCCTGTCACTCCACAGATCGCAGCATATTATTTAAGGTTTTCCCACCTAACCGGAAAATAGCCAAATTAAACACTCTAGTAACCCCCAGAATAAAACAGAGCAAACCAGGTATCTTTAGACAATAACAAATTAACTATTTATTGAAACTAGATCTTAAACACTATTAGAATAAACCTATGTCTAAAGACCTTGCAACTTCTTATTTTTACCTAACTTCCCCATTCACACACACACACACTCAAAAATAACAGTAGTTAACCGGTTTTAAAAAGTGGTGTTTTAAAAATTAGCTGTCTCTTAAGAATAAACAAAATAAATAACTCTTTGTGGGTTTAGGTTCCTGATGGATGAGGTATTCTAATGTGGAAATAGTCAAAGGCCACTCGTAGTCTTCACATGGATTTGGTGCAGTAGTCTGTTCTTAATAGGCATTCAAACTCTTCGGCTGCAGTAAGCATCACCAGGTCCCTCAGCAATACAAACGGTTTCTTGAAAAAGGAAGGCTTTTCTTCTTTAGGCAATTAACTCAGCCCGTAGCTCCCTGTAGAATTTTTGCTGAAAGAAAATAGATAGCTTTCTTCTCTTCAGTAGCAGCCTCATTGGAGATTCTGTCAAAACTAACTGGTCCGGACTGGTTTTTGCCAGTTTTACAGTCAAATCAAAACATTGAACCTTGTGACCTCACTCTCTCCTGCTGTCGCCTAGGGTAACAAGTGCAGCTGCTGGCACACTGTGCCTTAGAAATTCCAGAACTTTCTCTCCCTTAAAGGTGCACTGTTTATGACAGAGTCTTAAAGGCACATACTGTTTTTAATCCGAGGAGAAAAATAATTACAAGTCCGTGACAGTGTGTGTACATTTGTGCATGTGTATTTGAGCACAGAGGAGAGGCTCTGATTATCATAACCTGTGCTTTGTTGATAGAAAACATAAATATTCTAATTAGTGACAGCTGTGAAACAAGAATCAACAGACAGACACTGTTACAGGGAGAAAGAGACACGCACAAATGAAAAGCTCATCGACCTGAAACATTGGGCTGAATTTTCCACTGGGCGTTGGGACCCCGATGTCAGGACAAAATTGGGGTCCTAAGTTTGTGCATGTCACTTGGGCACCTGCCGGCACAACCATCAGGGAGGCAGCCTCCTAATTGGCTGCCTCCACGTTTGCCATCCTATTATGGACATCAGGCAGGTTCCCAAGGTGGGAGGTCCAATCTGAGGGCCCACAGCACAGGTCGGCTGGCAGCCCCACCAGGAGAGGTTGGCACTGCTGAGGTAGAAAGGCGATTGCGAGGGCGCCTCAATATGGAGGCACTCCGGACGCTTTCCAAAAATCTGAGAATGAAGAGGCCCACAGTTGGTAAGACCATCATTGGATTGGTTTTGGTAACAGGTGCGGCCTTTCATCCCAGCGGCATCTTCATTGGGCATGGAACCTCCAGCTTTGTTGGCCCCCTGGCCTGCTGCCTCCAAGGAGCTGCCAGGCTTCATGTTCAGCAGGGCCCATTGCAACAGTGGGAAACTGCCATTGCCTTTGGAAAATGGTCCCTAAGTAGGGCCTTAATTGGCTGCCCACCTCCATGGAAGAGATCGCCATTTTTGTTCCCAGCCCGCCCCTGGAAAATTCCCTCTGAGACAGGAAAGTGTCAGGGAGCCCCTCATTGGGCCTCCCACCTTGGGAACCTGCCCAATGCCCATTATAGGATGGCAAGCGCAGAGGCGGCCAATTGGGAGGCTGCCTCCCTGATGGTAGTGCCGGCAGGTGCTTGAATGACATGCGCAAACTTAGGATCCCAATTTCGTCCCGACATCGGGGTCCCAACGCCCAGTGGAAAATTCAGCCCAATGTTTCAGGTCGATGAGCTTTTCATTTGTGCGTGTCTCTTTCTCCCTGTAACAGTGTCTGTCTGTTGATTCTTGTTTCACAGCTGTCACTAATTAGAATGTTTGTTTTCTATCAACGAAGCACAGGTGTTTTTCCCCTATTTTCCTGGACCACCTGCCTCTAAACCCCATCCCCACATGGCCAGGAAATTCAGCCCGTTAATTCTATTTCTCCCAGCTGCTGCCAGACATGCTGAATATTTCCAGGATTTTCTGTTTTTATTTCAATTTTCTAGCATCTGCATTATTTTGCTTTTGTACAAAATCAGGCATACATGCTCCAGCATTAATTTCTCTTCCCACCCAACCTAAGCATGATAGGCTTTTGGCTGCCATTCACCACACTAATGAATGTAAATAATAGCAGAAAGGCAGGGCCTGACAATGCACCCAATTTCCCTATCTTCCACCTGTATCACTGCTGACCCCAGGGACAACCTGGAAGGGGGTGTATCCTAGGGCAGTGAATACAATCCAACTAAGCAGCACAATGGAGGGAGTGAGCCTAGCATTAGTCTTCTACCTGGCCTGTAACCAGCAACGCTGTCCACTCAGAATTGGGTATGGCCAAATTTCTAGACCATAATTTCTACACCTCTTTCAGCTGACCTACACACAATGCGAGATGGCTCACCATTGGACCATTGAATATTTGAGAACTTAAAATTCCCCATTGTACAAATGCTACCAATTTCAGATCTTCTCTTGAAAGATGTTGATCAATTCAGTTTGAATTTTCAGTATTTTCTTTGTTTTCTTTCAAATTTTCAGCATTTGCAGCATTGTCTTTATATTTCATTATGCAGCCAATTTAAATTGGGCATGTTTCTTAGGTTTGTCCCTATTGCCTTGTGCCTCTCCCCACACCCACTTGCTGCAAGCCCCAAGTCACTCTCACCACTGCTGCTCATTCCCTGACCAAACTGCCAACTCGATCTAGCCTTGGCCACTGTAGGCAACACCATCCTCGCGTGACCCAGTGAAATCTCGAGCCCTGTCAGGTAAAACAGATTTCCAGTCATGAAAGTACTCAGTGCCTTTTCAACTAAATTTAAAGGCACAGTAAGTGTATGATGATTTAAATCGGGTCCCAGACACAATTTGGAATCTGTCTTTTCAGCAGTGGAGAAATTGGGATTCCCAAAAGGGCTTTCCTAAGCATGTTTAAGTTACCATTTGTAATGTACCATCTGTTTGTACTTTAAATAACAGTGGCTTCTCATATTTCCTCTTATCACCTGTCACCACTCAGGCTTCTGTTCCGACCATCCTTATACTTCCCCTGCCCCTTCTGCATTCCCATCCTTGATGGGACCAACCTTTCCTCTGCTTTTTCCCCCATTGTAACTGCCAGCTTTTTGATCCAAACACTGATTTCCCACTCTCAGAAAATGCTGGAAATACTCAACAGGTCAGGCAGCATCTGTGGAGAGAAAAACAGAGTTAAAGTTTCAGGTCTGTGACCTATCTGTAATGAAAGGTCACAGACCTGAGATGTTGGGCTGGATTTTATGTAGGAGGTGGGTCTCCCAGCACAGGCCGAAAAAGCAGGGGGAACCCCACCTCTGCCTTTTTCCACCCACCCCCCCCAACCCCCGGAGCGATCCTTTGGTCTTTCTCTATCAAAGTTTCATGAGCCGGGGTTCCCGTTCCTTTAAAGATGGGGATCCCGCTTCCATGAGTTGGCAGCCAATCAGAGAGCCAACAGCTCAGCGCCACTTGGAGCTGTGGCCATAGACAGTACTACAGAGGCTTCGGACTCAAGTCCAGTGCTGGAGGAGGGACTCCCCTCACAAGCCCGCAAGGAAGTCACCTCGTGTTACAAGACGACCTCCCTGCGTGGTGGAGGCTCCCCTCACTGCTGGTAAGATTGCAGCAGCAGTGGGAAGAGGTCCTTAATTGGCCGTAATAGGCCACTTAAGGGCTTCAATTGGCTACTGGGTGGGAAGGCCGCCGTCGGCCTATCCCGCCCTGGGAAGATCGCTTGACGACGGGCCCTCCGCCACTGCCACCGCCACCCATCACAATTCTTTTCTAACCTTTGCCAGTTCTGATGAAAGGTCACAGACCTGAAACTCTGCTTCTTTCTCCACAGATGCTGCCTGACTTGCTGAGTATTTCCAGCACTTTCTGTTTTTATATTAATTTTGACAGACAGCAATGCATGCAAACCAAAAAGCAAGGCTGCCCCTATATCAAAATTTAGCACCTTTGAGCTTCCTGTAAGTCATGTTGGTGCCATCTCTTCAACAGCAATGTCAGCTTCACCAAGTGAGCCCAGCTGAACCTTCCTATTCTGTGAAGTATGTAATTCAGCAGTGCTAAAATGTATGGAAGAGGAATATTTCTAATGCTTCTGCTACTTTTGCACCATGGAAGATGTCAATGTTCAAGCTTTTGGATAATTCACCAGAAAAGAAAGTAAAAGATCAATGGTGGGCAAGTGCTGGAAATACTCAGCATGTCTGGCAGCATCTGTGGAGAGAGAAGCAGAGTTAACATTTCCGGTCAGTGACCCTTCATTAGAACTGGCAAAGGTTAGAAGTGTGATAGATTTTAGGCAGATAAAGTGGGGGTGGGGCAAGAGATAACAAAAGTAAAGGTGTTGATAGGACAGGGTCACAGAGAATAACTGACCAGAAGGTCATGGAGCAAAGGCAAACAGCATGTTAATACTGTGTTGAAAGACAAAGCATTAATGCAGAGAGGGTGTTAATGGACATGAAAATGAACAGCCTTGGCCCAAGGCACAAACATGACAATAACAGTGGGCAGGCACATTGTAAGAAAAATGAATGATGAAACAAACTAAAATAAAAGAAAAAGCAAAAAAAGAAAAAATAACTGAAAATAAAAAGGGGGGCCCATCATGCTCTGAAATTATTGAACTTAGTGTTCAGTCCGGCAGGCTGTAGCGTGCCTAATCGGTAAATGAAATGCTGTTCCTCGAGCTTGCATTGATGTTCTCTCGAATACTGCAGCAAGCCCAGTACAGATATGTGGGCATGAGAGCAGGGTGGTGTGTTGAAATGGCAAGCAACTGGAAGCTCAGGCTCATGCTTTCGGATTGAGCGGAGGTGTTCTGCAAAGTGGTCACCCAATCTGCATTTGGTCTCCCCAATATAGAGGAGACCACATTGCGATCAACGAATACAGTATACTAAATTGAAAGAAGTACAAGTAAATCACTGCTTCACCTGAAAGGAGTGTTTGGGGCCTTGGATAGTGAGGAGAGAGGAGGTAAAAGTGCAGGCATTACACCTCCTGCGGTTGCTTGAGAAGGTGCCGTGGGAACGGGACGAGGTGTTGGGGGTAATGGAGGAGTGGACCAGGGTGTCACAGAGGGAATGATCCCTTCGGAATGCTGACAGGAGGGGGGGCGGAGAGGAAGATGCATTTGGCAGTGGCATCACGCTGGACGTGGCAGAAATGGTGGAGGATGATCCTCTGGATGTGGAAGCTGGGGGGGTGGAAAGTGAGTTCAAGGGGAACCCTGTTGCGGTTCTGGGAGGGAGGGGTAGGGGTGAGGATAGAGGTGCGGGAAATGGGCCGGACATGGTTGAGGGGGGAATCCTCGGTTGAGGAAAAAGGAAGACATGTCAGAAGCGCTGCTGTGGAAGATTGTATCGTCAGAGCAGATGCGTCAGAAAAAATGGGAGAATGGAATGGAGTCCTTACAGGAGGCAGGGTGTGCAGAAGTGTAATCGAGGTAGCTGTGGGAGTCGGTGGGCTTATAATGAATATTAGTAGACAGCCTATCCCCAGAGATGGAGACAGAGAAGTGGAGGAAGGAAAGGGAAGTGTCGGAGATGGACCATGTAAAGGTGAGAGAAGGGTGGAAATTGGAAGCAAAGTTGATTGTTTTCCAGTTCGGGGTGGGAGCAGGAAATGGCACCTATTCAGTGATCAATGTACTGGAAAATAAGTTGGGGGAGGGGGCCTGAATAGGAATTGAACAAGGAATGTTCAACATATCCCACAAAAAGATAGGCATAACTAGGACCCATAGAAATCTCTGCTGAGTATTTCCAGCATTTCTTGTTTTCATTTCAAATTTCCAGCATCTGCAGTATTTTGCTTTTATTATGTTGGAAGTAAATGTTGTGTTAATCATTTACTTTATTGCTTAGATGCTGTGATGGTTGACACCATCTACCCCACTATATTAGTGAAATGCAACCTTGAAAATCTGATTTTTTAAAAAGTTTGTATGCTGAAGGTGTCATTCAGACAGTTTATTGATTATTCTGCTTTTTCCCCTCAGCTTCTCCAGTAGGCAACGGATACATCAAACCACCAGCAACACCTACAAGCAACATACAAGGTGAAAGAGGTCCACCAACCATGATGCCCATCAATGTTGACCCTGATATTAAGTCGGGAGAATATGTCTTAAAAAGCGTATTTGTCAATTTTACTACTCAGGCTGAAAGAAAGATTCGCATCATCATGGCAGAACCGCTGGTAAGTTAAGGAACAAAGATTTTTGTTTTAGTCTGTGGTCCTTCAAATTTAACACTTTCTTGTTAACTTCAATTTTTCCAGAGCTAGCTTCTTAAATGGAGCTCTGGGCAATCCCATTCATAAATGTTATTACAGGTCTATTAAAAGATACTAGTGATGTTCTTTGGCACTGCTCACAGATAAAAACAAATTGTTTAGCAACCAGAGATGAAGCACCCCAACTGTGAGTCACACTGTACAATTTCACTCATCTAGAATCACAGAATTGTTACAGTGCAGAAGGAGGCAATTTGACCCATTCGGCCACACCTGCTCTCTGAAAGAGCAATTCAGTCAGTTCCATTCCCCCGCCTTCTCACCGTAACCCTGCACATTCTTCCTTTTCATATAACTGTCTAATTCCCTTTTGAATGCTTCAGTTGAACCTGCCTCCACCACACTCAGGCAGTGCATTCTAAACCTTAACCACTTGCTGTGTGAAAACTTTTTCCTCATGTCACTTTTGCTTCTCTTACCAAACATTTTAATGTGCCCTCTCTTTCTCGATCCTCTCACGGGTGGGAACAGTTTCTCTCTATCTATTCTGTCCAGACCCTTCATGATTTTGAATACCTCTATCAAATTACCTCTCAGCCTTCTCTTCAAGGAAAACAGTCCTAACTTCACCAATCTGCCTTAATAGCTGAAGTTCCTCACCCCTGGAACCATTCTCGTGAATCTTTTCTGTACTCTGTCCAGTGCCCTCACGTCTTTCCTAAAGTGCGGTGCCCGGAACTGGACGCAGTACTCCAGCTGAGGCCAAACTAGTGTCTTATATAAGTTCAACGTAACTTCCTTGCTGTTGTACTCTATGCCCTTATTAATAAAGCCCAGGTTACTGTATGCTTTATTAACCGCTCTGCCAACCTATCCTGCCACCTTCAATGACTTATGCACATATACACCCAGGTCCCTCTGCTCCTGCACTCCTTTAGAAGTGTACCCTTTATTTTATATTGTCTCTCCATGTTCTTGCTACCAAAATGAATCACATTTCTCTGCATTGAACTTCATCTGCCACCTGTCTGCCCATTCCACCAACTTGTCTATGCTCACTTCCCCTCTGGACCTTCTATATTCAGCTTGCTTCTCGATAGTATTTTCTACCTGCATCTGTCATACGCAAACTTTTTCTTTTATCTTAATTTCTACCTCTTTTGTCATCCAGGGAGCTCTGGATTTGTTTACCCTACCTTTCCCCTTCGGGGGAACATGCCTTGACTGTGCCCAAACTATCTCTTCTTTGAAGGTAGCTCATTGATCAGCTACTGTTTTTCCTACCAACCTTTCACTCCAATTTATTCACCCTAGCGGAATTCTTACCCCACTGAAGTTGGCTTTCCCTCAGTTATTTATTCTTACTCTGGATTGTTCTTTGTCCTTTTCCATAGTCAACCTAAACTTATGATACAATGATCACTGTCCCCTAAGTGCTGTCCTAGAACATGGCTACCTGACCCGAACCCGACGACATGTGTCAGGTTTGGGTCGGGTCGCTCTTCTGGGTCCAGCCTTCGGGATCAGGTCAGATCGAGCCGGGTTGGACACACTCTATCACCACCTCCGGTATGTGGCTCCAATGTTAATGTACTTTTTGGACTTGAAAGCTTGTTTAGTTACAGTTTTTTTAAAGCTTGTGCAGATAAGCAACAAAGTGAAAAACGGAAGCTAGGTTAACTGATGGTCGGGTCCGGTTGGGCGCAGGATAAAATGAAAGGACTCAGGCCGGGTCGGGCTCGGGATGGATGTGGTTCTTTCGAGCTCGGTTCAGGTTTCATTTGCATACCCAAGCCGGCCTTTACTTGGCCCACCTCATTCCCAAGAACCAGGTCTAGTAGTGCTTCCTTTCTCATTGAACTAGCAACATACTGCTGGAGAAAGTTTTCCTGAACACAATCTAGGAACTCTTGCCCCTAATTACCCTTTACGCTACTACTATCCCAGTCTATATTCAGATAATTAAAATTATAGCCAATCTATAATTCTTGCACCTCTCTGTAATTTCCTTGCAAATTTGTTCCTCCATGTCCTTCCCCCTAGTTGGTGGTCTATAGACAACACCGAGCAATGTAACAGCATTTTTGTTCCTTAGCTCTAGCCAAATTGACTCTGTCCTCGACCCCTCTGGGACATCCTTTTTCTCCAGCCCTGCAATGCTCTCCTTAATCAATACTGCCACCCATCCCGTTTTTTTCCCTTTCCTATCTTTCCTGAACACCTTGTATCCAGAAATATTTTATTTTTTATATCATTTATATAAATTTATATAAAAATAAAAATATAAATATATAAATGTATAAATACATATAATTTACAACACCCAGTCCTGCCCTTCTTTGAGCCAAGTCTCAGTTATAGTCACAACATCATATTTCCACATGGCAAACTGCGCCTGTACCTCACTAATCTTATTAACCACGCTCCATGCATTCACATACATGTACATTTACCCTGATTTAGACTTTATTACTTTCTCCCTTACTCTGACCCCACCTAATAACTTACTATTCCCTATTCTGGTGCTGTCTATCTCCCCCAGTATTGTGTGCACCTTGGTATTCCTCTCTGATAGTTGCTCCTGGTTCCCACATCCATGACAAGTTACCAGTTTTGCTTCCATCCAATCTGAGCTCCCTCTCAGGTTCCCAGCCCTCTGTCAATCGAGTTTAAAACCCTCCCCAACAGCACTAGAAAATCTCCCTGCGAGGATATTAGTCCCAGTCCTGCTAAGATGCAATCCATCCATCTTGTACAGGTCCCACCTGCCCCAGAACTATTCCCAATGCCTCAGAAATTTGATGCTTTCCCTCCTACACCAGTTCTCCAGCCATGTGTTCAATTGCTTAATTCTCCTATTCCTATGCTTACTCGCCCGTGGGACTGGGAGTAGTCCTGAGATTATTGCTTTTGAGGTCCTGCTTTTTAATCTCCTTCCTAGCTCCCTGAAATCTGCTTTCAGGACCTCATCCCCCTTCTTACCTATATTATTGGTGCCAACGTGGACCACAACCTCTGGCTGTTCACCCTCCCTCAGAAGAATGTCCTGTTGCTGCTCCATGACATCCTTGACCCTGGCACCAGGGAGGCAACACACCATCCTGGAGTCATGTCTGCGGCCGCAGAAATGCCAGTCTGTTCCCCTAACTAATGAATCTCCTATCACTACTGATCTTCCACGCTTCTTCCTCCCCTCCTGTGCAGCTGAGCGGTGCCACAAACTTGGCTCTGACGGAACTCCTCTGAGGAACCAACACCCTCACCAGTATCCAAAATGGAAAACTGACTAGCGAGCGAGATCGCCTCAAGAGACTTCTGCACTACCTGCCTGGTTCTCTTAGATTGCCTGACGGTCATCATTCCCTATCTGCCTGAATGCTGCTATCCTGCGGTGTGACCACCTCCCTAAACATGCTATCCACATAGTTCTCTGCCTCGCAGATGCAGCACAGTGACTCCTACCACCGCTCAAGTTCCGAAACCCAGAGCTCAAGCTTGTGCAACGCGTGACACTTCCTGCAGATGTTTGTTAGGACTCATGGTTCGTCCATGCCTTCCCACATGCCACAGTCTGTACATTCCACTCAGCCGAGCTGCTCTGTCATGCCTTAACTTTACAGACTATTTATTATAAGTAGAATACTCACTAACCAGCTCCTTCCACTGCACCGAAGGAAGAACCAAATACTGGAGGGTGAAAAATATAGAAAAAAGGAGCACTTCCTCCCCCCTTCACTAAACTCCCCACTCACCAAGCTCGTATCTCCACATTCATACAAATTTTGAACTTTCGGATTTCTGTTGGATGTGTGTTACAGCACTGACACTCTCTGCATTCACAGCATTCTCAGCCTCTCCACCAATAAAGGATTGCCTCCTCCTGCACTGGCATAAATGTAGACCTGATTAGAGCTTGTTTCGTACCTCAGTCACTTACCTTCCAATATGTGATATTCCTGCTTGTCAGAAGCAGTTTTCATCTCATTGCTGAGTTCTGAAGTCCACATCTCTCTGCTGCTCAGCAGAGCTGGGAGAAGACCTTGTCCTCCAGTGAGCTGTCTCCTGACCATCCCTGCTCACTAGTGGTAACTGTTGCACTGTGTGAACACCTCTGTACCTCACTTTCTAACCCAACCAAGGTGTGATTCTCTACTGGTGTACTGTTGTTTTGGAGTGATGGAGTGTGTGAAGGTGCCTCCTCAGAAGAACTTTCCTCTGAGATGTCTACCTTGAGGGGCTCTGTTTTTTTGAGAAAAGCCTAGAGAAAAGGGACAGAAGTTTGGAGATACTGACTGGACAGTAGCAGATAAGAGGCACGATAATGCAAGTTGATGTAGTCAAGCTGTGTGCTTATGGATCCTTCAGAGGTTCATGACGAGATGCAAGGACTATTCAGACACTCTGTTCACAGAAGCTTCCACCCTCAAAATGTCCCATGTTGACAGTTCTTGCAAGGTCACTGATCTCAAGTACTTGCAGCTCCAGGTATGACTGCACCATGAGGTTGGGTGGTCTTCCTTCGTTCCCTGTTATTGTGGATTGTCTTGTCCTGCAGAGAGAGAGAGAGTTAATAGGTGTTTCATGCAAAGGATATTGCAGATGTCTGGGGCTACTGCTTGTTGTGCAGAGGCTGAGAGTGAAAAGAAGCAAGAGATGATCTTCCCAACTACATCCGTGACTCTTCTGACACCATACGTTATTTTGACAATTTCCAGTTTCCTGGACCCAACCGCCGCCTCTTCACTATGGGCGTCCAATCTGTCGACACCTCCATCCCCTACCAGGACAGTTTGAGGGCTCTCCGCTTCTTCTTTGAACAGAGGCCCAACCAGTCCCCATCCACCATCACCCTCCTCCGCTTGTCTGAACTTAATCTTACATTGAACAACTTCTCCTTCAAGTGAAAGGTGGTGCTGTGGGTACCCGCGTGGGTCCTAGTTATGCATGTCTTTTTGTGGAATATGTCAAACATTCCTTGTTCCAGTCCTACTCAGGCCCCTTCCCCCAACTCTTTTTCCAGTACATTGATGACTGTATCGGTGCCGTTTCCTGCTCCCGCGGCGAACTGGAAAACTTTATCAACTTTGCTTCTAATTTCCACCCTTCTCTCACCTTTACATGGTCCATCTCCGATACTTCCCTTTCCTTCCTCCACTTCTCTGTCTCCACCTCTGGGGATAGGTTGTCTACTAATATTCGTTATAAGCCCACCGACTCCCACAGCTACCTCGATTACACTTCTGCACACCCTGCCTCCTGTAAGGACTCCATTCCATTCTCCCAGTTTCTCCATCTCTGACGCATCTGCTCTGATGATGCAACCTTCCACAACAGCGCTTCTGATATGTCTTTCCTTTTTCCTCAACCAAGGATTCCCCCCCACTGTGGTAGACAGGGCCCTCAACCGTGTCCGGCCCATTTCCCGCACCTCTACCGTCAGCCCTACCCCTCCCTCCCAGAACGGCAACAGGGTTCCCCTTGTCCTCACTATCCACCCCACCAGCCTCCACATCCAAAGGATCATCCTCCGCCAAGTCCAGCGTGATGCCACTGCCAAACACATCTTCCCCTCCCCTGTCAGCATTCCAAAGGGATCGTTCCCTTCATGACACCCTGGTCCACTCCTCCATTACCCCCAACACCTCATCCCCCTCCCACGGCAACTTCCCATGCAATTGCAGGAGGTGTAATAACTGCCCATTCACCTCCTCTGTCCTCACTATCCAAGGCCCCAAACGCTCCTTTGAGGTGAAGCAGCGATTTACTAGATCAAACGCAGATCGGGTGACCACTTTGTGGATCACCTCCGCTCAGTCCGAAAACATAACCCCGAGCTTCCGGTTGCTGGCCATTTCAACACATCCCCTGCTCTGTCCTGGGATTGCTGCAGTGTTCGAGTGAACGCAAGCTCGAGGAACAGCATCTCATTTACCGATTAGGCACGCTACAGCCTGCAAGACTGAACATTGAGTTCAATAATTTCAGAGCCTGACTGGCCCCCCTTTTTATTTTCAGCTATTTTTTATTTTTTATTTTCTATTTGTTTATTTTATTTCATTTTGTTTCATCTTTCATTTTTTTTTACCATGTGCCGACCCACTTTTTTTGTCATGTTTGTGCTTTGGGCCAGGTTGTTCTATTTTTCTGTGAATTAACACCCTCTCTGCACTAACGCTTTGTCTTTCAGCACACCATTAACATACCGTTGCCTTTGCTCTATGATCTTTTGGTCAGTTATTCTCTGTGACCTTGTCCTATCAACACCTTCTCTTTTGTTATCTCTTGCCCCACCCCCGCTTTATTTGCTTAAAACCTATTACATTTCTAGCCTCTGCCAGTTTTGATGAAGGGTCACTGACCTGAAAAGTTAACTCTGCTTTTCTCTCCACAGATGCTGCCAGACCTGTTGAGTATTTCCAGCATTTCTTGTTTTTATTACAAGAGATGATCAGGATGTATAGGTGTTGAATGAAAAGCAGGTTTATGGAGTGTGTAGTGAGGAAGGAGCCACAGGTGAAGTTGGTTATTGTGCAAAGGCTAGCAAGCTTAAAGAGAATAATGCTATTATGGTGCTGTGAAGGGAGCAAGAAAGAGATTATTGTGTATTTGTAATGCGAATGAGAAGTGCTATTTTGTGCTTGGTAGTGAAGGCCACGGTGGAGGGGAGGGCAGTGTTGTGGGGTAGGGGGAAATAATTATTGCCATGTGCTGTTGAGAGAGCTGGATAAATAATAAACTGTAGTCAGTCCTGTTACTCAGATTGACTTGCAAGTCATTGAAGTGTTCCCTGCACTGGATCCAGGTCCCATGCGTGATGCTTCCTAGCAGGTTAGCAAATCGGCTGGAAAACCTACCGATTATATTATAATTATCCATCGATAGAGCCATGACTCAACCCCTGATTGTGATGGCAAGCCCACTTTTATCGAGGAGAATGATGATGTGCAGGTGAATTCTGCTTCCTCCACTGGCAGTCCAGTGTCTGGGGTAGTCTGGAGCAGACAAAGCAGCATCACCAAACCTGAGGGCATGATCTGATGATCTAGTGCCCATTTCTGTCCTTCAGTCTTTCCCTGGTGTCTGCAGCCAGAGCGCACCTCCCACTTAATAGATGCTGGCTGCCTTTAAGTGGCATCAGAAATGCTGATTTCCCATCCTGCAAATGTCCTCTGTGCATCCATTTTTGTGCACCATTTAATTTCTAAATCCTTATTCCTTTATTTAAGTCTTTCCCTGCTTATAACAAGACAATGTAATTTTTCTCCCACTGCCTTTTCTCCTGTTGTCTACTATCCATTTTGCTATTTTTATTTGTACATTAGAAACATAGAAACATAGGAAATAGGAGCAGGAGTAGGCCATTCATTATGATCATGGCTGATCATCCAACTCAGTAGCTTGTTCCGGCTTTTGTCCCATACCCTTTGATCCCTTTCACCCCAAGAGTTATATCTAACTCCTTTTTGAAAACATACAATGTTTTGGCCTCAAGTGCTTTCTGAGGTAGCGAATTCCACTGGCTCACCACTCTCGGGGTGAAGAAATTTCTCCTCATCTCAGTCCTGAAAGGTTTAGCCCATATCCTTAGACTATGACTCCTGGTTCTGGACTCCCCCACCATCGGGAACTTCCTTCCTGCATCTACCTTGTCAAGTTCTGTTAGAATCTTATAGGTTTCTATGAGATCCCCCCTCACTCTTCTGAACTCCAGCGAATATAATCCTAACCGACTCGATCTCTCCTCATACGTCAGTCCCTGCACACAATATTGCAGGTGTGGCCTCACCAAGGCCCTGTATAATTGCAAGACATCCCTGCTTCTGTACTCGAATCCTCTCGCTATGAAGGCCAACATACCATTTGCCATTAACCTCATCTATTTCTACCTTTTCTACTTTCTCTCTGATTTCATTTTCCCTTGCTTATCCAGTTAAAATGACACTTCATTTACCTGTTTTGCCAGCACCAATGTCTCTCAACAGCTAGAAAATACCTTCACAGGATCACCCATTATACTCGTTGTACAGAGTATTCCAACAAGAAGCTTGAGATATTCTTTCTTTGGGTAATTTGAATATATTCAGATACATTTCAGCCCCTTATTGAAGTTCCAGCCCATTTTGTTCCATCAGAGGATCTTGTTCAGTGCAAATTGGACAGAGAAACAGACAAAAAGGGCTATCTGGTGATGATCGCAGGTTTCACACCAGCTGGACAAAACCTGCTAATAGGAAAATCAGCCATTTGGTGTGATGTAATACAAGTATACTTCAAAAATATATTTGCTCAATGTGATCTCAGAATGTGGTTAATTAGTTTTGTTAAATTGTTTCATAGGACCACAGTTGTATTACATGCCAGAGTTAGCAACTCGGCATAATATAGATATGACCTAGTTAAATTTGTATTAAATTTTAATTGAGAATCACAGTGAATTAAAAGTTAAAAGAGACGTTGACCTAGAAATTTATGTGCACCCATTTTCTTGTTATCGGGGATGGAGTCAAAGGAGCAAAAGATGGGTCTCATGGACAATCTGGGCTTGGAGAGGGAATAAGGGGAAATAATTAGAGAAATGAGAGAAAAATACAGGTTTAGGTATAGGGAAAAGTTGTGGGGAAGGATTGGCTTTGTTGAAAACAGAAATAGAAGCAACTGCTGCAGCTGAATGAATGCTCTGAATCTGTGCGGCAAAGATGTCCATGAGCTTCTTCCATTTATTGCCAAATGAGAAATATTAATTTAATCGGTTGGAAACTTACAGTCGACTTTGAATGGAAAAAATCCCACAGTTAACTTTTAAAGAACTAGCAGCCAAGATGGCCACTGCAGTTTGCATCTGAAATACCAGGAGATTGAACTGGAGACAAAAGTCTACTAAGAAGCCCAGCCAGAACAATGCTTTGGCTAACTGAGTAGATTATGCAGATCATCCTCATTAGAAGGACAGTCAAAGCTATTTTGAGGCATTCATAAGTGGAGACGTCCCTCCAGGGATAAACACTGACAACCCCACCTAAGGGAGATTTTAGGTTTTATACTTCGGACCTCATTAAAAACAAAGGGGATTGAGAGAACCATGTGACCATCTGTCCATCTCTGAAAAAAACTGGGAGTTTTGTTACACTCACAGAAGCCAAGGAGTAACTGACTGCAGCAGCAGAGAAAGCTGTGTGCCTCTCTCTCTCTGTCTCTGTCTCTGTCTCTGTCTCTCTCTCTCTCTCTCTCTCTCTCTCTCTCTGTCTCTCTCTCTCTCTCTGTCTCTCTGTCTCTTTCCAGAAAACATCAAGTTTGAAAACTGTCTGTGACTGTTGACACAGCTACAGACTGCTACAGCCAGAGACCAGGAGAAGAGAGCCACCTGGACTGTCTTCAAGAAAGCCCTGAGCAAAGCAGGCCAACCACAAAGTGCACTTTGACCAGCCATGGACTTCAAGAATACAGCTTCAGCCGGAGGACTACCGCTTCACATCCACTTCACAGACTGTGTATTTAAGTTCCATTTATTCTGGACTGTAATCCAACCACCAAATCTATTTTTCTTTCTGTAATCTATTTGTGTGTGTGTGATTCTCTTGTGAATGTATGCGTGAATGTGTAACATTTTATTTATTATTTTTAAATCCGGGTTAGAGTGTTAAGTATAATAAAATTACCTCTTGTCTAAACTCAAGAAAACCTGTCTGATAGGTTCTTTCACAATCACAGTAAAGGTAAAAGGTAAAACACTCACGGAGGTCGTAAGCACAACCACTGTTTAAAAGGAATAAATCCTGTTGCGGTCAAATAAAAGGAAGGGCAAGAGGAGTGACTGTGACCCCCCCCCCCCCCCCCCCCACATAACAGAAGTGAGGGTAGAGAGGAGAGAGCAGAGAGACTTAACGGGTTGGTTGGTAGATATCCAGTGAAGGTGTTAACTGTGCACAATAGCAGATCTAGTATTGCATCAATTCAGCAGAGGAGTGAGGAATACTGGAAGTGAAACCCAAGGACCAAGCGTAGTGATGATTTTATTTTCACTGCTCTTCTTGGTTTTCACTTCCATTTACTGTTCAGTCCACAATACATACTTTCTGTCAAGATTTTGAGTCATTTTTATGTCAACCCTTAACATTGAAAATCACAGTGTAAATATTTTATAATAGCAAATCCCTACCTGCGTATGTAGTTCATCATCATTATGGGTTGTGTTAATCCAATTTTACTTTGAGATCTTTCATCGTCTCTGCTTCCACCATCCTTGTTGGCAGTGAGTTCCAGGTCATTACCACTCACAGCTTTAAAAAGTTCTTCCTCACACCACCCCCACACCACATCTTTTGCCCAAAATCTTAAAGCTATGTCCCCTAGTCCTTGTACCATCAGCTAATGGAAACAGCTTCTCTTTGTTTACCTTATCTAAACCTTTCATAATCTTGTACACCTCTACCAAATCTCCCTTCAATCTCCTTTGCTCCAAGGAGAACAACCCCAGCTTCCCCAACCTAAACTTGTAGCTATTTTCCCTCGTCCTCGGAACCATTCTAGTAAATCTCCTCTGCACCCTCTCAAGGATCCTCACATCCATCCTAATGTGTGATGACCAGAATTGGATGGAATGCTCCAGTTGTGGCCTCACCAGAACTTTTGAAAGGTTCAGCATAACTTCCTTGCTTTTGTACTCAATACCTCTATTTATGAAGCCCTAAATCCCATATGCTTTGCTAACCACTCTTTCAATATGCCCTACCACTTTCAAAGATCAATGCACATGAATCCCAGGTCTCTGTTCCTGCACACTCTTTAGATCTGTGCCATTCAGTCTATATTGCCTCTTCCTAACCCTTCTGCCAAAATGCATCATCTCACACTTGTCTGTATTAAATTTCATCTGCTCCTTGTGTGAAAATCAGTATCATCTGTGCCCATGTCCCACCAAAAGACAAGCATGCAAAGTTGATGGATTTGAGGATCGATCAATATGTTTGAGTAAAAGTGGCAACTACAGTTCTACAGAATGACATGCTTGATTGTCAAATTGTTAAAAATCTTCAGTCTGGTTTCAAAATGTTATTGTTGTTCATGCAGTGCTATTTAGATAAAAGATTTCCTTGGTTCACTATTTAATCCTTATATATCAATTTTCAGTTTCACTATAGAATGGTTACAGGGGAAATTTTTCCTTGTGGTTTTTAATTTAAACTCTTTTCACTGGTTAATTTTTGTAAATTAAAAGTCGCAGTTGCAGTACAAAGACAGCTGTGTTATTATAAATTGTTTTGGAAACAGATGTAACGTCAAAAGGATGTGATTGTTGGTATCTGTGTGTACTGTAAAAAGATCATGTTTTGTGTACATCAGAATATTAATCCTATACTTTTCTTGGGTTCAAAAATATGATATTATGGTTAATCTTCATTTCTGCATGTTTGTTGCTCCTGAGTTAAAAAAAAATCTTATCAATCAAACTACCTTTTAATATAGGTTACTGAAAAAAATAAAGTACTAATTAAAACAATAGTAGATATTCCCAATGGACAAGTATTTCCAAACATTGGTATCTATCAGATCAGCATGTGGTAATTCATGTAAACAAGGAAACTGGAGAATGGCTAGTACAGGAGATATTGGGAACATGGATTTTCTGGTTGGTTTCAGAACTCTTAAATTTGAGCTATTGTGTGTAAGTCTCATCAGACCACAAAGAAACACCTTTTTATCCACTGGGCTATGAATGGATACTGATCAATCTGTCGCCAAATGCTTCTCTACCTCCACTCAACTATTTCAGAAAAGATGGATGCATGCCATTAGATTGCTCGTGATGCAGAACACAATCACTGAGACTGAGAAAAATGTAGGAAACAACCTAAACTGCTCGGCTTGAAAGTATCAGTGCTTTACTAAAACTGCTAGGGAAGAGACATTACTATAGGACCACTGGATGTACAAAATTTGTTTATCGCAGTCATAAATCTATGCTACAATCCCACTGAGTTTGTATGTGGAAAATAGTGCTGTTCATGCTCACATCTATGTTTTCTGCATGATAATTTTTAAAGGGCCAGTGTAGAGTTAGTGGGAGTAATTTTGACTTTGTGTAACAGTTTATTATGGGTGATAACAAATCGACAGCCTGTTTAACATTTCTCTGGTAGGCTAGGAACAGATGAAGCACTTGAGGAATATAAAGACAGTAGGAAGGAACTTAAGCAAGGAGTTAGGAGGGCTAAAAGGGGTCATGAAAAGTCATTGGCAAACAGGATTAAGGAAAATCCCAAGGCTTTTTATACATATATAAAGAGCAAGAGGGTAACCAGGGAAAGGGTTGGCCCACTCAAGGACAGAGATGGGAATCTATGCGTGGAGCCAGAGGAAATGGGTGAGGTGCGAAATGAGTACTTTGCATCAGTATTCACCAAGGAGAAGGACTTGGTGGATGATGAGCCTAGTGAAGGGAGTGCAGATAGTCTCAGTGATCTCATTATCAAAAAGGAGGAGGTGTTGGGTGTCTTACAAAGCATTAAGGTAGATAAGTCCCCAGGGCCTGATGGGATCTACCCTAGAATACTGAGGGAGGCAAGGGAAGAAATTGCTGGGGCCTTGACAGAAATCTTTGCATCCTCATTGGCTACAGGTGAGGTCCCAGATGACTGGAGAATAGCCAATGTTGTTCCTTTGTTTAAGAAGGGTGGTAAGGATAATCCAGGAAATTATAGGCCGGTGAGCCTATAATTCCTTACTTGGTCAGGAAATTATTGGAGAGGATTCTTCGGGACAAGATTTACTCCCATTTGAAAACAAACAAACTTATTAGCGAGAGACAGCATGGTTTTGTGAAGGGGAGGTCGTGTCTTACTAATTTGATTGAGTTTTTTGAGGAAGTGACGAAGATGATTGATGAGGGATGGGCGGTGGATGGTGTCTATATGGACTTTAGTAAAGCCTTTGACAAGGTCCCGCATGGCAGACTGGTGCAAAAGGTGAAGTCACACGGGATTAGAGGTGAGCTGGCAAGATGGATACAGAACTGGCTCTGTCATAGAAGGCAGAGGGTAACAGTGGATGGGTGTTTTTCTGAATGGAGGGATGTGACTAGTGGTGTTCCGCAGGGATCAGTGCTGGGACCTTTGCTGTTTGTAGTATATATAAAAGATTTGGAGGAAAATGTAGCTGGTCTGATTAGTAAGTTTGCGGACGACACAAAGGTTGGTGGAGTTGCGGTTAATGATGAGGATTGTCAGAGGATACAGCAGGATATAGATTGGTTGGAGACTTGGGCGGAGAAATGGCAGATGGAGTTTAATCCGGACAAATGTGAGGTAATGCATTTGGAAGGTCTAATGCAGGTGGGAAGTATACAGTAAATGGCAGAACCCTTAGGAGTATTGACAGGCAGAGAGATCTGGGCGTATAGGTCCACAGGTCACTGAAAGTGGCAACGCAGGTGGATAAGGTAGTCAAGAAGGCATACGGCATGCTTGCCTTCATCGGTCAGGGCATAGAGTATAAAAATTGGCAAGTCATGTTGCAGCTATACAGAACCTTAGTTAGGCCACACTTAGAATATTGCGTGCAATTCTGGTCGCCACACTACCAGAAGGACGTGGAGGCTTTGGAGAGGGTACAGAGGAGGTTTACCAGGATGTTGCCTGGTCTGGAGGGCATTAGCTATGAGGAGAGGTTGGAAAAACTCATTGTTTTCACTGGAACGACGGAGGTGGAGGGGCGACATGATAGAGGTTTACAAAGTAATGAGCGGCATGGACAGAGTGGATAGTCAGAAGCTTTTTCCCAGGGTGGAAGAGTCAGTTACTAGGGGACATAGGTTTAAGGTGCGAGGGGCAAAGTTTAGAGGGGATGTGCGAGGCAAGTTCTTTACACAGAGGGTGGTGAGTGCCTGGAACTTGCTGCCAGGGGAGGTGGTGGAAGCAGATGCGATAGCGACGTTTAAGAGACATCTTGACAAATATATGAATAGGAAGGGAATAGAGGGATATGGGCCCCGGAAGTGCAGAAGTTGTTAGTTTAGGCAGGCATCAAGATCGGCGTGGGCTCGGAGGGCCGAATGGCCTGTTCCTGTGCTGTACTGTTCTTTGTTCTTTATTTCTATTGACTTCAATGGAAATAAAAATTGGGAGAGATATAACTCGCTATTACCTATTTTGTACTATCGCACCATGTCGACCTCATTACTTTTTCAAGACACTAATCTTAGTCTCGCAATAAAAATACACTCCGGTTAGAAATATAGGGCTGGATTTTTCTAGTTGAGAGAAGTCTCAGTGCTGGGTTCAAATGTGGGCCACAGAGCCGCATGGGGTGGGTGGACTTTATTAGGATCTTCCCATCTGCATCCACTGAACGTCCAGCAGGCGGGGGAGCTGGTCAAGAATAAGTGGCAGGTGGGCGGAAGTTCCAGCAGGTCAAAGGATGATGCCATATTTAAAGGCCAGTCTGCAGCCTTCATACAGGCTGCACACATAGGGCTGAATTTAGTGGGCCCATTGTGGGTCTTTTTCTTTTAGAGATGCAGCACTGAAACAGGCCCTTCGGCCCACCGAGTCTGTTCCGACCATCAACCACCCATTTATACTAATCCTACACTAATTCCATATTCCTACCACATCCCCACCTGTTCCTATATTTCCCTACCACCTACCAATACTAGGGGCAATTTATAATGGCCAATTTACCCATCAACCTGCAAGTCTTTGGCTCCTGGCAACGGACCCAGAAGTGGGCACCATTCCCGCTAGTCACGTGGGCGGCTGCCCTACTACAGTCATATGGTGGGTGGCCATTTTGCGTAATGTAGGCACGGGGCTTGTCCAATCACACGGCGGGAGTGAAATGCAATAATGGAGGCACGAGGCCCTCCCAGTCACACGGTGGGAGCCAGTTGCAAGATGCTGAATGCAACCTTTACAAGTGCTTCTTCAAGGTGTGAACCCATCCCTAGCAGCTGGACTCAAGGCAGGCTACCGATCAGGCTGTTCCTTGGCCTGTGATGACTTTGGTGGCTGTCTGATGGATTCCTGCACTGGTGTAGGACTCTGTTCAGGCATCATGGCTAATGGAGCTGAGCTCACTGGCAGAGGGGCTGAAGAGCCAGTTTCCACACTCGGGATGCCCTGAGGGAGGTCAGTCTCTCCTCCTCCCTTTCAAGGTTCACTCGAACTTCCCTGCTCACTAGAGAAGGACGAGGAGTTGGAGAAGACTCCAGCTGCCTCGTCCTTCTCATGCCTTGCCATTGCTCCGTAGAGCTCAAAGTAATGTTGTGCAGGTCTGCGCGCGTTTGTGGAATCTGGTTCTCTATGAGAGTCGCCAACCTCTCGATAGAGGAAGTCATGCGCTCGCATGCCTGAGACACAGCAGCACTTATGGTATAAATGGACTCCTCCATCGCCCACTCATGGCTGTGCATTTCCTCTGGCATCAATGCCTAATGTTGCCTTAACTCTCCCTGCAACTCCAGCATGCTGTGTGCTGTCAACACCAGAGGCTCATAGGACCAGTAGCGGATGAAGGACCAATGATGGCTCCGGGATCACATGAGACCTCAGAGGAGGAACTGTCATCTGAGGAGACAGTGTCACATCAGTCCAGCGCGCCCTCCACCAATGCAGACATACTTATGTCAATGGGCATTGACACGCATTTAGAAAGAGTGACGCCAGCTGATGAACACAGCACAGATGCGCACAAGCAGGTAACGGAGGCAGTGACAGCTGTGGCCACTTCCAATCAGAGGATTGAGAAAAGGCCCAGTGATGATGAACGTCCAGCAGGTTTCAAGATTCGGGAGTCATTAGCAAAGCAGCAGATGCTGGAGCAGCAGTGTGAAATGGGTAGATATCTGTCAATATTCCCAGAAGCTGTTTGCTTCCATGTGCAAACCATGGAGGAGTCCATCCCTGCCTTGAGCAGCACCATGTCTCTGGTGTGTGAGCGCATGGCCTCCTCCATTGAGAGAGTGGTGACCCTCATGGAGAGCTACATGCAGCATGCCACCAAACGGATGCAGGAGGTGTGCATCAACTTCCACAGTATGGCCTCATCCAAGAGCTATGTTGAGTGATGGGTAGGTGAGATGGTCCCGAAATGCATGGACCTGTTGCCAGATGTTCAATCACTCCAGGTTAGCAGGGAAGTGCAGGTGAGTCTTGAAAGTGTCAAGCATCTGCTGTCTGAAACCTATGAGGGCTTTTCTTAAGGCACTCCTTACGAGGACAGGGGATCCTCGTCCCCTTTGATGGTGACACAAATGCTGCATGCAGCACTGATGAAAGAGGCAGCTACTGCAGATGCAGGTGACCCCGAATGTGTTGGGCCCCTCTAGGACACCCAGAGGTTGTCCACTGTGGCCATCTCATCTACCAGAGTAGAAAAGGCAGCAGCCTGCCTCCATATCAGCTGCAGGTGCTGGGAGAGCACAACATGGAAGCACCTGGAAGCGTTCACGTAAATCCACCTAGTTGAACTTGGAGTCTCACAGGGTGATTTTTTTTTGCTGAATGCCAAAATATTAGATCTTAATACTTTAGAAAGCCTAGGGAAGTATAGAAAGTGCAGGGTGAAGTAAAAAGGAAATTAGAAAAGCAAAGAGAGGACATGAAAAATTATTGGCAGGTAAAATCAAGGAAAACCCAAAGATGTTTTATCAGTACATTAAGAACAAGAGGATAACAAAGGGAAGGGTAGGGTCTATCAGAGATGTACAAGGAAACCTATGCGTGGATGCAGAAGATGTGGGCAGGGTTGTTAATGAGTTTTTGTCTCCGCAGGAGAGGGTTGATGTAGACATTGTAGTTAAAGAGGAGGAGTGTGAAATATTAGATACGATAAGCATAATGAGAGAGTAAGTACAAGAGGGTCTGATATCATTGAAAGTGGATAAATTGCCAGGGCCAGATGGATTGCATCCCAGATTGTTAAAGGAAGCCAGGGAGGAAATAGCAGATGCTCTGAGGATCATTTTCAAATCCTCACTAGATACAGGAGGGGTACCAGATGATTGGACGTCTGCGAATGTTGTGCCATTGTTTAAAAAGGGTGCGAGGGATAGGCCAAATAATTACAGGCTGGTCAGTCTGACCTCAGTGGTAGGTAAATTGTTAGAATCTATTTTGAACGACAGGATAATCTGCCATTTAGAAAGGCACGGATTAATCAGATATAGTCAGCATGGATTTGTTAAGGGAAGGTCATGTCTTACTAACTTAATGGAGCTTTTTGAGGAAGTAACAAGAAGGATTGATGAGGGTAGTGCAGTAGATGTCGTCCACATGGATTTTAGTAAGGCATTTGACAAGGTCCCACATGGCAGACTGGTCAGTAAAATGAAAGCCCATGGGATACAGGGGAATGTGGCAGGTTGGATCCAGAATTGGCTCAGTGACAGGAAACAAAGGGTAGTAGTCGACAGATCTTTTTGTGAATGGAAAGCTGTTTCCAGTGGCGTTCCACAGGGCTGTGTTGGTCCCTCGCTGTTTGTGGTATAAATAATTTGGACTTAAATGTGAGAGGCATGATTGGGAAATTTGCTGATGACACAAAAATTGGCCGTGTAGTTGATAGTGAAGAGGATAGCCCTAGACTCCAGAAAGATGTCAATAGTTTGGTTGAGTGGGCGGAAAAGTGGCAAATGGAATTCAATCCAGATAAGTGTGAGGTAATGCATTTGGGGAGGGCAAATAAAGCGAAGGAATACACAATAAATGGGGGGATATCGAGAGGGGTAGAAGAAGTGAGAGACCTTGGAGTGCATGTCTACAGGTCCCTGAAGGTGACAGGACAGGTAGCTAGAGTGGTGAAGAAGGCATATGGAATGCTTTCCTTTATTGGCCGAGGTATAGAATTCAAAAGCAGGGATGTAATGCTGGAACTACATAAAACGCTGGTTAGGCCACAACTGGAGTATTGCGTACAGTTCTGGTCACCACATTACAGAAAGGACATAATTGCTCTCGAGAGAGAGTACAGAGGAGATTTACGAGAATGTTGCCAGGGCTCGAAAGTTGCAACTATGAGGAAAGATTGGATAGGCTAGGGTTGTTTTCCTTGGAACAGAGGAGGCTGAGGGTGACTTAATAGAGGTGTACCAAATTATGAGGGGCCTAGATAGAGTAGACAGGAAGGAACTGTTTCCCCTAACAGAGAGGTCAATTACCAGGGGGCACCGATTTAAGATGATTGGTAGAAGGATTAGAGGGGACATGAGGAAAAGCTTTTTCACCCAGAGGGTGGTGGCTGTCTGGAATTCACTGCCAGGAATGCTGGTGGAGGCAGAAACCCTCAATCCTGTTGAAAGGTACCTGGACATACAACTGAAGTGCTTTAACCTGCAAGGCTATGGACCAGGTGCTGGAAGGTGGGATTAGATTGGGCAGCTAGTTTTTTTGGCTGGAATGGACATGACTGGCTGAATGGCCTCCTTCTGTGCTGTAATTTTTCTATGGTTCTATCGTTTGTGCAAATTAAAGTTCTTGTAATGCATACTTTAATGGGTTGTCTGTTCATTTCTGCATCAGTGGGCTGTTGTCCGATGTTGAGCACTTCAGATGGAAGGTGTGGAAAGGTGTGCTCAGAATGAGGCCAATGATGAATGTAGCCCTTGGAATGACGTAATGACAGAGCCAGTGAGATGGTATAGTCGTTGATGAAATGCCACCAAGGCTCCCTCAGGGAGAAGATTGAATAATTTCCCAGGGCATTTAAAGTATATCGGAAGAAATATGTGCTTATGAGTGAGTCGCATCTCTCTGGCACACTTGTCAATGCCCGAAATCAGACCTGCAGATGCATTTCCATTGGCTGCTTGGTCTCGTGCCTTCTCCCATTCATCCTCCTAGGGGGAGGAGAAGGCAGTATGTCCAATATGGTTGTCCCTCTCCAATGCAACTCTCGTCTGGAGTGCCAGGTTCTGTAGAGCGCAGCGTTCCTCCATGATACACGGCCCTTGATGTGGCGTATTGCAGGGTTCCCCCCGATCTATCTCAGCACCTGAACCTCATTTTCAGTAGGCCAATGGCCTGTTTGATGGTCGCCCTTGTAGTGACATGGCAGCAGTTGTTGGTGTCCTCTGGCTCAGTGGTAGGGTTCGACTCAGGTGTAAACAACCATGTCTTTAGTGCAATACCCTTATCCCCCAGTATCCATCCACAAAGGCGTTTGGTGGCCTGAAGAGCTGAGGCACCTGGGACTGTCTCAGGATGTACGATTCGTGGCAGCTTCCCGGGAACTGTGCGCACACCTGCAGGATCCTTTTGCAGTGGTCACAGACTATTTGCACATCAACTGCGAGGGGCTTACACATTGCAGTCCCTCCAAATATTCAAACCTCCACTTAGCTGAACATCAGCCTCTGTTTGACAATGCAGCTGTACTCAATTGCTGTCCCTTCCAGCCAACACTCACCTCTCGCTGCGATCTCATCTCCTTTGAGCAGGCGGGTTGCTGATGCTGCGTGGAACCCATGCGCCCCATGGAAAATTTAAAATCCACTTCAAATTCACTCTCAATTGGCTGCTTATCAGCCTCAATTGCCAACCTGCCATACCTTGTGAATTCCGGATCTCACTGCCCAGTCACCCCTGGGAAGTTAGCCTGGCAGCAGGAAGACGTTGGGGTTCCACTGCGTGTTCCCCTGCCATTTTGCAGGCCTCCCCGCCCCACCTCCGAGTCCATTGCCACGGGACCAGTAAAATTCCACCGAAGGCTCTAATTTTAACACTGGGTGGATAGATGATGAGGCAAATTAGAAATTCACCCACAGTTTGCACTGAGAGCTGCTGAGTCTGGTAAGTCTGGTGAGAAGGAGTTTTAAGGGTTAATTTCTCTCTAAAGTCCAGTTTTTCTTCAATTTAGCAGTTAACTAAAATTACAGCTTAAGTAAGAGAAGTTTAAGTTTTATTCCAGCCTTAAAACAAGGATATACTAGCTCTCAGGGAGCAGCTGCAGCTAGTTACTTCGGAGGTGGCTTAAACTGGTTTTCAGAAGTTTGAGTCAGTTGTTTTTCAGAAAGTATAAAGCAGGGCTTCCTCGCTGCTGCTTCGTCTGAACTGAGTGCTACCTCGAGTGCACAGAGTGTAATGTGGGAGTTTGATGACTTGAGAGCATTCAGTGCGGGAGGTACTCCTTTTTTCAGCCTCCAGCAGCTGGCTCTTTCTTCGGTGCAGGGGAAGAAGCTGATTGGTGAGTAACTGGTAAGTTATTCTACTTATTCTAATAGTAATAAATAGTTTTTAAAGTTAGGGTAGGTCAGGGCCACTCAGCCAACTGGAATGCACAACCTGTGATATGTGGGAAGTCATGGACGCACCACATGTCGCAGACGAACACATCTGCAGGAAGTGTCACCAGCTGCAGATGCTTGAGTTCCGGGTTTCGGAACACGAGCGGCGGCTGGAGTCACAGTTGTGAATCCGCGAGGTGGAGGACTACATGGATAGCATGTTTATGGAGGTGGTCACACTGCAGTTTAGCAGCACGCAGGCAGAGAGGGAATGGGTAACCGCCATGCAGTCTAAGAGAACCAGGCAGGCCGTGCAGGAGTCCCCTGAGTCTATCTTGCTAATCAATTTTCCATTTTGGATACTGGTGAGGGCGATTGTTCCTCAGGGGAGTGCAGCCAGAGCAAAGTCCGTAGTACCACGGGTGGCTCAGCTGCACTCGAGGGGAAGAAGAAGAGTGGAAGAGCAGTAGTGATAGGGGATTCGATAGTCAGGGGATCAGACAGGCATTTCTGTGGCAGTAAAAGTGATTCCAGGTTGGTGCGTTGCCTCCCTGGTGCCAGGGTCAAGGATGTCATGGTGCGGCTGAAGGACATCCTTCTGGGGTTCTGGGGGAGGGTGAACAGCCAGAGGTCGTGGTCCACATGACATAGGTAGGAAGCGGGATGATGTCCCGAAAGCAGACTTTAGGGAGTTAGGAAGGAAATTAAAAAGCAGGACCTCAAGAACAGTAATCTCAGGATTGCTCCCAGTGCCACGTGCTAGTGAGCACAGGAATAGGAGGATTGATCGATTGAGCACTGGCTGGAGAATTGGTGTAGGAGGGAGGGCATCAGGGTTCTGAGGCATTGGGACCAGTTCTGGGGCAGGTGGGACCTGTACAAGATGGATGGGCTACACCTTAACAGGACCAGAACTAATATCCTCGCAGGGAGATTTGCTAGTGCTGTTGGGGAGGGTTTAAACTAGCTTGTCAGGGGGATGGGAACCTGGGAGATACCTCAAATTGGAAGGAAAGCTGGTAACAGGAGGTAGAAAAGTAGCAAGGACATTAGAAGGCAGGCGAAACAAAGGCGAGCATCAATTAGGCTTAGAATACAGAATAATGTCAAGAAGACAAGGTTAAGGGCACTCTACCTGAATGTACACAGCATTCGCAACAAGATATATGATTTAAAGGCACAAATAGAGGTAAATGGATATGATCTAATTGCCATTATGGAAACGTGGCTACAGGGTGACCAAGACTGGGAACTGAATATTCAAGGATATTCGACTTTTAGGAAGAGCAGGCAAAAAGGAAAAGGAGGTGGTGCTGCATTGATAATAAGGGATGAGATCAGTACATTAGTAAGGTAGGATCTCAGATCAGAAGAATAACATGTGGAATCTGTTTGGGTGGAGCTAAGAAACAGCAAGGAGCAGCAATCGGTGGGAGGAGTTGCTTATAGGCCACCAAACAGTAATGTGGGGCATGGTATTACTCAGGAGATTAGAGAAGCATGTAGCATGGGTAATACAGTAATCACGGGTGACTTCAATATGTATGTAGACTCAGTAAACCTAATGAGCGCTAATGCAGTGGAGGATGTGTTTCTGGAGTGTGTTAGGAATGGTTTTCCAGAGCAGTATGTCGAGGAACTGATTAGAGAACAGGCTATTTTAGATCTAGTATTATGTAATGAGAAAGGGCTAATTAATAATCTTGTGAAAGAATCCTTTGGGATGAATGACCATAATATGATAGAATTTTACATTATTTTTTGAAAGTGAGGTAGTTCAATCTGAAGCCAGGGTGTTAAATTTGAACAAATGAAATGCTGAAGGTATGAGGGGCAAATTGGCTGAAGTGGATTGGGAAAATAGATTAAAAGGTATGATAGTACATCGGCAATGGATAGTCTTTAAATAATTATTACATAGTTTACAGCAACTATACATTCCTTCAAGGCACAAAAGCCCCAAAAGAAAAGTCAGTCAACTGTGGCTAACAAAGGAAGTTACGGATTGTATGAGATTAAAAGAAAAGGCCTATAAAGTTGCCAGAAATAGTAGTAAACCAGAGGATTGGGAGGATTTTAGAATACAGCAAAAAAGGACCAAGAAACTGATAAAGGGAGAATAGAATATGAATGTAAACTAGCAAAAAACATAAAAATGGACTGTAAAAGTTTCTATAGATATGTAAAAAGGAATCGTTTGGCTAAGAGAAATGTGGGTCCATTACAGACAGGGTCGGGAATTTATAATGGGGAATAGAGAAATGGCAGAGAAGCTAAATGATTACTTTGTGTCTGACTTCACTGAGGAAGATACAAGAAATTTCCCAGAATTAGAGATCCAAGGGACTCGGGAGAATGAGGAATTGAAGGAAATTAGTATTAGTAAGAAGGTTGTATTGGAGAAATTAATGGGACTGAAGGCTGATAAGTCCCGGGACCTGATATTCTGCATCCCAGAGTGTTGAAAGAGGTAGCTATGGAGATAGTGGATGCATTGGTGATCATCTTCCAAAATTTTATAGATTCTGGAATGGTTCCTGCAGATTGGAAGGTAGCAAATGTCACCCCACTATTTAAGAAGGGAGGGAGAGAGAAAATAGGAAACTACAGACCTGTTAGCCTTACATCAGTCATTGGGAAAATGCTAGCATCTATTCTAAAGGATGTGATAAATGGACAGATAATAATGATCTGATTGGGCATAGTCAACATGGATTTGTGAATGGGCAATCACGTTTGATAAACCTGTTGGAGTTTTCCGAGGATGTTACTGACAGAATTGATAAAGAGGAGTCAGTGGGTCAGTGGACGTAGTGTACTTGGATTTTCAGAAGGCTTTTGATAAAGTCCCCCACAGGAGGTTGGTTAGCAAAATTAAAGCACATGGGATAGGAGGTAATATACTGGCGTGGATTAAGGATTAGTTAACAGGTAGAAAGCAGAAAATAGGAATAAACGGGTCATTCTCGCGTTGGCAGGCTATGACTAGCGGGGTGCCGCAGGGATCAGTGCTTGGGCCCCAGCTGTTCACAATATATATCAATGGTTTGGATGTGGGGACCAAATGTAATATTTCCAAGTTCACAGATGACACAAAACTAGATGGGAATGTGTGTTCTGAGGAAGATGCAAAGCGGCTTACAAGGGATTTGGACAGGCTAAGTGAATGGGCAAGAACATGGCAGATGGAATATAATGTGGAAAAATTTGAGGTTATCCACTTGGGTAGGAGGAATAAATGTGCAGAGTATTTCTTAAATGGTAAGAGATTAGAAATTGTAGATGTACAAAGGGACCTGAGTATCCTCGTCAATAAGTCACTGAAAGCTAACATGCAGGTGCAGCAAGCAATTAGGAAGGCTAATGGTATGTTATCCTTTATCACAAGAGGATTTGAGAACAGGAGTAGTGAAGTCTTGTTTCAATTGTATAGAAGCTTGGTTAGACCGCACCTGGAGTACTGTGCGCAGTTTTGGTCCCCTTACTTTAGGGAGGATATTACTGCCATAGAGGGAGTGCAATGAAGGTTCACCAGACTTGTTACCGGGATGGCAGGACTGTCTTCTGATGAGAGATTGGGGAAACTGGGCCTGTATTCTCTAGAGTTTTGAAGAATGAGAGGTGATCTCATTGAAACCTACAAAATACATACATGGATAGACAGGGTGGATGCAGGTAAGATGTTTCCCCTGGTTGGGGAGTCTAGAACCAGGGGACACAATTTCAAAATAAGGGGGAAGCCACTTAGGACCGAGATGACGAAACATTTCTTTACTCAGAGGGTTGTGAATCTTTGGAATTCTCTATCCCAGAGGGCTGTGGAAGCTCAGTCATTGAGTATGTTTAAAGCAGAGATTGACAGATTTCTACATATGGGTGCCATAAAGGAATATGGAGATAGTGTGGGGAAAAAGGCACTGAAGTGGATGATCAGCCATGATTATATTGAATGGCGGAGCAGGCTGAATGGCCTATTCCTGCTCCTATGTTCCCAAAACAAGCCTGGGGCTATATTTTAACTACCAAACCTTATTATAGATCAACCATGATCTTGTTGAATGGTGGAACAGGTGTGAGGGGACGAGCGGCCTACTCCTACACCTAATCCGTATGTTTGCATGTCCGTATAATCTCAAAAGAGGATTTCCCACCCACCAGTCTGACAGAACAGTAAATGTGTCCACTTTGGGAGCATACCCTCCAGTGGTTCAGCTGGAGGCCTATTTTAAGCGTCAATGCATCTCTTAAAGCACTTCTGTCTCGCCTATGTTTTGCTGAACAGAGAAAGGGAATAACACAAATGCCAAGGACCAAGCCCTCAGAATCTCTGAAGCCTCTTTGAGGTCCTGCTGGAAGAGATGAGGGAGAGCAGAGAAGTTCTTTATTCCAAAATTGGAAGGAGGGTGCCGAAGTGTGAAGTTTACCAGCCTGGAAGGAGGTGACAAGAGGTGGTCAATTCCAAGAGTGTCACCCACGGGATTTAGATTCAATGTAAGAAAAGGTTCAATGTGTCCAGCAACTATATGCCAGTCAGTTTAACCTTGGTGGTGGGAAAGCATTTAGAAACAATAATCCGAGACAAAATTAACAGTTTTTTGGCCGTGTGGATTAATTAAGGAAAGCCAGCACGTATTTGTTAAAGGCAAATCGTGCTGAACTAACTTGATTGGGATTTTTGGTAAGGTAACAGAGAGGGTTGATGAGGGTGATGCGATTGATATGGTGTATGTGGACTTCCAAAAGATATTTGAAAAGTGCCACATAATAAACTTGCCAGCAAAGTTGAAAGCCATTGAATAAAAAGGACAGTGGCAGCATGGATGCAACTTGGCTGCGTGACAGGAAATAGAGAGTAGTGGTGAACAGGAGTTTTTGGATTGAAGGAAGGTATACAGTGGGGTTCCCCAGAGAACTAGGTCCACTGCTTTTCTTGATATGTATTAGTGACCTAGACTTGAGTATACAGGGTGTAATTTCAAAATTTGCAGATGACACAAAATTTGTAAGAATTGTGAACTGTGAGGAGGATAATGATAGACTTCAAGAGGATACAGACAGGCTGGTGTAATGGCGGACGCATGGCGGGTGAAATTTAATGCAGAAAAGTGTGAAGTGATTTATTTTGGTAGGAAGAACGAGGAGAGTCAATACAAATTAAAGGGTACAATTCTAAAGGGGTGCAGGAGCAGCGGGATCTGGGGTTATATCTACACAAATCGTTGAAGGTGGCAGGGGAGGTTGCGAAAGCTGTTAAACAGGCATACTCTTATGATAAACTGCATAAAACACTGGTGCAGCCTCAACTGGAATACTGCATCCAATTCTGAGGCGTCTAGACAGAGTACATAGGGAGAAACTGTTCTCATTGGTGAAAGGGTTGAGAACCAGAGGACACTGATTTAAGGTGATTGGCAAAAGAGCCAATGGCGACATGAAAACTTTTTTATACAGCAAATGGTTAGGATCTGGAATGCCCTGCTTGAGAGTGTGGTGGAGGCAGATTCAATCGTAGCTTTCCGAAGGGAATTGGATAAACACCTGAAGAAAGAACATTTGCAGGGCTAAGGGGAAAGGGCAGGGGACTAACTGGGTTGCTTTTGCAGAAAACCGGCATGAACAGAATGGACCGAGTGGCCTCCTTCAGTGTTGTGACCATTCTCTAATTCTGTGATTCATGTGTTGCCCTCCCTCAGGATGTCAGCACTTCTATTCTCTCGCCATCCCCATAACCATTACCAACCATGGTGCTAGAAAGTCAGCTCTGGTCAGACTGCTCCAGCATCTGCCATATTTATAAAATCTGTGGCTGGACCCTCAGATGCTCAAGCATTCAGGACTTGCCAGTCACAAGCATATCAAAGTCCCCCATGTGAGCAACACCATCCCACCACCAGCTCTTCTGAAGCCCCTGGAGATGCACATCATCGGAGAAGCAGAGTAGGGGCCTAATGAAATTAAATAATAATCAGCTGACATTGTCAGTTTCCCCAATGCAATTTTCATGTCAATATGTGCTGTTTCCACTATTTCTTCAACCCACCCACATACCATAGGCAGCACAGATCAAAGTTAGGGGCAGGACCTGTACTGCCTATGGAACATAGGAACAGGAGTAGACCATGCAGCTGCTCGAACTTGTTCCAAGGAAACTGAGAAAGACTATTTCCTCTGCTTGGGGAGTCAGTAGCTTTTTTTTATTCCTTTGTGGGATGTGAACATTGCTGGCAAGGCCAGCATTTATTTCTCATCCCTAATTAACCTTGAAAAGGTTGTGGTGAGCCACTTTCTTGAACTGCTGTCATCCATGTGGTGTAGGTACACCCACAGTGCTGTTAGGATTTTGACCCAGGGACAGTGAAGGAGTGGCAATATATTCCCAAGTAAGGATGTTGTGTGACTTGGGGGGGAGTTTGCAGGTGGTGGTGTTCCCATTTTTTAAAAATTTAAGGTGGCCTTTATACCCCAGGCCCCTTTTATTTATTTTATGTCGGTGGTGGGGGGGGTGGGGGGGTGGGTGGGGGGGGGGGGGGGGTGTTCCCATGCGTCTGTTGCCCTTGTTCTTCTAGGTGATAGAGATTGCGGGTTTGGAAGGTGCTGTCAAAGGAGCTTTGGCAAGTTGCTGCAGTGCCTCTTGTAGGTTTGTATACACTATGGGTCATCAATTTAAATTCCTCTCTGAAAGAGTAAGGAGACACGGTAGGATAAATCTGGAACAATTTGCCACAAGAAATACTTAAGATCGGGACTATTCCATCATTTAAGGGAAAATTGGACAAACATTTGAAGCAAAGGAAGACACGGGTTTATGAAGATTGAGCAACATAGTAGCATTAATTTTGGATTGTTCTTGCAAAGAAACAGTACAATCGCTGAATGTCAAATGATTTCTCTGCTGTAAAACTCTGTACCACCAGCCCAGTACTGGTCTTGCTGTTGTTTAGTGGCAGTACAGCAGGAAGGCAAGGAAATTGTTTAGTTACTGCAGATCCACCCCAGACCCATCATTTAAATGTAGCAAGAAGGTCTAAGGGCAGCTGGCCAACATCCGAGCTGGTGGAGAGGCAGGAAATTTTGTAGGGCAGTTTTAAGGACAGGGATTTGACAGTAAGTCAATGTTCAAAGCTTCAATGTTGTATTACCCCAAAACTGTGTGAAATCAAGTGCTTTAATATAGTAAAATCCAGTCCATGGTGTGCTTCTGGGGAGAAATCCAATACTATGGTTAATTATACATTGACACATCTTTATGATGCCATCAGGTCTGCTGCCCAGCTTCCTTTGAGAATCGTAGCCTCTGCACGTACCAATCGTCTACCGAGCCAATGCCTGGTCACCTGTGTAGGTGTATGACCACTGCTGGGTGGGCAGAGAGCACCACACTTGCAGCCTGACCAAGTGGTGGCACAACACCAGCAATTATAGTATAACAGTAGCAACTAATTTTGCTGGACACCAACATTAGTGTGATCTTTTTAATGTCAGGATATTCATCACTCATTTAAACAGCTTGCTGGCAAATTTTAATTACATTCCAGAACAGTTTTGAATGTTGCATTTTGTTTCAAATGTATAGAGGTACACAGGAACTGTGTTACCTATCAGTGTTCTCCTGATAATGATTTACTTAGTGCATTTGTGATGACCTCTGTAACATTTTCTGTTACAGGAAAAGCCATTGACAAAATCCTTGCAAAGGGGAGAAGACCCACAGTTTGATCAGGTAAATAAAACAGAATAATTAATAAATGTTTGATACATTTGTTTTAATATTGAAGGCTTTTATTTACGAAATAATTAAATGTGCAATGTGAAAACGCATCAAAAAGCAGCAAAAAATAGTACAAATTTTGCAACACAATTGAAGAGATAACCATTGTTGTAACATATCTATACACAGTATTTAATTAAGTCATGCCATGTGGGAGTAACAACAACTTGCATTTATATTGTGCCTTTAACATACAATAATGACCCAAGGTGGTTCACAGAAGTGTAATCAGCCAAGAGGATGCTGAGCCACACGAGTTATTTGACATAGTGACTAAAAGCTAGATCAGAGAGCTGGGTTTTAAGGAGGATCGGAAGGTGAAGAGGCAGAGAGACTTAGAAAGGGAATTCCAGAGCACAGAGTCAAAATAACTGCAGGAAATTTTCAGTGATTGAGCGAAGGGAATGGGAGATACAGGTGAGGCCAAAGTCAGAGGAACAGAAAATTCTTGGAGCGTTGTAGGGCTGAAGGAGGTTACAAAGATAGAGAGGATCAAGGCCATGAAGGGATTTAAACACGAGGACGATCATTTTAAATTCAAAGCATTAAGGAAACAGGTCCCAGTCGTTACAACTGAGGCGAGAGGAGTGCACTGTCTTTTTCTAGTTCTCCTTCTCCACAGGTTATAACATATATTTAAATGTTTACCCAGTTACCAATACGGCCATTCATGCACCCTATTTTCTATTTCAGAACAAAATACAACAACCAGGTTTCTTTGATAAACAACAAAATTATCAATTTATTATAAAACAAGACGTATTCAGTAAAGATGCACCATTAACACACAGATTGAAATATGAAAGTTCCCTTCTACCTTAGCCCCTCACACACGCAGACACACACACACACCAGTTAACGGAAAAATAAAGGAATTTCTTTGCAGAGATCTTTTTACAAAAAAAAGGACAAAAAGTAATACTTTGGCCTAATACTTGTTAATTCTTGAAGGAAAAGGAGAAGATTTGGAATGATGTCAGTTGTCCTTTTATTCTGGTGTCCCAAATATACGTAGATGGCTGTCACTGGGATCTTTCTGGAGCAGTTCTCTTCCGGTGACATTGAGGATTAGTCTGGTAGGCTTTCCAGGAGAAATATGGCATCAGGGGTTTCAGCCACCACAAAAAACTCTCAGGGCTTTGCAGAGAGGTGGAGAAAGGACAGGTGATGTCTTATCTCTCAGCAGGCTGACCTCCAACTAACAAAGCAAGGGATGTGACTAGTGGTGTTCCGCAGGGATCAGTGCTGGGACCTTTGCTCTTTGTAGTATATATAAATGATTTGGAGGAAAATGTAGCTGGTCTGATTAGTAAGTTTGCGGACGACACAAAGGTTGGTGGAGTTGTGGATAATGATGAGGATTGTCAGAGGATACAGCAGGATATAGATCGGTTGGAGACTTGGGCGGAGAAATGGCAGATGGAGTTTAATCCAGACAAATGTGAGGTAATGCATTTTGGAAGGTCTAATGCAGGTGGGAGGTATACAGTCAATAGCAGAACCCTTAGGAGTATTGACAGGCAGAGAGATCTGGGCGTACAGGTCCACAGGTCACTGAAAGTGGCAACGCAGGTGGATAAGGTAGCCAAGAAGGCATACGGCATGCTTGCCTTCATCGGTCAGGGCATAGAGTATAAAAATTGGCAAGTCATGTTGCAGCTGTACAGAACCTTAGTTAGGCCACACTTAGAATATTGAGTGCAATTCTGGTCGCCACACTACCAGAAGGATGTGGAGGCTTTGGAGAGGGTACAGAGGAGGTTTACCAGGATGTTGCCTGGTCTGGAGGGCATTAGCTATGAGGAGAGGTTGGAAAAACTCGGATTGTTTTCACTGGAACGACAGAGGTGGAGGGGCGACATGATAGAGGTTTACAAAGTTATGAGCGGCATGGACAGAGTGGATAGTCAGAAGCTTTTTCCCAGGGTGGAAGAGTCAGTTACTAGGGGACATAGGTTTAAGGTGCAAGGGGCAAAGTTTAGAGGGGATGTGCGAGGCAAGTATTTTTACACAGAGGGTGGTGAGTGCCTGGAACTTGCTGCCAGGGGAGGTGGTGGAAGCAGATTCGATAGCGACGTTTAAGAGACATCTTGACAAATATATGAATAGGATGGGAATAGAGGGATATGGGCCCCGGAAGTGCAGAAAGTGTTAGTTTCAGCAGGCATCAAGATTGGCGCAGGCTTGGAGGGCCGAATGGCCTGTTGCTGTGTTGTACTGTTCCTTGTTCTTTGTTCTCTCTTGAGCACTATAAATCTTGACTTGTCACTTCTCTTGTAAACAACTCCCATAGTCAGAAGACACCTGTTGTTTACTTAGCTGAAGACATGTGACATCCAGTAAATGTTTTTAAACAGAAAGTTCAAGTTCCAACATCCTTCCGATGACCCTTTCAAAGAAAAAGTCCAACATCGATGGAATCTCCTCAGTCTTCCAGATGAATCCATCTTCACAATTTTGGCACACAAGTTCTCAAAAAAATTTTAAAATGCAAACACTTCCATAACACAATGTAAATCGGCAAGCACAGGTGTGTTGGGTGAGAAGGACTTGGTATGGAGTACAATATGTGCAGCAGAGTTTGAATGATTTGATGTTTATGGAGGGTGGGAAGTGACCATGAGATAATTGAAGTTAAATAAAACTATGGACTTTAACACAAGGGTTTCAGCAGGAAATAGGCTCTAATCGATGTTGACGTGGGCAATGTTACAGAAGTAGAAGTAGAACCTTTGTGATGGAGAGGATATGGAGTATGAATCTCAGCTTAGGGTGAATTAGGATGCCATGGTTGTGAACAATCTGATTCAACCTGAGGCAATGACTGTGGAGGGGGATAGGACTGATTGCAAGGTTATAAAGTTTATGTTGGAGTCTGAAGCCAATGGCTTTGCTCTTCCCAATGTTTAGCTGAATGAAATTGCAGATTATCCAAAGCTGCACATTGGACAAAGCAGTATGACAACAGAGAGTCAGCGGAACGGGAGAAAGGTGACAGCGAGGTTGTACTGATGAACTGAACATCTGTCTTTGGATTATGTTGTCAAGGGGCAGCAAGTAGATAAAGTAGAAGAGGAGTCCAAGGATATATTTTTGGGCCAATTCAGAAGTGCAGAGGTGGGACAAGAAACCCATAAGAACTAGGACCAGAAATAGGCCATACAGCCCCTCAATCTTGCTCTGTGATTCAGTAAGATCCTGACTGATCTACGTCAATTCTGTTTTCCCACCAACCCCATGTCCATTAATTCCCTTAATGTCCAAAAATCTATCGACCTCTGTTTTAAATATACTCAGTGGGAGAGGAGAGCATTCAAAAATCGCGCAAGAACCTTGGAGATTCGGAGAGGAGAGCATTCATAACGTGCCAGAATCTCAGAGATTCAGAGAGAAGCAGCGAGAGAGGAAAGCATTCAAAAAGTGCGCCAGGACCTTGGAGTTTCAGAGAGAAGCAGCAGGAGAGGAGATAATTCAAAATGCATGTCAGAACCTCAGAGATTCGGGGAGAAGCAGCGGGTGAGGAGAGCATTCAAAAAGTGCGCCAGAACCTCGGAGATTCGGAAAGAAGCAGCGGAAGAGGAGAGCATTCAAAAAGCGCACCAGAACCTCGGAGATTTGGAAAGAAGCAGCAGAAGAGGAGAGCATTCAAAAAGCACGCCAGAACCTCGGAGATTCAGAGAGAAGCAGCGGGAGAGGAGTGGGAGTTTCGGAGGCAAATCAAAAATCGAAAAGTGACGTCTCAATCAACAGAGAGTGCGGGGAAAGCGAAAGCAGGCCGAGTGAGTATACCAGTAAGCTTTTAATTGAATGTAAATTAATCAAATATAAAATAAGACTTGATTGATTCATTAGTATAAAAACTAAGGCAGATTTTATAATTTATCATATTTCGAGAGAGAGAGGGATCAGCAGGGAGCATATTGTTTCAAATTAGGAGCTGGGTAATTATAATTTTTTTCAATCGTGCTAGTGTAACAGTAAGTGTTATAATAAGAATATAAACACAGAGCGGGACTAGAAGTATTAAGTACAATTGATTGTTCAAACAGGTACTTTTAATTTAAATCAAACATAGCATCAAACATCCAAATATTTAACATCCAAATTAATTAATTAAATAGATGTGTTGCAGCTGTAGTATGTGGGAGCTGGTGGATGCCAATGCGATCCACGGTGGTCACATCTGCTGAAAGTGTTAGCTGTTCGAGGGCCTTCAACTCAGAGTTGATGAGCTGGAGTCTGAGCTGCAGACACTGCAACACATCAGGGAGGAGGAGAGTTACCTGGACACTGTGTTTCAGGAGACAGTCACACCCCTTAGATTAATTACATCAAATTTGCACCATGGTCATGGACAGGGGGGTGTGACTGCGAGTGAGGCAGGTATGGGGATCCAGAATTTAGCTTTGGAGGAGCCTCAGTCAGTGCCCTTATCCAATAGGTACAAGGTTCTTGCTCCTGGTATGGACAAGGGCACAGACTGAAGGGAGGATGAGCGATCTGACCATAATACCGTGGTTCAGAGTGCCATTCAAGTGGGGGAAGAAAAGAGAAATGTAGTAATAGGGGATAGCATAGTTAGGGGAATAGATACTGTTCTCTGCAGCAAAGACAGGGAGTCCGGAAGGCTGTGTTGCCTACCTGGTGCCAAGATTAAGGACATCTCTTCTGGGCTGGAAAGGAACATGGAGTGGGAGGGGAAGGATCCAGTCGCCGTGGTCCACGTAGGTACCAACGACCTCGGTAGGACTAGGAAAGAGATTCTGCTGAGGGACTATGAGCAGATCGGGGCTAAATTAAAAAGCAGAACCTCAAAGGTAATAATCTCCGGATTACTACCTGAGCCACGTGCAAATTGGCGTAGGGTAAATAAGATTAGAGAGGTAAATGCGTGACTCAAAGATTGGTGTGGGAGAAATGGGTTCCGATTCATGGAGCACTGGCACCAGTAATGCGGAAGGAGAGAGCTGTTCTGTTGGGACGGGCTTCATTTGAACCATGCTGTGACCACTGTCCTGGCGAATCGTATAACTAGGGTTGTAGATAGGACTTTAAACTAATTAGTGGGGGGGGAGGGTTCAATTGAAGGGAACTTTTAAAAATCAACAAGAAATGAGAAAACGGCGCAGGGTAGTGAAGAAGTGAGTGGTAATCAAAGTGCGACAGGAAGGGGCAGAAAGTATAAGTAGAAGAGTGCAGCAGAAATTAGAACCAGAATGAGGAATAATGCTAAAAAGTCAAAGCTTAAGGCTCTTTATCTGAATGCACGCAGAATTTTTAACAAGATAGATGAGCTGACGGCACAAATAGAAATAAATGAATATGACTTGATAGCTGTTACAGAGATGTGCTTGCAGGGTGACCTAGACTGGGACCTCCACATTCAAGGATATTCGACGTTCTGGAAAAATAGGCAAAAAGGAAAAGGAGGTGGGATAGCTTTGTTAATAAAGGAAGGTATCAGTGTGGTGGTGAGCAGTGATATAGGTGCAGTAGATTGTGATGTGGAATCAGTTAGGATGGAAATAAGGAATAGCAAGGGGAAGAAGTCACAGGTGGGAGTCGTCTATTGGTCCCCAAAGATTTGCCTTACTGTCGGACAAAGTGTAAATCAGGAAATAATGGAGGCATGTAAGAAGGGCTCTTCAATTGTCATGGGTGATTTTAATCTGCATATTGACTGGACAAATCAGATTGGCAGAGGTAACATGGAAGACGAATTTGTAGAGTGCATCAGGGATTGTTATTTAGAGCAATATGTTGCAGAACCTACCCGGGAACAGGTTATTTTAGATCTAGTAATGTGTAATGAGGTAGGATTAATAAGAGATATCATAGTTAAGGATCCTCTAGGAGGTAGCGATCACAACATGGTAGAATTTCAAATTCAATTTAAAGGCAAGCAACCCGGTTCTCAAACCAGTGTCCTCAACTTAAACAAGGGCAATTACAGACATATGAAGAAAGAGTTGTCTAAAGCAGGCTGGGAAAATAGACTAAGGGGAAGGTCAGTGGATGAGCAGTGGCAGACATTTAAGCAGATATTTCATAACGCTCAGCAAAAATTTATGCTGGTCAAAAAGAAGGACTCAATGAGAAGGATGAACCACCTGTGGTTAACGAAGGCGGTCAAGGAGAGTATCCAATCAAAAACTAAGGCATACAAAGTGGCAAAAACTAGTGGTTGCCAGAGGATTAGGAATTTTTTAGAAGCCAGCAGCGGATGACTAAAAAGCTAATAAGGAGGGATAAAATTGATTATGAAAGTAAATTCGCAAGAAATATAAAAAGAAACAGCAAGAGCTTCTACGGGTATATAAAAAGAAAGAGAGCAGCTAAAGTGAGTGTGGGACCCTTGGAGGATGCGAGTGGAGAATTGATAACGGGGAACAGGGAAATGGCAGATAATTTAAACCAATATTTTGCATTGGTCTTCACAGTGGAGGACACTATAAACATCCCACAGATATCAGATAAACAAGGAGCTAATGGGAGGAAAGATCTTGGAACAGTCTCTATTACGAGGGACAAAGTATTTGACAAACTAATGGGACTAAAGGCAGACAAGTCGCCAGGACCCGATGGCCTGCATCCAAGGGTTTTAAAGGAAGTGGCTGCAGAGATAGTGGAGGCATTGTTCAAAATATTCCAGAACTCACTGGATTCCGGGACGGCCCCAGCCGATTGGAAAACCGCTAATGTGACGCCCCTGTTCAAGAAGGGAGGGAGACAAAAAGCAGGAAACTATAGACCAGTCAGCCTAACATCAGTCGTTGGGAAAATGCTAGAGTCCATTATTAAGGAAGAAATAGCAGGATATTTGGAAAAGCTTAACGCAATCAAACAGAGTCAACATGGTTTTGTGAAAGGGAAATCATGTTTGACAAAACAAAGTTGATAGAGGGGAACCAGGAGATGCAGTGTATTTGGATTTCCAGAAGGCATTCGATAAGGTGCCACATAAAAGATTATTGCACAAGATAGGAGCTCACGGTATTGGGGGTAATGTATTAGCATGAACAAAGAGAACAAAGAACAGTACAGCACAGGAACAGGCCATTCGGCCCTCCAAGCCTGCGCTGATCTTGATGCCTGCCTAAACTAAAACCTTCTGCACTTCCGGGGACCGTATCCCTCTATTCCCATCCTATTCATGTATTTGTCAAGATGCCTCTTAAACGTCGCTATCGTACCTGCTTCCACCACCTGCCCCAGCAGCACATTCCAGGCACTCACCACCCTCTGTGTAAAGAACTTGCCTCGCACATCCCCTCTAAACTTTGCCCCTCGCACCTTAAACCTATGCCCCCTAGTAACTGACTCTTCCACCCTGGGAAAAAGCTTCTGACTATCCACTCTGTCCATGCCACTCATAACTTTATAAACCTCTATCATGTCGCCCCTCCACCTCTGTCATTCCAGTGAAAACAATCCGAGTTTATCCAACCTCTCCTCATAGCTAATGCCCTCCAGACCAGGCAACATCCTGGTAAACCTCTTCTATACCCTCTCCAAAGCCTCCACGTCCTTCTGGTGGTGTGGCGACCAGAATTGCACGCAATATTCTAAGTGTGGCCTAACTAAAGTTCTGTACAGCTGCAGCATGACTTGCCATTTTTTATACTCTATGCCCCGACCGATGAAGGCAAGCATGCCGTATGCCTTCTTGACTACCTTATCCACCTGCATTGCCACTTTCAGTGACCTGTGGACCTGTACGCCCAGATCTCTCTGCCTGTCAGTACTTGTAAGGGTTCTGCCATTTACTGTATACTTCCCACCTGCATTAGACCTTCCAAAATGCATTACCTCACCTTTGTCCGGATTAAACTCATCTGCCATTTCTCTGCCCAAGTCTCCAACCAATCTATATCCTGCTGTATCCTCTGACAATCCTTATCACTATCCGCAACTCCACCAACCTTTGTGTCGTCCGCAAACTTACTAATCAGACCAGCTACATTTTCCTCCAAATCATTTATATATACTACAAAGAGCAAAGGTCCCAGCACTGATCCCTGCGGAACACCACTAGTTACATCCCTCCATTCAGAAAAGCACCCTTCCACTGCTACCCTCTGTCTTCTGTGACTGAGCCAGTTCTGTATCCATCTTGCCAGCTCACCTCTGATCCCGTGTGACTTCACCTTTTGTACCAGTCTGCCATGAGGGACCTTGTCAAAGGCTTTACTGAAGTCCATATAGATAACATCCACTGCCCTTCCTTCATCAATCATCTTTGTCACTTCCTCAAAAACTCAATCAAATTAATGAGACACGACCTCCCCTTCACAAAACCATGCTGCCTCTCGCTAATAAGTTTGTTTGTTTCCAAATGGGAGTAAATCCTGTCCCGCAGAATCCTCTCTAATAATTTCCCCACCACTGACGTAAGGCTCACCGGCCTATAATTTCCTGGGTTATCCTTGCTACCCATCTTAAACAAACGAACAACATTGGCTATTCTCCAGTCCTCTGGGACCTCACCTGTAGGCAATGAGGATGCAAAGATTTCTGTCAAGGCCCCAGCAATTTCTTCCCTTGCCTCCCTCAGTATTCTGGGGTAGATTTCATCAGGCCCTGGGGACTTATCTACTTTAATGCTTTGCAAGACACCCAACACCTCCTTTTTGATAATGAGATGACTGAGACTATCTACACTCCCTTCCCTAGGCTCATCATCCACCAAGTCCTTCTCTTTGGTGAATACTGATGCAAAGTACTCATTTAGTACCTCGCCCATTTCCTCTGGCTCCACACATAGATTCCCTTCTCTGTCCTTGAGTGGGCCAACCCTTTCCCTAGTTACCCTCTTGCTCTTTATATACATATAAAAAGCCTTGGGATTTTCCCTAATCCTGTTTGCCAATGACTTTTCATGACCCCTTTTAGCCCTCCTGACTCCTTGCTTAAGTTCCTTCCTACTGTCTTTATATTCCTCAAGGGATTCGTCTCTTCCTAGCCTTCCAACCCTTACGAATGCTTCCTTTTTCTTTTTGACTAGGCTCACAATATCCCTCGTTATCCAAGGTTCCCGAAACTTGCCAAACTTATCCTTCTTCCTCACAGGAACGTGCTGGTCCTGGATTCTAATCAACTGACGTTTGAAAGACTCCCACATGTCAGATGTTGATTTACCCTCAAACAATCGCCCCCAATCTAAATTCTTCAGTTCCTGCCTAATATTGTTATAATTAGCCTTCCCCCAATTTAGCACCTTCACCCGAGGACTACTCTTATCCTTATCCACAAGTACCTTAAAACTTATGAAATTATGGTCACAGTTCCCAAAATGCTCCACTACTGAAACTTCGACCACCTGGGCGGGCTCATTCCCCAATACCAGCTCCAGTACGGCCCCATCCCTGGTTGGACTATCTACATATTGTTTCAAGAAGCCCTCTTGGATGCTCCTTACAAATTCTGCCCCATCCAAGCCCCTAGCACTAAGTGAGTCCCAGTCAATATAGGGGAAGTTAAAATCACCGACCACTACAACCCTGTTACCTTTACATCTTTCCAAAATCTGTCTACATATCTGTCTACATGGACTGAGGATTGGTTAACTCACAGAAGACAGAGAGTCGGGATTAATAGGTCTTTTTCAGGTTGGAAAGACGTAACTAGTGGAGTGCCACAAGGATCAGTCCTAGGGCCTCAATTAGTTACTATCTATATTAATGACTTGGAGGAGGGGGCAGAGTGTAATATATCCAAATTTGCTGACGATACAAAAATAGATAGGAGGGCATGTTGTGATGAGGACATAAGGAATCTGCAAGGGGATATAGATAGGTTGAGTGAATGGGCAAAAACTTGGCAGATGGAGTTTAATGATTAGATTAGATTAGATTAGAGATACAGCACTGAAACAGGCCCTTCGGCCCACCGAGTCTGTACCGAACATCAACCACCCATTTATACTAATCCTACACTAATCCCATATTCCTACCAAACATCCCCACCTGTCCCTATATTTCCCTACCACCTACCTATACTAGTGACAATTTATAATGGCCAATTTACCTATCAACCTGCAAGTCTTTTGGCTTGTGGGAGGAAACCGGAGCACCCGGAGAAAACCCACGCAGACACAGGGAGAACTTGCAAACTCCACACAGGCAGTACCCGGAATCGAACCCGGGTCCCTTCAGCTGTGAGGCTGCGGTGCTAACCACTGCGCCACTGTGCCGCCCTAATGTAGGAAAGTGTGAGGTCATGCACTTTGGTAGGAAGAATCAAAAGGCAGACTATTATTTAAATGGAGAGAGACTCCAAGAAAATGCAGCACAGAGGGATCTGGGTGTTCTTGTGCATGAAACACAAAAAGTTAGCATGCAAGTGCAGCAAGTAATTAAGAAGGCAAATGGAATTTTGGCCTTTATTGCTCGGGGGTTGGAGTTTAAAAATAGGGAAGTCTTATTCCAACTGTACAGGGTGTTGGTGAGGCCGCACCTGGAGTACTGTGTACAGTTTTGGTCCCCGTATTTATGAAAGGATATAGTGGCATTGGAGGCAGTTCAAAAGAGCTTCACTAGGCTGATTCCTGGAATGAAGAGGTTGGCTATCAAGAACGGCTAAACAGGTTAGGCCTTTATTTAGAAGAATGAGGGGTGATCTTATTGAAACGTAAAAGATTCTGAGGGGGCTTGACAGGGTAGATGTTGAGAAGATGTTTCCACTAGTGGGGGAATCTCGAACTAGGGGACATAGTTACAGAATAAGGGGACACTCATGTAAAACTGAGATGCGAAGAAATTTCTTCTCTCAGAGGGTAGTGAACATCTGGAATTCTCTACCCCAGACAGTTATGGAGGCTAGATCACTGGAAGTATTAAAGAGGAGGTAGATAGATTTTTGAAATATCAGGGAGTTGAGGGCTATGAGGAGGTGGCACAAAAGAGGAATCGAGGTCTGGGGCAGATCAGTCGTGATCTTATTGAATGGCTTGAGGGACCGAATGGCCTACTCCTGCTCCTATTTCTTTTGTTCTTATGTTCATCGTCTGAGCATCCATAGCCCTCTGGGGTAAAGAATTCCAAAGATTCACAACCTTCTTAGTGAAGAAATTTGTTCTTATCTCAGTCCTAAATGGCTGACCCCTTATTCTGGAACCATGACCCCTAGTTCTCGACTTCCCAGCCAGGGGATACAGACTCTCAGCATCTACCCTGTCAAGCTCTCTTAGAATTAAACTCCAGAGAATGTAGGCCCATTTTACTCCATCTCCCCTCTTAGGACAACCCTCTGATCCCAGGAATCAATGTAGTGAACCTTGATTGCATCTTCTCTGAGGCAGGTATATCCTCCCCTAGGTAAGGAGACCAAAACGCAGTACTCTTGGTGTGGTCTCACCGAAGCTCCATTGTCAGGCAAACCCAGCCCGCCCCGCCACCTACCAAGACTGAGGCACACATGATTTTGCCACATGGACATTAAAACTTAACAAGTGCAAGCCCCTGACTGGAAAGACATTTTTGCATAGTAACAGATGGTGTTGAAACAATGGGGACCCAGTAATTGCTTCTCCCATACACATAAGTGGTCAGGCCAGTTTTAGTCGCATGACTAACTGGCTGTTGCAGAGGTTTGAACTGAGAGTTTTACATTGGAGAAAACAGTACTTGAAATCAGAAAACTCCTGTCTCCTGGTTTGAGAAGACCTCTCCTCTCCTGCCTGCTTATCTCTCAGGGCACTGAAACCATTGAAGACACGTAAACTCAGAGAGAAAAATCTCCTACGTGACCCAGGTTTACAAAGAATACTGGTCCCCAACGAAACGCAAGACCATATCTTCAATCAAGGACTACATCGAGCTTGAGAATCAGTAACAAGATATTGCCTCAAACTGTTCGACTGATCTTTTCTTCTGCTCTTTTATGCCCTTATTTGCATGCGTGTATCTCGTGTGCATTCTAGCTTGGGCGCATCATATATCCATAGGCGTTAACCATATTAGAGTTTAAGTTTAAGGTTTAATAAATTTTATCTTTTTTAAACCAAAGAAAGCCTGTTTCTGCTCATTTCTTTGCCTTATAATTGGAAAGTTGTGAACAAGGATTCACAAAGGGGAGCTCAAAATACAGTGTGTTTAAAATTAAACCCTGTTACAATAAAACCAGGTGAAGATAGTAACAGACCCCTAGACACCTTGCTCGGCTGGTTGTAGCACCCATATAATTGCAGCAAGATTTCCTCACTCTTATAGTCCAATCCTCTTGCAATAAAGACTAACATACCATTTGCCTTCCTAATTGCTTGCTGTACCTCATGTTAACTTTCTGTGATGCAATGAGGGACATGCTTTGGCTATGATCAGGTAAGTAAGAGTGGAACCAGGTGAGGACAGTCACACTGAGCTGGACAACAGAGGACTACACAAGATAAGAACACATAGTGTAGGGGGTAACATATTAGCATGGATAAATGACTGGTTAGCTAACAGGAAGCAGAGAGTATGGACAAATGGGTCTTTTTCAGGTTAGCAAGCTGTAACTAGTGGAGTGCCACAGGGATCAGTGCTGGGGCCTCAACTATTTACAATTTATATCATGACTTGGATGAAGGGACCAAATGTATGGTAGCTAAATTTGCCGATGACACCACGATAGGAAGGAAAATAAGTTGTCAAATGGAGGTTAAGAGTCTACAAAATGATATAGATAGTTTAAGTGAGTGGGCACAAATTTCGCAGATGGAGAATAATGTGAGAAAATGTGAACCTGTCCACTTTGGCAGAAAAAATAGAAAAGCTGTATACCATTTAAATGGAGAGAGATTGCAGAACTCTGGGTACAGAGGGATCTGGGTGTCCTGGTACATGAATCACAAAAGGTTAGAATGCCGGTACAGCAAGTGTTTATGAAGGCAAATGGAATATTGGCATTTATTGCAAGGGGAATGGAATATAAAAGTAGGGAGGTTTTACTGAAGTGACACGGAACCTTGGTGAGACCATATCTGGAGTACTATGTACAGTTTTGGTCTTATTTGAAAAAGCATATAATTGCATTAGAAAAAGTTCAGATAAGGTTCACTCAACTAATTCTGGGAATGAAGGGCTTATCTTATGAAGAGAGGTTGAACAGGTTGAGCCTATACCTGTTGGAGTTCAGAAGAATGAGAGGTGATCTTATTGAAATATATAAGATCCTGAGGAGACTTGATAGAGTGGATACTGGGAGGATGTTTCTTCTTGTGGGGGAGACTAGAACTAAGGGACACAGTTTAAGAATAAGAGGTCTCCCTTTTAAGATGGAGATGAGGAGAATTTTTTTTCTCAATGTCGTTATTTTGTGGAATTCTCTTCCTCAGAAAGCAGTGGAGGCTGGGTCATTGAATTTATTCAAGGCTGAGTTAGATAGATTTTTGATAGACAAAGGAGTCAAGGGTTATGGGGGGGGGGCAGACGGGAAAGTGGAGTTGAGACCACAACCGAGATCAGCCATGATCTTATCGAATGATGGAGCAGGCTTGAAGGGCCACATGGCCTACTCCTGCTCCTAAGTCCTATGCTCCTATGAGATGCATTGGTGGATGTTTGTGTGAAGACTGTCAAAGAGATTGAGGAATATGAGAAATGATAGTGCACCAGATCACAGTCACAAAGGATGTAATTTGTGACTTTGATGGGGCCATTTCAGTTCTGTGACAGAGATGGAAACCTAATGAAAGAGACTCAAACATTGTGTTGGAGGTTGGATTGGAACAGATTTAGGAGGTGACAGCACATTCTAGGACTTTAGAGAGAGCTTGGGGTGGTAGTTTTCATGGACAGAGGGATTTTTTGAGGGGCAGGGTGATGACGATGGCTTTGAAAGGGAGGGGACAGTACCTGTTAAAGGTTTAGCTTGGTAGGCAAGAGGAAGATGTGGAGATGGTGCAGAGGCAGCTGAATGGATGGCTGCAATCACTGTTCCTTCTAAGCTGAGTGGTCACATGGCCAAGCAGCAACCCAAAGGTCTCTATACAGGCAGAGCACAAGTTTAAGTTACCAGCAAAAAAACTTTAAAGGTTCTGCGCACATAATGAATAGGCAACATAAAATAAAAAAAATTAGAGGGGGCATTGGTCGCAATCTTCGTGATTGAGAAGTCCATGATCCCTTCACATTTGTTGGATGTAAGGATGGAGATGCAGTGGAGAGGGGTTTAAGAAGATGATTGATAGTGGAGGAAGGAAGTCAGCGGCCATCTTTGCTCTTCAGGATGCTCCTGGAGTAATGAGTGGTTTTGGCAGAAGAGAGTAAGGCCTGATCGTGCTTGATATGGTCCAGACAGGTCTGGCAATGTATGTCTAAGTCACTTGTACGCTTAAGTCTGCACCCCTTGTACTTTAGAGAGTGAAAATGGGAGCCATACGAGGGGGAACAATCTAGGTGGGAAAGAGTAAAGGTTTTGTTGGGGACAATAGCATCAAAGATAGAGGAGGGGGTAGTTGAGCAGATTGTCAGCTTCAGAAATATCATGGTAAATAGAGAGCCAAATCTTAGACAGCTCGCTGCTTGAAAGTGCAATTGTAGGTAACTTAAGGAAGATTTTATTCTGGGGTGGGCACAGAAGGAAGTTAAAATGGATGATGTAGGGAGATGTGTGTGGAGAGGGATACAAGGAAGTAGCTGAAGATGGTCTTGTCTTAGTTAAAACCGTGGAAATACAGATGGCATCTGGTATGGTTGAGGGGCTGGCGTGAACATTGGTTGGAGAGTTTATGTGAAGAGAAAGATTAAGGGAGGAAAGGAGTGCAGGGAAACCAGAGGAGAGAAGACAAGGTGAGTTGGGATTGAGATTGAAATTACTGAGGATGAGGAGTTAATTAGTGCAGAGACTGTGGAACAAAAGGAGGGATTTAACTAAGTGAGAAACCTGTAGTGGGTCTCAGTGGTGGTGGGGGAAGGGGTGTGCAACGCAATAGAAAATGATTATTTTAAAACGAGTTGAGGTTTGAAGTAGGAGAAGGTACTAGAGGAGCAGGGAGATCCCATGGTGATAAAGGCCACACAGCCACCATGGCGTTTTAGGTTGGCTAGTTGGCGGAATGTATAGCCAGATGGGAAGGTGTCAGTAATAAGTATAATGTCACCACCTGTGAGGCAAATTTCCATCAAAGCCAAGATGTCAATGCAATAATCCATAGGTTATACTCCAATACCAGCCAGACAATTGTAGGAGTGGGATGTTGGGAAGGGGAGGAGGAATGGATGGGAAGGGGAGGAGGAATGGATGGGAAGGGGCAATGAAAGAAGGGGAGAGGGAAGAGCAGAATGGAAAGGAGAGGGGGATAAATGGCAATTAAGAGAGAAAGAAGAGGGAATAGATGGCAATGATGGGGAAAGGGAAGGGAAAATGGACTGCATTGATGGGGTGAAGAAGAGGGAGATTATATAACAAAGTGGATGGGAAATGGATGACAATGGAGTGCAAAGAGAAGTAGAAAATTAAGGGAAAAGGGAAGGAATAAATGAAAGCAGAAGCTGGAAGTAGTGCTTGGGTTTGTGAAAGGAAGTGTGCCAGAATTAATTGATGAGCTTGAACTGAGGAGGTTGGAGAGGGAAAAGATTGCCAGTTCAAACTGAGGGAAAAAAAAGGGTGCCATTTTAAATGGCAAGATGAAAGAAGAATTGGGCAGTTGGAAGGAAACTGTCAGTTTGAACATGGTTGTAGAAGAATGCCAGATTTAATTGAGAAGGGGGAAGTGCAGGTCGAATTGGGAGACATGATGCCCAGGACACTGAGAAACTCAATGCTCTTCAAAATGCCATGGTTAACTTTCATATCAACAGGATTTTAATTTAATTGGGGGAGGGGGGGGGGGGAGAAGCATTCAAGTAGTAACTGAGATGCTTGGTGAATGACAGAGAATTTTTATTAAGGGGGCAGGAGGTGGATAATGTACTGTGTCTCCCTGAGGCACAGCTGCCTCTTGGGCCTGCCTCCGTTGGAGGTGTGTCAACATGCCAGGGGGATCCAACAGCACAGAGTGTATGCGGCCCATGCTAGCTGACCTGGGACCTTTGGATCACTTCAGATGCAGTGACGACCCTGCTTTGGCAATATGCTTATCACTATTTGCTCGGTGGAATGCCTGATGTACCTCAGAACTCAAATTTACTGATGGTCGACCATCTTTTCCAGCAATGTGAGCCACCACACACAGTAACACAGCAATAATGAAACCCTATAATGTCCAACCATATCGAACCAAAACCTCCGCAGAGCCCCCGATACACCCAACCCCTTTGCAGAGCCCGCATCAACAGAATGGCAATGGCCTTAGAGACCCCTACTTCCCCATGCTGCAATGGTCAGGATACCTCCCGAGGCAGCACTAAGGCCTCTTACCTTGGTGCCACCAGCTTTTAATGGTCGCAAACCTGAAGGCACGTGAGTGCTGCCTGCCATTCACAAAATCACAGTCCATTCATTAAATTACAAATAATTGTATTTATATTCATGTTAAACAACATTTCAGCAATTTAAGATAGGTTAATTCTACTATGTTACTTCCTGAAAATAGAGACATGTTGTCGAAGCTTTTCGTCTAACACTCATCAGGACAATCCGCAAGAATAACCAACATAAGGGGAAACCAACTCTTTTACTACCTGAGAAGAGAGTGCTGATTGGTTGGCAAGTGAACTCTGATTGGTAGAGGCATTGCCATAGAGAATGCATCAGTTTACAGTGACTGACAGTTAACTGCCAACCTTTGTTTGAAATTTAAACCAGGTAGCTTGACTCTGGTCAAGGCATTGCCCTGAGGAATGAACCAGTGAATGGCTGTCAATTATTTTGTTCAGCTGAAACAGGTGCAATGTTTGTACATATTCTTTCTGTCTGCAAAGAACAGCGCTCACCTCTCCCATTGGGGCTGCTGGCCGAACATTGCTGCGTGCCCTCTCATTGGGCCTCCCACTCCACTGGTCTGCCAGCTATCCTTAATTGTACAGGGCTCCTCGAGGTGGCTTCTTAATTGGCTGCCTCTGGGAAGATCATGAGCGACATCCCATCCTGGCCACTTCCGGGTTCCCAACCTGAAATTACCACCCAACCAGGAAAATCCAGCCCATTGTTCCTCATTGAGGTCCAGGTAGGAGAATTTCTCCCTGAGCAGCCTGGACAGTTATGGCCTCCTGCTGAGAGCCTTTCTCCCCCTGTACCTCCTTGCTCTTCGAGCAACTTGTCTTGCTATGTGTCGCCTCTGCTCATTCTCTCTGTCAAACTGTAGTCCAAGAAGATCCATACTACTGTGTCTATGTCTGAGAGTGAGTGGTTTGTGCAAAATCCTTGAAGTCAGGAGAAAGTGCTTCAGTACCTGCCACACCATGTCCTGTAGATTTTAGTCACTTTAAACAACTCTAGAAACCAGCACAGCAATCACAGCAATAGCCAATTGAAATCAATCAGCAACTAAGTGAAAGTAGTTGATGATCCCTTTAAGTAGCATTGGTGGGGTGGTGGGGGGAATCCTTTTTTAAAAAAATTATTCATTCTTGGGAAGTCAGCGTCACTGGCAAAATCAGCATTTGTTGCCTACGCCTACTTGCGTTTGAGAAGGAGGTGGTGAACCACCTGCTTGAAACGCTGCAATCCACGAGGTGTAGGTACACCCACAGTGCTGTTAGGAAGGGAGTTTCAGGATTTTAAACCAGTGACAGTGAAGGAATGGCAATATAGTTCCAAGTCAGGATGGTTTGTGGCTTGGAGGGGAACTTGCAGGTGGTGGTGTTCCCATGCATCTGCTGTCCTTGCCCTTCTAGGTGGTAGAGGTCGCGGATTTGGAAGCCGTTGTCGAAGGAAGCTTGGTGAGTTGCTGCAGTGCATCTTGTAGATGGTACACACTGTTGACAGTGTGCGTCAGTGGTGGAGGGAGTGAATGTTTAAGGTGGTGGATTGGGTGCCAATCAAGCAGGCTGCTTTGTCCTGCTGAACGCATATTCAGCTTGCATGTTTAACAGAGGATGCAAGCTGGAGTGTTGAACTCCAAAATAGCAGCACTGGAATGAAATCAATGATCCACGACATGATCTGCCTACTTTATATACTTCTGGTGGACAGCCACTGGCCACATGCAAACACCCTCACCAAAATGGCAATGAGCGCAGCTCATACCCGAAGGGCACATGCTTGCAGCAGATGCCATTTTGGAGACAGAACAGCACTCACAGTGCCAAAAAAACAGGCACTAAGGAGCCAAACTTTGTGGCCAGTCTTTCTTCTCTGCCTCACTTCCTCTAACAGCACTTCCATAACTGCTTTCAAGAACCTAGGAACTCTGTTGTCCTGCAGACCTGCCAGACATTATGTAGTATATGGTAAGAGCTAATCATATTTTAATACTGTCCACTCTGTCGGGAGGAGTGGTGAATAAAGGAGTGAGACAGCATAGACAATTAAGTAGAGTCTCTGTGTGAGTTATTTCCGGTCTAAATAGCACAGAAAGATGGTGACGAAGAAGGGATGGATTTTATTGGAATTTCATTTCATTGGAATAATCAAGGACCAGAGAACATTGAAACTTTTTGGAATCCCTGAAGTTAAATTAGAGGATGTTTGAGTGGTTTAGAAAGATTGCTCCGTGTACACGTCGTGTTCCTGCACAGCTCAGTGAGTCAGCGTAAGGTACTTAGGGTGGAGGCTATCTTTTTTTTGTACCGCAGGAGATATAAACTGAGAGCAGATGCACATTTAGGCTGAGTGTTGTATGTAGTTGCATGAAAAAATGGCACAAAAAATTATTTGGGGTCAATGGGTAAATTCAGCCTTGACAAAGATGACTGGAGTAATTACGAACAAAGGCTTAATATAAAGCAAACAAAATAGACGATAAGGATAAAGTTAATGTCTTCCTCACCATGATGGGGCCAGATGCCTTTGATGTACTGTCTAACCAGTGTTGGCTGACAGACTCCAGTAATATGAGATACATCAAAATAAATGAGATTCTGGACTCGAATTATGGCACGATTAAGAATGAGATCGCATTTGAGTGTTGCATTCCAACAAACGAAATGGTTGCCAAGTGAATCTGTAGCGAATTACATTCTTGAGTTAAAGAAATTCTCCCACCTCTGTGGGTATGGCGCGAACTTAGGAGATAAACCTAAAAGACAATTTCGCAGGAGGTTTGAAAAACAATAAAATTCAGGCCAAACTATTAAGTTAAGGAAATAAGCTGACATGGAGAGAGACCTGCGATGAGTCCACGGCCATGGAAACAGCAGAAAGGGATAATTGCAGATTGCAAGGGAGTTCTTTTTCTAAGCCGGCAGGCAAGGTCTACTGGATTTCAGCGGGATCCAGGCCATGTGAGCCAAGTCCAGTCTCAGAGTCAGAAGTTAAGATGTTACCATTGCCATGATGGCCACAAACCATCTCAATGTCTCCATTTTCAGTCAAAGTGCTATGCTTGTGTGAAAGTCGGTCATATCCAGATGGCATGCAGGAATAGAGGAAACAGTAATCCTTCAGGTCACAGTCAAGCACCAGGTCAGGGCCAGGCGTCATTTCTCAGTCAAGGACCAGGTCACGATCAGAGTAGATCAGAAGCTAGTTCGGGAGCCTGGAAGTCCTCAAATGTGCATATGATTGATATGGAAACAGAAGTTGATGTTATCGAGCAGGAAGATCAAGAGCTGTACTCTGTTAGAGAACAACAAAAATAACACACGGAAGATGAGAGTAATAGGGCTGAAGATATAATTCCAGTGCCCACAGTAGGTAGGAAAGTAAAAGATTCACAACTTATATTCATCATTGATACAACTGCAGCAGTATCTGTTATCTTGGAAGGAGAGTGCAAGAAATCCCTAATTCACATTCCCTTACGTAAAACTGGTGTGAAACTGACTAATTATTCCAATAACAGTATTCCAATGGTAGATCAAGTTAGTGTTAAGGCGGAATACAATGATGCATCCTATTATTACCATTGGTAGTAGTTGGAGGGAGCAAAGTCTCCCTGATAGGAAGAAATTGGCTTAAGAAGATACGGTTAAACTGGTCTGAGTTATTTACAGTAGGGATTAGTAAGAGTAAGTCTGACATTGAGAAAGTGCTAAGAGATCACAAAGTGGTTTTTAAGCAAGGAGGACCAAATGATAAAATCACACATCACAAGACTGAAGTCAAGATAAAGTACAAAGTACAGCTGACATTTTGCAAGGCTAGGCCAGTGCCTTGTGCCCAGTTAGAAGTAGTAAGTGAAGAGTTGGATAGATTAGAAAGATCAGGGGAAATTAAGAAGGCAAAGAGCAGTGAATGGGCTGCACCCATTGTGGTAGTTAAAAAAGCAAATGGGTCTATTTAGATTTGTGGAGATGACAACCAAATGGTAAATAAGGTGATCGAAAATGATACTTAACCACTGCCTACCAGTGAAGATTTGTTATCTAATTTAGCCAATGGGAAGGTATTCAGTACGATAGATCTATCAAATGCATACTTGCAATTAGAATTAACTCACAAGAGCAAGGAATTGCTTACCATTCATACATGCAAAGGTTTGTACCAGTGCAAAAGGTTACCATTTCGGGCGTCTGCTGCTGCTGGAGTTTTCCAAAGCATCATGGATCAGATAATAAGTGGGATGAAGGGAGTGTGCTGCTTCTCAGATGGCATTCTAATTAGCAGTAAGATAGAGGAGAAGACATTGTAAGGTTGAATGAAGTTCTAGATTGACCAAGAGTATGGCATCAAAGCAAAAAAGCACAAGTGTTGCTTCATGGTGTCAACAGTAATGTACTTGGGTCACCAAATAGATGGTGCGGGTATCTACCTGATGCAGGAGAAAGTTGACGGGATTTTGAAAGCAAAAAGACCAGAGAACAAGGAAGAACTTAGAACGTTCATAGGGATTGTTGTGTATTATTCTAAGTTCATCCCCGATTTAGCTAACACATTCACCCCACTTTATGAACTGCTCAAAAATGGAATTGTTTGGGAGTGGTCTGTAGAGTGCCAGAAAGCATTTGAAGAAGTGAACAAAGTACTGACTAGTGATGCTGTTTTGGCCTACTGTGATTTCAAGAAACAACTGGTTTTAGCGTGTGTTGCATCACTACAAGGTTCCTTATCTCATATAATAGAAGATGGTATGGAGAGACCTGCAGCATATGCTTCACATACATTAACAAAGTCAGAGCAAAATTACTGACAAGTTGGGAAAGAGGCATTAGCCAGCATATATGGTGTTACAAAGTTCCACAAGTACCAAATTCACTTTGTTAACTGAATACCAAGCCCTTACGATCATCTTTGATTCAAAGAAGGGGGTACCATCCCTAGCAGCAGCACGGTTTCAGAGGTGGGTGTTTTGATTTTGATGACCCTTCAGTACGATATTAAATATTGCAAGTCAGCAGATCATGCTAATGTGGAAGTTCTTTCAGGATTTCCTGTGATGACTGATTCATTCTTAGCTACTGAGTTACTTGTGAATTACTTTACATACACAAATGACATGCCAATGTCTCCCAGAGAAGTTAGTGAATAAACTCACAGGGATGTGGTGCTCAGTAAAGTGCTGTCATGAATGGCTGGCCTAAACAATGTGATGATGAGAAACTACAGGAGTATTGCACACGTAGAGCAGAATTTAATGCAGCTGTTTAAAGCGGGAATGATGGGATGGTGGGGATGGAGAATCACGTTGAAACCGTCTGCCCAGAGATTTGGCGTCACAATGTCAGTTCCGGATTTTGTCAAAGGTGGGAAATCACCAAGGGAGCATTGCCACCCTGGTGCGATGGGAAGCTATTTTAAATTGCTGAACAGTTGTTTTGAATGCATTTACATCTAATTATCCTTGATTTAATGGCTGTCCCTTAACTTAGTGGACGGCGGGTGGCACTCAAGTGCCTTCGGGTTCACAACCGTTAAAACCTGGTGGTACCGAGGTGAGAGGCTTCATTGCCATGACAACGAGGTAGCCCTGAACATTGCTGCATAGGGGAAGAGGAGGGTTCGGAGGCCATTATCGGACTGTGTTGCTGTGTGCTGTACAAGGGGGATGGGGATCCCGGGGGCTCTGCAAGGGGGTTTGGAGTCTCGGGGCTCAGCAAGGGTTTAGCATGGGTCTAGAGGGGCTGTATTGGGTTCCGATAATGCTGTGTGAGATGGTTGGTCGCTCACACTGCTGGAAGGGAGGGTCAGCTATCAGCAAGGTTGGGCACTGACGGACATCAGGGACTCTGCCGGGAGAATTGTCAGAAGCTTAGTTGCCAAGGCAGGGTCGTCTCTGCATTGACGGCGATCTGCAGGTCAACTGACATGGGACTCGTACGCCCTGTACTTTTTGACTCCCGTGGTATTGTGTGGTGCCTCCAGTGGAGGAAGGGCCAAGAAGCAGCAGCACCTGACCATGAAGCTCCACGACAAGAGTAACAACAGCCAGCCATGCCAAGATGGGCCCACGTACGCCAGAGAGTGTATCGGACTTGAATCAGCTACCTCCAAATGTCCAAGTGCCATTGTCAACGAAGACTACAGCTCTCTAGCGAGGCTGTCAGCGACGTATGTGTCCTGCTGCAGGACATGTTGCGTCCAGTGGGATTTGGGGGTTACCCTATGGTAGTGGCCCTGAGGATTGCAGTGGCACTTAACTGTAACGTGTCTGGATCTTCTCAAGGATTCACCAGGGACGTGTGTGGGGTCTCACAGTCAGCAGCCCACCGCTGCATCAAGGAGGTGACCAATACCCTGTTCAAGAGGGCCAGTGACTATGTGTGCTACCAGACCCTGACAGTCAGACTGAGAGGGCCAGGTGATTTGGGGCCATCGCTGGATTTCCCAGGGTGCAAGGTGTGTTACATTGCATTCATGAGGCCATCATGGCTCCCCGGACCAGCCAGCTGCATTCATTAACAGGAAGGGCTCCCATTCAATCAATGTTCAATTGGTCTGTGAACACTGAAAGTGTTTCCTGCAGGTGTGAACTTTCTTTTGAGGAAGCAGCAATGACACCTACATTCTTCGACAGTCCCAGGTGCCACAGCTTTTCAGGCCCCCGCTTGTCTTCAGCAATGGATTATCGGGGACAAGGGCTACGCATTGAAGACTTGGCTTCTTACGTCTGTGAGGAACCCTTGCAATGCAGCAGAGGTGGTACAACAATTGCTACCATCGAGCAGGCCATTGCGCTCCTGAAGATGAGATTCTGCTGCCTCGATCGATCTGATGGAGACCTGCAGTATGCTGCAGCGAAGGTCTCACGTATCACCGTTGTCTGCTGCGCTCTGCACAGTTTAGTGGATGCCTTAAATGATGATGAGATGCCTGAGCGACACGCCTCCACTGACGAGGATGCAGAGGAAGGAGAGGAACAAGCAGCACTGTATGGTGAAGACTGTGCAATGGAGGCCAGGCAGATTGACATGTCAAGGAGGCAAGAGATAACCTCATAATCACCTGCTTCCAGCCACCCTGATGTCCACTCACAGAGAATCCAATGAAGACTCACCTTAATGCATGTAGTCTTTTCCATTTGTGTTCCCTGACTTGCGACCAACTGCAGTCTGCACTAGTGCCCATGGGAGAAAATATGTTAATGAGGACTGTGGTCATAGGAATTCTACTAAGGGAGAAGTCAGCAGCCGCAGTTAAGGCATAAAGGAAAATGGCTTTCAGACAATGATTGTTCATGATTTCACAAAATCACAGAATCGTTACAGTGCAGAAGGAGGCCATTCGGCCCATTGTCTCCGCACTGGCTCTCTGAAAGAGCAATTCCCTCAATTCCATTCCCCTGCCTTCTTCCCATAACCCTGTATATTCTTCCTAAACATATCACTGGCTAATTCCCTTTTGAATGCTTCAATTGAACCTGCCTCCACCATGTTCTCAGACAGCGCATTCTGGACCTTAACCACTTGCTTCGTGAAAAGGTTTTTCCTCATGTCACTTTTGCCTCTCTTACCAAATACTTTAAATCTCTGCCCTCTCATTCTCAATCCTTTCACAAGTGGGAAGGTTCTTTCTATCTACTCTGTCCAGACCCCTCATGATTTTGAATACCTCTATCAAATCCCCTCTCAGCCTTTTCTTCAAGGAAAACAGTCCTAACTTCTCCAATCTATCTTCATAACTGAAATACCTCATCCCGGAACCATTCTTGTGAATCTTTTCTGTACTCTCTCCAATGTCCTCATGTCCTTCCTAAAGTGCGGCACCCAGAACTGGACGCAATACTCCAGCTGAGGCGAACTAGTGTCTTATACAAGTTTAACATAACTTCCTTGCTCTTGTACACTATGGCCTATTAATAAAGCCCAGGATACTGCATGCTTTATTAACTTCTCTGTCAACCTGTCCTGTCGCCTTCAATGACTTATGCATAAGTACACTTAGGTCCCTCTGCTCTTGCACCCCCTTTAGAATTGTATCCCTTATTCTATATTGTCTCTCCATGTTCTTCCGACCAAAATGAATCACTTCACATTTCTCTGCATTGAACTTCATCTGCCACTTGTCTGCCAATTCCACCAACTTGTCTATGTCCTTTTGAAGTTCTACACTATCCTCCTCACAGTTCACAATGCTTCCAAGTTTCGTGTCGTCTGCAAATTTTGAAATTGTGCCCTGTACACCAGGGTCTAGGTCCTTAATATATATCAGGAAACACAAAGGTCCCAACACTGATCCTTGAGGAACTTCACTACAAACCTTCCTCCAGTTCGAAAAACGTCCATTAACCACTACTCTTTGTTTCCTGTCACTCAGCTAATTTCGTATCCATGTTTCTACCATCCCCCTTATTCAATGAGCTACAGGTTGTAGTTAATCAATACATGCAATATTTCCTACGCCCCCAAGTGTGGCTAGGTGGTTTTCTTAATACATTTGCGAGTGCTCCTACACGGTGTGATCCCTATGACAGCAGCTGGGCTGTAGGCAGGTTGCGGATCAGGCTGCCCCTTGGCCTGAGCTGACTTTGGCAGGCGTCCTCTGGCTGCCTGAAGCCTGGATGGCCCCGGTAGCCTGAGGGTGTCCTGCACTGGTGCAGAACTCTCCTCAGGCATCACAACTGCTGGAGCTGGGCTCACTGACAGAGGGGCTGAGGTGCCAGTGTCCACACTAGGGGAGCCCCCAGATGAGGAAGGCAGCCTCTGCTCCTCCCTTTTAAGGCTCACTTCAACCTCCCTACTCCCTAGAGAAGCACAAGGAGCGGGAGAAGTCTCACACCTTGCCACTGCTGCGTCGAACTCATGGCCAAGGTGATGGTGTGCAGGTCTGCGTGCATCTGTGGGATCTGGCTCTCCAGGAGGGTCGCCAACCTCTCTGTGGAGGAAGCTATGTGCTCACAGAACTGAGACACGACAGCACTCATGCCATGGATGGACTCCTCTATCGTCAGCTCATGGCTGTGCGTGGCCTCTGGCATCTCTGCAAAATGTTGCCTTACCTCTCTCTGCAACTCCAGGATACCCTGTGGTATCGACACACCAGAGGCTCGTCATCACCTTGGGGCTCAGCATGAGCCTGACCACCCACAGTCCTCTGACTGTCAAAGGACTCGGCTATCTCAGCCTTAGCCAGTTGCTCGGGCGCATGTGAAATGTTCTCAGCAGCTTGTGACCCTCATTCTAAAGCCGTGCCATTACCCACCAAGGTGAAAGTTTCTGCACTATTGGGAAGTGCAGAAGAGTCATGGAATGGTGCATCTTCTGAGTGTTCCTCCTCCTCAGAGCTTGAAGACTGTCTCCCTGCAGCTGCAGTCTCCTGCACACATCGACCTGCATGAGAGAACACAAATGTGTGGGTTAGACTGTGCAGATCTCGTCATGCCAACCATACATGATGTGGGTCTCCAGAAGTGATGTGCATGTCATGGAAGCCAATCCTTACTGTCTTGCGCAGAGACTCCAGTCTCTCCGTCTGATATTGTGCGGCCACCCTGGTTCCCTGAAAATTTCAAGGCCTCTTCCTCAGCTGTGGTGAGAGGATGCAGATCCAAAAGTCCTCTGCCAGGTCCAGGCTGTCTGCCTCCTGTAGACCCTCTTGTCCTGCAAGAGGAAGAATGGAGTTCATAAAAATTTGGAGAGAGGTCAAAATGACAGTTCTGCTACTGTCAGCCCTTTGTCTCCTACTGGGGGTCTGAAATATCTCATGCTGACACACGCTGTCAGGGGAGTTAACAGGGGTGAGCTATGAAGGAGGGTGACTTGTGACTGAGATGCAGCCATGCATTGTTGTGTTATTGGTTTTCAACACAAACATACCAAACCCAATGAGACTGCTTGGTAAATGGCACGAAGATCATTTGCACACATTCGATTCGTTAAAACAGTCACTTTCTGCTGAGGCATGTTTACAATATTACGACCCAAGGTGTTAAGACTGAGGCGGGAGGAGTGCACTGTCATTTCTAGTTCTGCTTCTCCACAGGTCACAACATATATTTAAATGTTTACCCAGTTACCAACACAGCCAGTCATATACTCTATTTTTTATCCCAGAATAAAATACACCAACCAGGTTTCTTTAATTAACAACAACATTGTCAATTTATTATAAAATAAGACTTAACCAGCAATCAAGCAAAGCATTAAACACACAGTTTGAAATATGAAAGTTCCCTTTTAAAATTCCCCACACATAAACTCACACACACACTGAAAGAAATACAGAAATTCTCTCTGCAGGGGTCTGTTCCAAAAAAAGACTAAAAGGAATATTTTGGCCAAATACTTGCTAAGTCTTGAAGAAAAAAGATAAGATATGGAAAGGTGTCAGTTTTTTGTTATGGCATCCCAAATACGCATAGACGGCTGTCACTAGGATCTTTCTGGAGCAGTCATTTTCAGGTGACGTTGAGGATCACTTTGGCAGGCTTTCCAGGAGAAATGCAGCTTCAGTTTCCCTATTTTTTTACATTTGATTCTCAGGAAGTTCTCAAAGAGATGGAAGAGGGTGAGCTGATGGTTTCTGCTCTCTTGGCTGGTTTTCTCCAACTGTGTTCAAAACAGTTCACACCACAACACGCTGTTCAAAGCGAAACCAAAAACAATATCTCTAGAGTCAAGCCTGCTGACCCCTATAAATTTTGACCTGTCACTTCTCCGTGAACAAAATCCCACCCAGGTCACCTAGGTTTCTGTTGTTTATTGCTTAAAGCACATGACTTTCAGCAAGGCTCTTCTAAAATAACAACTCAGTGTCCTTTCAATGGACTGTCAACAACAAAGCAAAGTCCAGCTTCTATTACATTTTCAGCCTTCTCAAATTCCTCTCCACAATTTAAATATAAGTCCTCAAAAACATATACTTAACAAAAAATATAGAAACCCTTTCGTAGCAAAGAAACTGCACTCTAAGTAGATGCTTCACAAAAAGCTCTCGGAGCATATCTGTTTGAGGAAAGTAGAACAATTGCATTTGGTTCCAAACGTTTGTCACCCACTCAGGTGAACAATTTGAACATAGAACGAGAATTATTAGCATTAGTTTTCGGTATTACTAAATTCCTCATGTACCTATTTGGCAAACACTTTGTCAAGGCTGATCATAAGCTATTGGTATTGATTTGGCAAAAACCACAAACCAAAGGTTACTAATCAAGGTACAGGGGTCTGATTGTGAGGCCTGACACAAATCTGGAAACCGCATGGTCTGACACATTGAGCAGACTACCCAACCCCAAGAAGACAGAAGATGTACTCTTAGATGTCCAAGTACACAAAATAGATGTCGAGCTAGAACATGTGTACATGCATGATCTAATGTGACAGAAAAAATGTGAAGAGCTTCAAGAAGAGTATTCCAGAGATCCTGTTCTAACAGTATTATGGCAGCTCATCATCAGTGAGCCGGATATGATGCAAGAGGTTCCCATAAAGCTCAGAACCTTTTGGCCGTACCGTGACAAATTAGGGATATCTAGCAGTGTCATTTTTAAAGTTAGACAAGTGTTGATTCCAAAAGCACTTTGTCAGGATATCCGTACACAATTACATCAAGGTCCAATGGCCATTGAAAAGTCAAGGTGACTTTCACGTGAGACAGTTTATTGGCCAGGGATCAATAATGACTTAGAACGAGCAGTGAGGATGTGCGATGCATGTCAAGAGCATTATACGGAGCCAGCACAGAGAGACACCGCATCCTTATACTGTTCCATCACATCCATAGTCAAGAATAGAAACTGACATATTTACCGTCAGAGGTGACGACTTTTTGCTTGTTACCGACCACTTCTCCAAATTTCCTATCATTCATCAACTGAGGAATACATCAAGCACATCGGAAGCAAACACAATAAGTGCCTTTTCAGTCTTTTTGGTTCCCCGAAGGAGATAGTGTCGGATAACAGTCCACAGTACACTGGTAAGCCATTTCAAGACACAAAGTGGGTTGTAAATCACATTACGTCATCTTCATATTATCCAAGGTCAAATGGACGAGCAGGATGGTGAGAACGGCAAAGTCATTAATTTTGAAGTGCAAGCAGACTAGTCAAGACATCCAACTAGCAATGTTGCATCTACGAGGAACACCACTGGGCACAGGATTACCATCCCTAGCAGAGATCATATTTGGAAGGCAAGTCAGGACAACTTTTCTGTGTCATCATTTGGTCAGATCGTCATCAATCCAAGACAAAAAAAAATGGGCATGACAAGAGAAAATGAAAATCACAATGACAAGCACGTAGGCAGGAATTACCTCCTCTATAGATCGGATGAAAGGTCAGAATGATTCATCTGCAAGAGAAGACATGGTTCCCTGCAGAAGTGTCCAAGATCTGTAACAAGCCATGGTCATAAGAGGTAACCACCCCGAATGGAGCGACGTCAAGAAGGAACAGATGTCAGCTGGAAGAGTTATCCAACAGCGTCATACCTGACACTCCTGTAGTGTCAAGTTCTAAGACTGGAGTAGAGGAAAATGACATGTACAACACCCAAGTACAATATAATTGTCAGTCTAGACCTATGAGTCAAGAGAAAGGATTTAACAGGAAAAGACAGGCAAGATAAAGATAAACTATTTCCAGGGGTTGGAGATTCTAAAACTAGGGGGCATAGTCTAAACATTAGGTCCAGACCGTTCAGGAGAGATGTTAGAAAGCACTTCTTCACGCAAAGGGTGGTAGAGGTTTGATTAGAAAACATCAGTTGATTAGAATCCAGGACCGGCATGTTCCTGTGAGGATGAAGGATAAGTGTGGCAAGTTTCGGGAACCTTGGATAACGAGGGATATTGTGAGCTTAGTCAAAAAGAAAAAGGAAGCATTCGTAAGGGCTAGAAGGCTGGGAACAGACAAAGCCCTTGAGGAATATAAAGAAGGTAGGAAGGAACTTAAGCAAGGAGTCAGGAGGGCTAAAAGGGGTCATGAAATGTCATTGGCAAACAGGATTTAAGGAGAATCCCAAGGCTTTTTATACGTATATAAAGAGCAAGAGGGTAGCCAGGTAAAGGGTTGGCCCACTCAAGGACAGAGGAGGGAATCTATGCGTGCAGCCAGAGGAAATGGGCGAGGTACTAAATGAGTACTTTGCATCAGTATTCACCAAAGAGAAGGACTTGGTGGATGATGAGTCTAGGGAAAGGTGTGGAGATAGTCGGGGTCATGTCAATATCAAAAAGGAGGTGTGGGGCGTCTTGAAAAACATTAAGGTAGATAAGTCCCCAGGGCCTGATGGGATCTACCCCAGGATACTGAGGGAGGCAAGGGAGGAAATTGCTGGGGCCTTGACAGAAATCTTTGTATCCTCATTGGCTACTGATGAGGTCCCAGAGGACTGGAGAATAGCCAATGTTGTTCCTTTGTTTAAGAAGGGTGGCAAGGATAATCCAGGAAATTACAGGCCGGTGAGCTTTACGTCAGTGGTAGCGAAATTATTGGAGAAGATTCTTCGGGACAGAATTTACTCCCACTTGGAAACAAATGAACTTATTAGCGACAGGCAGCATGGTTTTGTGAAAGGGAGGTCGTGTCTCACTAACTTGATCGGGTTTTTTGAGGAAGTGACGAAGATGATTGATGAAGGAAGGGCAGTGGATGTTGTCTACATGGAATTCAGTAAAGCCTTTGACAAGGTCCCTCATGGCAGACTGATGCAAAAGGTGAAGTCACACGGGATCAGAGATGAGCTGGCAAGATGGATACAGAACTGGCTCTGTCATAGAAGACAGAGGGTAGCAGTGGAAGGGTGCTTTTCTGAATGGAGGGCTGTGACTAGTGGTGTTCCACAGGGATCAGTGCTGGGACCTTTGCTCTATGTAGTATATATAACTGATTTTGAGGAAAATGTAGCTGGTCTGATTAGTAAGTTTGCGGACGACACAAAGGTTGGTGGAGTTGTGGATAGTCATGAGGCTGGTCAGAGGATACAGCAGGATATGAATCGGTTGGAGACTTGGGCGGAGAAATGGCAGATGGAGTTTAATCCGGACAAATGTGAGGGTAATGCATTTTGGAAGGTCTAATACAGGTGGGAATTATACAGTAAATGGCAGAACCCTTAGGAGTATTGACAGGCAGAGTGATCTGGGCATACAGGTCCACAGGTCACTGAAAGTGGCAACGCAGGTGGATAAGGTAGTCAAGAAGGCATACGGCATGCTTGCCTTCATCGGTCGTGGCATAGAGTATAAAAATTGGCAAGTCATGCTGCAGCTGTACAGAACCTTAGTTAGGCCACACTTGGAATATTGCGTACAATTCTGGTCACCACACTACCAGAAGGATGTGGAGGCTTTGGAGAGGGTACAGAAGAGGTTTACCAGGATGTTGCCTGGTCTGGAGGGTATTAGCTATGAGGAGAGGTTGGATAAACTCGGATTGTTTTCACTGGAACGACGGAGGTGGAAGTGCGACCTGATAGAGGTTTATAAAGTTATGAGCGGCATGGACAGAGTGGATAGTCAGAAGCTTTTTCCCAGGGTGGAAGAGTCAGTTACTAGGGGACATAGGTTTAAGGTGCATGGGGCAAAGTTTAGAGGGGATGTGCGAGGCAAGTTTTTTACAGAGGGTGGTGAGTGCCTGGAACTTGCTGCCAGGGGAGGTGGTGGAAGCAGGTACGATAGCGACGTTTAAGAGGCATCTTGACAAATACATGAATAGGATGGGAATAGAGGGATATGGACCCCGGAAGTGCAGAAAGTTTTAGTTCAGACAGGCATTATGATTGGCGCAGGCTTGGAGGGCCGAATGGCCTGTTCCTGTGCTGTACTGTTCTTTGTTCTTTGTTTGGAACTCTCTCCCACAAACAGCAGTTAAAGCTAGAACAGTTGTTCGTTTTAAATCTGAGATAGATAAATTTCTGTTAAACAAAGATATTAAGGGATATGGGCCAAAGGCAGGTATATGGAGTTAGGCTGCGGATCAGCCATGATCTCATTGAATGGCGGGACAGGCTCGAGGGGCTGAATGGCCTACTCCTGTTCCTATCATCCTATGTTCCTATGTTCCTATTTGACAATTCCAGATCTCAGCAAAGTTGCATTGTTACCAGATCAAGTCAAGTCAGCAGACCTGTATATTTCAGGGACACCTGATTAATTAACTTGAGAGTTCATACATGTTTAAATATTGTTCCCAATTATCCTATTTCATCATGTACATAGTTTATAACTTATGTAACTTTTCTATTTAAGGATGTTGGGGGATGTTGTGATATTGTTTTAACTGCCTGAATACTAGTTAACATGCTACTGAATATGTAAATAGTGTGATATACATCATCACAGGAAGTGATGCAAGTTAACATGTGACATAGTCGGAGCAGTGTTAGCAGGCAGCACATACGTTGTAGAGCTCTCCTGTAATTCTGTAATAAAGAAACGTTTAACGTCGAATGTAGGAGGTCGTTGACCCTCTTTCGGCAGTGCACCTATTTCCGATGGGTGACCCAACTGCTGCGACTATCTCTGCGGTCTCCAGCCAGGTTTGCTTAGTCACACAAGAGGAAGACTTCTTGCCATCGCTGGGGATGAGAATGTCCTGCCTTTTCCTTGCAGCCTGGAGGAGAATCTGCAGGGAGGCATCATTGAACCGTGGGGCTACCCTGTGACTTGCCTCCGCCATCCTGTGCTGTCTTCCTTGGGGGGTTGGGCGTTCCAGGAATCAGTCCAGCAATGTTTTCAGCTGCACAGATTTGCTAATGATACTAAGTCAGAAGTGCGTGCAGGGCAGGCAGGCTTTTAAATATGGCACCAGCACCTGTTTCAGAGCCCTCTGACATCATAATCAGCGACCCGCATCCCGCCCCCGCTACGTGATTGTAGATGGGGCCAATGGCTCCACTGTGCAAAATGGTAGGACTGGTGGTGGGCACGTTAAATTCAGCCCATAGAAATGAACTGAGAGTAGATTAAGGCTGTCGTCTTTGGGGTTTAAGAGCCAAGATTTAGAGAGAGATTGTTAGAAGAACAACATCAAGAGCACATAGGGATAGTCTGTATGAAAGTTAGACAGAGATATTGAAGAATTGGTGAAAAGTTGTGGTGTGTCTCAGAATGAGAAATGTTCCCCCAAATTTGCTTTCATTCCATGGTCAAACACAAGGGGCGGAATTTAATAGGCCCCCAGGAGACAGGCTGAGAGGTGGGCGGCCCATAAAATTTTGAGGGGTGGGGGTGGAGGGCCTGTCACCTTCCCATCACACTGCAGTTAAGTTGGGGATAGGAAGGGCCGCAAATGGCCTTCCCGCCCAGAGGCCAATTGAGGCCCTAAAGTGGCCAATCATTAACCACTTAAGCGCCTCTCTCCACCATCACTGGAATTAAACCAGCGGTGGAGGGAGGAGGGGGTTCCTCTGCCATGTGGGGAGGTCTCCCAGTAAAACAAGACAGCCTCCCTATGGGTTTATTTGAGGGACGGGGATCCTGGCACCAGGCAGTTAATTGCCCGAGCGCCATTGAATTGTGCCGTGCGGGGGGTAGGATGCCGAAGGGCCAAAGTGGGATTCCCCTTGCCTTTTCAGCCTGGCGTCAGGACTCCCACCAGCTCGACTAAATTCAGCCCATGGAAAGCATGGGAATGGATACATGTCAATTTCTTTGAAGTGGAAGGGAAAGAGTACTTTGTTTTGGTAGATAGCTATAGCAAGTGGAATAATGTTGACTTTATGCCCAATTACACCTGTGCCAAAACTGTTGCGATTTTGAGAAGTTGCAATTTATGGATTGCTAGAGATGTTGGTATCAGGCACTGGCCCCCAGTTTACGTCAGAAGAGTTTGGAATATTTCAAGTAAGAATGGAGTCAAACACATTCTGGTATCACCCAGCATCGAATGGTGCTGCAGAAGGAAGTGTGCAGATTATGAAGCCGTGTTGCAGAAGTATTTGCTAGATGACAAGCTCGACAGTGATTCCCACTTTTCCCTTCGGCACAGACAAGACAATTTTCTGTTCTCTTACAGAATGACCTCACAGTCTACAAAAGGTTGCTCACCTTATGAGTTTGTGTTTAAACATGCTCCTAAGACAATGTTTAGTTTGCTTAAGCCTGACATCAATTGTAAAGTAACAGAAAAGCAAGACAAAGCGAAGAGGAGTAATGATATATCAGGCATGAAACTTAAAGCATTCAGTGCTGGTCTGAGATCATGGTGCAAAACCACCATGATGGTAAGGAGAATATGTGTTTGGAGTTGTTGTAAAGAGACTAGGTGCATTCACATATCTAGTGAAGAAGAGTGGAGAGAGACTCATCAGTGTCAAGTTAGATCATTTGCTTGAATGAGGAAATCCGATAAAGGAGAGCTAACCCTCCTATAGTTCAGATTCTTCCTACAGTCCAAAGTGGAAGTCAGAAAGGAAGGGAAAGTCATAAAGAAACTTAAATTTTGTCGTATCACAGACTCTACTGTTCCGACGAGGTGAGAAAAAGGTCTAGGGTTCCCTTTCAGCCTTCACCTGGTCTTAGCGTAACAGGGCTTAGTTTTTAACACACTGTTTTTAGCTCCCCCTTGATGAATCCTTGTTCACTACTTTCCAATTATAAGGCAAAGAAACCAGCACAAACAGGTTTTCTTAGGTTTAAAGAAAAAAGGTTGAAATTTCTTAAACTTAAACTTAAATTTTAATTCAGTTAACGCCTATGGATACACGATGCACCCACGCTAGCATGCATATGCGATACACACATGCAAATAGAGACAGAAAAGAGCAGAAGAAAAAATAAAGTGGGAAAGTTTGAGGCAATATCTGAAGAGTTTTTGTTATGGTTCTTCGAGCTCACTTGAAAGTCCTTGATTGTAGGTAGATCTGGCTTTTCGTTGAGGCCCAGTATTCTTAAACCTTGTTCACTGTAGGAGACTTTTTTTTTCTTGGGGTTCATGTGTCTTTAGTGGATTCAGAGACTTGTGAGAAAGAGATGGGAGCAGACAGGAGAGATCTTCTCAGTCCAGGAACAAACAGTCTTTCTGAGTTCAAACTCTCTGTGGCTAGTTAAAAACCCTGGAACAGTTAGTCATGTGATCAGCTGGTCCAACCAGTCCTGGCCCCTGTGGATTGCATCACCCTAGCAGGCCCTGGAATGCACTTCCGCACCCCAGTCACTGTCTGGTGATCAACATCCATTGTTGAATGCGTTGGGGAATGTCCTTTGTCTACACAAGCACTATCTATTAATATGCAAATGTCTTTTCCAGCCACGGCTGATCTGTTTAACAAGTCATTTCCTCACTCCAGCAATAGTTTAAAACCAATGTTCATGACAAAATTAATGTGCCTCATTCTTGGCAGGTGGGGAGCCTGCATGACAGTACCATTAGAGCAAAATGATCGAGAGGCTTTGATTAAGACGAGTTGGTCGATGTCACAGTCCCAACCATTAAGTGGAGTTGGTAGTTAAAGTCAACATTCAGGTTTGCACAGTCTGAGATGTTGAGAGAGCAGAGCCAAACTCATGAAAATGGGAGAAGACAGCCAGACAGAAAAAGAAAGAAACCAGATACGTTAATTGGGCAGTAGGAAGGAAGAAGCAAGATCTTAAAGAGAAATTGGGAAATTGGAAGTATAAGCCTACTTCCCATTCCAAGAGAGGTTAAGTATTTTTTTTAAAATTTTGTTTTGTCAAATAAAAGGCCATTAGACTACATGGGTATGTTGAAATACTTGAAGTAGTGCAGTTAGATACTGATTGTATCAAATGGTACACAAAACACAAGATACATATACATAATGCAGTGTTATTTCAGGAAAGAAGTTGTTATTTTCATTATTTCTTGTCAAATTATGATTTTCATTATACACATATTGGTGTTGAGGCAAAAGATTTTTTTGACCTGTAATTTACTCTGGTTGTACTGGTCATATATGTATTGGGTGTGATTATAGGATAAACAAAAATGCAACCCAACCTGTTAAATTGCAGATATTGTTGGTTGTGTTGTGAGGTAATCTTTTTTTTTAAGTGAGGAAGAAGTGTAGTATAAGGTAAGAGCCGATCATATTGTATTACTGCCCTCTCTGTTGGGAGGAATGATGACTAAAGGAGTGAGACAACATGGCTGATTAAGTAGTCTCTGAGAGTTATTTCTGGTCCAAACACCACACACTGGACTGAATTTTATAGAGCCCTCGACGTCGGGATCTGTGGCGGGGGTGCCCCGGATGAGGCCCACCACGGACCTTGACACCGGCAAGACCCGGCCCGATATTGCCGGCGGTGGTGAGGCCTCGTGGCAGCCCCCTCGCCGTTCAGCGACGGGGCCGCCATTTAAATATTTAAATAAATTAACTTACCTAAATAAATGAGTTTCCCATCGCCTCCTGAAGTCCAGACGCGATCTTCACCCCGGCGCCTTCGGATTGCCGTCCGGGGAAATGAGGTGCAACACTGGTGGGGAGGGCGTTGGAGGTAAGTTTCTAGTGTAGGATGGGGGGATGGGGTCAAATTAACATCATGGGTGTAGGAGATGGTGGGAAGGGTTATAGTTTAAAGTTTTTGCAGTTTTGTGCAGGTATAGGTCAGATTGTGAAGGTAAATATTTTGGGGGGCAGAGGGCAAATAATTAATTTAATTGATATTGGGGGTGGAAGAGGAGGAAAAGAAATGTATTTATTTATTTGAATTCAATGTCACTTTAAATATTTAAATCGCCCGGTAGGTGTGACAGCCCTTTAAAAATGGCATCAGCGCCTGCGCACAGGCAGCTGACGCCATTGCTGGGGACAGACAGTCCGCCCCCTCCATGTGATCGGGGGTAGGGTGCGCTCTGCCCAGCTATTTAAATGAGCTGCTGCGCTTGGAAGCATGGCGGCTCTTTGGCATGTGGCCCGCATAGGCGGGCTGACATTTTTTCCAGTCAGCAGCGGGCTTATAAAATTCAGCCCATTATTGGTTCATAAACTTTCTGCCATGCTCCAAATCTGTTATGGTGTGTGCCTGATTGTAAGATGGTGCACTTTTAAATCTTACAATAACATACCAGTCCCCACCCTCAAATGGACATGATCCCAATCAGAGGTGATTCTGATACTTAAAGCACATCCCAAATATTTTAGTTAGGCTGACCACAGGTAAGGTATGGTGAGCCACTTGGCATCAGGTGGCTGTGAATCATGCTGTGCTACACTTTCACTTGGGATTTTGCCCAATTGGGAAATCTAGGATCTGAATGATAAAATTCTAGTAATGCCATCTTATGTAATGCATGAATTCTTTTTAAATTTTCTTTCTGGTTAGTACTCATTGGATACACTGGGAAGTGTGTTGCTCAGATAGAATTAAACAGTTCAAGTGCAAACCATTTTCAAATGTAGCTCTTGATAAAGGAAAGATGCTCTTAGTCTTAGAGATGAGTGACAAGAACTGTTGGCTTGCTTTGGAGCTGCTTATTTGATACAAGGGAATAGGACTTTGGTGTTTCAGATTAAAATTGTTATTTCTATTAAAAAAATTAGGAGGTCAATATTTCATATTCCTACTGTACCATTTTACACATGAAAGGGACATGAGTGGAACTGAAAGCTTTAACAAATATACACAAATTTTGCGTGGCACAATTTTCAAGTGTGCCTTGATTTAGTTTAGGTGTGCAGTGCTGCTCCTGGAGCAGGTGGCATCCTAATAACCATCTGCAAATCAGGGTAATATGCTAGTTTCAAGACCCAAATGTTATTTTGGATGCTATTCATGTTTTTATCGACAATTCCTCAATCCGCCAACAAACCATCAGTGGTACAAATTGGAAGGATGCTTTTCAGTAATATTTAAGGGGATCCCAAGTTGCTCTGAGATAAAATACTAGAAAGTTTTAGGAAAGGTTTAGCATCGATTACATAGTGTTTTTTTGGTTACATAGACCATTTATAACTACCCATAATACCCATAAGACATGATTAACTGTTACAGGCTTCTCACAATGCACTTTTGCCAGAATGGGGGTCCTTCTGGGAATTCCAGTGTCTAATAGAAGAACAGAAAGAAGGAGCACATGAACTGCAGCTGCAGAGAGAGAGAGGCAACAGAAGGGGGAGAACTTGCAGGGTTCCTTACCCTCCCAGAGTCTGAACTTCTCAGTGGAGCAGTGCCTAAGGAGGTTACACTTCTCCAGGGACATTCTGACTGCGTTGTATCACATCATGCAGCTCATGACCTATAGCCAAACACCAGAGGGACACAGCTTTGCCTGTTACAGTGAAAATCATTGCAGCCTTTGACTTCTTTTCCTCTGGCTCCTTCCAGGCAGCAACAGCGGTTCTCAGTAACAATCAGTCAGTCTCCATTACATGCTTGAGTTAAGCAAGTGGGCGGCGCATTGGTTAGCACCGCAGCCTCACAGCTCCAGGGACCCGGGTTCGATTCTGGGTATTGCCTGTGTGGAGTTTGCAAGTTCTCCCTGTGTCTGCGTGGGTTTTCGCCGGGTGCTCTGGTTTCCTCCCACATCCAAAAGACTTGCAGGTGATAGGTAAATTGGCTGTTGTAAATTGCCCCTAGTGTAGGGAGGTGATAGGGAATATGGGATTACTGTAGGGTTAGTATAAATGGGTGGTTGTTGGTCGGCACAGACTCGGTGGGCCGAAGGGCCTGTTTCTCTAATAAAATAAAAATAAAATAAGTGTTGAAACCCATTTCCCAGGTCAAACAATTTCATCATTTGCCCCATGGACAACTGGAAAGAACAGGATAGGACTCTGGAGTTCACACAAATTGCTTGTTAGATGGACCAGATGGTCCTTTTCGACACATTGCTTTTACATGTTTGAAAGTCCAGGATGTCCTTTACTAGATGCACATCAACCTGTAGTTTTCTGAGGATGTGGACGAGATTAACAAGGCCACATTTATTGGTGATTCCCAGTTTCCTGCTGAAAGTAGTTGGTGTCTTTCAACTACTGCTGTCATTGTGATGTGGTGTTCCCTATCTTTTTATTCTGATTTGAGGACGAACTTTGAATCATTCGATTGCCAGAAAGTCACATGAAGCTGTAAAATGAAATGCAAGACAAAGTGACCAAATTTTATATTGGCCTGAATTTTACTAGCACGCCACAAATTGTGGTGGCGCGCATTGAAGTCGGCAGTCCACCTGCGTGGAGAGACCACTGCTGAGCCCCCACGATATTTTGCACAGGCTCATTTAAATGGAGGGGGTGGAATGGCCACCCCCCAGTGACATAGAGGGGAGGCCACTCCATCCTAGGCAATGGCGTGCGGTGCCACCATGCAGGCACCAGCGCCATTGTTAAAGGGCTCATGCCCTTAGAAGAAATTAAAATTTTTAAAGGTACATTATTGTAAATGGTCTTTAAAAAAAAAAGCTGGAGGCCCTTTCCCACCACCGCCATGTTTGTTTTAGGGCCACCAAACCAAAATAAACTTTATTCCCACCCCGAACCTTCCCCCCCAACCTTGTTACTTTTGCCCTTCAACCCTTTCCCACCATCCCCTCAGCCAATACACAATGTTTCCCCTGCTCCCCACCCTCAAAATTTCACTACCCCCTCCCCATCCACCACCCCCCCCCCCCACCCCAGTGTCTTGCCTCAGTTCCCCAAATGGGGATCCAAAGGCGCGGGACTTACTGCTACCAGCCAGAATATCGGCATGGGACGGCCGCCTGGTCCAGGTAAGTTAATTAACATGAATTTGACTTAATTTCAATACACAAATAAAGGCTCTGCCACCATGCGGTGGGGGCGCCTCACCGAGGCCTTGCTGCCAGCGGTAAAATGCAGCAGCAAGGCCTTCTCAGAGGCAGGGGTCAAGGTGGGCCTCTCCTGGAAGAATTTTCCAGGACCCCCCGTCACGACCCCTGACGTCGAAGGGCTTGTAAAATTCAGCCCATTATGGTGCAAATCACCTATCTCAAGATGAGTCAGAAGTTATGCTGTTGAAGAGGGGTGTTTGGGTAAATGCTAGATAGATGCACATTTCCATTGGTAAAACATTTATAAGTGATGTTCTTAGAGACAGTGAGGTGTTTTTGATTAGTTCCAGTAAATGGTGTTTTCCTTACACATCAAATAGAAAGTGCCTTTACTGTTATGCAGCTGGGGAGAGGCAGAACACTAGCATTTTAAATCACGCTACCTTTCAAATTAAAATTTCATCCTATAACACTGCTGCTTTATCCTACAACTTACTGTGAATGATATAACAGGAGATATATCTGTTTGCCGTACCCTAATTTGGTGTCATAAGAAAATTTTGATATTAGTCCCTCTATGCCAGGGGTCAGCACCAGTGGCTCTGGAGCCAAATGCAAATCTTTAACATTTCATTTGCGGCTTCCAGCCTTTTCAAGTTGGATCGCATTATATGAAAAAACCTAAAGAAGTTAAGTCAAGAAAAGTAAGAGCTGTGATTTTATTGTGGGGATAAAAGGCACATGAACATGCATATACTGGAGATACGAAGAAAAAGATATCAAAAGAGACGCAAAAAAAATCAAAAAATGCAATAATTCAGTTGGGTCTATTTTAATTTAATTTTTTCTGTTGATATAATAAAATACATGTATTGAATTTATGAATCATGCAAATTATGTATTCTACCAGAGACACTTGGCAATTTGCCATGTATTTGGTTCAGCAATGCCAAATTTTTGTCTTGCAGCTCACAGTAATTTAGGCAAATATGTCCAAATCATTTGTGTATCTGTGCAAGAGAGATCCAATTCCAGACCCTTACAGCATATATTTGACAGTCTGAGAAATTCCCTCTATCAATGCTACCATTTTACCTTTAATACCATTGGCCTAAATTTTTGCAACAAATCTCCTACATGGCACTTTGTCAAACATTTTCTTTGAAATTCAAAATATACAACAGCCGTCCCTTTCCATTTCATGTTTGGTCATTACTTTGAACAATCTGATCAAATTAGTGAAGCTCGTCCTCCCCTTTACAATCTGTGTTGACTATCCCTGATCAGCCCAAACCTTTCAGAATGATATCCTTCATTATAGTCAATAGAATCTTTTCTGCCACTAGGTCCATAATTACAAAAGTGCAACATTTGTAACCCTCTAGTCCTTTATTACAATTCTTGGATCCAAAGAATTTGAAAAATTAGGGTTAGTGATTCTGCTATTTTATCACTAAGCTCATTCAGTATTTGGGAGAACTAGACCATCTGCCTCTAGTGACATAATTTCAGTGCACCTGGCACACAACTAGCCTGGTTACATACCTCCATAGATCCTACAACTACGACTGCCAGATCTTGATGGATCACCTTAAGAAATATTGAATCTCTCTACATTTGCCTGTCCACAGCCAAATGTTCATAATATTCCAGATTAATTTTGGAGGTTAAAGACAGTCTGAGGCTCTTCTTCTCAATGACACACTGACTAAGGCTGAATTTCTCATCTCCGAAGCTAAATGTATGGACTTTATAATCTCAAAATATTAGCATTATTCATGTCTCTGCTTCTACCTTCACCTCTGCCTCTGCTTCCTCCTCCCCCAGCCTTCTGCTTGCCTCATGTCTGAAAGCTGTATGCACACTGACTTCCACAGCTACTTGACTAAACTTCCTCTCATCCCCCTTCCTCTATGGACTCTCATTCTCCCAGTTTCTCTGTCACTGTCGCATCTGTTCTGACATGCCACCTTCTATACCAGAGCTTCCAATATGCTTTCCTTTTTTCTCAACCAAGGATTCCCCGCCATCATGATTGACAGGTCCCACGGCTGTATCTGGTGCATTTCCTGCATTTCTGCTCTTACCCCATCCCCCCCCCCCCCCTCCCTACCAGCCTCCACATTTAACAGGTTGTCATCCACCATTTCCGCCACCTCCTGGATGATGCCAGCACCAAACGCATTCCGAAGGGACCATTTCCTCCCCAACATTCTGGTCCCAATCACCCCCAACATCCGTTCCCCTCACCAAAGCACCTTCCATTCCAAGAGCAGGAGATGGAACACCTGCCCTTTTACATCCTCCCTTTCCACCATCCAGGGCCTCAAACACTCCTTCCAGGTGAAACTGCTATTTATTCGTACTTCTTTTAATTTAGTCCACTGCATTCGATGCTCACGATGCAGTATCATCTACTTTGGGGAGACCAAATGCAGATTGAGTAACCACTTTGTGGAACACCTGCAGTCAGTTTGAAAGCATGACTGAAAGCCAGCTTCCAGTCGCTTGTCATTTTAATATCTGCCCCATTTTCCCTGTGATCTCTCTGTCCTCAGCCTCCTACAGTGTTGCAATGAGCGTAAGCTCAAGGAACAGCACCTCATCTTTCGATTAGGTACTTTGCAGCCTTCCAGACTCAACATTGAGTTTAACAATTTCAGATCATAACCTTTGGTGTCAGTTTTTTAGATGCCAGCTGTTAGTGATGATTCTGTTTTCCCATTTACACCTCCTCTAGACCTATCCTTTTTTTTTGCTTGTTCCATTATCATCTCTTTTTGCCTTACACCATTATCTCTTTTATCATTTAATCGCTCCTGCCTTCAATCCTATCACAGACCTTCGCTTTTGTTCTTCCCCCTTCCCCACCCATGCCAAACCCCCTTCCCTGCCTCTGTAGTTGCTTAAAACTTGTTACAATACTTCTTCCAATTCTGGCATAAAACTGAAGCATTCTTTTTGGCAAGCATCAAAAACTGCTTACCAGAACCCTCGATTCTTTACCGCTTTATGGTTGCACATTCAAGCTGAACTTGACAGTATGCAAACATGCTGTCCTGTTTGAACCTCAACTGAGATTTAAAACCCATATTCAATGCATCATGAAAAGTACCTTTTTCTCCCTCTGCAAGATTCCTCGCTTTGGCTTTTATCTCCACTGACCATCGCTGAAACCCCCATGCATACCTTCCTAACATTTGGGTTCTAATTTTCAAAACTCTACTCGCCCACCATCCAAATAGCTTTCTAAATGAAAGTAATCACTTGTTATTTTTAATTTCTTAGTCTGCAAAAGGATTATGGACGAAATAAGCAAACTGTATCCTGTATTGACCATCAGAAGCATTGCAGTATTTTGCTTTTGTTTTAGCCCCCAGTTGGGATTGGATTCAGCTTTTTTAGCAGATATGTTACTATATCTGGTAACTTAACTCTGGAATTATAACCTCAGTATGCACCAAGTGTTTTTGCTTTTATAAGCAACATATGATATTTCAAATTCAGTTGCAAAAAGGCAAAATCATTCAGTTCCCATCCATGTTTAAGGCTTATGAAAGTGGTTGTATGACAGAGGATTTTAAGATCTAGAAATGTTATGCAGCCCATCTCATGTATTCAAGATAGCTTTGTTTAGCAATTTAAAGATTTGCTGGATGATTTTTCACTTTAGCTCTCTGGGTGTGCCCCTCAGCATATATCAGGAAATGGGCACCCCAGAAATAAAAAGATAGGCTAGGGTTGCACATTTTCTTGATGTTATGCCCTAGATGTGTGCTGTGACTGCCAAATCAGAAAAGCTGTCCTGTACAGTCATAGAGGTTTAAATTAGGTTCTCAGTTGAGTTCTTCAGTGTTAGGGCAGATTGTTTAAATGCCAATTAGTTACCAATGAAACTGCTTCTCAGTTGAAAATGATTAAACTCCATGAAGATTGAAACCAGTTGTAAAAGAAGAAATATTTGAATTTTGGAGGGCTATTCCATGTGAAAAGTATCCAAGCATGAAGATTGCCATCCTTTGTCTGTTCCTTATGTTCAATTACCCCTATGTGCCCATACTTCCTTTTCTAGCAAGTAAAATCAAATGTACTTTGTGGGAGCTGGTGGACACCAGTGTGATTCACTGCAACCACACCTGCAGTAAGCGTCTGCAGCTCGAGGAACTTCGCCTCAGAGTTGTTAAGCTGGAGTCCGAGCTTCGGACACTGAAATGCATCAGGGAGGGAGAAAGTTACCTGGACACTTTGTTCCAGGAGGCAGTCACGCCCCTTAGGTTAGGTACTTCAGATTTGGTCTGTGGTCAGGGACAAGGGGGTGTGTCTAGGAGTAAGGCAGGTATGGGAATCCAGAAGGTAGCACTGGAGGAGCGTCAGCCCTGTACTTCTCCAACAGGTTTGAGGTTTTTGCAGCCTGTGTGGAAGACAGCAGGGGCTGCAGGGAGGACGATTAGAGGTTCTTGCAGTCTGTGTGGATGAGAGCAGGGGCTGCAGGGAGGATGAGTAAACTGACTACAGCTCCGTGGTACAGGGGGCCATTCAAGTGGGGGGAATAAAAAGGAATGTTTCAGTAGTAGTAGGGGACAGTATAGTTATGGGGATAGACACTGTTCTCTGCAGCCGAGAGCATGAATCCTAAAGGCTGTGTTGCCTGCCTAATTGAGGATATCTCCTTGGGACTGGAGAGGAACTTGGAGTGGGATGGGAAGAATCCAGTTGTCATGGTCCACATAGGCACCAACAACATAGGTTGGACTAAAAAAGAGGTTCTGCTAAGAGCTAGAGGATAAATTAAAAAGCAGAACCACAAAGGTGATTTTTGCTTGGAAGATCAAGATGTAGAATCAGTTTGGGTGGAGATAAGAAATAGCAAGGGAAAGAAGTAACTGGTGGGATTAATTTATGGGCCCCAACAGTAGCTACACTGTAGGACAGTGTATAAATCAAGAAATAATGGGGGCTTGTAAGAAAGGTACCGCAATAATCGTGAGCAATTTTAATCTTCATTTCAGTTGGACAAATCAAATTGCAAAGGTAGCCTTGAGGGTGAGCTCATAAAGTGTATTCAGACAGTTTCGCAGAACAATATGTTCTGGAACCAACCAGGGAACAGGCTATTTTAGACCTGGTAATATGGAATGAGGCATGATTAATTAATGATCTCAAAATGAAGGATCCTCTAGGCAAGAATGATCTTAACATGAGAAACTTGAGTCTGAAACTAGGGTGTTAAACTTAAATACAGGCAATTACAAAGATATGAAGACTGAGATGACTGGGAAAATGGTTTAAAAGGTAAGTCGGTAGATAAGCAATGGCAGATATTTAAGGAGCTATTTCATAACTCTCAACAAAGATATATACCATTGCGAAAGAAACACTCCACAAGAAGGATGTGCCATCTGTGGCTAACAGGGAAGTTAAGGATGGTATCAAATTGAAAGAAAAGGTGTACAATGCTGCAAAGATTAGTGGTAGGCTGACCATTGATAAAAATTTAGAAACCAGCAAAGGATGAGGAAAAAAAGAGGGAGAAATTAGAATATTAACATGAACTAGCAAAAAATATAAAAACAAACAGTAAGAGCTTCTACAAGTATATAAAAAGGTAGAGAGTAGCTGAAGTAAACGTTAGTCGCTTAGAGGATGAGACTGGGGAATTAATAATGGGAAACAAGGAAATGGCAGGGACTTTGAACAAGTATTTTGTATGTCTTCATAGAAGAAGACACAAAAAGTATCCCAAGCGTAGTAGAAAATCACGAGGCAAAAAGGAAGGAAGAATTTAAAACAATCACTGTCACTAGTTAAAAAGTTCTGGGAGAAGTAATGGGACTAAAGGTTGAAAGTCCACTGGACCTGATGGCCTGCCTCCTGGGCTCTTATAAGAAGTGGCTGCGGAGATAGTGGATGCATTGGTTGTAATCTTCCAAAATTACCTGGATTCTGGAAAGGCCCCAGCAGACTGGAAAACCACAAATGTAACACCTCTTTTCAAGAGAGGGAGACAAAAATCAAGAAACTATAAGCCAGTTAGCCTAACGTCTGTCATTAAGAAAATGCTGGAATCCATTATTAAGGAAGTAGTAGCAGGACATTTAGAAAATTTTAATACAATCAAGCAGAGCCAACATGGTTTTGTGGAAGGAAAATCATATTTGACAGATTTATTAGAGTTCTTTGAGGATGTAGCAAGCAGGATGGATAAAGGAGAACCAGTAGATGTAGTGTATTTGGAATTCCAAAAGGCATTCGATAAGGTGCCACGTAAAAGGTTACTGCACAAGATAAGAGCTCATGGTGTTTGGGGTAATATATTAGCATAGATCGAGGATTGGCCAACTAACAGGAAACAGAGAATTGGGATAAATGGGTCATTTTCAGATTTGTAAACAGTAACTAGTGGGGGCCACAGGGATCAGTGCTGGGGCCTCAACTATTTACAGTCTATATTACTGACTTGGATGAAGGGACCGAGTGTATTGCTGCTGAAGATACAAAGGTGGGTAAGAAAGCAGGTTGTGAGGACGATTCAAAAAGTCTGCAAAGGGATATAGATAGGTAGGTGAGTGGGCAAAATTTTGGCAGGAGTATAATATGGGAAAATGTGAGGTTATACTATTTGCTGGGAAGAATAGAAAAACAGAATATTATTTAAATGGAGAGAGACTACAGAATGCTGCAGTACAGAGGAATCTGAGTGTCCTCTTGCATGAATCACAGAAAGTTAGCATGCAGGTACAGCAATTAATTAGGAAGGCAAGTAGAATGTTGGCGTTTATTGCCGGGGGTTGGAGTATAAAAGTAGGGAAGTCTTGCTACAACTGTATAGGGCATTGGTGAGACCACACCTAGGGTACTGTGTACAGTTTTGGTATCCTTATTTCAGTAGAGATATACTTGCATTGGAGGAAATTCAGAGAAGGTTCACTCGGTTGATTCCTCGGATGAAGGGGTTTTCTTTTGAGGAAAGGTTGAACAGGTTATGCTTATACTAATTGGAGTTTAGAAGAATGAGAGGTGATCTTATTGAAATATATAAGGTTCTGAGGGGGCTTGACAGGGGAAATGCTGAGAGGATGTTTCCCCTCGTGTGGGAATCTAGATCTAGGGGGCACAGTTTCAAATGAGTGGTCTTCCATTTAAACTGAAGATGAGGAGGAATTTCTTCTCTCAGAAGGTTGTTAATCTTTTGAATTCTTGACCCCCGAGGAAAGTGAAGGCTAGGTCATTGAATATATTCAAGGCTGAGCTGGAAAGATTTTTGATCTACAAGGGTGTTAAAGGTAATGGGGGCAGGCATAAAAATGGAGTTAAGGCCACAATCAGACCAATCATGATCATATTGAAAGGCGGAGCAGACTCGAGGAGCCAAATGGCTTACTCCTGCTACTTTTTTTTATTCTTTGTGTGGGCGTCGCTGGCTAGGATAGTATTTATTGCCCATCCCTAATTGCCTTCTTGAACCGTTGCAGTCCGTGTGCCGTAGGTACACCCACAGTGCTGTTGGGAAGGGAGTTCCAGGATTTCGACCCAATGACAGTAAAGGAACGGCGATATAGTTCCAAGTCAGGATGCTGTGTGGCTTGGAGGGGAACTTGCAGGTGGTGGTGTTTCCATGCAACTGCTGCCCTTGTCCTTCTACGTGGTAGAGGTCGTGGGTTTGGAAGGTGCTGTCTAAGGAGCCTTGGTGCGTTGCTGCAGTGCATCTTGTAGATGGTACACATTGCTGCCACTGTGTGTCGGTGGTGGAGGGAGTGAATGTTTGTGGATGGGATGCTAATCAAGTAGGCTGTTTTGTCCTTGATGGTGTCGAGCTTCTTGAGTGTTGTTGGAACTGAATGCATCCAGTCAAGTGGAGAGTATTCCATCACATTCCTGAATTCACAGAATCGTAACAGTGCAGAAGGAGGCCATTCAGCTCATCATGTCCACACTGGCTCTCCAAAAGAACAATTCCCTCAGTTCCATTCCCCTGCCTTCTCCCCATAACCCTGCACATTCTTCCTTTTCATATAACTGTCTAATTCTCTTTTGAATGCTTCAATTGAACCTGCCTCCACCTCACTCTCAGGCAGCACATTCCAGACCTTAAACACTCGCTGCATGAAAATGTTTTTCCTCATGCCACTTTCGCTTCTCTTACCAAATACTTTAAATCTCTGCCCTCTCGTTCTTGATCCTTTCACAAGTGGGAAGGTTCTTTCTATCTACTCTGTCCAGACCGCTCATGATTTTGAATACCTCTTTCAAATCACCTCTCAGCCTTCTCCAAGGAAAAAAGTCCTAACTTCTCCAGTCTATCTTCGTAACTGAAATTCTTCATCCCTGGAACCATTCTTATGAATCTTTTCTGTACTCTCTCCAATGCCCTCACGTCTTTCCTCAAGTGCGGTGCCCAGAACTGGATGCAGTACTCCAGCTGAGGCCAAACGAGTGTCTTGTATAAGTTTAACATAACTTCCTTACTGTTGTACTCTATGCCCCTATTAATAAAGCCCAGGATACTGTATGCTTTATTAACCGCTCTCTCAACCCGTTCTGTCACCTTCAATGACTTATGCACAAAGACACCCAGGTCCCTCTGCTCCTGCACCCTCTTTAGAATTGTACCCTTTATTCGATACTTTTTCTCCATGTTCTTCCTACCAAAGTGAATCACTTCAGATTTCTCTGCATTGAACTTCATCTGCCATGTGCCTGCCCTTTCCAGCAACTTGTCTATGCCCTTTTGAAGTTCTACACTGTCCTCCTCACAGTTCACAATGCTTCCGTTTCGTATCATCCATAAACTTTGAAATTGTACCCTGTACACCATGGTCTTGGTCATTAATATGCCTTGTCGATGGTGGACAGGCTTTTGGGGAGTCAGGAGGTGAGTTACTTGCCGCAGGATTCCTAGCCTCTGACCTGCTCTTAAAGTCATAGAGAGATACAGCACTGACACAGGCCCTTCGGCCCACCGGGTCCGTGCCGACCATCAACCACCCATTTTTATACTAATCCTATATTAATCCCATCTTTCCCTCTCACATCCCCACCTTCCCTCAATTCTCCTACCACCTACCTACACTAGGCACAATTTTTTACAATGGCCAATTTACCTATCAACCCGCAAGTCTTTGGCATTTGGGAGGAAACCAGAGCACCTGGAGGAAACACGTGGTCACAGGGAGAACCTGTTTCCTCCGGTTTCCTCCCACATGTCAAAGACTTGCTGGTTGATAGGTTAATTGGCCATTATAAATTGCCCCTAGTGTAGGTGGTAGGGAAATATAGGGACAGGTGGGGATGTGATAGGAATATGGAATTAGTGCAGGATTAGTATGAATGGGTGGTTGATGGTCGGCACAGACTCGGTGGGCCGAAGGGCCTGTTTCAGTGCAGTATCTCTAAAAAAAAAAACTTGCAAACTCCGCACAGACAGTTTGCAGAACAGAATCCGGGTCACTGGAGCTGTGAGGCTGCAGTGCTAGCTACTGCGCCACTGTGCCACCCATCTTGTAGCCATGGTATTTATATAGCTACTCCAGTTCAGTTTCTGGTCAATGATAATCCCCAGGATGTTGATAGTAGGGGATTCAGCAATCGTAATGCCATTGAAATTCAAGGGGAGATGGTTAGATTCACTATTGTTTGAGATGGTCGTTTCCTGGCACTGGTGTGGTGCAAATGTTACTTGCCGCTTATCAGCCCAAGCCTGGATATTTTCCAGGTCTTGCTGCATTTCTGCACGGACTGCTTCAGTATCTGAGGAGTTGTGAATGGTGCTGAACATTGTGCAATCATCAGTGAACATCCTCACTTCTGACTTTATGATTGGAGGAAGATCATTGATGAAGCAGCTGAAGATGGTTGGGCCTAGGACACTACCCTGAGGAACTCCTGCAGTGCTGTCCTGGAGCTAAGATGATTGACCTCCAACAACCACAACCATCTTCCTTTGTGCTAGGTATGACTCCAACCAGCAGAGTATTTTCCCCCTGATTCCCATTGACTTCAGTTTTGCTAGGGCTCCTTGATGCCATACTCGGTCAAATGCTGCCTTGATGTCGAGGACAGGCACTCTTGCCTCACCTCTTTAGTTCAGCTCTTTTGTCCATGTTTGAACCAAGGCTGTAATGAGGTTAGGAGCTGAGTGGCCCTGGCGGAACCCAAACTGAGCGTCAGTGAGCAGGTTATTGCTAAGCAAGTGCCACTTGATAGCACTGTCAACGACACCTTCCATCACTTTACTGATGATCGAGATTAGACTGATGGGGCGGTGATTGGCTGGGTTGGACTTGTCCTGCTTTTTGTGTGCAGGACATACCTGGGCAATTTTCCACATTGCTGGGTAGATGCCAGTGTTGTAGCTGTACTGGAACAGCTTGGCCAGGGGCGTGGCAAGTTCTGGAGCACAGGTCCTCAGTACTGTTGCCAGAATGTTGTCAGGGCCCATCGCCTTTGCGGTATCCAGTGCCTTCAGTCATTTCTTGATATCACGCGGAGTGAATCGAATTGGCTGAAGACTGGCATCTGTGATGCTGGGGACTTCAGGAGGAGGCCGAGTTGGATCATCCACTCGGCACTTCTGGCTGAAGATTGTTGCAAATGTTTCAGCCGTATCTGCTGCCTTGCCCTTCTAGGTGGTAGAGGTTGCGGGTTTGGAAGGTGCTTTTGACTTCCCTACTTTTCTGTTTTTAATCTATTCTCACTGACTCTCCAATTTCAGATTTCATACACAACAAAGTGCTAATCAAAATTTTAAATAATGGTGGAAATTGCATTGATTTGTGCACTTGATTGTGCCTGTGCAATACAAACATTTTTAATGTATTTACTGTGCTTAGCAGTGTTGTTATTTTTAGTAACCAAAAAAATTTTTTTTTTAATTGCTCTGCAAAATGTTGTATTGTTTGAATTAACATGATGACTGGATCTTCCTTATTATTCAGTGACAGAAAGTGTGCCATAGTTTACACTTATAAAGCTGGATTTTGTTCTCCCCCAGGCGTTAGGTTCCGTGGGGTGGGTGGGGGGGGGGGGCCTGAAACTGGCTCCAGATGAAGCCTGCCATGAACCTTGATGCCATGAGGACCTGGCCCGATTCTCCCGGCACCGGTGAGACTCTGAGGCAGCAACCCCGCCCCCCCCCCCCCCCCCCTGCTGCGAGGCGACAGGATCACAATTTAAATATTCAAATTTTTAAAATTAATAAATTTAAATATACTTACCTGAGATCTTGAGGGCCCTCTGTGATCTTTGGCAACTTTGTCAGTGTTGGGGCAGGGGTGGGGGGGGGAAGTGGGTGGTGTCAAGTACATGGAATGCCTGTAGGGGATGGTGGGAGGGGTTGAACCTTAAACTTTGGGGTGGGGAAACGTCAGATTTAAAAGCTAAGGGTTTTGTGGGGGGAAAGGGCACATAGTTATTGTAATTGATTTTGTGGGGGTGGGAAAGGGGCTAAAGAAATGTATTTAATTTTGGGGGATCTTCCTTTAAAAATTTAAATATGGCAGCAAGGGGCTGGCTGCCCTTTAAAAATGGCGCCACACCTGCATATAGGCTGCTGATGCCATGCCATTGCTGGGAACGCTCAGCCCGCCCCCTCCATGTGATTGGGGGGGGGGGGGGTGGGTGGGTGTGGGCCGCCCCGGCTATTTAAATGAGCTGCCGTGTTTAAGATCCCGGCAGTTCTTTGGCATGCGGCCCTGAGCTAGCCGTCAATGCCGGTGGCAGGCTATTAAAATCGAGCCCAAAATATTTCATACTAGTATGTATCACCAGTAATAATTTAAGGCAGCTTTAATATAATGGGGTACCATAGACTGCAGATACATGAGGCTAGATTTTTACGTTCGTCATTTGAGTGGTAAACTGGTGGATTGGATTGCCAGCTTGTTATAGAACTCACTCAATTTACATTTCCATTGAAATCAATGGACATTAAAATCAGGCAGCTTCTCTTCAAGGTGGAGGGGGCAATCCGCTCTGCTGCTTCATAGCCCAAGTGATAAACGTGAAAATTCCTTCCATGGTTTTGGTGCCACACTGACAATTCTGACCGTAAATTACACAATTTCTGTAGAGCTAAGAACAGTGGAAATGTACTATAGTATTGCAGTCCCAGGAGAACTTTCCCACAGCCAAAACAATTTTTTACTGAGAATAAAAGTAGGCCGACAGCGATCCCTAAGCTTACCACTTCCATCTCCCGTTTATTCTCTGTTTCCGTCTGTGAACCAACTTTCCTAGCCATGCTGCCACAATCCTTTTTATACTATATGCCTCAATTTTTCAACCAGATCTCTTGAGAAACTTCCTACCAAATGACTTCTAAAAATCCAACTACACTATATCTGTTGATTCCCTTTATCCAATCAATCACCTCTTTAAAAAGCTCAATTAAATTTGTCAAACACAACTTGCCTTTAACAAATCCGTGGTGGCTGCCTTGATTAACCCATGCATTTCTAAATGTTATTTAAATTTCTAAATTTTATCTCAAATTGTGGATTCTGAGATTTTTCTCACAAAAGATATTGGGCTAACTGGTATATAGCAATGTAAGCATGCCGATGTAAACAGTACTCTTTCTTGATTCCTATGTATGTCAAATACTATTCAACCTTGGGTGGTCAAACTTTTAAAGCTCACGAAGTAGAAAAAAATATCTGGCTAAGTGTTGCTTTTAAAATAGATTCATTATTGTTCTAACTCTACGTTAGATATTTTGAAACAAAATAATAGATTTTAATATAGTTTTAATGTAATTTAAACTTCATATTTTTAATATCAGTTGTTAACAACAAATGTCATTGTTCACTGAATTTAACACTATGTCTGGATAACTTTGTGAGTAATGACAAATTTTTGAAAATCTGAATTTAGACGACTGCTGCATTAAAATCCAAGTGGCAGATTTATCCATACAAATCTTGCAGTATAGTAAAGACATTGATTTAAAAATGTAAATCCTATGTGTGGTTCACTGTCAAAAAGAAAACCTTCATTCAGTTTATTTATATAAGTGTGCGCCAGTAAAAATAGCACAGGGTTTCATTTGAACAGACAAGTGTATTTTAGTGGTTGAAACCCAAGGTCAAGACAACCAGGCAAATGAGTACATTGAAGTGATATCTACCAACTGTATGAAGTTCATTTATAATGAAAGAAAATGAGCATTCATTGCAATAGACCATATTTGCACATATATTTAATCTGTTCCAACTATAACACAGAGCCAGGATTCATCTTGCCACTGGCTCAAAAGCCAGTGTGAATGAAGTCTGTAATTCACCAGACTGTCCAGACTCTCCTCCCTTCCTGTTATAAGTATGAAACCTTTACAAGATCAACCCTTCCTTCCTGCTTTGACTTGAAAAAATGATTTTAAAAAAAAAGTAACGACAGATGAAAGTGTGCTGATCTCTTCTTCCATGACAAAGTGCCTTTATTGTGACAAATGCAGAGTTAGAAAGAGGGGTAATTAATCTTTTTAGCTGAACGATGTCATTGTCTATTTAAAGTGTAGTTGTCTGTTATTTTTAGTTTGGTTAAAGAGGCAATGAAAAAGACAGGTAGAAATTGGTTATGATCAGTCTCCAGTGCAAAGTGAGCAGCGTGTTTGGAACGTGTGCCCAATGACGAAGGACCAAAGTTAATTCTAAATTGTGCCTAAAGCTTCCATAATACTGACAGGTTGCAAGCGCCATTTGTGTGCCTCAGTGCAAATCGCCAGTCAGGGCCTCCGCAATATCAGCCGGCTCAGACCCCTAACCATCCATAGGTAACTTCTTGGGGGCTGTGGGGGAGGGACATGCGAGAAGGGGCTAGCACGGGCCAACACCAACCCACAATATAAGGGTAAGGGAAAAGCCAAAAGATTTATTTGGTAGCAACCACTGGTTAGGCCATGATAGACCTGGAAAAACTGACCAGACCATGTGCAGCACCTGCTTTGCTTGGTTTTTGCCAATTTTGACATTGGGGTCTTAAAACAGCTGTTAGGTCTCTGATTTGCATATTCAAGGAACCTATTGCTTGTTTTGCATGAGTGCCCATGCATATTTAAAAGTTAGCGCATGTAAATTTGGCAGATCATACCTGAAAATTGTTCCCTCCGGTGTGAATTTTGATAAAGAGAGCGAGCTATCCAGTTCTACAGACTAACAGGATTCCTACAGATGCAAGGAGCCACTGAAGGAACACACGTACCATTGAAAGCCCCATATGACAACCCGCTCAATTTTATGAGCAGGAAAGATGTCACTCTATTAGTATGTAGTAGATGTACCATATCTATATTATGTTATCCTGCATATTAATTCCAGCTATCTAGGAAGCTGCCATGGCACTTACATCTTATGACAACCCTTGTGACTTGGAGCCATGTGTCAGAATAGTTGATTCGTGATTAGGACTATCTCCTGCAGTCATAGCTTAAGGCTTCTGTGAACAGAAAGCATCAATAGATAAATGAGGCCCATGCAACTACAATAGGCAGTCTCAGGTTTTACTTTAGGTGCTTATACAAATTTGGTGGAGCCCTTCAGTGCACCTTATAATGAGGCTTTCGAAATTAATTGCAGGCTGCGTGCTACATAACACTGATGAATAAGGCTTGCTACTTCTGGAAGCTGAAAACAATGATGATAAAAAGGTTGAACAGGTAGAACATGACATGGAGCAGTTCAGGCATCAACCATCAACCAGTGAAAGGAAGACCGAACTGATCGCCCTTTGCTTTCAGTAAATAAAAGACTAGCTCACCAAACAAAGCCACTTCACACATGCATGTACATGCCCACACCCTCAAGACTGATGTCTTAAGTTTCCTATGTCATCATTCAAACCCTAAAAGTTGGAAGCATACAAAAGAAAAAAATACTTGCATTTATATAGTGCCTTTCAAAGCCACTGGACATTCAGAAGCTGTTCACAGCCTATGAAGTACTTTTGAAGTGTTGATATTGATTGAGGGGTAAATATTGGTCACGACACTGGGGATGCCTCCTCTGTTCTTCTTCAAAATAGTGCCGCGGGTTCTTTTATTGTCCACCTGAGAGGGTAAATGGGGCTTTGGCTTAGTATCTCATCCGAAAGACGGCACTTCTGACAGTGCAGCACTCCCTCAGTACTGCACTGGAGTGTCAGCCTAGATTTTTGAGCTCAAGTCCATACACAAAATGAACTCCCAACATTAGTCAAGTTTACTTCACAGAACAGCACTCACCAAAGATGTGTATTACCACCATTGTCTTGGCTGCCATTTGAGACCATTAAACATCTACTGGCACTGTGACAGTTCTTGGGGTTGTGCAGGTAGTACTGGCTACCTCTGCAATCTCCCACCATGCAGCTAGGACCACCCTTTTAATAGCCTCCGTGCTCAACAGCTTTATCTTCTGGCTTTCGCTTCAGTCAAGAGAATCTCCATGGATGCATCCAAAAATCTGGGGGCCATTCCAGCTGCTGAAATCACTGCTGCACTTTCAGACATTTTAGCCACTGATTTTTGCTCGACAGAGATGGATGCACCACTTTAAACATTGTAGCTCTAAATTTCCCTTTTTTCTAATGGTGGTAAACCTATTGAGTGGTATTATGGTTGCAAATCAATCCTGCATATGTAATGAGGGCCCTGGAGAAAATTGAAGCAGGTTAGTGGTAAAGTCACATGGGTTGGCAATAACCTTTTTCCAACATTAATCTAACAATGGGAGGAGATGCCAGCCCGTATTATGGCAACTTATTTCAACTTTGGGACCGCTCAAATGGACTCAATATGATATTTCCCAGTCTTTCCTATTCCTATGTAACTGCAGCTGTTAAAAACCCAACTTTTATTCCCTATTTTAAAATTAAAAACTTTGTGACACCCTTCTAATTTGATTGATATTGATTGAATGAGCATTATAATTATGGCATGAAAGAAACGAATGAACTTGAATTTATCAGTGCTTTTCTAATTCTTAAGAGATCCCAGAGTGCATCACAGCTAATTCAGTATTTGAAGTGTAGTTGTTCTGTAAATAAATATGGCATACAATTTGCACACAGTTAAATTCTACAAAGAGCAAGTGGGATAAATGAACAGTTAATGGCTTAGAAATTCAGCCACATAACAACTGTTTTTCAGCTGCTAGGTCACCTCCAAAGCTTTCAATATGGCAAACAGAAGAAGCACGCTCATTGTGAACTGAAAGGGTGATGCCTGCTGTATTGGTAGAGGCCAAAAAAATTGACTTTCAGTGCCCATTCCTGAAACAGGCATTAGACCCCTTGCATATCCAAAAAGAGGCCTAGCCCCTGTTTGAGATTCCCCACCACAAGATTGATTTGCGCTGAGGCAGCCGGCACCAGTGCTTAGAGGGACTGCCTGTTAGGCTGCAAACACCAAGGTAAATTTTCAAAATATGCTTACTTGAATGTGGCGCCCCTGTCACTCTGGACAATTTCCCGACCACCAATTGCATTCTTCCCCTGGAGACCCTGCCACTCTGGACAATTTCCTGATCACCAATTACGTCCTTCCCTCCAGGAATAGTTGACAGATAGGGAGGGGCAAGGCCATGGAGAATATGAACACAAGGATGAGAGTTTTAAATTTGGTGCATTGTTGAATGTTGTAGTCGTTGTAGAGCACAAAGATGATGGGTGAATGGAACTTGGCATGTATCAGGAAATGGGCAGCAGAGTTTTGGATGAGCTGAAGTTTACAGAAAGTAGAAGATGGGAGGCTGGCCAGGAAAGCATTGGAATAGTCAAGTCTGCAGATAATAAAAGCATGGATGAGGCAGGATCTGGTACAGGCAATATTATGGAAGTGGAAGCAGGCAGTTTTGGTGATGGAGAGGATGAACCTTCTGAAATAAAGATGATGTCACAACCACTAGCCAAGCTAATGATTCAGACATTGATCCAAATGCAGTTGTTTTACATAAACTAATTAGATGTATAGCTGTATGTAATCTTTCATCTTTTGTTCTTTTCTCCCCCAGTTGATCAGCTCAATGAGTTCGCTTGCAGAGTACTGTCTACCCTCTGTTCTGCGCACACTTTTTGATTGGTATAAAAGACAAAATGGAACAGAAGATGAGTCCCACGAGTATCGGCCCAGAACAAGCACTAAGTCAAAAGGGTAATTATTTTTCACTTTATTTTAATGATTATTTCTGTTCCTGCAGCTTGTCTTATGGGTTCTATTCCCCTGCCCCTTCTTCAGGGACTTGTCACATATAACATCAGATTGTTTATTAACTCAAAGTACCCAATTGGAAAGAAAGATCAGTGTCATAGACTTAAGGATAAGGACAAGACCGCCTGACCTTCAGAATTTTCTCTCTCAAGAATTAACAGAATACTGCAAGTAGAGATTTTACATGGAATTTGTATGAATGCGTAAAATAGAATGCACTCATTCAGCCATTGTTTAAGCGAGTGAGAAATCCACCCAGGGACACATGTTCTAGATACATATGCAGATTATATATATATAGATATATATATATATATCTATATATATATATATACAAACAAAATCTCTTTGGGGCTGCTCGTAGAATGTCAAATGATATACTTTTTATTAGGACAGGGGGGTAATACAGTGTAATGCCTAATATATTCTGCTTCTAAAGTGTGCCTGTGTCTCTTTAAGGTCACAAAGTGTAATGTTAAATAAATAACAAAGACAACTTGTATTTATATAGTATATTTAACATAATAAAGCGTCCCAAGGCACTTCACAGAAGCTTTATAAAGCAAAATTTGACACTGAACCACATAAGGCAATATTAGGGCAGATGGTCAAACCTTGGTCAAAGAGGTAGGTTTAAGGAGCATCTTATAGAAGGAAAGAAAGGCGGAGTGGTTTAGGGAGGGAATTCCAGAGCTTAGGGCCTAGGCAGCTGAAGGCACAGCCACCAGTGGTGGAGCAATTAAAATTGTGGATGCTCAAGAAGTCAGACTTCGATGGGCATAGATATCTCGGAGGTTTATGGGGCTGAAAAAATTACAGAGATAGGAAAGGGCAAGGCCATGGAGCAATTTAAAACAATGTTGAGAATTTTAAAATCAAAGTGTTGCTTAACTAGGAGCCAATGTAGGTCAGCGAGCACAGGGGTGATGGGTGAAATGGACTTGGTGCAAGTAAGGACAGGGGCAGCAGAGTTTTGGATGACCACAGGTTTACGGAGGGTAGGATGTGGGAGACTGGCCAGCTGTGTGTTGGAATAGTCAGGTCTAGAGGTAACAAAGGTTTTGATGAGTTGAGGCAGGGGCAAAGAAGAGTGATATATTGGAGGTGGAAATTGGCGTGGCTATGTGTTGGGAAGTTTACCTCAACAGCAACAACTTGTATTTATATAGCATCTTTAATGCAATAAAGCATCCCAAGGTGCTTGACGGAGGCATTATAAAACAAAATATGACACCGAACCATATGAAGCGATATTAGGGCAGAAAACCAAAAGCCCGGTCAAAGAGGTAGGCTTTAAGGAGTGTCTTAAAGGAGGAAAGTGAGGTAGAGAAGCGGAGAGATTTAGGGAGGGAATTCCAGAGCATAGGGTCTAGGCAGCTGAAAGCACGGCCACCAGTGGTAGAGCGATTAAAATCGGGGGTGCTCAAGTGTCTGAAATTAGTGCAGCCCAGATTATTTGGAGGGTTGAAAGGCTGGAAAAGATTGCAGAGGTAGGAAGGGATGAGGCCATGGATGGATTTGAAAATAAGGATGAGAATGCAGTCCCACCCAGCTGGATGATGGTGGAACATAGGAGCAGGAGTAAGCCATTCAGCCTATCGAGCCTGCTCTGCCATTCAATACGATCATGGCTGATTATCCAATTCAATGCCCTTTTCCCACACTATCCTCATATCCCTTTCTGTCATTGGTATTTAGAAATCTCTCAATCTCTGCTTTAAACATACTCAATGACTGAGCTTCCACGGCCCTCTGGGGTAGAGAATTCCAAAGATTCACAACCCTCTGAGTAAAGAAATTTCCCCTCTTCCCGATGCTTATTTTGAAATTGTGTCCCCTGGTTCTAGACTCACCAACCAGGGGAATCATCTTACCTGCATCTGCTCTGTCTATCCCTTTAAGTATTTTGTAGGTTTCAATGAGATCATCCCTAATTTTTTGAAACTCTAGAGAATACAAGCCCAGTTTCCCCAATCTCTATTTATAGGACAGTCCCGCCAGCCTGGTGGAGAGGCATTGGAGGAGGATGTTTAGTTTAGTTTAGTTTAGTTTAGAGATACAGCACTTTAACAGGCCCTTCGGCCCACCGAGTCTGTGCCGACCATCAACCACCCATTTATACTAATCCTACACTAATCCCGTATTCCTATCACATCCCCATCTGTCCCTATATATTTCCCTACCACCTACCTATACTAGGGGCAATTTATGATGGCCAATTAACCTATCAACCTGCAAGTCTTTGGCATGTGGGAGGAAACCGGAGCACCCGGAGGAAACCCACGCAGACACAGGGAGAACTTGCAAACTCCGCACAGGCAGTACCCAGAATCGAACCCGGGTCCCTGGAGCTGTGAGGCTGCAGTGCTAACCACTGCGCCACTGTGCCGCCCTTGCTGTCATCAGCTGTGTCAAAGGCTGCTGAGGTTGAGAATGATGAGGAGGCAGAGTTTGTCTTTGTTACAGTCACGTAGGATGTCATTTGTGACTTTGATAAGAGCAGTTTCGGTAGTGTGACAGAGACAGAAACCCGATCGGAGGGATTCAAAGATGGAGTTCTGGGGAAAATGGGCACAGATTTGGGAAACGACAACACGTTCATGGGCTTTGGAAAGGAAAGGGTGGTTGGAGATGGGCCAGTAATTGGCAAGGATGGAGGGTCAAGGGTTGTTTTTTTGAGGAGAGGGGTGATGATGGCAGATTTGGAGAGAGGGACCAAACTTGAGAGAGAACCTTTAACAATGTCAGCTAATATTACAGCCAAGAAGGAAAGTTGAGTGGTTAGTCGTTTAGAGGGAATAGGGTCAAGGGAGCACGAGGTGTATCTCATGGACAAGATGCGCTCAAAAAGGGCATGAGGCGAGATAGGAGAGAAACCAGAGAAGACAACAAGTTCAGGGCTAGGGCAGGGGGAGCCTGAGAAGTAGTTTGGCTCGGGGAAGGAAAGGAACTGACGGAGGCAGCTGATCTCAATCTTGGTGATGAAGAAATCCATAAGCTCCTCACACTTGTTGTTTTAGGTGAGAGTGGAGGCAACAGGGGAGAGGGGTTTATAAATGGATGATGCTGGAATAGTAAGCAGTTTTTACAGACAAGAATAGGACCTTGTATGTGATCTGGCCTGATCTGGCAGTGAATGGCGAAACCAGTTGTCCACTATATCCATTCAAGACTGCATCCAATGGACTTAAGGGAGTAGAGATGATGGCCGTACTAGGGGAACAGCCAAGGTGAGAGAGAGTAATGATTTTAATGGGGACTAGGGCACCAAAGATGGAAGTGAGGGTGTTGTTGAGCAGATCGGTAGCTGCCGAAATGTCCTTGTGAATGGAGGGCCAAGGTGGTGAAAGGTATAGCTGGGTGGGGAGGCATCAATTAGGAGGAAAGTGCCATCAGCCTCACCCATGCTTCCGTTAAAGCAATTGTCCACAGTAAGTTCATGGATTGCTAGGGCTTTGTTTGCGAGTGAATGGATATTCTGGAGGGAGATGCGGAGAGAAGCGGTGATAGCTGGACCCCTGGCAGAGTACATAGGAGCAGCACTGGGAAAGGTGTCTTGGACAGGGAGGAGATTGGCAAGATCAGCCCCCAGCCGGCATGCTTGGCAGGAAGGTCGACAAGAGAGTAGGATGGGGTATTTGGAGTTGCAGCTCATGAGGAGGCAGTGATGAGTGCCTCGATTGGCCCTTTGGAGAGTGCCAAGAAAGACACAAAGGGGAAGCTGCAGGCTTATCTAAGAGAGAGTCAAGCCGAGTACAGTGGTCCGATAGCAGGAAGGTTGAGGAATACTGAAGGTTGGGGTAAGGATTTGGAAAGGCAGAGTACCCAAGAAGGGAGAAATGAAAGGAGCTATAATGACAGGAGAGAGGATCTAGAAGGGGCAGAGAGAAAAGAAGTAAAAAGAGGGAGGAAAATAATAAAGTAGAAGTGGAGGTGATGGGCTCGGGTCAAGAGCAGCAGCCAAAGTGTGCACGCAAATGGGCCAAATATGAGACCACGATTTTGAACAGTCTGGTTCGGCCTCAAATAGTTGCCAGGGAAAGGGATGAAGTCAATAGCAAGGGAGCGAAGTATGTAGTGAGGAACAAAATGATGGCTTTGATTTTCACAATATTTAATTGGAGGAAATTTCTGCTCATTCACTACTGGATGGCAAATAAGCAGTCTAATAATTTAGCAGCAGTGAAAGAGTCAAGAGAGCCTAAGATGATTAATGGTTTGATTGATCTTCAGCTGCAGGTCACAAACTTGGTTTTGTTTGACTCTCTAATGTGATTTTCAAGTTTAATTAAGAAAGAAAGAATTTGCATTTATGTAGCGCCTTTCATGTCCTCAAGATAGCCCAAAGCAGTCCACAGCTTTGAATGAATTACTTTTGAAGTGTAGTAAGTGTTGTTATGTAGAAGAAGAGGACTTGCATTTATATAGCACCTTTTATGACCACTGACTGTCTCAAAGCTCTTTACAGCCATTGAAGTACTTTTTGTAGTGTAATCACTGTTGTAATGCAGGAAACGCAGCAGCAAATTTGCAAGCACCCGTAAACAGCAATGTGATAACCCGATAATCTGTTTTTTGTAATGTTGATTAAGGAATAAATATTGGCTGGGACACCAGGGATAGCTTCTCTGCTCTTCTTCAAAATAGCACCAAAATACATCCATCCTAGCAAGATGATGGGGCCTCAGTTTAACGTCTCATCCAAAATTGTCCCTCTGTCAGTGCAGGGCGCCCGTAGTACTGCACTGGAGTGTGAGCCTTGATTTTTTGTGCTCAAGCCCTGGAGTAGCACTTGAATCCATAACCTTCTGACTCAGAGGCGAGAGTGCTATCACTAAGCCACAGCAGAAACTGTTGGCAAATATGATGCCAACTTGCACACAGTAAGGTCCCACCTAAACAAATAATATCAATATCAATAACAAATTAACTTGTTTGGTGGCATTGGTTGAGGAATACAGGTCAACAAATCAGAGGATTCCCCTCGTCGTCTTCAAATAGTGCCATAGTGTATTTTATGTCCACCTAAACAAGTAGATTTGAACCTTGATTTGGCATCTCATCTGAAGGTAATGTGCCGAATTTTTAAAAGGCCATGGAGACAGGACAGGAGGAGGAAAGGGCTACTAATTTCCAATACTGGTCGCGTGCTGGTCTCCTTCCATGGTTGCCATGGTCCCACCTCTGGGCCTTCTTTGTTCCAGGAGGAGCAGATGGTGATGGCTACCCACCCGCAAGCGCCAGGTAGCCTATTAGACCAATTAAATGGCCTATTAAGGCCGCAGAGAAGAAGCCAACTGGAATTTTCCAGGCAGCTTGCAGGCCCCCCACTGTGATCGAAACACATAGAGTCAGCCTCCCAGTGGCAGACTGGGTGGAGGGTGACCAGCGTTCCATCCCACCATGGACTCCCCTGCACCCGCCTTGGCCGTCGGGCCACAGCTGCAACAGCTGGCTGTCCAGTGAAGGGGTTGCCCTCCTCAATAACGGCCTGGCAGCAGTGGCCTTTTTAACAGTGAAAATTTATAAAAGTCTCTTCAGAAGGCCTCCTATTCGCCATCCAGCCTCAGGAGCCTGCCTGGCCTCCTTATTTGGACAGTGACCACGCACCCTGGCTACTAATTGGCCAGCTGGTCAAAGATCGTGTCGATGGTGAGGCACTGATGCAGTGCAGGTTTGGGACCCAGGAATTCACCCGACATCAGGGTCCCGACCCCAGAACAAAAGTCTATTCTGATACCCCCAGCAATGGAGCACTTCCTCAGCATTGCACTGGAATGTCGGCCTAGATTGTGTGTTCATCCAAAAGGGAGCAGCCCTCTTGTCTATAAGTTAGAGTACTGCCACTGAGCCCAAACTGACTCCAATATGATCTGTTCCTGGGGAAATTTCTCTATATATTGCAAATAGCTTTCTTTTGTTTCTTTATGCTTTTTTGGGGGACCTGTGACAAAGTAATTTGAGACTGATACTTGAACTGGAACAGACAGGAAGTACATACTAAACACACAAGTTTTATTTTTTAGATGTTATGCATTTGCATTTGATAAACTGGTCATCATTTGTATGTCACTGGACAATTCAAGTAAATACAATTCAGTTTTAACTTTTGTTCTTTCAGTGATGAACAGCAAAGGGATTATCTCCTAGAGAGAAGGGATCTAGCAATTGATTTTATTTTTTCTCTGGTATTAATTGAAGTTTTAAAACAGGTAAGTAACAGTTTTCTATTTTGTGTGTGTACTTACATGTTGAATTCTTCAATGTCAACCATTCTTTACAAATACGAGAGTTTCAAATATTAAGTATGGCAACAATAAATTGTGCCATAAAAATATCTTTACTTTACTGTTAGGTTAATTAAAGTTGTATTTGAAAAATGCAGTTACACCTCATGGTGATCCAGCAAGTGAATATTGTGGAGATCTGTGGAGGAGCTTGAATCCTCTGCCTGGCACCACAAAAATGTTAAAAAGAAAAGCAAAACTTCACCCTTTCCAGAGCACACCATTAAGGACTGCTGGTTAGGCTACCCAACACTTTGTATAACTGAGCCCAACATGCATACTGCATGCATTTACAAGAAAATTGCAATCAGGATCCCACAATCTGCATAGAATATTTAAATACCTTTCTGCTGGGCACCAATTTAAAGACCTGACTGAAAATTAAATAGACTTTGGACATTAAAGGGATGTCCAAGATGCCCACCCAATTTTCCATTGCCAGTTGCTAGTTTTTCAAGCCAATCGGAGGGCCAGCAGCTAGATGCCCACCCAGTTTTCTGTTGCCGCTTGCCAGTTTTTCAAGCCAATTGGAGAGCCAGCAGCTCTGCAGTACCAGCAGCGCCAATGGGAGTGCTGGCCACTGCTGGTACTGCAGGAGGCCCACAGTGCCGAAGATGGAGGTGACCCCGAGACACAGGTACTGGGGTTGGGGTCACTGGGGCCATTCAGGTAGGCCCTGGCAACAGGCTGTGGGGGGATGGTTGGTGAGGGTGGGTGGAGGGTCTTACCGAGGGACGGGGGCAGCCATTCCCTTGGGGGGCCCTCCAGGGGCCATGGATTGTCCCCAAAGGAGGGAACCCCCTGATCTCGCTAGGCATCTCCACATGGTGGCAGGCTCCGTCAGCTTCCATAAAATTGGAGCGGAGGCGTGAAGTGGCCCTTAATAGGCCCTTTAATTGGCCACTTAAGGGCCTTAATTGGCCTGGGGTGGGAAGGCCATCCTTGACCTTTCCTGCCCAGACAAAGTGGCATGGACAACGTCAAGCATGGCACCCCTTGCCATTTTTTTTGCACCACCACTTCCGTTCCTGTCTCCAAAGGCAAGATAAATTCCTACCCGATGTTTTCTGTTCAAGTATAGATTAAAAACTATATTTTATTCCTTTTCAGATTTCACTTCATCCTGTGCCAGACAACTTGGTCCATGAAGTTATTAACTTGGCATTCAAGCACTTTAAATATAAAGAGGGGTAAATATATATTCTCATTAATAAATTTATTCAGTAATTTTCCATGTATTTTTTATTGCTGACACTATACACATTGTTTTTTGTTTAGTTACCTTGGTCCCAACACTGGAAATATGCATATTATAGATGATTTATATGCAGAAGTAATAGGTGTTCTGGCTCAATCAAAGTGAGTACTACACAACTTTTTACAGTAATTGATAAGTTTCGGATATGCAATAACAGGTAAGGATTGTTTCCACTTATATTATCAAGAATTTTATATCACAGTAACTGTAATATCTTCACAAAATGAAAGACATTGGCCTGGAATTTCCACAGAGCTGCTACCACTCTTTCACCGTATCTTTGCTGCAAGTGCAGCATAAACACCAGAGCTAATTTTAGCTCCCAGTGGAATCTTTGAGCAGCAGATGAAGACAATCCAGGGTGGAATGTGAATCAGAAGCCTGACAGATTTTAACTGCTGGGTTTCATTGGAATCCTTCCAGTCAGCTGCTTAACCGCTTCAGGCAGAAAGTGGCAGCTGGTCAGTGAAAATCAGGTGGCCCAGAGACTGCCTGCCAGAATTGGAAGAAGGCTGACAGCAACAAAATATGTCCAAGAGGTGGGGTATTTGTACAGTCTCATGGTTTAGAAGAGAACCCAGAGCAGAAAAGGCTCAAACATTTATTGTGCGGCCCAGAACAGAGCACCTGTTTATTTTGATGTAACGCAGAATGGTTATACATACGCCTTGCCAACATTTTAGGAGCTCAACTAGAAAATAATGTTTTAATTAATATTTATATTATATAAAATATAATAAATTATATAAAAGAAATGTAAGTTATAATAACTAATTTTGCCAGTAGATATTCTTTAGTACATGAGTATTGAATTTTCGACTTATACCTGAAATTGATTTCAAAATAGTTGACTGAAAATAAACCTTGTTTATGTGCTTAGAGGCGCAGGGCAAAGCTAGAATATTTAATGAGTACTTCATATTGGTGCTTACTAAGGAAGAGGAATCGGACAAACTATCAGTTGAAGCGGAGAGAGTACAGGCAATGGAGTGGGTAAACATTGAGAGTGAGGAGGTCCTGGAAAGGATGGCCTTGCTTAGGGTAGATAAGTCACCTGGTCTGGATAGCTTGCATCCCAGGTTGCTAAATGACGTGGGGGTGGTAAGAGAGGAAGGGCTTGCTATAATCTTCCATTCTTCCCTAGATATGGGGGAGGTGCCAGAGGATTGGAGAGTGGCAAATGTGACACCCTTATTCAAGAAAGGATGTAAGGACAGTCCTAGTGGGCCAGTCAGTTTAACATCAGTGGTGGGTAAGGTTTTAGAAACAATTATCAGGGAAAAAATCAACAGACACTTGGAGAGGTTTGAGTTAATTAAGGATAGCCAGTACGGATTTGTAAAAGGCAGATCATGTTTGACTAATTTTTACCGATTTGATGAAGTAACAGAGAAGGTTGATGAAGAGAATGCGGTGGATCTTGTCTATATGGATTTTAAGAAAGTGTTCGACAAAGTACCACATAAAAGGCTGGTTAACAAAATTGAGGCTCATGGAATAGGTGGGTCAGCGTCCAATTGGATAAGAAAAACTGGCTTAAGGACAGAAAACAGCGAGTCATGGTAAATGGTTGTTTTCAGACTGGAGGATGGTAGACATTGGTGTTTCCCAAGGGCCAGTGCTAGGACCACTGTGTTTCTGTTATATATAAATGACTTGGCTCTTGGAATACAGAGTAGAATATCAAAATTTGCCAATGATACCAAACTACAAGGTGTGGTCATAAGATCATAAGAACTAGGAGCAGGAGTAGGCCCCTCGAGCCTGCTCCGCCATTCAATAAGATCATGGCTGATCTTTTCGTGGACTCAGATCCACTTACCCGCGCTCCCACCGTATCCCTTAATTCCTTTATTGTTCAAAAAGATATCTACCTTAGCTTTAAAGACGTTTACTGAAGAAGCGTCAACTACTTCACTGGGCAAGGAATTCCATAGATTAACAACCCTCTGGGTGAAGAAGTTCCTTCTTAATTCAGTCCTAAATCTGCTCCCTCTAATCTTGAGGCTATGCACTCTTGTCCTAGCTTCACCTGCCAGTGGAAACATCCTCTCTACTTGTATCTTATCTATTCCCTTCATGATTTTATATGTTTCTATAAGATCCCCCCTCATTCTTCTGAACTCCAATGAATATAATCCCAATCTACTCAGTCTCTCCTCATAAGCCAACCCCCTCAACTCCGGAATCAACCTAGTGAACCTCCTCTGCACCCTCTCCAGTGCCAGTATATCCTTTCTCAAGTGAGGAGACCAAAACTGCACACAGTACTCCAGGTGCGGCCTCACCAGTACCTTATACAGCTGCAACATAACCTCTCTGCTTTTAAACTCAATCCCTTTAGCAATGAAGGACAAAATTCCATTTGCCTTCCTAATTACTTGCTGTACCTGCAGACCAACCTTCTGCGATTCATGCACAAGGACACCTAGGTCCCTCTGCATAGCAGCATGCTGCAACTTTTTGCCATTCAAGTAATAATCCTTTTTACTGTTACTCCTACCGAAATGAATGACCTCACATTTATTAACATTGTATTCCATCTGCCAGACCTTTGCCCACTCACTCAATGTATCTATGTTCCTCTGCAAAGTTTCACAAGTCATCTGCACACTTTGCTCTGCCACTCATCTTAGTGTCATCTGCAAACTTTGACACCCTACACGTGGTCCCCAACTCCAAATCATCTATATGTGGTAAACAGTGAGAATGATACAAACTGGTTGCAACAGGACGTAGATAGGCTTGCAGAATGGGCAGACAAGTGTCAGATGGAATTTAATACAGAGAAGTGTGAGGTGATGCATTTTGGCAGAAGGGATAGGGTGAGGCACAGTTCTAAAGTGTGCGCAGGTTCAGAGGGACGTGGAGTTGCATGTGCATCAATCTTTGAAAGTGGCAGGACATGTTGAGAGAATGTTAATAAAGCATATGGGATCTTGGGCTTCATAAATAGAGGCATAGAGGACAAAAGCAGGGAAGTTATGCTGAACCGTTGTAAAGCTCTGGTTAGGCCACAACTAGAGTATTGCATCCAGTTCTGGTCACCACACCTCAGGAAAGATTTGAGGGTGCTTCAGAGGGTGCAGAGGAGATTTGCCAGAATGGTTCCAGGGATGAGGGATTTTATTTACAAGGTTAGGTTGGCAAATCTGGGGTTGTTCTCCCTGGAGCAAAGGAGATTGAGGGAAGATTTGATAGAGGTGTACAAGATTATGACAGGCTTAGATAAGTTAACTAATACTACAAGGACTAGGGGACACAAATTTAACATTTTGGGCAAGAGATGCAGGGGGAATGTGAGGAAGAACCTCTTTTATGCAGTGAGTGGAACTTGCTATCCATGAGGGTGGTGGAAGTGGAGACAGTCAATGATTTCAAAAGGAAATTGGATGGGCACTTGAAGGAAATAAACTTGCAGAGCTACAGGGATCAAGCAGGAGAGTGGGACTGACTGGATTGTTCCATGGAGAGCCGACATCGACTCAATGAGCCAAAGAGCCTCATTCTATGCCATAAATGACTGTATAACTTGAAATGTGACAAATTGTATTAGAATTAAATCAGCCTGAGCTACTGAACGATTTACAAAATATCACTTATATATATCTTTTAAAAAAAATAGCAACTGAAAACAAATAATGGAAAGAATCGTGTCTTTCACCTTGTAGGTTTCCAGCTGTGAAAAAGAAATTTATGTCAGAACTTAAGGAACTACGTCAGAAAGAACAGAACCCATATGTAGTTCAAAGCAGTATTAGTCTCATAATGGGTATGAAGTTCTTTCGAATTAAGATGTATCCTGTGGAGGACTTTGAAGCCTCTTTCCAGTTTATGCAGGTAATTAAGTTTGACTCATGAAGCTTCTTTAGTTATATTACTTGTACCATAATATTTTAGCATCAAAGTACAGTGGCATCAAGGGGTCGATTTTAACTCCTAGTGGGTTTCTGGTATGAAACTTCAGCAGTCAGTTAATTTCCTGGATACCTGTGGCAGAATGAGGTCATGCTGATTTTAACCGGTGAGCCTTATTAATATGCCACCTGCCGATTTCCCACCCGGAATATATTGCGGCCTGATGATATTCAGGTAAATGTGATGACAGGGGTACCTGTTGGGGGGGAGGGGGTGGGAAACCATGTCAGGGGAGGCCAGGCTTTCCATGTGTGGCTTGGAGGAACATTCCTGTTCCTCCTGGCTGCACGAAAGAACGTGAGAAATTTACCTTGAATGGCCTCTTCTACTTTCAATCTTCTAACAGGCCTTCGTCTTTTGGGCAACTTTCCCACTAAGGCCAGAATTTAAATTGCAGTCTGAGACTAATAACATCATCAGACCTCGAATTGCATATTTAAAGACAGATCCTGCTGGCAGTGGAATAGAAAAATAAATCAGGCAGTTTCTAAAACTAGCTGCCAATTCACTATGTGCTTATTTCATACTACTTCTGAAGACTTTATTTCATTCCCTGAAGTGTTTAATTTCAAATAATTTTTGGAAATACATTATTTGAAATACACATTGAGTACTTATTGAATAACAGTCCCAAGATACTTCATAGCAAAAGCTAGTTATGGCAATCAAAAAAACTGCAAAGTTTTATTTTATAATACTAGTAAATATGCATTCTGAATAATTTACTTATGAAAGTTACTGATTGTTGTATATAGATTTACAGTTGAAATTGTTTGTTTGACTTTTAACAAGATGTTAAAGCATTAACAATAAAATCATCTATGCAATGTTTTCTTTAGACGTACACTCCTGCTTTTATTTTGATTTGTTTCCTTAGGAATGTGCACAGTATTTTTTGGAAGTTAAGGACAAAGATATCAGGCATGCACTAGCTGGTCTTTTTGTGGAAATTCTATTTCCAGTGGCTGCAGTGAGTATAGTCAATTATATTAAATCTTAAATTGTGTTGAATAAGTTGCAAAGCAAATATATAGCATTTCTTTTTATATTTTTCAGGCTGTTAAAAATGAAGTAAATGTACCATGTCTTCGAAATTTTGTGGAGAGCCTCTATGATACAACATTAGAATTGTCAACACGCAAAAAGCATTCATTGGTGAGTAAACCCTTCCATTCACTAATGTAGAATTTTACAGTATTCATTCTTGAGAAAGCTGAAGGTAGGTTGTGGGTTACAAACAATTGTTTCATAATTTTACCATGGTCGTCTGGGATGTATGGATATAAAATTGGAGCATCAAAAGTATATCATAAAACTTAAGAGTGACACTGAGGTATCCATTATTTTTAAGAGTGTGTATAATGTGAATATAATGTGGAGAATGTTTTCAGGCTATTATTTCTGCCAGCATTGGGTATCAAAGCAGTTGCTGGCAGTTTACCCATGTCCACACTTCAAGATTAATGATTATTAAGTCACCAGTAATCCTAAAGTTTATTACTGTGAATGAACACAATAAGTATATATTTTCTTTAAATTTAAAATGTGATTTCTGGTTGCTAACTTACCAACATTATTAAGTGATAAGAATAGGAGACCTACCACTATTGATCAGTAATGTAACTGTAAACTGGTTTTTACACTGTGATTTGGGCAAAATTCACTGGCAGACAACCAAGGCACTCCTAGACTGTTCAAGTGGACATAAAGGATCTGTGGCACTCCACCAAGAAGCACAGAGAGTTTTTCCTATGTCCTGGCTAGGGTTCCCAACCTTCCCGGATTGTCTTCTAATCTCTAGGATTAATCTCCCGGAATTTGCTACAAACAACCTGGTAGGAAAACCATCAGGGCATTAAAAAAAGATTTTTTCATTGAACATTTCCATTTATTAGTTACACAAGTATTGGAGATAGAGTAAAAAGGTTGTTTGATTGACAGAATTCACTCAATTGGGTAATGAAGAGTCTATTTACTTTCCAGTTACTGTGGAAAGGCTGTGCAAATAGACGTGTCGGGTGACCAGTGGTAGCAGTGTGGAGGCAAGGTGGTTGACAGCAGATGCTCATGTGTTGAAACGTCTAATGTGTACAATTAGCACTGACAACCCCAGGCCTGTCCAACATCTGTCCCTTAACCAATATCACCAAAAATGGATTAACTAACTAGTCATTCATCTCATTGTTTTTTGTGCGACCTTGCTGTGAAGCTCTTTGGGGAAACTCCTGAGAATATAAAAGATGTTCTGTATCTATCTACATATACAAATTATTTCTAATATTTTTCTTTGTTTATTTCATAGGCTTTGTTCCCTTTGGTAACCTGCCTGCTCTGTGTCAGCCAGAAGCAGTTCTTTCTCATTCGATGGCATATCTTCCTGAACAATTGTTTATCCAATCTCAAAGTCAGTAAAACCATTTCTAATCAATTCTTTATGTGCAGTGACTGCAGGGTGGACTTTGTTTTATACTCCACATATAGCTTCCAGAGAACTCCAAGTCTCATGTAATATTGTATAGAAGTCATGAAATCTTTGAAGTAATCAACTTAGTACATTGTCTGGTAGAAATTACGAACTAGTCACAGGTGTGACTATGGAGACACTGTTTTAGCCACATGCACTAATTTTAGTAGAAAACACTAATATGCAATGCAGGTGAATGTATTTCATATGTCTATTTACTTGACAAATATCTACCAGCATTCAATGTGCAACTTTACAGTCTTCCTTTTTCACTAACGTTTGGACATCTGGCATAAGACAGCACACCTTAGTGCAGCATCTAGGTTTCTACCCAGCACTTGCAAGCAGTACTTTGACCATGACAGTGATTGCTGAGAAAGTTGACTCTCACAACGAGGTGCAGCATACAGCCCTGCTGTCCATCCAGAATGTGGTTGGATGTTGCTTGCTCTTTGCCATGATGGGCTGGATTTTACGGAGCCCTCGATGTCTGGATCCGTGGCAAGGGAGGCATGAAGATTGCCTCGGATGAGGCCTGCCACAGACCACAACGCCGGCAGGGCCCATCCCGATATTGCCAGCGGCGGCGAGGCCTCATGGCGGCCTCCCCCCGCCGCTCAGCAATGGGATTGCTATTTAAACATTTAAATAAATTAACTTACCTGAATAACTGAGTCTCCTGTCGCCTCCTGAAGTCCCACCACGATCTTCACCCCGGCAGCCGGCACTACCGTGCTTTCAGATCCCCATCGGGGGAAACGAGGTACAACACTGGTGGGGAGGTGGGAGGTGGTAAGTTTCTCAGAACGGGCGGTGGGGGAATGGGGTCAACTGAACGTCATGGGTGTAGGGGTTGGTGGGAAGGGTCATAGTTTAAAGTTTGTGCAGTTTTGGGGGGGAAGGTCAGCTTGTGAAGGTAAGTGTTTTGGGGGAAAGAGCAAATAATTAATTTCATTGCTATTGGGGGGATGGGAGAGGAACGAAAGAAATGTGTTTGTTTATTTTAATTCAATGTCACTTTAAATATTTAAATGTCCCGGTAGAGCTGACAGCCCTTTAAAAATGACGCCAGCGCCTGTGCACAGGCAGCTGACGCCATTGCCGGGGATGGACAGCCCGCCCCCTCCACGTGATCGGGGTGGGGGTGGTGGCCCGCCCTGGCTATTTAATCTTTTCGCCATTTTTTCGCCCGCCACCGATATCAGCAGTGGGCTTATAATATTCATCCCAGTGTGTCCAGTTGGAGCTGCTCGTTCTTGCTTGATTTGGTTTCTCCTGAAATCTTGGAGTGGTTATTCCGATTGGTAGAGCTTACCAGGATGGCATTTTCCAATCCGTACAATGTTGCAGGTGTTTTCATGGTGCTGAAGTCCAATCTTTTGACCCATGCTACAACACCATTGTATCAGGTGACCAATGAATGGTGACCGAGAAAGTAAAGCACACGCAGGATCAGAAAGCACTCATACAATTACTCTTTATATATTAAATTTTAATACATGGCACCCTTATTGCTTAGTTAATACTGGTAAATTGTCTCGTGTGGTATTCAGCCATACACAGCAGGAAAGTCCCAAGCTTATTTCAGATAGGGCTTTTTAGTAACAACAAAATATATAGACAAACTGCTTAATGACTTCATCTTTTCTCTTTCAGAATAAAGATCCCAAAATGGCTCGTGTTGCACTTGAATCACTGTACAGACTATTGTGGGTGTACATGATAAGGATCAAATGTGAAAGTAATAATATGACACAAAGGTAATAGAAATTTACGTTATTAAGGAACCATAACGAATATGCCAGATTTTAAAGACCTTGGCTATATTTTTCTTCGATTTTTACTTAACCTGCCCGACAAGAATGGGGCAGATTTGGCTAAAATACAACCTGTTTGATTTTACTCTCTATTAACTTCAATGTTCTCGCCTGGCATTTTAGGTTAAAATCGGGGGGTTCTCCCTGCCAATTTTAATGAAAACTGGTTATCAGTAAGGAAAAGTTTTAACATAGTTAGAAAGTGCTGAAGGGCAATTTATTCACGTTTTATTTTGCTGTAAGTGAAAAGGGTAACAGAAAAGGAAAAATAAATTTTTTGCCTTTAGGACCATAACAAAATCATTAATGGATTTCTGTAGCATTCTGTAGCTACTTGATCAAATCAAAATGCCCCTGTTAGGAACTGGATTTAGTGAGTTCAATGAGGGAAAAGATTTTGAAATATTATCCCAGCAGTGAAAGAAGTGAATCTTACAAATTAGTTTACTGTCTAGCTAGCATGGTTATATCAGCCATTGATAAGTGCATCATAGTGGAGAAGGACCAGAAAGGGAGAGAGTGGCCTCAGAGCATAGAGAGCAAGGAATTCTATGACTTGTATAAGTTACTATCCTAGGCAACAGGACCAGGGAGAGCACCAAGATGTTGCACCATGGACATTTGACAAAATTATTGACTCAGCCATGGAAATGGGGAAATTAATCTGTATATAAAGTATATATCCAATCTAATGCCATCAAAATATAATCCAATTTAAAACACATTTCTGTCCCCCTCTCCCTCCCTCTCTCCCTCCCTCCCTCCCTCTCCCTCTTTCCCTCTCCCTCATGCTCTCTGCTCACTCCCTCTCCATTTCTCCCTCTCCATTTCTCCCTCTCCATTTCTCCCTCTCCGTTTCTCCCTCTCTGTTTCTCCCTCTCACTCTCTTCCTCTCTCCCTTTCTCCCTCCCTCCTTCCCTCCCCCTCTGTCCTGCTCTCTCCCTCCCTCCCTCTCTCGCTCCCTCCTATCTCCCTCACTGTCCCTCTCTCTCCCTCCCTTCATCTGTCTCTCTGTCCCTCTCTCCCTCTCTCTGATAGTTGCAGAGAACGGGAACTCTCAGCTTTGTGATTGGTCAGTTTTTAAAAAAAATCTCTTCCAGTATTTTCACAGCTGACATGTGTTTAGAGCGGGAACAGCAGCTTCCAATTCAAACAGGTGTGGGGTTTTCTGGTGTGCTTTTTAAAAATAAAATCGGAATCCGCCAGAAAACCCCGAACTAGTCCAAATTGGAAGCGCTGTTCCTGCTCTAAACCCATGTTAGCTTTGAAACTGCCAGCTGCAATTTTTTAAAAAACTAACTGCAAGAAAAGTCAATTGGAAATTTCTCATCCCTGAAATTACCAGTCATGGACCTTCAAATGTTTTACCACGGATACCAGTGTCTGAGTGCGGACACGTTGCTGTTCCCTGAACAGGACTACCACAAAACAACTAGTTAGCTAAGATATCAGAGGAGCAGTGCATGAGAAGGCTGAGGATGAACAGAGAACCTGTGATTGAGGTGTATCGCCTATACTATGAACTCCCTCTAGGTCAGTCAAAATATACCAGATACTACTAGTACAGGTAAGGCCATTACTGTCATTAATATTTATGTCACAAAGACCTTCCAGACATCCACAGAGAACATATGAGAGACGCTGTGCCATCAGTAAGGCCTCACATGCAGTGGGCAACTTATTGGAAAATTGTGACTGCACTTGCTTTGATTTTCCAATAAATACCGCCTCTACCCACTGCCCCCAAGATCCCATCAGTGGTATAGGGTTTTGAAAAATTTACCTTTTCTACACAATGAAATAATGCTAGATTGCAAGAAAATTCAAAGTGAATTGATTTTAATAAACTTTTCACTGTTTATGGAGTAGATATTTGATACACAATTAAACTCTCCTTTAATTGATGAAGTAGTACTGGTTGGTGACTGCATAGTCAAGTGGCAGACTGCTGATTTCTCCATCTGCATAGAACTGATGAATTTATATCAACGGCAGACATATTCTTTACTGGTCGCTATGGGCTCATTGTTTTCAGAAACAGTCCCGATTGTGGGTTGTGCAAGGTTACTACTGTCACTAATGGAGGAATGTAGAACTGTCGATAACATGCATGCCAACTAGCTTTTTCTATCCTGCTCCATGAATACCACTGCTGGATGTCATCACCATATAATGCTCATGACCTGAGTCAGCATAAAACATGGACATTTGTGAAGTTTCAAATTCTCTCCCTGATTATAACCAATCTCCAAGAGATTTGAAGTTGGCCACTTTTCATCATGGAATTTGGATCCTAAAACCTCCATTTCTGTGCACCCTCCAGGTCCAAACCCTCAAATTCTTCTTTCAGACTGTTTGTATCTTCCTATCTTCAAGCTCTCAAGCTGCCTTGATGTCCTGGGCTCATCCAGGTCCCAAGCTTCCCCAAGTTGCTTTGAGACTCTCCTCCAGAGCACAAGCTCTCCCCAGGCTATCTCCAGCTTCAATCTCCTCAAGGTTCTGTGTTCTTCCCCAGTAGGCCTCAGGCCTTCTCCAGGTCTCAAACTCTGCCAGACCTCTTTCAATTCTCAAGTTCTCCCCCAGGTGAGTTTTTCCCTCAGGATTGCTTCAGATTCTGAACTTTCCTCCAAGTTTCAGGCTTCCCTTAAGCCTCTTGCAGCTCCAGGCATCATCCATGATTCAAGTTCTCCCGAAGGCTGCTTTCATTCCCAGGTCTCATCCAGGTTGCTAGCTCTCCCCTGGAATTCTTCTTGGTCTTTTGAACTTGACCTCTCCTGCAGGTTAATTCTACACCCAGGTTGCTTGCAAGTCTAAAACTCACCCCTTGGCAACACCCAGATCTTTTACTATCAGATATTTTTTGTATCTAAGCTTTTAAAAATGCAAAACAGGGACAAGAACCATAACATGGCCTGAATGTTTGGGGACAGGCCAAGCTTATGATTTTGGTTTCAGCAAATGGATATCTTCAATATGTAACATAATAAATTCTCCTGCAAAATGCTGGAAAATGTACCAAATAATTTTTTAAAGATTTTTCACCAGATGGCCCACTTCAAAAATTCCTCACACCACTTCCCAGCACTGCTATATCTCCATAACCAGAGCTCAGTGATTCACCTTATGCTTTCTCCTTTATTTCAGTACAATCTTCTATCCCCATGGGCTGAATTTTATATGTCTGCTCCCAAGAGCCGCAGCAGACGTAAACTATGCTTGTTTTGGAGCCACTGCATTATTAAACACGGCGGCTCATCTAAGTGGCTGAGGCAGATCGCACCCCCCCCCCCCCCCCCCACCCCGCTGATGACTTGGACGGGGCAGGCAGTGCGTCCCCGTCCCTGGAGTCAGGCGTCATTGCGCAGGCGCCGATGCCATTTTTAAAGGGCTTCCAGCCCTTCCATTTAGTTTACATATTTAAAGAAATAGGCATTTTAAATTTAATTTAAAAAAAATGTTTCCAGCCCCTCTCCCACCACCCTTCCCAATAACCATACAGTTCATTCCTTGCACTCCTCCCTCCCACAAAATACTTAACTTGTGTACCTGACCTTCCCCCCTCCCCACTAAAGTTTATAAACTTTTAACTTCAACCCCCTCCCACCATCCCCTAGACCAATCAGAATAGGTTGGCCCAGCTCTCACCCCCACTCCCCCTCACCACCCCCCCACACTGAAATAATTACCTGCTCCCCACCAGTGTCCCGCATTGGATCTCTGGACGTAATATAATTTACAAAACCCTACAATTCTCACTTCTACTCCCTTACTTTCTACATTCTTAGTAATGTTTGTGTGTGTCAGCTCAGTGCTTTTTTGTCTGTACTTTTAGCAGTGGATGTTTTCCTTTATGCCCATATACATGCTGTACTATAGTCTTACAGTCTCTTGTTAAGTAATATAAATTCTTCCTGACCTCCTGACAGTTCTTCCAAGTCATTGCCACTATGTTGGGGGGTGGGTGGGGGTATACTCTTAAGTGTCTATGCTCTTGTCTGGGAGCCCTATCCACTGGAAGCCAAAATAGAAATTCTGACACATGCAACAGAATTTTCCAAGCCTGTTGGATGGGGGTTCAGGGGCAAGAGGAGTGGGAAAGTCACAGAAATTAACATGGGGTTGGGATCCCGATGACATCTTGCCCTCTTCTGGCTTTACCGGGGGCAGCAGTGAAGAACTTCTGTGGGTCTGGTGGGAAGCCGCATGAGGTAGTTTAAAAGACATTTGAGAGCCTTTTTAAGCATGAAATCCCTCTTTCCCAAGTCTGCAACTTAGCAGGTTGGAGAATACCCGTGCACAGCGGGAAGTCATTGTAGAATGAATTGACCTATTACGAGCAATATAAAGGGTGAAACCAGCAAGCCTGTGGTCAACCATTGAAAGACTTGATCAGACAGGACCAGTTCCTTCAACCTAAGCGCACTGATTTCTTTGAGGCCAGCAACTTTGTGCAACCTTTTTCAAGGGACTTGAATACCTCTGAGTGTCATCTCACCTTATTTCCCCTACCATGCGAATGTACCTTGACTGTACCCGAACTATCTCCTTTTTAAAGGCAGTTCATTGTTCTGTTACAGTTTTGTTTGCCAATCTTTGATTCTAATTTACCTGGTTCAGATCCATTCTCACTCCATTGAAGTTGGCCCTCCCTCAGTTAATTATTTTTACTCTGGATTGTTTCTTGTCCTTTTCCCTAGCCAACCTAAACCTTATGATACGATGATCACTGTCCCCTAAATGTTCCCCTACTGACTTTTGATCCACTTGATCTGCCTAATTCCCCAGAACCAGATCCAGTAATGCCTTCTTGCTCATTGGACTGGGAACATACTAATATAGAATATTCTTCTACCTCCACGTCATTTTTCTCCACTATCCCCATATCCCTTGATGTCATTAATATCCAGAAATCTATCGATTTCTGATTTGAACATGCTCAATGATTGAGCTTCCACAGCCCTCTGGGGTAGAGAATTCCACAGATTCACCGCCCTCTGAGTAACAAAATTCCTCCTCCTCTCAGTCTTAACACATTTTAGAAACTCTTGCCCCTCTCTGCCCTTTGCACTATTAATATCTCAGTCTATATTAAGATAATTAAAGTGCCCCACTGTAACTACTCTATAACTCTTGCAATTTCATTGCAAATGTTTTTCTCTTTGCCACTAGTTGGTGGCCTATAAAATACACCCAGCAATGTAATGGTACCTCTATTATTTCTTAGCTCTAACCAGATAGTTTCTGTCCTTGACCCTTCAAGACATCCTGTCTCCAGCACTGGAACGTTTTCCTTCATCAATAAAGCTACCCCTCCTCCTTTCTTTTCTTCCCTATCTTTCCTGAACACTTTGCTGAGTGCAGGTACAGAGGCAAGCGCAATTTGAATATCTCATTCATGGAGGTCAGCACTGGTACCCACCGCCTCTGGAACACAACGCCATTTTGAAAGAGACACTGGCAGCTAGGAAACAGGTCAGGCACACGCTTCCATTTAGTTGCCTGTTGAGCTCATTGAAGAGAGCATTAGCAGGTTTATTAACAGCAGTTTTTAAGTTTTAAAGGCTGGGAATGTGGAGGTAGCCATGGAGGGGAGCATGGCAGGTTGATCTAGAGGTGAAGGCAGCGCGGTGTCATGAGGGCTGTGGGAAGGGCTGATTACAACATTGCAGAGGCCCAAAAAAAGCTCAGCTGCTTCAAAGTCCCGCAGAATGGCCATTGCTGCAGCTATAAAAAGTGCTTTTCTCAGTGGTGAGTAGCAGGAAACTGGAGAGGGATGTGGGCCCGCTGGCATCACTTGGGCAGGGAATGGCCTAGTGAATGCACAAAGCCCAGTTGAGGGACTCCGGATGGGAACAGGCCACCCTGCCATTGGATAGAGCAGCCAGGATGATCTGCGGCAGATTCAACTTCCTGGACAGCAGGAGGCCAGAGGAACACAGCGGGGGACTGCAAGGGGACGAAGGCACTACTCAAGGCATCATGTGCACAGCCCTGCAAATGACAGACTAGCAGTGCTGTAGGAGCCTGTGCCTATCCAGGCAGATGCTCTCTATCCTCTGTACTCTGATCCACAATAACCTGAGACCTCACAGCCCCCATGCAGTCCCCTGTCTGCAGCCGTCAAGATCTCTGTCGTCCTGAATTTCTATGCAACCGGGTTGTCCCAGGGATCAGCTGTGGACCTAGGTGGCATCTCGCAGTCGGCAGCTCATCAGGCAGGTCATGGAGAGAATGAGTCAGGCAACCCTTTAAACCAGCACCGGCTGGGGAGCGGAGTGAGAGAGTCAGGCAGCCCTTTAAACCAACCCCGGCCCGTGGAGTGGAGAGAGTGAGTCAGGCAGCCGTTTAAACCAGCACCGGCTGGGGAGCGGAAAGAATGAGTCAGGCAGCCCTTTAAACCAACACCGGCCAGTGGAGTGGAGAGAGTGAGTCAGGCAGCCGTTTAAACCAGCACTGGCTGGGGAGCGGAGAGAGTGAGTCAGGCAGCCGTTTAAACCAGCACTTGCCTGGGGAGCAGAGTGTGAGAGTCAGGCAGCCGTTTAAACCAGAACCGGCTGGGGAGCGGAGAGAGTGAGTCAGGCAGCCGTTTAAACCAGCACTTGCCTGGGGAGCAGAGAGTGTGAGTCAGGCAGCCCTTTAAACCAGCACTGACCTGGGGAGCAGAGAGAGTGAGTCAGGCAGCCCTTTAAACCAACACTGGCCCATGGCGCAGAGAGAGTGAGTCAGGCAGCCCTTCAACCAGCACCGATCTGGGGAGCAGAGAGAGCGAGTCAGGCAACCCTTTAACCAGCACCAGCTCAGTGGGTGGAGAGTGTGAGGCAGGCAACCCTTTAAAACAGCACCGTGGAACAGAGGGTTAGAGAGAGAGGGGGGACACAGAGGTGGGGGGATAAGAGAGGGTGGGACACAGAGAAGGAGTAGGGAGAGAGACACACACAGAGACACTGGGGAGAGAGGGAAACACAGCGACACAGAGAGAGGGGGGAGAGAGACAGACAGTCAGATAGAGAGAGGAAGAGAAAGAGACATAGAGGGCTGAATTTTACCACCCCCTCGATGCCCTGGGTCACGGCAGGGGGGGCCCAGTAAAATTCTGCGGGGAGAAACCCACCTTAAGCTGCGACGTCAAGAAGAGTCCGCCACATAGGAGGGGGATCCGCAGTGTGGCCCTCACGCCACCTGGCAGCAGCCCTTCATCTGCATATTTAAATCAACCTAAATGATATGTAAATAAATCTGTTCAGTCTTCTTGGAGGTCAGGTTCTCTTTTAAAGTTGCAGGCCCGGGATTTGTAGATTTCTTGGGTAGCTGAATCTTTAGAATCTAGAAATGGGTTATCATTTTCAGTTCTCTGCTGTGCAAGTTGAAGTGTAGAACTCACAGCAGGGTACCTTCTTTGGCTGACTAGATTTCTCCCAGCTCTCAGCTGGACAGTCTTTCATGATGTTTGTCCTGATTCTGTCCCTCTCTCCAGAGAGCTTTATTAAAGTCAAAATCTCTCAGATCTTGCCTCTCTTGGGAGACATAGATCCCCCTCCCTGTGGTGAACGACACTGGCCCAGCATGTGGCTACTTCACACCTTCTTTGTTTCAGAAGAATGCATTCAATTCAAAAATGTCTCAATGGGTTCAGGATGGGTGTAATTGACACCTCTTAGCATGAATGGATCCTTTTGTCCTTACCAGACAGTAAGACAGTTTGAATAAGGGTGAGCAGACTGGCCATGGCACTGTGGTACAGGAAGCCATTCAAGTGGGGGGAGCAAAAAGGAATGTAGTGGTTGTAGGGGATAGTATAGTGAGGGGGGTTGACAGTTCTGTGCAGCCGAGACCGTAAGTGCAGAAGGCTGTGTTGCCTACCTGGTGCCGGGGTTCGAGACATCTGCTCAGGGCTAGATAGGAACTTGGAGTGGGAGGGGGAGGATCCAGTTGTCATGGTCCATGTAGGTACCAACGACATAGGTAGGACTAGGAAAGAGGTTCTGCTTAAACGGTATGAGGAGCTCGGCACCGAATTGAGGAGCAGAACCTCAAGGGTAATAATCTCTGGATTATTACCTGAGCCACATGCCAATTTGCAGAAGGCACGTAAGATTAATGAAATGAATATGTGGCTCAAAAACTAGTATGGAGAAGTGGGTTTCGGTTTGTTGGGCACAGGCACCAGTACTGGGGAAAGTGGGGGTTGGACCGTTGGGACTGTCTGCACCTGAACCATGCTGGGACCAGTGTTCCAGCAAAGCATATAACTAGGGAAGTAGAGAGGGCTTTAAACTAAACGGAGTGGGGGGGGGGGGGGGGGGGGGGAGGGGGGGGGAGGGTGAGGGATCAAGCTTAGTTAGATGTAGCAACTCAAGGGATAGAGTCAGAGCAGGAGAGCAGAATAGTAATATGGGAAATGAAGGTCCGAGAATGGCAGGAAGGGGCAGAGAGAAAAAAACCTAAAACCACACCAACAGTCGAGACTAGATATTACAAAGATAACAAAAAGACAAAACTAAAGGCTCTGTATTTTAATGCACATAGCATTCATCACAAAGTAGACGAACTGAGGGTGCACATTGAAGTATATAAATATGTTCTGATAGCCATTACGGAGATGTGGCTGCAGGATGACAAGGATTGGGTCCTGAATATTGAGGGGTATATAAACTTCAAGGAAGCAAGGTAAAGGTGGAGGGGTAGCACTGTAAGTCAAGGATGGCATTAGTGCAATAGTTAGAGATGATCTTGGTTCAGGAGATAAGGATGTAGGAACGGTTTGGGTGGAGATGATGAATAGTAGAGGAAAGAAGTCACTAGTGGGAGTGGTCTACAGGCCCCCGAGCAGTAGAAGAAATATTGGGTGCTTGTGATAAAGGAATGGCAATAATCATGGGTGATTTTAATCTACATATAAACTGGAAAAATCAGATTGGCAATTGTAGCCTGGAAGAGGAGTTCATAGAATGCTTTCGAGATGGTTTCTTGGAGCAGCAGATTCTCGAACCAACCAGAAAGTAGGTTATATTAAACTTGATATTGTGTAATGTGACAGAATTAATTAATGACCTCAGAGTAAAGGCACCTCTAGGTAGCAGTGACCACAATATGATTGAATTTTACATGCAGTTTGCAAGAGAGAGGAGTGGGTCTATGACCAGTATTTTAAACTTAAATAAGAGCAACGATGTGGGCATGAAAGCTGAGCTAGCTGAAGTGAACTAGGTTACTAGGCTTGGCAACAGATCAGTAGAGAAGCAGTGGCAGACATTTAAGGAGATATTTCAGAATACTCAGAATAAGTAAATTCCTATTATAAAGAAAAATTCTAAGGGGAGGACCCACTATCCGTGGTTAACTAATGAAGTTAAGGAAAGCATCAACCTTGAGGAAAAGGCATATAATTACGCAAAGATGAGTGGCAGTTCAGATGATTGGCCCGAATATAAAGAACGACAGAGAACAACTAAAAGGTTAATCAGGAGAAAGAATTTAAAATATGAAAGGAAGCTAGCTAGAAATCTAAAAACGATAGCAAGAGTTTCTACAGTATTTAAAAAAGAAAAGAGTAAGTAAAGTGAGTATTGGTCCTCGAGAGAGTGAGAAAGGGGAGCTAATAGTAGATAATAAGGAAACGGCGGATGAAATGAACAAATATTTTGCTTCTGTCTTCACTATCGAGGATACCAAAAACATTCCGGCAATAGCTGTAAATCAGGAGATGGAAGGAAGAGAGGAACTTGGTGAAATTACAATCACAAGGGAAGCAGTACTGAGCAAACTGAAAGAGCTGCAGGCGGACAAGTCCCCAGGTCCTGATGGACTTCATCCTAGGGTTGAAAAAAAAGAGGTGGCTAATGAGGTAGTAGATGGGTTGGTGTTAATTTTTCAAAATTCGCTAGATTCTAGAAAGGTTCCATCAGACTGGAAAGTAGCAAATATAACCTGTCTAATCAAGAAGGGGGGGAGGCAGAAAACAGGTAACTATATGCCAGTTAGCTTGACGTCTGTCGTGGGGAAGGTGTTAGAATTGATCATTAAGGAGGTTGTAGCTGGACACTTAGAAAAACTCAGGGTAATAGGGAATAGTCAGCATGGTTTTGTGAAAGGGAAATCATGTTTAACCAATTTGTTGGAGTTCTTTGAAGGAGTGACATGTACTGTGGATAAAGGGGAGCCCGTTGACATACTGTACTTGGATTTCCAGAAGGCATTTGACAACATGCCACGTAAGTTATTGTGCAAAGTAGAAGCTCATGGTGAAGTGGGTAACATATTAACATGGACAGAAGATTGGCTGGCTGGCAGAAAACAGAGAGTATGCATAAATGGGTCCTATTCTGATTGGCAGGATGTGGGTCCCGCAGGGGTCTGTGCTGAGGCATCAACTTTTTACAATTTATATCAATGACTTAGATGAGGGGAGCGATGGCATGGTAGCTAAATTTGCAGGTAACACAGCGATAGGTAGGAAAGTATGTGGTGAAGAGGACATAAGGAGGTTGCAGACTGATATAGATAGGTTGTGTGAGTGGGCAAAAATCTGGCAGATGGAGTATAATGTAGGAAAATGTGAAGTTGTTCACTTTGGCAGGAAGAATAAAAAAGAAGAGTATTACTCAAACAGAGAACGACTGCAAAATTCTGAGGTGCAGATAGATCTAGGTGTTCAAGTCATGAAAGGTTAGTAATGCAGGTACAGCAAGTAATAAAGAAGGCTAATGGAATGCTATCCTTTATTATGAGAGGAATTGAAAATAAAAGTAAGGATGTTATGCTTCAGTTATACAGGGCATTGGTGAGACCACATCTCAAATACTGTAAGCAGTTTTGGTCTCCTTATTTAAGGAAGGCTGTAAATGCGTTGGAGGCAGTTCAGAGGAGGTTTACTAGATTGATACCTAGAATGAGCAGGTTGTCTTATGAGGAAAGGTTGGACAGACTGGGCTTGTTTTCATTGGAGTTTAGAAAAGTGAAGGGAGACTTGATTAAAGTTTATAAGATCCTGAACGGCCTTGACAAGGTGGATGTGGAGAGGATATTTCCTCTTGTGGGTGAGTCCAGAACTAGGGGGCACAATTTTAAAATTAGGGGACACCCTTTTAGGACAGAGATGAGGAGAATTTTTTTCTGTCAGAGGGTTGTGCGACTTTGGAACTCTGTGCCTCAGAAGGTGGTGGAGGCAGGAATATTGAATATTTTTAAGGTGGTGGTAGCTAGATTCTTGTTAGGCAAGGGAATCAAGGGGTCTTGGGGATAGATATGAGTGTGGAATTCAAAACACAAACAGATCAGCCATGATCTTATTGAATGGCGGAGCAGGCTCGAGGGGCTGAATGGCCTACTTCTGCTCCTAATTCGTATGTTTGTATGAATATAGAAGTTTGACCTTCATGGCCATTTTTCAGCACATTGTGCACTTTTTGAAAAGAAATGTTCATTTTTCGAACTCTTCAGTTTGGGTTCTTGTATTTTCAATCACTGCACTTCATGTGAGCGTAACAACAGATAGGGAGCGAGAGAGGGGGGGAGTGAGAGCAGTCAAGATCACTCTTGACAGATGGACATCTATCCAGAAAACTCTGCATCGCCACATCAAGTGTGCGGGCAGACATTGACTACTTGTAGGAGTAAAACCAATGCCAAGTATCTCACTAAATCAATGTTCAACATAGTGACGAGAAAGTAAGTTAATAAATTAGTCTTCTCATTTAATGCTTGTTCACAAAAATTCACATTTTTTTGTTGTTTTGATTAATAGTAAAATAAATTTCTAATGCCTTTATCTTTCTGAAATTTGCTGACTGCCCCCTATGTAGGACAAAAATTGTAATGTCGCCCCTCATGCAAAAAGGTTGGACACCCCTGCAGTTTCCGACCTTCAGACCCTCCCAAAAGACCAGCTTTAAAGAAAAATCAGAACTGTCAGTTTCACTGACAGTTGCTGCGAGTAAGAACTGCTGCTTCTGACCTTTAGGGCAGCTTCGTACTTTTCTGGCAGACTTTTTAAAATAAATCGGAACTGTCAGTTCTGGTGTTAAAATTTACTTCATCCTTCATAATTACATGATGTACTAATTGTATTAAATTCTGAAATTTTGGAATGCTAAGGTCACTTTGGTGATTTTGTACAAATGCATTGGTCCACTGTCATAACAGTAATCAAAGGGAAAACTAATGTTTCTACACATTTGAAGTGGCCTGAAAGCATTTGCATTTATTACAGATTGTTAATAGTGCTATGGAAAAAAATCAGCCTTTTTTATCTTTAATCTTCACTAATTTTCAGACCTTTTGGTCTTTGGCCACTCTCACCCCTGGTCGACAATTGAGGAGGGTGACTGTGAGGAATTGGAGCCAGAGGGCTGTAGATTATGGGTCAGCAACAGTGCTGTCCAATAAGATGGAGATTTGAGGAGGAGGCTGGAGAGAAAGGAATGTGTGTAAGGCAAGGGGTGTACCCCAGGTCTGGCCTCGCCAAGGCTCTATATCAATCTGTATCAGTTTATATCAATAATTTGGATGTAGGGATTAAATGTAATATTTCCAAGTTTGCAGATGACACAAAACTAGGTGGAAGTGTGAATTGTAAGGAGGATGCAAAGACATCTCAAGGGGTTTTAGAGAGGCTAAGCGAGTGGGCAAAAATTTGGCAGATGGAATACAATGTGGAGAAATGTGAGGTTATCCACTTTGGTAGGACAAACAGAAATACAGAATATTTCTGAAATGGTGAGAAGATGGGAAGTGTTGAACTTCAAAGCGACTTGGGTACCCTTGTTCATGAGTCACTGAAAGCTAACTTGCAGGTCCAGTACAATGAAGAAGGTAAATGGTATGTTGGCCTTTATTACAGGAGGATTTGGGTATAGGAGTAAAGATGCCTTCCTGCAATTATTATAGTGTGTGTATATATATATATATATACATTGCCAGACCTCATGATGTCATGGAACCTTTTCTATCACTGGATCCAGATCCTCGGCACCACACTCCCATTGCACACCGCCTCAGCAACTTCAAGCCACGCCTGCTTGGGGTGGCTGACTGGCCTCCTCCTGCCATCCTCCCGTAAAGAAGACTTCCTTTTGTGCCCTCACTGCTTGAATTATGATCTCTACGGATGAGTTTGTGAATAGGGTTCAGCCTTTCCACGTCTTGCATCCATGCTCCTGCTCTTTCCTCCCTTACACTGGATATTTTCCTCCAAACAGAGCTGCCATTGTGAGTCCTGCTGGGGTCCCTTTAAATAAAAATCCTTCATTGCTGCATTAGTTTGCCATTCTGCCCACCTACTCTGATTAGTCAGGGAACCTGGAGGTGGGCTGCTAATTGGCTTGCTGTGGGAAAGAGCAACCACAAGGCACACAAATCGGAGAGTTGGGTTCCCGAGTTGTAAATGATCCCTCCGTTGCAGCAGGTTGCATATGGTATAATTCCGTCCAAACTGCCTGCAATTTTCTTACTAAACGGTACACCCAAATTTCTGATTTGTTGGCAGGCAGAGGTCCCTACCAACAATGCAGACTTTATTATTATCCCCTGTGTTCAGTCCTTCCATGACATATTTTACTTGGAACTGTTTTTTAACCCAACCATCCCCCACCCCACCACGCCCCCAACCACCAACAAAAGAAAAGATCTACTTACATTTCTGTGTTTCAACAGTTGCCAGTGACTCCAGGGCCTATGCAGTAACAATGGCTTTATGAAAATTGCCATTCTTCCATTTTGCATAAGCATTGTGTTTTCAGTTACACCAGTGAAGTGATTGATGCTCTATTTGAAAAGTGTTAAAGTGCATTTTTATTCAACATTACTGAACACCACATTCCCTCAGATTTTAAGTGGACCAAAAAATTTAATTAAAAATTAACACTTCTCCCTTTTTTTTGAAGAGAAAATTGCAGTTCTAGATATTAATGATACTGTACTCCACAGCAAAACACTCAAATTTTAATGTAATGTCTTTTTTAATGACTGTATTTCACAACCAGTAATCTGTAAATTATTAAAAGCTGCTTGAAACATGATTGTCAGTCAACCATCGATCTCTCTTTCTTTTACAGTCGACTTGGAAGCATTACCACGACACTTTTCCCCAAAGGGTCTCGCAGCGTGGTGCCAAGGGATATGCCACTCAACATTTTTGTAAAAATTATACAGTTCATTGCACAGGTATTGAAAAGATACCATAAATTACTGTATCCATTACTGTTACTTTATTCTTGAAATAGCTCAATGACAGGGTAGATTTAAATAAATATAAACAAGATGCATGAACTATTATTATTATGCTATTTTAATATATAACCTTAATATATAAATATTTTAACAATTGAAGAGATTCAAAGATCTGTCATGCAGAATTTAGAAGAAGTGTAGATAGTTACAGCAGGGAAAAAATGAAAAGATATGTATTTTACATGTCAAACTATTAACAGAGAACTTGTTGGGGATCGCACTATTATTCACATTGCTGTGAAGTTGGGGAAGGCAGAGCTCCCCACATACATATTGAATCACAGATATGAGGCACTGTATATTAATTTTACTGATTAAAACCTTCAAACTTGCCTTTTTCGTTTGGGCTTTGGAGCAGCTGCTTTTTTGTATTAAGGTTTATAATCATTCTCCCCAAGTGATACCATCGTAAGCTGGTTATTTCTGATAAGTGATTGTTTGAAGAGCAATAACCAAATGTATTAATAGGAAATAGAATTCATGAGTGAAGTAAAAACTTCATTATAACACAAATAGCATAAACCTAGATATTCCGATATGAACATAGTTTAGATGTGAACAGCTAGTGGTGGGTTTATGGTGGTTTATAGTGGAAGTGAATGGTGGTGGACAACTAAACAACTAACTGGAGGATGTGGCTCCACAAATATCCCCACCCTCAATGATGGGGGAGCCGAGAACATTGGTGCAAAAGTTAAGGCTGAAGCATTTGCAACAATCTTCGGCCAGAAGTGCCAAGTTGATCATTCATCTCGGCCTCCTCCTGAAGACCCCAGCATCACAGATACCAGACTTCAGCCAATTCGATTCACTCTGTGTGATATCAAGAAACGACTGAAGGCAGTGAATACTGCAAAGGCTATGGGCCCTGACAATATTCCGGCAATAGTACTGAAGAGCTGTGCTCCAGAACTTGACGCAGCCCTAGCCAAGCTGTTCCAGTACAACTACAACACTGGCGTCTACCTGGCAATGTGAACAATTGCCCAGGTATGTCCTGTACACAAAAAGCAGGACAAGTCAAATCCGGCCAATTACCGCCCCATCAGTCTACTCTCGATCATCAGTAAAGTGATGGAGGGTGTCATCAACAGTGCTATCAAGCGGCACTTGCTTAGCAATAACCTGCTCAGTGACGCTCACTTTGGGTTCCTGACCTCATTACAGCCTTGGTTCAAACATGGACAAAAGAGTTGAACTCAAGAGGTGAGGTGAGAGTGACTGCCCTTGACATCAAGGCAGCATTTGACCGAGAATGCATCAAGGAGCCCGAGCAAAATTGCAGTCAATGGGAATCGGGGGAAAACTCTTGTCTGGTTGGAGTCAAACTTAGTGCAAAGGAAGATGGTTGTGGTTGTTGGAGGTCAATCATCTCAGCTCCAGGATATCACTTCAGGAGTTCCTCAGGGTAGTGTCCTAGGCCCAACCATCTTCATCTGCTTCGTCAATGACCTTCCTTCAATCATAAGGTCAGAAGTGGGGATGTTCGCTGATGATTGCACAATGTTCAGCACTATTCACTCAGATACTAAAGCAGTCTGTGTAGAAATGCAGCAAGACCTGGACAATATCCAGGCTTGGGCTGATAAGTGGCAAGTAACAGTCGCGCCACACAAGTGCCAGGCAATGACCAGAGAGTATCTAGCCATCTTCCCGTGACATTCAATGGCATTACTATCACTGAATCCCCCACTATCAACATCCTAGGGGTTACCATTGACCAGAAACTGAACTGGAGTAGCCATATAAATACCATGGCTACAACAGCAGGTCAGAGCCTAGGAATCCTGCGGCGAGTAACTCACCTCCTGACTCCCCAAAGCCTGTCCACCATCTACAAGGCACGAGTCAGGAGTGTGATGGAATACTCTCCACTTGCCTGGATGGGTGCAGTTCCAACAACACTCGAGAAGCTCGATACCATCCAGGACAAAGCAGCCCGCTTGATTGGCACCCCATCCACAAACATTCACTCCCTCCACCACCGACGCACAGTGGCAGCAGTGTGTACCATCTACAAGATGCACTGCAGCAATGCACCAAGGCTCCTGAAACAGCACCTTCCAAACCTGCAACCTCTACCAACTAGAAGGACAAGGGCAGCAAATGCATGGGAACACCACCACCGGCAAGTTCCCCTCCAAGTCACACACCATCCTGACTTCGAACTATATCGGCGTTCCTTCACAGTCACTGGGTCAAAATCCTGGAACTCCCTTCCTAACAGCACTGCGGATGTACCTACCTCACATGGCCTGCAGCAGTTCAAGAAGGCAGCTCACCACCACCTTCTCAAGTGCAATTAGGGATGGGCAATAAATGCTGGCCTAACCAGCAACGCCTATATCCCATGAATGATTAAAAAAAGTGTACTGTTTGCGGCCAATTTTCCAAAGTTAGCTCATGCATAGCTTCGGGTGCAAATTTGAATAGGTGCAAGGAGCACAAAATTGCACGTGGGTGAAATTTAAAGGAAGAAATCAATTTCTTCCCCTCCACTTCAAATCTGATTATTTTTAATTGAATTCTCCCATTCTCTCAAATTTCATGATAAGGGGCTGCATTTCTATAATAAAATGGTGACTGCATCTTTGAAATTCTTGGAGCAAGTTGCATACTTTTGAGCACCATAAAACTGCATTTTCCTGGAAATTCATTTCCCATAGTTATTTTAGCTCATACATTGTAGAGACTCCATTGAAACCCATTGGGATGATATCTGCCTAGAGTGGTAGCGCAAACCAGGCGATAGCAAGTTGGTAACCCATTTTACACTCTGCCTGATAGTCATTTACAATGTAAAATAGAATTGGGCGGAGTGTAAAATGGGCTGCTAAAGTTCTATCACCCGTTTTGCACTACTGCCCAAGACAAATTTTACCCCCCCGCCACCCCCCACCCTTAAATAAGTACGGCAAATAAAATTTCTATACACCTACAAAAGCAAAATATGCAGATGCTGGAAGTCTGAAATAAAAACAAAAAATGTTGGCTCTGATGCTGCCAGATCTGTTGACTATTGCCAGCATATTCTGTTTTTATTTCCATATAGTGTGATGTTTACATGTCTCTATGTATATTTCTTGTAAATTTTGACTGTTTTTGTGTGTTTCTGCAACAACCTGCAAAATTTGCTTGATTTTAAAGTCATTTAAGAAATTCTTTTCACTGATCAGGAGCGACTGGATTTTGCTATGAAGGAAATCATATTTGACCTACTTAGTGTTGGAAAGTCACCAAAGACCTTCAGTCTGAATCCTGAGGTATATATTGCATTCTTTCACAATATTTATTTCTTAATTTAAGATTGTTAGTATAGAGGGTGATTGCATTTATATAGAAAAAAAAAAATCTGATTTCTTTGCCAGTGATTTAAATCTCAAATTCATGTCAAAAATATAATGGGCTGAATTTTACCGGCCCCTCGACGCCGCGAGTCATGGCGCGGGGGCCAGTACAGTGCCGCGGGGAGAGGCCCGCCTCGACCCATGACGCGAGACAGGCCCGCCGCATTTTACTGGAGGCGATGGCGGGACCCCGGTGCGGCCACCTGTCGCATTGCAGCGGCACCACAATTAACATATGGTAATGCTTACTCACCTATGCTGATTATGCAGCCCGCCGTCTCTCCACCAACACTGCCGGATTTTCGTTGAACGGGCGGCCGTCACGTGCCGTCCCGTTCACGATCTGAAAAGCCAGCGGGTCCTCACTCTGCATTATGGAAGGGAGGAGGGAGGGGGGATACACAGGGTTCTAACTCTGCATTCTGGGAGGGAGGGGGGGATACACAGGGTTCTAATTCTGCATTCTGGAAGGGAGGGGGGGGATGCACAGGATTCTAACTCTGCATTATGGGGGGGAGGGGGGATATGCAGGGGTCTAACTCTGCATTCTTGGAGGGAGGGGGGGATACACAGGGTTCTAATTCTGCATTCTGGAAGGGAGGGGGGATACACAGGGGTCTAACTCTGCGTTCTGGGAGGGAGGAGGGAGGGGGGATATGCAGGGGTCTAACTCTGCATTCTGGAAGGGAGGAGGGAGGGGGGATACACAGGGGTCTAACTCTGCATTCTGGAAGGGAGGAGGGAGGGTATATGCAGGGGTCACACTCTGCATTCTGAAAGCAGGGGATCTGGGATTACTGAATGGAAAACTGTGCTGGCATGAAGGAAGTACCATGTACCATCCCTCCGTTAACAGTGTACGCTCTGTGTTTGTGAGGGGGCAATGGCACACTTGTCACCTGGTGTGTGGGGAGGGTGACAGAAAGGGCAGGAACATTACGGTTTTATGGATGGTGGGAGCAATCAATTCAGCTGAAAGGATTTTGATGTGGTCATGCTGTGCCACTCTGAGTGTTGGCCAAGATGGGCAGTGCCGTGGCACGTCACATAGTTGATCCAGGTAAGTAGCTGATCTACCTGTCAACACCAATCCATGCCCTGTTAGGGGAAACCTTTAAATACATGCAGGGTTCAACTTTATTTATCACATGGAAATAGGTATGGCTCATCCTACATTGTGTGATCCTCTGCACATGAAGATCCATATGCACCAGAGGCAATACCAACAGGCAGGTGCGATCCACGTAGAGGCCCCGGTCGTGAGCACCAGCCCCCAAGGGGAGCCCGCCATTACGGTTGCTGTGCATCCGCAGGTCCCACATGACATGCCATCGGATGTCAGAGCACCAGTGTCAGAGGAGATTGAGCATATAGAGAGGGTGGTGACATGTCTCTGTGACCTGTTCAAGGATGACCTGCAGCCTATGGGCTCCGTTGGACATCCCATTCCTTTGTTCCTCATAGTGGCAGTGGTTCTCAAGCCTGATGCCTCTGCAGCCTTTCAGGGGCCCACCAGAGACCTTTGTGGGGTCACACAGTCGGCAGTGCACCGCTGCATCAGGGAGGTCACCAATGCCCTGCACCAGAGGGCCAGTGAGGATGTCGGCTTCAGGATGGACTTTCACAGCCAGGCCCAGAGGGCCAGTGCTTCTGGCACCATTGCCGGAGAACCATAGGTTATAATGTTCATAGACAGCACTCGTGGCCATCAGGCCTGCTGGCAGGCTACCACCTGCAGACATCACAATTAAAGGAGCCCTCTCAATCTAGGTGAAGCTGGTATGTGAACACCGCGGCTGCTTGCTGTGAATGTGTGACTGCTTCTCAGGCAGCTACCATGACACCTGGGTCTTGTGTCAATCCCAGCTGCCACCGCTGTTCACTGAACTGGCTCAGATGGAGGGGTGGCTTCTTGGAGATAAGGGCTATCCTTTGCAGACATGGCTCCCGACACCGGTGAGAGACTCCACCACTGCTGCAGAGGAGAGATAGAATGCCAGCCACTGAGCTACATGAGCCACCATTGAGCAGGAGATCGGCATGCTGAAAGAGCACCTCCAATGCCTGGATGGATAGGGTGATGCCCTGTACTACGGGCTGAAAAGGCCAGCTCCTTTCTTTGCTGCTCTGCACAGCTACGCAGCCAATAGGGGCCAGGCCTGGCATGATGAGGAGAGACGTCAACAGGATTCCTCCTCGGTCTATGAGGACACTGAGAACCTACAACATGAAAGACGCATGGGAGGGCAGGTGGCACCCAGGCTCTGCACGTAGGGCTAGCAGTGAGCTAGGGACATACAGAAGTGGCTTATCAGACAAAGGCTGTCTGCTCTGTAGAAACCGACATGAGCTCTGCAAGCCACACATCACCCTCACTCACCTGCTGTGCACCAGTCCACATCTGCAGCATCCCAGTGTAGTGTAAATCATTACAGATAGCAGCTGGCTGAGCCAATGTCCATGTCACTGAGTCCATGGAGACTCTCATGAGTAATGGTGGCATGGCAATATTGTTATTGCATATGGTTATCCTGAAGGGCCAACAGTGCGAAGGGATGTGACATTGACGCTACGTGCTAGCACACATCATTCGCACAGAGAAAAGGACACACATGTTGGTGAGAAACATTTAGTGAAAGACGTATTTACATTGCTGTGACACCCATGCATTCCCATTTATGTCAGTGTGTTCTCTGTAAACCTCTGTAATACCTTTTATGGTCTATTTAAGTCTCACGTCCTGGAATGTGCAAAATTAACATTATTCACCCAGATGTGGCACGCCTACAAGAAGGAATGTTACACTTGAGTGGGAGAAGAGGATCGTAACTTCAGAGGACACTGGGACACAGCAGGGTAAGTATGTGGCAGCAAAGCAGAAAGTGCTGGGGTTACTCAGCAGGTCAGACAGCATTTGTGGAGAGAGAAACAGAGTTAACAGAGCTGCCTGACCTGCTGGATTTCTTCAGGACTTTCTGCTTTGCTGCCAGATTAACAGCAGCCTCATTCTTCAGCAGTCAGGTAAGTATTTCTTTGACAGCTGTCAGGAAGCAGGTGCTGGAGTGCCTAAAATAGGGCCCCAGCACCTGCTGCACAACTGTCAAAGACTCTGTCACTACGCCGAATGCCCCACTTCACCCCACGTAATATGGGGAGGGCGGCTCGGCGCCGTGATTCTAATGAGCCCCAGCAATTAATATCGCGGGGGCTATGCGGCGGCTGGCGAATGCAGGTGCCCTGCCGAGTTCAAATGCCGCAGATGGCGGCGCCCCAATACAATTCAGTCCAATGTTTTGATCACAACGTACAGTAAACTTTGAAGTATTAAAGTAATGAATGGTAATATTTGTCAGTTTTCTACCATTGAAAGAAATGATAAATGAGGCACCCATCAATATCCTTTGTTCCACAACCAACAGCATTTTGTCAGACTGCTTAGCTGGCATCGAGCTGCAATGAGCTGGAACTTTCACCAGTTGAAAAATTGGAAACATCTTATACTGCTCAAGACACCATAGACTCTAGTTCCTTCCCTAGCTGCTTGTCCGAAACTGGACATTATTGGCTGAATTTTCCGGCAGGCATTGGGACCACAACATCAGGGGAGGCAGACTCCTAATTGGCCGCCTCTGTGTTTGGGGCCCTATTAAGGACTGTGGGCTGGTTTCTGAGGTGGGAGGCTGAATCAGAGGGCCAACAGCATAGGACAGCTGGCAGCCCCACTGAGAAAGATGGTGCTGCTGAGACAGAAAGGCAATTGTGAGGGCACCTCAACATTCTTCATAGTTGAGAATGAAGATGCCCACATCTGATAAGGCCATGAGATGTGGAGGGGGAGCCTCTGCACAGGATTGGGTTTGGCCACAGCTACAACCTTTCATCTCAGCAGTTCCTTCATTGGGGCATGGAGCCTTCAGCTCCGATGGCGCCACCTTCAAGGAGCTGCCGGGCTCCGCACTCAGCGGTGTGGGGGGCAGGAGTCGTTCCGATGGCAGGAAACTGCTGTTGCCTTTGGAAAATTGTCCATATGTCGGGCCTTAATTATCCTAATTGGCTGCCCCCCTTCATGAAGTGGGCTGCCAACTTTGTTCCCTGCCCGCCCCTGGGATATTCCCTCGGAGGTGGGAAGGCATCAGAGAGCCCTCCCGATGCAGTTTCCACCTATTTTCCCGGCTCCAGCCTCTAAACCCATCTCCACCGAGTCAAGAAAATTCAGCCCTAAGGTTCATTGAGCCTGGCCTCTTCTCCATATAACACCTGGAGCTCCTTCCTTGTTGACAGAACTTACAGCCATCTTGGTCCCAGAGCTTTCTTTCTAAACTTCTTTACCTTGTTATGTATCCGCCTGATTTTCAACTGTTAATATCTCTATAACCCTTGGTCCCCCTTCTCAGTTGAGCCAGCTCTTTCTTAAAAGTGCCAGCTTACCCTGGGTCAACTACCTTCTCTGGGTTTACAGCTAGATCTTATATGAAAAATCTGTTTTAATATTTGAATTCTAAATAAACTGCTTTGAACCCAAGAAAATCCTAAAATATTTGAATTTTCTAGAAATTAACATGACATTTTGGATACCACCTTAATAAGGGGATTACCATATATTGGAATGGTAATGGGTGTAGACCATACAGGTCTACTCCTGCTCATATTTCTTCTGTTCTCATGCTTAATCATAGCCATGTAAATCAAGGAAGGTTGTCCTTTCATATTAAACTATTAACTTGGGTATTTTTGCAATATGCTTCACAGCGAATGAACATTGGTTTGAGGGCCTTCCTTGTGGTTGCTGACAATCTGCAACAGAAGGATGGGGAGCCACCAATGCCTAACACAGGAGCTGTACTCCCATCTGGCAACACACTCAGAGTGAAGAAGACTTACTTGAGTAAAACTCTGACAGAAGAAGAAGCAAAAATGATAGGTCAGTCATAAATTGTAATACAAAAGAAATGGCATTTTATTGCAGTGCTATAGCATTTCTGAAATTACAGCAAGAGGTTACGAGGTCCCTTGTTGAAATTCTAAAATAATGTTCTGCCAAGTTGAATGCCTGTTCCATTCTAATAGATCCCTTCAACAGCCGTAATAAAATTACTATTTTGGATATAGGACTAGAGCGAGTGACGTCCAAATTTGCAGATGATCCTAAACTAGAGGACATAAGAAATAATTCTGAGGACCAAATGAAGTTGCAAAGAGATATTTGTAAGGGTGGTCTGGGAAAAAATGCAGCAGATGGAATTCAATGTAAGTGAATGTGAAATGGTACATTTTGGTTTAAAAAGTAGTAATAATTATACTTTGAATGAGGGAAAGCTGGGTGGTATGGAAGAGCAGAGGGATTTGGGAGTTCAAGTTCACAAGACATTAAGAGGAATACCTCAAGTAAAAACAAAACAAATGGAATAATTTTTTTTATGGCAAGACGTATAGATGTTAAAAATTGGCATTTAATTATGCATCTATTTAAAACCTTACTATGATCACAGTTGGAATACTCTGTGCAGATTTGGGGTCCACACTATAGGAATAATGTTAAAGCAACAGAGAGTACAGTGCACATTCATTAGCAAGCTACCTGGTATGCGCAAATACAAAAATGAAGAATTGGGGCTGCTTCCATTAGAATGGAGGAGATTATGGTTGATTTGATAGAGGTGTTTAAAATCATGTAGGAATAGGGTAATTAAAAACAGATTGAAGCTATAATTGTTGCACCCCAAACCGACATAATTCCAGCAGCATACAGCAACAGGGTGGGAAATTGGAGAGGCTCGAGAACTGGACAAGATTTGTCGTCGAGCCTAGCCATCATAATTCAGGCAAGCTGCGCCCAGTACAGGTGGCCTGTCTCGGAATAACCAATTTTAACCAGTGCCGAGGACCACAGGTCAGGCCGAGAACAAGGAGGCAATTGGGTGGGGGGTTGTGGGGGGGTGGGTGGCACAAGTGCAGGCCAACAGTCAACATAATTGATTTATGGACCCAGAAAGAAACACTGCTGTTCCTATTGACTCCACAAAAAACAAACTTCTGAAAGATTTTGGGGGCTCTTTTTGAAAGTATAAAGATGGCATCACAAGGAAACAGTGAGATGAGTAAACTAAACTGAACTTTGAGGACTGCTGGTTAGGCATCTTAAAACCCATCACAAGCTCCAACTAGTCTTAACAATTCTAAGAGTCCAGATTTGAAATGGGCATAGTATGGAAATGAGGGCTACCGAAAAAAATGGCCACAACCAACTTAGCAATGGCCCAATTACCTGTGCAGATTGCGCGCAGGTCTCTGCACTGCCAGATTGATATTGTTAAGCCTGTTTTATGCCTCAGAAACAGGCGCAGTATTATTGAGTTTAGACCCTCTGGGGGGAATTTTATGCTCTCCCTGTGGCAGGTTTGGAGGCAGGGAGAGCATGTAATCGGGTGGGATGGTGACAGAGGGTATTCCTGCCACCTTCCCGCCTCCACAAAAATTAAGTCCAGGCCAGAAAAGCCTGTGAATGGTCTTCCCGCCCAGCCACCGATTGAGGCCCCTAAGTGGGCAATTAATGCCCAATTAAGGGCCTCCTCCCGCTGCAGCCCCAGTTAGCCCAGCGGTGGGGGTGCTTGTTGCCGTCCAGGGAGCATGGCAAGTAAAACCATGCAGGTTGCTTGCCAGCTTTGGGGGTGGGGGGGCGGGGGATATCCCTCATTAAAAGGCACTTAATGCCTGAGCAAGGCACCCAGAATCAGGACGGGTGGGGCCTGCTGAGAGCCTTGCACCCCCCCCTCCCACTGCGGCCCCCCCCAACAAGACCCCTCCTACCTGTGGCCTGGGTACAGCGCTGCCTCTAGGCCTCAGGTGTGTGCTCCACTGGCAGCAGCCACCACCTGCGCGGTGGCGCTGCTCAGTTAAAGAGCTGCTGGCCTCTGATTGGCCAGCTGCTCTCAGAGGGCAGGACGTCCGTTGTTTGTATCCTTGATCCCATGGAAGACCTGCTGCTGTCCAGTTAAGTGCCTAATTGGCATTTGATTCGGCTGACCTCTCAAAGAAGGGTGACGTGAGGTCGAGACCCCCGTCGCCCAGATAAAATCCCGGCCTCTGTTTCCAGTGATTGAGGTATCTAAACCAAAGGGACACGTGTGTTTGTCCTTCGTAGTCGAAGATGCCCATGACATCAATTAGAATTCATTGAGTTAAGTTTCAGGTTCAATGTGTTCGAAGGTGACTAATCAGTCCAATTTGAGCACAAAACGATCAGTGCATGTTAGACACACACGTGTTGTTGGTGCAGAAGAGGTGCTGATAGCTGCTTTACTCTAATTCTGGCCTCTTGTGCATTCCTGATTTTAATTGCTCCACCGTTGGTGGCCATGCCTTCATTTGCCTAGGTCCCAAACTCTGGAATACCCTTCCGACACCTCTCTGCCATCTCCACCTCGCTTTCCTCCTTTAATACACTCCTTAAAAACCTACCTCATTGACCAAGCATTCGGTCATCTGACCTGATATCTCCTTTTGTGGCTCGGTGTCATACTTTGTTTTCTAATGCTCCTGTAAATGCCTGGGATGTTTTATTACATTCAAGGTGCTATATAAATATAAGTTGTTGTTGATGTTGAAACCCTTCAGTGAGACTTTCAGGATGTCCTTGAAGAACTTTTTCTGGCCACCATGTGAACGTTTCCCTTCAATTAGCTTGCTGTAGAAGAGCTTTTTTGGCAAACACTCATCAGGCATCTGGCAGCATGTCCTGCCCATCTTATCTGAGCTGTCTTCAGCAGAACAAAGGGACATAGATATTAGATTAAATGTAAGAGATTTAAGGTAGAGAGCAGGAGAATCTATTTTAGAATGAGCATTGTGAGACTCTGGATTGCACTACCAGAATTAGTGACTGAAGCAAGGACTATGGCCCTGAATTTCATTAATGTTAGTTGTACCACCTAAATGCCGACTTTTAAAAATGTTACATTTGTCACTCGTTTCTAGAGGGAGTTTAACTTAAGTTTGATGGGTATACTTTTTGCATTTCACTTGGCTCTGGTGGAAGTCATGTTTAAAGGCAATGTGAGCAGCTTAGCCCTCAGGAAACTTGGGTACAGAAGTGCTCAAGTGTTTTCTGCAGATTCCAGTCTTTAGGAGAACACTTGAGGTCTGCAAAGGAATACTGCAGTGAATGTTACTCAGCACATTTTGATCAAATCTCTTCTGGGCATTTCTGCTCATCATCATCAGTGCATTGTGGCAGCACCAAGAGCAGTCGGATACTGCTCTACCTATTGGGCAATATGATGTGGCACCATCAACAACAACAACTACTTATATTTATATAGTGCCTTTAGCATAATAAAACGTTCACTGGAGCATAGTCATTTACGGCATAGAAGGAGTCCATTTGGCCTATCATGTCCTTGCCGGCTCTCTGCGGAGCAATTCAGTCAGACCAACTCCCGTGCTCAATCCCCGTAGCCCTAGAAGTTTATTTCCCTCAAATACCCATCCAAAATCTTTTGAAATCATTGATTGTTTCCGCTTCCACCACCCTCGTGGGCAACGGGTCCCAGGTCATTACCACTCGCTGTGTAAAAACATTCTTCTTCACTTCCCCGTACATCTCTTGTGCAAAACCTTCATTCTGTGTCCCCTAGTCCTTGTACCCTCAGTTAATGGGAATAGTTTTTCCTTGTCTAACTTATCTAAGCCTGTCATAATCTTGTACACCTCTGTCAAATCTCCTCTCAATCTCCTTTGCTTCCAAGGAGAACAACTACAGCTTTTACAACCTAACCCGTAACTAAAATCCCCCATCCCTCGATGCATTCTGGTAAATCTCCTCTGCACCCTCTCAATGGCCCTCACATTCTTCAAACAAAATATGACTGAGCCACGAAAGGACATATTAGGTCAGATGACCAAAAGCTTGGTTAAAGAGATGGATTTTAAGGAGTGTCTTAAAGGAGGAAAATGATGTAGAGAGACGGAGAGGTGTAGGGAGGGAATTCCAGAGCTTAGGGCAACTAAAGGCACAGCCACCAATGATGGAGTGAATAAAATTGAGGATGCACAAGAGACCAGAATTAAATGTGTGCAGGTATCTCGGAGAGTTGTGGGGCTGAAGGAGATTACAGAGCTAGGGAGGGGTGAGTCCATGGAAGGATTTGAAAACAAGGATGGAAATTTTAAAAACAAGATGTTGCTTGACTGGGTGCTAATCTAGGTCATTGAGCACAGGGGTGATAGGTGCGAGTTAGGACAAGGACAGCAGATTTTTGGATGGCCTCAAATTTATGGAGGGTAGAGAGTGGAAGACCAACCAGGAGTGAGTTAGAATAGTCAAGCCTAGAGATAATGAAAGCATGAATGAGAGTTTCAACAACAGATGAACTGAGACATGGGCAAAGTTGAGCGATGTTACGGAGGTAGAAATTGGCGGTCTTGGTGGTGACCCAAATATGTGGTCAGAAGCTCATCTTGGGTTCAAATATATCAAGGTTGCGTAGTGCAGACAGTTTCCAGGGAAAGGGATGGAGTCAAGCTGGGAAACGGAGTTCGGAGCGGGGACTGAAAACAATGGCTTCAATCTTCTTAATATTTAATTGGAGGAAAAGTAAGGAAAAATTGAAAGAAAAGTACTGAATGTTTATAGCAAGACCAGCAAGGTGTACTGGAAGAGGATGAAGACAAGTGGAACAGACTCCTAGCCCTGCGAGCTAGCATTTCAGCCCAGGAATGTTACTCATGTTGCTTGGAGGGAGGTTGCACTGAACCTCACGCCAAGACCGCTGAACAGTGCCATATCAGCAGCAATTCCATCACTCTCTTTCAGCACCGTCTCAGGCTGAACCAGATTGTTCACAATCTCAGCAACCTATTTGACTCTAAGCCATTTAAACAGTGCATCAACAGTGGATTGCACTAAAATACAATTTTCTCAATCTTATGGGCAAAATAATAGTGTAATAATAGTGTAGATGCAGAAGATAGCAAGGACCAGTACTTAAAGTTAATAGAGTCTATCAAAACTATTCTAAAGTTAGATTTTGCCCTCAACTCAACAGGAATGTCTCTGTACTATCCACAACTAAGAAAAGCCCTAGATAGCATCTTAAGGCACCTCGACAAAGAAGTTGGGCGTTGTATGATGTTGACCAATACACAGATATTGAACAAAGAACCTGAAGATATGATCACGTAAGCAAGCATATAATTGACGCAGAGCTCAGTTTTGAGTTAACGGTGAAAGGATGGGGCTGATTTTATATACTGGTGTACAGTTCGACATGGTTCAAAACTGGTGCAAATTTTATCAGAATGGTAATATGCTAGGAGCATTCAATTTTTCTGTCAAGTTATTTGTATAAATACTCACAATTCACATTGCAGATTTGAACATTTGCCAGGAGTGCGCTGGTGATTGGAATGAAAAATTGAATGTTGTTCAAATTTAAAAGGATGTGGAAAATTAAAGGGTACTGGCAAAATAGGCCAGAGCTTACTGTCACTATCTGTGCCAGCACAATGTATTTGCAAATTGAGTGTCTTGTACAAACAATTCTTCTGTTAACAGCTCTAACAGATAGCAGCCAGATACTTAGCCTCTGTCTCTAGAGATGTGTTTTATGTATAATTGCTGTGTACTGTTACTGTCTATTACCATATTTTCTACTTCCTTGGGGAAAAAAGCTAAGGCAAGAGGGAAAGTGCCAAAGTCCTCTGCATAATTCCATGATATCATTGAATTTAACTTGTCGTATGGAGACTGCATCCTCTCTGATTCACCTTATTTGTAAGCTGGATGTCAATGTATATGGACATTTGAACAATAAAGTGACCCTACAAAGAAGATAATTTTACTCTCCTCTCTTTAAACCCAAAGCCACACATTATTCTCAGTCAGAAAGTCAGCAGGAACCTGTTCACAGGCCTCTCAATGTTGTTTTGTAACCTTTGGCGTGAGGTGTACATGTAGAGACTGAATTGATTTGCCAACCACCTCTTCATCTCTCACACTGAGGACACATCTAGCCTCTGGTTAGATATTTATTAATCTCCCAGCATTTTTTTTTTGGAAATCTAACAAATGTTGACAATGGTTGTTCATTAATCTGTTGAGAATATGTATTTATATGTACATTCAGAAACATTTCTGAAGTCATTTATATCTATTTTTCAATTCCAGTATCAATCTTGTATTTTATGTATTAAATATTACATTTTATATTATTTTGCTCAATTCCTGCACTTACAGAAAGGAACATTGGGGAACATTTTGAGAACTCCCACTTGGCAATAGTGTCCCGAGAAAGGTGGGAATGTCTTACTGCCCTGTTTCTGCTGACAATATGGCACCACAAAAATAAATAAGAACTTTCTTGTGGGGCTGCCCTTTGGCCTGTCTGCCTGCTGAAACTGTGTGGAGCGTGTGTGGCGCACAGCATATAAAGCCCTACAGCCTTTTAATCTTCCCAAGGGCATACCACTAGACAGCTGGAGTGCCTGCCTAATTCTTTTTGAAGAAGCATGGGATGTATAAACATAGTACTCTGGGTATCATATCATGTTGCATTTAGATTGACTGAGCCAAATGACACAAGGCAATCCCACCTGCAATCTTGCACAATTTCACAAGTCATCTACGGTTATTATAAATAGACGAGATTCGCCAACATGGCTGTCACTGTAGCTGACCTGGAGAGGAGCAAGATAAGCTGTCTGGGAAGTCTGCTAAGGCAACTCCAACAAAAATTCATTTTTAATTTCAAAAATGTTTCTTTAACATTTCCATAATTGCTTTGTCATATTTACGAGTTAAACAGTATTACAGTATTTATGCGTGTGGATCCAAGGGGAAGTAAATTCTGTTCTAGCTACAAATAAAAACAAAAAGTGCAGCAAATAGTTAGCAGGTCAAGCACCGTCCGTGGAGAAAGAAATGGAGTCAGCATTTCAGGTCAATGACGTTTCATCAGGACAGTTCATTGACTTGAAACGTTGAGCAGAATTTTAGCTGCCAAGGGGTGGAGGGTTCAGGCACAGGCAGGGTTAAAGCCCCGAAAAGTGGCAGTAGATCATGTACTCGACATGACCCTGCCCACTTCTGGGCTTAACCTGGATGGGTTTGCAGGTGAACGTGGAACTTCTGTGGAGCTGTCGCATAAGTAATTAAAATATTCAAAGGGCCAATTAACTGTGGATTTAACACAACCTTATGGCTTTAACAGCCAGCACTTACATTTCCTGAGCTGTGTGTAACTCACCAGGGTCAACAAGACAAGAACACAGCGGGAGGCATTGTGAACTGTGACGAGGATAGGACCTTCAAAAGGACATAGACAAGTTGGTGGAATGGGTGGACCGGTGTCAGATGAAGTTCAATGCGGAGAAATGTAAAGTGATACATTTTTGTAGGAAGAACATGGAGTGACAATATAAAACAAAGGGTACAATTCTAAAGGGGGTGCAGAAGCAGAGGGATCTGGGTATTTATGTGCATAAGTCATTGAAGGTGGCAGGAGAGGTTGAGAGAGCGGTTAATACAGCATACAGTATCCTGGGCTTTATTAATAGGGACACAGAGTACAAGAGCAAGGAGGTTATATTGAACTTGTATAAGACACTAGTTTGGCCTCAGCTGGAGCATTGCGTCCAGTTCTGGGCGCCACACTTTGGGAAGGATGTGAAGGCAATAGAGAGGGTGCAGAAAAGATTCACGAGAATGATTCCAGGGCTGAGGAACTTCAGTTATGAAGATAGATTGGTGAAGTTAGGATTGTTTTCCTTGGAGGAGAGAAGACTTGTGATTTGGCAGAGGTATTCAAAATCATGAAGGGTCTGGATAGAGAGAAACTGTTCCTACTCGTGAAAGGATCAAGAATGAGAGGGCTTTAAAGTAATTGGTGAAAGAAGCAAAAGCGACATGAGGAAAAACATTCTCATGCAGCGAGTGTTTAAGGTCTGGAATGCACTGCCTGAGAGTGTGGTGGAGGCAGGTTCAATTGAAGCATTCAAAAGGAAATTAGACTGTTATATGAAAAGGAAGAACGTGCAGGGTTATGACGAGAAGATGGGGAGTGGCACTAGGTGAAATGCTCATTTGGAAAGCCGGTGCAGACACGATGGGCCGAATGGCCTCCTTTTGTGCTGTAACAGTTCTGAAGTGCATTGTCAGTGAAACTGACAGGCTGGGAAGCCTTCAAACAGTGAAGCTGAATAGCTACAGCCATGCCTAGGTGGGAGTCTGGTAGTCAGAATGCTTCCTTTCAGAGTGTGCTCGCACTGCTTGACAGGTGATTTTCAACTTCTTGGAGTTCTCTCACCTTGGTCTGCACTTCCCTGCTGTCAGCTTTTACTGTGGTGTGGGAGCAGCTTATGCAGCTCTACCTTGCATCTCTGATGAGGAACCAGCAACACCAACAGTAGCTGGAGCAACATACGAACATACTGTTACAAGGTTAATATTTTTGTGTTAAAAACTTAGAATTCTGTGTGTTTTAAAAAACTGAAAAAGGATTTCACCTGCAAATAGCTGAAATTTTTGGTTGTTTTTAAAGGAAGCTGAACTTGTATGCAAGGACAGGAAAGCAGGCAATTTCAAGGAAACTAGCAAGACCTATTCAGAGCAACACTTTGAATGACAAGGGAGACTCTATTTCTGGACATGTGACCTGTTCAGGAAGGTTTTTGCTTTGACTTTGGTCCTTTTAAAAAGCCAGTGAGTTGGACTAAAAGCAGGCATTTGAAATTTGGCTTTGACCTACCTGGAGATCAGAGAGGAAGACCCAGAAAAAGTGTTACCTCTCTCTGTAAAGGAATCCTGCATCTCTTGAGAAGAAATCCTATATTTCATAGATGGTAGATTCCTATTGCCTCCTGTCTCTGAAGAGTCCCTGCGTCAAGTCTGGTTCCTGTTGCCTCCTGTGTTTTAAGAAATCCTGAAAGCTGAATAAATCTTCTTCTGCCATCCTGCTGCTGTAAAACCGTGTTGCTGCACCCCTGATGAAAGACCTTTGTGAAGCCTGCTGCAGCTGAAATGCCTATCAAACACAGACTGTCCGTAAGCCTCGCCTGGAGACACTTCAAGTGGCATCCAACTATTCCACTCTGGGACACATCACCAAACCGACGCACTTCCTACCAGAACGTGACAACCTAAGTTATTTGATTATTCCTTCTTTTCCTATGAAACAGCTGTAAACCAAAATCCTTTTGCTCAGGTTAACTTTTTTTTAACGTATGTGTGTGCATGAGGGCTAGGGAAATAAGGAGCTTTTCGTATATAGATTTATCTGACTATTGGTTAAGACTTGTTTTTATGATAAATAGTTAATTTTGTTGTTGATTAAAGAAACCTGGTTGGTGTGCTTTATTCTGGGGGGCAAATAGAATGAGTAATTGGCTGTTGTTCGGTAGGTGGAAAAATTTATTGATATGCTGTGACCGTGGAGAAATGGGACTGAATTAACAGTGCACTCTTCCCGCCTCGATCGTAACAATACGAATATGCGAACATACGAATTAGGAGCACATGTAGGCCACTCTGCCTCTCAAGCCTGCTCTGACATTCAACAAGATCATGGCTGATCTGATTGTAACCTCAACCCCACATTCCTGCCTACCCCTAATAACCTTCCACCCCCTTGCTTATCTAGAATCTGTCTACCTCTGCCTTAAAAATATTCAAAGACTGCTTCCACCGCCTTTTGGGAAGAGAGTCCAAAGACTCATGACCCTCTGAGAAAAAAATTTCCTCACCTCTCTGTCTTAAATGGGCAACCCCTTATTTTTAAACAGTGACCCCTAGTCCTAGATTCTCTCACAAGGGGAAACATCCTTTTCACATCCATCCTGTCAAGACCCCTCAGAATCTTATATGTTTCAATCAAGTCACCTCTTACTCTTCTAAACTCCAGCGGATACAAGCCTAGACTGTCCAACCTTTCCTCATAAGACAACCTGCCCATTCCAGGTATTAATCTAGTAAACCTTCTCTGAATTGCTTCCAACACATTTACAACGCTTAAATAAGAAGACCAATTCTGTGCACAGTACTCCAGATGTGGTCTCACCAATGCTCTGTATTACTGAAGCATAACCTCCCTACTTTTGTATTCAATTTGCCTCACAATAAACTATAAAATTCTATTAGCTTTCCAAATTACTTGCTGTATCTGCATACTAACATTTTGTGATTCATGCACTGGGGCACCCAGATCCCTCTGCATCTCAGAGTTCTGCAATCTCTCACCGTTTAGATAACATGCTTCTTTTTTATTCTTCTTGCCAAAATGGGCAATTTCACATTTTCCCACATTATACTCCATTTGCCAGATCTTTGCCCACTCATTTAATCTATCTATATCCCTTTGCAGCCTACTTATGTCCCCTTCACATCTTACTTTCCTACCTATCTTTGTGCCGTTAGCAAATTTAGCAACCATACCTTCGGTCCTTTCATCCAAGTCATTTAATATAAATTGTAAAAAGTTGAGGCCCCAGCACTGATCCCTGTGACACACCACTCATTACACCAGCAGTAGCATCAGCTGCCTTCTTCTCAGCCACATAACACTCCACAGGACATAGGGGTTGGACACAGAGATCCAGCTCAAAGGAAGTGAGAACCCCACACAGGGTCTACAGGCAGAGGATCAGTTGCCTTGACATGTGTGAGAAACAGTGTCTTTTATGGCAAGTTGTTGCTCTCATATACAGCCTTCTGGCACACGATCTCCTTCCCAGTGGACCAGGTGGCATGCATTTTTTTTTATAGAGATACAGCACTGAAACAGGCCCTTCGGCCCACCGAGTCTGTGCCGACCATCAACCACCCATTTATACTAATGCTACACTAATCCCATATTCCTACCACATCCCCACCTGTCCCTATATTTCCCTACCACCTACCTACACTAGGGGCAATTGCTAATGGCCAATTTACCTATCAACCTGCAAGTCTTTGGCATGTGGGAGGAAACCGGAGCACCCGGAGGAAACCCACGCAAACACAGGGAGAACTTGCAAACTCCACACAGGCAGTACCCAGAATTGAACCCGGGTCACTGGAGCTGTGAGGCTGCGGTGCTAACCACTGCGCCACTGTGCCGCATTACCAATAGCCATCAAGTTATCTGTCACTGGAGCCCTCCCCCCACCAACCCGCTGAGATTTTCTGCCTTTCCTCAGAAATCTACACTCTTTACTGCAAGGAGAAAAAGCCCAGAGTTGTGAGTATAAGAAAAGGAGAGGAGGAAGGGCAACATTTGTGGGAGAGGAGGGGTGACTGTGAGGCATTGGTGTGAGATGGCACAAAGATAAGGGCCAGTGTGAGTGTTGGCTGTTCAGGTGGGGATATGAGGAGGAGACCTGGAGGGGGAGAGGAATGAGTAAAGTTGCAAGGTGTGTTGGTCTGAGGAATGTTGTGCAGGCGAATGCTGGGAAAGTGAGAGTGTGGGGGTTGGCACCTGAAGGTGTTATGCCACTCCTGCCCTCCTGAAGTCCTTAAACCTCTTGGGGCTCTGTCTCCTGGTTCAACCACACTCCACATTCCTGCTGTTCACTTCCTTAGCCACTTCCATCATGTCTACTTGGTTGGAGACACTGGCCTCTTCCTCCTGCCCTTGGCAAACATCACCTCACTTCAGTTCCTCAGATCGCATAGCAGAACCTCCAAGTAAGCATCCGAGACCTGGGAGGGGGGCAGCCTTCCCAGATCTCCTTTCCATTCCTGTGATTGTTGAAGCCACTGAAATCAATGTACATTTCAGCCATTCTGGCACCTCCCGGCATCCCTTGAACTAGGAATCCTTCCTTTGACAGATTAAGTGTGTCATCCTGCCCATCCTCTGGTTAGGAAGTGGGATGCTAATGCTCTGGCTGAGTTAAAGAACCATGGCAAAGCTCACTGACAGAACAAATGGAGTCCATGACCTGCTACTGGCTTTCATGCTGTGTGAGGGTCTATATGATTAAACTCTAACCGTTAACTCTGTTTTTCTCTCTGTCATGCTGTCTGACCTGCTAAGTATTTTGAGCATTTTCCACTTTAATTTCAGATCCAGCATGTGCAAGATTTTGTTTTTGTATTATTCTAGTACATGGGGCTGAATTTTAAGGGAATGAAGTGGACAGGAACGGAGGCCTGGGGACATAAAATCGGGATGGGAACATCGGGCAGGACGTTGTGATGTCCCATCCCAATTTTGTCGATGGCTGCAAACATAGGGGGCGGAGGTGCAACAGCGGGGGGGCAGATAATTAGGATACTATAGACGCCAATTGAAAGCGGCTTTATGGTCCAGATTGATTAGATTAGATTAGAGATACAGCACTGAAACAGGCCCTTCGGCCCACCAAGTCCGTGCCGAACATCAACCACCCATTTATACCAATCCTACACTAATCCCATACTCCTACCAAAAAATTGGATTTTTCCAACGCCGCACAAATTTCAAGGGGCATCAGAGGCTCACCTCCTTCAAGGAGATGATATGGAGGCAGGACAGCATGGCTGCCTGCTAGGAGAGGCTGTCGGGAGAGCAACCATTGAGGGCCTGACAGGTGACGAAGGGAGAAGATCGTGCATTGTGTGAGGAGTGAGTGGAAGATTGTTTGAGGGGGGGGGCATTGCAACTGGGCAACGGGCAAGTAATACCTGGGCAAGGCTCATAAGTGAGGGCAAGATGTGGGGGGGATGCTTGGCATTGATGGACTTGCATTCAGGGAGAGGGCACCTATCATGGGCCTCATTCATCCAGGCTTCGGGAACCAAATTGAACATGAGGTGCAGCAGAGTGAGAGGGAGGGCCAGGCACCTGCAGCAGCACCACAATCATCTGTGTGTCCACAAGAGAGTCAGCATCAGTCTCCAGATGGTGGAGAAGGGCGTAGAGAAGAGAGAGAGAGAGCAGTCCCACGCAGAAGGAGGTACCCTCCAGAGAGGATCTACAGGTCGAGCCGCAACAACCTGCAGATGTCTGAGAAGCAGTGCCAACAAAATGCTGCCTCTTCAGGGAGGCGGGCACAGACTTTTGCACCATGATGCAGGATGAGCTATGGCCCAGGGAACTTGGTGGGAATCCAATGCCAGTGGCCCTGAAGGTCATCATGGCGCTGAACTTCTATGCCTCTGGATCATTCTAGGGGTCATGTGTGGGATCTCACAGCTGCCCATCGGTGCATCAAGGAGGTCAACAGTGCCCTTTTCAGGAGGGCCGGCAACCATGTGCACTTCTGCATGGATCCTAACTCTCAGGCCAAGAGGACCATCGGGTTTGGGGCCATCGCTGGATTCTCCCAGATGCAGGGTGTCGTCGATTGCACGCATGTGGCCATCAAAGCTCCAGAACACCAGTCAGCAGCCTTCATCAACAGGAAGAGCTTCCACTCCCTCAATGTACAGCTGGTCTGCAACCACTGTAAACGGATTCCGCAGGTCTGTGCATGCTTCCTGGGAAGTTGTCACAATGCCTACATTTTGAGGAAGTCCCAGGTGCCAGAACTTTTCAGGCCTCCCTCCCACCTTCAGGGATGGATCCGTGGAAACCAGGGCTACCCACTGAGGACGTAGCTACTGGCGCCTGTGAGGAACCCAAACACATATGGAGGAGAGGGACAACACGAGCTACCATTGAGCAGGCCATTGGTCTGCTGAAGATCAGATTCACATGTCTAAATCAGTCCGGTGGAGCCCTTCACTATGCCCTGGTGAAGATCTCACGTAATCGTCATGGTCAGCTATGCACTACACAGCCAGGTCCTGCAGAGGGGGAAGCCAATGGGCAACGAGGAAAGTGAGGAGCAGAGTGCCTCCTCAGAAGATGAGGATGTGGAGGGAAAAGATGGGCAAGCCAGACCAGATGAAGGATCCCAGGGACAGTAGGAGTGGCCATGAGATATGTGCAAAGGAGGCTCACGATACCCTTCTACATTATCGTTTCCTTTAATCCTTACTGCCAGTCATTGCTTGACCAATAAAGACCTACCTTTATGCAGCCATGTTGTTACCTTTTTTCCTTAAGGATGCAATAGCTTATTGAACATTTGCGCAGCGCAGAGCTGGTCAGGCTCCAGAGTTGACCCCTTGCAGCATGTTTCTTGCCTCCAGCCTCTTCAGAGAGGCTAGGTTGCAATGAAGGGCCAAAGGCTTGACAGAAGAGAAGGGGAGGTCGTCTACATGTAACAGAAATGATTTATTAACATGCATACTGAAAGACACACGCATCTGTGATAACCGCATTAGTCTGTGTGCACTTTATTCTCTTATGTGAACCTCTATGATGTGCTCCCATTGTGCAGTCAGCTGGAGTGGCGGCTGGCTGCTGACCTTGCTACCCCTTGGCTAGGGATGACCTTGGCGGTTGTTCTCTGGATGCCTTAGGCCTGGTGGGCCCTTACATGCTGAGGGCCTCCTGCACAGAAGCAGTACCACCCGGCAGGGATGATGGAGGATCTGGCGACATTAGCAGAGGAGCAGTTGACCAAACCAAGAGATCCCTGAGAGGATCCCCCAGCTGTAGGAGGCAACCACTGCTCCACCCTAGCAAGGCAGACTTCTGCCTCCCTACTGACCTGAGAGTGAAGGGGACCTGGTGATGACTCCAGGTCCCTTGTTCCCTTCTTGCCTTGTCATTGCTACCTTGCACCCATGGTCAAGATGAGGGTGTTCAAATCTGCATGAATGTCCTGCACACACTGAGTGCTGTACTGGATATGGCACTCCATTAGAGCCACCAGTCTCTCAAATGGAGGGCGCCAGTTGTGCACCAGTCAGAGGCAATGTCAAACTCAAGGCCTGGATGGACTCCTGCATTGTCTGCGCCGGGGTGCGCATTGCCTCTGGCATCTCTGGCAAATGTTGTCGAAAATCTTGCTGCAACTGCAGAATTTCCCTTGATGCTGCCAATACCAGAGGCATGTCATGAATCTGGGGCTCAGCATGGGCCTGGCCTCCAACAGTCCTCCAACTGTCAGATGCCTGGGCTGTCACAGCCTCCTTCAGTTGCTTGGGCACATCTGTGCTATGCTCAGCAAGTTGTGTGCCCAGCGCAATCCCACCGAGATGCGAGTATCGACACTGGTGGAGGGTGCAGAGTATGATGTGCCAATGAACCCTCGGAGGCTCCATCCACTCCCTGCAGGCTCGCCGGCAGACTCAGAGGCTGTCTGATTTCGCACTGCTTGACATGCATGGGAGATGGGACAGATAAGGGTCAACGGCCTCCCCTCCCATCATAGCACGCACCCTTACAATGCAGACCCCTGTGGGCACCGGATTCCTGATGAGCAGCCTGGCTCCAACGCTGTTGATGCAGCGTTGTGCCCCATTGTGACCTTACACACTGTCTTGGGAAGGTGGCCCTGCCTTGCTGTCCACCATACTTCAGCTGTCTTGAGGTCCAGCCAGCTCCATGGCCTCCTCCTTCATTGGGGTCAAGACATGGAGAATGGGCAGCCCACCACCGGTCTTGGCCCACTTTCTCCGATTGTATGAGATCTTCTCCGGCAGAGGGAAGAAAGCTGTTGGTTCCCTCAGCGACACCAATCCCAATGCATAGGCTTCTGGCACTCCAGCTTCCATTGTTGGGGGCACACAAACGCCTCTTGCATCTGTCCCCTTCCCAGGGACCTCGCAAAATTGTGCTATAACAGGGGACCTCCTTTCAGGGCCACCTCGCCATGCCGCTGTCAGTCATCATACATCGTCAGACTCTTTGCTCACATCTGGGGAGTTGATCCTTCTCCTCCCAATGCACCCTCCTGCTTTGCCAGATGCAAGGCCCAACAAGATGAATGCATTAAGAGGTACTGTCATCACACCTGGATGAGGTCGTTGAGCTGCTTGCGGCACTGAATCCATGTGCATGGCATGACCCCACGGCTGCTGACCTCATCTGTGAACCAGGCCCGCTCCTCCTGTCCCTCGGGAACAATATATCCCTCCACTTCCTTGCAGCCTGTAAAAGCACCTGGAGGGAGACATCAGGGAAGCATGAGGCCGCCCAGGGACTCCTATCAGCCATCTCTTTTGTTTCTCCAATTATCTCCTTCTCTCCCAGGCCTTCACATTACAGCATTTAATGCAGGTCTGGCAGCCCTTTAAAAATGGCACCAGCACCGGCAGACATGTCACCTGATGCTGTATTCCTTGCCTCTGGGCCCGACATGGACCACGGCTCATTAGGCTTAATTGGCTGGCCGGCGCTGGATTGCATGTGGCCGGCTGCTTGTGCCCCAGACATACCTTGTGCCCGGTTCCGGTCCCGACGGAGGGGCTGGCTTCTCAAACATAAAATTCAGCCCATGGTGTTTAATTAATGGGACAGGATTTCTTACAGATCTGTGCTGTTTAAATTGTTGTACCTAAGTAAAATTCTTGATTTAAGGTTGTGTAGAAATGGATAGTCTATTCATTGAATAAGATTTTCTAATTAGATAAATGTAAAAAATGCAAGAATATAATTCCTTTTTGTTTTAAGTTATCAATTGACTGTTCTCTATATTGATCCAGGGGTGAGAGGAAACCAAAAATTGACCTTTTTAGGACCAGTGTAGCTGCCATTCCACGAATAATACCTGATGGAATGTCAAAACTGGAATTGATTGACTTACTGGCAAGGTATGTGTTTTGCTATCAGTTACGATTATAGTTAAGGATCATTAAGATCAGTTTTTATTGCCAATTTAAAAACCAGTATTGTTTCATGTGATGAGTTTTGATTAGAAAAAAGCTGTAATTATACTCTGAATAAAAGTAGGCTTGATACTGTGGAACAACAGAAAGTCTTGAGGTTCACACTATTAAATGCTGCATCTCAGATTGATACAGCTATAAAAAGCTAATCGAATGATAAGCTATGTAAAATCTTCAGGGCGACCTTAACTCGATTTTTTGTGTGCAGTATTGACCTCCATTTTATAGGAAGGATATTGAGAATTTAGAGAGGGAACAATGCAGATTCAGTCGGATGCTGAAATAAAAACAGAAAATGCTGGAAATGATCAGCAGATCTGGCAGCATCTCTGGAGAGGGAAGCAGAGTTAAATGGAATGAAAGGTTATCGACCTGAAACGTTAACTCTGTGGGCTGGACTTTTAAAACTCGCTGAGTGTGGGGTCGCGCAAGATTTAAAGATCATGTTCTCGAAGGTCGGCACTGGGACCCATTGCCTCCGGAACGCAAAACCATTTTTAAAGTGACGCTGGACGACAGGGAACAGCAAACCTGCAAGCCTCCGATTAATTGCCTGTTGAGCTCATTACAGCAGCAGTTTGGGATTTTTAACGGTAGGGAACAGAGAGAACACCATGTGGGGAACACGGCAGGGGACCATGAGGGCTATGGAATGGGGTGATTAAATAATGCTGAGGCACAAAATTAAGCTCAGCAGTTTCAAAAGTGCCAGAGAGTAGCCGTTGCTGGAGCTGTGATACTTGCTTTTCTTAGTGTTAAGTGGCAGGAATCTAAAGAGGGACGTGAACCCACACTTGGGCACCTGTGGTTAGCAGGTGAAGGCCTGGTGAACGAAGGCATCCCAGCTGAAGGAGCTCAGATGGGAACAGGCTTCTCTGACATTTGACAGAGCAGCCAGGATGAGCTTCAACAGATGCAGCCTCCTGAACAGCAGGAGGCCAGAGGAGCATAACGGGGGGCTGCAAGGGGAAGAAGGTGTTACCCAGGACATCAGGTCTACTGCCCAAGAGTCAGCTTCTTGCAAATGACAGAGCGGCAGTGCCACAGGAGGCTATGCCTATCCAGGCAGATTATCTCGGACCTTTGTGCTCTGATGAATAATGATCTGAGGCCTCAGGTCCCCCATGGTAGTCCCTTACCTGCCGTCATCAAGGTCACCGTCACTCTGAATTTCTATGCAACCGGTTTGTTTCAGGGATCTTCTGCAAACCTAGGTGGCATCTTGCAGTTGGCAGTTCATCACGCCATCAGGCAGGTCATGGATGCCATATTCTGGAGGGCGGGGGACTACATCCACTTTGACACAGATGGGCCTGCATAGGCACAGAGGCCACTGGGTTTCCCCTCCATCGCTGGATTCCCCCAGCTGCAGGTCATCATCGATGTGGCCATTATGGCACCCAGTGAAATCCATCAACAGGAAGGGCTTCCACTCCCTTGTCATCCATCTGGTCTATGGTCACACCAACAGCTTCTCCCATGTGTGCTCTCCCTTTCCTGGCAGCTGCCATGACTCATTCATCCTCCACCAGTCCAGGCTGACTCAGATCATTACTCTAACGCCCAAAGTGCATGGACAGATCCAAGAGGACAAGGGATATCCTTTGAAGACATGGCTACTGACCCCTCTAAGGGAGCCTCAGACAGATGCACAGATGCAGCCAATGCCACCTGCTCAGCGGCCAACCATTGAGCAGGCCATCGGCTTTCTGAAGAAGCAATTCCGGTATCTGGAACGATAGGGTGTTTCCTTCCAATACCCTCCTACAATGTTCTCTGTCATTGTGGTGGTCTGTTGTGCTCTCCATAACATGGCCCTCCAGAGAGCTGTGGACCTTGAGGACAGTGAGGCCCTGGAAAGAGACAGCTCATCATTGGAGGAGGAGCAGGAGGTAAAAGAGGAAGAGGAGGCTGAGGGGGATAACGCTGAACAGAGAGAGGTTCCCTTGCTGCGTGACTAGGTTAACCTCCTCCTGCCACTGTCTGGGAAGAGGACCTCCCTCCTCTCCCTTATGGCCACCAGCATTAGATCATGGTCAGCATCGATGAAGCGAGGGTGTGCTCTGCTCCTAGTGCCAGTCCTCCAGCTCCCCAGTAATATCTCACTTCCCTCTGGTGCTGTGGAATGCAGATCTATCCCTCAGGATAATGAGCAGCCTCAGTGATTGCTGCTGTGGGAGTCTAAATCAGTCCCACGCTTGATCTGACTCACCTCCATCCCAGGGTCCCCTGGCTCTAAATGGACAGGAAACCTGATACCCATTTGAAAATGACTGCATTTGTTGACAACGCTATCGGTAGGTGGCGCTGTTGTGGCACATGCGCAAATACAGCATGTGCCACTAAAACGTCACAGCTTGCGACTGTAGCAGCTGCCAGGACTGAAGATGGCGCTGCTCAAAGAATCACACAGAGGCAACCTAACAAACACGTGGCAGCATACAATGGCCGGAGTGAGAGAGCGGAGCGGGCCGGAGAGAGCAGCACGGGCCGGGGAGAGCGGCGCGGTATGGGGGGGGGGGGGAGTGGAGAGCGGCGGGGGAGCAGCGCGGGGGGGGGAGCAGCGGAGCGGAGGAGGAGTGCGTTTTTCTGTGCATGCGCCATAAACACAACAGCAAAAGACTTACCAGCCGGTCCCCGCACCCGGCGACATCAAGGTCTTCGGCCGCTCGCTCCCCGCGGCTCTCTACGGCCTCTCGCTTCCGGCCCTCTCCATCCAGCCATTCCCTCCAGCTGTGGATCCCCAATCCAGTTGCTTTCTCCCCTACTTCTCAACAGTACTTCAGGCATTGCAACTGTCTGGTCCCTGCCTTTTGCATGCTCCCTCTCCCCACCCCTCCCCCCTTTCCCTCTTCACCCACTCCTCCCTCTTCACCCATCCCTCCCTCCCCCTCTTCACCTCACCCTCTTCACCCACTCCTCCCTCCCCCTCTTCACCCACCCCTCCCTCTACCCCCCTACCTCCACCCCTCCCTCTACCCCCCTACCTCCACCCCTCCACCATAGTTGAATATCTGAAGTGCAGTTGCAAAGTCGGGGAAATAGCATCCAAAACAAGACCTCAACAATTCTGGGTTTAATTATTGAGAAGTTTTATTAAGTTCATTAAGCATCCGAGGAACTGCTATGCATGGATACATGAGTGTTGTGTCGCCAGCATTCCCGTGAGACAGACAGGCCGAGTCTCTGCTATGCACAGCTAAAGAGATTGTTCCTGGAGAGCCTTGTGGTGAATGAACGCTTGGCTCTCTATTCCACGACTGTATTGTCCATGTGAAGAAGGCAAAGTCACAAGAGTCTGAGCTCAGTCTATTCTTGGTGAATGTTCCCCAAGCGCATCCCAATGTGCACTCCCACTTCATCCATAAATGCAATGTTCCTTTCCACATCGTGACTAGCTCCGCAGCATGATCCAGTTGCCTTTGTTTCTTGAATGCTGACCTTAAGTCTCAAGGATTGTTTTCTCGACGGCATGTTTTACATGAAAAGAAATAAAGCAAATCAGAGTCAGAGCTTGCCTCCCTCCATCCACTGAAATTACTGTTGTGCACACCTTTTTAAGTTCTGCAGTGAAGGCACCAATTGATAACGTCGCCAATGAAGCACTTATTACCCACCTCAGATGCAGGAATCAGCACATCCTTGCGTCCTCTCCTGCACTGCCTCCTTTGCTTCAATGCTGTCCTTAAGTCTCAAGGATTGTTTTCTCAAGGGCACGTTTTACATGAAAAGAAACAAGGAAAGAACATGAGTGTCAGAGCTTCCCTCCCTCCAATGAAATTACCGTTGAGCATGCTTTATGTTCTGCAGTATAGGCATGTACTGATAACACCGCCAATGAATCACTTAGTACCCACCTCAGCTGTAGGAGTCAGGATGATGTAACTGCCCCTATCTCGTGATGGTTCAATGCTGCTCTCAGGGAAAACATGAATGATGTGAGGGTGCTGGAAAAAGAAGCACATTTCTTTTGGACTATGAACATAAAGCAGGCCATTTAGCCCAGCTGTTCCCTGCTAGTGGTTATGCTACTCCTGCGCCTTCCCATACGCTCCCATTTAATCCTGCCTACTACTATCAGCATCACCTTCCATTTCTTTCACTCTTACCTACCTTTGCCTTAAAGCAACATTGAGGATGGAGAACGGTGTGGCTGCACTCCCACTTCACCAGTTGTGTACGCAGCAAGAGCATTCACATTCGTGCTACCACTGGACACGGCATGCTTGTTTCTTTTAGTGCTCAGTCTCTTCTTGCTGAATGTTCCCCAAGTGCTTGACCCCTTTGGACGCCCTCTCTGCTTGACAGGCAGCAGCTGGCAATTGCGGAGTCTCACAAGGCTCTGCATGGTTGTTTCAAGGGCGGATGGGGAAACAGGTGGCAGTGTGTCCATGTGCACTGCTCTGATGGGTGCAGGAACAGGTGGCTGTGTGACCATGTGCACTGCTCTGATGGGTGCAGGAACAGATGGCTGTGTGTCCATGTGCACTGCTCTGATGGGTGCAGGAACAGGTGGCTGTGTGTCCATGTGCACTGCTCTGATGGGTGCAGGAACAGGTGGCTGTGTGTCCATGTGCACTGCTCTGATGGGTGCAGGAACAGGTGGCTGTGTGTCCATGTGCACTGCTCTGATGGGTGCAGGAACAGGTGGCTGTGTGTCCATGTGCACTGCTCTGATGGGTGCAGGAACAGGTGGCTGTGTAACTGAACAGCAAGGAAAGGGTACCGCAGGTGGGGGAAGTGGAGCTTTGAACAGGCAGGCGTATGTATGGTCCGTCAGATCATTAGGCCAGGGGGTGAAACGCTCAGGATCCATGGATTGTGGCATACGACTGATGTCCAGCGCGTGGCCACCTCCATCCGAAGGTGCCTCCGGGCAATTGTTGGGCAAATTAATTGGCTCCATCTCATCAGCCAGTCCTTGCTGCCAGCGGAGAGTCTGTCACCGCAGCCAGTCCAGTTTCCGCATGAGTGATGCCGTTCCACTCTGCAGAACGGCCTGTTGTAGCTGGTACAATTGATCTGAAAGCAAGCGGTATTTTTCATTGTAGCTGAAGGACCTTAGCTGTTCCTCTGTAATCACAATGGCAGCAGCCATGCCTGTCATCGTCGGTGTCTGAGATGCACGCCAGCGGCAGTTGGGGGCAAGCCTCTCCAAAGGCAGACCCAGATGCCTCTGCACAACAATAGCATGTTTGCAGGGCAACAAAGTCTGAATGGAGAAGATGCAGCTGCAGGTAGCCTGGCCATCATGTATCTGCAGTGTGTTTGTTCCCAGCCTGCAGCTTGACCAACTCTTCTACCTTCTGCCTTTCATCGTGGTTCAGTTGTCGTCTCCTTGCATAGAAGCGTAAACATTCTGGATGCAAAACCGGTATGTACAAGATGGTAGGAGCTGACACACGGTTTGTTCTTGCTCGTATTGAATTTCACACTGATGAAGACCTCACAGCTCAGGGCGAGATACCTGAAACGTTACACAGACATTCAATGAGCACGCTTCAAGTTCCTCGTGCCCTCACCAAAACGTCAGCCATCCCCAGGTGTGTTGTTGGCAGCAGTTTACATGTGCACCATGACAAGGTCCCAAAATCTGGCGTGCACCTGTTTCGCAGTGCAGAGGAGGTTGCGCAGAGGTGGTCGACCAGCCATTGCTCCATCCAGGAAATCACAGCAAAGGCAGTCCGTAGACACGAGGGTGGTATGCGCGTGGCTTTGTGGGCACAGGATCTCACTGACGAGATGTATTGATACTGCAAATCTAATCTTGGTTCGATGCGCATCAAGGAACAGCTTTACAGGACTGACAAGCTACACAAATGGAAATGTAGTGACCGCAGCACCTTCCTGTGATTCGGTCTCACCCCACTAGAACGGATGCGTGGCTGCCCATAGTGTACACAGTACAGCCTCACCGAGGCATACTTAAAGCGGATGGGAATTTCGACTTGCGTCTCTTGTCCTCCCTCTCAAGCGTATGGGTGCTCACTTTTTTAAATAGATTCCCTGTTGCCTGTAAGCACAACAGCAAATTGCATTTAAACAGCATTGTTAACACAGTGAAACATAACAAGGCACATCACAGGATGTGCCTACAGACCATGCTACCTGTTGAAACATCTCAAGTTTACTGCTGAAGTCGTCATAACTCTCGAACTCCTGGGTTGTGAAGGTGGCAAGGAACTGCTCTGTGGAATCTACTGAAGTTGCTATCATCGACGTTTGCAGTTCAGGAAGGCTATTAAGGGACCACACGGGAAACATGACATGAGATAAGAAATACAGAATGCATTCCATTGAAACGTTACAAAACGAAAGTGACCGTTTAGATGGAAAGCTGTTCGCTGGACTGCAGCACATGTACTGCCTGCATACAGCCCCAGACAATGGAAATGTTTTCAGAGCAACTTACAACAGGGACTGGAGCACATGTACTGCCTGCACACAGTCCCAGACAATGGAAAGGATTTTAGTGCAGTGCAGTGGACTGGAGCACATGCAGTGCCCCAGACAATGGAAATGTTTTCAGAGCAACTTACAACAGCAGAGGAACTTACCTTGGAGCAATCTCCTCTGTCTAATAAAAATGAAGCAGACTGAAATCTCCAAAACGACTAAATAATTGCGATAAAATGCGAGAAAATGCCCGACGAAACCTCTCCTCCTTCCACTTTCAGAAACTCGCGCCGAAGCTTTGACGCATGCGTGAATATCGGAAGATTGACGCATGCGTGAATATCCGTTGGCGTTGCATAAAGCACATGCGCAGAGGCCGACCAGGCGCGTTGCCCGAGGAAGTCCACGTCACGCGATGACGTCATCGGCGCATGCGTGAACCAGTCCTGGCAAGGCAGTGCATGCGCAGAGAGCAGGAGACCGTTTGCGCATGTGCGCACCGCGGCGCAGCCTGATGACGTCAGTGGGGAGCTGCGTTGTCAGGAATCACTTTGTTTGAAAATTGCAATCTGAAGCAGTTTCCCACCAGAGGCACGTTTCTAACCCAGAACCAGACCCGATTCCTGTTTTCTGTCTCCTTAACGAAAATCCAGCCCTATTTCTTTCTCCACAGATGTTGCCAGACCTGCTGAGCATTTCCAGCATTTTCTATTTCCAGCATCTGCATTATTTTGATTTTGTTCAGTAGAATGTTGCCTGATATGAGAAAATGTAGATGCAAGTTTGTCGTGAAAGATTGAGTCTTTTTTTATTAGAACAACACAGAGTACAGGGCGATGTAATAGAAGTATTTGAAAATTCTGAACAGTTGGGACAGAATAGATAGAAGCATACTATGTTTAGTAGTTATGGGTTCAAGAACGAGAGGCCATAGATACAAGATTAAATGTAAGAGATTTTTAAGAGGGCAGGGTGGCCAATTGAACCACTGAAAGGCCCAATTAAGGGCCAGATCCCAGCCCTGCATGCATTTTGCTGCAACAGGAGGGCCCATCACTGCATGGGGAGACTGCCAGGTAAACCATGTCGGCTCCCAACAAAGTCCCAGGTGAGGGGGGGGCTCTCCTTGATGGGCGCTCCATAGCACATGGAGGAGACCTCCCCCAGTGGCAATGGCCGCCCCTGCTCCCAAGGCAGCACCACCCGAACAACCCACCCACCAACTGCCACCGCCCCTCCTACTGTCGAGGGTGCCAAGGCTGTAGAGCTCCTAGCCCTCTGATTGGGCAGCGGCCCCAGTGGTGGCCTGTTAATTGGTCATCAGAATGGTGCCCCAGGGTGCAGCAGCCCACTGGAGTGGAAACGACTCTCGCTTTCAACCCCAGCAGCAGGACTTGATCGTCCTCTGCAAAATTAAGCCCATTATTGCAGGTTTCTGATAGGTCTGTTGCTGGTGCTTTAACTTTTGCACACCACAATGAATGTAAAACTTCAGAAAGTGCATAGCCTAGAGTTATGAATGCCCAGATCTGTGTTGAAGCTGAAAGAATAACAAAAACAAAAGTTTCACTTCCACTTAACATTTTGTCACTGTGCTAAGAAAAATTTTATCCTCTGTAATATGGGATAACCTACACATTATAATAATTTAAAAAATGTTTGCAACTCCAATTTAGGCTAACCATCCACATGGATGATGAACTTCGCCACATTGCACAAAATTCTCTTCAAAGTCTTCTTGTTGATTTTGCTGACTGGAGGGAAGATGTATTGTTTGGTTTCACTAACTTCCTACTTCGCGAGGTGAATGACATTCAACAGAATCTACTTGATAGCTCTCTAAAATTGTTGGTACATCTGCTCACTCAGTGGAAGCTTGCAATACAGACTCAAAGCAAGGATCAAGACCAAAATAAATCAAGGACCTCAGAGGTATGTTTTAATTTATCTGCTGAATCAGTCGTGGGTAAGGTTTTAGAAACAATTATCAGGGAAAATATCAATGGACACTTAGAGAGGTTTGAGTTAATTAAGGATATCCAGCAAGGATTTGTAAAAGGCAGATCATGCTTGACTAATCTAATTGAATTTTTTGTTGAAGTAACAGAGAGGGTTGAGAAAGGGGATGTTGTTTATATAGATTTTAAGAAAGCATTTGATAAGGTACCACATAAAGGCTAGTTAACAAAATTGAGGCTCATGGAATAAGAGGGTCAGTGTCCAACTGGATAAAAAAAAATTGTTTATGGGCAGAAAATAGTGAGTTGTAATAAATGGTTGTTTTTCAGATTGGATGATAGTAGGCAGTGGTGTTCCATAAGGGTCAGGGCTGGGACCACTTTTTTTTGTCTATCTATAATTGACATGGATCTTGGAATACAGAGTACAATCTCAAAATTTGCTGTTGACACCAAACTTGGAGGTGTGGCAAACAGTGAGGATAATATAAATCGCCTGCAACAGGACATAAATAGGGTAGCAGAATGGGTAGACAGGTGGCAGATGAAATTTAATACTGACAAGGTGATGCATTTTGGCAGAAGGAATATGGAGAGGCAATATATACTTAGTGGCACAGTTCTAAAGAGTGTGCAGGAACAGAGGGACCTGGGAGAGCATGTGCAGAGATCTTTGAAGGTGGCAGGACATACTGAGAGAGTGGTTAGTAAAGCATATGGGACGTAGGGCTTCATAAATAGAGGCATTGAGTACTGTTACGACCAAGTGAGGAAGTGGTCTCAGGCTCCCCTTTCGCCCCTTCTCTGCTTTGACCACAACAGGGTTTATTCTTTTAAACACAGTGATTTAGCTTACCACCGCAGTGAGCACTTGCTCCTGTTACTCTAATTATAATTGCAAATGAACCGATCAGACAGGTTTTCTTGAGTTAAACAAGAAAGATGTAAGTTTATTAACCTTATCACTCTAAACCGGTTAAAATTACTAAAATGCACATCGCATCCATGCCCACATTTATATGAGAGGCATGCGCGCGCACACACACACACACACACACACACACACACACACACACACACACACACACACACGTAGTTACAGAGAGGAAAAAAGAGTTGGGAGGTTGAAATAAAATGTGTAATAAATCAAATTCAAATACTGAGTTTCAGTGATCTTAGTTGAAGTTAAAGGCCGGAATTTTACACCAGCCCAACGAGCCGGATGGTGGCGGGGGCTGACGTAAAATGGAGCGGGAGGCTCCGGAGGCCTTCCTGACCCGCTACCCCCTCCGCCCCACTTTACGTAGGGCGGAGGGGGGTGGCGAAAAACGGGCCGCACACCCCAGGCTAATCAAGGCCCTTAATTTGCCAATTAACGGCCACTTAAGGGCCTTCGCCCAACTCCACGCGGATTTTATGTGTAGCAAGCGGGCGTCCTGGAGCCGGGAAAGGCCACCCGGGAAAAGCTGGCGGCCTCTCTGCGCTCTGGGGGTGGACCCTGACAATCGGGCAATTGAGGCCGCCCCCGCTTCCCCAACCACCCCCAGGACCCAAGGCGCCCCCCTTCCCCCCAGACAATCACCCTTGCCTCACTGGGGCCCGACTGATTACTCCCGGCGAGGCAACCCAAACATACCTGGACTCCTGGCTCCATGTCCTCAGCAGGGCTGCAGTCCCAGCAGTGGCCACCGCTCCCTGTGGCGCCACTGGGACTAAGCTACCTGTCCGCTGATTGGCCGGCAGTTCAATGAGGCGGGACTTCCTTCCTCAAGCAGGTGGAAGTCCTGCCTCGAAACACATAAAGCCTGGGGACCCGTAAAATGCGAGACAAATTCCTAGGCTAGGCGGAAACAGGTTCGCTACCGACTTTTACATCTGTGGCCAGCTCCCTACCGCCCAATGTAAAATCCAGCCCAAAGTCTTGAAGTCCTCGCTAGACCATGTGCACAATTCAGGCTTGCTTCTCTAGTTCTGAAAGGAGAAGGGCTTTATCCATGTCCTCTGGTTGTTGCCTGTAAGGATCTGTAGTCTTGAGGCTTAGTAGCTGCCACCGAGGCTTTCTTGAGACTTTGCTGGAGAGAGAGAAGTGAGAGATGTTCCTTCTTGGAGTTCAGTTACTGTCTTTCTGAGACACAATTCATCTCAGAGTCGCACAGTCATGTCATGTGACCACCTCTTTGTTTGAAACAGAAGTTTCTGGAAGGTTTTTAGAAATTCAAAGTTCTTCTCTCAAGCTGTGCAAACATACTTGGTAGGTGAGGGTTTGGCTCTTTCAAAGTCACTGGGTATCGATGGCTTTTGACAACCAATGTTGACAAAACCATTCTCGTTAATTGAATCAGGGAGCGCCCCCATTGTTCTGGCTAAACTAGGCAATCACCTCTGTCTCCCAGTTGGCCTTTGGCTTCTCATATGCACATTGTGCATGACCATCTTTAGTTGTTCTGTTATGATTTTTAAAAGTTATTTGTAATAATGTCCAGTAAAAGGTCTCAGGCAAAGTTTCATTTGACGAAATTAATATTTTCCCATTTGGCATGTGGGTTTTCCATCACGGTGCAAAAGCAGGGAAGTTATGCTAAACCTTCATAAAGCTCTGGTTAGGCTCCAACTGGAGTATTGCATCCAGTTCCAGTTACCACACTTCAGGAAGGATGTGAGGGTCCTTGAAAGGGTGCAGTGGAGATTTACTGGTGATGGTTCCAGGGATGGGGGATTTTAGTTACAAAGTTACGTTGGAATTGCTGCATTTGTTCTTCTTGGAACAAAGGAGATTGAGGGGAGATTTAATAGAGTTGCGCAAGATTTTGACAGGCTTAGATAAGTTAGACAAGGAAAAACTGTTCCCATTAACTAGTGGTACAAGGTCTGGGGGACACAGATTAAAAGTTTTGGACAAAAGATGCAGGGGAATATGGGGAAGCACTTATTTACACAGCAGGTGGTAATAACCTGGAACTTGCTGCCCTCAAGAGTGGTGGAAACGGAAAAAATCAATGACTTCAAGAGGAAGTTGGACTAAAGGCCTGCTCAGGTCTGCAAATGAGACCCGACCCGAGCCCGACAGAACCCCATTTGAGCCCGAGCCCGACTCGGCCCGAGGCCTTCCATTTTTTCCCGCGCCCGACCTGACCCAACCCGACCCAACCATCAGTTCATCTACCTTCCATTTTTCACTTTGTTACCTACCTGCACAAGCTTAAAATAACTGTAACAAAACCACCTTTAAAGTCCAAAAAGTAAATTAACATTAGAGTCACTTACCTGAGGTGGTGATAGAACGTGTCTGATCCAGTCCGACCCGACCCGAGCCCGAATGCCAGACCCGGAAGTGCAACCCGAACCCGACACATGTCGGGTTCGGGTCGGTAGTAGGCCTTTAAGTTGGATGGCCACCTGAGAGCAATAGACTTGCAGGGCTATGGGGATCGAGCCGTGGAATGGAACTGAATGCATAGCTCTGTGGAGAGCCGGCATGGGTTCGATGGGCCAAATGGCTTCCTCCTGTGCTGTATATGACTCTGTGAGCGAGGATAGACCTGCCCCGAGTTCTAGGCCTCCTGCCCTCCTGGGACTTCTTCAGAAGGTCAGCAAGTTTATTTAAACAGCAGCCATAAAAATGGCTGCCGTGGTCTGTTAAAATCAGACTTTAGAAATCCCACCTCTGTTTCCCACCTCCATGGCTGCTAATTGGACAACGAACCCACGTCCACATCATTTAAGGGTTCTCCCCCGTGAAGATTGTGCATAAAATCCATTTTCCCCAGGGGCAGTTTCGCAACCCGGAAATCGTCTCAGCTTGCGTTTCCCCCACCCCCAATGCGAGTATTCAGCCCCTTGTCTGACACCCAGTATTGGATGAGCCTCAATTACCTCTAACAAAACAATGGAAGACTCAAATCATCATCTCCCGCCCCCACCGTAAACTCTTTTCCATTGCCTCCTTCCTGGCCACTATCTCAGGCTGAACCAGACAGTTGTAAATTTGCTGTCCTGTTCATACACTAGCTGAGCTCTGACCCCATATCCTCTTTATTACAAAAATCCCCTACTTTCAACTATTCCTTACTGTTGCCCACCTCTGCTGCTACCTCAGCCCATCTGCTACTGAAACCTTCCTCAATAACTTGTCACCTACAGACTCAACGGCCAGACTTTTGCAGGCCTTATGGGGACAGGCTCGGAGGCGGGGCATGTATGAAATATTGGGATGGAAGATGCCGGAACAGAAGTCCGACATCTTCAGTCATCACCGGATATTTCAAGGGGCAGACGGCATGGCAGGAAGACATCGTGTCTCGACGCTGCGAGATGGTAATTTTGGCAATTAAATTGCCAATTGAAAGCTATTTTAAAGGGGTTTTTGAATTTTCCAGATAGTATACGGGAACCACGGGGCTTCAGAGCCTCGCCAGGTACATGGAGGCGGCAAGCTTCGGGATGTCAGTGCTGCCTTCACTCGGCAGCCATCTTTAAGGATAAGATGCTTCAGGTACAGGCTAGGAACATTCCAACAAGGGCAAAAGGTAGGGAAATCAAGAACAGGGCTCCTTGGCTGACGGAGATAGAGATTATGATGAAACAGAGGGTGCATGATGCATGTCAGGTGAACTCATCAAATGAGAACCAGGCCATAGACAATAAGTTGAGAGGGAGGTGAAGAGGAAAATAAGACTAGCAAAGAGAGAATATGAAAATAGAATGGCAGTCAACATAAAAGGGAACCCAAATATCTTCTACCGGCATGTAAATAGTAAGCGAGTAGTAAGAGGTGGAGTGGGGCTTATTAAGAACGAAGAGGGTAATATATGCTTAGAGACACAGGGCAAGGCTAATATACTTAATGAGTATTTTGCATCAATGTTCACTAAGGAAATGGAATGTGACAAAATATCAGTGGAAGCGGACAGAGCAGAGGCAATGGATAGGATAGAAATTGAGAGGGGGGAGTACTAAAAAGGCTGGCTATGCTTAGGGTAGATAAGTCCGGATGACTTGCATCCCTAGTTGCTAAAGGAAGTGGGGATGGAGATAGTGGAAGGACTTGCCATAATCTTCTAATTTTCCCTGGATATGGGGGAGGTGCCAGAGGATTGGAGAGTGGCAAAAGGGACACCCTTATTCAAGAAAGAATGTAATGACAGTCCTAGCAACTACAGGCCAGTTAGTTTAACATCAGTGGTGGGTAAGATTTTAAAAACAATAATCAAGGAAAATATCAATGGACACTTAGAGAGGTTTCAGTTAATTCAGGATAATTTTCCCAGGTGCTGGGTGTCATCAGCTGCACACGTGGCCATTAAGGCCTCCACAGGATAGCCAGTAGTCTTCATCAACTGTAAGGGCTTCCACTCATTCAATGTCTGTGACCACCGCAAATGGATCCTGCATGTGTTTGCACGGTACCCTGGAAGCAGCCATTGATTTGTAAAAGGCAGATCATGCTTGATGAATCTAATTGAGTTTTTTGATGAAGTAACAGAGAATATTGATGAAGGGAATGTGGTGGATACTTAAATAGATTTTAAGAAAGTGATAAGGTACCACATAAAATGCTGGTTAGCAAAATTGAGGCTCATGGAATAGGAGGGTCAGTGTCCAATTGGATAAAACATTGGCTTGAGGACAGAAACCAGTGAATTATAGTAAATGGTTGTTCTTGAGACTGGAGGATGGCAGACAGTGGTGTTCCCCCAAGGTCAGTGTTAGGACCACTGCTTTTTTTGCTATTATATATATATATATATTCTTTGGATCTTGGAATACAGAGTAGAACCTCAAAATTTGCCAATGACACCAAACTTGGAGGTGTGGCAGCGAAGATAATATGAACCGCCTGCAACAGGACATAGATAGGCCAGCAGACTAGATGGCAGATGGATTTTAATACAGACAAGTGTGAGGTCTTGCATTTTGGCAGATGGATAGGAAGAGGCAATATATACTTAATGGCACAGTTCTAAACTGTGTGCAGGAACAGAGGGACCTGGGCGCGTATGTGCATAGATATTTGAAGATGGCAGGACATATTGAGAGAGTGGTTAGTAAAGCGTATGAGATCTTGGGCTTCATAAATTGAGGCATTGAGTATAAAAACAGGGAAGTTATGCTGAGCCTTTAGAAAGCTCTGGTTAGGCCCCAATTGGAGTATTGCGTCCAGTTCTGGTCACCAGAACTGGTCACCAGAAGGATGTGAGGGTCCTTGAGAGAGTGCAGAGGAGTTTACCAGAATGATTCCAGGGATGGAGGATTTTAGTTGCAAGGTTAGGTTGGAGAAACTGAGTTTGTTCTCCCTAGAACAAAGAAGATTGAGGGAAGATTTAATAGAAGTGTACAAGATTATGACAGGCTTAGATAAGTTAGACAAGGAAAAACTGTTCCCATTAACTAATGGTACAAGGACTAGGGGACGCAGATTGAAAGTTTTGGGCAAGAGATGCAGGGGGATTATGAGAAAGCACTTTTTAACACAGCAGGTGGTAATGACCTGGAACTCGCTGCCCACAAGGATGGTGAAAGCGGAACCAATCAATGACTTCAAGAGGAAGTTGAATGGCCACCTGAGAGCAGGGTTACGGGGTTTGAGCTGGAGAGTGGGACTGACAGGATTTCTCTGTGGGGAGCCGGCATGGACTCAATGGGCCAAATGGCCTCCATCTGTGCCGTAAAATGACTCTACAACTCTATGACCAATGCCCTCTTCAAAAGGGCTAGCCAATACATCCATTTTCACAGCAGTCCAGACAGTCAAGCTGAGAGAAACATTGGTTTCGGAGCCATCGCTGGATTTTCCCAGGTGCTGGGTGTCATCAGCTGCACACGTGGCCATTAAGGCCTCCACAGGATAGCCAGTAGTCTTCATCAACTGTAAGGGCTTCCACTCATTCAGTGTCTGTGACCACCACAAATGGATCCTGCATGTGTGTGCACGGTACCCTGGAAGCAGCCATGATGCTTGCATACTAAGGCAGTCCCAGGTGCTTGAGCTTTTCTCTTACCCCGCTCCTTCAAGGATGGATTCTGGGAGACAAGGGCCACCCACTAAAGAGATGGCTACTTATTTCTGTGAGGACCCCAAGCACAGATCCAGAGGAGAGGTACACCACATGCAACGGGCAACCCGAGTGATCATCAAGCTGGCCATAGGTCCTTTGAAGATTCGATCCAGGTGCCTAGATCGATCTGGTGGCACCCTTAAATATGCCCCATCAGGGATCTTGCGTATTGTGGTCCTCTGCTGTGCTGTACACAACTTGGTGCTACACAGTGGGGGAGACATTGAACAATGAGGATATAATGGAGTGTCACACCTCCTCAGACTATGAGAATGTGGAGGAGGCTGGTTACCAGGCGATGCATCATGAAGGACACCAGGGGCCACAGGAAAGATGCAATGAAATACGCACAATAGAGGCTTGGGACAAGCATTTCAGATTCTACCTGATCCTTCCATTCCAATAATCCTTCACTTTCCTGCTGCACTATTGCCATTTCCTTCATTTAACATCCCATCACCCTGTGCCCAGTGACACCTCAGTCTTCATCATGGGGAAAGTAATGACCACATGTGATCCAGTCCCTTCCAGCCAGCCCTTGGGGTGAGCCAGGTTACTCCTGAAGTCCCAGAGGGGCAAAAGTAATGGAAGGAGATATCACCCCAATGCAGTACAATGCAGGAGGGATGATATGCTAAATGAATCATCAAATGAGGCCATATGGGTGGAGGTCAGAAATAAAAAAGGGGCAGCCACACTACTAGGAGTGTTCTATAGACCCCCAAATAGTGAGAGGGAGATAGAAGAACAAATATGTCGGCAAATATCTGAGTGCAAAAAAACTATAGGGCAATAATAGTTGGGGATTTCAACTACCCTAATATCAGCTGGGGGGATACAAGCAGTGTGAGGGGAACATATGGCACAAAATTCTTGAACTGCATTCAAGAGAACATTTTTAGCCAGCACATAACAAGACCAATGAGAGGGGGCGCAATTCTAGATTTAGTCTTTGTTAATGCAGCTGGGCAAGTGGATGAAGTAGTAGTGGGTGACCATTTTGGAGATAGCGACTATAATAGTTAGTTTTAATATAATCATGGAAAAGGACAAAGATAAAACAGGAGTAATAGTTCTAAATTAGGGGAAGGCAAATTTTACAAAACTGAGGTGTTCTGGCGAAAGTGGACTGGATACAGCTACTTCAAGGAAAGTCAGTGGCAAGCCAGTGGGAGGCATTCAAAAGTGAAATTCTACAGGAACAGTGAAGGCATATCCCCACAAAGATACAGGGTGATACGGCCAAATCGAGAGCCCTCTGGTTATCTAGAAGCTTACAGGGTAAGTTAAAGCAGAAAAAGAAAGCTTATGATGAACACAAAAGTCCGAGTGTATCAGGCCTGTGTCCTCAGTACCTTGCTCTACGGCAGCGAGGCCTGGACAACGTATGCCAGCCAAGAGCGACGTCTCAATTCATTCCATCTTCGCTGCCTTCGGAGAATACTTGGCATCAGGTGGCAGGACTATATCTCCAACACAGAAGTCCTTGAAGCGGCCAACACCCCCAGCTTATACACACTACTGAGTCAGCGGCGCTTGAGATGGCTTGGCCATGTGAGCCGCATGGAAGATGGCAGGATCCCCAAAGACACATTGTACAGCGAGCTCGCCACTGGTATCAGACCCACCGGCCGTCCATGTCTCCGTTATAAAGACGTCTGCAAACGCGACATGAAATCGTGTGACATTGATCACAAGTCGTGGGAGTCAGTTGCCAGCATTCGCCAGAGCTGGCGGGCAGCCATAAAGACAGGGCTAAATTGTGGCGAGTCGAAGAGACTTAGTAGTTGGCAGGAAAAAAGACAGAGGCGCAAGGGGAGAGCCAACTGTGCAACAGCCCCAACAAACAAATTTCTCTGCAGCACCTGTGGAAGAGCCTGTCACTCCAGAATTGGCCTTTATAGCCACTCCAGGCGCTGCTTCACAAACCACTGACCACCTCCAGGCGCGTATCCATTGTCTCTCGAGATAAGGAGGCCCAAAAGAAAAGATGATCACAAAAAAACTTAATACTTTAGAAAGCCTAGAGGAGTGTAGAAAGTGCAGGAGTGAAGTAAAAAAGGAAATTAGAAAAGCAAAGAGAGGACATGAAAAATTATTGGCAGGTAAAATCCAGGAAAACCCAAAGATGTTTTATCAGTACATTAAGAGCAAGAGGATAACTAAGGAAAGGGTAGGGCCTATCAGAGATGTAAAAGGGAACTTACACGTGGATGCAGAAGATGTGGGCAGGGTTCATAATGAGTTTTTTGTTTCTGTCTTCACAAAGGAGAGAGATGATGCAGACATTGTAGTAAAAGAGGAAGAGTGTGAAATATTAGATACGATAAGTATAATGAGAGAGGAAGTACTGAAGGGTCTGGCATACTTGAACGTGAATAAATTGCCAGGGCTGGATGGATTGCATCCCAGGTTGTTAAAGGAAGCCAGGGAGGAAATAGCAGATGCGCTGAGAATCATCTTCAAATCCTCACTGGATATGGGCGAGGTGCCAGAGGATTGGAGGTCTGCGAAAGTCATACCATCGTTTAAAAAGGGTGCGAGGGATAGGCCAAATAATTATAGGCAGGTCAGTCTGACCTCGGTGTTGGGTAAATTATTAGAATCAATTCTGAGGGACAGGATAAACTGCCACTTAGAAAGGCACAGATTAATTAGGGATAGTCAGCATGGATTTGTAAAGGGAAGGTCATGTCTTACTAACTTGTTTCAGTTTTTTGAGGAAGTAACAAGGAGGATTGATGAGGGTAGTGCAGTGGATGTGGTCTACATGGATTTTAGTAAGGCATTTGACAAGGTCCCACATGGCAGACCGGTCAGTAAAATGAAAGCCCATGGGATACAGGAGAATGTGGCAGGTTGGATCCAAAATTGGCTCAGTGACAGGAAACAAAGGGTTGTAGTCGATGGATGTTTTTGCGAATGGAAAGCTGTTTCCAGTGGTGTTCCACAGGGCTCAGTGTTGGGACCCTTGCTGTTTGTGGTAAAAGTTAATGATTTGGACTTAAATGTGGGAGGCATGATTGGGAAATTTGCTGATGACACAAAAATTGGCCGTGTGGTTGAAAGTGAAGAGGATAGCTGCAGACTCCAGAATGATATCAATGGTTTGGTTGAGTGGGCAGAAAAGTGGCAAATGGAATTCAATCCAGAGAAGTGTGAGGTAATGCATTTGGGGAGGGCAAACAAAGCGAGGGAATACACAATAAATGGGAGGATATTGAGAGGGGTAGAAGTGAGAGACCTTGGAGTGCGTGTGCACAGGTCCCTGAAGGTGGCAGGACAGGTAGAGTGGTGAAGAAGGTATATGGAATGCTATCCTTTATTGGCTGAGGTATCGAATACAAAAGTAGGGATGTAATGCTGGAACTGTATAAAATGCTGCTTAGGCCACAGCAGCAGTGTTACTAACAGTTCTGGTCACCACATTACAGGAGGACATAATAGCTCTGGAGAGAGTACAGAGGAGATTTACAAGAATGTTGCCAAGGCTTGAAAGTAGCTGCTATGAGGAAAGATTGGGTCGGTTAGGGTTACTTTCCTTGGAACAGAGGAGGCTGAGGGGTGACTTAATTGAGGTGTGCAAAATTATGAGGGGCCGAGATAGAGTAGACAGGAAGGAGTTGTTTGCCCTGGTGGAGGTGTCAGTTACCAGGTGATTGGTAGAAGGATTAGAGGGGACATGAAGAAAACTTTTTCACCCGGAGGGTGGTGGGTGTCTGGAATTCACTGCCAGGAATGGTGGTGGAGGCAGAAACCCTGAACTCATATAAAGGGTACCAGGACATGCACCTGAAGTGTTGTAACCTGCAAGGCTATGGATCAGGTGCTGGAAGGTGGGATTAAATTGGGCGGCTAGATTTTTCGGCCAGCCCAGACACAATGGGCTAAATGGCCTCCTTCTGTGCCATAATTTTTCTATGGCTCTATGGTGCTATAGTACAGCTTTATTGCTAAAAACAGACAAAAGAAGTAAATCTTTAACAATGTTTTCACTCATGAATTCCAAGTACAGCTAGGTGCTCTTAAATTTTTTTATGCATGCTTTTACATGGTGCACCCCCTGAGCTTGCAGCTGAGGTAGAGGCTGTCTGCTGACCTTGCTGCCCCATGGCTTGGGATGACCTTGGCAGCTGTACTCTGGCTGCCTGAGGCCCAAAGGGCCCCATTATACTGAGGGGCTTCTGCAGAGATGCAGGAGCCACCTCTGTTATTGAAGCTTCATGAGGCACTGGTGTCACTAGCCACTGTCCACACCAGGGGCACCCTGAGAAGAGCACCAGATGCAGAAGGCAGCCGCTGCTCCTCCCTTATAAGTCACATTTGTACATCCCTGCTGACCTGAGTAGTCCAAGGACCTGGGGGAAAAGCCAGGTGCCTTGTCCCCCTCTCACCCAGCCATTGATGCACATGGACTCATGGACTCGGCAATGGTGTGCAGGTCTGCGCACATCTCTGGCTTTCACTGAGTGGTTTGATGGATCAGGCTGTCCATGAGTGTCCACAGTCTCTCGATGGAGGAAGACATGCACACTGATGAGAGTGAAATGGCAGCACTCATGGCTTGGATGGAAACCTCCACTATCTGAGCCAGGGTGCGCATACCCTCTGGAAGCTCTGACAGATCTTCACACACCTCTTGCTGTAGCACCAGCATCTGCTGCCTTACTGACAACTGTAGAGGCATGTCATGAGCCTGAGGCCTCAGCTGTCACAGCCTTTGTCAGCTGCTCAGGCATGTCTGTGGTGTGCTCACAAGGTTGCAACCTCGAATCTAAGCGCGAATGAATACCCAGCAACGTGAGAGCATCTGCGCTGGTGGAGGGTGTGGGGAAATAATGTGACTATGCATCCTCTGAGGTCCCCTCTTCCTCCTCGGAGGTGGGCAGCTGTCCCCTGGTCATGGCAGCCCTCTGCTGTTGTTGCTGACCTGCGTTAGAGAAAAGATAGATTAAAGGGTTTTGCGCTTCCCATCACGTCCTTCCTACTACTACTTGTGTGGAGATCCTCGTGTCCAGTAGACGACACAGGAGCACCATGCCTCATGCATACCAAAGGCTCCCTTGTACCCATCCATGAGGCTACTCACTCTCTTGTGACCGCACTCCTGTCCCACCATCTGTGATGGAGCGGCCACAATGCTGCCTTGCCAAGTCCAATGCCACCTCCACAATTGGCATCAGGATAGCTAAGAAGGGAACCCTGCTGCCGGTCTGCACCCTTTCCTTCACGTTATGGGCTCTCTTTTGCTGCAGGCCCAAGATAAATAATGTTAGTCGCTCAACAAAGACAAGCACAACTCCTAAGCCGGTAGCAGCCTAGTTGCCCATGATGGGGGCATACAAATGCCTCCTGCATGCGGCCACTCTGGAGCGACCTTGCTACAGAAAACACTGACAGATGAGCGCCCATTAACCGAGATGCAGCTATGCCTCTGACAAGATATGCTGCTGCCTGACCCCATTTCCATCGATTGAGTAGGCATTTCCTCTTCACCAACTTCAGTCTCACATGTTGTCACATGTAAACCCCTAAGGGAAGCAACGTGCGGAGTACTCATCTTGGCTGAACGAGTAAGGTCATTCACCTGCTATGACACTGCAGGTTTGTTTGATCATGTTGCTGTCCCTGGGAAAGAGGACCTCCCGCCTTTCCCGAGTAGCCTGGAGGAGAGTCTGCAAGGAGGCATCACTAAACCTTGGGGCCACCCAAGACATTCTTTCTGCAATGCCTTTAGATGCCTCTTTCCAAGGCCTTCAGTGTGGTTAACATTGATGGCAGCAGTGTTCTTTAAAGCAGCAGGGTGCTTCACTGCAGCAGGTTGTTCAATGAATAAGCGATATTCAATTTAGCAGGGTTGTATTCAATTCAGCAGGGTTGTTCAATGAAGCGGCAATATTCAATTCAACAGGATTGTTCAATGAAGTAGCGATATTCAGTGAGGCAGGGTTCATCAAAGAAACAGTGATATCCAAAAAGTGCTGGCTTTTAAATATGCCGCCAGCACCTCCAGCCACATCACCTGACGCCCCTTCTGCTGCCTCACTGCCCGCCCCTGCTCCCTGACTGGTCGCCAACCACCCCCTCCCCCCACGCCCCCCCCCCCCCACCGCGTACCAGCAGTTAATTGGCCAGTTGCCTCAAGATTGTTTGCTCCTGGTCGCTCACCTCGCAAGTGGCATTGGCACCAGCTTTCGGTCTAAAAGTTGGGACCTCAGGCCTACCCACAACATCCAGCTCAACTGTTCCAATATTGTCCTGTCTGGCCTTCCATCCAAACTCTGTTGCCAATAAATATTCTGCTCCTTTTGTACAACCCTCTTCTTTTTACCCTAAAGATGGTGGCTGTACTTTCAGTCATCAAGGTCTATCCTCCAGAATTCCCTTCTAAAATCCTTTGCCTTTTCAATCTCTTCACTTAAAACTCCTCCTTAAAAGCCACCTCACCCTTCCTAATATCCCGTTCTTTGGCTCGATGTCAATATTTTTCCATGCACCTCTGTGAAGTATCAATGAGACATTTTTCTTTATTAAAGGTGCTATATAAATCAAGCTGTTGCTGTCAAAATGCTCTTCATCTCATTTTCTTGGGTCTGAGTCTGTAAGGTGGGCCTTACAGGTTGTGCTCAGATTAGAGGATCTGAGATAGCGCTGCCAGCAACTTCTTCACATCTTTGAACAGGTAAGTATTTGTTTTAAAGACCAGCAAGACAATTACTCAGGCTGTAGGCCTCTAAATTTACACAGAAGCCAGAAGATCCCAAAATTGGCAGACAGTAGCAGTCTAAAGCCTGCAGCAGAACTCAAGTTTCCTGAGGCACACAACCATTTACTGAGGCATTTGTATGCCTGGCAGAAGGCCAGAGAATGCTAATTAGCTAGACTATGATATTATTCTCGCTAAATTTAGCTCCAGTTAGTGCAGTGCAGTAGCCCACTGCTCAACCATGCTGGAGTGGGAAAAGAGAAAATTCTGCTCAAGTAACTCTACCCCTATAAACCTCACATCATAGAAACATAGAAAATAGGAGCAGAAGTAGGCCATTTGGCCCTTTGGGCCTGCTCCGCCATTCAAAACAGATCATGGCTGATCGTCTAATTCAGTACCCTGTTCCCGCTTTCTCCTCAAATCCCTTGATCCCTTTGGCATTAAGAAATATATCTGTCTCCTTCTTTAATACATTTAATGACTTGGCCTCCACTGCCTTCTGCGGTAGAGAATTCCACAGGTTCACCAACCTCTGAGTGAAGAAATTTCTCCTCATCTCAGTTCTAAATGGTATACTCCACATCCTGAGACTGTCACCCCTGGTTCTGGACTCCCCAGCCATTGGGAACATCCTCCCTGCATCTGGCCTGTCTAGTCCTGTTAGAATTTTGTAGGTTTCTATGAGATCCCCCTTCATTCTTCTAAACTCTAGTGAATATAGGCCTAGTCGACCCAATCTCTCCTCATACGTCAATCCTACCATCCCAGGAACCAGCCACGTAAATCTTCTTTGCACTGCCTCCGTGGCAAGAACATCCTTCCTCAGATAAGGTGACCAAAACTGTACACAATACTCCAGATGTGGTCTCACCAAGGCCCTGTATAACTGCAGTAAGACATCCTTGCTCCTGTACTCAAATCCTTTTGCAATGAAGGCCAACATACCATTCGCCTTCCTAACTGCTTGCTGCACCTGAATGCTTGCTTTCAGCGACTGGTGTACAAGGACACCCAGGTCTCATTGCACCTCCCCCTTTCCCAATCTATCACCATTCAGATAATAATCTGACTTTCTGTTTTTACAGCCAAAGAAATAACCTCACATTTATCCACGTTATACTACATCTGCCATGCATTTGTCCACTCACCCAACTTGTCCGAATCACATTGGAACCTCTTTGCATCCTCCTCACAGCTCACATTCCCCCCAGCTTTGTGTCATCTGCAAACTTGGAAATGTTACATTTAGTTCCCTCACCCAAGTCGTTAATATATATTGTGAATAGCTGGGGCTCAAGCATTGATCCCTGCGGTGCCCCACCAGTCACTGCCTGCCACCCGGAAAAAGACCCATTTATTCCTACTGTCTGTTTCTTGTCTGTCAGCCAGTTCTCAATCCATGCCAGTATATTACCCCCAATCCCATGTGCTTTAATTTTGCACACTAACCACCTATGTGGGACCTTATCAAATACCTTCTGAAAATCCAAATACACCACATCCATTGGTTCTCCCTTATCTATTCTACTAGTCGCATCTTCAAAAAACTCCAGTAAACCCATGCTGACTTTGTCCAGTCCCATTTATGCTTTCCAGGTGTTCTGCTTTCACATCCTTTATGATAGACTCTAGCATTTTCCCCACTGCTGATGTAAGGCTAACTGGTCTGTAATTCCTTGCTTTTTCTCTCTCTCCTTTTTTAAATAGTGGGGTTACGTTTTCCACCCTCTAATCTATAGGAACTGCTCCAGAGTCTATAGAATTTTGGAAGATGACCACCAATGCATCCACTATTTCCAGGGCCACTTCCTTTAGTACACTGGGATGTAGATTATCAGGCCCCGGGGATTTGTCAGCCCTTAACCCCATTAATTTCCCTGGCTCTATTTTTTTATGAATACTGATTTCATTCAGTTCCTCCCTCTCATTAGACCCTTGGTTTCCTAACATTTCTGGGAGGTTATTTGTGTCTTCCTTAGTGAAGACAGAACCAAAGTATGTGTTTAATTGTTCTACCATTTCTTTGTTCCCCATTATAATTTCCCCCGTTTCTGACTGTAAGGGACCTACATTTGTCTTCACTAATCTTTTTCTTTTCACATATTTATAGAAGTTTTTACAGTCAGTTCCCTGCAAGTTTACTCTCATACTCTTATTTCCCCCCGCTTAATCAACCTCTTTGTCCTCCTTTGCTGAATTCTAAACTGCTGCCAATGCTCAGACTTGCTGTTTTTTCTGGCAATTTTATATGCTTCCTCCTTGGATCTATCCCTAATTTCTTTTGTAAGCCACGGTTGAGCCCCTTTCTGGTTTTATTTTTGCACCAGACTGGAATGAATAATTGTCATTCTTGCACACGTTCTTTAAATATTATCCATTGCCTATCCACCATCAACCATTTTAGTAAAGTTCCCTAATCTACCGTAGCCAACTCAAGCCTCATACCTTTGTAATTTCCTTTATTTAGATTCAGGAACCTAGTTTCAGATTCAACTACTTCATTCTCCATCTTAATGAAGAATTCTATCATATTATGGTCGCTCCTCCCCAAGGGACCACGCACAACAAGATTGTTAATTAATCCTTTCTCATTGCATTCTATGATCCTATGATGGTATTATGTACTGTGAGGTTTATAGGGGTAGATTTATTTGAGCAGAATTGTGTCCTTTCTTTTATGTTGCCTTTCTTTGTTCTTCCTACAAAAATACATCACTTCACACTTCTCTGCATTAAATTTCATCTGCCATGTGTCATCCCTACCTCCAAGTTAAAAATAATCCTAGATGTGATGGCGTAATTTGAAAGCTCTAAGATCATTACAGTTTTCAAATAATGTAGTCAATCTCAGGACCCATTATTCTTCAATATATTTTAAGCACAAATATAACTTTAGAAAAAAGAAAAGAAGAATGTCACATGTTCGAAGCATAACCAAATAATTTGAATGTATAATTAGAATATTTTTATTAAAATGTTATGTAATTTTTAATTGCTATCTAATTATCACCATTAGCTTCAACAAGAAAGGAGTCCTCATTCAAATGTGCTACATGCTGTGGAAGGATTTGCACTTGTTTTGCTTTGTAGTTGTCAGATTGCAACACGAAGGTTGGCTGTTTCTATCCTGAAGGAAGTTCGTGCTTTGTTTTCAGCTTTAGGACAGTCAGAGGTATGGATGCTTCTTCTTTCTGTAATTAAAATGTTATTATACATTTTATGAATAAGTGATAAGACTATCTTATGCTTCTGCATTTGCAAAATTGGTAATACAAAACTGGCCATTTTATGTACCTAATATATGTACGAATTACGAGCAGGTGTAGGCCATTCGGCCCTTCGAGCCTGCTCCACCATTCAGCAAGATCATGGCTGATCTGATGATCTGATTGTAACCTCAACTCCACATTCCTGCCTACCACCAATAATCTTTCACTCCCTTGCTTATCAAGAATCTATCTATCTCTGCTTTAAAAATATTCAAAGACTGTACTTCCACCACCTTTTAAGGAAGAGAGTTTCAAAGACTCACGACTCTGAGAGAAAATAATTCTCCTCATCTCTGTCTTAAATGGGTGACCCCTTATTTTTAAGCAGTGACCCCCTAGTTCTAGATTCTCCTACAAGAGGAAACATCCTTTCCATATCCACCCTGTCAAGACCCCTCAGAATCTTATATGTTTCAATCAAGTCGCCTCTTACTCTTCTAAACTCCAGCGGAAACAAGACGAGTCTGTCCAACCTTTCCTCATAAGACAACCTGCCCACCCCAGGTATTAGTCAAGTAAACCTCTCTGAACTGCTTCCAATGCATTTACATCCTTCCTTAAATAAGGAGACCAATACTGTACACAGTACTCCAGATGTGATCTCACCAATGCCCTGTATAACTGAAGCATAACCTCCCTACTTCTGTATTCAATTTGCCTTGCAATAAATGGTAACATTCTATTAGCTTTCCTAATTATGTGCTGTACCTGCATACTATCCTTTTGCTTTTCATGCAAAAGGACACCAATATCCCTCTGTATCTCAGAGCTCCATAATCTCTCACCATTTAGATAATATGCTTCTTTTTTATTCTTCTTGCCAAAATGGATAATTTCACATTTTCCCACATTATACTCCATTTGCCAGATCTTTACCCACTCACTTAACCTATCTATATCCCTTATGTCCTCTTCACAAGTTACTTTCCTACCTATCTTTGTGTCATCAGCAAATTTAACAACCATACCTTCGGTCCCTTCATCCACATCATTTATATAAATTGTAAAAAGTTGAGGTCCCAGCACTGATCCCTGTGGCACACCACTCGTTACATCTTGCTAACCATGAGGAGGTCATAGAATGTTTTCAGGATGGTTTCTTAGAACAGTATGTTCTGGCGCCAACCAGTGAGCAGGCTACACCAGACTAGGTATTGTGCAATAAAAACAAGACATGCTGGAGATACTCAGCAGGTCTGGCAGCATCTGTGGAAAGAGAGTTAACGTTTCGGGTCAGTGACCCTTCTTCGGAACTGACAAATATTAGAAATGTCAAAGGTTATAAGCAAGTGAGGCGGGGGTGGGGCAAGAGATAACAAAGGAGAAGGTGCAGATTGGACAAGGCCGCATAGCTGACCAAAAGGTCATGGAGCAAAGGCAAACAATATGTTAATGGTGTGTTGAAAGACAAAGCATTAGTACAGATAGGGTGTTAACGGACTGAAGATTGAACAGCAGCAAGTACAAACATGAAAAAAAAACAGTGGGTAAGCAAAGAAACATACAAAAAAAAAGTTGTAAAAAAGAAAAAATAACAGAAAATAAAAGTAAAATGGGGGGCCCGTCATGCTCTGAAATTTTTGAACTCAATGTTCAGTCCAGCAGGTATTGTGCAACAAGATAGGATTAATTAATGATCTCATAAAGTAGGCACACCATGCAGCAGCGATCATAATATGATTGGCTTTTACATTCAGTTTGAGGGAGAGAAGAGTGGGTCTAAGACTAGTATTTTAAACTTAAATAAGGGCAATTATGAGGGCATGAAAGCAGAGCTAGCTAAAGTGAACTGGTAAATTAGGCCCTGAATGCCTGGGTTTTAGTGGGAGGAGCAAAAATCCAAGTTGGGAAGGGTTGGAATTTGGGGCAGAACCTGGTTCCACAGGTTTCTTCCCATTTTATTAATGTTCTGAAATTCCAGTATATAAGGGGCAGGTGTAAAAAGTACATCCTTCCCTTTCATTTTGAATAGCAGTCAATCGCAGAAATGACCACCTCCTTCAAACAGAACAGTAAGATGCTCTCTGATTTTTCTGACCCGGCCGTGGAACAGATGCCCAGGAACCACCATCAATAGTATGGTTGCCTGTGCCTTTAATCCACTCCATCACGTCTAGTCCACTTCACATTGGGCTACGCTGTTGGCAGGAAGTTCGAGTCTACCTAACTTCTTGGTGGAACAAAGCTCAAGGAATATCACGCCCCCCCCCCCCCCACCTCCACCTCCACCAAGTACTTACACAAACAGTACAATAGAAGTTCCAAATGATCTGTCACAAAAAATTAAGATAAATTTATAAACAACCACATTTTCATGTAAAATATATTCAAAATAATTCTGTTTTTTATAATTGTGCCTAAACTTGAATGGTTCAATTTGCATATGTATTTTAACATAATATTCTTTCAAACATAGGATGATGATAAGCCAATGATTGAAGTTATGGATCAGCTGTGTTCATCTATTCTGGAGAGTTTTATCCATGTAGCAGCCTCAGATTCAGTAAGTCTAAATAAATTATTGACTGTGAATTTAGGAGACTAAAGGTGCTTTCCAGAGTTAGTCTACACATCTTCAGAAACTACCCAAGGCTAAACAATGCAAATGGTTAATTGTTAAGTAGCGCCCAAAAAGGGAGCAAAGATGGCAAGGCACCCACCCATTCATGCCAACATGAGGCCAGCAATTGAAAATAGTCCTCAAGTAGTCATAAAGCAATGAGAACTGGGGGTTACAGTCAAAGCTTTGATATCCGGCATTTTACCTACTAGCAAGCTCTAATATCCAGAATTTCTAAAATCTCCCAAAGCTCTTCCAGGCCGAGTTTTCCCCAGTGCACGCTCACACATACTAAAGATATATTGGTGCACAGACCCCGAAAGATTAAGGGAAAATTAAAAATTGGCTTTCCCAAAGCTGGGCCCCTGGGCACCACTTGGTCCTCCGGAAATAATTTCAAGACGGAAGGTTCAATCTCCATGCAGACAATGGCAGGTGATAGGGCTCGGTGAGGCACAGCGGACTGTCCCAGTGCCCCATGGTTGTGCCTCTGCCCATCCGAGTGACAACAGGGAAAGGCAGAAACCGCTTTCCATCTCTTGAAGGCGCAAGGCCGAGGCCGACCTTCTCCGTGCGTCGGTTGGTGGTAGCAGGGCTCAAGGGGCATCCAACGGTACCAGAATCAACCCAGTCGGACACCAGGAAACCGGTTGTGAAATTTCCCAACCGGTTCAGTTTGGACCGCCAAAAACTGCGGGTGAAATGCTACCTTGCCTCGGTGATTGGTTCCCTACTCAGTATAATGGGATTCTTGGTCAGAAGTGTTTTGCTTTGGAGTTCCATGTACAACTCTTGATTAACTGAAATTTTTGATTATCCAGCACCTCTCCGGTGCGGCACTTGCTAGATAACAAAGCTTTTACTTGTATATAGAAAAATCAGATAAGAATGACTAATATAGTTATTAGACGAGATAAGTGGGTAATAGTAATTCATTATTTTGGTGACAGATTAAAATAAAACTTTTATGTACAAAGCATATCAAAGTATTAAAAGCCAGGTAAATCCTTTCAGAAATAAATTAACTAGAAATATTACGGAAACTCAGAAATGGCAATTTTAAAAAGTTCACAATTCGCAAATGAAAAGTGTGGATAACATCTAGATCACGTTAAATTGACTTGGGAGACAGCACACCCAGTGGGGATGGTATCACCAACTTTTATATTGCAATTTGAGCCCACAATTTCCAACAGTATCTGCTTGCAAGTTCAGAATTGTCCCTGATAACATATGTAGATGCTTCTGAAGTTTCAACTGCATCATTAGTCAGGTGAAAAATTAGTTTTAGGCAATAGGCAGGCTCTATTTAGTAATAGTAATCCCAAGCTGTAATGCGGGCTTCACAGACAAATAGCTTATTTTCTCCACTATCAACTGCCTCATTCTTTCCTTCCTTCCTTCCCCTTCCACCCTCATTTGTCATATCCCATTCCACGCCAAATCCTGCTCACTCATTCACTGATGTCTTGGCTGGCCTGGTCCCCTCCACATCTCTACCTCACTCTCCTCCTATATGACTTTTAAAACCCATTTCTTTGACTAAGCCTTTGGTCACTCTCTCTAATCTTTCCATCTTTGGCTGCTTGTCTTTTTTTTATTATGCCTCTGTGTTTAAGGCTCAGTGAAATACAGTACTTAATACTGTAGGCCCCAGCACTAAGATAAGTCTTCAGGAGGGAGGTTGGAGTGGGAAGCCAAAGGGTAAGTCCACCACTCCATTTTCAAGATTTATGCTAGGCTGTGGAGGTTAAAATCCACTTACACCCCCACCTTGCACCTCCATAAGGTCTTTCCCATTCATAGAGTAAATACTGTGCTGAATGTGAAAGAAACTTTAACATTCATTTCAGGATAATTAATATTTATAATTTTATACAGACCACCTTAACCTTTGGACACAATGGGGATTTACAGTGGCTGGTAGAGTGGAATGCAGTTTTGGTTAACAGCCATTATGATGTAAAGAGTCCTTCTCATGTCTGGATATTTGCACAGTCTGTGAAAGATCCGTGGGTTCTGTGCCTCTTCAGCTTCCTCAGACTGGAGAATCTTCCAAAGCATTGCCCTACTGCACTTAGCTATGCCTGGCCATATGCTTTTACCAGATTGCAGCTGTTGATGCCTCACATTGATCCTAAGTAAGTAACACTGAATATATTGGTTTATTTTTTAAAGGTGTTGAGAAACCACAGGAGCAATTACTCTGTTATGCTGACCTTTCCCTCTCTCCTTAGCCCTACTCAAGATAGTAGTTATGCAATTTGAAGCAAAACCAGATCTGGTTTAGGCTCTAGACATAATGAAAGGATTTGTTTTTTGACCTGAGTGATTCTAAGCAAAGGCTAAATGCACATTTTCCATGTAATGGCTGTACCACTCAAAGAAACCAAGGGAGCTTGTGGAGGCACTGTTAAGTGGAAATGGGTAGGCAGTGTGAAGGGGCTCATGTGGAACATAAACACTGGCATAGATCTGCTGAGCTGAATTGTCTGTAAATTCTTTGTAATACTGTGCATAGTTCTAGCAGACAGTAAGTGGTTTAAGATAGACTACAATTTCAGATTTCTGCTGTTCTATATTTTGCAGTAGTCCTATGTACACAAAAAAAGTGAGTACAGCAAGTGGTGGGGACAACTATGTGACCCTTTGGAGGAACTATCTTATCCTTTGCTTTGGAGTAGCGAAACCCAGTATCATGAGCCCTGGTCACCTTAGAGCTTCAACTCCAGAAATCATGGCTACAACTCCTGATGGTAGCTATAACTATGATAACAAGGTACCAATTTTTTTTATTTAACATGAGGGTAAACTTAATGCTTTGCAGCTAACTTTCTACAGAAAAATCAAAGCTGTTGAGATGAATTTTAAAAATTTATTTTGAGAATATTGTTAATTTTGAGGTGATTCCAGTAGTGTGGTATGTCTCAAAAAACGTGTGGCACTTTAATGAGCTAATGTGTATGTTGAATCATCTAGTTTCTGTAGGGAGGAGCTGAGGGAAACAATATGGCTTCCTGTTGGAAGAGAGGAAAGAAATCAAACGAGTTAATCGGAATGTTTTTGCTCATTGTCAGCTTGGCTTAGTGGTAGTACCCTACCTCTGAGTCAATAGACTTGAACACATTTTTTTAAAAAGACTTGTAGTTATATAGTGCCTTTCACAACCACTAAAGCACTTTACAGCCAGTGAAGTACTTTTGAAGTCACTGTTGTAATGACAGAATTGCAGCAGCCAACTTACGTACTGCAAGCTCCCATAAAAGCAATGTGATAATGACCAAAAAATCTGTTGTTTTTGTGATGCTGATTGAGGGTAAATATTAGTCAGGACATTGGGGATAAATCCCTTGTTCTTCTTCAAAATAGTGCCCTGAGTTCTTTTACACCCACCTGAGAAGGCAGACAGGGCCTCAGTTTAACGTCTCATCCAAAAGATGGGGGCAGTGTTCTAGCGAACCACATAAATAGAGAAGTAGAGAGGGTTTTAAACTGAATAGTGGGGGCAAGGGATCAAATTTGGGAAGATATGGTAAATCAAGGAGTAGAGACAAGGCATGAGAGAAAGGTATTAATATGGGAAATAGAGTCATAGAGTTATACAGTACAGAAACAGGCCCTTCGGCCCATCGTGTCTGTTAGGCCATCAAGCACCTAAATATTCTAATCTCATTTGCCAGCACTTGGCCCGTAATCTTGTATGCTATGGCGTTTCAAGTGCTCATCTAAATACTTCTTAAATGTTGTGAGGGTTCCTGCCTCTACCACCTCTTCAGGCAGTGCTTTCCAGATTCCAACCACCCTCTGGGTGATTTTTTTTCCTCAAATCCTCTCTAAACCTCCTGCACATTACCTTAAATCTATGCCCCTTGGTTATTGACCCGCTGCGCTAAGGGAAAAAAGTTTCTTCCTATCTAACCTATCAATGCCCTTCATAACTTTGTATATCTCAATCATTTCTCCCCTTAGCATTCTCTGCTCTAAAGAAAACAACCCTAGCCTTTTCAGTCTCTCTTCATAGCTGAAAATGCTCCAGCCCAGGAAACATCCTGGTGAACCTCCTCTGCATCCTCTCCAGTGCAATCACATCCTTCACACCCTACACAGTGTGCCCAGAGTGTGCTTAGGGTAAAGAAGTATGCGATAGGTGTGCCCAAGAGTGCTCTAAGCGTGCCCAGGATGGGCACGGAGAGAGCAAAGGTATAATGGGGTGACCAAGAGTGTGTTGTAGTGCCCAAATGTGTTCTCGGTGTACCCAAGTGTGTGTTCGAGATGCCCAAGGGGGTGCTCGGTGTGACCAAGTGTCTTTAGGCGTGCCCAAGTCTGTGCTAGGTGAAGGCAACTGCGCGCTAGGAGTGACCAGATTGTGCTCAGTTTGTTTAAGTGTGTGATAGGGGTTTTCAAGTGTGTACTAGGGGGTGATCCGAGTGTGATAGAGGCGCATAAGACAGTGATCAGTGTGCACAGAGTGTGACCAAGAGTGTACTGGAGAATAACAAGTGTGTGTTACGTGTGACTGAGTGTGTGCTAGGAGTGAGCAAGTGTGTGCCTGGGGTGCGCAAGAGCCTGCTAGGGGTGCCCAGGAGTGTTCTAGCTGTGCACTAGAGTGAGAAAGGGGAGCCCAGCTTGTGATAGAGGTGGCAAAGTTCATACTTAGTTTGCCCAGAGTGTGCTAGGGCTGTCCAGGAGCATGCTAGAGAATGACAAGGGTGTTCTACTGGTGCCCAAAATTGTGCTAGGAGAGCCCAAATTGTGCTAGGGTTGTTCAATTGGGTGATAGGGGTGCCCGAGAGTGTACTAGGGGCACCCAGGGTGTGAGGGGTGTGCCCAGTGTGTTATGAAGGTACCATAGAAAGTGATCAGTTTTCCCAGAGCGAACTAGGGTCTCAAAGCCTGTGATCGAGAATGACAAGAGTGTTCTAGGGTTGCCCAAGAGTGTACGAGGAGTGAGAAACTGTGTAATAGGGGTGCCCAAGATTGTGGTAGGGGTGACAAACATGTGCTAGCATGTCCAAGTGTCTGCTAGGTCTGCCCAAGTGTGGGCCAGTTTGCCCAAATATGTGCTCGGAGTGTCCAGCGATTGCTAAGTGTGCCCAGGAAGGTGCTAGGCCTGCACAAGATTGAGGTAAAGGTGGCCAAGAGAATGATGGTGTGCCCAAGAGTGCGCTAGGTGATGGCAAGTGAGTGGGAGGAGTGTCCAGATTGTCATAGGATTGTCAAAGTGTATGGTATGGGTGCAGAGTGTTTTAGGGGTGCCCAAGACTGGGCTAGGTTTTGCGCAAATGTGTGATTAGTGTGCCCAAGAGTGTTCTAGGCGTGGCCAAATGTGGACCAGGATTGCCCAGGGTGTTATGGGGTGACTAAACATGTGCTAGAGATGGGCAGGAGTGGTCTAGGTTGTCAAGTGTGTGATGGGGTGCCGAAGAGTGGGCTAGGATTGGCCAAATTTCTGCTTATTGTGCCCACACTGTGCTTGTGTGCCCAAGAATTAGAAAAAAGGGTGCCCAAGATTGAGATGTAGGATGGCAGCACTGAGATAAGGGTGCCCAGTATGTGCTAGGGTTGCAGAAGTGTGTACTAGGGGTGTCTAACTAAGAGTGTGCTAGGTGATGGCACATATATTAGGAGTGCCCAGATTATGCTAGTGATGCACAAGAGTGTACTTGGGGATGGCAAGAGTGTACTAGTTGTGTCCAAGTGTGTACTAAGGGTGCCCAGAGATTGCTTGGGGCGACCAGTGTGTGGTACAGGTGCCCAAAAGTGTGCTCAATGTACCCAGAATGTGTGAGGTCTGTCCAAGAGTGTGATATAGAATGACAGGTGTGTGCTATAGGTGACCAAGTGTGCACTAGGAGTAAGTGTGTGCTGCGTGTTCCAAAGTGCATGCGAGGGGTGAATAAACGTGTTCTCGGTGCGCACATGAGTGTCCTAGCTGTGTCCAAGAGTGTATTAGAGGATGGAAAGGGTTTGATAGGCGTGTCCAAGAGAGTGCTGAGGTGCCCAGAAGTGTTTTAGGGGTGCCCGAGTGTGTGAAAGAGGTGGCCAAGGAGGTGCTCGCTGTTCTCAGCGCGTAATGGGGGTGCCCACGTGTGTGCTGAGTGATGACATGTCACAGAATCACAGAATAAGACCGTGCAGAAGAGGCCCTTTGGCCCATCGAGTCTGCACTGATGCATTAAAACACCTGACCTGTCTACCTAATCCCATTTGCCAGCACTTGGCCCATAGCCTTGAATGTTATGACGTGCCACGTGCTCATCCAGGTAATTTTTAAAGGATGTGAGGCAACCTGCCTCTATCACCCTCCCAGGCAGGGCATTCCAGACCGTCACCACCCTCTGGGTAAAAAAGTTCTTCCTCAAATCCCCCTTAAACCTCCCGCCCCTCACCTTAAACTTGTGACCCCTCGTAACTGACCCTTCAACTAAGGGGAACAGCTGCTCCCTTTCCACCCTGTCCATGCCCCTCATAATCTTGTACACCTCGATCAGGTCACCCCTCAGTCTTCTCTGCTCCAGTGAAACAACCCAAGCCTATCCAACCTCTCTTCAAAGCTTAAATGATAAACAGACTGTGATAGGAAGGGTCAGAGCATACAAATCTGAGTAAATCAACAGATATGGCTAGAGGTTACAAAAATAATAAAAGGACGAAACTATAAAGGGTCTCTATCTGAATGCACATAGCATTCGAAACAAAACAGATGAACTGAGAGCACAAATAGAAAAAAATATACGATCTGATAGCCATTACAGAGACATGGCTGCAGGACGACATAGATTGGGACCTGAATATTGAAGGGTATATAGCATTTAGGACGGACAGGAAGCTAGGGAAAGGTAAAGGGGTAGCTCTATTAATTAATGACGGTATTAGTTCAATAGAGAGGGATGACCTAAGTTCAGCAGACCAGGATGTAGAACCAGTTTGAGTAGAGATGAGAAATCATAAAGGCAAGAAGTCATTTGTGAGAGTGGTGTACAGGCCACCTAACATTAACCACACTGTAGGATGGGATATAAAGGAAGAAATAATGGCAGCTTGTCAGAAAGGTACAGCGATAATTATGGGGGATTTTAACCTACATATAGACTGGAAAAATCAGATAGGCAGAGGTAGCCCCTAGGTAGCAGCAATCATAATATGATTGAATTTTACATTCAGTTTGAGGGAGAGAAGAATGGGTCCAAGACTAGTATTTTAAACTTAAATAAGGGCAATTATGAGGACATGAAAGCAGAGATAACTAAAGTGAACTGGCAAATCAAGTTAAGGGATAGGTCAAAAGAAATGCAGTGGCAGACATTTAAGGGGATATTTCAGAATTCGCAGAATAGATACATTTCAACGAAAAAAAAAATTCCAAAGGTGGGCCCCGACATCCATGGTTAACTAAAACAGTTAAAGATAGTATCAAATTTAAAGAAAAAGCCTATAATTGCGCAGGTCCAAAGATTGGACAGAATATAAAAAACAGCAAAGAATGACTAAAAGATTGATAAGGAAGGTAAAATTGAGTATGGGAGAACGCTAGCTAGAAATATAAAGACAGATAGTAAGAGTTTCTATTGATATTTGAAAAACAAAAGAGTTAACAAAGTGTGCGTTGGTCCAATAGAAAGTGAATCTGGGAAATTAATAATGGATAATAAGGAAATGGCAGATGAATTGAACAGGTATTTTGCATCGGTCTTCACTATTGAGGATACAAGTAACATCCCAGTATTAGCCGTAAATCAGGAAATGAAAGGGAGGGAGGAACTCAAGAAAATTACAAGCACGAGGGAAGTGGTACTTAACAAATTGTTGGAGCTGCGGGATGACAAGTCCCCAGGTCCTGATGGACTTCATCCTAGGATGTTAAAAGAAGTGGCTAGTGAGATAGTTGATGCGTTATTTTTAATTTTCCAAAATTCCCAAGATTCGGGGAAGGTTCTGGTAGATTGGAAAATAGTGACTGTAACTCCTTTATTCAAAAAAGGATGGAGACAGAAAGCAGGAAACTACAGGCCATTTTTCTTAACATCTGTCTTAGGGGAAATATTATTATTAAAGACGGTAAAGAAGGGCATTTAGAAAAATTCAAGGTAATCAGGCAGAGTCAACATGGTTTCGTGAAAGGGAAATCATGTTTAACCAATTTATTGGAGTTCTTTGAAGGAGTTACATGTGCTGTGGATAAAGGGGAACCTTTATTGTACTGGATTTCCAGAAGGCATTTGATAAGGTGCCACATCAAAGGTTATTGCAGAAAATAAAAGTTCATGGTGTAGGAGGTAGCATATTGGCATGGATAGAAGATTGACTAGCTAACAGGAAACAGAGAGGAGGCATAAATGGGTCATTTTCTGGTTGACAAGATGCAACGAGTGGTGTGCCACAGGGATCTGTGCATGGGCCTCAACCTTTTACAATTTATATAAATGACTTAGATGAAGGGACCGAAGGTATGGTTGCAAAATTTGCTGACAAAGATAGGTAGGAAAATAACTTGTGAAGAGGACATAAGAAGGCTACAAAGGGATATAGTGAGTGGGCAAAGACCTGGCAAATGGAGTATAATGTGGGAAATTGTCCACTTTGGCAGGAAGAATAAAAAGGAAGCATATTTAAATAGTGAGAGATTGCAGAGCTCTGAGATGCAGAGGGATATGGGTATCCTAGTGCATGAAACGCAAAAGATTAGTATGCAGGTACAGCAAGTAATTAGGAAAGCTAATAGAATGTTATCGTTTATTGCAAGGGGAATTGAATGCAAAAGTAGGGAGGTTATGCTTCAGCTGTACAGGGCATTGGTGAGACCACATCTGCAGTACTGTGTATAGTACTGGTCTCCTTATTTAAGGAAGGATGTAAATACATTGAGGGCAGGACAGAGAAGGTTCACTAGACTAGTACCTGGAATGGGCTGGCAGTCTTACGAGGAAAGATTGGACAGCTAGGCTTGTATCTACTAGAAATCAGAAGAGTAACAGGCAACTTGATTGAAACATATAAGACCCTGAGGGGTCTTGACAGGGGGATGTGGAAAGGATGTTTCCTCTTGTGGGATAATCTAGAACTAGGGGTCACTGTTTAAAAATAAGGGGTTTCCCATTTAAGACAGCGATGAGGAGAAATTTTTTCTCTTAGAGGGTCGTGAGTCTTTGGAATTCTCTTCCTCAAACGGCGGTGGAAGCAGAATCTTTGAATATTTTTAAGTCAGAGGTATATAGATTCTTGATAAGCAAGAGGGTGGAAGGTTATTGGGGTCGGTGGAAATGTGTAGTAATCAGTTCAGCCATGAACTTATTGAATGGCGGAGCAGGCTCAAAGGGCCGAGTGGCCTACACCTGCTCCTAATTCGTATGTTCGTATGTACCTCTGACAGAGCAGCACTCCCTCAGTAATGCACTGGGTGCTAACCTTGATTTTTGTGCTCAAGTCCTGGAGTGCGGCCTGAACCCAAAACCTTCTGACTTGGAGGTAAGTCTGATATAAACTGAGCCACGTCTTTGGACATCTAGGGCAGGATTTTCCGTTTTGGATCGGGACCCCGGCATTGGCATCAAATGCGGGTCCTGACCCCACACCCTGTTGTGAGCAACAACCCAACATCGATTTTTGCTAAATTGGTCAATTAATGACCAGAGGGCACACTTGTTGTCCAATAGGAGGCTGTCCAGCACTGAAGGAGTTGCAGCCTGCTGTTGCAGGTAAGGGAGAGAGGGGGTGCCTTCATCTACAGGTGCCCTCTCAGCACTTTCAAATTATTTGAAATAAAAAATTGCCACAGCAGCCAGACTAGCATTGTGGAGGATAGGCAGGAAGGAGGGTCCTCAATGTCATCCTGGAGCACTGGCCCCATGGTCATCCAGCAGGAAGCTGCCTCAAGGCAGCTACCGTGGTCACGATGCCCGTGGGAAAATTCCAGTCTGCCTCTGATCAGTGGACTTAATTGGGCAGATAGCTGTTCTGCATCTGATCTGGCCTTCCCAGAAATAGCTTGGGGGCGGGATGGTGATGGCAAACCAGCATGCCGGCCAGTGGCGTGAAATTACACTCTTACCCGCCTCAGTTCTCGCCCCTATCGGCTCCGAAAATCCTGCCCCTAAACTAACATTTCAGTGCAGTACTGAAGAAGGGCTGCCGTGTCAAATGTACTGTAGCTGGATGAGTTATTAAACCGAGGTCCTGTTCAGGTAAATGCAAAACATGCCATAGTATTCTTTCAGAGAAAAATAAGTTCTTCCAGTATCCCAGTAAACGTTCGTTCCTCAATCAATTCCATCAAAAGAGATTAGGGTCATTTATCCTATTTGCTGTTTGTAGGAGCTTACTGGGCTGGATTTTGTTGGGGTGGCAGTGGCCCCGACAATGGACTGGAAAGGCGGGGACAACTAGCCTTGGCCTTTTGAGGGAGCCCCAGCTGGATTCTGTGTCAGTCTCGCAGCTAATGAGCTGCCCTCTGGGCTCCCATTCCTTTAAGGATGAGATACCATCTCCAAGAGCTGCCAGCCAATCAGAGGGCCGGCAGCTCTTCAGTGTCAGCAGCGCCATGGGCAGCAGTGACCACTTCTGGAACTGCACCCAGATGAGAGATGTGACATTGGGCGCCGGCCTCACAGCAAGGTAAGTAGGGTTGGGGTCGTCTGCCCCAATCAGGCAGGCCCTGGTGAGGGGGCGCTGGGTGAAGGGTGGGATTGATTGGTGAGGCCAAGGGGGTTGTTGCTGCGGGAGCGGGCATTGCTGCAGGGGGGCCCCTGCAAGGGCCACAGCATGCCCAATTAAGAGGCTGCCCCCCACCCCCCGCCGCAAACCTGCAGGGAGGCCTCCAAGGTTCACCAGGAAGTCTCCCCAAGCAGTGGAGGGCCTGCCGTCACTGGTAAAATGCTACTGGCAGTTGGAAGAGGCCCTTAATTGGTCACTTAAATGGCACAATTGGACTCTGTGCAGGAGGGCTGTCCTCCACCTTACCCGCCGCTGGCAAAATGCCATGGCGATGGGAAACAGATGGGCATGCCACCCCTCACCCTCCCTCCCAATTTTTCGCACCATCCCCCAACCCCCCCCCCCCCCCCTCCAGCCTCCTATCCTGCTCCAGCAGGCCCCATAAAATTCAGCCCATTGTGTGCAAATTTGGCTGCTGTGTTTGCCTACCTAACAGCAGTGACTTCACTTCAAAAACAATTCATTAGTTATGAAGCACTTTGGGACGTCATGAAAAGTAGTATAGAAATGCAAGTTCTATTTTTCTTGCATGGTGGTTCACAATTATGTGGCCAAGGAGACCAGACGGTCTCTACAAAAAAAAGCTGAACGAAGTTAATTTATTCATCCTATTCTATTTTGTTCTAAAAAGATACAGAAAATAACTTTTATAAATATTGTATAAAATAGGAAAGATGTATATTTGAAAAACTGGAAAGAATATTTTGCACTCCTAAACTCAAAGGTTGCTTCCCATACATGACACTATTATGTGAACGACATAATTTTTGTGATTACGGAGCATAGGTGAAGAGGAAAAGACCATGACACAGGACACCATCAAAGTTGAAAGGGAAGAGACTAGATAAATTTGTTATTAGATAACTCCAACCTTGGGTTTTAAAATCTGTAGAGTGTAGAAGGAAGAGAAGTCTGAATTTCCTATTATCCTATTGCCTTTTTTTACAAATATGTGAGAGAAGGATTATGCAAAAACATATACTGGGTCAGATTGTGAAATATTAGTTTTATTGTATCATTGATGAATTTACATTATATAAATATATTTAATTAGCTGCATTTTTTTTTCACTTTTTTTGTATGAAATGACTATAGGCCTTTGAGGTAAAAAGTGAAATCATGATTTATTTGCACTAGAAAGTTCTTCAATATATTTTAGGATTGTCATTATTTATCGTTGCACAGGTCATAGGAACGCCATCTGTGGCAGTATTGTTGAAACAGCTGGTCCCATTGATGCGTGCTGAAAGCATAGAAATTACAGAATCACTGGTACTGGGATTTGGAAGGACAAATTCTCTTGTGTTCAGGTACCTCAAGAATCAACTTTTGGCTTTGCCTACTAAAATGTAGCAGTTATAATAAGGTCAGATCAAGGGCAGGAACGGAGGCAGACACACAAAATGGCAGGAGCATGCCCAACATTGTCCTGGCCCCTGCCATTTTGGCTGGGGCAGGGAAGGCTACAGACTGCCTTCCTTACACTGGCTAATTGAGGCCCTTAAGTGGCTAATTAATGGCCACTTCAGGGCAGCCTCTCGCCTCCACTCCGATTTCATTGAAGTCGGAAAGATCAGGGGCCTGCTTCTGCGCGGAGGCACCACCAGATAAAACCTGGTGACCTCATAGTAGACTCGATTGGGGAGGGGTGGGCCCCTCCTCTGGGGGCAATCCATGCCCCCCCCCCCCCAGCAGCAAAGACTGCCCCAACAGCAAGCCTGCCTGACTGGCCCCAGTGACCCCGACCCCACTTACCTGCGTCCTGGGGTCTCCCAACATCTTGTTCATGATAGGCCTCCTACAATACCAGCAGTGGCCACTGCTCCCAGTGGCACTACTGGTACTGCAGAGCTGCTGCCCCTGCAGAGCTGTTGGCTCTCTGATTGGCTGGCAGCTCTGGAGGCGGGAGCTCAGCCCTTAAAGGGACAGCGTCCCTGACGGCGGGCAATTAATTGGCTCCTTGCCGAGAAATTGCACCAGGGATCCACTGGAGGGCCAAGGCGGGGTCTCCCTCCACCTTCCGGCCCAGAACTGGGACCCCCGTCACCGAGATAAAATTCCGTCCTAAGTCTTTAATATCGCTTTACAATTTTTATTGCAGTGATAATTATAAATTTCAGTATGAAATAATCACCTTTGTATTTCAAGTGATTTGTGGATTATTTTGGCATTTGAGGGCTCTGTACATTTCTTTAAAAATAAAAAAACGCAGAAGCCTAGAATTTCTACAAACCTGTTTGGGTTACAGAAGTGCTGTGGAATGATTTTTGCAATGCCGCCTAAACGTTGTCAGCTCTCTATGCAATATTGCAGACAAGTGGTTGTTTGAATAACTTGGGCAGGTGCCCTGCATTTTGAGAGGCACCTACCCTACTGTGCTTTAGGAAATTCAGAATAGCACTCCAAGGATGAGGGGCCTGGTGGATGGAAAAATTATAAATAAGAATAAAAAAAGTTATCTTTAGCTTAGAATTATTATAAATCCAATGATGTACACAGGTAGTAAAGTCAGTGCAAATATAAAACAGAAACCCAATTGACACGCCCACTCACTTTTTTAATCGATATTAGCCACTAGAGGGAAATACATTTTTTACATAGAGTATTGAGGCTGTGGAATGTATGACTGGAGTTAGGGATTGAACCAGAGACCATGACAACATTTAAGAATAGATTAGATGAATGATTGAAGGAAAGGAGTGTAAAGGGATCTGGGAACAAGGTAGGTACAAGAGTTTAGGAGGGTGAAATTGGCCTACGCCAGCAGTATGAAACTTGCTCATAGTGAATTGCAGCCAATTATGCACTGCACCAGTTTTTATGTTCCATTGACTTGGAAAATATTGCCAAAATTTTTAATTTCAAATTAAGTAAAAGAGATCCTGAAACCAGGAAGCAAGTCTCGAAAAAAGAGTTTGAACTATCGTTCTGTGAACTTCAGTAGAAAGATCGGGCACGGTGAAAAAAATCAGTTGCCGATTCGCAACAACCCCATTTCGCCCTGCTGGCTTAGACCAATTTCACCTCCTAGGACTGCTGCTCATTTGGAGGACAAAATGAATATGGACTGTTAGCCCAAGCAGCCTTTTTTCACATTGTAATTTTATGTATGAACTATGCCCCAAAATGTGGCTAGTTATGCACTGGTGCCATCACATCCATCTGAAATTACCTGTCACAATTTCAGTTGAAGGAAAAAGGGGGCAGAATTGGGAATAGTATGCCTATTTTTTGGATGCTATGAGTGCCCTTAGGATTCCAAAATAACATCCGCAGAGCCGGCACACATCTGACACAATGCACACCAAATGCCATCTTGGTAAAAGGGTTAGCACATGCACTTAGTGTCTGCTCGAAGTATGTGAAGCAGGCAGATTATGATATGCTGAATTGATGCCAGCGCTGCCATTTTGGAGCTCCATGCTCCAGCCAATGCCCTCCCTTAGCCTTGCATAGCTGAACTCCTGTAAAACAGCATGAAGGACTCCCCACCAGCGCCATTTAAAAGGGACCAATAACTACTTACAGGTTGGTGGCTGCTTTATTTCTTCTGGCTGTTGCTACAATTCTACAAGTTTTGGGTGCTTTCTATAGTTGTTTCAAGTTTCGAAAGTCTACAGGGAGTGGTGTGGCAGGTACTAAAGGACCGGGGGCACAAGTCGGCCTTCCTCTTGGAATCGAGCATGAGTTAGAGAATGAGCAAAGGCCACAGAGAGTAGGACAAGCTATTAGAAGAGGGTGCAGGAGGAGAAGGGCTCCCAGCAGGAGGCCATAGTCATTCAGGGTGTTTAGGGAGAAACTCTTCTACCTGATGCAGAGCGATGACCAATACTTCAGATGTCTGCACTTCATTAATGATGTCGTCACTGAAATCTGCCAACTGCTGTAGTCACAACTCCAACCTCAGAGCAGGGTAAGGACCACATTGCCAGTGACTGTGAAGGTGACCGTGACAATGAACTTTTATGCATCTGGCTCCTAAGGGAGGCCAATGAGGCTGTCTATTCAAATAGAGATAACTTAATTAAATTCCTTCTTCCTTCTTCCTAGAGAGAAGCTAGTGAAATAAGCACAAAGGTTTGCAAGGATTGCAGACTTCTCCATAGTACAGGGTACCAGTGACACACACACATTTCTTTGCATGTCAACTCTGTCATGTATCGGAACCAAAAGTGATTCCACTCTCTCAACATGCAGCTGGTGTGTGACCATAGGCAGCGCACCATCCAGGTCAGTGCCTGGTATCCTGGTAGCAGTCACGATGCCTTTGTTCTACAACAGTCTGCTGTGCTAGCTGTGTATTTTAAGGCAAGCTATGACTACTGGGCAGCAGGTGGCAACCTACTGATGTCGTGACTCCAGTTCACAAACCACATACATGTGTATACAATGAGAGCCATGCCACCACAAGACTATTGGCATGTTAATTCTGCTGCCTGGACTGCTCTGGAGGTCCCCTGCAGTAGTCAGCTAATCCAGTCTCAAGATTTGTGGTGCATTCTGCATGCTGCACAGTCTTGCCAGCCTGGAGGGACAGCCCTTGCCACCATCTATCGGGTGATACTTTACCCTCCCAAATCCCTACCCCAACCCTTCAGTACTCCTGTACCTTTCTACTCTCCTGCAGTTGTTCCAGGCTTGACTCCCTCTTAGATAAGCTTACAGCTGCACTCTGTGCCTCTCTTGACATCCTCTAAAGGGCCCATGAAGGCACTCAGTGTTGCTTCATTACAAGCAGCAACCTCAACTGCCCCATCCTGCTCTCTCAGCCGACCTTCTCTCCCAGCAACACCCCCCCCCCCCCCCGCCCATTCTGGGCTAATCTTGCTGATTTCCTCCCTGTCCAACTCCCCCCGCCACGGATGACTCTGTGGACTCTGCCAATGGATCAGCCTTGTTGTATATTTGGTTGGTATGCTGCCACCTTAATATACTTAGTTAGTTTAGCTTAGAGGGATTCCTAGTCTTGATTACTTAGAACATTAACTTTTATTACATTATAACTATGTACAGCTCCACACCAGTCTGTGTGACTCCTCTGAAGCCATGCTGCATCTCTCCTCAAGTCCCTCTGACATGTGATCTCGTACATTCTTTACACTTTCTCACATTAACCCTTTCAAACCCTTGTACTACAAGCTATCACCGCCCCACTCTGCATTGTCCTCTAGAATGTCCGTTCTCTTGTGAAGAAGGTGCTTGCCATCCATGAGCTTACCGTGGACAACTGTATCGACATCATGGCCTTGATGGAAATCTGACTGAGGGGTGGTGACACCTTCACCCTAAATGAACTGTCCAGCCTTTGGCTCTCTGTTTACCACGACATTTCTGCAGCTACTGATTTGCTCAGCTGCATCCTCACATCTGCGTTTGAAGCCCTAGGCCCCACTTAAACTATTATTCTGTCGAACAAAAGCAAAATATTGATGATGTTGGAAATCTGAAATAAAAATAGAAAATGCTGGAAATACTCAACAGGTCTGGTAGCATCTGTGGAGAGAAAAACAGTTAACATTTCAGGTCTGTGACCTTTCATCAGACTCTGAGCTCATCCTGTCCATGAGACCCACCTCCCGCTCTCTCGACTCTATTTCCACTAAACTGTTGACCATCCAACTTTACTTCCTGGTTCCAACGTTAGCTAATATTGTTAACGGATCTCTCTCTCTTCAGGTACTGTCCCTCTCTCCTTCAAATATACCATTATCACCCCTCTCCTTAATAAATCAACCCTTGACCCCATCTTCTACCTCCTCATCTTCAATCTCCCTTTCCTCTCCAAAGTCCCTGGGGGTGAGGCTGGTGGAATTTTATGTAGGTGACGGGAGTCTCGGCCACCAGCTGAGGAGCCAGTGAGCCGCACGTTGCTTCCTCTGTGAAAGGTCTGCCATATTACTTGCCAATTAGGAACTTGAGTGGACAGCAGCTGGCCTTCTCCAGAATTAAGGACTATGGTGACGCAAGTCCTGTCCGATGACAGCTGCTGGCCAATTAAAGGCCTGAAGCTCTTTTACTGAGCAGTGCCACTGCACAGCTGGTGGCAGCTGGTGGTAGTGCACCTACTGGAGGCCCAGGAGCATCAAGGGACCCAGGCCACAGGTGAATCATGACGGGAGAGGTTTCAGAGGTGGGGATCGTGGGAGGTGGGTGGGTGGTGGAAGCAAAGGCAGGGGGTGGCTCTCAGCACCCCCCCTTTCCCAATGCCAGGTCCCTCCATCAGGCACTAAATGCCTTTGAATGATGGACCCACCCCCATCCCAGAACTGGCAAGCAGCCCGCACGGGCTTGCTTGGAGTGCTCCCTGCGTGGCGACAGGCCCAATCGCTGCTGGGCTAATACTGCAGAGGTGGGATGAGGCCCTTAATTGGGCATTAATTACTCACTCAAGGGTCTCAATTGGTGACAGGATGTGAAGGCCGTCCACGGGCGACAATCCCGCCCAATTAAATGCTCTTCCCGCCTCCAAACTCACCGCAGGAGAGAGCATAAAATCCCCTCTCCCTTGAATGTGTTGACGCCTCCCAAATCCATGCCCATCTTTCCTGGAACTCCATATTTGAATTCCTCCAATCAGGTTTCCACCCTGCCACAATACCAAAACGGCTCATCAAAGTCACAAATGACATCCTATGTAACTGTGACAATGGTAAACGATCCCTCTTTGTCCTTTTCAATCTGTCTTCAGCCTTTGACATGGTTACTCCTTCATCCTCCAGCACCTCGAAACCATCATCCAGCCGAGTGGGACCGCAGTTGCCTGGTTCCAGTTTTATCTATCTAACCGTAGCCAGAGAACCACCTGAAATAGCTTCTCTTCCCACTCCTGTACCATTACCTCTGGCATCCCCCAAGGATCTATTCTTAGCCCATTCCTAATTCTTGTCTACATGCTGCAGCTGGTGACATCATCCAAAAACACAGCATCAGTTTTCACATGTACACTGATGACACCCAGCTCTATCTCACTACCATCTCTTTCAACTCCTCCATTCACTCGAAACTATCAGATGGCTTGTCCGACATCCAGCAGAAATTTCCTCTGATTAAATATTGGGAACTCAAACTTATGCCCAATATCTCAGTACATGCAGATCTATCCTCTAAGATAAGCACAGTGTCAGTGTCTGAGTTGGTGGCATGCTAATATGAAATCAAGTGACAGTATACTTTCATCATCACTGTCTTCTTGGTCTTCCTCCACTACCTGGGTAGGTTGCAGTTTTTGGGTATCTGAAAAGAAAAAGGGGCAAAGGTAAGGCTGTGCTCAGGGGAGAGGGGAAAGTAGGAGGTGCATGCTTACAGACGAAAGAGACTGTGAGAGAAATGAGAGGCTGGATTTTATCCGGCCAGCAGGAGAGTGAGTGTAGGCGTGGGAGCCCGAAAAAATCAGGTGGGTGCACACGCCCGGAAACCCGACATCGTGATGTCGGTTCCAGATTTTATCAGCAGCAGGAAAGCTCCAAGGCAGCATTGCTGCCACGACACTGCGGGACTGCAATTTGTATTAGTGAACAGTTAGTTAGTATGTATTTGCATTGAAATGAAGCAGATTTTATGGGGGGTTTCAGATTTCGTCAACAGTACACAGGGATCACATGCCTTCAGATCCCCAGCCATTTAAAGGCAGCGGCACTGAGGCGAGCCCTCAATGTTGCCATGGGAAGGCAGCCATGGAGAGCAGTGGATAAGGGAAGAGTGGGGAGAGGAGGCCATTGTCGGCCTCTGCTGAGCTGTCTGCAAGGGTGAGCTCATTCTTGGGTGCAAGGGTAGGGTGGACACAGCCTCAAGTGCAAGGGTGTTATGGACACAGTCTCGGATGCAAGGGTGGGCACAGGCTTGGATGCAAGGGTGTGGTGGGTGTAATCTTGGGTTCTGGGCTTTCTGCAAGGATGGGCACTGAGGGGCATTAGCGTGTCTTCAGAGGGGAGTAGCAACGGGAAGGACCAAGACAAGTTAGTCTCTGCAAGGACAGTGCACAGGAGGAGCAAAACTCAGCTGGCATGGGTCTGATACACTCTGTCTTTATGGACCCCCATGCCACGCAGCAGCAGCTCAGAGGGAGAGAGGGCCACGATCCAGCTAGGCCCACCCGTGAATCTCCAATAGGAGAGAAGCAGCAGTCAGCCACGCCAAGAATGGCCTAGCCATGCCAGGGAGTGTACCGGACTCGCATCAGCTATCTCCAGATATACAAGTGGCAGTGTCAGCAAAGACTCCAGCTCTTCACGAAGGCCATCAACGACTTATGCACCATGCTGCTGGACGAGCTGGCTTCAGTAAACACCCAGTGCCCTGGTTCTGAAGATCATCATGGCACTCAATTTTTAGAGGTCTGACTCCTTCCAGGGATCAATTGGGGACATGTGCGGGGTCTCCCAGGCAGCAGCCCACTGCTGCATCAAGGAGGTGACCAATGCCTTGTTCAGGAGGGCCGACAACTATGTGTGGTACCACACCAATTCTGACAGTCAGGTGGAGAGGGCCATTGGCTTCGGGACCATCGCTGGATTTCCCTAGGTGCAAGGTGTCATTGATTGCACATATGTGGCCATCAAAGGCGGAGCAGCCAGCAGTCTTCATCGAAAGGAAGGGCTTCCATTCGTTCATTGTGCTATTGTCTTGGAAGCAGCCATAAAGCTTACATATTTTGGCAGTCCCAGGTGCCACAGCTTTGCAGGACCCCGGTTGCCTTCAAGGATGGATTCTCAAGGACAAGGGATACCCATTGAAGACATGGCTACTGACGCCTGTGAGGAACTCTCGCACTGCAGCAGAGGAGAGATACAACATCTGCCACAGGGCCACCTGAGCGACCATCGAGCAGGACATTGGGCTGCTGAAGATGAAATTCCAGGGCTTGGATTGATCCAGTGGAGCCCTGCAGTATGTCCCAGCGAGGGTCTTATGTATTGTGTGGTCTGCTCAATCTAGAACAGCAGACGGGGAGGCCTTGCATGAAGAGGACATGATTGATCGCCAGTCCTCTTCATGCAAGGAGGATTTGGAGGAAGCTGCTGAGCAGGCGGCAGTGGATCTTGCTTCCCTTTTACCGGACGCCTGGGCCATTGAGAGACATGCAAAGGAGGCACAGCACAATTTTATACATACCCACTTCCTGCCACCATGATGGCCTCTCAAAGTGAACTCAATAAAGACTCACCTGTTTCGCCTGTCACTTCCTTCCTATTGCACTCCAGTGCCTAGTGCCCAGCTTCACCACTCACTCTGATGCATCTGAGACGCTGACCAAACATGGCTTGTGCCTACACTGAAAGCCCATTGATGGAGTAATAGTTAAGGTTGCATCTCACAAGTCAGCAATGAAAGCATGAGCCATTTAAAACCGTGGATCTGTCCTCTATTTATTACCACAATTGTACCAAACAATGCAAAGGCCACAATTAATACACCCATGAAACCCCAAGTTCATCTAGGTGTTTTTTTTATTCGCTTTTAGTTTTAGAGATACAGCACTGAAACAGGCCCTTCGGCCCACCGAGTCTGTGCCGACCATCAACCACCCATTTATACTAATCCTACACTAATTCCATATTCCTACCACATCCCCACCTGTCCCTATATTTCCCTACTACCTACCTATACTAGGGGCAATTTATAATGGCCAATTTACCTATCAACCTGCAAGTCTTTGGCATGTGGGAGGAAACCGGAGCACCCGGAGGAAACCCACGCAGACACAGGGAGAACTTGCAAACTCCACACAGGCAGTACCCAGAATCGAACCCGGGTCGCTGGAGCTGTGAGGCTGTGGTGCTAACCACTGCGCCACTGTGCTGTGTGTTTCTACACAGTGCAACCCCTGCACTGGTTAGCTGAGGTGGAGGCAGGCTGCTAATCAGGCTGTCCTTTGGCCTGGGTTGACTTTGGCAGGCATCCTCTGCCTGCCTGAAGCCTGAAGGCCCCTGGCTGGCTGAGGGCTTCCTGCACAGGTCATTGCAGCTGCTGGAGCTGGGGTCACCAGCTGAGGAGCAACTGACCACACTGTGAGTGTCCTGAGGGGACCCAGCAGATGTGGTCAGCCTCCCCTCCTCCCTTTTACAGCTCCCTGCTGACCATAGAAGCACAAGGACCTGGAGAAGACTCCAGGTGTGTTGTCCCTCTCTCCCCTTTCCATTGCTGCGTTGAGCTCATGGCCAAGGTGATGGTGTGCAGGTCTGTTCACATCTGTGGGATTTGGCTCTCCATGAAGGTCACTATGCTGTCGATGGAGGAAGCCATATGCTCACACGCCTGAGTCATGGTAGTACTCATGGCATGGATGGACTCCTCCATCCTCAGTTCATGGCCATGCATTGCCTCTGGCAGCTCCGCCAGATGTTCCCTTACCTTTTTCTGCAACTCCAGCATGTTCTGTGCTGCCAACACCAGAGGCACATCATCAGCTAGGGGTTCAGCATGGGCCTGGCCACCCACAGTCCTCCAACTGTCAGTGGCCTCAGCTGTCTCAGCCTCCGTCAGCTGCTCGGGCACATGTCTGGTGGTTTCATCAGCTTTAGACCCCTCTCCCAGGCCCCCCTCTCCCAGCAACTGCACTTGCCTCTGAAGTGCCATGACCCATATGAGGGAACACAAATGTTTATGGGTACGGTTGTTCAGATCTCCTCATGCCAACCATGCGCGATGTGGATCTCCAGAAGTGTGTTGGGGGAAACACACTGTCTCCTCACTGTCTTGTGTGGACACTGCAGTTTCACCATCCGTGATTGCACAGCCACCCCGGGCCCCTGCTAGTTCCAGAGCCACCCCCTCTGCTAACGTCAAAGGATGCACATCAGGGATCCCACCGCCAGTCCTCGATATCTCCCTGGTGTTGTGGGCCTGTTTCTTGTGCAAACGAAAAGAGGGACACATTTAGACCTTGCATGAAGAACAACAGTGCACTTTTGCTAAAATAAGAGCAAAATACTGCAGATGTTGGAACTCTGAAATGAGAACAAAAAGTGCCGAAAATATTCAGCAGGTCTGGCAGCATCAATGTAGAGAGAAACAGAGTTAATGATTCAGGTCTGTGATGAAAGGAACGTTTTGTTCTCATTTCAGGGCACTTATGCTCATGGCAGCCCCTATCCCTTGATAGGCTCCTCCCCACATCCACTCTCTGACGATATAATGAAGGTGAGCTCTGGAAGAAGGCAGCCTTTCACCGAGATGCAGCCATGCCTTCTGCCCAATCACACCCCTTCCCTTTTGTTCTCTTCCCCACCAAAGCCCCCCCCCCACTTCACTTGCTTAAAACCTAATTATTTTCTAACCTTTGCCAGTTCTGATGAAAGGTCACAAACTTGAAACATTAACTGTGCTTCTCTCTCCACAAATGCTGCCTGATCTGCTGAGTATTTCCAGCACTTTCTTTTTTATTCAGCTTTCCAGCATCTGCAGTATTTTTCTTTTAGTTGACTGTTTGGTATGAGTCCTGATTGAGAGATTAGTGATGGGTTGTGGTGAATTGAGCAATGGCTAAGGCTAATGGTGCTGTTAGGTAGATATGGCATTTGAAGATGTAGGGCTGGGTTTTAAGCAGCCGGCAGGGTTCCCAACACAGGGCCTGAAAGGTGAGGGGAACCTCGCCTCGGCCATTTGGGAGACCACCGACTGCATCTTATGGCACTGAAGCAATTAAGTGCCTGGCACCAGGGTCCCTGTCCCATTAAGCATGGGGATCCCGCCTCCAAGAGCAACTGGCCAATCAGAGGGCAGGCAGCTCAGCAGTCTCAGGAGCACTGCCAGGAGTGTGGCCACTGCTGGAACTGCAGCAGTCACCGGATAAGGAGCAAGCATCGAGGCCTGCACTGCAGATAAGTGGGGGCGAGTCGCTGGGGCCAGTCAGGCAGTCCCTGGTGAGGGGAGGGGGGAGGGGGCAGTTGAAGGCAGGTGGTTGGGTGGTGGCACAGAGGCAGCCTTTGTCACCGGGGGTTCTCCATGTACCACAGATTGCCCATGGAGGCACCCACCCCACCCCTGACCATCCTACACAGAGGCTGCCAGGAGTTGCTGGGCGGCTTCCTCACATGGCGGAGATGTTATGTTTATGCTGGGTTGCTGAATATATTATGTATGTCTGATTTATCTCGGAGCAATGCAGATATCGCACTTGTATTAAATCACCAGGAGGAGGCAGTGGCGTACTAGTATTGTCACTGGGCTATTAACCCAGAGACCCAGTGTATTGCTCTGGGGTCACTGTTTGAATTGCACCACGGCATAAGGTGGAATTTGAATTCAATGAATAAATCTGGAATTTTTAAAAAAAGAGTCTAATGATGGCCATGAAACCATTGTTGATTGTTGTAAAAACCCATCTGATTCACTAATGTCCTTTAGGGAAGGAAATCTGCTGTTCTTACCTGGTCTGGCCTTCATGTGACTTCAAACCCACAGCAATGTGGTTGACTCTTTAAAGGCCTCTGAAAATGGTCTAGCAAGCCTCTCAGTTCTATCTAACCGCTACGAAGTCAATAAGGAATGAAACTGGACGGACCACCTGGCATCGACCTAGGCACCGGAAATGACAACGGCAAACCCTGTCGACCCTGCACAGTCCTCCTTACTAACATCTGGGGGCTTGTGCCAAAGTTGGGAGAGCTGTCCCTCAGACTAGTCAAGCAATAGCTTGACCTAGTCATACTCATCAAATCATACCTTACAATGTTCCAGACTCAGCCATCATCATCCCCAGGTATGTCCTGTCCCACCGGCAGGAAAGACCCAGCAGAGGTGGTGGCACAGTGGTATACAGTCGGGAGGGAGTTGCCCTGGGAGTCCACAACATAGACTCCGGATCCCATGAAGTCTCATGGCATCAGGTCAAACATGGGAAAGGAAACCTCCTGCTGATTATCACCTACTGCATCTCCCCCCCCCCCCCCCCCCGTCAGCTGATGAATCAGTACTCCTCCATGTTGAACAGCACTTGGAGGAAGCACTGAGGGTGGCAAGGCCGCAGAATGTACAATCTGATATGTTGGTTATGGGATCGCTTAGCTCTGTCTATCGCATGCTGCTTACGCTGTTTGGCATGCAAGTAGTCCTGGGTTGTAGCTTCACCAGGTTGACACCTCATTTTTAGGTATGCCTGGTGCTGCTCCTGGCATGCCCTCCTGCACTCTTCATTGAACCAGGGTTGGTCTCCTGGCTTGATGGTAATGGTAGAGTGGGGGATATGCCGGGCCATGAGGTTACAGATTGTGGTTGAGTACAATTCTGCTGCTGCTGATGGCCCACAGCGCCTCATGGATGCCCAGTTTTGCATTGCTAGATCTGTTTGAAATCTATCCCATTTAGTACAGTGATAATGCCACACAACACGATGGAGGGTATCCTCAATGTGAAGGCGGGACTTCGTCTCCACAAGGACTGTGCGGTGGTCACTCCTATCAATACTGTCATGGACAGAAGCATCTATGGCAGGCAGATTGGTGAGGACGAGGTCAAGTATGTTTTTCCCTCGTGTTGGTTCCCCCACCACCTGCCGCAGACCCAGTCTAGCAGCTATGTCCTTTAGGACTCGGCCAGCTCCATCAGTCGTGGTGCTACCGAGCCACTCTTGGTGATGGACATTGAAGTCCCCCACCCAGAGTACATTTTGTGCCCTTGCCACCCTCAGTGCTTCCTCCAAGTTGTGTTCAACATGGAGGAGTACTGAGTCATCAGCTGAGGGAGGGCAGTAGGTAGTAATCAGTAGGAGGTTACCTTGCCCATGTTTGACCTGATGCCATGAGACTTCATGGGGTCCGGAGTCGATGTTGAGGACTCCCAGAGCAACTCTCTCCCTACTGTATACCACTGTGCCACCACCTCTGGTGGGTCTGTCCTGCCGGTGGGACAGGACATACCCGGGGATGGTGATGGCAGTGTCTGGGACATTGTCTGTAAGGCATGATTCCTTGAGTATGACTATGTCAGGCTGTTGCTTGACTAGTCTGTGGGACAGCTCTCCCAACTTTGGCACAAGCCCCCAGATGTTAGTAAGGAGGACTTTGCAGGGTCGACAGGGCTGGGTTTGCCATTGTCGTTTCCGGTGCTGAGGTCGATGCCGGGTGGTCCGTCTGGTTTCATTCCTTTTTATTGACTTCGTAGCGGTTAGGTACAACTGAGTGGCTTGCTAGGCCATTTCAGAGGGCATGTAAGAGTCAACCACATTGCTGTGGGTCTGGAGTCACATGTGGGCCAGACCAGGTAAGGACAGCAGACTTCTTTCCCTAAAGGACATTAGTGAACCAGATGGATTTTTGCAACAATCGACAATGGTTTCATGGCCATCATTAGACTAGCTTTTAATTCCAGATTTATTAATTAAATTCAAATTCCACCTTCTGCTGTGGTGGGATTCGAACCCATGTCCCCAGAGAAATACCCTGGGTCTCTGGGTTACTAGTCCAGTGATAATACCACTACGCCACCGCCTACCCCACAAATGTGCATTTGTCCTTGTTGAGCGTCACATTGTGTTTTGCAAGTCGACTAAGCACTGCTGATAATCGTTGATCATGTTTAGCCTTGTCCCTTCCGTTGACAACTATGTCATCAAGCAGCTTGAGCATCCCCTCAACATCCGAGAAGACTGCAGAAACGATCTTCTGGAATGTACTAGGTGCTGAACTTAGTCCATATTGTATTCCACGGTACTGAAACACACCTTCATGGGTAACAAAAGCTGTAAGATATCAGCTTTGTTCTGCTAGAGGTATCTGAAGATAACTCTGTCGCATTTCCAGCTTTGTGAAGACTGTGGAGTTGTGAAATGTTGCTGACCATTCTTGAATTGTAGGAAGTGGATACTTGTCTGGTATGATAGCTTTGTTGACTGCCTTTAGGTCAATGCATACTCTTAAGTTCACCATTTTCTCGTTGTGCAATGACTAGATTTGATATCCACAGCGATGAGTCAATTCGTTCATGATACCGTCTGCTTCTAGTCGTTTCAGCTCCTGTGACACTTCAGGATGATTGCAAACGGCAACCATCTCAAATTCTGTGAAACTGGTCAAATTGATGTGTCAATGTGAGGCGCATGACAGTACCCTCTGATCTCCGCAAATCCAGTAAATAAGGAAGGATACTGGCCTATATAATCTGCATTATCAATCCCATTAATGTATGCTCCGGTGGGGTCAGCGCGTTTGAATCTAAGCCTTTCGAAAAGGTTTACCTCCATAAGGCTTCGGCCTTTAGCTACATAGAAAGTAAACCTGTCTAGGGTGACCTTTTTGTAGCAAACTGGAACTGTGATCATCCCTGAAACTGGAATAAGCTTGAAGAGTGTCTGTGCAGGAGTGAGAGAGAATTGCGAAAAATACCATTGGTAGAGTTTGTCACTCAAAATAGATACTTTTGCGCCAACCTCGCTAAGAAGTGACACTGAGATGCCTGCAATCTTGACTGAGCACTCCTTGAAGTGACCTTTTGTGTTGGTAAATACATGTTGTACCTTGCTCTCAGGAAGAGACTCCCCCATATGTCAAACCGATGAAGTCTTCTTTAACGCCCTGCACATCTTTGTAAAATGGTTCCATTTTAAATATGAGTTATACCTTTTTCCTTAAGCTGGACAGTGCATTGTGACTCGATGAGCATTTCCACAATTTGGGCATGGTTTTGAAGGTAACTGAGCATGATGGGGCACATTTTGCTGAGGTTACTACGGTCTTCTTGCTCTTAGCCCTTGCACTTGAAGCTGGTTGGGCAAGCTGTGTCTGCAACCCTGAGTGTAAGGGTGCATGTGTGTGTAATCTCTTCGAATCTAACATGGCAGATTCAGTCTAGAGTACCAAAGTTATTGCTTTTTCCAAGGTTAAGTCATAGTTTTCTAATTCGTGGTATTGAAGTTTTTTCAATTAATTGGTCACAAATTAGTTCGTTGGTTAATGTGCCAAATTTACATGTAGATGCCAATTGCTGCAATGCTGTCACGTATTGTTTAGTGGACTCACCATGTCCCTGTTCGGCATCCTCCTCCACATCCTCCTTGTCAGATGAGGAATGTTGTTCAATCACGTCCTTTTGATGCAAGGCTTCCCCTCCTCTGCAGTGCTGGATTGTGCAGAGCACAGCAGACCACTGCAATACATGAGACCCTTGCTGGGGCATACTGCAGGGCTGTGCCAGATCGATCCAGGGACCGGAATCTCATCTTCAGCAGCCCAATGGCCTCCTCGCTTGCGTGGACCCGTGGCAGGTTTTGTATCTTTTCTCTGCTGAAGTGCAAGGTTTCCTCACAGGCGCCAGTAGCCATGTCTTCAAAGGGCAGACCTTGTCCCCGATCTTGTTTGGAGGAAAATTCCTTCTTCTGAAGACTTGAAAGCATGTGAGAGCAGCAGTGAGAGCACAACAGGCGGACTAGGTATTATGCTCATAAAGCATTTGTAGTATGCATATGCTTTAACTACTGTATTTGTGAAATTACAGCTCCAGTGACCTGCGTTCAGTTCTGGGTACTGTCTGTGCGGAGTTTGCAAGTTCTCCCTGTGACCGCGTGGGTTTCCGTTGGGTGCTCTGGTTTCCTCCCACAGCCAAAGGCTTGCAGGTTGATAGGTAAATTGGCCATTGTAAATTGCCCCTCGTGTAGGTAGATGGTAGGAGAATAGTGGGGATGTGGCAGGGAATATGGGGTTAAATGTAGGATGAGTATAAATGGGTGGTTGTTGCTTAGCACAGACTCAGTGGGCCAAAGAGCCTGTTTCAGTGCTGTATCTCTTTAAAAAAAATATAAATAAGTAAGGCCTCATGGTGTTGGGGGTAATATACAGTGTGGATAGAGGATTGGTTAACAGACAGGAAGCAGAGCGTGAGCATAAATGGGGCATTTTCAAGTTGGCAGGCAGTGGATAGTGGGGTGCCGCAAAGATCAGTGCTGGGGCCTCAGCTATTTACACTCTATTAATGACTTGGATGAAGGGACAGAGAGTAATGTATCTAAGTTTGCCGATGATACAAAGCTCGGTGGCAAAGTAAGCTACGGGGAGGACATCGAGAGGCTGCAAAGAGATATAGACAGGCTAAGTGAGTGGGCAACAAGATGGCAAATGGAGTATAGTGTAGGGAAGTGTGAAGTTGTTCATTTTGGTCATAAAAATAGAAAAGCAGAATATTTTTTTAAAAGGTGTAAAACTGGTGAGTGTTGATTTATTTTTATTTTTATTTATTTAGAGATACAGCATTCAAAAAGGCCCTTCAGCCCACCAAGTCTGTGCTGACCATCAACCACCCATTTATACTAATCCAACATTAATCCCATATTCCTACCACATCCCCACCTTCCCTCAATTCCCCTACCACCTACCTATACTAGGGGCAATTTACAATGGCCAATTTACCTATCAACCTGCAAGTCTTTGGCTGTGGGAAGAAACCAGAGCACCCAGCTGAAACCCACACAGTCACAGGGAGAACTTGCAACCTCCACACAGGCAGTACCCAGAATCAAACGCGGGTCGCTGGAGCTGTGAGGCTGCAGTGCTAACCACTGCGCCACCCCAAAATTGATGTTCAGAGAGAACAAAGAACGGTACAGCACAGGAACAGGCCATTCGGCCCTCCAAGCCTACGCTGATCTTGATGCCTGTCTAAACTAAAACCTTCTGCATGTCCGAGGACCGTATCCCTCTATTCCCATCCTATTCATGTATTTGTCAAGATGCCTCTTAAACATCGCTATCGTACCTGCTTCCACCACCTCCCCTGGCAGCAAGTTCCAGGCACTCACCACCCTCTGTGTAAAGAACTTGCCTCGCACATCCCATCTAAACTTTGCCCCTCGCACCTTAAACCTATGTCCCCTAGTAACTGACTCTTCCACCCTGGGAAAAAGCTTCTGACTATCCACTCTGTCCATTCCACTAATAACTTTGTAAACCTCCATCGGCCTCGGCCCTCCACCTCCGTCGTTCCAGTGAAAACAATCCGGGTTTATCCAACCTCTCCTCATAGCCCTTCAGACCAGGCAACATCCTGGTAAACCTCTTCTGTACCCTCTCCAAAGCCTCCATGTCCTTCTAGTAGTGTGGCGACCAGAATTGCATGCAATATTCTAAGTGTGGCCTAACTAAGGTTCTGTACAGCTGCAGCATGACTTGCCAATTTTTCTACTCTATGCCCCGACCGATGAAGGCAAGCATGCCGTATGCCTTCTTGACTACCTTATCCACCCGCATTGCCACTTTCAGTGACCCGTGGACCTGTATGCCCAGATCTCTCTCCTGTCAATACTCCTAAGGGTTCTGCCATTTACTGTATACTTCCCACCTGTATTAGACCTTCCAAAATGCATTACCTCACATTTGTCCAGATTAAACTCCATCTGCCATTTCTCCGCCCAAGTCTCCAACTGATCTATATCCTGCTGTATCCTCTGACAATCCTCATGACTATCCGCAACTCCACCAACATTTGTGTCGTCCGCAAACTTACTAACCAGACCAGCTACATTTTCCTCCAAATCATTTATATATACTACAAACAGCAAAGGTCCCAGCACTGATCCCTGCGGAACACCACTAGTCACATCCCTCCATTCAGAAAAGCACCCTTCCACTGCTATCCTGTGTCTTCTGTGACTGAGCCAGTTCTGTATCCATCTTGCCAGCTCACCTCTGATCCCGTGTGACTTCACCTTTTGTACCATGAGGGACCTTGTCAAAGGCTTTACTGAAGTCCATATAGACAACATCCACTGCCTTTCCTTCATCAACCATCTTCGTCACTTCCTCAAAAAACTCAATCAAGTTAGTGAGACACGACCTTCCCTTCACAAAATCATGCTGCCTCTCGCTAATAAGTTCATTTGTTTCCAAATGGGAGTAAATCCTGTCCCGAAGAATCCTCTCTAATAATTTCCCTATCACTGACTTAAGGCTCACCGGCCTATAATTTCCTGGATTATCCTTGCTACCCTTCTTAAACAACTTGGGGGTATTCATACAAGGAACGCAGAAAGTTAACATGCAGGTGCAGCAGGCTATTAGGAAGGCAAATGGCATGTTGGCCTTTATTGCAAGGGGATTGGAGTACAGGAATAAAGAAATCTTACTAAAACTGCACAAGGCTTTGGTGTGACTGCACCAGGAATACTGTGTGCAGTTTTGGTCTCTACATTTAAGAAAGGAAATACTTGCACTGGAGGCAATGCAGTGAAGATTTACTAAATTGGTCCCTGGGATGAGGGGGTTGGCCTATGATGAGAGGCTGAGTAAATTGGGCCTATATTCTCTGGAGTTTAGAAGAGTAAGAGGTGATCTAATTAAGACATACAAGATTCTGAAAAGGTAGAAGCTGAGAGATTGTTTCCACTGGTTGGGGAATCTAGAATGCGGGACACAGTCTCAGGATAATTCATTCAGGACTGAGATGAGGAGAAGTTACTACACTCAAAGGGTTGTGAATCTTCTCTCCCCTGAGGGTTGTGGATGCTCCATCAGTGAATACATTTAAGGCTGGGATAGATAGATTTTGTGTCTCACAGGGAATCAAGGGATATGGGGAGTGGGCAGGAAAGTGGAATTGAAGCCCAAGATCTGACAGCATCATATTGAACGGCGGAGCAGGATCGATGGGCCATATGGTCTACTTCTGCTCCTATTTCTTGTGTTCTTGTGAAGTTATATAAGGCCATCAATTCATAGGCTGCCATTTAATCCTTTGCAGTTGAATATTGTTTGATTTTAGACTTGAAAAGAATTCCGTGTCACAAATATATTAGTTGGCTTTAGTCTGTTGCAGCAATCATGCATTGCTGCATAGAAACAAAATGACAAGGCTTAACAGTAGGGATTGGTCTACAGTACAACCTATTATGGTTTAACCATTCAATGTTTGTTTTGGGAAAATCATGTTAACACTAATGTACCTGCTATAAGCAGTGGGGATGGCACTACTTGTACTTAAATATGTTAAATATTTGGTACTACAGAAATTAAATTACACTAGCGTATGTAAGTTATTTCCTACTGCTAATTCTTTGTTGTAGTTATCATAGACTAAATACTATTTGCTGTTTGTTGTCAGTGTTAGAAAACTGTAGTCTGGAAATTACTGTTGGTGATACTCACAAACAAAGGCTTAAGCTTTTGTATAACACTCTAGTCCACCACTTAAACCAAGGTGTTAATCCAGGATGCAGAGACCAAGTGGGCCCACATCAGAGATGCCATCTATGACTCAGCAATGACCACCAATGGCAAACGTGTGAAGCGGAATGCAGACTGGTTTCAATCTCACTTTGAAGAGCTGGAACCTGTCATAGCCGCTAAGCGTATTGCACTGCTGAACTACAAGAAAGCCCCCAGCGAGTTAACATGTGTAGCACCTAAAGCAGCCAGAAGCGCTGCATGAAGAACAGTCAGGCACTGCGCAAATGACTACTGGCAACACCTATACAGTCATATTCAGCTGGCCTCTGACACCGGAAACATCAGAGGAATGTATGATGGCATTAAGAGAGCTTTTGGGCCAACCATCAAGAAGATCGCCTCCTTCAAATCTAAATCAGTGGACACAATCACTGACCAACGCAAGCAAATGGACCGCTAGGTGGAGCACGACCTAGAACTGTACTCCAGGGAAAATGTCCTCACTGAGACTGCCCTCAATGCAGCCCAGTCTCTGCCAGTCATGGATGAGCTGGACATACAGCCAACAAAATCGGAACTCGGTGATGCCATTGATTCTCTCGCCAGCGGAAAAGCCCCTGGGAAGGACGGCATTACCCCTGAAATAATCAAGAGTGCCAAGCCTGCTATACTTTCAGCACTGTACGAACTGCTTTGCCTGTGCTGGGACGAGGGAGCAGTACCACAGGACATGCGCGACGCCAATATCATCAACCTCTATAAGAACAAGGGTGACTGCAACAACTACCGTGGAATCTCCCTGCTCAGCATAGTGGGGAAAGTCTTCGCTCGAGTCGCTTTAAACAGGCTCCAGAAGCTGGCCGAGCGTGTCTACCCTGAGGCTCAGTGTGGCTTTCGAGCAGAGAGATCCACCATTGACATGCTGTTCTCCCTTCGCCAGCTACAGGAGAAATGCCGTGAACAACAGATGCCCCTCTATGTTGCTTTCATTGATCTCACCAAAGCCTTTGACCTCGTCAGCAGATGTGGTCTCTTCAGACTACTAGAAAAGATCGGATATCCACCAAAGCTACTAAGTATCATTACCTCATTCCATGACAATATGAAAGGCACAGTTCAGCATAGCGGCGCCTCATCAGACCCCTTTCCTATCCTGAGTGACGTGAAACAGGGCTGTGTTCTCGCACCTACACTGTTTGGGATCTTCTCCCTGCTGCTCTCACATGCGTTCAAGTCTTCAGAAGAAGGAATTTTCCTCCACACAAGATCAGGTGGCAGGTTGTTCAACCTTGCCCGTCTAAAAGCGAAGACCAAAGTACGGAAAGTCCTCATCAGGGAACTTCTCTTTGCTGACGATGCTGCATTAACATCTCACACTGAAGAGTGTCTGCAGAGATTCATCGACAGTATTGCGGCTGCCTGCAATGAATTTGGCCTAACCATCAGCCTCAAGAAAACAAACATCATGGGACAGGATGTCAGAAATGCTCCATCCATCAATATCGGCAACCACACTCTGGAAGTGGTTCAAGAGTTCACCTACCTAGGCTCAACTATCACCAGTAACCTGTCTCTTGATGCAGAAATCAACAAGCGCATGGGAAAGGCTCCACTGCCATGTCCAGACTGGCCAAGAGAGTGTGGGAAAATGGCGCACTGACACAGAACACAAAAGTCCGAGTGTATCAAGTCTGTGTCCTCAGTACCTTGCTCTATGGCAGCGAGGCCTGGACAACGTATGTCAGCCAAGAGCGACGTCTCAATTCATTCCATCTTCGCTGCCTCCGGAGAATCCTTGGCATCAGGTGGCAGGACTGTATCTTCAACACAGAATTCTTTGAGGTGGCCAACATCCCCAGCATATACACCCTACTGAGCCAGCGATGCTTGAGATGGCTTGGCCATGTGAGCCGCATTGAAGATGGCAGGAATACCAAGGACACATTGTACAGCGAACTCGTCACTGGTATCAGACCCACCGGCCATCCATGTCTCCGCTTTAAAGACGTCTGCAAACGCGACATGAAGTCCTGTGACATTGATCACAAGTCGTGGGAGTCAGTTGCCAGCGATCGCCAGAGCTGGTGGGCAGCCATAAAGGCGGGGCTAAAATGTGGCGAGTCGAAGAGACTTAGCAGTTGGCAGGAAAAAGGACAGAAGCGCAAGGGGTGAGCCAACTGTGTAACAACCCCGACAACCAATTTTATCTGGAATCACTCAGCAGGTCTGGCAGCATCTGTGGAAAGAGAAGCAGAGTTAACGTTTCGGGTCAGTGACCCTTCTTCGGAACTCCAGTTCCGAAGAAGGATCACTGACCCGAAACGTTAACTCTGCTTCTCTTTCCACAGATGCTGCCAGACCTGCTGAGTGATTCCAGCATTTCTTGTTTTTATTTCAGATTTCCAGCATCCGCAGTATTTTGCTTTTATTTATTAAACCAATTTTATCTGTTGCATCTGTGGAAGAGCCTGTCACTCTAGAATTGGCCTTTATAGCCACTCCAGGCGCTGCTTCACAAACCACTGACCACCTCCAGGTGCTTACCCATTGTCTCTCGAGACAAGGAGGCCAAAGAGCAGAGAGAGATAACCCAGCTATATTAACCCATTTATCTTATATAGGTTACTTTCTCTGCATAAGCAATGGCCTTCTTCCATTAATATAACGAACAATAATTTCTAAGCTTATATTCCTTATCGTTGAATACGTAGTTATACTTTTTCTCTTTTTATGATTCAGAGAATTAGTTGAAGAGTTACATCCGTTGATGAAGGAAGCTCTTGAACGCCGACCAGAGGTTTGTTTTTGAGAATTTGCTTGCAAGGCATACTGATAAAGACTTTGTTTCTGGTGAACCTGATTTCTTTTTCTTGAACACTCTAAATGCTATGTCATGTTTATTTGGATTGAACGTTATTGTATAATTACTTATGATAAAATAGGGAAAAATGTAGAATATGAAAATACAAGTTTATTTACAATTTTGAACTTGGCAAATATAAAAACTGAAAAGTGGGCTGGAATCAGATGCAAAAATAATGGCTAGGTGAAAATCAGTCTTTGAGGTCCTGCTTTGCACGTGAAAGAGTATGTGGGGCTGGACTTCCACGTAGCCATTATTTGCTCACCTGACCCCATTCCTTTTCACAGGGTCAGGAGCATTTAACTGTCATGGCAAGCACTGGCATCATTCGTACTGGTGGAGCACTCACCAGATGAGGGGGAGGAAAATTTGCTGGAGCACATTGTTCCAATGCATGTGGGCCCCAAAGGTCAAGGCTTTTTAAAATATATTGATGGTTCTCTATTTAATAAATTGCTGTGCAATAGACTGCATTACTGAAACCAGTCTCTTATTATATTTTAAACTTTTTCCCCTCCACCCCAGTCCTTAATCTGACCATCCTTCTGGCAAAATTTTTGATGGGCAGAAAAAACAGAGGCGACTCACTCAACTGGGTTCCGAGCTAAATTCATACCTGAATCCACCCCCCCACCCCCGACTCTAAGACCACAGCATCTTTGAGCCAATTTCAGAGAAGAAATTCAGAGGCTTTTTGTTTTTAAGTAATCTATTTAATAACAATAGCATTTACTGTTACTTTCCACAAATGTAATCTTGTTAAGCTTTACCATTCAGTCTATGTAGATTTCTTTTTTTTCTGTATTCTGTTTTAGAACAAGAAGCGTCGTGAGCGTCGAGATTTATTACGACTGCAGCTTTTAAGGATATTTGAACTTCTTGCTGATGCTGGTGTTATAAGTGACAAGTAAGATTGCAATAAAATGGCTGAAGGAAAAGATTAACAACATTTTCTGTTGTACAACACATAATTCAAAATTAAATATTAGATACTGTTGAGATACAAGATAGAATCTGTTTTGTAGTTCAGAAAAAATTCGTGATTATTTAAGAACTACGGGAGTAAAGAGGGAATTCAGGGAAAACAATTTCACACAAAGAGGAACAAGTTACCAAGGAAGGGTAGCAAAATAAACAGCATAAATGAGCTAAAAGGACCGTCAGATATTTTCTGCCAAAAGAGAAAATTGAGAACTGTAGAGCAAAAAGGGGATGGCTTGTTGGGCCAACTAAGATTTCCTGCATTCCAGAAATGGCATATGAATGCACTTTGACAATAGTTAAGCTTTGCATTGTTTTCTTTTTAAAATGAACAGAATGGGATTATGTAATATGTAATACTGTTAAATTGCAATATAGCACCATTTTATAAGTTTGCTAGTGTTCTTTAAAATAAATGAAAGTATTTGCATGTATGTATTTTGTACATTTGAGGGACAATTGCAAATGATTTTTAAGTATGTCATACCACAAGTGCGCCAGTTAACAAGAGGTAATCAACCAAAAAAAGGCAGAGATCTGTTACGCTTGGCTTCCTTCCATTTCTACTCTACGGCCGGACATTTATGAGCACGCTGCAAATCACGGCGGCACGCACTTATCTAGGTAGGCTTATTTAAATAGAGGGGGCAAAGCGGCCACCCCCGATAACGTAGAGGGGCCGGCCACGCCATCAGCAGCAACGGTGTCCGGCGCCATTTTTAAAGGGCTTCAAGTCTTTCCTGTAAATTTAAATGTTTCAAAGTCCCATCGCACTTACACTGGAAATAAAATTTTATTCAAACTTTGCATCCCCTGCCCCAGCCCCACAGAATGAGTTCACAATAAATAAAATTATATATACCCCCCACCTTCAGAATATTTGACCCTCAACCCCTTTCCACCAACCCCACAACCAATCAGAGCGGTTTACTCGGCTCCCACACCCCTCCTGACCTGAAGATTTCACTGCTCCCCCCTCCCCACCAGTGTCACGCCTTGGAACTCCGAATGGAGTTCCAAAAGCGCAGGACTTCCGGCCGGTGGCTGTAATATTGGCGTGGGACGGCCGCCGGGACAAGGTAAGCTGATTTACATGTTTTTTCATTAATTTTAATATCTGAATGAAGGCCCCACTGCTGAATGGCGGTGGGGGGCCGCACCAAGGCCTTGCCGCCACTGGTAGAATGTGGCGAGGCCTTCTCAGCGTCGGAGGTCGTGGTGGGCCTCTCCCGGATGAAGTTTCCAGGCCCCCCGCCACAACTCCCACACCGGAGGCCTCATAAAATTCAGCCCCTCGTGTGCGCATGGTAGCTCTGGGGAGAGACACAAGAAGCTAAGGCAGAGCTTTAAACATATTGAAATGACACCTAATTGTTGTCAAAACCTCTCCTGCACAATCTTTATGGGCATTATGACAGTACAGTGTTAGATGGTAATCACACTCCTATATAGTGGCTCTTCTTGGCTGATAGGGAATCAGCTGCAAGCAGAAATAGTCAGAAAATTAAATGAGCAATTGTAAGGCCACCTCTGGAACAATTTTCTCAATTGTTTTATTTTACCCTTCTTGCATCTAATTAGGAGGCCATGAAGCTTGGTGGTAAATGCCCTACTGCTTTTTGTTCCTTCAACTGCAGTAGTGTTACCAATGGGTTCCCCAATGGGAATCCACGACCTCAACATTTTGAATGAGAAAGAGGGGAACCCTTAGGGAGATACCACATTGATCAGGCAGCAACACAGGTGTTCTTTACTCACCCACCAGTACAGATAGAGATGCTTTGGCAGAGAATCAGTGCATGTGAGAGCTTCTATTCCAGAAAGGAAACTAAGGCAGGATTTTGCATTTTGGACTTTGGGTTGGGACTCCAACTTTGGGGTCCCAAACCCGTAATCTGTTGGGAGCAGTCGCCCAGCAGTGATTTTCCCTGAAATGGCCAATTAATGGCCAGAGGGCATTGCCGTACAATTAAGGATGGTGGGTGGGCTCTCAAAGCTGGAGGGCCAATAGGAGGCCTTCCAGCATGGAAGGAGCTGCAACCTGCTGTTGCAAGTAAGGGAGAGAGAGGGCTCCTCCATTTTGAGGTGCCCTCTCAGCGGCTTTTAACATTTGTGAATTAAAATATGGTTGTATCTGCAGGGCCACCATTGTGAAGGGAGAGCCCCTCCAGAGGGCCGTCTGCGACCTCAACTGTGACCCAGTAGGCAGGGAGGGCCTCAAAGCCTGCCTGAAGTGCTGGCCCACCTGTCTGCTGCCGGGTAGCCTCCTCCAGGCAGCTAGCCTATTCCTGATGGCGAGTGGGCCCACAGGCTGACTGGAAAATTCCAGTCGCCCTCTGATGATTGGCCTGTACCTTACCTTAATTGGCTACCCGCCTCTTGTGGGAAGGTAGCCCTTCCACCCCCGATCCCGCCTCCAGGAAAATGGCCTGGGAACAGAATGGTGACGGCAAACTGGTAGACTTGTGGCACAAAATTACTCACCCACCTCTGTACTCGTCTCTATATCAGAGTGAAAATTCAGCCCTGGGACAGCAGACTAGATACCACAAATAAGATGCGTGAATGCTACTCAAACTAATATTTGATTCTTGCATGGAATTACTCCAATCACAGTATGTCATGCTTTTCCTTGTTACTGCATGAAAGAATGCATGCCAGGGCATTCAACACATAGCATTATCCCTCACTGCCAAGATACCAGCAATTAAACATGCTGGCACTATTGCACCTATCTGACAACAATTGTATCTTAATAGATTCTGCATTTTCAGAAAGCCAAATGCAGACTTGATGTCACTTGTGACATCTGCAGCTACCGTGTAGCATGTGGCTGCACTACATATGAAAGTGTTGGTCACTGTACCACAGGCCTGCCTCCAACTCCTTCCAAGCATATTGCAAAGCTAACCGTTAGGAATGGTGCCATTGAGTGGCAAACAGACCTGCTCACCTTTCAACCCATCTCATGCGACACCAGTCCACCTCATCACCATTCATAAGTGGTCAGGTACTAACTGCTCCATTACTTGTCTGCAGACTCATGCCAACAGATTGGGTTTCCTTCCCTTCATTGTTTGCCTTTCACTTCTTTGCCTTTATAAAGGCTGCTAATGGGTTGAAATGCTTTTAGAATTTTCCCAAAGGCTGCATGAGATTTTGCCCCTCTTCTGTAATTTCTTGTTAATTCTCCAAAGCTCTTTAAATTTCACCTACACAGTTTTCTGCTCCAACCACTGCTACACCCATCCAAATTTGCTCTTGAAGCTGTGAACAATTATACAAATGGACTGATCCAGCAAGATTTGTACCAGTTCTTCATTTTAAACCAATAGATGACAATTATCTCCATTGTGTTTTATTGTTGTAAATAAATGGCTTTTAGTCTTCAACTGCAGAGAATAAACCTTAGTTTTCTTTCTCTTTGCTAGTACTAATGGAGCTTTAGAACGGGATACTTTGGCACTGGGAGCCCTGTTCTTAGAGTATGTCGATTTAACCAGGATGCTGTTGGAGGCAGAAAATGACAAAGATGTTGAAATTCTGAAAGACATCCGAGCTCATTTTAGTGCAATGGTAGCCAATTTGATCCAGTGTGTTCCAGGTAAAGCTATTCTACCTGTGCTGTTCCTTTTCTACTTTGAGGGATGTTTGTTGATTTCTTGAGCCCAATGTGGCAAGTTTTGTCATGAAAGAATTTTCCAAAAGTAAAATTTAAATCACACCCACCCTTTTATATGATTTTTAGCACAAAAAGACTTTAAATACTTCAAACAAACTAAACAGAATTAACTTTCTGACTTCACGTTTCTGGTAAGGAACCTCAACTGCCGGGAGCACATAACAGAAATTTGGGGATTTGCTGCTCGCCATTTTCTAACCATTAATCCAGGTGGTTAGAAAGTTACAAACAACATGCACCCAAATTTCCAATATGTGTTCCCTGCATGTTAGGCAGCCAAAGCCAGAAAATTACCTCTTATTTTTAAATGTAGCCATTCCTAAACTATAAATAGGACATAACAAAACTGATTCTACTTAAGGTTTATACATTATTCATTTAAATATGATCTTTTGAAGTTCTCCAACAATAAATAGAATGGGAGCATAATTATGATGCCATAATTATTGATTTGTCCAGAAATGTAATTTTGTTTTGATGAAGCACTACTGTACTGTATTATTAATTTTCTACCATTCCTACAAGCAAAAGGAAATATGTTATGACATAGTCCATCTAATTATCCACACTTAAATTGCGTTTTGTGTAAAGAGCTGGGGGGAAAGTAATTGAGATAGTCCTGACTTGTTAATTTGAGTTAATAAATGTCAGTAAGTAACCATTTTTGTGCACAGATAGTTATAATCCTGGAAATAGTTTGGATTTTTATGACCAAGTGACCAACTGTGGAAGCATAATGTTCTGCACATGTTCAATTCCAATATTTGGACTTTTTCTAGGTCACAGGTACATTTGTGTGAAGGTGATTATGTACAATAGTGACGCTCTTCACACAATTGTAGGATAAAGATTAGTGTTGGAGATAATTGTGGTTGATAAACACTTATTTCAATTGTACTCCTCAGTTCACTATTTTATTTTATTAATATGAAAGCAAGAGTCGGCCATTTGGCCCATTGAGTTTGCTCTACTACTTTAATTAGCCATGACAGTTTTATCTTTTTAATTCCTGCTTTTTCTCCAAATAAGTGTCCGTTTTTAAACGCCTCAGTTGATTTTGAATGTAAGGCCCTCTAGGGCAGCGCTCTCTACAGTCTCACAATCCTTTGTGTAAAGACATTTTTCTTCAATTTAGCTTTTAAACATCTTCTCATGAATTTTAAGATTATGTCCCATTGTTCTGAATCTTTCTACCAGAGGAAATATACATCCTATCAATCCTCTTAATTATTTTTAAATAAATGGGTTAACAACTGGTTTAAAATGCCGAGAGGAATGTCATGTAAATACATTAAGCATTCATCCACTTATGTCACTGACAATAATCTCTAGCCTCAAATTTTGTAGTAAACTAAATTATTAGCAATCTTCATTTGAGTTCATGTTCCTCTAATGGAGTGGTTAAACCAAGCCAAGCTAAATATTTGAGCCTCAACTTACACTTTCATTCCTATTAGTATGCTCTTTAAAAAGAAATCACACTGCCTGGCATGGTACTGAGACATACAGCATCAGGCAAGTCCCAGCTTTGATACCTAAGATGTGTTGAGTTAGGCAAAGTCAGCCAGGCAAAAGTGTAGGAATGTTACGAGCCAGTGAGGAAGGTGTCTAGGGGTGCCTGTCAGCCTTCACCTGGTCTTAGCATAACAGGATTTAATTTTTTAAATCCCTTGTTTTTAACTCCCCCCTTGGTGAATCCTTGTTTACCGCTTTTCAATTATAAGGCAAAGAAACTAGCACAAACAGGTTTTCTTAGATTTAAAGAAGAAAAGTTGAAATTTATTAAACTTGAACTTAAACTCTAATTCGGTTGACGCCTACGGATACACGACGCGGCCATGCTGGCATGCATACGCGATACATGCACATAGACACAGAAAAGAGCAGAAGCAAAATAAAGTGAAAAAGTTTGAGGCAATATCTGAAGAGTTTTTGTTACAGTTCTTCAAGCTCACTGTAGAATCCTTGATTGTAGGTAGATCTTGCTTTTTGTTGAACATAAGAACTAGGAGCAGGAGTAGGCAATTCAACCCCTCGTGCCTGCTCCGCCATTCAATACGATCATGGCTGATTTCATTTCAGCCTCAACTCCACTTTCCTGCCTGTTCTCCATAACCCTTCAACCCATTACTAATTAAAAATCTGTCTATCTCCTCAAATTTACTCTATATCCCGGCATCCACAGCACTCTGGGGTAGTAAATTCCACAGACTCACAACCCTTTGAGAGAAGTAATTTCTCCTCATCTCTGTGTTAAATCTGCTACCCCTTATCCTAAACCTATGACCCCTCGGCCCCACCAGAGGAAACTTCCTCTCTACATCTACTTTGTCAATCCCCTTAATCATCTTATATACCTCAATTAGATCTCCTCTCATTCTTCTAAACTCTAGAGAGTAAAGGCCTAAACTACTTTGGGGCCCAGTATTCTTCTTAAATCGTGTTTGCTGTAGGAGACTTTTCTCTCTTGGGGTTCATGTGTCTTCAGTGGATTCAGAGGCTTGTGAGAAAAAGATGGGAGCAGACAGGAGAGATCTTCTCTGTCCAGGAGCAAACAGACACTCTGAGTTCAAACACTCTAGCTAGTTCAAAAAAACCCTCTGGAACAGCCAGTTAGTCATGTGACCAGCTGGTCCAACCGGTCCTGGATCGTATCACCTTAGCAGTCTCTGGAATGTTCCTCTTACACACAATACCTGGTGATCAAGGTCCATTGTGGGTTGAATGTGTCAGGGAATGGTCCTTTGTCCTTCCATGCACTGTCTATTAATATGCAAATATCTTTTCCAGCCACGGCTGATCTGTTTAACAAGTCCTTTCCTCGCTCCAGCAACAGTTTAAAATCAATGTTCATGACAAATTTAATGTGCATCATTCTAGGCCAGTGGGGGCCTAGCATGACAGGGAACTATAATTGGCCATAGTGTTCCTTGGCCAAGGCTCCTCCTCTTCCGGGAGATCTGTAAGGAGGGAATAATAGAAGAGAAATAGCTCACTAAATAACTTTGTTGATTAAATGCTGAATTTTTGGAATGGCCTGCTCACTGTCTGCATTTCCTGTTCATTAAGCTGTAGCACATGTGTCATATCAAAAATATTTAAACTAAAAAGATTTTTGCCATTCTAAGTACATGAGTTGTTCTCATCAGCTGGTCAGTTTCAGTATTATTTCAATAGAATTGTGTGTGCTCTGATCTTGTATGTCAGTTTGCACTTAATGGCATGAATACATTTTTGAAGTATTACCGAAACCGGATGGTTGCCTTCAATCAAACCTTTATGCTCATGGCCAGTAGTCTGGTTGTTTACATAATGCATCCACAGATTTGCAATTATAATTCATTTTCAATGTCTAAAGTGCATGTTATTTGACATTTACCGTTGTTACTGAAGTATATTTAAATTTTACTTAGCACTAATCCTTTACAAAGTGTGCTAATATTCCTTACTACAGAACATCAATTTGGCCTTATCCATTCCTTAAACATGTTTTACCCTACATTAGCATGCTGTTTTGTTATGTTCTTGTCATTCTGTTTTGCCTTCTCCAAAGTTGAATAATTTTGCCTAGAAGTCCCAGTTTTTGGGTTTAACCATTATTATCTAATAAAATCCCACTGAATGCAGAATTTTAAAATTGGCATTTTCTTAAAACAAAACGGCATATGCATTGCTTTCCACAGCTGCTCTTTCCCGCCATTTCTGCATCTGGTCCTTTCTTTGGACCAACATAAATGTCTACATTCTCCACAGGGAAGATTGGTAAGACATTTTAAATGGCTCATTCTACTTTTTTTGTAACAAATAAAAAATAAACAAAATGCCAAAAAAAAACATTAAATTCAGTGAACAAGTGGACTGAAAATGAAAACGAATACAGGAAAACATAAATGCCATAACTCAATTCTATTCAAAATATCCCAATGAACATTTTTAATTTACAGTGACACTTCCAGGAGTATCTTTTAATTATCATCACAATTAAGCTTCTTGTTTAAATGTTTGCCAAACTATGACTATTAGTATTCCTTTTGGAGTGTGATAACAGTGAGTATTTTAACTTTCAAAATAGAATTTGGATTATATTAATAGACTATGATCCAATCTTATGATCATCTGAAACTTTGAAAAAGCTTTTATATTTTGGCCTTCATCATATTGACAAAATAGTTTTCTTTCAGCTACTTTGATACAGTCTAAAAGCACAGTAGCAGAACATGGACACCCATAAATCATTTGTGCCAGGAGTTATGCATACCAAAGCAATGTTAAATATGATTAATAATGAAAGCAATGTACTCTAACATGAGATAGTACATTTTAAAATAGCTTATTTGTCATCTGAAGCATGTAACTGATGACATGGCCTATTATTTTGCCACTCCTGCAGTTCTGTCATGTGGCTTTTCTTCAATGAGTAGAGATTAATAATTTTGTTCTCTGTAGTACATCACCGCAGATTCCTATTCCCACAACAGAGTTTGCGTCATCACCTCTTCATCTTGTTCAGCCAATGGGCAGGGCCATTTAGCGTCATGTTTACTCCTCTGGATCGTTATAGTGACAGAAACCACCAAATTACAAGATACCAGTACTGTGCTTTAAAGGTATGTTTTCCCATATCTGATTGCTTCCACTTTACATTTTCTTGCTATAAAAAGCTCACTGAATTAATATTAAGAGATTTTTTTCTAAATATCAAATAAAATTGTTCCGTACTTGGAATAACATTTTGCAAACTTATCTTTCTTCCTAGTGCAAGACCTTTTCTAATGTAGTTTTATATTTTCACAGTGACCTTTGCTAGCTTTTAATTTGAGTTTTAAAAATTCTTAAAAAAAGCTTTTCAAGATTTCCACATTGAAATGAAACTAAAACAAACATCGATTTGAGTATATCTTCCTCTGTTCACTGATGCTAGCAGAAGTATTGCTTCCCACAATATAAACCCATGTTAACCTTTTTGCTAGCATTAATCGAAAGAAGAAAATATACTCCACTGTCTCAAACATTATTAGGTCCCTAATTTCGTTGTTTTTTATCGTTACCATAATTTTTGCCAATGGCTGAGATGGCTTCCGCCACTCCAACTCCCAATTCTCATGAAGATAGTTTAACTTTGAAGTGTATAAACTGTTAATAGTATGTTTTTGTATTTATAATAATTGGTAGAGAACTATTAAAATCTGCATGTGAAAAGCTTTTGGCACCAAACTAGCTATGGAACTGGAGACAGCTTTTTACAATATCAGATTAGTTAATCTGATCAGATTAACAATTTGCTGGCAAGCATATCCCGGTTATTACTGCTGCTTTGTTTACTTGATCACAATACCATGGTTCCCATTTCCTCCATTCTTTATTGTAAACATGTTTCCTGCTAATGTACTGCTTAGCAACAATATATATGTTCGTATTTGAGAAGGCTTTTTAATACCAGCATGCTGTTGGTGTATTTGCTACTTCTATTCTGCATTAGGGGTTTAGATGCTAAGATGTGGCTGGATAATTTTCTTTACTGGTCATCACAATTCCACAATATGGATGGGCTTAAATTAATACATTTCATGGGTGAGCATACATTGGAATCAATAGTGCCACTATGTACAAGTATTAGACATTTTCAGGTTTCTGGTATTTATTTAGTTATACTCAGAGGGTTGCGAAACATGTATGCATGTATACATTTAGTAGAGTAATCGAGCTGAATTTTAACCTAAGAAAAGGGCAGGTTTGGGTTGGGTGAGGGATTAAAGTCTCAGAAATCTGCTTCCCAACCCAAACCCACTGCCAACACGTCCATTTCCAGCTTTACCTGAGGCTAGAATTTGGGCGAGCAACCAGTCCAATCCAAGGAACTAAGGTTGCAATATTTTATCTGATAATGAGGCAGCAAGCCTCTTGAGCGTCTTTGTCATGCAGATTTTAAACTTGAACTGCTGTTGGCCGGGTTTCACAAGCATCGGGGAACCTGGAAGCTTCCTCAAGGCGAGGACTTGGTGGATTCAGGAGTTAAATGCTTTAAAACTTATATCCTGGATCCATGTCCCTGGCTGTGAAACCTCCACAATTGGGCCCCTCACCCCAATCTTCCTCCCATTGCCTCCGATCCCTCCACCACCACTAGGCCCTGATCCCCACAACACCACCAGGCCCTGATCCACACCGCCCCCTTGCAGCCCCCAAGGCATCCAATTACCCCCAACCATGAGGCCTCCAACCTTCCTTCCCACCCGGCCCCAATGCTGCCCAGGCCCCCGACCTCTCCCCTAGGATCGGCAACCCCCCGATTTACCAACACCTCCTTTGCTTCCCCACTCCCCAGCACCCTGGTTGATCTCTGCTCCACTCAAACTTCTCCACCCCCACTGGTCAACACCACTCCTCCCCGAATCAACGTCCCCATTCTTGGTCAAGCTCCCCACCCCCCCCCCCCCCCCCCACCCCCCGCAAACCACATGTCCCCGGTGTGGACTTAGCTATTGCTGCAGCCTTCACTGACCAGCTCCCCACCCGACGAGAGGCCCGGTTTGTCAATTAGGCTGGCCTCCATTTGGGGAACCAATTAGTATTTTCACTAACACAGTATGGAGTTAAAGTTCCACAGCATGTGGGGAAATTCTGAATTGCATGTTCCCCACAACTTTCTGACCAGCCCGCACCCTGCAGGTTGGGCCGGTAAAAATGCTGCCCCATCATGTCAGTTAGAGTATCTCATAAAGCTATGAAATGTTTCACCTTCAATTTACTATGGGCTGAATTTTACGCCACCCCAGCAGGTCGGATGGGGGCAGCGTAAAATTGAGCGGGAGGATCCGGGAGGCCATCCTGCCCAGCTCCCACCTCAGGCCAACTTTACGGCGGTCGAGCGGGGTGGGGGTGGGGGGAAACAGCCTGCCCACCCGAGTCCAATCAAGGCCCTTACATGGCCACTTAACAGACACTTAGTTGGCATCTGGGGACGTGAAAGGCCACCCAACGGTAGCTGCTGGCCTTTCCACGAGCTGGGAGGGATGCCATGGCACTTGGACACAGGGTGCCCGATTGAGGGCCGCTCCCACCTCCCAACCCACCCCCTGGACCCAAGACACACCCAAACGAACACCTTAGCATCACCAGGGCATGACCGATCCCTCTGGTGAGACATGCCCAACTTACCTTCACTCATAGAATCATAGAATGATAGAAAGTTTACAGCACAGAAAGAGGCCACTTGGCCCATTGTGTCTGTGCCAGCTGAAAAGTGTTCCACCCATTCTAATCCCACCTTCCAGCATTTGGACCGTAGTCCTGCAGATTTTGAGTTGAGGGTTTCTGCCTCAACTAACCTTTCAGGCAGTGAGTTCCAGACCCCCACCATCCTCTGGGTGAAAACCATTTCCTCATCTCCTCTCTAATCTTTTTACTAATCACTTTTAATCTATGCCGCCTAATCACTGACCTCTGTGTTGAAGTAAATAAGCTCGTCACCTGCACTCTATCCAGGCCCCTCAAATTTTTATACATTTCAATCAGATCTCCCCTCAGCCTTCTCTGTTCCAAGGGGAATAACGCCAGCCTATCCAATCTGTCCTCATAGCTGCATTTTTCCAGTCCTGGCAACATCCTCGTAAATCTCCTCTGTACCCTCTCTAGTGCAATTACATACTTTCTGTAATGAGGTGACCAGAACTGCTCACAGTACTCAAGTTGTGGCCTAAAACATAATGATTTATACAGTTCCAGCATAGCCTCCCTGCTCTTATATTCTATACCTCAACTAATAAAGGAAAAGATTCCATGTGCCTTCTTAACCACCTTATTGACCTATCCTTCTACCTTCAGGGATCTGTGGACATTTATTCCAAGGTCCCTCACTTCCTCTACACCTCTCAGTATTTTCCCATTAATCGTGTATTCCTTTGCCTGGTATGACCTGCCCAAATACATCACCTCACACTTCTCTGGGTTGAATTCCATTTGCCACTTTTCTGCCCATCTGACCAGACCATCAATGTCTTCCTGCAGCCTACAGCTATCCTCCTCGCTATCTACCACACGGGCAATCTTTGTGTCGTCTGCAAACTTCTTGATCATGCCCCCCACATTTACCTCCAAATTGTTAATATATACCACAAAAAACAGAGGACCCAGTACTGAGCCCTGCGGAACACCACTGGAAACAGCCCTCCAGTTGCAAAAACACTCTTCAACAATTATCCTTTGTGTCCTGCCACTGAGCCAATTTTGTATCCACCTTGCTGCATTTCCCTGGGTCCCATGGGATTTTATTTTTTAACCAGTCTGTCATGTGGGACCTTGTCAAAAGCCTTGCTAAAATCCATGTAGACCACATCAACTGCACTACCCTCATCTATCTTTCTAGTTACTTCTTCAAACATTTCCATCAAGTTGGTCAGACAAGATCTTCCCTGAACAAATCCATCCTTGATTAATCTGTGCCTTTCTAAATGACAGTTTATCCTGTCTCTCAGAATAGATTCCAATAATTTGCCCACAACTGATATTAGACTAACTGGGCTGTAATTATTCGGTCTATCTCTTGCTCCCTTTTTAAACAGCGGTACTATGGAGAGGTCACTCCATAGTTGCCTCACAGCGACTGAAACAACACGGAAGGCAGCAGTTACGGGTTATAAGTCCAGATAAATTGGCGTAGAAACTGGGCGCCACGGGTTGCCTTTGTCGGTGGGAGAGGTCATTGCACCTCACTGGACAGCTACCGCCCGCCTCAAACCGGGCAGCCCCCGGTCAATAAGGTTCTGTCCCGCCACAGTCTGCCTGCTTCAATGGGTGCTTGGAGCTCAGGGTCATTGCCCGAAAGGTGGACTGATACACCGCACCAAACAACATGAAAAAAGGAAAGAAGGTACCAGCCCTTCGCTTTGCAAGCTGGAACGTCAGAACTATGTGTCCTGGCCTGTCGGAAGACCTTACACAAATCAACGATTCTCGGAAGACCGCCATCATTAACAACGAGCTCAGTAGACTCAATGTGGACATTGCAGCACTTCAGGAGACTCGCCTCCCCGCGAGTGGCTCTCTAGCAGAGCAAGACTACACCTTCTTCTGGCAGGGCAGGGATCCTGAAGAACCAAGACAGCATGGAGTGGGCTTCGCCATCAGAAACTCCTTGCTCAGCATGATAGAGCCTCCCTCAAATGGCTCGGAACGCATACTGTCCATCCGACTGCTCACCACCTCTGGTCCAGTACACCTACTCAGCATCTATGCTCCAACACTCTGTTCCGCACCTGAAGCTAAAGACCAGTTCTATGAACAACTCCATAACATCATTAGCAGCATCCCCAACACCGAACACCTATTCCTGCTGGGGGACTTTAATGCCAGGGTTGGGGCCGACCATGACTCATGGCCCTCCTGCCTTGGGCGCTATGGCGTTGGAAGGATGAATGAGAACGGGCAGAGACTGCTTGAGTTGTGTACCTATCATAACCTCTGCATCACCAACTCGTTCTTTCACACTAAACCCTGTCACCAGGTTTCATGGAGGCACCCAAGATCACGTCGTTGGCACCAGCTAGACCTCATTGTCACAAGGCGAGCCGCCTTAAACAGTGTTCAAATCACACGCAGCTTCCACAGTGCGGACTGTGACACCGACCACTCCCTGGTGTGCAGCAAGGTTAGACTCAGACCAAAGAAGTTGCATCATTCCAAGCAGAAGGGCCACCCGCGCATCAACACGAGCAGAATTTCTCACCCACAGCTGTTACAAAAATTTCTAAATTCACTTGTAACAGCCCTTCAAAACACTCCCACAGGGGATGCTGAGACCAAGTGGGCCCACATCAGAGACGCCATCTATGAGTCAGCTTTGACCACCTACGGCAAAAGTGCGAAGAGAAATGCAGACTGGTTTCAATCTCATAATGAAGAGCTGGAACCTGTCATAGCCGCTAAGCGCATTGCACTTTTGAACTACAAGAAAGCCCCCAGCGATTTAACATCCGCAGCACTTAAAGCAGCCAGAAGTACTGCACAAAGAACAGCTAGGCGTTGCGCAAACGACTACTGGCAACACCTATGCAGTCATATTCAGCTGGCCTCAGACACCGGAAACATCAGAGGAATGTATGATGGCATGAAGAGAGCTCTTGGGCCAACCATCAAGAAGATCACCCCCCTCAAATCTAAATCGGGGGACATAATCACTGACCAACGCAAACAGATGGACCGCTGGGTTGAGCACTACCTAGAACTGTACTCCAGGGAGAATGCTGTCACTGAGACTGCCCTCAATGCAGCCCAGCCTCTACCAGTCATGGATGAGCTGGACATACAGCCAACCAAATCGGAACTCAGTGATGCCATTGATTCCCTAGCCAGCGGAAAAGCCCCTGGGAAGGACAGCATTACCCCTGAAATAATCAAGAGTGCCAAGCCTGCTATACTCTCAGCACTACATGAACTGCTATGCCTGTGCTGGGACGAGGGAGCAGTACCCCAGGACATGTGCGATGCCAACATCATCACCCTCTATAGAAACAAAGGTGACCGCGGTGACTGCAACAACTACCGTGGAATCTCCCTGCTCAGCATAGTGGGGAAAGTCTTTGCTCGAGTCGCTCTGAACAGGCTCCAGAAGCTGGCCGAGCGCGTCTACCCTGAGGCACAGTGTGGCTTTCGTGCAGAGAGATCGACTATTGACATGCTGTTCTCCCTTCGTCAGATACAGGAGAAATGCCGTGAACAACAGATGCCCCTCTACATTGCTTTCATTGATCTCACCAAAGCCTTTGACCTCGTCAGCAGACGTGGTCTCTTCAGACTACTAGAAAAGATCGGATGTCCACCAAAGCTACTAAGTATCATCACCTCATTCCATGACAATATGAAAGGCACAATTCAACATGGTGGCTCCTCATCAGAGCCCTTTCCTATCCTGAGTGGTGTGAAACAGGGCTGTGTTCTCGCACCCACACTTTTTGGGATTTTCTTCTCCCTGCTGCTTTCACATGCGTTCAAATCCTCTGAAGAAGGAATTTTCCTCCACACAAGATCAGGGGGCAGGTTGTTCAACCTTGCCCGTCTAAGAGCGAAGTCCAAAGTACGGAAAGTCCTCATCAGAGAACTCCTCTTTGCTGACGATGCTGCTTTAACATCTCACACTGAAGAATGCCTGCAGAGTCTCATCGACAGGTTTGCGTCTGCCTGCAATGAATTTGGCCTAACCATCAGCCTCAAGAAAACGAACATCATGGGGCAGGATGTCAGAAATGCTCCATCCATCAATATTGGCGACCACGCTCTGGAAGTGGTTCAAGAGTTCACCTACCTAGGCTCAACTATCACCAGTAACCTGTCTCTAGATGCAGAAATCAACAAGCGCATGGGTAAGGCTTCCACTGCTATGTTCAGACTGGCCAAGAGAGTGTGGGAAAATGGCGCACTGACACGGAACACAAAAGTCCGAGTGTATCAGGCCTGTGTCCTCAGTACCTTGCTCTACGGCAGCGAGGCCTGGACAACGTATGCCAGCCAAGAGCGACGTCTCAATTCATTCCATCTTCGCTGCCTTCGGAGAATACTTGGCATCAGGTGGCAGGACTATATCTCCAACACAGAAGTCCTTGAAGCGGCCAACACCCCCAGCTTATACACACTACTGAGTCAGCGGCGCTTGAGATGGCTTGGCCATGTGAGCCGCATGGAAGATGGCAGGATCCCCAAAGACACATTGTACAGCGAGCTCGCCACTGGTATCAGACCCACCGGCCGTCCATGTCTCCGTTATAAAGACGTCTGCAAACGCGACATGAAATCGTGTGACATTGATCACAAGTCGTGGGAGTCAGTTGCCAGCATTCGCCAGAGCTGGCGGGCAGCCATAAAGACAGGGCTAAATTGTGGTGAGTCGAAGAGACTTAGTAGTTGGCAGGAAAAAAGACAGAGGCGCAAGGGGAGAGCCAACTGTGCAACAGCCCCAACAAACAAATTTCTCTGCAGCACCTGTGGAAGAGCCTGTCACTCCAGAATTGGCCTTTATAGCCACTCCAGGCGCTGCTTCACAAACCACTGACCACCTCCAGGCGCGTATCCATTGTCTCTCGAGATAAGGAGGCCCAAAAGAAAGAAGAAAAGACAACGTTAGCAGTCCTCCAATCCTCTGGCACCACACCTGCATCCAGTGAGGACTGCTAATCAAACTGGCTGCTTTGTCCTTGATGGTGTTGAGCTTCTTGACTGTTGTTGGAGCTGCACTCATCCAGGCAAATGCAGAAGTGGAGAGCATTCCATCACACTCTTGACTTGTTCCCTGTAGATGGTGGACAGGCTTTGGGGAGTTAGGAGGTGAGTTACTTGCCACAGAATTCCCAGTCTCTGACCAGCTCTTTTAGCCACAGTGCTTACATGGCTTGTCCAGTACAGTGTCTGGTCTATGGTAACCCCCAGGATGTTGATACTGGGTACTGAGGGATTCAGCCATGGTAATGCCATTGAATGTCAAGGGAAATGGTTGGATTTTCTCTTATTGGAGATGGCCACTGTCTGGCACTTCTGTGGTGCGAATGTAACTTGCCACTTATCAGCACAAACCTGAATGTTGTCCATGTCTTGCTGCATATGGATACGGACTGCCTCAGTATCTGAGGAGTTGCGAATGGTGTGGAACATTGTGCAATCATCAGCAAACATCCCCGCTTCTGACCTTATGATGGAGGGGAGGTCATTGATGAAGCAGCTGAAGATGATTGAGCCCAGGACACTACTCTGAGGAACTCTTGCAGTGATGTTCTGGGACTGAGATGATTGACCTCCAACAAGCCACAACCATCTTCCTTCGTGCTCGGTATGACTCCAACCAGTTTTCCCCCCGATTCCCATTGACTCCAGTTTTGCTCAGGCTCCTTGATGCCACACTTGGTCAAATGCTGTCTTGATGTCAAGGTTAAGTATGTTAGCCTTGCCCTGTGCCTCTAAGCATATATTACCCTCTCTGTCCCTAATAGGCCCCATTCCTCCTCATACTACTCATTTACTATTTACATGCTGGTAGAAGATCTTTGGGCTCCTTTTTATGTTGTCTCCCATTCTATTTTCATATTCTCTCTTTGTCAGATTTATTTTCATGTTCACCTGCCGTCTCAACTTATTGTATATGGCCTGGTTCTCACTTGATAAATTCACCTGACATGCATCTTACACCCTCTTTTTTTGTTTCATCATCATCTCCACCTCCTTCGTTAACCAAGGAGCTCTGCTCTTGGTTCCCCTACTTTTCCACTGGACCTTTGGGAACATTCATTTAGCACTAGTTTCAATATGCTGAATAACTCAATAGTTTATTACTACTGGGAATCTGCAACTAAAGCTCACAATTATTTATAAATGATACTTAACTTGCAGCTACGGACATTAGATTTTCAAAAATATTTCTTGTCAAGTTTTCAGACATTTTACTACTTACTGATAATCTATTATTATTTTTGCTTATCAGCCATTTGGCTGCCAGTTTAGTGCTAATGGTGCCAAATAATATGTAGTTTTGTGACGCAGACTCATGTCCACTAGAGACTGGCTTCACACTGCCAAATGCATTTTACATGAATGCTTACAGCTAACAGAAAATCTATTTTTTATCGCACCCGTTCAGTCTGGATTCAACCTAGATCCCAGAAGTGAATGGACAGTGCACAAACCCATTTTGATACCACCAGTTTGGCATTCCTAATGCAAAAATATTAAGTTGCATGAATTTGAAAAATAATTCTTTATTCAGGCTTCAGAAGACATTGCAAATGAAATCAATCTCTCTAATACAAAGTTATCTGAACAAAAATCATTGAGGCAATGATTTTCCAGCTTATAAAAATGGTACATCTAAATTAAATTTCCTGTATGTAACATGTTTCTGTTACATTTCAATTGGTTGAAACTGTTGGGAGGTCAATTTCTCGTTCTGTTTCAGCCCCACTTCAGTTTCAATGGTGTTGTATTTTACGTGGCCAAGGTGCACACCTGAATCAGATGGGAGCCTTGGACCTTTCTGCAGATTAAATTCCTGTGACACAAAAAGAAATCCATTGGCATTTAACTGCCATCTGAGTGTGATGTTAATTGTATATTATTTGGATGTTTAATTGAATTCAGGTGGTGGGCATTAACAAGGGTTTATATGTACTCATATTTATAGCAGCAGGCTGAAAACTCTGTTTTTGTTGCATCTTGCATGATATGCAATGTATGTGTCTGTAAATGTAAGCTTGGAAATGTATGAAGACTATTCTGTCCTTCACTGCTGGACTATCTGAATTGTAATATGGGGCAGCCAACAAAATGGGTGGAAAGAAGCAGCTAGTCAGCAAGATGTAAAAGAGGCCCAGGCATTAAAATTGACTGGGACATCTGCCACTCCTGGCAGACTGTCAGTTTTCCCAGCTGGCTTCTCACCCAGAAAAAATTCCTCTCCTGTCTCACACTTCAAAGAAACTCTCCAGGACACCTAATTCCAGCCTGCAGTCTCATAATTAAGCATGAATTCACTTAATGTTCCCTCAAAAGCAGTAGCTTCAAAAAACAAGGTGCTAGCAATGTATGGTGGATACATAGGAAACAGGAGCAGGAGAAGGCCATTTGGCTATTCTAGCCTGCTCCACCATTCAGAAAGATCATGACTGATCTTCTACCTCAATTCCACCTTCTTGCGTTATCCCTTAATTCCCTTAGTACCCAAAAATCTATTGACCTCTGCCTTGAATATACTCAATAAAAACATCCACAGCTCTCCGGGGAAGAGAATTCCAAAGATTCACAATCCTTGAGTGAATAGATCTTTCCTCATCTCAGTTCTAAATGGCTGACCCCTTACTCTGAGACTGACCATGTATTCTAGATTCCCCAGCCAGGGAACATTTTCTCAGCATCTACCCTGCCAAGCTCCTTAAGAATTTTATATGTTTCAATTAGATCACCTCTCATTTTTCTAAACTTCAGGGAATATAGGCCTAGTCTACTCAATCTCTCCTCATAGGACAATCCCCTCATTTCCAGGAACCAGCCTAGTGAACCTTTGTTGCACTCCCTCTAGGGTAAGTATGTCTTTCCTTAGGTAAGGAGACCACAACTACACATAGTACTCCAGATGTGGTGGTCTTACCAATGCCCTCTATAACTCTAGGAAGACTTCTTTACTCTTATACTCCAATGTCTTTGTAACAAAAGCTAACAGACCACTTGCTTTCCCAATTGCTTGCTGTACCTGCATGTTAACTTTCTATGAATCATGTACGAGGACACCCATGTCCCTTTGAATGCAAACATTTCCCAGTCTCACACCATTCAAAAAAACTCTTTTTTTTTATTTTTCCTACCAAAGTGGATAACTTCACAATTTGCCACATTGCATTCCATCTGTTCTGTTCTTGCCCACTCATTCAACCCTATATCTCTTTGCGGCCTCCTTGTCGCTTCTTTACCCACCTAACTTTGTATTGTCAGCAAACTTGATATGTTACACTCAGTTCCCTCTACTAACTCATTGTTATAGATTGTAAACAGCTGAGTGATTCTTGTGGTATACTGCTTGTTACAGCCTGCCAACCCGAAAATGTCCCGTTTATTCCTACTGTCTGCTTTCTATCCATTAGCCAATCTTCAATCCATGCTAATATTTTACCTGCAACACTATTAGTCCTAATTTTGTGTAATAACCTCTTTTGTGGCACATTATCGAATGCTTTTTGAAAATTCAAGTACTCTATATTCACTAGATCCCCTTTATCTATCTTACTAGTTACATCCTCAAAAAACTCAGATTTGTCAAACATAGTTTCCCCTTCATAAATCCCTGTTGACTGTGCTTAATCAAGATCTAGCTCATGAAAAAGACTAATCTATCTCCCTTCTCCCCAGACATCAACAGGCCCACTCTACATTACTGACAACCCCAATTGTAAAGGAAATGTGGGATATAGCTAAAGTCTGAAGTAACTGAATGCAGTGTTCAGATCAAAAGACTGCACAGTGTCCAGACAAAAGATGAGTTATTGGGGTCCAAATTTAATATTGCTGTTCCCATTTTATGAGCCTAAAATGAAAGCAGCAATAACCAAATCAACAGTACAAAGGCCTACTCCTGACCCGCATTGAGGTTTGCGCCACTGTAGACTTGGTTGGGGACAATTTTTAAGGCCCCCTAGTAACCACCTGAAATGATCACAGGCCCCATTTCAACATTGAAATGAGATTCCTGTGCTCATTTCAGACCCAGACTCTTAAATGTGTTTGCCCTTGTTATATTGCAAGTTCTGACTGGCATTTCTGGATCTTGAGCAGCCTAAACAGTGGCCTTTACATGGACCACTGGATTCCTCTGAAAAAAACACCCAAAAACATTGCCTCTTGGCTGCACACGTCAACTACAGGCTACTGATGGACTGCCCTCACCCCAACCCACTCCCTTTTGGACTTCAATATGGACTGAAATTTGTACCATCTTGATAAGTGAACTGTGCCCGAGTACCTCATTAATATCTGGAGTTTACTTGATCTATACTGATGAATCTACTTCAACTCAATTTACCCACATTTGTTCCTTATAACTTGATATCCTTACCTAACAAAAACCTATCAATCTCAGTCTTGGCAATTTCAGTTGACCCAGCATCTACACCCTTTTGGGCGAGAGTTCAAGATTTCCATTTCCCTTTGGGTGAAAATGTGCTTTCTGGTTCACTCCTAAATGGCCAACTTTTAATTTTAAGATTGTGCCACCTTGTTATAGATTCCCCCATCAGAGGAAATAGTTTCTCTTCAACTATCCTATTTATTCCCTTGTAATTTTAAACATCCTAATTAGATCACCCCATAACCTTCTAAATTCAAGGGTATATAAGCCAACCTGATGGAATCTGTCCTCATAATTTAACTCTTTGAGGTCTGGTAACATTCTGGTGATTTGCATTGATCCCCCTTCAAAGCCAATATATGCTTCCTGAGGCCCAAAACTGAAAACAGTACTCCACATGTTGTCTAACAAAGGCTCCGTATGTCTGAAGTATAACTTCCTCTCCTTTATTTTCCTGCGGGTTCTTTAAGTCTTCTATTGAAGTTACAAAAGGAGGCCAACAGAACCTGAAGAAATTCTAAGGCCAAAATGTGAATATAAAAACTTAAACTTTTACTTTAAAATATGTTGCAATTGAACTAGGTTTCTCATATGTTCAAATGTTGTTTCTGTCTTTTCCTCTTATTTCTTAGGCAATGTCAGCTGTACTGTGCTGTGGCCCAGTGTTTGATAACGTGGGTCTCTCTCCAGATGGTTACCTTTATAAATGGCTGGATAATATTTTGGCGTGTCATGACCTACGGGTAAGGAAATTATATGGTAATTTCGTAGTAATAAAGATTGTTGTTGAAGATTCATAATCCTTCACTTTAGATATTCATTATTTTCTCCTCAGTCTAATACACAATTCAATGATGCACAGGAGAAGCTAAACACTCTATTGAACACATTTGTTCGCATCTACTGTACATATTTTATTTTATTTAGAGATACAGCACTGAAACAGGCCCTTCGGCCCACCAAGTCTGTGCCGACCATCAACCACCCATTTATACTAATCCTACACTAATCCCATATTCCTACCATATCCCCACCTGTCCCTATATTCCCCTACCACCTACCTATACTAGGGGTAATTTATAATGGCCAATTTACCTATCAACCTGCAAGTCTTTGGTGGTGGGAGGAAACCGGGGCACCCGGCGGAAACCCATGCAGACACAGGGAGAACTTGCAAACTCTGCACAGGCAGTACCCAGAATTGAACCCGTGTCGCTGGAGCTGTGAGGCTGCGGTGCTAGCCACTGCGCCACTGTGCCGCCCATAACCTTGTGATGTCATAAACATAGGGAATAACCTGGTTCCAGGCAACTCTTCTCAACACCTTGAAATTCCAGTCCGGCTCCTAAATCCTGTGTTCCTATATTAGGTTCTATGAGTCAAGAGGGAACTTTCTAAAGACAGATTGGTCAGATTAAAATGAACAAATTAAAGTTATTCAACAAAAAATGTGAACAGAATTCTAAAACTCTGCATATTTTTGTGAAGGATTACTTTTGTTATATCAGTGCCAGAGAAATTTAACAATTATTTCTTTGCAATATTTGCCAGTTGTGTTCTGCAATTATATTGACGCAGTACTTTGAATTCTACCAACACACAAGGCTTATTGCACTATGGACTATATATATATATATATATATATATATAAAATATAATATATACTTTCTCTCTCTATGTATGTATGTATATATATATATATATATATATATATATATTTCTTTGGCCTCCTTATCTCGAGAGACAATGGGTAAGCACCTGGAGGAGGTCAGTGGTGTGTGGAGCAGCGCCTGGAGTGGCTATAAAGGCCAATTCTAGAGTGACAGGCTCTTCCGCAGGTGGGGCTGCAGAAAAATTTGATTGTCGGGGCTGTTAAACAGTTGGCTCTCCCCTTGCGCCTCTGTCTTTTTTCCTGCCAACTGCTAAGTCTCTTTGACTCGCCACACTTTAGCCCCGCCTTTATGGCTGTCCGCCATATATATATATAGCAATTCTACCTGTACCGTTAACATATACCTGTTTGTTAAAATTTACAGTTGGCATTTGCACAGGATACTCTTTGGGCTGAATTTTGTTGGCGTGACGCGAGTCCCAATGCCGGGCCAGAAAGTCAGGACAACCCCGCCTCAACCATTTGGGTGACACCCGGACGCATTTTTCTGCATTCAGGCAATTAACTGCCTGATGCTGGGGCCTCCGTCTCCTTAAAAGACAGGAGCTCGCAACCCCAATCCCCCCCGCCCCACAGAGGGCTAGCAGCTCTTTGGTTTCAGCAGTGCCACCGGGGTCAGCTTTCAAAGATGGACGCTGACTTCCCCACGAGGTAAGTGGGGTCAGGGGTCACCGGAACCAATCAGGCAGGCCCTGGCGAGGGGTCGGGGCAGATGGTGGTGGGCGTTTGGGGAGGGCAGTAAGTGGGGGGTTTTCTGCTGGGATGGTCCTTGCTACAGGGGGACCCTGCATGGGCCGCAGAGTGCCCAATCAGGAGGGCCTCCCCCCCCCCCCCCCCAGCCCACAGGGAGGTCGCTGGGTTTTAGCGGGCGGTCTCCAAACCTGGCAGGGGGGTTGCTGCTACCAGCCACTGGTAAAATTCCAGCAGTGGTCGGAAGAGGCTCTTAAGTGGCCCTTAATTGGCCACTTAAGGGCTTCAATTGACCTCTGGGTGAGAAGGCTGCCCTCCACCTTCCCCACCGCTGATAAAATTCCATGGTGTTGGGAAGGCAATGGGTACTCCACTCTCCCACCTTTCCTTGCCATTTTACAACAAACCCCCCCCCCCCCCCCACCCCTCAACATACCACCTCCCAGCCCATTCCTAGATGCCTCTTATGTGCATCCAAGTTCTTTAGAAACCATTGTTAACGGTAAAAGCTTCATAATAATGAATAGTCTGTTTTGGAATGTTATCTTAATATGGTCATGTAAACTGTTTATCACTTTTATATTGTATGTTGCAAAATTTTAAAAATTGTCTCAATGTTTTGGCTTTACAAAATCATTTTTAATATGACTTTTCAAATTTATACATAAAGTTAAAAGGTGAAGCATGTATAGACTTCTATTTAAATAATCAGTTGTTCACATGCAGACCGTGCATGAACATATGTTTTTCAGAAAGGCTACTGTTAGAACACCTGCACAATCAAGACTGATTAATGAAGCATTATTAATTTATAAGTACCTCTGAATATCTGTCTGGAAATTGCACTATGCAATATTATATGAACACTGTATGTTCATATTAAATTGCTAAGTCCATTATTTTAATGGAGATGCTTGACTGTTCAGAATGGCACATAAGGAATTTGATACAACCATTTTAAACATTTATAGAATAGTAAATAATAGTGTACCTTTCGGGCCACAATAAGAAGCTTCTTATAATATTAAGTCTTTTTTGATATTGTAGGTCCATCAGCTTGGATGTGAAGTTGTGATATTGCTGCTGGAACTAAATCCAGACCAAGTAAACCTTTTCAATTGGGCTGTGGATCGTTGCTACACAGGATCTCACCAGTTGGCATCAGGGTGTTTCAAAGCCATTGCTACTGTATGTGGAAGCAGGTAATCAACTTCGAATTGCTAGCTACTGTTCAGCACATGCTATGTGTAGCATAAGGTGGTAAAAGGTTAATGGAGAAGACAGTGAAAGAGACCCCTCCCACTGTAAGAATGATGATGCAACAGTCACATGAGATAGGCTGGAGAAGAAGAAAGAGCAGCACAGAGGCTGCTCGCTTAGGTAGCTTGAGGAGTGTGTATGTGGTATAATGTAAATAATAAACAGTTCTGAGTTAACCTTTACCTGAGCCTGAGACTTTCTCTAGATCCTCCCTAAATCACTACTGAAGACGCTACTAATAACAATACAACAACACACATATGGTGGCAGTGGTAAAACAGTGGAGAACAACTGACCCAGTACAACAAGAAAACAACTTACCTGCAGAAGAGACTGTGAAGAACTCCATAGCTGCAGTGAGTCAGAGAACAGAAGTGCAGGCTGCACCACAAAAGCGCGGTGGCCTGCAAGTAGAATCCAGCAATTGGATGAGTCATGGTACCAACATTCAGGAATCAAGTTAGAAACCCTTTGAAAAGCTTGAGAAGCTTGAAGTAATTTTCGAAAGGCATTGCGCTCAGAAAGTGAAAAAAGGGGAAAAACCCAATCCTTCATTCAGGCTGAACGTGAGGACAAAGAGCGGGAAACCCCTGAAAAGCACGGGAGCTCCCGCAAAGCACAGGAAACCCCTGAAAACAGCGGGGACAGTTCCTTTAAAGTAAACAAGCCTGAAAAAACAACAAACCAACTGGATTTCTTAGAGAAAGGGGAACATCCTAAAAAAGCCTATTAAAACAGCAGGGAACTCCTGAAAACAGCGGGGACACCTCCATTAAAGCAAGCAAGCCTGAAAAACAAACAAACTGAATTTTTTGAAGAAAGGGGAACACTCTAAAACTTCTTTTTAAGAAATGGAAGCAATTTGGATTCAAAATTAGGAATGCCTGAGAGTTTCCAGAATCAAGAGGGACCCAATTAGATTCAAGATGGGCTATCTATGGAGAGAAATGTTCCTAAGGTTTAGAATTCACTGCCTCAACCCATTCAAAAGGAGTCTGGATATGCACCTCAAGTGCTGTAATCTGCAGGGCTACGGACCAAATGCTGGAAGGTGGGATTAGAATAGGTGGATTGTTTTTCCGTAAGCACAGACACGATGGGCCAGGTGGCCTCTTTCAGTGCCTCAAACTTTCTATTTCTATGATGAATTGCTTCTCAACTCCATACAAAATCTGAAGTGGAACAAGTGAACACCCTTCTATATTCAGTATATGCGATTGTGGATTATGTAATTGTCTGACAAGGGATCAACGAGGCATCCTCTTCAAGGTATTTCACAAACAGAATACGGACAACCTATGAGCTGAAGACAAGCCATGGATGAGAAGGAGTCCAATGCATGTAGAATTTGTTAAGTTAAAGCCAGACCCCTTTCCTATCCTGAGTGGTGTGAAACAGGGCTGTATTCTTGCAACTACACTGTTTGGGATCTTCTTCTCACTGCTGCTCTCACATGCATTCAAGTCTTCAGAAGAAGGAATTTTCCTCCACACAAGATCATATGGCAGGTTGTTCAACCTTGCCCATCTTAGAACGAAGACCTAAGTATGGAAAGCCCTCAACAGGACTTTTTGCTGGGAACTCCTCTTTGCTGATGATACTGCATTAACATCCCACACAGAAGAGTGGCTACAGAGACTCATCGACAGGATTGCGGCTGCCTGCAACGAATTTGGCTCAACCATCAGCCTCAAGAAAACGAACATCATGGGACAGGACATCAGAAATGCTCCATCCATCAATATCGGCGACCACGCTGTGGAGGTGGTTCAAGAGTTCACCTACCTAGGCTCAATTATCACCAGTAACCTGTCTTTCGATGCAGAAATCAACTAGCGCATGGGAAAGGCATCCGCTGCTATGTCCAGACTGGCCAAGAGGGTGTGGGAAAGTGGCGCACTGACACGGAACACAAAGGTCCCAGTGTTTCAAGCCTGTGTCCTCAGTACCTTGCTCTACGGTAGCGAGGCCTGGACAACGTATGTCAGCCAAGAGCGACGTCTCAATGCATTCCATCTTCACTGCCTCCGAAGAATCCCTGGCATCAGGTGGCAGGACTGTATCTCCAACACAGAAGTCCTCGAGGCGGCCAACATGCCCAGCATATACACCCTACTGAGCCAGCGGCACTTGAGATGCCTTGGCCATGTGAGCCGCATGGAAGATGGCAGGATCCCCAAGGACGCATTTTACAGCGAGCTCGTCACTGGTATCAGACCCACCGGCCATCCATGTCTCTGCTTTAAAGACGTCTGCAAACGCGACATGAAGTCCTGTGACATTGACGACAAGTCGTGGGAGTCAGTTGCCAGCGATTGCCAGAGCTGGCGGACAGCCATATAGGCGGGGTTAAAGAGTGGCGAGTCGAAGAGACTTAGCAGTGGCAGGAAAAAAGACAGAAGTGCAAAGAGAGAGCCAACTGTGTAACAGCCCCGACAACCAATTTTATCTGCAGCGCCTGTGGAAGAGTCTGTCACTCTAGAATTGGCCTTTACAGCCACTCCAGGCGCTGCTCCACGAACTGCTGACGACCTCTAGGCGCTTACCCATTGTCTCTCGAGACAAGGAGGCCAAAGAAGAAAGCCAGGGAAACACTTTATGGAACAGAGATATCCACAACAGAAAGAACCAGGAGATTTCTGGACGGCAGATAGCTGCATGAATGGACACCTCACAAATTTTAAGCTTGACACGGGCTAGCGTCGCAGTATTATCTGACCATGAGCCATGGGTTATGAGACGTTACCTGCAACTGACAGATATACTGTTGCACGGTCCAGGCGGGCCACAACTGAGAGTAAAATGCAAACTCCAAGCAACTTTTCAGCATAAAGGAAGACAACTGGTTGAGAGCTTGTATGTCTTCAATAATCAAGAGTTTTCCTTACTGAACAGAAATGCATGCTTAGAACTGCAGTTGATTAAGAAGGTAGCCGAAGTCAAGAAAACAAAGGTAAGCAATTCCTTCCAATTGCCAGCCAATGCGTTATCGAGGGCAATGGTAGATCATCCAGCACAGGAAGACATGAAGTTCGTATGTGACATAGAATCATATTCAAAATTGGCCTGCAAACACACAGATGTTGCGGGAAGTACAACAAACACAGAAGAATGACGAAGAGTGCATCTGGATCAGACAATATTGTACACTAATGTAGCCACAAGAAAGTCCAGGAGGGAGAACAATGAAGAAGTTCCATGTGTATAGGAAATACTTTACCATAATTGACGGCTTATTAGTTTATAACGACAGAATTGTTATTCCTACTTCAATGAGATCTGATATCTTAGATTGTTTACACCAAGGCCATTTGGGTATAACCAACTACAGAGCGAGAGCACAGTCTTCGGTATGGTGGCCTGGGATATCTAAAGATATCAAGACCGTGATCAATAACTGTTATATATGTGCAATACAGAGGCCAGAACAGCGCAAACCGCTCTTGTCTACCAATTTCCAACTAGACCTTGGCAAAGGCTAGGCATGGATTTATTCATGTTTGTTGGGAAGTCATATATTATCATTATTGACAACTTTTCCTGGTGGATAGAAATCTGACAATTATATTCTACAATAGTTATTATAATCCTTCAGGACATCTTCGCGACACATGGGATTCTGGATTACATATTATCAGACAATAGACTACAGTTCGCAAACGAATGTTTTACGTAGTTTGCTGTGAAGATGGTCTTTCAGCATCTTATGAGCTCACAAAGGTATCCACAGTCCAATGGCAAGACAGAACAAGGTGTGCAAACCAGAAAATCTTTAGTCAAGAAAAATGAAGATCTTCCTATCTCACTCCTAGTTTATCATTTAACGCTGCTGCTGTGTGAATTACCACCAGCTGAATTACTAATGGGAAGGAAGTTAAGAACACAGCTTCCAGTATTGTCTCAACAACTAATTCCTGGATTGAAAACTCAAGACCATGAGAAAGTTCAAGAAAGAGAAAACTCCTACAGAAGGAAACAAACTCAGAATTATAATAGAAGATTTCAAGCAAGTAGCTTACCCAAATTAAACAATAGTCAAAAAGTTTGGTACGTGACCTGGATTGGAAAGGTACAGTAAAACATAAACATGAGGACTATCGGTGATCGTATGTTACACGAATGACTGAAGGAACATATGGAGGAATCAGAGGAATATAATTCCTATTCTGCAAAAGCAACAGCCAATAAACTATCTGCAAGATCCAGATGAAGATGAACAAACCCAAACTGAACAAAATACTACAACCTGTAGAAACAAGAAACCAAGTCAAAAACCCGGACTTACTACGATCGTCCCAGACAGATTACAACCAGATCGGGGAGAGTTGTCAAACCTCAGATGAGACTGAATCTGTAAAGTCAGAGACTTGGGGGGGGGAGAGAGAATAGTAGAGAAGTCATAAGTGTATATTTGGAAAAATGTTGGATAAAGAGTTGGGGGAGATGTAGTATAAGGAGGTAAAGGGTTAATACAGAATACAATGAGAGAGATCCCTCCCACTGTAAGAGTGATGATGCAACAGTCACATGAGATAGGCTGGAGAAGAAGAAGAAAGAGCAGCACATAGGCTGCTCGCTTAGGTGGCTTGAGGGATGTGTATATAGTATGATGTAAATAATACAGTTCTGAGTTAACCTTTACCTGAGCCTTTCTTCAGATCATCCCTGAAACACTACTGAAGACGCTAAACTATGCAAGGTATCAGATTAGTATTCGCGATTTGTTACTGCATCATCTTAACCTTAAAAACTTACGTGCTATTTCTATATCATTTCTCTCTTTTCACAAACTGCAAGTTAGAAGAATATTGACAGCTTTGCATGACAGACAGTGAAGATAATTTTTCACTTTTGGGCAGCGAACTGGTGAAGCATCTCAGCCAACTGCCCTTCAAGTGCGCAAGGAGGCCAGAGCCATTTTGAGCTTGGACCTCATTTAAGTCTCACCAGCAGGCACCAAACAGAGATCCCACTGCAGCTTGCCAGCTGCGGGCCAGTACAATATTTGTTACCTCAGCCACCACACCAGCCCACAAATCGTTCTGCAAGGCAGGGGAGGCGAATGCAGAGGGGAGTGATTCTGGGCACCCCTGCTTCTCGTGGCTGCACAAAATTATAATCCAGAAGCCTTTCTGAACCATTGAACACCTCTCCAAATTTTTATTTCCATTGACTCCAATAGAAGCGAAAATCAGGAGAGGTGTTTAACAGTTGCCCAAGCCGATATTGTGCATTTTGAACTATTGTTAAAAGTCAAAATGACTGCCAATATCTCAGTAGATGTATGACCAAACAAATATATGAATTAGGAGCAGGAGTAGGCCACTCGGCCCCTTGGGCCTACTCTGCCATTCAACAAGATTATGGCTGATCTGATAGTAACCTCGACTCCACCTACCCCCAATAACCTTTCACCCCCTTGTTTATCAAGCATCTATCTATCTCTGCTTTAAAAATATTCAAAGCCTCTGCTTCCACTGCCTTTTGAGGAAGAGAGTTCCAAAGACTCACGACCCACTGAGAGAAAACATTTCTCCTCATCTCTGTCTTAAATGGGCGACCCCTTATTTTTCAGCAGTGACCCCCTAGTTCTAGATTCTCCCACAAAGGGAAACATCCTTTCCACATCCACCCTGTCAAGAAACCTCAAGACCTTATAGTTTCAATCAAGTCACCTCTTACTCTTCTAAACTCCAGCGGATACAAGCCTAGCCAGTCCAACCTTTCCTCATAAGACAGCCTGCCCATTCCAGGTATTAGTCTAGTAAACCTTCTCTGAGGTGTTTCCAAAGCATTTACATCCTTCCTTAAATAAGGAGACCAATACTGTACACAGTACTCCAGATGTGGTCTCACCAATGCCCTGTATAACTTGACGTATAACCTTCCTACTTTTGTATTCAGTTCCCCTTGTAATAAATGAAAACATTCCATTAGCTTTCCTAATTATTTGCTGTACCTGCGTACTAATCTTTTGCGATTCGTGCACGATGACATCCAGATCGCTCTGCATCTCAGAGCTCTACAGTTTCTCACCATTTAGATAATACACTTTTTTATTTTTCCTGCCAAAAAGGACAATTTCACATTTTCCCACATTCAACTCCATTTGCCAGATCTTTGCCCACTCACTTAACCTATCTATATCCCTTTGTAGCCTCCTTAGGTCCTCTTCACAGCTTACTTTCCTGCCTATCTTTGTGTCTTTAGCAAATGTAGCAAACATAAATGGCCTCTTCATCCAAGTCATTTATATAAATTGTAAAAAGTTGAGGCCCCAGCACTGATCCCTGTGGCACACCACTCATTACATCTCGGCACATGGCGGCGCAGTGGTTAGCACCGCAGCCTCACAGCTCCAGCAACCCGGGTTCAATTCTGGATACTGCCTGTGCAAAGTTTGCAAGTTCTCCCTGTGACTACGTGGGTTTTCGCCGGGTGCTCCGGTTTCCTCCCACAGCCAAAGACTTGCAGGTGATAGCTAAATTGACCATTGTAAATTGCCCCTCGTGTAGGTAGGTGGAAGGGAATATGGGATTACTGTAGGGTTAGTAAAAATGGGTGGTATTTGGTCGGCACAGACTCGGTGGGTCAAAGGGCCTGTTTCAGTGCTGTATCTCTAAATAAAATTAAATAAAATCTCGCCAACCAGAAAATGACCTATTTATGTCTACTGTCTGTTTCCTGTTAGCTAGCCAATCTTCTATCCATGCCAATATGTTACCTCCAACCCATAAGCTTTTATTTTCCACAATAACCTTTGATGTGGCACCTTATCAAATGCCTTCTGGAAATCTAAGTACAGTATATCCACTGGTTCCCCTTTATCCACAGCACATGTTACTTCAGAGAACGCCAATAAATTGGTTAAACATGATTTCCCTTTCACAAAACCATGTTGACTCTACCTGATTACTTTGAATTTTTCTAAGTGTCCTACTATAACATCTTTAATAGCATCTTCTAACATTTTCCCTAAGACAGATGTTAAGCTAACTGGCTTGTAGTTTCCTGCTTTCTGTCTCCCTCCCTTTTTAGAATAAAGGAGTTACAGTAGCTAATTGATGTGATGTGTAAGTAAAGTGGTATTAGGAAGGAGAAAAACTGCAACTAGATTTATCAGTCTGTTGTTGCAGTATGTTCTGGTATTAAAATGTTCTAACTGATATAGACTAATCCACGATTATACACAGTTATACAAGAGCAAATTACTGTTATTGCTGGAAAGCTGAAATCTGTGGAGAGAGAAATAGAGTTAACATTTCATGTCAGTGACCTTTGGTCAGAATCGTACAGCTGAGTATTTGTTGTTAGACACAGTTATATTTGGCATTTCTCAAATTGATTCAGTATTAAAATAAATGAATGCTGATTCTTTTATTTATTAACCTGGTGAGGTTGAGGCTAGGCTGTGTATAAGCATCAATTAGCATCCTTACAGTGAGTTGTGAAATGTTTTCATTTTTCTTCCTAGGAATTATCCATGTGATATAGTGACACTGCTGAACTTGGTGCTTTTTAAAGCTTCTGATACAGACAGAGATATCTATGAAATCGCAATGCAGCTCTTGCAGGTATAAAGTAACCGATGTGAAATGTAGTTGAATTTTAACTATAAATACTGAAATGAGGGCCTGGATTTTACTAGTAGTGGGAAGTCCCGCTTCGGGACCAAATACCTGCACAGGTGGGCAGCAGGACTGCGGTGGCCTCTTAATTGGCCACCACCGGACCCGCCCTCCAATTAAGGATGGCCGGCTGGCTGTCCACACTACCAGCACAATCAGCAGGCTGGCAGCTCTGCAGCCTCTGTAGCACCAAGAGAGGTGGCCACTGCTGAGGCTGCAAGGAGAACGAGAAGGCACTTTCATTTGGAGGTGCCTTCGCAGGGGTGTTAGAAAATGTTTTTCTCTGCCAGGGTCAAGGAGACAGGTCCCGGTGATTGGAGGGGTAAACCATCCGGCAACGGCGTTGGGCCCGGGGGGGCCTTTGCCACCAGGGGCCCTCTCATTGGGTCATGGAGCCTCCTGACAAATGTTGTCATCCTGAGAGCAGGTTCGTGCTCCCCAGCGGGAATACCACTCCCCTGGGGCAACACCTCAGCAATCCTCATAATCTGTTGGAGGTCAGTTTACTGGATGGCTATGGCAGTCTGCAAAGTCCCTTTGAATGATATTTGCAGCGAAGATGACAGCAGTCTGAGCTTGTGTGGCAGCAAGCTCAGCTTGCATGGGAGTAGTCCGAGCTTCTATGGTAGCAAGCTTTATCTTTCATGGGAGCAGTCTGAGCTTCCACTGCAGCAGCCAGATGTTGGGTGGCTACTGCTTGAACTGCAGTGGAAGCTGAGATACTGCCATCAGATGCTACATCATGTTTGGTTCTGCAAGTGTGCTAATGTATTTGCCCACCACTTCCATGCTGAAAAGGGTGGGCTTCAAGCTCTGCAGAAAGCCCTTTGCCATGTTGGTGCCAGATTCCTCCATGCAGTCTTTCTGGCTGGTCTACCAATTCACCAAGCATTTCATTGAGTATACCTATCAACATTTTTCTGTAGCCTGTCCCATCAAAGTGCTCATTTGAGTCCTCTGTAGCAGAACATGTATGCAACCTTGTCCTTCAGTGAGCTGGCACCTGCGCTACCGTTGTCCTCTGCCCTGGATGCCCGGTGTCTCTCCACGTACAGATCCCACCTCTAAGCCCTCCTCCAAAGTAAGTTCAATGTTAGTATCTGAGCAAGTATGAGAGTGAGTGATGGTGTTGCTTCTTCACTGTCTTCCACCTGCAAATATCAGTGTTCAAAGGGACTTTGCAGAGTGCCACAGCCATCCAGCAAACTGACCTCCTACAGATTGCTGAGTTGTTGCCCCAGGGGAGTGGCAGTCCCTCTGGGGAGCACGAACCTGCTCTCAGGATGACCACATTTGTCCTCTCATCACTGCCATTCTACCACCTCTTACCCTTCCACCACTGCCTGGCCAGGTTGCGTTCTTGGGTATCTGAAAGGAGAAAGGCACAACAGTAGGTTTGTGGTGGGGGGCAGGGCATGGAAAGCAAGGGTTGCATGCTTATACCATCTGTAGCTTGTGAATCAAAAGAGATTGTGGAATGAGGGGGAAGTGGGATATGAGAAGGAAGATTAGGTTTCCAATTGTTTCAGCTCTGCTGCTGGCCATGCTCTTGGCAATGGCCAGTCCAGTGATGCCAAGCACCTTTGCCTGCAAGGACATGCAGCTGTGCCTGTCCCCCACCAGTTAGTTCCTGCTGCCAACAGTTATGCACGAACCTGTCCTACAAGAGAGAGGGAAGTGTGTCAGTGAGTGTGATGCAATGTGTTTAGATGGTCTTTGTCACAGTTGAATAACTGGCAATGTGTGCAGGCTGAGATGTGGATGTAAAGCTTGCAACAGTGCTAAATCTGTGAGGACATGAAGCTAAGAATGTTCGGTATGAGTCGTGAGATTTTTGGTAGGTGAGTGATGGGGCCATGGTGTATTGAGTATTATGTGAGGCTAGTGGTGTAATTGGTGAGATATGGCATTTGAAGATGAATTCACTGACCTTCAACATTTGTTTGAGGTCACTGAACTTTTTGCAGCACTACATCCAGATTCTCAGGGTTTGACTTCTGGCATTAACATTCAAGATTATCTGGTCCCACTTCCCTTGCAAAGTTTGTCTGGATGGCTTCCTGTGGATAGATGGCATCCCTCTCCTCTTCACCACACCCCCACCCCCTCATCAAAACATCCACTGCAGTGTCAAAGAACAAAGAACAGTAAAGCTCAGGAACAGGCCATTTGGCCCTCCAAGCCTGCGCCGATCTTGATGCCAGTCTAAACTAAAATCTTCAGCACTTCCAGGGTCCGTATCCCTCTATTCCCATCCTATTCATGTATTTGTCAAGATGCCTCTTAAACGTCGCTATCGTACCTGCTTCCACCACCTCCCCGGCAACAATTACCAGGCACTCACCACCCTCTGTGTAAAAATCTTGCCTCGCACATCCCCTCTAAACTTTGCCCCTCTCACCTTAAACCTATGTCCCCTAGTAACTGACTCTTCCACCCTGGGAAAAAGCTTCTGACTATCCACTCTGTCCATGCCACTCATAACTTTGTAAACCTCTATCATGTCACCCCTCCACCTCCGTTGTTCCAGTGAAAACAATCCGAGTTTTTCCAACCTCTCCTCATAGCTAATGCCCTCCAGACTAGGCAACATCCTGGTAAAACTCTTCTGTACCCTCTCCAAAGCCTCCACATCCTTCTGGTAGTGTGGTGACCAGAATTGCACGCAATATTCCAAGTGTGGCCTAACTAAGGTTCTGTACAGCTGCAGCATGACTTGCCAATTTTTATACTCTATGCCCCGACCGATGAAGTCAAGCATGCCGTTTGCCTTCTTGACTACCTTATCCACCTGCGTTGCCACTTTCAGTGATCGGTGGACCTGTACGCCCAGATCTCTCTGCCTGTCAATACTCCTAAGGGTTCTGCCATTTACTTATTTAGAGATACAGCACTGAAACAGGCCCTTCGGCCCACCGAGTCTGTGCCGACCAACAACCACCCATTTATACTAACCCTACAGTAATGCCATATTCCCTACCACCTACCTACACTAGGGGCAATTTAAAACAGCCAATTTACCTATCACCTGCAAGTCTTTTGGATGTGGGAGGAAACCGGAGCACCCGGCGAAAACCCACGCAGACACAGGGAGAACTTGCAAACTCTGCACAGGCAGTACCCAGAATCGAACCCGGGTCCCTGGAGCTGTGAGGCTGCGGTGCTAACCACTGCGCCACTGTGCCGCCTCTGTATACTTCCCACCTGTATTAGACCTTCCAAAATGCATTACCTCACATTTGTGCGGATTAAACTCCATCTGCCATTTCTCCGACCAAGTCTCCAACAGATCTATATCCTGCCGTATCCTCTGACAATCCTCATGACTATCCACAACTCCACCAACCTTTGTGTCGTCCGCAAACTTACTAATCAGACCAGCTACATTTTCCTCCAAATCATTTATATATACTGCAAACAGCAAAGGTCCCAGCGCTGATCCCTGCGGAACACCACTAGTCACATCCCTCCATTCAGAAAAGCACCCTTCCACTGCTACCCTCTGTCTTCTGTGACCGAGCCAGTTCTGTATCCATCTTGCCAGCTCACCTCTGCTCCCGTGTGACTTCACCTTTACCAGTCTGCCATGAGGGACCTTGTCAAACTGAAGTCCATGTAGCCAACATCCACTGCCCTTCCTTCATCAATCATCTTCGTCACTTCCTCAAAAAACTCAATCAAGTTAGTGAGACACGACCTCCCCTTCACAAAACCATGCTGCCTCTCACTAATAAGTTCATTTGTTTCCAAATGGGAGTAAATCCTGTCCCGAAGAATCCTCTCCAATAATTTCCCTTCCACTGACGTAAGGCTCACCGGCCTATAATTTCCTGGATTATCCTTTCTACCCTTCTTAAACAAAGCAACAACATTGGCTATTCTCCAGTCCTCTGGGACCTCGCCTGTAGCCAATGAGGATACAAGGATTTCTGTCAAGGCCTCAGCAATTTCTTCCCTTGCCTCCCTCAGTATTCTGGGGTAGATCCCATCAGGCCCTGGGGACATATCTACCTTAATCCTTTGCAAGACGCCCAACATCTCCTCCTTTTTGATAACGACATGACCAAGACTATCTACACTCACTTCCATAGACTCATCATCCACCAAGTCCTTCTCTTTGGTGAATACTGATGCAAAGTACTCATTTAGTACCTCGCCCATTTCCTCTGGCTCCACGCATAGATTCCCTCCTCTGTCCTTGAGTGGGCCAACCCTTTCTCTGGCTACCCTCTTGCTCTTTATATACAAATAAGAAGCCTTGGGATTCTCCTTAATCCTGTTTGCCAATACCCTCCTGACTCCTTGCTTAAGTTCCTTCCTCCTTTCTTTATATTCCTCAATGGTTTCGTCTGTTCCTAGCCTTCCAGCCCTTACGAATGCTTTTTTCTTTTTGACTGGGCTCACAATATCCTTTTTTATCCAAGGTTCCCGAAACTTGCCAAACTTATCCTTATTCCTCACAGGAACATGCCGGTCCTGGATTCTAATCAACTGACGTTTGAAGGACTCCCACATGTCAGATGTTGATTTACCCTCAAACAGCCACCCCAGAAAACCTTGCAGCATGCTCTCTCCCCCGTAGCACTGTAATTCACTCTTCTTCCTGCTCAGGCTCCTACAAGTAGTTGCAAACTTCTACAGCCAGAATGCACCTCCCACTTAAGAGCGGCTGGCTGTCTTTAAGTAGTGCAGCCTGGCTTTAAGTGGTGCGAGCCTCACACAAACTCGGGCCCTTTGCTGAGGCATGCAGTAGTGCTGGCTGCATGCAGAAATCATGTGAATTTGCAGGCAGCATAAAGCATCAGAAGCAAAGGGCGCGGGTTAATCGCACATCAGGATTCTCGGGCCTGTTTTAGGAGCTGTCCAATATGGATTCCCCTCACTGATCTTAAACCCACAAATGCAGCAATTTTAATCCAGGATTAACAGAAGTAGTACATACTGTGTGATGAATCCAGGACTCCAACAAGTTTTTATTGTATTTCTGCATCTAGTTAGAAGTCGCTATAACAGCTGATTTTACAATCTATTCTTGTTTTCAGATTCTGGAAGCAAAACTATTCCTGTATTCCAAAAAAGTGGCTGAGCAGAAACCTGATAGTATTCTGTTTGGAACACATGGACCATTACCTCATCTGTATTCTGTATCATTGTCTCAACTGTCAAATGAATTAGCAAGGATGTACCCTGAGCTCACACTTCCTATGTTTTCAGGTATTCTCTAATATATTAGATACATGAAAATAATGTTCTTTTACGGCATATTTTTATCTTCTGGTGAATAATGAGCACAAATTAAAGGTGAAAATGTGCAGTTTTTACACCCATGCAGTGTAAACCCATTAGCAAAGACAAAATAAAATCAGCCAATTATGACAAAGCTTTAATGTTACTCTTTCTGTATTTTTCAAGCAGTTAAATTTGCATTTAACCAGTATTAAGTGAAAGGGCTGAATCTTGATGGGCGGATTGCAGAGGCAGGAGGGATGGAGTTTCTGTCAGGAAACCCGGAATTTTGGGTTTCTCTGCATGCTATGGAGTTTTGACTTCACAGTTTTGGCTTGACCAGAAGTCAGCCTGATTGGCAGGCATGGCTTCCAGTTGGGGGAAGCTCTGCAGCAGGCCACAGCCATCTGCTGCTGTTTCTTGTGGGAGTGTGGGAAAGTCCAATCCCCTACTCCCTGGGGGGAAGGTGGTCTGATGGTTGTGGGAATACCTGAAGCTATCCTTGCCTCCCTGCAGCTGCCAGGTTTCCCTAAGCCTGCGAATTTTGACCAACCTTGGTTAAACCTGCAAAGTAGGTTAAATCAGAGATTGCCAGCCTCATTAAGATATTTAATTAGCCAACCTGCCTCCTAGAAGCACCTGTCCACTTTTTGTCCCTTCTCTGTAAAACCCAGATGTGGACAGGTTGGATCAAATTGGGGTCAAGTTTGAGATTTTTCAAGTGTTCGCATCTCACTCAACCTAACACACCTGTTTATGGGAGTTAAGATTCAGCTCAAACATTTCATTCATACAGCTTTGGAACCCACAAAACCTTTGCAAATGACACTGTATATGAAAGATTATTTAACTGACCAGTACCTATAGATCCTGATGGAGAACAGTTCAGAAAAACAGGCCAAATGTTTTGAACTGCGTCCTCGGGAACACCAGTAAATTTTCAGTCGACCCAAAGGCCTAGAATTTGATCACTCCCAGAACACTGCTTAAAGGCAGCCAGCATTTCTTCAAGAGGCTCTGTAAAAAATGTAACTTTCTCACTTTTGTGTGTGGGGTAAGGAGGAGCAGGAGTTTTTCCTAGGCCTTACAAGTAAAAGTTGAACTCTTCCCTGACCCCAGATTCTCTCCCAACTCCCGCACACCCTCCGCCCCTCAAACCGTTCTCTCCATGGGACCCTATACAGACCCTCTGTCAGAACACCTGTCTGCATGCCTGAGTTTTCATGGGCTGCCTGATTTTCTGCAGGCCGACAGCCACTACTTGGTGATTCTGAACAGGAAGTAAACTGGCGGTATAATAATGAAACCTGATAGTTAAAATCAGCGTGGCCTCATGCATGGGTCAAAAATGGACTGATACCCTCAGTTTCCCACTGGAAACTCATTGAGAGTTACAGTCAGCACTGAAGTCATTCGTGCCTCCATTGGTAAAAGAAATAAGGATGTCATTCGGAATTAAGCTGTTAGTTGCCAAAAAACAAAACGTGAATATAAATACACACATTTCTTATTGGAACAATGTCTTGGATATTTCTTTCCACCATGAATGATGACAATCATAAATGTTTGTGAATATTTCTTAAGCAAAACTTAAATCCATAAATGCAGGAAGTAATCTAACAGCTTAGCATGGTGCTGGCTTTCAAACTGATGCCCAGATGTAAAACTGGCATTGCTGATTAGCTGACCATTATAGAAACAGCCCAATTTTCACTTCCATAACTAGTGGAGTGCCGCAGGGATCAGTGTTGGGGCATCAACTATTTACAGTCTGTATCAATGATTTGGATAAAGGGACGGAATGTATGGTTGCTAAATTTGCTGATGACACAAGGATAGATCGGAGAATAAGTTGTGAAGACGACATAAAGGGGGGAATTTTCTGCTCTCCCCCACGCCGGGTTTTCAGGTGGTGAGAGCATATAATGGGGTGGGATGGTGGTGGGATGGGGGGAACCTCTGCCGAAATTAAGTCTGGGATATGAAGGCCCGTCAACGGTCTTCCCGACCCTCCGCCAATTGAGGTCCTTAAGTGGGCAATTAATGCCTAATTAAAGGCCTGATCCCACTGCCGCCGCAATTAGCTGAGGCACGGAAAGCACAGCTGGGTTGCTTGCTGGCTCCAGGTGGGGTCCTTTGTTAAAAGGCACAGTGCCTGGATGAAAGACCCAACATAAGGAAAGGGGTCACGCTGAGAGCCACCTCCCCTGCCCTTGGTACTGGCCCCCCTACAACCCCTTCCCCCATGACCCTCCCATCTCGCAAGACCCCTCCTGCCCTGACCTACCTGTGGCCTGGGTCCAGTGCCTCTCCTAGGCCTTGGGTGGGTGCTCCACCGGCAACAGCCACCGTCTCCACAGTGGCAATGCTCAGTTAAAGAGCTGCCGGCCTCTGATTGGCCAGCAGCTCTCAGAGGGCAGGACTTCCTTCACGAGGGTCCCTGATCCCCTGGAAGGCCTGCGGCTGACCAGTTAAATGCACCCAAGCTTTGCCAGCTTGCTAGTACTAATCTGTGCATGCATCAGATGTCATCATGCAAAAGGACATCAGACTCCAGCGTGAGTTTTGGAAAGCGGCCTCAATCGCCACTACTCTTCCCCGCTCCCTCCCGCAATCAACGCCTCATTCGCTGCTTCTCTTCCCCACTCCCCCCCGCAATCAAAGCCTCATTCGCTGCTTCTCTTCCCCACTCCCTCCCGCAATCAACGCCTCATTCGCTGCTTCTCTTCCCCACTCCCTCCTGCAATCAGCGCCTCATTCGCTGCTTCTCTTCCCCACTCCCTCCTGCAATCAGCACCCCATTCGTCACTTCTCCTCCCCGCTCCCTCCCGCAATCGGCACCTCATTCGCAACTTCTATTCCCTGTTCTCTCCCGTGCCTGCCTGTTCGCTGCTCCATTTCCCAGCTCCTGACTGGTCGCAGCTCCATCCCACCGCTCGCTTCCCGCCTCGCCATTAGCACCCCGCTTGCTCCCCCTCCCCCACCAACCCTCTGCTTCTCCGGCCGGTGCGGCAGGGAGCGAGCGGCGGGAGGAAGCGGTGACCAGTGGGCACAGAAGAGAATGACGAGATGGAGCAGCAAACAGTGTGAAGCGGCAGGAGGGAGCAGCGGGAAGGCAAGTGCAAGGGGGAAGCGAGAAACTGAATGCGACAATTGAGGCGGCAATCGCAGGAGGGACTGGGGAACATAAACAGCGATCACGAGAGGGTACTGTTGGGGGGGGGTGGAGGCGGCGATCACAGCCATTGAGGGGTGAGCGGGTTTGTGTTCAATTCTTTTTTTGTGTTATATTGAGCAGTGCCATCTTCATTACTGGCAGCTGCCTGAGATGTTGCAGACAGTGACATTTCTGTCAATGAGGCTGTATTTGTGCATCTGCCAGTACTGCACCACCTAGTGGTTGTGTTGTCAGAAAATGCAGCCTTCAAATTAAGTCCTACCTGCCAGATTAAGTTAGAGGTGGCTAGTTTCCCGTGCCACCCGGTTCACATTCATCTAAACCTAGAGTATACTACTTAGCTTTGTGCAGTTGTGTCTGAGGTCAGTGGTTTCATGTCTTGAACTCAGCGGCACAAGGAAGGCCAACATTGAAATGGATGTTTGTCTCCAGACTCGGTACCAGCAAGGGCCATTCTTCTCGGGATGACAGGGAAGGTATGGGAGGTGTGCATGGTGAAGCAGGAGAGGGTACTCTGGGAGACAGGCTGGGATTAGAGAAGCAGGGGAGGGTACTTGGGGAGGACAAAGGGTGGGGTTATCGGGTGCATGGAGGAGCAGGGGAGGGAGGAGGGGAGCATCCAGGGTGTATAATGGTTGTTATTGCTGCTGAAGCTGGCTGTGAGTGGCTTCAGGAGTGGTGGATTTAATTTGAGCATTACAGTCAACAGATGGTTATGAGGGGCCTAAAGGGAGGGCTGAGTGCTGTCAACATCAGGGACCTGTGGGGCGAATTCAGGGTACTGGCTGGCAGAGGGAATGGTCACAAGGCAAATACAGGGCAAATAGATTCTGTAGGGGAGAAGATCGAGACTTAGGTGTGGGTATTCTGCAACATCATAGGGAGGGGAATGGGACTCGGCAATAACATTAAGGTGGATTGAGGAGGATCAAGGATCAGAGTGGGCATTTGGATGGTAACGGGAGTAGGAACAGAGGGGAGGGATGGCATGAATAATTTGATTATGACCTGGTCCAAGGTAATTGCGGGGGCAGCGGAGGTAGTGGTGGGGGTTCAATGGTAACAGAGGGAAGGTGAAAGATTACATTGGGTGAGTCAAGAGTGATGGGTGCAGGCTGGAAGGTGGCAGGAAGAGGTTGGAAGGTGGGGAAACATGCCTTAAATTGTACATGCACCATTTTCTAGAACGATAATGCGCACCACATAGCCATTCAAGGATTGCAGATTGAGTGAGAGGAGACCAATGATGGTGGGTGCAATTTTAAGGCACGGAAAAGCGACCTGACCATTGCCTCGAACGTTCAGCTGACTGGCAACAGAAGGCTGAATTGGAACGTTCTTCTCATTTCATTATTTGCAAAGTTGCAAGGGCATGGGTCTCAGACACCCAATTTGTCTCCTACTATGGGAAGAAGAGCAGAGGGAGCAACTTAAGGAGGGCTGTTTTCCCTCAACAGATGATGCCTGAATGGCAGCAGCAAGCAGAACAAGAAGGTGAGTATGTTTGGAATGATAACATCCAGGAACGGCATTATCGAAGGCGGGCACTGGCATGTCATTGCATCCTCGGGACAAGGACAAATTACCTTCATATGTCAGAGAGGCAATGCCAGAGACATCTAAGTACGTCGCGTGACATGGTCACAGAAATTTGTAGGATCCTGCAGCATGACCTGCAACTGCTTGGGTTTGGTAGGAATCCCATACCAGTTGCCATCAAGGTTACTGCTGCAAACAATTTTTTTGCTAGCCTTCCAGGGATCAACGGGTGACATATGTGGCATATGTTTGCAACCCATAGGTGCATCAAAGAGGTGACCAATGCCCTATTTTGTCATGCCAATGATTTCATCTACTTACCTATAGACGAGGACAGCCAGGCAACAAGGTCTGCAGCCGTCGGCTCCATCGCTGGGTTCCCTAGAGTGTAAGAGGTGATCGACTGCATTCATACAACCATTAGAGCTCCCTAGGACCAGCCTGCTGTATTTGTGAATCGCAAAGGCTTCCACTGTTGGAACATGTAACTGGTTTGCGACCACAGGAGAAGAATCATGCAGGTTTATGCTTGTTTCCCAGGGAGCTGTCACGACTCATACATTTTGAGCAACTCACAGTTGCTTGGAATTTTTGACATACCAGCTGAAGTAGACAGCTGAATCCTGGGTGACAAGGATTACCCACTTTGGACATAGTTGATGACACCAGTGCAGAATCCCCAAAGTTCATCTGAAGAGCAATACAATGCAGTGCTGCTCACGCATCTACCAGAGCCATCATCAAACATACCATTGACATGTTGGTAATGCGTGTCCACTGCATTGACTGGTCTGGGGGTGCTCTTCAGTACGTGCCACAGAGGGTCTCATGAATAATTGTTGTCTGCTGTACATTGCACAACCTGGCAATTAGATGCGATAATATTTTGCATGCGGAGGAACAGGAGGAACAACAGTCTTTGTCAGATGAGGATGACTATGAAGAGGAGGAGAACAACAATGCGAATGATGCCTTTATGGATATCAGGGCCATGGAGAGACATGCAAGGGACATTGGAGAGAACCTCATATTTGTACATTTCAGCCAACATTGAGGCACTTCATAAAGGAACGTTGGGAGGAGAGAAAACATTCTCCAAATATGTTCACATACGTCGGAGGTCTCATTCATTGCTGTAATCAAAATAAAGGGCTGTTCTGACAACAGCACGTGCACCTGCAGTAGAGACGTGCCTAATGGCCTGTAGCTATCAACTTCATTGAAAGCGACCTGTGTCTCCATGGAAATATTGCCCTGCATCAAGGCATTGGATGCTACAACATTACAGCAGTTTGATGTGACTGGCAGATCAAATCTTTTCTGGATTACGATGGAACTGCAAACACAGCTATGCAAGGAATATAAGGGAGTGACCACAGAACTACAAATGTAAGGCATGTTCGTAATGAAAAACGTGTCAGGAGACCCGGCTGGCACATGCCCCCTCAGCTGCTGGGATGTGTCTGTCGTGCACACCAGATTGTGACCCAGCTTCTAATCTTAAACCCCCCCCGCGGATTGTGTGGATGTATCTGCGCTGCTGGAGGTGGAATATGAGGCAGGTGACGATGCACCCTCTGGGGCATTGGCATCTTCATCCCCAGAGGCAGAGTCTTGGGCCTCACGGCGTTCTGTCACTCGTGTGCGGGCACCTGCAGTGGAGACACAAACAGAGGCACATTAAACATCAGCTGAGCATGGGTTCACACACTTTCTTTTGGTGTGCACATATGGCTGCAAGACTGAAGATGGCACTTCATCCTTACGCCTTGAGGATCCTGCCTTGCCATCTGCGATTACTCTCACTCCCTCCTCTATCACTATTTCTACCACTTCCTCTTCAGCCAGTGTCAGGATTCTGATGTCTGGGACACCTCCACTTGTCTTTTCCCATTCCTGCTTGTTGTGGATGCATTTGTCCTGCAGGAAACAGTGCAGATTTAATGACATGTCAAAAGATGCATCACACCCATGATATACATGCAATGACATCACTCATTCTGGACTGGCTTTCGCACATAGGAACATAGGATCAGGAATAGGCCATTGAGCCCATCGAACCTGCCCTGCCATTCAATACGATCATGACTAATGATCCATTTCAATGCCTTTTTCCCACACTACAGCCATAAAGACGGGGCTAAAGTGTGGCGAGTTGAAGAGACTTAGTAGTTGGCAGGAAAAAAGACAGAGGCGCAAGGGGAGAGCCAACTGTGTAAAAGCCCCGACAAACAAATTTCTCTGCAGCACCTGTGGAAGAGCCTGTCACTCTAGAATTGGCCTTTATAGCCACTCCAGGCGCTGCTTCACAAACCACTGACCACCTCCAGGCGCTTATCCATTGTCTCTCGAGATAAGGAGGCCAAAGAAGATCCTCATAGCCCCTTATGTCATTGGTATTTAGAAATCTGTCAATCTCTGCTTTAAACTGTGAGGCTAGAAATAGGAAGATAGTGCAGCTAAACACGTGGCTGAACAGCTGGTGTAGGAGGGAGGGTTTCAGATATCTGGATCATTGGGATCTCTTCAGGGACAGGTGGGACCTGTACAAGAAGGACGGGTCGCATCTAAACTGGAGGGGCACAAATATCCTGGCTGCGAGGTTTGCTAGCGTCACTCGGGAAGGTTTAAACTAGTGTGGCAGGGGGGTGGGAACCAGAGCAGTAGGACAGCAGGTGAAATAACTGAGGGGGAACTAGTAAATAGGGCCAGTAAGACTAAGAGGAAGAGCAGGTAGGGAGATGTTGCTGAGCACAGCGGGACTGGTGGTCTGAAGTGCATTTGTTTCAATGCGAGAAGTATAACAGGTAAGGCAGATGAACTTAGAGCTTGGATTAGTACTTGGAACTATGATGTTGTTGCTATTACAGAGACTTGGTTGAGGGAAGGACAGGATTGGCAGTTAAATGTTCCGGGATTTAGAAGCTTCAGACGGATAGAGGGGGATGTAAAAGGGGAGGAGGAGTTGCATTACTGGTTAAGGAGAATATCACAGCTGTACTGCAGGAGGACACCTTGGAGGGGTCATGCAGCGAGGCAATATGGGTGGAGCTCAGGAATAGGAAGGGTGCAGTCACGATGTTGGGGGTTTGCTACAGGCCTCCCAACAGCCAGCGGGAGGTAGAGGAGCAGATATGTAGACAGATTTTGGAAAGTTGTAAAGGTAACAGGGTTGTAGTGGTGGGTGATTTTAACTTCCCCTATATTGACTGGGACTCACTTAGTGCTAGGGGCTTGGATGGGGCAGAATTTGTAAGGAGCATCCAGGAGAGCTTCTTGAAACAATATGTAGATAGTCCAACTAGGGAAGGGGCCGTACTGGACCTGGTATTGGGGAATGAGCCCAGCCAAGTGGTCGAAGTCTCAGTAGGGGAGCATTTCGGGAACAGTAACTATAATTCCATAAGTTTTAAGGTACTTGTGGATAAGGATAAGAGTAGTCCTCGGGTGAAGGTGCTAAATTGGGGGAAGGCTAATTATAACAATATTAGGCAGGAACTGAAGAATTTAGATTGGGGGCGGATGTTTGAGGGTAAATCAACATCTGACGTGGGAGTCTTTCAAATGTCCGTTGATTAGAATCCAGGATCGGCATGTTCCTGTGAGGAAGAAGGATAAGTTTGGCAAGTTTCGGGAACCTTGGGTAACGAGGGATATTGTGAGCCTAGTCAAAAAGAAAAAAGAAGCATTCATAAGGGCTGGAAGGCGAGGAACAGACGAAGCCCTTGAGGAATATAAAGAAAGGAGGAAGGAACTTAAGCAAAGAGTCAGAAGGGCTAAAAGGGGTCATGAAAAGTCATTGGCAAACAGGATTAAGGAGAATCCTAAGGCTTTTTATACGTATATAAAGAGGAAGTGGGTAACCAGGGAAAGGGTTGGCCCACTCAAGGACAGAGGAGGGAATCTATGCGTGGAGCCAGGGGAAATGGGCGACGTACTGACTGAGTACTTTGCATCAGTATTCACCAAAGAGAAGGACTTGGTGGATGATGAGTCTAGGGAAGTGAGTGTAGATAGTCTCGGTCATGTCGTTATCAAAAAGGAGGAGGTGTTGGGCGTCTTGCAAAGCATTAAGGTAGATAAGTCCACAGAGCCTGATGGGATCTACCCCAGAATACTGAGGGAGGCAAGGGAAGAAATTGCTGAGGCCTTGACAGAAATCTTTGTCTCCTCATTGGCTACAGGTGAGGTCCCAGAGGACTGGAGAATAGCCAATGTTGTTGCTTTGTTTAAGAAGGGTAGAAAGGATAATCCAGGAAATTATAGGCCGGTGAGCCTTACGTCAGTGGTAGGGAAATTATTAGAGAGGATTCTTCAGGACAGGATTTACTCCCATTTGGAAACAAATGAACTTATTCGCGAGAGGCAGCATGGTTTTGTAAAGGGAAGGTCGTGTCTCACTAACTTGATTGAGCTTTTTGAGGAAGTGACGAAGATGATTGACGAAGGAAGGGCAGTGGATGTTGTCTATATGGACTTCAGTAAAGCCTTTGACAAGGTCCCTCATGGCAGACTGGTACAAAAGGTGAAGTCACACGGGATCAGAGGTGAGCTGGCAAGATGGATGCAGAACTGGCTCGGTCATAGAAGACAGAGGGTAGCAGTGGAAGGGTGCTTTTCTGAATGGAGGATTGTGACTAGTGGTGTTCCGTAATGATCAGTGCTGGGACCTTTGCTGTTTGTAGTATATATAAATGGTTTGGAGGAAAATGTAGCTGGTCTGATTAGTAAGTTTGCAGACGACACAAAGGTTGATGGAGTTGTGGATAGTCATGATGATTGTCAGAGGATACAGCAGGATATAGATCGGTTGGAGACTTGGGCAGAGAAATGGCAGATGGAGTTTAATCCGGAAAAATGTGAGGTAATGCATTTTGGAAGATCAAATACAGGTGGGAAGTATACAGTAAATGTCAGAACCCTTAGGAGTATTGACAGGCAGAGAGATCTGGGCGAACAGGTCCACAGGTCACTGAAAGTGGCAACGCAGGTGGATAAGGTAGTCAAGAAGGCATACGGCATGCTTGCCTTCATCGTTTGGGGCATAGAGTATAAAAATTGGCAAGTCATGCTGCAGCTGTACAGAACCTTAGTAAGGCCACATTTAGAATATTGCGTGCAATTCTGGTCGCCACACTACCAGAAGGACGTGGAGGCTTTGGAGAGGGTACAGAAGAGGTTTACCAGGATGTTGCCTGGTCTGGAGGGCATTAGCTATGAGGAGAGGTTGGATAAACTCGGATTGTTTTCACTGGAACGACAGAGGTGGAGGGGCGACGTGATAGAGGTTTACAAAGTTATGAGTGGCATGGACAGAGTGGATAGTCAGAAGCTTTTTCCCAGGATGGAAGAGTCAGTTACTAGGAGACATAGGTTTAAGGTGAGTGGGGCAAAGTTTAGTGGGGATGTGCGAGGCAAGTTCTTTACACAGAGGGTGGTGAGTGCCTGGAACTTGCTGCCGGGGGAGGTGGTGGAAGCAGATACGATAGCGACGTTTAAGAGGCATCTTGACAAATACATGAATAGGATGGGAATAGAGTGATACGGTCCCCAGAAGTGCACAAGGTTTTAGTTTAGACAGGCATCAAGATCGGCGCAGGCTTGGAGGGCCGAATGGCCTATTCCTGTGCTGTACTGTTCTTTGTTCTTTGTAAACATACACACCTCCAAGCACATAAAAAATGGCAATTATCAACTTTCATCACAATCATTCAGTGTATGGCACCAAGGCTGCTCATGCATTCCACTGTTTGCCTTATCTGCCCTCTGCCTTATACACACAGAGCCAGTGAGAAAAGCAATGGAATAGCTTCGGCAAGACCACTTACCCTCGCCAATCTGAGCAAGACATTGACACATTTCCAGGTTCATCGCATAACCCCACGGTCCAAAACCTCGTCTGCCACCTCCATCCAGGCTGCCTTGGTCAAGCTGGAGGGTCTTCTGACTACATTCGCAAGGAAGAGGACCTCCTGCCTTTCACTGACAGCCTGGAGGAGAAGCTGCAGGGAGGCATCACTGAACCGTGGGGCAGGATGCTGCCTGTTGGCTGACATTTTTTAGTTTTTGCTGTAGACAAAAAAAATTATGGGGAGTTGATGCTGGGTTTGAAAAATTAACGAAGGGAAAAGCAGTTAAAACTGAGTAAACAATTCAATTGCACTAATTAAATTAGTCGGCACAGACTCGGTGGGCCGAAGGGCCTGTTTCAGTGCTGTATCTCTAAATTTTAAAAAAAATCTGAGGAAACTTACATACGACGAAGGCTGCTGCTCCTTGAGGCTTAGAATGCAGAATGATTTATAGCCGTGGCGCTCATGGTGCTTGACCGAGTGATGGTGGGTTCCATCAATGAAAGTAGGTTCCGCCGCATGATCGCATGTGCCTGATGTGCCCATCGCTGCATCGTTGATTTGCATGTAAAATTGCGTGCAAAACGGTAAAAATGTCAGAAGCGGAAGTTCTGCCAACTTCTGGTTCCGCCATAGGGATCCCAGCCATAAGATCCTGACAGGGTGGATACTGAGATGATGTTTCCCCTTATGGGAGAGACTAGAACTAGGGGACACAGTTTAAAAATTAGGGGTTTTCCATTTAAGACGGAGATGAGGAGACATATTTTCTCTCAGAGGCTTGTTAGTCTGTGGATTTCTGTTCCCCAGAGAGCAATGGAGGCAGGATCTCTGAGTATTTTTAAGGCTGAGTTAGATAGATTCTTCATTAACAAGGGAGTCACAGGTTATAGCAGGTAGACAGGAAAGTAGAGTTGAGGCCGCAATCAGATCAGCCATGATCTTATCAAATGATGGAGCATGCTTGAGGGGTGGAATGGCCTACTCCTGCTCCTAGGTCGTATGTTCGTATAATGGGCAGCTAAACCACAAGTTGAAAATCTACCCCATAATTTCTAAAGTCAAGCAGCTGTGTACCATCAAAAATAGCAATGATTTGTATCACAAGACAAAAGCTGTTGCATTATTTCCTTAGTAATTGATTTTGATTTTCATGCACTGCTGTTCCAACCATGGGCCTGGATTTTTCAGTGCCAGGCTCCGCCGCCAGGGCCAAAAGCAAGGGGTGACCCTACTTCAGCGGGCGGAGAGACCATGGACAGCATTTTACAGGTGGCTGCCAATTAAGCTGCTGCCACAGAAGGTCAGCAGTGCAGCCGGAGCAGTCACCATTGCTGGGACTGCACCTGGAGGATGAGGGTGCATCGATGGATGTGAGCCCTCACATCCAGGTAAGTGGAGTCTGGGGATGCTGGAGCCAGTCAGGCAGCTTCCAGCATGGGGTGCAGCTGGGAGGGTGAGGGTTGGTTGCCCCTGTGGGCAGGCAGTGCCTTGCCGCTGTGCGGCCGTTACCGCTGGAGGACCCTTCGTGGCTCAAAAAAGGAGGCCTCTCCCCCTGGAGCTTGCTGGGAGGCTGCCAGGGTATACCTGGTGGTCACCCCAAACACCAGAGGATTTTTAGATTTTTTTTAGATTTAGATATACAGCACTGAAACAGGCCCTTCGGCCCACCGAGTCTGTGCCGACCAACAACCACCCATTTATACTAATCCTACACTAATTCCATATTCCTACCACATCCTCACCTGTCCCTATATTCCCCTACTATCTATACTAGGGACAATTTATAATGGCCAATTTACCTATCAACCTGCAAGTCTTTTGGCTGTGGGAGGAAACCAGAGCACCTGGAGGAAACCCACGCAGACACAGGGAGAACTTGCAAACTCCACACAGGCAGTACCCAGAATTGAACCCGGGTCGCTGGAGCTGTGAGGCTGTGGTGCTAACCACTGCGCCACTGTGCCGCCCTGCTGCCGGTAAAATGCCAGCAGAAATGAGATGTGACCCTCAATTGGCCAATTAAATGGCTCAATTGGGCTCCAAATAGGCGGGCCATCTGCTGGTAAAATGATTTGGCGGGAAGGCATTTTGCACACCACCCGATGCCTTCCCATGCCATTTTCCCAGCCTTCCCGTCTCCAAGCCCACCCCCAAAGGCCCCGTAAAATTACGGCCATGATGCCAGCCACCACAGTATATGTTTTCTTCTGTATGCCTCAAAACAAAAATTGTTATTTTATAAAGTTTTTCTCTTGCAACATGGAAAAACAGAAGACATCTGCTTTCAGTATTTCTTCTTCATGTTTGGGATTTCCTTACAAACTGGAAAATACTGTGAATAATATTGTACAAATATGAAGTGATTTAGCACTTCCTAAAGGAAGAATGAAAGGAGTTTGTATCTTAAACATTAACCATAACAATAAAATGTGGTAATTTCTAGGCTATTTTGCACTGACAGGATCAGTATTGTTACATGTATAGTTTTAGAAATACTGAGGGATGACAATGTTTTGTTTACATCTCTTGACCAGAGGTTAGCCAGAGATTTCCAACCACTCACCCAAATGGCCGGCAAATTATGCTCACCTATCTTTTGCCGTGGCTTCATAATATTGAGCTAGTGGATGGTGGACTTCTTCCCATAACATCAAACCCACAAACTCCTGATGAACAAGCGAACTACAAGGAGGAGGAAATGATTAAGGAATATGGATTGAAAGGAAATGGCTGGGGGTCTCCACAGGCCACTTCTCTGGTTCTTAATAACCTCATGTATATGACTGCCAAGGTAATGCTTTATTTTTCCTTAACTATGAATGCCATGAATTTAATCTCATTTCCTGTGCATTTTAACACTGAAATGATTTAAGTTTGACATATATAGCATGAAATGGTTAAATTTCTCGACATTACTAATACAAAATATGCTAAATTTGGCTTTATAACATGCAAGTGTTACATTTTATTTTCAGTAAAGATAAAGCAATCTGTGGGGTAGATTTTCAATTTATCAATCAGGAATAAAGCTCTTGTTGCATATTAGTCACCCATTCCAGAAAAAGTAGTGCGAGTGTAAAATGGGTTTCCTTTACAGATACAGGTGAACAATGCCAATATGTTACTTGTGTTTTTGGTTATATTGCACTAAAATAATATAATGTAGTTATAATTAAAGCATAACAACATAAAAGTGCACCAGATTAAATAGGCCAGAAAAGACAACAGAAGACCAAGATTCACTGTCAATATCCAAATACCTTATACGCGGGGTAGATTTTCAACTTGCTGCCAGACGTAAAATTGTGGTTGTGGATCGGCTGCCCATCATAGAAACTTTCTCATTTTCACTTCCATTGATGTTACTGGAAATGAAAATCAGCCGGTTTATATTATGTTACTTTAGTGCAATATAACCAAAAACACAGGTAACACATTGGCATTGTTCACCTGTATCTGTAAAGGAAACCCATTTTACACTCACACTACTTTTTTATTTACATTACAGAACAGAGAAAAATACAGACCAGAACTTTCAGCTTCAGTGAAGGTGGAAAATAGGCAACCAATCCGATATCACCTTGTTTCACAGCCCCAATGAAGTTGAAAGATCGAGAAATATTCCTAAGTTTTCTGATTTTGTTACATCATGTCCTACCCCTCTATGAATGTAACTCACTAGTAATTATATAAAAATCTGTTCTGATATAAAAAGTAATCTAATTTAATTATATCGTTAAAAAAATCTAATTGTCTACTATATTCTTAAAAACTCTTGAAGTTTTACCAGTTTCATTTAAACATAGTCACATGGTATATCTATAAACTTTACCACAATATATAAATTATTTAACTATTATTAAGCGTTCCTACCGATGCAAATAATATCTACTTTGCAACAGCATTCTCCCTTGAATGAACCCTTAGGCTGTAAGCATCTGGAAATAACAATAGGTCACTTCATTTGAGTCCTTTCATCCTTATGGAACAGACTATTGAGAATTCTCTAAGTGAAGTGTTGACATTTTCAAAGTTCCTTATTAGTATTTACAAACTATCCCAGCCCTCACAGAGCTATTTAATTTATTGAACATTCACAGAAGATAATTTTAGAGTAAAGGGAAAGGAGATGGAGGAATTTCTGGATTGTGTTCAGGAGAACTTCCTCGATCAGTATGCTCTCACCCCAACTAGAAAGGAGGCATTGCTGGATCTAGTGCTGGGAAAATTAGGCTAGCCAAGTGGACCAGGGACAGAATTTTATATTGAACAGGAGGTTGCACCCACCAGCCACAAAGTCGGGGCGAGCCTTGCTTCACCGGGGAAGCCACACAGTGATTTTACTTGGCCCAGGCCCTTAATTGGCCTTGGGCAGGACTTCTACCCCTCTGAGGGAGGAAGTCCCGCCTACAAAAGCAGCCAGCCAATCAACAGGCCAGCAGCTCTCAGTCCCAGCAGCGCCATCAGGAGAGGTGACCAGTGCTGGGCTGCAACCAGCGAGAGAAGCAGCAATGGAGGAGGCCCCGGAACCAAGGTAAGTGTTTGAGGCCTTGCTGGAGACAATTGGCTGGGCCCTGGTGAGGCAAAGGGAGGGGTTTGTTGGGGGGAGGGGGAAATGTGCTGCAGTGAGGGCAGCTTGTGCTGTGGAGGGTGGGGGGGGGGGGGGTAGGCCTCGTGGGGCACAGGGTACTGTTACGAAAATGCCTCTTGCTTTTGTTATATTTTTTGAGGATGCATTTTTGAAATATTGAAGAAATGTTAAACTTTGGGGTTTTCAAAGGGAGTCATGTAAAGGCCACTTGACTTTTTGTAAAAACAGTCCCTGGAAATGTTTTTTTAAAAGGGGCACTGACAGGTCTTGTGAGGAAAACAAGCCTTTCTGTGAAATCACTTGACTTCCAGCAACAACAACAAACCTTTCTGGGAAGCCACCTGACTTCCTGCTCAATAAACAACAGAGAACTTTGGACACTCGGAGAAGTTGTTTAAAAAGAAATGATAGGTCAAGATTGATGGAGGTCTGAAGGCTGACCGCCTGTTGTCGGTTCCGCTTTTGAATTGTATTGCATTAGGGTTGCACTGTATAAAAAGGAAGATATCTTCCAAAGAGGGAATAGAATTCTCAAGGAAGGAAAGAATACCACAACCCAGCTCAGCTTTCCAGCACCTCTCGAAAAGACCCTGAGAAGTCCACTGTGTCAACTCATCTCGTCTCCTGTCTTTGAAGAAATGTCTGCTAAATTAATTCTCAACGCCGCTTGAAAAGAACTGTTCTGAAGACCCCAGTGACCCGATTACGTATACTCAGATGCCAGACTGTATGCCAGTTTTGGAACGCAACATATTTCATCTGCTGTTTCTTCAAGAATGAGCAAGTATTCAGCTCTACAAACAAAAATTCCTTTATTTTTCCAATTAACGTGTGTGTGTGTGTGTGTGTGTGTGTGTGTGTGTGTGTGTGTGTGTGTGTGTGTGTGTGTGTGTGTGTGTGTGTGTGTGTGTGGCTAAGGTAAAAAGGGAACATTTATATTTCAGTCTGTGTGTTTATGCTTTTCTTCATTACTGGTTAAGACTTGTTTTATAATAAACTGATAATATTGTTGTTTATTAAAGAAACCTGGTTGTTGTGTTTTATGCTGGGATAAAAATAGGCCGAATTTTACGCCGCCCAGCAGGACGGATGGTGGCGTGGGGACGGTGTAAAATTGAGCGGCAGGCTCCGGAAAACCTACCCGCTCCGCTTCCGCCTCCGGACAAGTTTACGGCGTTCAGGGTAGGGGGGGGGGGAATGGGAAACGGCACGCCCGCCCGAGGCCAATCAAGACCCTTAAGTGGCCACTTAAGGGCCCTCGCCCGCTTCCACAGGTATTTTACCCCTGGCAAGCGGGTGTGCTGGGGACGTGAAAGGCCGCCCAGCGATAGCTACCGGCCTTTCCGTGCCCCGGGTGGGGGGGCATGACAGTCGGGCACAGGGTGCCCGATTGAGGGCCGCTCCGCCTCCCAACCCACCCCCGGGACCCAAGACACCCCCCTCCCCCCAAATGACCACTTTGTGTGGTAATATACCAGCAGCAGCGGGAGGAGGCCCTTAGATGGCAGTTAATTGGCTATTAAAGAGCCTTAATTGGCCTAGGACGGGCGGGCCATTTCTCACTGCTGCCGCCGCTCATAAAATTGACCCATCCCACTGGTGAGGCATGCCCCTACTTACTTTCCCTCTATGCTCCCTGGTGTCAGCTGGGCTGCAGTCCCAGCAGTGGCCACCGCTCCCAGTTGCACTGCTGGGACTAAGAGCTGCTGGCCCGCTGATTGGCCGGCAGCTCACTGAGGCAGTATCTCCTCCCCCAAGTGGGTGGAAGTCCCACCTCGGGACAATTAAAACCTGTGGACCCGTAAAATACTGGACAGATCCCCAGGCTAGGCGGAAGCGGGATCGCCACCGACTTTCACGCCGGAGTCCGGCTCCCTTCCATCCACCATAAAATCCGGACCATAGAATCTATGATCGACCAAGTGGGTAAAAATTTAAATATATGTTGTGACCCTTGGAGAAGTGGAACTAGAATAAACAGTGCACTCCTCCTGCCTCGGTCATAACAGTGCCCGATCAGGAGGGCCCCCCAGCCCACAAGGAGGCCGCCAGGATTTACTGGGTGGTCTCCTGGGGGTCCTGAGCAGCCCACATGCCATTGGTAATATACCAGAAGCAGTGGGAGGAGGCCCTTAGGTGATAATTAATTGGCTACTTAAGGACCTTAATTGGCCTGGGACAGGCGGGCCATTTCTCACTGCTGCCGCCGCTCATAAATTTGCAGTGGCGGACGGGAAGGCGAGGGGAACGGCACCCCCCTGCCTCCAGCCTGCTCCTGTGGGAGGTGATGTAAATTTCTGGCCCATGTGTCTGTGGGAGAGCATTTGGTTAAGAGTGATCGTTGTATTAAAAGGTTTAGACTCGTAAGGCAGAAAAGCAAGGAACGATATAAGGTATAACGGCTAGATTGGATGTGATGAGAAGGAATCTAGCCAGGATAAAATGGAACCATAGACTGACAGGAAAACCTGTAAGGGAACAATGGGTTATCTTTAAGGAAGAGCTACTTCAAGTACAGGCCAGATACATTCCAACAAGGGCATCAGTAAGAACACTTAATTATGGTTAAATGATTTATATACTGTGCTAAAGTTTGTGGATATATCATGTGACTATGTTTAATATTACTGGCAAAACTTTAAGAAATTTTAAGAATATATTATACTATATGCATAATTATAACAACTTGTAAGTGAGGGGATCAGGCAATTAGGTTTTTTTCAACTATATAAGTAGATTACTTTTTCACATCATAACAGATTTTTATAAGGGAATCAAATACTGGACTCCTTGGATGTCAAGGGAGATAGAAATTAAGATGAAACAAAAAAAGAGGGTGTATGATGCATGTCAAGTGAATTCTTCAACTAAGATCCAGGCCAAATGCAATAAGTTGAGAGGGGAGGTGAAGAGGAAAATAAGATTGGCTAAGAGAGAATATGGGAATAGAATAGTAGTCAACATAAAAGGGAACTTAATAATCTTCTACCGGCATATAAATAGTAAGCGGGTAGTAAAAGGTGGAGTGGGGCCTATTAGGGACAAAAGGGTAATATATACTTAGAGGCACAGGACAAGGCTAGAATACTTAATGAGTACTTTGTATCGGTGTTTACTAAGGAAGACGAATCTGACAAAATATCAGTAGAAGTGGAGATGGTAGAGGCAATACTGGATTCACTCAGCAGGTCTGGCAGCATCTGTGGAAAGAGAAGCAGAGTTAACGTTTCGGGTCAGTGACCCTTTTTCGGAACTCCGAAGAAGGGTCACTGACCCGAAACGTTAACTCTGCTTCTCTTTCCACAGATGCTGCCAGACCTGCTGAGTGAATCCAGCATTTCTTGTTTTTGTTTCAGATTTCCAGCATCCGCAGTATTTTGCTTTTATTATGGTAGAGGCAATAGATAGGGTAAAAACTGACAAGCAGGCGGTACTGGAAAGGCTGGCTATGCTTAGGGTAGATAAGTCACCTGGTCCAGATGGCTTGCATCCCAGGTTGCTAAAGGAGGTCAGGGTAGAGATAGAGGAAGAGCTTGCCATAATCTACCAATCTTCCCTAGATATGGCAGAGGTGCTGGAGGATTGGAGAGTGGTAAATATGACACCCTCATTCAAAAAGGGTGTAAGGACAGTTCTAGCAACCAGAGGCCAGTTAATTTAACTTCAGTGGTAGGTATGGTTGTAGAATCAATAATCAGGGGAAAAAATCAGCAGGCACTTGGAGTGGTTTGAGTTAATTAAGGAGATCCAGCATGAATTTCTAAAAGACAGAGCATGCTTGACTAATCTAATTGAATTTTTTGATGAAGTAACAGAGAAGGTTGATGAAGGGAATGCGATGGATGTTGTCTGTATGAATTTTAAGAAAGTGTTTGATAAGGTACCACATAAAAGGCTGGTTAACAAAATTGAGGCTCATGGAATAGGAGGGTCAGTGTCCAATTGGATAAAAATTGGCTGACGGACTAAAAACAGCGAGTCGTAGTAAATTGTTGTTTTTCAGACTGCAGAATGGTAGACAGTGGTGTTTCTCAAGGGAATGCTAGGACCACTGCTTTTTTTGCAATATATTAATGATTTGGAACTTAGAATACAGGGTAGAATTTGAAAAATTGTCACTGATACCAAACTTGGAGGAGTGGCAAACGGTGAGGATGATATAAGCCGCATGCAACACGACTTAGCTAGGCTAGCAGAATGGGCAACCAATGCCAGATGGAATTTAATATAGACAAGTGTGAGGCACCTTTTGGCGGAAGGGATAGGGTGAGGCAATATGTACTTAATGGTGCAGTTCTAAAGAGTGTGCAGGAACAGAGGAATCTTCAATCTTTGAAGATGGCAGGACATATTGAGAGAGTGATTAGCAAAGCATATGGGATCTTAGGCTTCATAAATAGAGGCATTGAGTATAAAAGCAGGGAGGTTATGCTGAACCTTTATAAAGTCTCAACTAGAGTATTGCGACTAGTTCTGGTCACCACGCTTTAGGAAGGCTGTGAGGGTCCTTGAGAGGGTGCAAAGGAGATTTACGAGAATGGTTCCAGGGATGAGGGAGTTTTGCGACAAGGTTAGATTGGAGAAGCTGGGATTTTTCTCCTTGGAGCAAAGGGGATTGAGGAGAGATTTAGTAGAAGTGTACAATATTATGACAGGCTTAGATAAGTTCGACGAGGAAAAACTGTTCCTGTTGGGCGGCACAGTTGCGCAGTGGTTAGCACCGCAGCCTCACAGCTCTAGGGACCCGGGTTCAATTCTGGGTACTGCCTGGGCGGAGTTTGCAAGTTATGTAAATGATTTAGATCTTGAAATGCAGAGTAGAATCTCACAATTTGCCAATCATACCAAACTTGGAAGCGTGGCAAACAATGAGGTCGATATGAACTGCCTGCAACAGGACATAGTTAGGCTAGTGGAGTGGACAGTTGGCAGATGGAATTTAATACTGACAAATGTGAGGTGATGCATTTTGGCAGAAAGAATAGGGAGAGGCAATATATACTTATTGGGACAGTTCTAAGGAGTGTGCAGGAACAGAGGGACCTGGGGTTGCATGTGCATAAATTTGTGAAAGTGGCAGGACATATTGAGAGAGTGGTTAGTAAAGCAGCTGAAGTATTTTTTTTACTATTTTAAGTATGCTGACAGTGTAGCCTTAAAGGCAATTAACAGTATTGTGCTCATCATAAAAATCACCAGCAATAGAGAAGACTCAGAACTGCTTTGCCTCAGAATACACTCCTGAGCTTTAGCCATAAGTTCTTTAGTGCAATGAAACATATTAAATGCAAATTTCCTTCTTCTGTAGAATGCCAAAAGCAACTACACAATCTTAGGGATGCTTTAAGTAAATGTCAGGCACTGTCCTAAAGGGGAAGGAAATGTTGGAGAATGAAGGAACCCATACACATTGTCTGTATCTCCTAGCGGTTGCTGAGGAATGACAAACATTAAAGAATAGGTTGTCTCTCTACCAGCTTATTCAGGATAGATGGAATAGGGATTTAAAAATTATCTTCAAATGGTGGTTTGAGGGGTGCAGGGTGGGTCGAGAAGAGAAGAAATAGAAAAACACCAGTAAAAGAAATGTACAATACTTAGTAATTGGTTCCAGTTGTCAGTAATGTATCAAGGAAAAGTGATTCCTTTGATTAAATGTCAAAGCCCAAAGCAGATGCTTCAAAAAAAGAAAGATGATCACTTATCAGCTAAAAATACTACAATTACAGCACAGAATGAGACCATTCACCCTGCCAGCAACGTTCCCTCTAATTTTTTTTTTGTTATGTGCAGCCTATTCATTTAAATGTGCAAGCCATTTAATTCTTTCTGCACGGCTGTGCACACGCGGTAGCTTAAAGGAGCCAACTTATGCTTGGCCTATGCGGGGACTTCTGGGTTGCCGTGCTGCCATGTGGCTTAGAAGGAACATTGCCTGCTTGTGCCAGTACTAGCTCTTCAACTGGATCTAACTACTCTAATCCTAACCCCTGTCCTTTCTCTATATTCTCTTAAATTCTTTTAAAACTATTTATCTCTCTTTCAGATGTTACGTTGTCTGCCTCAACAACCACTTGTTGTAAAACATTGTGGGAGAGAAGTTCATATCATTTGCTTCTGTTATTGGGTGTTACGCATGTCCTTAGAGCTGTAAAATTTGGGGCAAATCGTGTCCTATGCCATATTGGTAAGGATATTAGTGTGCATGTAGTACATGTCCACTGGTAGTCTGTAGAGCAGGCAGTCATGACATCAGTGTGCAACACTGATTTGACACCAGCACTGCCAATTTGGAGCTCAACGCTCCAGCTAACACCTTCTCTTAACCTCGAACAGCTGTGCTTGCATTCAGCAGCAGGAAATACCCCCCACCAGTGCTACTTGAAAGGATCATCGGGGATTATCAACTACTTACAGGTTAATTGCTCATTCATTTCTTCTGGCTGTTGCTTTGATTCCACAAGTGTATGGTGCTTTTTATAATTGTTTTAAGTTGCAAAAATCAGCAAGGTATGGTGTTGCAATTGCTGAAGGAGCTTTTGCTGACTTCAAGGCTTCGGCACAAACCATTTGCCTCCCTTGGAATACAGCATGACTTGAAGAATGAAATGTGGTCATGTCAAGCAGGCGGCACAGTGGCGCAGTGGTTAGCACCGCAGCCTCACAGCTCCAGCGACCCGGGTTCAATTCTGGGTACTGCCTGTGTGGAGTTTGCAAGTTCTCCCTGTGTCTGCGTGGGTTTCCTCCGGGTGCTCCGGTTTCCTCCCACACCCAAAAGACTTGCAGGTTGACAGGTAAATTGGCCATTATAAATTGCCCCTAGTATAGGTAGGTGGTAGGGGAATATAGGGACAGGTGAGGATGTGGTAGGAATATGGGATTAGTGTAGGATTAGTATAAATGGGTGGTTAATGGTCGGCACAGACTCGGTGGGCCGAAGGGCCTGTTTCAGTGCTGTATCTCTACATCTAAAATCTAAATCTAAAACTGTTGGAAGAGGGAGGAAGAGGAAGGGGAGTAAGACTCTCAGATGGAGGCCATATTCACTCGGGGTTCAGGGAGCAGTTCTCCTACTTGAATCTCAGTGAGGAACAGTATGTGAGACATAGGCATAGGCAGTAAGGACGTCCTCACTGAAATCTGCCACCTGCTGCTTCCACAACTGCAACCTTAGAGCAGGACAAGGACCACATTGCTAGTGACTGTGAAGGTGACCGTGGCAATGAGCTTTTGTGCATCTGGCTGCTTCCAGGCTGGAGCTGGAGATATTAGCAATGTCTCACAGTTTGCAGTCCACTGTTGCGTAAGGGACATGACTGAACATGCCCTGGCTGCAAGCCACTCATGTTGCGGCTCACCATGCACGGATCCCACCTTTTTGCTATCTTCTGAATTATGCATAGTGTCAGTATCTAAGCTGGAGGTTGCCAGTGTGAAATCGAATATCTACTTATTGTTCCTCCACTGCCTGGCCAGGTTGCACTTCTTGGGTATCTGAAAGGAGGAGTGCACAAGAGCAAGGTTATGGTATGGGAAGCAGGGGAAAGTGAAAGGTGCATGCTTATACCATCTGCAGCTTGTAAATCAAATAACAGTGTGGGCTGAGGTGAACATGGGTTGTGACAAGGAGGGTTGGGTATGAAGATACCACCACCTGCGATGGGTTCAACCCTGCCACTGGCCATGGCCTCAATGATGGCATCCCAATAATGGCCAGAACCTTTTCTTCCATGGATGTTAGGGCATTCATGTGCGCCTATCCCCTCAAGTTAGACTCTGTTTCCTCCAGTTGTGCGTTACTTTCTCCTGCAAGAGAGTTAGAAGTGTTGGCGTGAGTTTGGGTGATGACAGACATGGTTGAATAACTGGCACTGTATGCAAGCTGTGAGATTTGAGGGTGAGGCTTGCAGCAGTGTGAAGTGTGTGAGGGTACGGTGGATTGTGTGAACGTCAGGTATGGGTCCTGATTGATACCGTTAGTAGGTGAGTGATTGGTCTGTGGTGAATTGAAGAGTATTTGAGGCTACTGGTGCTGTTAGTGGGATATGGCATTTGAAGATGCATTCACTGACCTTGACCATCCATGTGAGGTAATTGAACTTCTTGCAGCACTGCATCTGGGTCCTCAGGTCTTGACTCCTGGCAGTGACCTCCACGCCTCTCTGTTTCCACTGCCTTCTCATTGTGTATCTGTAGGGCCTCCTGCAGATGCAGAGCATCTCTTCTCCTTTCCACTTCCTCCACCAACGCCTCCAGTGCTGCATCTAAAAACCTTGGATCTCACTCTCTCCCATGTTGTGCCATGTCAGATTCACTTCTTGCACCACTGTCAGTACCTGCTCCACCCAGAATGCACCTTCCCTTTAAGCAGTGCAGGCTAGCTTTAACTGGAGCTCGTCACACAATATTGGCCTCCTGCTGCTCTGTTCAACCAATCAACAGCACAGTCAGCACTAGCTGGATGCTGAATTCATTGAAATGAGCAGGCTGCACAAAGTTGACGGGCTGCCTGCATAGGAATCAATGGGCGCAGGTTAATCGTGCATTGTGACCCCAAGCCTGTTTTTGGGTGCTGTTGAAATTAGTGGCCCCCAGCCACTGTTCCAATAACTGTGTGTGTAAAAATTTGTTATAAATTCCCCTTTGTACTTCTAGTTATAATCCTACTATTTGCTAACCAGTGTAAAATATCTTTAACTATTTATCGCATCAAAACCCTTCATAATCTTGAAGACCCCTACTAGATCCCAAGAGTAATTTGAACCTACCCGCCTGTTGCGAAATTGACAGAAATACATCAGCCACCAGTTTTTACACCCGGTCTGATTTTACTTTACAATAAAAGTAGCCTCAATATTTCAAGACTTTCTGCAAATCCATCACTTCTCACTCCTGGAGTTATTCTCGGGAATCTTTGGCTGAGAACTTCCTTGGCAATGCTTCCACTCTGCTACCATAACTCTGCTGATTGTACATCGGACACCCTGCTTATCAGTGTACCCTTTCCATGGATCTAAAATCCTTTTTAGAATAGGAAGGATATTATTGGAAGGCAGCATGATATCATTATGATACCTAAATATTGCTTAGACTTTTTTCAAAAAATGGAATCAGATCAGCTTCAACACTTGACATCTCTCAATGGACTTACTCATAAATTGTCTCCAAACCTTGTAATTAAAAACAATCTTTTTTATATCTTTTTCTAGTATGGGGATGAAGTTCCTGGATCAGAGATGGAAAATGCCTGGAATGCACTGGTGGACAATGAAAAATGGAGCAATAATCTCAGGATTGCCCTGCAATTTCTGATCAGCCTTTGTGGAGTTAGCAGTGACACATCTCTTCTGTTGTATGTGAGTAGCTTTAGAAAGCAACAGATAAGATGTGCTTTTAAGTCCACAATAGCAGGTGTGCATAATTGATGAATAATGAACAGGCGGCCAAACATATCTACATCTGCCATTTCTTTAGTATCTTCAGCACTGTAGTATTTTATACACCACATTTAGGAATTAATTAACATTGGAAATTATGCTATTTGTTTTTCAAAGTTGTCATCAAATATGTTACTTTTTTGTATATTTCCCTAATTACATGAAATTTTCACTTGTTGATGCAAATTAATCTTCTAGAATTGCTGCCTGATGAACTGGCCTTGCTAAGATAAAGACCAGAAAATAGATGGCCAGGAATCCCACCTGGTGGCCACTGAAAAGCTTCTCAGTTTTCACTTGCATTTAATATGCATATAAATTAGGACGGAGGACTTTTGGTGTTGTGGCACTTAGGTTTTTTGCAGGAAATGCTGAGTTTATTTTTGGATGTATTATTCTCTCTTAATCAAAGCCTGTATGAATGATTAATTAGAAGCAGTTGATTCACTGATGGGAGTTTTAACCTGGAGGAGTGCATGAATTTTCATGTGGGTGGGGGATGAAAAATGGGAGCCTGTCAACTTCTGGATTTTAACAAATGTTAATCACTCAATTGAAGTGATATTTCAACTCACTTTCTAATTTAACAGTGCATCCACAGGTTTCCTGGGCTTCCTGAATTTCACCAGTGAAAGCAAGCTGAAAATACAATATCAATTAAGGGGGCTGAATCAAACTCATGGAAATACCGCAATAAATACTCAGTACACAGAGGTGCTTTCTTACATATAAGTGGGTTTATTCACTGTACTTTTGCTGAGAGTTTACTTTCTACACTTTGGAGGCTTTCGCAATCACTTCAAGAAGATTTGGCTGCCCTAGATTGGACCTCAGGTGAGGACAAATAGGATCAGCACCAGTAGTCGCAGCAGCAACCTATTCTTGAGAGACCTGTAGCTGGACAGCAGAGAGGGGAGCAGCTTGCAGGGGGCACTACCCACAGGGTGTACAGGTAGAGGCTGAGTGTCCTTGTCATGTCTGAACAACAGTGCTTCAGGAGTTTCAGATTGTCATGTCAGTTGTTGATAGACATTTACAGCCTGCTAATAGCCCTACTGCCTGCTGGGTCTGATAGTCTTGCATTCCCAGTGGTTGTAAAAACCACCACCAGCCGCAACTTTTTTTAACCTCAGGATCCTTCTAGAGACATATCTAGGGTCTCTCAGTCGGCAACCCACAAATGCAGGTGACTGGTGGATTGTTTGCCAGGGCCAGCAATTATGCCAATTTTGCCAGTGATGACACCAATCAGAATGAGGGGGCATTCAGGTTTGCATCTCTGACTGGCTTCCCACAGGTTCAGGATGTAATTGACTGCACACACATGGCAATACAGGTATGCCCAGATAAACCAACTGCAGGGACTTTCACTCCATCAATGTGCAACTGATGTGCAATCACAAAAAGATATTTCTGCTTCTATGTATAAAGATTCCAGAGGAGCTGCCGTGATGTTTTCATGCTGCAGCAATCCAAGCTCCCTGATTCAAGCACACTTAAGCGGCAGACAGCTGCTAAGACACTTCAAACTTGTCTGATGACACCCATTGGAATCTTAACCAGTGAGGCCTAATAGCACTACAATGAATGTCATATGACCAGTAGATGTGTGATCAAACAATCCATTGGCATATGCTTCAGGTGCCTAGACATATTTAGAGATACCCTTCAGTACTTACCATCCAGCGTGTCCTGAATGGTCGTGTGGTCTGCACTCTGCACAACATTCGGAGCAGCAAGGTTTGGACCTGCAGGAGGAATAATGCACAGAATTCAGATCCTCTTCGGATGATCCAGAGGAGGAAGAGGAGAAAGATGATGAAGGCAATAAACCACCAACTGCTCACTTTACTGCAAAGGATGCTCTTATTAATGCAACATTGATGTAGGTTGCACCAGTGGATTGATGTCAGAAACATGTGCAATGGCCACTCTCCCTGCACCACTCCCCCAGCAATGCCACTGACACAAAGCAGTCCTGAAAGCAACAAACCACCACTTGCACATCCCCGCATTGGTCACCATCAATTCATGTCATCTCATTCAACAAGTTAGAAGGTGCGCCAGCAATGAAGAATAGGTAAGATAGGTGTGAAAGAAAATTTATGTGCTTGAACTAAGCAACTGATCTTCGCAACATAACATTTCTCATACACCCATGTGCATGCACTTGTGCAACTACAAAGTTTTGATTTAACTTTTTGTTCTGCTCCAATGTGGTGCAACCCCTGTAACTTCAGCTGAAGTAGAGGCAGGCTGCTCAGATCCCTGCCCTGACTGCTGAGATGTTCTTGGCTGAAACCTCTAAGTTTTGGAGCCTATGAGGTCTCCTCCAAAGTCTGTTCCACCTGCGCCTATGCAGGGGCAGACTTGGCCATCGGGAGGCCAGCTGGCATGTCAGATACTGACTGAGGGGGGCAGTAGGTGAGAAGATAAAGCACTTTAAGTGGAGTCCACATTTCCAGGTCCCCTTTTGCCATCAACCTTCTTATGGCCCAGCCACATTTCACTGCCACCACTGCTGGAGAGCAGTTTGGTGTAAATCAGTGCACACTGTAAGGCCAAGGTTAAGGTATCTGTCATCCTATTTAAAGTGGCAAACGTGTTGGCATCCAGAATTTGCATGCTTGTGGTCAAAACATACATAGATTCATTTGATTGCAGCGTTTAATGTTCCATGGAGATAGCCATTCCATCCATGGAAGAAGATATCATCGCAATGCCCCATGACAACAACCCACACATGCTTTGAGGTAGACGCCTCCATTCTCTCGCAGTCACAGTCAGTTTGCTTGGAAGGCCTGTCAGTCTGTTGCCCATTTGCTGCTGCTGCTCAATGATTTTCCTTTAAATCAGCGTCCCCCAGGGTATAGCATCTATGTCCTGCTGAGCAGAACTTGGACTTTCCGCTGTTACCCCTGCCACCAACATCTGCTCCTGCTCGCTTGTGAAGAATGAGAGCCTGACATCAGGTTCTGTAGCGGGGGTCGGAGGGGGCGGGGGCTGGAGAATCAGAGCGGCAGCGGCTGCCAAAGAGCCCAATGCCATGATTGCTGGGCCTGATTTTCCCGGTGGTGGCGAGGCTCCGTAGCAGCACCTCCATCACTCGGCAATGGGACCCTACTTTACATACTTAAAATACCTCTCTGCATAAATTTAAATTTAATCCCCCAAGAAATTACCTTCAATTCCCAATCTTGAGCACATCGTGCAGCACCCACACACCTTCACTTTCCCATCCAAGGGAAGCTGGCGCCAACGAGGTGGGGAAGGGGTCAACTCTGCATTATTTAGTGTATGGGGAGGGGAAGGGGTCAACTCTGCATTACTTAGTGTATCGGGTGGGAAGGGCTCAACTCTGCATTATTTTGTGTATGGGAGGGAAGGGGTCAACTCTGCATTAGTTAGTGTATGGGGGGAGGGGTCAACTGTACATTATTTAGTGTATAGGGGAGGGGTCAACACTGCATTATTTAGTGTATGAGGAGAAAGGATCAACTCTGCATTATTTTGAACTGTTTGCAGGGCTGGGAGCCTTTTAAAAATGGTACCAGCAACTGCTCCGCCATCAGGTGACACCATGAATGGCGTCACCAGTGCTGCCCTCACCACGTGATTGGGGGGGCAGCCACCATCAGTATGTTTAGTGGTCGCCCGCTGCGTAATTGCAGCGGCGTGGCTCCCGTGTGGGGCAGCTTCCATGCAGGGCGCCCACCATATTCTGCACCCGCCGCAGCTCCCGGCAGCAAGACGACAAAATCCAGCCCTGAGTCACCAGGTGAAAACATAACTATCTGTCTAACTGATTCCACTGAAATGTCAATATTTCAGCTGATGCATGGTATACATGAGTCCTTTAATGGTGTACCTCATAAGGAATCAACAACTGAAGAATTGTCGTCTGCAAACCTTCACTGCTGCCACACACTTGAAGGCCATGTTGGGGCCATTGTTTCCAAAATCACCAGAAAGATACCTGTACATAAACCATCTACAAGAGTTCAACAGAACAGGAGAACTCTTAAAGAAAAGGGGATCCATAAAGTGGATTGAAGAATACACACATTTGCTCCATCTCACTTCTTCCGGAATATTGTCTGATGACACTGATCTTCCTGACCTACAAATATAGGAAATTATAGGAAAGGATAGTACAATGGCAGGCACCACGTCTTACCGAGCACAGAGGGTACCTAACTGTGTGCTACAGAGTTCTGTCCTGTTTCACAAGTCAATTTAAGATGAATGATGGGGTTATTATTAATGTATTCAAGTTTTAGTATTCTAATGGTTGAAGATGAAAGAAAACATAGCAGAGAAATCAACAGGGCTGAACTGCCTGCATCCACCATTATGCCTTCCTTCACATATTGTGGCTCAGCTGTGTGAGTGGCACAGCTATGCCATCTTCTGCAAGGACATCTGTAGTCAGCCTTCACTATTGGTTTGATGCTGCCACTGACAATTAAAATCATCTCCACTCTTAATTTTTCTTCCTCCACTTTATTCTAAGCAGCACAGGATCATTTGCAGTATCTGCCAAATTGCTGTCATAAATGTACAAAACAAGTATTTGCTGCATGGTTAAGCCGAGCTAACGCTTCCATCTGCTTTCCCACCGAGTCACAATAAGAGCACAACATGGCTTCTCAGGTTCACCACGGTGCTGAATTTACGAGCATACAAATTAGGAGCAGGAGTTGGCCATTCGGTTGCGCAAGTCTGCTCCGCCATTCAATTAGATCATGGCTGATCTGCTTGTAACCTTAGCTCCACATGGAAAACATGGACATTAATTCAAGGAGGAGATATTGGGATTAATGATCAAAAACAAAATTGGTTGATAAAAATGTGGCCTTTAAGGAGGAAATTAATGGAGGAGAGGCAGGTGGAGAGGTTTGGGGGTAGTTGCAGAGCATAGGACCTAGGCAGATGAAGGCATGGCTGTCAATGGGGGAGTGTGTCTAAAGTGGAAGGAGGTGCATAAGAAGCCAGAGTCAGAGGAAAAGAGTACGACCATATGAATTAGGAGCAGCGGTAGGCCACTCGACCCCTCAGGCTTGTTCCGCCATTCAATGAATTCATGGCTGAACTGATTACTGCACATTTCCACCTACACCCTATAGCCTTTCACCCCTTGCTTATCAAGAATCTATCTATCTCTGCTTTAAAAATATTCAAAGACTCTGCTTCCACTGCCTTTTGAGGAAGAGTTCCAAAGACTCACGACCCTCAGAGAAAAAGTTTCTCCTCATCTCTGTCTTAAATGGGTGACCCCTTATTTTTAAATAGTGACCCATAGTTCTCAAAGAACAAGCAATTATTGGCCATCCTTGTAACCCTCTAGGCAACAAGTTACTGCTCTTTCTTTAATAGCACTTGCTCCACCTGATCTGTGTACTTGGATTCATCTGGTACGGTTGCCTAAAGCTGTATTGTCCATGGTGTGTGCAGTTGTGCTAATTTCAAATATAGGTGCGAATGACAGTGTGCTATGAGGAGCTTCTTCTGGATTATTGTCTGATGACACTGATTTTCCTGACCTACAAATGACAGAAGAGAAATTATGGGAAAGGATAGTACAGTGGCAGGCACTACGTATTACTGAACACAGAGGCCTAAGGTCTGCAACATGCCTGAGATGCCTGGCATGCCCTTTGAGGGTAGCAAGTGCAAAGTGGGTGTAAACTGTGGGCTAGGTTCATTGGACCCCTGACTTTGATACAAATTATGCAGCCATCCCATAATGTGACTTGGTGATACTCCATCCATTTGGAACAGGCACTGAAGAGAAGACTACTGTTAGAAGACAAAAATAAATTCAGACACCTGTGCCCTTTCACACCCTCGCCCCCCTATTTTCTCAGACCCTCTACAATTCACATTTAAAATTATTAAGCTTATGTTTAAATTCCATCAAGGTCTCACCCCTCCCTATCTCATAACTTCCTCCATTACCACAACTACTCCAAAATCCTATACCTGGTATTGTGCAACGAGATGTGATTAATTAATGACCTCATAGTGAAGGTGCCCCTCCATAGCAGCGAGCATAATATAATTGAATTTTACATTCAGTTTGAGGGAGAGAAGACTGGGTCTATAAGACTAGTATTTTAAACTTAAATAAGGGCATGAAAGCAGAGCTAGATAAAGTTAACTGGCAAGTTATGTTAATAGAGATGCAGTGGCAGACATTTAAGGGGATATCTCAGAATACACAGAATAGATACATTCCAGAGAAAGAAAAGGGGGAGGACTCACCATACATGGTGAACTAAAAAAAGTTAAAAAGTATCAAACTTAAAGAAAAAGCATATAATTAGGCAAAGATGGGTGGCAAGTCAGAAGATTGGACAGACTAAACACAGCAAAGAATGACTAAAAGATTGATAAGGAGGGAAAAATTAGAGTACGAGAGAAAGCTAGCTAGAAATATAAAGACAGATAGTAAGAGTTTCTAAAGATATTTAAAAAAGAAAAGAGTTAACAAAGTGAGTCTGGGGAATTAATAATGGAAAATAAGGAGATGGCAAATGAATTGAACAGATATTTTGCATCAGTCTTAACCATAAAGGATAAAAGTAACATCCCAGTATTAGCTGTAAGTCAGGAAATGGAAGGGAGGGAGGAACTCAAGAAAATTACAATCACCAGGGAAGTAGGACTGAGCAAACTGTTGGAGCTGCGGGCTGACAGGTCCCCGGGTTCTGATGGACTTCATCCTGGGGTCTTAAAAGAAGTGGCTAGTGAGACAGTTGATGCGTTGGTTTTAATTTTCCAAAATTTCCTAAATTTGGGGAAGTTTCTATTGGATTGGAAAATAGCGAATGTAACTCCTTTATTCAAAAAGGGAGGGAGCTAGAAAGCAGGAAACTACAGGCCAGTTTGCTTAACATCTGTCATAGGGAAAATGTTAGAAGCTATTATTAAAGACGTTGTAGCAGGGCACTTAGAAAAGTTCAAGGTAATCAGGCAGAGCCATCAAAGAGTCATGAAAGGGAAACCATGTTTAACCAATTTCTTGGGGTTCTTTCAGGAAGTAACATGTGCTGTGGATAAAGGGGAACTGGTGGATGTACTGTACTTAGATTTCCAGAAGGCATTTGATAAGGTGCCACATCAAAGGTTATTGCAGAAAATAAAAGCCCATGGTGTAGGGGATAACATATTGGCATGGATAGAAGATTGGCTTAGCTAACAGGAAACAGAGAGTAGGCATAAATGGATCATTTTCTGGTTGGCAAGATGTAGCAAGTGATGTGCCACAGGGATCAGTGCTGGGGCCTCAACTTTTTGCAATTTATATAAATGACTTGGATGAAGCGGCCGAAGGTATGGTTGCTAAATTTGCTGATGACACAAAGATAGGTAGGAAAGTAGGTTGTGAAGAGGATATAAGGAGGTTACAAAGGGATATAGATAAGTTCAGTAATGGGCAAAGATCTGGCAAATGTATAATGTGGGAAAATTTGGAATTGTCCATTTTGGCAGGAAAAGTAAAAAAGAAGCATATTATCTAAATGGTGAGAAATTGCAGAGCTCTGAGATGCAGCGGGATCTGGGTGTCCCAGTGCATGAATCACAAAAGGTTAGTATGCAGATGCAGCAAGTAATTAGGAAAGCTAATAGAATGTTAGGGGAATTGAATACAAAAGTAGGGAGGTTATGCTTCAGTTATACAGGGCATTGGTGAGACCATATCTGGAGTACTGTGTACAGTATTGGTCTCCTTATTTAAGGAAGGATGTAAATGCATTGGAAGCAGTTCACAGAAGATTTACAAGACTAATACCTGGAATGGGTGGGTTGTCTTATGAGGAAAGGTTGGACAGGCTAGGTTTGTATCCGCTGGAGTTTAAAAGATTAAGAGGTGACTTGATTGAAGCATATAAAGTCTTGAGGGATCTTGACAGGGTGGATGTGGAAAGTATGTTTCCCCTTGTGGGAGAATCTAGAACTAGGAGTCATTATTTAAAAATAAGGGGTCACCCATTTAAGACAGAGATGAGGAGAAATTTTTTCTCAGAGTGTTGTAAGTCTTTGGAACTCTCTTCCTCAAAAGGTGGTGGAAGCGGCTGCAGGACATCCCTCTGAGGGAGGGTGAACAGCCAGAGGTTGTGGTCCACACTGGTACCAAGGACATCAGTAAGAAAAGGGATGAGGTCCTGAAAGCAGATTTTAGGGAGTTAGGAAGAAATTAAAAAGCAGGATCTCCAAAGCAGTAATCTCAGGATTACTCCAGTGCCACGTGCTAGTGAGCATAGGAATAGGAGAATTGATCGATTGAACACGTGGCTGGAGAATAGGTGTAGGAGGGAGGGCATCAGATTTCTGAGGCATTGGGACTGGGACTGGTTCTGGGGAAGGTGGGACCTGTGCAAGATGAATGGGCTACACCTTAACAGGACCGGAACTAATATCTCACAGGGAGATTTCCTAGCGCTGTTGGAGAGGGTTTAAAGTAGCTTGTCGGGGGGGATGGGAACCTGAAGGGTAGCTCAAATTGGAAGGAAGTAAGCTGGTAACAGGAGGTAGAAAAGTAGCAAGTGACATTTAGAAGGCAGGCGAAACAAAGGCGAGCATCAGCTAGGCTTAGAATGCAGAATAATGTCAAGGGGATAAGGTTAAGGGCACTCTGCCTGAGTGCACGCAGTATTTGAAACAATGTAGATGATTTTAAGGCACAAATAGAGGTAAATGGGTATGATCTAATTGCCATAATGGAAATGTGGCTACAGGGTGACCAAGACTGGGAACTGAATATTCAAGGATATTCGACATTTAGGAAGGAAAGGCAAAAAGGAAAAGGAGGTGGTGTTGAGCTGATAATAAGGGATGGGATCAGTACATTAGTAAGGGAGGATCTCTGATTGGAAGAACAAAATGTGGAATCTGTTTGGGTGGAGCTAAGAAACAGCAAGGGGCAGCAAACATTGGTCGGAGTTGTTTATAGGCCACCAAACAGTAGTGGTAGTGTGGGGCATGGTATTAATCAGGAGGTTAGGGAAGCATGTGGCATGGATAATACAGGAATCATGGGTAACTTCAATCTGCACATAGATTGGGTAAACCTAATGAGCACTAATGCCGTGGAGGACGAGTTTCTGGAGTGTGTTAGGGATGGTTTTCTAGAGCACTATGTTGAGGAATTGATGAGAGAACAGGCTATTTTAGATCTAGTTTTATGTAATGAGAAAGGGCTAATTAATAATCTTGTTGTAAAAGAATCTTTAGGGATGAGAGACCATAATATGATAGAATTTTACATTATGTTTAAAAGTGAGGTTGTTCAATGTGATGCCAGGGTGTTAAATATGAGCAAAGGAAATTATGAAGGTATGAGAGGCAAATTGGCTGAGGTGGATTGGGAAAATAGATTAAAAGGTATAACAGTACATAGGCAATGGATAGTCTTTAAATAGATATTACATAGTTTACAGCAACTATGCATTCCTTCAAGGCACAAAAACCCAAAAGTAAGGGCAGTCAACCGTGGATAACAAAGAAAGTTAAGGATTGTATAAGATTAAAAGAATCTAATAATAATAAAAGAGGCCTATAAAATTACCAGAAATAGTAGTAAACCTGAGGATTGGTAGGATTTTAGAATCCAGCAAAGGAGGAAAACGAAACTGATAAAGGGAGAATAAAATATGAATGTAATCTAGCAAAAAATATATAAACGGACTGTAAAATCTTCTGCAGGTACTTAAAAAGGAAACATTTGGCTAAGACAAATGTGGGTCCATTGCAGGCAGAGTCAGGAGAATTCATAATGGGGAATAGAGAAATGGCAGAGAAGCTAAATGATTACTTTGTGTCTGACTTCACTGAGGAAGATACAAGAAATCTCCCAGAATTAGAGATCCAAGGTATTAGGAGGAACGAGGACTTGAAGGAAATTAGTATTAGTAAGAAGATTGTATTGGAGAAATTAATGGGACTGAAGGTTGATAAGTCCACAGGACCTGATATTCTATATCCCAGTGTGTTGAAAGAGGTAGCTATGGAGATAGTGGATGCATTGGTGATCATCTTCCAAAATTCTATAGACTCTGGAGCAGTTCCTATAGATTGGAAGGTAGCAAATGTCACCCCACTGTTGAAGAAGGGTGGGAGAGAGAAAATGGAGAATTACAGACCTGTTAGCCTTATATCAGTCTTTGGGAAAATGCGAGAATGTATTCGAAAAGATGTGATAAATAGGCACTTGGATAATAATGATCTGATTGGGCATAGTCAATATGGATTTATGAATGGAAAATCATGTTTGGCGAACCTGTTCGAGTTTTTTGAGGATGTTACTGACAGAATTGATAAAGGGGAGTCGATGGACATGGATTTTCAGAAGGCTTTTGAGGAGGTTGGTTAGCAAAATTGAAGCACATGGGATAGGAGGTATGGATTAAGGATTGGTTAACAGGCAGAAAGCAGAGAATAGGAATAAATGGGTCATTCTCGCGTTGGCAGGCTGTGACTAGTGGGGTAACACAGGGATCAGTGCTTGGGCCCGAGCTGTTCACAATATATATCAATGATTTGAATGTGGGGACCAAATGTAATATTTCCAAGTTCACGGATGATACAAAACTAGGTGGGAACGTGTGTTGTGAGGAAGATGCAAAGCGGCTTCAAGGGGATTTGGACAGACTTAGTGAGTGGGCAAGAACATGGCAGATGGAATATAATGTGGAAAAATGTGAGGTTATCCACTTTGGTAGGAGGAACAGATGTGTAGAGTATTTCTTAAATGGTAAGAGATTAGAAAGTGTAGATGTACAGAGGGACCTGGGTGTCCTTGTCAATAAGTCACTGAAAGCTAATATGCAGGTGCAGCAAGCAATTAAGAAGGCTGATGGTATGTTAGCCTTTATGGCTAGAGGATTTAAGTACAGGAGTAGTGAAGTCTTACTTCAATTGTATAGAACCTTGGTTAGACCACACTTGGAGTACTGTGTGCAGTTTTGGTCCTCTTACCTTAGGAAGGATATTATTGCACAGAGGGAGTGCAACGAAGGTTCACCAGACATATTCCTGGGATGGCGGGATTGTCCGACGAAGAGAGATTGGGGAAACTGGGCCTGTATTCTCTAGAGTTTCGAAGAATGAGAGGTGATCTCATTGAAATCTACAAAATACTTAAAGGGATAGACAGGGTAGCGGCAAGTAAGATGTTTGTCCTGGTTGGGGAGTCTAGAACCAGGGAATACAATTTCAAAATAAGGGGGAAGCCATTTAGGACAGAGGTGAAGAGAAATATCTTTACTCAGAGGGTTGTGAATCTTTGGAATTCTTTGCCCCAGAGGGCTGTGAAAGCTCAGTCATTGAGTATGTTTGAAGCAGAGATTGACAAATTTCCAAATACAAATGACATAAGGGGATATGAGGATAGTGTGGGGAAAAAGGCATTGAAGTGGATGATCAGCCATGATCATATTGAATGGTCGGGGCAGGCTCGATGGGCTGAATGGCCTACTCCTGTTCCTACGTTCCTAAGCAGAGTCTTTGAATATTTTTAAGGCAGAGGTAGATAGATTCTTGATAAGCAAGGCGGTGAAAGGTTATCAGGGGTAGGCGGGAATGTGAAATAATCAGTTCAGCCATGAATTTATTGAATGGCGGAGCAGGCTTGAGGGGCCAAGTGGCCTACAACTGCTCCTAATTCATATGGTTGTACTCTTTTCCTCTGACTCTGGCTTCTTATGCACCTCCTTCCACTTTAGACACACTCCCCCATTGGCAGCCATGCCTTCATCTGCCTAGGTCCTATGCTCTGCAACTACCCCCAAACCTCTCCACCTGCGTCTCCTCCATTAAGTTCCTCCTTAAAGACCACATTTTTATCAACCAATTGTTTTTTGATTATTACTGTAAAGTGTATTCAGAGTTTTTCTACATTAAATGTGCTATATAAAAGTTTTCATTTCTGTAATAAATCTAAATTTGTCACATTTCAGATAAAGAAAGTAGTAATTTACTTATGTCGTAACAACACTATTCAGACAATGGAGGAGTTGTTGTTCGAGATGCAACAGACAGAGCCTGTAAACCCTGTTGTCCTGCACTGTGATAATCCACCTTTTTACCGCTTTGCTCCAAGCAACAAAACTTCCACAGCTGCATCAGGTGAGACCTAAGTGTTTTTAATGGATTTTGGTGTACTGCAAGGTTTCAGTAAAAGGCTGCCCATTGTTGGTGTCAGGTGTCAGCCTTGACTCAGTGGTAGCACTCTTGCTTCTGATTCAGAAGGTTCTGGGTTCAAACCCCATTTCAGAGGCTCAAGTGCATGATCTAAGATGGTACTTCCGTGCAGTACTGAGGGAAATGCTGTCTTTTGGATGATACATTAAACCAAGCCCTTTCCTGCCTTCTCAGAGCCATATTGGAACTCTTCTTGCCCCTAGACATCTCTACAGTGTTGCTTTCCTGTTTTGACAACAAACAATGTGTATCTTCTTTAAGCTGTGGCATATCCTTAAGAAGTTGCAGCAAGACTGTGTTTCCTCTCTGCTAACCGGTGAGTTGCCTGAGGTTAGCATGTGTCTTGCTGGCAGTTCGCCTCAACCTTGCAAATTAGAGGTGACCTGAAAAGTCGAAATGAGTCCCCAGCTGACTCCTCTGGGTGGCCCTTGCAGTTTCCTTCACATTCCAAGTGTTATTAAAAGTGTTACTAAGGACTGCAGCGGTTCAAGAAGGCAGCTCACCACCATCTTCTCAAGGGCAATAAGAGATGGGCAACAAATGCTGCCCTTGCCAGCGACGCCCACATCCCATGAAAGAATAAAAATAACATTGATTGATATTTCATAGAACCTCAATGTAAAATATAAATGAACTGGGTCCAAATTTCCAATTAACATGCAAACCTATTAGAAGACAATCTCCAACTCTTTTTGTGCTCAGTGTTCAAAAGGCTTGCTGCTCTTGGTGCTTAAATTTCGTAGCTAGTGGGGGGGACTTCATTGATAGTAGCATTTGCTATCTTACTTTCACATTGAATTGTGGAAGTAGGTTAAAGCCAATGGCACGCATGTAAAAAAAAAATTGGAGCATATGATTAAAATGTGGAATCAGTTGTAATCCTGTCCTCAGCATATTAAGACTCCAGATACTTGTTTCCTTATTAGTTGGTAACAAAAAAAAAATGCTCTTTGTGATATTAGCATACAAATTCTTGGGATATTTCTGTGACATTCCTTTGGTGTTTACTTTAACACAGACATGAACTTGTTTATTTCAAACAAAACATAATTAGATGTAATCTTATGAAGCAAAAAGAGAAAAGGCTGGAGACAATCAGCAGGTCAGTTCTGAGGAAGGTTTATACCTGAAACATCAACTGACTCATGTTTTAGCAGAATGTTGTCCAACTTTCAGAGTTACGGCATCTAAAGTATTTTTCTTTTTGTTTCAATTTTTATTGGATTGATACTTATTCAAATCTATCACTAGTTAGCTCTATGAAGAATTTGAATACACTAACTTTATTGAGTCTGAGATAACTGGCTAAATTTTCCTGAACCTGAGCTTGGAGGCAGAGGAGCCGGGAAAATAATGGGATGGCTCCCCAATACATTCCTGCTGCTGGGGATGTTTCCCTGAGTGAGTTAGGATGCGGATCGGCTGCCCACTGAATGAAAGCGGACAACCAATTTACATAATAAAAGGCCCCAATAAGGGGTGATTTTTCAGGCTCGCCAGCATTTTACCAGCGGTGGAGCAGCACCCCACCCCAATCACATGTGGAGCTTGCCATCTTAATAGAGGCGGCCTGTCTGCAGCAGTTGAAGCAGGAGGCTCCATGACCCAAAGAGGGGGCTGCAGGCATGAAAGGCTGTCCCCATGCCCCCAACAATGCATCTGGAGGGGTTTCCCCTCTGATTTGAGGGGCCTGTCTGATTGGCCCCTCTGATTTATTACTTTAATTTTACCCCTTCGAGGGCACCTCTATGTTGAAACATTGGTGGTGCTGCTGAGGCTTCAGAGCTGCTGGCGCTCTGATTGGGCCAGCGGCATCGGGAGCCCAGCTGCCATCCTTAATAGGACGCCAAGTTTGGATGCGGCCAATTATGAGGCAGCCTCAGGGAATATCACTGTGCCGATCTTGCTGTCAGCAAGTGCAGGCTCAGGACTCGCATTTGATCTCAACGTCCTGGTCCCGAAGCCCAGATCTCAAAGCCCCCAGAAAATCCTGACCAACATCTCAGAATCTATACTGAAAATTGTAGCATAGATTAATGCTTCTGTTGGAACAGCAAAGGAATGTCATGCAAATGTGCTGAGTGTTCATATGCGAATACCATAAACAGTAATTACTCTGCTAATATTTTTTTAAAGTGTTGGCCAAAGTATTATACCCTGTGCTGAATGGCTCAATTGACCTTCCCTATTGGTAGAACATGCTTAAAATGTGAACATTTTAAATAAATAAACGAGTCATAATGCCTATCAGAAAACAGCTTAAACAAATAACTAACCTTACTTTAGTGCACTGTAAAGCTCCGTAGTTGATTAGTATATGGAGTCCAGTATGATTGCAGGCAAAGCAGTTTTGAATGTTTGTTTATGTTGTGTTGTTTTTAATATGGACATTTCCTTTGGTTTATTTGTCCACCAACCAGTCTTTTATTCACAGAAAAACATATTCTTGGCAGATTGTTAAAGCAATTCTTGGGTAACCTGTGTCATTTTGACTTTTCAGTATAATTCTTGTTACAGGAACTACATCTAGCACCAACACTCTGGTAGCTGGGCAGGAAAGTTTCCCAGAAATAGATGAGGGACGGATGATGAAGGAAACCGATGAAAGGTTTGTGTGACATCTTAAATCTCATCAATAACTTGCAGACTCAGTGCTAAAAGTTGCGATACAGTATTTCTTCGTTAAGTGGCAGCTGACTAGTGATGGATTTGGATTAGTAGCAGGAGGGCTTCAAGTTCAGGGAAAAAACGTGTCCAGTACCCTTCACAAATTGTTTTTTCTACATTACAGAATATTAATTCTGCCCTAAAGTAGAGCCTATGTAGTGAAGTATGCTTGGTATGTTAACTTGAAATGACTTCAACATATTCTACTACATGTGAAGGCTTAAAGATAAGAGACAGGGAAAACACACCTGTTCTATGATCTGTAAATTATAGCCCTTCCTTTAGGGTGTAAAGATAGCTGACATTATTTGGTGTGGGGGTTAGTAAAGGCCAACTAATGCAATTATCCCTAGAGAGGGAAATTTCCTGAGCCAGATATTCCACTTTTTAAGAATCATCTATTGCAACCATTATATAGCTCCAGGCTGATGTGGTAACTTCATTTTCTACCTTGTTTCCTGAGATCTTGTAATAGCATAAGAAAGTCTTTCGAGTCAACAATTTTGTCTTGTATTTTTAAAAAGAACAATGAACTAAGGTGAAAGCAAAATACTGCGGATGCTGGAAATCTGAAATAAAAACAAGAAATGCTGGAACCACTCAGCAGGTCTGGCAGCATCTGTGGAAAGAGAAACAGAGTTAACGTTTCGGGTCAGTGACCCTTCTTCAGAACTCAGGTGGTCCAGGCATTTTACCTTCCTTGGAAGCATGCCACAAAAAAACTACCTGAGGGGCTTTGACCAATGGGTAATGTTCTTGAGTTAAAAAGGAACACCATAAGATGAAGATCAAAAGTCCCAATGTTATGTAACTCCTCTCTCTTACTGGGTTGGCCAGACTGATATAGTAAAGTTTGCCATACCAGTTAAAATTCATAAACATTTTCCTACGTTTTATAAACCAGTGTAAAAGCATCTATGGTAGAAGCATCACAAAAATCTTATTTAAATCAAGGCATTCTGTTAATTTTATTGTCTGTATTTATCTCCCCATGCAGAAATAAATGGTGCTTTCCGAGTCCTCCCTATCACTCTTAAAGAGTTTTAAATTTACCATGCTTGATGCCCACATATTTGATGCAGCCAGTATCAATTAATGTACCAATCCTTTTGAGGAGTAAATTCCATCTGAAGTCAAATCCATCAAGCAAATGGTTGTTGATAAAGTAGAAGAAAAATAATGTTCAGGATTTTTTCTGTTCATTCATGGGATGTGAATGTTGGTGGCAAAGCCAGCATGTATTGTTCATCCCTAATTGCCCTTGTGAAGGTGTTGATGAGCCAACTTCTTAAACTGCTGCTATGTGATGTAGAAACACGCACAGTGCTTTTAAGGAAGGAGTTCCAGGATTTTGACCCAGGATTTAGAGTGACATGCAATTGTAATAGCAGGTTTAAGAATTGGTAAGCAGAGTTTAATGGCGAAGTTTAAGGGCGCAAAATTCAGATCCATAGCCTTACTAGAAACAGTGCAGTGGAAACCGATCACCCACCTGGGGATGCACACTGCGCCACCAGCTGCTTTTGGCATGGCCGACCATCTTGAGGAGGGCAGTAGCACAGTGTCCCCTGCGCCGGGAGCAACTGAACTCGTCCTATCAAGACGTCACACAGCTCACCTGGCTGATGTGATGCCCATTTTCCAAATCTGGACCACGTCAGTCACAAAAAATCAAGCATTCAGTTGCAAGATGGACCCTGCATTAGCTTCAGTTAAAGGGCCAGGCACCCAGCCTGCAGATAAGGTGATTTTGAAGGACTTCTGCTATTGCAAAGTCTCTGGAATTACTCTGGAGTGTTTTTGGATGTGTTGTGTTGAGTTCCTGGATTTGGCAGGGAGTTTTTTGTTCTTTCGTGGGATGTGGGCATCGCTGGCCAACCCAGCATTTATTGCCCATCCCATTTTGCCCTTGAGAAGGCGGTGGTGAGCTGCCTTCTTGAACCACTGCAGTCCTTGAAGTATAGCTACACCCACAGTGCTGTTAGGAAGGGAGTTCCAGGATTTTGACCCAGAAACAGTGAAGGAACGGTGATATATTTCCAAGTCAGGATGGTGTGTGGCTTGGAGGGGAACTTGCAGGTGCTGGTGTTTCCATGCATCTGCTGCCCTTGTCCTTCAAGGTGGGTTTGGAAGGTACTGTTGATGGAGCCTTGATGAGTTGCTGCAGTGCATCTTGTAGATGGTACACACTGCTGCCACTGTCTGTTGGTGGTGGAGGGAGTGAATATTGAAGCTAGTTGTCATGCTAGGTCCCCACCTGCCAAGAATGAGGCACATCAATTTTGTCATGAACATTGATTTTTAACTGTGGTTGGAGCAAGGAAATGACTTGTTAAATAGATCAGCCATGGCTGAAAAAAAACATCTGCATACAAACAGACATTGAAGGTGAGGATGCGCATTCCAGGGCCTGCTAAGGAGGATATAATCCACAAGGGTCAGTACTGGTTAGATCAGCTGGTCACATGACTAACTCTTGAACTGGCCACAGAGAGTTTGAAGGCAGAGTGTCTGTTTGCTCCTGGACTGAAAAGATCTCTCTCCTGTCTGCTCCATCTCATTCTCACAAGCCTCTAAATCCACTGAAGACACATTAACCCCACGAGAGAAAAGTCTCCCACAGTGAACAAGATTTAAGAAGAATGCTGGGCCCCAACGAAAAGTAAGATCTACCTACAATCAAGGTACTTACCTACAGTGAGCTTGAAGAACCGTAACAACAACTCTTCAGCTATTGTCTCAAACTTTTCCACTTTATTTCTTCTGCTCTGTTCCGTCTATATCTACATGTGCGTATCGCGTATGCATGCTAGCGTGGGAGTCATGAATCCATAGGCGTTATCCGAATTACAGTTTAAGTTTAATAAATTTCAACTGTTTTTTTCTTTAAACCTGAGAAAGCCTGTTTGTGCTGGTTTCTTTGCCTTATAATTGGAAAGCAGTGAACAAGGATTCACCAAGGGGGAGCTAAAAAAAACACGGTGTGTTTAAAATTACACCCTGTTACGGTAAGACCAGGTGAAGGCTGAGAGGGACCCCTAGACACCTTTCTCATCAGGTTGTAACATGGTGGATGGGGTACTGATCATGGTCTGCTTTGCCCTGGATGGTGTCGAGCTTCCTGAGTGTTGTTGCAGCTGCACTCATCCAGGCAAGTGGAGAGTATTTTATCACACTCCTGACTTGTGCCTTGTAAATGGTGGACAGGATGTGAGTTAGTTGCTGCAGAATTCCCAGCCTCTGGCCTGCACTTGTAGCCACAGTACTTATATGGCTGGTCCAGTTCAGTTTCTGGTCAATGGTAATCCCCAGGCTGTTGATCGTGGGGGATTCAGCGATGGTGATGCCATTGAACATCAAGGGGAAATGGTTAGATTCTCTCTTGTTGGAGATGGTCATTGTTTGGCACTTGTGTGGCTCAAATGTTCCTTGCCACTTATCAGTCCAAGCCTGGATGTTGTCCAGATCTTGCTGCATCTGGACACGGGCTGCTTCATTATCTGAGGAGTTGCGAATGATGCTGAACATTGTGCAATTATCAGCGATCATCCCCACTTCTGACCTTAAAATGGAGGGAAGGTCATTGATGAGGCAGCTGAAGATGGTTGGGCCTAGGACACTACCCTGGGGAACTCCTGCAGTGGTGTCCTGGGACTGAGATGATTGACCGCCAACAACTGCAACCATCTTCCTTTGTGCTAGGTATAATTCCAACCAGCGGAGAGTTTCCCCTCTGATTCCCATTGATTCCAGTTTTGCTCGGGCTCCTTGATGCCATACTCAGTCAAATGCTGCCTTGATGTCAAGGGCAGTCATTCTCACCTCACCTCTTTTGTCCATGTTTGGACCAAAGCTGTAATGAGGTCAAGAGCTGAGTGGCCCCGGCAGAACCCAAACTGAGTGTCAGTGAGCAGGTTATTGCAGAGTAAGTGCGGCTTGAAACACTGTCGACGCCACCTTCCATCACTTTGCTGATGATCAAGAGTAGACACGCTAGCAAGCATCCTTGCAGCAGAGCTTTGGGTGCCCCACTGTTTGTCTGGCCTTGGCTACCTCACCAGAAAGAATGTCCGTGGGTATGCGACCGTTTTCCATCCTGTAGCTGTGTCCAATCCACCGAAGCCGCCTCTAGTGCCAACACACTTGGGAGTTCTGCCTTTGAGAGGACTGCCTCATTTGTGATTTTGTCCTGCCAGGATATACCCATAATGCGCCAGAGACAGCGAAGATTGAAATCATTCAGCTTCTTTTCCTGGTAGCTGTAAGTCGTCCATGTTTCACAGCCATACAGCAAGGTGCTGAGAACCCAGGCCTTATAAACCATCAGCTTGATCTTAAAGATCAGTTTGGTTTTATCCCAGGTGCATTTCACGAGTTGGCCAAAGGTGGTAGCTGCTTTCCCTATGCCTGTATCCAGCTCTGCATCAAGTGACAGATTGTCTGTCACCGTGGACCCAAGATAGCAGAATTTGCTAACCACTTCCAGTGTGGTGTTATTTAGAGTAATCGGGGCGGGGATGCAACACCTTGTCCCATGACCACAGTTTTCTTAATGTTTATAGTCCAGGAGAACAAGTTACAGACATGGGAGAAACAGTCCATGAGTCTTTGTAGTTGAGTTTCTGTGTGAGCGACTAGTGCAATGTCATCAGCATTGGGGAGTTCTCTGATCATGACCTGATGTGTTTTTGCCTTCACTTTCAGCCTTGATAGATTGTAGAGCTTGCTATCTGACCTAGTGTGCAAGTAGACTACCTCCATATCTGCAGGGAAGGCAAAGGTCCAGAGCATAGAGAAGAAGATGTCAAACAGAGTGGGAGCTAGGACACAACCCTGTTTCACTACATTCTTCACTCCAAAACTGTCGAAGTGCAGCCATCAAACTGTAGAGTGTAATGCATGTTGTCATGGAAGGAGCAGATAAGACTGAGGAGCTTCGGTGGGAAGCCAATTTTCCCAAAACCTTTTTGAGCCCTGCTCTGCTGACGGTGCTGATTGCCTTAGTGAGATCTGCGAAATATGAATGTTGATGTAAGCTGGTAAATTTCCTTACACTGACTACAGAACTAGAAGCCACATGTACAAAATTACTTAAATAATAGATTCCTTTGAAACAGTGTGAATCAATTTCTGGTGAAGAATGGAATTGAAGGTTATATGAGGTAAATTAGATTCAAATTCTCTGAAGAAAATTATCATTTCTTGCCACTGAGATCATATCATTTTTGGATTGTGACTCATCTGTAATTTTGTTTGTAATTAGATTGATACCCTTGAGTTTTTCTCAATTATATTTAAGCACAATTAGAAATCACTGAGGTTAATCATCTTGGAAGTTTTGCCTTTTGTTTCTCATACAATTGGAAACATTGTGTAGACTCCTTTTATGGTGCAGATCATATGTAGTCTCTTGGAAGACACAGATTTAATGATGTGATTGGCTTATCATGATCTATATATTTTTATATAATTGCCAGTGGCTTTGAAGCAATTGCAACACCTTCCTGATCAATGCCCTTTCATACAGAATGTTATTCATGCATCTATAGACAGCAGGAAAAACTCAACTGTTGGTCATCCATTTTGTGCCCGAGAAAGGGCAGCCAACAGTTGAAAATCATTGGAGAAGGGGGCAACTTAGAGTCATAGAGTCGTACAGCATAGAAACAGGCCCTTCGACCCACCGTGTCCATGACAACCATAATGCCTATCTATACTAATCCCACCTGCCTGCATTAATTCCATATCCCTCTATGCCTTGCTCATTCAAGTACCTGTCCAGATGCCTCTTAAATGTTGTTACTGTTCCTGCCTTCACCACCTCCTCTGGCAGCTCATTCCAGATACCCACTATTCTTTGTGTGAAAAATTTACCCCTGTGATCCCCTTTAAACAGTGGCGCAGTGGTTAGCACCGCAGCCTCACAGCTCCAGCGACCCAGGTTCAATTCTGGGTACTGCCTGTGTGGAGTTTGCAAGTTCTCCCTGTGTCTGCGTGGGTTTCCTCCGGGTGCTCCGGTTTCCTCCCACAAGCCAAAAGACTTGCAGGTTGGTAGGTAAATTGGCCATTATAAATTGCCCCTAGTATAGGTAGGTGGTAGGGACAGGTGGGGATGTGGTAGGAATATGGGATTAGTGTAGGATTAGTATAAATGGGTGGTTGATGGTCGGCACAGACTCGGTGGGCCGAAGGGCCTGTTTCAGTGCTGTATCTCTAAACTAAACTAAAAACTAAACTCCTCCCTCTCACCTTAAATCTATGCCCTCTAGTTTTAGTCACCCCTACCATGGGAAACAGACTCTGGCTATCTACCCTATCTATGCCTCTCATAATTTTATATACCTCTATCATGTCCCCTCTCATACTCCTTCGCTCCAGGAAAAACAGACCCAGCCTATCCAATCTCTCTTTATAACTCAAGCCCTCCAACCCAGGCAACATCCTTGTGAATCTTTTCTGCACCCACTCTAGCTTAATCACATCTTTCCTGTAGTGCGGCGACCAGAACTGCCCACAGTACTCCAAATGTGGCCTAACCAACGTTATGTACAACTGTAACATGACATCCCAACTCTTGTACTCAGTGCCTCGGCCGATGAAGGCAAGCATGCCATACGCCTTCTTCACCACCCTGTCTCCCTGTGTTGCCACTTTCAGGGAACTATGTACTTGCACCCCAAGGTCTCTCTGCTCAAGAACACTCCCCAGGGCCCTGCCATTCATTGTATATGTCCTGCCCTGGTTTAACTTCCCAAAATGCATCACTTCGCACTTGTCTGCATTAAATTCCATTTGCCAATCCCTTGCCACTTTCCCAGTTGATCTATATCCTGTTGTAACCTTTGACAACCTTCTTCACTGTCCACTATACCACCAATTTTGGTGTCATCTGCAAACTTACTAATCATGCCCTTGGCCACCCCGTTGACACCCAGTGCTTCCCTGATGCAATATAGAAGCTGATCTGGAAGTTTTTTTTTATTCGTTCATGGGATATGGGCATCGCTGGCTAGGCCAGCATTTATTGCCCATCCCTAATTGCCCTTGCGAGGTGGTGGTGAGCTGCCTTCTTGAACCACTACTCCTTGGGGTGCAGGTACACTACCAGTGCTGTTAGGAAGGGAGTTCCAGGATTTTGACCCAGCGACAGTGAAGGAATGACAATATATTTCCAAGTCAGTGGGCGAATAGCCAGCCTGCCTAAAACAGGCGTAAGGCTTATGTATGCAAATTGTGGCCCTATACCAGTTGAAGGACCCTGATTGCAAAATTCAGGTACTAATTGCCAACTGTGTGCCATGCACCAAGCATTAAACCTAACCAATGATGCTTAAAGGGAACACTGGATTGCACTCAAAAAAAATTCCAGAAAATGTTAAGCTTTTATTTTTGTGGGTCCATGAGAAGCAGGAGCGGTCCTCCTGGCTCACAAAAAGATTCAGGCTTGCTGCAGGCTCATTCGAGATCCTCCCCATCACAGAATCATTGCTTCCCCCAGATCCTATCTGCCTGTCAAATCAGTTTAGGAACTGGCTGACTTCCTGTGCTCCCAGAATTGGTGAGCTGCAATAGGGCATCCATCCATTTGACACCCACAGCTCACTGTTAGCATTTGAGACCTGAACCCAAATTTGGTTTGGGCTGCACACTGGCACTAACAGGCAGCTGGAGCATTTGCTGCGCTGACCTGACACCCATTTCAGATCGAAGTCAAATTGCATGGTCACCATTTCTCTAGATGCTAAGTGTGTGCATATGGACATTGCATGAGGACAAGATTGGGGTCTGCTTTCATCACTCCACAATGGAATAGCTGTAAACACACACTATCTACAGTCACACATGAAACGTGGCAACTTGGCAGAATACCCTTGCGACTATGCCCAGCTGGAGTCTATGAGGAAAGCAAGATGGGGCGTGTGTGAGGAGGGGGAGTTCTCCCACAAAATGTCATTGGCTGCTCCTTTTTAAAAATAGGTATTGCATGTGGCCCTGTTGACTCAGTAGCTATTTGCACCACTATTCCTCATATCTCTAGGTGAGGGAAGGGAAAAATTAGCAGACATTTCTGCTTCTGTTACTCGTTGTCCTTGGTGCAAAGTGCTCAGGTGTGAATGCTAAGTGAGGACATGGTTGGTCACTTTGGGGATGGTTAAATAGCTACCAATTAAGCATACGCATGAAGAATGACCATTTGAACGTACGGGAGCTGTACTGCAGCATGACTTACCACTTTTGGAAAAGGACAGAAAATTGGAGGATCCTTTAGCAAGTAAAAATTCATATTTGTTTTTCATTAAAAGCTGAAAGTTCTCCTTTTATGTGGTTAAAATGGGCTGTTTTAGAATGTTGTCAATATGCCAATTTTTTTCATATTTTCTTAAGGTTCAACAATGTTGTGATCAGAGCACATTCTCGTCTTGAATCAAGGTACAGCAACAGCTCTGGGGGCTCCTATGATGATGAGAAAGGTAAGTATTTCATTATTTATTACAGTTATTTGTTCGTCACAGGCTGTTTGCAACTAGCAGTTGGCTAAATGGGTTACTTCAGTTCCACTGGTTCTCTACAAAGTAAATGTTTGTTCAAACTGAATTCAGTAATGCCGTCTATGTGCATGTGCCAAGACTGAATGCTAGTGCATGTTAAATGTTGCTTGAAAAAAACCATCAGTTTCTCCCGAGCATTGAGTGTCTTAAGTAATTGGTTCCAGGACTTCCTCCTGACTGTTAGATTGGCTAACACTTGCATATTTCCACACAAGGATCCATTTAAGAACAGCATCCTGTGCTTGATGTCATCAGGTTACTTCTAAAGACTGAAAAAATTCTTCAGATGTTGTTGTAGCCTGCAAAGGCTTCATAGATCACCTATTAGTCAAATACACACTTCAGCCAATTGAATCTGTGAAAATAAATCACACACCTCTTAACAAACACAATCCATCCACAGAACTATCAACATGTCATCAGTCAACCTAGAGATTAGCTCTCAGCAGCCATAAAATATGTTTACACAAGATGAGACATAAAAGACCTTCTTTCCTGAATGGTATGTTGAATTCTGTTGGTCGATGAATAGCCAAGATAACTGATCAGAACATTGGCTGCAAAATTTGGCACTGTAGTTTTGGCGCTACAGGACCAAAATGGCATCCATGCTGCACGCACATACTTCCCGCGTAGTTCACGCGGACGCTATTTTGGTGAGGGCATTAGCATGGGTGTTATTGCTCCAGAAATATACAAAGTGGGCAGATCGTGATCTCAGTCAGCCTGTAATGCTGGTTTGATACCAAGGCTGCCATTTTCGACCTGCAGCTTCAGCTGGCATCCTTTCTTAAACGCGCACAGCTGAACATGCTTTCAGCAGCAGCAAAGACCCCTCGAAAACTGACCCCGCCACCAAGATTGATTTCTTTTTTTCTATTCATTCATGGGATGTGGGCGTCGCTGGCCAACCCAGCATTTATTGCCCATCCCTAATAGCCCTTGAGAAGGTGGTGGTGAGCTGCCTTCTTGAACCGCTACAGTCTATTTGGGGTAGGTATACCCACAGTGCTGTTAGGAAGGGAGTTCCAGGATTTTGACCCAGCGACAGTGAAGGAACGGTGATATAGTACCAAGTCAGGATGGTGTGTGACTTGGAGGGGAACTTGCAGGTGGTGGTGTTCCCATGCATTTGCTGCCCTTGTCCTTCTAGTTGGTAGAGGTCGTGGGTTTGGAAGGTGCTGTCTAAGGAGCCTTGGTGCATTGCTGCAGTGCATCTTGTAGATGGTACACACTGCTGCCACTGTGCGTCGGTGTTGGAGGGAGTGAATGTTTGTAGATGGGGTGCCAATCAAGCAGGCTGCTTTGTCCTGGATGGTGTCGAGCTTCTTGAATGTTGTTGGAGCTACATCCATCCAGGCAAGTGGAGAGTATTCCATCACACTCCTGACTTGTGCCTTGTAGATGGTGGACAGGCTTTGGGGAGTCAGGAGGTGAGTTAGTCGCCGCAGGATTCGTAGCCTCTGACCTGTTCTCGCAGCCACAGTATTTATATGGCTACTGCAGTTCAGTTTCTGGTCAATGGTAACCCCCAGGGATGTTGATAGTGGGGGATTCTGTGATCATAATGCCATTGATTGTCAAGGGGAGATGGTTAGATTCTCTCTCGTTGTAGATGATCGTTGCCTGGCACTTGTGTGGCACGAATGTTACTTGCCAGCTATCAGCCCAAGCCTGGATGTTGTCCAGGTCTTGGTGTATTTTTACATGGACTGCTTCAGTATCTGAGGAGTCGCGAATGGTGCTGAACATTGTGCAGTCATCAGCGAACATCCCCACTTCTGACTTATGATTGAAGGAAGGTCATTGATGAAGCCGCTGAAGATGGTTGGGCCTAGGACACTACTCTGCGGAACTCCTGCAGTGATGCCCTGCAGCTCAGATGATCGACCGCTATCAACCACAACCATCTTCCTTTGCGCTAGGTACGACTTTAACCAGCGGTGAATGTTTCCCTGATTCCCATTGACTCCAGTTTTGCTAGGGCTGCTTGATGCCATACTTGGTCAAATGCTGCCTTGATGTCAGGGGCAGTCATTCTCACCTCACCTCTTGAGTTCAGCTCTTTTATCATATTTGAACCAAGGCAGGAATGAGGTCAGGAGCTGAGTGGCCCTGGCGGTACCCAGACTGACCGTCAGTGAGCAGATTATTGCTAAGCAAGTGCCGCTTGAGAGCACTGTCGACAACATCACTTTACTGATGATTGAGAGTAGACTGATGGGGCAGTAATTGGCTGGGTTGGACTTGTCCTGCTTGTACAGGACATACCTGGGCAATTTTTCCACATTGCCGAGTAGATGCCTGTGTTGTAGCTGTACTGGAACAGCTTGGCTAGGGGCGCAGCAAGTTCTGGAGCACAGGTCTTCAGTACTATTGCCGGAATGCTCAGGATCCACAGTGTTTGCAGTATCCAGGGCCTTCAGTCGTTCCTTGATAACACGCGGAGTGAATCGAATTGGCTGAAGACTGGCATCTGTGATGCAAAGAACAAAGAAAATTACAGCACAGTAACAGGCCCTTCGGCCCTCCAAGCCTGCGCCGATCCAGATCCTCTATCTAAACTTGTCGCCTGATGCTGGGGGCTTCAGGAGGAGGCCGAGATGGATCATCCACTCGGCACTTTCACCTGAAGATTGTTGCAAATGCTTCAGCCTTATCTTTTGCACTGATATGCTGGGCTCCCCCATCATTGAGGATGGGGATATTTGTAGAGCCACCTCCTCCAGTAAGTTGTTGAATTGTCCACCACCATTCACGACTGGATGTGGCAGGACTGCAGAGCTTAGATCTGATCCATTGGTTATGGGATCGCTTAGCTCTGTCTATCATGTGCTGCTTACGCTGTTTGGCATGCAAGTAGTCCTGGGTTGTAGATTCACCAGGTTGACAGCTCATTTTGAGGTATGCGTGGTGCTGCTCCTGGCATGTCTTCCTGCACTCTTCATTGAACCAGGGTCAGTCTCCTGGCTTGATAGTAATGGTAGAGTGGGGGATATGCTGGGCCATGAGGTTACACATTGTGGTTGAGTACAATTCTGCTGCTGCTAATGGCCTACAGCACCTCAGGGATACCCAGTTTTGCTTTGCTCGATCTGTTTGAAATCTATCCCATTTAGCACGGTGGTAGTGCCACACAAAACAATGGAGGGTATCCTCAATGTGAAGGCGGGACTTTGTCTCCACAAGGACTGTGCGGTGGTCACTCCTACCAGTACTGTCCTGGACAGATGCATCTGCGGCAGGCAGATTGGTGAGGACAAGGTCAAGTATATTTTTCCCTCTTGTTGGTTCCCTCACCACCTGCCGCATACCCAGTCCAGCAGTTATGCCCTTTAGGACTCGGCCAGCTCAGTCAGTAGTGGTGCTACTGAGTCACTCTTGGTGATGAACATTGATGTCCCCCACCCAGAGTATATTCTGCGCCCTTGCCCCCCTTAGTGCTTCCTCCAAGTGGTGTTCAACATGGAGGAGTACTGATTCATCAGCTGAGGGAGGGTGGTAGGTGGTAATCAGCAGGAAATTTCCTTGCCCGTGTTTGACCTGATGCCATGAGACTTCATGGGGTCTGGAGTCAATGTTGAGGACTCCCAGGGCAACTCCCTCCCGACTGTATACCACTGTGCCGCCACCTCTGGTGGGTCGGTCTGCCGGTGGGACAGGACATACCCGGGGATGATGATGGGACATTGTCTGTAAGGTATGTCAATAACAATTTTGACTTCTGGATTAGACTACAGACTATTCTACTGTTGAAGAACCTTTTTCCCATCGGACGGCTGTGAGGACTTCAAACAACCTTGGACTGTTTCACATCCGGCAGGAGCGTAAATTTGCAAGGATTCTAATTTTTTCTATTTTAAATGTTGTTTACATCTTCGTAGTATTTAAGAATTTAGTTTTTCTAATTAAACAGTTAATTTGTTGATTTAAAGACACCTGGTTTGGTTAGCCTCATTTGGGGGTTAATAGATGGTACAATTGGGTGGATGTTTCTTTAATTTGGAAAGTTAAAAAATGATATGTTAAGCGATCTGTGGAGGGATTGAATTAACAGTGCATTTCTCCCACCACAATCAGAATCGTATATTTTGATTGGGGGCTTTGACTGGAGCGGTCAGTCGTAACAATGGTTATTCGAGCGCAGCAGGGTTCATTATATTTTTGGTAGGAAGAAATGATAAATGTTGTCCATTAGCCTGGTTAGTGAAGAAAATAAAGACAATAGTTAAAAGTACCTGAGCTGCTGAGACACTTGCACTGATAGAAGTGATAGATATGGGTATGTATTTATCGAGTATTTTAAAGGAACTGTTATATAAGGGGCAATCGGAGAAAACATTTCCTGTAGAATGCTATATAGATAACCATTGTCTCTGGGACAATGTCCATTCAACAAAAAGTATCACGGAAAAGAGGTTGAGGATTGATCTTGCAAATATAAAAGAAAATAAATTTACAAAATAAAATTGGTTGATGCAAGTTGTTGGATTGTTTTACGAAGAGAGCTGCTTGTTCAAAGAAATTGTTCGATGTCCTCGAAGAGGGCTGTATGATGAGTTCGGAAAACATGGAAATTATTTTAATGTTAAGATCGCTTTGTAATTCTTTCAACAAGTTCTTTTTTGTTTTTAAAAAAGAGGGGAAATATACAGTATGTTAATGGCTGGTGCTGTTCAAGGTTAATGGTATAATGTAAGATACAGAAAAATGTATCATTATGTTGTCTCTCTTTTTCATTTTATATATGTGTATTTAATTTAAAGAAAAGAGGGGAATCTGTTAATAGATAATAAATTCTGTTCATGGATGTTAAATCCCTAGTAGTTGAAGGTAATAGGGTGAAGAGGTGTTGGGGTGTTGTTAGGAATGGAGAATTAGGCTCTGTGGCAAGCAATAAACAGTCTCCATCAAAGCATCGTAGTCTCAGTGTCTTCTTTACAAGCTGGCTTGGAAGTTTCTCTAACACCAGACTCGATTCAGCTACATCCAAATGTCAGAGCAATATTGCCAGCCAAGATTACGGCTCTCCAGGGGGGCTGTCACCAACTTACAAGCATGCTGCAGGACGAGTTGCTACCTATGTGTTTCGGGGTCACCCTGTCCCCATGGCCCTGAAGATCATCGTAGCACTTAACCTTTACACATCTGGATCATTCCAAGGATCTACTGGGGACATATGTGGCTTCTTCTAGGTAGCAGCCCACCGCTGCATCAAGGAGGTGACCAATGCCCTGTTCAAGAGGGCCAGTGGCGGTGTGCTACAGGACCGACCCTGACAGTCAGGCCGAGAAGGCTATCAGATTCGGGGCCATCGCTGGATTCCCCCAGGTGCAAGGTATGATACACTGCATGCATGGGCCATCAACGCTCCAACGGACCAGCCTTCATCAACAGGAAAGACTTCCATTTCATCAACATTCAGTTGGTCTGCAATCACCGAAAGTGTTTCTTTCAGGTATGTACACACTTCCCAGTAAGCAGCCACGATGCCGACGTACTTCAACAGTGTCAGGTGCCACAGCTTTTCCGGCCCCTCCACTTATCTTCAGGGATGGATTCTCGGAGACAAGGGTTCCCCATTGAAGATTTGGCGACTCACACCTGTGAGGAACGCTCACACTGCAGCAGAGCAGAGGTTTTTTTTTTAATTCATTCATGGAATGTGGGCATCGCTGGCTCGGACAACATTTATTGCCCATCCCTAACTGCCCTTGAGAAGATGGTGGTGAGCTGCCGTCTTGAACCGCTGCAGTCACTGTGGGGTAGGTACACCCACAGTGATGTTTGGAAGAGAGTTCCAGATTTTGACCCAGCGACACTGAAGGAACAGCGATATAGTTCCAAGTCAGGATGGTGTGTGACTTGGAGGGGAACTTCCAGATGGTGGTGATCCCATGCATTTGCTGCCCTTGTCCTTCTTGTTGGTCGAGGTTGCGGGTTGGGAAGGTGCTGTCTAAAGAGCCTTGGTGCATTGCTGCCGTGCATCTTGTAGATGGTACACAATGCTGTCACTGTGCGTCGGTGTTGGAGGGAGTGAATGTTTGTAGATGGGGTGCCAATCAAGCAGGCTGCTTTGTCCTGGATGGTGTCGAGCTTCTTGAATGTTGTTGGAGCTATACCCATCCAGGCAAGTGGAGAGTATTCCATCACACTCCTGACTTGTGCCTTGTAGATGGTGGACAGGCTTTGGGGAGTCAGGAGGTGAGTTAGTTGCCGCAGGATTCGTAGCCCCTGACCTGTTCTTGTAGCCATTGTATTTATATGGCTACTCCAGTTCAGTTTCTGGTCAACGGTAACTCCCAGAATGTTGATAGTGGGGAATTCATGCGATCATAATGCCATTGAATGTCAAGGGGAGATGGTTAGATTCTCTCTTGTTTGAGGTAGTCATTGCCTGGCACTTGTGTGGTGCGAATGTCACTTGCCACTTATTAGCCCAAGCCTGGCTATTGTCTAGGTCTTGCTGCATTCCTACATGGACCGCTTCAGTATCTGAGGAGTTGCGAATGATGCAACACTTGCCACAGCTCTACCTGTGCGACTATCGAGGAAGCCATTGGGCTGCTGAAGATGAGATTCCATTGCCTGGATAAATCCGGTGGAGCCCTGCAGTATGCCCAAGCGAGGGTCCCTCATATCGTGGTGGTCTGCTGTGCTCTTCACAATCTAGCACTGTAGAAGGGGAAGGCCTTGCATGACAAAGACATGATTGACCGCCACTCCTCAACCAATGCAGAGGTTACAGTGGAGGGTGATGAGCAGGCAGCATTGGACGTTGAATCCCTTGCACCAGAAGCGAGGCACATTGAGCGACGGGTCAAGGAGGCAAGAGAAAGTCTCATACCTACCTGCTTCCAGTCACCATGATGGCCTGTCAGAGTGAAATCAATGCATTTATTCTGTCTCCTCCTTTCTGTTTGTGTTCCGTGCATAGCGCCCAGCTTAACCATGCTCTGTGGCCCATGGGAGATGCGAATCAAATGAGGGCTGTGCCTACACTGGCAGCCACTAAGGTTGAAGGATGAAATCAGCAAATCACAATTGAAGATTGAAAGATTAAGCATTTTCTACAATGCAAGTTAACTTCAAAAACGAAGAAGCTTTATAAGACAAAACAAACGGCAAATGTGAAACACTCGTGAAAACCCCAAGTGTGTCTGGGTGATTTTCCTCCTGCCTGAGGCCTGGAGGGCCCCGGCTGCTTGAGAGTTTCCTGTACAGGTGCAGGACTCTCCTCAGGCGTTGTGGCTACTGGAGCTGGGCTCGCTGGTGGAGGGGCTGAGGAGCCACTGTCCACACTGAGAAAGCCCTGAGGGAAGTTCCCAGATGCGGAGGTCAGCCTCTCCTCCCCCCTTTCAAGACTCACTTGAACCTCTCTGCTGACCAGTGAAAGACAAAGAGCTGGAGAAAACTCCAGCGGCCTCGTCCTTCTCTCACCTTGCCACTGCTGTGTTGAGCTCATGGCCCAGGTGACCGTGTGCGGGTCTGCGCGCATCTGTGGGATCTGGCTCTCCATGATGGCTGTGCATTGCCTCTGGCATCTCTGCCAGATGTTGCCTTACCTTTCTCTGCAACTCCAGCATCCCCTATGCTGTCAACACCAGAGGCTCGTCATGAGCCTGGGACTCAGCATGGGCCTGGCCACCCACAATCCTCTGACTGCTAGAAGCCTTGGCTGTCTCAACCTCAACCAACTGCTCGGACCGTTTTCTAAAGCCAAGTAGAAACCCACCAAGGTGAAAGTATCTGCGCAGCAGGAAGGTGCAGGAGAGTTATATAACAGTGCATCCTCTGATTACTGGTCCTCCTCAGATGGAGTCTCCTGCAGATGCCAACCTGCATGAGAGAACACAAACATTTGTGGGTTAGGCTGTGCAGATCTCGTCATGCCAACCATGCATGATATGGATCTCCAGAAGTGAACTGTATGTCATTTGAAGACAATCCTCACTGTCTTGCATGGAGACTCCAGTCTCACTCACCTACAGCTATTGTGCAGCTGTTCTGGGTTCCAGCTAATTCCAGTGCCACCGCCTCAGCTGGCAACAGAGGCCAGATATGTGGTATTCCTCCGCCAGTCCATGAGGTCTCCCTGCTGTTATGGGCCCTCTTGTCCTGCAAGTGAAAAGACGGAGGTAGTCATACTTGGCTGAGAGATCAACATGACAGTGATGCTAATGGCAGCCCCTCATCCCCTGCTGGGATTTCCTATGTAGTTCATCCTCCCATTAGCTCTCAGGGGAGTTAATGGGGATGAGCTGTGAAAAAAGGTGGCCTGTGGCCAAGATGCTGCCTTGCATCTGTCAGGATGAGGTGACGCCTAACCCCTTTTGCCAGTGCCTTTGTGGTGCTTCCCTCCACATGTCACACTTCCTCCTGCATAGCCACATGCAATTCCTAAAAAGGAGAGAGGTATGGAGCAGTTGCCTTGGCTGAACGAAAGAGGCTGTTGACCCTCCTGCAGTACTGAACCCATATTCGACAGGCTGCTGACCTCCTCTGCGATCCACATCCAGGCTTGATCAGGCAGAAGGACTATTTCTTGCCATCGCTGGAGGAGGAGGACCTCTCACCTTTCCCTTATAGCCTGGAGGAGAATCTCCAGGGAGGCATTGCTAAACCCTGGGGCCACCCTTTGTCTTGCCTCTGCTGTCCTGCAGCGACTTTCACCAGGAGGGGTCCAGCAGTTGCTCCAACAGCTTCAGCAGAGACCACAAAACAGCAAAAGAATATAGGTCAGCAGTGCAAGTAGGGCTGGCATGTCTTAAATACGGTGCCAGCACCTGCTCTGGATTTATCTGATGCCATATTCGACACTTCAAATCCTGCCGCCGTCTCATAGACAGGCCCAGCGCTTCACTATGATAATTGACCACCCACCGCACGATTATGGGGGGACCAGCTGCACAAATGACTAGTGGGCACAGCACCCACTTCCAGGTCCGCCTCCTGGACCCGCAACGGGCTCACTAAATTCAGCCCAGTGTGTGCAACGTCTCCGTTTTACGAAGGCGGTGCTCACAGAAATTTGCCAACTTTAGCAGGCAGAGCTGCAGCCTCAGAGCAGAGCAGAGACAGCGCTGCTGGTGGCTGTGAAGGTAATTGTGGCCATGAATTTCTTTGCATCTGGATCCTTCCAGGCTAGAGTGGGCGCGTCTTTAACATCTCCCAGCTTGCCGTCCACTGCTGTATAAGGGAGGAGACTGGCGCTCTTTCTGCCAGAAGAGGGGAATACTTTGAATTCTCTCTGATCAGAGAAAAACAGGTGGAGCGTGCACGTGGCTTCACCACGATAATGGGCTTCCCCATGATGTAGGGTGCCAACAATTGCACACGTGGCTTTGTGGGCACTGCTTCTGAATGCAGAGATGTGCCACAACTACAGTAGATTCCACTCCCTGAATGTGCAGTTGGTGTGAGACCATGCAGGTGAATGCCTGCTATCCTGGCAGAAGTAATGATGCCTTTATTCTGCGCCAGTCTGCTGTTCCATCAGTATTTGAGCCACCACGTAAAACAGACGGTGGCTGCTAGGTGTCAAGCTATCCACTGACCACATAGTTCATGATTCCAGTGTGCAACCCAACAACATGTCAGAAGAACCATGTTGCCACACGAAATATCAAGTAGACAGACCATAGGGGTGCAATGCATCCAGTGCCTGGACTGCTCTGAAGGAGCCCTGCCGTACTTGCCAGAGTGAATGTTATAATTCGTTATGGTCTGCTGTATCCTGCTCACCCTCACCATCATAAGGGCACAGCTCTCACCACCTGCTGTATGGCAAGCAGGTGAGGACAAGGAAGAAGAGGAGGAGGAAGAGAGGAGGCAACCGACACATCCCCTTTCTGGTGGGCTGACCATGATCGGTGCATCCAATTGTGGTAGCATTGAACACAAACCCAATTCTCCCTTTTACAACAGTTTACAACAATTTACACAACCTTAACTTCCCTCTCTCAATGACCATCACAGCATCCACTAGGCTACAATGCTGAAATAAAAACCACCACAAAACTAAATTTAGCTAACAAACCATCCAATATTTCATACAAAAATCACCTAATCACCCTTGTGCATTACCTCACTGCCTATCTTCCATGTGACTTGCTTTGTCTTGGTGCTCCAATACAGTGCTACCCCGGTGGCTGCAGAATGGCTGGTGGAAGGCTGCTGGCTTTCAGTAGGATACCTCAGATAGTCCTGAAGGACAACCTTGAGCAGCTGTGAACCTAGAAGGCCCAGCTGCAGAATGCTGCAAACTGCATTGGCAGCAGGAGTCCAACCTGGCTAGTTGACAGGCAAATAGCAGGGGCTCTGGCTGAGTGGCAGTGGCGAGAGGACCAATGTTGTCGTCCTGAGAGTGGATACTAGGCTCGTGCTTCATGGAACCATTGCCACTCATTTGGTGTGGCACCTCAGCAGACGTGGTAATCTGTTACAGGACAGACTACTGGACTGCTGTGAGACCCTGCAAGCCCTTTTGAGCACTGGTATTAGCTGTGGTGGCAGCAGTCTGAGTCTGCATGGCAGCAAGCTTCGCTTGCATGGCAACAAGCTGAGATTGTATGATCTCAGTCTGAGCTTCCACTGCAGCACTCAGATGTTAGGTGGCTTCTGCTTGTTCTGCAATGGAAGCTGAGACATCGGCCATCAGATGCTGCATCATCATTGGGTTTGCAAGTGTTCTCAGAGACTTGGCCACCACTTACACACTGGAAAGGATAGACTACAAGGTCTGCCCAGAACGCTGTGCCAAGTTGGTGCAGAACTTCATGCTCCTCGACAGTAACAGCCGCTTTCTGCCAATGCACCAAGCATTTCATTGTGCATGCCATCAGCCTTTTTCTGTATGCCGCCCAGTCGAAGTTTTCATTTGAATCTTCTGCAGCAGAACTCTTGTGTGGCCTTGCCCTCTGGGGAGCTGGCACTTGCACAACCCTTTTCCTTTGGCCTGGATGCAAACTATGGTGCCTGGTGACTCACCACTTGCAGATCCCGCCTCAATGGTGCCCTCTAAAATACAGGCAGTGCCAGTATCTGAGCTGGTGGCTGCGAGTGTGAGATCAAGTGATGGTGCTTCATCATCAAGAGTCTCCTGCTTCTTTGGACTCCCATTCCCACGCTTGGCCAAGTGGAAGTTTTTAGGTGTCTGAAAGGAGAAAGGCACAAGGTAGGGTTGAGGTGAGGGAAAGTGGGGGGAAAGCAAGAGATGCATCTACAACTTGTAAATCAGAAGAGAATAGAATCATAGAATGGTTACAACATAGAAGGTGGCCATTCAGCCCCTCATATCCATGCCAGCTCTCTGTAAGAGCAACTCACCTAGTCCCATTCCTATGCTTTTTCTCCATAGCTCTGCAGTTTTTTTTTCTTCATATGATTCGGTCCTGGTGACTTATCAATTTTAAGTATAGCAGCTTTTCTAATGCCTCCTCTATCAATTTTTAGCCCATCCAGTGCCTCAACTACCTCCTCTTTCACTATGACTTTGGGAGCATCTTCTTCATTGGTAAAGACAGATGCAAAGTACTCATTTAGTAATTCAGTCATGCCCTCTGATTCCATGCATAATCCCCTTTTTGGTCCCTAATCAGCCCTACTCCTCCTTTTAACACCCTTTTACTATTTATATGCCTCTCGAAGACTTTTAGATTATTTTTTATGTTGATTGCCAGTTTCTTCTCTCACTCTCTTTGGTGCTGTTATTTCTTTTCTCACTTGCCCTCTGAACTTTCTATATTCAGAGACTATGGGATGAGGGGGAAGTGGGATGTGAGAAGATGGATTAGGTAGGAACACACTGTCATCTTCAATGGTTTCAGCCCCGCTGCTGACCACGGCCTCAGTCATGGCCGCTCTAGTGATGGCCAGCGCTATTTGCTCCATCAGGATGAGGATATGCAGTGTGCCTGTCCCCCATCGGTTATGTGCTGCAGCCTGTGGTTGTACGTCACCTGGTCCTGCAAGAGAAAGGAAAGTGTGCCAGCGAGTGTGGTGTGTCTGTAGTAGTTGAATAGCTGGCAGTGTTTGCCTGCTGTGAAAAGTGGGTGTGAGGCTTGGAGCAGTGGTGTGTATATGAAGGTGAGGTGAAGTTATGAATATAAAGTATGAGTCGTGGTTAATAGAAAATGTTGGTAGATGAGTGAAAGGAATTGGTGAATGGAGCAGTATGTGGTTAGTGGTTCATTTGCAAGGATATGGCATTTGAAGATGCATTCACTGACCTTGGCCACTCGTGTGAGGTCGTTGAACATCTTGTGGCACTGCATCTAGGTGCTCGGGGCCTGATTCCTGGCGTTGACCGTGACAGTGTTTTGTTCCCACGAGCTTCTTAGTGTCTGTCTGGAGGATCTCCTGGCCCCCTGTAGGTAGAGACTTCTCTCCTCCTGTCCACCTCCTGCACCAAAGCCTCCAGTGCTGCATCAGAGAATCTTGGAGCATGCTGTCTCCCCTGCTGCACCATAATTCACTCTTCTTCCTGCTCAGTCTCCCTTCTACAAACAGTTCCAGCTGCAGCCAGAATGAACCTCCTCTAAGAGGTGCAGGCTGGCTGTAAGTGCTGCAGGCTAGCTTTAAGTGGTGCGAGCCTCACATGAATTTCAGCCCCCTGCTGAGGCATACAGCCGCTCAGCAGTACATGTAGTGCTGGGCTACTATCACTTAACTTAGCAATGAAGTTTGTATGCTGCCTACATCGCAAGAGCATGTACAGGTTAATAGCGTGCCACAATCCCCAAGCCCATTTTCAGGCCTCATCCAACTTTTTCCCCATTGAATATTAAAAAGGAAATTCTCAAGCATGTAAACATGAATATTTCCCCTTCAACTGGTTACAGATCAACAGATCACAGATTAAGATAAGTATGCTACTGCATCTTTGACATCTGCATTTTGTGCTTTACACCCATAAAACAAGATGAAAAAAGGTGAAGAAGTTAACTATTCCACTGCTGCATTGGAATGGAAGATAAGCAACAGATAATAATGGCTCAATAAGTTCTGTCTGAGTTATGAAGTTGTTCCTCGTAATTGGATTTAAACTGGACATTGCACTGTTGTCTGTTCTGTTCAATGTTAGACAACACATCCAAGAATTTATTTCTCTTTCCCATTTTCCATCCGATTTTCTCACCCAATTCATCTTCTACTGAAGTTGGTAACTCATACTAGTGTTCGTGCCATATGTACTGGCTGGTCTCCATTATATGATCATTCTTCAAGTGTGGAAAGTGAGAAAGGGTGTTGTAGGCTTGGAAAACAGAATGTTGCAGCTGAACTAATCCTGTCCTTACTGTGGGGTAGGATGGGGGAAAAAAGATTTACTTTGTATGTGATGTGAATGAAATTTTAAACCTGTTTATAAATAGGTTTACAATTCCATTACTCACAGTGTTATTACTGAATCCCCTACCACCATATTGGAATCACCGTTGACTAGAAACTCAAGTGGACCCAGCCACATAAATGTCGTGGCTACTAGAGCAGGTAAGGGCAAATGGTTAGTGCTATTTGCCCAATATAGGTGGCTGCCTGTGCTAAGCATGGATGGTGTAAGTGGTGGAGACTACTGCGGGAATTTTACATTGGGCCAGAGGCCCTGCCCACTGACCTGAAAGTCATGCGCGAGCCCGCCACCGCAGAGCCTGGGAGGCACACTATGATTTTATGTGGCCCAGGCCCTTAATTGACCTTGGGCGGAACTTCTGCCCCTCTACGACAGGAAGTCCCACCTCCAAGAGCTGCTAGCCAATCAGTGGGCTGGCAACTCTCAGTCCCAGCAGCACCACTGGGAGCGTGGCCACTGCTGGGACTGCAGCCAGGGAGAGGAGCAAGCCGGCCCTGGAAAAAAGATGTGTGTAGCGGCGCACTGGGGACAATCGGCCAGGTCCTGGGGAAGCAAGGGAGGGTGTCAGTTGTTGGGGGGGTAATGTAGTGCAGTGGGGGCAGTGGGGCAGTGGAAGGGCCCTCGGGGCACAGGGTGCCTGATCAGAAGGACCCCACCCCCTCCAGTCAGCAAGGGGGCCACCAGGTTTACTGAGCGGCCTCCTGGGGGTCCAGAGCCGCCTGCCCGCCACTGGTAGTATACCAAAGAACCCCTAAAGTGGCAGTTAATTGGCCTGAGGCAGGCAGGCCATTTTTCGCCCCCGCCACCCCTTGTAAAATTACAGCGAAGGCGAGAAGGCGATGGGAAAGGCACCCACCCCCGACCCCCGCCTCCCACTCAATTTCACATCCTGCCGCCTCCAGCCCGTTCCTTCAGGGGGCGTAAAACTCCGTCCTATATTTTCATCTGGCTCCAGGTCATCCATCACTCTGATATTGCACTGTTGAATCAGAAGTTCTATGTTATACCGAAGACCAAATCATCATATTTCTTAATGCTTCTTCATTATTTTCTGCCATTTTTTCAAAAAGTTTTAAAATGTCCGCATATTTGTGGATACATTTCATAAGACCCTGCTTACTGCTGACAGGATCTCAGGCACTGGCTGTGTGTAACAGAACATAGAAAGTACACTACCTGCAATTTTAATGGATAACAAATTGTGGCAATTGCACCTGAGATTTTTCAATGTGCATAGACTCCAAGCAAGGCAGGATCTTGCAAATTTACCATTCATGCTAAGGGTGATGTCTGTCTCCTGACATGATTAGACAGTTATATTTTTAAACTGTTGGATATTGATTAAATAGCCATTACCATCATGCACAGAATATTTTTAATATTTCACTAGAGATAACTTCAATATTGTTATGTCTGTAACCCACAGGTGACCCGTTGCCTCCTTATGCTAGTTGGTTGATGAAAACGGTGGAGGCTAATATACCACAGCCCCTGCCAATGCCTGTTAATGGAGGCTGCTGGGCCCCCCTTGTGGACTACCTCCCGGAAACCATCACCCCTCGTGGACCACTTCACAGGTCTGGAGATTGTCTTCAAAATGTTAACTGTACTTTTAAAAGATTATTTTCAAAGTATTGACATTATATGTCAAAAATGTAGGTATTTTGTGTCCAATACAAGAAAGACTAATTTTGATCTGTAAACATTCAGACAATAACTCACTTTACATAAAGTAACAACTGTCGAAACTTACCTTGACAGTCTGGTTATTTATACTGACTGGGATACAGACTTGATTCATTATGTGACTACTGTCAGCAGCATTTTATAATCTTCACAAATCAATGAACGAGAGTGATTGTGGCCCCAATGATTAAGTAGAGAGAACGACGGAGTGCATTAGTGAGGGTGAGCCTGGAAATCCTGGGGACATGACGGTCCTGATGAATTTAACAACAGCACCTAATTATCATTTTTTAATTTAGTTTTTTGCCTGGCAGCCGGCCAGATGACAGGCTGATTGGGAATGCTTGCAGTTTGAAGGAGGAGGTAGGACTGGTAGTTGGGAAGGAAGGAAGGATCACATGTTGAAGGGGAAAGGTCATCAGATTGCGGGGCAGGAGGCTCGTGACTGCTGGGGTAGGGGCGAACATCAGATTATGACATCAGATCCTCCTGGCTCACAAGGAGTGCTATAAAAAGCACTTGGCTCCTGCAGCCAGCTGCTTCCATCTCCATTTAGCTGCTGGGTTTTCTGAGCTCTGGGAAAGGCACCCAGCCTTCCAATTGCACTGTGAGAGCCAGATTTAAGCATTATAATGAAGTTCCCTGCCTCACAAGGGTGGAACACCTGCACGACACACAAGTTGGATTGGGGTCATGTTTTGTAATTTTTTTATTTTAAACCGGTCCCTGACCCTCTCCCATCCAACTTGGGGTGGTTAGTATGTTTTTCTACAGTCCCCACCCCTGATTGCTTTAAATATCTGAAACAATGGGGCTAGGTTTCCAATGCGCATTCTCCGGATGGAGCCTTACCCTCTTTGTGGAAGCATGCCCACTATTTCCCAATATGCGTGAGTAAGGCTCTGTGCCAAGAATGCAGATTCAAGTAAAACTCTTCTGCATCCTGCCTAAGGCCTTGACATCCTTCCTAAAGTGTGGTGCCCAGCATTGAATACAGTACTCCAGCTGGGGCCAAACCAGTGTCTTATAGAGATTGAGCAGAACTTCCTTGCTTTTGAACTCTATGCTGCTATGACTAAAGCCAAAGATCCTATATGCTTTTTTTAACAGCCTTCTCAACTTGTCCTGCCACCTTCAAAAATTTGTGTACATACCAACACCCACCCCTCCCCAACCGCACCCCCCCACCCCGTTCTCTCTGTACCTGCATCTGCTTTAAAATTGTACTATTTAGTTTATATTGTCTCTCCTTATTCATTCCACTAAAATGAGTCACTTCATACTTCTCTGCTTTAAATTTCATTATGTCTTCCAAATTCACTAGTCTGTTAATGCCCTCCTAGTCTGTTACAATCCTGCTCATTATTTATTACATTCCCGAGTTTCATGTCATTTACAAACTTTGGAATTATGTCCTGTATACACAAGTCCAGTTCATTAATATATATCAAAAACAACAGCCATCCTACTGAAACAGTCCATATCCACGTGCAGCAAGTCCTGGACAACATTCAGGCTTGGCCTGTTAAGTAGCAAGTAACATTCGCGCCACACAAGTGTCAGGCAATGACCATCTCCAACAAGAGAGAATCTGACCATCTCCTCTTGACATTCAATGGCATTACCATCGCTGAATCCCCTATCACCCTAATCCTGGGGGGTTACCATTGACCAGAAGCTTAACTGGACCAGCCAGTTATACTGTGGCTGCAAGAACAGGTCAGAGGCTGGGGATTCTGTGGTGAGTAACTCACCTCCTGACTCCCCAAAGCATACCCACCATCTACAAGGCACGTCAGGAGTGTGATGGAATACTCTCCACTTGCATGGATGAATACAGTTCCAACAATACTGCTTGATCAACACTCCATTCACCACCCTAAACATTCACTCCCTGCACCACAGCGCACATTGGCAGCAGTGTGTACCATCTACAAGGTGTACTGCAGCAACTCACCAAGCTTCGTTCAACAGCACATTCCAAACCCGTGACCTCTAACACCTAGAAGGACAAGGGCAGCAGACGCATGGGAACACTACCACCTGCAAATTCGCCTCCAAGCCACAAAGCATCCTGACTTGGAGCAACATCGCCGTTCCTTCACTGTTGCTGAATCAAAAACCTGGATCTTCCTCCCGAACAACACTGTGGGTGTACCTACCCAACATGGACTGCAGTGGTTCAAGAAGGCAGCTCACCACCACCTTCTCAAGGGCAATTAGAGGTGGGCAAGAAACGCTGGCTTTGCCAGCAACACTCATATCCCATGAAAGAATAATAAAAAAATTGAACCCTGGCTAATACCACTGTTTACTTCCCTCCAGTCAGGTTAGGGCCCCTGCTCAGGGATACGAGCTAACAACCCTATTGCCTTGTGGGCGTCTTGGGAGAGACTAAGGCTAAGGGAGTAAACCCTAACAGAAAACCCGGAGCGGAGCCCCTAAGGCGGTCATGTGTCACCTTTGGCATGTTTCTGGCAGTTCCTGCAGCCAAACTGGTGCCAAACATCGTGCTCTGCACTCATTTGGACCCCACCAGGAAATCTGAGAGGGGGGTTTTCACACGTGGGCAACTCAGAACCTTCATACATTCCGCCCAGGCATGCGCCATGGAGCGGTCACTCCATAGTCGCCTCACAGCGACCAAAACAACATGGAAGGCAGAAGTGACGGGTTTTAAGTCCAGCTCAATTGATGTAGAGATTGGGCACCACGGGTTGCTTTTGTCGGTAGGAGAGGTCATCGCATCTCATTGGACAGCTACCGCCTGCCTCAAACCGGGCAGCCCCCAGTCAGAAAGGTTCTGTCCCGCCACAGTCCACCTGCTTCAATGGGTGCTTGGAGCTCAGGGTCATTGCCTGACGAGTGGACTGCAATACCGCACCAAACAGCACGACAAAAAAAGGAAAGAAGATGCCAGCCCTTTGTTTTGCAAGCTGGAATGTCAGAACTATGTGTCCTGGCCTGTCAGAAGATCTTACACAAATCGACGACTCTCGGAAGACCGCCATCATTAACAACGAGCTCATTAGACTTAATGTGGACATTGCAGCACTTCAGGAGACACGCCTCCCTGCGAGCAGATCACTAAGGGAACAAGACTACACCTTCTACTGGCAGGGTAGGGATCCAGAAGAACCAAGACAGCACAGAGTGGGCTTTGCTATCAGAAACTCTTTGCTCAGCATGATAGAGCCACCTACAAATGGCTCGGAACGGATACTGTCCATCCGACTGCGCACCGCCTCTGTTCCAGTACACCTATTCAGCATTTGTGCTCCAACACTCTGCTCCCCACCTGAAGTTAAAGACCAGTTCTACGAGGAACTCCATAATATCATTAGTAGCATTCCTAATACTGAACATTTGTTCCTGCTGGGGGACTTTAATGCCAGGGTTGGGGCCGACCATGACTCATGGTCCTCCTGCCTTGGGCACTATGGCATTGGAAGGATGAATGAGAATGGACAGAGACTGCTGGAGTTGTGTACCTACCATAATCTCTGCATCACCAGCTTGTTCTTTCAAAATAAACCCTGTCACCAGGTTTCATGGAGACACCCAAGATCACGTCGTTGGCACCAGCTGGACCTCATCGTCACAAGGCGAGCCTCCATAAACAGTGTTCAAATCACACGCAGCTTCCACAGTGCGGACTGCGACACCGACCGCTCCCTGGTATGACGCAAAGTTATACTCAAACCAAAGAAGTTACATCAGTCCAAGCAGAATGGCTGCCCGCACATCAACACTACCAGAATTTCTTACCTACAGCTGTCACAAAAGTTTCTCAATTCGCTTGAAAAAGCCCTTCAAAACACTCCTGCAGGGGATGCAGAGACCAAGTGGGCCCACATCAGAGACGCCATCTATGACTCAGCAATGACCACCTTTGGCAAACATGAGATGCAGAATGCAGACTGGTTTCAATCTCACTTTGAAGAGATGGAACCAGTCATAGCCACCAAGAACACTGCACTGCTGAACTACAGGAAAGCCCCTAGTGAGTCCTTAGCACTTAAAGCCGCCAGAAGCACAGCGCAAAGAACAGCCAGGCGCTGTGCAAACGACTACTGGCAGCGCCTGTGTAGTTGTATTCAGCTGGCCTCCAACACCGGGAACATCAGAGGAATGTATGTCGGCATTAAGAGAGCTTTTGGGCCAACCATCAAAAAGATCGCACCCCCTCAAGTCTAAATCAGGGGAAACAATCACTGACCAAAGCAGGCAAATGGACCGCTGGGTGGAGCAATACCCAGAACTGTACTCCAGGGAAAATGATGTAACTGAGACCGCCCTCATTGCAGCCCAGTCTCTGCCAGTCATGGATGAGCTGGACAAACAGCCAACAAAATCGGAGCTCAGTAGCGCCATTCATTCTCTAGCCAGCTGAAAAGCCCCTGGAAAGGACGGCATTACCCCTGAAATAATCAAGTGTGCCAAGCCTGCTATACTCTCAGCACTTCATGAACTGTGTCATGCGCAATGCTAATATCATCACCCTCTATAAGAACAAGGATGACCGCGGTGACTGCAACAACTACCGTGGAATCTCCCTGCTCAGCACAGTGGGGAAAGCCTTCGCTCGAGTCGTTTTAAACAGATTCCAGAAGCAGGCTGAGTGTGTCTACCCTCAGGCACAGTGCGGCTTTCGAGCAGAGAGATCCACTATTGATATGCTGTTCTCCCTTCGCTAGCTACAGGAGAAATGCCTTGAGCAATGGATGCCCCTCTACATTGCCTTCATAGATCTCACCAAAGCCTTTGACCTCGTCAGCAGATGTGGTCCCTTCAGACTACTAGCAAAGATCGGATGTCCACGAAAGCTACTAAGCATCATCACCTCGTTCCATGACAATATGAAAGACACAATTCAGCATAGCAGTGCCTCATCAGACTCCTTTCCTATGCTGATTGGTGTGAAACAGGGCTGCGTTCTCGCACCCACACTGTTTGGGATCTTCTTCTCACTGCTGCTCTCTCATGCGTTTAAGTCTTCAGAAGAAGGAATTTTCCTCCACACAAGATCAGATGGAATGTTGTTCAACCTTGCCCCTCTTAGAGCGAAGACCAAAGTACGGAAAGTCCTTATCAGGGAACTCCTCTTTGCTGACGATGCTGCATTAACATCCCACATGGAAGAGTGTCTGCAGAGACTCATCGACAGGCTTGTGACTGCCTGCAATGAATTTGGCGTAACCATCAGCCTCAAGAAAACGAACATCATGGGACAGGACGTCAGAAATGCCCCATCTATCAATATCGGCGATCACACTCTGGAAGTGGTTCAAGAGTTCACCTACCTAGGCTCAACTATCACCAGTAACCTGTCTCTCGATGCAGAATTAAACAAGCACATGGGAAAGGCTTCCTCTGCTATGTCCAGACTGGCCCAGAGAGTGTAGGAAAATGGCGCACTGACACAGAACACAAAAGTCCAAGTGTATCAAGCCTGTGTCCTCAGTACCTTGCTCTACGGCAGCGAGGCCTGGACAACGTACGTCAGCCAAGAGCGACGTCTCAACGCATTCCATCTTAGCTGCCTCCAGAGAATCCTTGGCATCAGGTGACAGGACCGTATCTCCAATGCAGAAGTCCTCGAGGCAGCCAACATCCCCAGCATGTACGCCCTACTGAGCCAGCGGTGCTTGAGATGGCTTGGCCATGTGAGCCGCATGAAAGATGGCAGGATCCCCAAGGACGTATTGTACAGCGAGCTTGTCAGTGGTATCAGACCCACCGGCCGTCCATGTCTCCGCTTTAAAGACGTTTGCAAACGTGACATGAAGTCTTGCAACATAGATCACAAGTCGTGGGAGCCAGTTGCCAGCGATCGCCAGAGCTAGCGGACAGCTATAAAGGCGGGGCTGAAGAGAGGCGAGTTGAAGAGACTTAGTAGTTGGCAGGAAAAGAGACAGCAGTGTAAGGATAGAGCCAACTGTGTAACAGCCTGACAACCAACTTTACCTGCAGCACCTATGGAAGAGTCTGTCACTCTAGAATTGGCCTTTATAGCCACTCCTGGCGCTGCTCCACAAACCACTGACCACCTCTAGGCGCTTACCCATTGTCTCTCGAGACAAGGAGGCCAAAAAAGGAGTCTGTAAAGCATCCATTCGCCACTACTCTCTCTACTTTCTGTCTTTTAACCAATTTCGTGTACACAGTGCCACTGTCCCTTTAATCCCATGAATTGTAATAGAAGTCCATTTTGTGGTACTTGTTCAAATGGCTTTTGAAAGTCCATATACATAGCACCAACTGTACTATCCTCATCAACCCTCTCTGTTACTTCATCAAAGAACTCCATCAAGTTAGTCAAACACGATTTGCCTTTAACAAATCCATGCTGAATTTCACTTAATAGCCCATAATCTTACAAATGGCAGTTAATTGTTTTTTTACAGATTATTATCTCTATAAGTTTCCACATCACCATGTTAGGCTGACTGACTTGTAGTCGCCAAGTTTATCACTCTTCCTTCTTTTGACAAGCATAAACCTCCAGTCCACTGGCACCACCTTGATATCTAAGGAGGATTAGGAGATTTCAACCAGAGCTTCTGCAGTTTCCACCCCTACTTCCCTCAGTAACCTAGGATGCACCCATCCAGCCTGGGTGACTTTTCTATTTGAAGTACCTTTCTTTATTTTTATCTTAGCAGTATCGTTATTCCCTGCTACTTTACTTTGGCATTGGCAGTGTCCTCTTCTCTCATGACGACAGATTCAAAGTACTCATTTAGTACCTCAGCCATGTCCTCTGACTCCACAAGAAGATCTCCTTTTTGGTCCCTAATAAGCCCCACCTTTCCTTTGACTACCGTTTTACAATTTATAGGTTTATAAAAGACTTTCGGGTTCCCTTTTATGTTAGCCACTAATCTGTTCTCATATTCATGCTCCTCTTATTCCCTTTTTTAGATCTCCTCTATACTTTCTGTACTCAACTTGACTCTCTTCTGTAATATTAACTGTACATTTGTGATAAGCCTCTTTCTTTGGTTTCATTTTAATTTCTATATCTTGAGGATATAGAAGCTCTCTCTGAATGGAAAAATTCTCATCCATATTAAAGACTTCTGAGCCAAGATCCTTTCTCACTATTGTCCTTATGCCATCCTTTACTATCAGGGCTACTTTTCCTCCTGCTCCATTCTGCCTGTCTTTTTGAAATGGATATCTAGTAATATTTATTTCCCAACCATGGTCACCTTTTAACCATGTCTCTGTAATGGTTAGATTATATCTAAAACATTTTTCTCTATTTGTGCTACTAGTTCATTCATATTATTGTGAATGCTTCGCACACTCAGATAAAGAGCCTTTAATTTTAAAAAAATGTTTTACCACTATTCTTTGCATGGACCTTTGTCGCTGATGCACTATTACCATTAAACTCTCTGACCCTTCTTGTTCCACTCTGCTTGTCGTTACTGAAATCGCTACACTGCTTTATTGCCTCGATTTTTCTCTTTACTGTACTCCCGGACCCCCTCCCCCTGGACTGAACGCCTACCCCACCATCCCTCCTTGCCGGGGCCTTCCGGACCAGCCCCGGCAACCCTGCCTCACCTATCTCAGGTCCAGGGTTCCAACGCGGTGGCCACTGCTGGTATTGCAGAGGCCTTGAACCCAAACCGAGTGCTGGAACTCCGGACCTCAGGTAAGTAAGGCGGGCTAGTCCGGAAAGCTCCAGTGATGGGGGGTTGGGGGTTGGTTGTAAAGCCCAGGGAGAGGTGGGGGTTGGGGGGTCCTAGGTGGTGCATTGTTTCCTGGCCGGACCCTCCCCCCCCAAGCCCCAAGCACCAAGCCCGCAGAGAAGGCACTACATTTTACAAACAGCCCTCCCTGTGCGGTGGAGGTCCCTCCCCTCAGCATTAGATCCCAGCGGCGGCGGGAAGAGGCCCATAAGTGGCTGTTAATAGGCTACGTAAGGGCCTCAATTGGCCTCTGAGTGGGAAGGCTGTTGTCAGAACCCGCCTCCAATCTCACCTCGGGGGCCCATAGAATCCAGCCCGTAAACTCTGCTTGTAATATTTTTTTGTATAAGTAGAACAAGCTACCTTTCTGACTGCCATCCACAACTTAAACGCACAATAGCACTCAGCATCAGTCATTCCATCTGTAGCAAGCAGCAGCAAAGTCACAGTGGCACAAACGGCACAGTGGCGCAGTGGTTAGCACCGCAGCCTCACAGCTCCAGCGACCCGGGTTCAATTCTGGGTACTGCCTGTGTGGAGTTTGCAAGTTCTCCCTGTGTCTGCATGGGTTTTCTCCGGGTGCTCCGGTTTCTTCCCACAAGCCAAAAGACTTGCAGGTTGGTAGGTAAATTGGCCATTATAAATTGCCCCTAGTATAGGTAGGTGGTAGGGAAATATAGGGACAGGTGGGGATGTGGTAGGAATATGGGATTAGTGTAGGATTAGTATAAATGGGTGGTTGATGGTCGGCACAGACTCGTTGGGCCGAAGGGCCTGTTTCAGTGCTGTATCTCTAAAACTAAAAACTAAAACTAAAGGTATACCAACTGCAATGGATCTAGATAGTCAGATTGAGGTGGCTACACCAGGTAAAGCACAGAGTGAACTTGGAGAGAGATTCAACTGAAACCTGCTGATTGAAGAGCTATCACATGTCTTTCCTTAAGTTGCAGGGCCATAAATTATAGACCTCAGGGCTTGAATTTAATAGTAGGATGCCTCCTGATCACCAACATTTTGTTATTCATTAGAGGATGACTATCCACTTTCCATGCAGGGTACCAAACAACCTGCAAGGTCTCAACTGTGATACTACTCACATCTGTGCAGTCATACATAACTGTATAACTGACTCACAGTCCAGCATGGAGAACATGACAACTCTACAGACATCTGCCTTAGAGCCCAGAGATTCGAAACTCAGACAGACTAGCCTAGATTATCAAATGTCGGTGGGGGCGGAAGAGGGTGCAGGTGCAATTTGAAAATCGAGTTCCCGGAGGGCAGCACTGGGTCCCGCCGCCCCGGAATGCAAAGTGAATTCTAAAGGGACACCAGGGAGGAGTGGGGGGGGGGGGGGTGGTGGAGGGGAATGGGAAACCAGCACACCTCCAGTTAAGTGCTTGTTAAGCTTGTTGATGAGCTCATTGAAAGACTTGTTAGGAGCCGTTTGCGATATTCAATAGAAGGGCATGAGGAAAATGCGATGTCTGGAACACAACAAGGTGTAAAAGTCATGAACACTGTAGGGGCCATGAGGGCTATTGGAAGGGCTGTTTGACATATCTTAGAAGTGCAAAATAAAGCTCAGCTGCTTAAACAGTGCTGCAGAGTAGCCATTGCTGGAGCTGAAAGACTTGCATTTGTGAGTGGTGAGTGGTAGGAATCTGGAGAGGGACGTGAGGCCACTGGCATCACTTGGGCACCTTTGGCAGGGGAAGGACTGGTAAACAAATGAGTGCCAGCTGAGGGAGTTGAAATGGGAACAGGCTACTCTGACATTGGACACAGCAGCCAGGATGAGCTTCCGAAAATGAATCCTGAACAGGAGGAGGCCAAAGGAGCACAGCGGAGAGCAGCAAAGAGAAGGCACTACTCAAGACATCAGGTATACCACCCAAGAGCCAGCTACCTGCAAATGACAAAGTGCCAGTGCCATAGGAGGCTGTGCCTATTCAAGCAGATTTTCTCGGCTATTTGTGCTCTGGTTCACAATGACCCGAGGCCTTGCGGACCCCATGCAGTCCTTACCTGCAGCCGTCAAGGTCAACGTGGCGTTGAATTTTTATTGAACCGGGTCATTCCAGGGATCAGCTGCGGACCTAGGTGGCATTTCACAGTCAACAACTCCACACCACCAGACAGGTCACAGATGCCATATTGCAGAGGGTGGGGGACTACATCCATTTTGAGACGAATGCCATTGCGCACGCACAGAGGGCATTAAGGTTTGCTGCCATCGATAGATTCCCTCAGGTCCAGGGGGTCATCAGTTGCACCCACATAGCTATCAAGGCATTGACACTCCAGCTAGCCAGATTCCTGAATAGAAAGGGCTACCACTCATTGAATGTCGAGCTGGTCTGTGACCACATGAAGCAAATCTTGCAGGTTTGCGCTCGGTCCCCAGGCAGCCGTCATGATTCCTTTATCCTCCGAGAGTCCCAGGTACGGCACCTCTTCAGGCCAACATCCAGACTTCGTGGTTGGATGCTAGGAGATAAGGGTTATCCACTAAAGAGATGGCTCCTGATGCTCATCCGTTACCCAGACATGGATGGGACAAGGCACGACAACCAGAGCCATCTACCAACACGTGCCTGAATTGAACAAACCATTGGCATCTTGCAGATGCGCTTCCGTTTCCTTGACCAGTCAGGTGGTGCCCTCCAGTACGAGTCAGCCAGCGTGTCTCGTATTGTGGTCATCTGCTGCACCCTACAGAAAATTACAATACAATGAGGCCTGGAGCTGGATGAAAAGGAGGACCTGGAACGCCATTCCACCTCGAAGAAGGACTAGGAGGAGGAAGAAAGGATCGCTCCAGAGGTGGCCAGCGCCCAGTCTTGGAGGATGACTACTGATGCTGTCCCAGACCTCAGGGTGACATGGCCACAAGGGCCATATTGATTCAGCAGCATTTCACCTGATCACCTCCAAACCTTTAGGATAGATGACCCCATAACTCACCTTCCAGCACAGAGAGCAATCATGCTGCAGTAACCCCTATCTGAGGGGTTCCATTGCCAGCCATAACCATGGAGAATGAGGTTTCCACTGCCAACTTTCTCCAACATCACACAGTATGGAAATACAGCATTCCAGCAGCTCCCCACTCACCCAACGTAACTTCATCCCCCTTTTGACATGAAGTATCAATAACACACATATCAGTTTGAATACATAAACAAAAGAGCTGAACTTCAGAGGTGAGGTGAGAGTGACTGCCCTTGACATCAAGGCAGCATCTGACCGAGTATGGCATCATGGAGCCCGAGTAAAACTAAGGTCAATGGGAATCAGGGGGAAAACCCTCCGCTGGCTGGAGTCATACCTAGCACAAAGGAAGATGGTTGTGGTTGTTGGAGGTCAATCATCTGAGCTCTGGGACATCACTGCAGGAGTTCCTCAGGGTAGTGTCCTAAGCCCAACTATCTTCAGCTGCTTCATCAACGACCTTCCCTCAATCATAAGGTCAGAAGTGGGGATGTTCGCTGATGATTGCACAATGTTCAGCACCATTTGTGACTCCTCAGATACTGAAGCAGTCCGTGTAGAAATGCAGCAAGACCTAGACAATATCCAGGCTTGGGCTGATAAGTGGCAAGTAACATTCGTGCCACACAAGTGCCAGGCAATGACCATCTCTAACAAGAGAGAATCTAGCTATCTCCCCTTGACATTCAACGGCATTACCATTGCTGAATCCCCCACTATCAACATCCTAGGGGCTACCATTGACCAGAAACTGAACTGGAGTAGCCATATAAATACCGTGGCTACAAGAGCAGGTCAGAGGCTACGAATCCTGAGGCGAGTAACTCACCTCCTGACTCCCCAAAGCCTGTCCACAAGGCACAAGTCAGGAATGCGATGGAATACTCTCCACTTGCCTGGATGGGTGCTGCTCCAACAACACTCAAGAAGCTCGACACCATCCAGGACAAAGCAGCCCGCTTGATTGGCACCCCATTTACAAACATTACTGCAGGAGTTCCTCAGGGTAGTGCTACCGATGCACAGTGGCAGCAGTGTGTACCATCTACAAGATGCACTGCAGCAATGCACCAAGGCTCCTTAGACAGCACTTCCAAACCCACAACCTCTACCAACTAGAAGGACAAGGGCAGCAAATACATGGGAACATCACCACCTGCAAGTTCCCCTCCAAGTCACACACCATCCTGGCTTGGAACTATATCGTCGTTCCTTCACTGTCGCTGGGTCAAAATCCTGGAACTCCCTTCCTAACAGCACTGTGGGTATACCTACCCCACATGGACTGCAGCGGTTCAAGAAGGCAGCTCACCACCACCTTCTCAAGGGCAATTAGGGATGGGCAATAAATTCTGGCCTGGCCTGTGATGCCTACATCCCATAAATGAATTTTTTTTTTAAATTGACGTTAAAATTAAAACAAAACAGACACATGTGGAAAACAGCACCCATATGACTTATTAAGTGGCATGGTGCCTTTCTTTCCCTACCACTTCTACGGGGTGCTCCTCCTGTGTCAGAAGATGAGGTAGAGGCAGCCTGCTCCCTCATCTCTGCCTCCAGCTGAGAGGCCCGTGTCTTCTGTCCTTATCTTGGAGGTGCCTGTGCGGGCTCATCCACAGGCCATGCCTGCGTCTTTGCAGGGACAACCTCTATTACAGGGTCTTGTGGCACAGATGGTTCCTGAGTTGGAGGGGACGAGGGCCAAAGGGTGACGCCAGTACCTCAGCCCTTTCCTGGCACCCTGGATGCTGGATGAGGCCACCGACTGGAACACAACCAGCAACCACTCCAAGCATCTCAGTGCCATCAGCGACTGACTCTGAGCGGTCAAAGCTGCGAGAGTCTCACTCTTTCTGTGCATATCAGTGCGCTACTCATGCATCTACTCGGAGTTGTGCTGCATATGGCTCTCCATGAGGTTGCCCAATCTCTCAATGGAGGAGCTCATCCAATCAAAACCCTGAGTCGTGATAGAGCACATGCGCTGCATGGACTTTTCCCTTCCATTGTCTGCCCATGACTCCTCAAAACCTCACGGATCACCAACAAATGGGAACTTATTTGCCTCTGATTCTCAAGAAAGACCTTCCTTGTTTGTGACACCTGAAGTACAGCATCTTTGCCCAGCGGAGCATCACTCCATCTTCTGAGGGGGTCTGCCACAGCTGACTCTGCCTCACCCTCCTGCAGCTTACATGTGGTGTGAGGTTCACCCGGTGCTCCCCATTCTAAGCTAGTTTGTGGCCCGACCAATGTGATTGTGTCTGTGCTGGAGGAAGGCGCTGAGGATTGATATGACATTGCTGCTTCCGGTAGCTCTCGCCCGCCAAGGAGGGCAGCGACATTTGTCCTTCATTACTGCGGTTCCCCTCCGCTACTGGCCCTGCAGGAGACACAAGAAGGTGGTTTTGGGAACTCAGCCTGCTCATCATGTGCCCCTAGCCCAAACAACCCCATCGAAGATATTGGTTCAAGGGCTAAAATACGTATAGGGCAGGCGTCTCCTCAATGCCATTCACCCCAAGATAGAGATATCAAATGATCTCAGCCTCCCATCTCCCCAGCCCAAATGGACTGGCACCTTGGCAATATCCAGTGTTGCCTCCTTCATTGGCATGAGACTGCACTCGGCCACACCATTACCCATTCTGGCTATTTCGTGGGCATTGTGGTCTCTCTTGTCTTGCGAAATGAGAAGAAAGTTTCATGAGTAGCATGCCCTCCTTCAACAAATCCAGCATAAATTCACATGAATTGGCACCCTCCTCAGTGATGCCCCCTTCTGAATTTCACCCCAAATGTGGTATTGGCTGCAGTCTCAATGATAGAACTGACCACTTGATATCACGATGTTAGCAAGACCTATGGACATTCTGTGATTCCAGTCCACCTGCATTCTGCTGCATACAGAGCAAATCACCTGTCACCCGGGTTCCACTTGCCACTCAGCTTTCCAGACCTTATGAGGTCATTGAATCTCTTGCAGCATTAGACCCACGTCCTTCGGGTCACTCCCCTGCCACTAACCTCCCTCGGCACCTCTATCCATGCCTTTTCTGTCTCCTTCAGTGGGTTCCTTCTCCCAGATGATGGGAAAAAGATTTCTCTCCTGTCACTAATAGCCATTGTTAATGCCTCGAGGGAGGAGTCTGAGAATCGTGGGGCTGCCCGTGGACGCTTGCCTGTTCCATCTCCTTTCGTGGTAGTTTCCAGCTGCTCCATTTCTTCAGCGAGTGGCAAGCCCAGCCATGGCTGCCGCTTACCTTTTCAAAGATCCCTCCTTTTTTTTTCTTTTTCCTTTTTTTTTCTTTTTCCTTTTTTTTTTAGAGGGAGCTTTACTCTGTATCTAACCCCGTTTTTTTTTTATTAAGGTGACCTTTCTACCCCAGGCCCCTTTTATATAATTTTATGTCGAGGGGGCCTTTATTCCTCAGGCCCCCTTTATATACATATTTTAAAATAACTTTATTCAAAAACAGATAAATAAACAAAAAACTCAAATTAAAATGCCATTCTCGGCATCGACAATGCACTCTAGTCCCTGCGGTGCCCACCGGTTGTGGAAGCCCTCAAGCATACCGGCAGACAACGCATGCTCCTTCTCCAGGGACACCCGGGCGAGAACGTAACCGCGGAAGAGGGGCAGGCAATCAGGGAGGACGGACCCCCCGACGGCCCGCAGCCTGGACCTGTGAATTGCCACCTTGGCCAGGCCCAGGAGCAGACCGCCAAGGAGATCCTCCTCCCGGCCCACGCCCCTCTGCACCGGGTGCCCAAAGATCAGGAGCGTGGGACTGAAGTGCAGCCAGAACTTGAGGAGCAGCCCCTTCAAATACTCAAAAAGGGGCTGCAATCTCGCAGACTCCATATATACATGGAACACTACTCGTCCAGGCCGCAGAAAGTACAGGCGGCCTGGGAGTCTGTGAACCTACTTAAAAGTCGATTGCACGGGACTGCTCTGTGTAACACCCTCCACCCCAGGTCCCCGATGTAAAGGGGGAGGACTCCCGCGTTGAGGGACCTCCATCGGGGTTTCCCCTCGCCACCAGATGGCAAAGATCCCTCCTTTACCGAGTCTCATCTCCCTGGGGTCCTGATGCCGCTAATTGGGCACCCTTTGCATTTATAAATAGCATTGCATCACCAACGCTGCCGTGAAGCAGGGTCAGGACTCAGAAATTATCTGGGCATTGGGTTCCTCACCCCGGAACGAACATTCAGGTCACTATCTCTCATGACTGTTCAGACTGCAGCAAGATTAGCCTTGGGCTCCAAATTTTAAAAAGGTTTTGTTTGGTTTCAATATGCGTGATGGGGAGAGACAGTTTGTCGGATTTCATTGTTCTCATTTCTGCCCAGAGATCAACTCCCATACCAAGTCTGGGAATACTGATGGAGTATTCAGCAGCAGGTGGGGCTGCTGTCTCACAAGACAGCACAACATCCAGCTACTCCAGTGAGCCTTTCCCCACCCTCCCGCAAATGAAGATATGCCAGAAAGTGAGCAATACTAAACAATCAATACAGTAGCAACTGTGGTGAAGCCTGTTGCAATAGCATATCATGGTCCAGCATAAGGAGTGAAAGGGCAAGAGACCCTCGTGGGGATCCAGCAGTTAGTCACTTCTTGAAGGAGAACTAGAATAGATTACAGAGTGCATAAAGAGTGCATCAACACTAGCAGAATTTCTCATCCACAGCTGTTATGCATTTCTAAATTCACTTGAAAAAGCCCTCCAAAACATTCCCACAGGGGATGTAGGGACCAAGTGGGCCCACAACAGAGACGCCATTTATGACTCAGCTATGACCACCTATGGCAATTGTGTGAAGCGGAATGCAGACTGGTTTCAATCTCACATTGAAGAGCTGGAACCTGTCATAGCTGCTAAGCGCATTGCACTGCTGAACTACAAGAAAGCCCCCAGCGAGTTAACATCCGTAGCACTTAAAGCTGCCAGAAGCGCTGCACAAAGAACAGCCAGGCACTGCGCAAATGACTACTGGCAACACCTATGCAGTCATATCCAGCTGGCCTCTGACACAGGAAATATCAGAGGGATATATGATGGCATTAAGAGAGCTTTTGGGCCAACCGTCAAGAAGATTGCCCCCCTCAAATCTAAATCAGGGGACACAATCACTGACCAACGCAAACAAATGGACCGCTGGGTGGAACACTACCTAGAACTGTACTCCAGGGAAAATGTTGTCACTGAGACCGCCCTCAATGCAACCCTGTCTCTGCCAGTCATGGATGAGCTTGACGTCCAGCCAGCAAAATCGGAACTCAGTGATGCCATTGATTCTCTAGCCAGCGGAAAAGCCCCTGGGAAGGACGGCATTACCCCTGAAATCATCAAGAGTGCCAAGCCTGCTATACTTTCAGCTCTGCACAAACTGCTTTGCCTGTGCTGGGATGAGGGAGCAGTACCTCAGGACATGTGCGATGCCAATATCATCACCCTCTATAAGAACAAGGGTGACCGCGGTGACTGCAGCAACTACCATGGAATCTAAATCTCCCTGCTCAGCATAGTGGGGAAGGTCTTCGCTCGTGTCGCTTTAAACAGGCTGCAGAAGCTGGCTGAGCGTGTCTATCCTGAGGCACAGTGTAGCTTTCGAGCAGAGAGATCCACCATTGACATGCTGTTCTCCCTTCGCCAGCTACAGGAGAAATGCCGTGAACAACAGATGCCCCTCTACGTTGCTTTCATTGATCTCACCAAAGCCTTTGACCTCGTCAGCAGAAGTGGTCTCTTCAGACTACTAGAAAAGATTGGATGCCCACCAAAGCTACTAAGTATCATCATCTCATTCCATGACAATATGAAAGGCACAATTCAGCATAGCGGTGCCTCATCAGACCCCTTTCCAATCCTGAGTAGCGTGAAACAGGGCTGTGTTCTCACACCTACACTGTTTGGGATCTTCTTCTCCCTGCTGCTCTCACATGCATTCAAGTCCTCAGAAGAAGGAATTTTTCTCCACTCAAGATCAGATGGCAGGTTGTTCAACCTTGCCCGTCTAAAAGCGAAGACCAAAGTATGAAAAGTCCTGATCAGGGAACTCCTCTTTGCTGACGATGCTGCATTAACATCTCACACTGAAGAGTGTCTGCAGAGACTCATCGACAGGTTTGCGGTTGCCTGCAATGAATTTGGCCTAACCATCAGCCTCAAGAAAACGAACATGGGACAGGACATCAGAAATGCCCCATCTATCAATATCGGCGATCACACTCTGGAAGTGGTTCAAGAGTTCACCTACCTAGGCTCAACTATCACCAGTAACCTGTCTCTCGATGCAGAATTAAACAAGCGCATGGGAAAGGCTTCTTCTGCTATGTCCAGACTGGCCAAGAGAGTGTGGGAAAATGGCGCACTGACACAGAACACAGAAGTCCAGGTATATCAAGCCTGTGTCTTCAGTACCTTGCTCTACGGCAGCGAGGCCTGGTCAATGTACGTCAGCCAAGAGCGACGTCTCAATTCACTCCATCTTCGCTGCCTCCGGAGAATCCTTGGCATCAGGTGGCAGGATCGTATCTCCAACACAGAAGTCCTCGAGGCGGCCAACATCCCCAGCATATAGACCCTACTAAGCCAGCGGCGCCTGAGATGGCTTGGCCATGTGAGCCGCATGGAAGATGGCAGGATCCCCAAGGACACATTGTACAGCGAGCTCGTCACTGGTACCAGATCCACCGGCCGTCCATGGCTCCGCTTTAAAGACGTCTGCAAACGCGACATGAAGTCCTGTGACATTGATCACAAGTCATGGGAGTCAGTTGCCAGCAATCGCCAGAGTTGGCGGGCAACCATAAAGGCGGGGTTAAAGCGTGGCGAGTCGAAGAGACTTACCAGTTGGCAGGAAAAAAGACAGAAGCGCAAGGAGAGAGCCAACTGTGTAACAGCCCTGACAACCAATTTTATCTGCAGCACCTGTGGAAGAGTCTGTCACTCTAGAATTGGCCTTTATAGCCACTCCAGGCGCTGCTCCACAAACCACTGACCACCTCCAGGCGCTTACCCATTGTCTCTCGAGACAAGGAGGCCGAAGAAGAAGAAAGAGAGGGGCTGCATTAGATATAGGTATACAGACAGCACAGAAAACTGGGAGGTGTAATTGGACACTACTCACCCAGCTTTCTACCTGGAATATGTAATTTGATCTATTGGCGGTCAGGCAGAGATAGATGCCAATTTATAATGAGACTGAAGCCAAAATATCCCTGCAGACAATGTGCGAAAAGCCCCCCAGAGTTCAGGTAATGCACAGCACTAGCACTCCCCTGATTTCAAGAAAACACACAGTGCCAACACTCCACAGTCTGGGTCCTGCTTTAAACACTGACTTCCGGTCCGCCTTACCTTCTCTTAAACCTTGCCTTCCTATATAACAGCCAGAATATCTCTTATTATGTTTTACACTAGTACATAACAACCTTCTGTACAGTGTCGCCAGTAACTGCATTCCCAGTAAGGAAATAAATGAAAAAAATTGAACCATCACATAGTTGAAATTACACAGCACGATTGTACAGTACTCACATTTTGCATTTCTGTGGAAACAGGTGCAATATAGCTGTTATCTTCATGACTGAGATGGTGGTTGACCACAGTGTTAGAGAAGACTGGGCTTTACATCTGCCTCTGTTAATTCATGCGCTCTTTCTGGGTAAGGCTATTTTTTCTTTTGCATTTGAAATTGTGAAAAATATATATATGGATTTATGAAAGGTGTGAAAGACTTACATTTTCCAGTTAGCATAAATGTACAATAATGGTGACAAATTAGTTATTGCAAATTACTTTGGTATTTTAATTTTTTTTTAAATTCATTCATGGGATGTGGGCGTCACTGGCTAGGCCAGCATTTATTGCCCTTCCCTAATTGCCCTTGAGAAGGTGGTGGTGAGCTGCCTTCTTGCACCGCTGCAGTCCATGTGAGGTAGGTACACCCACAGTGCTGTTAGAAAGGGAGTTCCAGGATTTTGACCCAGCGACAGTGAAGGAACGGCGATATAGTTCCAAGTCAGGATGGTGTGTGATGTGGAGGGGAACTTGCAGGTGGTGATGTTCCCATGCATCTGCTGCCCTTGTCCTTTGAGGTGGTAGAGGCCGCGGGTTTGGAAGGTGAAAGCATTAATCTATTTATTTTAAAATAGCAGTGAAAAGAATTTTATGTGAATGTATTAATGAATTCATTAATATTGCATGGCATAATTTCACCCTATATGTGACTAATATTGCATCAAGCATACCAGCATTTCAGAATTCACCAAAGCAGAAGTCATTCAATTTTTTCCGCATTGTTTTATTGGAATATTCTGTCAAAGTATTTGCACTGTTCCCACATAGGCAAGTTACCTTCATGCCCCATATGTAATACAAAGATAAACTGCATTCTATTGTTAATTACAAAAATGAGTTAGTTTGCATACTACAGAACTACCAGAGACGTAGCAGGAAAAATGATGGACAATTAGATGATAATCTCAGATATAATAGGTTTGTTTTAAACCAAATTTAAGTAGAAAATTCTACAAGAGGTCCAGACAGTGGTGGGCTTTTTAACCCCCAAGGGCCGGGGTCATTGGGGAAGTAAAAATTTTTAAATGTCAAATCCATATCCAACCCGCCCATTGACAGTTTTAGTGGAGGCAGGAGACAAATGCACTCGCAGGAGGCGGCTCAGACAGTAAAATCTTTTAAGGAAGCTGAGTGCCTCCATTTTAACAGTATTTTTGTATTAACCCATGCAGGCCGGGTTTTCTGTGGCTCAGGAATCCTGGCAGGTAAAAAGAAGTGAGAAGGGCCAGATCCATGAGGTAAGGACCACTTGTGGACTAGGAGGAGCAAGGGTGTTTCCTCCAAGCCCAACAAGCGTACCTTCTTACATGCCCGCAACTGGTCGATTGCAACGCCCACCCCCCCCCCCAACCGATTTCCAATTCCTGCCCCACAGCTCCCAGATCTCTGTTCTACGCCCCCCCCCCCCCACCCCCGCAACTCCCACTTCTACAATTTCCTAATTATCTGACTGCTTTCCCATCCAATAGGCAGCTAGCCTGTCAATCTGTCTGGCTGTCGGGTGAAAAACCAGCTGAAAAAATTTAAAAGACGTACTGCAGTTAAAATCTGCAATATATCCAGGAAACTATACTTTCAGGTTTCCAGTCCAGAAATCCTCTCCACACCTCCCACAATTTTTTTCATGGCACCGAGTAAATGCTGGGGCACATGTTCCAGTAATTGCATGTCATGCATACACTCAAAAAGCAACATAAATTAGCATCAGTTATCATTTTCACATGTACATCAGTATTACAAACCTTTATTTAACCAATGTAATAGCTGAAGACCAATGATAAGGTTGTACTTAATTTATTTTCCTGTTATCTATTTTTTAAGGTCTTGATCATTATCGCCCAGAAGTGTTTGAACACAGCAAAAGATTACTTTTACACCTCTTGATAGCCCTATCCTGCAATGATAATTTCCAGGCTGTGGCTTCAGTTCTGCTGCTTAACAGAGAAGTCAGTGAAAGTAAAACACTTACAGTAAAACCAGTTTACCCACCAGAATTTCTCTATTCAGGTAAAGATAAAATAAAGTGAGACTCCAGAAGTATAGTTACACACGGAGGATAAATAAATATATCTTAGTTTGTAGAATTAAAGTCATAAATAATTTTAAATGTTTTAACATTCCTGTTTTAAAACACACTTTATTTTGTGTAGATAACTTTTGAAGGCCAGGTGACAAGCATGAACTTTTCTCAATGTCACAAGTTATGAAATATTTACATATTTTGTTATTGTTATTTTGACATTATGAGCCCTTTTTTGTGGCTGCACTATTCACTGTTTCCCAACAAAGAGAAAAGGGAATGGCTTGTACCCAAACACTGCCAACAATGTTAGTTGGTTACTAGGATATGTTCAAAAGTGCTCTCGGCTAACTTCCATTCAACAGGGTAAAAATTAGTCTGTACCTGTTTTGAGCCTAGACCCTCAGCTGCATAGCAGTTTGTGCTCAAACTGAGAGGCATAAGGTTATCCCAAAATTGGGCCTCATCTAACTATTCCAGGCAAACTGCTGGCGCCTGTTTCACCTTCACAGGCTCCAGGATTGAATTTCAGTGGGACCAATACCTTTGCAGAATGGACACAGGCTATCCCACTGCTAAATTGGTAAGTGTTGCACCCCTGTTACACCCATAAAATGAATGTATCACATACCAATTTCTACCCCAATGTTTTGTTTTTCGTCCCATAGAGAAGACTTTCCATCAACTGAGTGCATCCCCTGATTATTCAGCTGAGAAGAGAACTCACCATATGGGAAACTGAAAATCCAAACAACAGTTCCCAGAATTCAACTGGACAAATATATGAAAGTTAGGGTTGAGAAAAGCTACTGGTGTGTAGTTTTTACAGAAAAACAGATAGAATCATGAATACAGTTCCTAGAATTTGTCATCAGAAAATTTTGACAATTTAGTGCCTCTCCACTGATTAAAAGCTTCAGATTCCCATGTAGTAAAAATGACATTTGATTGATTTAGTAGATGGCATCTCATAGGATGAAAAACAAAACCTTGGGGTATTAATTGGTGTGCATTGCTCCCGTTTTATGGGTGCAATATGGGCACAATGCATACTATTTTTTTTAATTCTTGTGATGTGGGTGTCGCTGGCAAGACCAGCATTTATTGCCCATCCCCTAGTTTCCCTTGAGAAGGTGGTGTTTTGATGCAATTCAAGTAGCTTTCTAGGCCAATTTGGGAGACAGTTAAGAGTCAACCACATTGATGTGGCACTGGAGTCATATTTGGCTAGCAAGGGTTAGGACAGCAGGATTCCTTCCCTTGGACTTTGAACAGTTGGGTCTTTGTGACAATGGATGGCTACATAGTCACTTTTCTGGTACGAGGATCTCATTTCCAGATTTTTTTAAAAACCTGAATTCAAGTTCTCAGACTGTCACAGTGAGATTTGAGCTCACGTTCGCTGGATTTGTGGTCTAGACCTCTGAACCATTAAACTACTATTCTCCTAAAATTAAATGCTTTATAGAAGCTTATGGTCATTAAGATAACAAATTCTGCAAATTTCTTGTAATTAAAAATCGAAAAATACCAAGCAGAGTACAGATTTTTTTACAAACAGAAAAAAACATTTGTACTTTACAAAGGATTTGAAATATTGTTAAATTGATATTTTTAATAGTTTGGTTTCAACTAAATTCACTTCCTGATCATTTACTAGGCAAAGTAAATAGTAGTAATTGCTAATATCACCTTATGCATCATATTATGGGATAAATGGTTCCAAGGAAACATGAGGTTAGGATGACAGTTTGTACCCTTGGAATATAAAGGATATTCAGATGTGCATTCAGATTTACAATGCAAAATGTATATTTTTGTAAAATGATTTTTACAGTGATAATCTTGTTTACTTGCACTAGGTGGTTTTGACTTCTTAAGAGAGTATCAGTCCTCTCCAGTGCCAGATTCAGGATTAAGCTCAAGTTCCACATCATCTAGTATCAGCCTGGGAGGTAGTAGTGGAAACCTTCCACAAATCTCTCAGGAGATGGAAGAGATTGAAACAGCAGCTGAAATAGATGAGAAGGCTCACAAGCTAATTGAGTTTTTAGCAACAAGGTAATAAGCATAAAACTTGGATTTCACTGTCCACGTCTTTAAGGCATTTTGTGTTCAATGTTGAGAAAGATCCTGATTTAATGTAAAGTATAAGAAAAGCATGTAAAATTTTGGATTGATTGCATTCGAAAATGTTTTTTTTATTCATTCATGGGATGTGGGCATCGCTGGCTAGGACAGCATTTATTTCCCATCCCTAATTGCCCTTGAGAAGGTGGTGGTGAGCCGCCATCTTGAACCGCTGCAGTCCATGTGGGGTAGGTACACCCACAGTGCCTTTAGGAAGGGAGTTCCAGGATTTTGACCCAGCGACATTGAAGGAATGGCGATAAAGTTCCAAGTCAGGATGGTGTGTGGCTTGGAGGGTAACTTGTTGGTGGTGGTGTTCCCATGCATCTGCTGCCCTTGTCCTTCCAGGTGGTAGAGGTCGTGGGTTTGGAAGGTGCTGTCTAAGGAGCCTTGGTGCATTGCTGCAGTACATCTTGTAGATGGTACACACTGCTGCCACTGTGCATCTGTGGTGGAGGGAGTGAATGTTTGTGGATGGGGTGTCAAACAAGCGGGCTGCTTTGTCCTGGATGGTGTCAAGCTTCTTGAGTGCTGTTGGAGCTGCACCCATCCAGGCAAGTGGAGAGTATTCCATAACACTCCTGACTTGTGCCTTGTAGATGGTGGACAGGCTTTGGGGAGTCAGGAGATGAGTTACTCGCCGCAGCCTCTGACCTGCTCGTATAGCCATGGTATTTATATGGCTACACCAGTTCAGTTTCTGGTCAATGATTACCACCAGGATGATGATAGTGGAGGATTCTGTGGTGGTAATGCCATTGAATGTCAAGGGGAGATGGTTAGATTCTCTTTTGTTTGTTATTCATTGCCTGGCACTTGTGTGGCGCAAATGTTATTTGCCACATATCAGCCCAAGCCTGGATGTTGTCCAGGTCTTGCTGCATTGCTATGCGGACTGCTTCAGTATCTGAGGAGTTGCGAATGGTGCTGAACGTTGTGCAATTATCAGCGAACATCCCCACTTCTGACCTTACGATTGAAGGATGGTTATTGATGAAGCAGCTGAAGATAGTTGGGCCTAGGGTACTACCCTGAGGAACTCCTGCAGTGATGTCCTGGAGCTGATATGATTGACCTCCAACAACCACAACCATCTTCCTTTGCTCTAGGTATGACTCCAACCAGCGGAGTGTTTTCCCCCTGATTCACAGTTTAGTTTAGTTTAGAGATACAGCACTGAAACAGGCCCTTCGGCCCACCGAGTCTGTGCCGACCATCAACCACCCATTTATACTAATCCTACACTAATTCCATATTCCTACCACATCCCCACCTGTCCCTATTTTTCCCTACCACCTAACTATACTAGGGGCAATTGCTAATGGCCGATTTACCTATCAACCTGCAAGTCTTTGGCTTGTGGGAGGAAACCGGAGCACCCGAAGGAAACCCACGCAGACACAGGGAGAACTTGCAAACTCCACACAGGCAGTACCTAGAATTGAACCCGGGTTGCTGGAGCTGTAAGGCTGCGGTGCTAACCACTGCGCCGCCCAGTTTTGTGAGTCCAGTTTTGCTAGGGCTCCTTAATGCCATACTCGGTCAATTGCTGCTTTGATGTCAAGGGCAGTCGCTTTCACCCCACCACTTGAGTTCAGCTCTTTTGTCCATGTTTGAACCAAGGCTGTAATGAGGTCAGGAGCTGAGTGGCCCTGGCGGAACCCAAACAGATCGTCACTGAGCAGGTTATTGCTAAGTAAGTGCCGCTTGATAGCACAATCGACAAAACCTTCCATCACTTTACTGATGATCGAGAGTAGACTGATGGGGCAGTAATTGGCTGGGTTGATTTGTCCTTCCTTTTGTGTACAGGACATAGCTGGGCAATTTTCCATACTGCCAGTTAGATGCCAGTATTGTAGCTGTACTGGAACAGCTTGGCGAGCCTCAAGTTCTGGAGCACATCTCTTCAGTACTATTGCTGGAATGTTGACAGGAAAATGTGATACAGTTTAAAAAAAAGTGTTGCACTAGTTATGAGAAAATGACCCCATTAAATTGAAATAATTAGCATACTTATAATTTCCAATAATAGAAATGACAGGCATGTGAAGTGGTCTTGTTTGCATCAGCACATCCAATTATCTCCAAATTCAGCCAGTCTTATCACAGGAAATCAAAGAATGCTGGTAACAACCAATTCCTTCCAATAACTAAAGAACACCCATTGCAGACTATTGACAGAGGACATGCAACCATTTCTTGATTTGAACTCTTCGAGATGAAACCTGAGACTGGTCAAAGTAAGGCAATGAACATTGTTACGACCCGATGAGAAAGAGGTCAAGGGTTCCCTTTCAGCCTTCACCTCGTCTTACTGTAACAGGGTTTAATTTTAAACACACAGTGTTTTTAGTTCCCCCTTGATGAATCCTTGTTCACCGCTTTCCAATTATAAGGCAAAGAAACCAGCACAAACAGGCTGAAAATAGGTTTAAAGAAGAAAAGTAGAAATGTATTAATCTTAAACTGTAATTCGGTTGATGCCTACGGATACACAACGCGCTCATACTAGAATGCATACATGATACACACATGCAAATAGAGACAGAAAAGAGCGGAAGAAATAAAGTGGAAAAGTTGGATGCAATATCTGAAGAGTTGTCGTTACGGTTCTTCGAGCTCACTGTAGAGTCCTTGATTGTAGGTAGATCATGCTTTTCGTTGGGACCCAGTATTCTTCTTAAACCTTGTTCGCTGTAGGAGACTTTTCTCTCTTGGGGTTCATGTGTCTTCAGTGGATTCAGAGGCTTGTGAGAAGGAGATGGGAGCAGACAGGAGAAAAATTTTCTCAGTCCAGGAGTAAACAGCTTTCTGCCTGAACCGTTTGTACAAACTTAAAAAGCTCAAGTTGTCCAGCAGGTTGGTCATGTGACCAGTTGGTTTGACCATATCCGTTTGTGTATTCAGCCATCTTAGCTGTCAACCTGCATTGCAAGCACCCCCACCTTCAACGACTGGTGTTCAAAACTCCATTGTGGGTTGAATGTTAGGGAATGGCTGCGTTGTCCTTTCAAACACTGTTTGTTAATACGCAGATGTCTTTTCCAGCCACAGCTGATCTGTTTAACAAGTCTTCTTCACTCCAGTAACAGTTTAAAATCAATGTTCATGACAAAATTAATGTGCCTCATTCTTGTCAGTTGGGGGCCTAGCATGACACCTCCATACCCAGTGGAATGAAATGCGATTTGAGAAAAGCACATTTCATTAAAAGGGTCAAGAGAAAATATAAGATACAGAAAAAAAAGCCATACATTTCTCTCATTCATTCCCATTCATTCATAAATCCTAAAACTTATTAAAATTGGCTTCTCTTGGTGCCAGGGCTGCTTTAATTGCCCCCTTTTTGACATCCCAATAAACATGTGTTTTTTGGGGGGGAAGTTTCTCTTCCGTTTGCCCATTTCCATGGTTGCCTAAGGTCTTAGTTCCTGCCGAGGTAATTTTTTTTTTAAAAGAGTCAGTAGTGGGCGGGTCTATCCTGAACACTCAGTGCTTTGCTGAGTCATGCAAAGGCTTTTGACTTCAGGGGATGGATGGCTTGCTTTTTTTTATGACAGTGGGGGAGGATTCTTTGCTAATCTCCCTTTATCCCAGAAGACATTCCTGCCTGCAGGTATTTGTGCTGGCTCTACTGCACTCCCCTGTGGCACTTCGACTAGGTGAGGCATCACTCTCACTGTTTCTCTGTCCCCTAGAGGTCTTTCTTTGACACTGCAAGTTCTTGTAAATGCTGTTAGCAACTTTGGTGGGGTGCTTCTAATGCATTTGCATAGGAGGATCTGGGGTCTAACTTTTTGAATTTTTCAGGGTTGACTGACCAGACAGTAGGAGTTTTCATCTGGAATTCCTCCAGGACTTCCTTTAACCTGCCCTCTTGGTCACTTTTTCCCTTTATCTGTCTAACCTTTTGCCAGCCTTGTGACTGCCTGTCCCTTTTTGTTCTCGGCAGGGGTCCCTTACAGTTCACCAGCCCTCTGCTGAAGGGTCCTCCTAACACTGGTACAAGACTTAGGGGTGCAGGTTTCACTGTAGGCTGTGTTTTCCCCTCAGCCTGGCACATTTGGCAACTCCTGCAGTACTCCACCACATCTTTGTGGAGTTTTGGCCAGTGTAGTCTCGTGGGCCCTTCTTAATATTTCTCCCTGGCACCTCTGCAACACCACTAACTGGTGAACTACTGTCCACTCCTTGCCCTCAGGTCTGTGAGGAGAACTCCATTTCCTCATCAGTACCTCATTCTTTAAATAGTAGCAATCAGGGACTCCCTCTGCTTCACTTTGCGACTGGGCAGCCTGTGCTAATTCTCGCAATACTGGGTCGGCTCGCAGAGCCTCAGTTAGGGAAAATCCATTTAATTCATTCCCTGGGTCTCCTAACTTTCCAAAGAATGTCTCGGACAGGCAGACCTCATGGCTATCTGCCTGCAGTGCCAATGCAGTCTCCTCTGGGGGAGCTGGTTTGATCATGGCCTGATCCACTACACATTTGGGGAAACCCCAGGGGTCTGTCTCCTTCCACTGCCCTGTCTCTCTGATCTCCCATGGTCTTTCTTTCACTACTTGAGGGCTACCACCTTCACCCCCGCCAGATCATTACCTAGAAGCAGATCAACCCCACCCACAGGCAAACTAGGGACAATCCCTACGGTCTCCGGTCCCAAAACTAGGTCACACTCTGGGTGCACCCGGTGTACAGGTACAGGCATACACTGCCCTCCAATACCATTCACCATCATTTTGGTGTTAACTGCACTCTGTGGGGGAAAGGTCAGGCCTTTTCCCAGTAAAAGTGATCTATTGGCCCCTGTGTCCCTGAGAATTACTATGGGCTTGCTTGCCCCACTTGAGGGATATACAGTTACTTTCCCTTCAAATACAAATCCATGATAACCTTCAGGAATCCTATTAAATTTTCCTGCATTTTCAGCCATAAGCTTCGTGGGTCCCACTCTTACTGCAGTTAAAGCCACAGCTTGTTCTGTGCTTTCCATCAGGTTCGCTTCTTCACTGAGCGGGTGTGCGCTGATTAACCCCACCTGTTTTCCCTTTAGTTTCCAGTAGTCAGCTTTTAAATACCCTGCTTTATTACAATGGAAGCACACAGGGCTCCGGGTCTCACTCTTGCTCACAGCACCTTCCTTTTTGGCTAGAGGAGGGCCCCCTGTGTCTCCTGTTTTCCTTTCTCTCCCAGGACTGCTTGGGCTCCTATCACCTTCCCACCCTTTGTCCCTTTTGGATTTGTGGGGGTGACTAGAAAAGGTTTTCTTTTGGGAAACCGACTTATAAATTGAAGCAAACTCATCGGCCAGAACGGCCGCTTGCCGGGCTCTCTGGACCCGCTGCTCCTCTACATGGGTCTTTAGGGAGAGTTTGAGAGAGTGTTTAAATTCCTCTAACAGAATTACTTCTCTGAGATTCTCATAGCTGAGCTGTACTTTAAGAGCCTTCAGCCACTGCTCAAAAGCCAGCCGCTTGCTTCTTTCAAACTTCAGATAAGTTTGATTAGCTTGCTTCTTGAAGGTTCTAAACTTTTGACAATAGGCTTCAGGTACTAATTCATATGCCCCGAGGATAGCACTTTTTGTCAGTTCATAATTTGATGAACTCTCATCTGGCAACAGGGAATAAACCTCATGAGCTTTTCCAGTTAGCTTGCTTTGCAGTAAAAGAGGCCAGGTCTCAGCAGACCATTTTAGCTGCCTTGCCAGTTTCTCAAAGGACACAAAAAATTCTTCTACATCTTCCTCATTAAATTTTGGAATTAATTGAGTTAGTTTTAACAAGGGCGGCGCAGTGGTTAGCACCGCAGCCTCACAGCTCCAGGGACCCGAGTTCAATTCTGGGTACTGCCTGTGCGGAGTTTGCAAGTTCTCCCTGTGACCGCGTGGGTTTTCGCCGGGTGCTCCGGTTTCCTCCCACTGCCAAAGACTTGCAGGTGATAGGTAAATTGGCCATTGTAAATTGCCCCTAGTGTAGGTAGGTGGGAGGGAATATGGGATTACTGTAGGGTTAGTATAAATGGGTGGTTGTTGGTCGGCACAGACTCGGTGGGCCGAAGGGCCTGTTTCAGTGCTGTATCTCTAAATAAAAAAAATAAAATTCTGTACCCAGCCTTGAATTACGCTCCTCCATATTGGCCATGCTTTCACTGGGGTTACTCTGTCATCGTCTAGTTAACTCAAGCCACTTCAGCTCTCTTTCTTCGCATTCATTCCGGAATATTCTTTCTCTCTGTCTCTCCTCCCTCTCTCGTTCCTTCTCCTGTCATTTTCTTCACGTTCCCTTTAGAAGGCTCTTTCTCCCTCTCCTGTCTCTTTCTCTTTTTCATTCCCTGTCTTCTCATTCAAGTTTCCTTTATTTCAGTTGTATCTTTGCTAGCAGTACCCTGTCTGGGTCTGGTTCTAGCCCTGTTTCTGCTTCTTCAGGTTCAAGGGAAAAATGGTTGGCCACTAGTCTTAGGAATTCAGACTTCCTAGCTTTGCCACGTACAGTGATCCCACACTGCTCAGCCATTTTCCTCAACTCCTCCATGGACAGTGCTGTTAACTTATCCCAAGTTACTTCACCCTGGCTTGGAGAGCTACTAGCTTCAGTTGCACACATGTTCGTATTCAGTCACACACAACCACAAGAAAACCTGTATTAATCTTGCTCTTTTTTGATTGGGAACAAATTGACTTCCCAATTCCAATTTATTTTGTTTGCCTGTGGGGGAATTCCGGACGCTAGCACCCAAATTTCTGTTACGACCAGGTGAGAAAGAGGTCTGGGGTCCCTTTGAGCCTTCACCCTTACTGTAACAAAATTTAATTTTAAACACACCGTGTTTGAGCACCCCCTTGGTGAATCCTTGTTCACTGCTTTCCAATTATAAGGCAAAGAAACCAGAACAAACAGGATTTCTTAGGTTTAAAGAAGAAAAGTAGAAATTTATTAAACTTAAACTCTAATTCGGTTGACGCCTACAGGTACACGACATGCTCACGCTAGCATGCATATGTGGTACACACATGCAGATAGAAACAGAGCAGAGCAGAAGAAATAAAGTGGAAAAGTTTGAGGCAATTTTATTTATTTTTTTATTTAGAGATACAGCACTAAAACAGGCCCTTCGGCCCACCGAGTCTGTGCCGACCAAGAACCACCCATTTATACTAATCCTACATTGATCCCATATTCCCTACCACATCCCCACCTTCCCTCAATTCTCCTACCACCTACCGTTACGGTTCTTCGAGCTCACTGTAGAATCCTTGATTGTAGGTAGATCTTGCTTTTTGTTGGGGCCCAGTATTCTTCTTAAACCCTGTTCGCTGTAGGAGACTTTGCTCTCTTGGGGTTCATGTGTCTTCAGTGGATTCAGAGGCTTGTGAGAAAGAGATGGGAGCAGACAGGAGAGAAATCTTCCCAGTCCAGGAGCAAACAGCTTTCTGCCCAAACTGTTTGTACAAACTTAAAAAGCTCATGTTGTCCAGTAGGTTAGTCATGTGACTAGCTGGTTTGACCATATCCATTTGTGTATTCGGCTATCTTAACAGTCAACCTGGAATGTGAGCTCCCCTACCTTCAATGTCTGGTGATCAAAACTCCATTGTGGGTTGAATGTCAGGGAATGGCTGCGTTGTCCTTTCAAACACTGTCTGTTAATATGCAAATGTCTTTTCCAGCCACGGCTGATCTGTTTAACAAGTCTTCTTCACTCCAGTAACAGTTAAGTCAATGTTCATGACAAAATTAATGTGCCTCATTCTTGTCAGGTGGGGGCCTAGCATGACAACGTGCATTTTAATACTTTCCAGTATGTCTGATGCAACAAACAACAATGCTTTTGCAGCCATAAACCAGCTCCTAGCATTTATGCTGTTAAATCTAATGTCTATAGGTAAAACTGGACCTACAAGTTTGCCACTGGCCTACAGAAGCCAGTTTTCGCAGCATAAATGCTCGAACCGCTTCATGAGTGTTGGGCTCCCTTTAGTTGTCTCAAGCCATATAAATAATGGCTGCATTTGCTGACAACACGGCCACTAGTTGGCACAGTACTGGCACATGCACCAATGCAACCTCATCCACTGGAATGTCACTGTGACGTCTCAGGCAGCTACCAGTAATAAAGATGGCACTGCTTAATTTGTCACAGAAAACAAATTAAACCCAAACTAAAGGCTTGCTCGGGGCTGCAAAAAAAAAAAACCTGACCCAAACCCAACAGAACCACATCCAGCCCAACCCGGCCCGAGTCCTTCTATTTTTTCCCGCGCCCAGCCCGACCCGACCCGACGCGACCATCAATTAACTTACCTTCCGTTTTTCACTTTCCTGCTGAACTGCACAAGCTTAAAATAACTAACAAAACCACCTTTTTAGTCCGAAAATTAAATTCACATTGGAGCCACTGTGATAGAGCGTGTCCGACCCGGCCTGACCGGAGCCCAAATGCCAGACCCGGAAGTGCAACCCGACCTGACCCGAACCTGATACATGTCGTCGGGTCCCATCTGGTTCAGATCAGGTAACGGGCCTTTAACCCAAACCCCCTTAATGGCTGCGATTGCCGCGTCCAGTCCACCCCAACAGTAACCCGCATCCTTCTGCCATCGCGCTTCTCTTCGCTGCTCCCTCCCACACCTGTCTGCTCGTTCCCAGCTTGCCGGTGCCTCCCCTCAGCCACTCGCTCCACATCTTGTCACTTCAACGGCTCGCTCCCCACCTTGCCTCTTCGGTGGCGCGTTCCCCGCACCCCCCCAGACCCACCCCCCAACACCCCGCCGCTTCTTCAGGTGCCATGGTGGGGAGCGATCGGATGAGTGGGGGAAGCGGCGAGGCCGGGAGCAAGTGGTCAAGGCGGGAAGCAGTGAGGCCGGGAGCAAGTGGTCAAGGCGGGAAGCAGTGAGGCCGGGAGCGAGCGACCGAGGGAAGGCAGTGACGAGGGCGGGAGCGAGCGGCGAGTGTGAGAGTGAGCGGCCGAGGGAGAGGAGGAAGCGGTTGAGGTGGAGAAGCAGCAATTGAAGCAGGGATGGTGGGAGGGAGCGGGGTACTTTTGGGGGAATGGAGGTGACGATCACTGCTATTGAGGGGTGAGGACATTATTGCATGGTGACTTCAGTGCGCACATTCATACTGGCGAGTTGCAAATGTTTGCACGCACTGATAACGTCCACAATCGCTCTGCGCATGCTCTGCGTTGTCAGGAGTCGCTCTGATAAATGATTCAATAGTGCCATCTACAGTTTGATTAAATTGCTTTTTAGAACCTCAATCAAAAGAGAATATTCACTCAAAGACTGATATATACATTTTTAAACATAGGATCTGAATATGTCTCGCCATTTTGTTGGAATTGGATCCATGGTAAAAGTTGTATTTTTTATTGCTTAACAAACTCATTTGTCATAATTAAGTAATGATGGCTGTATATTAATGGGAAACAATAACTTGGGAGAAGTACTTTCAATTTCAAGGACACCTGCTCCCCTTCAGAGCCAAGTTCTGCAGGGCAGGATTTCCACTGGACACTCTGATTTTAACCCAACCCCAACCCATTATCAATTCCAATCAATGACAGACTCCTGGTAGATGATGCTAAGAGGCAGCCACCATCTGCGCTGAGGGAATTACATCAGTGAGACCTTCACTGCAGCACCACAAGAGGCTGGGATGTATTTAAAGGAGCAGAAACACTCTGAAGGTGGCAGGAACTGCAGCTTTGTAGGCCTTGAGAGGGGATTGAATATCACATGGAGCAGGATGTGCACTTGCCCTTTGGGTTACAAAGCTATCAAGCCATATGGACAAAAGCAAAGGGAATAAAAATAAAATATCAAAAAATCTTACTCAAAATACCACCCTGCTTGTACGACTTGGTGGTGTAGGAGGTTAGACATTTATCTTTCATGACAGTGACTTGACAGTGAGTTGAAATCTAGTCCAGAGTGCTGAATGAACTTTTCCTCTGAATCTGAAAGAATCCTATGTTTAATGAGTTTAAGCAGGGGCAAACCATGTTCAAACGATATTAATCAGGAGATTAAAGGAGCATGTAGCATGGGTAATACAGTAATCATGGGTGACTTCTATCTGCATATAGACTGGGTAAACCTAATGAGCACTAATGCTGTGAAGGACGAACTTCTAGAGTGTGTTAGGGATGGTTTTGTAGTGCAGTATTTTGAGGAAATGACTGGAGAACAAACTATCTTAGATCTAGTATAATGTATTGAGAAAGGGCTAATTAATAATCTTGTTGTAAAAGAACGTTTCGGGATGCGTGACCATAATATGATAGAATTTTACATTAGGTTTGAAAGTGAGATAGTTCAATCTGAAGCCAGGGTGTTAAATTTGAACAAAGGAAATTATGAAGGTATGAGGGGCGAATTGGCTGAGGTGGATTGGGACAATATATTAAAAGGTATGACAGTACATTGGCAATGGATAGTCTTTAAAGAAATATTACATAGTTTACAGCAATTATACATTCCTTCAAGGCACAAAATCCTCAAACGTAAAGGCAATCAACCATGGATAACAAAGGAAGTTATAATTGTATAAGATTAAAAGAAAAGGCCTATAAAGTTGCCAGAAATAGTAGTAAAACTGAGGATTGGGAGGATTTTAGAATACAGCAAAGGAGAACCAAGAAACTGATAAAGAAAGGGAGAATAATATATGAATGTAAGCTAGCAAAAAATATAAAAATGGACTGTAAAAGCTTTTACAGGTACGTAAAAAGGAAACATTTGGCTAAGACGAATGTGGGTCCATTGCCCGCAGAGTCAGGAGAATTTATAATGAGGAATGGGATGTGGTATACTTGGATTTTCAGAAGGCTTTTGATACAGTCCCTCACAGGAGATTGATTAACAGAATTAAAGCACATGGGGTAGGAGGTAATATACTGTCATGGATTAAGGATTGGTTAACAGGCAGAAAGCAGAAAGTAGGAATAAAAGGTCATTCTCGCGTTGGCAGGCTGTGACTAGTGGGGTCCTGCAGGGATCAGTGCTTGGGCCCCAGCTGTTCACAATCTATATCAATGATTTGAAGGTGGGGACCAAATATAATATTTCCAAGTTCATGGATGACACAAAACTAGGTGGGAATGTGTGTTCGGAGGCAGATGCAAAGCGGCTTCAAGGGGATTTGGACAGACTTAGTGAGTGGGCAAGAACATGGCAGATGGAATATAATGTGGAAAAATGTGAGGTTATCCACTTTGATAAGAGGAATAGATGTGCAGAGTATTTCTTAAATGGTAAGAGATTAGAAATTGTAGATGTACAAAGGGACCTGGGTGGTCTTGTCAATAAGTCACTGAAAGCTAACATGCAGGTGCATCAAGCAATTAGGAAGGCTAATGGTACGTTAGCCTTTATCGCAAGTGGATTTGAGTACAGGAGTAGTGAAGTCTTGTTTCAATTGTATAGAACCTTGGCTAGACCACACTTAGTGTACTGTGTGCAGTTTTGGTCCCCTTTTCTTCGGAAGGATATTATTGCCATAGAGGGAGTTGCACAGAGATTCACCAGACTTGTTCCCAGGATGGTGGGACTGTCCTATGAAGAGAGATTGGGGAAACTGGGCCTGTATTCTCTAGAGTTTTGAAGAATGAAAGATGATCTCATTTAAACCTACAAAATACTTAGAGATAGACAGGGTGGATGCAGCTAAGATGTTTCCCCTGGTTGGAGAGTCTGGAACCAGTGGACACAATTTCAAAATAAGGGGGAAGCCACTTAGGACCGAGATGAGGAGAAATTTCTTTACTCATAGGGTAGTGAATCTTTGGAATTAACTACCCCAGAGGGCTGTGGAAGCTCAGTCATTGGACTGAATTTTACGCCTGCCCAGCGGGTCAGTTGGTGGTGTGGGGACGGCGTAAAATTGAGCGGGAGGCTCCGGATGGCCTACCTACCCCGCTCCTGCTTCCGGTTGAGTTTATGGCGGTGGGGTGGGGGGGGAATGGCCTGCCCGCCGAGGCAAAATCAAGGTCCTTAAGTGGCCACTGAAGGGTCCGCGCCTGCCTCCACGGGTATTTTACCCATGGCAAGCAGGTGTGCTGGGGACGTGAAAGGCCGCCCAGTGATAGCTGCCGGCCTTTCTGCGCCTCAGGGAGAGGTCATGGCAGTCGGGCACAGGGTGCCCGATTGAGGGCCACCCCCACCTACCAACCCACCCCTGGGACCCAAGATGCCCCCCTCTCCCAAAATGACCACTCCAACCTCACCAGGGAAGGACCAATCCCCCTGGTGAGACAAGCCCAACTTACCTCATCTCTAGGCTCCATGGCGTCAGCTGGGCTGCAGTCCCAGCAGTGGCCACCACTCCCAGTGGCGCTGCTGGGACTAAGAGCTGCCAGCTCATTGATTGGCCAGCAGCTCACTGAGGCGGGACCTCCTCCCTCATGTGGGTGGAAGTCCTGCCTCGGGACAATTAAAGCCTGAGGACCCGTAAAATACGATTAGGACTTTTACGTCGGTGGCGAATTCCTGTACACCTAAGGTAAAATCCAGCCGATTGAGTATGTTTAAAGCAGAGATTGACAGATTTCTAAATACAAATGATGTAAGGGGATATGGGGATAGTGTGGGAAAAAGGCATTGAAGTGGATGATCAGCCATGATTAGATTGAATTGCGGGGCAGGCTCGATGGGCTGAATGGCCTACTCCTGCTCCTATGATCGTAAATAGACCACCTCATCTGCCTGTCTTTTTCCATTTGGCTACTATTTCAATTTAATCCCACAAAGCTTCTAACTTGATGCCAAATTGGGAACTTCATAAAACAACGGAGTGCTCCTGCAGAAAACCTGAAAATACAATGTGAAAATGCACTAAAAGGTGCTTTTTTTGTTAGGGGCTTAGGCACATTGTTGGACATTGTAGAGGAAACTTTACTCTTCATCAAATTGTGCTATATCTAATTGGAAAGTGTTTGATATTGACACTGACTCAAGTGGAATATGAAATTAATTGGAAAAAAGAAGTCCTTTGCGGAAGATATTTATTATTTTCATTAACATTCATGCCTCCATATTATGACATGAAATATTTTAGATCTCCTCTTACTACTACCTGTAGTTACCATGTCGATGTGATTGCCTAGAAAAACTGGAAAAGCAATGTTAGGACCAGCCTTCAAGTTGATCTGGACAATCCAGTAGAATCTGAGCACACTGCTAATACTAACTTTATATTAGGTGCTCAGACCAGTCCCAGACACTGATCTTTCCTTGACACATGTGTAATCCATGTAATTGAATCAGCTACTTAGTTCAAGTGAGGATCCAAAACAACAGTTCCAAATGTAAGAAAATAATAAAATTAACGACAGGGGAGATTTTGAGACCTGCTATCTGTCTACTTTCTGCCAATAGTGTGGCCATTCCCATTTTCCCTGGGCCTGGGTAAGGAGGTAAGGTCTTTTATTATGCAAGTTGGGTTATGTGGCACATATAGGACCCCGATTGTCATTTTAGGGCAGTAGGCGTGCACCACACATGCTCCACACAGTACCAGCTAGTAGTCCAGCCATAGAGGAGTCCAGCAGGTAAGTTTTTTTTTGTGGCAGCTGTTATTGCAGCAGTCCATGCCAGCATACTGCCCTGGGGCTTTCATTTTGCCAGCCAGCCCTATGCTGATGAGGCCTGGCCCTCAAAATGGAACAGGTTTGGCATCAGGACTATTCGGCGGCCACCTAAAACCCACCTGCTGTCAAAATCTATGCCTATATATTTGAAAAATGAGATGTTGATTTTTACATAAACTGGGAAGCAGTTGATATTGAAAGTATCCTTCCATGCTGTCCTTATCCTGCAAATGAAGTCAGGGAGCAGTAAAGTCAAAGGCTACAATGTTTTAAATTTAAAATATAATTTGTATCAGGACTGATGTGATTACATAGTTCTGAATGCAAATTGCAAGAGTACAAACTGTGAATTACTTGGTTTTTAATAGACTCAGTTACAGAATGAAATTATTTTGTACAGGGCATTTGGACCTCTTTGGTGCCATGAAGACATTACTCCAAAGAACCACAATTCTAAAAGTGCTGAAGAGCTAACCAACTTCCTACGTCACGTTCTGTCTGTATTCAAAGATGTAAAATCAGGTATTTTACTTTTCTATTTCAAGAAATTTACAGTTCCAGCAATACTAAGCATGTGTAAAGTCAATTATTGTACATTTTCATGTTTACCATAGAATGATACAGCAGAAAAGGAGCCCATTCTGCCCAACGTACCTGTACAGCTCTCTGAAAGAGCTATTAATCCCCCTCCCCTGCTCATTTTCCACAGCCCTGCAGTCTTTTTTCCATCAAGTATTTATCCAATTTCCTTTTGAAAGCTATTATTTTTTTGGATTAATGTTGTTAACAGTTCCTTTTTAGGCTGAAAGGCCTGTAATTGTCAGATTTATCCCTCACCCCTTTTTTGAACATGGCGTGTAACATTTTCAAACCTCCAGTCCTCTGGCATCACTCCCATATCCAAGGAGGATTGGGAGATTATGATCAGAGCAATCTTTACTGCCCTCAGCAACCTAGGATGCATTCCATCCAGATCAAGTGACCTTTCTACATTGAGCATTGCCACCCTGTTAAGTAACTCATTATCTATTTTATCCTATCCAATTCTTCTTCTACTGCCTTTACTGTGACATTGGCAGCATTCTCTTCTTTTAGTGAAAACCGATGCAAAGTAATCATTTAATACCTCAGCCTTTTGCTTCCACCAGAAGATCACATTTTTGGTCCCTAATGGGCCACTCCCTTCCTTTGACTACTTTTTAATATTTATATGTTTGTAAAAGTCTTTCGGGTTCCCTTTTATGTTAGCTGCAAATCTATTCTCATATGCTTTCTTTGCCATTATTTCCTTTTTCAGTTCACCCCTGTACTTTTTGTATTCAATTATGAACACAACTGAATTATGAACACAACTCCTATCATAAATGTTCTTTTCCTCTTTCGTTTTAATCTTGATATCTTTAGTTATCCAGGGAGCTCTAGCTTTGGATTCCCATTTTGTCCCCTTCATGGGCATGTGTCCAGTCTGTATCTGAATTATCTCATCTTTGAAGGCCTTCCATTGCTCATTACTGCTTTACCATTAATTTTTGACTCTGTTCTACCTGGGCCAGATCTCTTTCACCTCACTGAAATTAGCCTGCCTCAGTTGAATATTTTCACATTTAATTTTTCCTTGCCCTTTTCCATAACTACTCTAAGCCTAATGCTTTTGTGATCAGTGTTTCCCAAATACTCTCCCATTGAACCATGCTGCACTTCCTTCCCCAGAATTAGATCCGGTAATGCTTTCTTCTACATTGGACTGGAAACATACTGATCAAGAAAGTTCTGTTGCATATATTTTCAGAATTCATCCCCTCTTTGCCCTTTACACTGTTACTATCCCAGCCTATATTAGAATAACTGAAGTCCCCAATTATCACTAGTATAAAGTTAGGGTTATAGAGTCATTTATGGCATAGAAGGAGGCCACTCAACCCATCAAGTGAATGCCGGCTCTTCATGGAGCTATCCAGTCATTCCCACTCTCTGGCTCGTCCCCATAGCCCTGCAAATTTATTTCTCTCAGGTGACCATCCAACTTCCTGTTGAAGTCATTGATTATCTCTGCTTCCACCACCCTTGTGGGCAGCAAGTTCCAGGTCATTTACCCGCTGCATAAAAAAGTGCTTCCTCATATTCCCCCTGCATCTTTTGCCCAAAACTTTCAATCTGTGTTCCCTAGTCTTTGTACCATTTGTTAATGGGAACAGTTTTTCCTTGTCAAATGTATTTAAGCCTGTCATAATCCTGTACTCTTCTATTAAATCTCCCAATCTCCTTTGTTCTAAGGAGAACAAACCCAGCTTTTCCAAACTAACCTTGTAACTAAAATCCTCCATCCCTGGAACCATTCTGGTAAATCTCCTCTGCACCCTCTCAAGGATCCTCACATCCTTCTTGAAATGTGGCGACCAGAATTGGATGCAATACTCCATTTGGGGCCCAACCAGAGCTTTATAAAGGTTCAGCATAACTTCCCTGCATTTGTACTCAATGCCTCTATTTATGTATCCCAAGATCCCATATGCTTTGCTAACCACTCTCTCAATATGTCATGCCACCTTCAAAGATCTATCCACATGCACTCCAAGGTCCCTCTGTTCCTGCACACTCTTTAGAACTGTGCCATAAAGAATATATTGCCTCTCCCTATTCCTTCTGCTGAAATGCATCACCTCACATTTGTCAGTATTAAATTGCATCTGCCACGTCTCTGCCCATTCTGCTAGCCTATCTATGTTTTGTTGCAGGCGGTTCACATCATCCTCACTGTTTGCAACACCTCCAAGTTTGGTGACATCAGGCAATTTTGAGATTCTACTCTGTATTCCAAGATCCAAATCATCAATATATCAAAAAAACAGTAGTCCCAGCACTGACCCTTGGGGAACACCACTGTCTACCACCCTACAGTCTGAAAAGCAACTATTTACTACCGCTCGCTGTTTTCTGTTCATAAGCCAATTTTTTATTCAATTGGACACTGATCCTGCTATTCCATGAGCTTCAATTTTGTTAACCAACCTTTTATGTGGTACCTTAATAAAAGTACTGAATTTGGGGAAGGCCGATTTCAATATGATAAAACAGGATCTGGCCAAAGTAGACTGAGAGCAGCTACTTGTAGAAAAGTATACATCAGACCAGTGGGAGTCATTCAAAAAGGAAATGGTGAGAGTTCAGGGCAAACATGTTCCTGTAAAGGTGAAGGGTAGGACCAACAAGTCCAGGGAACCCCGGATGTCAAGGGATATAGAGGATTGGATAAGGGGAAAAAAGGAGGCTTATGGCAGATTCAAAGCGCTGAAAACAGTGAAAGCCCTAGAGGAGTATAGAAAGTGTGGGGGGGTGGGGGGGGGGGGGGGTGGGGACTTAAAAAAGTAATTAGAAGAGTGAAGAAGGGACAGGAAAAAACACTGGCGGGCAAGATAAAGGAAAGTCCCATGGTGTTTTATAAGTATATTAAGGGCAAGAGGATAACCAGGGAAAGAGTAGGGCCCATTAGGGATCCAAAGTGGCAATCTGTGTGTGGAGCCGGAGGACCTAGGTGAGGTTTTAAATGATTACTTTTCATCTGTGTTCACTATGGAGAAGGACGATGTAGGTGTAAAGATCAGGGAGGGGGTTAGTGATATACTTGAACAAATTAGCATTGAAAGGGAGGAAGTATTGGCTGTTTTAGCGAGTTTAAAAGTGGATAAATCCCAAGGCCCAGATGAGATGTATCCAGGCTGTTAGGTGAGGCAAGGGAGGAGATAGCAGGGGCTCTGACACAAATTTTCAAATCCTCTCTGGCCACAGGAGAGGTACCAGAGGACTGGAGGACAGTGAATGTGGTACCATTAATCAAGAAGAGTAGCAGGGTTAAACCAGGTAATTACAGGCCAGTGAGTCTAACATCAGTGATCGGGAAACTATTGGAAAAAGTTCTGAGGGACAGGATTAATCTCCACTTGGAGAGGCAGGGATTAATCAGGGGTAGTCAGCATGGCTTTGTCAGGGGGAGATCGTGTCTAACAAACATAATTGAATTTTTCGAGGAGGTGACTAGATGTGTAGATGAGGGTAAGGCAGTTGATGGACTTCAGTAAGGCTTTTGATAAGGTCCCGCATGGGAGATTGGTTAAGAAGGTAAGAGCCCATGGGGATCCAGGGTAATTTGGCATATTGGATCCAAAATTGGCTTAGTGGCAGGAGGCAGAGGGTAATGGTCGAGGGTTGTTTTTGCGAGTGGAAGCCTGTGACCAGTGGTGTACCGCAGGGATCAGTGCTGGGACCCTTGCTGTTTGTAGCGTACATTAACGATTTAGACATGAATATAGGAGGTATGATCAGTAAGTTCGCAGATGACACGAAAATTGGTGGTGTCATAAATAGTGAGGAGGAAAGCCTTAGATTACAGGACGATATAGATGGGCTGGTAAGATGGGCGGAGCAGTGGTAAATGGAATTTAATCCTGAGAAGTGTGAGATGATGCATTTTGGAAGGACTAACAAGGCAAGGGCATATACAATGGATGGTAGGACCCTAGGAAGTACAGAGTGTCAGAGGGACCTTGGTGTACTTGTCCATAAATCACTGAAGGCTGCAGCACAGGTAGATAAGGTGGTTAGGAAGGCATATGGGATGCTTGCCTTTATTAGCCAAGGCATAGAATATGAGGGCAGGGAGGTTATGATGGAGCTGTATAAAATGCTAGTTAGGCCACAGCTGGAGTACTGTGTACAGTTCAGCTCACCGCACTATAGGAAGGATGTGATTGCACTGGAGAGGGTGCAGAGGAGATTCACCAGGATGTTGCCTGGGCTGGACCATTTCAGCTATGAAGACAGACTGGATAGGCTAGAGTTATTTTCCTTACAGCAGAGAAGGCTGAGGGGGGACCTTATTGAGGTATACAAAATTATGAGGGTCATTGATAGGATAGATAGGAAGAAGCTTTTTCCCTTAGCGGAGGGATCAATAACCAGGGGGCATAGATTTAAGGTAAGGGGCAGGAGGTTTAGAGGGGATTTGAGGAAAACAAATTTCACCCAGAGGGTGGTTGGAATCTGGAACACACTATCTGAAGGGGTGGTAGAGGCAAGAACCCTCACAGCATTTAAGAAGTATTTAGATGAGCACTTGAAACGCCATAGCATACAAAGTGCTGGAAAATGGGATTAGAATAGATAGGTGCTTGATGGTCGGCACAGACACGTTGGGCTGAAGGGCCTGTTTCTGTGCTGTATAACTCTATGACTTTATCAAATGCTTTCTTAAAATCCATAAATCCAGTTCTTGCATCTTTCTGCAATTTGCCTGAAATTTGCACTTTTTCTCATTATTTGGTGACCTATAGCATAATACCCATTGTCTCTCGAGACAAGGAGGCCAAAGAAGAAGAAGATAGCATAATAGTTCCTCTCTTTAAGTCTAATCAAATAGATTCTTGTCCTTGAATCCTCAAGTACATCATCCCTTCTAGTGCTACAACAGTATCTTTGATCATTACTCCCACCCCCATCTCCTTGTTGGTTTGTAGGGTACAGGCCCTGTAAATGCTCTTGGTTGGGGATGGAGGTTGGAATTCACCTGGTTTGTAGGTCACCAGGTTGGGTGAATTTGTAACAGATAAGGTGTGACACCTTAACGGTGAAAACTCCTTGCAGCACTGCCTACAGGTACTTGAAGGAGTTTTGACCGTAGGAGTAAGCTTCATGCAAAAGTGATTGATGAAACATATTCCCCTCATACTGAATTTAATGGCCCAGATTTTGCAGTTCCAATAGCGGAGAACATTGTGACGTTTGCTGTTATTGAGGGCCGCAATGGCACCAGAACTTCCAGCAAGCTCTCCTACTCTGAAATCTGGAATTTGCGGTGCACCTGAATGGGCCCCAGAGGAGTCCATGCTGATGGTCCCACAGTTCCTTTTCTTAAAGTGGCATAATTAAATTGTATACTTTGCCTATTTGCCTACAACTTGTAAGGATTTTTACATGAACAAAGTTAGGGCTACTGGGGACAAAGATAAGTGAGCAAAGTTAGTGGTCTGTCAGGCAGGATATAGATCTTTGAAATAAAAATGTCCTTCATGATTCCCCCGGCACCCCTCCCTACCCCAGCTCATCTTCCCCTGCACACCTGGCCTGCCCACATCCCTGGTACTCCTGGCTCCACTCCTCCTCGAACCCCAAGCTCCTCCAACTCACCCCCGCATCCCTGGATCTGCTCTCCCCCCTCCACCCTGCCACTCCTCCGGCTCCCCCTACACCCTCCACCCTCCAGACCTCCAGCTCTTACCCCACCCCCCCCCCCCAAGCTCCTCTGGCTCTCCCCATTCACCCCACCCCCTTCCGCGGCTCCTGACTCCGCTCCTCCGGCTCCAGCTCCTACCACCAGCTCCTCAGTCTTGCCGATGTTGGAAACAGCACTTGATGGGGACTTAAAAGAAATAAAACAAAATTTAAGTTGAAAGAAGTATTCACTGAGGAAAACTAAAACACTTAAAGGAGGTCAGTAGTTCATTGGATACTCTGTACACGCTACTTAATCGGTAATTTACTTTCTCACTTCAGTTCCCTGTCCTGCCACCATCACCCAGCATTGCACTGTATCTTTCAGTTGAGAAAATATGTTCCAAATACAAATACCTCCACAGCCTTGGTAATTGCATTCTGAACTGAGTTTATGAGTGCAATTTTAGTCTCCTTCAGACTCCTAACTGAAGTGTCAGCCTCGATAATATGCTAAGTCTCTAGAGTGAGGCTGGAACCTGTGATCATCTGGCTTAAGAGTTGAGAGTGCTACCTCTGAGCCAATGCTGATATTTGATGACCTAGAAACTGGGACTGGTCACCCAGTTGCTCTCACCAGTAAAACTGGAAGACCAAAATCAACACCTTTTCTTCTTTTGTTCATTTTGACTACACATCTTCTATGAAGCATCGCACCTTTTGGACCAATGAGAACTGACCAAACTTTCCAGATGCCATAGCCGAGGATGATGTTCAACCTTGAGTTCTTGAATGAAATTCCAATAATCATTATATTAAAAACAGTATAGTCTTTAGGCCTCCCCTACCCCAGGCCCTACCCCCGCTATCAAAAGGTCCTTCTCGCAACTTAACCTAAGTGATGGGTACCATTCAATTTGGTTGTGAATGACTGCCTCCTGCCACCCAACATTGCGCCCAATGGCTATGTGCTGCTTCCTGCTTGTTTTAGACAGGGCATGCAGATGACTGTCACGCTACCACAGTCAGGACGGATTGTTGTCTGCCCTGACCCACTCAATTCCCCACGTTAAAATCAAGGCTTACTTTTCAATAATGAGGAATTAATGTTGTTTTTCCTAGATTACTACTTAATTTAAATAAATATTTGTTATTTTTGACCTTATCTATTAACATCATAGCTGTTTTATAATAGTTAAAATATGTGGTCTCCCTGTTTTTTCCTAGGCTGCTGTATGGAACAGCGATTGAGTGAAGTTGCTCTACAAACAGCACTTTCCAGCTCTTCAAGGCATTATGCAGGTCGCTCATTCCAAATCTTCAGGGCTTTGAAGCAACCTCTGTCTGCACATGCTTTATCGGACCTACTATCAAGGCTGGTAGAAGTTATAGGAGAACATGGTGATGAGGTTCAGGTACACTTGACATGTCTGATGAAATTCTCTGCAAGTTACTATAACAGAAACTAGAACTTTGAACATTTTCCTTCATGGTTTAGTGGTTAAATACACTGCCTATCTGGTGTGAGGCTGAGCCATGGAAACCAAGAAGGTTTGAGATTTGATTTCTGGTCACTGCCCAGTTAGCTGATCTCAACCTGAGGAACTATGATTGGCTTTAGTCTCCCCAGCTGGCATTTTCCAAAGCTCCTGATCACTGTACATTGAATCCTTTTGGGAAATGCATTTTAGTGAGAATAAGGTCATGCTTGGTTGATACCACCAAGCTCGAGTAGCCAGCAAATATTACCATCTGAGCTCATGAATAGCCATGTGGACAAGCTATTGGAGAAATTCTTGTGGACCTGGAACTGTAATCCAATATGAGTCACCATTTTCTTAAAACTGTTCCCAAAAAAACTGAAAATAAACTGCACTGTTGCCTGAATTTCTTCTGGGCAGATGGTTTTGGGTCACACTAACAGTGAGCTACCATGGGCTGAATTTCACAGTCAGCAGCGAAGCAAAGTTGCTCACTGCTGACCTCGAAGAAAGCTGCCCATAATGAACTAGCAATTTCTGCTGCAGGGATTTCCCCTTTTCTGACATCAGTTTTAATCTGGCACCAAGTCCAGCAACAGTCATGTCGTCAAGCAGGCTAAGCAGCCACTCACATCAAAGTATTCTCACAAACATCAAACCAGGAAGTAAAAACATCTGAATCCCTTCACTTGTATTTTAAATTTTACAGAGAGCAAAATAAAGATTGGGACATAATAGGGGATTAAGGTAGAAGCTAAAATATCATAAATTTTAAAAAAACTAAATGTAGAATTTATCATAATGGAAAAAATTGACATTCAACAAATATAAATTACTTTTTCAGGGCTGGTTAGGCTGTTTCGCAGTTATTATGAACTTAGTACACCATTAAAAACCCAACAATCCTCATTCAACAAGCTGTAACTTTTTCAGGGGTTTCAACAGTGAGACTAAGAGCATAAGAATGGAAGTTCAATTATTTCTAATTGATTGCATTCTGGGGTCTCAACAGTGCACCCTCTGGAGAAGCGTAGAATCACTGACAGCTACTTCTGGATTTCCACATTTAACTCTGTATGTACAAACTCCAGAAATTGCAGTCAGTTTTGGAGGAGTAATGGCAGCAAATGTTTGCAGTCCTGCTGCCATTACTAATGCAAAATCCAGGCCCAACATTTTTTTTTTTCAATTCTTGCAGTACACATGATTTACATGATTATTTTAGTATATGTTCAAGAACTGAAGGCAATGTCTTTCTTTGAAAAAAAACTCATAGAATCATAGAAAGTTTAAGGCACAGAAGGAGGCCACTTGGCCCCTTGTGTCTGTGCCGGCCTAAAAACGATCCACCTATGCTAATCCCATCTTCCAGCATTTGGTCCATAGCCCTGCAGATTATGGCATTTGAGGTGCGTATCCAAACCCCTTTTGAATGAGTTGAGGGTGTCTGCCTCAACTACCCTTTCAGGCAGTGAGTTCCAGACCCCCACCACCCTCTGGGTGAAAATGTTTTTCCTCATTCTAACAGGACTTGACAGGGTAGATGCAGGAAAGATGTTCTGATGGTGGAGGAGTCCAGAACCAGTGGTCATAGTCTAAGGATACAGAGTAAACCATTCAGGACTGAGATGAGGAGAAATTTCTTCACCCAGAGAGTGGTGAAGCTGTGGAATTCGCTACCACAGAAAGCAGTTGAGGCCAAAACATTGTATGTTTTTAAGAAGGAGTTAGAGATAGCTCATGGGCTTAAAGGGATCAAAGGATATGGGCCAAAAGTGGGAACAGGTTACTGAGTTGGATGATCAGCTATGATCATAATGAATGGCGGAGCAGGTTCGAAGGGCCGAATGGCCTACTCCTGCTCCATTTTCTATGTTTCTATTCTCATCTCCCCTCTAATTTTTCTACCAATCACTTTAAAGCTATGCCCCCTCCTCTTTGACCTCTCTGCTAAGGTGATTAGACCCTTCACCTCCACTCTATCCAGGCCCCTCAAAATTTTGTACATTTCATTTATACAAAGTGTGTGCACAAATGGGCTTGATGGGTCAACTGTGTTCCAAATCAGATAACCAGACAGTGGAGGATAGAACTGAAGCCTAGTCTTTGTACACTTACAAACTTTTATTTATAGAGACACACATTATATATTATTCAACTTCAACCATCTGCCTGCTTCTATATATATGAGCGCAGGTGAGTCCCCAATTAATAATGCCCACCACCTGAATACAATTAACCCCCAATTGATACACAATTAACAAAATGGCTTACTCCAGTTACAGTGCATCAGTCACTATCATAAAAATCAGAATCCAAGTGCCTACAGATCATAATATAGTTGACAATGATTGGCTTCAATATTCTATCCAACCCCCTTCCTTAAGTGTTGTCAGGGACTCTCTGCTACCAGAATTGAAGGAGCAAAAATGTGAAGCCTAGTTTTTTTTAAAAAGTCTACAAATCTACAGGTAATCAGGAGGGATTTCCATGCTTAAGTGTTATGAACAGAATACTGAACATCTCACCAAGTATTATAGGTCTGACTAGCACCCATTTGATTATGCTAAATTTATTTGTGATGAAAACCACACCTGCCAAGAATGAGGCATATTAATTTCATCATATGGAACATTAATTTTAAACTCTTACTGGACTGAAAACATGGCTGCACCTGCATTCTAAAAGGACAGTGGCTCGAAACATTTGCATTCTAAAAGACAGTTGCCTGGAGAAGATAATGGAACTGCCCCCGATTCAATTAACCAAATGGATTTTGATCAAAAGACATTGAATGTGCGAAAGTCATCATTCCAGACCCATACTGAGGGTGTCTACTAAGATAGAAAGAATCCACAAAACCTCGCCAGGCAGGTTGTTCCAAAAAAGGATCTGGTCACATAGCTGGCCTGCTAGCCCAGGTTTGGTTTGAATTGTGTTCACAGAACAGTTTGAAGACAAATTGCAACTGAACTTGGAGAGAGCATCTCTCCCTCTCTCTCTCTCTGTCTCTCTCTCTCACGAAAAGAAGAGACTGCAACTGGATTTCAAGAAGACAGCAGCTCCTTGTCTCTCTCTCTGTCCCCCTCTCACACAAAGACAGGGACCCACAGAAGAAACTAAGCCTTAAGACAGAAACCATCGAAACAAGTTTGAAAATATGCGCTGGGCCCCAACAAGATGGCAAGATTTAACTGCAGTCAAACACTTTACATCGAACTCAAAAGACAGTAAATGAACTCCAGCTATTGCTTCAAACCTTTCCCCTTGATTCTTTCTCCTTTTCCGTCTCTATCTGCGTGTGTGTTTCTTGCGTATGCATGCTAGCGTGGTTGCCTTGCATATTCGTAGTAGTTTTAACTGAGTTAGAGTTTTAAGATTAATAAACTTACACCTTTCTTGTTTAAATCTAAGAAAACCTGTCTGGTTGATTTCTTTGCCATTGCAATTGGAGAGCAGTGAACAAGGATTCACTGAGGGGAAGCTAAAAACATGGTGTATTAAAAATTAAACCATGTTACGGCCAAACCAGAAAAAGGCTGAGAGGGAACCCCTAGACCCCTTTCTCACCTGGTCGTAACATATTCCGAATTCATTGCTTATAATCCTGTTCCATTCATGAAATTAAAAAGTCTTTTGCATTAGAAAGAATTCATATCCATTGCGCATAATAACATGGTTCTAACTTTTATACTTAAGTTATCACTAAGATATCTAAGTTGAAAAATGAGTTTAGAATTTTTCAGTATAATAAATTCAGTTGCTATGAATAATTAATAGCATATCCATTTCTAGCTAATTTTAAAAACTGCGCATAAATTGCTCGGGAGTCAAATCTGCCAGCTCTGGGTCCTCATCTGTCCTTGCAGTAACCGTAGATCCCATCCCAAATCCTCAAAGGGTGTATCAACAGCGTTCACCTTGACAGAGGCCTGGAAAGTTTGAGTGACACCATGTTGCTCCAACGGGGCAGAGGAGGCCCAGGAAAGGCCACACAGATACAAAGCAGCCGAACATTGCATCCCCCAAAGGAGCTATTGGGTCATCTTTGAAGTTAATCACTCCCCATTGGGAACAATTTCCTGCTGAAATTTGGAGCCTCTGGCTACTCTATAATAATTATTTAGGAAGCTTTTCTCAGTAGTATAATTCTCAAGACATTCCTATTTACTTACAAGTGCAATTATTAGAAAAAAAAGTCAAATGAAATCTGTCAAGTTGTACTTTTAAGAAAGTGCTGCTTACAAAATTCTAATTTTAAATATTATTATGACTTATGCTAGGGTTACGTAATGGAAGCACTCCTGACCCTGGAATCAGGCATTGACAATTTGGCGGATTGTTTGAAAAACAATGATCTGTTAGCTGTTCTGTCTCGGTAAGATCTTTTACCCCTTACAGAACATTATGTGATGTCTTAATTGTATGGTATGATATTTCAAGAAAAATATTTTTGTTCCAAAGCTAAAGAAGCAGGACTCCAGGTGGATGCTTTACCACCCACTGCTTTGATCAAACACTGACTTCACAGAATTTCTTACACAATTAATTTAATATATTCAGATGCATGCAGGTAAGATCCCAACCCATATTGGATCTAATATTGGGATCACCAGAGTAGGTTGGAGAATAGGAAATAGCTGTTATAGGGCTGCTGACAATAGAATTTTGCAAAATTAAGAGGGATGCAGCCTCTTAAAAGTAAGTGGCCACATATATGGGAACAGAAATTTGTACAGCTTTTCTAAAGGCTATACTAACCAATATAATTTTTAAGCCTTTATAAGCACTTCATGAAATCTGGAAAAATTAAAATGCTTTTATAAAGGCTGCATAGATTAAAACATTGGCTACCAAAGAAGGTTATAGATTAAATAGATTAATGACTGATTATAAATTAGCGTAGACAGACACCTGGGACCAGGTCATGTCTGCATTTTTGTCCATTGCTTGGGAGGATCTAAAGCAGAGATAGCAGGTAAGGGATCATTGCTGCTGTTTTATCTATAAGAAAAAAATACCTTATTTTCTCATAGCTTTCACTGTTACTAAGTTATCTAACATTGTAAGAAAATTGGCTCTGCAGTTGGCTGTGTACTTGTTAAAGATCTGTGTGTTCCTCCAACAGTTTAAGGCTCTGTTACAGGATGTGAATCAGTTTAAGATAGTGAAGATTGTTTCTAGCAGCACTGTGTGGTTAGGACATTTTCCATAGTATGGATAGTGGACAGCCTGAACTTGGATAACGTGATATTTTCAAGTATAGTTTGAAAGCTGGAAATACCAAGCCATGCAGACATTCCTTCAAAGGATACTAATCAGTGTTGTACTTCAGATTACCAAAAATGGGAATAGGATAGGTAATTTAATTGATATGGCCCAAGGATTAAAAATTTCACAATATGTGTGCTTCCAATGGTTCAGCCACTCTAATCCAGTAAATACTGAGATAACAGTAGTAGGACTGTTGCAATTGGTCTCAGTGTTCCTGGTTAGGGAAGGGAGAATGGTGACAATTTGCATACATGACCATTTTTTTTTTCTTTTGTGGAAGGTGGCCTTTATACCCCAGGCCCCTTTTATATTTTCCATGTCGAGGGAGCCTTTATTGCTCAGGCCCCCTTTATATACATACTTATATTTTTAAAATAACTTTATTAAAAACAGAAATAAACAAAAACTCAAATTAAAATGCCATTTTCGGCGTCGACAATGCACTCCAGTCCCTGCAGTGCCCACCGGTCACGGAAGGCCTCAAGCGTACTGGCGGACATCGCATGCTCCTTCTCCAGGGACACCCGGGCGCGAACGTAACCACGGAAGAGGGGCAGGCAATCGGGGAGGACGGACCCCCCGACGGCCTGCAACCTGGACCTGTGAATTGCCACCTTGGCCAGGCCCAGGAGCAGACCGACGAGGAGATCCTCCTCCTGGCCCAAGCCCCTCTGCACCGGGTGCCCAAAGATCAGGAGCGTGGGACTGAAGTGCAGCCAGAATTTGAGGAGCAGCCCCTTCAGATACTCAAATAGGGGCTGCAACCTCGCACACTCCGTATATACGTGGAACACGGACTCGTCCAGGCCGCAGAAAGTACAGGCGGCCTGGGAGTCCGTGAACCTACTTAAAAGCCTATTGCACGGGACTGCTCTGTGCAGCACCCTCCACCCCAGGTCCCCGATGTAAAGGGGGAGGACTCCCGCATAGAGAGATCTCCATCGGGGTTTCCCCTTGCCGCCAGATGGCAACGCGGACCGCCAGGGCGTGTCCGGCCGGCTGACGAGGGCGAGGAAGTGGAGAGTGTGCAGGGCCATACTTGACCATTATGCAGTGGCGACGGATGGACAGACACTGTGAGCAGGCTCGCACATGGATAATGGCCACTTCAGTGAGGCATTGGGGAGCATGCAGCATCAGTGGAATTGTACTCCATGTCTTCAGGAAAGGAAAGGAAAGCAGAGAAAGGCAGACAAAAGTATCAATGAGGAAAAAGAAAATAATATTGCAGGCTATTCCTGGCTACATGGATATCATTTGAGATTTGCTTCATCGTTGCCAGGAATATATTTAACAGCATCATCCCTTGTTATCAACATATTTTACCTTAGAAGACTCAAACATTTAACATTTGTTCTATTTTAACATAGAATTGGATAGCAAACAAATCCTATGTTGGTGTATAATGCTATTATGTAATATAGAAAATTTTACAGTACAGAAGGAGTTCAGTCAGCCCATCCGACCTGTGCCAGCATTTTGAAAGAGTGATCCAGTTAGCTTATTCCCCAATCTTTCCCATGCTCTTTTAAGTTTTATTTTGCAAATAGTTATCCACTCATGACTTGATAGACCAAATGGCCTCCTTCTGTGCTGTAACTATGCTATGAAAGCTATAATGATTCTGTTTCTACTGCTGTTTCCAAAAAGGCATTCCATATCTTAGCAAGCCTCTGCATTAAAGAAAAATGTCGTAATCTCTCCCTTCATTCTTTTGTGGATGATTTGAAATCAATGCCCTCTAGTTACCAACTCTCTGTCCAGTGAAAATAGTTTTTTCCAATTTACTTTAACAAAATCTTACATAACTTTGAATCCCTCCATTAGATCACCTCTTAGCCTTCTTTGTTCCAATGTAAAGAGCTCCAATTTCTCTCGTCTTTCATAATTAGAGTTTTTCAGCCCTGGAACCATCTTAGTTGAATTCCTTTTCCATGTGTGTGATATCCTTCCAATAGTAAGGCACCTGAAATTGGCTGCAATATGTTATAGAACCTAGATCTTAAGAAATAAGTTTAAGTATCAACACCCTTTTAAAAATTCAGTTATGGAAGAAGTATAATTAAATAGTTGCTTGGTAGTATAGAAATTGAGTATTGCTTATCAGGCTAGATGCAAGAATGCCAAATTTCAAAGGGAGCAACAATTTATACTGCATGAGAAAAGGGTGCTGATTCTTTGCCGAGTCAACTCTGATTAGTTGAGGCGTTGCCATAGAGAATGCATCAGGGAACTATTGCTGTCCGCACTTTTGTTTAATTTTAAAAAGGCACAATGCTTGGACATGTTCCTTTTGCCTGCAGAGGACAGGTTCCTGCATAAGTATATATGTAGTTTCTAGCAAGCGTAAGTGAGCCACATTGTGAGCCCGACTGATAATCTTATATTGGTTGTTACTGTAACTCTTAGCACACTCGGGATTGTTCAGTAAGTGCTGTCCAATCACATCTAACGTTAGATATTGTGTTCTGAGTCTTGGGGAGGTTGAGTAAAGTCAATCCTCTGCCTATTACGAATAGCCGAAGGGACGTGCTATTCGATACAATCTGCCAATTGTTGGGACGTACGGCCTACATACCTGGCATCGCACCAGCACTGGAATTCATATATCACATTACTCATTTGTGTGGTAGGCAGAACGTCTTTTTGGCTTGACGGCAGCATCCTGTTAATGGAAATTACCACTTACGTTGCTACTGCATAGTAGCAATGTGAAATGGCTAGCTTCACCTGTTGGTCAAATTTTTGAGATACCCTTGATAGGCTAGTTGAGAAATCCGTTAATGGATTCTCTACTATTGTCTACTGCAAGCCTACCTTCACTGGTCAATATACGCGTTGGGATTCCTACAGCTCCACACACTATAAGATTGGCCTTACCATCAATCTCCTAAATACGGCCCGAGCCAATTGCTCACTGTACAATCTTAACGCTGAGATAGGGTGCATCAAAGCTATCCAACAGGATAATATCTACCCCAATCTGATCATTTCTCATGAATGGGCCTGAGGCTGCCATTTTCAGACCTGAAAAGTGCCCAGTCTACCTCAAATTACCCTGGAAGGGTAATGTATCTCAAAAATATATCTCTCAAATATAATTAACCCCAATTTTTTAACTGTTTCCCTTAATTTTTAACAAAAGCATTGTTTATACCATCAATATTCACTATTTAATCCAGAGGAGAGGCTTAGAGGAGCAACAAAGCAAAATAATATGAGGGAGCTAAATTAACTTCTGTAGAGCTACAGGCAAGATCAAGAGAAGTGAGGGGGAAAAAGTGCCTGCTTTAGCCATAACTCTTTTAAAAGAGGTCCTGTTGATACAATTAATTCTTTCAGCTTTGCCAAGTTAAAACACATAACAGAGATTTACTTACTATGAACATATATAATGGAGGTGTAAATAAGGAATATTTTATCAATCAGAATTGCTTAATGCACATAGAAGTAATTCTGAATGTATTATGCTGTATTAATTTCTTATTTTGCTTTTATCAGGTCATCCTCTCCTGATTTTATGATGAATATCAAACTGGCATCAAGCCGGAAGAGCACTGGGCAGCTAAATCTAACATCGGGCATATTGAACAGTGGTGGAATTACTGCCGAACGCAGTAGACATCAGAGGAGCTTTTCTGTACCAAAGAAGTTTGGTGTTTCAGACAGATCTTCTGATCCTCCACGTAGTGCTACATTGGACAAAATCCAGGCAAATGGACAACAAGTCATTGTGTCGAAAACCCGGAGCTCATCCTCTCTTAAAGATAGCATAATTGACCCAACCAATATTAATAATCCCATGAATCTTTTGGCCACTATTTTCTGGTCTGCTGTAGCACTAATGGAGTCAGATTTTGAGTTTGAATATCAAATGGCACAGCGATTGTTAACTAAACTTCTGATTCATCTCCCTTTGGATAAGACTGAAACTAGGGAAAAACTTGAAAAACTACAAGGGCAACTGAAATGGACAAACTTCTCAGGGTTACAGCAGCTATTGCTAAAAGGATTTACTTCCTTATCCACCACAGACCTAACTCTACAGCTCTTTAGCCAACTGACTCCTGTTTCTCGAATACCAGTGATAGATTTGACTCAGGCAATAGGTAAATGCATGGAATAATTGCAATCATGAAACAGTACTATAGAACTCCATCGAAAATGGTTTTGGCCTTTTATAGTGAAGTAACTTTTATTTGAGTGTTTTTAATTTTTACTAATTCATTAAAGGAATACTCTAAGTCATATTTAAGTAAGGCTTATTTTCCTATCAAATGACTGAGACATGAAATATTGGGTTTAACATCTCAGTTAGGCAATGGAGATGCTAGGTCTAATTTTCTTATTTAAATATGAAATAGTGATTTTAGTAGTGAATAAGACGGCTGTTAACTGGGTAAGAGCAAATCCAATTAATTGTATTCACAGTGCATTTTCCAATTAATTGTATGGTATGCATACATGGGAGGAAAGTGGGTATAAGTCACATACATAAGAGGACTAAATACAAATAATAACCTATCATGGTTGCCATAATCTTTTCCAGAGGAAAACTGGGACAAACAGAAGGTTTGGACATATAAGCAGAATGCTAATTGCATAACTGGGAGATAGTGGGCTGAATTTTACACTGACGTGGGGGTCATGGTGGGGGGCGTAGAATACCTCCAGGAGAGGCCCGCCATGGTCCTCGACGCCGGGAAGGCTCGGCCCAATATTGTCGATGGTGGCGAGGCCTCGTGGCAGCCCCCCGCCGCTCAGCGACGGGAGCCTCATTTAAGTATGTAAATTAATTTAAATAAACAAATTAAGTACCTTTATGCTGCAGTCATCTGTCCCGGTGCGATATTCGTGACAGTGGCTGGCACTCCCGCGCCTTCGATCTGAAACCAAACACTGGTGGGGAGCGGGGAGCAGGTAAATTTCTCAGTGTGGGGTGGGGGAAGCGGTGTCAGAGTCATATCATTGGTGTAGGGGATGGTGGGAAGGGTTAGGGTGTAAAGTTTATAAACTTTGGTGGGGGGGAGGATGGTCAGGTGCACAAGGTAAGTGTTTTGTGGGGGGAGATGGCAGGTAATTAACTCTCTGATTATTGGGGGGGGTGGGAGAGAGGCAAGATTAATTTATTTAATTTTTTAACATCCATTTCACATCAATGTATCTTTAAATATTAAAATGTAATGGTAGAACTTGGAGCCCTTTAAAAATGGCGTAAGTGCTTGCGCAAAGTCAGCTGACGCCATTTCCGGGGACGGATACCCCCCCCCCCTCCTCCACCACGACATTGGGTGGGTGGTCCACCCCGGCTATTTAAATGAGTCACCGCGTTTAATATTGCGATGGCTCCGCGATGTACGGCCTGCAAGGGTGGGCCGCCATTGTTTTCACCTGACGCCAATTTTGGTGGCAGGTCCATAAATTTCAGCCCAGTATCTGCAGGACTAGAAATGCTACTAAAAGTGCCTGCCAGAGAGTCATATCAAATTTCCGGCTCTCCTGAAAAGCACTTGTGAAAGATTGTGGGGATTTAAAATTAAACTTTAGCAGGAGCAGCAAATGGGCAGTAACAGATCGCCCTTCTATTATACATCCCACCTGAGTTTCTTTGCTGTTTAAGTTGATAGGAAGGAAAATTGGGTGAGTGTATATAGGGTTGCCATACAGTAAAGGCAGACATATTTTGCTAGATTTTCACAATTGTAATGTTTCCACATATATCAACATTTCTCCCACTCTATTTCATGCTTTTAAATTGGTGTTCACAGGCAATAGATTTTTGTGTGAAACTATCCCTGTTGAGACACCATAAGATTATGATTTCATGATAATATGAATTTATGATGCCACAGGACCAGATTTTTGTTGGGTGAGTTTTACACAAAATATCTGCTCTCTGTCTGCCTCTGACTAACAATTATGAAGCATAAAATATAGAAACAAGAACTGACTGAGAGCTGATAAACAGTGTTTCCACTAAGCCACACGAATGTATGGCAGCCTGAAAGATACCACACAGAAACAATTTTGTGCAGCCATGCAAAAAATTTAAAGGGATCACGCAATGTAAAGAACAGGCCATGCACAACAACTAAATTTTAAAGGGAACATTGCTGATAAGTGTAAAAATAATTTACCTTATATCCCATAGAAATAAGTGAAAATTCAGGTAATTTCCCTTTTAGGTTGGTGGACAAACCATCAAGCTACAGGGAGATTTTCTCTGTTGGCATTTGTAGTGAAATATTGCACCTATTGGGTATATAGAGACCTACAGTTTTGTTACAAATAAGAAGCAGAGGAAATTTTTTGTGTACATAAACAGCTTAGTTGTCAACTAAAAGTGCAGCAATATTGTTTAGGAACAAGCAAGTAGAAGCCCATTGCTGAAGAAATTATGATAACTGGACTGTTCTAAATTGTAAAATATTTAAATACATGACAATACTCCATCAAAAAGTTTTCAAAGTTTATTTTTTTCAAATTAAATTCTGTAACTAAGTTTGAGTTATTATTAGAGCTCAAGAAATTAGCTTTAGAAATTGATTGCAATGGAGTAGTAGTTCAATTCTCTTTCCATTATTTGGCTATTTCAGGATTCCCTTTGAATGTTCTCTGCCTCCTACCACATTTGATTCAGCACTTCGATAATCCTACCCAGTTCTGCAAGGACACTGCAGATCGGATAGCCCAGGTTTGTGTTTTAGGTAGCACATTTAGCAAGCAGAATTTTTTTTCACAATCATGTTTTAGAATCTATTAGAGTCTAATATTTTTGTATGACTTCCCTGTTAGGTCTGTATGGAAGAAAAGAATCCTAAGCTTTCCAACTTAGCACATGTAATGACTTTGTACAAGACCCACAGCTATACACGAGATTGTGCTACATGGGTTAATGTCGTTTGCCGTTACCTTCACGAGTCCTTTGCTGAAATCACTTTGAACCTGGTTACATACCTGGCAGAGGTGTGTGTAATATATATTCTTTGCTATTACTATTTTGTGTTCTTTACATCTACATTGTTCAGTATTGTGTTCAGAATTTATTTCAGCGTGAAAGGCAAAAACTGAAAAAGCTGGAAACATATCGCAAAACAGAGTTGAATGTTTTGAGTTTGTACTCTTCTTTAAAATAGTTCTGTCTGTCACTCCACAAGCATTGTGTGTTTCCAGCCTTTTCTATTTTTGTTGCAGATTTGCAATATTTTTCTCTTTATTTCTTCAAGCATGCTTGTTTAAATAATGAGTAGTAATGCAGAGTGTCCATCCAAACCTTAATTGATTGGAATTTGGCAGGTTTAGATTAATTTAGTCAGGTTTGGTATTTTGAATTCAACTGTATATTCTTTAAAGAAAAAGACTAATCTTTCACCGAGGAATAAAATTATGTACAGTGCATCAGTACTGCTGTTTTAGCTAAAATCCTGTTCTGATAGTGTTTATTGTATGATCAGCTACCACTAGCAGTTAAGACACGATGACAAGGTAAGTGCATATTATTTTTAATTTTAAAGTGTTTTTTTATCCCTATTGGTTTGATGGGAAGATAGTATTATGGACATGAGGAGTTGATGCATCCATCTGATCTATGAGGTTCTAGTGAGGGCAAATGCATGAAACCTTGTGGTAATGTGCATCTATTTTTTCCTGGTGTAATGGGGAGAGAAGTATACAGCTTCTGCCTAGTTACCCAACCAAACACTTTAATAGTGGTTTCATCCACATTAAGCATATGAAATGGTTGCAGATCTTATTCATTCTCCTTAGCAGAAGGGAAATTTCTCTTCTCTCATATAGCAATTGCCCTATGCCCAAAAGCATGAAGAATAACTTTCACTCTTGACTTTGCCCAGCCATAGAATTCAGTGTTCAGATTTAGTTTTGGAGGATCTGAACTGTGGATCTCTAAATGCATGGTTCAAATTTACTCAACTGAGTGCTCAAAAAGTTTTGATTTTATTCAGGAAAATACACAAGAGTAATTAAGGTAGATTTGATGTTTATATGCATGCATTCATCCAGTTTTGGCAATATTCAGCATTCAATAATTAGTATCTTGGCTTAATGGCATAATAAAAGGTTAAACCAACTTTGAAATGAGCTAATGAATGCTCTTTTGACCTAACAGCTGTTGGATAAAGGTCTTCCCAGCATGCAACAGTCATTACTGCAGATCATTCACAGTCTTCTAAGCCATGTAGATCTATCATCGATAGCTGTTAAGCAATTTAACATGGAAGTTCTGAAGATCATTGAAAAATTTATTCAGGTAAAGTATTAACCAACAAAGTTATAGTTTCTGCTGCTACCAATAGAGTCAGTTATAACTTGTATCAGCATTGTAAGTTTTACATGCAGTGAAACAGATTTATTGGCACCAACAATTTAGTGATACTTTAACACTCACTACTTAACAATTAAGGGCTTCTCATTGGCCGTTAACATGGATTTTATGCTGTTGGTTACAATAAATTATTCATTGGTGAGCACTGTTGCTTAACTGAATTAGAACTGTTGGACTCGAATCTTCTCCTTGTCACAATAGCAGTTGATCCTCGGCAGGATGGTACGTCTATCCACCTAATATCTGCACTTGACCCTGACCCACTTTCTACAACAAGAGTATTTACATACTTCAGGTAGATACCTGCACCATTTACAGTGATCACCTCAGACTGAGGAAGGAAATTCACTGTTGAGAATTGCCACAATGTAATTGGACCCAGCAGTTTCAGGGGATTACATAGGATATACAGCACAAACAGGCCATTTGGCCTAACCAGTCCATGCAGGTATTTATGCTGAAGAGATTTAAAACGTACCCTTTTTTAAAAAAAAAATAGACTCTGTCATCAATTGTAGTAGGGAAATTAGTCTTTTAAAGTTAAAATACCTGCCAGAATCCAAAGCCAACTTGCGTAGTTTCCTAGGATTCACAAATAGTTGATTGTATCTATATCACTTATTGAGACACTGTTCAGTAATGTCTTTTGGATACATAAATCAAAATAGCATTCGCTTTCTTAATATGAAAATATTAGGTGATTACCAATGTAGCATTGTGTATGTTGATACCCACTTCCCCACAAGTAGCCCATCATTCAATGGCCATCTAACTTTACTGAGTTCTTAAAAGAGTTTGAAGGCTCAGTGGCTAGCAGCTGGGCAATCTGGCCATTGTTTTGCAACCATGACTCATGATGATGTCACACAAACTACGCACTAAGATTGAGGTGATATAAAATTTCCTCCATGCCCGGACCAGGATGGTGATCAAGCAGAACAGTGCTCTGCATGTCATACAACACTGCAACTAATAGAGGCAGCCTCCCAATAATGAGCAGGCAGCGGTGCAAAAGGAGAATAAGGAGTGGCAACAACATCTGCCTCCTGAGAAAGGAGGACTAGTTGCATCACAAAAGCAGTGACGACACTTGATTGATGTCTTCTTCCTTTGAGCTTCTACACCTGGGCAGTTATACTGCTGGCCTCTAGAAATTTGTGTAGCCCCTGGCTGCCTGCCGGCATGCGGGTAGATGTGAGATAGGAGGTTCCGGGAGAATCTCGCGAGAAATCTGGAGCGGGGAGGCCTAAAGATTCTTTGTGGGGGCCAGAAAAGTATGCCTGCTCCTCCTGGCCTTAAAAAAGAAAGTAAAAAAAAAACTCACCTCAAATGTTCCCTTCTGGTCTTGGATCCTTTTTTTTAACTTTACCAGCAAGGAAAGTCCTAGCAGTTTCCTCGTTCAGTCGAGCATTAATATAGCAGTTAGATTCTGATTATGTCATTGGACCCTGATCTGCACGTGTCAGTGAAGATCCCATATCTTTGGGCAGGCAGGTTGACTGTCCATCCATTAGGGAAGGTAAGTAATCCTGGGCATTTTAACTGCAAGCCTGCACAGTTTCTCCTTGGAGCTAATTAAATAATAACAACTAGCACAAAACTCAGGAAAGCCTTAATGGAAGTTGAGCTTAAAAAAAAAAGGAATACTCGATAAGCCTATTTTTAACGTCTTTGGGTGTTTTATAGGCCGTACCACCTGCAGGTCTATCTGGGGCCTCATTCTTGCTAAGTATCATAGAACATAGAACAGTACAGTACAGGCCCTTCGGCCCACGATGTTGTGCTGAACCTTTAACCTACTCTAGGATCAAACTACCTACATACCCTTCATACTACTATCATCCATGTACCTATCCAAGAGTCGCTTAAATGTCCCTAATGTATCTGCTTCTACTACCACCGCTGGCAGTGCATTCCACGCACCCACCACTCTCTGTGTAAAGAACCTACCTCTGACATCTCCCCGAAACCTTCCTCCAATCACCTTAAAATTATGCCCCCTGGTGATAGCCCTTTCCACCCTGGGAAAAAGTCTCTGGCTATCCACTCTATCTATGCCTCTCATCATCTTGTACCCCTCTATCAAGTCACCTCTCCTTCTTCGCTCCAATGAGAAAAGCCCTAGCTCCCTCAACCTTTCTTCGTAAGACATGCCCTCCAGTCCAGGCAGCATCCTGGTAAATCTCCTCTGCACCCTCTCTAAAGCTTCCACATCCTTCCCATAATGAGGCGACCAGAACTGAACACAGTATTCCAAGTGTGGTCTAACCAGGGCCTTATAGAGCTGCAGCATAACCTCGCGGCTCTTAAACTCAATCCCCCTGTTAATGAAAGCCAACACACCATACGCTTTCTTAACAACCCTATCAACTTGGGTGGCAACTTTGAGCGTTCTATGGACATGGACCCCAAGATCCCTCTGTTCCTCCACACTACCAAGAATCCTGTCTTTAAGCCTGTATTCTGCATTCAAATTCGACCTTCCAAAATGAATCACTTCACACTTTTCCAGGTTGAACTCCATCTGCCACTTCTCAGCGCAGCTCTACATCCTGTCAAGGTCCCGTTGCAACCTACAACAGCCTGCCACACTATCCACAACTCCAGCAACCTTCGTGTCATCAGCAAACTTGCAAACCCAGCCTTCCACTTCCTCATCCAAGTCATTTATAAAAATCACAAAGAGCAGAAGTCCCAGAACAGATCCCTGCGGAACACCACTGGTCACCGAGCTCCAGGCTGAGTACTTTCCATCTACTAACACCCTCTGTCTTCCATGGGCCAGCCAATTCTGTATCCAGACAGCCAACCTTCCCTGTATCCCATGCCTCCTTACTTTCTGAATGAGCCCACCATGGGGAACCTTATTAAACGCCTTGCTAAAATCCATATACACCACATCCACTGCTCTTCCTTCATCAACGTGTTTTGTCACATCTTCAAAGAATTCAATAAGGCTTGTGAGGCATGACCTGCCCCTCACAAAGCCATGCTGACTGTCTCTATTCAAACTATGCTTTTCCAAATAATCATAAATCCTGTCTCTCAGAATCCTCTCCAATAATTTGCCCACTACCGACGTATGACTGACTGGTCTATAATTCCCAGGGTTATCCCTATTCCCTTTCTTGAACAAGGGAATAACATTTGCCACCCTCCAATCATCTGGTACTACTCCAGTGGACAGTGAGGACGCAAAGATCATCGCCAAAGGCGCGGCAATCTCTTCCCTCGCTTCCCGTAATATCCTTGGGTATATCCTGTCTGGCCCCAGGGACTTATCTGTCCTCATGTCTTTCAAAATTTCCAGCACATCCTCCCTCTTAACATCAACCTGTTCAAGCATATCAGCCTGTTTCACGCTGTCCTCACAAACGACCAGGTCCCTCTCACTAGTGAATACTGAAGCAAAGTATTCATTTAGGACCTCCCCTACCTCCTCCGACTCCAGGCACAAGTTCCCTCCACTATCCCTGATCGGCCCTACCCTCACCCTGGCCATCCTCTTGTTCCTCACATAAGTGTAGAATGCCTTGGGATTTTCCTTAATCCTACCCGCCAAGACTTTTTCATGTCCCCTTCTAGCTCTCCTAAGTCCATTCTTCAGTTCCTTCCTGGCTACCTTGTAATCCTCTAGAGCCCTGTCTGATCCTTGCTTCCTCAACCTTAAGTAAGCTTCCTTCTTCCTCTTGACTTGCTGTTCCACATCTCTTGTCATCCAAGGTTCCTTCACCTTACCATCCCTTCCTTGCCTCATTGGGACAAACCTATCCAGCAGTCGCAGCAAGTGCTCCCTAAACAACCTCCACATTTCTGTCGTGCATTTCCCTGAGAACATCTGTTCCCAATTTATGCTCCCCAGTTCCTCCCTAATAGCATTGTAATTTCCCCTCCCCCAATTAAATATTTTCCCATCCCGTCTGCTCCTGTCCCTCTCCATGACTATAGTAAAGGTCAGGGAGTTGTGATCACTATCACCGAAATGCTCTCCCACCGAGAAATCTGCCACCTGGCCTGGTTCGTTGCCAAGAACCAAATCCAACATAGCCTCCCCTCTAGTCGGCCTATCTACATATTGAGTCAGGAAACCTTCCTGGACACACCGGACAAAAACCACAGATGCTGGAGACTTTTAAGTCCAGCATAACCATAAGCCATAAAATAGCATAATGCCTTCCCACCCTCATGGTAATGAAGCTCCTGTCTGCTTTGGATAGAAACTTTAGACCCCCATTGCTAAAGGGGACTCAAACAGAGAAAAATACAGGGGTAAAAAGCCACACCACAGCTTGCTATGTGAACAATAAATGAAAATGGGCAAGCTGTCGATATTTGTACCAGTTTGGATTACAGACCTGGTTTTCATCTTTAGTTAACCATAAATATTTGAAAATAATTCACATTAGCTTTACCTTTACAGAGTCCTCACTGGAAGGAGGCTTTAAATATTCTTAAACTAGTCGTCTATCGATCTGCAAGTCTGGTCTTGCCATCTTGTCAACACAGTGACTCGTCTCAAGTAGATATGCATCGAATATGGAAAAATGCTTCAAAGGAATTGCCAGGGAAGACACTGGAGTTTCACTTTGACATTTCTGAGGTATTTTTTGTCCCTGAGCTACTCTTCTGACCCCATATCCTTTCTAGCACAAAGACTGCTTACTTCCACCTACATAACATCATCCAACTCTGCCCTGCCTCAGCCTTCTGCTACTGAAACATTCATCCATACCTTTGTCATCTGCAGACTTGACTATTCCAATTGTCTCCTGCTGGCCACTCATTTTCCTTCCACCATAAATTCATTTAAAACTCCCTTTTGTTGACCGACATCGGCTTCAGTCCATTAATACTTCCAATTTAAAATTCTCATCCTTGTGTTTAAATCCACTCTTGGTTTTGCTGTTCCCTCTATCTGTATTCTCCTCTAACCCTTCAATTTCCTCCCCCTACTGTGCAGAATGTTCCATTCCACCAACCCTGGCCTTATAACACCCTCCTCTCTTCGTCCCACTATTGGCAACCATGCCTTCAGTCATCTAAGTTCCACCCCTTGGAATTCCTTCCCTAAATCTCGTTGCCTCTCCGCATCCCTCTCTTCCTTTTAAGATCATCCTTAAAACCCACCTCTTTGAACAAGCACCCCTCCTATTATTCCATTTTCTGCCTTGACATCCATTTAGCCTCATCATAAATCTATGAAATGCTTTGTTTTTTTTACATTAAAGACATGATATAAATGCAAATTGTTGTATTTTATTGTTGTATTCCTTAGAGCTGTTCCTGCTCTGACATTGTTACTTCACCATAAGTGTGGTGGAAACCCTGTTTACACATTTTTCCATTTCCCACCCCAACAATCTTGTGGGTCTTTGAGTGAAATTAGCAGTTAGTGCTAATTAAGGACAATTTTGTACAGTTGGCTTTTGTGTTCCTCTTTCTTTAACACAAACACACCAATCACACAAACAAGAGTGAATCTAAAAGGTGGGTTCTTTAATTGAAGATGCTCGGTATACAGCAATACTAGTAAGGTAGGTTAGCATGTCTTATCTTTGGAGCTGCTTCCAGCAACTGCCTGGAGATCAATGGGTCTGTACATCACATCCTGTCTGGTGATGGACAGCCATTTTAAATATGCCCCTTAAAATAATACCACAACATGGGCCCATGGCCAATGGGAACAGGATTAAGATTACTCAAACTCATTTCATCCTTTTCTGTGTTTAATTAAACTTACTTATTACTGAAGGAAATAAAATTATCTCCAACATAAGTTATTATATGGAATAAATAGTTTTATCTGTGAGAGAGAGAAAGTTAAACAGAATAGAATTTTTTTTATCAAGCCTCTTTCTATAGAACTTAGAAAACATCTATTGCTATCTAAATGTCAATACAATGGGCTTAATAACTATAGTAGAAAGTTTTTAAAACAAAAACTGAATACGTGGGCTGGATTTTCATTATGGAGGCGGGAAACAGGAGGCTGGTCTTTGGGCTAGAAACCCACCTCCTGTGGGAAACTGATTCAGACTGCAACTTTCAAATGTGTAAGCCCTTAATCGATATGGAGCTGGGTTTCCTGTCCATTTAGAGCCAGTGGGATTGAAAATGGCAGTGAATCAGATCAAATATGGGACTCGTAGATTCCTACGGCAACCATCACTGAGGCTGCTTGTTGGCCTCAGAACGAGATCTGGCTTCCACAGCACCAGAGGGAAGTGAGATGTCACAGGGGAGCTGGAGGGCTGGCACTAGGAGCAGGGCAGACCCTCACTTAATCAATGCCAACCTTGATCTAATACTGGAGGCTGTGAAGGAGAGGAGGAAGATCGTTTTCTCACAGGGTAGCAGAAGGAGGCCACCTCAACGTGCAGCAGGGGCACCTCTCTGTTCAGTGTTATCCCCCTTTGCCCTCTCTTCCTCCTCCTCTCTTACCTCCTGCTCCTCCCCTGATGAGCTGTCTCCTTCCAGGGCTTCATTGTCCATATAAGACTCTGGAGGGCCATGTTATGGTGAGTGCAGCAGACCACCATAATGACCAAGACTCTTGCAGGAGGATACTGGAGAGCACCACCTGACCAGTCCAGGCACCAGAATTGCATCTTCAGAAAGCCAATGGCCTGCTGAATGGTTCTTTTGCTGAGCAGGTGGCGTTGGTTATTTCGCCTCTGTGCCTCTGTCTGGGGCTTCTGCAGAGAGGTCAGTAGCCATCTCTTCCAGGAATTTCTCTTGTTCCCTTTGATCCATCCATGCACTTTAGGGGATGGAGTGAAGTAACAAAGCAGCCTGGACTGGAGGGGGATGAAGGAGTCATGGCAGCTGCCAGGAAAGCAAGCACACACATAGAAGAAGCTCTTGTGTTTGCAGGCAGTTGGGCGTTGAGGGAGTCGGAGCCCTTCCTGTTGATGGATCTCACGGGCCGGTTGCTGGGTGCCTTGCTGGCCACGTGGATGCAAGCAATAATGCCCTGCACCTGGGTGAATCCAGCAATGCAGGCTGAACTCAATGCCCTCTGAGTCTGCACAGGCCCATCTGTGTCAAAGTGGGTGTAGTCCGCTGCTCTCCTGAAAATGGCATCCGTGACCTGCCTGATGGCCTAATGGGTTGCTGACTGCAAGATGCCACGTAAGTCCATAACTGATCCCTGGAACAAACCCGGTTGCTTAGACGTTTAGTGTGACCGAGATCTTGAAGGCTGCAGGTAGGGGACTGCCATGGGGCCCGTGAGGCCTCAGGTTGTTGTGGCTGAAAGAAGACAGGTCCGAGACCATCTGCCTGGATAGGCATAGCCTCCTACAGCACTGGCGCTCTGTCATTTACAGGTAGCTGACTCTTGGGCTGTGCACCAGATATCTTAGGTAGTGCCTTCCTCCCCTTGCAGCCCTCCCCCACCGCCCCCCACCCACCCTCGACCACTATGCTCCTCTGGTCTCCTGATGTCCAAGAGGTTGCATCTGCTGAAACTCATGCTGGCTGCTCCGTCCAATGTCAGAGTAACCTGTTCCCATCTGAACTCCCTCAGCTGGGCTTTGTGCATTCACCAGGCCTTCCCCTGCCAACCCCCGGTGCCCAGGTGTTGCCAGCAGCCTTAGGTCCCTCTCTGGATTCCTGCACTCACCACTGAAAAAAGCAAATCTTACAGCTGCAGCACTGCCCACTCTGTGGCAATTTTGAAGCAGTTGAGCTTTTTTTTCTGGGTCTCTGCAGTATTTTAACCAGCCCTTCACATAGCCCTCACGGCCCCCTGCAGTGTTCACGACTTGAACACCCTGTCATATTCCCCAAATGGTGCCCTCCATGTTCCCAGCCTTTGAAAATCCAAAACTGCTGCCAATAAACCTGTTAATAAGCTGTTCAGTGAGCTCAACAGGCAATTAATTGGAGGCATACACCCAATCTGTTCCCTCCCTCCCAGCATCCCTTTAAAAATGGCGCCACATTCCAGAGGCGGCAGGTCCAAGTGCCGAAATCCGAGCATGTGATCTTTAAATCACGTTCGTCTCCATACTCAGTGGGCTTTAAAAATCTGGCCCTATATCTTTCATGAATAACACCAATTGGAAGCTTTTCAAGTTTTACTTTTGTTGATATTTTTAACTGAAATTATTCATTGCCGTGGCCTCAGCTCATATTACTGCCAAATTGCATCAATGTATCTAGTAAATTTGATCCATAGTTAGATGTTACTTTTAGATCATGATATTGATGCCTTTTTATCTGAAATGAAAATCATATAATTGGCAAATTTAGTAAAATATTATTAAGCATTTAACTCTGAAATTAGTTTGAGCCTAGTTAGAGTTCATATTGATATTTCCTAGTCATGAAAGAAACACTGATGCTTCTATTAAATAGCTCACCCATGCAATAAGCTGAAAAGAAATTTCATTTTTTTGTATCATCAAGCCTTTAAAATTGATTCTTTTCAAGTTCCTCCATGATTGGTTATATTGTATGTAACAAACATTACCTGCTATTAGGTGCTATAAAACACTGATTAGAGATCATGAATATCCTGAAGGTTTTGTCCATTAAGACCCACTTCCTATTTGTAGATTGCTTTTTAATGAACACAGGAAATTAAAGTCGGTTAATTAATGATTTGTGGGATGAGGTTGATGTTTGGTTTTCTTGGTTTTTTTTGGAGACTCCTGTGATTGGAAGAAGTTATGATGATCTGCATGGTCCCTCTGGGAGGGATGGAAAACCTAGGACAATAGCTGTCACTCGAAGCACTTCATCTACCTCATCAAGCTCTAATTCAAATGTTTTGGTCCCTGTGAGCTGGAAGAGACCCCAATTTTCCCAGGTATTCTTGAAATACTTAAGTTGCTATGTGTCACCTCCACTTTCTGTGTTCTGGTGTAATTGAATCTAAGTAAAATGTTGCATGGCACATAAAGGCAATGTGTAGTATATGAAGAGAAAGAATAGGTAAGTGGCATATTGCTTTAATATTACCATGTCTTCTCTTACAGAAAAGAACACGAGAAAAATTGGTGAATGTTCTTGCATTGTGTGGTCAGGAAGTAGGCCTGACCAAAAATCCTTCTGTAAGTTGATGACTTTGTTTATGTCAGTAACTATTTAACTGTAAGATATTAATAAAATACCTAATTATAGGTTTCGACATTTTAAAATGCTTTTCACATAATTGTCACTAAGACAGCTAAATATGCAAGATAGACGCTTAATAATTTAACCGTTATAAAAACAATAACAAGATCAACTATGTAAGTTTACTATTTGTTTTGGATTTTTATGTCTGAATTCTAGAAATTAAAATTATGCACAGAATGATCTGTGATTTGTAGCTTGGCATAAAAGTTTGGGTGGGTTTTCATTCCTTCAGAGGATGTTTTTTAAAACATTAAAATCATTTTTAACATTAATTTCTGAATTCGTTACATTTTTTTAATCTATCCAGTTCCTATTTCAATCCAAATCAACTGCAGTGACAGGCTCTCCCTAATGCTTCTATTACACCTGTTATTACTACACGTGCTGCCAGGAGAGTAAGGGTCAAAGTTCAGTTAGGTGGGCATATTCCAGTCTGGTGTTTTCAAATTGTCCATACTGCTGATTCAGTGCAATTCTAGTCAAGTTCTTATTTCAAAAAAATTTTTATTATATATTTTACTTGTAAAATTAGTAAATCAATAGTCAACACTAATTAAGATAACCACGGCCGGAATTTTATGCCACCCCAGCGAGCTGGATGGTGGTGGGGGGGCGTTGGCGTAATATGGAGTGGGAGGCTCCAGGAGGCCTTCCCGACCCACTCCCGCCTCCGCCCGACTTTATGTAGGGCGGGGGGCGAGAAACCAGCCGCCCGCCCCAGGCCAATCAAGGCCCTTAAGTTGCCAATTAACGGCCACTTAAGGGCCTTCACTCGCCTCCACAAGGATTTTTACCCATGGCAAGTGGGCATCCTGGAGTCAGGAACGGCCACCTGGTGAAAGTTGGCGGCCTCTCAGCGCCACGGTGGGGGGCCCCTGACAATTGGGCACAGGGTGCCCGATTGAGGGCCGCCCCCACTTCCCCACCGCCAGGACCCAAGACACCCCCCCATTCCCCCCAAATGACCGTCCTTGCCTCGCCAGGGCCTGACTGATTACCCCCGGTGAGGCAACCCAAACTTACCTGCACTCCTGGCTCCATGTCCTTGGCTGGGCTGCAGTCTCAGCAGTGGCCACCGCTCCTGGTGGCGTTCATGGGACTAAGAGCTGCCGGCTCGATGATTGGTCGACAGCTTAATGAGGTGGGACTTCTTCCCTCAAGCGGGTGGAAGTCCCGCCTCGGAACAATTAAAGCCCGGGGACCCGTAAAATACGGGATGAATCCCCGGGCTAGGCGGAAGCGGGTTCGCCACCAACTTTTACGTCAGTGACCAGCTCCCGTCCGCTCGACGTAAAATCCAGCCCCACTTCTCTAAAAGTTGATATTTTCAAATACGTTTTCTGTTTTCGTATTCAAAAAAATGTTTTCATTTTGTATGATATTAACTTTGATTTTTGCCTAGTTAGTATTAGAAAATTAAGGAAGTAACAACTGGAACATTTTTCTCATGTATGTTTCATAATATATATGAATTTCGGGATATCTATTACCTAATTTTAGTTTTGGTTTAATCATAAGTTCTTTGCCAAAATAAGTTTTTCTATATTTTATGCATTAGTCCAGTCTTGACCATTAATTGTAGATAATTTGTGATAGATGTAGCACAAACTCCAAAAACATTTCACAAAGCTTACAGTGGACAAGTGCACCACCAACACATTGTGCTGTGGAGAAGTCAGATACAGGTTCTCTCCTGTAATTTTTCATGTGGTGGGTTTCCATTGTCTGCTGGATCATCAGAACAAACTGAAGTGCGCTATTTTTCCAGAAGGCAAATTAACCCAGGCTACTCTTGTGTACCTTCCAGTAATCAATTAAAGGATATCTTGGGAACAGGTAACCTGATGCCTTCCAAAGTGGGGGATAGTGTATGTCACATAGAGATCTAAAAGAGAGGGAGAATTAACTAATAAAAGGGGGAAAAAACCTAAAATAATATCACACGTTTTAGATTTAAGCCATACAATTTTTTCACAAATTATGAGAATAAAAATGGATTGCACGTGTTTTGTGATCACATATGTTCAGTAAGATATCTTATGAATTCAAATTACTTGTGCCTGTATAAATATACAAAAAACTATTAAGTTTATTGTAAAAATACATTGATTTATTTGTGTAGCCTTTTCCTTAAGATCAACAAAGCAAAAGTTGATAAAATATGAAGTATGATATTCCTACATTTAAAAAGCAGTTTAAAAATAGGTTCTCCATTGTCACACAGCAAACAGGAAGTTAATGACACAACTTCCTGCTGTTGATTAAGGTCACATTGTTCATTCAGTCCTCACACCACAGCCTACTCTTGTTTCACTTTCAAAGAATCATATGAATTGTGTCACTTTAAGTAATAGCTAGTTCTTTCAAGCTAGTTGTTAAACATATGGTTTTAAAGGTCATATTAGTGAAGGTCATTATTTGTATTTTATATATATCAAGCAATAAATTGCAATTACTGCAGCATAGTTGTTAAGTCAATTAGTTGTGCTGTTTAAAGAATTCTCAAGTGAATATACCTGAATGCATTTGATCAAGTAAGATTTAGGAAGACCTGTGAAAGGTTTTTCACAATGGAAACAGAATCAGCAGAATGACATTCATTCCTTGTACAAATATTATTGGAGCACTGCAGAGCAACTCTCTCAAATAAATTATTGCTTGGTATTATAATTACCTGTATTTATCCTGGATATGTGTTCTTTTATATTGATAATCTTTTACACTAAGTAAGCATTTCATTAAATGTATGAATGCACCTGGTGGAAATACTTTTAAACTAAGATGAGGATATTATCTATTTTAGGTTATTTTCTCTTCAAGTGGGGATCTTGACCTTATTGAGCATCAGGCAAGCTTGGTATCATCTTCAGAAGATGGTCCAAGGGATCAAGAAAATATGGATGACACAACAAGTGAACAACAGTTCAGAGTTTTTAGAGATTTTGACTTCCTGGATGTGGAACTGGAGGATGGAGAGGTGAGGTTTCATTGAAATTTGCATTTTAAAAAATCCATAGTTTAGGAAGGATATAGGCTAGTGTTTCTAAAAGAGATATGGGTAATTATTTTCTTCTGCTAACTATTAACCAAACGCTAAAAAACATACAATTGCTTTGATGCCAGAATGATTAACAGATCTTCCATTATTATTAAATTTGGATGATAAGTTTTCTTTGTTTATCACTTACTGGAAATATGTTAATTGGATTTTAACTTAATCCATAAGAAGAATATGTGTGCATTAGCAAATTTTCAAAACATTTTGCTCCAAAAATTCATTTTTTTCTCTCCATCTACCATGTTAGATGCCATAGCAAATCTATACACCTGCCCCTTTAATATTTGAAACTTTAATCCTACTATAGTCTGCGAAGTAATGTAGAAACTGTTTGGTAGCAAAGGACCAAGCTGTTTAAAATAATGATTACAAAATATCAATTAGTTCATGGTTATCTTTTTAAATAAATGTTGAAGGAAATGCAGAGAAGTTCAAATGCATGTATTAATCTCATAAATTTGAAAGGAAAAGTTTAGCAAAGGTAAGTAGATCTCAAAATACCTAATTAAGCCAGCTTAACATTTTGTCTTGACTATTGGCTTCTACTAACATGCAAACTCTTTAAATAAGTTTAACCAATTCTTGATTGGATAACTAATTAAAGCAACTCTATGGAAAATAAACTGGAAAGGCACAGAAATTCATTGCTTGTCAGGCATTAGTGTGGTTTTGGAAGGGGCTGGATCTGTAAGCTATTCTGTTGAAAGAGAAAACATGATAGCAGTGGGAAGCCTAAAAAAGCAAGTTTGGTTTTATAGAAAATTAAAATATATTTTATTTCTTAGAAACTGAATGTTTTAATGTGTTTTTTAACTCTTTATTGCTGTCTAGGAACTTCAGGTAAGATATTCCATTGTGCAGCTTTTTTGATGTGTTGCAGTCTGCAAGTGGAATGTTTGTGCTATGTTGTAGCTAAGCAGCTTGTTGCATTATGTACTGTAAATGACCTCATGAACTCTGATGCTAGATTGGGGAAAATATTTACATGCATGTAAAGCAGAACTCATTATTTGTGCAATATTTACAAGAATAGCATTACCTTTTCATTTGTGGCTGCTCAGAGCAGGAATTCTGGTAATAACACTGTGCACTTTGCCATGATTTTGTTTCAAAAGCATGAGTAACTTTTAAGGGTCGTCATATTAAGCCTGTATTTCCAAAGTTTTCAAATGTTAATTGTAAATTTTACGGTAGGCTTTGCCATTTTTGGTATTACTTGACAACAACATGCTATTCCTGTGGATGATATGCAATACAATTACTGAGTAATGACTTCAGTTAAATTATGCCATTAGTGACATTGTCTCTTTGTTAGCATATTTGTAACAAATAGTGCTTAAATATGTTGCTTACTATGGTAAGATCTGCTGAAAGTTCTCCTGGTAAAAATGTTAGTTGTTAACAGGAACTGCTGTTTTTACAATTGCAATAGCTGAAAGTTTTAAAATACACCATTAAAAGCTTTAAAACGTAACTATGTTAAAGGGCAATTATTCCTTTTACATTAAGATTCTTAGAAGTATTTCAGGACATTTCTTCCCAATTTTTCTATTTCTCTCCTAAAAGCAATAACTCATGCTTCTCACTTCCAAATTATACCTTTACATTTATACCAGCACAATTACCTCTTCTGCACCTTCCTTAAATGCTCATTCTTCATATGAGCCTAGGTAATGGCTGTTTCTAGAAAGTGAGAATGCATTACAGCTGAGCCTTCCCATCTTCAGAAGTAAATTTTCCAACAGTTGGGAGTGAAACCCTTGTTGATTGTCTTCTAGCTCACTGCAGGATATTAATACGGTTGTACTGCCTCCTCATTATCCAGCTGAGATCACCGAAATTTATAACCACTTGCATTCATACAGCCACTTTAACAGAAAAACATTCCAAGGCACACTCACTATAGTGTTTTGACCAGGTGAGAAAGAGGTCTAGGGGTCCCTTTCAGCCTTCACCTGGTCTTACTGTAACAGGGTTTTATTTTTAAACGCACTGTTTTTAGCACCCCCTTGGTGAATCCTTGTTCACCACTTTCCAATTATAAGGCAAAGAAATGAGCACAAACAGGCTTTCTTGGGTTTAAAGAAGAAAGGTGAAATTTATTAAAACTTAAATTCTAATTCACTTGATGCCTACGGATACACAACATGCCCACGTTGGCATGCATAAGTGATACACACATGCAAATAGAGACAGAAAAGAACAGAAGAAATAAAGTAGAAAAGTTTGAGGCAATATCTGAAGAGTTTTTAAAGGGTCTTTGAGCTCACTATATAGTCCTTGATTGTAGGTAGTTCTTACTTTTCATTGGGACCCAGTATTATTCTTAAACCTTGTTCACTGTAGGAGACTTTTCTCTTTTGGGTTTCAGTTCTGTCAGAAAGAGATGAGAGGAGAGGTGGTCTTTTTCAGTCCAGGAGCAAAGAGCTTTCTGCCAGTTCAAACACTGTCTCTACAATTTCAAACTCCCCAAGTTGGCCAGCAGGGTAGTCATGTGACTGGTATAACCACTTCTGGCTTTGTGTATTGTCTGGGTCAGGGAATGGTCCTTTGTTTCAAGCAGTGTCTGTTAATATGTAAAAATGTCCTTCTAACCAGGGGCTTGGCAATCCCTTGTATCCGGCCTTCTCTTCTTCCCAGCAACAATTTGAAATTTAATGTCCAGGTGGTGAAACTAATATGCCTCATTCGTGGCAGGTAGGGGCCTACATGACAATAGTGTGAGGAAAACAAATTCTGAGGCAAAGAGGAGGAGGTTAAAAGGCATGACTGGTCACAGATTTAGAATTTAAGGAGGATCCTAAAGGAAGAGAGGGAATTGGAGAAACAGAGGATTTAGGGGGGCAATTTTGCGACCATGGGACCTAAGTTGCTGAAGAAATAGTTGCCAAAGGTGGTGCTAATGAAGAAGAGTCAGGGTGGGGGCGGGAGTGGGAGGGGTGCACAAGAGGCCAGAGTCAGAGGAATGGACGGTTCAGGAATAGTTGTAGGCCTGGAAGAGCTTACGGAGATAGCTCGTGCCAAGGTCATGGAGGGATTAAAAACAAGGATTAAAAAGTTCAAATTTTAGATGTTAGAGAACTCATGTTGGAGAGTTAATGCAGGCTAGTGAGGACAGATGTACTGGACAAGTGAGACTTGATGATTTGGGCAGATAAAGAATTGAGTGTGGGACCTGAGGGTTATAGAAGTATTTAACAACGCTGCTTTATCTTTTCTGAGAAAGGAAATTCAAGATTGGAAGGTGGTCAATGTTACTGTAATCATATATGGGCTATGAATGGAACTGATGAGCTGAATGCTCTTTTCTCAGTATGCATTTTCAAATGTTCCTATGTTCATAGTTTAGATGGCTCAGTACCAGAAACAGTGCGTCATTGGGGAAATCCTCAAGAAATTTCTAATGGCATTTCTTTTGCCACTTTTTTTTTAAGGATTGTCAAAGACTCAAACAAAAATATAATGGGTGAAACTTCCAACTACGGTGAGAGCCTAAACTGGATTAGCTGCCCATTATACATTCTACATGCTTTTGGAAAGGGAGGTGTATAATGATGGGTGGCTGATCTAATAATGCAAGTTTTATACCCGAGCTAAAATTGAAAGCTATATTCAGTGCAACCAACTTTATTGTCAACCAACCAGTTTGCACATACTTATGTAGATGCTATGGAATAGATTTTGTCTTCACTCTCGGAGTGATATTATGGCAGTGTGATCACCTGTCCTTTATAAAACGTGTCTGAATTTTATTTCATTTAAATCATTTGACTTTCGCTTGTAATTTTAGCCATCAAAGTTGAAGTATTTTGTTGCATCAGATTTATTTTGTTTGATCTTGTAAACATGAAATCTGACCACGGATTTTGTGACAATATGTAGCTTATCCATGTTGTACTTTAAAAGTGAGATTCCTATGAACAGCCACTACTATTAAAAATGGGATGATAGATGAAAAGAAAGTCCCACTCAAAGGGCTGGATTTACAGAGGCGGACTGGGCCTGAAAATACCAGCGCAGCCAGTGTGACTGTTTCCTGGTGCTGGCCATATTTGTTAGGGATCCCAAGCGATCCCTCATTATGGCCAATTAAATAATTAAGGAGCTCAATTAAGCCCTTGTTAATTGGCTGCAGACCAGGTGAAAGGAGGCGGGTACACTGTGGCAAGCCAGTCTTGGCCGCCCCAGGGAATTACCTGGGCCCCATAAAAGTGTGAATGGCATAGTGGGGGACTCGGCCTTTGACAGACAGGTGCGCTTGGTGCAGCACAGGTGGCGGGGAGTGGGCAGTCAGTGCATGGGCAGTGTAGGGGGGTCATCACCCTCCTGGCACCTGAGAGGAAGAGCTTCCTGTCCCTCAATGTTCAGCTGGTCTGCGGCAAAAACAAGAACTTCCTATAGGTGTGTGCTTGCTTTCCTGGTAGTTGTCATGACTCCTTCATCCTCTGCCAATCCAGACTGCTGCAGCTCTTCACTCTAACCCCCAAAGTCTGTGGATGGATCCTCGCATATCCCTTGAAGAGATCGCCTCTCACCCCTCTACGAGAGCTCCAGACAAAGGCACAAGGTACTACAACCAATGCCACCTCCTCACTAGGACAACAATTCAGTGGCACACTCCAATACACTCCAGCAACGGTCTCATTGTGGTGGTCTTCTGCACTCTGCATAATATGGCCTTCTAGAGAGGTGTGGACCTTGAAGACAGAGACCCTGCAAGCAGACAGCTCCGGAGGAAGAGGAGGAGCAGGAGGAGGAAGAGGAGTTTGAGGGTGAGGATACAGAACACTGAGGTGCTCTGCCTGCACAGGGAGGTGGTGGGCATGGCATGGGGCATGAAGTTCCTGTCAGGATGCCACGAATGTCAGGGATCATTTGATTCAGGAACATTTCTACTGAGCCTCGCTGACCCAGGATGAAGGACATAATATGGAACTCTGAGGTACCTGTGCTAGCATATCCATTGAAGATGCTGCCTGGGACATCTAAACCCACTGTCAATGAAGGAAGCACATTTGTCCAGAGACTTGGCTGTCACCGTTGAGGAACCCCATGAGGGGTGACTCCCTCATCCTCAGTGACCTCCTCAGCCCTTGGTGGGTTCTCCGGATAACTGAAGGGGAGCACTAAATGGGGTGCAGCTGACATCCCCTCCAACATCTCTGCGCCACTGACTACATAGTGGGCATACATCCTGTGGATGTCAGTGCGCAGTTCCTGCCTGCACTCCAAGTGTTGCCGCCTATGGCTCTCAATGACCACTCTCTATGGCCACTTTCTCAATGGGAGGGCTCATGCGCTCATAACCCTGAGCCATTGTGGCACTCGTAAGCTGGATAGACTCCTCCATTCTCTGCCCATGCATTGCTTCAGGGAACTCCGACATGTGGGAGCACATCTCCTGCTGCTGGTCTAGGTAGAGCCTTCTTTCCAATGATTCCGGAGGTCCTACATCTGTGCCAAGCTGAGCAGGGCTGTGTCTGTACTCCCTCCTCTTTTGAAGGGGACTGACCACAGCTGCCTCTGACACTTCCTCCTGCATACTAGCCCTGTGCTCCTCACCAATGCCACCCCATCTAAATGCGCGGGAGGACATACTGAGGTGAGATTATCTGTGCTGGTGCATGGTACATTTGTAGGCCAGGATTTTATGTGGCCCCCTGAGGCGGGGTTGAAGGCTGGAGGGGGCACGGAGTATTGGGGCAGGGGGTCGGAGGACCTGTCATCAAGCGATCTTCCCAGGGGCAGGATAGGCTGACGACGGCCTTCCCACGCGAAGGCCAATAGAGGCCCTTAAGTGGCCTATTAACAGCCAACTAGGAGCCTCTTTCTGCCACCGCTGGGCACTTGCCAGTGGCCGGGCTAGGTGGGGTAGCCTCCGTTGTGTGGGGAGGTGAGGTGCCCTCCTTGTGGGCTTGGGGGTGGGGTCCCTCCATGGGCAATCTGTGGCCCACAGAGGACCCCTGCCAAGAACCAGCTGACCCCCACCCCCGAACTGCATGATCACCGCCACCCCCCCTGCAACAATCCACCTCGCTGGGGCCTTCTGGACTGGCCCCAGTCGCCCCGCCTCACTCGCCTTGGGTCTGGGGTCCCAGTGCTGGTCCTTGTTCCGAGGATCTATAGCACCAGCAGTGGCCATCACTCTCAGTGATGCTGCCGATAACTGATAGCAGCTCTCTGAAGCGGGATCCCCGTCTTTAAAGAGTCGGAGATCCTGGCTGCTGAAACTTTTGATTTAAAAAGGCCGGAGGATTGTTCCAGGGGAGCATGAAAAGGCAAAGGCAGGGCTTCCTCCGCCTTTTTGGCCCAGCGTTGGGAGTCCCGCCCCCAATACAAAATCCAGCCCATAAGATGTGACAGTGCTTCTTTGGTGCTTTGCTGGTCATCTTGGGCCTCTGATGGGAAGGGCGAAGGTCTCATGGTGTGGACCTCTGCACCTGTGGGAGACACAAGAATAGAACATGAGAGCTAGTCGTGGAGAGCAGAAGTCTCTGCAGTGCTGAGGCTTCCCAAAGCAACTCAGTGTTCGACGTGCTGTTGGACAATGCACCCCCTTAATGAGCACATTTTCCTCTGAAATCAGCATCGCCACCATTATTGCCCATTTTGCCATGGCTGACTTCCTCCTGGTCTGTGATTCTGGCTATTTCCATAGCCTTGATCTGAAAGTTTGGTATCCCTTCGCCTGCTTGAGTCTCGTCTGGGCATTATGTGCCTGTTTCTCCTACAAGGGCAAAAGAGAACGTGATAAGGCACTGCTGTCCTCTGTGGCCAATGGCATTTGCCCCTATTAATTAGAAGCTGCATATTTTAGTGCTGGGAGCTCCTCAGCAGCACTATGGCTCTGAGCCATTCTGAGGGGTCGATAAATGCCCTGGACACACACCATTCCTGTGCTCAGGAGCAGCCTTGCTCCGAGGCTCCTCAGCTGTTGTGTCTGCCGGAGAGTGAATTGCCTGAGGCTTGGGGGTAACACTCACTTTGCCAAAGCATATGAGATCATTGAACCTTTTCCAGCATTGGATCCAGGTTCTTCTAACTATGCTTCTGCCACGGTCAGCGACAGCGATTTCTACCCAGGCCTGTTTGATCTATGTGGGTGGCCTCCTCCTGTCACCCTCCAGGAAGAGGACCCCTCTCTCCTTTTTTTCCTCATGGCATCTAGCATGACCTCCAGGTCAGTGTCCAAAAAATGAGTGAGGCTGCCTTGCCTCGGGTTCAAGGCCTCCAGCCCTCCTGAGACATCATTGATATGAAAGGTGCAGCCCAGAGTTCACTGTGATTCTTCACTGTCCGTTTTCAGCACTGAAACAGCAGCCACAGTAATGGCTGCCATGATGAATTTAAATCGGACCCACACCTGCATTGGCCCACCTCCGCTCCTGCCCCTGCGGCTGCTAATTGGCTGCCAAACCGGTTTTCACATCAATTAAGGGGTCGTCTCCGTGAAACTCAGGACTCATTTCTGTTTTTACCACCCCCTCCCCCTGCCCCCGTGATTGGGTTCAGGATCCGAAAAGGTCCCGACTTCTGTTTCCCACCCCAAACGCAAAAATCTAGACCATTCTCTGAAGCCCTTTATATTCCCTCAAACCATCATTATCCTCTTATTATAACGGTATACTAGTTTGTTTTCAGTGGAGAAAGACAAACATGTTGCTTCTCTTGATAGAAGAACCAAGCTCCTTTAGCATTGAGCAATATTACTTTACTTGTTGTAATTGTCATTAGCCTCACCAGCAAGTGTGAGATTTAATACTAGATTTGAAGACCTGTGTCAGTTCTCCCACTTTCAACCCTACAAATAATCATTCCTGCATCCTTCATGGAGGGAAACAAAATACCAGGAAGCCTTAACTTATCGATCCCACCTCCCCCTCCCCTTCTCCAATTTCGGCAAAGAGATCTGATAGAAAATAAGGAGTTGGAAAACACCATGGGCTGAATTTTCGCCAGTGAGGTGGGAAACAGGACCCTGGTTTGTTTTCAGATCAGAAACCCGCCTTCGGTAGGAAACTGATTAAAGTTAAGATTTTCGTGTGGGTGAACTCTTAATTGGTATTCCTGTCCAATTAGAGCCATTGGGTGTGGGACTGATTCAGACGTCCCATGGCAGCCATCACTGAGGCTGCTGGTTGCTCGAAGGGAGGAATCTGCTGATTACGCCAAAGCCTTCCACAGCACCAGAGGGAAGCGAGATGTCACGGGAGAGCTGGAGGCCTGGCAGCTGGGCAGGGCTGCCCCTCGCTTCGCTGATGCAGACCTGGATCTAATGCTGGATGCTGTGAGGGAGAGGAGGGAGGTCCTCTTCTCAGAAGGTAGCAGAAGGAGGTCACCTCGTCTTACAGCAGGGGCATCTCCCTGTTCACCATCATCCTCCGCCTCCTCCTCGTCTTCTCACCTGCTGCTCCTGCCCTTCCACGATGAGCCATCCTCCATTCACCATCCTCCATTCCCACACCTGTCTAGAGGGTCCTGTATGGAGAATGCAGCAGACCGCCACAAGGGCCGAGACCCTTGCAGGCAGGTATTGGAGGTGACTGGTCCAAGCACTGAAATAGCATCTTGAAGCCCGATGGCCTGCTCAATGGTTGTCCTACTGAGCAGCTGGCATTAATTGTTTTACCCCTGTCTGGGGCTTCTGTAGAGGGGTGAGTAGCCACATGGCAGCTGCCAGGAAAATAAGTCACACTTGGAGGATGTTCTTGTGGACGCAAACCAGCTGAATGTTGATGAATCTGAGTGGGCAATCACTGGGTACCTTGAGGCCACATGGGTGCAATCGATGATGCCCTGCACCAGGGGGAATCTAGCAAAACCCATTTCCCTCTGTGCCTGCAAGGCTGCATCTGTCATGAGCTGAAAGTACTGTCCAGCCCAGGCAAAAAAGGCATCAGTGACCTGCGAGATGCAGTGTTGTGCAGCCGTTTGCGTGATGCCACCAAGGTCTACAGCTGATCCATGGAAGGATCCAGAGGCGAAGAAGTTCAAGACCACAGTGACTTTTGACAGCTACTGGCAGGGCTTGGAGACCAGTGCCGTGAGGTACGAGGTCTTCAGCAACAAGGTCACAGATGTCTGTGACCATCTGTGTGGAGAGTTAGTCTCCTGTGGCACTAGATCTCGGACATCTCTAAGTAGCTCCATCTTCAGCGGTAGATCTTGTGTTAAGGATATGACCTCCATTGCCTTTCCTCTTTGCCCTCCTGCTGCTCGGGGCTCCACCTTTCCTGCAGAGGGTGTTGCCGCTCATCACCATTGGGTCTATCTGAGAATCGTGCCCCCATTGCCAGCTGCAGCCTTCCAATTGTCCTTGGCAGCCTTTTCCCCCTGCTCTTCTGCCCAGCGATGCCAGGAGCTGACAACCCCATTCAGTGCCCAAGCACTGAATATTCACTCTCCGCACCATCTGCACAGCGCCAAGATCACCTCCTTACAAAATGCTGAGTTCCTTTTGTCCCATTGATCCTCTTAGGGGGCCAGAGTGATGCCTTGGGGTGGTTATGACTGGCTCCCCACTCTGTACCTGCCTCCCTTCAGCAGATCTGCTGTAGATCCTCCTAAAACCCATGCATCCCTTCAAAATTCTATCCTTCCCCTCCAAGCTCTTAACGAGCTTTTAAATACTTTAATTGCCCTCAATGAGAAGGAGAGTGGGATCCCTGTCTCACCCTCTCCACGCCCTTGTTAAAGTTACCAGGACTGGGAACAGAGTCCTGAAACTGTCAGGCCAGCCGGTGCAGGTATTTTCATGCCCCCCTCATCTGCCTCCTTTCCCGAACTCAGTGGGGCCTGAAAATTCAGTCCCATGTTTATTCTCTTGACCCTTCAACAGAATGGGGTAAGACGATTTCTGACTGGTACATGTAATGATGTTGTAAATGCATTCATAAAGGTTTCTGCTGTTTGGTATTTCTAGCAAAATAATAAACAGAAATTTGCTGGAGATATGCCAGATTACTGCTGTAGCTCCACAAAATGGCCAGATCCTGAGCAACACTCTCTGCCTCAAGGCAGTCAGGTGCCAGATTTTGTGACTGCAGGTGGCATATGCACCCCCTAGTACCATACATAATAGGTGCTTTCCTGCTGATTCCAAAAACTCCAGTGAGATCAGCACTGGAGAGCCCTGTAAATGTGATCCACAGTGTAACAGTAGGATCGCAATATAGCTGTTGAGATCATGGCCCACATATGTGTGGGGTCACAAGCTTTTAGAAACTGTTTGTGATTTTATTGGAAATAGAAAAGCTTGCAAGGAAAATCGTCATGAATATACTTACTATTTTGCAACACACAAGGGACAATTTTTGCCCCATTTTCAGATGGGAACAGGGTAGGTATTCAGCTGTAAATTACAGCGCAGCACTTACCATCCATTCCCGCCAGCATTGATTTTGCTGCAATTTTGCAATGGTCCAGGAAACGGACAGGAGCCTACTTACAATAGTTTATCGGGGTTCTAAGCCATATTTAGCACCTCAATACAATTTTGATCTCCCACGGCCAAACCAGTGATCCTTAAAGGCCACTCAGAAAATAGTTTTTTTTTTATCAGTGATTGAAGTTTTACCGACCACTGTTGGTTCCTCCATGTCTTCTCCCCTTAATGCTCCACTGGTAGCTTGGGTCCAAGCTGCCTGTCAGTGCTGATAGTTTGTCAGTATTATTGTAATGAGGCCCGATCATGAAAATGTTTCAGACTTTGCACCAATGTCAACAGACTGGCATAGTGGACACCCTGCCCACCCCACACCATATTTACACGATAGTCAAAAATCCCTTCATAATGTCAAGGGAGTGCTTACCTCAATACCAATTTGTGGATCAGTAGTACTGCCACCAACCCATTTACTTGCCTGTACACCTCCTTAAGTCCCAGCAATAGTTTACTGTTGCTGTTATTGGTGAAAAGGGAAATCTGACTCCCCATTAATTGCTACCAGCAACTCGTAAAATATGTTAGTACTAGTTATGACCTTTGGAAGTAAATATTTTTAAAGTGGAAGAAAATGTTTTACTGATATTTTTGGATTTGTAGTTCTGAAAATTTTGTAGAATCACATTTTATAGCCTTTTCTGTTTCATTAATTGATTAAACACGGTACATTAGGATCTGCTGACTACATGTATTTTTTGTGAATGATGTTGCACCTTTTCTTTCAGGGTGAGAGTATGGATACCTTTAATTGGGGAGTACGAAGGCGCTCTCTTGACAGCCTAGACAAGGGGGATATGCAGCTTCTGGAGGAGAATCAGCTTTCAGGAAGCACACCCAGTCTAAATAAAATTAATCATGAGGATTCAGATGAGTCCTCTGAAGAGGAGGCGCTCACAGCAAGCCAGATTCTGACACGATCACAACTAGTATGTCAATGTTTTTTAATTTATCATGCCAATCGTGAAAAGAACTAAAAAATAAAATGCACAACATAGATTAAAATTTGATAGCATCTTCCATCAGAACCTAGACGTATAAAATGTTGTGTTTAAACTACTTAAAGTGAATTCTAAAAGTAAATATATATTTGAATTTGAAAGTTTTCTTTGAAGGTATTTTCTCCTGTTTCCGTACTAGGTCTTCACAGCACACACACTTACATCAAGAAAATAATCAAGCAGGCAAATAGAATATTTCTCTGTGTAGCTGAGCTTAAAAATTAAATGTCTTTATTATCAATTAATTGCATCCATAAAGAAAGAATTATGTGAGGAACTGGGATGTGCCGGAGAATTTACTCCACAGTCCGTTTGCATCATATCTATGCTGGTCAGTTCATGTTTTATTTCTTTGTACAAAAGATAGTAAAAATTTTCACACTTAAACATTCATAAGTGAGGATCTTTCACAATCCTGAAGAAACTACCTCAACATAACAAGAATAATATCCTTGTGACATTCTAGTAGTGTGTTCGCTGAACTGAATTCATTTTCTAATATCACAAAGATTGTAAGTTTTCTATTTATACATTCAGAAATTGCTATTTCTGACTTATGAACTCATCATCCATTTTAGTATCAGTAAGGGTAATTTTTACAACATTTTTTTTTCTATTTAGCTCAATATAATACTTTGTTTAATTCCAATTCTAATACCATATTTATCAGATAAAAGCCAACCGACAGTAATAACCCCAGTGTTTGAAGCACATTTTTAGATGCCAAAATTTCTTCTTCCAAACTCTAATCATTATGAAAAGTATTAGAAAGCTATAGAGTGCGTTTACACACACTGGAGAGCTGTCAGCCATTTTGATATATCTTGCTGCTTAACACAGATGAAATGGTTTGATGATTTCTTGTGGGACATATGGGGCAATTTTGAGGCAGAATGGATAAGCGGATGATTGTTTCTACAGACACTGCAGTTACAGCATGATCCAAAATCAATTAGCACCCAATAAAAGTGTTTTTATTGTTCCCCCAATCTTAAAATTTTGTCTGTTTGGACAAATCAAAAACTGTTAGCTAAAATTAAAGCTCATGGAATTGAGGCAAATTATTGACCTGGCTAGAAGATTGGTTAGATGATAAAATAGAGGAGTAGGGATAATAGGTATGTACTCAAATTGGAAGGAAGTGACTACTGGTGTCCTACAAGGATTTGCTCTGAGGCCTCACTATTCACTATATTTATTCATGACTTGGATAACATAATGATGATGATGTCAGATTCTTCATAGGCAAAGATCATGAGAAGGTTTGTCTCTGACCGTTGGTGACTGAAGAGGCCAATTCTTGATCTGCAGGCTCTTGAGCAGTTGGGGCACAATAACCCCTGGTTTGGAAGGACTGTGGTATAAGCAGACTCCTTCAGTTGTCTGCACCTTTCTTCAGAAGCCTCACGTCTGTTTGTTTCAAACTTGTAGGCTGCTTTGCTGGTTGTATCTGTTGGTAGCCTCCTGCTCCCACACCCATTGGTCAATGTCAGCCAGAGAGAGCTGTCTTTTCAGTTGATCTTTGAACCGTTGGCAAGGTGTACCTCAATCCTGCTTACCGTAGTTCACCATAAAGCACTGCTTTTGGTATTCTGGATTTCTCCATGTGTTACACATGTCCTGCCCAGCGCAGTTGGTATTGTAAGAGAATGCCAGGCAGATTGGCCCTGTTGAGGACTTCATTGTTTGTGGTGATGTTCTGCCACTTGATCATGTTGGATCGAAGACAGCGCTAATGGAAGCACTCCAGCAGTTGCACTTGTTTTCTATACAGACCCATACAAGAGGGTGGTGTTTACAGCTTCTCTGTGTAATTGAATTTTGTTGGAGATGCATAGTGAACAGACACACTTCGAATCGGCCAAAGGAGCTGTTGGCCTTTGGTCGATTCTCTATATCCTTGTTGACAGTGGTATAATTTGAGATAATGCTACCTAAACTGTTCTACTCCATTGAAGTTGCTACTGTCAGTGCTGATTTGCAGTGAATTATAATTTCCTCTGGGCCATGGTTGGTACAACATTTTTGTTTTCTTTTAGGCTAATATTAAGGCCAAAGGCATTTGCTGCCTCAGAAACAATAGTCAGCAAACAGAAGTTCAACAATAAACTCTTCTGTGATTTTGGTGTATGCCAGTAGTCATCACAGATCTGTTCAGAAGCAAATGTATATGCCCTTTGTCAAGCCTGCCTTTGCCTCCTGGATAACACATTAGAAAGCCATATATCCAAGTTCGCCAATGACACAAAGATTAGTGGCATAATAAGTAGTGTAGATGACAACATAAAATTAGAGATATTGATAGATTAAGTGAATGAGAAAAACTGTGGCAGATGGATTTAAGCACAGGTAAGTGTGAGGTCATCCATTTTGGACCAAAGAAGGATAGATCCCAAGTATTTTTAAAATAGTGAAATGCTAGGAACAGTAGTGGTCCAAAGAGATTTAGGGGTCAATGTAAACAGACCACTAAAATGTAGTGGGAAGGTACAAAAAAAACCAAAAGATTAATGAAATGTTAGCTTTATATCCAAAGGGCTAGATTTATAAAGGGGAGAAAAATTTTGCTGTAACTATACAAAGCACTGGTGAGACCACATTTGGAGTACTGCGTACAGCTCTGGACACTGCACCTTGGAATGGATATATTGTCATTCGAAGGTTGTGCAGTGCAGATTTACCAGAATGTTGATCAGGGCTCCATGTATCAAATTACAAAGAAAAAATTACATCAGCTGGCTTTTATTACCTGAGATTTAGAAGGTGAGGGGTGGATTTTATTGAGGTTATTAGGATTTTGAAATTCAGAGGAGAAGAAACTTTCTGCTATTGGAGTCTAGGACAAGGGGACATAACCTTAAAATCAGAGTCAGGCCATTCAGGAGAGAGTTAGCAAAAATTTCACACAAAGGGTGATCAAAGTGTACAATCTTCTCCCACAAAAAGTAGATTGTGGCTCAATTAATATTAAATGAGATTGATCTTTTTGCTAACCAATAATAGAGTCAAAGTGGGTGAAAGGAGTTAGGGTAGGGATCAACCACGGTCTCATTGAATGGGGGAAACACGCTTCAAGCCTAATGGGCTACTCCTGCTTCTATGTTCCTAGACCCTGCGGGCCATCAGCAGCAGCAGAATTGTACTCGACCACAATCTGTAACCTCATGGCCTGGCATATCCCCCACTCTACCATTACCGTCAAGCCAGGAGACCAACCCTGGTTCAATGAAGAGTGCAGGAGGGCACGCCAGGAGCAGCACCAGGCATACCTCAAAATGAGGTGTCAACCTGGTGAAGCTACAACCCAGGACTACTTGCATGCCAAACTGCATAAGCAGCATGCAATAGACAGAGCTAAGCGATCCCACAACCAATGTATCAGATCTAAGCTCTGCAGTCCTGCCACATCCAGTGGTGAATGGTGGTAGACAATTAAACAACTAACTGGAGGAGGTGGCTCTACAAATCCACATCTTCAATGATGGGGGAGCCTAGCATATCAGTGCAAAAGATAAGGCAGAAGCATTGGCAACCATCTTCAGCCAGAAGTGCCGGGTTGATGATCCATCTCGGCCCGCTCCTGAAGTCCCTAGCATTACAGATGCCAGACTTCAGCCAATTCGATTCACTCCACGTGATATCAGAAAGCGACTGAAGGCACTGGATACTGCAAAGGCTATGGGTCCAGACAATATTCCGGCAATAGTACTGAAGGCCTGTGCTCCAGAACTTGCCGCAACCCTAGCCAAGCTGTTCCAGTATAGCTACAACACTGGCATCTACCCTGCAATGTGGAAAATTGCCCAGGTATGCCCTGTACAGAAAAAGCAGGACAAGTCCAACCCGGCCAATTACCACCCCATCAGTCTACTCTCAATTGTCAGTAAAGTGATGGAAGGTGTCATCAACAGTGCTATCAAGCAGCACTTGCTTCGCAATAACCTGCTCTGTTTGGGTTCCGCCAGGGCCACTCAGCTCCTGACCTCATTACAGCCTTGGTTCAAACATGGACAAAAGAGCTGAACTCAAGAGGTGAGGTGAGAGTGACTGCCCTTGCCATCAAGACAGCATTTGACCGAGTATGGCATCAATGAGCCCTAGCAAAACTGGAGTCAATGGGAATCAGGGGGAAAACTCTCTGCTGGTTGGAGTCATACCTAGCGCAAAGGAAGATGGCTGTGGTTGTTGGAGGTCAATTATCTGAGCTCCAGGACATCACTGCAGGAGTTCCTCAGGGTAGTGTCCAAGGCCCAACCATCTTCAGCTGCTTCATCAATGACCTTCCTTCAATCATAAGGTCAGAAGTGGGGATGTTCGCTGATGATTGCACAATGTTCAGCACCATTCGCAACTCCTCAAATACTGAAGCAGTCCGTGTAGAAACGCAGCAAGACCTGGACAATATCCAGGCTTGGGCTGATAAGTGGCAAGTAACATTTGCGCCACACAAGTGCCAGGCAATGACCATCTCCAACAAGAGAGAATCTAACCATCTCCCCTTGACATTCAATGGCATTACCATCACTGAATCCCCCACTACCAACATCCTAGGGGCTACCATTGACCTGAAACTGAACTGGAGTAGCCATATAAATACAGTGGCTACAAGAGCTGGTCAGAGGTTAGGAATCCTGAGGTGAGTAACTCAGCTCCTGACTCCCCAAAGCCTGTCCACCATCTACAAGGCACAAGTCAGGAGTGTGATGGAATACTCTCCACTTGCCTGGATGGGTGCAGCTCCAACAACACTCGAAGCTCGACACCATCCAGAATAAAACAGCCCGCTTGATTAGCACACTATCCACGAACATTCACTCCCTCCACCACCGGCGCACAGTGGCAGCAGTGTGTACCATCTACAAGATGCACTGCAGCAACGCACCAAGGCTCCTTAGCACCTTCCAAACCCGCGACCTCTACCACCTCAAAGGACAAGAGCAGCAGATGCATGGGAACATCACCACCTGCAAGTTCCCGTCCAAGGCGCACACCATCCTGACTTGGAACTATATCGCCGTTCCTTCACTGTCGCTGGGTCAAAATCCTGGAACTCCCTTCCTAACAGCATTGTGGGTGTACCTACCTCACATGGACTGCAGTGTTTAAGAAGGCATCTCACCACCACCTTCTCCAGGGCAATTGGGGATGGGAAATAAATGCTGGTATAGCCAGTGATGCCCACATCCAATGAATGAATAAAAAAGACAGAATTTAATTCAATTTTGAAAGGTAAATTTCAGTACTTTAATGAAAAAAGTTATGCTTTAAAGCAGCCAACATTATAATATTGCACCTGGAGAACACCATTATTTCTGCTCTAAGTTAGAGAAGGTTAATTTTGGTAGATTTTAGAGTTTTAGCTCATGAAGAAATTACATCATTTAAAACAAATGTAATACCTAAAACAAATGCAAAGAAATTTCATCAATTGTTTACTGATTTTTTAACATGTCAAAAATTAAGTTTTTGATTGATTTCCATTTGTCTACTCAAGGATCTTCAAATTATACTGCGCAATATATTGCAGTATTTTGTTAGACATTATATATGCTTATAACACAGGTACATATAAGGTTTAATTTAGTTCCGACTGGCATCATATGCATTCAAATCATAATGGTAATACTGATATTTTCTTAAATTTGTGTTCTGTAGATGATGAATTTTGTACCTACTGAAGACACAAGTCACATGGATTCGCTATCAACCTCAGGCGACACAGCTTCTGCAGATCCACTTTCAGTAAACACAAGGACCCCTAGTTTGGAGGTCTCTCTGGCTGATGAAACAGACCAGCAGGTGCCTGGGAGGTCAAAGGTGAAGGAGCTTTGGTGGCATGCCAATCAATATTCATTATAAATGATTTCCATGTTTCTTCTCTGTTTATCATAATTTTGGGACTAAGTGGTATGGGTAGTCTTTGATAATGGTGGCTTGGTCATGTGTGGATTTGCATGTTTTTTAACCTCTTGCTGAACTGTTCTTAGCAGTGGAAATGGGTCATTAAGGAGTTTGCACTTTAAGAATATAATTATTGGAAACTGCCTGTTGCTAATTTATACTAATTTATTTCACAACGAAACTTGATTTTGCAAAGTGCTATGATCATTAAAAAGGTTCTGAATGGGTTGAGGCTATGGTTTATCCTGTTAACCATATGTTCATATCAAAGGGGTGGATATTTGCATGTGCAATTTTGAATCTGTGGTGTCTGGGAGAATACTCTATTGCTCTAAGGCCATACTTGCTGGTATCCAGCCAAAATATTACACCCCAGCTCTTCAAAAATTACCAACGACATTTCAACACAAGTGGATATAGTCACAAGTCCGATGAGGAAAAGGTTACTGTTTCTGAGATGAAGGTTGGTGAGAAATAAACTCTAATTTATAAGTGCTGTATGAGGAAGTATTGTAAAAATAATTTAAGGAAAATGTATAATTCCAAGATAAAAACAGATTATCTTAAACATTATTCTTATTCTAAGTTACTTTTAACTTGCATAATTGGCAATTAAACGATAACCATATTAAAAATTGTATTTAATGTGTATTTTAGTGTTAATTTCTAATACTTTTAATTATCCACCATGTATAGCAAGATGATGCTGTTTTGAGACATTTTCTGAATATTGGATTGGGGCAGTTCTGTGTTACTTTCTGCTACCATGTTGTTAAAACAAAGAACTCATTTATTAGGACACTGATCACCCAATAGGAAATCTGACTGCTGTCAGCAACACAGATAGCGATAAGGGCTGACCTCTCGTTATCACTAAGTTAATGCAGCATGCAGTGCAGAACCAGAAATCTGGAAACGCAATCAGGACTGTACTGCAAACCTTTTTCTGAACAGTTCAGCCAAGGGAAGCATGTAGTTGAGGATGAGTGGGAAATGCTGTGAAATATTGGATGGAATAAACATAATGAAAGAGGAAATATTAAGGGGTTTAGCATTTTTGAAAGTGGATGAATCACCAGGCTTGGATGAAATGTATCCTAGCTGTTAAGAGAAACAAGGAAGGAAATAGTGGAGGCTCTGTCCATCATTTTGGAGTCCTCTCTGGGTACTGACATGGTGCCGGCGGCTAACAAGGAAGATCGATGAGGGTAATGTGTTTGATGTAGTCTACATTTTAGCAAGGCTTTTGACAAGGTCATGGCAGGCTGGTCAGAAAAGTAAAAGCCCATGCGATCCAAGAGAAAGTGACACATTGGATCCAAAATTGGTTCAGTGGCAGGAAGCAAAGTGTATTGGGCAACAGGTGTTTGTGACTGGAAGGCTGTTTCCTGTAGGATTCAGCAGGGCTAAGTACAAGATCCCTTGCTTTTCATAGTATATGTTAATGATTTAGACTTAAATGTAGAGCGCATGGCTAAGAAGTTTACACATGATACAAAATTAGCCATGTAGTTAGTAGTGAAAAAGAAAGCTGTAGACTGCAGGAAATATCAGTGGGCTTGTCAGGTGGGCAGTAAAGTGGAAAATAGAATTCAATTCAGAAGTATGAGGTAATGCCTTTGGAGAGGGTAAACAATGCAAAGAAATACACAATAACTGGTCAGCTTCTGAGAATTGTAGAGGAACAGAGGGACTTTGGCGTGCATGCCCACAAACCCCTGAAGGTAGAAGGACAGGTAGATAAAGTGGTTAAGAAGGCATATGGGATACGTTTCTTTATTAACCAAGGCATGTAATATAAGAGCAGTGAGGTTGTGTGAGAACTGTATAAAACACTAATGATGCCACAGCTAGAATACTGCATACAGTTCTGGTCTACAGGAAGGATGTGATGACACTAGAGAGGTGTCATGCAGACCCCCACCTGCCAAGAATGAGGCATATTAATTTTGTCATATGAACATTAATTTTAAACTGTTGCTGGAGTGAAGAAATGACTGGTTAAAGAGATCACCAGACATTTGGGCTGGAAGGACATTTGCATACTAAGAGGTGCTGCTTGTGGAGACAAAAGACCATTCTCTGCTCTAATTAACCCAAATGGATTTTGATCACCAGACATTGAAGGTGCAAGGAAGTGCATTCCAGGGACTGCTAAGATCATACTATCCACAAATCTCAGAGGAGAGACTGTTCCACATGGCTAACCTGCTGGGCAACCTGGGGTTTTTTTTTTTGAATTGTGCCACACAGAAAGGAACAGAGGGCAGTTTGCATGAAACTGGAACAAGGAAGCCTCTCTCCTGGTTGTCTCTCTCGCTTTCTGCCAAGCCACCGGACCCACGGAAGACACGTAAACCTCAAGGGAAAAGACTCCAACATCGAAACAAGTTGAAGCATGTACTGGGCCCCAATAAACAGCAGATCTTACTGGCAACCAAAGGCTCCACATTGAACTCAATTATAATTCTGATGTTCTTCTTCTTAGAGATACAGCACTAAAACAGGCCCTTCGGCCCACCGAGTCTGTGCAGACCAAGAACCACCCATTTATACTAACCCTACAGTAATCCCATATTCCCTACCGCCTACCTACATCAGGGGCAATTTACAATGACCAATTTACCCATCACCTGCAAGTCTTTGGCGGTGGGAGGAAACCGGAGCACCCGGCGAAAACTCACGCAGTCACAGGGAGAACTTGCAAACTCCGCACAAGCAGTACCCAGAATTGAACCCGGGTCCCAGGAGCTGTGAGGCTGCGGTGCTAACCACTGCGCCACTGTGCCGCCCAAACTTTTCCACTTTTAGTCTTTTCTACTTTTTCTGTCTCTATCTGCATGTGTTTATTCCGTATGCATGCTAGTGTGGTTGTGTTGCATATTCGTAGTCGTTAACCGGATTAGAGTTGAAGATTAATAAACTTCCACCTTTCTTGTTTAAATCTAAGGAAACCTATCTGATTTCTTTGCATTACAATTGGAGCAGTGAACAAGGATTCACTGAGGGGGAGCTAGAAAACAATGTTTTAAAATTAAACCCTGTTATGGTTAAACCAGGCAAAGGCTGAGAGGGAACCCCTACACCCCTTCTCACCTGGTCGTAACAGAGGGTACAGAGGAGCAATGCAATGATGTTGCCAGGAATGGAGAATTTTCGCTATGAGGGAGGATTGGATAGGCTGGGGTTGTTTTGTTTGGAACAGAGGAGGCTGAGTAAAGGCCGGCTTGGGTCTGCAAATGAAACCCGACCCAGCCCGAGTCCTTTCATTTTTTTTCCCGCACCCAACCCGACCACACCACCTGGAATGTTCAGTTAACCTAGCTTCCATTTTTCACTTTTTAAGCTTGTGCAGATAAGCAACAAAAACTGTAACTGGATTTGAAAGGTTGTTTAAAAATTACATCAAGATTGGAGCCACATACCGGAGGTGGTGATAGTGTGTCCGACCCGGCCCAAGCCTGAATGCCAGACCCGGAAGAGCGACCCGACTTAAACCTAACAAATGTCTGGTCCCGTCTGGTTCAGGTCAGGTAGCCATGCTCTTGAGGCTGAGGGGTGATTTCATTAAGGTTTATAAAATTATGAGGGGCTTCGAGGGACTGGATAGGAAGGACCTATATCTCTTAGCAGAGAATAACCAGGGGGCATAGATTTAAAGTAATTAGTAGAAGGATTAGATAGAGGTTGAGAATTTTTTTCTCTTAGAGGGCGGTGGGGATCTGGAACTCACTTCTTGAAAGGGTGGTAGAGGCAGAAACCCTCATTGCATTTAAAAAGTACTTGGATATATGCTGGAAGTGCCATAACCTACAAGGCTATGGACCAAGAGCTCGTTTTCAGCCAACACACACACAATAGGTTGAACGGTCTCCTTCTGTGCTGTAAATTTCAATGACTCTATGATTGAGCAGGCTAACGTTCTGGGTTTGATCTGGCTCTTGTTGTACATTCGCTCTGAAGCCATTCTCTGGTATCTGACAGGAATTATGAGCCACGTATGCAGGCCATGTCCTTGTTGCCCAATATCCAGCCTGAAACCTCATGGCTTGGTTGGAATAAAGGCGATACAGAGGGCAGAAGCAAGATGAACAAATTGTGACTGCTGTCTGGAAGCCAGGCAAAGACCTGCATGATATCTGTGGTTGCAAACAAGTGGAACATTGAGGGAGAGGAATTTTTCTCTATTCAGAATGATGATGATGAGAATGCAAGGGAATGTGGATGCAGTCTATTGCACCTTTTAGATCCTTGGGAAGCCTGTAATATGGGCCAGCCTCTTGCTTTCTCTGTCTATTCGGAAAGTGATGTAACTATTTCTCCTGCTATAGAGTGCTTTGATCTCCCCTAATACAATGGTGAACAGCAAACTGCGAGAAGTTGCTGATTTCACCTGCTGCAGCCTTGAAACAAACCCCTGGTTCAAGGACTTTCTGTTAATAAGTGTGCCCACATAGCCCAACGCCTAATTATATGATGGTGTACACATAGACCTCCCCATGATCAGAACTGGCTATTAAGTCTTTCGCACATGCCCTCAGGTATGCTTCTTTGAACTTTCCAAGGATGGACTGAAGCACTTTGTGAGACGAGGCCAGATACTAATTAGTAAACTTTACAGGCAGTAAGGGAATGACAGCATAATAGATGCAATCAAATCTCACCTTGATTTGGCTAACTACAGAAGCCTCTTAACAAACAAGGAATATGTAAAAAATACATCACATTATTCCAGCTGTGGGCTCACAACTTTTTCTGGCCAGCCTTCTGTTCCTCGCCAGCTGTAGGCTTGAGATAACTATGCTTTCCCTCATTCAACCTGGCTTCGTGCCCAGACCTAGCTGCTTGACTGACTTCCTCTGTGTCCTCTTGTCTTTTCTTCCATATGTGTACCCAGGAAGTGGTAAATTTGCCCTCTAACTTCTTTCCCAGTCAGTGTTTCACCAGTGAACCTATCAACCAAACTGACTACTTCTCTTCCACCCTATAATTCTCAAAACACAACATTTAAACCTAAATCATTCCAAGGTGATTGTCAAGATTCAATCCCATTTTATCTGCATTTTTATTAATCCCAGTAGATTTTTTTTTCCTCCCCCATCTCCCATATGGAATGACAGCAATATCCTATTAGGATGTGAAGCTAATCTAATTCCAAAAAAATATTGTCATTGCAGGCCCCCCCCCCACCTGCCAAGCATGAGGCTTATTAATTTTCCACATGGACATTAAATTTCACACTGTTGTTGAAGTGAAGAAAGGACTTGCTTTAAAACAAATTGCCAGATCTTGGCTGGAAAGACATGTTCATATTGTCAGACAGTGTTTGGAAGGACAAAGCAGCCATTCGCTGACACATTCAACCCACAATGAACCCTTGGCTGGAAAGATATTTGCATATTAACAGTGCTTGAAATGTGTCCCTGACACATTTAACCCACATTGGACATTTGATCACCAGACATTGAAGGTGGGGGAGCTCGCATTCCAGGTTGACTGCTAAGCTGGCCGAATACACAAACAGACATGGTCAAACCAGCTAGTCACATGACTAACTTGGGCAACCTGAGTTTTTTTTTTTTGAATTTGTGCAAACAGTTTGGGTAGAAAGCAGGATGCTTCTGTCCGCTCCCATCTCTTTCTCTCAGAACTCTCAATCCACTGAAGACACATGAACCCCAAGAGAGAAAAGTCTCCTACAGCAAACAAGCTTTAAGAAGAATACTGGCCCCAACAAAAAGATCTACCTTCAATAAAGGACACTACAATGAGCTTGAGGAACCAGTACACAAAAAACCTCCTCAAATATTGCCTCAAACCTTTCCACTTTAGTTCTTCTGTTTTCTTTCGGTCTCTATATCTGCATGTGTGTATCGCGTATGCATGCTCGTGTGGGCGTGTCGTGTATCCATAGGCGTTAACCAAATTAGAATTTAAATTTAATAAATTTCAACTTTTCTTCTTTAAACCTTAGAAAGCCTGTTTGTGCTGGTTTCTTTGTCTTATATTCAAGATGGCGTTAGTCAGCAGGTTGCAGAGAAGTGGGCTGCTGAAAGTTTTAGTCAGGGACAGCTGGCACCGTGTGCTGGCCACTCTGAACCAGGAGAATCTCCTTCTGAGCTGCGAGCAACCCGGGGTCCCCGCCACCTGGAATGGTCTCACCGGCGGAGCCGGCTCGCAGAGTCCTCAGCCTGGATCCCAAAGTCCGAAAGCCACCGGGATCCAGAATGCCTACACCAAGTCCCCGAGAGCATCAGCAACAAGAAATGCATCTGGGTCATCAAGCATGAAGTCATGAGCTTGGGAATCAGCATCAAGGGAGGCAGGGAAAACAAGATGTCAATCCTGATCTCAAAAATCTTCAAAGGTCTGGCAGCCGACAAGACCAAGGCTCTATCTGTGGGGGACGCCATCGTAACATTCTGGAGCCCCCCTCGCACCCCCTTACTCCCCCTCCTCTTCCCACCGGCATCCACCTATCCCTGAGTAAGGGCCCTAACAACCCCACTGCCTTGTGGGAGTCTCGGGAGAGACCAAGGTTAAGGGAGTAAACCCTAACAGAAAATCCGGAGCGGAACCCCGAAGGCGGTCATGTGTCACCTTTGGCATGTTTCCAGCAGGTCCTGTAGCCATACAAGTGGCAAACGTCATGCTCTGCACTCCTTTAGACCCCACAGGAAGGCCGAAAGGGGGGTTTTGACACTTGGGCAACTCGCAGCCTCTATACGTCCGCCCAGGCATGCGCCATGGAGAGGTGACTCCATAGTCGCCTCACAGCGACCAAAACAACACGGAAGGCAGCAGTTACGGGTTATAAGCCCAGCTCAATTGGCGTAAAGACTGGGCGCCACAGGTTGCCTTTGTCGGTGGGAGAGGTCATCGCATCTCACTGGACAGCAACCGCCCGCCTCAAACCAGGCAACCCCTGGTCAGTAAGGTTCTGTCCCGCCACAGTCCACCTGCTTCAATGGGTGCTTGGAACTCAGGGTCATTGCCTGACAAGTGGACTGTAACACCGCACCAAACAGCATGACAAAAAAAAGAAAGAAGGTACCAGCCCTTTGTTTTGCAAGCTGGAAGTCCGAACTATGTGTCCTGGCTTGTCAGACAACCTGACGCAAATCAACGATTCTCGGAAGACCGCCATCAATAACAATGAGCTCAGTAGACTCAATGTGGACATGACAGCACTTCAGGAGACACGCCTCCCTGCGAGCGGATCTCTAACAGAGCAAGACGACACCTTCTTCTGGCAGGGTAGGGATCCTGAAGAACCAAAACAGCATGGAGTGGGCTTCACCAGCAGAAACTCCTTGCTCAGCATGATGGAGCCACCTTCAAATGGCTCGGAATGCATACTGTCCATCCGACTGCTCACCGCCTCTGGCCCAGTACACCTACTCAGCATCTATGCTCCAACACTCTGCTCCCCACCTGAAGCTAAAGACCAGTTTTACGAGGAACTCCATAATATCATTAGTAGCATCCCCAATACCGAACATCTGTTCCTGCTGGGGGGCTTTAATGCCAGGTTTGGGGCCGACCATGACTCCTGGCCCTCCTGCCTTGGACGCTATGGTATTGGAAGGATGAATGAGGAATGGACAGAGACTGCTTGAGTTGTGTACCTACCATAATCTCTGCATCACCAGCTCGTTCTTTCATACTAAACCCTGTCACCAGGTTTTTTGGAGGCACCCAAGATCACTGTCGTTGGCACCAGCTGGACCTCATCTCTTAAACAGCGTTCAAATCACACACGGCTTCCACAGTGCGGACTGCGACACCGACCACTCCCTGGTGTGCAGCAAGGTTAGACTCAAACCAAAGAAGCTGCACCACTCCAAGCAGAAGGGCTGCCCACACATCAACACCAGCAGAATTTCCTATCCACAGCTGTTACGTAAGTTTCTAAATTCAGTTGAAAAAGCCCTTCAAAACACTCCTACAGGGGATGCAGAGACTAAGTGGGCCCACATCAGAGGCACCGTCGATGACTCAGCAATGACCACCTACGGCAAACGTGTGAAGCAGAACGCAGATTGGTTTCAATCTCAATTTGAAGAGCTGGAACCTGTCATAGCCACTAAGCGCATTGCACTGTTGAACTACAAGAAAGCCCCCAGCAAGTTAACATCCGTAGCACTTAAAGCAGCCAGAAGCGCTGCAAAAAGAACAGCCAGGCGCTGTGCAAATGACTACTGGCAACCCCTATGCAGTCATTCAGCTGGCCTCTGACACCGGAAACATCAGAGAGGAATGAATGATGGCATTGAGAACTTTTGGGCCAACCATCAAGAAGATCGCCTTCCTTCAAGTCTAAATCAGGGGACAAAATCACTGACCAACACAAGCAAATGGACCGCTCGGTGGACCGCTACCTAGAACTGTACTCCAGGGAAAATGTCACAGAGACCGCCCTCAATGCAGCCCAGTCTCTGCCAGTCATGGATGAGCTGGACGAACAGCCAACAAAATCGGAACTCGGTGATGCCATTGATTCTCTAGCCAGTGGAAAAATCCCTGGGAAGGACGGCATTACCCCTGAAATAATCAAGAGTGCCAAGCCTGCTATACTTTCAGCACTCTACGAACTGCTGTGCCTCTGCTGGGATGAGGGAGCAGTACATGCGCGATGCCAATATCGTCACCCTCCATAAGAATGAGGGTGACCCCGGTGACTGCAACAACTACCGTAGAATCTCCCTGCTCAGCATAGTGGGGAAAGTCTTCGCTCGAGTCGCTTTAAACAGGCTCCAGAAGCTGGCTGAGCGTGTCTACCCTGAGGCACAGTGTGGCTTTCGAGCCACCATTGAAATGCTGTTCTCCCTTCGCCAGCTACAGGAGAAATGCCAAGAACAACAGATGTCCCTCTACATTGCTTTCATTGATCTCACCAAAGCCTTTGACCTCGTCAGCAGACGTGGTCTCTTCAGACTACTAGAAAAGATCGGATGTCCACCAAAGCTGCTAAGTATCATCACCTCATTCCATGACAATATGAAAGGCACAATTCAACATAGCGGCGCCTCATCAGACCCCTTTCCTATCCTAAGTGGCGTGAAACAGGGCTGTGTTCTCGCACCTACACTGTTTGGGATCATCTTCTCCCTGCTGCTCTCATATGCGTTCAAGTCTTCAGAAGAAGGAATTTTCCTCCACACAAGATCAGGTGGCAGGTTGTTCAACCTTGCCCGTCTTAGAGTGAAGACCAAAGTACGGAAAGTCCTCATCAGGGAACTCCTCTTTACTGATGCTGCATTAACATCTCACACTGAAGAGAGTCTGCAGAGACTCATCGACAGGATTGCGGCTGCCTGCAATGGATTTGGCCTAACCATCAGCCTCAAGAAAATGAACATCATGGGACAGGATGTCAGAAATGCTCCATCCATCAATATCGGCGACCACGCTCTGGAAGTGGTTCAAGAGTTCACCTACCTAGGTTCAACTATCACCAGTAACCTGTCTCTCGATGCCGAAATCAACAAGCGCATGGGAAAGGCTAAGAGAGTGTGGGGAAAATGGCGCACTGACATGGAACACAAAAGACCGAATGTATCAAGCCTGTGTCCTCAGTACCTTGCTCTACGGCAGCGAGGCCTGGACAACGTATGTCAGCCAAGAGCGGCGTCTCAACTCATTCCATCTTCGCTGCCTCAGGAGAATCCTTGGCATCAGGTGGCAGGACCGTATCTCCAACACAGAAGTCCTCGAGGTGGCCAACATCCCCAGCATATACACCCTACTGAGCCAGCGGCACTTGAGATGGCTTGGCCATGTGAGCCACATGGATGATGGCAGGATCCCCAAGGACACATTGTACAGCGAGCTCGTCACCAGTATCAGACCCACCGGCCGTCCATGTCTCCACTTTAAAGAGGTCTGCAAACGCGACATGAAGTCCTGTGACATTGACCACAAGTCGTGGGAGTCAATTGCCAGATATCGCCAGAGCTGGTGGACAGCCATAAAGGCGGGGCTAAAGTGTGGCAAGTCAAAGAGATTTAGCAATTGGCAGGAAAAAAGACAGAAGCCAAGGGGAGAGCCAACTGTGTAACAGCCCCGACAACCAATTTTAACTGCAGCACCTGTGGAAGAGTCTGTCACTCTAGAATTGGCCTTTACAGCCACTCCAGGCACTGCTTTACAAACCACTGACCACCTCCAGGCACTTACCCATTGTCTCTCGAGACAAGGAGGCCAAAGAAGAATTGGAAAACCGTGAACAAGGTTTCACCAAGGGGGAGCTAAAACAGAGTGTGTTTAAAAATAAAACCCTGTTACAGCTTGACCAAGTGAAGGCTGAAAGGGAACCCTGGACCTCTTTCTCACCTGGTCATAGCTGTGTCAAAATGGATTATATAAAAAAAAAGACCAATAAGCCTTGTGGAAGGCATTAACGCCTGCCTTGTGTTTTCAATTTCCTATCCTAGATAGTCTTGCAGAGTGGGTGGGGGAAATCAGAAGGAGAAAAGAGGATAAGGTAGGAGGAAACCCTGTGTGACATCTCCTCCAGCTTTGCCAAAGCCACCACTCTATACCTGACCATGATGGTCAGCATGCTTTCTTAAAGGCGGGGTGGGGGGGAGGAAAGAGGCTGTGTATGTATGAGGCTCTTCTTCCTCTGGTGCGAGCCTGCTTACAAGAGTTGTGTGTGACCACCTGCATGAAAGAAAGTTTGTCTTCTGTGGTGTTTGGAGAAGGTGTCTGTCATGGTACAATAGCTGGTAATCAATCTGTCTGACGTGAGTTGCGAGTAAGTGAAGATTCTAATAATGATGAGCCTGAGGACAAGGAGGTGTAGTGAATAATGAACAGCTCTGTCTGAAAGCAAAAACATGAAAAACAAGTTTAAGACTGGTACATGGTTTAAAAAAACCATCAAAATGGTGGCCATGGTCTGAAATTGTTGCATCCAGAAGGCTGTAAAGTGCCTAATTGGAAGATGAGGTGCTGTTCCTCGAGCTTACGTTAAATTTCACTGGAACACTGCAGCAGGGTGAGGACAGAAATGTGAGCATGAGAGCAAGGTGGTGAATTAAAATGGCAAGAAACCGGAAGCTCGGGGTCATGCTTGTGAACTGAGCGGCGGTGTTCTGCAAAGTGGTCACCCAATCTGCGTTTGGTTTCCTCAGTGTAGAGGAGACCGCATTGTGAGCAGCGAATGCAGTATACTAAATTGAAAGAAGTATAAGTAAATTGCTGCTTCACCTGGAAGGAGTATTTGATTATTAGCCAGGAACAGACTGAAACTGCAAAACCAGTGGCCAGTCACAGGCTCAGCAGGAGACTGCAGTCTCTGAGTCACAGCAGTGGTGGAAGCAGGGCAGTAAACTGATCAAAGTTACTTTTAAATATCGCAAAAGAGCAGCAGATCTGAGACAGAAGTTGGGTCTTATGGTAGAGCCAGTGTAGTGCAGAGCGGGGGTCGTCTTGATGTTGAGAGAAGTCCAGGAATTTGAAGCCAAGTCAAGGAAATAGTGCAGGAGGGAGGGCTTTAGTTTCCTGGATCACTGGGTCTGTTTCTGGCAAAGGTGGGACCTGTACAAGTTGGACGGGTTTTACCTGAACCGGAATGGGACCAACATCTTTGCTGGGAGGTTTGCTACTGCTGTTGGGGGGGGGGGGGGGCGGGGTTAAACTAATTTGGTAGGGGGTGGGATACAGAATGGAGGTACAGTAGGGGGTGATGCACAGTCAAATATAAAACAGAAACTGAGTCTGTCTGGAAAGCAGGGCAAATATAGACTTGTTAAGGCACAAGTGAAAAATGCAAGGCTGGATTGCATCTATTTTAATGCAAGGAGTCTTACTAGTAAGGCAGATGAATTTAGGGCAATGATTAGCACATGGGATAATGATATTACTATCACAGAGACACGGTTGAGAGAGGGACAGGACTGGCAGCTCAATATTCCATGGTATAGAATCTACAGGTGTGAGGGGGGGGGGGGGGTAAAAGAGGAGGTGGCATTGAACTGTTGATCAAGGAGTCAATTACTGCAGTAAGGAGGGATGATATCTTAGAAGATTCCTCAAGTGAGGCCATATGGGTAAAACTTGAAAACAAAAAGGGGGGAATCACCCGGCTGGGAGTGTATTACGGGACTCCAAACAGTCGGAGAGATAGAGGAGCAGATATGTAGAAAAATCTCAGAGAGGTGTACAAATAATAGGGTAATAGGGAATTTTAACTTTCCCAATATCAACTGGGATAGTCTTCGTGCAAAAGGCTTAAAGGGGACGGAATTCTTAAAATGTAGACAGGAGAACTTTTTGAGCCAATACGAAGAAAGTCCTACAAGAGAAGGGGCAGTACTGGACCTAATCCTAGGGAATGAAGCCAGACAAGTGGTAGAAGTGTCAATGGGGGAGCATTTCAGGGATAGTGACCATAACTCTAAGATTTAAGGTAGTTATGGAAAAGGACAAAGATGGACCAGAAATAAAGGTACTGAATTGAGGGAAGGCCGATTTCAATGTGATAAAAACAGGATCTGGTCAAAGTGGACTGGGAGCAGCTACTTGTAGTAAAGTCTACATCAGACCAGTGGGAATCATTCAAAGAGGAAATAGTGAGAGTTCAGAGCCAACATGTACCCGTTAAGGTGAAGGGTAGGACCAACACGTCCAGGGAACTCTGGATGTCAAGGGATATAGAGGATTTGATAAGGGGGGATAAAAGGAAGATTATGGCAAATTCAGAGTGCTGAAAACAGCAGAGACACCAGAGGAGTATAGAAAGTGTGGAGGGGTACTTAAAAAGGTAATTAGGAGAGTGAAGAGGGGAAATGAAAAAACACTGGCAGGCAAGATAAAGGAAAATCCTAAAGCATTTTATAAGCATACTAAGGGCAAGAGGATAACCAGGGAAAGAGTAGGGCCCATTAGGGACCAAAGTGGCAATCTGTGTGTGGAGCCGGAGGACATAGGTGAGGTTTTAAATTATTACTTTTCATCTGTGGTCACTATGGAGAAGGACGATGTATGTGTAGAGATCAGGGAGGGGAATTGTGATATACTTGAACATATTAACATTGAAAGGGAGGAGGTATTAGTTGTTGTAGAGGGTTTAAAAGTGGATAAATCCCCAGGTCCAGATGAGATGTATCCCAGGCTGTTGTGAGGCAAGGGAGGCGATAGCAGTGGCTCGGACACAAATTTTCAAATCCTCTCTGGCCACAGGACAGGTACCAGAGGATTGGAGGACAGCAAATGTGATACCATTATTCAAAAAGGGTAGCAGGGATAAACGAGGTAATTACGGGCCGGTGAGTCTAACATCAGTGATCGGGAAACTATTGGAAAAAGTTCTGAGGGACACAATTAATCTGCACTTGGAGAGGCAGGGGTTAATCAGGGATAGTCAGCATGGCTTTGTCAGGGGGAGATCATGTCTAACTAACTTGATTAAATTTTTCGAGGCGGTGACTAGATGTGTAGATGAGGGTAAAGCAGTTGATGTAGTATACATGGACTTCAGAAAGGCTTTTGATAAGGTTCCTCATGGGAGATTGGTCAAGAAGGTAAGAGCCCATGGGATCCAGGGCAATTTGGCAAATTGGATCCAAAATTGGCTTAGTGGCAGGAGGCAGAGGGTAATGGTTGAGGGTTGTGTTTGCGAGTGGAAGCCTGTGACCAGTGGTGTACCACAGGGATCGGTGCTGGGACCCTTGCTCTTTGTAGTGTATATTAATGATTTAGATGTGAATATAGGAGGTATGATCAGTAAGTTCGCAGATGGCATGAGAATTGGTGGTGTCGTAAATAGTGAGGAGGAAAGCCTTAGATTACGGGATGATATAGATGGGCTCTAAGATGGGCAGAGCAGTGGCAAATGGAATTTAATTCTGAGAAGTGTGAGGTGATGCATTTTGGGAGGACGAACAAGGCAAGGGAATATACAATGGATGGTAGGACCCTAGGAAGTACAGAGGGTTAGAGGGACCTTGATGTACTTGTCCAAAGATCACTGAAGGCAGCAGCATGGGTAGATAAGGTGGTTAGGAAGGCATATGGGATACTTGCCTTTATTAGCCGAGGCATAGAATATAAAAGCAGGGAGGTTATGATGGAGCTGTATAAAATGCTAGTTAGGCGACAGCTGCAGTACTGTGTACAGTTCTAGGCACCACACTATAGGAAGGATGTGATTGCCCTGGAGAGGGTGTAGAGGAGGTTCGCCAGGATGTTGCCTGGGCTGGAGCGTTTCAGCTATGAAGAGAGACTGAAAAGGCTGGGGTTGTTTTCCTTTAAAGCAGAGAAGGCTGAGGGGAGATATGATTGAGGTATACAAAATTATGAGGGGCATTGATAGGTTAGATAGGAAGAAACTTTTTCCCTTAGCGGAGGGGTCAATAACCAGGGGGCATAGATTTAAGGTAAAGGGCAGGAGATTTAGAGGGGATTTGAGGAAAAACTTTTTCACTCGAGGGTGGTTGGAATCTGGAACACTGCCTGAAGAGGTGGTAGAGGCAGGAACCCTCACAACATTTAAGAAGTATTTAGATGAACACTTGAAACGCCATAGCATACAAGGCTACGGGCCAAGTTTTTTAAAATTCATTCATGGGATGTGGGCGACGCTGGCCAGGCCAGCATTTATCGCCCATCCCTAATTGCCCTTGAGAAGGTGGTGGTGAGCTGCCTTCTTGAACCGCTGCAGACCATTTGGGGTAGGTACTCCCACAGTGCTGTTAGGAAGGGAGTTCCAGGATTTTGACCCAGCGACAGTGAAGGAACGTCGATATAGTTCCAAGTCAGGATGGTGTGTGACTTGGAGGGGAACTTGCAGGTGGTGTTCCCATGTATTTGCTGTCCTTGTCCTTCTAGTTGGTAGAGGTTGCGGGTTTGGAAGGTGCTGTCTAAGGAGCCTTGGTGCATTGCTGCAGTGCATCTTGTAGATGGTATACACTGCTGCCACTGTGCGTCGGTGGTGGAGGGAGTGAATGTTTGTAGATGGGGTGCCAATCAAGCAGGCTGCTTTGTCCTGGATGGTGTCCAGCTTCTTGAGTGTTGGAGCTGCACACAGCCAGACAAGTGGAGAGTATTCCATCGCATTTCTGACTTGTGCCTTGTGGACAGGCTTTGGGGAGTCAGGAGGTGAGTTACTCGCCTCAGGATTCCTAGCCTCTGACCTGCTCTTGTAGCCACAGTATTTATATGGCTACTCCAGTTCAGTTTCTGGTCAATGGTAGCCCCTAGGATGTTGATAGTGGGGGATTCAGCGATGGTAATACTGTTGAATGTCAAGGGGAGATGGTTAGATTCTCTCTTGTTGGAGGTGGTCATTGTCTGGCACTTAAGTGGCAAGTAACATTTGTGCCACACATCAGCCCAAGCCTGGATATTGTCCAGGTCGTGCTGCATTTCTACACGCACTGCTTCAGTATCTGAGGAGTCGCGAATGGTGCTGAACATTGTGCAATCATCAGCGAACATCCCCACTTCTGACCTTATGATAGAAGGAAGGTCATTGATGAAGCAGCTGAAGATGGTTGGGCCTAGGACACTACCCTGAGGAACTCCTGCAGTGATGTCCTGGAGCTCAGATGATTGACCTCCAACAACCACAATCAAGTGCTGGAAAATGGGATTAGAATAGTTGGGTGCTTGATGGCCAGCACAGACACAATGGGCTGAAGGGCCTGTTTCGGTGCTGTATTCCTCTGACTCCAAATCCCATTAAAATAGTGGAGAGATTTTAATATGTGTGTCAAGTGTTCATTGCAAATTACAGTGAGTAATAATAAATCTATACAGATTTTAAAATGATTAATAACAAGGTGTTAAAATTTCCTAACAATGTTGTTGAATGTTTGTATTTTATGGTTAAATTTTACCTTTCACTTGGCATAACAGCATTTTCAAGTATATCGTATGTTTTATTTTATTTCATTTATTTTATATTTTATACTAACTCTTAGTCTTTACAAATCTTATTTTTTTAGGACATTGAATTCATGACTGAGGAAGATGAACTTTCTGGATCTACAAATGAACTTCCATCTGCTCTTGAGGGCAATGATAGCTTCAGCCTTGAGATAACAGAACCAGAAGAAAAGGGTGATGGAGATGTCGAACAGTCAGGGCTTTCAAGGTTTGATTAAACTTCACATTGGCTTCAGTACATTTGTGTTTAAGATTACTGCTAATGTAGTTAACTTGACCATATAGTAGGTAGTAATGGGAGCTGTAGATTTCAGGATGACATAGAATGATGAAATGGGCAGAGGCATGGCAGATGGAGTTCAATATTAGAACATAAATAGGAGCAAGAGTAGACCATATGGTTTCTCAAATCTGCTCCACCATTCAATACGATCATGGCTGATCTTCTGCCTCAACTCCATTTTCTCACCTGCTCCCCAGTATCCCTCGATTCCCTGAATGACCAAAAATCTATCTGTCAGTCTTAAATATATTCAATGATGGAGCATCTACAACCCTTTGGGGTAAAGAATTCCGAATATTCATAACCCTTTGAGTGAATTCATAACTAAGGACAATGAGCTTTCTGGATCTACATGTGAACACCTCATTCTTTTAAATGCCAGAGAGTATAGGCCCAATTTACTCAGCCTATCATAATAGGACAACCCTCTCATCCCAGGAACCAATCTAGTGAACCTTCACTGTACGACCTCCAAGGCAAGTACATCCTTCCTTAGAGATGGAGACCAAAACTGTGCACAGTGCTCCAGGTGTGATCTCACTAATCCCTGTACAATTGTAGCAAGACTTCCTCGTTCTTGAACTCCAATCCCCTTGCAATAAAGGCCAGCATGCCATTTGCCTTCCTAATTGCTTGCTGTACCTGTCTGTTAACTTTGTGTTCCTTGTACAAGTACACCCAAGTAGATCATGGCTACCCGACCCAAACCCGAGAGGGCTCTACGACGTGTCGGGTTCAGGTCGGGTCGCTTTTCCGGGTCTGGCATTGGGGCTTGAGACGGATTGGACACAGTGGCAGTGCTGCCTTTTGGTCAGGGAGGGAAATGGAAATGAAAGTAAGCACCATTAATTTCCGGTCGTTGAGCCAGGTTGGCTCGGGCGCGGGAAAAAACCCAAGGACTTGGTCCCGGGTCAGTTCAGGTTCGATGTGGTTGGGTCGGGCCTGGGTCAAGTTTCATTTGTATGCCTGAGCAGGCCTTTACACCCAAGTCCCTCTGAGCATCAACATTTATAAGTTTCATGCCTTTTTAAAAAAAAAAAAAATTCTGCTTTTCTATTCTTACTACCAAAGTAAATAACCTCACGCTTCCCCACATTATGCTCCATCTGCCACCATGTTTCCCACTCCTTAACCTGTCTATATCTCTTTGCAGCCTCTTTGTGTCCTCTTTACAGCTTAAATTCCCATGTGGGCTTTGTATCATCAGCAAAACTATATACATTACTCTCAGTCTGTTCCTCTAAGTTATAAATATAGATTGTAAATAGCTACAGGAGAAATGCCGTGAACAACAGATGCTCTACGTTGCTTTCATTGATCTCACCAAAGCCTTTGACCTCGTCAGCAGACGTGGTCTCTTCAGACTACTAGCAAAGTTCGGATGTCCACCAAAGCTACTAAGTATCATCACCTCTTTCCATGACAATATGAAAGGCACAATTCAGCATAGCGGCGCCTCATCAGACCCCTTTCCTATCCTGAGTGGCATGAAATAGGGCTGTGTTCTCGCACCTACACTGTTTGGGATCATCTTCTCCCTGCTGCTCTCACATGCGTTCAAGTCTTCAGAAGAAGGAATTTTCCTCCACACAAGATCAGGTGGCAGGTTGTTCAACCTTGCCCGTCTTAGAGCGAAGACCAAAGTATGGAAAGTCCTCATCAGGGAACTCCTCTTTACTGATGATGCTGCATTAACATCTCACACTGAAGAGTGTCTGCAGAGACACTTCGACAGGATTGCGGCTGCCTGCAATGAATTTGGCCTAACCATCAGCCTCAAGAAAAGGAACATCATGGGACAGGACGTCAGAAATGCTCCATCCATCAATATTGGCGACCACGCTCTGGAAGTGGTTCAAGAGTTCACCTACCTAGGCTCAACTATCACCAGTAACCTGTCTCTCGATGCAGAAATCAACAAGCGCATGGGAAAGGCTTCCACTGCCATGTCCAGACTGGCCGAGAGTGTGTGGGAAATGGCGCACTGACACGGAACACAAAGGTCCGAGTGTATCAAGCCTGTGTCCTCAGTACCTTGCTCTACAGCAGCAAGGCCTGGACAACGTATGTCAGCCAAGTGCGACGTCTCAATTCATTCCATCTGCGCTGCCTCCGGAGAATCCTTGGCATCAGGTGGCAGGACCGTATCTCCAGCACAGAAGTCCTCGAGGCGGCCAACATCCCCAACATATACACCCTACTGAGCCAGTGGTGCTGGAGATGGCTTGGCCTTGTGAGCTGCATGGAAGATGGCAGGATTCCCAAGGCCACATTGTACAGCGAGCTCGTCACCAGTATCAGACCCACCGGCCGTCCATGTCTCCACTTTAAAGACATGCGCAACTGCGACATGAAGTCCTGTGACATTGATCACAAGTCATGGGAGTCAGTTGGCAGTGATCGCCAGAGCTGGTGGGCAGCCATAAAGGCGGGGCTAAAGTGTGGCGAGTCGAAGAGACTTAGCAGTTGGCAGGAAAAAAGACAGAAGCGCAAGGGGAGAGCCAACTGTGTAACAGCCCCGACAACCAATTTTATCTGTAGCACCTGTGGAAGAGTCTGTCACTCTAGAATTGGCCTTTATAGCCACTCCAGGCGCTGCTTCACAATCCACTGACCACCTCCAGGTGCTTACCCATTGTCTCTTGACAAGGAGGCCAAAGAAGAAATAGCTGAGGTCCCAACATTGATCCTTACGGCACTCCACTAGTGACAGCCTGCCAACTTGAAAATGCCATGTTTATCTCTACTCTTTCCTTCCTGTCCGTTAGCCAATCCCCTATCCATGCAAATATATTACCCCAACTCCATGAGCCCTTATCTTGCGTACGAACCTTTTATGTGGCACCTTTGTCGAGTGTCGTAAAAACCTTTCTGATTCACTAATGTCCTTTTAGGGAAGGAAATCTGCTATCCTTACCTGGTCTGGCCTACGTGTGACACCAGACCCGCGCCAATGTGGTTGACTCTCTTAAATGCCCTCTGAAATGGCCGAGCAAGCCACTCCGTTGTATCAAACTACAAAGTCAACAAGGAATGAAACCAGATGGATCACCCAGCATCGACCTAGGCACCAGAAACGACAACGGCAAACCCAGCCCTGTTGACCCTGCAAAGTCCTTCTTACTAACATCTGGGGGCTTGTGCCAAAGTTGGGAGAGCTGTCCCACTGACCAGTCAAGCAGCAACCTCACATAGTCATACTCACGGAATCATACCTTACAGACAATGTCGCAGACACCGCCATCACCGTCCCTGGGTTTGTCCTGTCCCACCAGCAGGGTAGACCTAGCAGAGATGGCGGCACAGTGGTATACAGTCAGGAGGGAGCTGCCTTGGGAGCTCTCAACCTCAACTCCGGACCCCATGATGTCTCATGGTATCAGGTCAAACATGGGCAAGGAAACCTCCTGCTGATTACCATCTACTCCCCAGCCCCCACCCCCCCCAAGCTGATGGATCAGTACTCCTCCATGTTGAACACCACTTGGAAGAAGCAAGATGGCAAGGGTGCCGAATGTACTCTGGGTGGGGGACTTCAATGTCCATCACCAAGAGTGGCTTAGTAGCACCACTACTGACTGAGCTGGTCGAGTCCAAAAGGATATAGCTGCTAGACTGGGTCTGCGGCAGGTGGTGAGGGAAAAACATACTTGACCTTGTCCTCACCAGTCTGCCTGTCGCAGATGCATCTGTCCATGACAGTATTGGTAGGAGTGACCACGGCACAGTCCTTGTAGAGACGAAGTTCTGTCTTCACATTGAGGATGCTCTCCACCGTGTTGTGTGGCACTTCCACCATGCTAAATTGGATAGACTTTGAACAGACCTAGCAATGCAAAACTGGGCATCCATGAGGCGCTGTGGGCCATCAGCAGCAGCAGAATTGTACTCAACCACAATCCGTAACCTCATGGCCCAGCATATCCCCTACTCTACCATTGCCATCAAGCCAGGGGATCAACCCTGGTTCAATGAAGAGTGCAGGAGGGCATGCCAGGAGCAGCACCAGGCATACCTCAAAATGAGGTGTCAACCTGCTGAAGCTACAACCCAGGAGTACTTGCATGCCAAACAGTGTAAGCAGCATGCGATAGAGCGAAGCAATCCCACAACCAACAGATCAGATGCAAGCTCTGCAGTCCTGCCACATCCAGTTGTGAATGGTGGTGAACAATTAAACAACTAACAGGATGAGGAGGCTCCACAAATATCTCCATTCTCAATGATGGGGGAGCCCAGCACATCAGTGCAAAAGATAAGGCTGAAGCATTTGCAACCATCTTCACCCAGAAGTGCCGAGTGGATGATCCATCTCGGCTTCCTCCTGAAGTCCTCAGCATCACAGATGCCAGTCTTCAGCTAATTCGATTCACTCCACGTGATATCAAGAAACAACTGAAGGCACTGGATACTGCAAAGGCTATAGGCCCTGACAACATTCCGGCAATCGTACTGAAGACATGTGCTCCAGAACTTGCCGTGCCCCTAGCCAAGCTGTTCCAGTACAGCTACAACACTGGTATCTACCCTGCAATGTGGAAAATTGCCCAGGTATGTCCACGCAAAAAGCAGGACAATTCCAATTTCGCCAATTACCGCCCCATCAGTCTACTCTCAATCATCAGTGAAGTGATGGAAGGTCTCATTGACAGTGCTATCAAGTGGCACTTGCTTACCAATAACCTGCTCAGTGACGCTCAATTTGGGTTCCGCCAGGGCCACTCAACGCCTGACCTCATTACAACCTTGGTTCAAACTTGGACAAAAGAGCTGAACTCCAGAGGTGAGGTGAGAGTGACTGCCCTTGACATCAAGGCAGCATGTGACCGGGTCTGGCATCAAGGATCCCTAGCAAAACTGGAGTCATTGGGAATCAGGGGGAAAGTCTCCGCTGGTTAGAGTCATAACTAGCACAAAGGAAGATGTTTGTGGTTGTTGGAGGTCAATCATCTCAGCTCCAGGATATCACTGTAGGAGTTCCTCAGGGGAGTGTCCTAGGCCCAACCATCTTCAGCTGCTTCATCAATGACCTTCCCTCCATCAAAAGACAGAAGTGGGGATGTTTGCTGATGATGTACAATGTTCAGCACCATTTGTAACTCCTCAGATACTGAAGTAGTCTGTATAGAAATGCAGCAAGACCTGGACAATATCCAGGCTTGGGCTGATAAGTGGCAAATAACATTCGCGCCACACAAGTGCCAGGCAATGACCATCTCCAACAAGAGAGAATCTAACCATCTCCCCTTAACATTCAATGGCATTACGATTGCTGAATCCCCCACTATCAACATCCTGGGGGTTACCATTGACCAGAAAGTGAACTGGAATCGCAATATAAATACCGTGGCTACAAGAGCAGGTCAGAGGCTAGGAATCCTGTCGTGAGGATCTCACCTCCTGATTCCCCAAAGCCTGTCCACCATCTACAAGGCACAAGTCAGGAGTGTGATGGAATACTCCTCTACTTGCCTGGATGGGTACAGCTCCAACAACACTCAAGAAGGTCGACACTATCCAGGACAAAGCAGCCCGCTTGATTGGCACCCCATCCATGAACATTCACTCCCTCCACCACCGGCGCACAGTGGCAGCAGTGTGTACCATCTACAAGATGCACTGCAGCAATGCACCAAGGATCCTTAGACAATATCTTCCAAACCCGTGACCTCTACCACCTAGAAGGACAAGGGCAGCAGTTGCATGGGAACACCACCACCTGCAAGTTCCCCTCCAAGCCACACAGCATCCTGACTTGGAACTATATCGCCATTCCTTCACTGTCGCTGGGTCAAAATTCTAGAACTCCCAAACAGCACTGTAAATGTACCTACCCCATATGGACTCACCACCACCTTCTCAAGGGAAATTAGGGATGGGAAATAATCGTTGTCCTAGCCAGCGATGCCCACATCCCATGAATGAATAAAAGAAAAACCTTATTGAATGCCTTTTGGAAAACCAAGTTTACTACATCTATTTGTTCCCCTTTATCTACCCTACTAGTTATGTTATCAAAAAATTCTAATAAGTTTTTCAAACATGATTTCCCTTTCGTAAAACCATGTTGACATTGTCTGATCACACTATGATTTTCTAAGTGCATTATTAATATTTCTTTAATAGATTCAGCATTTTCCCAATGACTGTTGTCAGGCTAACTGGCCTGTAGTTCCCTGTTTTCTCTTTACCTCCTTTTCTTGAATAGCAGTGTTACATTTGCTAACTTCCAATCTGCTGGACTGTTCTAGAATCTAGGGAATTTAAAAAATCATAACCAGTGCATCCACCATCTCTGTGGCTACCTCTTTTAGAACCCTAGGATGTAGGCCATCAGGTCCTTGGGATTTGTCGGATACTTTTTCTTGTCTGCTATTAATTGCCTTAAGTTCCTCACTCTTATTAACCCTTTGGTTACCCTTTACTTCTGGTATATAATTTGTGTCATCTATTCTGAAGACAGACACAAAATATTTGTTCCATGTCTCTGCCATTTCCTCATTCCCCATGATAATTTTTCCTGTCTCTGCCTCTAAGGGATGAACATTTACTTTAGCTACTCCTCTATGTATGTGGAGAAGTGTGAAGCAATACACTTTTGAGAGGACTAATATGGAAAGACATACACTCTTGAGAAGTGTAGATATGTCCAAATACGCCATTCTTTAAAGGTAGCGGGCAAGTTTTTAAGGTGGTTAAAAAAGCATATGGTTTACTTGAGTTTAAAAATAGAGAATTAGAATATAAAAGGAAAAAGGCCTCAGCTGGAATATTGCAGACAATTCTGAGCACCACACTTCAAGAAAAGTGTAAATGTCTTAGAATGGGTACAGAGAAAGTTTACCAGAATGTTACTCGGGATGATGAATTTCAGTTATGAGGAGAGGTTAGAAAAGTTAGGACTGTTCTCCTTGAAATAGAGACGGTTAAGAGGTGTTCAAGATGGTAGGTTTTGAAAGAGTAGATACCTTAAAAACTATTCCCTCGAATGGGTGTATAAATAACCAGAGATCATAGTTTAAAATCATTGGCAAAAAATCTAGTTGGGAGATGAGAATTTTTTTCACTGAGTTGTCGGGATCTGGAACGCTCGATCTGAAAAGCTGGTGTAAGTTAATTCCATAAATAATTTTAAAAGGGAGGTGGAGAGGTACTTGAGGATGAGGAACTGTCAAGGTTACGGGAAAAAAGCAGGGGTGTGGGACTAAGCCTGACTGTTTTCTTAAAGAACTAACAAAGGCATGAAGTACTTCGTAAGTTTGTATGATTCTATTGTATTTTTAAAAGGCAAAGCATGAAATGATTTGGAAGTTCAAAATTCTTTGCCGATTTTTTTTTTTTCAGGCTTCTAGTAGTTTCAACTTTGGTTTCAGGTAACAACCAAATGGAGAAAAAAAAATCTGAAGTAACATTGACCTCAACCCAACTTTGCTTTCTTTGATTTTGGTATTTATAGGGAGCTACAATTAATTGCAATTGTTTATTTAAAGCAGAGACTAAGTGAGCAGCTAACACCACAACTAGGGTCCAAACAAAAGAATAAACTATAGAAACTCAGCTCTTTCAGTCTATCTGGGTATCTAATTTGCTTTAGACTGGGAAACTAATCTTGTGGCCCTCCTCTGAACATTTTCCAAAGCCTCAATATTACCCTCCATCTGAGGGGAACAAAACTGGATACCATTCCAATTGAGGAGTAACCAAGGTATTCTACAAGGACAAAATTGTATGAAGCACCCTATGTGGTCCAGCTATAACTTCACAGTATTGATCATAAACCTCCTTTAGAAAGCTGTGCAGTAGAACACAGAGATCTCTTTCTTTCGCCACCTGCTATTGTCAGCTGTTCTCTCAGCTCCCTTCTTCACAATCCAATTTCAACATGATCAGCCTGAGGGTGTAGATCTACCAATGGGTGCCTTATGTTGCAAGTCTCTCACATCTCTAGCTATCCTGCACATTCTTCAATGGAATAGGAACACTGACTGTCCATCTACCCTTTATTCTACTGCCAATTGCCTGATGATTTCTCTTATAAATTAAGCTTGCCAGAGACTGGAACAGGGACTAAGTGGCTATGAGACTGAAGCAGGAGCTGACAATTCAAGCTAAGCAATCCGAGACTGGAAGAGGGAGTAGCAAGTCCCTGACTGGAGCAGAATTGAGAGGGCCTGCAGTCCCAAGAGACAGCTGCTAGATTTATTTTATTTTATTAATTGCATTTTATAATGTAAAATTTACAATATGATGTTTGTTACTTTCTTGCAGCTTCGCTGAAGGGGACAGGGATGGTCTTCATGTCTCACCTCCTCCCTCGCCTTTCTTTTCTGCAATACTTGCAGCCTTTCAACCTAAAGCATGTGATGATGCAGAAGAGGCATGGCGCACCCACCTCAATCAACTCATGTCTGATTCTGACGGTTCATGTGCAGTCCATACTTTTCATGTGTTCTCTTCCCTGTTTCAGGTGAGAATCCATCTTGATTTGTTTACATTTTTCCAAAGTACTATACTTTATATCGTATCTGAATAGATATATTCAAGGAGATTATTTCCAATTTTGTGACATGTTATGAATAGATAGCAAAACTTTCAGTTTTGCTACGATCTTAAATGGTGATTAAAATTAATTATTTATCTATAATTTTGTATCAGTCCTTCCTTCATTGAAAACTAAATGGTTTACTTTTTCTGCATGTTCCTTAAATTTTTTTTTTAACAGTATTACTTCTTTTGGTATTTTTTGGCCAGAATTTTATCCTTGGCGGACAGGAGCCATTCACTGACTGAAAAGTCAGTGGCGAACCCGCCTCCGCCTAGCCTGGGGATCTGATCTGCATTTTGCGGCCCCCAAGCCTTTAATTGGTCTGAAGCGGGACTTCCACCTCATTGAGGCAGGAATTACTGCCAATCAGCGGACCGGCAGCTCTCTGTCCCAGCAGCGTCACTGGGAGCGGTGGCCACTGCTAGGACTACAACCCTTCCATCAGAAGGAAGATGTCAGGGAACCCCGGAAGTAAGGTATATTATTTGGGGCCTCACCAAGGGTGATTGGTCGGGCCCAGGCAAGGCAAGGGTGGTCGATTGGGGTAGTGTTGGGGGTTGTTGGGGCAGTGGGGGCGGCCCTCCGTCAGGCACAGGGTGCCTGACTATGAGGGCCCCCCCACCAGCTCGTCTGAAAGCCACCTGCTTTTGTCAGGCGGCTTCTCCTGGGCCTGGACCACCCGACCGGCCACGGGTAAAATCCCCATGGCAGCGGGCGGAGGCCCTTCAATGGCCGTTAACTGGCCACTGGTCTCCACTGTTTCTTGAGCTCCTGATTTGCCTTGTCAGGGACATCCACATCTTATGAGGCAAATGTTATTAGGAGCAGAACCAGGGATGCAGACTCAACACACCAGTAGGCCCTGCTCCAGTGGCTCAGATTGCGAACTTGCGTGTCTATGGAGTTTGGTACAGCCAATGAGGTATGATGTAGTGGATTCACATGGGTGGTTGCAGGTTCCACCAGTGGGGCCAAGACCGGACTATTGGCCTGGACCTGATGGATGTTCTTTTTAAAGAAAACACTGATAGACCTCCTAATATAAGGGGCAAAGAAGAATTGGTCCTTGGGCCTCATCATGAGTTGCCGGCACTGGTCGTTGATTGTAAAACGGACACACCAAGTTCTACTCTATAAATCTTTGCACTTTAATCCTTTCTTTAAGGTCCCTTTTTATTCCTGTTTGCCCTATCCTCTTGTGTCTTTTTCACCTCCCAATTAAAAGGCAGGCAAGCTGCTTACATGTTTCTCCAATGCTGTCCTCTAATTATCTCCTGGGATCGCCATAAGAGTGGCTGAAGATGTTTTCTTCAATCTCTGTGAGGAAGCACCTGGCCATCCCAGAAAAGCACAAATTACCATGTTGAGTGAACAACCTACCTGGAATGTGTGATCCTACTCTCATGTGCTATGTCATACTTCCACTCTTATATTTCAGTTCTAAATAAAATTAAAACATAATTAATGGAGAAAGCCAACTGTCAACTTTTAAGGATGGAAATACAATTGAAAATAGATATAATTTGATTGAACCAGCAAATGAAAACAGACAGTAGTAATTAACTAATGTGAATTCTTTTCCAGTGTATTCGGAAGAAATTCTGTTCTCTGACATGGGATGTTGCAAGTTTCCTTGGGGATAGTCTGCGAGGAATAGGATCAAAATTTATGAGTTCTTCAGAGGTGCTCACCTCGTGCTCAGATTGTCCCACAGTTTTCCTAGATGCTGAAACTGTGAGTATTTTGTTGACAGTTTTTTTCATTAAATTATTTACAATGAAGATGGATACTTTAATTATTTGAAGACAGTTGAAGCTTTTAGCTCTGTTCATAAATGTCTTCATTTCCGTTTACTTTGTAGATTTGATGTAGTCTATATATGCTTTTCAAATTTTTAGCAATATAATTTTCCAAACCGTTTATATCAATAGGAAATATTTAACATAGTATTAAAACTCAAACTTTTCTTAAAGATTTCTCATGACAAATATATCTAGAAGTATATTAATGTAAATCACAGCTACCCAGTTTGGACAACTAAAACTAGATCAATGATAATGTTACAACTATTGCTAGAGCACACTTTCCCCTTGGTTGAAATATTATCTAATTAATTTTTACAAAAATATTAATTAGCTATGTTTGGACAGAAAATGGCCCCTTTTTTATTTACTGTTCAGGATTTAGCTGGAATTATTGAAGAAAACCTTCAAAAATGCATTTATGATGCAGTTACATTTTGCAACGACAACAATGGATCTCATGGAGACTCCTTGGAAGCATTCCTCAGACAGATAATGAGCTTTGATTTGGCCAGAATACAGTTTAAACCTTCCTTTTGAATTGTTCTCAAAGTGCAGGCAATGCTTACAGAACCATATTCATTGTTCATCCTCAGTTATCTTCATCTGCTCCAGACCTTGTGGTGATGGTATTCCCAAAATGGTGTTAAGTAGGGATAATGGCCATGAAATGTGGCTCCGTGATGCTTGGTTTTTCAGTGCCTTTTTGCCTCTAAAATGGTGGTATGGCGCACAGAAACAATTCTGGTGCTAGCCGCACTAGATGCCATTTTAGCACAGGTAGCATCTACCAGAAGTCTGCAGTGTAGGTAAATTGTGATGTCATGAAGTGCCAGCACTGACATTTTGGAGCTCAGTGCACCAGCTAATGCTATCTCTTAAACTCGTACAGCTGAAAATGCATTCAGCATCAGGAAGGATCCCCCACCAGCACTATTTAAAGGGATCATTTGAACTGGTTCTTGCTACAATTAGAGTCATGGAGTTATACAGCACAGAAACAGATCCTTCGGCCCATCGTGTCCGTGCCAGCCATCAAGCACCTATCTATTCTAATCCCATTTCCTAGCACTTGGCCCATAGCCTTGTATGCGATGGCATTTCAAGTGCTCATCTAAATACTTATTAAATGTTGTGAGGGGTCCTGCCTCAAACACCCCTTCAGGCAGTGTGTTCCAGATTCCAACCACCCTCTAGGTGGAAAAAGTTTTTCCTCTAAACCTCCTGCCCCTTACCTTAAATCTATGCCCCCTGGTTATTGACCCCTCCGCTAAGGGAAAAGGTTTCTTCCTATCTAACCTATCAATGGCCCTCATAATTTTGTATACCTCAATCAGGTCCCCCCTCAGCCTTCTCTGCTCTAAGGGAAATAACCCTAGCCTATCCAGTCTCTCTTCATAGCTGAAATGCTCCAGCCCAGGCAACATCCTGGTGAATCTCCTCTACAACCTCTCCAGTGCAATCACATCCTTCCTTTGGTATGGCGACGAGAACTGTACACAGTTCTCCAGCTGTCGCCTAACTAGCATTTTATACAGCTCCATCATAACCTCCCTGCTCTTATATTCTGTGCCTCGGCTAATAAAGGTAAGTATCCCATATGCCTTCCTAACCGCCTTTATCTACCTGTGCTGCTGCCTTCAGTGATCTATGGACAAGTACACCAAGGTCCCTCTGACCTTCTGTACTTCCTAGGGTCCTACCATCCATTGTATATGCCCTTGCCTTGTTAGTCCTCCCAAAATGCATCATCTCACACTTCTCAGCATTAAATTCCATTAACCACTGCTCTGCCCATCTTACCAGCCCATCTATCTCATCCTGTAATCCAAGGCTTTCCTCCTCACTATTTACAACACCACCAATTTTTGTGTCATCTGCAAACTTACTGATCATACCTGCTATATTCACATCTAAATCATTAATGTACACTACAAACAGCAAGGGTCCCAGCACTGATCCCTGTGGTACACCACTGGTCCAATCACAAAAGCAACCCTCGACCATCACCCTCTGCCTCCTGCCACTAAGCCACTTTTGGATCCAATTTGTCAAATTGCCTTGGATCCCATGGGCTCTTACCTACCCATGCGGGACCTTATCAAAAGCCTTTCTGAAGTCCATGTAGACTTCTTCAACTGCTTTACCCTCATCTACACACTAATCAACTCCTCGAAAAATTCAATCAAATTTGTTAGACATGATCTTCCCCTGACAAAGCCATGCTGACTGTCCCTGATTAATCCCTGCCTCTCCAATTGGAGATTATTCCTGTCCCTCAGAATTTTTTCCAATAGTTTCCTTACCACTGATGTTCGACTCACTGGCCTGTAATTACCTGGTTTATCACTACTATCCTTCTTGAATAATGGTACCACATTTGCTGTCCTCTAGTCCTCTGGCACCTCTCCTGTGGCCAGAGAGGATTTGAAAATTTGTGTCAGAGCCACTGCTATCTCCTCCTTTGCCTCACATAGCAGCCTGGGATACATCTCATCTGGGCCTGGGGATTTATCCACTTTTAAGCCCACTAAAACCGTTAATACCTCCTCCCTTTCAATGCTAATTTATTCAAGTATATCACAATCCCCCTCTCTGATCTCTACACCTACATCGTCCTTCTCCATGGTGAACACAGATGAAAAGTAATCATTTAAAACCTCACGTATGTCCTCCGGCTCCACACACAGATTGCCACTTTGGTCCCTAATGGGCCCCATTCTTTCCCTGGTTATCCACTTGCCCTTAATATACTTATAAAAAGCCTTGGGATTTTCCTTTTATCTTGCCCGCCAGTGTTTTTTCATGCCCCCCTTCGGTCTCCTAATTAATTTTTTAACTACCCCCCCCACCCCCCCCACACGTTCTATACTCCTCGAGTGTCTCCGCTGTTTTCAGCCCTCTGAATCTGCCATAAGCCTCCTTTTTTTCCTTATCCAATCCTCTATATCCCTTGACATCCAGGGTTCCCCTGGACTTGTTGGTCCTACCCTTCACCTTTACGGGAACATGTTGGCCCTGAACTCTCACTATTTCCTTTTTGAATGACTCCCACTGGTCTGATGTAGACTTTATGACAAGTAGCTGCTCCCAGTCCACTTTGGCCAGATCCTGTTCTGTCATATTGAAATCGTCCTTCCCCCAATTCGGTACCTTTATTTCCGGTCCATCTTTGTCCTTTTCCATAACTACCTTAAATCTTAGAGTTGTGGTCACTATCCTCGAAATGCTGCCCCACGTCTACCACTTGTCCGACTTCATTCCCCAAGATTAGGTCCAGTACTGCCCCTTCTCTTGTAGGACTTTCTACGTGCTGGTTCAAAAAGCTCTCCTGGATGCACTTTAAGAATTCCACCCCCTTTAAATCTTTTGCACTAAGACTATCGCAGTTAATATTGGGGAAGTTGAAATTCCCTACTATTATTACTCTAGAAATCTTTGGTGGTTTCCAGAGTTGTTTAAAGTTGCTGAAGTCTTCAGGGAGTGGTGTGGCATGTGATGTAGAACTTGGACCTAACTTCAAGGATTCTGCACAAACCACTTACTTTTAGACATGGAAGCAGTAATATATATCCCCCTTGGCCTGCAGCAGGGCAGGGAGAATGAACAGAGGCAACATCGAGCAGGACAAGCTGCTGAAAGGTGCATGTCGGGGGAGAACTGTTTTTAGCAGGAGGCCATATCCACTCAGGATTTTCAAGGACCAATTCTCTTACCTCCATCTCAGTGACGAGAAGTGCTTCAGACTTCCCCGCTTTGCTAAGGACATCCTCATTGAAATCTGCCACCTGCTGCAGCCACAACTGCAAGCTCCGTGCAGGATGAGGACAGCATTGCCAGTGCCTCTGAAGGTGACAGTGGCCATGAACATTTAAGTGTCTAGCTCCTCCTAAGCTAGAGCAGGCAATATTTGCAACATCTCCAAGTATGCCATCCATTGTTTCATAAGGGGAGCAGCTCTAGGTCTAGAAGGCCCAGCTTCAGACTGTACCATCCCGGCATGGGCAGCAGCTGTCTGGACTAGCTGGGCTGGCAACAGCAAAGGCAATGGCAGAGTGACAGTTGTAGGAGGTCACATGCTGCCATTCCGAGAGGGGAAAACTATTTTGTGCTCCATCATGCCACTGCCATAACCCAAGGCAGTGCTTAGCAATCCTAGTAGTGTGTTGGAGGACAAATTGCTGGAATGCAAGCCCCTTTGAACACCAGTATCTGTAGCTTTGATGGCAGCAGTCTGAGCTTGTGCGGCAGCATGTTGAGCTTGCATGACTTCAATCTGAGCTTCCACTGCTGCAAGACCACATTGGGTGGTTGCTGCTTATGTTGCAATGGTAGCTGAGACATCATTCAACAGATGTTGCATCATGGTTGGGTTCACAAGTCTGTGAAATGGAATTGGCCAGCACTTTCACGCTGGAAAAGATGGGCTCCAAGTGCAAAGCCATGTGCCAAGTTGGTGCCTAACACCTCCATGTTCCTAAACATTGACCGCAGATTCTCTGGCAGGTTTCCCAATGGACTGGCTGACAGGCAACCGCACAGGCACTGGCAGAGTGGCAGGAGTGGGAGGACGAATGCTGTCTTCCTGAGAGAGGCTAGCAGGTTCGTACCCCATGCAGAGGCACTGCTGAACCCCCGGGACAGCAAATCAGCAATCATAGTCATCTGCTGGAGGACAGATTGCTGGACTGCTGTGACGCCCTACAAGTTCGTTTTCACATTGGAATCCATAGCCTTAATGGCAGCAGCCTGAGAAGCACTCATCTCCGTCTCTGCAATAAAACTTGTGCAACCGCACCCTCTGGTGAGATGGTACCTATTCTATCCTTGCTGCAGCTCACTCATTCCTGTTTTCTAACCATATGCAGATCCTGCCTCTAATTTATCCTCAAAGATAAGCACAGAATCTGAGTTGGTGGCTGCCAATGTGAAATTAAATGACAGTGTGTCTTTATCATTACTCTCTCTTTGGTGTTAACTTCATTGCCTGGCCAGGTTGCACATCATGGGTATCTGAAAGGAAAAGGCACAGGGGTAGGTTTGTGCTTTGGGGAGGAGATTGTGGGATGAAGCGGATGTGAGAAGGTGGATTAGGTATGAGCATATTGTCATCTTAGATGGTTACAGTCCCGTCGCTTGCCACAGCCTCAGCAATGGGCATCCCAATAATGGCCAGCAACATCTCTATAGGGCTAGGACTTGCAGGCACACCAGTCCCCCTCTGGTTAACTGCTGCCGCCTCTGGTGGGGAACCACCGTGTCCTTAAAGAGAGGGGGCAGTAGGGCAGTGCGTGGTGTTCAAACTGTTAGGCTGTTGTGGCTGTCATGGTTGAATAAATGGAAAGTTGTGAGTTGTGGGTTTGAGGCTTGCAGCAGTGCTAAATGTGAGGTAAAGCATCTGAATGTTAGGTGCAAGGCCTGATTGATAGGGATTGTTGTTAGGTGAGTGATGGGGGTGTGGTGATTTGAGCAGTAGATGGGGCTAATGGTACAGTTGGTAGGATATGGCATTTGAAGATCTACTCACTGACTGACTTTGACCACTTTGTGAGGTCATTGAACTTCTTGTGACACTGCATCCCGGACCTTCGGTCTTGATTCCTGGCTATCTACTTCCACTGCCTTTTGACCATGTGTCTGGAGAGCTTCCTTCCCCACTGCAGATAAAGAACATCACTCTTCCTTTGCACCTCCTCCACCAAGACCTCCTTTGTTGCGTCCAAAAACCTTGGACACCGCTCCCTCCACTGTTGTGCCGTTCCTAATTCTTTCCCAAGTCAAATTCTCATCAACCACAACTCTCAGCACCTGCTCCAGCCACAGTACACCCCCCTCCCCTTCAAGAGATGAAGGTTAGCTTTAACCAGTGCAGGCAACCTTTAAGTGATGCTAGCCATGATACTGGCCCCCTGCCGATGCATCCAGCCAATGAACAGTATAGTTAGGGTTGGCTAGACACAGATCATGAACAAAGAACAGTAGAGCACAAGAACAGGCCATTCGGCCCTCCAAGCCTGCGCCGATCTTGATGCCTGCCTAAACTAAAACCTTCTGCACCGCCGGGGACCGTACCCCTCTATTCCCATCCTATTCATATATTTGTCAAGATGCCTCTTAAACGTCGCTATCATACCTGCTTCCACCACCTCCCCCGGCAGCAAGTTCCAGGCACTCACCACCCTCTGTGTAAAGAACTTGCCTCGCACATCCCCTCTAAACTTTGCCCCTCATCTTAAACCTATGTCCCCTAGTAACTGACTCTTCCACCCTGGGAAAAAGCTTCTGACTATCCACTCTGTCCATGCCGCTCATAACTTTGTAAACCTCTATCATGTCGCCCCTCCACCTCCGTCGTTCCAGTGAAAACAATCCGAGTTTATCCAACCTCTCCTCATAGCTAATGCCCTCCAGACCAGGCAACATACTGGTAAACCTCTTCTGTACCCTCTCCAAAGCCTCCACGTCCTTCTGGTAGTGTGGCAACCAGAATTGCACGCAATATTCTAAGTGTGGCCTAACTAAAGTTCTGTACAGCTGTAGCATGACTTGCCAATTTTTCTACTCTATGCCCCGACCGATGAAGGCAAGCATGCCGTTTGCCTTCTTGACTACCTTATCCACCTGCGTTGCCACTTTCAGTGAATTGTGGACCTGTACACCCAGATCTCTCTGCCTGTCAATACTCCTAAGGGTTCTGCCATTTACTGTATACTTCCCACCTGCTTTAGACCTTCCAAAATGCATTACCCTCACATTTGTCCGGATTAAACTCCATCTGCCATTTCTCCGCCCAAGTCTCCAACCGATCTATATCCTGCTGTATCCTCTGACAATCTTCATCACTATCCGCAACTCCACCAACCTTTGTGTCGTCGGCAAACTTACTAATCAGACCAGCTACATTTTCCTCCAAATCATTTATATATACTACAAACAGCAAAGGTCCCAGCACTGATCCCTGTGGAACACCACTAGTCACATCCCTCCATTCAGAAATGCACCCTTCCACTGCTACCCTCTGTCTTCTATGACTGAGCCAGTTCTGTATCCATCTTGCCAGCTCCCCTCTGATCCCATGTGACTTCACCTTTTGTACCAGTCTGCCATGAGGGACCTTGTCAAAGGCTTTACTGAAGTCCATATAGATAACATCCACTGCCCTTCCTTCATCAATCATTTTTGTCACTTCCTCAAAAAACTCAATCAAATTAGTGAGACACGACCTCCCCTTCACAAAACCATGCTGCCTCTTGCTAATAAGTTCATTTGTTTCCAAATGGGAGTAAATCCTGTCCCGAAGAATCCTCTCCAATAATTTCCCTACCACTGACGTAAAACTCACCGGCCTATAATTTCCTGGATTATCCTTGCCACCCTTCTTAAACAAAGGAACAACATTGGCTATTCTCCAGTCCTCTGGGACTTCACCCATAGCCAATGAGGATGCAAAGATTTCTGTCAAGGCCCCAGCAATTTCTTCCCTTGCCTCCCTTAGTGTTCTGGGGTAGATCCCATCAGGCCCTGGGGACATATCTACCTTAATGCTTTGCAAGACATCCAACACCACCTCCTTTTTGATAATGAGATGACTGAGACTATCTACACTCCCTTCCCTAGGCTCATCATCCACCAAGTCCTTCTCTTTGGTGAATACTGATGCAAAGTACTCATTTAGTACCTCGCCCATTTCCTCTGGCTCCACACATAGATTCCCTTCTCTGTCCTTGAGTGGGCCAACCCTTTCCCTAGTTACCCTCTTGCTCTTTATACATGTATAAAAAGCCTTGGGATTATCCTTAATCCTGTTTGCCAATGACTTTTCATGACCCCTTTTAGCCCTCCTGACTCCTTGCTTAAGTTCCTTCCTACTGTCTTTATATTCCTCAAGGGATTCGTCTGTTCCTCGCCTTCCAGGCCTTACGAATGCTTCCTTTTTCTTTTTGACTAGGCTCACAATATCCCGCGTTATCCAAGGTTCCCGAAACTTGCCAAACTTATCCTTCTTCCTCACAGGAACATGCTGGTCCTGATTTCTAATCAACTGACATTTGAAAGACTCCCACATGTCAGATGTTGATTTACCCTCGAACAGCCGCCCCCAATCTAAATTCTTCAGTTCCTGCCTAATATTGTTATAATTAGTCTTCCCCCAATTTAGCACCTTCACCCGAGGACTACTCTTATCCTTATCCACAAGTACCTTAAAACTTATGGAATTTAATTAACAGTCAGATGGAAGCTTCAAAAATTGCACAGCTTCACAGTTTAAAACATTTCTTAAAAACATTTTTAAAATAAATGTATTGACGCTTGTGTTATTAAGAATCACATTTCCCATATTTTGACCTTGCTATCACTGCCCATAAGTGTGAGTGTGGTAAACAAGAATTCTCATCCTGATGTCTGCAGGTTTATATTCAAGCATTCCCACTCTGCATTAAACATGACCTGTCTCCAATCTCACACCCCACAATACTTCCCCAAAAATTACCCGCTCCCTGACCTACTCGGGTTATTTTCAGAAAAATAGAGATTCAACCTTTCTTGTAAAAAAGCTAGTGAAAAACTGGCCCATTTTAACTCTACTGCAGTAAATTCACAGGACCCTAATACTTTCAGCAAAAAAGTTCGTACTTAAATCTTGTGAGTACAAATATTGTACTTTTATGATTAGTGTATGTATGTTCAAAATGGTGTATAATAGCAACTCTCTTTCCTCCAGTTGATTTCTTGTGGGCTTCTCGAAAGGCTGAAGTTCAATGTCTTAGAACTACAGGAATATTTGGACACATATAACAACAAGAAAGAAGCTGCACAATTGGTTAGTCATCTTTCAGAACATACCAAAGAATACTCTGATATTGCATTTTTAAATGTTCACTGATATTTAAAACTCCTGGCATTTTTTATCTATAACTATAATTACAAATGTACTTTTCTCTTTTTGAATTCTTCTTCCCCCCTTCTTTGCCAAATAGGGTTTGTTAACCTGGCACAGCAGCCAGAAATTCCTGCTAACAACACCTCTTTGAATGATATGTAATAAAAGTATGTAAAAAAAAAAACCCCACAAATTATCTGGAAGAGTTCTACATGAAATGTGTTTGGATAGTTTCAATGTGGCCCCTAATTGATCTTCAGCACAGAAGTGCATCCAATTTGGCACTAACTTGGAAATCTCACTCAGTGGGGCCACAGAATGACTGGTATTGTTAATGGAAAAATGTTACACTGTTACAGAATGTTGAAGTTGTACAAATTATTGAATCAAAGGAATTTTGTCCTGCATCTGACTGTAGTATATATGGCCTGGGGACATTCAATGCCTAAAATTGAAACACTTCTTTTTGTATTAACATACTAAATTTTAATAATTTTAGAAATAAACTTGTTATTGAAAATGCATTCAGGGTAGATATAGTTCAGTGCGTGTTGTGGCAGTAACCAGGAGACTCTCAGATTCGACCCCTGGTCTGTGCTGAGCTAGCCAATTACAGTAGGTGTGGCAGTTGGGGTTCTACATTTAGACTAGGGGGAGAAATTGGTCCACATTGCAAACATTTCCTGGGTTTAAATTGTTCTGCTGCTCCTTTACAGGCACTGCTGTATTGGTAAAGGCAACTTTCCACGCATCCCTGGTGGCTGCCCAAAAACAATCATTCACGTCCTTGCATACGGGGCCAAAAGTCTGTTTAAGGGCCCCTTCTGGAAACTGGACAGCTGACTTGCAGGTGGCGGGCACCATGAAAACCTAATTTTTTTTCTTGCTTATATTCATGTGGAGCTAGGAGTGGAGTGCTCCCCCTGGATCGACTGCAGTACTGCAGGCCACTGCTGGTCCACGCAAGCCTACTTCCTGTTTTCCTCCCCTCCCAGTCCCAGGACTGAGCTGAGGGCTGCTACTGATGAGGTAGTCAGCCCAAATTACTATCATACAAAAGTGATGTGCAGAAAAAGACTACCTGGTCCATGAAGCCTGCCCAACAATCAAGATCGCTGAAACGTCATGACCAGACACTTCCCTGCTGTCATTGAACCACAGAAAAATTACAGCACAGAAGGAGGCCATTCAGCCCATTGTGTCCATGCTGGCTGAAAAAATTAGCCACCTAATCTAATCCCACCTTCCAGCATCTTGTCCATAGCCTTGCAGGTTACAGCACTTCAGGTACATGTCCAGGTTCCTTTTTAAGAGAATTGAGGGTTTCTACCTCCACCACTGTTCCTTGCAGCGAATTCCAGACACCCACCGCCCTCGGGGTGAAAAAGTTTTTCCTCATGTCCCCTCTAATCCTTCTACCAATCACCTTAAATCTGTGTCCCCTGGTAACTGGCCTCCCACCAGAGGAAACAGGTCCTTCCTGTCCACATTATCTATGCCCCTCAGAATTTTGCACACCTTAATTAAGTCTCCCCTTAGCCTCCTCAGTTCCAAGGAAAACAACCCTAGCCTATCCAATCTTTCCTCACAGCTGCAACTTTCAAGCCCTGGCTACGTTCTTGTAAATCTCCTCTGTACTCTGTCCAGAGCAATTATGTTCGTTCTGTAATGTGGTGACCAGAACTGTACGCAATACTGCAGTTGTGGCCTAACCAGCATTTTATGCAGTTCCAGCATCACATCCCTGCTTTTGTACTCTATTCCTCGGCCAATAAAGGAAAGCAATCCATATGCCTTCTTCACCACTGTATCTACCTGTCCTGCCACCTTCAGGGATCTATGGACATGCACTCCAAGGTGTCTCACTTCTTTACCCCTCTCAATATCCTCCAGTTTATTGTGTATTCCCTCGCTTTATTTGCCCTCCCCATTACATTTGCATGTAATCTTCTGAGAGAGGCAAAATAACAGGAAAAAACCCCAAGGTCAATAAGGCAAAAAAATCTGGGAAATTCCTTTCTGACCCCCCACAGGTGATCAAAACTAGTCCAGGAGATCACATGGACTATGTGTCCATTATCTTTTAATCCACTTGCCTTCCATGATGCAATCCCTATCCCAGTCAAGAACTGGTCTAGCTCCCTCTTGAAGCCATGCAGAGTCAGCACAACCACACCAGCTGCCAATACATTCCAGAAGCTCACTACTCTGGAAGACAAAGTACTGCCTAACATCATGTCTATTCCTACTTTTGCATAGATTGAACACATTTAAATGAGAGGAAAGCAATCTGATTTGCTGCCTTTGGAGGCATGACAGTTGCTGGCAATTTACCACAATAAATAAAATTAGGCCTCAAGCTTCTATAGCACGTTTTATGAACATTCTTTGACTGAAAACGGGTCTAAATCAATTTCTAGACCCATATACCTGGGCTAGAACATGGGACGATTGTGTAGTTTCTGTTCCTAATCACTATCCATGAACCACCTCTGGAAGTCTGTGATTATCTGGTTGTTGGGTGAGCGTAAGACTGGACATGATGTTCCCCATAGTTAAATAACCTATTGCTATGAATTAAAGATTGTCTATTTGGTGAGTTGCCACTAGACAACTCACTGCTTTCAGATGAGGAATAGTAAGGAAAGAATAATCTAGATTTATTACCTATTCTTCACACAAATTTAAGCTTCATAAATATATAGAATGAAGATGTTACGGAAAAAAGAAATACTTTAAGGTGGTTTAGTTATCACACTGTTTTTTCATGTCCAGGAATTGGGTTTGAATCCAGCCCAGATCGATAGGTGAAAGTCTCTGGTACCTGTAAACAATACCATATGTGAATTTGGAGTCTCACGCAAAACTGTTTTCAATTTACTGTTAATTGCCAGTCTCGTTTTGAGACCTCGGAGATGACCAATGATGGAAATGGAAAACAATCACATTGCTACAGTTCAAAAAATTGTTTTCTGATGATTAAGGCATTTTGCTGCAGTGGACACCAGAATCTGAAATAATCATCCTTGATAACATTAAGAATTAAAAGCTGAAAATGTCTCTATTCTATCACTATCACATTGGTGGAGAGGAGTAAAAACAGGCAGAGATTTTTTTTTTTAAACAACAATCTAGTAGTTTCATCACCATTACTGATAACTGTGTAACAGCCCCAACAACCAATTTTATCTGCAGCGCCTGTGGAAGAGTCTGTCACTCTAGAATTGGCCTTTATAGCCACTCCAGGCACTGCTTCACAAACCACTGACCACCTCCAGGTGCTTACCCATTGTCTCTCGAGACAAGGAGGCCAAAGAAGAAGATGATTACTGATACTAGCTTTATTTAATTGAATTTAAATTCCCCAGCTGACATGGTGGGATTTGAACTCAAGACTCTGGAGCATTGATCTAGGCCTCAGGATTACTAGTCCAGCAACATAACCACTATGCTACTGTTCCCAAACTTCACAATCGGCAGAGATCAAGAGAGTCAAAAGTAACTTTTGCATTTTTCCTTCACTAAACTATGGCTCACGCACCAAACCAAGGTCTGACCACAGCACTGTTAGAGGTATATAAGGGCTACTTTTACTAGGCTCCGGCAGTGGCACAAATTAGAAAATTGAACCCTAACCTCAACACATCTTATTTAGTGAGGCATGATTTTGGAGGAGAAGAAAAAAAAAACAATCACACATTTGCATAATTGTAATATTTAAATTAGGCCCATTACGACATCACTCCAATTTAATTTACAAAAGATTTAAACAGTTCCTCCACATCTATGTTTCAAGCAGGGGTTTCACACCCATGTCAGGGATTCCTCAGGAAGTATGAAGTAAGCACAAAGGAACCAGACCTGGTGTGACAGATCTTTGCCCTTTTTCCTTTGCTTAACACCCTAGAAACAAGTGCCTGTTACCTGTAGTCTGAGGAATATAGGGACTTACCAGTCTGTTTTTTATATATTATTGCATTGTTTCTGTTAGCTCTAGTATGCATTTTATAAGGATGCATGTTTGACAGAAGAAAGTATGTTATTTTGAAGCAAGTAAAATGACAGAAGAAATTATATTATTTTGAACTAAGTATTTGCACTTTCTTTGAAAATAGTGGCTGGCAAACTGTAAAGCGTCATTCCCTGGAACTAAGGGAGATACAGTGATTACAAACCAGCCAGGGGACTCAGAGGAAAAGGTAAAAACTCCTTTGCCTGTTAATAAAATTATGTTTAAACTTGACATTTATATAATTTATCACATCTCTATATTGCAACTTAAAACTTGGGAACCAGTCAAATCTTGCTTTTGTGAGCTCAGCATTTGCTTACAATTTTAACAAGTTTGAATTTGTTACCTTATTGCATACACTGGCTGAAAGGATTGTCAATCCTGGTGTATAGAGTACCCATTCTCTTTCTATTTAAGTGATATATTGTAAGCCTAATTATTTAAAGGCCATCAAACCTTGTATAATATAATTGTATAATAGGGTAAAATTTACAATACCCTGATCACCGGCACGGCCTTGCACAAAGCTAACATATCAGAAGTCACAGGTCCACTCCCTTCGATTTTCTGTTCATTGAAATCAATTTTCCACTATGCACTGGTCTCTAGTAAATTAGCTGAGAGCACATTAAGCATTCAGATGTTATTGTCACTTAATAACTTCCTGACTGTAGTTACTTTGTTGTATAACTCATGTACTAAATAATCCTTCATAAAATCTAGAATTGATTGTCTATTTTGACATGAACATATGGTAGTTAATCAATTCAGATGCAAACTAAAGATAATTGCATATGCCCATCTACTGGATATATTTGAAATCACTTTGAATTGGGGAAAAAAAAACACATTGGTTGGCAGTTGTTTTAATCTCGTTTCTTTCAAATATAACTATTCCTACAGTTATGCCTTGTATGGAACTGTGCACTTTAATGCATGTTTTACAATGATCTTCTATACTCTGTTTTCTTGACTTTTTGCTCCTGTGACATGCTTGCTGTGTAGCAAATGGAATCCCTTGCAGTAAGTTACAATTCTTGAATATTTTCTAACTGTTAAGTTGTTAAATTTTGCTTACTAACATATATACATCCTAAGTACTAATGACATTCTTTGTACTTAACAGGATAGATCTAAATTACTTCAAAATTATCCCAGTTTTTAGTACTGTCCATAGCTTGATTTCTTCTCAATACTTCAGTTGTACAACCTCCAGTTTAGTTCGTATGACAATAGTTCGATTGAGGAGGAACCCTTATAGCTATGCACAGAAAATGTCAGAGTTCTTTCTCCACCTATTTGAATGATGATACCTTGTTCTACTGGTGGCGGCCACAACCACATCTAGAAAATTTGAGTGGAGCCGCTCTGCACCTGCACTACTCAAGGCAGGTTAATTTTTCAGAGGGGGGCCTTGAATAGGCATTTAGCTCCTCATTAGCATATTCAAGGCCCTAAAAAATGGCACGAATAATTTTCAGGCTTCCTTGAGACACAGGACATTGGTCCCCCAAAATTGGGCTTTGTTGCACCCATTTTACCTGGTTCCAGATTCTTGAGGTTTACAAAATTTTACATGCACTATTAAACAGAGGGTTAGATTTTACTAGCCCATTGGAGGTGGTCTGGGAGGCGGAAGGAGTGCTAATATGCAGTGAAAGGCTTTGGGAGGGATGCCTGATATCTTTACATCACAAACAGATATTACCAAAGGCGGCCGAGCTGGCGGGAAGAGGTTGCACTGGAATGCAGTGGGCAATTAACTGCTATATTATTTGGGTATTCTAATTTACAAGTCCACAGGAATAACAGAGCTTCAGAGCCTCGACAGCTATAACAAGATAATGGATTAGTGAGATGTCAGTGTTAGCTCCAGTTGGCAACTATTGCGAATAGTAGCATGGCTTGGCAGAGAGGGTGGGACAGAGTGGGCAGCAGAAGTAGTGATCTGGAGCAGGTACAAACATGCCTAGTGCAGCAGTGGCATATCACTTGAGTGCCCTCTTGGACTTGGCACTTGTATATGCAGAGCAAGGTGGGAGGCCCTGAATGCAGCTATTTGTCATGGGACTCATTCACTCATGTTTTGAGGCATCCAGTGAGGAGGAGCATTAGAGAGGGAAGGAGGTACAGGCAGCGGGGCGGAAGCACCCAGAGGAACAGCAAGAGCATGAACCTGGAAGGGGACATGGACTAGAAGGGTGCAGAGGGGCTTACAACCAGCGACTTGTTCACAGAAGCGGTTGCCCACTAGAGCGAGTCTACCGTCAGAGGCGTCAACTTCCTGTAAATGTTGGAGTGGCAGTGTCACCATAGACTGCAACTGTCCAGAGAGGCAGTCACCAAGCTGTGTGTCATGATGGAGGATGAGCTGAGCCCTATGGGAAGTGGTGGGAACCCAATACTTGTGGTGCTGAAGGTCAGCATGGCATTGAAGTTCAGCACCTCATTCCAAGGGCCTTCTGGAGATACCTATGGGATATCCCAGTCTGCGGCTCCTCATTGCATCAAGATGGTCACCAAAGTTCAAGAGGGCCAGCTAATGCGTGCGCTTTCACATCGATCCAGACAGTCAGGCTGAGAGGGCTATACAATTAGAGGCCATTGCTGGATTCCCTCAGGTGCAGGGTGTCATCGACTGCATGCATATGGTCATCAAAGCTCCCGCAGAGTAGCAGCAGCCTTCATCAACCAGAAGCACTCACTTAATGTACAACTGGTCAGCGACCACCGCAAATGATCCTTCAGCTCTGTGCAAGGTTCCCAGGAAGCTCCCATGACACCTGCATACTAAGGCAGTCCCAGGTGCCTGACCTTTCCAAGCCACTCTGCACACTTTCGAGGATGCATACTGGCTGACGAGGACTACCCACTGAAGACATGATGTCTGTACGGAACCAAAGCACAGATGCAGAGGAGAGATACAACAACTGCCACGGGACTGAGCGACCTGTGAGCAGGCCGTAGGGCTTCTAAAGATGCATTTCAGATGCCTGGATAGATCCAGTGGAGCCCTTCAGTATGCCCCAGCAAGGTTCTCTCGCATCGTGGTGGTGTGCTGTGCTCTACACAACCTGGCGCTATAGAGGGGAGAAGCTTTGAACAATGAGGACATCCTGAAGCATGATGTCTCTTTCAAAGATAAGGATATGGAGCGGGATGCCAACCAGGCCCAACAGGATGAAGACCCCGAGGCACATCAGGCAAGGCTGAATGAGATCTGCGCAAGGGAGGCTCGTAACACGCTAATACAGGCACATTTCGGATGGATTGAATGGATCTGTGAATAAGAATCAATGAAACTACAGCCTTCTGCAGCTCTGTTGCTGTTTCCTGGATTGCTCTTACCATTTACGTGAACCCGTAAATTCAGTAGACAGTGGCATGGGGAATGCATTGACCTCACTCCGTGTGGTCCTTCTCATCACACCCTACACCCTTTTGCGGAAGCCAGAGCACTTTTAAAGGCCCAGCAGTCTGTCAAAAATTAAAGGATTCCTCTTGTGTTGCATCATTCCAGATTTAATTTGAAACACAAACATTTGAAACATTTAAAAGGAAATTAGAGAGTTGTTAAATTATAGGGTAGTTATAATGGGGGACATTATCCAAACATAGACTGGGATAGTAGTAGTGTAAAGGGCAGTGAGGGGAAAAAGTTCCTAGAGTGTGTTCAGGAAAACTTTCTCCAGCAGTATGTTTCTAGTCCAACAAGAAAGGAGGCACTGCTACACCTGGTTCTTGGGAATGAGGTGGAACAAGTGGATCAAGTGTCAGTAGGAGAACATTTAGGGGACAGTGATCATTGTATCATAAGGTTAAGGTTGACTATGGAAAAGGACAAAGAAAAATCCAGAGTAAGAATAATTAACTGGGGAAAGCCAACTTCAATGGGCTAAGAATGGCTCTGGGACAAATAAATTGGAGTCAAATGTTGGCAGGAAAAACAGTAGCTGAACAGTAGGCTACCTTCAAAGAAGAGATAGTTTGGGCACAGTCAAGGTATGTTCCCTCGAAGGGGAAAAATAAGGTAAACAAATCCAGAGATCCCTCGATGACAAAAGAAATAGAGATTAAGATAAAGAGGTGAGGTGAGAGTCATTGCCCTGGACATCAAGGCAGCATTTGACCTAGTGTGGCATCAAGGAGCCCTAGCCAAACTGAAGTTAATGGGAAACAAGGGGAAAACACTCCCTTGGTTGGAGTCATACCTAGCAAACATGAAGATGGTTGTGGTTGTTGGATGCCAATCGTCTCAGCTCCAGGACATTGCTGCATGAGTTCTTCAGGGTCGTGTCCGAGGCCCAACCATCTTCAGCTGCTTCATCAATGACTTATGACTCCATCATAAGGTCAGAAGTGGGGATGTTCACAGATGATTGTACAATGTTCAGTACCATTTGCAACTCCTCAGATACTGAAGCAGCCAGTGTCCATATGCAGCAAGACCCAGACAGCATTTAGGCTTGGGCGGATAAGTGGCAAGTAATATGCACTCCACACAAATGCCAATGACAATCTCCATTTAGAGAGAATCTAACCATTTCCACTAGACATTCAACAGCATTACCATCATTGGATTACCCACTATCAAAATCCTGGGAGTTACCATTGACCAGAAACTGAACTGTTGCAGCCACGTAAATGCTGTGGCCACAACAGCAGGTCAGAGACTGGTAATTCTGTGGTGAGTAACCCACCTTCTGTCTCCCCAAAGCCTGTCCACCATCTACAAGGCACAAGACCGAAGTGTGCTGGAATACTCTCCACTTGCCTGGATGAGTGCAACTGCAAAAACAATCGGGAAGCTCGACACCATCCAGGACAAAGCTTGATCAGCACCCCATCCACCACCTTAAACGTTCACTCCCTCCACCACCACACAGTGGCAGCAGTGTGTACCATATACAAGATGCACTGCAGCAACTCGCCACACCTCCTTCGGCAGCACCTTCCAAACCCTTGACTTCTTCCATCTAGAAGGACAAGGACAGCAGATACATGAGAACACAACCACCTGCAAGTTCTCCTCTAAGCCATACACCATCCTGACTTGGAACTATATCGCTGTTCCTTCACTGCTGGATCAAAATCCTGGAACTCCCTCCCTAACAGCACTGTGGGTACACCCACATCAGATACGAACATACGAATTAGGAGCAGAATTAGGACATTTGAACACTCTAGCCTGCTCCGCCATTCAGTAAGATCGTGGCTGATCTGTTTGTGTCTCGAATTCCACACTCCCATCTACCCCGATAACCTTTGATTCCCTTGCCTAACAACAATCTATCTACCTCCGCCTTAAAATTATTCAATGACCCCGCCTCCACCACCTTCTGAGGCAGAGTTCCAAAGTTGCACAACCCTCTGCGAGAAAAAATTTCGCCTCATCTCTGTCCTAAAAGGGCGACCCCTCATTTTGAAACTGTGCCCCTTAGTTCTGGACTCCCCCACAAGAGGAAACACCCTTTCCACATCCACCTTGTCAAGATCATTCAGGATCTTATAAACTTCAATCAAGTCTCCCCTCACTCTTCTAAACTCCAGTGAAAACAAGCTCAGACTGTCCAACCTTTCCTCATAAGACAACCCACACATTCCAGGTATCGATCTAGTAAACCTCCTCTGAACCGCCTCCAACCTCCTTACATCCTTCCTTAAATAAGGAGACTAAAACTGCACACATCGTTCAAGATGTGGTCTCATCAATGCCCTGTATAACTGAAGCATGACATCCTTACTTTATTTTCAATTCCTCTCGTAATAAAGGATAGCATTCTGTTACCCTTTTATTACTTGCTGTACCTGTATACTAAGCTTTAGTTACTCATACATTAGAACACCTAGATCCCTCTGCACCTCTGAATTCTGCATTCCCCATTTAAGAAATACTCTGCTTTTTTATTCTTCCTGCCAAAGTGACCAACTTCACATTTTCCCACTTGATACTCCATTTGCCAAATTTGTGCCCACTCACTCAACCTATCTATATCAGTCTGCAACTTCCTTATGCCCTCTTCACCATATACTTTCCTGCCCATCTTCGTGTCATCTGCAAATTTAGCTACCATGCCATCGCTCCCCTCATCTAAGTCATTGAATTTTACATCCAGTTTGAATTTATATCAATCATATTGTGGTCGCTGCTACCTAGAGTGCCTTTACTCTGAGGTCATTAATTGATCCTGTCACATTACACAATACCAAGTCTAATATAACCTGCTCTCTGGTTGGTTGCAGAATATGCTGCTCTAAGAAACTATCTTGAAAGCATTCTATGAACTCCTCATCTAGGCTACTGTTACCAATCTGATTTTTCCAGTTTATATGTAGATTAAAATCACCCATGATTTCTGCCGTCCCTTTATCACAAGCACCCAATATTTCTTCTTGTATACTTCGTCCTACATTGTGGTTACTGTTCGGGGGCCTGTAGACCACTCCCACTTCTTTCCCCTATTATTCCTCATCTCCACCCAAACCAATTCTACATCCTGATCTCCTGAACCAAGGTCATCTCTAACTATTGCACCAATGCTCTCCTTGATCAAGAATACTACCCCTCCACCTTTACCTAGCTTCCTGTTCTTGAATGTCATATACCCCTCAATATTCAGGACCCAATCCTCGTCATCCTGCAGCCATGTCTCTGTAATGGCTATCAGATCAGGTGGGTTGCAGTAGTTCAAGAAGGCAGCTCACCACCACCTTCTCAAGGGCAATGAGGGATGGGCAACAAACGTTGGCCTTGCCAGTGCTGCCCACATCCCACGAGAAATGTTTTTTTTTAAATGGGCTCTACATTACATGTTCGCCAGAGGGTCTCTTGTGCCCATCCATCAGGCCACTCACTCTCTTAGGGCTCCGTTCCCATCTCACCATCAGCTATGGACCTGCTCGTTTCCAAGCCTCCAATTTCGCCTCTTCCTCCATCAGCCTGGATGGCAAAGAATGGGATGCTTCCACCTGTCTTGGCTTTCTCCCTCGCATTGTGAACTCTCATCTCCTGCAAGCACATTGGTGTCCATTATGAGTTGCCCGTCAAGAACCCGCACAATGCCTATGCTAGTGGCAGCCTGACTGTATTTATGGCTCCACAGGGATACCTCCTGCATATGGTCACTCAGTACTGGCAGTGTAGGGGTCAACTCTGATTGACTGGGGCCCTCCACAGAGAGGCTGACATACCTCTGATAGGCATTGCTGCTTCCTGGGCATTACCAATGACTGGGGGTGCATGCCCATCTACCAATTTCACATTCATCTGTTGACACATATAAGGCTGTAAGCTTAACATTGTGTGCTGCTCTCACCTTGCCAGAACGCATGAGGCAATTGATCCTCTTACGGCACTGTAGCCACATGTGAGGGACGGCCCCATGGCTGCTGACCTCCTCTGCAATCTCCATCCAGGTTTGTTTCGTCTGCTGGGCCAGTCTCCTCCTCCCCTCGGTTTCCAGGGCTCCCTCTCTCCTCTCTGGGGATGCTGTCACTTAACTTACTGCTGGCTGCCTTTTAAATATGGTGCCCACGCCACTTCAGTGGACTGCTCATCCGTCTGCCAGTAGTTAACTGGCTGGTTCCAATGGAATATGAAACATTAGCCCACAGCTGGCCCCCCCCCCACCACCCTCATGGCAACGGCACTCGCTTCTGGTCCCGACATCGGGATCTAGTGTTGTTTATTTTGGGCCTTATGACAAAATTCCAGCCATGTTCTTGCAAAAATATAATTTATTCTGTTTTTAAATAATTCAGTTATTGATTGCTTATGATTAGTCCTGTTCTTAAAAATGTTATTCCAAAATTATAAAATGTAGAAGGATTTTTTCTTCTTATTTAGCATTCTAGAATGAAAAATTCAAAGCATGATTTATTTACAGGTTACATAACCAAATTATAAGGGGCTGAATTTCTGCAGCGGTTTTCCTGGTTGACTATCATAACTTCAGCAAAAGATCTTTAGAGCCCACAGAGAAATGCCATTTATGCATTTTGTCCAGTAATTCTGCAGATCTTCTGCCAAAGTTGCAGTGGCTGATCAGGAGAACCCTGTGGAAATTATTGGTGGAGATTTTGAAAAGATCATCATTATTAGGGCGGCACAGTGGCGCGGTGGTTAGCACTGCAGCCTCACAGCTCCAGTGACCCGCGTTCGGTTCTGGGTTCTGCCTGTGCGGAGTTTGCAAGTTCTCCCTGTGACTGCGTGGGTTTCCGCCAGGTGCTCCGGTTTCCTCCCACAGTCAAAGACTTGCAGGTTGTAAAGTAAATTGGCCATTGTAAATTGCCCCTAGTGTAGGTAGGTGGTAGGAGAATTGAGGGAAGGTGGGGATGTGGTAGGGAATATGGGATTAATGTAGGATTAGTATAAATGGCAGCTTGATGGTTGGCACAGACTCGGTGGGCCGAAGGGCCTGTTTCAGTGCTGTATCTCTGTGACTCCTATTACAGGATAGATTTACAAACCTAACAAATTGCTATGTATAGTGATATGATTCGTGATGCAAAGGTACAACTGCTAGAAAAATTTATTGAAATTGTTTTTAACTAATCCTTGTAAAACTTCCACTGTAATTCAGCAAATACCCGTGTAAACGTTCTTGGTATACCAATATGATGCTGATAGAATTCAGCACCTTGAAAACTTCCCAAAAGTATAATGATGCCTATTTAAAATATTAACAAAAATAATGTCACTAAATTAATTTTTTTTCAGCTTCTGCATTCACTAGGGTAAGATTTTTCCATAGATCTTGTTAAACGTTTGTGAATTATGATTTTTGATTTGAGGGGAAGGAATTCAGGTAAAGTTGCAAAAGTCACCAATATGAGTCATTCATTTTGATAGACCTGCTGTCTACCAAACATTAAAACATGGATTCTGTAGCCTGGGGTCTGACATTTTGCTGCCAGATCGTCCCAGATCACTCAATATGTTTGCTTTGGAGCCCAATGTACAGATTGGGCAAGCATTAAAAATGACCTTACAGGCTGCAGGCTGATAATGGAACATATGCACAAAGTTTTATGGTAGCTATAAATGATAAAATCCTGCTATGTCTAAAATTAAAGAAATAAAGAACAAAACATAAATACATAAAACTTTAGCATCTTTAATATGCAGTTTTTGTCTGTCCAGACTGTTTTGATTGGTCCGATGTTAATCCAGTGAAATTTTACTCCTATGGAATGACAACTAGCAAAGCAGATATTGTAACATTTTACTGCAACACTAGGGTAGCGTGTTTACTGAGCGTAACAAACTCTCCCAACTGATTTTCTCCTCTCACTGCCCCTTTCCTTCTTCCTCCAACCCTTTCCCCCTCCACAGATGGGAGGCATTTCAACATCTCCCAATGAATGTAGGCCAAGAGATCCGAAAGTGTGAGGAGCAGGGCTCGAAGCTGTGTCTGTCCACATGCTCTTAGACACCCTACTCCCCAAAAAAGAGCCTTACTTTTCTCTGAGCTTAGTTAATGGTTGCTGCTTTGAGGTGTAGCTGCTCTGATGTCAATTGGAGCACGTGCTGCTGCCAACAGTTTCTGTCAGCGGCGGGGTTGGGGGAGTTTGGTGGAGAAAAAGAACAGCGGAAGGTAAGGGGAGCCCAACAACAAAGTTACCCTGGCTGGAGGTATTGTGGAGGGGGGGGGGGGCGGGGAGGTGAATGGCATGGGAGGAATGGTTGGTGGTGACGGCAGGATGGGGGGGGGGACTACCCCCGGCTGGAGGGATTGGGGACCAGGGGATGGCACTGGGAGTGGTGGGTGGGGGGGGAGGGGGAGTGGGAAGCAGTGTGACGGCGGGGCAGCATGGGAGATTGCTGGGGGGGAATGCTTGGGCGGTATGAAATAGAAATAGGGGATGGGGATGGGAAGGATGGAATGGAGATGAAGATGGTATAGGAAGAGGGGAGGGAAGAAAGGAATGGGATGGGGACGGCATGGAAAGGATGGAATGGAGATTTAAAGAAGTACTGTTGCAATAAAGATACTAATTTCACCACAAATGTTTTGCGGGTCTCTGTTAGTTTGAAATAAAATTGAAGAAAATGTAATGTCAGGAAAAGTTACGAATTTTGCCAGAAGATAAAACAATGCTTCAAACAATTTTCTTCATTTGCAATGCACTTTTTTTGTTGTACAATTTTAATAAAGTAAACGCACTGCATTATCTTTAAAAGGACTGAGTCCTACACAGAATGCCACTAACAGATTACCATCAATCCTTAATTTCTGCAGAGATGCTTTGAATATATATTCATCAAAAACTGCTTTAAAATGTTAATATTTCAAATATTTCTAAATAGAATTTAACTTGGTGAAATTTATATTTATACAATGCCTTATCACATTGAAATTGAAGGTTTTTGCACAGTGAATGACTTTAAAGCACAATGACTTTTGTGTATTTGTTTTAGCCAAAGCTTTTAGAATTTAATGTTGATGGCAAAAGGCACGGGCTGAATTTTACCAGCCCCTTGACGCCGTGGGTTGTGGCAGGGAGGCCTGTAAAATGCTAGTGGGAGCGGCCCGCCTTGACCCACGATGCGAGAAGGCCCCGCCAGATATTAGCGCCAGCGGCGAGGCCTCATTGCGGCCTCCCTGCCGCTTGGCGGTGGGGCCTTCATTACAATATTGAAATTCGAGAAATTGAAATGCAAATTAACCAACCTGCTGCGGCTGGCCATCCCACACTGATCTTACGACCAACCAGCCGTAACTCGTGCGCCTTCGGAACTCTGTTGGAGTTCCGAGGCGAGTCACTGGTGGGGAGGGGGTGGGAATAAAATTATCAGGAGGGAGCAGGGAAAACCATACCTATTGGTTGTGGGGATGGTGGAAAGGGGTTGAAGAGCAAAGTGAAGAGGTTGAGGGGGGGATGTTGGGGTTTGGAATAATGTTCATGTTGTTCATATTGCCCCAAAAACAACCACTGGGTGCTAGGTGGGAAAGGGCCTCCAGCATTAATTTCACTTTCTACATTCAATGCAACAAAATGTCACTTTAAAAATTAAAATCACTTCTAAGGGCTTGAAGCCCTTTAAAAATGGCGCCAGGGCCTGCGCGCTGGCACCGGACGCCGTTGCTGGGGACACAGTGGCCACCCTCTGCACGTCATCGGGGGTGGCCGCTCTGCCCCCTCCATTTAAATGAACCCCCGCGCTTAGTATCGCGAGGGCTGTGCCGGCACTTCAGTGTCGGAAGGCTGCCGCCGCAGAGCACAGCCGCTGATGAAATTCAGCCCCACATGTATGAATCATTATTATAAAACACTGAGAAACAAATAATTACAAGCAATGATTGATCAGAACAGATAGTGATTATTTCTCAGAATTGTACAAAGGTAATGTTCCTCAGAACCAGAAGCTTCAAAATTCCTAACTTCACCTACAAGTGGAAAACAGAGTAATAAGGTTTATTCTGTATCAGGGGAACTAAGTTATTTAAATGAAATAAATTAGGGAGTGAAAGGATTTATAATGACTGAAAGATCACTTATAAAAGCAGTAATTTAATTTAAAAGAGTATTGTTCCTGGTATTTATTCCCCAAATTAGAGATATCAAATGACACTTCTTTCAGTCTAGGTAATAACAATATACTCTGGAAAAATCTCTTCCTAGTGAAGAATTGAATACAGTTCTTAAATACAGTGCATTTTTAATATTTTACTTAGTACTTTCTTCCGAAAAACAGGAATTAAATTAAGTGATGGGTAAGCATGACACTGCAGTAATGAACAACTTTTGCATAGATGTGCAATTGCATCTAGCAACATTAATCATTTTAGGATGTGCATAATCTCTATTCATAATTTTTGCTCTACTTTGTTTAGTGGCTAACGATTTATATAACTGAAAATAAATATTTTTCCCAATATTATTGATGCTTGTTTTAAACTATTTGTCTGATTTCTTTACCCTGCGCAGCAACTTGAGTTGTGTCAAAGACTCTACAAACTCCACTTTCAGCTGCTGCTGCTCTTTCAGTCCTACTATAAACTAATTGGACAGATCCATGTCGTCAGTTCAATGCCAGAGGTAAAATATGCTCCTTTGAGATTGGCATTAGGCTAAATATTAGAGTAAGATACATGTAATAGTGTAATATTTAACAGGTAATGGCCTTTTATAATAGTTTATTATTTTGACTGTAGTAGTTGATCATGATTAGTTTGTGATTCAAAACTACTAAATCACATTTTTCCTTTTTTTATTTTATTGTTTTTCTTTTCTCTTTGGATCAGCTCTCTGTCCCAGAGGGTGGGCAAATGACTTGCTCCTAAGTCAATGCTAGTGCTACTCTTGAATTATCCACGAGAAAGGCATGTGATGATACCTGTTTTAACTCCCTCCCTGCAACTAAGTATACAATACTTAAACATACACTTAAAAGCAGCATTTAAAACAAAACTTTGCAGGTTTAATTGGTACTCAAACCCATCATAATTGTGAGCTTGGTCTACAGGTTGATCAGACCTTATCGAATCCTATGTATCGGTTCCAACAACCATTTTTTATACCTTTTGTCTTACCCACTCTATGTGACCATCCATACATTGCTGCTTTGCATAATACAGCTTCATTATTGGAGAATTTTAATGAGCCTGTACATTATCGATAGCTTTAGTTTTAGTGTTATTTTTCTATGGACAGGTACAACTTATATCATCAGTTTCATTCTTGTTACGTATAATTGCCATTCTACCAAGCATACCTACTAATTTTAAGTCTGTACCATTCCATACCAATCTCCTGCTTTTAAAAAGGATGATCTATTTTTGGATGTTTCCTTCTGCAGAAGATGTTATTAATTGTTTAAAAGTTCTCTGAAATATATGCAGAAGTCTGTACTCAATGTCTTTTAATTATATCTACTGAAGTGACTAAGCTGACCATTGCTCCAAGGACAGTCCTAATTCAACAGTTCATGATCATTGCATTGTAGATTGACTTATACTTTCTGACTTAATAGGCAAAAGCTAAAGGTTACTATTACTATAATACGAAGAGAAATCAATAACAGTATAAGATTAATAGACTTCAGGACTGATTAACCCTTTCCTTACACTTCAAGACAGTCACTATTTCAAGCTGCTGCTGCTATCAATGGGAAGTCCAGAAGAAAGACTAAAAGACACAGTCATAGTCAGACTCATACTTCAGGAGAAGAAATGTCAGAGGAAGAGCAGCAAAAAAATATCAGGCAAGAGAGAGAGAGACCAGACTATTACAGTATTTTATAGACATAGTTATATTCTGTAGAATAGATATTGTAGAGAGAAAGGGAAGACTTGAAGAGTAAAGTGGAGATAAAAATTCACCCCACCTCCATCTATTTGTACTAAGCAAAATATGATGGCTCTAAGGACAACATAACTGTTCTCTTCTCTTTCAGTAACTATTTTCATTGGAAGCTGAAGTTATAAATAAAGGAACAGTTCACACAGAGGTTTGCACAAACCTGACGGCCAATTGTAGTACTGCACCAGTTTGTACAGTTAATCATTCTTTCCATACCAACTACAAATCATCAACAACTGCACCTGGTCTTTGTTTAGTATAGTTTTACAACTCAGTCTAATTTACAACAAAATCAGACAAGCTCAACAACCTACCCAATGCTGCTAAATTGAAAAGTTGAACCCTATTGAGGTAGTGAACTCATCCTGAGATTTATTATTTAAAAATTCCCAGAAACAGTAAGGAATATGTGATTTAGAATTCCAGGGCTGCAAAGTATTAGTGATTAAAAGTTGAAAAACCTATGAAAGGTAAATTCAGGAGAATAGAATACTCATTATTTAGGCCTATATTTTCTGCACATGGTTTTGCTAGGCCATGCTGTGACTACATCAAGAAATTGAGTGCATGACCCTAGTCCTTTAGCAATTTAGTTTGGAACTTGCCAGGAGCAGATAATCAAGTGGTCTGGGGACAGCTTACCTTCTTTAAGAAGCTACTAGTTTCTATTCACTGCATTCCCCAAAACACATACTTAAAATCTACTACTTCTCCATAGGTTATCACATTTGAGCATTAAGTTGCTATGCTGCCATGAAACTTTGTTGTAAATAAATTTACGATAATGTCTTTTTCAGTGATGCAGAAATATTACCAGTTTGTTGGTAAGGGAATGGCTAAAATGAAAAACTGTTCTGATTTGTATTTTGTTATTAATGTTTGTTTACTAGCTACTGAATATGTCAAAAGAACTGAATGATTTGAGGGATAACCTGAAGGAAGCTTCAGCTCTAATAGCGGTTGAACCCCTCAAGGATGAATTCAGTTTACATGGCCTCACAATAACCTCCTCTGAAACTGCTGTTCAGACCATGCTGGAGTGTCTGAAGAACAGGGATCTTATAACTGCCCTGCGGCAAATCAGGGATTGCAGGTTAGTCTTTGGGTGTACTGTTTGCATTTTATAAATACTTTCTTTTTATATTGTATGTTGTATAATAGCCCTAGTTCTTTTGATTGCTTTGCTTAATCAGGTACAAGGACATTTTAAATGAAAAAATATTTAATTCTTTTGTTAAAATTACTTTGTTTTTCCAGCAAATGCATTGTTTTAAGTTTTAAAATTGATAGGCTATGATATCAATAATACTCTGCAATTTTTAACTTACGATTAACAAGCTATAATAAATTTAGGCCCATTATTTCCATTAATGAGTCAATAGCATAACTCATGAGCAACAAAAGTGCAAGTAAGATACAGCCTAACAAGTGGAAATGAAAAGCTTTAACAAAACACATATGGGCCATACAAGACATGAAGATCCCAGCTTCAATCTTCAGCATCCCTGGGTTAGACTAAATTTCCCCATTCCTGATCAGTATCCAGAAATCACTTCTGGAAGTATAGGCTGGATTTTGTGTAGGAGGTGGGGCTCTTGGCGCGGGCCAAAAAGGTGGGGGGAGCCCCGCCTTGGCCTTTTCCTGCGACCCTCCCCCCCCCCCCCCCCATGCAACTCTTATGTCTTCTTCTATCAAAGTTTCACGAGCCGGGATCCCCATCTCTTGAAAGATGGAGATCCAACCTCCATGAGCTGCCCGCCGGTCAGAGGGTGGGCAGCTCAACAGTATCAGCAATGCCACAGGCAGCAGTGGGCACTGCCGTTAATGTAGAGGCCTCAGATGACAGGCACTATGTGCTAATACCGCATTTACTTTTAATACGAATGTAAAATTTTAAGCTAGAAACTATGGCCTAGAAATTGGAATGTACTACACCCCTTTTACAGGAGTAAAATGGGCACCTAACAGCACAGTATGGTGGGCAGCATGCAGCGCTCATTCTGCATCAGATGCCATCCGCCATATTGGTCAGGACTCCTCTGTAAGTTTCCAAGATGCATGCCTGCATGCAAATAGGGGGCCTAATGCCTGTTTCAGACCTGTTTGCAAAATTGGACTGTGAATGCAAGGCAGCCAAACAAGCGGCCCTTACAGGGAATGCTGGTGGTTGACACCCAAAAGGTAAGATTTTTTTTTTAAACCTTCTAAAAATTACCTTATTGTAGAGCCAGCCATGGCTCACCACTTCCTCGGCATCCCAGATTCTGCTGAGGTCCTCAGCAAGTATCCAAGCTGGCTCAATATGTTCTTTTTTCGTGACCAGCAAGCTGCCCCTAGGCCGTGACTAGTGACCTCACCGGTGGTAAACAGACAAGGACTAGATCAATTTGTCATGTAGCGTGTGCTGCACCAGATGTGTGAAATCTAATTTTTAGGCCTATAACTCCTGCCAGTACAAACTTAAGTATAAACACTCAACTCGGTTGAAAATTTTGGAAAAGATAGAACTGATGATTAAATTAGGGTTAGGGCGGCAAAAAATAAAACAGTCACAAGTCTGTCAAACCCAGTTGATATTTATTTAAATTAGTATTAAATTACTCTGATACAGTATTATGTGACAGGAAAAGATGACTTGAAAGCTGGTGGTGAGCTGGTACCAAATGAGGTGCTAGTTTAGAGGGTAGCTCTCTATCATAGTAGAGTTCCTCCTGCAGAATGTGGGAGGTAAGGGTCGCCAAGAGTGTCCCTGCTGACTGCATCTGCGGGAAGTGCACCCAACTCCAGCTGCTCGCAGACCGCGTTAGGGAGCTGGAGCTGGATGAACTTCGGATCATTCGGGAGGCGGAGGGGATTATTGACAGGAGTTATAGGGAGGCAGTCACACCTCAGGTAAAAGAAGTAGGTAGATGGGTTACCGTCAGGGGAAGGAGAGGGAACCAGCAGGCAGTGCAGGGATCCCCTGTGGCCGTTTCCCTCAACAACAGGTATACTGTTTTGGATACTGTTGCGGGGGACGACTTACCAGGGGTAAGCAATGGGGTGCAGGTCTCTGGCACAGAGTCTGTCCCTGTTGCTCAGAAGGGAAAGGGGAAGAGGAGCAGAGCATTAGTCATTGGGGACTCCATAGTTAGGGGAACAGATAGGAGGTTCTGTGGGAACGAGAGAGACTCACGGTTGGTGTGTTGCCTCCCAGGTGCCAGGGTACGCGATGTCTCGGATCGTGTTTTTGGGATCCTTAAGGGGGAGGGGGAGCAGCCCCAAGTCGTGGTCCATATAGGCACCAACGACATAGGTAGGAAGAGAGATGGGGATTTAAGGCAGAAATTCAGAGAGCTAGGGTGGAAGCTTAGAGCGAGAACAACCAGAGTTGTTATCTCTGGGTTGTTGCCCGTGCCACGTGCTAGCGAAGAGAGGAATAGGGAGAGAGAGGAGTTGAACACGTGGCTGCAGGGATGGTGTAGGAGGGAAGGTTTTGGTTTCTTGGATAATTGGGGCTCTTTCTGGGGTAGGTGGGACCTCTACAAACAGGATGGTCTTCACCTGAACCAGAGGGGTACCAATATCCTGGGGGGGGAGATTTGTTAGTGCTCTTCGGGGGGGTTTAAACTAAATCAGCAGGGGAATGGGAACCTAAATTGTAGTTCCAGTGTACAGGCTGTTGAGAGTAGTGAGGTAGGGGATAAGGTTACAGGGACACAAGAGGGCACTGGCAAGCAAGAACTTGGTTTAAAGTGTGTCTACTTCAACGCCAGGAGCATCCGGAATAAGGTGGGTGAGCTTGCAGCATGGGTTGGTACCTGGGATCCTGATGTTGTGGCCATTTCGGAGACATGGGTAGAGCAGGGGTAGGAATGGATGTTGCAGGTTCCGGGATTTAGATGTTTCAGTAAGAACAGAGAAGAGGGTAAAAGAGGGGGGGGGTGTGGCATTGTTAATCAAGGAAAGTATTACAGCGGCAGAAAGGACGTTTGAGGACTCGTCTACTGAGGTAGTATGGGCCGAGGTTAGAAACAGGAGAGGAGAGGTCACCCTGTTGGGAGTTTTCTATAGACCTCCGAATAGTTCGAGATGTAGAGGAAAGGATAGCGAAGATGATTCTCGACAGGAGCGAGAGTAACAGGTTAGTGGTTATGGGGGACTTTAACTTTCCAAATATTGACTGGAAATACTATAGTTCGAGTACTTTAGATGGGGTCTGTTTTTGTCCAGTGTGTGCAGGAGGGTTTTCTGACACAGTATGTTGACAGGCCAACCAGGGGCGATGCCACATTGGATTTGGTACTGGGTAATGAACCCGGCCAGGTGTTCGATTTAGATGTAGGTGAGCACTTTGGTGATAGTGATCACAATTCGGTTAGCGATGGGCAGGGACAGGTATATACCGCAGGGCAAGAATTATAGCTGGGGGAAAGGAAATTATGACGCGATTTGGCAAGATTTAGGATGTGTAGGATGGGGAAGGAAACTGCAGGGGATGGGCACAAACGAAATGTGGAGCTTATTCAAGGAGCAGCTAATGCGTGTCCTTGATAAGTATGTACCTGTGAGGCAGGGAGGAAGTTGTCGAGCGAGGGAGCTGTGGTTTACTAAAGAAGTTGAAGCGCTTGTCAAGAGGAAGAAGGCGGCTTATGTTAGGATGAGACGTGAAGGCTCAGTTCGGGCGCTTGAGAGTTACAAGCTAGCCAGGAAGGATCTAAAGGGAGGGCTAAGAAGAGCAAGGAGAGGACACGAGAAGTCATTGGCGGATAGGATCAAAGAAAACCCTAAGGCTTTCTATAGGTATATCAGGAATAAAAGAATGACTAGAGTTAGAATAGGGCCAATCAAGGATAGTAGTAGGAAGTTGTGTGTGGAATCAGAGGAGATAGGGGAAGCATTAAATGAATATTTTTCGTCAGTATTTACAGTGGAGAAAGAAAATGTTGTCGAGGAGATTACTGAGATACAGCCTACTAGGCTAGATGGGATTGAGATTCACAAGGAGGAGGTGTTGGCAATTTTGGAAAGTGTGAAAATAGATAAGTCCCCTGGGCCAGATGGGATTTATCCTAGGATTCTCTGGGAAGCCAGGGAGGAGATTGCAGAGCCGTTGTTGTTGATCTTTATGTCGTCATTGTCGACAGGAGTAGTGCCGGAAGACTGGAGGATAGCAAATGTTGTCCCCTTGTTCAAGAAGGGGAGTAGAGACAGCCCTGGTAATTATAGACCTGTGAGCCTTACTTCGGTTGTGGGTAAAATGTTGGAAAAGGTTATAAGAGATAGGATTTATAATCATCTTGAAAAGAATAAGTTCATTTGCGATAGTCAGCACGGTTTTGTGAAAGGTAGGTCGTGCCTCACAAACCTTATTGAGTTTTTCGAGAAGGTGACCAAACAGGTGGATGAGGGTAAAGCCGTGGATGTGGTGTATATGGATTTCAGTAAGGCATTTGATAAGGTTCCCCACGGTAGGCTATTGCAGAAAATACGGAAGTATGGGGTTGAAGGTGATTTAGAGCTTTGGATCAGAAATTGGCTAGCTGAAAGAAGACAGAGGGTGGTGGTTGATGGCAAATGTTCATCCTGGAGTTTAGTTACTAGTGGTGTACCGCAAGGATCTGTTTTGGGGCCACTGCTGTTTGTCATTTTTATAAATGACCTGGATGAGGGTGTAGAAGGGTGGGTTAGTAAATTTGCGGATGACACGAAGGTCGGTGGAGTTGTGGATAGTGTCGAAGGGTGTTGTCGGGTACAGAGGGACATAGATAGGCTGCAGAGCTGGGCTGAGAGATGGCAAGTGGAGTTTAATGCGGAGAAGTGTGAGGTGATTCACTTTTGGAAGGAGTAACAGCAATGCAGAGTACTGGGCTAATGGGAAGATTCTTGGTAGTGTAGATGAACAGAGAGATCTTGGTGTCCAGGTACATAAATCCCTGAAAGTTGCTACCCAGGTTAATAGGGCTGTTAAGAAGGCATATGGTGTGTTAGCTTTTATTAGTAGGGGGATCGAGTTTCGGAGCCACGAGGTCATGATGCAGCTGTACAAAACTCTGGTGAGGCCGCACCTTGAGTATTGCGTGCAGTTCTGGTCACCGCATTACAGGAAGGATGTGGAAGCTTTGGATAGGGTGCAGAGGAGATTTACTAGGATGTTGCCTGGTATGGAGGGAAGGTCTTACGAGGAAAGGCTGAGGGACTTGGGGTTGTTTTCGTTAGAGAGAAGGAGGAGGAGAGGTGACTTAATAGAGACATACAAGATAATCAGAGGGTTAGATAGGGTGGATAGTGAGAGTCTTTTTCCTCGGATGATGATGGCAAACACGAGGGGACATAGCTTTAAGTTGAGGGGTGAAAGATATAGGACAGATGTCAGAGGTAGTTTCTTTACGCAGAGAGTAGTAGGGGCGTGGAACGCCCTGCCTGCAACAGTAGTAGACTCGCCAACTTTAAGGGCATTTAAGTGGTCATTGGATAGACATATGGATGAAAATGGAATAGTGTAGGTCAGATGGTTTCACAGGTCGGCGCAACATCGAGGGCCGAAGGGCCTGTACTGCGCTGTAATGTTCTAATTCTAATAGTAAGGAGGTCAGCCCATTTTTCCACTCCAGGGCACCATATGTAGGAGAGCATTTCTGCACGCCTGGAAGATAGCAGAAAATGAGGGCAAATGACCATTAATCCCACTGGCAGTACCAACCCTATGGTATGTGTTACAGGGGACAAGTCGCTATCTAGAGGGGGAAAAAACATACCCATTGTCGCCCTCATCCTGATGGCCACCTTTGTGTGTGGCTGCATCAAGCTGTGCGTAGACTCTCGATATGCAAATACCAAATGTCACTATGTGCTGAGGTTCTATCTGTCCACCATGTTGTGAAGGATGGATCTGGCCACGTTGCCATGGAATGCTCCATTCAGTTGGACCATACCGTACCACCTGTCCCTGGCGGAAAACTTTGTACCAAAAAACATCTTTGACCACAAGTTCATCAGGCAGTGGTCCACACTCAACGTCCTCGAGGCCTTGCGGGAAAAGGAAATAGTGGATCCTGTCGGATGGTTCCCTGAGCAGACTGTCAAAGCCATCTGGTAGAGCACCTCATCGCCAGAACTTTCAAACAAGCACTAAGATGTAGCTTGGCTGGTGGCGAGAATGCCCCTTCCAGTCAGATCCTTCATGCACATTTGGAGTTTCGCGCACTCTGCACGTTGGGCAGGGAAGAGACCATCGCCCACCTCCTTCTGGAATTTGCCTTTGCAAAGAAGGTCTGAAAAGAGATGTGGTGGTTTTTGTTCGAGGTTCATCCCGAACAACTCCTTGATGCAGGACTCTGTACTCTATGGGCTGTTCCTAGGGACACACACTGAGGTAAACATCAGCTGCTACTGGAGGACTATCGACTCGGTGAAAGATACTCTTTGGTCTGCCAGAAACCTGTTGGTCTTCCAGTGCAAAGAGTTGTCCATGACGAAGTTTTACAGACTGGCATATTCCAAGGTCCAGGACTACATGCTGAAGAATGCACTAAAGCTTGGGGTAGGCACTGCAAAGGCTCAGTGAGGAAAGGCCATAGTCTAAGGACTGCCTGCCATAGTATACCAAGGGGCTGGAAGCTGTAAAATCCCTCAGGCTGTATGTTTCACATGAAATGTATGCTGTAAATATCATGGGTAATTGCAATTGTATTGCGGCACCTCAGAGTCCCACATGCTGTATGAAAGAACTTGAACCATATTGTACTTTCTCTAATGACCAATTTGAAATGTTATGGAGTGTAGTTTTACAAATTTTATGAATAAAGTATATTTTCAGGGAAAAAAAATATTACAAGGAGATCAGACCTACACTGTACCCAGCAGAAAGTTCTCTGATGTTACGGGCTGAAGTTTTGTTAATGGATGATAAATACCTGACAGTTCAAGATAATAGGGTGAACAGGTGTTGGGTGTTAATTAGTTAATTGCATTCAAGTGTGTATATATAAAGAAGAGCCAGCCAGTTTGGAGAGCAGAAGTAAGCTCTGTGACAAGCAAGAAACAATCTCTACCAAAGCATCCTAGTCTCAGTGTCTTCTTCACAAACAGGCTTGGAGATTTCTCTATCATTGGTAGCAGAGGACAGTTGCCTGAAAGTGAAGATTGGGGACTAAGATTTATTTTCAGACAGGGGATTAGAATTGGAGGTTTTTTTGAGAAAGCTGTATTTAGAGGGTTTTTTTTGAAGAAGAAAGAAGACAAACCAAGTATTAGGTGTTGGGATATGATTTCCACTGCTGTTTTGTGAAGCCGAACCTTAGGATCAATTGAAGAATGAAGTTGATATATGGACACGGGTTGCGTCTTTACCTAAAAGGAAGCAAGGAATGGTCCTTGCACTTTCACTTCCCACCAGAAGCAAGATCAGGGGCAAAGTGTTCTCAGAGCTAGAGGCTCATCATTTGGATGATGAGGAAGGTTTGAACAAACTCTTGAAATATATGGATAAAATTTATATGAAAGATGACTTATTGAGTGCCCATGAGGCATGGTCGGACTTTGATAAATTTAGAAAAATGGGTGGTTCTTCCATAGAGAATATATTATGGAGTTTAACGGACTATATGCAAGATTGCAGTGATTCTGCTTGGAAATTCCTAGATCAGTACTTGCCTTCAAATTGTTGGATTGTGCTAGAATATCGAACATGGATAGACTCTTGGTATTTACCAGAGTTACATTCAATTGACGACATGCTGTTTGATCAGATGTCTGAGTCCTGAAAAGATTTTTGGGAAAACATTCCTTTCCGGCCGCTTTCGTGGCGCGGATGGGCTCTTTAGCGGTGACACCGAAGGTGGAGGATACAATGCTAGCAGCATTTTGAGGCTGTTCGAGTGTGGGAGCCAAGGGTCAGTATGAAAGGAGAAACACACAAAACGAATGGGAATAGAGACCGTTTTGGCAGCTATAACAGACGGTAGGAATTGGGTAATTATGGCAGAAGGATGAACCCCAGGAATAACCAAGGGGTGGTCAACAGGTATTTCCAATGTGACTCACTATGCGTTGCATTGTCCAAAAAGGTATAACAGGGTTTTTGAGATGACACATGACGTGGAAGGTTGGGAAGGCGAGGATGACGCGACCGATCAATCAGAAGGAATTGTACTGGTCGTGAGAAGCTTCAGTCCGGTAATGAGTGTCCGTGTCACAGATTCGTTCAATTGCACAGTGGGTGTACGTCTACAGTATGTGGAGTGGACTGGTTAAGGTGTTACATGGATTCTTTTTAAGGAAGACCGAAATAATATGACAGTTCTACCTGTTTCAGGTTTGGGGATGACAACACTTTGAAATCACTAAACGGAGTGGTAATTCTGTGTAAAATAGCAGGGGTAAACCATTTTATTAGTACGGATGTAATAATCAGTGATGTACCTTTGTTGTTAAATAAACCGTCTATGAAAAAGGCTTGGATGAAATTGTATATGGAACATGATAAGGCGATTGTCTTTGGGAAATCAGTAGCTTTGCGGTTTACACAGTGGGAACATTGTTGTATTCCTTTAGCGAGACCTAACATCTCCAAGCAGGATGTTAAAGTAGTATTAATGGCATCCGGGGGTAGGGAGTTAAAGGAGAAAGGGCGAATTATTTCAAAACTACATCAATAGTTTGTGCATCCATCTTGTCATAGGTTAAAGATTCTGCTAAAAGATGCAGGGGTAATGACTGATGACTACACTAAACTTATTGAAGATATCAGTGGAAAAGTGATATCTGTTAAAAAAAAAAAATACAGGAGGACGCCTTCGCGACCCATAGTGAGTCTCCCATTAGCAAGGGCCTTTAATGAAACTGTAGCAATGGACTTGAAGGTATGAGATAAAGAAAAAAGAAATTTATTCAACACTTTATAGATGTGGATTCAGTCTGTCGATGGTAGTTTATAGTAAAGACAAAAAAGTAATAGTGGACAAGATAATGGAAAGGTGGATAGGAACAGGACTGGGAGCACCTGCTAGGTTTCTAACTGACAATGGAGGAGAATTTGCAAATGAGTTCAGGAGTATGTGTGAAAATATGAATATTGTAGCAATGCACACGGCAGCAGAAAGTCCTTTTAGAAATGGGATTTGTGAGCGAAATCATGCCATAATTGATGAAATGCTCTGAAAAATTGTAGTCGACCAGCCAAATTGTAAATTGACTACTGCTCTGGCATGGGCAGTACATGTGAAAAACACGCTTCAAATGTTTAGGGGCTACAGCCCATATCAATTAGTTTATGGCAGGAATCCGAAAATACCTTCGGTAATGTGGGATCACCCCCTGGCTTTAGAGGGGGATTAGTTCAATTTTTGCAGAACATTTGAATGCCATGCACGTAGGGAGAAGAGCATTTATTAAGGCAGAGGTTTCAGAAAAAAATCAGGAGAGCTTTGAGGTATTGGATCAGGCCATCAGAAAAGAATTTTGATACTGGGAATGTGGTGTATTACAAAAGAGAAGGGCAGAAAGAATGGAGAAGCCCAGGAAAAGTTGTAGGCACTGATGGCAAAATGGTGATTTTGCAACATAGCAACCAAACTGTTACAGTACATTCCTCTCAGCTTATTGGCACTGATTATACATTGACAGAATCTGAACAAATGATGGACACTGACGATGCACCATGTACTTCACATGCACATATGTTGGACCTTTGCGAGCAACAAATTGTGACAGCTAACGGGCTGACTGAGAATGGACCCAGTGATAGTGAAGATCCAGATAAGGTCATTTATCCCAAAGGTCAACGACCGTAAGTTGGGACTAGAGTGACAAATATGCCAGAAGGGGATAGTGAATCGAGGGAACCCACCATTATAGGAAGGGCAAGAAAGGCCACAAGGAAATACAAACATTGGCTGAATGTGCAAGACAAGGGATGGGATATCAGACCTATAGATTGGCAGAAGAAAGTGAAAATGTGGAAGGTCTGAAAAAGTAGTACAAATTAAGACAGTGGACCCGAAGATGATCATAGTCCAAGGAAAAGGTCATGAACTTGTGAAAGGAAGTCTGGTTGTAGGAGGGACAGGTCGAGTAGTAGTAGTAGCCCAAAAAGGGATAGGAACTCTAGTAGGGGATGTGGTTTCACTAGAGCAAAGACCAGAGAGCAGGCGAGGGGTGCCACAAGAAGTAGGAGCCCTTACGACAGAGAAGCTCTAGTGGCTACAAGCATGTTAGATGGTAAATTGACAAAGGATGCCAAGCAAAAAGAGCTCGACAGTCGGAGAGAATTTGGCATATACACGGAGGTGCCAGATAGAGGACAACCAGCATTGTTCCATAGATGGATCTGTACAAAGTACTTCCCGATAGTACGTATGAAGCAAAGGCCAAACTTGTAGCTCGGGGATTTGAGGAACAACTGGGCGACCAGGAAGTTAGAGTGGACTCCCCAAAAGCAGGAAAAGCAAGTTTGAGGATTTTCTTAGACCTTTTAGCAACACACTCATGGGAATGTAAGTCCATTGACATCAAAGCAGCATTTTTGCAAGGGGAGAAATTTCAAAGGGAAGTATTTTTAAAGCCACCAAAATAAGCTGGCGATATAGATGGGAAATTATGGAAGCTAAACAAGTGTGTTTATGGGCTAAGTGATGCATCCAGGGTGTAGTATTTTTCAGTTAGGTCCATTTTACTAAAAGCTGGTTGTATTCAACTAAAAGTGGACCCGGCAATGTTTTATTGGTACTATGAAGAAAAACTAGCAGGCGTTATCTTGATGCATGTGGATGATTTTCTGTGGGGAGGATCTGAGGCATTTGAGAAATATGTGGTAGATAAAGTTCAGCAGGAATTTAAAATTGGAAGTCAGGCTTCTGGAGCTTTTAAATATATAGGGTTAAATATTAGGCAGACTAAGTTGGAGATAACGCTAAATCAACAGTCTTACCTGGAGAATGTTAATTGGATCCCAATAAATCGGGCCAGATCCTCCAAGGAAGAAGTAGACCAGTTAAGGAGCTTAATCGGGCAGTTGAACTGGTTGTGCACACAAACTAGGCCAGATGCTTGCTATGTTGTGTTAGAATTGGGCACCATGCTACTGTTGGGGCAGTGCTGAAAGCAAATAAGACATTGAAGAGATTGAGTTTTGATAAATGTACAATCAGGTTTCTGGCATTGGGTGACCCAGAAGAGATGAAATTGGTCATTTTTACTGACGCCTCATACGCTAATCTTCCGGAAGGTTATTTGAGCGCAGCAGAGTTCATTATATTGTTGGTGGGAAGAAATGATAAATGTTGGTCGTTAGCCTGGGAATCGAAGAAAATAAAGACGATAGTTAAAAGCACCTTAGCTGTTGATACACTTGCATTGATAGAAGCGATAGATATGGGTATGTGTTTATCAAGTATTTGAAAGGAACTCTTGTATAAGGGGCAATCGGAGAAGAGTTTTCCTGTTGAATGCTACATAGATAGCCATTCTCTCAGGGACAATGTCCATTCAACAAAAAGTGTCGCAGAAAAGAGGTTGAGGATTGATCTCGCGAGTATAAAAGAAATGTTGGAAAGAAAAGAAATTTCCAAAAATAAAATGGGTTGACGCAAATCATCAGTTGTTGGATAGTTTTACTAAGAGAGGTGCTTGTTCAAAAAAATTGTTGATGTCGTCGAAGAGGACTGTCTTGTGTTATGATAAGTTAGGAAAACATGGAAAACTTTTTTATGATAAGATCGCTTTTTCTTCAAACAAGTTTTTTTTTAGAGGGGGGGGAATATACATGTTAATGGCTGGTGCTGTTGAAAAGTTAAATAATGTAAAGAAAAATGTGTCATTATTTCTATAATATATATTATATATATATATATATATTACACATTTAATTTAAAGACAAACAGGAGAATCTGTTAGGCTCTGAAGTTATGTTAATGGATGATAAATACCTGGTAGTTGAAGATAATATAGGGTAGCCTCACGCTACTCAGGGATATGATTGCCTATGTTTGGGTCAGTGGGGTGGACATCTGCCTCATCAACTTGAACCAGGAGAAAGCCTTTGACAGGATATCACACACATGATAGATATGCTCTCCAAAGGAGTTTGAGGAGGGAATCCACAATTAGATCCAAGTGCTGTACACAAACATCAGTGGCGCAGTTTCATTCAATGGGTTGGAATTGTAAAATTTTCCGATTAAATCTGGAGTCAGGCAGGGCTGTACTCTCTCCCCTGTCTCGTTTGTGTGCTGTATCGAACTTTTGCCAAGTCCATCAGGAAGGATGTGGGCATAAGAGGAGTGACAGTCTCAGGCAGCAGAGGCACTCAGGTCAGAGCCTCCCTGTACATGGATGACGTCGCCATCTTCTGCTCAGTTCGCAGACTGATTATTATCTGTGACCAGTTTGAGCTGGCCTCGAGAGTACAAGTAAATTGCGACAAAAGTGAGGCCACGTTCTTTGGGTGAGCATATAGCCAAGGTGAAACAGAAACTGGGCATGTGGGAGTGACACTCCCTCTCCATTAGAGGTAAAAACCTGGTCATCAGGTGCGAGATGCTCTTGGTGTTGCTGTGCTGTGGTGGTCACCTGAGCCATCTTCCACTTTATCTGGAGGTCGAAAATAGACCATGTCCACAAGGACACAATGTATACATCTCCAGATAAAGTGGGCGAAAAACATTTCCAATCTCGCCCTCCTCCTGATTGCCACCTTTGTGTGTGGCTGCATCAAGTTGTGCATAAACCCTTGGTACGCAAACACCAAGGGCAAGATTCTGCCTGCGGGCTTCTGAACCCCACCGCCAGGGTCAAATGGGGGACAGAAGCCCGCACTGTGTGGGAAACAGTCACTCAGTGTGATTTTCTTGGAGCAGTCAATTAATAGCTAGAGGGCGAACTGGCTGTCCGGATGGGCTTTCAAAGCTGGAGAGTCAATCAGAGGTCTTTCAGTTTGAAGGAGCAGCAGGACGCCACGGCAGGTAAGTGAGAGGGCGTTTCAAAATGGAGTGCCCTTTCTCCAAGCTTATTCAAACTTTAAATAAAAAATGGCCTTTGTAGCTAGGCCACCACTGCGAGGGGAGTAGAACTCCTCCACAGTGCAGCCTGCGGCTGCTGCTGCACCCAGACAGACAGGGAGGGCCTCTAAGCTTGCCTGGAGCACTGGCCCTCCACCTGCACCCCACCCCCCAAAACCGGTCTCCCAGTGGGACACCACCTCCAGGCAGCTAAACTGTCCCCCTCCACCTCTGGTAGCCCTACCGTAGGCAGGTCCAGGACTATATGCTGAGGGACGCACTAAAGCTTGGGGTAGCTGCCACAAAAGCTCAATGGGAAATGCTCACAGTCTCGGGCCCCTGCCATCGTACACCAGGGGGCTGTAACCCATCTAAAACCCCTCAGTTTTTATGCACCAGAGAATGTTTGACATGAAATGTATATAGTAAATATAACCTGTAAATTGTAAGTGTAGTGAGGCACCCCAGAATGTGTATTGTATTGAAAGAAGTATTGCAGTTTTGTAATGTCAAATTTGTTATATAATGTACTTATACTTTTCATAAAATTTGTAAATTTTTTCAAAAAAAATTGTATCTGGCTGTATGTTGACTTAGAGCCTGTGTTGCAAATTGCACACTAAATAAAACAAGACTGCTGTTTGTGACTACTGACTTAATAAAATGACTTAATAGCAGACACCATGAAGCTCTGTGGCAGTTCCAGAACACTTGGCACAAAGCTTCCTTGTGGACTAAAGGGAAATGGAAAAGAAACGGAAGAAAAAAAGGTTCAGAAATAGTTTCAAAATGCTACTACAAATCTTGTCATAGGACTCCTAGAATGCACTTCCATAAACAACACACCTAAGCATAATGGATACCTATTTTATACTGTAGAGTAGATAAGCAAACATAACACCCGAGTGGAACCTAGTTTTATTACAGTTAACTACAAATTGGCAGACACTTCTAGTGCCAGTACATAACCCGACTGGAAAATTGGATGGGATGTCAAATGGGTGGAATCGATCTCTGTTGTTCTTCCTAACTGGTTATGCCTACTTCATACCTATTAATTTTTTGTAATTAATCAGAATATCTCTGAAAAATGTCTTATTTATTATTTGATACACTAACTGCCTTGCTTTAATATTTTGTTACAGGACCATATGGCCCAATGATATATTTGGCAGTAATGTGGAGGATGAGGTCCAGACCCTTCTTAACATCTACTTCAGGCACCAAACTTTGGGACAAACCGGCACATTTGCACTGCTTGGCTCCAATCATGATCTATCGGAAATCAGTTCCAAGCTGATGGAGCTGAATGGAGAAATTCAGGATATGATTCGGAAGGCTCAGAGTTATCGTGTCATCAGTACTTATCTTCCAGACTCCAGCACTGCCAGCACTAGTCTCTGACAGGAGTATTCTGTCTCCCTTTTGTTTACGACTGGAAATGCTGCAATGCTGGTCTGAAGTCCTTCGGTATCTTAGAAAAACTTGGCCAGGCTGTTCTCACATTTGTGACACTTCACAGTTTCACTAAACTTAAGTGGGAAGATCTAAAAATATGTAGCAATATCAAAAGATCAAAAGTAAAGTAAAACATCCAGTTGGATATAAAAATAACTTATTTTCAAAGCACACTTATTCCTACTTTGGGTAGTTATGTTAAGCTGACAAGATACAAGTTCACATATTAACTGAGGATACCAAAGGCCACTAAAGTTATTCTTCCTGAAAAATTATTTTGACAAAGATGTAATTTTACTTTAAGGTGTCAACAACTGATGCTATTTACGCAGAATGGTTGCAAATTCTAGGATTATAGGTAAAATAAGTGTGTGGTTTGTGACTATTAGCTTAATAAATGACTTGACAGCAGGCAACATGAAGCTATAGGCAATGCACTAGGAAGCAGTTTTGTTGAGCTGAAAGCCTGTGTTTCAACCCTTTTTTTTAATTGCTAAAAACTTTATTGTATGTCTAGAACAGGAGCATAGTTAGTCTGTCACAACTTGTTCACACTGAGCTGCTATAAAGCACATTTTTGTTAGAATAAAATGGCACTTAGTTGCTGTCTAAGAAGGTGTTTTACTGGGCCATACAATGGGATTTGTACTGTATTTGAAATACCATGATCAGTTCAGATGAGAAATATTTGGGTATTGGCTGCTTTTTCTACTATATGGAAGCTTTTATGGATTTATTTATAAATAGGAAAATGCTGCTTTAAATAGTTTTGTAGATGAGGCTAAGATTTTCACATTCTATTAGTCAATGCCTGCTGCACTGCCAAGCATGCACATTTATATGTAAAATATAAATTGTATTGAAATGTTTTGAAAATCAACAGGCTACACTTTAACTTTCTAAATTAAGCCACATAGCTGTGAATTTGTAATGTGTTTGGGGAGGGGGGGTCTTCTCATGCTGAGATTCTTCCTCATTTCTGAAACGCTTGTTCAAAGCTATTTTTTTTGCATGTAACATTTAATGACATCTCTAGGATTATCCATATAACTTATATACCTTATATAATTTTAGAGCTACTGTGAAGTATTTTAGATCTGTGTTTTGTTCTGTAAATTCATGGACTCTGTGTACAACTATAATATATCATAACTATGTCCAGTGATGTTATTCCTTGTGGAAAAGTGAGCTTTTATTTAATGCTTTCCCTTGCACTTCAACTGGTCTATCAAAACCAATAAAAATGTAGCAAGTTATGAGTTTGGCTGCTTTTCTATTATACCTTTATTAAAACTCAGTTTCCTAATTCGGATTGGTAGGGTATAAATCTGAATGGTACAGGAGTCTATGAACTGTAATTGGGGGAAAAAAGATGTAATTCTCTCAAACTGGCCTATATCCCATTAAACTCTGTGCATTATAATTAATTATTTTTGTGAAGTGGTTTGATTTCAATGTGTATTATTCACCAAAACCATGGTTTATATAAAGCACAGGTACCAGACAAGAGAAAGATAGCTCTTGTGCAGTTTCAGCAATTATCAAGTAAGCTAATTAATGACTGCTGGTTAAGTAGCAAAGTCACAGATCTTGCATTTGACCCCTGGTCCACTCCGTTACCAGGGACAGGGTTTTCCCTTTGGATTGGGGCCTGCCACTTGCAGGCAAGCAGCCCTACTGACTGCAATCCCATCTCCTGGAAAATGGCATGGGTGTGGAATGGTGCCAAAAAAAAACAGCACGCTGAGTGGTGGTGTGAATTTTCACTCCCGCCCACCCCCATATGGGGCTGAAAATTCCTGCCCCTGATCTCATGATCAGGAAGCTATCATGAGGGGGAGAGGGGATTCAAGTAAATTTATGTCTGAAGAGAAAAGTCAAGGCTGTAGAGCAGAGTAGGGTTTTGGGTATAATCAAACAGATTGAGGCAGGAAGGGACTAAGAGCGTAATAATGGTAAAAGGGCATTAGCAACAAAGGCTGAATAATGGAAAAGGGTTAAGATTAAAAAGGTGCTATGTCTGAATGCACAAAGTATTCACAGCAAGATAGATGAATTAATGGCACAAAGAGATAAATGGTTTGATCTGGTGGCCATTACTGAGATGTGGCTGCAGGGTGACCAGGTTGGGAACTAAATATTTTAGGATACTTGACTTAGAAAAAAAAAAGACAAAATGGAAAAGGAGGTGGGGTAGCCATGATAATAAAGGATGAGATAAAGATAGTAGTGAGTGTTGCATTGTAGGGCGTTCTAGAGAAAGTCTAGGACTCTGGTAAAGGTTAACTAACAACTATTATTTACAGTTATTATATACACTTTCTGAAAGACACCTAAGCTAGCATCCTTCGTGCTGTCAAACCTCCTCCTCCTCAAGCCTATCTCATGTGACCATTACATCATCGCTTGTACAGTGAGAGGGGTCTCTCTCACCGTCTTCAGTATTCACCTTTTATATCCTTATACATCTCCCAAGTCTTTATCCAACATTTTTCCAAACATATATACATTTATGACTTCTCTACTACTCTCTCTCCCACCAAGTCTCTGACTTTAAGGATTCAGTCTCAGAGGTTTGACAACTCTCCCTTATCTGGTTGTATCTGTCTGGGACGATCAGTAGTCTTCGTAAGAAGTCTGGGTTGCTGACTTGGTTTTTTGTTTCTACGGTTGTATTTTGTTCGGTTTGGGTTTGTTTATCTTCATCTGGATCTTGCAGATAGATTATTAGCTATTGCATTTGTGGAATAGGAATGATATTCCTCTGCTTCTTTTGTATGTTTCCTTAATTCGTTCGTATAACATACGATCGCTGATAGTCATCATGTTTATGGATTACTGTGCCTTCTCTATCCAGGTCACGTATCCAAACTTTTTGACCATTGTTTAATTCGGGTAAGCTTCTCGCTCGAAATCTCCTATTGTAATTCCTGGTTTGTTTCCTTCTTTAGGAGTTTTCTGTCTCAAACTTTCTTGTAATCTTGAGTCTTCAATCCAGGCATTAATTGTTGAGGCAATACTGGAAGCTGTTTTTTTTTTAAACTTCCTTCCCATTAGTAATTCTGCTGGTGATAAGGAATTATATACCTTTATGTGCTTGACTTCGGCTACCTTTTCAATCAGCTGCAGTTGTAAGTATGTATTCCTGCTCAGTAAAGAAATTTCTTGATTGTGTAGGACATATATGGTCTCTACCAGTTGTCTGTCTCTATGCTGAAGAATTGTTTGGAATTTGCCTTTTAATCGCAGGTGTCTCCCACCTGGACCCTGCAACTATATATCTGTCAGTTGCAGGTAATGTCTCTTTATCCAAGGTCAGACAATACCATGACACAAGCCCCTGTGTCAAGCTTAAAATTCATGAGGTGTACATTCATGTAGACAACTGCTGTCCAGAAATCTTAGTCAAGATTACTGATTTCTCCCAAGAACTCTCCTGGTTGTTCCTCTTGTGTGAACTGCTGCACTTGATTCACTGCTCTTTGCATGAAGGTCTTCTGCTTTGTATCATTCAACGAAGAAATCTTGCCATGGCACAGCTTCCCAAAGTGTCCAGTTTTTCCACACTTAAAACACTCAGCTTTACTTGCTGGGTACTACTCTCGTCTATGGATATTCTTGGCTCCACGACATTGGCAAGGTTTTCCTGTGTCATGCGCTTTCTCATCAATATGTTTTTTCTGTTCCTTTGTGTTTCCCTGGCTTTGGCTTAACCAGTTGGACAGGCATTGGACTCCTTCTCATCCACAGCTTGTCTTCAGTTCAGAGGATGCCCCTATTCTGTTTGCGAACTTCTGCCTGTCTTACACCGGAAAAGGCATTCAAATAGTAAGGTCTTACTTAGATTGCAACAGGTCTGACAAGGATTGATCCACTATGCCAACAACTGTCCTGTCTCAAATTAGTACTGCCTTTAAGTTGCTGTATTCGCAACCTTCTGCCAATCTATACAGGTCATTAATATAGGAGTCTACAGATTCGCCAATCATCTGCACCTGCTTATTAAGTTTGGCTCTTTATAAGATTTTATGACCATATCATAAGACCACATGAATTAGGAGCAGACGTAGGCCATTCAGCCCGCGGAGCCTGCTCCACCATTTAATAAGTTGACGGCTGATCTGTTTCTGTCTCGAATTCCACACTCCCATCTATCCCTGCTAATCTTTGATTCCCTTACCTAACAAGAATCTATCTACCACCACCTTAAAAATATTCAATATCCCCGCCTCCACCACCTTCTGAGGCAGAGAATTCCAAATCCTTTGAGAGAAAAAATTTCTCCTCATCTCAGTCCTAAAAAGATGACTCCTAATTTTAAAACAGTGCCCCCTAGTTCTGGACTCGCCCACAAGAGGAAACATCCTTTCCACATCCACCTTATCAAGACCATTCAAGATCTTATATACTTCAAGTCTCCCCTCATTCTTCTAAACTCCAGTGAAAACAAGCCCAGTCTGTCCAACCTTTCCTCATAAGACAACCCACACATTCCAGGTATCAATCTAGTAAACCTCCTCTGAACGCATTCACCTCCTTCCTTAAATAAGGAGACCAAAACTGCACACACTATTCAAGATGTGGTCTCACCAATGCCCTGTACAACTGAAGCATAGCATCCTTAACTTTTATTTTCAATTCTTCGTAATAAAGGATAGCATTCCATTAGCCGCCTTTATTACTTGCTGTACCTGCATACTAAGCTTTTGTGACTCGTGCGCTAGAACATCTAGATCCCTCTGCACCTCGGAAGTCTGCAGTCGTTCCCCGTTTAAGAAATATTCTGCATTTTTATTCTTTCTGCCAAAGTGAACAACTTCACATTTTCCCACATTATACTCCATCTGCCAGATTTTTGTCCACTCAACCCATCTATATCAGTCTGCTACTTCCTTATGTCCTCTTCACAACATACTTTCCTACCTATCTTTGTGTCATCTGCAAATTTAGCTACCATGCCATCATTCCCCTCATCTAAGTCGTTGATATAAATCATAAAAAGTTGAGGCCCCAGCACAGAGCCCTGCAGGACTCCACTCATCACATCCTGTCAATCAGAAAAGGACCCATTTATACATACTCTGTTTTCTGCCAGCCAGCCAATCTTCTATCCATGCTAATATGTTACCCCCTACACCATGAGCTCCTACTTTGCGCAATAACTTTTTATGTGGCTCCTTGTCTAATGCCTTCTGGAAGTCCAAGTATAGTACGTAAATGGGCTCCCCTTTATTGACAATGCATGTTACTCCTTCAAAGAACTCAATAAATTGGTTATACATGATTTCCCTTTCACAAAATCATGCTGACTATTCCCGATTACCTTGAGTTTTTCTAAGCGTCAAGCTATAACCTCCTTAGTGATCAACTCTAACACCTTCCCCACGACGGACGTCAAGCTAACTGGCCTATGGTTACCTGTTTTCTGCCTCCCCCCCACTTCTTGAATGGGGGGGGGGGGGGGGTTATATTTGCTACTTTCCAGTCTGGAACCTTTCCAGAATCTAGCGCATTTTGAAAAATTAACACCAATGCATCTACTACCTTATTAGCCACCTCTTTTAAGAGCCTAGGATGAAGCACATCAGGACCCGGGGACTTGTCAGCCCACAGCTTCATTTGTTTGGTGAATACCACTTCCCTGGTGATAGTAACTTCACCAAGTTCCTCTCTTCTTTCCACCTCCTGATTTATAGCTATTACTGGAATGTTTTTTGTATCCTCTATAGTGAAGACAGAAGCAAAATATTTGTACATTTTATCCGCCATTTCCTTATTATCTACTATTTACTAACCATTCTCACTTTCTAGAGAACTAACACTCATTTTACTTACTATTTTCCTTTTTAAATACCTGTAGAAACTCTTGCTATCTGTTTTTACATTTCCAGCTAGCTTCCTCTCATACTCTAATTTCTTTCTCCTGATTTACCTTTTAGTCATTCTCTGCCATCCTTGATATTCTGACCAATCATCTGACCTGCCACTCATCTTTGCACAATATCTGCTCTTTCCTTAAGTTTGATGCTTTCCTTAACGTCTTTAGTTAACCACCCCTTAGAATTTTTCTTTATAGTAGGAATATACATATTCTGAGTTTTCTGAAATATCCACTTAAATTTCTTCCACTGCATCTCTATTGATCTATCTCCTAGCCTAGTAACCCAGTTTGCTTCAGCGAGCTCAGCTTTTATGCACACAGTTACCCTTAGATACTAGTCTTAGACCCACTCCTCTTTCTTTCAAACTGGATGTAAAATTCAATCAATCATATTGTGGTCGCTATTACCTAGAGGTGCCTTTACTCAGGTCATTAATTAATCCTGTCATGTTACACAATACCAGGTTTATTGGTACGGATATTAAAATATTTATCAAAGGCTTGGAATACCTCCTCGGATTTATCAGTAGCCTCATTGATCCCTTGTTGGGCCATTGCATCGCCCGCAATCACATCTACTGAATGTGTTCACTTGTTCCACTTCAGATTTTGTATGGAGTTGTGAAGTGATTCTAACCCTTAGGAACCTTTTTCTCCAAAAGACCCAGTTTTGAATCTGATTGGGTCCCTCTTGATTTTCGAAACTCTCTGGCATTCCCAATTTTGGATCCATATTACTTTATTTAATAGACTTTATTTTAGACTGTTCCCCTTCAAGAAACTTATTTTTTCAGGCTAGCTTGCTATAATGGAGTGTTATAGGTGTTCCCTGCTGTTTTAATAGGCTTTTTTAGGGTTTGCCCCTTTGCTTGAGAAATTCAGTTACTTTGTTTTCTTTTTTCAGACTTGGATGCCTTAATGGAGTGTGACAGCTTTTCTCCAGTGTTCCCTGCTGTTTTAATAGGCCTCTTTAGGGTTTTTCCCCTTTCTTTGAGCACTTTCAGTCTTGTTTTTTTCTTCAGGTTTGCTTGCCTTAATGGAGTTTCCCTGCTGTGCTCGGGGGTTTCCCATGCTTTTCGGTAGTTCACGCGCTTTTCAGTGGTTTCCCATTCAGCCCGAATGAAAGATTGGGTTTTCCCCACTATTTTTTCCCTCTTCGAGCACGATGCCTTAAGAAAATTATTTAAGCTTTTCCAAGGGCTTTTAACTCACCCCATTGCTGGATTCTACTTTCACTGTTGCCACCATGTTGCGTTGATGGGTTTGAATAGTAGGGCATTCGAGAGAAAGTCTAGGACTCCGGTAAAGGTTAACTAACAACTCTATTATTTACAGTTACTATATACACTCTCTGCAAGCCACCTAGGCTAACATCCTTTGTGCTGCTATACCTTCTTCTCAAGCCTCTCATGTGACTGTTACATCATCGCTCGTACAGTGGGAAGGGTCTTTCTCGCTGTCTTCAGTATTAACCCTTTATATCCTTATTCTACAGTGAGAAACGATCTTAGGCCAGAAAATCAGGATGGGTAGAGCTATGAAATAACAAAGGGGAGAAACACTGCTGGGAGTAGTTTATAGGCCCCCTCACAATCAGTGTTGGACAGAGAGTATGTCAGGAAATTAAAGAAGCATGTAACAAAGATAATGCAATAATTGTGGGGGACTTTCATCTTCAAATAGATTGGACAAACCAAATTGGCAGAAATAGTTTGGATGATGAGTTCAAACATTGCAACAGAGATAATTTTCTAGAACAGTACATCCAGGAACCAACTAGGGAACAGGCTACTTTAACTCTACCTATTACACCGTACTAGATCTAATCTGTAATCTTATAGTAAAGGGAAGATCATATTGAGAATTTCATAAGTTTGTAAGTGGTCTGGTTAAATCCTAAAGTCTTCAATTTAAACAAAGCCATCTACGAAGATATGAGAAGCAAATTGGTTGAAGGATTAGGAAATTAGAGTAAAAAGGTATGATGGTAGATTAGCCATGGGGAATAAAGAAGTAATTCATTATTAAAGAATAAAAACTCCACTGGAAATGTGGTACAACCATGGCTAACTCAAGACGTTGAGGTTTACAATGATACCAAAGAGTAATAAGGCCGAAGACGGGCCTTGGGGTAACATATTAGCATGGATTGAGGACAGAAAGCCGGTACAGTGAACAGAGTCGCAGCGTGCAACTCGTGGGGTGCTGCAAGGATCAGTGTTTGGATCTCAACTATTTACAATCTGTATCAATGACAGATGAGGGGACCAAATGTAATATATTCAAGTTTTCTGACCATATAAAAAAACCTGTGCATGAAAGCAAGCTGTGCAGAGAATGCAAAGGAATACAGGTCAAGTAATTGGGCAAGAAGGTGGGCAGATGCAGAATAAAGTGGGGAAGTGTGAATTTATCCACTTTGGTCAGAAGAATGGAAAGGCAGAATAAGAGGCAGGAGTAAAGTAAATGCTGGTATTCAAGGGAATTTAGGGGTCCTTGTACATAAATCAAAGTTAACATGCAGGTACAGCAAGCAATTAGGAAGGCAAATGGTATATGTTAGTCTTTATTGCAATAAGTTAAGAAGTCTTGCTGCAATTATATAGGGCTTTGGCGAGACCACGTCTGAAGTATTGTGTATAGTTTTGGTCTCCATACCTAAGGAAGGATGTACTTGCCTCACGGGTTCAACAATAGATGACTAGATTTGATTCCTTGGATGTGAAATTGTCCTATGAGGAGAGATTGAGTAGAATAGGTCCATATTCTCTGGCATTTAGAAGAAACAAAATTCTGAGAAGGCTTAACGGGGTAGATGCTGACAGGCTGTTTCCCATGGTCTCAGAATAAAGGAGTCAGCCATTTAGGACTGAGATAAGGAGAAATTGCTTTACTAAGAAGGTTGTGAATCTTTGGAATTCTCTACTCCAGAGGGCCAAGGATGCTTGGTCAGAATATAAGACAGATAGATGGTTCCTTTGGCATCCAAAAACTTAAGTGATATGGGGATAGGGCAAGAAAGTAGAGTTGATGTAGAAGCACAGCTATTTTAATGGCATGGCAGAGCAGGCTTGAGTGGACATATGACCTACTCCTATTTATATTCAAGCTTTCCCCACACTAGAATTATAACAGGCAGAAGTTAACTCCCGACTGCTATTCAGCAATTTTTTCAAGAAGTAGGAGTGATGACAGGCCAGGATTGGGCTCAAGTGTAATAGCCTCTAACCAATCATACTTGCCAACATATTGTCTAGGCTCATTAGAATATGTAAAAATGTACTTCGGCAAGCAGATAACACCTTCAGAAGAAAATGGTGGAGGAAAACAAACTGTAGCCAATAAAAAAGTGCTGAGAAGAATTTTGCCTCAATTTAGACAAATTAATTATTTCTTGAATTGTTGAGCCATTTTTACACCAGCATATTTACAATATTTCTCTGTCCTAAGAATATTTGCTTTATGACTAAAATGATGCAGACTAGAGATTTTCCTGTCATGGGCTCCCCTTTGATGTGGCTCTATTCCGATTTCTTGGATCTGCTTCATGTTATTTATCTGTGGGCTCCCAGCAGTATTTGCATCAAAAGGCAGCTCACCTCTGAAGGAGGGAAATCTGGCACTGCTGTGGCTTTTAAGTAGCTATAAAAGTTTAAAGGGCCAGACCAGCAATTTTGGCAGGAATAAGCTGGGGTAGCAATAAACTGAAAATCTCAAGACTTTCTGGCTCTTCAGTAGAGGTGTTACTGTCAATTAAGAAGCTGCAGTTATTTAGCCAAGGGCAAGGCCAAAGAGAATGCTACAAGTACAGTGGAAGGAAATGCCCTCAGTAGTCCATGGCACCTTCGGCAACCCTGAATGTTTATTTAATACAAGAAATTGAACAACCTCAACCAGATAACCCAAGTTAAGCAAGGGCAGTCACACATTGAATCAATGCAATCAAATCTAGTATACACAAGTGTCTCAGAGCTTCCAAGATCTGATATGGCACTGTTCAGCTTTCCTCCAACTAAATGAGTGTTTACAACTATGGAACTCTTTTGTCGCAGTCAAAGGAAATGTTGCCAACATAAGCCTATTATTAAGGCTGCGTTTAATGACAATGCAACCACTAGGTGGCGCATTACTGCACAAACGCAGCCTCATCGGCTGAAATGTCACTGTATGCGACGTTTCAGGCAGCTGCCAGTAATTAAAAATGGCACTGCTCAATTTAACACAAAAAATGAATTGAACCCAAACCTCATAACCTCTCAATGGCCACGATCGCTGCTTTCACACCACCCCCCCCCCCCCAAGTACCCCGTTCCCTTCCGCTTCTCTTACCCTCCCACAATTACTGCCTCAATTGCCGCATTCATTTTCCCACTCCATTCCGTAATCACTGCTTCTCTTCCCCGCTCCCAGCTGCTGACTGCTTCATCCCGCTGCTTGCTCCCTGACTCGCTGCCCAGAACAGCAGTGGGAGAGGGGACAAGCGGGCAAGATGTGAGCAGCGATGAGAGGCAAGAGGGAAACTGGCGAACGCCAAACAGTCTGAAGTGGCGAGCAGTTGGAAAAGGGGAGGGGGCGTGGCTACTGAAGGAGGGGAGCAGGGTACTGTTGAGGGTAAAAGCGGCGATCACGGCCATTGATGGGTGAGGCAATACTCAGACGGCATTTCGGCTGATGTCATTACGTGGTGACATCGCCGCACACACGCACAGACCCATACTCACGCTGCAAATGTTCAGACGCACTGATGACATTGGCGATTGCTCTGCGCACGCGTTTGCAGGAGCTACTCCGTACTATTAATAATCTGTAGGCCTAGGAATCCAGTGTAGAATCTGCCAGTGGCACAGCCCTGATTAGCCAAACTATCTAAATCCAGTATCGCAAGCACTGGTACGCATGACAAGATAGTTTTGATCACATGCTAGTTGCATTAAGTGTGAAACCCATTCCTATTCAGAGTTGGCAAGGCACCATATGATAAGTGTCAATCAGTAGCACCTTGCATTTGGTACTTATGCCGTTCAAATGAAATGTGGAACCGGCTTATGTCTATGCACTACATCCATTGGAAAGGTTATGAACCAGGCAGCACCAGTAAAAAATATAGCAGTGACTTCCTTTGTGCCATCAAAAATGAACCAATAGCCTATCATGAGTATCATTGTGACCTGGCACTGAGTCTAGTGTACCTGCCAGAAATCCACTCCAGGTCGAGGGAAAGCAGATGGCACAACTTCCATGTTAATCTTGCAAAGCACAGCCCTCAAACTCTGCTATTGTTAGAGATGAACAAGACTGTCATAGTCAGGATGGCAAGCACACAGAGACAGTGGTGGTACAAGCACACAGACAGGGCAGGGGAGGTGAACGTGCAGAGACAGTGGGGGTGAGCACACAGACGGGTGGTCTGGTGGAGGGAAGTGATGCATGATTGAGATTGCAGGACCACACGTTTCTGCTCTTGGTGCATGGTAGAGGAAGGGAGGAATTGTTGGGGAGGGGAAAGAAAAAAAAAGTTAGTAATTTTCTTTTATCCAGTATACCCTATTTCTAATGCATTTAACTTTCCAAAATCTGCTCACCAGCAGCCCCCTCCTATTGGACAAAAATTTAATGTGGCCCCTCATGCAAAAAAAGTTGAATATCCCTGGTTTAAACTAAATTGGCAGTGGTTGGGTACCAGCATATAGAAGTTGAAACCAGGAAAAAAGTGCATAAAGGAGAAATAAGTGTTGGATAGTACTAGGGAAGGAAATAGTATATTTGATAGCAGCAGACAAGGAATACAAAGACAGGTTTACAACACATGTAAGTAAATGCACCTGAATAAGGTTTGAGTTACAAGCAGAAATGGCTGTGTGCCAATATATAGCAGCAATAATGGGAAGTGTGGCTTAAAAATGGTGAAGACTGGGTTCTTAATATTCAAGGATATAAAGTGTTCAGAAAAGATAGGGGAAAAAAAAAAAAAGTGGGGTGGCCGTCCTGATTAGGGAAGGCATTGTAGGTTGGAAAGAGGATATCCTTGAGGGGGGCAAAGACAGAATCCATTTGGGGGTATTCTATAGGCCTCCAAATAGTGAGAGAAAGATAGAGGAGCAAATCAGGGATGTGGTGATATTGGGGGTCTTTAGTTATCCAAATATCAATTCGGCTAACAGTAAAGGGAAAAGAGGGGGAGGAATTTCTGAAATGCGTTCAGAACTTCCTCATCCAGTAAGTTCTCATTCCAACTAGGAAGGAGGTATTGCTAGTTCTGGTGCTGGAAAATGAGGTGGACCAAGTGTTTGTGGGGCAATACTTGGATAAGAGTGATCATATGATAAGGTTTAGATTATTAAGAGAAAAGCAAGGATAATTTCAATAGGATAAGGAGGGATGTAGACAGGGTAAAATGGAACCAAAGATAGACAAGAACAATGGGTAATCTTTAAGGAAACATTTCAGATACATGCAAACAAGGGCAAAGGTAAGGGAACCAAAGCCAGGGCTCCTTGGACCATGATGGCGATAAAGAATATGAAACACCCACATTTTTATATGTATATAAAGCAAATTCTTCAAGAGAGGGGAACTGAAGAGGAAAATAAGACTGGCAAAATGAATGAGAATAGAATGGCAGTTAATATGAGGGAACCCAAAAGTCTTCTACTGGTATGTAAATAATAATGGTTTGTAAGATGTTTGGGGGGGGGGGGGGGGGTCTTTTAGGGACAAAGAGTGATATATGCTTAATTATTCTAGCCTTGCCCAGTACCTCCAAGAGTGCTTTGTATTGAGGTTTTCTCAGGAAGAGGATACTGGTAGAAATGGAGATAGTGTAGGTAATGGATGAGGTGAAAATTGATGCCAGTCTTTAGTACATCCTGTCTAAACTTAGAGTGGATAATTCACCTGGGCTGTATTATTAAAGGAAGTGGGGCTGAAGGTAGTGGAAGGACTTGCCCTAATTGTCTAATCTTCTAGGTAATTGGGGAGGGGGTTGAGGGGGGTTGCCAGAGGATTGGCAAATGGTAAATTGGACACCCTTGGTCAAGAAAAGAGTGCAAGGACATCCCTAGTAACTACAGGCTGGTTGTTTTAATATCAGTGGTGGGCAAGGTTTTTCAAAACAATGATCAGTGGGGGGGGGGGGGAGGAAAAAAAAAAGAGGGGAGGGGAAGAAAATCACCAGCCACTTGGAGGTTTGAGGTAATTAAGGAGATCCAGCATGGATTTGTAAAAGGCAGACTGTGCTTCACTAGTTTAAATTTTGATGGGTTAACATTAACTGCTTCTTTCTACAGATGCTGCCAGACCTGCTGAGTGGTTCCAGCATTTCTTGTTTTCATTTCAGATTTCCAGCATTCACAGTATTTTGCTTTTACCTCGAGTATTGTATCCAGTTCTGTTCTTCACACTTTAACAATGCGTGCGTCCTTGAAAGGGTGCAAAGGAGTGATATGATCCTGCAGTTTTCAGGAAATATGTGGTGTGTTTAAGATAGCAAAAGATCAGTACTGCTTGAAGAATAAGCAGGCCTCTGAAGTTACTGAGAAGGTGCACGCTCATTGCCTTGGATACAGCCAATTTTGAACTGGCTTATAGTACAGACTGTTCTAATAGAGGACACAAACAGCTGTGTGTTGGCACCTGAAAGGAGATCTTCAATAATTTAAACTGAAAGAAAAGTTACCCCTCAAAAATTCTAAAGTCAAATTGATAAATTTACAAAGTGTTTACAAGTCATTAATTGTTGAAGTTCATTGCTGGAGAAGTAAAGCAGAATTCAACGATAGAACTGGCTGTAGGCTAAGAACTGCTTTCCCCCCCATCAGATGCCTGTGAGGACTTCAAGCAACATTGGACTTTCACTTCCAGTAAGAGTGTAAATTTTCAAGGACTCAATTTTGTTAATTTTAAATGTTGTTTATATCTTAATGTTTAAGAATTTAGTTTCTGATTAAACAGTTAATTTATTGATTTAATGACAGCTGGTTTGGTTAGCCTTTTTGAAAGTTGGGTCTTTGAATTTGGAAAGTTTTAATGATAATTCAATCCTGTCCTTCCACAGATTGTCTAACAGTGCATTTCTGCCACCACAATCAGAATTGCATATTTGGATTGCAGATTTAGCAGAATGGTTCCAGGGATAATGAGTTTTGTTTTTACTACTTGTCTCATGGGATATGGGCAGCACTGACAAGGCCAGCATCTGTTGCCCATCCCCAATTGCCTTAGAGAAGGTAGTGCTGAGCTGCCTTCTTGAATCACTGCAGTCCATCTAATGCAGGTACACCTACAGAACTGTTAGGGAGTTCCAGGATTTTGACCCAGTGACAGTGACGGAACAACTGCATATTTCCAAGCCAGGATGGTGTAGCTAGAGGGGAACTTATAGGTGGTAGTGTTCCCCCACATCTGCTACCCTCATCCTTCTAGGTGGAAGAGATCTTAGGTTTGCAACATGCTATTGGCAGAGGTATGATGACAGTATGTACCATATGCAAGATTAACTCCTCACCCAGTGGTGATAGTGTATGAGGTACCAATCAAGAAAGCTGCTTGGTCTTGCATGGTGCCATGTTTCTTGTTATTATAACCATACTTATCCAGGCAAGTAGAGAGTATGCCATCACACTCCTCATATCTTGTAGATCAGTGGTGAGTTATTTGTCACAGAATTCCCAACCCTGGGCCTGCTTGAGGCCACAGTATTTGCAGCTGGTAGTTTCTGGTCAATGGTAATTCCCAGGATGTTTATAATGGGAAATTCAGCAATGGTCATGCCACTGAATGTCAAGGAGATGGTTATTGCCTGGCAGATGTTACTTGCCACTCATGAGCTCAAGACAAAATGTTGTCCAGGCCTTGCTGTATATGCATAGACTGCTTCAGGACCAGAGGAGTTGTGAATGGTACTAACATTGTACAATCTGTTGACATTCAGACTTCTTACCTTATGTAGGAGGGAAGGTTAGAGATGAAGCAGATGAAGATGGTTAAGTAGGATACTGCTGCAGGAGTTCAAGTCCTGCAGCTGAAATGATTGGCCTCTAATAACCACAACCATCTTCATGTAGGACTCCAACTAGTGGGAGAATTTCCTCTGCAATTTCCATCAACTCATTTGACTAGGACTTCAATGTTACACTTGGTCAAATGCTGCCTTGAAAATAAAGGACAATCACACACCTCTTTTGTCCCTATTTGGACTAAGTCTAATGAGATCAGGAGTCAAATGGCCCTGGCAGAACCAACTTGAGCAGTGACAAGGCTATTGCTGTGTAAAGCACTGCTTGATAGCAATGTTAACACCTTTTATCACTGATAGACAGCAGATTTATGGGGCTGTAATTGGCCAGGTTGGATTTGTCCTGCAGGGTTAGGCTGGAGAAGCTAGGGTTGTTCTCCTTGGAAGAAAGATTGATATCTGCAAGAGAGATGTACAGGATTATGGCAGATTTAGACAAACAAAATCTATTCCCATTAGCTGATGGTACAAGGACTGGAGGATAACAATTTAAAGGTTAGACAAAATTTAGATGGGACTATACATTGAATGCAGTGGATTAGAAGGGAGACCCAACTGACTGCTTGTGTTCTCTAAAGCCAAAGTGTCTTTTTTAGATTAAAAAAGGCATAGTTGAGATATGTTGACTGTTTAATAGGAGGATAGAGTCTTATATATTACAATCCAAATTAGAGTAAAGCTAGACCCTCTGATTAGATTCAGAGGATCAACTTATTCTGCTGGTGTACTCTTGCTGCAAGAACACATGACCCAATGTTGCATCTGCTACCTACACCCAAATACTAAAAATAGACAAACCAAAATAAACTGAAAACATTGTAATTGTTCATTGGATCAGGGCCTTAGCCAGCTAAAAAATGATCAGGTTTCATTTTAAAAGGCAGTTTCTCCTCAACCCCAGTGCTTAGAAACTACAAAGTTTAAGTGCTTTAATAATTTAATTCATATTGCACATATATTATATAATTATGCTACATAGGAATACAAAAAATCCATTATCCATGCCAGGTCAGTAGCCTTTGTGCCATACAAGATCAATATTTTGCATGAAATTAAACTAGAGAATACCAAATAATTCACACAATATACTTGAAGCTATATGTATTGTCACAGGATAACCTCTTGCCTCGGCAACGGCCACACAATTCCTGGCGGTGTGGTCTCTTTGGGTCAATGTGTCGCTTCTTCTGAGTGCAAGTGCAGCGGGTTTTGAAGCAAGTCTGATTAAAAAAAATTATTAAAAGCAGCTTCATAATCAAGCACACCACACCATCTGGTCCCAAATGAAAAATGTTTAGAAGTAGAAAATACATTCAAGATCTCAGTCTAGAAACTAGAGTGCAGCAGTTTTAATGGATTCCATCTCAATTGTGGGATCTATAAAAAGAAATGGGAGAGTAGACCATACAGCCCATTGAGTCTGCTCTGCTATTCAATATCATGCCTGACTTTCTGCCTCAAATCTACTTTCCCACCTACACCATGTCCCTCAATTCCCAGAGGAAAAAATCTCAGCCTTCTACATACTTATGTATGGGAAAGCCAGATGGGTAGCAGTACCTAGAGGAGTACATAGAATGTTTTGGGGATAATTTCTTGAAATACATTCTGGAGTCAACTAAAGAGCAGGCTATAGTAGACCTGGTATAGTGCAATGAAATGGGAATAATTAATGACCGCAGTTAAGGTGCCCCTAGGTAGCAGTGAACATATGATTGAATTTTACATTTAGTTTAAGGAATAGAAGAGTGGGTCCAAGACTAGTATTTTAAAACTTAATTAAGGGCAGTTGAAGGCATGAAAGCAGAGCTGAAGTGAACTGGCAAACCAGGTTAAGGGATAGATCAATAGAAATGCAGTGGCAGACATTTAAGGGGATATTTCAGAATAGATACATTTTAACAGGAAAGAAAACTCCCAAGGGTGGGACTTGTCATCTGTGGTTAACAGTTAAAGATGGTACCAAACTTAAAGAAAAAGCCTATAATTGCACAAAGTTGGAGGCAGTTCAGAAGATTGGACAGGATATACAAAACAAAAGGAGGTCTAAAACATTGATAAGCAAGGTTAAATTAGAATAAGACAGAAAGCTAGTTAGAAATATAAAAACCAATTGTAAGAGTTTCAATAGATATAGAAAAAAGTTAAGTGAGCATTGGTCCAATAGAGAGAGAGAGTCTGGGGAATTAAGAATGGATAATAAGGATATGGCAGATGAATTGGATAGATATTTTGCATCAGTCTTCATTGATGATACAAGTAACATCCTAGTATTAGCTGCAAATCAGGAAATGGAAGGAAGGGTGGAATGCAAGAAAATTAATCACTAGGGAAGTGGTACTGAACAAATTATTGGAGATGTGGACTGACAAGTTCCCAGGTCCGGATGGACTTTTAAACACCCTAGGAAGAAGTGGCTAGTGATAGTTGATGTTAGTTTTAATTTTCCAAAATTCTATATTTAGGGAAGGTGCCTTTAGATTGGAAAATAGCAAATGCAACTCCTTTATTCAAGGGAGACAGAAACAGAAAGCAGGAAACTACAAGCAAGTTATAGCAGGGCAATTAGAAAAATTCAAGGTAATCAAGCAGAGCCAACATGGTTTTGTGAAAGGGAAATCATGTTTAACCAATATATTGGAGTTCTTTGAGGGAGTTACATGTGCTGTGGATAAAGGGGAACCAGTGGATGTATTGTACTTAGATTTCCAGAAGGCATTTGATAAGGTGCCAAAGGTTATTGCAGAAAATAAAAGCTCATTGTGTAGGGGGCAACATTGGCATGGATAGAAGATTGGTTAGCATAAATAGGTCATTTTCTGGTTGGCAAGATGTAATGAGTGGTGTGCCGCAAGGATCTGTGCTGGGGTCTCAACTTTTTACAATTTATATAAATGACTTAGACAAGACCAAAGGTATGGTTGCTAAATTAGCTGATGACAAAAAGATAGGTAGGAAAGTAACTTGTGATGACGACATGAGGCTACAAAGGGATTATAGATAGGTTAAGTGAGTGGGCAAAGACCTGGCAAATGGAGTATAATGTGGGAAATTTCAGAATTGTCCATTTTGGCAGGAATTTAAAAAAGCATATCTAAATAGAGATTGCAGAGCTCAGATGCAGGGGGATCTGGGTGTCCGAGTGCACGAATCACGAAAAAGTTAGTATGCAGGTACAGCATACAATTAGGAAAAAATACAATGTTCTCTTACCACAAGGGGAATTGAATACAAACCATAGGGAGGTTATGCTCCAGCTATACAGGGCATCGGTGAGACCATATCTGGAGTACTGTGTACAGTACTTATCTCCTTATTTAGAGATGTAAACGCTTGAAGGCAGGAGAAAGTTTCCTAGACTAATACCTGGAATGGGTGGCCTGTCTTACAAGGAAAGATATGCGTGGAAAGTTCTTTACGCAGAGGGTGGTGGGTGCCTGGAACGTGTTGCCAGTGGAGGTGGTAGATGCGGGCACGATAGCGTCTTTTAAGATGTATCTAGACAGATACATGAATGGGCAGGAAGAAAAGAGATACAGACCCTTAGAAAATAGGCGACATGTTTAGATAGAGGATCTGGATCGGCGCAGGCTTGGAGGGCCGAAGGGCCTGTTCCTGTGCTGTAATTTTCTTTGTTCTTTGAAAGATTAGACAGGCTAGGCTTGTATCTACTGGAAATTAAGAGTAAGAGGTGACTTGATTGAAACATAAGATCTGAGGGGTCTTGACAGGGTGGATGTGGAAAGGATGTTTACCCTTGTGGGAGAATGTAGAACTAGGGGTCACCGTTTAAAAATAAGGGGTTTCCCATTTCAGATAAATTTTCTGAGGGTTGCAAGTCTTTGCTTCCACTGCCTTTTGAGAGAGAATTCCAGAGTGTTGGAATATTTAGTAGAGGTAGAAAAATTCTTGATAAGCAAGGGTGAAAGGTTATTGGGGTAGGTGGAAATGTGGAGTAATCAGTTCAGCCATGAGCATATTGAATGGCAGAGCAGGCTCAAGGGGCCTATCCCCTGCTCCTAATTCATATGTTTTTGTATATGATGCTAGAGCATCAAAACCCACTGGCAGAGAATTCCAAACATTCAAGTGAAGAAATTTCTTCTGTCCTAAACAAGCAACCCTCACCCTGAGGTGGTGCACACCTGCAACCCCCCCACCCCCTGCCAAACTCATGTTCTAGATTCTCAAACCAGGGAAACAACCCATCTACTATCAAGCCCCTTCAGAATCTTGTATGCTTTCAATGAGATCACCTCAAAATCAATATAGGCCCAATATAACATACCTCATTATAGGACAGCCCTGTTGAGATGTTCAATACCCATTCTTCACCTTAAAAAGATTAGGAAGCACAAATCCACTGGCCCTTCACATTACACAAGTACTCTTCCCCAGGTATACAGCTGGGCTCAATGATTGAAATGGTTGCTATCAAAAGCAATCATTGTGTCAGACAGTCAATTCTAACTACATGCATTACCCCTAGATTAATGTTACCAAACAGTTTAACTAGTCTGAAAAGTAATTAGCATACTGTATTGTAAATTAATCCATTAAAAATAGGTCTGCTTGTTCTCAGCCACATTTCAATAACCAAAATTGCTCAAATTAAGTTTCCAGCAGTGGAAGGGTACATCACTTTGCTTAATGTCTTTCTTGATGCATGAGTGGCAGAGGGAAAACACTGAACTCTTGTTCCAACTTCTGAAGATCCATTTTCTATCAACTACAAGTAGATAGTTTAATTATGCTGCAGCTTGAAAGTTTACATAAATTAGCTTACCTGGCACAGAATAGCTTCCACCCTGTAAGGATTGTACCCCTTATCACACTTGCGACAAAATTGCTTGAAGTAAACCTGAAGTGAGTAACAATGCAGTTACTTTTCCCTGCCCCTACTGAATGCCAGGATCAGTCAAACATGACAAGCTACTATGTTCAAGTTTCACACCTACCAAGTCATAACTTCAATGGTTAGACAATAATGTACTAGAAGCATATTATTTCTATGGGTCATTATTAACATGCAATTATTCCTTTTGCAGAGGCTGCAGCATCAAATTAAGCTTTAAATCGAGATGTGTACTGAGTGTTCAGTAGCTTCATTAGCTAATTAGATCTGTTTTGGGTAGAATAGATCTACCCAAGAACCCACTGTTGGAAAAAAACTTAAACCACACTCAAAAGCTTAAAAAGCAAAGTATTGCAGATGCTGGAAACTTGAAATAACCAAAAATGTTAGAAATACTCAGGAGCTCTGGCAGTGTTCAAGAGAAAGTTAATATTCCAAGTTGATGAACTTGAGTTTGATGAATAACCATGAATTTGAAACATTAACTTTCTCTCCAGATGCTGCCAGACTTGAGTATTTCCAGCACTTGGTTTTATTTCATTCAAAGCTTTCCAATGATTACAGATCAACCACAATACTACCCAAGATATTTGCCAAGAAATGCTACAGATAAATGCAATGTGCATTAACTACTGCTATAGTTTATGCATAATTGCACTTGTGGTGATGGCACAGATACCATACTTCTGGAGCTCTATAAAGGGTTAGCTGTAGAAAGTAGAGCATACTTCATTGAGAGCAGAGGCTCAGAATCCTGCAGTGAGTAACTTGCAAATGGTGCTGAGCATTGCACAATCAGCAAATATCCCCACTTCTGACATGGAGGAAAGGTCATTGATAAAGTAGCTGAACATGGTTGGGCCTAGGACATTACCTGGAGGAACTCCTATGATGTCCTGCAGCCAAGCTGACTGACCAACAACCACAACCCTCTTCCTTTGCACTAGGTAAAACTTCAGCCAGTGGAGAGAGTTTCTTCCCCTTCTTTCACCCCCCAACATTCCCATTGACTTGTTTTGGTAGGGCTCCTTGATGCCAGACCTGGTTAAATGCTACCTTGATATCAAGGGCAGTCACCTCCAGAGTTCAGCTCTTGTAACCACATTTGAACCAAGGCTGTAATGAAGTCAGCAGCAGAGTGGCCCTGTCCAAAAGACTGGCCCGGGGTGGGGGTTGAAAATGGTTGGTGGGTGGGGGAGAAAGTGTTGTGGCTTGGATGTAGCCCACAGGGTGCCTGGATCAGGAGAGCCCCCCCATGTCAGTCTGCAAGGAGGCTGCCTGGTTTCACCAGGTAAGTTTTGAGGCATCAGTCAACCATCAGCCAAGGGTAAAATACCCATGGCTGTGGGCAGAGGCCTTCATGTGCCAGTTGGCCTGGGGTGGGCCATTTCTCACCACCACACATACAATTGTGGCAGGGCAAGGGGGTCAAGAATGGGTGAGCCCCCACCTCCCACTCAATTTTTCACCCCTCCCTGCTATCAGCCCACTCATTTGAGGACATAAAATTCTGGCCACTGATTTAGAACATAGAACAGTACAGGCCCTTCGGCCCACGGTGTTATGCCAAACCTTTAACCTACTCTAAGATCAAACTAACTACCTATCATCCATGTACCTACCCAAGAGTCGCTTAAATGCCCCTAATGTATCTGCTTCTACTACCACCGCTGGCAGTGCATTCCACACACCCACCACTGTGTAAAGAACCTACCTCTGACATCTCCCCGAAACCTTCCTCCAATCACCTTAAAATTATGCCCCCTGGTGATAGCCCTTTCCACCCTGGGAAAAGTCTCTGGCTATCCACTATCTATACCCTTCATCATCTTGTACCCCTCTATCAAGTCACCTCTCATCCTTCTTCTCTCCAATGAGAAGCCCTAGCTCCCTCAATCTTTCTTCGCAAGACATGCCCTCCAGTCCAGGCAGCATCCTGGTAAATCTCCTCTGCACCCTCTCTAAAACTTCCACATCCTTCCTATAATGAGGCGACCAGAACTGAACACAATATTCCAAGTGTGGTCAAACCAGGGCCTTAGAGCTGCAGCATAACCTCGCGGCTCTTAAACTCAATCCCCCTGTTAATGAAAGCCAACACACCATATGCCTTAACAACCCTATCAACTTGGGTGGCAACTTTGAGCCATCTATGGACATGGACCCCAAGATCCCTCTGTTCCTCCACACTACCAAGAATCCTGTCTTTAAGCCAGTATTCCGCATTCAAATTCAACCTTCCAAAATGAATCACTTCACACTTTTCCAGGTTGAACTCCATCTGCCACTTCTCAGCCCAGCTCTGCATCCTGTCAATGTCCCGTTGCAACCTACAACAGCCTTCCACACTATCCACAACTCCAGCAACCTTCGTGTCATCAGCAAACTTGCTAACCCAGCCTTCCACTTCCTCATCCAAGTCATTTATAAAAATCACAAAGAGCAGAGGTCCCAGAACAGATCCTTGTGGAACACCACTGGTCACCGAGCTCCATGCTGAATACTTTCCATCTACTACCACCCTCTGTCTTCTATGGGCCAGCCAATTTTGTATCCAGACAGCCAACTTTCCCTGAATCCCATGCCTCCTTACTTTCTGAATGAGCCTACCATGGGGAACCTTATCAAACGCCTTGCTAAAATCCATATACACCACATCCACTGCTCTTCCTTCATCAATGTGTTTTGATACATCTTCAAAGAATTCAATAAGGCTTGTGAGGCATGACCTGCCCCTTACAAAGCTATGCTGACTGTCTCTAATCAAGCTATGCTTTTCCAAATAATCATAAATCCTGTCTCAGAATCCTCTCCAATAACTTACCCACTACCGACACAAGACTGACTGGTCTAGAATTCCCAGGGTTATCCCTATTCCCTTTCTTGAACAAGGGAACAACATTTGCCACCCTCCAATCATCAAATACTACTCCAGTGGACAGTGAAGACGCAAAGATCATCGCCAAAGGCACAGCAATCTCTTCCCTCGCTTCCCGTAATATTCTTGGGTATATCCCGTCTGGCCCCGGGGACTTATCTGTCCTCATATCATTCAAAATTTCCAGCACATCCTCCCTCTTAACCTCAACCTGTTCGAGCATATCAGCCTGTTCCACGCTGTCCTCACAAACAACCAGGTTCCTCTCACTAGTGAATACTGAAGCAAAGTATTCATTTAGGACCTCCCCTACCTCCTCCGACTCCAGGCACAAGTTCCCTCCACTATCCCTGATCGGCCCTACCCTCACTCTGGCCATCCTCCTGTTCCTCACTTAAGTGAGGAACGCCTTGGGATTTTCTTTAATCCTACCCGCCAAGACTTTTTCATGTCCCCTTCTAGCTCTCCGAAGTCGATTATTCAGTTCCTTCCTGGCTACCTTGTAACCTTCTGGAGCCCTGTCTGATCCTTGCTTCCTCAACCTTAAGTAAGCTTCCTTCTTCCTCTTGAAGAGCTGTTCCACATCTCTTGTCATCCAAGGTTCCTTCACCCTACCGTCCCTTCCTTGCCTCATTGGGACAAACCTATCCAGCAGTCGCAGCAAGTGCTGCCTAAACAACCTCCACATTTCTGTGGTGCATTTCCCTGAGAACATCTGTTCCCAATTTATGCTCCCCAGTTCCTGCCTAATAGTATTGTAATTCCCCCTCCCCTAATTAAATATTTTCCCATCCCGTCTGCTCCTGTCCCTCTCCATGACTATAGTAAACGTCAGGGAGTTGTGATCACTATCACCGAAATGCTCTCCCACCGATAGATCTGCCAACTGGCCTGCTTCGTTGCTAAGCACCAAGTCCAACATAGCCTCCCCTCTAGTCGGCCTATCTACATATTGAGTCAGGAAACCTTCCTGGACACACCTGACAAAAACTGCTCCAAACTATTTGCACTAAGGAGGTTCCAATCAATATTAGGGAAGTTGAAGTCACCCATGACAACAACCCTGTTACTTCTGCACCTTTCCAAAATCTGCCTCCCAATCTGTTCCTCCATGTCTCTGTTGCTATTGGGGGGGGGGGGGGGGGTCTATAGAAAACTCCCAACGAAGTGACTGCTCCTTTCCTGTTTCTGACTACCACCCATAATGACTGTTGGTTGAAAAGATTATATTGCTAAAATTTTTTACTAAGTCATGTCAAATAAAGCTAGTGTTCTGAAAAACCAACTGGCAGTTCAAAAGCCCATTTTATGTGGGCTGTGTAGATCATTTTTACTGCACTGGCTTTGGAACAGGTACCATCTCAATGATACAAAGGCTTAAATTACAAGAACAAAAACTATACAAATTTGGTTTGTAATTCCTTGAATTTAGAAAGGAGAGTGATTTAATTGAGGTCTTTAAAGTAATTGAAGGAAGTCAGGAAGCATCCCCTTCATCAGAAGTGTAGTGGAAATCTGGAATTCACCACCCTCACCTCAAAAAAAAAAGTTGATGCTGGGTCAAATGAAAATGTGATGAGATTGAGGGGCAAGGGGATCAAGGAATTATGGAACCAAAGAAAGGAAACAGTTGAAGTATAGAACATTCAGGTAGCACAATATTCTATTTTTATGTTGAAAGCCTACATTGTGCTGCCTAAGCCAGTTTTAATCAGACCTACTAAAATTAAATGGAGAATTGGAGCCAGAGGTTTACAATGCAAAAGCAGCCATTTTACCAATCATATATGCTAGTTTAACATTAGGACCAATCCAAAATAAAACATCGTGCCCTGAATCTTCCATGTCAAATGTTTATCTACCCACTTATTTCTCCAGCTACTCCCTTTGGCAGTGCAAGTATTCAGTGTTCTTACCACATTGTAAAGAACATAATCACTGTTGAAGCTTACCTTATTAGTTCCCGAAATACACCAGACATACGCACTCTCCCATCGGATATTGCAGTCTTTGCAATGATAATATCCATATTTCTGTTCCAGAAACTGAAAGAGTTTTCCAAGTAGTTAGATTAATTGGCCAAGTAGTTGCCTATGCAGACTAAGGGTACAAACTCAATGGTAGACACTCTTAATTTGGTAGCATTAGAACAATTGGCCTTAACATTTTCAGCATTGCCATCATCTGACTGTCTGAATTAGATATGTACAGTACTCTCCTTCTGCAAAGCCCTCACTAAAGTTATATTTTCAGATTACATCATTCACATTGATTACGGGGGATGTTACATCAAACAAGGTTTATTTCGGTTCAGATATTTTCATGCACTTCACCAAAACATTTTTATCTAGACTGGAACAGGCTTGCATGTTGCATTCCTTGTGTGAGCAGCTTCTGAAAAAGCCCTTCCCACATACAACCGCTTGTTGCAAGAGTCCCATTAGCTGTATACTAGTATTTACATTTTTGTATATAGCAATCGCTTGGTTAGGTTAAGTTTCACTTTTACCTGAAATCGGAACTTTTGGCTGTTCTCGCCTGCCTTGGTTTCTTGATCGGCCTGCTGCTCAGTTTTTTCATGATCATCTTCCTTCCCTTCTGCTGTATCCAGATTATCGCTCTCAGACAGAGGAGCTTCCTCTTTCTGTTCGGGCTGTGGAATGGAACCTTCTTCCCAGTCTTCTGAGGGAATGTTTTCTTCAGGCTTTTCTTGGTTCTTTTCCAAGCACCTATCAAATGCTAGGGAGTAAACGGCAACGGGGCGAGAGAAACGCACGACCGCTGGAGACCGCGACCTGGCTCGGGTAACCTCAAGGTCACTCCCAGCATCTGGAGGACTGCTTGGGGAGGGTGATCGGCTTCCCTCGTCTACTGTCCGTCGCTTCTGACGAGGTAGGGTCCGGGGCCCCAAGGAGCATTGCACGGAAGCATCAACTTTCGGGTTAACCTGGATCCCGATCTCTTTAGTATTTGCTTTTCTCAGGCGTGGAGTCAGGTTGGGGTTCACTTGAGAGAGAATAGCTTTCAGCTGCGCTCTCTTGTAGTTATCCAAGTACTCAACAGCGTCAACAGGACCATGAGGGTAGCTTTTCTGTCTCCAGTTCTGCTGTCTCGGTTTTGAGTTGTTATAAGTATATGTGTTGAGGGGTGAATATACAAACCCCTCCATTCCTAAGAATCAGCATACACAGGTCGAATTGAAGCCAGCAAGATGCCCTTTTATGTCGGAGCCCTGGCACTAGGTGTTAATTACTCCAGACCAGTTCAAAGTTGATTTTTTAATTGATAAACCAATTGTGTGATCAGGCTTGGCCTAGTGATTGCATTTTCACCTCTAAATCAGACGCTTATGAGTTTCAGCCCCAATCCAGAGACTTGAATGCATTATTCTCTGGTTCTGTTGAGGGGAGTGCTGTCTTGTCTTTCGGTTGAGAAGTTAAACTCTTTTCTGAAGTAGATGTATAATATCCCATGGTACTAAATGCAGGGAAATGTCCCTCAACCAACATCAGACATGAATCAGTTATATCATTCCTGTTTGTGGGATTTTATTGTGTGCAAATTGACTGCTGCATTTCCGACATTACAACCGTGACTACATTAAAAAAAAAACTTAATTGGCTGTAAAGAGCTTTTGGATGCCCTGATAACTGTTTTCACTTTCTGAAGTATGGTACACTTATGTGGCAAAGTAGAGTTTAGGTCTGCTGTGCACCTCAATTGAGAATGCTTGTTAGTGACATTTTTATTGGAAACAAGCAGTTATAAACATGAAACTATTTTTATTTTGAGAACATGGATAAATACAGCATATAAATGAGTTGTGCCTCAGAGATCAGTTATGCAAAAGTGTTGAGTAGACAGTTTGTTCTTTAAAGTTATTATGTATGTAACATTGAAGAATTCCAAAGCAGTGAAGCTATGGAAAGAACTATTTACAAGAAATATTGAAAGGTCATCAACCTGAAATGTTAACTGTTTTTCTCTCCACCGATGCTGTCAGACTAGATAAGTATGCCCAGCATTTTCTGTTTTTATTAAAGATTTCCTGCAGCTGCAATATTTTGCTTTTGTATTTATAATAAATATTGATTACATTACATCACTTCTCATGTAAATTAAATGAATTTGAAGTTCCAAGATAAATCAAAATTGTATATGTCATATATGACTACTTAACTGAGACCAAACTGAACCTGGACCATGACCCCACCACTGAACATCAAGCCATTGTTTCCAGGACTGTCACTGACCTCATCTGCTCTCATAGTTCCCCCATATCCCATACAGCCTGCTTCTACCTCTTTCCCAAGATCCACAAACAGGACTGCCCTGGTAGACCGATTGTTTCAGCCTGTTCCTGCCTCACTGAACTGATTTCTTCCTATCTTAACTCTATTTTTTCTTCCCTTGTCCATTCTCTCCCCACCTACATCCATGACTCTTCTGATGCCCTCTGCCACTTTAACAGTTTCCAATTTCATGGTCTTAACTGTCTCCTTTTCAGCATGGACGTCCAATCTTCCTACACCTCCATCCCACACTAGGATGTTCTGAGGGCTCTCCACTTCTTCCTTGAATGGAGGTCCAACCAGTTTCCATCCACCCCACCGTCTTCTGGCTGGCTGAACCTGTTCTCATATTGAACAACTTCTCCTTTAACTCATCTCACTTTCTCCGAATAAAAGGTGTTGCTATGGGTACCTACATGGGTCCTAGCTATGCCTGCCCTCTTGTGGAATATGTGAAAAATATCTTATTCCTGTCCTACTCAGGCCCCCTCTCTCACCTCTTTTTCTGGTACATTGATGACTGTATCAGTGCCATTTCCTACTCTCGCCCTGAACTGGAAAATTTAATCAACTTTGCTTCCAGTTTTCACCCTTCTCTCACCTTCACATAGCCCATCTCTGACTCTTCCCTTCCCTTCCTTTCTTTGATTTCTCTTGTCTCCATTCCTGGGGATAGGCTATCAACAAATATTCATTATAAGCCCACCAACTCCCACAGCTACCTCGACTACACTTCCTCACACCCTGCTTCCTGTAAGGAGTCCATTCAATTCTCCTAGTTTCTCCGTCTCCGTAGTATCTTTTCTGATGATGCAACCTTCCACACCAGTGCTTCTGATATGTCTTCCTTTTTCCTCAACTGAGGATTCCCCCCCCCCCCCCACTGTGTTGACAGGGCCCTCAAACATGTTTGATCTATTTCATGCACTTCAGCTCTCACCCCTTCCCCTCCCTCCCAGAACCATGATAGGGTTCCCCTTGTCCTCACTTTCCATCCCACCAGCCTCCATATTCAACAGATCATTCTCTGCCATTTCCACCACCACCAGCATGATGCCACCACCAAACACATCTTCCCTCTCCCCTCCCCTTTCAGCATTCCGAAGGGACTGCCTCCATGAAATGAGGACAATTCTTCTCTCTCAGAGAGTTGTTGGTCTGTGGAATTCTTTTCCCCAGGGAGCTGAGGAGGCAGAGTCATTGAATATATTCAAGTCTGAGTTAGATAGATATTTGATCGACAAGGGAGTCGGGGATTACTGGAGGGCGGGGGGGGGGGGGGGGGGTGGGTACAGGCTGGTGGAGGCAGATAGGAAAGTGGAGTTGAGGCCACAATCAGATCATCCATGATCTTATCGAATGGTGGAGCAGGCTTGAGAGGCCAAATGGCCGACTTCTGCTCCTAATTTTTGTGTTCGCTGCGACACCCTGGTCCACTCCTCCGTCACCCCCAGCCTCCCCCCACCATCTCCTTCCCACAGCACTTTCCTGTGCAAGCGCAGGAGATGCAACACCTGCCCTTTTACCACTTCTCTTCACCATCCAAGGCCCTAAACACCCAGTCCAGGTGAAACAGTGATTTACATATACTTCTCTCAATTTAGTATACTGTATTCACTGATCACAATGCAGTCTGCTGTACATTGGGGAGACCAAATGCAGATTGGGTGACCGCGTTGCAGACCACATCCGTTCAGTCCCCGAGCATGACCCTGAGCTTCCGGTGGTCTGCCATTTTAATTCTCCACTTTGCTTTCACACTGACAAACTATGCAAACAAACTTATGCCAAGAAATCCAAACTGCATGTGACAAAGGAAATCTATGAAAGGATTAAGAGGGCACTTGGACCTGCCATCACCAAAGTTGGTACCCTGAAGTCAGCAGATGGCAAAGTACTCACCAACAGAAGTAAACACATGTCCCACTGGGCTGAACACTACTGTGAGCTGTACTCCTGTGAGTCATGCATCTCCCACTCCACACTTGATGCTCTCCCGCAGCTTCCTGTTATGGATGAGTTAGATGAAGATCTCTCATCAATGGAGCTCGAGAAGGCCATAGACCACCTAGCGAACCAAAGGGCACCTGGCAAAGATGGAATCCCAGCCGAACAACTTAAGCATGGAAAGTCCCATCTATTGCCACACCTTTATGACCTACTCTTCTGGAAAGTAGGCTCTACTACAGGAGATGCGCGATGCCAAAATCATCACACTGTACAAAAACAAAGGCTACAGGGGAGACTGCAACAACTACAGCGACATCTCACTCCTTAGTGTCACGGAAAAGGCCTTTGCTAGGGTCATACATAGGGACATAGACAAATTGGTGGAATGGGCAGACAAGTGGCAGATGAAGCTCAATGCGAAGAAATGTGAAGTGTTTATTTTGGTGGGAAGAACATGGAAAGACAATATAAAATAAAGGGCACAACTCTAAAGGGGATGCCAGTCATTGAGGGTGGCAGGACAGATTGAGAGAGTGGTTAATAAAGCATATAGTATCTTCTTCTTCTTCTTTGGCCTCCTTGTCTCGAGAGACAATGGGTAAGCACCTGGAGGTGGTCAGTGGTTTGTGGAACAGCGCCTGGAGTGGCTATAAAGGCCAATTCTAGAGTGACAGACTCTTCCACAGGTGCTGCAGAAAAAATTGTTTGTCGGGGCTGTTACACAGTTGGCTCTCCCCTTGCGCTTCTGTCTTTTTTCCTGCCAACTGCTAAGTCTCTTCAACTCGCCACACTTTAGCCCCGCTTTTATGGCTGGCCGCCAGCTCTGGCGATCGTTGGAAACTGACTCCCACGACTTGTGGTCAATGTCACAGGACTTCATGTCGCGTTTGCAGACCTCTTTAAAGCGGAGACATGGACGACGGTGGGTCTGATACCAGTGGTGAGCTCGCTGTACAATGTGTCTTTGGGGATCCCGCCATCTTCCATGCGGCTCACATGGCCAAGCCATCTCAAGCGCCGCTGACTCAGTAGTGTGTATAAGCTGGGGATGTTGGCGGCCTCGAGGACTTCTGTGTTGGAGATACGGTGCTGCCACCTGATGCCAAGGATTCTCCAGAGGCAGCGAAGATGGAATGAATTGAGACGTCGCTCTTGGCTGACATACGTTGTCCAGGCCTCGCTGCCATAGAGCAAGGTACTGAGGACACAGACTTGATACACTCGGACTTTTGTGTTCTGTGTCAGTGCGCCATTTTCCCACACTCTCTTGGCCAGTCTGGACATAGCAGTGGAAGCCTTTCCCATGCGCTTGTTGATTTTTGCATCGAGAGACAGGTTACTGGTGATAGTTGAGCCTAGGTAGGTGAACTCTTGAACCACTTCCAGAGCGTGGTCGCCGATATTGATGGATGGAGCATTTCTGACGTCCTGTCCCATGATGTTCGTTTTCTTGAGGCTGATGGTTAGGCCAAATTCGTTGCAGGCAGCCGCAAACCTGTCGATGAGACTCTGCAGACACTCTTCGGTGTGAGATGTTAAAGCAGCATCGTCAGCAAAGAGGAGTTCCCTGATGAGGACTTTCCGTACTTTGGTCTTCGCTCTTAGACGGGCAAGGTTGAACAACCTGCCACCTGATCTTGTGTGGAGGAAAATTCCTTCTTCTGAAGACATGTGAGAGCAGCAGGGAGAAGAAAATCCCAAATAGTGTGGGTGCGAGAACACAGCCCTGTTTCACGCCACTCAGGATAGGAAAGGGGTCTGATGAGGTGCCGCTATGTTGAATTGTGCCTTTCATATTGTCATGGAATGAGGTTTTAAGTTTTAAGTTTTAAGTTTTTCAGTTTTAAAGATACAGCACTGAAACAGGCCCTTCGGCCCACCGAGTCTGTGCCGACCATTAACCACCCATTTTATACAAATCCTACACTAATCCCATATTCCTGTCACATCCCCAACTGTCCCTATATATTTCCCTACCATCTACCTATACTAGTGACAATTTATAATGGCCAATTAACCTATCAACCTGCAAGTCTTTGGCATGTGGGAGGAAACCGGAGCACCCGGAGGAAACCCACGCAGACACAGGGAGAACTTGCAAACTCCGCACAGGCAGTACCCAGAATCGAACCCAGGTCCCTGGAGCTGTGAGGCCGCAGTGCTAACCACTGCGCCACTGTGCCGCTTACTTAGTAGCTTTGGTGGACATCCGATCTTTTCTAGTAGTCTGAAGAGACCACGTCTGCTGACGAGGTCAAAGGCTTTGGTGAGATCAATGAAAGCAATGTAGAGGGGCATCTGTTGTTCGTGGCATTTCTCCTGTATCTGACGAAGGGAGAACAGCATGTCAATGGTCGATCTCTCTGCACGAAAGCCACACTGTGCCTCAGGGTAGGCGCGCTCGGCCAGCTTCTGGAGCCTGTTTAAAGCGACTTGAGCAAAGACTTTCCCCACTATGCTGAGCAGGGAGATTCCACGGTAGTTGTTGCAGTCACCGCGGTCACCTTTGTTTTTATAGAGGGTGATGATGTTGGCATCGCGCATGTCCTGTGGTACTGCTCCCTCGTCCCAGCACAGGCAAAGCAGTTCATGGAGTGCTGAGAGTATAGCAGGCTTGGCACTCTTGATTATTTCAGGGGTAATGTCGTCCTTCCCAGGGGCTTTTCTGCTGGCTAGAGAATCAATGGCATCACTGAGTTCCGATTTGTCATCCATGACTGGTAGAGGCTGGGCTGCATTGAGGGCGGTCTCAGTGACAACATTCTCCCTGCAGTACAGTTCTAGGTAGTGCTCAACCCAGCGGTCCATTTGCTTGCGTTGGTCAGTGATTGTGTCCCTTGATTTAGACTTGAAGGGGGCGATCTTCTTGATGGTTGGCCCAAAAGCTCTCTTAATGCCATCATACATTCCTCTGATGTAGTATCTTGGGTTTTATTATTGGGGGCATAGAGTACAGGAGAAAGGAGGTTATGTTTAAATTTGTATAAGACACTAGTTCAGCTGGAGTATTGCATCCAGTTCTGGGTGCCGCACTTTAGGAAAGATGTAAAGGCATTGGAGGGAGTACAGAAAATATTCACGAGAATGGTTCCAGGGATGAGGAACTTCAGGTATAAAGACACATTGGAGAAGTTGGAACTGTTTTCCTTGGAGAAGCGAAGACTGAGAGGAGATTTGATAGAGGTATTCAAAATCATGAGGGGTCTGGACAGAGTAGGTAGGGAAAAGTTCCTACTCATGAAAGGATCGAGAATAAGAGAGCACAGATTTAAAGTTATTGGCAAAAGAAGCAAAAGTGACATGAGGGAAAACTTCTTCATGTAGTGAGTGGTTAGGATCTGGAATGCACTGCCAGAGAGTGCAGTGGAGGCAAGTTCAATTGAGACATTCAAAAGGGAATTAGACTGTTATCTGAAAAGGAAGAATCTGCAGGGTTACGGGGAGAAGGCGGGAGAATGGCATTAGGTGAATATGGAGCGGTGGTGCAGACGCAATACGCCAAATGGCCTTCAGCGCTGTAACAATTCTGTGATTCTGTGACTTAAAAGACTCCATTTACTTGCAGACCGAGTGTACCCGGAAGTACAGTGCGGTTTCCGTGCCGGCAGATTTACTGTGGATATCTCTTCTCCATACAACAGCTGCAAGAGAAATGTAGGGAACAGAGTATACTTTCATAGATCTCACTAAGGCATTCAACACCGTCAGCAGAGCAGGGCGCTACAAGATTTTGGGAAAAATTAGCTGTCCACCGAAGCTCCTCAGTCTCATCTGTTCCTTCCATGACTACATGCACTGCACTGTACTGTTTGATGGCTCCACTTCTGACAGTTTCAGAGTGAAGAATGGAGTGAAATGGAGTGTCCCAACTCCCACTCCATTGCCATCCTCTTCACCATGCTCCTAACCTTTGCCTTCTCTGCAGATATGGAAGGAGTCGACTTGCACACTAAGTCAGACGACAAGCTCTACAATCTATCAAGGTTGAAAGCGAAGACAAGAACACATCACGCCCTGATCAGAGAACTCCTCTACGCTGATGATGCTGCGCTAGTCGCTCACATGGAAACTCAGCTACAAAGACTCATGGACTGTTTCTCCCATGTTTGTAACTTGTTCTCTTGACTATAAGTGTTAAGAAAACCGTGGTCATGGGACAGGGTGTTGCATTTCTGCCCCGATCACACTAAATAACACCCCACTGGAAGTGTTTAGCAAGTTCTGCTACCTTGGGTCTATGGTGACAGACAATATGTCCCTTGATGCAGAGCTTGATACAAGCATAGGGAAAGCAGCTACCACCTTTGACCAACTTGTGAAACGCTCATGGGATAATACCAGACTGCCCTTTAGGATCAAACTGATGCTTTATAAGGCCTGTGTTCTCAGCACCTTTCTGTATGACTGAGCAACATGGTCAACCTACAGCTACCAGGAAAAGAAGCTCAATTAATTCCATCTTTGCTGTGTGCGGCGCATCCTGTCAGGACAAAATCATGAATGCGGCAGTCTTCGCAAAGACAGAGCTTCCAAGTGTGTTGGTACTAATCAAACAGAGACGGCTTTGATGGATCAGGCATGTCCGCAGGGTGGAAGACGGTTGCATACCCAAGGATCTTCTGTATGGTAAGGCAACCAGGGCCAGACGACCAGTGGGGCGTCCAAAGCTCCACTTCAAGGTTGGGTGCAAGCGTGACATGCAGGCCCTAAACGTCGACAATCGCACCTGGGAGTCGCTAGCTGGTGAATGAGGGAAATGGCGACACATCCTGTGGACTGGTGTGCAGTGCCATGACAACCAGTGGCTACAGTGGCTTGGCAACAGGCGCCAACGCCGAAAACAACAACTCACATTGTCACTTGGCAGCAGAACCTGCCTCTCAAGGATTGGCCTTCCCAGCCATCAGGAAAGATGCACCAAGAGAAGACACCCCACCTAAATGGATTGTTTGCTGTGTGGTCCATCATCTTTCGTAGATGGAAGGATGCCAATGCCTTGCTTTTACGCCAACATCTCTGACCTCTGCCTATTGCAGTGTTCCAATGAAGCTCAACATAGGTTTGAGCAACAACACCTAATCTTTTGATTAGGCACTTTACAGTCTTCTGGACTCAACATTGAATTCAACAATTTCAGACTGTAATCTTTGCCCCCAATTTTGTTTCCTTTTCTTTGCATGTTTTGGTCTTAATCTTGTTTTCTCTTGTTTTGCTTTTGGACGGCAGCTGTTCATTATTCTGCCATTCACACCTTCTCTGGACACATCTTTTGTCTCTTTGCTTGTCCCATTATTACTCCCTTTGACTTTGCCCCACCAACTCTTCTGTCATTTAATGTCTTCCTCTTCCACCCTATCACAGACCTTTTGTTCTTTTTCCACCCTTTCCCATTTGACCTACAAAAAATATATTCCATTTCTAACTTTTCCTAGCTCTGATGACAGGTCGTCGACCTAAAACGTTAACTCTGTTTCTCTCTCCACAGATGCTGCCAGACTTGCAGAGTATTCCCAGCATTTTCTGTTTTTATTCCAAACTGAGCCTGTTTGAGAGAAATGTTAGTGACAAATATTTCAGGCACTTTGCTGGGATACAACAAAGCTGCAGGGATGCTATACCAACTGTTACGATCAAGTGAGGAGGGGTTGAAGGGCTCCCCTCTTTTCCCTCTCCTTGTTTGACCACAAAAGGTTAATTTCTTTTTTGAAAAGGATATACTTGCCAATTCAGTGAATGTTTAACTGTTTATCACTGTGATCATAAAAAGAACCAATCGAACAGGTTTTCTTGAGTTTAACAAAGAAAGGGGTTAGCTTTATTGTACTTAAACAAATCTAAGTAAAATAATAAAATACGCTCCCACTTTCACACACACACACTCGAAGTTTGCACACACACACACACAAATAGGTTACAGACTGGGGAAAGATAGATTGGTCAAATTAGAGTCCAGTGAAATAAAAGGTGTATACAGTCTTTGGAGGTTGGTGCCTCAGCTGGCTTCAGGCTGAATTCAGTGGCCGTGCGACTTTTCTTTGGTGATCCTGAGGCTTCTGATTTGTTGATGTGGACGGCTGATTTGGTGGTTCTCCTGGAGACATTAGTGCAGCTGATTTCCTTCAAGGAGTCACTCTCTGCAGCAGCAGTGTCCCTGGGGGGTCACGGTCAAAAAACAAGGTTTGAAGCTTGGATTAGAGAGAAAGGAGGGGCCACACTCAGGTCAGTGTCTTGCTGCTTGTCTCTCTACTGCAGAGAAAACACCATCTTAAGCACATGAAGGGTGGACTTGTCACATGTCCGTCACCCAGTGATTCAAGCATGGTAGTTACTAGTGTGTATTCTCTCTTGCTACTTAATTAGTCCATGTCTAGGAAGTCCCCTCTCACAGCTGGGGCCCAATTGTTCAAATGATTAGGTTTGAGTGCTTCGTCTCTAACAGTTGAATACCTCAAGTAATGGCCTAAACACCTTGTTAATGGAAACAGGATAGGTGGTTCACGCATATTCTCCAGGTCATTGTCCTTGATGTGTCTGTGCAGACATGCTGTCTCCATTTCAATGCATTGGAATGTCAAAAGTACAGTGATGCAAATTGGGGTAGCCATCTTTAGCTGCAAGCATCAAATCCCCTGGAATCTGTTTTTTTAAAAATTCAACTCAGGTTTCCAGCCAGTGAATTGAAATTATCATTCGACATAAAGCATGTTGTCGTGACACCAACTCAGTTTCATATCAGTGGCATCACAGACCTAGAGTCATAGAGTCATTTACAGCACAGAAGGAAGCCATTCAACCTATCGAGTCCATGCTGGCTCTCCACGGAGCTATTCAGTCAGTCCCACTTCCCCGCTTGATCCCATAGTCTAAATGTGTTAGTTTGAGAAATAATAAACATTACATCATAAATCTTCCACTGTGTGGGAGAGTCAAAAAAAATCTGTATCCAAATCAGTTATTTTCTTTATAATATCAACAACATATTTTCTTTTTAATATAAGAAAATTAATCATCTATAAAAAGACAGGATAACTCCCCAAATAGCAAGTGAATCCAGATCGCAGAGCACACAACAATAAGACAGACACAGTTAAATTTGTTGGTAAGCCAAACACCTTAGAGAAAAGTCAATTATATCCAATTTGGATCTGTCTTTTAAAAAACATATATGGATCTCATTTGTATTTTGCTCTATTACTCCGCATTTTAATTCATTTTAAGTCAATCCTATATATTAAGCGTCAACTTAAAGTGCTAGTTTACTAGAATTTATTAACCTGAACTCTCATTGTTCCTTTTTTTAATTCTTTCATGGGATGTGGGCATTGCTAGCATTTGTTGCCCATCCCTAATTTCCCTTGAGAACTGAGTGGCTAGACCATTTCAGAGGGCAGTTAAGAGTCAGCCACGTTGCTGTGGGTCTGGAGTTACATGTAGACCAGACAAGGATGGCAGATTTCCTTCCCTAAAGGACATTAGTGAATCAGTTAGGTTTTTGTGACAATTGATGATACTTTCATAGAACCATTACTGATGACTAGCTTTCGTCCAGATTTTTATTAATGGAATTTTTAGAAATTAATTGATTTTAAATTCCACAAGCTGCAATGGTGGAATTTGAACCCATATCGCCAGGTCATTAGTCTGAGTCTCTGGATTACTAGTTCAATGACAGTACCACTACACCACCGTCTCCCCCCATCCCAAGCCCCACAGAAAAAAACTGTAAGGGGTGTCCTGCTGAAATCAAACATGTCCATCCCCAGGGTATATGGAGTTAGCTGATCTCAGCCAGGACATCAATGAGGAGCTAGAATTGATTATCAATATCCTAGAGTTCCTGCTTGTTGTTGCCTGTTGTCTAGTTTCATGGTACCAAAGAAATTTCATTTGGAAATGAAAAATTGTGGCAGATGAGGGAAGAAATTTAATGTGATATGTGGTCCAAAATTTTACTAACTAGGAAAGAATGGATCTATTGTTGTCAAGCAATTTTTAAAAAATAGAATCACAAGCTAAAGATAGCTCAGTCATCTAGGAAAACTATACAATTATGGAACTCAGTTTCTTCTTAAATTATCGTGAGCATTTTGCTGACAGTACTCCACTTGGAAGTCCATTCCATGTGTGAAGAACTTCCTGACTGTCATATTACAGATTGATTTTTACCTTTTAAAAAAAAATGCCAGTAAACCGAACAGCACTAAACTTGTCAGGAAAACGTCAACTGTGAACAGAACACAAGAATAATTTTGACCCATTTGGTGACATCATCAACTGACTATGCACTTGTCCAGTGACTCCATGTGAAGGCACAGAAGATTTTGCCTTTTATTAAATTGAATCTGTGCCCTCATTTCCTATTCTTATGGTTTAATTTGAAATTGTTTTTCAGATTTACCTTTTCCATACCATATGATAGAGTGAGATTCCTAAAGCTCAGAGGTTTTGGGACAAATTATTGTGTGATGGAAAGGTTGAAGTACCCCTTTGTCATGTTCCTGTATGTTGAAAAAATGCAGACGCTGGAAGTCTGAAACAACAGCGAAACGTGCTGGAAACATACAGCAGGTCAGGCAGCATTATGGAAAGAACAAAAGTTCATGTATTGAGTATAAATCATTCCTTGTCCTGCTGAGTATAGCAAACGTTTCTATTTTTGTTTCGTATATTTTGAATCCATTTCATTTGCAAGCCAAGCTTGCCGAGAAGTCTGTCTCAGATGTGTGTACGAATGGATCAACTATCTTTAAGGTATAAATATGAGCCACGACCCTGTAGGACCGTATCCCTATTGCCATCTTGTGTTTTTTGAACAGCCCCAGTGTTTTGTCGAATTGGGCAGCAACTTTGAAGCTTGACTCTTCTGCAGGAGGTTTAAAATGACAGGGTTATTGCTGACGTCACAATGCCGTGCCAGTCACTGGATTGGCGAAAATGGAGAAAACGTCTGCTCCGATTGGCTGGGAGCGTCAGGATGATTGACCAATGACCTTTGGCATTGTGTGAGCGCGCGAAATTGTTGGAGCTGGCGGCAGCAATGGGGAATGTTCTGGAAGCTGTGGCTGAATGGTGCAAGATCTAAAGAATTATAACGTTTATTGTACGGTACGGGACTGGGTTCGTCACGGTTCGGAGATGGAATTATTTTGTTATCTAGATTTAAAGCGGGTAAAAATCTGTAAGTTTGTTCCGAGCAAGCGGCACATTCTTCGGCCTGTTTTTTCCTCGGGGTTTTGGTGCTTTTCCCCCTACTCCGCGGTCAGGAAACTCCCAAGACGCTTCCCAGGACTTTTATCAAACACAAATCTGACTCTTGAGTCACATAAAGAGATATTGGGGCGAAAAGAGGAGAGCGAGGTGGAGGGAGGGAATTCCTGCGAGGTGGTCGTTAAAATCTTGGATGTGAAAGAGGTCAGAATTAGATGAGATAAAAACAAGAAATGCTGGAACCACTCAGCAGGGGGGTGGTTCGGAAGGGTTCCGAAGAAGGGTCACTGACCCGAAACGTTAACTCTGCTTCTCTTTCCGCAGATGCTGCCAGACCTGCTGAGTGGTTCCAGCATTTGTTTTTATTTCAGATTTCCAGCATCCGCAGTATTTTGCTTTTATTTCAGAATTAGATGAGTGCAGATATCTCTGGAGGAGATTACAGAGATAGGGAGGGGGTAAGGCCATTGGGAAAATTTGAGCTGTTACTTAGGGGATCAGTGTAGGTCAGAGAGCACAGAGTTCATGGGTGAATAGGAGGCGGTTTGAGTTAGAAAATGGGTAACAGTTTTGGATGACATTTTAATAGAAGGTGGAAGATGGGAGACTTCTTCCAGAAGCTGTGCTACAAGATGAGAGCCTTGACATTGAAGCATATGTGATCGATACCCACTCTGTCAGAAAAAGATGGGGCTTGTCTGTTCTGGTATCAGTAAATTTTTAATAGTGATATCATTAATTACCAAGTAATGTTGCTGGTACTGAAACTGAATTTTTACAGTTGTAGAGTCTAATTCCTTTAACTTTTAATTGTTGCAGATTTAAAAAAAAATAAAAGGAAATATATTTTTCAGCTTTGTCTCGTTTATCTCAATCCCATCTTTGTGTCTCTTTTTCACTTTCTGTACATGGGTTGACATTGAGTTAAATATTCTAACCAATGTTTCCTGGTTCAGACTGTGTTCATCAGTAAGTATTCTTCAAACTGGTTCACACAGATTCCAATCTCTTTGTAGAGGACACTGCACTAAAATGCCTTTCTAGTCACACCAAATTCCAGTACAAAAGTCCATAGAAAGTAGCAAATGGTGCTGTAAAATTGAGCCCATTGTCATTAAAGCATTGTAATAATGCACATTGTGTGCAAGTATAGGCTGCTCCTCTGGTCTGAGATTCTGTACCTATGCTGTAGCTAGTGTTTCCAGTGTTTGCAGTTACCTGCTGGTAAGCACCTAATTGTAAAGCCCTGACCCATATTTCCTGCCATCTTTCACTTGAGTCAGGGCATTGATGCATTTAAGGGGAAGTTAGATGAGCACGAGGGAGAAAGGAATAGAAGGATATGCTGATAGTGTTCGAGGAGGAGGGTTGGGAGGAAGCTCTTGGAGACTAAACTGGCATAGACCACTTGGACCAAACAGCCTGTTTCTCTGCAGTGTAATTTCCTGATACTTCTCTGATGCATTGTGCTACATCTGCCTCCAATCCTGCTGTGTTACCAGGCTGTTATCTTGCCAGGGTAGACCCTGTGATTGAACTTTAGCATCCTTCACTGTATTATTTTGTATTCAGTGCTAATCCTGTCTGCTACCTTTGGTGAAGATTAACTTATTCAACTTCTCCATACCACATCTGATGTCTCTCTCCAGCAGCCCTTCCCAGGCATTCTGCAACTTTCTAGCCCCAGTGAGTAGTTTCTTGTTGCTTTACCTATCCATTATCTTGTAAAGTGTTTGTTCTTTTGCAAACAATGCTATTCTCATCTACAGTGATGTCCTGGTTGACATCTTGTGCTTGATCAAAATTTGGCAGGTTCCCTTTCATTGAGGCTGCTCCTGCCCAATTACATATTCCACTATATTTCCTTCCCAAGCTACAGTGTGTCACTCATCACTGGATATCGCTTGGCTCATTTGCCCATATTACTCTGGCTTTTTCTTCAAGTTAAAATGGCTCACTATCACCCAACCGACCTCGCCTTCAAAATCAGATTTTTAATCATTTATGGAATGAGGGCGTTGCTGGCAAGGCCGATTTTCATTGCCCATCCCTAATGCCCTTAAGGTGGCAGTGAGCTGCATCCTTGAACCGTAGCAGTCCGTTTGGTGAAGGTACTCTTCTTATTTCTGTTAGGCAAGGGTGTTCAAGGATGAAGAAGCAACGGCGATATATTTTCAAGTCAGGATGGTGTGTGACTTTGAGAATTTGAAAGTGGTGGTGTTCCCCTGCAGGTGCTGCCCTTATCCTTCTAGGTGGTAGAGGTTATGGGTTCGGGAGGTGCTGTCGAAGAAGCCTTGGCAAGTTACTGCATTACATCGTGTAAGTGATGCACACTGGAGGGATGATGCATCAGTGATGGAGAGAGTGAATGTTTAAGGTGGCAGATGTGGTGCCAATCAAGTGGGAGGTTTTGTTCTGGTTGGTGTTGAGCTTGTTGAGTGTTGTTGGAACTGCACTCATCCAGGCATGTGGAGAGTATTCCATCATAGTCCCGACTTGTGCCTTGTAGGTGGTGGAAAGACATAGGGGAGTCAAGAGGTGAGTCACTCGCCATAGAATGCACAGCCTCCGAATTGCTCTTGCAGGTGCATTGTTTATCAGACATTACTGAAATCTCCTCCCATCTGTCCTTTCAGTCTTTACACTGAGCAACTCCTCATCTTGAACTCACCCTGCCTCTGCTTTGATTTCCCCACTCTTCTCCCTGAGCCTCATGCTCCAGAAACACTCCCAATGCGCAGATAGGCCATCTTCTCTAATCATTAATCATGCAAGGGGTTGCAACCTCTTATTCCCCGCTCTGCTCCTAATTTTTGCCCCAGTAACCTACATCAGTCTCATCCCTGAAATGCATTTCCTGTTTCCTCAACCCCCTCACATCAGCTACTCATTACTAAACTTTCCCATTTTGGTTCCATGTTTGGCGATATAATTTTCTTGCTAATTTTGGCAAAGCTACTGTCTTCAAGCAAAAAATTGCATTTAATCCACTCCCCTTTTTTCTAACTCTCATTCCCAATTTACCCTTTCTCTTAAAAGTTTTTGGGTGTGTTCCAACCCAAATATCCCCTTGTTTCTTCAACCACCCCTTATTTGTGTCCCTCCAATTCAGCTTTCATCTCACTCAAAGTATCAAGGCCACTTAGATCAGTCACTATACAACCTGTGTGACTATGACTGAGGCTTACTGTTCCTCTGTCTTCCTTGCCTGCCCATTTTCCTTTATGGCCTGTCTCTGGTCTTTGTTCATATGGCTTTATTCAATGCTATGCATTTGTTTTTGACAGCCAAGTAAAATTTCCCTAATTGATGGATACCAGTTTAGTCTTGCTAAAATCTTTGTAGTTGAATGTAAACAACAGAAAGGTATGCTAGATTTGCTATTTGCCATTTTCATGGTGAGTTAGCAAGTACAAAACTAACATTTTTATTTGGAGGTTTCTTTTTACTTTTTTAACATGCACATCATTCTAGCAATTTAAATATTTTCTGTTTTCGCAGGAATAGCTGGATTAAAATCGGTTCCAGTTTTATTGACCTGATCTGCCAGTAGTAACGTTCTGTTGAGGTTGCATTGTTGAATGAAATGATAGAACAGAATTCAAGGAGGGCCATGTTTGATTTTACAGTCCTCTGTCAAGAAGGTAAGGAATACAAAACATTACTGATACTTTTATGTTGCTCTTGTGATACTGCCACTTCGTGGTACTGTGCTACACAGGTAAAATCTATTACACACATGTCTCAAGATTACTGTTCCCTGTTCTTAGACTGTAATGACTTAGTATCTTGATTTAAATCAAATGAAGGTACTATCAGGGCACGTTGCATTTGTATCCTTCCTTGTTTTTAAAAACACACTCTTGTCCCTTGTTGCAGATTTGGGACCATTATGTCCAAATTGGTTCGAAGAACTTAGTTTGTCAGCATCTTCTAACCAGCTTAATCGACATAGAGATGATGCCCGTTGCTTTACATCTAGTTATTTTAAAACACCATGGCCGAAGCAGACTTTATATAACCAGCTAGATTGTACTCCATCAATCTTCAGTGGTCTGACTTTAATAACCCCCTCAGCATCCACACCAGAACGAGGGAATTATCAGACTAGGTTGAAAAGAGGTAAGTCATCAAATCTCTGCAAAAATCCAGCGTATGTGTCATGTTTGATATCCTGAGATTCATGATTTTGGGGCTTTGAAAACCTGCATGTGTGGCATTTTCTGATGTAGCACAAGTTAAGTAGGGATGTGATGCCAAACTACTTTATTTTACAGCATATTATTCTGTAGCCCAAAGGGTAGAAAAACAGTTGGGTCCAACATTTTTGGCCATTTTTTTTAATTGAAAAACTACGATGAAGGGCTAAACTCCATAATGCACAACACAACTAAAGTTGAAAGATGAAAGGCTGAGGTAAATCAGGCAGCAGTGATTAGATAGTTGTTGGAGGAAGGAAAGATTGAGCTTCTTCAATTTAAAATTCTGCAGAAGAGTGAGGTAGAGCAGGAGACTGATGAAATTTATACGCATTGCATGTGAAAATTTGAGGAGGAACAGCGTGTAGAATACTTGAAATTTAGAAGGAACAGGGTATGAAAGATCAAGAGAAGCAATATTCAAGTTTTGAGCAAACATTGACTTCATAAAGAGATGAGCAATATTGTAGAGGCAAAGGAGTATTTTTGGCATCAAGCAATGGAAAAGTAGTAGGAGTTTCATACAGTCATAATGAGGCCATGTGATGAAGGGCTAAAGATATATGCCATCAAAGATGAGAGGTGGTAGCTTTGGTGATGCTATGAGAAACTATATGCAGAGGGATCTGGGTATCGTCGTGCATGAATCACAAAAGTTACTGTACAAGTACAGCAAGTAATTAGGAAAGCTAATAGAATGTTATTTATTGCAAGGGGTATTGAATACAAAAGTAGGGAGGTTATGCTGCAGTTATACTGGGCATTGGTGAGATCACATCTGGAGTACTGTGTACGGTATTGGTCTCCTTATTTGGGGAAGGACGTAAATGCATTGGAAGCAGTTCAGAGAAGGTTTACTAGACTAATACCTGGAATGGGCGGGTTGTCTTTTGAGGAACGGTTGGACAGGCTAGGCTTGTATCTGCTGAAGTTTAGAAGAGTAAGAGGCAACTTGATTGAAACATACAAGATCCTGAGGGGTCTTGACACGGTGGATGTGGCAAGGATGTTTGCTCTTGTGGGAGAATCTTAAACTAGGGGGTCACTGTTTAAAAATAAGGGGTTGCCCATTTAAGACAGAGATGAAGAAAAATATTTTCTTTCAGCAGGTCGTGAGTCTTTGGAACTCTCTTCCTCAAAAGGTGGTAGAAGCAGAGTCTTTGAATATTTTTAAGGCAGAGGTAGATAGATTCGTGATAAGCAAGGGGGTGGAAGGTTTTTGGGCGTAGGCAGGAATGTGGAGTTGAGGTTACAAACAGATCTGCCATGATCTTGTTGAATGGCGGAGCAGGCTCGAGGGGCTGAGTGGCCTCATCCTGCTACTAATTTGTGAGTTTGTATATCTTTCGAGAATTGAAACAAAATTTTAATTGCCTGTTGAGGGTTGTGGAAATTTGGAAGTTGTCAGCACTAAGAACATACTAACTGAAAGAAGTTCGGGGAAACCATTCTATCAATGGAGCTTATCCTTCCACAGAAACCTATTCTGTTTCCTGCCCCATCACACCGTTTAACTGACCGTTGAATGATTCCAGAGTTTTGCCTCCTCTGCCCTACACAGAAAAATGACACTTTGATGTAGGAAGCATTTCTTCATGCAGTCCGACCTTGTCTTTTAGCAACTTGTACCTATGTCGCCTTGTCCCACAGTTGTCATTTAACTTGAAATGAACTTTTTCTCGTGTATCCATAATTTTATGAATGTAGAATAGAGACACCAGCAACCAAGTGGATAGTAAAGGTGATAAACAGCCAAGATAATTCTGTGAATAAGGACCAGAAGAAGGAGAAAAGAACAGAACTTTCGCGATTCCCAAATTGATAGAAGAAAAGCTAATGGATTAGATAACAATACAGCAGAGTAGAGCAATTTGAGAGGAAAATAAATGACCATGAATATGACAGGTGGGATTTTAATTTATTTCGAAGTGCAGTCTTGGGGGCCCCAGCAGAGATTTTTGGGGCATCTAAGGCAATCACAAATGATTTACCGAAGTGTTCAAGAACAGAGCTTCAGACAGACTTGCTTTGGCGATTTGGAAGTTCTGGTGAGTAATATCAACAGCAATGTGAAAAATCATACTGACATTCACAGGTTCGGCCAGAACTTTCAAGGTAGTAATTTGAAAGCGATTGGTTCCATAATCATAGAATATACTAATATAAAGGCAATAAGACAGTAGTTTGAAGGGTAATGAGAATCACCTTCCTTAAGGATTTATCAAGAGACTGCATAAGAGGATGGTGAGATGGGTACCATCAGAACCAGATGTCTTCTTGAAATACATCTGATTGAATTACCCAGGTCGCCTTTGTTCACTTATCAGCTTTTCCCATTGAAGATGCTGTGCCCCACCATTGCATGGCACAGTAAAACGAGTCATCTTTAAAATATAAATCTCCCACAAATCTCCTTCATTTAGTAATGTAACTTTTTTCTTTTGAAGTATAAGTTGTGGTCAATGACTTGTGTTTCCTTCCCCTTTATTTTAAATTAATAGTATTACTGTACCTCCAGCTATACCATATTCACTTCATGAGCCAAGCAGGCATACAGATGATACCCTCCTAGGGTCAGAGGTTTACCAGTATTGCACTGTAATTATATTATAGGAAATGTGCGAGAGCTATCTTGCAGAACTTATCAAGTTTCCTGTCCCTCCCTGTAGGGAAATACCAGCCTTCTGTTTGGCACCCCTACCTAATAACTGGCATGTAGGAAATCAATGCAGATGTTAGGCTGAATCCAATTGCTTTGGTACAACAATATACTGCAATCATAATTGTAAAAATTTTGCGCTAACATGCTGCAAGGCTAAAAATAACATTGATCTCAATTTTAATGTGATTATGAATGAAGTGATTTTACAGTTATGTAACATGACAATTGGTATGAATTTGCATTTAGCAGGAAACTGTAGTTATTCTACTCTGCCACACGGAATTATACCTTCGTACAAGGCAAGCGAACCTGAAACCTCAAATCCAGCTGTTGATATTTCTTTAATGCAGAGGTATGCTCAATTCTTCTTTCTCTTTATGTTAATGCAAGGCACTGTGGCCTGAATTTTCTTCTTGGATAAGGTTACTGCCAGAAGTGTATTGGGGTTACACTTCTAACTGGTGGTGTGTCCCTATCCTATTTTCAAGGGTCAGCTTTATATTAATATGTTTGTGGGGATCTCTGAGTGCTATTCTCTTCACCTGTTGAGAGGTTCATTCTGAGGGTGGGGAGTGGTGGGAAAATCCAGCTCCCAAATTTTTAATGCTCTCTAGTTGAGGATTTACCAGCTAAAATTCAACCAAGGAGGAGCTAGCCCTTTTCATCAGAATTCTGATGTAAGGTCACAGACCTGAAATGTTAACTCTGCTTCTCTTTCCACAGATACTGCCAGACCTGCTGAGTATTTCCAGCACTTCCTGGTTTTTATTTCCGATTTCCAGAATCTGCAGAATTTTGCTTTTAGTAATCAAGAGGCCCAGGCTCATGCCCCAGGGACACTGGTTCAAATCCCACTATGGCAGCTGGTGGAATTCAAATTCAATTAATTAATGAGTTCCATTAGTGAATAAAAACTTTGGAATTGAAAGCTATTCTCAATTTCAGGGCACCATTGCTATCACCGATTGTCATAAAACCCCATCTGGTTCACTAATGTCCTTTAGGGAAGGAACTCTGCTGTCCTTACCTGGTCTGGCCTTCATGTGACTCTAGACCTTCAGCAATATGGTTGACTCTTAACTGCCCTCTGAAATGGCTGAGCAAGCCATTCAGTTGTCAAGGGCAATTAAGGATTGGACAACAAATGCTGGCCTTGCCAGCGATGCTCACATCCCGCACCCCCCCCCCCACCCCACCACGAAAGATTTTTTTAAAAATTGTGCAGACCCAATGCACCAAAGGCCACTTTCTGCATTGTAAAGTTGTGATTCTTATCCTAGAAGTATTTGGAGAAAAACACATCGGATAGGGCTTTCATTTTTTGCAAGGATTGCCATCAACTTTGTGAATCACACCTGTACATTTAAAAAAAATACTCCCACGCATTTTGCCTGAATGAGATGAAAAATGATACAGGAATGAATTATACTTGCTAGTACAATATGTAACTTCAGTTTTTATGGAAGGAAGTCTAGTGGGCAACTACAGGGTATCGTTGTTCTTCACTGCTACAAGGTCTTAACTATTCTGCAAACTAGAATTTATTTGTTTCATGGGTTGTAGGCGTCGCTAACAAGGCCAGCATTTGTTGCCCATCTTTAATTGCCCTTGAGAGGCGGTATTGAGCTGCCTTTTTGAACTGTTGCAGTCCATCTGGTGCGGGTACACCCGCAGTGGTGTTAGGAAGGGAGTTCCAGAATTTTGATCCAGCAACAGTGAAGGAGCGCTGATGTATTTCTAAGTCAGGATGGTGTGTGGCTTGGAGGGGAACTTGCAGATGGTGGAGTACCCATGCGTTTGCTGCCTTTGTCCTAGGTGGAAGAGATTGCAGGTTTGGAAAGTGCTGTCAAATGATCTTTTAGATTATGAAAAGGACAGGGAACCAAAAAACTCATTGGATGGATATTGATTCTTATTTATTGATGTAAATTGTATGATGCTGATTACATAAGGAATGATCCCTTTATTCTATAAAGGAATAAATAACTTGTTAATTCATTTGGGGAATTTTTGTGTTATGTGTGAGAATGGTGTGGCTGAGGTTTACCTGGAATTTACTTGATATTGAGGCTGGGTAATGCTGCTCAAACTGTTCTAATCAGTCCTCCTTCACTCTGCTTCTGCTTAATGCCTTATCAGCAACACAGCTGAGTTGGGGCCCATCATTTTTATGGGGTTTGAAGTGTGATAGTGCTGATCCATTAATTGTGTTGAAGTTATAAATTGTCTTGACACCATCCAGAACTTAATAAGAAATTAAAAAGTGGACCATCACAGTAAACTTGGATTGGAACTGTAAATGATTTGCACAAAATCTTGACTTTTTTTCACTCCATTTATGTTCAAGTAAAAACAGTTCACTAATACATTGTAGCTTACAGTACTATAGATTCCTTCACTGGTGGCAACAAATTCAGTATTGTAAACAGCAGAACTGTTCATTTACATTACTACCTTTCTGGTAGCAGTAGGGAAATTGATGAAGCATTGCTTGCACTATATAATGTGCAACTTACATAATGTTACGGTTACTTGAGACTTAGTTCAATAAATGCACAAAATGACTCATCGTATATGGGATGGAGTTCAACCTCGAAAATAAATTGAGGCATATTTAGCAGTGCTGGATTTTAGGAAGAAAAGCTTCACACTACAAATTTGCTCATAAAATGCAACATTTTATTTTATGCACAGGGATCACTATTGCCTAAATAACTGAAGCTATTTTTCCAAAGAGTGAGAATATGACTTTAGCACCCTTTTAGGTAGAATAGAAAATATTGTTAATTATTTTGAGTAGTGTTTGGTGAGGGGTTAATATTGTTGAAGGGATACTGTACATTTTTGTACTAAACATTATTACGACTGAGGCGGGAGGAGTGCACTGTTTATTCTAGTTCCAATTCTCCACTGGTCACAACATATATTTAAATTTTCCCACTTATCAATACAGTCAATCATAGACTCTGTTTTATCCCAGAATAAAACACACCAACTAGGTTTCTTTAAACAACAAAATTATCAGTTTATTATAAAACAAGTCATAACCAGTAATGAAGTAAAGCATAAACACAGATTGAAATAGTAAAGTTCTCTTTTTACCTTATCCCCTCGCACTCTCACACGCACACACCGATACGCCGGTAAACGGAAAAATAAAGGGATTTGCATTTTAGAGCTCTATTACAAAAGAAAGCACTTGGATTAAATACTTGCTAATTCTTGAAGACAAAAGAGAAGATATGGAAAGAGGTCCTTTATTTTGGTTTGGCGTCCCAAAAGCATATAGATGGCTGTCACTGGGATCTTCCTAAAACAGTTCTTTTTAGGCAACGTTGAAGATCAGTTTGGGTAAGCTTCTAGGAAATGCAGCAACATAGAGGTTTCAGACACAGGCCTTCCAGGACGAATGCAGCCACAGTTTCAGCCTGCTTCCTAATTTTGCATTTCAGCTCCTCAAGAGATGGAAAACTGGCAGGCTTTGTCCAAACTGCTGGAACAGACTGAATTGGGGTGGTTTGTTGTTCTTGGCAAGTTTTCTCCAACTGCTTTTCAAACCACTATTATCCCCAATTGCCTTTTGTAACAATTCAAAGTGAAACCAAAAACATTCCAGAAGTCAAGCCTCTTGACTTCTATAAATCCTTACCTGTCACTTCTTTGTAAACATCTCGCCAAGTCAAAAACAACCCCTACTGGGTAATTATTTGAAGACAGGTGCCTTCCACTAATTGTTTTTAACACTCCTTGATCCTTCCAGTAATTGTTTGTTTTCGAAGCCAGACCTCTTAGTAGCCCTGGTAAAAAAAAAATCCATGAACTCTTCTCACTTTTCCCAAAATAAGCCAATGTCCAGCTCTAAAATACATGAATTCGCAAAAAAAACTTTAAAATATAGAAGCATTCTGTTACGACCAAGTGAGAAAGGTGTCTTGGGGTCTCTTTCAGCCTTCACTTGGTCTTAATGTAACAGGGTTTCATTTTTAAACACACTGTGTTTTGAGTACCCCCTTGGTGAATCCTTGTTCACCGCTTTCCAATTATAAGGCAAAGAAATTAGCACAAACAGGTCTTCTTAGGTTTAAAGAAGAAAAGTGAAATTTATTTAAACTTAAACTCTAATTCGGTTAACACCTACGGATACATGCCACGCCCCATGCTAGCATACACGATACGCACGTGCAAATAGAGACAGAAAAGAGCAGAAGAAAAAATAGAGAGGTTTGAGGCAATATCAGAAGAGTTTCTTGTTACTGTGCTACGAGCTCACTGTAGTCCTTTTGCAGGTGGTCTTGCTTTTCATTGAGGTAAACCTTGTTCACCGTAGGAGACCTCTCTTTCGGGGTTCATGTGTCTTCAATGGGTCTTCAGTTTCATGAGAAAGGGATAGGAGCAGATAGAGAGAAGTTCTTAGTCCAGTAGCAAAGAGCTTTGACTCTGTGGCAAGTTCAAATTCAAAAAAACTTCAACAGCCAGTCAATCATGTCTGTTTGTGTATTCGGCCATCTTAGCAGTTAACCTGGAATGCTAGCCTCTCCACCTTCAATGTCTGATAATCAAAAGTCCATTGTGGATTAAATTGGAGCAGGGAGTGGCCCCTTTGACCCTTCCAAATACTGTCTGTTACTATGCAAATGTCTTTCCAGTCAAGGGTCTGTTTTTTTTTCAACAAGTTCTTTACTCCAGTAACAGTTTAAAAATCAATGTTGATGTGGCAAAATATGAGTGGCTCATTCTTGGCAGGTGGGGGCCTACATGACAATTCGTAACACCTCCATCCTTGGAGGAATGAAACGCCATTTTTAAATGCGTTTCATTACAAAGTGTGGAAAAGAAATAAACATTTTAAAACACATTTTCACGCTCATACTCATTCACTCTTTACCTGTAGCTAATACAGTTCTGCTTTGTACCATCTTTGCATTCAGATAATTCAAATCAAAGTTAAATTCCAGATAAAGCATCTGCAATTACATTATTTTTGCCTGCAATGTGGATAATCTTTAAGTGATAAGGTTGCATTAGTAATGTCCATTGGAATAGTCTGGCATTCTGGTTTGAATTTTTCCACAAGGCTAGGGGGTTATGATCAGTATAAACTAGGGGGTCTCTGTATCGTAGTAGACATAGACTTCAAAATGCTTAGGAGCCAATAATAAACCTAGGGTTTCTTTTTCCACTGTTGAATATCTTTTCTTTGATGTCGATTTAGCTTTTTAGAAAAGTATCCAACTGGCCTTTCTATGCCCGATTCATCTTGTAACGAAACTGCACCGAGCCCTAGGTCACGAGCATCAATTGCTGCCTTGAAGGGCTTAGTGAAATTTGGAACAGCCAACACTGGTTCATTAATCAAAATGGCTTTCAGCCTCTCAAAAGATGCTTGGCACTTCCCTGACCACGCTACCTTGGTTTTCTTTTCCTGTAGTAAATCTGTCAGTGGAGCAGCTATGGTACTAAAATTTGGTACAAACTAGGTAGAAACCACACATCCCCAAAAACGTCATGATTTCTCACTTAGTCTTAGGGTTAGGGAACTCCACTAATGCTTGTACTTTCGCTGTTCTTGGCAACACTTGTCCTTGCCCTACTGCATGCCCGAGGTAGGTCACTTTCACTTTTGCAAATTCACTTTATTACTAAATCAGGTGATTGTAATTTTTTAAACAGAGCTTCTAGTTGTTCCAAGTGGTGCTTCCAAGTATCACTGTGTACCAGCACATCATCAAGGTACTCTACACAGTTAGTAACACTGGCTACCACTTGATTCATTAGTCTCTGAAAGGTTGCTGGGGCATTTTTATAGCCCGAATGGCATCACTCGGTATTGGAAAAGACCGTCTAATGTGACAAAGGCCAATATTTCTTTAGCTCCGGGTGTTAAAGGAGCTTGCCAGTATCCCTTTAACACATCTATTTTTGTAAGATAAAATGGCACTGTTCACTCTGTCAATACAGTCTTCCAAGCGAGGAATTGGGTAAGAGTCTGTCTTTGTTACTGCATTAACTTTACTGTAGTCTATACAGAGTCTAGTTGGACTGTCAGGTTTAGGCACTAATACCACTGGTGAACTCCAGCTGCTTTGATTGAGTTCAATTAGGTGGTTTTCCAGCATGTATTGGATTTCTGCTTTCACCTGGGTCTGTTTCTCTGGACTTAAGTGGTAAGGATGCCCTTTTATAGGAAAGGATTCCCCTACATCCACATCATGTGTGGCTAAAGTTGGACATCCTGACTTATCCCTACAGACTCTTTTAAATGCTGTGAGTAGCCTTGTTAGGTCTTCTCGTTATTCTGCATCTAAATATGAAAGCATAATGTCCAATTTCGCTAACAATTCAGTATTAGCTAACCGGAGGTTCAATTTTGAGAGTTGTCTCAGCCTCCTTCTACCTCATCCTCACTATCCCTTTCATTCTTCTCTGTCCCTACTACCTGACATACGTGTGCTTGCTTATCCTCCTCCTGGAAATGATATTGTTTCAACATATTGATATGACAAAACCCATTCTTTTTCTGGCGACCTGGAGTATAAATCAAATAATTTACTTTACCAATTCTCTTGTCCACTTTAAATGGACCACTGAATTGTGCTTTCAGTGGTTCACCCTGTAAGGCAGTAATACTAACACCTCATCCCCTCGTTAAAATGTTTGGGTCTTGGCATGCTTGTCCGCCCATTTTTTTTCATGATTGTTTGGGAAGCTTTAAGGTGTTCCTGAGCCACTTTGCAGGCTATCATGAGCCATTCTCGGAACACGGATACGTAATCTAACACAGAAGATGCATCTCTCTTTTCTAAAAGCCTTTCTTTAATTAGTTTTAGAGGACCTCTTACCTCATTCCATAAACTAATTCAAAAGCACTAAAACCGGTAGATTCACTAGGTGAATAACTAGTGGCAAACAAAAGAAGTTCTACTCCTTTATCCCAATCATAAGGATATTCATGTCCCCTATGCCCTGATCATCGTTTTGAGGGTCTGATGGAACCTTTCTAAAGCTCCTTGTGTATGTGGTGTGCTGTGTTATACCCAAATTACCCATAACTTGTTGAAAAACTTTAGACATAAAATTGGAATCTTGATCCAACTGAATCTCAATTGGTAATCCATAGCTGGTGAAATACTGGGTTAACTTCTCTACCAGTACCTCCACAGAAATTATTCTCAAGGGAATGGCCTCAGGGAACCAAGTAGCCATATCTGTGATAGTATATATTGGTGTCCCGCTTTTGTTTTTGTTAAGGGTCCTATACAGTCTACCAACACCTTACTAAATGGTTCCCCAAAAACTGATATGGGAATTAGAAATGCAGGTTTTATGGCAGGTTGTGGTTCTCTCACAATCTGGCACATATTACAAAACTGCACCACGCCCTTGGAAAGACCTGGCCAGTAAAAATGTCAACTTATACGTGATGTGATCTTCTGGATCCCCATATGTTCCATGTAGGAACTTCATGGGCTATCCTTAATAGTTCCTGGCGATACTTAAACGGTACCACTATCTGATGAACTACCGTCCATTCTTTGTCCGCAGGTCTGTGAGGAGGTTTTCACTTGCTCATCAGAATCCCATCTTAAATATTGTAATCTTCTGGGACTCCTTTTGCCTCAGCTTCAGTTTGAGCTGATTGTGCCACTTTATTTAACTCTGGTCGGCTTGCTAAGCCTTGATCAGAGAAGATTTATTAAACATTTCCTTCGGATTATCCAAATCCCCAAAGAAAGTTTCAGATATTCGACTACCTGATGGTGATGCCAATTTTACCTCCGACAGTAGAACTTGTTTAGTCATTGCTTGGGTTACTACACATGAAGGAAACATTCCTGGAATCTTTTCCTGTAACTGTCTGTCTCTTTAACTTCACTTGGTTTTTCCGTGACTGCGGGAGAAGCTACGACCTTCGCACCGGCCAAATCATTCCCAGGAGTAGGTCAACTCCATTAACAGGCAAACTATAGACAACTGATCACTCTCCTGTATCCTTCACCACTCACATTCTCCACCTTCCAAGTGCATTTCCTTCTGTGACCATGCCTGGAAAGAATTCTCCTGCTTGTCACTTAAATGGCACTTTCAAACTCCATGCTGTCTAGCCTTTGGCCCTCTATTTGCCACAACACTTCTACAGTTACTGATCAATCATACCCTCTCCTCTACATTTGATGCCCTTGTCCCCAATAAAACTTTTAGTCGCTCCCACCCATCATTTTCTTTGTTACGGTCCCCGTCTACGAACATAATCAGATAAGCCACACATTGCCAGATCTCGCTGGACCACTTCTGCTTTGCCAAAACAGCTCGCCACTCCAGAATCATTTGGGATGCAAAGGGGCGGCGCAGTGGTTAGCACCGCAGCCTCACAGCTCCAGCGACCCGGGTTCGGTTCTGTGTACTGCCTGTGGGAGTTTGCAAGTTCTCCCTGTGACAGCGTGGGTTTCCGCCGGGTGCTCCGGTTTCCTCCCACAGCCGAAGAATAGCAGGTTGATGGGTAAATTGGCCATTGTAAATTGCCCCTAGTATAGGTAGGTGGTAGGAGAATGGTGGGGATGTGGTAGGGAATATGGGATTAATGTAGGATTAGTATAAATGGGTGGTTGTTGGTCGGCACAGACTCGGTGGGCTGAAGGGCCTGTTTCAGTGCTGTATCTCTCTATGATTCTATAACTCCTACAGTTACTGTTCCAGACAATAGGTCACACTCTAGGTGCACCCGATGCAAAAGTACAGGTATCTACTCCCTGCCAATACCATTCACTAAAACCTTGGCATTCAGTATACTCTCTGGTAGAAATATTATGCCTTTCCCCAGCAAAAGAGTTTGGGTGACTCCTGTATCCCTAAGTATAACTATAGGTTTACCTGCCTCACCTGAGGAATAAGGAATTACTTTTCCTTTTGACAAGAATTCTCTATAACTCCCAGGTATCTTGTTCACAAGCCCTGCACTCAGTGGATTTTGTATTTAGCCTTACAGCTGCAGTCAGAGCTATAGCCTGATCTGCTGTACTCTCAGTCAGGGCCCCATTCTCTGCATTGGCTTTGTGTACCCCAGTAAGTCCCATGGGTTTATCCTGCAACTTCCAGCATTCTGCACGAAGGTGTCCCACCTTGTGACAATGGTAACATTTAGGCTTGCGGACCTCACGTCCACCCTCAGCGCCTTCCTTTCTGGTCTGAGGAGCAGATCCTGGGGCATTCCCAGCTGTCCCTCCTTGTCTCTGGCTACTTGCCTTCATTTCACCCTCCCATCTTCTATCCTTCTCAGGTTTGTGGGGGTGATGGATGAAGGGTTTGGGCATATAAACAAGCTCATAATCATCAATTTCTGCTGCCTGTCTGGCCATTAAAACCTTCTGGTTCTCTACTAATGGAGGGAGTGAATTTTTAAATTCTTCCAGGACAATTAGTTCCCTAAGATTCTCATGCATGCCCTTTACCTTTACTGCCTGTATCCAGCGATCAAAAATATTTTGCTTTATCCTCTCAAAATTCTATATAAGTCTACCCAGACAATCTCTGGACGTTCCGAAACTTCTGTCAGTAAGCTTCAGGGATTAACAAATGCATCGAAAAGGACATTTTTGCCATCTCATTATCTGCAGAAACCTCCTCAGAAACCATGACGTAAAATTCATGAGCTCTGCCCATCAGCCTGCTTTGCATAAGTAGTGTCCAGCTTTCCTTCAGCGACTATGATATTAAAATGGAATTCTGATGAGGAAGTGGAGACCTTCCCACAGAGCTGTGGACGAAGAATGTATGGTAGTTCATCAGATAGTGGTACCGCCTACATATCACCGGGAACTATTAAGGATAGCCCATGAAATTCCTATAGCGGGACATGTGGGGATCTGGAAGACCAAATTATCTATAAGTTGACATTTTTACTCGCCAGGTCTTTCCAAGGGTGTGATGCAGTTTTGTAATACTTGCCAGATTGGGAGAACCGCAACCTGCCATAAAACTAGCACCTCTAATTCCCAAAAATGAAAAATGCCTCTACGTCCCTTTCCTCAAACTTAGGGAGGTCTTGCACAAATTTAAACAGCTCCCTGCTGGGTCCTGGCCTGGAGTCAGAACTTTCCTCACCAGAGTTTTCCTTGAAGTCAAGGCCACCCTGTTTTCTCAGTTCTAGCTTTTTAACTTCGAATTCCCTTCTCTTTCTCTTCGAAATTCGAGTTCATGTTTTTTCATAGTCAATTCTTTTTCCTACTCAAGTTTTCTCTTTTTTTTCTCTTTATTTGTCAAGTTCAAGCTACCTCATCTGTAACCGTATTTTAGCTAATTCAACTACACTACTCTCTGGTTTGCTTTTTTTCTTCTGCAAATTGCAAATGTTGTGCTATTACTTCAATTATGTCTGCTTTCTTAGCTCGTGGTTTTAACTCTTAACACCAACAATTCTGCCAAATCTTTTAGTTTAACCTTGGTTAAGTGTCTCAAATCACTCAGGGATACATCCTCCTTCCCCAGAAAAGTCGCAGCAACTGTTAAAGACATTCTGGTAGAGTAAACTTTAATGTACTGCACAAGAAACCTGATTTTTTTTTTCAATTATTATTACCCCACTTACAATTGCACATCGTTGGCATTGGATATCCTGCAAAGAGCCACCAATTATATGTTATGACCAAGGGGGGGAAGGAGTGCACTGTTCATTCTAGTTGATGCGGTCAATCATACACTCTATCTTTTATTCCGGAACACAATACACCAGCCAGGTTTCTTTAATAAACAACAAAATTATCAGTTTTTTCTAAAACATGTCTTAACCAGTAATGAAGTAAAGCATAAACACACAGATTTAAATATTAACATTCCCTTTTTACCTTAGCCACTCACTCACTCCATTGTAGAGCCCTATTACAAAAAAAGACAAAAAAACCCACTTGGATTAAATACTTGCTAATTCTTGAAGGAAGAGAAGATATGGAAAGATGTCCTTTGTTTTGATTTGGCGTCCCAAATGCATTCGCTGGGATCTTTCTAAAACCGTTCTTTTCAGGCGACATTGAAGAGTCCTCAAAAAAAAAACTTAAAAAAATATAGAAGCACTTGTAACAATATTTATAATGGCAAAAAAAGTATGATTCTAAGTTGGTATGTCAAAAATGCAGGTCACTGAAGTCTATTTCAATTCTGGGTTGTAATCTAAAGCCATTAGTTTTCTGAGGTAATAAATGCTTACGCTTGATCCCAACAACCTCTGAGATACATGTTGCAGGTATATATTAAAAAAATCAACTATCAAGTTTTTTCAGAGTTGGTCCTACACACCACATCCCTCCTGACAAAAGGAGATACTGTCGGTATGAGTGATAATATCTGCATTGAAGAGGAAAAGAAAATGCTCCATAAATCATGCCTCATAGTAAAACTACGAGTGCAACATATAAATTCAGCAAAAAGTTAGAGGCTAATTCATTTCTTTTTTACGTCATTCTAGCCCAGCTCTCTTGCACAATACATTCAGGACTCCACAGCGTACTTATCCTATTCAAGGTGGGTGTAATTTCTATATGATTGTCTACTATAATGCAGCAATTACTTGTCCAGATGCTCATGGCACTTTAAAATGTTGAAAATTGTCTAATTTGTTCACTTGTAGAACTGTCAAAATAACATTAGATTAATTAGAAAGGTTAAGTCTGACAACTGGGAGTAAGCATGTCCTCTTCGTACAAACAAATTAGCAACTGAAGCACACTTTGCCACAATTTTCTGCAAAATATTAATTACATTTATAGTCGGGTGCAAAAATATTCACAGTTTTAAAAAATATTTTCTTCCAGATGATGGATGTTCATTTTTCAGTCCTTTATTATCATCTGAGGTAAGGATTTGTTCAGTTTGATTTTTTTTTGCTTTGTTTTAAAGGAAAATATTGCAAACCTTATTTCTTAAATAGGTCATATCAAAGCAAATTTCAGAAAGCCTTGGAGTTGAGGTGGATCCTGACATGTCTTGGACTAGTTCATTAGCAACTCCTCCATCATTGAATCCAACAGTTATTATATGTAAAGGTGAGCTGTGAAAGCAATTTCAACCTTAGAAATGGGGAAAAAGAAATCCTTTATATAATTCAGTAAATGCGTTTTTGTGCTGCCAGTTTTTATATTTGATTTTTTGACCAAGTGCACGGATTATCAGTTACAAAAAGACAGCCAGATTTAGTAGTAGGTATTTTAAGTTTAATTATATGATATTTACTGCAAATGTTGAACATCTCTAATTCAGCTAGTGAAGTTGTTGGGGGTTGAGTATGGTGAATCAAATATTTGTGGATTACGAACAGCGTTCCACAAACAACTTTAAAATTACCTTGAAATGATAACTTTCTGATTAGATCCATTTTCTATTTTAGAAGAAATGTTTTTATCATTCTTGTGTTTAAGGGGTGTTTTGATTGAGATATTTCAATTCTTATTATATTATAGGAAAGTAGGGAACAACTCTTCCCTTTAGGAGGAGGATCCAGAGCATGGGTATATTAATCTTAGAATTGGAGCTCAGCTAATTAAATGAAAATTCATGAAAACTGTATTCAAATAAAAGATTTCGTAAATGTGGAATTCCCTTTCCCAGACAGCCAAAGATGCAAAATCGTTTGGGGTGTTCAAAAGAGACATTGATGTCTACTTGGCAATAAGGTATTCTGGGCATTGAGAAAGGCAGGGGATTGTTCTATAAAGATACAGCTGCCATGGCTAACCAAATGGAAAGAGTTGGCTGGATAGGCTGAATGACTCATTTGTGTTTGTTGTTCCTAGGCATAAGATCTCACATTGTAAACCTCTGGAAGAAACACACAACACTCCTCTGGATTGCTGTTATAAATGGAATCTTTATTATCAACTCCCTCTAGTGGCATACTGCACATGCTACACTAAGCATGTACGGTGGCCTAAAGGCTGGTTCGGGTCTGCATATGAAACCCAACCCGAGCTTGACAGAACCACCTCCGAGCCCGACCCGACCATCATTAACCTACCTTCCCTTTTTCCCTTCGTTGCTTATCTACACAAGCTTAAAATAACTAACAAAACCACCTTTCAAGCCCTAAAAGTAAATTAACATTGGATTCACTTACCTGAGGCTGTGATAGAGCGTGTCCGACCCAGCCAGACCCGACCCGAGCCCGAATGCCGGACCCGGAAGTGTGACCCAAACCCAACACGTCGTAGGGTCCCGTTGGATTCGGGACGGGTAGTCGGCCTTTACGATGGCCTCATGAACAGTACGCTATGCTAAGCGAATTTGTCCCTCTCGTACTCCAACTCGCTCAACCATGCATCAACTGCATTTTAAACTGCCCTAATATTTTTGACTACTGCCTTACCATTTAAGATTATTTCACATATATACCAACTTTTAAATTGGTTTTTAAGATCTAATTTTAAATTTACTTGTCACGAATTTTAATTAATCTTTTTGACCTACTGCTTAATATTTCATCATAGCTCACCCCTTTTGTACTTGGGATCATTCTTATCACTTTCCTAAGCCTCCTCATCACTGTATGTATGTTATTTTTGAAGTGGGGCAACCAGAATTGTGATTTAACTAGTCATAACAATAGAATCCAATGTTCCATTTGCTCTTCTAATTGCTTCTCCATATTTAAAAGCATTAAATCAATTGTAACTTCATTTTCTCCAGTGCTAATTCTGTTCCCTTCATTATATATTTGAATTTCGTTTAACATTTGTTATACATAGAGTACAAAGCAAAGGGGTTATGCTAAACCTTGATAAATCACTGGTTAGGCCTCAACTGGATTATTGTGTTCAATTCTGGGTTCTGTACTACAGGAGAGTGGGGAGCACAAGGTTATTGCAGAACAGAGTGCTAAAGTTGGGAATTTGGAGCAAGTGGGAATTCTCTGCTTTTTTAAATCTGCAGTAACTGGTGAGTTTTTTGTCCCTAAGCTTTGAAACTGTAACTTGATGTTACTTTACTAAATTAGCAACTGATCAAATAAGTAAATAAATAGGTTTTGATAGATATGGCAGGCCAGGTGGTGTGCTGTAACTGCAGCATGTGGAAGTTTGTGGTGAGCATTAGGATCCCGGACAACCACGTCTGCATGAATAAGGAAGGACAATATGAGAGTAGACTAGCAAGAGACATAAAAACAGATTGTAAATGTTTGTAGAGGTACGTAAACAGGAAGATATTCATGAAAGTAAATGTGGGCCTATTCGAGGCAGAGACATCTGAAATTTTAATGAGGAATAAAGAAATGGCAAACTCTGCCACCTAGAAGAACAAGGGCAGCAGACGCATGGGAACACCACCACCTGCAAATTTTCCTCCAAGGCACACACCATCCTGACTTGGAACTAAATCACCATTCCTTCATTGTCACAGGGTTGAAAACATGGAGCTCCCTCCCTAACACCACTGTGGGTGTATCTATGGCAGGTGAACTACAGGAGTTCAAGACAGCTCACCACCACCTTCTCGAGGGCAATTGGAGATGGGCACCGAATGCTGGCCTGGCCAGTGACACTCACATCCCATGAAAGAATAATGGAAAAATGGCAGAGACTTTGAACAAATACTTTATTCTTCTTGGTAGAAGACACATGGCACATTCCAGAAATAATGTGGAACTAAGGGTCTAGTAAGAATGAGGAGCTTAAAGAAATCAGTACAAGTAAAGAAATAGTACCACAGAAATTAATGGTACTAGGTAGCGACACATCCCCTGGACCTGACAACCTGCATCCTAGGGTTTTAAGAGGTAGCTGCAGAGATAGTGGATGCATTTATTTTGATCTTCCAGAAATCCTTATATTCTAGAGCAGTTCCCAAGGATTAGGGGGTAGCAGACATAACCCTGCTATTTAAGAAAGGAAAAGAGAAAAGGGGGAACTATAGGCCAGTTATCCTAGCAGTAGTAGACCAAATGATAGAATCTATTATTAGGGACGTGATACTTGGAGCACTCAAAGTCAGAATGGATTAATGAATGGGAAATTGTGTTTAACAAATCTGAGGATAGATAAAGGGGAAGCAGTGGATGTAGTCTATTTGGATCTTCAAAAAGCATTCAATAAGGTGCCACACAAGAGATTATTACACAAAACTGGGACTCATGGGATTGGGGATAATAATTAACATGGAGTGAGGATTGATTAATGGACAGAAAACATTAGGAATAAACAGAATCACAGAATTATTACAGGGCAGAAGGAGGCCATTCGGCCCATCGTGTCTGCACCAGTTCTCCGCACAAGCAATTCACTTAGTCCCATTCCCCCGTCTTCTCCTCGTAACCCTGCACATTCTTCCTTTTCATATAAACAGTCTAAATCCCTTTTGAATGCTTCAATTGAACCTGCTTCCACCACTCTGTCAGGCAGCGCATTCCAGACCTTAACCACTTGCTGGTTAAAACTAAAGTTTTTCCTCATGTCGCTTTTACTTCTCTTACCCATTACTTTAAATCTGTACCCTCTTATTCTCGATCCTGTCATGAATGACAACAGTTTCTCCCTATCTACTCTTTCTAGAACCTTCATGATTTTGAATACCTGTCAAATCACTTCTGAGCCTTCTCCAAGGAAACAGTCCTAACTTCTCCAATCTATCTTCATAACTGAAGTTCTTCATTCCTGGAACTATTCTTGTGAATCTTTTCTGCACTCTCACCAATGTCCTCACGTCTTTCCTAAAGTGCGCACCCAGAACTGGGCGCAGTACTCCAGCTGAGGGCGATCTAGTGTCTTATATAAGTTCAACATAACTTCCTTGCTCTTGTACTCTATGCCCCTATTAATAAAGCCCAGGATACTGTATGCTTTATTTATCACTCTCTCAACCTGTCCTGCCACCTTCAATGACACGTGCATATACATCCAGGTCCCTCTGCTCCTGCATCCCCTTTGGAATTGTAGCCTTTATTTTATATGTTCTTCCTACCAAAATGAATCATTTCAAATTTCTCTGCATTGAACTTCATCTGCCACTTGCCTGCCCATTTCACCAACTTGTCTATGTTCCTTTTGCAGTTCTACACCACCCTCCTCACAGTTCACAATGCTTCCAAGTTTTGTGTCATCTGCAAACTTTGAAACTGTGCCCTGTACACCTAGGTCTTGGTCATTAATATATATCAGGAAAAGCAAGGGTCCCAACACTGACCCCTCGGGAACTCCACTACAAACCTTCTTCCAGCCCGAAAAACATCCATCAACCACTCCTCTTTGTTTCCTGTCACTCAGCCAATTCCGTATCCATATTGCTACAGTCCCTTTTATTCCATAAGCTATAAGTTTGCTCACAAGTCTGTTGTGTGGCACTGTATCAAAAGCCTTTTGAAAGTCCATGTATGCACATCAACTGCATTGCCCTCATCAACCCTCTCTGTTACCTCTTCAAAAACTCCAGCAAGTTAGTCAAACATGATTTTCCCTTAAATCCATGCTGGCTTTCTTTAATTAACTAACATTTGTCCGTGTGACTATTAATTTTGTCCTGAATTATTCTTTCTAGAAGTTTCCCCAGCACCGAAGTTAAACTAATTGGCCTGTAATTGCTGGGCTTATCTTTACACCCTTTTTTGGACAAGGGTGTAACGTTTGCAATTCTGCAGTCCTCTGCCACCATCCCCGAGTCTGAGGAAGACTGAAAAATTATGGCCAGTGCCTCTGCAATTTTCACCCTCACTTCCCTCAGTATCCTTGAATGCATCTCAACCGGTCCTGGTGCTTTATCTAAAGAAAGAACAAAGAAGAAAGAACAGTACAGCACAGGAAAAGGCCATTCGGCCCTCCAAGCCTGCGCCGATCTTGATGCCTGCCGAAACTAACACCTTCTGCACTTCCGGGGCCCATATCCCTCTATTCCCTTCCTATTCATATATTTGTCAAGATGTCTCTTAAACGTCGCGATCGTATCTGCTTCCACCACCGCCCCTGGCAGCAAGTTCCAGGCACTCACCACCCTCTGCGTAAAAAACTTGCCTCGCACATCCCCTCCAAACTTTGCCCCTCGAACCTTAAACCTATGTCCCCTAGAAGCTGACTCTTCCACCCTGGGAAAAAGCTTCCGACTATCCACTCTGTCCATGCTGCTCATAACCTTGTAAACCTCTATCATGTCGCCCCTCCACCTCCGTCGTTCCAGTGAAAACAATCCGAGTTTTTCCAACCTCTCCTCATAGCTAATGCCCTCCAGACCAGGCAACATCCTGGTAAACCTCCTCTGTACCCTCTCCAAAGCCTCCACGTCCTTCTGGTAGTGTGGCGACCAGAATTGCACGCAATATTCTAAGTGTGGCCTAACTAAGGTTCTGTACAGCTGCAACATGACTTGCCAATTTTTATACTCTATGCCCCGACCGATGAAGGCAAGCATGCCGTATGCCTTCTTGACTACCTTATCCACCTGCGTTGCCACTTTCAGTGACCTGTGGACCTGTACGCCCAGATCTCTCTGCCTGTCAATACTCCTAAGGGTTCTGCCATTTACTGCATACCTCCCACCTGCATTAGACCTTCCAAAATGCATTACCTCACATTTGTCCGGATTAAACTCCATCTGCCATTTCTCCACCCAAGTCTCCGATCTATATCCTGCTGTATCCTCTGACAATCCTCATCATTATCCGCAACTCCACCAACCTTTCTGTCGTCCGCAAACTTACTAATCAGACCAGCTACATTTTCCTCCAAATCATTTATGTATACTACAAAGAGCAAAGGTCCCAGCACTGATCCCTGCGGAACACCACTAGTCACATCCCTCCATTCAGAAAAACACCCATCCACTGTTACCCTCTGTCTTCTGTGACTGAGCCAGTTCTGTATCCATCTTGCCAGCTCACCTCTGATCCCATGTGACTTCACCTTTTGCACCAGTCTGCCATGCGGGACCTTGTCAAAGGCTTTACTAAAGTCCATATAGACAACATCCACCGCCCTTCCCTTATCAATCATCTTCGTCACTTCCTCAAAAAACTCAATCAAATTAGTAAGACACGACCTCCCCTTCACAAAACCATGCTGTCTCTCACTAATAAGTTTGTTTGTTTCCAAATGGGAGTAAATCCTGTCCCGAAGAATCCTCTCTAATAGTTTCCCTACCACTGATGTAAGGCTCACCGGCCTATAATTTCCTGGATTATCCTTACCACCCTTGAGCTTTTCATTTATTTGTTCAGCCACCATGCTGCCTGCTGTAGCACTGGCCAGACTGGCTTTCTGTTGCATATCACATGACTCTCCAGTGCAGCCGTGAATGTGGCCCCGCTGGAACACTTACACATAACAACTAGTTCCTAGCTAATTAGTTCCTAGCACTTTACAGATAGAATAACAATATATAACAGCTGGAAAGTGGGATTAGGTTCAATAGCTCTTTTTCGACTGTCACAGAAATGATGGCCAAATGGCTTCATTCAGTGCTGTAGATGTCTATGTTTACCCCAGGATCCACAGCGTGAGAAGCCACAGAATAAATCAGACAGCAAATGGGAAATCCACACTGGAACGATCAGACTACTTTAAGTATAGACAGCCTATCAAATATCCTTCTAGTGTCTGAATTACCTCCTCTTTCACCATTGTCTGGGTTGCATAGTCTTCCTTGGTAAAGACAGATGCAAAGTATTCTTTTAATACCTCAGCTATGCAGTCTGCCTCCATGCATAAATCCCCTTTATAGCCCCTGATCAGCCCAATTCCTCCCTTTTACTATTTATATGTCTGTAGAAAACTTTGAGATTCCCTTTAATGTAAGGGGGCATTTTGGTTGTTTGTAACTAGCAGGATACCGCAAGAATCAGTACTTGGGTCTCAGCTATTTACAAACTATATTAATGCCTTAGATGAGGGGACTGAATGTAACGTATCCAAGTTTGCTGACAATGCACAGTTAAGTGGTGAGGCGCATGCAAAGATGCTGCAGGGATATAGACAAGTTGGGTGAATGGGCAAGAACATGCCAGATGGATTGTAATGTGAAGTTATCCACTTTGGTAGGACAATAAAAAATTTTTGAATGGCAAGAGACTGGGAAATGTTTGTATTCAGAGGGATGTATGAATCACAGAAAGTTAACACGGAGGTACAACAAGCAAGTAGGAAGGCAAATGGTATATTAGATCTTGTTACAAAAGGACTGGAGTATAAATATAAAGAAAGACTTACTACGTTTTGCAGGGCATTGATGAGGCCGCACCTGGAGTTCTGTGTGCAGTTTTGGTCTCCTCATTATCTGAGAAAGGACATACTTACCCTAGCATGAGTGCAACAGTGGTTCACCAGACTGGTTTCTGGATTGAGGGGATTGTCCAGATAGGAGAGATTGAGCAGACTAGGCCTATATTCCTGAGAGTTTAGAAGAATGAGGTATGATCTACTAGGAACATATAAAATTCTTAAGAGTTTGACAGGGTAGATGCTGAGAAAATGTTTCCCCTGGCTCGGGAATCTGGAATACTTGGTTGCAGTCTCAGAATAAGGGGTCGACCATCTAGGACTGAGATGAAGAAAAATCTCTACGCTCAAAGAGCTGTTAATCTTTGGAATTGTCTACCTCCGAGAACTGTGGATGTTCTATCATTGATTATATTGAAGATAGAGGTTGATAGATTTTTGGGTACTAAGCGAGTTAGGAGATATGGAGATAGCACAGGAAGGTGGGGTTGACATGCAAGATTATCCGTGATCTCATTCAATGACGAAGAAGGCTCAAAGGGCTAAATTGCCTTCTCCTGCTATTATTTCTTAAGTTCTAGAAAGGATGTGAAGACCTTGGAGGTCCAAAGGAAATTTACTAGAATGGTACCAGGCATGGGGGACTTCAGTTATGTGGAGAGATAGGGGGGGAAGATGAGTTTTTATGATGTGGAAGACATGGCCTGAAAGGATAGTGGAAGCCGATTCAGGAGTATCTTTAAACAGGGAATTGGATTTATACTTGGAAAAGGAAAGCTTTTCCATGCTACGTGGAAAGAGTGGAACTGATTGGATAGCTCTTTCAAAGAGCCACAGGCATGATGGGTGGAATGGCTCTGATTGTGATAATTTGTTGTAATTGGTTTAAATTCTGCAAATATTAACTGCATCTTCTGTCTCTATTTAGTGTCATCACTGAATATAACAAGCTTGCAATTGTGTAGTGCATCCAAGTTAATTATGTAGATATGAACCAGGAGACCAAGTACTGACCTAACACTGCATCTCAATTATTCCATTTTGTTTTTATCCAATTCCATGTTCTACCCTGGATTCTCATGGCACTTGGTTTTATTATGAGTTTCATTTGGGATCTTGTTAGAGATGTTCTGGAAGTTCAAATAAACTGTCAGAACATTCCACTATTTTATTTGTAATGTTTTCAAAAATGTTGAAGTTTTTTTGGTAGGAAGTAGTGACTTCCCAGTCCAAGTCTATGCATGCTATTTTTTATTAAACTATTGGCATATAATCAGTTAAGCTATACGAAGATAAAGGGAGATTGACTGTTTTTAAATAAGGAATGTAGTAACTCAGTACATTTGGACTGATGATGAGAAGAAAAGTAAAATTCTGTAAGACATGAGTTTAGCGAAGTTCACTTGCTCAAGCTTTAAGGCTCTCCCACCAGTTACTGGTGGTATAATGGGTATTTTGTTAGTTTATGGCTTTGTTTGAAATATTGTTCGACTTATTCAGTTACATCCTGTAAAGTGTTGGTTGATTTGGTGAATTCAAAATGTTATCAAAATTTTACTTCTAAAATGTATTAGCAATGAATATTTTTTATATACTTTATATATAACTTAAATCAGTAAAATACACTATTATGTTCAATATTGTAGGAGAGAAATTTCAGGTTAAAGTTTAACATTAAATGAAATTTATTAGACATGTATATTTTCATTTCATTTTTTAATACAGTGAATATACTATGATTTATTGCATTCCCTCGTCACACACAATCTTTGAACTGGATATAGTTGAGGTCATGACAGCCCACGTAAGAGTAATTTAATTCCTGAAGTCTAATGATGGTCACTAGTACTGAGCCACACACATTCCACACTCATCTCCATAGTTCTTTTGCAGACTTTCTAAGTTGCAATATCCACCTTCTTTCACAGTTTTTGCATATCATTTGTTTAATTATGCTCAAGTTTTTTTTCAGTTAATTTATTTTGCTGAATGAGTTAACTGCTCTGCAGTTTTGTTGCATCTTCATAACCGCCCTATTTTATCAAGTTTCTATGTCCTCTTGTAACATGCCTCATTGTAGTTCAGTTCTACCTTTTCATTTCTTGGCTTCACAATCTGATTTTGTTTAGGTTCCCCTGTCATGCAACCATTGAAATTTCATCCTGCACCTTTTGTTAAACAGTAGTTCTTTCTTGTGTACAGTTTTAGTTGGATTTGGCTATTTCAGTTCCACTGGCTCTCCTCCTTCGTTTAGATTTTTCAGACTTCCAATTCTGTTAATTTTATGTTTATCTTCCCAGCTTCCGCTGTACACTTTTATTTTCATGGCATTTTTTTTTTACTCAATGTTCTTCAGCTTCCTCTTGTGCCTTACACTTTCAACCTTCCAACGTATTCCTCTTCTTGTAGCTTCCTTCTGTTAAACTATTTTTCGCTCCCATTTTTATTGCTTAGCAAGCTTTGCTGACTCCAGTTCTTAAGGACCTATTATCAGTTCAGCAAAGACCTGCTCTTTTGTTTGCCTCTACTGCTTCCATATGCCATTAGTTAAGCACATTTTGGTGGGTGGGGTGGTTTGCAGTGAATTCCTGCACTTCAGCTCATGCTCTTAAATCACATCTGTCACCTAGATCCTGACCCCATCATGCCCAGGAATAGATTCCTTGGTGTTAAGCTTGTAGAATTAGAATCTGGATTTTAGGAATGACTTGACATGAAAGGCTGAAAAGTGCTTACAATGGGTTCACTTTGTTTCTTGGGCGGCGCAGTGGTTAGCACCGCAGTCTCACAGCTCCAGCGACCCGGGTTCAATTCTGGGTACTGCCTGTGTGGAGTTTGCAAGTTCTCCCTGTGTCTGCGTGGGTTTTCTCCGGGTGCTCCGGTTTCCTCCCACAAGCCAAAAGACTTGCAGGTTGCTAGGTAAATTGGCCATTATAAATTGCCACTAGTATAGGTAGGTGGTAGGGAAATGTAGGGACAGGTGGGGATGTGGTAGGAATATGGGATTAGTGTAGGATTAGTATAAATGGGTGGTTGATGGTCGGCACAGACTCGGTGGGCCGAAGGGCCTGTTTCAGTGCTGTATCTCTAAACTAAAAACTAAAAATAATTGTTGTGTTTTTCAGCCAAAGAAAATGACTTGCCTCAAGACAAGCCTAAGGAAGTACAAGTGCCTTTGGTAAGCCTTATGTATCTATTCTTTCTTTTGGGCCTCCTTATCTCGAGAGACAATGGATACGCGCCTGGAGGTGGTCAGTGGTTTGTGAAGCAGCGCCTGGAGTGGCTATAAAGGCCAATTCTGGAGTGACAGGCTCTTCCACAGGTGCTGCAGAGAAATTTGTTTGTTGGGGCTGTTGCACAGTTGGCTCTCCCCTTTCGCCTCTGTCTTTTTTCCTGCCAACTACTAAGTCTCTTCGACTCGCCACAATTTAGCCCTGTCTTTATGGCTGCCCGCCAGCTCTGGCAAATGCTGGCAACTGACTCCCACGACTTGTGATCAATGTCACACGATTTCATGTCGCGTTTGCAGACGTCTTTATAACGGAGACATGGACGGCCGGTGGGTCTGATACCAGTGGCGAGCTCGCTGTACAATGTGTCTTTGGGGATCCTGCCATCTTCCATGCGGCTCACATGGCCAAGCCATCTCAAGCGCCGCTGACTCAGTAGTGTGTATAAGCTGGGGATGTTGGCCGCTTCAAGGACTTCTGTGTTGGAGATATAGTCCTGCCACCTGATGCCAAGTATTCTCCGAAGGCAGCGAAGATGGAATGAATTGAGACGTCGCTCTTGGCTGGCATACGTTGTCCAGGCCTCGCTGCCGTAGAGCAAGGTACTGAGGACACAGGCCTGATACACTCGGACTTTTGTGTTCCGTGTCAGTGCGCCATTTTCCCACACTCTCTTGGCCAGTCTGAACATAGCAGTGGAAGCCTTACCCATGCGCTTGTTGATTTCTGCATCTAGAGACAGGTTACTGGTGATAGTTGAGCCTAGGTAGGTGAACTCTTGAACCACTTCCAGAGCGTGGTCGCCAATATTGATGGATGGAGCATTTCTGACATCCTGCCCCATGATGTTCGTTTTCTTGAGGCTGATGGTTAGGCCAAATTCATTGCAGGCAGACGCAAACCTGTCGATGAGACTCTGCAGGCATTCTTCAGTGTGAGATGTTAAAGCAGCATCGTCAGCAAAGAGGAGTTCTCTGATGAGGACTTTCCGTACTTTGGACTTCGCTCTTCGACGGGCAAGGTTGAACAACCTGCCCCCTGATCTTGTGTGGAGGAAAATTCCTTCTTCAGAGGATTTGAACGCATGTGAAAGCAGCAGGGAGAAGAAAATCCCAAAAAGTGTGGGTGCGAGAACACAGCCCTGTTTCACACCACTCAGGATAGGAAAGGGCTCTGATGAGGAGCCACCATGTTGAATTGTGCCTTTCATATTGTCATGGAATGAGGTGATGATACTTAGTAGCTTTGGTGGACATCCGATCTTTTCTAGTAGTCTGAAGAGACCACGTCTGCTGACGAGGTCAAAGGCTTTGGTGAGATCAATGAAAGCAATGTAGAGGGGCATCTGTTGTTCACGGCATTTCTCCTGTATCTGACGAAGGGAGAACAGCATGTCAATAGTCGATCTCTCTGCACGAAAGCCACACTGTGCCTCAGGGTAGACGCGCTCGGCCAGCTTCTGGAGCCTGTTCAGAGCGACTCGAGCAAAGACTTTCCCCACTATGCTGAGCAGGGAGATTCCACGGTAGTTGTTGCAGTCACCGCGGTCACCTTTGTTTTTATAGAGGGTGATGATGTTGGCATCGCGCATGTCCTGGGGTACTGCTCCCTCGTCCCAGCACAGGCATAGCAGTTCATGTAGTGCTGAGAGTATAGCAGGCTTGGCACTCTTGATTATTTCAGGGGTAATGCTGTCCTTCCCAGGGGCTTTTCCGCTGGCTAGGGAATCAATGGCATCACTGAGTTCCGATTTGGTTGGCTGTATGTCCAGCTCATCCATGACTGGTAGAGGCTGGGCTGCATTGAGGGCAGTCTCAGTGACAGCATTCTCCCTGGAGTACAGTTCTAGGTAGTGCTCAACCCAGCGGTCCATCTGTTTGCGTTGGTCAGTGATTATGTCCCCCGATTTAGATTTGAGGGGGGTGATCTTCTTGATGGTTGGCCCAAGAGCTCTCTTCATGCCATCATACATTCCTCTGATGTTTCCGGTGTCTGAGGCCAGCTGAATATGACTGCATAGGTGTTGCCAGTAGTCGTTTGTGCAACGCCTAGCTGTTCTTTGTGCAGTACTTCTGGCTGCTTTAAGTGCTGCGGATGTTAAATCGCTGGGGGCTTTCTTGTAGTTCAAAAGTGCAATGCGCTTAGCGGCTATGACAGGTTCCAGCTCTTCATTATGAGATTGAAACCAGTCTGCATTTCTCTTCGCACTTTTGCCGTAGGTGGTCAAAGCTGACTCATAGATGGCGTCTCTGATGTGGGCCCACTTGGTCTCAGCATCCCCTGTGGGAGTGTTTTGAAGGGCTGTTACAAGTGAATTTAGAAATTTTTGTAACAGCTGTGGGTGAGAAATTCTGCTCGTGTTGATGCGCGGGTGGCCCTTCTGCTTGGAATGATGCAACTTCTTTGGTCTGAGTCTAACCTTGCTGCACACCAGGGAGTGGTCGGTGTCGCAGTCCGCACTGTGGAAGCTGCGTGTGATTTGAACACTGTTTAAGGCGGCTCGCCTTGTGACAATGAGGTCTAGCTGGTGCCAACGACGTGATCTTGGGTGCCTCCATGAAACCTGGTGACAGGGTTTAGTGTGAAAGAACGAGTTGGTGATGCAGAGGTTATGATAGGTACACAACTCAAGCAGTCTCTGCCCGTTCTCATTCATCCTTCCAACGCCATAGCGCCCAAGGCAGGAGGGCCATGAGTCATGGTCGGCCCCAACCCTGGCATTAAAGTCCCCCAGCAGGAATAGGTGTTCGGTGTTGGGGATGCTGCTAATGATGTTATGGAGTTGTTCATAGAACTGGTCTTTAGCTTCAGGTGCGGAACAGAGTGTTGGAGCATAGATGCTGAGTAGGTGTACTGGACCAGAGGTGGTGAGCAGTCGGATGGACAGTATGCGTTCCGAGCCATTTGAGGGAGGCTCTATCATGCTGAGCAAGGAGTTTCTGATGGCGAAGCCCACTCCATGCTGTCTTGGTTCTTCAGGATCCCTGCCCTGCCAGAAGAAGGTGTAGTCTTGCTCTGCTAGAGAGCCACTCGCGGGGAGGCGAGTCTCCTGAAGTGCTGCAATGTCCACATTGAGTCTACTGAGCTCGTTGTTAATGATGGCGGTCTTCCGAGAATCGTTGATTTGTGTAAGGTCTTCCGACAGGCCAGGACACATAGTTCTGACGTTCCAGCTTGCAAAGCGAAGGGCTGGTACCTTCTTTCCTTTTTTCATGTTGTTTGGTGCAGTGTATCAGTCCACCTTTCGGGCAATGACCCTGAGCTCCAAGCACCCATTGAAGCAGGCAGACTGTGGCGGGACAGAACCTTATTGACCGGGGGCTGCCCGGTTTGAGGCGGGCGGTAGCTGTCCAGTGAGGTGCAATGACCTCTCCCACCGACAAAGGCAACCCGTGGCGCCCAGTTTCTACGCCAATTTATCTGGACTTATAACCCGTAACTGCTGCCTTCCGTGTTGTTCTATATTGTATTTATATTTAGAGATACAGCACTGAAAGAGGCCCTTCGGCCCACCGAGTCTGTGCTGACCAACAACCACCCATTTATACTAATCCTACATTTCCTACCTTCCCCTACTACCTACCTACACTAGGGGCAATTTACAATGGCCAATTTACCTATCACCCTGCAAGTCTTTGGCTGTGGGAGGAAACCGGAGCACCCGGCGGAAACCCATGCGGTCACAGGGAGAACTTGCAAACTCCGCACAGGCAGTACCCAGGACTGAACCAGAGTCACTGGAGCTGTGAGGCTGCGGTACTAAGCACTGTGCCGCCCCATCTGTTAGTCTATTTGGCATGAGTATGGGAGTTTTTGTCTTATAGTTTCAGTCTGCACGTTGACGCACATCAAAATCCTTTATGATGGTGAGGATGTTTTTGGCATAAGTGACTGGCAGAGATGCCAAAAGGTAGTTGTGTATATTTAACGATCAAGGGCCAGAAATTCCTCAGGGCCGCGATCTGTGTAATTATGCTGGAATTGAACCCATTGGTGACCTGTTGGAGTCCACAACAGTGGGATGTCACCTCACTTAATGCAGATTCCCACACCACTGTTGTGTTCCTAGTGCCTGCCTGTCCCAGAATTACGTTAAATACCGGGTCTAGGGACAGGGAGTGTTGTGCTGCCCTCTCCTGGAAACAGTGAGACAGCCCCTTTGTAAGAGGATTGGATTGAACAAAACTGGCCTTAATTCACTTTTTAGGCCATAACCCCAGTCAGAACCCCCAAGGCAGATCTCTCAAACGGTGTTGAGGCCGGTGTGCTTTATCCCAGTGGACATGCTGGCCTCTGAAGTTATGTTGATTTTCTTGGAGATTGAGGTCACATAACTTCTCTCTCCTCTGTGTGACTGACACTTCAGAGTCTTTATTTCCTACAAGGCCATATAGTACCTCCTAACTTGGGCTGGAGCTTCCTATTTCCTTGTCCTGCTCTATTTTCTGGCCATTCTGATGCATTCCTACCAGAGTTTATAGCAGTTGTGTGTCAGAAGGGCTGAAGATTTTTATCCTCAAGCTGACTGTAATGGGACTAGTTACAAGTATAGTAATTTGATTGTTTAAATGGACTTTAATGAAGTATGTCAACCATTGGGTAAAAGTGTTTCAGATTTTGCTTGTATAAAATTACTTCATGTGCAATATCCCTGTGTGATGCTGCCTATTTTGAGCTAGTTCTTCAGTTTGCTATTTTGCAAAGAAGTTCTAGATGTTGGTCTGTGTATTCCTAAAATGTTCCACTGTAACATTATTGTACTTTCTCAATTTAGAAAAGTAAATGGTTGTGTAACTGATTTTGTTGGGTGCAACCTAATTGAGTGTGTTCAGGATTTAAAATAAACTTAATGTTTTTTTTAAAAGGACTAAGAAGGTCATCTCTCTTCATAGTCCACAGAATTTTAAATTATTTAAATTATGACCATATTTTAGTCTTACATTTCAATTAACTAAGAAAGTAGAAAAGTAACACAAAAATGACTGAATTATCAGCAATAGTTTGTATTTCCATTTACTAAACAAGTGCAAAAAATTTGGAAGTTGGCTTGTGGGCCAGTGTGTAAGTACACTAACCTGCCAAATTGCTGAGTTGGGAAACCAAGGAACTGCTGGGGGAGAAGCAAACTGCTTTTGCCAAAAAGCTAGATAAATGGCATACTTGTGTATATTATAGAGTGCTGGTGGCAGAAACACAGGAGCACTGATCACTTGCTTGTCCTTACAACTGAAATCAGAAAGTAATTAACCTATTTTGCAGGGGTTTAAAAAAAAGTTTTTGAAACTTGATGTAATTATATGTACTGTTGAGATGCTAATCAACTATTCATTTGCTTGCAGCTTTTACACAGTAATTTAAATACACAATGCAATGCATTTGCTGTTGGTTTAAACAGTGCCTGTGCACTGCCTGTAATTGGGGAGGAGGAAAATGAGGAAATGGAAGCTATTGATCAGAGTTGTAGTAAGTATAATTGCTTTTCTTTAAAATTAGTTTCTTGCATTTTCATTTAATTTGAGTGATACAAAGAATTGAACCGAAGTAGCCTTGTCTGTGATTGAGATGTTAGGAATAGAGAGGTTCTGTGAGATGGCATCGTCAAGGCTGTGATATGAGTAGGGAGGACAAGAGGGCAATGAACTTTAATAAAGAGGGCAAGATGAGTTGAGATTGGAGATTGAAATTACTGAGGATGAGCGGTTGTTTAGTGCAGAAGCTGAAAGAGGAAAGAAGTGAGGATATCTCTGAAAAACATTGGGAGAATTTTATGTTCTCCCCTGCATCGGGTTTGGAGGCAGGGAGAGCATATAATTGGGCGGGATGGTGGTGGCGTGGTGGGGGGAATGGTGGTGGGGAAAGAGAGATCCCGCCACTTTCCCTAAATTAAGTCCGGGACGGGAAGACCCGTGGACAGCCTTCCCGCCCCACCACCAATTGAGACCCTTAAATGGACAATTAATACCCAATTAAGGGCCTCCTCTTGCAACCATTGGAATTAGACCAGCAGTAGGTGGGCTTGTCGCCACAAGGGGAGCACCGCAAGCAAACCTGTGCGAATTGCTTGCCGACTCCGTGGTAGGGGCATCCCTCGTTAAAAGGCACAGTGCTTGAACAAGGGACTTAGCATCAGGAAGGGGTCCTGCTGTGTGCCACCCTCCTGCACTTGCTGCCCCTGCCCCCACCTCCTCCCCCGCAACTTCCACTTTATGAAAGCCCTCCCGCTGTGACTTACCTGTGGCCTGCGTCCAGGGCCTTGGGTGAGTGCTCAACTGGCAGCAGTCACTGCCTCCACGGTGGCACTGCTCAGTTGAAGAGCTGCCGGCCTCTCTCAGTAGGAGGGATTTCCACCGTGGGTGTCTTTGATCCCAGGGAAGGCCCAATGCTGTCCACTTAAGTGCCTAATTGGCACTTGATTTGTTGGGCATTCCCCAGAGGAGGTGATGTGGGGTTCTCACTGGCCCTTTTGTCGATGGTCAAGACCCCCACCACCAAGGAAAAATTCCGGCCGTTGTGTGGGTTTGGGTGAGCAGTCGAGAATGAGGATTTTAAAGGAAAGGAGCGGAACAAGGTGAGGTGCTCAAAAAAGGAAAAGTAGGGGATGGAGCAGATAGTGGAAGTTATAGTCAGATGTGGAGGCTTGTGTGATACTGTTGAATGCAGTTGCTTCCTTAGAGATAGGGGAAATATGGGAGTAAAGTCACTGGGCTGCTTTGTCCAAGCTCAAAAGTCTCACTTGTGAAGGTCAGAGAACATATGTGAGGCATAAGGTGATATTGGTGGTATATCTCATCTACATGCAGCCCCTTGGCGCTATCATTCAAAATCATCTGAATGCTCGTTGACAAAGACTCGGTGTCACCTCACCACAACCCCTCTTCTGCTTTTGATTTGTCATGCTGCTTGGCCAACATCCAGTATTGAATGAGCAGAAATCTCCTGCAATTAAATATTGGGAAGACCAAAGCCATTGTCTTCGGTCCCCTCCACAAACTCCTTAGCCACCAACTCTGTCCCTCTCGTTGGCCACTGTCCGTTCACAGTTTTGCCGTTCTGTTTGACCCGAGATGAAATTCGGACCTGATTTTTTTCTCCATCACCAAATGTGCCTATTTCTACCTCCAATATTGCCCATCTCCTTTTGCTGCCTCAGCCCATCTGCTGCTGAAACGCTTATCCAGGCATTTCTTAACCTCTAGACTCAACTATTCCAAAGTTCTGCTGGCCAGTCTCTCACCTTGCACCCATTGTAAACTTCAGCTCATTCAAAACTCTGTTGCCCTTATCCTAATTCTCACCAATTCATGTTCACCTATCACCATTGTGCTTGCTGGCCTACCTTGGCTCCCTTTCCGGCAACACCTCATTTTTAAGATTCTCATTTTCAAATCCCTCCGCAACCTAGCTCCTCCCTAATTCTGTAACTTTCTCCAGCCTCACAACCCTCTGAAATCTCTGATCCTCCAATTCTGACAATTTGCACATCCTTGATTTTCATTGTTTCACCATTGACAGCTGTGCTCCAGCTGCCTACGCCATAAGGTCTGGAATTCTCTCAGCCTCTCTACCTCTCTCTCCACTTTTAAGATTCTCCTTAAAATCTACCTCTTTGACAAAATTTTGATCACCTGTCCTGATATCTCCTTATGTGGCTCAGTGTCAGATTTTGTTTGGTAACACTCTGAAATGCCTCTGGTTGTTTTGCTACGTTAAAGGCACTGTATAAATGCTTGTTGTTGTCACACAACATGCAAGAAAAGACAATGGATGGAATTGGGTTTGTCATTTGATAATCATTTCATTAGTACATAGAAAGTCGGATTTGTTTTTTTATATTAGATAATGGCTCCCCCTCTTTTTTATCGCCTGGTGATTTTTTTTTAAAGTGTTTTAACACAAATTTACAATAATTAAAACTATTTTACTGTTCATCTTTTCTAAAGCTATTTATAGCTAAAATGTAAGTAGCATGGCTGGTTGGCAGTCCTTGCTTTGCTGCTGCCATGATCATGAATATATTTCTCTGAAACTTAACACAAATTGAATTGCATATTCAAAAATAAACTTCACCAATTTGTCAGAAATCCATACAAACTCATTTTGGTAATCACAAGTTGTCTGCCAGGTTGGCTTCTGGGTGGTCAGCTCTCGAGGGAGCTCGTTTCCGTGCCCTTCTATCCACTGCCATCTGGCGTACTTTCTCCCTCAGTCTTCTCTCTTTCATTTTTGTATATTCCCTTGGCTCTAACAGTGGGTGTGTTCTAGCCCTAACTGCAAGTTAGCTGCTAGTTTAAACCATCACTGACCATCCCCCGATCATACCTGCTGTTTGTCTTCCTTAGTGAGCACTGAATTTTCTTTCTCAAGTATGGCTTTAAAATTCCTGAGCCCCTCTGGACATCATTTTGTTTCTGTCCTGGATTATTCTTCTTCTTTGGCCTCCTTATCTCGAGAGACAATGGGTAAGCGCCTGGAGGTGGTCAGTGGTGTGTGGAGCAGCGCCTGGAGTGGCTATAAAGGCCAATTCTAGAGTGACAGGCTCTTCCACAGGTGCTGCAGAAAAATTTGTTTGCCGGGGCTGTTACACAGTTGGCTCTCCCCTTGCGCTTCTGTCTTTTTTCCTGCCAACTGCTAAGTCTCTTCGACTCGCCACACTTTAGCCCCACCTTTATGGCTGCCCACCAGCTCTGGCGAACGCTGGCAACTGACTCCCACGACTTGTGATCAATGTCACAGGACTTCATGTCGCGTTTGCAGACGTCTTTAAAGCGGAGACATGGACGGCCGGTGGGTCTGATACCAGTGGCGAGCTCGCTGTACAATGTGTCTTTGGGGATCCTGCCATCTTCCATGCGGCTCACATGCCCCAAGCCATCTCAAGCGCCGCTGACTCAGTAGTGTGTATAAGCTCTGGATGTTGGCCGCCTCGAGGAGATACAGTCCTGCCACCTGATGCCAAGGATTCGCCAGAGGCAGCAAAGATGGAATGAATTGAGACGTCGCTCTTGGCTGACATACGTTGTCCAGGCCTCGCTGCCATAGAGCAAGGTACTGAGGACACAGGCTTGATACACTCGGACTTTTGTGTTCTGTGTCAGTGCGCCATTTTCCCACACTCTCTTGGCCAGTCTGGACATGGCAGTGGAAGCCTTTCCCATGCGCTTGTTGATTTCTGCATCTAGAGACAGGTTACTGGTGATAGTTGAGCCTAGGTAGGTGAACACTTGAACCACTTCCAGAGCGTGGTCGCCAATATTGATGGATGGAGCATTTCTGACGTCCTGTCCCATGATGTTTGTTTTCTTGAGGCTGATGGTTAGGCCAAATTCGTTGCAGGCAGCCGCAAACCTGTCGATGAGACTCTGCAGCCACTCTTCAGTGTCTGCAGTGAGTCCTGGATTATACTGTAGGATTTAGCTGCTCTGTCTATGATCTGATCTGTTACTTAATTTTAAAGTAACTTAGTCAGCTTACAGCCTTTCCCCAATCTCTGCTGCTTCCTGCTGAGACTGTAACTGGCCTACTGGTTCCGCTACAGTTTGGTTCCTAACCAAAGATTCACTATTCTACGCCTTCTGAATCTTTGGTGGTCTTCAACTGCGCTATCGTCTTTTTGACCCGCAACCGATTATGCACACCTCCTGAATCTTCTTTCCCATGAAAATATCTCCATTAGTGCATCCTTCGATGCTCTATCCTTCAAATAGCTTGTGGACTTCACACGCCTGCCACACCTGTCTCTGAACCTGGATAACAGTTTGTTGATCTGTGCTGACTCCATCCTGCTTATGTCAATTTTATCCCACCATGGGACCTCTGACTTTAACTCTGGGCTCCCCCTATTGCCTCCTCTCTTCTATTTCCACATTTTTGCCAACCCCTTTTTACTTTTCTCCAAATCCCTCCTAGACCCCTCTCTCTTGTCATCATATCTTCTTTCATTTCTACCTTCTCGAGTATTCTGCCCTCCCAAATTCTAGCCCAACCCATCAGTACTCTTGATCTTTCTGTTCTCCTGCTGCTGCTGCTCCAGACTTAACTTCCTCTTCGGTAAGCCTGCAGCTTCCCTCTGTGCCTCTTGGCATCCTCCAAAGGGCTCATTGAGGCATTCGCAACTGCCTCCTTACAAGCAGCAACCTCAATTGCTCCAACCTACTCTATAGCTGACCTTCCTAGGAGCTAATCTGGCCAATCTCCTTCCCATCCAACTTATCCCTCCTTGTGCTGACTCTGTGGACTTGCCAGCTGATCAACTATCACGCATCTCTCCGCATCTCTCTCCAGAATGTCTGTTCACTTGTAAACGAGGCTCTTGCCATACATGAGCTCATTGTGGATGATTGCATCGACATCAAGGCCTTGATGGAAACCTGGCCCCCAAATGAAGCCTCCCACCTGGCTATATCTTGTACTACTTTCCCTGCCCAGACTGTGTTGTGGCGGTGTGACTCTTATCACCAAATTATGTCTTGGTCCATCCCCTACTTCTCTGGCACTTTCTCCTCTGAGCATCTTAACTTGTTCCATCCCCATCGTCTCTCATTTAAACTCCTCGTTCTCTGCCACCCGCCATAAAAGCAATTCTCACTGAGATAACTTCACTGCTTCCCTTCCTCGGCTTCTGCACCGAACCATTTTTCATTTTTAGTGATTTCAACTTCCATTTCAATTTATCATGCTGTCTTTCCTCTGAGTTCAATGCTCTCCTATCCTCTCTAATCTCTCCCTCCATATAATCTCCCCAGGCCATGTTCAAGGCTGCTCCTTTGACCCTCTCATGGGAGGGAGACAAAAAGCAGGCCCGTCAACCTAACATTGGTCGTTGGGAAAATGCTAGAGTCCATTATTAAGGAAGGAATAGCAGGACGTTTAGAAAAGCTTAACACAATCAAACGGAGTCAACATGGTTTTGTGAAAGGTAAATCATGTTTGACAAATTTGCTAGAGTCCTTTGAGGATATAACAAGCAGAGTTGGTAAAGGGGAACCGGTAGATGTAGTGTATTTGGATTTCCAGAAGGCATTTGATAAAATGCCACATAAAAGATTATTGCACAGGGTAGGAGCTCACAGTATTGGGGTATTGTACTAGCATGGATTGAGGATTGGTTAACTCACAGAAGACAGAGAGTTGGGATTAATGGGTCTTTTACAGGTTGGAAAGATGTGGAGTGCCACAAGGATCGCTCCTAGGGCCTCAATTATTTATTTGGAGGGGGCAGAGTGTAATGTATCCAAATTTGCTGCTGATACAAAAATAGGTAAGAGGGCATGTTGTGATGAGGACATAAGGAATCTGCAAGGGGATATGGATAGGTTGAGTGAATGGGCAAAAACTTGGCAGATGGAGTTTAATGTAGGAAAGTGTGAAGTGGTAGGAAGAATCAAAAGGCAGACTATTATTTAAATAGAGAGACACTTCCAAAAAGTGCAGCACAGAGGGATCTGGATCTCCTTGTGCATGAAACACAAAAAGTTAGCATGCAGGTCCGCAAATAATTCAGAAGGTAAATGGAATTTTGGCCTTTATTGCTAGGGGGTTGGAGTTTAAAAATAGGGAAGTCTTGTTACAACTGTACAGGGTGTTGGTGAGGCTACACCTGGAGTACTGTGTACAGTTTTGGTCCCCGTATTTAAGAAAGGATATACTGGCATTGGAGGCAGTTCAAAGGGATTTACGAGGCTGATTCCTGGAATGAAGGGGTTGACTAAGCCAGAGCGGCTAAACAGGTTAGGCCTTTATTCATTAGCGTTTAGAAGAATGAAGGGTGACCTTATTGAAACGTACAAGATTCTGAGGGGGCTTGACAGGGTAGATGTTGAGAAGATGTTTCCACTAGTGGGGGAATCTTGAACTAGGGGGACATAGTTGCAGAATAAGGGGTCACTCATTTAAAACTGAGATGCGAAGGAATTTCTCCTCTTGGAGGGTAGTGAACGTCTGGAATTCTCTACCCCAGAGAGTTGTGGAGGCTCGATCACTGAAAGTATTTACAGAGGCGGTAGATAGATTTTTGAAATATCGGGAAGTTGAGGGCTATGAGGAGCTGGCATGAAAGAGGAGTTGAGGTCTGGGGCAGATCAGCCATGATCTTATTGAATGGTGGGGCAGACTTGAGGGGACGAATAGCCTACTCATTTCTTAATTGCTTATGTTCTTCTCACATCATGTCAGTCACAGATAAGGCCATCTCTCCACTTATCTCTATCGTTCTCCACCCATGTTCCCCTTTCCCCTCCCAACCCTACTCCTCTGTGCTGCTGCTGGGAATAATCCTATTGCAATTCACTGATAACCTCACTTTCAAAATCCCAACTCTCTAGCCTTTGGCCCTCCATTCACCACGATATGAATGGGTTTGGCAGTCAACTAGTTTAGCCACATCTGGCTGGACCACATCAAGTACTCTTGGGTTTTACTCTTGTTTTCCAAAACTGCTCGCTATTCTCAGATCATCCTGAAACGCAGCTTCTTTTCTCTACTGCAAACCATCTTCTTAAAGCCCTTTTCCTTGTCTCCTCCACCCTTGCCTCCAACAACAAGTTCCAGGAGCTCATGGTTTTCTTCATCGTTAAGATTGAGACCACCCAACTAGCTGCCTCTGCTGCTTCCTTCCCTTCCTCTAGCCCACCAGGCCATACTTCCTCTAAGGATCCTCCCCTGCTTTACCCTTGAACTTGCATCTTTCTCTAGTTTCTCTCCTATCTTCTTTTGTGCTTTCTCAGAGCTCATCTTGCCCATGAGACTCACCTCTTGCTCCACTGACCCTATTGCCACTAAGCTGCTGACCACTCAGCTTCCCTTCCTGGCTCCCATGCTAGCTGATACTATTAATGGTTGTCTCTCTTCAGGTACTGTCCCCTTCTCCTCCAAATCTGCTGCCATCACCCCTTTCCTCTGAAAACAACCATCAACCCCTCTGTCCTCACAAGCTACAGCCCATGTCCAACCTCAATTTCCCCTCCAAAGTCCTTGAAGATGCTGTCTCAAATCGGAATCCATCCGTCCCGGTCCATATTTGAATCGCTCCAATCGAGTTTCTGTCCCTGCCACAGTATGGAAACAACTCTTATCAAAGTCGCAAATAATAATCTGTGACTGCGACAAAGATAAACTGCTTGTGCGATGTGAAGGACTGAATATGCAAATTTTCTCCAACTTCATATCAGGAAGGTTCGAGCCTCCTTTGGACCCCATTACAAATTCCTTTCCCTGGCCACTGATTCCATCACTCTCCCTGGCACCTGTCTGAGCCTGAAAACATCCTTGGTGTCATATTTAACCCCAAAATTAGTTTCTGACCACACATCCATGCCACTCTAAGATTGCCTATTTCCACCTCCCTGACATCGCCTGACTCCACCGCCGTCTTGACGCGTCTGCTGCTGAAACTGTCATCCATGTCTTTGTTACCTTGCAACTTGATTATTTCAACGCACTCCTGACTGGCCTTCCATGTTCCACCCTCTAAGTTGAAGGACATCCGAAAATCTGCTGCCCATGTCCTAACTTGCACCAAGTCCCATTCTCCCATCATCGTTGTGCTCGATGACCTACATTGGCTCCCAGTTAAGCAACAAAATTTTAAAATTCGCATTCTTATGTTCAAGTTTCTCCATGGGCCAATACCTTTCTCTAATCTACAGCCCTCCCAGATATCTGCGCTCCTCCAATTCTAGCTTCTTGAGCATCCCCAATTGTAATCACTCCACCATTGGTAACCTTACCTTCAGCTGCCAAGGCCCTAAACTCCAGAAATCCTCCCTAATCCTCTCCGCTTCTGTTCCTCTCGTTCCTTCTTTAAGATGCTCCTTAAACCTACATGCCATGAGTCCTAATGTTCTTATATGACTGGGTGTCAGATTTTGTTTTATAATGCTCCTGGTGCTATATAAGTACAGGTTGTCGTTGTTGAGTCATATTTGCCTTGATATTTTTAAGTCGCCTAAAGAAGGAGCATTTGAAGCTATTTGGTGCCCTTTCAAAAATCTAATTCAGGAGTGCATCCCTGAGTCTAACAGTTCTGCACTTTGAAAACTTCAGTGAAGATGGATGTATTTTATATTTTCCTCTCAAAGAAAGAAAAATTCCAAGGGGAGGACCCACCATCTGTGGTTAATTAAATAATTTAAAGATAATATTGAACTTAAAGAAAAAGCATATAATTACGCCAAGACATGTGATAAGTCAGAAGATTGGGCAGAATATAAAAAGAGCAAAGAATGCTGAAAAGATTAATAAGGAGGGAAAAATTAGAGTAGCTTTCTCCCATAGCGAGAAATATGAACACATTGTAAGAGTTTCTATAGATATTTAAAAAGAGTTAACAAAGTGAGCATTGGTCATTTAGAAAGTGAGTCTGGGGACTTAATGGATAATAAGGAGATGGCAAATGAATTGAACAGGTATTTTGCATCGGTCTTCATAGAGGTTACAAGTAACATCCCAAATTAGCTGCATGTCAGGAAATGGAAGGGAGGACAGGACTCAAGAAAATTACAATCACCAGGGAAGTGGTACCGAGCACATTTTTGGAGCTGTGGGCTGACAGGCCCCCCACCCCCCGCCGGTCCTGATGGACTTCATCCTAAGGTCTTAAAAGAAGTGGCTAGTGAAATAGTTGATGCAATGGTTTTAATTTTCCAAAATTCCCTAAATTCGATTGGAAAGCAGCCAATCTAACTCCTTTATTCAAAAAGGGAGACAGAATGCAGGAAACGACAGACTAGTTAGTAAAAGGTCTAGGTAATCAGGCAGAGTGAACATGGTTTTGTGAAAGGGAAATCATGTTTAACCAATTTATTGGAGTTCTTTGAGGAAGTAACATGTTCTGTGGAAAAGGGGTGAATGGTACTGTACTTCAATTTCCAGAGGGCATTTGATAAGGTGCCACATCAAAGGTTATTGCGAAAAATAAAAGTTCATGGTGTAGGGGGTAACATATTAACATGTTTAGAAGATTGGCTCGCTAACAGGAAATAGAGTATGCATAAATGGGTCATTTTCTGGTTGGCAAGATGTAACGAGTGGTGTGCATTACTGTTGGGGCCTCAACATTTTACAATTTATATAAATGACTTGGATGAAGGGACCAAAGGTATGGTTGCTAAATTTGCTGATGACACAAAGATAGGTAGGAAAGTAGGTTGTGCAGAGGACATGAGGCTACAAAGTGATATAGATAGGTTAAGTGAGTGGGCAAAGATCTGGCAAATGGAGTATAATGTGGGAAAATATGAAATAGTCCATTTTGTCAGGAAGAATATAAAAGAAGCATATTATTGAAATGGTGAGAGATTGCAGAGCTCTGAGATGCAGAGGGACCTGGGTGTCCTAGGGCATATGTTTATTGTGAGGGAAATTGCATACAAAAGTAGGGAGGTTATGCTTTAGTTATACAGGGCATTGGTGAGACCACATCAGGAGTACTGTGTACAGAATTGGTCTCCTTATTTAAGGAAGGATGGAAATGTGTTGGAAGCAGTTCAGAGAAGGTTGACTGGACTAATACTTGGAATTGCCCGGTTGTCTTATGAGGAAAGTTTGGACAGGCTAGGCTTGTATCCACTGGAATTTTGAAGAGTAAGATGCGACTTGATTGAAATATATAAAATCTTGAGGGGTCTTGACAGGATGGATGTGAAAAGGATGTTTGCTCTTGTGGGAAAATCTAGAACAAGGGGTCACTATTTAAAAATAAGGGGTTGCCTATTTAAGATCGAGATGAGAAATTTTTACTCTGAGGGTTGTGAGTGTGAGTGTTTGGAACTCTCTTCCTCAAAAGGCAATAGAAGAAGAGTCTTTGAATATTTTTAAGGTAGGTGTAGATAGATTCTTGATGAGCAAGGGGGTGAAAGGTTATCGGAGGTAGGTGGGATTGTGGAGTAATCAGTTCAGCCATTTCTCCCCGTCTCTTTACTCCTTCATGTGTGAGTCTAAGCAGTAAATGCCAACCAGCGATTCAGTTGTGAGTAGTGTATGATTGAGGGGGAGGAAGCGGGGTCTGGGGCAACCATTACAATGCAGCCCAAACCTGGCTTTGCCTGATGTCCACAAATATGCACTTCCAACAGTATTCATTGGACAGTAGTCATGAACTGGAACTCTTGCAGACTGAAAACAGGATTGGGTGTCCAGTTCTGGATATCTGTTTTACATATTGATGCACTGCCAGCATAATTCAATTCATTTCCCATCCCTCTTGTTTTAGCCAAAATTATTATGCCGAATCTTCAGGGATGACAAATTTGGAACTCCTTCAAGTCATATGCTCTGATATTAAACATTCTTAATAATATTGATTAGTTTTTATTAAGTTAACTGTTGTCCTTTTCAGGGCTTGAAGATGGACCAGACAGTTCGGTTAATGATAGCAAAAGCTATGAAGATGGAAATATTTCTAAGCTAGTTTGGAAACAGACAGTGTCTGATGAAGCAATGTCTTTCACTGAATCTACATGTTTGGGACTGAGAAGAGTGAAATCTTACACTAGAAAGAGAAAGAAAAACTCCGCCATTGGCAATTTTCGGACAAGCAATATTAAAACTTTATCATCTCTCTCTCCTGATGAAAAGGGCTCCTTGGAGGGCATTGTGGTTGAGTCAAACTACAACGTGGTTTCTAATAACTTGACTCTTAGTCCAGTTAAAGACTGCAATACAGAACAGATTTTTTTGAATGATAAGAACTCCATCAATCAAAACCAGAGTCCTGATACTCACTCATATGACAAAAGCTCAGAGAAGGAATTATCAGGTCAGAATATAACTTCTTCATCTGACTGGTCACAGCTGAATCTCTCAGAACTTGATGAGTGCCAGATGTTTAATGGATGTTCTGGCATAGTGGATTCTTCTACAAATGCATTTTGTTTGAAAAATGTGGGGGATCTAACACTCAGTTCGAATGAAAATGCTAGTAATGAGCAACTAGATAACACTTCAGAAGAAGACATTGGTAAAGGATCCAGTTCTGTATCCTGTGAAGAGATGGGTCCAGTAGGGCAGCGTTCAACCTCTCATTCTTTAACAGACGAAGTAACAAAGATTAATTTTAATCACTGTGCAGTTGCTAATGATTTCAGAACAGTCGATGAAAGCACAAAGAATTCTGAAGCAGAAGTGAAATCCACTACTCCAGATCATACTTGTGGTTCAACCCAGTTGTCAAAACTACTCACTCCTGAAATTCCATGCACAGATTGTGTTAAACTCGGTGATCCAACACAAATTCAACTACTTGTCGAGGGATGGATGGATTTCGGTTCTGAAACTGTAGAAACCAGACTTTTTCCCTTTTGCACGAATGAAAGAGCACAGATAAAAAAAGGCACTAACCTTGAAAATAAAACAAACTTAATAAAGCCAATAACTACTTTGGAAGATCAGAAAGCCAGTTTTACAGACTCTCTCAGTAATGATGATATGCTCATTCAACAAACGGTAGATTCTAGAATACTTAGTGACGGTGTTTGCTGTGTAGCAGATCCAGATACTGCTAAAAGTACCTCACTGGTTCTGGATTTGGTAAAAAGTCAGGTGAATGAAGAAGACCAGAGTTTCTTACTTTCCAATCTGAAGGGACGTCCACGGAAATTCATTTACTCTCTGCAAGACCCTTCAAATCATGGAGCACATGAGAACATATCTTCGGACGCAGCTGATTTACAAAATAGTAGACCGATTCTTCCTCTGGCACTGAAGCCTTCCTGCAAATCATCCGCCCAAAAATCTGGAATGCTGCACAAGTCTGTGTCAGGTATTACTCACTTTGTGCTAATTTTTACTCTTTTTTTGCTATATCCTAAATGTTTGCAATTTTAGATGCCCTTTATAGATAACTGAAGTGTATCAAAGATTACCAACAGAATGGACTGAAGCAAAAAATAGTGCATCACAAATATACTGTCTGAGCCACCAACTAATTAGCAAATTCTAGTGATTTTGGGATACACTAGTAAAATACAAATTATAGTGCATGAGTTCATCAGTCACAAGAGTACACCATTGTTTAGCTGTTGCAGACTACATCCTATTCTCAGCATTGAGAATTTTTAATTTCACATCTCGTCAAAAACAGATTAAAAGCCAAGAAATGGTGTGTGTGCCTGTCCGTAGGAAAGCAAGTTAGTGTAGAAGTGGACTATAATAGTTTTTGTTTTAAGTGGCATTCAGTTGGTACTTTGAACTATCTCACATGCAACAGAAAAAATTTACATGAAGCACAACAACCCCCAACTCAGGCTTGCATTAATGTCACTCAGTTGTTTCTTTTATAAGAAATGGACAATAAATGTAGTCTTCCCAGCATTGCTCTCCTCTTGAAAATAAATGAAAATTTGACTAATCCTTAACAGTAGATTTTTTTTATAAAAGAAAAATATCATCTAACAAATTAATTGAAAGGGCCTTTTGTTTCACTTGAAGGACTTTCCACAATATTGCCAATTTATTTCTTTAGGAATTATGTGGACAAGATTTGTACATTTTAGCATAAGTTTTGTTTAGGTAATCTTACTCTATGACTTTTTGGGGGTTTTAACTTTCAATGTGCTTTTCTGTCTTTAGGTTTTACTACTTCAGGTACTTACAAAGAAAATGAGGAAGCTACCAACATTGAATTTGTTCCTGGCATTGATCCCTCTGATAAAGCCAGTGAGACACATGACCCTGAAGCAAATGAAAACCTGCAACACAATCATCATCTGCATAAGGTTTCTGACTGGGTAGCGGATAGAGTAATGCCTCAGCATCTTAAACAAGATGAAACTGCTGATAAATTATCACATGCTTCCAATAATGGCAAGAGTTGGAATAATTTTTTGACGCCACTGAACAGTAGACCCACTTCCCGTAACAGGAGGGAGCGTAGAATTTTTGCCGCAGCTTGTCACACGGTGGCTAAAAGGCTAACTATGGAATCTAAAGTGATGTTGACTAATAGGTTTGATGTCCAGGCTGGAGATACTGAGGACAGTTGTGTACTTTCAGTTGTTGACTCTGTTCAACCGGAGAAGGCATGTGTAATTGAAAATACTGTTATGCAGAACAAGGGGGAGTCCTATTTTGAGTTTAGATTGTCACCTTTATCTGATGCAAATCAAAGTCCTCTGCATTATGGTTGCTGTAAAACAAATCTTCAAAGAAACACAATTATCCATGATGACCTTGACAGTAATTATACATTTGTGCCAATTGCTACACAATTATCAACCAAGCAACTAGCCTGCACTTCGATTATATCTCACACAGTATCATCTCACTCCTCCTCTATGTCTAATGTTTTGTACAAAACAAAGCAACTTTTCTCCGATCTTAAAAATTGTAAGAGAACTTTGAAAAACAAGACTGGTCTGTCTGAACCCCAGCCAATGAAACCAAAAGAAAATATAGAGATATCAACTTCTTTTAATAAAGATAAACATTTTGAGGGAACTCTTGCTGTTGACGAAGAATTGCCAAATGAAGATCGGAGACTTGACTTGTATACTTTTGTAGAAGCTGAAAAGAGAGAATGTTCTGTTAATACAGATTTTCACATTGGTAATAGAAAAATTGCAGTGTTGGCATCCACTTTGAAGAGCAGAAAATTGATTGCTGAAGTAGACAATGATTCATTCTTGGCTTCTTCAGAACCTGTATTGGTACAGTCTTTGCCAGAATGTGAAACAAAATATACGGAAAGTGCTTTTACAGAAGTTAAGAAAATACCATACAACATACCATCTTCCACTATATCTAGTCTTGGAATGACTTTGAACAAGTCCACCAAGTTAACAGAGGGATGTATGAATTCACATAAGGAAGCACGAGCAGCTCTTTCTGCATCTATCACCAAAACAAAATTCTATGAGCTTGCTGAAATTACCCAACCTTCACACTACATTGTACCAATACAAGAAGAGAACACAAGTAGAATGGAATTGAAATCTCAGAGTGCAGATGGTGATATCAGTTCTGTGACAACAATAAAAGAAATTTGTACTGTTTTAGAAAACACACAAACCCCACTAATATGTGGACATTCTGAATCTTGTAAATGTGGGCCCAATTTTAATGACCTAAAGACTGCTGAACACACAGATTTATCTGCTGAAAACCTTTCAAAAGGGAAATTGTTAGAAAAACTCGAAAATGAGAGCATGGAAGTGAACTCTGCACATGAAGTTGTCAATGAATGTGTCACATCAAAAAATAGATTTGGGAATCAAGAAAGTAATAGTCCAATCTCTTCAGCTAATGCAGAGATCAAAACTGAAACTCCTAAAGTCAATGTTGCAATCGAAAATGTTAAACAGCCCCCAATTGCCTTTGTAAAAACACAAACTGTTGATTCCAGTGCAACCATGTCTCAGCCGAAATTGCTTGGGAAATGCGCTTGTTTGACAGCTAGTCAAACAGAGCTAACGGAATTGTTTGGCATATTAGAGGATGCAGGTAGCCAGTTTGAATGTACGCAATTTAGAAAACAATCTGCAATTGATGTAACTAACAAGGATACCAACCTGCTGATTAATGAGCGTTTAGGTCACACTCCACCAGCTCCTATTTTGGATAGATGGAAGGAGATTGATTTTGATGAAAGTTTGGAGATTGAACCTTCAGTGCTGTTGAATGTTAAGCCATGTAACTCGCAACAACAAGCAGAGTCCTCAAAGATGAGATCTGAAATCTATCAACCGAATACAGAAAAAATAGATCAAACCATACCAGATAAACTTGCTGATTTCTTTGTTGGCTTGAGTAATAAAGAGAAAGAAATTGCATCATCTACAGTACCAAATTTCCATACAAATTCTATGGAACTTACCTCAAATAGTGTTAAAGTAAAACCAGTTACAGTGCTTGATCAAGCAATTCCACCCCTGAAAGATGAAGTGAATTTTAAAGGAGAATATGGGGGTTTTTGTGCAGCAAATGGAAATAAAATAAAGCTCTCTGTTGAGAGTCTGAAAAAAGCAGCGAACGTTTTCAAGGACATTGACAATGATCAAACTACTACTCAGATACATGCAATTAGTAGTTTAAGTTATTTACCAGATGGTTCTGTCATTGAGTCTGCAAAGGTAACTGAGGGTAAATTAAATTATGTTCGAAAAACAGTAAAAAGTAGTGAGTCATACCAGCTTCATGCAGCTCATGACAATCATTTAACTGTAAAGACTAAAAATATTCAGGATAACACGTTGAAATGTGAGAGTAAAATTGAGAACAGTGATAGAAAAATAAGTGGTTTTCAGACAGTAGGGAGCAGGAGGTTCACTGTATCTGACGAAGCAACTCTAGATAAAGGAATATATTTAACTACCGAGCAAAATGTAATGAAAAAATCTGATCGTAAGAACAACGGGCAACCTAGTTCAATTAAAAATACAATTTGGGAAAAGAACACATGGCAACCTGGCTACAATGGCACAGAAGACACTGGGAACAAGGAATTAGTTGACTGTAAAATAGAGCCCACAGGTGATTACTTATTGCCCAAAACTTTTGCTAGCCATTTCAAACCCTTGTTTGAAGCACCAGCTATTGCGGGCAGTGATGAAATCAAGTGTTTCCAGACTGCAAGTGGTAAGAGAGTTACAAACTCCAAAGGAAACCTGAATAAAGCGAAAAGTTTGCTTGCGACTGAAGAATGCTGCAGTGAAAACTGCCAAAACTCTCAGCTACCTGCAGAAATAGCAAAAAATTCACCTCAACAACTTGATGAGAGCAAGAATACTTTTCAAAGCCATGTGGGAAAAAAAGGTTCAAATCTAGAACTCGGTGATCAAAAAGGGAGTAGTCAGACAGTATTAAATGTTTCGGTTTGTGCTGCATTTATAGTTCACAGTGAGAAAAATATCTGTAAGGATACTAATTCAATTCAAAATAATTCACTATTTGCTGCTACAGGCACTGGAATGAAAGGATTCCAAACTGCCAGTGGTAAGATGGTTCCTGTGTGCAAAGCATCTCTTGATAAAGCAAAAATTTTATTTGCTGAGGAGGATCTATTAAATAAAACTAGAAAACATTCTGTTGAAACATTTTCCACTGTATCTCTGTGTCCACATACTGGCTCACCTTTAATTCAGAGTGCAGCAAAAAGTGCAATGAAGAATCAGTTGGCGAATAACTGCAGTCCTGAAATGCTTCACCTCTTGAATCCTGAAAGTCACAGCAAGTTGCATGATTTTTCTGTTCAAAGTGAACATATATCTGAGCATTCGAATCTGGGCATTGGTCTAGAAATGAAAGGTTTCCAGACTGCTAGTGGTAGAAGAGTCAGTGTGTCAAAGGTGGCTTTGGATAAAGGGAAGGCTTTGTTTATTGAAGAGGATTGTAATAAATTGAGAATTCAAGATAGTTTAATATCAGATGCAAAAATTAAAGATGTATCTTGTGAGGGCAATGTTTTAAATGATGGAGACTTTGAGGAAGCTGAACTTCCACAAAGGTTAGATATGAGAAACCAAATGAACAGTCTTCCAGTGAAGCAGTCTTTAGGGTTCTGTACAGCAAATGGAAGCATTGTTTCAGTTAGTGAGACAAACTTAAAATATGTAAAAGAGAAATGTTCAGATGATGAACCTGAGGAAAGCAAAATTTCACTTTCAAATACTGCAAATATTAATCCAGATGTTGTTGCTGGTGATGTATCTGAGCCTCCTCACCGGTTTCTTAAAACTGGACTTATTGCCTTCAGCACAGCAAGTGGAAAATCTGTACATGTATCAGAAGAATCTTTACAGAAATACAAACATTTCTTTACTGAAGAAGGAGTTAATAAGGCGAAATTTAAGAGGACCATAGACAAAGATTTGAAATCCAAGGAAAACAGACTTTCTGAAGAAACGGATCCAGATACCTCCAGCACAAAGGCATCTCTTGGATTCAACACAGCAAGCGGAAAAGCAGTTTTTATTTCTGATGATGCACTTCAGAAAGTTAAGTATATGTTGAAAGAATTTGACATAAATGATTCTTTAAGTAGCTCAAAATGTTCAAAAAGTACATCTTGCGACAAACCTCAGCAGTTGCCATTAACATCTACTTGTTCTTCATCACTGTTTCATAATACCACAATGAGCAATGAACAAACATGTGAAGAAGAAAGTTCAGAGTTGATTCACAAAATATCAAGTAACTGCACAGAGAGTGGTTTGGTCATGCAAAATCCTGCCCAAGTAAAGTCAAGTGAAAAGGAGATTAATAGATCTACAAGAAATTTGGCAGCATCTTGGAATAAGTGTATTCTCATGTCTGGATTTCAAACAGCTAAGGGGAAAGAAGTAATGGTAGAAGAAAGTAGTTTAACTGCAGCAAGAATGCATCTGGCTTCAGATGAAAGTGATAAATTGGACCGTACTGCTGAGAGAGTTGATGTGCATATTGAAAGTAGAATTAAACCAATTTGCAAAGTAAGCAATATATCTACATCTATAGTGCATGCATTGAAGAGTAATCATGGCACACATTGCAAAACGCTAGAAAATGACATGGAAAAAGAGGCTGTGGAGGGTTCCAAGGTTTTGATGGAAGATGATGAACCTTTTGGCACTACACCAAGCAAGGTTTTTAGAACAACCTATGACAGCACAGATCAATCCATTAGACCAGAATTAAGAACAGGAAAAAGACGGAGATCAGAGGGAAAAACTGCAACAGGTAAGTTATATTAAATTTGGTGAAATTATTTAGGGTAATTTTTTTGAATTCTATAAAGGCATAATCCAGATGGCATGAGTCATTTGAGCCCTGGATGCTCCAATGTAGACCACTATTATGCACCTATTTAGTAGGTAGAGCAAACTGCTCATTCTACCTCCAATCAAGCATTAACTCATTTAAGTATCGGAATATTAAGCACAGCCAGTCCACAGATGGTGCAGTGTAGCTGTTGGCCACCGAAGGTCGAACAGTTCTTGACTAACCTTTGATTCTCTCCATCTCTGCAACTCTCCTCCTTCTAAAAAGCCACTTCAAAACAATTCACTTTAATCTAGCTATCACCTTCCTAATCACCCCCTTCCTGGCTTGGTGTCTTTCATTATGCCTATTGGGGAAGTGCCTTAGGGCATCTTTGATATTAAAAGCATGAGATAAAAGCAAGTTGTTTCTGGAAAGTGATCTGTGTTTTTTCCCCTAAATTATGTTGATTCCATGTATTGTAAGGTAACTCTCAGTTTCTGTTTAACCTGTATGTGCATATTTTCTCCAAATTTGGGCCCAATTTCTTTTTTTTTTTTGCTTTGCCCACTCCTACTTTCTTTACCACTTCCGGCCCTGCTCTACATAGAAACATAGAAAATAGGAGCAGGAGTAGGCCGTTAGGCCCTTTGAGCCTGCTCCGCCGTTCATTATGATCATGGCTGATCATCCAACTCAGTAACCTGTTCCCGCTTTCGCCCCATACCCTTTGATCCCTTTAGACCCAAGAGCTATATCTAACTCCTTCTTGAAAACATACAATGTTTTGGCCTCAACTGTTTTCTGTGGTAGCGAATTCCACAGGTTCACCACTCTGGGTAAAGAAATTTCTCCTCATTTCAGTCCTGAAAGGTTTACCCTGTATCCTTAGACTATGACCCCTGGTTCTGGACTCCCCCGCCATCGGGAACATCTTTCCTGCATCTACCCCGTCAAGTCCCGTTAGAATTTTATAGGTTTCTATGAGATCCCCCCTCACTCTTCTGAACTCCAGCGAATATTAGAATTAGAATTTTAGAATTAGAACATTACAGCGCAGTACAGGCCCTTCAGCCCTCGATGTTGCGCCGACCTGTGAAACCATCCGACCTACAATATTCCATTTTCATCCATATGTCTATCCAATGACCACTTAAATGCCCTTAAAGTTGGCGAGTCTACTACTGTTGCAGGCAGGGCGTTTCATGCCCCTACTACTCTCTGAGTAAAGAAACTACCTCTAACATCTGTCCTATATCTATCACCCCTCAACTTAAAGCTATGTCCCCTCGTGTTTGCCATCACCATCCGAGGAAAAAGACTCTCACCAGAGTTTTGTACAGCTGCAGCATGACCTCGTGGCTCCGAAACTCGATCCCCCTACTAATAAAAGCTAACACTACCAAGAATCTTCCCATTAGCCCAGTACTCTGCATTCCTGTTACTCCTTCCAAAGTGAATCACCTCACACTTTTCCGCATTAAGCTCCATTTGCCATCTCTCAGCCCAGCTCTGCAGCCTATCTATGTCCCTCTGTACCCTACAACATCCTTCGGCACTATCCACAACTCCACCGACCTTCGTGTCATCCGCAAATTTACTAACCCACCCTTCTACACCCTCTTCCAGGTCATTTATAAAAATGACAAACAGCAGTGGCCCCAAAACAGATCCTTGCGGTACACCACTAGTACTTAAACTCCAGGATGAACATTTGCCATCAACCACCACCCTCTGTCTTCTTTCAGCTAGCCAATTTCTGATCCAAAGCTCTAAATCACCTTCAACCCCATACTTCCGTATTTTCTGCAATAGCCTACCGTGGGGAACCTTATCAAACGCCTTACTGAAATCCATATACACCACATCCACTGCTTTACCCTCATCCACCTGTTTGGTCACCTTCTCGAAAAACTCAATAAGGTTTGTGAGGCACGACCTACCCTTCACAAAACCGTGCTGACTATCGCTAATGAACTTATTCTTTTCAAGATGATTATAAATCCTGTCTCTTATAACCTTTTCCAACATTTTACCCACAACCGAAGTAAGGCTCACAGGTCTATAATTACCAGGGCTGTCTCTACTCCCCTTCTTGAACAAGGGGACAACATTTGCTATCCTCCAGTCTTCCGGCACTATTCCTGTCGACAATGACGACATAAAGATCAACAACAAAGGCTCTGCAATCTCCTCCCTGGCTTCTCAGAGAATCCTAGGATAAATCCCATCTGGCCCAGGGGACTTATCTATTTTCACACTTTCCAAAATTGCTAACATCTCCTCCTTGTGAACCTCAATCCCATCTAGCCTAGTAGTCTGAATCTCCGTATTCTCCTCAACAACATTTTTTCTCTACTGTAAATACTGACGAAAAATATTCATTTAACGCTTCCCCTATCTCCTCTGATTCCACACACAACTTCCCACTACTATCCTTGATTGGCCCTAATCTAACTCTAGTCATTCTTTTATTCCTGATATACCTATAGAAAGCCTTAGGGTTTTCCTTGATCCTATCCGCCAATGACTTCTCGTGTCCTCTCCTTGCTCTTCTTAGCTCTCCCTTTAGATCCTTCCTGGCTAGCTTGTAACTCTCAAGCGCCCTAACTGAGCCTTCACGTCTCATCCTAACATAAGCCGCCCTCTTCCTCTTGACAAGCGCTTCAACTTCTTTAGTAAACCACGGCTCCCTTGCTCGACAACTTCCTCCCTGCCTGACAGGTACATACTTATCAAGGACACGCAGTAGCTGTAGCTGCTCCTTGAATAAGCTCCACATTTCGATTGTGCCCATCCCCTGCAGTTTCCTTCCCCATCCTACGCATCCTAAATCTTGCCTAATCGCATCATAATTTCCTTTTCCCCAGCTATAATTCTTGCCCTGCGGTATATACCTGTCCCTGCCCATCGCTAAGGTAAACCTAACCGAATTGTGATTACTATCACCAAAGTGCTCACCTACATCTAAATCTAACACCTGGCCGGGTACCAAATCCAATGTGGCATCGCCCCTTGTTGGCCTGTCTACATACTGTGTCAGAAAACCCTCCTGCACACACTGGACAAAAACTGACCCATCTAAAGTACTCGAACTGTAGTATTTCCAGTCAATATTTGGAAAGTTAAAGTCCCCCATAACAACTACCCTGTTACTCTCGCCCCTGTCGAGAATCATCTTCGCTATCCTTTCCTCTACATCTCTGGAACTATTCGGAGGTCTATAGAAGACTCCCAACAGGGTGACCTCTCCTCTCCTGTTTCTAACCTCGGCCCATACTACCTCAGTAGACGAGTCCTCAAACGTCCTTTCTGCCGCTGTAATACTCTCCTTGATTAACAATGCCACACCCCCCCCTCTTTTACCATCTTCTCTGTTCTTACTGAAGCATCTAAATCGCGGAACCTGCAACATCCATTCCTGCCCCTGCTCTACCCATGTCTCCGAAATGGCCACTGCATCGAGATCCCAGGTACCAACCCATGCTGCAAGCTCACCCACCTTATTCCGGATGCTCCTGGCGTTGAAGTAGACACACTTTAAACCAAGTTCTTGCTTGCCAGTGCCCTCTTGCGTCCTTGTAACCTTATCCCTGACCTCACTACTCTCAACATCCTGTACACTGGAACTACAATTTAGGTTCCCATTCCCCTGCTGAATTAGTTTAAACTCCCCCGAAGAGCACTAGCAAATCTCCCCCCCCCCAGGATATTGGTACCCCTCTGGTTCAGGTGAAGACCATCCTGTTTGTAGAGGTCCCACCTACCCCAGAAAGAGCCCCAATTATCCAGGAAACCAAAACCCTCCCTCCTGCACCATCCCTGCAGCCACGTGTTCAACTCCTCTCTCTCCCTATTCCTCGCTTCGCTATCACGTGGCACGGGCAACAACCCAGAGATAACAACTCTGTTTGTTCTCGCTCTAAGCTTCCACCCTAGCTCCCTGAATTTCTGCCTTAAATCCCCATCTCTCTTCCTACTTATGTCGTTGGTGCCTATGTGGACCACGACTTGGGGCTGCTCCCCCTCCCCCTTAAGGATCCCAAAAACACGATCTGAGACATCACGAACCCTGGCACCTGGGAGGCAACACACCAACCATGAGTCTCTCTTGTTCCCACAGAACCTCCTATCTGTTCCCCTAACTATGGAGTCCCCAATGACTAATGCTCTGCTCCTCTTCCCCCTTCCCTTCTGAGCAACAGGGACAGACTCTGTGCCAGAGACCTGTACCCCATTGCTTACCCCTGGTAAGTCGTCCCCCGCAACAGTATCCAAAACGGTATACCTGTTGTTGAGGGAAACGGCCACAGGGGATCCCTGCACTGCATGCTGGTTCCCTCTCCTTCCCCTGACGGTAACCCATCTACCTACTTCTTTTACCTGAGGTGTGACTACCTCCCCATAACTCCTCTCAATAACCCCCTCCGCCTCCCGAATGATCCGAAGTTCATCCAGCTCCAGTTCCCGAACGCGGTTCTCGAGGAGCTGGAGTTGGGTGCACTTCCCGCAGATGCAGTCAGCAGGGACACACTTGGCGACCCTTACCTCCCACATTCTGCAGGAGGAACATACAACTGCCTTAACCTCCATTCCCACTATTCTAAATTGCTACAACCAAAACTAAAATAAATTGATTTTAAACCGCCCAAATATATAGTTTTTACTTACCCAGCAGTCCCCTGGTCCTCCGAAAACAAAAGGGAATTAACTTTTAACTTACACTGAAATTGACCTCCCAGCTCCGTACCTCCGCTTCTGTCAAAGCTGCTGCAACCAATCCTAACCGACTCAATCTCTCCTCATATGTCAGTCCCACCATCCCAGGAATCAGTCTGGTAAACCTTCGCTGCACTCCCTCTATAGCAAGAACATCCTTACTCAGATAAGGAGACCAAAACTGCACACAGTATTCCAGGTATGGCCTCACCAAGGCCCTGTTTAATTGCAGCAAGACATCCTTGCACCTGTACTCGAATCCTCTCGCTATGAAGGCCAACATACCATTTGCCTTTTTTACCGCTTGTTGGACCTGCATGCGACTGGTGTACGAGAACACCCAGGACTTGCTGCATATTCCCCTCTCTCAGTTTATAGCCATTCAGATAATCTGCCTTCCTACTTTTGCTACCAAAGTGGATAACCTCACATTTATCCACATTATACTGCATCTGCCATGCATTAGCCCACTCACTCAACTTGTCCAAATCACCCTGAAGCCTCTCTGCATCCTCGTCACAGCTCGCCCTCCCGCCCAGTTTTGTGTCATCTGAAAATTTGGAGATATTACATCTGTTCTCTTCCGCTTTTCATCTCCAGCCTATTTTTTCTCCTGCTTCCATCCCTGGCCCAAGACTTTCTCAAACTAGCCTGTGGCCTCACTCTGCTCCTTTAGTATCTTGCACCATACCATTTACATCCTTTTCAAGAGGTAGGCCAAACTGTATAATATCCATTGCAGTTGACCATCCTGCCCATCTCAATCCTTGAGGGTTAACTTCTCTCATCATCTCCCCATAACTCCTTTATCTCTTCTATGCTACCTGGCCCTGCTTGTGGATTATCAATCATCACCCTGTTCTTTATTGTCCTGTAGAGTGCTGCAAGCTCTTGAATTTGCTTTCTGCAACTTCATTATAGCTAAATCAATTGGCACGATGTTTATAACAGAAACTTACTTATGGATGGTGACTCCCTCCCTCTTATCAAAGCCTTCTCACCTGGAGACACCTTTCATTATTTGCCCTGCTCAAACCGCCGTGGTGGTGGTATAACTCTTAGATAATTAGATAAGAACATAAGCAATAGAAGCAGAAGTAGCCCATATGGCCCCTTGAGCCTCCCCTTCTATTCAGTACGATCATGGCTGATCATCTTATAGAAATTACACCATGGAAACGCATCTTCTGGCCCAACCAATAATGTTTGTCTTTGTCCAACATAAAAGCAATAGTCCTAATCCCATGTGCTAGCCCTGATCTCAACCCTTTATTCCATTTTCCTTCAACCAGCTATCAAGTAATTAAATATTGACATGGCCCTCCCCACAGCCCCCCCCCCCCCACCCCCGCTTTAATGACTAACTCTGGTAGTGCACTCTGCAGCCTTGCAACTCTAGGTTTAAATAAACATTCTTCTGCCCTCTGTTGTCAATCTCATCTATTTAATTTTGTATGTATGTCCCAATAATTTAGACCTTTCAAACACTGAAAACAGTCTGTTTCTATTTGCTCTGTCTCATTCCTTTATAATTTTAAAACCCTAATCAAATCACTCCCAAGTCTCTTCCAATTAAAGTAGTTCCTTTCTTCACTTCTTTCTCTGTGTTTGTATTTCTTCATACCAGGCTGCATCCTAGTTAACATTATGCTGTACCATCTCCTGCCTTAAATCCTTCCTGTAGTTTGGAACTCAAAACTGCACTTCGTATTCCAACTCTATTGACAAGTTCCACCTCTGTTTTCTGGTAATTTTTCTTCCTTCAAGCATCTTACATTCTTCATCCCTTTCACTAAATACACCTTGTCTGCAGCCGTCCCAAACCCAGTGCCAGCTTCCTCTTAATGGGCTCCCCTTTTTTTCAGTTTTTGGTTTCTCGTTCAGTATTGCCTTTCATGAAAATTCTCCCACCCATACCCATGGTCATCCTCTCAATCTTACCATCTCAAGCAACTTCTCCATTTCACTGATTAATCTCGAAACAATTGCTCATTTCCCCCTTACCAACCACATTCCCTTACTTTTCTTCAAGCTCACTGCCCTCACCCTTGCTTCCTGCACAAAAGATTCTTTGCCCATTACCAATTCATTGATAAGCTCCCAAATCCCTCTTCTCTGACCCTCTATTTCTCACAAAATATCTGCTACTGTTGAGCCATTCAACTGCTTCCTTTAACATTTACATCAAATCAAATCACTGGTCATTTAATACTCATTCCATCCCCCCAGGTATCATCCTATTTGCACTCCCTTAACTTATTGCCAGATTGGGCCTAACCACATTAAGTTCTTCCTTACCTTAGTCTCCTCTGGAAAATCATCCTCTTATTATTACAGGGTCATCTAGAAGGGCAAAGGCAACCTACAGTTTCTTATTTTCATAACAAACAAACCCTTTTCCCAGTCCACACGCCTCCACGGTTACATCAAGTACAAAGAGCTCATGACTTTCTTTGTGTCTCAAGATTGAGACCTGACATGCAGCTGCCTGGACTGTCACCTCATCTCATTTCTTCCACCCCTGCATCTCATGCTTACTGACATTAATGTCTTCCTTTGCTCAGGTATTGTCTGTCTCCTTTCCAAAATTGCCATCACTTCATCCTCAAAAAGCCCATCCTTGATCCATCTGTCTTCCTGGGTCGTCTCTCTTTTTCTCGCTAAAATTTTGAACAGGTCCTTGCCATCTAACTCTATGCCTATGTCTTTCAAACATCCCTGTATGAACTCTTTCAGTCTGGCTTCCAACCTGCTCAACATTGAGATTACTTTGGCCGTAGTCACAGATTTTATCTTTTGCCTGTAACTGCAGCACATTATGCCTCCTTGACCCTCACGCTATGAAATTTGACAAAGTTGAACAAACCATCCTGTTGCATTGCCTTGCTTGCTGTCAGCTGAATGTAACTGCTCTTGTGTGATTCCACACCTACCTATTTCAATGCAGCCAGCACTTCTCCGACAGTGCATTTTCTTCCCACCCCACCGTTACCTCTGTAGCTCCCCAACGATACACCCTTGGTGCCTGTCTTCTTGGTCAGCTGCATTCTCTGCGGGGGTCAGGTTTCATACTTATGTGGATGACACCCAGTTTAACTCCAGTAACTTTCCCTTTGACTCCATAATCGCTTCTATGCTGCCAGACTGCCTGATTGATCTCACAGAAGGATGCCATTCGACCGATCATGTCCACGCTGGCTTTCTGCAACAGCAACTCGACTAGTCCCACTTCCCTGCCATTTCCCTGTAGCCCTGCAATTTTTATTCTATTCAGATAATTATCAAATTCCCTTTTGAAAGCCACAGTTGATCTGCCTTCACCACACTCTCAGGCAGTTCATGCCAAATCCTAAACACTGGTGTAAAAAAAAAGTTTTCTTCATGTCGACTTTTGGTTCTTTTGCCATTCATCTTAAGTCAGTGTCTTCTGGTTATCGACTCTTCCACCAGAATAATCACAGAATAATACAGTGCAGAAGAGGCCCTTCGGCCCATCGGGTCTGCACCGATGCATTAAAGACACCTGATCTGTCTACGTAATCTCATTTGCTAGCACTTGGCCCATAGCCTCGAATGTTATGAAGTGCCAAGTGCTCATCCAGGTATTTTTTAACAGATGTGAGGCAACCCGCCTCTACCACCCTCCCAGGCAGTGCATTCCAGACTGTCACCACCCTCTGGGTAAGAAAGTTCTTCCTCAAATCCCCCTTAAACCACCTGCCCCTCACCTTAAACTTGTGTCCCCTAGTAACTGACCCTTCAACTAAGGGGAACAGCTGCTCCCTATCCACCCTGTCCATGGCCCTCCTAATCTTGTACACCTCGATCAGGTCACCCCTCAATCTTCTCTGCTCCAGCGAAAACAACCCAAGCCTATCCAACCTCTCTTCATAGCTTAAATGTTCCATCCCAGGCAGCATCCTGGTGAATCGCCTCTGCACCCCCTCCAGTGCAATCACATCCTTCCTATAATGTGGCGACCAGAATTGCACACCGTACTCCAGCTGTGGCCTTACCAAAGTTCGATACAACTCCGACATGACCTCCCTGCTTTTGTAATCTATGCCTCGATTGATAAAGGCAAGTGTCCCATATGCCTTTTTCACCACCCTATTAACCTGCCCTCTGCCTTCAGAGATTTATGGACAAACACGCCAAGGTCCCTTTGTTCCTTGGAACTTCCCAGTGTCAGGCCATTCATTGAATACTTCCATGTCACATTACTCCTTCCAAAGTGTATCACCTCACACTTTTCAGGGTTAACTTCCTGTCTGCCACTTTTCCGCCCATTTGACCATCCTGTCTATATATATATATATATATTTTTTTTTTTTTTTTTTTTATTCATTCATGGGATGTTGGTGTCGCTGGCCAGGCCAGCATTTATCGCCCATCCCTAATTGCCCTTGAGAAGGTGGTGGTGAGCTGCCTTCTTGAACCACTGCAGTCCATTTGGGGTAGGTACACCCATAGTGCTGTTAGGAAGGGAGTTCCAGGATTTTGACCCAGCAACAGTGAAGGAATGGCGATATAGTTCCAAGTCAGGATGGTGTGTGACTTGGAGGGGAACTTGCAGGTGGTGGTGTTCCCATGTATTTGCTGCCCTTGTCCTTCTAGTTGGTAGAGGTCACGGGTTTGGAAGGTGTTGTCTAAGGAGCCTTGATGCATTGCTGCAGTGCATCTTGTAGTTGGTACACACTGCTGCCACTGTGTGTCGGTGGTGGAGGGAGTGAATGCTTGTAGATGGGGTGCCAATCAAGCGGGTTGCTTTGTCCTGAATGGTGTCGAGCTTCTTGAGTGTTGTTGGAGCTGCACCCATCCAGGCAAATGGAGAGTATTCCATCACACTCCTAACTTGTACCTTGTAGAGGGTGGACAGGCTTTGGGGAGTCAGGAGGTGAGTTACTCGCCTCCGGATTCGTAGCCTCTGACCTGCTCTTCTAGCCTACTCCAGTTCAGTTTCTGGTCAATGGTAACGCCTAGGATGTTGATAGTGGGGGTTCAGCAATGGTAATGCTGTTGAATGTCAAGGGGAGATGGTCATTGCCTGGCACTTGTGTGGCGCGAATGTTACTTGCCACTTATCAGCCCAAGCCTGGATATTGTCCCGGTCTTGCTACATTTCTACATGGACTGCTTCAGTATCTGAGGAGTCACGAATGGTGCTGAACATTGTCCACTCATCGGCGAACATCCCTACTTCTGACCTTATGATTGAAGGAAGGTCATTGATGAAGCAACTGAAGATGGTTGGGCCTAGGACACTACCCTGAGGAACTCCTGCAGTGATGTCCTGGAGCTCAGATGATTGACCTCCAGCAACCACAACCATCTTCCTTTGCACTAGGTATGACTCCAGCCAGCGGAGGGATTTCCCCCTGATTCCCATTGACCTTAGTTTTGCTAGGGCTCCTTGATGCCATACTCGGTCAAATGCTGCCTTGATGTCGAGGGCAGTCACTCTCCCCTCACCTCTGGAGTTCAGCTCTTTTGTCCATGTTTGAACCAAGGCTTTAATGAGGTCAGAAGCTGAGTGGCCCTGGCGGAACCCAAACTGAGCGTCACTGAGCAGGTTATTGCTAAGCAAGTGCTACTTGATGGCACTGTTGATGACACCTTCCATCACTTTACTGATGATTGAGAGTAGACTGATGGGGCGGTAATTGGCCAGGTTGGATTTGTCCTGCTTTTTATGTACAGGACATACCTGGGCAATTTTCCACATTGCAGGGTAGATGCCAGTGTTGTAGCTGTACTGGAACAGCGGAGTGAATTGAATTGGCTGAAGTCTGGCATCTGTGATGCTGGGGACTTCAGGAGGGGGCCGAGATGGATCATCAACTTGGCACTTCTGGCTGAGGATTGTTGCAAATGCTTCAGCCTTATCTTTCGCACTGATGTGCTGGGCTCCCTCATCATTGAGGATGGGGATATTTGTGGAGCCACCTCCTCCAGTTAGTTGTTTAATTGTCCACCACCATTCACGGCTGGATGTGGCAGGACTGCAGAGCTGAGATCTGATCCGTTGGTTATGGGATCGCTTAGCTCTGTCTATTGCATGCTGCTAACGCAGTTTGGCACGCAGATAGTCCTGGGTTGTAGCTTCACCAGGTTGACACCTCATTTTGAGGTATGCCTGATGCTGCTCCTGGGCATGCCCTCCTGCACTCTTCATTGAAGCAGGTTTGGTCTCCTGGCTTGATGGTAATGGTAGAGTGGGGGATATGCCGGGCCATGAGGTTACAGATTGTGGTTGAGTACAATTCTGCTGCTGCTGATGGCCCACAGCACCCCATGGATGCCCAGTTTTGCATTGCTAGATCTGTTCGAAATCTATCCCATTTAGCACGGTGATAGTGCCACACAACACGATGGAGGGTATCCTCAATGTGAGGATGAGACTTAGTCTCCACATGGACTGCGGTGGTCACTCCTACCAATACAGTCATCGACAGAAGCATCTGCAGCAGGCAGATTGGTGAGGATGAGGTCAAGTATGTTTTTCCCTCGTGTTGGTTCCCCCACCACCTGCTGCAGACCCAGTCTAGCAGCTATGTCCTTTAGGGCTCGGTCAGTCGTGGTGCTACCGAGCCACTCTTGGTTTTGGACATTGAAGTCCCCCACCCAGAGTACATTCTGTGCCCTTGCCACCCTCAGTGCTTCCTGTAACCCAAGACATTCAACCTCACTGTTAACCACTCGGCCAATCTTTGTGTCATCCGCGAACTTACTGATCCTACCCCCACATAGTCGTTTATATGAATGACAAACAATAGGGGACCCAGCACAGATCCCTGTGGTACACCACTGGACACTAGCTTCCAGTCACTAAAACAGCCGTCTGTCATCACTCTGTCTCCTACAGCTAAGCCAATTTTGAATCCACCTTATCAAGTTACCCTGTATCCCATGTGCATTTGCTATCTTGATGAGTCTCCCATGTGGGACCTTGTCAAAGGCTGCTGAAATCCATGTAAACTACATCAACTGCACTCCCCTCATCTACGTACCTGGTCACATGCTCAAAAAATTCAATCAAATTTGTTAGGCATGACCTCCCTCTGACAAAGCCGTGCTGACTATTCCTAATCAAATTTTGCCTCTCCAAGTGGAGATAGTTTCTGTCCTTCAGGATTTTCTCCAATAGTTTCCCTACCACTGACGTGAGACTCACAGGTCTGTAGTTCCCTGGCTTACCTCTACAACCTTTCTTAAATAGTGGGACCACATTAGCTGTTCTCCAGTCCTCTGGCACCTCCCCTGTGGCCAGAGAGGAATTAAAAATTTGGGTCAGAGCCCCTGCAATCTTCACCCTCGCCTCCCACAGCATCCTGGGACACAAATCGTCAGGAACTGGAGATTTGGCTACTTTTAAGCCTGCCAAAACCTCCAATACCTTGTCACTGCCTATGACAATTTGCTCAAGAACCTCACAGTCTCTCTCACTGAGTTCCATATCTACTTCCTCATTCTCTTGGATGAAGACAGATGTGAAGTATTCGTTCAACACCCTACCAATGTCCTCTGGCTAAACCCACAGATTTCCCCCTTGGTCCCTAATGGGTCCTACTCTTTTTTCCTGGTTATCCGCTTCCCATTGATATACTTATAGAATATCTTGGGATTTTCCCCACTTTTACCAGCCAGAGCTTCTTTATGTCTCATGCTCCTCCCTATTACCCTAGAGGGAACATGTTGGGCCACAAATGGGAATAATTTCTCACTATCTACTTTGTCCAGATCCCTCATGATTTTGAATACGTCTATCAAATCTCCTCTCAACCTTCTCTAAAGGAAACAAGCCCAGCTTCTCCAATCTGTTCATACAAGTGAAGTCCCTGATCCCTAGAACCATTTGCAAATCTTTTCTGCACCCTCTCCAATGCCTTCACATCTTTCCTAAAGTTTAGTGCACAGAGATCGACATGATACTGCAGTTGAGGCCAAGGGTTCACCATAACTTCCTTGCTTTTGCACTCTATGCCTATATTTATAAAGCCAATATTCTGTATGCCTTATTAACTGCTTTCCCAATTTGCCTTGCCATCTTCAGTGATTTGTGCACATATTCCCCCAGTTCCTTCTGTTCTTGCACACCTTTTAGAACTGTATCATTTATTTTATATTGTTTCTCTCGTTCTTCCTACTATAATGTATCAATTCATACTTCTCTGCATTAAATTTCATCTGTCATGTGTCCGCCCATTCCACCAGCTTGTCAATGTCCTCTTGAAGACTATCAGTGTTCTCTTCGCAGTTCACAATGCTTCCAAGTTTTGTGTCATTTGCAAATTTTGAATTTGTGCCCTGCACATCCAAGCCTAGGTCATTAATATACAGCAAAAGCTTTGTTATCTGGCGTGTGCCAACCTAAGAGGTGCCAGATAAGCAATAATTCTGGTTAATCAAGAATTGGTACTTACCAAGGCGGGTGGGATTTGACCTCCCGTTTCGAAGTAATTGCCGGGAGAGCGAAGGATACCCAAGGCCTAGCATTGGAAAAGCCGATTCCTAATTTTTCTTTAATCCTTTGGGGTTGGTGCCAAGATAGTACATGGGAGAGTCTGCCCTTTCAAACAAGCGCTCCCTGGTGGAGATTGTATGTGGAACTCGGGAGCAAAATGCATCTGACTGCAGGGTCCAAGAATCCCATTGTAGCAAATAGGGAACCAGTAATGGAGGCAAGGTAGCATTTCTAATCGCAGATGGCAATCTGAATTCTTGCGGAGATTTCAGATAATGGAGCTTGCCGGTTGGCTAAGTGCCAGACAACAAAGCTTTTACTGTCGATCAAGAAAAGCAGTGGTCCTCATACCAACCCCTGGAAAGCCCCACTCATAACTTTCTCCAGTCTGAAAAACAACTGTTCACCACTACACTGTTTCCTGTCACTCGGCCAACTTCACATCCGTGCTGCGGCTGTCCCTTTTATTCCATGTGTTTTAATTTTGCTGCCAAGCCTGTTATGTGACACTTTTTTAAATGCCATTTTTGAAGTCCAGATACACCACATCAACCGTGTTACCCTCATCAACCATCTGTTTCCTCAACAAAAAATTCAAGCAAGTTAACTAATCATGATTTGCCTTTAACAAACCCTGCTGGCTTTATTTAATTATTCCCCATTTGTCTAAGTGACTGTTAATTTTGTCCTGGATTGTTGTTTCTAAAAGCTTTCCCACAACTGAGGTTAAACTGACTGGCTTGGAGTTGCTGGGCTTATCCTTACGCCCTTTTTTTGAACATTTGCAATTCCAGTTGTCTGGCACCACCCCTGTATCTAAGGAGGTTTGGAAGGTTATAGCCATTGCCTCTGCAATTTCCAGCCTGTCCTCAGTATCCTTGGATGCATCTGATATGGTCCGGTGACTTATCACCTTTAAGTACATCCAGCCTTTCTAATACCTCCTCTTCATAATTTTTTAGCCCCTCCAGTGTCTCGGCTGCCTCTCCTTTCACTATGACTTGGGCAGCATCTTCTTCCTTGGCAAAGACAAATGCAAAATACTCATTTCACACCTAAAGCATGCCCTCTCCCTCCCTGCTTAAATCCCCTTTTTGGTACCTAATAGGCCCCAGTCCTCCTTTTATGCCCTTTTACTATTTATATGCCTATGGAAGACTTTTGGATTCCCTTTTATGTTAGCTGCCAGTCTCTTCTCATACTTTCTCTTTGCTTCTCTCATTTGTTTTTTCACTTCCTCTTTGAAATTTTGGTATTCAGCCTAGTTTTCACTTGTATTATCAACCTGACATCTGTCATATGCCGTCTTCTCCTGATTGATCTTGTTCTTTTTGTTTTCATCCACAGAGCTCTGGCTTTGTTTGTCCTACCTTTTCCTCCTCATGGGAATGTACCTCAACTGTATCCGAACCATCTCCTTAAAGGCGGCTCATTGTTCTATTACGCTTTTGTCCGCCAGTCTTTTGTTTCCAATTTACCAGGGCAAGATCTGTTCTTACCCCACTGAAATTAGCTCTCCTCCAATTAATTATTTTTTTACTCTGGATTGCTACTTGTCCTTTTTCATAGCTAACCTAAACCTTATAATACTATGATCACTATCCCTGAAATGTTCCCCAACTGACACTTGTTCTGCTTTACCCAAATCTTTCCCAGAACCAGATGCAGCAAACATATTTTGCTTTCTTCCTTGTTGGACCAGAAACATACTGATCTAGAAAATTCTCTTGAAGACGCTTTAGAAACTGTTCCCCGTCTCTGCCGTTTACACTATTACTATCCTAGTCTATGTTTGGATTAAGTCCCCCATTGTAACTACTTTGTAGTTTTGCACTTTTCTGTTACTTCCTTGCAAATTTGTTCCACTATTTATTTCGCACTAGTTGGTGGCTTATAGAATACACCCAGTAGTGTGATGGTACCTCTATTGTTTCTTAGTTGTAACCAAAGTCTGTGTTGTGGACGTCAAAAATTCCTTTAAGTTAACAGTGAGGAAGTGGAAGTGTGAGGACCTTTTTAAATAATGCATGGTTATTAATAAAACTGGATGATTTTTGTTTCAGAGGAACCACTACCAAAAAGACAGCTGTTGCCTGAATTTGACAGAACAATATGCAGTGAGCACAAAGTGACATTCAAACCTTTAATATGTAATCCTGAAGGTAGGCTGCTAATTCTGTATGATTGAGTTCTAAAACTATATGATGACATTTTCACATTTGTGTTTGAGTTCACTTTATTTTAGAGCTATCGTTTATTACCTTTATACGTTCCCTTCCGCTTCGAGTATGCATTATTTCTAGCTCAGAGGATTTAAATTTGAAAGTGAGGAACTGGACAATGTTGGTCTCATTTCATTGCTTATTTTTCTATGTGTGGGCAAACTTACTGGTTTCTCTTCATGGCAACCTGAACTATATTGGAAAATTACAGCTATTGTCTGTGTTCGAGCCTTCTAAGCTGTTCGTATCCAACACATGCTTCTTCTCCAGGCTTGACACACATGCACTGACTGCCAACCAAACAGCTTGGCAGTTTTTGCCCATCCAGATGTTCTGTGCCTGCTATGGGCTTGTCCAATCAAAGGAGAGTTGTCAATTTTATGCCCCTATTGACATGGCTTCTGTCGTAAGCCTAACCTGAGCAAGGTGACAAACAGTAACACTGTTGCCAGCCCAGCCCTCATTGTCCCCTTGATAATAAAACATTTACTTAGCTTAACTATAAATTCCTTTCTTTAAAAATATTTTTAACAAAACAGTCACTTTCATAACAGTGAGCTGTGTAGTTTTATTTGGACAACAGTGGATTTTTTTAACCATTGAGGGATGAAAAATGTAACTTTTTTTTTCTCCAGGAGTACTTCATGACCGAAGGAAGTTCATGTACAGGGTACCACTTAAGCCTGTCATCTGTGGACTATCTAAAGACAAAAGGTAATTTCAATTGTATGTTTCAGAAATGAAATTTAACCTCTGATTTAAAAAGTAGAATTTTGATTTGAATATTTTTGGTACTTGATTGGAAAAGCCAAACTTATAAATTATGATAGTTAATACTAGATCCACAAACACATTTGTATTTTAAATTAATTTCCATGCTCCAGACTGATTTTTGTATTGGTATTTAAAATGTAATTTCAAGGCCCCCTCTTATTTTTTCAGAATTTTCAGACTCTCAACTTTTATTTTCCCAAGTATTTATTGACTTATCTTTTAAAAGCTATTATGGATTCTACTTCTGCTTCTGGCATTCTGTGTCCCAACAACTCTAGATATAAAAAATTCACCTAACCTCTTCCTTTTGTTTTTTTTTGTGACAATCCTAAATTTATTCCCTTCAGTTGCCAATTTAGCGAACAGTGGAAGTAGTACTTCCCTACTGACATTGCTCAGATCACTCATAATTTTCAGCACCTCATTGGATTTTCTCTTATCCTCCTTTGCTCTGACACAAAGGTTTCTCTGGTCTTTACTCATAATTTGTCAGTTCCAGTATTGTCTTAATCTCTCCTGTCCATAATCTAAAGCCTTTCTGAAATAGGGTGCCAAAAATCGGACGGAATACAGTAACTGTGGCATAAAGATTTGTACAGGTTTAGCATTACCTTTTTAAATTCATTCTTGAGATTTGCATGTTGCTGGCAAGGCTGACATTTATTGCCCTGTTATCCTGAGAAGTTAGTAGTGGGCCTTCTTAAACCATTGTTAGATGTTTAATGCAGCTTGCTAAGCCACTTCAGAGGACAGTTAAGCGTCATCCATTTTGGTGTGGATTGGAGTCACTTGCCAAATCAGATGAGAACAGCAGCTTTCCTTCCCTAAAGGACATTAGTGAACCATATGTGTTTCTACATCAATCAACTAGCTTCACAGTCATTGATGCCAGCTTTTTAATTGCAAGTTTTTTTTTTGATCTGAATTCAAATTCTCAAACTACCATGGTAGGTTTTGAATGTGCATTCTCTGAATTATTAGTTCAGGTCTCTAGGTTAAAAATGTAGTAACATAAGCACTACCAACTGAAACCATTACTTGTACTCGCTTCGATTTTCGGTATTGAAAAAAAGTTTGCATTCTTTGCTTTATTTTGTATCTGTGTTCTCACTCTAGCTTCTGTTTCCCAGTCCAACTTTCATCTTTCCCCCCCCCCTTTTACCCTCTCCATTTGAGAGAGTGGCTGAAGACCTCCTGCCAGGCCTCTGCCAAATCCAATTTTCATACATCATCTGGGAGGTGTGCAGGAGTTTTGTTAGATGATTGTCCCTTTGACTTTTCTTCTCAATCCAGTTGTAAAGTACCTTAGTTTCCTCTTAGCTCTTCCACACTGGTATAATTGAGGTCAAGAATTCACAGTTGCTAGCCATGTCTATTAATTTGGACTTTTTTTGTCTCCAGTTTTTAATGTGGCTCTCACTTGTTCATGGCACAGTAGCACCATAGGAGGCAAAATAATTTCCTAGTGATGGATCTGGAATCTTTAACTGTATGTTAAAATCTGCTGCATTTAGAATGTATGCCTAGAACTTTTTGAATGCCAAAGATGATTCTGAATTTCTCATATTTAGTATGAATGTCCTTTTTGAGAACTTGTCACCAGTTACTTCCAGTCCTCAAAGAAGTGCCTGCAATGGACAGTGCCATGCAGTTTTGTTGGTGGTACCTATTCGTGAAGTTTACTAATTTCATTAGTATGTGTAGTCACATTCCCTATAGAGCCGCCTTTGTCAGCAATTATGTTTTCGTATTAATGTTTTTTCCTTCAGAATTTGGGCTTTCCAGTTGGGGAACTAGGGATGGCTCAGCCTGCAGTCTTTTCCGCAGAACTCCTTGTTACTACTCCTTAGTTGATCCTCTAGTAGACATATTTGAACAAAGGATGCAGGAAGTAATCTCTAGTTCATCATTCAACATCCCAAACCAACAAAAACAAAATTTTGCCTCCTTTGGCATTCATCAGTGAAAATCCTAGTTGAGCCTGAAATTTAAACTTGCGATCCAGTTTGGGTGCTCAGAGGTACAATGTTAGTGCACCCTTTCTAGAAAATTAGATTTTTTAAAAGTATATAATAGAGGTAGTCATCTTATCAGAAACAAAATTCTGTTCAGAAGAAAACCTTGCATTCTAATTGTTCTATTTCTAACAAAAAAACATATATTTCAACAGCGCTTCAAACAGCATTCATCAGCAATCGGTTTCTTCTAATGTCACATTCCCTGTCCAAGAAAACTCAATTCAACAAAGTTTATGCCTTCAACATGAAGTCAAGCCACTGAAAGGACAAGCTGCAGTATTCAAACCTCCATTCCAAAGACACTCAGGTGGTTACATGCAACAGAACAGCAGCAGACAGAGTACATCAAAGCCAGCAAAAACTTTTGTCCCACCATTCAAAACTCTTCCAATTTCTACTGGAATGGAAACACAAGAGAATGTGAAGATTGTTAATTCTCCAATGCAAGCTGAAATTGGGATTTCTACAAAGGCCAGTATCTGCTGTAGACATAAGCAAGATGATGTCACGGTTAAAGATGATAGTGTGATAGTCAGATGTGCTGAAGGCAAACTACGGTCAATATCTGATAGTTCAGAAGAACTTAAAGCTGATGCTGAAGGTAGTACTATTGTACCTATAAGTATTTTATTTATCCTGCTTTTTGTTTTAATTATTTAACCTAGATTAATGTTTTTCTGTAACTTGTTTTTCATTAAATTGAGAAACCCAAAATGGTCACGATCTGCAGCACAGGCCTCATAGAGAAGGGGCAAGGTAAATGGGGAAGTATTGATTTCATAATACCAAATGTGGATTTTTTAAAAAATCTGAAGATTGTAGGAGGGAAGCAAGAAGTTTCCCAGTCTTGGTCCTGTGAAAAAGTAAAGACCACATCAAGTAATTCTTGATTTCACCACAGTTTGAATGTAAGTAAGAAAAGTATGTGTAGGTTAGCCATATTTTTAATGTTGAATGTTACATGATTTAAATATGGGAGCCTGTCATCTATTGTTGGTGCAGTTATTCCCCAGTAAACATGAAGAATTATAAACAGAGATAATTAATGTCGCAGAGTTTGATCAACTTTCTGCATCAAGATGAAGCACTGTGATACTTCTTTCACTTTCCCAGCTTCATCCCCAGAAACAAAGCCCAGAACTGCGTCTGCTCTTGTTGGGCTTTCTATGTATTGGCTAAAAAAGAATACTGTGTCCTCTATACCCTTTACACTGTTTGTAACCTAGTTAATATTAGGGTAGTTGAAATCCCCTAATATTACTGCCCAATTGTTTCTGCACTTTTCAACAATTTGCCTACATGTTTGCTCTTCTATTTCCTCTGACTATTTGGTGGTCTATAGCATACCCCCAGCAGTGTCATTGCCTTTTTTTTCCTCAGTTCAATCCACATGGCCTTATTTGATTTTCCTTCTAGCATATTATCCCTCCTTAAAGCTGTGATTGTTTCTTTATTCAACATTGCAATGCCCCTTCCTTTTTATCTCCCTCTATTCTGTCTGAAAACCCTGAAACCAGGAATGTTCAGCTGACATTCCTGCCCTCCTTTAAGCCACATTTCAGTATTAATTATTACATCTTACATCCAGGTGTCTGTCTGTGCCCTCAGCTCATCTGCCTTATTCAGTGAATTGAAGTTCAATTGCATTGAAGTATAAACCATTAATCGCTGAACAACTCATTTGTTCTCTATTTCCTGGCCTTTGTTTCCCCTGCCTTCCATACTCACTCACTAATTTTATGCCTTCCATTTCCAGCTTTGCTGCTTTCCCTTCTGAACCTACGCTCCAGGTTCACATCCCTCTGCCATTAGTTTAAACCCTCCCCAACAGCACTAGCAAACCTCCCTGCCACGATATTGGTTCCAGCACGTACATGTTCCACCTCCCACAGAACTAGTGTCAATGCCCCAGGAAACTAAACCCCCTCCCTCTTGCACCATTTCTCACATTCATAGAATGGTTACAGTGCAGAAGGTGACCATTCGGCCTGTCGTGTCTGTGCTAGCTCTCCAAGAGCAACTCAGCTAATCCCACTCTCCAGCTTTTTTCCCGTGGCCCTGCGAGTTTTTCCTGTTCAGGTGCTTATCCAGTTCCCTTTTGAAAGCCAGGATTGAACCTGTCTCCATAACACACTCTGCCACTGCATTCCAGGTCCTAACCACTTACTGTGTAAAACTGTCTTTCCTCATGTCACCATTTGATTTTGAATACCTCTATCAAATTTCCTCTCACCTTTCTCTAAGGAGAGCAATCCAATCTATCCATGTAACTGAAGCTCCTCATTCTTGGAAGTATTCGCGTAAATCTTTACTGCACCCTCTCTAAAGCCTTCACGTCCTAGAGTGTGGTGCCCAGTATTGGACGCAAGACTCCAATTGAGGGCAAGCCAATATTTAATTAAGGTTTTTTTTTGCTTATGTATTCTATGCATCTATTTATAAAGTCCAGGATCCCTTATGCCTTTTTAACCATTTTCTCAGCCTGCCCTGCCACCTTCAATGATTTGTACACCCCATATCATCTGCATCTTCAGTATTCTCTTATTTTTGTACTCACTAGTGCATGGCACTGGGAGTAATCCGGAGATTACTACATTTGAGGTCCTGCTTTTTAATTACTTACCTAGCTCCCTAACATCTGTATTTAGGACCTCATCCTTGTTTCTACATATGTCATTAGTACCTGTATGAACCATGACCCTTCTCTCCACCCCCCCCCCCCCCCCCTGCAGAATATTTTGCATAAGTTCAGTGACGTCCTTGACCCTGACACCAGGGAGGCAGCATACCAACCTGGGGTCACATCTGCAGTCTCAGTCTCAGAAACACCTGTCTGTTCCCTTAACTATTGAATCCCTGACCACTACTGCTTTCCTGATCTTCCTCCTATTCCTCTGTACAACTGTACTGTGACCTGGCTCTGGCTGTAGTCCCCAGAGGAAATGTCGTACTCATCAGTATTCAGAACTGAATACCAGTTAGAAAATGAGATGCTGTCAGGGGACTCTGGCACTACCTGCCTGGTCGTCCTTTCTTTATAGCAATTACCCATTCCCTCTCTGCCTGCACACTTTTAAGCTGTGGGATGACCGCCTCCTGGAATGTGCTATTCATGTAGCTCTCAGCCTCGCTGATGCACTGATGTGAAGCCAGCTTCTGCTCAAGCTCTGAAACCCAGACAGAGTTAAGTGATCCCACAACCAATGGACCACAGCAAAGCTTTGGAGTCCTGCCGCGTCCAATTGTAAATGGGGGTAGGCAATTAAACAACTAACAGGAGGAGGAGGCTGTACAAACATTCCCATCATCAATGATGGGGTAGCCCAGTAAGTCAGTGCAAAAGACAAAGCTGAAGTGTTTGCACCAATCTTCAGCCATAATTGTTGAGTGAATGATCCATCTTGACCTGAGGTCTCCAGCATCACACATGCCCGTCTTTGGCCAATTCAGTCCACTCCACGTGATATCACATAATGGCTGAGAGCACTGGGTACCGCAAACACAATGAGCCCTGGGAACATCCCAGCTGTATTGTTGAAGATTTTTGTTCAGAACTAGTCATGAACCTAGCCAAGCTTCCCCAGTCCTGCTACAACATTGGCATGTACCCAACAATGTGGGAAAAATACCCAGGTATGTCCTGTCCATAAAAAGCAGGACAAATCCAATCCAGCTAATTACCGCTCCATCAATCAACTGTCAATCATCAGCAGAGTGATAGAAGGTGTCAACGACAGTGCTATCAAGTGGCACTTACTCATCAATAACCTGCTCACCGATGCTGAGTTTGGGTTCTGCCAGGGCTGCTCTACACCAGACCTTATTACAGCCGTGGTCCAAAGATGGGCAAAATAGCTGGATTCCAGAGGTGAGCGAAGAGTGGCTGCCCTTCACGTGAAAGCATTTGACTGAATGTGACACAAGGAGTCCCAATAAAATTGAAGTCAATGGGAATCGGGGAAAAATTTTCCACTGGTTGGAGTCGTACCTAGCACAAAGGCAGATGGTTGTGGTTGTTGGAGACCAATCATCTCAATCCCAGGACGTCGCTGCAGGAATTCCTCAGGGCTGCGTCCAAGGCCCAACCATCTTCAGCTGCTTCATTAATGACCTTCCCTCCATCATACTGTCCGATGTTCACTGATTGTAGAATGTTCAGTTCAATTTCTCTCAATAAAGCATTCTGTGCATGGATGCAGCAAGACCTGGACAACATTTCAGGCTTGGGCTGTTAAGTGGCAAATAACATTCGTGCCACACAAGTACCAGGCAGTTACCATCTCCAACAAGAAAGAATCTAGTCATCTCCCCATGATATTCAATGGTATTACCATTGCGGAATCCACCGCCATCAACATCCTGAGGGTTTCCATTGAACAAAAGCTTAACTGGATCAGCCATATAATTACTGTGGCTACAAGAGCAGTTCTGAAGCTGAAAATTCTACAACTCAACCTCCTGACTCCCCAAAGCATTTCGCCCATCTACCAGGTGATAAAATGCTCCCCACTTTCCTGGATGAATACAGCTCCAACATCACTCAAGAAGCTCGACACCATCCAGGACAAAGCAGCCTGCTTGATTGGCACCCATCCATCACCTTAAACATTCACTCCCTCCATCACTGGTGCAGCGTGGCAACAGAATGCACTGCAGCAACTTGCCAAGACGCCTTCGACAACACCTTCCAAACCTGTGACCTCTATCACCTGGAAGGACGCAGGCAGTAAGCATGGGAACACCACCACCGGCAAGTTGCCTTCCAAGCCACACACCGTCCTGACTTGGAAATATATCGCCATCCCTTCGCTGTCACTTGGTCAAAATTCTGGAACTCCCTGCCTGACAGCACTATGGGTGTAGCTGTGCCGAATGGTCTGCAGCTGTTCAAGAAGGTGGCTCACCATCACCTTTTAAGGGCAATTAGGAATAGGCATTAGGCCTTTCCAGTGACGCTCACATCCCATAAACGCATTAAAAAAAACACCGCAGTGCTTGAGCTCCTCCAGTTGACGACACTTCCTGAACAAGTTGTCCAGGATATGAGAAGGGACATGGCAGAGATTGTGTATTCAATAGGATTTATGGAACTACTAACTAATTTTTTAGTGTAACCCACGGCCCTAATTTGGAGAGAAAACAAAGACCACGGTAGTTCTCACCAACTAATCACTTACCCGCTGTCACTCCTTTTTTTTGTAATTTTAGATTCTCTGATTATATAATGATACCTCCACTCAAGTCCATGTTGTTCCCTGGGCCTTTTCTCCTGCTCTATTGGTGCTCCTATCACCTCTACACTTGCCGCCTCCGCTTAGTCTGCACTTTCAGGTGAAGGCATGCATTTAAAATTGCACTAGAAAGGAGCCAGCGCGCGCACAGTGGGCCAAATGATCATCTTCTGTGTTCTTAAGTGCTGTGTTTCTGTTGGTAAGCATGTCTGCAGTGGTAGTGCTAAGCCAGCTTGGCACCGATCAAAAAATAGGTCCGTCGTGGGATAGTGAGTTTGATTTGAAATCTGTGAATAGATCTTTGAGAATGTGGCAGGGTCAGTAATTGGTTGTAGTCTTTGACGGATGGCTCACTGGCTGAGGGTCTATAATTCAGGATTATGCTGGTCTTCATATTTTGTGTGGAAGTCATTTTCAGCGATTTTAAATCGGGTTACTTACAAGTGAAGGACTGGAAATCCTTATTAAAAATGCTTATTTTTGGTGACAAACCATTTTCAGCTGTATTGATTAAACTGCACCAAGTTACCACTCAAATACATCAAGAAATATTTTTTAATAGAAAAAAGAAAAAAAAATTTCATTCTATTACTTTGCTTGATTGCGTTGGTTCATGGAATATTTCATGTTTGTGATTATGCAAATGAGTTTTGAGAAACTTGAAGCATAATCTAACCAATGCTATTTCAAGTGCATTTTGGGTACAATTTCCTGATTGCATCCAAAGCAGAATCTCAATCCGAGTTGGCTTAAAAATCGGTCTTTGGTCAGCAGGTAGAGCTGTTTTTAAGTTATTGTGCTGACCAGCAAAAGACCTGAGTTGGTTCTGACCGTGTATGTTGTCATGCTCGGAAGGAGCCATGATGAAATAAACAATGAACTGGAGGAATTATGAAATAAAAGTCAATTGTTGAACTGGACCGTAAGAAAATAGGCTAATTTGTACCACGGTCAAATAGAGCAGAGGCCAGGTGACCCCTCCTGGACTGTCAATAAACGCATCCGTCTGTTGAGGATGAACCTCGTTTACCTTGTCCGAATTAGCTATGGGGAGATCCCATTGAAATCGAAAGCAGCCCATTACATATTGATGACTTCAATGTACAGGAATGAACTAACAAATGCTCTGCAGACAGACTGATTCTGCAGCCCAAACCAAGATTGTGAAGTAGCATTATTGTAACAGAAGGGTCCAGATCCAGACACCAATAGATAGCAATGATTTTCATATCCTGGACACTTGTGTGGTCAGATCAGGGGGGAGGGCCCTTTGTCATCTGACAGAGACTCAAATGTGATGGATTTTTACCTTAAAAGGTAGCTCTCTATATAGAGAGAGAGAGAGAGTGGAGATCAACCAAAGACCACAGAAAGACAGTTCCAGCCTAAGGCTGAGATACGGCCCAGCTAAGCTGAAGGACTCTGCTGAATAACAACTTGAACAACCACTGCAGCAGAGAAATTGCAAGGTGACTTTGAGACTGTCCATCTGTGAAACTACACCAGATTCACACCACCAGCTTCGGGTTGAGTTTTAACCACAGGAGACTACTTCAGCCCTCCCAGACAAGGAACATTCAGGCCTGCAACACAGTTATAAAATTTTCTCCTGAAAGAAACACGGAAGCTTCGTTAAGCTACGGACTGTTGTACAGTAATTTGGACTTGAATTGCAACCTACCCTTTCCTGTCTGTCTATCTATTCTTGCGTATTCATGTGTGTGAGAATGCATGTGAGGGTGATGTAGCAACTATTTCGGGAATTGTTTAAAAATAGTTTTTTTTAAAAAAATCTATGAGAAAACCTATCGTTTATTTGTTTATTTGACCCTAAAAACACTCTGGGTCCTACACACCATTTTTAACAGAACACTATCTGCGGTCACTTGGGAGGTGAAAAGTAGAAGCTACCCACACCACTTACCACCTATTTGTAATGTTCTATGGCGCAATGTTTTGAAGTTGATGTTTAGAGAGAAAGCGAGTGATGTCTTATATGTAGCAAGGGTAGTAGAGAAATGCATCATGACTGTTCATTCACCTTTTTTTTTCAATAAGTAAATAAAACCATTTGTTATTTCAGAGCCTGAGTCTTGGTCTGCAAGAATATCTTTTCTCAAAATGGGGAGAATCATGTGCTCAGTGTACAGGGAAAGTGTTCTCCATTGAAATGCCTGGGTCTTGCTATTGTTCGCCTGGATATAGGGATGAAAAAGATGGATGATGGAAAGTAGCGGATGCAAGTTCTTGCAGAGGTGGATAGCGACACTGAACCCAAGAAAATCTTTACTATTTTAAAAATCCCAAAACATGACATTGAACCATCAAGCACTATTCCTTTACTTGACTATCTGTATTCATACAGTCTACTGACTATCTCAACGTTTGGCTTCAGATTGACTATTAGCCGGCTGCAGTTCTGTCAAAATATAGCCCAAGTTCCTTTAAAAATGTCGCAGACCAAAGACCATTAAAACATTAATAGGATTCAGAACTACATGTTTTCACTTTAATACTACTGTCAAATAAATATAACATTAAAAGATACATAGGGTACTAGTCTTTGCATTGATCTGTGAGCAGAGCATCCTTTCTTAGCCAAATACTGCAGGAAGAATCCAATTAACAGTAGTTTTATGGAACCAAATAGACCAATTAGGTATAGAAGTACAATATACAAATATATATCTGATGCAATTATCAATCACGCCCATCTCAATCTGTCAGAGCCTATGCTATGTTTTCTCTAGTGAATCTTTGTTTTAACTGTATCGAGACCAGGAGATGTCCTGGGTTTTTGCGCAATTGCAAATCAAAAATTGGTGCAACTGTTTTGGGATTTGAACTCAAGACAATAAATATCCCACAAAAGTTTTTTTGCTCAGTGATAACCCAGGTTTTCTAAACATTCTCCATCTCTTAAAATTAAAAATGATAAAAATTGGATTGAGAATGGGAAAGGAAGAAGTTAAGATGATGGGCCATAGAGTTTCAGGTGTTATAATTTTTTTAACATTTAAATAAAATGTGGGAATTATTTAAAATGATTACAGCTTATTTCTGTGTCTCAATGGATGAGCTTCGAAAGAAACTTGTTGGCCTTAAGAGAAAGCAATGTCCCTGGACCTGTCAGCAGTCGTAGGCTGCATAGAAAGGGTGACTCGATAATGAACCTTTTCTGGTCTGCCTACAAGTACTTAATTTTGATGTTGTTCACAGGTTTCTCAAGAATATTTCAGAATTGGAGTTGTGCAAGGGATCTACAGGAAATGAGATTAATAAAGAAGCGACGGCAAACTATTCGTCCACAGCCAGGGAGTCTGTACAGGACTAAAACATCTGGTGCACCAAGGGTATCTCTTCATGCAGCAGTTGAAGGCAAAGTTCCAACACCTTTTACAGAAGAACAGGTACAAACTGCATTGCAATAATTGATTTTTCTTAAATTCAAATATAAATTAATGTATTATAGGCAACAATTCACAGAATACTCCTGAAAGCCAAGTTAAATTTTGAGCTCATCACACTAAGGAATGTTAGCACTGGGCCATGGAGCACGTATTTAATTGAAACCTGTCCTTTTGGTATTGTAACTCACCGAACTAAGCAACACTCAATCGAACTTGAATTAACTGACTGACTGTCTACTATCTTGTTAGATTATTCCAAAAGATCATCACCCCTTGGACAAAGATTTTTCCATGTATTTATGTTCTCTGGTACTGGTCTGACTTAACTGGAAGCCATATTCTGTGTTAACATCAGTACTATACAATATGGTTGTTTACTTCACTGTGATCCTATTTGCCTCTGTCTGGATTGTAGGTCTCTAATCTTCCTTCCTTAACTATCCCTTTTGCATTAGGGATTATTCATTTTTGCAGTTCTTTGCATCTGGATCTAATGTGGATATATCCTTCTTGAAGTCTGGTGACCAAAACTGTAGATTGCAATTGAGCTGTACTTAGGCCTGTGCATTATGAAGCCCAAGCATAAGATGTGCAGACATACAGTCTACTGGACCTGTATCCCAACATTGTACTTTGTCATTGCTCCTCCATTGACTTGACATGAAAATGACACGATTTTGTCCAGATACATTCCATACTTTTCCTTATTTCTTCTCCCTTCAGTGTATTCCTTTGCTGCTTATTCTATATCTCATTATTTGATATTTTGTATTACAGAAGAATAAATTCACGGGTCCCGTGCTCGCAGTGGTGAACTGCACTCCGAGATTGTGCTTGTAGATAAGCTATAATATCATAGTGCCAATTCTCCAAACCACGCTTTCTTCAAACATGGCTTCCACTAAGAGTGGAGGATTGGTGAATTTGCCCTTAAATGTAATTTCTCATTTGATTGTGTCAACTAAATATTTTTGCAGAAAATTACCTGCATCCTCCATCCCCACTGCACTTCCCATTTTAATGTATCTACAAATACAACAGGTTTATTACAACTGGTTTCTGTATCCAAGTCATTTTTATAAATACGCAAATGGTATTTGATCACTGATTCTTGAAAAAAAAAATTAATTCAGCAACTTCGTCCAAGTTGGTGCTGCACCTCTCCGTACTGACAAAATAAAATTTAATGGGTGCAAAAATAGTACGGGACTGGAGGAGGAAGTGAAAAGCAAGCGTATGACTATATCTAGTGCCACACAGATTAAATCCCTGGTCTCCTTTGGGATGCGCATAAACCCAGACCTTTTTAGTTACCTAACACAGCTACATAAACTTCATTATTCATCAAGAAAACAACAGGCAATAATGAAGCTGTGGTGTGGTTGCGATGCAATTAATTTAGATAAGCAGTTGGGGAAATAGAGAAAAACTGATCAGAAGCTTAAGGAGAGAAGTTGGTGGGGTTTGGGGATAAGTGCTATACCTAACTAACTTATACAATATGCAGAGACGATTTAAATGACATTAAGAAAATGAGTACCAAAACCATAAGAGACAAGAAACCCAATCACTCTTCATTTTCAGGATCTGCCCTACTTAAACTAAATGTCCAGGCATAGTTGAACATTTTTAGTTGATACTGTACTGATTGTATATGTTGTCAATTTTAGGCTTTTTTTGTAAGCGAAAATACTGTATTTGGAATTGTGTTTACATCACCTTATGCATAGTCATTTTAGCATAGCATAAGGCATTGGACACTAGGAAGTCATTTTTTCAGAACAAGTATCCTTGGGTACAGTTATTTTATTTATATCCTACAATTTAAACATGCAAAATTTAGATAGCTCAAATTGCAGCACCTACAACATTGACAAAACAATGGAGTTACAAAATAAATTGTAAACTCTATATTAAATATATATGCTATATATATATAAAATGTTCCAATTTCAAATTTTTTTTTTGTAATTTCTTTATATTTATTTTCTCAAGTTGCCACTGCATATTTCAAATATAGACTTGGCATGCTGGGGTTTCGGCCCCTTTCCACTGAGATATTATGTGGAATTGCTCCCACAATTTCATGAGTTGCTGATCTCAGACTTTGGTAGGACATAGTCTAGACTGTTCCAGATAGAGAACAGGAGTGTGAGGACTTCACTCAAAACTAGTCTTGCATGCCATCTACTGATTGTCATGGCTGGGCAGCTTTGTAGAAATGCAAATAGTCTCCTTGGAGACTCCTTGTGTGATGCTTACTCTGAGGAAATTTAAAAAAAAAAGGGGGGGAAAACTAGTTAAAACTAAATTTGGGGAGGATGTTTTGAGCATACATATTTTCCATTCTTTATTTCAATGCAAATTTAACTTCAGAAATGACAAATATGCAGTGCCATCCTCAGTAGAAAAAGAACTGAGTTGCTTGTGCTTTGTGGACCAGATTGTCACGTGGCCCGTAATTTGGGCACACCCGGTTAAAAACATTTAATTTGAGGTTATAAAGTGAACAGTAGAGTGATCAGATAGTAGGAAAGTGTATAATTTATGCTAAGGCCAGTGTTATCCTTGGAATAGAGGGACCTAAGCTAGTGGATAATGTTTAAGAAGTGTGGGGAAGCCCTCGGTCCAAATCTTATCAGCCATTTTCTTCCAGTTTCTTCCCATTTCATCTGCCTGGAAATAATTTATTTATTTAGAGATACAGCACTGAAACAGGCCCTTTGGCCCACCGAGTCTGTGCCGACCATCAACCACCCATTTATACTAATTCTATATTAATCCCAGTACCCTCTCACATCCCCACCTTCCCCTACCACCGACCTATACTAGGGGCAATTTATAATGGCCAATTTACCTATCAACTTGCAAGTCTTTGGCTGTGGGAGGAAACCGGAGCACCCGGCGAAAACTCAAATGGTCACAGGGAGCACTTGCAAACTCCGCACAGGCAGTACCCAGAATCGAACCCGGGTCACTGGAGCTGTGAGGCTGCGGTGCTAACCACTGCGCCGCCCATTTAGAGATGAGAATATATTAAATGGCTGAATAGTTTAAATATGTTGTTTATTTTCGCCAGTTATACACTTACGGAGTCAGCAGAAGTACTTTGGGGGTACGAGCAGAAACTGCAGAATCATTCCAGATCAACAGTCGAGAATTTTTCAGCGAGGAATTGTTTAAAGCTGGCAATGGCATGCAACTTGCAGATGGGGGTTGGCTTATACCCGATGACAGTGGGATGGCAGGAAAATCTGAATTTTACAGGTTAGATTTTATATTGTGTGTGTGTGTAGGTTTATCATTTCCTTCAATGCTAGAGATAAAAAAAATATTTTAAATGCACTATGACATGTAAATACACCTCTGTTGTTACCTGCTCTGCAAGTTTGCACTCTGTTTGATATGCTGTGGGAACTTCCAAAGCAAAATTTTTTTTTAAAAAAGAGAAAATCTGATGGTGAACTTATGCTGCCCTAACATCTCAAGAATAGATTGGCAAAGGCAGGGAAGTAAGTTGCTTGACCAACCATTTGGTCAGTATTTCCCATTTTGAATGGAGGCAGGACATCTATAAAAGAACACGAAGGTACCATTATACATAAAGGTGCTCTTAGAGCATGTGCTAGTTCATGTTCTATTACTTTTTGTTTTGGCAATTTTGTGCATACACAGACTAGGCCATCTAGGCAGTGGGTACAAAAATTGATGTTACATAGTGTTATTGTGTTATTTATAAACAGTGTTGAAATATGCTTCAGTAATGTGACATCGCATTTGCAGTAATTAAATGCATGCTTATTTTGCATTTGTAGTATAAATGTGCATCCATTAAACTGACAGATTGGTTGTGAATATTTGAAGCTGATTGTTTAAAGCAACAATTACGATTTTTTTGACAATGCCATTTTCATTTACACCAACTTGAATCTTGCGTGTGTGTGTTCTAAGTCATGCCATTTAGTCAGTGTTCTATCTATAGCAAAGTAGTGCTATACCATGTATGTTATAGCTAATGGTAATAATAAAAACATTCTGGAGATTTCCCCCTTCACGCATTTAGTATTAATATTATTATTTAGACATTTAACAGATACCTTTATCCCAAGTGACTTATACTCGATACTCTGTGCGGTATCTCACTTATACAGTAGACCTATTTCAACATGAGAAAATAAAAGTTTGGGTATTTGAGGGAGAGTTTTGTGAACAAAGAACTCTTATGGGGACATTGTTTTCCCAGGGATACAGTACCCCACCCAGGACTGTCCCCAGAAAACGGGGATGTATGGTCGCCTTACATTAGATGTGCTGTAATTTGATAAGTTTTCTTTTCCCCCCCGCCCCCCCAGAGCTCTTCTAGATACCCCCGGCGTAGATCCTAAGCTAATCACTGAAGCTTGGGCCTACAACCATTACAAGTGGTTAGTGTGGAAATTTGCAGCTATGGAGGCAACTTTCCCCCAAGAGTTTGGCAGCAGGTGCCTAACACCAGAAACAATCCTTCTGCATCTTAAATACAGGTATAGTCTACTTCACTTAAGTATATAATCTTGTTTCTAAGCAAGTTCTTTATATTTATAATTTTTTTTTGTTTCTCCTGAAGCTGAATCTTTGAAACTCAGCTGCCTTCATCTTAACTTGCACCAAGTCCCATTCATGCTGGGCTACTTGGGCTCCCACTCTGCAATGCCTCCATTTTAAAGTTCTCATGTTTCAAATCCTTCTGTGACCTTTCTCCTTCCCTATCTTTAACCTCCGCCAGCCCTACAACACTTCAAGATCTCTGTACTCTTGCAATTCTGTCCTCTTGAGCATCCTCGATTTTAATGGCTTATCCATTGCCATCCATGCCTTTAGCTGCCTCACCCCAAAACTCTGGAATTTCCTCCCTAAACCTCTCCATCTCTCTCTCTCTCTCTCTCTCTATTCTTTTAAGATGCTCCTTAAAACCTACCTGTTTAAGCTTTTGGTCATCTCTCCTAATATCTCCTTATGTTGCTTGGTGTCAAATTTCATTTGACGCTCCTTGGGACGTTTTACTATATTAAAGGGGCTGTATAAATGCAAGTTGTTGTTGTAAACCGAATCTTGTCATGCCATTATTCCATATTGGATGCGATAACTTTTGTAATGGGGTTTATTTCTACTGTATACCTCTGTGTAAAAAGGGGGATAGTTATAGACTTAAAAGAAAGAACTTGCATATTTCTAGCATTTATTGAGCCCTCACAATGTTCTGAAGTGCATCATATCCAATGAATTACTCTTGAAGAGGAGTCATTGTTATGTTGACGTAAGAGAAATTTACTATAGTTTTAAAAATGTGCAGTTTTAACTGTTTATGTAACACAGTTGTAAAAATGGTAAAACAATTAAGTAACCTCCCCTGAGTGTAAGCTTAAATGGTTTAAAGCAAGTCCTAATCTATTACTGGAATAGCCATAGATAAGTGGATTTTATTCCTTGAGAAAACTTGATTTATATGGTCCTTTTAGAATTTGTTTTAATCTGTACTCAATGATACCTTAAGAGGGGCAGAGTAATGATCAGAAATCAATCTGAATACAAGTTCTACTTTACCCCCAATTTTAACTAGGACCAGGAATCAAATGGGCAGGGGAAGGTTTGCACAAGTGAAACACAAAGCTAACTGAAGTCATAAACACCATTCTCTATCACTGGCCATGATGCTTTATCCCTCCTCCTCGTCCTTAATCTCTCTATAACGTCCTCCTCCATTGCCTTGCCTCCATTGTCCTTGCATGTAATTGACTTGGCTTCAATAGCCACTTGTGGTCATGAATTTCATATTTCTGGTAATCCGTTGCATGAAAAATTTCCTCTAACTTCCCTCTTTGTTCTTCCAGCATGTGAAGAGGCAGTATAAAATTGCACATTTGTTCTTTCAGACACTTACTTTACTCCTAAGTTTATAGTCCCTTCTTTAAGAAATTATCGTTGAAATTGATGTCCTCAAAGTTTTAATTAGAAGGGATGAGTTTTGACTGTGTTTTTGGTTTGTAGGATGAATTTTGAGTAAATGCCAGTTGAAAATGTTCAAATATGCAAATATAACTTTGTAATTTTGGCATTACAGGTATGATGTGGAGATTGATCAGTGTCATCGATCTGCCTTCAAAAAAATTATGGAGAGGGATGATGTAGCAGCAAAAACACTTGTGGTTTGTGTTTCTCAAATAATATCAATGGGTACAAAATCATTCCAAAATGACCATAATCCCAATGATGCAGTTAAACTGTCTAAAACTGTAACTGAAAAGAGTGCCATAGAAACAAAGAAGGATATACCCTTAGGAGTTATTGAAGTCACGGATGGATGGTATGGAATGAAGGCCCTTCTGGATGTTCCACTCACATCACTGTTACAGAAAAGAAGACTTGTAGTTGGTCAAAAGATTATTGTTCATGGGGCAGAACTTATCGGGTCACAGGATGCTTGTACACCTCTAGAAGCTCCGGAATCACTCATGATAAAGGTAAGGATGAAAGAATGAATAAACAGTGATAACTGAACAAATTGTTGCAATAATTAATTTTTAAATATACTTGATAGTTTTGTTTTATATGACATTTGCTCAGTAGTTTTTCTTATTGTGGGAAGATGGTTGGCATCACTAGTATTTTCAGCCAGCACAGACACGATGGGCTGAATGGTCTCTTTCTGTGCCGTAACTTTTCTGTGGTTTTGCTACAGTTTTATTCTATTCATCCATCTCGTCCAATAACTGTAACAGGGAGGATAGGGGCAGTTTTGGGTGCATGAGGGAAGTTAAATCCTTTAAAAATGACATAAAAGCAAAATACTGCGGATGCTGGAAATCTGAAACAAAAACAAGAAATGCTGGAATCACTCAGCAGGTCTGGCAGCATCTGTGGAAAGAGAAGCAGAGTTAACGTTTCGGGTCAGTGACCCTTCTTCGGAACTGACAAATATTAGAAAAGTCACAGATTATAAACAAGTGAGGTGGGGGTTGGGCAAGAGATAACAAAGGAGAAGGTGCAGATTGGACCAGGCCACATAGCTGACCAAAAGGTCACGGAGCAAAGGCAAACATATTGTTTGCCTTTGCTCCGTGACCTTTTGGTCAGCTATGTGGCCTGGTCCAATCTGCACCTTCTCCTTTGTTATCTCTTGCCCAACCCCCACCTCACTTGTTTATAATCTGTGACTTTTCTAATATTTGTCAGTTCCGAAGAAGGGTCACTGACCCGAAACGTTAACTCTGCTTCTCTTTCCACAGATGCTGCCAGACCTGCTGAGTGATTCCAGCATTTCTTGTTTTTGTGTCCTTTAAAAGTGACGTTGGGTCGGAAGCCCGACATTGTCTTACCCCTCTTCTGATTGCCAACTTCTTCAAAGTCACTTCACCTGTCTTGCACTTCACTCAACTTCAGCTTCACTTCCCTGCTGCCAGGCTTCACCACACATGGGGTCAGCTATTGCAGCTCTTTCTTGCACTTTTGATTAAAGAGCAAGAGGAACAGCACAAGATGTCTTTTCCTCAGCCACATGCCACTACATAGGGTAGAGGGAATGGACACAGAGATCCAGCTCCAAGGAGGTGAAACCCCCAACACAGGATCCACAGGCATTGGATCATCTCTATTGACTTATGAGCACAAGTGTCTCAGGAGGCTCAGCTTTTCACAGCAGGTCATTGCTGACATCTGTAGCTTCCTGGAGCAAGACCAAATGGACACATTGGCAGTTTCATTTAAGGTGCCATTCATGGGAGCCCTCCCCCAGGGTCTTTGACTCTCGCCCAGTTTTTTTTTTATTTGTTCATTGGATGTGTGCGTAGCTGGTAAGCATTTGTTTCCCATCCCTAATTACCCTTGACAAGTGAGTGGCTTACTAGGCCATTTCAGAGTACAGTTAAGAGTCAACCACATTGCTGTGGTCTGGAGTCACATGTAGGCCAGACCAAGTAAGGAGGGCAGATTTCCTTCCCTTTTGGACATTAATGAACCAGATGGGTTTTTATGACCATCGATAGTATCATGGCACCATTACTGAGACTAGCTCTCAATTCCAGATTTTTGTAATGAATTAATTGAATTTGTTAATCAAATTTAAATTCCACCCGCTACCGTGGTGGGCTTTGAATCTGCTTCTGCAGGGCATTAGCATGGGCCTCTAGATTGCTAGTTCAGTGACATTACCACCACGCCACCGCCTCCCTGTGTACTCTCTTCTCCTGCAAGGAGACAAAGCAGAGAGTTATGAGAAATAATTTATGTGGAGAGCAGGTAAAAATCATAGAATGATCACGGCACAGAAGGAGGCCATTCTTCATGTCTCTGTCAGCCTTCTGCAAGAGTAGCTCAGCTGGACCTGCTCCCTCACCCTTTCCAAATAGCCCTGCACATTTTTTTCTTTTCCGATAACAGTCTAATTTCCTTTTGAATGCCTTGATTGAACCTGCCTCCACCGCACTCAGGCAGTGCATTCCAGGTCCTTACCATTTGCTGCGTGAAAAAGTTTTTCTAAATGTCACTATTGCTTCCTTTTCCAATTACCTTAAATCTGTGATGCCATGTTCATGATCCCTCCACCAATGGGAACAGTTTTTCCCTATCTACCCTGTCCAGACCTCTCATGATTTTGAACACCTCTGAAATCTCCTCTCACCCTTCTCAAGGGAGAACAACACCAGCTTCTGCAGTCTATCCACGTAACTGAAGTCCCTCATCCCTGGAATTATTGTAAATCTTTTCTGAACCCTCTCTAAAGGACAATATTTGTGGAGGGTGACTGTGAGGCATGGGTGTGAGAAGGCAATAGGATGAGTGTTGACTGCTTAGATGGGAATGTGAGGTGCGTGGAGAGAGAGAGGAATGAGTGCATCTGCATGTTGTGTCCTGAGGAGTGCTGTGCAGGAGAATGCTGGGCTTGGCACCTGAAATTGCAGTGCCACTCACCTTTCCCACTCTCCTGAGGTCCTGGATCCTCAGTGCACTCTGTCCAGATTAGAGGAACTATAAAAATCACAGAATGGTTATAGCACAGAAGACTGTTAGGCCCATCTTGCCCGTGCATGCTCTCTGAAAGAGCATCTCAGCTAGTCCCATTTCCCCACCTTTTCCCCATCGGCCTCCGTATTTTTCCTCTTGAAAGTCGTGATTGAATCTGCCTCGACCACCCTTTCAGGCAGTGTTTTCCAATCTCCTTAAATCGCTATCCTCAAATTCTCGACCCTTCTGTCAATGGGAATGATTTCTCTCTATCTACTCTGTCTAGACCTGTCATGATTTTAAACACCTCTATCAAATCTCCTCAACCTTCTTTTCTCTCAGGAAAACAACCACAGCTTCTCTAATCTATCAACTTAAATGAAGTCCCTCATCCCTGGAACCTTTCTTGTAAACCTTTTCTGCACCCTCTCGAAATCCTTTACACCCTTCCTAAACTGCAGTGCCCAGAATAGGATACAATACTCCAGTTTAGGCCAAACAAGTGTTTTCCAAACTCTGTCTCTACTTATAAAGCCTAGGATCTCGTGTAGCTTTTTAACCACTTTTTCAACCAGCCCTGCCACCTCCAATGATTTCTGCATGTATACCCTGCAGATTTCTCTGTTCCTGCACCAGCTTTAGATTTGTATCCTTTAGTTTATATTGCTTTTCCTCATTCTTCCTACCTCTGGAGACGGATGATGTGGGCTTGGTTGTTAATGAATATTTTGTGCCTGTCTTCACACAAGAGGTTCACACAAGAGGGGGAAACGACACAGACATTGCAGTTAAGGGGGAATGTGAAATATTGGATGGGATAAACATAGTGAGAGAGGAAATATTAAGGGGTTTAGTATCTTTGAAAGTGATATATTACCAGGCCTGGATGAAATGTATCTAGACTGCCAATAGAAGCAAGGGAGGAAATAGTGGAGGATCTGACTATCGTTTTCCAGTCCTCTCTGATTACGCAAGTGATGCTGGAGGACTGCTAACATTGTACTGTTCTTTAAAAAGGGAGAAAGGGATAGACTGAGTAATTACAAGTCACTCACTCAGCCTAACCTCCGTGGTGGGCAAATTATTGTGAAAAATTCTATATTAATCGTCATTTAGAAAGGTGCAGATTAATCAAGCACAGTCAGCATTGATTTGTTAAGTGAAGATTATGCCACACTTCTGCTAACTTTCTCAGCCACTTCCATCCACGCCTGCTTGGTTGAAGAGGTTGTCCTCTTCCTCCAGTCCTTAGAAAGTTTAGAATCATAGAAAGTTTAAGGCACAGAAAGAGGCCACTTGGCCCATCATGTCTGTGCCAGCCGAGAAACGATCCACCTGTTCTAATCCCACCTTCCAGTGTTTGGTCCGTAGCCCTGCAGCTTACGGCACTTGACGTGCAAATCCAGACTCCTTTTGAATGAGTTGAGGGTCTCTGCATCAACTATCCTTTCAAGCAGTTTGTCCTCATCTCCTCTCTCATTTTTCTACCAATCGCTTTAAATCTGTGCCCCCTCGTCATTGACCTTTCTGCTAAGGTGAACAGACCTTTCACCTCCACTCTATCCAGGCTCCTCAAAATTCTGTACATTTCAATCAGATCTCCCCTCAGCCTTCTCTGTTCCAAGGAAAACAACCCCGCTTATCCAATCTTTCCTCATAGCTGCATTTTTCCAGTCCTGGCAACATTCTCATAAATCTCCTCTGTACCCTCTCCAGTGCAATTACATCCTTTCTGTAATGAGGTGACCAGAACTGTACATTGTACTCAAGTTGTGGCCTATCCAATGAGTTATACAGTTCCCGCATAACCTCCCTGCTCTTGTATTCTACACCTTGGGTAATAATGGAAAGGATTCCATATGGCTTCTTAACCACTTTATCGACCTGTCCTGCTACCTTCAGGGATCTGAGGACATTCACTTCAACGTCCCTTACTTCCTCTACACTTCTTAGTATTTTCCCATTAATCGTGTATCCCTTTGCCTTTTTAATATTTTGTTTGCCTTTGTTCCATGACCTTCTGATCAGCTATTCTGTGACCTTGTCCTATTTACACCTTCTCCTTTGTTATCTCTTGCCCCACCCCCGCTTTACTTGCTTATAACCTTTTACATTTCTAATATTTGCTAGTTCCGAAGAAGGGTCACTGACCTGAAATGTTAACTCTGCTTCTCTCTCCACAGATGCTGCCAGACCTGCTGAGTATTTACAGCATTTCTTGTTTTTATTCCTTTGCCTTGTTTGACCTCCCCAAATGCATCACCTCACACTTCTCCAAGTTGAATTCCATTTGCCACTTTTCTGCCCATCTGACCAGACCATTAATATCTTCCTGCAGCCTACAGCTATCCTCCTTACTATCTACCACACAGCGAATCTTTGTGTCGTCTGCAAACTTCTTGATCATGCCCCCTACATTTGCGTCCAAATCGTTAATGTACACCACAAGAAGCAGGGGACCCAGTACTGAGCACTGCGGAACGCCACTGGAAACAGCACTCCAGTCGCTAAAACAGTCGTTAACAGTTACCCTTTGTTTCCTGCCACTGAGCCAATTTTGTATCCACCTTGCTGCATTTCCTTGGATCCCATGGGATTTTATTTTTTTAACCAGTCTGCCATGTGGGACCTTGTTAAAAGCTTTGCTAAAATCCATGTAGACCACATCAACTGCACTACCCTCCTCTATCTTCCTTGTTACTTTTTCAAAAAATTTGATCAAGTTGGTCAAACAAGATCTTCCCATAAATCCATGCTGACTATCTTTGATTGACCTGTGCCTTTCTAAATGACAGTTCATCCTGTCTCCCAGAATAGATTCCAATAATTTGCCCACTACTGAGGTTAGACTGACTGGCCTGTAATTATTCAGTCTCTCCTTTGCTCCCTTTTTAAACAGAGGTACAACGTTAGCAATTCTCCAATCCTCCGGCACCATCCCTGTATCCAGTGAGGACTGGAAAATGATGGTCAGACCATCTGCTATTTCCTCTCCTGCTTCTTTTAACCGCCTAGGATACTTTTTTATCTGCCCCTGGTGATTTATCAACTTTCTAGGATGCTAATCCCATTAATACTTCCTCTCTCTCTATGTTTATCACAGCCAATACTTCACACTCTTCCTCCTTAACTACGATATTTGCATCGTCCCCCTCTTTTGTGAAGACAGACGCAAAGTATTCACTAAGAACCGTACCAATATCTTCCGCTTTCCTACTCGTAGGTTACCTTTTTGGTCTTTTATGGGCCCTACTCTCTCCTTAGTTACCCTTTGACTCTTAATGTATTGTTAAAACATCTTTGGGTTCACCTTGATTTTGCTTACCAATATTCTTTCATGCCCTCTCTTTTCTTTCCTAATTTCCTTTTTGATTTCACCCCTCCACTTTCTATACTCCTCTCAGCTTTCTGTCGTATTGAGTTCTCGGTGTCGGACATAAGCTTCCCTTTTCTGCCTTTTCTTACCCTGGAGGCTCCTTGACACCCATGGGGCTCTAGATTTGGCCACCTCACCCTTTTTCTTTGTGAACATGTTTACCCTGAACCCCTTGAATCTCCCCTTTGAATGCCTCCCACTGTTCTGACACTGATTTACCTTCAAGTAGCTGTTTCTAGTCCACTTTCGCTAACTCACTACTCAGTTTGATAAAATTGGCCTTGCCCCAATTGAGAACTCTAACTCCTGTTTTAGAACATAGAACATTACAGCGCAGTACAGGCCCTTCAGCCCTCGATGTTGCGCCGACCTGTGAAACCATCTGACCTACACTATTCCATTTTCATCCATATGTCTATCCAATGACCACTTAAATGCCCTTAAAGTTGGCGAGTTTTATCTCTGTTCTTTTCCATAATTATGTTAAAACTGACTGAATTATGATCACTACCACCAAAATGCTCTCCCACTGCTACTCCTTTCGCCTGCCCATCTTCATTTCCTAAAATAAAGTCTATAACTGCGCCCTCTCTTGTTGGACTTGCTACATACTGGGCAGAAAAGTTCTCCTGAATGTTACTTCACTGGAGTCCCTCAGATCCCACAGCAGGAACTCTAGAATGAGAGACGTGGGAAGCAGCCTTCCCAAGTTTCCTCTCCATTCCTGTGGTTTCTGCAGCCTCAAAAATCCATGTTCAGATGAGCCATTATACCCCACGCCATGATCCCTTTAATTAGCAATCCTTTAACAGATCCAGCATGTTCTGCTACCTGCCCTCCCTGATTGGCTGGGGAAACTGGAAGCAGGATGCTAATGAAATGGCTCAGTTGAAGAGCCTCGGCAGAGCCCACTGGAGAGCTCTAAGGATTCCCATCCTGCTAATGATCCCGCCATTTCGGCAGAGAAAATTTCACATGATACGTCTGTCATATTGCCCTGGCATCTGGCTACTCGCAGGTGATAAGCACTGCCTAGGTGTGTGTCTCCTCTGCCTAGGTGTGTGTCTCCTCTTGTCCCAGTTACTACAGCCTCTATTCAACACAGCTCACATCAGGAAGTAGCAGAGAACTCCCAGCTCAACATGTCCCTGTTCTCCATTGTATCAATTCTGTTTTGTTTATCAACCTTAATCTGTTAATTATGGATCTCACCATGTGTTGGAATTATCTTTTTGTACGATAAATGTGGAATTTCAATATTTTACTAAAATGGCATGGTATAATTGCCGTTTCCAATCTGAATGAAATGTTTTGGATCACTGAAGTATGTATGTTTACATTCAGGAAAATAGTATAGCTGCATTGAAAAGGGAAGTTGGTTCAAAACATGAGGGATAAAGAAATTGAAGGATATGTTGAAAGGGTTGGATGAAGTAGGGTGGGCGGAGGTTCATATGGAACGTAAACGCCAACATGGACCAGCTGAACCAAATTACCTCTTTCTGTGCTGTACATTATATGTAATCTGTAGGAATAAGAGTAAGCTATTCAGCCCCTCAAGTATGTGCCACCATTCAATTAGACTGTGGCTGGAGCTATACCCCAGCTTCATTTACCCACCTTTGCTTCATATTGCTTGATATCCTTACTTAACAAAAATGTATTGATCTTGGTCTTGAAAATTTAAATTGACCCAGCAACCACAACCTTTTCAGGAAGAGGATTTCCCCTGCCCTTTGTGTGAAAATGTGTTTCCTGATTTCACTCCTAAATTGCCTAGCTCATGACAATTTGTCCATTGGGTTCCTTCATAGAATCATAGAATGTATGACTCAGAAGGAGGCCATTCGACCTATTGTGTTTGTGCCGCCCAAACAAGAGCTAGCCAGCCTAATCCCACTTTCCTGCTCTTGGTCCTTATATTTGGTTCCTGACTCATTTCCCTATTATGATACTGAATGACCATGTTGGTTTGATTTGTGCCAGTGGTAATGACTGCATATTTATAGGGTCTGTATTGGTCATTCAGTGGTAATGGTACATAAGAAAGGAAAGCTGCGGGATTGTTGTAAAAACCCAACTGGTTCATTAAAGTCCTTCAAGGAAGGGAACCTGCCTTCACTACAGTTACGACCCAGGCGGGAGGAGTGCACTGTTAATTCAGTCCCACTTCTCCACAAGTCACAATATATATTTACATTTTTCCACTGAGCAAAACAGTCACTCAGTTACTCTATTTTTCCCCCAGAATAAAGCACACCAACCAGGTTTCTTTAATAAACAACAAAATTATCAGTTTATTATAAACCAAGTTTTAACCAATAATGAAGTAAAACATACACACTAATTGCAATATTAAAACCCCTTATTTATCCTAGCCCTCACACTTGCACACACACACAACTGGTTAATCGGGGGAAAAAGAGATTTTTGTTCACAGCTGTTAGAAAGAAATAGAAGGAATTTAAAAAAAAAACCACTTGGGCTTAAAAGAAGGTATGGAAGGAAGTCCTTTGTTTTGGTGAGGTGTCCCAAAGGCAAATAGGCAGCTGTCAATGGGATCTTCCCAGAACAGTTCTTTCCAGGGGATGTTGATGACCAGTCTGGGTAGGCTTCCAAGAGATGCAGCACAGAAAGCTCCAATCAGGCTTTACAGCAGGAGCAGAGATTTTCTTAGGTCTTATCCCAGCGATGTAGCAGTAAAAGTTTCTTCAAATACAGGAGGAGATAGTAAACACTTGATGCAGGAATTCTTCAAAGATGCAGGGATTCTTTAAAGAGAGAAAGATATCAGCTGTTTTCTCCTGGCAGGCACGCAGCAACTCTTTTTCTTGTATTCTGGCTAAACACCAACAGGCTCTTTTACAGTTCAAAATTAAACTAAAACTGTTCAGCAAGTCGCATGACAACCATAAATCTTGGCTTGTTACTCCTCTGCAATCCAAAATAACCCCTGCTGCTTTTACTTGAAAACAAATGCTTTCCGGTAAGACTTCTTTATTAGCCAAACCTTCTGTTGACTGACTTTTTTTAAAACACCAAGCTCAGCAGTCTCCAGATGACTCAATGTCCATAATTCAAATATAAGTTCTTAAAACATATTTTTCAAAAGAAACAGAAGCAGTCTCGTAACAGTGCTCAGTCTGGCATGTGACTCCGGTCACACGTTGCATGGTGGATATTGACTCTTGAATGCCCTTGCTTTGTTAGTGTCATCCAAATTCCAATATCCAAAAAGCTCGTCTAATGGGTACATGCTAGCGAATTTCACTAAATTGGTTTGTAATGCTAGCAGTACCAAACCTTTGCTAGAAAGTATTGCATAGAATATACAACAAAGAAACAGGTCATTTGGCCCAACCAGTCCATGCCGTGATTATGCTTCACTCGACCCAAAAATGTACACTAGTACGTAGTGCATCGATCTTCAATTCACTAACTTTTACATTGATTCCAGAGCATCCTGTTTGCTCTTTCTGCAGTTGTGAAGATTATTAAATGTGTGCAAAACTCGTCTGTGATGTTGCGCGTTCACTTTTCTATAATACTGCCAAGTGCTAGTTTGACATCCTGCTCCTTTGCTTGAAAATCCCATCTAAGTTGCAATGGAGCAAATGGGTAGCTCTAAACAGTGGTAAGATGTGATGCCAGAAAGTAATTGTGTTGAATGGTTATGAGCAAGCTGCATTAATTGTTGTACTCCATAAAAGAAGTTAGGAAAACAAATAAATGGTGAATAGTGTAGAATATGTCTAAATGACAGATTTCCTTTCTAATTTTAAAATAAAATTGCAATAGGACTATTATACATAATATTTCAATATAATAATCCATGCTTTCCCATTTAGATTTCAGCCAACAGTACCAGACCTGCTCGGTGGTATGCTAAACTAGGATTTCATCGTGACCCTCGACCTTTCCCATTGCCAGTATCTGCTCTGTTTAGTGAAGGTGGAATGGTTGGATGTGTTGATGTAATTGTTGTTCGAATTTACCCTATACAGGTATGAAAGATTATGCAGTAAAATTGCTTAAAGGAATATCTTGTTTTATAGATGAATTACTAAACAACTTTATTTAAAATCATAGAACATGAGATTCTAAGTTATAAATACCCTTAAATAAGTGAGTTTTTATCTGCATATGGATGCAAGGACCTGCAATCCATTATCATATTTGTCTGAGATCCTTTCGCCTAATTAAGACACACCTATTCTTTAAAAAGGAATTGCATAAGTTTGAGATGTTAAGTTAGAGTTTTATTTTAATGAGTTATCAAAGCTTACATTCACAAAAATATATATGTAATATATGACACTGTACATTTTAATTGCTTATGAGAGGAGTGCTTGTTTTTTTGGCATGGTTGTGCTTGTGTTGCTGTTAATTGTATAGTATTTGAGTAATTGTGTTCAGGTGGTGGGCATTAATTGGAGATTCACTTGTGCACCTATATATACTGTGGTGGTTGGGTGATGAGGTGCAAATTTGGAATGTGTGTCTCTAAATTAAAGCTTGTATGTATAAAGATTCTGCTCCAGTTCTATCCTTCATTGCCTGGTTATCTGGAATAGAACATTTGGGATGATTATCGGTCATGGGGTTCAGGCAGATTGTTTGGTCTTTATTGCTGGAGATTAATTAGATCTAGGAATTGGGGGTAGTGCACGACATTGGTGGGTCTGTAGTCAGTAGATGCATTGCTGTGTTGGGAGGTTGAAGGGCACAGTTTATGTTGTGAACCTTCAAGAATCAGCCTTAGACTGCATTGCATTTTTAGGTCATACGTCCTAGGTGAATGTCAAACAACATTTATTCTGATTGGGTGATGACTGTCAGATGTTTCAGCCACAACCTTTTATGGGGAGGACTGCACTTAACCACAGAACAGTGATGCATATTCTTCCAGCGAGCAATAATGGTTGTGCCAGCCTGCAGGGGAGTCTTCACTGTTAAATGAACAAGTCCACTAAGTACTGAGTTGGGTCTTTTAATTGTAGGATCTTGTCCAAAATGGCTGAATGGGAGGGCATGAGCAGAATGTGTTATTTTGATATTTTATTCCAATGTGATTTATTATTAAAATGCTTACTTAGCAATATAATAGTTAACCTTTTTCTTTTGAGGGAAATTTCTGTATAAACTTGAATAGTATGTGGAGCTGTGACATCACCTAGAATACATTCTAAATTGCTGTTGTAATTTAACAAACTAAATTTCTCTGAGATTGTAGTGTGAAACTTGGTTCAGTGGAAGGGACATAGCTTCAACTTCTGAAACTTGAGTTCGAATCAGGTCCCAGTAAAAATTTTATGATGAGTTTTTTTTTTATACATTCATGGGATGTGAGCCTCACTGGCAAGGGCAGCATTTAGATTAGATTAGATTAGATTAGAGATACAGCACTGAAACAGGCCCTTCGGCCCACCGAGTCTGTGCCGAACATCAACCACCCATTTTATACTAATCCTACACTAATCCCATATTCCCAACAAACATCCCCACCTGTCCCTATATTTCCCTACCACCTACCTATACTAGTGACAATTTATAATGGCCAATTTACCTATCAACCTGCAAGTCTTTTGGCTTGTGGGAGGAAACCGGAGCACCCGGAGAAAACCCACGCAGACACAGGGAGAACTTGCAAACTCCACACAGGCAGTACCCGGAATCGAACCCGGGTCCCTGGAGCTGTGAGGCTGCGGTGCTAACCACTGCGCCACTGTGCCGCCCCAGGGTCAGGGTGGTGTGTGACTTGAAGGGGATCTTGCAGATGTTGGTGTTGCCATGCACCTGCTGCTCTTGTTCTTCTAGGTGGTAGAGGTCGCGGGTTTGAAAGGTGCTGTTGAAGGAGCCTTGGGAAGGTGCAGCAGTACATCTTGTAGATGGTACACACTGCTGCCACATTGTGGCGATGGTGGTGGAGTGAATGTTTAAAGTGGTGAATGGGATGCCAATCAAGCAGGCTGCTTTGGCTTGGATGATGTCAAGCTTCTTGAATGTTCTTGGAGCTACGCTCATCCAGACAAGTGGGAAATATTCCTTCACATTCCTGACTTGTGCCTTGTAGATGGTGGGCAGGCTTTTGGGAGTCAGGAGGTAACTTACTTGTCACAGAATTCCAAAACTTTGATTTGCTCTTGTAGCCAAAGTATTTATATTCTGGTCACTGATAATCTCCAGGATGATGATGGTGGGGAATTCAGTGATGGTAATGCTGATAAACCTCAAGGGGAAATGGTAAGAGTCTCTCTTTCTGGAGATGGTCATTGCCTGGCACTTGTGTGGCGTGAATGTTACTTGCCATTTATCAGCCCAAGTCTAAATGTTGTCCAGGTCTTGCTGCATGCAAGCATGAATTGCTTCAGTATCTGAGAAGTTGCGCATGGTACTGAACACTCTGCAATCATCAGCAAACATCCCCACTTCTGATCTCATGCTGGAGGGAAGGTCATTGATGAAACAGCTGGAGATGCTTGGGCCTAGGACACAACATAAGGAACAATTGCTTCTATGTCCAGGGGCTGAGATGATTGGCCTCCAACAATCACAACCATCTTCCTTTATGCTTGGTATGACTCCAAGTAGTGGAGCGTTTTCCCCTTGATTCCGATTGACTTCAGTTGGGTTAGGGCGCCTTGATGCCACATTCGGTTAAATGTTGTCTTGATGTCAAGGGCAGTCACTCCCCTCACCTCTGGAATTCAGCACTTTTGTCATGTTTGGACCAAGGCTGTAATGAGGTCTCAAGTTGAGTGTCCTTGGCAAAACCCAAACTGAGCATTGGTGAGCAGGTTATTGCTGAATAACTGCTGCTTGATAGCACTATCGGCAACACTGTCCATCACTTTGCTGATGGTTCAGAGTAGACTGATGGGGTATTAATTGGCTGGATTGGATTTGCCCTGCTTTTTGTGGACAGGACACACCTGGATAACCTTCCACATTGTTAGGTAGATACCAGTGTTTTAGCTATACTGGAGCAGCTTGGCTAGGGGCGCAGCTAGTTCTGGAGCACAGGTCTTCATTACTACAGCTGGCATGTTGTCAGGACCCGTAGCCTTTGCTGTATCCAGTGCCTGCAGCCCTTGATATCACAAGGAGTGAATCAAATTGGCCAAAGACTGTCATCGGTGATGCTGGGGACCTCGAGAATGCCGAGATGGGTCACCCATTTGGCATTTCTGGCTGCTGATGGTTGCAAATGCTTCAGCCTTGTCTTTTGTACTGACGTTCAGGGTTCTTCCCCACATTGAGGATGTTGGTGATTGTGGAACATCCTCCTTTGTTTATTGCCGACCACTATTCACGACTGGATGTGGCAGGACTTGCAGAGCTTTGATATGATCTGTTGGTTGTGGGATTGATTTAGCTCTGTCTATAACCTGCTACTTTCACTTTTAGCATGCCTGTGGTCCTGTGTTGTAGCTTCACCAGATCGGCACATCATTTTTGCGTTTGACTGGTCTTGCTCCTGGCATGCTTTCCTGCACTCCTCATTGAACCAAGGTTCGTTTCCTGGCTTGATAGTAATGGTAGACTGAGGGATATGCTGGGCCATGAGGTTACAGATTGTGGTTGAACACTGTTCTGCTGATGGCCCACAGCTCCTCTGGGATGGCCTGGTTTTGAGTTCCTATATCTTTTATGAATCAATCCTGCTTAGCATGATGGTAGTGATGGAGGGTGTCCTCAATGTGAAGACAGGACTTTGTCTCCTCGAGAACTGTGCAGTGGTCATTCCTACTAATACTGTCATGGACAGATGGATCTGCGGTAGGTAGATTGATGAACGTGAGATCAAACAGGTTTTTCCCTCTTGTCAGTTCTGTCGCCATCTGTAGTAGGCCCAGTCTGGCTGATATGTCCTTTATGACTGGGCCAGCTCAGTCAGTAGTGGTGCTACCTAGCCTCTCTTGATGATGGACGTTGACGTCCCCCACCCACGGTACATTTTGTGCCCTTGATACCATCAGTGCTTCTTCCAAATGGTGTTCCAAATTTTGGCAGAAGTCCCGAGATGTTAGTGAGGAGGACTTTGCAGGGTCATCTGGGCAGGATTTGCCATTTTCATGTCCGGTGTCGAGGTTGATGTTGGGTAGTCCGTCCCATTTCATTCTTATTCGAGTCCTGAATAACATTAGGATTTAATTCCAAGTGTTCTCAAAATTGTCCGTAATTTGGCAAAAATTGGCTTTCCTGCTTGGAGGGAACATAGGATGGCTTATGTTGATCTCACCTGCATAAAGCATGCGAATAGAGTAGATGTTTTCGAAAGGAAATTAGGTAAGTACATGAGGGGGGATAAAAAGGAATGGAAAGATATGCTGAAAGGCAGAGGTGAGGTAGATAGCAAGGAGACTCGAGTGGAGAGTAAACACCATCGAAGACTAATTGGCCTATTTCAGTGTTGTATATTCTATGTAATGGAATTTTTTAATTCATTCATTCATGGGGTGTGGGCATCCCTGGCAAGGCCAGCATTTATTGCCCAGCCGTAATTACTCTCGAGAAGGTGGATATGAGCCGCCACCTTAAACTGCTGAGGTCCACTTGGTGAAGGTACTCCCACAGTGCTGTTGAGCAGGGAGTTTCAGAATTTTGACCCAGTGATGATGAAGGAATGGGGGTATGTGACTTGGAGGGGAACCTGGAGGAGGTGGTGTTCCTGATAGTGCTGTTGAATGTTAAGGGAATGTGGTTAGATTCTCTTGAAGGCGGCCATTGCCTGTCAGACTGCTCTACACAAACATCAGTAGCGCAGTCTCAATCAATGGCTGGGAATCGGAAAGTTTCCCGATCCAATCTGGAGTCAGACAGGGCTGTCCTCTCTCCCCGGTCTCGTTTGTTTGCTGTATTGAACCCTTTGCTGAGTCTATTAGGAAGGATGCAAGCATAAGAGGGATGACAATCCCAGGCAGCGGAGGCACTCAGGTTAAAACCTCCCTGTACATGGATGACGTCGCCGTCTTCTGTTCGGATCCGCTGTCGGTGCGCAGACAGAACATCTGCGACCAGTTCGAACTGGCCTCGGGAGCCAAAGTTAACCACGGCAAGAGCGAGGCCATGTTCTTTGGGAACTGGGCTGACCGATCCTTTGTCCCCTTCACTGTCAGGTCAGACTACCTGAAGGTGCTGGGGATATGGTTCGGAAGTGCCGGGGCGTGCACCAAAACCTGGGAGGAGCGAGTAGCCAAGGTACAACAAAAGTTGAGCATGTGGGGTCAGCGATCTCTCTCCATTGTGGGTAAGAACCTGGTCATCAGGTGCGAGGCGCTCACGTTGTTGCTGTACGTGGCGCAGGTCTGGCCCATACCCCACCCCTGCGCTGTCGCGGTCACCCGAGCCATTTTCCGCTTCATCTGGGGATCTAAAATGGACCGGGTCCGGAGGGACACGATGTTCAAATCTCTGGACAAGGGCAGGAAAAATTTACCCAACGTGGCCCTCATCCTGATGACCACCTTTGTGTGCGGCTGCATCAAGCTGTGTGTAGACCTCCAGTACGCAAACTCCAAGTGTCACTACGTGCTGAGGTTCTATCTGTCCCCAGGTGTTGCGAAGGACGGGCCTGGTCACATTGCTGCGGAACGCTCCATGCAGTTGGACCGTGCCGTACCACCTATCCTTCATGGAGCAGTTTCTGCGGGAAAACACCTTTGACCACCGATCCATCAGGCAGTGGTCTGCACGGAATGTCCTCAAGGCCCTACGGGCAAAGGAGACGGGGGATCCTGTCGGATGGTTCCCCAAGCAGACCGCCAAAGTCATTTGGCAGAATGCCTCATCGCCAGAACTTTCAAACAAGCACCAAGATGTAGCTTGGCTGGTGGTGAGAAGTGCCCTCCCCGTCAGATCCTTCCTGCACGCCCGAAGTCTCACCCCCTCCGTGCAATGCCCCCGCAGTGGCTGTGGTGGGGAAGAGACGGTTGCCCACCTCCTCCTGGAATGTGTCTTTGCAAAGCAGGTGTGGAAAGAGATGCAGTGGTTTTTGTCGAGGTTCATCCCAAGCAGCTCTGTAACACAGGACTCTATGCTCTACGGGCTGTTCCCAGGGACGCACACCGAGACAAACATTAACTGCTGCTGGAGGACTATCAATTCGGTGAAAGGCGCCCTTTGGTCTGCCCGAAACTTGCTGGTCTTCAACGCAAAGAGTTGTCCACGACCGAATGTTGCAGACTGGCACATTCCAAGGTCCAGGACTACGTGCTGAGGGACGCACTAAAGCTTGGGGCAGCCGCAGCAAAGGCTCAATGAGGGAAGACCACAGTGTAAGGTCCCCCCACCAAGCTGAACTGAGGGGCTGGACCCATGGGAAACCCCTTGAACTGTATCGGAAAAATTTTCATTTGCGGTAAAATGTAAAAATGTAATTGGCGTGACAAATGTGAAATGGAAGGGTTGTGAAGCAACTCATGATTGTATTCAAGGAAACTGATCTCCCTTGCAATGTTTGTATTTTTTGGTGCTGTTTGAAACTGTTTGGCAATGTAATTTTTACAGATTTTTATGAATAAAGTATATTTTGGAAATTAAAAAAAAATTGCCTGTCATTTTTGTGGTGCAAGTGTTACTTACCACTTGTTGGCCCAAACCTAGATGTTGTCCTGGTCTTGCTGCATGCAAATGGAACTAAGCACTATAATCATGTGCGAACCTATCTACATCTGAACCTACAATGGAAGGAAGGTAATTGAAGCAGCTGAAGATGGTTGGGCTTGGACATTGCTTTTTTTTGGCCATGTTTAGACCAAGGCTGTAATGAAGTCTAAAGCTGAGTGATTCTGATAGAACCTAAACTGAACATCAGTGAGCAGTTTATTGGTGAGTGTCACTTGATAGCGCTGTCATTGACAACTTTTATCACTTTGATGATTGAGAGTAGGCTGATGGGGTGGTAATTAGCTGGATTGGGTAGAGGGACTGCTGCTTCTGGAGCACAAACATTCAGCATGACAGCCAGGCTGTTGTCAGGGCCCATAGCAGTTGCTGTATTCAGTGAGCTTAGCCATTTCTTAATATCACTAGCTGAAGACTGGCATCTGTAGTGGTGGAGACCTCAGGAGGAGGCCAAGACAGATCATCTGCACAGTACTTTTGACTGAAGATGGTTGCGAACACTCTGGCACTCATTTGCTGGATTCAGCCATTGTTGAGAAGGGGGATGTACATGGAGCCTGCTCCTCCTCCCATTAGTTGTTCAATTGTCCACTGCAATTCACGACTAGATGTGACAGAACTGCAGAGGTTTGATATGAACCGTTGCTTGTGTGATCACTTGGCTGTATAGCATGCTGCTTCCACTGTTCAGGCATGTAGCACCGTGTTGTATCTTCATTTTGGCATCTCATTTTCAGGTATGCGTGGTGCTGCTCTGTGCTCTTCTACACTCATTGAGCCAGGTTTAGTTCCCTGGCTTGATGGTAATGGCAGAGCGAGGGATATGCCAGGCCATGAGGTTACAGATTGTGGTTGAATATAATTCTGCTGCTAAGTTCTTTGTAAGCTGCCTCTATCGTAGCATCAGACTTGGCTTGGGGTACGTGAAGATATAAAGTGATAGGCTCCCCTTAGGATAGAAAATATACATTGCTTCTCATATTGAAAAACATATTTAAGAATATACATAATACTGAAGCCACATTGCATAGATTTTCCTTATTTAAATGTTTTCAGGTATTTTTGTGAGCATGCTCTTGAATTGCTTCTACATTTTTATACAATTTATTTTCAGATGTAGAAATTGTTGCAGCCTTAATTTATTTAAGGTTAAGTGTCATCTTCAGTGAATAAATTTTTAACTTATTTCCATATGAAACACACATTGTAATTATAGTTTGTATTTCTGATAAATGATACTGTTTTTCTTCAGTGGATGGAGAAGAAATCCAGTGGAATGTATGTATTCCGGAGTGAACGGACAGAGGAGCGAGAAGCTCAGATACACTATGAAAATCAACAGAGGAAGCTGGAAGTGTTATATGCCAAAATTGAAGGTGAACTGCAGGAACAATACAGAGGTAATCACAACACTACACCTCTAAATGGATATCCTTGAAAATAACGAGCCATGTTTTTAGAAGTACTTTGATTATTGAGTTTTGTTCCACATTTGCTTTGATCTTTCAAATTATTGCAACTGGTGGTAAAGAAATGAGATCTGAAACCATTTTTATTTTTAAAAAGCACATTTTCTTGATTATGATTACATTGTTGTAGTTATCTCTTACGTTGAAATAATAAAGAATTAGCATTCTATACTAAATCTGTTGTCATTTTTAGACTTATAGCATGGCATTACATGTAATTAATCTGGGGTCTGGAGAACCATTGTGATGTTTAGCTGGAGCTGTATCGCCCTAAAGGCCATTGCTCATGTATTCCTTTTGGGAAGATACTCAAAGTTTTTTTATTTTTACTTATTCAATCAAGGGATGTGGGTGTCGCTGGCGAGGTCAGCATTGAGAAAGATGGTGGTGAGCCAAGCTCTTAAACTGCTGCAGTCTGTGTGGTGAAGGCACTCCCACAGTGCTGTTTCATAAGTACTTCCAGGATTTTACCCCGGCAACAGTGAAGCAACGGTGATTTATTTCCGAGTCAGGATGGCGAGCAACTTGGAGGGAAGCGTGCAAGTAATGGTGTGCACGTGCACCTACTGCCCTTATCCTTCTAAATAGTAGAGATTGCTGGTTTGGAAGGTGAAGAAGCCTTGACAAGTTGTTGCAGTGCACCTTGTAGATGGTACACACTGCAGCTTACGGTCATTGGCGGTGTAGAGAGTGGATGGGGTGCCAATCAAGCAGGCTGCTTTGTCCTGGATGTTGTCATTCTTCTTGAGTGTTATTGAAGCTGTACTGATCCAGGCAAGTGGAACATTTTCCCTCACCATCCTGACTTGTGCCTCGTAGATGGGAAAGGCTTTGGGGAATCAGGAATTGAGTCACCTGCTGCGCATTACCCAGCCTCTGACTTGCTCATAACCACAATATTTATGTGGCTGGTCCAGTTATTAGGTTTCTGGTCAATAGTGACCGCAACTCCCCCTCTTTTCCCACCCCCCCCCCACCCTAGGGTGTTGAATGGGGTGGGGGGATTTGATGATGGTAAAACTGTCGAACAGGGAAGGTGCTTAGGCTCAAGAGAAATTTGGATAATTGTAGCTACTTAAAAAGAGGAAGAGGAACAGACAGACTGAGGTTCAAATGCGCAGATCTTTTAAAAGATCTAATAAAAGTTAATCAACCTGGAAAGTTAACTGTTTCTATCCCCACAGATGCTGCCTGACCTGTTGAGTATTTCCAGCATTTTCTGTTCAGTTGTTTTATGTCCTTGCGGTGTAGCAACTAAAGAATAAAAACCATTAACAAAGTCAATTATATTAAATGAGTCAAATTTCTTGTTTTGAAGTTGACAAAAAGAAAAGAGAACACAAAATGCAGCCGTTAAATGAGCAACAGATCATGATGCTTCAGGATGGTGTAGATTTGTATGAAGCAATCCAGAATTCTTCAGATCCATTATCTGTTGAGGTAATTAAATGTGCACTTTACCTATCCTAAGTGTGTATATTTTTGTATATATATTAGCTGCTCTCCTGTAATCAGTGTTCTGGAGCATTGTTCTGATGATTAGAATCTAATCTGGCCTTTCCTTTTAGACCACTGCTCAGGTACCTGCTGTAGGGAAATCTGCAACCTTACTTCAATTAGAATCTGATCATTGGAAGTTTGTCTAGATTGGCAGCTAAGTTGCTGAGCTGCTTGGGGAGAGGGCAATTTATTTTAAAATCAGAAAAAAAACAAATGACTGGTTAGTCTTGCCTTCTAAATTTGTATTTAGGATTATGCAAATGTGTTTTAGAAGTAGGCCAATTAGCCCCTCGAGCCAGTTACATAGAAACATAGAAAACAGGAGCAGGAGTAGGCCATTCGGCCCTTTGGGCTTGCTCCGCCATTCAAAAAAGATCATGGCTGATCATCTAATTCAGTGCTCTGTTCCCGCTTTCTCCCCATATCCCTTGGTCCCTTTGGCATTAAGAAATATATCTATCTCCTTCTTGAATATATTTAATGACTTGGCCTCCACTGCCTTCTGCGGTAGAGAATTCCACAGGTTTACCACCCTCTGAGTGAAGAAATTTTCTCCTTATCTCTGTTCTAAATGGCATACTCCCTTTTCTTCGACTGTGACCCCTGGTTCTGGACTCCCCAGCCATCGGAAACATCCTCCCTGCACCTAGCCTGTCTGATCCTGTGAGAATTTTATAGGTTTCTCCGAAATCCCCTCTCATTCTTCTGGACTCTAGTGAATACAGGCCTAGTTGACCCAATCTCTCCTCAATCCTGCCATCAGAGGAATCAGCCCAGTAAATCATCTTTGTATTCCCTCCATGGCAAAAATATCCTTCCTCAGATGTCCTCAAACTGCAGGCAGTACTCCAGATGTGGTCTCATCAAGGCCCTGTGTAACTGCAGTAAGACATCCTTGCTCCTGTATTCAAATCCTCTTGCAATGAAGGCCAACATACCATTCGCCTTCCCAACTGCCTGCTGCACCCGAATGCTTGCTTTCAGCGACCGATGTTCAAGGACACCCAGGTCTCATTGCACCACCCTCTTACCCAATCTATCACCATTCAGATAATCCGCCTTTCTGTTTTTATGACCAAAGTGGATAATGTCCAGTCATATTTGTCCACGTTATACTGCATCTGCCATGCATTTGCCCACTCGCCCAACTTGTCCAAATCACATTGGAGCCTCTTTGCATCCTCCTCACAGCTCACATTCCCCAATTCAGTGAGATCATGGCTGATCATCGGCCTAACTCTATATACTCGTCTTTGCCCCATATTCCTCAATACCTTTGGTTAACAAATATTTATTAAACTAGAATTTAAACTTAACATTAAGTTAGAAATTAAAATTGGGTTGTCCCAGACCCACCCATCTTCAGCTGCTTCATCAGTGATATTCTCTCCATCAGGTCAGAACTGGGGATGTTTGCTGATGATTGCAGCATTCAGTTCCACTCGCAACTCCTGAGATAATGAAGCAGACCATTCCCGCATGCAGCAAGACCTGAACAACATTCAGGCTTTAGCCGATAAGTGGCATGTAACATTCGTGACACACAAGAGTCAGGCAATGTCCATCTCCAACAAGAGAGAATCTAACCACCAACTCACTCCCTACCTGACATTAAGTGGCATTACCATCGATGAGTACCCTATCATCGACATCCTGGGGGCTACCATTAACCAGAAATCTAACTGGACCAGCACTATCAGTAGTGTAACTACAAGAGCTAGTCAGAGGCTGGGTGTTCTGCGATGAGTAACTCATCCCCTGACTCCCCAAAGTTTTCCACCATCTACAAAGCACAAGTCTGGGGTGTGATGGAATACTTTCCACTTGCCTGGATGTGTGCAGCTCCAACAACACTCAAGAATCTCGATGACATCCAGGACAAAGCAGTCTACTTGATTGGCACTCCTTCCACTTCTGGCACACTTTGGCTCCAGTGTGTATTATCTACAAGATACACTGTAGCAACTCACTGAGGCTCCTTTGATAGCACCTTCCTAACCTGCAACCTCTACCACTTAGAAAAACAAAGACAGCAAGCACATGTGAACAACACCACTTGCAAGTTTCCCTCCACGTCACGCACCATCCTGACTTGGAAATATATTGTCTTTCCTTAATTGTCACTGGGTAAAAACTCTGAAACTCTTGGTGTGTCCAAGCCGCATGGACTGCAGCAGTTTAAGAAGGCAGCTCATCACCACCTTTTCGAGGATAATTAAGGATGGGCAGTAAATGCTGGCCTTGCCAGCATCGCCCACATTACACAAACGAGTAAAACAAAATTGATCTGGAGTTCCAAACTTGTACCACCAGGCACGTAGAAGTGTTTCCTAATTTCACTCCTGAAACGGTTTGGATCTAATTTTTATACTATGCCCCTAGTCCTAGACTCCTCAACCAGCAGCAATAATTTCCCTATCTGCACTATCTGTTCGCCTTAATATCTTGAAAACTATGATCAAATTATCTTTCAACCTTCTAAATTCAAGTGAATACAACCATAGTTTTGGTAATCTCGCCTCAGAATTTAACCCTGGGAGTCCAAATATCTTTCTGACAAATCTCTGCTGCACTCCCTCCACAGCCAAAATGTCCTTCCTAAGGTATGCCCAGAACTGCTCAAAGTACTCTAGGTGTTCTAACCAGGGCTTTTGTGTAGCTGAAGTATGACATCTACCCCTTGTATTGTAGTCCCCTGGCTATAAAGGCCAGGATTCCATTAGCTTTTTTGATTGTTTTCATTACCTGCTGATGACATTTTAATGCTGTATCTACCTGGACCCCCAAGTCTCTTTGGACTTCCACTGTTTGTAGCTTTTCCTCATTTAGAAAGTACCCATTTAATCCTTCTCAGGTCCAAAGTGGATGGCCTCAAGTTTGCCTACATTGAAATCCATTTTGCCACAGTTCTGTCTGTTCACTTCATTTACCAATATTCTTCTCTTATACTTCCATCTACACTGCTTATAGTAACGCCTAACTTTGTGTCATTAGCAAATCTTGGATATATGGCTTTCTATTCTGTCATCTAAGTTGTTGATAAATAGAGTGAATACATCCCTGTGGGACACCGCTCGTCACATCTTGTCAGTTAGAGTGCCTGTCCATAATCCCCAATCTCTGTCATTTTTTGTTGATGTTTCACACACAGTATTGTATCCGAAATATAATTGTTATCTGTATATGTAATATATAACTAGAAAATTGGCAATGCATTGCTCACAGAATAAATGACGTCTGCTTTATTGACTTCTGAGAGATTTAATGGCGTTATTACCTTGCAGAGTTTGTATCCTGACTTAGTATTTTTGTTGTATATTTTAGCTGTATTTCCATTAAGAATGAAAAGTAGTGTGGAAATATTAAATATTTAACTGGTTAACTATAAATAGTTTCTTTATTGTAAGAAAGCGTACTAGTGCTAGATTGGGAGATCGCAGGATTAAGAAGGTTAAAATGGCAACAGCTGGAAATCGTGTCACAAACAAACTTTAATGAAGTTTTAGAGCAGGACAGAAGAGTAGGTTAGGGCCAGATGCTGCAAGGCAAAGAAAGGGAGCAAATACAATTCAAGTGCAAGCAACCAGAGGTGCTCTATCTCCTGATGTTTCTCTGGCTTCATGCACAGCCCATATATAACTTGTCCTGACTGGCAGATGTCTACTTGTGCTAAGACTGCATATGTTACGTAGGTTGTTGGACATGCTCCAACACCCCTTGTTACATTTTGAATCTAAAGGTGTCGGCGGTGTAGGAGGGAGCCAAGTATTCCTTGGGCTATCCAGGGTAAGATCCAGTATGGGATTGTAGGATGCCCTAGATGAAATGAATAAGCCTGTTTTTTTTTCTCTTTATCCCCCGCTCCCTTTCTCGGGGTGGGAATGCCAAAGATGCAGATGTTGTTGCAATAACCCCTGTTGTTTGTCAGCTATTTTTGTATCCAGCTCTTTGTTTTATTTGGTTTAGGGTTTGATTGGAATGAGGTTTCCATGCCCTGCAACTCCGCTAGCATCCATTATGTCCAAACAATGCTCTGCTTGGGTGTTTGCAGCATAGAGTTCACAGATTACATGTCCACTGTATTGAGGGCATTTATCAAAATGTCCAGTTTTCTTTCTTGGCCTGCAGGTGCACATTTTTTTTAAATTCTTCCATGGGATGTGGACATCACTGGCAAGGCCAGTATTTGTTGCCCATCTTAAATTTCCCTTGACAACTGAGTGGTTTGCTAGGCCATTTCAGAGGGCAGATAAGAGTCAACCACATTGTTGTGGCTCTGGAGCCACATGTAGACCAGACCAAGTAAGGACGACAGATTTCCTTCCCTAAAGAACATTAGTGAACCAGATGGGTTTTTACCACAATTGATAGTTTCATGACACCATTACTGAGACTAGCTTTCAATTCCAAGGTTTTATTAATTAATTGAATTTGAATTCCATGGTGATATTTGAAGCTATGTCTCCAGGGCATTAACCTGGGCCTCTGGATTACTTGTCCAGTGACCTTACCACTGCACCACTATTTTCCCCTAGCTGGGGTTTCATTACAAGGGTTCTTCCTGAAGTCCTATGGGTATAATGTTGTCCCTTAGAATAATGAATATGTAGCATATGTTGTGTTACCTTACAGGCCTTTTTAAATGATCAACAATTGAGAGCTCTGAATAACTACAGACAATTGTTGAAGGAGCAAAAACAGATCCAGATCGAGGCTGAGTTCAGAAAAGCATTAGAAGGTGCTCAGAGTGAAGATAGCTACACAAAAAGGGATGTTACCCCTGTCTGGAAGCTGCGTGTTGTGGACTACAAAAGTCAGGACCCTGATGCAGGTGCGTATTGGATATAAATGTTAATCCATGCTTAACTAATTTACCAGTAAGGATATTATTGAATCAGCTAATGGGCTATTCGAGTGAAATTTGATTATGTAGCACTACAACAGCCCCAGCACTAGCGTCATTACCAGCTATCTACTTTAAATTCACCTGTATGCCTTCTTTGAAAAACAGCACTAAAATTGCACATTGTACGTTTCAAAACATTGGCTAATGGCAAGTTTGCAGACATTTTTAAATCAAATATTCAACTTTTCAATAACAACTTGTATTTATATAGCACCTTTAATGTAATAAAAAGACCCAAAGTATTTCACGGTGGTATTATAAAGCAAAATTTGGCAGCGAACCACATTGAGGTGATAATAGGGCAGATGTCCAAAAGCTTGGTCAAAGTGGTAGGCTTTAAGGAGGAAAGGAAGGTGAAGAGGTTTAGCAATGAAATCCCAGAGCGTAGCATGTAGGCAACTGAAGACATGGCCAGTAATGGTGGAGCAATTAAAATTGAGGATAATCAACAGGCTAACATTAGAGGAGTGCAGATATCTGTGTTGTGGAGCTGGAGGAGATTACAAAGATAGGGAAGGGCGAGGCCAAGGAGGGATTTGAAAAGAAGGATGAGAATTTTAAAATTGAGGTGTTGCTTAACCAGGAGGCATTATAGGTCAGCAAGCATAGGGATAGTGGGTGAACTGGACATAGTGCAAGTAAGGATGCTAGCAGCAGACCTTTGGATGGTCTCAAGTTTATGGAGGGTAGAACATGGGAGGCTGGTCTAAATTTTAAAAGTGTTTTAATTTTCGAAACAAAAGGGGTGACTATTACTGGACAATATTTATGGTTGCACAATTGTTGGTTTTACTTTTTTTTAAAATCTATTCTCATAATTAGTGCAAATTTGCTCACAGGAAGTCAGATGATGTGTTTAGAAGAACTGGAGTGTTACACCAAGTAATGCAAATATATTATTCTCCTATTAAAGTGAATTTTAAGGCCACAAAGTTTCATTGCTGTTAAGTAAACTTTGAGTGTTGCCATAGCAGCATGAGGAAAAACTTCTTCACGCGGCAAGTAGTTAGGATCTGGAATGCACTGCCTGAGAGTGTGGTGGAGGCAGGTGCAATCGAGGCATTCAAAAGGGAATTATACTATTATCTGAAAAGGAAGAATGCAGGGTTATGGGGAGAAGGCGGGGGAATGGCATTAGGCGAATTACTCATTCGGAGAGCACGTGCAGACACGATGGGCCAAATGGCCTCCTTCTGCTCTGTTACAATTCTGTGATAGTTTAAATGCTGGTCATGCCACAATTTTTTTTTTAGTTTAATTGATTTTGTAAGGCCACTGGGGTTACAGACATTCTGGCTCGTTTGTCAAATGCCTGTTTCTATACTTGTTTTTCAAAGTGTTACATACTATAATCTGCATGAGATCTTTGCACTAGATGCGCCATTTTCATATACATGGATTTAGTCTATACATATTTTGAGTCCATCACTTTTCATGCACATTGTTACAGATACAAAATAATTTCTTCAAAAAAAGGAAGGAAAGGTATGTCTTTGTTTCTTGCTGGGTTTTCTAACATTGGTGTGGAGCCAGAGATTTACAGATAATATACAGAGAAGCAGTTGCCACCTTTTTGACCTTCGGGTGGAGCGTTTTGGGTATTAGTAATTATCATTTGATCTTCAGATTTACCTATTTATAACGTGACCTTAAAGGGACCTTAATAGCTAAATGACATATTTAGGCTTAATTTATAATCTTATAAAACATTACTCCTCTGATTTGCCATGAACAATGACATATGAATTTCACTAGCATAAATGGTCTCTTGCACCCCTCAATAGTTTGGCCAGCCTCTCCCTAACAGTATGATTAGTTCGTCAGAGGTGCAAGAGTTACCCAGGGTGATTCTTGGCAAGCCCCCCTCTATGGTCGAGCACTGGTCTCTGCTTAGTTTTTTTCCACAATGGAACAGCTGAAATTGAAATATTAAAGGGCAGGATTTCCTTACGTTTATTGCACAATGGCAAGGGAATTTGTCTAAAATCACTTCTACGCAGTGGAAGAAGCATCTCTCTTAAAATAGTTTGATCTATTTAATGTGGCTGTAATATTGTGGCAACCTTGTAAGTTCTGCCAACGGGATAAATGTGAATATAAATCAGATCTGTGTAAAGTGAATGTTCAGCATTACAAGGCAGTAAAGAAATGAGTGGAATCAATTGAAAAAAATCAGGTACTTCTAAAATACTGAAAAAACCTTATTTCAGAACTTATTTTCATAGTTTTTTTTCTGAAGCTGACCATTACTTTGCCCTCCTTGACTTTTGTTGGGTTCCCATTTTCTCTCTTATTGCAACTCCTCATTCTCAGCTTTCCTATTTTACTGAACTCAGAAGATGAAATGAGTTTCCCATTCAGAAGACTTCTGTATTTTGCTTTAATTACGGAAGCGAAGGGGGCACAATCGTGGAAGGATAGGCTGGTTAGCAGCACAGGAGATACAAAGCACTCGCCCGCTAGTATCCCTACTATAGAATACATTTTGGTGAAGTTGTTAATGCGGCCAATAGAGGTGTTTGCTGGAAGTATGCAGAGTAGGCAGAATGTGATGTCAGTGTATAATGATGATTTGGAAATGGCTCCAGCTAACGCCCTCTCTTACACTCGCACAGCTGGACGTGAGCTGAGGCAGTATGAGCAGCTTAGGGCTATATTAAAAAGACCTCAGAGGTAATAATTACTACCTGATCCATGAGCAAATTGGCATAGGGTAAATAAGATGAGGGTGTTGAATATGTTTCGATTCATGGGGCACTGGCACCAGTAATGGGGAAAGAGGGAGCTGTACCGCAGCTTGAGCCGCTTGAACCACACTGGGACCAGTGTGTTCGTATAACTGGCTGTAGAGAGGACTTTAAATTAAATAGTTGGGGGAAGGGTTCAGGTGAGGGAAAACCTAGAAAGTTAACTTAGAAAGGCAAGGCACTAGTACAGGGTAGCAATACGGGTAATGATAACCTGAGGGTGACAGGAAGGGACAGAAAAACATAAGAGTGCACGAGCAAGTAAGGTCAGAGTAGGGAAACTGGTAAAAAGACAGAATTAAAGGTTCTTTATCTGAATGCACGTAGCATTTGGAACAAGATAGATGAATTGATAGCACAAATAGAAATAAATGAGCATGATATGATAGCCATTACAGAGATGTGGTTGCATGTGAAGGCTATCTGCTCCCACTAGCTTCACAGTGTCTGTCTAGAGAGCCTCCTGGCCCCCTATGGTTAGAAGACCTGTCTCTTCCTGTCCACCTCTTGCACCAAGGCCTCCAATGATGGAGCATCCCTTATTTAATCTTATTTCGGACTCAGTATGACCCACAAGTTTACTTAACATCAGTACACATAAATTAATACAATTCAAATGTTAAAACGGTTATCAAAGGAACCTATCCCATTTGTTTAGCTGCAAACGCTTACAATATTTATTTATTTATTTAGAGATACAGCACTGAAACAGGCCCTTCGGCCCACCGAGTCTGTGCCAACCATCAACCACCCATTTATAGTAACCCTACACTAATCCCATATTCCTACCACATCCCCACATTCCCTATATTCCCCTACCTATACTAGGGGCAATTTATAATGGGCAATTTACCTATCAACCTGCAAGTCTTTGGCTGTGGGAGGAAACCGGAGCACCCCTGGTGCAGAGCATCCGTCATGTCCCCGACAACAGTGTCCAGCGCCACTGCGCAGGCGCCCGTGCCATTTTTAAATGGCTTCAGGCCTTTCAGAGGTATTTAAATATTTAAAGGTCCTGGTCGCCAGGAAATAAAAATAAAATTTTAATTCAAATTTAAATCCCATCTTCCAGCCTCCAATCTGTAACCTAGATATAAATTGCCCTCTTCCCCAGCACCCCCAGAAAAAGCTTTTTTTGATATCCTGAACTTTCCCACCTGAAATCTGTTCCCTTTGACCCTCAACCCCTTCCCACCATCCCTGCAACCAATAATAAGTGTTTTCCCTGCGCCGCCACGCCCCCACCTCCAGCCCTGATGATTTTATTCTTCTCCCCTCCCCACCAGTGTCTTGCCTCGGAACTCCAAACGGAGGTCCATAGGTGTGCGAGTCGTGTCTGGTAAGTCGTAAACTCGGCGTGGGACAGTTGCCATTGGCAGGTAAGTTAATTTGAATGTTAATTCGCCTCATTTTAATGAAGGCCTTGCCGCTCGGCAGCAGGGGCCCGCACTGAGGCCTTGCCGCCGCTAATATCAGACGGGGCCACCTTGGCGTCGTGAGCGGGAGCAGCCTGCCTCGACTAGCATTTTACGGGCCTCCCCGCCATGACCCACAGCGTCGAGGGGCTGATAAAATTCAGCCCATTGAGTGCCAAATCATGGAGGATATGATGAACCTTTATAAAACTCTGGATAGGCCACAACTAGAGTATTGCATCCAGTTCTGGTCACCACACTTTAGGAAGGATGTGAAGGTCCTTGAGAGGGTGCAGATTAGACTTGACAGAATGGTTCCAGGGATGAGGGAGTTTAGCTACAAGGTTAGGTTGGAGAAGCTGGTGGTGTTCTCCTTGGAGCAAGTAAGATTGAGGGGAGAATTGATAGAGATGTACAAGATTAAGACAGGTTTAGATAAGGTAGGCAAAGAAAAGTTGTTCCCATTAGCTAATGGTACATGGACTAGGGGACACATATTTAAGGTTTTGGGCAAGATATATAGGCGGGATATGAGGAAGAACTTTATTACACAGTGAGTGGTAATGACCTGGAACTTGCTGCCTATGAGGGTGGTGGAAGCAGAGATTTTGCAATGATTGCAAAAAGAAATTGAATGACACTTGAGAGAAATAAACTTGCAGGACTACAGGAATAGAGCGGGGAATAGGACTGACTGGATTGCTCTACAAAGAGCAGGTATGGACTTGATGGGCCAAATGGCTGCTTCCTGTGCCATTATGGCAATGACTTTTTTGCATACTGCATTGTGATATCGCTTGCTATTATCCCTGATACTGTAGAAATATAATACTGTTGATTGTTCATTACAAGGTACAGATTTATATAACTTGTCCTCATGTATAATAAAACATTTTCATTTCTGTGGTCCATTGTACAAGTTTATTTTTCTTCCGAAACAGTCTATTTGTTAAACATCTGGCGTCCAGTTGCTGAACTACATTCCCTGCTAAAGGAGGGTGGAAGATATTTGATCTATTATTTGACCGCATCATCATGTAAGAGTCGGCTAAGTCGTGCTGATCTGCAGTTGACTGCTACAAGGAAAACTAGATATCAGCAGCTGCAGGTAATTCAAATACTTGAACCAAACTAAATTGATTTATTTAATGTTTTGCAGTGAGCATATTGTATGATGACCTCGTAAATTGAGCAACAACGAAACACTAAGTTAAAAACAATAAGCCTCCCGAAATATTTGTTGTCAGAGTAATTAGGAGCAGGAGTAGACCAGACAGCTTGTCGTACCTGCTGCGCCATTCAATATGATCATAGCTGTTGTTGCGCTTCGACTCCACTTTCTTGCCCGCTCCTCATATCCGTTGATTCCCTGAGACCAAAAATCTGTCGATCCCAACCTTAAATATATTCAACGATGGAGCATCCATTACCCTCTCGGGTAGAGAATTCCAAAGGTTTACAAGCCTTTGAGTAAAAAAGTTTCTCCCCACCTCAGTCCTAAATGATAGGCTGCTTATCCTAAGACTGTGCCCCCATGGTTTAGATTCCCCAGCTAGTGGACATCACCTCTCAGTGTCTACCCTGTTAAGCCCCTTCAGAATCTTGTAAGATGCAATGAGATAACCTCTCATTCTTCTAAATTAGAGAGAATATAGGCCCAATTTACTCAGCTTCTCATCATAGGATAACATTTTCATTCCAGGGACCAATCTAGTGAAACTTCACTGTACTGCCTCTAATGCAAATATATCATTCCTTGTATATGGTGACCAAAACTGCACTAAGTATTCCAGATGTGGTCTAAATAAAGCCCTATATAATTGTAGCAAGACTTGTTTATTCATGTACTCCAATCCTCTTGCAATAAAGGCCAAAATGCCATTTGCCTTCCTGATTGCTTGCTATACCTGCATGCTAACTTTGTGTTCCTTGTACAAGTACACTCAAGTCTCTCTGAACATCAACATTTACGAGTTCACGCCTTTTAAAAAAAAATATTCTGCTGTTCTATCCTTACAACCAAAGTGAATAACCTCACAATTGCCCACATTATATTCCATCTACCACCTTGCTGCCCACTTACTTAACCTACCTCTGCAGCCTTTGTGTCCTCTTCATAGCTTGCATTTCCTTTGTATCATCAGCATACTTAGATACATTCCTCTCTGTCACTTCGTCGAAGTCATTAATATGTATTGTAAATAGCTGAGGTCCCAGCACTGATCCTTGTGGTAGAGGCTTGCTTTAGGTCGGGAAAAAGAACCCGACCGAACCTCAGCGGGCCCGAGCCCGGCCTGGCCCGAGTCCCTCCGATTTTGGCCCGAGCCCGACCCGACTCGAACCCACCACTAGTCGACCCGACCTGACCATCCCTTTACTTGCGTTCCTGACATCGAACCTGTAAGAAGCTACAGGGCATCCGCAAGACGTCACAGTGACGCCACTCACTCACTGCGCAGACTCAGTTTTGTCCCGGACTCCCAGCTCAGGTACGTTTTTATTTTTAATACTTACCAGCAGAGCACTTACCGAGTGTGTCCAAACCCGACACGTCGTCTGGTTCGGCTCGGGTAACAGGCCTTTACCTTGTGGCACTTCACTAGTCTCAGCCTGCCAATTTGAAAATGCCCCATTTATGCCTACTCTTTGGTCCCTGTCCATTAACCACAGTATCACAGAATTATTACAACATGGAAAAAGGCCATTCAGCCCATCTTGTGTGCGCTGGCTCTCCAAAAGAGCAATTTACCTAGTGCCATTCCCCGGCCTTCTCCCCATACCCTGCCCTTTTTTTCTTTTCACATAACAGTCTAATTCCCTTTTGAATGCCTCAATTGAACCTGCCTCTACCACACTCTGGGTGCATTCCAGATCCTAACCACTTGCTGCGTGGAAGAGTTTTTCCTCATGTTGCTATTACTTTTTCCAATTACTTTAAATCTGTGCCCTCTTGTTCTCAATCCCTCCATCAATGTAACAGTTTTTCCCTATCTAACCTGTGCAGACCCCTCTTGATTTTGAATGCCTCTATCAAATCTCCTCTCAACCTTCTCTTCAAAGAAACCAGTCCTAGCTTCACCAATCTACCCATGTAACTGAAGTAGAGGCCTGCTACCCGACCTGAACCCGACGAGACCCGAGGACATGTGTCGGGGTCGGGTCGGGCCCATCTTCTGGGGCCAGCTTTTGGGCTCGGCTCGGGTCGGGTCGGGACGGACACACACGGTACGTGCTCTGCTGATCAGTATTGAAAATAAAAAAAACTTACCTGAGCTGTGAGTCCGGGACAAATCTGAGTCTGTGCAGCGAGGGAGTGACATCACTATGACGTTTCACGCATGCATTGCAGCTTCTTAGAGGTTCAATGTCAGGAACATAAGTAAAGGGATGGTCGGGTTGGGCCGACCCATGGTCTGGTCGGGCTCGGGGCAAAATCGGAGGACGTCGGGCTCGGGCCAGCTGAGGTTCGGTCGGGTTTTTTTTCCCGACCTAAAACAGGCCTCTAAACTGAAGTTCCTCATCCCACGATCCATTCTCATGAACCTTTACTGCACTCTCTCCAATGCCTTCACATCTTTCCGAAAGTGTGGTGCCAGAACTGGATGCAGTACTCCATTGAGGCCGAACAAGTGTTCTGTACAAGTTTGACATAACTTTCTTGCTTTTGTACTCTGTCCCTTTTAATGAGGCCTAGGATGCTGTATGCTCTATTCATTGTGCTCTCAACCTGCCCTGCCACCTCAGAGACTTATGAACATATACACCCAGGTCCCACTGCTCCTGCACCCCCTTGAGAATTACACCCTTTGTTTTCTATTGTCTCTCTGCATTCTTCCTACCAAAATGAATCACTTTACACTTTTCTGCATTAAATTTCATCTGCCACTTGTCTGCCCATTCCACCAACCTGTCCTTTCGAAGTTCCACACTATCCTCCTCAAGTTCATAGTGTTTCCAAGTTTTGTATCATCTGCAAATTTTGGAATTATGCCCTGCACACAGAGGTCTAGGTCATTAATATATATCAGGAACAGCAAGGGTCCTAACCCCGACCCTTGGGAAACTCCACTACAAACCTCCTTCCAGTCCAAAAAACATCCATTAATCACTGCTCTCTCACTTACTCTTGCTCTCTCTCTCGTTACTCAGCCAATTTCGTATTCATGTTGCTACTGTGCCTTTTATTCCATGAGCTATAACTTTGCTCACAAGTCTGTTGTGTGGCACTTTATCAAATGCTTTTTGGAAGTCCATGTATACCACATCAACAGCATTGCCCTGATCAACTTTCTCTGTTACCTCATCAGAAAACTCCAGCAAGTTAGTTAAACATGATTTGCCCTTCACAAATTTGTGTTGGCTTTCCCTAATTAACCTGCATTTGCCCAAGTGACTATTAATTTTGTCCCGAATTATCATTTCTAGAAGCTTCCCCACCACTGAGGTTAAACTTACTGGCATGTGGTTGCTGGGCTTATCTTTACACGCTTTTTTGAATAAGGGTATAAACAATTGCAATTCTCCAGTTCTCTGGCACCATCCCTGAATCTAAGGAAGACTGGAAAATTATGGCCAGTGCCTCCACAATTTCCAGTTTCACTTCTCTCCGTATCCTTGGATCATCCGGCCCTGGTGGCTTATCAAATTTAAGTATAGCGAGCCTTTCCAATACCACCTCCTTATTAATTTTAAACCTTCAAGTTTCTAAATTACCTCCTCTTTCACCATGACCTGTACAGCAGCATCTTCCTCAGTAAAGACAGATGCAAAGTATTCATTTAATGCCTCAGTCATGCTCCCTGCCTCCATTTGTAAATCCTTGTTTTGGTCCTAATGGGCTCTATTGTTCCTTTCACCACTCTTTTGCTATTAATATGCCCAGAGAAGATTTTTGTGCTCCCTTTTATATTAGCTGCCAGTTTCTTTTCATACAAGGTACATTCCAACAAGGGTGAAAGGTAAGGGAACCAATAACAGAACTCTTTGGATGATGAGAGAGATAGATATTATGATGAAACAAAAAAAGAGGGTGTATGATGCACGTCAGGTGAATTCTTCAAGTGAGAACCTGGTCATATACAATAGGTTGAGAGGGGAGGTGACGAGGAATTAGAATTAGAATTAGAACTAGAACATTACAGCGCAGTACAGGCCCTTCGGCCCTCGATGTTGCGCCGACCTGTGAAACCAGCTGACCTACACTATTCCATTTTCATCCATATGTCTATCCAATGACCACTTAAATGCCCTTAAAGTTGGCGAGTCTACTACTGTTGCAGGCAGGGCGTTCCACGCCCCTACTACTCTCTGCGTAAAGAAACTACCTCTGACATCTGTCCTATATCTTTCACCCCTCAACTTAAAGCTATGTCCCCTCGTGTTTGCCATCATCATCTGAGGAAAAAGACTCTCACTATCCACCCTATCTAACCCTCTGATTATCTTGTATGTCTCTATTAAGTCACCTCTCCTCCTCCTCTCTTACGAAAACAACCCCAAGTCCCTCAGCCTTTCCTCGTAAGACCTTCCCTCCATACCAGGCAACATCCTAGTAAATCTCCTCTGCACCCTTTCCAAAGCTTCCACATCCTTCCTATAATGCGGTGACCAGAACTGCACGCAATACTCAAGGTGCGGCCTCACCAGAGTTTTGTACAGCTGCATCATGACCTCGTGGCTCCGAAACTCGATCCCCCTACTAATAAAAGCTAACACACCATATGCCTTCTTAACAGCCCTATTAACCTGGGTAGCAACTTTCAGGGATTTATGTACCTGGACACCAAGATCTCTCTGCTCATCTACACTACCAAGAATCTTCCCATTAGCCCAGTACTCTGCATATATAAGACTGGCAGAGAGAAAAGAAAATAGAATGGCAGTCAACATAAAAGGGAACCCAAAAATCTTCTGGCATGTGAATAGAAAGCGAGTAGTGAGAAGTGGAGTGACCATAGGAGCAGGAGTAGGCCCTTCAGCCCTTCGAGCCCACTCCACCATTCAGTGAGATCATGGCTGATCTTCTACTTCAACACCATTTTCCTGAACAATCTCTGTATCCCTTGATGCCTTTAATATGTAGAAATCTATCAATCTCAGTCTTGAACACACTCAATGACTAAGCCTCCACAGCCCTCTGGGGCAGAGAATTCCAAAGATTCACCACCCTCTGAGTGAAGAAATTCCTCCACATCTTAGTCCTAAATGGCCTGCCCCTTATTCTGAGACAGTGCCCCTGGTTCTGAACTCCCCAGCCAGAGGAAACATCCTTCCTGCATCAATCCTGTTGAGCCCTGTAAGAATTTTGCATAAGATCACCTCTCATTCTTCTAAACTCCAGAGAATTAAGGCCCATTCTATTTAATCTTTCCTCATAGGACAGTCCCTCCATCCCAGGAATTAGTTTGGTGAACCTTCATTGCACTCTTTCTATGGCAAGTATATATTTCCTTAGGTAAGGAGGCCAAAACTGCACACATTACATCCAGATGTGATCTCACCAAGGCTCTATCTAATTGCAATATGAGATTTTTACTCCGATACTCAAATCCTCTTGTAATGAAGGCCAACATAATATGTGCCTTCTTAATTGCTTGCTGTACCAGCTTTCCGTGACTCATGAACAAGGACACACCAAGTCCCTTTGAAATTCAACACTTCTCAATCTCTCACCATTTAAAAAAAATACTCTATTTCTGTTCTTCCTTCCCAAGTAGATAACCTCACATTATATTTCATCATCCATCTTTTTGCCCACTCACTTAGCCTCTCCAAACCCCCTTAAAGTGTCTTTGCATCCTCCTCACAATTCTCACTTCCACCTAGTTTTGTGTCACCTGCAAACTTGGAAAGATTGCATTTAATCCCCACATCCAAATCATTGATATAGATTGTGAATAGTTGGGGCCCAAGCATTGATCCTTGTGGTACCCCATGAGTCACAGCCTGCCAATCTAAACATGACTCTTTTATTCCTACTTTCTACTTTCTGTCCGTTAACTAATTCTCAATCCATGCCAGTATATTCCCCCCACAATCCCATGTGCTCTAATTTTGCTTTCTAACCTCTTGTATGGGACCTTATCGAAAGCTTTCTGAAAATGTTAAGTATACCACATCCACCGGTTCCCCCTTAGCAATTCTGCTGGTTACATCCTCAAAAAACCCCCAACAGGTTTGTTAAACATTGTTTTCTTTTCATAAATCCATGTTGACTCTGCCCAATCAAACCATTATTTTCCAAGTGATCTGTTAACACATCCTTACGACTCAGTCTAGAGTCTATACAATTTTGAAAGATGACCACCAATGCATCTACCAACTCCACAGCCAACTCTTTCAACACTCTGGGATGTAGATCCTCAGGTGCAGGGGATTTATCTACTTTAAGCTCCCTTAATTTCTCTAGTACTTTATTAACTAATAATATCTTGCCGTTCCTCGTTTACACTGTTCCCTTGATTCTTCATTATTTTTGGGAGGTTTTTAGTACTTTCCTCTGTGAAGACAGACACAAAGTATTGTTTAGTTTCCTTACCATTGCCTTATTCCCCACTATAAACTCTCCTGACTCTGGTTGTAATGGACCCACATTTGTCTTTGCTAATCTTTTCCTTTTTACATACCTATAGAAGCTTTTACAGTCAGTTTTTGTTTGTCGCTAGTTTACTCTCATTCCATTTTCCCTTTCTGAATCTTTTTCCTGGCCCTCCTTTGCAGAATTCTGAAATACTCCCAATCCCCAGGCTTAGCATTTTTTTGGCAATTGTTTGCCTCTTCCTTTGCTCTAATACAGTCCTTGATTTCTTTCCTTAGCCACAGTTGGAACACTTGCTGGTTTTTTGTGCATTAAGGAATGTATTTTTGTTGTAAACTATGTATTAGTTTTTAAAATGCCTGTTTAAAATACTCCAACTGGAGTACTGCATCCAGTTCTAATCACCACACTTTAGGAAGGATGTGAGGGCCTGTGAGAGGGTATAGAGGAGATTTACCAAAATGGATCCAGGGATGGAAGACTTCAGTTACAAGGCTAGGTTCGAAAAGCTGGATTTGTTGTCCTTGGAACAAAGGAGTTTGAGGGGAGATTTAATAGAAGTGTACAAGATTATGACAGGCTTAGATAAATTAGACGAGGAAAGCTATTCCCATTCACAAATGGTACAAGGACTAGGGCACACAGATTGAAGGTTTAGGGGCAAAAGATGTAGGGGGTAGCAGCAGATGGTAATGACCTGGAACTTGCTGCCACAAGGGTGGTGGAAGCAGAGACGATCAATGACTTCAAGAGGAAGTTGGATGGCCACCCGAGAGAAATAGACTTGCAGGGCTACAGGGATCAAGCCGGGGAGTTGAACTGACTGGATGGCTCTGCGGAGAGCCGGCATGGACTTGATGGGCCGAATGGCCTCCTTCTGTGCTGTAAATGACTTTCTGGAGCTAGGCTGTCAACTAATCTTTGCTCTAAGCCCAATAACTCCCACAGCTACCTTGATTACTCTCATCAGACTGCTTCCTGTAAGGACCCTACACCATTCTTCCAGTTTCTCCATCTCTTGTGTCTTCTGACGATGTCTCCTTGCACAGCATTGCTTTTGATATGTCTTCCATTTCCTTAATAGAGGATTCCCGTCCACTGTGGTTGATGGGGCCCTTGCTGTGTGCATCTCTTTTCCCGCACTTGAGCCCTTATCCCTCCCCGTTCCACCCAGGCCCAAGCTCAGGTCTCCTTTGTCCTCTCTTGCACCCCACCAGTTTCCACATTCAAAGGATCATCCTCCACCATTTCTGCCATCTCCAACGCAATGCCACCAGCAAACATATCTCCCCCCTGCCTGATTCGACATCGAGAACAACAATTTTAGATCATAACCACTGGTACTTTTTCGGACAGCAGGTGCTGATGATGGTTCTGCTATTGCCATTTATAGCTCCTTTGGACCCATCTTCTGTTTCTTTACTTGTCCCATTACCACCTCCTTTTGTCATTTAATCATTCCTGCCTTTCACCCTATCACAGACCTCCCTTTTGTTCTTTCCTTCCCTACTTCTACTTGCTTAAAAACTGTTGCCTCTTTAGCAGATCAAAGATCATCAACCTGAAATGTTAGCGCTGTTTCTCTCAACACAATTGCTGCCTGACCTACTGACCATTTGCACTATTTTTGCTATTTATTTCAGATTTCCAGCATCTGCAGCATTTTGTTTTTGTATTATTGCTTTTCATCTTACAAATTTACCCAAGGTAGCACAAAATAGTAAAAGTACACATATATACACTGTGTGAATGAGTATTGAGATCACATGCCCAATAGCAGTGCTGATTACTTATTTTGTATTTACCAACCAGAAATGCAATAGTCTCATCTGGATTCCCAGTTAGTCATGTGTTACCAGTAGCTAACACACTGGGACAACACGGTTCCAGGTATAGAAGATAATAAATTTCATGGAAATGGTAAATTTAGAAAATTATGTTTAAATAAAGCTGCAAGAGTAGGATGAGGCACCAAGGATTCACACCCGTAAAAGACAAATTTAGGATTATGTTAGGAAGTTTTCTTTCACATAGACTGAAATTCTTAATTCAATTAAGAGCCAATTGGATGTTGCAATAGGAAACTTTATGGTAATTCTGGGTGGCAGAAGTGAAATGTGACAAGGGCCTTCCTTATCTGTAAATATCATGACATCTTATGTATTTTGTTTTTCCTTTTAGCCATCTCCCAACGTGTTGGAACAACTCTACCAACCTAGGCAGGCAGTGACCTATGGCATGCTCCTTGATCCATTCTTTAGAACCATCTGCAAAGAGGTGGACCTAGCAGGATATGTGATCCACATTTTGGGAAGATCAGGTACAAAATAACACGAATACAAAAGCAAAATACTCCGGATGCTGGAAATCTGACTAAACGCAGACTGAGTGACCGCTTTGCTGAACACCTCTGTTCAGTCTACAAGTGCAACTCTGAGCCTCCTGTTGTTTTTCATTTTAATTTTTTATCTTGCTCCCATTCTGACCTTTCTGACCTTGGCCTGCTACAGTCTTCCAGTGAAGCTCAGTGCAAACTTGAGGAACAGCACCTTTATCTTTTGACTGGGTGCTTTCCAACATTGAGTTCAACAATTTTAGATCGTAACCTCTGCCCCATTTTTATTTTTATTTTTCTCATGTTTTGTTTTTTACTGGTTCCCCCCTCCCCCCCCCCTTGTTTCTTTCTTATTCCATTTACTTTGTGTGCAGATGGCTGCGATACTGCCATCTACGCCTCATCCAGACACTGCTTTTGTTTCCTTACTTGACTTTGTACCATGAAACCTTTCGTCATTTAATGTCTCCTGCTCTCCACCCCATCACAGACCTTCCCTTTTATTCTTCTTCAGCCTCCCCACCCCCTGCTTCACTTGCTCAAAACCTATTACATTTGTAACCTTTGCCAGTTCTGATGAAAGGTCGACCTGAAACGTTAACTCTGCTTTTTTTCTCCACGGATGCTGCCTAAATCGCTGACTATTTCCAGCATTTTCTGTTTTTGTACTATATAATGGGAATTGTTTTACCAGGTTCAAAGTATGGAACTGGAAAAGGCCTTTAGGGCATATATATGCTCTATAAAATGAGCTATTCATGATCTTTATGTAACCAGTTTGGCTCCTGACAGGCCCAAGCAACATTCAAGGTTGATTACTTGGCTAAATAAAAATTAAAGTTGTTTCTGTAGTTTCCAAATTCCCAGCTGTACAAGTATTGTAGCTGAGTTGTTGTTTTCAGGCTTAGATGAGAGTCAAAAGAAAAGTAAGGGCAGCATTATGTTGTGGTTTATGAAATAATCCTGGATTCTTTCAATAATTCATAGTAAACCTATGTTTCAAGTTGTTTATTTTGTAAATCTTGAAACAGCTTATGGCTTTTCCTGCAGTAACCTGATTAATAAAACATTTTGGTATTGCTGTAATGCTAGATATAAGATTGCTGTATGTGACAGTGCCCTAAATACAACTCAAAGTTGGGATAAGACTGCAAACACAACTTGAGAAAATTGAAATGATTGTGCAGGAGCAGACAGACGGGGTGGAGGGTGGGGGGGAGGAAAGGGGGGTGAAGATGGTGGTGGGCATATGTGCACGACTCATTGAAGGTTGAGAAAGTGGTTAGTAATAAAGCGTATGGGATCTTGGCTTTATAAATAGGGGCACAGAGTATAAGAACAAGGAAGTCATGATAAACCTGTATATGACACTGGTTTGACCTCAACTGGAGTGTCGTGTCCAGTTCTGAACACCACATTTTAGGAAGGATATGAAGGCGTTAGAGAGAGTGCATTAAAGATTCATGAGAATGGTTCCAGGAACTTCAGTTACATGGATAGATTGGAGAAGCTGGGGCTGTTTTCCTTCGAGAAGAGAAGGTTGAGAGGATATTTGATAGAGGAGTTTAAAATCATGAAGGGTCTGAACAGAGTAGATAAGGAGAAACTGTTCCCATTGGCAGAAGGATCAAGAACCAGCGGACACCAATTTAAGGTGAATGGCAAAAGAAGCAATGGCGACATGAGAAAAAAAAAATTTTCACGCAGCAAGTGGTTAGGATCTGGAATGTGCTGCCTGAGAGTCTGATGGAGGCAAATTCAATTGAGGCCTTCAGAAGAGAACTGGATAATTATCTGAAAAGAAAATAATTGCAGGACTATGGAGAAAAGGAAGGGGAGTGGGACTAGTTGAGTTGCTCTTGCGGAGATCAGGCAAAGACACGACAGAGCAAATGGTTGCCTCCTGGGCAGTAGCCATTTTATGATTCTCTGTGTATATAACCAACAAATAACCACTTTACCAAAGCAAAAAACTGTAAAGCTGGAAATCTGAAATAAAAATAGAAAATACTAGAAATACTCAGTAGGTCAGCAGCAGCTGTGGAGAGAGAAACAGTTAATTTTTCAGGTTGATGATTTTCCATCAGAATCGGAAAAGGTTAGCAATGTAACCAGTTTTAGGCGAGTACAAAAGCAAGGAAAGGAGGGAGTTGAGGAAAGAAAAAGGGAGGCCTGTGATAGGGTGGAAAGCTGAAATATTAAATGGTATGGGATGATGGTGCAAGGCCAAAGGCTGTGGTAATGGGACAAGTAAAGAAAGATAAGGTAGGTTTAGAGCAGTGGTTCTCAAACTGGGATCTGCTGATCGCTGGGAGTATGTAGATACTTTGCAGGGGTCTGCGAAATAATGTGTAATGCAGGACCTCTAGGGTTGTAATCTCAGGATTACTCCCTGTGCCACATGCTAGTGAGGGTAGGAATAGGAGGATTAGGCAAATGAATGCGTGGCTGAAGAGCTGGTGTAGGCGGGAGGGCTTCGGCTACTTGGATCATTGGGATCTCTTCTGGTGCAGAGGTGACCTGTACAAGAAGGACGGGTTGCATCTAAACTAGAGGGGGACCAATATCCTTGCGGGGATGTTTGCTAGTACTACTCGGGAGGGTTTCAACTAGTCTTGCAGGGGGGTGGGACCCAAAGTAGTAGTCTCTCAGATGAGATAGTTGAGGCAAGTGTAGAAGTTAAAGCAAGCAAGTCCAGTAGGCAGGCCGGGCAAGGGGCAGGACAGGGAGTGTGGAAGGTCTGGTAGGTGAAATTGCATTTACTTTAATGCAAGAAGCCTTACAGGTAAGGCAGATGAACTCGCAGCATGGATCGGTACGTGGGATTGTGATATAGCTATTACGGAAACGTGGTTGAGGGATGGGCAGGACTGGCAGCTCAATGTTCCGGGGTACCAATCCTTCCGGCGTGACAGAGGTGGAGGTAAGAGAGGAGGGGGAGTTGCACTATTGATTAGGGAGGACATCACGGCAGTACTTAGAGAGGATATCACAGGGGTAATGTCCAGCAAGGCCATATGGGTAGAACTTAGAAATAAGAAAGGGGTGATCACTTTGATGGGATTATACTATAAGCCCCCAATAGTCAGAGGGAATTGGAGGAGCATATATGTAGGGAAATCACAGACAGGTGTAGGAATTATAGGGTTGTAATAGTAGGTGATTTTAACTTCCCTAATATTGACTGGGACTGCCTTAATGCTAAGGGATCAGTTGGGGAAGAATTTAACTGTGTCCAGGATAGTTTTCTGAAGCAGTATGTGGATGGCCCTACTAGTTTTGGGGCTACACTCGACTTTCTCTTAGGAAATGAGGCTGGGCAGGTGGTTGATGTGTCAGTGGGGGAACGCTTTGGGACCAGTGACCATAACTCTATTAGCTTCAAGATAGTTATGGAAAAGGGCGACACAGTGGCGCAGTGGTCAGCACTGCAGCCTCACAGCTCCAGCGACCTGGGTTCAATTCTGGGTACTGTCTGTGTGGAGTTTGCAAGTTCTCCCTGTGTCTGCGTGGGTTTCCTCCGGGTGCTCCGGTTTCCTCCCACATGCCAAAGACTTGCAGGTTGATGGGTAAATTGGCCATTATAAATTGCCCCTAGTATAGGTAGGTGATAGGGAAATATAGGGACAGGTGGGGATGTGGTAGGAATATGGAATTCGTGTAGGATTCGTATACATGGGTGGTTGATGGTGGGCCGAAGGGCCTGTTTCAGTGCTGTATCTCTAAATAAAAAAAAAAGGATAGGACTGGTCCTCAGGTTGAAGTCCTAAATTGGGGGAAGACTGATTTCGATGGCATCAGACAGGAACACTCAAAAGTTGAATGGGAGAGGCTGTTTACAGGTAAAGGGACGTCTGGTAAATGGGAGGCTTTTAAAAGTGAGATGGGAAGAGGTCAGGGCATGTTCCTGTTCGATGGAAGGGCAAGGCTGGTAAGTTTAGGGAACCTTGGTTGACAAGGGATATTGAAGTTCTGGTCAGGACAAAGAAGGAGGCATATGTCAGGTATAGGCAGTTTGGATCAAGCGAGGAGTGTAGAGGATGTAGGACTACACTTAAGAAGGAAATTAGGAGGGTGATAAGGGGCCGTGAGATTTCCCTGGCAGATAAGATAAAGGAGAATCCTAAAAGATTCCATAAGTATATTAAGAGTAAAAGGGTAGCTAGGGAGAGAGTAGGTCCCCTGAAGAATCAGTGTGGCAATCTATGTGCGGAGCCACGGGAAATGGGCGAGGTCTTAAATGAATACTTCGTATTTGCCGTGGAGAAGGTCATGGAAGTTAGTGAATTCAAAGGAGGGAACACCAATATCCTGGTGCATATCAACATTACAAAGGAGGAGCTGTTGGAGGTTTTGAAGGGCATTAAGGTGGATAAATCCCCAGGGCCTGACCAGGTGTATCCTCGGATGCTATGGGAAGCAAGGGAGGAGATTGCTGGGGCCCTGGCAGATTTTTTTGTATCATCGTTAGCCACGGGTGAGGTACTGGAAGACTGGAGGATAGCTAATGTTGTGCCTTTATTTAAGAAGGGCAGCAGGGATAAGCCAGGGGACTACAGACCGGTGAGCCTTACACAGTGGTGGGAAAGTTATTGGAAGGGATTCTGAGAGACAGAATTTATATGCATCTGGAAAGGCATGGTCTGATTAGGGATAGTCAGCATGGCTTTGTGCATGGGAAATCATGTCTCACAAATTTGAGTTTTTCGAGGAGGTGACCAAGAGGATTGACGAGGGCAGGGCGATGGACGTTGTCTACATGGACTTTAGAAAGGCCTTTGACAAGGTCCCGCATGGTAGGCTGGTCCAGAAGGTTCGAACACATGGGATCCAGGAAGCGGTGGCCTCTGGTACAATACTGGTATTGTCACTGGACTAGTAACCCAGAGCCCCAGGTATTGCTCTGGGGACATGGGTTTGAATCCCACCACAGCAGAAGGTAGAATTTGAATTCAATTAATTTAAAGCTAGTCTAATGATGGCCATGAAACCATTGTCGATTGTTGTAAAAACCCATCTGGTTCACTAATGTCCTTTAGGGAAGGAAATCTGCTGTCCTTACCTGGTCTGGCCGACATGTGACTCCAGATCCACAGCAATGTGGTTAACGCTTACATGCCCTCGAAATGGCCTAGCAAGCTACTCAGTTCAAGGGCAATTAGGGATGGCCAATAAATGCTGGCCTGGCCTGTGACGCCCACATCCCATGAAAGAATTTTTTTTAAAATCCAGGGTGAGCTAGCAAATTGGATACAAAATTGGCTTGGTGATGGGAGGCAGAGGGTGGTAGTGGAGGGTTATTTTTCAGATTGGAGGCCGGTGACCAGTGGTGTGCCGCAGGGATCGGTGCTGGGCCCTATGTTGTTTGTCATATATATTAATGACTTGGATGTAAGGGGCATGATTAGTAAGTTTGCAGATGACACCAAAATTGATGGTATAGTGGACAGTGAAGAAGGTTGTCTAAGGTTACAACAGGATATAGATCAACTGGGAAAATGGGCAAGGGAGTGGCAAATGGAATTTAACGCAGACAAGTGCGAAGTGGTGCATTTTGGGAAGTTAAACCAGGGCAGGACATATACAGTGAATGACAGGGCCCTGGGGAGTGTTCTTGAGCAGAGACACCCCCTTGGGGTGCAAGTACATTGTTCCCTGAAAGTGGCAACACAGGTAGACAGGGTGGTGAAGAAGGCGTATGGCATGCTTGCCTTCATCGGCCGAGGCATTGAGTACAAGAGTTGGGACGTCATGTTACAGTTGTACATTAGGTTGGTTAGGCCGCATTTGGAGTGCTGTGTGCAGTTCTGGTCACCGCACTACAGGAAAGATGTGATTAAGCTAGAGAGGGTGCAGAAAAGATTCACAAGGATGTTGCCTGGTTTGGAGGGTTTGAGTTCTAAAGAGAGATTGGATAGGCTGGGTCTGTTTTCCCTGGAGCAAAGGAGGCTGAGAGGGGACATGATAGAGGCATATAAAATTATGAGAGGCATAGATAGGGTAGATAGCCAGTGTCTGTTTCCCATGGTAGGGGTGACTAAAACTAGAGGGCATAGATTTAAGGTGAGAGGGAGGAGGTTTAAAGGGAATCAAAGGGGTAAATTTTTCACGCAAAGAATAGTGGGTATCTGGAATGAGCTGCCTGAGGAGGTGGTGGAGGCAGGGATAGTAGCAACATTTAAGAGGCATCTGGACAGATACTTGAATGAGCAAGGCATAGAGGGATATGGAATTAATGCAGGCAGGTGGGATTAGTATAGATAGGCATTATGGTCGGCATGGACGCGGTGGGCCGAAGGGCCTGTTTCTATGCTGTACGACTCTATGACTAGATCATTGTAATACCACTGTGAATTCATCATTTGTTACTAACATGAATTTAATTCTGAACATGGATCTCAATTTTGTGGGTGTTCATAATAGGAAAATTGTGGTTTGTACAAATAATAACCACTTGCAATAGTACCTTCAACATAGTAAAACATCCCAAGGCCCTTCACAGGATTATGATTAAACAAAATATGACACAATCACATAAGGAGATAGTAGGATAGATGACCAAAAGCTTAATCCAAGATTCAAGTTTTAAGTAACGTTTTAAAAGAGGAGAGAGAGGTTGAGAGGTTTAGGGAGGGAATTCCAGAGGTTACTGTCTAAGCAGCTGAAAGCACAGTCACCACTGGGGGAGCAATTATAATCTGGGATGCATTAGAGGCCAGAATTGGAAGAGATCTGGTAGAGATTTCAAAAGCTTGTGGGGCTGGAGGAGTTACAGTGAAAGGCAGAGACTGGGCTATGGAGGGATTTCATGACAAAGGATGAGAATTTTAAAACAGGCCTTTGCCAGACCAGGAGCCACTGTAGATCAATGGGCATGGGGATGATGGGTGAACAGCACTTGGTGCAATTGAGTATATGGACTACAGAGCTTTGGCTGAGCTTAAATCTGTGGAAGATGGGAGGCCAACCAGGAGAGCATTGAAGTCTCGAGCGAACAAAGGCATGGATGAGGGCTCCAGCAGCAGATGAGCTGAGGCAGGGGTGTAGTAGGCAGCAGAAATGAACGTCCCTGAAAATACACCATGAATGTATTTTAAATCTGACTTTAAACTGATTTCCATTAAGTGGACTAGATTATTTGAGATGAGTCTGACACATTAATATAGTGGTAGCACTTCTGCTCTGATTCAGAAGGTCTTGGTGATAAGTGCTGCCACCTAGGCTGGAGGAGTACATTGTTTGTTCTAGTTCCACCTCTCCACGGGTCACAACATATATTTCAATTTTTTCCCACTTACTGATGCGGTCAATCGTAGACTCTATTTTTATCCCAGAATAAAACATACCAACCAGGTTTCTTCAATAAACAACAAAATTATCAGTTTATTATAAAACATGTCTTAGCCAGTAATGTTGTAAAGCATAAACACACAAATTGAAATATTACTGTTCCATTTTTGCCTTAGCCGCTCACATACACAACGGTTAACTAGAAAAATGAAGGGCTTTTTGTTTTTAGAACTCTATTACAGACCAAAAAAAGCACCTAGGCTGAATACTTGCGCATTCTTGAAGAAACAGCAGATGAGATATGTTGTGTTCCAAAACTGGCATACAGTCTGGCCTCAGAATACACATAGATGGGTCACTGGGATCTTTTAGGATAGTTCTTTTCATGGGACGTTGATAATTAATTTAGCCGGCTTTTCGTCAAAGACAGGAGATGAGATGAGTTGATACAGTGGACTTCTCAGGGTCTTTTAGAGAGCTGCTGGAAAGCTGAGCTGGGTTATGGTCTTTTCTCCTTCCTTGGGAATTCTCTCCTTGGAAGTTCCATCCCTTTTTATACAGTTCAATTCCAACTCAAAACAGTTCAAAAGCGAAACCAATGACAGGTCAACCTTTTAACCTCCATCAATCTTAAGCTGTCACTTTTTAAACTACTTCTCCAGGTGTCCAATGTTTTCTGTTATTTATTGAGCTGGAAGTCAGGTGGTTTCCGGGAAAGGCTTGTTGGTGGAAGTCAGGTGGTTTCCAGGAAAGGCTTGTTTTCCTCAAGACCTCTCAGTGCCTCCTTTTTAAAAAAAATGTCCAAGTACTGTTTTCCAAAGTCAAGTGGTCTTTCCCTGTGAAAACTCCAAAGTTTAACATTTCTTCAATCTTTCAAAAATGAATCCTCAAAAAATATATTTAACAAAGTACAGAGGCACTTTTGTAACACAAGCCCCATTTCAAAGATGACCACACAATCTAGGCTGACACTTCACTGGATACTGAAGATTTGCTGCACTGTTGGAGGGACTGACTTTTGGGTCAACCATTAAACCACAACCCTGGCTTCCCTCCTCCCCCCATGGCTGGTTGTAAAAGATTCTACTTGAAGAGAATGGGACTGCTAGTATCCTGGCCAATATTTATCCCTGAGCCAACACCATAAAAAATGATTATCTTGTTATTTATCTCATACATGTAATTATCAATTATCTCTGTTTATGGGGCCTTACTTTGCACAGTTTAGCTGCCATGTTTTAATAAATGGTAACAATGACTATATTTTTATCTAGAGGATAGTATTAAGGGGTGGTCTTCGTATGATGAGGCACTGAGTATGACTGACCTGCAGCCAGGGTTGTGCTGGTGCCAGTTCAGCAGAGGGTGCTGCACAGGACTCAGATGAGCACTTTGATGGGGCAGTTTGCAGAAGCAGGCCGATGGGTATGCACATGAAATGCTTGGTGCATTGGCAGGACTGCCACAACATCTGCATGTAATGTCAAGGAGTATGGAGGACACAGATGCCAACTTTGGACAGGATCTATTGGTGCTGCAGTGGAAGCTCAGACTTCTGTCATGCAATGTCAGACTGCTGTCATAATGGGTGTGGATGCAAATGTTCAAAAGGACTTGCAGGATGTCACAACAGTCCAGAAATCTGTCCTTCAGATTGTTAAGATTGCTGAGCTCCATGGAGCATGAACCTGCAGTCCTAAGAGTAGAGGAAATGGGAACAGGAATAGGCTCCTTGAGCCAGCTCCACTATTCAGTCAGATCATGGCCGATCTTTGACCGCAATTCCACTTTCGCGCACATTTACCTTGATTCTCTTAGTCGAAAAATCAGTCTTTGTCTTGAATATGCTCAATGACCTGAGAATCCACAGCTCTCTTGGATAGAGAATTCCAATGATTCATAACCCTGTAAAGAAATTCCTCCTCACCTCGGTCTTAAATGATTGGCCCCTTATCCTGAGACTATGACCCCAGGTTCTTGACATTTCAGCCAGGGGAAATGATCTTTCAGCACTACTGTCAAACCCCCTCAACATCTTAACTTTCAAACAAATCCCCTCTCGTTCTTCTAAAAGAGAGTATAGACTCAATCCATTCAACCTCGTCATAGGACAACCCTCTCATCCCAGGAATCAATTAGTGAACCTTCGCTGCACTGTCTCCGAGTTAAGTGTATCCTTCCTTAAATAAGGAGACTAATTCTGTACATAGTACTCCAGGTGTGTCTCGCCAAAGCCCTGTACAATTGTAGCATGACTTCCTTGTACTTGTACATTAGCCCTTTGCAATAAAGGCCAAAAATTGCTTGCACAAGGAACACAGAGTTAGCATGCAGGTACAGCAAGGACACTCAAATCTCTCTAGACATCAACATTTAAAAGTTTCTCACCATTTAAAGATGTTCTGCTTTTCTATTCTTCCTATCCTTTCCCCACATGAGACTCCATCTGTCAGTTTCTTGCCCACTGACTTAATCTATATATTTCTTTGCCACCTCTTTGTGTCATTCTCACAGCATACTGTCCCACCTAGCATTGTGTCATCAGCAAACTTGGATACATTGCTCCCAATACCTTCATCTAAATCATTAATATTGATTGTAAATAGAGGCCTCAGCACTGATCCTTGTGGCACCCACTAGTTAGATGCCAACTTGAAAATACCCCATTTCTCCCTACTCTGCCTGTTGTCCATTAACTAATCCTCTATCCATTCTAATATATTACCCCAATGGCATGAGCCCCTACCTTGTGTAACGACCTTATTGAATCTACCATTAGTTACCTCCTTGAAAAACTCTAATAAATTTGTGAGACACTATTTTCCTTTCATAAAACCATGTTGACTCTGCCTAATGTTATAGGAACATAGGAGCAGGAGTAAGCCATCAAGCCTGCTCTGCCATTCAGTACGATCATGGCTGATCATCCACTTCAATGCCTTTTTCCCCACACTATCCCCATATCTTTTTATGTTATTGGTATTTAGAAATCTGTCAATCTGCTTTAAACATACTCAATGACTGAGCTTCCACTGCCCTCTGGCGTAGAGAATTCCAAAGATTCACAGCCCTCTGAGTAAAGAAATCTTTCCTCATCTCAGTCCTGTGTGGCTCCCCGCTTATCTTGAAATTGTCTCCCCTGGTTCTAGCCTCCCCAACCAGGGGAAACACCTTACCTGCATCTACCCTGTCTGTCCCTTAAAGTATTTGTAGCTTTCAATGAAATCACTTCTCATTCTTCGAAACTGTAGACCATACAAGTCCAGTTTCCCCAATCTCAATTCATAGGATAGTCCCACCATCCTGGGAACAAGTTTGGTGAACCTTCGTTGCACTCCCTGTATAGCAATAATATCCTTCCTAAGGTAAGGGGACCAAAACTGTACACAGTACTCCAGGTGCAGTCTAACAAAGGTTCTATACAATTGAAGCATGACATGAAAATTGGTGGTGTTGTAAATAGTGAGGAGGAAAGCCTTCGATTACAGGACGATATAGATGGGCTGGTAAGATGTGTGGAGCAGTGACAAATGGAATTTAATCCTGAGAGGTGTGAGTTGATTCATTTTCGGAGGACTAACAAGGCAAGGGAATATACAATGGATGGTAGGACCCTAGGAAGTACAGAAGATCAGAGGGACCTTGATGTACTTGTCCATAGATCACTGAAGGCAGCAGCACAGGTAGATAAGGTGGTTAGGAAAGCATATGGGATACTTGCCTTTATCAGCCGAGGCATAGAATATAAGAGCAGGGAGGTTATGATGGAGCTGTATAAAATGCTAGTTAGGCCACAACTGGAATACTGTGTACAGTTTTGGGCACCACACCATAGGAAGGATGTGATTGCACTGGAGAAGGTGCAGAGGAGATTCACCAGGATGTTGCCTGGGCTGGAGCATTTCAGCTATGAAGAGAGACTGAATAGGCTGGGGTTGTTTTTCTTAGAGCAGAGAAGGCTGAGGGGGGACATGATTGAGGTATACAAAATTATGAGTGGCATTGATAGGTTAGATAGGAAGAAATTTTTTCCGTTAGCGGAGGTGTCAGTAACCAGGGGGCATGAAGGTGAGGGGCAGGAGGTTTAGAGGGGGTTTGAGGAAAAATGTTTTCACCCAGAGGGTGGTTGGAATCTGGAACATGCTGCCTGAAGAGGTGGTAGAGGCAGGAACCCTCACAATATTTAAGAAGTATTTAGATGAGCACTTGAAATGCCATAGCATACAAGGCTACGGGCCAAGTGCTGGAAAATGGGATCAGAATAGTTAGGTGCTTGATGGCCAACATGGACAGGATGGGCCGAAGGGCTTGTTTCTGTGCTGTATAACTCTATGACTTTGCTACTCCTGTACTCAAATCCTCTTGCAATAAAGGCTAACATACCATTAGCCTTCCTAATTGCTTGCTGCACCTGCATGTTAGCTTTCAGTGACTCATTGACGAGGACACCCAGGTCCCTTTGTACATCTACAGTTTCTAATTTCTTACCATTTAAGAAATACTCAGCACATCTGTTCCCACTACCAAAGTGGATAACCTCACATTTTTCCACATTATATTCCATCTGCCATGTTCTTGCCCACTCACTAAGTCTGTCCAAATCCCCTTGAAACCTCTTCGCATCTTCCTCACAACACACAATCCCACATAGTTTTGTGTCATCCGTGAACTTGGAAATATTACATTTGGTCCCCAAATCCAAATCATTGATAGCTGTGAACAGCAGGGATCCAAGTACTGATCCTTGCAGAAACCGCTAGTCCCAGCCTGCAAACGTGAGAATGACCCATTTATTCCTACTCTGTTTTCTGCCTGTTAACCAATCCTTAATCCATGCCGGTATATTACCTCCTAACCCATGTGCTTTAATTTTGCTAACCAACCTCCAGTGGGAGACTTTATCAAAAGCCTTCTGAAAATCCAAGTATATTACATCCACCAACTCCGTTGATCAATTCTGTTAGTAACATCCTCAAAAAAAACTTGAGCAGGTTCGTCAAACATGATTTCCCATCATAAATTCATTTTGACGATGCCCAATCAGATTATTATTATCCAAGTGTCCATTTATCACATCCTTCAGAATAGATTCTAGCATTTTCCCTACCACTGATGTAAGGCTAACAGGTCTGTATTTCGCTGTTTTCTCTCTCTCTGCCTTCTTAAATAGTGGGGTGATATTTGCGACCTTCCAATCTGCAGGAACCATTCCAGAATCTACAGAATTTTGGAAGATGATCACCAATGCATCCGCTATTTCCATAGCTACCGCTTTCAACACTCTGGGATGTAGAGTATTAGGTCCCAGAGACTTATCAACCTTAAGCCCCATTACTTTCTCCAATGCAACCTCCTTACTAATACTAATTTCCTTCAATTCCTCATTCTCCCTAGTCACTTGGATCTCTAATTCTGGGAGATTTCTTGTATCTTCCCCAGTGAAGACAGACACAAAGTAATCATTTAGCTTCTCTGCCATTTCTTTATTCTCTATTATAAATTCTCCTGACTGCCTGTAATGGACCTACATTTGTCTTAGCCAAATGTTTCCTTTTTATGTCCCTATAGAAGCTCTTGCAGTCCATTTTTTGCTCGATTACATTCATATTCTACTCTCCCTTTCATTATCAGTATCTTGGTCCTCCTCTGCTGTATTCTAAAATCCTCCCAATCCTCGGGTGTACTACTATTTGTGGCAATTTTATAGGCCTTTTCTTTTAATCTTATACAATCCTTAACTTTCATGGTTGACTGACTTTTCTTTTTGGGTTTTTCTACCTTGAAGGAATGTATAGTTGCTGTAAACTACGTAATATTTCTTTAAAGACTATCCATTTCCTGTGTACTGTCATACCTATTAATGTATTTTCCCACTCAGCCTCAGCCAGTTTGCCACGTATACCGTCATAATTCGCTTTGTTCAAATTTAACACCCTGGCTTCAGATTGAACTACTTCACTTTGAAACATAATATAAAATTCTATCATATTATGGTTATTCATCCCTAAAGGTTCTTTTACAAGATTATTAATTAGCCCTTTCTCATTACATAATACTAGTCTTCTCTAGTCGGTTCCTCCACATACTGCTCCAGAAAACCATCCCTAACACACTCCAGAAACTCGTCTTCCACATCATTAGGTTTACCCAGTCTATATACAGATTGAAGCCACCCATGATTACTGTATTACCCACGCTACATGCTTCTCTAATCTCCTGATTAATACCATGCCTCACAATAGCACTAGTGTGTTGTGGCCTGTAAACAACTACCGATGTTTGCTGTCCATTGCTGTTTCTTAGCTCCACCCAAAAGATTCCCTGTTTTCTTCCGATCTGAGATCCTCCCTTACTAATGCACTGATCCCAACCCTTATTATCAGTGCAACAGCACCTGCTTTTCCTTTATGCCTGTCCGTCCTAAATGTTGAATATCCTTGAATATTCAGTTCCCAGTCTTGGTCACCTTGAAGCCACGTTTCTGTAATGGCAATTAGATCATACTCCGTTACCGCTATTTGTGCCTTTAAATCATCTACCTTGTTGCGAATGCTGCGTGCATTTAGGTAGAGTGCCCTGAACCTTGTCTTTTTGACACTATTCTGCATTCTAAGCCTAGTTGACACACGTCTTTGTTTCGCCTGCCTTCTAATTTTACTTGCTATTTTTCTACTTTGGTTGCCAGCTTTACTTACTTCCAATTTGAGCTACCCCTCAGGTTCCATCCCCCTAAGAAGCTAGTTTAAACCCTCCGCTTTATGCTTTTCTAAGTGTCTTATTAACACCTTATTAATAGCTACCAGCATTTTCCTGATCACTGATGTAAGGCTAACCAGTCTGTTGTTCCCTGTTTTCTCTCTCCCTCCTTTCTTGAAAGCGGTGTTACATTTGCTACCTTCCAGTCCACTGACACCATTCTAGAATCTAGGGAATTTTTGAAGATCGCAACCAATGCATCCAATATCCCTGCAGCTACTTCTTTTCCCAGTACTTATGCCATTGCCCCATTAACTGAAACTCATTTCTTCCCACACCATTCTTTGAGCCACACATTTAACTCTCTGATCTGGTTGACCTTGTGCCAATTTGTGCGTGGCTCAGGCAGTAATTCAGAGACTATTATCCTTGAAACATAGAAAAATAGGAGCAGGAGTGGGCCATTTGGCCCTTTGAGTCTGCACCGCCATTCAATACGATCATGGCTGATCATCCAAACTCAGTACCCTGTTCCCGCTTTCTCCCCTTATCCCTTGATCCCGTTAGCCCTAAGAACTATATCTAACTCTTTCTTGAATATATTTAGTGATTTGGCCTCAACTGTTTTTTCTGTGTTAGAGAATTCCACATGTTCACCACTCTGGGTGAAGAAATCCCTCCTCTTCTCGATCCTAAATGGCGTACCCCTTATCCTTAGACTGTGACCCCTAGTCCTGGACTCCCCCACCATCGGGAACATCCTTCCTCTGGAGTTTAGAAGAATGAGAGGCGATCTAATTGAGATATACAAGATGATTAAGGGAATTGACAAAGTAGACATAAAGAGGATGTTTCCTCTTGTGGGGCAATCTAGAACGAGAGGTCATAGTTTTAGGATAAGGGGTAGCAGAGTTAAAACATAGATGAGGAGAAATTACTTCTCTCAAAGGGTCATGAATCTGTGGAGTTCACTACCCCAGAGTGCGGTGGATGCTGGGACATTGGGTAAATTTAAGGAGAAAATGGGCAGATTTTTAATTAGAAATGGGTTGAAGGGTTATGGAGAACGGGCAGGAAAGTGGAGTTGAGGCCGAGATGAGATCAGCCATGATCATATTGAACGGAGGAGTGGGCCTGAGGGGCTGAATTGCCTACTGCTGCTCCTAGTTCTTGTGTTCCTGCATCTAGTCTGTCCAGTCCTGTTAGAATTTTGTAGATTTTTGTGAGATCCCCTCTCATTCTTCTAAACTCTAGAGAATACAAGACTAATCAACCCAATCTCCCAGGAATCGGTCTGGTGAACCTTTGCTGCACTCCATAGCAAGAACATCCTTCCTCAGATAAGGAGACCAAAACGGCACACAATACTCCAGATGTGGTCTCACCAAGGCCTTGTATAATTGCAGCAAGACATCCTTACTCCTGTACTCGAATACTCTCACTATGAAGGCCAGCATACCATTTGCCTTCTTAACTGCCTGCTGCACCTGCATGCTTACTTTAAGCAACTGGTGCACAAGGGCACCCAGGTCTCACTGCACCTCCCCCTTTCCCAATCTATCGCCATTCAGATAAGCTACCTTTGTTTCTGTCACCAAAGTGGATAATCTCACATTTATCACAATTATACTGCATCTGCCATGTATTTGCCCACTCACTCAACCTGTCCAAATCACACTGGAGCTTCTTTGCATCCTCCTCACAGCTCACACTCCCACTCAGCTTTGTGTCATCTGCAAACTTGGATATATTACATTTAATTCACTCATCTATCACAATATATATATTGTGAATAGCTGGGGTCCTAGCACTGATCCCTGCGGTACCCCACTAGTCACTGCCTGCCACTCTGATAAAGACCCGTTTATTCCTACTCTTTGTTTCCTGTCTGCCAACCAGTTCTCTATCCATGTCAGTACCTTACCCCCAATCCCATGTGCTTTAATTTTGCACGCTAATCTCTTATGTGGGACCTTATTGAAAACCTGAGGTTCTGATTAACTTAGAACCTAGCCCCTCAAACTCCTTCCACAGAACCTCATTCTTAGTTCTGCCTATGTTGTTGGTTACTACATGGATCACAACTGGACCCTCCCACTCCAAGTTCTTCTTCAGCTGTCATGAGATATAACTCTGGCACTGGGCAAGCAATTCTTCGGAATTCTGGTTACAGCTGCAGAGAACAGTATCTATTCCTCTGACTACACTATCGCCTACCACTACTTTATATTCCCCCACTTAGATGTCCCCTTGTATCATGGTGCTATGATCAGTTTGCCTACAGTCCTTGTCCATACAAGTAATACGTATCTCCCATACTGGTTAGACAAGGTCGAGGGCTGAGGCTCCTCCATCACTCTAGCCTGGGTCCACCATACCTGCCTGACTTGCAGTCATACCCTCCTTTCCCTTACCAGTGACTAACTCTAAAGTACTACTTAACCTAAGGGTGTGACTGCATCCTGGAACTTTCCTACTTCAAGATGTCCCACAATGTTGGTAGCTCAGATTCCAGCCCAACAACTCTGAACCGAAGTTCCCCTAGTTGCAGATGTGGTTGCTTTGTATCTCACTGGTCTCCACAAACTTCCACATGTTGCAGTCACGGCACACCACCTTCCCTGCCATGTTTATGTAATCTTGTTTTATTTAATTACTTGAAATTAGAATTAGATTATTCTGGTTTATTAATTTATTAGTTTATCTAGTTTAAGTCATTGATTTGATATAAGTTTCTCAGCTCTGAATTTAATGACTTACCTGCTGTCCTGTGATGCCACTCCTTGATTTAATTTTGTTGATTTTGCATTTGCTGCCGCACAGATCGCTGTCACTGCTGATCTTCCCACCACTGCCAGTCTACCAGTGCCCTTTCTGTTGCCTGTCAGCCTGCCAGCCAAGGCTACTGCCATCCTTGCCAAAATGGGGCAGTGTGAAGCTGGGCCTTCTAGGCCCAGAGGTTGCACGAGGTCTTCCTCCAAGGCCAGCTGCAGTTTTTCCATAGGAAGTCAGCTGCATGCTTGCTGCACCTGCTACTCTCTGGCAACAGAAAATGCAATGTAATCGGCTCCCTTCAAATAGAGAGCCTCAGTAGCTTCCTCCTATGCAAGAGTAGCCATAAAACTGCAAGATGTTGCAAATATCTCCAGCTGCAGGCTGGAAGGAGCCCAGCATATATAAAATATGGACACAGTTACCTTCGCAGCCACTGGCGATGCTGTTCTTACCCTACTCTGAGATTGTGGCTGCAGCAGATAGCAAATTTCAGTGAGGGCATCCTTACTGAAGTGCAGGCATCTCACATATAGCTCTTCGTTGAGGCTCAAGATAGGAGAATTGCTCCCTGAACATCTTGGGTGAATATGGCCTCCTGCTCAAAGTTAGTTTCCCCATCACTGGTATTCCAAGCCTATTACTGCACCCATGTATGGGAGCAACTGATTTGTGCCGAATCCTTGAAGTCGGGACAAAGTCCTTCAGCAGCTACCACACCACTTCTTGTAGACTTGAGCAACTTTAAAGAACTCTAGAAAGCAGCAAACACGTGTTCAATCATAACAGCCAGTAGAAATCAATCAGCAACTAACCTGAAAATGTTTGATAAATAATGCTGGTGGGGATGGCCTTCCTCCTTCTGAATGCATGTTCAGCTGTGCAGGCTTAAAAGAGATTGTTAACTGGAAGACTGAGCTCCAAAATGGCAGCACCGATGTCACTTCAGTGTTATGATTGACATCATGATCTGCCTACTCTGCAAATGTCCAGCAGACGCTCACTGCACACACTAACACTTCACCAATCTGGTTTCTGGCACATCTCGCACCAGAAGTGTGCGCACCTGCTGCACATCCTATTTTGGACCTCTAAGGGTACTCGTAGTGATCAAAAAAAGGTATTCCTTATCTGAATTTTGCACCTTGTATCTCAAATAGAACTTCTGGTTTGGCATTAATTGAATTGTAACATTTAGGCTATTAGAATGTCCAGTGTGGTGAGTAGAAATGTCACTATGATAAAAGGGGAGTTATGGCTGTTAAGTTAAAGTTAGTTATGAGGGAGATTTATTCTTCATTACATGTGACAGATGGTGCTTCCTCATTTTGAGCATAAAAGTCACCAAATGTGTGGTTTCAGGAAGTGAATTAGGGGAGCATTACAGTGCTAATTTATCTGTCTTGTACTGTATTGCAGGTGCACCTACAACTGTGTACCTGGCTGATGAAAATCAGGATCTGGTATCTGTGAAGTTTTGGGCAGGTTTAAATCAGCTGGCATTGGAAGATATTGTCAAGCCAGGTGCCTTAGTTGTTGCAAGCAACTTACAGTGGACATCGGATAGCTACATGGGTATTCCTGTACTGTTCACTGGGGATCTTTCCAGCTTTTCTGCAAATCCAAAAGAAGGACATCTACGGGAAAAGTACACTCAGCTAAAAATTTCGGTGCAGGTAGAGTATTTGAAAATTTCTATATTTGTTATTGCAATCTGGCAATAGAGTAAGCCTAGATATAGTTTCAAGCTGACTGAAACTGAAATATTCATCTGTACAAAGTTCCTAATATATTAGTAGTTATAACAGAAATTTATATGACTAACAATCATGTTAAGCCCCGTCAATGCTAGTACTTCACCCTAACTATACTAAAAGCATTTCATGTAGGAGGAACTCTATATACTTCCATACAAAAGCATTCTCTCATCTTCTGATCTTCAAAGCAGCCATGATAAAATTGTGAGATGGTTTTGGCTTAGCAGTATTCCAAACCAATTTTCATTCACGTAAGTGTTGGTTGTTTGTTTTTTACTCTTTTTAAATCAGAAGTGAGATCAAACAAGACTTGAAAATTTTATACCTAATGGTTTTATTAACAAAAACAGTACAGGTTTACAGATAGAGATGAATACAAACTTTAGTAGAATTCAAAACTTAGAATGCCGGATTCTTCTGTTTCGTAAAGACAGAGGTTAATTGTCTGCCAATGTCCAGAGAAATAGAGTAATTGTGGCACAGGAGGAGGTCATTCGGCCCATTGAATCTATACCTGCTCTCTGTAGAGCGATCCAACCAGTCCCATTCTGCCCCCCCCTCCCCCCCTCCCTCTGTTCCCATATTCCTGCAAGTTTATTTCCCTTAAGTGCCATTCCAGTTTCCTTTTGAAATCATTCATCTTCTCTGTTTCCACCATCCTCATAGGCAGCGAGTCCCAGGTTATTACTACTCGCTGTGTAAAAAGATTCTTCCTCAAATCCCACCTGCATCTTTTGGACATGACCTTAAACCTGTGTTCGCTAATCCTTGTATCATCAACTAATGGGAACAGCTATTCTTTGTCTACCTTATCTAAACCTGTCATAATCTTGTACACCTCTGTCAGATCTCCCCTCAATCTTCTTTGCCCCAAGGATAACAACCCAAGCTTCTCCAACCTAACTTTGTACTAACAGTGGCGCAGTGTTTAGCACCGCAGCCTCACAGCTCCAGTGACCCAGGTTCAATTCTGGGTACTGCCTGTGCGGAGTTTGCAAGTTGGCCTTGTGACCGCGTGGGTTTTCGCCGGGTGCTCCGGTTTCCTCCCACTGCCAAAGACTTGCAGGTGATAAGTAAATTGGCCATTGTAAATTGCCCCTAGTGTAGGTTGGTGGTAGGGAATATGGGATTACTGTAGGCTTAGTATAAATGGGTGGTTCTTGGTCGGCACAGACTCGGTGGGCCGAAGGGCCTGTTTCAGTGCTGTATCTCTAAATAAATAAATAAATAAAATCCCTTATTCCTGGAACCATTCTGGTAAATCTCCTCTACACTCTCTCAAGGATTCCCACATCCTTCCTAAAGTGTAACCAGAATTGGATGCATTACTCTAGCTGTGGCCTAACCAAACTTTATAAAGGTACAGCATAACTTCCCTGCGTTTGTACTCAAGACTTCTATTTACGAATCCTAAATTCCCATATGCTTTGCTAACTACTTTCTCTATATGTGCTGCCACCTTCAAAGATCTATGCACATGAACCCCCAGGTCCCCTCTGTCCTTCCACAATCTTTAGAACTGTGCCATTTAGTCTCTTTTGCCTTTCCCTATCCCTTCTTCCAAAATGCAGCATCTTGCACTTCTGTATTAAATTCCATCTGCCACTTGTCTGCCCATTCTGGTAGCCAATCTATGTCCTGTTGCAGTTGTTTGGTATCATCCTCATTGTCTACTAGACCTCCAAGTTTGATATTGTCAGCAAATTTTGAAATGTTATTCTGTATTCCAAAATCCAGATCATTTATATACATCAAAAAAGCAGTGTTCCTTGCACTGAACCTTGGGGAGCACGACTGTTGACCATCCTCCATTCTGAAAAGCAACCATTTACCATGGTGTGCTATTTTCTGTCGTTAAGCCAATTTTTTATCCACGCTGACGCTGACCCTCCTATTCCATGTGCCTCAATTTTGTTAACCAACCTTTTAGATGATACTTTTTCGAACTCTTTCCTAAAATCCATGTAGACATCCATTGCTTTCCCTTCATCAACCTTCCATGTTACTTCATCAAAAAATCAATTAAATTATTCAAGCACGATCTGTCCTTTACAAATTCATACGCGCTATCCTTAATTAACTCAAACCTCTCCAAGTCTTCAATGTCCATCACCAAGAGTGGTTCAGTAGCACCACTACTGACCGAGTCCTAAAGGACATAGCTGCCAGACTGGGGCTGTGGCAATTGGTGAGGGAACCAACAAGAGGGAATAACATACTTGACCTCATCCTCACCAATCTACCTGCCACAGCTGCATCTGTCCATGACCATATTGGTAGGAGTGACCACCGCACAGTCCTTGTAGAGACTAAGTCCCATCCTCACATTGAGGATACCCTCCATCGTGTTGTGTGGCACTGCCACCGTGCTAAGTGGAATAGATTTCAAACAGTTCTAGCAATGCAAAACTGGGCATCCATGAGGCGCTGTGGACCATCAGCAGCGGCAGAATTGTAGTCATCCACAATCTGTAACCTCATGGCCCAGCATATCCCCCCATTTACCATTACTATCAAGCCAGGGGATCAACCCTGTTTAAATGAAGAGTGCAGGAGGGCATGTCAGGAGCAGCACCAGGCATACCTCAAAATGAGGTGTCAACCTGGTGAAGCCATGAGTACCTTCATGCCAGACAGCGTAAGCAGCATGCGATAGACAGAGCTAAGCGATCCCGCAACCAACAGATCAGATCTAAGCTCTGCAATCCTGCCACATCCAGTCGTGAATGGTGGTGGACAATTAAACAACTAACCGGAGGAGGTGGCTCCACAGATATCCCCATCCTTAATGATTGGGTGGGGGGGGCGGCTAGCGCATCAGTGTAGTAGATAAGGCTGTAGCATTTGCAACCATCTTCAGGCGAAAGTGCCGAGTGGATGTTCCATCTCTGCCTCCTCCTGAAGTCCCTAGCATCAAAGATGCCAGTCTTCAGTCAATTCGATTCACTCCGCATGGTATCAAGAAACGACTAAAGGCACTGGTTACGCAAAAGGCTATGGGCCCTGACAATATTCCGGCAATAGTACTGAAGACCTGTGCTCCAGAACATGCCGTGCCCCTAGCCAAGCTGTTCCAATACAGCTACAACACTGGCATCTACTTGGCAATGTTGTAAATTGCCCAGGTATGTCCTGTACACAAAAAGCAAGACAAATCCAATCTGGCCCATTACTGCCCAATCACTCTACTCTCGATCGTCAGTAAAGTGATGGAAGGTGTTGACAGTACAATCAAGCAGCACTTGCTTAGCAATAACCTGCTCAGTGACGCTCACTTTGGGTTCCACCAGGGCCACTCAGCTCCTGACCTCATTACAGCCTTGGTTCAAACATGGACAAAAGAGCTGAACTCAAGAAGTGTGATGGGAGTGACTGCCCTTGACATCAAGGCAACATTTGACCGAGTATGGCATAAAGGAGCCCTAGCAAAACTGGAGTCAATGGAAATCAGGGGAAAAACTCTCCGTTGGTTGGAATCGTACCTAGCACAAAGGAAGATGGTGGTGGTTGTTGGAGGGCAATCATCTCGGCTCCAGGAAATCACTGTAGGAGTTCCTCAGGGGAGTGTCCTAGGCCCAACCATCTTCAGCTGCTTCATCAATGACCTTCCCTCCATCATAAGGTCAGAAGTGGAGATGTTCGCTGCTGATTGCTCAATGTTCACCATTCGCAATTCCTCAGATATTGAAGGGGTCTATGTAGAAATGCAGCAAGACCTGGACAATATCCAGACTTGGGCTTGGTTGGTGAGTAACAGCTGTTAGAGAATAACTCTAAATAGCTCGGTAAGTAACTAAAGAGAAAGGTCTGCAGTTCTTTTTAATATAGTAGGTAGTGTTTTTTGGGGGGAACCAAGGTACCTAGTGTAAATCTAATTTTTGGGTAATTTAAGGGAGTAAAAACAGTGGGATAAAAAACAGTGACAACACAGGAAAACTGTAAAGCTCATTGGTTGGTAAGTAACTGCTAATTTGAATTACCCATTCTAAATTGATTTCAGATTAAAGGTGAATAGGAGACATTTTACGGATTAAAAACTAAAGATCAGTCGGAAATTTGAAAAACAAATTAAAATATAATTAAATTGAGATGCAGAGCCAGGTGATGTGTTGTACCTGCATGATGTGGGAGCTGGTGGACCCCAGTGTGGTTCCGAGTGACAACATCTGTAGCAAGTGTTGGCTGCTCGGGGAACTCCGGCTCAGAGTTGATGATATCAACTCTGCGATACATCAGGGAGGGGGAGAGTTACCTGGACGCTGTGTTTCAGGAGGCAGTCACACCCCTTAGATTAACTACCGTGAATTCGCCCAGTGGTCAGGAACAGGAGGGTGTGACTATGAGTGAGGCAGGTAGAGGGATCCAGGAAGTAGTGCTGCAGGAGCCTCAGCCATTGTCCCTGGTTCAACAGGTTCGAGATTCTTGCTCCCTGTGTGGACGAAAGCAGAGACTGTAGGGAGGATGAGCAAACTGACCACAGCACCATGGTAGAGGGAGCCATTCAAGTCGGGCGAGAAAAGAGAAATGTAGTCTTAATCGGGGATAGTATAGTTAGGGGCATAGACACTGTTCTCTGTGGCCAGGATTGAGAGTCCTGAAGGCTCTGTTGCCTACCTAGTGCCAGGGTTCGGGATATCTCAACTGGGCTGCAGAGGAACTTGGAGTGGGAGGGGAAAGATCCAGTCATCGTGGTCCATGTAGATACCAACGATATAGGTAGAACGAGGTTAGAGGTTCTGCTGAGAGAATATGAGCAGCTAGGGGCTAAATTAAAAAGTAGAACCAAAAAGGTGGTAATCTCTAGATTACTACCTGAGCCACGAGCAAATTGGCAAAGGGTCAATAAGATTAATGGCGCAGTGGTTAGCACCGCAGCCTCACAGCTCCAGGGACCCGGGTTCGATTCTGGGTACTGCCTGTGCGGAGTTTGCAAGTTCTTCCTGTGTCTGCGTGGGTTTTCGCCGGGTCCTCCGGTTTCCTCCCACATCCAAAAGACTTGCAGGTGATAGGTAAATTGGCCGTTGTAAATTGCCCCTAGTATAGGTAGGTGATAGGGAATATGGGATTACTGTAGGGTTAGTATAAATGGGAGGTTGTTGATCGGCACAGACTCGGTGGGCCGAAGGGCCTGTTTCAGTGCTGTATCTCTAAATAAATAAATAAAAATTAAATTAAAGAGGTAAATGCGTGGCTCAAAGATTGGTGTGGGAGAAATGTGTTCGAATTCATGCGACATTGGCACCAGTACTGGGGAAGGAGGGAGCTGTTCCGATGGGACGGGCTCCATCTGAATCATGCTGGGACTGGAGTCCTGGCGAATCGTATAACTAGGGCTGTAGATAGGGCTTTAAACTAAATAGTGGGGGGGAGGGTTCAGTTGCATGGAAAAACAGGAAGTTAAAGGAGAAGGTAAGAGTACAGGTTAGTGGTGAGGCTGATTGTTACCAAACTGCAAGAAGTATACTGGTTAAACCAGAAGAGAGAAATAATAAACAGGCGAATAATGCATAAGTGCTGAGGGACAGGTTAGGGGGTACAGCCCAAATAAGAGTTCTGTATACAAATGCACAGAGTGTGAGAAATAAACTAGATGAACTGCAGGCGCAAATTCAAATGGAAAATTATGATGTGGTGGCCATTGCGGAGACGTGGCTGCAGGATGGTCGGGACTGGGAACTAAATATGCCTGGTTATAAAGTTTACAGGAGAGACAGGGAAAATGACAGAGGGGGTGGAGTAGCCTTACTGATTAGAAATAATATCACCTCATTGGTGAGGGAGGATATAATGAAGGGAAAGCATCCAGTGGAGACCTTATGGGTGGAATTGAGGAACAGAAAAAGATCTAAAACTCTAATTGGTGTTGGGTATAGACCCCCTGGTAGCAGTTCTGTGGTGTTAGATTGTATAAATGCACAAATTAGGCAAGTGTGTAACAAAGGCAGAGTAGTATTAATAGGGGATTTTAACTTACACATAGATTGGGAGAGGCAGACTAGCATCTGTCAGAAAGGTAGTGAATTTCTGGAATGTGTCTGGGATAGTTTCCTACAGCAATATGTCCTAGATGTAACAAGGGGACAGGCAATATTAGATTTAGTTATGAGGAATGAGCTAAATTTAATTAGTAGCCTAACTGCGTGAACACTTATCAAATAGTGATCACAACATGATCGAATTCAAGGCAGCGTTTTGAAAGTGAAAAGCACGAATCAGCTACTAGAATTTTAGACTTGGGTAAGGCTGACTTTACGGGGATGAGATAGAGACTGTCCATGGTAAACTGGATAGATCTGTTAATGGGTCAAACGACTGAAGTACAGTGGAGAATATTTAAAGAAACATTTAACGAAATACAGAGCGAGTCTATACCCCGAGAGGAAAAAGCTCCACTTCACAGAAGAACAGCCATGGACAACTAAAGAGATTAGGGAGAGCATAAAACAAAAAGAAATGGCTTACAAAAATGCAACACGCAGCACAGATCCGACCGAATGGGATTGATACAAAGACCAGCAAAGGGTCACAAAGCAGCTTATAAGAGCTACTAAAAGAGATTTTGAAAGGATACTTGCAAGGGACATCAAAATCAATAAGAAGAAATTTTATAGTTACATAAAGAGAAAACGGGTGGTCAAGAGCAATGTAGGCCCATTAAAAGCTGAAACTGGAGATATTGTCATTGATAATGGGGAAATGGCAGACATTTTGAACAATTACTTTGCCTCAGTATTTACAGTTGAAAAGGATGATAACTTGCCGGAAGTCCCGAAAAAATTAATTGCTGATAGGGGACAGGGACTTAATACAATTAACGTAAGTTAATCAGTCACAAGGAAATTAATGGAACTCGAGAGTGAGAAATCCCCAGGACCTGACGGTTTCCATCCGCGAGTGTTAAAGGAAGTAGGGGAGCACATTGTAGATGCCCTAACTATAGTCTTTCAGAGTTCCCTAGGTTCAGGAGTGGTCCCTCTGGATTGGAAAGTTGCACATGTCACTCCACTTTTTAAGAAGGGTGAAAGGGGGAACAAAGGAAATTACCAGTTAGCCTGACATCTGTGGTGGGCAAGTTGCTGGAGTCTATAATCAAGGATAGGGTGACTGAACACCTAGAAAAATTTGTTAATCAGGGACAGCCAGCATGAATTCATGATGGGAAAGTCACGCCTGACAAATCTCATTGAACTGTTTGAAGAGGTGACTAAGGTAGTGGACAGTGGAGTGTCTTTGGATGTTATTTATATGGACTTCCAGAAGGCATTTGATAAAGTCCCACATAAGAGACTGTTAACTAAGGTAGAAGCCCATGGAGCTGAGGGCAAATTATTGACATGGTTAGAAAATTGGTTGAGTGGTAAGCAACAGAGTGGGGGGATAATGGGAAAATACTCCGATTGGCAGGATGTAACTAGTGGTGTCCCGCACGGATCTGTGTTGGGGCCTCAATTATTCACAGTATTCATTAACGACTTGGATGATGGCATAGTAAGTCATATATCCAAATTTGCTGATAATACAAAGTTAGGCGGCATTGTAGACAGCCTAGATGATAGCATAAAATTGCAAAGAGATATTGACAGACTAGGTGAGTGGGCAAAACTGTGGTAGATGGATGTCATTGCGGGCAAGTGTGAGGTTATCCATTTTGGACCAAAAAAGGATAGAGCAGGGTACTTTCTAAATGGGAAGAGGTTAAATACAGTGGATGTCCAAAGAGACTTGCCACGAGAAAGTGCAGAAAATAATCAAAAAGGCTAATGGAATGCTAGCCTTTATATCTAGTGGATTGGAGTATAGAGACACAGAGTATATGCTGCAGCTGTACAAAACCCTGGTTAGACCCCACTTGGAGTCCTGTGAGCAGTTCTGGGCACCACACCTTAGGAAGGATATATTGGCCTTGGAGGGAGTGCAACGTAGGTTTACAAGAATGATACCTGGACTGCAGGGGTTAAGTTATGAGGAGAGATTAAACAAATTAGGCCTGTTTTCCCTAGAATTTAGAAGGTTAAGGGGTGATCTGATTGACGTCTTCAAAATATTAACAGGAAAAGACAGGCTAGATAAAGATAAACTATTTCCACTGGTTGGAGATTCTAAAACTAGGGGGCATAGTCTAAAAATTAGGACCAGACCGTTCAGGAGAGATGTTAGGAAGCCCTCTTCACGCAAAGGGTGGTAGAGGTTTGGAACTCTCTCCCACAAACAGCTGTTTTTTTTTTTGAGATACAGTACTGAAACAGGCCCTTCGGCCCACCGAGTCTGTGCCGACCGTCAACAACCTGTTGAAGCTAGAACAGTTGTTAATTTTAAATCTGAGATGGATAGATTTTTGTTAAGCAGAGATATTAAGGGATATGGGCCAAAGGCAGGTATGTGGAGTTAGGCTGTGGATCAGCCATGATCTCATTGAATGGCGGGACAGGCTCGTGGGGCTGAATGGCCTACTCCTGTTCCTATCTTCCTATGATCAGTGGCAAGTAACATTCATGCCACACAAGTGCCAGGCAATGACCATCTCCAACAAGAGAGAATCTAACCATCTCCCCTTGACATTCAATGGCATTATGATCGCTGAATCCCCCACTATCAACATCCTGGGGGTTACTGTTAACCAGAAACTAAACTGGAGTAGCCATATAAATACCGTGGCTACAAGAGCAGGTCAGAGACTAGGAATCCTGCAGCAACTCACCACCTGACTCCCGAAAGTCTGTCCACCATCTACAAGGCACAAGTCAGGAGTGTGATGGAATACTCTCCACTTGCCTGGATGGGTGCAGCTCCAACAACACTCAGGAAGCTCGACACCATCCAGGACAAAGCAGCCCGCTTGATTGACACCCATCCACTACATTCACTCCCTCCATCACCGACGCACAGTGGCAGCAGTGTGTACCTTCTACAAGATGCAGCAACGCACCAAGGCTACTCGGGCAGCACCTTCCAAACCCACAACCTCTACCACCTAGAAGGACAAGGGCAGCAGATGCGTGGGAACACCACACCTGAAAGTTCCCCTCCAAGTCACGCACCATCCTGACTTGGAACTATGTTACAGTTCCTTCACTGTCATGGGTCAAAATCCTGGAACTCCCTTCCTGATTGCACCGTGGGTGTACCTGCAGAGCACTTGGAGAACAGTAGTAGAATTGGACAGCGTCAGCATGGATTTACGAAAGGGAAATCATGCTTGACAAATGTACTAGAATTCTTCGGGGATGTAACTAGTGGAGTTGATGAGGGGGAGCCAGTGGATGTGGTTTATTTGGACTTTCAGAAGGCTTTTGACCAAGTCCCACATAAGAGATTAGCGTGTAAAATTAAAGCACATGGGATTGGGAGTAGTGTATTGCGATGGATAGAAAATTAGGTTGGCAGACAGGAAACAAAGAGTAGGGATAAATGGCCCTTTTTCAGAATGGCAGGCAGTGACTAGTGGGGCACTGCAGGGATCGGTGCTAGGACCCCAGCTATTCAAAATATATATTAATGATTTAGATGAGGAAACTACATGTAATATCTCCAACTTTGCAGATGACACAAAACTGGGTGGGAGGGTGAGTTGTGAGGAGAATGCAGAGGGGCTTCAGGGTGATTTGGACAATTTGAGTGAGTGGGCAAATGCATGGCAGATGCAGTATAATGTGGATAAATGTGAGGTTATCCACTTTGGTAGCAAAAACAGGAAGGCAGATTATTATCTGAACGGCTATAAACTGAGAGAGGGGAATATGCAAGGAGACCTGGGTGTTCTCGTACACCTGTCGCTGAAGATAAGCATGCAGGTGCAACAGGCGGTAAAAAAGGCAAATGGTATGTTGGCCTTCATAGCGAGAGGATTTGAGTACAGGAGCAGGGATGTCTTGCTGCAGTTTTACAGGACCTTGGTGAGGCCACACCTGGAATATTGTGTGCAGTTTTGGTCTCCTTATCTGAGTAAGGATGTTCTTGCTATAGAAGGAGTGCGGCGAAGGTTTACCAGACTGATTACTGGGATGGCAGGACTGACGTATGAGGAGAGATTGAGTCGGCTGGATTATATTCGCTGGAGTTCAGAACTGTGAGGGGGGATCTCATCGAAACCTATAAAATTCTAACAGGACTTGACAGGGTAGATGCAGGAAGGATGTTCCCGATGGTGGGGGAGTCCAGAACTGGGGGTCATAGTCTAAGGATATGGAGTAAACCATTCAGGACTGAGATGAGGAGAAATTTCTTCACCCAGAGAGTGGTGAACCTGTGGAATTTGCTACCACAGCTAGCATTTGAGGCCAAAACATTGTATGTTTTTAAGAAGGAGTTAGATATAGCTCTTGGGTTTAAAGGGATCAAAGGGTATGGGGCGAAAGCGGGAACAGGTTACTGAGTTGGATGATCAGCCATGATCATAATGAATGGCGGAGCAGGCTTGAAGGGCCGAATGGCCTACTCCTACTCCTATTTTCTATGTTTCTACCCCAGATGGACTGCAGTGGTTCAAGAAGGCAGCTCACCACTACCTTCTCATGGGCAATTAGGGATGGGCAATAAATGCTGGCCTGGCTAGCGACACCCACATCCCATGAAATACATTTTTTTTTTAAAGTACCTCTTGATTTTTTCCCCCTCTGATTATTGTTGCTAAAACTTTACCACTGAAATTAAACTGACCTGGCTGTAGTTACTAGGAATGACCTTACACCTTTTCTTGAATATGGGTGTCACATTTGCCAATCTCCAATCCTCTGGCACCTCCCCTCTGCTGTATCTAAGGAAGATTGGAAGATGATGGCAAGCCCTTCCACTATCTCCACTCCCGCTTCCTTGAGCAACCTGGGATGCAGGGCATCTAGACCAGGGACTGATCCACTCTAAGCACAGCCATCCTTTCCAATACATCCTTCCTATCAGTTTTCACCCCATCCATTACCTCGACCATCACCAGTTCTACAGATATTTTGTCAGCCTCCTCTTCCTTAGTAAACACTGATACAAAGTACTCATTAAGTATTCCAGCCTTGCCCTGTGCCTCTAAGTATATATCACCCTCTTTATTCCTAATAGGCCCCATCCCACATCTTACTACCTGCTTTCTACTTACATGTGAGTAGAAAATTTTTGGGTTCCCTTTTATGTTAACTGCCATTATAAACTCATATTCTCTCTTTGCCGGTCTTATTTTTCTCTTCACTTCCCCTTTTAATTTATTGTACTTGGCCTGGTTCTTATTTGAAAAATTCACTGGACACGCATCTTACACCCTCTCTTTCTTTTTTGTCTGTCTCCCTCATCATCCAGAAAGCCCTGGATTTGTTTCCCTTACCTTTCGCCCTTGTTGAGACATACCTAGCCTGTACCTAAAACATTTCCTCCTCCAAGATAACCCATTATTTGGCTACTGTTTTTCCTGTCAATCTTCAGTTCCATTTTACCTTGACCATATCCTCTCTCATCCTATTGAAGTTAGTCCTCTTCAATTTAGAAGTTCTACTTTAGATTGTTCCTTGCTCTTCTCCATTACTAATCTAAGCCTGATGAAATAATGATCACTGTTAGCCAAGTGTTTTTCACCACAGACACTTGGTCCACCTCATTCCCCACCAACAATGCCTCCATCCTAGTTGGACTGAGAATGTACTGGCCAAGGAAGTTCTGCTGAACACATTTCAGAAGTTCTCCACCCTACTTACTTTTTACTCTAACGTTATTGCAATCGATATTTAGGTAATTAAAACCCCCCAATATCACCACTCTATTGTTCTTGCACATATCTGTGATTTCCCTGCAGATTTACTCCTCTATCTCTCTCTCACTATTTGGAGGCCTATAGAATACCCCCAGTTGCTTCTCAACTCTAATCAAACAAATTTCGTCCTTGTCCCCTCACGATCATCCTCCCTTTCCAGAACTACAGTGGCTTTTCTGAGCAGTGCTGGCACCCCACCTCCCTTTTCCCTTCCCTATCTTTGCTGAATACTTTGTATCCTTGAATATTAAGTGCCCAGTCCTCACCATTTTTAAGCCAGGTTTCCATTATTGCCATTACATCATATTCCTATGCCGCTATTTGTGCTTGCAGCTCACCAACCTTATTCACTATACTTTGTGCGTTTACATTCAAACATTGTAAACCTGCCTTTGTATTCCTTGTGGCCCTTATTAGTCTGGTCCCATCTAATATAGTACTCCTTCCCTCTCTTCTATCCAGCACTCTTAATTTCTTTATGGACTTTATTCCTCTCTCCTACTTCTATTAGCTGGTGCCCATTCCCCTGTCAATTTAGTTTAAACCCTCCCCAACCATTATATTGAACCTCCCGATGAGCACTTTGATGTCCCTTTTGAACAGGTGCCTCCTGCCCCAGAACTGGTCCCAATGTCCCAAGAATCTGAAGCCCTCCCTCCTGCAGCATGCTTCAAGCCACGCATTGATCCACCCTATCTTCCTATTTCTACTCTTGCTAACGGGTGACGCTGGCAGTAATCCAGAGATTACCACCTTTTGAACTCCTACTTTTTAACTTCCTCCCCTGCTCCTGAAAATCTGGCCTTAGGACCTCAATACCTACTCTTTCTCTCTCTCGTTGATACTGACATGTCCCACAACTTCTGGCTCACTCCCTTTCTCCTGCAGAATATTATGGATCCTCTCCGTGATGTCCTTTACCCTGACGTCAGGGAGACAATACACCCTGCGGGACTTACGATGGTTACAGAAATGCCTGTCTGCCCCCTAACTATGGAATCTCTTATAACAACTTCATTTCTGTTCTTTACTATTCCCTCCTGTGCAGTCCCCAAAGCTATCAGTTTGAGTAGCACACACCCCTAAGACTTCTGCACCTCCTGCCTGTTCCTACTCTTCCAGATGGCCACCCATCTACTATTATGAACACTCTCTGCCTGTGGGATGACCACCTCCTCGGATGTACGATCCAGGAAACCCTCATCCTCCCTGATGCTTCACAGTGACTCCAGCTGCCTCTCGAGCTCTGAAATGCTGAGCTTGAGCTCAAGCAGCTGGAGACAGTTTCTACACACCAAGTGTCTTGAGGTTCCCACGTGGTGCAGGAATTGCAAGCAACAGGTCTCAGTTGCCATCCTTGATGTAAAAAAAATCTCTATTCCCTTTTTTAGAATCTAGTTTGTACCTTGTTTAAACTGTACATTTTAATTAATGTCTCTAGACCTGTTCTGTGCTCATTTTTAAAATTATTTTGCTGTTATACTTATCCCGATTGAAATTTTATTAATTAGTTTAACTAATTAGCTATAAATTTAATACAGCACTTTATAGTTTCCTGTTCCTAGTTTAAAGCACTGGCATAGTTTATATAAAAAAAACTATTATTCACCTGTCACCTCCCTGCTGTCCTCTGACATCACTCCTTGCATTTTTGGAAATACACTGATCAGGTCAGATCTGTTTCCCTGCCACCCCCCACCCCAACCTCCCTCCCTCTCTCTCTCTCTCTCATATCCTCTGCTAGTGTGACCGATCAGGTCTGCACTGCAGCTCGCGCTGTCCTTCTCTCTTATCCTCTGCTGCCACTACTATTGTCTCTGAACAGGTCCATGCTGTTCCCCCGTGCGCTTTTATTGTCTGTCGCCGCTGCTGGTGTGTCCAGTCAGGTCTGCGCTGTTGCCCCGTGCTCACTCACTTTTTTTTAATCCACTGCTGCCGCTACTGTTGTCTCTGATCAGGTCCGCGCTGTTCCCCTGTTCTTTTCTGCCCCTCATCCTATACTGCCACTGCTGGTGTCTCCGATCAGGTCTGCGCTGTTTCCGTATGAACATATGAATTAGGAGCAGAAGTAGGCCATTCGGCCCCTCGAGCCTGCTCTGCCATTCATTAAGATCATGGCTGATCTGTTTATTCCCCACTCTCTCTCTCTTTTATTCACCGCTGCCACTGCTCGTGCGTCTGATCAGGTCCATGATGTCCCCATGCTCTGCGCTTACTGGTGTGTCCGATCAGATCTGTGCTGTTCCCCTGCTGTCTCTCTCTTTTATTCTCTGCCACCTCTTCTGGTGTCTCTGAACATGCCCACACTCCTGATAAGAGGTTAACAAACCACCGGCTTCCTGCGCCGCATTCTTCTGGTCTGACACATGCACTGAGCACTGGTCGGTTTCCTGGACAGTCTTGTACCATTCTTAAATCTCTCTCGCCAATTTTCCATTCTCTCTTTCCTGTGGTTACACAGCCTGATTCTAGCAAAAAGCACTTGGTATTTACAGTGGTCTCGCACTGTCTTTCAAGGCTTCCTTATTTGTCGCATTCCAGACAGACGTAGCACTTTTTGAGTTTTGTCAATCTTCTCAATATGCCCTCTTGAACAGTCAGTTTAGCAGTTCTTCTAACCAAACTCTGCTCCTTTAGTGGGCAGTTCATCCAGGTAAAATCTAAAAATTGTTCCAAGAGTTTACGATTTTGATACTTCAACATATAAAGGTAGAAATTACTGTCAGCAGTGCCATCATATGTGCACTTGTACCAGGGAACACTGGGGATATGGGGTGAGTAATCCTGAATATTTAACATAACAAATTCCTCTCCTTGCTGTTATAATGGTGGTATTGGCCCTTGTATTTTTTAAATGAGAGGGATTTTGTATAACAACATTAATAATTCCTCAGGTGGCATTACTGTTTTATCTTTTTTCCACTGGACACAGTGGGTACATATACAAAACAAGAAGCTTTTTCTATTTTCCCTCTTTATCCTGCAGTAATAATTTCATTTGTACAGTGCACTTAATTTAAACACATGGCAGAGATGAGAGTGAGAAAAATTGATGCTGAAGCAGCGGTGATCTAAACCATGATTGAAGAGATAAGTTTTAAAATGCTGAGGGCTCCGCTGCCACTGGAAACATCAAAGGGAATGGAGGGCGAATATAGCATGAGCAGAGTTTGCAGAGATAGGTTGGGATGAAACCAAGGAGAAATTAAAAAAACTTCAAGGATTTTAAATTTTGATGCATTGGATGTTGGGGGTGAAGAATGTCACTGAGGTGGCAATAAAGAGCCTTCATGATGGAGAGGATATAGGCACTGAACCCATGCTTAAAAGTGTAGGTTGCCCTGAAATATCAATTGGCTGCCCATCTTTCCCTTATTGGAGAGAAACTTGGAGACCAACTATTTTTGCTGCCTCTTTGTTCATGATTTGCTCACTACAGGCAGTGGCTTCTTGGGTCAGCTATGTACAGCTGTAACCAGCTAAGTAATTGAAGGAGCATGTTTCCAATTTGCCATCAATGCTTTGAGAAGTCTACACCACTTTAAACAAGTTTATCTCATCAGAATTTACAGAAACATTATAGACTTTAGTGCATAATCTAGGCTGATCTAAGATGAAGAGCAATATTTTGGGATATCAGATTTGCTGAGGGTGAAGTTGGTTAATGCCAGTTGTATAAAATTGATTTGATTTAGCATCAGTGAGCTGAAAAGTGTTCTTTAAATGACTGGCAGAGCGAGACTGGCATCTATGGCATTGTTGCCAGTTCCATATTGAAATACTGGTATGACTTTATTTTGGTCAAATGAACTTAAGTAAACAGTAAATTAATTTTGCACGCGTTATTAAAGAGATTGTGTCAAACGGATTAACATACAAGTTGCTGTAGTTATTAAAGGTATAAATTCTTTCGGCTCTTTATGAGCTTCATAAATACAAACACGTTAAAATATTTTTTCTATGTTTGCCTGATTTGTCACTGAAGTAATATCTACAATTTGCATCATTACCACCACCTTAAAAATCTGAACTCAATACCATATATAAGGTTTTTCAGTTTATTAACAATTGTACATTCTTAATGTCTTGCTTTAGAACCTACAGAGTTTCATCAAGCACACTGAGGAAAAAGTGATGACTCTGCTTGAGACAGTAAATACTTCAAAGTTGTCCAGAGATTTTGATGCTCATCTTCTTGCTCCGACTCACAGGAAGTCCAGTTTTGTTCCAGTTAATAGCACTGTGGTATGTGTAAATGCATTCTACTAAAATCTCCCTTTATCATAAGTATATTTTACTTTCATAATTAATTTTTTTATTTGCTAGTTTTTCCACAAAAACACTTGTCAGGCAGGAACATTTTTATACAGTGAAAAAAAATCATTTCTGTGATCAACATTTTTAAGAAATATTTGAAGTAAGATAAATTCATTCTGGTGTACCTTGTGCCTATTTGAATAGATTATTCATTGTTACAAACAAAATATTTTAAAGATGGAAATAAAAGTAAAATACTGCGCTTACTGGAAATCTGAAATAAAAACAAAGTGCTGGAACTACTCAGCAGGCTTGGCAGCATCTGTGGAGACAAACACAGGCGGCGCAGTGGTTAGCACCGCAGCCTCACTGCTCCAGCGACCCGGGTTCAATTCTGGGTACTGCCTGTGTGAAGTTTGCAAGTTCTCCCTGTGTCTGCGTGGGTTTTCTCCGGGTGCTCCGGTTTCCTCCCACATGCCAAAGACTTGCAGGTTGATAGGTAAATTGGCCATTAGCAATTGCCCCTAGTATAGGTAGGTGGTAGGGAAATATAGGGACAGGTGGGGATGTGGTAGGAATATGGAACTGGTGTAGGATTAGTATAAATGGGTGGTTGATGGTCGGCACAGACTCGGTGGGCCGAAAGGCCTGTTTCAGTGCTGTATCTCTAAATAAAAAAAAATAAAATAAATTTTTAAAAAAGTTCACATTTCAGATCGATGACCTTTCATCAGAACTGGCAAAGGTTATAAATGTAATAGGCTTTGAGCAAGTGAAAGAGGTGGGGGGGAAGAGCAACAAAGGAAAGTTCTGTGATGAGGGGAGGGCGGGAGAGATTAAATGACAAAAGATGTCATGGAACAAAAGGCAAAGAGAGTGGCTATAGTTGTAATAAAAAACAAAGCATTTGTTCAGAGACAGTGTTAATGGCAGAATAATGAACGGCTGTGTCCGAAAGCAAAAACATGAAAAACAAGTTTTAAGACTGGCACATGGTTTAATAAAAGATCAAAATGGGGATCATGGTCTGAAATTGTTGAACTCAGTGTTGAGTCCAGAAGGCTGTAAAGTGCCTAATCGGAAGATGCAGTGCTGTTCTTCGAGCTTGCATTGAGCTTCACTAGAACACTGCAGCAGGCTGAGAACAGAAATGTGGGCATGAGAGCAAGGTGGTGAATTTAAATGACGAGCAACTGGAAGCTCGAGGTCATGCTTGCTGACTGGAGGTGTTCTGCAAAGCAGTCACGCTATCTGTGTAGAGGAGACTGCATTGTGAGCATCAAGTACAGTATATTAAATTGAGAGACGTACAAGTAAATCACTGCTTCTCCTGGAAATGAGTGTTTGGAACCTTGGATAGTGAGGAGAGTAGTCGTAAAAGGGCTGGTGTTACAGCTCCTGTGATTGCATGGGAAAGTGCCGTGGGAAGGGCACAAGGTGTCGGGGATTTTTATTTTTATTTATTTAGAGATACAGCACTGAAACAGGCCCTTCGGCCCACCGAGTCTGTGCCGACCAACAACCACCCATTTATACTAATCCTGCATTAACCCCATATGCTCTACCACATCCCCACCATTCTCCGACCACCTACCTACACTAGGGGCAATTTACAATGGCCAATTTACCTATCAACCTGCAAGTCTTTGGAGGTGGGAGGAAACCGGAGCACCCGGCGGAAACCCACGCAGACACGGGGAGAACTTGCAAACTTCGCGCAGACAGTACCCAGAATTGAAACCGGGTCACTGGAGCTGTGAGGCTGCGGTGCTAACCACTGCTGATGGAGGAGAGGACCAGGGTGTCACAGGGAAAGGTGCCTTCCGAATGCTAACAGGGGAGGAGGAGGGAAGATGTGTTTGGTGGTGGGGGTCGCAGAAATGGCAGAGGATGATCCTTTGGACACTGAGGCTGGTAGGGTGGAAAGTGAGGACAAGGGGAACCCTATTGCGCTTCTGGGAAGAGGGGAAGGGGTGAGAGCAGAGGTGCAGGAAATAGGTCAGATACAGTCGAGGGCCTTGTCAACCACCAAGCATGACCCCCTAGCTTCCGGTTGATTGCCATTTTCATTTACCACCCTGCTCTCACGCCCACATTTCTGTTCTCAGCCTGCTGCAATGTTCCAGCGAAGCTCAATGCAAGCTCGAGGAGCAGCACCTCATCTTCCGATTAGGCACTTTACAGCCTTCTGGACTCAACAATTTCAGACCATGACCCCCATTTCGATTTTTTTTTAATCCATGTACTGGTCTTAAACTTGTTTTTCATGTTTTTGCTTATGGACAGAGCTGTTCATTATTCTGCCATTAACTCTCTCTCCGGACAAATGCTTGTCTTTTTACTACAACTATCACAGACCTTCCCTTTGTTGCTGTTCTTCCCCTGCCCCCACTTCAATTGCTCAAAACCTGTTACATTTCTAACCTTTGCCAATTTTGACGAAAAGTCATTGACTTGAAACGTTAACTCTATTTCTCTCTCCACAGATACTGCCAGACCTGCTGAAGATTTCCAGCACTTTGTTTTTATCTTTCAGATGGATTGTTTAACAATGCAGTAGTTGGAGAATTAAAATAAAATATCAGTTTTTGGGAACGAAGTCTAGCTCTAAATCCAAAATCTACCAAATCTAATAGTCCCTAATTTGGATCTACCTTTTCCCAGAAAAAACACATTAACCTAGTGTTTGTGTTAAACCAAAAACTGACTTTTGATAATTTCAGGAAAGCTGCTGGTTTGTTTCTCACTTCAGATAGTCCTGTATGTTTTGACTGTGTGGCATGCCAGTGACCCTGTTTATATGATAAAATGAAAGCAAAATACTGTGGATACTGGAAATCTGAAATAAAAACAAAGTGCTGGAAATATGCAGCAGCTCTGGCAGCATCTGTGGAGAAAGAGAATTAATGTTGCAGGTCGATGACCATTCATCAGAAGTTCTGATGAAAGGTCATTGACCTGAAACATCAACTCTCTCTCTCCACAGGTGCTGTGCCAGGCCTGCTGAATATTTCCAGCACTTTCTGTTTTTATTCTATTTATATGGTCATGTGCAGTTAAATAATAACAGTAATTTTTATGTAGCACTATTAAAATAGTAAAATGTCCCAAGGTGTTTCACAGGAGCTTAATCAGATACAAATTCACAGCAAGCCAAACAAAGAGTTATGAGGATTGGTGATTTAAAAACTTGGTCCAAGAGGGAGGTTTTAAGTAGTGTCTTAAAAGGGGTAGAGGTTTAGGAAGGGATTATCAGACCTTACGTCCAAGGTGGCTGATGGTACTGCTCTCAATGGTGGGGCGGGGGGGGGAATGCACAAGAAACCATAGCTGGTGAGCACAGAATGCTGAGTCTCAACCAGGAGACACAATCTCAGATTAAGAGGTAGGCCATTTAGGACTGAGATGAGGAATTTCTTCAGAGGGTTCTGAATCTTTGGAATTCTCTGCCCCAAAGGGTTGTGGAAGCTCAGTATTGAGTATATTCAAGACAGAGATTGATAGATTTCTAGATAATAAAGATGTCAAGGAATATGGGGATAATGCAGAAAGGTAGTGTTGAGGTAGAAAATCAGCCATGATCTAGTTGAATGGTGGAGCAGGCTTGAGGGGCTGAATGGCCTACTCCTGCTCCTATTTCTTATGTAAGATTGGAGGAGAAAGATTTTTAATCCAACAGATTCTGCTGAATCAGATCTTTAAAAGTTAATAAAAGTGTTTCATCGATTCAATAATCCCTAATGTACTGATTTCTTTTCTTGTTATGCTCCTTAACAGCTTACTTCATCTAATGCTAAAAGTAAGCCACAGACACTTTCAGCAGCTGAAGAATCTGGATCCAGATCTGCATTGTGTAACACAAAAATGACATCTGATGATTCCCCCTCAAGTTTGAAGCAGAAAAAAATTAGTTTCTTATCTAGAATTCCTTCTCCAGTTCCGTTGTCTCCCCTCTGCAATTCTGTTTCAGCAGCTGTACAGAAAGGGTTTAGACCACCTAGGAGATGTGTCACACCACAAAGCTGTGCAGAAGCAATTCAAACTGCTAGTAATAAACTTTCCCAGGCATCATCTTTGAAGTGGACTGAAATTTCCAAAATAGCTGAAGATCAATGGGTTACAGATGAGGAACTTGCAATGATAAACACTCAGGTACTTCGTGAAGGTTGGGCAAATGGGCACCGTAAAAATGAGAAAGGAAAGGCACAAATCATCAATTCTAAGGACATTACCATATCATCTGAAAATGTTAAAAATAGTGACATTGATCTTGGATCTCAAATTTCCAAAATAGCTGAAGACAATTGGGTTACAGATGAGGAACTTGCAATGATAAATACACAGGCACTTTTTGAAGGGTGTGCGAATGGGAGCAGTGAAAAGGAGAGATGGAAGGTGCAAAGATCACAGATTATCAATACTACAGACCTTGTCTTATTGCCACAAAATGCTGGTTATCTTGATAGTGAACTTGAGAGCAAAGTTTCCAAAATTGTTGAAGATAATTGGGTTGCAGATGAAGAGCTTGCAATGATAAATACTCAGGTGCTCTGTGAAGCTTGGGTAAATGGGAGCAGCGAAAATAATAGAGGCAAGATTGAAAAGGCAAAAGTCGTCAGTTCTAATGACACTGCCTCAATGCAACAAAATGTTAAAATTTATCTTGACCGTGAACTTGAAATAGTCACTGCCTTGCCAGATAAAAATCCACCTGTTGTATCACAGTCCAAAAGAAGGCGTAAAGATGAATCTAGTATTGTAAGTTCAAGTGAAGACACTTGCCAGTCTAAAAGGAGAACTGTCACTGGCCAAAACAGTGATGGTGACAAAGTTGAAGTACAGGATGAGGATGATTTAGATAACAAACAAGTTTTGTCTCATAAGAAAGTGCAGAAGAAAAAATGAAATTGTTGCATTTTTCACTGCATTTGGACATTGTTTTGAAGTAAATATTTGGGTGTAAACTAGATCCATGCATTGCTGGTGCTCCCAATTATACATCTAGAAATTTTGTAAATGCACAATGTACCAATTTTGAATAAACGGTTTTCTTTTGTATGTACTTTGTCAGATCTAACTGCCATTTCATAATTTGTCATTCTTCATGCACTGAGTGACACGGGTTGCAAACACAGTATACTTTAGCTATGAGCCAAACTGATCACAGAAATATTATTTCTTCCAATTGTTATGAATTTGCTCTGTGAAGTGAGGATAGACCTTCTCAATATAGCTGCTGGTATGGTCACAGCACAACACTGCTCATGGGTATATACTAATTGGCTAGTCACCAGGATGAAAAAAATCAATAGTGTTGTAGGGATAACAATCTAAGGTTGCAAGCTGAGGCCAACAGCTAGGGGAGAAAAGGTGGATTTTATGGTACATCTGCCTATGCTTCTGAAAGAGGGGTGGGTGGGGGAACAGAATTGTAACCATTTTAGCAAACCCTACTATTCAAGAAAGTGGAGAGAGAGAAAATGGAGAACAATAGGCTAGTTGGTGCATGAAAATTATACTACAGAGTAGCAACAGGTATACTGTAATAGTTTTTTGTCTCAGGAAATGTATTGAGTATTACACACAAATAGAACACAATATAAACATTATTTGCATTTTGCTTTATCACTTCCAAGGCTTTTGCAAGGATTTGGCACTGCACTTCCAAACAAGTTACCATAATATATTTTTCCATCAACACAACATTCATGGCAATCTAGTTTCCTCTCCAATTGCTGATCCTTCATACATCTTATCCATTCATCATCCAACCACAGTCACTGTCTTCCTAATAATTCCACCACATTCACCAGCTTCCTTTAAAAGAACACGGGGGTAGAGTTTGCACAAGTTTTATCAGCACAATCCAGGAATAATCAGCCAAACCAACGCGTAAGATCAGGGAATTTTTAAATATAGGTTTCGTCAAGCATAAAGTAAGTTTCTGCAATCTTTGATGCTGATCTAAAAACCTAAGTCGGCCCCGCTCTTAAACTGGTCATGCCCCCAGATCAAAATAATGAGGATCAAAATAATGATGGATGGCAGATTTCTGCCTATTGCCCTCATTTGTAGCCATTTGAGAGGGGAGCTCTTCAAATTGAGCTTGTTTACTTAGGTGCACAGTAAACATGTTTTAGAAGTTTTTATATATTTAAAAGTATTTACTGACGAGTTTGCATAAATCAAGCTAATAATGGTAATTGTGGTCTTAAAAAGAGAAATTAAAAGTTCAACCAGCCCTTAACAGTGCGGCCTCCAAGTTGTTAACAGTTTATCTCATGATTCAATTTATAGATGTTAAAGAATTTAGCATAAATGATATTAGGAGAAATATCACAAGGGAGATTTGTCTTACTTGCTGAAGAAGTAAGAGCTGTGTTTTTAAATGTGGGATAAAAGACTAAACATTATGCTGCGCATTATGGTTTCAAATGATTACTTTAACGAAAAACATTGTTGTGTTCTAAATAAACTGTTAGAGTGGTATAGCTACACCATGATTATAGATATTGCCTTTGGTTCGAAGAACAGTTTTTATAATTGCGGCCATTATTTTTTCCAATATAGCTGAGACGATAAATTATATGTGCTATTAGAAGCTTTTTTTAAGCACAAGAATCAATAGCTGAAAAAATTGTCAATTCTACGCAAAAGAAAACGTGCAGTGATGTTTCTTCAGGGGAAAAAAGTTGATAAAGCCAAAGGCTAATTTAAGATTTGGGTAGCGTCACAATTCAACTTTGAAAACAAAAATAACTTTTTTTACCTATTCCTGGGAATGTAGAAACTGGATTTTTCCCCGAACTATATACAAGATTGAAATTACATGAAATTCATCAGTAACTAGTCATTCTTAAAAGTGTTAAAGCAAATGACTTTACAGCATCAGTAAGTGCATAATGCTTCTTAGATTTTCTCAATATACAATTTTTTCCTATTAAAGAATGTTTAGGCCTTTTTCCTGTACATGTAGATCTCCTGGGTAGCTAGAGGACTGGCACATGACTCAATCCTTTAAGGTCAATGCTTCTAAAAGACAGAAAAAACTACTGTGGTTCAGGATCAATTTAGATGCTGCTTTTAGTGGGGGTTGTTCCAGCTCAAGTAGTTTTTGGCTCCGAAAAGTACTTGTGTAATTCTAAAAGTACTACATGGAAATTATATTCCTCTGCTAGCTCAGTAGTCAAACTTGTATATTGCTGATGCCAAATTACCATGTAAACAAAAAATTGTGGTATGAAAAAGCAAGACAATATTTAAACTTCAAGGAAAATCCATCTCCTTTACACTTTGTTACTTCTAAATGGCTGTTGTCTTGATACTTCATCTCAATGATCTATTCATTTGGGGAATTTTGATTACTTATTTCAGCTGTGGAATCTTGAACAAAGTTAGCCAAAATGTGGTTTTCTGCCAAATCAAGGAACAAGAGATTTGAAATTAGGTTTTAAAGAATTTTTTGTGAGCCTAGGTGTGGTATTCGCATTGACCCCAACCCAGAGGCGTGCACCTTTACATTTGCACAAGATGGAAGTTCTGCAGTGGATAGCCTTGTACTCAAATGTCCAGCAAAACGTGTCTAAAGCAACAAAGTATTTTATTCTTAGAATTTTTGGTCCCAATCTGGTTTCATTATATAAAACATATGTACATATCATGGTTAAAAATTACAAACGTAAAAAAAAATTACACAAACCTAGAAATGAAAAGCTGGTGTCTGTAAAAGTGACTATGAAGCAGTTGATTTGTCATAAAAACTCATCTGGTTCACTAATGTCTTTTAGGGAACGAAACCTGCCATCCTTACCCCATGTGGGGTATATGTAAATTCCAGTCAAACACTGACATTGTTTACTTTATAACACTCTCCTGGCCTAGCAATCCACTCAGTTATATCAAACTGCTACAAAGAATAACAAGTACAACAGTTCAAGACAATAACTCGCCATTACCTTCTCAGGGCAACTTAAGATGGGCAATAAATGCCAGCATTGCCCACATCCTGAGAATGAATTAAAAATAACTGTAGATAACAGGTATTAAATTACACATCTGCAATTAGGAGTATAAAATTGTTATACAGAGTCTACAATATTAAAAATACAATTAAAACATAAAGCAACTGGGAAACAAAATGCATTTTACCATTACAAATCTATAAACATTCAATCTATAAATGCTGGAAAATACCTGCAGAAAATTATACAGCATAGGTTTGCTGCAGTAATTTCTAGTTCATAGCCTGTGACCATCTTAAAAAATTAATCAAATTATATTTGTCAAAATTACGATAGAATAAAGTCTGTTAGTCACACTTGTCATCATTACATTGTGATTAAAGACCTGAAGTGGTAAGTCCTCTGCTTTCTTTGCTGACTTGTCCTTAAGTTAAAAAAACTTTAAAACCATTGTGTTTGATTCTGTTTCAAATTTGAATTTGTATTACTGGATTTGTGCAATTAGTATTAAATCCTCCAGGTACTGAGTTTGTACAAACTCTTCGCCAGTATAGCTCCTGTTCCTCTTCCAAAAGCAACCTGTTGGCAGCTTTGACATCAGTTATTTCGGGCTTCCCTTTCTGCATGCAGCACTTTGTCAATAGTGATATTCCTCTCGTACCGTTCCTTCATTCGTTCAATTGTTTCTCTTGGGACACCATGAGTATTTATTCTGCACACATTCAAAAGAATGTATAAAATTATACTGTCCATTATAAACATAACTAAAGAGTACTGCATTTTATAACTTGTATGACTGAGTTAACTTAATATTCGGATAAGATCAAAAACCACAAGTGTCAACTTGAAAGCACACTCACCTCACTCACCTCTATGTTCAGACCCTTGTTCAGGATAAGCATATAATTTAGTTTTAACCAAGGGAGTACTGTTTTGTCATGGGTGCCATCTTTCAAATGAGATGTTAAACGGGTACAATATCTTGGTGGTCACGATACTGGACAAGAAGCCCAGACTTTGACAGTCAGAAAAAATTGTTAAACTGAATTCAATAAATCTGGTAATGATAGTGAACACTACCAGATTGTCATAAAAATCTAACTACTTAATTAATGATTGGTGTCCTTCAGGGAAGGAAGCCAGACATCCCCTTTCTGTGACTACATCACTCCACTCTCAAACTACATAAGTTGATTCTTAAAGCAACTAGAGATGGGCAACAAATACTGACATGTGAACATAAAAGATCGAATGGAAGGAGATCAAGGGACTTCTCTCGGTGTCCAGATCAGCATTCATCCCTCAGTTATCAGCGAACAGATTAATTTGTCATTTCTGATGAAAGGTCACACAGACTTGAAATGTTAACTCTGTTTTTCTCTCCACAGATGCTGCCAGACCTGCTGAGTATTTCCAGCATTTTCTGTTTTTGTTTCAGATTTCCAGCATCCACAGTATTTTGTTTTTGTGTTAACTTGTAATTTATCTTACTGCTGCTACAAAACCTTGCTACTGCATTTGCACCCATAACAGGGAAACTTAATCAATTCATATAAACTCAGACATTATAGATACTTTGTATTTGTGTATTCAGTGTAATGTACCTGAAATATTTGTGTGATCACAATGGAGCAATGGGAAATCTGGTTAAAAGAATTCTCCAATTAACTGAAAATTAGGAGAGAATGGAGGTTGGCAGCATATCATTACGTGAAGATCAGTTACTGATTACAGTCATAGAGTTATACAGCACAGAAACAAACCCTTCGGCCCACCATGTCCGCACTGGCCATCAAGCCGAACTATTCTAATCCCATTTTTCAGCACTTGGCCCGTAGCCTTGTATGCTATGGCGTTTCAAGTGCTCATCTAAAAACTTCTTAAATGTTGAGGGTTCCTGCCTCTAACTTCCCTTAAGGCAGTGTGTTCCAGATTCCAACCACCCTCTGGGTGAAAACATTTTTCCTCAAATCTCCTCTAAACCTCCTGCCCCTTACCTTAAATCTATGCCCCTGGTTATTGACCCCTCCGCTAAGGGAAAAAGTCTCTTCCTATCTAACCTATCAATGCCCCTCATAAATTTTGTATACCTCAATCAGGTCCCCCCTCAGCCTTCTCTGCTGTAAGGAAAACAACCCTAGCCTCTCTTCATAGCTGAAATTCTCCAGCCCAGGCAACATCCTGGTGAATCTCCTCTGCACCCTCTCCAGTGCAATCACATCTTTCCTATAGTGTGATGCCCAGAACTGTACACGGTACTGCAGCTGTGGCTTAACTGGTGTTTTATTAAGCTCCATCATAACCTCCCTGCTCTCATATTCTATGCCTCGGCTAATAAAGGCAAGTATCCCATATGCCTTCCAAACCACCTTATCTACCCATGCTGCTGCCTTCAGTGATCTATGGACAAGTACGCCAAGGTCCCTCTGACCGTCTGTACTTCCTATGGTCCTACCATCCATTGTATATTCCCTTGCCTTGTTAGTCCTCCAAAAATGCATCACCTCACACTTCTCAAGATTAAAGTCCATTTGCCACTGCTCTGCCCATCTTACCAGCCCATCTATATTGTCCTGTAATCTAAGGCTTTCCTCCTCACTATTTATGACACCACCAATTTTCGTGTCATCTGTGAACTTACTGATCATACCTCCTATATTCACATCTAAATCATTAATATACACTACAAATAGCAAGGGTCCCAGCACCAATCCCTGCGATACACCACTGGTCACAGGCTTCCAATCGCAAAAACAACCCTCGATCATCATCCTCTGCCTCCTGCCACTAAGCCAATTTTGGATCCAATGTGCCAAATTGCCCTGGATCCCATGGGCTCTTACCTTCTTAACCAATCTCCCATGCGGGACCTTATCAAAAGCCTTACTGAAGTCCATGTAGACTACATCAACTGCTTTGCCCTCATCTACACACCTAGTCACCTCCTCGAAAAATTCAATCAAATTTGTGAGATATGATCTCCCCCGACAAAGCCATGCTGACTATCCTTGGTTAAGCCCTGCTTCTCCAAGTGGATATTAATCCTGTTCCTCAGAATTTTTTCCAATAGTTTCCCTACCACTGATGTTAGACTCACTGGTCTGTAATTGCTTGATTTATCCCTACCACCCTTCTTGAATAATGGTACCACATTCGCTGTCCTCCAGTCCTCTGGCACCTCTCCTGTGGCCAGAGAGGATTTGAAAATTTGTGTCAGAGCCCCAGTAATCACCTCCCTTGCCTCACATAACAGCCTGGATACATCTCATCTGGGCCTGGGGATTTATCCACTTTTTAGACCGCTAAAACTGCTAATACCTCCTCCTTTTCAATGCTAATTTGTTCAAGTATATCACAATCCCCCTCCCTGATCTCTACACCTACATCGTCCTTCTCCATAGTGAACACAGATGAAAAGTAATCATTTAAAACCTCATCTAGGTCCTCCGGCTCCACTTTGGTCCTTAATGGGTCCTACTCTTTCCCTGTTTATCCTTTTGCCCTTAATATACTTATAAAACGCCTTGGGATATTCCTTTATCTTGCCCGCCTGTGTTTTTTCATGCCCCCTCTTCACTCTCTTAAATACTTTTTAGGTACCCGCCTCCACTTTCTATACTGCCATTATTCATTGATGGGTTGGGGGCTGGCAATTGGTTGTGAAAGGTGTAGTACCTATATTATGACAGACACTCTTGATACTTTTTTAATCAACTATATAAAAAAAATTCAGTACAATACATTTTAAAATAATGGGTTCAAAAATTAAATAGGGCCCTGGGTAGAAACCTGGTGGAACTACTGAATGCCAGAAAATAGGAAGGAACCCAGTTGCAATGGAATCTCAGCCACATATTTTGCAGTTAGCCATTTTCTGCAGTGGTGGGGCAAAATGCCATGGGCTAAACTCTGGATAGGATTGATAACTTGCAGACAGTATTCTCTGTTTGTCTGGATGAATGTTTTCACTGGCCTCTTCTCAGGCCTCCTCGAATGACCCGGAGCCGCTGTACCGTTCAGCTGGCAGTTCTGAGCCACCATCAGTAAATTTCTATTAACTGAGCAAGTTCTCCCTGTGTCTGCGTGGAGTTTGTAAGTTCTCCCTGTGTCTGCGTGGAGTTTGTAAGTTCTCCCTGTGTCTGCGTGGGTTTCCTCCGGGTGTTCCGGTTTCCTCCCACATGCCAAAGACTTGCAGGTTGATAGGTAAATTGGCCATTATAAATTGCCCCTAGTATAGGTAGGGAAATATAGGGACAGGTGGGGATGTGGTAGGAATATGGAATTAGTGTAGGACTAGTATAAATGGGTGGTTGATGGTCGGCACGGACTCGGTGGGCCGAAGGGCCTGTTTCAGTGCTGTATCTCTAAATAAAATAAAATAAAAACTAAATGAGCAGGCCTAAGACTGCTGACTGAAAGACACTGACTCCATGCCAAATTGCATGGTGGACAGGCCCATTGACTTCAGTTTTGCTAGGGCTCCTTGATGCCGTACTCGATCAAATGCTGCTTTGATGCCAAGGGCAGTCACTCTCACCTCATCTAGAGTTCAGCTCTTTTGTCCATGTTGGAACCAAGGCTGTAAAGAGGTCAGGAACTGAGTGGCCCTGATGGAACCCAAACTGAGCGTCACTGAGCAGGTTATTGCTAAGCAAGTGCCACTTTATAGCACTGATGGTGGGTTTTGTGGCCGGAGCAGGAGGTGGGGAGGCTGCAGAATTGAGGCAGAATCGCCCGCCATGGAACCTGACACCAGGAATCCTGGTTGCGATTCTCCTGGGGGCAGGATAGCCGACGATGGCCTTCCCGCCCCAAGGCCAAATAAGGGTCTCTTCCTGCCGCCGCCACTGGGATCTTACCTTGTAAAATGAGGCGCCCTCCTGTGGGCTTAAGGGGGGTTCCCTCCTTTGTGGGCAATTTGTGGCCCACGGATGACCCTCACCAGGAACAAATGTACCTCCTCCTGGACCTCCCACCTCGTGGACTGAAAGCCCAACCCCCATCGCTGGGGCCTTCTGGACTGCCCTTGGTGATCCCGCCTCACCTATGTCTTCTCTGGGGTTCCTCCGCTGGGCTTGGGTCCGAAGCCTCTGCTGTACTCCCGGTGACGCTGTCAGCCCTCTGATTGGCCAGTAGCTCTTGGAAGTAGAATCCCCATCTCAATTAAGTGTTTAAAGGGGCAGGGATCCTGCCTCCTTAAACTTTGACCTCAAAAGACCAGAGGATCGCTCCAAGGGTCAGAAAAAATGCAGAGGTGGGGATCCCCCTGACATTTCGGCCCAGTGCCGGGAGCCGCACCTGCTGCATAAAATCCAGCTCAACCGGATAAAAATGTATGGGAACAAAAAATAAACAGGATTAGGGACTATTTGGTCATATGGAGGATAAAGGCTGACATAGACTATTTGGGCCAAATAATCCGTTACCATTTTTTTAAACTTCTATACATTTCTATATGTAGGACATAGGTTTGAGGTTCTATGGAAGACGCCTTTAACTACTATTACCTTCAACTTTCCCCCTTTCCGTTATTAAAGCTACTAGAGCTTCCACTATTTCACAACACATGCCATTCTCTCACAAGAAGCAATTAAATGATTTATATAAACCTGGTTAATTTTCTAATGTCAAATTTCCAGGGTGTATCTGGTTCTCTGAACTTCACTTCATAACCACTCTCTCGCGCCTGTTGATGACAAAACATTAAACGAGAGTTTAAAATCTGGACAGCTAATCTAACACTTCATTTTAGCAGCATTTCCATCTAAGATCTAAGACTCTTTGTCCAGTTGTCCTTGGAAAATTTAGGAAAATCAATTTGAACAAAGTACATAAGTTTATTAGAATTTCAGTCTTTTTTTGCCTTTTGTAACAAATTTCTAACAATACAAGATAATACACATACCTGTCAGTGAAATATCACCAGGAAATAACCAGTATAGCACATAATGAAACCTGTAATATATTCTTGGATTACTGCCTTCATGGTCTGATACAGTTCTACAAGAAAATATGGTTGTCTTAAGGACTGACCAGGTATGATTTCTTAAGCAAAAGGGTGCAAACCACCTATTTTTGTTTTGCCTCTCTGCCGTTCTATACTTCTGTTCTATCACATTTTATTCTCTTGAAAGTGGATTAAAGATACTTTAAATTTTAAACTGCTCAAATCATTGCCTTAATCCATCATACTAAATTCCTTAATATTACATTTTTTAAAACACAAATGATAACCACCAATTAAAAAAACAGCTATTATAACCTGTAATTCTGTGTAACAATAAATGACTGATCACAGCACTGGCATGCAGAAGTAAAAAAAAAAATCAGACTTCCACAAACAAGGATAAAAATGATCGTAACCAATACAAACAAAAATGAAAACTAGAATTAAAAGATTGTTACAGAATTCTGCAAATCAAGAACTGCAAAGCTGATATTTTAAACAAGTTTTCAAACAACCTAGTTAGTGTATCGATCAATATTAGATACTGAAGAAATTAGTTGAAAATCTAGATCATACCATCTTTACATATGGTGTCATTTCCCATGCTTCAATGTTGGTATTGTCTATAATAATTGGAGATTTCCCTTGTCTCATGGCCGATTTGGCTGGAAGCAGATGCATTATATAAATGTATCAGCTGTAATATAGTAAATTTAAAGTGTTTAAAATGTAATTTTTTAAAAGTCAGAATGCCATAAAGAAGAATTTCAGTATTCACCTCTTTCATGGTTCCATTCATGAGCTTCATCAAGTAAGTATTTCTCGAATAAATAAGAGCCATCTTGTCTGATGAAATAATCATCTGTACTCAATATCACTGCACGACGAAACTGATGTTTTAGATTCCTGATTGAGTAAAGGGGAGAGGGGGTTGGAATGAGAAATTAGAAGAATTCACTTTGTAAATCCTCTTGCTACATCGATTTGTGGCATTAGACAACCTAAAGCAAAAAATCACCCTGAGAAGAGTCTCCATCCACCAGATTTATGAGAATGAAAGTCTATCTTCTGGTCCCTCTACGTGGTCAGTCTTTCCCTCATCTGGTTCAGTCTGGGATGGTGCCTGCCCCTGCGCAGCGGCCTCAGGGTTTGGTGAATGACTAGGAAGCCACATTTTTTCACACTGCTAAAATGGTAGTTAGTTCATCAAACCTGATGAGCAGATAACACCTCATACCGAAATCGGGAATTTCACAGCTGCATAGATCACAAAGTGGTGTTTCAGAAAGTGTTGTAATTATAATAAGGCACAAACCAAATGATTACATCCACTACAAAACCACATTGGTATGATTTTGCTTTCCAGCACTTACCCAACTCTGAATAACTGCCCAGGTTTCCTATTGACTATTTAAATTGTTTCCAAATGATACATCTTCCAGCAATGTCACCACAACCCTACCTCTCATTCATCTGTCCAACACCAACCCCCACAACCCCCGCCTCTCCCCCGCACCTTGCCTCGCTAGGGCCTGGCCAATTGTCCCCGCATACTTACCTTCATTCCGGGACCAGTGTCCCTATTGTTCTTCTGTCTGGGTGCAGTCCCAGCAGTGGCCACTGCTCCCAGCGGTGCTGCTGGGACTGGGAGCTGCTGGCCACTGATTGGTGGTAGCTTCTGGAGGCGGGACCTCCTGCCTCAGAGGGGTGGAAGTCCTGCTTGTGGCCAATTAAGGGCCTGGGCCAGGTAAAATCACTGTGTGGCTTCCAGGCCTACGGGAGGCGGGCTCGCCCCAGACGTTTTGGCCAGTGTGCGGGGCCTTCAGCCCAACAAAAATTTCAGCTAAAAGTCAGACACACCCTGATGCATACAAGTCTTCTATTTGATAATCAGTAAAGGCGATTGTCCAAAAAAAAAAATTCACCATGCTCTGTGTAATTGGTATTCCTGCATAGATCCCACAGTTTCCCCAGCTGAATCCAGATTCCCTCTTGGACCACAATTCAGTGGCCCTGTGCCCTACCATATTATAATTACACCATCTTCTAAACTCCCACTTTGTGATCCATATGGCTATGAAATCTCTGGCTTATGGAAGAGGTGTTAGCTGTTTAACTGGTTTGGTGTCCCACCTACCAGTTAAGCAGTGAGAGAAGTTTTGCTTGCTGTCCATTCACCAAAGCCTGAGGCTCAGCCCTCTGATATAGGATTGCAGTCACCTGATCTAGCAATTATACCCATACATTATCTGGAACAACTTTCTGAAAAAGGTCCATTATTACCTCAAATAATTAATTGAAATTTGTAATATTCCTTCCCTCTAATTACAGGTTTCAATGCCTTTCATTTCAACTATCAGTTTTCTATAATTATGGCAATGAACATTACGAAAGATGTTTCTACCTTTATGATTCTGGCACAAAGCCGAAAGCAACAAGAGCTGCTTAGAATCATAGAATCTTACAGCACGGAAGGAGGCAATTTGCCCTGTCATGCCAATTCTGAAAGAGCTGTCCAATTTAGTCCCACACCCCAGCATTTTCCCCATAACTCTGCAGATTAGCCCTCTTCAGGTACATGTTCAGTGGCCCTTTGAAAGTTCCTATGGAATCTGATTCCACCACCCTTTCAGATTGTGTGTTCTGGATCTTAACTGATTTCAACTGATAGTTGAAATGAAAGGCATTGAAACCTATAATTAGAGGGAAGGAATATTACAAATTTAAATTAATTATGTGAGTTAATAATGGACCTTTTTTGGAATGTTGTGAAAAAAAGTCTCATTTCCCCTTTAGTTCTTTGCCAGTTATTTTAAATCGATGAATTCTGGCTACTCACCCAGTTGCCAGAGGAAACAGTTTCTTTCTCTTGCTTCATCAAAAACCCTCATAATTTTGAATACCTCTACTCAGTCTCTCCTTGACCTTCACTGCTTTACAGAGAATAATCCCAGCTTCTCCAATTTCCCCATATAACTGAAGTCTTTCATCCTGGTAAGTCTGTTGTATAAACTCTCCAAGGCTTTGACATCTTTCTTAAAGTGTGGTGCCCAGTATTGTACACAATACTCCAGCTGAGGCCCAACCAATTATTTGTAATAGTCTAGCATGATGTTCTTTTTGTATTTAATCCCCCTATTTACACAATTTCTTGACCATCTTACCAACCTTCCCTGCCATCTTTAGTATGTCAGCTGTGGCTCAGTTGGTAGTACTCTTGCCCGAGTGAGAAGGTTGTAGACTCAAATCCCAGTCCAGGGCTGGAGCACAAAAATCTTCGCTGACACTCCAGTGCAGTACTGAAGGAGTGCTGTCTCTTGGATGAGATGTTAAACTGAGGCCCAGTCTGCCCTCCCAGGGTTTGTGTAGAAGATCTCCTGGCACTATCCTGAAGAAGAGCAGGGAAGTTTACCCAGTGTGCTGGCCCCAGGCAACTCCACTGCATACTTCTCTCCAGTCAGAAAAATATGTTAATTGCTACTCTCTGCCTTCTGTCCCTTAGCTGATTAAGCAGCTTAGTTATGACTTTAACATCATCTGTTCCCATTGTCTGAATAAGCTGGTTGTGTGGTAGTTTATCAAATGCCCTTTCAAAGTCCATATGTACAACATCTACTGCACTACCTTCATCAAATTCCACTGTTACATCAAAACAACTAATCAGGTAAGTCAGACATGTTTACAAATCTATGCTGACTGTCCCTGACACTTCTGTCTGTCTTTTGAGCCACAGTTTGTTTTAACCTTATCTATGATAGGCTGCTAACATTTCAGAAGCTTTTCAGAATCTATCCATGCTGTTTCCTTCCTTATAACTCATACTAAGTCCATCTTGATTTTAATCTCAAACACGGTGCTTTTCTTTCCCAACAATTCCCAGTTATATAGCATCTTTAACATAGAAAAAGTTTCTAAGCTGCTCCCAAAGGTGTAATCAGACAAAAGTGGATGCTAATAAAAAGGAGGAGGTGTTAGGAAGGGGTAACCAAAAGCTTGATTAAAGAGGTGGGTTGTAAGGACAGCTTTAAAGAAGGAGTTGGATGAGAACCTTAAAAGGGGGTAGAGGGATACAGATCTGGAATTTGAGTATGGGACTGTTACGGCCAGGGGGTAGAGGTGTGGTAGTCCCCAATGTTCACCTCCGAACTGATTGCAACAAGTGATTTTGTTACTAAGAGTTTTAACCCCCTTGTGTTTTATTTGTCAAATAAACAGTGACAGGTTTTCTTGTAGGTTTAAAACAGAAGATTAACTATTTATTGACCAATATTCATTCCCAAAATGGTCGCAACCGAACCCATGCACGCATTCACTTGCACGCGTGCACACACACACCAGAATAGATAGAGAGGTAAAAGGTAAGTGGTTTGAAGTGAGGTAATTGTTCGGAGTTCATGGTAAACCTGTTAAATCTTCTCGGAGGACAGTTTCTCTTTTTAAAATTGCAGGCCTGGGTTGTTTGTAGATTTTCTGGTGGTGGAGACTTCAGTCTGGAGGCAGTGGTCACTTTCGGTTCTCTGCTACACCAAATTGAAGGGTAGAATTCACAGCAGGGCTCCTTCTTTAGTTTTTTGCTAGATCTCTCACAGCTCTCGCTTGGACAGGCTTTTTGTGATGTTGTTGTGATCTCTCCCCTCTCTCCAGAGATGTACGTTTTAAGGCAAAAATCTTTCACATGTTGCCTCTGTTAGGAGATACAGGCCCCTCCCTGTGGGGACCAACAATGGCCCAGATATGGATACTTCACACCTTCTTTGTTTCAGAAGAACCCATTCAATTCAGGAATGTTTCTTGATGGATTCAAGATGATTCGGTGGGCCGAAGGGCCTGTTTCAGTGCTGTATCTCTCTATGACTCTATGAGTGTAATTGACACCTCTTAGTTTGGAACGTATCCTTTTGTCCGTAACAGACAGAAAGACAGTTCGAATATGCAGGGCCAGGTCATCTGACCAGCAGCCATTTTGCAGCACATAGTCCACTTTTTTAAAGGAAAAGTCCATTTTTATAACTCTTCAGTTTGGATCACGCTGTCATGAGCGTGACAGGGACCTAGACTGCTGAGGATGTGGCTGCTAATAGTGATGCAAAGGGAAAAGCGAAGGACAAAAGGCCAGAGTGAGAGGAATGTAGGGTTCAGGCTAGAGAAGGCTACAGAGATGGAGAGAGGCAAGATCATGAAGGTTTTTAAACACAAGAATGGGAATTTTATATTTGAAGCATTTGGGGGCTGAGATCCAATGTAGTTCAACAAGGACAAAGATGATGGAGGATTGGGACTTAGTGCAGATACAATATGAACAGCAGAGTTTTAGATGAGCTGAAGTTTACAGAAGGTGGAGAATGGAAGCCTGGCCAGGACAGCATTGGAATTGTTGAGTTTGCACATGGCAAAGGCATGGATGAGGGTTTCAGGTTGTTGCTTCAGCCCTGTAGCTAGCCAGAATTGTACTTTTTTATATCAGTTCATGGGACATGAGCATTGCTTGCAAGGCCAGCACTTGCCATCCCTTATTGCCCTTGATGTTTCTCTTGAACCACTACCATCCATGTGGTGTAGGTACACCGACAGTGCTGTTAGGGAGGGAGTTCCAGGATTTTGACCCAAAGACAGTGAAGGAATGATAATGTAGTCAGGATGATGCGTGGGTTGGAGGGGAAATTGCAAGTGGTGGTGACCCTAAGCATCTGCTGCCCTTGTCCTTCTAGGTGGTAGAGGTCACAGGTTTGGAAGGTGCTGTTGAAGAAACCTTGGCAAGTTTGCTGCAGTGCATCTTGTAGATGGTACACACTGTTGCCACTGTGCGCTGGTGGTGGATGGGTGCCAATCAAATGGGCTGCTTTGTCCTGGATGGTGTCAAGCTTCCTGAGTGTTGTTGGAGCTGCATTCATCCAGGCAAGTGCAGTGTACACCATTACACTCCTGACTTGTGTCTTGTAGATGGTGGACAGGATTTGGGGTGTCGGGAAGTGAATTACTGCAGAATTCCCAGCCTCTGACCTGTTTTGTAGCTGCAGTATTTATGTGGCTGGTCCAGTTAAGTTTCTGGTCAATGGAAACCCTCAGAATGGTGATAGTGGGGGATTCAGCGATGGTAATGCCATTGAAAGTCAAGGGGAGATGGTTAGATTCTTTCTTGTTGATGATGGTCATTGCCTGGCACTTGTGTGGCATGTATGAATGTCACTTACCACTTATCAACCCAAGCCAGAATGTTGTCCAGGTCTTGCTGCACGCAGGCACGGACTGTTTCAGTATCTGAGGAGTTGCGAATGGTGCTGAACATTGTGCAATCATCAGTTAACATCCCTCTTCTGACCTTATGATGGAGGGAAGGTCATTGATGAAGCAGCTGAAGATGGTTGGGCCTAGGACACTATCCAAGCTTTAGTGCGTTGCTCAGCACATAGGCCTGGACCTTGGAATTTGCCAGTCTGCAACACTCGGTCGTGAAGAACTCTTTGCACTGGAAGACCAGCAGCGTCCTGGGACTGAGATGATCGGCCTCCAACATCCACAAACATCTTCCTTTGTGCTAGGTATGACTCCAATCAGTGGATAATATCCACCTTAATTCCCATTGACTTCAATTTTGCTGGGGCTCCTTGATGCTACACTCAGTCAAATGCTGCCTTGATGTCAAGAGCAGTCACTCTCACCTCACCTCTGGAATTCAGCTCTTTTGTCCATGTTTGGACCAAGGCTGTAATGAGGTCTGGAGCCGAGTGACCCTGGCGAAACCCAAACTGAGTATCAGTGAGTAGGTTATTGCTGATTAAGTAGACAACACTTTCTATCACTCTGCTGTGAATTGAGAATAAATTACTGGGGTGGTAATTGGCCAGAAAGGATTTCTCTTGCTTTTTGTGGACAGGACAGAACTGGGCAATTTTCCACATTGTCGGGTAGATACCAGTGTTGCAGCTTGGCTAAGGGCGTGGCTAGTTCTGAAGCACAAGTCTTCAGCACCACAATCAGAACACTGTTAGGGCCCCTAGCCTTTGCTGTATCCACTGCCTTCAGCTCTTTCTTAATATTACGTTAATTGAATCAAATTGTCTGAAGACTGGCATCTGTGATACTGGGGACCTCATCCACTCAACACTTCTGGCTGAAGATGGTTGCAAATGCTTCAGCCTTGTCTTTTGCTCTGACCTGCTGGGTTCTCCCAACATTGAGGACGGAGATGTTTGTGGAGCCTACTCCTCCAGTTAGTTGTTTAGTTGTTCACCTGGTATGTATGACTATAAATTAATGTATATGTCACAAACCTTGTGCTGCTCTGTAACATTCGTAAGATGAGCTTTTGAGGAATCAGGCATTGCAAGAGGTAAATGACTAAGTTTTACTCTAAAAGCTAAGTTCTAAAGAAACGTACTGCCTTAGACTTTCTGCTGACCGCAGAGTTGGGTTGCATCATATGTGGCCTTGTTATTACAAAAATATACTTCATTCTTCCAGTCTTTGACCACTTTGCTATAACAGAAAATTATTGTAGACCAGTGAAGTTCTGTTAAGCTCGCCAGTATGTGTTGTACTGTTGTTCATTTTTCTGGGAATGTAAATATTTCTAAAATCCTTGTACTAATAAAACCACTTACTCTTCTCAGGGTGAAATGCTAGCTTTTGTAAGACTGGAATGTCTGTGTATCTATATCTAATATCCTTAGTCATACCATGACACCTCTTTGTGGTAGCCAGATGACTTTGTGGTACTGATCACAGTAGACTAGTTGAGCACAACAGGTAGCATAGCAGGAGAGTAACCTTATCCAGTCTGAGCGTCAGCTGTAGCTCAGTTGGTAGTATTCTCTTATCAGAGTCAGGAGGTTGTGGACTCAAGTCTCATTTCAGAGACTGGAGCACAAAAATCTAAACTGACACTCCAGAGAAGTACCAAGGGAGTGCTGCACTGTTGGCAGTACCATCTTTCGGATGAATTGAGGCCCCATGTACTCTTGCAGGTGGATGTAAAAGATCCCATGGCACTATTTCAAAGAACAGAAGTGTTATCACTGGTATCCTGATCAATATTTATTCCTCAATCAACATCACTAAAACAGTTTAGCTGATGAGAATTATATTGCTGTTTGTGGAAGCTTGCTACCTTGAAATTAGCTGCGGTGTTTCCTACATTGCAACACTGACTACACTTCAGAAGTACGTCGTTGGCTGTGAAGCACTTTGTGGCATCCTGAGGTTGTGAAAGATGCTATACAAATGAAAGTCTTTTTTTACAACCCACCAAGAACTTTGTGTTCCCCCAATTCTGACCTCTTGCACACCCTGGATTTTCTTTGCCCTTCCACTGGTGGCTGTGCCTTCAGTGTTATAGGTTGTAAGCTCTGTAATGTCCACTAATAGCACTGTGGGTGTACCTACACCCCAAGGAATGCAGCGGTTCAAGAAGGCAGCTTATCATCACCCTCTCGAGGGCAATTAGGGATGAGCAATAAATGCTGGCCTAGTCAGTGACGCCCACATCCCATGAACGAATAAAAAAAACTCTCTCCTCCTTTAAGACACTCCTTAAAACCCTCCTTTGTCCAAGCTTTTGGTTATTACCCCAATATCTCATGTGACATGGTCACATTCTGTCTGATAATGTTCCTGTGAAGCATCTGGAGAATTTTACGACATTAAAGGCATTATGTAAATGCAAGTTTTTGTTGTTGAGTCTAGCAGAACAGATACAGAATCTGAGGAGCTTCAGTCCACAACACTTCTATTTTTCAAATTCAACCCATGATCGCATTTATTTGTGGAGTGTGAAATCACTAATTACAGAAACAAGAACTAATAGGTGGCAGTTGGGCTGAGGCAGAAGCAGAGGTGGGAAGTATCACAGAGATGGAAGGAAACATCTTTGTCATGCACCAATATATATCCTCTGGATAAAATCGATGCAACTGGACGATCCGGCAGTGACGACAGCAAACTGGACGCTACGTCCAGATTCCTAATAGATACAGTAAAAGATGCCAAACTGCACGACGACTTCAGCAAACCTGCAGACGGAGCGCAGCGTAGATGCACCTGGTCAAGATCGGACGGGTCTGCCCGTTCCAGGACTGACTTCCTGTTTGTGTCCCGTGCTGTCACGGTCAGATCCACTGACGTCAAGCCGGTGTTCTTCTCCGACCATTGCCTCTTACTGGCCAACTGTCACTTACAGGATAACCAGCGGGTTGGCAGGGGGACATGGAAGCTCAATACTACACTGCTAACCCCAGAGAACGTTGAGGAACTCAAAAGGGATTATAAAGGTTGGAGAACCGTGAAACCCCTCTTTGAGTCTCCAGTTCACTGGTGGGAGGCGATCAAGGAGAACATCAAGAGGTTCTTTATCTTCAAAGGTGTTCAGAGGGCGAGAGAGAGAGACAGCGAGAAATGTCCCGACTCCAGAAAAGTATGCAAAATCTGCTCCGGTTGCAGTCGATGGGGGTCGAGGTCAAGGAGGACCTCCATGAGGGGAAGAGTCAACAGGCCTCGCTCTTTGCCACGGAGGCCTCCAAGATCATTTTCCGGTCGAGAGTTCAGAGCAGGATGAGATGTGCTCGCGTTTTTTTCTTCCAAAAAGTGCACACAGAGAGCTCTGTGATCAGCAGCCTGAAGGAAGAGGATGGCTTGATAACGTCTTTGCAGTCTGACATACTCAGGATTAGCAAATCCTTTTATGCTGGGCTGTATGACGTGAAGCCCAGGGACAGCAAGGCCTCCCAGTCCTTCCTGTCATTTATCACACAGGTCTTAGATGACGGCATGCGGGAGAGTCTGGATAAACCGCTAACTCTGGACGAGCTGACAGGTCCTTCGGGGCGAGTACAACTCCCGGAAATGATGGCTTACGGTTGAGTTGTATTCGGCTCTGTGGAACTGGATGAGCCCAGACCTTGCTGGAAGTATACGAGAGTATGCTTTTGGCTGGCAGCATGTCAGAATCCATGAGGAAAGGCATCATCACCCTCATCTACAAGCGGAAGGGGGAGAGGGCAGAAATCAGAAATTGGTGGCCCATTTCACTGCCTAATGTTGACTACAAGATTCTGTTCAAAGTCATCGCCAGTCGGGTCAAGCCTGCTCTGGAGTTGGTGATTCACCCTGACCAGACCTGTACTGTACCCGGCAGGAAGATCTCAGATAGGCAATCATATCCTTGAGTAGCGCGAGAGTATGTACAGGACTTAGGGTAGACACCTGCCTCATCAGCTTGGACCAGGAGAAGGCTTTTGACAGGATATCGCACACCTACATGATGGACGTGCTTTCCAAAATGGGGTTTGGGGAGGAATCCGCAATTGGATCAAGCTGCTCTACACAAACATCAGTACTGCAGTCTCAATCAACGGCTAGGAATCAGAAAATTTCCCGATCCAATCTGGAGTCAGACAGGGCTGTCCTCTCTCCCCTGTCTTTTGTTTGCTGTATTGAACCTTTTGCTGAGTCCATTAGGAAGGATGTGGGCATTAGAGGGCCAATCCCAGGCAGTGGAGGCACTCAGGTCAAAGCCTCCCTGTACATGGAAGACATTGGCATCTTCTGCTCAGATCCGCTGTCCGTTCGCAGACTGATGAGCATCTGCGACCAGTTCGAACTGGCCATGGGAGCCAATGTAAACTGCAACAAGAGCGAGGCCATGTTCTTTGGGAAATGGGCCAACCAATCTTTTGTCCCATTCGTCAGGTCAGCCTACCTGAAGGTGCTGGGGATATGGTTCGGAAGAGCCAGGGCGTGCACCAAAACCTGGAGGGAGCGAGTATCCAGCGTACACCATAAACTGAGCATGTAGGAGCAGCGGTCTCTCTCCATTGTGGGTAAGAACATGGTCATCAGGTGCAAGGTGCTCACGTTATTGCCGTTTGCACAGATCTGGCCCATACCCCACTCTGTACCGTAGTGATCACCCGAGCCATTTTCCACTTTATATGGGGATGCAAAATGGACCGTGTCCAGAGGGACACGATGTTCAAGCCTCTGGATAAGGGCGGAGAACATGTACCCAATGTCGCCCTCATCCTGATGACCACCTTCGTGTGCGGCTGTATAGAGCATGTGTAGAGCCCCAGTACACAAACACCAAGTGTCACTACGTGCTGAGGTGCTATCTGTCCCCGGTGTTGCGAAGGATGGGTCCGGCCACATTGCCATGGAATGCTCCATTCTGTTGGACCATGCCATACCACCTATCCTTCGTGGAAAAGTTTGTGCGGAAAAACACCTTCGACCACAAATCCATCAGGCAGTGGTCTGCAAGGATTGTCCTCAAGGCCCTAAGTGAAAAGGAGATGGTGGATCCTGTCGGACGGTTCAACGATCAGACTGCCAAAGTCATTTGGCAGAATGCCTCATCGCCAGAACTTTCAATCAAGCACCAAGACGTAGCTTGGCTAGTGGCGAGAAGGCTCCTCCCTGTCAGATCCTTCTTGCACACCCGGAGTCTCACCGCCTATGCACGCTGCCCTCGAAGTGGCTGTGGTGGGGAAGAGACCATCGTCCAGCTCCTAGAATGTGCCTTTGCAAAGCAGGTCTGGAAAGAGATACAGTGGTTTTTGTCGAGGTTCATCCCGAGCAGCTCTAACACAGGCCTCTGTGTCCTACGGGCTGTTCCCAGGGACGCACAAAACTGCTGCTGGAGGACCATCAACTTTTTGGTCTAGCTGAAACTTGCTGGTCTTCCAGTGCAGAGAGTTGTCCATGACTGAATGTTGCAGGCTGGCACATTCCAAGGTCCAGGACTACGTACTGACGGACGCACTAAAGCTTGGGGCAGCTGCCACAAAGGCTCAATGGGGACAGGCCACTGAGTAAGGTCCTCCTGCCATAGTGAACCAAGGGGCTGGAACCTGTGTAAAACCCCTCGGGCTGTATGCTGTGTAATGCAAATGTATATAGCATATATAAATGGAAAGAGTGGTGAGGTAACTCATGTTCCATATCTAAGGAATCTGAACGCTATTGTACTTTCCAAAATGTCAAATTTGAACTGCTGTGAACTGTTTTGTAATGTATTTTTAAATACATTTTTATGAATAAAGTATATTTTGGGGGAAAATGCTGTATATTTACTACATATTTCTCTGACTCATGTCCAAAGGCCTCCAGCAAAAGTTTAGATCTGATTAATGCATCTTTCATTGAAAAAACTGTACGTCATTAAAAGTTTTATAAATCTTTAGTTCACGGCTGATGTGAAGCATCAGTATTTATTTCCCCGGTGATTTTTTTTTCATTACTTTTCTCCAAATTTGTGCAGTGGAGCGAACACCAGGAAAAGATTCACTGCTTCCTAAATTATCATGGTTGAAGCTCATTGGCTTGCATGAAGCTAAGGGATGGGTCAATTAGACAATTTTACGGATTACTTTTTTTTAATAACATTGGTCGGAATTCTAACAAAGATGCAGTGATGGCATCGCGAAGATCGATCTTGTCAGGAGTTTAAAAACAAACCTGGCTAACGTGGATTTTCCTGAACCCGGCAGTCCCCTCAGTAAATAAAGGCGTTTTCTTGTCTGTGAGTGGCCTCTGTGAGCTTTGCGACCGGAGCGCTGCAGACTCAGGTTCTGAAAGGACTGCGCCAAAAATTCCACCGACATTTCCCCGAGCACCACAGTAGCTGCGGCCGCTTTCCAGCCACAGAGTCCGCTTCAAGAACCTTTAAACTGGAGACTTCAAAACACTTCTTTAGGAAATGACGCAAGGTTGTTGTCACCAGAAGTGGTGGCTTCTCCGGCAGAAAAAGCGCTTTCATTCCTGCCAGCTTCCTGCTGCCTCTCTCATGGCTGATAATGGAGCACACGTGCAAAGAACAAGGGTCAACCTGATACCAGCAAGAGGAAATTGTTAAGAGGGGCTGGTTAGACATGGTAATTACAGACCTTTTTATTTCAGATTTCTTTTATTTTTAGTATTTTTCCAACTTTGTTTTTATTTTGGAATAATACTTGATGCGGCTGCGGGGTTGGGGCGGGGAAAGAATGTGCTGGACTGAGAGAAAAGGGCTGGGTAGAGAGATTGACTGACTAATTGTTTCAATGTAAACACATGTGATAGGTTGAACAGCCCCCATCCTTCCGTTCTGTATCATTCTACGATTCTGTCCCTTTTATCCTTGTGACCTGTGTGCTTCAAACCAGTGCAAAAAATGTGTTCACAAAAACGAGGACGGACAGCAATTTTTTTAAATGGTTGGAATTGCTAGAACAGTGGTGAACTTGCCAGGAGCTTGAAATGAAATCTGGCTAAAGTGGAATCCCTGATCCGTGAAGCCCTTCCAGTAAATGAAGTGATTTTCTTTTCTGAACTACTTACCTCTAGCCCGTATGCTTTAAAATTTGATGTTACTTTTTTTCCCAAAATATACTTTATTCATAAAAATCTTTTAAAAATACATTACAAAACAGTTCAAATCAGCACCAAGTTGACACTACAAAGATTGCAAAGGAGATCAGTTTCCTTTAATACAGGAGTGAGTTGCCTCACAACCCTTCCATTTTCCCTGCCAAGTACATTTTGCAGCAAACCCATATTTTCTGTATACAGCCCAAGGGGTTTCCCACAGATCCAGCCCCTCAGTTCACTTTGGCGGGGGGACATTACACAGTGGTCTTTCCCCATTGAGCCTCAGCTGCGGCTGCCCCAAGCTTTAGTGTGTCCCTCAGCACATAGTCCTGGACCTTGGAATGTGCCAGTCTGCAACACTCGGTTTGGACAACTCTTTGTGCTGGAAGACCAGCAAGTTTCGGGCAGACTAAAGAGCATCTTTCACCGACTTGATGGTCCTCCGGCAGCAGCTGATGTTTATCTTGGTGTGCGTCCCTGGGAACAGCCCGTAGAGCACAGAGTCCTGTGTTACAGAGCTGCTTGGGATGAACCGCGACAAAAACCACTGCATCTCTTTCCACACCTGCTTTGCAAAGACACATTCCAGAAGGGGGGCAACAGTCTCTTCCCCACCACAGCCACCTCGAGGGCAGTGTGCGGAGGGGGTGAGACTCCAGGCATGCAGAAAGGATCTGACGGGGAGGACTGTTCTCACCACCAGCCAAGCTACATCTTGGTGCTTGTTTGAAAGTTCTGGTGATGAGGCATTCTGCCAAATGACTGACAGTCTGCTCGGGTAACCATCCGACAGAATCCACCATCTCCTTTTCCCGTAGGGCCTTGAGGAGATTCCGTGCAGACTACTGCTTGACGAATTGGTGGTCAAAGGTGTTTTTCCGCAGAAACATTTCCACGAAGGATAGGTAGTACAGCAAGGCCCAACTGGATGGAGCGTTCCATGGCAATGTGACCAGGCCCATCCTTCGCACCACCAGGGACAGATAGCACCTGAGCATGTAGAGACACTTGGAGTTTGTGTATTGGGGTCTACGCACAGCTTGATGCAGCCGCACACGAAGGTGGTCATCAGGATGAGGGTGACATAAGGTATGTTTTTCCTGCCCTTATCCAGAGGTTTGAACACCGTGTCCCTCTGGACCCAGTCCATTTTGGATCCCCAGATGAAGTGGAAAATGGTTCGGGTGATCGCCACAGCGCAGGAGTGGAGTACGGGCCAGACCTGCGCCACATACAGCAACAACGTGAGCGCCTCGCACCTGATGAACAGGTTCTTACCCACAATGGAGAGAGATCGCTGCTCCCACATGCTCAGCTTTTGTTGTACCCTGGCTACCCGCTCGCTCCAGGTTTTGGTGCATGCACCAGCCCTTCCGAACCATATCCCCAGCACCTTCAGGTAGTCTGACCTGATGAAGAGGACAAAGGATCGGTCAGCCCAGTTCCCAAAGAACATGGCCTCGCTCTTGCCCTGGTTAACTTTGACTCCCGAGGCCAGTTTGAACTGGTCACAGATGCTCATCAGTCTGCAAACGGACAGCAGATCCTAACCGAAGACTGCGACGTCATCCATGTACCAGGAGGTTTTAACCTGAGTGCCTCCGCTGCCTGGGATTGTCACCCCTCTTATGCTCACATCCTTCCTAATAGACTCAGCAAAGGGTTCAATACAGCAAACAAACAAGACAGGGGAGAGAGGACAACCCTGTCTGACTCCAGATTGGATCAGGAAACTTTCCGATGCCCACCCATTGATTGAGACTGCGCTACTGATGTTTGATCCAATTGTGGATTCCCTCCTCAAACCCCATTTTGGAAAGCACGTCCATCATGTAGGTGTGCGATATCCTGTCAAAAGACTTCTCCTGGTCCAAGCTGATGAGGCAGGTGTCCACCCTCCTGTGCTGTACATAGGCGATCGTATCCCTGCGTAGTGCAAGATTATCAGAGATCTTCCTGCCGGGTACAGTGCAGGTCTGGTCAGGGTGAATCACCAACTCCAGAGCAGACTTGACTCGACTGGTGACTACTTTGGACAGAATCTTGTAGTCAACATTAAGCAGTGAGATGGGCCGCCAATTTCTGATTTCCGCCCTCTCCCCCTTTCACTAGTAGAGGAGGGTGATGATGCCTTTCCTCATGGATTCTGACATGCTGCCGGCCAGGAGCATGCTCTCGTATACTTCCAGCAAGTCCGGGCCGACCCAGTCCCACAGGGCCGACTACAACTCAATCGGTAAGCCATCGCTTCCGGGAGTTTTACTGGTCTCGCAGGACCTGATGGCCTTTGTCAGCTCGTCCAGTCTCTCCCTCATGCTGTCATCTAAGACCTCCGATAGATGACAGGAAGGACTGGGAGGCTCTGCTGTCTGTGGGCTTCGCGTCATACAGCCCAGCATAAAAGGATTTGCTGATCCTTAGTATGTCGGACTGCGAAGACGTTACTGAGCCATCCTCTTCCTTCAGGCTGCTAAGCACAGAGCTCTCTCTGTGTAGCTTTTGGAAGAGGCAACGCGGGCACGTCTCATCCTGCTCAATGGAGTGGACTCTGGACCAGAAGATGATCTTGGAGGCCTCCGTGGCAAAGAGCGAGGCCTGCTGGCTCTTCACCTCATGGAGGTCCTCCTTAGCCTCAACCCACATCGACTGCAGCCAGAGCAGATTTTGTATTCTTTTCTGGAGTCGGGACATTTCGCTCTCTCTCGCCCTCTGACCATCTTTGAAGATAAAGAACCTCGTGATGTTCTCCTTGATCGCCTCCCACCAGTGAACTGGAGACTCAAAGAGGGGTTTCATGGTTCTCCAACCTTTGTAATCCCTTTTGAGTTCCTCACCATTCTCTGGGGTTAGCAGTGTAGCATTGAGCTTCCATGTCCCCCTGCCAACCCGCTGGTCATCCCATATGTGACAGTCAGCCAGTACGAGGCAATGGTCAGAGAAGAACACGGGCTTGACGTCAGTGGATCTGACCATGACAGCACGGGACACAAACAGGAAGTCAATCCTGGAACAGGCAAACCTGTCTGATCTTGACCAGGTGTATCTACGCTGCGCTCCGTCTGCAGGTTTGCTGAAGACATTGTGCAGTTTGGCATCTTTTGCTGTTTCCATTAGGAATCTGGACATAGCATTCAGTTTGCTGTCATCACTGCCGGATAGTCCAGCTGCATCGATGATGCAGTTGAAGTCACCGCCTAGAATGACCGGCCTGGATGTCGCCAGCAGCAGTCAGAGCTGCTGGAAGACGGTCAGCCGCTCGCTGCGTTGAACCGAAGCGTACACGTTGATCAACCGGAGCGGAGCATTGTTGTACATTACATCTGTTATGAGGAGGTGTCCGCCCACCACCTCCTTAACTTTGGAGATGAAGTTACCTCCCCGCAGCACAATACCCAGGCTGGAGGAACGGTAATCATTACCCCCTGACCAGATCGATGGCCCGTGGGACCACCATCGCAACCATTGCCTGTAAGTGCCGAAACAGTAGGTCGGCTTTGACCTTGGCGAGGTAGTCCAAGGTTGAAACACATCGCATGGAGGATTTAATGCTACGCACATTAATTGAAACAATCTTTACACCCATTTTTAAGTTAATTGTTGCTTCCCACACCATTTTTCCTTGCTAGTCCCAGTCCTTCGGTATGTTCCTGCATACCCATAGTGTACGCAAGTTGTTTCACATTCGTTGGGCTCAGAAACCCCTCCTGGTTTCTCATGCGGGGTTTATTCCGCTGGGATGACATTGAGTGGGGGGGGGGGTGGTGGGTCTTGTAGGCAGCAAGGCTTGGGCTGTCCACTGCTGTTGTTATCTTTCCCCTCTGTTCCTGCTGGAAAACATCACTGCCCCCGGCTTCCCGGAGCTGGAGTGCACGCAACACTTCTTTGTTCTCGGTGTCCCGGAGCTGGGATGCGCTGGGCATGTCGCTAGGTCCGGCGCTTTGGGTTTGGGGCACGCTGGGCCCATCATAGCTTCCAGTGCCCTGGAGCTGGGGGGCTTTATCTTCTGCCGCTTCTTTTGCAGGCCCTTCCTTGTTCAGTGAGGAGGAGCTACCGTAGTCTGTCTCAGATGGTAGCTTCCTCTCGCCACTGGTTTGGATGGTGGCCTGTTCCATTTTTGGAGATCTTTTCTTTGTGGAGAGGGTTGCTCGTCTCTTTCCCAGCACCAAACGCATTCACCATTCCTTCTCCCAGTCTTTCCTTGGACCTTGCCACCTGAGCATAACTGAGGCAGCGTTTTGGGCAGGTTTTGTAGAGGTGGCCTGCCTCACTGCACAGGTTGTAGCACTTACTCTGCTTACAGTCCTTGGTCTGATGGCCTTCCTTCTTGCAGACGACTGTGCTGCAGTTAGCTGCCACGTGAACAGATTTGCCACAGGTGTGAAACTCTGGGCTGCCCTGCATAGACCAAAAAGCCTCAACTTCCCCCGATAGCAATTCTAGAGGAGTAGTCAACAGTGAGGAGAGGAGAGTGGTAAGTTGCGTCACTATTTTTGTTTAGTTGAGCTTGCAGTTTGCAAGTTAAGTTGCAGATTGTAAACAACGTCCTATGTAATCCCGAATGCCGCGGAAGTTCTTACCTATCAATTTGCTGTGTGCAAAGTCCTAATTACCACCAACTTTCACGTTTCTTTTGTAGCTGTAACTCGCCCCGTGTAAAGTGCGGTTAATGTTTTTAAAAAAAATCAATGTTTAGTACTTGAATTTATAAGTTATTATTAGGGATGCCAAATACCCTCAGTACCTTAACGCAAGTGACCATTTTTTATTTGACCTTAGCAGAAGCATTAAAGAGTGGCTGTGCCCGTCTAGATAGTATAATTTAGCAAAATAACATGCAATATATAGAAGTGCTTCCTTCCAGCACCGTTGAAATAATATTTTATTGGGCATTAGTGCTCAGCTTATCATCAGAATCAGAAGTTGCTGTAATTTAATCAATGTGCATAATTCTGAATTCACAAGGATGGGAACTGGGAGCATTCATGGCAGCTGGCCTAATATGCTCACCTTTGGAATTCAAACATTTCACAATTTGAATGTTTCATACTACTAATTGGAAGGGAAATAGCTTGAATATTATTTGTGAACTTTTCTTGGGGTAATTAAACTGTGAGAATAAGCTGATTTATGTAGAAATGCAGAAACTGCCACTCATACAGATCAGTGTTAAGCACATGCAATACTTGCATACTTACAGTCCCAGTATAAACATGTAGGACAATTATGCTTTCCAGTGAGCTTTTATTGCATAATGAATATGAAATACAACACTTGGTCAGTTGGTCAGGTATTATCAAAGGTAGAGTGTTACAAGGCAGTACTTCAATGTAGCTGTTCTGAATACGTTAAAGAAAACTAAAATACTTTGCAGTCATCAAAACTATCTTGAATTCTCCACAGTGCTTTTTAAGGCAACACTTACTAAATCTGCCAGATGTTCTGCGTTTGATGTCTTGCATCAAATACCAATTGAGATTTGAAACATGAAGGTACAGGCGCATCCATGTAGCCCCATTAAATTAAAGCATATGCAACAAATTCCAACTTTTTGCACTTTCCCTTTTTTAAACTTATTTTACAAATTCAATTCATTGAGTTTTTTTCCTAAATCACAAATGTTAAATTAGAATGAAAAATACAGTTCCATTTTTGTTAGACTTGAGACTTTAAAAAATGAAAATACTTAATGTGTTATTGTTTTGAAAGGTAATTGATTCATTGCCCAGTGATTCCATTTGGTGTTTTAAAAAAATGCATAAATGGAATGCAATCAAACCGGATTCTAGCTGAAATTCAGACAAAGTTGTCTCAAGTTTGGGCTTCTGTTTTCTCCTCTCCTTAGATCCTCTCGAAGAACACCAAGACAAATTACTACCAGGCTTCCACCAATGCTGGTTCTGTATCAGGCAACTACTCCAAAGTAACCCAGAATAACTTGCCTCAACATTTCCCTCAATTTCTGTAAGGAAAGTGCCTGACCGCTACTCAGTTCCTCTCCTTCATATATTAAAGATCATAAGCTTAGCATGAAGTGAACCACAGGCATAAATCTGCATGCAATTTAAAAGGAAAAGATTCAACTCCAATATAAGTAAATACAAGTAGCAGCCTAACCATCAGAGTCAAACTGGGCTACTATATGGTACATGAAATGGATCAGAAAAGGTAAAACAGAAATTATATATTTATCAGAAATAAAATGGCATCAACCTCATCTCAAAAACCAAAGACAATATATTCTGAAGTTGATGCATGCAACTTCTGAACTGTATATTTGACAACTTCAAATTTTGTGTACTGAACAGTGGTTATGTAGGTACATAATTCATTAAAATATGGGATTAAATATTTTGATTGCTGTTTTGAACAACTCTATCATTATGTATTTTTTCTCCACAAGAAAGTCTTCTAGTTATGATTGTTTCTGTGAAACTGCACAACCACAACAGTTGCAAAGCATTGAAGTTTCAAAATTCAAAATTAGTATACATTGTGATCAAATAAATGCATACATGATTAGACCTGGTTTGTCACTAAAACACTAGATACAAAACAGAGCAAGAACAGAACATTACAAATGTACAATTATCAATTCTGTCATCAAAACTTCTTGGAAGTCCAATTAGTCCTCTTCATTCTCCAATTTTTTTTCTCACTATTTTAACACCAGCTTTGATGAGTCCAAAACCTGTAGTTGAAGTTATAGTTGATCTTAGCCTTCATATTCTGGGAATAAAAATACTCAGAGCAAAACAAAATCCTGATTTCTTTTTAACAGTCTAAAAGAAGAATTGATCATAATATACCAGCAGTAATGCAGAGAAAACATTTTTCTTAAATAATAAACCTTTTTTTAAAAAATCATACGGTTTTCAGCACAAACAATGCCAAACCTAGCTACTCTATTGCGTTGCCAGTTGTCTTTCAATTAATCATGTACACAGACATGCATGCAGCACCAACTTTAGTAATTCAATAGTTTTATTAACCATTTTACTGTTTCCTGACAATCTAAACATTCTCAATTTGATCCAAATACTGTAAAAGCAGCCAGGTTGTACAGTATTTGCTTTCAAGTATACAATATACCCATGAATTTGAAAAAATAAACAACTTTGCCTGTGAATGTTGCATGGGATTTACCCATTTATTTGGAATAATGAACAGTTCCAAATAGCAGGAATCCAACTGAGTAAAACATGAAACAAGAAGTATAAGGTTTTAATAGTTGATGAACTACATGATTGCACTGTCGGTTTAAGGGATTGTATGATATAAGAGCATTACCAATTTTCAAATATGGGAACCAAAAAGCACGTATGAAATCCCCACTCACTAACTCTGGATTAAGCAGTCGCGTTATAAGGGCTGAAATGGCAATGCCGACTTATGACAAAGGTTTTGCAGCTTGTTTAAAAATATATATAACATATAAATATGGAAGAAAAAGCTTTCAATCCACAAAACTATTATGCACAATTTGTACTCACATAAGTTCACCTATCCTCCAGGCAATAATTTACCAAACCCAGAATTTGGCAGATTTGAATTTAACAGTCTTTCACATGGAAGTGTGTCAACTTGTTGTTTATATGCATAGATGAGGTCTTCCCCACTCTTGATCTCCAAATGCAAATAAAGGACGTTTACACTTTTTGGGGGAGGAAAGAAAAAAGTTGGTATTTATATAATGCCTTTCATGACCACAGGACGTCCCAAAGTGCTTTACAGCCAATGAAGTACCTTTGGAGTGTAGTCACTGCTGTAATGTAGGAAACGCGACAGCCAAATTGCACACATCAAGATCCCACAAGCAGCAGCATGATGACGACCAGATAATCTGTTTTTCTGATTGAAGAATCACCTTGGTAATTGACTCATAACACGGTCTTCCTGCCATCTCAACAGATGACTTCCCACCTACCTACCCCCACTTGCCATAGGTAATGCCCTAGTTATTAAACTGAACAACAAATTAAAAGACTTCTTAAAAATAAGGCTAGAGCCAAGAAACAGGAGAATAAATGCAACATCAAATCAGAAAAGAAACAAGGGCAGTTCAGGTGGGAACTTTGCTTGTGGAAGGTCAACTATCAAATTCTGCGGTAATTTGTTCAGCTTCCAAATAGAAAAATAGAATTATATTAACAAGTGAAAACCTGGGGGAAAAGAAGTGCACACACCTATATTTTTAGGCTGGCTCAAAGTCCTGCAACACTCAAATGCTTACCTACTAAACTATCTGGCCAAAGGTAAGAGTTCTTGGAGAAAGCATACAAACTGCTAGCTATCTCTACTCATAGCCTCAATAGGAACTCATTACATGGTGCAGAAGGTAATCAATGAACACAAAAAATTTGTTCTAACAGTTATTGGGTCTTGTTGTGCAAAGGAACAGAGAAAACAAGGTCCCCTCCACAAAATAATATATATGTATATAAACAACAAGTTGACACACATATCTTTGCATGGAAATTTGTTTCATTTGGAAATGAGTTTGGGTAAACAAACAATTGTTTGGATTGGCACAAATGTTTCATCTTACCTAAACTGAAATCTAATGCACTGCAATTCAATGCAATGATGCACTGAAACAAGCCAAGAAGAATGTAAAGACTGATGCATTATAACATTAAGCTCCTGAGGTAGAGAAAGGCACGATAAAAATGCAAATTTGTTCTTTCTTTGCTAAAATATATAGATTTTTTGAATTACCTGAAAGTTAGATGCAATTTAAATTGAGCTTGGAAACTGCCTCGCATGTGCCAAACCAAGCAGGTGCACCAAAATATACAACTCACTAAACCTTTGTGCTGAAATGAGATCTATTATAGTTATCATTTTAAGAAGAAACTAAAAGAAACCACAAATTGATAGATTCAATAGGTCCGGTCATTAACCTGTTCAAAACCAACTGAGGAATTAGAGGTCACAATTTTTCTTTATCCTTTATAAATTAGGAGTTTCCCCACTGTATACCCTGCCAGACTTTAATGATAGATAAGATAGCAGCAACAAGGAATCTCAATGGCTTAGAGAACTACCTTATCTGGCAGAATTTGCAAAGATTATAAGGATTAAAAATCACATGACAATAGGTTTATAATTACAGTACTGACACCAGTAATGAAAATGCTTCCAGTGTGTTCAAATTGAAGTCCTTCCTAGATATTAACGTGATCCATACTGTAAACTGATACAACCCTGCTCCTCAAAACTCATAAAAGATGAGTTAATCATTACGTTCTTCCTCTTATTCTTTACTGGTATCAAGACATAAGTTTTTATAAACGGCCAGCCTACCTTTTGCTTCTGGGATGGTCTCATTACTTCATATTTTTTCAAGTAATAAGAAACTGTGTATCAGATGAAATTGTAACTAATTCATCACTGCCTAGGAGCTTCAGGTCTTGGTCACTCAAATTTCTATTAGGATACGAATCCAACACTGAAGATTTCTTTTCAGTTTCATGATTAGACTCCTGATGAATCTTTCCATTTACATCTTCAGTGTTGTAGAGTGTCATGCCACCTTCCATCCAGATGCACAATGGAAAAGAATGTTAATGGTCATGGATTTTGTATACATTAAATCAGATTATTGAATTAATAAGAATCTACCACAATTTACTATTAAAAAATGTCACTGACCTGAAATGTTAACTGTTTCTCTCTCCACAGATAGAGGAAGTGATGGCGTAATGGTATTGTCACTGGACTAGTAAACCAGAGACCCAGGGTATTGTAGAAGGTGGAATTTGAACTCAATTAATAAATCTGGAATTTAAAAAGCTAGTCTAATGATGGCCATGAAACTATTGTCGATGGGTTTTTTTTTTACAACAATCTGGTTATTAATGTTCTTTACGGAAGGAAATCTGCCCTTACTTGGTCTGGCCGACATGTGACTCCAGACCCACAGAAATATGGTTGACTCTTAAATGCCCTCTGAAATGGCCTAGCAAGCCACTCAGTTGTTTCTAACCATTACAAAGTCAATAAGGAATGAAACCAGACGGACCACAGAAACATAGAAAATAGGAGCAGGAGTAGGCCATTCGGCCCTTCAAGCCTGCTCCGCCATTCATTATGATCATGACTGATCATCCAACTCAATAACCTGTTCCCGCTTTCGCCCCATATCCTTTGATCTCTTCAAACCCAAGAGCTATATCTAACTCCTTCCTGAAAACATACAATGTTTTGGCCTCAACTGCTCTCTGTGGTAGTGAATTCCACAGGTTCACCACTCTCTGGGTGAAGAGATTTCTCCTCATCTCAGTCCTGAAAGGTTTACCCCGCATCCTTAGACTACGACCCCTGGTTCTGGACTCCCCCCACCATCAGGAACATCCTTCTGTTAGAACTTTATAGGCCCCTCACTCTTCTGAACTCCAGCGAATATAATCCTAACCGACTCAATCTCTCCTCATACATCAGTCCCGCCATCCCAGGAATCAGTCTGGTAAACCTTTGCTGCACTCCCTCTATAGCAAGAACATCCTTCCTCAGATAAGGAGATCAAAACTGCACACAATATTCCAGGTGTGGCCTCATCAAGGTCCTGTAAAACTGCAGCAAGACATCCCTGCTCCTGTACTCAAATCCTCTCGCTATGAAGGCCAACATAGCATTTGCCTTCTTTATCGCCCACTGGACCTGCATGCTTATCTTCAGCGACTGGTGTACGAGAACACCCAGGTCTCCTTGCATATTCCCCTCTCTCAGTTTATAGCCATTCAGATAATAATCTGCCTTTCTGTTTTTTCTACCAAAGTGGATAACCTCACATTTATCCACATTATACTGCATCTGCCATGCATTTGCCCACTCACTCAACTTGTCCAAATCACTCTGAAGCCTCTCTGCATTCTCCTCACAACTCACCCTCCCACCCAGTTTTGTCATCTGCAAATTTGGAGATATTACATTTAGTTCCCTCATCTAAATCATTTATAGTGTGAATAGCTTGGGGTCCTAGCAGCGATCCCTGCAGTACCCCACTAGTCACTGCCTGCCATTTGGAAAAAGACCCGTTTATCCCTACTCTTTGTTTCCTGTCTGCCAACCAATTTTCCATCCATTGCAATACACTACCCCCAATCCCATGCGCTTTAATTTTACATGCTAATCTCTTATGTGGGACTTTGTCAAAAGCCTTCTGAAAGTCCAAATAAACCACATCCACTGGTTCCCCCTCATCAACTGTACTAGTTACACCCTTGAAGAATTCTAGTACATTTGTCAAGCATGATTTCCCTTTCATAAATCCATGCTGACTCTAGTTCACTGTTCTCCAAGTGCTCTGCTCTCAAACCTTTGATAATGGACTCTAGAATTTTCCCCACTCCCGACATCAGGCTGACTGGTCTATAGTTCCCTGCTTTCTCTCTACCTTCCTTTTTAAATAGTGGGGTTACCTTAGCTACCCTCCAATCTGTAGGAAATGTTCCAGAGTTTATAGAATCTTGGAAGATGACTACCAATGCATCCACTATTTCTAGGGGCACTTCCTTAAGTACTCTGGGATGCAGACCATCAGGCCCTGGGGATTTATCAGCCTTCAATCCCATCAATTTCCCCAACGCCATTTCTCTACTAATATTGATTTCCTTCAGTTCCTCTCTCTCAATAAATACTCTCCACTTGCCTGGGCAGGGTGCAGCTCTGACAATATTCAAGAAGCTCAACACCTTCCAGGACAAAGCAGTCGCTTGACTGTTTGTGGATGGGGTGCCATTCACTCCCTCCACCATCGATGCACAGTGGCAGCAGTGTGTACCATCTACAAGATGCACTGCAGCAATGCACCAAAGCTCCTTAGACAGCAGCTTCCAAACCCGCAATTACTACCACCTAGAAGGACAAGGGCAGCAGATGCATGGAACACCACCACCTGCAAGTTCCCTTCCAAGTCACACACCATCCTGACTTGGAACTATATTGCCATTCTTTCACTGTCGCTGGGTCAAAATCCTGGAACTCCCTTCCCCACAGCACTGTTAGTGTACCTACACCACATGGACTACAGCGGTTCAAGAAGGCAGCTCACCACCACCTTCTCGAGGGCAATTAGGGATGGGCAGTAAATGCTGTCCTAGCCAGCGATGCCCACATTCCATGAATGAATTTAAAAAAAGATGCTGCCAGATCTGCTGAGTATTTAAGGCATTTTCTGTTTTTATTTCATCTTTGATCCCTTTGTCCTTGCAAATGAGCACTCCATCTCCAACCTCCCTTTCCTCCCCAAGGTCCTTGAATATGTTGTCTCCCAAATCCATGCACATCTTTCCAGCAATTCCAATGTTTGAATCCCTCCAGTCAGGTTTCTGTATCCACCACAGTACTGCAACGGTCCTTATCAAAGTCACAAATTACATTTTGTGTGTCTGTGACCATGCTAAGCTATCCCTCCTTATCTGTAGCATTTGACATTTGACCACACCATCCTTATCCAACAACTCACTGTCATCCAGTGAATGAAATAACTGTTGCCTGGTTCCATTACCAGTCGAATCGTAGCCAGAGAATCACCTGCAATGGCTTCTCTTTGTACTCCGACACTGTTACCTCTGGAGTCAAAGAACAGTACAGCACATGAACAGGCCATTCGGCCCTCCAAGCCTGCGCCGATCTTGATGCCTGCCTAAACTAAAACCTTCTGCACTTCCGGGGATCGTATCTCTCTATTCCCATCCTATTCATGTATTTGTCAAGATGCCTCTTAAACGTCATTATTGTACCTGCTTCCACCACCTCCCCCAGCAGCAAGTTCCAGGCACTCACCACCCTCGGTGTAAAGAATTTGCCTCGCACATCCCCTCTAAACTTTGCCCCTCGCACCTTAAACCTATGTCCCCTAGTAACTGACTCTTCCACCCTGGGAAAAAGCTTCTGACTATCCACTCTGTCCATGCCGCTCATAACTTTGTAAACCTCTATAATGTCGCCCCTCCACCTCCGTCGTTCCAGCGAAAACAATCCGGGTTTATCCAACCTCTCCTCATAGCTAATGTCCTTCAGACCAGGCAACATCCTGGTAAACCTCTTCTGTACCCTCTCCAAAGCCTCCACGTCCTTCTGGTAGTGTGGCGACCAGAATTGCACGCAATATTCTAAGTATGGCCTAACTAAAGTTCTGTACAGCTGCAGCATGATTTGCCAATTTTTATACTTTATGCCCCGACCAATGAAGGCAAGCATGCCGTATGCCTTCTTGACTACCTTATCCACCTGCATTTCCACTTTCAGTGACCTGTGGACCTGTACGCCCAGATCTCTCTGCCTGTCAATACTCCCAAGGGTTCTGCCATTTACTGTATACTTCCCACCTGCATAAGATTTTCCAAAATGCATTACCTCACATTTGTCCGGATTAAACTCCATCTCCATCAGTCCCCCAAAGACCTATCCTTAGCCCCCTTCTATTTCTCATTTACAGGTTGCCCCTCGGCAAGATCATCCAAAAATAATCAGATTCCGTATGTACACTGACACTCAGCTCGATCTCACCACAACCTCCCTCAACTCTTCCACTGTCTGATTTGTCATACTGCTTGTCTGACATTCAAGATTGGATGAGCAGAAATATCCTCCAAATAAATATTGGAAAGACCAAGCCATTGTCTTTGGTCCCTGCCACAGGTTTTGTTCCCCAATCACAATTTCTAACCCTGGCAACTGTCTGAAGCTGATGCGGACCGTTTGCATTTGGTGTTGTGTTTGACCTCAAGGTGAGCTTCTGACCACATTTACAACCCATCCCCCGACTCCGACCCTGCCTCAACTCATCTGCTGCTGAATTCCCTCATCCATGTTTTTGATACTTCTAGATTTAACTATGCCAATGAACTCCTGACTGTTCTCCCATCTTCAATGCTAAGAAAAGTTGTGTTCATCCAAAACTCTGCTGCCCTGATCTTAACTTGCACCACGTCTCACTCACCCATCACCCTTGTGCATGCTGATGTACACTGGCTCCCAGTCTGACAATGCCTCATTTTAAAAATTCCCATCTTTGTTCTCAATCCCTCCATGGCCTCACTCCTCCCGATCTCTGTAACCTCCTCCAGCTCTACAAGCCTTTGGGATCTCTGCACTCCTCCAAATCGGGCCTCTTGAGCATCCCCAATTTTAATCACTTCACCATTGGCCCCAGGTGCTTTCAGCTAGCGGCCTTGGCCCCAAGTGCTGGAATTCCCTCCCGAACCCCTCTGCCTCTCTACTGCTCTTTCCCCCTTTAAGATGCTCCTTAAAACCCATCCCTTCGACCAAGCTTTTGTTCATCTGTCCTGATAGCTCCTTTTGTGGTTCAGTGTCAAAAATGTTCTTTCATTAATAATGCTCATTAAGCCCCTTGGAAAAATTCCTATATTAAAAGGTGCTATATAAATACATATTGCAGTTGTTGTCGTACTGAGACATTGGTAAACTGTCAAATATGCATTCCTTCAATTGAAAATTGAGGAACAACCCAGCATTATATAGCATCTTATTTTACGGAATGGCCCAAAATACAGCCATCGGGTGAATTGCAATGAAGTGGAGTTGCTTATGCAAAAGATGCAGTATCCTAGGCCCAACGATCTTCAACTGCTTCATCAATGACCTTCCCTTCATCACAAAATCAGCAGTGGGGATGTTCACGAATGAACGTTCAATAACATTCGCAACTCCTCAGATACTGAAGCAGTCCGTACCCGCATCCAGCAAGACTCGGTCAACATTCAGGATGGAATGATAAGTGCCAGGCAATGACCAAATCCAACGAGAGAGAATCTAATCATCTCCCCTTGATATTCAATGGCATTACCATCGCTGAATTCCCTACCAATATCTTGGGGGTTACCATTGACCAGAAATTTAACTGGACCAGCCACATAAATACTGTGATTATAAGAGCAAGTCAGAGGCTGGGAATTCTGCAGTGATCAACTCACCTTCTGACTCCCCAAAGCCTGTCCACCATCTATCAGGCACAAGTCAAGAGTGTGATGGAATACTCTCCACTTCCCTGGATGACTGCAGCTCCAACAATACTTAAGCAGCTCAACACCATCCAGGACAAAGCAGCCCACTTGATCGGCACCCCATCCACAACCTTCAACATTCATTCCCTCCACCATTGACACACAGTGGCAGCAGTGTGTAAATTCTACAAGAAGCACTGCAGCAACTCACCATGCCTCCTTCGACAGTACCTTCCAAACCCGCAACCAGTTCCACCCAGAAGGACAAGGCAGCAGATGCTTGGGAATACCACCATCTCCTGACTTGGAAACATATCACTGTTCCTTCACTGCCGGTGGGTCAAAACCCAGGAACTCCCTCCCTAACAGCACTGTGGGTGTACCTATAACACAAGGACTGCAGTGGTTCAAGAAGGCAGCTCACCACACCTTCTCAAGGGCAGTTAGCAATGGGCAATAAATGCTGGCTTTGCCAGTGATGCCCACATCCCACGAACAAATATAAAAAAAAATGCAACGGCCATTTTGCACACAGCAATGCCCTACCATAAGCAATAAAATGAAAGAAAATTGATGTGTTGTTGGTTGAGCAACAAATGTTGGCTAGGATATCAGCACAATCACTACATCAAATTTTACCATAGGATCTTTAACATCTGCCTGAACAGATGGATGGGACACTGGCTTAATGTCTCATCTGAAGGCCAATACCATTAACAACTCCGCATTAAAGATCCCACTGCATTATTTAAAGAGCATGGATTGCTCCCAACTTTCTTTGCCAACTGGAAGACCAGAAAACAAACCATCTGATCATTACTAGTTCAGAAAGGCTCTTGTCTGTATCTACGTAACAATCACTGCACCCAAAAATGTCATTAATTCATTGTGTAAATCACAGAGATATTTTAGCATAGTGCTGTATAAATGCAAGTATGACTGCAAATCTGGTTTCCACTGCTACTGAGTTTATGTACCCAATACAAAGTGTAAACTATTATTTTTGCTAAGCTTAGGTATTAAGAAATAGGAACAGGAGTAGACCATATGGACCTGAGCCTGCTCCACCATTCAGTATGATCATGGCTGATCTTCTGCCTCAACTCCACTTTCCCACCCACTCCCCATGTCCCTCTACACCCTGACATACCAAAAATCTGTCTTATCTGCCTTAAATATATTCAACAATGCAGCATCCACAACCCTCTGGGGTAGAGGATTCCAAAGATTCACAACCCTTTGAGTGAAGAAATTTACCCTCATCTCAGTCCTAAATGATCAGCCCCCTACCCTGAGACTGTGCTTCCATGTTCTGGATTCTCCAACCAGGGTAAAGAACCGCTGTGTCTACACTGTCAAGCCCCTTCAGAATCTTGTAAGTTGCAATGAGATCACCTCTCATTCATCTAAGCTTCAAAGAACACAGGGCCAATTTACTCAGTTTTTCAAAGGACAAATCTCTCATCACAGGAACCAATCTAGTGAAGCTCCACTGTACCAAAGCAAGTGTATCCTTCCTTCAATATGGAGACCAAAACTGTGTGCCGTACTCCAGGTGTGGTCTCACCAAGGCCCTGTACAGTTGTAGAAAAGACTTCCTTATTCTTATATTCCAATTCCCTTGCAATAAAGGCCAAAATGCCATTTGTCTTCCTAATTGCTTGCTGTACCTGCATGCTAACCTGCGTTCCTTGTACGAGTACACCCAAGTCACTCTGAACATTAAAGTTTCAGACCTTTTAAAAATGTTTTCTTACCACCAAAGTGAATCACCTCACAGTTCCCCACATTATACTCCATCTGTCATCTTGTTGCCCACTCACTTAATCTATCTATATCTCTCTGTGCCCTCCTCACAGCTTACATTCCTACCTAGCTCTGTATCAGCAAACTTAGATACATTACTCTCAGTCTCTTTGTCCAAGTCATTAATATAGACTGTAAATAGCTGGAAGTCACTACCGAAGGTAGTAGTTTAGGCAAATAGTGTAGATGCATTTATGGGGAAGCTAGATAAGCACATGAAAGAAAAAGAATTAGAAAGATACATTGATGGGGTTAGAAGGAGGAGGTTGGGATGAAGATCACGTGGAACCTAAACAATAGATGGACCTGTTGGGCTGAATGGCCTGTTTCTGTGCTGCAAATACTTTGTAAGATTAAAGCTAGATACAAAGTGATTGCATCATTTAGGCTTCAAGATATAATAGTGGGAAAGAGAGATGATTCCTGTAACAAGTATATAAAAACTGGGCAAAATTTGAGGTGACATCACTATTTACAAACAGATGATCCTGAATGTTACAATGCTGCAAAGAGAGTACCGATTAGTTACTTGCTAGATCTTGATTAAATTACTGACACCTGGCTTCAGATACAACTTTGGCTGATGGGGTGCAAGCATCTTCTTTGATAACTGCAAGAATACTAATTGAAATGAGTGTAACCTGTTTAACATTAGCTTTCTATTAGACATAAACTGACATGATAAATTTATTCACAACTCAGGACAAAAACAATGTTAATTTAGCGAAAATACTCTCCTGGGTTTGGGTAAAATTTTAGGGCAGTGTAAAATGAGATCTATTTTCCTCAATAGTTGGGCTGTATCTAATGCAGGCATGAGTTCCAAAAGACTACTTTGCACAAAGATCTCTTCATCTTAATGAATAAAAACCAAAAATCCACTACATATAAATCGCATTTCTAAATGGATTTCAACTTTTTAAGAAGAAAAATCTCAATTTATCCATTCCAACAATAACTGAAGAACTCACCTTTGAACATGTTGGGATCCATCGATGAATTGTGTTTTAGCCTTTCCTGAAACGAAATGTTAATTCAATTAAATATTTTTCTCATTTAAAGTACATATTTTATCTTTCAAAGCCTTTGGTCCCGATATTTACGGGAGGGTGGGGAGAAAGCATGGTTGCGGGGGAAACTGAATAATCCTGGGAAGGCCCAAATCCCGCTGATACTAACGGCAGGATCTGATTACCAGTTCTTAATTCCGTTTCCAGCCCAGCAGCCGGCCAGATTGGGGACAGTCCGCAGCAAAAGGCAGAACTCATGGAAATCCGGAGGAACAGATCACAGAGCGGAAGGTTGGGCGGCTCAGCCCGAGGCCTGCAATCAGGAGGGAGGGGTTAATAAATAAGAAAAAAAAAATCGGCTGATCAATTGTGGCCTCCAGTGAAGGAGGTAGGTTTACTTGAGGGACTGCGGGAAGCAGTCCGACTGCTCTTGGTACATAAACAGTGCTATAGAAAACAATCATCACCCAAATGATGGAAGAAGTTATCAAGCAGCACTGACTCACCAACACTCGGTTTGAGTTCTGTCAGGACCACACTGCTCCTGACTTTTTTTGATCTTCCAGAATTCTAGATTCTGGAATGGTCCACGAGGATTAGAACAGCATTGTCCAATAGGATTTCGATGCTCGCCAAACTTGTGGCGATAGGTCACCATATTCGCCACATGATACAAACTATATGTAACATTAATAAAAACAAATGTGCATCATTTGAAAATAGGTTTAAAACCTTAAACCTGTCAGCGATCAAGACTGATACACCGCCACACCACTGCCAGAGCCAGGAGAACAGTTTTCAGAGGGTTTTCAAATGTTCTGCAAAGCAAGCCTGCTATATACACTCTCAAAAGGGTGGTGACAATCCGTTAAATTAAGTGTTTTGTTTCTGACAGTGTGAGTGGGTAAGAAGCCCAAGTTCAGACCTCAACAGTGAATTCTGAAACAAAAACAAGAAATGCTGGATTCACTCAGCAGGTCTGGCAGCATCTGTGGAAAGAGAAGCAGAGTTAACGTTTCGGGTCAGTGACCCTTCTTCGGAACTGACAAATATTAGAAAAGTCACAGATTATAAACAAGTGAGGTGGGGGTTGGGCAAGAGATAACAAAGGAGAAGGTGCAGATTGGACCAGGCCACATAGCTGACCAAAAGGTCACAGAGCAAAGGCAAACAATATGTTAATGGTGTGTTGAAAGACAAAGCATTAGTACAGATTAGGTGTGAATATACTGAATATAGAACATCAGCAAGTGCAAACCTGAAGAAAAACAACCTGAAAAAAACAGTGGGTAAGCAAACTGAACAAACTAAGATGAAATGAAATAAATGCAAAAAATGTAAAAAGGAATGCAAAAAAAAAAAGGAAGAAAAAATAACTAAAAATGAAAGTAAAGTGGGGGGCTGTCATGCTCTGAAATTATTGAACTCAATGTTCAGTCCGGCAGGCTGTAGTGTGCCTAATCGGTAGATGAGATGCTGTTCCTCGAGCTTGCGTTGATGTTCACTGGAACACTGCAGCAATCCCAGGACAGAGATGTGAGCATGAGAGCAGGGGGGAGTGTTGAAATGGCAAGCAACCGGAAGCTCAGGGTCCTGCTTGCGGACTGAGCGGAGATGTTCCGCAAAGCGGTCACCCAGTCTGCGCTTGGTCTCCCCAATGTAGAGGAGACCACACTGTGAGCAGCGAATACAGTATACTACATTGAAAGAAGTACAAGTAAATCGCTGCTTCACCTGAAAGGAGTGTTTGGGGCCTGGGATAGTGAGGAGAGAGGAGGTAAAGGGACAGGTATTACACCTCCTGCGATTGCAAGGGAAGGTGCCCTGGGACGGGGACGACGTGGTGGGGGTAATGGAGGAGTGGACCAGGGTGTCGCGGAGGGAACGATCCCTTCGGAATGCTGACGGGAAGGGAGGGGAAGATGCGACTGGTAGTGGCATCACGCTGGAGGTGGCGAAAATGGTTGAGGATGATCCTTTGGATATGGAGGCTGGTGGGATGAAAAGTGAGGACAAGGGGAACCCTGTCACGGTTCTGGGAGGGAGGGGAAGGGGTGAGGGTAGAGGTGCGGGGAATGGGTCGGACACGGTTGAGGGCCCTGTCAACCACAGTGGGGGGAAATCCTCGGTTGAGGAAAAAGGAGGTCATATCAGAAGCACCGTCATGGAAGGTAGCATCATCAGAGCAGATGCGTCGGAGATGGAGAAACTGGGAGAATGGAATGGAGTCCTTACAGGAGGTAGGGTGTGAAGAAGTGTAGTCAAGGTAGCTGTGGGAGTCAGTGGGCTTATAATGGATATTGGTAGACAACCTATCCCCAGAGATGGAGACAGAGAAGTCGAGGAAGGGAAGGGAAGTGTCAGAGATGGACCATGTAAAGGTGAGAGAAGGGTGGAAATTGGAAGCAAAGTTGATAAAGTTTTCTAGTTCGGGGCGGGAGCAGGAAACGGCACCGATACAGTCATCAATGTACCGGAAAAAGAGTTGGGGGAGGGGGCCTGAGTAGGACTGGAACAAAGAATGCTCGACATATCCCACAAAAAGACAGGCATAACTAGGACCCATGCGGGTACCCATAGCGACACCTTTTACTTGAAGGAAATGCATGGAGTTGAAGGAGAAGTTGTTCAATGTGAGAACAAGTTCAGCCAGGCGGAGGAGGGTGTTGGTGGATGGGGACTGGTTGGGCCTCTGTTCCAGGAAGAAGCGGAGAGCCCTCAAACCATCCTGGTGGGGGATGGAGGTGTAGAGCGATTGGACGTCCATAGTGAAGAGGAGGCGGTTGGGACCAGGAAACTGGAAATTGTCAAAATGACGTAGGGCGTCAGAAGAGTCACGGATGTAGGTGGGAAGAGACTGGACCAGCGGAGAAAAGATAGAGTCTAGATAGGAAGAAATAAGTTCAGTTGGGCAGGAGCAGGCTGACACAATGGGTCTGCCAGGACAGTCCCGTTTGTGGATTTTGGGAAGGAGGTAGAAGCGGGCTGTCCGGGGTTGCGGGACTATGAGGTTGGAAGCTGTAGAGGGAAGATCTCCAGAGGAGATGAGGTCAGTGACAGTCCTTTGGACGGTGGCTTGATGTTCGGTGGTGGGGTCATGGTCCAGAGGGAGGTAGGAAGAGGTGTCTGTGAGTTGGCGTTGAGCTTCTGCAAGGTAGAGGTCGGTACGCCATACAACAACAGCACCACCCTTGTCTGCAGGTTTGATGACCATGTCGGGGTCAGACCTGAGAGAACGGAGTGCCTCAAGTTCAGAGGGGGACAGGTTAGAGTGAGTGAGGGGGGCAGAGAAATTGAGACGACCAATGTCTCGCCGACAGTTTTCCTGTCGACAAGGGGAACAAGGTTCCCCTTGTCCTCACTTTTCATCCCACCAGCCTCCATATCCAAAGGATCATCCTCCACCATTTTCGCCACCTCCAGCGTGATGCCACTACCAGTCGCATCTTCCCCTCCCTTCCCCTGTCAGCATTCCGAAGGGATCGTTCCCTCCGCGACACCCTGGTCCACTCCTCCATTACCCCCACCACCTCGTCCCCGTCCCAGGGCACCTTCCCTTGCAATCGCAGGAGGTGTAATACCTGTCCCTTTACCTCCTCTCTCCTCACTATCCCAGGCCCCAAACACTCCTTTCAGGTGAAGCAGCGATTTACTTGTACTTCTTTCAATGTAGTATACTGTATTCGCTGCTCACAGTGTGGTCTCCTCTACATTGGGGAGACCAAGCGCAGACTGGGTGACCGCTTTGCGGAACATCTCCGCTCAGTCCGCAAGCAGGACCCTGAGCTTCCGGTTGCTTGCCATTTCAACACTCCCCCCTGCTCTCATGCTCACATCTCTGTCCTGGGATTGCTGCAGTGTTCCAGTGAACATCAACGCAAGCTCGAGGAACAGCATCTCATCTACCGATTAGGCACACTACAGCCTGCCGGTCTGAACATTGAGTTCAATAATTTCAGAGCATGACAGCCCCCCACTTTACTTTCATTTTTAGTCATTTTTAGTTATTTTTTCTTCCTTTTTTTTTTTGGCATTCCTTTTTACATTTTTTACAATCTTTTTTTGTATTTATTTCAGTTCATCTTAGTTTGTTCAGTTTGCTCACCCACTGTTTTTTTCAGGTTGTTTTTCTTCAGGTTTGCACTTGCTGATGTTCAATATTCAGTATATTCACACCTAATCTGTACTAATGCTTTGTCTTTCAACACACCATTAACATATTGTTTGCCTTTGCTCCGTGACCTTTTGGTCAGCTATGTGGCCTGGTCCAATCTGCACCTTCTCCTTTGTTATCTCTTGCCCAACCCCCACCTCACTTGTTTATAATCTGTGACTTTTCTAATATTTGTCAATTCCGAAGAAGGGTCACTGACCCGAAACGTTAACTCTGCTTCTCTTTCCACAGATGCTGCCAGACCTGCTGAGTGAATCCAGCATTTCTTGTTTTTGTTTCAGATTTCCAGCATCCGCAGTATTTTGCTTTTATTTTAGTGAATTCTGTGCAGATTCCATCAGTGAAGACTGCCTGTGGAGGGGTGGGGTATCACCGACAGCAATTTTGGATTTCAGTGTTTAACTGCACGCGTGGACACCATCAGTTGCAGTCAGTTTTACTGAGTAAAAAAGCGCTGACAGTTTCCCGATTGATAATACAACAAATTCTAACCCACTGTTCTTATCAGCAGTTTTCGTTTTCATTTCAGAACGAATTTGGAGGCATTTCGCCATCAATAATTTCTCCCATGTGCAGGACCTTTCCTTGGGTATACCTCTCACTACTATAACTATTCGCAAGCTCTTTATTTCTCTGTTGTCTTTAATATTTATTTCTATTGTTTGATGTTTAGATTACTAGATGATTGTGCAATCTTTTTGAAAACGGGCTTCAGTCATTCCACTGATCCATCCTGTCTGTCCCTCTTTATCTGATTCTATTAGAATGCTTGACTTTTCATTTTTCAGTGCTTAAGAATGGCTCAGCCTGAAACAATGAAAATCAAAAAACATTTGCAATTTTCCAGTCCAAGAGCACAATTTCTAAATGTAGAGATCTTTGGGATTTCCTCACCTACATGTTTTAATGGAAACCATTGCATCCTGAAGATTTGTCCATCTTTAAACACATTATTTTCTTTTAAAAAAAAATCTTATATTAAATTCACTAAGTTTTTCCCTTTGACTTTTTTTAGGATCTCTTGTACCAGTGGGGTGTTGTCCTCTTCCTTTACTGTGAAAGCAGATACAAATCATTCATTTAACTCGTCTGCAATTTCTTTATTGTCCATTATAGTCTTTGGCAGTCAAAAAAGATCAGTCACAGCAGAGAACTTTTCAACGCTAGGGAAAAAGTGCACTAATTTTAAGATAAGTCTGGGACCTTATACAAGATGCTACATGTCACTGCCCAGCATGATGTCAGGATATAATATAAAGGACATGCAAAGAATATGATTTTGCCAGAACCAAATCAAGTTTGGACAAGTTCCTATGGTGTCTGAAGGATGCAGAGTGAAAAAATGCATTGTATTGTACTTGCAGTACATGACACACCCCACAGGTATACACAAAAATGAGATATCTAAAAATATTTAGTGGCATTAACAAAGTTAATAAATATTGCCATCACCTTATATTTTACTTCTTGCACAAAGTAACATTTAAATATCTAACTTCACAAAAAAGCTACAAAAAAAACTTGCCTCCACTGACTTCTTCCACTGTGAATGGATCATTTTTGTTATTTGCTTGTCTAAACGAACTTTACAGTCTTCAGCACATAAGAAGTCTGAAACAAGGAGAAACTAACATGTCCATATTTTCTAAAATGTAAAATTTACTCAAAATTACTTGTTATAATCAATTAAAATGTAACAAATTATATAGTAATCCATGCTATTCTTTAAAATATCTACTGAATACTACAGTAACATTCAAAGGGTTCAGATAAAAGTGAATTCAAAACTTGCAGTTGATAAATAATAAGCATATCAAAAAGTCAATATAGATTTATGCAGGATAAGATAAGCTTCTTGAATAAATGCAATACTAATTAAAACAAATTGGATAATTTGGGAGTTTTCCACAGACTATTGGAGTATATCAGCTGTGGCCCGACTGCCAAAGATTAAGAGCCAGAAAAATAATCCACTACATTGAATAGAAAAGGTAAAAATCATTTTACAAACCCACAAATACATCACACAGTAGTCTAAAAATTGGTGTTAGAAATTTTGGGTCTGCCTTAGATATTTTCTCAAGATAGTGGTATTGGGGACTCCTTTAAAGGAGTCTGATCATGTTGCCTGTACTGCCTATACTTAATTATACAATAGTGTAGCTCAGGGGTGCAACAGTAGGTTCCCGTGTGATTTGAACTAGATATTCTTTCGTTCACACATACTTCATGTGCACTTTTCAATCTGAAATAAACATTAGTGAGATGAGGCCTCATGCAAACCATTACGATGTTTTATTTTACGGACAGCAAGTAAACATGCAAAGCAACAGTCAACGCAAACAAGACTTTGTCCACTTAATTGCAAACCTATTCTGAAAAGGTGAGGGGGGCAAAAAAATATTATATGCCTCGTCTCTTTCATGAGCTGATGTACATGCTTTGGGCATGACCTTCCTTCCTTAAACAATTTCAATCCACAAAAATTGAACTGCATTTTAGCTACCAGCTTCAGGCCCAGGTCAACAGCTCACAGTTCTCGGTTTAAAAATCTGACCAACTGCCTAAGTGTCCCTTTTCTCCTATAATCTTAGAATACCTGTGGGAAGTGGAAGTGCAGAGCCTCTAGTTTCTCTCTCCTTAAGGAGATTTACTGTCAAGTTTGTCAACCAACTCAATCTGGTATCATGTAAATAGCAACGTCTCCGCCTCAATAGATGTGAATGTTCACTGGAATCTCTAAACTAACTTCCATGACCTAAAGCAATCTTGTTCAGAATCTTCATCTGAATCCTAATCTACATTTTCTAGCTATGCAGGTCTATACATTTAACTCCTTGTGAGCTTCATTTAAAAATTTAAATTACATCAAGATCTTCCAAAGGCATGGTCAGGAATCCTACATGATATGTGGTTCTTCTAAACCAAAGTTAAACCCTCCAGCCATTCACTGCATGTAGTTCATAGCTGTCTCCACTGATAGACGAAGACAGCAAGTGACAAGTAATCATTTATTGCACTGGAATATGTTCTTACACAACAATTTCTTTGTTTAACCAAGAATCATCTGTTTGGTTTGGAAGTTCCCCAGATTTAAATTTCAACTTGGGCACTTTCTCTTTTGAGAATCTGAAGTCTGTTTAAATTACAAAAGGTTCAAACATGAACTTTCAGCCTTCCAAGAAAAATTAAAGGTAAACAACTTGCCCGAGCTGAAAAGGGTAGATAACTGTGCTAAGAATTCTTCAAAAGGAGCTATTTGCTTTAATCCCAATTTGCTGCTCCTTCCCCAAATATTTATCCAATTCCATTTTAAAAGAATCTTATAATCCATGCCTCCTTGGCCACAGATGGCAAAGCATTCACACCCTTTTGAACTTAATACAAAGTTTTAACAATGATCTGAAAACATTTCTTCTAACTTCCTGTTAGTGCTTCTAATGATAATCCCGAGTCTATCCTCCTATTTAGAAAAATCCCTAGCCATCTGTTGCTGAGAATGGTTGGACATGTATTTACAACTGAATGTACTATTTAATGTATTCAATATCAATGTGACTGTTTATAACAGTTCCTTGTGCAAATGTCCCCAAGTTTTCAAAGAGCCATAACACAGCCCACAGGACTGGACTGCACATGTAGCTCAGGGGTATTTTGTTGACCACCTCTTATACTTCTCTCTTTTAGTACAGGACAATTTTGTTTGAGAAAAAAAAGTTAGCATTTATTTCCAGAAGAGTTCCTAGGATGTGAGAAGCTTAAGAGGTGACCTAATAGAGGTTTCCAAAATGAGAGGTTTTGATAGGGTAGATAGAGAAGAACTATTCCCACTGGCAAGTGGGTCGATAATCAGAGGTCATAGATTTGAAATCATTGGCAAAAGGTCTAGAAGGAAGACCAGGTGACAATTTTTCCACACAATTGTAGGGATCTGGAATGCTCAACCTGAAAAGGTGCTGGAAGCAGATCCCATAAATAATTTTGACAGGAAGTTGGACAGGTACTTGAAGATAAGGAACTTACAGGATTATAGACAAAAAAGCAAGGGGGTGGGACTAAGTACAACTGCTCTTTCAAAGAGCTAGCACAAGCACAATGGGCCAAATAGCCTCCTTCTGTGCTGTACATTTCTATACCATGAACTCCAAGGTTTTCTTTGGTTTTCTCCCCAAGATGGACATTATTACACAAGTGCACTCAAATTATAATTCTTGTCCTGCTGAAATAGAAAACAGAAAAAGTTAACATTTGTTGGAATGTCTTCCACAACATTAATAATGAGGGATTCAAGGAAGCAATAGATATGTCACTTTCACAATGACATTTGTTACCATCTTTGAAAAATACAGTCTCATTTCTCAGTAGAGTTTGTATTTTATACAGGTTTTTCTTAATAGAGGAAACTGTTAGATGCAAGAATTTGAATCTATTTGAATAGTTGAAGAGAAACATGCTTTATTAATTTGTAGTGTTTCAACTTACCAGGGTCAATACCAGGAGACCCAAACAACTCTACAAGCTGCAATGCAAATTCAAGTGATAACTGCAGCTCGAGAAAAGGGCATTTTTCTGGGAACATTAGAAATACTTGGTCATCATCTTTCCTTGATTTTTCTGTTAATTCACATTCAACACATGGATTGAAGGATGCACTAAACTGCTCATCAAACTGCATCAAATGTCCTTCTTTCTTCATGCTGTCTACATAGGAAAATAAAACTTCCGAGGATCTGGAACTGTTTGCATAAGGTAAGCATTTCAAAACTGGTTTTCCTGTGAAAAATGTTTTGCTATTGTCCAATATTGTTGTAGAAGGATTAATGGTAGAAACATCGGTTTCCTGTGATGGATCTGGAAGCATATCATTATGCATTGTTTCATGTTTGAGTGTATGCAAAGATTGCACATTACAAGAGCCATCAAGTCCCTGCTTTAACAAGCTGGCCTCTTTGCTATGTTCCTTCTTTAATTTATTATTGATTATTTTGCTAAATGGAATGGTTTCACAGAATCGATTTACAAATTGAGAGCCTTCATCAGCAGTTTGGACCAGTTTTTCATGGCATGTTCCTATATTTTCCTGCACACTTAGGTTTACGCTCGCTATTCCACTCTGAAAGATATTAGTTGCTGACATACAGTTCTTTGGTTTAATCTCAGTCAAGAATAAGTCTTCCCTTCTGCTTTCTTTTGAATCCATTGCTGTCTCTCGAGAAATCTGAAAAGTAGGTGCTAATCTGTAAAACCGTTTGGGTTTTCTTCTGGAATTTATCTTGGCTAATGGTGGATTATAAAAGGAATCGTGCAGTATCATCAAGTTTGTCTCTTCAGTTTCATTAACCCATTCACCAATACAAAAACTTTTTGTTTCTTTCATGCCATCAGCTTTCTCAGAAACGATATCAGAGGGTGCAAATTGATTTGTCTCACACTGCGCTGTGGAAGAGTTATCTTCAGGACACAGTTGCAGAGGATAATTGTTTCCTTGAGAAATGTTTTCAGTTGAAGAACTTTCATGACAAAATGTAGTACGAGCCAATGGATTTTGTTGTGTAGTTTCTTGATACAACCATTTTTCAGCCTTATTCTTAACAGAAGCATCTCTCTGTCTGAATTTACAGTCTGTCTTTTGCCTCTGTTCATAGGGCCTATATATGTTACTTACAGGCCCATTACAACATCCCCAGCTGGCAATTTTTTCCCCCTCCAATAAATTGGTTAAAAAATTGCTGTTCAAAGTTAGATTGGCCATTTCCTTTCTTTTATAGTCATCAGCATCATCTTCCAAAACAGAGGTCTTTATTTCCTCCAATCCTTGAGCATACTCTAATGATGTTTGGTTAAATACACTTTCAATCTCAGGTGGATACTGAAGAGAACCAGCAACGGCATTTTTGCTTATATGAATACAATATTTCTGTGTCAAAACTACAAGATTTGCTTTATCAGCTGCTGTGTCTATCACAGAAATATAATTCTTCACTAAAGGACAATGGCTTTGATCCGATTCCCAGTGAATGCCAAATAAAGGTGAACTGTTTTTTAAATATAAAGAATCCTCATAATCTTCTGATAGATGTATATGTAGGTCACATGTCTCTACAGTCAAAACATCTGCCATTGTAAAACCTCCTTTAACAACTCGTTCATATGTTGATATAAACATATTCTCTTTTATAGAAAATACTTGCTCCTTATCTTCAAATACATTGCAATGAAGAATTTGCTCAACTTGTGCTCCAATACTATCTTGAGAATCTCTCAGTGTAGTCACCAAGTCAGTAACACTGATGTTTTCTGCCTCATTGTGCTCTTCGTCTGAGAGGTAATCTTCACATTTAGTTGTGTGATGCTCCTGAAATGCTCCAAGCCAACAGGATTCAGCTTTTATCTCAGACATCATGTTTTGGCAAGCTTTCACTTTTCTGTGCTGCCTGTGCTTTTCCTTATTTTTTGCATTTCCTCTTGTACGTTTGTTCAGAGGAGGAAGCACCTTTGGTTTCTTCCTACCTTTGCCTTTCCTGGAAATGAAATCAGAGAAGTGAAAACAGTAATTACAGCTTTCTAAAATGATAAAGGCAATTATTTATAACCAGAACAGCATTTGCACTTTTTGAACAGAAACTTCTAAATAATTGTGAAGCTTATCAACAGATATTGCATTTATCATGTAAAGCTTGCACTTGTAATTGCTCTTCAAACCTTCAAAGGCTTTGATTGATCTGGAAGACTTAATTGTGGGTCAGATATTCTCCCAATACTTAACACCCTCCCTTCCAATCTCTTTGCTCATCTGACTCAACTCACTGCCACAACTTCTGTCACCTAGGTCCAAAGCTCTGGTAGCCTTTGCTAAATCACTTAAGCTCACTCTCCTCCTTCAAGATCTTCCTTAAAAACTAGCTTTTTGGCATCCCTCATAATAGTTCCTCCTTTGGCTCACAGTCCATTTTTCATTATGCATCTATGAACCTTTTTGGGAATGTTTCTATATTAAAAGGCATGTGTTATATAAACACAAGTTCTCATGTATATAGCAGAAAGGCAATCTCCTTATATAGACTATGTGCAATAACCTGAACCCCATCAATGGGATCATGTGCGACAAATACCCCTTAATGATGATATAGTGCACCTGAGATCATGTGAGATGACTTCTCCAAAATTTGATAAATACCACATTGTCACACTAATGAATTCTGGATTATTTAATAGTCAAATTTATTCACAAGTACTATTACGTAGAAGATACAGCATGAAACTAAAAGTACATTGCTTAAAACAAAGACAAAATCAGTTGAAAAGGGGTTATAATGCACTTAGTCAACGTAAGTTTTAGAAGTGATAGGCAGAATGGGAAAGGAGGAGGGATTGCCCTTATTATAAGTGGGGAGATGGGGGGGGGGGGGGGGGCGGGGAGAGGGGGGGGGTGAATAAAGGCAGTGGAGAGAAAGGATCTTAGCTTACAAAATCCAAGAAGTAGAATCACTTTGGGTGGAGCTAAGAAACAACAAAGGGTCAGAAAACATTGTGGGAGTTGTTTACAGATCCTTAACGGTAGTTGTAATGTAGTGCACAGTATAAATCATGTAAGTAGGGTAATACAGTAATCCTAAGGATCATCAATCTTCATATAGACTGGGCAAACCAAATCTGCAGAAATAGTTTGGAGGATGAGTTCATGGAACGTGTACAAGATTGTTTTCTAGATCAGCAATCGAGGAACCAAATAAAAACAGGCTATTTTGGACCTTGTATTGCGCAATGAGAAAGGGTTAATCAATCGTCTTGTAGTAAAGGGAAGACTGACTTTAATATGACAGAATTTTATATTGCGTTTGAAAGTGATTTAGTTAAGACTGAAACTATGGTCTTGAATCTAAACAAAGCAAACTAATTAGGTATGAGCAGCAAGTTGGCTAAAGTATATTGCAAAATTACATTAAAAGATAGACAGTAGACAAGGCAAGCATTTAAAAAATTAATACATTTACAACAAATATACATTCCTTTAAGGCATAAAGGCCCAGAGAAAAAGTGGTCCAACCATGGCTAAAAAGGAGTTAAAGATAGTATTACATCAAAGGTAGAGGCTTATAACGTTGCCAAAAAGAGCAGTAAGCCTAAGGATTAGGAAGATTTTAGAATTCAGCAAAGGAGGACAGAGAAATTGATGAGGAAAGAGAAGAGGAGTAGACAAGCAAGAAAAAAATTCTCAGCGTTTTTATAGGTATGTAACTAGGAAGAGATTAGTGAAAGTAAACGTGGGCCCAATGAAGGTGGGTAAAATTATATTGGGCGAGTCAAGGAAATGATAGAGACTTTGAACAAATAATTTGTCTTCACAGTAGAAGACACAAAACATATTGCGTAAATAATGGGGAACCAAGGATCCAGTAAGAATGAGGAACTTAAAGAAATCAGTGTAAGTAAAGAAACAGTACTGGAGAAATTAATGGGACTAAGTGGCAACAAATCCCCTGGACTTGATGACCTGCATCCTAGGGTTTTAAGAGGTAGTTGCAGAGATACTGGATGCATTGGTTTTGATCTTCCAGGATTCCTTACATTCCAGAACAACTCCCGAGGATTGGAAGGTAGCAAACAAAACCCTGCTATTTAAAAGGAGAAAGAGAGAAAATGGGGAACTATAGGCCTGTTAGTGTTGTATATTGTTGTTAGTGTAGTTAGACTATTGTCTGAGTCTTTGTATGGCTAAATAGTAAACTTGTTTATTTTATATAATTATTTACACTCTCATTAAGGATGTTCAGCTAGCACTTCTCATGATGCTTCTAGTTCCTTCCAAGCCAAATACCCATGTGATTATTAGATCATCACTACAGTGGGAGAGGTTACTCAGTCTCAAACTTTAACTCTTTCAGACTCTTATACTACTGTTAGTCTAACACCAGTAGTAGGCAAAATACAAGAATCTATTTTAGAGACATGGTAATAGGGCACTTAGAAAATCATGATATGATTAATCAGAGTCAACACAGGTATATGAAAGGGAAATTGTGAGACAAATCTATTGAGATTTTTTGATTAACTATTATGGTGGATAAAGGGGAACCAGTGGATGTAGTGTATTTGGATTTTCAAAAAGCATTCAATAAGGTGTCACACAAGAGGTTATTACTCAAAATTAGGACTCATGAGATTGGGGTGAGAATTGGTTAATGGACAGAAAACAGTAGGAATAAATGGGACATTTTCAGGACTTTTATTCATTTGTGGAATGTGGGCGTCACTGGCTAAGCCAGCACTTATTGCCCATCCCCAATTGCCCTTGAACTGAATGGCTTGCGAGGCCATTTCAGTGGGAATTAAGAGTCAACCACATTGCTGTGGGTCTGGAGTCACATGTAGGCCAGAGCAGGTAAAGACAGCAGATTTCCTTCCCTAAAAGGACATTAGTGAACCAGATGGGTTTTTACAACAATTGACAATGGTTTCATGGTCACCATTAGCCTAGCTTTTAATTCCAGATTTATTAATTGAATTCAAATTTCATCATCTGCCATGATGAAAGTAAATGGAATTTGAATGGAATTGAATGGAAGAACGGATGCAAAGGGCTAAACGTCCTTCCAGGGATCAGCTGCTAATGTAAGTAGAATCTCACAGGCAGCTGTGGGCTGCAGGTTGCATCAGCCAGATCACCAATCTATTCTTTGCAAAGGCTTCCAACTATATTAAACTTGAGATGGATCAGGCCAGTCAAACTCAGAGGGCTGTCAGCTTCACCTCCCTTGCAGGATTTTCACAGTTCCAGCAGGTTGTATACTGCACCCATGTGGTAGTCAGGGCACCATCAGAACAGCCAGGCATTTTTGTCAACCAGAAGGGATTCCATGTGCAGCTGGAATGTGACCATCACAAGAGGATAATGCAAGTGTGCACCAAGTATTCAGGGATCTGCGATGATGGGTTCATCCTTATGCAGTCTCAGGTTTTGCAGCTCTTCTCTCCACCAGAAAGTCTCAGCGGTTGGCTCCTGGGGGTCAAGGGATATACACTCAAGACATGGCTAATGACCCCAGTGAGGAACTCTACTACAGAGGCAAAGGAAAGATACAACTGGAGCTACATTATCACCAGGGTAACAATGGAGCAAGCCACTGGCTGGCTCAAAATGAGGTTCTGTTGCCTTGACCAATCTGTAGGTGCCCTTCAATACGCCCAGCAAGGGTCTCCCGGATAACAATGATGTGCTGCACAACATGGCAGTTGAGAGGGAACTGGCGCCAGAGGAAGATGGAAAGTGGCCAGCATCCTAGGAGGGGGAGGAAGATCCTAAAGTGGCATTGGTGCCTCCAGCCAGAGACCTGCATGCCCAAGAAAACCACAATGGCCTCATCAAGGCATACTTCACTTGAGAACTGTGTTTGCTACATTGAAATCGTACTACAACAACCCCTATGCAAGCAACCCTCAAGCCCCCTTTCACCCCCAAGTTCCCTTCCTACATACACACGTCAATCCATCAGATTCACAACCTTACATTCTCATCAATGCAGCTCAGACCATTCAGCAGCATTTTACGGACCATGATATATGTGTTAACAAACAAACTATGTTAACCAACATGACAATAAATAGGTCACAAAAAACTCATGCCTTCATTGAAATGAAGAGCATCAATGTCACATTAACAATGTAATAAGTACCCAAATGATTCCCGATATGCAATTAAGACATTTTCCAAATATATTTTTAATTACTGCTATGTGGTGCTACCCCTGTAGCTTCAGCAGAACTAGAGACAGGCTGTTCATTCCCCTGCTCTGATGAGAGATGCCCATGGCAGACAGCATCAGTTCAAGGGCAGACTCTGTCCTGACAGCAGGACACAGCAGGTGGAGTTGTCAGAAGGGACAGGGCAAGGGTTTGGAGCGGGAGCGCCTTGCGAACAACCCCCACTGCCATCAGCCCTTTCTCCATCTTCTCTTTAAGGGCCCACCTGCACTTCCCTACCAACGATGAGCAGAGAGCAATTGGCTGCATTTCAGAGTGGCGTTCAGTTACCAAGGTGACTTGTTGGTTGATGCTTTGCAATCTGACAGCCATACTGTAAAAGCCATTGCTGTGGCCAGCATCCACTCGGTGGCCTGCTGGGTATGACTGCATGAGGTTGGCCACTCCTTAATGGGAGTTGTCATCAGTGCATATGCCCGAGACATTACTACACTCATGCTGGAGATGGACTCCTCCATTTTCCGTGCAAGGGTGCGTACTGTCCCTGGGAATTCTGACAGATGTATACACATTTCCCTTTCCTGCTCCACAAGTACTCATTTAATTCATAACTCCCAAGGTTCATCATCTGTGCCTAGCTGAGCAAAGCTTAAGTGCCCAGCGCCCTCCGAAGGGGATTGCCAGTGCTGTCCCTGTATTCAGCACCTGCTCACATGACGTGCTCCTCACCATATGCAATCCTATCTAACAGAGAATCTGGATCAATTGAAGAGGGTGTGCAGGAGTCATGTGACTGTAATCCTCAGAGTGCTGGTCCTCAGCTGAGGACTCCATGGCTTCCTCCCTCCTCTGCTGGCTCCAGCAATGCACCTGTGGGAGATGAAAAACATGAGTTAGTGCTGAACGTAGAAGAGAGAGTGTTTCAAGGTAGCATAGTTGATTATGACATTTGATGCACTGGAGACATTCAACATGAGTTGCAGTGTGATATCTAATACTGTCACCAGGTCTCAGGGTCATTCCTATCTCTCCATCACCAATGGCCTGTCCTGCTGCCACCCTGCCAATCTCCAGGCCTTCTTCCTCCATAGAGGTCAAGATAGCCATGGCTGCAGTTCCACTCCAGGTTCTGTGCTTCTCCCTGGGGCTGTGGGTTCCCTTCTCTAATGAGAAAAGGCAGAGTTAGGAATGAGTGTATCGGTGAATGCTGGGGATTGAGGGTGAACATTTGAGGAGGGTGACTGCAAGCAATGGTAGTGAAAGGGCAATAGGTTGCAGATGCATGCAAGTATTGTCTGGGAGATGGAGATTTGAGGAGGAGGCTGGAGAGAAACGGAATCTGTGACAGAAAGGTGTGTCAGTTAAAAGGAGTGCTGTGCAGAAGACTGCTCGGGAGGCAAGTGAGTGATGGCTGCCAGCTGAGTTGCAGGACACTCACCTTGCCAGACCTCATGAGATCACTGAACCTTTTGTGGCACTGGATCCAGGTCCTCGGCACTACACTCCTGCTGCTCACCTCCTCAGCAACTTCATGCCATGTCTGCTTGTTGAGACTGGCTGACCTCCTCCTGCCATCCTCTGAAAGGACTTCTCTCCATGCCCTCACTGCTTGCAGCATGACCTGTAGGGCGAGTCAATGAACGAAGGGACAGCCTTTCCACATCTTGCATCCACAATCCTTCACACTGCTCATTTTCCTCCAAAGAGTTCTGCCACGGTGAGTGCTGCCAGAGTCACTTTAAATAGAGATCTTTCATTGCTGCATTAGGCGCGGCATCTCATGCGCCCTCCCTGATTGACTGAGGAACCCGGAGCCGGGCTGCTAATTGATTTGCAACCACAAAGGCGCAGATCAAAGGGTCAGGTTCCCAACCCGAAAATGGTCCCACCATTATGGCAGGGACTAAGTTGGTAAGATTCTGCCCAAGAAGTCAAGCATTGTAATTTTTCTATTTTCTGATAAAATGTATTGAGAAGTTATTTCTTGCCACACCACATCTGTAAAAGTGCTCAGTTTACTACTAATTCCGCCCGAGTTGGTTAAGTATAAACCGAAGGCTGTTTACCATAAGCATTTCTGGTTTGCTATATTGCAACTAAATCAAAAAAACCTTTGATGGCATTCAGGCATGAATAAACATTAAAGTTGAGAAACGCAACAGAATGTCTGTGTTATTACAGTTGGCATAATGCTCTTCCCAATAGCACATAGTGACAATTTCCTAGGTTGGCACAGGTTTGAGATATTAAATGATCCATTAGAGTAAATAACTGATTTAAGATTTAAAGACATGATGAGCTGTGCTGAAATTTCAATAGTTAACAGAAAAGAAATCCCATCTTTTGAAGAGATATACCATAACACACACTCAAAAGCATTTCTCCAGTTTAACTGCCTTTTGAGACATGCTGTGATGCTACCAAATAGTTTTTTTGTTTACAAAAAAGAAACTGCAAATGCTAGAAAGCTCAAAATCTTAGATATGCACTCTCCCTGCCTACAAAATCTTACTTCCTGTTATCACTATTTTCTGTCAATTTTTCCCATTATTAATTCCTATCTTTACATTGATAAGGGTATTGCAAACTCACACTGTCACTGCATTATCTTTTGTTGAGATTAATAAAAAAATGTGCTTTGAAAAATTTGAATTGGTAAAATAATGGTGTAAACAACAATGATAACATTTATTCAAAAAAGTAATGACACTGAGCTGAATTTGTATTGTGCAATCTGAACATGTGCACTGTCCTTAATTTCACAAGATAGTTAGCACCAGTTAGTTCTACTGGTGGAATATTTTTCTTCAGTTACTGATTTGTTTTCCAAATTGTAAGAAAAGCTAGAGGTAAAATTTGAAAAGCTTTATTCAGGTAAAGTTTAAGTAATAAAAACAAAGTGATGGAAATACTCAGCAGGTCTGGCAGTATCTGTGGAGAGAGAAAAACAAGAGTTAGGGCAGGAGAGATTAAGTGACAAAGATGTCATGGAACAAAGGTAAAGGGAGTGCTAATAGTATTTTAATAATAGTAATATAATAAAAAATAAAAGATAAAAACAATGCAATAGTAACATTCATTTTCTACAACTATTAGCACTCCCCTTGCCTTTGTTCCATGATATGTTTTTCATTAATCTCTCCTGCCCTCTGCCAGATCACACACCTTCCCTTTTGTTGTTGTTTTTCCCTCCCCAGCCCCCTTCATTTGCTCAAAGCCCATTACATTTCTAACATTTGCCAGTTCTGATAAAACGTCACAGACCTGAAACGTTAACTGTTTCTCTCGCCACAGATGCTGCCTGACCAGAGTATTTCCACCACTTTGTTTTAATTTCAGCATCTGCAATATTTTGCTTCTATTTAAGTTTAATTAAATGTTTATACAAAGGTGGCGCATATGGTTGCATGTATGAGAATGAGTATGGGATACAGACCTGTCCTCTAAACTTGAGATAGTGTCTTTCGTCAGGTTAATATTAATAAAAAAATTTTTAAAATATGCTATTTTAAAATCATTTATCTCTTTCATCTGCATTAGCTGACTATTGAAAAAAGTAAATAATCTTACACCTGTAAGACAGTACTTCTAATTAAAGATAGAAATCAAGAGAGAACCTTTGCTCATTGCAATTTTAAAACCTATTCCATGAGCTTCAATTTTGTTAACCAGCCTTTTATGTGGTACCTTATCAAATGCTTTCTTAAAATCCATATAGACAACATCCACCACATTCCCTTCATCAACCTTCTCTATTTCATCAAATAATTCAAATTGGACTAGTCAAGCATGATCTGCCCTGCTGAATATCCTTTATTAACTCAAACCTCTCCAAGTGCCTGTTGATTTTTCGCTGATTATTGTTTGGGTCACATTTGCCACTCTCCAATCCTCTGGCACCTCCCCCATATCCAGGGAAGATTGGAAGATTATGACAAGCCCTTCTGCTCTCTCCATCCCCACGTCCTTTAGCAATCTGGGATGGAAGCCATTCAGACCATGTGACTTATCTACCCTAAGCATAGCCAGCCTTTTCAGTACCTTCCCCCTCAAATTTTTAACCTACCCATTGCCTCGACTCTCTGCTTCTACCGATATTTTGTCAGATTCCACTTCCTTAGTGAACACTGATACAAAGTACTCATTAAGTATATTAGCCTTGCCTGCACTCCGAGCATATATTACCCACTCTGTCTTGAATCGGCCCCACTTCTCTTACTATTCACATACCAGTAGAATATCTTTGGGTTCCCTTTTATGTTGACTGCCATTCTAGTTTCATATTCTCTTTGCCCATCTTACTTTCCTCTTCACTTATTGTATTTCACTTAGCATGCATCATACACCCTCTTTTTCTGTTTCATCATAATCTCTATCGCACTCGCATCGAAGGAGCCCTGATTTTGTTCCCCTACCTTCTGCCCTTGTTGAAATTGCATTGAGTCTAAACCTTATGATACTATGATCACTCTTACCCAAGTATTTCCCAACGGACACTTGGTCCAACTCATTTCCAAGCATCAGATCCAGCAATGCCTCCTTTCTAGTTGTGCCAAGAACATACTGATCAAGGAAGTTTTCCTGAATACAATCCAGAAATTCTTCCCTTCCTTTCACTTTAACATATCCCAATCAAAATTTGGGTAATTGAAGTCCCCCAATATCACCACTCTATAGTTTGAGATGGCTTGGCCATGTGAGCCGCATGGAAGATGGCAGGATCCCCAAAGACACATTGTACAGCGAGCTCGCCACTGGTATCAGACCCACCGGCCGTCCATGTCTCCGTTATAAAGACGTCTGCAAACGCGACATGAAATCGTGTGACATTGATCACAAGTCGTGGGAGTCAGTTGCCAGCATTCGCCAGAGCTGGCGGGCAGCCATAAAGACAGGGCTAAATTGTGGCGAGTCGAAGAGACTTAGTAGTTGGCAGGAAAAAAGACAGAGGCGCAAGGGGAGAGCCAACTGTGCAACAGCCCCAACAAACAAATTTCTCTGCAGCACCTGTGGAAGAGCCTGTTACTCCAGAATTGGCCTTTATAGCCACTCCAGGCGCTGCTTCACAAACCACTGACCACCTCCAGGCGCGTATCCATTGTCTCTCGAGATAAGGAGGCCCAAAAGAAAGAAAAAAGAATAGTTCTTGCACATCTCTGATTTACCTACAGATTTGCTAATTTCTTTATCTCTCTCTTTCACAATTTAGAGGCCTATAGAATACCACTAGTAGCGTGATCATTCCCTTTTTGCTTTTAAACTCGAACCAAATCATTTCTGTCCTTACCCCCGAAGGACATCCCCTCTTTCCAATACTACAATGTCTTCCCTAAATCAGTACTGCCACCCCACCTCCCTTTTTTCCTGATTTATCTTTTCTGAACACATTATATCCTTGTATATTAAGTGCCAAATCCTCACCATTTTCATGTCATGTTTCCATTGTTGCCACTACATCACATTCCTATACTGCTATTGTGCTTGAAGCTTACCAACCTTATTCACCACACATTGTGCATTTGCACACATGCATTTTAATCCTGTCTTTGCATTCCTTGTAGCCCTTTTCAGTTTGCTCCCATCTAACATGGATCTACTTCCTTCTCGTGTACTGTCCAACACTCTCGCTCTTATGATCTTATTCCTCTTTTCTACTTCTATTAGCTGGTGCCCATCACCCTGCCAATTTAGTTTAAACCCTCTCCAACCACAGGAGTGAACCTCCCCACGAGGACATTGGTCTCAGTCCTGTTGAGGTGCAAACTTTTGAATAGGTGCCTTCTGCCCCAGAACTGATTTCAATGCCTCAAGAAAACGAAATTCTCCCTCTGCACCATGCTTCAAGCCACGCATTGATCCTCTCTATCTTCCTATTTGTACTCTCTCTAACACCTGGAACTGCGAGTAATCCAGAGATTACCATCTTCGAGGTCCGACTCTAACTTGTGCCCTAGCTCCTGAAAATCAGACCGTAGGACCTCAATGCCTGCCCTTGCTACGTCATTGGTACCAACATGCACCCCAACCTCCGGTTCACTCACTCCCCCCGCTTGCAGAATATCCTGCACCCTTTCCATGACTTCTTTTACCCTGGCACCAGGGAAGCAACATACCATGCGGGATTATCGGTGACTGTGACAGAAATGTCTGTCTGTCCCCGTCTATGGAATCTCCTCTAACAACTGCATTTCTACACTTGGCTGCTCCCTCCTGTCCCTTGCCGACTGGTGCCATGGTCTGGACTGCACTCCTTCAACATATCCTCACTTCCAGCAGTCTCCAATGTTGAGTAGCAGTTTGAGAGTGGCACACACCCCAAGGACTGTTGCACTTTCTGCCTCTTCCCAGTTGTCCAGATGGCCATCCATCTAGCGTCCTGAATGATTACTGCCTGTGGGGTGACAATCCAGGAAACTTTCCTGCTCCTTGGTGCTCCTCGGTGACTCCAGCTGCCCCTCAAGCTTAGAAATCCTGAGCTCAAGTTGAAGCAACTGGATACACTTCCCACACACATTGTCGTCGAAGACGCATGAAGTGTCCTGGCGTTTCCACATGGTGCAGGCATTGCAAGCAACAGGTTGCAGCTGACCGTCCATGATTATTTTGGTACCTTGTTTAAACAATTTAATTCATGCCTGTAGACAGGCTCTGTGCTACTTATTAATTCATTTACTGTTATACTCACTGATTGAGGTTATTAATTTCTCAGCTGCTAATAGGAACATAGGAGCAGGAGTAGCCCAGACAGTCCATTGAGCCTGCCCTGCCATTCAATACGATCATGGCTGATCATCCACTTCAATGCCTTTTTCCCACACTATCCTCATATCCCTTTATATAATTTGTATTTAGAAATCTGTCAATCTCTGCTTTACACATATTCAATGACTGAGCTTCCACAGCCCTCTGGGGTAGAGAATTCCAAAGACTGACAACCCTGAGTAAAGAAATTTATGATCTCTGTCCTAAGTGGCTTCCCCCTTATTTTGAAAATGTGTCACCTGGTTCGAGACTACCCAACCAGGCGAAACATCTTATCTGCATCTACCCCGTCTGTCCCTGTTAAGTATTTTGTAGGTTTCAACGAGATCGCCTCTTATTCTTCGAAACTCCAGAGAATACAGGCCCAATTTCCTCAATCTCTCCTCATAGGATAGTCCCGCCATCCCGGGAAAAAGTTTGGTGAACCTTCATTGCACTCCCTCCATGGCAATATCCTTCCTAAAGTAAGGGACCAAAATTGCACACGCTGCTCCAAGTGCGGTCTGACCAAGGTTCTATACAATTGAAGCAAGTCTTCACTACTCCTGTACTCAAATCCTCTTGCATCGAAGGCCAACATACTATTTGCCTTCTTAATTGCTTGCTGCACCTGCATGTTAGCTGTCAGTGACTTATTGACAAGGACTCCCAGGTCCCTTTGTACATCTACAATTTCTTATCTTTTACCATTTAAGAAATACTCTGCACATCTGTTCCTCCTACCAAAGTGGATAACCTCACATTTTTCCTTATTATACTCCATCTGCCACATTCTTGCCCACTCACGAAGTCTGCCCAAATCCCCTTGAAGCTGCTTAGCATCTTCCTCACAACACACATTCCCACCTAGTTTTGTGTCATCCGCCAACTTGGAAATATTACATTTGGTCCCCACATTCAAATCATTGATATATATTGTGAACAGCTGGGGCCCAAGCACTGATCCCTGCACTACCCCACTAGTTGCAGCCTGCCAACTCGAGAATGACCCGCTTATTCCTACTCTCTGTTTTCTGCCTGTTAACCAATATATAATCCATGCCAGTATATTACCTCCTATCCCACGTGCTTTGAGAAAGTTCCCTAGTTTAGGCAGAGAAAAAGATAAACACTCACCAACCACGTACCCAATTTCCTGTGACGTCACTCCTCGATTTTTTTTCTTCTTTGTTCTCTTGCGCAGCGGTAGAGCAAGAGCACTATTGGACCTTCCGCTGTTCTCGCGCTCTCTCTCTGCTGCTACTGCATCTCAGTTGTGCGCTTCCTTTGTTCTCACAGGTCATTACCACTCGTGGCGTAAAAAAGTTCTTCACAACCTCAGAATCTCTTATCCAAACCTTAAATCTGTGTCCCCTAGTCCTTGTATCATGATCTGATGGGAACAGCTCTTATCTACACCCCCATTAAATCTCCCCTCAATCTCCTTTGCTCCAAGGAGAACAGCACCAGCTATTCTCAACCAAACCTTGTAACTAAAATCCCTCATTCCTGGAACCATTCTGATAAATCTCCTCTGCACCTTCTCAAGAATTCTCATTCTTCCTGAAGTGTGGTGACAGAACTGGACGCAATACTCCAGCTGTGGCCTAACCAGAGCTTCATAAAGGTTCAGCATAACTTCCCTGCTTAAGTACTCAATACTTCTATTTATGAAGCCCAAGATCCCATATGCTTTACTAACCACTCTCTCAATATTTCCTGCTGCCTTCAAAGATCTATGCACATGCACCCCTAGGTCCCTCTGTCCCTGCACTCTTTACAACTTTGCCATTAAATCTATATTGCCTCACCCTATCCATTCTGCCAAAATGCACCACCTCATACTTGTCTGCATTAAATTCCATCAGTCACTTTTCTGCCCATTCTGCTAACCTATGTCCTGTTGCAGTCGATTGATATCATCCTCATTTTTTTATTCATTCATGGGATGTGGGCATCACTGGCTATGCCAGCATTTATTGCCCATCCATAATTGCCCTTGAGAAGGTGCTGGTGAGCTGCCTTCTTGAACCACTGCAGTCCATGTGAGGTAGGTACACCCAAAGTGCTGTTAGGAAGGGAGTTCCAGGATTTTGACCCAGCGACAGTGAAGGAACGGCGATATAGTTCCAAGTCAGGATGGTGTGTGACTTGGAGGGGAACTTGCAGGTGGTGATGTTCCCATGCATTTGCTGCTCGTCCTTCAAGGTGGCAGAGGTCGCAGGTTTGGAAGGTGCTGTCTAAGGAGCCTTGGTGTGTTGCTGAAGTGCATCTTGTAGATGGTACACACTGCTGCCACTGTGCGTCGATGGTGGAGGGAGTGAATGTTTGTAGATAGTGTGCCAATCAAGTGGGCTGCTTTGCTCTGGATGGTGTCGAGCTTCTTGAGTGTTGCCTGGATGGGTGCAGCTCCAACAAGTGGAGAGTATTCCATCACACTCCTGACTTGTGCCTTGTAGATGGTTGACAGGCTTTGGGGAGTCAGGAGGCGAGTTACTCGCCGCAGGATTCCTAGCATCTAACCTGCTCTTGTAGCCACGGTATTTATATGACTATTCCAGTTCAGTTTCTGGTCAATGGTAGCCCCTAGGATGTTGATAGTGGGGGATTCAGCGATGGTAATGCCATTGAATGTCAAGGGAAGATGGTTAGATTCTCTCTTGTTGGTGATGGTCATTGCTTGGCACTTGTGTGGCGCAAATGTTACTTACCACTCATCAGTGCAAGCCTGGAATTTGTCCAGGTCTTGCTGCATTTCTACATGGACTGCTTCAGTATCTGAGGAGTCACGAATGGTGCTGAACATTGTGCAATCAGCGAACATCCCAACTTCTGACCTTATGATTGAAGGAAGGTCATTGATGAAGCAGCTGAAGATAGTTGGGCCTCGGACACTACCCTGAGGAACTCCTGCAGTGATGTCCTGGATCTCAGATGATTGACCGCCAACAACCACAGCCATCTTCCTTTGCACTAGTATGACTCCAACCAGCAGAGAGTTTTCCCCGATTCCCATTGACTCCAGTTTTGCTCGGGTTCCTTGATGCCATACTCGGTCACATGCTGCCTTGATGTCAAGGGCAGTCACTCTCACCTCACGTCTTGAGTTCAGCTCTTTTGTCCATTTTTGAACCAAGGCTATAATGAGGTCAGGAGCTGAGTGGCTCTGTTGGAACCCAAACTGAGCTTGATGGCACTGTTGATGCCACCTTCCATCACTTTACCTATGATTGAGAGTAGACTGATGGGGCGGTAATTGGCCGGGTTGGACTTGTCCTGCTTTTTGTGTACAGGACATACCTGGGCAATTTTCCACATTGCCGGGTTGACACCAGTGTTGTAGCTATACTAGAACAGCTTGGCTAGGAGTGCGGCAAGTTCTGGAGCACAGGTCTTCAGTACTATTGCCGGAATATTGTCAGGACCCATAGCCTTTGCAGTATCTAGTGCCTTCAGTTGTCTGCCACAACTCCAAGTTTGGCATTATCAGCAAATTTTGAAATTTTACTCTGTATTCCAAAATTCAAGTCATTTATATATATCAAAAAATGCAGTGGTCCTAGCACTGACCCTTGAGCAACACCAATGTCTACCATCCTCCAGTCTGAAAAATAACCATTTATCACGAGTGTTTTCTATCCTAAAGCCAATTTTTTTTTTTAAATCCAAGCTGACATTGACCCTCCTATTCCAGGAGCCTCTATTTTATTAACCAGTCTTTTATCAAATGCTTTCTTAAAGTTCATATAGACAACATCCAATGCATTCCTTTCAGCAACCTTCTCTTACTTCATCAAAAAATTCTATTAGGCAAGCACAATCTGCCTTCTACAAATCCGTGCTGGCTCTCCTTAATTAACTCAAACCTCTCCAAGTGCCTGTCGATTGTTTCCCCCAATTATTGTTTCTAAAACCTTACCCACCACTGATATTAAACTGACCGGCCTGTAGTTACGAGGAATGTCCTTAGGCCCTTTCTTGAATAAAGGAAACTTTTTAAAAAAAATTACTTCATGATATGCGGGTATTGCTGGCAAGGCCAGCATTTGTTGCCCATCCCTAATTGCCCACAGCTGTGGATCTCGAGTAACATGTAGGCCAGACCAGGTAAGGATGTTTTATACGGTATTTCCTTCCCCAAAGGACATTAGTGAACCAGATGTTTTTTTTTAAATGATAATCGATGATAGTTTCATGACACTATTACTGAGACTAGCTTTCAATTCCAGAATTTTATTAATTGAATTTTCAATTCCACCAGCTGCCAGTGAGATTTGAACCCATGTCCCCAGGGCATTAGCCTGAGCCACTCTATTACTAGTCCAGTTACATTACTACAACATCATCTCCCCATTTGCCACTCTCTAATCCTCTGGCACCTCCCTGTAGAGGGAAGATTAGAAGATTATGGCAAACCCTTCGACTATCTCCACCCCCACTTTCTTAAGCAACCTGGGCTGCAAGCTATCCAGATCAAGCGAATTATCCACTTTAAGCATAGTGTTAGAAATTAGTCATATGCCTCGTGCCTGGAATATTTGAAGCAATAGGTTATTTCTGTAAGTTTTGTTTTATTGAAAATTGCTCAAGGTTTCGTTTCTCTAGAAACAAATCACTGCAATGATTATTCTTAGATGATGACAGCTGTACCTAGCCCAGAAAAGGACCATGGTCAAATGAGGCCTAGTGGGAGGGCAACTGGTAGATGCTTAAAACAAACAACCATACTGCAAAACTGGGCCTTTCATTCAACCTTGCTTAATTAGGACTCTGCTGAAATACAAGTCAATTAGCGTGTGAAAGTGGAATAGAATCACTCCACGGTTCAACATGTGATAACAAATAAGGACAGTTGAACTGAATGTCATTACAAACAGCCAGACATAAATGGTAATATGGTGAGAAGACCAATAAAGTTAAGCAAAGTTTTCAGAGTTAGTTTGACACCAAAGATGGAATGCTTCTGGGGAGGATGGAACTACTAAGAGAGAACAGCTTGTGATGAGATAAAGAAAGCACGAGGTAAGAGTGATTGATCAGGGGCAGAAGCTATGTGCAAAGGCTCAAGAAGATAATGGCAGGTGAATGACATTAAAGGCGGAGTTTTCAACCTATAATTTAGACAAAGAACTCGATGTTTTATATGGTATTTCAAAATAAGTTAAATTCATGTTGTAAAGCACTTATGAATCAAAGGAGGACACTATATAAATGGAAGCATCATCAATAACAGAAAAGTCAAGACTGATGAGATACGTACATTCTTCCCAAGCTAAAGTATTGCATTAATGATTCACAAAGCATGTCATATACCACTTAAATCCTTTATAGCCATCATATACATAGAAGCACCCACATGGCTATTCTCATTTAGCATTTAACAATATCAAACCAACTTCAACAACTTAGAGCTCAAGTACAAATTAAGAAATTCATGAAACATTCTGGGAAACTCTCATCTTCCTGGGGTCAAGGTTTGTTAAAAAAAAATCTAGAGTTTAAAAAGTTAATGAAACATCAAATTAGTTTATTAAAAGTAAAAGCTCAAGATTTTACTTGTGGGCAGCCACTCATTCTCTGAATCCCCTTCCTCTTACTCTCAGTCTTATTTTCATCTACCCATCATACCTACTTGATCTCTTTAAAAATATTATAATCTTGTTATTTTTCTTCTTCTGCCTCTCTGCTTTCACTGTCAATTGGGAACAGACTTTACAGACTTAGATTCTGTAAACTGATATGGTGGCATCTTGGATGCTACCAGGTTCACCTTTGACAACCAAAAGTGCTCATCATTAACAAAGCAAATCGTTAGGAGCACATCCTCTCCAGCAGTGCCCAGATGAGGACATTTATTCACAGAGCTGTCAGGGATTAAAAATAAACACTTAGTATTTTATAAACCTAGCACTTTGCTCTGTTATTGTTAAATACTGAAATGTCACCATTACACAACAGCTCCAGCTGATGTGATTATCAATATGAAGAAAATATACATTTTTTATATTTACCAATAGCCAAAAATGTTACCATTTATTCACTTTTAAGCAATTTCCAATTACTGTAAGTTGTTTTCTCTTTAAAATTTGACTGATTAGTTTAAAGCATAAAAATTCTACGCAGGATTAAAACAGCTTAATTAGCAATGGAACCAAAACAAAGAATAATTCAATGGTCTGATGTTTTCCTAATTCATGTACTCAATTTTTAAACACAAGGTGAATCAATACATACAGAAAACATCTAATACCATATAATGGGTGCTGACCATAACTTTATGCACATGATTTATTTGGTCGAGGTAAAAATTATATCCCGCAAATCTTTATAGTGAATTAGCATTGCTTGCTTTCAAAAAAGATTTACAGATTATTATAACATATATAATGGATAAAAGTTGGCTGCAATTGAAGGCTTGGTCTATATTCAAATCCACACAAGACAGATTGTATTTAATGAACAAATATAAAGTGAAACCAAAAACATTGGGATCTGTTGTGTGTGAACTGAGCTACTTAAATTGTATCTCACCATCTTTGTTGACCCAATTTACTACTGATGTCCAGCAAGAAAGTGGTTTTATTTTTAAAACGTTACACAATTAAAGAATTACAAAAAGAATTTTTGATGTAAATCACTATAAAGCGAGACCTTTACACTGAAGAATGCTAATTCTAGCAATAAAATCATCCGTGGCAAATCTGCTAAAACTGAAGGTTTGTTTTAAAAAAATTATTTCAACTTCGTTATATTTCCAATTACATAATTTATTTTTGCTGCATTATTAAAAAGTGAATAAGGTTGGTGAGCACCTGGTTCTCTGGTGAGCTGTGCTTGCAGTGATAAGGCAAGAACTCAGAACTGAAACCCCATACGCAGCATGTTCCAGCTATGCTGTGTGGGTTAGCACTACATACATCAAATGCTTCCCACCAGAATTGGGATCAGGGAGGACAGCTTTAAAAATTAAAAACAGTTAATAACTAAAATTTCCAGCAGCAGTTAAATTTAATGCTTCCACCATGACATACTCCACTCTGGATGATACATTAGACCAGGATGGTCCAAGCTTCTGTCTTTGTATGCCATATCAGTGTGCAACATGGAACCTCAGCTACCACATATCAATGTTGATATGCTCATAAATTTCCTAAATCTTAAGCTGCTCTTACAAGTAGATCTTGGCGTTCTGATTTAAGCAATGAGACAACAATGCTAAAACCCTCAGGCTTATAAAACTCAAACATAAAACCAGCAAATAAACATGTGAATATAGATCAAAGTTGCTTGATTTCCAAGAGGCCAGATTGCAATTACTTAGGGTGATGACTGGACACCCCAGCAGCAGACGATCATGCTGATGATGCTCAAATATTTGCAGCCAAGGATAGGATAGGAATTGCATTCATGCATGATTCCACACATGGAACTTAAAATATTCTGTCTTTGCCATTGTAAGGTATCAAAATCAGTAGGCAAATCAACTTTGACTAACTATTTAACCTCGTCTGTTTTCAAAATTTACCCCATCATGCATGAAGTAATTTTAGTTATATATGACTTGGTCTCTGCCTTTGCCACAGTTACCATCTGTGAAACAATTAAGTTTATATCATAATTTAGACTTGATTCCAAGGCATTTCCCTTCTGATTTTTATTTTACTTAAAATTTACAAAAAGTTTCCATTTAACATGTACAGTAACCTAATTATATCTTTCTCTGAATGGATGCAGCATTCATAACAAGATGGATGAATTGATGGCACAAATAGAAATAAATGAATGAGTATGAGATGTGGCTGCAAGGTGACCAAGGCTAGGAACTGAATATTGAAGGGTTTTGGATATTTTGCAAGGATAGGAAGAAAAAGGAAAAAGAGATGGGATAGCTGTTAATAAAGGGTAAGATCAGTACAGTAGTGAGAAATGATCTTGGTTCAGAAGATTAAGACGTATAATCAGTTTGGGTGCAGATAAGAAATAACTAAGGAAAGAAGTCACTGATGGGAGTAGGTGATAGGCCCTGTATCAGTAGCTACATTATAGGACAGAATATAAATCGAGAAATAATGGGAGCTTGTAAGAAAGGCACTGAAATAATAATGGGAGATTTTAATCTTCATACCAATTGGGCAAATCAAATTGACAAAGGTAGCCTGGAGGACCAGTTCATAGAATGTATTCAGGATAGTTTCTTACAACAATATGTTGTACAACCAACAAGGGAACAGGCTATTTTAGACCTAGTAATGTGTAATGAGACCGTATTAATGAATGATATAATAAAGGATCTTCTCGGCAAGTGTGATCATACCATGATGAATTTCACATTCAGTTTGAGCAATTTAAAAAAAAAATTCTTTCATGGGATGTGGGTGTCACTGACTAGGCCAGCATTTGTTGCCCATCCAGAATTGCCCTTGAACTGAGTGGCTTGCGAGGCTATTTCAGAGGGCTGTTAAGCATCAACCACATTGCTGTGTGTCTGGAGTTACATGTAGGCCAGACCAGGTAAGGACGGCAGATTTCCTTCCCTAAAAGGACATTAGTGAACCAGATGGGTTTTTACGACAATTAACAGTGGTTTCATGGTCACCATTATTGAGACTAGCTTTCAGTTCCAGATTTTTATTGATTAATTGAATTTAAATTCCACCAGCTGCCATGGTGGGATTTGAACTCACGTCCCCAGGGCATTAGCCCTGGGCCTGTGATGAGAAACTTGGGTCTGAAATAAAGGCAAGTAGAAGGGTATGAAGACAGAAATAAAGACAAAGTGCTGGAAATACTCAGTAGGTCTGGCAGCATATGTGGAGACAGAAGGAGAGTTAATGTTTCAGGTCGGTGACCTTTCATCAGAACCTTCAAAGCCCTGAAGAGAGAGTTGGCTAAAGTAGACTGGAAAAATAGATTATAAGCCAATAGAGAAGCAGTGGCAGACATTTAGGAGAAATTTCATAACTCTCAAAAGATTTATTCCATTGAGAAAGAAAGAGTCCAAGAAGGATGCACCATCTGTGGCTCACTCAGGAAGTTAAGAATGGTATTAAATTGAAAGGAAAGGCGTACAATGCTGCAAAGATAAGTGGTAGGCCAGAGGATTGGGAAAATTTTAGAAACCAGCAAAGGATGGCTAAAAAGAGGGAGAAATGTGAGTAAATGTAAACTAGCAAGAAATATAACAAACCATAAAAGCTTCTACAAGTATATGCATAGGAAGAGAGTAGCTAAAGTACGTGTGGGTTCCTTAGAGGATGAGACTGGAGAATTAATGGGAAACAAGGAAATGACAGACTTTGAATAAGTATTTAGTATATGCTTTACATTAGAAAGCACAAAAAGCATCCAAGAATATTAGGAAACCAAGAGGCAAAAAAGGGAAAAAGCTTAAAACAAATCACTACCACTAGAAAAATAGTAGGAAAACGAATGGAAATAAAGGCGGACATGTCCCCGGACCTGATGGCCTGCATCCCAGGGTCTTAAAAGAACTGGCTTCAAAGATAGTGGATACAATGGTTATTGGGTTTCAAAACTCTCCAGATTCTGGAAAGTTCTCTGCAGATTAGAAAACCCCAAATATCACAACTCTATTCAAGAAAGGAGGGTTACAGAAAGCAGGAAACTATAGGTCAGTTAGCCTATCACGTCATCAGGAAAATGCTAGAATCCATTATTAAGGAGGTAGTATCAGGACATTAAGAAAATCATAATACAACCAAGCAGAGTCAACACGATTTTAAAGAAAGGGAATAATGTTCGACAAATTCATTAGAGTTCTTTAAGGATGTAATGAGCAGGGTCGATAAAGGGGAACTGGTAGATGCAGCGTACTTGGGATTTCCAGAAGGCATTCGATAAAGGTGCTACATAAAAGGTTACTGCAGAAGATAAGAGCTCATGATGTTGGGGTAACATATTAGCATGAATAGAGGATCGGCTAACAGGAAACGGAGAATCTGGATAAAATTTGTTTCCTATTTGCCGATCCTTTATTCATTTTCAGGTTGGCAAACTGTAACTAGTGGAGTGCCTTAGGGATCAAAGCTGGGGCCTCAACTATCTACGATCTGTACTTATGGCTCGGACAAAGGGACTAAATATATTGGAACCAAATTTGCAGACAATACAAATAAAAGGTAGAAAAGCAAGTTGTGAGGAAACAAATTGGCGTAGATAGGTTATGTGAGTGGGCAAAAAATTGGCAGATGGAATATAATGTGGGAAAGTGTGAAGTTGTCCACTTTAGCAGGAAGAAAAGTGGTATATTATTTAAATGGCAAGAGACTGCAGAATGCTGTGGTACAGAGCGATCTGGGTGGCCTTCTACATGAATCAAGGAAAGCTAGCATGCAGGTACAGCAGGTAATTAGGAAGGCAAATAGAACGTTGGCCTTAATTGCAAGGGGGATTGAGTATAAAAGTAGGGAAGTCTTGCTACAACTGTACAGGAGCTATTGGTGAGACCAGACTTTTTAAAAATTCTTTCATGGGATATGGGTGTTGCTGGCAAGACCAGCATTTGTTGCCCATCCTTAATTGCCTTTGAACTGAGTGGCTTGCTAGGCCATTTCAGAGGACATTTAAGAATCAACCACATTGCTGTGGGTCTGGAGTCACATGTAGGCCAGACCAGGTAAGGATGGCAGATTTCCTTCCCTAAAAGTACATTAGTGAATCAAGTGGGTTTTTGTTTTTAAATGACAATGGATGATAGTTTCATGGCACCATACTGAGACTAACTTTCAATCCAGATTTCTGTTAATTGTATTCAAATTCTACCAGTTGCCATGGTGGGATTTGAACCTGTGGCCCCAGGACCTTCGCCCAGGCCTCTGGATTATTAGTCCAGTAACATTACCACTACACCACCATCTCCCCGAAGTACTGCATACAGTTTTGGTCTCCTTACTGGAGGGATATACTTACATTGGAAGCAGTTCAGAGAAGGGTCACTAGGCGATTCTTAGGATGAAGGGGTTGTGGTATGAGGAAAGGTTGAGCAGGCTGGGCCAATACTCATTCAAGTTTAGAAGAATGAGAGGTGACCTTAATGAAACACAAGATTCTGAGGGGGCTTGACAGGGTAGATGCTGAGACGATGTTTCCCCTAGTGGGGAAATCTAGAACAAGGGGGCACAACTTCAAAATAAGGGGGCCTTCCCTTCTTTGATGAAGAGGAGGAATTTCTTCTCTCAGAGGGTTGTTATTCTTTGGAACACTCTTCCCCAGAGAACAGTGCAGGTTGGGCCATTGAATATATTCAAGCAAAGGAGGACCAAGGGATTGATTAAGAAGGGGAAAATAGAGTATGAGAGCAAGCTTGCGGGGAACATAAAAACTGACTGTAAAAGTTTCTATAGGTACGTGAAGAGAAAAAGATTGGTGAAGACAAATATAGGTCCCTTACAGTCAGAAACAGGGGAATTTATTATGGGGAATAAAGAAATGGCTGACCAGCTAAATGCATACTTTGGTTCTGTCTTCACAAAGGAGGACACAATTATCATACCAGAAATGTTGGGGAACACAGGGCTTACTGAGAGAGAGGAACTGAAGGAAATCAGTATTAGTAGAGAAATGGAGTTGGGGAAATTGATTGGATTGAAGGCCGATAAATCCCCAGGGCCTGATGGTATGCATCCCAGAGTACTTAAGGAAGTGGCCCTAGAAATAGTGGATGCATTGGTGGTCATCTTCCAAGATTCTATAGACTCTGGAACAGTTCCTACAGGTTGGAGGGTAACTAATGTAACCCCACTATTTAAAAAGGGAGGTCGAGCGAAAGCAGGGAATTATAGACCAGTCAGCCTGATGTTGGGTGTGGGGAAAATTCTAGAGTCCATTATCAAAGGTTTGAGAGCAGAGCACTTGGAGAACAGTGGTAGAATTGGACAGTCAGCATGGATTTATGAAGGGGAAATCATGCTTGACAAATATACTAGAATTCTTCGAGGGTGTAACTAGTAGAGTTGATGAGGGGGAACCAGTGGGTGTGGTTTATTTGGACTTTCAGAGGCTTTCGACAAAGTCCCACATAAGAGATTAGCATGTAAAATTAAAGCGCATGGGATTGGAGGTAGTGTATTGTGATGGATAGAAAATTGGTTGGCGGACAGGAAACAAAGAGTAGGGATAAATGGATCTTTTTCTGAATGGCAGGCAGTGACTAGTGGGGTACCGCAGGGATCGGTGCTAGGACCCCAGCTATTCACAATATATATTAATGATTTAGGTGAGGGAACTAAATGTAATATCTCCAAATTTGCAGATGACAAAACTGGGTGGAGGGGGAGCTGTGAGGAGGATGCAGAGAGGCTTCAGGGTGATTTGGACAAGTTGAATGAGTGGGCTAATGCATGGCAGATGCAGTATGATGTGGATAAATGTGAGGTTATCCACTTTGGTAGCAAAAACAGGAAGGCAGATCATCTGAACGACTATAAACTGAGAGAGGGGAATATGCAAGGAGACCTGGGTGTTCTCGTACACCAGTTGCTGAAGATAAGCATGCAGGTGCAACAGGCGGTAAAAAAGGCAAATGGTATGTTGGCCTTCATAGCGAGAGGATTCGAGTACAGGAGCGGGGATGTCTTGCTGCAATTATACAGGGCCTTGGTGAGACCACACCTGGAATATTGTGTGCAGTTTTGGTCTCCTTATCTGAGGAAGGATGTTCTTGCTCTAGAGGGAGTGCAGCGAAGGTTTACTAGACTGATTCCTGACTGACGTATGAGGAGAGATTGAGTTGGTTAGGATTATATTTGCTGGAGTTCAGAAGAGTGAGGGGGGATCTCATAGAACCCTATAAAATTCTAACAGGACTTGACAGAGTAGATGCAGAAAGGATGTTCCCGATGGTGGGGGAGTCCAGAACCAGGGGTCATAGTCTAAGGATACGGGGTAAACCTTTCAGGACTGAGGAGGAGAAGAAATTTCTTCACCCAGAGAGTGGTGAGCCTGTGGAATTTGCTACCACAGAAAGCTGTTGAGGCCAAAACATTATGTTTTCAAGAAGGAGCAAGATATAGCTCTTGGGTTTAAAGGGATCAAAGGATTTGGGGCGAAAGCGGGAACAGGCCGAGTTGGATGATCAGCCATGATCATAATGAATAGCGGAGCAGGCTCGAAGGGCCGAATGGTCTACTCCTGCTCCTATTTTCTATGTTTCTAGGCTGAGTTAGACAGATTTTTGATCTACAAGGGAGTATAGGGTTATGTGAGGCAGGCTGGAAAGAGGAGTTAAGGCCACGATTAAATCAGCCATGATCTTATTGAACGGTGGAGCAGCCTTGAGGGCTGGATGGCCTATTCCTGCTCCTATCTCATATGTATTTTCCACAAAAAGTTGAAGTTTAACGAGCTGGTAGAAGTGAAAAGTCAAACGAGGAAAAACTTGCAGTGCAAGTATGTAAAAACAAGAAAATTGTTTTAGAAGATGCATGTCAGGCAAGCCCCTCCACCTGCCAAGAATGAGGAAAATTAATTTCGCTACATGAACTGATTTTTAAACTGTTGAAGAAAGAACCTGTTTTGAAAACATTTGGAGACTTTGGCTGGAGAGAGACATTAGCATATCAACCAACAAATACTTCAAACGGACAAAAGGAGCTATTCCCTGCTCCAGTTTAATCCACAATGGACTTTTGATTACCAGACGTTGAAGGTGGAAAGGCAACATTCCAGATTAACTACTAAAATGGCCGAATACACAAACAGATGTGTTCAGGCCAGTTTTGGTCACACGACTGGCTGACTGTTGGAAGTTCCAATTCAAAAAACTCCAAGAGGGACTTTGAACTCAGAAGGCTGTTAGCTCCTGGACTGAGAACACCCCTCTCCAGTCTGCTCTCATCTCACTAGCTTCAGAAACCATTGAAGACATCTGAACCCCAAGAGAGAAAAGTCTCCTACAGTGAACAAGCTTTCAGAAGAATACTGGACCCCAACGAAAAGTAAAAGCTGTCTGCAATCAAAGACTTTACGGCGAGCTGGAAACACAGAAACAGTAACAAGAAACCCCCTTTAGAGACTGCATCAACCCTCTCTATTTTTTCTTCTGCTCTTGCCTGTCCCTATTTGCATGCATGTATCGCGTGTACATGCTAGCGTGGGAGCGGTGTATATCCATAGGTGTTAACCGAATTTGAGTATAAGTTTAAAATAAATTTCACTTTTATTCTTTAAATGTAAAGAAAACCTGGTGTGCTCATTTCTTTGCCTTATAATTGGAAAGCTGTGAACAAGGATTCACAAAGGGGGAGCTCAAAACACAGTGTGTTTAAAATTAAACCCTGTTTCAATAAGACCAAGTGAAGACAGTAAAAGACCACTAGACACCTTCCTCACCTGGTTGCAACATGCAAATAGAGTCTAAAAAACTAAAAATCAAAAGAACATATTCATATTCAACCTCATATTATGGAATGGATTTAAAACACATCAGGTAAGGGACCATTCGCTATGAAAAAAGCAGGTTATGACAGCTGCTAATGTATTCTTGAGATATTAAAGTTGTACAAGCTTCGCACCAAGGTAGGTGTGAAAAGCCGATAAGGTTATACATTCAGATTTTTTTTTTACCCTAGGTAGACTCAGGAAGTACAAGAAAACCCAAGTAGAAGTTAAATGGATTGGGATTTGAAATTCTGCTACAAGTAGATTATGACCCAGAATTATTATCTGAACAGTTTCAATGAAGCTATTTACTTGTGAAAGGTTCATGTTTTCATGAAGTTGATTTTTTGAAAAAAAATCCAAGATCATTCACATGCTGCATATTTGGGTCAGATCCATCATCTCCTACATTGGTGAGCTGCAGAATCAACTATTGCTAGGGAGTTGGGGTGAGTGAAGTACAAGCATTACAGAGACTACGCACTTCATAAGAGCAAAATAAATAAAACCAGGGAAAAGTGTCAAATGCATCTGTTCCTTCCTCCATGTTTCCAAGCTGTCAGCGCAAGTCGAGCACTGACAGAGGCAAAGAAGTTAGTCGGTTAGCCATTCTTTGCACTCCTGGAGGAAGAAAATAAATTAAACAAACTGAAAATGAGTCTCAAGTAAAACTACCCTTCATTAAGTATTAAAAATTCAACTTCTACACAAGCAGAGAATGAAAAATAAAACACCAAATGTTAAACACAAGACTAAAACACCAATACATCTGATTTTATTCCTTACTATTTCTATTTAATTAAGGAGTGCAGAGAATGCTTGAGTAATGACTTTATGACCACACATCATAATCATTTAAATAGTTTTATCATGATCACACATTTCACATCAACAGCAGTCACCACCAAACTAGGATCAACATGGAGATCAAGACATCCGGAGGTTATTCAGGACAAATTACATTAAATCTTTGATAGCTCAGATTCCTATGCAGATATACCATGGATATGTACAAACAGTGTGTCCTTAAATTATTTGTACATATGATCCTTATAAAAGGATGATTTAGCTGCTTGTTTGCAAGAAGTGATGCAGGCTATGAATTCATCCCAACAGCATTCCACTGAATTACGAGGCTCAGTTGTAACAATGCAACTGCACCATTGTGAAATGTACCCCTTTTTCTAGTAGCGAGAGCAGTTCAAATCTTTGCAATATCTAGCAGGCATAGTCAAGTGGCAGCCAATGCTTGGACCTGAACTCATCATGTAACACTATACTGTCTGTCCATCCAATTAGATAGATAGTCCTTATTGTACAAGATCATTTCAGAGTACTTACTGGTAGCTTTTACCAATACTGCTCAAGATTTGCTTAGTACTTGAAATTCCCCAGTTTGCACTGTGATTCCACACAGTGAAAATCTGCTACTCGATGTATGCCCAAAGGAAAGCTGGTTAACTAGAATAGGGTTAAAAATTAAATGAAGTATAAAATCCAAGACACAACTGAAAATTTCTATCCACAAATTAAACTAAACTGAGCGGACATCCTGTTACTCTGGATGCTACATCCCTAGTTAATCACAGAAATTAATTTCTATTTCATCAGTGATTTGAATGTCTGGTTGACTCACTGGGGATTGATTTTTGGAACAGTTTATCCCTAGGATCTGTTAAAGCTATGATGGGAAGATCCTACAGGTTTACTTTTCTAAAAACAATTCAATGGCAACAAGATGCCAGAGAAAACCATTGTCAATGAATAATCAACATCTAAATTCACAAAACTGATATCAATTCAGTCAGTATTGCTGGTTTACACACATCTTAGGCCGTCAACCATATTTCCATCCAATTCCCATACTTCATTCAATTTTGTTAAGGCTTCAACTTGCCGTTTTCTACAGTCCATCAATCTTCCAGTTAACTGTGGAGCATTCAGTAACTTAAATATCCATAAAAGTCGGTCACCCATTCGTGGACATTGCAAGGATATTTGAAATCAATACTGCCAATTTAAGTGCCCCACTTTTCCAATTTACTTACGAGGATCAAGGAACACAGCATTTTGAGAAAAAGTAACAAATGCATCTTCAATAATCTCCCAGCTCAGATTTAATTTGTTACCCTTCCAGTCCTCTATTAAATGCAAACATTGCAGTTGAAATTTATGAGCTGTTTCAAGTGTGACATGAACACCAGAAAGCCATTTTTTGATAAGTGCAGAACTTTCTGAAATGGATAGCATATGCAAATTGACAGAACAGGGAAGAAAATTAAAAAAAACTAAAATGTCAATAAAATTTAGAAACATTGCCCCATAACGACTGTTAGAGGTTATGGTTATGGCATTGTAAACCAACAAGCTTCAATCCTCCAAAGAATAGATATCAGTTTGAACAGTTCTGTCTCAGGCCAGAGACAGATTAACCTTGTCCATAGAAAATAGTTTTCCTCTAACATCTATCTTACTTCAGCTGGAACATAAGTACTGAAGGCTCATCAATAACTCTCAAGCTTTTTGAAGTGGCTTTCACCTCTCCAGAAGATCGACAATGATATTCAAATACAGACAACTGCTATGCTTGTCGTAACTTGTCGAATCTACATTTTAGGAGCACAGACACAGCAGAAGACCATTTGATAGAGTTTTAATTTTTGCTCTTGGTTTCGAGTACCAATGATTTCAAAACGGTCGATATGTAAGCAGCACTCATACCTAGCCTGTTAGAAGAACAGTGACAAGCCCTACATTTTTTTTTTTAAAAACTGCACTAACCAGCCAAAGGCAGGGCTAAAGTGTGGCGAGTCAAAGAGACTTAGCTGTTGGCAAGGAGAGCGCCAACTGTGCAACAGCCCCGACAACCAATTTTATCTGCAGCGCCTGTGGAAGAATCTGTCACTCTAGAATTGGCCTTTATAGCCACTCCAGGTGCTGCGTCACAAACCACTGACCACCTCCAGGCGTTTACCCATTGTCTCTCGAGACAAGGAGGCCAAAGAGAGAGAAAAAGAGAACCAGCCAATAAAAATCCTTTTGAATACTATGGGCAACTTTTCCAGGTCACAATGAATGCTGACAGATTTATTCATCAGCAATATTTCCTACTCTTGGATGGTTAACCTAATATATTAACATGACAATTTACATAATCTAGTAATGTTACAGCAATAAAGAACTTGAACATTAGAAATAATGTCATTACTGGATTAATAATCCTAAACATTTAAAATAAATTTAGATAAAAAATAAACTGAACATATTTTCATTCCTTTTTCTCCAGTTTCCTATCAATTCTGTTAAATCATTAATTTTCTGCTATTTTCTACCAATTCGAGCCTTTTTTGCCTTCCTTAACTGAATTACACCCTTTTTCTGCTCTCCGCTCTTATTGTCCATTTTGCTTATGGGATCAAAAAAAAAATGAATTTTCAATAGCGAAGGAACAGTTAGTTTTGCAAAGGGAAAAAGTTTAAGACAAAGGAAGTGAGCAAAGCTTAAAAGTTAATTTTTAAACAAACTTTTGTTTTGGATGTTTCGTTTGAGTTCCCTTAAATTTATATAAATGCGTGCTTTAGTTCAGGATTAATATTTCAGTTAAAAGCTATTTATGTAGGAGGAATATTATTTTACTCCAACAGTGGTCCAGATTTTGGGCTCAACAGGAAAGGAATGGTGCTCACCGTTCACTCCATTAATGCTGCCTACACAAGGTTTTGTGGGCGTTTAAGCAGAGACTTGCTCTAATCTGGCATCTTAACAAGCATGAGAATCTCTACAAGGCATAAGTAGCGTTTGTGAGCAGGATAACAAACAGCAAGGCTCTTCAATCAATTCAGATTGAAGATTCCTCACTTACACAAAAAGGACCAGGAGGTACATAAAGAGGGAATTATAAGTTAGATTTAAATCATATGCAGAAAGCAAAATTAAGATTGGGAAAGACAAATGGGATTAACAGACAGAATGCACCAGCCCTAACTTTCTAAGGCGTCTTAAGTGGGGAACAAGTAGGCAAGTGTCCCAAGTTCACACCATGACAGGTCTTTCAATGTTGCATCCATTGGCGAGGATTTCTACTGTGCACTCAGTGAGGAGCAAGATATCTCTGACAGCAACTTCCAGATTTCCACATTTAAACATGCGCACGCAGACGCCAGAAGTTGCTGTCTGTTAGCCTCACTGTTATTAATACAAAGTCTGACCATTATTTTTGTCACAGGTAATGAGTGAAAATAAAACCACCTTGACCATGGAAATGAGAGTTTCTCTAAACTGGTTGACAGTTTAAAGGTTTCACATGTTTGCAGTCAGAATGTGTCTGACACCTTGCCCATGACTAACTTTTCTGGGGCATCCACAAAGTACTCACAGCCTAGTGGAAAGTAATCGTAGTTTGATAACATAGCTATGCTACTGGATTACATATGTATTCTAAAAGATACAAATTATTTGATTTACTGGACAAGTACACAAAAACATGTTCAATAGAACTGGCAACCAATAAACAAATACTAATTTTTAGTCACTCAATAACCAGCAAAACTCAAACGAAAGAAAAACCAATAGTGTATATGGACATATTTGTTCAACATGTACTTGCTAATACACTAAGATGACACGTATCACGTTTTGGAAAAACTGAGTTCTACAATAAATATCCTTTTCGGATGATCGCTATAATATATTCCATTTTCAAAAATAATTGAAGACGAGAACGTGATCAGTTTTAGTGAAAGCTCAATGAAGAGTTTCACTTTTTACTGATCGCCCAACAGAAATTTTATGAAATCACTTGATAACCTTCTATCATTACACAACTAAAAAAGTTACCTGAGACTTTATGGTACAAGATAAATAGCCATGAGAAAGGCTCATCTTGGTTTATCCATCCAGAAAAACCCAACAGTTCCCTTCCCTTACTGTGGCATCCAGTTGTTTCATATAAAATACCAATTTGTTTTAAACAAGTTTGAACCTGCTCTCCTACTTTAATATGTAGTGTGAAGTAATTCTCCAAATCTATCATTTGTATGAGATTTACTATTTGTATATCCTAAGTTCACCTCCTTATGAGCCTGAAAAGCCTGTACTCCTCCAATCTTTCCTCACACAGCAGGGATCAGCATAGAACTGGGCAAAAAAAAAACACAAGGAATGGTTTGACCTATATCAGCTTTGAGCAACACCTCCCAACATTGTATTCTACTGGTTTAGATACATAAAAAACATGCAATTACAAAGTAGCTTTGAAAATAAAAACATCTCAAAAGTGCTTCACATAGAGTGCAAGCAAAGACAAATGTGGACAATGAGCCAAAAGAGGAATTATCCTGTGTAATAGGAGGTTGACCAAAAGCTAGATTTTAAAATGGATCTTAAAGGATAAGTGTATAGATAGGTTGAGGGACTCAATTCCAGACTGTAACTTTTCAAGTCAGAGAATACAACTGTTGCCCAGTTTCTTTGCTCCCAGTACAAATCCCTGGGCACCCAACCCACCATTTCCACCTACCCTGATGATACTCCTAACAACTGCCGTCTTCCAGCCTTCAGCCAAATTTATACCTGCTGCCATGGCTTACTGTGAAACCTCAGTTTTAAATTTGTCTAGCTGCATTGAGCAGATGTTTTTGGAGATAAAATTAAAACAACGTTTTGGACTTTCCAAAATCCACTGGGATGTAATTTCTTTAAAAAAAAATCAAGACATGCATCAGGTAGGATCTTCCCCTTCCAAATCCATGTTGACTGCTGCTTACCAGATCATTGTATAGAGACAATTATCAAGGTTACTCCTGATAATCCATCACTCCCAGATCCAACAGAGGTAGAAATACAATGTCCTTGCTCTAGAGTTTAGTGCAGTCTAAATTCAAGAGTTGAAATTATTCACTGGCTTGAAGCGTTGAGACACACAAACAATCCAAATGCCATAATTCTAAGTTTACAATCTAATAGTTCATCAGGTGCAGATTAGTACTTGGCTGAAATAGCCATGTTCTGAAGTTATTGAATTTAGTGTTCACGATAAGCACCTCTATAATTTCAAATTCTTTTCTTTTAGTGACTTGTAGGATTAACTCATTCATATACATAACCCTTATATCACTACACTCTCTAGCTGACAGGAAGGAGTGGGAACTTGGCAGTCAGGGATCTTTGGGAATGGTCCTCAGCAGTCAGTAGGAATCTCCTGTGGTGGGAGTGTAGGCCAGGGTTTCCTTTGCTTCAGCAGGCGTAGGGATGGGGGGCCCAGTTCTGAGGATTCCCCATAGATAAAAAGGGTGGGGTGTGGGAGAAGTATCATTCTCTTTTGTTCTCTAGATTCCCTGAAAATTGGCGGGGGAGGGGGGGTGGTGGTGGTGTTGGGGCTAGGAGTCCAAGGATGTAGAGGTGCCTGGGGGGAGCAACCATAAGTTTGGAGAGGGAAAGATGTAAAACTAGGCCTCTTCTGGTTTGCTGGCTACTCCTACCACATGTCTTTTGCAAACAGCTTGGGACTCCCCTTGTGTGGACTTTAAAATTACATTGCAGTGTCAATTACACCAGGGCCATGACTTGCGAATCTCAATAGGTACCCACCTGCTTTTAGTGGGGGCCTTGGCCATGACCTGAATCATCACCAGAAATATTATGGTCGCTGGGCTTGAAGCAGGGGGTTTTTAGGCAGGATCTCTTTTTTTAGGATTTTGACCCATTGCCCAACCTTTTCTTGCCTATCTGCTGGGGGTGGAGTGGAAAACTTAAAACAGGGACACAAATGTTATCTGTGTTGCATTGTTCAGTTTTTCAGAAGCATGGGAACAAGAAATGACAATAAATAATAGGATGTCTCAAGCAAAGTTTTGATTATTTAAAAAAAAAAGTTTTGAACAAAAGCTGGCTTAAATTTCTCATACTCTGATGAGTGACTTGGCAAAAATTAAGCAACTTATGCTTTTTATGTATCCATACACCTACAACTGAACATTTTCAACTCTGCAATTTAATTCTGTTTCCTCCAGCATAAATTTGCAAACACAACAGAATTTTAAGTGTACCAATACAAAATATATACTCTCCAAATGTTGAGCTGAAAAATTCAACAAGTAGCATATTAAAAAAAAATACAAATTGTACACAATTAATGATTACAGTACGACATACAACCTTACTAACATTGAGGCATTTTAATAGACAATTCGTTACAGATATTAATTACAATAAATCCCTATACAAAGTTGGAAATATATTTCAGCAAATTTACCATGTATATGTGTGTGTGTATACAAAACAAATGAATGACAATCTGCAAAAATTCTCCATGGCAATTCTATCTAAATTGAAGCCTTAGAAAATACATTCATATTAATTAGATGGTAATGACAAAATGTTAATAAGTAACGCATGACTATAATATACATACTGTGGGGATGTCCACTGAACTAGGAGGTCATTAAAAGAAGAAACCCAATTTCATCAACACCTCTGGAAACTTGACATTTGTCAGTCACTGAGCTTCTGTGAAACTTAACTGGCAAACTACCAGAAGGAATTGCTTAAGTCTTAAAAAAAAAATTAAAAGATCCAAAACCCAACTTGATTAAAATGATTACCAAATCTATTTCTTTGATTGATTAAAATGCTTTTAAACACTGGTCGACAAAGGCTTCAATGACCCCAAAAATGGTCACATAATTATGTACATCATTCTTTTAAATGGTCAACTGTATGAATTGTGTACTCTCAGAAGCTGGCCTTCAAATATGTTTCAGGACATTTTTGCTATTTTAACAGTAACTGTCTGAATGGGATGTAGCACTCAAGTACCAGATGAATTGTAGCTGCGGTGGTCTCTTGCACTGGGATTAGATACTATTCTCTACTTTTTTTTTTTGCTTACATCTAGTAAATGCAGACAAGAATTAAAAACAAAATAGCCTTGAAAGGGAAAAGAAAACTTGTTTATTTAGCATCTTTTGTGACTTCAAATACTTGTTAAAGTCACTGTTGTAATGTAGGATAAAGTGGATGCTAATTTGTGCACAGCAAAGAATCACGAACAGCAATGAAACACACTGACCAGATAAACAAGTTTTTCTAAAGAAATGTTGGTTTAAGGATAAATATTGGGCAGGAGACCAGGGGAATTCTCCTGCTGTCCTTTGACTCGTGCCAAGAGATCTTTCACATCCAGTTGAGGGGGAGCAGATGGGGCCTGACTTCAACGTCTCAGTCGAAAAAAAGCACCTCTGGTAGTGCAGAACTCCTGAAACATCAGCCTAGATCATGTGCTCAAATCTCCGGAGTATTGCTTGAACCCATGATCTTCTGACTCAGAGGTGAGTGTGCTACCACTGAGTCAAGGCCGATAGCTTTGGGCACAATTGTTCGGAAAGCTGAGCTATACATAATCGATTAATTAAAATTATTTTCATTATGTGCATCATGGACATTAAAAATATTCTGAAGTAGTATGCACCTGTTACTTCAGAACTATTAGTTTTATGTTTTAACTGCAATACTTTCAAGTTTTATGAGAAGTTGTCAGTTCTACCAATGTTAAGATTAAAAATGAACTAATTTTCAAACGAATTTTAAAAACTAATTGCTCTTTCTATATACATCCTTCGGGTAGGCCCGCAGAATTTCACTTATCACCACCTCTCCAAGGCTTTGCCTTAATCGCTACAAATTCTTCACCTTAGTTAACTGACAGGAACTAAATTGTGGAAAGGAAAAACAGTTGCGTCAATTTTTCCTCAATTACACTAGTTATGATGAAACAATTTAACAGTTCACCAAGCTAGGGAGGTGACCTCTGCTGCAGCATGTCCAACTACACTGGTATAAAAGGGTACTTCAAATGCAATACCATAGCCACTCTGTACAAAATATAAATAAATTTTCAATATCATAATAACCAAACTCTGAATTTATCTTGAAGATTTTTCCATTTACTGCGATGAATTCCACAACTGTTTCATGTAAATATGGGATATCTAGACGTTCCCACCTTAAAAGAAATTGGTTTCTCCTCTCTATGTACATGCAAAAGCCCACAAACATGAATGTTCTCATCTGGACAGCAAGGGCCATGCTTAACTTCTGGACAGCAATCAGCAAGTTAAACATGCTTTCTGTAATGAAAGGTTCTGTGAGAATTGTACAAGAACAAATGCTAATAAATCATAGTAAATACACTAACTGACTTACTGACTGCTTTTTAAAGTCTTACTCAAACTAGAAGCAATCAGCTGGTGGGAAATCAACTCTGTCTTATTACCAGGCTCTCAATTACAATTCACCTTTACATACCTACATCCTATTCATATTTTGTGTCACACAAATCCATATATAAAAGGACAAACATTTCATGCTTCAAACAAAAAGGTAACTGAATTTAAAAAAATACTCTTCTGCCTAAATGTTTATTTATGTGCCTAACACATTGAACATAAATGGAGAGCTTTAAAAAAAATAAAAAGATCTTCCAAAAACAGATTTTTACCCTCATCAATGTAATCTGCAGTTTGTAAGGTTATAAAAAGGGCTGTCATTATAAATGGTGAAAATCTGCTGTCCCACAAATTCATGTTATGGGAAGAAACAGTGGTAAAATCTGGCATTAAATTGTACAAATTGAAAAGACAAGAGTTCATGAAGCATCACTTGTGCTGTTATTCACAACACTGATAGAAGAACTATAATCAACAGGTCCTTCCCACCTCTGGTTATAATGTGGATGCAGATCTAGCAAAACTTTATTAATGCGTGAAGGCTCCACTGCATTTAACACTATATCTGAAGAAATGGGATGTTCAAAACGCTCCATCATTTGAATAATCTTCTCACGTGGAACTTGATGCTTATTCCTCCTAAAAGAACAGTACAGTTATCACTAAACATTTAGCAAATATCAATTAAGAGCATTTAAAAAAGACTGAACTCCATTTGCAGTTGTTGGGGCAATAGTAGCGTTAAGAATTAATTTCATTTATCTTGCATTAGAATGATTCCATACAAGGGCCATGTTGCAATCAAACTGAGCAAGTGTCAAATGATTTTATGATTTGACATGCTTGAACATTTTAATACCTTTAAATTTTCTCACCTATTTTGATCCCCTGTATTACACAGTATTCAATGTTGAAAGAATGGGCAAGCAACTTCAAACTTTTCTAGAAATACAAGAGCAGTGTGGATGACTAGCTCTCCAGTTCTGTGTCTGTCTCTGTCTAACTCTTATGACCAGGTGAGAAGGGGTCTCAGGGTTCCCTCTCAGCCTTTGCCTGGTTGAACAGTAAAAGGGTTTAATTTTAAAGGAGTGTTTTTAGCTCCCTGTTAGTGAATCCTTGTTCACTGCTCCAATTATAAGGCAAAGAAATCAAACAGGTTCCCTTACATTTAAACAAGAAATGTAGAAGTTCATTCATCTTAAACTCTAATCTGGTTAAGGATTACGAATATGCGATGCGACCACACTTGCGTACTTACACGATAAACACACATGCAGATAGAGACAGAAAAAGAGAAGAAATAGAGGGGAAACATTTGAGGCAATATCTGAGAGTTGCAGTCCTTTAAGTTCAATGTGGATTCTTTGGTTGCCGGTAAGCCTTGCAATTGTTCACGTTTCAACTTGTTCCAATGTAGGAGTCTTTTCCCTCGAGGTTTCCTTGTTTTCCATGGGTCCGGTGGCTTGGGGAGAAAGCGAGAGATAGCCAGGTGAGAGACTTGCTCGTTTCAGCTTCAGTTGGACACTGCCTTCTGAATTCAAACTGTCCTGTGGCTAGTTCAAAAAACCTGAGTCAGTTAGTCATGAGACTAGCTGGTTTAACCAATGATGGCTCTGTGGATTATATCATCTTAGCGGGGCCTGGAATGCCCAGTGTCTGGTGATTTTCAAACAAGTCATTTCTTCACTCCAGCAACAGTTTAAAATCAATGTTCACATGACAAAATTAATATGCCTCATTCTTGGCAGGTGGGGTCGACATGACACTACTCTTGCTCATCCAAGGTACTTTAGGAAAGATTGTACAACACCAAGCAAGAAGTTGCAGATAACTGAAGGCAACGTTAAAGAGATATGCTTTAAGGTTTTTGTAAACAGGGAGAGGGGTAGCATAGAAGACAAGTTTTGAAAGTGTTCCAGGATACAGGGATGTAGCGGTTAGAATTGAAGCTTAGAGAAGTGCACTGAAACAATTTAGTAAAATGTAGATGAGGATGAGGATATTCAAGTTGATGTGTTGAGGGTTGGTAAAGCAACAGAGCCAGTGAAAGCAGGATGATGAGTATGTAAGGCTTGGTACAGTATAGGATAGGAACAGTAGGGTTCTGGAGGTGTTGAAATCTGTGTGGGGGAGGGACAAACTTTGAAGGCTGCCAAGAAAAGCATTGGATACGTTAAGCCTCTAATGATGAATACAGAATTGGACAAATTAAATCTTGCAGTGGTGAATGTTTAGAGGTCATGGTCGTGATGTAGGAACACAGGAAGTGGAACTAGGTGATCTTAGTGACAGATCAGAAGTGGATTTAAAGCTTATGTCAGGATAAAAACAGAAATATAGGAATGGGGGAGACAGCCATTCAGCTCAGAGCCTAATCCACAATATCGTTATCCGTAGCAGTTCCATCATTTTCATTCCAATTTCCCATCCTCTCTCCATACCCCTTATTCTCAAGGAAGTCACAGAAGACTTGGGTTCACAAAGTGAATAAGGAAAGGGAATATCCTTCAGGTGCCAAGTTTCTAATGAGAGTGAATGAGATGTTGAGTTGGAGAAAGCACTGCGACTTGATGTTGCGAGCAGCCCAACATCACAGCAGTAATCATGAGAGCCAAGGGTGGCAGCAAAGAGGAGAAATTGCATATCATCTGCATACACAGGCAAGGTATCCCTTTGATTATGGGTATAATCAAATGACAATATATAGATGAAGAAAGGAAGGATCAAAGTAGAAGCCTTGGGCTACTGTACAAGCGTCAGTGCTATGCTGCAAGATGCTATACAAAGAGATGTACTGATTAAGCTGGGTCAGATAGGCCTAGAGTCATTAAATGCACAAGAAACCACAGATAAGTTCTTTCCCAAATGAGGCACTGCATCGCTGCCCATAAAAACAAAACTCAGGATGTCTGGCAGCATCTATATAGAGTAAGAAACAGAGTTAATGTTACAGGCTGATGACCTTTCATCAGAACTGGAAAAAGTTAGAAATGTGACAGATTTAAATCAGACATAGGGGCAGGGAATAGGAACAAAAAAAAAGGAAAGATCTCCAATATGGTGGAAAGCAGGAAAGATTAAATGGCAAAAATGGATGACAGTGCAAGGCAAAAAAGGAGGCAAATAATGGGACAAGTAAAGAAACAAAACAGTTATTTCGAGGAGGTATAATTGGGAAAGCAGAATCATTACCAACAGTTGCCATCCAAAAACAAAAGCAAAAAACACAATGGAGGCAGAAGTTATGATCTTAAATAATTGAATTCAATGTTGAGCCTAGAAGGCTGTAAAGTGCCTAGTTGAAAGAGGTGGTGCTGGTCCTTAAGTTTACATTGAGTTTCAGTGCAACAATGTAGGAGACTGAGGACAGAGAGGTCAAAGCGGGAGTGGAGCCAAGAAATAAAATGACAAGCGACTGGAAGCTCAGGGTCATGCTTGTGAACTTAACGGAGGTGTTCTGCAAAGCGGTCACCCAATCTGCACTTAGTCTCCGCAATGCAGCGGAGACTGCATCGTGAGCAGTGAATACAGTATACTAAACTGAAAGTACAAATAAGTTGGTGGAAGGAGAGTCTGGGGCCTTGGACACCAAGACAAAAGAGGTAAAAGAGTAGGTGTTGCATCTCCTGCACTTGCATAGGAAGATGCTATGGAAAAGATAAGGTTTCAGATTGATTACCTTTTAATCAGAACTGAAAAAAAACTGAAAAATCTGTTTCCACTTCTGATGACAGGTCATTGACTCGAAATGTTAACTGTTTCCCTCCCCAAGATGCTGCCAGATCTGCTTGGTATTTCCAATATTGTCTGCTTTGAGTTCAGATATCTTGCATCTGCAGCATTTTGCTTTTACATTACTGCCCATACTGTGTTTGATCTTGTTTTCAGTGCTGGCTAGTCATACTGGCAATGCAGCCAAGAAAGTCAGTAACAGGCAAGGTCAAAGAGTGGAAGCATAATGATAAATTTTATTTTTAAAAAAGGCTTGGAGCAGGAAAACTATTAAGTTAATCAGACAACATTAAAAGCTATATTAAAAATTAGCAAAGCATTTCAGAAAGGGAAAAACAGTGGAGACTCAGCATTTTACATACTTTTTGTTTTTCAACAACCAAGAAAACCATAATGTATAAAAGAGCCGCTTTTAAATGAATGGGCTACATTGCACAGCTGGAGGCAGCACTTGAAGTTAGGTCAGGAGAGCAGACACCAGACTATCACTTGACTAAAGAGAGAGCAGGGACACATTTAAAAAACATTCTGGAGGATAGCCAGTAATGGGCCCTAAGTCTGAAGAATTGAGCTAGACCCAATTCAACTCAAAAATATTGCTGATGCTGGAAATCAGAAATAAAAACAAAAAATGCTGGAAATAGGAGGTTTGTTAACATTTGTGACAAGAGGAAAAAAAGTCAATGTTTCAGGTTGATGACCTTCCATCAGAACTCAAACTAACTGAGTCTGGGAAGAGCAGGAAGTTGAGGAGGAAAGGAAGGAGAACACAGAAGTACAAAGCAGCCAGCAAGGCTGATTGTTTATAATTAGTAAAAAAAATGATGAGTACCACAAAGACATCAAGGCTGAGTTAGACAGATTTTGATCTAGAAGGGAGTCAAGGGCTATGGTGGACAGACAGGAAAGTGGAGTTAAGGCCACAATCAGATCAGATATGATCTTATTAAATGGTGGAACAGGCTTGAGGGGCCAAATGGCCTACTCCTGCTCCTTTTTCTTTTGTTCTTATCGGACTGAGTGGGGAGCACAGTGCTAAAACCCAAGTATCAATTTGAGCAGGCATTCTTGGGTCTGGTTCAAAATTACATTTCACATAATGCATCCATCTTTTTCTCAGCTGTTGTGCACCAAATTGACTCAGGCATTTCCTGGATGCAAACCTGGTTTTATAACGCTGTATGCTTCATAACAGGGAAATCAAATACACCATGAACAAAAAGCTATTTAAAAAAAAAACTTGACTGACAAAAATGTAAAAAGTACTTGACATTGGTTCCCTGGAAAAACCTCATCTCAAATAATGTTTTAACTTCTCCTCCAGCTAGTCTTGAAATCATATTGGAAAGCGAAACTCAGATGCTGTTACAGCCTGAAAAAGACAGGCTTTGAGCTCTGGACAAAGATGAATCTTTATGCAAAGAGTCATTGTTTTCTTTCAGATTCAAAACGTAGATGAATAAAACACATGCCTTTTGGTCCTTCAAGCCTGCTCCACTATTTAATAAGATCATATCTGATCTGATTGTGGCCTTAACTCCACTTTCCTGCCTGCCCACCAAAGCCCTTGACTCCTTTCTAGATCAAAATCTGTCTAACTCGGCCTTGATGCCTTTGTTTATGGTTAGAAAAAAAATTTGAATACCACAATCAGCCTTGCTGGCTGCTTTGTACTTCTGTGTTTGAGCTCCTTCCTTCCCCTCAACTTCCTGCTCTTCCCAGACTCAATTAGTTTGAGTTCTGATGGAAGGTCATCAACCTGAAGCATTGACTTTTTTTCTATCATACAAATGTTACCAAACTCCTATTTCCAGCATTTTCTGTTTTTATTTCTGATGGCCCTCAGCAAACTCTCGAATAAAATAGCTTTCCTATAAACTCTTAATTCAAAGATTTTAATGTTCGGTTTCCAGCTTAAATAATTTGGAAACAAACAAACAAGTATTGTTATAACATGAAGAATAACATTTGTAGTTAATTGCACTGAGAGAATTCTGATCGGCCAAGAGATTCGCCTATGCAAACATGCCAACAGTAATATCCTGGTAATTGTAGGCATTAGTATAAGTGGTAAATCCCTTCAGTTGACGGGGATGGCTTTGGCAAGAAAATCAATTTCAAGCCCAGGTTTCAGAGAGGGAGATTAAATAAAAGGGGCTGTCAAGAGGCAATGGAAGCGATACGAACTAGGCTACAAACTCAAGCTGTGAGACAGCGAATTAACTGGGGCTTGTGGCAAGATGATTGTGAGTTCAAATTAAACTGCTTCGGGAGACTGTTAACATGCATAGAGTCAAAGATTTTGGAAATAAGTTTGCAACAACAAAGCATTTGTTTTTCAGTTAGTCTTTCCCTTGCCCAGTGCAGCTGTATAAATCTTTATGCAATGTGAATTCTCCCTACAATTTTAGCATAAAAATTAAGTAAAACACTTTCATGACAACACTCCCCTCTTTTCCTGTGTGTGCATCTGTCTCTCTGAAATTAAAAATAAACTCAAAAATCCTATGACATTTTTCCCCAAGTTCTAAAATTAACAATCCAGCTCACTTCAACATTTGGAAAAACACGATTAACAAACATGCTACAAGATGTTGCTCTGAATAAAAGTCTCACAATGAGCAATCATTGCTACTGAATTATCGGTGTGAACTAAATAAAACTGTAATCATTACCCTTCGCTTTTCCTTCCATTTGTGCCTCTCAAAAAACTCCCTCTCAATAGCGCAAAATAAAACTGTTTTTCAATTGAAAAGCCTAAAATTGAAAAGCCAAGTGCATGTCAAAGAAAGACAATCATACTAATGCATGTGGAAAGATTTTCCTCAAAGCATATTCTGGAAATTACAAGCATAGATGTAGTTGGTAACTTTATTCATCTGACAGGGTAATAATTGAAGGAAAATCAATTCCAACCTTAGACTTTTGAGAGAGGCTGAAGCCAAGGAATTTATAAAAGAAAACCGATATAAAGATACCCGACAAAGAATTAGTTTGTAATGGCGAGTTTAATCTCATCATTGAATTTTTTTTATTCCTTTGCTTAACAAACCTTAATGATATTAGAGCATTTAGTTACTGCAGCCAGAAAGTGTGCATTTTTTTTTTTTGAGTAACTTCACATGTCACAATATCCTTCAAAGGGAATTGTGAAAACCATGCTTCACCTTTGTGAATGACACTTATAATAAAAATGTTTCAATTCCTTCAACTGTAATGCTGCCCAATATTTGTGTTCTATTTCTTACTGCCATGCAGGCCCCCACCTGCCAAGAATGAGGCATATAAATTTTGTCCTGAGAACATTGATTTTAAAATTTTTGGGAAGAGAAGGCCTGTTACAAGGGCTGCCAGCCACTTAGCTGAAAAACACTTGCATACTAATGGTCAGCAATGCGGAGACAAAAGGACCATTCCCTGACACATTCAACCCACAATGGACTTTGATCACCAGACATTGAAGGTGTAAGGAAGAGCATTCCAGAGACTGCAAAGGTGATAGAATCCACAAAAGCCAGGACTGGTTAAACCAGCTAGTCACATGACTAACTGGCTGGTCCAGGGTTTTTTTTAAACTGACCAGAGTTTTTGAACTCAGAAAGACTGTTTGCTCCTGGAGTGAGAAGACCTCTCCTGTCTGCTCCCATCTCTTTCTCACAAGCCTCTAGACCCACTGAGGACGCATGAACTTCAAGAGAGAAAAGTCTCCTATATCGAACAAGGTTTAAGAATACTGGGCCCTAACGAAAAGACCTACCTACAATCAAGGACTTTACAACGAGCTCGAAGAATAGTAACCAAAACCATCTTCAGATATTGCCTCAAACTTTCCCACTTTATTTCTTCTGCTCTTTTCTGTCTCTATCTGCATGTATCGCATATGCATGCTGGTGTGGGCATGTCATGTATCCGTAGGCATTAACCAAATTGGAGTTTAAGTTTAATAAATTCAACCTTTCTTCTTTAAATCTAAGAAAACCTGTTTGGCTACTTTCTTTGCCTTATAATTCAAGTTAGTGAACAAGGATTGACTAAGAGGGAGCTAAAAACAGTGTGTTTAAAATTAAACCCTGTTATGGTAAGACCAGGTGAAGGCTGAGAGGGAAACCTAGACCCCTTTCTCACCTGGTCGAAACACTTACCAACAGTTAAATTTATTTTTTTTAAGAATTAGAATTTTGAGCATTATGATCATGTTTCACTGCCTTAAACTCTCCTGGCGCAACACAAATATTTAAAAGGTCATCTTTTGTACGAAGAAAATTACTCCTACATTTCTACTGGATACTTCAAACAATTCATTTTCAACATTTAGTTGTCACCAGCAAGTCCAGCATATATTGCCCATCCTTAGTTGCCCTTGGGAAGGTGGTGAACCACCTTCTTGAACTGCTGCACTCTTAGTGCTATGGATTAGGGGTTCCAGGATTTTGACCCAACGATAATAAAGGCACAGCAAAATAGGTCCAAATCAGAACGCTTTCTGGTCATTGGACAGAATGTTATTGATGCGGATTTTAACTATGGTAATACCATTTAAAATCAAGACATTCTCTTCTGGGAGATGGTCATTGTCTGGTACATGTGTGGCATGAATATTGCTTTCCACTTATCAGCTTAAGCCTGGTTGTTGTCCAGGTCTTGCTATATGTGGACATGGACTGTTTCACTACCTGTGGAATTGTGGTTAGTGGTAAGCCCCACTTTTGACTGAGGAAAGGACACTGAATAATCAGCTGATGATAGCTGGGTCTATAACACTGAGGAACTCCTGCAGCGATGTCCAAAAATGAGATGATTGGCCTTGAACAACCAAAACCATCTTCCATTGCACGAGGCGTGACTCCAGCCACTGGAAATGTTTCCCCGATTTCCAATGACCTCACTTTCACTAGGGCTCCTTGGTGGCATATTCAGTCTATGTCAAGGGCAATCACTTTCATCTCACCTCTGGTCCATGTTTGGACCAAGGCTGAAATGAGGTTTGGAACCCAAACCGAGCATTGATGAGTAGATTATTTGGTGATTAAGTGCCACTGCTAGCACCATTGATGACTCATTCAGTCACTTTGCTGCTGATTAAGAATTGGCTGTAAAGATGGGAATTGGTCAGGTTGCCTTGGTTCTGCTTTTTGTAAACAGGACATACCTCATCAATTTTCTACAGAGTTGGGCAGACGGCTGTCCTGTACTTGTACTGGAACGTTTTAGCTACGGGATTTTGGAATTAAAATATTGTTACTGTTTTTTTTCCAAATTCAGAAACAGCCAAGGTGTGATATGAACTTGTTATTTGGATTATTCGTCCAGGACTCTGGGTCACTCGTCCAGTAACATAACTGTGCTACAGTACCCATAAGTAGATCCCAAGTAAACATCAAATTAATGAACTAGAATTTTGAATATAGTGTTTTGATTACCTTATAAAACAAATTCTAAATTCAGCTCTGCAACCACTATAAACAGGATTAAATAGTTATGAAAGGAATTCTGTTTCAGAAAATAATTTCATTGTTATTGGTAGAAATCATCAAGTGCAAGTGCATATTTTCCTCTAAACCTTTACAGCGACTGCTCTAATAAAATATTGAGAGATCCCGCAGGTTTAATACCTTCACACGAAGGGTACTTATGGGGTAACAGCTACAGAGATCTGTTTCTATCCCTTTAAATATTGCAGTAATATACACACAATAACGTTAAACAGCAAGAATGGAACAAAGAATTTGAAAGCAAGTGGCCATTTTGTGTCTGAAGAACGAAGAATATAATGTATTAGAAAGCATGTGGTTTAACATAAATGAAGATCATTTTAACATGTCTTTGATATGATTGCTACAATTTAAAGCTTTTCACCATTTTCCTTACTACTTACTGTCCACGGTAGGATGATTGACCATGTCCGTGGAACATGCTTTCTTTCAAAAAAAAAAGTACACGCAGCAATCTTCAAATCAATTGTAATATATTCAATAGTTTAATGCAAGCATTTTTTCCAGTTAGCACTTTTCAGTGTATGGCATTTGGAATCTTTCTTTGAAGCCATGTCAGAAATGTTTAACACAAGGGATCAATTCAAAGTTTGAAAAAAAAAAATCTTACTTTTCCAGCTCCACAACATTAAATTTCCACCAGGTTTCTGGCTCCCGAAAACTCACACTGTAACATCGTTCCACAGCCTGTGCAGGATAACAGTCATCAGCATCAGGATTAGGCATTTTGTAGACGAACAGTTATGTATACATAGCAATTCCAGACTTAAATTTTTATATACTGAATGTTTTGAATAACAAGTGCATTGAAGGTAGAATTGAAAGTTCCTGGAGTTTCATAATTTGTAACTTAACACCAGCAAGCCTAATCATACAAACATTTTTATTTATCACAGAAAAAAGTTGCCTTAGTTAAATGAAACATGCAACCCTAGAATGCAAATCATTTGAACTAAAATTCTGGCTCATACAAGCTGGTGCAAATAGCTTACTTACAGAGTGCAAGTAAAAGCCTGGCTCAGGTATAAAAATTAAAACCCAACCTGGGCCCGACCAGACAACAGCCAACTCGAACCCGACACGAGCCAGAGGTCCTTTAATTTTTTAAATGCCCATCCCCGACACATGTATTCGGGTTTGGTTGGGTAGCCAGGCTTTAGACCAGATATCGAGTACAGGTGCTAGTTGTTGATGTACCAGTGTTCAATTAACATCCTGAAGTTTAAAAACAACAACAAACACGGATTTCAAACAGGCGAAGGCGCCGTGACCCTGAGCACTCGCGGGAAAAAAAGTATCCACTTCAGAACATCATGCAATGTAACAAACAAGCTTCTGAACTGTATCAAGTTCTGATGTCATTAACAAAAAAAATCTCCACGGAGAATTCAGGTTGGGAAGTTTAATCTCCCGATCTCCAGATAATTTTAAATCCCTGGGCCAAGTATAGATTAAAGCAAGAGCTCAGTTGATGTTTCTGTACTTACTGCATTTACTGGTATCTTCCCTGGGCTTGTCAGTTTCTCCGGACTTGATAGATTTCAGAGTGTAAGGGGTTGGGTTAATTTCACTCGGGCGCTTTATGTCAGAACTTGTAGCTGTTTGTTTCCTCTCCTTTCCCCCCCACTCCTCTCACCTCTGATTTCTATTTTTCCTGATCTCTGTCCACATTCAGCCTGACCCGACCAGAGCCCGAATTCTGAACCCAGAAGAGAGACCTGACCCGAACCAGACATGTTTTCGGGTCCCATCAGGTTCGAGTCGGGTAGCTATGCTCTAGTGCAAGTCAACCTTAACATGCAAAGCTATTAAGAAGAAATGTGTTTCCTTTCTCTAAAAGCACTCATTCGATTTCCACTAAAAGTCATCGAGACTGCTTTCTAGCACATTTCAAAGTACACATACAGCTTACCATTTCCGCATATGGTTTCATTTCCCATGCCTGGATATTTGTATTATCTATAATTATAGGTGACCTGCCTTCATCCATAGACTTTTTAGCTGTTAAAAAAAGATATGGATTACATTCAGCTTTATACCAAAAGTACAATTAATTTATAACTTTCACCGAGTTTCTATTTATGTAAAACACAACCTACAAAACATGAAAATTCTTCAGTTTCTCCCCATTGTCATTTTCTCTCACTCTTGTGATACTCAGCAATGCTGCCACACTGCCTTTCAATAGATAATGCTTTAACAGGTCACACTTACTATGCATACTTTTTCCAATGATATCATGCTTGTTTCTTTAATGCAAACGATGGGCTTGAATCACCTGCTTACTAACTAAATTTGAAGTTGAAGGTATTGTCTATAATACTGATTTATTAATCTATTCATTCAATATTCACATACTTGATAAGTTCCATCCTACACTCTACCTTTGCCATGCAAATCATTTGCTTGGGAAATCTTCATACTTCCCTGGTAGTTCTGCAACAATAAACCACACGCACCTGCCCCCAATATATGCTCAAGACACACTGCGGTCTTACCCCACGCCAATAACTTCACCCTAGTTTGGTAACCCTCTGACCAACATAAAAACTTCACGCCAGCCAAACCTGTGCACAAGCAGACCAAGACAGATGGAACAGGTGTTGGGTCACACCGAAGAAGGGAAAAATCAAAGATAAATATTGCATCCTCCATTAACCGTTCAAAATTTAATCTAGGTCACAGCCCAATAATTCAGATATCTTAAGATGGAAACAAGGACATAGGCTGGAATTTTATGCCACTCCACCGAGCTGGAGGGTGGTTGGGGGAGGGGAAAAAGAGAGGGGGAGAGGGGAGGTGGCATAAAATTGAGCGGGAGTCTTTCCCGGCCCGCTCCCACCTCCGCCCCACTTTACGTGGGCCGCAGGGGGGAGGAGGGGGGGGGGGCGAGAAATGGGCCACCCACCCCAGGCCACTCAAGATCCGATTGAGGGCCATCCCCACTTCACCAACCACCCCCAGGACCTGAAACGCTCCCCCTTCCCACCAAACGACCATCCTTGCCTCGCCGGGTCATGACAGATTCTCACGTCGAGGTCAACCCCAACTTACCTTCAAGTCCTGGCTCCATGTCCTTGGCTGGGCTGCAGTCCCAGAAGTGGCAACCCCACCTGGGACTAAGAGGTGCCCGCGCGATGATTGGCCAGCAGCTCAATGAGGTGGGACTTCCTCTCTCAAGCGGGTGGAAGTCCCACCTCGGAACAATTAAAGTCCAGGGACCCGTAAAATACAGGACGGATCCTCGGGCCGGGCGGAAGGGGGCAAACCACCGACTTTTACTTCAGTGGCCAGCTCCCGTCGGCCCGACATAAATCCAGACCATAGATTCCAAACACCTGCCAACTCATTAAGGTCTTTCTCCTCCACAGATGAGTCTGAAAACAACCTCGAAGCAAAGAATAGCAATAATCCTTTCATCCTATTAGATACAGTTGTAGTTATTTTCGTGCACTAGTAATCCAGAGGCTTGGATTAATAATCTGGAGATCATAGTTCAAGTCCCACAAGGCAGTTGAGAAATTTAAAATCTAGAATGAAAAGCTAGCTATCAATCATCGTTGCCTTGAAACTACTGGATTGTCATTTAAAACCCAACTGGTTAACTTGGGAGGGAGACTTGCCACCCTTAACTGGTCTGGCATATATCTCACTCCAAACCTACAGCAACATAGGTGATTTATAACTGCCTCTGAAATGGCCTAGCAAGCCACTCAGTTGCATCAAAAACATCTACGATGGACTGCAGCGGTTCAAGAAGGTGGCTCACCACCACCACCTTCTCAAGGTCAAAAATGCTGGCCTTCCTAGCAACACCCACATCGTGTGATTGAACACATTTTTTAAAAAGCCTGTGCCTCCCTGAAGGCATCTGTACATCAACCTGCTGCACCATGAGTTCCAGAAGTATTTCCCCTCAAGTTGATTCAGAGCCTGCATGCCTGTATTTGTAGAGGGAAAAGTTAATTTCAGTGAAGTGGAGGGCCAGGAAGGGAAGTTGGGTGGTCAGCAGTTTTGTGGAAATAGAGTCAAAGGAGAAAGAGGGAGGGTCTCATGGACAAGGTGAACTCAGATACGGCATGAGAAGAAATAGGAGAGAAACTATAAAAAGGTAAGAGTTCATGGCTCAGCTGGGGGTTAAAACACAGTTTTTTAAAATTAAGACTTTTGACAGTGAATAAGAAAAGAATTTCCTCTTGCCGAGGAGTCAGTGGCACATCGTTAGATAATGTAAAGAGAGTAGTGAGGAGAAACTGATTTATGCAAAGTGTTATGGGAATAAGGAATTGCATCCAATAAGAAAAAGATAAATATTTGTAACAGAGGACCATACAGGCCTCTGGGATAAACCAGGCAGTAGGATTTGCTCCATCACAATGAGACCTATTGCCCACAAAGCATGAAGACTTACACAACTCTTGCCAACATTTCCAAGAATTATGCAGCTTTTCTGTCCTTGTTCCATCCTTCTCCACTGTGGTAAAGCAGAGCCGTCACCTTCACAAAACATGTAGCTGAAACACCCATGGAACATATCCTAAAAACAGAACAACATTTTGTTCTCTCTCTAGAGCTGGAGAAATTCTACAGAACTTCTCCAAATATTAATGATGTACCAAAACCACCCCCGCAAGACAAGAAAGTAGAACACAGGAGGGAACAGTACGAACAGCCCACCTAGATTAAGTCAAACACCAGAAGAATTGTGTTCACATATGCAGCTGTTCTTGTTGCTCCCTCCTCCCTGGGAGGAGCAACAAGTTCTTTCCACCCTTAAATGGGAAAAATCTTGTAACTGGGAGGCCTATCTTTTTACTGAAACATGCACAATTTCAAGCTGAGATTGCCATTTTTAAAAAAGCTCAACAGAGTTTCTCTGATAGCTGTAATTACATATTGTGAAAGGAAGAGGAAATCCATCATACCTATCCAGAAAATATTCACAGCATTTCCATTGCAGTATCCAGCTGGTTCATTATATAATTCCAGCATTCTGTTAAATTCTCTCCATCCAGAACTGCAATTCAGATTTTCATGATTCTTTGTGAACAACTTCCTGACATTAGTCCTATATTTTCCTTTCACTAGGTTAAACATGCAACACCCAGCCTGCTTATAATTTTAAGCAAGGCACCATTCTAGACCTCGGTGAGGTCCTCTGTCAGTTTGAGGCCGAGCAGCCCAAAGTTCCTTCAGTCTCTCTTTGGATCTCTAATGTTAAATATCAATCTTGTGGCTCTCTGCATCACTCCAGGTTGTGCACATCTCTTTCACATCTAGGTGACCAAAAACAGATGTAGCTATCAAGGTGCAGACCAAGGGAAGTGTACAATTTTAACATAGCATTTTTATACTTTACTAATTTGACAGCCAAGTTTTGCTTTCTATTTACTTTGCTAATTCTGTCCAAAGTAAGTGAATGTGTTACAATGTCTACAGACATCTAGACCACTTTGCAACTTCACCCGTAGATATTTCAATCCATTTATTGTGCATCCATTAATCCCTTAATTGTCACAATGTGCAATACCTTGTTTGCAACAATAAGTTTCATCTACCACTATTCTGCCCATTTAGATTTTATTTAGCTCATCTATTAGGTTACTTCATGAAACCATACAAAGCTCTGGGATGAACCAAGCAGTTGGATTAATTCCATGAGATTGAGATCTTCCTCCCACAAAGCCTTACACTTCTTTCACAGACAGTTACAGGAAATATGGAGCTTTCCTTATCTTCCACGCACCCCTCCCAGGTTCTGTCTCCTGCAATATCAAGTCTAAAGGAGGAACAAAAAGAATTCAAACAAAAATAAACAGGACACAAGACATGCTACTGACCTACCAGAAACTTTAGGCTTCAGCTAGCTGTTCCATCCAGTTCACCAGCTGCTTGCTCAAGTGGAACCCAAAAGTACAGAATCTCATCCTTTTCCATGAGGTGAGCTTCAAACACTACATCCATTTCCCCACCCAGACTGCTTACTCCCACTTTGAACAGTGCCTGTTAATCCCTCTACATCACCCTAATCCAACTTAATATCCTCACCTACATCGTTGAGCTCAAGGCAAGACTTCTACAATAACCTCATGGATATCTCCCCCATCCTAATAAAATTCCAATCACCTAAAACTCTGCAGTCTATTTCCTATTGTGCCAAGTCTCAAACAGCTATCACCCCTGCCCTTGTCAAGTTTCCCCGACTCCCTGCTCCCAGTCTCAACTTCAAAATCCTCACCTTTAAAACCTTCCAGAGCTTCCAGTACACCCCTTAAATCATCTCAGTTCTTCTAGCACACACTATCCCGTTTTTCACTGGTCTAATGTGCATTATCCTCATCCTCCTCCACTCCATCAATTGCGGCAGAACCTTAAGACACCATGTCCTGCACACTAGAATTCTCCTCCAAAACCCTTGAATTGCGACATCTGTACCCAATCTGTTTTTTTAAATAACCCTGTCTGCCAGCTTGGCCAACATCTTACATTTTCGGCTCTATAACTGATGCAAAGTAATGCGCATTTTACAACATGCAAGCCACTCTGTTCATATTGCTCTGGTGACATCAACAATCTGAAACATCAACTCTCTTTCTCCACAGATGCTGCCTGACTTGCTGAGTATTTCCAGCATTTTCTGTTTTTATTTCAGATTACCAGCATTCACAGTATGTCACTTATGTATATATGCTTGGATTCCCCCACCCCCTAATAAAATCCAAAATATCCAGAACTCTGCAGTTTATTAGCTATTCTGCAAAGTTTCAAACACCCTCTTTCTGTGGTTCCTCTCTCTCCTCTTGGAGAATCCAAAAACAAATTTTACAGGTTGCATGTTTAACTTTAAACTAAAAGCACTAGAAGCTTGGTCACGACACCTGAAGTAGTGAAATCTGTGTTGCACACAGTATTGTGCTGAAACTCACCAGACAATTATTCAATGGTCAAGCATAGTTTAAAGAATTTATGGGACGAAGAGTGAGAGGAATTACATAATGAATGTGGTCAATTTAACTAGCAGAGGGCCTGAGAACAAATGGGAGTTATATTAGACTCACTGATTACAGAAACAATGTACATTACAGAAACAAACAGAATAAATCCCAGACTCACCACTAAGCTGAACCAAACCATGATTTCAACAGTGTTCAGTTCTGGTCAGAAAAGCACAAAGTAAACACCCAAGTGGTACAGAGGTGTATGAGATAGATCCCCAGTACCAAAGGACAGAAGTATAAATAAAGGTTAGAAAACCTCAGATTCTTCAGTCTTAAAGACATGAATGAACGAGAATCTTACACAGAGAAAGTACATAATAAATGCAATGAAAAGAGTTAAACAAGTTTCAAGTTAAACAATGACTGTCGGAGGAACTGAGATACAAACTGATGAGTCAAATTCAGAACTGATGTCAAAATAATTCTTGATGCAAACTGCTAAATCCTACTCCTTTCCTCTCAGTGACAGACTCATAGTCCCAATGACAAACTACAACAGGTTTGTCGCTGTGATGAGCACTAGAAGTACTATAAAGCTGCACAATCCAGCGTCCTCAAATCTGAACTGAAGTAGCTCGATTATAAAAGGAGCTTAAAAAAAAAAGAGCTCCACAAAAAGTCCATGCTTAACTTGCAAATCAATAGGGCGGCGCAGTGGTTAGCACTGCAGCCTCACAGCTCCAGTGACCCAGGTTCGGTTCTGGGTGCTGCCTGTGTGGAGTTTGCAAGTTCTCCCTGTGACCGCGTAGGTTTCTGCCGGGTGCTCCGGTTTCCTCCTACAGCCAAAGACTTGCAGGTTGATAGGTAAATTGGCCATTGCAAATTGCCCCTGGTGTAGGTAGGTAGGTGGTAGGAGAATGGTGGGGATGTGGTAGGGAATATGGGATTAATGTAGGATTAGTATAAATGGGTGGTTGTTGGTCGGCACAGACCCAGTGGGCCGAAGGGCCTCTTTCAGTGCTGTATCTCTCTAGGACTCTAATAGATCTTAAGTACATGAAGGCTGGGTCAAGAACGCAAACTTTTTGGGAGGGGGGGGGGGGGGAAAAGTAAAAATAAACACTTCTTGGAATCCAAAATCTATTGTAGAAAAACTGCATTTATTAATGAATGAATCTTGAACTTTTCACTTACACCTGAATGGAAGTTTAAAGGTTACTTCTCAATCCACTGATAAATGATGGGAACTTCAAATTCTTACTTTGTTTTATGGCCTTGTGATTTCATCTGACAAATTTTCAAGGGCACAGCCGACTGCTACTTACGACACATTCATGTTCCCATACTTTTTTTTTTCCATTCCCATAGCTATTCTAGAAACAAAGCATGAAGGTCTGTCCTTCATTATCCACGAAGTTGACCAAATTTAGCTTCTAAACACCTTTATCTGAGGTTTTTCCTGATCAAAACAAAAAAATACCCAAAATACAGATGGAGTGAGAACAAAACAAACTTGAATTCATACCTCTGCTCTGATTCCACTCATGAGCTTCTCCAAGCAAACTGGGGTCAAACCAGTAAACTCCATTCCGACAGAAATAATCATCTGTGCTTAACACCACACCATTAGGACTCTGAGCTAATAGCAACCTGCGAATAGATATACTCAAGAAAGATTACATATGCAATTGAATCATATTTGGAAAAGCAAAATTATACAGCATATTAGTCAGTAATCGTAATCCATCAGGAAGAGTTTTTTTTCTAAAAAAGGTTCATCTATAGCAACATACAATGACATGAGACCCCTATTATAAATGTGTTTACTTTACAAAATATAATTGTAAATATTATGGGCTAATATAGCTCATCAGACCAATGGATGCAATTGTCAACATTATCTAGTGATAGAGAACATGCTGAATAACTTGAGAAATTTGTGAAACAAGAACTTTATTCCCTTTTAGGCACTTTACAAAAACTAAAACTAGCACAAGGTATGTTACAAAACATAATGCCATCTATTTCATTTGCTGCTCATTGTCAAGCATCATAGCTCATTATTAGTAATCTCAACAACATTTTCTCTGAACATTACCTCCACGTTTCCACAGATGGTAATATAAAATGCCCAACATAACAGTAAGCCAACACAAACTTTTTTTGTGATGATAATTGTTATGAAAGTGCTTCTGTTCTTTTGTTTTTTTGAGGATTCATATTTAAATTGTGGAAATGGATTAATTTTTTGGAAGGTTGAAGATTTCACAGATGCTGGACTTTGTTTTTGTTGACAAGACTCCATAGATTTTTTTTTTTTAAACAAGGGTCACAGAGGTTTAGATTAGATTAGAGATACAGCACTGAAACAGGCCCTTCGGCCCACCGAGTCTGTGCCGAACATCAACCACCCATTTATACTAATCCTACACTAATCCCATATTCCTACCAAACATCCCCACCTGTCCCTATATTTCCCTACCACCTACCTATACTAGCGACAATTTATAATGTCCAATTTACCTATCAACCTGCAAGTCTTTTGGCTTGTGGGAGGAAACCGGAGCACCCGGAGAAAACCCACGCAGACACAGGGAGAACTTGCAAACTCCACACAGGCAGAACCCGGAATCGAACCCGGGTCCCTGGAGCTGTGAGGCTGCGGTGCTAACCACTGCGCCACTGTGCCGCCTTGTTTGAAAACAACCTTTTACTGCAAGTAAACAACTGAAACCTTGGTGACCTGGGGGAAGATGTTTACAGAGACGTGACATATCAAGATTTATTGGGGTCAGGAGGTTCTGACTGGCTGTTTGCTGTTTCGTTTGAGATATTGTTTTGGTTCAGTTGGGGTGTGGACTGTGTTCGAAAGCAGTTGCAGATAAGCCTGCCACAGAGTAGCCACCACCAGCTCATCCTTTTCTATCTCTTTGAGAAGCCCTGAAAATCAAGCATGAGAACCAGAGAAACTAAAGCAGCACTGCTCCTGCGGCGCGCATGGAAGGCTTGCTGGATTAATCTTGGACGCCGCTTGAAAAGAACTGCTCCAGAAAAGATCATAGTGACCCATCACTGTATGCCCGGACGCCAGACCAAAAGGGCCACTGACATCCTTCCATATCTTCTCATTTTTCCCTTTCAAGAATTAGCAGGTATTTAAGCCAAAGTAGTTTTTTTTGTCTTTTTTATAACAGGAGGTCTACAGAGAGAATTTCTGTGTGCGCGCGTGTATGTGTGTGGCGGGGGGGGGGGGGGGGGGGGGGGGGAAATTTAAAAAGGGAACTTTCATATTTCAATCTATGTGTTAATGCTTTGCTTCTTTACTGGATAGGTCTTGTTTTATAATAAATTGATAATTTTGTTGTTTATTAAAGAAACCTGGTTGGTGTATTTTATTCTGGGATAAAGAGTACAGTATTTGAATGACCGTATCAGTAACTGGGTAAACATTTAAAAATACATGTTGTGATCTGTGGAGAAGTGGGACTAGAAAAGACAGTGCACTCCTCCCACCTCAGTCATAACATAATACAATTCGATAGTAGTAATGCCAATATTAAATTCCATTCGGATTTGAAACTGCAATTGGCTCACCTGTAGATTAGTACGCAAGTACTTTTAGTGTATTTATTGCAAGACCAAAAATCAGTAATAATACTCTGAGACAGAGACAATTCTGAATCACTAGAATAGCATTAACAAAATCAATCTTGTTAAAATACATACACACATGCATTTCCCTGTGTTGCTCATGATAAGCCAGAAGTGATACTGTTTTGAGGACAGGAGTTTCATACCAAGTTACGCACAATGTATTGTCTTACTGCTAAGGTGAGGGAACTGCCCTATAAAGGAAGAGATACCAGCCATTTACAACTCAATTGTTTGGTCAGGGAACTTGGCATATTGGAGTGTGCTAATCCATTCCCAACCAGAGGATGGAAGTGCAAGTCAGAAGCATCCAATGTTTTTCTCTTCCATGGGATGCGAGCGTCGCTAACAAGGCCAGAATTTCTTGCCCAGCCCTAACTGCCATTGAAAAGATGGTGGAGAGCTGCCTTCTTGAACCACTGCAGTGCTGCTCAGGAGAGTTTTCCAGATTTTTGACTGAGCAACACTGAAGGAACAGGGTTATAGCTCCAGGTCAGGATATCGTTTGTCTTATTTATTTATATTTAGAGATACAGCACTGAAACAGGCCCTTCGGCCCACCGAGTCTGTGCCGACCATCAACCACCCATTTATACTAATCCTACACTAATTCCATATTCCTACCACATCCCCACCTGTCCCTATATTTCCCTACCTATACTAGGGGCAATTGCTAATGGCCAATTTACCTATCAACCTGCAAGTCTTTGGCATGTGGGAGGAAACCGGAGCACCCGGAGGAAACCCACGCAGACACAGGGAGAACTTGCAAACTCCACACAGGCAGTACCCAGAATTGAACCCGGGTCGCTGGAGCTGTGAGGCTGCGGTGCTAACCAATGCGCCGCCCTTGGAGGGGAGCTTGCAGGTGGTGGTGTTCCATGTGTCTGCTGCCCTTGTCCTTCTAGGTAATAGAGGTTGCGGGTTTGGAAGGTGCTGTCTAAAGAGGCTTGGCGAGTTCCTGCAGTGCATCTTGTATATGCTACACATTGCTGCCACTGTGCATCGGCGGTGGAGGAAGTTAATGTTGAAGGTGTTGGATGGGGTGCCCATCAAGCAGGCTGCTTTATCCTGGATGGTGTCAAGCTTTTTAAGCTTGTTGTTGGAGCTGCACTCATCCAGACAAGTGGAAGAGTATTCCATCACACTCCTGACGTGCCTTGTAGATGGTGAATTCCCAGCCTCTGACCTGCTCTTGCAGCCACAGTATACGGCTGGTCAATGGTAAACCCCAGGATGTTGATAGTGGGGGATTCAGCAATGATAATGCCAATAATTGTCATGGGGAGATGGTTAGATTTTGTCTTGTTGGAGGTTGTCATTGTCTGACACTTGTGTGGCACAAATGTTATTTGCTACTTATCAGCTCAAGGCTGAATGTTGTTCAGGTTTTGCTGCATACGGACACAGACTGCTTCAGTACCTGAGGAGTCGCCGCAAATAGTTCTTAACACTGCAATCATCAGTGAACATCTCCACTTCTGAGCTTATGATGGAGGGAAGGTCATTGATGAAGCAAATGAAAATTGGACACTACCCTGACGAACTCCTACAGCAATGTCTTGAGGCTCAGATGTTTGGCGTCCAACAACCGCAACCATCTTTCTTTGTACTACTTATGACTCCAACCAGGGGAAAATTTTTCAAAATTCCCATTGACTTAAATTTTGCTTGGGCTCCTTGATGCCACACCCAGTCAAATGCTGCCTTGATGTCACTTCACCTCATCAATTCAGCCCTTTCATCCATGTTTGGAGCAAGGCTGTAATGAGATCTGGAGCCAAGTGGCCCCGGCGGAACCCAAATTGAACAATACTAAGTAGGTTATTGCTGTGTAAATGCTGCTTGATTGTACTGTCAAAGACAACTTCCAATCATCACTTTGCTGATGATTCATATACAACAGCACAGCAGCATCGGGCGCATACCATGTGCATTGATGGACATGGCATTTGTACTACTAGCAGATCTTGCTCATAGCAAGCTGGAGGGTATACAGGAGTGCGAGGGTTGAACCTCATCTAGATCTACTTGCACGAAGTTACACTTAGCTCCAACTAGCAAAATGGTAATCAAATCCAGTGTTTACTTGAATAATTTTCAAGATCAATTCATTGAAAAGGGTAAAAGTTAAGAGATGTTAAGATACTGGTTCTTTCTAGCTCAGTGTGTACGGTTAACGGTCTCTAACTTGTTATTTCTCTAGGCAAAAAGGTAACTGGTAATCAACAATTTGCAAAAGAATCATTCTGCAGCTTATGATCAATTTGTAAAAACTCAAAAATCCTCATATACCACAAGGAGACAAAATCTTTCAGCTATATCAGTCCACCACTTGCAATGACAACATTCAATTGATGCATGATAGGAAATTCAAAACTTCAGGCTATGCCATCTACTTGAAGCCAATAGAATGATAGTTGGTCAAATGTCAACTTTAAAGCAAGATTTTGAGCAAAGCTGAAACCTTCACAAAAAAACATTAACGAAGTTATTCAAATAAAGACAACTTCAGATATAAATCAAATTCTGTGGAGAAAAAAAAAGAGATATTGTTAGCGAATTTACTGGTTTAGGGACCATACATTAGCAGGCACTTAGTTTCCCTTTTTTCTTCATTGGTGTATACCCTAAGGTTGGTTATTCAGAACTTGATATTTTCTCAAGTCTTCAGTGATTGCTTTCTAGCTACCTTCCTTGCTTTTGATCATTAGGTTATCTGCTGCTATTTTACTTGGAGCTGATTAGGAAATTATGATGGCCACATGACTGCAAGTGTATATAAACACAATTAAAAAGGGAATGGTAAATGTGAACAGTTCAATTAAATATCTTATAAATAGTGGCAAAAATAGATGGATTATATTCACGAAAAACTGTACCAGAGAGGGTTATCCCTTCATAACACTGGAGCCACAAAAGGTAACAAATGATATTCCTTTGTTTTGATGCTATAAAAGTACATTAAAAATTCAACTCTTCTGAATTTCAACCAGCTGATAAATTACAGCTTTGGAACTAGTTTTCAACCAAATGGAACTGACTATGTTGTAGGTTTTAGCTTAAAATGAGCAACATGCTCCCGACTTGCCTGGATGAGTGCAGTTCCAACACTCAAGAAGCTTGGTACAATTCAAGACAAAGCAGCCTGCTTGATTGGCACCCCATCCACCACCTTAAACATCACTCCCTCCACCACCAGCACACCTTGGCTGCAGTGTACCATATACAAGATGCACAGCAACAACTCTCCAAGGCTCTTTCGACAGCACCTTCTAAACTAGTAACCTCTACGCCCCAGAAGAACAAGGGCAGCAGGTGCAGAGGAACACCACCAGATGCAAGTCTCGCACCATCTTGTCTTGGAACTATATCGCTGTTCCTTCATTGGGTCAAAAGCCAGGAACTCCCTCCCTAACAGCTCTGCGGCTGTACCTATAACACATGGACTGCAGTGGTTCAAGCAGGTGGCTCACCATCACCATCGCAAGGGCAATTAGGGATGCGAAATAAAATCCTAACCTTGTCAGCAATGCCCACATCCCATGAATGTATAAAAAGAAATTCTGAAGACACAGGAAAAAAAACATGTAATTAATGTTTACTTTTACTTTTTAAAAGACTTTGTTAATTAGTTAAAATACAAATATAAGCTGGAATGGATGAACACAACATTTTGTCATAAGTGTTATTAGAATTTATAAACCTGATGAGCGTTAACACTAATTTTGAAAATAATTTCTTGATAATGCATAAGCTAGCAACTGTGAAGTTGCGGAATACTATAACTTCCACGGAAAAACCAAAGATTAACAAATATATTCCTCTTCGGCTACCCACAATATATCAAACAGCTTTAATTGCCCTTCTGAAACTCTACAAACCAGACGCTTCAAAATCTACCATCGTTGCCATTAGAAATCAGCTCCTGGTTCAAATAAATTCTAAAGCTTATCCACAGTCAGATAACAAACAAAATTACTTTTATGATTGACTGACTAAAGCTCTTCTAAATACAGCAGATTGACAGTAGAGTTGAAATAATGCAAATATAAACATGAACATATTCTTTTCAAAAACAAAGTAACTGGAGAACTGCAAACAATTCAATTAAACTTACCGTGAAAGGGTAGATTTTCCAGAGCCTGGTGGACCACGCATAAATATGAGCACTTTATGTCCAATACCTGGTCTTGAATGCTGCTCTACTTTCTGATATTGATGACACAAGTTAGTTCTACCAGGCCTCAGCATAATGGGCCGACCCTCGGTATTTTGATGGGGGCCATAGTTACAAAAATATTGATGCCCAGATTGCACTGCGCAGTCATTGATGGGGCATACCTGAATACGACTCTCATTTGTTGTTGTGAACAGTGTACTGTTGCAGCCACTGCCATAACTGTTACTTAAAAACCGTCTGTCATGAGGAAAAGGCATTGGTCCCTGTGACAGGCCACTGTATCTTTGATAAGCGAGTGGGATATTTAACCTTGGCAGAGGTGGTCCTTGTGGTCCTATGAAAGGTTGTGGCTGGTTCCACTGAGGCCTTGAGGGGGACATGACAGTACTCCAAGTTGCATCATAGGGGTGTTCAGTAGCTGGAATTTGTGATGGATCAGTGCATGGGTCACCTTTTCTGCGAGTTTTATGTTTCACATATATAATTTTTTTGCATTCCTTATCAGTTTTATTTCCATGTTTATCTACTGCAGTATTTCCTTTGTTTTCTGCTGAACCATCCACACATTCATTAGCAAGCAAATGAGCCTCATTTTCAATTTTTTCCAATTCCTCATAAAAAAGACTTAATTCATTTTCAAATTCAACATTTTTTTCAGGCACGGTAATACAATTCTTCTCATTATGCTGCCCATTGCCTTCTTTGAATTTTGAAACTGTTAATGACTCATTGTCCACGTTTTCGCTCTGTGAGCTCTGATTGTTGTGTGGGGTGGGGAAATCAGTTCTACTTTGCTGTTCAATATCATTAGCTTTCTCTTTCTCAGGCAGTTCAAATGAGTCACTTTCACCTTGTGTGGCAGTCTTCTCTGTTTTTTGTCTTTTTGAACATGGAAAACTTATTCCGCCTTCACTGGGTTCCAAAGACGCAGTAATAACTTCTACAGCAGGCATCTGAAAAACAAGATAAACACTGGTTAAAAATGTAGAAATAGAGTTCATATTCTAGCCAGGCATGAATTTTTGAAGCATTTTAACTATGCATAATTTTGAGATCTTTTTATTATTTTTTCAAAATGCAGCTAAAGATATTTTCTAATATGCAAAATCTAAAAACAAGTCTAGTGTCTTTTCACAGTTACTTAAAAAGAGTTTTATACAGGATTGTTCTGATCAGGGATACCCTGTTGTGCAAAACCAGTCCTTGAAGCAAATGTGTGTGCATTGAAAAATTCCTATTTTCTAACTTTCAAATTAGGGAGTTACTCAGATGTCAAGCTGGTCCAGTATCCTTCATTTCCTTTTGTGTGCAAACAGGAAAAGTACATGTATTTTCCACTTTTTAATTTCATACTCCTGGTTAATTTCCTCAGTTTTCAAATCACGAAAATAAAATTATAATTTTGAGACAGGTTGCCATTACTTAAAAACTTTTCATTCTTTCTCATTCCTTTTGTCTTATAGCTACTACCTTATATCCTCTACAACTAAATTTCTACTTTGCTTTGGCTTTCAGAAACAATTGTGCTGCATTGCAGTGGTATAAGATTCATCACTTTCTAATCGATCTAATGTGGAAATGAAGAAAAGCAAATGGTTAACCCAGTATTTCATTATTCTAAAATTATAGCTCTTTAAAACTGAGAAAAAACAATGCCGATCAGACAGAGGTCAGGCAGGCTGGTAGTTCAACAGGAGATGTCTTCATTTTTTAAGCAGAGTTCGCACAGGCATCCAAGTTATACACACACCTAAAAATGAGATCAACCTTGTGAAGCTACAACACAAGGCTATATGCATGCCAAACAAGCAAAAGCAGCATGTAATAGATAGCTAAGCCATTCCACAACCAATGGATCAAATCAAAGCTCTGCAGTCCTGCAACATCCAATCGTAAATGGTGGACAATTAAAACACTAACCGGAGGAGGAGGCGGCTCCTCTACAAATATTCCCATCCTCAATGATGGAGGAGCCCAGCATATCAGTGCAAAAGGAAAAGGCTGAAGCATTTGTGACAATCTCCAGCCAGAGGTTCCGAGTGGATAATCCATTTCAGCCTCCTCCTGAAAACCCAGCATCAGAGATGTCCTTTATGGAAGGAAATCTGCCATCCTTACCTGGTCTGGCGTACATGTGACTCCAGACCCACAGCAATGTGGTTGACTCTTAAATGCCCTCTGAAATGGCCTAGCGAGCCAGTTATCAAGGTAATTAGGGATGGGCAACAAATGCTGGCCTTGCAAGCAACGCCCACATCTCATGAAAGGATTAAAAAAAATGCCAGTCTTCAGCCAATTTGATTCACTCCACTGATCAAAAAACAGCTGAAGGCACTGGATACTGCAAAAACTATGGGTGTTAACAAGACCCCAGCTGTAGTACTGAAGACTTATTCCGCAGAACCAGCTGTGTGCCTAGCCAAGCTGTTCCACTTCAGCTACAACACTGCCAGTTACCTGATGTGGAAAATTGCCCAGGTACGGTCCTGTCCACCAAAAAGCAGGACAAATCCAATCCGGCCCCATCGGTCTACTATCGATCAGCAGCAAAGTGATGCAAGGTGTCACTGACAGTGCTATCAAGCGCCACTTAAACAGCAACAACCTACTCACTGGCATTCAGTTTGGGTTCCGCCAGGGCTATTCAGCTCCTGACCTCATTACAGTCTTGAGCCAAACACGGATAAAAAAAAGCTGAATGATATTCAGTACCATTCGGAACTCCTCAGATACTAAAGCAGTCTGTGTCCATATGCAGCAAGACCTGGACAAAATTCAGGCTTGGACTAATAAGTGACTAGTAACATACGCATGCCAAACAAGTGCCAGGCAATGACCATCTCCAACAAGAGAGAGAACCTAACCATCTCCCCATGACATTCAAAGGCATTACCATCACTGAATCCCCCACTATCAACATCTTGGGGATTACCATTGACCAGAAACTGAATTGGAGCAGCCACATAAATACTGACTGTGGTTACAAGAGCATGCCAGAGGCTGGGAATTCTGTAGCGAGTAAACCACCTCCTTACTCCCAAAGCCTGTCCACCATCTGCAAGACACAAGTCAGGAGTATGGTGGAATACTCTCCACTTGCCTGGATAAGTGCAGCACCAACAGCACTCAGGAAGCTCGATACCATCCAGGACAAAGCAGCCCGCTTGATTGGTATGCCATCCACCACCTTCAACATTCACACCCTCCATCACGGACGCACAGTGACAGCAGTATGAAGGAAGAGGGCAGCAGACATGTATGAACACCAGCATCTGCAAGTTCCCCTCCAAGGCACACACCATCCTGACTTGGAAATACATCATCGTTCCTTCACTGTTAATGGATCAAAATCCTGGAACTCCCTCCCAAACAGCACTGTGGGTGTCTCCATACCAGGTGGGCTGCAGTGGCTCAAAAAGGCTGCATACCACCTTCTCAAGGGTAATTAGGGATGGTAACAAATGCTAGTCTTGCCAGTGACACGGACATCTCATGAAATGAATAAAAAAAAGATTAGTTCCAAATGTTAAGAGAAGGACTACCTTCAAAACATCAATAAGCAGTGGTTTCTTGGGGCATAAATATTGTCACAAAAGGTTTTATTTTTGAACTAAAATCTTGGACTTCTATGTGTTTCAAAGAAAAAAAATGAAAGGAGGATTTTGCTCAGTGAAAGATACCTGCAAAATAATTGGAATTCCAGAAATGTTTTGAAAGGAAGTTCAGAACAAAGAGTTGAACTTTATGAGTATTTTGAAAGGAAGTTAAACTTGTAAAAGAACAAGGAGGTCTGCAGTTTCAAGGAAATCACAGGGGTTTGGCCTTTCTTCAGAGCAGCTTTTGAACCAGGGGAGACACTGTGTCTGGACAAGTGACCATGTTCAGGTAGGTTCTTTTTTCCAGTTTGGACCCTTTAAAGGCCTGTGAATTGGACAAAGAACAAGCATTTGAAATCTTTGCTTGACCTGCCTGTAGCAAGAGAGAAAGACCATAAAAGTGCTACCTCTCTCTGTAAAGGAGACTCATCTCTTGAAAAGGAATCCGGCATTTGAAAGATAACAGATTCCTGTTGCCTCCAGCCTCTGAGGTATTTCTGCATCCAGTGAGATTCGTCTGCCTCCTGTGTTCTAAGGAAATCCTGAAATCTGAAGAACTCTTCTACTGCTGGACTGCTGCTTCAAAACCCAAGCAGACCTGTTACAATACACCTGATGGAAGACCGATGTGACGCCTGCTGCAGTTAAATTGCCGTGATCACCTACCCATCACAGACTGTTCATCAACCTTGCCTGAACAAACTGAGTGGCATCCGACTATTCAACTCTGGGACACCTCGCCATATCAAAAACACCCTACCAGAACATGAACCTCTTTTTTTTTATTCCTTCTAATCTTAACAATTATAATCCAAAATCCCCTTTTGAAACCAGCTAACCATTCCTTTTTGAATGTGTGCGCGCATGAGGATCAAGGGAATAAGGGTTTTTTATGTATAGATTTATTTCGTTATTTGTTAAGACCTATTATTTCTTTTCTAATAAATAGTTAATGTTGTTGCTGTTTAAAGAAACCTGGTTTTGTGTGGGAAAATAGTGTGTTTAATTTGGCTAGTCTTCAGTAGGTGGGAAACTTCATTTGATATGCTGTGACCTGTGGAGTAGTGGGACTGAATTAACAGTGCATTACTCCTGCCTTGGTCATAACAATATATTATACTCATCATGTTTGAATACAGTGGTCAAGTTGGGTAGTTATACTATACATAGCATTATTTGTGCTTAAAAGCTGCCTTAAGTTGCTATCTTCTGACATATGCAGCAGCTGTTCAATTGGTCACACTCATCTGAGTCCGAAGATTGTGGGTTCAAGTTCCACTGCAAGCCTTGAGCACAAAAAATTAGGCTGATATTCCTCTACAGGACTGAGAGAATGCTGCATTGGTGGAGGTTGGATGTTAAACCAAAGATCTGTCCGTCCTCTCAGGTGGACGTAAAAGATCCCATGACATTATTTCAAAGAGCAGGGGATCTTTAGTTCCCAATGAGCATCACAAAAAGAGATATTATCTGGTCATTATCACATTGCTGTTTGTGGGAGTTTGCTATGTGCAAATTCGTTGCCATGTTTCCCACTTTGTAGCAATACTTCATTGGCTATAAGAAGCCACGGGACGTCAGTGCATTTTTCTTTTTCATCACTGACCGATGTGACGCCACATAACTGTACGAGTGTACAGCACATAAACATCAAATGCGAAAAAAAACTGTACCAAAAATACTAGACCACCGTGCTCGGAAAAGGTAGCAAGTCCTGGTGCCACTTAAGTTGGTAAAAAGCTAGAATAAGGGCATCTTTAAAAATGCAACAGCCCGGAGTTCCATAACTTTATATATGAATACAGCTCTTATGTCAGCAAGCTTCAGAAACCACGAGCGTGAGTTCTTTACAAACGAAGGAGTAAGACTGCAGTCAAAAAAACACTTTTCCAAAAAGCAAACAAAAATACGTGCATTACAGATCTCTGCCGACAATCGCTCAGGGCACAGTCTGCGGCCGTTGACAGCAACGCATGACGGCCGTGACCTGTACTGAACAAATACAATGTTCCGGGAAGCACACGCTTCGCTCGCCAATCCACCCACCCACCCCGACGTTGATCCATTACGCTCAGCTTCGTTTTCCACACCCCGACACTGACAAGAAAGGGTCGGCAACATATTCCAAACTCCACCTGATTGGGGGGGAGGGGAGGAAGGGGACGACCCGAACGTGCCACGGCCAAGACGGTAACTAGGCCACTAGGCCAAAGCGTCAATTCTTCCACCACAACAGTTTTCTACGTCTTCAACCAGATAAGTTATAGCAACGACAATAAATAACCAACAGAATTCATACAATGTTTGGTTTTTAAAAAAAACTAACGCACCATTTTTTTACACCATAACTCAGATCGGACTCCGACCGTAGCAATACCGGAGACACTCAGGGCAAATGACGTCTCTGACCGCAGAGCTTTCTGGGAGTTGTAGTCGTGTCGACGACAATGCGCTGGGCGTGGCTAGTATGCAAATGACCCTCACTGCCTGGTGCTGGAGCACCTGGGTTCCGTCACAAGAGACACGAGAATGAATGTATCAGGTCAATGAACGTTCATCAAAAAAATACAGAAAATACAGGAGATACGCAGCAGGTCAGGCAGCATCTGTGGAGAGAGAAAAACAGTTAATGTTTCAGGTCGATGATCTTTCATATTGAGGTTTGAGAATGGAAGGAGCCTCATGGACGAAGATGATTAGCTGTGGAAGCCAAAATAGGGAATGAAACCAGGAAATTATTCACAGAAAACAGCATCTTATTTATTTGCAGGTGTAGGTAACATTGGCGGGACCACATTTTTATTACCCACCCCTAGTTGTCCTGAGAAGATGATGGTGGATTTTCATGTTGAACTGCTGGGTGACTTGAAGTGATGGTGCTAGCCAGGGTTGAATAGGGGAATAGAATTCTCAGTGTCTCAGTTGAGGGGGAAATGTGAGATCATGTAGAAAATAGTTACATGATATGACTAAGGAGGTTTGTATGTTCCATGTAGATGGATGAGCAAAAGTGGACCAAATTGGAGGGGGGAGGGCCAAGTGGCCTACTCCTCCTAATTCGTATGTTCGTAAATGGCCTTCTTCATCTGTATCTATCTTGAGAACTTTTGATTGTTATCAGACTCTTTGTCAGGACTTCTCAAGCATGCAAATTAACATTTAGAGTTCTGTACAATGGCTGAGCCACCACACAAATTAAGATGTTTCACCAAGGATTCCCCTGGACTGTGGTTGACAAGGCCCTCGACCGTCTTGGTCTCATTTCCCGCACTTAGCCCTCACCCCTTCCTCTCCTTCCTGGAACCATTATAGGGTTCCCTTGTCCTCACCTTTCATCCCAAATTCAATGGATTATCTTTCACAATTTTGGCCACCTCCAACATGACGCCACTACCAAACACCCTCCCCTTTCAGCATTCTGAAGGAACCATTCCTTCACCGACACTCTTCCATCATCCCCTTTTGGATGCGTACTTATGCTAAACATATTGAATTTATTTTGTGTACACCCTTTAGGAACTTGAAGATTCCTGTCAATTCAACCCTGAGCTTTCTCTTCTGGAGCATAAACATTCTCAGTTTCTCACCATCTTCTCATAATTCAGATGCCTCATTCCAGCTATGAATTTGATTGCCTTTCACTTCACCTTTCCAATATTCTTCTCATAATATAGTGACCAGAATAGTCTCTTCTTTGGTCTCCTTATCTCGAGAGACAATGGGTAAGCGCCTGGAGGTGGTCAGTGGTGTGTGGAGCAGCGCCTGGAGTGGCTATAAAGGCCAATTCTAGAGTGACAGGCTCATCCACAGGTGCTGCAGAAAAATTTGTTTGTCGGGGCTGTTACACAATTGGTTCTCCCCTTGCGCTTCTGTCATTTTTCCTGCCAACTGCTAAGTCTCTTTGACTCGCCACACTTTAGCCCCACCTTTATGGCAGCCCGCCAGCTCTGAATAGAACACAGTACTTAAGATGGAGACAGAACAGTGCTCTGTACAAACTCAGAATACTTTTCTGAGAATTTTGCTCTCTTCTTTAGGCTCTCGAGCCTAATATCTTATTTGTTCTCGACATACTGTGATGATGGCTGAAACAATATATCCATCAGTACCCCAAATCCTGTGTCATGAGCTGTAAAATGACTCAATTTAACTTATTCTGTCAATAATTATTATCCTTTCCCAATCTAACGAGTTTGCATTTATCTGTATTAAATGATGTTTGCTGATCTTCAGTCTAGCTTTCCCAAACTTTTTGCATCTGATTACCCCATTCTTCCACTACTGCCCCACCCCCCTGCCCCCTACAGCTGTTAGTGCATTTAATTAGCTTAAAAAAAGGGGAAAGTTTTTTTTGTTGGAAAATAAAACCTCTAGTGATAAGGTGAGTACTACTAAAGTGTTTTTTTTTTAATTCAGTGTTTTAATTCAGATTGTAGTGGGTAGAACAAGGCCCCTAGTGTAATTAGTATTTTTAATTAAGGGAGTAACTAATTAATCTAAGGGTAAGTCATGGCAGGAGAGCTCAGCCCCGTGATATGCTCCTCCTGCGCTATGTGGGAAATCTGGGACGCTTCCAGTGTCCCTGACGACCATGTGTGCAGGAAGTGTATCCATCTGCAGCTACTGGCTACCTGCATTATGGAGCTGGAGCTGCGGGTGGATTCACTGAGGCATCCACGATGCTGCGAACATCGTGGATAGCACATTTAGCAAGGTGGTCACACCGCAGGTCATGGCTGCACAGGCAGAAAAGGATGGGTGACCACCAGGCGGAGTAGTAGGCGCAAGCAGGTAGTGCAGCAGTACCCTGTGGCCATCCCCTCTCAAACAGATATACCGTTTGGATACTGTTGTGAGGAGGGTAAAGAGGATGACCTCCCAGGGGAAAGCAGCAACAGCCAAGCTCGTGGCACCACAGAGGCCTCTACTGCACAGCAGGGGAGGAAAAGGGGTGGAAGAGCTATAGTGATAGGGGATTCTATCGTAAGTGGTGCAGATAGGCATTTCTGTGGCCATAAACGAGACTCCAGGATGGTATGTTGCCTCCCTGGTGCTAGGGTCAAGGATGTCATGGAGCAGCTGCAGGACATTCTGAAGGGGGAGGGTGTGCAGCCAGAGGTCATGATACACATTGGTACCAACGACATAGGTGGAAAGAGGGATGCGGTCCTGCAACAAGAATTTAGGGAGCTAGGTAGCAGATTAAAATGCAGGACCTCAAAGGTTGTAATCTCTGGATTACTTCCTGTGCCACGTGCTAGTGAGCATAGGAATTGGAGGATAGAGCAGATGAATGCTTGGCTGAGGAGATGGTGCAGGAGAGAGGGCTTTAGGTTCCTGGATCACTGGGTCTGTTTCTGGCAAAGGTGGGACCTGTACAAGTTGGACGGGTTGTACCTGAACCGGAACAGGACCAACATCCTTGCTGGGAGGTTTGCTAGTGCTGTTGAGGGGTGGGGGCAGTTGGGGGGTGGGGGCGGAATGGCCAGAAATAATTGGGGGAAGGCCAATTTCAATTTGATAAAACAGGATCTGGCCAAAGTGGACTGGGAGCAGCTACTTGTAGGAAAGTCTACATCAGGCCAGTGCGAGTCATTCAAAGAGGAAATAGTGAGGGCTCAGAGCCAACATATACCCGTTAAGGTGAAGGGTAGGACCATCAACTCCAGGGAACCCTGGATGTCAAGGGATATAGAGTATTGGATCAGGAAAAAAAAGGAGGCTTATGGCAGATTCAGAGCACTGAAAACAGCGGAGGCACTAGAGGGTTATAGAAAGTGTAGGGGGGGGTACTTAAAAAAGTAATTAGGAGAGCGAAGAGGGGACATGAAAAAACATTGGCAGTCTATATAAAGGAAAATCGTAAGGCATTTTATAAATATATTAAGGGCAAGAGGATAACCAGGGAAAGAGTAGGGCCCATTAGGGACAAAAGTGGCAATCTGTGTGTGGAGCCGGAGGACATAGGTGAGGTTTTAAATGATTACTTTTCATCTGTTTTCACTGTGGAGAACGACAATGTAGGTGTAGAGATCAGGGAGGAGGATTGCGATATACTTGAACATATTAACATTGAAAGGGAGGAAGTATTAGATGTTTTAGCAGGCTTAAAAGTGGATAAATCCCCAGGCCCAGATGAGATGTATCCCAGGCTGTTATGTGAGGCAAGGGAGGAGATAGCAGGGGCTCTGACACAAATTTTTAGATCCTCTCTGGCCACAGGAGAGGTGCCAGAGGACTGGACGACAGCGAATGTGGTACCATTATTCAAGAAGGGTAGCAGGGATAGACCAGGTAATTACAGGCCGGTGAGTCTAACAACTGTGGTTGGGAAACTACTGGAAAAGATTCTGAGGGACAGGATTAATCTGTACTTGGAGAGGCGGGGAATAATCAGGGATAGTCAGCATGGCTTTGTCAGGGAGAGATCGTGTCGAACTAACTTGGTTGAATTTTTCGAGGAGGAGACTAGATGTGTAGATGACGGTAAAGCAGTTGATGTCGTCTACATGGATTTCAGTAAGGCTTTTGATAAGGTCCCGTATGGGAGATTGGTTAAGAAGGTAAGAGCCCATGGGATCCAGGGCAATTTGGCAAATTGGATCCAAAATTGGCTTGGTGGCAGGAAACAGGGTGATGGTCGAGGGTTGTTTTTGCGAGTGGAAGCCTGTGACCAGTGGTGTACCACAGGGATTGGTGCTGGGACCCTTGCTGTTTGTAGTGTACATTAATGATTTAGACGAGAATATAGGAGGTATGATCAGTAAATTCGCAGATGACACGAAAATTGGTGGTGTTGTAAATAGTGAGGAGGAAAGCCTTAGATTACAGGACGATATAGATGGGCTGGTAAGATGGGTGGAGCTGTGGCAAATGGAATTTAATCCTGAGAAGTGTGAGGTGATGCATCTTGGGAGGACTAACAAGGTAAGGGAATATACAATGCATGGTAGGACCCTAGGAAGTACAGAAGGTCAGAGGGACCTTGGTGCACTTGTCCATTGATCACTGAAGGCAGCAGCACAGGTAGATAAGGTGGTTAGGAAGGCATATTGGATACTTGCCTTTATTAGTCAAGGCACAGAATATAAGAGCAGGGAGGTTATGATGGAGCTGTATAAAATGCTAGTTAGGCGACAGCTGGAGAACTGTGTACAGTTCTGGGCACCACATTATAGGAAGGATGTGATTGCACTGGAGATGGTGCAGAGGAGATTCACCAGGATGTTGCCTGGGCTGGAGCATTTCAGCTATGAAGAGAGACTGAAAAGGCTAGGGTTGTTTTCTTTAGAACAGAGAAGGCTGAGGGGGGACATGATTGAGGTATACAAAATTATGAGGGGCATTGATAGGGTAGATAGGAACAGACTTTTTCCCTTAGCGGAGGGGTCAATAACCAGGGGGCATAGATTTAAGGTAAGGGCAGGAGGTTTAGAGGGATTTGAGGAAAAATGTTTTCACCCAGAGGGTGTTTAGAATCTGGAATACACTGCCTGAAGTGGTGGTTGAGGCAGGAACCCTCACAACATTTAAGAAGTATTTAGATGAGCACTTGAAATGCCAGAGCATACAAGGCTATGGGCCAAGTGCTGGAAAATGGGACTAGAATAGTTAAGTGCTTGATGGCTGGCACAGACATGATGGGCCTGCTTCTGTGCTGTATAACTCTATGACAGCAGATGTAGACAAGAGAATTTTGCTTCTGTACCAATTTTTAAATATATATTAAACACTACAAGAGCCCCAGCACTAATCCTTGAGGCAAACCACATGTGATTTTCTTTCATGGTTCAGTTGGTAGCACTCTTGCCTCTGAATCAGAAGGTCCACTCCAAGCCCCACTCCAGAGACTCTAAGAACGAAGCTAATCCATTGTAAATAATACACTACTGAGTTTCTAGATTTTCTTATCACAAGCCTAATTATAATACATTGTTTCTTGACAATTCAAATCAATTTTTTTCTCAGAAATTTTAAAGTGATCAACTTCTCTTCTGAAATTTTCAGACAGACACTTTGATTTAAATAGGACAGTTTTATAAAACCCTGGAGAAGAATTTCTGGGACTTTCTGTACCGTGATTATTTGATATAAATAACAGACACTTTGATTTAAATCAAACAGGTCTTTTTTAAATAAAAGCAAAATACTGCGGATGCTGGAAATCTGAAATAAAAACAAGAAATGCTGGAACCACTCAGCAGGTCTGGCAGCATCTGTGAAAAGAGAAGCAGAGTTAACGTTTCGGGTGAGTGACCCTTCTTCGGAACTGACAAATATTAGAAAAGTCACAGGTTATAAGCAAGTGAGGTGGGGGTGGGGCAAGAGATAACAAAGGAGGTCTAGATTGGACCAGGCCACATAGCTGACCAAAAGGTCAGACCTGCTGAGTGGTTCCAGCATTTCTTGTTTTTAGGTCTTTTTTAAACCCTGGAATAGAATTCCTGAGACTTTCTGTATCATGCTTATCTGATATAAATATTCTTTTAAAAAGGAATGATCTGTCAAAAATCAAGCTGATACAATAACTTGCCATTAAGTTTGAATTATTCCTCTCTTCAGCCTGTGAAACTTGTAATATAGTGTCAAAATAAGCTTGGGATCTGATCTGCAATTTGAAATTGTATATGTATTGTCGCTAGAGTTAAACAAGCACTGAATCAAACTAGAGAACAATACTTCATTTTTTTGCCATTGTCCTTTTGTTCAACCTATACTTGTGGTTTAACTTGAAGCAGTGCTCAACTTTTGTATTCTACTTTGTATTATATACCTGTTTAAAGTTCCCTCATATTACCTCCTTTCAAGGCTGAAAACTCAACATTTTCTCCTCTTGCTTCATGACTCAGTCTTCTGACAGTAAGGATTTGCTTTGTAGGCCCCTGCATTGCTTCCAGCACTTGGATGTTTTCAATGTGCTTCTGTGCCAGAACTGAACGCAGCACTCAAAATGAAACATAAGTAAAGCTTGATACAGCTTCAACATAGCTGCCTCAGACTTGTACTCTACTGATTGAGCAATTTAGCTTAGCATTCTGTTTGCTTTGTTGATTAATACTTCATCAAACATGATGAGTGTTGAGTCTGCTGTCACTCCCGGATTTCTTTCAACTTTTCTCCTGGTCAGTTTGAACTTATCTGTACTGAATTTAATCTGACAAAAATTTTCCTTTTGCAATTTTTGTCCAGATCCTTCTACAGTTACTTGGCTATTTCAGCAGACTTAACTCGGTGCCCTGATTTAGTATAATTTGCCAATTTGACCAATTTACATTGTGTTTGTGAATCCAAGTCATTTATGTGTAGATTTTAAACAGTAAGCTCCAGGAACAATCCATGAGGCCATCCATTTACATCCCCAGTTTAACAATGTATTACTCATTGCGTTCAAAGTTATTAGTTTACATAGGCATTTTCCATTATAAATGTGGACGTTCAAATTTATAATGAGAAAAACTGACGCAATGCGTGAAAAGAACAGGAAGACAAAGTAGTGAAAACAGGAAGCATGTCAGATATAAAAATTTGAAGACTAAATGTAGTCTTCAAATGAAGTAGGATTAGAGTGGATTGTAATTGGATCAGAATAACATAGTACTTAGTATTTACAGCACAGAAATTGGCCCTTTGGCCCACAGGTCTACATCGGTGTTAGGTTTCGCATGAACCTCCTTCCACTCTACTTTATCTAACCCCATCAACACATCCTTCTATTCCTTTCTCCTTCATGTAAAGAAGTTCCTTCTGAATTGCCAATTGAATTTATTAGTCAAAACATTTCAAAATACAGGAAGACATTAATAAACCTGTAGAGTGGGTGAATAATTGGCAAATGAACTTCAATATAGATAAGTGTGAGGTGTCACATTTTGGTAGGAAGAATAAGGAGGCCGTGTGTTATTTGTATATCAATTGGGTGTTAATTGTATTCAGATGGTGGGTATTAATTGGGAATTTACCTGTGCTCATATCGATATAGGAGCAGGTTGAAAGAGTTGTTGCTTTTTTGTTGGAGGTACACGCTATGCAATATGTGTCTATGTAAATAAAAACTTGTAAGTGTATAAAGAACAGGTTCCAATGTTCTGTCCTTCAATACCTGGCTATCTGAATTCTAACACCACATTTTCCTTGGAAAATAAGTGTCTGAATGGGGTAGCAGAGCAAATGGATCTGGGGTACAGATACACAAATCACTAAAAGTAGTGCAACTGGTGAATAAAGCCATTAAAAAAACAAACAAAACACAGATTTATTTCGAGGGCAATAGAATTGAAAAGCAGAGAACTTGTACAGAACCTTGGTTAGACCACATTTGGCGTGATGTGAACAGTTCTAGCCTCCATATTATGAAAAAGATACAGAAGCACTGGAGAAGGTGCAAAATAGATTTATTAGAATGATACCAGAATTGAAAGATTATACCAATTAGGAAAGATTGAACAGACAGGGGCTCTTTTCTTTAGAATAGCGAAGACTGAGAGGTGACCTGACAGAGATCTTTAAGATTATGAAAAGGTTTGATTGGTTAGACGTAAAGAAAATGTTTCCATTTGCAAGGGAGACCAGAATGAGAGGTGTTAAATGTAAGATGGTCACTAATAAATACAGGAGAGAATCTGGAAAAACTTCTTTACCCAGGGCAAAGTACTGCGGATGCTGGCAACCTGAACTAAAAACAGATAATGCTGGAAATACTTAGCAGCTCAGGCAGCATCTTTGGAGAGTACCGGAAGAAAGGTCATAAACCTGAAATGTTAACTCTGTATCCATCTCCACAGATGCTGACAGACCTGCTGAATATTTCCACAATTTTCTGTTTTTATTTCTTTACACAGAGAGTATTATAATGTGGAACTTGTTAACACAAGGAGCAGTTGAAGTAAGATTGGAGGAGGCTTAGAATCATAGAATGGTTACCGCACAGAAGGAGGCCTTTGGCCCACTGTGTCTGTGCCGGCTGTCTGCAACAGCAGCTCAGTTAATCCCACTCCCTGCCTTCTCCCTGTAGCCCTGCAAATTTTTTCTCTTCAGGTGCTGATTCAATCCCCTTTTGAAACCTCCAATTGTATCTGCCTCTACCACACACTCAAGCAGTGCATTCCAGATTCTAACCACTTCCTGCGTAAAAAAGTTTTTCCTCATGTTGCCGTTGGTTCTTTTACCTATCACCTTAAATTGGGTCTTCTGGTTCTCGACTGTTCCACCAATGGAAACAGTTTCTCCCTATCTACTCTGTCTGGACCCTCATGATTTTGAACACTTCTATCAGCTCTCTTCTCAACCTTCTTTTATCTAAGAAGAACAACTCCAGCTTCTTCAATCTATCCATGTAACTGAAGTACCTCATCCCTGGAACCATTCTGGTAAATTTTTTCTGCACCCTCTCTAAAGCCGTCACATCCTTCATGAAGTGCAGCAGCTAGAATTGGACACAATACTCCAGTTGAGGCTGAACCAGTGTTTTATAAAGGTTCACCATAATTTCCTTGCTTTTGTACTCTATGCCTCTACTTGTAAAGCCAAGGATCTCGTATGTCTTTTTAACCACTTTCTCAACCTGCCCTGCCAGTTTCAACAATTTGTACACATATACACCCAGGTCTCTTTGTTCCTGCACCCCCTTTACAATTGTGCCTTTTATTTTATATTGCCTCTCCTCCTTCTTCCTACCAAAATGTAACTCTTCACACGTCTCTGCATTAAATTTCATCTGCCATGTGTCCACCAGCCTGTCTAAGTCCTCTTGAAGTCTATCACTGTCCTTCTCACAATTCGCAATACTTTTTTCTTTTTGTCTTATCTGCAAATTTTGAAATTGTGCCCTGCATACCCAAATCTAGGTTATTAATATATATCAGGAAAAGCAACGGTGCTAGTTCTGACTCCTGGGGAACCCCACTGTATATCTTCCTCCAGTCCGAAAAAACAACCATTCACTGCTACTCTCTGTTTCCTGTCACTCATCCAACTTTGTATCCATGCTGCCACTTTCCTTTTTATTCCATGGGCTTCAACTCTGCTGGCAAGTCCATGATGTGGCACATTATCAAACGGCTTTTGTAAGTCAATATGCACCACATTACCCATATCAACCATCTCTGTTACCTCATCAAAAAACTCAATCAAGTTAGTTAAACATGATTTGCCTTAAACCAATCCATGCTGGCTTTTCCTAATTAATCAGCATTTATCCATGTGACTGTTAATTGTCTCTGAAAGCTTTCCCGCCACAAAAGTTAAACTGATTGACCTATAGTTGCTGGGTTTATCCTTACACCCTATTTTGAACAAGGGTGTAACATTTGCTCTGGCATCACTCCTGTATCTAAGGAGGATTGGAAGATGCTTGTGCAGAGCATAAACACTGACATAGACCCTTAATTGGGTCAGTGGTCTGTTTCAGTGCTATAAATACCATTTAACTATGTAACTAGCAAGTTATAAAGTCAGTTTACATAGGCATAGGAATTTATCATGGAAAATGTTTACACAGAAATGTGACAACAGGGAGTAACGTTTTCTGGACAGGAAGTGCATGTAGGAAGTAAGATTTTTAACATGCTACTAGTTGATCTCTCATCAGTGGTGGGGGAAAGGCAGTAAACTGATCAAAGTTACTCCAATGTCAAAAACAACAACTCACAGCGTCACTTGGCAGCTTCACGTGCAGCACTTGTGGCAGAACCTGCCTCTCAAGGATTGGCCTTCACAGCCATCAACAAAGGTGCACCAAGAGGAGACACCCCACTTAAAGAGATTGTTTGCTGCATGTCCATCATCTTACATAGATAGAAGGATGCCAACCAGTTGATCTCTCATGGCATCACGCAGGTTCTGTTTCCAGGTCAAGTCGGTTTAGAGGAGATAATTAAAGGAGAGAATGACAGCAGGGAGAGGAAAGGAGAAATGGAGGAGAGGGGGAGGAGGCAAAGAAGGGAAGGAGGAGAGAAGAAAACGGAATTGGAGGGGGATAAGCAAGAGGAAGAGGAGGGAGACAGGGGAGAAGAGAGAACAGAAAGGTGAACAGGGAATGGAAGAGGCAGTACACGGAGGGAACAGAGAAAGTGGGAGAGATGGAAGTGGGATGGAAGAAACAGGAGGGAGGGGATGAGTAGTGTAAAGGGGCAGGAGGAAGTGTCACGCTCATGTAAGGAGCAATGAACTATAAAATGAACTAATGAATTAACCTCCCAAAATGAACACACTTCTGCACAAAACAAAAGTGACCTCTCCTGTACTGCGAATATACATAGTGACTGCTGCATTCTGAGTCCATCATGATGTCTGGACCAGCCTTGAAGAAAGTATTGGAAATAGTAATGGCCCATTCAATGGTAATGGCTATCTTTTTCAATCAGTTGGACTAACAATGACCTTTGCAGATATAAAGTCTCCACACTCAAACTCAGGATAATAGGTGTGATCAAACATTATTTTATCAAGATAGAGTCATAGAGTTATACAGCACAGAAACAGGCCCTTCGGCCCATCGTGTCTGTGCAGGCCATTAAAATGAGCAACATTCAAACACCATTGTCTAACAATGGCCACACATTCAGAGACTTTGTATGAAAACACTCGGGGAAAGCAACTTTGATCACCTGCCAGAAACCATGCCTGATAAGGTTCTTTCTTTTAAAAAAGGAACTTTTTCTGTGCAGAAAGCAGAGCAGAGACAGAAATCCAGGAGGCTGAGAGAGAGATCTATTCTAGCCAAAAAGGAGACCCTACCTGTCATGCCCAGTGCAGGTATGTCCAATTCCTAACTTTAAACATGGACTATCTTCAGCATAGCATCTTCTGGAACTGTACTTTCCTTTTGTTTTAAATAAACTCAATAGACATTAAAAGTGGATATGGGCTGCAAAGATAGCTGCTGAAGGTCAGCTGACCTTGACTTGTATATTCAAGAACTGACTCACTGTCTGTGAGGTCAGAAGAATACCTTCCAGACGAAGAGGTGTCATCAACACCCATCCTGAAACCATAGGGAGACATTCCTGAATTGAATGATTTTCTCCTGAAACGAACTGTCTTAACCCTCTTCAGGATGAATGTCTCAGAACAATAAACAGGATGAGATTAATCAATCTAGACCGCCCCCACCATACTTGGAAAAGGAACTGTGAGATGTCACATGGTGGGGCAGCCATGTTGGTCTCCTTTTAAAAATCTTTCAAAATACAGACTGCAAAGAAAGCAGAAGGCAGACCAGACAGTACCATCGAGCCTTAAGAGAACTGGAGACTGCAACATCTGAGAGTCTCCGAACCTGTTCCTTTTCAAGGCCAACAGTACAAAAAATGATGAGACGACAAGCAATTAACCTCGTGACCTGCTGAAAATCCACCTCTTCAAGAGAATGCTGCACGACTTCAATATACAACTCCGGCTATTGAATTCATTAACTACATTTCAGGTGTGAAAATGCCTTCTTCACCGGACCCGTAACGTATGCCTTTTTCTCCAAGACGAGCCAAATCAAGTGACTTATGAACTATTCCTTTGCTTGTAATTTGTAAAAGTGCATTATCCTTTTAACGGCTTTCTTCATCAAGTGTGAGAGTGGTGAGTGAGTGAAGTAGCGTTAGATTTTCGGGGTGAATGTGTGAATAAAAATAATCCTCTTTATTTAAAACCATGAAAAGCAAGATGCTAGTTATTCAAAATGGCTATACACTCAGGGATTAAGAAATACACATCTTCCTTTTCAAAAGACACTGATTATGGACAGAAAAGGGAAAAAGAACTGGGGTTTCAGTTCTCTCTCAATTCTGTCTGTAACACTGCCGAATACCATCTTTAAAAAAAAAACCTAGAGGCAGAGATGAAAAGGTGACCTTTGAAATCTCCCCATCTGAGAGATTGAAACAGGATCCTCACCGTTGGACTGTAACTGAGATTCAACCAAAGAAACCTGCAAGAAAGCATCCGTCCGCCTGAAACTCTCCAAAGCTTGACTCCAGGGAACCAGGAGAAAAGGAACAACAGGCCTGCATCGTTTAAATTTTCCTCCAAGGAAAACAAACAAGGTTTCACAATGAACTCTTTTGAAAAACACCAGACCTAAATGCATACTATCTTTTAATCTCTATCTTTTCTCCTGTGTGTGTGTATGAAGTTGTGAATTTTCAGGGTTTTTTGTTGAATAAACATTCATCTTTCTTTAAACATATGTGAAAACCTGTCATTTGTCTGCTTAGTGACCATTAAATGCTCAAAGGTTAAAACACAAATCTAATAAAAACTGTGGTCGGTTGAGAGGCGAAAATGGAGAACCATCCCTGTCAGCCCCACCTGTCTGCAATAGAAGGAAGGAGTAGAAAGGATGGGGCAGGAGAACATGCCTGGGAAGGAGGAGGGGACAGTAGAGAAAGAAAGACGAGAGGAAGGGATGAGGTGAAGCAGGAGGAGGGGAGGTGAGAGTGTAAGTGTATTGAGTGGTTAGGGAAAGGGGAAGAGATGATTGACTGGATCATTTTAAAATTCTGAAACCCAAAACTTACCTTGTCTGTTCTCCTTTCCTCCCTTCCCCTTCCCCTCCCCTTTTTATTTCCTCCCACTATTTGAGGCATCAACAATCAGGGGCATTAATTTAGGGTAAGAGGTAGGTTTCGAGGGGAAATTGTTGCACCCAGAGGGTGGTAGGGATCTGAAATACACTGCCTGAAAGGGTGGCAGAGGCAGAAACCCTCATAACATTTAGAAGGTACTTGGATATCCATTTGAAGTGCCGTAACCTACAAGGCTACAGACCAAGAGCTGGAAAGGGGATTAGGCTGCATGGCTCCTTGTCAGCCGGTACAGACATGATGGCCAAATAGCCTCCTTCCATGCTGTAAATTTCTATGATTCTTTGATTTTATACTCATGCTCTCTCTTCTCTCTTTTTCCTTCTCTCATCTCTCCCTGACTTCTCCTAGGTTTCTTTTCCTCAGGCTGCCCGGTTTTGTCGAGCATTGCAGCCATATCGCCATCTTCTGGTGTTCAGTTACCCCTGTCCTTGCTGTTTTCCTTTGGCTTTGTCATAATATTGAATTTAAAAATTACTTACATAGCTTCACCCTTTCCTATGTCTGGAAACTGTTTCAATCCTACATCTGAACCCATGGACTCGATGGGCTGAATGGCCTCCTTCTGTGCTGTAACCGTTCTATCATTCTATGATTCATGCCTTTCACTTCCCCAACTGCTGTCCCGCACTTTCCCTCCCCCACTGTTCCATCATTGCTAGCAAACTCCTCAGCCGTACTGCCTAATTTCTCTGGAACATCATCCCAAACCCCCTGCATCTGTCATAATTTTGCCCATTCACAATCTGTCCATGCCTTTTGTAACTTCTTGCTCCCATCGACACAACTCATTGTGCCTCCTAACTTTGTGTCAATTGCAAACTTGGCTCCACAGATTCAGTCAAATCATTGATTTATATGATGAAAAGCTGAGGCCCTAGTCCAGATCCCTCAGAATGGCACTTGCCATATCCTGCCATTCAGAGTACATTTCTTTTATTTATCCTGACATTCTTTCTCCTACCTCCCAACCAATTATTAACCCATTTCACAAGGTTATCTTCAATTCATAGAACATAGAACATAGAACATACAGCACAGAACAGGCCCTTCGGCCCACAATGTTGTGCCGATCCTTTGTCCTCTGTCAAGGACAATTTAATCTATACCCCATCATTCTCCTTTATCCATATACCTATCCAAAAGCCTTTTGAAAGTCCCTAAAGTTTCTGACTCAACAACTTCCCCGGGCAAGGCATTCCATGCCTCGACCACTCTCTGGGTAAAGAACCTTCCCCTGACATCCCCCTTATATCTCCCACCCTTCACCTTAAATTTATGACCCCTTGTAACGCTTTGCTCCACCCGGGGAAAAAGTTTCTGACTGTCTACCCTATCTATTCCCCTGATCATCTTATAAACCTCTATCATGTCACCCCTCATCCTTCTCCTTTCTAATGAGAAGAGGCCTAGAATGTTCAGCCTTTCCTCGTAAGACTTATTCTCCATTCCAGGCAACATCCTGGTAAATCTCCTCTGCACCCTCTCCAAGGCTTCCACATCCTTCCTAAAATGAGGCGACCAGAACTGCACACAGTACTCCAAATGAGGCCTTACCAAGGTCCTGTACAGCTGCATCATCACCTCACGGCTCTTAAATTCAATCCCTCTGCTAATGAACGCTAACACCCCATATGCCTTCTTCACAGCCCTATCCACTTGAGTTGCAACTTTCAATGATCTATGCACATAGACCCCAAGGTCTCTCTGCTCCTCCACATGCCCAAGAACCCTACCGTTAACCCAGTATTTTGCATTCATGTTTGTCCTTCCAAAATGGACGACCTCACACTTTTCAGGGTTAAACTCCATCTGCCACTTTTCAGCCCAGCACTGCAACCTATCCAAGTCCCTTTGCAGACGACAATAGCCCTCCTCGGTATCCACAACTCCACCAACCTTTGTATCATCTGCAAATTTACTGACCCACCCTTCGACTTCCTCATCCAAGTCGTTAATAAAAATCACAAACAGGAGAGGACCCAGAACTGATCCCTGCGGCACGCCACTGGTAACTGGGCTCCAGGCTGAGTATTTACCATCTAAGACCACTCTCTGCCTTCTATCAGTTAGCCAATTCTTAATCCAACTGGCCACATTCCCCACTATCCCATGCCTCCTGACTTTCTCCATAAGTCTACCATGGGGGACCTTATCAAATGCCTTACTAAAATCCATGTACACCACATCCACTGGTTTACCCTCATCCACTTGCTTGGTCACCTGCTCAAAGAATTCAATCAGGCTTGTGAGGCAAGACCTACCCCTCACAAAACCGTGCTGACTGTCCCGAATCAAGCAGTGTCTTTCCAGATGCTCAGAAATCCTATCCCTCAGCACCTTTTCCATCAACTTGCCTACCACCGAAGTAAGACTAACTGGCCTGTAATTCCCAGGGTTGTTCCTATTCCCTTTCTTGAACAGGGGCACAACATTTGCCACCCTCCAATCACCTGGTACCACCCCCGTCAGCAGAGAAGATGAAAAGATCATTGCCAGCGGCTCTGCAATTTCATCCCTTGCTTCCCATAACATCCTTGGATATACCCCGTCAGGCCCGGGAGACTTGTCTATCTTCAAGTTATTCAAAAACCCCAACACATCTTCCCTCCTAACGAGCACTTCCTCGAGCTTACCAGTCTGCTTCCCACCGTCCTCTTCAGTAATACACCCCTTCTCATTCGTAAATACCGAAGAGAAGTACTCATTCAAAACCTCACTTATCTCTTCCGGCTCAACACACAGTCTCCCGCTATTGTCCTTGACCGGACCTATGGTCCCCCTAGTCATCCTCATATTTCTGACATACGCGTAAAAGGCCTTGGGGTTTTCTTTTATCCTACCTGCCAAGCATTTTTCATGCCCTCTCTTAGCTCTCCTAATCCCTTTCTTCAGATCCTTCCTGGCCATCTTGTATCCCTCCAGAGCTATGCCTGTGCCCTTTTTCCTCAACTTTATATACGCATCCTTCTTCTTCCTAACAAGACTCTCAACCTCTCTTGTCAACCACGGTTCCCTCACATGACCATCCCTTCCCTGTCTGACAGGGACATGCTTATCAATGGCCCCTACTATCTGCTCCTTGAAAAAGTTCCACATTTCGACCGTGCCCTTCCCTGCCAGCATATGCTCCCAACTTATGCTCCTCAGTTCCTGCCTGACAGCATCATATCTACCCTTCCCCCAATTGTAAACCTTGCCCTGTTGCACATACCTATCCCTCTCCATTACCACAGTGAATGCTACAGAATTGTGATCACTATCTCCAAAGTGCTCGCCCACCAACAGCTCTATCACTTGCCCTGGTTCATTACCTAGTACCAAATCCAATATTGCCTCCCCTCTGGTCGGGCAGTCTACATACTGAGTCAGAAAAGCTTCCTGGACATACTGCACAAACACTACCCCATCCAAACTATTCGATCTAAAGAGTTGCCAATCAATATTTGGGAAGTTGAAATCCCCCATAATTACTACCCTGTGACTTCTGCTCCTTTCCAAAATCTGTTTCCCAATCTGCTCTTCCACCTCCCTGCTGCTATTGGGGGGCCTATAGAAAACTCCCATCAAGGTGACTGCTCCTTTCCTGTTCCTGACCTCAACCCACAGTGCCTCAGTCGGCAGATCCTCCTCGAAAATTCTTTCAGCAGTTGTTACACTATTTCTAACTAACAATGCCACCCCCCCACCTCTTTTACCACCATTCCTAATCTTATGAAAACATCTATAACCAGGTACCTCCAAAAACCATTCCTCCCCCTCACCTATCCATGTTTCAGTGATGGCCACAACATCGTAGTCCCAAGTGCCCATCCACGCCTTCAATTCACTCACCTTATTCCTGATGCTTCTTGCGTTGAAGTATACGCACTTTAACCCTTCTCCGTGCCCATCTGTCCTCTGTGACAGTGCTACCTTCCCCAATACCTCACTACACTCTTTGTCTTTCTGAGTGGACCCACTGGTCCCTGGATTACAAGTCCGGTTCCCATCCCCCTCCCAAACTAGTTTAAACCCTCCCGAACAGTACTAGCAAACCTCCCTCCCAGGATATTGGTGCCCCTCTGGTTCAGATGCAGCCCGTCCTGTTTGAACAGGTCCCATCTTCCCCAGAATGCAGTCCAATTATCCAAGAACTGGAAGCCCTCCCTCCTACACCATTCCTGCAGCCACGTGTTCAGCTGTGCTCTCTCCCTATTCCTAGCCTCACTATCACGTGGCGCCGGCAACAAACCAGAGATAACAACTCTGTCCGTCCGAGCTTTCAGCTTCCAGCCTAACTCCCTAAACTCACTTCTAACATCTGTGCCACCCTTCCTTCCTACGTCGTTGGTGCCAATGTGCACCACGACCTCTGGCTGCTCCCCCTCCCCTTTAAGGATCCTGAAGACGCGATCACAAACATCACGGACCCTGGCACCAGGGAGGCAACAAACCATCCGTGCGTCTCGCCTGCGCCCACAGAACCGCCTGTCCGTACTCCTCACCATCGAGTCCCCGATGACTAGTGCTCTCCCATTCTCCCTCCTTCCCTTCTGAGCCACAGTGCAGGACCCCGTGCCAGAGGCCCGGTCACTGCAGCCTGCCCCCGATAGGCCGTCCCCCCCAACAGTATCTAAAACTGTATACTTGTTGTTGAGGGGAACGACCACAGGAGATCCCTGCACTGACCTCTTCCCACCTCTAACTGTTACCCAGCTGCCTTTGATTTGTGGAGTAACGACCTCCGTGTAGCTTCTATCTATCAACCCCTCAGCTTCCCGAATGATCCTCAGTTCATCCAGCTCCAGCTCCAATTCCCTAACACGGTCTGATAGGAGCTGGAGACGGATGCACTTCCAGCAGGTGAAGTCGGCAGGGTCACCGGAGGTTTCCCTCACCTCGAACATTCTGCAGGAGGAGCAAGACACTACACTGGCTGCCATTTCTTTTATTCAATGACCCCTTAGTTAAGTACAACTATAGATATTAACAAAAACAGTAAATAGCTTACCTGTTCAGTCCTTTTTGGCTAGAGGAGGAGGGTAAAAAGGGTCTTATTATTAGGTTAGAGGAGGAGGATGGGTGGGAGACACTACATGTGTAGTGGCTCGGGTTTACTCAGCTCCGCACCTTTAAGGAAAATACCCACCCAGGAGTCCTCGCTGCCGACCAGCTTCCGGTTTCTCCGGCGCCAAAAGAAACTCAAAGACAAGGAAAACAGTAAGTAAAACAGTAAGTACTTACTTTTAAAACACAGCTCCTGATGCCTTCACTCACCCACCGAAGAGTCGCTACCTTCTCCTGCTGCTCCGCCGGGAAATGAGGCCGAGTCCACGGAGCTCCGCACCTTTAAGGAAAATACCCACCCAGGAGTCCTCGCTGCCGACCAGCTTCCGGTTTCTCCGGCGCCAAAAGAAACTCAAAGACAAGGAAAACAGTAAGTAAAACAGTAAGTACTTACTTTTAAAACACAGCTCCTGATGCCTTCACTCACCCACCGAAGAGTCGCTACCTTCTCCTGCTGCTCCGCCGGGAAATGAGGCCGAGTCCACGGAGCTCCGCACCTTTAAGGAAAATACCCACCCAGGAGTCCTCGCTGCCGACCAGCTTCCGGTTTCTCCGGCGCCAAAAGAAACTCAAAGACAAGGAAAACAGTAAGTAAAACAGTAAGTACTTACTTTTAAAACACAGCTCCTGATGCCTTCACTCACCCACCGAAGAGTCGCTACCTTCTCCTGCTGCTCCGCCGGGAAATGAGGCCGAGTCCACGGAGCTCCGCACCTTTAAGGAAAATACCCACCCAGGTGTCCTCCATTTGCTTTCAATTTTGCTAATAATTTCTTATGCAGAACCCTATCAAATGCCTTCTCAAAGTTCATAGAGGCAACATCCCAAGACATTCCTTTATCCATCATGTTTGTGACTTCCTCACAAAAATTCAACAGGATCAGTCATACATGACCTGCCCTTCACAAAGTAATGTTGACTTTTTTGATCAGTTTATGCCTGCTCAAGTGCTGAGCCACTCAGTCCCTGATAGGAACATAGGAACACAGGAACATAGGAGCAGGAGTAGGCCATTCAGCCAATTGAGCCTGCCCCGCCACTTAATATGATCATGGCTGACCATCCACTTCAATGCCTTTTTCCCACACTATCCTCATATCCCCTCATGTAATTTGTATTTAGAAATCTGTCAATCTCTGCTTTAAACATACTCAATGACTGAGCTTCCCACAACCCTCTGGGGTAGAGAATTCCAAAGATTCACAACCCTCTGAGTAAAGAAATTTCTCCTCATCTCTCTCCTAAGTGGCTTCCCCCTTATTTTGAAATTTTGTCCCCTGGTTTTGGACTCCCCAACCAGGGGAAACATCTTGGCTGCATCTACCCTGTCTATCCCTTTACATATTTTGTATGTTCCAATGAGATCACCTCTCATTCTTTGAAACTCTAGAGAATATAGGTCCAGTTTCCCCAATCTCTCTTTTTGGACAGTCCCGCCATCCCGTGAACAAGTCTGGTGAACCTCGTTGCACTCCCTCTATGGCAATAATATCCTTCTTAAGGTAAAGGGACCAAAACTGCACACAGTACTCCAACTGCGGTCTAACCAAGGTTCTATACAATTGAAGCAAGACTTCACTACTCCTGCACTCAAATCCTCTTGTGATAAAGGCTAACATACCATTAGCCTTCTTAATTGTTTGCTGCATCTGCATGTTAGCTTTCAGTGACTTATTGACAAGGACACCCAGGTCCCTTTGTACATCTACACTTACTAATCTTTTACCATTTAAGAAATACTTTGAACATCTATTCCTCCTACCAAAGTGGACAATCTCACATTTTTCCACATTATATTCCATCTTCCACATTCTTGCCTACTCACTAAGTCTGTCCAAATCCCCTTGAAGCCTCTTTGCATCTTCCTAACAACACACATTCCCACCTAATCTTGTGTCATCCGCGAACTTGGAAATATTACATTTGGTCCCCACATCCAAATCATTGATATATATTGTGAACAGCTGGGGCCCAAGCACTGATCCCTGCGGTACCCCACTAGTCACAGCCTGCCAACGCGAGAATGACCCGTTTATTCCAACTCTCTGCTTTCTGCCTGTTAACCAATCCTTAATCCATGCCAATATATTACCTCCTATCCCATGTGCTTTAATTTTGCTAACCAACCTCCTGTGGGGGACTTTATCAAAAGCCTTCTGAAAATCCAAATATACCACATCCACTGACTTCCCTTTATCAATTCTGTTAGTAACATCCTCAAAAAACTCCATCAGGTTCGTCAAACATGATTTCCCATTCATAAATCTATGTTGACGATGCCCAATCAGATCATTATTATCCAAGTGTCCATTTATCACATCCTTTAGAATAGATTCTAGCATTTTCCCAATGACTGATGTAAGACTAACAGGTCTGTAATTCCCTGTTTTCTCTCTCCCTCCCTTCTTAAATAGTGGGGTGACATTTGCGTCCTTACAATCTGCAGGAACCATTCCAGAATCTATAGAATTTTGGGAGATGATCACCAATGCATCCACCATCTCCATAGCTACTTCTTTAATCACTCTGGGATATAGAATATAAGGTCCTGGGGACTTATCAACCATCAGCCCCATTAATTTCTCCAATACAGCCTTCTTACTAATACTAATTTCCTTCAATTCCTCATTCCCCCTAATCCCTTGGATCTCTAATTCTGGGAGATTTATTGTATCTTCCTCATTTAAGACTGACACAAAGTAATCATTTAGCTTCTCAGTCATTTCTCTATTCTCCATTATAAATTCTCCTGACTCTGCCTGTAATGGACCCACATTTGTCTTAGCCAAACGTTTCTTTTTTACGTACCTGTAGAAGCTTTTACAGTCCATTTTTATATTTTTTGCTCGCTTACATTCATATTCTGTTCTCCCTTTATCAGTTTCTTGGTCCCCCTTTGCTGTATTCTAAAATCCTCCCAATCTTCAAGTTTACTACTATTTCTGGCAACTTTATAGGCCTTTTTTAATCTTATACAATCCGTAACTTCCTTTGTTATCCACGGTTTGACTGCCTTTACTTTTGGGGTTTTTGTGCCTTGAAGGAATCTATAGTTGCTGTAAACTATGTAATATTTCTTTAAAGACTATCCATTTCCTATGTACTGTCATACCAATTTTCCCCAATCCACTGCAGCCAATTTGGCCCTCATGGATGGAAAGCAGACAGTAGATTCAAGAGGGAGAAAAGAAAAGTTGGAAATGGAAGATAGAAAATTAGTAAGCTTGTTTGGAAGGCAGAGGAAACAATGGCTAGAAAAATAGACAACAAGGAAGTTTGGCGGTGCTAAATGGTATATACTTCAATGCAACAAGTCTAGGGAATAAGGTAGATGAGCTGAGAGCACAGATTGATGCGTGAAAGTATGATATTATAGCTATTACTCAGACAGGGCTCAAAAAAGGGCAGGAATGGCAGCTCAACATTCCTGGTTACAGGGTTTTCAGACAAGATAGAGAGGGGGATAAAAAGGGGATGGGGTCGCAATATTGATTAAAGAAGCAATTCTAGCTGTAAGGAGGGGTGATATGATAGAAGGATCATCAAATGAGGCTACGTGGATTGAAGTGAAGGACAATAAAGGGGCAATCACACTACTGGGAGTGTACTATAGACCACCAAACAGTTAGAGAGAGATAGAAGAGAAAATATATAGGCAAAGTGCAAAAACAATAGGGCAGTAATAGTGGGGGATTTCAACTATTCTAATATTAAACTGGGATAGAATTAGTGTGAAAGGCACAGAGGGGGGCTGAATGTTATTATCTGGCTGCTGGGAGTGGCGGCAGGTGCGTAAAATGATGGTGGTCCTGCCTGTGACCTTAGCAGCCATGCTGCTGCGATTACACGGCGGTGGCCATTTCACATAATGATGGTGGCTGTCCTCCCCAATCATGTGGCAGGGGTGGCATTGGTGACGCCATTCACGGCGTCACCTGATGTTGGAGCAGGTGCTGGCGCCATCTTTAAAAGGCTGCCAAACCCTGCATTTACTCTCTGCATTCATTCATCATCAGGTCCTTGAGGCTAAAAGTCTTTGCTCTGCATCATTATGACAATATCAGATATACGATCAAGGGTGGCCCCACTTTTCAGTGATGCCTCCCTACTGATTCTCCTTCAGGCTGCAAGGGAAAGGTGGGAGATTCTTTTCCCCAGCGATGGCAAGAAGAGGTGCTTCTGCTTGATCAAGCAAGTCTGGATGGAAATCGCAGAGGAGGTCAGTAGCCGTGGGTCACCCGTTGGAACTGGGTCCAATGCAGGAAGAAGGTCAATGACCTCCTATGCTCAGCCAAGGTAAGTTGCGCGGTTCAAGATAGCTTGTTATGATCTGCTTTCTCACAAGTGTAATGCCGCATGGTTGCCAGAGCCGTTCCACTGGCAGGAAGGTCATAGCAGAATGATGGCAGATGACTGACTGCATAAGTGAGACCAGTCTCCCTCGTTTCTAACTCAGCCCAAGCGAGACCCATGACAGGTTGAGTCAGTATGAGAGAACAGACATCCCCAAGTTGCTGATGAGGGGCCCATGTTAGTATTTCCATGATGTAGATAGGTTTGGGACTTGGCATTAGCTGCATCCTTGATCTTTCAGAAGAGGGCCCACAACAGCAGGGAGGCAGCCAAGACCAGTGGTAGGGTGCCCCACCTGCGGCCTTTGTCTCAGGTCCAAGAGGAGGTGCTCAAGTTAGCTGGAAGCCAAGGAGCAGGTGCCAGATCCGCTGTCGAGCCTTGGGTCCCAGCTGAAGAGAGTGATTATTGCCAAACACAGAATGAATTGGAATTACATTTTATAGAGAAACACAATTCTGTCATCATTGGGACATGTGTACACTAACACCTAAATGTCAGTTGTTTACATTGTATCTTGCAGGGCACCCCTCGCAAATGATTCCAGACAATGATCGAATGACGACAACCTCTGAGGACAGGGAACACTTAGAAGATGCACTGTCGCATAACTTTCCTGCACCTTCTACCAGCGCAGATACTCTCACCTTTGTGTGTTTCTGCTTGGCTGTAGAATCAGGGTCACAGGCTGATGAGAGCACAACGCATACACACGAGCATCTGGCTGCAGCAGAGACAGCTGAGTCATCTGGCAGTCGGAGGACTGGGTGTCCAGGCGCATGCTGAGCCCCCAGGCTAATGACGAGCCTCTATTGTTGACAGCATAAGGCATGCTGGAGTTGCAGGAAAAGGTAAGGCAACATCTGGCAGAGTTGCCAGAGGCCATGTGGAGCCATGAGCAGATAATGGAGGAGTCCATCCATATCATGACTGCTGTCATATCATAGGCATGTGAGTGCATGGGTTCATCCATTGGGAGATTGGCGGCCCTCTTGAAGAGCCACACTCCGCAGATGCGCCATGACCTGCAAACCCTCGCCTTGGCCATGACTTCAAATCAACAGTGGCTGGGTGAGAGAAGGATTAGGAGCCTGGAGAGTTTTCCTGCTTCCTAGTCCTTCTGTGGAGAACAGGAAGGTTCCAACAAGCCTTGAGAGGACGGAGGAGAGGATGCACTCCACATCTGGGGTCTCCCCTTAGGGCGATTCGAGTGTGGACACGGGCTCCTCAGGCCCCCCCACCAGTGAGTCCAGCTCCAGCAGCCGTGATGCCTAAGGACAGTCCTGCATCAGTGCAGGAAGCCTTCAGGCAGCCGGGGCCCTCCAGGGCTCACGCACCCAGAGGACGAATGCTGAAGTCATCACAGGCCAAGGGACATCCTGATAAGCACCGTGCCTCCAGTCCAGCTGCTATCGTAGAAGTTACACTGCAAAGGAACACCTGCAAAAGTATTAAAAAGACACCTTGACACACATGGGTATTCACGGGAGAGACGGATATGTGGTGTTTAGTTTAATTAAATGTGCTTTACTATAATCATTCTTCATTGTTTGAAAATCACATTCCAAGGAGTGATTGTGACTCCTGCAATCCCATCATAAGCTTTACAGCATTGCCAATGTGACCATTGACATCATTAAAGTCTCAATGAGCATGATGTTTCATTGCATGAATGATGTCACATAGACAGTGGCTCAATTTGTTGCTGCCATTCATGCTAGAGAGACAGTACAGAGGGGTAAGACTTGAGACTACATGCATGATGGTGAGTTTTTGCAGCAAGCATATTTATTGCAATTCATGGATTGTGAAAACGTGATATTATTAGTCTCTGCCTTGCCTCCCTTGTGCGCTGCTCACCCTATCTGGCCTCCATCACTGTGCTCTGATCTTCCATGAGTGCTTGGCCTTGTGTGCCCTCATCGTCGGAGCATGTCTCATGCTCTCGTATTTCTTCATCCTGCAAGGCCTCCCCCTCTTTAGTGCTATGTTGTGTAGAAAGTAGCAGACCACAACAATGCATGCAACCCTCTCTGGGGCATACTGAAGGCCTCCACCAGATCTATCGAGGCAGCGGAACCGCATCTTCAGCATCCCAATGGCCTGCTCGATAGTCGCTCGGGTGAAACCCCTTCCTGTTTATGCGGGCAACAGGTTGGTCCATGGGAGCCTTACTCACACCTTGGACCTATAGGAATCCCGCAATGCCCCCAAATCCAATGGCCCTCTTGGTCTGACTCTCAGAACCTGTCCTGTAGTGCACATAGTCATTAGCCCTCCTGAACAGATCATTGGTCACGTCCTTGATGTAGCGGTGCACTGCGGATTGAGAGACCCCAAACATGTTGCCGGTAGATCCCTGGAATGATCCAGAGGCATAAAAGTTTAGGGCTACGGTAATTTTGAAGGCTACAGGTGACATATGTGGGTCTCTCAATCCGCAGCGCACCGCTGCATCAAGGAGGTGACCAATGCTCTGTTCAGGAGGGTGACCACCAAAACCCATTGGTTGCAAATCATTGTTTAGCAGCGCACAGAGTTCTGTGACATCCTCTCTGGCCAGCCACATTCTTCTCTGGCATTTTTGCTCAGACAACTGCAGGTATGTCAGCCGAGTCCTATAGACTCGCTGGCGTATCTGGGCTCTTCTTTGCCTTGGCGGCTACTGCTACGTATGTCTGGAAGCTTCCTCTTGAGCCGTAGCTGCCTCTTGGCCCCGTACCAACACTATTTCTGTACCCTGTACTGGACCCCCAACAAAAAACACAGAAACACTTCCTGAGTTCCCCCCTCCCAACACAATACACTTGCTGAGTTCCACTCTACCCTCCCAACACAATACACTTGCAGAACTCCCTGTTCCCCTCACACACACAATGCATTTGCAGATTGAACTTAGTGGCAATGTCTGCTTGAAAAACCACTTCCCCTAGATAACAAAGGTTAACTTACCTACACTCTCGAGGCAACAAGGACTCTCACCTCGGTAGCGCCTGCTTTTCAAAGATGTGAAACTGAAGGCACGTGAGTGCCGCACGTCATGCACAAGATTGTGAATGCCTGGTAGGATCGCAGCAAATTAAATCCAAATGTATGCAAAATAGTATGTAACAGATTTAAATTATGATGCCGTTGCGTCGGGGTGGAAGAGCCGCCACAGCACATCGCCACGTCCGACAAAATTAGGAACCAGCATTACAGCATCGGGTTCCGTGGCAGACGACTCCACGCGGATTCTCCAGCTCCCCCCATCAAAAAACCCGCCTTCCACAGGACCATAAAATCCAGCCCAGGAAACTGAATTCTTAAAATGCATCCAGGAGAACTTTTTTAGTAAGTCCAACCGCAGAGGGGGTGGTTCTGGACTTAGTTTTAGGGAATGAAGCTGGGCAGGCAGAAGCAGTATCAGTTGGGATGCACTTCGGTGGAAGTGATTAAATTCAGTTAGATTTAGGGTAGTTATGGAAAAGGATAACGATAAAACAAGAATCAAAGCTAATTTTACTAAGCTGAAATTTGATTTCGCCAAAGTGGACTGGAAACAGCTAATTGAAGGTAAATCAGTGCCAGATCAGTGGGAGGCATTTGAGGAAGAAATAGTGAGGATTCAGAGCAAGTATGTTCCCTTAAAGAAAAAGGGAGGGACTAACAAATCCAGTGGCCCCTGGATATCAAGGGGCTTAAAGGAGAGGATGAAGAATAAAAGGGAAGCTTATGACAGATACCACGGGTTTAATACTGCAGAAAACCTAAAGAAGTCTAAAAAGTGTAGGGGCAAAATTAAAAAGGAAATTAGGAAAGCAAAGAGAAGACATGAAAAAATATTGGCAAATAAAATCAAGGAAAACCCAAGATTTTTTATAAATATATAAAGAGCAAGAGGATAATTAAAGAAAGAGTAGAGCCTTTAGAGACCATAAGGGTAACCTGTGTGTGGAGGCAGAGGACATTGCTATGGTTCTTCATGAATACTTTGTATCTGTTTTCACAAAAGTGAGGGATGATACAGACATTGCAATCAGGGAGGAAAGGAGTGTGAAATGTTAGATGAAATTAACATAGAGAGGAAGTATTTCGGGGTTCAATATTTTTGAAAGTGGAGAAGTCACCAGACCAAATGAAATGGATCCTAGTCTGTTGAGGGAAGCAAGAGAAGAAATAGTGGAAGCTCTGACCATCATTTTCCAATCCTGTCTGGCCATAGGTGTGGTGCCAGAGGACTAGAGGACAGCTAATGTTGTACAACAGCTTAAAAAGGGAGAAAGGGATAGACCAAATAATTAGAGTCCAATCAGCCTAATCTTGGTGGTGGAAAAATTATTGGAAAAAATTCTGTGACAGGATGAATCTTCACTTTGAAAGACACAGATTCATCAAAGACAGTCAGCAGGAATTTGTTAACGGAAGGCCGTGTCTGATGAACATGATTGAATTTTTCTGAGGTGGTAACAAGGAGGGTCAATGAGGGTTGTGCATTTGATGTAGTCTATATAGATTTTAGCAAGGCTTTTGATATGGTTCCACATGGCAGTCTGCTCACACAAGGTGGCAAATGGAGTATAATATGTGAAGTTATTCACTTTGGTAGTAATAATAGAAAAGCAGAATATTTTTAAAAAGGCATGAAACTTCTAAATGTTGATGTTCAGAGGGACTTAGGTGTACTCATACAAGGTACACAAAAAGTTAGCATGCGGGTACAAGCAATGAGGAAGGCAAATGGCATGACTGAAATAAATTAGTATTAGTAAAAGAGTAGTACTGGAGAAATTAAAAGGACTGAAAGTTGATAAATCCCCTGGACATAATTATCTACCTCCCAGTGTTGAAAGAGGTGGCTGTAGAGATAGTGGATGCGTTGGTGATCATCTTCCAAAATGCTATAGATGCTGAAATGGTTCCTGAAGATTGGAAGATTGGACTACTCCTATTCTTGTGTGGAAGGTAGCAAATGTAACCCCACTTTTTAGGAAAGGAGGGAAAGAGAAAATAGGGAACTACAGACCTGTTAGCCTGACATCAGTCAAGAAAATGCCAGAATCTATTATAAAGATGTTACAATTGGACACTTAGAAAATAATGGTAGAATTGGGCAGAGTCAACATGGATTTCCGAAAGGGAAATCATGTTTGACAAACCTGTTAGAATGTTTTGAGATGTAACGCGCAGAATAGATAAGGGAGGACCAGTGGATGTGGTATATTTGGATTTTCATAAAGCTTTTGATAAGGTCCCACGCCGGAGGTTAATAAGCAAAATAAAAGCACATGGAATTGGGGGTAATAAACAGGCATGGATTGAGAATTGGTTAACGGACAGAAAACAGAGAGTAGGAATAAATGGGTCATTCTAAGGTTGGCGGGCTGTGACTAGTGGGGTACTGCAGGATCAGTGCTTGAGCCCCTGCTGTTCATAATCTGTATCAATGATTTGGTTATCGGGACCAAATGTATTATTTCCAAGTTTTCTGATGACACAAAACTAGGTGGGAATGTGAGTTGTGAGGAGGATGCAAAGAGGCTTCAAGGGGATTTAGACAGGCTAAATAAATGGGCAAGAACATGGCAGATAGAATATAATGTGGAAAAATGTAAAGTTATCCACTTTGGTAGGAAAAACAGTAATGCAGAGCATTTCTTAAATGTTGATGTCCAAAGGGACCTGGGTGTCCTTGTTCATAAGTCACTGGAAGCTGATATGCAGGTGCAGCAAGCAATTAGGAAAGTAAATGGTATGTTAGCCTTTATTGCAAAAGGATTTGCTTACAGCAGTAAAAAAGTCTTGCTGCAATTGTATAGAGCCTTGGTGAGACCACACCTGGAGTATTGTGTACAGTTTTGGTCTCCTTACTTAAGGAATGATATACTTGCCACAGGGGGAGTACAACGAAGATTCACCAGACTGATCCCTGGGATGGCGGGATTGTCCTCTGAGGAGAGATTGAGGAGACTGGGCCTATATTCTCTACAGTTTAAAAGAATGAGAGGCAATCTCATTGAAACATATATAATTCTTATAGGACTTGACAAGGTTGATGCAGGAAGGATGTTTCCCTGGCTGGGGATCTGGAACCCTGGGGTCACAGTCTCAGAATAGAAGGTTTAGGACTGAGATGAGGAGATTTCTTCACTCAGAGGGTGGTGATTTTGGAATTCTCTACCCCAGAGGGCTGTGGAGGCTCAATCATTGAGTATGTTCAAGACAGAGATTGATAGATTTCTAGATATTAAAGATATCAAGGGATATGGGGATTGTTACGACCAGGTGAGGAAGGGGTCTCAGGCTCCTCTTTCGCCCCGCGTCTGGTTTGACTGCAACAGGGTTTATTCTTTTAACACAGTGATTTAACCTACCACCTCAGTGAGCGCCTGCTTTTGTCACTCTAATATATTTGCAAATGAACCAGACAGGTTTTCCTGAGTTTAAATAAGAAAGATGTAAGTTTATTATCCTTATCACTCTAAACCAGTTAAAACTACCATACGAGAGGCACGCGCGCGTGCGCACACACACACAAGCACACAAATAGATACTGAGGGAAAAAAAGAGTTGGGAGGTTGAAGTAAAGTCCGTAATAAATGGAATTCAAATACTGAGTTTCAGTGTTCTTAGTTGAAGTTAAAGTCTTAAAGTCCTCGCTGGGCCACGTGCACAATTCGGGCTTGCTTCTCTGGTTCCGGAAGGCCGAAAAGAGGTTTATCCATCCTCTTTGTTCTTAACTGTGAGGATCTGTAGATTTGAGGTTTAGCTGCAACTGAGGCTTCCCTGGGACTTTGCTGGAGAGGGAGCGAGAGAGAGAGAGGTTCTTCCATGGAGTTACTGTCTTCTTTCTGAGGCACAATTCACAAACTCAGAGTTACACAGGCAGGCATGTCATGTGACAACCTCTGTTTGAAACAGAAGTTTCTGGAAGGTGTTTTTGAAATTCAAAGTTCTTCAGACATACACGGTGGGGCGGGAAGAGGGTTTAAGCTTTCAAAGTCAGTGGGTGTTGATGGCTTTTGATGACTAACATTGATAAAACCATTCTAGGTGATTGAATCAGAGCACATGTGTAAACTGGGTAATCACCTCTGTCTCCCAGCAGCCTTTGGCTTCTCAAATGCAAATTGTGCATGGCCATCTTTAGCTGTTCTGTTCTGCTTTTTAAAAGTTATTCATAATAATGTCCTGTAAAAGAGTCTCAGGCAGAGTTCCATATGACAAAATTGGTGAGTGGCCTACTCCTGCGATTTCCTATGTTCTTATGATTGCCTTTATTGCAAGAGGATTGGCATATAAGAATAAGGAAGACTTGCTACAAATGTATGGGGCTTTGGTGAGACCACACCTGGAGTACTGTGCGCTGTTTCGGTCTCCATATTGAAGGAAGGAATACTTGCATTGAAGGCGGTACTGCAAACATTCACTAGATTAGTTTTTAAAAATTTGTTTCATGGGATGTGGGCGTTGCTGGCTAGGCCAGCATTTATTGCCCATCCCTAATTGCCCTGGAGAAGGTGGTGGTGAGCTGCCTTCTTGAACCACTGCAGTCTGTGTAGGATAGGTACATCCACAGTACTATTAGGAAGGGAGTTCCAGGATTTTGACCCAACGACAGTGAAGGAACGACGTTATAGATCCAAGTCAGTATGGTGTGTGGCTTGGAGGGGAATATGCAGGTGGCAGTGTTCCCACGCATCTGCTGCCCTTGTCCTTCTAGGTGGCAGAGGTTGTGGGTTTGGAAGGTGCTGCCTGAGTAGCCTTGGTGTGTTGCTGCAGTGCATCTTGTGGATGGTACACAATGCTCCCACTGTGCGTCGGTGGTGGAGGGAGTGAATGTTTGTGAACTGGGTGCTAATCAAGTGGGTTGCTTTGTCCTGGATGGTGTCAAGCTTCTTGAGTGTTGTTGGAGCTGCACCCATCCAGGCAAGTGGAGCGTATTCCAATCACACTCCTGACTTGTGCCTTGTAGATGGTGGGCAGGCTTTGGGGAGGCAGGAGGCGAGTTACTCGCCGCAGGATTCCTAGCATCTGACCTGCTCTTGTAGCCACGGTATTTATATGGCTACTCCAGTTCAGTTTCTGGTCAATGGTAATCCCCAGAATGTTGATAGTGGGGGATTCAGCAAACGTAATGCTGTTGAATGTCAAGGGGAGATGGTTAGATGGTCATTGCCTGGCACTTGTGTGGCGCGAATGTTATTTGCCACTTATCAGCCCAAGCCTGGATACTGTCCAGGGCTTGCTGGGATGAGAGGGTTGTCCTATGATGAGAGGATGAGTAAATTGGAGTTCAGAAGAATGAGAGGTCATCTCATGGAAACAGACAAGTTTCTGACAGGATAGACACTGAGAGGTTTTTTCACCTGGCTGGGGAATTTAGACCACAGGGGCACAGTCTCAGGATAAAGAGCTGATCACTTAAGACTGAAATGAGGAGAAATTTATTCACTCAAAATGTTGTGAATCTTTGGAATTCTTGACCCCATAGCGCCATGGTTTAACATATTTAAGACTGTGATAGACAGACCTTTGGTCTCTCAGGGAATCAAAGGATATAGGGAGTAGGCAGGAGAGTGGAGTTGAAGCCAAGGATCAGCCATGATCGTATTGAGTGGTGCAGCAGGCTCAAGGGGCCATTTGGTCCACTCCTGCTCCTATTCTTTTGCTTCATTCTTAAATGCCCATGGGATCCAAGACAGAGTAGCAAATTGGATCTAAAATTGGCTCAGAGGCAGGAAGCAAAGGGTAATGGTCATTGGGTGTTTTTGTGACTGGAAGGCTGTTCGGCATGGCTCAGTACGAGGTCCCTGCTTTTTGTGGTATATATCAATGATTTGGACTTGAATGTAGGTGGTATGATTAAGACATTTGCAGATGATACAAAAATTGGCCGTGTGGCTGTGCGGTTTTTAATGTAAACAAAAGCTGTAGACTGCAGGAAGATATCAATGGACTGTCAGGTGGGTGGAACAGTGGCAAATGGTGTTCAATCCAAAGATGTGTGAAGAAATGCATTTGGGGAAGGCTAACATGGCAAGGGAATACACAATAAATGGCAGAATACTGAGAAGTACAGAAGAAAAGAGGAACCTTAGAGCGCACATCCACAAATCTCTAAACGTGGTTGGATGGGTAGATAAGGTGGTCAAGAAGGCACATGGGAAACTTGCCTTTATTAGCATAGGCATAGAAAATAAGAGCTCGGAGGTTATGCTGGAACTGTATGAAACACTGGTTAGGCCACAGCTGGAGCAATTCTGTTCATTGCACTATAGGAAAGATGTGATTGCACTGGAGAGGAGATTCATGAGGATGTTGCCTGGACTGGAGAATTTCAGTCATGAGGAAAGATTGGGTAGGCGAGGGTTGTTCGCTTTGGAACAGAGGAGGCTGAGGGGAGTGTGCAAAACTATGAGGGATCTAGATAGAGTGGATAGAAAAGCCCTCATCCCCTTGGTGAGGGATCCATAACTGGGGGCATAGATTTAGGCTAAGAGGTAGGAGGTTTAGAGGGGTTTTGAGGGGAGTTTCTTTAGTCAGAGGGTGGTAGGGATCTGAAACTCATTACCTGAAAGGGTGGTTGAGACAGAAACCCTCATAACATTTAAAAAGTACTTGAATACACACCTGAAGTGCCGTAACCTACAAGGCCACAGACCAAGGGGCGGAAAGTGGGATGGCTCCTTGTCAGCTGGTGCAGGCATGATGGGCCAAATTGTCACCTTCCATGCTGTAAATTTCTATGATTCTACATTGTGCACTTCCGATTGACTAGCATTTGTAATATGATGAGAGGGGAGTAATGATATGAGACAGCAGAGAACCTAGATAGAGGACAGTGAAGTGATGAAAATGGAAGGTGGGGTGGGGAAATGTTATCAAAACAAAGTTTTCTTTGCTCTACTTCTTTTTAATGATAGTTTGAATGGTTGCTCAAAATAATATTTTTTTCTGGGTTCCTGCGAGACTGTTAAATATATATTTCTATTAAATATGCTATAGATCTATTATCAGTGGACATGTATCCTTTTACAATTATTTACTAAATAAATAACTTCAGATCAGAATTTGGTGAAGGAACTGTGCAGAATGGAAAATGCTTGTAAATTCAAGGCTTCAGGTCATTAGCCAACTTTAAACATCTTTTAAGATTATTTTGCATTTTTATTAAAGTGATATCTGCATTATAATGGACAAAATGTACAGTATATGCAACACTTTAATAGATAATAGAAGATATATGTGACACTGCAGAAATCTCATGACATTGCCCATAGTGATTGGAAGGATTCACTGTTTTTTAACAGTAGATTTATTGCAGATCTCTCTGCAGTCTTTGACATGGTCGACCTCACCATCCTGGAATCCACCATTCTGGAATGCGCTGCCTGAGAACGTGGTGGAGGCAGGTTCAATTGAAGCATTCAAAAGGGAATCAGACACTTATATGAAAAGGAAGACTATGCAGGTTTACGGGGAGAAGGCGGGGGAATGGAACTGAGGGAATTGCTCCTTAAGAGAGCCGGTGTGGACACGATGGGCCGAATGGCCTCCTTCTGCACTGTAACGATTCTGTGACCCTCAGTGCTTCTCTTCCATTGTCCAGCTCAGTGGGACTGTGCACACTTGCTTTCACTCTTACTGATCCAGATGTAGCCAGGCTTATATTCCCTTGAGTATAGAAAATTAAGGGAACACCTAACTGTGGTTTACAAGATGATTAAATTTGTTGATAATTTCTCTCTACCTACCCTATATCTTCCAGTGGAGAGTCCATACCAGGGGGGTACAACCCTAAAATTAAGCTCGGCCATTCATCTTCCTCATCTTGATAAGGATTACATAATCCGAAGACATGGAGTCAGCTTCCACAGGTACAGTCTGGCAGCCTTCCATTGGTGAGACGATGGTTTATGCCTTGGTGGTCAACTCTTTGTTAAACAATGCCTGGTGTGGCTCAGAAGCCCAACTCTGGTCTCTGCTGCACTTGCAGACAGTGGGCGGAGAAGGTGCAGGATTTGCTGGCCTCTGTTTTCTCTAGGTCCACTTCTCAGCCAGCTGAGCTTTCCGTTTCACCTCAACTCTTCCGATGTCCTTCAAACAGTCAGCCTCCAGAGGTCCCCACTGTTGGTGACTGTCTCCCAGTTATCTGTGTCGATGTCTGTGATCTTCTTATCGCGCTTGCAAGTGTCAGAGGTATGGACGTCCAGCAGGTCGTAACCCTGTGACCTTACAGAAGGTCTTTGGGTAGATGACCGTTATGCATCCGATGAACATGGCCAAGCCATCGTAAACGTCATTGGCTTAGTAATGAGTGTTTTCTGATAGAATTAGCACGCCCCAGGACCTCTGAGTTGGTGACATTGTCTTGCCAGGAGATGACAAGGATACATCTGGGACAGCAAAGGTGTAAACTGTTTAGACTTTTCTCCTGCCTAGCATATGTTTTCTTGGTTTCACTACTATAGGGGAGTGCACTGATACAGGCTTGGTAGACTTGCAATTTGGTGTTCTCTTCAGGTTACTGTTCTGACACACTTTCCTACTCAGCTTGGACAGAACAGCTGCAACTTTTGCAATGTGCATGTTGATTTCAGCATCAAGTGACACATTTTGATTGTGCAACCTAGATATGTGAAGCTATCAACAACCTCCAGTGTCACATTATCAATGCTGATTGATGGCGGTATGGCAAAATTCTGGTCCATGACATTCGTCTTCCTGATGCTGATGTTCAAACCAAACTCTTTACAGTTGTGAGAGAGCCACTGAAGGTGTTTCTCGTATGGAATGCCTATGCAACATTATTGGCATTGAGGAACTCTCTGATGAGGACTTGGAGCATTTTTATTTTGGATCTCAGGCTGGCAAGGCTGAACAGCTTTCTGTTGGTTCTTGTATGTAAGTAGACACCCGCACCAGATGAACTGAAGGAATATGACCGCAGCAAAGAGAAGAATGTGCCAAAGAGCACACCAGAATGCAACCCTGTTTGACCCAACTGCAGATCTTGCCCTGTCATAGCTGACCTTACCCTTCATGTTGTCATGGAAGGAGATCACACTGAGCAGCTTTGGCAGGCAGCCAAATTTCCTCAGCAGCTTAAGTAGACCCCTCTGCTCACATGATCGAATGCTATTGTGAGGTCGATGAAGACAATATGTAGTGGTCTCCTTTGTTCAGCTCATTTCTTTGCAGCTGTCAGATTGAGAAGATCATATTGATTGTGGATCTTCCAGTTCTGAAACCACACTGGGATTTGGGATAAATGCATTCAGCCAAGATGTGCAGTCTGACAAGGGCAACTCTACCTCAGCATGATCTGTTTCGGCCATTCCACTGCTTCAGTGCTGTCAGATTACTTGTCTGACATCTGGCTTTGATGAGCTGCGGTTTCCTCCAGTTAAAAATTGGAAATATTGAAACCATCATCCTTGATCATTGCCACAAATTTTATATCTTCACTGTTAATTGTATATCAATCGTGTTTAATTATATGCAGGTGGAAGGCATTAATTTGGTGTCTTACTTGAGCACATTGTTACGACCAGATGTGAAAGACCTCTAGGGATCTTTTACTGTCTTCACCTGGTCTTATTGTAACAGGGTTTAATTTTTAAACACAGTGTGTTTTGTGCTGCCCCTTGGTGAATCCTTGTTCACCACTTTCCAATTATAAGGCAAATAAATGAGCACACCAGGCTTTCTTAGGTTTCAAGAAGAAAAGTGAAATTTATTAAACTTACTTGAACTCTAATTCGGTTAACGCCTACAGATATACAATGTGCCCACGCTGGCATGCACATGTGATACACACATGCAAATAGGGACAGAAAAGAGCAGAAGAAAAATAAAGTAGAGAGGTTTCAGGCAGTCTCTGAAGGGGGTTTCTTGTTACTGTTTCTGTGTTTCCAGCTCGCCGTAGAGTTTTTGATTGTAGACAGCTCTTACTTTTTGTTGGGGCCCAGTATTCTTCTTAAACCTTTTCTCTCTTTGAGTTCACGTGTCTTCAGTGGGTCTTCCGTTATGTCAGAAAGAGATGAGAGCAGACAGGAGAGGGGTGTTCTCAGTCCACGAACAAACAGCTTTCTGAGTTTCTTTCTCTCAACAAGTTCAAATTCAAACAGCCAGTTAGTTATGTGACTAAACAGGCCTGACCAAGTCTTCTGTGTATTGGAGAAGCAGGGACTGGGTCCTTTGTTCCAACACTCTCTGCCAGCATGCAAATGTTTCCATTCAGAGACTTGGCAATTCCTTGCGATAGGCCCTCTTTTCTTCCCAGCCACAATTTTAAGTTTTAATGTTCATGTGGTGAAATAATGTGTGCCTCAGTCTTGGCAGGTGGGGGCCTGCATCACAACATATAAAGAGAGACTTACCAAAACAGTGTGTGGGTTCAGTTGGGAGGTACATTCTTGTAATACTTCACTGTAAAAAAAATAAATAAGATTGAGTAAAGATTGGCTCCAGTATCATCCTTCACTAACTAGCTTTCTGGAATGTAACATTCATCATCAATTCCATGCCCTTCCCTGTCTACTGTCTCAAGTTGAACCAGAATGCTTGCAACATGGGCATACATTTTGACCCTGAGCTGACCTTCTGATCCCATATCCTCTCCAATATGACTTCCTACTTCCATCACCGTAATTACTTGCCTCTGCTTCAGTCCCTCTTCTGCTGAAACCTTCTTATGCCTTTATTACCTCCAGACTTGAGTACTCCAATGCTCTCCTAGCCAGCCCCCTGCCCTCCAACTTCATTGACATCAGCTCATCCAAAACACTGCTTTCCAAGTCATGCCCAACCATCACTCTTGTCCTTGCTGCTCCTGGTCCTCATGCTTCCAATGTAAAATTCTCACTGGCCTTCATGGACTTGCCCCCTCCCTTTCTCTGTAACCTCCTGTGGCCCTCCCAGAACACTGTGTCCCTCCAGCTCTGATCTCCTGTGCATCCTCCTTCTCTTACCCTACCATTGATGTTGGTGCTATTAGTCATTGAAGCCCTACGCTCTAGAATTTCTTCCCTAAATCTCTCTGCCTCCCCACTATCTCCTCCATTAACACTCTCATTAAAACTGATCCCTTTGACCAAGCTTTTGATCACCCCACCTAATATTTCCTTCATTTTTGTCTGAAGTCAGTGAAGTACATGGAACATTTTTCTATGTTAATGCTCTGTATAAATGCATGTTATTGTTGAAAATTATAATATAAATAGTGACAAAAAGAAATAAATTAGATAATTTTGGCAATTGATCACATAGCCAGAAAAAATAATGAAATTTATATTATCGGCAGATTAATTAATTAAACAAAGAAAGTTGGGGCACAAAGTCAAAATGAATTAAGTACTGCCACCAAAAATATAATTGAACAAATTTGGCAATGGAACACAAAATTAGGAAAAATAAATACAGGTAGTAAATAAATTAATTACAGTCATCAATGGCAGTGGCTTGCTTCCCATAGGATAAATTCTATTACATAGCTGGGACATTCAGAGATACAACTGGGCCAGGGCCACTAGTGATGGAAGGATTGGAAGGTTGTGATAGGTATTTGTAATGGTAATATTAGCAGGCCTTACAGCTTACTTATTAAAAATATGATCAGACATTACTTCAGACGTTACCAAGTGTCGCAAGTTGCGATAAAAATGTAACACAGCGAATGCAACAATAGGAAGCAAGAGTAGCAGATGTTTGTTACAGGACGAGTAATTCATAGGCCTGGGCTAATCGTGAGAAAGCGAGTACATATTCCACTATGGTTGTTTGACAATTTGAATTTCAGTTTAAAGAAATCTAGAAATGAAAAGCTGGTACTAGTGAAAAAAAGCTATCTAATAGTCATAAAAACCCAACTGCTTCACTCATATCCTTTTGGAAAGGAAACGTATCATCCTAACCCAGTCTGGCCATCATATGACTCCAGCTCCACACCAGTGTGGTTGACACATTGCCCTCTGAAATGGTCTAGCAAGTCACTCATTTGTATCAAAGCATTACAGAGGATTCTGCAACAGTTCAAGAAAGCAGCCCACCATCTTCTTCTCAGAGCAACTAGCAATAAATGCCAACCTTGTAAGGTTGAGAGGATGAATAAAATAAATAGAAATTGCACACAGTTGCAAGACAATGAATGTTAGCGGTGAATCTCCTCTGGCTGTGCTCAGGGTTAGTTGGTGGAAATGATATGTTGTTTTGTTGCATTTGTTGTAACATACTGAGAGAAGTTACGATACCACCCAGAGAGCAAGCAAAAATCAGCAATCTTGTAATTTTAAAAAGCGGTTCTAACAACGCCTCTGGAGGAAATAAGAATAGCAGGTGTCTTAATATGCCAAAATGGCCAGAGGGCTTGGGTGATTTGTGCTAAAGGCCTGTTACCTGACCCGAACACGACAGGACCAGACGACATGTCGGGTTCGGGTCGCACTTCCAGGTCCAGCATTCGGGCTTGGATGGGGTCGGGCCGGATTGGACATGCTCTATCACCACCTCAGGTAAGTGACTCAAATGTTAATTTACTTTTTAGGACTTTAAAGGTGGTTTTGTTACAGTCATTTTAAGCTTGTGCAGGTAAGGAACAAAGTGAAAAACGGAAGGTCGGGTCAGGTTGGGCGCGGGAAAAAAATGGAAGGACTCGGTCCGGGTCGGGTCTCATTTGCAGACCCGAGCAGGCGTTTAACTTGTGCCATATCACCACCAATGATAGGAGGACTAACTGTCTAAAATGCTAGTTAGGCCACAGCTGGAGTACTGTGTACAGTTCTGGTCACCACACTATAGGAAGGATGTGATTGCACTGGAGAGGGTGCAGAGGAGATTCACCAGGATGTTGCCTGGGCTGGAGCATTTCAGCTATGAAGAAAGACTGGATAGGCTAGGGTTGTTTTCCTTCGAGCAGAGAAGCTGAGGGGGGACCTGATTGAGGTATACAAAATTATGAGGGGCATAGATAGGGTAGATAGGAAGAAACTTTTTCCCTTAGCGGAGGTGTCAATAACCAGGGGGCATAGATTTAAGAGTTAATGTTTCAGGTCAGTGAAGGGTCACTGACCTGAAACGTTAACTCTGCTTCTCTCTCCACAGATGCTGCCAAACCTGCTGGGCATTTCCAGCATTTCTTGTTTTTATTTCAGATTTCCAGCATCTGCAGTATTTTGCTTTTATTATTACGGCATAGATTTAAGCTAAGGGACAGGAGGTTTAGAGGGGATTTGAGGGAAAAAATTTTCACCCAGAGGGTGGTTGGAATCTGAAACACACTGCCTGAAGGGGTGGTAGAGGCAGGAACCCTCACAACATTTAAGAAGTATTTAGATGAGCACTTGAAATGCCATAGCATAGAAGGCTACGGGCCAAGTGCTAGAAAATGGGATTTGAATAGATAAGCTTGATGGCTGGCACGGACACGGTGGGCCGAAGGGCCTGTTTCTGTACTGTATAACTCTATGACTTAATAGCAAGTGTTACAATGTTATCCATTACAAAAAAATAAAATGAATTGAAAGATTGCATTCGTATCGTATCATTTATGAACATTATGCATAACAATGTGCTTCACAGCCAATTAAATATTTATGAAATGCCCTCACTGTTTTTCTATGAACAAGGTGTCATCTCCCAAATCTATATCCATCTTTTCCACAATTCCATGTTTGAATCCTTCCAATGTCTGTGATTCTGTGAATTAGGTTTCTGCCCCTGCCACAGTATGATGATGACACACAGTCCCTCTTGACCCATCCGCTTTCTCTGCATTTGTTACACTGCTTGTCCAATATCTACTACTGGATGAGATGAAATTTCCTCCAGCTAAATATCGAGAAGGCCAAAGTCATTGCTTTTGGTCCTTACCACAAACTCAGTTCCTGGGCCATTAACTCCATTCTTCTGCTTGTTGACCTACATTGGTTCCCAGTCCAGCAATATCTCAATTCTAAAATTCTCATCCTAATCTTCAAATACTTCTATGTCCTTGCCCTTTCCTATCACTGTAACTCCCACCAGCCTTATAACCCTTTGAGACCTGTGCAGTCCTCCAATTCTGACATCTTGTGCATCCCCAATTTTAATCGCTCCATCACTGATGGGTGTGCTTTCAGCTACCTGAGCCCCAAACTCTGGAATTCCCTCCCTAAATCTCTCTGCCTCTGTAGCTTGCTTCCCTCGACTGAGATGCTGTTACAAACCTATCTCTTTGACCTCTGTCCTAATATTTCCTTCGGTGGCTTGGCGTCAAATTTTGTTTGATAACGTTACAGTGAAGCACCTTGGGACGTCTTACTATGCTAAAAGGTGCTATATAAATTGTTCTTGTTATGTAGGTAAGCAGGCATCACTTACATATAAAACGTGAACTCTCGGTGTCACCAATGGCACAAATTTGTGACAACAGGAAATAGGCGTGACAAAGGGGTAGTACTAATAATTTTTCATGGTTAGATAACCTGAACACATGTTTTGTATCATTTTAACATTCTGACAAGAACACCTAGGTTTCTCTGACAGAAAAAACCCACAGCGCTAAGACTTTACTAGTGTTCAAATTGAGAACCTGTTCTACAATAAATATACTATACATTTTGTTTCTGCCAAAGTATGTTTGTGCTACCATCATATAACCCACAATGCTTGCAAACTCTGAAGATTTTGGAGTCAGCTCCAAAACGTGAATTATCCCATGAAAACAACTCAAAACCTCGTGTTGAATACTTTGAGCTTTTGTATCAAATGGAACACTGTACTTGTTTTGTTTTAAAATGGTTGTAATACCTTTTAACGACGTTTGGAGATGCTCTTGCTTCAATTTTCCAGCAAACTGGTACGAGTCATGAAGTTCTTTTGGCGAAACTTTTATTAATGCTGCAGGATAAAATATATGCACTGCCACCGCGAAAGAGGCAGGCCTACTTTTTATTTCGCATCGGGGGCTGTATACTGATTCATAACCCAAGTGGTGCTGCAACTCCCCATTAACTCGGGTGCATTTTTGCTGTATTGCAGAGAGTGCGCAGGTCTGTTGTCGACCTTTCTGTGTCTCCCTTTCTCCCTTGTAAGGCGCTCCCCAAAACCAGTATGTGAGGAGTGTGGGTCAGTGGTGAGAGTGGGCAGTGTGCAGGCTTTGGGCTTGAATGATGTGTTGACAGTGACTCCCGCCTCCCTCCCCCCCCCTGCTCTCCGTTCATTGGTGCAGCCGGAGACAAATTGGCGCCATTTTGAAGCGTTTCGGGGGCAGGCGGCAGGGACGCGGTGAGGACTGGCCTCTGACACGGGTGAGTATCACCAGCATTTCCATGGGGGATTTCCCCCTCCCGGTGCAACCTTTTTGTTTCGGTGAGGTCGGATCGGTGTATTGCCGGTCAGCTGTGGCTGTTTGCCGTGTGGTGTGGGCGCAGTGGCGGTTTGGTTCGGTTGGGCTGAGCGGTTTTTAGTGCGTGTTCGTTTTTGCCTCTGTTTTTTTTTCTCTCCTCCTCCTCCTCCTAACTCGGTGATGCCTTTCGCTGCTGCTGTGGTTTTGTCTTCAGTGATCGGCAGAGTGCTCCTGGATACTCCACCGGGGAGAGGTTGGGAAAGCTCTTTGGGTTCCGCTGGAAGTCATGGTGTGAGATTATGGATTTTTTTTTTTTGTGTGTGTGTGTTAAGATTGAAAATGACGATATTTGAAGTGTGCTTGGTAGGTCTTTTCCCAAAAGGGTCGAGTTTGCAGGGTTTCGGGGCCTGGTTTTTGCCTTGGCCTAGTGCTTGACGTATTTGATCGCTCGTCCACATATTTTTATTCTCTTTCCCCCCCCACCTTTCTTTTCAGTAAGAAATATTCGATGAGCTGTAGTGTACTGTTCTTTAAGTGATTGAGATCGGACGTGTTGAATTGTAGGTGGCCATCTGAACCAAAAATTAAATCTGATCGAGTTGCTGCAGATACTAAATTAAGTATAGAGTGGTTGACGTTGTTCAGGGGGAAATACTGTAATAGTCATGTTTATGGCATTCCTGTCATCTCAGTACCTGTGATAACCAGCAGCCGTTGAGGACCAAGAGTGGTAACAGGTTTTTGATGCGCAAGTGTTCTCACCCTTTCTATTAAAAAGGCAAATTTTTAGTGATTACTAATCAGGAAGTTGCATGGTGGGTTAACTTTTTAAAAAATACTCTTTTTGAGCTTAAATTGTATGTGGCCATTTCTACCTTTTGATTAGCTAATGCTTATGTCAATTGAGAGTGAGACAAATTGCTGTATCTGAAAAAAACTTTGTAAATGGCCTAATTTTTCTGTACCTCTTGTGGTATCTAGGTTAACCATATTTAAAACCTATTCTACAGCTTGATGTCTAATATTTTTAATATGTTAAAATCAAGGAATATGAATCTCTTTAGACTAGAGCAAAAGGTCTTGTGTAAGCACATCAATCACAGCTGTTAACTTCAGCTTTACTTTTGTGAAAGTGTTGCAGGTAGTGTCTCCATATATTCTCAAAGCAGAAAGATTTCAGTCAAGAGTTTTATAGGGATGGAAGAAATAGGAGTTGGAGTAGGCCATTTGGTCCTTTGAACCTGCTCTGCCATTCAGTAAGATCATGGTTGATCCATCTCAACTTGATCTTCCTCTACTATCTCCATATCCCTTGATTCCCTTAGTATCCAAAAATCTGTTGACCTCTCTGGAGGATTCTCAGCCCTTTTGAGTGAAGAAATTTCTCCTCACATCAATCTTAAATGGCTAGCTGCTTATTGAGTGTGACCTGTAGTTCTAGACTCCCAAACCAGGGGAGTTCCTAGCATTAGACCCCTTAAGAATTTTATATGTTTCTATGAGATCACTTCTTATTCTAAAGTCTATGGATTATAGGCCGAGTCTACTCAATCTCAACTCGGAGGACAATCCTCCCCTCATCTCAGAGACCAGTCTGCTGAACCTTGGTTGCACTCCCTCTTAGCCGAGTCTCCTTGGGTAAGTACTTCCAGATGTGGTATCACCAAGGCTCTATATAATTTCAGTAAGACTTTACAACTGAAGAGTAACATACCATTTACTTGCTGCCCCTGCTATGTGACTTGTGTACAAGGGCACACCGGTCCCTCTGAATACCAACATTTCCCAGTCTCCCACCATTTAAAAAAAAAAAAATCTGCTTTTCTGTTTTTCCTACTCTAAGTGGATAATTTCACACTCCACCACATTATGTTCCATCTGCCATGTTCTTGTCCACTGAGTTAACTTTGCAGCCTCTATGTCCACCTCGCAGCTTACTTTCCCACCTTGCTTTGTATCATCAGCAAACTTGGATATATTCCATTTGGTTCCCATATCCAATTCATTGATATAGATTGTAAATAGCTGAAGCCCAAGCACTGATCCTTGCAGTACCCCCTTAATTAGAGCCTGACAATCTGAAAATGCCCTGTTTATTCTGACTTTGTCTGTTGTCTGTTAACCAATGCTCAATTAATGCTAATATTGTCCCAATCCTATGAGCCCTAATTGTGTGTAATAATGACTTATGAGGAGCCATTATCAAATGCTTTTTTAAAATCCAAAGACATCCCCTTACCTACCTTGCTAGTTATATCCTCAAAAAGCTAACAGATTTGTCCAGCACTAATTCCCCCTCAAATCTGTGTTGACTCTGCCTTGTCACATTATGATTTTTCAGGTGCCCTGTGAGCATGTTGCTTATAATAGATTCTAGTATTTTCATTACTACTACTGTCAGGCTAACTGGCCTTTAGTTCCCCTTTTTTTTCTCTCTTTGATACTGAAATTAGGTTTGCTACCTTCCAATCCACAGGGACTGTTTTAGAATATAGGGAATTCTGAAAGATCAAACCAATGCATTCACTATCTCTATACTCATGTCTTTTTAAAAACCTGAGGATGTTGGTCATTGGGTCCAAGTCCCATTAATTTCTCCAGTGCTGTTTCTTTTAATTGTACTGATTTTCTTTAAGTTCCTCATTCTTGCTGGATCCTTCGTTCCTCACAATATTTGAGTTTTTTGTGCCTTTTGCCTTGAAGACAGATACAAAGTATTTGTTTTAATGTCTTTGCCATTTCCTTACTTCCATTATAATGTCTCCTGTCTCTGGCTGTAAAGGACCTACATTTACTTTGGCTAATCTGTTCCTTTTTCACCTACCACAAATGTTTAAATGCTGTTTTTATGTCTCGCTTGCTTGCTTTGATATTCATCAATTTTTTGGGGTCATCCTTTGCTGAATCCTAAAATCCTCTCAATCCTCTTACTGCTCCTTTTGGCAACATTAAAGTTTCTTTCATCAAATAAATACTACCTTTAACTTTTCTTTGTTAGCCACAGTTGGACCACTTTTTCCATGGGGTTTTTGTTCCTTTTAAAGAATGTATATTGGTTGCAAATTTTCAATTACCCCATCCCTTCACCGTAATGGGTTACCCATTACAACCACAGTACCTTTCCAATCAGAAACCCAGTGAGGGATTGGCAAATCTGAGTAGGAGGAGAAGATAGAGTTTTGCAGCAGCTTCATTTAATTCAGTGGGGCTGGTCTTTCAGTGGTGTTAAGGAGCTGTGGCAGAGTAATCTACATATTTTCCAAAGCAGTTATGCATTTTTATTAACTTCACTGAAAGTTGACCATTGGCTAACCAGCATTCTGAAATTGTGTAATGTTTTTGTTTGGGTGAGGGATGCTAGGGTAAGAGAATTGCAATATTCTGTTTTTGCACCCAGTGTTGGCATCAAGTATAACTGGTCAGGTACAGCAGGTACCAGATGTGGATAAAACTTCCTTCAGCTTGCCTGCACAACATAACTTAACTCCAGCTCAGAAGAATGTTTTCCATTGTGTGGAAGTTTCTTGCTTCTCCATTCTGTTGCAGCTCTAAGACACTCCATGAGTACTTTTGGGAGCTGAATGTCAGCTTGGCTCAGTAGTAGCACCCCTGCCTCCAAGTTGGAAGGTGGAGTTGAAGCCCAGCACTGGGACTTAAGTACATAATCTAGGCTGACAGTTTAGTAGTGATGCAGTTCTGTCTTTGTGGCACAAGGCTGTGTACAAATTAATTGCTGCATTTGCCTACATGGCAACAGTAACAACAATTCAAAAGTAACTCATTGGCTGTGAAGTGCTTTGCGACATGCTGAGGATGTGAAAACTGCAATATAACTACAAGTTCATTCTTTGTTACCTCCTTTGCTGCAGTCTAACTCTATGAACTGGATTGAAACTGGTCAAGCTTATAGGATCCTTGTATCTAAGGAGACTTTTTTCCCATTAACTTGGACTAGAATTAGATTCAAAAGTAGATTCTCTAAGTCAGAGCATTATGTTTTTAGTTTGCTTTCTTAGCCTAAACTTGCAACTAGTTTTTGCTGCAAGTTGATGTTGACTGTTTGCTGGATATCCAGTATGTGGTAGATGCAAATTAATTTTTGTGTCCACTGCAATTTGTGGTTCCTGTTCTGTCCTGATTGAATTCAAATGACCACTATCCAAAGTCCTGTGCAAATGTGTAGATAAAATGTCACAATGACTTGTTAACCTTGGTGGCTCATAGTTCAACTGTTGCTAGTTTTAGAATCTTTCGTAAGTGGTGTTGAATCACTTATGATTTTACATGGCAAAAAGGTTAACTTCAGTTTCAGTGTTTTAACAGTCATACTTAGGTCTGCAAATAGCATTTGTTCTTTTAAACTTTTTAGTACTACAGCTAGATTTGGGTAATGTCTTAAGTGCCTATTCCTTTTTGTGATGAGATGAGGCAGTCTGAAATTGTTGATGAATTAATAAAATACTTAAGCGCTGGAAATCTGAAATTAAAACCAGAATCGCTCAGGCAGCACCTATAAGCGGAAAATGTAATTGCAACTCAAGGGAGTATTAGAGTTTCATACTACTTTTTGTAAATTGTTCTATATGGTGGTAATGTAGCACTGGAGTGAGCACTGGCATGTTTCTAAGTGGGTAAGATTGAGGGCACATAATTACTGAATGAGGTTTAATTGATCCAAATTATCCAAAAATATGCAAAACTACAACAACTACTTGCATTTATACAGTGCCTTTTTAATGTGGTAAGATATCCCAAGGTGCTTCCTAGGAATTTTATCAAACAAAATTTAACATTGCGCCACGTAAGGAGTAAGTAGGACATGAGAGGCAGGATTTAAGGAGTGAGGTGGTGAGATTACAGGAGGAAACTCCAGAGCTTAGGACCTAGGCTGCTAGAGGTGGTGTGGTTTAAAATTGGTAATGCACAAGAGGCCAGAATTAAATGAGCACATATGATCGGTTTGGAGGAAGGATGAGGCCATGGAGTGATTGGAAAACAAGGATGAGAATTCTATAATTGAAGCATTGCTAAAATGAGAGCCAGTCTAGGTCATTGTGTGTTGGGGTGATGGATGAATTGGGACCTGGTGTGAGTTAGGATATGGGCAGCCAAGTTTTTGAATGAGCTTAAGTTTACAATAGATTTATTTTAGTGATATTTTCTGAAATAGATTTTCTAAGATACAGCATATGAGTAATTTTGAGATGTAGCATAGAGTAGTGTAAGAAATTGAAGGGAAAAGGTAACTTTGAACCTATAGCTCCCAAAGTGCTCTAACCCTGGGCTTCTCCTGTCATCTCTATCAATTAGTACAAAACAGATTTAGAAATTGATTGCTATGATTAATCAACAGTACCAATATTAAAGGCCTGCTTGGATCTGCAAATGAGGCCCGACCCAGCCCGAGTCTTTCCATTTTTTTTTTCCTGTGCCCGACCCGACCATCAGTTAACTTACCTTCTGTATTTCACTTTGTTCCTTACTTGCACAAGCTTAAAATAACTAAAGTCCAATAAGTAAATTAACATTAGAGTCACTTATCTGAGGTGGCGCTAGAGCATGTCCGGCCCGTCTTGACCCAAGCCTGAATGCCGGACTTGGAAGTGCGACTGGACCCGAACCCGACACATTGTCTGGTCCCGTCAGGTAGCAGGCCTTTAGCCAACATCGCTATATGATGTGACTACCAGGATGGTAGATGGTGAATTAAAAGCAAGTGTTCTCTTTTTACGATTGCTGGCAAGGCAACGCATGCATGCATCTTAAAGGGACTGCTGGTTGTGTGCAGTCTGTTTGTCCCTGTGTGGCACATTTCTGATTTGTTGCACGACTTGGAGGGAGCATTGCCCAAAGTAATTGACAGCCAGTGAAGTACCTTTGATGTGTAGTTACTTTTGTAATGTAGGAAATGCAGAAACCAATTTGAATACAGCAAGGTTCCACAAACAGCAATCTGATAATGATCGAATCATCAGTTTTAGTGATGTTGGTTGAAGGATAAATATTGACCAGTGCTTGACAGACCTTTGGTCTTACTGTGTCTAGAAATTGCTTTGTATCCTTACATATATTTGGTAAATTGTGTCACTGTTGAAGTTATTGAACCAAAAAAAGCTGTAGTGAGGGCAAATCACTCGTTTAGGGGGGAAAAGGGCTTCAGGAGAACAGGACTTCACAGTGCCCAATGTCAACACTGTCTCTCTCAACTGGATGTTGCTATTTACAGGTGTATCTATTAATAGTTGTGTTTGAGAATTCTTTTGGCAGAATATTGATGTAAGCTGACCTTTTACCAAGTTGCAGATTGTTGCTAGCTTATTTGGCACTGCGAGGGCTTTTTTTTTAGCTTGGTTTTTTTGAGTAATATTGTAACAGCATATCCATTTAAATATAAAGCTGTGGTGATACCAGGCAGATTATGAAGCAAAGTAAAAATATTTTTCATCTAAACATTATTAGCAAAAGGAGCCAATTAATTAGTGGATGTTGGGTTGTATAGTTATAATTCCTGTTAGTTTACGGGTTGTCTTATGAACAACACTTTTGCCTGTCTTGTATTGAACATGTACTTTAATCTAAGGTTATAGATGAATTTCAGCTGACTTAAATCATATGATGCGCCATATGTTGTAGTAGAGCAGTAAAGTGAGGATGATATGAACTGTTTGCAACAGGACATAGGCTAGCAGAGTGGGAAGACAAATGGCAGATGGAATTTAATACTGACAAGTGTGAGGTGATGCATTTTGGCAGAAGGAATAAGGAGAGGCAATCTATACTTTAATGGCACAGTTCTAAAGCATGTGCAGGAACACGGGGACATGGAGGTACATGTGCATAGATCTTTTGAAGGTGGCAGGACATATTGAGAGAGTGGTTAGCAAAGCATATGGGATCTTGGGCTTTGTAAATAGAGGCATTGAGTACCAAAGCAGGGAAGTTGTGCTGAACCTTTAGAAAGCTCTGGTTAGGTGCCAACTGGAGTACTGCATCCAGTTCTGGTCACCACACTTCAGGAAGTTATGAGGGGGCCCTTGAGAGGGTGCCGAGGAGATTTACCAGAATAATTCCAGGGATGGAGGAAAAGCTGGGTTTGTTCTCCTTTCAAACAAAGGAGATTGAGGGGAGATGTCATGGAAATGTGCAGGCTTAGATTAGTTAGACAAGGCAAATGGTACAAAGATTAGGGAACACCGATTGAAGGTTTTGAGCAAGGGAGGCAGGTGGAAGCACTTGTTTAAAAATTCAGTGGGTGGTAATAACCTGGAACTCGCTGCTCAAGGGTCATGGAGGTGAAGACAATCAATGACTTGAAGAGGAAGTTGGATGGTTACTCTAAGGAAGTAAACTTGCAGGGTTATGGGGATTGAGCAGGGAGTGGGACAGACTGCATAGTTCAGTGGCGAGCGGACATGGACTCGATGGGCTGAATGGCCTCCTGTGCTGTAAATGACTCTGACTCTTGTCTTGTTTGATGAGTCAATTTAAAAAGATTGATTGAAACATTAAAAAAGTCATTTGGACAAGCTGCTTTTTCAGTCATCCTGTTGAGTTGGACAAACTTGAGCAATTTAATTCAGAAAATGGGTTTTAAGTTTTTTAGAAATATTTGGTCAAAAAAAAATCTTGTTATTACTTAACAATTTTATGTGAATATTAAGGAATTCTCAAGTATGCAGAAAATAATTGCATTTAAGTTGCTGGGAATTGTATTTTTATTTATTTAGTGCTGTCATTCAACTACTTGAACTGCAAACAACCGTTGGCCTGTGGTTGTTATTACCCCCGCATGTTTGACTGTCCATTCCAGAAATGAATGCAGTGAAGTGTACATCATAGTCACTAAACTGAATGAAATGGGGCTAGAGTTTGCTTTTTGGTTAAGGTACACGTAAGTATGGGATTGACAGGACAACTTTGAGAATTTATAATTTGTCTGCAGTGCACTCTGCAAGTTGCAGGTCGTGGTCCTTTTGACCTGGATATAGAAAGATGGGAATTTCCTGCTTCCAAATTACAAAACCAAGATTTGGCTTTTCCACAGTGTTTTAAATTTTGCTACTTCAACGGGGAGAAGAGATTGCAAGAATTTTCAGTGTTTTTGCCATGTTTGCATGAAATATTCTGTTTTTGTCTGGTTAAATGTTTATGCTTATCAAGGTCAGGGATGTTGGTGCTGAGGAGTGTAACACTTTCCCTTCCAACATCCAGTTAGTATCAGTCACTTCTTGGACAGCTGTAAGCACAAGCCAGATACATAATTTTCCTTCATTATTCCCATTTCAGAAAAAAATCCTATTGCAGCTATCCTTGAGATTTGCTAATTTGTGGTTAGTTTTTTTCTATAAGTTTAGTACTTCATGAGAAACGGAGTTGAACTGCCAAACTTGTTGCTCTCTGTCACCTTTTTATAGCTTGTAGAGAGGGAAAGCTTCAAAATATCAATCTTAGGACTGGTGTTCCAATTCAGTCCCTTGAGTGAATGTTTGTGCTCACCCGTTGTGGCACTAAACTTTAAAACAAAAATCTGCTTCCTTTCATCATCTGTCTTCTGGCTTCTTTGTATCCATATCTTTTGACCCTGTTTCTTTTTTTAATAACGTTGCATTTTGTCAAGAAAAGCTGAATGGTTTTGGTTGGCAGAAAATGTGCATTGATGGCGACTCTTGCTTTTCAGGGTTTTGTGCAATCCCAGTGCCCTTGTGGATTTTGTGACTTAGAGTAAGTGTCAAGGTAAATGAACAATTTGTTAAAGTAAATTCTACTGTCATTGAAGATTGGCCAAATTCTGGAACAAGTCATCGTGGTACAACAACCAATACTTTATTTATATACCACCTTTTTAATGTCATGAAAGGTCCCAAGGTGCTTCAGCTTGTCGAAAGCAAAATTTGATACCAAGTGACATTCGTGCAGATGGTCAACAGCTTGGCACAGAAGTAGGTTTTAAGTGGCATCTTTCAAGGAGGAAAGAGAAGTAGAGATTTTGGGAAGGAATTCCAGAGCTTGGGGCCTAGACAGCTGATGGTAATGCCATTTGGGATGCATTTTGGGAGGACTAACAGGGCAAGGGAATATGCAATGGATGGTAGGACCCTAGGAAGTACAGAGGGTCAGAGGGACCTTGGTGTGCATAGATCACTGAAGGCAGCAGCACAGGTAGATAAAGTGGTTAGGAAGGCATATGGGATACTTGCCTTTATTAGCCGAGGCATAGAATATAAGAGCAGGGAGGTTATGATGGAGTTGTATAAAACACTAGTTAGGCCACGGCTGGAGTACTGTGTACAGTTCTGGTTGCCACACTGTAGGAAGGATGTGATTGCACTGGAGATGGTGCAGAGGAGATTCACCAGGATGTTGCCTGGGCTGGAACATTTCAGCAATGAAGAGAGACTGGGTAGCCTGGGATCATTTTCCTTCGAGCAGAGAAGGCTGAAGGGAAACCTGATTGCGGTATACAAAATTTATGACGGACATAGGGTAGATAGGAAGAAACTTTTTCCCCTTTAGCAGAGGTGTCCGTAACCAGGGGGCAGGAGGTTCAGAGGGGATTTGAGGAAAGATTTTTCACCCAGAGGGTGGTTGGACTCTGGAATGCACTGCCTGAAGGGGTGGTAGAGGCAGGAACCCTCACAACATTGAAGAAGTATTTAGATGAGCACTTGAAACACCATAGCATACAAGGCTATGGGCCAAGTGCTGGAAAATGGGATTAGAATAGATAGGTGCTTGGCTGTCACAGATGGGCCTGTTCTTGTGCTGTGTAACTCTGACCCTATCACAGGGCATCTGCGAGGCTGAGAGTTTCATAGCTGGCACATTTTATAGATGTGGTCACCCTGCAGCTTAAGAGTATACAGGCAGAGAGGGAATGGGTGACTGCAAGGCAATCAAGAAGGACCAGGCAGTTAGTGCAGGAGCAGCTTGAGTGAATATCTCATCAACCTGTATTCCATTCTGAATACTGGTGAGGGTGATGGTTCCTCTGGGATGTGCATCCAGAGTCCAGACCATGGCTGGCTTGGCTGTACAGTGGGGGGCATGAGGAAGATTGGAAAAGCAATAGTGGTAGTGATTTCTATAGTTGGGGGACCAGACAGGTGTTTCTGTGGCTGCAGACATGAATCTAGTATCTCCCTGGTGCCAGGGTCAAGGATGTCATCGAGTGGCTGTAGAGTACTGAGGGGGGAGGGTGAGTAGCCAGCAGTTGTGGTCCATATTGGTACCGATGACATAGTTAGAAAGAGGGATTTGGTCCTGCAGGCAGAGTTTGGGGGAGCTAGCATAGAAACTTGCAAGCAAGATTTCTCAAGATAGTAATCTCAGGATTACTCCCAGTTGCGCAAGTGAATATAGAAGTAGGAGGATAGAGCAGATGAATGCGTAGCAGGAGAGATTGTGCAGGAGGGAGGGCTTTAGATTCTAGGAAATCAGCATCTGTTCTTGTGGGTGGGGGGAGGGCATAGCACCGATACAAGCCAGATGGGTTGCACCTTAACAGAGCTGGGACAAATTTCCTTGAGGGGTGACTTTGCTCGTGCTATTGGGGAGGGTTTACACTAACTTGGCAGAGGTGTGGGAACCAGAGATAATATAAGAACGAGGTGCACTGAAAATTGGAAGAGACGAATAGCACTGGAGTAGGAAATAAATAGTAAGGTATTAGGTGGGGTCAGAGTAAGAAGGAATGTAATAAGGTCTAAATTGTGTTTGCTGTGCATGCATATGAATGCATGCAATTTAGAAAATAAAGTTGGTGAGCTGCGGGCGCAGATAGCCACATGGAAATATGTCGTGGTGATAACGGAGACCTTGCTCAAAGGGCAGGACTGTGTGCTAAATATTCCTGAATACAAGGTGTTCAGAAAATATTAGGGAGGAGGGGTAGCTGTGTTGACTGAAGGAGAGCATTACACTGCCAGCGAGAGTGTATCTCCTGGAGGGGTCAGGGACAGAATATATTTGGTTAGAGCTAAAACATTCGAGGTACCATTGCATTGCTGGGTATATTTGAAAAGTCATTGACTAATGGGAAGGATATAGAGCACACATTTTCAAGGAAATTACAAAAGAGGTGCAAGAATGAGAGAGTAGTTATAATGGGGGACTTCAGTTTATCCTAATACAGACTGTGATAGTAATCGTGTCAAGAGTTTCTAAAGTGTGCTGAGGAGAATTTTCTACATCAGTATGTTTCCAGTCCAATGAGGAAAGAGGCATTGCTGGTTCTGGTGTACGAGGTGGGTCAAAAGGATCAAGTGTCAACAAGGCAACATAGAGGGGACAGTGACCATAACATCATAAGGTTTAGGTTAGCTGTGGAAAAGGACAAGGAGCAATCCAGAGTAAAGACAATTGGGCGAGAGCCAATTTCAGTGGAGTGAGAATAGATCTGACCTAAGTAAATTGGAATCCAGGATTGGAAGCCAAATCTGTAACCGAAGAATGGGCTGCTTTTTTGAAGAGGAGATGGTTGGGGTACAGTTAAGGTGTATTTCTACAAAGGGCTGGTTGCGGGGGAGCAGAAAGGTCTGGCGGACAGATCCAGAGTTCCCTGGATTATGAAAGAGAGAGAGTAAGATGAAGTTGAAAAAGGATGTATATTTGAGGAAGTCATCAGGGCGGATGACTGGAGGGTGCATTGCAGGCAGGTTGGGAAAAGTAAAGGCTCAATCCAGGGGCTATTGCTGTTACTTCGAGTAACTGGTTAACCAGATCCAACCATACTGGGCACAGAGCGTCACCTAAAGGGATAGGATAAAGAATAGTTATTAATAAAGAATAGTATTGGATTCATGCCTGTCCTGTATGAAAAGGAACTAGCAGCTGACATAAAAAGAAATTCCGAAGTCTTCTATAGACATATAAATAGTTAAAAGGTGAAGCAGGGCTGATTAGGGACCAGAAGGATGGGATTTATGCATGGAGGTGGGGGGAGGGAATAGCTGAGGTATTCCAGCATCCGCAGTATTTTGCTTTTATTTTAGTATTAAATGAATACTTTTGCATCTGTCTTTACCAAGGAAGAAAATGCTGCCCAAAAATTGTGGCAGAGAAGGTAGTTGAGACACTGGATGGGCTATAAATTGATCGAGGAGGTATTAGATAGGCTGGTTGTATTTAAAGTTGATAAGTCACCAGGACTGGATGAGATGCATCCAAGAACACTTGAAGTAAGGGTGGAAATTGTGAAGGTGCTGCCCATAATCTTTCAAACTTTTTTTTAGATTTAGATGTGGTGCCAGAGGGCTGGAGAATTGCAAATGCTGCGTAGAAAGGGTATTCTGACCAGCGCAGCAACTACAGGCCAGTCAGTTTAACCTTAGTTGTGGGAATGCTTTTAGAAATGATAATTCGGGACAAAATTCATAGTTATTTGGACAAATGTAGATTTGTTAAGGAAGGGCAACATGGATTTGTTGAAGGCATATTGTGTTCAGCTAACTTGCTTGAGTTTTTTGAGGTAACAGAGAGGATTGATGTGTTTGTTGTGGAATACATTGACTTCCAGAAGATATTTGGAAAAGTGTCACCTAACGGCTTAGGAACATAGGAGCAGGAGTAGGCCGTTCAGCCCATCGAGCCTGCCCTGCCATTCAGTATCATCATGGCTGATCATCCACTTCAATACCTTTTCCCCCACACTATCATATCCCTTTATGTCATCGGTATTTAGTAATCTGTCAATCTCTGCTTTAAACATACTCAATGACTGAGCTTCCACAGCCCTCTGGGGTAGAGAATTCCAAAGATTCACAACCCTCTGAGTAAAGAAATTTCTCCTCATCTCTGTTCGAAGTGGCTTTCCCCTTATTTTGAAATTGTGTCCTGTGGTTCTAGACTCCCCAACCAGGGGAAACCTCTTGACTGCATCTACCCTGTCTATCCCTTTTACATATTTTGTATGTTCCAATGAGATCACCTCTCATTCTTTGAAACCATGGAACATACAGGCCCAGTTTTCCCAATTTCTCATTTCCCGCCATCCCGTGAACAAGTCTGGTGAACCTTTGTTGCACTGCTTCTATGGCAGTAATATCCTTCCTAAGCTAAGGGGACCAAAACCGCACACCCTATTCCAGGTGTAGTCTAACCAAGGTTCTATACAATTGAAGCTAGACTTCACTACTCCTGTACTCAAATCCTCTTGTGATAAGGTTAACATACCATTAGCTTTCCTAATTGCTTGCTGCACCTGCAAGTTGGCTTTCAGGGACTTATTGACAAGGACACCCTTTGTGCATGGGCGGCGCAGTGGTTAGCACTGCAGCCTCACCGCTCCAGCGACCCAGGTTCAATTCTGGGTACTGCCTGTGTGGAGTTTGCATGTTCTCCCTGTGTCTGTCTGTGTGGGTTTTCTCCGGGTGCTCCGGTTTCCTCCCACAAGCCAAAAGACTTGCAGGTTGGTAGGTAAATTGGCTATTATAAATTGCCCCTAGTATAGGTAGGTGGTAGGGAAATATAGGGACAGGTGGGGATGTGGTAGGAATATGGGATTAGTGTAGGATTAGTATAAATGGGTGGTTGATGGTCGGCACAGACTTGGTGGGCCAAAGGGCCTGTTTCAGTGCTGTATCTCTAAACTAAACAAACATCTGCACTTTCTAATCTTTTAGCATTTAAGTAATACTCTGCACATCTGTTCCTCCTACCAAAGTGGATAACCTCCCATTTTTCCATATTATATTCCATCTGCCATATTCTTGCCCACTCACTAAGTCTGTCCAAATCCCCTTGTCAGCAAAGTTAGAGCCCATGGAATAAAAGGAACAGTAGCAACGCGTTTATAAAATTGGCTGTGACCAGGAAACAGTAGCTGTTTGTTTTTCAAACTGGAGGCAGGTATATAGCGGGGTTGATGTTGGAGCCTCTGCTTTTCTTGACCATTTAGTGACCTAGATTTGGATGTCCAGGGCACAATCTCAAATTACAGATGACCCCAAACTTGGACGTATTGTGAACTGTGAAGAGGATAATGATTGACTTCAAAAGGCCATAGGCTAGTGGAATGGGTAGGCAAGTGGCAGATGAAATTTAATGCAGGGAAGCGAGGAGAGGCAATGTAATTTAAAAGGTACAGTTCTAAAGAGTGTGCAGGAGCAGAGGAACCTGGGGGTATAAGTGCACAAATAGTTGAAGGTTGCAGGGCAAGTTGAGAAAGTGCTTGAGAAAGCATATGGGCTCCTGGGCTTTATATGTAGGAACATTGAGTACAAAAACAAGTAAGTAACGATAAACCTGTATGAAACGTTTTGTGTTCTGCCTCAACTGGAGTATTGTGCCCTTCTGGGCAGCACACTTTAGGAAGGATGCTAAGGCATTGGAGAGGATGTATTTTTATATTTAGAGATACAGCACTGAAACAGGCCCTTCGGCCCACCGAGTCTGTGCCGACCATCAACCACACTTTGGGGTCAATAAAAATTGAAGTTCCAACCTAGTGTTCTCAAGTAATGCTGATGGGAAAATTATAAGTTTAGCTATGAACTATTGGTAATTTGTGTTGGATGGCTTGTGCTAGCTCCTGCATCTTTGAAGATTGTTGTATTGGTAATTTTAATGGGGTCCAATTGTTCAGGTTTTCATCAAGTTTATCACTACTGTTTATAAATGGGCACGCTCAGATTTTATTGAGGACTGAGCATATAATGCATTGTTAGAAATTAGTAAAATAGATGACCTCCTAAATGTGTTAAATCTGTAGGAATATTTTTTGTAGAAAATAGGCAACATTTGCAAATACTTCACTTTTTAAAAAATGCCTACCCTATTACCATTGTCTGCGTCTGTCTGCCTTTTCATTAAAGTGCAGGTTGGGATCAGACATGTTTACATATCCTTTTGCCTAAGTTTGCACTGTAGATTGAATATCACGTGTCCCAAGATGATTATATCGGGTCCATATCGATGCCAGGTCTTCTCAATAATACCTTTCTGAAACAATTTTAACCATCAGTTTTTTGTTTTTTGTAATGCAAGAAGGTCATTGTTTGCAGTTTGCTGTGAAACTGGTACATTTGTGCTTTGTTTAATTTTAGTCCTTGCATTGGGGATTAGCAGGAATTTGCTTTTACACGTCCTGTGAATTGTTTCTTTTTCAATTGCTTTCTACTTTTGGATATTGAGAGTTTAATTTTTGCTGAAATTTTCCCCCAAATCTTCCACTGCCGCTCATTTGCTTTTCTGACATGAAAAGGAATGCAAGGAGTTGAAAATCACCCCCATTGTTTGAGAAGTTAAAATGTTAACTTGGTTTTGGTACTTCACTGGAAAAAGTGATTGGATTTTTACTCTTGTTAACCAACACTAACTTGTATTAGATCATTAAGAGTGGGGTAAATAGAGGAGACATGGTGTGACAAGTAAGGTACTTGAATATCTACAGTGCTCTATCATATCCCTATCTCATCACCGTTACCTTTTGGAGGACTAATTTGTTAGCTAAGTCTCTGGCAGCCTTTCTGCACCAGGTGACATTGGTCGAACCCCAATTAAATGAATACACAGTTCGTTTTTCTTTTACAGTGCTATAGGTTGTGAAGAATAGCTGGGACATTCTGCTCTTTTTGAATAGTACTCTGGATATTTTAATGTTGTAGTTGGCAACATAATGTCTTTTGAAGGATGCCACCTGTAACAACACAGATTTCAGTCTGTGTTGCATTGTATCGTAGAAGATCATATCCTTGGAATCTTGAGGTTTGAACCCACAGCCTCTGACCCTGATTTGAGAATACTAACCCAGTTAGGTGAGAAGGATTAGTAATTTTATTCCATTTATGGCGAAGGTCTTGCAATTCAAAAGAGCAAGAATGCGCAAAAACTATTTTGAGTGAAATAAACTGGGTATTCAATTCCTTCAGCTTAGATATATTTTGTAACTTTAAAGTTTTAAACATGCAGCATGTTTGACATTTCTTTGTACTGTAGCTTGCCAACTTGAAATTACTCCATGGTGAATTAAATCTGAAATTAGTTAGTTTAATTAATTTGAGCATGCCAGAGCTAGTATGTTTTATCTATAACTCTGATCAAAATATTAACATGCTACCAAAAATACGAAAATTTCTTAGACATGCTATCGAAGGTTTTTGTCTTTCACACCTCAGGACAGACACAAGAATGCCAAATTTCAAAGGGAGCAACAATCTATACTTCATGACAAAAGGGTGCTGATTGTTTTTGTTTTCAGAGTTGACTTACGTTGTCTAACGTTCGATCTGTTTCTGCGATTGTACAGCACTTACTGAACAACCTCGAGTGTGCTAAGAATTACACAAACAACCAGTTTAAGATTCAGTCGGGCTCGCAATGTGGCACACTTAGATTTGCTGGAAGCTACTGTAGGGCATGAGATTCCCCTGCAGAGTCTCGCCAAGGTTCGGAGCTGTACTCTAGATGTAACAGGAATGAGTGACTCAACACCAAATCATGTGTAAGAACAGTAATTTTATTGAGTAATTGTTCTTTAATTACTTAATGATAAAGGAATGAAAGATTTCTTAAAAAGAAAGGAAGGAAAGAGTATAGAAAGGCAAAAGAACTTCTAGCACGCTACGATAACACCAAATTAGTCTGTTCACGACATTTCCCTAAAATGTTACCTTTTTCCCCCATGGTACATACATCACCAAGTCTCTGGAGAGCCTTGCACAGGGGTGGACTCTCTGGTCAGTCACTCCGATGTCCCTTCCTCCATAGGCTTCAGTGGTTGACTGGTCCACTCTGGCTGCAGCCCTGAACTTTGGATGCTGTGCCCCTTTTTAAGTCCAATTTCTGGCTCCATTCCTGCTTCTTAAGGCCTCTATCAGACTTTCTCAAAACAAGAGTCTTGACAACCGTGAGTCCTTGGCAAATTCTTCTCAAGCACTGTGATGCTGCCAGGCTGTTGATGCATCCTTTGGTGTGTCTCACCTGCCATCAATTAGGTTATACTGTACATTTAAAAAAAAACTCCATTTTCTGTTACCACACCATAGTGGACCACCCCATGTGCAAGGTTATCCATCGTCCGGGATTTTAGTTCAAGGGTCATCCAACACTCTTTTCTGTTTAAACAATGAGAAGGCAACTGTTATTTTTAAGAAGAAAAAAAACTGTGCACAAAACAACAGCTGTGCATGGCCTACACTGAGCAGCATGAAAACAAGGTAAAAGTTCTTGGAGCGTGGGGGGGAGCAAGTTCATACTATTGATTAACATAATTGATTTATTTGACTTAATCAGAGTACAGTCACACTTAGCTTTAAATCAATGTCTACAAAATAACCTTTTAAAATGCACTGCAGGTTTAATGCAGGTTTTTAAAATTCAAAAGCAAGGCAGAAATAAAATGCAAAAACATTTATAAAAAAAAAAAAAGTACAAAAGTAGTGGCTGCCGGCCTACACTAATTATAGTCATGCACAGGGACCTGTCCTCTGCAGGCAAAAGGAACATGTCCAGGCACTCTGTCATTTTTGAATTAAACTGAAGTGTAGGGGTCAGTAGTTCCCTGGTGCATTGTTCATGGCAATGCCTCAACCAATCAGCACCCTTTTTATCATACACTATAAATTGTTGATTCCTTTGAAATTTGGTGTTCTTGTGTCTTTCCTGATGAGTGCAAGACAGTAAGCTTTAACAGCAATAAGTAAAATGTTCCAAAATGTACAGTGGGTTAGTCAGCATCCATAAAATGAGAAGACGAGTTCTTGTTTTGAGTGTGTAGTCCTAATCAGACCAAATTGGCAAATGTAAACTAATGCTAAGTTGTCCTCCTGAAATAACAGAATGGCCTTTTTCTATGCTGCAGCCACTTGGCCCATTGTGCCGCGGCTCACCTAGTCCCACTCCCCTGCCATTTCCCTTTAGCCCTGCAAATTTTTTCTCTTCAGATAATTATCCAGTTCTCTCTCTCTCGTTTTTGAAGGCCTCGATTTGAATCTGCCTCCATCACAGTGCATTCTAGATCCTAACCACTAGCTGCGTGAAAACATTTTTCCTTATGGCACTGTTGCTTCTTTTGCGAATCACCTTAACTGAGTCCTCTGGTTCTGGATCATGTGGCCAATGGGAACCGTTTTCCCCCTATCTACTCTGTCCTGAGCCCTCATGATTTTGAACACCTATCAAATCTCTTAATCTTCTCTTCTCCAAGGGGAACAGACCCAACTTCTCTAATCCATTCGCATGAATCTTTTCTGCACCCTCCCTAAGGCCTTCACATCCTTCCAGACGTATGGTGCCCAGAAGTGCGCACCAGTACTGCAGTTGAGTCCGAACCAGTGTTTTACACAGGTTTATCATCACTGCCTTGCTTTTGTACTCTGCCTCTATTCATAAAGCCCAGAATCCCATACGCTTTATGAAATGCTTTCTCAACCTGCCCTGCAACCGTTAATGATTTGTGCACTTAGACCCCTAGGTCCCTCTGCTCCTGCACCCCCTTTAGAATCATACCCTTCAGTTTATATTGCCTCACCTCATTCCTCCGACAAAAATGAATCGCTTCACACTTTTTTCCAGCATTAAATTTCATCTGCCACTTCTCTGCCCATTCAACCAGCCCATCTATGTCCTCTAAGTTTCACTATCCGTTCACAATATGTACAAGTTTTTTTTCATCTGCAAATGTTGTACTACTAGTTTAAAAGAAAAAATAACGACTGCTGCAGATTTTTGACATTACCCTTTACTACATTGCTGTGCAATTTTGGTTTCCTAGAATATGAGGGAGACATCAGTCGAGTTGTTAAATACTTGAGTGAAAGTTTGAAATTTTAGGTCTAACCATTTTTCTTAAACGTTACTCAAAAAAATTTCAGTGCTGTATCTCTAAATAAATAAACCAGTTCAAGTTAATTAATTTGCACTGAGTATACATGTTTTATTAATGTTTAAGATTGTGGCAGCCAGTGATGGAGCAGTATTACTAATACTGCTGCATTCCCATTACCAGATAACTGATGGTAACCCCTTTCCTCTTGGCATGGCCTTCTGTTATGACTTGAAAATTTGCATGTTTGGTACACTACTTGTGCCTGGAATTTTGTATGCACATCTTGCATGAGTGTAGTCTAAAATTGTACACTGCTGCAGAGGGGAGAAAGTAATTTTGAGCGCATAGAGTCATAGAGAGACACAGCACTGAAAGAGTCCCTTTGGCCCACCGAATCTGTGCGACCAACAACCACCCATTTATACTCATCCTACATTAATCCCATATTCCATACCACATCCCCACCTTCCCTCCATTCTCCTACCACCTACCTACACTAGGGACAATTTACAATGGCCAATTTACCATCAACCTGCAAGTCTTTGGCTATGGGAGGAAACCGGAGCACCGAGCAGAAACCCACGCGGTCACAGGGCGAACTTGCAAACTCCACACAGGCAGTATCCAGAACTGAACCCGGGTCGCTGGAGCTGTGAGGCTGCGCTGCTAGCCACTGTGCCGCTTAGTTAGAGTTTGGGTATATATTTTTTGTAGAATTTCACCTAACATCTGTGTGATGATACTATGATTTAGTGTTTCATAATTAGACTTAAAACACCATTTTTGTGCATTGAATTCTCCCAAGTGGGCCTGCAGCACCAGGTATACCTTGGAGTGAGGCAGCAACCCAGTGATACCATTAAAATACAGGGCTTCATGCTTACCTTGAATTGCATACAAGTTGCAAAATGGAATTGGGCCATTTGGCCAGACCATTTTGTCTTGGTATCTACCCTTTGTGAGCAAATAGTTGAAGAGATCAGGTTGAAGTGTTGACCAGTGATTACAGTCAAAATAGTTTGGTGGGTAATTCCACTTGGTAGTTCCCAACGTCACCATGAGTGCTGGTGTCCAGGCAATTTGTTTCAGTCAATGTGGTATTAAATAGTAGCTGGTTGTTTTTGCTCTGGACACAAAGGGCCATAACAACCGCGCTAAATATCTGCACACCAGAAAGAGCCATGCCAACGCGTTGCAAGCCGTTCTAGTGCAGCTATGATATTGACAACTACCCAGCACTGTGGAAAATTACCAAATTATATCCGAGCTACAAAATGTAGGGCAGTAATTTTCCAGTTAAATTTGAATTATCTAGCACCTCCCAATCATAGTCCAGTGACAAAAGGGTTTGAGTGCCACTAACTGGTACTTAGTATCAGCAAGCAGGATATTTTGACTAAGTTCAGGTTCCCCCAGCACCACTTGCCCTTGATCCTGAATTAGATGCGACAGCTGAATGCCAGAGAAGGGCTGAGACCCATTGTCTTCAATCTCAAGGCAGCATTTGACCAGGTATGGCACCAAGGAATTTGAGCAGAACTCAAATCTTTGAGGGTCAGCCCTCCAACAATTGTACTCACAACTAATGCTAAGGAAAAGGGTCTTGATTGTTGGAGGCCGATCTTTGTAGTCCTCGGGCATTGTGGCAGGAACTTTTTCACAGAAGTATCTTTTTGTGTTCAATCGTCAGCAGCTAGTTCTTTGTTCTATCTATTATCTTATATGCTTGTTGCTGTTTTGAAATTTACAATTTTCAGCTACATTTGCAGCTCCTGATATTGAACATTATTGTCCTGGCCTACAGTAGAACTTTAACAACACCTAGGCTTGGGCTGACCAGCAAAAGGAAACACTTGTGCTACACAAGTGCCAAGTAATCCATCTCGAACAAGAGGAGCAGAGCCACCTCCTCCTGAGCTTCAATGGCTTCGCCATTGGCAACTCCCCACCATCAACCTCTTGGAGATGGTTGTTCACCAGAGATATAACTGGACCAGTCATATCAACACTGCTACAAGGGCAGAGGCAGAGTGCTTTGTGGTCGCTCCAAGGCTCAAGTCAATGGTGTTGGGATACTGTACACTTGACTGAGTGCAGGTACAGCAACACTCCAGAAGCTTAACACCATCCAGGACAGCAGTTTGTCTGATCTGTGCTGCTCTCTCTGGACTGCAATATCTGTTCTTCATCACTTGGAGTGCTGTGGCTCAAGTATATATGATCTACAGAATTTACTGTTTTTACAAATTCATGAAGTGGATTTCATCTCTGAAATGTGTAGATGAGAGCAACAAAATCTGAGCACTAATCATCACTTTCAGACTTCACCCTCAAGTTCACATAATATTGTTTCTTGAAAATGCAATAGTCTATTAATGATTGCTGGTGCTTAAAATAATAAAAGCATGTTGCCCAAACATGATCTTGTAACTTGCTGAATTTGCCTTTGATTGGCAAAATGTATCTGGAAGGCATGGCTGCACTGTGTATACTGCGTCATTCAGCGGAGGATCCACCAGACAATAAATTTAAGGATCACAGGCCCCATAGGACACTACTGAACATGCATTTTTCACTCCTTTGATGCTGGGAACTCAAAAATAAATTCAGTTGATGCAAGGAACTTGGGCTTTGACAGCACTGGGATTCCACTGGCATCCAGTAGCACTGACTGGTACCAAATTCTTGTTGACTAGGAAGGATGATGCTCAATATTTCCTGCAAGTAGAATGGTGGCACATCACTACCCGAAGACAGCAACCCCTCAGCTTTGAGTTCTTGACGCTGCAAACCCTTGTAGTTCAGCCATATTTAGTTTGGGATACTGATGAGATAGTCCTTTGGACTGACCCAGAGTTTATAATCTTAGTCATTTTCTAGGTTTAATTTAGATTAAGAAATTAGCACAAGAATGTGATACCACACAGGCCTGAACTGGAATGTTTCTACAACGTTAGAATTTGCATTTTGAAAGTGACTTGCATGACCTCGGGACATCCTTGATATTCTTAAGTCCGAGATTGTGCAGTTTATCCCACTCCAGAGACTTGAGCATGAAAAATAGAGGCCAGTGCTCCAATACAGTACTGAGGGAATGTTGCACTGTTGAAGTGCTGTTTCTCAGATGAAACGTTACACTGGGGTTCTATCTGAGCTCTTGGGTGGACGTACAAGATCCCATGGCACTATTTTGAAAGAGGTGTCATGACCAGTAGTTATCCCTCAAACAACATGATAAAACGGATCATCTGCTCATCACATTGCTGTTTGTGGGAGCATACTGTGCGCAGCTTGGCTGCTGCGTTTCCTGCGTTTGCAGTATTGCAAAGTACTTCATTGGCTCTTAAAGACTTCCATAAAGGTGCTATATAAATACATTGTTCTGCAGCCAATTTTTCCACAGACATTTGTTGAATAAAGGCTGCGTTTGCTGACAACGCAATCACTAGGTGGCGCAGTACTTGTGCATGCACAAAGGCAGGCTCTTCAACTGGAACATCAGTTGTCTGTGATGTCGCAGACAGCTGCCAGGATTAAAGATGGCGTTGCTCAGTTTATCACAGGAAATGCTTATGGCTTGATTGTTCCAGCAAACTAACCTTACATTAAGTTGGATGGAAGCCCAGTAATATGCTACAAATGTATTTAATTTTATTTTTATCTTGGAGATACAGCACTGAAACAGTCCCTTCGGCCCATGAGTCTTTGCCGGCCAACAACCACCCATTTATACTAACCGTACAGTAATCCCATATTCCCTTCCAGCTACCTACACTAGGGGCAATTTACAACAGCCAATTTACCTATCACCTGCAAGTCTTTGGCTGTGGGAGGAAACCGGAGCACCCGGCGAAAGCCCTGCGCCACTGTAACCGTAATCCTATTAAATACAAAAGGATTTTTATAATTGAATTTCCATTGGAAGATAGTGAATTGACACCCCGATCAATGGAAAAGAAAATTGGGCAGAGTATAAAATGTGCTGCCAATTTGTTATTGTGATTTGGTTTATGTGACTGACCAGGACTGATATTATCTGAATGCAGCTACTAGCTCCCACCCCAATGGCTGCTGTGCCCCCTCAGCTGCTTGCTCCAGACCTCACTGTGCCCCCGAATTCGTTGATTGATTTTATTCCCTGCTTGCCCTCCTCCCCCTCTAGCCGCTAGCTTTAGGTTGTGCCGTTTCCCTCCTCTCAGCCACTCGCTGCCACGTTTCGTCAGTCACTAGGCACCGCCCGAAGAAGCAAGGTGGGCCGCAAGCAGTGACTAGGAGATGTAGGGGCGAGTGGCCGAGTGGAGCGAAGCGGCATGGTATAAAGCTAGCTGGGGGAGGGGGGGGGGGTGGGGGGAAGTGGGGAGCGAGTGGCCAGAGAGCGGGGTGGTGTGAAGCGAGGAACAATCGGGCAGGGGAGTGGGGTGGGTGGGAGCGGCTGAGGAGAGGAAGCACCGAGGCCTGGAGCAAGTTGCCGGGGGGTGGTGGGGAGGGCTCCAGTCTCCGTCTCCTATTCACCCGCTTCCTCCATGCGCAAAGATGGACCTGGCGCGGATATGCGATGACGCCATTCTGCGCATGCGCCACTAAGTCCTCACTAGATGCAGCTGCGCATGTGAACAACTTGGCGCGCTCTGTCAGCGGGCCAGTGCGTTGTCAGGAATCACTTTGTTTAAATGAGCATTGAATATGGTTTTTCATTGGTTGAGAGTTGAATATTGGCCATGATAAGACCAAGGAATCTATATCTTAATTGAAATACAGCACCTTTTGATAATGCAACACTCTACTGCAGTGAAGTATCGTTGAGATTATGTCCACTGAGTGGAGCTGAAGCCCATGATGATCTGACTCTGCTACCATTGGGTCAAATTTTCATGTGCAGCTGTTGGATGTATCGCTCATTCAGAGCAATTTAGGCAGTCTTAATAGTTGTTTAAAATGGTTTTCAGACCCAAGACGATCTGCTGCTGATTTTAAGCAGTATTTTGTCAAATGAACTGTTGTGCGCTTTACGCACTTGGGCTTCTGTCCTGAGAAAAGCACAGGATGCAAATAGTGATTGACTTCATTGATTTCAGTTGATAAAATATGAAGTTGCTCTGTGGAATAATCTGTAAACATTTACTGAAGGTGATTCCTTGGAATCTGATACACCACAGAAGGAAGCCATTCACTTCATTTTGAAATAAGTATGCAATTAGGCCCATTGCCCTGCTGTTTCCCCATAGCCTAGAAAATCTTTGCTTTTCCAGTATTTATCCAATTTCCTTTTGTAGGCAATTATTAATCTGCTTCCACAGCCTTCTCTGACAATGTATTTCAGTTGATCATTTTGCTGTATTTAAAAAACAAAAAGTAGTCGCTTCTTTGGGTTCTTTTTTTAGTTGTCTTTTAAATTGGATTTAGCATGTACATGGATGCATCAGAAATTGTTCTTATTTTCATAAGTTGATTTTTTTTTTTTTTTTCCCTCAAGTAGCACATCCTGAATTCCTTGACCAATTTTCTAGGAAGTCTATATTTTTGGAATGGATGTTTCGGAATTATCCATTGGAAAATACATGCTTGTAATGGTCAATATACTTTTAATACACACTGGGACTAGGCATTCTGCAGTTTGAGTCGTTTACCTCCTAAATGCAATGTGTTCCACAGTAGAAAATAGTAACTATCATTCCATTCTCCTTTTATTTTTCATTCTTTTTTGCCTAGGTTGGCTTTAAACCTAGTTTCTAGAGATTAAATACTATCACCTGAGCCGCTAAATTTCAGGAGTTTTTATTTGGGGAAACTAGTTGATCTTAAATATCTTTCTCCTATGTCTCCCCTGTTTATCTCCAAATGCACCAGCAATAACTACTTGCATTTCTATAGCACCTTTTTTTCTCTCAAGCACAATAAAGTATCCTAAGGTACTTAACAAGTGGTGATTATCAAACAAGATTTGACACTGAGTTACACGAGGTATGAGGACAGGTAGCCAAATGCTTGGTCAAAAAGTTAGTTTTTAAGGAGCATCTTAAAAAAAAAAAAGGGGGTTTAGAGAAGGAATTCTACAGCTTGGGGTTTAGGCAGCTGAATGTATGGCCACCAGTGTGATGGAGTGAAGAAAATTGAGGATGGATAAGATGCCAGGGGTGGAGGAGTGCAGAGATCCTGGAGGATTAAAGGGTTATGGAAGCTTTTTTTCAATTTGTTCATGCGATGCCAACATTTATTTGCCCATCCTGAATTGCCTTTAGAAGGTGGTGATGAGCTGCCTTCTTGAACCATTGCAGCGCTTGTGATTTATAGCTACACCCACAGTGCTGTAAAGCAGGGAGTTCCAGCATTTTGACCCTGTGACCGTGAAAGAGTGACCGTATAGTTTGAAGTCAGGGTGCTGTGCGACATTGAGCGGAACTTGCAAGTGCTGGAGTTCCCATATGCATGCTGCCTTTGTTCTTCAAGGCGGTAAAGATTGCAGGTTTTGTAAGGTGTCATTAGTGGAGACTTGGTGAGTTGTGACAGTGGCAGCAGTGTATACCATTTACAAAATGCACTGTGTGCCAGTGGTGGAGGGAGTGAATGTTGAAGGTGATAGATGGGGCACTGAGCAAGCTGGATGGTAAGGAGCTTCTTGAGTGTTGTTGGAGCTGTTCTTATCCAGGCAAGTGAAGAGTCATCCATCGCATTCTGACTTGTGCTTTGTAAACGGTGGACAGGCTTTGGGGAGTTGGGAAAAGATTTGAAAACAAGGATGAGAGCCTTTTAAATGAGGAATTGCCAGACTGGGAGCCATTATAGGTTAATGGGCTTAAGGGTGATGGGTGAAAGGGAGTTGAGTTAGAATTTTAGATGAGCTCAAGTATACTTGTGCTACTGTATAACCCTGTCTACCTGCATACCAAATGTGCCAGGCAACTTTTATTCAGTAAGTGCTGCAACTGTGGTCTGTGATGCACTGTTTCTTGTACTAAACTGATTAATTAGGAGAAATCGGTGGATGCTATTGAATTGAGTGATTTTTGGGACATGCTTTAAAATGATGGCGGGTTCTATTTTCAGCTTCTATGGAATGTTTTTTCTGAATTATGAATCCCAACTACAGATTAATAGTTTTGAGCAGTGTCGGCAATGCTTTCATAACCATGAAATCCATATCTCCAACTGGGCTTTGGATGGTGAGTGCCTGGAGGCACATTCACCAAAAAGTTTGGTTTTTGCTTTCACCAAGTTATACCCAAGATTTGGATTCATGTCACAAACAATCAAGTGCCTTCGTTTCACAAAATTAGTGGCTATTGGAATGTGACAAAACAAGTCTTCAAATTGGCAGGAATAATCTCCACATTGTATAAAATTGAAGAAATTTCATTGTTGGTCGAGACATCAGATCAAAATCTTTACTGTTTGCTGTTGTACTCAGTCTGCAGAGCTGTTCTGATTTTTAACAAAGATCCATGGATAGATAAGTGTGGACCAATCACTTGCAGGTATTCTAGTGAAAGAACAAAAATCTGCAAATATAACTGAAAGTAGCCTGAGTCTTAAATGGAATATGTACTTAAAAATGACTGAATTTTATTAATGGATTCAGGCTCTAAAATGCTACATTTACACATTGAGGGGCGGCACAGTGGCGCAGTGGTTAGCACCGCAGCCTCACAGCTCCAGCGACCCGGGTTCAATTCTGGGTACTGCCTGTGTGGAGTTTGCAAGTTCTTCCTGTGTCTGCGTGGGTTTCCTCCGGGTGCGCCGGTTTCCTCCCACAGCCAAAAGACTTGCAGGTTGGTGGGTAAATTGGCCATTATAAATTGCCCCTACTATAGGTAGGTAGTAGGGGAATATAGGGACAGGTGAGGGTGTGGTAGGAATATGGAATTAGTGTAGGATTAGTATAAATGGGTGGTTAATGGTCGGCACAGACTCGGTGGGCCGAAGGGCCTGTTTCAGTGCTGTGTCTCTAAATCTAAATCTAATCAATTACTCAAGGTGATTTCTTCAGGCAAATGTACTTTTTTCCCCCCTCTTTCCCATTTTTTGAATTTATGGAACCATATGAGCGTTGCCCAGAACTGGATCTCTCTTGTACACCCATGTCCTCCCGGCCCTACTATTTTGAAGAAGCACAAGGGTGTTCTCCTCTGATATCCTGGCAAATATCTATCTATAAAATAAGTATTCATGTGTTTATAACAACTCTCCTAACATGCCTCATTTTTAAGTGAGACTTTCATACTCAAAGTGAACTCTGTGTAGTTATTCTGCTGAGTTTGATCAGTGAAGCTCATTTCCTTGCATACAAAATAGGACACATGCTTTGAAGAGGAATTTGAGAAGTCCTAGATATGTGGCTAGGTTTGGAAGAGATCCTCAAAACTGAATATATTCATTAGAGAAAGTAGCTTCCAAAGCTATAGAGTATCAGTTAGAGATTTAAAGAATTTCTCACTTGAATTTATTTCCCACCTTCCTGGCTCAGAATGGTAAATATTTGGGAATAGTTTTGGGAAAACTTTTATTTTCCTACTTTTTGATTTCCTTTTTTCTTTAAAAATCAGCTCCTGTTAAAATATCTGGTAGCCTCAAGCAATGAATTGGAGCCTGAATCCTTTTAATAAAGTTGCTAAATTTCTTTAATAAATTTCAGATTTCTAGCATCTGCAATATTTTGCTTTTTTATGCTAAATTTTTGTCCAGTCAATTTCATCATGGTAAGTGCACATTCCATTTCTTAAGACTGGCTTTTCTTTTACTCAGGCTGGCTTTCAGAGTTACATTGGCAGGTTTTTGCAGGTATTCTAGTGAAAGAAGCAAATGATCTGCAGAATAGTTAAGTGTTGACCATTGTGAAAAATCAGATACCAGGCATGCAGACTCAGTACAACTGAAAACAGTAGAAATTATCTGCTATAATAAATAAAAACAAGAAATGCTGGAACCACTCAGCAGGTCTGGCAGCATCTGTGGAAAGAGAAGCCGAGTTAACGTTTCGGGTGAGTGACCCTTCTTCGGAACTGACAAATATTAGAAATGTCAAAGGTTATAAGCAAGTGAAGCGGGGATGGGGCAAGAGATAACAAAGGAGAAGGTGTAGATTGGACAAGGCTACATAGCTGACCAAAAGGTCATGGAGCAAAGGCAAGCAATATGTTAATGGTGTGATGAAAGACAAAGCATTAGTACAGATAGGGTGTTAACGGACCAAAGATTGAACAGCAGCAAGTACAAACATGAAAAAAAAACAGTGGGTAAGCAAACTGAACAAACTAAGATGAAATGAAATAAACATACAAAAAAAAAGTTGTAAAAAAAGAAAAAATAATTGAAAATAAAAGTAAAATGGGGGGCCCGTCATGCTCTGAAATTATCTGCTGTCCAGACTATAAATCGGACATTTCTTTTATAGATAATGTGGAAATTATTCCCTGCTAATTTGAAGATTTGTTAAGGTATTTCTGGCAGTTTTATCTAACAATGACCTTTAACATACAATGTTATGTAGGAGATAATCCAGTGTATAAAATCATGAATTGAATTTGGAATACCAAAATTCTGTAAAAGCTTTTTAAGTTTTCTATTTGGAGCAGTGGTGACCTAATCCACCAAGTGACTTCTTCGAAGTGACTGATACTCAATGATAGACTGTGCACCCCCAGTTATTTTTTCTGCCAAATTGCATCACCTCTCACTTGTCCGTATTAAATTCCATATACCCATTTTGGTAGCCTATCTATGTACTGTTGCAGGCAGTTGTCTGGGAGACTAGAACTAGAGGATACTGTTTAAAAATTGGTTGTCTCCCATTTAAGACTCCAATCAGGGGAAATTTTTCCCCTCCAGATCATTAGTCTGTGCAATTCTGTACTTTGGAGAGCAGTGGAGGCTGGGTCATTGAATATATTCAAGGCTGAATTAGATTTTTGATGGACAAGGGAGTTGAGGGTAATGGGGGCAGACAGGAAAGTGGAGTTGAGGCCACAGTTGGATCAGCCATGATCTCATTGAATGGTGCACCAAGCTCAAGGGGCTGAAATGGCTTATTCCTGCCCTTATTTCTTAAGTTCGTGGGTTCTTTTTTATTTTGTGAGCTCTAACTTTGCTGACAAGCCCGTTATGTGGCACTTTATCAAGTGCCTTTTGAAAGTCCATGCACACCCCATCAACCGCATTATTCTCATCAATACTCTCTCTCTTGTTACCTTATCAAGAAATAAACAAGTTAGTCAAACATGATATTTGCCTGTAACATCTCTGCTGGTTTTCCTTAATTAACCACATTTGTCCAAGTTCTATTAATATTGTGAATTATCCTTCCTATAAGTTTTCCCACCGAGGTTGAACTGACTGGCCTGTAGTTGCTGGGCTTGTCCTTGCTATACTCTTGTTCCAAAAAAAGCATTTGTAGTTCTCCAGTCCTCTAGTACCACCCCGTATCTAAGTAAGATTGGAAGATTATGGCCCGTCGTCATTGTCTCGAGACAATGGGTAAGCTGACCAATGGTGGTCAGTGGTTTGTGGAGCAGCGCCTGGAGCGGCTATGAAGACCAATTCTAGAGTGACACTCTTCCACAGGCGCTGCAGATAAAATTGGTAGTCGGGGCTGTTACACAGTTGGCTCTCCCCTTGCGCTTCTGTCTTTTTTTCCTGCCAACAGCTAAGTCTCTTCAACTCGCCACACTTTAGCCCCGCCTTTATGGCTGTCTGCTAGCTCTGGAGATCACTGGCAACTGACTCCCATGACTTGTGATCAGTGTCACAGGACTTCATGTCGGGTTTGCAGACGTCTTTAAAGCGGAGACATGGACGGCTGGTGGGTCTGATGCCAGTGACGAGCTCACTGTACAATGCGTCCTTGGGGGATCCTGCCATCTTCCATGCGGCTCACGTGGCCAAGCCATCTCGAGCTGGCTCAGTAGGGTGTATATGCTGGGGATGTTGGCTGCCTCAGACTTCTGCGTTGGAGATACAGTCCTGCCACTTGATGCCAAGGATTCTTTGGAGGCAGCGAAGATGGAATGAGTTGAGAGGCGTCGCTCTTGGCTGATGTACGTTGTCCAGGCTTTGCTGCCGCAGAGCAAGGTACTGAAGACACAGTGACTCTGCAATTTCTACCCTTCCTTCCCTCCGTATCCTTGGATGTATCTCATCAGGTCCTGGTGACCTAAATATAGCCAGCCTATCTAATGCCTCCATCAATTTTTAGCCCATCCAGTGTCACAACTATCTCTACTTTTGCTATGACTTGGGCAGCATCTTCCTTGTTCAAGACAGGCAAAGTACTCATTTTAGTAACTTAGCCATGCCACCTCCTCCATACATAAATCCCCTGTTAGGTCTCTAAGTGGCCTGTCTCCTCCTTTTACCACCCTTTTAACTATATTTATATGCTTTCTCTGTACAAAAATGAAGTTGATAGCTTTTATTTACAAGTCCTTGTTGAAAAATTAAATTGAATTCTATAGTTATAAGTAGAAAACAGTTTGAGTATTTAAATGCTGAGGGGAAAGTAGTGTTTGACCTTTGGAATTCTTAACACTAACTGCAGTTGGTGTGTAAATAGTAATTTTTGTAGCATTTGTTTCTGCCTCGTTTGATTTGCACACACACTGCTTTGTACTCCAATTTCCTTTTTAACTGAATTTATGCTTTTGAAATCTGTCTAACTGGCTTTTCTTCAAGCTAGTTTGTAAACATTTTAAATTTATATTACAAAAATGATAATCAAAACTGTAATGCAAAAAAAGGTTCAGTGGTATATCAGAACTGCGGGATTATAACCCCTATTGGGAAAGACTGAACACACTGATTTTAGTCTGTCGAAGAGAGAAGGCTGAAGGGTGACATGATAGAGGCCTTTTTAGATTATGAAAAGGTTCGATAAGGTGGTTGTAGAGAAGATGTTTCCCCTTGATGGGGAGACCAGAACTAGGGTCCATAAATATAGTGTAATGACTAATAAATCCAATAGAGAATTGAACAGAAACTTCTTTACTCTGAGACTGGAACTTGGTACCACAAGGAGTAGTTGAAGCAACTAGCATAAATGTATACAAGGGGAAGCAAGATGAGCACATGAGGGAGAGGTGAATGGAATGAATGTTAAGGTTACCTGAAGTAGGGTGAGAAAGCATGCGCGAAACATGAACACGAGCATGGACCTGTGGGCCAAATGGCCTATTTTTGTGCTCCAATTTCTGTGTAACCAAGCAGATGATGTTTGAGGCTGAAGAGAGACTTTTTTTTTCTAGTTGAATTAACAAAATGCTACTGTTGCACACAGCACATGTTCAGAGTGCAGGACCTGCTTTAACCATCACAACTGTAGGTGAAAATATCAAGTTGAAACTCAGGCTGTTGAGAGGCTGAGAATCTTGAGTTTAAAAAAAAAAGTAATGAATGTGGTCAAACAATAAAACAAGTTTACAGATGACTTTAATTATGTGGAATGTTGAACTCTGTTTTTATTATCTTTTGATTTAATGCGCACTCTAAGCCGCACAGATGTGTGGCCATGTAGCAATCAGAACTTGCTATGCAGGAGACTTGCAGGCTGTGCATATGAGGCTGTCCCTTTTTTTTAAGATGTGTTCATTTGCAGCAATCTTCAAGGGACCACACAATGCAACAAATGGGCTGTGCACCATAAGGGGAAATTAGAAGGAACATTGCTTTTGACTTTTGAAATTTCAGTTACGGAGAACAGAAGTAGCAGACAAAAGTATGTTTCATCAATCTGGCAGATTTTGGGATTTGGGAACTTTTCGGAGAGAAAGTTAGGGAGATGTGGAGTAATCGTAGGGTGTGGGAGCATTGAAGATGATTCTAGACTATGGGGCCATGATCTTGGGGTTCTGGAAGTGAGTGCAAATCCTTGAAGTTGCTGAAGTAAAGGAAGGTCCATATGTCTCTTGGAGAGTGGTGGAAATGGGTTTAGCAGCTTTCAGGGAGGAAAACCGAGAATTTAACTGGTACCTTTTTTTTTGTTCAAACCACAAAGGCACCTCACTGGCTTCCCACCTGTTGGCTTCTCTTCCAAACTATCCACAGCTGCTCAGGAGATCTGGCAACATCCGTGGAGAGCAAGAGTTTTGACCTGAGAGACTTTAACTTTGTTTCTCTCTCTCCACATTTGCTGTCAGAACTGCTGAGTATTTTCAGCCCCTTCTGCTTTTATTTCAGATTTCCAGCATCTGTAATATTTTGCTTATCCACAGCTGATTTTGGATCATTGGGTACACTTTCACTGATCTTTGCATTGTCGACTAGTTCCAATCCACAGCAGTAAAAAACAAAGTACACTTAAGTTTAGTTGATTTACAGTCTCTGGTGAACCAAAAAATCTTCAATACTTAAGTTCATTAGTTACCTAGTTTCCATGTTTTTGTGTAAGAAAATTACATTCTTGAACCCCACAGCAATTGTTTGTTGCCTTTTCTCAAGATTGTTTGAATGAAGGGTGAAACTTTGTGTGATTGATCTGTCAGGAGGGTTCCAATGATTGTTTAACATAATTCTACAAAACAATTTTCAATGACTTGCATTTATATAGCACTTTTTTCATGACCTCCAGACATCGCGGGTACTTTTTAAAGCATAGTCATTGTTGTAATGTGGCAGCCAATGTTTGCGCATAGCAAACAAACAGCAATTTAATAATGACAAGATAATCCTGTTCGTGTGATGTTAACTGAGGGGTAAATGATGGCCAAGACATCAGGGATAACTCCCCTGCTTTTCTTTGGTGAAGTACCACAGGTTCATTTTTATGCCCACCAAATCGGGCAGATGGGGTCTTGTTTCATGTCTCAACCGAAAGTCGTGGCACCTCCAACGGTGTAGCACACCCTCAGTACTGAACTGGAGCATCAGCCTTTTTTTTTTTTGTTGTGTGGTCAAGCCATGGAGTGGGACATGGTCCTGGAACTTTGCGATTTTAGAGGTTAGAGTGTTATCAACTGAGCCACAGCTGACGTAATCACTTGGGAAAGAAGTGAAATATTCTTGCCCTCCAGCACCACTTCAAGACCCCCCCCCCCCCCCACCCCCTGCCCCCAACTTCCCCCATCTTCCCCCATGAAATCCAGTCTCAAATTTCTGTTTTCCTAGCTAGATCAAACCAAAAAAAAAAAGCTGCAGGTGCTGTTAAATCTGAGGTACAGTTGAGAAGTGCTTAATTGAAAGGAAAAAGGAAGTTGTTATTTTAAATGTTAACATTTCCTCAGATAAACATGAAAATGCAATTTACAATTTGTTCCCTGGACTTGGAGATAAAGCAAATCTTCACAGGATGAGGGGAGATCTTTTTAATTCGGTTCCAAGAAAGCATTCTGGGAAATTCTATACATGTGCTTGGGGGATTGCTTTCAGTTGTAATGGGAATATATCCATTGGGTGTATCGGCTTTTAAGACCGACCAGCGCCTTGGAGTAAAAACTTTAATGGTATTGAAAAACGGTGGATAAATTTAGTTGTGTTGTGGTGAAATATGAAATTTTTAAAATTTTGATTTTTGATATTTACAGTCTATATTGATGACTTGAATGAGGGTGATGTATCTAAGTTTGCTGTCGATACAAAATTAGGTGGGAAGGCAAGCAGTGAGGAGGCTGCAGAGGGATATTGGCAGGTTAGGTGAGTGGGCAAGAACATGGCAGATGGAATATGATGTGGTTAAGTTTAAAGTCCTCCACTTTGGGAGGAAGAAATAAAGCAGAAATTTTTTTCAATGGTGAGAGACTGGGAAATGTTGGCTTTCTGTGATTCATGTACAAGGACACCCAGGTCCCTTTGAAAACAAACCTGTTGCAGCAAGCAATTAAGAAGGCAAATAGTATGTTGGCCTTTGCTACAAAGGGATTGGAGTGCAAGAGTTAAGAAGTTGTACTACAATTTGTTACGATCAACCGCTCCAGTCAAAGCCCCAAATCAAAATATACGATTCTGATTGTGGTGGGAGAAACACACTGTTAATTCAATCCCGTCGCTCCACAGATCGCCTAACATATTTTAAATTTTCCAAATTCAAGAAAGACCCAGCCAAGTTGTACCATCTATTAACCCCCTGAATGAGGCTAACCAAACCAGGTGTCTTTAAATCAACAAATTAACTGTTTAATGAGAAAAACTAAATTCTTAAACGCTATGAAGATATAAACAACATTTAAAACAGAAAAAATTAGAGCCCTTGCTAATTTGCAGCCCAATGTTGCTTGAAGTCCTCATAGCCATCTGAAGGGGGAAAAAAAGGTTCTTCCGCAGTAGAATAGTCTGTAGTCTAATTCCAGCAGTATGTGATGCTTTCCTTCCTTCAGCGAATTTCAACAATTAATGACTTGCAAGCACTTTTTAAAATGAATCAATTGAATTTTTTGAGGTGTGTGTGTGTGTCCTGTTAGAACAAACTGTTCTTCAATTTAAAAAGCCAGTTCAAATTTGAATTGTAACAAATGTATCGCATGATGCTCACTCCCAGTGGCTGTATCTATGGTAACGAGAATGCACCCTTTGAATCGCTGTTTCCAAATGGCTGTATCCAAGGCAATGAAAGTACACCTTCCTAACTTCTGAGGCTTGCTGGTTCTTAAAGCAATACTGATCCTTTGCAAGCCTTAAAGGCAAACCACATCCCAGAAAAAAAACTACACAACCCATGACAAATTTTACAAGCTATTGGTGAGAGCACACATGATGAACTGTGTACAGTTTTGGTCTCCTTACCTAAGGAATGACATACTTGTCCTGGAGGGAGTGCAACAAAGTTTCACTAAACTGGTTCCTGGGATGAGTGGCGCACTGGTTAGCACCGCAGCCTCACAGCTCCAGCGACCTGGGTTCAGTTCTGGGTACTGCCTGTGCAGAGTTTGCCAGTTCTCCCTGTGACCACGTGGGTTTCTGCCGGGTGCTCCGGTTTCCTCCCACAGCAGGTTGATAGGTAAATTGGCCATTGTAAATTGCACCTAGTGTAGGTAAGTGGTAGGAGAATGGTGGGGATGTGGTAGGGAATATGGGATTAATGTAGGTGGCGGGCAGCCATAAAGGCAGGGCTAAAGTGTGGCGAGTCAGAGACTTGGCAGTTGGCAGGAAAAAAGACAGAAGCGCAAGGGGAGAGCCAACTGTGTAATGGCCCCGACAACCAATTTTATCTGTAGCGCCTGTGGAAGAGTCTGTCACTCTGGAATTGGCCTTTATAGCCACTCCAGGCACTGCTTCACAATCCACTGACCACCTCCAGGCGCATACCTATTGTTTCTTGAGACAAGGAGGCCAAAGAAAGTAAAAGTATAAATGGGTGGTTGTTGATCAGCCAGACTTGGTGGGCCGAAGGGCCTGTTTCAGTGCTGTATCTCTCTATGACTATGACTCTATAACTGAGGGGATTGTCTTATGAGGAGAGATTGAGTAGATTAGACCTATATTCTTTGGCGTTTAGAAGAATGAGAGATGATCTAATTGAAACATATAAAATTCCTAAGAGGCTCGACAGATTGATGGTGAGAAGATGTTTTCCCTGGCTGGGGAATCTAAAACCTGGGGTTCCGGTCTCTGAACAAGGGGATGGCTTTGGACTGATGAGAAATTTCTTCACTTTGAATCTTTTGGAATTCTCTGCCTAGAGACTTGTGGATGGTCATTTGTTGAGTATATTCAAGCGAGAGAGGTTTATAGATTTTTGGGTCTGAAGGGATGGGGATAGTGCAGTAAGGTGGAGTTGAGGTAGATCAACCATGATCTTGAGTGGTGGAACAGGCCTACTCCAGCTGCTGTTTGTTTTATTCATGTGTAATTGGCTGCTTGGGGCCACAAATGGACTTGAAACAAGAGGGTAGATAGTAGATATTAAATACTTGGAATGATTTGATTACTCCCTCCAGGGGAAGGCAAACTTCATGATGGTGAGATGCTGTCTGAGGTTTTTATCTTACTTATAACAGGACTTGAAAAAAGTAAATTGCCAAGGAGAGATCTTTCTTTCAACCAGAATGCTGAGAAATTAAGGAGAGTATTTGTGACACACCGCCGATCAGCAGATGTCTGAGGAATTGAGGTGCCACTGATCGTAGCCTGTGTTCAATCTATGGTACTCATACAGATACAAGACGAGTACAAACCCAATAATGATTTTTGCGTCAATTCTGTGTAAAATAATGGAACTGATTCATCAGGAGTAACCTTGAAAATTAAATGTGCAATAATTAAACAGTAGTCAACATGGATTCAGGAGAACCAAGTTGAGCAGGGGTTGGAAATCAAGGGGTGAGGTAGAATCTGAAACTGGAGGGGGTAGCTGTAATCAAGGGAGCTCTGAAGTTGGAAGGTTCTTGGTGGGGGTGGGTGGTGTGGGTGGGTCTGAAATTTTCTGCAGAACTGGTGGTATCAGAAACAAGGTGGTGAGTGGGAGCAGCTCTAAGGAGTGGCCAGCAAAAGGGCAAGTGAAAACTGGGGACCTTTTTTTAATGTGATTAAATAGTAGAAGATTGTTTGTTTGCATTAGTGGGCAAATGAGGTACTAGCAAATGGAAGTCGCCGATTCTTACTGGAAACAAGAATGGGAAAGGGAGGAAGGAGGTTCTTGTACTTATGGCTATTTAGAGTGTGGGATAATTGACCACATTCGGCTATTGAGGTAGAGATTAAAAGTTAATTTCAAATGGAATGAGATAAATATTTGAAAAGGAGGTACACAAAAGGGTAAGGTGATAATAGGTGTTACAGCAGAGAGCATGGGGAGGCGAATGGCCTGCTGGTGTAATTTCTATCATTCTATGAAAACCCTCCTTAATGGAATCTGAGCTCTGAGTGGTTTTAAAATGTTGGTGGTGGGCTGAGTAGAGGAGGATGCACCCTATGAAAGAAGTCCCCAAACACTGACACTGCTGCTCTTGGTTTGGTTCAGGTTGATTTTTTTTTTTTAATATACTGGTTGATTTTTGACGTGAGGTCCAAGTACAGATCAGCTCTGACTCTCGTGTTCTTGGCTGAGCTGTACGTGCCATGTGCTTGAGTACTTGTGCTGATAGTGTGAGTATCTGAAATGGGAAGATATCTGTTCACTAGCACGAACAGCCTTCGTCATGCTGAATGCAAAAACAATTTGATTTTAACAAGAAAATTTGACGTACTAACTTTGCTTTCTTTTTTTTTTAAAAGGAGGAAACGGGAACTTTAACCATGGCTCATGCAAAGCCTAAAGTCAATGATGGAAAAATTACATACCCTCCTGGGGTAAAAGAAATCTCTGACAAAATATCAAAGGAGGAAATGGTTCGAAGACTTAAGGTTTGTTGTAAATTGTTCTGTTTGAACAAATGGAAATCGTGGCACTTCTACCATTCACTCCTGTAATTCTTAGAAATTATGCAAATATTGAGTAGTCTAAATGCGTCAAGAAATTAGGTAGTTGAAATTACACTAAAGGCAAGTTGGGTCTTCAGAAGTGTAACTTTTTTCTGCAGAAATTATGCAAATATTTAGTCTCTCTGTATAGAGAAATTAAGTAGTTGAAATTACTCAAGGCAAGTTATGTCTGCATTGCAGTGTAACGTTCTGTGCAGATCTATCAGTAGTAACTTTGTTAGGTATCAGACTGTGGCACGTGAATTTGGTCACTTGAGACTTTTAGGACTGAGGGCAATAGGTTTTTGTTAAGGTTGATGAGGGGTATGGAGTAAATGGAATTGTTCAGTCATGATCTGATTGAATGGTGGAATTGAGGCGTCTTGAGGGGCTGAATGTCTGTCTACATTTTAGTTTCCCTACACTGCAACAGTAGTTAGGTGCCACAAGTAATTTGTGGACTGAATGGACTTGGGTTATGCTGAGGTCATGCAGGCCACTTTTTTTTTTAAAGTTTGTTTTTTGCCTTTGATTTATGAAGGTGTTAAACGAAGTGTTGCGATTCAGTCAAATTGTTTAATTTTATGTTGAGCAAATAACCTCATGGCCTACAGCAGTAAGCAACCCATTGTAAGCTGGTCTGGTGGTGTATTTAAGCTTCATGAACAAAAATGGAAATGTGGACATCAGTCAAGTCACTGAAGAGTGGTCTATGTTCAGATGATCAATAATCCAAACTTTAGATCTGGAGGTGAAGGGAAGATTTCCTGTCCTTCCATTATTTTAAGGACTGAATTTATTTGAGTTTCTTTTTTAGCGCAAGTAAGATATAACCTACTCCAACAGTTTTGCAATCTCAAGATCTCTTCCAATGTGGAAATTGTATACTGAAATAAGAAAAATGGTACAAATTAGGCATTGATTTTCGAGTCAGTCATTTGTGGCAGAGAAGGAGACCATTTGGCCTATCGAGTCCATGCTGGCTCTCCATGGAATAATCCAGTCAGTCCCACTCCCCCGCTCAATCCCATAGACCTGCAAGTTTATTTCCTTCAGGTGCTCATCTGACTGACTTCCTTTTGAAATAATTGTTTGTCTCGGCTTCCACCATCCTGGTGGGCAGCGAGTTATGGATCATTGCCACTCACTGTATTTAAAAAAAAAAATAAATAAATAAATAAAAGTTCTTCCTCACACACTTTCGCCCTACATATCTTGCCCAGAATTTTCAATCTGTGTCCCCTGGTCCTTGTACCATTTCGTTAATGGGAGCAGTTTTTATTTGGCTAACTTATCCAAGCCTGTCAAAATTTTGTACACATCTATCCATCTCCTTTTTTGCCAAGGAGAACAACCCTTGATTTTCCAACGTAACCTTGTAACTAAAATCACCCATCCCTGGAACCTTTCTAATAAATCTCTGCACCCTCTCAAGGACCCTTGCATCTTTCCTGAAGTGTGTGACCAGAACTGGATGCAGTTCTCTAGTTGGGCTTTAACTAGAGCTTTATAAAGGTACAGGGTAACTTCCCTGCTCTTGTACTCTATACCTCTACCTCCTATTTGTGAAGCCCAAGATCCCATTTGCTCTGCAAACCACACTCTCACTCTCTCTCCCCCTCCTGCCACCTTCTAGATCGATGCATATGCACCCCCAGGTCCTTCTGCTGCACACTATCCCTTCCACCCAAGTGCATCACCTCCATGCTTTTCAGTATTACATTCCATCTGCCACCTGTCTGCGCACTCTGTTAGCCTATCTATGTCCTGTTGTAGGTGATTTATATCATTCTCACTCTTTGCCACTCCTCCAAGTTTTGTATCATGGCAACGGTTGAAATTCTACTCTACTCCAAGATCCAGGTCATTTTATATGTTGCAAAAAAAAGCAGTGGTCCTAACACTGACCCTTGGGGAATACCGCTGCCATCCTCCAGCCTGAAAACAACCATTTACTATGATTCGCTGTTTTCTGTCCTTGAGCAAATGTTTTACCCAATTGTACACCGACCCTCCTATTCCATGACCCTCAATTCTGTTACCACCCTTTTATGTGGTACTTAGTTGAGTGTTTTCTTAAAATGATGATCTATACAGACAACATCTACTGCATTCCCTTCATCAACCTTCTCTGTTGCCTCATTCAAAAAATTCAGTTAGAATCCAGCATGATCTGCCATTTTTTTTACAAATCTGTGCTGACTCCTCTTAATTAACTTAAACCTCTTGAAGTGTCTGTTGGTTTCACCATTTTCCCCCCTTCCCTATTTATAGTTTCTAAAACCTTACCCACAACAGTTGTTAAACTAACTGGACTGTAGTTGCTTGGACTGTCTCTTTGCACCCTTTCTTGAATAAGGGTGTCACATTTGCCACTCTCCAATCCTCTGACACCTGCCCCATATGCACGGAAGATTGTGACAAGCCCTTCTGCTATCTCCACTCCCACTTCCTTTAGCAACTTGGTATGGAAGCCTTTGGTTCAGGTGACATATCTATCCTAAGTATAGCCAGCCTTTCTACTTTTTTTTTGTTCTCTCCCTTGTGTTTTCATGCACTCACTCTCGTTTTTACTCCTTTTTTTTTTCCCCCCTCCAGTTCTAACAATATTTTGTAAGATTCCTCTTTCTTGGTAAACACTGAGACCGAGTACTCAATAAGTAAGTATTCTAATTTTGCCCTGCGCCTCTAAGCTTACCCTCATTGTAAAGCCTGGCTACCCGATCCAGACCCAACTACATGTATCTAGTTCGGATTGGGTTGAAATTCCGAGTCCAGCATTCGGACTCTGGTTGGGTCAGGCCGGACGCTGCTTCCAGCAAGTCACGGGATCAGGCTTACCCATTATTCTCCACAACTCCTGCTGCCGGAACAGATGAAGGAGATTAATGTCTGGTCGGGTGTGAAAAAAAAAAAGGATTCTGGTTGGCTGTCGTTGGGTCGGGTTTTACCTGAGCCAGGCTTTACCTCTTTGTCCCTAATCGGCCCCATTCTACCTCTTAGTACTCACTTTGTATTTACATGCCAGTAGAAGATTTTTGGATTCCCTTTTGTGTTGACTGCCATTCTATTCTCATTTTCTCTTTGCCAGTTTTATTTTCCTCTTCACCTCCCCCCTCAACTGGTAGGATTCACCTGGCATGCATAATACACCACCTTTTTTTTGGTTCCATCAAAATCTCTACCTCCCTTGTCATCTAAGGAGCCCTAGTTAGGGTTTCCCTGACCTTCCACCCTTGTTGGAATGTACCTAGCATGTACTGGAAGCATCTCTTTTTTTTTTAAAAATAACCCATTGTTCAGTTACAGTTGGCCTGTCAGTCTTTGGTTCCATTTTATCCTGGCTATTTCCCTTCTCATTGCATTGAAATTAGCCCTCTTCTAAGCTAACTGTTCTACCTTTATCATTCCTTGTTTATCTGCTTTACAAGTCTAATCTTTATGAAAGTGATCATTCTTAACCAGGTGTGCCCTACAGACACTTGGCCCACCTGTTAGGACCGAGGCGGGAGGAGTACACTTTTTTTTTTTTGTTTTTCTCGTTTCACTTCTCCACCGGTCACAACATATATTTTTAAATATGTACGCAGTTACTGATATGGTCAATCATATACTCCCCAGAATAAAATACACGAACCAGGTTTCTTAAATAAAAGTATCAGTTTATTATAAAACAAGACTTAACTGGTAACTATGCAAAGCATTAACACACAGATTGAAATATGAAACATAGAAAATAGGAGCAGGAGTAGGCCATTCTTCCCTTCGAGCCTGCTCCGCCATTCATTATGATCATGGCTGATCATCCAACTCATTAACTTGTTCCAGCTTTCGCCCCATATCCTTTTGATCCCTTTAAACCCAAGAACTATATCTAACTCCTTGAAAACATACAATGTTTTGGCATTAACTGCTTTCTGTGGTAGCGAATTCCACAGGTTCACCACTCTCTGGGTAAAGAAATTTCTCCTCATCTCAGTCTTGAATGGTTTACCCCATATCCTTAGACTACGACCCATGGTTCTGGACTCCCCCACCATCAGGAACATCTTTCCTGCATCTACCCTGTCAAGTCCTGTTAGAATTTTATAGGTTTCGATGAGATCCCCCCTCACTCTTCCGAACTCCAGCGAATATAATCCTAACCAACTCAATCTCCCCTCATAAGTCAGTCTCGCCATCCCAGGAATCTCTGGTCCCCTATAAGTTCCCTATTGCCTTAGCCTCGCCTGTGCTATTCCCTTGTTGAGAATCTAATTGGTACCTTATTCCTCTTCTCTATTTCCATATGTTGGTGCCCATTCCCCTGCCAATTTAGTTTTGAACCCTCCCCAGCCACACTAGTTAACCTCTCTGTGAGGATATTAGTCCCAGTCCTGTTGAGGTGCAACCTGTCTCTTTTGAGTAGGTGCCTCCTGTCCCAGAATTGGTCTCAATGCCTTAAGAATCTGAAGCCCTCCTTCCTGCACCATGCTTCAAGCTATGTAGTGATCCTCCCTATCTTCCTATTTCTATTCTCGCCAGTGCGTGGTACTGGGAGTAATCCAGAGATTACTAACTTTGAGGTCCTACTCTCTCTCCTGTCCTAGCTCCTGAAAATCTGGCTGTAGAGCCTCAGTACCTGCCCTTGCTATGTCATAATTACCAACGTGCACCACAATTTCTCTGGCAGTCTCCCTTCCCCCTGCAGAATATTCTGCACCCTTTTCCTTTATGTCCTTTTACCCTGCCACCAGGGTGGCAATACACCATGCAGAATTCACGATGACAGTTACAGAAATATCTGGCTGTCCCTGATTATGGAATCTATAAAAACTGCATTTCTACACTTTGCTGTTTCTTCCTGTACAGTCCCTTGTCCTTTGATGCCATGGTCTGGACTCCACTCCTTCAGTCTCCAAAGCTGAGTACCGATTTGTGAATAGCACACTCCAAAGACTCCTGCACTTCCTACCTCTTCCGGATAGCCACCCACCTAGTATCCTGAACTCTTATTGCCTTTCGGGTGACAACTTCCTTGGAACATACAATGCAAGAAATTCTATTGCTCCCTGATGCTCCTCACTAACTCCAGCTGCTCCTCAAGCTCGTAAAATCCTGAGCTCAAGCTGAAGCAGCTGGAGACACTTCTCACACACGGTCGCCCAAGTCATGTGAGGTGTCCTGGAATTCTTGCATGGTGTAGGAATTGCAAGCAACCAGTCACTGCTGCCCATTCATGATCTTAAAAAAAAAATGCTATTCCCTCATTTAGAATCTATTTGGTACCTTGTTTAAACTATAGTTTTAATTAACATTTCTAGACCTGCTCTGTGCTATTACTCTTAGTAATTCACTCACTGTTCTACTCTGTCTGAGGTTATTATTTTGTCAGCTCCTAATTTAAAAAGTGCTCCAATTTAGAGAGAAATACCAACTAATCGCTTGCCCACTTTCCTGTGACATCACACCTTGATTTTTTTTTTCTCGTTTGTCTCTGTCTCCGTGTCCATCCTGCTGCTTTATGCCTGCTGTTCTCTCGCACCTTCTGCGCCATTATCAATTTGCTCGACCAAGACTTCATTTAAAAAAAAATAGAATAACCACTAATCAAGTCTAATACTGCTGTAGGTCAGGTAGAAAAGAAACCTTTATTCACATTTGTTAACTCCTTGTGTTGAAGTACATAATGCATTAGCATCACTTTCAGTGCATTTTTGTGGTATTAGAGTGTATTATGTGCAGCTGTGATCATGGATGATATTCTGAGTGCTAACACTAATGGAAAAGTTTCAGAGAAGTTATATTTTAAAAAAAAAAACAGCCGAAAGAACGAAAATACTTCGTAATTGGAGGAAAAGTTTTTTTTTTAGTGGGATGGGATTGGGGAATGGTGATTTGTGAAGTAAAGTTAATGCACGGAACAGTGTACATGTAACGAGTTCATTTGTTAAAACCAGAGCAGGAGCAACAGAGGATGTGTTTGTATGTTAAAGAATTAGCACATTGGACTTGAGAAATAACTACTTCACACTTGGCTGTGGACCTGTTGGATAGACTGCCAGTTAGTGCTAGCTCTGCCATAATTCAAACAAGAACTGAACTGTTTCCTGATTCAGCAGATGTTGGCGGCATCGAGGTTTGGGTTAGATAGTGTATATAGAAAAACATTTAGTTTGTTTCTTGTAACTGTGTTTTTCATCAATAAGCAACACTGAAGTCTATAGATACAAATAATTTGACCTATTCGATGATTGGACAAACAGGCTGGAAAACTAATCTCAGCATAGTCTGCGATGCTTTTTTATTTCGGACATAGTCGGAAGTCAGTTCAGTGGCCCGAATTTTGCCGTTTGTGGTGAAGCGGCGGCGTTTGCTGGCTGCACTGAGAAATATGAACTGACCTGGTTCATTGGCTGCAGCGAGAATTTCAACTTCTGCCTCTAGCATGGTCCAACAACAAAATGATCTGAAATAATTTTAAACACTTTAAGCACTTTTTAAATACTTTCAAACACTTTTTAAAATAAAATCTTTTTATAAACTTAAGTACTTTTAAACATTTTAACAAACTTTGTCCAGAATTTTCCTGTTTGACTCTTAATTTATTTTCAGCAGTTTTACAGATCCGTTTAATTTTTTTTTGTCTGACTTTTTTTTTATTCTTTCATGGGATTTGAGTATTGCTGGCCAGGCCCACATTTGTGCCCATCCCTAATTGCCCTTGAGAAGTTAGTGGTGAGCTGCTTTCCTGAACCACTGTAGTCCATCACATGTACGTACACCCACAGTGCTGTTTGGAAGTGAGTTCCAGGTTTTTGACCCAGAGGTAATGAAGGAGTGGTGATTATGGTTCAATGTCAGGATGGTGTGTGGCTTGGAGGGGAACTTGCAGATGCTGGTGTTCCTTTGCACCAACTGCCTTTGTCCTTCTCTGTGGTAGAGGTCTTGGGTTTGGAAGGTGCTGTCGAAGGAGACTGGACGAGTAGCTGCAGTCCACCTTGTATAAGGTGCATACTGCAGCTACTATGTGCCAATGGTGGAGGGAGTGAATGTTTAAGGTGGTGGACAGGCTGCTGATCAAGTGGGGGTGGGGGGTGGGTTTAGAGGGAGGAGAAGACACAACTTCAACCCCTGAATACAGACTTATCCCAAAAGGCAGCTGTGGTTTCCCTTCAACTCTCAATGATGATTGTCTTAGCATTTGCTGCTATTGGGGCTGCAGAATCTGGCCCATGACTCTCTCTCAATTGCTTATCGCCATCTCATTTAGAAATGTTTTCTTCAGATTATTGACAGATTACTTTGGATTATTGGACATTTCGATTGCACAGAAATTCATGCACTTATGCCTAACCTTCAGCATTGCATATTCTGATGCACAGCATTTCACTGTCTTAATTTAATACCATCAATCAAATATTACTTTAAATTATTGAAAATTATCATGCCAATGAACAGGAATGTATAAGGCAGAAAATATAGACAGAAGTTGAGTCAGAAACTCCACCATACATACTTGTCAAACAGTAATCAAGTGGTAAAATGCAGAGGAAATTTGAAGTAGAGGCCTGCTACCCGACCCAAACCAAATGGGACCCGACGACATGTCTCTTTCGGGTCGGGGCCGGCTTCGGGGCTCGGTTCGGGCCGAGTCCGGGTCAAGTCGGGTTGGGCTGGACACACACGCTAAGTGCTCTGCTGGTAAAAATTAAAAAAAAAACTTACCTGGGAGTCTGGGATGAAACTGAGTCTGCGCAGTGAGCGAGTGACGATACTGCCGTCTCACGCATGCACTGCAGCTTCTTGCAGGTTCGATGTCAGGAAGGTAAGTAAAGGATGGTAGGGCTCGGGGCAAAATCGGAGGGACTGTGGCCGGATCGGGCTCTGGCCTGCTGTTGCTCGGTCAGGTTCTTTTCCCCGACCAAAAGCAGGCCTCTAATTTGAGGATGTTGACCGGAATGGGCAATTTTAGCTATGAGGAACGATTGGGTTGGCTGGGAATTTTTCCCCCTTTGCAACAGAGGAAGCCGAGGGGAGATTTCATTTAGGTGTATAGAATTGAGAAGCCTAGCTAGAGTCGTTGGAAAGGATCTATTTCTGTTAGCTGAGAGGTCAGTAACTAGGGTGCATGGTTTCAAGTAATTGGCAGAAAGAATAGAGGAAAGTTGAGTAGAAATTTTTTCACCCAGAGGATGGTGGGGGTCTGGAACTCACCACTTTAATGCGTAGTGGAGCCAGAAACCCTTATCTTTATTTTTTTTTAAATTGGAATTGCTCTTGAAATGTTGTAACCTACAGGGCTATGGACTAGGAGCTATCAAGTGGCTGGCGCTGACACTTTAGGCTGAGTGGCCTCTTTTTGTGCCATCCATTTACAATGTTTCTATGCTCTTGGCACAAAATCTAACTTATCCACTATAAGAGGCTTGGTTTGTAACAATACTTTCAGCAGTTTGATAAATTCAACAGAATGGTTGTGATAAATCTGTCAATGACCTCTCAAATCTCAATGTAAACCTAATACAGTAACAATAATCACAATATTCGTCGTCATCACCATCATCATCATCATCATGCCAAAGTTTCAGTGGACCAGAGTAGGTGATCAGTAAACATTCCAATCTACTGATAGCATCTCTCCAGAGTCTGAACAGCCTGGTCTCAACAGCTTGGTAGCTCAGATGATTGACCTCCAACAACCACAACCATCTTTTGTGCTAGGTATGACTCCAACCAGTGGAGAGTTTTCTCCGATTCCCATTAACTTCAGTTTTGCTCGGGCTCTTTGATGCCATGTTTGGTCAAATGCTGCCTTGATGTCAAAGGCAGTCACTCTTGCATCACATCTGGAGTTCAGCTCTTTTTTGTCCATGTGTTAACCATGCACAGCACCTTCCATCATTTTACTGATCAAGAGCAGATTGATGGGGCAGTAATTGACTGGGTTGGATTTGTCCTGTTTCTTGCGTACAGGACATACCTAGGCAATTTTCCATATTGGTGGGTAGATGCCAGCGTTGCACTGGAACAGCTTGGCTTGGGGCACGGCAAATTCTGGAGCACAGGTCTTCAGTACTATTGTGGGAATGTTGTCAGGGGCCATAGCCTTTGCACTATCCAGTGCCTTCAGTTGTTGCTTGATATCATGCGGAGTGAATTGAATTGGCTGAAGATCGGCATGTGATGCTGGTGACTTCTGGAGGAGGCCGAGATGGATCATCCACTCGACACTTCTAGCTGAAGATGGATCCAAATGCTTCAGCCTTTTCTTTTGCATTGATGTGCTGGGCTCCCCCCATCGTTGAATGTGGGGATATTTGTGGAGCCGCCTCCTCCTCCTCCTCCTCCAGTTACTTGTTTAATTGTTCACCGCCATTCACGACTTGATATGGCAGGACTGCAGAACTTAGATCTGCTCTGTTGGATGTGGGATGGCTTAGCTCTGTCTATCGCATGCAGCCTCTGTTGTTTGGCATACAAGTATTCCTGGCTTGTAGCTTCACCAGGTTGACATCTCATTTTTGAGGTATGTCTGGTGTTGCTCCTGGCATGTCCTCCTGCACTCTTCTTTGAACCAGGGTTGGTCATTTGGCTCGATGGTAATGGTAGGGGAGGGTATACCGGGCCATGAGGTTATAGATTGTGGTTGAGTACAATTCTGCTGTTGGCCTACAGCGCCTCATGGATGCCCAGTTTTGCATTGCTAGCTCTGTTTGAAATCTATCCCATTTTAAGCACGGTGGTACTACCACACAACGCTATGGAGGGTTGTATCCTCAATGTGAAGACGGGACTTTGTCTCCACGAGGACTGTGTGGTGGTCACTCCTACCAATACTGTCCTGGACAGATGCATCTGCAGCACGCAGATTGGTGAGGATGAGGTCATGTGGTTTTTTTCCCCATCTTGTTGGTTCCCTCATCACGTCCATCCCTCAGCTCAGTCAGTAGTGGTGCTACCGAGCCACTCTTGGTGATGGACGTTGAAGACCCTAAACATTCTGCGCCCTTGCCACCCTCAGTGCTTCCTCCAAGTGGTCAACATGGAGGAGTACTGATTCATCAGCTGAGGGAGGGCAGTAGTTGGTAATCAGCAGGAGGTTTCCTTGCCCATGTTTGACCTGATGCCATGAGACTTCATTGGGGGGGGGGGGGTGGTGGGTGGGCGCCTGAGTCAATGTTGAGGACTCTCAGGGCAACTCCCTCTTCACTAGCTAACACTGTGCCGCCACCTCTGCTGGGTCGCTGCTGTTGGTAGGATAAGACATACCCAGGAATGGTGATGGTGTCTGGGTATGTCCGTAAATATGACTGTCGGGCTGTTGCTTGACTAGTCTATGGTACAGCTCTCCCAATTTTGGCACACTCCCCCAGTTGTTAATAGGGAGGACTTTGCAGGGTCGACATGGTTGGGTTTGCTGTTATCGCTTCTGGTGCCTAGGTTGATGCTGGGTGGTCCATCCAGTTTCATTCCGTATTGACTTTGTAGCGGTCTAATAAAACTGAGTGGCTTGCTTGGCCATTTCAGACGTCATTTAAAAGTTGACCACATTGCTGTGTGTCTGGAGTCACATGTAAGTCAGACCATGTAAAGACAGCAGATTAAAGCCTCGCTCGGGTACAAAATTAAAACCCAACCTGGGCCCGATGCGACCACAGCCAATGCGAACTCATTTCTGAGTCTCAATTTTTTTCATGCCTGGCCCGATGTGAAAATAGCAAATGTTATTGGTACAGAAAAAAAAAAATCATGTCAAAATGTAGATAGCGAACCATTCAAAATCAAACCCGACCAAAACTGACCCAACCCAACCCGAACCCGACATGTAGTTGGGCTTGGTTGGGTTCGTTCGGGTCTGGTAGCCAGGCTTGACAGCAGATTTCCTTCCCTAAAGGACGTCAACAAAACCAGAGGGGTTTTTACGACAATCAACAATGGTTTCATGGCCATCATTAGACAGGCTTTTAATTCCAAATGTTTTTAATTGAATTCAAATTCCACTTTCTGCTGTGGTGGGATTTGAACCCATGTTCCCAGAGCAATACCCCGGGTCTCTGGTATCGTCACTGGATGAGTAACAGACTACGCCACCGCCTCCCCTCATAAAACAAAATACGATGGGAGCCACTGGAGATTCGGTCAGATGACCAAAAACCTGGTCAAAAAGGTAGGTTTTAAGGGGTGTCTGGAAGGAGGAAAGCAAGGTGGGGCGGTATAGGGAGCCATTTGCAATAATGAACAAAAATGATTAATTGTGCTTCCATAGTGGAGATCATCGGTGAAAGCTATTTCAGTGGGCTTATTAAATATTAAAATAGGGTTGTTGCTTTTAATCTTCAAGGTGGCTGCTTTTTTTTTTTTGCACTCTACTTCTGCTGTGTATTCCAAGACTTTAAACTTCCATGCTCTGCTGTATCCCTGGAGCTAGGTTATACGGGTGAAAATCGGTGGACAAAGTTTATGTAAAGACAGAAAATACAAATCCATCATAGGATGAATGTTCTTCAGAATTGCATTTTGTTTTTTGAACTGTTGCTTTAATAAAATTTAGTTCGCCATCTTTTTTTTTTCCTGGGCAATATCTATGTAGGCAAAGGCTAAGAATGTAAATTATCGCTTTGTGCTCACTCTGTGGGAGGTAGGTAGAAACTGAAAATTGTAAATATTTATTTAATACTGTGCATGAGAATTTGAGAATTGGAAAAATAAGTCTGAGAACTCCAGCAGTCAGTATTGGGGACTTTTTGGGGTATGGTTTTCAACCTGTAAATGCTTGGAGGTGCTGAGTAGAACAAGTAACTTCATTATAACTCTGGAGAAGTTGCTCAGAACCACATTTCTCTTGACTTTACCAACTGACTAGTTATGGGCTGCAGATATTACTAAGATTTTTATTTGTCATGCAAAAGAAGGCCATGCATTAACTTGTAAAAGGAGAAATGTAAATCAAAAATTTGCCTTGAAATACAACTCAATTTTACAGTACTTGTTTTTGCTAAAATGTTGAAATTGGATTTTAAGTAAATGTATTTAATTTTGTCTTCTTAGATGGTTGTAAAAACCTTCATGGACATGGACCAAGATTCAGAGGATGAGAAAGAGTTGTATCTCAATCTGGCATTGCATCTTGCTTCTGATTTTTTCCTTAAACATCCTGACAAGGATGTGCGTCTACTGGTTGCCTGCTGCCTAGCTGATATTTTTAGAATCTATGCCCCAGAGGCACCCTACACATCACCAGATAAACTTAAGGTAGCTCCTTTTTAATTCCTTTAAAAAATTTTAAATTTGGTTTTTAAATACAGTAATGTTTTTATTTCTGTAATTTTATATTTCTGAAATTTGAGAATCCTGGCTTGCATTTCTGAATTTTGTTTCTCAAATCTGTTAAAGCATTCTGTAATACTGTAAATATTCAATTTTATTCTGTTTAGGATATTTTTATGTTCATAACAAGACAGCTTAAGGGATTAGAAGACACAAAAAGTGCACAGTTTAACAGATATTTCTACTTACTGGAGGTGAGTAGTACAAAACGCTTTAAGGATTCAACCATTACTGTTAATATTGATCATTGAATATATGAAAGCTTGTTCCGACCACAAAATAATCATGGCGTTTGCACAGAATATAGGGATATTGATGAAAATTGTTATAGGGTACAAGACGCCTTTTTAATATTTTAACTTTTTTATTGATGTCATCGTTCAAATTTTTATGGCTTAAGTATAAAAATGGTTGGGGTCTCAACTACTTTGAGGAAGAGAGAGATGTAAATCTAAATTTTACCACAGAAATATGCCCTTCATCTATTTTTGACTGGAATTTAAACCCCCTCGGAGGGCCTAACTTAGTCTATTTTTTTGAGCTTTATCCTCATACCCTTTCAACTCTTCAGTACATTGTTCAATACGATAATTCCCAGTTATGGCACACCATTCTGATAACTGTTTACATGATAAAGTATCTTTTCTAATTTTTCACCTTGAAGTATTCCGTGCTTATCTTGGCATCTTATCTTAGGTAGGTAAATCAATGAAAATGACCTTTTTTTTTTTGTTTGTTGTATTTTATCATATCTAACATCTCTCTGGAATCTCTCTTGTTTCTCTTTTTTTTTTTTCCCCCCCCACCCCACCAAATCAGGTTGAACTGAGAGGATATAGTTGTTCCAACCTTTCGTCGTAACATAGATTCATGGTGTCACCTGGTAATCTGCATTTCATTTTCTCTAGGGCTATTAGGTCTTGCAGGGAGGGGTCCAAAACTGGGCACTATTCCAGAAGTGGCCTAACTATTGTTCTATACAGAGTCATAATAACCTCTTAGCTTCTGTCTTCAGTCCTCTCGATTATAAGCCTCACAATACCATTTGCTATCTTTTCTTTTGATGGTTCTTTTTGCCAGCCCTCTCTCCCTTACCCCACCCCAATGCTAAATTGAAGGGCTTATGTCATAGCTTTTGTCAGATTTCTGTCAAATTTAGTCAAAACTGATTCTCTTTCACATTCACTAATTTTTAGTGGGCTCAGCACCCTAAGAAAAGATTTCTTATTCGCGTATACATCTTTTGTGTGCTCTTCTACTTCCTCATCCACAGCAATTGAAGATTTCCTCGTCTCTCTGTAAATACTGAAACAAAATGCGTTTAGTTTCTCCATTTGCTTATCTGCCTCAGCATACTCCATTTTTGGGGGGGGGTGGATGGGGGGGAATGGCTCTAACTCTTTCCTGACATGTTAAAATTATTTGCTATTTCCCTTTACATTGAATACAAGTTTTTTTTAATTGCCCCTTTTAGCAGGTGGGAGTGTGAGCTGTGAGGAGGATGCAGAGAAGTTCCAGTGTGATTTGGACAAGTTGAGTGGGCAAATGCATGACAGATGCAGTATAATGTGGATAAATGTGAGGTTATCTACTTTGGTGGCAAAAGCAGAAAGGCAGATTATTATCTGAACGGTGATAGATTGGGAAAGGGGAAGGTGCAGCAAGACCTGGGTGTCCTTGTGTACCAGTCGCTGAAAGTAAGCATGCAGGTGCTGCAGGCAATTAAGAAGGCAAATGGTATGTTGGCCTTCATAGCGAGAGGTTTCGAGTACAGGAGCAAGGATGTCTTGCTGCAATTATACAAGGCCCTTGGTGAGACCACACCTGGAATATTGTGTGCAGTTTTGGTCTCCTTATCTGAGGAAGGATTTCTTGCTATGGAGGGAGTGCAGCAAAGTTTCACCAGATGGATTCCTGGGATGGCAGCACTGACGTATGAAGAGAGATGGGATCGATTAGGCTTGTATTTGCTAGAGTTAAGAAGAATGAGGGGGGGGATCTCATAGAAACCTACAAAATTCTAACAGGACTGGACAGACTAGATGCAGGAAAGATGTTCCTGATGGCAGGGGAGTCCAGGATGAGGGGTCACGATCTAAGGATAAGGGGTAAGCCATTTAGAACTGAGATGAGCGATTTCTTCACCCAGAGGGTGGTGAACCTGTGGAATTCTCTACCACAGAAAGCAGTTGAGGCCAAATCATTAAATATATTCAAGAAAGAGTTAGATATAGTTCTTGGGGCTAAAGGAATCAAGGGAAACGGGGCAAAAGTAGGAATAGGGTACTGAGTTTGGACAATCAGCCATGAGCGTATTGAATGGCAGTGCAGGCTGGAAGGGCCGAATGGCCTACTCCTGCTCCTATTTTCTATGATTCTTGCATTTTCTCCCCCCCCATTTTCTGAGAAATACTATAGTCTGAACTCTCGTGGATTGCTAGCTTTTAGTTTTGTTATATGCTTTCGTTTGATTTTATTTTCCATCTAATTTGAGTCACCGATGAGACTGTGACCTTGGGCACAATCCTTTTTTTCCTCCATTGGAATATTATTAAACTACGCTGTGCCTGTTGCTCAACTGCTCCATCAGTCTTTTTGCTTCCAGTTTATGCAGCAGACATCCTCTTTGAGCCTTTTGAGAAAAGGAATCAACTTTTTTTTTTACATATTCTCTCTCAAAGCTTTATTGCAATTACTCAAACTTAATTTTTCTCCTTCATACTGCTGAGATGGTCTGGTTCATTACCCAAAACCAAATCCAGTAGGGCTCATTATGTACTGACTCAATTATCAAATCTCTCCCCATTTATAACGGCTCCAACACTACCAATGCAGTTTTAAATGTGGCTGGAGAATGGTAAGCAACTCTTGACCAGAAATCAATATATTTACTTCACATAAAATAAAACCATCTTATGCAATATTAAGAGTTATTAAACTGACAAAACTGAACTTGGTTTTTAACTAGCTTTCTTCTTGCCCCAAAGTTACCATTTAATCATCTTGTCTGCTTCCTGCACCCCACCCACTTAACTCTGAAGGAGCGAACTCCTTGGCGAACGCAATCCCTTTTGGGAAATGTATCAAAAGGCTGTTTTCTACCTGTGAACTTCAGATATCCAGTTTTGGTAGTCTGTTTGTCAGTGACTGCTATGATAACCAATCTTGACTATATTTCTGCACAAGCTAAGTCAATGGTGATTAGGAGTGGAGACATTGGGCTGAATTTTACAGACACGCTGCTACGCACCCCAACACCGAGGAGGCCCCAGCCTGACATTGCTGGTGTTTGCCCCCGCCGCTCGATGATGGCAGCTTCTTCTAAATATTTAAATTAGTTTAAATCGTTGAATTAATTACCCGTACACACCTGCCATCTGTCCTGGTGCGATCTTTGTGCTGCTAGCCCGCGCTTTCGGATCTCTGTTTGGGGAACCGAGGCAGAATGCTGGTGGGGAGAGGGGAGAAGGTAAGTTTCTCAGTGCGATGGTGAGGGAGTGGGGTCAAAGTCATCTCATAGTTGAGGGATGGTGGGAAGGGTTATAGTGGAAAGTTTATACACTTTGTTGGGGGGAGGGGGTGGGGGGGGGAGGTCAGGTGGACAACTTAAGTGTTCTGGTGGGGGGGGAAGAGGGCAAGTAATTAATTCTAGGGTTATTGGTGGGAGAGAGGAAAGACAAATTTATTTAATTTTAAAAAAAAATGTATATATCTTTAAATATTGAAATTGGACGGACAGCCCGCCCCCTCCACGTCATTGGTGGGGGGGGGGAGGCGGCGGTGGCGGTCAGCCCCGGCTATTGAAATGAGCCGCTGTGCTTAATATAGCAGCGACATCGCGACGTGCGGCCCGTACAGGCAGGCCATCACTGTTGACACCTGCCGCCGATTTTGGCAGCGTGAGTATAAATTTCTGCCCATTGACTTATTTTCCCCTTCCCTCCATAGCTTAAAAGATAGCAGTATGAGGAATAATATAATTCTGGTTGAACAGCATCAGCAGTCAGGGGGAAGCCTGCTTTTTTTTATTGGGAGTATATTTTGAACTTGATACTACTGGCCTTGGTGGGCTTAGTTGGAAAAAAAACTCGATTAGTGACAAAAGAAGCAAACTGATTTTTAGTTTTTTCAATAGCGGTCTGACTGCCTTTTTAGTGTTTCTCTCACTCTCCCCCTCTCTCTCCAGCTCTTGGACCTGGGACCTTGAATTTTTTTTTTTTAAAAAGCTTTCTCTTTTTCCCGCTTTCCCTCCTGTTAACATTTTGAAAGAACGATGGATCATAGGAACATTGGGAGCAGGAGTTGGTCATTCAGCCCATCGAGCCTGCTCTGCCATTCAATATTATTGTGGCTAATCATCCCCTTCAGTGTATTTTTCCCACACTATTATATCCCTTTATATCATTGGTATTTAGAAATCTGTCAATCTCTGCTTTAAACATACTCAATGACTGAGCTTCCACAGCCCTCTGGGGTAGAGAATTCCAAAGATTCACAACCCCCCCCCCCCCCCCGAGTAAAGAAATTTCTCCTCATCTCGGTCCTAAATGGCTTCCCCCTTTTATTTTGAAATTGTGTCGCCTGGTTCTAGATTCCCCAACCAGGGGAGACCTCTTAGCTGCATCTACCCTGTCTGTCCCTTTTAAGTATTTTGTAGGTTTCAATGAGGTCACCTCTCGTTCTTCGAAACTGCAGAGAATACAGTCCCAGTTTCCCCAATCTCTCTTCATAGGACAGTCCTGCCATCCCGGGAACAAGTCTGGTGAAACTTTGTTGCACTCCCTCTTTGGCAATAATACCTTTCCTAGGGTAAGGGTAACAAAACCGCACACAGCAGTCCAGGTGCGGTCTAACCAGGGTTCGAAACAATTGAAGCAACACTTCACTACTCCTCTATTCAAATCCTCTTGTGATGAAGGCCAACATACCATGAGCCACCTTAATTGTTTTTTGCACCTGCTTTCAGTGACTTCTTGGCAAGGGTAATACCCAGGTCCCTTTGTACATCGACACTTAGTAATCTCTTACCATCTAAGAAATACTCTGCACATCTGTTCCTCCTACCAAAGTGGATAACCTCACATTTTTCCACATTATATTCCATCTGCCATGTTTTTCTCCCTCGGTCTCCCTCACCTAAGTCTGTCCAAATCCCCTTGAAGCCACTTTGCATTTTGCTCACAACACACATTCCCACCTAGCTTTGTGTAATCCACGACCTAGGAAATATTACATTTGGTCTCCACATCCAAATCATTGATGTATATTGTGAACAGCTGGGGCCCAAGTATTGATCCTTGCAGTATCCCACTAGTCGCAGCCTGCCAACGTGCGAATGATCCATTTATTCCTACTCTCTGCTTTCTGCCTGTTAATCAATCCTTAATCCATGCCAATATATTACCTCCTATCCCATGTGCTTTAATTTTGCTAACCATTCTCCTGTGGGGAACTTTATCAAAAGCCTTCTGAAAATCCAAGTATATTACATCCACCGATTTCCTCTATCAATTCGGTTAGTAACATCCTCAAAAAACTCCATCAGGTTCATCAAACATGATTTCCCATTCATAAATCCATGTTGACTATCCCCAATCAGATCATTATTATCCAAATATCTATTTATCATCCTTTAGAATAGATTCTAGCATTTTCCCAACCACTGATGTAAGGCTAACAGGTCTGTAATTCCCTGTTTTCTCTCTCCCTCCCTTCTTAAATAGTGGGGTGACATTTGCAATCTTCCAAATCTGTAGGAACTGCTCCAGAATCTATAGCATTTTGGAAGATGATCACCAATGCATCCACTATTTCCATAGCTACCTCTTTCAACACTCTGGGATATAGAATATTAGGTCCTAATGACTTATCAACCTTCAGCCCACTAATTTCTCCAATACAGCCTTCTAGCTATTAATTTCTTTCAATTCCTCATTTCCCCCTAATACGTTGGATCTCTAATTCTGGGAGATTTCTTGTATCTTCCTCAGTCAAGACAGACACAAAATAATCATTGAGCTTTTCTGCCATACAGATATTACAGTCCGTTTCTTTTTTGCCAGTTTACATTCATATTCTATTCTCCCTTTCTTTATCGGTTTCTTGGTCCTCCTTTGCTGCATTCCAAACTCCTCCCAATCCTCCGGTTTATTACCATTTCTGGCAACTTTATAGGCCTTTTCTTTTTAATTTTATACAATCTGTAACTTTCTCCGTTAGCCATGGCTGACTGCCTTTACTTTTGGGGTTTTTGTGCCTTGAAGGAATATATAGTTGTAAACTATGTCGTAATTATTTAAAGACTATCCATGTACTGTCATAGCTTTTTTTTTAAATGTATTCTCCCAATGTATCTCAGCCAATTTGCCCCTCATACCTTCATCATTTCCTTTGTTTTAAATTTAACATCCTGGCTTCAGATTGAGCTACCTCACTTAAAATTTCACATTATGTTTCTATCATATTATGGTCACTCATCCCTCGAGGTTCTTTTATAACAAGATTATTAATCCTCATTCAGATCCTCTAAATCCCCATCTAAAACATCAGTTCCACTCTTCAGAAATGTGGCAACCCGTTGTGTTTCCAGCATTGTGCAGATTGCAGAAATAATCTTTCTGCTGGATATGGGAATTTCTCTTGTTCTCCTCTGTCCCGTTTTATTCATTATTCTCCTGTAGCATTCTCCTAGCAAGTACCAGAAGGTCTGCCATGATCTTTGAAAAAGTGAATCATGAGCAATGTTTCAGAGTAAAAATGTCCAGTTATCTTTCGGTATCATTTATCTGGGAACTTGTCATTTGGAGAGTCAAGTGCATAATTTCATGACTTTTATAAAATAGCCTCAGTCCTCTTGCCATCTTAAATTCAATTAGTTCAGTCATTAGAAGAATGATCAAGATTCTCTTTGTTTCATTTATAGAATATTGCCTGGGTAAAATCGTATAACATCTGCTTTGAACTGGAGGATAGTAATGATATCTTCACTCAATTGTATAGAACACTTTTCCAAGTAATAAAGTAAGTTTGTACATCAGGTAAAACTGCATGAAATGTCATCCTTTTAAACTGTAAACCAATTTTTAATACTTTATCTATTCTGTCCTCCATTTAATTAGTCTCTCTTCACCCTTTTCTCTTTTTTTTCTCCCCCCCCCCCCCCCCACCTGCCCACCTTAACTCTTCAAGGATCTCTTTTTCTTTGGTCAGAGAATTTTATGTACACGTATGTGGATCTTCCAGCTGACATGATTTTGTTTTACCTCCTTGCAATTGTGTGTAGATCTCAAAGTATTGTAACAAAGTAGTAGTATGACCTAATCGAAGAGATCCTGATTTGATTACCAGGCCTGCAAGATAGGTGGAATTATTGTGTGCATATCTATGTCCAAAAAAAATCAATCAAGGAACCAGAAAAAGAAAGGCCCAAGTTTATTGTGTATGTATTTCAGTGAAACTCCATTCTCTCTCCAACCTTAATACAACAAATTTATAAGTAAAAGGACCACAGTTTAGCATACCACAGCTGCAATTTAATTTGTACCGCTTTCCACTTAAACGTGGAATTAGTTTGCACTGAAAAAAGCTGAAGGCACAGTAGTCATTTGGACATCAATTTAAAAAAAAAAAATTAAACCAGACGGACCACGCGGCATTGACCTAAGCACCGGAAATGGCAACGGCAAATCCAGCCCTGTCAACCCTGCTAAGTCCTCCTTACTAACATCTGGGGTCTTGTGCCAAAGTTGGGGAGAGCTTTCCCACAGACTAGTCAAGCAACAGCCTGACATAGTCATACTCACGGAATCATACTTGACAGAAAATGTCCCGGACACTGCCATCACATTCCCGGGTATGTCCTGTCCCACCGTCAGGACAGACCCAGCAGAGGCGGTGGCACAGTGGTATGCAGTCAGGAGGGAATTGTCCTGGGAGTCCTCAACATCAGCTCCGGACCACATAAGAACTAGGAGCAGGAGTAGGCAATTCAGCCCCTCGAGCCTGCTCCTCCATTCAGTACCATCATGGCTGATCTCATCTCCGCCTCAACTCCACTTTCATGCCCGTTCTCCATAACCCTTCAACCCATTACTAATTAAAAACCTGTATCTCCCTCTTAAGTCTCATGGCATCAGGTCAAACATGGGAAGGAAACCTCCTGCTGATTACCACCTACTGCCCTCCCTCAGCTGATGAGTCAGTACTCCTCCGTGTTGAACACCACCCGGAGGAAGCACGGAGGGTGGCAACGGTGCGGAATGTCCTCTGGGTGGGGGTCTTCAATGTCCATCACCGAGTGGCTCGGTAGCACCACTACTGACTGAGCTGGCTGAGTCCGAAAGGACATAGCTGTGAGACTGGGTATGTGGCAGGTGGTGAGGGAACCAATGAGAGGGAAAAATATACTTTACCTCGTCCTTACCAATCTGCTTGCCCAGATGCATCTGTCCATGACAGTATTGGTAGGAGTGATCACCGCACCATCCTTTGTGGAGATGATGGAGACGAAGTCCTGCCTTCACATTGAGGATACCCTCCATTGTGCTGTGTGGCACTACCACCGTGCTAAATGGGATAGATTTTGAACAGATCGAGCAATGTAAAACTGGGCATCCATGAGGCATTGTGGGCCATCAGTAGCAGCAGAATTGTACTCAACCACAATCTATAACTTCATGGCCTGGCATATCCCCCACTCTACTGTTACCATCAAGCCATGAGACCAATCCTGGTTCAATGAATAGAGCAGGAGGGCATGCCAGGAGCAGCACCAGGTATACCTCAATGAGGTGTCAACCTGGTGAAGCTACAACGCAGGACTACTTGCATGCCAAACTGCATAAGCAGCATTGCGATAGACCGAGCTAAGTGATCCCATAACCAACGGATCAGGTCTAAGCTCTGCAGTCCTGCCACATCCAGCCGTGAATGGTGGTGGACAATTAAACTACAAACTGGATGAGGAGGCTCCACAAATATCCCCACCCTCAATGATGGGGGAGCCCAGCACATCAGTGAGAAAGATAAGGCAGAAGCATTTGCCACAAACTTCAGTCAGAAGTGCCGAGTTGATGATCCATCTCGGCCTCCTCCTGAAGTCCCTAGCATCACAGATGCAAGATTTCAGCCAATTCGATTCACTCCACGTGATATCCAGAAACAACTGAAGGCACTGGATACTACAAAGGCTCTGTGCCCTGACAATATTCCGGCAATAATACTGAAGACATGTGCTCCAGAACTTGCCGCACCCCGAGACAAGCTATTCCAGTACAGTTACAACACTGGCATCTACCCTGCAATGTGGAAAATTTGCCCAGTTATGTCCTGTAAACACAAAGCAGGACAAGTCCAACCTGGCCAATTACCGCCCTATCAGTCTACTCAATCATCAGTAAAGTGATGGAAGGTGTCATCGACAGTGCCATCAAACGGCACGTGCTTAGCAATAACCTGCTTAGTGATGCTCAGTTTGGGTTCCGCCAGGGCCACTCATCTCCTGACCTCATTACATCCTTGGTTCAAACATGGACAAAAGAGCTGAAAAGAGTTGAGGTGAGAGTGACTGCTCTTGACATCAAGGCAGCATTTGACCGAGTATGGCATCAAGGAACCCTAGCAAAACTGAAGTCAATGGGAATCGGGGGTGGGGGGGGGGGAAACACTCTGCTGGTTGGAGTCATAACTAGAACAAAGAAAGATGGTTGTGGTTGTTGGAGGTCAATCATCTGAGCTCCAGGACATCACTGCAGGAGTTCCTCGGGGTAGTGTCCTGGGCCCAACCATCTTCAGCTGCTTCATCAATGACCTTCCTTCAATCATAAGAAGTGGGGATGTTCGCTGATTGCAGAATGTTCACCATTAGTGACTCCTCAGATACTGAAGCAGTCTGTGTAGAAATGCAGCAAGACCTGGACAATATCCAGGCTTGGGCTGATAAGTGGCAAGAAACATTCATGCCACACAGGTGCCAGGCAATGACCACCTCCAACAAGAGAGAATCTAACCATCTCCCATTGACATTCAATGGCATTACCATCGCTGAATCCCCCACTATCAACATCCTAGGGGCTACCATTGACCAGAAGCTGAACTGGAGTAGCCATATAAATACCATGGCTACAAGAGTGGGTCAGAGGCTAGGAATCCTGCAGAGTAACTCCTCTCCTGACTCCCCAAAGCCTGTCCACCATCAACAAGGCACAAGTTGGGAGTGTGATGGAATACTCCAAACTTGCCTGGATGGTGCAACTCCAACAACACTCAAGAAGCTCAACCATCCAGGACAAAGCAGCCCACTTGATTTGGCACCCCATCCACAAACATTCACTTCCTCCACTACCGACGCACAGTGGGAGCGGTCTGTACCATCTACAAGATGCACTGTAGTAATGCACCAAGGCTCCTGAGACAGCACCTTCCAAACCCACCATCTCTACCAACTAGAAGGACCAGGGCAGCAAATGCATGGGAACACCACTACCTCCAAGTTCCGCTCCAAGTCCCACAGCATCCTGACTTGGAACTATATCGCCGTTACTTCACTGTCGCTGGGTCAAAATCCTGGAACTCCCTTCCTAACAGCACTGTGGGTGTACCTACCTCACATGGACTGCAGTGGTTCAAGAAGGCAGCTCAGCGCCACCTTCTCTAGGGCAATTGGGGATGGGCAACAAATGCTGGCCTAGCCAGTGGCACCCACATCCCGTGAATAAATAAAAAATCAACCTTGTATGCTGTGGGATCTTTGAGGTTACAATTCCTAAAAAGGGAATTATGCAAGGAGGTAGGGGGCATGACTGAGGTACTATGAGTACTTGGCATCTATCTTTACGAAGGAAGAAGATGCTGCCCAAGTCATAGTGAAAGCGGATGTAGTTAGACACTGGATGGGCTAAAAATTGATCAAGAGGAGGTATTGGATAGACTGTCTGTACTTCAAGTTGATAAGGCACCAGGACTGGATGAAATGCATACTTGGGGAATTAAGGGTGGAAATTGTGGAGGCACTGCCCATAATTTTCCAATCCCCCTTAAATACTGGGGTGGTGCCAGAGAACTGGAGAATTGCACATGTTGCACCCTTGTACAAAAAATGGTGTAAGGATAAGCTGAGCAGTACAGGCCAGTCAGTTTAACCTCAGTGGTGGGAAATTTTTTAGAAATGATAATTTAGGACAAAGTTAATAGTCACCGGGGCAAATGTGTATTCATCAAGGAAAGGGCAGTGTGTGCCATCTAATTGTGTTTAACTAACTAGAGTTTTTTTGATGAGGTAACACAGAAGGTTGATGTGATATACATAGATTTCCAAAAGGAATTTGATAAAGCGCCACATAACAGGCTTGTCAGCAAATTTAGAGCTTGCGGAATAAAGGACAGTGGCAGCAAGGATACGAAGTTGGCTGAGTGACAGTAAACAGTAGTTATGTAGGTTGTTTTTAGGAGTTGAGGATGGTATATAGTCGGGTTCCCGAAGGGTCAGTATTGAGAACCCTGTGTTTCTTGATATACATGAATGACTGACTGAGACTTGGGTGTACAGGGCACACTTTCAAAATTTGTAGATGACAGTACTTGGAAGTATTGTGAGGAGGATAGCAATAGACTTCACGAGCACGTAAGCTGGTGGAATGGGCGGACAAGTGGCAGATAAAATTTCATGGTGAAAAGTGTGAAGTCATTCATTTTGGTCGGAAGAATGAAGCGAGGCAATATAAAAGAAAGGTATATTTCTAAAGAGGGTGCAGGAGCAGAAGGTCCTCTGGGTATAATTGGACAAATAATTAAAGGTTGCAGGGCAGGTTGTGAGAGGTTTATAAAGCATATGGGATCCCTGACTTATCGGGTCATAGAGTTTAAAAAAAAAAAGCAAGGAAGTTGTCTTAAACCTGCATAAAACTTTGGTTTGGCCTCAACTGAAGTATTGTGTCCAGTTCTGGGCAGAACACTTTAGGAAGAATGTTAATGCATGAGAGGGTGCAGAAAAGATGTACAAGAATGGTTCTGGGGATGAGGAACTTCGGTTACATGAATGGATTGGAGAAGCTGCGGCTGTTCTCCGAGAAGGTTTCGAGGAGATTTGAGAGAGGTGTTCAAATTCATGAGGGGTCTGAATAGAGTAGGTAGGGAGAAACTGTTCCCATTGGCAGAAGGATCGAGAACCAGCAGACACCACTTTTAAGGCAAATGGCAAAAGAAGCAATAAACATGAGAAACGTTTTTACATAGCGAGTGGTTAAGATCTGGACTTCCAGCATGGACGCGACTGGTCTAAAGGCTTCCTCCTGTGCTGTAACCATTCTGTCATTCTATGACATTAATGCATATTTCGGGTCCATGACTGGAGATCCTGATTGACACTGCCCAAGTCTGATTTTAATGTTGGACCCATACAGACACATGGAAGAAGCTTCCATCCCATCGGGCTGGCTGGATTTGAACCTGGGTACAAGTGGTGAAATGCCAGTGTTGAACCAAGACACTATTCAGTCCTCTGAGCTGTGAGATTTTCTAGCCATCTTCGTGTCCTTACTGGCACCCCAACCAGATTAGCTTATTGAGGATAAACTCAGTTGAACCTGGGACTTTCTGTTTGAAGCATGGGAACTGGTAACAATCCAGTCTAAGATTTTCTTGTGGGGGCAGGGTGAATGCACATTCTAGAAGCAGAGTTGAACTTGTTGAACTCTACACCTTGCTGGATGACATCTGACCCAAGAGTACATGATATATTGAGGAAATGCTTCATCTTACACGATGAGTGTCCATGGTTGCATGGAAATGCAATTAGTCAAAATGGTTACATGAGAAAATAAAAAATGAGAATGGGGGTATAACATACAGCTGCAGTTGATCACTATTCAGGGTGCAAAATGTCTAGGCAGTGCTGACTGTTATGGGCAGTAAGTGGATGATGGGGAAGGTGGATAATTTGATTCCCACTTGAATGTGCCCCTCATGGTGGCTGGTTGGCTGAGAAAGGCACTGGTGATGATGACCAATGGCCAGGCATTTGATGACATCTCCCCTCAAATGCAGATCGGGGGGAAGAGGTGTTTGTCATATTAGAACGCCATATAATTCTTCAGTTGGAAACCAGCGCCACCTTGTGCATGCAGTATACTTTGAGATTAGAAAGTAGAAAATGGCATAATGATGAAGTACTTTGGTGCATCATGGCATTGTGCTGTTGGTCTTGTGTTGCCATTTGGTGGGTATGTTATCGTTATTCTGTTGGAACGCTGCAGGAGTAAAAGTGGTTAAAATAAAAATAGCAAGTTATGTCCAGTCTGTGCATGTCTGCTGGCCAGTCTGTGAATAGCACTGTTGAAATAGATAGTCTTCCAGTAATAAAATGGTACATGTGCTGGGGAAATGTAAAAGATTTGAGGTGAATTTGATCACAATGTGGCATGTTAAAATTGAAGTACTTGCATAACCACTTTTTAAAAAAAATTAATCCGTGGTAATCATATTGTCAGTAAATCTAGATGTGGCTTCATGAGTGGTGCCAGTAGATTTTCAAGGGTTTTGTGTTCTCTTGCATATTGTCACTAGTTTTTTTTTAAGTTTAAAAACCTACATCAATTCACAAATAGCCACCGGTTGGGACTTAATATACAAAAATGGCAGTCTGCACAAATTGTAAACCATGTTTGATTTATTATCAAAAGGTTCAGAAGGCTTACCCACTGCCTTTTTATTCATTCATGGGATGTGGGCGTCGCTGGCCAGGCCAGCATTTATTGCCCATCCCAAATTGCCCTTGAGAAGGTGGTGGTGAGCTGCCGCCTTCAACAGCTGCAGTCCATTGGTTAGGTACACCCACAGTGCTGTTAGGAAGGGAGTTCCAGGATTTTGACCCAGCGGCAGTGAAGGAATGGTGATCTCGTTCCAAATCAGGATTGTGTATGACTTGGAGGGGAACTTGCAGGTGGTGGTGTTTCCATGCATTTGCTGCCCTTGCCCTTCTAATTGGTAGAGGTCGTGGGTTTGGAAGGTGCTGTCTAAGGAGCCTTGGTGCGTTGCTGCAGTGCATCTTGTAGATGGTACACACTGCTGCCACTTTGCGCAGTGGTGGAGGGAGTGAATGTTTGTAGATGGGGTTCCAATCAAGCGGGCTGCTTTGTCCTGGATCGTGTCGAGCTTCTGGAGTGTTGTTGGAGCTGCACCCATCCAGGCAAGTGGAGAGTATTCCATCACACTCCTGACTTGGACCTTGTAGATGGTGGTCAGGCTTTGGGGAGTCAGGAGGTGAGTTAATCGCCTCAGGATTCCTAGCCTCTGACCTGCTCTTGCAGCTACGGTATTTATATGGCTACTCCATAGAACATAGAACAGTACAGGCCCTTCGGCCCACGATGTGCCGAATCTTTAATCTACTCTAAGATCAGACTACCTACCTACCCTTCATTCTACTATCATCCATGTACCTATCCAAGAGTCGCTTAAATGTCCCTAATGTATCTGCTTCTACTACCACCGCTGGCAGCGCATTCCACGCACCCACCACTCTGTGTAAAGAACCTACCTCTGACATCTCCCCGAAACCTTCCTCCAATCACCTTAAAATTATGCCCGCTGGTGATGGCCCTTTCCGCCCTGGGAAAAAGTCTCTGGCTATCCACTCCATCTATGCCTCTCATCATCTTGTACCCCTCTATCAAGTCACCTCTCATCCTTCTTCGCTCCAATGATAAAAGCCCTAGCTCCCTCAATCTTTCTTCGTAAGACATGCCCTCCAGTCCAGGCAGCATCCTGGTAAATCTCCTCTGCACCCTCTCTAAAGCTTCCACATCCTTCCTATAATGAGGCGACCAGAACTGAACACAATATTCCAAGTGTGGTCGAACCAGGGCCTTATAGAGCTGCAGCATAACCTCGCGGCTCTTAAACTCAATCCCCCTGTTAATGAAAGCCAACACACCATATGCCTTCTTCACAAACCTATCAACTTGGGTGGCAACTTTGAGCGATCTATGGACATGGACCCAAGATCCCTCTGTTCCTCCACTACCAAGAATCCTGTCTTTAAGCCTGTATTCTGCATTCAAATTCGACCTTCCAAAATGAATCACTTCACACTTTTCCAGGTTGAACTCCATCTGCCACTTCTCAGCCCAGCTCTGCATCCTGTCAATGTCCCGTTGCAACCTACAACAGCCTTCCACACTATCCACAACTCCAGCAACCTTCGTGTCATCGGCAAACTTGCTAACCCAGCCTTCCACTTCCTCATCCAAGTCATTTATAAAAATCACAAAGAGCAGAGGTCCCAGAACCGATCCCTGCGGAACATCACTGGTCACCGAGCTCCAGGCTGAATACTTTGCATCTACTACCACCCTCTGTCTTCTATGGGCCAGCCAATTTTGTATCCAGACAGCCAACTTTCCCTGTATCCCATGCCTCCTTACTTTCTGAATGAGCCTACCATGGGGAACCTTACCCAACGCCTTGCTAAAATCCATATACACCACATCCACTGCTCTTCCTTCATCAATGTGTTTTGTCACATCCTCAAAGAATTCAATAAGGCTTGTGAGGCATGACCTGCCCCTCACAAAGCCATGCTGACTTTCTCTAATCAAACTATGCTTTTCCAAATAATCATAAATCCTGTCTCTCAGAATCCTCTCCAATAATTTTGCCCACTACCGACATAAGACTGACTGGTCTATAATTCCCAGGGTTATCCCTATTCCCTTTCTTGAACAAGGGAATAACATTTGCCACCCTCCAATCATCTGGTACTACTCCAGTGGACTGTGAGGACGCAAAGATCATCGCCAAAGGCGCGGCAATCTCTTCCTTCGCTTCCTGTAATATCCTTGGGTATATCCCTGTCTGGCCCCAGGGACTTATCTGTCCTCATCATTTAAAATTTCCAGTACATCCTCCCTCTTAACCTCAACCTGTTCCAGCATATCAGCCTGTTCCACGCTGTCCTCACAAACGACCAGATCCCTCTCACTAGTGAATACTGAAGCAAAGTATTCATTTAGGACCTCCCCTACCTCCTCCGACTCCAGGCACGTTCCCTCCACTATCCCTGATCGGCCCTACCCTCACTCTGGCCATCCTCTTGTTCCTCACTTAAGTGAGGAACGCCTTCGGATTTTCTTTAATCCTACCCGCCAAGACTTTTTCATGTCCCCTTCTAGCTCTCCTAAGTCCATTCTTCAGTTCCTTCCTGGCTACCTTGTAACCCTCTAGAGCCCTGTCTGATCCTTGCTTCCTCAACCTTAAGTAAGCTTCCTCCTTCCTCTTGACTAGCTGTTCCACATCTCTTGTCATCCAAGGTTCCTTCACCCTACCATCCCTTCCTTGCCTCATCGGGACAAACCTATCCAGCAGTCGCAGCAAGTGCTCCCTAAACAACCTCCACATTTCTGTCGTGCATTTCCCTGAGAACGTCTGTTCCCAAATAATGCTCCCCAGTTCCTGCCTAATAGCATTGTAATTCCCCCTCCCCCAATTAAATATTTTCCCTTCCCGTCTGCTCCTGTCCCTCTCCATGACTACAGTAAAGGTCAGGGAGTTGTGATCACTATCACCGAAATGCTCTCCCACCGAGAGATCTGCCACCTGGCCTGGTTCGTTGCCAAGCACCAAGTCCAACATAGCCTCCCCTCTAGTCGGTCTATCTACATATTGAGTCAGGAAACCTTCCTGGACACACCTGACAAAAACTGCTCCAAACTATTTGCACGAAGGAGGTTCCAATCAATATTAGGGAAGTTGAAGTCACCCATGACAACAACCCTGTTACTTCTGCACCTTTCCAAAATCTGCTTCCCAATCTGTTCCTCCATGTCTCTGTTGCGATTGGGGGGGTCTATAGAAAACTCCCAACAAAGTTACTGCTCCTTTCCTGTTTCTGACTTCCACCCATAATGACTCAGTAGACAAACCCTCCTCGACGACCTCCCTTTCTGCAGCTGTGATACTATCCCTGATTAGCAATGCCACTCCCCCGCCTCCTTTCCCTCCCTCCCTATTCCTTTTGAAATATCTAAACCCTGGAACATCCAACATCCATTCCTGCCGTTGTGATATCCACGTCTCCGTAATGGCCACAACATCATAGCTCCAAGTACTGATCCAAGCTTTAAGTTCATCACCCTTATTTCTGACACTTCTTGCGTTAAAATAGACACTTCAACCCATCATACTGGCTGCAACTTTGTCGTGTCAATTGTCTAACCTTCCTCACAGACTCTCTGCACTCGGTATCTGCCTGTTCAACAGCTACCCCATCCACTGATCCGTAGCTCCAGTTCCCATCCCCCTGCCAAACTAGTTTAAACCCTCCCGAAGAGCTCTAGCAAACCTCCAGCCCAGGATATTGGTGCCCCTCCAGTTCAGATGCAACCTGTCCCTCTTGTACAGGTCCCACCTTCCCCAGAAGGTATCCCAATGATCCACATATCTGAAGCCCTCCCTCCTACACCAGCTCTGTAGCCACGTGTTGAGCTGCAGTCACTCCCTGTTTCTAGCCTCACTAGCACGTGGCACCGGTATCAATCCTGAGATTACTACTTTGCTCGTCCTGCCTTTTAGCTTCCAACCTAACTCCCTATATTCGCTTTTCAGGTCCTCATCCCTTTTCTTGGCTATGTCATTGGTACCGATATGTACCATGACCTCTGGCTGCTCCCCCTCCCACCAGAAGTTCAGCTTCTGGTCAATGGATGTTGATAGTGGGGGATTCAGCGATGGTAATGCCGTTGAATGTCAAGGGGAGATGCTTAGATTCTCTCTTGTTGGAGATAGGAGAGACATGTTCCTGTGAAAATGAGGGGTAGAAATGGCAAGGTTAGGGAACCATGGATGACAGGTGAAATTGTGAGACTAGCTAAGAGGAAAAAGGAAGCACACAAGTTCTAGGCGGCTGAAGAAAGACGAAGCTTTGAAAGAATATCGGGATTGTAGGCGCAATCTGAAACGAGGAATTAAGAGGGCTAAAAGGGGTCATGAAATATCTTTAGCAAACCGGGTTAAGGAAAATCCCAAAGCCTTTTATTCATATATAAGGAGCAAGAGGGTAACTAGAGAAAGGATTGGCCCACTCAAGGACAAAGGAGGAAAGTTATGCGTGGAGTCAGAGAAAATGGGTGAGATTCTAAACGAGTACTTTGCATCGGTATTCACCGAGGAGAGGGACATGACGGATGTTGAGGTTAGGAACAGATGTTTGATTACTCTCGGTCAAGTCGGCATAAGGAGGGAGGAAGTGTTGGGTATTCTAAAAGGCATTAAGGTGGACAAGTCCCCAGGTCCGGATGGGATCTATCCCAGGTTACTGTGGGAAGCGAGAGAGGAAATAGTTGGGGCCTTAACAGATATCTTTGCAACATCCTTAAACACGGGTGAGGTCCCGGAGGACTGGAGAATTGCTAATGTCCCCTTGCTTAAGAAGGGTAGCAGGGAAAGTCCAGGTAATTATCGACCGGTGAGCCTGATGTCCGTGGTAGGGAAGCTGCTGGAGAAGATACTGAGGGATAGGATCTATTCCCATCTGAAAGAAAATGGGCTTATCAGTGATGAGCAACATGGTTTTGTGCAGGGAAGGTCATGTCTTAGCAACTTAATAGAATTCTTTGAAGAAGTGACAAAGTTGATTGCTGAGGGAAGGGCTGTAGATGTCATATACATGGACTTCAGTAAGGCGTTTGATAAGGTTCCCCATGGTAGGCTGATGGAGAAAGTGAAGGCGCATGGGGTCCAAGGTGTACTAGCTAGATGGATAAAGAACTGGCTGGGCAACAGGAGACAGAGAGTAGCAGTGGAAGAGAGTTTCTCAAAATGGAGACGTGTGACCAGTGGTGTTCCACAGGGATCCATGCTGGGACCACTGTTTGTGATGTACATAAATGATTTGGAGGAAAGTATAGGTGGTCTGATTAGCAAGTTTGCAGACGACATTAAGATTGGTGGAGTAGCAGATACTGAAGGGGACTGTCAAAGAATACAGCAGAATATAGATAGACTGGAGAGTTGGGCAGAGAAATGGCAGATGGAGTTCAATCAGGGCAAATACGAGGTGATGCATTTTGGAAGATCCAATTCAAGAGTGAACTATACAGTAAATGGAGAAGTCCTGGGGAAAATTCATGTACAGAGAGATTTGGGTGTTCAGGTCCATTGTTCCCTGAAGGTGGCAACGCAGGTCAATAGAGTGATCAAGAAGGCATACGGCATGCTTTCCTTCATCGGATGGGGTATTGAGTACAAGAGTTGGCAGGTCATGTTACAGTTGTATAGGACTTTGGTTCGGCCACATTTGGAATACTGCGTGCAGTTCTGGTCGCCACATTACCAAAAGATTGTGGATGCTTTGGAGAGGGTGCAGAGGAGGTTCACCAGGATGTTGCCTGGTATGGAGGGCGCTAGCTATGAAGAGAGTTTGAGTAGATTAGGATTATTTTCATTAGAAAGACGGAGGTTGAGGGGGGACATGATTGAGGTGTACAAAATCATGAGAGGTATAGACAGGGTGGATAGCAAGAAGCTTTTTCCCAGAGTGGGGGATTCAATTACAAGGACACGAGTTCAAAGTGAAAGGGGAAAAGTTTAGGGGGGATATGCGTGGAAAGTTCATTACGCAGAGGGTGGTGGGTGCATGGAACGCATTACCAGCAGAGGTGGTAGACGCAGGCACGATAGCGTCTTTTAAGATGTATCTAGACAGATACATGAATGGGCAGGAAGTAGAGATACAGACCCTTCGAAAATAGGCGACCGGTTTAGATAGAGGATTTGGATCGGTGTAGGCTTGGAGGGCCGAAGGGCCTGTTCCTGTGCTGTAATTTTCTTTGTTCTTTGTATAGTCATTGCCTGGCACTTGTGTGGCACGAATGTTACTTGCCACTTATCAGCCCAAACCTCGATATTGTCCAAGTCTTGCTGCATTTCTACACTGACTGTTTCAGTATCTGAGGAGTCACGAATGCTGTTGAACATTGTGCAATCATCAGCAAACATCCTCACTTCTGACTTTATGATGGAAGGAAGGTCATTGATGAAGCAGCTGAAGATGGTTGGGCCTAGGACACTACCCTGAGGAACTCCTGCAGTGATGTCCTGGAGCACAGATGATTTACCTTCAACAACCACAACCATCTTCCTTTGTGCTCGGTAGGACTCTAGCCAGTGGAGGGTTTTTCCCCTGACTCGCATTGACCTCAGTTTTGCCAGGGCTCCTTGATGCCACATTTAGTCAAATGCTGCCTTGATGTCAAGGGCAGTCACTCTCCCCTCACCTCTGGAGTTCAGCTCTTTTGTCCATGTTTGAACCAAGGCTGTAATGAGGCAGGAGCTGAGTGGCCCTGGCGGAATCCAAACTGAGCATCACTGAGCAGGTTATTGCTAAGCAAGTGCTGCTTGATGGCAGTGTTGATAACTCCTTCCATCACTTTACTGATGATTGAGAGTAGGCTGATGGGGCGGTAATGGCCGGGTTGGACTTGTCCTGCTTTGTGTGTACAGAACATAACTGGGCAATTTTCCACATTGCAGGGTAGATGCCAGTGTTGTAACTGTACTGGAACAGCTTGCTAGGGGCGCAGCAAGTTCTGGAGCACAGGCCTTCAGTACTATTGGCGGAATATTGTCAGGGCCCATAGCTTTTGCAGTATCCAGTGCCTTCAGTCATTTCTTGATTATCACACTGAGTGAATTGAATTGGCTGAAGTCTGGCATCTGTGATGCTGGGGACTTCAGGAGGAGGCCGAGATGGATCATCAACTCAGCAATTCTGGCTGAAGATTGTTCCAAATGCTTCAGCCTTATCTTTTGCCCTGATGTGCTGGGCTCCCCCATCATTGTGGAAGGGGATATTTGTGGAGCCACCTCCTCCAGTTAGTTGTTTAATTGTCCATCTCCATTCGCAGCTGGATGTGGTAGGACTGCAGAGCTTAGATCTGATCCGTTGGTTATGGGATCGCTTAGCTCTGCCTATTGCATGCTGCTTACGCAATTTGGCACGCAGATAGCTAATCCATGCAGACCACAGGTCTTGTGTTCAAATCTCCCATCTATGCTGAATATGTTATTATATTGTGGTGGTGACATTGTGATAATGCCACTGAACTAGTAATCCAGAGGCCAGGCTAATTCCCTGGGAACGTGGGTTCAAATTCCACCATGTCAGCTGGTGGAAAATAAATGCAATTGATTTAAAAAAAAAATAAAAAAAAATCTGGAATTGAAAGCTAGTCTCAGTAATGGTGCCATGAAATTATCAAGGATTGTCATAAAAACCCATCTGGTTCACTCAGGTCCTCTTTTGAGGTAGGAAATTTGCTGTCCTTACCTGGTCGAGCCTATGTGTGAGTCCAGACCCATAGCATGTTAAATTCTGGAAAGTTTGTTATAGAAGGATAAGTTTCACATTTATTGTGCAGGGTAAAAGGGATTACAAACATATAACTCCTCACTCAAGCTCTCCACCAGTCTCAGTAAGTGTCTGCTGATAAGTGCTCAAGTAAGACTCCAATTAACACCCTCCACCTTCACATAATTAAACAATTGATAAATTATCAGATTAACACAAGCAATGTGGTTTGACTCTTTGCTGTCTGAAAAGGCCTAGCAATCGACTCTGTTGTCGAGGGCAATTAGGGATGGGCAACACATGTTGCTCTTGCCAAGGTAGTGATATGGTTGCTATGATTGAAATATAATACATGGGAATGGTAGTGTGGTTATTATGTTATTAGACAGTAATCCAGAGGCTTGGACTAATAAGTTCAAGTCCCACTATGGCAGTTTGAAAATTTGAAATCTGTTTAAAGAAAAATCTGGTAATTTTATTTAAAAAAATAAAATTAGAAGCAGAAGTGACTGAAGTTTGTTTAAAACCCAACTAGTTCACTATTCTTTTCAGGTAAGGAACCTTGCTGTGCTTATTTGTGACCTCAGTCCCATGCCAACGTGATTAAATCTTTTACTGGCTCCTTAAGTGGCCTAGCAAGACATTAATTTATATCGAACAGTTATAGTTGTTTGAGAAGGTGGCCCACCATGTCTTCTCTGTGTGTCTATGGATGGGCAATAAATGCCAGTGATGCCCAAATTCTTGAATTTTTAAGATCACTCTTGGTTACAGTGGCCTGGTAATAAAGATACTGGACTCCTAACCCAGCTGTCATGTGTTCAAACCCCCCCCCCCCCTGTGGAAATTGAGTTCCATAATCTTTGTTTATGCTAACACCAGAAAATTACTATGACAGCTGAGATTGATGTCAGCCCTAGTTTTATCATATGCTTTTCTTTTTAAGTTTGTAGAATTTTAATTTTATTTATTCATCAAATTCCATGGTTTGATGCACCTTTTTTATTAACTTTTTTATAGGAATGCTTTTTTAAAAACTCAATCTTTTATTTCAAGATTCCCTGTTGCTTGATCCAACATCCTCAAACTGGCTTTTCTACCCATTTAATTTGGGTCAGGTCCTCTGCTTTCTTGAACTTTTGACTTTTTGCAGTATTGACACCCTTATCTTGGACTATGGGATCTCACTGTTATCCCTACTTCCCCAATTGTTTTTCTACTCTTACTGGTCTCACTTCATTTCCAAGACCCAAATTGAGCCATGTTACTTTTTCTTGTTGAACTAAAATTCTAGTGATCGAAGAAGGAGGCCTGGATGCATTCGAAAAAGCATTGCCCCCCTTTGACCACATAATCACCTTCATAGAATCGTAGGATGGTTACAACTCAGAAGTTGGCCATTTGGCCTGTCGAGTCTGTGCAGCCTTTTTTTTTTTAAAAAGAGCATTGCAGCTAGTCCCATGCCCTTGCCCTGTACCCCTGCATTTTCCCCCTCCCTTCGTGTACTTTTGAAAGCCATGATTGAATCTGCCTTCTCGGGCAGTGTGTTCCTGATTCTAATCACTTTTTAAAAAAAAAAGTTCTTTTTCCCCTTCAATTGCTCTTTTGGTTTTCAATCTGTGTCCTCTCGTTCCCATTGGCAGAATGATTGAGAACAGTTTTTCTCCATCTACTCTGCCTTGACCTGTGATGATTTTGAACACCTCTATCAAATCTCCTCTTAATGTTCTCTTCTGTAAGGGATATATGGGATACTCACCTTTTTCGCTGAGGCATAGAATATAAGAGCAGGGAGGTTATGATGGAGCTGTATAAAACACTAGTTGGGCCACAGCTGGAGTACTGTGTATAGTTTTGGACACCACACTATAGGAAGGATGTGATTGCACTGGAGAGGGTGCAGAGGAAATTCACCAGGATGTTGCCTGGGCTTGAGAATTTCAGTTATGAAGAGAGACTGGGTAGGCTCGGGTTCTTTTCCTCGAGCAGAGAAGGTGGAGGAGGGGTATGATTTAAGTATACAAAATTATGAGGGGCATAGATAGGGTAGATAGGAAGAAACTTTGTTTCCTTAGCAGAGGGGTCAACAACCAGGGGGCATAGATTTAAGGTAAGGGGCAGGAGGTTTAGAGGGGATTTGAGGAAAAATGTTTTCACCCAGAGGGTGATTGGAATCTGGAACGCACTGCTTGAAGAAGTGGGAGAAGCAGGAACCCTCCCAACATTGAAGAAGTATTTAGATGAGCACTTGAAATGCCATAGCATACAAGACTATGGGCCAAGTGCTGGAAAATGGGATTAAAATAATTAGGTGCTTGATGGCCGGTACAGACACAATATAACTCGATGACTCTTATGAGAACAGGCCCAGCTTCTCCAATCTATTCATGCAACTGAAACTGGAACTATTCTCGTGAATCTTTTCTGCACCCTCACTAATGCCTTCACATTCTTCCTAAAGTGCTGTGTTCAATTGGACGCATTCCATCTGTGGCCAAATCAATGTTATATGAAGGTTCTTCATAACTTCTGTGCTTTTGTACTCTGCTTCGGTTTATAAAGCCCAGGATCCCGTAAGCTTTTTTTCAAATGCTTTCTCAACCTGCCCTGCTGCCTTTAATGATTTGAGCGCGTATATGCCAGGTCTCTCTCTGCTCTTGCACCCTATTTAGTACTGTATCCTTCAGCTTACATTGCCTCTCCTCCTCCGTCGTCCTCCCTCTTTTTTTTCTCTTCCTCTGTGTTTTGCTTTGCACTTATCTACATTATCTTTGTCTTCTTGAAATTTGTCATTGTTCTCCTCACAGTTTACTGCATTTCCAAGTTTTGTGTCATCTGCAGATATTGCATTTGTGCCCTGTGCATCCAAGTCCAAGTGTCCACGTAAAATGAAAAGCCGTGGTCCTGATGACAACCCTTGGGGAACCCAACTGTATACCTTCCTCCAGTCTGAAAAACAAACTGTTCACTTCACTGTTTCCTTCCTTTAACCAACTTTATATCGATGATACCACTGTCTCTCTTATTCCATAGGCTTCAACTTCACTGGTACTTTATCAAAAGCCCTTTGGAAATCCATGTAAAGATCAACTGCATTGCCCTCATCAACACTCTCTTATCTCCCTGAAAGACTCAAACAACTTAGTTAAACATGTGTGACAGAAAACCCATATGTCAAATGGAAAATATTAATTTTTATTGTATGGTACATGCCTGAGATGTTTTACTGGACATGATTACAAGTATCTTTTAAAAAGCAGAACAAAGCAGTAAAGATGGCCACACACAATTTGCATATAAGAAGCCAAAGGCCAACTGGAGACACGGGTGGGTAATTACCCAGCCTAGCCAGAACAATGGGGGTGCTCCCCTGATTCAATTACCTGGAATGGTTTTGTCAATGTTGGTTGTCAAAAGCCATCAACACCCATTGACTTTTTGAAAGAGCCAAACCCCCCCTCCGCCCTACTAAGTACGTCTGCACAGCCTTGAATTTCAAAGGTCCTCCCAGAAAGTGCTGTTTCAAACAGAGGTGGTCACAGCATGACTACCTGTGCAACTCCTGAGAGTTTGTGAATTGTGTTTGAGAAAGCAGACACTGTTGTCCACTCCCCCACCCCCCCAAAGTCCGAGGAGAGCTTTAGCTGCAGTTAAACCTCAAATCTACAGATGCTCACCATCAGAAAAAGAGGATGGATGAAGCCTCTCGTTAGCCTTCCAGAACCAGAGAAGTAAGCCCGAATTGTACGTGGGCCAGCGAGGATTTCAAGACTTCAATTTCATCTAAGGACACTATGACTACACTTCTGTATTTAAGTTCCATTTTTATTAAGGACTCTACTCCAACCTCCCAACTCTGTTTCTTTGTGTGTGTGTGTCATGTATGTGCTCGTGGATGCATTAGTGGTTGTATTTTAGTAATTTTAACTTGTTTAGGGTGATGAGGTTAATAAACTTACATTCTTTTTTTGTTTCAACTCAAGAAAACCTGTCTGGTTCATTTGTATTGGAGTAACAGGAGCAGTTGCTCACTGAGGTGATGGGTTAAATCACTGTTAAAAGAATAAACCCCGTTGCAGTCAAACCAGAGACGGAGAGAAAGGGGAGCCTCCATGCATAAGTCTCCTTTTTGGTTATTAATCAGGGCCACCCCTCCTCTTACTACGTGCCTACTTCTATATCCCAATAGAAGACTTTTGGATTCCATTTTATGTTTGCTAGTCTGTTCTCATACTCTTTGCTCTTTTCTTTTTCACTTCCTTCCTGAACGTTCTGTATTCCGCCTTGTTCCCATTTGCATTATTGACCTGACATTTGTCACGTGCTTCCTTTTTCTGCTTCCATCTTATTCTCTGTCTCTTTCTTTTATCTAGGGAGCTCTGGCTTTGTTTCACCTACAGTTTGTCCCCTTGTGGAAATTGTTACGGCCAGGTGAAGAGGGGGTGTCAGGCTCCCCCTTGCCCATGCACTGTTTTGACCCCAGCAGAGTTTATTCCTTATAAACAATGATTGTGCTTACCACCTGAGTGTTTTACCTTTTTTCCTTTTACTGTGATCATCAAAGAACCAGTCGGACAGGTTTTCTTGAGTTTAAACTAGCAAGAAGTAAGTTTTTATTCTTAACACTCTAACCCCAATTTAAAAATACTGAAAAAACATACACTACACGTTCACGCTCACATTCACATGAGAATCTCACACAAATAGATTACAGAGGGGAAAAATAGATTTGGTGACTGGATTAAAGTCCGGAATAAATGGTCTGTAAAGTGGATGAACCGGTAGTCCTCAGTTGAAGCAGTGTTATTGAAGTCCTGCTGGTCGAAGTGCACTTTGTGGTTGGCCTGCTTTGCTCAAGGTTTTTTTTGAAGGTAGAATTGTAGTTGGCTCTCTTCCCCTGGTCACTGGCTGTAGCAATTTGTCGGCTTGGAGGGTCCACAGTTGCAGATGGTTTTCAAACTTGACATTTTCTGTGTGGGGAGAGAGAAAGGGAAGCGCGCAGCTTTCTCTGCTGCTGCAGTCTCAGTTACCGCTTGTCTTCTGTGACTGTAACAAAACTCCTGTTTTTGCAGAGATGGATAGACGGTAACATAGTTCCCTCAATCCCCTTTTGTTTTTAATGAGATACAAGGTTCGGAATTGGCTCCACATGTTCCATGAAGCCAATATTTACACTCCGGGCTTTGCTCTTTCCATGTGTCAGGATGGCCTTGGCTGTCGTGCGAATGAAGCAACCCTAAGTAATTCAGTTACTAGGAGCAAGCCATTGTTCTGGGTTCAGGGCTTCTCAGATTTCTGTCTGCAGTTCAAGCTCCTGGTATTTAAGATGCAAATTGCAGTGGCCGTCTTGGCTGCTAGTTTAAAAAAATTACTGTAGGATTTTATCCATGAAAAGTCTAATTTAAGTTTCCAACTGAAAATTAATATTTCTCATTTGGCATATAGGGTTTTCTTGTACCTGGACTGTACCCGAACCATCTCCTCTTGTAAAAGCAACCCATTTTTTTTTTTCCAATTAGTTTTGTCTCCCAATCTTCGATTCCAGTTGACCTGGGACAGATCCATTCTCTACTCATTGAAATTGGCCCTGCTCCAATTAATTATATTTACTTGATTTGCCATAACTAATATAATCCTTATGATACTGTGGTATTTCCTAAATGTTCGCCTACTGACACTTGATCCACTTGACTCAAATCATTCCCCAAAACAAGATCCAGCAAAAGTGCCTTCCTTGTGGATTGGAAACGTGCTAATCAAGAAAGTTCTCCTGAAGATACTTCAGAAATTCATCCCCCTCTTTACCCTTTGCACTATTATTCTAGTCTACATTAGGATAATTGCAGCCCCCCCCATTATCACCACTCAACAGTTCTTGTACCTCTGTAATTTCTGTGAAAATTTGCTCCTCTATTTCTTCCCACGTGTTGGTGGCCTATAGAATAGACCCAGTAGTGTTATGGCACCTCTGTTGTTTCTAATTATCATCAAATGGATTCTGTCCTTGATGTGTCCACGGCATTCTCCAGCACTGCAATATTCTCAATGAATATTGCCATCCCCCATTCCCTCATTTCTTTCGTTCCTTATCTTTACTCAGCACTTTTTTTGTATCCAGGAGTATTTAGTACTCAGTCTTGCCTTTTTTGAAACCAGCTCTCTTATCACCACATCATATTCCCTTGTCACTATCTGCGCCTGTAGCTCTCCAAGATTGTTTACCATGCTTCATGATTCCATGCTTCGTGTTTCCATACATGCACTGTAAACTTATTTTAGACTTTTATATATTCTTTTGTCTGATTCCACCTAATAGCGTAGTATTTCTTTACTCTAGAGCTGTCTGTCTCTGCCAACCCTTTTATATACCTTGTGTCCGCTTTCTAATGCTACCTCCTGGTGGCTGTCCTCCTGACCAATTACTTTAAATCCTCCCCCACAACACTAATGAACATCCCCGCGAGGGCATTTGGTCCCAGCTCTGAGGTGCAACCACTCTGGCCGGTACAGGACTCATCTCCCCCATAACTGGTCCCAATGCCCCAAGAGTCTAAAGCTGCCTCTCCTGCACCATCTCTCTCGCCATGCATTCATTTGCTCTATCCTCCAATGTTTCTACTCTCTAGCATGTGGCACTGGGTGCAATCTGAAGATTACCTTTTGAGACCCTACTTATTAATCTTTTTCCTAGCTGTCTAAAATCTGCCTGCAAGACCTCAACCCTCTTACCACCCATGCCATTGATGGAACTTATTCCAGTCACCTAATATGACTGCCCTGTTCTTGTTCATCTATCTAACCTGTTGACAGAATTCTCTCTCTCCTCCACAAATTGTACTTAACCCCTCCATCTTCCTTAACTCTATCCATAAGAATTCATTCTTAATCCAACCCCCGAGAACATTCTTGCATCTTTTGCCCTTCGTTCTGATGTTTTCAACTGGTAAGCTTTTGTCCGCATCCAAGCTGTCATATGTACTATTGTGGATATGTCATAGCCTTCCATAGTCAATAATGGATCTAGGTGTCCAGTTTTGTTTTTGTGTGCTTTGTGTGTATATGTTCGTAATCCTCAATTGATTGCAATTTTATTTTAATTCTTCATTCTTTTCTTTACTTTGCTGCTTTTATTCGTCTCCACACCCACAATACCCATGAACCATGAAAGCAGGCTATTTTCTCTTCAAATCTTTTGCACCTACTCCATGTAATGAGACTGCATAGATGAGAGGAACTATCTATTGGATGGTGTATGGGTGTCCTGGGTGAAGGAAGAGCAAGTACAGAGAAGCACTGATATAGCAAGGGCTGAAATAGAAAAGGTAATGAGTGCAGCAAGGAGAAGTTAGAAGTGAAAGAATTAGTTTTTCTTTTTGTGGATCCTGACCAAGAGAGTGCGAGAAGAGCTTTTTTTTTTTAGAAACGAACAGTTGGAAACATTGTCAGTTCAGGTCAGGAGAAAATTAGGTTAAAATAAAGGAATATATGTAGAGTTATGTGAGGCAAGATTGATGCATGAAAAACACATTGCTTTCTCTTTCCCCTCCACTGCTCCCCCTCTAATATTTGAGTTATTAAAACAAATTTAGCATCCTATTGAGAACACAGCTAAACTTTATTAACACAACACAAATCAAGAAATAAATTAAGCATTTAATTTTGTTGCTGAGCTATTTAACCCAGTTTGAGCTGCAGTGAAAACATGGGGAATAATTTTCCAAGCAGAATGAAAGATAGTAAGAAATCAAAATGGCAGCATGGAGAGTTGTTTTCAAATTACTGCCTTCATGATAATTCTCCTATTTTGAAAGCTGAAGGTCATCTTCAAGTATGATGATCCTCTGCACAATAGTAGAGCAGAATGCAGGAAAGTTCTTTTTGAGGATCATTAGGATTTGATTGGAGGAGAAAAAGTCATTTTTCTCTTTTAAAGACCTATGAACTGTACCACCAGAATTGAAGCAGAGTGGAAAGGAGAATTCTTACAAGCTGAGCAAAACAGCTGTGGCAATTGAGCAGAAGGAGACCCCTGGTGTTAACCACAGATTGATGGGTGTAATGGAACAGAAGGGCAAAATGAATTATGAAGCTTTCCATGCCAGCCAGCGCAAACCTCGTTTTGTTCACTGGAATGCAGAACAAGATGAGCTTGCACTCGAGGAAAAGAAGCAACCAATTGTTGAAGATCAAACCATATAGTTGACTTAAATAGTGCTGAAAATGATGGGACTAGTTTTTGCAATATGGTTTACTCTATTGCCATGTAATTTAAGATCAGAATGTACCAAGTTGCACCAAATGTCCTGGGATGGCTAAAACCCCCTCTGACAAAACCACTATCATTTAATAGGATAAGAAATTGTATCCCATGATGTTTTGTTTGAAACTGCTGCCACTTGACTATCTGACAATGTTCTGGATATAACTTTGCCCCACCTTGGAAGTAGATGATTATTCGCAGTATTTTTTTTTACAAATTTTGGTTAAGTCTTGTTTTGGGATTTGACAGGTAATTGGTACAGCATCAGGCCATCTTCATTCTGTTGTGAACAGGTGAAAAGCTGGGCTTAACAGCCATTTTGAATCCTTGGAAGTGCTTGAAATGATTTGATTTGTATGCTTAATATCTATTTGAGAAAAAGCAAGCTAATTTGAAATCTGTTGATCTTTACTTGTATTTTTTTGTGCAGCACTTGCGCTCTTCCATTACCCCTCTGTCTAAGCCCTACAGTCCTGCCATATCCAGTTGTGGACAATTAAACGACTAATAGGAGGAGGCGGCTCCATTAATATTTCCATCCTCAATGATGGTTGAGCCCAGCACATCAGTGCAAAAGACAAGGCTGAAGCATTTGTGACCATCTTCAGCCAGAAGTGCTGAATGGATGATCCATCTCTGCCTCCTGCTGAGGTCTCCAGCATCACAGAGGCCAGTCTTCAGCCAATTCGATTCATTCCGCGTGATATCAAGAACCGGCTGAAGGCACTGGATACTGCAAAGGCTATGGGCCCTAACGACATTCCGGCAATAGTACTGAACATGTGCTCCAGAATTGGCCGCGTCCCTAGCCAAGCTGTTCCAGTACAACTACAACACTGGCATCTACCAGACAATCTAGAAAATTGCCCAGGTACGTCCTGTCCACAAAAAGCAGGACAAATCCAATCCGGCCAATTACCTCTATCCATCTATCATCAGTAAAGTGATGGAAGGGATTGTCGACAGTGCTGTCACACTACACTTAGTCAGCAATAACCTGTTCGCTGACACTGTTTGGTTTACGCCAAGGCCACTCAGTTTCTCACCTCATTACAACCTTGGTCCAAACATGGACAAAAGAGCTCAACTCCAGTGGTGAAGTGAGAATGATTGTCTTTGATATCAAGGCAGCATTTGACTGATTATGGCATCCAGGAGCCCCAGCAAAACTGGAGTCAATGGGAATCGGAGTGGGGGTTGGTGGGGGTGGTGAAGCTCTCTGCTGGTTGGAGTCATACCTAGCACAAAAGAAGATGGTTGTGGTTGTTGGAGGTTAATTACCTCTGTCCCAGGACATCAGTGCAGGAGTTCCTCAAAGTAGTGTCCAAGGCCCAACCATCTTCAGCTGCTTCACAAGTGACCTTCCCTCCATCATAAGGTCAAAAGTGGGGATGTTAACTAATCATCGTGCAATGTTCAGTACCATTTGTGACGACTCAGATACTGAAGCAGTCTGTCATCAAAACGTGCTATGCTGAAAGATGCTTTTTAATTAATCAGTTGGAAACTTGCATTAAACTTTTTTAAAAAGAAAAGCTGGAATCCTACATTCGACTTATTAAAAAAAAAACTGGTAGCTGAGATGGCCACCGCAATTTGCATTGAAATACCTCACATTCCAAGGCATTGAAGTGGAGACGCACATCTGAATAGCTCTCATCCAGAACAATGCCCTGAACAGTTGAGGTAAATTATCTGGTATTGCTCTCATTTAGCAAGACATTTAAAGTCATCTTGGAGTGGAGATGAACCTCCAGAAGGTAAACATTGAAACAGTAAAACCAGAGAGAGATTGGGATTCTTTGACTTGGATCTCATTTGAAGTGAAAAGGAGACAGTCTCCCCAATCTGTGTGAAAGCTTGGAGTTTCTGTTACACAGACAAACTTTGAGAGCTGATCTGTGCAGGGCCCCAGTGGGGCTATCGATCTGTGTAATACAGCAAGTGTAGAACCCTGTCTGCGACTGCGGAACATCCCAGGTCTAATGTTGCTACAGACATAGACCCTGGGGAGAAAGCCCGCTCCATCACACTCCAAGTAACCAAGTAAACCCTGAACCAAGGTGTGTGTGTGTGTAATCCGGTGTGGGCTGATAGGTGCCACGTAACATTCGTGTCACACATGTGCCGGGCATTGGCCATCTCTAACGAGAGAATTCCACCATCTCTCCCCTTAACATCCAATGGCATTACCATTGCTCAATCCCCCATTATCAACATCCTCGGGGCTAGCATTGACCAGTAACTGAATTGGAACAGCTACAAGAGCAGGGCAGAGGCTGGCAATTCTGTGGCAATTCACCTCCTGACTCCCCAGTGCCTGGCCACCATCTACAAGGCACAAGTCAGGAGTATGATGGAATACTCTCCACTTGCCTGAATGGGTGCAGCTCCAACAACACAAGAAGCTCAACACCATCCAGGACAAAGCAGCCCACTTAATTGGCACCCCATTTACCACCTTCAACATTCACTCCCTCTTCCACCAATGTACAGTGGTAGCAGTGTGTACAATCTACAAGATGCACTGCAGCAACTCGCCAAGGCTCCTTTTGACCACACTTTCCAAACCTGTGAACTCTCCCACCTAGAAAGACCAGGGCACCAGATGTATGGGAACACCACCATCTGCAAGTTCCCTTCCAAGCCACACATCATCCTGACTTGGAACTATATCCTTTACTTTCGCTGGATCAAGATCCTGGAACTCCCTTCCTAACAGCACTGTGGGTGTTCCAACGCCAGACTGACTGCAGCAGTTCATGAAGGCAAACCACCACCACCACCTTAAGGGCCATGAAGAATGAACAATAAATAAAAACAAAGTGCTGGAAATACTCAGATTAGGCAGCATCTGTGGAGAGAGGAGCAGAGTCAACGTTTCAGGTCTGTGACCTTTCATCGATAAATGTTGACCTAGCCAGTGACACCCACGTCATGTGAAAACAATTATTAAAGTACTTGAAAAGGCCTACAGTACTTAAATTTCATATTTATAACATCCGTAATGCATTTCTGGGAGATTAAAAATAGAACAAATTTAGTAGGAGGTGCGTCTATCAAGTCAATTTTTTTTGGTCAAATTTACTTTGCTAGATATGTCTGGTGTAAAATTCAGTATGTGCAGTCGTCGCTAAATCCATTTAGTGGAAATTGGAAGTGATGCTACTTTGACCATACGCTCAAAATGTATATGATATCAACATATTAATGCAACGAACTAATTTTAATGAATACGAAAAGCGACTGGCATCAGTTTAATTGCCCCAAATCTTTTGTCTTTGCTTTTTTCCTTGTCTTTCACATTGAGTTAGTGTACTTATTTAAAAACAAAAGATTTATTTCATGTAATTTTTTTGAAAATTGTGATTGTGATCTAATGCTTCCCTTTGTAGAGAACACAGCAGCAGCATCACAAGCTGTTGTCTATAGGATCTGTTAGAGTTTCTTTTTTAGTATTTCTCACTTAGAGTGAAAGGGGACCAACATACACCAGTACAAAGAACAGTACAGCACAGGAACAGGCCATTCGGCCCTCCAAGCCTGCGCCGATCTTGATGCCTGCCTAAAATAAAACTTTCTGCACTGCCGGGGACCATATCCCTCTATTCCCATCCTATTCATGTATTTGTCAAGATGCCTCTTAAACGTCGCTATTGTACCTGCTTCCACCACCTTCCCCGGCAGCAAGTTCCAGGCACTCACCACCCTCTGTGTAAAGAACTTGCCTCGCACATCCCCTCTAAATTTTGCCCCCCTCACCTTAAACCTATGTCCCCTAGTAACTGACTCTTCCACCCTGGGAAAAAGCTTCTGACTATCCACTCTGTCCATTCCACTCATAACTTTGTAAACCTCTATCATGTCACCCCTCCACCTCCGTCGTTCCAGTGAAAACAATCTGAGTTTATCCAACCTGCCCTCAGCTAATGTCCTTCAGACCAGGCAACATCCTGGTAAAGCTCCTCTGTACCCTCTCCAAAGCCTCCACGTCCTTCTGGTAGTGTGGCGACCAGAATTGCATGCAATATTCCAAGTGTGGCCTAACCAACGTTCTGTACAGCTGCAGCATGACTTGCCAATTTTTATACTCTGTACCCCGACCGATGAATGCAAGCATGCCGTATGCCTTCTTGACTACCTTATCCATCTGCGTTGCCATTTTCAGTGACCTGTGGACCTGTACACCCAGATCTCTCTGCCTGTCAATACTCCTAAGGGTTCTGCCATTTACTGTATACCTTCCAAAATGCATTACCTCACATTTGTCTGGATTAAACTCCATCTGCCATTTCTCCGCCCAAGTCTCCAACCGATCTATATCCTGCTGTATCCTCTGACAATCCTCATCACTATCCGCAACACCACCAACCTTTGTGTCGTCTGCAAACTTACCAATCAGACCAGCTACATTTTCCTCCAAATTATATTTAATATAGAGCAATGGTCCCAGCACTGATCCCTGCGGAACACCACTAGTCACATCCCTCCATTCAGAAAAGCACCCTTCCACTGCTACCCTCTGTCTTCTATGACTGAGCCAGTTCTGTATCCATCTTGCCAGCTCCCCTCTGATCCCGTGTGACTTCACCATTTGTACCAGTCTGCCATGAGGGACCTTGTCAAAGGCTTTACTGAAGTCCATATAGATAACATCCACTGCCCTTCCTTCATCAATCATCTTCGTCACTTCCTCAAAAAACTCAATCAAATTAGTGAGACACGACCTCCCCTTCACAAAACCATGCTGCCTCTCGCTAATAAGTTTGTTTGTTTCCAAATGAGAGTAAATCCTGTCCCGAAGAATCCTCTCTAATAATTTCCCTACCAATGATGTCAGGCTCTACTGGCCTATAAGTTCCTGGATTATCTTGCTACCCTTCTTAAACAAAGGAACAATATTGGCTATTCTCCATTCCTCTGGGACCTCACCTGTAGCCAATGAGGATGCAAAGATTTCTGTCAAGGCCCCAGCAATTTCTTCCCTTGCCTCCTTCAGTATTCTGGGGTAGATCCCATCAGGCCCTGGGGACCTATCTACCTTAATGCTTTGCAAGACACCCAACACCACCTCCTTTTTGATAATGAGATGACTGAGACTATCTACACTCCCTTCCCTAGGCTCATCATCCACCAAGTCCTTCTCTTTGGTAAATATAAAGTACTCATTTAGTACCTCGCCATTTCCTCTGGCTCCACATGTAGATTCCCTTCTCTGTCCTTGAGTGGGCCAACCCTTTCCCTAGTTGCCCTCTTGCTCTTTATATACGTATAAAAAGCCTTGGGATTTTCCTTAATCCTGTTTGCCAATGACTTTTCATGACCCCTTGTAGCCCTCCTGACTCCTTGCTTAAATTCCTTCCTACTGTCTTTATATTCCTCAAGGGATTCGTCTGTTCCTAGCCTTCCAGCCCTTACGAATGCTTCCTTTTTCTTTTTGACTAGGCTCACAATATCCCTCGTTATCCAAAATTCCTGAAACTTGCCAAACTTATCCTCCTTCCTCACGGGAACATGCTGGTCCTGGATTCTAATCAGCTGACGTTTGAAAGACTCCCACATGTCAGATGTTGATTTACCCTCAGCCGCCCCCACTCTCAATTCTTCAGTTCCTGCCTAATATTGTTATAATTAGCCTTCCCCCAATTTAGCACCTTCACCCGAGGACTACTGTTATCCACAAGTACCTTAAAACTTATGGAATTATGGTCGCTGTTCCCGAAATGCTCCCCGACTGAAACTTCGACCACCTAGCCGGGCTCATTCACCAGAACATAGCACAGTACAGGCCCTTCGGCCCACGATGTTGTGCTGAGCCTTTAACCTACTCTAAGATCAAACTACCTACATACCCTTCATTCTACTATCATCCATGTACCTATCCAAGAGTTGCTTAAATGTCCCTAATGTATCTGCTTCTACTACCACCGCTGGCAGTGCATTCCACGCACCCACCACTGTGTAAAGAACCTACCTCTGACATCTCTCCTAAACCTTCCTGCAATCACCTTAAAATTATGCCCGCTGGTGATAGCCCTTTCCACCCTGGGAAAAAGTCTCTGGCTATCCACTCTATCTATGCCTCTCGTCATCTTGTACCCCTCTATCAAGTCACCTCTCATCCTTCTTCGCTCCAATGAGAAAAGCCCGAGCTCCCTCAACCTTTCTTTCTAAGACATGCCCTCCAGTCCAGGCAGCATGTTGGTAAATCTCCTCTGCGCACCCTCTAAAGCTTCCACATCCTTCCCATAAAGAGGCGACCAGAACTTAACACAATATTCTAAGTGTGGTCTAACCAGGGCTTTATAGAGCTGCAACATAACTTCGCGGCTCTTAAACTCAATCCCCCTGTTAATGAAAGCCAACACACCATACGCCTTCTTAACAACCCTATCAACTTGGGTGACAACTTTAGATTTTAGAGATACAGCACTGAAACAGGCCCTTCGGCCCACCGAGTCTGTGCCGACCATTAATCACCCATTTATACTAATCTAACACTAATCCCATATTCCTACCACATCCTCACCTGTCCCTATATTCCCCTACCACCTACCGATACTAGTGACAATTTATAATGGCCAATTTACCTATCAACCTGCAAGTCTTTTGGCTGTGGGAGGAAACTGGAGCACCCGGAGGAAACCCACGCAGACACAGGGAGAACTTGCAAACTCCACACAGGCAGTACCCAGAATTGAACCTGGGTCGTTGGAGCTGTGAGGCTGCAGTGCTAACCACTGTGCCACTGTGCTGCCCCTTTGAGGGATCTATGGACGTGGACCCCAAGATCCCTCTGTTCCTCCACAGTGCCAAGAATCCTGTCTTTAAGCCTGTGTTCTGCATTCAAATTCGACCTTCCAAAATGAATCACTTCACACTTTTCCAGGTTGAACTCCATCTGCCACTTCTCAGCCCAGCTCTGCATCCTGTCAAGGTCCCGTTGCAACCTGCAACAGCCCTCCACACTATCCACAGCTCCAGCAACCTTCGTATCATTGGCAAACTTGCTAACCCAGCCTACCACTTCCTCATCCAAGTCATTTATAAAAATCACAAAGAGCAGAGGTCCCAGAACAGATCCCTGCGGAACATCACTGGTCACCGAGCTCCAGGCTGAATACTTTGCATCGACTACCACCCTCTGTCTTCTATGGGCCAGCCAATTCTGTATCCAGACAGCCAAACTTCCCTGTATCCCATGCCTCCTTACTTTCTGAATGAGCCCACCATGGGGAACCTTATCAAACGCCTTGCTAAAATCCATATACACCACATCCACTGCTCTTCCTTCATCAACGTGTTTTGTCACATCTTCAAACAGTTCAATAAGGCTTGTGAGGCATAACCTGCCCCTCACAAAGCCATGCTGACTGTCTCTATTCAAACTATGCTTTTCCAAATAATCATAAATCCTGTCTCTCAGAATCCTCTCCAATAGTTTGCCCACCACCGATGTAAGACTGACTGCTCTGTAATTCCCAGGGTTATCCCTATTCCCTTTCTTGAACAAGGGAATAACATTTGCCACCCTCCAATCATCTGGTGGTACTACAGTGGACAGTGAGGACGCAAAGATCATCGCCAAAGGCGCAGCAATCTCTTCCCTCGCTTCCCGTAATAACCTCGGGTGTATCCCGTCTGGTCCCAGGGACTTATCTATCTTCATGACTTTCAAAATTTCCAGCACATCCTCCTTCTTAACATCAACGTGTTCGAGCATATCCGCCTGTTTCACGCTGTCCTCACAAACGACAAGGTCCCTCTCACTAGTGAATACTGAAACAAAGTGTTCATTAAGGAGCTCCCCTACCTCCTCCGACTCCAGGCACAAGTTCCCTCCACTATCCCTGATCGGCCCTACCCTCACTCTTGTTCCTCACATAAGTGTAGAACGCCTTGGGATTTTCCTTAATCCTACCCGCCAAGACTTTTTCATGTCCCCTTCTAGCTCTCCGAAGTCCATTCTTCAGTTCCTTCCTGGCTACCTTGTAACCCTCTAGAGCCCTGTCTGATCCTTGCTTCCTCAACCTTAAGCTTCCTTCTTCCTCTTGACTAGCTGTTCCGCATACCAGGTCCAGTACGGCCCCATCCCTCGTTGGACTATCTACATATTTTCTCAAGAAGCCCTCCTGGATGCTCCTTACAAATTCTGCCGCATCTAAGTCACTAGCACTAAGTGAGTCCCAGTCAATATAGGGGAAGTTAAAATCACCCACCACTACAACCCTGTTACCTTTACATCTTTCCAAAATCTGTCTACATATCTGCTCCTCTTCCTCCCGCTGGCTGTTGGGAGGCCTGTAGTAAACCCCCAACATTGTGACTGCACCCTTCCTATTCCTGAGCTCCACCCATATTGCCTCGCTGCACGACCCCTCCGAGGTGTCCTCCCGCAGTACAGCTGTGATATTCTCCTTAACCAGTAATGCAACTCCCGCACCCCTTTTATATCCCGCCTGAAGCTTCTGAATCCTGGAACATTTAGCTGCCAATCCTGTCCTTCTCTCAACCAAGTCTCTGATAGCAACAACATCATAGTTCCAAGTACTAATCCAAGCTCGAAGTTCATCTGCCTTACCTGTTATACTTCTCTCATTGAAACAAATGCACTTCAGACCACCAGTCCCGCTGTGCTCCGCAACATCTCCCTGCCTGCTCTTCCTCTTAGTCTTACTGGCCTTATTTACTAGTTCACCCTCATTTATTTCACTTGCTGTCCTACTGCTCTGGTTCCCACCCCCCTGCCACGCTAGTTTAAACCCTCCCGAGTGACGCTAGCAAACCTCGCAGCCAGGATATTTGTGCCCCTCCAGTTTAGATGCAACCCTTCCTTGTACAGGTCCCATCTGTCCCTGAAGAGATCCCAATGGTCCAGATATCTGAAACCCTTCCTTCTACTCTAGATGTTCAGCCACATGTTTCGCTGCACTATCCTCCGGTTTCTAGCCTCACTGGCACGTGGCACAGGGAGTAATCCCGAGATTACAACCCTAGATGTCCTGTCTTTTAACTTTCTACCTCACTCCCTAAACTTCCCCTACAGGACCTCGTCACTCTTCCTGCCTATGTTATTGGTACCGATGTGTACCACAACCTCTAACTGTTCACCCTACCCCTTCAGAATGCCCCCTGTCAGTTCTGAGACATCCTTAACCCTGGCACCAGGGAGGCAGCCTACCATCCTGGAGTCTCTTTCACGTCCACAGAAACTCCTATCTGTGCCCCTGACTACAGAGTCCCTTGTAACTATTGCTTTTCTGCGCTTTGTCCCTCCCTGCTGAACAACAGCGCCAGCCGTGGTGCCACTGCTCTGGCTGCTGTTGTTTTCCCCTGATCGGCCATCCCCAACAGCATCCAAAATGGTATACTTGTTAGAGAGGGGGATAGCCACAGGGTATTCCTGCACTGACTGCCTGCCCCTTCTTGCGGTCACCCATCTATCTACCTGCACTTTGGGTGTAACCACTTCTCTAAAACTCCTGTCTATGACGCTTTCTGTCACCTGCATGCTCCTAAGTGCATCCAGTTGTCGCTCCAACCGATCCATGCGGTCTGTGAGGAGCTGCAACTGGGTACACTTCCTGCAGAAGTAGTCGTTTGGAACGCTGGAAGCGTCACAGACCTCCCACATCTCAGATGAAGCACTTCACCCCTCGAACTGAAGTTTCTAGCACTAATTAATACATTAATTTAAAATAAATAAAGACTTAATAAATCCTTACTAAATTGTTATAATTAACTATATGGTCCCTAGTGCTAGATTCCTACTATAAATATTAAATGCTAAGTTCTTTTGGGCCTCCTTATCTCGAGAGACAATGGATACGCGCCTGGAGGTGGTCAGTGGTTTGTGAAGCAGCGCCTGGAGTGGCTATAAAGGCCAATTCTGGAGTGACAGGCTCTTCCACAGGTGCTGCAGAGAAATTTGTTTGTTGGGGCTGTTGCACAGTTGGCTCTCCCCTTGCGCCTCTGTCTTTTTTCCTGCCAACTACTGAGTCTCTTCGACTCGCCACAATTTAGCCCTGTCTTTATGGCTGCCCGCCAGCTCTGGCGAATGCTGGCAACTGACTCCCACGACTTGTGATCAATGTCACACGATTTCATGTCGCGTTTGCAGACGTCTTTATAACGGAGACATGGACGTTATTAAATTGTTATAATTAACTATATGGTCCCTAGTGCTAGATTCCTACTATAAATATTAAATGCTAAGTAAACACAGTAATATCCTCCCTCTGGTTTATTGACTACTTATTAGTTAATTAGGGTTTTAATCAATTTTTATCGAAGTTTTATTTTTTTCAGTTTAAAAAAAAATCCCTACCAGCCAATCAGGTCACAGCTTTCCTTTGACGTCAATTTCAGGTTTTTATTTTACCAGAGGTAAATTTTTTTTTTTATACTTGTCTGGAACTCCGCCCTCCAAGTCTTCTCCCAGTCAGCTGTGCTCTTTGGAAGCTTTCGGCTCCCCTCACTGAGGACAGGTAGAAAATAAAGGAGCTCCTCACTCCCTCCTTACTGAAGTTCCTCAGTTACCAAACTTCCAGTATAGCACTCTAATGCAACCCAAGTCAGCACTCTGGTGCAAACAAAGTCAGCACTGTAAGATGGCTCACTTTTATACTGACTGACTCTAGCCCCCTGAAAACTGGTTTAAGCCACTTCTCTAATTAACAGGGTGCAGCTGCAAGCAGAGCCTGAGTGAACCTTGTTTAAAGCTGCTCCAAAACTCACCACCTCCAACCCTAACAGCAACTGTTCAGTTAATCTGCGAAATAAAAGACATTAGATTTAAGATAAAATTAACCCTTAATTATCCTCAGTTACCAAACTTCCACTCTCGCACTCTAATGCAACCCAAGTCAGCACTCCAGTGCAAATCACTACTCCAGTAGTGGTATAATCTACCTGTTGTGACTGTAATGTTGGAAACAAGATTATTTTTCCTTTTTGTATTCTTTTAATTTTAAGTTTATGAACCTACAGTTTTCTAAATGAGCTCAAATTTGAGATTACTGAACCATAATGTAAACTTTCCAACAGAATTTGTAAGAAGTCAATTATTTTCTTAATGCTGACCAAGTTTTATTGATTAATCAGTGGAAGCACTCTGACCTCAGTCAGAAGGTTGTGGATTCAAACCCATTAGAAACTTGAACACACTATCTTGGCTGATGGTTTAGTGGAGTACTGAGGTGTTGTCATGGGTGTCATTGGATCAGATGTTAAGCTGAGGCATTGTCTGCCCTCTTCAAGTCCAAGTTTAAGATCCCATGGCACTATCCAAAGAGCAGGGGAGTTTGTGATGTCATGACCAATATTTATCCCTCTACCAACATCACTTTTTTTTTTAAAAAAAGAAGAAACATTATCTCGTCATCTTATTGCCATTTGTGAGACCTTGCTGTGTGCAAATGAACTGTCATGTTACGACTTAGAAGGAGGTCATTTTGGCCCATTGAGTCCATGCTGGCTATTTGTAGACCAATCCAGTCAGCTCCATTGCCTGACTCTAGCCCCAGAGCCCTGCCAGCTGCTTTTCCTCGAGTCCATCTAATTTCCTTTTGAAATCATTGATCCTTTGTCTGAGGATGGTGGAAGCGAAGGATGTTCTAGGTCATCACATCTGTGTTTGTTTTTTTTTCTGAAAAAAAGTTGTTGTTCACATTCTCATTTCTTGTCTAAAACCTTAAATTTGTGTTAATTTAGATTTCGATATACAGCACTGAAACAGGCCCTTCGGCCCACTGAGTCTGTGCCGACCATCAACCACCCATTTATACTAATCCTACACTAATCCCATATTCCTACCACATCCTCACCTGTCCCTATATTCCCCTACCACCTAACTATACTAGGGGCAATTTATAATGGCCAATTTACCTATCAACCTGCAAGTCTTTTGGCTGTGGGAGGAAACTGGAGCACCCGGAGGAAACCCACGCAGACACAGGGAGAACTTGCAAACTCCACACAGGCAGTACCCAGAATTGAACCCGGGTCACTGGAGCTGTGAGATTATATGCAGATGCAGGGCATTAATTGAAGTTTCACTTGAACAGATATAAAGAGACATTGACTGAAAATGGGGTGGAGTTGGGAAGTGTATACTTGTAATGTTTAACTCTAAATGTTAGACTCCGTAAAGATGGCTCCAGTTCCATCCGTCACCCACTGACTTACTTATAACATTGTCTGCTCGTCCTTGTACCATCATTTAATGGGAATAGCTTTTTTTCGTCTCTTATCTAAACCTGGCATAATTTTGTACACCTCTATCCGATCTCTCCTCAACCTCTCTTTTTTGCTGCAAGCTGAACAACCCCAGCTTCTTCAACCTAACCTTGTAACTAAAATCTCTCATTGCTGGAACAATTCTGGTAAATCATCTCTGCATCCTCTCGGACACTCTCGTCCTTCCTAAAGTGTGGTGGCCAGAACTGGATGCAGTACTCCAGTTGTTGCCTATCCAGAGCTTTATACAGGTTCAACATAGCTGCCCTGCCTTTGTACTCAATACTTCTATTTATGAAGTCCAAGATCACATATACTTGGGTAATGATTCGTAATATGTCCTGCCACCTTCACAGATCTATGCACATGAACCCCCCCAGTTTCCTCTGTCCCTGTATCCTCTAGCACTGTGCCATTTAGTCTGTATTGCCTCTCCCTATCCCTTCTGCCAAAATGCAACAGCTCATACTTCTCTACATTAAATTCCGTCTGCCCATTCTGCTAGCCTGTCTGTGTCCTATTGCAGTTGATTCGAATCGTCCTCACTGTCTGTCACAACTCCAGGTTTGGTATCATTGACAAATTTGGAAGTTACTTTCTGTATTCCAATATCCAAGTCATTTGTTGTTTTGAGAGATTGTGTGATGTATATCGCACAATCAAAAAAAAAACCACTTGTCCTAGCACTGGCCCTTGGAGAACACCATTGTCTACCATCCTGCAGTCTGGAAAAACAACCATTTACAACTTTCTGCTCCCCTCCATTAAAACAGTGACTATGCTTCAAAAGTACATGATAAAATACTTTGGGACACTGAGGTCACAAGATTTACTGCAGAAGCATGCGTGTGTTTATATATGTTTATCATCTTTTCAAATCTAAGCATTTTGTCTTTTTAAATACATTGTAGCAATGGCCACAACCAAAAGGTTCACATGCACATGGTGGATCTGATGAGTTCCATTGTTTGTGAAGGGGACACGGTTTCTCAGGAGCTTTTGGATACTGTTCTTGTCAACCTTGTGCCAGCCCATAAGGTGAGTAATCAACATGATCGCTATGGTTTCTGTGTACATTTTTTTTTTGAAGAATTGGCAGCATGAGAAATCTTGTAATAGATTTTCTACGAGTGAAAGTATTGGGAATAAGAATTATATTCCTTGTGTTCAGGGAGAACGAAATAACAGTATGGATTGTTCTGGTTTGTAATACTTTTCTTTGTCTCTCTACATGTCACTTGTAGAAGGGAAAATAAATTCTCGTCCATCTTTTATTACTCTATGCTACAGAAAATTTATAATCGTCAATTTAACTTCACAACGAATGTTCATGCAAACGTTCTGTCGTTATCTTCCAGTTCATTGTCTTTGGGACCACAATTGTTTTACATTTATGATTGTGAAGTGTGTTCTCAGTAAACTTAAAAAAAAAAATCTATTAATGACGTGATGGGCCGGAATTTGATGAAAACTAAACCATAGTGCTCATGTATCTATGGCACATGTCATTATGATGCTGCTGAAGTGGCAGGAGTAATTTATGCTGTTTATGTGCACCATGCCATAACTTGCTGGGAACCTAGGAACTGTTCTGCCATTACCTTGTCCAAAATGGTGTGAATTTTATCATCATGGCTCCATCCTCCATTGAAATCAATGACGATTGCCATTTTCTTGCATTTAATTCAATTTTAACGCCACGAACACTTAGGATGAAAATAATTTGTTTAAGTGGCTTGGCAGCAGTATGCTTTTGAAAGGTTACATTCTGATTGCTTTGGCCTACTCCTGTTCCTTTCAGTCTCTCAAGCCTGTTTGGCCATTGAGTTAGATCATGGCTGATCTGTATCTTAATTCCATTTACCTACTTTGGTTCCTTGCTTGAGGGGCGGGGGCTGGGGTTCCAGATTTGCACTACCCTTTTGTGTGAAGTACTTTTTGGCATCACTCCAGACTGCCCTAGCTCTAATTTTATGGTTATGCCCTCTCGTTCTTGACTCTCTCACCAGAGAAAATAGTTTCTCTCTATCAAAAGCTTTAATCATCTTTAAACACCTCTGTTAGATCACCCCTTAATCTTCTATACTCAAGGGAGTACAAGACTAATGTGTACAACTTGCCTTTATAATCTAACCACATTGGCCCCATATCATTTTGGTAAAGCTGCCCTGTGGTACTTCGACTGAATACAGAAAATGTAAGTTAAGGTTCCAAGAAGCTAAGTTATGCTAACTAACCTGAGAGGATTCATTGAAGAAGTAACTTGATTCTCATCCTTGTCTTCAAATCCCTGTAACGTTTATCTCTCCATATTTCTGTAACCTCCTTCAGCACTACAAGCGTTTCACATCAACTTGCTGCTCCAATTCTGGCATCTTGCACATCCCTAATTTTTAATTGTTTTCACTGCCTTGGCCCTAAGCTCTGGAGTTCCCTCCCTAAACCCCACTCCCCCCTTGAACTAAGCTTCTTTATATCTGTCCTGATATTGCTTTCTTTGGCTTGATGTCAAATTCTGATTGGTCACACTTTTGTGAAGCACCTTGGAAAGTTTCACTATGTCAAAGGTGCCATATAAATGCAAGTTGTTGTAATGCAGTAAATGTCAGATAATTGGATTTTCAAAAGGCCTTTGCCAAGTTACTGCACAGTAGACTCATGACAAAAGTTCCATCAGGTGGAATCTGGGGACTGCTAGTCAAATGGATAGCAAAATAGCTTTTTAAAAAAAAAAGTAGCAAGCAGAGAGTAGTTATTCAGATTGGAAGAAGGTAGAAAGCGCTGTTGTGCAATGACAAGTGCTTTAATCACTGTTGATGATTTACATTTAAGAAGTTTGATTTTAGGAACAAGTAACCCTATTAATTTGCAGTTTAGACCAAACTTTGGTAGGGTTGGGGAGGTGATGTGGTGTTGCATTCTTCCTCAGTTAGCAACATAATACAAGAAGATGTTGTAGAACTTGCAGAGTCTGCAAGTTCAACTGGCAAATTAACTTCAACATAGATAAAAGGTGATGTTTCTATCTTTCCTACCAAAAGAACATTACTAACAGGAAAAAAAAGTAAATGGAGTAGAAATGCAGAATGATTTTATAATATAGTCAATTTACAAGGCTACAGACCAAGACCTGGAATGGGAATTGGCTGATTAGTCTTTCTCTGCCAGCAGAGACACTGGGCTGAATGGCCTGTTCTGTACTGTGTATTTTCTGTTTCTATAAGGATACATGTGAACACATTTATTCAAACAGTGTCACAGGTCAGTAAAGCAATTAAGAATGCTAGGCAAACAACTGGAATTTATTATTTCTGAAGTATAAATTGTACAGTGAACTCTAGTCAGGGTGCACTTAAACTGTGCAGTTCTGGTCTCTAAGCTACAAAAGTGCTATGAAAGTACTGAAGTAAGTGCAAAGAAGATTTGCAAAGATGGTACCTGAAATGAGAGATTATAGCTGTTAAAGATCAAACTAGTTTTCTTCAGATGAGCTGTAGAGTGACGCAGCATAGAAGGAGGCTATTCAGCACATGCTGCCTGTGCTGGCTCTTGGTAGAACTGTCCAATTAATTTCACTTCCCTGCTGTTTCCCCGTAGCCATATAATTTATTTTCCCCTCAAGTATTTATCCAATTCTGATTGAACGCTGCTGTTGAAATTTTGTTCCACCACTCTTACAGGCACTCCATTTCAGACCACAACAACCTGCTGTTTTTTTTTAAACGTTTCCTCATATCACCTTTAAATCTTTGTTCTCTGGTTACTGACCCTTCTTCGAGTGGTAACAGTTTCTCCTTAATGACTCTACTAAAATAGTGCATGGTTTTGGAACACTTCTATCAATTCTCCTTTTTTTTTCTTCAAGCAGAACAACACCAGCTTCTCCTGTCTTTCCTTGCAACTGAAGCCCCTCATCCCTGGTACCATTGCAGTAAATCTCTTCTGCACTGTCTAACGTCTTGGCACCTTCCCAAAAGTTGATGTCCAGAATTGCATAAGAGTTGGGAGCAGGAGTAGGCCCTTCGGCCCCTTAAGCCTGTTCTGCCATTCAGTAAGATCATGGCAGATTTGATGATGAACTTAACTCTACTTTCTTGCTTGCAACTTCCCCCCCCCCCCCCCCCCCCATAACACTTGACTCCCTTGTCGATCAAAAATCTGTCTCTCTCAGCCTTGAATAGATTCAAAGACCCAGTCTCCACTGCTTTCTGGGGTAGAGAATTCCAAAGATTAATAACCCTCAGAAGAAATTTTGAAACTGTGTCCAGTTTAGTTTAGAGATACAGCACTGAAACAGGCCCTTCGGCCCACCGTGTCTGTGCTGACCATCAACCACCCATTTATACTAATCCTACACTAATTCCATGTTCCTACCACATCCCCACCTGTCCCTATATTTCCCTACCACCTACCTATACTAGGGGCAATTGCTAATGGCCAATTTACCTATCAACCTGCAAGTCTTTGGCATGTGGGAGGAAACCGGAGCACCCGGAGGAAACCCCCGCAGACACGGGGAGAACTTGCAAACTCCACACAGGCAGTACCCAGAATTGAACCCGGGTCGCTGGAGCTGTGAGGCTGCGGTGCTAACCACTGTGCCACCTCTCCCATGAGAGGAAACATCCTCTCAGCATCTAACCTAACAAGCCCCCTCAGAATCTTTATATGTTTCAATAAGATCACCTCTCCATTCTTCACTCCAATGAGTATAGGCCTAATCTGCTCAACCTTTCTGCATAAGACAGCCCCTTCAAGTGGATGGACGTCTGGCCTCGGGCCAATTCAAGTCTGGGGATCTGTAAAATATGGGACGGATCCCCAGGCTGGGCGGAAGCGGGTTCGGCACCGACATTTACATCGGAGTCCGGCTCCCGTCCGCCCAGTGTATAATTCCGGCCAATGTCTGCTTCTACATGTACGCTGATGACACCCAGCTCTACCTCACCATGCCCTCCCTTGACTCCTCCACTATCTGATTTGTCTTGCCGCTTGTCCGATGTCCAGTACTGGATGAGCAGAGATTGTATCTATCTTAATATTGGGAAGGCCGAAACCATTGTCTTTGGATCCCACCATCCTGACTTGGAATTATATCGGTGCTCCTTCACCGTTGCTGGGTCAAAGTCCTGAATGGCCTACCTAACAGCACAACATGGACTTCTGCAGTACTCATCCCAGAAATTAATTTTAAAAAAAAACCCTGCTCCACCCCCTAGCTACGATTCTACCCTTCTCCCTGACCACTGGTCTGAAGCTGAAACAAATCATTCACGACCGTTGCTGCATTTGACCTCAAACCTCCGTCTGCATATCCATTCCATTATCAAGACTCTCTCTTTCCACCTCCTTGACATTGCCTATCTTCGTCCCTCCCTCAGCTCATTTTTTGCTGAAACTCTCATCCATTCCTTTGTTACCGTCAGTATTGACTATTCCAGTGCTCTCATGGCCAGCCTCCCATTTCCACCTTCTGTAAATTTGAGATCATCCAAAACTCTGCCTGTGTTCCTAAATCCTGCCAGGTCTCATTCACCCATCACCCCTGCGCTTGTTGACTTAAATTGGCTCCCAGTCTAGCAATGCCTCTCGTTAAAAATTCTCATCCTTTATTTTCATATTCCTCCGTTGCCTTGCCCCTCCTCTCTCTGACTGCCTCCAGCTTTACGGTCCTCAGATCTGTGTTCGTCCAATTCTACCGTCTTGCGCATTTCGGGATTTTAATTAATCTACCAATGGCGGCCATGTATTCAACTGCTTTGGAGCTAAATTCTGGAATTCTCTGCCCCACAGACGTTCCATAAAACCAAACCTTTTCATCAAGTTTGTCCTATGTTAATTGTTCTATATTAATGTAAGTTGTTATGCAACTGAGTCGAGTGCCTTCTGAAATTCCACCCAACAACATCCATGGACAGTCCCTCATCTATCATAAAAGCAAAATACTGCGGATGCTGGAAATCTGAAACCAAAACAAGAAATGCTGGAATCACTCAGCAGGTCTGGCAGCATCTGTGGAAAGTGAAGCAGAGTTAACGTTTCGGGTCAGTGACCCTTCTTCGGAAGGGGACCCTTCCGAAGAAGGGTCACTGACCCGAAACGTTAACTCTGCTTCACTTTCCACAGATGCTGCCAGACCTGCTGAGTGATTCCAGCATTTCTTGTTTTTGTCCCTCATCTATCATGTTGGTTACTTCTTCAAAAGTTCAACAAGTCTCATTAGATATGGCTTACCCATCACAAATCCACGCTGGCAATCTCTGATCAGCTTATATTTGTCTGCATGCTCATTCAGTGGTCTAATAACAGATTCTAGTAACTTCACCATAATTGACTCTGGACTAGTGGCCTAAAAATTGCGATTTCATCTTTCCTACCCGTAAATAATAGTAACATTGGCACTTCTCCAACCCAAGGGCATAATTCCTGAATCCGAAGTGTTTTGGAAGATCCTGATGTGCTTAAATGTTTGTTTTTAAGGACTGTGATTGTAGCAATACATTTGCAGTATCTAAATAATGAGAAACCTGATATTTTATTTCTTTGAAGGCGATTGATGTAGTCCTGGGATTGTTGTAGGTGGGAATTGTAAATACATGTCACGTCATTCAGTCTGCTGGAATTGCATTCGCACCGTACGTTTTCGGATATGTTTGTTCCGTAGCAATAATCTGATCGCTGACTCTCAAATTTGAGTAATTTTGAATGCAACCAATTGCCATTTAATTTTTCATTTTTTAAATTAAACTGCACTTTTTGATTTCTGTTGTTTTTTTTGGCATCTGTAAATGGGCCTTAATTGAATGTCAGGGCAGAAAACAGGAAGGGGCGATGGAAATGGAGTGGGAACATGATGGAAACTGTCTTAATAATAAAAAGTAACAGTTGAATATTCAATTAACGTAATCAAGGAATCCGAAACTTCTACAATGAATAAGTCCCCAAATCAAGATTCTCAGCAAAGCTATTGAAAGCGAGCAAGTTTTCACCAGCTCAAATTCTACGGAAAACAAACGTTCAAGAAATTTAAAATTCGAATTGTGTAGGAAGCTTGTGAGCATGGAAATGCAGCAGAGAGCCCATCTAAAAGAATCAATGTTTCAGTGGGCAGCAATGTTCAGTATCTGAGGGAAATGCAGAGTTTTTTTACACTCCAGCAACCATTTGCATTATCTGTCGGGGGTGGTCGGCTGTAAGAAAACGTACTTTTGGAAAGCTTGAAATAGTTAACGAAAACAAAGTTACTATTTAAGCATTTAGTTCAAATTAATCTGGACTGTGCAGCAGCGCCATTAACAACCTCTTCCCAACTATACAAATAGATAATCACAAAGACAAGCTTTTACGCATAGCTATACTAATCCAGTGATTTCTTTTTTTCTCTTCTGAAGTATTGGCGTTCTTTTATTTTCAATCTTTTTAACAATAAATTGTGGTTCAATTACGTTTTTATTTTCTTGAATACATTTTCATTTGTTGTATTAAAATTTGATTATGAATTATTTGTGGAGTCACGGAATCTTCAGCTGATGGCTGTACTGCTCCTGACCTGCCATCATGCTCACTGCTACAATTGGCCTTGGTGCTCATCGGCTGTGGCGGGGGAAGGAAAAGAGAGGTAGTATGTTCAGGTGATATTAGGAACATAGAAGCAGTTGTAAGCTATTCCGCCCATCGAGCCTGCTCTGCCATTCAGTCCAGTTGTGGCTGATCATCCACTTCAATGCTTTTTTTCCCACACTGTCCCCATATCCCTTTTATGTCATCGGTATTTAGTAATGTCAATCTCTGCTTTAAACATACTCACTGAGCATCCACAGCCCTTTGGGGCAGAGAATTTCAAAGATTCACAACCCTCTGAGTAAAGAAATTTCTCCTCATCTCAGTCCTAAGTGGCTTCCCCGTTTTATTTTCAAATTGTGTCCCCTGGTTCTAGACTCCCCAACCAGGAGAAACCTCTTACCTGCATCTACCCTGTCTATCCCTTTTAAGTATTGTGTAGGTTTTAATGAGATCCCTTCTCATTCTTCGAAACTCTAGAGAATACAGGCCCAGTTTCCCCAATCTCTCTTCATAGGACAGTAAGAGTTAAGAAGAAACTGAACACCTGTATGTAATTAAAAAAAAGTTGAAATTGGGATTTGGTATCTTTGAGGCCAAAAGAAGGCCATTCAAGCAGCCAGTGTAGATATTGGCCCAGATGTTGGGTAGTGATGGCAAAACTGTCTGCTTTTGCTGTCATTAGTCCTCTGAAACTGACAGCAACTTCTAGAGTTCGCATGTGCGCAGCTAAATGTGAAAAGCCAGAAATTGCTGTCTGTGATTCGATGCTTTCCCATAGGGTGCATCAGTTGATTAGAAGTTGCTGAACTGACGACAACCATAGAAAAATTACAGCACAGAAGGAGGTCATTCAGCCCGTCATGCCGTGCCAGCTGAACAAACTAGCCTCTATCTAAAAGCAAAATACTGCGGATGCTGGAAATCTGATACAAAAACAAGAAATGCTGGAATCACTCAGCAGGTCTGGCAGCATCTGTGGAAAGAGAAGCAGAGTTAACGTTTCGGGTCAGTGACCCTTCTTCGGAACTGACAAATATTAGAAAAGTCACAGATTATAAACAAGTGAGGTGGGGGTGGGGCAAGAGATAACAAAGGAGAAGGTGCAGATTGGACCAGGCCACATAGCTGACCAAAAGGTCGCGGAGCAAAGGCAAACAATATGTTAATGGTGTGTTGAAAGACAAAGCATTAGTACAGATTAGGTGTGAATACACTGAATATTGAACAGCAGCAAGTGCAAACCTGAAGAAAAACAACCTGAAAAAAACAGTGGGTAAGCAAACTGAACAAACTAAGATGAAATGAAATAAATGCAAAAAAAATTGTAAAAAATGTAACAAGGAATGTAAAAAAAAAAAAGGAAGAAAAAATGACTAAAAATGAAAGTAAAGTGGGGGGCTGTCATGCTCTGAAATTATTTTACTCAATGTTCAGTCCGGCAGGCTGTAGTGTGCCTAATCGGTAGATGAGATGCTGTTCCTCGAGCTTGCGTTGATGTTCACTGGAACAATGCAGCAATCCCAGGACAGAGATGTGAGCATGAGAGCAGGGGGGAGTGTTGAAATGGCAAGCAACCGGAAGCTCAGGGTCCTGCTTGCGGATTGAGCGGAGATGTTCCGCAAAGCGATCACCCAGTCTGCGCTTGGTCTCCCCAATGTAGAGGAGACCACACTGTGAGCAGCGAATACAGTATACTACATTGAAAGAAGTACAAGTAAATCGCTGCTTCACCTGAAAGGAGTGTTTGGGGCCTGGGATAGTGAGGAGAGAGGAGGTAAATGGGCAGGTATTACACCTCCTGCGATTGCAAGGGATGGTGCCCTGGGACGGGGATGAGGTGGTGGGGGTAATGGAGGAGTGGACCAGGGTGTCGCGGAGGGAACGATCCCTTCGGAATGCTGACGGGAAGGGAGGGGAAGATGCGACTGGTAGTGGCATCACGCTGGAGGTGGCGAAAATGGCGGAGGATGATCCTTTGGATATGGAGGCTGGTGGGATGAAAAGTGAGGACAAGGGGAACCCTGTCACGGTTCTGGGAGGGAGGGGAAGGGGTGAGGGTAGAGGTGCGGGGAATGGGTCGGACACGGTTGAGGGCCCTGTCAACCACAGTGGGGGGAAATCCTCGGTTGAGGAAAAAGGAGGTCATATCAGAAGCACCGTCATGGAAGGTAGCATCATCAGAGCAGATGCGTCGGAGACGGAGAAACTGGGAGAATGGAATGGAGTCCTTACAGGAGGTAGGGTGTGAAGAAGTGTAGTCGAGGTAGCTGTGGGAGTCAGTGGGCTTATAATGGATATTGGTAGACAGCCTGTCCCCAGAGATGGAGACAGAGAAGTCGAGGAAGGGAAGGGAAGTGTCAGAGATGGACCATGTAAAGGTGAGAGAAGGGTGGAAATTGGAAGCAAAGTTGATAAAGTTTTCTAGTTCGGGGCGGGAGCAGGAAACGGCACCGATACAGTCATCAATGTACCGGAAAAAGAGTTGGGGGAGGGGGCCTGAGTAGGACTGGAACAAAGAATGCTCGACATATCCCACAAAAAGACAGGCATAACTAGGACCCATGCGGGTACCCATAGCGACACCTTTTACTTGAAGGAAGTGCATGGAGTTGAAGGAGAAGTTGTTCAATGTGAGAACAAGTTCAGCCAGGCGGAGGAGGGTGTTGGTGGATGGGGACTGGTTGGGCCTCTGTTCCAGGAAGAAGCGGAGAGCCCTCAAACCATCCTGGTGGGGGATGGAGGTGCAGAGCGATTGGCCGTCCATAGTGAAGAGGAGGCGGTTGGGACCAGGAAACTGGAAATTGTCAAAATGACGTAGAGCGTCAGAAGAGTCACGGATGTAGGTGGGAAGAGACTGGACCAGCGGAGAAAAGATAGAGTCTAGATAGGAAGAAATAAGTTCAGTGGGGCAGGAGCAGGCTGACACAATGGGTCTGCCGTGACAGTCCCGTTTGTGGATTTTGGGAAGGAGGTAGAAGCGGGCTGTCCGGGGTTGTGGGACTATGAGGTTGGAAGCCGTAGAGGGAAGATCTCCAGAGGAGATGAGGTCAGTGACAGTCCTTTGGACGGTGGCTTGATGTTCGGTGGTGGGGTCATGGTCCAGAGGGAGGTAGGAAGAGGTGTCTGTGAGTTGGCGTTGAGCTTCTGCAAGGTAGAGGTCTGTACGCCATACAACAACAGCACCGCCCTTGTCTGCAGGTTTGATGACCATGTCGGGGTTAGACCTGAGAGAACGGAGTGCTTCAAGTTCAGAGGGGGACAGGTTAGAGTGAGTGAGGGGGGCAGAGAAATTGAGACGACCAATGTCTCGCCGACAGTTTTCAATTAAGAGATCAAGAGCGGGTAAGAGGCCAGGGGGAGGGGTCCAGGTAGAGGGAGAATGCTGGAGGCAGGTGAATGGGTCTGCTGGTCGGGGGGAGGACTCCTGGTCGAAGAAGTGAGCCCGGAGGCGGAGGCGACGGAAGAAGAGCTCAACGTCATGCCGAGCGCAAAATTCATTGAGGTGGGGGCGTAAGGGGATAAAACTGAGACCTTTGCTGAGTACAGAACGCTCCGCATCAGAGAGGGGGAGGTCAGAGGGTATAGTGAATACACGGCAAGGGGTCAGATCAGAAGGGGTGGGGTCAGAGGGAAGTGAAGCGGAAGGAGGATCTGGAGGGGCATTAGTCCCCATCAGCTGCTGGAGCTTGCGTTCCTTAACACCTGAAAGGACGAAAAAAAGTGTTTTGTTAATGCGTCGGATGAGACGTAAGATGAGATGAAACTGCGGAGTAGAACAGCTTTGAGATAAGGTGAGACGGTGCTGCTGGAGAGAGAGGTCCAGTGTGTGCATGTGGCGGCGCATAGCACTGAGTGTGGATCTCAGGATGCGGCGAGAGTAGCAGTCCGACGAACGTTGTATTTCTCAGAGATACCTGTGATCCTGGGTCCAATCCAGGTCCAATCTGCACCTTCTCCTTTGTTATCTCTTGCCCCACCCCCACCTCACTTGTTTATAATCTGTGACTTTTCTAATATTTGTCAGTTCCGAAGAAGGGTCACTGACCCGAAACGTTAACTCTGCTTCTCTTTCCACAGATGCTGCCAGACCTGCTGAGTGATTCCAGCATTTCTTGTATTTGTTGTAGCCTCTATCTCATCCCACCTTCCAGCACCTGGCCCGTAGCCTTGCAGCTTACAGCACTTCAGGTGCATGTCCAGGTGCCTTTTTAGAAGAATTGAGGGTTTCTGCCTCCTCCACCATTCCTGGCAGTGAATTCCAGACACTCACTGCCCTCGGGGTGAAAAAGTTTTCCTCATGTCCCCTCTAATCCTTCTACTAATTGCATTAAATCTGTGCGCCCTGGTATTGGACCTCTCCACTAGGGGAATCTGGTCCTTTCTATCTGCTCTATCTAGACCCCTCATAATTTTGTACACATCAATTAAATCACCCCTCAGCCTCCTCTGTTCTAAGGAAACCAACCCTTGCCTATCCAATCTTTCCTCTTAGCTGCAACTTTTGAGTCCTGGCAATATTCTTGTAAATCTCCTCTCTACTCTCTCCAGAGCAATTATGACCTTCCTGTAACATGGTGACCAGAACTGTATACAATGCTCCAGGTGTGGCCTAACCAGCGTTTTATACAATTACAACATTACATCCCTGCTTTTGTATTCTATACCTCAACCAAAAAAGGAAAGCATTCCATATGTCATCTTCACTCTATACCTATCTGTCCTGTCACTTTCAGGGACCTGTGGCCATGCACTCCTCCTTCTACCCCTTTCAATATCTTCCTGTTTATTGTGTATTCCCTCGCTTTATTTGCCCTCCCCAAACGCATTACCTCCCACTTCCCTGGATTGAATTGCATTTGCCACTTTTCCACTCACTCAACCAAACCATTGATATCATTCTGGAGTTTGCAGCTATCCTCTTCACTATCAACTATACGGCCAATTTTTGTGGCATCAGCTAATTTCCCAATCAGGACATCCATTGGCTACTACCCTTTTGTTTCCTGTCCCTGAGCCAATTCTGGAATTAACCTGCCACATTCCCCTGTATCCGATGGGCTTTCATTTTACTGAACAGTCTGCCATGTGGGACCTTGTCAGATGCCTTACTAAAATCCATGTACACTACATCCATTGCACTACCCTCATCAATCCTCTTTGTTACTTCCTCAAAAAACTCAATTAAGTTAGTAAGACATGACCTTCCCCTAACAAATCCATGCTGACTATCCCTAATTAATCCATGCCTTTCTAAATGGCAGTTAATCCTGTCCCTCTGAATTGATTTCTAGCAATTTACTGACCACTGAGGTCAGACTGACCAGCCTATAATTATTTGGCCTATCCCTCTCACCCTTTTTAAACAATGGTACAACCTTCACAGACCTCCAGTTGTCTGGCACCTCTCCTGTATCTAGTGAGGATTCGAAGATGATCCTCAGCACATCCGCTATTTCCTCCCTGGCTTCCTTTAACAACCTGGGATGCAATCCATCCAGCCCTGGCGATTTATCCACTTTCAAGGATGCCAGACCCTCTAGTACTTCCTCTCTCATCATGCTTATTGTAGCTAATATTTCACACTCCTCCTTAACTACAATGTCTGCATTAGTCCTCTTCTTTGTGAAGACAGAGACAAAAAAGCCCTGCCCACATCTTCTGTATCCACGTGTAAGTTCCCTTGTCCATCTCTGATAGGCCCTACCCTTTCCTTAGTTATCTTCTTGCTCTTAATATACTGATAAAACATCTTTGCGTTTTCCTTGATTTTACCTGCCACTAATTTTTCATGACCTCTCTTTGCTTTTCTAATTTCCTTTTTTACTTCACCCCTGCACTTTCTATACTCCTCTAGGCTTTCTAAAGCATTAAGATTTTTGTGATCGTCATAGGCTTTCTTTTTCTGCTTTTAATTTTCCCCTGTAAGCTTCTAGATAACCAGGGGGCTCTCGATTTGGCCGTTCCACCCTTTATCTTTGTGGGGACATGCCTACACTGTGCCTGTAGTATCTCGCTTTTGAATGCCTCCCACTGGTTTGCCACTGATTTTACTTCAAGTAGCTGTATTCAGTCCACTTTCGCTAGATCACCTCTCAGTTTTGTAAAATTTGCATTCCCCAATTTAGAACCTTTACTCCTGTTTTATCTTTTTATGTGATTATGCTAAAACTAACTGCGTTATGGTCACTATCTCCAAAATGGTCACCCACTGTTACTTCATCCACTTGCCCAGCTTCATTACTGAAGACTAAATCTAGAATTGCATCCCCTCTCGTTGGGCTTGTTACATGCTGGCTAAAAAAGTTGTCTTGAACACAGTTCAAGAGTTTTGTCCCCTTTGTGCCCTTGACACAGTTTGTATCCAAGTTGATAATGGGGTAGTTGAAATCCCCAACTATTATTGTCCTATAGTTTTTGCACTCAATGTTTTGGCAAATTTCTATCTCCCTTTCACTATTTGGGGGTCTATAGTACATTCCTCCTAGTGTGGCTGCCCCTTTTTTTATTTGAGCTCCACCCATATGGTCTTGTTTGATTCATTTAGCACATCGTCCCTCAAAGCTGCCATTGATTCCTTAACTAACCCCTCTTTTTTTTTTAATCTCCCTCTCTATCCTTCCTGAAAACTCTATATCCAGGGATTTTGAGCTGTCATTCTTGCCCCTCGTGAGGCCATGTTTCCATCAATATCACATTGCCATGTGTCTATCTGCTCACCAGCTTTATTTACTATACTTCTTGCATTTAAATAAATATCCTTTAACACTCCCAAATTCCTGTGATGCACACTTTTTAACCTTTTGTTTCTTCTGTCTTTCAGACTCTTGCTTATTTTCTGCCTCCTGTTCCCCACCCTGAAATTGTCCTATCTAAGACTGCACTCCAGTTCCCAACTTGTTCTTCTAAGCATTAATCTTGCTGTTTAAAAAAAGTAAATAAACTTGATAAAGTTGGACTTTGTTGAATAACGTGTAACTGGGTTTTTAACAGGTTTCATGTTCATCGTTACTGCTACACAATCTCACCGGCCCTGAAAAACTAATTTTATAATTGTACAATGTCAAATTTTTCATTTTGATAAAATCAAGTTTAATTTTTTTTTAATGTTTGATATTTCAGCTTCTACGTTAATCCCATGTGTTTGTCCCAATTATTTATTTTGCTCAGTGTAAAATGTCATGAGAAGTGAAGGATAACTGATGCATTTTACTTCCCAGTTTACTGTTTGTGAAAATTCTTCATTGTGATTGGCTGCTTACCCTGCTTGATGACCTCACTGTTGAGCACCTGAACATTCCCTTGATTTGGCACCAGATTCAAACTGACATCATCACAGGGGAAATCCAAGTCAGAGATTGCTAGATCTTTTGATTCACAACTGGCTGAAATATGGACCATTAATTCAAGAACCAACTAGATCCATCACTATAGAAGGAGGTCACACAAAGAATAAGGGATAAGAATCAGCAATGAAAATAGCAAGCAGGGTGCTTACTTAATAACTGCAGAATTTTAAAGGCTCCTTGTGTTGTACAATGGTTTAAGTTGATGTAATTTTTCTTTCTTGATTGTTTGAATACCTCCAATTTTGAAAAAAAAGGCATGTCCAAAAGCAGCATTGGCATTATTAAAGGGGTCTATTATACTTCATCAGTTGCGCTTAGAATTTTTCAAGAATGTGAGTAAATTTGTATGATTTTTAGTTTTGAACTTGCCCTTTGTCTAAACTGTAGGTAAGTACTAGATACATATTTTGACGAGTGCTGTGAAAATTTCTCCAAATTAATAATGAATTTCATTGAGGATCAATTCGGATTGAGTTAAAAAGTTAGAATACGTTTTGTAAAATCTTATCAAATTGTGACCATGATTTATTTCATGTCGATGTCTTAACTATTTTTGTTTTCCTGCAGAATCTAAACAAGCAAGCATATGACTTGGCAAAAGCTCTTTTAAAAAGGACGGCTCAAGCAGTTGAACCTTACATTACAAATGTAAGCATATAAACATTGATTTTCCAGAACTCTGCTCAGTTATTATGTATTTGGTTCTGGTTTGAATTGAAAAGTAATAGTTCTCGCTGCCCCTGTACCTGAGTTTCATTTTTTCAAAAATATAATCCTGCAAATAGTGCCTTGTTCCAAGTAACCACTGCACAGCACATGTACCGGAGTTCAGTCCCTCGGCCCATGATGATCTGTTGGGAAGACTGTTTGCCATCATTTACGATCACTGCTGGGTTATCAGTTAAATGTATAGTCTGGTTTGTACCCAGTTACCTAAGTGAAGATTTTGCTGAAATCGAACAAATATTTATCCAGCTGTTTGTGAAGACACTATCAAGACCATTTGCACAGTTCATTGCATAAGTTCATAAACTTAACCATAAATCTTTCAGTTGCAAGTTTAGAAAAGCTATAATGCAGCAGTGCTATTAGAGGGAAAGCAAGAGCAACCTCATTTGGAATGTGTTGATAAATTGCACAAATGAGATATTGGATGAGGAGTCTGGAGATGTTGTAGGAATGCTAGCAAGGGATCATTGATGAAAAGAACCAGACTATCCTGAAATATGCTGTGTACCTTAAATATTAAATTAATGGAAGTATTTTCCACTGCTTGAGTAATCAGTTTTAAAATAATGTAAGTTATGTAGATTTATTTTAATACTAAATAGACACACAATGCATCAGGATATGCATTTTATTTCAGTAACACATTTGGTGATAGAACTTTTACAGTGCCTAATTGTCGTGTCTTGAAACTTGGGCAATCGGGTTTCAACCTGTGCCAGGTCTAGACCTATATATCCAAAGACCTTTTTCAAAAAAAAAAAAAGGGTCCTAGCTGGATAATGCAACAAGTTGGTGCAGTTCTGGTTTATCTACGTAGCATGCTTCATGCATATCTATAATTTAGAAACTGTCTGCCAGCTTGCTCCATGTATACCAGCTTAAAAGTCTGCATACTAGTGTCTAGGTTCATGAAGGATGTTTAGAAAATGCAACCATTGAGTAGTTTGTGGTTGGATGGCTCATAGACTCATTTATTTCAACACAAGTGCTTGTGATGTTTAACTGCTGCCCAGCTTGCACTCACATTTGTGTGCAGAATCAGAGAACTCAACACTTGATGGTTGATGAATCTCCATTTGTTTCACTTGGATATTCTAGCTGCAGTTTTGTGTAAAAGTATGCCTGAGTTTTACTTAGTTAACAGAATCATGTTGCAGTGATTGTATGCTTTTAAATGTATTCCAATCCCTTTCCCCTCTTAAAAGAATTATGGGTACTGGCAGGAAGGTGAAGTTAAGGCCATAACTGTATTGAATGGTGGAGCAGGCTTGAGGGGCTGAATGGCCTACTTCTCCTATTTCTTCTGAACATACAGTTCAGTTATAAAATGGTGCATTTATTTTTGTCACCCTTTTTGAGAGATCAATTTTGAAATTTTAGGTTTTAGAAATAGGAGCATAGAGAGGCAAAAGGAAGAAGGTAAAGTCAAACCTATATCAAATGTTGGTAGGCTGCAGTTAAACTACCCGATGCCCTAGTTTAGGCAGTTTGTGAAGACCATGGAGAGGTCCAGGGATAAGAGACTTTAAATATGTAAAGAGGCCAGAGAAATTGGATTCTTTGCATTATAACAAGAGTTATTTGATGAAGGTATTTAAAATTGAGAAATTTTGATATGCTAAATAGGGGAAATGATCTTTAATGGTACCCAGAGGGCATAACTTTAAAAGCATTTAAAAAAAAAGTCTTGCAAGTTTTTTTTTTCTTTGGGAGTCGTTCGGACATCAAATTTCCTACCAGTGGTAAGGGTGGAAGCAGGATGCAAAATGGCTTTCAGAAGGGAAATGGCAAATATTTCAAGAGAAATTTGAGGGTTTTGGGAAATTGAGAATAGGATTAACTAGTTCTTTTGGGGGCTACCACATGTGCAATCGAATGGGTAGCCTCTTTCTGTGCTTCTGAGTTCTGTAATTCTTTTAGTTGCAAGGAGATTGCTAGAGATCACCCAATTTACATCTGGCTGGAACAGAGCTGGTCTGCTGATCTGGGTAGTGCATGATCTTCAGGAACAGTGCCATGAAGATTTATTGGACTTATATACCAGGATTGAAACATTATAGTTATAAAGTAAGGCTTAAAAACAGGGGTTTGTCTGACTGACCCCCAAGAAAGGTAAGACCATCCATTAGATGTTTTCAAGACTATATGAATTGTTTCAATGAGGTGGATGGTGAAAGATTGTGTTCGCTGGTGGACAAATTGGTATCTGATGGGCATAGAAGTACAAATAGGTATCCAAGGGGCTTAGAAGTACGAATAGAGACGTTAACAGTTGCTCTCTGGTATAAGGGTTTTAGAACATGGATGTTTTACCATAAGTGGTTATTGGAATATTTGCTATTTCCCTTCTGAAAGCTATTTTGCATCCTACTTCCACCATTACCTCTAGTAGGGAATTCGATGACCAAACGACTCCCAGCAGAGAAAAAAAAACTTGCAAGGTTTTTTAAAATGCTTTTAAAGTTATGCCCTCTGGTTACCATTAAAGATTATTTCCCCTATTTAGCGTATCAAAATTTCTGAATTTTAACGTTTAAATGGAGCTAGTTAAGTTATTAACGAGGGAGGATGTAAAGGCAAAGGTAAGGACATTATCTTCTAGGAAATCATTGTTCAAAAGTCGGGCATATAACACCAAAGGACCACCTCCTGTACTGCTAATTCACTAATTGCCCTTGCCTATTACTGCAGCTCCCCATCATTTTGCAGCACTGGAAAAGAATGTCAATTCATGGTAAACGAGGGGAAGGGGAAAGTATTAGAACTTTTAAAAAAAAAAACATGTTGACTCTTCCTGAGGACACAGTAGTAAAGTCCTTTTGGGTTGTTTAAAGAAAAGTGTGGAATTGGGAAAGGAATGTAACGACTTAATTGGAGAGAACTTGAGTAAATTCTGCTGAGGACTTGAGCATCAGTGATACTTGTACAGTACAAATAAAGATATGTTCTGTACAAGCAAAATGATTTACAGGCCTAACTGTTCATTCAGGCTCTAATGAAGGACACATTTAGTTATTCCTAATGAGATGCAAAAGAGGGTTCATTAAAGTTTGATTAAAATATAGTATGTAGTGCAGCCTGCTGGTGAAGTGTTAAGAGTACTCAGTGTGTGACTTGAGTCCAGCTTGTATGAAGCCATTTTTCGACTATCATAATTGAATGAATAATTTATTTCCAGCCCAAATTTCTATTTCTTTGAATGTTGAAAATTATTATTGATGTAAAGTCCATGGCTGCTTTACTAAAAGGTCAACCTTAATGTGAAACTTCCTTTTTCCAAATTTGTGGAGATTGCTGGACATTTGTTCTGGAATTGCTAATTTGGTAATTGGATTAAAATTGTCAATTTCGTAGGTTTATCAGAAGCCACTTGTCAGGTCAGATATAGAAAGTGTTTCAATTTGTTTTATCAAACTTGTAAGCGAAGAAGTTCTTTTGGAGCACAGAAAACCTGTATCTTAGCATGATGCTGCTCAAGTCTGTGCATTGGCTATTTTATTTACTTGTTCATGGGATGTGAGCGTACCCCATCCCTAAATGCTCTTGAGAAGGTCGTGAGCCACTGCCTTGAATGACTGCCGACCATGTGGTGTAGGTACACCCACAGTACTGTTGGGAAGGGAATTCCAGGTTTTTGGCCCAGCAACAGTGAAGGAAGGACAATATAGTTTCAAGTCAGGTTGGTGTGTGACTTGGCGGGGAACTTGTAATATGTGGTATTCCCATGCATCTGCTGCCTTTATCCTTCTAGGTAGTAGAAGTCATGGGTTTGTAAGGTGCTGTTGAAGGAGGTTTTGTGAGTTTCTGCAGTGCATCTTGCTTCAGTGCTTACGGTTGTGTATTATTTCCCCTATTTAGCGTATCAAAATTTCTCAATTTTAATATTTAAATGGAGCTGGTTAGGTTATTAACGAGGGAAAATGTAATCAAGCGGGATGCTTTGTCCTGGATGCTGTCGAGCTTCTTGAGCGTTGTTGGAGCCCCTTTCCTGCTTCTTGTAGCTACAGTATTCGTATGGTGGTTCCAGTTCAGTTCCCAGTCAGCTGTAACACCACCCCCCCTCCCCCCCCGGGTGTTGGTGGTGGTTCAGCGATGGCAATGCCTTTGAATATCAAGGGAGATGGTTAGATTTTTTTTCTTGTTTGAGATGGTCATTGCCTGCCACTTGTGTGGCACAAATGTTACTTTTTTAAAAGTTAATATTTGTTGCTCACTGCATTTGCATATGATAGCATGTAATGACGAATAAAAGTATGGTAATGGACTGCCTCATAACCGGATGATGGGTGAGTGGATCTTGGTGCAGGGCAGCTTGCATTTTGGACAAGTTGGAATTAATGCTGGATAGGATGGAAGAAGTCGGGCACTGGAATAATTGAGTCTATCTGAAGCACAAGTATGGATGAGGGTTTCACTGACAGAGGCACTGAAGCTGGGGTGGAAGCAGGTCTTGTTCAGCAGGTGGAAATAGGCTGTTTTGGGGATGAATAGGTGTTGACTCTGGGTTGAACAAGAACCCAAGGTTTTGGGTGGTGTGGTTCATTTGGCCAAGCTTTATTGTAGATGAGCTTTATTTGATTCTGTATTCTGACCAGATGTTACTTGACACTGAACTGAAAATGCTATCAAAAGTTGCTTCCCTGGTGCATTTGGACCAAGAGATTGTTCTCCATCCATTTTACCTGCCTCTTCACCAGTCAAAGTGGAACATTATCTCCTGCTGTTTAGATGCTCCGAGTCTTGAATTGTGATGTCTTGGGTATGAAGCATTTTAAGCAATTTGAACAGTTATGGTGAAAGATCCAAAGCAAACTATGAGCCAAGCAGCAGATGGCTCAGTGGTGGTCGAGTACTTAATAGATTGCTAATATCCTGCAAGGAAAATGTCCATAGGTCAGTTGACGGCCAATTTACCTGTTAACACTTTCCTGGGTAACTCTCAATCAAGTTCCAGTTGATGGTACTTGTAAAGCTGCCACGTCTTTGCTAAGCATTAATGTCTAGATTTTTTTTTTTTGACCTGTCTTTTTTTTTTCCAAGTACACTGTACAGAATTGATAAATGAACACTGCTGCATGTGGCGATATAATATGGATGTTACAGCCACAAATTGAGCACTGAGACCTCATTGGATGTTGACTGCCATGTGCACTTCACAACCATGTCAAACATCATGGACAAACTAAATAAAGTCCAAGGTTGTTGTTCTTCCTCATTATGTTGTTTGAAATACTATCCATTGGATACAAGTTTTAAAAGAACAACGGTTTTGTGCAGTCCGAAAGGAGACTGCTCTCATTGGTCAGAAAGGCATAAGTTCCACGATGTGACGTCTTCACCCTGTCTAGTGTTCAGCCATTTAGAACCATGTGCACAAATTCATGGGGATCCATTTTAAATAGACATGATGTGTTTGACAAAAGCCTCATAGTTGATGCAACCGTTGGCATCATCTTGACCTGTCAGCAGTTGTTCCACCTGATCCCCTGTCAACTTCTCACCCAGTGTGGCCAGAACGTGGTGGAGTTCAGCCCCCATCATGGTGCCGTTGCCTTCCTCGTCAAAGATGCACAGACCCTCAACAAAGTCTTCATGGGAAACCTGCACTTTGTTGGCCATGGTCTGGAGAATGGGCAGGAACTGGCCAAAGTCAATGGCTTTGTTGGTCATCTCCTCAGCAGTGGGGTTGTTTAGGATCTTTTTCACTTCAGCATTGGTTGGATTCTGGCCGAAAGCACACCTAACATCTGCAACCTGGCTATAGGTAACCTTGGAATTACCAGTCTTGTCAAACAGGAGGAAAGCCTCCTTGAAGTCGGCCACCTCGTATGCTGAGAATGACATGGTTGGAGATCTGCAGAGGATGGGTGAGGAGGAGCAGCAGCAGCAGGGTTTGTCTTCCCACAGATGATCATGATTCATGTCTTTAGTTTTTTTTTTCCCCCTGGCAATTAGGGTTTGAGTCACATGGTGACACAAGTACAAAATGAGTAAGTGCAGATATGTGAGCACCTATAAAGTAGAAACAACTATCCACTTCCAATTGGAGGAGCAGGCTTGATGGGTTGAATGGCCTTTTCTTCTTGCTTTTGAAAGCATTCCTCACGTACTGCAATCACGCATGCAAAATATCAAGTCACCTTAACTTAGTTGGTAGCTGAGTCAAAAGGTTGAGTACAAGGTTGATTCCGGCAATAGTATTGAAGACTTGTGCTCCAGAACTTGCCGTGCCCCTCGCCAAGCTGTTCCAGTACAGCTGCAACACTGGCATTTGCCCGGCAATGTGGAAAATTGCCCAGGTACGTCTTGCACACACAAAGCAAGACAAGTAAAACCCGGCCAATTACTGCCCCATCAGTCTACTCTTGATCATCAGTAAAGTGATGGAAGGTGTCATCAACAGTGCCATCACGCAGCACTTGCTAAGCAATAACCTGCTCAGTGATGCTCAGTTTGGGTTCTGCCAGGGCCACTCAGCTCCTGACCTCATTACAGCCTTGATTCAAACATGGACAAAAGAGCTGAACCCGTGAGATGAGAGTGACTGCCCTCAACATCAAGGCAGCATTTGACCGAGTATGGCCTCAAGGAGCTCTAGCAAAACTGGAGTCAATGGGAATCGGGGAAAACTCTCCGCTGGTTGGAGTCATACCTAGCACAAAGGAAAATGGTTGTGGTTGTTGGAGGTCAATCTTCTGAGCTCCAGGACATCACTGCAGGAGTCCTCAGGGTAGTGTCCTCGGCCCAACCATCTTCGGCTGCTTCATCAGTGACCTTCCTTCAATCATAAGGTCAGAAGTGGGGATGTTTGCTGATGATTGCACAATGTTCAGCATTTGTGACTCTTCAGATACTGAAGCAGTCCGTGTAGAAATGCAGCAAGACCTGGACAATATCCAGGTTTGGGCTGATTAGTGGCAAGTAACATTTGCGCCACACAAGTGCCAGGCAATGACTATCTCCAACAAGAGAGAATCTAACCATCTCCCCATGACATTCAATGGCATTACCATCGCTGAATCCCCCACTATCAACATCCTAGGGGCTACCATTGACCAGAATCTGAACTGGAATAGTCATATAAATATGTGGCTACAAGAGCAGATCAGAGGCTAGGAATCCTGCGGCGAGTAACTCACCTCCTGACTCCCCAAAGCCTGTCCACCATCTACAAGGCACAGTTCAGGAGTGTGATGGAATATTCTCCATTTGCCTGAATGGGTACAGCTCCAACAACACTCAAGAAGCTCGACACCATCCAGGACAAAGCAGACCGCTTGATTTGGCACCCCATTTACCACCTTCAACATTCACTTCCTGCACCACCGACCCACAGTGGCAGCAGTGTGTACCGTCTACAAGATGCACTGCAGCAACGCACCAAGGCTCCTTAGACAGCACCTTCCAGGCTTGTGACCTCTACCAACTGGAAGGACAAGGGCAGCAAATGCATGGGAACACCACCACCTGCAAGTTCCCGTCCAAGTCACACACCATCCTGACTTGGAACTATATCGCCGTTCCTTCACTGTCGCTGGGTCAAAATCCTGGAACTCCCTTCCTATTATCACTGTGGGTGTACCTACCTCACATGGACTGCAGTGGTTCAAGAAGGCAGCTCACCACCACCTTCTCAAGGCCAATTAGGGATGGGCAATAAATGGTGGCCTAGCTACCAAGGCCCACATCCCATGAATGAATTAAAAAAAAAAATCACTATGGGCTTGAGATAATCGAAGGGTGCATTGCAAATGGTAGTATTGGAAGAGGAACGTGTTCTCCTGGTGTTCTGTCCACATTCCTCCCTCATCCAAAACCACCATAACAGATAATCTGGTTAATGCTTTATTTTATTTTTGTGAACACCAGTTCTATACTTGGCTATTTGGCTATGTAACCATAATTACTCTATTTCAAAAACTATAGACCGTTTGGGGTGCCTTGATATGATAAGGTGCTACGTCAGTGCTTTTTGTTATTTCTTCGACTATAAAAATGGACTAAGTGAATGTGATAATGAACTGTGGTGGTTTGATTTTGTGCTGGTTGAGATCTGAAATGCTCTGACTCAGTTAGGGCTTTAGCATTTATAACTGGCATAGTTCACTTGTGTTAAAATGAAATCTGTGTTGTGGGCAAAAGTGTAACTGGTGAATTCAAAGCGTACAATATTAAAAAGTGACCGCCAAAAGAATGTTAAATTGACCTCAGTTACCACATGTTTGCTCATCAAGTACTTAATGAGAATTTTTCTTTTCGTTCCATAAAATGCTATTTTTGTTTGAAGACTCTTGTTTGTGTGGTTACAGAATTGGTGTGAGCCATAGATCATGCTAACTGGTACACTTTCTTCCAACAGTTTTTTAACCAGGTTTTAATGCTGGGGAAGACCTCCATCAGTGATCTGTCAGAGCATGTCTTCGATCTAATCCTTGAGCTATACAATATTGATTGCCATCTGCTGCTTTCTGTTTTGCCACAGCTGGAGTTTAAACTTAAGGTACTTCTCTTAAATCTCCTACAAGTTTTACATGTAAGCAACTGTCAGCTTAATCTTTAAAGTTACTGAACAAATAATGAATATGTTCCTTTTTAAACATCTGACAATTTTAATTGGACGTTTAAGATTTTTTTCTGTATGTTCGTATGTTTAAACTTTTGAGGACTGGAGCAAAATTTCTGTGCATTGAAATTGAAAAATTCTCCAAAATGATTCTCTAGGTGTATTCTAAATTGTGTGATTTTTCAGATTTCTAAATAATGTTGTCTGCTTCAAAATAAACCTGACTGGGAGAAATGGCATTCCTTTGTAACTAGAAAGGGTTAGTTCCAGGAACTGAAGGGGAAGGGAGGATATATGAGTTTCTTCACACACTAATAAAAATGGGCAAGATGGAATGTCAAGATATCAAAAAGCTAGAGGAAACTGATGCTAAATTATCAGACTGCATATCTGACATCCTGTAGTTGATGAGCAGAAATTTCCTCCAACTAAACATTGGGAAAGCTGAAGCCATTGTTTTTTGGACCCCACAGCAAACTCTGTTCCCTAGCTACTGACTCCATCTTTCTACCTGGCAACTGTTTGAGATTAAGCCAGTCTGTTCGCAACCTTGGTGTCGAATTTGATCTCTGAGCTTCCGACCACATATTTGCATCTGCTGTAAGACCCCCTATTTCCAGCTCTGGAACGTCGCCTGATATGCCCCTGCCTCAGCTTGTCTGCTGATGAAACCCTCTTTGTTTTCTCTAACCCTAACTATTCAAACACTCTGGATTCACTCAGCAGGTCTGGCAGCATCTGTGGAAAGAGAAGCAGAGTTAACGTTTCGGGTCAGTGACCCTTCTTCGGAACTGACAAATATTAGAAAAGTCACAGATTATAAACAAGTGAGGTGGGGGTTGGGCAAGAGATAACAAAGGAGAAGGTGCAGATTGGACCAGGCCACATAGCTGACCAAAAGGTCACGGAGCAAAGGCAAACAATATGTTAATGGTGTGTTGAAAGACAAAGCATTAGTACAGATTAGGTGTGAATATACTGAATATTGAACAGCAGCAAGTGCAAACCTGAAGAAAAACAACCTGAAAAAAACAGTGGGTAAGCAAACTGAACAAACTAAGATGAAATGAAATAAATGCAAAAAAAGATTGTAAAAAATGTAAAAAGGAATGTTTAAAAAAAAAGGAAGAAAAAATAACTAAAAATGACAGTAAAGTGGGGGGCTGTCATGCTCTGAAATTATTGAACTCAATGTTCAGTCCGGCAGGCTGAAGTGTGCCTAATCGGTAGATGAGATGCTGTTCCTCGAGCTTGCGTTGATGTTCACTGGAACACTGCAGCAATCCCAGGACAGAGATGTGAGCATGAGAGCAGGGGGGAGTGTTGAAATGGCAAGCAGCCGGAAGCTCAGGGTCCTGCTTCATTTCATCTTAGTTTGTTCAGTTTGCTTACCCACTGTTTTTTTCAGGTTGTTTTTGTTTGTTTCATGCAGGCTCTTCAACTGGAGCTGTCTACTTAATGCCATTTCCTTGCCTTTCCTTCATATCCTTTTTATATTTCTTCTCAAATTCTAATCTGATTTTTAAATTATGTAGTCTGCCATAATCACTTTTTGTAAATATATTTTTTGTTTGCAATGTGAAAACATCCCTCTTAACTCCCTGGCTCTCATTACTGATCTGCCAACCAGTGGAAACAAATTTTCACACTTTACCTCCTGAATACCTTTATAAGAAGGCCTACATCCGATCCCTGTTTAACATTCCTGTTTTTACATTCTGTGGTAGTATTTGAATATCATAATCTTTATGTTAACCAATTAGTATGGATCAGATCAACTGTAATCTAATGTGTAAGCATACCTATATACACGTGTGTATGTGTATATAGTTGGGTATCTATCTAAATTTTTTCCCCCATTTTTTTGATCTCCGTTACATTGGAAATTAGAAATTTCAGTTAAAGTTCAAATGAAATATACATTTAGAAGTACCATCTGTTCTGGAAATAGTTACGGTGCTTTTATTTTTTTTTCTTTATAGCTCTAGGAAACCAAGATGGATATGTTCAGGAAGCATCATAACACACCAAATTCATTATTAAGAGATCTGTTAGAAAGTCATAAATGTACACTTCCACCACTGCTGCTCAGACTTTGCTGTACATCTCCTCACTACTGCAGTAATCATTAGTAAATCCAGTAAAAGTTAGCCAAGCTTAACTTTTAAATCCCAATTGTGGCAAATGTTTGCACGCACTTACTGTCAATTGTTTTCCTTTTATAGATGTGGACTTAGTAATTTATAAAAGGAAAACTTCCTGTGTGAACTTGATGTGTAATTTATAGCCTCCTGCCATTGAAGGTGCTGCAGTATCCTCACATGCCAGAAGTGTAATTTTCATTCTAACAATTAAAAAAAAAAATGTATATGGGATGCAAGCATCGCTGGCAAGGCTAACATTTATTGCCCATCCCGAAGTGCCCTTGAGATGGGGTGATGAGCTGCCTTCTTGAGCTGCTGCACCCGTGTGATTATAGGTACACCTAGAGTGCTATTAAGGAGGGAGTTACAGGATTTTGACGCAGCAACGGTAAAGGAATAGTGATGTCGTTCGAAGTCAGGATGATATATGACTCAGAGGAATTTGCAGGTGCTGGTGTTCCTATGTGCCTGTTGCTTTTGTTCTTCAAGCTGGTCGAGTGTGTGGGAATTTCTAATAGTAATATAAAACAAGGACAGATTGTGTGACCTCAAAATGGAGACTGAACTAGATCTTCAGGCCATTGTCTCATTACCCTTGTCTTGCTTTGCCTGAAGACTGCACTTGGATTTTTTTTTTTTTCCTGTGCAGTGCAATGGAAGATCAATGTTACTTTTATTTGAATGTTGGTAAATGCTAATGGTTACTGTAACAAATTGCATAACAGAAACAAATGCTTGAATTGAATTTGGGGAACCAGTTTTAACAATGCATGAAGTGTAGCAGAGTCATTAGATGAAGATTGTGTATGGCTATTGAAGTTCTCTTAATTCTCATGTTCACAGAGCAATGATAATGAAGAACGCTTAGCAGTTGTTAAGCTGCTGGCAAAAATGTTTGGAGCGAAAGATTCTGAGCTGGCATCCCAGAACAAACCACTGTGGCAGTGTTACTTGGGAAGGTGGGTTTCTCTTTTGCTTTGCAGCAGTGACTGAACTTCAAAACTATTTCATTGGCTGTAAAGCACTTTGGACATTCTGAAGTAAATGAAAATTCTTTACTTAAAATGCCAACTTCAGGTTTTGAAAGTACAGATATGATTTTCAGTTTTATAATTTATAGGGTCACGATAATAAAAGTTAGGGGGTAATGGTGACTCTGTTCAATATTGGTTAGACTACAGATGGAATGCCATGTGCAGTTTTGGGCATTAAGGAAAGGATGTCAAAGCCAGGGAAAGATGCAACATATATTTATAACATGTTTCAAGGGTGTTGATTTTTAAAGATTGCTTGAATCAGCTGTTTGATGCATGCAAATATCTAATCTCATGTTTTAAGAATCTCCAAATCTAGCTCCAAATCTGCATTCATCTTCAGAGTTCCTGTTTGCCCAAAATGGAGTATATGTGCTATCTGTTGGGACACCTCCCACATGTTTAAGACATCGAATGTGAAAAGTATTAGACCCAAGGTGAAACCTTGAGTGTATGCAGTTTAAAATTATGCAGATGTCCAAGTCATAGCACAGCTGCTGGTCCGGTTGGAAACGCTCTATAAATTTGTACATTGGCTGACTGCATTAAGAGCTGTGTGGCAGGAATGCTGACCCCGAATGACCGGTCTATCTTAGTAGGTTCCAATAGTGTGTCAGGGTGTCTCGTCAAGCAGTCACGCTACCCTTGTCTAGTTCAGAAGTGAATTGCAGAATCTGCCACAGAGGGTTGGCTTGTTCTTGCAATTTTATAATTGCACGTGCCATCTTAGACTCCCAGATCAGAAAGAAGACACACCCTCTACCCCACCCCCCGCACTTTGTCTGTTCCTTCTCTCCTCCCAACCTCCAACTTCGTGAGAGAATATTCACCCCTCTATTGTCAGGTAACTGACTGACTGCGGTTGAAGCATAACTGGGTGGACAACAGGTACTCAGTTTCTCATGAATGTGTGGTGTGCACAACATAATTCACCTTTTAGTTTTTTGTTCGGGGAGATGGACTTCGCTGGCTAGGCCTGCGTTTATTGCCCTTGAGGAGATGGTGGTGAGCTGCCTCTTGAACCACTGCAGTCCTTAGGGTGCAGATACCCCAACAGTGCTGTTAAGAGAGTTCCAGAGTTTTGACCCAGTAACAATGAAGGAACACGATATAGTTCCAAGTCAGGATGGTGTGTGGCTTGGAGGGGAACTTGAAGGTGATGGTGTTCCCATGCATCTGCCTTTGTTCTAGGTGGTAGAGATTGCGGGTTTGGAAGGTGCTGTCGAAGGAGACTTGGTGAGTTGCTGCAGTGCAATTGTAGACGGTACACATTGCTGCCACTGTGCATCGGTGGTGGAGGGAGTGAATGTTCGTAGATGGGATGCCAATCAAGCAGGCTGTTTTGTCCTGGATGATGTTGAGCTTCTTGAGTGTTGTTGGAGCTGCACCCGTTCAGGCAAGTGGGGAGTATTCCATTGCACTCCCGACTTGTGCCGTGTAGATGGTGGACAGGAATTGGGGAGATGGGAGATGAGTTACTCACTGCAAAATTTCCAGCCTCTGCCCTGCTGTTGTTGCCACAGCATTTATGTGGCTGCTCTAATTCAGTTACTGGTCAATGGTGGCCCCCAGGATGTTGATTAGTGGGGGATTCAGAGATGGTTTAGCTTCTGTTTTGTTGGAGATGGTAATTGCCTGGCACTTGTGTGGCACGGATGTTACTTGCCACTTATCAACCCAAGCCAGGATATTGTCCAGGTCTTGCTGTATATTGACCTGGGATGCTTCAGCACCTGAAGAGTCCCGAATGGCACTGAACATTGTGCAATCATTAGCGAACATCCCCATTTCTGACCTTTGTGATAGAGGGAGTTTTATTGATGAAGCAGTTGAAGATGGTGTAGATGGTCTGAGTTCATTGCCGCATCTGAACATGTTCAGTAACACGTTCAGTAGTAAATGCACTGGTTGATGGTGGACAATCTTGACTCTGTTCTTGACAGATGAGTTCATTGGATCTCCCAGCTGCCTTTTCACAGATCTTGGTACTGGAAAACACATCCTCTGCAAAATCCAAGAATTGGCCTTTGGTTTAAAAGCAGTGATGGTGACTTTGGCCTGACCTGTACAACATTCTAGAGTTTTGTGTAAGGTTCAGAAGCAACTCCCTGGCAGCAGCATCTACAACTGAGCTGTTCTTTTTACGGTCCTCTCTGCTCACCTCACTTGAGGAAGGGGCTAGAAAAGATGCCTCAAACATAGGCTGTTACAAATGGTCCTGGCCAGGGAACCTCACGAGGCAGGATCACCATTCTTGCAGTCGAAAACAAACACGAGCAAAAAAAAAAAAGCATGAATTTCTGTTCCTGGAATGTGCATACCCTTGTGGACTATCAGAGCAGTGAATGCACTGAAAGGAGAACTGCCATCGTTCCGTGGGAGCTTGTGATATGTAATAATGTTGCTGCTCTCGGTGAAACCTGACTCCCTGCAGTAGGCCAGCTTCGAGAGGAAGGAGGATGCACTTACTTCTGGAAGGGGAAACCAGAGGAGGATTGTCATATTTAGGGAGTTGGATTTGCTATCAAAAATGGAATTGCAAATATATTTAGAGAACTTGCAATTGGTGTTGATGAACGGCTCATGACCCTACACCTTCAGCTTAGTGGCAACCGATCGGCCACGATCATCAGTGCTTATGCTCCCACTTTTGATTCTATTGGTGAAACCCAACTTTTATGCAGATCTGGATTCTGTACTGGCAGTCGTCCCAAAAGAAGACAAATTGTTTCTTCTGCAATGGTATAGAGCCTTGGTGAGACCGCACCTGGAATATTGTGTACAGTTTTGGTCTCCTTATCTGAGGAAGGATATACTTGCCATAGAGGGAATGCAATGCAGGTTTACCAGATTTATCCCTGGGATGGCAGGATTGTCTTATGAGGAGAATTTGCAGAAAATGGGCTTGTATTCTCTAGAGTTTCGAAAAATGAGAGGTGATCTCATTGAAACTTACAAAATTCTTACAGGGTGTGACTGGGTAGATGTGGATAGGGTGTTTCCTCTGGCTGGTGAGTCCAGAACTAGGAGACAGTCTCAGAATAAGGGGTTGGCCACTTAAGACAGAGATGAGGAGGAATTTCTTCATTGAGAAAGTGATGAATCTTTGGAATTCTCTACCCCAGAGGGCTGTGGAATCTCAATAATTGAGCATGTTCAAGACAGAAAATTGATAGATTTCTGGATGCTTGCTTCCCCAACCCAAAGGGCACTGAGCGTGGGCTCACTATCACGTACAAAGATAAATTCAAGACAACATAGAAACATCCTGATCCATGGATTGGCACCTCCTGGGCTACATCATTGTCTGAGTCTGGGATAGGAAGGATGTGCAATCACCTGAGCCATGTGGGGTGAAAATGACTGGACAGACGACAGACTTGTATGCTCCATCATGAGCATACATCTGGCACCCAGGCACTCAAGATCTTCAAATAAATCCAGAAGCAGATTTAACCCATACTCTCCAGGATGTAGAGAACAATTTAAAGTGCAGCTTTCTTCCCATCTGGCTCTCAGGCTCCAATGATGTCAAATGTGGAAGGGCTTTGGGACAAGATCAAGTCTGCGATCCAAGAGACATGTACCCATATCATTGGGTTTGAATCTCACCGGCACCATTCTCATTCAAAGAACAAAGAAAATTACAGCACAGGAACAGGCCCTTCGGCCCTCCAAGCCTACGCCGATCCAAATCCTCTATCTAAACCTGTCGCCTATTTTCGAAGGGTCTGTATCTCTTTACTTCCTGCCCATTCATGTATCTGTCTAGATACATCTTAAAAGATGCTATTGTGCCCGCGTCTACCACCTCCGCTGGCAATGCGTTCCATGCACCCACCACCCTCTGCGTAAAGAACTTTCCACGCATATCCCCCCTAAACTTTTCCCCTTTCACTTTGAACTCGTGTCCCCTTGTAATTGAATCCCCCACTCTGGGGGGGAAAAATCTTCTTGCTATCCACCCTGTCTATACCTCTCATGATTTTGTACACCTCAATCAGGTCCCCCCTCAACCTCCGTCTTTCTAATGAAAATAATCCTAATCTGCTCAACCTCTCTTCATAGCTAGCGCCCTCCATACCAGGCAACATCCTGGTGAACCTCCTCTGCACCCTCTCCAAAGCATCCACATCCTTTTGGTAATGTGGCGACCAGAACTGTGCGCAGTATTCCAAATGTGGCCGAACCAAAGTCCTATACAACTGTAACATGGCCTGCCAACTCTTGTACTCAATACCCCGTCCGATGAAGGAAAGCATGCCGTATGCCTTCTTGACCACTCTATTGACCTGCGTTGCCACCTTCAGGGAACAATGGACCTGAACACCCAAATCTCTCTGTACATCAATTTTCCCCAGGACTTTTCCATTTACTGTATAGTTCACTCTTGAATTGGATCTTCCAAAATGCATCACCTCGCATTTGCCCTGATTGAACTCCATCTGCCATTTCTCTGCCCAACTCTCCAGTCTATCTATATTCTGCTGTATTCTCTGACAGTCCCCTTCAGTATCTGTTACTCCACCAATCTTAGTGTCGTCTGCAAACTTGCTAATCAGACCACCTATACTTTCCTCCAAATCATTAATGTATATCACAAGCAACAGTGGTCCCAGCACGGATCCCTATGGAACACCACTGGTCACACGTCTCCATTTTGAGAAACTCTCTTCCACTGCTACCCTCTGTCTCCTGTTGCCCAGCCAGTTCTTTATCCATCTAGCTAGTACACCTTGGACCCCATGCGCCTTCACTTTCTCCATCAGCCTACCATGGGGAACCTTATCAAACGCCTTACTGAAGTCCATGTATATGACATCTACAGCCCTTCCCTCATCAATCAACTTTGTCACTTCCTCAAAGAATTCTATTAAGTTGGTAAGACATGACCTTCCCTGCACAAAACCATGTTGCCTATCATTCGGCGAGCATGATGAAGAAATATGCAAACTTGTCAATCGGAAAGGCCAAGCCTCCTTTTGTATGTTAAAATCAGCCTGCAACACAGCAGAAACAAGAAAAATATTTACTACTCCAATCCAGAGCTCAGAATAATACGTGTCATCAAGAATAAGTGGTGAGTTGAGAAGGCCAGTGAAATTCAATGCTACGCAGACTGGCATGACATGCGCGGCTTCTTCCAGGCCACCAAGACTGTCTATGAATCAACAACAAACAGTCCATTCCCCCTCTGAGCTGAAGATGACAATACTCAAGAAATTGCAGTCAACTAAGACTGTTGGAAGGAGCACCAGTGAAACCTTCTCAATTAGGTGTCAACAGTTTAGGGCAAAACCTATCAAAATAAATCCCTCAACAGCTTGAGAGTTCAAATTTGGATCTGCTGCCAGCATTTGCTGAGTTACTAAAAGGCTGTCCAACAGATGAAGAAGAACAAGGCGTGTGGTTCACAGTATTCCTGCAGAGATCTGTAAAGCTGGTGGTCATGAACTCTCCGGTCAAACTCCGGCATTTGTACATAAATCTGGGATGAATTGGTACTACCTCCCAATTTCTGCAATGCTGTCATTGTCTGCCTTTTCAAGAGGGGTGCAAATCTATTTGTGGGAACTGTAGAAGCATATCCCTTCTGTCCACTGTCAGGAAGATACACTCTCAAATCCTCTGGAACCTATCCGTCAGCAGAGACATCCTTTCAGAATCCCAATGTGCTTTCCGGCCATCTGGGGGAACCAGAGACATGATCCTTGCATGACAAATTCAAGAAAAATATCTGGAACGGCGCAAAGAGTTGGCCTTTAATAACCTGCCGAAGGCATTTGACTCCATCAATTGCAATGTCCTTTGGAAAGTTCTCCAGAGACTTTGATGTCCAGCAAAATTTGTTAGTCATGCAGAAGTCACAGAATAATGACAGCAACCATTCTTTTGCAATGGGTTGGAGACTGAGCCCTTTTGTAGCTGGACAGGCGTCTAGCAAGGCTGTGTGAATGATTGTGACTACTCTCTTTACTACCTCAGCCTGGTCATGAAACTCATTCGTGACCAACCTTCACAAGCAGTCATGGTTTGAGTTCCAACTTGATGGGAAGATTTTTCAACCTCAACAGGCTGAGAGCCAAGACTGAGGTGACTCTCTAGCATATCATGACCTGCAATACGCTGATGAATGTACAGCTGTGGTTCATACTGCAAGTGACATTCAGATCACCCTTGACCTCTTGAACTGCGCATATAAAAGGGCTGATCTTTCACTCGATCAGAAAAATCAAAATCCTCCCCCAGCCCAACCCCAGACAAGCATCTGTACCCCAGCTATTGATCTTGATGGTGAGACTTTAGAAGTCAGAGTCATTTATGACACAGAATGAGGCCATTTGGCCCATCAAGTCCATGCTGGCTCTCCATTGAACACTTCTCAAAAACACTGTAGTCACCATCCTTCTATATGGCAGTGAGACTTTGGTCACCTACCAAAGGCACCTCTGGGCACTGGAGAATTTCCACCAGCAGTGTCCCTGCAGGATACTCAGTTGTGGGAAGATAGGCGACCAAACTCCAGCATCCTCGCTAAGACCAATTCTTCTAGCATCGCAACAATCTGCATAATAAGCTCTGTTGGTCTGGGCACTGCATAGGAGGAACTTGCCATAAACCATGCCAACAAGCCGCAACACAGTCAGAAACTGACTCTATAAACTTCGCTGCAAAGCAGCAACAAAAGCGGATGGAGAGAGCAGAACCCTGGCTTGAGAACCCCCCCCCCCTTCCTCAGGGCAACTCCTGTCCTGTTCTCTCTGACCAAAGATTTATGGCTCCAGGATTGGCCCATTGAGTCACCGGAGGGGACACAAATCATGAATGCCTGGCAGTCATCGTCGATTCGAGGAACTGACAGCTGAAGGCATCAAGTAGACTAGTAGATAGTTGACAATCTTGGCTTAGTTAAGAAAGATGGGTTCATTGGATCTCCCATTTGCCTTTTCACAGATCTTGGTACTCAAACACATTCCCTACAAAATACAGGATTTGGTTGAAAAGCAGTAGTAGTGACTTTGGCCTGAACTGTAAAACATTCTAGAGTCTTGTATAAGCCCACAAAGTGTGGTCTTTCATGAAATTGAAGGAAAGTAACCTCGTGGAAAAATCCTGCTGCTCATTTCTAATTGTGCTGTCCTTTCAGAGCAACTGGTAAAAAGGCTCTTCAGATTGTCATTGTCTATTTAATAACCTCTGGTGGGAACCTTTTGGTAGTTTTCAGCTTTGCTCCAATCCCCTTCCTTTTACATAGCAATCACAACGGCATTCTGGAATATAGAGCATGCTTGCTTTAAAAACAATCCTATTGATCAGCTTCAGTAGGAAGTTCCAAGGTATTGTTCTTAAAGACATGTGCTGAGATCTCCCTTTCCCCCACTCACCTAAAGAGGTTTTTTGGGATTTGGCATGATGCAACATAAATGAGATGTGTGGAGTCCAGTCATGCTGAAGATCTCAAACAGGTTTATTAGCAGCTAACTAGTATATATAGTCCAGAACAAACTATATTTACAGAACCTTCCTCGAGGTGTTAGAGTTGCAGTGTGAATCTTGCTTAGTCACATGACTATGTCCTGGTACTTAGCTCATTAGCATACCAAGGTCTTAAAGGAACATCACTCTTAAAGGTGATCACACAACGCAATTTGCTTCCATTTATGTGGAAAAGCAAAGCTAGAGGCCATCGATATAAGATAGTCATCTAAGAAGTTAAACAAAGAATTCGGAGGAAACCTCTTTACGCAGAATGTGATGAGAATGTGGGACTTGCTACGGCAGGGATTCGTGGTGAATCGTGTAGCTGCATTTTAAGGGGAATCTAGATAAGCGTATGAGGAAAAGGGAACAGAGGGCTCTGCTGACGTTTGAAAGCTAGGAAGAGGGTCGAGTGGAGCATAAACTCCAACATGGACTGCTTGCGTCTGTTTCTGTGCTGTATGTTCTGTGTAATCATGTTCGACCTTTTGCAGCAGTTCTTTAAAGGCCTTTTGCTTTTTATTTAACTACTTTCCTTCCCTTTTTGTTGGACTAACATGGCCATGATTAATATAGGAGTAGCTCGCACACTTCAATTTCAACAAAAGTGAAATACTGTGGTTGCTGGATATCTGAAATTAATAAACAGAAAATGCTGATCGGGTCAAGTAGCATTTGTGGAGAAAGTTAACCTTTTTTAGTCAATTACCTTTCATAACAACTCGAAGATGTTGGAGATGACCGGAAGGACTTGATTGCACTAGAGAGAGTACAAAACAGATTCACAAGGAATGAAACATTTTAGCTGGAAGGAAAGATTGGATAGGCTGAGATTGTTTTGTTTGGAACAGAGGAGGCTAATGGGCAATTTAATTTGAGTTGTATAAAATTGAGGGACCGTGATAGATTGGCTATGACTGACTTTTTTCTGTTAGCAGAGATGTCAATAGCCAGGGGCAGAGATTTAAAATAATTGATTGGACAAGTCAGAGGGGAGTTGAGTATTTTTATTTTCCACCCAGAGGGTGGTGGGGGTCTAGAATTCATTGCCTGAAAGCTTGGTAGAGGCAGAAACCCTCTGACGTTTTTTAAAAAACTTGCCAAAAGGCTTGAGGTGCTGTAATCGACAGAGCAATGGATATAGAGCACGAGATAATGAGTCATGTAAATGATTTACATCAAAACAGAAGATGGAGAGGGAAGCATGGAAAACATGACTTAGAAGGCTCCCATAGCCTAGGGATGTGGAGGAAGAAAAGCACGTATATCCCAGGGGTGTGGACTACCCTACCAGCTCTGCCCCACTAGGAGACTCCACCCAATGCACACCAGTCTACTTTTCAGTAGCTCTGGTGCAGCCATCCTCCATTACCAGCATTCGCTGCCAAAAGAGAACAGGGGAGGGTTGGTTAAGGTCTAAAGTTAAACTCTGTGAAGGTGGGTATGTTCTAAAGTTCCTAGAAGAAAGACGAGGTGCTGTTCCTCAAGCTTGACTTCATGGAATAGTGTCAATGACCGAGTGAGATGGAGAATTAGAATGGCAAGCAACTGGCTATGATTAACCGCCTTCAGCTTTGTTGAGTTGATCATACAGTTCAGATGTCAGATACCAGGCACCCAATGTATTCTCCCAGCTCAGTCAGGGCAGATGCACCATAGGAAGACAGAAGAAGCGCTACACAGATGTGCAGAAAGCCAACATGAACTCCTGGGAGACTATAGCCAGATGGAGGCAGAATCTGTGGCAAGGACCCTAGCATTTTGAGACCCAACAACAACAAAATGAAGAGGAAAAGCGAGAGCGGTGAAAATAACAAGCCATGACCCGAACTAATAATACATGACTAGACATCCCACATGACAACAAGCACCCTATGTGCTATAAAGTATGTAGATCCCATATCGGCCAACTTCGGACTCATTAAGACAATTATCCTCGCCTGCGAGGGATAGCCAATGACAATACTAGTTAATTTGGGGTATGTATGAAGGCTAGCCTTGCATTAACCGGAAGGAGTCTGCTTGATGGGATAAAATAATTTCTTATTCCAAGTTGTATTCTGTATTGGACTGTGGAATATACCAGGGCCTTTCTCTGTCCATGTCTTCATTCAAGTTTGCAAAACCACTTCGAGTATAAAAGAAAAGCAAGAATGCAAATTTGTGAGTATCTGATCTATCAGTTGAATCACTCGTTGCTAAAGGGGCATTCATTTTAATAAATGCCTATAGGAAAGGGAATTTGGGATAGATGCTCCTGCTGGCTAACAGCTGTACTTGATATAATTACAGCCAATTGTTGTGCTATCCACTAAAACTTTGCCACATATTGACTGTTTTTTGGATCTGAAGATATTTTGGTTCCAATGGGTGACTTGAAAAATATTACCTGCTGTAGTGAAGATACTCCATTCAGTAAGTTTGCAATTCAATACATTAAGTTTCTATTCTCCACATTATTACTGCAATTCTTGCTTGCAGATTCAATGACATCCATGTTCCTATCCGCCTTGAATGTGTAAAGTTTGCGAGTCACTGCCTTGTGAACCACCCAGATTTAGCGAAAGACCTTACTGGTAAGTACCCAGTTCACTTTCATTTGTAAATCATCTATTGCTTTAACTAATAGTTGAAAAATAAATCCCCTTCTTTTCATTTTTGTTACGTCAACATCATAATGGGGAAGTGAATCTTTGTGGTATCCTGGTAACAAACAGTTTAAAAAAAGATGGAGCAAAGGAATGTGCTAAAGACTTGTACCTAGTAAAAGGGCATGCATTACAAAGATTGGAAAAGCAAAAGAAATGAGTTTGGTGTGTTGCTGTTACTAACAATACTAAGTGACAACAAGAAGCAATTGCATTTGTGTAACCCCTTTAAGCTAAGATAAATCTCCAGGTAGTTCACTAAGGCAATCATTTAAAAAAAAAAAAAAGCTGAAGAAAGAAATATTAGGGTTGATTGGATTTTAAGGCGAGCCTTAAAGCAAGAAAGAATGGTGGATGGCTGTATGAAAGACCTCTAGAATTTAGTAGCTAGGCCAAGATGGCTGAAGGGTAGGAACTTCAAAATAAGCCAGAGGCACAGAGTGCTACAGTGACTTATAGTATTGTGAGAGCTTACGGAGATAGGGAGGCCATGAAGAGATCTAGACACAAGAATGAGCATTTTAAATTTGACGGTTGGGAAGCTGAAAACCGTTGTAGGTCAGCAAACACAGGATTGCTGTATGAGCAGGACTTGATGTCTGATAGGATATGGGCAGCAGAATTTTGAATGAGCTGAAGTTTATGGAGAACAACAGTTGGAGGTTAGCCAAGGAAGCAATGCAATCATTTGCGTCTGGAACTGATGAAGGTTTCAGTAGAAAATGGGAAGAGTTAGGCATGTTACTGAGATGGAGATCAGCAGCTCAGTGGTCTAACAGGAAGCCAAGATTGTACACAGTCTGGTTCAGCTTGAGAGGATGATTGGGGAGGGGGTGTAGAATTAGTGACAAGGGTACAGTTTGTAGTGGGGCTATGGTATTCCCATAATGTTTAACTGGATGAATGGTCTGGCAACAGAGTCAGTGCAGAAACAGACCGTAGTACAGTCGAGCTGGGTGATCCACTTGTGTATAGAAGCTGACCATGTTTTTAGGGTGATGTTGAGACCCAGCGAGTGGACAAGGAGGGAGTTTAGGGTATATCCTTGGGGAATTTTGAAGGTGATGGTGTGGCGACAGGAAGAGAAGTTATTGCTGGAGATGGTTTGGCTGCAGTTGGTTATAGTTAAGAATGGAAACATGAGAGCAGTCCCATCAAGCTAGACAATGGTCGTAACCCGTTGAAAAAGAATGGTATGGTTGGCCATGTGATGGGCTGCAGAGCAGTTGAGGAAAACCTGGAGAAATCCTACACCACAATCAGAGGATGTTATTTGTGTTAAGACTGACTGCTTCAGTCAAAGCCCCCAATCAAAATATACGATTTCTGATTGTGGTGGGACCAACGCACTGTTAATTCAATCCCATCGTTCCACAGATTGGCTAACATATCATTTAAAACTTTCCAAATTAAAGAGACACCCAGCCAAACTGTACCATCTATTAGCCCCTGAATGAGGCTAACCAAACCAGGTGTCTTTAAGTCAATAAATTAACTGTGTGTTTAATAATTTAGTTCTTCTAATTAATGAAGATATAAACAGCATTTAAAATAGAAAAATTAGAGTCCTTGCAAATTTACAGTCCAATGTTGCTCCAAGTCCTCACAGGAAGTTGCTTTCCGTCTCTGGCGAATTTCAATAATTAATGACTTGCAAACACTTTCAACAGAATCAATCTGACTTGAGTTTTTGAGGGATAAAAGATTGTCACAGTCTAACTTCCCTTCAATTTAAATTACCAGAGATCTCTGTCTTGGCTTGATGGTTTAGAATTTTGAGATAATAATTAAACAGGCTAAATTCCTATTCCTTCAGTTTAAATGGCTGGGAGCTCTTAAGTGCTGACACCACAGCTGTTTCTGTGTCTGTCTGAACAAACTGTCTCACTAAAAGCCAGTTCAGAATTGAATTGTAACAAATGTATTGCATCAGGCTCACTCCCAGTGGCTGTTTCTATGGTAACGAGAATGCACCCTTTGAAACACTGTCCAAATGGCTGTTTCTAAGGCAATGAAAATGCATCTTCCTATAACTCCTAGGGCTTGCTGGTTCTTAAAGCAATACTAATCCCTTGCAAACCTTAAAGGCAAACAGCATATTCTGAAAAAAGAACTACAGGACCATGACACTTGTGATTTGGGTTAGGGCTGTTTTCAGTGATAGAAACCTGATTGGGAGAGATTCAAACAGGGAGCTGTGGGAAAGATATGGGCATGACTTTGGAGGTGACGACATGCAAGTGCTAGGTTACATTTTAAGGGAATTTCAATGATGGTTGGAACAACATTTTTATTAGAGATCTTGGTGAAATGACATTTAGATTTTTCTATTCAGTACTGAGCCCCAATCTTGCAAAAGGACAAAGATTCTTTGCAAAGATTTCAGAGCTTAACAGCGTGCATGATTATAGAGTTTGTGATCTTTGTTATGAAAATAGGCTCTCAGAACCGAATTAGGTTTTTATTGGAGAAAAGATAGGATCATCAGATCATAGGAAATAGGAGCAGGGGTAGGCCATTCAGCCTGTCGCGCCTGCTCTGCCAGTCAAACAGATCATCTACCTCTATGCCATTTCTCCCCGCTATCCCCATATCCCTTCATGTCATTAGTATCCAGAAATCTACTGGTTTTTTTTTCCATCTTGAACAAGCTCAGTGATTGAGCTTCCACAACCCTCTGGATAGAGAATTCCACAGATTCACCATCCTCTGAGTAACGAAATTGCTCCTGATCACCGTCTTAAATGGCCTGTCCCTTATTCGGAGACTGTCCCCTGGTTCTGGACTCACCAGCCGGAGGAAACCACCTATCCACATCTACCCTGTCATGCCCTGTAAGAATCTTGTAAGTTTCAATGTGATCACTTCTCATTCTTCGAAACTCGAGAGAAGATTGAGGGGGAAAGATAATCTGTGTCTTTAAATTGCTATAAGACTTGAACTGTGATTTTTAATTTGGACTGTGACACTAAGTCTAGACTAAGCTATTCACAATATATATTGACTTTGGTGAGGAAACTAAATGTAACATTTCCAAGTTTGCAGACGACACAAAGCTGGGGGGGAATGTGAACTGTGAGGAGGATGCAAAGAGGCTCCAGTGTAATTTGGACAAGTTGGGTGAGTGGACAAATGTATGGCAGATGCAGTACAATGTGGATAAATGTGACGTTATCCACTTTGGTTGTAAAAACAGAAAGGCAGATTATTGTATTAATGGTGATAGATTGGGAAAGGGGGAGGTGCAACGAGACCTGGGTGTCCTCGTACACTAGTCACTGAAAGCAAGCATTCAGGTGTAGCAAGCAATTAGGAAGGCAAATGGTATGTTGGCCTTCATTGCAAGAGGATTTGAGTACAGGAGCAAGGATGTCTTACTGCAGTTACACAGGGCCTTGGTGAGACCACATCTGGAGTATTGTGTGCAGTTTTGTTCTCCTTATGAGGAAGGATGTTCTTGCCGTGGAGGGAGCGCAAATAAAATTTACTGGGCTGATTCCTGGGGTGGCAGGATTGATGTATGAGGAAAGATTGGGTCGACCAGGCCTATATTCACTAGAGTTTAGAAGAATGAGAGGGGATCTCATAGAAACCCATAAAATTCTAACAGGACTTGACAGGCTAGATGCAGGGAGGATGTTTCCGATGGCTGGGGAGTCCAGAACTAGGGGTCACAGTCTCAGGATATGGGGTATGCCATTTGGAACTGAGATGAGAAGAGATTTCTTCACTCGGAGGTTGGTGAACCTGTAGAATTCTCTACCGCAGAAGACAGTGGAGGCCAAGTCATTGAAGGACATAGATATATTTCTTAATGCCAAAGGGATCAAGGGATATGGTGAGAAAGTAGGAACGGTACTGAATTAGACGAGCAGACCTGATCTTTTTTGAATGGTGGAGCAAGGCCGAATGGCCTACTCCTGCTCCTATTTTCTATGTTTCTATGTTTAGAGTGTACAAGTACAAAATCAAATCAACTTCAAGGAGGATAATAAATTTCAAGAATTCCCCACAGAGTCTCGGAAATGTGGAACACAATCATTGATGAAATCATTAATACTGTGGCTTTAGGTCCAAAAAAGAATTGGATAAATGCAATATTGTTGAAAATGGGATTAACGTTTGTAAGATAAGGTATTGATAAAGGTATTAAATCTTCACAGAAGTTTAAGGTTCCTTTGTTGCTGAAATGAAGAAAGTTTCACGTGTTGATGCTGGAGTATGAATAAGTATTCTTAATAGTTTGGGATTGGGGGAGAAATTCTATAGAGCTTTCCCTCAGGAAATTAAGACCAGGCCATTTGCTTCCACAGACCACAAAATCTAGTCCATTGTGAATTCAAGCAATCTATTAAGAAGATATTTTTTATTTCACAAGGTATGATTATTTCTAGTCACATCTATTAATTGCAAGGGTTTAGTAATTGGAGATCAATACAGTGAAAAAAAAAGTTTCTTGCATCACAAGCAATATGCTGGGAACCACTTATGTTTATAAATACTTATTCTTAGGCAGGAAATTCAACAATTCTCTCCCTCTCCCTTTTGAAAAATCAACTTGAGCAATAAGGTTGCAAGATATTTTGTACTTCTAGGCTTGAAGTAATAATTGGACATGATGGTGGTGTGCTGCCCTGTGCTGCAGTTGAAAAGATCTGCTGTTGCTGATAGCATGACCTTTTGACATGAAACCACGAGTGCTTCTATAAAGAGCTTCATTGCAACATTTTATATTTGATTTTCAACTTACTGTTCATACAGTGAAATCCAAGCTTTCAGACTCTTTGAAGGCGCTGTATGCTTTAGTTTTGATAATTAATAGTCCATAAAATTAAGAGCTTGCTGAAAAAAGATGCAACAAAAACATTCAATATTCCTGGAATGGTTTATTTCATGATTTTGGAGAAAATATATTCGCTTATTTCTCTCACTTGGATCTGACTGGCTCAAATGTAATTCATAGCACTAATCACAATTGAACAGATGGGCAACATTACCAACAAAAGTAAGCAAATGTGGTACTTTAACTTTCAATGATCAGTTACTAAGGATATATGAGAAATAATTAAGGAATCAAGTTGTTCCTTTTGTTGGGGATATGAGCCACGCTTTGTCGTATAGTAATCTCTAACTCACTGCAAGCAATGCTGCAGGAAATTGGAATTTAAAATAAATTTGTTATTGGGATATGGGCAAGGCTGGCAATGCTGCATTTATTCTCTGTTCCTGAGCTACCTTGGGAAGGTAGTGGTGGGCCTTCCCTTTTGAGCTGCTGCAATCCAAATGGTGGTGATGCTCTTTAGATCATCGAATTGTTACAACACAGAAGGAGGCCAATGGGCCTATAATGTCTGTGCCAGCTCTCTGCGAGGGCAGCTTAGCTAGTCCTCCTCCTCTGCCTTTCCCCCATAGTCCTGCAGATCTTTTCTTTTCAGATAATTATACAATTCCCTTTTGAAAGCCACTTGAATCTGCCTCCATCAGACTCTCTGGCAGTGTGTTCCCGATCCTAACTACTGGATGCGTTTATAAAAAAAAAAGTTTTTCTTCATGTCGCCTTTGGTTATTAGGCCATTCACTTTTAAATTAGCGCCCTCCTTGAACATTCTGCTAATATGAATAATTTCTCTCTATCTCCTCTGTCCAGTTCCCTCATGACTTTGAACACCTCTTAAGAATCTCTTCTCGACCTTCTCTAAGGGGAACAGCCCCAGCTTTTTCAATCTGTACATGTACCTGAAGTCTCTCCTCCTTGGAACCATTCTTGCAAATCTTTTATGCAGCCTCTCTAATGCTTTCCCATCCGTCCGAAAGTGCGGTGCCTAGAATTGGACACAATGTTCTAGTTGCGGCTGAGACTGTTTTTTAAAATTTTTTTTTTAAAATGTTTTTTACTCGTTTTGTGGGATGTGGGCACATTTATTACCCATCCCTAATTGCCCTTGAATTGAGTGGCTTGCTAGGCATTTCAGAGGGCTGTGGGTCTGGAGTCACATGCAGGATGGGACATTTCCTTCCCTAAAGGACATTAGTGAACCAAATCAATTTTTACAACAATCAACAATGATTTCATGGCCACCATTAAACCAGCTTTTTAATTCCTGATTTATTAATTGAATTCTAATTTCACCATCTGCCGTGGTGAGATTCGAACCCATATCCCAGGGCATTAGCCTGGGCTCTGGATTACTAGTCTAGTGACATTACCACTATGCCACTGCCTCTTCATCATAACTTCCTTTTTTTTGTATTCCATGCATCCATTTATAAACCGCATGATCCTGTACGGCTAACAGACTGCTTTGTCAACCTGGCCTGCCACCTTCAGTGATTTTTGCACCTGTATCCCCAGGTCCCTCTGCTCTTGCACCTTTTAGAATTATATCCTTTTATTTTTACATTGCCTTTCCTCATTCTTCTTTCCAAAATGCATCACATCACACTTCTCTGCATTAAATCCCATCTGCTACATGTCAGCCCAATCCACCAGCCTGTCTGGTGTCCTTGCAAAGTCCATCAATATCTTTCTCACGGTTCACGATACTTCCAGTTTTGTAACTTGCAGATTTTGAAACTGTACCCTGCACACCCACATCTAGGTCATTAATATAGAACCAGAAAAGCAGTGGTCCTAATACTGACCCCTAAGAACCCTACTGTATACTGTTCTCCAGTCTGAAGGACAACCATTCGTCGCTACTGTTTCTCGTCACTCAACCAACTTGTATCCGTGCTTCTACTGTCCCTTTTATTCCATCGGCTTCAGCTTTGCTGACAAGCCTGTTAAATGGCACTTTGTCAAACTACTTTTGGAAGTCTGTGTACACCACGTCAACCCTCTGTTAGCTCATCCAAAAACTCAATCAAGTTAGTTCAATATGATTTGCCCTTAAAGAAAAATCTGTGCAGGCCTTCCTTAATTAATCCACATTTCCTCAAGTGATAATTTTGTCCTGGATTATCGTTTCTAAAAGCTTTCCCACCACTGAGGTTAATGGGAAGTTCCAGGATATTGACCCAGTGATGAAAGAACTGGTATAGTCCAAGTTAGAATGGTCTGACTTCCATGTCTTGAGGGGTACATGATATAATGGTGTTTCCAAGGATTGTTGCTCGTCTGTCTTGTTGGATGAGGTCACAGGGGTGGGAGAGGCTACCATGGTAGTCTTGGTGAACAGACTGGAGAACCGTTGCAGTGCATCCTGTAGATAGATGGATCGCACTACAGCAGTGCATTGATGGGGTTGCCATTGAGTCTGATGACAGGAATGCTAATCAAGTGAACTGTTGTGTTCTGCATAATATTAAGTCTCTTGTGTTATTGGGGCTGCACTTGTCTGGCAAGTGGTGAATATTCCACCACACTCCTGATTTGAGACTTGAGGTGGATGAGTTTGAAAAGTCAGAAATTGAACCACATATTGTAGAATACCCAGCCTCTACCCTGTTCTTGTAATCATGGTCATGATACAGTTGGGGCAGTTCAGCTACTGGTCAGATGTGACCCTCAAAATGTTGCCAGCAGGGAACTTGGTATTAGTGATGATGAAAATCGGGGAGATGGCTGGGCAGTTATTGGTATGGCCTGAAGAAAAAGAAACTGGCAGAAATAGTGCCTTCATCAAATTAACCATTCTGAGAAACTGTTGGGTATCATCCAACTGTACTGATGGATAGAGCCAATCAATAGTTCAGCTATGCAATAAGAGACCTCTTAGTTTACTGTATAACCTGTGCATATATGTATTGTAATTGTGGCCTTGATTTTCCCCACACAATTTTTTGTCTTGCTGCCGGTAGTTTTCTCGTTTTTGTAATTGTTTGGGAATCAATACTTACTGCACTGAGTCTCAGTCAACACCTAATGCCCAATGATTTACATACATTCCTCATACTTTTCACAATTTGTACACTTCATTTACATGAAATGCAAGAGTATTCTGTAATGCCATATATCTCCGTTCCTAATTTAAATAGGTTTTGGAGAACCCTCAAATGCAGTGTACAAGGTTAAGTGTGAAATCCATGGGAGTAATAAACTGCAGCTAGATGGATATTAGAAGATTGGAATTATTTGGCAGTATTCAAATTAGAAGCTAGGTTTGCATTGATTACCTGATGAGCAGATGAAGTGTGTAAGTTTCAAAATGCATGTTATTCTAACCACAGATTATTAATTAGCTGACGTTAGAGTCCAGTGTGCTGAACTTGCTAAATGTTTAAAATGCTAATAACAAATTCTATCTTGCAGTGAAATGATCACATCAGTATTAAGATTTTCTATTGGTTTCAATTTCTTACTGTGCATCTTCTAGATTGTTTAATATGCCAGTGAGAAGTGCATATTACTGAATCTAGCATATGATTACCATATCAGCCTGTCAACAGCAACTGCTGGGCTCATCAGAACTTTAAACATACCAGGATATTCAATATTAAAATAGTAAAATTTTAAATTGCAACAGGAAAATCCCTAGTGGTTAGAATATGCTTTATGGTTACAGGAGATGTGTTGGTATATTGTAAGCAGAGGAACAGGAGTAGACCTTGCAGCCACTCTTATTCCCTTATTCAGTTAGATCATGACTGATTTGTACCTTAACCCCATTTACCCTCATTTTTGTCATGTCTCTTGAAACCTTTACCTCTGGAAAATCTATCGGGTTTTTTTTTTTTGCCATCTAAAAAAAATTCAATTGCCCAGCATTCACCAGCCTTTCAGGGGAACCAAGTTCCAGATATCTACTACCCTTTGTGTGAAGAAGTGTTTCTTGATTTTGTTCTGAATGGCTTCACTCTAAAATTAAAATTAATATTATGCACTCTTCTGAACTCCCCACCCAGAGGAAATAGTTTATCTATGCTATTGAATTGAACATTAGCACTTTAAACAAAAATGCCATCAGTTTAGCTGTTTCTGAATATATAATTGCCTCACCTGGCTGGAAAATATTTCAGCCTGCTGATGGGGTGAATCTATAACTGTACGCTTTAATAATTTTCTTTTAATTTATATTTTAGAACATCTAACGAAGCAAAGATGAGGCGCTATCAGTAACTTGCAGAACATAATAGTTCAAGAATAAGTATTAGTAATGTTGGTGGATATTAGTGTTGGCGAACTGTTAAATATGTCCGAAGCAAGGTACTTTTTAAATTTGATCAATACAAGAAACTGTTCTTCTGAAGCCCACTTTCTACCCATTTTCCCCCCTCCCCCAGTGACTAATGGTTCCGTTAATTCTTCAATCAGAGAGCAGATACTTAGCTGTTTTCCTCAGATGTGTTAACAAAAGGTGCACATGTTCAGGAAATGAATTCCGCTAGCTTTTTCTTCCTTCACTCATGAAATCTGGTGTTCCAATAAAATGCTCCACGTAGTAGGCTGGTGGTAAATGATGGTGGAATCTAATCTAATTCAAATCCTACTTGAGACCAGTATGAACTTTTCGTCTCATAGTCCCTTTTGTTCTTCCTGTTCAAATGCTACCTCGCAAAATAACACTCAATTTCAGCTCATTTCTCTCCTTTCCACCCTCCCCCCCCCCCCCCCCCCCCCCCCCAATCCTAGTCACTTCCCCCAGGTATAATTCCCTCCCTAAGCCTCTCTTTCTTCCTTTGTGAAATGCTCCACAAAACTTTGACCAAGCTTTTGCGTATCTGCCGTAATAAGTCCTTATTACGTGTTGAATTTTGTTTGATGATGCTCCTATGAAGCACGTTGAGATGTTCTGCTACGTTAAAGAAATGTTGTTTTTGTAACCTCACACTCTGGTCTGAAGCCAAGGATCCTGACCCAAAGCCTTAGTTTATCCGACTCTGAGAATTCCTCAAGGAGTATACAAGAATGGCATTCAGTGACTTTCCGTAAAAAAAGCTCATCATTGCCTTTTTAGCCCTTTCTTCACCCTCTTGCCCCAAAAAACAGGATTGGGATGGGAGCGTGAACTTTGGGTGCAATACTGTGCTTCAATGTACAGTTATGTTAAAATAACTGGAATAAGCTGATATGTAAAATAATTTTGAGCTGCTTTTTTTCTTAAACCCTGCTTTGTGCAAAACTTTATTTCTGTTGCAGACTGGATTCAGAGAAAATGTTAGTTTTGATGTTTGTCCCAGAATTTGGGTTCTGCGTGCTGTAAATTAGGAAGTCATCAGGTGCTATTTGCAGCTAATGTCTTATTTCCGGTGTTTGCACAAGTCGATAAATAGAATTGATTTTTTTAAACTTTTCAATTTGTTCCTCACTGGCAAATGTTCTACCATTATTACATATTGCTACAAAGATTTGTTTACCAATTGCTGTAAAGCAAGAATGAGGTGAAAATTTTGGATATTCTCCAAACTTTAGTAGTAATACCAATAAATTTTCATAGGAATTTCTTTGCAGTTGCATATGTTCCAGTTTTAGTCGGGATATATGTTCCTAGCTAATTGGATTCGTCATTGTTCAGTAAACAATCCTGAGATTCCAGGGCAGATTGCCTTGTTCAGAAAGTGAATGTAGAAGTGTGAAGTGACTTGATGGGAAAATAGTATTTTGCATTGTATGTTGAGCTGAGCTGTAAAATTTGATCTTTTACAGAATTTCTCAAAGTCCGATCACATGATCCAGAAGAAGCAATAAGGCATGATGTCATTGTATCCATTGTAACTGCTGCTAAAAAGGATCTCTCACTTGTTAATGACCACCTGCTAAACTTTGTAAGAGAAAGAACATTAGACAAACGGGTAAGAAAATTTCAATATTTTTCCCCCTCTTTCCCTTGTAATGTTATGCGACTTTCAATTTGTTCCTGGGCTGGCATTGACTCTTTTATACTGTTCCCCAGAAGGTCCACAAGAGCAGCTTGGAATAGCAGTCCTTTCTTTATCCCGTCTTTTCCTTTTTATAACCTCTTTCCTTCCTTCATTTTGAAAAGTATCTGGGTTTAGATCTTCAGTTCTTTAGTGTGTCACTGCTGAGGTCAGGATATCACTATATGGTGAACTAGAACTGCTAAATTGCTTTCTGTCATTTCTCTTGTGGCAGATTTTGTGTTTCATTGTAAAATGCTGATGATAGAAACCTGGAGTTAATGGCATTGTTTTTTTCCAATTAGGAGGATGGAACAAGATGGGACCACAGATTTCTCTAATTTTTAGACATGTACAGCAGTATCACCAGTAGTTCTGGTGGGAAGGGGAACTGATATGCATGAGATAGTTGATGTCATCTACCTAAGTTTTCTCCCGACTATGAGATTCTTCATGAACCCTTAGCATACCACTTCAGCTGACCTGGGATGAGTGCTGACCACTATGGAGTTTCTGGTCTACCTCCTATAATTTACAGTTTAACCAAATATCTTAAGTAAATTGTCGCTGATTAGAGGTTACATTTATTTCCCAATAGTGCAACACATCCGAGATGCTTAACACATGCTTAAGCATTACTGTTGCATAAATATTTATAGATATGTCATACATGCTTTAAGCAGCATGACTGTAAAGCTGCTTGTTGTATTTGCAACACTGTTGGTAACCCACAGCAACAGGTTACAAATTGCTCAGTTTTGCAATGGGAGGTTTTTTGTCTTGTCTTGTTAGATGTGTTGTGTGAATCAGTTCCCCTACCCCTTTAAGTAGAGTACATAATCAAGTTAAATTGTTTGCATTTATACCCATTTGGTTCTTTTCTGGTACATGTATGTTTGCATGTGCATATGTGCACATGAGTGCATGCAATGGTTTCTTCATAAAATAATACCTTTTTTTTCCCCCTCCCCAGTGGAGAGTGCGAAGAGAAGCTATGATGGGACTGGCACAGATCTACAAAAAGTACTGCTTGCAAGCTGAGGCAGGAAAAGAAGCTTCCAAACAGATTTCATGGATTAAAGACAAACTGTTGCATATATACTACCAAAACAGCATTGATGACAAGTATGTGAATATGTTTGTGGTAAAATGTAATGGAGGTGATTGTGGGAATCACCAACTTAGACAGAAATTAGTGTCATGGTTGCATCTGTTATCACACAGTAGAGATAATCAAAACTGCAATTTGGATATTGAATACCTGGGTTGGGATGGGGGTAATCAATTCCCTGCCATTACTATTACTTTGTGTTACTAGAGTACTCTCACATCTTGATTAATTTGTATTGGACTTCAGTTACAGAAAACATGGTCATAATTTTTTTAAAAAGCAAATACCATAAATTCTGGGAATCTGAAATAAAAACATTCGCTGCTCCACCCTCTCCCTTTTTTTTTTATTTTCCTGTCCCTTTTCATGGTCTCTAGCATCATCTTCCAGTTTTGATGAATGTTCATCTCTCTCTCTCTGTCTCTCCACAAATGCTGCGTGACCTGACACTTTCCAGGATTTTTTTTAAATATATAAAATTTGTCTAATTAAAATACTTATGAAAATGTAATTAGATTAGAACATTACAGCGCAGTACAGGCCCTTCGGCCCTCGATGTTGCGCCGACCTGTGAAACCATCTGACCTACACTATTCCATTTTCATCCATATGTCTATCCAATGACCACTTAAATGCCCTTAAAGTTGGCGAGTCTACTACTGTTGCAGGCAGGGCGTTCCACGCCCCTACTACTCTCTGAGTAAAGAAACTACCTCTGACATCTGTCCTATATCTATCACCCCTCAACTTAAAGCTATGTCCCCTCGTGTTTGCCATCACCATCCGAGGAAAAAGACTCTCACTATCCACCCTATCTAACCTTCTGATTATCTTATATGTCTCTATTAAGTCTCCTCCTCTTCTCTCCAACGAAAACAACCTCAGGTCCCTCAGCCTTTCCTCGTAAGACCTTCCCTCCATACCAGGCAACATCCTAGTAAATCTCCTCTGCACCCTTTCCATAGCTTCCACATCCTTCCGATAATGCGGTGACCAGAACTGCACGCAATACTCCAGGTGCGGTCTCACCAGAGTTTTGTACAGCTGCAGCATGACATCGTGGCTCCGAAACTCGATCCCCCTACTAATAAAAGCTAACATACCATATGCCTTCTTAACAGCCCTATTAACCTGGGTAGCAACCTTCAGGGATTTATGCACCTGGACACCAAGATCTCTCTGTTCATCTACACTACCAAGAATCTTCCCATTAGCCCAGTACTCTGCATTCCTGTTACTCCTTCCAAAGTGAATCACCTCGCACTTTTCCGCATTAAACTCCATTTGCCATCTCTCAGCCCAGCTCTGCAGCCTATCTATGTCCCTCTGTACCCTACAACATCCTTCGGCACTATCCACAACTCCACCGACCTTAGTGTCATCCGCAAATTTACTAACCCACCCTTCTACACCCTCTTCCAGGTCATTTATAAAAATGACAAACAGCAGTGGCCCCAAAACAGAACCTTGCGGTACACCACTAGTAACTAAACTCCAGGATGAACATTTGCCATCAACCACCACCCTCTGTCTTCTTTCAGCTAGCCAATTTCTGATCCAAAGCTCTAAATCACCTTCAACCCCATACTTCCATATTTTCTGCAATAGCCTACCATGGGGAACCTTATCAAACGCCTTACTGAAATCCATATACACCACATCCACTGCTTTACCTTCATCCACCTGTTTGGTCACCTTCTCGAAAAACTCAATAAGGTTTGTGAGGCACGACCTACCCGTCACAAAACCGTGCTGACTATCGCTAATGAACTTATTCTTTTCAAGATGAGTATACATCCTGTCTCTTATAACCTTTTCCAACATTTTACCCACAACCGAAGTAAGGCTCACAGGTCTATAATTACCAGGGCTGTCTCTACTCCTCTTCTTGAACAAGGGGACAACATTTGCTATCCTCCAGTCTTCCGGCACTATTCCTGTCGACAATGACGACATAAAGATCAAGGACAAAGGCTCTGCAATCTCCTCCCTAGCTTCCCAGAGAATCCTAGGATAAATCCCATCTGGCCCAGGGGACTTATCTATTTTCACACTTTCCAAAATTGATAACACCTCCTCCTTGTGAACCTCAATCCCTTCTAGCCTAGTAGCCTGAATCTCGGTATTCTCCTCGACATTTTCTTTCTCTACTGTAAATACTGACGCAAAATATTCATTTAACGCTTCCCCTATCTCCTCTGATTCCACACACAACTTCCCACTACTATCCTTGATTGGCCCTAATCTAACTCTAGTCATTCTTTTATTCCTGATATACCTATAGAAAGCCTTAGGGTTTTCCCTGATCCTATCCGCCAATGACTTCTCGTGTCCTCTCCTTGCTCTTCTTAGCTCTCCCTTTAGATCCTTCCTGGCTAGCTTGTAACTCTCAAGCGCCCTAACTGAGCCTTCACGTCTCATCCTAACATAAGCCGCCTTCTTCCTCTTGACAAGCGCTTCAACTTCTTTAGTAAACCACGGCTCCCTCGCTCGACAACTTCCTCCCTGCCTCACAGGTACATACTTATGAAGGACACGCAGTAGCTGCTCTTTGAATAAGCTCCACATTTCGATTGTTCCCATCCCCTGCAGTTTCCTTCCCCATCCTACGCATCCTAAATCTTGCCTAATCGCATCATAATTTCCTTTCCCCCAGCTATAATTCTTGCCCTGCGGTATATACCTGTCCCTGCCCATCGCTAAGGTAAACCTAACCGAATTGTGATCACTATCACCAAAGTGCTCACCTACATCTAAATCTAACACCTGGCCGGGTTCATTACCCAGTACCAAATCCAATGTGGCATCGCCCCTGGTTGGCCTGTCTACATACTGTGTCAGTAAACCCTCCTGCACACACTGGACAAAAACTGACCCATCTAAAGTACTCGAACTATAGTATTTCCAGTCGATATTTGGAAAGTTAAAGTCCCCCATAACAACTACCCTGTTACTCTCGCCCCTGTCGAGAATCATCTTCGCTATCCTTTCCTCTACATCTCTGGAGCTATTTGGAGGTCTATAAAAGACTCCCAACAGGGTGACCTCACCTCTCCTGTTTCTAACCTCAGCCCATACTACCTCAGTAGACGAGTCCTCAAACGTCCTTTCTGTCGCTGTAATACTTTCCTTGATTAACAATGCCACACCCCCCCCCCTCTTTTACCATCTTCTCTGTTCTTACTGAAACATCTAAATCGCGGAACCTGCAACATCCATTCCTGCCCCTGCTCTACCCATGTCTCCGAAATGGCCACTACATCGAGATCCCAGGTACCAACCCATGCTGCAAGCTCACCCACCTTATTCCGGATGCTCCTGGCGTTGAAGTAGACACACTTTAAACCAGGTTCTTGCTTGCCAGTGCCCTCTTGCGTCCTTGTAACTTTATCCCTGACCTCACTACTCTCAACATCCTGTACACTGGAACTACAATTTAGGTTCCCATCCCCCTGCTGAATTAGTTTAAACCCCCCCCAAAGAGCACTAGCAAATCTCCCCCCCAGGATATTGGTACCCCTCTGGTTCAGGTGAAGACCATCCTGTTTGTAGAGGTCCCACCTACCCCCAGAAAGAGCCCCAGTTATCCAGGAAACCAAAACCCTCCCTCCTGCACCAACCCTGCAGCCACGTGTTCAACTCCTCTCTCTCCCTATTCCTCGCTATCGCTATCAAAGATAAGCACCCCTTCCAAAATGGGACAATCTTAAAATTGACACTTCATTAAGATATTGGGTATTCTTGACATCATGGTTTTTGTGACTACCCTCAATGAATGGCTCCACTGGCTTCTGGTCGTTGTCTCCATTTAGCTCAGGGTTATCCAACATACAGCCTGCGGGCCAGAATCTGGCCCACAAAAGGTTTCCATCCAGCCCCCGGGTGTAAACAGTACCCGGGCCGTTCCTCATCCTCGCCAGGGGTCTGTGACTGGAGATGGGAAATTTCCCACTGGCGGCTTCTTGCAGAGTGGCCTTTTTAAAAACATCACACTGTCCGCTTCTTCGCTGCTGAAGCAGGAACACGCTTCCCAACTTTGACAGATTCAAGGTTTTTTGTATTTTTTTTTAAAAGCCTGTTTGAAAACCCTGAATCTGTCTGATGTTGGGAAGCACGTTCCTGCTTCAGCAGCTGTCAGCTGTGAAACTGACAGCACAGTGTTTTTAAGAAACTGACCAACCACAAAATTGCTGTGTTGAGTGCACCTGATCAGTGCAACTGTCAGACAGAGAAACGGGGGGTGTGCGGAGAAATAGATGGGAGTTTGTTGGCAATAGAGTGGATCTGAGGTGAGCTGCTGGACGCCATGCTCTGTTAGCAGTGGCATAAGCTGGATGCCAGCTCTTGAAACAAAATTTAGCATCGCCTAACTTCTCCAGTCAATTTTTACTGTTTTGTTTACCAAAATAAATTGTCATGGTTCTTGGCTGTGAAATTCTCATTGTCGCTTTCAGCATTGACAGCAACAAAGCTTCCTACTGAGGATAATAATTGTAGATCAGTGGCGGGTAGTCAATGGGGAGAAATGAAAATGAGTAATTTCTGGAACCCCAAGCAGGATGGGCCTCGAGTATGGTTGCTAAATTCTTAAGTGTCATTTACTTGATCATCACATCCTTGCACTATATGGAACCTTGCCTGAATCTCTGAGACAGGGCCTTGTATCATGTGCCTGCAGGTTTGTCGGCTGGAGAGTTTGGAGAACTGATATGATGAAGACTTAGCTTTTTGCAGATTGTAAACTTTCAGCCCTCTTGTCTTTTTGAACATGAGCTTTATTTGTTACCAAGTTATATTAACTAATTTCTAATAGATAGCATTACTGCATATCTGAAACTTTCAGTGCCATCGCCACATAATGTTGCTTTGATCACGCAAAAGGTTATGCAATTTGCTGGTGCTTGCTTTGGCTTGGGCACAGTGAAAATTGAATCTTTCTGCTATGTTACTTCACTTAGTGAGAGGGACTGAAGGAAAAAAATTATTCATTTTTAATTGTGCCCCTTCTGGGCTTCTACTTTAATATACTACGGCATTGTGACGCTGTGACACTGAGCGTCTTGAGCATCTAAGCATGTACTAAAAAATAGTGTTATGTCATAATTCAAAAAACACATATATCTAGAGGCAAGTGTCGGTTGTGATTTTTATTTATAATATATATAAATAAAATATAAATTCAGCCGTTATATCAGTCAGTCACTAATCCTTGCCCACTTACGACATCTTCCAAAAAATGTACAGTGCATTACATAACATGGCACTTTTGAAATGGCAGTTTGAGATCGTGCTTTTGTAAACCGTTAAAGACCAGTTTCAGTCTTTGAACTTCTTGATCGTTGCAGAATGGATAAACAATTAATATCCCTAGGGCATTCTGCGGATACACTGGTAATTCTTGGATACAAACATACGAATTAGGAGTAGAAGTAGACCATTCGGCCCCTCGAGCCTGCTCTGCCATTCAATAAGATCATTGCCGATCTGTTCTAAATTCCACGCTCCCATCTATCCCCGTTAACCCTTCATTCCCTCGCCTAACAAAAATCTATCTACCTCTGTAACAAAAATCTATCTACCTCTGCTCTAAAAATATTTAATGACCCTGCCTCCACCACCACCTGAGGGAGAGAGTTCCAAAGTATCTCAAACCTCGGAGAAAAAATTTCTCCTCATCTCTGTCCAAAAAGGGTGACCCCCCCAATGTTAAAACAGTGCCTCCTAGTTCTGGACTCACCCACAAGAGAAAACATCTCTCCACCTCCACCTTGTCAAGACCATTCAGGATCTTATGAACTCCCATCGAGTTTCCCCTCACTCTTCTAAACTCTAGTGAAAACAAACCCAGTCTGTCCAACCTTTCCTCATAAGACAACCTACTCATTTCAGGTATCAATCTAGTGAACCTCCTCTGAACAGCCTCCAATGCATTTACATCCTTAAATAAGGAGACCGAAACTGTGCACAGTATTTGAGATGTGGTCTCACCAATGCCTTATATAACTGAATAACTCCACACTTGACACAGTTCTGTTTCTGGGCACCTTTATCTTTTATATAAAAAAAAATCATCTTGAGTGTATAAGCTTGCTTTAGTGGGGCGAGGGGAAAGGTGGTGAAGTAATTGTGCCTCAACACAGAGAGCACTGTCATCAGAATCTACAGCCCCACTGTAATTATTCTTCCTTCTATAATCTTTACAACCTTGGCTAGGCTTTCTTTAATTGCAACCTTTATCACTAATCGTTCCTCTGCTAAATGCACTTTTAATAATGATGCTGCTTTCTGAAGCTTTTCAAATTCCACTCTTGAATTTCTTAACCCTCCAGCTAGTTCGGTTTGCTAGTTAAGGAGCTTTTTGTCTTTCCCCTTATTACCCAAGTCAGGGCAGAACACTTGGTCCTCCATAATCTTGGTCCACTTCAATTTACCGAGTGAATATTTAAGAACATTTGGTACCTATGGTTAGCTCATACTGGTTTGAAGTTCATCACAAAGTAAGTTTAATTGTATATCTTAACCAGCTGTGGGCTTTACCTTCTGTCCCTCACCTGTCAGTAAGACGGCATCTAGTTTTCTGTTGGGACCAATGATTGCTTCTTGTTCTTCACTGCTGGCACAAGCCATCAAACTGCTACTATCACAGCTCCAAAATGAATTCCCCTCACCCCCACAAATACAATTAAATATAACTCATTATTGTCTGCTTACCTCTGGGACTGATAAGAAGTCATCACTCCGTGTGAGGATGGTCATTCTCAATGCTATTCTCCTGGGTCTGGATGTTCGAGTTTTCTTTTTTTTTTAGTGGTATTTTCATGTCTATCCTTTTATGCTGTATCTGTGATACTCCTGTAGTAAAAATGCTCAAGAATAAAAATTTTGTTTTAAAAAGATTCCTATTTCAAACATCTTTCCTGGTCTACTCATCGCTACAAACTTGGCATAGAGCGGGAGCTGTGTTATAGTCCATGGCTGGAATTTTATGCCCCCTCCCCTCCCCCAAGAACGGGCTGGTGGGAGGTGGGGGGGGTGTAAAATGGAGTGGGAGGCTCCGGGGTGGGGTGGGGGCCCCTTCCCAACTCTCTCCTGACCGCCGCCATTTTTGCACGAGGTGCTAGCCTGCCCCGGGCTAATCAGGGCACTTAAGTGGCCACATTAGAACCTCCGTCCGCTGCCACGAGGATCTTACAGTTGGCAGGCGGGTGGCCTAGGCCTGAGAAAAGCCGCCTATAAAAAGTAGGCAGCCTTCTGACGGCCTGTGGGGTGGGGGCCCCTCATTGGGCACATAGTGCCATATGCCCAATGGAGAGCCATCCCCGGTACCCCAGCGCCCACTTTCTTTGCCGGGGCTTGACCAGTCATCCTCGGCAAGGCCCCAAAAACGTATCTTTTTTTTCCGTGCGCTCTCTCTCACCTTGATCATGAAGCTGCGTTGCAGTCCCAGCAGTGGCCGCCGCTGCCGGTGGAGCTGCTGGAAGTAAGAGCTGCCGGCCCGTTGATTGACTGGCAACTCCATTAGGCGGGACTTCCTGCCTCAATGAGGAGAAAGTCCTGCCTCAGACCAATTAAGGGCCTGGGGACCGTAAAAGCCAGTCTGGATCCCCAGGCCTGGCGGAGGTGGGATCGCCGCCAACTTATTGGTCGGTGGACGGCTCCCGTCCAACAAGCAAAAAGTTTTGGCCAATGTTTTCGTGGTTTTGAGTCCACCCCGCGTTTCCTTTCTGATTTAAGATTTTCTGCAAACTGCTAGTATTTTATTTTTAGTGTTACAACCACTCAGGATAATGCCAGCAATCAAAATATATGATTCTGAACGCGGTGGGAGTAACGCACCATCAGTTCAGTCCAGTCGCTTCACAGGTCACATCATATATTTTTAAGCTTTCCAAATCGAAGCATGCAGCAGCCGAATTGAAACAATCTAGTAACCCTCGAATGAGGCAAAATAAAACCAGGTATCTTTAGCTATCAACAAATTAAGATTTTAGTTTTTTTTTAAAAAAAAAAGTAATTAAACACCACTTAGATAAACCAATATCTAACCAGATAAACCAGACCTTGTATCTTATTTTTTTAAAAAAAAGCTAACTCCCGCATTGGCATACATATACGCAAACTAACAGTAGTTTGGTTTTTAATTAGCTACCCGAAAAAATAGAAAAGAAGTCTTTGCAGATTACGCTTCAGACAAATGGTCTTCTGATACAACACAGTCAGAGTTCACTTATAGCCTTCCAAGGTCCGATGAGAAAAGGGCCCTTCCAGAGATAGGGGTTTAACAGTTCAGTTTGGCAGTTGCAATATTAAACTCTTTTTTTTCCAGCGATGAACACAGCAGATCAACAATTTGTTATTTTTAAGGAATTAATTTGGCTTGAAGCTTTTTAGAAGTTTGAGAGAGAAACTATCCAGGGTCTTAATTCTCTTAGAGAGCGAGCTCTCCTATTTATTTCATGTGCTGGATCAGTCTGTGAACTCTGTGTCACTGCTAGCCAGTTTCAAAGCCAACATGGATAAATTGAAGCCCTGTTCGCCCCCTCTGTATGGTTGTTGCTAGGCAACCAGAATGCACTTTGGCTTACAGTCTCTGGACCTTGCTGCCTTAAAGGCACACCACAATATTTCCCGAGGAGAAAAAAACAGGATCTTGACATGTTTACTCCAGTATCAGTCTCCAACCCTTGATGTCTCCAGGATTCTCCATCCCTATATTCTGTTAGAATTTTCAGGGTATAACAGAGAGCTTGCTAAGTTTGGTAACTGCCACTATTTCTTGCACCAAATAACTATCATGGAGATTAATTATGACCTGAGAATTTGAGCATACATGTACATAACTGGCCTACCCATCCATTGCCAGATCTAGTCTGAGCACGACCATACCTTGCTGCTGTCTGCCAAAATTGCTCACTGTTCCAGCATCACTCTGGAGATTAAGTAGAACTCTAGAATTCTTTTACTCTATGACCAACCATGTTCTTAAATCCTCTTTTCTTTGCTCACTGCAGTGTCCTCCCATTCTTCTCGACAATGTTCCTGCCAAGCTATATGGGTGCATGGCTGCACAGCAGCCTGGAAGGTACCGTGCAGGCTGTGCTCAATGATAAATAATTTGTATGTGCAGCTGCATAAAAAAATTTCAAGAGACTGCCACACTGGAAAAAAACTGACTGCGCAACTAAAAAGTGCACATTGCTCTGGATGCAGCTGTGTTCTTTCATCTCCCATCCCAATTAGCCCTGAAACCCAGTCTCTTTAGACCCCCATTTCTTTCTGCACTGTTTCCAAACTTATGTTGTCTATGACCTCTGATCCCCTGCTCACTTGATTTCTAACCATCCCTTCTCTTCAGATACAGCCCCTCTTCCCTTAAACAATTATCCCTTCCTCAACAAGCAACCGTGGACTTCTCAGCCCTTGCCAAACAACTCCATCTCCATGGTGTCAGTTTTCAACTTCTACATTTTTGCAAATAGCGCCCAGCTATTCCACCTTTTTCAACTTCTGGACTGCCTCTGTATTGTCAGGTTGCTTGACCAGTTTTCAGGGAAGACCAAAGCCATTGCTTATTTTCCCTGATGAAAACTGTCATCCTCTCCACTGGTTCCATTACCATTCTAAATGGCAGGAGACTCGAAACTGTCGAGGAACAATTAAATTTGAATGTCTGTGTATGCAAGTCACTAAAAACTAGTGCACTGGTGCAAAAATAAATCAAAAAGGCGAATGGAATGTTGGCCTTTGTATTCCAGTCCTCTTGATGTAAAGGAACAGAAGTTATCCTTCAGTTATACATAGTCTTGGTCAGACTCCATTTTGAAGATTCAGTTCATTTTTTGCACCACATTGTAAGGATATGCTGGTCTTGGATGGTGTACAGAATGATGACTGGGACTCAAAGGGTTGAATTATAGTATTGGTTAAATAAACTTGGCTTGTATTCTCTTGAGTTTCAAACATTGGGTGTGATCTAATCAGTGTTTAAAATAGATTATCTGCATCTATCATATTGAATTTCTATGTCCTTTAATAGGACAAAATCATAAATTTAGAACTAGGCAATTTAGGAGTGAAATCAAAAAGCACTTTTTTTTTTCTATTTGAGGGTAATGGAAATCTGGAACGTGCTCCCTCAAAAGGATGGCTGCTGGGCCAATTAAAATTTTCAAGACTGCAATAGATCCTTTTTAGGTAAAGGTATTGATGGACATGGATCAAAGATGGGTAAATGGAGTTTAGGTAGAGTAGCCATAACCTGATTTAAATGGTGGAACAGGCTGAAGGAGCTGAATGGCCTTCTCCTGTTCCTATGTTCCGATTACTCTCCCCAGCTGCTGTCTTGGGCTGAAGCAGACCATTCATAACTCTGACATCCTGTTCAACTCTGAGCTGAATTTCAGGTTGCAGGTCTCCTTCTAAAAGACCATCTACTACCACCTCTGCAGCATTATCTTTGTTCAACCATAGCCCCTTCGCTGCTGAAATATTTACACTTGGCTATGCCACATCTGAACTTAACAGCAATGCTCTTCTGGCTGGCTTCCTATTCACCACCCTTCATGAACTCTCAACTTGGTCAAAGCTCTGCTGTATGCAAGTTGTTTAATTAATTTGCATGAGTTTTTTGATGAGTTAACAGAGAAAGTTGATGAGGATAATGTGGTTGTTGTGGTGTACATGGCCTTCCAAAAGGCATTTGAGAAAGCATCACATAACCGGTTAGTTGGTCAAGTTAGAACCCATGGAATAAAAAGGACAGTAGCAGCATGGATATGAAATTGGCTGAGTGGGCATAGGTGTGTGTGCGTGTGCGCGTGCGTGTTCTAGACATTGGTGTACACGGGATTGCACAATGTGTGGATGACGATACTTGGAACCATTGTGAACGGTGAGTATAGTCATAAACCGCAAGAGGTCATAGACAGGCTGGTGGAATGGGCTGACAATTGACAGATGGAATTTAATGCAGAAAAGTGTGAAGAGATTCACTTGTTTGTAGGAAGCATGAGGAAAGGCAATATAAAATAAGGGTACAAGTCTAAAGGGGCTGCAGGAATAGAGGGACCACAGGGTATATTTGTACCATTCATTGAAGGTGGCAGGCAAGGTTGAGAAAGTGGCTAATAAAGCATACAGGAACCTGGACTTTATAAGTCGGGGCATAAGAGAACAAAAAGCAAGGAAGTTATGATAAACCTGTATAAAACATTAGTTTGGCTTCAACTGGAGTAGTGTGTCCAGTTCTGGGTACTACACTTCTGGAATGATGCGAAGGCATTAGAGTGGGTGCAGATGAGATTCACAAGAATGGTTTCAGGGATGAGGAACTTCAGTTAAGTGGATAGATTGGAGAAGAGAAGATTATCAAAGAGGTGCTCAAAGTCATGAGTCTAAACAGAGTAGATAGGGAGAAACTGTTCCCATTGGCATAATATTTGAGAACCAGAAGGCTCCGATTTAAGGTGATTGGCAAAAGAAGCAATGGCGACATGAGGGAAGCACCTTTTTTTTTTAAGTCAGCGAGTGGTTAGGATCTGGAATATACTGCCTGAGGGTATGGTGGAGGCAGATTCAATTGTGGCTTTCAAAAGAAAATTGGCTAATTATCTGGAGAAGATTTGCAGGGCTTTGGGGAAAAGGCTGGGGAGTGGGACGAGGTGAGTTGTGCTTGTAGAGAGCTGGCATGGACATGACTGGCTGAATGGCTTCCTTCTGTGCTGTAACCAAAAAATGATTCTGTTGTCCTGCGCTATGTCTGTTTGCTCATAACCCCTGTCTTTTGACTCGCATTGGCTACCTGTCACTTAATACAATAAATGTAAAATATTAAAGACTTGTATTTATTTAGTGCTTTTCATGACCACCGAATGTCTTAAAGCGCTTTACAGCCAATTAAGTAGGTTTTTTTTTGAGTGTAGTCACTGTTGTAATATAGGAAATTTCATTTTCCTCCTCTTTAAATTTTTAGTTCTATTTTTGCAATTGCATCTCTTCAATTCGCATACGGGTGCATATCTGAGGGAGGAAATTAAAACGAGGACATCAGAGAAAGGATGATTGTAAAGAAGGGAAATCCTGGAAGGACTGTGCCAATTTTGAATTAAGAGATGGAAGTTTGTGCAAACAGTTCTATTTAACTGTATATAAATGGGAGCTCTTTATTGCATCCACCCCAATCCAAGGATTTTGTTCCTCTGACTTTCATTTTGTGTACACTTCCTCTTGTAGTAGCAGGATCTTCGACCACTCGAGTCCTACTCTGAGTTCCTCTCTAGACATCGCCACTTCCCTCTCCTTCAAAAAGCTTCTTGAAACTCACCTTTTCATCACCTTAATCTCTCCCTTCTGGTCGTTGTGTCCACCTGTCTGTGTAATACCGTGGGGCATTTTTTACATTAAGAATGCCATAAAGAAGCAAATCGTTGTCATTGCACTTTTCCTTTGCTTGGTATGAATCTGGTTTCAATTGATATTCTGCATTGTGTTTTGATGTGTTACTTTCCTACCTCCTATATTGTTTCTCTCCTGTTCTTAAACATAGCCATTGATTGTCATAATTTTTGATCAAGTGACCATACTATGAAAATCAAGTAAATAGTCTGATCCATTGGCTTTGAGTGGGTTTTGACACTGAAAATTCATAACCCAAAATTGAAGAAAATATTGAAATGAAATGAAGCATGTTTTTTCAAAATTTTTGTAACTTGTACTCTTGATAATGCACAAATCATCCAACTCTAAATTGAACTTGTGATCTTTTAACTTCTGCAGTTTATTCCTATATTATATGCCATCTTTACCCAGAAGCCACCATGGCAGCTCCATTCAAAAATTTTGCGACTTGCAAGTCAAAAATTTGCAAACAATTATAGTGTTGCATAGTTTTAGAATCAATCAGAATTAATTACTTGGACTGTAGCCATGTGCTACTTAGCTCTGCGTAATTTGGAGAATGATTGCCGTTTCCTCTCATTGCTTTTGGACACCAAGCATTTTCAAAACAGCCCTTGAATGTTTACCAGTTGAGATTTTATAGCCTGCTGTTTTGAAGGTTTCCTTTGTTAATTGTCCTAGTAGTTGATGTCTTGTGTAGATTGAAGTGATAATTTGAAGAAAAATACAAACTCCAATGCTGTAAGGATGAAGATTAAATTATTCACTATGCTGTATTTCGAAATGGTTTCGTAAACCTGCTTTAGCTTTATTATTGCAGTCTGTATGCACTGTGATCATAAACTGCTTTTGTGCTTTTTTTTTGTCTGCGCATTTTATTTCTTGGAATACTACAGTGTGGACAACTGATCAACCATATTGAAATATGTTGAAGTAGTAGAACAAAATATTTTTCCACGGATGAAGTGTCAGAAAAGCATTTTTTTTGGTGAATAAAAATGATCAACGTTGCAGCGTCTAATATATATGCCTAGCCAAATAGGTTTGACCTTGGTATGGAGAAGTGGCCTCTTCTGTGCAGTATTGGTTGCTATAATTTTTTTTGGGCATCATTATCTAGTGGCTGAGCTCAAAAGTGATTACTGCTTTGAAAGTGTTAACTGAGCTATTTGCTTTTATGTGAATTTTTTTTTAGCTATACTTGAATGCAGACTTCAGTTGGTCAGCATTAAAGCCAAACCAAAGTGAGCATTAAATTCTTAAACAGCTTTTGAATTCTAATTTACAGGTTACTTGTTGAACGAATATTTGCGCAGTACATGGTGCCTCACAATTTGGAGACTTCAGAAAGGATGAAGTGTTTGTACTACCTTTATGCAACCCTGGACACCAATGCTGTAAAGTATGTTTTCAAATTGTTTTGACTGAATGCCATCTATATAATTCTAGCTTTCTCTGCAGTTGCCGGAGTCCTTCTTTGTCATCACTTTGACCTGCCATAGTTTTTAAGAAAACACATTTTCTCTTGGTATAATTGTGGTTATGCAATGCTAATTAGAGCTTTAGCATATTCCACTCTCTGTGATTGAATAGTAGATCAAGATTTGACATTTTTTAAAAATGTTTCTGCCATCTAAATAAGTGAGGCGGTTTTAGTGGTGTAGACCTGGAGAGCCACCATTTAAATCATGTTCATCAGCTGTTTAAGCCAAACAAGCGTTGATATCCAGGCATCTAGGCTACAGCACCCAAGCTGCTTCTGGTGGTGGAGGGACACAACTTGATTGAGATGAATCTTATGAACTTTGACAGAGTAACCGTTTGAAAAGCCTGATTTGAGAGTAATTTTACTGTAAAAATTCTTCTGAACCATTGAGATTGTTAATTGTCTAAAGGTTGAGTTGAAATCTCCTAGCTACATCTTGTTTTTAAGTTTTCCTTTATGAAACTGAAATATTGCCATCTATACTCTGCACATTAGCTGTTGGGAATTGCTCAGCTGTGCATTGATTTTGTAGAAGATTAAACTGCACTATGGAATTGATACTTTGTGGTACTCTTACTTTTGCCATCATTGGAAAATGTGTACCTCTACTGAGTGGTGGTAGCTACGCTGAAATTTCACTGCCTTCTTAACATTACTAGCAGTGGTGTAGTATCAAAGCTGCATTGTAACCTATCAAGGTGCATGGAAGAGTTGGGGAGAGATGTAGTATTTGCAGGAATCTGTTAATGGCTGGTCTTGTAGTTAAAAATCAGCTGTTGATTTCTAAAATGTTACCTATCACTACTTTTGCTTATAATTTTTTTTTAAACTAGCAAGACAGCACTGGAAAGAAATGCAGAGCTGTGTTTCATTAATATTGGGTTACTGTATTTACTGTTGGTCACTGGAATCTTCTGGAAGTCGTCTCTGAGATGCCTTGGGGCTCACCTAGGCTCCATATTAATTGGCCAGAACTAATAACCTGAAACATCACAAAAACTTTAAAATTAAATGACATGGGTCAGAATTTGGCTTATCGTTCATTGGAAAAGAAACCATATTTGCATTGATTCCTTTCATAATAGAATTAATAATCTCATTATGAAATCTTACCTCGACAGTGTGTACTTTGTTTTTGCAAGTACCTCTGACCTTTGTTTTAATGTGCCAAAATATTTTTTTACAGATGAAGTGCACTTTTGGTGTAGTTTTTCAGATCTGGCTTGCTGGGGAGGGATGGATGAATAAGAATAATAAAATCAGCTCTTGTGTATTTTTAAACTTCGCTTTTTGGCATTCATAGAACAATTGCAGCACAAACGAGACCATTCAGCCTGTCAAGCCTTTGCCAGCTCTCTGCAAGAGCAAACCAGCTAGCCCCACTCCCCCACCCTTTCCCTGTAGTCCTCCAAAATTTTTCCCCTTCATGTACTTGTTATTCATGTTATAAATGCTGCTCTTTGTAGTATGGTTATGTTTTTAAAAACTGTGATCTTTAATACAGTGTAAAATGGACATTCAGAGGAAACATGTGACCTGACAAAATCTTCCCAACGATGAGCCAGGGGTCTCAGTTACCATGAGAACAAGGAACCCAGATTAATGACTCTTTTGAAAGCAGGGTGCAAGGTTGTAACAGCTAAAAGACCATGGGTTTCGCTGTCCCAAGCTCTGATTGTAAACGGGGAGCTAGGGGTTCTAAAATCCAGATTTGAGTTGCAAGTTCTAACACTTATGGTCTCTGAGAATTATCGAAGGCAAATGACGATTGACTTTTGATCTGGATAAGTTTGAGGGGCTTTCGTAAGTCTGGGGCTTGAAAGGAAGAAATGAAACACGAGCTGTCAGCTGGTAGCCTAAAGAGAGAGAGCAAGACCAATGGGGTGTTTTCTGTGGAAACAGCTGCTTTCAGATCACCAATACAGCAAAAGACTACTAAGATTTGAAATAAAAATCAGAAATGCTGGAAATACTCAGCAGATCTGACAGCTTCTGTAGAGAGAGAAGCAGTGTTAACGTTTCAGGTCAGTGACTTTTCATCAGATCTGGTAACGGTTAGAAATGTAATGGGTTTTAAGCAAATAAAGCGGGGTGGGGCAAGAGATAACAAAAGGGAAGGTGTTGATCGGACAGAGGGTCACAGAAAATAACTGACCAGAAGGTCACGGAGCAAAGGTAGACGGTATGTTAATGGTGTGCTGAAAGACAAAGCATTAGTGCGGAGAGGGTGTTAATGGACAGAAAAATGAACAGCCCTGCACCAAAGCACAAACATAAGAAAAACAGTGGGCAGGCACATGGTTTTAAAAAAAATGATGGAACAAACTAAAATTAAAAAAAAAGTAACTACAAATAAAAAGTGGGGGGGGGGGGGGGCCGTCGTGCTCTGAAAATTTTCTAAGATTTGAACCTGGTGCGAAGGCTAGAGGTTTGTGTTGGCGAAAAGAGCAACGGGGCCACCCGCGATTGCCTTATTAATGGAAATCCAGTTGAAAGCACTCAGAAGAAGTGAGCGAAGAGGACAGTGGCTTTGAGAAGGACACTGGTGGATCCAACCTATTGCAACTGGGAGGAGCTTGGGACTTTTAAACTGCAAGGGTATCTTTTTTGCTGAGAACACTAACGTATCAATGTGGTGTGGAGTTTTCAAGTGTTAATAAATCAATGGGAAATACATTTCTCTGTAATTTAGTGTATTGGCTACCAACTAAGTACTGTTTAGTTAATGTTGATTTTTAGTTTAGTTATAGTAAAAGTCTTAAAATGTGAATGCGATTCTTTAATTGGTCACAGGGAAGTTCATATCTCTTGTTTTAAAGTTAGAGAAGTCTCTACTGAGGTTGTCATATTTTCTCAACCTGCCCTACCACCTTTAGTTTGTGCACATTCAAATTACACATCCTGCTCAATTTTCTTTTACATAATACATCATCGATCTTACAAATTATTATGCAGAGGAGTAGTGGTCTCAGATGAAAATTTAATTTCATGAATGTTGCATTAACACACCAAATAGTGATTATTAGTTTGGCATTAGTAGACAGAGGGTGGAAAAAGCACTACTTCAGAAACAGTGACTAGTAGTTTCGGTTTCCAAGCAACACATTTTCCCTTTTTTTATTCCTTTCATGGCTGTCATATGCTTGTACCAACTCCACATGCAACTGGCAGCTTGATTATAAAAAAGGTAGATTTTATGGAGGGTTTTAAAGTAGAGGAGAGATTTAGGGAAGGAACTCCAGAGCTTAGGGCCTAGATGGTTGAAGGCAGGGTATGCACAAGAGGCTGGAGTTGGAGGAATTCAAACTTCTTACATGGTTGGAGGAGTTTACACAGATGGGGAGGCATGAGTCTACGAAGGGATTTCAATATGCTGATGAAGATTTTAAATGGGAAATGTTCTGGGGCTGGACAACCAATCTAGGTCAGCAAGCACAGTGGGTAGGGGGATGGTGGTGGCGACACGTGAGTGAGAACCTGGTGCAGAATAGGGTATGGGCAGCAGAGTTTTGGATGAAATTAAATTGAGAGTATTAGCATCGTCAAGTCTGATGGTGACCAATGCATGGAGGAATGTTTCAGCAACAAATGGGCTGGTTAACGGTTGATGATTTGAAAGTAGACGGTCTTTGTGATGGACGTGGTAAATAGGGCTCACAGGTTTTTGAGCTATTCAACCTGAAACAGTGGCTGGGTAGAGAATTGAAATTTAGTTGTGAGGGCACAATTTGTGGTGGGGTTGAAGGTGATGGCTGCAGTCTTCCTGATGGTTAATTGGAGGAAATTGTGGCTCATCCAGGACTGAACGTCAAGAAAACACAGTGGAAGGTTCAAGATAAATGGTTTGAGATGTAGAACTGGGTGTCGTCCGTGTGCACAAAAACTAATGCCATATCTTCAGATGATGTTGCCAAATGACAGCACTTATGAGGATTTGGAGGGAACTGAGGATAGATCCTTGGGGAACTCCAGAGATAACAGTACCAGAGCTGGAAGAGAAACCATTGCCAGAGATGCTGTGGCTACAATTGGATAAGCAAGAATGAAACCAAGCAAGAATAATCTCACTCAACTGGACAACAGAGGAGAGGCTTCAGAGGAGGATGGCTCTAGAGAAGGATGGGGAAGGATATTACACTATGGTCACAATCAGAGGATGTAATTTGAGAGTTTCAGTATAGCTATTTCAGTGCTGTGGTAGGGGCAGAAACCTTTGGAGGGATTCACTTGGGTTTGCAGGAACGATGGACATGGATTTTAGAGGCGGCAACGCATTTAAGAAATTGGCAAAGAAAGGGTGATTGGAGATGAGGTTGTAGTCTGCAAAGATAATGCAAATAGAGCTAAAGGAATAATTAGACTGGATTGGGCTTGATGTACTAAAACATCTTTTCTTACTTCGGAATTTCTTGTATCCTCTATTTCTGTAAATGAAATGGAATGAAATTCATTCATACCTAAAGTGTTCTGAAGGCCTTGTAAATAAGGTTAATGGAGTCGTACTATAGTTTAATTTTAGTCAACTATTTAATGTTATTGTTTTAATCTTTAACAGAGCATTAAATGAAATGTGGAAGTGTCAAAATATGCTGAGGCATCATGTACGTGACTTGCTTGATCTGCATAAACAACAAAAAGTAAGTACATTTTTCTGCTCTGTGCATTGAAGTGTGATGGCACCAGCAACATGTGCAAATCTTGTCAAGTATAAGTGATTTTTATGATTTTGATTGAAAGACTCAGACAGTTGCAGCTTATCCTTTCAGCGTATTAGTTCTAGAATGCTGAGACTGAGCCAAAGGTAGTAAATTTGACTCTAAGGTGAATCTGCGATCTTAACTCTAGTTCAGCTCGTGCGTGCTCACTTTAAAGTAGCATGGATCTACTCAATAAGAGCTAAGCTCACCTGTGGTACATAAACTTGCAGTTTTGCTAATCTGGTCAGCCTTAAGGTATGAAGAGGTCAAATTGATGGGGGTAGAGCTAGGACTACAAATAAATTCCTAGCACTTGTGTCTTGGTGTCATGGAACTCCAGTTATGAGTGCAACTGAATTCCTCACTACTCCTTCAGAGTAGCATATTGCAAATAACTGAAACGCTGGGCCTTGAATTTCCTAGATGCTGTACTTCAGACATATTCTTTCCACTTGTTTTTGTCTGAAGTCTCGCAATGAGTTTTCCCAGCTATTTAGCCTATTGCTGCCAGATGTAGGATTAATTCCTTTTTCCCCTGGTGTTCAGACAACTATATTTTTGCACTTTAAAACTGGATGGTCTTAATTTTCTCTTGTAGAAGACTGATCTTCTAACTTACACTGCCATTTGTGTTAGGCAGATTTCAGTAGTGGGCTTTTGATAGCTCTGCAATTTCAAACTTGTTCTTAATGAAGTTGTCATAATTGAACTTGACAGGTGCACGTAAATGTGCCTGTGATCTGTGTACACTGTTACCAGAAACTACATACAGGCATAAAAGGACAGCTCAAAATTGTATGCTGATTTATATGGTACCCACACAAATTCCTGATCGATACCTGCTTTTAAGCTGTACCCAGAAACATCTGCCCACCACCTTGTCTTGGCACTGCCACTCCAAAGCCAGCCATTTTCAATGGAGGTTGGGGAAATCGCAACTTCCATGAATGACCATGTGATTTCACCATAAGATCCACTGCTGAAAGGAAATTTTTAAAAAATGACCTCAATCTAAAACTCTGAATAGGATAAAGTGAGCAAATAAGAAATGATGAACAAAAGTGGAATTAAGGATGAAGAAAATTCAGGGAAAACCAAGTAGCAGATGGTGATTTGAAATTGCATTCTTCTATATCTTAACCACCAACCCCATCATCCCCCACAACTAACTTGGTATCTTCATGTTTCTGTTTTGTTTCATAAAAGTTTATACAAACCCTCACACCCAATTTTTCTTTTTTTTTGGTTTGGACCATAAGGCATTACAGGCAGTCATACTGTAGCTTCATTTTACAGCGAGCCTTAAAATGTTGAACATTTATTTCAGCTCCAACTTCTGCATCTGCTCTAACTCCAAAGGGAATGTGGCATGAGATAACCTGGTGATGCCAGTCTGTCATTGCTTGGATAAAATATAGCCTGGAGTATAACTCCTAACCAGTGTCAAACCTGAATCCATGGGCACAGTATACACTGAACACACAGCAGTTCACATTCCGAACAGCACTGTTGGTGTATTTACACCCCAAGGACTGCAGCGGTTCAAAAAGGCAGCTCGCCACCACCTTCTCAAGGGTAGTTGGGATGGGCAGTAAATGCTGGCCAAGCCAGCGATGCCCACATCCCACGAATGGGAAAAAAAAAATGATCAGCACCCCTACCACTGAACTCAGTGTCTTCTCCATCACTGATGCACTGCAGTAACACAACAACATCAATCCTACGATCTTTACTGCCAAGACGAGAGCAACAATGCCGTAGAGTGACGCATCACCTGATTTGGACGTGCATTATTGCCATTGCTTCATTTTGCTGTGTCACTATGCTAGAATTGCCTGCTTTATGCCATTGTGGGAGCACCATCAGTATAAACTGCAGGAAAGGCTCACCAACTTGATCTTGTGGCAATTGGGGATGACTAATATATGTGGCTTTTGAACCATTCCAACAACAATTTATATTTATGTAGTAAAATAAAAGCAAAATACTGCAGATGCTGGAAATCTGAAATGAAGAAATGCTGGAACCCCTCAGCAGGTCTGGCAGCATCTGTGGAAAGAGAAGCAGAGTTAACGTTTTGGGTCAGTGACCCTTCTTCGGAACCCTTCCGAAGAAGGGTCACTGACCCGAAACGTTAACTCTGCTCTTTCCACAGATGCTGCCAGACCTGCTGAGTGGTTCCAGCATTTCTTCTTTTTATCTCATCTAATTCTGACCTCTTTCACATTCAAGATTTTAACGACCACCATTTATGGCCGTCTCTTCAGATGCCTGGGCTCTAAGTTAGCAGGAGGGGCAGGACTGGCAGCTCAATATTCCAGCGTATCAAATCTTCAGGGGAGGGGGTAAAAGAGGAGGTGGCATTGCACTGTTGAACAAGGAGTAAATTACTGCAGTAAGGAGGGATGATATCTTAGAAGGTTCCTCAAATGAGGCCATATGGGTAGAACTTAAAAACAAAAAGGGGGGCAATCACTTGGCTGGGAGTGTATTACAGGCCTCCAAATAGTCAGGGAGAGATAGAGGAGCAGATATGTAGGCAAATATCAGAGAGGTTTAAAAATAATAGGGTAATAATAGTGGTGGATTTTAACTTCCCCAATATCAACGGGGATAGTCTGAGTGCAAAAGGCTTAAAGGAGGTAGAATTCTTAAAATGCATACAGGAGAGCTTTTTGAACCAGTACGTAGAAAGTCCTACAAGAGAAGGGGCAATACTGGACCTAATCCTAGGGAATGAAGCCGGACAAGTGGTAGAAGTCAGTGGGGAGCATTTTGGGGATAATGACCATAACACTGGAAGATTTAAGGTAGTTGAAGAAAAGGATAAAGATGGACTGGAAATAAAGGTACTGAATTGGGGGAAGGCGGATTTTATTATGATATAACAGTGGCCAAAGTGGACTGGGAGCAGCTACTTGCAGGAAAATCTACATCAGACTAGTGGGAGTCATTCAAAGAGGAAATGGTGAGAATTCAGGGCCAACATATACCCGTTAAGGTGAAGGGTCGGATCAACAAGTCCAGGGAACCCTGGATGTCAAGGGATATAGAGGATTGGATCAGGAAAAAAAGGAGGCTTATGACAGATTCAGAGCGCTGAAAACAGCGGAGGCACTAGAGGAGTATAGAAAGTGTAGGGGGGTACTTTAAGTAATTAGGAGAGTGAAGAGGGGACATGAAAAAACATTGGAGGGCAAGATAAAGGAAAATCCTAGGGTGTTTTATGTATATTGAGGGCAAGAGGATAACCGGGGAAAGAGTAGGCCCCTTTAGGGACCAAAGTGGCAATCTGTGTGTGGAGCAGGAGGACATAGGTGAGGTTTAAATGATTACTTTTCTTCTGTGTTCACTATGGAGAAGGACGATGTAGGTTTAGAGATCAGGGAGGGGGATTGTGATATATTTGAACATATTAGCATTGAAAGGGAGGGAAGTATTAGCTGTTTCAGCGGACTTAAAAGTAGCCAAATCCCCAGGCCCAGATGAGATGCATCCCAGGCTGTTATGTGAGGCAAGGGAGGCGATTGCAGGGGTTCTGACACACATTTTCAAATCCTCTCTGGCTACAGGAGAGGTACCAGAGGATTGGAGGACAGCAACTGTGTTACCATTATTCAAGAAGGGTAGCAGGGATAAACCAGGTAATTATAGGCCGGTGCTTCTAACAGTGGTAGGAAAACTATTGAAAAAGATTCTGAGGGACTGGATTAATCTCCACTTGGAGAGGCAGGGATTAAGCAGGGGTAGTCAGCATAGCTTTGTCGGGGGGAGATTGTGTCTAACTAACTTGATTGAATTTTTCAAGGCGTGACTAGATGTGTAGATGAGGGTAAAGCCGTTGATGTAGTCTGCATGGACTTCAGTAAGGCTTTTGATGAGGTCCCACATGGGAGATTGGTTAAGAAGGCAAGAGTCCATGGGATCCAGGGCAATTCGGCACATTGGATCCAAAATTGGCTTCGTGGCAGGAGTCAGAGCATAATGGTCGATGGTTGTTTTTGCGAGTGGAAGCCTGTGACCAGTGGTGTACCACAGGGATCGGTGCTGGGACGCTTGCTGTTTGTAGTGTACATTAATGATTTAGATGTGAATATAGGAGGTATGATCAATAAGTTCGCAGGTGACCTGAAAATTGGTGGTGTCGTAAATAATGAGGAGGAAAGCCTTAGATTACAGGACGATATAGATGGGCTGGTAAGATGGGCGGAGCTGTGGCAAATGGAATTTAATTCTGAGAAGTGTGAGGTGATGCATTTTGGAAGGGCGAACAAGGCAAGAGAGTTTACAATGGATGGTAGGACCCTAGGAAGTACAGACGGTCAGAGGGACCTTGGTGTACTTGTCCATAGATCACTGAAGGCAGCAGCACAGGTAGATAAGGTGGTTAGGAAGGCATATGGGATACTTGCCTCCTATGCTGAGGCATAGACTATAAAAGCAGGGAGGTTATGATGGAGCTGTATAAAAAGCTAGTTAGGCCACAGCTGGACTACTGTGTAGAGCTCTGGGCGCCACACTATAGGAAGGATGTGATTGCACTGGAGAAGGTGCAGAGGAGATTCACCGGGATGTTGCCTGGGCTGGAGCATTTCAGCAATGAAGAGAGACTGAAAAGGCTAGGGTTGTTTTCCTTAGAGCAGAGAAGGCTGAGGGGGGACATGATTGAGGTATACAAAATTATGAGGGGCATTGATAGGTTGGATAGGAAGAAACTTTTTTCCCTTAGCGGAGGGGGCATAGATTTAAGGTAAGGGGCAGGAGGTTTAGAGGGGATTTGAGGAAAAAATTTTTCTCTCAGATGGTGGTTGGAATCGGGAACGCACTGCCTGAAGAGGTGGTAGAGGCAGGAACCCTCAGAACATTTAAGAAGTATTTGGATGAGCACTTGAAATGTCATAGCATACAAGGCTACGGGCCAAGTGCTGGAAAATGGGATTCGAATAGTTAGGTGCTTGATGCCTGGCACAGACACGATGGGCCGAAGGGCCTGTTTCTATGCTGTATATCTCTGACTCTAATATTTTTGGATCATCCGTGCCCCCTGAAAGCTTTGAGATTCAAGTCCGGATGTGAAGATTTGTGCACTCATATAAGTATGCTTACTCAGATCTCGCTCCTGACTTTCCAAATTTGATTGGGAGCCAAAGAGTAAAAGAGTTCCATAGCTACTGGTTATGCATTGAAAGAAATGCAGCCTGAAAAGGGAAGTCATGGTAACTACTTTTCCCCTCTGCGCCTCAATTCTGCTTACTTGGGCAACTTGCTAACTTTTATCTCCACATGCTGTTGATCTAGCTTGAGTTTGTTGGTGCTTCTCAAATGTGTGTTGCATGAGTAAAAGATTTTTTTTATCTTTACACATTCAGTTTTGAAAGTATATCTAATTAACAAATGACCACAGGAGCTAGTACACAAAAATAGCTACCATTGATGCATCTTACCTGTATTTGTTTTTGTTCATTTCCTGTGCGTTGACACCCCACACACACAATTGCTGTCCATTGTTCCGAAATTACTGCCCACGTAAGAGGAGAAATGATGTACCTTCACAACATGAGTTATTCTGTTGGTTCCTTTTCACGTAAATATGTGGTCCAGTTACTGGAAATGGTGGTCACAACTAGTTTTTTAATTGCTGGGAAACGTCATAAAATTTTAGTAAATAAATTCTCCAGTTACTATATGTAATTGTATGTGCAAATGTGATTAAATTCTATTTTGTCTTGAAATCCTAGTGTGATCCCACAGACAAAGCCATATTCTCAAAAGTGATGATAATTGCCAGTAAGTACTATTTTATATTTTTGATACTTTTGCCACCTGTATTTTATATAAAATTTAGCAATCATTATATACCATAAACAAGCTGTAGGCAACATTTTCTCTTCAAGGAATAGACAGTACAATTGTTGTATCAACACTTTGTGCTCAATACATTATTCTATTGTCAGAAAACTTGCCTGATCCCGGAAAAGCCCAGGACTTCATGAAGAAATTTGATCAATTTTTGGAAGAGGATGAACGAATTAGATCCCAATTGGATGTGCTTGTTAGTCCAAACTGTTCATGCAAACAAGCAGAAGGATGTGTGGTAATTGCTGAAATTAATATGGTATATGAGAATGGATTGAAAATTTCTAAGAATGTGGTTTCTCTATTTGAGTAACAATTTATTTCTTTTTGTACAGCGTGAAATAACCCGAAAACTAAGCAACCCTAAACAGCCCACAAATCCGTTTTTGGAAATGGTGAAATTTCTCCTGGAGAGGATAGCACCTGTACATATTGACACTGAGTCCATTAGGTATTTGTAATTTTTTTGTGTTAAATAATAGAGGGGAAAGTCAGATTCTTTTGACATTGGGACTTTATTAATTCTCCTTGACCAGATTTTGCTGGTTAAAATGGGAACCAGATAATTGGATAGGACGATAATATTGGACTATCCCGTTTAGGCTACAGTGCAAGTTCTAACTTTCTGAAGTTTTTCATTAAAATGGTTGGTTAAGATTATTTATTTAGTGAATGATGAGGATGTTGTCAGGTAGGGCCCCACCTGCCAAGAATGAGGCATATTAATTTCGCCACATGAAATTTGATTTTAAACTGTTACTGGAGTAAAGAAAGAACTGGCTTTTTAAAAAGAAAAAAGCACCAGACCCGTGACTGGAAAGATATTTGCATATTTTATGGACAGTGCTTCAAAGGGACAAAGGACCCTTCCCTGACCCATTCAATCCACAATGAACTTTTGATTACCAGACATTGAAGGTGGAGGAGCTAGCATTCCAGGTTGACTGCTAAGATGGCCAAATACACAGAAGAGACTGGTCAAACCAGTTGGTCACGTGACCACCTGCTGGCCAACTAGGAGTTTTAAATTGGAGAAACTGTGTTTGAAGACAGAAAACTGTTTGCCTCTGGGCTGAGAAGACGTCTCTCCTGTCAGCTCTCATCTCTTTTTCTCACGGAACTGAAAGCCATTGAAGACACATGGACCCCCAAGAGAGAAAAGTCTCCTACAATGAACAACATTTAAGAAGAATACTGGGCCCCAATGAAAAGCAAGGCCATATCTTCAATCAAAGTCTACAGTGAGCTCGAAGGACAGTAACAGAAACCCCTCCTCAGATTGCCTCAAACTGTTCCACTTGATCTTTTCTTCTATAATAAAAGCAAAATACTGCAGATGCTGGAAATCTGAAATTAACACAGATGCTGGAAATACTCAGCAGGTCTGGCAGCATCTCTGGAGAGAGAAGCAGGTCAGTGACCCTTCATCAGATCCACTTTTCTGTCTCTCTTTGCATGTGCGTATCGCTATTGCATGCTCGCGTGGTTCACGGCCTGTAGGCTTTAACCGAATTACTGGTTTTAGTTTTTTAAAACAAATTTCACTTTTCTTTTAAACCTAAGAAAGCCTGTTTGTGCTCATTTCTTTGCCTTATAATTGGAAAGCAGTGAACAAGGATTCACTAAGGGGGAGCTCATAACACGGTGTGTTGAAAGAGCAAAACCCTGTTACAGTAAGACCAGGTGAAGGCTGAAAGGGAACCCCTAGACCTCCCTCTCACCTGGTCATAACAGAAACTTGGCTGCTAGCGCCTGGAATTTTACCCACAGACAAACGAAAGAAATTGGAAGTGGGAAGCTAAATTGTTCGCAATCAAAAAGAGCAAGATTAATACATGTTTTCTTGTGGTTGTGTGTGATTGAATACTAACATGTCTGCAACTGAAGCTAGTAGCTCTCCAAGACAGGATGAAGTAACTTGGGCTAAGTTAAAAGCACTGTCTATGGAGGAGCTGAGAAAAATGGCTGAGCAGTGTGGGATCACTGTGCATGGCAAAGCTAGGAATTCTGAACTCCTATGGCTAGTGGCCAACCATTTTGCCTTTGAATCTGAAGAAGTGGAATCCGACGGGGTAGTGTTAGCAAAGATACAATTGGAACAGAGGAAACTTGAATTTGAGAAGAGAGAGAGAGAGAGAGCCTTCCAGAAGGAAGGTGAAGAAAATGAAAGACAGGAGAAGGAAAGAGAGGCGAGAGAGAGAGAATATTCCAGCAAGAATCCGAAGAAAGAGAGCTGAAACGGATTGAGTTAACTAGGGGGCGACAGAGTAACCCCAGTAAAAGCTGACTTGCTAAAACGTGCTCAATTAATTCCAAAATTCAATGAAGAAGATGTGGAAGCGTTTTTTGTGTCTTTTGAGAAACTGGCAAAGCAGCTAAAATGGCCAGATGAGAGCTGGTCTCTCTTACTACAAAGCAAGCTAACTAGAAAAGCCCACAAAGTTTATTCCTTGTTGCCAGATGAGAGTTCATTAAATTATGAACTGACCAAAAATGCTATCCTCAGAGCATATGATTTAGTATCCGAAGCCTGTCGCCAAAAGTTTAGAACCCTCAAAAAGCAAGCTAATCAAACTTATCTGGAGTTTGAAAGAAGTAAGCAGCTGGCTTTTGACCCATGGCTGAGGGCTCTAAAAATACAGCTCAGCTATGAGACTCTCCGAAGTAATTCTGTTGGAGGAATTTAAAAACTCTGTCCCACTCTCCATAAAGACCCATGTAAAGGAGCAGTGGGTTCAGGGAGCCTGGCAAGTGGCCGTTCTGGCTGATGAGTTTGCTTTACTTTATAAATTGGTTTCCCAGGGGAGAACCGTTCCTAGTCACCCCCACAAATCCGAAAAGGACGCAGGGTGGGAAGGTGATCTCTGCCCAAGCAATCCTGGGAGAGAAAGGAAAGCAGGAGACATGGGGTCCTCCTCCAGCCAAAACGGAAGGTGGTGTGAGCAAGAGTGAGACCCCGAGACCTGTGTGCTTCCATCGTAACAAGGCAGGGCATTTAAAGGCTGACTGCTGGAAACCGGTAGGGTTAATCGGGGCACACCCGCTTAGTGAAGACGGGACCCTGATGGAAAGCACAGAGCAAGCTGTGTCTTTAACTGCAGTAAGATTGCAACCCAGGAAGCTTACAACAGCCAATGCAGGAAATGTTAAGATTCCTGAAGGTTATCATGATTTCGTGTTTGAAGGGAAAGTAACCCCATATCCCTCAAGTGGGGCAAGCTAGCCCGTGGTGATTCTCATGGACACAGGGACCACTAGATCCCTTTTACTGGGAAAATGCCTGACCTTTCCACAAGAGAGTGCAGTGAACACCAAAATGGTGGTGATTGGTATTGAAGGGAGTGTATGCCTGTACTTGTACACTGGGTACACCTGGAGTGCAACCTAGTTTCGGGACCGGTGAGCATAGGGATTGTCACTAGTTTGCCTATGGACTGGGTTGACCTGCTCCTAGGTAATGATCTGGTGGGGGTGAAGGTGGTAGACCCCCAATACTGAAAGAAAGACCGCAGGAGGTCAGAGAGACAGGGCAGTGGCCGGAGACTGCCCCCTTCAGTTACCCTGAATGTGTAGTGGATTAGGCCATGATCAAACCATCTCCCCCAGAGGAGCCTGCATTGGCACTGCAGGCAGATGACCATAAGATCTGACTGGCCGAGACTTTCTTTGGAAAGTTAGAAGACCCAGGGAATGAATTAAATGGATTTTCCCTAGCTGGGGCTCAGCGAGCCAACTCAGTATTGTGAGAGTTAGCACAGGCTTCCCAGTCTGAAAGTGAAGCAAAGGGAGTCCCGGATTGCTACTATTTTAAATATGAGGTACTGACAAGGAAATGGAGTTCTCCTCACCGACCCGAGAGCAAGGAGTGGACAGTAGTTCACCAGTTACTGGTACCACAGAGGTACCAGAGAGAAATATTAATAAGGGCCCACGAGACTACATTGGCTGTACATGCTGGTATACAAAAGACCAAAGACCGCATAAGACAGCAGTTTGACTGGCCAAAACTCCTCAAAGATGTGTTGGAGTACTGCAAGAGTTGCCACATGTGCCGGGGTTTCCCCTCAACAGAACCTACAGTGAAACCTGCACCCCTGAGTCCTGTACCAGTGTTTGGAGGACCCTCCAGCAGAGGGCTGGTGAACTGTAAGGGACTCCCACTGAGAATAAAAGGGGGCAGGCAGGCACATGGCTGGCAAAAGATTAGACAGGGAAGGGGAAAAAAAGTGACCAAGAGGGCAGGTTAATGGATGTCCGGGAGGAACCCCCTGCTATCCGGTCAGCCAACCCCCAAAAATTTGAAAGTTAGACCCCACAGCTTCCTATGTAAATGCAGACTCCAGAAGCACCCCACCAGAGTTGCTAAGTGTTTACAGGAACCTGCAGAGGCAAAGGAAGACCTCTAGGGGGCACAGAAACCATGAGGGTGATGCTTCACCTAGTCGAAGTGCCATAGGAGAGTGCAGTCGGGTCTGCACAAATATCTGCAGGCAGGAATGTCCCAGAAAGCAAAGGGGAGATTAACAAAGAATCCTCCCCCACAGCCAGAGGAAAAGGAACCACCCATCCCCTGAAGTCAAAAGCCTTTGCATGACTGAGCAAAGCACGGAGAGTCCAGGATAGACCCGCCCACTACTAACACTCCTGAGAAAAATATTACCTCAGTAGGAAGAAAAACCCTAGGCAGTTATGGCAATGGCAAACTGAAGAAAAGCTTCCCCAAAGAACCACATAGTTACAGGGATGCCAAAAAGGGGAAATTAAAGCAGCGCTGGCACCCAGAAAAAACCATTTTAATAAGCTTTAGGATTCATGAATGAATGAGAGAAATGCATGTTTTTCTTTCTGTATCTTGCATTTCATTAAAAGGTTTGAGTGAAATATGCTGTCTTTTTCAAATCTCATTTCATTGCCCTGGGTGTGGAGATGTCAGGCAGGCCCCCACCTGCCAGGAATGAGGCATATTAATTTCGCCACATGAATATTGATTTTAAACTGTTACTGGAGTGAAGAAAGAACTGGCTTTTAAAAAGAAAAGCACCAGACCCGTGACTGGAAAGACATTTGCATATTTTATGGACAGTGCTTCAAAGGGACAAAGGACCCTTCCCTGACCCATTCAATCCACAATGAACTTTTGATTACCAGACATTGAAGGTGGAGGAGCTAGCATTCCAGGTTGACTGCTAAGATGGCCAAATACACAGAAGAGACTGGTCAAACCAGTTGGTCACGTGACCACCTGCTGGCCAACTAGGGGAGTTTTAAATTGGAGAAACCGTATTTGAGGACAGAAAGCTGTTTGCTCCTGGGCTGAGAAGACCTCTCTCTCCTGTCTGCTCTCAACTCTTTCTCACGGAACTGAAAACCAGGGAAAACGCATGAACCTCGAGAGAGAAAAATCTCCTACAGTGATTGGTTTAAGAAGAATACTGAGCCCCAACAAAAAGCAAGACCATATCTTCAATCAACGTCTACAGCGAACTCGAAGCATAGTAACAGAAACCCCTCCTAAGAGATTGCCTCAAACTGTTCCACTTTATCTTTTCTTTTCTTTTTTCTGTCTCTGCTTGCATGTGTGTATCTGCATGTGTGTATCGCATATGCATGCTAGCGTGGGGTTTGGCGTGTATCCGTAGGTGTTAACTGAATTAGAGTTTTTAGTTTAAGTTTTAATAAATTTCACTTTTCTTTTAAACCTAAGAAAGCCTGTTTGTGCTCATTTCTTTGCCTTATAATTGGAAAGCAGTGAACAAGGATTCACCAAGGGGGAGCTCAAAACAGTGTTTAAAATTAAATCCTGGTACAGTAAGACCAGGTGAAGACAGAAGGGGAACCCCCAGACATCTTTCTCAGCTGGTCGTAACAATGTGGAACGCACTGTCACAGGCAGTATTTGAGACAACAGTATAGATGCATTTATTTAATGGGAAGCTAAATATGTATATGAGAGGGAAGGAAATGGAGGATTTTGCTGATAGATGTGGAAGGATGGGAGCAGACTTGACTGGAGCAAAAATGCCGGCATGAATTTTTGGACCAATTGGCTTTTTTTTATGCTGCATATTCTTTGTAATGCTGTGTAAATTTGCATTAGTGAAGGGAAAAAATGCTTCTGCAGTATCTTAAAAGCTGATTGACGACTGAACAAATCTTCCTGACTCCTGTGCCATAGGCGTTGAGACTTCTTGGTTTAATTTCCAGTCACCCATGTCAAGCTAACCTGCAATTTATAAATTTGGCAAAAGACAAACACACAATACAGAAGGAGACCATTTGGCCCATTGTGACTCTGCCAGCTCTTTGATAGTAGCATCCAATTCATCCCACTACCCTGCTCTTTCCCCATAGCCCTGTAAATTTTTCTTTCAAAAGATAATTGGATACATAATTGTATTTCACTATTGAATCTGCTTCCATTATCCTTTCAGGCAGCACATTCCAGCTCACAACTTGCTGTGTGTTTCCTTATGTTGCCTGATTCTTTTGCCAATTGCCTTAAATCTGTTTCCTTTGGTTATCGACCTCTAATATCATCTTGTACCCTGTTCTATTAATAAAGCCAAGGATCCCATATTTTTTTTTTCAACAGCCTTCTCAACTTGTCCTGCCACCATCAAAAGATTTGTGTACGCTCATCCCCAGGTCTCTGTTCCTGCACCCCTCAAAAATTGTACCATTTTAGTTCATATTGCCTCCTCATTCTTCCTACCAAAATAATCACTTAACAGCATTAAATTTTATTTGCTTATGTCTGCCCGTTTTACCAGTCTGTCTTATGTCCTCCCTGAAGTCTGTTACTATCAAAGAACAGTCCAGCACAGGAACAGGCCATTCGGCCCTCCAAGCCTGCGCCGATCTTGATGCCTGCCTCAACTAAAGCCTTCTGCATCTCCAGGGACCGTATCCCTCTACTCCCATCCTATTCATATATTTGTCAAGACGTCTCTTAAACGTCTCTATGGTACCTGCTTCCACCACCTTCCCCGGCAGCAAGTTCCAGGCACTCACCACCCTCTGTGTAAAGAACTTGCCTCGCACATCCCCTCTAAACTTTGCCCCTCTCACCGTAAACCTATGTCCCCTAGTAACTGACTCTTCCACCCTGGGAAAAAGCTTCTGACTATCCACTCTGTCCATGCGGCTCATAACTTTGTAAACCTCTATTATGTCACCCCTCCACCTCCGTCGTTCCAGTGAAAACAATCCGAGTTTATCCAACCTCTCCATATAGCTAATGCCCTCCAGACCAGGCAACATCCTGGTAAACCTCTTCTGTACCCTCTCCAAAGCCTCCACGTCCTTCTGGTAGTGTGGCGACCAGAATTGCATGCAATATTCTAAGTGTGGCTTAACTAAAGTTCTGTACAGCTGTAGCATGACTTGCCAATTTTTATACTCTATGCCCTGACCGATGAAGGCAAGCATGCCGTATGCCTTCTTGACTACCTTATCCACCTGCTTTGCCACTTTCAGTGACCTGTGGACCTGTACGCCCAGATCTCTCTGCCTGTCAATACTCCTAAGGGTTCTGCCGTTTACTGTATACTTCCCACCTGCATTAGATCTTCCAAAATGCATTACCTCATTTGTTTGGATTAAACTCCATCTGCCATTTCTCCGCCCAAGTCTCCAACCGATCTATATCCTGCTGTATCCTCTGACAATCCTCATCACTATCCGCAACTCCACCAACCTTTGTGTCATCCGCAAACTTACTAATCAGACCAACATCCTCCCCATTGTTTACTACATTTGAGTTTTGAGTCATCTACAAACTTTGAAATTATGCCCTCTGTGCTCAAGTCCAGGTCATGAATATACATCAAAAAGAGCAGTGGTCCTAATACTGACCCCAAGGAAACACCACTGCACACTTTTCTCCAGTCTGGAAAAAAACTCTTCACACTACTCTCAGCTTTACCAATTTTGTGTCCATGATCTTGACCTCATGAGGATTCCTGATTTTTAATTGCTGCACCATTTGTGGCTGTGCCTACTGCTGCCTAGGCCCCAAGCTTTGAAATTCCTTCCTCAAACCTCTCTACTTCCCTTTCGTCCTTTTAAGACATTCCTTAAAACCCACCTATTTAACCATCTGCCCTAATATCACCTTATGTGGATCAGTGTCTAATTTTGCTTTGTAATGTTTGTGAAGTGCCTTGGGGCATTTTAGTACATTAAAGCGATTATATAAATACATGTTGCTGCCGCTGCCTCTTTTAATCCCTTGGGCTGCGATTTTGCTAACAAGTCTATTTAATACTTTCTCAAACGCCTTTTGGAAGTCCATATACGCATCAGCTGTATGGCCCTCGGCAATCCTCTCCATTCCTTCATCGAAGAACTTGGTAAAGTTAGTAGAACATGACTTACCTTTTAATAAATCGGTGCTGACTTGTTCGTTTATTAGCCCATACGTTTCCTCTGCCAATTAATCTTGACTGCAATAATTGTCTCAATGTTTTCCACCAGTGAGATTAGGCTGACTGGCCTATAGGTGCCAGGTTTATCCCTTTTTTAAAGAAGGGTGTAAAATTTGCAATCCTCCAGTCCTTTGCACCACCCCCACATCCAAGGAGGCCTGAAAGATTGTGGCCACCACCTCCACAATTTCCACCCTTACTTCCCTCAATAACCTAGGAAGTATCCATCTGGAATGGATGACTTTTTCTACTTCGAGGACTTGCTAGCCTTTTTAAGTATATTCTCTTTATCTATTTTTATTCTATCCAGTACTGCTACTGCCTTCTCCTTTACTGCTACATTGGCAGCATCTGCTTGTCTAATGAAGATGGATGCAAAGTACTCATTTGGTACCTGGGCTATACTTGCCGCCTCCGCAGAAAATTTGTTTTGGTGCCTATTTGCCCCACCCTTCCTTTGACTAGTCTTTTACCATTTATGTGATAAAGACTTTTTTGGGCTCCCTTTTGTGTTAGTCGTTAACCTATTCTCATACTCTGTCTTTGCTCCTTTATTCTCTCTAATCTCTACCATACTTTTTACATTCCAGCTTGGTTCTCTACTGTATTCTTAACCTTAAAGAAGAGCCTGCCTTTGAATTCTTTTCATAAGCGGAATAGTATGAAAAGCTTTTAACCTTGAGTTGATGTACAATTGCAGCTTAATTAGATCAAATGTCTCTTTTAGTATTATTGCTGGTGGTGGATCTCATGCCAATATGCAATACAAAATTTCCAGGGCACACTGCACCTGTCAGACATGTTTGTAAAATTCACTTACTGGCAGTGGGGAGGTGGTTATAGAGGGAGGAGAAGTTTTCTGCTCGGGGTTCTCCTGGAACAATAAGACTTAAACACCCCACCACTATCTCTGTGTACCTAAGAGTAATGTTTCTGTTTCCTTTGTTGTGATTTGAGCACAATTGCCAGTTTAGTACCAGTTCTAATTTATATAATTTTGTGCCTAGTGAGAGCTGTTTTGAGATTGCTTAAAACTGTGAGTCATAAGAGAATAGAAAGTGCTTTTCACCTATAGAACTTGCTGAAGGTAACAAATTTCTGCTAATGCACTGCACCATCCACTTCCCAAAGGACCTACTTGTAACATAAAGACACTCAGTTTTTGTTTCACCTCCTCTTCTACTCCTTGCCACATAGAAACCATTCCCTGATTTAGAAGGAAGGCAGATAGCTGATCTGCACTCGGCATTGACTAATGCTTTTGTGTAAATCACTGGGAAGGGCTTGAGAATGGCCTAGTTTGCCGATACCTGACATTCAATTGAACATATCAGCAGATCTTTACAAAAATCATTTTGTTAGTTTTTTCCAAGTGTCTGTGATTTTACTCTTTTTAAAAAAAAAAGTGTTTAATGACATCACTAACTTATTTGCTTTGCTCATTCCTTTGCAAAATGGTCTTTAACAGAAATATCTCTTGTGAAATGGATTTTAGGATTATAAAGATATTGCACACTGATTTTTCAGCAGAAGAAAATTCAAGTTTCTGAAAGTAGGGGATCCAGTAGGTGTTATGGGAAGGAAATCAATGCTGATATAATTTGTGCAGAGATTCTGTGCTTGATGGGCTAAATCTCTCTCTCTCTTCTCTCTCTTTGGCCTCCTTGTCTCGAGAGACAATGGGTAAGCGCCTGGAGGTGGTCAATGGTTTGTGAAGCAGCGCCTGGAGTGGCTATAAAGGCCAATTCGAAAGTGACAGACTGTTCCACAGGTGCTGCAGATAAAATTGGTTGTCGGGGCTGTTACACAGTTGGCTCTCCCCTTGCGCTTCTGTCTTTTTTTCCCCTGCCAACAGCTAAGTCTCTTCGACTCGCCACACCTTAGCCCCGCCTTTATGGCTGCCCCCCAGCTCTGGCGATCACTGGCAACTGACTCCCACGGCTTGTGGTCAATTTCACAGAACTTCATGTCGCGTTTGCAGACGTCTTTAAAGAGGAGACATGGACGGCTGGTGGGTCTGATACCAGTGACGAGCGCGCTGTCCAATGTGTCCTTGGGGATCCTGCCATCTTCCATGCGGCTCACATGGCCAGTCCATCTCTAGTGCCGCTGGTTCAATAGGGTGTATATGCTGGGGATGTTGGCCGCCTCGAGGACTTCTGTGTTGGAGATATGGTCCTGCCACCTGATGCCAAGGATTCTCCGGAGGCAGTGAAGGTGGAATGAATTGAGACGTCGCTCTTGGCTGACATACGCTGTCCAGGCCTCGCTGCCGTAGAGCAAGGTACTGAGGACACAGGCTTGAAACACTCGGACTTTTGTGTTCAGTGTCGGTGCGCCATTTTCCCACGCTCTCTTGGCTCATCTGGACATAGCAGTGGAAGCCTTTCCCATGCGCTTGTTGATTTCTGCATCTAGAGACCGGTTACTGGTGAAAGTTGAGCCTAGGTAGGTGAACTCTTGAACCACTTCCAGAGCCTGGTCGCTTGTATTGATGGATGGAGCATTTCTGATGTCCTGTCCCATGATGTTCGTTTTCATAAGGCTGATGGTTAGGCCAAATTCGTTGCAGGCAGCTGCAATCCTATCGATGAGTCTCTCCAGACACTCTTCAGTGTTGGATGTTAATGCAGCATCGTCAGCAAAGAGGAGTTCCTTGATGAGGACTTTCCGTACTTCGGTCTTCACTCTAAGACGGGCAAGGTTGAACATCCTGCCACCTGATCTTGTGTGGAGGATAATTCCTTCTTCTGAGACTTGAACGCGTGTGAGAGCAGTAGGGAGAAGAAGATCCCAAACAGTGTGGGTGTGAGAACACAGCCCTGTTTCACGCCACTCAGGATAAGACGGGGGTTTGATGAGGCTGAACTGTGCCTTTCATATTGTCATGGAATGAGGTGATAATACTTAGTAGCTTTGGTGGACATCCGATCTTTTCTACTAGTCTGAAGAGACCACGTCTGCTGACTAGGTCAAAGGCTTTGGTGAGATCAATGAAAGCACCGTAGAGGGGCATCTGTTGTTCGTGGCATTTCTCTTGTAGCTGGCGAAGGGAGAACAGCATGTCAATGGTGGATCTCTGCTCGAAAGCCACACTGTGCCTCAGGGTAGACATGCTCAGCCAGCTTCTGGAGCCTGCTTAAAGTGACTCGAGCAAAGACTTTCCCCACTATGCTGAGCAGGGAGATTCCACGGTAGTTGTTGCAGTCACCGCGGTCGTCCTTGTTCTTATAGAAGGTGATGATATTGGCGTTGCGCATGTCCTGTGGTACTGCTCTCTCGTCCCAGCAGAGGCACAGCAGTTCGTAGAGTGCTGAAAGTATAGCAGGCTTGGCACTCTTGATTATTTCAGGGGTAATGCCGTCCTTCCCAGGGGCTTTTCCACTGGCTAGAGAATCAATGGCATCACTGAGTTCCGATTTTGTTGGCTGTACGTCCATCTCATCCATGACTGGCAGAGACTGGGCTGCACTGAGGGCGGTCTTAGTGATGACATTTTCCCTAGAGTACAGTTCTAGGTAGTGCTCCACCCAGCGGTCCATTTGCTTGCGTTGGTCAGTGATTGTGTCCCCTGATTTAGATTTGAGGGGAGTGATCTTCTTGATGGTTGGCCCAAAAGCGCTCTTAATGCCATCATACATTCCTCTGATGTTTCCGGTGTTGGAGGCAAGCTGAATATGACTACATAGGTGTTGCTAGTAGTCATTTGCGCAGTGCCTGGCTGTTTGTGCAGCGCTTCTGGCTGCTCTAAGTGGTACGGATGTTAACTTGTTGGGGGCTTTCTTGTAGTTCAACAGTGCAATGCGCTTAGCGGCTATGACAGGTTTCAGCTCTTCAAAGTGAGATCGAAACCAATCTGCATTCTGCTTCACACGTTTGCCACCTACTCAGCATCTATGCTCCAGCACTCTGCTCCCCACCTGAAGCTAAAGACCAGTTCTATGAGGAACTCCATAATATCATTAGTAGCATTCCCAATACTGAACATCTGTTCCTGCTGGGGGACTTTTAATGCCAGGGTTGGGACCGACCATGACTCGTGGCCCTCCTGCCTTGGGCGTTATGACATTGGAAGGATGAATGAGAATGGACAGAGACTGCTTGAGTTGTGTACCTATCATAACTTCTGCATCACCAACTCGTTCTTTCATACTAAACCCTGTCACCAGGTTTCTTTGAGGCACCCAAGATCACGTCGTTGGCACCAGCTGGACCTCATCGTCATAAGGCGAGCCTCTTTAAACAGCGTTCAACTCACACGCAGCTTCCACAGTGCGGACTGTGACACCAACCACTCCCTGGTGTGCAGCATGGTTCGACTCAAACCAAAGAAGCTGCATCACTCCAAACAGAAGGTCCACCCGTGCATCAACACTAGCAGAATTTCTTATCTACAGCTGTTACATAAGTTTCTAAAGTCACTTGATGGGCTAAATGGCCTTTTGTTAACTCCTAAAAGTTTTTTTTGAAGTGAAAATCTCAAATTACTTTAACATCCAAAACAATGAAAACTTACATAAATGTTCTGTATTTCTATCTGTAACTTGGTAAGCATATTTAAATGACCATAACCTGTTGTTAATTTGCAAGCAAAAAGTTAGTTTCTTAGTTCATAGAATGATATAGCACTGAAAGAGGCTGGTTCCCCCACCAGCTCTTTAATCAAACAATTCAGTTAGTGTAGTACCCAGAATTCAACACACTACTCCAGCAGAGGCCTAATCGCTGGGTAATAATGATTTAGCATACCTCCCTTACTTTTGTATTCTATGCTTCTATTAGAGTGAAGAATCCCATATGCTTTCTAACTGCCTTCTCAACTTGCCCTAGCACCTTAGAAGGTTTGTGTACATACACCCTGATTTTCTCTTCTTGCATCCTTGTTTAAATTACATCATTTAGTTTATAGTTGATCATCTGAAGCTCATTGAAGTATTGTGTGTCAAATCCTGAAAACTTAGGGCTTTATGATGGCACAGTCTGGACAAGGCGAAAGAAATCTGAACTAGTGTCCAATTCTCCTGGCTTATCACCTCCTTTCTAATTCTAGCAACGTGGGCACTTCTTCCACCTACCCCTATACCCCTGTTGTACAGTTGCAGTTAGAGGCAGTACTGACAGCATCCCCTGGAAATTCTGCCAGTTCCACTCCGTATACAGCAAACTTTTATGGCACTTGCAGAATACTTAGTGGGGCCCATGATGCCAGTTTCAAAAGCAGTTGGCCTCTGAATTGCCTTTAGAAAAGGGGCAAATGGACAAGTATGCATTTGGGTAGGACAAACAAAGCAAGGGGATACATAATAAACGGGAGGATATTGGGTGGGGTAGAGGGAGTGAGAGACCTTGGAGTGCACGTCCACAGGTCCCTGAAGGTGGCAGGACAAGTAGATAAAGTGGTAAAGAAGGCATATGGAATGTTTTCCTATATTGGCCAAGGTATAGAATACAAAAGCGGGGATGTAATGCTGAAACTGTATAAAATGCTGGTTAGGCCACAGTTGGAGTATTGCGTACAGTTCTGGTCACGACTTTACAGGAAGGGCATAATTGCTCTGGAGAGAGTACAGAAGAAATTTACAAGAATGTTGCCAGGGCTTGAAAGTTGCAGCTGTGAGAAAAGATTGGATAGGCTAGGGTTATTTTCCTTCGAACCGAGGAGGCCGAGGGGTGACTTAATTGAGGTGTACAAAATGATAAGGGGTCTTGATAGAGTAGACAGGAAGGGCCTGTTTCCCCTAGCGGAGAGGTCATTTACCAGGGGGCACAGATTTAAGATGATTGGTAGAAGGATTAGAGGGGACATAAGAAAAAACTTTTTTTTCACCCAGAAGGTAGTGGGTGTCTGGAATTCACTGCCCAGATCGGTGGTGGAGGCAGAATCCTAAACTCATTTAAAAGGTACCTGGACATGCACCTGAAGTGCTGTAACTGCAAGGCCCTGGACCAGATGCTGGAAGGTGGGATTAGATAACGGCAGATAGTTTTTTTTTCAGCCGGTGCAAACGTAATGGGCTAAATGGCCTCTTTCTGTGCCGTAACTTTTCTATGGTTCTGAGTATCAACACAGAAGTTAAATTTTAATTTGTGGCTACATTGGATAAACTGATGCACTAATCAGAAAATCCGCTGCACTTCCCAGTAGTAGTATGAATGGTTTGGGTGCCCACCTCTTGCATGCAAATTACCCCATTTTTAGATTTGTGGTCTGGTCACCGCTTGGGTTGTCTGATGGACAGGAGTCCAGCCATGCTGCATTTCCACTGGCACAACCCCTCAGCTGGAATTTTTACTTCTGGCTGTTTTTTTTTCTGTTAATTCTGAAGAAGAAAGTGGTTTCAATGGAAAATAGATGTTCAGCTTGCAGTAAGGTTCCCTTACCATCTTTGCCATTATGTACATTATGCTTGAGTTTGCAGTTTTACAAATTTTCTATGTTTTCACCTTTTTGCGACGTTATTGCAAATGATTTGTCAATTTTTAAAAAAATAAATGTACTTATCTACATTTATCTATCTTTTTAACAGTGCGTTAATTAAGCAGATTAATAAATCCATTGATGGTACAGCTGATGATGAAGAGGAGGGTGTGCCGACTGATGAAGCAATCCGAGCAGGCCTTGAATTGCTTAAGGTAAACGTCTGAACCACCAGAACTAAAAGTTACTGATTGTAATTGGACATAAAATTATCTTTATTTGTTGCTTTTGCTATTTCAGCATAATTTTGGTTTCTTATAACAATTTTTACTGCTTCTGTAAAACCAGGTTTATTTCTGGTCTTATCAGCAGATTCTAAGTGAAAAATGATTTGGTGATGTGTGTATATATCTGCCCCATTGAGAACCTCAGAACTGAGAATAATGCTTGCTCGGGTAAAATGAAACTCCAGTACTTTGGTCAGAGCTAAAGGATGCCTAGGTAGTCATGCAGGAAGAAATGAAAATCCAAAGATCTGGAGGAAAACCAAGATGGCTGGATGATTTTAAGGAACTCAATGGCAATTCTAGTCAGATTGGCAACAATAGCACTTAACACAGACTTGGCCTCAGATTGTACAAAAGCATATAAATAAACTTAACATATATTGTGCCGTCCCACATCTCATTCAGATAGCTAATATTGATAATGACTCAAAGCCCTGCTTCAATGAAAAGGCTAGTTACTTCTTTCAGAAGACTTATTTATTTAGAGATACAGCACTGAAACAGGCCCTTCGGCCCACCAAGTCTGTGCCGACCATCAACCACCCATTTATAATAATCCTACATTAATCCCATATTCCCTACCACATCCCCACAATTCTCCTACCACCTACCTACACTAGGGGCAATTTACAATGGCCAATTTACCTATCAACCTGCAGGTCTTTGGCTGTGGGAGGAAACCGGAGCACCTGGTGGAAACCCACACGGTCACAGGGAGAACTTGCAAACTCCACACAGGCAGTACCCAGAATGGAACCTGGGTCATTGGAGCTGTGAGGCTGTGGTGCTAGCCACTGCGCCACCTATATGACCATCAAAATTCTGCTATTGTTTTTGGCAGCAGACTGGTACCATGTCAAAAGATCCTCTAAACTTTGGCAGTATGCTTGGTTTCTATGCAGTTTGTGTTGTCAATATCTCTTGCATCCACGAAAGTCCCCACTTTGAAAGCTGATCATGCGTACTTGTTTCAAGACTATCATTTTAATCAGTTGGATTGGAATGCACCAGCAATCCTCTCCTATCAGCAAATGCTGCTGGGTAAGGACTTTAAATTTGCAGAGTTCATATTTCTACTGTTACTACTGATTACTGTCCCTTTTTAGTGAGATCAGCAGTTGGAGAGCCTGATTCATGAAAGTGTTGCATGAAAAATTGCTACTTGGAAATCCAAATATTTACCAGAGGAAGGTTTAAGAAAAAAATCAACAGAGCTAGGAAGCCACTTCAGAGTCGTAGGCATGCATGTTCAAGCCAGTGATTTTTAAGGTTTTTGAAGGATTTAAGTTTTGTTAATACTTATATTATTTGCATTCATTTTTTTGTAAAACGCTTAAATTAGAATGTGTTTTTCTGAGCAGCAAACGGACAATTCGCAACAGCAGTTTCAAACCCTGGGTGATAAGTTGGGAATGACTTCATTTTCAGTCATTGTGTGTGGTTATTTTGCTCATTCTTGTTTCAGTGACAAGTTTTAGCAGCAGCACATGTTGATAGTGGTAGATGTGCAATACACTTTGCATGGTAAAAAAGCACATTTTGGTTCTTTATTGTTTTTGCATAAATTACCTAAGTCTCATTTTATGTAAGAGCTTGAAGATTAAAACAAGTGAGTCGTCTAGTTACATGTTTCTGTAGAACCCTACAAAACTGTTAATTGCAACATCTGTTAGCTGACTCCAGAGTTGTTGCCTCCGGTGTCCTACCCAGAAGACCATTTTGGTCGCACTTTCTGTAAAGAAGTGCTTCTGGCCATCGGGTCTTGAAGGGACATTGCCTGTTGGTGGTTTATACATTTTGGAATGATTGACTTTCCAAAGGATATATAAAGGTTGGGCTTCATTTGAAGAACGGTTAAGAAAATGTCTACAATAGGTGATCTACAAACATGTAAGATACCCAAAATAAAAACAGAAGATGCTGGAAATTCTTAGCAGGTCTGGCAGCATCTGTGGAGAGAGAAGCAGAGTTAACATTTCAGGTCTGTGACCTTTCATCAGAACTGCAGAGGTTAGAAATGTAATAGGTTTTGAGCAAGTGAAACAGGGGTGGGGGTTGTGGGGGGGATGGTGGAGAGAACAAAAGGAACGGTGTGTGTGATGGGGCAGAGGGCAAGAGAGATTAAATGACAAAGATGTCATGGGACAAAGGCAAAGGGAGTGCTAATGGTGTGGTGAAAGACAGAGCATTAGTCCAGAGAGAGTGTTCATGGCAGAATAATAGACAGCTCTGTCCAAAAGCACAAACATGAAAAACCAAGTTCAAGGCAGGCACATGGTTTAAAAAAAAATAATGAAAATGGCCAGTCGTGCTCTGAAATTATTGAACTCAATGTTGAGTCTGGAAGGCTGCAGAGTGCCTAATCGGAAAATTAGGTGCTGTTTGTCAAGCTTGTGTTGATGTTCACCGGAACACTATAGCAGACCAAGGACAAAAATGTGGGTGAGAGAGCAGAGTGTTGAAATGGCCAGCAACATAAGATATCTTAACTATAGAGTGGCTTTTCATGAGGGGAAAGAAACCTGAATTATTACAAGAAAGAGTTTTTAAAATCCTTTTTTTTAAAAAAGAAAATTTCTCTGTACTTTAAAAGCCTGCACTTTTCTTTGTTCTAGGTATTATCATTTACGCATTCAATCTCTTTTCACTCTGCGGAAACGTTCGAATCCCTTCTGCAGTGCTTGAAAATGGAAGATGAAAAGGTGGCGGAAGCTGCTTTACAGATCTTCCGAAATACTGGACAGAAAATTGAAGATGACTTTCCTCACATCAGATCGTATGTTTTGTTCCAGTTCCTTTATATAGAGAAATAAAATATCAAATAAATGTAATAAAGCTCTTTCAAAGAGCCAGGAAGGGTGCAATGGGTTGAATAGTTTGCTTTAAGAGTCTGATTCTATGTAATTTACTAGAAAAATATTTATTCAAGGCAATTCGATTTTTATTATATTTCAAAGAAAATACCAGTTTTCGTGAATTACAATCTAGCTTTCTTTCACATTATAAACATTCTGCACTTGGATTGATTTTCAATGCAAGAAGATGCTGATTGTGATGTAAAGTAGATGTGACAAAAGTCGTGATGGGGGTGGCGGGGTTGGGGGTGGGGGAGGGAAGCCTCTAATGTAATAATAGAAGTTACTGCTTGTAATCAAATGAAAAGCTTCTAGTTACCAATTTTAAAAACTCACAGTACAAAACTCAGTAAAGACGAATTTGGCATATTTCCTGTACTCTAGTCTGCAAGAAATATTACAGATATCATGTTGAGTTCACCAGTTAATCTGCCGGAAAAATGTTTTCTATATTCATATGATTCCATATAATTTAGATTCCAGTGCTGGAAGCATTTCATTTTTCACCTGCATTTCACTGGTCCTGCTGTACTCGGCACACTGACACGATAATGGAAAGAATATCAAAACTACTTTTCAAAATGTAATGTATATATTAAAAAAAAATATGTAAGTTAAGTTGCAAAGTAGTGGTCTATGACTGGGTTCACTGTTGCTTGCATTTGTGTGATGTCAGAACTGTCTAGTAATGAGTTTCTTGGCAAGAAATCAAAGACAATCCCTATTGTCTTGTGTGCAAGTGAAATTGAGTGGACAAATCTACTGACAGCAGAGGGTGCTATTCCATGAGTTGGGTTCCGTCAATATACTCAGGTCAGTGCCAAAGGGTATTTGGCACTGGTGTTAACGTTTGTCTCTGATGCAAAAAGCGGTTTCATCTTCCCTGATTTTCATGAAAAGCAAATCTTAATTAACTTTATGCTTTCCTCTTGCCTAGTGCTTTGCTGCCAGTATTGCAGCAGAAGGCCAAGAAAGGCACTGCTCGACAAGCCAAGCATGCTATTCATTGCATCCATGCAATATTCTCCAGCAAAGAGACACAATTTGCACAGATATTTGAGGTGAAACATCCACCATTTTAATATCACTTTTTAGTTATATTTGCAATGATCTTATTTTTCTTCCAGTTGATATTTCTAAATTGCTTTGCCATAATGATGTATCAGATCGGTTTGGGTACTTGTGTTAAATTTGCATTTTTATACAATTTTGTACATCACATTTCAAGAAATTATTTATTCTTGGACAAAGAGAAACCATGACTCTTACTTTCTCATGAATATTGATTCTTTGTTGATACCACACAAGCCCCAATTCCTCTTCCTCTGGCAGAAGTTCTGCTGGCAATGACCAAGATGACAATGACAAATCCTACTGGGCCTTCTGTGCATAGGCCCCATCAGTGTCTCGGGCAAACCCAGTAGGGAGCACTAGTTGGCTACTGGGTAGAAGCTGGAATTTGGGCAGCAGGAGGCTGCCACCAATGACCTACAGGAGTAGTCCCTGGCACATGGCTAAAGTAGAAGGAAGGAGGATGTTGAGGAAGGAACCCTGGGCCAGGGGGGAGTCCAAGATTTCCCTGTGGTACCCAGAGGAACACTGCTCCTCATGAGTTTCAAGGAAACCAAAAAATAAAAATCAGTAAATCTATCTTTTTGGGCTTCTTCTGGCCCAGCTTCCTCTTGCCACCAGGTTGGCCTAGTGGTAAACCATATGGCTTCCCTGTGCAGGCCTTGCGATAAAGTTAATTTGGGCCCCAATGATGTCATCGGAGCCTGTTCTGAGTATTGAAGTAAAAGCCTTGCTGCCCCTCTCGCCAGTTTAAAAGAGCAGTTTGAATTAATAGCCTGCGGGAAGGCAGTGGGATCAGGGGGAATAAGTTGACGCAGCTGAACTATTTGCACGTGGCATCGAGATTATGTTGCACTGTTTCATAAGTATTCATTAGAATTTCTTTGTGTGTCAAAAAACAGCGTGTGGTTACAACCCCTTTTCATGTATGCCTTAATTTTCATTGCAAGTCTGTAATGTGACATCTTATCAAGCACCTTCTGAAAAAGAAAGTAAATACCCAAACTCTGCTCTTAAGTTGTTTGAAGTCTTAAAGTTCTGTTTGTAGCTCCGGGCACCTGTAGTTGTTGATGTTGATGATGGTCATTGCAGAATTTGAACATTTCGTTTTAAAATATGTGACAAATACACAGACCTCCTCGTGCTTCTCTTAATTTCATTAGACATTCCTCCTACTCCCTCAACCCAATTAGAAAGCTCTTGATCTGTCAGTTGCTGATGTAATGAGGATTTGTACATCATTGGCCCTGGGATTCATTTCCCTTGCAATTGAGTAAATGTAAACATGTAATCTGAAATTTAATCACTGATCCTGGGCAGAAAATTTTTATTATTTAGGTTTTATTAAGCATTTTATATTGCATAATTGACAGGAGCACAGAATATCTTTACTATATTGCACAGATTTATTCATGCCAGCTGTATCTAGGCAACAGACATTTGGACACTTAATGAAAATCTGTTAAGGACCGACTGTGCTGAGGAAACTGTTAGACCATTCTTTAATTTTTTAAGTGGTTTTGTATATATTGGAGCAATTCCTTCTGACTACATTTGATAGTGTTAAATTTTCTATTCAATCTAAATGGTATGCTAAGTATGTTCCACTCTAATGCTCAGTGTCAGTTCAGACTTGTTCCAGTTAATTATGCAGCCAGACAACACTTCATGTAAGTCAACCAGGTCCAATGACATAAGAGGTTCTCAAAAAAAACAAACATTCTATAGTGGATGATATTTCTTTAAGGTTGAGATGGAGCTGCCAATCCCTTTACAGTGGTTTAAATATTAGTTACTTATGTTAGTGGCTGAAGTATGTAAACAAAAGAAAATGTGCTTCCCTTAGAGGATCCTCAATAAAGTCAAGAGGGCAGCCATGTTGTATCATTAGTAACCAGAACAGAGGGTTTACTCAACTAGACAAAGCTCCATTTGATGGCAATACTGAAGAATTTGGTCTACTTGATCAAAAATATTCACTGCATCAAGGGACGGAGCAGCTGCAGACAAATAAAAAGCGCTTGCCTCATGAATAATACTTCATCACCGTTGGGTATTATCTGCTCAGAAACTTGTAAGGTGCTGTTAATTCCAGGCAATTATTCTGAGGATGGTTGACCATCCTTTTAGCAGAGAAATATTTTCAGATCATTTTAATTCTTTTCACACAAAGGGGAACGTTGTAAATTTACTATTATGACTGAGGTGGGAGGAGTGCACTGTCTTTTCTAGTTCCATTTCTCCACAGCTCACAACATATGTTTAAAAGTATACCCAGTTACCGATGCAGTCAATCATATACTCTACTCTTTATCCCAGAATAAAATACACCATCCACGTTTCTTTAAGAAACAAAATTATCAGTTTATTATCAAACAAGACTTATGCAGTACCAAAGCAAAGCATTAACACACAGATTGAAACATGAAAGTTCCCTTTTTAAATTCCCCACACACGCAAGAAAATATACAGAAAATTCTCTCTGCAGAGGTCTGTTACAAAAAAATACAGAAGAATACTTTGGCCAAATACTTGCTAACCTTTGAAGAAAAAGAAAAGATATGGAAGGATGTCATCTCTTTTGTTCTGACATCCAAGTTTTTTTTTCATTTGTTCATGGGATGTGGGCATCGCTGGCCAGGCCAGCATTTAGTGCCCATCCCTAAGTGCCCTTGAGAAGGTGGTGATGAGCTGCCTTCTTGAACCACTGCAGTCCATGTGCGGTAGGTATACCCACAGTGCTGTTGAGAAAGGAGTTCCAGGATTTTGCCCCAGTATATGATGACAGGTCATTGGGATCTTTTTCTAAAGCAGTTCTTTTCAGGCGGCGTTGAGAATTAATCTGGCAGGTTTTTCCAGATTCTCAGGAGAGATGCAGCACCAGGGATTTTAGCTCTCCAACGTTGGATCTTTGCAGGGTTTAGAGTCCTAGAGATATACAACACAGAAACAGGCCCTTCGGCCCATTGTATCTGTGCTGGCCATCAAGCACCTAACTATTTGTGTCCCATTTTCCAGCATTTGGCCCATAGCCTTGTATGCTATGGCCTTTCAAGTGCTCATCCAAATACTTCTTAAATGTTGTGAGGGTTCCTGCCTCTACCACTCCTTCTGGCAGTGTATTCCAGATTCCAACCACCCTCTGGGTGAAAAAGGTTTTCTGCAAATTCCCTCTAAACCTCCTGCCCCTTACCTTAAATCTATGCCCCCTGGTTATTGACCCCTCTGCTAAGGGAAGAAGTCTCTTCCTATCTAATCCATCAATGCCCCTCATAATTTTGTATACCTCAATCATGTCCCCCCTCATCCTTCTCTGTTCTAAGGAAAACAACCCTAGCCTTCTCAGTCTCTCTTCATAGCTTAAATGCTCCAGCCCAGGCAACATCCTGGTGAATCTCCTCTGCACCATCTCCAGTGCAATCACATCCTTCCTATAATGTGGTGCCCAGAACTGTACACAGTTCTCCAGCTGTCGCCTAACTAGCATTTTATACAGCTCCATCATAACCTCCCTGCTCTTATATTCTGTGCCTCGACTAATAAAGGCAAGTATCCCATATGCCTTCCTAACCACCTTTTATCTACCTGTGCTGCTGCCTTCAGTGATCTGTGGACAAGGTACACCAAGGTCCCTCTGACCCTCTGTACTTTTTAGGGTCCTACCATCCATTGTATATTCTCTTGCCTTGTTCGTCCTCCCAAAATGCATCACCTCATACTTCTCAGGATTAAATTCCATTTGCCACAGCTCCGCCCACCTTACCAGCCCATCTATATCATTCTGTAACCTAAGGCTTTCCTCCTCACTATTTACGACAACACCAATTTATGTGTCATCTGTGAACTTACTTATCATACCTCCTATATTCACATCTAAATCATTAACGTACACTACAAACAGCAAGGGTCCCAGCACCAATCCCGGTGGTACACCACTGGTCACAGGCTTCCACTCGCAAAAACAACCCTCGACCATTACCCTCTGCCTACTGCCACAAAGCCAATTTTGGATCCAATTTGCCAAATTGCCCTGGATCCCATGGGCTCTTACCTTCTTAACCAATCTCCCATGCGGGACCTTGATCAAAAGCCTTACTGAAGTCCATGTGGATTACATCAACTGCTTTACCCTCATCTACACATCTATTCACCACCTTGAAAAATTCAATCAAGTTAGTTAGGCATAATTTCCCCTGACAAAGCCATGCTGACTATCCCTGATTATTCCCTGCCTCGCCAAGTGGAGATTAATCGTGTCACTCAGAATCTTTTCCAGTAGTTTCCCAACCGCTGTTGATAGACTCACCAGCCTGTAATTACCTGGTCTATCCCTGCTTCCCTTCTTGAATAATGGTACCACATTCGCAGTCCTCTGGCACCCCTCCCATGGCCAGAGAGGATCTAAAAATTTGTGTTAGAGCCTCTACTATCACTTGCCTCACATAACAGCTTGGGATACATCTCAACTGTGCCTGGGGATTTATCCACTTTTTAGCCTGCAAAAACATCTAATACTTCCTCCCTTTCAATGTTAATATGTTCCAGTCTATTGCAATCCCCCTCCCTGATCTCTACACCGACATCATCCTTCTCCACAGTGAAAACAGATGAATAGTAATATTTTAAAACCTCACCCATGTCCTCCGGCTCCACACACGCATCGCTACTTTGGTCCCGAATGGGCCCTACTCTTTCCCCGGTTATCAAAGAACAAAGAAAAGTACAGCACAGGAACAGGCCATTCGGCCCTCCAAGGCTGCGCCGATCTTGATGCCTGCCTAAACTAAAACCTTCTGCACTTCCGGGGACCATATCCCTCTATTCCCTTCCTATTCATGTATTTGTCAAGATGCCTCTTAAACGTCATTATCGTACCTGCTTCCACCATCTCCCCTGGCAGCAAGTTCCAGGCACTCGCCACCCTCTGTGTAAAGAATTTGCCTTGCACATCCCCTCTAAACTTTGCCCCTCTCACCTTAAACCTATGTCCCCTAGTAACTGACTCTTCCACCCTGGGAAAAAGCTTCTGACTATCCACTCTGTCCATGCCGCTCATAACTTTGTACACCTCTATCATGTCACCCCTCCACCTCTGTTATTCCAGTGAAAACAATCCGAGTTTATCCAACCTGCCCTCATAGCTAATGCCCTCCAGACCAGGCAACATCCTGGTAAACCTCTTCTGTACCCTATCCAAAGCCTCCACGTCCTTCTAGTAGTGTGGCGACCAGAATTGCACGCAATATTCTAAGTGTGGCCTAACTAAAGTTCTGTGCAGCAGCAGCATGACGTGCCAATTTTTATACTCTATGCCCCAACCGATTGAAGGCAAGCATGCTGTATGCCTTCCTGACTATCTTATCCACCTGCATTGCCACTTTGTGACCTGTGGACCTGTACGCCCAGATCTCTCTGCCTGTCAATGCTCCTAAGGGTTCTGCCATTTACTGTATACTTCCCACCTGCATTAGATCTTCCAAAATGCATTACCTCATATTTGTCCGAATTAAACTCCATCTGCCATTTCTCCGCCCAAGTCTCCAACTGATCTATATCCTGCTGTATCCTCTGACAATCTTCATCACTATCTGCAACTCCACCAACCTTTTGTGTCGTCTGCAAACTTACTAATCAAACCAGCTATATTTTCCTCCAAATCATTTATATATACTACAAACAGCAAAGATCCCAGCACTGATCGCTGCGGAACACCACTAGTCACATCCCTCCATTCAGAAAAGCACCTTTCCGCTGCGCCCCTCTGTCTTCTATGACAGAGCCAGTTCTGTATCTATCTTGCCAGCTCACCTCTGATCCCGTGTAACTTCACCTTTTGTACCAGTCTGCCATGAGGGACCTTGTCAAAGGCTTTACTGAAGTCCATATAGATAACATCCACTGTCCTTCCTTCATCAATCATCTTTGTCACTTCCTCAAAAATCTCAATCAAATTAGTGAGACACGGCCTCCCCTTCACAAAACCATGCTGCCTCTCGCTAATAAGTTTGTTTGTTTCCAAATGGGAGTAAATCTTGTCCCGAAGAATCCTCTCTAATAATTTCCCTACCACTGACGTAAGACTCACTGGCCTATAATTTCCTGGATTATCCTTGCTACCCTTCTTAAACAAAGGAACGACATTGGCTATTCTCCAGTCCTCTGGGACCTCACCTGTAGCCAATGAGGATGCAAAGATTTCTGTCAAGGCCCCAGCAGTTTCTTCCCTTGCCTCCCTTAGGATTCTGGGGTAGATCCCATCAGGCCCTGGGGACTTATCTACCTTAATGCTTTGCAAGACACCCAACACCTCCTTTTTGATGAGATGACTGAGACTATCTACACTCCCTTCCCTAGGCTCATCATCCACCAAGTCCTTCTCTTTGGTGAATACTGATGCAAAGTACTCATTTTGTACCTCGCCCATTTCCTCTGGCTCCACACATAGATTCCCTTCTCTGTCCTTGAGCGGGCCAACCCTTTCCCTGGTTATCCTCTTGCTCTTTATATACATATAAAAAGCCTTGGGATTATCCTTAATCCTGTTTGCCAATGACTTTTCATAACCCCTTTTAGCCCTCCTCACTCCTTGTTTAAGTTCCTTCCTACTGTCTTTATATTCCTCAAGGGATTCGTCTGTTACTAGCCTTCCAGCCCTTACGAATGCTTCCTTTTTCTTTTTGACTAGGCTCACAATATCCCGCGTTATCCAAGGTTCCCGAAACTTGCCAATCTTATCCTTCCTCCTCACAGGAACATGCCGGTCCTGGATTCTAATCAACTGACATTTGAAAGACTCCCACATGTCAGATGTTGATTTACCCTTAAACAGCCGCCCCCAATCTAAATTCTTCAGTTCCTGCCTAATATTGTTATAATTAGCCTTCCCCCAATTTAGCACCTTCACCTGAGGACTCTTCTTTGGCCTCCTTATTTCGAGAGACAATGGATAAGTGCCTGGAGGTGGTCAGTGTTTTGTGAAGCAGCGCCTGGAGTGGTTATAAAGGCCAATTCTGGATTGACAGACGTTTCCACAGGCGCTGCAGAGAAATCTGTTTGTCGGGGCTGTTACACAGTTGGCTCTCCCCTTGCGCCTCTGTCTTTTTTCCTGCCAACTACTAAGTCTCTTCGACTCGCCACACTTTCGCCCCGACTTTATGGCTGCCCGCCAGCTCTGGCGAACGCTGGCAACTGACTCCCACGACTTGTGATCAATGTCACAGGATTTCATGTCGCGTTTGCAGACGTCTTTAAAGCGGAGACATGGACGGCCGGTGGATCTGATACCAGTGGCGAGCTCGCTGTACAATGTGTCCTTGGGGATCCTGCCATCTTCCATGCGGCTCACATGGCCAAGCCATCTCAAGTGCCGCTGACTCAGTAGTGTGTATAAGCTGGGGATGTTGGCCGCCTCGAGGACTTCTGTGTTGGAGATACGGTCCTGCCACCTGATGCCAAGTATTCTCCGGAGGCAGCGAAGATGGAATGAATTGAGACTTCGCTCTTGGCTGACATACGTTGTCCAGGCCTCGCTGCCATAGAGCAAGGTACTGAGGACACAGGCCTGATACACTCGGGCTTTTGTGTTCCGTGTCAGTGTGCCATTTTCCCACACTCTCTTGGCCAGTCTGGACATAGCAGTGGAAGCCTTTCCCATGCACTTGTTGATTTCTGCATCTAGAGACAGGTTACTGATGATAGTTGAGCCTAGGTAGGTGAACTCTTGAACCACTTGCAGAGCGTGGTCGCCAATATTGATGGATGGAGCATTTCTGACGTCCTGCCCCATGATGTTCGTTTTCTTGAGGCTGATGGTTAGGCCAAATTCATTGCAGGCAGCTGTGAACCTGTCGATGAGACTCTGCAGACACTCTTCAGTGTGAGATGTTAAAGCAGCATCGTCAGCAAAGAGGAGTTCCCTGATGAGTACTTTCTGTACTTTGGACTTCGCTCTTAGACGGGCAAGGTTGAACAACCTGCCCCCTGATCTTGTGTGGAGGATAATTCCTTCTTCAGAGGACTTGGACGCATGTGAAAGCAGCAGGGAGAAGAAAATCCCAAAAAGTGTGGGTGCGAGAACACAGCCCTGTTTCACGCCACTCAGGATAGGAAAGGGCTCTGATGAGGAGCCACCATGTTGAATTGTGCCTTTCATATTGTCATGGAATGAGGTGATGATACTTAGTAGCTTTGGTGGACATCCAATCTTTTCTAGTAGTCTGAAGAAACCACATCTGCTGACGAGGTCAAAGGCTTTGGTGAGATCAATGAAAGCAATGTAGAGGGGCATCTGTTGTTCACGGCATTTCTCCTGTATCTGACGAAGGGAGAACAGCATGTCAACGGTTGATCTCTCTGCACGAAAACCACACTGTGCCTCAGGGTAGACGTGCTCGGCCAGCTTCTGGAGCCTGTTTAGAGCGACTCGAGGAAAGACTTTTTTCTTCAGTTCCTGCCTAATATTGTTATAATTAGCCTTCCCCCAATTTAGCACCTTCACCCGAGGGCTACTCTTATCCTTATCCACAAGTACCTTAAAACTTATGGAATTATGGTCAATGTTCCCGAAATGCTCCCCTACTGAAACTTGGACCACCTGGCCGGGCTCATTCCCCAATACCAGGTCCAGTACGGCTGCATCCCTAGTTGGACTATCTACATATTTTTTCAAGAAGCCCTCCTGGATGCTCCTTACAAATTCTGCTCCATCTAAGCCCCTAGCACTAAGTGAGTCTCAGTCAATATAGGGGAAGTTAAAATCACCCACCACTACAGCCCTGTTACCTTTACAACTTTCCAAAATCTGTCTACATATCTGCTCCTCTACCTCCTGCTGGCTGTTGGGAGGCCTGTAGAAAACCTCCAACATCGTGACTGCACCCTTCCTATTCCTGAGCTCCACCCATATTGCCTCGCTGCACGACCCCTCCGAGGTGTCCTCCCGCAGTACAGCTGTGACATTCTCCTTGACAAGTAATGCAACTCCCCCACCCCTTTTACATCCCCCTCTATCCTGCCTCAAGCTTCTAAATCCTGGAACATTTAGCTGTCAATCCTGTCTTTCCCTCAACCAAGTCTCTGTAATAGTAACAACATCATAGTTCCAAGTACTAATCCAAGCTCTAAGTTCATCTGCCTTACCTGTTATACTTCACGTATTGAAACAAATGCACTTCAGACCACCAGTCCCGCTGTGCTCCACAACATCTCCCTGCCTGCTCTTCCTCTTAGTCTTACTGGCCTTATTTACTAGTTCCCCCTCTATTATTTCACTTGCTGTCCTACTGCTCTGGTTCCCACCCCCCTGCCACACTAGTTTAAACCCTCCTGAGTGACACTAGCAAACCTCGCAGCCAGGATATTTGTGCCCCTCCAGTTTAGATGCAACCAGTCCTTATACATTTCCCGTCTGTCCCTGAAGAGATCCCAATGGTCCAGATATCTGAAACCCTCCCTTCTACACCAGCTGTTCAGCCATATGTTTAGCTGCACAATCTTCCTATTTCTAGCCTCACTGGCATGTGGCACAGGGAGTAATCCCGAGATTACAAACCTGGAGGTCTTGTCTTTTAACTTTCTACCTAACTCCCTAAACTCCCCCTGCAGGACCTCGTCACTCTTCCTGCCTAAATCATTGGTGCCGATGTGTACCACAACGTCTGGCTGTTCACCCTCCCCCTTCAGAATGCCCCCTGTCCGTTCAGAGACATCCTGACCCTGGTGCCAGGGAGGCAACATACCTTCCTGGAGTCTCTTTCACGTCCACAGAAGCGCCTATCTGTGCCCCTGACTACAGAGTCCCCGATAACTATTGCTCTTCTGCGCTTTGTCCCTCCCTGCTGAACAACTGTGCCAGCCGTGGTGCCACTGCTCTGGCTGCTGCTGTTTTCCCCTGATAGGCCACCCCCCCCCCCCCCCCCCCCCAACAGTATCCAAAATGGTATACTTGTTAGAGAGGGGGATAGCCACAGGGGATTCCTGCACTGACTGCCTGCCCCTTCTAGCGGTCACCCATCTATCTGCTTGTACCTTGGGTGTAACCACTTCTCTAAAACTCCTGTCTGTGACGCTCTCTGCCACCTGCATGCTCCTAAGTGCATCCAGTTGCCACTCCAACTGATCCATGTGGTCTGTGAGGAGCTGCAACTGGGTACACTTCCTGCAGATGTAGTCGTCCGGTACGCTGGAAGCGTCATGGACCTCCCACATCTCACAGGTGAAGCACTTCACCCCTCTAACTGACATTTCTAGCACTAATTAATAAATTAATTGAAGATAAATAAATACTTATTAAATCCTTACTAAATTGTTAGCTATATGGTCCCTAGTGCTAGATTCCTACTATAAATATTAAATGCTCACTAAATACAGTAATCCCCTCCCTCTGGTTTCGTTACTCTACTTACTAATTAGTTAATTAGGGTTTTAATCAATTTTTATCTGTTTTATTTTCAAATTCCATTTTTAAAAAAATTTCCTACCAGCCAATCAGGTCACAGCTTTCCTGTGAAGTCACTTTCAGTTTTTTTTTTAACCAGAGGTAAGTTTTTTTTTTGTACTTACTGGTCCAGAACTCTGCCCTCCGAGTCTTCTCCCAGTCAGCTGTGCTTTTTGGAAGCTCTAGTCTCCCCTCACTGAGGACAGGTAGGAAATGAAAGGAGCCCCTCACCTCCCTCCTTACCGAACTTCCTCACTTACCAAACTTCCACTGTAGCACTCCACTGCAACCCAAGTCAGCACTCTAGTGCTGTGTTATCCTCTTGCCATTAAAACCCTTATAAAATGCCTTAGGATTTTCCTTTATCTTGCCTGCCAATGTTTTTTCATGTCCCCTCTTCGCTCTCCTAATTACTTTAAGTACCCCCATACCCTTTCTATACTCTTCTAATGCCTCTGTGTTGTATATCTCTATGACTCTAAACCCTGCAAAGATCCAACGTGAGAGAGCCTAAATCCCTGGTGCTGCATCTCTCCTGAGAATCTGGAAAAACCTGCCAGATTAATTCTCAACGCCGCCTGAAAAGAATTGCTTTAGAAAAAGATCCCAATGACCTGTCACCATATACTGGGTCAAAATCTTGGAACACCTTCCTAACACCACTGTGGGTGTACCATGGACTACTGTGGTTCAAAAAGATGGCTCACACCAGCTTGTCGAGGGTAATTAGGAATGGGCAAGAAATACTGGCTTTGCCAGTCACATTCACATGGATGAACGAAAAGAAAAACTCACGATCCTTTAATCCCGCTCTCACTAAATTTCTGACCACCAAACTTCCATTTTTGGCATCCATGCTAACTGAAATAGTAAATGGTAGCACCTCATCATGCACTGTTCTCTGTTTCTCAAAACCACCATTAGCACTCCCCCTCAAAAAAGCACTTGATTCACAATCAACCTTCCCCTGCCAAACCGCTCCCCCACACGCACACGCACACGCGCACACACACACACACACACACACACACACACACACACACACACACATCCTAAAGCCCAGGGCTTGAGCAGGAAAATTAAGGCTGGCCCTCCAGTGCAGTCCTGAGGGAGCGCTGCATGGTCGGCAGTGCCGTCTTTTGGATGAGGCGTTAAATTGAGGCTGCGTCTGCTTGCTCGGGTAGATGTAAAAAAAAATCCCATGACACTAAAGCCTGGCTCGGGTATAAAATTAAAACCCGACCCGGGCCCAACCCGACAACAGCTGACCCGGGCCCGAGTCCTTTAAATTTTTTTAAATGCTCAACCCGACCTGAAAATAACCAACATATTATTGAAACAGAAAAAAAATCGTAGATTAAAACGAAAACAATACGAAACAAAACAGTACAGTACAGCCCGACCCGATCCGATCCGAATGCTAGACACTGAATACAGACCCGACCTGAACCCGACACATGTTTGGTCGGGTTCGGGTCAGGTGGCCATGCTTTACAGGACACTATTTCAAAGAAGTGTGGGGGACTTATCCCTCAATCAACATTAAAAAAAAAATTATCTGGTCATTGTCACATTGCTGTTTGTGGGGGCTTGCAGTGCACGTACTGGTTGCCGCGTTTCCTGCATTACAACAATGACTACACTTCAAAAAGTACTTCGTTAGCTGTAAAGTGCTTTGAGGCATCCAGTGGCTGTGAAAGGTGCTATATAAATGCAAGTCTTTTTCTCCTTGAGTTGTTGTGGCTTCCCAAATCCATGCCAGCCTTTCCCATAACTGTTTGGACGTTTTATACTCCTATTACAAACACTGAAAATATCCTGACCAAAGTTGCACATTGTGTTGTATGTGACACAGTACATTATCCCTGCTGCAGCCTCCCTTCAGTCTTTGCCACAGTCAACTACACTACCCTCAAAAGCATCTCCATTGTCCAGCTTTAATGGAATTACCCTTGCTTAGTTCTACTTTTAACGATCAGATCATAACCAGAGCCTCTCCAGTAATGACTTATTTTCATGTCTCCACACCATTACTTCTGGAGTCAGCTTCCACATGAGTGCTGGCAAGATCCAAAGCGCGCAGCCTCCTCCCGTCGTCGTCATCATCATCTTCTGCTACCTCCCGTCACTGTCTCGCTCTCACTGCTTCTTCCCCAGCTTCTGTGATGAGTGTTTGGGCCCAAGTCTTTGTGACTGTCGATAGGAATTGGTGAAGGGGCTTTGAAGCAGTACTTAAAGCTCCTTTAGAGTAATTAAAAACTATTGCAAAGGTGGATTTATTAAACCATGGAAAATAACCAAAGTTTATACATGTTTCAATTTCAAGTACAATCCTCACTCAAGGGTGGTTAACCTGCTGGACATAAGACCTCAAATTCTAAGTCACTATATGAAACCTTTTTCAATCCCTTGTATTTGCATAAATGCAATGTTGCAAGGCAAAATTCAGTATTCCAGTATAAGAACGATAACCTTGCGAAAACAGTCTAGAAGCAGGGGACACGATTTCAAAATAAGGGGAAGCCACTTCGGACTGAGATGAGAAGTTTCTTTACTCAGAGGGTTGTGAATCTTTGGAATTCTCTACCCCAGAGGGCTGTGGAAGCTCAGTCATTGAGTATGTTTAAAGCAGAGATTGACAGATTTCTAAATACTAATGACCTAAAGGGATATGGTGATAGTGTGGGGGAAAAAGGCATTGAAGGGGATGATCAGCCATGATTGTATTGAATGGCAGAGCAAGCTCGATGGGCTGAATCGTCTATTCCTGTTCCTATGCAGCCCACTCCTGTTCTGTGTTCTATGATGCCAGTAGTTTGTTAAAACTATCTGTACCAGTCAAGTACCAGTAACATCCTTTTATTACTCCAGATGCTTTTGTTGGATAATTATGCAATTTGGTACTTCCAGAGAGTGCATCTTGGAAAATCACAGCCCATAATTTTCAGTTAATGGATGTAAAATTGTAGGCTGTGCCCACCATTTCCTGCGAAGCATTTCCTGGCAGTAACACTACCCCATTGTGAAGCCAGGGCATAGAATCACCGCTTTGGTATGTGCAGCAAAAGACTTTTAATCAGGCTATTTGTATTTGTATTTTTTTTTTAGCCTTTGCACAAGAGTTTGGATCCCAGCAACCCAGAGCAGCTCATAACTCCTTTGATTTCAATTGGACACATAGCTATGCTGGCTCCGGAACAGTTTTCTGCACCTTTGAAATCCCTGGTGGCTGGTTTTGTTGTGAAAGATTTGTTAATGAATGACCGAGTAAGTACACATGGTAGCTTGAAAGTTTTGTTACAACAATTTGAAAAGACAATTTACTTATTAGTTAGTATTTATCACTTGTGTTGTCTTTCACCTGCCCACCAATTTCAGGCCAGAAAGATGAGCTATAAAGTTCCCAGGTTTCTGCTAATGTCTGTCAATTGTTGATAAAGTAGAAGATGCTTAAGTGATTCAGGTTCACTGACCCGATTCAAGATTATTTTCCTCCAGTGAAGCAGTGCCCAGTCTTTGTTCTGCCTCTTGATATTGCAGAGATTGGGAGCTCAGTAACTGAGATGACATTGGGCCATTTCTGACTCATCCACTTGTGCACAGTTTGAGTTCTAGCATGGAGCACTTCCTTTCTCAACAGAAGTGTTGGGCTGCATATCGAGAAGTTATGCAAAGCATTTGCTTGAAAGAGAAAACTCAATGAAAGCCAGATGGCTTCCTGTGCTTTCGTATATTTGTTTCTGGTTGGCTGTTCTAGCACAGTGATCACTGTGGTATTATGCACTATTTTGGTACTGTATGTATTACTTGCTATTTTCATGAATCTATGAAACATTAATAGGCACTGTTACAATTCTTCTCTTTCCTCCTAACTGAGAAAGAAGATGTATGTAAAATGTTTAAAAGACCAATCAAGAGCTGAAATTATTTTTTCTACAGTTACTTCTGAATTAAATTTGTGATCAACTGCTAATTTTCTTTTGGTATCTGAGATGTTAAATACATGGCTCTCTGCTTTGGTATTTTTAAGTGGTTGGGTATTTGAATATCAATCATAACATTCTGTCCTTAGTTTCCAGTAAAGAAGACAACAAAGCTTTGGGTTCCAGATGAAGAAGTCTGTCCTGAAACACTGACAAAAGTAAGTGCTGTTCAATAAAGCACTTATAGTTTTGTAAAAAAAAAAAATATTTTCCTGTGCTGCTTTCACCTTTCATCATTGAGGGGTGATCTAATCAATGTATTTTAAAATGCTTAAGGAATTTGATAGGGTAGATAGAGAAATTATGAAAGATCATCAATCTGAAATAACTTTTTCTATTGAGGTGCTGTTTGACTGCTGAGCGTTTAGTTTCCTGTTTTTATTTCCAATTTCTAGCAGCATTTTGCTTTTGTTAAATTATTTCCTCTAGTGGGGGAATCGAGAACAAGAGGGCATAATCTTAAAATTAGAGCTCGAGGCTTCACTTCTCCAACTCTCCTTGCCAGCCTCCTGAGTTTCACCCCATATAAAATTAGAGCTGGATATTTACGAGAGAAATCACGTAAGTGCAGTAGTCAAAGCTGAAATGTTTGCACTGTCTTCAGCCAGAAATGCTGAGGGGATGATCCATCTGAGCCTCCTCCTGAGGTCCCCACCATCAAAGAAGCCAGTCCTCTGCTAATTTGAATCTCTCCACAAGGTGTTTAGAAGTGCCTGAGTGCACTGGCTACTGCATAGTCTTCACTTTTCCAGGTCTCTCCTTGCAAGCCTCCTGAGGTTCACCCCACATAAACACCATCTCAACCAGAGCTCCACCATCTGCATTCTATCCCTTGCTAGCTGTTTGCCCTATTGAGACCCAGCCTCCAATCAGTTGAATTTCAAATCTCATCTTTTTTTTCAAATTCTTTCACTACCTTTCCCAATCCTACGTCTACAATCTCTTCCAACACTATTTCCCAGTTTGTACCTTTTGCCAAATCTGGCCTCTTGTGCATCCCCCTCCCTCTTCTCCACCATAAGTGTCAGAGCCTTCAATTATCTTAGCCCTGTACTCTGGAGCTTTTTCTCCAAACCCTTCTGTTTTGTTAAATCTCATTACATTCATAAGTCTCCTTAAACCTCCTTTGGCGACTAATTTTTCTGCTACTGTTTGCTGTCTGTTTTCCCTTTTGGGAAGCACTTGGAATATTAAATATATTAAAGGTGTTATATAAATAGTTTTTTTTTTGGTTTATTGAATGCTACTTTCATGTTTCTTTAGGTTGTTATTCATGTTTAAAATTTACAGTTGCTTAAATCGGACAAAGAGTCATGACCATTAGTCAGTTTTGAAGTTGTTGGTTCTTCTATCTTGAGTTTATTTTGGGCAGAAACAGCTGTGCTTAATGTGATTATTGTATGAATTAAATACCAATGAAAATATAGTATGTCCTCCATTATCTTTATACATGTGTACATGTAAAAGTCAAAGAACTACACAGAGGGTATACACTATGCTGCCTTTGCAACACCCTCTCTGTAATATACTGGGAAATTAAATAGTGCAAGGATTTTAAAAAAGGAAGCCATAGCTGTAGCTTCCAAACTGACACTATGCCTGTCACTGATGTAATTCAGTTCCTCTGTCCCTATTCAGATTATGAAGCATTGCTGTTTAGTGGTGAGTTATTCTTCCCATGCCAGACAAGAAAAGGATAGTAGTAAGGCAGCCATGGTCTGATTTCATTTGAGGCATTATAGAAATGTATCCTTGGTCACTAGAGAGCAACAACTCCAGAGCAAAAAGGGGAAAGTTGGAAATAAATAATTCTTTGGTCAGATCTAGTATCTGTCAGTAAGGAGGAACATTCAGGTAGCAGCCCAGGGAGTTGCAGATGCTGATGAAGGACAAAAACAGAAGAGAGAGCATGACCATGTTATACTTGACCTTGTATTTAACGAGCAAATCACATTTGTTACGACCGAGGTGGGAGGAGTGCATTGCTGTAAGCAGTGAGAACATATTTAAGAATATACATATATATCAAACATTTTACTTTTATGACCTGTAACCGCTTTTGGGGGAAAAATAATTCTGGTGCAGTTAATGGCAATAGGTTTGGCCAGTCGCAGTCAATTTCCAGTGTATAATGGTGTATTTGTGGATCTCCCACTCATTAATAGTGATTTTGAGGAATGGAATGTGGGAGCAGTATTTGAAGTGGCTCTGTAGGCTCATTTAGTGTGGGAATGGAAGATTAGCTGATTACAGAGCACTGCTAGTTTGTTTAATGAGTTATAATGGGCGGCACAGTGACGCAGTGGTTAGCACGCAGCCTCACAGCTCCAGCGACCCGGGTTCAATTCTGGGTACAGCCTGTGTGGAGTTTGCAAGTTCTTCCTGTGTCTGTGTGGGTTTTCGCCGGGTACTCCGGTTTCCTCCCACCACCAAAGACTTGCAGGTTGATGGGTAAATTGGCCATTATAAATTGCCCCTAGTATAGGTAGGTGGTAGAGGAATATAGGGACAGGTGGGGATGTGGTAGGAATATGGGATTAGTGTAGGATTAGTATAAATGGGTGGTTGATGGTCGGCACAGACTCGGTGGGCCGAAGGGCCTGTTTCAGTGCTGTATCTCTAAATAAATAAAAATAATTTTATAGAATCATCAGCAGTACCATTCGTGAAATCAGATGGTAGCCCAAATGTCGAGCAGATTCTTCACTCAAAACTTCCCTTCTGTTCTGAACAGGAGATTGTTGTACCTCCTGAGACAAATGCTGTGCTGCTGTTGAATTAGAAATAGATAGGTCCAAAGCACCTGAGAGTGCAGGCAGTGCCCAGTGCTTGAAGGGGCAGCTGGGAGGCATCTGGAACTGAAGGAGTAAGTGGGAATCAGACAAATCTGAATTACCCGCTGAACCTCTTTTTTTTTTTTTGTCTTTCCCTCCCCCATGCTCTGTTGTCATTGAGCTCACCCTTGATCCATCATCCACTCCTCCATTCTTGCCACCTGTCGTGGGGGAGCAAGCAAGAAGTTAGGCACCCCTGCACCCTTAAACCATTTCTCTTCTACCTTCTGTTCCTACCAGTATTCCTAAGAGAGGTTTTGCTTGATTTCCAAGTTCAACTTTTTCTATTGCAAAACAATCTAAATAATGTAGAAAGAAACTTTGTTTGCTCTCACACAAGTGTAAGCATTTAGTAGTCATTTTCTGACAACAAAATAAGTGAGTTAATTGGTTGGCTTGAAAGCGCAACAGTTTTATTGAAAATTGAAATGATAAATGAAGAAAGCTCTCACCATCACCATTTCTCTCTCTCTCTCTCTCTCTCTCTCTCTCTCTCTCAGATTAATGCAAAGTTTAAAAAAAAAATAATTGTTTCAAGATAAACTACTAAGCTGAAAGTGCTGAAGTTGTAGAAAAGTATTTCATTCTCAAAGCTGATTTCCTAAGATGCATCAGTATTGTCAGTTTCATATAAACATGCTCAGACAAAATAACCGAAATTTAGTTGAGACATAGCTTTGGGCAAAAGCATCCAGTCCAAGTCCAATCTATTGGCAGACCTTCAAGTAAAAAATTTGAAGAAGGTGCTAAAAGACATTTAAAAAGTTCAGTGGAATAATTTCATGTGGTCAGTCAAATGTTTTGTAAACCATATTTTTGACAAAAATTAGTTACTGAGGGACAAACTTTCTTTGCAAGCATTTTGAGTGCTTCCTGGGAACTCAGATAATGAGTTTGCTTAGGCAACAATTATAAATGCAGAAGTAGTAGTTTGCATTGGAGAAAAATGGACAAAAAAAAGTAACACAAATATGACAACTGGAAGTCAAGTGTACATACATGTAAGATTTTATTAAGATATGGGTGCATATGTCTAATACTGTATATATCTTGTGATTGAGTTTCAAAGGATCATAGGAAATAGGAGCAGCGGTAAGCCATTTGGCCCATCAGGCCTGTTCCGCCATTCAAACAGATCATGGCTGATCATCTACCTCTGCCATTTTCTCCCACTATCCCCATATCCCTTGAGTTAGTATCCAGAAATCTATTGATTTTCTGCTTAAAACATACTCAATGATTGAGCTTCCACAACACTGTAGGGTAGAGAATTCCACAGATTCACCACCCTCTAAGTAAAGAAATTCCTCCTCATCTAAGTCTTAAATGGCCTGCCCCTTATTCTGAGACTGTGTCCCCTGGATCTAGACTCACCAGCCAGAGGAAACGTCCTATCCACATCTACCCCGTCATGCCCTGTAAGAATTTTGTAAGTTTCAGTGAGACCACCTCTCATTTGACCAACTCTGGCATCAAGGAGCCCTAGCAAAACTGGAGTCAATGGGAATTGGGGAAAATTGTCTGTTGGTTGGAGTCATACCTAGCACAAAGCAAGATGGTTGTAGTTGTTGGAGGTCAATCATCTCAGTCCCAGGACACCACTGCAGGAGTTCCTCAGGGCAGTGACCCAGCCCCCAACCATCTTCAGCTGCTTCATCAATAACCTTCCTTCAATCATTAGGTCAGAAGTGGGGATGTTCGCTGATGATTGCACAATGTTCAGCACCATTCGTGACTCCAGATACCATGCCCATATGCAGCAAAACCTGGACAACATCCAGGCTTGGGCTGATAAGTGGCAAGTAACATTTGTGCCACACAAGTGCCAGGCAATGACCATCTCCAACAAGAGAGAATCTAACCATCTCCCCTTGACATTCAATGGCATGACCATTGCTGAATCCCCCACCATCGACATCCTGGGTGTCGCCATGAGCAGAAACTGAACTGGACCAGTCACATAAATGCAGTGGCTACAAGAGCAGATCAGAGGCTGGAAATTCTGCAGTGAATAACTGCCTTCTGCTCCCTAATTCCTGTCCACCATTGACCAGGCACAAGTCAGGAGTGTGATAAAATACTCTCCACATGCCTGGATGGGTGCAGTTTCAACAACACTCAAGAAGCTCGACGCCATCCAGGAGAAAGCAGCCCGCTTGATTGGCACCCCATACGCTACCTTCACCATTCACTCCCTCCACCACTGATGCACAGTGGCAGCAGTGTGTACTATAGATGAGATGCACTGCAGCAACTCACCAAGGCTCCCTCGACTGAACCTTCCAAACCCGTGACCTCTACCACCTAGAAGGACAAGGGCAGCAGATGCATGGAAATGCTGCCACCTGCAAGTTCCCTTCCAAACCACACGCTATCCTGACTTGGAATTATATCACCATTCCTTCACTGTCGCTGGGTCAAAATCCTGGAACTCTTCCTAACAGCATTGTGGGTGTACCTACACCCAAAGGACTGCAGCGATTCAAGAAGGCAGCTCAACCACCACCTTCTCGAGGACAATTAGGGATGGGCAATAAATGCAGGCCTAGCCAGTGACACCCACATCCCACGAACAAATACAACAAAGTCAGCTTAGACCTATTTAGATTTCTTGTTCAGTTGTCAGATGAAGTATTCATTTTTTTAAAAACTGAGCCTACCATACTGAAGAATCAGAACTGCAATGTTTAGATTTGAACATAGAAATGCATCTAATCAAATGCAGTTTAATGTTTTAAAAATTAAGGAACAATTACTTATCTTGGTATTTGAACAAGCTTTTTTCTCTGTATATGTATCATAAATCTTTATCCCAGTGCTAAATAAGCAATAGATTTTCTACAAATTAATGCATGTACCTCAGACCAGTTAAGACTGTAAAATGATTAAAGTAGAATCAGTTTTAACAGCAGTCCTTTAACCTCATTCTCCATTTTCATGAACCTCCCCTCATAAAAGTAATTGAGATTGTGTATGTGTGTAGCAAATAGCTCAATACAATGACTAGTAACTAGATATCTAGTTGACCTGCAGATTGTTGCAATGTTCACTGCAGTGAATTTTTTTAATGCAGCAGCCAACACCTAAATGAATAATTTGCTCAGTCAGTTTTGGATAAAGGCTGACAGTAGGAAAATATATTTTGAGGTCACTTTATTTTTAAACATGTTTCAAGGTTGATTCTTCATTTTACAGATACAGGCCATGAAGATGATGGTGCGGTGGTTAATGGGAATGAGGACCAATGTTAATAAATCAGGAACCTCCACCTTGAGACTGCTAACTGCAATACTACATAGTGATGGTGACTTGACAGAACAGGGAAAAATTAGGTGTGTAGCAACCAGTTAAGTTAGTATATTTGCCTTTCAGGTAGGTATTTTGTATATCCACTTGCAGGAGTGGGGTTAGGCATTTTTGTTTTTATACATAATTGTGCCTAGAATACAATGGTCAGTATGAAATTTAGTTTTCATTTTGTACATTTTGTGATCAGGAATGGATAAATGGAACTCTGCCACAAATTCTAGGGATCAAGGTATTAATCGAAGTTAGAAAGGTGAAAGTGCTATAGACTTCCTGCATTTAACTGCTTTATGGAGAAGGTGGTGAGCATGTGCAACAGAGAAGCAGTAGAGGCAGATAATGTGGAATAAATTGAGGAATTTAATTGATCGATACTTGAGAGAATTGGTGATTAAGGGGACAAAAGCAAAATACTGCAGATTCTGGAAATCTGAACTAATACAGAAAAGGCTGGAATTATTCAGCAGGCCAGGCAGCATCTGGGAGAGTGAAACAGAAGGCTGGATTTTGACCAAGCCCACAACATCTGACTCTGTGGTCCGGGGGGGTGTTTGGAAGATCGTTCCGGCAGAGGTTCTGTGGTGGCCAGCCACCTCTGGGTGACAGAAACTGAATTACAATATTTAAATGAACAGCTGAATAAATTTAAATAAACTTCCCTTTAATCCTCCGGGCCCGCTGTGGTCCTCAACGTGGCGGCCAGCACTCCCATGTGGGGAAAGCCGGTGTGACACTGGTTGGGGGGGTGGTGGTGGAGTTCAGATTTTCACTGCAAGGAGTGGGGTCAAATAAACATATAATGGGTGTAGGGGATGGTGGAAAGGGGTAAACTTTAAACTTTGTGCAGTCTGGGTGGGGTTGAGAAAAGGCAAATAGTTAATGCAGTTAATGTGGGGGGGTGGAAAAGGGGAATTAGAAATATATTGGATACATTTTGGGGGGGTGGGGGGGGGTGTTGTGTGTATCTTTAAATATTTTTAAAGATGCTGGCAGGGCTGTCTGCCCTTTAAAATTGTTGCCAGCGACAGACAGCCTGCCTCCCTCCGTGTGACTTAACAAAGAACAGTACAGCACAGGAACAGGCCATTCGGCCCTCCAAGCCTGCGCCAATCTTGATGCCTGCCTAAACTAAAACCTTGTGCACTTCCGTGGACCGTATCCCTCTATTCCCATCCTCTTCATGTATTTGTCAAGATGCCTCTTAAACATCGCTATCGTACCTGCTTCCACCACCTCCCCCGGCAGCAAGTTCCAGGCACTCACCACCCTCTGTGTAAAGAACGTGCCTCGCACACCCCCTCTAAACTTTGCCCCTCTCACCTTAAACCTATGTCCCCTAGTAACTGACTCTTACACCCTGGGAAAAAGCTTCTGACTATCCACTCTGTCCATCCCGCTCATAACTTTGTAAACATCTATCATGTCGCCCCTCCACTTCCGTCGTTCCAGTGAAAACAATCCGAGTTTATTCAACCTCTCCTCATAGCTAATGCCCTCCAGACCAGGCAACATCCTGGTAAACCTCTTCTGTACCCTCTCCAAAGCCTCCACGTCCTTCTGGTAGTGTGGTGACCAGAATTGCACGCAATATTCTAAGTATGGCCTAACTAAAGTTCTGTACAGCTGCAGCATGACTTGCCAATTTTTATACTCGATACCCCGACCGATGAAGGCGAGCATGCCGTATGCCTTCTTGACTACCTTATCCACCTGCGTTGCCACTTTCAGTGACCTGTGGACCTGTATGCCCAGATCTCTCTGCCTGTCAATACTCCTAAGGGTTCTGCCATTTACTGTATACTTCCCACCTGCATTAGACCTTCCAAAATGCATTACCTCACATTTGTCCGGATTAAACTCCATCTGCCATTTCTCCGTCCAAGTCTCCAACCGATCTATATCCTTCTGTATCCTCTGACAATCCTCAACACTATCCGCAACTCCACCAACCTTTGTGTCGTCCGCAAACTTACTAATCAGACCAGCTACATTTTCCTCCCAATCATTTATATGTACTACAAAGAGCAAAGGTCCCAGCACTGATCCCTGTGGAACACCGCTAGTCACAGTCCTCCATTCAGAAATGCACCCTTCCACTGCTACCCTCTGTCTTCTATGACTGAGCCAGTTCTGTATCCATCTTGCCAGCTCGCCTCTGATCCCGTGTGACTTCACCTTTTGTACCAGTCTGCCATGAGGGACCTTGTCAAAGGCTTTACTGAAGTCCATATAGATAACATCCACTGTCCTTCCTTCATCAATCATCTTTGTCACTTCCTCAAAAAACTCAATCAAGTTAGTGAGACACGACTTCCCCTTCACAAAACTATGCTGCCTCTCGCTAATAAGTCCATTTGTTTCCAAATGGGAATAAATCCTGTCCCAAAGAATCCTCTCTAATAATTTCCCTACCACTGACGTAAGGCTCACAGGCCTATAATTTCCTGCATTATCCTTGCTACCCTTCTTAAACAAAGGAACAACATTGACTATTCTCCAGTCCTCTGGGATCTCACCTGTAGCCAATGAGGATGCAAAGATTTCTGTCAAGGCCCCAGCAATTTCTTCCCTTGCCTCCCTCAGTATTCTGGGGTCGATCTCATCAGGCCCTGGGGACCTATCTACCTTAATTTGGCGGGGTGCGGGCCGCCCCGGCTATTTAAATGAGCCGCTGTGCGGGAGATTACAGAGGCTCTTAGGCGTGTGCGCTGCCGTTTCTTGACTCGCTGTCGAAACTGGCTGTTAAAATCCAGCCCAGAGTTAACGCCTTGGTTCGATGAACAGAAAGTTTGTAATTGTCTGTTTATATTGGCGATTGAGGGATATTGGTCTTTGGAACCAGCTAGATAAACTGCATAGTCCTTTTCTGTTCTGTATTTCTATACATTTCTAAACAAGAGGGGTTCCTGTTCTTGAGAATACAATAAAATAGGTTTCCACTTTTTTCCATCAGGGCCTCTTGGTGCAGCATTGGTTAAACAGTAAAGCTCATAATGCAATTCCCAAAGGGCATGTTTTAACCTCAACCTCAGACCTTCAACTTGTTAACATGCTTTGCCTTGCAGGGTCTGGAATTTCCTCCACATTTGCATCCAGAGACGCACATAATCTGGGCACAAACCAATTACATTGCTTAAAAGATCACAGAATTTTGGGTATGAGATAAACATGCAATTATTATATGCCCAAGACTCCATGCTTGTTTACAGCTGTCCATCAAAGCCTCTGCCCACAAAGCTAATTTCATTCCTCCACTCTGAAATACAAGTAACCTCCAATTGTACTTGCTTGGAGGATCTCTTTGCATTGCGACTTGACACAGTGGGAAAGAAAGTAATTCTTGTGTTTTATTACAATTTGTGTTTTTTAAAATGAGTTTTCCTCAGATATGCTCTATTTTCTGTTCCTTTGAATTGATTTTTATGGCACAAATTTGTCACATTAAAAAAAAATTGCAAAGCTTCCGCGATTGCAAATTCTTAACCTGCTGTGACAAATGTACATGACTAACAGTTAAATGAGTTGAAACTTAAATTTTCATAATTAATGAAGGAATATATAGCATGGGTTCAGCGCTGGCTTTGATCTGTTTGTTTATGCTGATTTACAGCCATTTTACGTTTAGGCATATTCAAGTGAGATTGGGGGGATATTTGGACATAATTTGGCATTGACAAAATGGGCATGACAGTGGATGCATTTTTGGCTCTAACTTCTGCATTGTGCCCACAGAGGGAACTCTAGGCCCCCACATTAGAAAAATTGTGGCTGTTTTTGGAGGGAAGTGGGCAATTTGTTGAAATTGAGTGCTGTATTACTCTGTCATGCTGAATGAAAACTAAACTGACACTACCCAAACTTCATTCGGAACACTTATTAGAGGGAGGAGACTTACGTCATTTGTCTGGACTTGATTCCAATCCAGTTCTTAGCAAGCTCTGCTTTCGCCTAACTGCATCTGACATGGTCATCATTGTCTGCCATAAAGATGGAATAGAGTGATGAGAAACCTTATTTAAATTAGTTGATTCAGGTTTTTATCATAACTTATGTAAATAAGTATGTAATGTAATCAATGTAAGCAAAAGCAAATTCCATTTCTAAATCTTCCAATTTAACTACATTGCTGTAATTTAGTTTTAAATGCAGTTAAATTTGAGTATGTAGAAGATTTCAGTTGTTTGCTGCTTAGCAATCACAGTAATATCTTGCTCTTATGCCTTGGTGGGAATTCATGTTTAGTATTCTAGTGTTTAAGAGAAAAATGTACTTCGCAAAAGTTTATTGTTATGTAAAGTGGCACCTGAGTGAAGCTAATGTTTTTGCACGAAAATATTAAATTAAACAATTTGATTAAAAATAACAAGATGGTGCGTAATCAGTCAGGTTTTGTCATTTTTAAATCTGAGTTGAACAAAAGTAGGGCTGTTATCCACATCCTGAGGTTAAACTGTCTGTTTTTCTGTGTTCTTTTGCAGCAAACCTGATATGTCACGTCTGCGCCTGGCAGCTGGCTGTGCTGTTTTGAAGTTGGCACAGGAGCCCTGTTACTATGAAATCATTACACTAGAACAGTTTCAGTTATGTGCACTGGTAATGAATGTAAGTGACTTTATCGATCTGAAAATGTAATTTTCCATTTTTATCAGTACTGGGTATGTTTTATTTTGATTTTCACTTCCAGATATAAATAACTAAGTTGATGTCAATATAGTTAGTTCAGTGAGAAAAATAAGCACCTTTTTAATATTTGTTTTGCTTTGAAAATTTATTGCAGAACAGAGGTTTTAGCTTGACAATCTTGAAAATAAGTCTTAATATTTTTGTGATACTATTCTATTTCTGTACTGTTTATCATAAAATATGCCAGTATGGTCCGTGAGCTACGTTGATTTACAACTGTTGAGTACTGATAATATGTTTGCTTAGAGCATAATTGGAACTGGATTACAAGTAAGCTATATCGTGTACCTCAATTCTAGAGTGCTCTTTACCCTCTAACAAAAAACACATTTTACAATATGACATGATTTCTGACCTTGTCCTCAGTTGTCCTAACACACAGATTTCTCTTTTTGGTCAAGTTAGTAAACCGTCCCCATTTGTGATCTATGACAACCTTGCTAAATTGGCTCTTAAGACCACTGCCTCAATGCTTCATGTATACCATGCTCCTTATTTGTGCCCTGTGGTGATAACTTATGAGTAATGTATACGAATATTTCATGTTGATGACTACTACCACATGTCAGATAGTCATAATTTTTTGGATTCTTTTCCATCAATTTCTTTGTCTACCCTCCCCATTGGCCCTGCTCTGCCAAATTTGTTAGGGTATGGTTCGCGGAGTGTTCTCCTGATAACTTATCCTAAATATTGCTCAGCAATAACCTGCTCACTGATGTTCAGTTTGGGTTCCACCAGGGCCATTCAGCTCCTGACCTCATTACAGTCTTGTTTTAAACATGGATAAAAGAACTGAACTCCTGAGGTGAGGTGAGAGTGACTGCCCTAGACATCAAGGCAGCAATTGACTGAGTATGACATCAAGGTACCTGAGCAAAACTGGAGACGATGGGAATCGGGGAAAACTCTCTGCTGGTTGGAGTCATACCTAGCGTAAAGGGAGATGGTTGTGACTCTCTCAAACAAGAGAGAATCTAATCATCTGCCCTTGACATTCAATGGCATTATCATTGCTGAATCCCCCACTATCAACATCCTGGGTGGCACCATTGATCAGAAACTGAACTGGACCAGTCACACAAATGCAGTGGCTACAAGAGCAGGTCAGAGGTTGGGAATTCTGTGGCGAGTAACTCGCCTCCTCTTTTCCCCCTAACCCCCCCCCCCCCCCCCAATGTGTTCACCATCTACAAGGCACAAGTCAGGAGTGTGATCGAATACTCTCCAAATGCCTGGATAGGTGCAGTTCCAACAACATTCAAAAAGCTCGAAACCATCCAGGTCAAAGCAGCCTGCTTGATTTGCACGCCAACTACCACCTTCAACTTTCACTCCCTCCACTACCGACTCACAGTGACAGCAGTGTGTACCATAGACGAGATGCACTGCAGCTACTCGCCAATGCTCCTTCGACGGCACCTTCCAAACCCGCAACCTCTACCACCTAGAAGGACAAGGGCAGCAGATGCATGGGAACACCACCACCTGCAAGTTCTCCTCCAAGCCACGCACCATCCTGACTTGGAACTATATTGCTGTTCCTTCCCTGTTGCTGGGTCAAAATCCTGGAACTCTCTTCCTAACAGCACTGTGGGTGTATCTATACCGCAAGGACTGCAGCGGTTCAAGAAGGCAGCTCACCACTACTTTCTTCAGGGTAATTAGGGTTGGGCAATAAATGCTGGCCTAACCAGCGACGCACACATCCCCCAAATGAATATTTTTTTTTAAAAAAAGCTCTTTCTGTTGGCCACGATTCTGAGTCATTGCTGTTTGACCTTGCACGGTGTTGAGGTAACTTCAATCCTGTTGTCATTCAATATTACACTTCCAGTAAGATAGCTTTCTCCACGTTACTCTGTTTTGAGTGCAGTGGTCAATTTTGGAACTCTAACTGCCACCTTTTGGGGTTAGTTAATTCCGCACTGATGAGATCCAACCTGGGAGCTTATTGGTCTCAGTTGCTAAATTCCACATTACTTTACTTTAACAAGCTGAGCCATCAGGGGTTTTTAACATCTCCAGGTGAACTACTGTTGTGTAGTGGGCTTGCTGAAAGCTGCCAGCTGACCACCAGAATCTACTTGGGCTCTGTTATTCTAGAACTGGGCATTGGTGTCGAGATATGAATAGATTCAGATTCCTCCCATTAAATAAATCATTTTGATGCAAGGCTTTTGAAATTTAATGTAACTTAATTCATCAAACACAGTCTTGCTAAGTAAACAGATAGCAAGCATGATGTTTTGGCTTTTTATTTTTCACTGTAAGCTGCTTTTGATGCATCCTGACATCTAATGCGTGCAAACAACTTAATAGGGAGAGCACTGGTATACTATAAACTTGCAAGAACCCAATTATTGAAATGTATCTTTAAATTTGAAAGCCTTTTCACTCATCTCAATTGGTTGTTGAGATGTTGTTCTCAGCTGTATTATGGTATACACTCGCGCATGGACTGAATCAGGATTGTAGGCCTTTGTTACTTTTTTTGAAAGCTGGGGCCTATTTCAGAAAGATGATGAATTGTTTTCTGGTAACTGTTAATATATCTAGATGAGAATAAATGTGTCATGAGGTAGCATGGCTCAGATTTAATACAGATAAAATGGTGACCAATCAGAACCTGGGTTCGTCATCTTGTGTATATCATCACTGTTGTAAGTATTGCTTCACTTTTGTAACAAAAGCAGTTTGCAGAAAGGATGCTCTGATTAAACATGGAATATTTTTCAAACTTACCCCTTTCTGGTTTGAGGTGATCCATCATTCCTCTGAAGTTCATCAAACTTGCAATCTTTACAACTCCAAATAAGCGTATATAAATGCCTTGAACATGATATCCATGGCACTATTTCTAAGAAAAATGAGGGGCTCAATTTTACCAGCTCCCCGACGTCAGGGGCCGTGGCAGGGGACCAGAAAATATCTCCGGGAGAGGCCCACCACAGGCCTCGACACCGGGAAGGCCCTGCCCCATTTTACTGGTGGCGAGGCCTCTGGGTGCCCCCCACCCCCACCCAACCCCGCCGCTTGGCAAAAGAAACTTAATTCAAATAAGTCAAAGTTTAATGAATGAATAATGGCTTACCTTGTGATGGTCATCCCACGCTGATATTCTGGCCGGTGGCCAGAAGTTCTGCGCCTTTGGATCTCCTTTCAGAGATCCGAGGCGGAACGCTGGTGGGGAGGGGGGGAGGAATGAAGTTTTCAGGATGGATGGGGGGTGGGGGGAAGAGAGTGGGGAAAACTATTATTGGCTGAGGGGATAGTGGGAAGGGGCTGAAAAGCAAAGATATCTACGTTTAGGGTGAACGTTCCGGACTGGCAAAAAAGACTTTTTGTGGGGGTGGGGGGAGGTGGTGGTGAAGAGGGAAATATATAACTTGTTAGGTCATTGGGGGGGTGGAAGAGCAGCTTCGTTCTTTTAATTGAATGTGTAAATTTAAATCTCACTTGCAGTTCTCTTTAAAATGTCTTGGAACGGCTTGAAACCCTTTAAAAGTGGTGCCGGATGCTGTTGCTGGGAATGGAGTGTCCGTCCCCTCTATGTCATCGGGGGTGGTTGTTCCGTTTCCGCCCCCCCAACATGTTAGTGAGCAACTGCGCATGTGCTGCGCCAATCCGGAAGTTTGACCGAGGTTTCGTCCTGGTCAATATTTATTCCTTCATCATTATCGTTAAAATAGATGATCTGGCTATTATTTCATTGCTGTTGTGGACCTTTGCTGCATACAAGTTGGCTGCCTCGTGTCCTACATTACAGCAGTGACTACTCTAGTTTAAAAATAAAAAATTCATTGGCTGTAAAGCGGTTTGGGATATCCTGAGGTTGTGAAGGATGCTCTATAAAGCAACATGATTAGTTGATGTGCACCATAGTTGGTTTTTGAGTCACCATAGAGTAAATTTGGTCATCTTGTATTGAGATAGATTTGGTGTTTTAACTAGATGTGGTCATTCCACAAAAAGTAGCACTCTTCTGAAAAGCTTTTTCATTGGGTTTTTAATTAGCCTGAGTATATGGAATCCATGATATCTTGTTTGAAGAATCCTCTACATTTCATGAAGAATCTAATGTGCTTAGTTGTCTATTCTCTTGCTGGGTCTGATGAGATTCCTCTCAAATGTTTAATTGCATTAGCTATATTTGTACCTGAAACACATTGCACCTTTTAAAGGTTGCCTGTAAAGCATGCCAACACCAACCAGTAGAGCAGCTGTTAATCACTGGCATGTCCTATCCTCCCTTTTCCCCATGTTGATATTATGGTACTGACCTGGTTGTGCACATCACCTTCTTGTGGAACAATGCAGTATAAATTAAGGTAATGCCTTTTCTTTAGAAATTTTTGACTCTGTATCCTTTTAGTGTGCTATTTTAAATATTTATAGTAGTAAGCAGCACCTGAATTAACCCAAAATTACATTTAATACTTCCTCTTGGGCTTAAAAGTACCATTAATTTTAACTTCCAAATTAGCATTAGCATAAACAAAATGGAACTCCAGGCTTTGCAGTAGTGCTGATGCAGCTACCTATCAGATTAAACTGGCAACAGGACTTATGACCTAAATTTCTATTGTATTTTCCACCACTTCTCGAGAGTAAAGCTTCTAAAAATGTTTTTTGGTCTCCATATGCCCATACACACCCAGAGTGTATATACTTATAAATATTACGATATTTGATGGAACTATTCACTTGAAATGGGACAACTGACCTAAAGCAGGTAAGGCAGATGAACTTAGAGCTTGGATTGGTTCTTGGAACTATGATGTTGTTGCTATTACAGAGACTTGGTTGAGGGAAGGACAGGATTGGCAGCTAAATGTTCCAGGATTTAGAAGCTTCAGGCGGGATAGAGGAGGATGTAAAAGGGGTGGGGGAGTTGCATTACTGGTTAAGGAGAATATCACAGCTGTACTGCAGGAGGACACCTCGGAGGGGTCATGCAGCGAGGCAATATGGGTGGAGCTCAGGAATAGGAAGGGTGCAGTCACGATGTTGGGGGTTTACTACAGGCCTCCCAACAGCCAGCGGGAGGTAGAGGAGCAGATATGTAGACAGATTTTGGAAAGATGTAAAGGTAACAGGGTTGTAGTGGTGGGTGATTTTAACTTCCCCTATATTGACTGGGACTCACTTAGTGCTAGGGGCTTGGATGGGGCAGAATTTGTAAGGAGCATCCAGGAGGGCTTCTTGAAACAATATGTAGATAGTCCAACTAGAATGGGGCCGTACTGGACCTGGTATTGGGGAATGAGCCCGGCCAGGTGGTCGAAGTTTCAGTAGGGGAGCATTTCGGGAACAGTGACCATAATTCCAGAAGTTTTAAGGTACTTGTGGATAAGGATAAGAGTAGTCATCGGGTGAAGGTGCTAAATTGGGGGAAGGCTAATTATAACAATATTAGGCAGGAACTGAAGAATTTAGATTGGGGGCGGCTGTTTGAGGGTAAATCAACATCTGACATGTGGGAGTCTTTCAAATGTCAGTTGATTAGAATCCAGGACCAGCATGTTCCTGTGAAGAAAAAGGATAAGTTTGGCAAGTTTCGGGAAAACGCTGGATATTGTGAGCCTCGTCAAAAAGAAAAAGGAAGCATTCGTAAGGGCTGGAAGGCTAGGAACAGACTAATCCCTTGAGGAATATAAAGACAGTAGGAAGGAACTTAAGCAAGGAGTCAGGAGGGCTAAAAGGGGCTATGAGAAGTCATTGGCAAACAGGATTAAGGAAAATCCCAAGGCTTTTTATATGTATATAAAGAGCAAGAGGGTAACTAGGGAAAGGGTTGGCCCACTCGAGGACAGAGAAGGGAATCTGTGTGTGGAGCCAGAGGAAATGGGCGAGGTACTAAATGAGTACTTTGCATCAGTATTCACCAAAGAGAAGGACTTGGTGGATGATGAGCCCAGGGAAGGGAGTGTAGATAGTCTCAGTCATCTCATTATCAAAAAGGAGGAGGTGTTGGGTGTCTTGCAAAGCATTAAGGTAGATAAGTCCCCAGGGCCTGATGGGATCTACCCCAGAATACTGAGGGAGGCAAGGGAAGAAATTGCTGGGGCCTTGACAGAAATCTTTGCATCCTCATTGGCTACAGGTGAGGTCCCAGAGGACTGGAGAACAGCCAATGTTGTGCCTTTGTTTAAGAAGGGTGGCAAGGATAATCCAGGAAATTATAGGCCGGTGAGCCTTATGTCCGTGGTAGGGAAATTATTAGAGAGGATTCTTCGGGACAGGATTTACTCCCATTTGGAAACAAATGGACTTATTAGCGAGAGGCAGCATAGTTTTGTGAAGGGGAGGTCGTGTCTCACTAATTTGAGTTTTTTGAGGAAGTGACAAAGATGATTGATGAAGGAAGGGCATGCCCCTAGAAATAGTGGATGCATCGGTGGTCATCTTCCAAGATTCTATAGACTCTGGAACAGTTCCTACAGATTGGAGGGTAGCTAATATAACCCCACTATTTAAAAAGGGAGGTCGAGCGAAAGCAGGGAATTAGAGACCAGTTAACCTGACGTCGGTAGTGGGGAAAATTCTGGAGTCCATTATCAAAGATTTTATAGCAGAGCACTTGGAGAACAGTGGTAGAATCGGGCAGAGTCAGCATGGATTTATGAAGGGGCAATCATGCTGGACAAATCTACTAGAATTCTTCGAGGATGTAGCTAGTAGAGTTGATGAGGGGGAGCCAGTGGATGTGGTTTGTTTGGACTTTCAGAAGGCTTTCGACAAAGTCCCACATAAGAGATCAGCGTGTAAAATTAAACCGCATGGGATTGGAGATAGTGTATTGCAATGGATAGAAAATTGGTTGGCAGCCAAGAAACCAAGAGTCGGGATAAACAGGTCTTTTTCCGAATAGCAGGCAGTGACTAGTGGGGCACTGCAGGGATCGGTGCTAGGACCCCAGCTATTCACAATATATATTAATGATTTAGATGAGGGACCTAAATGTAATATCTCCAAATTTGCAGATGACACAAAACTGGGTGGGAGGGTGAGTTGTGAGGAGGACTCAGGGAGGCTTCAGAGTGATTTGGACAAGTTGTGTTTGTGGGCAAATGCATGGCAGATGCAGTATAATGTGGATAAAATGTGATGTTATCCACTTTGGTAGCAAAAACAGGGAGGCAGATTATTATCTGAACAGCTATAAACTGAGGGAGGGGAATATGCAACGAGACCTGGGTGTTCTTGTACACCAGTCGCTGAAGGTAAGCATGCAGGTGCAACAGGCGGTAAAAAAGGCAAATGGTACGTTGGCCTAGAGGATTCGAGTATGGGAGCAGGGATGTCTTGCTGCAATTATACAGGGCCTTGGTGAGGCCACACCTAGAATATTGTGTGCAGTTTGGGCCTCCTTATCTGAGGAAGGATGTTCTTGCTGTAGAGGGAGTGCAGCGAAGGTTTACCAGACTGATTCCTGGGATGGTGGGACTGAAGTATGAGGAGAGATTGAGTCAGTTAGGATTATGTTCGCTGGAGTTCAGAAGAGTGAGGGGGGAATCTCATAGAAACCTATAAAATTTTAATAGGATTTGACAAGGTAGATGCAGGAAGGATGTTCCCAATGGTGGGGGAGTCCAGAACCAGGGGTCATAGTCTAAGGATACGGGGTAGACCATTCAGGACTGAGATGAGGAGAAATTTCTTCACCCAGAGAGTGGTGAACCTGTGGAATTTGCTACCACAGCAAGTAGTTGAGGCCAAAACATTGTATGTTTTCAAGAAGGAGTTAGATATAGCTCTTGGGTTTAAAGGGATCAAAGGATATGGGGCGAAAGCGGTAACAGGTGACTGAGTTGGATGATAGGCCATGATCATTATGAATGGCGGAGATAGCTCGAAGGGCCGAATGGCCTACTCCTCCTATTTTCTATGCTTCTCTGTAAGTGAGCCTGAACTTGGCTAGGGATGTGAAACTTTAACTGTGAAGAGACTTGAGGCACTAGGATTATTTCCACCAAAGCAGAGAAGGCTGAGAAGATTTAATATCTTCAAAATTATGGAGCTTTGATGGGAGTGAATAGGAAAATCCTGTTTCTTCGTGTCATGGTGTCTGTTGTCAGTTGAAAGTATTAGTGAGGAAAGGGGTTGGGAGAAATCCCTTTATGTAGAGGGTTATTGGAATATGGAATGCTGTGATACAGCAGTTTTTGAGGCAGGGACCATTGCTGCTTTTAAGGGAAAAGTGTATAATGCTATTGACTTTATCGTAGTGGAGCACTCTTGCCTCTGAGTTAGAAGATTGTGGTTCAAGCCCTGTTACAGAGACTTGAGCATATAATCAAGTCTAATACTTCAGTGCAATACCAAGGGATTGCTTCACTGTTGGAGGTTACTATCATTCAGATAAATTGTTAAACTGAAACGCTGTCTGCCCTTTTTGGTGGATATAAGTAAAATATTCTATGGCATATTTGAAGAAAGCAAGGGTCCTAACCACCATTTCTCCCTCAGTCAACATAGCTAAAACAGATGATTTGATCATGTATTTCACTGCTTTTAAATTCTTACGCCTGACTGCCAAGAGGCGAAAGCTGATTTTCACCAAAAATCTGCTGCTTGAATTATTTTTGTAGCTGGATAAAACTTTGAATGTACTTCTTATAGGATTGAGCTTGTAAGTGATTGGTTGTTTGAGTTACACCCTTACTTTGATTAGTAATATATAAGCCAAAAGCCTGTGGAGCCATCAGTTTTAGCTAGAAAATCTGAACAGAAAGAGGCGAAAATCTATCTTGAATGGCATTCTATTTCATGTTACTGATCTTATTTGTTATGCATGAGCTGTTGATTCATTACCATACTAGCAGTCAGAGGCTCACTGAAGGAGCTTCAATTAATTTGACATGAGTTTGAATTATGTTTATGGATGAATTTTTTAATAAGTGTAAATCGGTATGTTTCTAGGAAATGTTATCATACCAGTTGCTCCTTAGGTTCTTAGTGTGTGCTAACTGGTAGAGATAAATCCTGAGGTTCACGTTAGTGGAGTAATCTCCTGATTCGAGATGAAAGGAGCCTCGTAAATGTCATTTTTTTCAGAAAAATGTTTACTATTGATCACGTAACTTTAAAAAGCTGTACATGGGTATGGTGGCCTAGTGGTGGTACTAGAGTAGCAACCCAGAGATCCTGAGTTCAGATTCCATTATGGCCAGTTGTGAAATTCAGTGAATCTAGTAAGTTGTGAAAAATAACCATCAAAACTTTAAGATTCTCTCCAAAAACCTAGCTGGTTCACTAATGTCCAGCAGGAGGGGTGTGAATCTGCCACCCCTACCGGATCTGGCCTATATGTAGCTGCAGTCCCACCATTGCTTCTTAATGCCCTCAGGACAACTAGGAAGGGCAATAAATGCAGTCTTGTAAGTGTCACCCACATCCCAAGAACAGATTTAAAAAGAAATTACTTTCAAATGAGCATACTTGGAACTTAGTGTTTTTAAAAATAAAAATAGTGCATCATTACTATACAATCGCTGACCAGTGTAAGAGGCTGGAGTTTAGCTGTTGAGGCTACAACAATTTGGGCTTCTCAGAAGCCATAATTCTGATTGCATTGAGTTGGATGGAAGCCAGGTACCTGGAACAGGCTAATCAGTCATAAATTACAGCCATTCGTAATTATTACAGATAAAATATATTTTGAAAAGGAAGTGGCAGTCCCAAGCATGCATCAAAGGCTGCTAGCAAACCAACTGGAATGTTATGTGTCAAGTGCATAGATTTGTTAATGCCCATAAGCCTGTGTTTACAGTATGTAAATTGGTGCTCTTCAGTGGTTCCTGTAGAAATAAAAGAACAGGGGACGCTATGATACAAACCTAACTGTGCATCAATAAAGATTGTAAAAATGTGTATGTTGTGATATCAATTTAAGTATTCAGTTTCCTTTTTTTTATGGCTATGAAATTGTTCATTTACAGGATGAATGTTATCAAGTGAGGCAGATATTTGCACAAAAGCTCAACAAAGGACTTGCCAAACTGCGCCTACCACTGGAGTACATGGCAATTTTCTCACTGTGCGCAAAGGACCCAGCAAAAGAAAGAAGAGCACATGCCAGACAATGCCTGGTGAAAAATATCAATATTAGGAGGGAATATCTGAAACAGCATGCAGCAGTGAGTGGTAGGTATTGCCAAGTTTCAGGGAAAAAAAACCTGTTGTGGCTCAAGAAATTACAGCATTTTTTTCTCCCCTGTATTTCGCTGAATGATTACTGTGCATCTTTTTGCTGTAGTAGAGCTCATTTTGCAATTTTCTAGAAATGTATGATCTTCAAAAGAACAGATTTTTAAAAATCTGAGTATTCACTGAACTTTTAATTTTGTTTTGTGAAAAACCATCCCAATCGAACAGTGGACTATATATGTGAAAGTTAACTGGAGAAGCTGTTCATTCGAATGAAGCTGTGTAGAATTTAGTATTATCTATTAATAACTATCTTGATGAATCTTGTTAAGATCCCGTTAGGGACGTTGGGTAAGGTTGGAAGTGTTGGGTCTGTATTCATTGGAGTTTAGAAGGATCAGAGGTGATCTTATTGAAACGTGTAGGATCCTGAAGGGACTTGACAGGGTGGATGTTGAAAGGATGTTTCCCTTTGTGGGAGAGACTAAAACTAGGGGGCACAATTTAAAAATAAGGGGTCTCCCATTTAAGACCGATAAGGAGAAAGTTTTTTCTTTCGGGGGAGGGGGGGGGGGGGTGGGTCTTGAGTCTGGAACTTTTTTCCCTGGAGAGTGGTGGAGGCAGGCTCATTGAATGTTTTTTTTTAAGGCAGAGGTAGACAGATTCTTGACAAACAAGGGAGTCAAAGGGTATTGGGATAGGTAGTAAAGTGGAGTTGAGTCCGCAAACAGATCAGCCATGATCTTATGGAATGGCGGCGCAGGCTCGAGGGGACGAATAGCCTACTCCTGCTCCTAGTTGGTATGTTTGTAACTTTTAAAAAGAGAAAGTCGAATTCCCAGTTATTACTGAAAGTGTGCCACAAGATTTCACATTTTAAACAAAAACATTTCCTGTACAAGAGTTGAACAAAGCAAAGCTCTACTACTTTAACATTACAACTTGAGATCACTTATGCTTTAAACTTCAAATCTTAACAGAACATGAAGCCGTATACTTTAAACTCTTAAGTCTCAACAGGACACCCCTATTTTACTTGCACCTCAAGAGTTCCCCTATACATTACAGGATCTTGGCGGTTTGTTCACTTTTCCTCAGACCAATCCCAAGTGTACCACAGCTCTTATGAATTTAGTTTGATTCCTTAGTTTCTCAGCTATCTTCCGAGGTATGAGATCACCTCCCAAGTCTAGACATCACAGCTTGACACGGGCCTTACTCAAAACAGAAACATACCTGGTTCCTGATGGCCTCTTTGCTGCTGAGCTCAGCTGCTCCCGAAGCCAACTGCTTTCTCTGACCAACAGCCTGTCTGAAACCAACTACTTGGCTGTCAGCAAGCACGCAGATCAAAACGCCAACAGGCACCCCCTGCATCATCTATTTCCTTTGCTTCCTCTGACTTCAAATCTTTTCTTTGTTCTGGGATATCATATGAATAATTTAAACTCCCAATTTAGGTAGCTGCAGACACGCCATCTCCATCAAGAAGTTCAAAGAGGTTCCCATTGTTGAGGATCTTCACACTTCCCATTATGACCTTACTAAATAAACATGGGTTACCCTTAGATTGTTTGCCAGCTTCTCAAATCAGGTGTTTTCGTTTGTTTTGCATTTAAAAAAATTAATTCCCAAATTAAAAGTTACCTCGACAAAATTAATACAAACCATGAATCGGATGATCGTAACAAACTAATAGGATCTTGGTGATTTATCGTATCTCCCCATAAGTTTTGTTTTTCACACTGAATCTTGCAGTATTGAGTATTTTTATTCCAAACATTTGGAATTTTGGTATGATTATCCAACTTTAGATATTCGCGTAAGGGCACTTTTTATTATTTACAACGCAATGAGCTACATTGCAATCATAGTACACAGTGTATATGGCACCTTCTGTTAATGAGCTATAACAGATGGCTGAAGGTGTGAATGACCAGGTGGGGGCAGTGACACTATTGTGTGCTATTTTTCTTGCCTGCTATGTCACAGCCCCCAGATTTTTGTCTGTTGCCCTTTTGGGATAGGGTGGGATGGAACGTGTTCCAGGTGATTGATGTGGGGGTTGCTATTGATGTGTTAATAAACTGCTGGTGTGATTTAAGAACGGGGAGCAGATTTTGAACAATTCTTCCTGATTCAGTCTCTAGAAGAGTGATTTTCTTAGACTGGACTGTTTTCATAATACCTTTATGAACAGTGTCTGGATGTGGGGTCTTCCAGCTAGTAACTGAGTGCAGGAAAACCAACTGCTTAAGTTCCAGGATCTTTGGACACTAAGACAAAATGTGGATGGCTTTACCCTCCCTAGCAGCACTGCAGTGATCTAAGAGTTCCACCTTCCCGGGTGGGGGGGGGGATGTGGTATTCTCTGGGTGATTTTAAATTTTGCCTTTTAATTTATTATTAGATGAGATTGTGCATGCTGCTTCATGGATTCCCATTTATCATCTATGAAGGGCTGGCCCTGTGTCTCTTCCAAGCTATTTTTGCTGTATCAGTATATTTCTGAGCAGATGGAATAATTTTCTTAGTGGTCCTTGCTTAGGTGGTCTTTCACTCTGCTTGAACATATTGCCCATCAATAATGTACTAAAGTTAGTACTTTTGTGGTATGTAAAGTCGTAGCAAAAATATATATAATCAAGTAAAATTCTGTGGAGCTTTCATGGGTTTTTTCCAACTAATGTTGATTGCTTTTTCAAAATAGCATTGCAAATGAAGGATGATCAATGAAAAATAAGATTAAACCATTTTATTTTTTTCACTTGCCCATTTTTTTCTGAGCACCTAGCTTGTACTCTGCACTTCTCCCTTAACAATATGTCTGAGACTCCAAATGGAGCATTTTATATAACAGCTGTGAGTGCACATATTATTGCTTAACCATCGATATGCTTACAGGATACATTTTAATATATTATTTAGCAATTTTGATAGGTACATGGTTTGGAATTTTTGACTTTTAAAATTAAACAAAATCTTGCAGTTTTGCAAGAAAATGAGGTTCGAGATTTCATAATGGCAAAACTGTAATACCTGGAAAATCAGAGTTCATGCTTTGATCTGAATGTTGGTGGCCAGTATAAACAAGGTTGAGGCATTTGCATGGAAGAGCAAGCAAAACAGCATATGGCACGAGGTGGGAAAAAAATCTGGAATAAGTTAATTTTAAATTTTGAAGATCTGTGGAAGAGGCTGATCATTGGCATTTTTTGTTGCCATTATACTGTTTGCTGACGTAACAAGGAGAATTTTTAATTTAAGTGAGGAAAGTCAGAATTGATGGCACTTAATGATTTGCAGTTGTAATGGAGTGCTTTCTCCTCTTAAATATTTTATTTGGAAACCAATGACCTTTTTTCTTAATGTGTGACTGCAGAAAAATTGTTATCGTTGCTGCCTGAATACGTTGTTCCATACACAATTCACCTCCTTGCACATGATCCAGATTATGTAAAGGTACAGGATATTGAGCAACTGAAAGATATTAAAGAGTAAGTGTGCCATCGAACTATACTGTTACATTACAGTGTTTGACAAAATAATTTAAGAAGTTGCAATGATATAAACAACTATTTCTGTACTTGTTCTTTTGTACATATTATCCTATGAAATATTTAGCCTTTTCCCTCCATGTCCCAATTACTTCCCATCCATTTCTCACTTTTCTGCATCTGTCTAGCAAGGACCTATTTTCCTCCTTTTCCCCTCCACCACACCCCCCCCATCTGTTGTATGTTTCCTCACTTTGTCATGCAGCTCTGGAAAATGAACAAGTGACATGGAGCATTTATTAAAATTATGAGTTGCGAACCATATTTATCTTTTGAATTCACCTTGATGACAGAGATATAAATGCATATTAATTCTACTAATATTCATTATAAGCCCACCGACTCCCACAGCTATCTTCACTACACTTCCTCACAACCTGCCTCCTGTAAGGACTCCATTCCATTCTCCAGTTTCTCTGTCTCTGACGCATCTGCTCTGATGATGCAACCTTCCACAACAGCGCTTCTGATATGTCTTCCTTAACCAAAGATTCCTCCCCCCACTGTGGTTGACAGGGCCCTCAACCGTGTCCGGCCCATTTCCCGCACCTCTGCTCTCACCCCTCCCTCCCAGAACCGTGACAGGGTTCCCCTTGTTCTCACTTTCTCCCCCACCAGCTTTCACATCCAGAGGATCATCCTCCACCATTTGCGCCATGTCCAGTGTGATGCGGCTACCAAACACATCTTTCCCTCCCCTCCCCTGTCAGTATTCCGAGGGGATCGTTCCCTCCGCGACACCCTGGTCCACCCTCCATTACCCTTGACCCCATGGCACCTTCCCATGCAATCGCAGGATGTGTAATACCTGCCCTTTTACCTCCTTTCTCCTCACTATCCAAGACCCCAAATACTCCTTTCAGGTGAAGCAGCGGTTTACTTGTACTTCTTTCCATTTAGTTTAGTGTATTCGCTGCTCACAATTCGCTCTCTACATTGGGGAGGCCAAACGCTGGTTGTATGACCGCTTTACGGAACACCTCCGCTCAGTCCGAAAACGTGACCCCAAGCTTCCTGTCACTTGCCATTTCAACACACCCGCTCTCATGCCCACATCTCTGTCCTGGGATTGCTGCAGTGTTCCAATGAGCATCACCGCAAGTTCGGTAAATGAGCTGCTGTTCCTCGATTAGGTATGCTACAGCCTACCGTACTGAACATTGAGTTCAATAATTTCAGACCATGACTGCACCAGCCTCCCCCCCCCATCCCCTTTACTTTGTATTTTTTTTAATTTCATTTTTTAGTTTGTTTCATCATTACGCTTTTTTTTAAACCATGTGCCTGCCCACTTTGTTTTTCATGTTTTTGCTTTTGGCTAGGGCTTTCATTATTCTATCATTTAACACCCTCTCTGTACTAACGTTTTGTCTTTCGCCACACCGTTAACGCACTCTTTGTTTCTGCCTTTGTCCTATGACCTCCTTGTCAGTTATTCTCTGTGGCCCTCTGTCCTATGAACACCTTCTCATTTGATCGCTTTTACCCCGCCCCCACTTTATTAGCTTAAAACCTATTACATTTCTGACCTTTGCAAGTTCTGATGAAAGATTACTGACCTGAAACGTTAACTTTGCTTCTCTCTCCACAGATGCTGCCAGACCTGCTGAGTATTTCCAGCACTTTTTGGTTTTATTGCATTTATATCTCGCCTTTCACATCAAGTTGCCCTAGTGTTTCACATCCAATTAATAATTTTGAAATATAATCAGTTAGTAAGACTTAATATGTAACTCTGTTCTGGCAGTTGGAGAAAACTGTTGGAATTAAAGTAGACTCTTGGAAACAAATAAGAATTGGCATTATGAATGATGACAAGCCAGTCATTCCTTTTCCTTCGGACAAAAGGATGCTGTCTAGCCGGGTCCCTCAAGTAGGGAATTTCATGTGAAATAAGTGAGCTGCTTGTTCATTCAGCTCATTTATCTTGATTTCTTTCTAGAAATCTTAAGTAATAACCTAATATGTTATTTTTGCTCATGTCCTCCAGATGTTTATGGTTTATGCTTGAAATCCTGATGGTTAAAAATGAAAACAACAGTCATGCTTTTATCAGAAAAATGGTGGAAAACATAAAACAGACTAAAGATGTCCAGGGGCCAGATGATCCAAAGATGAATGAGGTTTGTCTTTAAATTTTGTAAATAATTTGAACAATTGGGATATATTGCAGCTTGTACTTTGAGATTCTCCAGTTGATGACATGTTATTTGAGCCTGGTATTGAGATCTTTAATGGCATGCATAGATACAAGCATCAACTCGTTCATAGAATCATAGAAATTTATAGCACAGAAGAAGGCCATTTGTCCCATTGTGTTTGGCTGGCTGAAAATTAGTTATCCAGCCTAATCCCACTGTACAGCTCTTGGTCTGGTGCCTTGTGGGTTACAGATCTTCAAGGGCATATCCAGCTACTTTTTAAATGTGATGAGTGTTTCTGCCTCTACCACCCTTTCAGGTAGTGAGTTCCAGACCTCCTCCACCTCTGGGTGAATAAATTTCTCCTCAACTCCTCTCGAATCCTTCTATCAATTATTTCAAATCTGTGCCCCCTGGTTATTGATCTCCCTGCAAAGGGAAAGAGTTCCTCCTTTTCTGCTCCGTCTGGGCCCCTCATAATTTTATGTTTGAGACTTGTGTCTCAATGTGTCACTGCAACTGCAGTCTCTTCTCTATTTGGTCAGTATCTTTCAGTGGGCATCAGTAAAAATTTAAAAATACTACCAAGTGATACTATTTAAGTGAAAATGGATGGTTGGATAACATCCAAGTGATAACTTAACTTAAGTGTACTTTTCCACTGACCCTTAACAGATTTTCTCGAAGTATTAATCTGTAAAGCTTACATCTTTGTCTCCTTTTAGAAATTGTACACCGTTTGTGATGTTGCAATGAATATCATCATCTCTAAAAGTACTACATATAGCTTGGAGTCTCCGAAGGACCCAGTCCTTCCTGCTAAATATTTCACTCATCCTGATAAGGTGTGTACAGTTAATTGATTTTAATAGTTGACACTTGTCTTCAAAAAGCTCTGCAGCTGTTCACTTACTGACCAGGCATACATTTCTAATTGCATTTTGTTACGAACAAATGAGTACATATTAAATATTTAATTACATGTGCATTAGTATCACATTATTGTAATAATTTTCTGAAAACGTATAAAAATGTATTAACTGTATCAATTGAATAGAATTAATCTGCCTTTGTATTTTGTAAACAACACCAAATTTTGGGCTATGAAAGCATGACTTTTGCTACATTGTATCTTTAATGATCTAACAGGCAATGGAGGGAAAAAGTTCCAAACCCTCTCAATTCATTGGTTAGGATGCAGTTAAAATATTGTCCTACTTTAGGAAGGATGTCAAGGCCATGGAGAAAGTGTAGAAGCCAGTCGCTTCAGGTAATAGCAGGGATGTGAGGCTTCAGCTACAAAAATGGGACTTGATGGCATTCAAAATTACAAAATATTTTGATTATGGTTAGTGTGGGAAAAACTTATCACTGGTCATAGAGTTATACAGCACAGAAACAGGCCCTTCAGCCCATCGTGTCTGTGCCGGCCATCCAGCACCCAGCTAATCCCATATTCCTGCACTTGGCCTGTAGCCTTGTATGCTATGGCGTTTCAAGTGCTCATGAAAATACTTCTTAAATGTTGTGAGGGTTCCTGCCTCCACCACCTCTTCAGGCAGTGCGTTCCAGATTCCAACCACCCTCTGGGTGAAATTTTTTACCCCTCAAATCCCCCCCTCCCCCCCCCCCCCCCCCCCCCCAAAACCTCCTGCCCCTTACCCGAAATCTATGCCTCCTGGTTCTCGATCCCTCCGCTAAGGGAAAAAGTTTCTTCCTATCTAACCTGTCAATGCCCCTCATAATTTTGTATACCTCAATCATGTCCCCCCTCAGCCTTCTCTGCTGCAAGGAAAACAACCCTAGCCTTTTCAGTCTCTCTTCATAGCTGAAATGCTCAAGCCCAGGCAACATCCTGGTGAATTTCCTATGCACCCTTTCCAGTGCAATCACCTCCTTCCTATAGTGTGGTGGCCAGAACTGTACACGGTATTCCAGCTGTGGCCTAACTAGCATTTTATACAGCTCCATCATAACCTCTCTGTTCTTATATTCTATGCCTCGGTTAATAAAGGCAAGTATCCCATATGCCTTCCTAACCACCTTATCTACCTGTGCTGCTGCCTTCAGTGATCTATGGACAAGTACACCAAGTTCCTTCTGTACTTCCTAGGGTCCTACCATCCATTGTATATTCCTTTGCCTTGTTAGTCCTCCCAAAATGCATTACCTCACACTTTTCAGGATTGAATTCCATTTGCCACTGCTCTGCCCATCTTACCAGCCCATCTATACCTCCCTCTAATCTAAGGATTTCCTCCTCACTATTTACAACACCACCAATTTTCGTATCATCTGCGAACTTACTTATCATACCTCCTGTATTCACGAAAGTTATTAACTGGTAAGTGTAAGATCAGAGAACAAAGTAACAGTTGAAGGCGGAAGAATTATGGAGTGACTGTTGACAATGATACAGCCTGGCCTGGCGCATGTGTCACACTGGCATTGTGTATGCGCATGCGCGATTCAACCTCGAATAGACCTACTACAAGTGGTCGTCCTTGGCTGTCTGTTGCCATCCTTTACCCTTTCTCCCCCAATCTCCCCTCTTCCACTGTCCAAGTTCCCCTGGCTCTAATAGCAGATGCAGGTTAGCTCTAATTAAAAGTTCAAGCTCAGGTTTCATGTTACCTGGGCCCACTGACCATATCCTGACAATGCCAGCTCTTTGTTTGCATCAGTGAGCACTGGATCTTGACTCTAATATGACTTCTGAATTTGTGGACTTTTCTGCAATGAAGACTATGCAACTGCTCTAGACTAGCATGACCCTGAGCTTCTGGTTGCTGGCCATTTCACCCCACCCCCCACCCCCCCCCCCCCCCCCACTCGCATGCTCACATCTTCACATCTCTGTCCTGGGATTGCTGCAGTGTTCCAGCAAACGTCAAAGCAAGCTCAAGGAACAGCATCTCATTTGCCGATTAGGCATGCTACAGCCTGCCGGACTGAACATTTGAGTTCAATAATTTCACAGCTTGACGGGGGCCCCCCCATTTTACTTTTATTTTTGTGTTTATTTTAGTTTGTTCAGTTTGTTTCTACTGTGCGTACCCACTTTTATTTTCATGTTAGTACTAGTGGCTGTTCAGTTTTCAGTCCGTTAACACCCGATCTGTACAATTGCTTTGTCTTTCAGCACACCATTAACATTGTTTGCCTTTGCTCCATGACTTTCTGGTCAGCAATTCTGTGACCTTGTCCTAGCAACACCTTCTCTTTTGTTATCTCTTGCCCCACCCCAGCTTTACTTGCTTAAAATCTTTCACATTTCTTATATCTGCCAGTTCTGAAGAAGGGTCACTGACCTGAAACGTTAACTCTGCTTCTTTCTCCACAGATGCTGCCAGACCTGCTGAATATTTCCAGCATTTCTTGTTTTTATACTACATTGTTAAGAGTTAGCTGCTGTGATTCTGATCTGCAGTTTAGTTGCTTGAGGTTTAAAGTAATTTTATCTAGCCCGCATCTCCTCTCCAATCATTGCTGCTACCCTCTGAGTTTATGAATATCCAATCTTATAATTTTAGGATTACATCCCAGCTGTACCCTGGGGTCTTGCATTATAACCTGATACCTCTCACTTACACCATACTCTGACCCTGCGTTGCCACTGATGTGACGGGAGGTAGCTGTCCAAATAATTTGTTTGGCAATTTCTTGCAAACAGTTCTGGAGGAACCATATCATAGAATTCCATACGATATGTGCATAATTGCCAGAACAGGTGTGGAAACGGTGTTGGTATTTGCATTGACAGTTTTCAAAATCATACATGTGCATGTCCAGCCACAATGACAGCAGTTGGTAGTAATTGCATCCAAATATTTATGAAGAGGGTTGTTCGGGCATAGAATTCCTCACCAGAAACATCTGTGCATGCAGAATCCATAATATAGCTTTCAAAAGAAAAGTGGTATAAATATTTGAAAATGAAAAATTTAAAAGGTTATGTGGAATTAGAATAATGGGATAATTCTTTCAGCACAAGTGCCCTTGCCCAAATGGTATTTCCTTGTGCTATAAAATTTTACAATGCCAATTGCCTTTTTATCCAATTACTTCAATCTATTTCTAATCTTCACTTTGTTGCTCGTTGAGGGATAGTAAAAAAATGTAGAGTTTTAACATTTTAGTAATGAAAACTAAATGTGTAGAACGATGACTGCATTTCCTGCTTTAATTGTATGTCCTGCATGAAACTTGCTGGAGCACTAGGTGCTGCCAAAAAGTAGAATTTGTGCCTCACGTTAATTTTGTTTAATATTTCTAATTAGGAGATTAAACATCGGGTTGCTGTTTGTAAAATTGGATTGTAAAAAGCTTGGAGGGAAATGGAAATATGGGGGTATTCCAAAAAATTTAATGGGAGGGTAGCAGAATAACATGAAAAAATTAAGAGCCTAGTCACTTCATGAGACTTTGTCAACTGAAACTCTGTGCTTTGTAAGTAAAATGAAATGTATCTTGCTAAAATTAGTTTGGAGAAAGTATTAGACAGTCAGAAAAGTCACTCCCTGGCTAGATCCCTGTAGCGGTGCAAGTCTACTTCTCTCAGGTGGCCATCCAACTTCCTCTTGAAGTCATAGATTTTTTCCGCTTCCAGCACCCTTGTGGGCAGTGAGTTCTAGGAAATTACCACCCACTGTTTTTTTTAAAAAAGTGCTTCCTCATATTTCCCCCTGCATCTTTTGCCCAAAACTTTCAATTTGTATCCCTTAGTCCCTGTACCATTTGTTCATGGCAACAGCTTTTCCTTGTCAAACTTAGAGAGTGACGGCGGGCTCTTAAAATCTAGCCCAAGTTCTCATATACTTCACTAATCACTCTCAATATGTCTGCTACCTTCAAAGATCTATGCACATGCACCCCCGAGGTCCCCCTCTTCCTGTACACTTTTTAGAACTAGGCCATTAAATATATATTGCCTGTCCCTATTACTTCTGCCAAAATATATTACTTCATACTGTCAGTATCAAATTCCAAATGCCACCTGTCTGCCCATTCTGCTAGCCTATCTGTGTCCTGTTACAGGGGGTTCATATCGTCCTCATTGTTTGCCGCACCTCCAAATTTGGTGTCGTTACCAAATTTTGAGATTCTATTCTGTATTCCAAGATTCAAGTAATTTTATATACATCAAAAAAGCAGTGGTCCCAGCACTGACCCTTGGGAAACACCACTGTCTACCATCCTTCAGTCTGAAAAGCAACTATTTCCTACGACTTGCTGTTTTCTGTCCTTAAGCCAACTTTTTATCCAATTGGACACTGACCCTTCCATTCCATGAGCCCCAGTTTTGTTAACCAGCCTTTTATGCGGTATCTTATCAAATGCTTTTTTAAAAAATCCATATAAACCGTATCCACCAGTTGCCCTTCATCAACCTTCTCTGTTACTTCATCAAAAAATTCAATTAGAATTTGCGACCAATTCTGGGCGCCAGACTTGAGGGAAGACGTGAAGGCATTGGAGAGAGTACAGCAAAGATTCACAAGAATGGTTCCAGGGATGAGGAATTTCAGTTATGAAGATAGATTGGAGAAGTTAGGACTGTTTTCCTTGGAGAAGAGAAGGCGAAGAGGTGATTTGATAGAGGTCTTCAAAATCATGAGGGGCCTGGACAGAGTAGATAGAGAGAAACTGTTCCCACTCATGAAAGCATCGAGAACGAGAGGGCACCTATTAAAAGTATTTGGTAAGAGAAGCAAAAGTGACATGAGGCAAAACTTTTTCACGCAGTGTGTGGTTAAGGTCTGGAATGCGCTGCCTGAGTGTGGTGGAGGCAGGTTCAATTGAAGCATTCAAAAGGGAATCAGACTGTTATATGAAAAGGAAGAATGTACAGGGGAATGGAATTGAGGAAGTTGCTGTTCGAGAGCCAGTGTGGACATAATGGACCGAATGGCCTCCTTCTGCCCTGTAATGACTGTGATTCTGAGATTAGTCAAGCATGATCTGTCTTTTACAAATCCATGCTGGCTATCCTTAATTAACTCGAACCTCTAAGTGTCCGTTGATATTTTCCCTGATTATTGTTTCTAAAACCTTTTCATTCATGGGATGTGGGCGTCGCTGGCCAGGCCAGCATTTATTGCCCATCCCTAATTGCCCTTGAGAAGGTGTTGGTGAGCTGCCTTCTTGAACCGCTGCAGTCCATTTGGGGTAGGTACACCCACAGTGATGTTAGGAAGGGAGTTCCAGGATTTTGACCCAGCAACAGTGAAGGAACAGCAATGTAGTTCCAAGTCAGGATGGTGTATGACTTGGAGGGGAACTTGCAGGTGGTGGTGTTCCCATGCATTTGCTGCCCTTGTCCTTCTAGTTGGTAGAGGTTGCGGGTTTGGAAGGTGTTGTCTAAGAAGCCTTGGTGCGTTGCTGCAGTGCATCTTGTAGATGGTACACACTGCTGTCACTGTGCATCGGTGGTCGAGGGAGTGAATGTTTGTGAATAGGATGCCAATCAAGCAGTCTGCTTTGTCCTGGATGGTGTCGAGCTTCTTGAGTGTTGTTGGAGCTGCACCCATCCAGGCAAGTGGAGTGTGTTCCATCACACTCCTAACTGTGCCTTGTAGATGGTGGACAGGCTTTGGGGAGTCAGGGGGTGAGTTACTCGCTGCAGGATTCCTAGCCTCTGACCTGCTCTTGTAGCCACGGTATTTATATAGCTACTCCAGTTCAGTTTCTGGTCAATGGTAGCCGCTAGGATGTTGATAGCGGGGGATTCAGCGATGGTAATGCCATTGAATGTCAAGGGGAGATGGTTAGATTCTCTCTTGTTGGAGATGGTCATTGCCCGGCACTTATGTGGCGCGAATGTTATTTGCCACTTATCAGTCCAAGTCTTGCTGCATTTCTACACGGACTGCTTCAGGATCTGAAGAATTGCGAATGGTGCTGAATATTGTGCAATCATCAGCGAACATCCCCATATCTGACCTTATGATTGAAGGAAGGTCATTGATGAAGCAGCTGAAGATGGTTGGGCCTAGGACACTACCCTGAGGAACTCCTGCAGTGATGTCCTGGAGCTCAGATGATTGACCGCCAACAACCACAACCATCTTCCTTTGCGCTAGGTATGACTCCAACCAGCGGAGAGTTTTCCCCCGGATTCCCATTGATTTCAGTTTTGCTAGGGCTCCTTGATGCCATACTCTGTCAAATGCTGCCTTGATGTCAAGGGCAGTCACTCTCACCTCACCTCTGGAGTTCAGCTCTTTTGTCCATGTTTGAACCAAGGCTGTAATGAGGTCAGGAGCTGAGTGGCCGTGGTGGAACCCAAACTGAGCATCAGTGAGCAGTTATTGCTGAGCAAGTGCTGCTTGATGGCACTGTTGATGACACCTTCCATCACTTTACTGATAATGGAGAGTAGGCTGATGGGGCGATAATTGGCCGGGTTGGACTTGTCCTGCTTTTTGTGTACAAGACATACCTGGGCAATTTTCCACATTGCCGTGTAGATGCCAGTGTTATAGCTGTACTGGGACAGCTTGGCTAGGGGCGCGGCAAGTTCTGGAGCACAGGTCTTCAGTACTGTTGCCGGAATGTTGTCAGGACCCATAGCCTTTGCAGTATCCAGTGTCTTCAGTCGTTCCTTGATATCACGTGGAGTGAATCGAATTGGCTGAAGTCTGGCATCTGTGATGCTGTGGTGGCATCAGGAGGAGGCTGCGATGAATCATCAATTCAGCACTTCTGGGTGAAGATTGTTGCAAATGCTTCAACCTTATCTTTCGCACTAATGTGCTGGGCTCCCCCATCATTGAGGATGGGGATATTTGTGGAGCCACTTCCTCCAGTTAGTTGTTTAATCGTCCACCACCATTCACAGCTGGATGTGGCAGGACTGCAGAGCTGAGATCTGATCCGTTGGTTATGGGATCGCTTAGCTCTGTCTATTGCATGCTGCTTATGCAGTTTGGCACGCGGATAGTCCTGTGTTGTAGCTTCACCAGGTTGACCCCTCATTTTGAGGTCGGCCTGCTGCTGCTCCTGGCATGCCCTCCTGCTCTCTTCATTGAACCAGGGTTGTCTCCTGGCTTGATGGTAATGGTAGAGTGGGGGATATGCCAGGCCATGAGGTTACAGATTGTGGTTGAGTACAGTTCTGCTGATGGCCCACAGTGCCTCATGGATGCCCAGTTTTGCATTGCTAGATCTGTTTGAAATCTTTCCCATTTAGCACGGTGGTAGTGCCACACAACACTATGCAGGGTATCCTCAATGTGAAAGGGGGACTTCATCTCCACAAGGACTGTGCGGTGGTCACTCTTACCAATACTGTCATAGACAGATCCATCTGCGGCAGGCAGATTGGTGAGGACAAGGTCACCACTGATAAACTAACTGGCCTGTAGTTGCTAGGACTGTCCTTACACTCTTTTCTTGAATAAAGGTGTGATATTTGCCACTCTCCAATTCTCTGGCACCTCTCCTGTATCCAGGGACGATTGGAAGATTATGGCAAGCTCTTCCGCTATCTCCATCCCCACTTCCTTTAGCAACCTGGGAAGCAAACCATCCGGACCAAGTGACGTATCTACCCTAAGCATAGCCAACCTTTATTGTACTTCCCCCTCTCTCAATTTTTATCCTATCCATTGCCTCTACTCTGCTTTTACCAATATTTTGTCAGCCTCCATTTCCTTAGTGAACACTGATACAAAGTACTCATTAAGTACATCAGCCTTTCCTTGTGCTTCTAAGCATATATTACCCTCTCAGTCCCTAATAGGCTCCACTCTTCCTCTTACTGCTCACTTATTATTTAAATGCTAGTGGAAGATCTTTAGGTTCCTTTTTATGTTGACTGTCATTCTATTTTCATACTCTGTTTGCCAGTCTAATTTTCCTCTTCTCCTCCCCTCTCGACTTATTGTATATGGCCCGATTTCTTCCTTGTTGAGTTCACCTGACATGCATCATACACCTTTTTTTTTTGTTTCATCATCTCTATCTCTGTCGTCCACCAAGGAGCCCTGATCTTTGTTCCCCTATCTTTCACCCTTATTGGACTGTTCCTAGCCTGTACCTGAAGCATCACCTTCCTTTAAAGATAACCCATTGTTCCAATATAGCTCTTCCTGCCAGTCTTTGGTTCCATTCTACATTGGTTGGATCCCTTCTCATTGTGTTGAAATTAGCACTCTTCCAATCTGGACATTCTACCTTATTTTCTTCCTTACTTTTCTGCATTGCTAGTCTAAACCTTATGATACAATAATTTTTCTTACCCAAGTTCTCCACTGGAAATCCCTGGTCTCTTGGCCCACCTCATTTCCCAGCACCATATCCAGCAATGTCTCCTTTCTAGTTTCAGCTGAGAACATACTGATCAAAGAAGTTCTCCTGAACACATTTCAGAAATTCCTCCCCCTCCTTACCCATTACTCTTAAAAAAAATTAATTACCCAAATATCGATTGGGATAAAGTCCTCTAATATCACCACTCTAATTCTTGCACATCTCTGTGATTTCCCTACACATTTGCTGCTGGCTGTCTGCCCCTCTGTGTTTGGAGGCCTATAGAATACCCCTAGAAGCCTGATCATACCCTTTTGCTCCTCAACTCTATCTAAATGAATTCTGCCCTCGCTCTTTCAAGGACATCCTCCATTTCCAGCATTGCAGTGCCTTCCCTAATCAGGACTGCCATCCCATCTCCCTTTTTCCCTTCTCTATCTTTTCTGAACACTTTATTATCATTGTATATTAAGCACCCAGTCCATGCCATTTTGAAGCCATATTTCCGTTCTAGCCACTACACCATATTCCCATACTGCTGTTTGTGCTTGTAGCTCACCAACCTTATTCATCACACTTTGTGCGTTTACACACATGCATTGTAATTCTGTCTTTGTATTCTTCCTAGTACTTCTCAGTCCACTCCAATCCAATAAGGAAATACTCCCTTCTCTAGTACTATGTAACACTCTTACTCTGACCCCACCTAATACTTTGCTGTTTCCTCCTCTAGTGCTATTTGTCTCTTCCAATTCTCTGTGCACCTTGGTGTTCTTCTCTTGTATTATCTCCTGGTTCCCACATCCCTGACAAGTTCATTTAAACCCTCCCCAGTAGTACTACCAAATCACCCTGCAAAGAAATTTGTCCCAGCTCTGTTCAGATGCAACCTGTCTGGCCTGTACAGGTCCTTCATTCTCCAGAATTGGTCCCAGTGCCCCAGGAATGTAAAACACTCCCTTCTGCACCGTCTTTCCATCCACGCATTCATCTGCACTATTCTCCTATTTCTATATTCACTTGCATATGGTACTGGGAGCAATCTGGAGGTCCTGCTTGTTAATTTCTTTCCTAGCTCACTAAACTCTTTGCAGGACCACATCCCTTTTCCTACCTATGTTGTTGGTACCAATAAGACTATAACTGCTGGCTGTTCACCCTCCCCCCTCAGGGTGCTCTGCAGCCATTCAGTGATATCCTTGACCCTGGCACCAGGGAGGCAACAGGCCATCCTGGATTCCCGTCTGCAGCCACAGAAACGCCTGTCTGTCCCCTGGCTATCGAATCTCCGATCACTATCGCTCTTCCAGTTTACCTCCCCACCCCCGTACAGCTGAGCCACCTGTGGTGCCATGTGCTTGGCTCTCGCTGCACTCTCCAGATGACCCATCATTTTCTTCTCCTTTCAACGAGAAAGAAAAATTCCAAGGGACCTGCCATCCGTGGTTAACTAAAACAGTTAAAGATAGTATCAAACTTAAAGAAAAGCCTATAATTGCGGAAAGATGGGAGGCAGGTCAGAAGATTGGACAGGATATAAAAAACAGCAAAGGATAACTCCAAGATTGAGGAAGGTAAAATTAGGGTACGAGAGAAAGCTAGCTAGAAATATAAAGACAGATAGTAAGAGTTTCTATAGATATTTAAAAAAGAAAAATTAACTAAGTGAGCATTGGTTCTGTAGAAAGTGAGTCTGGGGAATTATTAATGGATAATAAGGAGATGGCAGACGAATTGAACAGATATTTTGCATCGGTCTTCACGATTGAGGATACAAGTAACATCCCAGTATTAGCTGTAAGTCAGGAATTGGAAGGGAGGGAGGAACTCAAGAAAATTACAATCACTAGGGAAGTGGTACTGAACAAATTGTTGGAGCTGCGGGCTGACAAGTCCCCGGGTCCTGTTTTTTAAAAAAAAAAGTGGCTGGTGCGATAGTTGATTCGTTAGTTTTAATTTTCCAAATTTCCCCAGAATCAGGGAAGGTTCCGTTAGATTAGAAAATAGCGAATGTAACTCCTTTATTCAAAAAGGAGGGAGACAGAAAGCAGGAAACTACAGGCCAGTTAGCTTAACATCTGTCTTAGGGAAAATGTTAGAAGCTATTATTAAGGATGTTATAGTAGGGTATTTATTTTAAAAAAAATTCAAGGTAATCAGGCAGAGTCAACATGGTTTTGTGAAAGGGAAATCATGTTTAACCAATTTATTGGAGTTCTTTCAGGGAGTTACATGTGCTGTGGATAAAGGGGAACCGGTGGATGTATTGTACTTAGATTTCCAGAAGGCATTTGATAAGGTGCCACATCAAAGGTTATTGCAGAAAATAAAAGCTCATGATGTAGGGTGTAACATATTGGCATGGATAGAAGATTGGCTAGCTAACAGGAAACAGAGTAGGCATAAATGGATCATTTTCTGGTTGGCAAGTGTAACGAATGGTGTGGTACAGGGATCTGTGCTGGGGCCTCAACTTTTTACAATTTATATAAACGACTTAGATGAAGGGACCGAAGGTATGGTTGCTAAATTTGCTGATAATCCAAAGATAGGTAGCAAAGTAACATGTGAAGAGGACATAAGGGGGCTACAAAGGGATATAGATGGGTTAAGTGAGTGGGCAAAGATCTGGCAAATGGAGTATAATGTGGGAAAGTGTGAAGTTGTCTACTTGGAAGAATAAAAAAGAAGCATATTGTCTAAATGGTGAGAGATTGCAGAGCTGTGAAATGCAGAGGGATCAGGGTGTCCTAGTGCATGAATCGCAAAAGGTTAGTACGCAGGTACAGTACGTAATTAGGAAAGCTAATAGGATGTTATCGTTTATCGTGAGGGGAATTAAATATATAAGTAGGGAAGTAATGCTTCAGCTATACAGGGCATTGGTGAGACCACATCTGGAGTACTGTGTACAGTACTGGTCTCCTTTATTTAAGGAAGGATGTAAATGCATTGGAGGCAGCACATTGTAGGTTTACTAGAGTAATACTTGGAATGGGCAGGCTGTCTTATGATTGGACAGGCCAGGCTTGTATCCACTGGAATTTAGAAGAGTAGGAGATGACTTGATTGAAACATAAGATCCTGAGGGCTCTTGACAGGGTGGATGTGGAAAGGATGTTTCCCCTTGTGGGAGAATCTAGGACTAGGGGTCACTGTTTAAAAATAAGGGGTCGCCCATTTAAGACCAAGATGAGGAGACATTTTTTTTTTCTCTGAGGGTCGTGAGTCTTTGGAATTCTCTCTTCCTCAAAAAGCGGTGGAAGCAGAGTTTTTGAATATTTTTAAGGCAGAGATAGATAGATTCTTTGAGCAAGGGGGTGGAAGGTTATTGGGTTGGGTGGAAATGTGGAGTAATCAGTTCAGCCATGAATTTATTGAATAGTGGAGCAGGCTCAAAGGGTCGAGTGGCCTACTCCTGCTCCTAATTCGTATGTTCATGTGTTCCTCAATATTCAGAACTGAATACCATTTGGAGTGAGATGCACTCACGGGTCTCCTGCACTACCTGTCTGTTTCTTCTTCACTGTCTGGTGGTCACCCATTCCCCCTTTGCCTGCATACTCTTTAGCTATAGGGTGACCACATCTAAAAATGTGCTATCCACAAAGCTCTCAACCTCACGGATGCACTGCAGTGATGCCAGATGCTGCTCAAGTTCCGCAACCCGAAGCTCAAGAAGTGTCCTGGAGTTCGCACATAGCACAGGTTGTGCACGCTAGAGATTGGAGCAACCCTGCCATTCCTATATCTATTAGATAATAAACCTTGGTACTACAACTAAACCCTGCTATTGCTAATGACCCTACCAATAGTAATATGGTTGTGTTGTAGTAATATTGGTTCTCAAATATACTTTATGCTTTAAGTGATCACAAAGGTCAATTTTGTAAGATATGCCAGTTTTACAGTCTCTGACTATAGATTAGCTTGCTCCCTAAATAAATTAAGGCACACTGTCATTACTTTCAGCTCATTTATGTTTTTCAAAGGGTGAAATCTATTTGAATGTTCGTCTCAGTTTTATTTTATTAACTCTCACTAAGTCTGATCCTTCATTACCCTTGTGCTTTCTGACCTACATTGGCTCCTGGTCAAGCAACATCTTGATTTTAGAATGTTTATTCTTGTTTTCAAATCCTTCTATGGCCTTGCCCCTCCTTGGGCTGGATTTTATAAGCTCGCTACCAACCTTGGCGGTGAGCTTCAAAAATCGCGGGCCGCACACCAAAGAGCCACTGCGATCTCGAGCATAGCAGCTCACTTAAATAGCCAGAGCAGGCCACTCCACCCCCCCCCCCCCCCCCCCCACCCCACCATCACCCCGATCACATGGAGGGGGTGGGCTGTCCATCCCCGGCAATGGCGTCAGCTGCCTGTCTTTGGGCGCTGACGCCATTTTTAAAGGCCTGTTAACCCTACTAGCTTATTTAAATATTTAAAGATAGATTGAACTAAACTAAATGAATACATTTCTTTTGCCCCTCTCCCACCCCCCCCCATAACAATAAAATTAATTATTTGCCCCCCCACCCGTCAAAACACTTACCGTTGCCATCTGTCCTTACCCGCCCCCCCCCCCCCCAAACTGCACAAACTTTAAACTACAACCCTTCCCACTATCCCCTACGCCCATGACGTTAATTTGACTGACCCCCTCCGCGCACTGAAACTTACTTCCTCCCCACCAATGTTGGGTCTCGTTTCCCTGGACGGGGATCCAGAGGCACAGGAGTGCCGCCTGCTGGGCTGAAGATAGTGATGGGCCATCAAGAGGAGGTGTAAATATGTTTAAATCAATTAAATTAATCAATTAATTTAAATATTCAAATTGTGGTCCCATGGCCTTGCAGTGGGGTGGCCACCACGGTGCCTCGCTGCCACCGAGAGGATCGGACCGGGCCCTGCCAGTGTCGAGGTCCATCACTGGCCTTATCTGGGGCCATCTTCAGTCCTCTTCCACCCCCAATGTTGAGGGATCCTTAAAATCCAGCTCCCTATCTCTGTAATCTCCTCCAGCCCCATAACCCTCCAAGATATCCGCGCTGCTCTAATTCTGGCACTGTGTAGCCCCGATTTTGATCAGTCCGCCATTAGTGGCTGATCTTTCAGTTGCCTCGGCTCTGGGATATTCTCCCTACACCACTCTGCCTCCGCCTCGCTTTCCTTCTTTCAGGCGCTGCTTAAAACCTTTCCCTTTGACCAAGTTTTTTGGTCATCTGACCTAATCTCCTTTTATGGCACCGTGTAATACTTCATAATGCTCCAGTAAAGCCCCTTGGGATGTATTATTCCGTTAAAAGCGCTATATAAAAGTGGTAGTGCTGATAGTAAATCCTCAGTTTTGGAACTTTTATAGAACAGCATATGGTAACCTCAGAGGTTATGATTTGAAGATGGAAAATTCTAGTCTTGTTCCAGTTTACTGTGCAATACCACTGTTCTGTTGATAGAGTTAAAATATTAAAAGCTTTGTCAACTTTTGTTTTTTCAGAACTTCAACAACAGCAAAAATTATCTACCTTCAGAAATGAAAGCCTTTTTCACACCTGGCAAGGTATTGCTTCATTTTTTAAAAATTCTAATATGCTTGTAAATATAGAAATGATTCAGCTTCTGCTACATGTCTTCATAAAAATCTTTATTCTCATTCTGAATTTCATTTCAGTTTTACTCTGCATACCACAGAAGCTGCTGTCCTTTGATTTTTCTTAAATTTATTCCCCACTTGTATGTGGTATCATGAAGGTGCTTCCATAATTAATATTTTTTTGAGGACTCATGTTTAAATGATTGTGAAAATTGATTCATTTGAAAGACCTGAGAAGATGCCTGGATTTTTTTTTTAAAGGTTACTGGAAGGACCCTTTGGATTGTTTTTAAAAAAAAAACACTTATTGGAAGAGACAATGAAGGGCTAAATAAACATAGGGAGCATTGCTTGCTATTGGAGTTGTTTACAGAGCAGTCACATGTCCAGGTTTATGGTTGTCAGAAGTTTTTGGCTTTCTGATTTTGGCATGGACTGTTTGAAGGCTTAGTTGGTATGTATCCTGCTAAGAGAGAAGCCACCCAACTCACCCTTTTCCACCTGTTTTGAAAGTTTTTTTTTTTGAGAATCCAGTGAAAGTTTTTTTTTTGAGAATCCAGTGTGATAGCTGAAACCACGAATGCAATAATTCTCCCGAAAAGCCTGTAAGACTGCTCTTCGACGTCTCCTGAACAGAACTGCTCCAGAAAGATACCAGTGACAGCCGTCTACGTGTACCCGGAAGCTAGATCAAAGGCCATCTGGAACATTCCATATCTTATCCTTTTTCTTCAAGATTTGACAGTAACTTGGCCAAGTGATTCTGCAGAGCCAGTTTTTCTTTTTTTTTCTTTAACTTGTACGTGTGTGTGTGTGTGTGCGTGCCACGTTAGGTTTATCTAGAAGGGTAGATATTTATACTGCCATATTTCAAACTGTGTGATGTTACAACCGAGGTGGGAGGAATGCACTGTCTTTTCTAGTCCCACTTCTCCACAGGTCACGACATATATTTGAAAAATGTTTACCCAGTTACCAATTCGGTCAATTCTATACTCTTTATCCCAGAATAAAATACACCAACCAGGTTTCTTTAATAAACAACAAAGTTATCAGCTTATTATCAAACAAGACTTATCCAGATCACAAGTCGTGGGAGTCAGTTGCCAGTGATCGCCAGAGCTGGCGGGCAGCCATAAAGGCGGGGCTAAAGTGTGGCGAGTCGAAGAGACTTGGCAGTTGGCAGGAAAAAAGACAGAAGCGCAAGTGGAGAACCAACTGTGTAACAGCCCCGACAACCAACTTTATCTGCAGCACCTGTGGAAGAGTCTGTCACTCTAGAATTGGCCTTTATTGCCAATCCAGGTGTTGCTTCACAAACCACTGACCACCTCCAGGCACTTACCCATTGTCTCTCGAGACAAGGAGGCCAAAGAAGAAGAATCCAGTAATGAAGCAGAGCATTAACACACAGATTGAAATATGAAAGTTCCCTTTTTAAATTCCTCCCCCTCCCCCCAACAGCACTGGGGATAAAAAAAATACAAAAATTCTCTCTGCAGAGGTCTGTTACAAAAAAAAAGCAAAGAATACTTTGACCAAATACTTGCTAATTCTTGAAGAAAAAAAAGAAGATATAGAAGGAAGTCAGTTGTCCCTTTTTTGGTCGGGTGTCCAGGAATATGGAAATGAGTCACTGGGAATTTTTTCTAAAGTAGTTATTTTCAGGTGGCGTTTGGAATTAATGTGGCAGGTTTTTCCAGCTTCTCAGGAGATATGCAGCACCAGGGATTTTAGCTCTTCCCCCACTGGGTGCTGAATTTTACAGACCCCCCCCCCCCCCCCCCCCAACAAACAACATGGGGGATCGTGACAGTGGGGTGACATGAAAATGCCTCCAGAGAGGGCCACCACGCACTTCAATGCTGGGAGGGTCCAGCCCAATATTGCCAGCGGCGGCCAAGCCTCTTGGCTGCTCACCTGCATCCGCCCCCACCCCCCAAACCCGGTCGTTTGGCGATGGGACTGCCACTTAAATATTTAAATTAATTAATGTCAACGAATTAATTACACTTGCGCATCTGTTCCTGTGCAATCTTCGAGCAGTTGGCCGGCACTCCTGCGCCTTCAGATCCCCATCCGGGAAAATGAGGCGGAACACTAGTTGGGGAGGGAGGGGGGTGGTGGGGGAAGAGGTAGTGGGGGGATGGGGTCAAAGAAATGTCACCAGTGTAGGGGATGGTGGGAAGGGTTTCAGTTTCACGTTTATGCACTTTTCTTGGGCGTAAGGTCAGGTGGTCAAGGGGTAATTGTTTTGTGTGGGGAGAGGGCAAGAAATTAATTCTATGGTTGGGGGGTGGGAGAAGGCAAAATAAATATATTTCATTTTATTGTGTTTCTTTAAATATTTAAATTGAACGGTATGGCTCAAAACCCTTGAAAAATTGAGTCACCGCCTGTGCACAGGCAGTGCCATTGCTGGGATGGACAGCCCGACCCCTCCACGTCATCAGGGGTGTGTTCTGCCCCAGCTAATCTGTGATGTGCTGGTTTCTTCAAAGAGGTAGAGAAGCTGGTGAGCTGGGTGGTCTCTTTTTGCTTGGCTGGCAAAATACCAACTGTCTTCAAAACAGTACATGCCTCAACTGAACTGAAAACAATATCTTCCCCAACCAGGGAGTTAATCTCCTGACCTCCATAAACCTTGACATGTGGCTTCTCTGTAAACATCTACCCCAGGTCACCAAGGATTCTGTTGGTTTATTGAGCTTAAAGCCCATGATGCCCAGCACAGGTTGTTTTCAAGCAACATCTCAAGTGTCCTATCAGTGAACTTGGTTTAAAAAAAAAACACATCCATGTAATCTTTTCTTTTTCAATGCAAATCCTCAAAAAAAAAAATTAAATATTAAAAAATGGAAGCACTTTCATAACTGTGTTAATAAGCTATGCACCTTTCTTGGATAAGTCTTGTTTTATAATAAATCAACAATTTTATTTATTAAAGAAATGTGGTTGTTGGATTTTTATTCTGAAACTAATAAAGTATATAATTATCTGTATCGATAACCGGGTAGAACATTTAAAATATGTTGTGACCAGTGGAGTAGTGGAACTAGAGAAAGACAGTGCACTCCTCCAACCTTGGTCATAACAGTGGTGTCGACTGTTTTTGAATTAATGCAGGTTTTTTAAAGCAACAAAGTTTGTATTTCATTTTAGTCAATATCAATTGTAATAAGTGTATTAATTAAGCCTGTAAATTCAAAATTGTTGCTGTTTTGTAATTCACATTTTAACTGCCAGTCAGTACCTCAAAACTAAAACCTACTGGATTTTTATTCCACACAGCCGAAGGCAACTAATGTTCTTGGTGCAGTAAATAAGCCTCTGTCATCAGCAGGAAAGCAGGCACAGACCAAGTCATCGCGAATGGAGACAATGAGTAATGCCAGCAGCAATTCTAATCCCAGTTCTCCTGGAAGGAGTAAAGGAAGGTACAAAAAAACACAAACTGAACATCAATGCCATAGTCAATAGTAACATTGAACAGTCTAACATTAAATGGAATTTCAGTTGTCAGGAGAATCTATCTGTTAAAGTTCCCTGTTCTATGCTGGAAGCCTTTTTAGGACAACTGTCAAAGTTCAGGAACTAAATCAAAATTATTTTGTGTGGAGGAGAGAAGATTAATTTCCAGTATATTCTAGAGTCAGTTATTCTGTCTTGAAGACTTTTATCTTTTTTATTAAATATCTAGCGATGAGCGATTCCAGTGTTGTGTACTTGAAAATTGAAAAATGTATCACTTTCAGCCTTAAAGACGCTATGTTTTCTTTAAAATAATTTGAGAATCCATATGCTTCAAATAGTAATAGAAATGAATTAAAATGCAAAAAAAGGGGATGAGAGCCTTGCTTGCATATAATAACCTTAAAGGATGCACCTGTTGCATATTTTGTCAATGTGGCACTTTGTGAGCAATGGCTTTGAGTAAGTACATCTTGTATAATGAGCCATACAGATTAAGAAGGTCCCAGGGTAAATGATTGTCCCTTGTTTTAAGAGGAGGAAAATTGTATAGTATTCCTATTTCTAAACATTACCCAACAACTTCTGCTAAAAGGGACTAAATAGATATTAGAGGAAGAACTGATCAAACTTTGTCCAAGCTCTCCCCTGGAGAGGTGCTGGTGCCTAGGTGCCATATTATGGTATTAACCATTTTCTTTAGGATGGTAGAGTTGAGGAGGACAAATGGCGCATTGTTCAGTGTTCAATTATGGAGCTTGTTTTAAAATTTATATATTTTCACTGGCATGAGTTTTCAAGTAATTCAATCTTTTGAGTCTGATTTTCTGTTGTATGGAGCTTTAATTTGTACTTAAACAAATGTAAATGTCTGTTTTGAAACTGAAAACTCCATTCACAAATGTCACATGTTTCCAAAAATGACTTTCAAATGATAGTGAAAGGATATAATTTTAGGCTTTCATGGCAACTAGCAATGATTGCTGTGCAACCTTAATGCAGGTAACCAGTTATTTAATCTGAAAAATGGCACACACTGGGAGGATGCATGGGTAAATGAGTATGAATACTGGCTATTATTTTTCTGTAATAACATAATGTAACTGCAATTGCTGTTCATCTTAGTGTTTTTCACAGAATATAATTTTCCATAAAGTTTGCATTATATATTTTAAAAGGAGTAATTTCAAGCCAGTTATCACTGCATGTTTTTTTTAATGGTAAGATGGGCAATTTCTGGTAGAATATATGTCACTGCGTGTTTAGTATCTATTTGTGAGGAAAATTGTAAAATGTTTATTTTGAGAAATGAATTCAATGGATGAGAAGATTTGTGTGCAAGGAAATAGAACAAGAAATGAATTAGTCATTTTAGCTATATTTAAATACTCAATTTGTAAATCATTTAATCAAGGCTCGATAGCACTGAAATCGATCACAGTGAAAATGAGGACATCACAGTAATGAAGAATCCACCTCTTCCAGCAAAGAAAATGGATAAGAGGGAAGACTCGGACCATCTGAGGGTATGTCTAACTGAGTGTGTTCAAGAGACGATTATTGGAAGTAATTCATTAGTGTCGCGTTGCTTCTAGCAGCTCTACGCAGTTTCTACGGGAGCAGGCAGTGTTCAACATAAAGGCCAAACTTGTGACATATTTATCCTGTTACATTTGTCTGGTTACACTGTGCAAGTTTCCCCAGATGAACTTGGTGTTTAGGGAACTGATCCAAAGCCATTACCTAAAAGTGTCAACATGCTGTGACACCTTGTGCTTATGTTCTGACACCTTGGAACAGGGGAGGAAAGAGAAGTCACTTTGCAAACAATAATGATAACCTGAGTGATGACAGTATTGTGGTAATGACTGAATAAGAACAAAGAACAGTATGGCACAGGAACAGGCTATTCGGCCCTCTGTACAAGTAGTTCTGGAAGATTTGCAGTCTGCTCCAAATGTAATCTGCTGTTCTGGTTTATATGGGTTAAGTACTTCTCAGTTTGCTTCTGTCAGTCAAATGTTTGACATCATGGAAGCTCGTAGTCTGCTCAACAAACAGAGCTCAAGTCATAGTCACTATTTTAGGAGTTAATAAATAATGTCTATTAAATGATAGGAGCAACTTGTTTTGTTCTGTCACATTCTTTGTCTTATCACAGATAGCTGTGACTGTTTTTTGCTCTTACCCCACAAGCCAGTGATAACCAATTGTTCTTTATAGTCAGAAACCGATAAACCCAGAGGACGAAAGAAAGCAGCCTCTGCGATTTCATTAGATCAAGAGGATAGGTCAAGTGCAGAACTTCTGGATCAGGTGAAACCTGCAAAAACAGGTCAGCGTGGTCGAAAAAGAATTGCACACACCTCTGAATCAGATGAACAGCAATGGCCAGAAGAGAAGAGATCAAAAGAAGACCTCTTGGAAAATGAAGATGAACAGAATAGTCCACCGAAGAAGACAAAAAGAGGGCGTCCACCAAAAGCTACAAATGAGGAAGTCCCTAAGGGAGAAACACAAGGCAAGGGGGGCAAAAGGAGTAAAAAGAGAGCAATATCAGCAGAGGAAGAAGATGGTGACGGAGATAATGAAAACAAAGAACAAAAGCAGAAAAGAACCAGACAGCCAAGAGCACCCAAAAAATCTCAAAGGTTGGTATTTGGAAAGTGATAATTTTATATATCCTCAGCTATTTATAGACTAAAACCTTTAAGAACTGAAGATTATTTTATTTTATTTATTTTTATTTAAAGATACAGCACTGAAACAGGCCCTTCGGCCCACCGAGTCTGTGCTGACCAACAACCACCCATTTATACTAACCCTACGGTAATCCCTAATTCCCTACCACCTACCTACACAAGGAGCAATTTACAGTGGCCAATTTACCTATCCCCTGCAAGTCTTTGGCTGTGGGAGGAAACCGGAGCACCCGGCGAAAACCCACGCGGTCACAGGGAGAACTTGCAAACTCCGCACAGGCAGTATCCAGAATTGAACCCGGGTCGCTGGAGCTGTGAGGCTGCGGTGCTAACCACTGCATTTAATTCTTCAAGTAAAACATAAAAGCTAAAAAGACCTGTCAAATGTTCTAGACTGGTAAAGTAGAAATGTAATATGGATATTTATAGAATGAACATTTGCAGCTATTCATATAGTCCCTAAGTAAGAGAACTTGATTTGGGAAATGCATGTCTTGATTGATTGAAGTGCAGTTCTGGAACTATCCAGAGATTTAAGTTGATGCATGTGACTAAATAGTTTTTCCAATAGAGATGGGCTGCTTATGACTCATGTTTATGTAGCTTCCTACAGCACAGCTCCTAACTTCCTTAAGATTGTGAAGAGTGGCGATGGTGCAAATAGATTGTTTCCATTGATTGGCAGGGCAGTAGTGAGAAGGCACATATTTTAAAAATTAGTACAAAAAGAATTAATTGGATAGTTGAATAACATTGCTTACACAGGCTGGTTAGAATGAAGAATTTGTTCTGCAAGCTGTTCTTGAAGGAGAGTCCATAATTTTTTTTCCCTCCCAAGGGTGACCTGGGAGAATGAAGAATAATATGAAATAATAGGCTGGATTTTACCGGCACCCCCCCCACCACCACCGACATTGGGGGTCGTGGCGTGGTGGCCTGGAAAATACCTCCAGGAGAGGCCTGCCATGAGCCTTGACGCCAATATCGAGGCCTCGTGGTGACCACACTGTGCCCCCCCCCCCCCACTGCTTGCCGATGGATCCTTAATTTAAATAGTCAAATAAATGTTAACGAACGAATAATTACTTAACTCATCCTGATGACAGTCCCACGCTGATATTCCGGCTGGATGCCGGGACTCTGCGCCTTTAGATCTCCATTTGGAGATCTGAGGTGTAACACTGGTGGGGGGGGTGGGTGGAGAAGTGAAGTTTTCAGGGCAGGGGTTGGGGGGGAACGGGGAAAATTGTCCCTATTGGATGTGGGGATGATGGGAAGGAGTTGAGGGCCAGACTTTATAAAGTTTGGGGGGGATTGTTTGGGAACGGCAGAAAAGTTTTTTTCGGGGGGAGAGGGAAATAAATAAATCATTTGGGGAGATGGGAGAGGGTCTTCGATCTTTTATTGAATGTTTAAATTTAACTGCAACTTGCCATTTACTTTTTTAAAAAATATGTAAATGACTTGTAAGAGCTTGAAGCCCTTCAGAAATGGCGTCTGCGCGGTGGCGCCTGACGCTGTTGCCGGGGACGGAGTGCCTGCCCCCTCTACTTCATGGGGGGCGGGCGATCCGCCCCCTCTATGCAAATGAACGCCGCACACATCTTGCGTGTGTGCTATGCTGTTTTGGAGGCTCGCCGCCTCAATAGGAAAAATCCAGCCCAATATGTGAATCATGCAAGTGAGTGGAATTACACTAGCTGGCATGTCGGGTGGGGGGTGGTTGTAAAAAAAAAACACCAGAGATTTGCTAAACTGTCCAATAACATTCCAAACTAATTTTTCTCGGTTGTAGAATGATATTGTCAACCTCTCCAAATTCTCCCATAGCAAACCCACAGCATTTTAAAAACAGCCATTATTACCTACCCTTGTTTAAATGAAAAATAGTATTGATTCAGCAAATGAGGGATCGCAGGTGGCCAAGCTAACAATAGACATAGTGCATACGATGAGAACCAGTGTAATCAGATTTGCTGTGAAATAATAGTGCGGAGGGAAATCAAAGACATTTGGAGATTGTGGATGGTTTCACATGGTAAAGGTAAGAAAGATTGTGAAGCTACCCAAGAGATTATAATGAAGAACAGATATCAAGCGCTAACATAAAAACTGATTACTGCTGATACTGTAAATCTGAAATAAAAGCAGAAAATGCTGGAAATATTCAGATCAGGCAGCATCTGTGGCAGGAGAAAAGAGTTAACTTTTCAGATTGATGACCTTCCATCAGAACTGAATAAAGTTATGTAACAGGTTTTAAGCAAGTACAGAGGTGGGGAAAGAACAAAAGGGAAAGTCTGTTATAGTGTGGAAGGCGGGAGAGATTAAATAATAAAAGGGATGATGGTGCAGGCAAAACAAGATGGTAATAGGACAAGTAAAGAAACAAAAGACGGCTCTAGGAGACATTTAAATGGCAAAAGCAAAATCATTACTAACTGCAGCTTGTCGGAAAAATTTGGGGGCAGAGGGTATGATTTGAAAATTGTTGAACTCCATATTGAGCCCAGGAGCCTGTAAAGTGCCTAATTGAAAGATGAGATGCTGTTTCTCGAACTCTTGTTGAGCTTCATTTGGAGGAGGTTGGAGTCAGGAAGATCAGAGTGAAGTGGAGAATTAGAATGACAAGTGACAGAAAACTTAGGGTCACACTTGCAGACCAGTGTTTCCTCTAACTTCTGTTTGCTGTGTGCCGCTGGCTTGTTGCACTGCACAGCCCCTTTTAAGATTGCCCCGCTGACACGTATGTACACACCTTAATGAAAATGTTGCTTGTGCAAGGCCTGTTTGTTCCCTGCATGGCACATTCCTGATTGCTGCATGGCCGTGAACCTGCACGGCTTGGAGGGAACATTGTTGTAGACTGAACAAAGGTGTTCCGCAAAGCTATCACCTCAATTTCCCCATTACACTATACAAAATTGAGAGAAATACAAGCTGTTTAACCAGGAAGGAATTTTTGAAGCCCTGGAAGAGAGGAGGTAAAAATGCAGGTGTTGCATCTTGTGGTGATTTGAGGAGTGGGCCAGGAGGGAACTGTCCCTTAAGAGTGCTGAAAGGAGAGGGAAGGATGTGTTTGGTGGTGGCATATGCTGACAGTGGCAGAAATAGTGTAGGATGATCTATTGAATATGGAGGCTGATGGAGTGTAAGGTGAAGACAAGGGGAACCCTGTAATGATTCTGGAAGAGGGGAAGGGCTGAGAGCGGAAATGAGATTGACACAATTGAGGGCCCTGTCAATCATGGTGGAGGGGAATCCTTGGTTGAGGCAAAAGGGAGACATATCTGAAACACTGGTATGGAAGGTGACATCATCAGATACCAAACACTGTCCATTAATGCAAGACACAGAGGTTGTAGTCTTGGGGGATTGCTTGCTCAAGACTGAAAAGATTGTGAATGCCTTCATATCATCAAATGTATAAGATAATAACTGTTAAATTTTTGGAACTCTTATACATTCTGATTTTTATTGGCTCTTGTATCACTCTCAAAGGTGAGTTCCAACTTGCTATGCTTTCAAAAGTGTCTTCACTAGCTTTAGGTATGTAAAACAGTCAGTGATATAATCAGGACATCAAACAGAGAACCTTGGCCAGTCAATTATTTTAAGTTATCAGAGTTATCCTTCTGCCTTTACAAAATCTGCTCCATCCTTAAACAATAGAATGTCACATCAACATTTGTTCTAGATTTAAAATGTCAGCATATACCTGGTAATTATTACCTGACATGATAGCATTGATCTGTAACAATTAGGTCACACCACCAAATGGTGTATTCCCCAACAATTGCTCAAAATGCCTTGTTTTGTACGCAGGAAACAAAAAAAACTATTGGGCCTATATGCATTCATCTCTCACCACGCTGGACTCATCCACACCTGTAATCCTCCTGTCCCCATCCACTCAGTTCCCCAACTCTCTTGGGAGAGAGCTTGATTGATTGACTATGGGTCTTATTTTCAATGAAACCTATGTCAAAAATTCCTCTCTGTCCCTAAGGAGATCAGCTTTTTGGTTATTATCCTAAATCTTAACCACCTTTCTGCCATGATCTTGTAACTTTCCAAAAATACTTAATTGGAGGAGGGCCAATTTCAGTGGGATGAGAGCTGGTTTGTCCTAGGTAAATTGAAATCTACAATGGAACAATTTAAAGGGGAGATGGTTCAGGTATAATTGAGGTACATTCCCATAAGGGAGAAAGATCGGGCAACCAAAGCCGGACCTTCCGCAACGACCAAAGAGATAGCGAGCAAGATGAAACAGAAAAAGGGTGTGCATGACGGATGCTACGTTGATAATACAAATGAGAACCAGGTTGAATATGGAAAGTCCAGAGGGGAAGTGAAAAAGTACGAGAGGCAGAGAGAGTATGAGAAGTGACTGACAGCTAACAGAAAAGGAAATCCAAAAGTCGTCTTTAGGCATATAAGTAGTAAAAGGAAATACTCAGCAGGTCTGGCAGCATCTGTGGTTCTGATGAAAGGTCACAGACCTGAAATGTTAATTCTGCTCCTCTCTCCACAGATGTTGCCAGACCTGCTGAGTATTTGCAGCACTTGGTTTTTATTTCAGATTTCCAGCATCTGCAGTATTTTGCTTTTATTAAATAGTAAAAAGGTTGTAAGAGGAGGGGTGGAACCAAAAGGGGAATCTGTACATGGAGGCAGAGGGCATGGCTGAGGAACTAAATGAGTGCTTTGCATCTGTCTTTACCAAGGAAGATGATGCTGCTGAAGTCATAGTGAAAGAGGACGTAGTTGAGATACTGGATGGGTTAACAGTCGATAGAGGTATTGGCAAGATTGGCTGTACTTAAAGTTGATAAGCCACCAGGAATGGATCAGACACAACCGTGGATACTGAGCAAAGTAAGAGTGGAAATTGCGGATATTTTCTAATCCTCCTTAGAAACGGGGGTAGCGCCAGAGGACTAGAGAATTGCAGATGTTTACACCCTTGTTCAAAAAAGGGTGTAAGGGTAAACCCAGCAACTACAGGCCAGTCAGTTTAACCTCCTTGTTGGGAAAAACTTTTGGAAATGATAATCTGTAACAAAATTAACCGTCAGTTGGACAAGTGTAGATTAATTAACGAAAGTCAGAACGGATGTGTCAAATGCAAATTGTTTTTAACTAAATTGGGTGAGGATTTTTTGATGAGGTAACAGAGGGTTAATGAGGGTAATACAGTTGACGTGTACATGGACTTCCAAAAGGCATTTGATGTCACATAATAGGCTTGCCAGCGAAGTTAAAGCCCATGGAATAAAAGGAACAGTGAAAACATGGATATGACGTTGGCTGAGTGACAGGAAACAGTAGTGGTAAACGGTTGTTTTTCAGACAGGAGGAATGTATGCAGTGGGATTCCTCGGGTCGGTACTGGGCCCACTGCTTTTCTTGATGTATATTAATGACCTAGACTTGGGTGTACAGGGCACAATTTCAAAATTGGCAGATAACACAAAATTTGGAAGTATTGTGAATTGTGAGAAGAATAGTGATAGACTTCAAGAGGATGTGGACATGCTGGTGAAATGGGCAGATAAGTGGCAGATGATATTTAATGCAGAGAGGTGTAAAGTGATACATTTTGGTAGAAAAAATGAGGAGAGGCAATGTGAAATAAAGGATACAATTCTAAAGTGGGTGCAGTAGCAGAGAGACCTGGAGTGTATATGCACAGATCATTGAAGGTGGCAGGGGAGGTTGAGAAAGTAATAAGGCATACGTGATGTTGGGTTTTATAAATAGGGGCATAGAATACAAAAGCACGAAAGTTATGATGAGCCTTTATAAAACACTAGTTTGGCTTCAACTGGAGTATTGTGTCCAGTTTTGGGCATCACACTTTAGCAAGGATGTTAAGGCTTTCGAGAGGATGCAGAAAACATTTGTGGGAATTGGAGAAGCTGGGGTGGTTCTCCTTAGAAAAGAGAAGGTTGAGAGGAGATTTGATAGATGTGCTCAAAATCACGAGGGATCTGGATAGGGCGAAACTGTTCCCATTGGCGGGTCAAGGACCGGAGGACACAAATTTGTGATTAGCAAAAGAAACGACGACATGAAGTTTTTCTATGCAGCAAGTGGTCAGGATCTGGAATGCACTGCTTGCGAGTGTGGTGGAGATTCAGTCGTGAATTTCAAAAGGGAATTGGATAAGCACCTGAGGGGAGGAAAATTTGCAGAGCTACATGGAAAGGGCACTGGAGTGGGACTAGGTGAGTTCCTCTTGCAGGGAGCCAGCACAGACAAGACAGCAAAATGGCCTCTTTTTCTCTGTGCTGTAAACCATTCTCCAATTCTATGAAATCCATCTAAAGCTTCGAAGAACTACAAAGAGTCAACCCTCGGTACCACCTCTGGTGTGGTATTCCATAGATTAAAATCATAGAATGGCTACAGCACCGAAGGAGGCCATTTGGCTCATCGTGTCCATGCTAGCTCTCTGCAAGAGCAACTCACCCTGCCTTTACCCCAAATTTATAGAAACAAAGGCTCATCCAGGATTTGAACCTGGGACCTCTCGTTGGCTAAGCAAGAATCATACCCATAGAACAACGAGCCAGTTGATTGATCACCCATTAAGAAAAATACTTCCAATCTCACTCCCTGCTTTCTCAATTTTAAATGATGACTCCATCACTGAAGACTATCTCCTTATTTGTTACTGATGCCCTTATCAGTTTTATAGACCTGAATCTGATCCCCTCAAGGTCTTTGCATCTTAAATGAATCCAAATTCAAGTCTGTCTTCACAGTTCAGTGCACAGACTGGGATATTTTAACTTCACAACAGTTAGAGAACTTTTATTCACAATTACTTAAACTCAGCACATAGTCATAGTCATTTACGGCACAAAAGGAGGCCATTTGGCCCATTGAGTCCATGCCGGCTCTCCAAGTAGCTATGCTGTCAGCTCGATTCCTGTAGCCCTGCAAGTCTATCTCTTTCAGGTGGCCATCCAACTTCCTCTTGAAGTTATTGATTGTCTCCGCTTGTACCATCCCTGTGGGCAGCGAGTTCCAGGTCATTACCACCCGCTGCATAAAAAAAGTACTTCCTCATATTCCTTTTGCATCTTCTGCCCAAAGCATTCAATCGGTGTTCCCTGGACCTTGTACCATTTGTTAATGGGAACAGCTTTTCCTTGTCTGACTTATCTAAGTCTGTCAAAATCTTGTACACTTCTATTAAATCTCCTTTGTTCTAAGGAGAACAAACCCAGCTTTTCCAATCTAACCTTATAACTAAAACCCTCCATCCCTGGAACCATTCTGATAAGGACCCTCATATCCTTCCTCAAGTGTGGCGACCAGAACTGGACGCAATACTCCAATTGGGGCCCAACCAGAGTTTTATAAAGATTCAGCATAACCTCCCTGCTTTTGTACTGAATACCTCTATGGTCCAAGATCCCATATGCTTTACTAACTACTCACTCATGTTCTGCCACCTTCATGCACAGGTCCCTTTGCTCCTGCGCACTGTTTAGAGCTGTGCCATTAAATATATATTGCCTCTCCCTATTCCTTCTGCCAAAATGCATCACCTCACATTTGTCAGTATTAAATTCCATCTGCCACCTCTCTCTGCCCGTTCTGCTAGCCTATCTATGTCCAGTTTCGGGTGGTTTATATCATCCTCACTGCCTCAACTCCAAGTTTGGTGTCATCAGCAAATTTTGAGTTTCTGCTCTGTATTCCAGGATCCAATTCATTTATATATAGCAAAAGAAGCAATGATCCCAGCACTGACCCTTGGGGAACACCACTGTCGACCATCCCCCAGTCTGAAAAAGCAGTCATTTACTATGACTCGCTGTTTTATCATCTCTCAGGCCAAGTCTAGGCCGAATTTAATTATCTTCGCAACACAGCATTCAATTGTATGGATATAGTGTCTATAATTATACATTTTTTTATTAGTGCTTTAATAAATTTAGAAATTGAGCAAAGAAACACAAAGGGCTGAAACAATGGGCGAAAACAACAGAGTGACGTGGAGAGGACGGGCTGTCCGTCCCCAGCAATGGTGTTAGCTGCTTGCACAGAGGCGCTGACGCCATTTTTAAAGGGCTTTGAGCCCTGCCACTCTAATTAAAGATTAAATATTTGAAGAGATATTGATTTAAAAAAATTAAATAAATTTATCCAGCCCCTCTCCCACCTACCCCCCCCAATAACCAGAGAATTAATTACTTGCCCTCTTGCCCCCCGCAACACTTAACTTGTCCACCTGACCTTCCCTGCCGCCCCCCCCCCCCCCCCCCCCCAAAAGTACATAAACTTTACTCTATAATCGTTCCCACCATCCCCTACACCAATGATCAGTGATTTAAATTTTACATATGTTAATAGCAGTGCTGTCACCGAGCGGCGGGGGGGCCGCCACGAGGCCATGCTGCCGCCAGCAATATTGGGCCAGGCCCTCACGGCGTTGGGATGCGTGGCGGCCGTATCCCGGAGGCATTTTCCGGCCTCCCCGTCTGTAAAATTCAGCCCTAAATGTTGCAATTATCTATCCTTTTAGAATAGAAACTCAAGAGTCTGATGTAAATGAGTCTTTATCTACGGAATCAACACCACAGAAGAAACGAGGAAGGCCGCCAAAAATGCCAACTACACCACAGTCGCAACCAAAGAAAAATTTGTAAGTGGATAATTTGTTTAAAGTCTATAAAAATAGAAACAGTGATTAAAGATTGGGTTAGTATTTTGAGCACTTGTTTGTGCCTCTTTAATCATTTGGAAGTGAAAAATAAATTAAATGTAATCATTCTCAGATATTTTAAGGTAGAGTGTTGAGTTGAAACATTTGAAGCTCCCAAGTCTAGCTTGTTTTCACAGTTCAGTACTTGGCTAGTTTCTGGGTTATGAGTGAGGTTACAAGCAGAGTTGATCTGTTTTGGAGATGGGGAGAACAAGTAGCTGTAAGTTAAGAGCAGATCACCTATTTTTGCAGGTATGGGGATTAAGTGGTTCAAAGAGACTTGGAGGAAAATGCAGAAACAAAATGTGTGGAATCATAGCATGTGTATTGTGTCCTGAATTAGTATGCAGTTAATAATGGGCATCAGGGGGAAAACTTTCCGCTGGTTGGAGTCATAGAGTGATACAGCACAGAAACAGGCCCTTTGGCCTATCGTGGAATCATAGCTAGCACAAAGGAAGATGGTTGTGGTTATTGGAAGCCAATCATCTCAGCTCCAGGACATCATTGCAGGAGTTCCTCAGGGTCCTAGGCCCAACCATCTTCAGCTGCTTCATCAATGACCTTCCTTCGGTTGTAAGGTCAGAAGTGGGGACGTTCGCTGATGGTTGCACAATGTTCAGTACCGTTTGCAACTCCTCAGATACTGAAGCAGTCCGTGTAGAAATGCAGCAAGACCCGAACAACATCCAGGCTTGGGCTGATAAGTGGCAAGTGACATTCGTGCGACACAAGTGCCAGGCAATGACTGTCTCAAACAAGAGAGAATCTAACCATCTACCCTTGACAATCCATGGCATTACGATCGCTAAATCCCCTACTATCAACATCTTGGGGGTTACCATTGACCAGAAACTGAACTGGAGTAGCCATATAAATGCAGTGGCTACAAGAGCAGGTCAGAGGCTAGGAATCCTGCGGCGAGTAACTCTCCACCTGACTCCCCAAAGCCTGTCCACCATCTACAAGGTGCATCAAGAGTGTGTTGGAATACTCTCCACTTACCTGGATGGATGCAGCTTGATTCGAAGCTTGATATCATCCAGGACAAAGCAGCCTGCTTGATTGGCACCCCTTGCATAAACCTTCACTCCCTCCACCACCGACACACAATGGCAGCAGTGTGTACCATCTGTCAGATGCACTGCAGCAACGCACCAAGGCTCTTTAGACAGCACCTTCCAAACCTGCGATCTCTACCAACTAGAAGGACAAGGGCAGCAGTTGCATGGGAACACCACCACCTGCAAGTTCCCCTCCAAGCCACACACCATCCTGACTTGTAAATCTATTGCCGTTCCTTCACTGTTGCTGGGTCAAAATCCTGTATCTCCCTTCCTAAAGGCACTGTGGGTGTACCTACCCCACATGGACTACAGCAGTTCAAGAAGGCGGCTCACCACCACCTTCTCAAGGGCAATTAGGGATGGGCAATAGATGCTGGCATAGCCAGCTATGCCCACATCCCATGATTGAAAAAAAAATTAATCTGACCATTTGCAACGATCTTTTGCATCTCCATCAGTATTGATTTTAAATTGCTGATGTGTAGTAATATTGCTTATGTAAATTGCATCTAACATTACAGACTTGAATTTGTATTAAGTCATTTAAACTAACATCATTGAATGCAAATGTGTTCTGACATTTGATTTGATATTGTGATTTTCTATTTTAATTTTAGTCCTATTTATTACACAGTCATTTCTCAAATATGATGTAGTTAAAAAAAAACTGATCCTTTAGTCCTGGGCAGCTAAATGACATACAAGTTGCATTCCACCTCTCTCTCTCTCTCAGAAATCTCTACTGACATGTAAGTTGACAGCAAATAAAAATAATTGTAGGTATGTGGCACCACAAACTGATTACTCACCTGCATTATGTGAATTGTAATGCAATCTTAATTATCCACCATAATAGATTAGAACCCTGGACTATCGAGACTGACACATAATTGAAGTTTCAGTATATCAGCTGATAAAATTGCACTAATATTCATTCAAACTTGAACAGTGTATCCACTCATACAAAAATAAATTAGCAACATTCTAATAAAATTTATATCTGCATTAAGTAGCAGTTCTGTTTAAAAGATTGATTGTAGTTAAATTTTACTTTTAGAATTTGAGTACAAGTGACCTAAATTCAAAAGCCCCTTGAGCTCAACAGGTAATATAATTTACATTAATTTTACAAACATGTCTAATAGCTTCAAAAGCGGTAGTGCTGCAGAGTGCAGTTTATTTTTCAAATCCGGTTGACGTATTGCATACTCTTGATCCACACTACTTTTCTGGCCAAATCATACCTCAAAAATAAAGGTATCATCAGGTTTGCCACTAATGGGATGGTGGATAAACAATACTGAAAGAAGCAGACTGTTGCTTTATTTTTTTTTTTTTCAAATTTCACCTGCTATGTGGTTACTATGTTGAATATGGTCCAACACTAGCCTCCTGCCTAAATCTAGTTTGTGGGTTCTGAGGGTTTTGAGAGGTTGTCAGTATCATTGACAGTAAATTTGGCTTCCATCCTGTCATCTGGCCAATCCAAGGCATTGCCCAGAACTTCAGGTTACATTTTAGTGTTTAGGTATCAACATCTTGGAACAAGACAAGGTTTAAAAAAAAAATGTTTAATATTGTCTTATTCTTTTATAGTATTGTCTTAGAATGTTTACTACTTTGTGTCATAACTTTTTGTTTTAAAATTTGGTGATGTTGAAGTGCTTTCCTTTACCAGGAAATGTAAATTGGAATAAACTGTGTTCTTGTTTTTGTTTTATATAATTAGTAAAGCTACCTCTAGTGCACTTTCTGCATAAGCAGACACTGGTACTTGCCATAAGTGTTCTAGGACCTCCCTCCTTCTAAGTCATTATAAATATAGTAAAATGTTAGGACCCCAGTGCAAATTGCTGGTGGATACTACTGTCAGATCATGCTGATTCGAGTACATACCCAATATCTCCACTCTGTCTACTTCTAACCAATTCCCTACCCATGTCAATAGGTTGCTTCTGATTCCATGCATTTTTATTTTCGTTAATTGTCTCCTGTTTGGAACCTTATCGAGTGCTGTCTGCAAGTGCATATAAATAATAACCATACAAGCTCCCTTATCTATAATGTTAGTAACCTCAAAAAATTCAACAAGGTTAGTTAGACATAACTTATTTGCTACTAATCCATGTTGGCTGTCTCTGATCAGCTCAGATCTGTCCAGATCAGGATTGTCCAACATATGGCCTGCGGGCCAGGATCCGGCCCGCCAAAGGTTTTCATCTGGCTTGCGGATGTATTTCAGGGATGAGAAATTTGCCAACGTTGTCGTCTTTCAGACCGGCTTGTTTAAAAAAAAAAACCGCAAGTCATTTTCATAGCTGACATTGGGAACAGCAGTTTCTGAACTTCGGGCAGACTCAGGGTTTTCCGGCAGGTTCCAACTTTTTTTTTTTAAAAAGGCTGCTGGAAAACCCTGAGTCTGTCTGAAGTTGGGAAACCACTGTCCTGACGTCCACACCTGTCAGCTGTGAAACTCAGCGCAATTTTTCAAAAAAACTGACCAACCATTCCCGCTCCCTGCAACTGTCAGAGAGAGAGCAGGTGTGGGGGGGGGAACAGAGCAAGAGAGAGGGGGGTTTCTGGGGGGGGAGGAAATGGAGAGATGCTTAGTAACTGTGTCCCAAATAACATTCTAATAATTTTCCGCTACAAATGTTGGAGTAACAGGTCTGCAGGCTTTCAGCTTTGACTTTTTGTGCTCCTCAGGATTTTGGCACTAGGAAAGAGGGAATGTGGAATGTTTGTCCACCTTTTGCTACCCATTATACCTATCGAGCACTGCTAAAGCAGGTGTATTATTGTCCGATACAAAGCAAATATATTTTTATTTTGCCCTGAATGTATCGTTTGACATCAGCCTCAGAAGAATATAGCATACTACTCTAGTGTGAAACTTCAGATTCCCAAAATGGGCATCCTTGTGGCTGAATTATGGACATTTTTCTACAGTAGAGGTGTGGTCTCCAGGCCATGGGCTGAGACTATTAAAGTTTATGGCAGAGAGGGGACACTTCTATTCCTTCATTGAATTGGATGCACATTTGGATTCTAAAAGTTGTAGCACTAAGTCTTTGGATCTAAAACTTGGATGTTTCCCTGCTTTGATAATCCCATTCCACACCATGTTTAAAGAATTAAAGTGAATGACAACATACTAAAAGGTGGGTGTCTTCACATATTACAGTTTTCCTTACACTAAACCGTGGTGTTGAATTAAATCTGTCAGAAATAGTTGGATACTTAAATGCTAGTGCAAAATATAAATTTGAAAATCACTAACCACATTCATATCAGTGCAACATTTATTTCACCATGAGAAGTATCATTCTGGGCTTCTCATAGCATTTTGCTTTTATTTTCTGAATAATTAGTGCAACAGTGAAAATATGTTCCTCACTTGTCTTTGTTTTGTAGCCGTGGAGGGCGTTCAAGACGAGCTGCCAGTGGAGAAGAAGATTCATCTGCAGAGATGGATTCTCATCATGATAGTTCATTGGAGAACATGGATATTTCCCAGGAAGGTTCAGTGGATGGAGTGAACGCAGAAGAGGAGAATGAATTAAGTACACTGAGGGTATGGTTGTTTGTTGGGATGTACGTGTGTGTTAATCTACTACTCTTGTTACAAATTTTGGTTGGGGTATTATGATTGGTATCTATTCACAGTTCTGGTAGTAACTATTATGCAACTTTTAAATAAGAATGAAATACAAAAGTAAAAGAAGCTACCAACACATTTTTGAAGTTCTTCTGTTTTCCCACTTATTGCATTTTTATCCCTATTGTTTGCCAGACTGTCAAATGTGTCTATAAGCTAGATGTAGGAGATCACCTGTTTTACTTTTAATAAATACATGATATGATCTAAAATATTGATCTTAACTGATAATTGATCTTGTATTGCTCCTTTTCAAAACAATTACATTTTAATGAATGGGCACTTTGTTTGCATCAGTGTTTGTTCATCATTTATCCAAAGCTCTACAAAACCAAACCTAGAGATTATATTTATAATGCTTAACACTTCATGAAAATTGCAACTGAAATGTTGTTTCAAGCATTATTCTTACAAAAAAAGTAATTATTTCCTACCCTATTCTGTGTCTAACAGGTGCGACGCAAGCCCAACAAGAGAGAAAGAAGATGAAGAGTAAATATTTTCTGATGTTGGCATTAGAGCTTGGTAATTGTACTGCAAAGCTCAAGGCTAAAGGACACTGTCTAACAAACTGGCTGTTAAAGAAAGCATCTTGTATCTATTACCCATGCATTTGCAGTCCCAAGGTCACAAGCTTTTGGCAAACACATCAAGTCATAAATTGTGGGTTGTCGTGCATTGTGATGTGTGCTGACTACAATGTACTGGCTTTACAGAGAGATTAAAATAAATGAAATTGTAAATATTTTTATTATGTTTTGATTGAAAATGTGCTTGTATAGCTTTTAAATTACAGCTTTAAATCACCAACACAACCGTGTATTAAATGTGTAGGTGAAGAAAGTTGGTTACAATGAACATTGACAACTTAAGCAATACTTGTTCATAATTGTATCTTCTGTGGCATTTTACCTTCAAGAAAGGTCTGGTTCACAGAAAGAACAAATACATTATTGCATTTTCCTGCAGCACATTCTTCTGTGGTTAGATTTGTTGGAAAGTCACCTTTTTCTAAATCCCTTTAGTGTTTGATTATATATACTTGTTTCTGTAACCTGCTTTACTGCTTCTGCTTTCCACCACTGAAGATGTTGGACAGGAAGTCCTCATTTGTATAAAATGTGAAGTCAGCTAAAAATGCTTGTGGCATTTTACTTGTCAGTATTGATGCCAGAACCGTCTAGGCTTTTAGATAAAATTGGAAAAATAAAAGGGTTTTAGTTAAAATATTTTAATACTGATGGTGTATTAGGCATTCAAATTGTACACCTCACTCTAGTTACCTCCCCTGTTAAATTTGTAATAATCTACTGTATCAATAAAATTCTGTAACTGAGCTTGCCTTGTTATAGTGGAAAAAAAAGTTTGTGTATTTTGAAGGATAACCCTCCCTAAGTTATGGTTCCTAAAAGTTAGATCATGTGAAAGTTGTTCATTGTGGTATGTGATTGAGAAAAGGAGCCTCTCTACATTGTAACAACCGTTCTGTTCTGCTTGAAATGCACTTGACATATCGTTAAAAATGCCTGCAATAATATTTCGTATTTTCCTTGTTGATTTTTATTTCTGTATTGTCAATCTGTACCAAAATTTGGGTTTAATCAGATTAAAATTATTTTGTTTTACAAAGATAGCTATTTGAGTCACTGGAGAGAAATTCTCAGTTGTAGTGAAATTTTGCTCAAGTCTTAAACTGCACATAGTCAATGTAGGCTGCTAGAAATTCGTTACAGGTTTTGATTTACCTAGGTATAGTTCAACCATTTAAAAAGTTTCTAGTATTCATTATTTCTTTGTTGACGTAATAAAGCAGACAACACATTGTATAGCACCAGTTACAATATGCAAATTTGTCAGATTTAAAAATTGCCTGCACAGAAAATAAGTCAATGTTGAGGTTTAGCGTTCTAGCTCTAGTGTTTTGAATTAGCACTGTCATTATCAATAAACTGTAGTTGTGGCTTTTTTGTGCTGACTGTTCCCATTTTATTTTGAACATGTTGCTAATTTGACCTGGTGCCAAATTGAGTTCGTCTGTCTAGCACAATTTAAATGTAGGCTGCTTGAGAAAAGATTAACAGCACTGACGCTTCTAAATGCATGCTTAAAACGGTAAGGTTATCTGTTTACCTGTAATTTTAATGAACCACCACTAACGCCGTACAATATAACCTGTAGAATTAGCAAGGTTCTAATACTAAATATTTAGTGAAACCAAAGGAATCACTGCATGAACATCTGAGTTTCTAAAGTAGACTTCTGTAAAGCTATCTGAACCACTGCACTGATGCTCTTTTATTTAATTTTCTTTTTTAATGCAAAAGCTGAAAATATAAAGTTGGGGCTTCTGCTGCGGAAGCTTTTATATGTACTGCATTGCTCTTGCCATCTTGTACCTTGCTCATCACTAAAACGGATATCTCTCGATGTGAGTATTGCTGCTTTATACTGTCATAAGTAGGAATGGGCAACACTTAAATGTTCTGCTCTTTTAGAAAGTTATTGTATATAAATGAATGCACCTCAGATAAAGGTTATTGGCTGTGAAGCATTTTGGGACATCCAGAAAACATCATAAGGCATGATGTAAATGCAAGTTTGTTCTTTAATACAAAAACAAAATACTGTGGATGCTGGAAATCTGAAATAAAGACAGAAAATGCTGAAAATACAAGGAAGTTAACTTTTCAGGTCTGTGACCTTTTGTTAACAAGTCTGGCAGCATCTGTGGAGAGTTGAGTATTTCTGACATTTTCAGTTTTTGTTTGTTTCTTTCCTCCTTTTACCAAAAATGGTTAAGTCAACTTGAGATTTGTAATTGTTGTATCAAAATCTACCTAGGCATATTTAACTATGGATTTTCTTGCTGAATGTGATGACGTAACATCTTTTAATATACTTTTTGTATAAAAAGTACAAAATGATACCATCGTTAGCCTGCTTCAACTTTTGCTAGCTGATAGTGTAATGTGAAAACATTGTTTTCTGTTATGCTAGGAAAAGCAGGCACTTGGTTCTATTTCATGCAAATGATCTGATTGTTCCTGACAAAGAAGGGCCACTATGCAATGGTAAATAAGCATTTGTGGAAAATAAATAAACTATATGTTATGTTTGTATAAATGGGAATTTTAAAACGTTACCAGTAGTAGGATTTAATACAGCGCTTCTCAAATGAGTGCTGCACAGTTCATCCTGTGCAAATCTGGAAATCCTTTATGGGTATAAGATGGTGTCTTCAGTACACTATGAAAATATCAATCTAGAGTTCCACAGTAAATTCAAATAATTTTTTATTGAGAAACTAATGGGGGCGGGCCAAATTCCACATGTAGGACACTGCAAAGATTAAAAACTGAATAGAAAATTTAAAAGGCTGGTTGAATTAGGAAATGTGATTGAGGAGACCAAGGTGTAAGCTATTCAGCTGTTGCATAGGGAAATGATGAGTGTGTGTGTGTGCACGCGCTAAGGAAATACAGTATGAAGGAAGCTAATGAATATTATCAGAGAAGGATTGGATGTAGTGGAATGATAGTGATGGAAGAAGGATATAAAAATGCAAGAGAAACCTATCCCCAGGCAACCTCTTGAGTTGATACAAAAAGTTATCAACTGTGGAATGAATCGAGAGGACTGGAGGAGGATGTATGACATGAATGCTTAGAAGAAATGACTTGGAGTTAGGGAGCTAAATGTTAAAGTGTGGGGAGAGGAATGGTTTAAAAATTTTATTTTCATCATTATACAGCACAACTGCAACCTAATGCAAAATACTGTGGAAATCTGAAATAAAAACAAAATGCTGGGAATACTCAGCAGGTCTGGCAGCATCTGTGGGGAGAGAGAAACAGTTAACATTTCACGTTTGTGACCTTTCATCCGAAGTATTGCTGCTGCTCTGATGAAAAGTCACAGACCTAAAACATTAACTTTGTTTCTCTCTCCCTACAGATACAGCCACATCTGCTGAGTATTTCCAGCATATTGTGTTTTTATTACAACTGCAACCTACTTCAATCTTGATCACCCTTAGTTTAAGGAAATAGGTTCTTTTGTGGAATACAGCCCAGTATCTCATTTACTTGGTTTATTATTAATTATATTTAGATATGATGAGCACTAGGTCTCAACTTGCTACTTGGCAAGTTCTATCCCACTTGTGCAGTATACATACCTCCCCTATTTTTTTATTAGCTTTTGTTCTATATTCAGCTTCATTTGCCATGAATCAATTGAAATGCAAACTCTGTTGAAGGCTTTGTAGAATTTTGTCTGTTGTTTGAGTACTTACAATTACTTAAGTACTAAATAATGCATAATGCAGTTCTTGCATCTGTCTTTCTTGATGGGCCTGGACAGATTATAATAAAATCAGATAGATTGAAGAAGTTAAGATGGTTTTCTTTGGAGAAGAGAAAGCTGAGAAGTGATTTGATAGAGGTATTCAAAATCATGAGGGGTCTGGACAGAGTTGATGGGGAGAAACTGTATCCACTCGTGTGAGAATCGAGAACAAGAAGGCACAGATTTAAAGTAATGGATAAGAGAAGCAAAAGCAACCTGAGGAAGAGCTTTTTCACCCAACGAGTGGTTAAGGTCTAGAATGTGCTACCTGAGAGTGTGGTGGTGGCAGGTTCAATTGAAGCATTCAAAAGGGAATTAGACTGTGGTATGAAAAGGAAGAATGTGCAGGGTTACGGGGATTGGCACTAAGTGAACTGCTTTTTCAGAGAGCCGGTGCAGACACAATGGGCCGAATGGCTCCTGTGCAGTAACAATTCGGTGATGCTGTGACTTCAATTTTTATGCTATCTTCTCAGCATATATGTTAAAACGTGGCATCATGCAAGAAAACTTCATTACCAAAACCAGTCCTTTACCAAACTTATTTTGCATGTCGTCTTGTGGGGTCTTTCCAGTAATCAAAGGTCGTTGTTACATAATTGATTCTACTCTAGCTACTTTCTGGATTCCATGATATTTATACTGTCAACTGGTGTGCGCATCATTGTAAACAAAATGTCTTTAAAGTGTATTTTTTTCATTCTCTCCAAAGATGAGCCAGTTGAACACTTGGTGAGATGAGACTTGATGGGAACTGTAAGCTGCTTTATTTCCCACCAAATGAATACTGAAAATCTATTATTTCCATCAATACAATGCTATTTGACTTCTTTAAATGAACACGCTACACTGTCACTTCATTGTGTCGTCCTTTTTGGAATAATTCTATATTCTGTCCCAACATCTTGGGCTGGACAGCCCCTCCCTCAGTCTCATATCCGTTTCTTCTTCCACCCCTTGACTGCGTGACTGCTTACACAGCTTCCTATTACCAGACTCCAGAGTTTTGCAACAGGATAGATATGAGATGTGTTTTCCCAATTCCTGAGACTGGCTAACAAATTGCTACTATTTGCAGTCTATCTGGAAACATCAAAGCTAGCATCTTAACTTCCCACCATCTCACACGCCCCTTTTATTATTTTGAAGAATACATCATGCTTTCAAACATTCCACTTAATGTCCTGTATTTTGTGGTCAGCAGTGAAACAATGGCATTAGCCGTTGACCTCGATGAAAGCGGCTCCCAAAGCTCTAGCAGTAAGGTAATTTGATTGACTTAAGATAGAAGCTAAAATAAAGAAACTTTAAAAAAAACTTTAAAATGGAGTATTTGATTATAGAGAAATTTGACGTTCCTCAAATATAAATTTAGCTTTTCAGGGTCAGTGAGGATGTTTAGCAGTAATTATGAAGTTAGTACTGCTGTTAAAAGCCCGGTTACCCTCATGCAACAAGGTACAACTTTTTCAAAGGTTTTTACAAAAGAATGGAAGTTCTTGTCAGTTCATAGATTTCTCATTGATTGCAGTCTGGGGAGACCTTAACAGTGCACCCTCTGGAGAAGTGTCAAATCGCTGACAGCAACTTCTGGATTTCAACGCTCTTCTGTGCATGTGTGAAGTCCAGAAATTGCGGTCTGTTCCAGTGGAGTAATGACTGTGAATGCTGAGTTTCACCATCAATTACCACTGTAAAATCTAAGCCTAAGCCAATTCCCGCTCTTTTTTTTCCATATCCTTTTAAATTTTTGTTTTTCAAATAGTCATTCAATTCCCTTTTAAAAGATATTATAGGTATTTCTTCCACTACTGCTTCTAGTGGGACATTCCTAGGTCCTAACCACCTTCTGATTTGAAATAATATATAACTGCTGAAAATAGAGGTATGTTGTTGAAGCTTTTCATCGGGACAATCCACAAGATTACCAATGTAAGGGAAGTAATGACTTTACTGTATGAGAAGAGAGTGCTGATTAGTTGGCAGGTGAATTCTGATTATATTTTTAATATATATACATTTTCCCAACATCTCCCTTTTATCTCCCATTTGTTCTTTTGGTGATGATCTTAAATATATGCACTCTGGTTACTGACTCTCCAACTGGTGGAAAGTTTTTCTTGACATACCTCATCAAATTTGCTAATAACTTGAAACAGCTGCCTTAAATCCTTTCTTAAACATTGGTTCTGATGAAAAGAGACCAAGTTTTTTAAAAAAAATCTCTTCACAATTAAACACTCTGCCCTGTTATAATTTTTAGTGGATCACTTCTGCAACCACTCCATGTTTTGACTTCTTTGCTGAAGTAGGATACCTTTTTAAAGGAAAACTTACTAATGACTTACTTCTCAAATCAGTAATGTTCTTAAACCTTGAAGTCAGGTGTTATAGGTTAATGAAGTAACATGCAAAGTAATATCTGAACATACACATTAAAGGCCATACTTAGAACTGGACCTAATAGTTTGAATGGGGATCCAAATGGTTCTGAGTTGAGTATCTTAGGCCTTTAAGAATACAAATGCTAATTACAAACTGGCAATTTTCATACAGTTCTCTCACCCCTCAATGTGGCAATTCTGCATTAATCACAAGTTTAAATATAACTCAATATAAAAGAATTTAATTGACACCCCTTATTTTCCTTGTTAAGCAAGCTCTTTTTCTGTTGGGCTAACAAGTATAACTCATTACTTTATTCTCGATAGTTTTACTCCGGCTACATTTAACTGCTGTTCTACCAAGTGAAAGCTTTTTATAAGTCTGTCTTTGATTCTGTATTATTGGTACCAATGAATAATGTTTTTCTTTGCTGAACTAACTTTTTCACACTGTTACCAAATGATTGAAGTTCTGTGAAATTTTAGGAACCAATCTGCAAAGGCATTTACTTAAGTCTGTTATTACTCCATCCTGAAATTGACCATTGATGCAGGATCAGTGGTGGTTTAATTTGATTTATACTTCCCTGTTTAGCAGGCTAAAGGTTAATATACAATATAAAGAGAATTCAATGGCAGTATTTCATTGTTAGACTTCAGGAAAGTCTGATTATCCTTTGCCTACATTGTTTAAAAATGGACACAATTGTGCAGCTGCAGCCTAACCAGTGAGCGTCTAGGTTTAATATTCCCTTTGCTTCTTTAATATATCTATAAAATCTGCAATTCCATATTTGTTTAAACAAATAACATGTTTTTTGACAGTTAAAGATTTCTGTATCTGAACTCCAAGCTTCAACTCCTCTACCCCTTTTTAAAAGGTTTTGTATTTTACACCAATAACATCTTGCATTTATATAGCATCTTTAATGAATAGAATCAACCCATTTTACTTCATGCATGTGTAGAGACCCTTTCTTCCTCCCAATATGGATTACCTTAACATTTCTGCACAATATATTTCATCTGACATCTGTCTGCCAAGCTAATGTCTTTGTTCTCCTGAAATTACTTCTCTTCATAATTAACCATGCTCCTTATTTTTGTACTGCCTCCTTTGTACAAGACACAATCAATTATTTAAATGTATATAAAAAAATAGGTATATGTTTACTTGAGTGATGTTCCAACACTATCCCAATGAGGGTGCCATTTTTTACCCCCCCCCCCCCCAGTCCAATTAAATGAAGAACAGATGTTGTTCATTGTTTTAAATATTCTACATTATGAACATCAATTTTTACTTACTGATGGGTTGACAAACTGCAGGGTTTAAATGGTGATAAAGACAGAAAATATAAATCAAATAATTAATGATTTTAGCATCCAATTTTGTCTTGTGCTGAAACAGCAGGTGGCATTGTAACATTCTGATGTACTTTGCATAATAAATGATTCAACAAAATTAAAACATAAAATACACTTTCACTGTTAAATGTTTTTGGTCCAGATCTGATTAAATGGCCCTTATCTGCTGTAATGCTGTTTTTTTGTTTACCCCCTTCAAGGAGCTTTTGGAGTGACAAATTGAAGGCAAGAACTTTATCATTTAGATGTCTCAAATCAATCTCAAGTTAGCTTGGTATATTTGCAAATCTTGGTATTTTTAAGATCTTGCATATATTGTCATATATAAAAGCAAAATACTGCGGATGCTGGAAATCTGAAACAAAAACAAGAAATGCTGGATTCACTCAGCAGGTCTGGCAGCATCTGTGGAAAGAGAAGCAGAGTTAACGTTTCGGGTCAGTGACCCTTCTTCGGAAGAAGGGTCACTGACCCGAAACGTTAACTCTGCTTCTCTTTCCACAGATGCTGCCAGACCTGCTGAGTGAATCCAGCATTTCTTGTTTTTGTTTATTGTCATATATAGTTGGTTTTATATATGAATGAAATTGCTTCAAATTCCAAATGCATGGCTCCATGAGACCTTAAATTCATTTTATATCCCAGTCATTTCAGAACAATAACCGCTTTGACATACTGGGAAAGCACTGGAGGATTTTACAGATCTGCATATTATTTTGACATTTTGATGTATTTGAAATTAAGATATTATTATTTTTAAATAAGTCCAGTTGAATACTGATGATCAGACAAAAAAATGCTAAGAAATGATCTGCTTGGATCAGATTAGATCACCCACATGGGAAGGAAGATGGATACACTGAGCATCAGTAAGTTTATAACGGGAAGAAAAGCAACATCATTCTGGAGAAAAAGCTCACTTTAAAATTCACAGGAAATGAATAGCAAACCACTGATTTCTGTTCCTGATAACTTAGCTTTTTGTGTGCTGTTATATATAAAATAGCTTAAAAATACTTTTAGCTGCCTTTGTGAGTTTCTCAAGAATATGCTAGTGTTTTACTGGTGTTACCTACTTAATTCCACTTGCAAGCTGGAACGTCAGAACTATGTGTCCTGGCCTGTCGGAAGACCTTACACAAATCAACGATTCTCGGAAGACCGCCATCATTAACAACGAGCTCAGTAGATTCAATGTGGACATTGCAGCACTTCAGGAGACTCGCCTCCCCGCGAGTGGCTCTCTAGCAGAGCAAGACTACACCTTCTTCTGGCAGGGCAGGGATCCTGAAGAACCAAGACAGCATGGAGTGGGCTTCGCCATCAGAAACTCCTTGCTCAGCATGATAGAGCCTCCCTCAAATGGCTCGGAACGCATACTGTCCATCCGACTGCTCACCACCTCTGGTCCAGTACACCTACTCAGCATCTATGCTCCAACACTCTGTTCCGCACCTGAAGCTAAAGACCAGTTCTATGAACAACTCCATAACATCATTAGCAGCATCCCCAACACCGAACACCTATTCCTGCTGGGGGACTTTAATGCCAGGGTTGGGGCCGACCATGACTCATGGCCCTCCTGCCTTGGGCGCTATGGCGTTGGAAGGATGAATGAGAACGGGCAGAGACTGCTTGAGTTGTGTACCTATCATAACCTCTGCATCACCAACTCGTTCTTTCACACTAAACCCTGTCACCAGGTTTCATGGAGGCACCCAAGATCACGTCGTTGGCACCAGCTAGACCTCATTGTCACAAGGCGAGCCGCCTTAAACAGTGTTCAAATCACACGCAGCTTCCACAGTGCGGACTGCGACACCGACCACTCCCTGGTGTGCAGCAAGGTTAGACTCAGACCAAAGAAGTTGCATCATTCCAAGCAGAAGGGCCACCTGCGCATCAACACGAGCAGAATTTCTCACCCACAGCTGTTACAAAAATTTCTAAATTCACTTGTAACAGCCCTTCAAAACACTCCCACAGGGGATGCTGAGACCAAGTGGGCCCACATCAGAGACGCCATCTATGAGTCAGCTTTGACCACCTACGGCAAAAGTGCGAAGAGAAATGCAGACTGGTTTCAATCTCATAATGAAGAGCTGGAACCTGTCATAGCCGCTAAGCGCATTGCACTTTTGAACTACAAGAAAGCCCCCAGCGATTTAACATCCGCAGCACTTAAAGCAGCCAGAAGTACTGCACAAAGAACAGCTAGGCGTTGCGCAAACGACTACTGGCAACACCTATGCAGTCATATTCAGCTGGCCTCAGACACCGGAAACATCAGAGGAATGTATGATGGCATGAAGAGAGCTCTTGGGCCAACCATCAAGAAGATCACCCCCCTCAAATCTAAATCGGGGGACATAATCACTGACCAACGCAAACAGATGGACCGCTGGGTTGAGCACTACCTAGAACTGTACTCCAGGGAGAATGCTGTCACTGAGACTGCCCTCAATGCAGCCCAGCGTCTACCAGTCATGGATGAGCTGGACATACAGCCAACCAAATCGGAACTCAGTGATGCCATTGATTCCCTAGCCAGCGGAAAAGCCCCTGGGAAGGACAGCATTACCCCTGAAATAATCAAGAGTGCCAAGCCTGCTATACTCTCAGCACTACATGAACTGCTATGCCTGTGCTGGGACGAGGGAGCAGTACCCCAGGACATGCGCGATGCCAACATCATCACCCTCTATAAAAACAAAGGTGACCGCGGTGACTGCAACAACTACCGTGGAATCTCCCTGCTCAGCATAGTGGGGAAAGTCTTTGCTCGAGTCGCTCTGAACAGGCTCCAGAAGCTGGCCGAGCGCGTCTACCCTGAGGCACAGTGTGGCTTTCGTGCAGAGAGATCGACTATTGACATGCTGTTCTCCCTTCGTCAGATACAGGAGAAATGCCGTGAACAACAGCTGCCCCTCTACATTGCTTTCATTGATCTCACCAAAGCCTTTGACCTCGTCAGCAGACGTGGTCTCTTCAGACTACTAGAAAAGATCGGATGTCCACCAAAGCTACTAAGTATCATCACCTCATTCCATGACAATATGAAAGGCACAATTCAACATGGTGGCTCCTCATCAGAGCCCTTTCCTATCCTGAGTGGTGTGAAACAGGGCTGTGTTCTCGCACCCACACTTTTTGGGATTTTCTTCTCCCTGCTGCTTTCACATGCGTTCAAATCCTCTGAAGAAGGAATTTTCCTCCACACAAGATCAGGGGGCAGGTTGTTCAACCTTGCCCGTCTAAGAGCGAAGTCCAAAGTACGGAAAGTCCTCATCAGAGAACTCCTCTTTGCTGACGATGCTGCTTTAACATCTCACACTGAAGAATGCCTGCAGAGTCTCATCGACAGGTTTGCGTCTGCCTGCAATGAATTTGGCCTAACCATCAGCCTCAAGAAAACGAACATCATGGGGCAGGATGTCAGAAATGCTCCATCCATCAATATTGGCGACCACGCTCTGGAAGTGGTTCAAGAGTTCACCTACCTAGGCTCAACTATCACCAGTAACCTGTCTCTAGATGCAGAAATCAACAAGCGCATGGGTAAGGCTTCCACTGCTATGTCCAGACTGGCCAAGAGAGTGTGGGAAAATGGCGCACTGACACGGAACACAAAAGTCCGAGTGTATCAGGCCTGTGTCCTCAGTACCTTGCTCTACGGCAGCGAGGCCTGGACAACGTATGCCAGCCAAGAGCGACGTCTCAATTCATTCCATCTTCGCTGCCTTCGGAGAATACTTGGCATCAGGTGGCAGGACTATATCTCCAACACAGAAGTCCTTGAAGCGGCCAACACCCCCAGCTTATACACACTACTGAGTCAGCGGCGCTTGAGATGGCTTGGCCATGTGAGCCGCATGGAAGATGGCAGGATCCCCAAAGACACATTGTACAGCGAGCTCGCCACTGGTATCAGACCCACCGGCCGTCCATGTCTCCGTTATAAAGACGTCTGCAAACGTGACATGAAATCGTGTGACATTGATCACAAGTCGTGGGAGTCAGTTGCCAGCATTCGCCAGAGCTGGCGGGCAGCCATAAAGACAGGGCTAAATTGTGGCGAGTCGAAGAGACTTAGTAGTTGGCAGGAAAAAAGACAGAGGCGCAAGGGGAGAGCCAACTGTGCAACAGCCCCAACAAACAAATTTCTCTGCAGCACCTGTGGAAGAGCCTGTCACTCCAGAATTGGCCTTTATAGCCACTCCAGGCGCTGCTTCACAAACCACTGACCACCTCCAGGCGCGTATCCATTGTCTCTCGAGATAAGGAGGCCCAAAAGAAAATATATAAAATAGCTTAAAAATACTTTTAGCTGCCTTTGTGAGTTTCTCAAGAATATGCTAGTGTTTTACTGGTGTTACCTACTTAATTCCACTTGCCTTTTACAATGGTTTATTCAAAATTGAACATTTTTTCCAACATTATGCTGGAGCTCAAGCTATTTATAAGCTCTGAAATTAAACTGGTAGCGCTTCATGCTGTCATGGGAACAAGATGGTTACCAACCAAGTCACTGAAATGTTTTATTTATTTTTAGCCTGACAACAACTTGTATTTCCACAGCACTCCTCATGCAGGAAAGCCTCTTCAAAGCAATTTACATTGAGGAAAGCAAAACTGGAGACAGTAGACATTACTCTTTTTTTTTAAAAAAAAAGGTAGCAAAGTGATCCAGGAAACTACAGACCAGTGAGTTTGACATTCATTGTGAGTAAAAATTTGGAAGCCCTTCTTAAAGATAAGATCATGGAATATCTGGATATAAATAAATTCTTAATGGATAGCTAATGTTGGTCCATGATGGTGAGTTCTTGGCAATCTAGTTTACTGATTTTTTTTTTTAGGGTATGGAAAAGGATTTCAATATTGGTAAAACAGTGGATATGTATATAGAGATGCAGTTCCTCTGGAAAGAAATGAAGTGGGAATTGGAAATATTTTATGGGGTTAAGTATTTTGTTGATTGATCCAACCCAGAGGATAGTGATATAGGAATTCTCATTAGCCTGGGAGAATGTGACCATTGGGATCACATGTGTTTTGGGACCTCTTTTGTTTAATATCTTCATAAATGGTCCAGAATTAGGAGTCACAAACATGACACAAAGCTTAAAAAAAACCAAGAAAAGCTACAAGAGGATTTGAATATACTTGGAAATAGGGCAAACAGGTGGCAGATGAAATCCAATCTTGAAAAATGCAAAGTCACATGGGGGCAAAAAATCCAGGGGCTATTACTTAAGTGGAAGGAAAATAACGTGTATGGAAAATAAAAGATCTGGGGGTCCTAATTATTAAATTGAAGCTATTGTGACAATGCTCAGTCACAGTGTATAAAGCAAACCATATGTTGGGATATATTAAAAGCTAAATACTGAACCAAAACAATGAGGTAATAAGGTTGAACCAGGACAGTTTCCTGTAACTTTCCTGCAACTGATGGTAAACTTGTATAGAATTTACAGTACAGAAACAGGCCATTCAGCCCAACTGGTCTATGCCGGTCTTTATGCTTCACTTGAGCTGCCTCCTACCCTGCTTCATCGAGCCTCAGCCTATCCTTCTATTTCTCCTCATGTACTTATCCAGCTTTCCCTTGAATGCATCTGTTCACCTCAACTATTCCCATATGGTAGTAAGTTCCACATTCTAACCACTCTGAATAAAGAAATTCCTCCTATATTCTTTATTGAATTTGTTGGTGATTTATATTTATGACCCCTATTTTTGGATTCTCTATAGCTAGAAATTGACAGGTCTGTAGTTCTCAGATTTCTCTCTCCCTTCCTAAATAATAGTGTCATTTGCAATTTCCAGTTCAAAGGCACAGCTCCTGAATCTACAGCTTTGGAAAATGGTTGCTAATGCTTCTTCAATATTTCCCTTATTTCTTTAATACTCTGGGATGGAAACCAATGTTCCCTCTAATTTCTTTTTGCTATCCATGATCTGTTTGTTGCACTGCGTGGTACATTCCGGATTGCTGTGCGCTTGCACAGCTAAGAGGAAACAGTGGAGACTATTGGGTTTTGGAGATTTGTCTATCTTAAGTCCCATTATTTGTTCATTAGCAATTTTTTTTACTTGCATTAAATCCACTAAGTTATGCACTTCGACTTTTTTTTTCAATTCCTTTGTCGTGCCGGTATTCTGCGCTCTTTTTCCACTATGAAAATGTGTAAAGTATTCAGTTTAACAGGTCTGTCATTTCCATATTGTCTATTATACTCACCTGCATTTGTTTTTAATGGGTCCACATTCCCTTTTATTAATTCTTCTCATCTGTAAAAACATTTTCTGCTAGCCTTGACATTGCTTGTAGGATTTTTCTTATTAACTTTTTGCACCCCTTTGTTGATTTTTCCTAACTGTCAGTTCATTAGTTTTCTACTTTTTTTTCTTGCATTTGCATAAACCTTTTCTTCTAGTTTGTTGACCATGGTTGCTTAATTTCATAAGTGGAGCCTTTGTCTTTTCGGGGTATATACTGGTCTTTTATCATACCAGATACTTCTTTTGAGTACCTCATTGTTTATTCACTAGTCCAGTTTACTTCAGTCAATTTATTTTTCATCTCTTGAAGTTTGCTACCTTTTAAATTTAAAACCGTGGTTTATGATTCTACTTCCTTTCCCTCTTAAAACCGAAATCATATTGTGATCAGTATTCCCACAATGCCCCGTTACTAATTCTGGTTCGTTACTGCTAATTCTAGCATACCTATTACGCGGCCAGTTGTAAAGCACATTGTTTCAGAAAACTGCCCAAATACATTCTAGCAATTCATTCCCTTACTGCTTAAGCAGTTGTGCTTCTCCTAGTCTCTAAAAATTCAAGTCCCTCATTTGGAACTACATTGCAGATCAGAGAAGCATTTAACAAAATTAACAATGAAATTGTATGGTTGCGACTGTACTGTGAATAATTGAGGGAGCAGGCAAGTCGGCCTTCTGGATGATGAGTGTGCCGAGGTTTGAAAATCATAGGGTAGAAACTTTAGAAAATGGAGTGAGAGCTCGTTTGGATGGAAGACAGAATTAAGAACTGGGAGGGAGTGTTGAGCAATCAGGACAGACAGCAGCAGGTATGCAAATTGGCTTGATCAATCAATCATTCAGGCAGCTATAGCTGGGCACTTAGAAAAACTCAAAGTAATCGAGAATAGTCAGCATGGTTTTGTGAAAGGCAAATCATGTTTAACCAATTTATTGGAGTTCTTTGAAGGAATGACATGCACTGTGGATAAAGGGTAGCCCGTTAAGTACTGTACTTGGATTTCCAGAAAGCATTTGACAAGGTGCCATATAAAAGGTTATTGTGCAAAGTAGGAGCTCATGGTGTAGGGGGTAACATATTAGCATGGATAGAAGGTTGGCTGACTGGCAGAAAACAGAGAGTATACATAAATGGGTCTTTTTCTGATTGGCAGCAGGGGTCGGTGCTGGGCCCTCAACTTTTTACAATTTATATCAATGACTTAGATGAGGGGAGCGATGGCATGGTAACTAAATTTGCAGATGACACAAAGATAGGAAATGCTGCGGAGAGGACATAAGGAGGTTGCAGACTGATATAGATAGGTTGAGTGAGTGGGCAAAAATCTGGCAGATGGAGTATAATGTGGGAAAATGTGAAGTTGTTCACTTTGGCAAGAAGAATAAAAAAGCAGAGTAGTTCTTAAATGGGTAACAATGGCAGAATTCCGAGATGCAGAGGGATCTAGATGTTCTAGTGCAGGGGTCACAAGAGGTTAGTATGCAGATACAACAAGTAATAAAGAAGGCTAATGGAATGCTATCCTTTATTACGAGAGGAATTGAAAATAAAAGTAAGGATGTTATACTTCAGTTATACAGGGCATTGGTGAGACCACATCTCGAATACTGTGTGCAGTTTTGGTCTCCTTATTTAAGGAAGGATGTGAATGTGTTGGAGGCGGTTCACTAGATTGAGTGGGTTGTCATACGAGGAAAAGTTGGGCAGACTGGGCTCGTTTTCACTGGAGTTTAGAAGAGTGAGGGAGACTTGATTGAAGTATACAAGATCCTGAACGGTCTTGACAGGGTGAATGTGGAGGGGATGTTTCCTCTTGTGGGTGTGTCCAGAACTAGGGGGCACTGTTTGAAAATTTGGGGTTGCCTTTATAGGACAGAGACGAGGAGAAATTTTTTCTGAGGGTTGCGCAACTTTGGAATTCTCTGCTTCAGAAGGGGTCATTGAATATTTTTAAAGCGGAGGTAGATTGATTCCCTGCCCTAACAAGAATCTAAGATTATCGGGGGTAGGTGGGAGTGTGGAATTCGAGACAGAAACAGATCAGCCATGATCTTAAATGGTGGAGCAGGCGCGACAGGCTGAATGGCCTACTTCTACTCCTAATTCATATGATTGTATGGTTGAGGCAAGTTTAATCAGGCTGCTTCCAGACCGTTCGGAATTTCTGGTAATATGTTTCTGGTACTAGCTCATATGCTCCCCCCCCCCCCCCCCCCAAACCCCCTTCTTGAATAGAGGAGTTATTTTTGCTACTTTCCAGTCTGATGGGCCCTTTCCCGAATCGAGCGAATTTTGAAAAATTAACAGCAACGAATCTACTACCTCATTAGCCCCCTCTTTTAAGACTCTAGGATGAAGTCAATCAGGACCCGGGGACTTGTGAGCCCACAGCTCCATTAGTTTGGTCAGTACCACTTCCCTGGTAATTGTAATTTCAGCAAGTTCTTGTCTTCCTTCTACCTCCCGATTTATAGCTATTACTGGAGTGTTTTTAGTATCCTCTACAGTGAAGACAGAAGCAAAATATTTGTTTATTCCATTCGCCATTTCCTTTATTATCTACTATTAACTCCCCATTCTCACTCGTTGGAGGATCAACACTCACTTTACTTACTCTTTTCCTTTTTAAATACCTGTAGAAACTCTTGCTATCCATTTTTACATTTCTAGCTAGCTTCCTCTCATACTCGTAACTTCTTTCTCCTGATTAACCTTTTTAGTCATTCTCTGCCCTTAATATTCTGAACAATCATCTGACCTGCCACTCATCTTTGCACAATTATATTGTCATGCTCGGCCTCCACCTGCCAAGAATGAGGCACATTAATCTTGTCACGAGTATTGATTTTAAACTGTTATTGGAGTGAGGGAAGAACTTGTTGAACAGATCAGCTGTGGCTAGAAAAGACATTTACATGTTAACAGATGGTGTTTGGAAGGACAAAGCAGCCATTCCCTGACATTCAACCCACAATGGACTTTGGATCAGCAGACGTTGAATGTGGGGGAGTTTGCATTCCAGGTTGACTGCTAAGATGGCCGAATACACAAACTGACATGGTCAAACCAGCTGGTCACATGACTAACCTGCTGGGCAACCTGAGTTTTTTGAATTTGTACACACAGTGGGCAGAAAGCTGTTTGCACCTGGACTGAGCAGATCTCTCTCCTGTCTGCTCCCATCTCTTTCTCGCAGGCCTCTGAATCCACTGAAGCCACATGAACCCCAAGAGAGAAAAGTCTCCTACAGTGAACAAGGTTCAAGAAGAATACTGGGCCCCAATGAAAAGCAAGATCTACGTACAATCAAGGACTCTACAGTGAGCTCAAAGAACCTTAACAACAACTCTTCAGATATTGCCTCAAACCTTTCCACTTTATTTTTCTTTTCTCATTTCTGCTTCTATTTGAATATGTGTATCACCTATGCATGCTAGCGTGGCCCGCAGCGTGTATCCGTAGGTATTAACCAAATTAGAGTTTAAGTTTAATAAATTTCAACTTTTCTTCTTTAAACCTAAGAAAGCCTGTTTGTGCTTGTTTTTTTGCCTTATAATTGGAAAGTGGTGAACAAGGATTCACCAAGGGGGAGCTAAAACCACGGTGTGTTTAAAATAAAACTCTGTTACAGTAAGACCAGGTGAAGGCTGAAAGGGACCCCTAGACACCTTTCTCACTTGGTCGTAACAATATGCTTTTTACTTAAGTTTGATTTTTTACTTAACTTCTTTAATTAACCACAGATGGTGGGCCCTCCCTTTAGAATTTTTCTTTATAGTAGGGTATAGCGGATCTCTCTGCTCGAAAGCCACACTGTGCCTCAGGGTAGACACGCTCAGCCAGCTTCTGGAGTCTTTAAAGCAACTCGAGCGAAGACTTTCCCCACTATGCTGAGCAGGGAGATTCCACGGTAGTTGTTGGAGTCACCACGATCACCCTTGTTCTTATAGAGGGTGATGATCTAGAGGGTGTCTACCCTGAGGCACAGCGTGGCTTTCGAACAGAGATGCACCATTGACTTGGTGTTCTCCCTTCGCCAGCTACAGGAGAAATGCGAACAACAGATGCCCCTCTACGTTGCTTTCATAGATCTCATCAAAGCCTTTGACCTCGTCAGCAGACGTGGTCTCTTCAGACTACTAGCAAAGATCAGATGTTCACCAAAGCTACTAATTATCATCACCTCATTCCATGACAATATGAGAGGCACTATTCAGCATAGCGGTGCCTCATCAGACCCCTTTCCTATCCTGAGTGACGTGAAACAGGGCTGTGTTCTCACACCTACGCCGTTTGGGATCATCTTCTCACTGTTGCTCTCACATGCGTTCAAGTCTTCAGAAGAAGGAATTTTCCTCCACACAAGATCAGATGGCAGGTTGTTCAACCATGCCTGTCTTAGAGTGAAGACCAAAGTACAGAAAGTCCTCATCAGGGAACTCCTCTTTGCTGACGATGCTGCATTAACATCCCACAGGGAAGAGTGTCTGCAGAGACTCATCGACAGGATTGCGGCTACCTGCAACGAATTTGGCCTAACCGTCTGCCTCAAGAAAACTAACATCATGGAACAGGATGTCAGAAATGCTCCATCCATCAATATCGGCGACCACGCTCTGGAAGTGGTTCAAGAGTTCACTTACCTAGGCTCAAATATCACCAGTAACCTGTGTCTCGATGTAGAAATCAACAAGCACATGGGAAAGGCGTCCGCTGCTATGTCCAGACTGGCCAAGAGGGTGTGGCAAAATGGTGCACTGACAAAAGTCCAAGTGTTTCAAGCCTGTGTCCTCAGTACCTTGCTCTACTGCAGCGAGGCCTGGACAAGAGAGACGTCTCAACTCATTCTATCTTCGCTGCCTCCGGAGACTCCTTGGCATCAGGTGGCAGGACCGTATCTCCAACGCAGAAGTCCTCAAGGTGGCCAAAATCCCCAACATATACACACTACTGAGCCAGCGACGCTTGAGATGGATTGGCCATGTGTACCACATGGAAGATGGCAGGATCCCCAAGGACGCATTGTACAGCGAGCTCGTCACTGGTATCAGACCCACCGGCCGTCCATGTCTACACGAACGGGACATGAAGTCCTGTGACATGGACCACAAGTTGTGGGAGTCAGTTGCCAGTGATCGCCAGAGCTGGTGGACAGGCGGGGCCAAAGATGGCGAGTCGAAGAGACTTGGCAGTTTGCAGGAAAAAAGACAGAGGTGCAAGGAATGAGCCAACTGTGCAACAGCCCGACAACCAATTTTATCTGCAGTGCCTGTGGAAGAGTCTGTCACTCTAGAATTGGCCTTTATAGCCACTCCTGGTGCTGCTCCACAAACCACTGACCACCTCTAGGCGCTTACCCATTGTCTCTTGAGACAAGGAGGCCAAAGAAGAGAGTATGGTAGAGTTTGAAAGAAGTAAGCAGCTGGCTTTTGACTAGTGACTACAGGCCCTTAAAGTACAGTCCACATTATGAAAACCTTAGAGGGGTGAATCTTCTCTAATTTAAAAACTCCCTTTGCCTTTCTATTAAAACCCACATAGAGGAACAAAGGGTTCAAAGATTCAGGCAGACTGCAGTTCTGGCTGATTAATTTCATATATGAGTTCGTACCCCAAGGGAAACCCTTCCATAGTCACCCTCACAACCCTGAAAAGGACAAAAGGTGGGAGGGTGATAGGAGCCCAAACATCCCTGGTGAGAAAGAAAAGCTGGATACAGAGGGGGCCCTCTTCAAACCAAAAAAGATGGTGCTGAGAGCAGGAGTGAGACCCGGAGACCTGTGTATTTCCACTGCAATAAGGCAGGTCACCTCAGAGCTGACTGCTGGAAATTATGGGGAAAGTCTGTAGGATTATTCAGGGCACACCAGGCAAATGCAGGAGATGGGACCCTAATGGAAAGCCCAGCAGAGCAGGCTATGGCTTTAACTGCAACAGCAGTAAGACCCACAAAACATACTTGGATTCCAATTGAAGTTTCATCCTTCACGTTTTGAATCCACCCAGGATTACAGGTATCTCAGAGAAATACAATGTTCCTTGGACTGCTGTTCTCGCCGCATCCTGAGCTCCACACTCAGTGCCATAAGCCGCCACATGTACACACTGGACCTCTCTCTCTCCAGAAGCACCACCTCACCTTATCGGAAAGCTGTTCTGCTCCGCAGTTTCATTTCATCCTGCGTCTTACCTGATGCATTAACAAAAAACATTTTTTCTTCCTTTTCAGGTGTTAAGGAACGCAAGCTCCAGCAGCTGATGGGGACTAATGCCCCTCCTGATCCTTCTTCCCCTTCACTTCCCTCTGACCCCATCCCTTCTGATCTGACCCCTTACCATGTATTCACTATACCCTCTGACCTTCCCCTCTCTGATGCTGAACAATCTGTACTCAAAGGATTCAGTTTTATCCCCTTATGCCCCCACCTCAATGATTTCCGCACCGGGCATGACGTTGAGCTCTTCCGTTGCCTTCGCATCGGGGCTCACTTCTTTGACCAAGTATCCTTGCAGAGGCTGAGTGCCAACTCTCCGATACTACTTCTGACCTCCCCCTGGACCATGACCCCATTACTAAACATCAAACGATTGTCCACAGGACTGTCACTGACCTCATCTCCTCCGGAGATCTTCCCTCTACAGCTTCCAACCCCATGGTCCCGCAACCTCGGACAGCCTGATTCTACCTCCTTCCTAAAATCCACAAACCCGGTCTGTCCTGGTAGACGAAACATTTCAACCTGTTCCTGCCCCACTGAATTTATTTCTTCCTATCTTGACTCTATCTTTTCTCCGCAGTCCAGTCTCTTCCCACCTGCATTTGTGACTCTTCCGACGCCCTACGTCATTTTGACAATTTCCAGTTTCCTGGCCCTAACCTCTTCACTACGGACGTCCAATTTCTCTACACCTCCATCCCCGACCAAGACAGTTTGAGGGCTCTCCGCTTCTTCCTTGAACAGTGGCCTAACCAGTCCCCATCCACCACCACGCTCCTCTACCTGTCTGAACTTGTTCTCACATTGAACAACTTCTCCTTCAACTCCACTCACTTCCTGCAAGTAAAAGGTGTTGCTATGGGTACCCTTATGGGTCCTAGTTATGCCTGTCTTTTTGTGGAATATGTCAAACATTCCTTGTTCCAGTCCTACTCAGGCCCCCTCCCCCAACTCTTTTTCCGGTACATTGATGACTGTATCGGTGCCGTTTCCTGCTCCCGCCCCAAACTGGAAAACTTTATTTAATTTCCACCCTTCTCTCACCTTTGCATGCTCCATCTCCGACACTTCCCTTCCCATCCTCAACCTGATGATACAACCTCCCACGACAGCACTTCAGATATGTCTTCCTTTTTCCTTAACTGAGGATTCCCGCCACTGTGGTTGACAGGACCCTCAACAGTGTCCGGCCCATTTCCTGCACCTCTACCCTCACCCCTTCCCCTCCCTCCTAGAGGTGGATAGTGAGAGTCTTTTTCCTCGTATGGTGATGGCAAACACGAGGGGACATAGCTTTAAGTTGAGGGGTGATCGATATAGGACAGATGTTAGAGGTAGTTTCTTTACTCAGAGAGTAGTAGGGGCGTGGAACGCCCTGCCTGCAACAGTAGTAGACTCGCCAACTTTAAGGGCATTTAAGTGGTCATTGGATAGACATATGGATGAAAATGGAATAGTGTAGGTCAGATGGTTTCACAGGTCGGCGCAACATCGAGGGCCTAAGGGCCTGTACTGCGCTGTAATGTTCTAATCTAAACTGTGACAGGGTTCCCCTTGTCCTCACTTTCCAACCCACCAGCCTCCACATCCAAAGGATCATTCTCCGCCATTTCCGCCACATCCAGCATGATGCCACTACCAAACACATCCTCCCCTCCCCTGTTAGCTTTCTGAAGGGATCGTTCCTTCCGCGACACCCTGGTCCACTCCTTCAGTGCCCCCAACACCTCGTCCCCTTCCCACGTCACCTTCCCATGCAATCGCAGGAGGTGTAATACCTGGCCTTTTACCTCCTTTCTCCTCACTATCCAAGGCCCCGAACAATTCTTTCAGGTGAAGCAGCGATTTACTTGTACTTCTTTCAATTTAGTATACTGTATTCGCTGCTCACAATGTGGTGGTCTCTACATTGGGGAGACCAAGCACAATATGGGTGACCGCTTTGTGGAACACCTCCGCTCAGTCTGAAAACATGACCCCAAGCTTCCTGTAACTTATCATTTCAACACACACTCCCTCCTGCTCTCATGCCCACATCTCTGTCCTGGGATTGCTGCAGTGTTCCAGTGAACATCAACGCAAGCTCGAGGAACAGCATCTCATTTACCAATTAGGCACTCTACAGCCTACCGGGCTGAATATTGAGTTCAATAATTTCAGAGCATGACTGCCTCCCCCCACCCCCCACCTTTTTTTTTTTAGTTTTACTTTTGTATTTTTTATTTCATTTTATTTTAGTTTGTTTTATCATTACACTTTTTTAACCATGTGCCTGCCCACTTTTTTTTCATGTTTTGCTTTTGGTTAGGGCTTTCATTATTCTGTCTTTTAACACACGCTTTGTCTTTGCCTTTGTCCCAACACCTCCTTGTCAGTTATTCTGTGACCCTCTGTCCTATCAACACCTTCCCATTTGTTCTCTTTTGCCCTACCCCCACTTTACTTGCTTAAAACCTATTACATTTCTAACCTTTGCCAGTTCTGATGAAAGGTCACTGACCTGAAATGTTAACTTTGCTTCTCTCTCCACAGATGCTGCCAGATCTGCTGAGTATTTCCAGCATTTTTTGGTTTTATCCCAGGTTATTACAAATTGATAAGAAAGAAACTTTAAACCCATTGGACTACACATAAGCATCCCAGACAAACTTCAAGGGAAAAAGGGGGAATTAAAACACATTTGCTGCTGTAGAGAAGAAAACCAGCTGCAACAATTCTAAGATTCATGAGTGAATTGGAGAGTGAATGGAAAAATGAATGTGTATTTTTTTTTCCTTTTCCACTCCTGTAATGCAAAGCTCCCATCATCACATTTCATTCTGCGTGGCATGGAAGTGTCATGAAATCCCTATATATCAAATTTCATTGGTTGGAGCTTGCATTAGACTTTAAATGGAAATCCTACGAGTAATTAAAAAAAAAACTGGCAGCCAAGATGGCCACTGAAATTTACATTTGAAACACCAAAAGATCAAACTGGAGACGACAAGTCTCATCCAGCCTAGCTCTCCAGAAAGAATAAAGAAAGTTGTGACTGGGAACACCCTCAAGCCTACAGACCGCCACAGCCAGCAATCGGGATGAGAAGCAACTCTGTCTTCTGCTTCCAGGAGCCCTGAGCAAAGCAAGCCCATCACTTTGCATGTAGCCCAGCGAGGACTACAGGACTACAATTTCAGTTGAGAACTATTAGACTCAGAACTGTATTTAAATTCCATTTATTCTGGACTTTAATCCAACCACCAGATCTGCTTTCCCTCTTGTGTGAATGTGTAACGTATTTTTAGTATTTTAGCTGGGTTAGAGTGTTGAGAGTAATAAACTTACAGCTTGTTTAAACTCAAGAAAACCTGTCTGGTTCTTTTGCAATTATATTAGAGGAACAGGAGAAAGTGCTCACAGGTGATAAGTTAAATTACTGTGTTAAAAGGATTAACCCTGTTGTGGTCAAACCAGAGAAGGGGCGAAGGGGGAGCCTGAGACCCCCTCCTCACCTGGCTGTAACAGTATCTGCCTTCAAAGTACCAGAAATAGGGTGTAACCAAGGGACTCATAAGAGTGAAGAACTTCAATTAGTTAGTATCAGCAGAAAAAAGTTTAGAAGAACTTAAGGGACTAAAAGTTGACAAAGCCCCAGAGCCTGATGCCTCGATCCTAGGATTCTAAAAGAGGTAGCTGCAGAGATAGTGGATGCACTGGCTATGATTTTCCAAAATTCCCTAGATTCTAGAATGGTTCCAGCCGATTACAGGTTAGCACTTGTAACGCTATCATCATTGGCCTGTTATCAGTATTTGGTTAAATGTTGGAATCTATTATTAAGGAAGTCTTAACGCACTTAGAAAATCAGAGTATGATCAGACAGAGCCAACAAAAGAGAAATTGTGTTTGTCAAAATTATTAGTTTTTTGAGGAGATAACTAGTAGAGTGGATAAAGCGGAGCCAGTAGTATAGTTGGAGCTCAATAAAATGCCAGACAAAAGGTTAATACACAAGATAACAGCTCCTGGAATTGGGGGTAATATGGATGGAGTATTGATTAACGGACAGGAAGCAGAGGGTAGGAATAAACAGGGTATTTTCAAGTTGGTAAGCTGTAACTAATGCAGTGCTGCAAGGATCAGTGCTGAGACCTCAGCTATTTAAAAATCTATATTGATGAGTTGGATGAAGAGAAGGAGAGTAATGTTTCCAAGTTTTCTGATTATAGAAAGCTAGGTGGGAATGTAAGCTGTGAGGCTGCAAAGAGATATGGACAGGTTAAGTAAGTGGGCAATAAGGTAGCAGATGCAGTATAATGTGCATATTGTGTGGTTATTCACTTTGGTAATAATAGAAAAGCAGAATTTTTTTTTTAGAAAAGGCTTGGAACTTTCAAATGTTAATGTTCAGAGAGACTTGGGTGCACTTATACAAGGAACAGAAAATTAGCATGCAGGTGTGAAGAGCAATTAGGAAGGCAAATGGCATATTGGCCCTTTATTGCAAGGGAATTGGAGTATAAGAACAAGGAAGTCTTACTACAATTGTACAGGGCTTTGGTGAGACTGCACATGGAGTACTGTGCATAGTTTTGGTCTCCATATCTAACTATGGCTATACTTGTATAAAACAGTGTGCTGGAAATACTCAGCAGGTCTGGCAATATCTGTGGACAGACAATCAGGGTTAACGTTTCAGGTCTGGATGTCCTTACCTTGGAGGTAGTACAGAGAAGGTTGACTAAATTGGTTCTTGAGATGAGAGGGTTGGCCGACAATGAGAGGCTGAGTAAATTGGGCCTATACTCTCTGGACTTCAGAAGAATGAGGGGTGATCTCACTGAAACATATAAGATTCGGTAGGGGCTTGATGGGGTAGACACTCAGGTAAATAAAAGCAAAATACTGCAGATACTTGACGTAGACCTGCATTATCTTCATGCAGTGGTCACATCAGCTGTATATTAAGGGATGGAAGCCCTTCTGATTAACAAATATGCCTGGCTGTTCTGATGGTGCCTTGATTGACTCAAATGCAGTCTGTGACCCCTTGGACCTGAGGAAAGCTTGCATAGGAACCAAGCAGACAGCCCTCTGCGGTTGACTGTCCTCTCTCAAAGTTAAACTAGTTGGAAGCCTTCAGAAAGCAATAGTGACCTGGCTGCTGCAGTTATGGACTGCAGATTGCAAGATCCTACAGATGTTGCCAGCCAATCCTTAGAAGGAGCTGGACCCAAAGAAATGGAGGGCTGTGGGTATCTTAACAGCCATGGGAAATGGGCGGCCATTTGCTCCTCTTGGGTGTAGGGCTTCTTCCAAGAGGCTATATCTGTCTGCAACTACCTGTTGCAAGAGCCTGAGCTTTCTGTGGCACTGTTATTCAGAGAGGTCAAGAAAGCTGACCCTTGATCTTATAGACCCTGTGATGAGGGTATTGCTTCATAAAAACATAAAATAGGAGCAGGAGTAGATCATATGTTCACTTGAGCCTGCTCCGCTATTCAATATGATCATGGCTGATCTTCTGCCTCAACTTCACTCTCCCACCCACTCCCCAAGGAATCAAAAGTTATCCATCCCAACCTTGCATATATGCAACAATAGAGCATCTGCAACCCTCTGGGGTAGAGAATTCCAAAGACTCTTAACCCTTGAAGTGAAAAAATTTCTCCTCATCTCTGTCCTAAATAATCAACCTCTTCTCCTGACACTCTGTCCCCATGTTCTAGATTCCCCAGCCAGGGGAAATGACCTCAAATGAACAATACTAAACCCCTCCCCTTCTTGGTAAATGAGAGGTATATCGGCTTTTTGTTCTTTTCAATCGGTACAATATTCGAACTTCTAGAAAGAGCTAGCTGTTTCACGGTGTTTCAATGGTTTGCTTTCATTGTTCTGCTTGGCCATAATTTCACTTTGTAGCATAATCGCATAAGTATGACAAACATTTCTGCTCACGAGTAGGATATCGATGTGTGACATTAGGTGTTGTCTCATTTAGCTCATGTGGTTCCTGTGAAGTGTCAATGTCTGGATCAAAGGCAACGCTTGCAACTGGTGTTTGCAACATTTTGAAGAATGATGCGTTTTGTGTGATGATTTGTGAACCACGCTTAGCAGTGATCAGTGATCCTTTTGTGTTGGTCACTGCAAATGGCTGGATGTCATAGAACAAAGAACAAAAAAAATTACAGCACAGGAACCGGCCCTTCGGCCCTCCAAGCCTGCGCCGATCCAGATCCTCTATCTAAACATGTCGCCTATTTTCTAAGGGTCTGTATCTCTTCTTCCTGCCCATTCATGTATCTGTCTAGATACATCTTAAAAGACGCCATCGTGCCCGCATCTACCACCTCCGCTGGCAACGCGTTCCAGGCACCCACCACCCTCTGCGTAAAGAACGTTCCACGCATATCCCCCCTAAACTTTTCCCCTTTCACTTTGAACTTGTGTCCTCTAGTAATTGAATCCCCCACTCTGGGGAAAAAGCCTCTTGCTATCCACCCTGTCTATACCTCTCATGATTTTGTACACCTCAATCAGGTCCCCCCTCAACCTCCGTCTTTCTAATGAAAATAATCCTAATCTACTCAACCTCTCTTCATAGCTAGCGCCCTCCATACCAGGCAACATCCTGGTGAACCTCCTCTGCACCCTCTCCAAAGCATCCACATCCTTTTGGTAATGTGGCAACCAGAACTGCACGCAGTATTCCAAATGTGGCCGAACCAAAGTCCTATACAACTGTAACATGACCTGCCAACTCTTGTACTCAATACCCCGTCCAATGAAGGAAAGCATGCCGTATGCCTTCTTGACCACTCTATTGACCTGCGTTGCCACCTTCAGGGAACAGTGGACCTGAACACCCAAATCTCTCTGGACATCAATTTTCCCCAGGACTTTTCCATTTACTGTATAGTTCACTCTTGAATTGGATCTTCCAAAATGCATCACCTCGCATTTGCCCTGATTGAACTCCATCTGCCATTTCTCTGCCCAACTCTCCAGTCTATCTATATTCTGCTGTATTCTCTGACAGTCCCCTTCACTATCTGCTACTCCACCAATCTTAGTGACGTCTGCAAACTTGCTAATCAGTCCACCTATACTTTCCTCCAAATCATTAATGTATATCACAAACAACAGTGGTCCCAGCATGGATCCCTGTGGAACACCACTGGTCACACGTCTCCATTTTGAGAAACTCCCTTCCACTGCTACTCTCTGTCTCCTGTTGCCCAGCCAGTTCTTTATCCATCTAGCTAGTACACCTTGGACCCCATGCGCCTTCACTTTCTCCATCAGCCTGCCATGGGGAACCTTATCAAACGCCTTACTGAAGTCCATGTATATGACATCGACAGCCCTTCCCTCATCAATCAACTTTGTCACTTCCTCAAAAAATTCTATTAAGTTGGTAAGACATGACCTTCCCTGCACAAAACCATGTTGCCTATCACTGATAAGCCCATTTTCTTCCCAATAGGAATAGATCCTATCCCTCAGTATCTTCTCCAGCAGCTTCCCTACCACTGACGTCAGGCTCACCGGTCTATAATTACCTGGATTATCCCTGCTACCCTTCTTAAACAAGGGGACAACATTAGCAATTCTCCAGTCCTCCGGGACCTCACCCGTGTTTAAGGATGCTGCAAAGATATCTGTTAAGGCCCCAGCTGTTTCCTCTCTCGCTTCCCTCAGTAACCTGGGATAGATCCCATCCGGACCTGGGGACTTGTCCACCTTAATGCCCTTTAGAATACCCAACACTTCCTCCCTCCTTATGCCGACTTGACCTAGAGTAATCAAACATCTGTTCCTAACCTCAACATCCGTCATGTCCCTCTCCTCGGTGAATACCGATGCAAAGTACTCGTTTAGAATCTCACCCATTTTCTCTGACTCCAAGCATAACATTCCTCCTTTGTCCTTTAGTGGGCCAATCCTTTCTCTAGTTACCCTCTTTCTCCTTATATATGAATAAAAGGCTTTGGGATTTTCTTCAACCCTGTTTGCTAAAGATATTTCATGACCCCTTTTAGCCCTCTTAATTCCTCGTTTCAGATTGGTCCTACATTCCCGATATTCTTTCAAAGCTTCGTCTTCCATCAGCCGCCTAGACCTTATGTATGCTTCCTTTTTCCTCTTAGCTAGTCTCACAATTTCATCTGTCATCCATGGTTCCCTAATCTTGCCATTTCTATCCCTCATTTTCACAGGAACATGTCTCACCTGCACGCTAATCAACCTCTCTTTAAAAGCCTCCCACATATCACATGTGGATTTACCTTCAAACAGCTGCTCCCAATCTACATTCCCCAGCTCCTGCCGAATAGGGGATTGTTTGCTTCCCAACCTAACTATCACCTTTTACAAGCACTTTGTCTCCTGGTTTTAGCAGTGTCGTTCTTAATTTCATGTTTCCCTCTGTATTTGCTTTCATACAATCTTTCTGTTCTCAATCACACTGATATACATCTTGATCATTAGCTTTGCAGGGTAGCTCAGGAGGACGTGTGCGCATAGGATGTGTGAAGATGAGCGGAGCTGGAGGCTTTCTAGTGATTGAGTGAGGAGTCGCTCTGTAATTGCGAATAAAACTATACAATTTCTGCTTCCACGACTTATTCTCCGCAGTAGCTACATGGATCACTTTTTTCAAGGAATGCATGAATCTCTCAACTTCTCCATTAGCTCTTGGCCAACAGGATGTGATTTTTCAGTGAATGAAGCCCAGGTAGTTCACAAATTTACTGAACTCATCACTGTTGAATGGGGGTCCATCGTTGCTTCTCACTGTTTGAGGGGCTCCAAACAAAGTGAAAATCTGGTCTAGCTTTGGGACAACTGCTTTTGCTGAGGTAGATGTAACTATTTCTACAACTGAGAGTCTGCTGTAGTCATTAGTGACAACAAGCAAGTGCTTATCAGTGGGCATTTTGAACATTGTGAAGACCTTGTAGCGTGTATGAGCGATTTTGTTTGCAGATGCTCTCTCAATCACGTCTTTCCAGTTTTGTCATTGCATAGCTGTCATACTTAGATGCAATGTTTCATCTTGTTTTGTTGCTACTGATGTCAGTTAATTTTTTAACGACTTTGGCATTGCATTTACACTCACATGATTAAGATGTTGTGCAACAGTCTGTTCTTCACGACTAGCAGGACTGCTTGTCGACAAAGGATGCCGTGAAAGATAGTCTGTTGGGTTGAGTTTGCCTGACTGATACTCAGCATGGAATTCGTAGTTTGAGTATACAATGCTTTATTCATATAGGCGGTGTTGTATGATTGCCTTTAAGAGTGATGTCCCTTTAAGATCTCAGTATGCTATTGGACTAAGTACCAGGATGTAGTCATGTAACTACAACCCAGAGGCACTCTGCAACTTTAACACCTAGAGGAAGGTTCTGTAAATAGCTTCAACACAAACAAAAGAAATGCTGGAATCACTCAGCAGGTCTGGCAGCATCTGTGGAAAGAGAAGCAGAGTTAACGTTTCGGGTCAGTGGCCCTTCTTCGGAACTGACAAATATTAGAGAAGTCACAGATTATAAACAAGTGAGGTGGGGGTGGGGCAAGAGATAACAAAGGAGAAGGTGCAGATTGGACCAGGCCACATAGCTGACCAAAAGGTCACAGAGCAAAGGCAAACAATATGTTAATGGTGTGTTGAAAGACAAAGCATTAGTACAGATTAGGTGTGAATACACTGAATATTGAACAGCAGCAAGTGCAAACCTGAAGGAAAACAACCTGAGAAAAACAGTGGGTAAGCAAACTGAACAAACTAAGATGAAATGAAATAAATGTAAAAAATGTAAAAAGGAATGTAAAAAAAGGAAGAAAAAAAACAACTAAAAATGAAAGTAAAATGGGGGGCTGTCATGCTCTGAAATTATTGAACTCAATGTTCAGTCCGGCAGGCTGTAGTGTGCCTAATCGGTAGATGAGATGCTGTTCCTCGAGCTCGCGTTGATGTTCACTGGAACACTGCAGCAATCCCAGGACAGAGATGTGAGCATGAGAGCAGGGGGGAGTGTTGAAATGGCAAGCAACCGGAAGCTCAGGGTCCTGCTTGCGGACTGAGCGGAGATGTTCCGCCAAGCGGTCACCCAGTCTGCGCTTGGTCTCCCCAATGTAGAGGAGACCACACTGTGAGCAGCGAATACAGTATGCTACATTGAAACAAGTACAAGTAAATCGCTGCTTCACCTGAAAGGAGTGTTTGGGGCCTGGGATAGTGAGGAGAGAGGAAGTAAATGGGCAGGTATTACACCACCTGCGATTGCAGAGGAAGGTGCCCTGGGACGGGGACGAGGTGGTGGGGGTAATGGAGGAGTGGACCAGGGTGTCGCGGAGGGAACGATCCCTTCGGAATGCTGACGGGAAGGGAGGGGAAGATGCGACTGGTAGTGGCATCACGCTGGAGGTGGCGAAAATGTAAATAGCTTGCTCTGTACTGTATATAATAGTTTAGCTGCTAATAAACCTGTTTGAGAGCTTCATAACTGGACCCCACGCATCTCATTTCTGTTGCACAAGACAACATAAAGAGCTCATTGCATGGTGCCAGCTGTGGTGAAAACACAAGATCTAAGCTTAAAGACCACAGGTGAAACAGCTTTGAAAACAACCCTTCCTCTAGCCAAAAAAGATAGAGTTCAAAAGGCCCTAACAGTGAAAAGAAAGAACCTACTTCCAGCTGTAGACGACAGAGCACAGAATGACAGGCTGCAAATAAATTCCTGTGATTGGGTGTGTCATTGTGCAGACTGTAGAGGAGTCCCAGTTAGAAAAAATTAAGAAATTGATTTTTTTCAAAGGCTCCGCGGAAAAAAAAATGAGGAAAACCTAATTCATCTTCCAGGCTGTTCCAGGCGCTATTACAGGAGGTGTCTGATAGCAAAAAGCACAGGAAAACACCGATCACAGCAGAGTTTCCGTTCGTGCAGTCAAAATTTTTAAAAAGCATTAAACCACTCAAGTGTGAAGAACATAAACAAACTCTAGCAAAAAAAATTGAACTGCCAATTGAACAGCTGTGTAAACAGACAAGCTTAAGTGCTGCAAGCAAGATAAACACAGAACACTATCAAACACTTTCTCTCCATCCAAACAGCTAGTCTAGATAAGATAATTTCTTAAAGGGGAAACAGTGCAGAGTAAATACAGCAAAGTAAAATAAAGAGCAGAAAGCAAAAGAACAATAGAAAGATGGATACCAAATTTCCCAGCATGAACTGGAAAGCCATTGATATCCTATCCAAGTTCAAACTTTTGAAACACAATGCAGTTATGCTTCACAGACCAAGTGATTGTAGAACCAGAGAAGCAAGCTGGAAATGAGGGATTACACAGAATCAATACCTCTGGCTTATCTGAAGAGGACCGGAAAGTGCTAGAAGATCAACTCCCATTACGAGTGAATTTTTGGGTAGATGCCAGTATTGTAGCTGTACTGGAACAGCTTGGCTAGCGGCGTGGTTAGTTCTGCAGCACAAGTCTTCAGTACAATTGCCACAATGTTGTCAGGACCCATAGCCTTTGCAGTATCCTGTGCCTTCAGTTGTTTCTTGATAGCATGCAAATTGAATCAGACTGGCTGAAGACTAGCATCTGTGATGCTAGGGACCTCAGGAGGAGGCCGAGATGGACCATCCACTCGGCACTTCTGGCTGAAGGTTATGCTAGATCTTAAATGCTACAGCCTTATTTTTGCACTGATTTGCTGGGCTCCTCTATCGTTGAGGAGGGGATATTTGTGGAGCTTCCTCCTCCTGTTAGTTGTTTAATTGTCTGCCACTATTCACGACTTGATGTGACAGGACTGCAGAGCTTTGGTTTGATCCGTCGGTTGTGGGATTGCTTAGCTCTGTCTATTGCATGCTGCTTCCACTGTTTGGCTTGCAAGTAGTCCTGTGCTGTAGCTTCACCGGGTTGCATACTCTCCTGCATTCCTCATTGAACCAGGGTTCATCCCCTGGCATTCTGGTAATGGTAGAATGGGGGATATGCTGGGCCATGAGGTTACAGATTGTGTTTGAATACAATTCTGCTGCTGCTGATGGCCCACAGCGCCTCATAGATGCTTAGTTCTAAGCCGTCAAGATATGTTCTGAATCTATCTCATTCAGCACTGTGGTAGTGCCACACAACATGATTGTGGGTGACCTCATTTTTACGAGGACTGCGCAGTGGTCATTCCAACAAATTCTGTCATGGACAGATGCATTTGCAACAGTAACATTGATGAGTACAAAGTCTAGTAGGTTTTTCCCTCTTGTTTGTTCCCTCACCACCTGCTGCAGACCTGGTCTGGCAGATATGTCCCTCAGGACTCAGCCTGCTCAGTCAGTAGTGGCGCTACTGAGCCACTCTTGGTGATGAGCATTGAAGTCCCCCACCATGAGTACATTATGTGCCCTTGCCACCCTCAGTGCTTCTTCCAAGTGGTGTTCAACAGGAAGAGTACTGACTCACCAGCTGAGGGAGGGCGGTAGGTGATGATCAGCAGGAGCTTTCCTTGCTCATGTTTGACTTGATGCCATGCAACTTCATGGGGTCTGGAGTCAATGTTGAGGATTCCCAGGGCAACTCCCTCTTGACTGTCGTCACCTCTGCTGGTTCTGCCCTGCTGGTGAGACAGGACCTACCCAGGAATGGTGATGGTGTTTCAGTATGTCCATGAGTGTGAATATGTCAGGCTGCTGCTTGACTGGTCTGTGAGACAGCTCTCCAAATTTTGGCACAAGCCCCCAGAGATTAGTAAGGAGGATTTTGCATGGTCATCAGACTTAGCCTTTGTTTCTGGTGCCTAGATTGATGCCAGATGTTCCATCCAGTTTTATTTTTAACTTTTATGTAGTGGTTTTATATGACTGAGTGCCTTGCTGTGGCTCTGGAGTCATATGTAGGCCAGACCAGGTAAGGATGGCAAATTTCCTTCCCTAAAGGACATTAGTGAACCAGATGGATTTTATAACAATCGATGGTAGTTTCATGGTCAATGTTGCTGACTAGCTTTCAAATCCAGATTTTCATTCATTCAATGAATTAATAAATTCAATTAATTTTAAATTCCACTAGCTGCCGTAGTGGGATCTGAACGCAAGTCCAAGAGACGGATCACTGACCTGAAACATTAACTCTGCTTCTCTCTCCACAGATGCTGCCAGATCTGCAGAGTATTTCCAGTATTTCTTGTTTTTATTTCAGATTTCCAGCATCTGCAGTATTTTGCTTTTATCCCCAGAGTATCAGCCTGGGCTTCTGGATCACTAGTCCAGTGACATTACCACTACACCACCATCTCCCATCTCACTGTCTGTTGCGATGGAGATTTGAGGAAGAGGCTGAAAAGAAAGGAATGTGTCTGACAGCAAGGTGTGTCAGTCAGAGGAGTGCTGTGCAGAAGAATGCTAGGGAGGTGAGAGAGGTTAATGGCTGCCAACTGAGAGTTGCAGGACACTCACCTTGCTGGACCTTATGAGGTCATTAAACCTTTTCTGGCATTGGACCCAGTCCTCGGCACAACACTTAGGTTACCAACAACTTCTGCTACTTGGAGTCACGCCTCCTTGGTGAGGTTGGCTGGCCGCCGCCTCCTGCTGTCTTCAAGGAAGAGGGCTTCTCTCCGTGCCCTTATTCCATCAATCATTACTCATCACCTCCAGGGACGAGTCTGTGAACAGGGGACAGGTACCTTTTCCACAGCTTTCATCCATTCTGCAGGTCGTTGGCTCCCTCACACTGGATTGTATGCTGCAATCACTGCTGTAATTGAGAGTCCTGCCTTGGTCCCTTTCAAAAGACATCCTTCATTGCTGCTTTAGACGTGTGTTGCGTTTGTGCTGTGTCCTTAAGTCTTTAAATGATAGTCGCAGGCTATAAGAATTAAACACAAACACTACTTATTGTCTTACTTATCTACATCGCTTTAATTTAGGTACAGATCTTTTCCTTGCTGGTGTGTGTTTACTCTCTGTAAAGCCATGTGCTAGGTGAGCTCTCAAAATGGTGTCTCCTTATATATGTGTGATGATGACATCAGTTGCATCAATGGCCTGATCTCTTAAAGGTGAAGTCACCACTGCACTACATTACATTACCCCGCTTTTAAATTTAAAGTTTCCCCCTTTTCTTTAAAAATTTTTTTACAATGACAAAATTACATTGAACAAAACTCAGTTGGACTGTAATTTGAAACTTGGAGGGGTTATGTTTCAGGCACATCATCCTCAATACCAGGACTTTGTTTCCTGTTTTGCATTCATGGGAGGATTGGTGTTCAAGATTGCCTTCAACTTCTTCAAATCTGGAGATAGACCTTTTTCATTAAATATTTGCCCGTAGAACTTCACTTCCATAGCTGAAAAAATGCACTTGTCTTTATTTAATCGCAAATTGTGCACTTGGAGTCAATCCAAGACTGTTTGTAAGTATTTGTCATATTCTGCTTGTGATCTCCTGTATACAATAATGTCATCTAAGATGTTCTTGATTCCATTCAGGTCTGTAAGTAGTTCTGCCACCGCTGATTGAAAAATTTCAGAGGCTGTGTTTACTCCGAACATTAAGTGCTGGTACCTTCTTAATCCAACGTGTGCACTGCAGGTAGTTATGTATCGATTGGATTTGTCTAACTCAAATTGGTGATATCCAGTGGTCAAGTCTAGGGTACTGAAGATTGTTGACCCATTCATATCTTCAATTATCTTATCTAGTGTTGGCATTGGGCGCCTTTCCCGTTTTATCGCTTTGTTAGCCTGTCTCATGTCCATGCAAATTTGTACTTGTCCTGTGGGTTTGGGAGCTACAACAATTGGACTGATCCACGATGTTGGCCCTTTTGTCTTTTCAATGATATTCAACTTCTTCAGTCAGTCGAATTCATTTTCTACGTCTTATCTAGTATGGAATGGAATTGTCCTGTGTTTCTATTGTTTGTGTTGGACTGACTCATCGAAGCAGAGCTTCATTTTCTTGTTTTTCATTTTGATGGTGCCTTTGAATAATTGTGAATATTTCCCCAGGATGTTGTTTTTCATCAGGTAGTTCTGTCCTCTGATGGCATTTATTGTGATCAGCTTTAATTCGCTGGCAAATTTAAAACTTAGCAGATTTCCCTTGCTCAAGTCGACAGTATGTAACTCACTTCACATGTGAACCCATGTGAAGATTTGAGAGTAATTTGGATGATCCCTAGGACTGGTAGAGGTGTATCTGATCTATTAGGGAAGATTTTAGATATCGGCTTGTTCAGTTGCAGTTTCTGTTTTCTTTCCAACTCATGGAATGTGGAGTCATCCATTATGTTGACTGTTGCGTTCGAGTCAATTACTGCAGAGATTGTCGAATTGTTGGCCTCTTCCTGAAGTCCCCAGCATCACACATGCCAGACTTCAGCCAATTTGATTCACTCCATGTGATATCAAGAAATGACTGAAGGCACTGGATACTGCAAAGGCTATGGGCCCTGACAACATTCCGGCAACAGTACTGAAGACCTGTGCTCCAGAACTTGCTGCGCCCCTAGCCAAGCTGTTCCAGTACAGCTGCAACACTGGCATCTACCTGGCAGTGTGGAAAATTGCCCAGATATGTCCTGTACACAAAAAGCAGGATAAGTCCAACTCGGCCAATTACCGCCCCATCAGTCTACTCTCAATCATCAGTAAAGTGATGGAAGGTGTCATCAACAGTGCCATCAAGCGGCACTTGCTTAGCAATAACCTGCTCACTGACGCTCAGTTTGGGTTCTGCCAGGGCCACTCAGCTCCTGACCTCATTACAGCCTTGGTTCAAACATGGACAAAAGAGTTGAACTCAAGAGATGAGGTGAGAGTGACTGCCCTTGACATCAAGGCAGCATTTGACTGAGTATAGCATCAAGGAGCCCTAGCAAAACTGAAGTCAATGGGAATCGGGGAAAACTCTCCACTGGTTGGATTCAGACCTAGCGCAAAGGAAGATGGTTGTGGTTGTTGGAGGCCAATCATCTGAGGTCCAGGACATCACGGCAGGAGTTCCTCAGGGTAGTGTCCTGGGCCCAACCATCTTCAGCTGCTTCATCAATGACCTTCCCTCCATCATAAAATCAGAAGTGGGGATGTTCGCTGATGATTGCACAATGTTCAGCACCATTCGTGACTCCTCAGATACTGAAGTAGTCCATGTAGAAATACAGCAAGACCTGGACAATATCCAGGCTTGGGCTGATAAGTGACAAGTAACATTCGTGCCACACAAGTGCCAGGCAATGACCATCTCCAGCAAGAGAGAATCTAACCATCTCCCCTTGACATTCAACGGCATTACCATCGCTGAATCCCCCACTATCAACATCCTATTGGCTACCATTGACCAGAAACTGAACTGGAGTAGCCATATAAATACCGTGGCTACAAGAGGAGGTCAGAGGCTAGGAATCCTGCGGTGAGTAACTCACCTCCTGACTCCCCAAAGCCTGTCCACCATCTACAAGGCACAAGTCAGGAGTGTGATGGAATACTGTCCACTTGCCTGGATGGGTGCAGCTCCAACAACACAAGAAGCTCGACACCATCCAGGTCAAAGCAGCCTGCTTGATTGGCACCCCATCCACAAGCCTTCACTCCCTCCACCACCACCGCACTGCGGCAGCAGTGTGTACCATCTACAAGATGCACTGCAGCAATGCACCAAGGTTCCTTAGACAGCACCTTCCAAACCCGTGACCTCTACCAACTAGAAGGACAAGGGCAGCAAATACATGGTAACACTGCCACCTGCAAGTTCCTCTCCAAGTCACACACCATCCTGACTTGGAACTATATTGCCATTCCTTCACTGTCGCTGGGTCAAAATCCTGGAACTCCCTTCCGAACAGCACTGTGGGTGTACCTACCCCACATGGAATGCAACAGTTCAAGAAGGCAGCTCACCACCACCTTCTCGAGGGCAATTAGGGATGGGCAAAAAATGCTGGCCTGGCCAGCGATGCCCACATCCCATGAATGAATTTTTTAAAAAATGAACTCATAACACATGGGCAGGCATTTTCAGTGCTTGTGGCTGCGAGCAACAAAGATCTTCTCTTGTGTTGCGAATATGTAATCTTCCTTCTGGCAATTAACTCTATTAATCTTGTGCAGGCTTCGATCAGCATACTCTTGCAAAATGTCCCATTTTTCCTCAGGCATTACACTTCTTTCCTCTTGTAGGACAGGTTTTGCAGTGACGCTATGCACCACTACAAAAATTGCATGTTGAAACGTGATGTGACTGTGACCTCTGTCTTGGTCTTCCTTGACGTGCCTCGGACCTTTCTCTGGGTTTCTTCTGTGCCCTCGTGTTTGGTGTGTTTCTCTGGTGAAATCGTCCTCTTGTGGCGTTCACGGATTCTGTTGACGATCCGACCTGGCCTCTGGATTCTCATCTTACATTATTTGCCGCTTTCCATTCTAAGACTTTGGCTGGATTCCAGCATTCTGCCAATATTGAGTATCCTTTGCAAGTTTAATGATTCTCCCTTTCTAAGAGCTTGCCTTCTTAGTCATGGTGATTGGCAGATCATAATGATCTGGGAGATGATTTCTTTCTCCGTGTCTGTGAAGTTGCAATTCTGGCTCAGACTAAGTCTTGTCACATAGATGTCAAGGATCTCACACTTGTTTTGTTTGCCTGAAGACACAAATTTCATAGTGAGAATTGGCCCTCGGTTGAAAATACCTTATTAGAACAAACACTGCATCATTATCATCATCGGTTCTGGTGTCTGTGAGTGCATCTAAGATAATGTTGACTTTTAGTCCAGCATAGTGTAGGAGTAACGCTCTCTCTTTCTTTGGGTTGTATTGATATCGAGTGCTACTATTAGCAGTTTGAATCTTGCTAGCATTTGCTCCAGTGTGACCCTAGGTTGCAGTCAGTCTCTGTAAAGGCTGGAAAGACTGGAAGTTGTTGCGCACACGTGGTGATTACTTTTGCTTAAATCTGGAATTGTTGATGCAAGTCTTTTGTCATTACCTTATACATAATATTATGTAAATGCTGTGATGGTATCTACTGGTTTTCTCAAAATTCAAATGCATAGGCTTTATTGCAGGAGTCCTGTGTAGTTGTAGAATTATAACTTGTGTATTAACAAAGTGGTATATCTATGCATAACTTGACAACATTTTCTGGATAAGGAATGAAAACTAATAGACTTGCTTTCCTCCTTAACCTGTTCCTGGGTTGGCTCTGTGATTTGCCTTCTTGTAAACCTTTTTTTTAAAAATGGCTCCTGTGTTCAGGTTTTCACCTCTTTTAATAATTAATTTATGGCTGCATCACTTTTATTTTCCTTATTTCTGCAAAACCTTTTTTTTCCTGTTCCAGTCCACATTTTCTCTCTGATCCAGTCCTGGTTTTCAATTGACTTTTTTGTCTGTTTTCTTCCCCTTGGAACCTTCAGTGCTTTGTCTGTTTTATCCTTTTGTCTCCTTGTCAGCAGCAATTGTAGTGTTGTGCTGTGTTCCTAAGTCTTTAAATGATGGCCGCAGGCTTTATTTAAGAATTCAACATAAACACTATTTATTGTCTTATCTACATTTGCATTGATTCAGGTACAGATCTTTTCCTCGCTGGTGTGTGTTTTCTCTCTGTAAAGCCTTGTGCTGAGTGAGCTCTCAAAATGGCGTCTCCTTGTAACTGGTGACATTATCAGTCATATATATCAGTGGCCTGACATCTTAAAGGTACGGTTTCTTGAAGGTGAAGTCACCACTGCACTACATTAGAGTGTCATCCACCCCCGCCCCCCCCCCACCACCCCCTCCGCCCTCCTTAACTGGTCAGGAAAGCTGGAGGCAGGATGATGGCATTGTTCTTAGAGCAACCACAAGGCATGCAAATCAGTTAGTCGGGTTCCCCACCTGAAAATGGTCCTGCCATTCCAGCAGGGACTAAGTTCGCAAGATTCCACCCATTATGTCTTTATTTTGATACATTAAATCCTCTTGTCTTACCTTAAACATAATATTATGTAAATGCTGTGATGGTATCTGCTGGTTTTCTCAAAATTCAAATGTATAGGCTTTATAACAGGAGTCCTGTGTACTTGTAGAATTATAACTTGTACGTTAATAAAGTGGTATATCTATGCATAACTTGACAACATTTTCTGGAAAAGGGATGAAATCTAATAGACTTGCTTTCCTCAACCTAGGGCCAGCCCAACCCTCTTCCCCACAGTGACTCAATGGTTGAAATCGTTGCTTTTTGTAATGCAGTCTCCACCACTTATAATGCCCATGCTTGTGGTGGCCAAACGTTATATCGGCCAATTAATGCTCACCATTTGCCATCAGCATAAAAATTAGTTATAAAGGTGCCACTTGTAATGAGTTCTTTTATGTTGTCTGATGCAACATAAATGAGATGCATGGAGTTTAGTTGGTTGAAGATCCCAAACTGGTTTATTACAACTACACTATTATATACAGTACAGAGCAAACTATTTACAGAACCTTACTCTGTCACATGACTGTGTCCTGGTACTTGGCTCATTAGCAGACAGATCTTAAAGGGACATCACTCTTAAAGGCAATCATACAACATCTTACCAAATATAAGTCTCGTATACTAAAAGTAAAAATACATAACATTAGATAACATCAGAGTTAGTTACATGGAATATAGATGATAAAAAACAAATATAGAAGCTCAAAAGTCCGCATATCATCTCGGTTTAACATCTCTTCCTCTTGGAATTTGCATCTCACCTGTTGCTATTCTTTCTGAAATTTCTCCCCCTCTGTATTCAGTTTATGTTGCTATGGGATCAGCCTGCTAACATACTCTGTTGCTTTTTCAATATGACCACTTTTGAGGCCTTGCCAGCACAGAGCAAACTATTTACAGAACCTTACTCTGGGTGTTTCAGTTGCAGAGTCACTCTGGCTCTGAGTCACATGACTGCATCCTGGTACTTAGCTCATTCGCATAATAAGATCTTAAAGGGATGTCACTGTTAAAGGCAATCATACAACATCGCTTATGTTATTGAGTGCATCTTCTACTTTGTGCAATTCAGTAAACTCTTTACATCTTTACACCAGCATTGCTGATGAGCGTTTGGAAACCTCTAAAATAATTTGACATTTCAACGGCAAAATGAATTAAACGCAACAAAAACTTTGTACACATTTCAGAAAAAAGTGATCAGAGCACAAACAGCAATTGTGGTTGCTGCCTATGAATTGCCCCGTTCAATAGCTAAGTTCCGAATCATTGCTGTCGCGTTTGTGAATCTGTTTCAAAAACTAACATTTAATAAGGTGATTCAAATACATCAAAGTCAACTTAGTAACACCTCGATTTTGTTTAACTTTTTATGATGGGTGATTTGGAGTGTAGGCTTCCTTCAGCTTATAGTGGGCTAATCAGACTAACACCAATATGTGGACTGTACTAACATTATACAGACAAGCTGGTTTTGTTTGAATTCCTGGTCTCTGTTGATTTATCATCAGCTGGTGTGGTGCAATTGGTCACCAAACCCCTGAGAGGAATCATCCGAGAGTTTCATTCTTGGCTGTGATACTGTATGATACTTGGCTGTATTGATACTTAGGCTGGAATTTTACATGGTTTCGGTGGCCCTGCTCACCGGCTGAAAAGTTGGGCGAGAGCTCGCTTCTGCCAGGCCTGGAAGCCACACAGCAGATTTGTGTGGCCCAGGCCCTTAATAGGCTTTGGTTGCCCCTCTGAGGCAGGAAGTCCCACCTCCAAAAGCTGCCAGCCAATCAGAGGGCAGAGGCCACTGTTGGGACTGCACCCAGTGAGAGGAGCAACATGAACGTCACCCTTGGAACAGGTAATTGGGTCTTGCTGGGGACAACCGGCTGGGTCGCGATGGGTGGGGGGAGGTGTTATAGTGGGGGACGGCTTGTGCAGCTGGGAGAGCCCTCACAGTCTGCAAGGAGGCCACCAGGTATTACTGAGCGGCCTCCTCAGGTGCTGAAGTGCCTGTCTGTCACTGGTAATATACCAGAGGTGGTGGGAGAAGGCCATTAATTGGCCACTTAAAGGGCTCAATTGGCCTGGGGTGGGAAGGCCATTTTCCACCTCCCCCATAGCTGGTAAAATAGCAGCGGGGGCAGGTAAGCAACGGGAATAGTATCTCCCACCTCCCACTTGATTTTATGCTTCCCAGCCCACTCCCAGGGTGGTGGGGGTGTAAAATTCCAGATTGCTGTCTGTAAAGAATGGTTACTTGAGCAAGATACCATATGGCAGCCATGGAACTACTCCAGCCAATGTCATCAAGAGAGTGGGAAATAAATAATTTCTTTAAATACCAACACCAGAACCTTAAAATCCTTCCTCATGCAAGCATATTATCAAAAAGAATTTAAATGCTATCCTTAGCAGAAAACCAACATAGAATTTGATAAGCCCCTCAACTGACCACCAGAGATTGGAGACAATGAAACATTACCACATCAACTCCAAAAGTGCCACATTTACCTGGATTTTGCAATTAAAAATAATGATGAGGCTATTGATGCTCACTGTTACTGAACTGTAAGTCAGACAGCAACTTCTGGAGACTGCACATTTGCAGTTAAACATGGAAATCGGAAAGTTGCTATTCGAGTTGCCCTACTCCTCCAGGTGCTTGCGCTACGCTGGTAACGCACTGAGATATTAAGCATTGAAACATATGGATGGGAGTGAATTTGAGGTACTTACTACTAAATGCCCATTTACAAAGGCCTGAAAAAGTTAGGGGTTGTTCATTCCAATGTAAATTAATTTTTAAGAGGTTGCTGAGTCTTAATTTCTGCCAAACAACCTCTGTCATTGAAAGTTACCTTTTTACAAGTGTGCTGTCTGATTCACTCAGATTGTAATCATTGTTGGGTGGCTTAAGAAAAGATTTAAAAAATACTTTTTTTCTTTCTGTCTCTTATTTTTCTCTCTCAACCCCATCTTTCTCTTCATTTCACTTTCTGCACATGATTTAGCATTGAATTAACTATTCTAACTTGCACTTCCTGGTTCTGATTCTGAATGCCTCAGTCAGCATTCTTCAGTCTGATTTGTTTAAGGAGATACATAGTTGCCTGTCCTGTTCACCCAGATCCCCTATAGTGGGCTCTGCACCAAAATCCCTTAATCATTTTAAACACCTCAGTTATATCGCCCCTTATTATTTGAAACTCTAGGGAATACACACCAAGGGCTGAATTTTACCCTTGTCGGACGGGAGCCATCTGCCGACTGAAAAGTCGGTGGCGAACCCGTCTCTGCCTAGCCTGGCGTTCCGGACCATATTGTATGGTCCCCGGGCCTTTAATTGGTCTGAGGCGGGACTTCCACCTCATTGAGGCAGGAAGTCCTGCCTAATGGAGCTGCCAGCCAATCAGCGGGCCGGCAGCTCTTAGTCCCAGCAGGGTTACCGGGAGTGGTGGTCACTGCTGGGACTGCAACCCAGCTTCAAGAAGAAGAGGCAGGATGGGCCCGGGAAAGGGTAAGTTTTTGGGGCCCTGTGAGGTAAGGGTGGTCGACTGGGGGGCAGGGGAGGGGGGACGGATGCATGTTGGGGGTGGTTGGGGATGGCCCTCCATTGGGCACAAGGTGTCTGATCATGAGGGCACCCCCCAGGCCTTCAGAAGCTGCTTGCTTTTGGCAGGTGGCTTTTCTCAGGCCTGGGCCGCCCGACTGGCCAAGGGTAAAATCCCCGTGGCAGTGGGCAGAGGCCCTTAAGTAGCCGTCAACTGGCCACTTAAGGGCCTTGATTGGCCTGGCGCGGGCAGGCCGGTTTTTGCCGCCAACGCCCATGTAAAACGGGAGCGGGTGGGAAGGGCCCCCCCGAGCCCCCCACTCCATTTGACGCCCCCCCATCCCCACCACTAACGTGCTCTTTGGGGGGGGGGCATAAAATTCAAGCCCAAGTTAATGAACCTTGTCTCTCAATTAACCCTTAAAGCATTCTGATGAATCTGCACATTACTCCCTCTAAGGCTAATGATGATGAAGGGATTTTGTCATGGATTTGTATTTATTTTTCTCCTTGGATTAAAAACAGTGTGTGCCTTTAAGACTGAGCACAGGGTGCCAGCTGCACCAATCCCTAAGCCACAGCAGAGAGAGAGGTCACATGGTATAATGTTTCGATTTGACTTTGTGTAAAATTGGCAAAAACCAGTCTGAGCTAGACTCACCAGCAAAGCGTACTGAAAAGAAAAGAGCTGTACATTCTCTCTCAACAGAAATTCTACAAGGAGCTACTGGCCAAATTAATTGCCTAAAGAGGAAATAACCCTTTTAGGTGACCATTTGGTATTGCTGAAGGAACTGTTAATGCCTGCTGCAGCCGAAGAGTTTGAATGCCTATCAAACACAGACTGCTTCATCAAATCCGTGTGCAGACTTCGAGTAGCCTTTGATTATTTCCACATTAGAATACCTCATCCATCAGGAACGTAACTCACAAAGACTTACTTGTTTATTTATTCTTAAGAAATCGCTAATTTAAAAAACACTCCTTTTAAAACCAGTTAACTACTGTTATTTTTGAGTATATGTGTGTGAATAGGGAAGTTAGGTTAAAATAAGAAGTTACAAGGTCTTTAGACATAGGTTTATCCTAATAGTGTTTAAGATTTAGTTTTTAATAAATAGTTAATTTGTTGTTTCCTGGGGTTTGTTCGTTTTTTTTTATTCTGACAGTTAGTGTTTAATTTGGCTGTTTTCCAGTTGGGTGGTAAACTTTAATATGCTGCGACCTGTGGAGTGATGGGACTGAACTGACAGTGCGTTGCTCCCACCACAGTCGAAACAATTTGTAAAACTACACACAATTGTATAGAGACAGCTAAGAAATGTAGGCCTTGTCTGCTGATAAAGAAAAGAAAGAACATGAGAAATAGGAGCAGGAGCAGGCCATTCAGCCCCTCAAGCCTGCCCCGCCATTCAATAAGATCATGGCTGATTTGTCCCAGGCCTCAACTCTTTCGGGCCTGCTCCTCCTAACCCCTGACTCCCTGAGATTTCAAAAATCTATCTACCTCCTCAAATACATTTAGTGACCTAGCCTCCACAACTCTCTAAGGCAGAGAATTCCAGAGACTCGCCACCCTCTGAGAGAAGAAACTCCTTTGCATCTCAGTTTTAAATGTGTGCCCCCTTATTCTGTAACTATGTCCCCTAGTTTGAGATTCCCCCACTAGTGGAAACATCTTCTCAACATCTACCCTGTCAAGCCCCCTTAAAATTTTATAAGTTTCTATAAGATCACCTCTCATTCTTCTAAACTCCAATGAATAAAGGCCTAACCTGTTTAGCCGTTCTTGATAAGACAACCTCTTCATCCCAGGAATCAGCCTAGTGAGGATTTTCTGAACTGCCTCCAATGCTAGTATATCCTTCTTTAAATACAGGGACCAAAACTGTGCGCAGTACTCCAGGTGTGGCCGCACCAACAACCTGTACAGTTGTAACAAGACTTCCCTATTTCTAAACTCTAACCCCCTAGCAATAAAGGCCAAAATTCCATTTGCCTTCCCAATTACTTGCTGCACCTGCATGCTAACCTTTTGTGTTTCATGCACAAGAACACCCAGATCCCTCTGTACTGCAGTATTTTGTAGTCTTTCTCCATCTTAATAATCTGCCTTTTTATTCTTCCTACCAAGGTGGATTACCTCACACTTTCCCACATTGAACACCATCTGCCAAGTTTTTGCCCACTCACTTAATCTATCTATATCCCTTTGCAGATTCTTTGTGCCCTCATCACAACATGCCTTCCCACCTATTTTTGTATCGTCAGCAAATTTGGATGCACTACACTCTGTCCCTTCATCTAAGTCATTAATATCGATAGTAAATAGTTGAGACCCTAGGACTGACCCTTGTGGCACCCCACTAGTTACGGTTTTCCAACCTGAAAAAGACCCATTGATCCTGACTCTCTGCCTACTGTGTGTTAGCCAGTCCTCAATCCATGCCAACACATTACCCCCAATACCCTGAGCTCTTATTTTATGCAATAACCTTTTATGTGGCACCTTATCAAATGCCTTATGAAAATCTAAATACACTACATCTACTGGTTTCCCTTTATCCACTCTGCTTGTTATATCCTCAAAGAACTCTAATAAATTTGTCAAACATGATTTCCCTTTCATTAAACCATGTTGACTCTGTTTACATTATGTTTTTCTAAATGTCCTGCTATTTCTTCCTTAATAATGGTCTCTAGCATTTTCTCAATGACTGATAAGCTAACTGGTCTGTAGTTTCCTGCTTTTTGTCTCCCCCCTTTCTTGAATAGGGGCGTCACATTAGCGGTTTTCCAATCCACTGGTACCCTACCGGAAACCAGTGAGTTTTGGTATATTACAACCAATGCCTCCACTATCTCTACAGCCACTTCTTTTAAAACCCTTGGACGCAGGCCATCAGGTCCTGGCGACTTGTCTGCCTTTAGTCCCATCAGTTTGTCCAGCACCTTTTCCCTTATGATAGAGATTGTTACAAGTTCCTCCCTCCCATCTATTATTGTTGGGATGTTTATAATGTCCTCCACCATGAAGACCGATGCAAAATATTAGTTTAAATTGCCTGCCATTTCCCTGTTACTAATTCCCCAGTCTCATCCTCTAAGGGTCCCACACTTACTTTTAGCAACTCTCTTCCTTTTAATATACCCGTAGAAGCTCTTACTGTTTGTTTTTATATTTGTTGCCAATTACTCTCAATCAATTTTCTCCCTCTTTATTAGTTTTTTAGTCATCCGCTGCTGGTTTCTAAAAAAATTCCCAATCCTCTGGCCTACCGTTAGTTTTCACCACATTGTACGCCTTTGTTTTTGATTTGAAACTCTCCTTAACTTCCTTTGTTATCCACGGGTGGTTCATCGTTCTCTTCGAATCCTTCCATCTGACTGGAATAAATGTTTGCTGAGTGTTATGAAATATCTGCTTAAAAGTCTGTCACTGCTCATCTATTGACATCCCTTGTCGTCTATCTTCCCAGCCCGCTTTAGACAACTCTTTCTTCATACCTCTGTATATTGCCCTTGTTTAAGTTGAAGACACTGGTTTGAGACCCGAGTTGCTCACCCTCAAACTGAATTTGAAATTCTACCATGTTATGATCGCTTCCCCCTAAAGGATCCTTAACTACGAGATTTCTTATTAATCCCACCTCATTACACAATACCAAATCTAAAATAGCCTGTTCCCTGGTAGGTTCTGCAATGTATTGCTCTAAGTAACAATCCCTGAGGCACTCTACAAATTCGTCTTCTATGCTACCCTTGCCAATTTGACTTGTCCAGTCTATATGCAGATTAAAATCACCCATGATAATTGCAGTGCCGCCCTTACACGCCTCCATAATAGAAAATACAAATCTTGATCACACTAAAGCAGAAAATGAGTTTTGCACCTACTCAGAATAGTCATAGGACTTTGATTAGTAGCCACTTTGTCTGCTGCCACACTTCAGAAATAATGTGCAATCAATCATTACCTTCCACCAGTCTAAATACAGAGATGAACCAAGATATGTTTTTGAGATGAAGCAGAATTGACCAACTCAATACAGAATTTTTGTTTTTTGTTATCTGGTGTTTGTACATCTAGTGTATCTGTTCCAAGGAAGTGACGAGAGCTACTGATGTAGGCAACACCTAATGCTGCATATAAAATGCTGTCATTCCATCTAATTGGCTTGATCATCCAGCAATCTTCTAAACTCAAGGAAATACAAGTCAAGTTTATGCAATCTTTCTTCATAACTTAATCCTTCAAGTCCTGAAGTAATGCTGTTTAATATTAGTAAAATGGATTTTCTTTTTTTTCTTTTGGGCCTCCTTATCTCGAGAGACAATGGATACGCGCCTGGAGGTGGTCAGTGGTTTGTGAAGCAGCGCCTGGAGTGGCTATAAAGGCCAATTCTGGAGTGACAGGCTCTTCCACAGGTGCTGCAGAGAAATTTGTTTGTTGGGGCTGTTGCACAGTTGGCTCTCCCCTTGCGCCTCTGTCTTTTTTCCTGCCAACTACTAAGTCTCTTCGACTCGCCACAATTTAGCCCTGTCTTTATGGCTGCCCGCCAGCTCTGGCGAATGCTGGCAACTGACTCCCACGACTTGTGATCAATGTCACACGATTTCATATCGCGTTTGCAGACGTCTTTATAACGGAGACATGGACGGCCGGTGGGTCTGATGCCAGTGGCGAGCTCGCTGTACAATGTGTCTTTGGGGATCCTGCCATCTTCCATGCGGCTCACATGGCCAAGCCATCTCAAGCGCCGCTGACTCAGTAGTGTGTATAAGCTGGGGGTGTTGGCCGCTTCAAGGACTTCTGTGTTGGAGATATAGTCCTGCCACCTGATGCCAAGTATTCTCCGAAGGCAGCGAAGATGGAATGAATTGAGACGTCGCTCTTGGCTGGCATACGTTGTCCAGGCCTCGCTGCCGTAGAGCAAGGTACTGAGGACACAGGCCTGATACACTCGGACTTTTGTGTTCCGTGTCAGTGCGCCATTTTCCCACACTCTCTTGGCCAGTCTGAACATAGCAGTGGAAGCCTTACCCATGCGCTTGTTGATTTCTGCATCTAGAGACAGGTTACTGGTGATAGTTGAGCCTAGGTAGGTGAACTCTTGAACCACTTCCAGAGCGTGGTCGCCAATATTGATGGATGGAGCATTTCTGACATCCTGCCCCATGATGTTCGTTTTCTTGAGGCTGATGGTTAGGCCAAATTCATTGCAGGCAGACGCAAACCTGTCGATGAGACTCTGCAGGCATTCTTCAGTGTGAGATGTTAAAGCAGCATCGTCAGCAAAGAGGAGTTCTCTGATGAGGACTTTCCGTACTTTGGACTTCGCTCTTAGACGGGCAAGGTTGAACAACCTGCCCCCTGATCTTGTGTGGAGGAAAATTCCTTCTTCAGAGGATTTGAACGCATGTGAAAGCAGCAGGGAGAAGAAAATCCCAAAAAGTGTGGGTGCGAGAACACAGCCCTGTTTCACACCACTCAGGATAGGAAAGGGCTCTGATGAGGAGCCACCATGTTGAATTGTGCCTTTCATATTGTCATGGAATGAGGTGATGATACTTAGTAGCTTTGGTGGACATCCGATCTTTTCTAGTAGTCTGAAGAGACCACGTCTGCTGACGAGGTCAAAGGCTTTGGTGAGATCAATGAAAGCAATGTAGAGGGGCATCTGTTGTTCACGGCATTTCTCCTGTATCTGACGAAGGGAGAACAGCATGTCAATAGTCGATCTCTCTGCACGAAAGCCACACTGTGCCTCAGGGTAGACGCGCTCGGCCAGCTTCTGGAGCCTGTTCAGAGCGACTCGAGCAAAGACTTATAATGTTTATTTCAGTAGTATTTAAGAGCGCTTTGCCTCTTAGTGTAACATTGTCTCTCCCTCACCTACAGTAATCTGCAGCCATAGGATGAGAAATGAGCATAGTAAATGGAATGATGGGTGATAACAATGAGAATGTCTATGAAGGGTAATAAAAGTGAGGAAGTGGGTACAATGCAGGAAAGGAAGCAGAATTTGCCACTGTAGTCTTAATTTCATAGTCAGAAGAGCACAGAAACCATTTTTCATTTAGAGGACACTTCGAGCAAATATCATTGCAGATTTTTGGGACTACTTCGTAATTTAAAGGGGTGATAGAAATGGTCAATTACTATACCAGCATTTGGAAGAAAGCAGATTCAAAATTGAAAATTTATTAAAGCAATTGATTTTCAGAACAGTGAATGGAATAATACATAATACATGAATTATGTGAAATTGCTATCTGAATAATGATAGGCCATTGAAATGTTCCGATGAAGTTTGAAAAAACTAAAGCAGATGTACCAAATAGAGACTCAGATTGAATCATAATTGTAGGACTCTTGAAATTGGATATTGTGCATTTGCAAAATGCTGCAAAGTGCAGATAGACTAGAAAGTAATTTTCTCTGTGTGCACCATTTCTTAATTCCTCTTTGAACTTGTTCTAATATGAACAATAAGATGTGTGACATCTGTAACTCAGATGACATTTTACTGAATTCCAGTCCTCAAGCTGAATGGTTTACTCCTGTGTCTATGTTTGTTTACATCTCTTGGTCACTTTGTGAGAAAATAACTGACGCACACTACAAATCAGCTGGGAAAGAGTTATCGTAGTCGATCATCAGAGACAGGTATGAGCTGATCAAATGGAGGCAGCATGGATTTGTGAAGGGTACATTATGCCTGACTAACCTAGTTGAACTTTGTGAGGCAGTGACTAGCAGGGTGGATAGGGTTATGAATATAAATGTTACCTATATGGACCTCCAGAAGGGATTTAATAAGGCTCTGCACAGAAGATTAGCAGCAGAAATATGAAAAGTGATGTTCTCCAAATATCCTCAGCTTTTCACCATAAATATTAATGACTTGGATAAAAGTATTGAGAGTTATGTATCCAGTTAGAGATAACACTAAATTAGTAGGTGCATTATGTTGTATAGCTGGGGCATGAAGTTACAAAGGAACATGTGTTGTCAAAACTGGCAGAAAGTGTTCAATATGGAGAAGTGTGAGGTCATCCACTTTAGATTCAAGTAAGACAAATTTGAACATTTTCTCAATGAAAAGAGACTTGGAACTGCGGAAGAGCAAACAGTTTGAGTGTCCATGTTGTTATAACCAGGTGAGAAAGGTTCCTCTCAGCCTTCACCTGGTCTTACCGTAACAGGGTTTAATTTTTAAAACACTGATTTTAGCTCCCCCTTGATGAATCCTTGTTCACCGCTTTCCAATTATAAGGCAAAGAAACTAGCCCAAACAGGTTTTATTAGGTTTAAAGAAGAAAAGTTGCAATTTATTAAACTTAAACTTTAATTTGGTTGATGCCTACTGATACACAACACGGCCACAGTAGCATGCAAATGCGATACACACATGCAAATAGAGACAGCAAAGAGCAGAAGAAATATAAAGTTGAAACGTTTTAGGCAATATCTGAAGAGTTTTTGTTACGGTTCTTCGAGCTCACTGTAGGATCCTTGATTGTAGGTAGATCTTGCTTTTCTTTGGGACCCGGTATTCTTCTTAAACCTTTTTCATTGTAAGAGACTTTTCTCTCTTGGGGTTCATGTGTCTTCAATGGTTTCAGAGGTTTGTGAGAAAAAGATGGGAGCAGACAGCAGAGATCTTCTCAGTCCAGGAGCAGTCTTTGAGTTCAAACTCTCTGGCCAGTTCAAAAGAAAACCCTGGAACAGTCAGTTAGTCATGTGACCAGCTGATCTAACCAGTCCTGGCCCTTGTGGATTCCATCACCCCAGCAGGCCCTGGAATGTGCTTCCCCACCCGCTCACTGTCCGGTGATCAACATCCATTGTGGGTTGAATGTGTCAGGGAATGGTCCTTTGTGCTTCCAAGTACTGTGTGTTAATATGCAAATATATTTTCCAGCCACGGCTGGTCTGTTTAATAAGTAATTTCCTCACTCCAGCAATAGTTAAAAATCAATGTTCATGACAAAATTAATGTACCTCATTCTTGGCAGGTAGGGGCCTAGCATGACACCTCCACACCCAGTGGAATGAAATGCAATCTGAGAAAAGCACATTTCATTAAAAAGGTCAAGAGAAAATATGATACAGAAAAAAAACATGCACTTCTCTCATTCATTCCCATTCATTCATAAATCCTAAAACCTATTAAAACTGCTCCTTTTTGGCATCCCAGTAAACATGTGGTTTTTGGAGAAGTTTTTTTTCCCAGTTTGGCCATTTTCATGACTGCCTAGGGTGTCTTTCATGATTAGGTTTACTTAGCCCTGAGTTGGAATTTTTTGTGCAGGAGAATCAGTAGCAGGCGGGTCTATCCTGAACACACTATCAGTGCTTTGTTGAGTCATGCAAAGGCTTTTGACTTTCGGGGGATGGGTGGTTCCCTTTTTTCTTTCTGACTGTCGGGGAGGATACTTTGCTAATCTCCCCCTTGTCCCAGAGGGCACTCCTGCCTGCAGGTATTTGTGCAGACTCTACTGCATGGCCTGTGGCACTTTGACTAGGTGAGGTATCACCCTCATGGTTTCTCTGCCACCTAGAGGTATTTGTTGTCTAGGCAGGTTCCTGTGAATGCTGTTAGTAACTCTGGTGGGGTGCTTCTAGTGTCTGCATTCATGTAGGAGGATATGGGGTCTAACGTTTCACATTTTGTGGGCTTGGCTGACCGGACAGTAATGGTTTTCATCTGGGATTCCTCCCAGACTTCCTTTAACCTTCCCTCTTGGTCACTTATTTCCCCTTCCCTTTCTAAACTTTTGCCAGCCTTGTGCCTGCCTGTCCCCTTTTGTTCTTGGGGAACGAACCGTCAGGTCATTGTCCTTTGAACCCAACTGATGTCTATGTGGCCCTTTGCCAGTTTGCCTCATTAAGGGAAAGGGGGCCCAGTCAAAATCCTTGGATTACCTAAACCTAGATAAAATGAATATTAAGGAACCAGCAGACACAGAAGTACTACAGTACCAACTACAGCATCTCGCACTTAGAGGGGAGCGTGTGTTCAGCAGAAATAAAACTTGAAAAGAAAATACATTGCTTTATTGTGCCTGCCTGTCCCGTTTTGTTCTTGGGGGTCCCTTACAGTTCACCAGCCCTCTGCTGGAGGGTCTTCCTAATACCGGTACAGGACTTACGGGTGCAGCTTTCACTGTAGGTTAGGGTTTCCCCTCAACCTGGCACATGTGGCAACTTCTGAAGTACTCCATCACATCTTTGTGGAGTTTTGGCCAATCAAAGTGCTGTCTTATGTGGGCTTTGGTCTTTCCTATACTGGCATGTACAGCCACTGTAGTCTCATGGGCCCTTATTAATATCTCTCTCTGGTACCTCTGCGGCACCACGAACTGGTGAACTACAGTCCACTCCTTGCTGTCAGGTCTGTGAGGAGAACTCCACTTCCATACCTCATTCTTTAAATTGTAGCAATCAGGGAGCCCCTCTGCCTCACTTTCAGGCTGGGCAGCCTATGCTAACTCTTGCAATACTGGGTCGTCTCACTGAGCCTCAGCTAGGGAAAATCCATTTAATTCATTCCCTGGGTCTTCTAACTTTCCAAAGAAAGTCTCAGACCGACTTCATGGTCATCTGCCTGCAGTGCCAGTTCAGTCTCCTCTGGGGGCGCTGGTTTGATCATGGCCTGATCCACTAATTCAGGGAAACTGCAGGGGTCTGTCTCCTGCCACAACCCTGTCTCTCTGACCTCCTGCGGTCTTTCTTTCACTACTGGGAAGGCTACCACTTTCACCTCCAGCAGATCATTACCTAGGAGCAGGTCAACCCCATCCACAGGCAAACTAGGCACGATCCCTACGGTCACCAGTTTCGAAACGAGGTCGCACTCCAGGTGCACCCGGTGTACAGGTACAGGCATACACTGCCCTCCAATACCATTCACCACCATTTTGGTGTTCACTGCACTCTCTGGGGGTAAGGTCAGGCCTTTTCCCAGTAAAAGGGATTTAGTGGCCCCTGTGTCCCTGAGAATTACTATGGGCTTGCTTGCCCCACTCGAGGGGTATGGGCTTACCCTCCCTTCAGACACAAAACCCTGATAGCCTTCAGGAATCCTACTAGCTTTTCCTGCACTTGCTGTAGTAAGCTTCTTGGGTTGTCCTCTTACTGCAGTTAAAGACACAGCTTGCTCTGCTGTGCTTTCCATCAGGTTTGCTTCTTCACTGATGGGCCCTGATTAACCCTACCAGTTTCCAGCAGTCAGCTTTTAAATGCCCTGCTTTATTACAATGGAAGCACACAGGTCTCCGGGTCTCTCTCTCTCTGCTCACAGCACCTTCCTTTTTGGCTAGAGGAGGGCCCCCTGTGTCTCTGCTTTTTTTTCTCCTTGGACTGCATGGGCTCTTATCACCTTCCCACCCTTTGTCCTTTTTGGATTTGTGGGGGTGACTAGGAAATGTTCTCCCCTGGGAAACCGACTTTTAAATTAAAGCAAACTCATCAGCTAGAACAGCCGCTTGCCGGGCTCTCTGAACCCGCTGCTCCTCTACATGGGTCTTTATGGAAAGTGGGAGAGTGTTTAAATTCCTCCAACAGAATTACTTCTCTGAGATTCTCATAGCTGAGTTGTACTTTAAGAGCCCTCAGCCACTGGTCAAAAGCCAGCTGCTTACTTCTTTCAAATTCCAGATAAGTTTGATTAGCTTGCTTCTTGAGGGTTCTAAACTTTTGGTGATAAGCTTCAGGTACTAAATCATATGCCCTGAGGATAGCATTTTTGGTCAGTTCACAATTTGATGAACTCTCATCTGGCAACAGGGAATAAATCTCATGGGCTTGTCTGGTTAGCTTGCTTTGTAGTAAAAGAGGCCATGTCTCAGCTGGCCATTTTAGCTGCCTTGCCAGTTTCTCAAAGGACACAAAAAAATTTTCTACATCCTCCTCATTGAATTTTGGAATTAGTTGAGCTAGTTTTAACAATTCTGTACCCAACCCTGAATTACGCTCCTCCATATTGGCCATGCTTTTGCTGGGGTTTCTCTGTCGCCCACATGTTAACTGAAGCTGCTTCAGCTTTCTCTCTTCGCCCTCTCCCTGGAAGGCTCTTTCTTTCTCCCTCTCCTCTAATTCAAGTTTCCTCTGTTCCAATTGTACCTTTGCTAGCAATACCCTGTCAGAGTCTATTTCAAACCCTGTTTCTGCTTCAGATTCAAGGGAAAAATGATTGGCCACTAGCCTTAGGAGTTCAGACTTCCTAGCCTTGCCACATACAGTGATCCCACACTGCTCAGCCAATTTTCTCAACTCCTCCATAGACAGTGCTTTTAACGTATCCCAAGTTACTCCACCTGGCTTGGGGAGCTACTCGCTTCAGTTGCAGACATGTTAGTATTCAAGCACACACAACCACGAGAAAACCTGGATTGGGAACAATTTGGCTTCCCACTTCCAATTTCATTTGTCTGTGGGTCAACTCCGGATGCTAGCCCCCAAATTTCTGTTACGACCAGGTGAGAAAGGTGTCTAGGGGTCCCTCTCAGCCTTCACCTGGTCTTACCGTAACAGGGTTTCATTTTTAAAACACCGTGTTTTTAGCTCCCCCTTGATGAATCCTTGTTCACTGCTTTCCAATTATAAGGCAAAGAAACCAGCCCAAACAGGTTTTCTTCGGTTTAAGGAATTAGAGTAATGCTGTGAGTGAAATCCTATGGCACATTTTTCAGACAATGGGTACTGGAAATCTGAAGCTCTCCACCAAAGAGACTATAGATGCTGGCTCAACTTAAATTTTCAAGACTGAGATCAATATATTTTATTGGGTAAGGACATTAGAAGTTTCCGTATCAAATCCCTTCAAAATTTTGAAGACCTCTATCAGATAAGAGAAAGTTGGATGGCTACCTAAGAGAAATAGATTTGCAGGGCTACGGGGATCAAGTCCGGGAGTGGGACTGACTGCATAGCTCTTTGGAGAGTCGGCATGGACTCGATGGGCTGAATGGCCTCCTTCTGTGCTGTAAATGACTCTATGACTCTAGATCACCTCTTAGTCTTGAATAAAAGCTGAAAATGCTGCATACTCCGCAGGTCAGACAGCGTCGGTAATAAAAACAAGACATGCTGGAAATACTCAGCAGATCTGGCAGCATCTGTGAGAGAGGAGCAGAGTTAACGTTTCAAGTCAGTGACCCTTCATCAGAACTGACAAATATTAGAAATGTAATAATGTTTAAGCAAATAAAGCGGGGGTGGGGCAAGAGATAACAAAATGCAAGGTGTTGATAGGACAAAGGGTCACAGAGAATAACTGACCAGAAGGTCATGCAGCAAAGGCAAACGGCATGTTAGTGGTGTGTTGAAAGACAAAGCGTTAGTGCAGAGAGGGTGTTAACTGACAGAAAATTGAACAGCCCTGGCCCAAAGCACAAACATGAGAAAAAAACAGTGGGTAGGTATATGGTTAAAAAAAAATGATGAAACAAACTAAAATAAAATAAAGGCAGCATCTGCAGAAGGGAAACAATCAATCTTACGATGAGTTCTAATGAATGGTCATCAACTTGAAATTTTAACTCTTTATCTCTCTCCACAGCTGCTACACGACCCACTGAGTATTTACAGCATTTTCTGTTTTTATTTCAGATTTTCATCAACAATATTTTGCTCCACTTAGTTTTCTCTGAGTTGGTTCAATGTTTCCCAACAGCTGCATCCTCTTAATTCTAGCAACATTATCTTCTGCACTTTCTCCAGTGCTTCAAATTTTTTTGCACTATAGAGACTAGAACTTCACACAATGCACGTGGCCTAACCAAGGTTCTCTATAAATTTAACATGACCTCCCTGCCTTTGTATAGCAATTGTCATGCAGACCACCCCCCACTGCCAAGAATGAGGAATATTAATTTTGTCATAAGAACATTGATTTTAACCTGTTGCTAGAGCGAGGAAATGACTTGTTAAACAGATCAGCCATGGCTGGAAAAAAACATTTACATACTAACAGACGGTGCTTGGAGGGACAAAGTAACTATTCCCTGCTCCAATTTAACCCACAATGGACTTTGAGCACCAGGTATTGTGTGTAACAAGAGACAATCCAGGGTCGGCTAACCTTGGCAACCTGGTTTTTTTCCTGAATTGTACAAAGAGTTTGAACTCAAAGACTTTTTGCTCCTGGAGTGAGAAGACTTCTCCTGTCTGCTCCCATCTCTTTCTCTCAAGCCTCTGGACCCACTGAGGATACATGAACTTCAAGAGAGAAAAGTCTCCTATATCGAACAAGGTTTAAGAAGAATACTGGACCCCAACGAAAAGCAAGACCTACCTACAATCAAGGACTTTACAGTGGGTTCGAAGAACAGTAACCAAAACCATCTTCAGATATTGCCTCAAACTTTTCCACATTATTTCTTCTCTTTTCTGTCTCTATTTGCATATGTGTATCGCATATGCATGTTAGCCTGGGTGAATTGCGTATCCGCAGACGTTAACCAAATTAGGGTTTAAGTTTAATAAAGTTCAACCTTTTTTCTTTAAACCTAAGAAAACCTATTTGGCTAGTTTCTTTGTCTTATAATTGGAAATTAGTGAATAAGGATTCACTAAAGGGGTGCTAAGAAAATGGTGTGTTCAAAATTAAGCCCTGTTACGGTAAGACCAGGTGAAGGGTGAGAGGGAATCCTAAACCCCTTTCTTACCTGGTCATAACACACACTTTATGTCCTCCTCAACTTGCATTGCAACTTTTATTGACTTATCTATCTGTATTCCCAGATCTTTCTGCTCCTCTATTCCCATTTAGTTTCTTGCCTTCCACCAAAATAAACTACGTCACACATTGCTTGACTAGAAAGTGGTAAACTAACAGATAAAATGAAGACCTGCTGCATTATTTTCAACTAAAAAATGTAAATGGGATTCCTTCTTTCTAGTAAATAGGAATTGGAATTTCATGTTAGAGCAGAACATTTCTATAATAGAAAAATTGGGTTTGGTATGTAACTTCCCTACTGAAACCCTCAGGATTTTTATCTCTATTCTATTTTCAATAATGTATCTATAGTTCTCTTCTGTGGAGCTCTGTATTAATTTTAGAGGAGACTTGCTAGAGCAGATAGTATTCTTATTTGTCTTTAAATGCCTCTTCCATGAAGCCCTGTATTCACTTAGAGAAACAGATGTGCTACAATAGTTATTTGCAGCACTGCTACTAATTGGAAGTTAGTGCACAGTAATGATAATTTTGAGAGTTGTTGCTATAGTAAGCACCTACTGTTGGCAAAATAAAACCTATCTTTAATTGTCTTCTTTGAAACTAGGTTCAGCAGATCTTACAGCTTGGTATAATTTGAATTATTGATGTCATTGTGAATGGTGAGCACTATAGGTAGGTGTTGCTTCTATATAGGTTTTACGAGGAGGGACCGGGTATTGCACTGGGCTACATCACAATTGTATAGATTCAATTTTACTCTAGATGGATGGGATCAATCTTTATCCAATTGTAAAGTTATTGGTTTTAATTTAGTAACTGATGTTTCAGTCTACAGTACAAATCTCGTAATGTGACACTTGGATGTCACAACAATAGTTGATGTGGGTGTATCATTGATGCAGTGGGTGTAATTCTGAGGTAGAGCTCAGACTCTTTATTGACACCAATGTGGAAGGAGAGCGATCACCCGCATTGGATGGTTTCTATTAAGCATTTAGGGGTAGTGCTGACCTCTGTTCCCTAATTGTTGAACAAGAGAGTGGCGAGCATTGCTAGATACTGCTGATCCTTCCATCCTAAGACTTCACTTCTACTTTTATTTAGATCCCATTTTATTGCCTGTAAATTTATGGTGTGCTTAGGAAATGAGTGAAGATGAGAAAATACTTAGCTATTTGAATTATTTGTAGATAAACATTATTTAAAAATGAATCTTAATGAAACAGTTAATATATGCAAGCAACAGTATCATACGAACATACAAAATTAGGAACAGGAGTAGGCCATACGGCGCCTCAAGTCTGCTCCGCCATTCAATAAGATCATGGCTGATCTGATTGTAACCTCGACTCCACATTCCCACCTACTCCTGATAACCTTTCACCTCATTGCAGACTTAGGGATTTTCAATATTCTGCCAAATTCTTTGAATATGACTGTGCATTGCTGAATGATGAAACAACCCTTCTGATAAAACTACAGTTCCTCCATACACTAGGGGAACCATACTGCTTCTCTCATGAATGACATTTTTAAAAGATGGCTAGCTGTGCTATACAGCTTTACACAGAATTTTGTTTCATAAATTGATAGTGACTTTTTTGACTCTGTTTTCTAAACAGCACAGAATAACTTGGATGTCGTTTCCTTGAATTGTTTATTTTTCTCCTGTAGTGTAATTATTCACTATTACCTTTGTGAAACTCGTTTTTTGCTGTTTGCTATTTTTCCCATTTCTATATCTCCATTACAGCTGGCTGCTGATGCTCATCTATCCACAGCTGTAAGGACAATATGATTTGGGCCAAAGCTTCACCAGTTCATTGTCCATGTCATGGAATCAGCCAACAAAAATGTGTGCCAGTTTTTTGTGCCTTCCTGACAGTGTTTTGCAATTCGTGTTCTGTGAACTGTACAACATTCCTCATTAGTAAGTCATAAACTGCACCTCAGGTTGAGAAGGCTGTTCATTAAAAAAAACTTGTGGAATTCTAGGCTTTATGTCTCGGTACAGAATATAAAAGCCAAGAGATAATGAGCCTATAGGAAACCTCAATACCGCAGTTAGAATATCGTGTGCAGTGTTGGGCTGCATACTATAGGAAGGAGACTAAGGTTTTGGAGAGGGTACAATGCAGATTCATTAGGATGCTGCCCGGTATGAGGAAATACAGATATGACCAAAGACTTGAAAAACAAGGTATCTTTTCATTAGAACAACACAGATTATGGGGGCTATATTAGAAGCATTTAAAATTATGAAAGAATGGAACATGGTAGATGAAAACAGACTTTGCAGTAGTTGAAGGCTCAAGAATGAGGGGCTCTCGATCCAAGATTAAATGTAAGAGATTTAGAACAGAGGGCAGGAGAACTGTCTTTACAAAGTTGTGAGGCTGCAGAATTCAATTCCAGTGTTAACATCCAAGATTAGATTGGATGATGAAAGAAATGGGGTTGAGAACAGAGTGACCAAATGTTGATTAGAACTGTTTGCTCACGTAGAGGGTAAACGCCGACAATGACTGGGCCAGCTGTTCTGTTCCTGTATCATAATGTCTACATAGCAGCTGTTAAACATGGCCAATGAGGAGCAGACAAAATGGTCAAAACTGAGGCTCAACAATAACTTCCATTACACATCTTTTCCAGAGAAAAGTCTCAACACATTTCTGAGGAGGAAAAAGAGTGGATAATGAACTTCTGTGGAAAACCTAGGAGATAGGGGAAAGCTTGGTCAAAATGAATTGTTTTGAGAAGGCTTTTTAAACAACAGCAAGAGAGATGGCTGGATTTTGGAAGACTGTTCCAGATAGTAGCTGAGATTGGAGTGAGGCTCGAGGGTGTGTGTGGAAAGGATGCACAGCAGACAAGACCCAGAGGACCTGAGGGAGATGAGATGGTATGGTGGGGCAAGATTTGCATATAAGGCAAATATTTTAAATTTATGGTGAGAGTAGGGAGCCAGTAAGGGTTAGCGCAGAATGGGAGTGATGGATGAGGCTTGGGGCTGAATATTGTGACCACTGATCTTATCTGATAGTCCTTGAATTTATATGGCTTCTTTAGCAAGGAAAATGTCCTTAAGCATTATACAAAGGACTACTATCAAACATCAATAACCATTTTTCACACACTTGGGCCAGAAAATTGTTGTTTACAATGGCTGACAGAACGGCTCAAACTAATTGCTAATCCTGCTTCAGGCGGGCGGATGGGCAATTTCGCAATGTGGCAATTTGGTATTGCTTGACAGCTCCCTGTCCCAGCAGAGAAACATATTCTGCAACCTGTAGCCTGGTCAGTAACTCTTCTATTATGTTAGCATGTAAGTGAACAAATGAAGGGTTCACAGGTGAATTCAACCTCATCTATAAGTTTTCCACTATAGACACTGGTCCAAGTTCACAGTTAGGAGTGTTGCACATTTCATTATTTTACAACTGGGAATTGAGAAATTCATATTATAAGTTAATAAAACTTCTTGCTGTTGTTTAATTATCATTTTTAATTAGCCTGATCCATACACTACAACCTAAGCCATAGGGTTAAATTAGGACATGAGAGAACTAGTATCAGTTCCATTGAGCAAATTATGTTCTGTTCAATCCTGAAAAGCATTACTCTACCAGATATTGTACTTAGGTCACAGTTCAAGTTGTAGGGAGCAAGTTCTTATAAACAGGAATGTCTTTTGTAGCTGAGCATGAGAGAAATATCTAATGCAGCCAACAATATTAATGATCAGTTCTGTTGCATTTATTAAGTACACCTACTTCAAACCACGTTAAGTATTTCTTATTTGTATTTAATACAGAAAAATTATAGCTGTTCTTGCAAGGCAAAAATAACTATTACATCGCAGGTATGGATGGGCTATTTTGCTTCTAAGTGAAAATAGCAGTTTGCCCTTAAATCATTGGTTCGATAGCTATACTAATGGAGCATGCAGCTACTTTTAAAACCTGTATTGGGCTGGATTTTTCTGGGGGCTTCTGTTATCTCAGGTGTTGTGTGATTGCTTTTAAGAGTGATGTCCCTTTAAGATCTTAGTATGTTAATGAGATGAGTACCAGGATGCAGTCATGTGACTACATGCCAGTCTCATTCTTTAACAATAACACCAACAGACAAGTCCTCTAAATAGTTAGCTCTGCACGGTATATACTTGTTAGTTGTTTAATAAACCTGTTTGAGATCTTGAACAACTGAACTCCGCGCATCTCATTTATGTTGCAACAGACAACATAAAAAGCTTCTCATTACATAGTGGCAGCTGTGGCGAGAAGACAGAATGCAAGATTGAAGACCACAGGAAACCCGTTTTAAAAGCTAAAAGAGAGAGTTAAAAGAAACACTGGCCCAAACAGTGTAAAGAAGAAAAAAAAACTCACCTCCAACTATAGAAGACAGTGTACTGAACGACAGGCTGCAAATCAATTACTGTGAGTGGGGGAGTCAGTCTGCTGTTGGTTCAGGAACCCCCAGTTTAAAAAAAAAGCATTGAGGTGCTTACAAAGTTGAGTTTCTTTAAAGGCTCAGTGAAAGAAAGAGCAGGGAAAACTCAATCCCTGTCTCAGGCTGATCAATTGTTTTCAAAGACACGCCCCCCGCCCCCAAACACTGATCAGGTCTGCGCTATTACAGCAGGCGCCCGACAGCAAAAAGCATGGGAATCCTCCATCCATGCAACTCACAGATGGAGCTATGAAAATAAACCATCAAATCAATTGAACGCTGAAGACCTTTCATTCACTCAGCCAGAGTTTTAAAAAACTCATTAAAATCACTCCAGCGTGAAGAATTACCTATTGATCTGCTGTATTAACAGACCCTAGCAAAAAACCCTTGAAATGCCTATTGCACAGCTGTATAAACAGACAGACTAGAGTGCTGGAAGCTAGATAATCAAACAAGCTGTTTCTGTCAATCAAAACAGCCAGTCGAAAGAACAGAGATTTTTTTTTCAAGGGAAGCTGTACAGAGTCACAGAATCAGGTCTTAAAGCACATTTAAAGCAAAATAACAGCAGGAAGATGATACCAATTTTCCCACCGTGAACTGGAAAGCTTTGGATACCCTATCAGAGTTCAAACCGTTCCAACAAAGAATGCAATTATGCTTTACAGACCAAATAATTATAGAACCAGAAAAACAAGCTGTAAAAATGATAGCAATTGGAAATGAGGGATTGCATAGAATCAATACCTCAGGCATATCTGAAGAGGACCAGAAAGATCCCACAAAGATATGGAAAGTGCTAGAAGATCATCTCCGATTGAGTGAATTTTAGAATTCACCGCCTAGAATTGATGTCCTACAGGCAACAGCCACAGGAATCAATGGACCAGTTTGTCAGTAGATGCTGTAGCAAGGCCAATGAGTGCGATTTTTCAGACGTTGAACTTTCAGACCGAATGATGGAGCTGATGATTATATCAATGCCCGTTGAAGCATTTCAGAAGGACCCCTTGGAGATAAAGAAAGGTCACAGCATTGATGCACTGCTAGAAGATGGCAGGAAATATGAAGACATTGTAGCTGGACAACAGTACCTGCAAACACTAGGTGTAGCCAACGGTATTGCTACCATAATCAGGTCAAAAAGAGCAACAAGCTGTGTGGTAGGTGTGGTTTGTCCCACTCATGGAAAAATTGTCCTGCATTTCACGACCAGTGTAAGACGTGGTGTAAAAGGACACTATGCAGGAAATCTGGTTCCAAAGTCGCAGCCAGACGTCACAGGACGCAGACAAAAAACAGGCGCAGAAACAGGGCAACAGTAGCAAGGAATGTGCCAGAGACCTGTGTAGATGCAAGCCAATACACGAAGCCCACAACAAAACCGACCTGAGACAAAACCCAGAGAGAAGTAGTTCTCAGACAGAAGGTAATCAGGCATTCCACATTGTGCACCTGACACATCACATTGATGAAGTCAAACAAATGGAAATTTTCACCAATATTAACATCACATGCCCAAAGAAAGCTGGCAAGCATACACTCGGTCAAGATTGACACCAGCTCTAGTGTAAATATCCTACCAGTCCAAATCCTCAAAGATTTGTTGGTGATCAATGATACAACCGACAACTGTCCAGTTATCTGCATATAATGGGTCACTCATCCCTTGCAGTGCACATTAACAATGCAATGCAGATATGGCAAGTCAGCATGGAAACCACAAACATTTTACCTAGTAGACACAAACAGACCAGCAGTGGCAGAACTACCAGTGTGTAAGGACCTCAGCATCATAACTATCAACGAGAGCACTGTGTAGGAGAAATATCCAAGGACCTGAATCCGATTGCAGACTCTGACCAGCATCAAACAATGCAGTCTGGAAATGCAGCAAAAGCACAAATATGCCGCGCCTTCACTTCTGCTGTATAGCGAACCGCCAGCACCATAACAAGCCAGAACAGACAGGTATCTCCATGGGACCGAGTATTCTTCCAACAAGTCCTTGACCTTGGGCCCCAGGCCTTCAGACACTGAGGATGCAGAAAGGCGAAGGGCACGTAATGTCCTGAAGAAGCAGAGGAGGAATGAGTTGAAGCATTGTCTGTTGGCTCTTCGAAATGAGGCGCTGGAACTTTCCAAGAATGACCAGGCCTCAAAAGTGGTCATTTTGAGAAAAGTAACAGGGTATGTTAGCAGGCTGAAGGCAGAGCAACAGAATCTGAATGCAGAGAGGGAGAAAGTTCAGAAAGAACAGCAACAAGTGAGATGCAAACTCCCCGAGACAATATATGGACTTTTGAGCCTCTATATTTGTAAAGTTCATAATCTCTACACCTATGTAAATAATTTTGATTTCTAATTTTGTGTTCTTACTTTTAGCATACGAAACTTATCTTTGAAAAGAAGGGGTATTTTGTGTGATGTGATGTCTGTTTATTTTTTAGTATGCTAATGAGCTGAGTACCAGGATGCAGTCATGTGACTACATGCTAGTCTCAATCTATAACTAACACCAAGAGGCAAATCCTGTAAATAGTTAGCTCTGCATTGTATATACTTGTTAGCTGTTTAATAAACCTGTTTGAAATCCTGAGCAACTGAACTCCACGCATCTCATTTATGTTGCATCAGACAACATAAAAAGCTTCTCATTACATAAGGGTTTGAAAGGGTTAATGTCTGGGTCAGTGAGTAACACCTCCCAATGTGATGTAAGAGATCACATGAGAGAGACTTGTGGAGAAGAAGCAGCATGGCATCAGAGGAATCGGTCATACTTGAGTGAAGCTGTGTATAGTTCTTAGTAAGAAATGAATTATTGTTAAACCTGCTGAAGACTCAGTAATCTCTCTGAGCTAGACTAACCAAATATACAACAGCTTTGGGATCTCAACATTGGGACCAATTGGGGGTCCTGAGCCCTTACTCGTTGGCAGCAAGACCAGCTCAGCAATCTTCCGGGAGGCCACCTCCTATTTGGCTGCCTCAGCAGTTGCCATCCTTATCTTGATGCTGCAAGCTCAATCAGAGGGCTGGCAGCTCTGCAAACTCAGCAGCCCCACTAGGTGAGGCCTCAACATCGACGCGCCCTCGCTAACTTGCACAGTAGTGAAGAAGTAAACAAAATCTAGGCCAGTAGGTACCTAGGGTTGAAGGGGAAACCCCTCCACTGGCTTGGGCTCGGTTGAGATTGCAGTCTTTCATGCTCACAGCCCTGTCCATAAGGCATGGAGCTTTTTATGCCGTTGGCCACCCAACCTGCCACAGGGAGGCCACCACACAGAGGTCGCTTACATTGAGCTGACAGCCTCCACACGTGCTGGGAAACTGCTCCACTGGTGGCAAAATGCTGGAGAGGCCACAACTGGGGTCTTAACAAACGTAACTGGCTGCCCACCTTATCAAGTGGGCAACTGATCCGATTCCCAGCTCACCCCGGGAAGTTCTCTGGTGGCGAGAATGCATCAAGGAGCTGTCACAACATGACTCTCCCTATTCTCCCACTCCCCAGCATATATGTCTGCCATCACAGGACCAGGAAAATTCAGCCCTCTGTCAATTATTACATGACCTCTGCAATGTTGTTCATCTCTGTTGTTTATTGAATGTTATTTCACGTGACAATTATCCAGCAGTATTTTCATATGATATGTTAATCCTAAATATTAATTCACCATAGTACAAGAGGATTGTGGTTGAATTTAAATTCTGAATTAAGTGAACTAAAGGAAAAACAAAAGTTTTCATTTATACAGTGCTTTATGCTACCAGGACATTCCAAGGCACTTTACTTCCAATTAATTACTTTTTGAAGTGTAGTTACTGTTGTTATGTATGTCAATTTGTGCACAAATGTGCTTTTTGGTGGTGTTTGTTGAGGGACTCGAGGAATATTGCCAGGACACTGAACAGCGGAGAACATTCCCCTATAGTGCCATGGGATCTGTGTCCACCAGAATAGACGGGACTTCAACTTAATATCTCATCCAAAAGACATGATCTCTGACAGTGCAGCATTCCCTTGATACTGTACTAATATTATGGGCTCAATTCCATTATAACGATCTGAATCCACAACCATCTGACTCATGCTGATATTTGGCTGGTAGCACTCATTGCTGGTGAGAAGAATGTGAGTTCACGCTGTACAATGGACTTGCTCAAATCAACATCATCTTAATCTGGAGAAATTGACAGCTATTGCCGAATTGAAAATCATCTCTGCATTTTTTTAGATATTGTCTAACTGTAAAAAGAAATATTTTCCCCCACTAGTACAATGAATCAAAAAATTAGGGAAAATATTAAGTTTGGAGAAAATACTTTGAACCATATTTAATGTAGATTCATTTTAAAGGAACTAAGTGTGCTGCAACATGAAATTACCACATTTTTACAACGAAAGTTAATTGACCTTTCTTTAAACTGCAGAACTGAAAGCAGAATAATGTAATTACATTTAATCTGTGTGTTTGTGCGGGTGAAAAGTTCATTTCAAGGAAATATTGATTTTAAAATAGATTTCAAGTGTTTGGTAAGTAGAATGGAACTTAAAAATCAATTGCATCCAAACAAATTTATTGACACAGAGCAGAACATTTGATAAACCTTTCTAAATTTTAGACTAGAGTACATTTGTCTAAAAGTCATAAATGATAAATAACATGTTTGTGAAATGCAATGTTATAATTTTGACAGTATTCATTTGAAGATGAAAATTTGTGAAACATAGGCCCTGATATTTACTGGGTTGGGACTTCCAACCGGGGAAAGGCATTCTGGTCTGGGTTTCCCCAAACACCATGGAGGGTGTGCATGGGGAGGTGGTGGCGTATGGTAATGTCACTAGACTAGTAACCCAGAGCCCCAGGCTAATTCTCTGGGGGTATGGGTTTGAATCCCACCATAGCAGATGGTGAAATTAAACTCTGCCACTGAAAGAGGGAGCTGTACCATTGGGATTACCTTCAGGACCAGTGTCCTGGTGAATTGTATATCTACAGCTGTAGAGAGGGCTTTAAACTAAATAGTTGGGGGGTAGGGTTCAGGTGAGGGGAAATTTAGAAAGTTAACGAGAAAGGGCAAGGCAATAGTGCAGGGTAGTAATACAGGTAATGATAATCAGAGGGTAACACAATGGGACAGAGCCTAAAAACATAACAGTGCACGAGCAAATAAGGTCAGAGTAGGGAAAAATGGTAAAAAGATAGAATTAAAGGCGCTTTATCTGAATGCACGCAGCATTTGTACCAAGATGGATGAATTGATAGCACAAATAAAAATAAATGGATATAATATGATAGACATTACAGAGACATGGTTTCAAGGTGACCAAGGCTGGGAACTAAATAGGCAAGGGTATTTAACATTTTGGAAGGATAGGAAAAAAAGAAAAGGAGGTGGGATAGCTCTGTTAATAAAGGATGTGATCGGTACAGTAGTGAGAAATCATCTTAGCTTAGAAGATCAAGATGTAGACTCAATTTGGGTGGAGATAAAAAATAACAAAGGAAAGAAGTCACTGATGGGAATAGCTTATAGGCCCCCTAGGTGTGACTGCCTCCTGGAACAAAGTGTCCAGGTAACCTTCCACCTCCCTGATGCATTGTAGTGTCTGAATCTCAAATTGCAGCTCATCAACTCTGAGCCAAAATTCCTCAAGCTGCAGACACTTACTGCAGATGTGGTTGCAGTGGCTCACACTGGTGTCCACCAGCTCCCACATGCTACAGCTACAACACATCACCTGCCCTGCCAACTCTATTGTATTTTATTTAACTTTGGTTTCAAGTTTAGAAATATCACTTAATAATTTGTATTTATATTCAGTACTAGCTAAGCTACAAATTTAATACTTATATCTCCACAGTACCAGTTTAAACTACTGCTTCAGTTTAGAAGGAAAATAAAAACTTAAAACTCCCCAACCAATTACCTACCTGCTCACCTAATTAATGCCTCTGTGCTTCAGTTCTCAGCTCTCTTTGTCTCCAGCTCCCACTCTTGGATCACTGCTTTTTCTGTAAAAGACCAGAACAGCACTTCCTTCCTCACTGCTCCAAATTCCCATACTTACCAAATTCCCGAGTTAAGCACTCAGTCAAGCAGAACTTTGTGCTACTTACTTCTAGAAGATCTACAGATACTAATGGATAGATGAGTGAAGTGGTGAAAGATTATGGAATGAAAATTAATGTAAAAAAGACACAAGTTATGAAGATTGGAAGAAATAATGGTGGAAAAGCCGAGGTCAAGGCAATTGATCAACAGCTGGAACAGGAATCACAGTGTAAGTACCTGGGAAGCATCTTGTGAGAAGATGGCTACTGCCATAAAGAAATCGGAGCTAGAATCGCAATAGCAAAGAATGCATTCTCCAAACATGAAGAATTGCTCAGTATAGGAATGAAAAGTGATCTTAAGAAAAGAATTATCAAGAGTGTAATTTGGAGTGTCTTATTGTATGGGGCTGAAATGTGGACCTTGAGAAATTCAGACATCCAAAGATGAGAAAGTTGTGAAATGTGGATCGGGGAAGGATGGAGCGAGTCACCTGGAGAGAACACGAGCAATAATGAAGTTCTCAGGATGTGGAGTAAGATGGATAGTTCGTGAATATCATCAAGGAAAGGCAACAAGGTTGGATTGGTCATATTCTAATCAATGAGAACGTTGTGATGGAGTCTGTGGTATGAGATCATTGCGGGAGCATGCACAGACTATTTTTTGAACAGATGACATGCTGAATTCTGTTAAGTGCATTGACTCTGGTTTCAAAGTTTGTTAATTTTGAGATAATCCTTGACTTGAAAATGGAACTATAAACTTCAGGTGTTACGACCAAGGTGGGAGTAATGCACTGTTTATTCAGTCCCACTACTCCACAGGTCACAGCATATCAAATAAAGTTTCCTACCTACCGAAGACTAGCCAAATTAAACACACTATTTTTCCACCAGAATAAATGAGAAAACTCCTTAATCCCTTGACCCTCGTACACACAAACATACATTCAAAAGAAATGGTTAACCAGTTTCAAAAGGGTGTTTTACATTACAACTGTTTCTTAGGAATAGAAGGAATAATAAAAATAATGGAGGTTCACGTTTCTCATAGGTTGTTTCCAATACGGTGAGGTATCCCAGAGTTGAATAGTCGGATGCCACCTGAAGTCTCTCCAGGCAAGGTATATGAACAGTCTGTGATGGGTAGGTGTTCACGGCAATTTAACTACTGCAGGCATCACATGGGTCTCCTATCTGGGGTATAGCAAGAGGTCTGCTTAGGTTTCGAAGCAGCAATTTAGCAGAAGAAGAATTCTTCAGATTTCAGGATTTTCTTAGAACACAGGAGGCAGCAGGAATCTGCTACCTTTCAACTGCAGGATTCCTTTTCAAGAGATGCAAGTCTCCTTTACAGAGAGAGGTAACACTTTCTGGATCTGGTCTCTCTGGCTCCAGGCAAGTCAAGAAAAGATTTCATACGCCTGCTCTTTGCCCAATTCACAGGCTTTTAAAGGGTTCAAAGTGAAAAAAGAACCTTCCTGAACATGGTCACATGTCCAGACACAGTATCTCCCCCTTGTCACTCAAGCTGCTCTGAAGAAAGCTCAAACCCTTGTGATTTCCTTGAAACTGCTGACCTTCCTGACCTTTTACAAGTTTAACTTCCTTTCAAAACACACATAAAGTTCAACTCTTTGTTCTGAACTTACTTTCAAAACATTTCTTGATTTCCAATTATTTTTGCAGACATCTTTTTTCAGTTTTTTTTTAACCTATAGAAGTCCAAGATTTTAGTGCAAAAATAACATATTTTGTGACACAGGGTTCTGGAGAAACAAAACTGGTTGGAACCAGATGTAACAAACACAGAATCATTTGACCAGCGACACATGACTAGAGTCTTTCAAGCTCCGATTTCAGGGATTGCAGGGTGGAAGCCAAGCCACTGAGACTGAAACCTGATTCCGGGAGCTGGCCATTGGCAAATAGAAGTGGCGGCAGCTGTTTTTGGTGACTTAAAGAGTTACTAGTGGAACTATGCCATTAAGACTGTTGGGAGCAGGACTGAGGTTATTCAAAAGGCGACAAGACTGAAACATTGAAGGGAAGACAATATATCGGAATTCATGTCTTGGAAGAAAGGAGTTGAAAATCTACCTGAAAAAGTTCAGAGTTTTGAGGAACTTTTGTGGCTGTTTGGTGCCATTTTTGCTGAGTGCCCAGTAAATCCGTGAGATCTATCTTTGTTACATCTGATAATTAATGTTTAATCTGTAAACTATATATATTGACTGTGATTTGTCTGTTATTACAGTCTGAGTTAGATGGATTTTGGTTTGATTGTTGGAGTAAATTTATCAAACTGAAAACTTGTCCATTTTGTTTTTCTATTGGGGTCGGTCAGTAAATTCAATTCCTTTGCTTTGTTGACATTCATGGGGATTATAACAACTTGCTGAAGGAGATGATTGAAGAAAGATGAGAGGCATGTAGAACAATGGGAAGAAAGAGAATGATGATGTTTGATAACTTGAAATTGAAAATGGGAGGCTCCTACAAGCTACTGAAGAGGAAAGCACAAGACTGCGAGGCATGAAGAAATGAGCAGAGGACCTGCCCTTAGACAAATCACTATAACATAATATTGAAAAGTAGGTGCAATAAAGGAAAATCACCAAAATGTGCATCAGTAACAACCACACAATAGCAAATGATGTGATTACATAAAGTCCAGTCTGTAAAGATCAAAGCCATTCCATAATCACAAAGGCCTGGAATTAGCTACAGTGGCGATATTGGTGACAGAACTTGTAAGTTAGACCATAGTGCTTCTGGATCTGCCAGTGGTGAGTTTACACCACAATTTGCTGCGGAGCTGATTAAAATGTGCTGCAGTGCATATGGTGGCAATGTATTGATACCACCATCAGAGTCACTCGTGCCATAGAATGAAGGGCTAGAGGAAAGACCATCTTTCCTGTTTTAGCTACCAACCACCTATACTGGTTATAATCCCAGCCATTGTGCTGCAGAGCCGTGCTGAGCAGAGATAAAGCAATATTAAATAGAGAGGATAAATTGGGGACTCATTCCCAGACTGCCTACATGTGAGTCAGGATGGCGTTGATGCAGCCTAGAAGCAGATTGCCTAACGCCATTATGGTTATGGATGGCACATGGCCCAACGTGGACTCGAGAACAAATAACATGGAGAATTTCATAAAAGTCACCACAATAATCTGTCAAACACTCCATCTTTATAGGTTAATAATTTAATTTGTTAGTCAGATCTACCGTTTTCACAGAAGATGCCTACAAACGCTCTCCCTTTCTGAATTTCATGCCACATTGATTTTGTGAACCTAACTCATATAGCCTATTCAGGTTGCACCCTCAGTTCTTTTCCCCCTGTTGTCAGCAGCAGTCTTTGTTGTTAGCAAATCCAAAAGTCCAAATTGCATTATATATATCTTTTGTAATCACTTGTTAAATTGACAATATTTGATAATGTACTCTTCAGCTGCGGGAGGCTTTCCAGACTTTTTCATAAGTTCTGGTAAATTTCATGTTGTGAGCTTTGATGTTATTTTGCTTTGGTTGCTGAGAACTTTTGTGTCATATAGCAATAGTGCACCCAAATGTCATGAGGCTGAGCAACCCTTTTTATTTGGGTGGATTTTTTAGCTGTGCTTGGGAAATTGAAACCTATTCGGTGTAGTAAAGTGGAAAAAAGGGCATCGGATTTCTGCCACACTGTGCTGTCCCAGGATTTTCTGGAGTTCCCTCAAAGGTAGGTGGCTGGGGCCTATGTCTGAAGTAGTGTTAGGAATCAGTGGTCATAGTGGCAGCCTCAAGAGGGAGGTCAAAGCAAAGGTAAATTTTTGCTGGCCCACCTCCCTTCCTTCACCAACCCCCTCCCCCACCTCACACATAGATAATAATCGGGGGCCTGGAGAACTACAGCCAGGAACACCGCTGCAAGTCTCTGACTACAAGACACAGCCAGGAAGATGAAAATGATTCTGTCTTATAATAAATACAGTGCACCTCAGATGTGCTATGCCTATCAAGTGCCAAGCAGGCTTCCACAGAGGAGACAATTACATAAATTCAGGACATTTGTGTTTTGTGCCATACTGTCAGTTATATTATAAAGTGTCAGTATTTGGATTTTTTGTTAGGATTTATTTCAAGTGCAATATAATGGGTTGTAATACTTGAGCTTTCTCAAGCAGGTGTTTAGTTTAGTTTAGTTTAGAGATACAGCACTGAAACAGGCCCTTCGGCTCACCGAGTCTGTGCCGACCATCAACCACCCATTTATACTAATCCTACACTAATTCCATATTCCTACCACATCCCCACCTTCCCTATATTTCCCTACCACCTACCTATACTAGGGGCAATTTATAATGGCCAATTAACCTATCAACCAGCAAGTCTTTGGCATGTGGGAGGAAACCGGAGCACCCGGTGGATACCCACGCAGACGCAGGGAGAACTTGCAAACTCCACACAGGCAGTACCCAGAATTGTTGTTTCTCAGAACAACCTTTGTAAACTCCACTGAAGTTCTGACCTGCATCAGATGTTCTATTGGCTAGAGCATGAACATTTATAAAGCAACTTAGAATTTTTTTTGAATATTTAAATTATCATCAAAATAATATGAATGTTGGAATCACCTTGCTTCTCCCGCCTGTATCTATCTATAGACAAAACAAGGCATTTTTATAAGATAATTCACCAAGGTAACAGTGCCCCCTTAACTGATTTTTAAATCCATGCTACCCTTTTAATTGACCTCTGCACAACTGTTATTGAAATCCTTCCTCATATAGATGATCAAGTTTCTACCGAAAAGCAGATTCACTTGGTGCTAAAAATAGCCCCAGTACATTTTTGTCATGCATGTGGCAGATTGATGGGATGAGATTTCATACGTGAACAGTGAAAGGTTTCTAAAACAAACCCAGGGGTCAGAAATTAAAAGAAGGGCAATCCATTCTGGCTGAAGTATGGATGTCATAGATGCAAGAAAGTTACAAGAAAACCGCGTTGGGTACAATACATTTAGTTTAATCAACAATGAATGCATTTTACTCAGGAAAGTTTCACAATCTTATTATGAGATGATGGATAAATTGACAATGAAGCTATCCTGTCTAGAAATAAAGACAGTTCCCACCAACAAAATGTATTTCTTGGAATTTTGTTTGGAAATCAGCTAATATGAGCCTGCTACATAATCCAATTCCCTGAGTGCCAACATTTTGATACTTTTGAATCTGACAAATTTCCTTGGCTATTTCGACCTGTGTGGACATAAAGCACATGTTTTATAACTGTGGCTTGAGGTCTTCTTCCTTTAGGTGACCAGATGTCTTACACTGTTAGACTGGAAGTTCTGTAAGCATTAATCCTCTGAGAGGCCCAGGAATGTCTCCCTTGGTCACCACCCTTGCATCCAGTAGTATTTCCTGGTTTTCCTCCTTCAGCTCTTCCTCCATACAACACATAAAGGAGGATCCCAACGGGTACCCTCATCCTGCACCTAACAGTGGTATCCTCCCAGCAGCCACAAATACCAGAGCACCCAAAACAAAAGGATTTTAACTACAAGGTTAGATTGGGGAATCTGGGGTTATTCTCCTTGGAGTAAAAGAGATTGACGGGAGATTTGATAGAAGTGTACAAGATTATGACACGTTTAGATAAGATAGACAAATAAAAGCTGTTCCCATTAGCTGATGGTCCAAGGACTAGGAGACACAGATTTAAGGGTTTGGGCATGATATATAGGGGGGATGTGAGGAAGAACGTTTTACGCAGCAGGTAGTAATGACCTGGAACTCACTGCCGATGAGGGTGGTGGAAGTGGAGAAGATCAATGATTTCAAAGGAAATTGGATGGGCACTTGAGATAAATAAACTCGCAGGGCTACAGGGATAAGCGGGGGAATGGGACTGATTGGATTGCTTTACAGAGAGCTGGCATGGACGTGATGGGTTGAATGTCCTCGTTCTGTGCCATAATGATGCTATGAAACTATAACAATGCAAATCTCCTCTGTCAGACACTTATCTGATTTGCTGAATCAAGCCTCTTAACACTATAGCTTTTCCCTTTGATTGGGGCAACTTGCCTAGGACAAGTGTTGGTCCTGGAAGGTGAGCTTCATCTCTTTAAATCATCAAAAATAGCAAATTTGTATGTTAACACTTCCCTGTGGTGCAATGCCAAAGGTGCCTTCATTGTGCTCCTGGCTTTATTGCTTCTCTGCTCCAAATGGTCCTGTGGTGCTTCGGAAATTGGGCCTAAATATCTATAGGTGCCAAGGGAACTGGCCTGGTGAAGACGAGATGATTCAAAACTTGAAACCTCTCCAAGTGATATCTTCTGCTTCCTATTTTCTGTGGGTGAATATCTACAATGGTCCCACCCACCACCACCATACATAAAATCTCTCAAAGCAGTTGAAATTCTGCTCCCATGCAAAAGTAATATTTGCGAGTAATATAGTGTAGGCTGAATTTTGCCTACATAGGTGAATGTAAAGATCCTATGGCACTATTCAAAGAGAAGCAGAGAAATTCTCCTGGTGACCTGACCAACATTTATGCCTTAATCAACATCATTAAGAACAGATTCAATCGGACAGATGGATAAAGGAAATGGAGTTAATTGGAAATGGGCGAAGGGTGAGTAAATGTGATCAGAACTGTTTACTTGTATGGAGGATAAAGACCAACTGACTAGGCCAACTGGCCTTTTCCAATGTTGTAATTTCTATGTATAATAATTCAAAAAGTTAGCTGAGTCATAATCTAACAAATTCTGACCATCAGTTCCACCCAAATGAATAACCTGTCTTTTCAGTTTTGGATGCATACAGATCTGGTGTGCATTTCTAGCTTGTTTTTAGTTGTTAATCCAAAAAAATAGTTAACTCTAGGAGGAAACTGTTTACTTTGACATGGTTGGCAATTTATCTTTAATCACTCTGAGGTTGAATTATGGCTATAACAATTTTACTTTATATTACAAAATACGAATATGAATATCTATCATCAGACCTTGTATCAAACCCATCCTTTAATATTTCTTCTGGATATTGTGATGTTATCGGGACTGGAGTGAGGTTTAGCTGAATTTTGTAAGAAATATGAGGCAAAGACTAAGACAGCATGATGTTGAACATAATGGAGTCGTCTTTATTCTGTTTTTGCTTTCACTTTCTCTCAGCTTCTTCTGCTGGCTCATGTGTGCATGATAGCCTCTAGTGAACAATCTGTACAATGCAATTCTTAAAACACTACAGATATTATGCGGCTTCATTACTTTTTATTGCAATTTTAATTGACAGTTTTAAAACAATGTTGCTTTCCATTACCTTTCATTTCCTTTGAATTGTGATGTAAAAGTACTATCTAGTTTAATTTTTGCAGATGTGACTGCTGGTGAATGTCAAAGTATATATTTGAACATGTTTATGAGTAGTGATGTCAACCTTGGCTCATTGTTAGCACTCGTGTCTCTCAGTCAGAAGATTGTGAGTTTAAGTCCCACTCCAAAGACTTAAGTATAAAAATCTAGGTTGACACTTCTGTGTAGTACTGAGAGAGCACTGCACAGTCAGAGGTTCTATCTTTCAAATGAGATGTTAAACCCTGTTTGCCCTCTCAAAGCATGTAAAAAAAGATCCTATGGCTGCAAAATACTTGGAAACATTGAGGTTGTGACAATTGCTATATAAATGCAAGTTCTTATAGGCAATGTTAGATGACTGTTTTAGGGAACTATATAAAAACATTATAGATCAAACTGTGTATCATAGCGGGCTTTCAACAATTTGTGCTTTATCAGGCACTATATACCCATGGTGTTTAATGCAGCACTATTGTGTTTTATTATGAAATTTATACTTGGTCAGTGTTTCCTGCAGATTTAGTAAAAATAGTATAACTTATTTTACAGTTGTTTCATTAAGAATATTTTCTACAGGACTTCAATGATATATCATTAATGTACTTGATACCTACTGTGATAGATAAGTTTGCACTCTGTTTGCAATTCTCCTGACAGTGAGTCGTGCATCTTGACTGGACCATTAGAGGGAGGTGTCGAGCACAAGTGAAGTACTGTTCTGAGGTTCTAGTTGGCTACCATAGACTGATATTGGAAGAAGCCTAAACAAATTATCTGCTTTTCCACTCAGTTGAAGGGTATATAACCTGGCAATTGTAAAGGAAATGAGGGACAAATCACAAAGAAAGGAAACTTCACTTGTCAATAGCTTTTGTGAAGAGTCGTCATTCCCATTTTTACTCACATTTGCTAGGAATTAGTGAAGTTATGGCAGCCAACTGGTAGAACCCAGGAGAAATTCCTGCTGTTAAGATTAGATTAGAGATACAGCACTGAAACAGGCCCTTCGGCCCACCGAGTCTGTGCCGAACATCAACCACCCATTTATACTAATCCTACACTAATCCCATATTCCTACCAAACATCCCCACCTGTCCCTATATTTCCCTACCACCTACCTATACTAGTGACAATTTATAATGGCCAATTTACCTATCAACCTGCAAGTCTTTGGCTTGTGGGAGGAAACCGGAGCACCCGGAGAAAACCCACGCAGACAGAGGGAGAACTTGCAAACTCCACACAGGCAGTACCCGGAATCGAACCCGGGTCCCTGGAGCTGTGAGGCTGCGGTGCTAACCACTGCGCCACTGTGCCGCCTCAGAGCAACTAACGGTGGGCGTTGCATGCTGCTTCGCTAGTGCCATCCACATCCCAAGAACAAATAACTTTTAAAAAAAATTAAAAAATAATATGGGGAAATGGGATGAGATATCTTCAGTTCAAGAGCTAGCAGGGATACTATGAGCCTATGAGCTGAAGATGCTGCAACGTCTAAGCTTTGATCTATGTATGGATTGTGCACTACTTTTTAACTGTCATCTATGTTAATCATTGATTGACTAACGCAGGTTGCATTTGCAACAGATAATACCAGTTTTTCCCTTTCATGTAGCAGCTGTCAGGAAATTCCTCGGAGCTGATCCTACTCCATTGGTGTTACTTTGCCAGAAGTGCAATGGAAACCTCGTTTACCCATGTCAATAAGAGTTCCGCTGCACTTATGACGAAGTAACATCAACAGAATGGGAACAGCTCTGAAGAATCTCCTGGACAGAGAATTCAGATAACTAGTAAAACTTACTCCCAGCTGTGGCAAGCAAATTCAAGTAGCAGGACTGGGATTAAAACCCAAACCATCTAATACAGAGGTTAACACTCAAGCTCTAAACTCCAATGCTACTGTTAATTATTGAATAGTTGGGACTAAGGACATATTGGGTCCAGGCCTGTGCTACAGATATCCGCAGGGCCTTAAGAGTAGACCCGTCTCTTACATCTACACTGGAAATTCCCACAGCCTCCTGAGGACTTGGCATAACTTTGGAGGCCTGCATGCTAAGTGAAAAGGCATGTCAGCCTTTTCCAGACTGCAAGTGGAGGATACCATGGGGGTCCAGGTCAGAGAAGTAGCCTGGACCTCTGAAGATTACAGTAAGTTAATTTGTATTTGTGTGATTCATGAGGGCCTCTTAAAAAAGGGTGTTGCTTGGGCGATCTTATGCGTTTCTGATGGGGTGCCAACAACTCCCATCCAAGACCTGATTTCCTGGCAGCTTGGGGCTGGTGGCTGGTCAAGATGCACCCCTAGTGCCTGCTGGCACCTTGCTAATTCTTCATGATCCTGTATACTTCGACAGTGTCAGCAGTGGAAAGCACCAGTAGTACATCTAGTAGTAAATGTTGGGAATCACAATCTGTGAAATTTTGTGGTCAGCGTTTTTAAATTCTGGTCCATCAGAAAAACATAACCATAATTAACAAATGTATTTTATTGTCTTGTATTTAAAACTCTCAATGAGAAATACTGGGCTTTTAAGATTGTTAACAATGAGCACTTTTGTAATGTGCATGGTTTCAAACAAGCCAAATCCAAGATTTCACTCCAGACGAGCACTGAAATGATTGGCATGTTAAGCAGCGCTTTTAAATAATGGTGTGTATGTAGCTTATAACATCAAGCCCATAAACTCTAAGGGTGGAGCATTTGATTTGAATTAGAGATACAGCACTGAAACAGGCCCTTCAGCCCACCGAGTCTGTGCCGACCATTAACCACCCATTTATACTAATCCTACACTAATCCCATATTCCTACCACATCCTCACCTGTCCCTATATTTCCCTACCACCTACCTATACTAGGGGCAATTTATAATGGCCAATTTACCTACCAACCTGCAAGTCTTTGGCATGTGGGAGGAAACCAGTGCACCCGGAGGAAACCCACGCAGGCACAGGGAGAACTTACAAACTCCACGCAGACACAGGGAGAACTTGCAAACTCCACACAGGCAGTACCCAGAATTGAACCCGGGTCGCTGGAGCTGTGAGGCTGCGGTGCTAACCACTGCGCCACTGCTGCTCCATTGTCCAATGACAACCAGATAGCTGTATTACAAACTTTAATTGTTCAATCATTCACCTTCAGCACCTTATTTGTACATTGCTTTTGAATATTGAACATTGCCAACTCTGCCTCACCACCACCTCTCTCGACGACGACTCTGTTGCTGATTATCAGACTGCTTATCCAACATCCAGTACTGGATGAGTAGGAATTCACTCCAATTAAATATTTGGAATACTGAAACCTTTTCTTTAAGTCCCCGTTCCAAACTCCAGTCTCCAGCTACCTATTTCATCCTTCTTCCTTTGGGTCAAAATCCTGGAAATCCCTTCCTAACAGCACTGTGGGTATACCTACCCCAAATGGACTGCAGCGGTTCAAGAAGGCAGCTCACCACCACCTTCTCAAGGGCAATTAGGGATGGGCAATAAATGTTGGCCTGGCCAGTGACGCCTACATCCCATGAATGAATTAAAAAAAACAGTCTGCGATTAAGCCAGTCTGTTCACAATCTTGGTGTTATATTTGCCCTGAGATGAACTTCCGACCACATGCTCATGCCATCACTAAGACTCCCTATTTCCACCTCCATAACATCGCCCAACTTCGCCCCTGTCTCAGTTCATCTGCTGTTGAAATCCTCAATCATGCCTTCATTACCTCTAGACTTGATTATTTCAATGCATTCCTGGCTGGTCTCCCACATTCAACCATCCATATACTTGAGGTCATCCAAAACTCTGTTGCCTGTGTTACGACCAGTTGAAAAAGGTGTCTAGGGGTCTCTTTCAATCTTCACCTGGTTATCTTGTAACAGGGTTTTAATTTTTAAACACTGTGTTTTGAGCTTTTCCTTGGTGAATCTTTGTTCACTGCTTTCCAATTATAAGGCAAAGAAATGAGCACACCAGGTTTTCTTAGCTTTAAAAAAGGAAAGTGAAATTTATTAAAACTTAAACTCTAATTCGGTTAACATCCACGGATGTATGACACACCCACGCTCGCATGCACGCATGCAAGTAGGGACAGAAGAGAGCAGAAGAAAAATAAAGTAGAGAGATTTGAGGGAATATCAGAAGAATTTCTTTGTTACTGTGCGTCGAGCTCACTGTAGTCATTTTGTAAGTAGTCTTGCTTTTCGTTGAGGCCCAGTATTCTTCTTAAACCTTGTTCACTGTAGGGGACTTTACTCTCTTGGGGTTCATGTGTCTTCAATGGGTCTTCAGTTCCGTGAGAAAGAGATGGGAGCAGATAGGAGAGAGGTCTTTTCAGTCCAGGAGCAAACAGCTTTCTGAGTTCAAATTCCCTGTGGCAAGTTTAGTTTAGAGATACAGCACTGAAACAGGCCCAACGGCCCACCGAGTCTGTGCCGACCATCAACAACCCATTTATACTAATGCTACACTAATCCCATATTCCTACCACATCCCCACCTGTCCCTATATTTCCCTACCACCTACCTACACTAGGGGCAATTGCTAATGGCCAATTTACCTATCAACCTGCAAGTCTTTGGCATGTGGTAGGAAACCGGTGCACCCGGAGGAAACCCACGCAAACACAGGGAGAACTTGCAAACTCCACACAGGCAGTACCCAGAATTGAACCCGGGTCACTGGAGCTGTGAGGCTGCGGTGCTGACCACTGCGCCACTGTGCCGCAAATTAAAAAATAAACTCCCAGTCAAGCAACATCTTGGGCTGGATTTTACCAAGCCCTCGACATTGGGCTCGATGGAGGGGTGGGGTGCCAAATGATGGGACTGGCAGCAGTCAGCCACATAAGCCGACGCCGGGAGTGCCTGGCCTGATTCTCCCGGCGGAGGTGAGGCTTCGTGGTAGCACCCCTGCCGCTGGGTGACAGGGACCTGGATTTTAATATTTATATTAATTACATGCATAAAGTTAAATGGACTTGCCTTCAATCATTTGGGCACGCCGTGATCTTTGGCAGGGTGGCCGGCACTCCCATGCCTTCAATTCCCCTTTCGGGGAAAGCTGGCATGACACTGGTGGGGAGGGAGGCCGCGTTAAGATTGTCAGTGCGGGAGTGGGGAACGGGGTCAAATAAACGTAATGGGTGTAGGGGACGGTGGGAAGGGGTAAACTTCAAACTCTGTGTAGTCTGGGGGCGGGGAAGGTCAGATTTGAAAGGTAAGTGTTTTGTTGGGGGGGGGAAGAGGGAAAATAGTTAATGTAATTGTTATTGGGGGCTGGTAAAGTGGCGTTAGAAATTTATTTAATAAATTTTGGGGGGGTATATCTTTAAAAATTCAAATTGACCAGCAGGGGTGGCTGGCCTTTAAAAATGGCACCAGTGCCTGCGCACAGGCAACTGACGCCATTTCTGGCGATGGACAGTCCACCCCCTCCACGTGATTGGGGGCAGTTGGGCCACCCCAGCTACCTAAATGAGCTGCCGTGCATGAGATTGCGGTGGCTGTTTGGCATGTGGCCTGCATGTGCGGACTGCCATTTCTTGAACTCTCCACCTCTCTTAAAATCCAGCCCCTTGATTTTAAAATTCTCATCCTTGTTTACAAATCCGTCCATGGCCTCACCCCTCTCTTTCTCTGTAATTTCCTCCAGCTACACCACCCGCGAGATATCTGTACTCATCTAATTCTGACCTCTTGAGCATCCCTGATTTTAATCGCTCCACCATTTGTGGCCGTGCCCTCAGTCACCTTGGCCCTAAGCTCCAAAATTCCCTCCCTACACTCCTCCGCACCTGTTCCTTGCTTTTCTCCTTTAAGACACTCCTTAAAACCTACCTCTGATTAAACGTTTGCTCATCTGGTCTAATATTTCCTTATGTGGCTTGGTGTCATATTTTGCTTTATAATGTTCCTGTGAAGTGCCTTGCTGTTTTTCAATCTGAACTATAGCCAATTTTAACAGAATTTGAATATTGGGGCCACAAAATTCGCAACCATATTTCAGTGCTATGGGTGCGGTTTTGGGTCCAAAATGGTGTCCGCGACATGCACGCACACTTGTGGTGTGGGCTGTGCTGGCACCAATTTGGTTAGGTCATCAGCATAGGCGTTGGGAGCATGTGCTCGAAGTATGCAGAGTAGGCAGATTATGATGTCAGTCAGGGTGTCATACCGATTTGACTCCAGCAGTGCCATTTGTGACTTCAATGCCCCAGCCCGACACCCTCTCATAACCTCACATAGCTGAACATGAATTCAGCAGTAAGAAAGACCCCCAACCAGTGATATTTAAAAGGATCATCAACCATATTCAGTTCGTTGTTGATTGATTTCTACTGACTATTGCTGAGTTAGTGGAAGCATTTGGTTTGTACTGCCACTTAAAGTTGCTGGTCTACAGGGAGAGGTATGGCACGTGGTGAAGGACCTGGCTCTGACTTCAAGGGTTCTGCTCAGACCACTTGCTCCCAGTCACTTCTTTCCATACCTCTTGACCTGCAGTATGACAGTGAGAATGAGCAGATGCAACAAAGAGGAACCCTCGAAGGAAGGAGCGGTGGGCGGAAGGGCTCTCAGAAGGGCTCTCAGAAGGAGGCAATATCCACCCAGTGTCTTCAGGGAGCAATTGACTTACTCGTAGCTCAGTGAGGAGGAGTGTGTGTGATGTCTCCATTTCACTAGCAAGTGCTGACAGGAATCTTCCACCTTTTGCAGGCAGAACTGCAGCCTCAGAGCAGGGCAAGAATGATATTGTCAGTGGCTGTGAACGTGTCTAGGCTGGAGCCAACAATATTTCCAACATCTCACAGTTCGCCATCCACTGTTATGAAAGGGAGATTACTGATGCTTTGTATTCCAAGAGAGCTGACTACAATACATTCTCTATTGCCACACAGAAGCAGGTGGAGCAAGCACATGGCTTTGCCAGGCTTGCAGGGTTCCCTGTGGTACAGGTTGCCATTGACTCCACAACAGTCCCACACCTCGCCTTCCCTCTGTCAGTGATCATCACAGCATGCTCTTGTCTACACTGCTGAACTAAAAGTGACCAGAAAACAAACTTTCCAAACCAAGTTTATATATCAAACCATCCAATATTCCATGCAAAAGTCAACTATTGTATTCCCTTAGTGCCTGTTTTCCATGTGCCTTTGTCCATCCTAATCCTGCTAAGCAGTGCTACCCCAGTGACGGCAGCAGAGCTGGTGGAAAGCTGCTGACTTTCAGTGTGGGTCACTCCAGATGGCCTTGCAGGACAACCTCGAGCAGCTCTGCACGTAGAAGGCCTGTCTTCGGATTACACCACCTTGGCTGGTGGGAGGATGAATACAGTCATCCTAAGAGAGCACAGCAGGTTTGTGTTCCACGGAGTCACTTCCACTCCCCCGGGGTGGTACCTCAGCAATCCTGGCAATGTGGTGGAGGGCAGATTGCCAGACTGCTGCATTCCCCTTGGAACACTGGTATCCACAGCCAATGTGGCAGAAGTCTGAGCTTGCAAGACAACAAGCTGAGCTTACATAATTTCAGTCTGAGCTTCCACTGCAGAAGTCACATGTTGCATGGCTTTTTCTTGTGCTGCAATGGAAGATGAACCATTGGCCATCTGTATCATGCATCACTTAATCATGGTTGGGTCCACAAATGTGGTAATGGAGTTGATCACCACTTCCATTCTGGAAAGGATGGGCTCCAAGCTCTGCGCAAAGCTGTGTTCAAGGTTGGTGCCAGACTTCCTCATACTCCATAGGCTTTCTGGCAGGCAAGCATTTCTGTGTGCATACCAATCATCCTTTTTCTGTAGGCCACCCTATCAAAGTCCTCATCTGAATCCTCTGAAGCGACCTTGTGTGGAACTTCACCCTCCAGCGAGCTGGCATCAATGCTACCCTTTTACTCTGCCCTGGCTGCAGACCACTCGTGCAGTGTCTTACCACGTGCAGGTCCTGCCTCTGACCTACTCTCTAAGGTAGGTGCAGTGTCAGTATCTGAGTTGGTGCCTGCGAGTATGAGATTAAATGATGTCATTTCTTCATCGTCAGTCTCTGCTTCCTCTTCCACTTCTTGCTCCTGCACCACTGCCTGGCCAGGTATCAGAAAGGAGAAAGGCAAGGGTAGGGTTGGATGAGGGGAGGGGGTAAAGCAAGAAATGCATCCTTAGACCATCTGCAGTTGCAAATCAGAAGTGATTGAGAGATGACAAGGAAGTGGGATGTGAAAAGGAGGATTAGGTATGAACATATCTTTGATAGCCTCAGTTATGGCTGCTCCAATGATGGTGAGCACAGTCTCCTTCATTGGAGTGAGGACATGTAGACCTGCCTGTGCCCTGGTGAGGTGCTGCAGCTTGCGGTTGTGCGCCATCTTGCCCTGCGAGAGAGAGGGAAATGTGTCATTGAGTGTGATGCAATCTGTTTGGCTGATGTTTCTGCCATAGTTGAATAGCTGGCAGTGTGTACAAGCTTTGAGATGTGTGTGTGAGGCTTATAGTAGTTGTAAGTTTCTAGGGGTGAGGTGAAGTTATGAATGTGAACTATGAGTCACAGTTGATAGGGATTGTTGGTAGGTGAGTGATAGGGGTGTGGTGTATTGAGCAGTATATGAGTCTAGTGGTGTAATTGGTGGGCCATGAAATTTGAAGATGAATTCACTAACCTTGACCATTTGTGTGAGGTCCTTGAACTTCTTGTGGCACTGCATCCAGGGACTACACTGCTGGCATTGATCATCACATCTATATTCTCCCAATGCCTACATGGTGTCTGTCTGGAGGGTTTCCTGATCCCCTGTGGATTGAGGACCTCTCTCCTCTAGTCCACCTCCGGTACCAAGACTTCCAGTGCTGTGTTGGGGAACCTTGTAGCTATCTTCCATGTTGTACCATTTTTGTGATTTTCCCAGGTCAAACTCACTTTTAGAATGATGTCCAGCACCTGCTCCAGTCGAAATGTACCTCTCTTTTAAGAGGTGCAGGCTAGTGCAGGTTAGCTTGAACTCATGCTAGCCTCTCACGGTTTTGCACTGCTTAGGCATGCAGCCACTCAACAGTGCCCTACAATCAATTAAATAAGCAGGCAGCACAAAGCTTGCATGCTGCCTGCATTGAAGGAATGGGTGCGGGCTAATTTTGTGTCATGATCCTCGTGCCCATTTTTGGGGCTGTCCAATTTTGCCTCCAGAGTTTCTGTGCGAATGTAATGGCAGCGTTAGCAATGCCTTAATGCCCTAGTGTTGCTGCTGGCTATGAAAGACATATCAGCTTCCCTATGTCAATCAAGTGAAGGCTGTACATGCTGAATGATAAAAAACGCCTTATCAAGAGAACCTTATTGTAAAACAGCCTGAAGATAGGTCTGGCTATTTCACATTATGGACATTAAGCAGTTTTATCAATTGCATTAGATACCCTTGATTAGATGTACAACTGGCTGTGTACAGCCAAGTGCAGTGACATTTTTGATTTTAATAAAATTAGGTTCCTGGAACTTGTGTGTCATTTATGTCCCCAAAAGACATTTTAGTGTTAGCAGATTACAAGACTCGTTCGTCTGCCTCTTAGGCAAAAGACATGCAGTATATTATCATAAAACATTTAGATGTCAAACTCTTCATTTGAATAGCCTTGTATCTTATTTTGTAAATATTGACTTAACCGTAACCCGTGACAACAATTTCAGAACCTTTATTGCGCTAATGACACAAGTCAGTTGTGTGTATTAGTCCATATGGGATCTTATATGATCTGGCATTTGAAATGTAAAAGAGCAACGTCCTCTGTTTTCATTTCACTCTTTTTATAATAATTGAAGAAAACGTATTAATAAATTACAATTGAATTTTTACTGTGCTTTTTAAATCTCTTTCTACTTGAAGTGCATCATTATACTTCTGGGGTAATTACCTGAGAATGTGCTGTCAATGAGCATCATGCAAATCGGGAAGTAATGGAAATGTTGCCGACAACTTTCTATCCATTAAAATTGGTGTGTGGAAAATCTTGCGCTGTGTGCCTGTGATTTCTTGATTTAGGCTGCCAGTGGCTAACATTCCCTGCCAGCGGCACAAGCTCAAAAAAGATCCATCCTTTGATGCGTACTATTCCTGATAAGTGATCCGATGCCTGATATCCGAAAGCTGTCTCAGATCCAAAGCTCCCGTCCTGAACCTCTTCACCTTGCTAGTTTCCTGTTCACCTTCAAAATTCTCACCAAAACCGTTTTTCTCGTCTACATGAAAACTTCACCAAAATCATTTTTCCACACTGCATTCAATGATGTCTCCTAATTCCTCCACAGTGGAACGACTACTACATAACAAAGTATGAATTTTGAAGCTAATCCCACAACTTGCTGATGCTACTTATATAGCTGAATGTTTGAGGTTAACAGTTACTGCAGGTACTCACAATAGCACTGCTCACAACACCCATAGGGTAAGATCACAACGACAGTCACAATATTGCATTTTATATCGTGCCTTTAAAGTAGTAAAATGTCCAACACCACAGTGACTGCCTGGGCCTACTCTCTTTCTGGCTCAGGATGGCAAAGATTATTTTCCCCTCCAGTACAAATGAAGGGTGCTCTGTATATCTACAGCTTAAGTTACAAAGACTGTGTAAGTATTTACTTTTACCTGTAATAGCCATTCTTGAGTTCTCAGCTTATAGGACTGCATCAATGTGTTTTTTTGAAGCTGTTGGTCAGCTTTTGCCAGTTTTCTGGGTTTGTATTGGCTCAGGCTACTGAAGGTCAAAGAATTAACTGACCTCTTCAGTTCAAAGTCAAACTTTTGCAACTTGATTGCTAATGTACCCAAAGCTCTTTGGCACCCCTACCAATTCATTGTTCATGGTTATTATAGTAGAATATAAATCAGGCCTTGTTGTATTCTTTACAGCTACAGTTGCATACTGTGAAGCATTACCTGCAGATTGGTATATATTAACTGCACTGTTTCCATTTATTCCTGTAATGAAGGTAATTCCATTTTTAATATTTTTTCAGGACTCGTGTTCAATAGACTGTGGAAATACCTGATGAAATGCTAGATTTGTTTTTTTTTTAAAGGATCACTGGAAGGACACTTGGGACTTTGTTTAAAAATAAACACTCACTGAAGTCACATGTATCAAGCTAAGTAAACATCAGGAGCCTTGCTGACTATTGGAGTTGTTTACAGAGAAGTGACATGTCTAGAGTTATGGTGGTCAGGAGTTGGTTTCATTTTTGAATTGTTTGAATGGTCTGTTGGGGTGTAAGCCTGCTGAGAAAGAGAGGCTACCAGCTCATCCTGTTCCACCTCTTTGAGAAACCTTGAGAATCCAGCGTGAGAACTGGAGAAACTGATGCAGCATTTCTCCTGACAAGTTTCTGCAAGACTTTCTCTCGACATCTCCCGAACAAACTGCTTCTGAAAAGATCCCAGGGACTACCGCATGTGTCTAGTGACACCCATCCATGTGTACCTGGATGCCAGACCAAAGAACCATCTGGAAAATTCCATATCTTGTTTTTTCAAGAAAAGCTTCTTTAACCCAGTGTGTGTGTGTGTGTGTGTGTGTGTGTGTGTGTGTGTGTGTGTGTGTGTGTGTGTGTGTGTGTGTGTGTGTGTGTGTGTGTGTGTGTGTGTGTGTGTGTGTGTGTGTGTGTGTGTGTGTGTGTGTGTGTGTGTGTGTGTGTGTGTGTGTGTGTGTGCGTGCGTGTGTGTTGGGTTATTTTGAGGTAAAGGCCAGCTACCCGACCCAAACCCGACGGGACTCGACGACGTGTCCGGTTTGGGTTGCACTTCCGGGTCCGGCATTCGGGCTCAGGTCAGGCCGGGTTGGACACGCTCTATTACAGGTAAGTGGCTTCAATGTTAATTTAATTTTTGGACTAGAAAGGTGGTTTTGTTATAGTTATTTTAATCTTGTGCAGATCAGCAACAAAGTGAAAAACGGAAGGTAAGTTAACTGATGGTTAGGTTTGGGCGCAGGAAAAAATGGAAGGATTCGGGCCGGGTCGGGCTTGGATTGAATGTGGTTCTGTTGGGCTCAGGTCGAGTTTTTTTTTTTTTTGCAGACCTGAGCAGGCCTGTAGGGGGGGTGGGGGGATATATTTTGTTATGAGAGTGCTTCTATTTTTAAAAAAAATATGTTTTCAAGGACTCAGATTTAAATTGTGGAAATGGATTCATTTGGAAGTCTGCAGAAATGCTGGATTGTGTTTTTCACTGGGTTCATTGAAAGGACACTTGACTGTGTAAACAATTACTGGAAGAAGCAAGGAGTGATAAAAACAACCTGTACTGGACATCACCTGCCTTAAGATAAAAAAAAACAGGAACCTTGGACGAAGGGGAGATGTTTATAGAGAAGCCACATGTCAAGGTTTGTGGAGGTCAGGGGGTTGACTTTCTGTTTGGGGCTTGGATATTGTTTTCAGTTCAGTTGGGGTGTGAACTGTTTTGAAGACAGTTGAAGCCTGCCAAGGAAAAAGCACCCAATTCATCTCTTTCCACCTGTCGCTGAAAAAACCCTGCATGTCCAGTTTTCAGGGGGCTAGAGTCAGTCAGTATAAAAGTGAGCCATCTTACAGTGCTGACTTTGTTTGCACTGGAGTGCTGACTTGGGTTGCAACAGAGTGCTACAGTGGAAGTTTGGTAAGTGAGGATAATTAAGGGTTAATTTTATCTTAAATCTAATCTGTCTTTTATTTAGCAGATCAACTTAACAGTTGCTGTTAGGATTGGGGAAGGTGAGTTTCAGACCAGCTTTAAACAGGGTTCACTCAGGCTCTGCTTGCAGCTGCACCTTGTTAATTAGAGAATTGATTGAAACCAGTTTTCAGGGGGCTAGAGTCAGTCAGTATAAAAGTGAGCCATCTTACAGTGCTGACTTTGTTTGCACTAGAGTGCTACAGTGGAAGTTTGGTAAGTGAGGAAGTTCAGTAAGGAGGGAGCGAGGAGCTCCTTTCATTTCCTACCTGTCCTCAGAGTGAGGGGAGCCCAGAGCTTCCAAAGAGCACAGCTGACTGGGAGAAGACTCGGAGGGCAAAGTTCCGGACCGGTAAGTATAAAAAACTTACCTCTGGTAAAAAAAAAACTGAAGGTGACGTCACAGGAAAGCTGTAACCTGATTGGCTGGTAGGAATTTTTTTTTACTGAATTTGAAAATAAAACTGATAAAAATTGATTAAAACCCTAATTAACTAATTAATAAGTAGAGTAACTAAAACAGAGGGAGGAGATTACTGTATTTAGTTAGCATTTAATGTTTATAGTAGGAATCTAGCACTAGGGACCATATAGTTAGAACAATTTAGTAAGGATTTAATAAGTATTTATTTATCTTCAATTAATTTATTAATTAGTGCTAGAAATGTCAGTTAGAAGGGTGAAGTGCTTCACCTGTGAGATGTGGGAGGTCCATGACGCTTCCAGCGTTCCGGACGACTACATTTGCAGGAAGTGTATCCAGTTGCAACTCCTCACAGACCGCATGGATCGGTTGGAGTGGCAACTGGATGCACTTAGGAGCATGCAGGTGGCAGAGAGCGTCACAGACAGGAGTTTTAGAGAAGTGGTTACACCCAAGGTGCAGGCAGATAGATGGGTGACTGCTAGAAGGGGCAGGCAGTCAGTGAAGGAATCCCCTGTGGCTATCCCCCTCTCTAACAAGTATACCGTTTTGGATACTGTTGGGGGGGATGCCCCATCAGGGGAAAACAGCAGCAGCCAGAGCAGTGGCACCATGGCTGGCACTGTTCAGCAGGGAGGGACAAAGTGCAGAAGAGCAATAGTTATAGGGGCCTCTGTAGTCAGGGGCACAGATAGGCGCTTCTGTGGACGTGAAAGAGACTCTAGGATGGTATGTTGCCTCCCTGGCGCCAGGGTCAAGGATGTCTCTGAACAGACAGGGGGCATTCTGAAGGGGGAGGGTGAACAGCCAGACGTTGTGGTACACATCGGTACCAATGACATAGGCGGGAAGAGTGACGAGGTCCTGCAGGGGGAGTTTAGGGAGTTAGGTAGAAAGTTAAAAGACAGTCCCTTGAGGGTTGTAATCTCGGGATTACTCCCTGTGCCACATGCCAGTGAGGCTAGAAATAGGAAGATAGTGCAGCTAAACATGTGGCTGAACAGCTGGTGTAGAAGGGAGGGTTTCAGATATCTGGACCACTGGGATCTCTTCAGGGACAGATGGGACCTGTACAAGAAGGACGGGTTGCATCTAAACTGGAGGGGCACAAATATCCTAGCTGCGAGGTTTGCTAGCGTCACTCGGGAGGGTTTAAACTAGTGTGGCAGGGGGGTGGGAACCAGAGCAGTAGGACAGCAAATGAAATAAATGAGGGGGAACTAGTAAATAAGGCCAGTAAGACAAAGAGGAAGAGCAGGCAGGGAGATGTTGCGGAGCAGAACGGGATTGGTGGTCTGAAGTGCATTTGTTTCAATGCGAGAAGTATAACCGGTAAGGCAGATGAACTTAGAGCTTGGATTAGTACTTGGAACTATGATGTTGTTGCTATTACAGAGACTTGGTTGAGGGAAGGACAGGATTGGCAGCTAAATGTTCCAGGATTTAGAAGCTTCAGGCGGGATAGAGGGGGATGTAAAAGGGGTGGGGGAGTTGCATTACTTGTTAAGGAGAATATCACAGCTGTACTGCGGGAGGACACCTCGGAGGGGTCGTGCAGCGAGGCAATATGGGTGGAGCTCAGGAATAGGAAGGTTGCAGTCACGATGTTGGGGGTTTTCTCCAGGCCTCCCAACAGCCAGCGGGAGGTAAAGGAGCAGATATGTAGACAGATTGTGGAAAGATGTAAAGGTAACAGGGTTGTAGTGGTGGGTGATTTTAACTTCCCCTATATTGACTGGGACTCACTTAGTGCTAGGGGCTTAGATGGGGAAGAATTTGTAAGGAGCATCCAGGAGGGCTTCTTGAAACAATATGTAGATAGTCCAACTAGGGATGGGGCTGTTCCGAAGAAGGGTCACTGACCCGAAACGTTAACTCTGCTTCTCTTTCCACAGATGCTGCCAGACCTGCTGAGTGAATCCAGCATTTCTTGTTTTTGTTTCAGATTTCCAGCATCCGCAGTATTTTGCTTTTATTTTAGGGATGGGGCTGTACTGGACCTGGTATTGGGGAATGAGCCCAGTCAGGTGGTCGAAGTTTCAGTAGGGGAGCATTTCGGGAACAGTGACCATAATTCCAGAAGTTTTAAGGTACTTGTGGATAAGGATAAGAGTAGGCCTCGGCTGAAGGTGCTAAATTGGGGGAAGGCTAATTGTAACAATATTAGGCAGGAACTGAAGAATTTAGATTGGGCGCGGCTGTTTGAGGGTAAATCAACATCTGACATGTTGGGAGTCTTTCAAATGTCAGTTGATTAGAATCCAGGACCAGCATCTTCCTGTGAGGAAGAAGGATAAGTTTGGCAAGTTTCAGGAACCTTGGATAATGCGGGATATTGTGAGCCTAGTCAAAAAAAGAAAGGAAGCATTCATAAGGGCTGGAATATAAAGACAGTAGAAAGGAACTTAAGCAAGGAGTCAGGAGGGCTAAAAGGGGTCATGAAAAGTCATTGGAAAACAGGATTAAGGATAATCCCAAGGCTTTTTATAAATATATAAAAAGCAAGAGGGTAACTAGGGAAAGGGTTGGCCCGCTCAAGGACAGAGAAGGGAATCTATGTGTGGAGCCAGAGGAAATGGGCGAGGTACTAAATGAGTACTTTGCATCAGTATTCACCAAAGAGAAGGACTTGGTGGATGATGAGCCTAGGGAAGGGAATGTAGATAGTCTCAGTCATCTCATTATCAAAAAGGAGGTGGTGTTGGGTGTCTTGCAAAGCATTAAGGTAGATAAGTCCCCAGGGCCTGATGGGATCTACCCCAGAATACTGAGGGAGGCAGGGAAGAAATTGCTGGGGCCTTGACACAAAACTTTGCATCCTCAGTGGTTACAGGTGAGGTCCCAGAGGACTGGAGAATAGCCAATGTTGTTCTTTTGTTTAAGAAGGGTAGCAAGGATAATCCAGGAAATTACAGGCCGGTGAGTCTTACGTCAGTGGTAGAGAAATTATTAGAAAGGATTCTTCGGGACAGGACTTGCTCCCATTTGGAAACAAAAAAACTTATTAGCGAGAGGCCATATGGTTTTGTGAAGGGGCAGTCGTTTCTCACTAATTTGATTGAGCTTTTTGAGGAAGTGACAAAGATGATTGATGAAGGAAGGGCAGTGGATGTTATCTATATGGACTTCAGTAAAGCCTTTGACAAGGTCCCTCATGGCAGACTGGTACAAAAGGTGAAGTCACACGGGATCAGAGGTGAGCTGGCAAGATAGATACAGAACTGGCTCGGTCATAGAAGACAGAGGGTAGCAGTGAAAGGGTGCTTTTCTGAATGGAGGGCTGTGACTAGTGGTGTTCCGCAGGGATCAGTGCTGGGACCTTTGCTGTTTGTAGTATATATAAATGATTTGGAGGAAAATGTAGCTGGTCTGATTAGTAAGTTTGCGGACGACACAAAGGTTGGCGGAGTTGCGGATAGTGATGAGGATTGTCAGAGGATACAGCAGGATATAGATCGGTTGGAGACTTGGGCGGAGAAATGGCAGATGGAGTTTAATCCGGACAAATGTGAGGTAATGCATTTTGGAAGATCTAATGCAGATGGGAAGTATACAGTATTGACAGGCAGAGAGATCTGGGCGTACAGGTCCACAGGTCACTGAAAGTGGCAACGCAGGTGGATAAGGTAGTCAAGAAGGCATACGGCATGCTTGCCTTCATCGGTCAGGGCATAGAGTATAAAAGTTGGCAACTGCAGCTGTACAGAACTTTAGTTAGGCCACACTTAGAATATTGTGTGCAATTCTTGTCGCCACACTACCAGAAGGACGTGGAGGCTTCGGAGAGGGTACAGAAGAGGTTTACCAGGATGTTGCCTGGTCTGGAGGGCATTAGCTATGAGGAGTGGTTGGATAAACTCGGATTGTTTTCACTGGAACGACGGAGGTGGAGGGGTGACATAATGGAGGTTTACAAAGTTATGAGCGGCATGGACAGAGTGGATAGTCAGAAGCTTTTTCCCAGGGTGGAAGAGTCAGTTGCTAGGGGACATAGGTTTAAGGTGAGAGGGGCAAAGTTTAGAGGGGATGTGCGAGGCAAGTTCTTTACACAGAGGGTGGTGAGTGCCTGGAGCTTGCTGCCGGGGGAGGTGGTGGAAGCAGGTATAATAGCGACGTTTAAGAGGCATCTTGAGAAATACATGAATCGGATGGGAATGGAGGGATACGGTCCCCGGAAGTGCAGAAGGTTTCAGTTTAGGCAGGCATCAAGATCGGCGCAGGCTTGGAGGGCCGAATGGCCTGTTCCTTTGCTGTACTGTTCTTTGTTCTTTGATAACCTAAACCCTTGATGTCACATTTCTCCTGCAAAGCTGGAAAAAACTGCCAGGTCAATTCTCAATGCCGCCTGAAAAGAACTGCTTCTGAAAAGATTCCAGTGACCTGTTACCGCATACCCGGATGCCAGACCAAAAGGGACAAGTGACATCCTTCCATATAGAGTCATAGAATCATACAAAACAGAAACAGGTTCTTCGGCCCATCATGTCTGTACCGGCCATCAAGCACCCACCTATTCTAATCCCATTTTCCAGCACTTGGCCCGTAGCCTTGTATGCTATGACGTTTCAAGTGCTCATCTAAATACTTCTTCGATGTTGTGATGGTTCCTGCCTCTACCATCTCTTCAGGCACTGTGTTCCAGATTCCAACCACCCTCTGAGTGAATTTTGTTTTCCTCAAATCCCCTCTAAACCTCCTGCCCCTTAGCTTCATTCTATGCCCCCTGGTTATTGACTCTTTCTCCTGTTTCTTCAAGAATTGGCAAGTATTTGGCCAAAGTATTCTTTTTTTATTTTTTATTTGTTACAGAGCTCTGCAGAGAGAATTTCTTTTTCTTTCAGTGTGTCTGTGAGTTTGTGTGTGGGGTATTTTAAAAGGGAACTTCCATATTTCAATCTGTGTGTTAATGTTTTGCTTTGTTACTGGATAAGTCTTGTTTTATAATCTGTTAATTTTGTTATTTATTAAAGAAACCTGGTTGGTGTAGTTTCTTCTGGGATAAAAAAGAGAATATATGTTTGACCACATCGGTAACTGGATAAACGTTTAAATATATATTGTGACATGTTGTGGAGAAGTGGAACTAGAAAAGACAGTGCACTCCTCTCACCTCAGTTGTAACAATTTATACTTTCATGTTTCAACCTGTGTGTTATAAGATTTGAAATAAAATCAAGAAACGTTGGAAATACTCAGCAGGTCTGGCAGCATCTGTGGAGAGATAAGCAGATGCTTCTCAGACCTGCTGAGTATTTCCAGCGTTTCTTGTTTTTATTTCAGATTTCCAGCATCCGCAGTATTTTGCTGTTATAAGATTTGCGTCTTGATTGAGTTTTGTTTTCTAATAAATTAATAATTTTGTTGTTTATTAAAGAAACCTGGTTGGCAGATTTTTATTCTGAAACTAAAATAGATAAAATATATAATTGGCCATATCGGTAACTAGGTAAAACATTTAAATATATGTTGTGAAAGACAGTTCACTCCTCCTTCCTTGGTCATAACAGTATAACATCAGAAAGGTAGAACATTGAGGTATTAAATAGGGAACCACTATCAGCACTGTTAACTCTTCTGTATGGTTCCAGTACTTCTGTGTATATGGAGATCAATCCTGTTTTACTCATTATCAAGTAAATGTTTCATCCTAATCTGTTTCTGTTCTGAATAACATCATCTTTTGGTCAGATATTGATCTAGTCAAAACAATATGTCAAAATTGAAACTTCAGTATTTTCCTTGACATTTACTTTCTGGCCCATTGTTCTTGATAGTGTAGTCATCATGTACTTAAATTGGACTAGTCTATGTGGTATGCCAGAGCTATACCCTGAAACTTTATCATTATTCTTTGTACTTCTGTAGTGTTGTAGTGTTTTGAAATTGCAGTTGCCTTGTGCATTGTATACTCTAGAGGCTGCTGTAGAACACACCTGCTAGCAAAGGGAAAATGAAAGTAAAGCAAATAGCGAAGAAGCCTTTATGTTCAATAGCCTGCTGCTGCTGCCTCAATCTCTGTTTCACACATCTTATACCAAATTCGGCTAAACCTCACTCCAGTCCCAGGAACATCATAATGGTGATGAAGTAAGCAGAAAATATGCTGAAAAAAACACAGAAACATTGTTTCAGGTATGAAAATTTTGGAAGGTTTTTGTCTACTTTTACAGACAGCATTTTAAGTTGGAGGCTGTGTTAGAGTGACACACTGGAAGCTTATACAGTGTGGACACACACACTGATCTCTCCAAAATAACCATCCAAACAAAAAAAAAATTCCTGGATCATTGCAGAGAAGTTTCCTCTCAAGGAGTGCAACCCTGGATCCTTTATCACTGCGTTGCTGATTAGTATGGCGTTGTCTATACCCAACCTATCATCTTTTGATGTGCATTCAAAACCATCATCTGTATCCCCATGTTGGCAAAAGCAGCAGCGACGTTTTGAAGGCAGGATGGCAGGTTTCGCAATCACAGACAACACAAGGAAAAAGGTTTTACTTCTACACTCTGGAGGTGAAGAATTAAAAGATATCTTTGAGACACCTATGCCAGAGCAAAATGATTACAACTCAGCAAAAAATGCACTGACGACCTACTTCATGCCCAAGAAAAATACCATATACAAAACCATTGCCTTCCAATGCACTAAGCAAGAATCAAACAAGGCAACTGACCAATATTGAGCCCAATTGAGGCAGCTAGCAACCAAATGTGACTTCGGTGATGTTGAGCATGCCAAATGGGAAATCAAAACACAAAGAGTCGAAAGCTGTCTGTCCAGTCAACTATGCCGAGATACACTCGAAAAAGACAGAAAGCTACCAGAGCTGCTTGAGAAAGACAGAAAGCTGTCCGAGCTGCTGGAGTTAGCAAGATCACTATTGCTCTGAGTCCAGAGCTACTGAAGTTGAGGCTGCTAACATTAACTACCACACTCTCATGCCAACTCCTGTGAACACTATTCATCACTCATGTGCCAGAAAACCACCTGAAAGCCATAACAGCCATCTCACAAACAGAGTTATGACTTGTCCAAAAAATGTTTCCACTGTGTCAGTCTGGAAGGCAAAGCAAATGTAGACCTGTTAAGGCACAAATGAAAAATGCAAGGCTGGATTGCATCTATTTTAATATAAGACAGATGAATTAAGGGCCATGATTAACACATGATATTATGACATTATTACTATCACAGAGACATGGTTGAGGGAGGGGCAGGACTGGCAGCTCAATATTCCAGAGTATAGAATCTACAGGCGAGACAGGGGAGGGGGTAAAAGAGGAGGTGGCATTGCACTGTTGATCAAGGAGTCAATTACTGCAGTAAGGAGGTATGATATCTTAGAAGGTTCCTCAAATGAGGACATATGGGTAGGACTTAAAAACAAAAAGGGGGCAATCACTTGGCAAACGGTCAGGGAGAGATAGAGGAGCAGATATGTAGGCAAATCTCAGAGGTGTAAAAATAATAGGTTAATAATAGGGGATTACAATTGGGATAGTCTTAGTGCAAAAGGCTGAAAGGAGGTAGAATTCTTAAAATGCATACAGGAGAGCTTTTTGAGCCAATACGTAGAAAGTCCTACAAGAGAAGGGGCAGTACTGGACCTAATCCTAGGGAATGAAGCCGGACAAGTGGTAGAAGTGTCAGTGAGGGAGCTTTTCAGTGATAGTGACCATAACTCTAAGATTTAAAGTAGTTATGGAAAAGGACACAGATGGACCAGAAATAAAGGTACTGAATTGGGGGAAGGCCGATTTCAATATGATAAAACAGGATCTGGCCAAAGTGAACTAGGAGCAGCTACTTGTAGGAAAGTCTACATCAGACCAGTGAGAGTCATTCAAAGAGGAAATAGTGAGAGTTCAGAGCCAGCATGTACCCGTTAAGGTGAAGGTTAGGACCAAAAAGTTCAGGGAACTCTGGATGTCAAGAGATATAGAGGATTGGATCAGGAAAAGAAGGAGGCTTATGGCAGATTCAGAGTGCTGAAAACAGCGGAGACACTAGAGGAGTATAGAAAGTGTAGGGGGGTACTTAAAAAAGTAATTAGGATAGCGAAGAGGGAACATGAAAAAACACTGGCGGGTAAGATAAAGGAAAATCCTAAGGCGCTTTATAAGTATATTAAGGGCAAGAGAATAACTAGGGAAAGAGTAGGGCCCATTAGGGACCAAAGTGGCAATCTGTGTGTGGAGCCAGAGGACATAGGTGAGGTTTTAAATGATTACTTTTCATTTGTGTTCACTATGGAGAAAGACGACGTAGGTGTAGAGATCAGGGAGGGGGATTATGATATACTTGAACATATTAGCATTGAAAGGGAGGAAGTATTAGCTGTTTTAGCGGGCTTAAAAGTGGATAAATCCCCAGGTCCAGATGAGATGTATCCCAGGCTGTTATGTGAGGCAAGGGAGGAGATAGCAGGGGCTCTGACACAAATTTTCAAATTCTCTCTGACCACAGGAGAGGTACCAGAGGATTGGAAGACAGCGAATGTGGTACCATTATTCAAGAAGGGTAGCAGGGATAAACCAGGTAATTACAGGCCGATGAGTCTAACATCAGTGGTAAAGAAACTACTGAAAAAGATTCTGAGGGACAGAATTAATCTCCATTTGGAGAGGTAGGGATTAATCAGGGATAGTCAGCATGGCTTTGTCAGGGGGAGATCGTGTCTAACTAAATTGATTGAATTTTTCGAGGCAGTGATTAGATGTGTAGATGAGGGTAAAGCAGTTGATGTAGTCTACATGGACTTCAGTAAGGCTTTTGATAAGGTCCCGCATGGGAGATCAGTTAAGAAGGTAAGAGCCCATGGGATCCAGGGCAATTTGGCAAATTGGATCCAAAAATGGCCTTTTGGCAAGAGGCAGAGGGTTATGGTCGAGGGTAGTTTTTGCGAGTGGAAGCCTGTGACCAGTGGTGTACCACAGGGATCGGTGCTGGGTCCCTTGCTGTTTTGTAGTGTACATTAATGATTTATATGTGAATATAGGAGGTATGATAAGTAAGTTCGCAGAAGACATGAAAATTGGTGGTGTCATAAATAGTGAGGAGTTAAGCCTTAGATCACAGGACGATATAGATGGGCTGGTAAGATGGGAGGTGCAGTGGTAAATGGAATTTAATCCTGAGAAGTGTGAGGTGATGCATTTTGGGAGGACTAACAAGGCAAGGGAATATACAATGGATGGTAGGACCCTAACAAGTACAGAGGGTCAGGGGGACCTTGGTGTACCTTGTCCATAGATCACTGAAGGTAGCAGCACAGGTAGATAAGGTGGTTAGGAAGGCATATGGGATAATTGCCTTTATTAGCCGAGGCATAGAATATAAGAGCAGGGAGGTTATGATGGAGCTGTATAAAACGCTAGTTAGCCCACAGCTGGTGTATTGTGTACAGTTCTGGGCACCACACTATAGGAAGGATGTGATTGCTTTGGAGAGGATGCAGAGGAGATTCACCAGGATGTTGCCTGGGCTGGAGCACTTCAGCTATGAAGATAGACTGAAAAGGCCAGGGTTGTTTTCCTTAGAGCAGAGAAGGCTGAGGGGGGACATGATTGAGGTATACAAAATTATGAGGGGCATTGATAGGTTAGATAAACATTTTCCCTTCGCAGAGGGGTCAGTAACTAGGGGGCATAGATTTAAGGTAAGGGGCAGGAGGTTTAGAGGGGATTTGAGGAGAAATGTTTTCACCGAGGGTGGTTGGTATCTGGAAAGCACTGCCTGAAGAGGTGGTAGAGGCAGGAACCCTCACAACACAAGAGGTATTTAGATGAGCACTTGAAACACCATAGCATTCAAGGCTACGGGCCAAGTGCTGGAAAATGGGATTAGAATAGTTAGGTGCGTGATGGCCTGCATAGACACAATGGGCCAAAGGGCCTGTTTCTGTGCTGTATAACTATGACTCTATGACACTGTGGCGGTGCTTACCCACACCAGACACAGTGTCCTGCTACTGGTAAACAGTATAAAGCTGTGGAAAACCCAGCCACTTTACTCGTGTTTGTCGTTCATCAGCAAAATCAACTGCTAAAGCCCATACCAACAAGAGGTTTCACATATGCGTACCACAGCAGAAAGGCAAGAGAATGTAGCCAGCGTAGAGATTGATGACCTCCTTTTGATGACATACTTTTAAGTTCTTTATCAGACACAGATAACAGCCACATGTAACAGTGACCATTGGCTACTCGGACACAGATGCTCTCATAGACACAGAAGTGTCTGTCAATGTCATGGGAGACAAAACATTCAACCAACCTCAGGATTGCCCCATTCTCTGCAAACCAGGGAATACTAAAATTTTCCCTTACAACAGTGACAAACCACTGAAAATTCTCGCAACGCCAGTCTCATTCAAAGACACTGCAATGAAAGCTCTATTCTCTGTCATATCTGCAGAATGTGACATGCTAATCAGTTTCCACACTGCAACATACCTGCATATGATTGCAGTCACATACGCAATTCCTTCGCATAACAAATACATTCTCAAACTGTATGCTGATCGCTTCACTGATATCGGCAAACTGAAAGGTGTTACATGCAAGTTGCATGTAGACCCTAATGTGCCCCCTGTTGCGCATCAACGGTGACAAATGCCATTTCATGTCAGGATACAGATAGAGAATGAACTTCAATGCCTACTTGACCTTGACATTATTGAGAAAGTTGGGGATGAGCTTAACCCTTGAATCTCACCCACACAAGTCATCAAGTAACCCAAGAGCGAGAACTAGATTAGAATCTGCATTGATATGCGATCACAAACCAAGCCATACAATGAGAAAGACACTGATAATCAATGACATTGTACAGAAAGTGAATGGTGCTATACATTTTGCTAAACTTGACCTCAAATCGAGCTTGCAGAAGAATCGAGATATCTTACTGTATTCTCTACTCACATTGAACTTTCCCAATACAAGTGGCTCAGCTTTGGAGTCAAATCTGCAGCGGAGGTATTCCAACACTTGATTCAGTCTGCATTTCAAGGACTTGAAGGCACTCTGAACATTAATGATGACATTCTCAACCATGGTCACACTGAAAAAGAACACTAGACATGCCTACACGCATGCCTACAACGTCTGAGAATGTAACCTCACCTTGAATAAAGACAAGTGCTTGTTTAATAAGAGCAGAATTGAATTCTTTGGTCATGTGTTTAGTGGTGAAGGAGTATCACATGATCCATGAAAAGTTGAAGCCATCGCAAACTCTGTGGATCCTACAAGAGGTCCAGAGTCCACTAGGACTCGTCATGTACTGCAGTCGCTTCATTTCTGACCTCTACGCTATCTGACCCCTATGTGATCTAACAAAAGAGACCACCAAATGGGAATGGACTAAATCACACAAACAGGCGGTACACCAGATCAAACAACGTTTGTCAGCAAGTTGCACAAATGCCTATTTCGACTCTGAAAAAACTACCCAGCTAGTTGTGGATGGAAGCCCAGTTGCCTTAGGTACAATTTTCATATAGAAAGACAAGACAGGTAACCCATCAATCATTGCACTAGCAAGCAGATCATTAATGTCAGTTTTCTTCTTTCTTCTTTTTCTTCTTTGGCCTCCTTGTCTCAAGAGGCAATGGGTAAGTGCCTAGAGGTGGGCATTGGTTTGTGAAGCAGCACCTGGAGTGGCTATAAAGGCCAATTCTAGAGTGACAGATTCTTCCACTGGCGCTGCAGATAAAATTGGTTGTCGGGGCTGTTACATAGTTGGCTCGCTTCTTGCGCTTCTGTCTTTTTTCCTGCCAACAGTCAGTAGAGCAACATTTTCGCAAAGAAAGAGAGGGGCGCTCTCAATCACATGGGGTATTTTACACTTTCATTTCTACTTCTATGGAAATGAGTTTAAAGTAATAAACGATCATAGACCATTAGTGAGCTTGTTCAACAATCCATGTAGCAAACCACTCACTTGAATAGAAAGTTGACACTCAAACTACAAGAGTACGAGTTCCACTCCACTTTGTCCAACACTGGTACTCTTCCCCAATGAATAGGTGTGGTTCCACTTCTCCCAATGCTGGAGTACTACTCATTTGCTGCAATGCAGACTTGCTGCTCCACTTTCTCTAATATTGCTCTTCTTTACCACTTTGGCTCTGCCAATTTTGCACTTTGGTCTATGCAGTACACCAACTATTTTCCTGTTTTGGGGGGTCTGTGTTGACTGAGGCACAGTTTCCAGACCATAAAGAATTTGCATTTACTGCTGTTTGAAGGTGTTTTTGCTATTAAAAGTTATTCAAAAAAAGCTACAGATGGAATAAAAACAAGAAATGCTGGAACCACTCAGCAGGTCTGGCAGCATCTGTGGAAAGTGAAGCAGAGTTAACATTTCGGGTCAGTGACCCTTCTTCAGAATGGTTCCGAGGAAGGGTCACTGACCTGAAACGTTAACTCTGCTTCTCTTTTCACAGATGCTGCCAGACCTGCTGAGTGGTTCCAGCATTTCTTGTTTTTATTTCAGATTTCCAGCATCCGCAGTATTTTGCTTTTATTGACCAGATCTTTACTTGGTTTGGAATCCCTCAAATGGTAAGAAGTGACAATGGACCCCTATTCAGCAGCGATGAGTTCAGTAAATTCATGAACTACGTAGGGTTCACTCATAGGAAGATCTCACCACGTTGGCCAAGAGCTCATGCTGAAGTTGAAAGATTTATGCGAACCTTGAAAGAAGTGATACGTACAGCTACAGTTGAGAACAAATCATGGAAGCAAGAGCTATATAGCTTTCTTCATCATTACAGAGTGACTCCTCACTCAATTATTGGAAAACCTCCAACTACACTTATGTTTGCACATCCTATACGCACACATCTACCTGAGCTACCCCGTGGAGCTAATGATCAACATGTATGCGAACGTAATCAAGAAGAGGATCGAATGAATATACATACAGAGTGAAATATGAAATTTAGAGCTACACCACTAAAGCCAGGAGATAAAGTACTTGTGAAACGTGATGGTCATATTGGCAAACAAACAACCCCTTATGACATCCAACCATTTGTGGTGACCAACACAAAAGGATCAATGATCACTGCTAAGTGCGGTTCACAAATCATCACAAGAAAAGCGCCATTCTTCGAACCACTGGAAACGCCACTTGCAAGCATTGAATCCAATTCCAACAGCAACATTTCAGATGAAGAACATTAGTCAAATGCGACTACATCTGATGTCAGATGATATCCTACTTGTGAGAAGAAATGCCCACCATACTTAAGTTACGAGATGAACTAGTTGCATTTAATGTTTATTGTTTACATTGTTGGAAACAGACCATTGAAACATGCTATGTCTCTCATTTACTAAGAAGGGGAGGGATGTAGTGTTGTAGTGCTTTGAAATTGCAATTGCATTGTGCATTGTGTACTCTAGAGGCTGCTGTAGAACACACATGCTAGCAAAGGGAAAATGAAAGTAAAACAGAGTAAAGAAGAAGCCTTTGTGTTCAACAGTCTGTTGCTGCTGCCTCGACCTCTGTCTCACATTTTATACCAAATTCGGCTAAACCTCACTCAATCTCGAGAACATCACAACTTTCAAAAGACAGTTGTTCAAAGACTTCATAGAGCTATCAGCAGTTTATGGTCCATTTCAACATTAACATTATGATTGTACACAAACTGAATGTTTCACAAGAAAGTGCTTAACAGTTCCTTCCTGATATGCCTTTTTTTTTTTTTACCTCTGCACCGGTCAATTAAAGTATTGCATTATTAATAGGTTTCCAGTGGTGAAGAAATGTTTATGGTAGCAGAGTCCCTAACCTTGCCTAAGATGCATTGCTCAATTTTTTACTGTTCTCTGAGCATTTTAGTACTCCAGAATTGGATCTGCCTGAGTAGTATTTTTTAAATTACCCATGTTTCTTCCTGTTTATGATTTTTAGCTATATTCAATAGTCTTTTCTATTACTTTTCTAAGAAGCAATACTTTTCCTGGAAGATTTATTAAAGAATTTACCCAGGTATTTGACCATACTGGGTATTCTCTTGTTTATTGTACTGTTGACTTGACACATCAAGAGCAGCTGAGACTTTTATCAGGTGTAATGGTTCCACGAGTGGTGATACTCTGAAGAATTACTAGCTCATTGACTCCAAATGCATACTTGTCTTGCACATGGTACTTTACTGCAACGGTATCTAGCTGGGGTAACAATCCTTAATTGGTGTCCCTCTGCCAAACAAACCAATCCTTGAAAGAGATAATTTTACATCTGTATAAATGTTTTGTATCCTATGTCATTTTAAGCCTTGACTGTGAGTACATGTTTCATTAGATTATGTTTCTCTCAAGCACCCAGACCTAAATTTGTCTGAACCTCCCTTAACACCACGATAGATGCTAACTGATATTTGGTGTTCTAAATTGTCATGCCAGCAACAAATGTTCCATTCACTGGTATGTCTGCTCCCAGGTATTCTTTGCCTGCACCAATTTATATGAGGCATGTAGTGTAGTAGTAATTATTTTACTGGATTTCTAATGCAGAGGCCTGAACAAATACAGAGAATGTGAGTTCAAATCCTACCATGGCAGTTTGAAAATTTGAATTCAATTTTTTTAAAGTTGGAAATAAAAAGCAGGAAGCTGTTGGAATTGTTGTAAAACCCCAAAGATTTACTAATGTTCTTTACTAATCTCTGATATGACCTAGATTTGACTGCAGTCCCACACTGATGCAGTTGACTTTGAATTGCCCACTGAAATGGCCTAGCAAGTCATTCAGTTACATCAAACCTGGAGTAACTAGGGATGGGCAATAAATGCTGGCCTTACCAATGACGCCCACATCCTGAGAATGAATCAAAAAGAAGTTGGCTTTGCTGCAATTTCCTGTTTAGTTATGCGATATGACATTCACTTCAGCTCCTGCGTTATGGCTTTTCACCATAACTGGTGGCCTCCAGTCATCTTCATTTAATTAGCTGCATTTATTTGCATCACAAGTGGGTTGGACCAGATTTCTGATTGGAGGACAAGTCTTTGGATGGGCAATAGATGCTGGCCTTTCCTGCATCCCCAGATGCCATTGTTGAGGATGGAGATATTTGTGGAGCCTCCAATTAGTTGTTTATTGTCCACCACCATTCATAACTGGATGTAGCAGGGCTGCAAATCTTTGATCTGTTGTATTAGTTGTGGGATTGTTTAGCTCTGTCTTTAGCTTCCACTGTTTAGTCACAAGTCATCCGGTCCCCAAAGAATGCATCCTTGGCTGCTGAGGGAAGGTGGCCGCTTTAATGATGGTGACCACCGTCTTCTCCATTGGTGTTAATACATGCAGGTGTGTCCTGAATGGATTAAGGATTGTTAGCTTTGAATATTGGAGTAGTGCCAGAGGACTGGAGGATTGCAAATGTTACTATTCAAAAAAGGACGGGGATGAACCTGGTTGCAACAAGCCAATCAGTCTAACATCCGTTGTAAGAAAACTACTACAGACTTTTGCCAAGGACAAATTAATTCTCACGGAGAAGCATGGGTTAATAAGGGACAGCCAGCATGGATTATGTCTGACTAACCTGATTGAGTTATTTGATGAAGTAATAGAGAGGTTTGATGAAGGTAATGCAGAAGATGCAATTATATGGATTTTCAAAAGGAATTTGATAAAAGTACATCATAACAGATTTCTTGTGTCTGCGCTGTCTGAGGAAGAGCTATCCAGCTAAAGTATGCACAGTGTCAATGCCTGCTAGTATGAGATCGAATGACAGTGTTTCTTTGTCATCAGCCTCTTATTCCTCTTCCACTTCCTGCTCCTCCACCACTGCCTCACCAGTGTGTCTGAAAAAAAGGTACAAGGGTAGGGTTGTGGTGAGGGGAGGGGAGAAAGCAAGTGGTGCATATTTACGCTATCTGCAGCTTGTAAATTGGAAAGGATTGTGGGATAAAGGAGAATGTGATGTGAGAAGGAAAAATAGCTATCTGGATACTGTCATCTATGATGGTTTCAGAACTGGCGTTTGGCATGACCTCAACGATGGCTGCTGCAATGATGGTGACGACCGTCTCCTCATTGGTGTTAGAATATGTAGGTATGTTCTGAATGGATAAAGGATTGGTTCGTGGACAGGAAGCATAGGGATGAACAGGGCATTTTCAACTTGGTAGGCTGTAACTAGTAGAGTGTTGTAAGGATCAGTGCTGGAGCCTCAGCTATTTACAATCTATATTAATGACTTAGATGAAGAGTCTGAGAGTGATGTATCTAAGTTTGCTGATGATACAAAGCTAGGTGGCAATGTAAGCTGTGAGGAGGACACAAAAAGGCTGCAAAGAGATATGGACAGGTTAAGTGGATGGGCAACAAGGTGGCAGATGGAGTATAATTTGGGGAAGTGTGAGGTTATTCACTTTGGTAGTAAGAACAGAAAAGCAGAATATTTTTTAAAAGGTGTGAAACTTCTGAATGTTGATGTTCAGAGAGACTTGGGTGTAAATACAAAGGAACAAAGAAACATAGAAAATAGGAGCAGCAGCAGGCCATTCGGCCCTTCGAGCCTGCAAAGTCCTCCTTACTAACATCTGGTGGCTTGTGCCAAAGCTGGGAGAGCTGTCTCACAGACTAGTGAAGCAACAGCCTGACATAATCATACTCAAGGAATCATACCTTACAGACAATGTCCCAGACAATGCCATCACCATCCCTGGGTATGTCCTGTCCCACCAAGAGGACAGACCCAACAGAGGTGGTGGCACAATGTTATACTGTCGAGAGGAAGTTGCCCTGGGAGTCCTCAACATTGACACTGGACCCCATGAAGTCTCACGGCATCAGGTCAAACATGGGCAAGGAAACCTCCTGCTGATTACCACCTACCGTCCTCCCTCAGCTGATGAATCAGTACTCCTCCATATTGATCACTACTTGGAGGAAGCACTGAGGGTGGCAAGGGCACAGAATGTAACTGGGTGGGGGACTTCAATGTCCATCACCAAGAGTGGCTCGAAAGCACCACTACTGACCAAGCTGGCCGAGTCCTAAAGGACATAGCTGCTAGACTGGTTCTGCGGCAGGTGGTGAGAGAACCAAGAGGGAAAAACATACTTGACCTCATCCTCACCAATCTGCCTGCAGCAGATGCATCTGTCCATGACAGTATTGGTAGGAATGACCACCACACAGTCCTTGTGGAGACGAAGTCCCGCCTTCACCCTCCATCGTGTTGTTAGGCACTATCACCATGCTAAATGGGATAGATTTCGAACAGATGTAGCAATGCAAAACTGGGCATCCATGAGGCGCTGTGGGCCATCAGCAGCAGCAGAATTGTACTCAACCACAATCTGTAACCTCATGGCCCGGCGTACTCTCCACTCTACTGTTACTATCAAGCCAAGAGACCAATCCTGGTTCAATGAAGAGTGCAAAAGGGCACGCCAGGAGCAGCATCAGGCATACCTTAAAATGAGGGGTCAACCTGGTGAAGCTACAACAGAGGACTATTTGCGTGCCAAACTTGGTAAGTAGCATGCGATAGACAGAGCTAAGCGATCCCATAGCCAATGGATCAGATCTAAGCTCTGCAGTCATGCCACATCCAGCCGTGAATGGTGGTGGACAATTAAACAACTAACTGGAGAAGGTGGCTCCACAAATATCCCCATCCTCAACGATGGGGGAGCCCAGCACATCAGTACGAAAGATAAGGCTGAAGCATTTGCAACAATCTTCAGCCAGAAGTGCCAAGTTGATGATCCATCTCGGCCTCCTCCTGAAGTCCCCAGTATCACAGATGCCAGACTTCAGCCAATTCGATTCACTCCGCGTGATATCAAGAAACGACTGAAGGCACTGGATACTGCAAAGGCTATGGGCCCTGACAATATTCCAGCAATAGTACTGCAGACCTGTGCTCCAGAACTTGCTGCGCCCCTAACCAAACTGTTCCAGTACAGCTACAACACTGGCATCTACCCAGCAATGTGGAAAATTGCTCAGGTATGTCCTGTACACAAAAAGCAGGATAAGTCCAATCCGGCCAATAACCGCCCCCTCAGTCTACTCTCAATCATCAGTAAAGTGATGGAAGGTGTCATTGACAGTGTTATCAAGCAGCGCTTGCTTAGCAATAACCTGCTCAGTGACACTCAGTTTGGATTCCACCAGGGCCACCAAGCTCCTGACCTTTTTTCATTGCAGCAGCTTATTCAGGAGCAGAGAGTGTGAGCGAGTGATCAGCTGGGAAGGTCAGTTTCAAAGTAAACTTAATTTCCTTTTGTTTTCGGCGGAGACCAGGGGGCTGCTGGGTAAGTAAAACCCTATATATTTGGGCCGTTTCTGAACCCGAGACACGACACGGGTAGTGTCTCCCACCCGCCCTCCTCATCTAACCAAAAAAAAGGACTCGGTGGTGTGGAGATAAGGTAAGGCTTTATCTATTTCTCTTTTTTTTTTATCGTGTGATTGGTAAAAACTTTTCGTTCCTTTTTCATTTAACTAAGTTAAGCTTAAGATTAAAAATGGCAGGAGATCTCAGACCCATGTCATGCTCCTCTTGCTCAATGTGGGAGCTCAGGGACACGGCTGATGTCCCTGACTCCTTCACGTGCAGGAAGTGTGTCCAGCTGCAGCTCTTGTTAGACCGCATGACGGCTCTGGAGCTGCGGATGGACTCACTTTGGAGCATGCGTGATGCTGAGGAGGTCGTGGATAGGACGTTTAGCGAATTGGTCACACCGCAGATTAGGATTGCTGAGGGAGAAAGGGAATGGGTTACCAAAAGGCAGAGAAAGAGCAGGAAGGCAGCGCAGGAGTCCCCTGCGGTCATCTCCCTCCAAAACAAGTATACCATTTTGGATACTGTTGAGGGAGATGGCTCACCAGGGGAAGGCAGCAGTAGCCAGGTTCATGGCACCGTGGCTGGCTCTGCTGTTCGGAAGGGCGGGAAAAAGAGTGGAAGGGCTATAGTCATCGGGGATTCGATTGTAAGGGGAGTAGATAGGTGGTTCTGTGGTCGAAAACGAGACTCCCGAATGGTATGTTGCCTCCCAGCTGCACGGGTCAGGGATGTCTTAGATCGGCTGCAGAACATTCTGAAGGGGGAGGGTGAACAGCCAGTTGTCATTGTGCACATAGGCACCAATGATATAGGTAAAAAACGGGATGAGCAGAATTTAGGGAGTTAGGAGCCAAGTTAAAAAGTAGGACCTCAGAGGTAGTAATCTCAGGATTGCTACCAGTGCCATGTGATAGTCAGAGTAGAAATGAAAGAATAGTCAGGATGAATGCGTGGCTTGAGAGATGGTGCAGGAAGGAGGGGTTCAGATTTTTGGGACATTGGGACCGGTTCTGGGGGAGGTGGGACTATTACAAATTGGGCGGTCTACACCTGGGCCGGACTGGAACCAATGTCCTTGGGAGTGCTTTTGCTAACGCTGTTGGGGAGGGTTTAAACTAATGTGGCAGGGGGATGGGAACCAAATGAAGAGGTCAGTGGACAGTAAGGAGGTAGTAATGAAAGCCTGTAAGGAACTAGATAATGAAGTCAGCGTGACTAAGGGAAAGAGTAGACAGGGAGCAGATGATGAACACAAAGGGAGTGGTGGTCTGAGGTGCATTTGTTTTAATGCAAGAAGTGTAGTAGGTAAGGCAGATGAGCTGAGGGCTTGGATTAGTACCTGAGAGTATGATGTTATTGCTATTACTGAGACTTGGTTGAGGGAAGGGCATGATTGGCAACTAAATATCCCAGGATATCGATGCTTCAGGCGGGATAGAGAGGGAGGTAAAAGGGGTGGAGGAGTTGCATTACTGGTCAAAGAGGATATCACAGCTGTGCTGAAGGAGGGCACTATGGAGGACTCGAGCAGTGAGGCATTATGGGCAGAACTCAGAAATAGGAAGGGTGCGGTAACAATGTTGGGGCTGTACTACAGGCCTCCCAACAGCGAGCGTGAGATAGAGGTACAAATATGTAAACAGATTATGGAAAGATGTAGGAGCAACAGGGTGGTGGTGATAGGAGATTTTAATTTTCCCAACATTGACTGGGATTCACTTAGTGTTAGAGGTCTAGATGGAGCAGAATTTGTCAGGAGCATCCAGGAGGGTTTTCTAGAGCAGTATGTAAATAGTCCAACTCGGGAAGGGGCCATACTGGACCTGGTGTTGGGGAATGAGCCCAGCCAGGTGGTTGAAGTTTCAGTAGGGGACTACTTTGGGAATAGTGATCAGAATTCCGTAAGCTTTAAAATACTCATGGACAAAGACGAGAGTGGTCCCAAAGGAAGAGTGCTAAATTGGGGGAAGGCCAACTATACCAAAATTCGGCAGGAGCTGGGGAATGTAGATTGGGAGCAACTGTTTGAAGGTAAATCCACATGTGATATGTGGGAGGCTTTTAAAGAGAGGTTGATTAGCGTGCAGGAGAGACATGTTCCTGTGAAAATGAGGGATAGAAATGGCAAGATTAGGGAACCATGGATGACAGGTGAAATTGTGAGACGAGCTAAGAGGAAAAAGGAAGCATACATAAGGTCTAGGTCGCTGAAGAAAGACGAAGCTTTGAAAGAATATCGGGAATGTAGGACCAATCTGAAACGAGGAATTAAGAGGGCTAAAAGGGGTCATGAAATATCTTTAGCAAACAGGGTTAAGGAAAATCCCAAAGCCTTTTATTCATATATAAGGAGCAAGAGGGTAACTAGAGAAAGGATTGGCCCACTCAAGGACAAAGGAGGAAAGTTATGCGTGGAGTCAGAGAAAATGGGTGATATTCTAAACGAGTACTTTGCATCGGTATTCACCGAAGAGAGGGACATGACGGATGTTGAGGTTAGGGACAGGTGTTTGATTACTCTAGGTCAAGTCGGCATAAGGAGGGAGGAGGTGTTGGGTATTCTAAAAGGCATTAAGGTGGACAAGTCCCCAGGTCCGGATGGGATCTATCCCAGGTTACTGTGGGAAGCGAGAGAGGAAATAGCTGGGGCCTTAACAGATATCTTTGCAGCATCCTTAAACACGGGTGAGGTCCCGGAGGACTGGAGAATTGCTAATGTTGTCCCCTTGTTTAAGAAGGGTAGCAGGGATAATCCAGGTAATTATAGACCGGTGAGCCTGACGTCAGTGGTAGGGAAACTGCTGGAGAAGTTACTGAGGGATAGGATCTATTCCCATTTGGAAGAAAATGGGCTTATCAGTGATGGGCAACATGGTTTTGTGCAGGGAAGGTCATGTCTTACCAACTTAATAGAATTCTTTGAGGAAGTGACAAAGTTGATTGATGAGGGAAGGGCTGTAGATGTCATATACATGGACTTCAGTAAGGCGTTTGATAAGGTTCCCCATGGTAGGCTGATGGAGAAAGTGAAGGCGCATGGGGTCCAAGGTGTACTAGCTAGATGGATAAAGAACTGGCTGGGCAACAGGAGACAGAGAGTAGCAGTGGAAGGGAGTTTCTCAAAATGGAGACGTGTGACCAGTGGTGTTCCACAGGGATCCGTGCTGGGACCACTGTTGTTTGTGATATACATAAATGATTTGGAGGAAAGTATAGGTGGTCTGATTAGCAAGTTTGCAGACGACACTAAGATTGGTGGAGTAGCAGATAGTGAAGGGGACTGTCAGAGAATACAGCAGAATATAGATAGACTGGAGCGTTGGGCAGAGAAATGGCAGATGGAGTTCAATCAGGGCAAATGCGAGGTGATGCATTTTGGAAGATCCAATTCAAGAGTGAACTATACAGTAAATGGAAAAGTCCTGGGGAAAATTGATGTACAGAGAGATTTGGGTGTTCAGGTCCATTGTTCCCTGAAGGTGGCAACGCAGGTCAATAGAGTGGTCAAGAAGGCATACGGCATGCTTTCCTTCATCGGACGGGGTATTGAGTACAAGAGTTGGCAGGTCATGTTACAGTTGTATAGGACTTTGGTTCGGCCACATTTGGAATACTGCGTGCAGTTCTGGTCGCCACATTACCAAAAGGATGTGGATGCTTTGGAGAGGGTGCAGAGGAGGTTCACCAGGATGTTGCCTGGTATGGAGGGCGCTAGCTATGAAGAGAGGTTGAGTAGATTAGGATTATTTTCATTAGAAAGACGGAGGTTGAGGGGGGACCTGATTGATGTGTACAAAATCATGAGAGGTATAGACAGGTTGGATAGCAAGAAGCTTTTTCCCAGAGTGGGGGATTCAATTACTAGGGGTCACGAGTTCAAAGTGAAAGGGGAAAAGTTTAGGGGGGATATGCGTGGAAAGTTCTTTACGCAGACGGTGGTGGGTGCCTGGAACGCGCTGCCAGCGGAGGTGGTAGATGCGGACACGATAGCGTCTTTTAAGATGTATCTAGACAGATACATGAATGGGCAGGAAGTAAAGAGGTACAGACCCTTAGAAAATAGGCGTCATGTTTAGATAGAGGATCTGGATCGGCGCAGGCTTGGAGGGCCGAAGGGCCTGTTCCTGTGCTGTAATTTTCTTTGTTCTTTGTTCTTATTACAGCTTTGGTTCAAACATGGACAGAAGAGCTGAACTTGAGAGGTGAGGTGAGAGTGACTGCCCTTGACATCATGGCAGCATCTGACAGAGTATGGCATCAAAGATCCCTAGGTAAATCCGAAGTCAATGGGAATTGGGGGGAAACTCTCCACTGGTTGGAGTCCTACCTAGCGCAAAGGAAGATGGTTGTGGATGTTGGAGGTCAATCATCTCCGCTCCAGGACATCTTCAGCTGCTTCATCAATAACCTTCCTTCAATCATAAGGTCAGAAGTGGAGATATTTGCTGATGATTGCACAATGTTCAGCACCATTCACGACTCCTCATCTACAGAAGCAGTCAGTGTAGAAATGTAGCAAGACCTGGACAACATCCAGGCTTCGGCTCTTAAGTGGCAAGTAACATTTACGCCATACAAGTGCCAGGCAATGACCATCTCCAACAAGAGAGAATCTAACCATCTCCCCTTGACATTCAATGGCATTACGATTGCTGAATTCCCCACTATCAACATCCTGGGGGTTACCATTGACCAGAAACTGAACTGGAGTAGCCATATAATTACTGTGGCTAGAAGAGCGGGTCAGAGGCTAGGAATCCTGCGGCCAGTAACTCACCTCCTGACTCCCTAACGCCTGTCCACCATCTACAATGCACAAGTCGGGAGTGTGATAGAATACTCTCCACTTGCCTGGATGGGTGCATTTCCAGCAACACTCAAGAAGCTTGACACCACCCAGGACAAAGCAGCCTACTTCATTGGCACCCCATTCACAAACATTCACTCCCTCCACCACCAATGAACAGTAGCAGCAGTGTGTACCATCTACAAGATGCGCTGCAGCAACGCACCAAGGCTCCTTAGACTGCACCTTTCAAACCCGCGACCTCTACCAACTAGAAGGACAAGGGCAGCAAATGCATTGAGTCATAGAGAGATACAGCACTGAAACAGGCCCTTTGGCCCACCGAGTCTGTGCTGACCAACATTTATACTAATCCTACATTTAACCCCATATTCCCTACGACGTCCCCACAATTCTCCTACCACCTACCTACACTGGGGGCAATTTACAATGGCCAATTTACCTATCAACCTGCAAGTCTTTGGCTGTGGGAGGAAACCGGAGTACCCGGCAGAAACCCATGCAGTCACGGGGAGAACTTGCAAACTCCGCACAGGCAGTACCCAGAACTGAACCCGCGTCACTGGAGCTGTGAGGCAGCGGTGCTAACCACTATTCTGCCACCTCCTGCAAGTTCCCCTCCAAGTCACACACCGTCCTGACTTGGAACTATATCGCCGTTCCTTCATGGTCACTGGGTCAAAATCCTGGAACTCTCTTCCTTTCAGCACTGTGGGTGTACCTATCCCACATGGACTGCAGTGGTTCAAGAAGGCAGCTCACCACCACCTTCTCAAGGGCAATTAGGGATGGGCTGGCCTAGCCAGTGATACCCACATCCCATAAAAGCAAAAACAAAAGCAAGAACCAGCACAGATTTGTTAAGGGCAAATAGTGTTTGACTGACTGCATTCAGTTTTTTGATGAGGTAACAGAAAAGGTGGATAAGGGAATTGCAGTAAATGTTGTGCATATGGACTTTCAAAAGGCATTTGATAAAGCACCACATATTTGGATTGTTAGCCACATTAAAACCCATGAGATAAGTGGGGCAGCAGTAGCATGGTTAAGGGTTAGAAAACAGAGTTGTGAATGACTGTTTTTCAGACTGGAGGGAGGTACACGGTGGAATTTCCCAAGGTTCAGTACTAAGACCATTGCTGTTTTTGATATATATTAGTGACATAGACCTGTGGGTACAGCGAACAATTTTGAAATTTGCAGTGACACAAAACTTTGAAGTTTAGTAAACACTGAGGAAGATAGTGATAGAATTCAAGAGGATTTAAACAGGCTGCCGGAATGGGCTATCACATGGCAGATGAAATTCAAAGGAGATAAGTGTGAGGTAATACCTTTTGGCAGGAAGAATCAGGAGAGACAATACATGCTAAATGGTAGCATCTTATAAGAGGTATAAGAAGAGAGAGAACTGGGGGTGGTTGTGCACAAATCTCTGAAGATGGCAGGACAGGTTAACAAAGCAGTGAATAAAGCATATCAGATCCTGGGCATTATAAATAGAGGCACAGAGTACAAAAACCATGAAGTTATGCTAAATCTATATAAAACACTAGTCTGGCAGCAGCTGGAGTATTGTATTCAATTCTAGGCAGCACATTTTAGGAAGGATCAATGACTTCAAAAGGAAATTGGATGGCCACTTGAAGGAAATAGACTTGCAGGGCTACGGGGATCGAGCGATGGAGTGGGACTGACTGAAGAGCTCCGTGGAGAGCTGGCGTAGACTCGATCTGCTGAATGGCCTCCTTCTGTGCCATAAATGACTCTAAGGATTTTAAGGCTTTGGAAATGGTACAGAAGAGACTTACTCGAATGGTTCCTAGGATGAGGGATGACAGTAATGTGGATAGACTAGAGAAGCTGGGGTTATTCTCCATGGAGTCCAGAAAGCTAAGAGGAGATTTGATAGACATGGTTAAAAAAAATCATGAATAGTTTATCTGGAGTGAATAAAATGACAGTGTTTCCAATGGCTGAAGGGTTGATAACAAGAGAACACAGATTTAAGGTGATTGGCAAAAGAACTGGAGGTGACATGAGGAAAAACTTTTTTTACACAAAATGTGGTTAGGATTCGGAATGCCCGGCTTGATAGGTTGATGGATACAGATTCAATTGTAGCCTTCAAAAGGAAATTGAAAAACTACTTGAAGGAGAAAAAATTGCAGGTATGTTTGGAAAGGGTGGGGGAGTCAAATTAACTGGATTGCTCTTCGAAAGAGCTGGCGCAGTCTTGATGGGACGAATGGCCTCTTTCTGTACTGTACTATTTTATGATCCTATGATTATTGACTCAGTAGTTTGATTCAATACAACTTAAATTTTGTGACAAATGGTGTGATTTTTGTTATTGGCCCTAAATCTATTGTGTTTCCTTTTCTGAATTGATTCAAAGAACAAAGAACAGTACAGCACAGGAGCAGGCCATTCGGCCCTCCAAGCCTGCGCCGATCTTGATGCCTGCCGAAATTAACACCTTCAGCACTTCCGGGGCCCCATATCCTTCTATTCCCTTCCTATTCATATATTTGTCAAGATGTCTCTTAAACGTCGCTATCATATCTGCTTCCACCACCTCCCCTGACAGCAAGTTCCAGGCACTCACCACCCTCTGTGTAAAAAACTTGCCTCGCACATACCCTCTAAACTTTGCCCCTCGCACCTTAAACCTATGTCCCCTAGTAACTGACTCTTCCACCCTGGGAAAAAGCTTCTGACTATCCACTCTGTCCATGCCACTCATTACTTTGTAAACCTCTATCATGTCGCCCCTCCACCTCCATCGTTCCAGTGAAAACAATCCGAGTTTATCCAACCTCTCCTCATAGCTAATGCCCTCCAGACCAGGCAACATCCTGGTAAACCTCCTCTGTACCCTCTCCAAAGCCTCCACGTTCTTCTGGTAATGTGGCGACCAGAATTGCACACAATATTCTAAGTGTGGCCAACTAAAGCTCTGTACAGCTGCAACATGACTTGCCAATTTTTATACTCTATGCCCTGACCGATGAAGGCAAGCATGCCGTATGCCTTCTTGACTACCTTATCCACTTGCGTTGCCACTTTCAGTGACCTGTGGACCTGTACGCCCAGATCTCTCTGCCTGTCAATACTCCTAAGGGTGCTGCCATTTACTGTATACCTCCCACCTGCATTAGACCTTCCAAAATGCATTACCTCACATTTGTCCGGATTAAACTCCATCTGCCATTTCTCCGCCCAAGTCTCCAACCGATCTATATCCTTCTGTATCCTCTGACAATCCTCAACACTATCCGCAACTCCACCAACCTTTGTGTCGTCCGCAAACTTACTAATCAGACCAGCTACATTTTCCTCCAAATCATTTATATATACTACAAACAGCAAAGGTCCCAGCACTGATCCCTGCGGAACACCACTAGTCACATCCCTCCATTCAGAAAAACACTCATCCACTGTTACCCTCTGCCTTCTGTGACTGAGCCAGTTCTGTATCCATCCCGCCAGCTCACCTCTGATCCCGTGCGACTTCACCTTTTGTACCAGTCTGCCATGCGGGACCCTGTCAAAGGCCTTACTAAAGTCCATATAGACAACATCCACCGCCCTTCCCTCATCAAGCATCTTCGTCACTTCCTCAAAAAACTCAATCAAATTAGTAAGACACGACCTCCCCTTCACAAAACCATGCTGTCTCTCACTTATAAGTTCGTTTGTTTCCAAATGGGAGTAAATCCTGTCCCGAAGAATCCTCTCTAATAGCCCTACCACTGACGTAAGGCTCACCGGCCTATAATTTCCTGGATTATCCTTGCCACCCTTCTTAAACAAAGGAACAACATTGGCTATTCTCCAGTCCTCTGGGACCTCACCTGTAGCCAATGAGGATGCAAAGATTTCTGTCAAGGCCCCAGCAATTTCTTCCCTTGCCTCCCTCAGTATTATAGGGTAGATCCCATCAGGCCCTGGGGACTTATCTACCTTAATGCTTTGCAAGACACCCAACACCACCTCCTTTTTGATAATGAGATGACTGAGACTATCTGCACTCCCTTCACTAGGCTCATCATCCACCAAGTCCTTCTCCTTGGTGAATACTGATGCAAAGTACTCATTTAGCACCTCATCCATTTCCTCTGGCTCCATGCATAGATTCCCATCTCTGTCCTTGATCGGGCCAACCCTTTCCCTGGTTACCCTCTTGATCATTATATATGTATAAAAAGCCTTGGGATTTTCCTTAATCTTGTTTGCCCATGACTTCTCATGACCCTTTTTAGCCCTCCTAACTCCTTGCTTAAGTTCCTTCCTACTGTCTTTTCTTCCTCAAGTGCTTCATCTGTTCCTAGCCTTCCAGCCCTTACAAATGCTTCCTTTTTCTTTTTGACTAGGCTCACAATATCCCATGTTATCCCAGCTTCCCGAAACTTGCCAAACTTGTCTTTCTTCCTCACAGGAAGATGCTGGTCCTGGATTCTAATCAGCTGACGTTTGAAAGACTCCCACATGTTAGATGTTGATTTACCCTCAAACAGCCACCCCCAATCTAAATTCTTCAGTTCCTGCCTAATTTGTAAAAATTAGCCTTCCCCCAATTTAGCACCTTCACCCGAGGACTACTCTTATCCTTATCCACAAGTACCTTAAAACTTATGGTAATACAAGCAGTAGTTTTGACTTTTTGTGTGATGCTTTCCACTATTTAATTGCTCTTTTTTGCTGCCCATAGAATTCTCCCAACAAGAGAGAATCTAACCATCTCCCCTTGACATTCAATGGCATTATGTTTGCAGAATCCCCCACTAGCAACATCCGGGAGGTTACCATTGACCAGAATCTGAACTGGAGTAGCCATATAAATACTGTGGCTACTAGAGCAGGTCAGAGGCTGGGAATTCTGCGGCGAGTAACTCACCTCCTGACTCCCCAAAGCCTGTCCACCATCTACAAGGCACAAGTCAGGAGTGTGATGGAATACTCTCCACTTGCCTGGATGGGTGCAGTTCCAACAACACTCAAGAAGCTCGACACCATCCAGAACAAAGCAGCCCACTTGATTGGCACACCATCCACAAACATTCACTCCCTCCACCACTGACACACAGTGGCAGCAGTGTGTACCATCTACAAGATGCACTGCAACAATGCACCAAGGCTCCTTAGACAGCACCTTCCAAACCCGCGACCTCTACCAGCTAGAAGGACAAGGGCAGCAGATGCATGGGAATACCACCACCTGAAAATTCCCCTCCAAACCACATACCATCCTGACTTGGAACTGTATCGCCATTCCTTCACTGTCGCTGGGTCAAAATCCTGGAACTCCCTTCCTCACAGCACTGTAGTTGGACCTACCCCACATGGACTGCAGCAGTTCAAGAAGGCAACTCAACACCACCTTTTCAAGGGCAATTAGGGATGGGCCATAAATGCTGGCCTAGCCAGCGACACCCACATCCCATGAATGAATAAAAAAAATGTTGCCCTTATGAACAAAGATACACTTATCTGTCTTATTTAATGAATATTATATACTCTGCCTTTGCAATGGAAATCAGTACAAGAGATCAGTGGAAATAGGGCCTCAAATGTCTATTAGAAATGATTATTCCAGACAAACCCACACACAAAATTCAGTTACCTTGATAATCAAAGCCATTATGATTTTATCAAAAGCTTCTAACTTAAACAGTTACATGTGGAAATTGAATAACAGAAATTACTCGAAAGCACGGCAATTGCTACATCAAACCCTCATGCAACATGATAAATAATCAGTCAGCCAAAGCCTTTGGCAGACAAAGAGAAACTCTTCTTGTCATAGGTTTCAATATGTATTAGACTTGAAATAACAGTTATTCTGGTTGTCTTTCTGCTATATTGTGACTTTAGGATTATACGTTTTTTATATATCAGGTTACAATAGAATTTGTTTGGATGAGTGGTCCAGAATCCCTAAAATTGGTACTTTGAATTTTGAATTGCCTCATTCAAGCTCACTCACCTCAATCCTTTCCACTTCAGTTGCATATTTAATAACTTATTTGCATTGTTAAGCATTGTGCAGAGATTGGAATACAATTGCGTAACAGATAAATCCAAGCGTGGTTCTGCAATCTGGCATTCTCAGTAGGAATGGTGTTCATAGGGAGGGCATCTCAGGAAGTGGTGAGATGTAACCTGTGATTCCCTATTCATTAAAATTAATAGTTAGAAATCTATAGGCTGTGCACCTGCAATATTCTGAGACATGCTCTCAGAGGCATTTTGGTCTGTGGAATCACTCTTTATATTAAAACATTCGTATCCTTTTCTTTTAATTCTCTTTTTAATGAAATATTTTGTACCTTAAATGGTTCAGCTAATGGATTAGCTGTAGAACACCAGCTGATCAGCTGAATCAAGGAAGCACTACATGCCAGCTCACCATTCCAGGCATTGGACTTGCCACAGACCTAAGACAGTCACTAATGCTCCCCCTAGATACAGAGGTGAGCACAAAGGACAACACATTCTCACCTTTATCAATCCTGTCAGCGACCTTCGGAGCACAGCACAGAGCTGCTGGTGGGATTATTGAGCCAGACTGATTTGCTAACTGTTGCAATCACAGCTGTTTTTTCTAGCAGAAGTAATATGGGTTAATGAAGGAAAGAAATATTGAGCAACTCCCCCGGTCTCCCATTAACTGTGAAATCTCTCATGGATAATCCAGCCTGCAGATAATGTGAGCATCAATAATTGAAGTTCCACTTGGAACAATCTATAGGCATGTGTGATAAATAGCATTTTTGTTTAAGTTAGTGCAATAATTTACTTTGCAATGTTTTATCTTGATCTTTCAGGGGAAAATATTGACTGTTCACATCAATGATTAATTTGATGCCAGCCATGATTAACAAAGAAGGTAACTACTTTGGTATGGTTGACAAACAAGTGTTTTTTTGTAGCATGGTGAGAAAGATAATCATACTTCCACATTCCGGTGCTACTTGCCAGCCACACACAGATGGACTTCACTTATTATTGTCTGGATTTAAGGTAGAATGGAGGTGAAACTCGGGCAGTTAACGGATCACCCGCCTTTTGTATGTGTACACCTTTAAGACATGTGGCTATGTTATCAAGCCAGCAGTGTAAGAACTGTGATGCAATACACCATGTGCTTCTGATTTGGGGGCAGTCTTAAGTAAGTACTTGTACAATGAAGACCTGTCTGTACATGCAGAACCTTCCCTAGATAAAGAGTCCATGTTACTATGTTACTGATCCCGCCTTGAGTAGTCAGTGCTTTGTGTATAGTAGCAGCTAGCACAGAGGATAAGACAACACACAACACCGTCCCTTAATCCCTGCTCACATTTCTTTTCCCAATCAAGTTGAATGTCGAAATTGCCAATATGTGCCGTCAGCAGGAAAGGCTCTTTGCAATAGTACAAAGTTGGAAAATGAATTCTATAAATATGCTTTCGATATTCTTCTTCTTTGGCCTCCTTGTCTCAAGAGACAATGGGTAAGCGCCTAGAGGTGGTCAGTGGTTTGAGGAGCAGCGCCTGGAGTGGCTATAAAGGCCAATTCTGGAGTGACAGACTCTTCCACAGGCACTGCAGATAAAATTGGTTGTTGGGGCTGTTACACAGTTGGCACTCTCCTTGCACCTCTGTCTTTTTTCCTGCCAACAGCTAAGTCTCTTCGACTCGCCACACTTTAGCCCTGCCTTTATGGCTGTCCGCCAGCTCTGGCGATCACTGGCAACTGGCTCCCACGACTTGTCAATGTCACGGGACTTCATGTCGCGTTTGCAGACATCTTTAAAGCGGAGACATAGACGGCCGGTGGGTCTGATGCCAGTGACGAGCTTGCTGTACAATGTGTCCTTGGGGATCCTGCCATTTTCCATGCGGCTCACATGGCCAAGCCATCTCAAGCGCTGCTGGCTAAGTAGGGTGTATATGCTAGGGATGTTGGCCACCTCGAGGACTTCTGCGTTGGAGATACGGTCCTGCCACCTGATGCCAAGGATTCTCCGGAGGCAGCAAAGATGGAATGAGTTGAGATGCTGTTCTTGGTTGACATATGTTGTCCAGGCCTCGCTGCCGTAGAGCTAGGTACTGAGGACACAGGCTTGAAACACTTGGACTTTTGTGTTCCGTGTCAGTGCGCCATTTTCCCACACCCTCTTGACCAGTCTGGACATAGCAGTGGACGCCTTTCCCATGCATTTGTGGATTTCTGCATCGAGAGACAGGTTACTGGTGATAGTTGAGCCTAGGTAGGTGAACTCTTGAACCACTTCCAGAGCGTGGTCACCGATATTGATGGATGGAGCATTTCTGACGTCCTGTCCCATGATGTTCGTTTTCTTGAGACTGATGGTTAGGCCAAATTCGTTGCAGGCAGCCGCAATCCTGTCGATGAGTCTCTGCAGCCACTCTTCAGTGTGGGATATTAATGCAGCATCGTCAGCAAAGAGGAGTTCCCTGATGAGAACTTTCCGTACTTTGGTCTTCGCTTTAAGATGGGCAAGGTTGAACAACCTGCCATCTGATCTTCAAGTTTCAAGCCTGTGTGGAGGAAAGTTCCATCTTCTGAAAACTTGAACACATGTGAGAGCAGCAATGAGAAGAAGATCCCAAACAGTGTAGGTGGGAGAACACAGCCCAGTTTCACGCCACTCAGGATAGGAAAGGGGTCTGATGAGACACCGCTGTGCTGAATTGTGCCTTTCATATTGTCATGGAATGAGGTGATGATACTTAGTAGCTTTGGTGAACATCCGATCTTTGCTAGTAGTCTGAAGAGACCACGTCTGCTGACGAAGTCAAAGGCTTTTGTGGGATCTATGAAAGCAACGTAGAAGGGCATCTGTTGTTCACGGCATTTCTCCTGTAGCTGGCGAAAAGAGAACAGCAGGTCAATGGTGGATCTCTCTGCTCGAAAGCTGCACTGTGCCTCAGGGTAGACACGCTCAACCATCTTCTGGAGTCTGTTTAAAACTACTCGAGCGAAGACTTTCCCCACTATGCTGAGCAGGGAGATTCCATGGTAGTTGTCGCAGTCACCGCGGTCACCCTTGTTCTTATAGAGGGTGATGATATTGGCATCGCGCATGTCCTGTGGTACTGCTCCCTCAACCCAGCACAGGCAAAGCAGTTCATGGAGTGCTGAAAAATATGCTTTCGATAGATGGGTAGATATACAAAGTGCTTTGCATTCAACTAAAAAGTGTTTGAGCTTAACTTTATTTACTCAATTATTTGGGCTACGGAATAAATCATAACTCATAGTGGGTGAAATTCAAATTTGGCAGGGCACAAAATGGGTAGTAGGAGATTGTTTATACATTGTAACAATCAATGGAAAGGGCGGGGTGTAAAATGGTCAGCTGTTTTTTTACACTTCAAAATTAAATTTCATTTCCATATGAATTAACTGCCCCCACACAGCCTTCTGAAATACTTATTAAAATAAGTATACATTTGGCACCCCCGTCCTCTGACACCAGTAGGATTGCTGTAACTCTAGACTGAAATTGCTACCTGCAGACATCCCACGCATAAGTTATTCCACTGACTGAGAGGGCAGGCAGCAACCTGCTCCTAGATGCCTTCCAATCCTGCTCTTGAACCAGCCAGTGGGAAGTATGTGAGAGTGGCTTGGGCATTTACCTTCTGATTTTCCTTTCTTGGCTGTGGTCATAGGTCACATCTCTACTCTCTTTGATGGCACAGCTAAAATTGGAAACCGGAGAATCGAAACACAAAACTTGGATTTCATTAGGACTTTGTCTGGAATTTGATTGTATTAGATTTAAATATAACTAGTTTTGACTTGAAATTCCATAGGGTTACTTTAGTTTTAAACGTGTTCTGTGATTTTTGTGGTTACTGGATAGTTAATCCAGGTATTAAAGTAGTTAAAATACAGTAATCAGCATTCTGTGAAGTAGAAGCTCAAATTTATCAACAGTTCTACTTAATACAGTCCCCTCCGCTTTGTATTTCTCTTTTCCTATATATCAAAATGTTTAACAAATCTGTCTCAAGCCATTACAGAATTTAATGATACAGATAATTCATCATTCATGCTTGTGCTTCAGAAACACGCTGTAGGTTAAAATGGGAAAACATTTTTTTTATTTTTTAATAAGATTAGGCAATGGCTGTTAGTTCAAAGGTATATTTGCTGAGTCATATTTTTCATGTATGAATATTTGCTTTATGTTGCCTCTGGGAACATGAACCCTCAATGTCGGGCTATATTTCACCTAGTAAAAGTGAAGGCTGCAAAAGCTTTGTTAAATCATTCTGATTCCTACATTTTAAGATATTTTAGTAGCCGCTTGTCCTTTTGAGTAATGATTTAGGTTTGCACAGTGAAGCAGTTACACATTAGACAGCAGCTTTAGAAGATTGGCTTATGTAACACAAGACTGCTTAATATTGGGTTGATTATATAGTCAAGAAAAAATGAGATACAGGAGAAGTTAAGATACTGCCAAAATAACAGCATTTTTTAAACAAAACGCATTATACATATTCTGCAAACATACTACAACAGTATTTTAGTTTAATTATGTGTTTCGTTCACGAACAATCAGTTGATTAATTCAAATGGTTTTCATTTTTTTTCTCCCTGCATTTCTTTTTTGAGTGGATTTATATTGGGGGACTTTGTGGGAATGGAGGCACAAGAGGGACTCCTGAATGCTTGTTGTCAATTCATTATTCAGATATTATTTATACTTAACTGCATTTTGAGAATAGATCCTTCTTTACTAATATCTTAAACTGAACAATTCTAAACACCAGAGTATTGAATAAGGTGGTAACCTGATTGATCACTTTAAGAGTTTAAGTCGCCTTGAAGTATGTTTATCTTCCTGGTACAACACTTTATACCCTTTCAGTTTGCAGACGTGCCTTGTAAGGTCTGTGGCATTAGAAAATCTTAAAGTTAAAATGAAAGTTGTGTGTTTTGACTCAGTGAACCATGCACTATCTTGATCCTCCAATATATTTCTGTCAGCTACTAGCATAAAAATATATGTTTATTACAGTTTATAAGAGTTTATACTATAAATCCAGTTCAGTAGTAATCCTGATTCTTGAAATGTATATGTCTCGCCAACGTGCTTTGTTGAATGGTAATTTTCTTTAATCCACTGACTGGAGACTTGAATTTATATTTTTTAAAGAAATTTAAAAAGGAACAGATAAAGGATGACTTTGCTGGCAGCTTAAGATGGCCACCTAATTTGCAACACTGTATCTGATATTGCAAGGCCTGTGAGGTGGAGACGAAATGTCTGCTCATCCCAGCAAGATCCAAGACCCAGGAAGTTTAAGAGAACCACCTGTTCTTTCTAGCAAGAAGAAATACACCAACTACCATGCTTGAATCACTGGGTGACTGTCATGTGACAAGCCCCCCTCCCCCCATCTGTGGTTTTAAGCTGGTGTTTCTCTGAAGCAGCAGGGAAAAACATCTGGACTCTGACACGTGCAGACCCAAATGGGGGTTCCCTTCTCTCTCTCTCTCCATTCCAGCTTGCAAGTTGTGAACCCTGCCTGCTGACTGACTATCTCTGCAGACTCCAGCTACAATCAGAAACCCCTTTGGACGAAATCATCTTCACCGCTGACTCCAAGAAGCCAGTCATCTATCGCTTCAAACTAAAAGCTTCAGGACCACCGAATTCAGCTAAAAGCCAGCTGAATCACCAAACTCCACTGTATACCTTTTTTTCCTATGGACTTTAACTCAATCAATCTACCCTGCCCCACTTTGCAACCTATTTGGGCGTGTGTGTGTGTGAAAGTTGGAGTTTAGTTTGTTATTTTACTTAGTTCAGTTTAGGTGCAAAAAAGTTAACCTCTTTCTTTGTTAAACTGAAGAAAACCTGTCCGATTTGTTAGAAATATAGAAACATAGAAAATAGGAGCAGGAGTAGGCCATTCGGCCCTTCGAGCCTGCTCCGCCATTCATTATGATCATGGCTGATCATCCAACTCAGTAACCTGTTCCCGCTTTCGCCCCATACCCTTTGATCCCTTTAGATCCAAGAGCTATATCTAACTCCTTCTTGAAAACATACAATGTTTTGGCCTCAACTGCTTTCTGTGGTAGCGAATTCCACAGGCTCACCACTCTCTGGGTGAAGAAATTGCTCCTCATCTCAGTCCTGAAAGGTTTACCCCGTATCCTTAGACTATGACCCCTGGTTCTGGACTCTCCCACCATCGGGAACATCCTTCCTGCATCTACCCTGTCAAGTCCTGTTAGAATTTTATAGGTTTCTATGAGATCCCCCCCCCCCACTCTTCTGAACTCCTGTGAATATAATCCTAACTGACTCAATCTCTCCTCATACGTCAGTCCCGCCATCCCAGGAATCAGTCTGGTAAAGCTTCGCTGCACTCCCTCTATAGCAAGAACTTGCTTCTTGTTATTATCATAGCAAGTAAAGTAATCAAACACCTACTGAATTGTTCAGTACATCCACTTTAAGAAAGAATTAAACCTGTTGTGGTCAAACAAGGAGAGGGAAAAGCGGGAAGCCCAACGACCCCTCCTCACTTGACCGTAATATATATGGATCCAAACCTATTAACATTTATTTTTAAAAATCATGTTAAATATAAAAGAAAACATCCTGTTTTTTATTCATAACCTTGGTTTTATATACAAATATAATTTTTGGTAAATTAGACAAAAATTATATTGCAGTTATAGCAAGGCAAGTTGCTGTGCTGAAACACCTAACAGTGATCTTAGATATCGATTCCTAGAGTAACACCATCTGATGTGCAGGCTGAGTAAATACCTATAGCTATTTATGTATATAGCACCACTCACCTGAAAGCTCGGAGCAGTACTTAGGACAACAAAGCTTTTATTTGGAAATATAGGGCTGGATTCTATCCTGAAGGCACAGGTCACGGTAGCGGCACTGGAAGTGAGTGCTGTTTCTGTTTGTGAGTTAGGCAGCCAGCGGCAAGCGATCTCACGGCAGCCGGTCAATTAAGCAGCACATAGCATGTGGGCCGTCCATTCCGGGGCCCGAGGCAGCAACGTGGGCGCCAAAGTCGATGTCAGCTGATACCGCAGTAGTTGCACCATATTTAAGGGGCTCCCAGCCCCACATTTGTTGTTGCATGCACAAAGGACTGCCTCCCATTCCTGTTGCCTTAGGTTGTCCTGTTCCTGCTGCCTGGTGTCCCCTTGCTGCTGCTGCTGCCTGGTGTGCTCCTGTTCCTGCTGCCTGGTGTGCTCCTGTTCCTGCTGCCTGGTGTGCTCCTGTTCCTGCTGCCTGGTGTGCTCCTGTTCCTGCTGCCTGCTGTTCTCCTGTTCCTGCTGCCTGCTGTTCTCCTGTTCCTGCTGCCTGCTGTTCTCCTGTTCCTGCTGCCTGCTGTTCTCCTGTTCCTGCTGCCTAGTGTTCTCCTGTTCCTGCTGCCTAGTGTTCTCCTGTTCCTGCTGCCTAGTGTTCTCCTGCTGCAGCTGCCTAGTGTTATCCTGTTCCTGCTGCTGCCTGGTGTTCTCCTGTTCCTGCTGTTCCCCTCATTGAAGATTCAAAGCTACCAAGAATCTCACCAGAATGGACCGCCAATAATGGCAGAAGGAAGACCCCGGGTGGCCCCTTGGTTCAGCGATGTCTCCCTGCAGCTTCTTCTGTTCTCCTCCAGGCTGCAACGGCAGGGTGGGATGTCCTCTTCCCCAGGGATGGGAGGAGGACAGGGCCCCGCATGACCAAGCAAGTCTGGATGGCGATTGCAGAGGAGGTCAGCAGCTGTGAAGTCACCCACCCAACCTGGATCCAGTGTTGAAAGCATGCCAATGATCTTTGGTTCACCAAGGTGAGTACTCCATACCTCTTTTCCCTTTGGGGCTTGTATGTGGTAACACGAGGGTTAGCTTGCTGCCGAGAGAGTGACCTCCCAGTCGGTGGCAAGGGGTAAGGCAGCAGCAGATCCTATCAAAGGCGTGGCTGCATTTCAGTCAGAAGTGCCTGCTTGTCTAAGCTGACAACCACTATGTACTCGAGAGTGGCTGTGTGCAGATGGCATCCATGTGCCCCCATCGTGGGCTGCTGGGCCCTCAACAACGTAGACGCTTTGCTTGTCTCCATGTGCAACGTTACAGTCCCCCTTTTTGTGCTTCCAGGAAAGGATGGCACACAGCATCAAAGAAAGGTCCAAGACTGGCAGAGGGATCCCATACCTCCACATCCTCACCCCAATGGAGGAGGAGGTCTTGGACTTGACAGGCCACCAGGGCGGCCACACAATTGCTGATGGCGAGACAGGAGTGCCAACCCAAGAGGGTGAGTTAACGAGTGCGGCTGCATAAGAGTGCAGCTGGTATACAGAAGGCATAGTGCCCACAAGACCAATGTTGGACAGATGGAGCTCCACAGCAAGCATGGTTCAGATGAGGAGGTGTGTCCATGCTCGTTCCTGGACCTCCCTCCCTCTAAGCTGCCCCTCCTCATCACTGGGGGCACAAGGTCTGGATGAATGAGGCCCATGGCAGGTGGCCTCTTTCTGAATCCTAGGCTTTCTACTAGGATTCTCCACCCCACCCCCTAAACCTGCCCATCAGTCCTACATGTGCCATTGCCCTATGTATCCCTGGCCACATAGCCCCACACTCCTGGCACCTGCTCCGTCCTTCTGCAGACGTCTTCCAGTGACCTTTGTGCATTACTCTTCCTTTTGCCATACTCTGGCTCTCCTGATAGTTTTGTTGGAGAGCCAGCAATTATCCTCCACTTTCTTGTCATACCCACTTTGCTGCCACCTCATTTCACCAGGCAGGGCTCCAAAGCCTCTTGGTCCCCGTGCGCCACTGATAAAATCCAAATCGCCCTGTAAAATTCCTGTTAACTGCCCTTTTAAATACCTCAATTGGTGTCCCGCCACTTCGATGTCAGAAGTCTGCTCTCCATGGTTCCCACCATTGGTAAAACCCAGAAGCAACACCAAGACGTCGGATTTCTGCCCCAACAAGGTCCACTCGGATTTTATGGATCATCCCCGCCCCCTGGCCTTTGACCTCACTCTAACTGGCCAGGTAAAATTCCAGCCATAGCCTCTGACCTCTATCTAAAGAAGTAGTATGGTAAAACAGGAATAATAAACCAGAGAACAAGATAGCACAGAAGGAAGCCATTCGGCCCATTGCATCCGTGCTAGCTGTTTGCCAGCTTAATCAAAAACTAACCCTACTAATCTGCTTTATCTCCCCAAATCCTGGTATCTTTCTCTGCAGATCTCTGAATATTTATCTTCTATTTCCTTAAAAGAAGTAATGGTCTTTACCTACATTTTCCTGTGGCAAAGCTTTCAATTCTCCAACAACGGCACAGTGGCGCAGTGGTTAGCACCGCAGCTTCACAGCTCCAGGGACCCGGGTTCGATTCCGGGTACTGCCTGTGTGGAGTTTGCAAGTTCTCCCTGTGTCTGCGTGGGTTTTCTCCGGGTACTCCGGTTTCCTCCCACAAGCCAAAAGACTTGCAGGTTGATAGGTAAATTGGCCATTATAAATTGTCACTAGTATAGGTAGGTGGTAGGGAAATATAGGGACAGGTGGGGATGTTTGGTAGGAATATGGGATTAGTGTAGGATTAGTATAAATGGGTGGTTGATGTTCGGCACAGACTCGGAGGGCCGAAGGGCCTGTTTCAGTGCTGTATCTCTAATCTAATCTAACACCTAGTATAAAGAAATTGCTCCTAATCTCTCTCCTCACTCTCTTAGTGATTATTTTAAATTGACCCTTGTAACAAACACCCAGCCAGAAGAAGTCATTTTGCAAATTCACTGTAACAAAACTCTTCATTATGTTAAAAAGATCCTTTAAATCTTCCCGTAGCCCCATCTACTCCAGTAGAAATAATCCCGAGGAGATCTTAAGTGGCTGAAACTGGGCGGAATGGGAATTAAAACTTGAGTGGCTATTTTCCTGGTCCATTACTGCCCTGTGGTGATTTTAACGGCAGATGATTGAGGTGTCTGCTTGACTCAGGCAGACTCCTCATTAATATCTACTCATCACGACCTATCGCTCAGTTTTTGGTGGTGGATGGCAGGACTGCTAATTAGATTGCAAGTAGACCTGGTTATCCTGATGCTGACTGCATTCATTCATGGCAGCCTAATTTTGGGATGAAGCTCTTAAACAGACTTGAGACAATTCACTAACATCTGGAAGGGGCCTAAAATTTGTTTTAGGCAGTCATCAAGGATGCCTGGCCAGAATTATAAACTACAATAGAAATTGTAAAATCAAGAATTTGAAATCAGGGAAGAAATGTCAATCGTTTACATAGATCTACACAAATTTAATGAGGACATGAGAACACTGAAATACTGAGCTGAATTTTATGTAGGTGGCAGGACTGTCTGGGGTACCCCCAGCTGCATTTTACAAAGTTAACTGCCCGGCTCTGGGGTTCCCATGTCTTTAAGGATGGGGATCCCGCCTCCAAGAGCTGCTGACCAATCAGAGGGTAGGCAGCTCAGCAGTCCAAGCAGCCACCAGGAGTGATGACCATTGCTGGTACTGCAATAGGCCCAGGACCAGGAGCAGCCATGGTGCCTTGGAGTGAAGGTAAGTGGGGTGGGCTTGCCGGGCCCAGTCAGGCAGGCCCTTGTGAGGGTTGGGGGGTGGTTATTGAGGGAGGAGGAGGAGGGGGTCTGTTGGCATTGGGGAGACCTTTGTCGCCATGGGCCCTCCATGAGTCACGGATTGCCCAAGCAGGAGAACCACACCCGCCTTCCCTCCAGCCTGCAGCGAATCCGCTTGGTTTTACTGGATGGTCTCCCCACATGGAGGGGTTCCCACCAGCTGCTGGTAAAACACCAGCAGTTGCAGGAAGAGGCTGTTAAGTGGCCTTTAATTGCCCACTTAAGGGCCACAATTGGCAAAATTGAATAGTGTCGGAAAGGTGACGAGCACTCCACCCCCTGCTTTCCCTTGCCATTTTATGGCTTGCTCCCCGCCTCGCCTGCCTGCCTGTCCCTAGAGGGCTGATAAAATTCAGCCCACTGCTTCACCGATGCCAAGTTATACAGCCTTTAAGACCAACCATATAATATTACATCCTGACGTCCATAGTTACTGTAACAATGTTCTCCTTGCTGTCCACCACAAATATCTTTATTGAAATGGCTTTATCTTACTGCCCTTGACATTTGGATCATTAATCCAGAAGAGTTCATTAAAATCACTGAACTCTAATACCACTGTGCTATATTGGAGTGCATCTTCATTTATATATGCTAGTAAATGTAAGGGACTAAACTTATTTGTATCCCATTGGGCTTCTGCAGTACTAAGCTTAGACATCTAAAAATCTAATTCTTTATTAGTTAAAGGTAATGGTGCACTGAGCATGTTATTTTACATTATACAATATATTAGACTATTATGACAAAGAAATATGCAAATAATGCTGACCACTAATTTATTTTTACGAGTGTTAATTAGACAAAGATGAAAATTATAAAAATTTTGGTGTCTAAAACTAAAGAAAAGTTATTTTAGTAATTTTTCACAGTTTATAATCAATGTTTCAGTTAACACATTTTTCCTTGACTTTACATACAGCAGAAAATTAGTTGGACAAAAGGTGTACCTTTAAGGGATCACTTACCAGTGTTACAACTGTGGCGGAGCAACGCACTGTTAATTCAGCCCCGTCACTCTACAGGTTGCAGCATATTATTAAGCTTTCATACCCAATCGGAAAAACAGCCAAATTAGCCACTCTAGTGACCCCAGAATGAAACAGACCAAACCAGGTTTCATTAGACAACAACAAATTAACTGTTTATTAAAAAACTAAATCTTAAACACTATTAAGATAAACCTATGTCTAAAGACCTTATAACTTCTTATTTTAACCTAACTCGCGCATTCACATACACTCAAAAAAAACAGTTAACCGGTTTTAAAAGTGGAGTTTTGAAAATTAGCTGTCTCTTAAGAATAAATTAAGTAAGTAAATTGTTGTAGGTTACGTTCCTGATGGATGAAGTCTTCTATTGTGAAAAATAATCAAATGTCACTTGAAGTCTTCGCATAGATTTGATAAAAATAGTCCTTCAGTAGATAGGCATTCAACTCATAGGCTGCAGCAAACATTAAACAGTTCTTTGAATGATGAGCACAGCAATACAAACGGTTTCTTGAAAAAGATGGCTTTTCTTCTTTACTTAGGGAATTAACCTGGCTTGTAGCTCCTTGATGAATTTTTTTGCTGAGAGGAAATAGACAGCTAACTTTCTCTTCAGTTCACCTCGCTGGAAAGTCTCTCAGAATTAACTAGTTTCAGCCGGTTTCTGCCAGTTCCACACGCAGCCAAGTGGAAACATTACCATGTGATCACTCTCTCTTCTAATGTTGCTCAGGGTAACAAAAATGCAGCTGCTGCACACTGTGACTCAGGAATTCCAGAACCTTCTCTCCCTTAAAGGTGCACTGTTTTTAACAGAGTCTTAAAGGCGCATACACTGTTTTTAATCCGAGGAGAAAAGTAATTACAGGTCCGTGACACTAGTGATAACCTTGATGGTCTTGCAGTATTAAAATAGGGAAATTGTTGGCTGCTGCAATATAATCTATAATGAATAAAATTAGGCTACCTAATGAAGATTTCATGCTTTCAATATTAGAGAGAGCAGTGTTGGTGGACATACAAACAGAAAGTTCTGGAAATACACAGCAGCTGCGAAGTGAGAAACACAGTTAACATTTAAGGTTGCTAACCTTTTGTCAGAACTAAGCCAAGAATTGTAAATGCAGCACAAGGTGGGCAGAGAACCAACTTAACGCATGATTTTCTGGTGTTTGCTCACATAATGAAAGCACTTTCAGCTGCAGCAATTTCTATTCTAGGAAGAAAGGAATTTCTACGAAAAAGTTTTGCTTAAATAAATATTTTTCAGTTCAGGGCTTTTGTTCAGAACCTTCCACCACACTTAAGTAACAGCACATTCTTTTGAGACTTTCAAGTTTATATTGATCATTTTGTTTTGGTGTTTGTGTTCTGAAGTAAAAATCAATAAAAAATTACATTTGATCTGAACTGTTAACTGTTTCTCTTTCCACATGTGCAGATTGAATGTTTCCAGATTTTTCTGTTTTTATTTCAGATTTGAGTGGAACATTCTTCATTCCAAACAAACACTGGATCAGCTTATGTCAAGAAATGTCCTCTCCCACCGGCAGGACAGACCCAGCAGAGGTGGCGGCACACTGGTATACGGTAGGGAGGGAGTTACCCTGGGAGTCCTCAACATCGACTCTGGACCCCATGAAGTCTCATGGCATCAGGTCAAACATGGGCAAGGAAACCTCTTGCTGATTACCACCTACCACCCTCCCTCAGCTGATGAGTCAGTACTCCTCCATGTTGAACAGCACTTGGAGGAAGCACTGAGAGTGGCAAGGGCGCAGAATGTATCTGGGTGGGGGACTTCAATGGCCATCACCAAGAGTGGCTCGGTAGCACCACTACTGACCGAGCTGGCCGAGTCCTAAAGGACATAGCTGCCAGACTGGGTATGCGGCAGGTGGTGAGGGAACCAACAAGAGGGAAAAACATACTTGACCTCGTCCTCACCAATCTGCCTGCCACAGATGCATCTGTCCATGACAGTATTGGTAGGAGTGACCACCCCACAGTCCTTGTGGAGACGAAGTCCCACCTTCACATTGAGGATACCCTCCATCGTGTTGTGTAGCACTATCACTGTGCTAAATGGGATAGATTTCGAACAGATCTAGCAATGCAAAACTGGGCATCCATTTGGCACTGTGGATCATCAGCAGCAGCAGAATTGTACTCAACCACAATCTGTAGTCTCATGGCCCAGCATGTCCCCCTTTCTACTATTAACATCAAGCCAAGAGACCAACCCTGGTTCAATGAAGTGTGCAGGAAGACATGCCAGGAGCAGCACCAGGCATACCTCAAAATGAGGTGTCAAGCTGGTGAAGCTGCAACAGAGGACTACTTGTGTGCCAAACTGCGTAAGCAGCATGCAGAACTAAGCGATCCCATAACCAATGGATCAGATCTAAGCTCTGCAGTCTTGCCACATCCAGCCGTGAATGGTGGTGGACAGTTAAACAATTAACTGGAGGAGGTGGCTCGACAAATATCCTCATCCTCAATAATGGGAGAGCCCAGCACATCAGTGCGAAAGATGAGGCTGAAGCATTTGCAACAATCTTCAACCAGAAGCTCCGAGTTGATGATCCATCTCGGCCTCCTCCTGATGTCCCCAGTATCAAAGATGCCAGTCTTTAGCCAATTCGATTCACTCTGCGTGATATCAAGAAATGACTGAAGGCATTGGATACTGCAAAGGCTATGGGCCCTGACAATATTCTGGCAATAGTACTGAAGACCTGTGCTCCAGAACTTGTTGTGCCCCTAGCCAAGTTCTTCCAGTACAGCTACAACACTGGCATCTACCCAGCAATGTGGCAAATTGCCAAGGTATGTCCTGTACACAAAAAGCAGGATAAGTCCAACCCGGCCAATAACCGCCCCATCAGTCTACTCTCAATCATCAGTAAACTGATGGAAGGTATCATCAACAGTGCCTTCAAGGAGCACTTGCTTAGCAATAACCTACTCAGTGACACTCAGTTTGGGTTCTGCCAAGGACACTCAGCTCCTGATCTCATTACTGTCTTGGTTCAAACATGGACAAAAGAGCTGAACTCAAGAGGTGAGGTGAGAGTGACTGCCCTTGACATCAAGGCAGCATTTGACCGAGTATGGCATCAAGGAGCCCTAGCAAAACTGAAATCAATGGGAATCGGGGAAAACGCTCTGCTGGTTGGAGTCATGCCTAGCGCAAAGGAAGATGGTGGTGGTTGTTGGAGGTCAATCATCTGAGCTCCAGGGCATCACTGCAGGAGTTCCTCAGGGTAGTGTCCTAGGCCCAACCATCTTCAGCTGCTTCATCAATGACCTTCCTTCAATCATAAGGTCAGAAGTGGGGATGTTCGCTGATGATTGCACAATGTTCAGCACCATTCGTGACTCCTCAGATACTGAAGCAGTCTGTAGAAATGCAGCAAGACCTGGACAATATTGAGGCTTGGACTGATAAGTGGCAAATAACATTCGCGCCACACAAGTGCCAGGCAATGACCATCTCCAACAAGAGAGAATCTAACCATCTCCCTTTGACATTCAATGGCATTACCTTCACTGAATCCCCCACTATCAACATCCTAGGGGCTACCATTGACCAGAAACTGCACTGAAGTAGCCTTATAAATACCGTGGCTACAAGAGCAGGTCAGAGGCTAGGAATCCTGCAGCGAGTAACTCACCTCCTGACTCCCCAAAGCCTGTCCACCATCTACAAGGCACAAGTCAGGAGTGTGATGGAATACTCTCCACTTGCCTGGATGGGTGTAGCTCCAACAACACTCGAAGCTTGACACCATCCAGGACAAAGCAGCCTGCTTGATTGGCACCCAATCTACAAACATTCACTCCCTCCACCACTGACGCACTGTGGCAGCAGTGTACCATCTACAAGATGCACTGCAGCAATGCACCAAGGTCCTTAGACAGCACCTTCTAAACCCGCGGCTTCTACCAACTAGAAGGACAAGGGCAGCAAATGCATGGGAACACCACCACCTACAAGTTCCCCTTCAAGTCACACACCATCCTGACTTGGAAATATATCGCCATTCCTTCACTGTCACTGGGTCAAAATCCTGGAACTCCCTTCCTAACAGCACAGTGGGTGTACCTACCCTACATAGACTGCAGCGGTTCAAGAAGGCAGCTCACCACCACCTTCTCAAGGCCAATTGGGGATGGGCAATAAATGCTGGCCTAGCCAGCGAAGCCCGCATCCCATGAATGAATTTTTTAAAAAGTTAGGCAAAGAAAAGCTGTTCCCTTTAGCTAATGCTACAATGACTAAGGGACATAGATTGAAGGTTTTGGGGAAGAGATACAGGTGGGATGTCAGGAAGAACTTTTTTATGCAGCAAGTGGTAATGACACTGCCTCCGAGGGTGGTGGAAGTGGAAACGATAGACCCCATTGACCCCAGCCAAGTAGCCCTCAGCCCTTTTGTAAAAGGATCAGTCAAGACTCTTCACCTCTTCACCTCCCTCCACCTGTGCTGCAGTGCAGCTCACTTTCATCCTTCTGGAACTTCTCACTGGACATACCTGTCTCCAGGGATATGGTAGATCCTGACTGAGCCAGATTAACAGAAACGTTTGGGGCATCAAGTCCCCGCCTTGGCTACATCTCTGATGATATTTGCCTTGTAAGGTATTGCGGAGGTTCTTTTTTTTTAGAATTAGAACATTACAGCGCAGTACAGGCCCTTCGGCCCTCGATGTTGCGCCGACCTGTGAAACCATCTGATTCCATTTTCATCCATATGTCTATCCAATGACCACTTAAATGCCCTTAAAGTTGGCGAGTCTACTACTGTTGCAGGCAGGGCGTTCCACGCCCCTACTACTCTTTGAGTAAAGAAACTACCTCTGACATCTGTCCTATATCTATCACCCCTCAACTTAAAGCTATGTCCCCTCGTGTTTGCCATCACCATCCGAGGAAAAAGACTCTCACTATCCACCCTATCTAACCCTCTGATTATCTTATATGTCTCTATTAAGTCACCTCTCCTCCTCCTCCTCTCCAACGAAAACAACCTCAAGTCCCTCAGCCTTTCCTCGTAAGACCTTCCCTCCATACCACGCAACATCCTAGTAAATCTCCTCTGCACCCTTTCCATAGCTTTCACATCCTTCCTATAATGCGGTGACCAGAACTGCACGCAATACTCCAGGTGCTTTTGCTACAAGGAAATTCCTAGAAATGGAGGTGACCTGGCACAACTAGGTACCGTCTCCTTTCTGGATGGTTTGGCTAGTCTGCATTGCAGTTACAGCACAAAACTGGCAGAATCCCTCTCGGCTTTTCAGTTCCGGGCATAGAAATGATCACCACAGATATTAGCCCTGGATATTCCATACCTAGCCAATGGAACAGATCTCTGGAGTTTTCATACTCCAAGAGTAACAGGAAATACACAACGTATTTTGACTTAGGGATAATGTTCAAGGCGATTAGCTCTTTAGGGTTCAATCTCATTATGTAGATTGACTTGTAATATTTTACTGGAACATAAATATGATGGATCACAGCAGAAAGAACTTCACTGACAATACATGTGTGTAATCCCAATTAAAACAAACCAGCAAATCCCTATTAATTTAGCAGTAGCTGACATTTCCTGAGGTTCAAACAAGGTTTAGTATTTCTCTGGGAAGAAAACCTATTTTTCTGTTTTTAAAAAAAAAAAGTAGTTTGCGTTGCTATTTCCTTAATTTTATGAAACTAATAAAATTTGACTATGATTTGCAATGAAAATGTAAATTAAATATATGCACACAAAATTCATTTGAAAAAAACACTGAATCCATTTATTGTCTCTTGGAGCTCCCAATGGAGATGCCTTTTGGATAAAAAAAATCTTTCACGAGATGCCTTTGGACCCTGGTTTGGAAGCCATTGTTTGTCTTCTACACATGTACGGTTATTGGTGTTAGCGCATTTGGCTGTGCTACCAATGTGGTATCCCTGAATCTAGATTTTCTGGAAAATAGCCCTGTCAGGGAAATTATGTGTTCTTTCTAGTTAAATCAGATCAAATTCCTAAAAATATAGATGTTTTGTAAAAGAGTGCTCTCAGCTATAGACGGTGCCTGAGCATCCACTAGTTGAATCAATAATGAGGTGATGGGCTGGTGTAGTGATTTTGAGAATCCATTATTCCTCATTCCTCTTCCCATTCATGTGCTGTTTTTCTCTTCTCTCTCTGCAGTTGCTATGAATAGATCCTTATTTCAATTTTGGAATGAATTCCCAGCATGCTTTACCTTCCTTGGAACACTTGCCCTCAATTCAACATTGACCTTCATTGTGATTCACAAAAACAGAACCCATTGTCTTTTTATGGCGGACACATTGTGAACAATTTTGTCAATGTGTCTGGAGAATAACTATAGCTACTTTATCAATACCATCATGCTCTGCTAATGTACTGTTTTGTGCTTTTAGTTATTGGTGTTTTTTTAATTACATTGAAACTGGTTAACTAGTCAATTAATAACCACATTTGCATTGTCTTGGGCTACGTAGTTACAGTTATGAAGTGGGATGAAGTGGAAAAGCCCAGCCAAGATTCTTGACAGATGGGAAAGATGGGAGTATAGAAAAGGCCATGAATATGGCAAATAGAATGCTAGGCTTTATCGATAGGAGCATTGAATATATGAGTAAACAGGTAATGTTGAATTTGGAGAAGACATTGACTAGTCCAAAGGTGAAGAATTATGTGCAGTTCTTGGCCTCTCACTCCTTTATAAAACACTAGTTCAGCCTCAACTGGAGTATTGTGTCTCGTACTGGCCACCACACTTTAGGAAAGATGTGACGGTTTTAGAGAGGGTTCAGAAAAGATTTGAGAGATATGTTCCAAGGATTAAGAACTTCAATTACTTGGATAGATTGATGAAGCAGGGGTTGTTCTCCTTAGAGTAGAGAAGGTTAAGTGGACATTTGATAGCGGTTTTCAAAATCATGAGGGGTCCAGACAGAAAAAAAATATTCCGTTGGCAGAAGAATGGGGAACCAGAGGACACTGATTTAAGGTGATTGGTTAAAGAATCAAAGGCGACATGAGGAAGTGAGTGGTTGGGATCTGGAATGCACTGCCCGAAAGGTGGCAGATTCAATTGTGGCTTTCAAAAGGGAATTGGATGAGCACCTGAAGATAAAATATTTGCAGGGCTATGGAGAAAGGGCAAGGGCAAGGGTGTGGGATGAGCTAAATTGCTCTTGCAAAGAGCCATCATGGACTCGACAAGCCAAATGGCCTCCTTCTGTGCTGTAACTGTTCTAAGATTCTATGATTCCAATATTCTTCATTGCCAGTGTCCTGCTCCATCTTGACCAATGATAGTCACCTGCTTCACTTTGTCCAATGCAGACCTTCCACTCCACTTTGTCCAACACTGGTACTCTTCCCCAATGGATAGGTGTGGTTCCACTTCTCCCAATGCTAGAGTACTACTCATTTGCTGCAGACTTGCTGCTCCACTTTCTCTAATATTGCTCTTCTTTACCACTTTGGCTCTGCCAATTTTGCACTTTGGTCTATGCAGTACACCAACTATTTTCCTGTTTTGGGGGGTCTGTGTTGACTGAGGCACAGTTTCTAGACCATAAAGAATTTGCATTTACTGCTGTTTGAAGGTGTTTTTGCTATTAAAAGTTATTCAAAAAAAGCTACAGATGGAATAAAAACAAGAAATGCTGGAACCACTCAGCAGGTCTGGCAGCATCTGTGGAAAGCGAAGCAGAGTTAACATTTCGGGTCAGTGACCCTTCTTCAGAATGGTTCCGAGGAAGGGTCACTGACCTGAAACGTTAACTCTGCTTCTCTTTCCACAGATGCTGCCAGACCTGCTGAGTGGTTCCAGCATTTCTTGTTTTTATTTCAGATTTCCAGCATCCGCAGTATTTTGCTTTTAAGCTACAGATGGAATTGTGTGTACTTGTGAACTTGACCAATCAATGAGGACTAGATTTCATTTTTTTTGGGCTGGCAATGAAGGGGTTAACCGGATACATGAGTCTAGTACTTGCACCTTATGTACATGTATATATCATAGAGACAAATGAACAAACGTATAATTTTTAAGATCTTACTTAACACTGAATTGCATTAGCTGTATTTCAATTCTTTGGTATCACACTTGCATCTAAAAGTTTCACAACAATTCTACCACCACAGACCCTATTTGCTTTCATTTCTTATAGTACTCTGGAATGAGTTGTGTCTGGTTTGCTGCTTTCATGAACTTCCAAGTGTTCCAATTTTGTAATACCCATTTCTTTACTGACCTCTATTTTCACTGTAAAATTGAATGTGTCACTTACTATAGTATAAGCATCTGAAAGGGTTAATGTTTGAGACAGTGAGAGTAATCCCTCTGATTGTAGTAGTCACTTGGGTATTAGGCTTGGAAGAAGCTAGAAGCATCATGAGAGGTGCTAGATGGACATGCTTAATGAGAGTGTAAATAGTTGTGTATATAAAATAAACAAGCTACTATTTAGCCATACAAAGACTTTGAGACATCTGTAAACAACACTCAAACTACGCTAACAACAATATACAACACTTACCACTTTACCTACCTGCTTGAGAATACCACTGATGTCCTTTGTCGCAAATACTTTTTGAAAGTCATTTACAAGCTGCACCTGACTGTTACCTGATGATTCACCCTCAAGGCTCTTTATTTATTTATTGCTGCCCTTGCTATCAACATGTTAACATAATTTACCAATGTTTATTGCATTTTCCATTCTCCCATTTCTCTAGTTATTTAAAAGGTTTTCTTTCCCTATTTAACCTCATAGGATTAGCTTTTGATATTGTCCTCCTAGGTTTATATGATGTGAATTTCATTTACACTCTCTCCAGTATATCTTTGAAAACATTCTATTTTTGTTCAGTGTTTCCTCACTCCCTCCATTTTTAATTTCTTGCCTATCTTCTCTCACTGACATAAGACTAGTTTCCTGAAGTCTGGGACATGAATTTAATTATCTTGTGCCGCACCTAGATCTAATGACATTATGCTTGCTGGTGCTCAAACGTTTTCAAGCCTCCAATTTTTCTACCTTCTCAGGTTAGTTATCAGATCAAAACCAGCTCTTTACAATTATTCTTTTCAACTTACTGCATCAAGAAACAACCATGTGCTATCTCAGTGAATTTACCTTCAATTCCTGAAACATCTTTATTCTAAAATTAGAGACATTTTGTTAAAGCTTTTCGTCTTGCACTCATCAGGACAATTCGCAATAATACCAATGTAAGGGAAGGGACAGATTTATCCTGTATGAGAAGAGAGTGCTGATTGGTTGGCAAGTGGACTCTGATTGGTAGAGGCGTTGCCATGGAGAATGCACCAGTTTATGATGACTGGCAGTTAACTGCCAAGCTTGAATGAAATTTAAACCAGGCAGCTTGACTCTGGTCAAGGCATTGCCCTGAGGAATGAACAAGCGAATGGCAGTCACTTATTTTGTTTAGCTGAAACAGGTGCTGTGTATTAATATATGTAGCTTCCTATAGGTGCAAATACACCACACTGCAAGCCTGACTGACTATCTTAAATTGGTTGTCAGTGTAGTTCTTAACACATTGAGGATTATTTAGCAAATGTTGTCCAATTGCAGAATCACATCTAATGTTGGACACTGTGTTTTGAGTTTTGCAAGCCTGGAAGGGTAATGTATCCCAAAAAAACTGAGCGACAGGTGAAGCTAGCTGTTTCACGCTGCTACTATGCAGTGGCAACATGCGTGGTGTTCGCCACTAACAGGATGCTGCCGTCAAACCAAAAAGAAGTTCTGCCTATCACACAGATGATTAATGTATATAAATTTCAGTGCCAATGTGATGGTAGGTATACAGGCCGTATGTCCCAAAGACTGGCAGATTGTATCAAACATGTCCCTCTGCTGTTCGCAACGGGCAAAGTACGGGCTGTATACCACCAGCCCATGCTTGCAAAACTCAAAACACAGCGTCCAACATTAGATGTGATTCCATGATTGGATAACATTTGCTAAATAATCCTCAGTGTACTAAGAACTACACTGCCAACCAATTTAAGATTGTCAGTTGGACTCGCAGTGTGGTGCATTTGCACGTACAGGAAGCTACATATATTAATACACGGCCCTGTTCTTTGCAGACAGAAAGAACATGTACACATATTGTTGATGGATTTCTGATGAAGGGTCACTGACCTGAAATGTTAACTCTGCTTCTCTCTCCATAGATGCTGCCAGACCTGCTGAGTATTTCCAGCATTTCTTAGTTTTTATTACACATATTGCGAATGTTTCAGCTAAACAAAATAATTGACAGCCATTAGCTGGTTCATTCCTCAGGGCAATTCCTTGACCAATCAGAGTCAAGCTGCCTGGTTTAAATTTCAAACAAGCTTGGCAGTTAACTGTCAGTCACTATAAACTGGTGCATTCTCCATGGCAACGCCTGTACCAATCAGAGTCCTCTTGCCAACCAATCAGCACTCTCTTCTCATACAGGATAAATTTGTTGCTTCCCTTTCATTGGTATTCTTGCGAATTGTCCTGATGAGTGCAAGATGAAAAGCTTCGACAAAATGTCTCTGTTTTCAGCAATACTCAAGTTCTGTACTACTAACCGACTATCTTTATTCAACTTATTTCATTACACCTGTTTCTGGTAATCCTTATGAAAACCCTGAAATCAGATTCAGTAGAGGCTTTTTATAACCTATTTTACATACCCAGCACTAGAAAAATGGGCCAATTTGATGCTTATCCAAAATCTACCATATTACTTGCAAATTATTGGAACATTATCTATTGTGTTTCTATCGGACTTTTTTTAAAACCCTTATTTGATTTAAAAGGAACAAGTCTTTTTAACATTGTTCTATTAAATTGTAAAGCTATTCTTTGGGGTTAAATTTTTAAAAAGCTATAGTCGCTGGAAGGCTGAAATAAAATGCAAAGTGTTGGAAATACACAGCATTCATGCCAGTCAGTATTTGTAAAGAGAAAAGACAGGTTATGTTGTTTTGGATGTTCAATATCTGCAAATGCCATTATATAGAGTTACATATGGGCTGAATTTTATCTGGCCCTCAGCGACGGCCTGGGAGGTGGGGGTGGGCAGACAAAATGGCATAGAGTGGTGTTGGGCGATGTGCCCGATGTCGTACCCCCATACCATTTTGTATGTGGTGAGCACCATGGCAGATGGAATGTCCACTTGGAGGACAATTAAGCCACTTAACTGTCCCATTTAGGGCCACTTAAGGGCTGCATTCTGCCTCCACTGGCATTTAGCCAATGTTGGAGGGGCCCGCTGCCGCGTGGAGAACTGGCAGCCTCCTAACGAGTTCGGCAGGAGGATCCCTCCTCTAGAGGCAATCCTTGGCCCATGGAGGGCCCCCCCCAGCAACAATGGCTGCCCCTGCAACAAGAACCCCCTCCTACCCTCACCAACCACCCTCTCGCCTGAACCTGCCTGACTGGCCCTGGCGACCCCGACCTCACTTACCTTGGTCTCAGGGCCTCCTTCATCTTTGCTGCTCCAAGTCTCCTCTAGTCCCAACAGTGGCCACTGTTCCCAGTAGTGTCGCTGAGAGTGCTGAGTGGCAGCCCTCTGATTGGCTGGCAGCTCTTGGGGCGGGACCTTGTCCCTTAAAAGTTAATTCCCTGTCCATCGTTGAATTTGGCTGGGGATCCGAAAAAGGGTCTCCTTCCTATGCATTGCCAGGAACCCTGTCACCAAAATAAAATCCAACTCTAAACAGGCCATTTGGCTCAAGTGGTCTATGCTGGTGTTTATGCTGCACAGCAGCGGCTTCCTAACCTTCTTTTAACACTATGAACCATTGATATTCCAGGAAATAACGGCATTAGTGAAAAATGCCATTGTTATAGCAACACAATAATTTTCTGGGACTTCAGCACCCCTGCATCAGGCCATCATTGAAATATGGAAAGGATCATTATGCAACCTCTGCCTGCTATTGGAAACTGCAGCAATGCTGCATTAAGTTCAGTTTTATCGCCGCTTGTATGAACAGCCATCTCAGAAAGGCGCTGGATGAAGTGCTCAATAAATTTGTTCCTTTTGGGATGATTACCATATACTGACAGTATATCCAAGTAATAAATCAGACAAAACTTAACACATAGTGCATTAAATAATTTATTAATAAGCACTATATTATTAATATCAATATATACATTGTTACGATCAGGTGAGGAGGGGTCAAAAGGTTCCCCTCTTGTCCTCCTTCTTCTTTGACCGTAACAGGGTTTATTTCTTTGAAGCACTGGATGTGCTTACCAATTCAGTGAGTGTTTAACCCTTTATGTGCTATGGTCATAAAAGAACCAATCAGACAGGTTTTCTTGAGTTTAAACAAGAAAAAGGTTAGTTTATTGTACAGTTTATTGAACTGCTCTGTCTCTCTGACCTCTTTTGGTCTCTCTAAAACCACTGGGGAAGCTACCACCTTTGCCCCCACCAGATCATCACCCAGGAGCAGGATGACCCCATCCACAGTAAATGAGGGACAATCCCCACAGTTGCCAGTCCTGAAACAAGGTCGCACTCCAGGTGCACCCAGTGTCAATGTATGGGCATACCTTCCCCCCCGTACCGTTTACTAATACTCTGGCATTTAATGTACACTTTGGAGGCAAGATCATGCCTTTTCCCAGCAGAAAGGATTGGGTGGCCCCTGTATCCCTAAATATGATTATGGGCTTGCTTGCCTCACTCATGGGGTATGGGGTCACTTTTCCATTGAACACAAAATCCTGTTAACACTCAGGGATTTTGTGAAGTTCTCCCACACTCACAGCGGTTTGTTTACTGGGTCTTACTGCCACAGTTAAAGCCACAACCTGGTCTGCTATGCTTTCCATTAGGGCCTCTTTTCCTACACTTGTCAGATTAATTCCACGGCTTTTCCCCGTTACTTCCAGCAGTCAGCTTGAAGGTGACCTACCTTGTTACAATGGAAGCACACAGGTTTTCAGGCATCACTCCTTTTCTCAGCACCTCCTTTTTGGCCTGAGGAGGGCCCCTGTGTTTCCAGCTCTCCCTTCTCGCCCATGGCTGTTCATCCTCCTATCATCCTCGCACCTTTTTTCCTTTTCGGGTTTTTGGAGGTGACTAGGGGAGGGTTTCCCTTGGGGCAAGGGCTTATGGACAAACGTATAGTCATCAGCTAGGATTGCTGCCTGCCTGGTTCTTGGAACCTTTTGTTCCTCCACTTGGGTCTTTATGGAAAGGGGAATTGAGTTTTTGAACTCCTTGAGAAGGATCACCTCTCTGAGATTTTCATAGGTGGGCTCTATCATCAGTGCCCATATCCATCAGTCGAAAGTGAGTAGCTTAACACTTTCAAACTTGATGCAGATTTGGTCTGGCTGCTTTCGGAGAGTTCAGATTTTTTTGTGGTATGCCTCCGGTACCAGCTCATATGCATTCAGGATAGCATTTTTGGTCATCTCATAGTCTGATGAACTTTCATCAGGCAACAGTGAATAAACCTCATGGGCTTTTCCTGTTAATTTGCTTTGCAGTAGCAAGGTCCAGCCCTCTGCTAACCACTTCAACTGTTTTGCAAGCTTTTCAAAAGTGATGAAAAATGCATCCACATTCCCCTCATTGAACCTTGGGATCAATTGGGAGAAGTTTAAGATCACAGCACTCGGCCCTGAGCTAGGGGTAGTTCCCTCACTAGCAGTGCCTTCGCTGGGTACATTGGGTCTTCCCCTGTTCAGTTCGAGGAGCCATAAACTTAACTTCCTCTGGAAAGCTCTTTCTTTTCCCCTTTCCTGAAACACTATCTCCTCTTTCTCCCTCTGGAATTCGAACTCTAGCCTCCGCTGTTCTAGCTGTATCTTAGCTAATGTTACTCTGTCTGTTTCAGATTCTAAGCCTGTCTCCATTTCTTCAGTTTCAATCTCAAAATTGCTGGCCACAGGTTTCAGGATTTCAGATTTCCTAGCTTTTGGACAGATAGTAATCTCTAAGTGCCTAGCTATACTCCTTAACTCTTCAACAGATAGGGTTTTTAAACTGTCCCAAGTTACTTTCACTCTGTTCTAGGAAGGTACTGGCCTTGAGTGTGGATATTTTAGTACTCTAACACTGAAAACCACAAGAAAACCTATATTAAACTTTTTAAATTATTGCGAGGGATCAATTTGTTTTTCCGCTTCCAATTTCTTGTTTGTTTTTGGTTTTGATCCTGGATAAGCCCCTAAAAATTCTGTCAATATCAGGTGAGGAGGGGGGTCGAAGGGCTCCCCTCTTGTCCCTCTCCATGTTTGACCATAACGAGGTTTATTCCTTTTTTAAAGTGAATGTGCTTACCAATTCAGTGGCTGTTTAACTATTAACATGCTATGATTATAAATGAACCAATCGAACAGATTTTCTTGAGTTTACCAAAGAAAGAGGTTAGTTTTATTGTACTTAAACTGACCTAAGTAAATAATAAACAACGCTGCAACTTTCACACACAAAAAGAAATAGGTTGCAGATTGGAGAAGAACAGATTTGTCGGATTAGAGTCTGGCGCAATAAAAAGGGGTATACAGTCTATGGAGGTTGGTGACTCTGTTGTCTTCCAGCTGACCTTGGTGGTCCTGAGGATTCTGGCTTGTAGATGTGGACAACAGATTCAGGGTTTTCCTGGAGAACTGCGATGAAGATGGTTTCTTTCATGAGGTCTCTGTCTGCAGCAATGATAGACTTGGGTGGTTACAGCCAGTAGGCAGGGTTTGAAGCTTGTAAGGTGGACTGGAGTGAGAGAGAAAGAGACCCCATTTGGGTCTTCTCTGATCCGTGTCCAGTTGCTTGTCTGCTGCACAGAGGGAAGACGCAGCTTAAAACAGACTGTCATATGATGGCTCAATGTGTATTTCCTCTTGCAACTTAATTCGTTCATGTCTAGGGAATTCCCATCTCTCAATCAGGGTCCCACTTTTCAAGTGATTACCTTTGAGTGGTTCGTCTCCACCAATTTAATGTCCCAAGTGATTTCCTTTAAATGTCTTGTTAATAGGGACTGGCCAGGTGATTCACTCCAAACTTTCCAAGTCATTGTTCTAGAGGGGACTGGCCAGACAATTCACAGAATCACAGAATCGTTACAGTGCACAAGGAGCCCATTCGGCCCATCGTGTCTGCACTGGCTCTCTGAAAGAACAATTTCCTCAGTTCTATTTCCCTGCCTTCTCCCCATAACCCTGCACATTTTTATTTTTCATACAACTATCTAATTCACTTTTCAATGCTTCGATTGAACCTGCCTCCACCATGTTCTCAAGCAGTGCATTCCAGACCTTAACCACTTGCTGCGTGAAAAAGTTTTTCCTCATGTCACTTTTGCTTCTCTTACCAAATACATTTAATCTGTGCCCTCTCGTTCTTGATCCTTTCACGAGTGGGAACAGTTTCTCTCTATCTACTCTGTCCAGACCCCTCATGATTTTGAATGCCTCTATCAAATCACCTCTAGGCCTTCTCTTCTCCAAGGAAATCAGTCCTAACTTCTCCAATCTGTCTTCATAACTGCAATTCCTCATCCCTGGAACCATTCTCATGAATCTTTTTTGTACTCTCTCCAATGCCCTCACGTCTTTCCTAAAGTGTGGCACCCAGAACTGGACTGAGGCTGAACTAGTGTCTTATGCAAGTTCGACATAACTTCCTTGCTCTTGTACTCTATGCCCCTATTAATAAAGCCCAGGATTCGACTCCCTCTTGAAGCATTGGGATGTAGGGGATTTTGATACAAATTTCGGTGGCCATTTTAGCTGCTAGCAGTCACCTTTTTAAAACATTTTAATTCAGGTTTCCAGCTGATGGATTAAAAAATCATCATTCGGCATAGCATGTGTTTGAGACAACAAAATTCTAAAGTACAAAAATGATACACTCACTGGAGGCTGTTTGGAAAAGTGGTGCATTAATTTACTCCGACAATGACCAAACAAGTAATTGCAAGCAGTGGATTTTGCTAGTAATCACTGCTCAGGTTTTGAATTTAATCTTGGATTTACCATTAAACATGTTGAACCGATAACAAAAAGATACAGATAAATTCTAATTATGCTTGTGATTTGGCTGTGATCATTGAGGCTTTGGGAACTTGCAACACCATCCTGGAGATAACTGCAAAGTTGTTTTTCAAAGAATATTCAAGGAAATTTGAAATATGCTAATTTCAAAAGGTCTGTTGTGTGCTTCCATTTTATACACATTAATAGGATCTCATTAATCTCCTAATGAGCCTGAGCTGTGTGCAGAGCTGGTCCAGTTCTGAGCAGTAGCAGCATCATGTCAACATGTAAGAATGAGTGGTTGAATGTAAGGGTTAGAGGAACAGAGGAGGGACAAGGAATTAGGATTACTGTTCATGTGGAGAGTAAATAGCAACATAGAATGGCTGAGTCTAATGCCTGCTACCATGTTGTAATTTGTATGTATAAAGCACTAATAAAGATTGATGATACCCCAGTGCTGTGGGAACAGAGATTATAATGGAAAATGTTTTTTGCTCAAAGGTTTTGTAACAGATTTTGTTGGACATGCTTTTAAATGTGACTATGACAGATTGCAGGATTAGAGTAAGTGTACAGGTGGCACAAAAAGATAATTAGATTTACTGCTGGGTATACAACAACAACTTGAATTCATGTAACACCTTTATTATTTATGCTCCACACGAGCCTCCTCCCACCCTTCTTCATCTAACCCCATCAACATAGACCATCTACTTCCACTATGTTCCTATGAGGGGCTGATCATTCACACATGGACAGCTCATCATGCTGGTTGAAATCTTGAAATTGCCTGAAGATGCAATTGTTGTTTGCACATGAAGTGGTAAAATTGATGACCAGTCACTCTCATCAGAGCTGCTAACCTCGCCATCTTCAATGGTCAGTGCTCCAGAAGCCCCACTTATTAGCAGCCCACTAGAAGGTAAGATATTATTTGGTCCTCTCGGGTCTTACTTCTCTACCTTGTGTTGTGTGCTCTTTTGCTCTTGCAGAAGGGAAAGAGTGGCAACTGAGAAGGCAAGTGGAGATGTGTAGCCCTTGTGCATGTAGTGCATAAGATGAGAGTGGAAAGAAGGAAGATGGTGAGCGAATGGAAATCTCTTGAGTGGGAAATGAGTGTCTTGACTGCGAATTGTGGAAGCAGTGTTGGGAGCAGTTGCAGGTATTGTGTTATTGGTTTCTAACACAAACATACCAAACACTATTGGGATGACTAGTTATTTGAATAAAGGGTTCTTTTATTAGAGAATAACAGAATTACAATAGAGCTCTTCAATACATGTGCTGCCTGCTGACAAACACTGCTCCAACTACTGTGTCACATGCTAACTTGCATCACTTCCTGTGATGCAAACTAAACTATTTACATGTTCAGTATTGTTCAGGCAGTTAAAGCAATATCATAACATCCCCATTCCTTAAAAGAAAAGTTACATAAGTTATAAGCTTTGTGCGTAATGAAATAAGATAATTGTGAACAATATTTATACATGAAACAAAAACAAGAAATGCTGGATTCACTCAGCAGGTCTGGCAGCATCTGTGGAAAGAGAAGCAGAGTTAACGTTTCGGGTCAGTGACCCTTCTTCGGAACTTTTGTTTCAGATTTCCAGCATCCGCAGTATTTTGCTTTTATGCTAATATTTATACATGTATGGACTCTCTTATTGATTAATCAAGTGTCTCTGAAACGTACAGGTGGTCTGCTAACGCGACTTGATCTGGTAACAGTGAAACTTTGCTGAGATCTGGAATTGTCAATTCTTTTCTCTTGACTCATAGGTCTAGACCAGGGTTGTCCAACATAAGGCCCGCGGACCAGGATCCGGCCTGCCAAATGTCTCCATCCGGTCCGTGGATGTAAACTGTTCATGGGGCCGTTCCTCATCCTCCCCATGACTGGTGATGAGAAATTTCCCATTTCCCATGTGAAACTGACAGCGCGATGTTTTTAGAAAGAACTGACCAACCATCTGCTGAGCATTCTGCTCTCTGCAACTGTGTGAGAGAAAAAGGGGGAAGAGAGGGAGCGAGAGACAGAGGGAGAGGGGTGAACTGACAGAGAGAGAGTGAGAGGGGGGGACAGAGAGAGAGAGAGGGGGGGACAGAGAGAGAGAGAGAGGAGGGACAGAGAGAGAGAGAGAGAGAGAGGAGGGACAGAGAGAGAGAGGAGGGACAGAGGCACACAGAGAGAGAGCGAAAAAGGAGGACAGACAGAGAGCAAAAGGGGGAGAAAGGCAGAGAGAGATGGGCTACAGAGGAATAGGGGGGACAGAGAGCGTGGGGAACGCTGAATGGGGAGCTGGGAACATTGGAGACATGGGGGTGGAGAGAGACAGTGGGGGAGAGATACAGAAAGAGGCTGGATGGAGAGGGACTGAGAGAGAGGGGAGAAGGAGACAGAAAGGGGGAGAAGGAGACAGAGAGAGGAGGGGAGAGGGAGACAGAGAGACAGACAAACAGAAAGGGGAAGAGAGAGAAAGAGGAACGGAGAGGGGAGAGAGAGTCAAAGAGTCATTTACTTACGATACAGAAGGAGGCCATTCTGTTCATTGAACCCATGCCGCTCTCCATGGAGCTATGCAGTCAGTCCCTCTGCCTGGCTCGATCCCTGTAGCCCTGCAAGTTTATTTTTCTCAGGTGGCCATCCAACTTCCTCTTGAAACCATTGATTGTCTCCACTTCCACCACCCTTGTGGGCAGCGAGTTCCAGGTCATTACCACCCGCTGTGTAAAAAAAGTACTTCCTCATATTTCCCCTGCATCTTTTGCACAAAACTTTCAATCTGTGTCCCCTAGTCCTAGAGGGGAGGGGCTGGGGGGAAACAGAGAATGACACACACACACACAGCACGAGGAGAGGGGGGGGGGGGGGTGGGGGGTGGGTGCAGGCGGTCAGAGATCAAGGTCACTCCTGAAAGATGGGCATCTATCCCCTTGGGCCGAGCAAAATTCTTAATGTGGCCCTTCGCCCGAAAAGGTCGCACAACCCTGGTTTAGACTGACAATTATCTTGTACTTGAGTGTTGCACGTGTCATTTTTCTTAACTCCATTCTTAGAACTTGAATGTGAACGTGTTCTTGATGCTACAGGAGTGTTAGGCATGGTACTGTTGGATAACTCTCTCAGCTGACTTCTGTTCCCTCTGCTCCTTTTCAATGTTGCTCCATTCGGGGTAGTTACCTCATATGACCGTGGCTTGTTACAGATCTTGGACACTTCTGCAGGGAACTATGTCTTTTCTTGCAGGTGAATCACTCTGACCTGCTGTCCAACCTGTAGAATAGGTACCTCCATGTATGCATGTTTATCATGTGTTATTTTCATTTTCTCTGGTCTTGCCAATAGTTTATCTTGGACTGACGATGCTCTGATCAGATAATGACTCGGGAGGGTTGTCCTGACTTGCCTTCCGAACATAATCTCTGCTGGGGATGGTAATCCTGTATCTACTGGTCTTGCGCGTAGGTGCAGCATTGCTATTTGAATATCCTGATCAATCCGCTTACATTTCAGGATTAGTGACTTTACTGTTTGCACCATTCTTTCTGCCAGTCTATTTGACCTTGGATAGCCTGGAGATGATATAATGTGATTTACAGCCCACTTTGCGCTCATATCTTGAAATGGCTTACTGGTGTACCGTGGACCGTTATCCAACACTATTTCCTCTGGGGAACCATAGAAAAGTTATGGCACAGAAAGAGGCCATTCAGCCTATTGTGTCTGCACAGGCATAAAAAACTAGCCGCCCAATCTAATTCCCCCTTCCAGCACCTGGTCTGTGGCCTTACAGGTTACAGCACTTCAGGTGCAGGTCCAGGTACCTTTTAAATGAGTTGAGGGTTTCTGCCTCCACCACTGAACCGGGTAGTGAATTCCAGACTCCCACCGCCCTCAGGGTGAAAAAGTTTTTCTTCATATCCCCTCTAATCCTTCTACCAATCACCTTAAATCTGTGCCCCCTGGTAACTGACCTCTTCGTTAGGGGAAACAGGTCCTTCCTGTCTACTCTATCCAGGCCCTTCATAATTTTGTACACCTCAATTAAGTCACCCCTCAGCCTCCTTTGTTCTAAGGAAAACAACCCTAACCTATCTAATCTTTCTTCATAGTTGCAACTTTCAAGTCCTGGCAACATTCTTGTAAATCTCCTCTGTACTCTCTCCAGAGCAATTATGTCCTTTCTGTATGTGGTGACCAGAACTGTACGCAATACTCCAGCTGTGGCCTAACCAGCATTTTATACAGTTTCAGCATTACGTCCCTGCTTTTGTATTCTATACCTTGGCCAATAAAGGAAAGCATTCCATATGCCTTCTTCACTTTATCTACCTGTCCTGCCACCTTCAGGGACCTGTGAATATGCACTCCAAGGTCTCTCACTTCTTCTACCCCTCTCAATATCCTCCTGTTTATTGTTTATTCCCTTGCTTTGTTTGCCCTCCCCAAATGCATTACCTCACACTTCTCCAGATTGAATTCCATTTGCCACTTTTCTACCCACTCAACCAAACCATTGATATCACTCTGGAGTCTATGACTATCCTCTTCACCATCAACTACACAGCCAAGTTTTGTGTCATCTGCAAATTTCCCAGTCATGCCTCCCACATTAAAGTCCAAATCATTAATATATATCACAAACAGCAAGGCACCCAAAACTGAGCCCTGTGGAAAACCACTGGAAACCACCTTCCATTCGCAAAAACATATGTTGACCATTACCCTTTGTCTCCTGTCACTGAGCCAAATTTGGATTCAACTTGCCACATTTCTCTGTATCCCATAGGCTTTTATTATTATACTTATTAATTAATATATTATACTCCATCTGCCAATTTTTCACCCACTCACTTAACCTATCTATATCCCTTTGCAATCTTTTTATGTCCTTGTCACAACTTACTGTCCTACCTATCTTTGTGTCATCAGTAAAATTAGCAACCATACATTCAGTCCCTTCATTTAAGTCATTGATGTAGACTGTAAATAGTTGAGGCCCCAGCACTGATCCCTGTGGCACTCCACTAGTTACAGATTGCCAACCAGAAAATACCCCATTTACCCCTACTCTCTGCTTCCCGTTAGCTAATCAATCCTCTGACCTTTGTAGTTTTTTTTATTTGTTTGTGGGATGTGGGCGTAGCTGACTAAGCCAGCATTTATTGCCCATCCCTAAATGCCCTTGAACTGAGTGACTTACTAGACTATTTCAAAGGGCATTTACGAGTCAACCACATTGCTGTGGGTCTGGAGTCACATGTAGGCCACACCAGGTAAGGATGGTAGATTTCCTTCCCTAAAAGGACATGAGTGAACCAGATGGGTTTTTACAACAATCGACAATGGTTTCACTGGACAATGGTTAGACTAGCTTTTAATTCCAGATTTATTAATTGAATTCAAATTTCACCATCTGCCGTGGTGAGATTCGAACCCATGTCCCAGAGCATTACCCTGGGCTCTGGATTACTAGTCCAGTGACATTACCACTATGCCACCACCTCCTCTGCCATTGGTCAGGGCCAGCATGCACATGCCAGCATGTTGCATTTGATGCTGCATGCAGATGGCCACACTTTCCATGGACAAAGACACCATTGCAAAGGCCTGCAACATCATGGCACTCATGCTTGAGATGGACTCCTCCAATCTCTCTGCAAGCATGCACAGGGCAGCTAGAACAGCTGCTAGTATATCACACATTCTTTGCTGAATCATGTTCATCAACGACCACCGAGGTACATCGTCTGCATCCAGCTGAACAGAGCATGGAGCATCCTGCAGCCTCTGATGCAGACTCTTCACTGCTGTCCCTGTCTCCACAATCTACTCTTGCTCACTGGTGATGTGTGAGTCACCAGGTGAAAACTCAACTATCTGCCTTACTGGTCCCAACAAAGTGTGAGTATCTGAGCTGGTGCATGTTCTGAATGAGTCATGTGGCAGTGCACCCTCAGGGAGTGTGACCTCCTCTGAGGAGTCATCATCGTCCCCCTGCAGAACTTCCTGTGGGATTCTTGAAGGCCCTGGGGGAGATTAAAGACAGGAATTAGAACTGTCAAGGTAAGATTGTTTTAAGTGATCATTATGGATATGATCATATTTCACTCGCTGCTGATATCAAGTCAACAAGAGTGAGTGTTGTATGCCATGCGGCTACCTTATATTTAATTCTGACACTAGGTAGCTGGGAAGGCCCCCGCTCTCTATCTACGATGACACTGCAAGGTAAGTTGATGTGAGGAGTGATGTGCTGGAGTAATCTTGAGAAGGCAGAGTGAGGGGTTTGTGTTGATACACCCATCTGGATGTAGTTAAATGTGCCACTGTGCTCACCTTTCCTCCTCGCTTCAGTCATTAAACTGCTTTTGGTATTGAATTCGTGAGTGTGATACCACACTCCTGCTGCTGGCCTCCTCTGCCACCTTGCAGCCATACTTTCTCAGTTTCACTGGCAGGCTTCTCTCTCCTATCAGTAGGGAATTGTATCTCCCTGCGGCCCCTTACAGCCCCCTGCATCACACCCAGGGAGGCGTCACTAAAGCAAGGTGCAACCTTGGGGCATGTGCACTCCATTCTGTCGCTTCCTTGTGCTCTGCTCCCAACTCCAGAATCCATCAAATTTCATGTTTGCAACATCCCCTTAAATACTGGAGTTGAAATTGACTCATGTGGGTCGTCATCACTCCTGCTCAACATAATTGGTCGTTAGGCTGGAAATATTATGTTAATGAAATGGCTGGGTTAAACAGCCGCAGACAGAAGTGCTGCACTTCTGGATTTCCCATGCACTCCCGAAATCCCCTCCCCCAACCCCACTCCCAGTGTGTCGACAAATTAAAATCCAGCCCATTGAATCTCTTGTGGCACTGGATCCAGGTCCTTGGTGTGATGCTCCTGATACTAACTTTTCCTGTCACCTCCAGCCAAGCTCTTCTGCTGACACTATTGTGTGTCCTCTTGTCACTTTGTTGGGGTTGCACTGTGGCAAACAGCACTTTCAGGGAGGCATCAGAAACCTGGGAGCAACCTTGCTTCTCTTTGCAGTCATTTCTGAGAACCACCGAAGTAATCCCTGAAGCCAGAAATTCTCTTAAAATTGAATGAATGCAACTGCTCTTTAAGAGGTGCATTCACCCTTTAAATTGTGGGCTTGGGCCCCAGGCAAGAAATTGCACAATGCAGATGGGCGGGCAGCCTGCTGCCAACAGGATCCGCAATCCTGCCATTTATACCACAATGAGTTCTGATGAAAAGCCAACAGCCTGAAATGTTGGGGGAAGGCATTGGGAGGGGAACCAAATGTCTTCGGGCTTAGCATATTAGCAGTGGCGCGAACCTTAGCTGTGCAGCCGCCTGCTGGGTAACCAAACAAGCCACTTTAGGGCCCAATTCAGGATCAGTTGCTGCTCTCACAGGCACTGTTCCCGTGTCGGAAGGGGTCGCACCCACACTTAAGTTGCTGCTGTTGTAATAACCCCGCCCCAACCTGTGTTCACTGGGGCCCACCGGCCTGGTTGCCTCTGATTGGGCCAGCAGCTCTGGGGGGCAGGCCACCACCGTCAGTTGGATGGCAGCCTTGGCGGCAGCAGCCTGCTGATTGGCTGTCGCCGGCAAAATGCCACCGCAGGTTCCCGCCGCCTGCTGGGCTACTGAGTATTTCCAGCATTTTCTGTTTTTATTCTAGATTTACAGCATTCACTTTATTTTTCTTATACTATAATGAGGCCTGGCTGTTAAAATCAGCCAGGTCTCATTAGCTTCCAGTACTCTGGGTGCGCTGCCTGTTTCAGCTCCCACCCCATGCATTGATCCCGCCCAGAGTTAGTTTGATCATCCTGGGTTGGTAAACAGTGTCATTATCTGACTTGTGTAACCAACAGGTGAGCTCTGGCTTCCAATGCTTGCAGCATGATTTATGCGTGCTTAGGCAAATATATGACAACATGTCAATGCCTGACTTTTGGAGGTAGCTGGAGTTCCTCATTGTGAGCAGCCAGTATAACTTGGGCAGTGGGTGTGACAGCTTCATGCAATGTACCTCATTTGTGCTGACATTGGTTACCATGTAAATATCATTCAACATAATGAAGCACTGCTTTATGCCAACAAATAGATGATTTCAAACAAGGGTCTCAAGGCACGATCTGTCAATGTGCGTGCCATCACACCATTAAAAAATAAAAATCACCCACTTGTTTCTTTCATCTTGATTATTAATGACGTCTATTTCCCAACTGTTAACGTATAGGAAGGTTGCTGAAGAGCTGTAAGGAGCAGTTAGTGAGTGGGAGGACACCAGTGCAAAAGTTATCTCTGGAAGTAGGAAATTAAGTTTCTGCTTTTCATTTCAGCTTCACTTAGCAGCTATTCCTGAGTCTTTCTGAGCTTTAAGCTCACTGGATCTTACTGAAATACAATATTGATTCTACTATGACAATATGGTGGAACCACGTTCTGACTGGCATTATAGTGAATAAAGGTCAATTCATTTTCAACATCACTTCAATAAAATAGCTTAATTGAGTTGTGGAATATCACTCAGCTGAGAGGGAAAAATTTAAGTGCACAGCACTTAACTAAATTTACAGCACTCGGGTTACAGAAGCAAGGAAACATGAATATATAATGCACAATATGCTGCTGCAAGACCTGTTAGTTTGGTCAGGAGATTCCTCTGCAATTTTTTCAGGTAGCAAGCAAATTTTAAATTGGACAGTATTATTCAACTTAATCCTTTTTTCTAACACTTTGGATGCAATTACATTAAAATATTTGCTTTTCTGATAAAATACTAGAGTTAACAAATACATTAAATGGAAACACAATTGTGTTAAGTTCATATTTTTATGCCTCACCTGATTAATTTTGGTGTATAAAATTTTAAAACTGTCAAACATTAAATTATCTAGATTACCTTGCTCAAATCATTCAGAGGAATCTTTATTGTGAAAAATTGAACTTGAATAGGAAGATTGATGATGTAATGGGTTAGCATCCAATTATTTAACTAAATCCAATCCTAACAAAGTTAACGTTTAACTTTGCTTCTCTCTCCACAGATGCTGCCAGACCTGCTGAGTTTTTCCAGCACTTTTTGTTTTTGTTTCAGATTTCCAGCATCTGCAGTATTTTGCTTTTATTATAGCTGGACTAACTAGATGCTTCTTTATTGATAAAATGTATTTGATGGTGTGCCCCAGGGATCTGTGTTTGGACATGTCCTGTTCTCCATGTACATAAATAATTTGGGCAAAGATATGCAAGATCTAATATCAAAATTTGCTGACAGTGCCAAATTAGGGAGCATGACAAGGTGCAATGCAGAATGGAAGCAGTGAAAGAAAGCCATAGATAGGTTGGGGAAATAGGCAGATATATGGTGTGAAATTCAATGCAGATAAATGTGAAGCACTACATTTTGGGGAAAACTACAGAGGACAGAAATACAACCTACATGGTAACATTTTCAGTGTACTACAGGATCAGAGAGATCTAGGGATACAGATATGCAAATCGTTAAAAGCAGGATATTAGGTGAAAAAAGTCATAAATAGGACAATAGCATTTATTTACAGAGGTTTTGGATAAAAAGTAGGTGACACTGAGGCTGTACAAGACATTGTCTAATTATTAGAGTACTGTGTGGAAAATTGGGGACCCCATTATATAAAATATATTGGAGCCATGGAAAAGGTGCAGCATAGATTAACATTGTTGACCAACCTGAAATACAATGCAAAGGGGAACCAAATAAACAAACAATTTCACCGCTGTACGACACTGTAAACATGAATTAAAAAACACCAGGTTGAACCAATTGTACCATTTGTGTGGGTTTCCAATATTCACAGACATTCCTAATCACTATCTATGGGTTCTGTTGAAATGTATGAAGCAGGGCATGTGGGGGAGGTCAAACCCAGGATGGCTGCCATACCCCCAGTGATTAGTCTGCCAACATGAGAAAGCTGCGCAAGTTCACACACATAGGAAAAGAGGGAAGGCAAACAAGAAAGGAAAAATAGCTACGTTAAAGTAGTCACAATATTAATGTCCTGCAGTGTTGCACTTTACCTCTGATTTTAACCTAACGCACCCAGCAACAGCACAGCAGGTTCAGGTCAGATGCCTGTTTTACACCGCATCCAATTTTACTCTGTTGACTTCAATAGAGAATAAAATTGAAGTAGGTGTAAAACTGGTGCACAACTCTTCATTTAGCCTTGCCACTAATGTACATGAACACAAAATGCAGACAAAAAGGGCTTTTAAAAATTTGGCTGGAGCTATAAAAGTTATTTATTTTGCTAAATCTTGCATAAAATCCCAGGAGAGCAAGGGATCACAATATTGGATCATTTTGAAAAGTACAACGTTAATTTTATTAGGAACACCAGGCAGCACTAAATGTCAGGTGAAGAACTAGCTAAGGAGACAAAAGGTAACATAACTACCAATAAATTATTGCTCTGAATTGTAAGGTAGCTCTGGTCACTAATAACACGTTACACCATCTCTAGCCTAATATAAGAAACTTGAAATGTTTTTCACTTATGAACATTAATGCGCAAGAACTTTTCAAAACACTGTACAAATAAAAATAATATTTTGGCCAGTGATTGAAAAGACCTCCTGTGGAGCCAAGAAAAGCAGGAGTGCGAGCTCTCCCAACTCCACAGTCCTAGTGATTCCCCCCTCCCCTACATCGCCTGCTGTAACATGACCTCCCAGCACTTAACTTTGGGCCACTGCCAGTGAGGCAAACAACCCGATATTCCTCTACGCTGTTGTGCCTCACACATAAAACATTAATGAGGCCTGAGGCCCAGTTTCAGGCTAGCCTTAGGCCTCCCAGTTGGGGTGAGCATTGCATGTACAGTGCCAATTCTGAGCCCAAAACCGGAATAGATGAATTCCAACCCCTTAAACTTCTCAAATTTTTCTTTAATGCTTAAAGCATAAAAAGCCTCCTACAGAACAAAGTTCTTTTGGGCCTCCTTATCTCGAGAGACAATGGATACGCGCCTGGAGGTGGTCAGTGGTTTGTGAAGCAGCGCCTGGAGTGGCTATAAAGGCCAATTCTGGAGTGACAGGCTCTTCCACAGGTGCTGCAGAGAAATTTGTTTGTTGGGGCTGTTGCACAGTTGGCTCTCCCCTTGCGCCTCTGTCTTTTTTCCTGCCAACTACTAAGTCTCTTCGACTCGCCACAATTTAGCCCTGTCTTTATGGCTGCCCGCCAGCTCTGGCGAATGCTGGCAACTGACTCCCACGACTTGTGATCAATGTCACACGATTTCATGTCGCGTTTGCAGACGTCTTTATAACGGAGACAGAACAAAGTATTCGGCTGATAAAGCTGTGTTGCATCAGTAAGTCATTCTGGAGCACATACAGCTATACTTTGACCCTCAAACATTATGGTGAGTCTTGCTGTGTTTTACAATTTGCACCAATGTTAATCTTCAGTAATGTTAATGACAACATTTACACCTGTATCTTTATTAGTGTACTCGTTGCTACTTGAAGAAAGAAGATAGTTGGCAGTTGAGCCAAATTTGTAATGACATTCGTTGAAACAAAAATATCACAGGTTGCCATACAATGCAGAAAATTTCTGATCTGATCTCCTTGCCTGTTTTGGTATAGGGGTTACAATTAACTCCAGTATCCCAAGGTTGGAGAAGGGATAACTAGTCAGAGGCTGTGTTCCTGATTGCTATGTAGGCAGCATCACTGGAGGTTCTCCAGTATGAAACGGATCAGGCTCAGCTATGAATGAACCTCCCCCTCTGGTTGAATTGCCAGCTTGCTCACATTGATGCATGGCGAATAGTCACTAGACCAAGGTATCAGGGTGCTGAAATCATGCATCCACACTCCAGCAAGGAGTCAATTCCCTCAGGACAGGAGGGATGGGAAAGATTGACAGAAAACGGAAATTAAAAAAAAAAAATAATGTTATGACAAACCATAAACTTTACCAGATTAAGGTAATACAATAGCAGCAGTTGGTGTAATATTAACAAATGGTTGAGGTACTAGGAAACCATGACGCATCTATTTATTTTAATGTCAAATGTCTTAATGTATTTGGTTAGGATAAAGCTATTGGCAGCTTAGTGAACGAAAAAATCTGCAAACAATTCTGTCTTCTGTTCTGTCTTCCATTTGGTTAGCTACTGTTATCAATTGATTAAAACACGAATTGGTTCTGCTGCTGTCTCTCTCTTCTGCTACTCTGCTTCCTGCCTGAACCAGGATGATCTGGATCATAGTTTCCATGGCTGGGTTAATGCAGTTCCATAATTACACTCATTGCATTTCTCCATGACAAAACTGATGGTGTTAATGTATTCTGTCCTCTGAGGTGGAAAACCCTGAGACTGGACAGAAGTGAACAAAATAATACATCAAGCTTAAAACCTCATCCAAGGAAGGTAAACAGTTGGGGCTAAATATTGAATAAGGCCCTTTAGCGGGCACAGGGAACGGGATGCACAATTACCCTGTGCTGTGCAAACTTTGTGCTGCCTGCTCATCTCTATGGTTGTGGCGTACAGTCCAGCGCTAAGCTTGCTGCTGAGTGGCTGCTCAGTCACCAAGGGGCCCAGAGTTGTGTGAGGCTAGCAAAAATTAGCCTGCACTTCTTAAGGCCAGACTGTACCTTGTAAAGGGAAAGTGCATTCTGGCTGCAACAGATGTTGGAATTGGTTGGGGAAGGCTCTGTGTAGGAAGAAACCAGAGCAATGATGCAGCAGGCTAGAGAGAGGGCTCCCAGGTACTCTAATGCTGAGCTTGAGGCCTTAATGCAGACCTGGAAAGGAGGAGGTAGCTCATCTTTCCTCAGGGAACCAGGAGGCCCTCCAGACATTCACTGAGAAGGGAATGGGAGCAGATAGCAGCAGAGGTCAATGCCAGGGGTCTGGCCCCGAGGACCTGACTACAATGCTGGAAAAAGCTTAATTAGCTCACACGAGTGGTCAAGGTCAGTGGGTGCATCTTCAAATGACATATCCTACCCACCGCATCACCAACCTCACACAAAAGCAGCAAAAGAAAGTCCAAAGCACCTTACCTGAAAATTGGATGGTGATCCCTTTAAATAGCAGTAACTGGAGGGGAGGGGGGAGAGGTCCCTTGTACATCTGAACACATCGTCAAGTGCCAAATCAGCAATAGATACTGACTGGCACCATGATCTGCCCACTCTGGATGCTTCCCGTTTACGTATGGCACGCTAATGCTATCGCACTTCAAAACATGGCGATCGCACGGGCCGTGCTGGAAGTCATTGGGAGAGAACACTCCCCCCATCACTTTTTCATCTCCTGGCTCCTGAGGTGCCTCAACCAGCAGCGTTCCAGAGCCAAATGTAGTGGACGATATGGAGATTCTGTTTTCCAGCCCTCTGGATAGGAAAGCACAGCTTTACCCCACCAACCCATCAGGCTAGATGAATTTTAATTTTGTGCTACATTTATTTTTCATCATCTGCAAGGATGGTTTAAAAGTTAATCACAAATTTAGAGTTGGCTCAATTGGTTCAAACTGTAAAAACAAGGCTAAGAGCATACTGCAGAATATAATGAGGGAGAAACTGGACATTGTACTCATTTTTCACCATTAATTTTTGAGTGCCAATGACCTGTTCCCTAAGGATGCTTGAAAGGTGTCCAACCTGATATTGGATTGGGCGATTTTTCAGGCACCCCTAGTAGCTGCCTTAAACAGGTTTTAGGCCTTTTATACATGCAAATAATTTATAAACACCCGTTTTAGGATCCTTTCTCTCAAAATGGGAAGTGCAGAGCAAAGCAGATATGGCTTGCTCTGCTATGGATTCTTCAGCTGCCATCATAGGTCAGTTTACAAAAAATAATTTTTAAAAACATTCCTGTGGTGTCAGGAGGAGCAGGAGTCCTCCCTCCAACTCAACAGTAACCTGCCAAGAATGACACATATTGATTTTGTCATATGAACATTGATTTTAAACCTGCTGGGAAGAAGAGAAGGCCTGTTACAAGGGCTGGCAGCCACTTAGCTGAAAAACATTTGCCAACTAACAGATAGTGCTTATGGAGACAAAAGGACCATTCCCTGACACATTCACCCCACAATGGATTTTGATCACCAGTCATTGAATGTGTATGGAAGAGCATTCCAGAGACTGCTAAGGTGATACAATCCACAAAAGTCAGGACTGGTTAAACCAGCTGGTCACATGACTAATTGGCTGGTCCAGGGTTTTTTGAACTAGCCACAGAGTTTTTGAACTCAAAGACTGTTTGCTCCTGGAGTGAGAAGACCTCTCCTGTCTGCTCCTATCTCTCACAAGCCTCTGGACCCACTGAGAATACTGAGCCCCAATGAAAAGCAAGACCTACCTACAATCAAGGACTTTACAGCGAGCTCGAAGAACAGTAACCAAAACCATCTTCAGATATTGCCTCAAACTTTTCCACTTTATTTCTTCTGCTCTTTTCTGTCTCTATCTGCATATGTGTATTGCATATGCTTGCTAGTGTGAGCGTGTCACATATCTGTAGGCATTAACTGAATTAGAGTTTGTTTAATAAAGTTCAACCTTTTTTCTTTAAATCTAAGAAAACCTGTTTGGCTGGTTTCTTTGGCTTATAATTGGAAGTTAGTGAACTAGGATTTGCTAAGGGAGAGCTAAAAAAACTGTCTGTTTAAAATTAAAGCCTGTTACGGTAAGACCAGGCAAAGGCTGAGAGGGAACCCTAGACCTCTTTCTCACCTAGCCATAACAATACCAATCAGTTGCTTCCCCTCCTGGGAATTACCTGATGGCCACTGCTGGCAAGGCAAACAACCCAAACTTTACCTATTTTAAATGGGTGAGCTGCTTGTGGAGGCGTAACAGGTGCCAGCATCTCTCTCACATATATTACTGAGCTCAGAGATCCAAATTCAGGCCTTGGGCGTTCTGATTGGGAAATGTGCTCCGTGTGTGGCATCCATTTCAGGCCTGAAAATGGGTCAAAAGCAATTTCAACCCCACTGTCACTCTGTTTAATATGTCAAACCTTATAAATCAGTTACTACTGTCTGCTTTATAGTACTGGTGACATATTGGCAGTTGTCCTGCAATGTACAACAGACTTTCTAAAAATGATTTTATTGCGCAAACGTTGGTTGATTAAGTGGAACAATGCATGGCAGAAGATGTGATGACTTCAAGATTTAATCTTTGTAATTGATGTGGAAAATGAAGGGTTAATAGGGTTGCTAAAGTTCACACAAGTGAAGTTGTTTTTCTTTTGTGGAACCCTTTCCATCAAGAAGCCTCTATCTGTTGTAAGAGATAAAATTGGGGAGGGTGAAATTGCAAAGAGAAACTAGTATTGTAAAGTGTTGAAAAGAAGTGTATAAGCAATTGTAAGATAACCAAATATGGGCATATGAGGAACCAGCTGTATTAATTTTGCATTGTTATTGTATAAGTATCTCTGCTGTAACCCTGATTTTTTTTTTTGAGAGACTTTGGCATCTCTCCCCTGCATGCTTGTCATGAAGATTTTTCTCAGTTCAGCTCACTCCTGACTCTGAAATGGCTTTTGTCCCACAACATAATGCCTTATAAATATGCACCCTTGGGTTTTATGGAGCAGAAGTATGGTCGGAGATCCGTTACACAAGATTGTTGCGTAGAATACCGATAGTGTGAATTTCTAGGGATGTATATGAACAGAGGAGGAAGCATCTGGCAGAAGTAGGTTGGAGTTTCACTTTAATAATTCAGTGGAAGTGATATAGAAGTCAATGCTTTTTTCTGATCTTTATTACAGAAGTGCTTCTTAATTTTCCCATATAAATAGGATTCCTGGTCAGTGCCTTTCAATACAAAGTTACATAAAACATTAGCCAGCAGGTTTCATGGGTGCTTTCAAATTGCTTTTTAATGCTCCTTCTACGTATTTTTTTAATCCAACTTTGTGCCTGAAGGGTGTTTTCAGCCCAACCTTTTGGATACCCTTTTGCTAATAAGCTACACCTTGAGACAATATGTGTTCCAATGGGATCCCTCTTTATTTGTGCACTTTAGACCAAGAAAACAGGGAGGAGAAAGACGAATAGAAGGATGCCAGGAAAGTTATATTACTTCAAATGAAGACATTATACATCTACCATCATTCCTCCAATCATGACAAAAATGACCTTGCCTGGACAGTGTCAGAGGAACAGTGTATATGGTGGCTACAATCCTTCAGGAAGGCAATGATGGAATTGTGTTGCATGTAGCAAGTGGATCTGAAGTCAAGCTCTGGGGCATGCCCAGCACTGCCAGTGGCTATCAAGCTCATCAAATGTTTTTGTCTCGCTCAGTACAGGCTGCCACAGAGAATGCCAGTAACAGTAGTCAAACAGCAGTCCACAGATGCCTTAAGCAGGTGATTGAAGTATTGTTTGCCAGAGCAAGAAACTGTAGAATTTTCCCACGGATAACCGGCAACAGCTGGAGAAGGTCTCGCTTTCTTTAAGTGGCAGTTCATGTCATTGATTGCACACAATGGGACGGATTTTGACTTCCTTAACCTGGCTTTAAAGGCACAGTAACAGCCTCAAAATGGGGCAGTGGCATTACTGCCCTGTTAAGACCGACGATCTGGCTGGCATCATTTTGAAACGGCTCTACTGCCAGGTGTCCAATGTCCAAAACACCCACCTGATTCTGGAGATAGACGTCTTTTAACATGGAAATCAGGGTCATATGACGTAAATAAGACCCTGACGACCATTTTAGGTTGGAAGCAGTTGCAGTGCTGGCTCCAACCAGTTCCACAGTTGCTGGAAAAGAGACCCAGCAAAGGTAAAGCTTTATTTACTTTTATGGGCCCCAGAAGGTCCAAGATGCTCCTCTGGTTCACAAAAATAATTTTGGTTGCTGTCACTGTGGGACTCCCACCCAAGAGATTGCTACCCCACAACCTAGTGAATTAACCTTCCTGGTGACAGCTCTGGCTCGTTTCTCTATGTCGAATCTGGCAAAATGTACTGGAATAAAAGTAAAATACTGTGGATGCTGGAAATCTGAAATAAAAATGGAAAGTGCTGGAAAAACTCAGCAGGTCTGGCAGCATCTGTGGAGAGAGAAGCAGAGTTAACGTTTCAGGTCAGTGACCCTTCTTCGGAACTGGCAGATATAAGAAATGTAAAAGATTTTAAGCAAGTAAAGCGGGGGTGGGGCAAGAGATAACAAAAGAGAAGGTATTGATAGGACAAGGTCACAATAGCTGACCAGAAAGTCATGGAGCAAAGGCAAACAATATGTTAATTGTGTGCTGAAAGCCGAAGCATTAGTACAGATAGGGTGTTAATGGACTGAAAACTGAACAGCCACAAGCACAAACATGAACAAAAAACAGTGGGTAGGCACAGTAAAAACAAAATGAACAAACTAAAATAAAATAAACACAAAAAAAAGAAAAAATAACTAAAGATAAAAGTAAAATGGGGGCCCGTCATGCTCTGAAATTATTGAACTCAATGTTCAGTCCGGAAGGCTGTTGCATGCCTAATCGGTAAATGAGATGCTGTTCCTTGAGCTTGCGTACTGTACTGGAACATCTGTTTGATGCCTTGCAGCTCATCTAAGCCTTGAAATCATGGAGGGCCAAGTCACCATCAGAATGTGTGGTTGACCAGCGCGCTCCATGGCACTGTCACTTAAAAGGCAAAACAAACCCCAATTGGCCTGTACTCTCCACCAATGCACAGGCACATACCCTGCCACAGTTATGGTGCTCTTAGTTTCAAACAGTCCACTATACTCTGGTTACTTAACTCAAAGAAATATGCAAGATTGGCTGCTGCAAGCCTACGGCTATCCCTTGCAGCGCTGGATCAGGATGGGTCTATGGTAGCTGCATGCTCTTGATGAGCACAGATACAATGAGGTGTTTACAGCTTTGAGAGCTGTCATCAAACACATGGAAGTATTCAGATGCCCAGACAAATCAGAGGATGTGTTACAATAAAGTCTTATACATCGCCGTTGCTTGCTGCATGCCTCATTCCCTGCATTTTCTGTTATTATGATGATGTTAGCACCCAGTCCTATAGACTAAATCACATGTCTGATTGGATGGATTCTAGCTGTTTTTCATTGGACCAAGATGTCGTGCAGCCAGTAAACAAATGGCACCTGCCATTTGTTAGACTTGTTCCTTTTCCATTTAATTTCCATGATCTTTTGCACTCAAGGTTGCTGCAACTGGGGGACTGAAACAGCATAGTGCCTTTTACAGGGTATATTAGACTTGTGTGAACAGGGCTAGCAGCATGTCCTTAACCACAGTATGTCCTTAACCAATCAGATTGAAGAAAAGAAACACTTGCATTTATATAGTGCTTTTCACAACCTTAGGACATCCCAAAATGCTTTGCAGCCAGTGAAGTACTTTTGAAGTGTAGTCGATGCTGTAATACAAGGAAGAATTATTACTGAGCAGCGCAGAGTCTGAACCAGGAAGTGTCAGTTAGAATAGTGAATTCAGTGTCAAATCGAGTATGAAGTGAAATAAAGAGAAGGAAAGGAGGATATAATTAAAAGGAAGGGAAAAAAGACAAAGAAAATGTTAAAAATTACATATTAAAAAAAATTCCAACAGCAAAATTAAAACCTGAAGGAATGAGACACCGCAGTTGTGAAAGTTAATTTTCAGTGCCAGAGAGGTTTATTTGGCAGTAATTAAGTATATCACACATTAAAAAGGGTACTTAGACTGAAATGGAGAAGTCCTAACTTCATGTGGTGAGTTTAATTAATATCTACAATGTAAGTGTACGAACTTCACCCAGTTCAATACGTTTGACTGGGGAGCCTGAAGGTGTGGTGCCATTTTCATGCAGTTTACGGAGGAGAGGCACATTTCAGTGAGCAACTTCTGGATTGTCGCTAATAATCACAATTCTGCGCTTGCCTGATGTTTCCATGCAATTTGCACATAAATAATGATGAGTGTTGTTAGCCTCATTATTTTCACAGTAACTTGTTGCCCATTGTCATGAATATGACTCACTCCTGTTCACATTATTCTTGAATAATGGCATGTTTTCACAATCAGAAAACAAGAGCAACTTTAGCTGATGACATTTTCTTGTTGACCTCTGCTACCAGGTGTGGAGCAGAATTGGTTGCGTTTGACCTCTCCTGAAAAACAAGTGAGAATATACACAGATTTCATTGCTTTTTCCACTAATACGTGCTTTAATTAAATTTGCTGAAGTGGGGTGGGGGGGGGGAGGGGCAGGTGTTGGCAGTAATAATAATGTCTGCTATTGTAAATCCACAAAAAATGCTTCTAGCCAATTAAAAGGTTTTTGATTGGTTTTATGTTGCACTTTAATTAGTTCATGACAACTAAGGGCTAGACTATCTCTATCTTTGTCCAGAAGATCACATTTAAATTTCTGATTCGATTGTTTTCAATACAAATAAGTCCAAAAGTGGCAGGATTTCAGCATATAGCCACATGGAAATATGATGTTGTGGCGTGTACGGAGACCTGGCTCAAAGAAAGGGCAGGACTGGATACTAAATATTCCTGGATACAAGGTGTTCAGGAAAGATGGGGAAGGAAGGAAAGGAGGAGGGGTAGCTGTATTGATTAAGGAGAACATTACAGTGCCGGAAAGAGAGGATGTCCTAAAGGGGTCAACAACAGAATCTGTTTGGTTAGAGCTTAGAAACAATAGAGGTATCATTACATTGCTGGGTGTATTCTACACGCCACCAACTAGTGGGAAGGATATAGAGGAACAAATCTGCAAGGAAATTACAGAAAGGTGCAAGAATTATAGAGTAGTCATAATGGGGGACTTTAATTATCCTACTATAGATTGGGATAGTAATAGTGTAAAGGGCAGAGAGCGGCAAGAGTTTCTAAACTGTGTTCAGGAGAATTTTCTACATCACTATGTTTCCAATCCAATGAGGAAAGAGGCATCCTGGATCTGGTTCTGGGGAATGAGGTGAGTCAAATGAATCAAGTGTCAATAGGGGAACATTTAGGGGACAGTGACCATAGCATCATAAAGTTTAATTTAACTATGGAAAAGGACAAGGTGCAATCCAGATTAAAGATAGTTAATTGGGGGAGGCGAACTTCAATGGAGTGAGAACGGATCTGGCCCAAGTAAATTGGAATCAAATATTGGAAGGCAACACTGTAACTGAACAATGGGCTGCCTTTAAAGAGAAGATAGCTTGGGTACCATGAGGGGGAAAGGTAAGGCAAACCGATCCAGAGCTCCCTGGATGATGAAAGAGATAGAGAGTAAGATGAATAGGAAAAGGGTGCATATGGCAGATGTAAGGTGGATAATACAATTGAAAAACAGGCTGAATATAGAAGATTCAGAGCGGAAGTGTAAAAAACAAGTAGAAGTAAAGAGAGAGGCTCTGATTTTATGTAGCTCGCTGAGGTGGAGTTGGAGGAGGGGATGGGCATGAAGAATTGTGACGGGTGGTGGGGAGCAGAGGGCTCCTTGCCAAGTGATTTTCCCAGGGGTGGGAAAGGCGAACTGTGGCCTTCCTGCCCCGAGGCCCTTAAGTGGCCTATTGATGTCCAATCAGTGGTCTCTTCCTGCTGCTGCTGGGATCTTACCAGAGGTGAGGGGGTGGGGGGGGGGGTCTTCTGCTACACGGGGAGGGCGCCTTGTAAAACGAGGCACACTCCCTGTGGGCTTGGGAGGTGGGGGGGGGGGGGGCGGGGTTCAGTTCCTTCTCCGTGGGCAATCTGTGACTCACAGAGGACTCCCACACCAGGAACCAGTATCCCCCAGGTCTCCCCTCCCCCTGGACTGCATGACCACCCTCCCACCCCTTCTGGTCTGGCCCCAGCAACTCTGCCTCACCTACTTCTGGTCCGGGGTTCAAGCGCTGGGTCTGGTCGCAAGGCCTCTGCAGTACCGGCAGTGACCACCGCTCTCAGTGGTGCTGCCAATACTGCTGAGCTGCCGGCCCTCTGATTGGCCAGCAGCTCTTGGAGACAGCATCCCTGTCTTTAAAGGACTTTCCCCTGCCTTTTCAGCCTGGTGCTAGGAGCCCCACCTCTAACACAAAATCCAGCTCACAGTATGGGAAGAGACTCGCAGCTAACATAAGAAGAAATCGAAAAGTCTTCTCTAGGAACATAAATAGTAAAAGGGTGGTAAAAGGATGAGTGGGGCCGATGAAGGACCTAAAAGGGGATTTACACATGGAGGCAGAGGGCATGGCTGAGGTGCTAAATGAGTACTTTGCATCTGTTTTTACCAAGGAAGAAGATACTGCCCAAGTCATGGTGAAAGAAGAGGTAGTTGAAACACTGGATGAGCTAAAAATTGATAAAGAGGAGATATTAGATAGGCTGGCTGTAGTTAAAAATAAGTCACCAAGACCTGGCCATAATCTTCCAGTCCTCCTTAGATACGGGGTGGTGCCAGACGACTGGAGAATTGCAAATGTTACCTGCCTGTTCAAAAAAGGGTGTAAGGATAAGCCCAGCAACTACAGGTCAGTCGGTTTAACCTCAGTGATGGGAAAGCTTTTAGAAACGATGGGCTGAACTTTGTTGGGTTTCCTGTTGGGGCGAGTTGGGGGGCTGGGGGAGGGGGTGGCGGTGCGGTGGTGCCGGAGAATCAGAGCGGCAGTGGCCGCCATGGAACTCGCGCTGGGATTGCCAGGCCCAATCTTCCCGGCAGCAGGGAAGCTCCATGGCAGGCCGTCCGCTGCTCTGTGATAGAATATTTAAAATACCTATCTGCATACATTACCATGTTATCCACCGCAATCTTCCCATTCGTTCCCGATCTTCAGAATGACATGCGGTGCTCATGCACCTTCGCCTTCCTGTCCAGGAAAAGCTGGTGTCACGGAGGAGGGAAAGGGGTCACCGCTGCATTTTCAGCATAGTTGGGCAGGGGAAGGGGTCAACTCGGCATTCAGTGTATACATCGGGGGGAGAAGGGGTCAACTCTGTCCTCCGTGTATACATGGTGGAGGGAGAAGGGGTCAACTCTGTGTTCAGTGTATACATGGGCTGGGGGGGAAGTGGAATGGCACCAGCACCTGCTCACGAATCAGGTGACACCATTCACGATGTCGTCAAGGCTGTCCCCGCCTTGTGATGGGGGGCGGCCACCATCAACATGTGAAGTGGTTGCCCAAGGTGGCGGCATGGGTCCCATGGGGGACAGCTACAAAATCCAGCCCAATAATTTGGGACAAAATTAGTAGTCACTTGGACAAATGTGGATTAGTTCAGGAAAGACAGCATGGATTTGTTGAGGGCAAATCATGTTTAACTAACTTGCTTGAGTTATTTGATGAGGTAACTGAGAGGATTGGTGTGGTATACATGGATTTCCAAAAGGTATTTGATAAAATGCCACCTAACAGTCTTATCAGCAAAATTAAAGCCCATGGAATAAACAGTACAGTCGTAGTATGGATACGAAATTGGCTGAGGGACAAGAAACAGAGAGTGGTTGTGAACGGTTGTTTTTCAGACTGTAGGAAGGTATATAGTGGGTGTCCCCAGGGGTTCGTGTTGGGACCCCTGCTTTTCTGGATCTATATTAATGACCTAGACTTGGGTGTCCAAGGCACAATTTCAAAATTGCATGACACAAAACTTGGAAGTATTGTGAACTATGAGGATAGTGATAAACTTCAAGAGGACATAGACAGGCTGGTGAAATGGGCAGACAAGTGGCAGATGAAATTTAGTGCAGTAAAGTGTGAAATGATTCATTTTGGTCAGAAGAACGAGGAGAGGCATTATAAATTAAAGGGTATAAACCGAAAGAGGGTGCAGGAGCAGAGGGACCTGGGGGTATATGTGCACAAATCACTAAAGGTTTCAGGACAGGTTGAGAAAACAGTTAATAAAGCAAATGGTATCTTGGGCTTTATAAATAGAGGCATAGGCTGGACTCTACAAAGCCCTCGACGTCGAGATCCATGGCGGGGAGGGGGGGTGTGGAAGGGCAGGAATGTTTTGAAATATTATTGGGTGGGGAATGCTTGGAAAGGTAATGTCATTGTTTTTTGTGAAACGTTCACTTACCTGGCCCTTTTAATTTTAAATGTCCATCGAGGGCTGTAAGCCCTTTGAAATGGCACTGGCACCTGCACATTGGTGCCAGATGCTGTTGCCGGCAACAGCTCGCCCACCCCCTCCATGTCATTGTGGGAACCGCAGCCATGCAAATGAGCTGCTGTGTTTGTAATTGCAGCAGCTCCGTGACATGTTGCCCGTGCGGGCGGGCTGCATTTTTTTACATCTGCCGCCTACTCCGGCGGCGGAATCTTAAAATGCAGCCCATTGTGTCCAGTTCTGGACACCACACTTTAAGAAGAATGTTAAGGCATTAAAGAGGGCACAGAAAAGATTCACGAGAATGGTTCCAGGGATGAGGAACTTCAGTTATGTGGATAGGTTGGAGAAGCTAGGTTTGTTCCCCTTGGAGAAGAGTAGATTAAGAGTAGATTTGATAGAGGTGTTCAAAATCTTGAAGGGATTGAACAGAATAGACAGGGAGAAACTGTTCCCATTGGCCAAAGGATCCAGAACCAGAGGACTCCGATTTAAGGTGATTGGCAAAAGAAGCAACAAAGTCATGAGGAAAACTTTTTGATGCAGTGCATGGTTAGGATCTGGAATGCTCTGTTTGAGAGTGTGGCAGAAGCAGATTCAATCGAGGCCTTCAAGAGAGAACTGGTTAATTATCTGAAGAGAAAAGATTACAGGGCTATGGGGAAAAGACAAAGGAGTGGGACTAGGTGAGCTGTTCTTGCAGAGAACTGGCACAGACATGATGGGCGAATGACTTCTTTCTGTGCTGTAACCATTCTATGATATTTGGGTCCAATCCCATCTTCTGGACCCTGCACAGACTGCAAGATTTTAATACAATTTTGGATGAGTGATTTCTAGGCTCCTATGTTTTTATGTACTGTATATTTTCAGTAAAACTTTATAAAAAGGTATATCAAGTCGACCCCAAATTTCCTTGCGGCGAGTGGTGTACCACTGGTGGCAAACCAGGGGCTGATGTCCAGTAATCCTAACATGGCAGAGGCAGAAAATGGGTTGAGACTTTGTTGTGGTGAGTCTGCACCCTGAAGGTAAGACCACACAATTTTCTGTGGGAGCATGGGTCGGAAGAAATTCTATTTACCACCTGGAAGCCTGGCATTTAACAAGGAGGGATGACTTCATTTGCCAGAGTCCCTGCTGCTCTCATCCTGTAACTCAATTATACTGGATGCAGGTAAAATATCCACATCTAAACAAAAGAGATGCGGATGTTAGGCCCATATTAATGCTCCATCTTGGATCATGGTCTGAAATACCCAGGCTCTCCTGATAAAGGAAGCATTTCACAATTACTTGATGTTTTAAGCCAGTCCGGCAGACTTTGCTCTCAAGCTGCTTTCTATTGGTGCATTTGCCTCACTCCAATGGGAGTCCAAGATATGCCTATACTGGTGGAGGTGCCTGACTGTTTTAGTCAAATTGTCTGATCCCATTTCAAACTTCAGAATTCTAGTGGGATCAGGATCTCTTAACTAATACGATCCTTGATATTTGTGATAGAGGAATAGGATTGCAGATATTCAGGGCTGTAAGGAGATACATGTGCAACTTATGACAGATGTATTCTCATCTGTTTAAGTATTTCCTTTGATTGCCACAACCATTCCTACATTTCTCCTGTTGTCAGATCAAGTCTAATCATTCAAACAGAACAACTTACAGCCTTGCTACACATTATTCTTGTTTGCCCTTACCAAATCCTGTGAGATATTATCAGCTCTGTAAATCCCTGAAATACATTATATAATGTAAATGTCCAAGAATTGCGAATTTATTGCACTATTCTTGTACATCTACACTATATGGACAGTTACCTCTTCACATCATATTTCATCCAGAGTCTAACCAAACTTTTCTTTCTCCATCTCTTGTGTTTCTCCTCAGTGCCACCAGAGGCCCAGTAATGTCAGACGTGGTTGGCTCCTCCAATGGTACAAAAGGCTTATGGGACGTGAAGGATCTCCTCTCTTCTCTCATATAAGGCTGGTCCTGGGAAGGGGGTCCAGGGATGTGAAGTTATTTGTGGGAGGGGGTCCTCCATGGGCAACAGATTGTCCATGGAAAAGAGACCCCTCCCACTCCGCCCAGGCCCAGAGGGCGGGTGCCTTATAGTACTCGGCGACCTCCCCGCATGGCGGAGGCAACCCGGCGTTAGTTAAATCCCAGTGGCGGGGGGAAAGGCCTCCAGTGGCTGTCATTAGGCCACTTGAGGGCCTCAATTGGCCATCATTGGCCTAACCTGCCCTTAACAAAATCGCTTGGCGACAGGCCTCTGGCCCACCTCCGTTGCAATTCTGTTAGCCCCAGGGGGCCTATAAAATCCAGCTCCTTGTCTCCAGACTGTAAACTGCGTGCTTTAGCTGTTCTATCCACTTGGGTTTTCATCAATTACTGAGAAATCTTGAGATGTTCTCTCGCCATCTCATATGCTTTTGTGAGTCTCTTCCTGGGCTAAAAATCTCTCCTTAATGAGTTTAAGGGGGACCCCTAACATCATGCCTCTAGACCAATTCAAATGGACAGAAACCAGTGGACTCATTTGGTGTGTCCCTGGTTGGAAATAATCCCAGTCCTAATCCCAATCCCAATCTTGAGGATACTCAAAACAATAAGCCTTTATCATACTTTTTAGGGTTTGGTGATCGCTTTCCATAGTACTTTGTGACTGTAGGTGATAAGTGGACAATTTGAGCTGTTTCACTCCCAAATTACTCATGACCTCTTGAAATACCCCTGACATGAAATTTGACCCCTGATCTGACTGAATTTCTTTTGGCAATCCATATCTAGTGAAAAACTGAATTAACCCCTCAATCACAACTTTCACTGTGATCTTTCTTAAAGTTATTGCCTCTGCAAACCTAGTGGACAAATCCATGATGGTTAGGAGAAACTTGTGACCTGACTTAGTTGTGAGTAAGGGTCTGACACAACCCACAATTACCTTACTAAAATGTTCCTCAAAAGCAGGTATCGGGATCAATGGGTCTGGCTTAATCAAAGGCTCTGGCTTCCCAACTACCAGACATGTAGGGTAAGTTCTGCAAAATTCAACCACATCTTTATGCAAGCCTGGCCAATAAAAATGCTGTCTTATTCTTGCCTGAGTCTTTCAAATACCCACATGACCTGCCACTGGGATCTCATGGCAATTCTCTAAATTTCAACTAGACCCATTAAATTTATTGGTGATTATCTGATGTTTATGGCCTCTTGTTTTGCCCTCCCCCACAAGAAACATCGCTGTATCTACCCTAGCAAACCCTTTCATAATCTTAAGGACTTCAATCAGATCAACTCTCAACCTTCTACTAGAGAAAATAAGTCAGTCAGAAGCTAGGAATCCTGCGGCAAGTAACTCAGCACCTGTCTCCCAATGCCTGTCTACCATCTACATGGCACAAGTCTGGAGTGTGATGGAATACTCTCCACTTGCTTGGATGGGTACAGCTCCAACAAATCTCAAGAAGCTTGACACCATCCAGGATAAAGCAGTTCGCTTGATTGGCAACCCCATCCATAAACATTTACTCCCTCCACCACCGACGCACAGTGGCAGCAGTGTGTACCATCTACAAGATGCACTGCAGCAACGCACCAAGGCTCCTTAGATAGCACCTTGCAAACCCGTGATTACTACCACCTAGAAGGACAAGGGCAACAAATGGATGGGAACACCACCACCTGCAGGTTCCCCTCCAAGCCATGCACCATCCTGACTTGGAACCATATCACCATTCCTTCACTGTTGCTGGGTCAAAATCCTGGAACTCCCTTCCTAACAGCACTGTTGGTGTACCCATGGACTGCAGCAGTTCAAGAAGGCAGCTCACCACCACCTTCTCAAGGGCAATTAGGGATGGGTAATAAATGCTGGCCTAGCCAGCAGCGCCCACATCCCATGAATGAATAAAAATAAAATCCTCATCAGCGGGCCTCTAGGGAGATCTCCACTTTCTCATTAGAATATCATTCTTAATATAATAGTACTCAGGGACCTTTTCAGTTTCTGCCTCAGAACACAAAGTTTGAGCAAACTTCTTAATTCAGAGTCTTCCTGTTGTGCCTCAATCAAAGACGATCTGCAAAACAATTCACCATTGTTAGCCTTGGAGCCTTTTACACCAACATCACCATTTAAATTCTTGAAAAAAGTTTCAGCCAACCAAACACCCAAATTGTCCTCCACAACAACTGAATCCTTCTCATCTTGTTTAATCTTATGATCCTGGGATCTTGTCACTATGCAATCTGGGAATATTCTAGGAAATTCCTTCTGCAAAATTTCAGCTTCAGGAACTTCAACTGGCTTTTCTGAAACTACTGGAGATGCCAATACCTTATCCCCAGCCAAGTCATTCCCTAGCAACAAATTCACCCCTTCACTATCAAATCTAGGACAATTCCTACTGTTAACAGACCGGTGACTAAATCATATTACAAATTAATCTTATGCAATGGAACAGAAAAATAACCCCTCTCAATGCCCCACACCATGACTATTGCATATTTAGCATTGTTTGAGGAAAAGTCTACATCCTTTGCTACCATTAATCACTGAATTTCCCCTATATATCTAAGCAGCACAATTGGCTTGCCTGCTTCATCTGACAAATATGGGGACACCTTATCTCTGAACACAAAACTTCTATAACCTTCAGGGACGTGACTTATTTCATTAGCACACAAGAGAGCACATTTCTGCTCACTGTCCATCATGCCACAAGCCATTGGCTTGTCAGCAGCATCACCTATTGGGGCATTCTTTTCAGGACAGGCTTTCAGTAAACCTACCATAGATACCAGCTTCCCTTTCAACTTCCAGCACTCTGATTTTGTATGCCCTCTTTTATTACAAAAATATCACATTGGTCTTTTGACTCAACCCTAGTCTCCTATCTTTCTTACCACTCTGAAGGGTGCCTGCATTGTTTCCTTTACCCTTTCTCTCACTAAAACCAAATCTCTTCTTATTATCCACCCTCCTATCTTTCCAACTTATTTGCAAGTTTCCCAACTGGGGCTTGTAACTACTGCTTTTGTGGGTTAATTCTTAATCATCTGTTATTTCTGCATTTCTTATTTTACCAACTTTATGTTCTTCCAGGTGGAGTCTTATTCCTGAAAGGATGCTATTTTTAAATTCCTCCATTAGGATTACTTCCCTAAGGCTTTCAAAATCTTGTACATTCTTCATGGACCATTACCAACGATCAAATATAATTCAATTCTCTCCAGCAAATTCCATAACTATAAGGCCCTGTTTCTTTTTAAATTCCTGAATTTTTGCCTGTAAGCCTCTGGTACCAACTCATAAGCATTGAGAACTGCAGTTTTAACCACTTCATAATCATTTGACTGTTCCTCTGAAAGTGTTGAATATACCTGTAATGCTTTTCCCACTAATATACATTGCAATAAAATTGTCCAACTTTCTTTTGGCCATTACAAATTTGTAGCAATTTTTTCAAAGGACACAAAATATATTTCAACTCCTTCCTCACTGAATTTAGGCACTAAGTGAATATTCCTTGCCAAACCAAAACCAAGAGTTAAATTGGATTCATCCTCAAATCTTCCTGTCACTCCCTATTCTCATAATCTAAGCTTTTCTTTGTCCAGTTCAAATTTCCTGGCTTTCCTTTCTCTCTGTAATTCTCTTTCTTTTCCTTTCTCTTGCCTTTCAAGTTCAAGCTTTCTTATTTCAAGTTGTAATTGTCTTTCTCTTTCCTTTTCTTCCCTTTCCAATCACAGCTTCTCTAACTCAATTTTGGCTAGTTCCACTTGAACACTAGCATGCTCTTCTTTCATCAGTTTCAAGCAAGGAACCAATCTTGAATTATCTCCACGTTCCTAGCCCCTGCGCTTATACTAACCCCATGTGTACTGTTATTGTGACCAAATTGACCTTTCTCAACTGCTGCAATATACTGACAGTCAAATCTTCCCTCTTAACAAATTATTGTACATTAATGATGCTTATATTGATTTCCCACTGAACCCAGCCAAAGTAAATGTGAAATCATGTTTGTTTAAACTCTGGAAAATTCCAGTGAACTCGATTTACAGTCTCTGAATTTGTATCCTGGACCTGAGCCAGAAATTTGTTACGACCTCAGCGAAAGCATTAACGTCAAAATACAAGATCTGAGCCCCCCAGACCAATTTCAAGAATTACATGACAAAAATTCATGTTTCAAGACTTTTATTATAACAACTAAACTAAAAGAAATCTTCATTAACTAAATAGTACTTTGTAAGTAGCTGATACCCCAAATTGAAATCTTTGCAGTAAAAAGTCCCAACCTCCTCCCGGTTACAATGGTTTGATTTCCCAGACCTTTCTCAAAGTCAATGTCCTCTTTGCTCACTTCTCTGAGCATTTATGACCTGGACGTCTGTTAATAAGGCGATTCCTGGTGATCCTGTTGGTCTGTTCTTCTCTGCAAACTTCAACTTTCAAAACAGGTTCAAGTCTTCGCAGCCTTTCACTGCATCAGTTTTTTTTCTGCTTTTCAAAAAAAGTTCTCTGTTGTCCTGGTAACCAATATTCCTGTCTTGTCTTTCAGCAAAATAGATATGAAGTCACCTGACTTCTCTGACTTCATTTTAAACTTTCAAAAATCACAGTTTTAAAAACATATTCATGTTACAAAGTCCAGAATTCATAACACCTGAGATGCTAATAAAATGTGAAAATAGGCATGGAATTTCCTCGGAGCTGGTTTCCGTCACACATTTGAGAATATTTTGGCTGTTATGATCAAGTAAGGAGAGGTTGAATGGCTTCCCTCGTTTCCTTCTTTTTTTTAACCACAACAGGTTTAATTCTTTCTTAAAGTGGATGTTCTGGCCAATTCAATAGGTTTTTCATTACTTACTGGATATGATCGTAACAAGAACCAATCAGACATGTTTCCTTGAGTTAACAAAGAAAGAGGTTAACTTTATTGTATCTAAACCAAACAATTAAATTAATAAACAATGTGCAAACTTGCTCTGTCACACACACACTGGAGGTTTATACACGCACACAAATAAGTTACAGAGTGGGGAAAGGAAGATTGGTTGAGTTACAATCCATTAAAAAAGGTATACTGTCTGTGGAGATTGGTGATTCAGCTGGCTTCTAGCTGACTTCGGTGGTCCTGAGGCTTTTAATTTGAAGAGCTGGATTACTGGTTCAGTGAGTCTGTTGGAGATAGCGATGCAGATGATTTCCTCCAATGGGGTTTCTGATTGTAGCCAGAGTATGCAAACATGGTCAGTCAACAGGCAGGATTTGAAAGCTTTCAGCTAGAATGAGGAGAGAGAGAGGGACCGCCACTTCTCCTTTGCTGCAGAGAAAAAGACCAGCTTAAAAACCACAAATGGGGAGGGGCTTGTCACATGACCGGTCTGGTCCAGACTGGAACCAATGTCCTTGGGGGCGCTTTTGCTAACGCTGTTGGGGAGGGTTTAAACTAATGTGGCAGGGGGATGGGAACCAAATGAGGTCAGTGGACAGTAAGGAGGTAGTAACTAAAGCCTGTAAGGAACTAGATAATGAAGTCAGCGTGACTAAGGGAAAGAGTAGACAGGGAGAAGATGATGAACGCAAAGGGACTGGTGGTCTGAGGTGCATTTGTTTTAATGCAAAAAGTGTAGTAAGTAAGGCAGATGAACTTAGGGCCTGGATTAGTACCTGGGAGTATGATGTTATTGCTATTACTGAGACTTGGTTGAGGGAAGGGCATGATTGACAACTAAATATCCCAGGATATCGATGCTTCCGGCGGGATAGAGAGGGAGGTAAAAGGGGTGGAGGAGTTGCATTACTGGTCAAAGAGGATATCACAGCTGTGCTGAAGGAGGGCACTATGGAGGACTCGAGCAGTGAGGCATTATGGGCAGAATTCAGAAATAGGAAGGGTGCGGTAACAATGTTGGGGCTGTACTACAGGCCTCCCAACAGCGAGCGTGAGATAGAGGTACAAATATGTAAACAGATTATGGAAAGATGTAGGAGCAACAGGGTGGTGGTGATAGGAGATGTTAATTTTCCCAACATTGACTGGGATTCACTTAGTGTTAGAGGTCTAGATGGAGCAGAATTTGTAAGGAGCATCCAGGAGGGTTTTCTAGAGCAGTATGTAAATCGTCCAACTCGGGAAGGGGCCATACTGGACCTGGTGTTGGGGAATGAGCCCGGCCAGGTGGTTGAAGTTTCAGTAGGGGACTACTTTGGGAATAGTGATCACAATTCCGTAAGTTTTAGAATACTCATGGACAAAGATGTGAGTGGTCCCAAAGGAAGAGTGCTAAATTGGGGGAAGGCTAACTATACCAAAATTCGGCAGGAGCTGGGGAATGTAGATTGGGAGCAGCTGTTTGAAGGTAAATCCACATTTGATATGTGGGAGGCTTTTAAAGAGAGGTTGATTAGCGTGCAGGAGAAACATGTTCCTGTGAAAATGAGGGATAGAAATGGCAAGATTAGGGAACCATGGATGTCAGGTGAAATTGTGAGACTAGCTAAGAGGAAAAAGGAAGCATACATAAGGTCTCGGAGGCTGAAGAAAGACAAAGCTTTGAAAGAATATCGGGAATGTAGGACCAATCTGAAACGAGGAATTAAGAGGGCTAAAAGGGGTCATGAAATATCTTTAGCAAACAGGGTTAAGGAAAATCCCAAAGCCTTTTATTCATATAGAAGGAGCAAGAGGGTAACTAGAGAAAGGATTGGCCCACTCAAGGACAAAGGAGGAAAGTTATGCGTGGAGTCAGAGAAAATGGGTGATATTCTAAACGAGTACTTTGCATCGGTATTCACCGAGGAGAGGGACATGACGGATGTTGAGGTTAGGGACAGGTGTTTGATTACTCTAGGTCAAGTCGGCATAAGGAGGGAGGAGGTGTTGGGTATTCTAAAAGGCATTAAGGTGGACAAGTCCCCAGGTCCGGAAGGGATCTATCCCAGGTTACTGTGGGAAGCGAGAGAGGAAATAGCTGGGGCCTTAACAGATATCTTTGCAGCATCCTTAAACACGGGTGAGGTCCCGGAGGACTGGAGAATTGCTAATGTTGTCCCCTTGTTTAAGAAGGGTAGCAGGGAAAATCCAGGTAATTATAGACCGGTGAGCCTGACGTCAGTGGTAGGGAAGCTGCTGGAGAAGATACTGAGGGATAGGATCTATTCCCATTTGGAAGAAAATGGGCTTATCAGTGATAGGCAACATGGTTTTGTGCAGGGAAGGTCATGTCTTACCAACTTAATAGAATTCTTTGAGGAAGTGACAAAGTTGATTGATGAGGGAAGGGCTGTAGATGCCATATACATGGACTTCAGTAAGGCGTTTGATAAGGTTCCCCATGGTAGGCTGATGGAGAAAGTGAAGTCGCATGGGGTCCAGGGTGTACTAGCTAGATGGATAAAGAGCTGGCTGGGCAACAGGAGACAGAGAGTAGCAGTGGAAGGGAGTTTCTCAAAATGGAGACGTGTGACCAGTGGTGTTCCACAGGGATCCGTGCTGGGACCACTGTTGTTTGTGATATACATAAATGATTTGGAGGAAAGTATAGGTGGTCTGATTAGCAAGTTTGCAGACGACACTAAGATTGGTGGAGTAACAGATAGTGAAGGAGACTGTCAGAGAATACAGCAGAATATAAATAGATTGGAGAGTTGGGCAGAGAAATGGCAGATGGAGTTCAATCAGGGCAAATGCGAGGTGATGCATTTTGGAAGATCCAATTCAAGAGTGAACTATACAGTAAATGGAAAAGCCCTGGGGAAAATTGATGTACAGAGAGATTTGGGTGTTCAGGTCCATTGTTCCCTGAAGGTGGCAACGCAGGTCAATAGAGTGGTCAAGAAGGCATACGGCATGCTTTCCTTCACCGGATGGGGTATTGAGTACAAGGGTTGGCAGGTCATGTTACAGTTGTATAAGACTTTGGTTCGGCCACATTTGGAATACTGCTTGCAGTTCTGGTCGCCACATTACCAAAAGGATGTAAATGCTTTGGAGAGGGTGCAGAGGAGGTTCACCAGGGTGTTGCCTGGTATGGAGGGCACTAGCTATGAAGAGAGGTTGAGTAGATTAGGATCATTTTCATTAGAAAGACGGAGGTTGAGGGGGGACCTGATTGAGGTGTACAAAATCATGAGAGGTATAGACAGGGTGGATAGCAAGAAGCTTTTTCCCAGAGTGGGGGATTCAATTACTAGGGGTCACGAGTTCAAAGTGAGAGGGGAAAAGTTTAGGGTGGATATGCGTGGAAAGTTCTTTACGCAGAGGGTGGTGGGTGCCTGGAACGCGTTGCCAGCAGAGGTGGTAGACGCGGGCACGATAGCGTCTTTTAAGATGTATCTAGACAGATACATGAATGGGCAGGAAGCAAAGAGATACAGACCCTTAGAAAATAGGCGACATGTTTAGATAGAGGATCTGGATTGGCGCAGGCTTGGAGGGCCGAAGGGCCTGTTCCTGTGCTGTAATTTTTCTTTGTCTGACAGTCACTCAGTGATTCAAACATAGCAGTTAGCAGTATTTCTTCATCTTGCTGAGAGAACAGGTAGTTCCTTTGAACTTCCTGGGCCTTGGTTCTTGCTGGGGACTTAGCAGACATTTCATCTTTCTCCTCACAGTCCTTTGCAATGTAGGATACAGTGTAGCAAAGGATGACTTTGCTGGCAGCTTGTCTTTTAAAAATGTCTTTAAAAAAAATACAAATTCATATCTCCAGTCAGTGGATTAAAGAAAATTATCATTCAACAAAACACATTGGCATAACACAGCGCTGGTGTGCAAGCAGCACTGAGAAAATGCTGTCCAGCATTCATGCTTATTTAATGAGCAGAAATGCATGTTGCAAAATGCGAATCGTTGCTGTGGTATTCTTATGATTGTTCTTCAGGCAGAAGTACACTCCTCGGGGATATACAGATAGCAATAACTTCTATTGACGAGTCTAACACCTGTGATCCTCAAGGATTTTGATAAACAAATGCTATGTGCCTGGTCCATGCTGTCAATTGGATTCAGAATGCCATACTTCCAAGTTCCAATGAAAGGATTTGCCTTCTAAGTTACTAGTGTTGTTATGAATCCAGATGGAGCAGCTGTGGGTGTCAGTCAGTCAGTGATGTGCAAAGATATTTCCCAAGTTGCTGCTGCATTGCTCTGGAGGATTCCCCTCCTGCATCATGTTTCCAACATTCTGTGAGCTATAAATAATAACCAAGCAGGATATCTTTTGCCAACAAAATTCCTAAATGCAGATCCCGATAACATTGCTTTAGATAAACTTTACTGAATGGTCTCATTCCTCATACATTCTACAGTTGCCTTCCTTAATGTCCTAGATACTGTTGAATGCACTCAGGTAAACATCCTTGCAGTTTTGCTCAATGGACATGTTTACCTCTACAGCAAAAACTTAGAGCTAAAGAGATCATGGAGTAACAAAAAAGCCTTCGGTTCCACTCCTTCCATAATGCATGTATAATTTGCCCTATCATTAACTCCAACTCACTTCTTAAAATTCATACATGCCAACCCAGAAGAATAATAAAAAGCTGCCCAACAGTTGCAAAAATGTTGATGTAAACCTACAAAAAATCGACAACACAGAATGTCTCTGACATGTGAGAACAAGTGTGACCCAAACATCTATCAGCCGTCAATTTTGTTGTAAGTGGTGTGATCTGCCTGGCAGAAACCTTCACCACTGGCCAGTCAGAATATGCAGAGTAATGGGGGTGTTCTCTATTTGAAAAATTCCTGGTAGGCACCCAGCCCTCTATGAGTCATTTTGGGTGCCTGCTATAGTGGGAGCTGGGGGTTCGGAATTATGCCAGAGCCCATTGCTGGACAAAGGCTCCAGCAGTCATTTGGCTAGTGTCTATGAGCCATCTTGTAAAGGCTGCCAATTCCTGAATGATGGCAGCCTTTGTTTTTGGGAGTCCAGGCTAATACCTAGGCCCGAACCACCCAGGTGAACCCCCTTTTTGTTGGCCAGAAGGCAGGTAGGCTTCCTTTCACCCAAAATAATGGGTACCTGTGGATCTCAGGTCAGGCCTAAGGAAACACACATAGAGCCATCGAGTCATTAGGCCATAAAAGGAAGCCAATAAGCCCACCGAGTCCATGCTGTCTGTAGAACAATCCAGTCAGTTCCATTCCCCCGCTCTATCACCATGGTGTTACCACCAAGGCGGGAGGAGACTGTCTTTTTCTAGTTCCACTTCTCCACGGGTCACAACATATATTTAAATGTGTACCCAGTTACCAATGCGGCCAATTATACAACATTATAAAAGGATATCTGGACAGAATATTTGGATATTCTGGACAGAGTAGATAGAGAGAAACTGTTCCCACTCGTAAAAGGATTGAGAACGAGGGGGCACAGATTTAAAGTATTTGGTAAGAGAAGTTAAAGTGACAGGAGGAAAAACTTTTTAACGCAGCGAGTGGTTAAGGTCTGGAATGCATTGCCTGAGAGTGTGGTGGAGGCAGATTCATTTGAGACATTCAAAAGGGAATTATATGGAAAGGAAGAATGTGCAGGGTTCCGGGGAGAAGGCCGGGGAATGGAGCTGAGTGAATTGCTCTTTTGGGGAGCTGGTACGGACACAATGGGCTGAATTGCCTTTTAAAAAAATTCATTCATGGGATGTGGGCATTGCTGGCCAGGCCAGCATTTATTGCCCATCCCTAATTGCCCTTTGAGAAGGTGCTGGTGAGCTGCCTTCTTGAACTGCTGCAGTCCATCTGGGGTAGGTACACCCACAGTGCTGTTAGGAAGGGAGTTCCAGGACAGTGAAGGAACGGCGATATAGTTCCCAGTCAGGATGGTGTATGACTTGGAAGAGAACTTGCAGTGGTGGTGTTCCCATGCATTTGCTGCCCTTGTCCTTCTAGTTGGTAGAGGACGCGGGTTTGGAAGGTGCTGTCTAAGGAGCCTTGGTGTGTTGCTGCAGTGTTTCTTGCTGATGGTACACACTGCAGCCATTGTTCTTCGGTGATGGAGGGAGTGAATGTTTATAGATGGGGTGCCAATCAAGTGGGCTGCTTTGTCCTGGATGGTGTCAAGCTTCTTGAGTGTTGTTGGAGCTGCACCCATCCAGGCAAGTGGGGAGTATTCCATCACACTCCTGACTTGTGCCTTGTAGATGGTGAACAGGCTTTGAGGAGTCAGGAGGTGACTAACTCGCCGCAGGATTCCTAGCCTCTGACCTGCTCTTGTAGCTACGGTATTTATATGGCTACTCCAGTTCAGTTTCTGGTCAATGGTAGCTCCTAGGATGTTGATAGTGGGGGATTCAGCGATGGTAATGCCATTGAATGTCAAGGGGCGATGGTTCGATTCTCTTTTGTTGGAGATGGTCATTGCCTGCACTTGTGGGCGGAACAGTGGTTAGCACTGCAGCCTCACAGCTGCAGGGACCCGTGTTCAATTCTGGGTACTGCCTGTGTGGAGTTTGCAAGTTCTCCCTGTGTCTGCGTGGGTTTCCTCCGGGTGCTCCGGTTTCCTCCCACAAGCCAAAAGACTTGCAGGTTGGTAGGTAAATTGGCCATTATAAATTGTCACTAGTATAGGTAGGTGGTAGGGAAATATAGGGACAGGTGGGGATGTTTGGTAGGAATATGGGATTAGTGTAGGATTAGTATAAATGGGTGGTTGATGGTCGGCACAGACTCGGTGGGCCGAAGGGCCTGTTTCAGTGCTGTATCTCTAATCGAATGTTACTTGCCACTTATCAGCCCAAGCCTTGATGTTGTCCAAGTCTTGCTGCATTTCAACATGGACTGCTTCAGTATCTGAGGAGTCACGAATGGTGCTGAACATTGTGCAATCATCAGTGAACATCCCCACTTCTGACCTTATGATCGAAGGAAGGTCATTGATGAAGCAGCTGAAGGTTGGGCCTAGGACACTACCCTGAGGAACTCCTGCAGTGATGTCCTGGAGTTCAGATGATTGACCTCCAACAACCACAACCATCTTCCTTTGCGCTAGGTATGACTCCAACCAGCGGAGGGTTTACCCCCTGATTCCCATTGACCTCAGTTTTGCCAGGGCTCCTTGATGCCATACTCAGTCAAATGCTGCCTTGATGTCAAGGGAAGTCACTCTCACCTCACCTCTTGAGTTCAGCTCTTTTGTCCATGTTTGAACCAAGGGCTGTAATGAGGTCAGGAGCTGAGTGGCCCTGGCGGAACCCAAACTGAGTGTCACTGAGCAGGTTATTGCTAAGCAAGCGCCGCTTGATGGCACTGTTGATGACACCTTCCATCACTTTACTGATAATTGAGAGTAGGCTGATGGGGCGGGTTGGACTTGTCCTGCTTTTTGTGTACAGGACATACCTGGGCAATTTTCCACATTGCTGGGTAGATGTTGGTGTTGTAACTGTAGATTGTTGCAAATGCTTCTGCTTCATCTTTCGCACTGATGTGCTGGGCTCCTCCATCATTGAGGATGGGGATATTTGTGGAGCCACCTCCTCCAGTTAGTTGTTTAATTGTCCACCACCATTCGCGGCTGGATGTGGCAGGACTGCAGAGTTTAGATCTGATCCGTTGGTTATGGGATCGCTTAGCTCTGTCTATCGCATGCTGCTTATGCAGTTTGGCACGCAGATAGTCCTGTGCTGTAGCTGCACCAGGTTGACACCTCATTTTGAGGTATGCCTGGTGCTGCTCCTGGCATGCTCTCCTGCACTCTTCATTGAACCAGGGTTGGTCTCCTGGCTTGATGGTAATGGTAGAGTGGGGGATATGCTGGGCCATGAGACTACAGATTGTGGTTGAGTACAATTCTACTGCTGCTGATGGCCCACAGCGCCTGATGGATGCCCAGTTTTGCATTGCTAAATCTGTTCAAAGTCTATCCCGTATAGCACGATGGTAGTGCCACACAACACGATGGACGGTATCCTCAATGTGAAGGTGGGACTTCGTCTCCACAAGGACTGTGCAGTGGTCACTCTAGCAATACTGTCATGGACAGATGCATCTGCGGCAGGCAGATTGGTGAGGACGAGGTCAAGTATGTTTTCCCCTCTTGGTTCCCTCACCACCTGCCGCAGGCCCAGTCTAGCAGCTATGTCCTTTTGGACTCGGCCAGCTCGGTCAGTAGTGGTGCTACCGAGCCACTCTTGGTGATGGCCATTGAAGTCCCCCACCCAGAGTACATTCTGTGCCCTTGCCACCCTCAGTGCTTCCTCCAAGTGCTGTTCAACATGGAGGAGTACTGACTCATCAGCTGAGGGAGGGCGGTAGGTGGTAATAAGCAGGAGATTTCCTTGTCCATGTTTGACCTGATGCCATGAGACTTCATGGGGTCCAGAGTCGATGTTGAAGACTCCCAGGGCAACTCCCTCCCTACTGTATACCACTGTGCCGCCACTTCTGCCGGTGGGACAGGACATACCCGGGGATGCTATTCAATGAATGGCCTGACACTGGGAAGTTCTGAGGAACAAAGGGACCTTGGCGTGTTTGTCCATAGATCTCTGAAGGCAGAAGGGCAGGTTAACAGGGTGGTAAAAAAGACATATGGGACACTGCCTTTATCAATCGAGGCATAGATTACAAAAGCAAGGAGGTCATGTTGGAGTTGTACAGAACTTTGGTAAGGCCACAGCTGGAGTACTGTGTGCAATTCTGGTCGCCACATTATGGGAAGGATGTGATTGCATGGGAGGGGGTGCAGAGGTGATTCACCAGGATGTTGCTTGGGATGAAACATTTAAGCTATGAAGAGAGGTTGGATAGGCTTGGGTTGTTTTTGCTGGAGCAGAGAAGACTGAGCTGTACAAGATTATGAGGGGCATGGACAGGGTGGATAGGGAGCAGCTGTTCCCCTTAGTTGAAGGATCAGTTCAAGGGGTCACTAGTTTAAGGTGAGGGGTGGGAGGTTTAAGGGGGATCTGAGGAAGAACTATTTTACCCAGAGGGTGGTGAGGTCTGGAATGCCCTGCCTTGGAGGGTGGTCGAGGCATGTTGCCTCACATCCTTTAAAAAGTACCTAGATGAGCACTTGGCCCATAGCCTTGAATGTTATGACGTGCCAAGTGCTGGCAAATGGGATTAAGTAGACAGGTCAGGTGTTTTAATGCATCGGTGCAGACTCGATCCCATCATTAATAGTGCATCTACGGTGTGCCCTTTCTTCTTTTCTAGCTCTATAACCCATTCCAACAATTCAATATCTGCAGTCACAATATTCTCTTAGCACCTTGCAACAAACCAGTCAGTGGACTCATCTTGTCTTTGCCGGTAGGTCATAAGCTCAAGCCTATGTACTCGGAAATTTACATTTACCTTCAGTTGTTGCTCCAGGAATGTCCATAGCTTGCTAGGGTCCTTCCGATCATCAGTTGATAATCCTGATGTATTGATCTATTGCAAGCACTTGTTGCCCAGTGTGATCTTAATTTTGGTAGCTTGTTTCTCTGGTTTGCTCACTTCTTGGTCCAGGAAACACAATTCCATTTGCTGTTGGAACAGTTTAAATTCAGACGCTATGTCTAATGCCTTTCAGCCCATAACTAGATACCTGAAAGCCATTGCCTTAATGATCTTACTAATTTTTAAAATAAATATAGGGCTTTGTACAGGTTTTCTTTTTCACAGGCACACTTCATGTTTCCTTTTTAAGACAGATTCATTTTTTTTTTTGCAGGCTTGACCCTTTTAAGAGTGAGGGACTACAGCTTTTGTTATTTACACAGCTTTTTTTTAAAAATCAAGTGATCAGCTCATTGTTTACACAACTGTTCAATTTTTAAAATTCAGAGAGCCAGTATTTTATAAACTGAGAGAGAATTTTTTAAGAGAACTGCAGCTTGCAGTATCGGCAGCTGCCACAACTAACCTTTTATTTTGTGTTGGAACTCTGGTGGCACTGTTGGGTTCTTCTCGCTCATTTTGCCTTAGTCCTCACCCACAAAGCAAAAAAACCCCAGGAAAAACTAAAACAGTAATGGCTTCAGCTACTGCTTTTCAAATTTTTTGACTCACTGCCCGATTAGGTGAAAGCTCTAACCTCCTGGCAAAATGCCTGCTGTTCTCAGAGTTTCAACACTTCCCAGAGTCCTGTCTGTCGCTGAGCTGGTTGCATTGTTGTGGGGTCTCCTGCTTGTTCTTCAGCCACTCCAGGTAGGCAATCAGCTGTTCTTTGATTGCTCTTGGTGTGTTCTTCAGGAAAAATCAAACATTGACACAATGAAATATTTGGTGGTCTTCAGAAAAAATATATCCCAAATGTTGCCACTATGTAATATTACTTGTTCCTTTTGTATGTGAACTATTGTAAGATTCACAGCACTACAAGTAATATCCAAAGAAAACATAGATTTTATTATATTTAACTAGAATATATATATATATATAAAACACTTACTGCACAAGCACATCTACACATATCTCACTCTGTTGGGCCCCAATCACAACTAACTGGTCATATGTGGTGGAACATCACTTCCTGTGATGACCTTCACTTACAGCTATTAAGGCAGTCCTCTCTTAAGGTCATCCCACAGCACTCTTCTCTTCCAATCCAGTTCAGCTGGTACTCTTCTTCCACTGTCCCCAGTGAAAACAGTACTCTTGGCTCCCCTTGTCCCAACCATAGTTCAAGCTTCCACTCTTTCCTTCATTCCAACTTCATTCCGGTACTCTCCCTCCCCGCTCTGTCTCAGTTAATGCTGGCATTCTCCTTCATCCCCACACCAATGTGCTGCTCTCATCTTTTGCCCTCCTCCCCCCAAAGGAAAAGGAATACTCTCGGTTACAGCCCTATCCCCTTAATTTCCATTGGGGTTCTCCTTCCTTCTATTGTTATCCATTTTCCTGTCTTTTGCTACCATTCATCCCTCTTTTCTTCTCATGCCATCTATGCTACTCACCTCCCTTTGCCAGCAATTCTCCTTTTTACCCTTAAGCAGGTTCAACTTTTGTCACTGAAACAATTACTCTGGTAGATGAAGGCAATAAATCAGTGAAATTACCATATAAATACAAGTTCCGACCTAAGCTAAATTAATGCAGAATTATGCTGTTGTGTAATTTAAAAATGCTTTTGTTAATATTGATACATTACTACACAAATGTTGAAGTCTGATTTTATCGACTACAGCCAGTTGGAGTTACACACCATAATCACTGGCTGTAGCTAGTCTGCAGTGCAGGAAACAGTACAGAGGAATCATTTCCATATGTTGAGATTCTCTCCATTTTCTTGGAACCAATAAATGTTAATATAGTGCATTAATCAATATCACTAATTTGTAGACTCCCCAGAAAAAAATGGTTGCAATTGCAGAATGTGATCACTGGCAAATATTGTGTCATATCCCATAAAATAAAAACAGAGGTTGACTTAACCAATTAGCATACACCAATAGTCCTAATAATAAAATGATGAACTCTCAGTATGCAACCCCCTGTGCCTCCCACACAACATAGCGAAAACCGACTGAATCCCATGTAATAAAAACAGACTTTGACTGATTCAGTCATGGTAAAGCAATGGCCCTGACCATTGGCCTGTTTTCTGTGGGGTTTTTTGTTAACAAAATCAAGTTCCTGAAAGCTCCCTTGGGAAAATTAACCTCAGTCATCATTTTGATTGCCAATTGTCACATTTTTCCAAAAACAAAGGAATATATGGCCCCAGTACAACTTGCAGCTGCACCCTCAAGATGGAGGAATAATAGAAAGGAGAGTTCGCAGAATTTATGAGCACAATTGTATTTTCAGCTTATTAACATGATGCATCATATTAACTAAATCATGCTAATTTCCACACTTACATGTGCAAAATGGTGCAAAATCCGATATACCAATGTATGAATCTCTTCTGTGACCTCATTTACACTGACAAGCACCCAGAGAAAATTGAATTTGTTTTCATCTACTTGGAAGTTGTTAAAGTAGCTGCATAGCTTAATGTCTACCTGCGACATGAGTCCATGCAATTCAGTTGACAATCTGCTGTTTCTGTTCTGCATATATACTGACATTGAAATAGTTTGAGAAGGAAAGGAAATAAGAGGTGATATTCCTGTTAAAGTCTTTCATGTTATTTATCTATGCTACTCTTGATGTCTAGAGAGTTGTATTCAAAATTAGCTCAGAGGAAACAAGAGATGGGTCTTGAAGTTCTTTTGGGCCTCCTTATCTCGAGAGACAATGGATACGCGCCTGGAGGTGGTCAGTGGTTTGTGAAGCAGCGCTTGGAGTGGCTATAAAGGCCAATTCTGGAGTGACAGGCTCTTCCACAGGTGCTGCAGAGAAATTTGTTTGTTGGGGCTGTTGCACAGTTGGCTCTCCCCTTGCGCCTCTGTCTTTTTTCCTGCCAACTACTAAGTCTCTTCGACTCGCCACAATTTAGCCCTGTCTTTATGGCTGCCCGCCAGCTCTGGCGAATGCTGGCAACTGACTCCCACGACTTGTGATCAATGTCACACGATTTCATGTCGCGTTTGCAGACGTCTTTATAACGGAGACATGGACGGCCGGTGGGTCTGATACCAGTGGCGAGCTCGCTGTACAATGTGTCTTTGGGGATCCTGCCATCTTCCATGCGGCTCACATGGCCAAGCCATCTCAAGTGCCGCTAATCAAGCCAGGAGAAAATGTTAGGAAAATAAAATATGTAGTTTCTTCACATCCTGTGAGCACAGTGACGAAAATAAAATATGTAGTTTCTTCACATCCTGTGTGCACAGTGACGAAAATCATGGTCTTAAGGGCATAGAGTTTGAGCAGTTACTGTGGGGGGAAAAGTTAAAATTAAAGCTGGATGTTGTAGTAGGATGAAGTACTTATTTGAGAAAGGAATGAAATGGATGCTATAGAGGAAGTTATCTAATCCTGCTGCTTCATGCAGTCCTTGATGCATGAGTATATTTTCGTCACTGTGCACACAGGATGTGAAGAAACTACATATTTTATTTTCCTAACATTTTCTCCTGGCTTGATTAGCCACAGAAAAATTGATTTTTGACAGCTTTGAATTTTCTAGAATTGAAATGTAGCACCTGCTGAATGTGCTAATCCTTTCATGAGGTGAGCTACACACTATGCTTATTTCACTTCAACAAGAAACTGCAGCTGTTGATTACATTTTGCAAGCAGTCACAGAGGTGGAAATTTGTCTGTCATTAGCCTTGCAACTTTACAGCCTCTTTCCCATAGTGGGCACCCTAGATGCACCTCTACAAGCATGGCCGGCCGCCATTAGCATGCAAACAAGGGATCTTCCTTGACCCTGTAAACCTTGCTGGAATGAGGGGCTGAGGTCCTGTGCGGCCAGGATGCACCCTTGTCCACAGTTTTTTTTGAGCAGTAATGTGTTAGATAATTTTTCACATGCATAACATTCGTTTCAGCAGTTTAATAATGTACTTTCACGGGCTTGTAATATTGGTATTTCACTTTGCAGTCACTGGGTTCTTATAATTACATAGAAAGTGCAGCACCGTAACAGGCCATTCAGCCTGTTAGGTGTTTATCCTTCACATGAGCAGTAGCCTAATCTGGTATCCTTCCTGTTCCCATACTTCTTTTAGACTTTAACCATCTATCGAACCAATTCTTAAGTGTTGACATGGTCTCTACTTATCTAGAACAAGCTAGGTGGTACAAAAGTAGTTTATCGCTCCTAGTTGTAAGATTCCTAAATGAAATTAATTGTTCATTCTTATATAAGAACGCAAAGTAGCTTGGAATCAGAAAAAAAGCATTCAGGCAATCAAGCTTTCTCCTTCCACATTCCATGTATGACTACATCAACCATGACAAATTTCCCCCTCAAAATCTCTATAAGCTCTTCCTAAACCTCAAGTAAGTCAAACAGTTCCATTAATATCTCCATAAACTTCAATTCCCTTTCGCTACAAGCATTGTCTCAACCCACAGTTGGAAAAATATATTGAGATTTGCATTCATTTCTTAGACTTCACTCTGAAGTCTAGTCTGAGTCAATTTATATAAACAGGGATGTTAATGTTTCTCCACCCCCTCTCTCTATTTTTAATCTCAGGTTCTTTCTTTCTTTGGCCTCCTTATCTCGAGAGACAATGGGTAAGCGCCTGGAGGTGGTCAGTGGTTTGTGAAGCAGTGCCTGGAGTGGCTATAAAGGCCAATTCTAGAGTGACAGACTCTTCCACAGGTGCTGCAGATAAAATTTGTTGTTGGGGCTGTTACACAGTTGGCTCTCCCCTTGCGCTTCTGTCTCTTTTCCCGCCAACAGCTAAGTTTTTTTGACTCGCCACACTTTAGCCCCGCCATTATGGCTATCCTCCAGCTCTGGCGATCGCTGGCAACTGACTCCCACGACTTGTGATCAATGTCACAGGATTTCATGTCGCGTTTGCAGACGTCTTTAAAGCAGAGACATGGACGGCCGGTGGGTGTGATACCAGTGATGAGCTCGTTGTACAATGTGGCCTTGGGGATCCTGCCATCTTCCATGCGGCTCACATGGCCAAGCCATCTGAAGCGCCGCTGGCTCAGTAGGGTGTATATGCTGGGGTTGTTGGCCACCTTGAGGACTTCTGTGTTGGAGATACGGTCCTGCCACCTGATGCCAAGGATTCTCCGGAGGCAGCGAAGATGGAATGTATTGAGACGTCGCTCTTGGCTGACATACGTTGTCCAGGCCTTGCTGCCATAGAGCAAGGTACTGAGGACACAGGCTTGATACACTTGGACTTTTGTGTTCCGTGTCAGTGCGCCATTTTCCCCACACTCTCTTGACCAGTCTGGACATAGCAGCGGATGCCTTTCCCATGCGCTTGTTGATTTCTGCATCGAGAGACAGGTTACTGGTGATAGTTGAGCCTAGGTAGGTGAACTCTTGAACCACTTCCATAGCGTGGTCGCTGATATTGATGGATGGAGCATTTCTGACGTCCTGTCCCATGATGTTAGTTTTCTTGAAGCTGATGGTTAGGCCAAATTCGTTGCAGGCAGCCGCAATCCTGTCAATGAGCCTCTGCAGACACTCTTCAGTGTGGGATGTTAATGCAGCATCATCAGCAAAGAGGAGTTCCCTGATGAGGATTTTCCGTACTTTGGTCTTCGCTCTTAGACGGGCAAGGTTGAACAACCTGCCACCTGATCTTGTGTGGAGGAAAATTCCGTCTTCTCAAGACTTGAACACGTGAGACCAGCAGGTTAATTTCTCTCTAATTCCCCTTGTTCTTTTACATATTCCACTCTCATTTTAAATGCGACCAAATTGCTGTCACCCACGACTATGTTGGACTCATTCTAACACACCTAAGATCTGACCTTCGACTGGTGGAGCAGTGTAGCAGCCACCTAGCTTTCATTTCATTGGTCTTTTTGAAAGCAGCTTTATTTGGGGGATATTTTATCAGAAAAAAGCAAAGAAAGAGCATCAATAATTGACTAATGCTCTCATTACCCAGTGAATACATTTCAAGGTTGTATAAATCCAGTACAGAATTTGGAGCGTAACAATACCAAGTACAGATAGAAATAAATAAATTTCATTTATATAATGCCTTTCACAATCTCTGGACATCCCAAAGTGCTTCACAGCTCATGAAGTACAGTTTTTGAAGTGTACTCATTATCATAAGTTCAGGAAACATGGCAGCCAATATGCACACAGGAAGGTCCCACAGACAGCAATAGGACCAATGAACAGGTAATCTATTTTTTTTCTGGAATTGGCTGAAAGATACTGGTAGAACTGCCCTGCTCCTCTTTAAAAATACCATGGAATCTTTTACATACGTGAGAGTCTCAGTTTAAAATGTCTTCTAAAAGATGCACTCCCTCAATACTGCACTTAAGATTAAGTATTCAAGTCTTGCTGTCCAAATGCATACAAAATCTGAGACTGGATGGAGTTGACTTCAGTACATTACCTGGAATTAGCACAACACCCAAAAAACTGATGCACCGCATAACTTCAGCAGTCATGATTTGATGTGTTTTATTTTCAATTACAATAGTTTCTCAATCACTGAAAAAAAAGCATGACTGCAGTCAAGCAACAATTTTATCTTGTGTGTTTTGTTAAATCAGATGGTTTTCTCATGCAAATTCCTTCCCTTTCAATTGAGTTTGAAATGTTTTATTTGAATTACTTCTGATCAGATATGGTAAAGGATCACCTCTATTATAAGTGCAGCCAGAACTTAACTGAAATAAACCTTCTATTTAAGGTTTAGAACAGACAATTCTTGTAGGAAGAAAATGACAAAAACAAATTGTTGCTTCGAGCAAGGGAGAGAGACTTCTTGAGAAATATATGGTTTCTTTTCTTATCCTTGGTTTAGAATTAATTCTGTAGCCATTGGCTAAGTACAATAAAATTATCAGAATAATTTAAAGGAATGATCTTAATTATAGCATTGGAAAAATCTTTGTTATTCCAGAGAAGTCATCGCTTTTGAAAATGTTCTCTATCCTTATAACACTATCAATCATTTTGCATGCACGTGTTAAAGTAATATAGTGATATACTCGATAATTGTAAACTTAATCTCGTGGTTGTCTGCCTTTCAGAGTCAGTTCCAAAACACAGAGCATGTGCTCTAAATTAGTGCTGGTGTTAATACAACTCAGCTGAAGCTATCAGGATATTGGGGTATATTGATAGAACTATTAGTACAAATCAAAGGACAGAATTATGTTATTATACAGGTCGCTGTCTAGAACGCATCTGGAGTACTGCATCTAGTTTTGGTCTTTGCACATGGTGGGTGACATTGTGGCCTTGGAAGAGGTTCAGGGGAGAGCTTTGAGCGTGAATCCTGTCTTAAAGCCCCCTAACTATTCCAATAAGCTTAAGGAACTGGTTTATTTACTTTAGAGTAGCATAGACTTAGTAGCATAGACTCACCCACTCTTCACTCAAGAAGGCTGTTTCCATCATTGGCGCCTTGCAGCAATTTGCTGGATGTTGAAAATGTTGGAAATACTCATTTTTCATCAGACCTGAAACATTAATTCTGTTTTTCTCTCCACAGATACTGACTGACCTGCTGAGCATTTTTTGTTTTTGTTTCAGATTTCCAGCATCTGCAGTATTTTGCTTTTGTGATAGGTTTAGAGGCAATCTGATCGAGTTCTATAAAATAATGAAAGGGCTAGATAGAGGGCCTGTTAATAGATTATTATACTTTGATAGTTTGTGGAGGATCGGGGACATGGGTTTAATCTATGTAAGAGAAGGAACAGACTGTATGTTAAGTGGTTCTTCTTTTCCCACAGAATAGTGAACCATGGAATGCATTGCTGGCTAGAGGAAGGTGGACCAGTTCTTGACTGGGGCAGAGATCACAGAAAATGGAAGATAAGTGGCTTTACAGATAATAAGTGGTCCATTAGAACTCCTGGGGTGAGGGGATGCTGCGTGGGCTGTGAAGGTTGCAGCCTGTGGTGCTGCCTGCCCCCAAAGAATCAAGGTAAGTCATCGTATTGCCAGGAGAAGCAGAGCAAAGCAAATGAAATCCTCCCCACTGGATTGGTTTTGGTTCCATGAGGGGGTCAGAGAGGAATTTTCCAGAGTACGTTTTCCCTCATTGGCCCTGGGCTTTCTCTGTTTTTGCCACATGGGGGATTACATGGGTGGGTAGAGTGTAGTAGTGGGTAGGAAGTGTCTAATCATGATGCTCCAACCAGAAACTGAACTGGACCAGCCACATAAAAGCTGTGGCGAAAAGAGCAGGTCAGAGGCTGGGAATTCTGCAGCAAGTAACTCATCTCCTGACTCCCCAAAGCCTGTCCACCATCTACAAGGCACAAGTCAGGAGTGTGATGGAATACTCTCCACTTATCTGGATGGGTACAGCTCCAACAACACTCAAGAAGCTCGACACCAGCCAAGTCAAAGCAGCCCGCTTGATTGGCATCCCATCCACCACCTTCAAATTCACTCCCTCAACCATTGATGCACAGTGGCAGCAGTGTGTACCGTCTACAAGATGCACTGCAGCAACTCGCCAAGGCTCCTTAACAGCTGCTTCCAAACCCGCAACCTCTACCACCTGGAAGGGCAAGGGCAACAGATGCATGGGAACACCTCCACCTGATAGTTCCGTTGCAAGCCACACACCATCCTAACTTGGAACTATATCGCCATTCCTTCACTGTCGCTGGGTCAAAATCCTGGAACTCCCTTCCCAACGGCACTATTGGTGTACCTACACTCCAAGGACTGCAGCAGGTCAAGAAGGCAGCTCACCACCACCTTCTCAAGGGCAATTAGGGATGGGCAATAAATGCTACCATAGCCAGCGAAGCCCACATCCCCTAAAGGAATAAGAAAAGATCATGGGCTGAATTTTATTAGGGCGCCGCCATCCGCTGCGGCGCCCTTTGAACTCTTTGAACCCTTTGACGATATTACGCACAGGAGCTCATTACCGTCACTGCACCGAGCCTCCCCCCTGATATTATGTGGGGAGAGGTGGGACATTTGGCGCAGTGAGGAACCCTTTGACAGTTGTGCAGCAAGTGCTGGGGCCCTATTTTAAGCGCCCCAGCACCTGCTTCCTGACAGCTGTCAAAGAAATGCTTACCTGACTGCTGAAGAGTGGGGCTGCTATCAATCCGGCAGCAAAGCAGAAAGTGCTGCAGAAATCCAGCAGTTCAGGCAGCATCTGTGCAGAGATAAGCAGAGTTAACTTGTCCAAGTTCACAGACCTGAAAGTTAACTCTGCTTCTCTCTCCACAGATGCAGCCTGACCTGCTGAGTTACCCCAGCACTGTCCGCTTTGCTGCCACATACTTACCCTGCTGTGTCCTAGTGTTCTGTTAAGTTGCAATCCTCTTCTTCCACTCATGTGTAACATTCCTTCTTGTAGGCGTGCCGCACCTGGGTGAATAATCTTAAATTTGCACATTCCAGGACTTGAGACTTAAATACACCTTAAAAGGTATTAGAGGTTTACAGAGAACACACTGACATAAATGGGAATGCATGGGTGTCACAGCAATGTAAATACGTCTTTGACTAAATGTTCCTCACCAACATATGTGTCCTTTTCTTTGTGTGAATGATGTGTACCAGCATGTAGCGCCAGTGTCACATCCCTTTGCATCGTTGGCCCTTCAGAAGAGCCAACGTATGCAAGAACATCATTGCCATGCCACCATTACACATGAGCATCTCCATGGATGTAGTGACATGGACATTGGCTCAGTCAGCTGCTACCTGTAATGGTTTACACAGGGATGCTGCAGATGTGGACTGGTGCACAGCAGGTGAGCGAGGGTGATGTGTGGCTTGCAGAGCTCGTGTCGGTTCCTATGGAACAGACAGCCTTTGTCTGATAAGCCACTTCCGTACATCCCTACCTCACTGCTAGCCCTGTGTGCAGAGCCTGGGTGCCATCTGTTCTCTCATGCGTCTTTCATATTGTAGGTCCTCAGCGTCCTCATAGTCCGAGGAGGAATCCTGTTGACGTCTCTCCTCAGGGCAGGGCATTGGTGACCTCCCTGATGCAGTGGTGCACTGCTGACTGTGTGACCCCACAAAGGTCTCTGGTGGGCCCCTGAAAGGGTGCAGAGGCATCAGGCTTGAGAACCACTGCCACTATGAGGAACAAAGACATGGGATGTCCACCAGAGCCCATGGGCTGCAGGTCATCCTTGAGAAGAGCACAGAGACATGTCACTACCCTCTCTATATGCATAATCTCCTTTGACACTGGTGCTCTGACATTCGATGGCATGTCATGTGGGGCCTGTTGATGCACAGCAACTGTAATGGTGAGCTCCTCTTGGGGGCTGCTGCTCATGACCAGGGGCCTCTACGTGGATCACACCTGCCTGTTGATATTGCCTCTGGCGCATACAGATCCTCACGTGCAGAGGATCACACAATGTAGGATGAGCCATACCTATTTCCATGTGATAAATAAAGTTGAACCCTGCATGTATTTGAAGGTTCCTAACAGAGCATGGATTGGTGTTGACGAGTACATCAGCTGCTATCCTGCATCAATTATGTGGCATGCCATGGCATTGCCCATCTTGGCCAACACTCAGAGTGGCACAACATGACCCTATCAAGATCCTACCTATCAAAACTGTATGGGCACACAGAACTGTATGGGAGACTCAAAACCTGCTTAAAACTGGGCCTCAGATCTCAACTACATAATACCAGTTTGCTGCAGACATCCTGATGCAGCTTGCCAGTTGGAGCCTTTTCAAAATCATCTGACTGGGATGCTGAGCTGGCCTGCAGGTAAGTCTTGGGGTGGTGGGGGGGGGTGGTGATAGGTGTGGTAAAGTAAACTGGAAGCGGGTGATTATGGGCTGCCATCGGTATGTATATTGCTGCAGAGCCAAAAGGAGCACTCCTGCAGCTCCTGACACAAAACTTACCATTTCTTCATGCAGTCCCTTTAGGGACAGTGTTACGCCTAGAACAGCTGAGCAGAGCAAGCGCTTTGCCTTCTCTGTTTTTTCAGTATAATGTATGTTCTGTATTTGCCAGTTTGCTGGATATTTTATATATCAGATTTATCTCAGGACAATGCAGAGATGACACTAGTTCTAAATCAACAACTAGTTTATTTACAGTGCTTTAAAATATCTCAGCACTTAAAAGATTTCAGTACAATGTCTTTCAGAACACTTATGTTTACTGGAACCTTCCAGTCTGTCTCTTTAGTTTCAGTTTTATCAATTTCAGGCTTAAGCAATCAAGCACTGTGAATACTGATCAGTGAACAGACTTATACTATCAAACCCAGATCAATCAAACCATTGAACACTACAGTGTATGAGACTGATCTGCAGCATGTAGCTGGAATATACTGACTTATTACCTGGGAAGATTTCCTCTATATATAGTGAATAATAAATTCATTGTTTACAACTGGATTTTATGATTTTGTTACATCTATTGCAAGGAAGGACCCTTTTGTATATCTGAATAAACGGATTTGTTTTTAAAATCCATTTACCCAATTAGTTATATATTCCAATAACTTCCTCACAATAGACGTAGACTAACTGACCTATAAATCCCCAGTCTCTTTCACCTTTCTTAAATAATGCAATTATGTTTGCAATTTTCCAAACTAAAAGGAACAATTCCTGAATCAAAGAGCTATGGGGTATCATGGCTAAAACACCTGCAATTTCCTCACCTCTTCTTCCTTTAAAAACCCTGTCATGGAAACCATGGGGATTTGTCATTAGTCTAGTGCCATTATTTTTTCCAATACTGTTTTCTTGCTTATGTTACCTTTAGTGTGTCCTCAATTCCTGGCATGTCGGATATATTATCCTCTTCTTCTAATGTGAAATTTGACACAAAATAATTAATCTGTCATTTCCTTACTTTCATTTGCAACATTACCTGCATCTGCTTTTAAAGGGCCTACATTAACATTGACTACTGTTTCTCGTCTAATATAATTGTAAAAACTTTTAGTTCTAATCTTGATATTCCTCGCAAGTTTCTTTTTGTATTCCGTTTTTGCACCTCTATCATTTTCTGTTCTTTATATCTCCCCCAGCCCCCTGGATCTATGCTGTTCTTTGTACTTTTGTATGCTCTTTCCTTTATTTTATGTATCTTGCATCCCTTTTGTCAGCGGTGACTGTTTTATTTGGTAAGTAGAGCACATGCACCTTAGGGGTAAATATTGGCCCTGCATTAGACTAAACACTTTTTTTGAACCCCTCCCGCTGTTTGTCTGTAGTTTTACCTGATAACAGTTTTAACCAGTTTGGAGTCACCAGTCATCTCATTAAAGTTAGCGTTTACCAAAATCTAGAATTTTAGGGCTGAAGTTTTAGGCCCTGCTGGGGGCAGGAATGGAGGTGAGCAGGCATGGAATTTTGTGCTGCCACTGATGTGCCAATTCCCTGGCTCCATCCCACCTCCGGGTCTTTTTCCTGGAGGTGGGATCGGGGGCTGGCAGGGCTACCTGCCTACAAGCTGCTTGTAGCAAATTCACCTTGTTAATGTCCATTTAAGGATAATTATTGGAGACCAACTGGGATTTTCCAGTCTGCCTCCAAGTGCCTGCAGGCAGCGGGAGACAGTGCACCTGCCTGGAGGCAGCCTCCCAGAGGCAGACCAGGGGCAAAGCGCTCCAGGCCGACTTGGAGGTCCTACCCTGCATGCCTGGATTCAGCTGCAGCCACAGGCCACCCTGTGGCAGGGCTCCCCCCAATAGTGGTGTCCAGACAGCGTGATCTGTTTCTTTATTTTAAATTTAAAAATGTTGGAAAAAGGGAGCCTCCATTTTGGGGCACCCTCTCCCCTACTTACCAGCCATGCCATCCTGCTGCTGCTTCTGAGAGCTCACCTGCAGTCCTTAATTGGATGGTGGAGCCCTCCCTCTGGCAATTAATTTCCCAATTCATGGAAAATCACTGGGGATTGACTGTTCCCCACACAGGGCTGGATTTAACCAGCCCCCTGACATCGGTGGTTGTGGTGGGATAGTCCAGAAAATACCTCCGGGAGAGGCCCGCCACGGGTCTCGGCGCCGAGAAGGTCCTGCCCCATTTTACTGGTGGAGGCGAGGCCTCGTGGCGGTCCCCCCACTGCCGCTCAGCGACAGGACCTTCATTAAAATATTTAAAGCTATTTAAATTATTAAATTAATACTTACCTCACCGCATCGGCCGTCCCGCTGTGATATTCCGGCCGGTTGCCAGAACTCCCGCGGCTTCAGATCTCCATTCGTAGATCCAAGACGGAACGCTGGTTGGGGGGGAGGGGGGAGCAGGTAAGTTTTCAGGGCGCGTGGGAGGGGAGTGGGGAAAACCATTGAGACTGGTGGAGGGGTTGGTGGGAAGGGGTTGAAAGTTAAAGTGAAGTAAGTTCGGGGGTAAAGGTCGGGATCGGGAGTTTACTTTTTTGCGGGGGGAGAGGGCAATTAATAATGTGTGTAGTCATTGAGGGGTGAGAGAGGGGATTGAAACTTTTAATAAACTTTTCCATTAGATTTTTCAGGTCAGGTAACTTTAAGTATTTAAAATTTAAATGAAGGGCTGCAAAGCCCTTTAAAAATGGCGCTGGCGCCTGCACAGTGGCACCGGATGCCGTTGCCGGGGATGGAGCACCCGCCCCTCTACCTCATCGGGGGTGGACATTCCGGCCCAGACGTGTAAATGAGCTGCTTCTCTAAATAACGCGGCGGCTCCGCAGGGCAAATCCCACACGTGCACCCTGCCACATTTGAAGCTCGCTGCTGAGATCGACGGCAAGCTGGAAAATCTCCGGCCACGTGTGGACTTCTGACTCTCATTTTAGTCCTATGGTGCGGTTCAGGAGCCTGCAGGGAAAATCCTGCCCTTAGTAACTGTTTTACGTTTCCCCTTCTCAAACCTAACATTGAATTTGAAAACAAAAGCAAAATACTGCAGATGCTGGAAATCTGAAATAAAAACAAAAATTCTGGAGATACTCAGCAGCATCTGTGGAGAGAGAAACAGAGTTAATGGGCTGCATTTAAAGAGCCCGCTGCTGAGGTAGGCGGCGGACGTAAAAAAATGCAGCCCGCCTGCACAGGCACCGCATCACGGAGCCGTCGCGATTTCAAACGTGGCGGCTTATCTGCATAGCCGTGGTGCCCAACCCCCCGCGATGACGTGGAGGGGGCGGGCAAGCCGTCGCCGGCAACAGCGTCCGGCACCAATGCGCAGGCGTCAGCACCATTTTTAAAGGGCTTACAGCCCTCAATGGAGATTTAAAAATTAAAGGGCCCGGTAAGTTAAATGCATTTTCCCACTCCCCCCTACGATGGCATTTCCAGACATTCAGCCCTTTTCCCTCCCGGAATTCGAATATTGTGAATTTGACCTCCCCACCTCCCTCACCAGAGTTTGGCAACTTTGCCCTTTACCCCTTCCCATCACCTCCTCCTACAACCAATCCGCATCACTGTATTCTCGCTCCCGCCTCCCACACAGAGAAAGAAATACTCCTCCCCCCTCCCCACAGGTGTCACACCACGTTTCCCCGAACAGGGATTCAAAGGCGCGGCATTGTCGGCCGCCCGAATGAAGATCGCTGCAGTGATTAAGGAGGTGACGGGACCCTCATTAAATCAGATATGTAAATTAGTTTACATATTTAAATGGGGGTTCTCTCGCCGAGCGACAGGGCGGCTGACATGAGGCCTCGCCACCGGTCCCAAGATCGGCACGGGGCCTTCCGCCGTTGGGGTCGGTGGCGGACCTCCACCACACTGATCTTCATTGCCCCCTCCGCCACAATTCCTGACGGCGGAGGGGCTTTAAAATCCAGCCCAACATTTCAGGTCATTGACCTTTCATCAGAAATGGGAAAAGTCAGAAATGTAATAGGTTTTGAGCGAGTGAAAGGGGGGAGAGTGGGAAAAGTAACAAAAGGGAAGGTCTGTGATGGGGTGGAGGGCACAATTAACAAAAGGAAAGGTGTGTGATACCGTGGAGGGCAGGAGAGATTAAATAGCAAAAGAATTCATTGTGCAAGGCCAAAGGGAGTGGTAATCGGACAGGTAAAGAAACAAAGATGTATCTAGAGGAGGTGTGAAGGGCAGTATCCTGAATAGTTGCCATCCGAAAGCAAAGCAAAGGATCATTCATGATCCTGCCATTCACAGCTCCTCTTTTTCCCTTTTCGTTACTTTTGTACACCAGCAATTACTACTTTGATTACTTTTTAATTTCTTTCCGAGCTCTATGAATGCTGCCTGTAGTACCTCATCCTTCTTTCTACCCATGTCATTGGTACCAATATGGACCATGACATCTGGCAGTTCACCCTCCCACCTTAGAATGTTTTGCAGCCGTTCAGTGACATTCTTGACTCTGGTACCTGGGAGGCAACATACCATTCTGGAGTTACGCCTGTGGGCGCAGAAACACCTGTCTATTCCCCTAACTACTAAATCTCCTATCGCTATTGCTTTCCTGAGCTTCCTTCTCCCCATGCTGCTCAGCTGTACCATGGATTGGCTCTGTCTGTAGTCCCAGAGGAACCATCGCATTCAACTGTATTCAGAACCGAATACTGGTTGGACGGCGAGATGCACTCAGGGGATCCCTGCACTACCTGCCTGGTCCTCCTTGACTGCCTGGCAGTCACCTATTCCTCTCTGCCTGCACACCGTTAAGCTGGGGTAAGCACCTCCTGAAACATGCTATCCACATAACTCTCAGCTTTGTGGATGCAATGCAGTGATACCAGCTGATGCTCAAGCTCCAAAACCTGGAGTGAAGCTTCTCGAGCTGATGACACCTCCTGCAGATGTGATTGTCCAGGACCCAAGAAGTTTCCTGGAGTTTTCACATGGTGTAGGATGTGCATCTGACTGGATTGAGGTGCCCTGCCATGCTTCTGTTTATTAGACTATCTAAACTTAACAGAAAATTACTAAAGACTTAGCAAAGACCTCTTTTTAAAAAAAACTCACCCGCTACTCACCAATCAACACCTTCCCTTTTGTTGATCATAGAGTCATTTATGGCACAGAAGGAAGCCATTCAGCCCATCAAGTTCATGCCGGCATTCCCCCTGCATCTCTTGCCTAAAACCTTCAATTTCTGATGTCACTTTATTTTTGTTTAACCTTGCTCCCTGACACTGGTTCTCCCTCTGTGTTCAGGCCACTTCCCTCCTTGTCCCTGAACGCCTTCCGGTCCATGTTCCTTTCCTCCAGGCTCTCCAATTGAGATTGACTCTCAGGGCCTTACTCTTTATCCTCTCTGACTGCTCTGCCCCTGAGCTCCTTCCAGTCCAAACTCCTGTGATTGAGATTGATCAAAAATGAGTTATACAATCTTTTATATTTCCCTTTATTTTTTAGCATTTTAATACTCTTTACTTCAGAAAAAAAACAATCAATTCCCTGTATAATTAAAGAATAAAGCAAGAAACATATAACATCACAATCTTGTAATTTGAAACAGGACAGACATCTTTCTATCACAGAACAACACTGCTGGTAGGAGCAGGGAACATAAATTACCAGCTCCAATGTTATTAGTCCTGCTCAGATTTCCATCAGGATATCTCATTGCAGTATTGCTGAATATCTTTTGTATTACAAGAAGAAATTGTGCCAAGGTGCAGGTAATCAAAAACAAAACTCTGGTAGTTAACTTGGTGCCTCTCAGTGATTTGTAACCTATTTAAAATGAAGATTAAAGTCCTTTCTGTGTAAATCAGTACTATAGTAGCAGGGAGAGCAGCAGCAGCAGCTGTTGTTGTGACATCAGAACAGCAATAACTGAGTTAATGAGCAAGTTATTGTATCAAATTTTGCTGCAGCAGAGCACCAAATGGAGGTTTTTAAATTTTTAGGATTTTAGGTTTTTAATTTTTTTGCATGACAAGTGCAAGCTGCTAACGGCAAGGAAAAAAGAGCATCTGGGACCTGAGTGAACAGGGCAAGCAACCAGTCAGATTGAAGTGTTGTGAAATTGTTATGACCAAGGAGGGAGTAATGCACTGTCAATTCAGTCCCATTACTCCACAGCATATTATTAAAGTTTCCCAACTACCGGAAATTAGCCAAATTAAACATTTTATTAAACCTCAGAATAAAACACAGCAAACTAGGTATCTTTAAACAACAACAAATTGACTATTTATGAATAAACTAAATCTTAAACAATACTGTGATAAATCTACGTCTGAAAAGACTTTATAACTTCATATTCCTCCTAACCCTCATGAACACATACATACATTCAAAAACCAACTGTTAATCGGTTCCAAAATGATGTTTTAAAAATTAGAGTTGTTTCTCAGGAATAATAAAACAGCTGGGTTCTAAGTCCTGCTTGGTTACTTTCCCAGATCAATGAGGTGTACCAGAGTCAAATAGACAGATGCCACTCGAAGTCTCTAGGTGAGCTGATGAACAGGTTGTTATGGATAGGCGTTCAAGGCACTTTGGCTGCAGTAGTCGTCACCCAGATCTTTCAACAAGTAGTATAACAACAGATCTATTTAGATTTTGAATTAGCAGTCTATCAGTAGAAACATTACTGAGTTTCCAGAACTCCCATAAACACAAAAGACAACAGAAAGTCACTCCTGAGGCAGAGACTTCTTAGAGACTGGAAGTAAAAAGGAATTTGCTACCTCCAACAATGCAAAGATTCCTTTCCAGGGGTCTTTTCCTCTTTAGGTGAAACATAGCCTGTAGGCCAATGTAGATTTTCTGCAGAGAGAGAGACAAATCCTTCCTTCGAGGAGAGCATGCTTCACTGGTCTGCCAGATCAAACCGGCTTTAGCCAGTCTTTACACACAGTCAAACTGATACAATACGGCATGTGACCGCATCTCTCTTGCTGTTGCTTAGGAACAGGCTTGCAGCTATCATGCACTGTTCCAAGAGAATATTAAAATTTTTCCCAGTCTTGAAGGCACACAGACCCCCCTTAGTTTTTAAAACAGAGGAAAAGAAATACTGCCATGACAAAATTAATAGTGCAAGGAAATGTAAATTAGAGTGGGTGCATTCAATATCCAATCAGGTACAGAAAGAGAAATAAAGAGAAGGAAAGAAAGATCAGATTAAGGGGTTGGGGTTGGCATCCATCCATCTATGAAAGATGCTGGGCACGCAGCAAACAACCCCTTTAAGTGGGGTTTCTTCTCAGAGGTGCACCTTTGTTGATGGTTGTGAAGGTCAATCCTTGAGAGACAGTTTCTGCTGCAAGTGAAGCTGCCAAGTGATGCTGTGAGTTGTTTCTTTGATGCTGGCGCCTGTTGCCAAGCTGCTGTAGCAACTGGTCATCATGGTAGTGCACACCAGTCCACAGGCGGTGTCACTAATTCCTGCTTTTGCACAGTCTGACCCAGTCAATTGAGCTACCAGTAGCAACCTTGGAGCGCCTCATCTCCCTCTGTTTATCATCCGATGGAGGCACAGTCAGCATCATATGCATTTATGCACCAACTCTGAACACCATCATCTCAAATAAAGAGCATTTCTATGACGTGCTTTGGGGTGATGGGGTGGGAAAGATCAGCTAGAATGGACAATGCCTTCTTGAGCTTTGTGCCCTGAAATGAACTCTGCATCACTAACACCTTCTTCCAGGGCAGATATCCAGGCACTAACCATAGCGCAGACTGCGACACCGACCACTCTCTTATCAGAGCAGAGTGAAGGTGCACCCTCAAAAGTTCCACAGCTCCAAACAAAATGGCCCACCAGCATCCCTTGCATAATCAATGATGCCAAATACCAGCACTTTGCACTGTCACTAGAACACTTGTTACCCAATAAAGTCTTAACGGGAATCACTGAAGCTGGCATTGATGAAGCTTGGAAGTCACTAAGCTCAATCATCTATGGAGCTGTAGAAACATCATTTGGTGAAGGCGGAACCCACAACAAGGGCTGGTTTGAAACCTACGCAGCTGAGATGATATCTGTCATTGATGTAAAAAACAAAGCCTACATGATGCACAACATAAACCCAACAGCTGAGACACTGCATGACCTGAAAGTAGCCAAGACAATATTGCAAAAGCAAGGGAGAGAGGGAGATACTGCACAAACAAACATTGGATCAGCTTATGTCAAGAAATCCAAACTACATGTGACAAAGGAAATCTATGAGTTATGTACGAAGATGGCACAGATTAAGAGAGAAAGGAAAAAGAGACAGAAAGGAGAAGTAAAGGAACATTCAATTTTAACATTTTAATATGACTTTTTGTGTTCGTTCATGGGATGTGGATGCCGCTGGCTTGGCCGGCATTTATTGCCCATCCCTAATTAACCTTGAGAAGGTGGTGATAAGCTGCCTTCTTGAACCACTGCAGTCCTTTAAAAAAAAAAATTGAAAATTTCTAACAATTACAACCCTAGGGAATGAGGCTGCACACTTTTAATAGCTAATTTTCAGTGCCAGAGAGGTTGATTGGCAGTAATGCACAATTATCACATTATTAAAGGCATAGGTAGACCGGAATGAACAAGACTTAACTTTGTGTGAGATGTTTAGTTCCTCTCTACCACACAGATACAGCAACGTCATGCCAGCTCATGCATTTCAATGGTGAAGCAGTTGCAAGATGCTGTTTTCGCGAAGCTAACGGTGGAGTGGCACAGCTCAGGTAGCAACTTTTGGATATTTGAGTTTAACTGTGTATCTGCCCCTTGCCTGAAGTTACTGTACCATTGTACCACTATAAAGCAGCGAACATCACTTGGAAAATCTGGGCCGTTGATTCGGGCCGTATGAGAGCGGCCTTGTTTTATGAGGTATTCCAAAATATTTACATCACAGAAATAGGTCATTTGGCACAACAGGCATATCCCAGTGTTTATGCTCAAAACAAGCTTCCTCCCTTCCTTCTTCATCTAACCCCATCAACATATCCTTCTATTCCTTTCTCCCACATGTGATTATCTAGAGCTTCTTCTTAAATGCATCTGTTCTAATCCTTGTGGTAGCACGTTCCATGATCTAACCTCTATCTGGGTAAAGACATTTCTCCTGAATTTCCTATTCAATTTATGAGTGACAATTTATATTTTTGGCTCATAGTTCTGGTATTGCCTGCAAGTGGAAATATCATGTAAGATTTTCCCGTGGGCTTCGTGACCCTGACATAGTGATCAACATTTTTTTTATTCATTCATGGGATGTGGGCTTCGATGGCAAGGCCAGCATTTGTTGCCCATCCCGAATTGCCCTTGCGAAGGTGGTGGTGAGCTGCCTTCCTGAACTGCTGTAGGCCATCTAGTTTAGGTACACCAACAGTGCTGTTAGGGAGGGAGTTCCAGGATTTTGACCCAACAACAGTGAAGTGGTATGACCAGATGAGAAATGGGTCTAAGGGTTTCCTCTCAGCTTTTCACCTGGTTTGACCGTAACAGGGTTTAATTTTTAAAAAACGTGGATTTTAGCTCCCCCTCAGTGAATCCTTGTTCACTGCTCTCCAATTGTAAGGCAAAGAAATCAACCAGACAGGTTTTTTTAGATTTAAACAAGAAAGTTGTAAGTTTATTAACCTTAAAACTCTAATTCGGTTAAAACTACTATGAATACGCGATGCGACCATGCTACCATGCATATGCGATTAACACACACGAAGATAGAGACAGAAAAATAGAAAGAATAAGGGGGAAAAGTTTGAAGCAATAGCTGGGGTTTATTTACTGTCCTTTGAGTTCGATGTAGAGTCTTTTTGATTGCAGTTAAATCTTGCCATTTTGTTGGGACCCAGTGGACGCTTTCAAACTTGTTTCGATGCAAGAATCTTCTCTCTTGAGGTTTAAGTGGCTTCAGTGGATCTGGAAATTCATGAGAGAAAGAGAGAGCCAGGATGGAGAGAGGCTCTTTCTTCAAGGCCATTCTGAACCAAACTGTTCTGTGAGCAGTTCAAAACCAAACCTGGGCCAGCAGGTTAGTCATGTGACTAGTTATTTTTTAACAAACTCCCCTGCATTTTTGTGGATTCCTTTCATCTTAGTAGATACCCGCAGTGCGGTTGGGGGGTGCAGGAAGAAATGTGGCTTGTTCCACTTTCAATGTCTGGTGATCAAAATCCATTTGGGTTAATTTGATCAGGGAGCCATCTCTTCAGGCAACTGTCTCTTAGTATGCAAATTTTTCCAGCCACTGCTGATCTCTTTAAACAATTCATCTCTTCAGTCCAGCAACAGTTTAAAATGAATGTTTCATATGACGCAATTAATGTACCTCATTCTTGGCAGGTGGGGTCTTCATGACAGACAGAAGCAATGGTGATGTAGTTTCAAGACAGGATGGTGTGTGGCTGGAGGGGAACTTGCAGTTGGTGGTGCTCCCTTCTAGGTGGTAGAGGATTGAAAGGTGCTGTCGAAGGCGGCTTAGTGAGTTGCTGCAGTGCATCTTGTAGATGGTACACGCTGCTGCCACTGTGCAAGGGTGGTGGAAGGAGTGAACGTTGAAGGTGGTGGTTGGGGTGCCGTTTAAGAAGACTGCTTTGCCAGCTGAATGTTGTTGGAGCCGCACCCATCCAGGCAAGTGGAGAGTATTCCATCACACTTCTGACTTGTGCCTTGTAGATGGTGGAAAAGCTTTGGGGAGTCAGGAGGTGAGTTACTTGTTGCAGAATTCCCAAAATCTGACCTGATCTTGTAACCACAGTTTTTATAGGGCTGGTCCAGTTACGTTTCTGGTTAATTGTAACCCCTAGAATGTTGATGGTGGGGAATTCAGTGATAGTAATGTCATTGAATGTCAAGAGGAGATAGTTAGATTCTCTTTTGTTGGAAATGGTCATTGCCTGGCACTTGTGTGGCATGAACGTTACTTGCCACTTATCAGCCCAAGACTGAATGTTGTCCAGGTCTTGCTGCATATGGACACGAACTGCTTCAGTATCTGAGGAGTCCCGAATCATACTGAACATTGTGAAATCATTAGCGAACTTCCTCACTTCTGACCTTATGATGGAGGGAAGGCCATTCATGAAGCGGCTGAGGATGGTTGAGCCTAGGACACTACCCTGAGGACCGCCTGCAGTGATGTCCTTGGGCTAAGATGTTTGGCCTGCAATAACCATAACCATCTTCCTTTGTACTAGGTATGGTTCCAACCAGTGGAGAATTTTCCCCCGATTCCCATTGACTCCAGTTTTGCTAGGGCTCTTTGATGCCACACTTGGTCATCGCTACCTTGATGTCAAGGACAGTCACTCTCACCTCATCTCTTAAATTCAGCTCTTTTGTCCATGTTTGGACAAAGGCTGTAATAAGGTCAGGAGCCATGCAGCCCAGGCAGAACCCAAGCTGAGCATCGGTAAGCAGGTTATTGCTGTGTAGGTGCCACATGAGAGTGTTGCATGTTGTTATTGTAGTAGTAGTTGTAGTGTAGCTAGGGCATTGTAGATAAAATCTAGGGGTCTAAATTAGGTCAACATAATAACTATTATATATACTTTACTTACACAGAATGTTGCCAGGGTCTGAAAGTTGCAGCTATGAGGAAAGATTGGATAGGCTAGGGTTGTTTTCCTTAGAACAGAGGATGCTGAGGAGTGATTTAATTGAGGTGTACAAAATTATGAGGGGCCTAGATAGAGTAGACAGGAAGAACTTGTTTCCCCTAGTGGAGAGGTCAATTACCGGGGGCACAGATTTAAGGTGATTAGTAGAAGGATTAGAGGGGATATGGGGAAAAACTTTTTCACCCAGAGGGTGGTGGTTGCCTGGAATTCACTGCCAGGAATGGTGGTGGAGGCAGAAACCCTCAATTCTTTTAAAAGGTACCTGGACATGCACCTGAAGTGCTCTAACCTGCAAGGCTATGGACCAAGTGCTGGAAGTTGGGATTAGATTGGACAGCTAGTTTTATTTTCTGGCCGGCATGGACATGATGGGCTGAATGGCCTCCTTCTGTGCTGTAATTATTCTTTGGTTCTATGGTTCTATTACTGTTCACACTCTCCTCAAGCCTCCTTAGCTAGCATCCTTTGTGCTGCTACTCTCATCTTCCCAAAGCCCATTACCATGTAACTATTACATCATCATCTCTACAGTGGGAGGGGTTGCTCTCACTGTCTACAACATTAACACTTACGTGCTCTTATACCACAGATAGCACTGTCGATGACCCCTTCCATCACTTTGCTGATGATCGGGAGTAGACTGACAGGGCCGTAATGGCTGGATGGGATTTGTCCTGCTTTTTGTGTACAGGACATACCTGGGAAATTTTCAACATTGTTGGGTAGGTGCTAGTGATATAGCTGTACTGGAAGAGATTGGCTGAGGGTTCAAATGCGAATCCTAAGCCTGCACTTGCCAGGAGCCAGATCGGAAGAGCTATTTTCTTGTAAGCAGCCTCCTAATTGAGTGCCTCCTCGCTTGGCGTTCTATTGATGATGGTGGCCGGGCTCCTGATGCTGCCAGCTGTGACTGGGCTGGCAGCTCTAGATCCTCGACAGCCCCACTGGGAGAGGTGGCTGCTGCTGAGGCAGCTCTAGGAACACAAGGGCGCCTCAAAATGCAGGAGCCCTGGGTGGGATGAAATAATTAAATGTTTTAGAGGGGCGAAGGTGGCAGACCCCACACAATAGAGGGTACAGCCCTCTGGGTGGGGTTGGGGGTCATTGGGGCCACAGAAGTGGCCTTTACTTTGTAAGGCCTGTCGATGGGGCATTGAGCCTCCGGCTCCAAAAGCCCCCGCCAAGCTTGCCGCAGGGAGGCTGCCTCCATTGAACTGGCGGCCTCCCCACCCCACAGGGGACCACTCTGCTGACAGCAAATTGCCTACGAGTCTGAAAAATTGCCTCTAGTTGGTGCCTTAATTGTTTAAATTGGCTGCCCACTACATGAAGTGCGTTCGCAGGTAAGGCTAGCAGTTGTGAAAATAATAAAAAGACAGAATTAAACACATTCTATCTGAATGCAAGCAGTGTTCTCAACAAGGTAAATGAATTTACAGCACAAATAGAAGTAAACAGGTATGATCTAATTGCCATTACGAAGACGTGGCTGCAGGGTGACTAAGGTTGGGAACTAAATGTTCAAGGGTATTCAACATTTAGGAAAAATTGGCAAAAAGGAAAAAGCGGTGGTGTAGCACTGTTAATGAAGGAGGAAAACAAAGTACATTAGTGAGAGAGGATCTTAGATTGAAGGATCAAGATGTAGAATCAGTTGGGTAGAAATAAAAAACAGCAAGGGGCAGCAAACATTGGTAGTTGTTATAGGCCACAAAACAGTACAAATCAGGAAATTAGAGGTGCATGAAACAAGGGTAATACAGTAATCATGGGGGACCTCAATCCACATATAGACCAGGTAAACCTAATTAGCTCAAATGCTGTAGAGGACCAATTCCTGGAATGCATATGAGATGCTTTTCTAGAACAGTATGTTGAGAAACCAACTATAAAATGGGCTATTTTAGATCTGGTATTGTGCAATGAGAAAGGGCTAATTAACAATCTCGTTGTAAAGGGGCCTGTAGGGAAAAGTGACCATAATATGATAGAATATTATATCAAGTTTGAAAGTGATATAGTTCAATCTGAAACTAGGGTCTTAAATCTAAACAACGGAAACTACAAAGGTATGAGGGGCCAGCTGGCTGTGGTAGATTTGGAAACTACATTAAAAGGTATGATGGTAGACAGGCAATGGCTAGCATTTAAAGAATTAATACATGGTTTACAACAAATTTACATTTCTTTGAGGCACAAAATCCCAACAGGAAAGGTGGTCCAACCATGTCTAACAAGTGAAGGTAAAGATTATATTAGATCAAAGGAAAAGGTTTATAAAGTTGCCAAAAATGTAGTAAGCCTTTTAGAATTCAACAAAGGAGGACCAAGAAATTGATAAAGAATGAGAAAATAGAATATAAAAGTAAACTAGCGAGAAAAATAAAAACAGACTATAAAAGTTTCTATAGGCATGTAAAAAGGAAAATATTAGCAAAGACAAATGTTGGCGCATTACAGGCAGAGTCAGGGCAATTTATAATGGGGAATAAGGAAATGGCAGAGAAATTAAACAAATACTTTGCGTCTGTCTTCACAGAGGTAGATCCAAAAAACCTCCCAGAAATGCTAAAGAAGTAAGGGACTAGCGAGAATGAGGAACTGATATAAATTAGTATCAGTAAAAAATTAGTACTGGAGAAATTAATGAGACTGAAAGTTAATAAATGCACTGGACCTGATGACCTACATCCCAGAGAGATGGCTGTAGAGATAGTGGATGCATTGGTGATCAGATTCCAAAATTCTATGGAATCTGGAATGGTTCCTGAAGATTGGAAGGTAGTAAATGTAACCCCAATATTTAAGAAAGGAGGGAGAGAAAAAATGGGGAACTACAGACCTGATAGTCTGACATCAGTAGTAGGGAAAATGTTAGAATCTATTATAAAGGATAGTACAACTGGATATTTAGAAAATAATGGTAGGATTGAGCAGAGTCAACATGGATTTTTAAAGGGAAATCATGTTTAACAAACCTGTTGGAGTTTTTTGAGGGTGTAACTAGCAGAGTAGTTCGGGGGAGCCAGTGGATGTGGTGTATTTGGATTTTCAAAAGGCTTTCTATGAAGTCCCATTCAGGAGGTTAGTAAGCAAAATTAGAACACATGGGATTGGGGGTAATATACTGGCATGGATTGGGAATTGGTTAATGGACAGAAAATGGGTCATTCTCAGGTTGGCGGGCTGTGACTAGTGGGGTACTGCAAGAATCAGAGATTGGGCCCCAGCTATTCACAGTCTATATCAATGATTTGGACGTGGGGACCAAATGTAATATTTCCAAGTTTGCTGATGACATAAAACCAGGTGGGAATGTGAGTTGTGAGGAGAATGCAAAGTGGCTTCAGGGGGATTTAAACAGGCTAAGTGAGTGGGCAAGAACATGGCAGATGGAATATAAGGTGGCAAAATGTGAAGTTATCCACTTTGGTAGGAGAACAGAAATGTGGAGTATTTCTTAAATGGTGCGAGATTAAGAAGTGTTGTTGTCCAAAGGGACCTGGATGTCCTTGTTCATAAGTCACTGAAAGCTAACATGCAGGTGCAGCAAGCAATTAGGAAGGCAAATGGTATCTTAGCCTTTATTGCAAGAGGATTTGAGTTCAGGAGTAAATAAATCGTGCTGCATTGTATATAGCCTTGGTGAGACTGCACCTGGGGTATTGTGCACAGCTTTGGTTTCCTTACCAAAGGAAGGATATACATGCCATAGAAGGAGTGCAGTGAAGGTTCACCAGACTAATTCCTGGGATGGTGGGATTGTCCTATGAGGAGAGATTGTGGAAGATGGGCCTGTATTCCCGAGAGTTTAGAAGAATGAGAGGTGATCTCATTGAAGCATACAAAATTCTTACAGGGCTCAACAAGGTTGGTACAGAAAGGATGTTTACGCTGGCTGGGGGGGTCTAGAACCAGGGGACACATTCTCAGAGTAAGAGGTAGACCATTTAGGACTGAGATGAGATTTCTTCACTCAGAGGGTGAATTCTCTTTGGAATTCTCTACTCCAGAGGGCTGTGGAGGCTCAGTCATTGATTATGTTCAAGACAGAGGTCAATAGATTTCTAGATATTAAATGCATCAAGGGATATGGGGATAGTGTGGGAAAATGGCGTTAAGGAAGAAGATCAGTCATGATCTAGTTGAATGGCGGACCAAGCTCGAGGGGCCGAATGGCTTAATCCTGCTCCTATTTCCTATGTTCTTATACAAGTTTAGCATAGTTTATCTGCTCTTTAATTCTATTCCTCTAGAAATGAACACCAGTGCTTTGTTTTCTTTTTTAAATAGAACCATAGAATCAAAGAAAAATTACAGCGCAGAAGGAGGCCATTCAGCCTGTTGTGTCTGTGCCGGCTGAGAAAACTAGCCCTCTAATCTAATTCCACCTTCCAGCACCTGGTCCATAGCCTTGCAGGTTACAGCGCTTCAGGTGCATGTTCATGTACATTTTAAAAGAATTGAGGGTTTCTGCCTTCACCACTGTTCCTGGTAGTGAATTCCAGACACCCACCACTCTTTGGATGAAAATGTTTATCCTCATGTCCCCTCTAATCCTTCTACCAATCATCTTAAATCTGTACCCCCTGGTAATTGACCTCTCTGGTGGGAGAAACAGGTCTTCCTGTCTACTCTATCTAGGTCCCTCATAATTTTGTACACCTCAATTAAGTCACCCCTCAGCATCCTGTGTTCTAAGGAAAGCAACCCTAGCCTATCCAATCTTTCCTCATAGCTGCAACTTTCAAGACTTGGCAACATTTTTGTAAATCTCCTCTGCACTTACTCCAGAGCAACTATGTCCTTCCTGTAATGTGGTGACCAGAACTGTACGCAATACTCCAACTGTGGCCAACCAGCATTTTATACAGCATTACATCCCTGCTTTTGTACTCTATACTTTGGCCAATAAAGGAAAGCATTCCATACGCCTTCTTCAACACTTTAATTACCTGTCCTGCCACCGTAAGGGACCAGTGGACACGCACTCCAAGGTCTCTCACTTCTTCTACCCCTCTCAACATCCTCCCATTTATTATGTATTCCCTCGTTTTATTTGCCTGTGCGTCTAAACTTCTCCCCAAAGAGATGCCCTCACAAGATTTCACCATTAGAGGAACTGAATCCCAAGTTCACAGGAGCCAAATTCTTCTCCAAGTTGGAGGCTAAGCATGGATGTTGGGCGGTACATCTAGCTAAGGAATCTCAGAAAGCCACCACCTTCACAACACCATTTGGAAGATACTGCTTCCAGAGACTACCCTTCAGCTTATCTGTCAGTCAAGATCTGTTTCAGCAAGATCTAGACACACCCTGATTGCTCCATCCTTCTTCAGTACGCACATGATTGAGCTGCACCAGTCTGTGTGATGATGCACATGACGGATGATGCCATTGCATTTCATGTCATCCTAACCTGCGCTTAAGCTTTTCTTGTATGCGCACGCAGCCATTTTTCTGGGAGAGTCGATTGACGGAATTGCATCCTTTCTGAGGTGCAGTACGGCATCGCCTTTGATATTTCCTATGGCGTTGAACCTGTATAGGTACATGTGTTGTAGATCATGGACCGGCTCAATGCGGGAGCTCTTGGTCTCTTCTGCTGTAGCGGGTACCTTGGTGACCTCGTGAATAGTCACGATGTTGAGGTCCTTACATGCTGGCAGTCCTGCCACTGCTGGTCTGCTCGTGTCTACCAGGTAAAATGTTTGTGGTTTCCATGCCAACTTACTTTGCATTGCTTTGTTGGTATGCCACTGCAAGGGATGGGTGACCCGTTGTATGCAGATAACTTGGCAGTTGTTGGTTGTATCATTGATTTCCAATGACTCCGGTACATATCTTTGAGGATTCGGACTGATAGGATATTTGCACTAGCACTGGTGTCAATCTTGACCCTGAGTGTATGTTTGCCAACTGTCTTTGGGCACATGAGGTTAATGGTGGCAAAAGCTTCCAGTTGTTTGACTTCATCAACATGATGTGTTAGATTCACAATGTGGATTGCCTGTTCATCTCTTGACAGATAACTGCTTCTCTCTGAGTTTTGTCTCAGGTCTGTTTCACCGTGGACTTCGTGTATTGGCTTATGTTTACACAGGTCATTGGAGCTCTTCTTGCTGCTGTTGCCCTGATTCTGTGCCTGTTGTCTGTTGTCTGTTGGTCTGCATCTTACTGTGCCTTCTGGTTGCGTCTTTGGAGCCAGGTTTCTTGCATAGGCCGGCCCAGCGTCCTTTTGCAATGCACGCCTTGCACAGGTCTTGAAATGCAGGACAGAACACACTTACCACACAGTTTGCTTGCTCTTTTCAACTTGGTTATGGTGTCGATACTGTTGGCTGCACATAGTGCTTGCAGGTGCTGTTGTCCAACTACAATGGCTTCATATTTCCTGCCCTCTTCCAGCAGTGCATCAATGCTGTGACCTTTTTCCCCAAGAGGTCTTTCTGAAATGCTTCATTGGGTTCTGACAGCTCAGTTTCGAGAAGTTGTACTCGTTGCTCTTACTATGGCATCTACTGACGAACTGGCCTATTGAGCCCTGTGGCTGTTGCCTGTAGGACAACAATTCTAGGTGGTGAATTCCAAAATTCACTCATAATTGGAGCTGATCTTCTATCACTTTCCATATCTTTGTGGGATCATTCTGGTCCTTGTCAGATAAGCCTGAGGTATTAATTCTGTGTAATCCCTCATTTCCAACTGCGATTACTATTTTTACAGCTTGTTTTTTCTGGTTCTACAATTACTTGGTCTGTAAAGCATAGTTGCATTCTCTGTTTAAAAAGTTAGAACTCGGATAGGATATCCATGGCCTTCTAGTTCATGCTGGGAAATTTGGTATCTATCTTCCTGCTGTTCTTTTGCTTAAAACTTGCTTTAAGCCTTATTCTATGAGTTTGTATATTTTCCCCTTTTAAAAAACCTCTCTTAGCTGCATTGATTGACAGGAGCAGATGTTTAGCGGTGTTTGTCTGTTTATCTAGCTTCCAGCACTCTAGTCTGTCTGTTTAAACAGTTGTGCAATGGGCATTACAAGTGCTCTTTTTTCCCTGCTAGAGTTTGTTCTTACAGCCGTTCAATAGGCAATTCTTCACACTTGAGTGGTTTTATGGGTTTTTTAAACTTTGGCTAAGCGATTGACAGCTCTTCATGCTTGAGTAATTTAATGGTTTTTAAAAAAGCTTTGGTTGTGTGAATGAAGGATTCCCGTGCTTTTTTTGCTGTTGGACACCTCCTGTCATGGTGCGGACCTCAATCAGCCTGGGGGAGCCTTTGAAAACTATCGATCAGCCTGAGATAGGGATTAGGTTTTCCCTGTTTTTTCTTTTACTAAGCCTTTAAAAAAAAAATCAACTTTGCAAGCACCTCAAAGTTTTTTTCAATGGGGATTCCTGGACCGTCGGGACAATGACTCACCCGATCGCAGTGATTGATCTGCAGCCTGTTGTTCAGCGCTCTGTCTTCTACAGCTTGAGGTAAGTGTTTTCTTCTTTCCCTGTTTGGGCCAGTACTTTTTTCCAAATTTTCTCTCTTTTATCTGTATGAAGGTAGTTTTTAAAAGCTGTTTTGCCTGTGGTCTCCAATCTTAGATTCTGTCTTCTCACCATAGCTGCCACCATGTAATAATTTATTTTTATGTTGTCTGATGCAACATCAGTGGGATGCGTGGAGTTCAGTTGTTTGAAAATTCAAACAGATTTATTACAGCTACACTATTATATACAGTCCAAGGCTAACTATTTACAGGATCTGCCTCTAGGTATTACAATTACAGAGTGCGTCAGGCTTGTAGTTACAACCTGGCATGTAGCTCATTAGCATACTAAGATCTTAAAGGGATATCACTCTTCAAGGCAATCATACAACATGCGGTACCTCACAGAAAGCTTTTTGGAAATCCAAATATATTATGTCTACTATATTACCCTTATCTAGCCTTGCAGTAACGTTGTTACATCTTCAAAGAATTCAATAAGCTTAGTCAAGCATTACCTTCCCTTTGGAAATTCATGTTGAATACTCTGTGTTATATTTGCAATTTCTAGATGTTTTTCTATTACATCTTTGAGTAAGGATTCCATTATCTTTCCTACCATCAATGTTAAACTAATTGATCTACAGTTCCCTGGTTTTGTTCTATTTCCCTTTTTATATGTGGATAGGAATCACATTAGCAGTCCACCAGTCCTCTGGCACTATTCCTTATTCTAATGAGTATTTGTATATGATTATAGATTATGATTAGATTAGAGATACAGCACTGAAACAGGCCCTTCGGCCCACCGAGTCTGTGCCGAACATCAACCACCCATTTATACTAATCCTACACTAATCCCATATTCCTACCAAACATCCCCACCTGTCCCTATATTTCCCTACCACCTACCTATACTAGTGACAATTTATAATGGCCAATTTACCTATCAACCTGCAAGTCCTTTGGCTTGTGGGAGGAAACCGGAGCACCCGGAGAAAACCCACGCAGACACAGGGAGAACTTGCAAACTCCACACAGGCAGTACCCGGAATCGAACCCAGGTCCCTGGAACTGTGAGGCTGCAGTGCTAACCACTGCGCCACTGTGCATATATGCAATGGTGCATCTCTTCCTATATTTTCAACATTAACAGAACAGTGGATTGCAAGCCTGTGTTCAGGGAAGGGAGCAAAGGAAAATGCTGCATTGTGAAGTTACGGGCGAAACACACACACACATGCAGAAAAGAAGCAGCAGCTACAAGCCTCACTTAGGACTGGCACCAATCCAGTTTGCTGTCAGTCAAATTCAGACTCAGATGGCTGTATGATTTTGAAGCTCATAAATACTTTGTATCCTTACCAACATTCTACAGTCTATCTCGGGATCAATGTGTTCGGATATTGTTTACATTATTTACAAGTAGAAATGCATAATTTAGAAGTTATAGTCCAACACTGCTTTATTCTATAGGACCAATTTTCCTCATTCTCTTATATTTCTCCTCATTTATTTTTGTATTTGTGTTTAATTTTGTATTATTTTCTTGTTTACTACTTTTTTCTTTATGTCATTCATCTTATTTTCCCTGTAAATATATTTTACCTTCCTCCATCCACCATAAACATAACAAATTTTCCCTTGGTTTGTATTGCAGATGTGAAAGGATCACAGATACAGTAAGAATCTCTAGTGTGTAGGGTGGTGATGGTGACGACACAATCTAACATCCCTCAGTTAGAATTTCAAGATTCTTTTCAACATCATTTCTTTAAAAAGGCTGAATCTGTTTCTTGTTTCCTCTTTGCTGCATCTTGCCAAATAAGGGCAGGCTGTCTTCTTAGTCCCTTCAGATTTCAATTTTACTTGAAAAGAATGAGCTCCCCACAAGCAAAATGGCTACAGGCACCACCAGTTGCAGATCTGATCCCCAGTCTCAACTGATCTCAGTTAGGATGGCAGCAGGGGTGCTGCAATTAGCCTGAATGTCCCTGAGATAGAGATTGGGGAAAAAAATTAGCCAGGGTTCCCACATTATATCATGATTCTGTAATTCTTACTGGAATGAGCACATGTGTGGACATCATGTGAGAACATGATCTGGCTTATAGACAAAGTGCCTGCCAGTACTCGCAGTCTAGGTTCACACAAAAAAGATGACCACTTAAGCAAGGCACTTGGGATGCTGGTGTGAGTAGAACGGTACTTCAGTATGAGTTAGTTACTGCAAGAAATGAATAGGAAAGAGAGGTAGAATTTCAGCGGGATGGGCAATGGTAGGAAATATCTGCGAACCCTAATCATTTCCGATTGTATTATCATCCTTTTCATTTCCGAACAAGAAGTTCCTCTGTTCTTCCAACTAAGCTATCTTGTCAGAGGTGACAAGTGGGGTGGGGGGGGGGGGGGGGTGGGAAAGAATGGCGAGGGGGCACCATTGTCAGTGAAGTCCTTGCACTTAGGGGGAGGCCATCTATCATGGGACTCATTCATCCAGGCTTTGGGTACCCCATGGAAGAGGAGGTGCAGCAGAGTGGGAGGGAAGTCCAGGCACCTGCAGTGGCACCGCAGCAACCTGTGAGCTCACAGGAGGGTCAGCATCAGCCTCCAGATGGTGGAGAAGGGCACAGAAGAGAAACCAGTTGCCTCCTGCACGTAGAAGAAGCTACCCTAGAGAGAGGGTCTACTGGTTGAGGCTCAACTACCAACTGACATCCAAGAGGCAGTGCCAACAAAGATTCCACCTCTCCAAGGAGGCTGCCACTGATCTATGTCCAATGATGCAGGACAAACTGAGCCCCAGGGGACTTGGATATCCAGTGCCAGTGGCACTGAAGGTCACTGTGGCACTGAACTTCTACACCTCTGTATCATTCCAGGGATCCACTGGGGACATGTGTGGGATCTCACAGTCAGCAGCCCAACAGTGCATCAAGGAGGTCACCAATGCCCTTTTCAGGAGGGTTGGTGCTTCCGCATGGATCCCAACTCTCAGAATTGAGAAGGCCATCAGGTTTGGGGCCATCACTAGATTTCCCCAGGCGCAGGATGTCATCAACTGCACGAATGTGGCCATCAAAGCTCCTTCACACCAGCCAGTGGCCTTCATCAACAGGAAAGGTTCCACTCCCTCAATGTACAACTTGTCTGCGACCACCATAAACAGATCCAGCAGGTCTGCAAATGCTTCCCGAGAAGTTGCCACAATGCCTACTGTTGTGAAAGTGCTTCTGTGTTTTGTTAAATATATATTTTGAGGATTCATTTTTGAAAAATTGAAGAAATGTTATATTTTGGGGGTCATGTAAAGGCCATTTGACTTTGAAAAAACAGTCCCTGGAAATGTTTTTTAAAAGGGGCACTGAGAGGTCGTGTGAGGAAAACAAGACTTTCTGGGAAACCACCTGACTTCCAGCCCAATAAACAATAGAGAACTTTGGACTAAGAGGACTTTGGACACCTGGAGAAGTTGTTTACAAAAAAAGTGACAGGTCAGGATTGATGGAGGTCAAAAGGTTGACCTTCTGTTGTCGATTTTGCTTTTGAATTGTTTTGAGTTAGGGTTGAACTTTATAAAAAAGGAGTGAACTTCCAAGGAGAGAAGAGAATTCTCAAGGAAGCAGAGAAGACCACAACCCAGCTCAGCTTTCCAGTACCTCTCTCAAAGACCCTGAGAAGTCTACTGTGTCAACTCATCTTGTCTCCTGTGTTGGAAGAAAAGCCTGGTAAATTAATTCTCAACACCGCCTGAAAAGAACTGTTCCAAAAGATCCCAATGACCTGTTTACGTGTACTCGGAGGCCAGACTGATGCCAGTTTTGGAACACAACATATCTCATCTGCTGTTTCTTCTAGAAATGAGTGAGTATTCAGGCCAAATGTATTTTCTGTTTGTAATAAAGCTCTAAAGACAAAAATCCCTTTATTTTTCTGGTTAATGTATGTTTGTGTGTTTGTGTGTGTGTGAGTGGGAGTGTGTGTGAAGGGCTAAGGTAACAAGGGAACTTTTATATTTCAATTTGTGTGTTTATAGAGCCATAGAGTCATACAGCATAGAAACAGGCCCTTCGGCCCACCGCATCCATGCCGACCATAATGCCTATCTATACTAATCCCACCTGCCTGCATTAATTCCATATCCCTCTATGCCTTGCTCATTCAAGTACCTGTCCAGATGCCTCTTAAATGTCGCTACTGTTCCTGCCTCCACCACCTCCTCAGGCAGCTCCTTCCAGATACCCACTATTCTTTGTGTGAAAAATTTAAACCTCCTCCCTCTCACCTTAAATCTATGCCCTCTAGTTTTAGTCACCCCTACCATGGGAAACAGACTCTGGCTGTCTATCCTATCTATGCCTCTCATAATTTTATATACCTCTATCATGTCCCCTCTCAGCCTCCTTCGCTCCAGGGAAAACAGACCCAGCCTATCCAATCTCTCTTTATAACTCAAGCCCTCCAAACCAGGCAACATCCTTGTGAATCTTTTCTGCACCCTCTCTAGCTAAATCCATCTTTCCTGTAGTGCGGCGACCAGAATTGCACACAGTACTCCAAATTCGGCCTAACCAACGTTATGGACAACTGTAACATGACGTCCCAACACTTGTACTCAATGCCTCGGCCGATGAAGGCAAGCATGCCATACGACTTCTTCACCACCCTGTGTTGCCACTTTCAGGGAACTATGTACTTGCACCCCAAGGTCTCTCTTCTCAAGAACACTCCCCAGGACCCTGCCATTCACTGTATATGTCTTGCCCTGGTTTAACTTCCCAAAATGCATCACTTCACACTTGTCTGCGTTAAATTCCATCTGCCACTCCCTTGCCCACTTTCCCAGTTGATCTATATCCTGTTGTAACCTGAGACAACCTTCTTCACTGTTCACTATACCACCAATTTTGGCGTCATCTGCAAACTTACTAATCATGCCCCCTACATTCACATCCAAGTCATTAATATATATGACAAACAACAGATGACCCAGCACCGATCCCTGTGGCACACCACTGGTCACAGGCCTCCAATCTGAAAAACAACTCTCCACTACCACCCTCTGCCTCCTATCACCAAGCCAATTTTGTATCCAATTGGCTAGCTCACCCTGGATCCCATGTGTTCCAACCTTCTGGACCAGCCTACCATGCGGGACCTTGTCAAAGGCCTTGCTAAAGTCCATGTAGACAACGTCCATCACCCTGCCCTCGTCAATCCTCTTGATCACCTCCTCAAAAAACTCAATCAAATTCATGAGACATGATTTCCCACACACAAAGCCATGCTGACTATCTCTAATTAGACCATGCCTTTCCAGATACATATAAATCCTGTCTCTCAGAATCCCTTCCAATAACTTTCCCACCACTGATGTAAGGCTCACCGGCCTGTAGTTCCCTGGCTTATCGCTGCTGGCCTTCTTAAATAAAGGCACAACATTAGCTATCCTCCAGTCTCCGGGTACCTCACCCGTGGCTAACGATGATACAAAAATCTCTGCCAGGGCCCCAGCAATCTCCTCCCTTGCTTCCTATAGTATCCTAGGATACACCTGGTCAGGCCCTGGGGATTTATCCACCTTAATGCGCTTCACAACCTCCAACACCTCCTCCTTTGTAATGTTGATATGCCACAGGATATTGGTGTTCCCTCCCTTGAACTCACTAGCTTCCATGACCTTCTCCACGGTAAATACAGATGAGAAATATTCATTTAAGACCTCGCCCATTTCTCGTGGCTCCACACATAGATTACCACACTGATCCTTACGGGGACCTACTCTCTTCCCAGCTACCCTTTTACTCTTAATATACTTATAGAATCTTTTAGGATTCTCCTTTATCATGTGCCAGGAAATCTCATGGCCCCTTTTCGCCCTCCTAATTTCCTTCTAAAGTGTAGACCTACATCCCCTATACTCCTCGAGGGACTCGCTCGATCCCAGCTGCCTATACCTGACATATGCCTCCTTCTTTGTCTTGACCAAACCCTCAATATCCCTCCTCAGCCAAGGTTCCCTAAACTTACTAGTCTTGCCCTTCTATCTAACAGGAACATGCTGGCCCTGAACTCTTCCTATCTCACTTTTAAAAGCCTCCCTTTGCCAGACGTCCCTTTACCTGTAAACAGCCTCTCCCATTCAACTTTTGAGAGTTCCTGTCTGATGCCATCAAAATTAGCCTTCCCCCAATTTAGGACTTCAACCTGAGGACCAGTCCTATCCTTTTTCATAACTATCTTGAAACTAATAGAGTTATGGTCACTGGTACCAAAGTGCTCCCCCACTGACACATCAACCACCTGCCCATCCTCATTTCCTAAGAGGAGGTCGAGTGTAGCCCCTTCTCTAGTAGGGCCATCCACATACTGCTTCATGAAACTACCCTGGACACACTTAACAAATTCTTCCTCATCTGATCCCTTAGCACTAAGGCAGTCCCAGTCAATATTAGGGATGTTAAAATCACCTACTATTACATCCCTATAATTCCTACACCTATCTGTGATGCTTTACTTCATTACTGGTTAAGACTGATAATTTTGTTATTTATTAAAGAAACCTGGTTGGTGTGTTTTATTCTGGGATAAAAGTAGAGTCTATGATTGACCGTATCAGTAAGCGGGAAATAATTTGAATATATGTTGGAGAAGTGGAATAAACAGTGCACTCCTCCCGCCTCGGTCATAACATTACATTTTCAGGCAGCCCCAGGTGCCAGAGTTTTTCTGGTCTCCCGCGTGGCATCAGGGATGGATCCTTGGAGACAAGGGCTATCCACTGAGGATATTGCTACTGATGCCTGTGAGGAACCCATGGATAGACGCAAAGGAGAGGTACAGCACCTGTATAGGACAATGCAAGCGATCATAGAGCAGGCCATTGGTCTGCTCAAGATGAGATTCAGGTGCCTAGGTCGTTCCAGTGGAGTCCTTCAGTATGCCCCAGTGAGGGTCTCACATATCGTGCACTGCACAACCTGCCACTACAGAGAGGGGAGGTGCTGAACAATGAAGAAAGCGAGGAGTTTGCTACCTACACAGACAATGAGGATGCAGAGGAGGAAGCTGGCCAAGCATCACTAGATGAGGAATCCAGGGACAACAGGAGAGACGCCATGAGATATGTGCAAGGGAGGCTCGCAATGTCCTTATACATTTGCGTTTCCTTTGATCCTTACTGCCAGTTATTGGTTGACAAATAAAGACTGACCTTTATGCAGCCCTGGTGGTGCTTTCCTTCCTTTAGGCAGCATTTGCTCAATGCTCAAATGCTCAGAGCTCAGTTGACAAGGTTCCAGACTTGACCCCTCGCAGCATGACCCTCACTCGAGCCCCTTGACAGAGGAAAGGCTGAAATGAAGCACCAAAGGCCAGAAATAAGAGGAAGGCGTTCTTGTGCGATAGAAAATAATCTTTATTATCCCTGACACCAAATGCTAACCTTTCCATTTACATTAGCCATTCACTCGTGAACCCCACCCCCCCACCCTCCGTGCTTCTAGGTGCTCTTCTTTATTCTTTTGCATGTACTCCTACGTGGTGCTCCCCCTGTGCTGTCAGCTGAAATGGAGTCAGGCTGCTGACCTTGCTGCCCCTTGGTTAGGGACGACCTTGACAGTCATCCTTTGGATGCCTTAGGCCTGGAAGATCCTGGTATGCTGAGGATCTCCTGCCCAGAAGCAGTACCACCCTATGTCACCAGGGATAAAGAAGGATCTGGCGTCACTGGCAGAGGGGCTGAGCAACTGCTGCCTGCACCAGGACCACCCTGAGAGGAGCCACTCCTCCTCCCTTACAAGGCAGCCATCTGCCTCCCTGCTGACCTGAGAGGATAGAAGATCTGGTGGTGACTCCAGGTCTCACATCCTCCTCTCACCACGCCTTGAGCTCATGGTCAAGACGAGGGTATGTAGGCTTGCAGACACTGAGTGCTCTGCTGGATGTGGCTATACAGGAGACCCGCCAATCTCTCAATGAAGGACGCCACGTGCACCAGTCGGAGACAGGGCAGCACTCAAGGCCTGGATGGACTCCTCCATTGTCCACACTTGGGCGCTCATAGCCTCTGTCATCTCTGCTATATGTTGCCTGGCCTCTCGCTGCAGCTGCAGCATTTCCTGTGATGCTGGTGACAGCAGAGGCCTGTCAGGAGCCTGGGGCTCAGCTTGGGCTTGGTCTCCCACAGTCCTCCCACTGTCAGAGGCCTGGACTGTCACAGCCTCCATCAGCTACTCAGGCACATCTGTGCAGTGTTCATGTTGTGTGACTGAATCTAAATGCGAGCACATACCCAACAATGTGAGAGTATCTCCGCTGGTTGAGATGCAGGCATATGAGGTGACAATGTACCCTCTGAGACTCCTTCCTCTCCCTCAGAGGTCGCAGGTTCCCCCACAGTCTTGGACGCTCTTTGTGGATGTTACATGACCTACATGAGAGAACAGAGACATTGAAGGGTTAAGGGCCTCCTCTCCTGACATAGCAAACACCCCTAAATTGGAGATCCATGTAGGCACCGGATACTCATGAGCAGCATGGCTCCATTGCTGCTGATGCATCCATAGCAACCTTACCCACTGTCTTGGGAAGGTGCCCCTATCTCTCAAAGAACAAAGAACAGTACAGCACAGGAACAGGCCATTCGGCCCTCCAAGCCTGCACCGATCTTGATGCCTGCCTAAACTAAAACCTTCTGCACTTCCAGGGACCATATCCCTCTATCCCCATCCTATTCATGTATTTGTCAAGATGCCTCTTAAACGTCATTATCGTACCTGCTTCCACCACCTCCCCCAGCAGCAAGTTCCAGGCACTCACCACCCTCTGTGTAAAGAACTTGCCTCGCACATCCCCTCTAAACTTTGCCCCTCGCACCTTAAACCTATGTCCCCTAGTAACTGACTCTTTCACCCTGGGAAAAAACTTCTGACTATCCACCCTGTCCATGCCGCTCATAACTTTGTAAACCTCTATCATGTCACCCCTCCACCTCCGTCGTTCCATTGAAAACAATCCGAGTTTATCCAACCTCTCCTCATAGCTAAGGCCCTCCAGACCAGGCAACATCCTGGTAAACCTCTTCTGTACCCTCTCCAAAGCCTCCACGTCCTTCTGGTAGTGTGGCGACCAGAATTGCACGCAATATTCTAAGTGTGGCCTAACTAAAGTTCTGCACAGCTGCAGCTTGACTTGCCAATTTTTATACTCTATGCCCCGACCAATGAAGGCAAGCATGCCGTATGCCTTCTTGACTACCTTATCCACCTGCGTTGCACTTTCAGTGACCTGTGGACCTGTACGCCCAGATCTCTCTGCCTGTCAATACACCTAAGGGTTCTGCCATTTACTGTATACTTCCCACCTGCATTAGATCTTCCAAAATGCAGTACCTCACATTTGTCCGGATTAAACTCCATCTGCCATTTCTCCGCCCAAGTCTCCAACCGATCTATATCCTGCTGTATCCTCTGACAATCCTCATCACTATCCGCAACTCCACCAACCTTTGTGTCGTCCGCAAACTTACTAATCAGACCAGCTACATTTTCCTCCAAATCATTTATATATACTACAAAGAGCAAAGGTCCCAGCACTGATCCCTGCGGAACACCACTAGTCACATCCCTCCATTCAGAAAAGCACCCTTCCACTGCTACCCTCTGTCTTTTATGACAGAGCCAGTTCTGTATCCATCTTGCCAGCTCACCTCTGATCCTGTTTGACTTCACCTTCTCCATCCACAACACACATACATTCTGTGGCCATGCCAGCTTCACGGCCTCCTCCTCCATCAGGCTTGGGACAGGGAGATTTGGCAGTCCACCACCGGTCTTGGCACCTTCTCTGCGATTGTGTGCTATCTTCTCTGCCAGACACAAAGATGAATACTGTTGGTCCCCCAGCGGGGACAATCCCAAGACATATGCTGGTGGTAGTCCAACTGTTACTAATGGGGGCATACAGGGACTTAGTGAGAATCTCAATGACAAAAGGCTGCCTTTCAGTGCCATTTAGCCATGCCTCAGGCAGCTTGGCTGTATGCCCTGACTCTTTGCCCACATCTGGGAGGACACTCCCTCTCAATTTAACGCTCAAAAGCTGAAGGCTTTAAGATGTACTCACTTTCGCTGCCCGGTTGAGGTCATTGAGCTGCTGCTGGCACTGAATCCAGGTCCTCGGTATGACCCTGTCCCTGGGGAAGAGGACCTCCCGCTTTTCCTTGACAGCATGGAAGATAACCTGGATGGAGGCAGCACTAAAGCATGGGGTCACTTGGGGTCTTCCTCCTGCCATCATTCTGCATCCTCTCTCCCCTGCAGAAATCCTTATACCTGGCAATGAAACATTGAATGCAGGGCTGGCAGCCCTTTAAACATGGCGCTAGAACCTGCTGTGGCATCAGCTGATATCAGTTTCTTTGCCTCTGCCCACTGTATTGGACGGCACCTGTGCCTCATTCAACTTAATTGGTCGGCTGCTGCTTGATTGCATGCGGCCAGCTACTCCTGGCCCCGATGGAAGCTGCAGCTTCCAAGTAAAATCCGGCCCATAGATCTCAAAAAGATTTTTTTACAGAACAATCTAATCGCTGGAACTTGAGTATGATTGCGCCCTTTTAGAAAATATATTTTTCATTGAGAGTCTGTTACTAACATGAAATGCCTCTGATTCCCATGAGGTTATATCATGCCAAATAAGCATCGTTGTTAGTTAGTGAGGCTCAGCCATTGGACAAGTATTATATCCGATAGGATTCAAATGAGAAACCAGTATTTTTTCATTTGACTAATGTAGTTGCATCATTCCATTCATAAAATGATCCCCATTGCAAAATACTAGTATTTAATAGATAAGACAAGACAACTGTCCAAATGGCATTTGGCAGGTAGTGTGTTTAAAGGTAAATATAGAGTTTTGTTGGTGAATGGGTAAAATAATAACATAGGATTATTTGGAAGGCAAAAGGAACATTCAGCAGTACTCATAGGGTTAGTGGAATTCTATTTGATGGTGACAAACACAGAAGTGAAATCTCTCATCCAATCCATAAAACCAGAGTACACTTATCCACAGAACAGTCACTACTTATCACATACCAATCAGCACATTATGTACTTTCTGTGACCTTGTACATTACGTTTTCAAAGGTGCACAGCATGAATCATAATTTAACTTGTTTTTCAGGTGAGAAGCTTTCTGTGCCATGATATTATTTTCCTGTTGAGTGTTACATTGTTATGATGTATGAGTAGAAAATGACACAGCACTACGTCATAATAATAACTATCGTTTTTAGAAACAACCTCTCTTTAATATGGTGTATTTTTGATATCTAAGAATTCTAACCTGGGCCCTGGTAATAAAACAAAATTTGAAGGGAGCACGGATGGCTCAGTGGGTTTATCCGGTAAGTACTTGAGCCATGGACCTGTCAAAAACCGAGGCTCCATTATGATTTGAACTGTTGACTGGCATCAATTATGGTGGAGGTAGAGGTGCTATAGTTGTCCCTTAGTTTTGGACTTCTCCACAAGCGGAAACATCTTTTCTAAATCTACCTATTGAAGCACTTCATAATTTTAAAGACCTCTGACAGGAGAGTGGTGAGTTTACCTCGTTTCTTGGTCAACATTCCTTTGTCAAACAACAGTACCAAAGACAGATGGGGCGGGGGGTGTGAAATTTGGCCTTGTGGCGCCTGTTTTTTTGGGCTACAAGGCCTCTTAAACTATCAAAATGGTGTCCACGATGCGCACACACTCCAACACGAAGCACGGCAGACAACATATTTGTAAAAGGGTTAGTGAGTGCACACCTAATGACCGTCGGCAATATGCAGAGCAGGAAGATCATTACGTCATTCATGCCAGTGCTACCATTTTGGAGCTCCACGTTTCAGCCTATGCCTTCTCAATCTCCCACAACTGAACACGCATTCAACAGCATTAAGGAGATCCCCCCCACCACAAACAACAGAACCACCAGCACTATTTAAAGGGATCCTCAACTACTTACAGATTAGTTTCAGGATTATTTCTTCTGGCTGTTGGAATTCTAAGCATTTTAGGTGCTTTTCTATACATATTAAAAGGTTCAATAGTCTGTAGGGTGTGGTCTGTCTGGTGCTGAAGGCATTTGTTTGGCCATATAACGGCATGTCTACAGACCAGTCGCTTCCAGACATGGATGGTCTAATATTGGCAATGACCATGACTGGGAGAATGAGCAGAGGTTACACAGGTCAGGGCAAGTTACTAGAAGAGTGAGTTAGAAGGGGGAGAAGAGATCTCAGCAGGGATGCCATATCTGCAGAGGTTCTTTAGGGAGCAGAGCTGTTGGAGAACAGATTGCTGGAGTGCTGTGACACTCTGGAAGCCCCTTTGAACACTAATATCCAGAGCCATGATGGCAGGAGTCTGAGCTTGCATGGCAGCAAGCTGCGATCACATGATAGCAGTCTGAGCTTCCACCGCAGCACTCAGACATCGGGTGGATGCGATTTGTGCCGAAATGGAAGCTGTGACATTGACCATCAGATGCTGCATCATGGTTGATTCCACAGGTGTGTTGATGGAGGTTGATGGAAGGGATGGGTTCCAAGCTTTGCACCAAGCCCTGTGCCAAGTTGGTGCTGGACTCCTCATGCTTCTCGACATTGAACGCAGGCTTTCCGACTATTGGATATGTGCACCTCATCAGCCTTCTTCTGCCTGGCCAATCAAAGTCCTCATCTAAGTCCTCTACAGCAGAATTAGCATGCAACATCACCCTCCAGCAAGCTGGCACCTGCTCTATCCTTTTCCATTGTCCTGGCTCATTGTGCAGATCCCACTCTATCCCATCCTCCAAATCAGTGATTCTCCCCTTTTTATGATTCTACGATTATATGATTCTATGATTTTCAAATCAATTCATAATCAGTGACCCTTCATCTAAATTATAATACTATATGATGCTCAAAACACAAAAGTACTTCACATAAACATTGTTTCAGTAATGCTTTTAAGAAGGCAAATATTTACTGCCAGATAACAGTGACATGGGTGTGTCTGCTGTTCACTGCAGAGCCAGTCTATCCTTCTCAGGAATATGGAGAGAGAGAATGAGCCTGGAGAAAGAAGAGCATGGAGAGAGTAGAGCACGGAAAGAAGAGAGCTCAGAGACAGCAGAGCATGGAGAGAACAGAGCACGGAGAAAGCAGGAGCCGGAGAAAACAGAGCACGGGGAGAAAAACAGAGCACAGGGAAGGCAGGATCATGGAGAAAGCAGGAGCACGGGGAGAGCAGGAGCTGGGAGAGAGTAGAGCATAGAGAGAATAGAGGAAGGAGAGAGCAGGAGCACGGAGAGAAATGAGCACGGAGAGAACTGAGCACGGAGCGAACAGAGCACAGAGAGAGCAGGAGCAGACAGAGAGCAGAGCATGGAGAAAGCAGGAGCACAGAGAGAACAGAGAAGGAGATAGTAGAGCACGGAGAGCACAGGATCCCAGACAGAGCAGGAACATGGAGAGAGAGGGAGCACGGAAAGAGCAGGAACACAGAGAGAGCAAGAGCATGGAGAGAGAAGGAGCCCGGAGAGAGAAGGAGCACAGAGAGAACAGAACATGGAAAGAGCAGGAGCAGGGAGAAAGCAGGAACCTAGAGAGAACAGGAGCACAAAGAGGAGTCTGAGGTGAGCAGGAGCAGCGGGGAAGCAGATCACGGAGAAAGAACTAGAGAAGCAGGGGGAGAGCAGAGAATGCCTGCAATCGACATTCACTTGCTTACTCTTAACCATGGTGGTCTGGGCCTTCACCTACCAGTAAGGCTATCCCTACATTCCAGAACCCCCTGGAAGGTCTGGTGGTCTGCAGACCCCAGTTTGAGAGCCACTGCTCTAAATTACATACAGTAACAGTATCTGAGGGGTTGGGAAGAGGTATGAAGTGCATGCTTACTTCATCTGCAGCTTGTAAATCAGGAGGGATTGACGGATGAGAGAGAAGTGAGATGAGAAGAGGATTAGGTAGGGGGATACTCACATCTTCAGCTTCAGCAATAATCCCTCCCATAATGACCAGCACGGTCTCCTCCATGGGGCCTAGAACATGGAGGCATGCCTCTCTCCCTCATTTATTCCTGCTGCCTCTGATTGTGTGCCATTTTCTCCTGCAAGAGAGAGGAAGTGTCAATGAGTGCCATGCAATCTCTTTGGGTGATGTGGCTGTCATAGTTGAGTAGATGGCACTATATGCAAGCAGTGAGATGTGGGTTTGCGGCGTGCAAGTGTGTGAGGGTGAGTTGAAGCATATGAGTGTTAGGTCTGAGTCCTGATTGATAGAGATTGTTGGTAGGTGAGTGATGGGGGTGTGGTGAATTGAGCAATGGCTGAGGCTCCTGGTGCAGTTTCTAGGATTTGGCATTTAAAGTTGCACTCACTGACCTTGACCACTCGTGTGAGATCATTAAACTGTACCTATGTTCTTGGAATTGTACTCCTAGCATTGACATCTGTGGCTATTTCTTGCCACTGCCTTCTGAGCAAGTACCAGGAGGGTCTCCTGCCTCCCTGAGGATACAAGACATTGCTTTTCTGTTCCACCTCTTCAACTAAGATCTCCAGTGCAGCATCCGAAAGCCTTGGTGCCCCTCTTTCCCATGGTCAGCCATTGTTGATTGTTGCTCAACACACTATTCCCAATAATTTTAGCACCTCCAGCAGCCACAAGGCATCACCCCTTTGAGAGGGTCAGACTAGCTTTAAGTAGTGCTAGACTGTCATGATATAGGGCCCCCGCTGATGCATGCAGCCAATGAACAGCACAGGAAGTGCCAGCTACACATAGAAATCATGGTAATGTGCAGGCGTCCTGTCTACATTTCAATCACCAGCCTTGGGTTAATCGCACATTATGGCCAGGATTTTACAGGCCCTCCCGAGGCGGGATGATCATATTGAATGGCAGAGCAGGCTCGATGGGCCATATGGTCTACTTCAGCTCCAATTTTTAGTATTCTCATGGGGTCGGAAGTGGGGCGGAGGGCCCATCACCCAGCGATCTTCCCAGGGGTGGGAAAGGCCGATGACGGCCTTCCTGCCCAGAGGCCAATTGAGGCCTTTTAAGTGGCTTATTAACAGCCAGTCAAGGGCCTCTTCCCACTGCTGCTGGGATCTTACCAGCGGCGGGGGGACCTCCGCCACACGGGGAGGACGCCTTGTAAAATGAGGCATCCTCCCTGTGGGCTTGTGGGGGTTTGTCCCTTCTTCGTGGACATCTTGTGACACACAGAGGACCACCACAGGGAACAACTTTAACCCATGGGAGCCCCCTCCTCCCAAGACTGAAGGACCACCCCACCAGACCCCCGTTGCTGGGGCCTTCCGGAAGGCCCCGCTGACCCTGTCTCACCTACCTCTTGTTTGGGTTTCCAGCGCTGGTCCTGGATTCGAGGCCTCTGCAGTATTGGCCGTGGCCACTGCTCCCTCCGATTGGCTGGCAGCTCTTGGAGGGGGATCCCCATCCCTTTAAAGTCTTTAAACGGACAAGGATCCTGCCTCCTAAAACTTTGAATCAAAAAGACTGGAGGAGTGCTCCAGGTTGGGGTGCATGGAAAAACCCCCGCTTTTTTGGCCCGGTGCCGGGAGCCCCGCCTCCAGCACAAAATCCAACCCTATGATCCCGGCTCCCGTTTTGAGAGTTATCAAATTTAACCCCCCTGATCTCATCATTTATTTATTTGTTGTTTGTGGAACCTTGCACTGTACAAATTGGCTGCTTCATTTGCCTATATTATAACAAGGATAAAATGTAAGTAAGTCATTGGTTGTAAAATACTGAGTTATTGTGAGGATTTGATAGAGCTGTAGAAGTGCAAGCTATTTCTTTCTAATGCAATAGCCTTAATTTTCTTAAACTACCACTAAAAACAGAATGTTGTGGAGAATCATACTTTTTCGAATAGATTTTCCAGTTAAACTTTGAAATTTATTACCATGAAAATGTTGTCAGCCTTTGTTAATTAAGGCTGCTCAGAAATAAGGATCTTATAATTCCTCAGATGTCCTCTTATATACAAATAGGAGATGATGGTACTAAGCTGAAAGCAGGATCACTTGATACCCAGTCTAATTAAACTGGAGCTTTACCATATGTAGGTGTCAGGTGTTAAAGTCTTCATAGGCTGATTCATTTGGAAATTTAATAGTATGTCCATAAGAGATGAAGCAACAGCAGCTCAGGAAATGAAGGCACATCAAAGTTCAAAATAAGATGTAATTTGTTATCTTAGCTTTTAACAAAGATGTATTAGATATCACTGACTGGCTGCACCTTAGTTACGTACAAACAACTCAGCAATTTAAACTTTAAAGGGTATATTTGTTTCCTTGTGAAATAAGGCTTGAAGCATGTAATGCAGTTCAAGGATGATGCCACCTTTCCCAAGGTTCCCAGCTGCTGTTTGTTATCGTTCATGAAATGAATGATGCCCGAGGAATGGAGCTCTGCCTGTTGCCAAGATTCTTATCAAGTACATTTGTAACAAAATCCTTGACAACAAAATTACTTCATTGCCAAGAACTTTTGGTATTTCCAGTTTAGATATTCGCATAGGAAAATGCGGCCCATCTATATTAATTTTTTTTTGTACTCGACCATTAAAATTACAAACTGACTTTAACACTTTACTGTAATAACTACATTTGTGGAGGGTTTTCCTGTGTCAACGACTTTTATTTCTGTTTCTCGGTGGTGTGATATTGGCCTTGGTCAGTCTGCTGGGATTCTCAATAAAACGTAAATAGAAACAAGAGTTTTTTTATATCTATCAATCTTCTACATAAAAAGACCACGGGGTCAAAAAACAGGCGCCGGAATCGCAATGCACGATCAACCCACTCCCGCTTCTTTCAACACGGGCAGCACACGGACTTCGTGATGCCTGCTTATTTGCATGGTACCAACGTGCAGCCCAGTGCTAAATGAGCTGTTGAGCGGTACACGCTTTATCAAGGGATCCAAGGTCGTGCAAGGCTAGCATCACTTAGCTAGCCAGCACTCCTTAAAGCCAGCATGCATCTCTTGACAGGAGGCGCATTCTTGGCTTGAGCAGGTACTGGAAGTGGCTGGGAAAATGTTCTGAGCAGGAAGAGTGCTGACAAATGGTGCAACATGGCAATCGGCGTGCTCCAAGGTCCTCAGATGCAGCACATGAGGCTTTGGTGCAAGAAGTCAACAGGAGCAGAGAGGTCCTCTATCCACAGGAGGCCCTACAGACAATCTCTCAGAAGGGAATGGAAGCAGATAGCCATTGTGGTCAATGCAAGCAGTGTATCCCCAATGACCTGGCTGCAGTGCCACAGGAAGTTTAATGATGTCACATGAGAGGTCAAGGGGTCAGTGAATCCATTTTCAAATACTATATTCTTACACCTGAAGCAATAGCCTTACACATTGATCAATTCACCTCCCTTCCCACTTCACTCACCTATGAACAAACTCTATCAATCACAACTCAAACCTCACATTCATAGCTTTGCCTCACCCTCACGCACTTAGCACTGCTACAAAGCTCACATCCACATCTCACAGTTTGAACTCACGACCAGATATTCAACCATGGCAGGTACATCACCCAAACACATTGCACCAAACTCACTGACAACACTTCCCTCTCTCTTGCAGGACAATGTAGTGTATAACCGGAGGCAGCAGCGCCTAACTGGCAGGGCACAGGCATGGATACATATCCTCACCCCCATGGAGGAGACGGAGTTCGCCATCGTTGGAGCAGACATGACTGAGGCTGTGGCCAGAGGTGGGGCAGAATTCATTGAAGATGACGGTATGCTCATAACTAATCCTCTTCTTGCATCCCACTTCTCCACAATCTCTTCCAATTTACAAGCTGCAGATGGTTTAAGCATGCACCTCTTTCTTCCCTCCCTTCTCATCTCACTTTGATCTTGTGCCTTTCTCCTTTCAGATACCCAAGAACAGCATCCTGGCCAGAAGCATAAAGTGATAGAGAAATAAGAGACTGATGATGAACAAACACCATCAATTGCTTTGATAGTTGCAGCCACCAGCTCAATAACAGACACTGCGCGTACTTTAGAGAGCAGCTTAGAGGATTTTCATGTGGTGAGACACAGGGCACATGTGGCCTGCACTCAGGTGTAACATTTTGAAGGGTCTTTATAGCGAGACTAAGAGCCTAATAGTGTAAGTTCCCATCAGATCAATGATTTCTAATTGATTGCGTTTTGGGGGGAACCTCAACACAAAGGAGCATAGAATTACTAACAGCAACTTCTGGATTTCTGCGTTTAATTCCAGATGTGTGGACTGTAGAAGGTGTTGTCAGTTTCAGGGGAGTGATGATGGTGAATGCTGACAGTTTTGTTGTCATTACTGTCACAATATCCAGGTCATTATGATTTTGCTAAATATTATTAGTTAGACATATTAGCCCTGAAATTCTTCTAGAGGGCAGATTTTGAGCAGGGCAGAACTTGCATCTACCCCATAGTTATGCCATTGATCCTGCGCCAAATCAAAGGGTCAGAGTGTTAGCATAGTTTGGATAAACACTCATGTTGTGACACCTTGCCACAATGCAAGTGGGCTGGTTTGGATAACTTTAAAACAAAATCTCCAAACTCTAACTTTAAATTTGATGTTTTCTCAATGGTAATCAATTGCTCTGTGATTAATTGCCATAGGAAAGATGGCCTTTAAACTTCTACTAGGATCAGATCCTGGCACGCTTGTACACATGCTTGATGCAGCTGTAAATAGCACCAAGGCATCAGGGGTGGAACTGAAGGGATTCCCAGTGGATGAAGTCATCTCATCAGTCCCATCTCTATCTGTGGACATTTACACATAAGAGGCACCTGACCCTAAATTATATTTTGACCCTTGCTTTTCTGGTTGTTTTGTTCAATTAACTCTCCCTTTTTCTAGGCTTACCTGTGCTGTATATTATTCTCCAACTGAGAGAACAGGCAGGGGCCATACAAATCTCATTTGATGATTTGAAGGCAGCTTACAGTGAATTTCTCAGCCTGGCTGTGTGAAAGAGCCCATCATCTGCTTGGCCCATATTCTTCTTGGCAAAGCCAAAATTTGTAACTCAGCATGCGGAGAACTGGTGTTGTGAACCTACATCTTACATTGTATCTCACTGCACCATCCCAAAATGTTATTTCTTAACAAAAAATTCAAAATGCTAATTTTAATAACATTGTAAAGTTAAAAATCATTTCAGTGCAAACGTGATCAGTAACCATACACTGAGTACTTGATGTCGAGGCAAACTTGTAGTCGTGATAATTAGAGGGAAAATCTGCTGAAAATACACAAGCAGTGAAATTGGTCTTGAGAGGAAAAATGTCAATGGGATTTAATTAGAGATTGCACCGTTAGCACTGGGAGAAGCAGGCAGAAGCTATGGCGAAAGAAGTCAGTGTACGAACTTGAAACTTTCTATTTGAAGGAAAGTTCACGTGTAAGTGTGTTTTTGGAACTAATCCCTACAGGGCACAAAATTGCTGGGAGGACAGTGCTACTAAAATAAACACAGTGACAGAGGACTGTAGGAAACAACTGAATGATGCAAAAAAAATAAATGGAGGGTACTACAACACTAACAAGCCTAGAAATGAACTGGTGTTAACTTGGAGATGAAATTAGCCCCTCAGTCTTGCATGAGCTATAATTTTCTTCAGCTATAGATTGGAAACATCGAAGGAATAATATTTCTGCCTCCAGCACAATATAACCTTGCCATGAGCTCCATCGCCCTCCCTAGTCAATATCTCAGACTGAACCAGACTGTTTGTAACCACAGATGCGGCCTGACCTGCTTAGTATTCCCATCATATTCTGTTTTCAATTTCAGATTTCCAGCAGCCACAGTATTTTGCTTTTGTTTGTAACCTTGATGTTCTGCTTTATCATAAGTTGAGTTCCTATGCTTTCCAACACCAAGACTGCCCCCTTTCACTTTGTAAAGTCACCTAGCTTTGCCTCTACCTCAGCCCATCTGCCATTGAAGCCTTCCAGACTCAATTACTGCAATGCTGTTCTGGTGGAGTTCCAATATTCCTCCCTCTATAAACTTCAGCTCATCCAAAATGCTGCTCGTCATTTTCTATCCTACTTGCCCTTCATTTTAATTCTTGGTGACCTTCATCAGCTCCTGGTACCTAATTCCACAAGTTTTAAATTCTCACCCTTTTATTTAAGTTGCTCCACTTCTTCACAGCCCAACCCTCCAGCTAAAAGTTTGAGGCCTTACAGCCCCTCGAACTCTCCATTCGTCTAACTCTAACCTTGTGCATCAAGCCTCTTCTTGCCCCATCATTGGTGGCCATGTTTTGAGCAGCTTAGGCCCCAGTCTCTGGAATTTCCTCCCTTAACCGCTCCCCCCACCCCCCACCCCCACCACCCTGCCTCTCCTTCTTTAAAAGTCTCCTTAAAATCTACTGCTTTGACCAGACTTTTAACTGTTGCTCCGAATACCTCCTCCTTTGGCTTTAGAGCCATCTTTGCTCATGTCTCTGTGAAGCACCTTGGGATATTTGTCAACATTAGAAGTGCTATATAAATATAAGTTATTGTTGCTATGCGCTTAGAGCACTGAATATGAATTCCACCACAGCCCCACCTCCTGCTCCTCATTCCCTTCTGATTTTATTTCTATGCATTTTAGAATGCAGGTGAAATGTTTGGCTCAATTTCCTTCATCTTTGGATTTTTTCTTAAATTGAGAGACTTAGGAGAAGGGCTATACTCCATAGATAGCAGAAACATAACACACAGAAAATTTACAGCACAGAAAGAGACCATTTGGCCCACCATGTTCATTCCAGGTGAAAAAGAGCATTCCAGCCTAATCCCACTTTCCAGCTCTTAGTTCGTAGCCCTGTAGGTTACAGCACTTCAGGTGCATATTCCAGAGTTCATGGCCCCCACCAGCCTCTGTGTGGAAAGATTTCTCGACTGCCCTCTAATGCTTCTGCCAATTACTTTAAATTGATGTCCTCTAGTTGTTGGCCTCTCTACTAAGGGAAATAGGTCCTTCCTATCCTCTTTATCTAGGCCCCTCATAATTTTGTACACCTTAATTAAATCAAGTTGAAGTAAGTCAAAAAAGTAGTGGTTAGGTGACACCAAACCAGAACTGTAAAAGCGTATAGATTGTAGATTGAAAGGAGGATAGAGTGAGGTATATAATTCCAGAGTTTGGAGGTCATGTGGAAGAGGACGCGGGACTAGAATTAAAGTAGAATTGATTTAAAATCAGTCACATGGAACAAAAATCTCTATTTCTAGACTGTTAGGGCCATAAAGTGCTATAAATTTGGTAGTCCCACTGCCATTAATTAACACTAACACAGAACCAGATATGGATGATATCCTTTTAATATGACGCTCACAGCTTGTAATTTTCTGTGAAAGTATTTCTTTCTAGTCAGTGGTTTCAACTCATCATCCTGTAAAAAGAAATTTGCTGTTCTCAGCACATTTTGCTCAGGAAACTAAAACATATTTTATATTTAAATATACATAAATTTCTGTAAAAAGTGTAACAATTTCTCAATATTTTTCTCCCAAAATATACTTTATTCATAAAATTTGTAAAAATGTATTACATAACAGCTCAAATTTGATATTTCATAAAGTGCAATGCAGATCAGTTTCTTTCAATACAGTGCATTAGGTCCTTCACTACACTTGCCATTACAGATTATATTTACAATGTACATTTTCATTTTGTGACAAACATTCTCTGGTGCATACAGCCCAAGGGATTTTACATGGTTTCCAGCCCATCGGTATACTATGACAGGAGGGCCTTACATAGTGGCCTTTTCCCATTGTGCCTTTGTGTTGGCTGCCCCAAACGTTACTCAGCACATAGTCCTGGACCTTGGAATGTGTCAGTCTGCAACACTTGGTCATCGACAGCTCTTTGCACCAGAAGACCAGCAAGTTCCAGGCAGACCAAAGAGTGTCTTTCACCAAGTTGATGGTCCTGCAGCAGCACTTGATGTTTATCTCTAAGTGTGTCCCTGGGAACAGCCCGTGAAGCACTGAGTCCTGCATCACGGAGCTGCTCGGGATGAACCTCGACAAAAGTCACTGTATCTATTTCCACACCTGCTTTGCGAAGGCACATTCCAGAAGGAGGTGAGCTATGGTCTGTTCCCCATTGCAGCCACCTTGAGAGCAGTGAACGGAGGCAATGAGACTCTGGGTGTGCATGAAGGATCTGACTGGGAGGGCCCTTCTCACCACCAGCCAAGCTACTCCTTGGTACTTGTTTGAAAGTTCTGGCAATGAGGCATTCTGCCAAATGAGTTTGACAGTCTGCCCGGGGAACCATCTGACAGTATCCACCATCTCCCTTTCCCCCAGGGCCTCGAGGATTTTGCATGCGGACCACACCCTGATGGACTTGTGGTCAAAGGTGCTTATCTGTACAAATGTTTCCACGAGGGACAGGTGGCATGGCACAGTCCAACTGAATGAAGCATTCCGTGGCAACATGGCCAGACCCATCCTTCGCAACACAGGGGACAGATAGAACCTCAGCACATAGTGACACTTGGTGTTTGTGTACCGAGGGTCTGTGCACAGCTTGATGCAGCCACATAAAAAAGGTGGCCATTGGGATGAGGGTGACATTGGGTAAATTTTTCCCCTTTTATCTCTGCGGACACAGTCCATTTTTGGCCTCCAGATAATGCAGAAGATAGCTCAGGTGACCCCCCCACCATGGTGCAGGAGCGGGGTACGGGCCAGACCTGTGCCTCATAGAGCAACACTGAGAGTGCCTCGCACTTGTGGAACAGGTTCTTACCTGCAGTGGAGAAGAAGTGTTGCTCCCACAGGCCCAGTTTCTGTTTCACCATGGCTACTCTGTCCTTCCAGTTTTTGATGGATGCCCCGGCCCCTCCGAACCATATCCCCTGCACCTTCAGGTAGTCTGACCTGATGGTGAAGGGGACAAAGGATCGTTTGGCCCAGTTCCCAGAGAACATGGCCTCACCCTTACTGCAATTTACTTTGGCTCCCGAGGCCAGCGCGAACTGGCCACAGATGCTCATCAGTCTGTGAACTGACAGCGGATCTGAGCAGACGATGCGACATCATCCATGTACAGGGAGGTTTTGACCTGAGTGCTTCTGCTGCCTGTGATTGTCACCCCCGCTTAGGCCTGCGTCCTTCCTGATGGACTAGGCAAAATGTTCGAAACAGCACACAAACAAAACAGGGGACAGAGTACAGCCCTGCCTGACTCCAGATTTGATCTGAGAACTTTCTGATTCTCACCCATTGATTGAAACTGCGTTACTAATGTTTGTGTAGAGCAGCTGGATCCAATTGTGGATACCCTCCCAAACCCATTTTGGAGAGTATGTCCATCATATAGGTGTGCGATGTTCTGTCAAAGGCTTCCTTCTGGTCCAGGCTGCTGAGGTAGGTATCCACCCCACAGTCCTGTACAAAGGTAATTGTACCTCTGAGCAGCGCAAGACTATCAGAGATCTTCCTGCCGGATACAGTGCAGGTCTGATTGGAGTGAATCACCAACTCCAGAGCAGACAATATTTCTTCAGTAACTGTAATGTTACCAGAATACATCTAACCCTGTGGCCAGTCTGTTGGTCAATGTACAGCTTGATTACCACTGTATTGTAAGGGTGTTAACACTGATGATTGAATATTCAGACCAGTGGGGGCAGAAAACCTGTTATTTCACATGTATGAAAATATTGGAGATAACTTTCTACGTTAGTGGGGTTCTTGTCCACTCGCTTTGCAAATCAGAAATTCAGGCGTACAATGTCCAAGATTTGCCAGCGGCTCATAAAATTACCCATATTTACCCAACTTGCACACGCTTTGGTGATGACACAGCTTGAGGTTTCTCAGGTCATTGGCATCTGAAGGAGCCATAGGTGCTGGTTATCCTCTGAGCAAACAACATTTTTATTTTGTCTATTTGTTTAGCACTATTGTCCAGAATACAATGTTCCACCAGATATAAGGTATTAATGGGTTTCACAGAAATATGTTATAAATTTACTTGTGCTCAGGAAAAAATGAGTATTCCGCATATGAAATAAAGACACTAATACCCCATTAATGGATTAATATCCTGTCTTCACATTTGCCTGTAGTATCGATCAGTTTTATTTCTTGAATGCCAACTTGAGTGCAGATTATGCGAAACGTAACGGTTGAGGTGCATGCACCACAACACATATCAGTACAAAATATGCCAGCTGCATGTAATGGTTGAGAAATCTAAATTAGATTTTACCTTTTTTTGATATAATATAGTGCAATATATTTGGACCTGTTGACTGTGAAAAATGTTGTACATTGATTTTTAGGGGATCTGAAAAGCTGAGCATCTATTGCACAGTAGCACAGGCAAAATCCAGTTACTATATGTAGTAGAACTGGTATATTATTAGGTTTTTTTTGGCTGACTGCCAATTGGACAAAGCTGTTCTGTAGTAGAGTTTATGGGTAGAAAAACCTGATCTGTTAAATGCTAAAGTTATTTTGACAGATTTACTTGCGGGTTAGAAATCATGTGAACAGCACACAGGTATCACAGCCAACTGGATTATACTTGAGTTCATGGCTGAGGCTGTGAGGCATCACTGAGGTCATCACTTCTTATACAGTTCAATGGTATATTCATAAAACACTTAGAAAAGGTTATTGAAAGGTATTTCATTTGTACAACTTCCCTCGGAGCTAAACTAGCAATGTTTTACTACAGCCTTTCAGTAAGAGGATATAGATAATTTGTGGATGAAATGTTTTCGATCTGGTTATTTTGTCATGACGCAACACTAAGATGTATCAGAATTGCGAGTTTCAGATCTTGGGCTAATTCCTCTACTTCTCAGATTATTACCAATAATGTCACTTGGAAGGCAGTTAATTCATGACTGCCAGTGCAATCCAATGACTGAGCTTCCACAGCCCTCTGGGATAGAGAATTCTAAAGATTCACAACCTCTGAGTAAAGAAATTTCTCCTCATCTTTGTCCTTAGTGGCTTTCCCCTTATTTTGAAATTGTGTCCCCTGGTTCTAGACTCCCCAACCAGGAGAAACATCTTACCTGCATCTACCCTGTCTATCCCTTTAAGTATTTTGTAGGTTTCAATGAGATCACCTCTCTTTCTTTGAAACCCTAGAGAATACAGGCCCAGTTTCCCCAATCTCTCTTCATAGGACAAAGTCCTGCCATCTTGGGAACAAGTCTTGTTGCACTCCCTCGATGGCAATAATATCCTTCTGAAGGTAAGGGGTCCAAAACTGCACACAATACTCCAGGTGCAGTCTAACCAAGGTTCTATACAATTGAAGCAAGACTTTGCTACTCCTGTATTCAAATCCTCTTGCGATAAAGGCTAAGATATCATTAGTCTTCCTAATTGTTTGCTGCACCTGCATGTTAGCTTTCAGTGGCTTACTGACAAGGACACTAAGGTCCCTTTGTACATCTTGAAGTGATGTTACTCATGAAGTAACTGAATATTTGATTTGTGTAAATTAAGGGGAACAGTAGCGTAGTGGTAATGTTACAATACTTGTAATCCAGAGACCGAAAATAAAGCTCTGGCGACACGAATGCAAATCCCACGATGGCAGCTGGTGAAATTTAATTTCAATTAATTTATAAATCTGGACTAAAAAGCTAGTCTCAGTAATGATGACCAAGAAACTAATAGATTGTTGTAAAACATCATCTAGTTCACTAATGCCCTTAAGGAAAGGAAATCTGCCGTCCTTACCTTACAGAATGTGGAGACAAACCACCCAGCATCAACCTTGGCAGCACAAATCATATCTTACAGCCAATGTCCCTGACTCCTCCATTATTAATGCTGGGTATACTCGGCCCTGTGGGACTGGGTCGGCCCGGACCTGCTGGAAGTATACAAGAGTATGCTCCTGGCCGGCAGCATGTCAGAGACCATGAGAAAAGGCATCATCACCCTCATTTACAAGCAGAAGGGGGAGAGGGCAGAAATCAGAAATTGGCGGCCCATCTCACTGCTTAATGTTGATTACAAGATTCTGTCCAAAGTCATAGCCAGTCGAGTCAAGTCTGCTCTGGAGTTGGTGATTCACCCCGATCAGACCTGTACTGTACCCGGCAGGAAGATCTCTGATAGTCTCGCGCTACTCAGGGATACGATCGCCTACGTACGGGACAGGAGGGTGGACACCTGCCTCATCAGCCTGGACCAGGAGAAGGCTTTTGACAGGATATCGCACACCTACATGATGGACGTGCTTTCCAAAATGGGGTTTGGGAAGGGAATCTGCAATTGGATCCAACTGCTCTACACAAACATCAGTAGCGCAGTGTCAATCAACGGGTGGGAATCTGAAAGTTTCCCGATCAAATCTGGAGTCAGACAGGGCTGTCCTCTGTCCCCGGTCTTGTTTGTTTGCTGTATTGAACCCTTTGCTGAGTCTATTAGGAAGGATGCGAGCATAAGAGGGGTGACAATCCCAGGCAGCGGAGGCACTCAGGTCAAAACCTCCCTGTACATGGATGACGTCGCCGTCTTCTGCTCGGATCCGCTGTCCGTGCGCAGACTGATGAGCATCTGCGACCAGTTCGAACTGGCCTCGGGACCCAAAGTTAACCACGGCAAGAGCGAGGCCATGTTCTTTGGGAACTGGGCTGACCGATCCTTTGTCCCCTTCACCGTCAGGTCAGATTACCTGAAGGTGCTGGGGATATGGTTCGGAAGGGCCGGGGCGTGCACCAAAACATGGGAGGAGCGAGTAGCCAAGGTACGACAAAAGTTGGGCATGTGGGGGCAGCGATCTCTCTCCATTGTGGGTAAGAACCTGGTCATCAGGTGCGAGGCGCTCACGTTGTTGCTCTACGTGGCGCAGGTCTGGCCCATACCCCACTCCTGCGCCGTGGCAGTCACCCGAGCCATTTTCCACTTCGTCTGGGGATCTAAAATGGACCGGGTCCGGAGGGACACGATGTTCAAATCTCTGGACATGGGCGGGAAAAATGTACCCAACGTGGCCCTCATCCTGATGACCACCTTCGTGTGCGGCTGCATCAAGCTATGTGTAGATCCCCAGTACGCAAACTCCAAGTGTCACTACGTGCTGAGGTTCTATCTGTCCCCGGTGTTGCGAAGGATGGGCCTGGTCACATTGCCGCGGAACGCTCCGTGCAGTTGGGCGGCGCCGTACCACCTATCCTTCGTGGAGCAGTTTCTGCGGAAAAACACCTTTGACCACCGGTCCATCAGGCTGTGGTCTGCACGGAATGTCCTCAAGGCCCTACGGGAAAAGGAAACGGTGGATCCTGTCGGATGGTTCCCCGAGCAGACCGTCAAAGTCATTTGGCGGAATGCCTCATCACCAGAACTTTCAAACAAGCACCAAGACGTAGCTTGGCTGGTGGTGAGAAGGGCCCTCCCCGTCAGATCCTTCATGCACACCCGAAGTCTCGCCCCCTCCGCACAGTGCCCCCGCGTTGGCTGTGGTGGGGAAGAGACGGTCGCACACCTCCTCCTAGAATGTGCCTTTGCAAAGCAGGTGTGGAAAGAGATGCAGTGGTTTTTGTCAAGGTTCATCCCAAGCAGCTCTGTAACACAGGAGTCTGTGCTCTACGGGCTGTTCCCAGGGACGCACACCGAGACAAACATCAACTGCTGCTGGAGGACTATCAATTCGGTGAAAGACGCCCTTTGGTCTGCCCGAAACTTGCTGGTCTTCCAGCGCAAAGAGTTGTCCACCACCGAATGTTGCAGACTGGCACATTCCAAGGTCCAGGACTACGTGCTGAGGGACGCATTAAAGCTTGGGGCAGCCGCAGCAAAGGCTCAATGGGGAAAGACCACAGTGTAAGGTTCCCCCACCAAGCTGGACTGAGGGGCTGGAACCATGGGAAGCCCCTCGAACTGTATCGTTAATATTCTCAATTGCTGTAAATGTAAAACTGTAATTGACATGACAATTGTGAAACGGAAGGGTTGGGAAGAAACTCATGACATTATTGAAAGAAACTGATCTCTTTTGCAATGTTTGTATTTTTTCGTGCTGTTTGGAAACTGTTTGGCAATGTAATTTTTACAGATTTTTATGAATAAAGTATATTTTGGAAAAAAAAAAAAAATTAATGCTGGGTATAATCCACTACGCGATGTGTTTCAACCTTAGACTATCTCACCAAGGTCAAAGCTGACCTACTGTTTCTGCAGGAGTGTGGAATGCCACACCTCAGCACCTACAGGCAATGGTTGCGATGGTGGTCCCAAGAGCCATCGATCTGGTCAGGGGATAATGATTCCCGTTCCTCCGGCCTGGGTATTCTGCTGCAGGGAGGTAACTTCACCATCTCTGAGGTTAAGGAGGTGATGGGCAGTCGCCTCCTGGTAGCAGATGTAATGTACAACAATGCTCCGCTCCGGTTGATCAATGTGTACACCCCGGTTCAATGCAGCGAGCGGCTGACCATCTTCCAGCAGCTCCCACTGCAGCTGGCGATGTCCAGGCCGGTCATTCTAGGCGGTGACTTCAACTGCATCATCGATGCAGCTGGATGATCCAGCAGTGACGACAGCAAACTGAATGCTATGTCCAGATTCCTAATGGAAATATTTAAAGATGCCAAACTACACGACGTTTTCAGCAAACCTGCAGATGGAGCGCAGCAGAGAGACACCTGGTCAAGATCAGGCGGGTCTGCCCATTCCAGGATTGACTTCCTGTTTGTATCCCTTGCTGTCACGGTCATATCCACCGCGTCAAGCTGGTGTTCTTCTCCAACCATTGCCTCTTACTGGTCGACTGTCACTTACAGGATGACCAGCTGGTTGGCAGGGGAACATGGAAGCTCAATGCTACACTGCTAACCCCAGAGAATGTTGAGGAACTCAAAAGGGATTACAAAGGTGGGAGAACCGTGAAACCCCTCTTTGAGTCAAGTCCTTCGAGACGAGTAAAACTCTCGGAAGCGATGGCTTACCGGTTGAGTTGTATTCACTGGTGGGAGGCGATCAAGGAGAACATCAAGAGGTTATTTATCTACAAAGGTGTTCAGAGGGCGAGAGAGAGACAGAGGGAAATGTCCCGACTCCAGAAAAGAATGCAAAAACTGCTCTGGCTGCAGTCGATGGGGGTCGAGGTCAAGGAGGATCTCCAAGAGTTGAAGAGCCAGTAGGCCTCGCTCTTTGCCACGGAGACCTCCAAGATCATCTTCCGGTCTGGAGTCCGCTCCATTGAGCAGGACGAGACATTCTCGCGTTGATTTTTCCAAAAGGTACTCGGAGAGAGCTCTGTGATCAGCAGCTTGAAGGAAGAGGATGGCTCCGTAACGCCTTCGCAGTCCGACATACTAAGGATCAGCAAATCCTTTTATGCCGGGCTGTACGACATGAAGCCCACAGACAGCAGAGCCTCCCAGTCCTTCCTGTCATCTATCACACAGGTCTTCAATGACAGCATGAGGGAGAGACTGGACAAGCTGCTTACTCTGGACGAGCTGACAAAGGACGTCAAGTCCTTCGAGACGAGTAAAACTCTCGGAAGCGATGGCTTACCGGTTGAGTTGTATTCGGCTCTGTGGGACTGAGTCGGCCCAGAACTGCTGGAAGTATACGGGAGTATGCTTCTGGCCAGTAACATATAAGAATCCACGAGGAAAGGCATCATTACCCTCATCTACAAGCGGAAGGGGGAGAGGGCGGAAATCAGAAATTGGCGGCCCATTTCACTGCTTAATGTTGACTACAAGATTCTGTCCAAAGTCATCACCAGTCGAGTCAAGTCTGCTCTGGAGTTGGTGATTCACCCTGATCTGACCTGCACTGTACTCGGCAGGGAGATCTCTGGTCTTGGGCTACTCAGGGATACGATCGCCTATGCATGGGACAGGAGGATGGACACCTGCCTCAACAGCCTGGACCAGGAGAAGGCTTTTGACAGGATATCGCATGCCTACATGATGGACGTGCTTTCCAAAATGGGGTTTTGGGAGGGAATCTGCAACAGGATCAAACTGCTCTACACAAACATTAGTAGCGCAGTCTCAATCAATGGGTGGGAATCAGAAAGTTTCCCAATCCAATCTGGAGTCAGACAGGGCTGTCCTCTCTCCCCTGTTTGCTGTATTGAACCCTTTGCTGAGTCTATTAGGAAGGATGCGAGCATAAGAGGGGTGACAATCCCAGCCAGCGGAGGCACTCAGGTTAAAACCTCCCTGTACATGGACGACGCCACCGTCTTCGCAGACTGACGAGCATCTGTGACCAGTTCAAACTGGCCTCGGGAGCCAAAGTTAATCACGGCAAGGGCGAGGCCATGTTCTTTGGGAACTGGGCTGACCGATCCTTTGTCACCTTCACCGTCAGGTCAGACTACCTGAAGGTGCTGGGGATATGGTTCGGAAGGGCCGGGGCGTGCACCAAAACCTGGAGGGAGCGAGTAGCCAGGGTACACCATAGGCTGAGCATGTGGGAGCAGTGATCTCTCTCCACTGTGGGTAAGAACCTGGTCATCAGGTGCGAGGCGCTCACGTTGTTGCTGTATGTGGCGCAGGTCTGGCCCATACCCCACTCCTGCGCTGTGGCGATCACCCGAACCATTTTCCGCTTCATCTGGGATTCCAAAATGGACTGGGTCCCGATGTACACAATGTTCCAACCTCTGGATAAGGGCAGGAAAAATGTACCTTACGTCGCCCTCATCCTGATGAGCACCTTCGTGTGCAGCTGCATCAAGCTGTGCGTAGATCCCCAGTACTCAAACACCAAGTGTCACTACGTGTTGAGGCTCTATCTGTCCCCGGTGTTGCGAAGGATGGGTCTGGTCACATTGCCGCGGAACGCTCCATCCAGTTGGACTGTGCCGTACCACCTATTCTTTGTGGAAAAGTTTCTGTGGGAAAACACCTTTGACCACCAATCCATCAGGCAGTAGTCTGCACAGAATGTCCTCAAGGCCCTACGGGAAAAGGAGATGGTGGATCCTGTCGGATAGTTCCCCGATGAGACTGTCAAAGTCATTTGGCAGAATGCCTCATCACCAGAACTTTTAAACAAGCACCAAGATGTAGCTTGGCTGGTGGTGAGAAGTGCCCTCCCCGTCAGATCCTTCCTGCACGCCCGGAGTCTCACCCCCTCCGCACAATGCCCTCGCGGTGGCTGTGGTGGGGAAGAGACGGGTGCCCACCTCCTTCTGGAATGTGTCTTTGCAAAGCAGGTGTGGAAAGAGATGCAGTGGTTTTTTGTCGAGGTTCATCCCAAGCAGCTCTGTAACACAGGAGTCTGTGCTCTACGAGCTGTTCCCGGGGACGCACACCGAGACAAACATCAACTGCTGCTGGAGGACCATCAATTCAGTGAAAGATGCTCTTTGGTCTGCCCGAAACTTGCTGGTCTTCCAGCGCAAAGTAATGTCCACGACCGAGTGTTGCAGACTGGCATATTCCAAGGTCCAGGACTACGTGCTGAGGGACGGACTAAAGTTTGGGGCAGCCGCAGCAAAGGCTCAATGGGGAAAGACCACTGTGTAAGGTCCCCCCACCAAAGTGAACTGAGGGGCTGGATCCATGGAAAACCCCTCGGCTGTATCCAGAAAATATGGGTTTGCTGCAAAATGTACATGGCATGCAAAATGAAATGGAAGGGTTGTGAGGCAACTCACTCCTGTATTAAAGGAAACTGACCTCCTTTGCACTCTTTGTATGGTCAACTTGGTGCTGTTTTGAACTGTTTTGTAATGTATTGTTTAACACATTTTTATGAATAAAGTATATTTTGGAAATAAAAAAATCTAAAGTGTCCCACCAGCAGGACAGACTCAGCAGAGCTGGTGGCACAGTGCAATACAGTTGGGCCAGGGTGGTCCTGGGAGTCCTCAACATTGGCTCCGGACCCCATGACGTCTCATGGCATCAAGTCAAACATGGGCAAGAAAACCCTGCTAATTACCACCTACTCACCGATGCTCAGCTTGGCCAAGGCCACTCTGCTCCAGACCTCATGACAGTCTTGGTCCACATGACTACATGCTAAGCAGTGGAAGCAGCATACGATAGACAGCAAGGTGATCCCACAACCAACAGATCAGATCAAAGCTCTGCAGTCCTGCCTCATCCAGTTGTGAATGGTGGTGGACAATTAAACAACTAACCAGAGGATGAGACTCCACAAACGTCCCCATCCTCAGTGATGGGGGAGCCCAGCACATCAGTGCAAAAGACAAGGCTGAAACATTTGCAACAATCTTCAGCCAGGAAATGCTGAGTGGATGATCCATCTTGGCCTCCTTTTGAGGTTCCTGGCATCACAATTTCCAATCTCCACACAAATCGATTCACTCCATGTGATATGAAGAAACGGTTGAAGGTACTGAATACAGCAAAGGCTCTGGACCCTGACTGCTTCTGAAGACTTATTCTCCAGAACTAGCTGCATTGCTGCATCCAAGCTGTTCCAGTACAACAACAACTCGAGCATCTACCTGGCAATGTGAAAAATTGTCCAGCCATGTCCTGTCCACAGAGAGCAGGACAAATCCAATATGGCCAATTACTGCCCCATCAGCCTACTCAATCATCAGCAAAGTGATGAAAGGTGTCGTCGATAGTGCTAGCAAACAACATTTACTCAGCAATAACCTGCTCATCGATGCTCAGTTTGGGCTGTGCCAGGACCACCCAGCTCCAGACCTCATTACAGCCTTGATCTAATTATGGGCAAAAGAACTGAATTCCAGAGGACAGGTGAGAGTGACTGCCCTCGAAATCAAGGCAGGTAATGGCCATCTCCAACAGGAGAGAATCTAACCATCTTCCCTTGGCATTAAATGGCATTACGATCACTGAATGCACCACTATCAACATCCTGGGGGGTTACTATTGACCAGAAACTGAACGGGACCAGCCATATAAATACAGTGGCTGCACGAGTAGGTCAGAGGCTGGAAATTCTATGGTGAGTGACACACCTCCTGACTCCCCAAAGCCTGTCCACCATCTACAAGGCACATGTCAGGAGTGCTGGATGAGTGCAACTCCAACAACACTCAAGAAGCTTGACAACATCCAGGACAAATCAAGCCACTTGATCAGCACCGCATCCACCACCTTAAACATTCACTCCCTCCACCACTGACACAACGTGGCAGCGGTGTGTACCATCTACAAGATGCACTGCAGCATTCGCCAAGGATCCTTCAACAGCACCATCCAAACCCACGATCTCTACCACGTAGAAGGACAAGGGCAACAGACGCATGCTAACACCACCACCTGCAAATTTGCCTCCAAGCCACACACCATCCTGACCTGGAACTATATTGCTGTTCCTTTACTGTCACTGGGTCAAAATACTGGAACTCCCCTCCTAACAGCACTGTGGGTGTACCTGCAGTGGTTCAAGAAGGCAGCTCACCACCACTATCTTTTCAGGGGAAATTAGGAAAGGGCAACAAATGCTGCTCTTGGAGGCAAGCTCACATCCCATAATTTTTTTTAAAAATCTGCCATGGAAGGGTAGCAGAGCAGGCACTGATGACCTCTCCCCCTCATCCCATCAGAATAACTTGGGTTAGGCATAATCACCTAATTGAAATGCTAGCAAGGAATGCCCATTCTATTATAGGCACTAGGGATGCATGGTGGCAGGAAAGTAGTGCACACTAGCTGGTCTCCCAGCAGCTGGCATCATTGACACAAATTTTCAAGCCCCTTTATATTGCTGAAAAGGCCACTTTTTTGAACGGGAACCCAGGCCAGGTCCAAAGCCTGGAACCTCCCAACCTCCCAGCCTGGTCCATTTCAGCTTCTAAGTAAATCTGTATGCTGGGTACATCCAGCGTCCAGGTCTTCTGGCATTAGGGAGGTCAAGGCTGAGGGCAAGGAAACCCCTTGCATGGGAATTCCCTCATGCTGACTCCACCTCTTCTGGAATCATGGTTCAAACTGGTCCATTATTTTGAGTGGTCACCGCATTGAAATAAATTGCATGTAATGAAATTGCTGAATTTGTCATTAAGATGAATTAATCTCGTCCCAGCTATTTAGCGCTGGTTAAGGCTGGTTGTAAGGACTCTTTTAATGACATGGTTCTTGGTCCTGACATGACATGACACTTAGCGTAGATCACGATGTACAAGTCAACCCAGCGTATAAGATGACCCCATTTTTCCAGCCCCAATGTTATATTTTTGCATATACTTGGTGTATATTTGACCTCCCCTTTTCAGCCATGACATGCTATACTTGCATGAGTAGTCAGTCTCAATTTGTTGCCCCACAAATGCATGTTTCACTTACCTTGTAACTGGGTGCAAGGGATCAAGCAGGTGATACGGGCTGTGCTGTGAAGAAGCGCAGACGTTTAAGACACACCCATACCGAGCAGACCCCATGTGGTGAAGGATGATGAGAAATGGGTCCTCCAGCAAGATGAATGAAGTATGAAGCTGGTTTTAAGCTAAAAGTCATAACATTTGCAAATTCATCAAGTAACTGTGCTGCAGCGAGGGAATGCGGCATAAAGGCCAGCTTGGGTCTGCAAAAATAAACCTACCCGAGCCCGACAGAACCACATCCAACCCGAGCCCAACCCGGCCCGAGTCCTTCCATTTTTTTCCCGTGCCAGACCCATCCTGACCCAATCATCAGTTAACTTACCTTCTGTTTTTCACTTCATTGCTGATCTGCACAAGCTTAAAATAACTGTAACAAAACCACGTTTCTGGTCCAAAAATTAAATTAACAGTGGAGCCACTTACCTGTCACAGAGCGTGTCCGACCCGGCCCTACCTGAGCCCGAATGCCGGACCCAGAAGTGTGACCTGACTTGATCTGAACCCGACACATGTCGTCGGGTTGAAGAAATAACACCCAGATTGCAGTTATACCAGAGGGTCTAATGTCTGAAATTCAACCTTTGGATGTGTGCCTCAACAAGCCATTCAAGGATCATGTTTGCGCCGAATGGAATGGATGGTTGATGGAGAAAAAACCTTCACAAAGTGTCGAAATATCGTGAAGCCCTGCTTGATATGTTGTGTGGTTTCGTCAGCAAATCATGGGATGCATAAACTGTCATCAGATCGTTCAAAAAATGTAGAATATCCAATTCAATCGATGGAGAGGAAAATGATTTATTGTTGAGGGTTGATTATGAAACTGAAAGCGCCACATCTGATCCACAGTGGGATCCTTACGATGATGCCATTGTCAAAGTGACTCGGGATGAATTCAATTAAGTCTTTGCAGCGGATGCCGAAGACAGTGAATTTGATGGGTTTTAAAATGCTTTGATTTTGGTTAAAGGTATCTTGGTAGAATTATTTTATTCAATAAACCATGCCACATTGAGTTTATATGAATTACCGGTGTTATGTTTTTATTACACATTTCAAATTCTGACCACTCACACCAGCAGATCACATTTTATACTTGACGTATAAGATGTCACCCATTTTTGGAACGATATTTGGAGGCTTCAAAGATTGACTTATATGCCACAATCTAGAGTAACCATGCAGGTCGAGAAAGACACGAATGAAACTGCTGAGTCTCACTCCAGCAGGTAGTGAATTGTTTTTAGAGATTTTTTAAAAAATGCCTTCTCCTTGGTAATTTCTTTGTGCCAATCTTGCCATCCAAACTCCTGTTATTGTTGGAAGTTTATATTTTTCAAGATGTAAAGCTGTTTCGACACCCAGCAATGCAAATTTGATAGATTTCTTTCAGAAAGTAATTTTGGGAATGGTGTATGAATAATTTGAAATGTGATGTGGTAAATGTAGTATTCCTGGGAGGAAAAAGGTAACCTCAGACCTATGGTTCCTGAAGCTCTCCACCACTGGGATTCTCCTCACTTCATGTCTGTGTCTGTTGTAGACTAATTGATAGAGATTGATTACTATGATTAGTCAAGAACTCATTATTATTGTATTTTGCAACTACCATGTGATCTCTTGAGCATCCCCAATTTTACTTTTTAAACTCCTTTTGCAGGGGATTAGAAGGAGAGGATTTACACACAGCAAACACAAGAGAAATGTTTGTCTCTTCTGAATTTCTATCCTAGGACTGACAGCATCACACTTTAGGAGGGAAGTGAAGGCATTAGAGAAAGTGCAAAAAGATTGCCAGCCAATGATTCCAGGGATGAGGAACTTCAGTTACGTAGATAGATTGGAGAAGAGAAGTTTAAGAAGAGTTTGATAGAAGTATTCAAAATCATGAGGGGTTCTGGACAGAATAGATAGGGAGAAATTGTTTCCATTGGTGGAAGGATTGCGAACCAGAAGGCATGAGGAACAACTTCTTCACACAGCGGGTGGTTAGGATCTGGAATGCACTGCCTAAGTGTGGTGGAGGCAGGTTCAATCGAGGCATTCAAGAGCGAATTGGATTGTTATCTAAAAAGGAGGAATGTGCAGGGCTACGTAGAGGAGTGGCACTTGGTGAATTGATCCTTCAGAGAGCCAGCACAGATATGATGGGCTGAATGGCCTCCTTCTTTGCTGGAACCATTCTATGATTCTAATGGTTCGACCACTGGCAGCTGTGCCTTCAGCTGCCTATGGCCCTGCGCTCTGGAATTCCTTTGCAAAAGCTCTCAGCCTCTTTATATCTCTCTCCTCTTTTAAGATACTCCTTAAAACCTACATCCTTGACCAAGCTTTCGGTCATCTGCCCTCATATCTCCTTATGAGGCTTGATGACAAATTTTGCCCCCAGTAATGCTCCTGTGAAGCATCTAGGGACATTTTACTAAGTTAAAGGTGCTTGATAAATATAAGTTGTTGTTGTAGATGCTGAAGCTGATGGGCCTTGGTCTTTTTTGACTAGCAATTCCCATGCTCTTATCAAAGCAGTTCTCCTGTTCCTGACCATGACGGATGGGTCGCTAACTCTATACTTCAAGGGTCAAAAATGTTTGCACTTTACAAACACTGACCCTGCCATTCACTCATTAACTTCTCAAGGACCAATACAACAATTTCCAAACACAACTGGCTACAATGTCTCCTTCTTCCACTTATTCTTTTAAATTATTTTCTAACTCTTCCTTTCTATCTCTTTTTTTTCCCTCTTCCTCTCTTAATCCACTCTTTCCTTTCCCTCACTTTATGTATTGAATTTGTCTGTAATTCACCCTATTTCCTTCTCCTTTATTTGCTCTGTTTCTTTATCATTGGTTAAGGAGATAGGCCACTGGGCCCAAAATTCTTGAGGTTCCAAGTGTGACGTTGATATCTCTGCACCATTATTCATTTGCATTTCCAAGAATTCATAGTCCAAATATAGTGCAATATGAAAGGTGAGGTAAAAAATCCAATCAAAATCACTTTCCACAAGATGCAGCAACTTAATGTTTGGCCCATTATCTTTTCATCAGCCATGATTGCTACACAAGCACACACCTCTGAGTAGTAGCGGGCCCCATCCCCCACTCTAAGGGAGTAACATCAGTGACTGTTGCCTGTCCAAAATGGTTACATGAACTCTATTTAAACGTTTCACAACGAATTCGCCACAACCAGGTTTTTTAAATTCGTTCATGGTATGTGGGCGTCGCTGGCTAGGCCAGCATATATCGCCCATCCCAAATTCCCCTTGAAAAGGTGGTGGCGAGCTGCCTTCTTGAACTGCTGCAGTCCATGTGGGGTCGGTACACCCACAGTGCTGCTAGGAAGGGAGTTCCAGGATTTTGACCCAACAACAGTGAAAGAAGGGCAATAGAGTTCCAAGTCAGGATGGTGTGTGGCTTGGAGGGGAACTTGCAGGTAGTGGTGTTCCCATGCATCTGCTGTCCTTGTCCTTCTAGGTGGTAGTGGTCACGGGTTTGGAAGATGCTGTCAAAGGAGCCTTGGTGTGTTGCTGCAGTGCATCTTGGAGATGGTATACACTGCTGCCACTGTGTGTCAGTGGTGGAGGGAGTGAATGTTTGTGGATGGGGTGCCAATCAAGCAGTCTGCTTTGTCCTGGATGGTGTTTTGCTTCTTGAGTATTGTTGGAGATACACTGATCCAGGCAAGTAGAGAGTATTCCATCACACTCCTGATTTGTGCCTTGTAGATGGTAAACAGGCTTTGGGGAGTCAGAAGGTGAGTTACTTGCCACAGGATTCCTAGCCTCTGACCTGCTCTTGTAGCCACGGTATTTATATGGCTATTCCAGTTCAGTTTCTAGTCAATGGTATGAGGGTATCCTCAATGTGAAGACAGGACTTTGTCTCCACAAGGACTGTGCGGTGGTCACTCCTACCAATACTGCCATGAACAGATGCATCTATGGCAGACAAACTGGTGAGTACGAGGTCAAATATATTTTTCCTCTTGTTGGTTCCCTCACCACCTGCCGCAGACCCAGTCTAGCAACTATGTCCTTTAGGAGTCGGTCAGCAGTGGTGCTACCGAGCCACTCTTGGTGATGGACATTGAAGTCTCCCAGACTGAGTGCATTCTGCGACCTTACCACCTCAGTACTTCCTCCAAGTGCTGTTCAACATGGAGGAGTATTGATTCATCAGCTGAAGGGGGCAGTAGGTGGTAATCAGCAGGAGGTTTCCTTGCCCATGTTTGATCTGATGCCATGAGATTTCATGGGGTCTGGAGTCGATGTTGAGGACTCCCAGGGCAACTTGGAGCTTCCCAGTGTCAGGCCACTCATTGAATACTTCCGTGTCACATTACTCCTTCCAAAGTTTGCACTGGAGTGCTGACTTGGGTTGCATTAGAGTGCTATAGTGGAAGTTTGGTAACTGAGGAAGTTCAGTAAGGAGGGAGTGAGGAGCTCCTTTCATTTCCTACCTGTCCTCAGAGTGAGGGGAGCCGAAAGCTTCCAAAGAGCACAGCTGACTGGGAGAAGACTTGGAGGGCGGAGTTCCAGACCAGGAAGTATAAAAGAACTTACCTCTGGTAAAAAAAAAGCTGAAAGTGATGTCACAGGAAAGCTGTGACCTGATTGGCTGGTAGGGATTTTTTTTTACTGAATTTGAAAATAAGACATTGATAAAAATTGATTAAAACCCTAATTAACTAACTAATAAGTAGAGTAACTAAACCAGAGGGAGGAGATTACTGTATTTAGTTAGCATTTAATATTTATAGTAGGAATCTAGCACTTGGGACCATATAGTTAATTATAACAATTTAGTCAGGATTTAATAAGTATTTATTTTAAATTAATTTATTAATTAGTGCTAGAAATGTCAGTTAGAGGGGTGAAGTGCCTCACCTGTGAGATGTGGGAGGTCCGTGACGCTTCCAGCGTACTGGACGACTATGTCTGCAGGAAGTGTACCCAGTTGCAGCTCCTCAAAGACTGCATGGATCGGTTGGAGCGGCAACTGAATGCACTTAGGAGCATGCAGGTGGTAGAAAGTGTCATAGACAGGAGTTTTAGAGAAGTAGTTACACCCAAGGTGCAGGCAGATAGATGGGTGACCGCTAGAAGGGGCAGGCAGTCAGTGCAGGAATCTCCTGTGGCTATCCCCCTCTCTAACAAGTATACTGTTTTGGATACTGTTGGGGGCGGGTGGCCTATCAGGGGAAAACAGCATCAGCCAGAGCAGTGGCACCACATCTGGCACTGTTGTTCAGCAGGGAGGGACAAAGTGCAGTAGAGCAATAGTTATAGGGGCCTCTGTAGTCAGGGGCACAGATAGGTGCTTCTGTGGATGTGAAAGAGACTCCAGGATGGTATGTGAAATAAATGAGGGGGAACTGGTAAATAAGGCCAGTAAGACAAAGAGGAAGAGCAGGCAGGGAGATGTTGAGGAGCACAGTGGGACTGGTGGTCTGAAGTGCATTTGTTTCAATGTGAGAAGTATAACCGGTAAGGCAGATGAACCTAGAGCTTGGATTAGTACTTGGAACTATGATGTTGCTATTACAGAGACTTGGTTGAGGGAAGGACAGGATTGGCAGCTAAATGTTCCAGGATTTAGAAGCTTCAGGCGGGATAGAGGGGGATGTAAAAGGTGTGGGGGTAATGCATTACTTGTTAAGGAGAATATCACAGCTGTACTGCGGGAGGACACCTCGGAGGGGTCGTGCAGCGAGGCAATATGGGTGGAGCTCAGGAATAGGAAGGGTGCAGTCATGATGTTGGGGGTTTACTACAGGCCTCCCAACAGCCAGCGGGAGGTAGAGGAGCAGATATGTAGACAGATTTTGGAAAGATGTAAAGGTAACAGGGTTGTACTGGTGGGTGATTTTAACTTCCCCGATATTGACTGGGACTCACTTAGTGCTAGGGGCTTGGATGGGGCAGATTTTGTAAAGATCATCCAGGAGGGCTTCTTGAAACAATATGTAGAGAGTCCAATGAGGGATGGGCTGTACTGGACCTGGTATTGGAGAATGAGCCCGGCCAGGTGGTCCAAGTTTCAGTAGGGGTGCATTTCGGGAACAGTGACCATAATTCCGTAAGTTTTAAGGTACTTGTGGATAAGGATACGAGAATTCCTCGGGTGAAGATGCTAAATTGAGGGGAAGGCAAATTATAACAATATTAGGCAGGAACTGAAGAATTTTGATTGGGGGCGGCTGTTTGAGGGTAAATCAACATCTGACATGTGGGAGTCTTTCAAACGTCAGTTGATTAGAATCCAGGACCATCATGTTCCTGTGAGGAAGAAGGATAAGTTTGGCACGTTTCGGGAACCTTGGATAACGTGGGCCTAGTCAAAAAGAAAAAGGAAGCATTCGTAAGGGCTGGAAGGCTAGGGGCAGACAAATCCCTAGAGGAATATAAAGACAGTAGGAAGGAACTTAAGCAAGGAGTCAGGAGGGCTAAAAGGGGTCATGAAAAGTCATTGGCAAACAGGATTTAGGAAAATCCCAAGGCTTTTTATATGTATATAAAGAGCAAGAGGGTAACCAGGGAAAGGGTTGGCCCACTCAAGGACAGAGAAGGGAATCTACGTGTGGAGCCAGAGGAAATGGGCGAGGTGCTAAATGAGTACTTTGCATCAGTATTTACCAAAGAGGAGGACTTGGTGGATGATGAGCCTCGGGAAGGGAGTGTAGATAGTCTGTCATATCATTATCAAAAAGGAGGTGTTGGGTGTCTTGCAAAGCATTAAGGTAGATAAGTCCCCAGGGCCTGATGGGATCTACCCCAGAATACTGAGGGAGGCAGGGAAGAAATTGCTGGGGCCTTGACAGAAATCTTTCCATCCTCATTGGCTACAGGTGAGGTCCCAGAGGACTGGAGAATAGCCAAAGTTGTTCCTTTGTTTAAGAAGGGTAGCAAGGATAACCCAGCAAATTATAGTCCGGTGAGCCTCATGTCAGTGGTAGGGAAATTATTAGAAAGGATTCTTCGGGACAGGATTTACTCCCATTTGGAAACAAACGAACTTATTAGTGAGAGGCAGCATGGTTTTGTGAAGGGGAGGTCGTGTCTTACTAATTTGATTGAGTTTTTTGAGGAAGTGACGAAGATGATTGATGAAGGAAGGGCAGTGGATGTTATCTATGTGGTCTTCAGTAAAGCATACTGGTACAAAAGGTGAAGCCACACGGGATCAGAGGTGAGCTGGCAAGATGGATACAGAACTGGCTCTGTCATGGAAGACAGAGGGTAGCAGTGAAAGGGTGCTTTTCTGAATGGAGGTGTGTGACTAGTGGTGTTCAGCAAGGATCAGTGCTGGGACCTTTAATGTTTGTAGTATATATAAATGATTTGAAGGAAAATGTAGCTGGTCTGATTAGTAAGTTTGCGGATGACACAAAGGTTGGTGGAGTTGCAGATAGCGTTGCGGATTGTCAGAGGATACAGCAGGATATAGATCGGTTGGAGACTTGGGCGGAGAAATGGCAGATGGAGTTTAATCCGGACAAATGTGAGGTAATGAATTTTGGAAGGTCTAATGCAGGTGGGAAGTATACAGTAAATGGCAGAATCCTTAGGAGTATTGACAGGCAGAGAGATCTGGGCGAACAGGTCCACAGGTCACAAAGTGGCAACGCAGGTGGATAAGGTAGTCAAGAAGGCATACGGCATGCTTGCCTTCATCGTTCGGAGCATAGAGCATAAAAATTGACAAGTCATGCTGCAGCTGTACAGAACTTTAGTTTGGCCACACTTAGAAGATTGCGTACAATTTTGGTCGCCACACTACCAGAAGGACGTGGAGGCTTTGGAGAGGGTATAGAAGAGTTTTACCAGGATGTTGCCTGGTCTGGAGGGCCTTAGCTATGAGGAGAGGTTGGATAAACCCGGATTGTTTTCACTGGAATGACGGAGGTGGAGGGGCAACATGATAGAGGTTTACAAAGTTATGAGCAGCATGGACAGAGTGGATAGTCAGAAGCTTTTTCCCAGGGTGGAAGAGTCAGTTACTAGGGGACATAGGTTTAAGGTGCGAGGGGCAAAGTTTAGAGGGGATGTGCGAGACAAATTCTTTACACAGAGGGTGGTGAGTGCCTGGAACTTGCTGCCGGGGGAGGTGGTGGAAGCAGGTATAATAGCGACGTTTAAGAGGCATCTTGACAAATACATGAATAGGATGGGAATAGAGGGATACGGTCCCCGGAAGTGCAGAAGGTTTTAGTTTAGGCAGGCATCAAGATCGGTGCAGGCTTGGAGGGCCGAATGGCCTGTTCCTGTGCTGTACTGTTCTTTGTTCTTTGTAAAGTGCATCACCTCACACATTTCAGGGTTAAATTCCATCTGCCACTTTTCTGTCCATTTGACCATCCCGTCTATATCTTCCTGTACCCCAAGACACTCAACCTCACTGTTAACCACTCGGCCAATCTTTGTGTCATCCGCGAACTTACTGATCCTACCCCACACATAGTCATCTATGTCGTTTATATAAATGACAAACAATAGGGGACCCAGCACAGATCCCTGTGATACGCCACTGGACACTGGCTTCCAGTCACTAAAACAGCCGTCTGTCATCACTCTCTGTCTCGTACAGCTAAGCCAATTTTGAATCCACCTTATCAAGTTACCCTGTATCCCATGTGCATTTGCTTTCTTGATAAGTCTCCTAAGTGGGACCTTGTCAAATGCTTTGCTGAAATCCATGTAAACTACATCAACTGCACTACCCTCATCTACACACCTGGTCACATGCTCAAAAAATTCAATCAAATTTGTTAGGCATGACCTCCCTCTGACAAAGCCATGCTGACTATTCCGAATCAAATTTTGCCTCTCCAAGTGGAGATAGATTCTCTCCTTCAGAATTTTCTTCAATAGTTTCCCTACCACTGACGTAAGACTCACTGGTCTGTAGTTTCCTGGCTTATCTCTACAACCTTTCTTAAATAGTGGGACCACATTAGCTGTTCTCCAGTACTCTGGCAACTCCCCCGTGGCCAGAGTGGAATTAAAAATTTGGGTCAGAGCCCCTGCAATCTCCACCCTCTCCTCCCACAGCATCCTCAGACACAAATTGTCTGGACCTGGAGATTTGTCCACTTTTAAGCCTGCCAAAACCTCCAATACCTTGTCACTCCCTATGACAATTTGCTCAAGAACCTCACAGTCTCTCTCACTGAGTTCCATATCTACATCCTCATTCTCTTGGGTGAAGACAGATGTGACGTATTCGTTCAACACCCTACCAATGTTCTCTGGCTCCACCCACAGATTTCCCCCTTGGTCCCTAATGGGTCCTTCTCTTTCCCTGGTTATCCTCTTCCCATTGATATACTTATAGAATATCTTGGGATTTTCCCTCCTTTTACCAGCCAGAGCTTTCTCATATCCCCTCTTTGCTCTCCTAATTGCTTTCTTAAGCTCCATTCTACACTTTCTGTACTCCACTAATGCTTCTGTTGATTTGCTGTCCTTGTATTTGCTAAAAGCCTCTCTTTATCCATCTCATCGTACCCTGAATGTTTCTGGTCATTCATGGTTCTCTGGGCTTGTTGCTCCTACCTATTACCCTAGAGGGAACATGTTGGGCCTGTACCCTCCCCATTTCCTTTTTGAATGCCCCCCACTGCTCTTCTGTAGATTTCCCGACAAGTAACTGTTTCCAGTCTACCTTGGCCAGATCCTGCCTTATTTTATTAAAATTCGCTCTCCCCCAATCCAAAACCTTTTTTTTTTGCAACTTGTCTATTTCTTTCTCCAAAACAAGCTTAAATTATACCATGTTGTGGTCGCTATCACCAAAATGCGCCCTCACCAACACATCAACTACCTGTCCAGCTTCATTCCCCAGAATTAGGTCCAGCACTGCACCCTCCCTTGTTGGATCCTCTACATATTGAGTTAAAAAGTTCTCCTCTATACATTTTAAGAACTCCACTCCATCTAAGCCCTTAATGTGATGACTATCCCAATTAATGTTGGGAAAGTTGAAATCACCTAAGATAATTACCCTATTATTATTTTTACACACCTCTGCGAATTGTGCACATATATGCTCCTCAATTTCCTGCTGACTATCTGGGGGTCTATAATAAACACCTAACAATGTGGCTGTCCCTTTTTTATTCCTAAACTCTACCCATAAAGCTTCATTTGATGCCCCCTCCAAGATATCATCTCTCCTTACTGCAGTAACTGACTCCTTAACTAATATTGCAATGCCCCCTCCTCTTTTACCCCCTCCTCTGTCTCGCCTGAAGATTCTATATCCCAGGATATTGAGCTGCCAATCCTGCCCCTCCCTCAACCATGTCTCCATGAAGGCTACTATATCACAATTCCACATGTCAATCCTTGCCCTTAACTCATCCGTTTTACCTGTAATACTCCTGGCATTAAAGTAGAGGCCATCCATCCTGGTCTTACTCCCTTGAAACTTACTTCTGCTGTATTCGCTCTGACTTGTTTGCTTTCCTGTGTTTAGCTGTGTCCCTATTCTGCTCGGAGGCTGCGTCCCCTCCCCCTGCCAAATTAGTTTAAACTCCTCCCAACAGCACTAGCAAACCCACCAGCAAGGACGTTAGTCTCCCTCTGGTTCAGATGTGGACCGTCCAGCTTATCATTACATTCTCTTATTTTTTATACTCGTTCCTGGGATGTGAGTGATGGTAATGCTGTTGAACCTCAAGGGGAGATGGTTAGATTCTCTCTTGTTGGAGATAGTTATTGTCTGGCACTTGTGTAGTGCTAATGATACTTGCCACTTATCAGCCAAAGCCTGAATGTTATCCAGGTCTTACTGCATGCAGCCACAGACTGCTTCAGTATCTGAGGACTTGCAAATGGTACTGAGCACGGTGCAATCATCAGCAAACATTCCACTTCTGACCATATGTTGGAGGGTAGGTCATTGATGACGTAATTGAAGATGGTTGGGCCTAGGACACTACCCTGAGGAACTCGTGCAACAATGTCCTGGGGCTGAGATGATTGGCCTCCAATAACCACAACCCTTGGGGATGAGGATTTTTTTCTATAGATGACTATTTTTCATTTATAACTATTTATATGCTTATTTAAATTACACAATACCAAGAGGATTATCACACAAAGGTTCTTGGTATGGCACTCTTAAGGGACTTACACAATTTAATGCCACTACATTGTTATTATAATGTAAAAATTCTTCCAATGTGACCCAAGAGTAGTTAATAACAATAATTAACACTGTTGTTAGACTGTTGTTCAATATCATATAGCCATTGTCTGAGTAAATCAGTATCACATTGCAAAGTAAAAGTGTGTAAAATCTTCCAATGAGTCATATGTCACCTTCTCAGTTCATTCAGGATATCACGCCTAACATTCCCACACAATTATAATCACGATATTACTTCCTATTGCTTCATCCTCTAAGATTATTTGCCACTTGAAAAATAACAACTTGCATTTATATAGTGACTTAAATGTAGCAGAATATCTGAAACTGAAAGTGCTGTTGAAAATGTAGGTTTTAAGATGATTTTTGAAGGGAGGATGAGCTGTACAAAAGCAGAGGGATTTGGGGAAAGAATGCCAGAATATGGGAGAAAGAAGTCTGAAATCTGTTCCATCGAGGGTAGAGTAGTGGGAAGCGAGACACAGCAGACCAGAGTCATAACACTGTTGGATACAGGTAGCAACATGGGCTGCAGAAGGTCGCAGAAGTAGGGAAGAGAGAGACCATGGAGGATTTGAAGATAAGGATAAGGATTTTGAAATCATGTGCCAAGGAATGGGACGCCTATGGAAGTTTACAAAGATTGTGGAGGTAGGGAAGTAGGATGGAATGTGACTGGTGGAGTTCTGAATGAGTTGGAGATTATGACTTGGATATTGGAATACAGAGTCAAATTTCATTATTTACCAGTGATACCAAACATGGAGGTGTGGCAGACAGTGAAGATGATACCAATTAATTGCAACAGGACATAGATAGTCTCACAGAATAAGTATACAAGTAGCAGATGGAATTTTTTACAGAGAAATGTGAGGTGATGCCTTCTGGCAAAAGAGATAGGGAGAAACAAAATAGACTAAATGGCACAGTTCTAAAGAGTGTGCAGGAATAGAGGGACCTGGGGGTTCATGTGGATCAATCTTTAAAGATGGCAGGACATACTGAAAGAGTAATTGGTAAAGCATGTGGGATCTCGGGATTCATAAATAGAGGTATTGAGTACAAAAGCAGGGAAGTTATGCTGAACCTGTATAAAGATCTGGTTCGGCCACAACTTGAGTATTGAGTTCTCGTCCCCACACTTTAGGAAGGATGTGAGGGTCCTTGAGAGGGTGCAGAGGAGATTTACCAGAATGGTTCCCAGGGATGAGGGATTTTAGCTACAAGGTTAGGTTGGAGAAGCTGAGGTTGTTCTTCTTGGAACAAAGGAGATTGAATTGAGATTTGATAAAAGATGTAAAAGATTCTGACAGGATTGGATAAGATAGACAAGGAAAAGCTATTCCCATTAGTTGCTGGTACAAGGACTAAACGACACAGATTTAAGGTTTAGGGCAAGACATGCAGAGGGAATGTGAGGAAGACCTTTTTTACGCAGCGAGTGGTAATGACCTGGAACTCGCTGCCTATAAGGGTGGTGGAAGCAGAGATGGTGAATGATTTCAAAAGGAAATTGGATGGGCACTTGAAGGAAATAAACTTACAGTGCTACGAGAATGGAGTGGGGGGAATGGAACTGATGGGATTGCTCGACAAAGAGCCGGCATGGACTCGATGGGTCGAATAGCCGCCTTCTGTGCTGTATGGCTCTATGACTCTCGGTAGGGTGGAGCTCAAGAAGTAAGCATACAGACCATTGGAAGAGTTAAGACTGGAGTTTTCTAAAGCAAGGGAAGAGTTTAGGTGATATTCACTCTCACTCTGCTTCAAGCAATAGGCAACAGAGAATTGAAATACAAAGATCTGGATAGATTGGGAAAGTGGGCTGATGAGTGGCAAATACAATTAATGTGAACAGATGTAAGGTCATGAGACCGGGGAAAAGAAAGCTGTGGGCATATAAATTAAATGCCTATAGACTACAGGACACAACACAGGAGGTGGACCTAGGGGTGTTGTTGAATAGTTCAGTGAAACTTGCATTGCAGGTTGGGGGTTGCAGCAACAGTAAGAAAAGCTAACCAGATCTTGGGATATAAAGAGAGAGAGATGGAGGTGATAATGAGTCTATACAGCATACTGGTACAGCAACACCTAGAACACTGTGTATAATTTAGAGTAAGGATATCTGGGCATTGGAAACAAAGCAGAGTAAGATAGCCAAATTAACATCCGGCTCTGAGGAGTAGCTCAAAAATACTGCTGTTTCCTCTGGAGAAGAGAGGTCTCAGGGGAAATATCAGTCAGGTATTTGAGATCCTAATGGGAATAGATATATTGAACCCTGATAATATCACCAATAAACTCTGAAACTGGGGGTAGAGATTCAAGCTTAGAAGAGGAAAGATCCACAGACAATTTACATTGAACTAGTTTACACAGAAGGTGATGAGCATGTGGAACAAATTGTCCATCAGAAGCACCTACTGTAGAAAATCTAAAAGGAGAATTGCATAGATCTTTGAAGGAGTGGATGCTTTAGGGGAAATGTTCCATGAATTGTCTTAAATGCTTTCTCAAAATGGAGTTAGTAGTCAGAAAAAGAAAAGGGTGAATGCTAATTAAACTATGAAAATATATACAAACAAAATATTCCACACCAGGGGTAGAAAATGAGCAATTAAAACCTTGGGTCTGGAGACAGCGAGTGGGGGACAAACTTTTCTTTATTCATTCATGGGATGAGGGCATCACAGGCAAGGCCAACATTTATTGCCCGTCCTTAACTGCAATTGAGAAGGTGGTAGTGAGCCATCTTCTTGAATCTCTGCAATCATTGTGGCGTAGGTACACTCACAGTGCTGTTAGGAAGGGAGTTCCAATTCTTTGTCCCAGAAACAGTGACGGAACAGCAATATGTTTCCAAGTCAGGATGGTGTGTGACTTGGAGGCAAACTTACAGGTGGTGTTACCATGCATTTTCTGCCCTTGAATGTCAAGCAGAGATGGTTAGATTCTCTCTTGTTGGAGATAGTCATTACCTGGCACTTGTGTGGTGCGAATGTTACTTGCCACTTATCAACCCAAGTCTGAATGTTGTCCAGGTCTTGCTGTATATGGACACAAACTGCTTCAGTATGTGAAGAGATACGAATGGGACTGAACACTGAAATCATCAGCAAACATCCCCACTTCTGACTTTATGATGGAAGGAAGGTCATTGATGATGCAACTGAAGGTGGTTAGGCTTAGAATACTACCCTGAGGAACTCCTGCAGCGATGCCCTGGGGCTTAGATGATTGGCCTGGAACAACCACAACCATCTTCCTTTGTGCTAGGTATGATTCCAACCAATGGAGAGTTTTCCCCATCATTCCCATTGAATTCAACTTTGCCGGGCTCCTTGATGCCACATTTAGTCAAAAGCTGCCTTGATGTTGAGGGCAGTCACTCTCACCTCACCTCTTGAATTCAGCTCTTTTGTCCATGTTTGAACAAAGGCTGTAATGAGGTCAGGAGCTGAGTATTCCTGAAGGAACCCAAACTGAGCATTGGTGAGCAGGTTGTTACTGTGTAAGTGCCGCTTGGTAGCCCCATCAACGACACCTTGCATCACTTTGCTGATGATTGAGAGTAGGCTGATAGAGCAGTAATTGGTCGGATTGAATTTGTCCTGCTTTTTGTGGGTAGGACATACCTGGGCAATTTTCTATAATGTCCTGGAACGACGGAGGTGGAGGGGCGACATGACAGGTTTACAAAGTTATGAGTGGCATGGACAGAGTGGATAGTCAGAAGTTTTTTCCCAGGGTGGAAGAGTCAGTTACTGGGGGACATAGGTTTAAGGTGCAAGGGGCAAAGTTTAGAGGGTATGTGCGAGGCAAGTTCTTTACACAGAGGGTGGTGAGTGCCTGGAACTTGCTGCCGGGGGAGGTGGTGGAAGCAGGTATAATAGCGACGTTTAAGAGGCATCTTGACAAATACCTGAATAGGATGGGAATAGAGGGATACGGTCCCCGGAAGTGCAGAAGGTTTTAGTTTAGACAGGCATCAAGATCGGCGCAGGCTTGGAGGGCCGAATGGCCTGTTCCTGTGCTGTACTGTTCTTTGTTCTTTGTCGGGTAGATGCCAGTGTTGTAGCTGTACTGGAACATCTTGGCTAGGGGCACAGCTAGTTCTGGAGCACAAGTCTTCAGCACTACAGCCGGGATGTTATCAGAGCCTATAGCTTTTGCAGTATCCAATGCCTTCAGCTGTTTCTTGAAATCACGTGGAGTGAGTCGAATTAGCTGAAGACTGGCCTCTGTGATGCTGGGGACCTCAGGAGGAGGCCGAGATGGATCATTCACTTAGCAGTTCTGGCTGAAGATGGTTGCAAATTCTTCAGCCTTGTCTTTTGCACTGATGTTCTGGGCTCCTCCATCATACAGGATGGGGCTGTTCATGGAGCCTTCTCTTCCCGTTAGTTGTTTAATTGTCCACCACCATTCATAACTGGATGTGCCAGGACTGTAGAGTTTTGATCTGATCCGTTGGCTATAGGATTGCTTAGCTCTGTCTATAGCATGCTGTTTCCACTGTTTAGCACGCATGTAGTCCTGTATTGTAGCTTCAGCCAGTTGGTACCTCATTTTGAGGAATGCTGATGCTGCTACTTGGTCTCTTACACTCCTCAAAAAAACAGATTTGGTCCCTTGGCTTGATGGTAAATTGAGGGATATGGTAGACCATGAAGTTAGATTGTGGTAGAGTACAATTCTGCTGCTGTTGATGCCTCACTGAGGCCCAATTGTGAGCTGCTAGATCTGATCCTCACCACCTGCCGCAAGACCAGTCTAGCAGCTATGTCCTTCAGGTCTCAGCCAGCTTGGTCAGTAGTGGTGCTACCAAGCCGCTCTTGGTGATGGACATTGAAGTCCTCCACCCAGAGTACTTTCTGTGCCCTTGCTGTCCTCACTGCCCCTTTCTAATGGCATTCAGAGTGGAGGAGTATTGATTCATCTTTTGAGAGAGAGCGGTTAATGGTAACAAGCAGGTTTCCTTGCCCATGTTTGACCTGATGCCATGAGACTTCCCATGGCCACCCCCTCCTTATGGTATACCACTGTGCCACCACCTCTGGTGGGTCTGTCCTGCTGGTGGGATAGGACAAAACCAGGGATGGCAATGGAGGTGTATGGGACACTGGCTGTAAGGTATGATTCTGTGAGTATGACTATGTCAGGCTTGTGGGACAGCTCTCCAAATTTTGGCACAAGTCCCCAGATATTAGGCAGGAGAACTTTGCAGGGTTCACTGTACCATTGTTGTATCTGATGCCTTGGTCAATGACATGTGGTCCTTCCTGTTTTATTCTTATTTGACTTTTATGTAGCAATTTGATATAACTGAGTAGCTCATTAGGCCATTTCAGAGGACAGTTACGGCTCTTACAACAATCTAGTAGTCTCATGGTCACCATTACTGAAACACGCTTTTTTTAAATTCCCAATTTATTGAATTTAAATTCCTGCCATGGTGGGATTTGAACACATATGCTCCAGAGGATTAGTTCAGGCCTTTTTGTTACTAGTCCAGTAACATTACCACTATACTACAATTAACAATATGCATGCCCTTTTGTGAACCTGTGTGATGCTCTCTGTTAATGAAGACCTAAGAAGCTGAGGAGGGAATGTACTTCATTGATTTGGAGGGTATCAAGGGGAAAAATAATGCAAAATAATGAACACCAGAAGAGCTGAATTTTTCTAACACATGTGTCTTTCAGATTGCTCAACAGACCGAAGGAGATTTCTTTGGAAATTAAGGAAAAATAACATGATGTTTTTGACATAAAAATCTTTAGTCCTCAGTCCTTAGCTTGGTTACGGTTCTTTTCGTATCTCTTGCAGAAATCTTCGCAATGGAATGGGTAAGACTTCTTTCCCGAATATATGTAGATAGGTATCTCTATAAAATTGGAAATTGCTTTTCTGACAGAGAATGAAAGGTTACAAAAGCTGAAATTGTATGGCTATAACCCCCAGATACAAACTGATATAAGTGCGTCACTGCAATGTACTAGTTTCCCGGTCAGCAAAAGAGGTGAGAGTTAAGCCAGCTAGTCCATATACCAGGCATCAGTGTGGAAGGTGAATTTACCAAGGAAGATGATCCAGGTTGAATGAATAGCACCTCTACTAACAGAGGATTATCATAAGATCATAAGAACTAGGAGCAGGAGTAGGCCGTCCGGCTCCTCGAGCCTGCTCCGCCATTCAATAAGATCATGGCTGACATCACCCTGACATCTCAGCAAGCGACCATCATTTTTCTAGAGAAAGGGAAGGCAACCAGATCATCCTCTTCAGCTCATAAGGACAGGTCTTATAAGTCCCAGAAACATTTCTGAGCATATAACTTTAATCTATTTCACAGACTGACATTTAATGTTCACATGTCATTTAAGGAGTCTATTTCTAAATTAATCATACTAATTTATTTCCAACTCAGGCTCTGAACATTACTAATTTATAGTCAGCAAACAGTTAATTCTGAATTATTGTGATGTAACTGAACTGCCTTTGTAATCACCCTTACTTATTTTGTCATTTAAATTTAACTACTAATTATTTGCATAAACAATGTTTGTATTTAAGCACTGAGAACCATGATTCTAAAGTTAATAAACAATTGACAGCTCATGACTTTTTTTTGTATGATTTCATCTGTGGTAATTACCTCAGTGTCCTCAGTACCTTGCTCTACGGCAGCGAGGCCTGGACAACGTATGCCAGCCAAGAGCGACGTCTCAATTCATTCCATCTTCGCTGCCTTCGGAGAATACTTGGCATCAGGTGGCAGGACTATATCTCCAACACAGAAGTCCTTGAAGCGGCCAACACCCCCAGCTTATACACACTACTGAGTCAGCGGCGCTTGAGATGGCTTGGCCATGTGAGCCGCATGGAAGATGGCAGGATCCCCAAAGACACATTGTACAGCGAGCTCGCCACTGGTATCAGACCCACCGGCCGTCCATGTCTCCGTTATAAAGACGTCTGCAAACGCGACATGAAATCGTGTGACATTGATCACAAGTCGTGGGAGTCAGTTGCCAGCATTCGCCAGAGCTGGCGGGCAGCCATAAAGACAGGGCTAAATTGTGGCGAGTCGAAGAGACTTAGTAGTTGGCAGGAAAAAAGACAGAGGCGCAAGGGGAGAGCCAACTGTGCAACAGCCCCAACAAACAAATTTCTCTGCAGCACCTGTGGAAGAGCCTGTCACTCCAGAATTGGCCTTTATAGCCACTCCAGGCGCTGCTTCACAAACCACTGACCACCTCCAGGCGCGTATCCATTGTCTCTCGAGATAAGGAGGCCCAAAAGAAAGAAGAATTACCTTAGGAACATAGGAGCAGATGTAGGCCATTTTGCCCCCTTGAGCCTGTTCTGCCATTCAATGGCTGATCTCTAACCTACCTCCATATACCTGGCTTTGTCCCATATCCCTTAAAACCTTTGCATAACAAGGTTAACAATCTCAAATTTAAATTTACAAATGATCTGGTATCAATTGCCATTTGTGGAAGAAAGTTCCAAACTTGTACCACCCTTTGTGTGTAGAAGTGTTTCCTAATTTCACTCCTGTAAGGTCTGGCTCTAATTTGTAGACTACGTTTCCTAGTCCTAGACTCCCCAACTAGAAGAAACAGTTTCTCTCCATCTACCCTATCTGTTCCCTTAATATTCTGAAAACTTCAATTGAAACACCTCTTAACCTTCTAAATTCCAGGGAATGTAGCCCTAGTTTGTGTAATTTCTCCTTGTAATTTAATCCTTTGGAGTTCTTGTATAATTCTGGTAAATCTACGCTACACTCCCTCCAAGACTAATATATTCTTCCCAAGGTGTGGTGCCCAGAACTGGCTGAGTGCTCCAGGTGAAGGCTAACCAGGGCTTTGTATAGGTCAAGCATGATTTCTACCCCATTGTATTCTAAACCTCTAGACATTCCTTTGTGATTATTTTCTGTACCTGTTTATGACATTCTATATATGTGAACACCCAAGTCTCTTTGGGTCTCCACTGGTTCTACCTTTTCACCATTTAGAAAGTACCCTGTTACATCCTTTTAGATCCAAAGTGGTGGTCTCACATTAGCCTACATTGAAATCTATTTGCCACAGTTTTGCCCATTCACTTAATCTATCAATATCTGTCATTTTATGCCTCCGGCTACACTGCTTACAGTGTTGCCTACCTTTGAGTCATCAGCAAACTTGGATATGTAGCTTTCTATTCCATCAACTAATGTTGTAAATAAATACAGTGAATAGTTGAGGCCCCAACACATATCCTTGCACACACCATTAGTCACATCTGCCAATTAGAGTACCTGCCCATTATCCCTATTCTCTTTCTCCTACCACTCAGCCAATTTCCTAACCAAGTCAATAAATTACCTTCAATTTCATGGGCTTCAACTTTAGCTAGCAGTCTCTTAGGAGGAACTTTATCAAATGCCTTCTGGAAGTCCTTATTAATTAAATCCACAGACATTCCTCTGTCCACTAATTTAGTCCTCTCTTTAAAAAATTCAATCAGGTTCATCAGGCATGACCTACCCTTTGCAAATCCATGCTGGCTCTCCCTGATCAGCTGAAAATTTTCAAGGTGTTCAGTCACCTTCTCCTTAATTACAGGCTCTAGTAATTTCCTGATAATAGATGCTAGGCTAACTGGTCTATAACTCTATGGTTTCCTACAATCAGCATTCTTAAATAGCAGAGTGACATGAACAATTTTCCAAACTAAAGGAATGGTTTCCAAGTCATGACAACTTTGGAACATTATAATGAGGGCAACTGCAATGTTCTCACCCACTTCCTTGGATTGGAAAACATCTTGCCCTGGGGATTTGTCAGTCTTTAGTGCCATTATTTTCTTTTTTACTGTTATTTTGCTGATGTTCATTTTGGTGGGTCCCTGTCCCTGATTCAATACTGTCTTCCTTGGGATTTCTGGCATGCTGACCTCTACTGTAAATACTGATACAAAGTAATTATTCAGCATGTCTGCCATTTCCTTATATTCATTGACAATATCACTATTACCAGTTTTTAAGGGTCCCTCATTGATCCTGACCACCCTTTATCCCGAACAGAATGGTAAAAATAATTGTGTTGATTTTGATACCCTTGCAAGTTTCTTTTCATACTCCTTTTTTTTTAGCTCTTACTATCTGTTTTGTCACACTTTGATGTTCTTTGTATCTTTCCCATTCAACAGGATCTCTGTTTTTTGTTGCATTTTTGTATACTTGTGATTTTAGCTTTATGTTGTCTCTTACCTGTTTGGTTGTCCATAGCTGTCTTTTTTGTCAAGTTGAGATTTTGCCCCTTAGTGGTATAAACTGGATCTGTATCACATAAAATACCATTTTGAACATCTCGCATGATCTTCTGTCATATTACCCATTACAGATCTGCCCAATTTACTGTGGGCAGTCTCTGCTCATTCCTTTGAAGTCAGTCTTACCAAATCTAGAACCTTGGTAGCTACTTCATATTTCTTCCTTTCAAACACTTTTTAAAATATTTATTCGTTTTTGGGTTGTGGGCGCACTGGCAAGGACAACATGTATCGCCCATCCCTAATTGCCCTTGAGAAGATGGTGGTGAGCTGCTGTCTTGAAATGCTGTAGTTCATGTGGGGTAGGTACACCCACAGTGCTGTTAGGGAAGGAGTTCCAGGATTTTGACCCAGCAACAGTGAAGGAACGGCAATATATTTCCAAGTCAAGTTGGTGGGTGATTTAGAGGGGAACTTGCAGTTGGTGGTGTTCCCATGCATCTGCTGCCGTTGTCCCCCTAGGTGGTAGAGTTCTTGGGTTTGGAAGGTGCTGTTGAAAGAGCCTTGGCGAATGGCTGCAGTGCATCTTGTATATTGTACACATTGCTGCCACTGTGCACCGGCGGTGGAGGGAATGAATGTTTAAGGTGGTGGATGTGATGTCGATCAAGCGGGCTGTTTTGTGTTGGATGGTGTTAAGCTTGTTGAGTGTTGTTGGAGCTGCACCCATCCAGGCAAGTGGGGAGTATTCCATTGCATGCCTCGCTCGTGTCTTGTAGATGTTGGACAGGCATTGGCGAGTCAGGAGGTGAGTTACTCTCCTCAGAATTCCCAGCCTCTGACCTGCTCTTGTAGCCACAGTATTTATGTGGCTGCTCCAGATCAGTTTCTATTCAGGATGTTGGTGGTGGGGGAATTCAGTGATGGTGATACCATTGAACCTCAAGGGGACCATAGTTAGAGAATCTCTTGTTGGAGATGGTCATTGCTTGGCACTTGTGTGACATGAATGTAATTTGCCACTGATCAGCCTATGCCAGAGTGTTGTCCAGGTCTTGCTGCATGCAGCCATAGATTGCTTCAGTATCTGAGGAGTTGAGGTACTGAACACTGCTATCATCACCAAACATCCTCACTTCTGACCTTAAGTTTGAGGGAAGATCATTGATGAAGCAACTGAAGATGTTTGGGCCTATGACAATTCCCTGGGGAACTCCTGCAGTGATGTCCTGGGGTTGAGATGATTGGCCTCCAACAATCAGAACCTTCTTCCTTTGTACTAAGTTTGACTCCAAACAGTGGAGAGTTTTCCTCCTGATTCCCATTGACTTCAATTTTGCTCAAGCTCCTAGATGCCACTTGGTCAAATACTGCTTGATGTCAAGGGTAATCACTCTCACCTCACTTGTTGAATTCAGCTCTTTTGTCCATGTTTGGACCAAGGCTGTAAAGAGCTCTGGAGCTGAGTGGACCTGGCGGAACCCAAACGGAGCATCGGTGAGCAGGTTGTTGCTGAGTACGGGCTGCTTGATAGCACTGTCAATGACACCATCCATAGTTTTGCTGATGATTGAGAGTAAATGGATGGGGTGGGAATTGGCTGGATTGGATTTGCTCTGCTTTTTATGGACAGAACACACTTGGACAACTTTCCACATGGTGGGGTCTATGCCAGTGTTGTAGTTGTACTGGAACAGCTTGGCTAGAGATGCAGCATGTTCTGAAACACAAGTCTTTAGTACTACAGCTGAGATGTTGTCAGGGCCCAGAGCCTTTTTGTATCTAGTGGCTTCAGCCATTTCTTGATATCATGTAGAGTGAACTGAATTGTCTGAAGACTGGCATCTGTGATGCTGGGGACCTCAGGAGGAGACCGAGATGAATTATCCACTTGGCACTTCTGGCTGATGATGATTGCAAATGCTTCAGCCTTGTCTTAGCACTGACATGGTAGGCTCCTCCATAATTGAGGATGGGATGTTTGTTGAGCCTCCTCCTCCAGTTAATTGTTGAATTGTCCACCATAATTCACAACTGGATGTGGCAGGACCGCAGAGCTTTGAACTGATGTTGGTTGTGGGATTGTTTTTTTCTGTCTGTAGAATGCTGTTTCTGCTGTTTGGCATGCATGTAGTTCTCTGTTGTCGTTTCATTAGATTGACACCTCATTTTGAGGTATGCCTGGTTCTGCTCCTGGCATGCCCTCCTGCACTCTTCATTGAACCAGGATTGGTCCCCTGGCTCGATGGTAATGGTAGAGTGAGGGATATGCCGAGCCATGAGGTTACAGGTTGTGGTTGAATACAATTCTGCTGCTATTGATGGCCCACCGCGCCTCATGGATGCCCAGTTTTGCGCTGCTAGATCTGTTCTAAGTCTATCCCATTCAGTACAGTAGTAGTGCCACACAACACATTGAGGTGCCCCCATAATGAAGAGGGGGCTTCGTCACCACAAGGACTATGCGGTGGTCACACCTACCAATACTGTCATGGAGAGGAGATTGCTAAGGATGAAGTCAAGTAGATTTCTCCCGTGTTTGTTCTCTCACCACCTGCCCCAGTTCTGGCAGATATATCCTTCAGGGCTTGGTCAGTAGTGATGCCATTGAGCCACTCTTGGTGATGGGGATTGAAGTATCCCACCCAGAGTGCATTCTGTGCCCTTGCCACCCTCAGTGCTTCTTCCAAGTGATGGTCAACATGGAGGAACACTGATTTATCAGCTGAGGGAGGGTGGTAGGTGGTAATCAGCAGGAGGTTTCCTTGCTTTTGTTTGACCTGATGCTATGAGACATCATGGGGTCTGGAGTCAATGTTGAGGACTCCCAGGGCAACTCCCTCCCGACTGTATACCACTGTGCCACTGCCACGTCTGGTGGATCTGCCTTTCTGGTGAGACAGGATCCACCCAGAAATGGTGATGAGGAATCTGGGACATTGGCTGAAATGTATGATTTGTTGACGATGACTGTCAGGCTGTTGCTTGACTAATCTATGGGACAGTTCTCCCAATTTTGGCACAAGATGTTAGTAAGGAGGACCTCGGATAAAAAACAACAGGACACTTACACTTGTGCAGCCCTCGTTCGCTGATGGGGTCGCCCAAATGTCTCCTCCTCATGTCCGCTCTCGGGATATAATGAGGATGCGCTCTGAAAGAAGGCGGCCTGATGCTTCATGCGTCTGACAGGGTGTGTTGATGCCTCACTCCCTTGCCACCACCTTAGTGGTCACTCCCTCCCATGTAGCGCTCCCTCCTGTATAGCCACATGCAAGTCCCAAAGAGGAGATGGGTATGGAACACTCACCTTGGCAGAGTGAAGGAGATCACTGACCCTCTTGTGGTATTGGACCCAGTTCTGGGCGGTGACCCAATGGCTGCTTACGTCCTGTGCTATCTCTGCCAAGGCTTTCTTGGTCAGGTGGGAGGGTCTCTTCTTGCCATCCATTGGAATGAGGTCCTCCTGGCTTCCCCTTGTAGCCTGGAGGAGGATCCCCAGGGAGGCATTGTTAAACCGTGGGGCTACCCACTGACATGCGTCAGGCATGGTCCCAATTGGCTCCTGGTCTGTCTGTTCAGTTCGCAATCTTGGTGCAGGGGCACAGGCAGATCCAGCAGCAACAGCAGAAGTAGATGTCATGGGTTTCTTTGTGTTACCGTAAGCAACACAATGAGGTGCATGGATTCCAGTTCATTGAAGATCTCAAACAGGTTTATTAACAGCTAAACCAATATATACAATACAGAGAAAACTATTTACAGAACCTTTGTCTAGGGTGTTACAGTTGCAGAGTGACTATGGCTTCTAATCACATGAATACAACCTGGTACTTAGCTCATTAATGTACTGAACTCTTAAAGGGACACTTTTAAGGTGATCATACAACAGTAGAGTGTGATCCAGCAGCAACAGCAGATGTAGAGGGGGTGGGGGGTGGGGGTGGGGTGAGGGCCAACAACAAGAGCAGAAGTAGAGGAGGGTCCAGGAGTAACAGCAGCAGTTGGGTGGGTGTGGGGGGGTGGGGGGGGTGGGGGGTGGGTTTGTCCAGCAGCACTCCAGATTCACTGCATCAGTGAAAGGCAGCAGTATAAGCAGGCTGGCAGTGCTTTAAAGATGTTGCCAGTAGCAGCGTTTTTGTAAGCTGATGCCACCATCAATGCCTCGTAGCCTGCCTCCCCGTCCTGCAATAGGACAGGCCCTACGCCTCAGTTACGATAATTGGCCAGCCACCACATGATCGTGGTCGGCCAGCTGCACACGTGACATGCAGTGATGGTGTCCACTTCCAGTGCTGCCCCCAGGGCCCGTGACGGGCTGATAAAATTCAGCCCATGAGTTCAGATCCCACCACAGCAGCTGGGGAATTTAAATTCAATTAATTAATAATCTGGAATAAAATGCTAGAGTCATAACATAACAGCATAGAAGGAGGCCTTTTTTTTTTATTTCATGGGATGTGGGCATCGCAGGCCCATTGAGTCCATGCTGGCGCTCTGTAGAGCAATCCAATCCATCCCATTCCCCAGCTCGATCGCCGTAGCCCAGTAAGTTTATTTTCCTTATAGTGCCCATACAATTTCCTTTTGAAATCATTCATCTCTGCTTTCACCACCCTCGAAAGCAGCGAGTTCCAGGTCATTACCACTTGCTGCGTATCAACGATCGTGAAACTACCAGATTGTTGTAAAAACCCATCTAGTTCACAAATGTCCTTCAGGGCTCTAACTGTGCCCCTTTTTCTGCAGGCACGAGAAATGGACCCATAACACCAGGGAGACATTGTGGACTGTTGGTGGGATCCCTGATGTTTTTTTTTTTTATTCATTCATGGGATGTGGACATCGCTGGCTAGGACAGCATTTATTACCCATCCCTAATTGCCTTTGAAAAGGTGGTGGTGAGCTTGAACTGTTGCAGTCCATGTGAGGTAGGTACACCCACAGTGCTGTTAGGAAAGAAGTTCCAGGATTTTGACCCACCGACAGTGAAGGAACAGCAATATAGTTCCAAGTCAGGATGGTGTGTGGCTTGGAGGAGAACTTGCAGGTGGTGATGTTCCCATGCATCGGCTGCCCTTGTCCTTCTAGGTGGTAGAGGTCACGGGTTTGGAAGGCGCTGTCTAAGGAGCCTTGGTGCATTGATGCAGTGCATCTTGTAGATGGTACACACTGCTGCCACTGTGCGTCGATGGTGGAGGGAGTGAATGGCACCCCATCCAAGAACAATCAAGCAGTCTGCTTTGTCGTGGATGGTGTGAAACTTCTTGAGTGTTGTTGGAGCTGCACCCATCCAGACCAGTGGAGAGTATTCCATCACACTCCTGACTAGTGCCTTGTAGATGGTGAACAGGCTTTTGGGAGTCAGGAGATGAGTTACTCACCGCATGATTCCCAGCCTCTGACCTGCTCTTGTAGCCACGGTATTTATATGGCTACTCCAGTTCAGTTTCTGGTTAATGGTAACCCCCAAGATGTTGATCGTGGGGGATTCAGCGATGGTAATGCCATTGAATGTCAAGGGGAGATGGTTAGATTCTCTCTTGTTGGAGATAGTCATTGCCTGGCACCTGTGTGGTGTGAATGTTACTTGCCACTTATCATCCCAAGCCTGGATATTTTCCAGGTCTTGCTGCATTTCTACACGGACTGCTTCAGTATCTGAGGAGTCGCGAATGGTGCTGAACATTGTGCAATCATCAGCGAACATCCCCAAATGGATGTAGCAAGACTTAGATCTGATCCAGTGGTTGTGGGATCACTGAGCTCTGTCTATTGCATGCTCCTTACGCTGTTTGGCACGCAAATAGTCCTGGGTTGTAGCTTCAAGTGTGTCCTCTTATTGTGGCAGAGGAGGAGGATCTGGAGCTAGTGGGAGCCCAGGGTGGCCAACCAATCATGGACAATGAGACTGGAGTGTCCACAAAAGAGTGAGGAGAGATTGTGTTCATGTGTTCTTCCCCACACTTCTGGAGATCCACATCACACATGGTTGGCATGAGGAGATCTGAACAACATAACCCATAAATTTTGTGTTCTTTCATGCAGGTCATGGCACTTCAGAGGCACGTGCTGCTGCTGGGGCAGGGGGCCTGCCTCTGAGGAGGAGGAAGAACAGTCAGAAGATGCAACATCACATCATCCCCTGCACCCTCCACCAGCGCAGATACTCTCATGTTGGTGGGTATGAGCTCGGACTTAGATTCAGGGTCACAAGCTGGTGAGAGCACCACACACACGCCCAACGGAAGCTGTGACAGCCTAGGCCACTTACAGTCGGAGGGCTGTGGGGAGGTCAGGCCAGATAAATTTCTGCCCAATGTCTCTGGAGCATTCGTTCAGGCCTCTGAATTACTGGTCCAGTAACATTACCACTGTGCTACTGGCCCCTGTTGAACTCGATCATATTATGATCACTATTAGATAAATGTTTTCGTTTCAATAGGCTGTTAACTAAATTTGGCTCATTACTCATTATTAAATCTAATATGGCATGCCCCCTTGTTTGTTCTTGGACATATTGCTACAGAAAACTATCCTGAACATACTCAAGAAATTCATTATCTTATTGACGTGTGCTAATCTGCTTATTCCAGTCTATATGAAAATGAAAATCTCCCATTAAAACCACACCACCTTTGTCACATGCTTGTGTAATCTGTGCATTTATACAATCTACCATTTTGCAGCTGCTATCAGGGGGCCTATACACAACTCCCACTACAGTATTAATTACTTTTCTCTTTCTTCTATCCATAAAACCTCCAATGCCTACTCACCTCCTTATATCCTCTCTTACCACTGAAGTGATTTCACCTTTAATCACTCAGGATACTCCTCCCCCTCTACCATTTTTCCTGTCCTTCCTGTGAACCATGGTTGTTCAACATACGGCCCACGGGCCAGAATCCAGCCCACCAAAGGTTTGAATCCGGCCACCAATCCTGTGTGATTGACAGTGGGTGGGTCGTGGCTTGGCTCTACCAGCAAAGCTGTAGTCACAACACTCACCCAGACTGGAGCGCTGGATACCGCACAATTGTCCCACCTGCCTCATGAACTGCCAAGGAAGGTGAGCAATTTAACTGGCATGTGTTGGGGACAGCTGCTGCGTAACCAGTTGCTGTTATAAAAACGCGTCTCAGTGGGGATTTAACGTCTTATTTTTGTTCCCTTATAGTTGTTTGCTCTCTAGTGAAGGGTCGTTACTGGGCTTGTACTGAGAACTGACTCTGTAGGAATAAGAACCCACTGGCAAGGTCTCTGATCAAGGGGCTGGTTGGACTGTAGACTCAACAGAAACCCAAGGAGTGATGATGTTCATCAGTTCTCTCTTCTGATCGGAAATGTCACAGCATCTGCCTGGAGCCTCTCCATTGTTCCTAACTGGCCTGTTATTGCCACTAAGAACTCACTACCTTGCAAATATTGCCCCTGTGAAATATTTACGCACTGATGTGATGGATGTTCCAAAGCATTGCTGTACAGGTGTCACTGTATAACACTGAAATGCACTGAAATACAGTACTGGTGGGGACAGGTCCGTTGCTGTATAACACTGGGGTACAGTACTGGTGGGGACAGGTCTGTCCCTGTATAACACTGGGGTACAGCACTGGTGGGACGAGTCTGTGACTGTATAACACTGGGGTACAGCACTGGTGGGGACAGGTCTGTTGCTGTATAACACTGAGGTACAGCGTTGGTGGAGACAGGTCTGTTACTATATAGCACTGAGGTACAGCACTGGTGGGGACAGGTCTATTACTGTATAACACTGGGGTACAGTACTGGTGGGACCGGGAGACAGAGAGAGAGAAGGGGAGACAGAGAGACAGAGAGAGAGAGAGAGAGTGGGGAGACAGAGAGAGAGAGAGTGGGGAGACAGAGAGAGAGTGGGGAGACAGAGTGCAGGGAGACGGAAAGAGATCAAGATCAGTCCTGACAGAGGGAGAGACTCAAAGAGAGGGGGAGACACGGGGGGTGGGATGATACCGAGAAGGGGAGGGGGGAGACACAGAGGGGGGAGACACAGAGCAGGGGGAGATGGAAAGAGATCAGGATCAGTCCTGACAGATGGATATCTATTTGGAATACTCCGCATCGCTACATCAAATGTGCAGGCAGACATTGTGCAAGCAAAAGCATGCCAGGTTTCTCACTATATCAGTGTTCAACATAGTGATGAGAGTTTTTTTATATTTGTTCAGGGGATGTGGGCATCGCTGGCTAGGACAGCATTATTGCCCATTCCTAATTGCCCTTGAGAAGCTGGTTGTGAGTAGCCTTCTTGAACCGCTGCAGTCCATGTGAGGTAGGTACACCCACAATGCTGTTAAGAAGGGAGTTCCAGGATTTTGAAGCGACGGTGAAGTAAGTTAATAAATTAATTTTCTCATTTAAAGATTGTTCACAAAAATGCACATTGTTGTTGTTTGATTAATAGTAAGATAAATTTTAATGCCTTAATCTTTCCAATATTTGCTCACCAGCCCCCAATGTAGGACAAAAATTGTAATGTGGCTCATCAAGCAAGAAGGTTTTACACCCCTGCTGTAGACCTTATAACCTGGTATACTTTGTTCCCATTCCTGACCAGCTTGCAGCCATATCTCAGTAATTGCTACCATGTCAGACCCTCTAAGTATAATTCATTCACTCATAGCTTGTGTGGATGCTAATGGGAGGTTGTTAGTATAAATGCTAATCGAATCTAAACTCTTTGATGTAAGTCAAGTTTAGGCATTATGATGCTTCCTTGATAAGGAGTTACTGCAAAGGGATTAAGGATTCATCTGATGAATATTGATGATTACTCTTGTCAGGGATCGATTCCAGTGTTCTTACAATAATTGGGAAATATTAGGTTTTGTTACTGATTCTAGTTCTACATAATCTTTCCTGGTTCTGCTCTTTCCTATGTCCCTATAAGATGCACTATAAATATTGGAATAGGCAAGGCCAGAAAAAAACCTTAGTTCCATGAAGATTCACTATAGATAAGAGAAGGTGAAGAGAAATGATGCCAATGACTTTGTTGGAAGCCACAAAGAGGTACATTGATGACTTTGTCAGATGTGATCGGTGTTGAGGTAGGCCAGAAGTCTGATCAAAGGTAATCAAACAGGAGAAGTGTTACAATACATCAAATGCGTTAGTATATAAATTCATTGTACTTTACATAATACATTTTATCATTGTTTGTGAAGAAAAGATTTGTGGGGATATAGGTTGGCCTTGCCCTCGAATTACAATTTCAGAAGAACACTAACTGCATCATTCATAGTTTGTGACTCATCCTGTTATTCTGCTCTCCTGAACTTCATCAGCAGATACAATAGGACTTCTATGGACTTGCAGTTTGCAATCACAATTAAAATCTTTCATGAATCAGATGTATTCGGTGACTAATTATATTCCTATAAGTCACTTCATGCAGTACAGGAGAAAATATTCCATTTACAACTTATATTAATAAAGGCCTTTTAATATTCAAATTATCCCAAACTTTACAGATAGGGTCAAGGGAAGTGGAGCAGAATCAGTAAAGGAGAAATTAGAAGGAGTGACTGCAAGCTTGATCAAAGCAGTCCAAAGAGAAAGCAATCAAGAAGTCATAAGGTTTGGGGAAGAAATCTGTAAAGTGAGGGGAAATGTAACTTTCTCCTCTTGGCAGGAACAGAAAGACCAAGCAGTCAAAATGGAACAGCTCCATTTCCTATTCCATTTCTGCTGTATTCCCATTTTAATGCTGTTGGTTTTGGTGATGGATGAGGCACCCAACAGACTCAGGCAAAAGTCTCAGGCAAATCAAAATCCTCGATGCCAATAGGACCACAATGGCATTTAAACAACAATGGCAGCAATTGGTCTGCCAACAGAAGAGGCCCATCAAGGTAAGTGTATAACTTTCCTTTGTGGCCAGGACGAGCAGCAGTGTTACTCTGGGGCCCCACAAAGAAATTCTGGACTTCCCCTGCCCCAGCCTCCCCTCTCCCCTTCCGGATGACCCTGCTGAACACCACCACCCTGTGAATTTACCAGTAAGCCATCATTTACTGCCTGTGGACGAGCAGATGACCTGTGGTGTGTAGATGAGACCAGGAGTTAAAATCTCCCGGACCTGCAATTTCTGGCAGTGAGTGATCAGCAAATATAACAATTAACGGGCAGCACACCAAATTTTTCTGCACAGTTTCAGGCAGTTCTTTTTAAAGCAGGAATGCATCTCTTAAAGTGAGGTTGCAGCACCCGCTTTCAAATTTTGTTCTACCCTTGTGGACACATTTTGGTAGGTCTAAAAAGTTGGCGGGTTTCCCCCCAGGTTTTCTAATTTCTCCTTGTGGAAGAGGCCAGAGCAAGGAGAAAGGTACTGTTCCCTGGCTGACAGTGTCAGTGCCAGCAGCATCACCCCAAGGCTTGGCTTCAGTGTAGGAAGAGGTTTGATGATCTCACAAGGGGGAGAGCACAGCTTTTCATATCTCCACCTTCCCCGACAACACTGATAACACTCCTTTAATGCCCCTCCCTGCCTTCTGTCTACCCAAAGCCCATTCAGGGTTAAAATACACTCCAAGAACCTAGACAGCTAAACACTCTGCAACCTATAATTGGCAAAAAGAGGTCGGGATGCCAAAACGTCTAGAGTCAGAGGAATGGAGAGCCAGTAAGACTGGAGAAGATTGCCAAGATAGAGAGGGTGATGCCATGGAGGCATTTTAAAAATAAGGACAAGCATTTTAATTTAGTGCACTGGACAATGGGAGGCCACTATAAATCATTGAGGTCAGAGGAGATGAATGATTGGGACGCAGTACAGCTCAGGATGTTTGCAGTGCAGCTTTGGACAAGTCTGAGGTATCTTAATTCTTTCAGGGGATGTGAGCGTCGCTGGCAAAGCCAGCATTTATTGCACATCCATAATTGCCCTTGAGAAGGTGGTGGTGAGCCACCTTCTTGAATTGCTGCAGTCCATCTGGTGCAGCAGATCCCACAGTGCTTTTAGGAAGGGAGTTCCAGGTTTTTGACCCAGCAACAGTGAAGGAACAGCGATATATTTCTGAGTCAGGATGGTGTGTGGCTTGGAGCGGAACTTGCAGGTGGTGGTATTCCCATGTGTCAGCTACCCTTGTCTTTCTAGGTGGCGGAGTTTGTGGGTTTGGAAGGTGCTGTTCAGGGAGCCTTGGTGAGTTGCTGCATTTTATCTTGTATATGGTGCACAAGTGCATCAGTGGTGGAGGGAGTGAATGTTTAAGGTGATGGGGATGGGGTGCGAATCAAGTGGCTTGCTTTGTCCTGGATGATGAGCCTCTTGAATGTTGTCGCAGCTGCACTCATCCAGACAAGTGGGGAGTATGAAAAAACACTGGCGGGCAAGATAAAGGAAAATCCCAAGGCGTTTTATAAGTATATTAAGGGCAAGAGGATAACCAAGGAAAGAGTAGGGCCCATTAGGGACCAAAGTGGCAATCTGTATGTGGAGCCGGAGGACATAGGTGAGGTTTTAAATGATTACTTTTCATTTGTGTTCACTATGAAGAAAGACGATGTAGGTGTAGAGATCAGGGAGGGGGATTATGATATACTTGAACATAATAGCATTGAAAGGGAGGAAGTATTAGCTGTTTTAGCGGGCTTAAAAGTGGATAAATCCCCAGGTCCAGATGAGATGTATCCCAGGCTGTTATGTGAGGCAAGGGAGGAGATAGCAGGGGCTCTGACACAAATTTTCAAATTCTCTCTGACCACAGGAGAGGTACCAGAGGATTGGAAGACAGCGAATGTGGTACCATTATTCAAGAAGGGTAGCAGGGATAAACCAGGTAATTACAGGCCGATGAGTCTAACATCAGTGGTAAGGAAACTACTGAAAAAGATTCTGGGGGACAGAATTATTCTCCATTTGGAGAGGTAGGGATTAATCAGGGATAGTCAGCATGGCTTTGTCAGGGGGAGATAGTGTCTAACTAACTTGATTGAATTTTTCGAGGCAGTGACTAGATGTGTAGATGAGGGTAAATCAGTTGATGTAGTCTACATGGACTTCAGTAAGGCTTTTGATAAGGTCCCGCATGGGAGATTGGTTAATCAGGTAAGAGCCCATGGGTTCCAGGGCAATTTGGCAAATTGGATCCAAAATTGGCTTCGTGGCAGGAGGCAGAGGGTGATGGTCGAGGATTGTTTTTGCGAGTGGAAGCCTGTGACCAGTGGTGTACCACAGGGATCGGTGCTGGGACCCTTGCTGTTTGTAGTATACATTAATGATTTAGACGTGAATATAGGAGGTACAATCAGTAAGTTCGCAGATGACACAAAAATTGGTAGTGTTGTAAATAGTAAGGAGGAAAGCCTTAGATTACAGGACGATATAGATGGGCTTGTGAGCTGGACTAAGCAATGGCAAATGGAGTTTAATCCTGAGAAGTGTGAGGTGATGCATTTTGGGAGGACTAACAAGGCAAGGGAATATACAATGCACTCTAGGAAGTTCAGAGGGACCTTGGTGTACTTGTCCATAGATCACTGAAGGCAGTAGCACAGGTAGATAGGTGGTTAGGAAGGCATATGGGATACTTGCCTTTATTAGCCGAGGCATAGAATATAAGAGCAGGGAGGTTATGATGGAGCTGTTTAACATGCTAGTTTGGCGCGGCTGGAGTACTGTGTACAGTTCTGGGCATCACACTATAGGAAGGATGTGATTGCACTGGAGAGAGTGCAGAAGAGATTCACCAGGATGTTGCCCGGGCTGGAGCATTTCGGCTATGAAGAGAGACTGGATAGGCGAGGGTTGTTTTCCTTAGAGCAGAGAAGGCTGAGGGGGGACCTGATTGAGGTATAAAAAATTATGAGGGGCATTGATAGGTTAGATAGGAAGAAACTTTTTCCCTTAGCAGAGGGGTCAATAACCAGGGGGCATAGATTTAAGGTAAGGGGCAGGAGGTTTAGAGCAGATTTGAGGAAACATTTTTTCATTCAGAGGGTGGTTGGAATCTGGAACGCATTCCCTGAAGGGGTGGGAGAGGCAGGAACCCTCACAACATTTAAGAAGTATTTAGATGAGCACTTGAAACGCAACAGCATACAAGGCTATGGGCCAAGTGCTAGAAAATGGGATTATAGTAGTTAGGTGCTTGATGGCCGGCACAGACACGATGGGCTGAAGGGCCTGTTTCTGTGCTGTATAACTCTATGACTCTATTCCATTACATTCTTGATTTGTGCCTTGCAGATGGTGGATAGGCTTTGGGGAGTCAGGAGGTGAGTTACTCACTGCAGAATTACCAGCCTCTGACCTGCTCTTGTTGCCACAGTATTTATATGGCTGCCCCAGTTAAATTTCTAGTCACTGGTAGACCCCAGGATGTTCATGGTGGGGGCTTCAGTGATGGTAATGCCATTGAATATCACGGAAGATGGTTAGATTCTCTCTTTTGTTGGAGATGGTCATTGCCTGGCACTTGTGTGGCATGAATGTTCCTTGTCAATTATCAGCACAAGCCTGAATATTGTCCAGGTCTTGCCGCATATGGACACAAACTGCTTCAGTGTCTGAAGACTCGCAAATGGCACTGAACACTGTGAAATCATCAGTGAATATCTCCACTTCTTACCTTATGATGGAGGGAAGGTTTGATGAAGCATTCAAGATGGTTGGGCCTAGGATATCGCACTGAGGAACTCCTGCAGCGATGCCTGGGGCTGAGATGATTGGCCTCCAACAACCACAACCATCTTCTTTTGTGCTAGGTATGATTCCAACCAGTGGAGAGCTTCCTCCCTGATTCCCATCGACTTCAATTTTGCTGGGGCTCCTTGATGCCACACTCGGTCAAATGCTGCCCTAATGTCAAGGGCAATCACTCTCACTTCACCTCATGAATTCAGCTCTTTTGTTCATATATGGACCAAGGCTGTAATGAGGTCAGGTGCCGAGTGGCCCTGGAGGAACCCAAACTAAGCATCGGTAAACAGGTTGTTGCTGAGTAAGTGCCACTTGATAGCACTGTCAATAACACCTTCCATCAATTTGCTGATTGTGATCAGACTGATGGGGCTGTAATTGGCTGGATTGGATTTGTCCTGCTTTTAGTGGATAGGACATACCTGGACAATTTTCCACATTGTCAGGTAAATGCCAGTGTTGTAACTGTACTGGAACAGCTTAGCCAAGGCGACGTCTAGTTCTGAAGCACAAGTCTTCAGTACTACTGCCGGGATGTTGTCAGGGCCCAAAGCCTTTTCTGTATCCAGTACCTTCAGCTATTTCTTAATATCACGTGGAGCCAATCAAGTTGGCTGAAGACTGGCCTCTGTGATGCTGGGGACCTTAGGAGAAGGCTGAGATGGATCATTACTCAGCAGTTCTGGCTGAAGATGGTTGCAAATGCTTCATCTTTTCCTTTTGCATTGGCATGCTGTGCTCTGCCATCATTGAGGATGGGGATGTTTGTGGAGCCTCCTGCTCTGGTTAGTTGTTTAATTGTTCACCACCATTCACGACTGGATGTGACAGGACTGCGGAGAGTAGAATTTGTGAGGCCAGCCAGGAGAGCTTTGGAACAGTCTTGTGATGATAAAAGCATATATAAGTTTTCAGTAGAAGCTTGGGTCGGGGCAGAAGTGGACAATGCTGTGAAGGTGGAAGTAAGTTGTTTTTGTGATGAAGAGGATCTGGGGTCCAAAACTCAGCTCTGGTTTAATGAGATTCCAAGACCACAAACACACTGGTTCAGACTAAGTCAGTCACTGCGGAAGGGCTATGGAATAATTGGCAAGAAGGTGGAGTTTGTGACAGGGGCTGAAGGTGATGGCTCAGTCTTTCCAGTGTTCAGCTGGAGGCAGTGATGGCTCATCCAAGACTGAATGTTAGACAAGTAGTTGAGGGTTCAAGAAAGGTGGTCAATGCATACATGTGAGAGCTGATTCTGTTCCTGTGTCTGCAACAAACCTAACCAATAAAAATCTATTGATCTCAACTGACCCAACTTTCACAGCCTTTTGGGGGAGAGAGTTCCAGATTTTCACTATGCTTTGTGTGAATAAGTGCTTCCTGATTTCAGTCCTAAATGACTTAGCCCTGACATTAATGTGGCCTATTGATGAGGAAGAGGAGAAGGTCAAGGATCGATCCTTGGGAATTCTGAAGATAACATTGCAGGGGAGGGATGTGAAGCCATTGATGGTGCACATTCAAATATGTAGGAATGAAACTATGCAAGGGCAGTTCCATGATGCTGGATAGCAGGATGGTGAATACTGTGGAGAGATTGAGGCGGAAGAGAAGGGATAATGCACTACAAAATTAGTCACAGGGGAAGTTGTTCATGACTTTGGTAAGGTCAGCAATTACAGGCTCATGATGCAAATAGTGACTAGGATGAGCAGAAAACCTCCATAGCATCACAAGTACGAGGCCTGGGTGATTTTAACACCTTGGCCTCAATTTAATATGATTGGAAGTGTGGAACCTGAGGTGAGCCATCCTTGGACTAAGGGTGTGAGTTTGCTTGGTCAGTATGTTTCTCCCGCAAACTGCTCCTTAGGAATATGCCATGTCTGGCTGATGAGATAAGAAGAGTGTTGTTGAAGACTGATGTCTCTTTCTGTTGTTGTGCTGTACCAGCTGCAAGGCCAATGGTGAGATAGATATGTAGACGAAGGATTGAAAATTACTGTATCTTATTCGTTTAGAGCAAGAACTAAATTGTAATATTATTGGTGCTTCAGAATGCAAATTAAGGATTGAAATATTGTTGTAAGATTATTGGTTGCAGAATAGTATAATTGCCACTGTTTGACTGTAATTCTTTAGAACATCGCACTGAGTCTCAATGTGAGCTCTACTGTGTTTGTTCTCCTTGTGTACAAGTTAATAAAGTAGTTTGTGAGTACTCATCCGAGGAAGTTTGATTTATTTTGCTCTAGTTTCTTCCACAGCAGCATGCCCATCCAATTCTGCCAAGAAACAGGCAGCCCACCCACTTTCTCTCAATTTCCAGCAGTCTTGTCTAACCTATTTAAAGCAAAAATGCATTTCTGAAATTGAGGTGTGGTTGCAGTCCCTGCTGTGGATGTATTTCTGGTAGGTCTTAAGGAGTCGAAGGGCTCCCCCCAGGTTTTCTACTGCCTCCTCCTGGAAGAGTTCAGGGCAAAGAGGAAGGTATTGTTTCCTAGCATCTGCAGGAGTATCTCTAGGGCCACTAGTCAGCTGGCCTGGACAGAGATAGCTGACAGGATCAGTGCTGCCAGATTCACCCTTAGCCCTGGTTTCAGTGGAGCAAATGATTTGATGATCTCACAAAACAGTAAGTACAGCTTTTCATCTCTCCATCTCTCTCAACAACAGCTTATAACACACTTTTCACTCCACCCAACAATAATTCCCATTCTTCCATCATATCCTTTAACATAGAACCACAAGGCCACATTGGTGAGGGTATCATCTCTCTCTCTCATTCAAAACAAACTCACCTTTTCCTTTGCTCTCGTCACACAACCCACTAACACCATTCTCTTACATCCAAGCACTTACACAACCACAAACTCCTTCCAGCACTCCTTCCTCATTTCACACTCAACACATGGCTTTACATTCATCACTTCTCTAGCTCTCACCACATGCACTATATATACATAAGCCCTACACAGCTCCACTTACCTTTTCAACAGTCAGTCCCTAACTCTTAGCTTGTCTTTCTGCAGAACAAAACAACACATAATGCCAAGGAGAGGTGCAAGACTGCGGGAGGTGTAGCCAGTTTAGCAGTCCTTACCCAAGTGGCATACAAGGCCCTGGAGTCTTGTGGCCATAAACATTGGGAAAGGCAAGGCTGGAGGCTTAACTGAGTGGGGTGTCTGCATATTACTTGCAAACCTTCATTTACCTTATGTTACAACCAAGGTGGGAGTAATGCACTGTTAATTCAGTCCCACTACTCCACAGGTCACTACACCAAACCGGGTTTCATTAAACAACAACAGCAACAGAAATAAATAAATCTTAACTACTTATGAGATAAATCTATATATATGAAAAACTCTTTATTTCTTTAACTCTCATACACATACATTAAAAAAAACAGTTAACTGGGGAGAAAGGATGTTTTGGTTTACAGCTGTTTCCTAGGAATATAAAGGAAAAAGAAATAACATGATTGCGTTTATCACATTCTGGTAGGATGTTTTCAGGTATGGTGAGGTGTCCCAGAGTCAAATAGTCAGATGCCACTCGAAGTTTCTCCAGGCGAGGTTTTTGAACAGTCCGTGATGGGTAGGCATTCAAGGCACTTTGTCTGCAGCAAGCGTCACACAGGTCTTTCAGCAAAGATGTAGCCACAGGTCTGCTTGGGTTTTAAAGCAGCAGTCTAGCAATAGAAGCTTTCTTGAGATTTCAGGATCTCTGAAAACACAGGAGGCAACAGGAACCACTCTTGAGGCAGGGATTCTTCAAAGACTGGAGACAATAGGAATCTGCTACCTCTGACAGATAGGGGTTTCTTCTCTGAAAAGCAGTCTTCCTCTACAGAGAGAAGTAACTTTTTTTTTTCTGGGTCTTTTTCTTTCCCCAGGCAGATCACAGCCAGATTTCAAATGCAGGATTTCTTGTCAAGAGATGCAAGTCTTCCTTTATAGACAGAGATCTTTTTCTCTGGTCTCCAGGCAGGTCACAACCAGATTTCAACTGCCTGCTCCTTGTCCAACTCACTGGCTTTTAAAGGGTCCAAAGTGAAAAAAAATCTTCCTGACCATGGCCACATGTCCAGACACAGTGTCTCCTCTGTCACTCAAAACAAATTGCTCTGAGGAAGGTCTAACCCCTGTGGTTTCCTTGAAATTGCTTGCTTTCCTGTCCTTGTACAAGTTCAACTTCCTTTCAAAGCCCCCATAAAGTTCAGCGTTTATTATGAACTTCCTTTCAAAACATTGCAAAAATTCCAACTCTTTGCAGGTATCCTAAATGTCCATTGAACATTCTTTTATCAGTTTTTTTAAAACACACAGAATCCTAAGTTTTTAATACAAAAACAAAACCTTGTAACACTTAGCAGTCAGCAAGCTTCACAACTTCTAAATACATTCTGAAGATTGTCTCCTGCTAATGCTCAGCCTCTCAGTGCCATGCTAACATTTTTCCTTTATCTCTATCCTCCAGGTCCTTCTGAGCTCCTGCATTCTGCTGAAGAAGATATCATGGAGGAGTATAATCCTCTGGAGGATGCACCTTCACGTGTGCAATCCATCCTAAGTATTAGCACAGATATTAGCATTCCATGTAGGTTAGAGAGTGAGCCAAAGGGGTCTGGATAAAACGCCAAATACAAGTGGGCAACAGCACGTACCGGTAGCAGCAAAAACTAAGGACAGAGTTTGCTGGAGAGCTAGGCCCTCTCACTGCTCCACTGAGGAGGACAAAGATGAGAACTTCAGAGGCCCAGCGATGAAAACTGCTTGCCTTACACAAGCAGCAATACCAGGTATTGGAAGGCCTGCTAAGGAATTTCAGCACTATGACTGGAAATTTGAAGGAGTCTGCTTGTGGCCTGTGTGGTGTCATCTCGCATGGGATCAGCACTCTGTGACCACTTCCAGTGAAGTTGCAGCCCTGACCGCACAAAGGGAGTCAGTGTCACCGAACTATGCAGATATGGTGGAAGCTCAAACGTTTGCCATACAAGATCAGGGTTCCACCTTGGAGGGACAGGTGTCCAACTTGGAGAGATTAGTGGACAACGTGGATGGGATTTTCAAGGAGTCATTAATCTTCTGCAGTCTGTTCTCCCACATATCAGTGGAAGTGATGAGCCCCAGCCCCTCTGGAATGGTACTGGTGTGACAGGAGCAGTATATGTTGCCAGCTCGCAGAACTTCAGCATATCTGGTCTTTCGCTTTCCCATCAATCAATACCCATCAGTGTATCAACACCATAGTGCCAGGAAATCAGTTGGGTTAGACTGTTCCAGCAAGGAGCCAAAGCACAGCAGTCTGCAACCAGGCCCTCACAAGCTCGGGCACCGAGAAGTCACTGGCAATGTACAGCCCCTACAAGCCTTCCACCAGCTTTTTTGAGGCAAGTAGGGGCCATCTCTTAGCAGTAGCAGATTTAGGAAAACTTAACAAGAAAGGCACCAGGGTTTCATTCTTAGGTGAGAAATGAGTGGAAGACAATTAGGACTTAATCACCTTTATCATATTTGCTACTTTGCTCTGCAGTGATTTTTTTTTTGACTATTCATTCATGGATGTGGGCATCACTGGCTATGCCAGCATTTATTGGCCATCCCTAATTGCCCTTGAGACGGTGGTGGTGAGCTGCCTTCTTTAACCGCTGCAGTCCATGTGAGGTAGGTACACCCACAGTGCTGTTTGGAAGGGAGCTCCAGGATTTTGACCCAGAGACAGTGAAGGAACGTCGATATAGTTCCAAGTCAGGATGGTGTGTGACTTGGAGGGAACCGGCAGGTGGTGGTGTTCCCATGCATTTGCTGCCTTGTCCTTCTAGTTGGTAGAGATCGCGGGTTTAGAAGGTGCTGTCGAAGGAGCCTTGGTGCATTGCTGCAGTGCATCTTGCAGATGGTACACACTGCTGCCACTGTGCGTCGATGGTGGAGGGAGTGAATGTTTGTTGAAGGGGTGCCAATCAAGTGGTCTGCTTTGTCCTGGATGGTGTTGGGCTCCTTGAGTGTTGTTGGAGCTGCACCCATCCAGGCAAGTGGAGTATTCCATCACACTCCTGACTTGTGCCTTGTAGATGGTGGACAGGCTTTGGGAAGTCAGGAGGTGAGTTACTTGCCACAGGATTCCTAGCCTCTGACCTGCTCTTGCAGCCACAGTATTTATATGGCTACTCCAGTTCAATTTCTGGTCAATGGTAACCCCTAGGATGTTGATAGTTGGGGATTCCATGATCGTAATGCAATTGAATGTCAAGGGAAGATGGTTCGATTCTCTCTTGTTGGAGATGGTCATTGCCCGGCACTTGTGTAGCGCGACTATTACTTGCCACTTATCAGCCCAAGTCTGGATATTGTCCAGGTCTTGCTGCATTTCTACATGAACTGCTTCAGTATCTGAGGAGTTGCAAATGGTGCTGAACATTCTGCAATCATCAGTGAGATTCTGAGATTTATGATTATTTGGAAAAGCATAGTTTGATTAGAGATAGTCAGCATGGCTTTGTGAGGGGCAGGTCATGCCTCACAAGCCTTATTGAATTCTTTGAGGATGTGACAAAACACATTGATGAAGGAAGAGCAGTGGATGTGGTGTATATGGATTTTAGCAAGGCGTTTGATAAGGTTCCCCATGGTAGGCTCACTCAGAAAGTAAGGAGGCATGGGATACAGGGAAATTTGGCTGTCTGGATACAGAATTGGCTGGCCCATAGAAGACAGAGGGTGGTAGTAGATGGAAAGTATTCAGCCTGGAGCTCTGTGACCAGTGGTGTTCCGCAGGGATCTGTTCTGGGACCTCTGCTCTTTGTGATTTTTATAAATGACTTGGATGAGGAAGTGGAAGGCTGGGTTAGCAAGTTTGCCGATGACACGAAGGTTGCTGGAGTTGTGGATAGTGTGGAGGGCTGTTGTAGGTTGCAACGGGACATTGACAGGATGCAGAGCTGGGCTGAGAAGTGGCAGATGGAGTTCAACCTGGAAAAGTATGAAGTGATTCATTTTGGAAGGTCGAATTTGAATGCAGAATACAGGTTTAAAGACAGGATTCTTGGTAGTGTGGAGGAACAGAGGGATCTTGGGGTCCACGTCCATAGATCCCTCAAAGTTGCCACCCAAGTGCATAGGGTTGTTAAGAAGGCGTATGGTGTGTTGGCTTTCATTAACAGGGGGATTGAGTTTAAGAGCCGCGAGGTTATGCTGCAGCTCTATAAAGCCCTGGTTAGACCACACTTGGAATATTGTGTAAAGTTCTGGTCGCCTCATTATAGGAAGGATGTGGAAGCTTTAGAGAGGGTGCAGAGGAGATTTACCAGGATGCTGCCTGGACTGGAGGGCATGTCTTATGAAGAAAGGTTGAGGGAGCTAGGGCTTTTCTCATTGGAGCGAAGAAGGACGAGAGGTGACTTGATAGAGGTGTACAAGATGATGAGAGGCATAGATTGTGGATAGCCAGAGACTTTTTCCGAGGGCGGAAAGGGCTATCACCAGGGGGCATAATTTTAAGGTGATTGGAGGAAGGTTTAGGGGACATGTCAGAGGTAGATTATTTACAGAGAGTGGTGGGTGTGTGGAATGCACTGCCAGCGGTGGTAGTAGAAGCAGATACATTAGGGACGTTTAAGCGACTCTTGGATAGGTACATGGATGATAGTAGAATGAAGGGTATGTAGGTAGTTTGATCTTAGAGTAGGTTGAAGGGTCGGCACAACATCGTGGGCTGAAGGGCCTGTACTGTGCTGTACTGTTCTATGTTCTATAACCTTATGATGCAAGCTAGTCTAATGTGGTACATATTGTTGAAAACCCCCAGACCTGACCAGACACCTCTGAGGAGCTGTACGATGTGTTCAAGTGTGATATTGATGGCCTCCTGACTATGATTGTGTTGCTCAGGTCTGGCAGGGTCGTAAAGTAATGACATGAGCCACATCTATGGGAGATGATGGGTGGGGTGTTCCCTGTCACCCAGCAGCCATCATGCCACATTTCTGGAAGGGTTAAATATCACAGAATCACAGAATTGTTACAGCACAGAAGGAGGCCATTCAGCCCATTGTGTCTGTGCTGGCTCTGCGAAGGAGCAATTCACTGAGTGCCAAACCCCACCTTCTCCCTGTAGCCCTGCATATTCTTCCTTTTCAGATAACAATCCAATTCCCTCTTGAATGCCTCGATTGAACCCTGTCTCCGCCACACTCTCAGACAGCACATTCCAGATCCAAACCACTCGCTGCGTGAAAAAGTTTTCCCTCATGTCCCCATTGCTTCTTTTGCCAATTACCCTAAATCTGTGCCCTCACGTTCTCGATCCTTCCACCAGTGGGAACAGTTTCTCTCTATCTACTCTGTCCAGATCCCTCATGATTTTGAATACCTCTATCAAATCTCCTCTCAACCGTCTCTTCAAGAAAAACAGTCCCAATTTCTCCAATCTACCACATAACTGAAGTTCCTCATCTTGTGAATCTTTTCTGCACTCTCTTTAATGCCTTCACATCATTCCTAAAGTCTGGTGCTCAGAACTGGACACAATACTCCAGTTGAGGCTGAACCAGTGTTTCATACAAGTTTAACATAACTTTCTTGCTTTTGTACTCAAAGCCCCTATTAATAATGCTGAGGATGCCGTATGCTTAATTAACAATGCTCTCAATCTTTCCTTCCACCTTCAATGACTTTTGCACATATACACCCAGGTCCCTCTTCTTCTGCACCCCATTTAGAATTGTACCCTTTATTTTATATTGTCTCTCTGCGGTTTTCCTACCAAATTGAACTACTTCAGCCTTCTCTGCATTAAATTTTATCTGCCACTTCTCCACCCATTCCACAACCTGTCCATGTCCTTTTAAAGTTCTACACTATCCTCCTCATTGTTCACAATGCTTCCAAGTTTCATATCATCTGCAAATTTTGAAATTGTGCCCTGTACACCGAGGCCTAGGTCATTAACATATATCAGGAAGAGCGGGGGTCCTAACACTGAGTCCTGGGGAATTCCACTACAAACCTTCCTCCAGTCTGAAAAACATCCATTAACCACCACTCTGTTTCCTGTCACTCAGCCAATTTCTTATCCATGTTGCTACTGTCCCTTTTATTCAGAGCTAGAATTTTGCTCACAAGTCTGTTGTGCGGCTCTTTATCAAATGCCTTTTAGAAATCCATGTAAACCACATCAACAGCATTACCCTCGTCAACCCTCTCAGTTACCTCAGCAAGTTAGTTAAACAAGATTTGTCCTTAACAAATCTGTACTGGCTTTCCTTAATTAACCCATATTCGCCCAAGTGAATTATCGTTTCAAGAAGCTTCCCCACCATCAAGGTTAAATTGACTAGCCTGTATTTACAATTCTCCAGTCTGCTGTCACCATCCCTGAGTGTAAAGAAGACTGGAAAATTATGGCCAATGCCTCTGCAATTTCCACCCTCACTTCCCTCAGTCTCCTCGGAAGCATATCATCCAGTCCTGGTGTCTTATCAACTATTAAGTACAGATGGCCTGTCCAATACCTGCTCCTAATTAATTTTAAACCCTTCAAGTATCTGAATTACCTCCTCTGTAAGCATGACCTGTGCAGCATCTTCTTTCTTGGTGAAGACAGATGCAAAGTATTCATTCAATACGTCAGCTATGCCTCCTGTCTCCATGTGTAAAATCCCCTTTTGGTCCCTAATTGGCCACACTTGTCCTTTTACTACACTTTTACTATTTATCTGCTTATAGAAGACTTTTGAAGTCCCTTTTATGTTAGCTCCCAGTCTCATTTCATACTCTGTCTTTGCTTCTTTCATTTGCTTTTTCACTTCCTCTCTGAACCTTCTATATTCAGCCTGCTTCTTGGTTGTATTATCCACCTGACATTTGTCATAAGCAGACTTTTTCTTCATCTTAATCTCTATCTCTTTCATCATCCAAGGAGCTCTAGATTTGTTTGCCTTATTTTTCCCCTTGTGGGAATATACCTTGACTGTGCCCGAACTATCTCTTCTTTAAAGGCAGCCCATTGTTCAGTTACAGTTTTGCCTGCCAATCTTTGATTCCAATTTATCTGGATCTGATCCATTCTTACCCCATTGAAGTTAGCTTTCCCTCAGTTAATTATTCTTACTCTAGATTGTTCCTTGTCCTTTTCCATAGGCAACCTAAATCTTATGATACAATGATCACTATTGTGGGTGAGGTGGGGGGGGGGGGGGTGGTGCGAGGGGGAGTGGAAAGAGAGAGGTGGTTGACTGTTATAAAGTAAGTGCATTGGATAGCTGCCTGGGTACCTTGCTTTATCCAGTTTCTGTGATTGTAGACAACCTGTACATATGAACATATGTACATTAATGGAGTGGTAGCATTTACTGTTCATGCCCTGATGCTCTGTATGCAATCAATGATGCCATGGAAGCGAGGAAGGCTAATCACTGTTGCAAATTTCGAGTTTTTTTTTTAGAGATACTGCACTGAAACAGGCCCTTCGGCCCACCGGGTCTGTGCTGACCAAGAACCACCCATTTATACTATCCCTACAGTAATCCCATATTCCCTACCACCTACCTACACTAGGGGCAATTTATAATGGACAATTTACCTATCACCTGCAAGTCTTTGGCTGTGGGAGGAAACCGGAGCACCCGGCAAAAACCCACACGGTCACAGGGAGAACTTGCAAACTCTGCACAGGCAGTACCCAGAATTGAACCCGAGTCCCTGGAGCTGTGAGGCTGCAGTGCTAACCACTGTGCCGCCCTATGAGTTCTCTCATATTTACTGTGAAGATCAATGGGGAAGGTGATATACTGTTTAGCGCTGGCAAATAGGGTGCCACATGATCTACTTAATGCAGCTATGCAATGCCGATTGGGAGATACAGGTGATGTGCCCTGTAGTAGTCTGACCCAATAGCAAATAAGGGCTATGGTGACATTGACAGCTACTGCAAAGCATGGCCCACTGGTTCAGCAGGTCTTGTTGCAGGAGGCTGTAGAAATCTGCAACAGCCTGCCTGGAGAAGCAGAGCCTCCTGATGCAGTGTTGTTCAGATAGATCCAATAAACTCACTTTTGTCCTGCACACTGTGCTCGGTATGCTTTCTTACAAGCACCCACTGCCCCCCACCTCACTTACTGTCTTCTATTAGGGACAGCTGTTACTGGTCACTGAGGCTGCTTCTCCTCTTCCTCCATTCTTCCCTAATCCAAATAAAATTAGCAATAATAGTACCCATGTAGGCAGATAAAACTTAGTGAGGGTAAGTAAAGCAACAATAATGAGAAAGAAGCCATCTGGAAGCTAGAAATTCTCCTCACAATTGAACCATCACAATGGCACTCAAATCCAGTGAATGCTGCATTAAATACTACTTCAGAAGTTCTGACAGACCAATGCTACTAGGCTTCAGGAGGGTTGGGAATTGGGCAGGACTCAGGATCCCAATTACACCATAGTACCTCAATTTACTCCTATTCATGAGGCTGCTGCCTGCCTCTGGCAGGCACTTTGGCCAACTCAGGAAACGAAGGCATTAAGATGGTAGCGGGCAGGAGTGCAGCACAAATCCCATCGGCTGTGGCAGGTTATAATCACCCTTTATATTTTCAAGACAGTTAATCAGTTACTTAGACTAATAATAGATGTCAAAGGGACATTAGCACATTGTCCTTTCACCTTTGACCCTGGGACCAGGGTTTGAGTTTAACTCAATTGGTGGGGATAAATACTTCCTTTCTCATCTGAAGGTAAAGATCTTAACTTACATAAGTTCAAGCAGTGCCAACCCAGTTCCCATAGACCCACATTCCAAAACTACACCAAATGTGTTTCTCAGTCCAGCTGTTGAGAAGCACAGAAATCAATTAAAATTCAAATGAACAAATTTAGAAAGAGCAGTATATGTTTCAAAGTTGTAACCAATTTTGAAGTGAACATGCATTTCTAAACAGCTCAAGCTTGACTCCTGATGAATGATGTCCTCCAAATCCCCAACTTTGTAAAATAGCCCTAGGCTATTTAACAACTATTTAACAAATCTTAAATTTAACATGTGAGTTTTTTTTCTTTCATGTTATTGAGATAGCCAGTGAATACCCAACTAATTTATTAATGTTATTTAATACAACATCTAAAAGAACAGATAGAAAATACATTACAGAATGTGCCAGCCGAACATTCTGTACCATTTCACCAATCAGTCCATTACAATTTTGATGTTCACAAGTCGTTAAAGATGTCATCCAAACTGCACCTTTGTGAGCATGTTTGAATTAACTACACGTCATTGGTACCACCGTGTTTGCCCCGTAAGCCTTAAGTTGAAGTAAAAAAGACTTTTCATTAAATAGGAAGACCTGAACCCAGTGCTCCTTCAACAGTTAACAGCTGCACCGTTCACTGGGCACCTTTGGGGAGGGGCACTTATTTTCTCATTAAGTTTCTTTATCTTAGATGTAACAGGTAGCATTGTATTTCCCTGTAATGTTTCACTTTCCTATCTATTTTTAAATGTATAATCCAGCCTTGCGCCTGGGTCCTTGATCTGTCTGCTGCTAAACTCGGGGAAGCTGTATTTCAATCCGAAGTGTAGTGGTGAAAAGGGGCTGTTTAAATGACAGCAAGACACTGATTGGGCTCAAACTAATCATTAACAAGCGGCCGCAATCATTCGTGGTCAGATAGCACGCCCTGTTTACTCCTCTTTTTAACGAAACCCAGACCTCCTTCTGCTATTCAACAGCCGGGACAGTGAGCGCGCAGTCACTTCTTGAGATTGTAAAACTAAAAGAAAAGCGGCCAGAGCTCCAAATCAGCAAAGTTTGATCAAGCTTTAGTGGGGCAGCGGGAAGCTGCAGTTTGAATGGAGAGTGCTGGGACAAGCAGGAGGTGAACTCGTTCACCACAAAACACAACAAATATTCAGTAGTTAAACCTTCCCTAACTTCCGGGCGATTCCTTGGATCTATCACGGAGTTTTTCTAAGCCCCGTGCAGCTGACTAAAAATCTATACCAAAATGGATAGTTTCATGGTTTCCCGTTACTTTCTTTTTAGAATGTCATTTTTTGCGCAAGTTCAAATGACGCACGGGCACATCAGGAAGATGATGACACGACTCTCCGTGACATTTCCTTTGCTCCGTACAAAATAAGAAATAGTGGTTGTACTATTTCTTAATGTGCACCTGAGAGGAACAGATCAGAACAAACTGGAGGAACCTTTCTGCTCACACACTACTGCGTCTCTTGAATTGGCAGAACTCTTCCGAGTATTTAGTGACCGGTTATCACTTGACAGTCTTATTAGCTGCTTTTTCTCTTTCTCTCTCTCTCTCTGCCCCCAGGCTGTTGGTTAAGAGCAGTCAGTGGGTAATTATTAATAGATGTCCCTGGATGGACGTGTCCGTGTTCTGATGAGCCTTACGATAAACCTGTGCGACTGTAATGTGGGTATGTAATGTGTATGTCATTGCAAAGAGCACATCGCGTCCCTTTCCCAGCCAGATCACCCTCACTTAGACCACAGCACTAACCAAGCCATGTCTACCACGCAGCGGGCAACAGCATGAAGCCACCAGCGCTTTCACTTCTCTTCCTTTTACCATGGTTAGTGTCTCTGAATGGAGATTCTGGGGCAGGAGAAGGGACCTGGGCCAGGTTTGCCAGCTTGCCCTACCCTGAGGACAAGGTGTTCCTGTATGACACTTTCCCTGAGGGCTTCATGTGGTCTGTGGGGACATCTGCTTATCAGACAGAAGGTGCTTGGCAGCGGGATGGAAGAGGACCGTCCGTCTGGGATACCTTGACCCACAAGCAACTCAGTGCCAACGGGGATGTGGCAAGTGACAGTTATAATAACGTGCAGAAGGATATTTCTGCCATCCAAACTTTGGGTGTCACACACTACCGATTCTCCATCGCCTGGTCCAGGATCTTTCCAGATGGTCTGGTCTCGAACCTCAATGAAGCTGGGCTGAGGTACTACTCCCAATTGATCCAAAGACTCCGAGATGTAGGTGTTGAGCCCATGGTGACTCTGTATCATTGGGATTTGCCCCAGACTCTCCAGGACTTGTATGGAGGCTGGATCAATGAAACCTTGGTGGATCGCTTCAGTGAATATGCAGAGTTTTGCTTCAAGGCTTTAGGTGATCGAGTGAAGTATTGGATCACCATAGACAATCCTTACGCTCTGGCTTGGCACGGTTATGGCACGGGCAAGCTTGCTCCTGGTATCCACGGAGCCCCAAATGTACCGTACGTAGTGGCACATAATCTGATTAAGGTAAGGCACTCCATAAAACGGAATGATGCTTAAGCATCTGTATTAGATAGCCCTGGAAGCACCACGTTTAACTGGGAATATCAAATCCTAGTAGGATGCGAGCTGATTTGAAGCAAAGTTGATCACAAAAGGAAGCCAACTTTTTTTCAGAGTTAAAACTATTTGTTAAACCAATCATTAAAAGGAAGCACCCCACAGTACTGAGGGACTAACTACTTGACAAATAGTTCTGTATTTTGTCTTTTTATTTTAGTCGTTAACACGTAAGATATTTTAAACTGACAGCTCAGACATGTTGAACTGAACTTTTGGGAAGGGAAAGTAAGTTTTGAGATTTGAATCAGACATTTGATAAATTTGCATAAATCTATGTGATCGAGTTTAGCTCTTAAATGCTTTGTAAACGATTACTCTGCACCCCCCGCCCCGCCCCTTGCCCTAAGTAAAATCAAATGACGATGCGATAGCCCATATTTGTCACTTATTTTGCTTATTGCCACACAAGCTGAAAAAAACCCAGAAAGTGCTGGAAATACTCAACAGGTCTGGCAGCATCTGTGGAGAGAGAAACAGAGTTAACATTTCAGGTCAGTGACCTTTCATCAGAAGCTTTTTAAAAAATCGCCTAAACTGAATATGCACAGTAAGCTGGGTAGGTGGTATAGCTTAATGGAAATATACTACATAGGTGGGTGAATTAGTTCTTAAACTAAAGAATGTAAGCTGTAAATGTGACACAGGTGATGAATTAAACTACAGAAAGATGAAAATTACAATGGACGCAATATTACAAAGGGATTAAACTAAAAATAGGTGAAAGAATAAACAGTTACAAACAATACATAAAATAATGAATTAACTCTAATGCAGAGAAAAATGATAGACAGAAATGTTTTACAGAAATCACATGGATGAAAAGAAAGACATAAAGAAATATATGACACAAGGGTGATTTAACTTTTACATAATGAAAGGATAGACCAATAGAAATAATTATGCACAATAATTAACTTTTATGGGACTGCAGTGGCATTTCTATAAGAAAATAATACAACACACTTGCTTAACCTATTTCACTGTGATCTCAACATCACAAAATATGTGGTATAAATGAGGTAAACTCTTCTTGAACAGTAGATTATGCACAAATAAACCAGGCACCATTGTGCTGTATAACCCATTTATCCATTGGTTGTAGTTACCCCATTTCATTTATCTTTTAATGCAGAGACAGGTAAGCATCTTTCAGTATCGAATGCTATTTGTTGCTTTCAATATATAAAGAACACATTGCTTTGTAAGAATCTTTAATATTGAATATTATAAGGGCACTGGCATATAACAGTTACTGGTTTCAGATCAGTTGCTGTTTAGACTGACATAGGACAGCATTGCCAGCCTTTTGTCACTTCTTACTCAGTGAGAGTGGGATGCTTGCACAAAAGTAAAATGTTGCAGTTGCTGGAAACCTGAAATAAAAAGAGGAAATGCTGGAAATACTTAGCAGGTCAGACAGCATCTGTGGAGAGAGAAGCACAGTTAACAGGCAGAATCTTCCCATCTCCATAAAAGTGGCTTTGGATGCTGGGGGTGGGCAGGGAAATTTAGAATGTTGCACATTGGTCGCATCTTTGACCCATTCACACCTCTGTGTGCTTTTGCCAGAGGTGGGCTCACAGTGGTAACAGTGGTTACCTGCCCAGCAGCAATTAGTGTGAATTAAAGGGCAGTTAGCCCATTTGTTCCAAGCAATGAGATCTTATAAATGGTGCATGGGCCCCACGTTGTGTCAACACCTCGACATCTCAGCTGAGGCGGCTGCATAGCAGGAAGGTATTGTCTGCTGATATTGACATCCAGTCAGCATTATAAAGAGGGAAGCAGCAGGGATGATTCCTGGCATAGCCAGAGATCTGGCATTGAAGAGTCATCAGTCTGAGATGGCTGATAGAACAAGTGTTTGGGGTAATAATGTAGGGTGTCTTGCGCCAGCATAGTCAGCCAGGTCAAATGGGCTGAGCGGACCACTGCATTGAAGCAGGTATCCAGACATGGGGTCCACTTATTTAGTGGTCGGGTGGACCATGGAAGAGGAGCAGCTGGGCGAGCACCACATCCAGCCACAGACAGCAGGGTGGCGCAGAGAAGGGAAAGAGGCAGAAGGTGCAACCCTCACCAGAAGATATATAGGCAAAGGGTCAGCTTTCATGACCTGTCAGAGCAGCAGTGCTACAGAAGACTGAGCCTCTCATGGCAGATGGTCGTGGACATTTGCACACTTCTGGATGAGGACCTCAATTGGCAGTTGGCATCCAGTGCCCATATTTGTACAGGTCATATTCACCCTGAATTTTTATGCTCCTAGCTCCTTCCAGGCATTGGCTGCTAGACATGTATAGAATTTCACAATCGGCCACCCATAACTGCTTAACACAGGTGACAGGTGCCCTATACATGAGGACATCTGAGTACATTGAGTTTTCCTTGGATGCAGCCATTCAGGCACAAAAGGCTGCAGGATAAACCTCAATGGCAGGATTTCTTCTGGTGCAGGCGATGATAGACTGCACTCATGTGGTCATTATGATGCCATTGGACCAGCTGGGTGCTGTCACTCTCTCAATGTGCAGTTTATTTTCCATCACTGCAAAAAAATTTATGCAAGTTCCCTGACAGTTACTATAACTCTTTCATCCTGAGGCAGTCTCAAGTGTTCATGCCACCACATAGCCTGCATGGATGGATCCTGGGTGACAAGAGATATCTGATGAAGGCATGGTTCATGACACTAGTGCAGATCCCAATGATAGAGGCTGAGGAATGCTATAACCATTGCTGTGTCTCCAACTGGGCAACCATCTAGCAGGCAATTAGTCTCCTGAAGATGCGCTTGCAATGTCTTGCTCAGTGGGGGAGCTCTCCAATATGGCCCTTCAAGCGGATTGGCATTGTGGTGGTATGCTGAGTGTTGCACAACATGATGGAGCTGCGGGCTGACAAGTCCCCGGGTACTGATGGACTTCATCCTAGGGTGTTGAAAGAAGTGGCTAGTGAAAAGTTGAAGCGTTAGTTTTACTATTCCAAAATTCCCCAGTTTCGGGGAAGGTTCCGTTAGATTGGAAAATAGCGAACGTAACTCCTTTATTCAAAAAGGGAGGGAGGGAGACAGAAAGTAGGAAACTACAGGCCAGTTAGCTTAACATTTGTCTTCGGGAAAATGTTAGAAGCTATTATTAAAGATTGTATAGCAGGGCAGTTAGAAAAATTCAAAGTAATCAGGCAGAGTCAACATGGTTTGTGAAAGGGAAATCATGTTTAACCAATTTATTGGAGTTCTTTGAGGGAGTTACATGTGCTGTGGATAAAGGGGAACTGCTGGATGTATTGTGCTTAGATTTCCAGAAGGCATTTGATAAGGTGCCACATCAAAGGTTATTGCAGAAAATAAAAGCTCATGATGTAGGAGGTAACATGTCGGCATGGATACAAGATTGGCCAGCTGACAGGAAACCGAGAGTAGGAGAGTAGGTCATTTTCTGGTTAGCAAGATGTAACGAGTGGTGTGCCACAAGGATCTGTGTTGAGGCCTCAACTTTTTACAGTTTATATAAATGACTTAGATGAAGGGACCGAAGGTATGGTTGCTAAATTTACTGATGTCACAAAGATAGGTAGGAAAGTAACTTGTGAAGAGAACATAAGGGGGCTACAAAGGGATATAGATAGGTTAAGTGAGTGGGCAAAGACCTGGCAAATGGAGTATAATGCGGGAAAGTGTGAAATTGTCCACTTTGGCAGGAAGAATAAAAGAGAAGCATATTATCTAAATTACAAAAGTAGATTTGTTAAAGGGATACTGACAGGTTCCTTTAACACCCCGAGCTAAAGAAGTATCAGCCATTGTCACACCAGATGGTCTTTTCCAATGCCAAGTGATGCCATTCGGGCTAAATATGCCCCAGCCACAGGTGAAGCAACACATAAAAGCTCATGGAAGAGAACACAGAAATTGCAGTAGCATCACTATGGGGCTCACATGGCTGAATTTATGGATGGATCTGTAAAACTTATACGCTTCATTTGAATGAAGGATCATATGTTGTCAGAGCCTAATGAACCAAGTGGTAGCCTGTGTTCCCAACTGTGTGGTTTACCTTGATGATGTGCTGGTATACAGTGACACTTGGAAGGACCACTTGAAACAACTTGATGCTCAGTTTAGAAAATTACAATCAGCTGATTTGGTGATGAACCTTGCCAAAAGTGAATTTGCAAAAGCAAGAGTAACCTACTGGGCATATAGGAGGGCAAGGACAAGTGTTGCCAAGAACAGCGAAAGTACAAGCATTGGTGGAGTTCCCTACCCCTAAGACCAAGCGAGAAATCATGAGGTTTTTGGGGATGTGTGGTTTCTACCGCAGGTTTATACCAAATTTTGATACTATAGCTGCTCCACTGACAGATTTGCTACAGAAAAAGTAAAATAAGGTAGTGTGGTCAGGAAAGTGCCGAGCATCTTTTGAGAGGCTGAAAGCCATTTTGATTAATGAATCGGTGTTGGCTGCTCCAAATTTCACTAAGCCCTTCAAGGTAGCAATTGATGCTCGTGACCTGGGGGTCAGTGCAGTCCTGTTACAAGACGATGAATCAGGTATAGAAAGGCTAGTGGGATACTTTTCCAAAAAGCTAAATGGTGAGGCTGGAATGGTTGTTTGGGGGAAGGAGGTGTCTTGGATGCCGGGGGTGGGTTGGGAGGTGGGGACAGCTCTCAATCGTGCACCCTATGTCTGACTGCCATGCACCCCACCCTCCCCCCCCCCCCAGGGCACGGAAAGGCCGGCAACTATTGCTGGGTGGCCTTTCACATCCTCAACACACTCGCTTGCCATGGGTAAAATACCCGTGGAGGCAGGCGAGGGCCCTTAAGTGGCCACTTAAGGGCCTTGATTGGCCTCGTATGGGCAGGCTGTTTCCCACTCTCCACCCGACGCCGTAAACTTGTCCAGAGGCGGAAGCGGGGCGGGTAGGCCTCCCAGAGCCTGCTGCTCAATTTTATGCCGCCCCCATCCCACCATCCGACCCGCTGGGGCTGCGTAAGATTCCGGTCTCTGTTTCTTGTCACTCAGCGAATTCTATATCCATGTTGCTACCTTCCCTTTTATTCTATCAGCTGTAAGTTTGCTCACAAGTCTGTTGTGTGGCACTGCATCAAACACCTTTTGAAAGTCCATGCACGCCACATCAACTGCATTGCCCTCATCAACCCTCTCCGTTACCCTCTCAAAAAATACAAGCAAGTTAGTTAAACATGATTTTCCCTTAAGAAATCCATGCTGGCTTTCCTTAATTAACCTGTGTCCATGCGACTATTAATTTTGTCCCAAATTATTTTTTCTAGAAGTTTCCCCACCAGCGAAGTTAAACTGACTCGCCTGTAGTTGCTAGGCTCATCTTTGCACCCTTTTATTGTATAGGGTGTAATATTTGCAATTCTCCAGTCCTCTGGCACCACCCCTGAGTCTTCGGAAGACTGAAAAATTATGACAAGTGCCTCCACGATTTCCACTCTCACTTCCCTTTGCATCCTTGGATGCATGTCATCCGGTCCTGGTGTTTTATCCACTTTAAGTACAGACAGCCTATCTAATACATCCTCTTTCTCAATTTTAAACCCTTCTAGTATCTGAATTACCTCCTGTTTCACCATTACTTGGGTTGCATCTTTTCTTTTTCTTTAAGAATTAGCAAGTATCTGGCCAAAGTATTTTTTTGTCGTTTTGTTTTGTAATAGAGCTGTAAAGAGTAAATCTGTTTTTTTTTCCGGTTAACCGGTATACGTGTGTGTGTGTATGTGTGTGTCTGTGTGGGGCTAAGGTAAAAAGGGAACTTTTATTTTTCAATCTGTGTTAATGCTTTGCTTCATTACTGTTTATGTCTTGTTTTATAATAATTTTGTTTATTAAAGAAACCTGGTTGGTGTATTTATTCTGGAATAAAAATAGTCCATGATTGACCGTATCGATAACTGGGGAAAAAATGTAAATATATGTTGTGACCTGTGGAGAATTAGAACTAGAGAAAGACAGTGCACACCTCCCGCCTCGGTCGTAACACACAGATTAAACTACAAGGTTTGTGGTGATAGGGAACCAAACCTACTTTGTATTAATACAAGCTAAGCAGCAGTTTTATTACATTTTATTTGGCTACTTTATGGCCCCCTGAATAATGGAGTGATACAGACCTAATGATGCAGTTATCCTTTTTTGCATTCAACAAACATCGAATGCTTCCTAGGGACAATAAAGAATGTTCAAATATTTGTGTGTATGTGGGTATAGCTTACCAGTTTCTTCCTCTTTCTTTCCTGTGATGTAGTTCCACAAATGCTGAATGTCATCCAGTGTGTAGTCCTTAACATTGAGTGTATGTTGGCAATATGGGCAAATCACAGCTGGGCCTGATCCTGTCCTCACCAGGCATCCACATACATACGCTTGCAATAGGGATCACTAAGTAGCAATTGAGAATGGGAATCCTGTCTGATTCTCCTTTTCCTGAGCCACACATGCTGAGGCCAATTGCAAAATTCCTACTGTTACCACAGTTAAGACCAGCTCACTCAGCACAGAATGAAATTTAAGCCCTGGAACTTTCTCATCTGTATTGTTCAGCTACCCACTGGGAAACTTATTGAACCTTTGAGGGATCACGGTGTGTGTGATTTATTTACAATTTTGTGACTATTTTACCAGCATGCTTGCAATACTCAGACTTTAGATCTGGCACAGGTAAATGCAAATTACCAATAAAAGTTTTGAATCACAATAGGAAACGAGCATTCAAGTCCAGGCTGTCTGAATATTACCAAGACAGATCCAACTTATAGACAAGCCCTTAGTTATTATTCAGTTAACTTATTACTAATAACCTGTATTATTAATTAGGCTAGTTAGTTGGGCTAAAGTTCATTACATTCCATTGAAATACAAACTCTATCAAAGAAGTATCAAATTGATGGTCATGCATCCTGTTATTTGTTTCTATGTTGTATATAAAAGCAAAATGCTGCGGATGCTGGAAATCTGAAATAAAAACAAGAAACGCTGGAACCACTCAGCAAGTCTGGCAGCATCTGTGGAAAGAGAAGCAGAGTTAACATTTCGGGTCCCTTCTTCGGAACTGACAAATATTAAAAATGTCACAAGTTATAAGCAAGTGAGGTGGGGGTGGGGCAAGAGATAACAAAGGAGAAGGTGCAGATTGGACAAGGCCACATAGCTGACCAAAAGGTCATGGAGCAAAGGCAAACAATATGTTAATGGTGTGTTGAAAGACAAAGCATTAGTACAGAATAGGTGTTAACGGACTGAATATTGAACAGCAGCAAGTGCGAACATGAAAAAAAACAGTGGGTAAGCAAACTGAACAAACTAAGATGAAATGAAATAAATGCAAAAAAAAGGTTGTAAAAAATGTAAAAAAGAAAAAAAGAAAAAAAACAACTAAAAATGAAAGTAAAATGGGGGGCTGTCATGCTTTGAAATTATTGAACTCAATGTTCAGTCCGGCAGGCTGTAGTGTGCCTAATCGGTAGATGAGATGCTGTTCCTCGAGCTTGCGTTGATGTTCACTGGAACACTGCAGCAATCCCAGGCCAGAGATGTGAGCATGAGAGCAGGGGGGAGTGTTGAAATGGCAAGCAACCAGAAGCTCAGGGTCCTGCTTGCGGACCGAGCGGAGGTGTTCCGCAAAACGGTCACCCAGTCTGTGCTTGATCTCCCCAATGTAGAGGAGACCACATTGTGAGCAGCGAATACAGTATACTACATTGAAAGAAGTACAAGTAAAACGCTGCTTCACCTGAAAGGAGTGTTTGGGGCCTGGGAGAGTGAGAAGAGAGGAGGTAAATGGGCAGGTATTACACCTCCTGCGATTGCAGGGGAAGGTGCCATAGGATGGGGACGAGGTGGTGGGGTTAATGGAGGAGTGGAACAGGGTGTCGCGGAGGGAACGATCCCTTCGGAATGCTGACAGGGGAAGGGAGGGGAAGATGTGTTTGGTAGTGGCATCACGCTGGAGGTGGTGGAAATGGCGGAGGATGATCCTTTGGATATGGAGGCTGATGGGGTGGAAAGTGAGGACAAGGGGAACCCTGTCACGGTTCTGGGAGGGAGGGGAAGGGTTGAGGGCAGAGGTACGGGAAATGGGCCGGACACGGTTGAGGGCCCTGTCAACAACAGTGGGGGGGAATCCTCGGTTGAGGAAAAAGGAGGTCATACCAGAAGCACCGTCATGGAAGGTAGCATCATCAGAGCAGATGCGTCGCAGATGGAGAAACTGGGAAAATGCAATGGAGTCCTTACAGGAGGTAGGGTGTGAAGAAGTGTAGTCGAGGTACCTGTGGGAGTTGGTGGGCTTATAATGGATATTAGTAGACAACCTATCCCCAGAGATGGAGACAGAGAAGTTGAGGAAGGGAAGGGAAGTGTCAGTGTTGTATATGGTGTGTTAAGACTAGGTGAGAAAGGTGTCTAGGGGTCTTTTACTGTCTTCACCTGGTCTTATAGTAACAGGGTTTAATTTTAAACACTGAGCTCCCCCTTTGTGAATCCTTGTTCACAGCTTTCCAATGTTAAGGCAAAGAAATGAGCACACCATGTTTTCTTTAGGTTTAAAGAAGAAAAGTGAAATTTATTAAACCTTAAACTTAAACTGTAATATGGTTAACGCCTACGGATGTATGACGCGCCCACACTAGAATGCACATGCGATACTCACAAGCAAATAAGGACAGAAAAGAGCAAAAGAAAAATAAAATAGAGAAGTTTGAGGCAGTCTCTAAAAGGGGGTTTCTTGTTAGTGTTTCTGTGTTTCCAGTTCACCGTTGAGTCCTTGATTGTAGACAGCTCTTACTTTTTGTTGGGGCCCAGTATTCTTCTTAAACCTTGTTCACTGTAGGAGACTTTTCCCTCTTGGGGTTCATATGTTTTCAATGGTTTCCGAAGCCGGTGAAGTGAGATGAGAGCAGACAGGAGATAGGTGTTCTCAGTCCAGGAGCTAAAGGCCTTCTGAGTTCAAATTCCCTGTTGGAAATTCAAATTCAAAAAACTCCAAATCAGTCATGTGACTAAACTAGGCCGACCACATCTGTTTGTGTATTCGGCCATCTTAGTAGTTAACCTGGAATGCTTTAATGTCTGGTAATTAAAAGTCATTGTGGATTAAATTGGAGCAGGGATTAGCCCTTTATCCTTTGAAATACCGTATGTTGATATGCTAATGTCTCTCTCCAGCCAAAGTCTCCAATTGATTTTTAAAGCAAGTTATTTCTTCAACAACTGTTTAAAATTAATGTTCATGTGGCGCAATTAATTTTCCACATTCTTGGCAGGTGGGGGGCTTGCCTGACACCTCCACACCCAGGGGAATGAAATGTGATTTGAAGAAAAAATGGCACAGTTCATTATAGGGTTTGAGAGGAGTATAAGGTACAGAAAGACAAACCATGCATTTCTCTCATTCATTTCCATTCATTCACCAATCTTAAAGCTTATTAAAAATGGTCTTTACTGGATGCAAGGTCTGCTTTAATTTCCCCTTTTTTCTCAGGAGAGTTAGTAGTGGGCAGGTCTATCCTGAACTCTGAGTCATGCAAAGGCTTTTGACTTCAGGGGGTGAGTGGTTCTCTTTTTCTCTGACTATGGGGGAGGATTCTTTGTCACTCTCCCCTTTTGTTCTCTGGGACACTCCTATCTGCAGGTATTCGTTCAGACTTAACTGCACTGTCCTGTGATGCTTCGACTAGGTGAGGCGTTACCCTCATGGTTTCTGTGCCCATTAGAAGTCATTCTTTGTCTCTGCAGGTTCTTGTAAATGTTGTTAGAAACTCTGGTGGGGTGCTTCTAGAGTCTGCATTTACAAAGGAGGATGTGGGGTCTAACCTTTCACATTTTTCGGGGTTGGTTGACCAGACAGTGGGGGTTTTCATTTGGGATTCCTCACGGACTTCCTTTAACCTGCTCTCTTGGTCACTTTTTCCCCTTCTCTTTCTAAACTTTTGCCAGCCTTGTGCCTGCCTTTCCCCTTTTATTCTCGGCAGGGGTCCCTTACAGTTCACCAGCCCTCTGCTGGAGGGTCCTCCTAACACTGGTACAGGACTTAGGGGTGCAGGTTTCACTGTAGGTTGGGGTTTCCCCTCAACCTCTCACATATGGCAACTCCTGCAGTATTCCACCACATCTTTGTGGAGTTTTGGCCAGTCAAACTGCTGTCTTATGCGGGCTTTGGTCATTCGTATACGAACATGTACAGCCACTGCAGTCTCATAGGCCCTTCTTAATATTTCTCCCCAATACCTCTGTGGCACCACTAACTGGTGAACTACTGTCCACTGCTTGCCCTCAGGTCTGTGAGAAGAACTCCATTTCTTCATCAGTACCTCATTCTTTAAATAGTAGCAGTCAGGGACGCCCTCTGCTTCACTTTCAGATTGGGCAGCCTGTGCTAACTCTTGCAATATTGGGTTGGCTCGCTGAGCCTCAGCTAGGGAAAATTTATTTAATTCATTCCCTGGGTCTCCTAACTTTCCAAAGAAAGTTTCAGACAGGCAGACCTCATGGTTGTTGACTGCAGTGCCAATGCAGTCTCCTCTGGGGGAGCTGGTTTGATCGTGGCCTGATCAACTACACATTCAGACACTCTGCAGGGGACCGTCTCCGGCCACTGCCCTGTCTCTCTGACCTCCTGTGGTCTTTCTTTCACTACTGCGGGGGGGGGCTACCACCTTTACCTCTGCCTGATCATTACTTAGGAGCAGGTCAACCCCATCCATAGGCAAACTAGGGACAATCCCTACAGTCACCGGTCCTGAAACTAGGTCGCACTCCTGGTGCACCCGGTGTACAGGAACAGGCATACACTGCCCTCCAATACCACTCACCACCATTTTGGTGTTTACTGCACTCTCTGGGGGAAAGGTCAGGCCTTTTCCCAGTAAAAAGGATCTAGTGGCCCCTGTGTCCCTGAGAATTACTATGGGCTTGCTTGCCCCACTTGAGGGATATACAGTTACTTTCCCTTCAAATACAAATCCATGATAACCTTCAGGAATCCTATTAACCTTCCTTATACTGCCATAGTAAGCTTCCTCGGTTGCACTCTTACTGTAGTTAAAGTCACAGCTTGTTCTGTGTTTTGCATCAGGCCCTCGTCTTCACTACCAATTTTCCCCTTAGTTTCCAGCAGTCAGCTTTTAAATGCCCTGCCTTATTACAATGGAAGCACACAGGTCTCCGGGTCTCACTCTTGCTCATAGCACCTTCCTTTTTGGCTGAAGGAGGGCCCCCTGTGTCTCCTGCTTTCCTTCTCTTCCAGGACTGCCTGGGCTTCTATCACCTTCCCACCCTTTGTCCTTTTCAGATTTGTGGGGGTGACTCGGAAAGGTTCTCCCCTAGGAAACCGACTTATAAATTAAAGCAAACTCATCGGCCAGAACGGTCGCTTCCCGGGCTCCCTGAACCTGCTGCTCCTGCACATGGGTCTTTATTGAGAGTGGGAAAGAGTTTTTAAATTTCTCTGACAGAATTACTTCTCTGAGAGTCCCATAGCTGAGCTGTATTTTTAAAGCTCTCAGCCATTGGTGAAAAGCCAGCTGCTTGCTTCTTTCAAACTCCAGATAAGTTTGATTAGCTTGTTTTTTGAGGGTTCTAAACTTTTGGTGGTAGGCTTTGGGTACTAATTCATATGTCCTGAGGATAGCATTTTTGGTCAGTTCATAATTTGATGAACTCTCATCTGGCAACAAGGAATACACCTCATGGGCTTTTCCGGTTAGTTTGCTTTGCATTAGAAGAGACAAGGTCTCAGCTGGCCATTTTAGCTGCCTTGCCAGTTTCTCAAAAGACACAAAAGATTCTTCCACATCTTCCTCATTGAATTTCAGAATTAATTGAGTGAAATTTAGCAATCTTGTGCCAGCCCTGAATTCTGCTCCTCCATATTGGCCATGCTTTCACTGGGGTTACTCTGTCACCCCCTAGTTAACTCAAGCCACTTCAACTCTCTTTCTCTTTGCATTCCTTCCCAAAGTATTCTTTCTCTCTCCCTCTCTCTCTCTTTCCTCTCCATCTCATTCCTTCTCCTGTCTTTCTTTCTCTCTGTCCTGCCTTTCATTTTCTTCATCTTCCTTTTGGAATTGCCAATTCTTCTGGAAGGCTCTCCCTTTCTCCCTCTCTCTTTCCTCAAATTCAAGTTTCCTTTGTTCCAATTGTATCTTTACTAACAATACCCTGTCGGATTTTGCTTCTAACACTGTTTCTGCCTCTTCAGATTCAATTGAAAAATGGTTGGCCTAAGGAATTCAAACTTTCTAGCCTTTCCACGTACAGTGATCCCAAACTGCTCAGCCATTTTTCTCAACTCCTCCATAGACGGTGCTTTTAACTTATCCCAAGTCACTTCACCCTGGCCTGGAGAACTACTCGCTTCAGTTGCAGACATGTTAGTTTTCAATCACACGCAAACACAAGAAAACCTGTATTGAAATTTGCTCTTTTTGATTGGGAACAATTTGGCTTCCCACTTCCTATTTCACTCGTTTGTGGGTAAAATCCTGGACAAGCCCCCACATTTCTGTTACAACCAGTGAGAAAGGTGTCTAGGGGTCTTCACCTGGTCTTATTGGTTTAATTTTAAACACACACTGTGTTTTGAGCTCCCCCTTTGTGAATCCTTGTTCACAGCTTTCCAATTATAAGGCAAAGAAATGAGCGTACCAGGTTTTCTTTAGGTTTGAAGAAGAAAAGTGACATTTATTAAATCTTAAACTTAAACTCTAATACAGTTAATGCCTATGGATATACAATGTGCCCACGCTAGCATGCACACGCGATACACACATGCAAATAAGGACAGAAAAGAGCAGAAGAAAAATAAAAAGTAGAGGTTTGAGGCAGTCTCTAGAAGGGGGTTTCTTGTTACTGTTTCTGTGTTTCCAGCTGAGATGAGAGCAGACAGGAGAGAGGTGTTCTTAGTCCAGGAGCTAACAGCCTTCTGAGTTCAAATTCCCAGTTGGAAGTTCCAATTCAAAAAACTCCGATGGTCAGTTATGTGACTAAACTGGCCTGACCATGTCTGTTTGCGTATTCAGCCATCTTAGTAGTTAACCTGGAATGCTTCAACGTCTGGTAATCACAAGTCCACTGTGGATGAAATTGGAGCAGGGAATAGCCCCTTTGTCCTTTGCAATACTGTCTGTTGATATGCTAATGTCTCTCTCCAGCCAAAGTTTCCAATTGTTTCGTTAAAGCAAGTTCTTTCTTCATCAACAACTGTTTAAAATCAATGTTCATGTGGCGAAATTAATTTTCCTCATTCTTGGCAGGTGAGGGGGGGGGGGGGGGGCTTGCCTGACAGGTGGTCTTGACCAAAAAGAACTCTCCTACTTACAACATTTAGTTTATGATCCATATATTTGTAAAATGAAGCAATAACTTCTTATCCAACATTTAAGGTAGTAATCATATGATTATATGTTTGAAGGCACAATTGTCCTCTCAAGGTAAGTAAATAAATAAACCAGGCAATCAGTCACAAATTCCATTTGTATTGCAGTGTGGTGTCTGTAAATAATACGGCACTACATAATAAAAACTGTTGATTTTCCATGAAATGCTATTGATTCATTGTTTCATCTACTGAGCAAAGAAGGTAGTAATTCAGTTTTACTGTTTATCTTTCATTTAAAGTTGGTTACATTTTCTTTTGTCTATGTACTCAGTCTGAGAAATAATTAGTATTTTGAATTCAAAAGCTACTGACTGTTCTCATCAGTTGACATCTTACAGTACCTTTACTGCTTTTAATCGGCCTGTAAGTGTGGTCACCAGGTGTTTTGTGACAGGCCCGTTCATATGATGGAGCAACGGTTTCAGAATACACTGCAGTAACATTGCTTCATCCTTCCTAGGTTTAGAAGTACAAAAAAACAGTAAAGTTGCAACCTATGATAACACCTATGTCTAAATTTTCCACAATGCTATAAAGTTCTTTAATTGATCAACCTAAATTCTACAGCACAATGCAAGTAATGCTCTCCATAAGATGTCAAGCAGTTCCAATCACCACTTGATCTAATTTTCAACTTTATTGAAATTAGGATATTGAAGGCATTTGTTTATTTTTTTAAACTTAAATTTAGGGGAAAAAATTGGAAAAGGCCTGAAAACAGGTGCAGGGATCGTGATGCACAATTAATCTGTGCCCGCTCGTTCCGATGCAGGCAGCATGCAAACTTCATGCTGCCTGCTCATTTACATGACTATAGCATGCAGCCAGTGCTAACCGCACATGCCTGAGTACGGGGTGCAGAATTGTGAGAGGCTAGCATGGGTTCAAGCTAGCCTGCACTACCTAAAACCAGCCTGCACCTTTTAAAGTGGAGGTGCATTTTGGCTGGAACAGGTGCTGGAGTTCATTGCAGAAGTGGCTTGGAGCTGGGAAATACACAGGAATGGCACAACATGGCAGAGAGCAGGCTCCAAGCCCACACAGCACTGGAGGCCTTGGTGCAGGAGGTGGATGGGAAGAAAAAGGTGCCTATCCGCAGGGGGCCAGCAGGCCCTCCAGACAAACTCTGAAAAGGAAATGGGAGCAGGTAGCTGTGCAGGTCAATGCCAGCAGTTTAGTCCCGAGGAGCTGGATGCAGTGTCGAAAGAGGTTTAATGACCTCACATGAGTGATCAAGGTCAGTGAATGCATCTTCAAATGCTACATTCCACCAGCTGCACCACTGGCATCTTGCACTGCTCAATGCACCACACCCCATCACTCACCTACCAACAATCTCTATCAATCACCTCCACATTCACAGCTTCACCTGACCCTCTCACACTTAGCACTGATGCAAAAGTCTCATATCCACATCTCACGGCTTGCACACACTTTATTCTTTCATGGGATGTGGGTGTCACTGAAAAGGCCAGCATTTGTTGACCATCCCTAATTTGCCTTTAGAAGGTGGTGTTGAGCTGCTTTCTTGAACCGCTGCAGTGCATCTCGTGCAGGTACACCCACAGTGCTGTTAGGAAGGGGGTTTCATGGTTTTGATCCAGTGACAATGAAGGAGGGTAATATATTTCCAAGTCAGGATGGTGTGTGGTTTGGTGGGGAACTTGCAGATTGTTGTGTTCCCATGCATCTGCCTTCCTTGTCCTTCTAGGTGGAAGAGATCACAGGTCTGGAAGGTGCTGTCGAAGGAGGGGCGTGGTGAGTTGCTGAAGTGCATCTTGTAGATGGTACACACTGCTGCCACTGTGCATTGGTGGTGGAGGGAGTAAATGTTTAAGGTGGTGGATGGGGTACCAATCAAGCGGGCTGCTTTGTTCTGGATTGTATCGAGCTTCTTGAGTGTTGTTGGAGCTGTACCCATCCAGGCAAGTGGAGAGTATGTCGTCACACTGCTGACTTCTGCCTTGTAGATGGTGGACAGACTTTGGGGAGTCAGGAGGCAAGTTACTCACTGCAGAATTCCCAGTCTCTGTCCTGCTCTTGTAGCCACAGTATTTATATGCCTGGTCCAGTTGAGCTTCTGGTCAATGGTAACCCCCAGGATGTTGATAGTGAGTGATTCAGTGAAGGCAATGCCATTGAATCTCAAGAGGAGATGGTTAGATTCTCCCTTATTGGAGATGGTCATTGCCTGGCACTTGTGTGGCGCGAATGTTATTTGCCACTTATCAGCTCAAGCCTGAATGTTGTCCTGGTCTTGCTGCCTATGGACACGGACTGCTTGAGTATCTGAGGAGCTGCAAATGGCACTGAACATTGTACAATCATCAGCGAACATCCCCATTTCTGATCTTATGATGAAGGGAGGATCATTGCTGAAGTAGCTGAAGATAGTTAAGCCTAGGACACTACCCTGAGAAACTCCTGCAGCAATGTCCTGGGACTGAGATGATTGACCTCCAACAACCACACCATTTTCCTTTGTGCTAGGTATGACTCCATCCAGCAGAGCCTTTTCTCCCGATTCCCATTGACTTCAGTTTTGCTTGAGCTCCTTGATGCCACACTTGGTCAAATGCTGCCTTGATGTCAAGGGCAATCACTCTCCCCTCACTTCTTGAATTCAGCTCTTTTGTCCATGTTTGGACCAAGGCTGTAATGAGGTCAGGAGCCGAGTGGATGTCCAGTTTTGAGTTGCCAGATCTGTTCTGAATCTATCCCATGTAGCACGGTGGTAGTGCCACACAGCACGATATTCTCCATGTGAAGACGGGGCTTCATTTTCACGAGGTTTGTGTGGTGGTCACACCTACCAATACTTTCATGGACAGATGCATCTGCAACAGGTAGATTGTGGTGATGACAAGGTCTAGTAGGGTTTTCCATCTTGTTGGTTCCATCACCACCTGTCCTGCTGAGGTTGCTGGTTTGCCTGCACATTTCAGTGAGTATCTCCTTTGTAAAATGGGTTCGTTGCACATACTGGCCAGAATTTTATCGGTGCAGTGGGCCAACAGGCCTGTAAAATGGGAGCAACACTGTCTCGGCCATTTGTGGGCATCCCAACCAGAACTTTTCAGTCACCCTGCAACGAATGAGTTGCCATTGGGGCTCCTATCCCTTTAAAGGAAAGGCACCCACCCCCAAGACCTGCTGGCCAATCAGAGGGCCAGCAGCTCAACAGTCTCAGCAGTGTCATCGGGAATGGTGGCCACTGCTGGACTGCACCTGGTAGAGAGGACACCGTGGAAGTAAGCTGCCTCTGTCACCCAGGTAAGTGGGGTCTGGGGGCACCGGGGCCAGTCAGGCAGGCCTGGCGAAGCGGGGGTTGGGTGGTTGATGAGGATGGGTGGATGGGGGGGGGGCTGCTATGGGGATGTCCATTGCCACCAGGGGCCCCCTCTTTGGCCACAGAGAGCCCGAATAGGAGGCCCCCCTCCCCCCACAAGCCAGCAGGGAAGCCACCAGAGTTTACCAGGTGGTGTCCTCACAGAGGAGAAGGTCTACCTGCTGCTGGTACAATCCCAGCAACATGGGAAGAGACCCTTAATTGGCCACTTGCCCACTGATCCTGGCTTAGGTTGAAGGAAGAGATTTTCTCCCTGGGTGGCTAAGGGTTTCTGCTGAAAGCCCTGTCCCCCTCCTTGTCATCCTCCCTCTGCAAGCAACTTGTCCTCCTTTGTCTTGCCTCTGCTCAATCTTCCTGTGATGCGGTAGGCTGAAAAGCATGGTAACCACAGCAGCCATACTGGTAACAAGTGGTCTGAGTAGAACCCTTGAAGTGAGAAACAAGGCCTTCATTATCTGCAACACCACTCCCTGTAGAACTCTTCAACATTAAATAGCAGTAGAAAACTCACATCATTTCTACAAACTCAGCAACAGCCAGCAGAAATCAATTAGCAACTAACCTGAAAGTAGTTGATGGTTCAGCTTTAAATAGTGTTGTGAGGGGTCTTTGCTGCTGCTGAATGCATGTTCAGCTGTGCGAGGTTAAGTGAGGTCAAATATGGCACTATGACATTCAAATCAGCGTTACAGGCTGACAGATATCATGATTTACCTACTCTACATACTTCCAGTGCATCTCCTGGCGCCTACACTAACACCCTTACTAAAACGGCATCTGGAATGGGCCACACTGGAAGTGTGCACGCATGGCATGGATGCCATTTTGCACTGAAAACAGCATCTCTAGTGCTGAAAATATGAACACTACAGAGCCAAATTTTGTAGCCTTAATCTTTAAAATGAATAAGATAATTTCACCCCCCAAATGTTTTAAGGTATCTAGTTTTACTGTTTTCCTGCTTTAACAATGGACATGAATATGCTGTTCAAAATTACAATGTCGTGTTTGTTTCAAGGCTTTTAGATTGCTACTGAACATAAAGTATCTTGTGGTAAATTGAACTCTGTTGCTTGCAGCAATTGTGCATTAATTGCAAACATAGGTAATCTCACAGCTTTAAACAAATTTTATTTATTGCTTTATGCTGACTGCATTTAAGTATCAGCGTTGGTTCAGTGACAGCACCTCTGAGATGGATGGTTGCCTCGGAGGTACTGCTGTCAACTCTGGTTAAGAAGGTTGTAGGTTCAAAACCCACTTCCAGGATTCGAGTATGGCATCTAGACTGATACATCAGTGCTACCACTGAAGGGGTACTGTATTTCAGAGATACTGCCTTTTGGATAAAACATTAAACCAAATCCCTATCCCTGTCTGTCTGCTCAGGTGGATGTAAAAAAGCTCATGAAATATTTGAAAACGAGCAGAGGTCCTGGCTAATATTTATCAATTAACCAACAATATTAACAGCAGATTAATGCATAATTTATCACATTGCTGTTTGTCAAACCTTGCTGCCTGCTGCAATTGCCTACAAGGTGTCAGCCACAGCTCAGTAGTAGCACCCTCACCCCTAAGTGAGACGGTTGTGGGTTCAAGTCTCACTGCAGAGACTTAATTGCAAGACCTAGGCTGAAACTTTGGTGCTGAACTGAGAGAGTACTGCACTGTTGGAGGTGCGGGTGATACATTAAACTGAGGCCCTGTCTGCCCTGCCAGATGGATTTAAAAGATCCTATGGCAATAGGAGAGCCGAGGAGTTCTCCTGATGCTTTGGCCAATATTTCTCCCTCAATCAGCGTTACAAAAACAGATTACTTGGTCATTGTCACATTGTTATTTGTGAGACCATCATGTGCATAAATTAGTTGCTAGGTTTCCTACAATAGTAACTACACTTCAAAAAATACTTCATTGGCTGTAAAGTACATTGGGACGTCCTAAAGTTTTAATGGTGCTACATAAATGCAAATTCTTTCTTTACATAACAATACAAACATACGAATTAGGAGCAGAAGTAAGCCATTCAGCCCCTCTAGCCTGCTCTGCCATCCAATAAGATCATATCTGTTCTGTTTGTATCTCAAATTCCACACTCCCATCTACCCCGATAACCTTTGATTGCCTAACAAGAATCTATCTACTTCCGCCTTAAAAATATTCAATGACCCCACCTCCACCACCTTCTGAGGCAGAGAGTTCCAAAATCGCACAACCCTCTGAGAGAAAAAATTTCTCAAATGGTGACTGCAGTCCCAAAGTAAGTGGTTGGGTGTAAAGCACTTTGGAATGAAAGATGCTTTATAAATATAAGTTCATTCTTAAAAGGAATATTGGTTTGGAAGCACTGCACTAATGCAACTGTACTAAGTGATGTCAATAACCAAATACAGAACAAGGAACATCGGCAATGACAAAAGGACATGTACTGGAAAACTCTTATGTTATTTAAAACCTTCTTACCCAATAGCTCAATTAGACTGCAATCAGTGAGTTTATGATAAGAACCTACTAATACATCAATGTTGATATATACCGCAGTGTTATTTGTTTTTCATGGTCCAGCCACCATTTATAATGCTTCAAAAGGTATGTCTAAAGATATGTAATTAATTGAAAAATGAAAAATAGAGTTCCAAATCGCAAGACAGTAACTGATGTTTCCACTTTTCAGTATGAGATCTTCAATATTATTATCCTAAAACTAACATTACAGCACCAAATGGAGATATTAGAACTTAAGAGACCATGGACCACAAAAGGTCACTGTGCCTGTTCCCACCAATCATGACCTTCACCTAACCCAATCCAAACAGATCTAGAGAAAGACAATTTAAACTGGCTAAAATGTTCTAAAAGCCAAAACAATTAATTTCCTCCAAATATTCATGTCACATGCTGGATACCACAATACAAGTGTTCTATAAGCTAATCAGCAATCATGCCCTAGTTTATTCTTTTATATTTGATGAGACAATGATGTGCTTTGAGTTGTCTGCTTCTTAAAACTCTCACATGCTATAGGACTGCAAATTGTTTTCCAAACTCATTCTAAAGTATATAAGAGGGCTGAGAACAACACTCACCATACCAAAGAACTCATACAGGCACATAGAAATGCACAGAACTGGAACAGACCATTATAATCCATGAGGCTGGTCTTAAAATTTAAACAATATGAGTACATTTTGCATGCTGTTGCCCTTTGAAAAGTTGGGGTCTGTATTATTAAACAAAGTAGGACATGAGAAGGGCCAAAATTATCCGTCAAAAAGAGTCAGGAGTAGCTAGATTGAGCGAAGGACCAAAAAAAAAATAGAGTTGGCAGAGGGTCAATAGACTGCTACCTACTAACATAAAAGGAAAATAGGTAAATGTAATGGCTAAATGTGGATATTTAGATATGGAAATTATCATGAGTTAGGCATGCAGTCAGGGCTGCACTTGTTGCCTATTGGCTGCCTGCATATTTGGGAGTTAATGTGGGAAATCAGGCATTTCTGACACTTCTTAAAGGCAACCACCACCTTAAAGGGGAGGTGCATTGTGGCTGCAGAGGGCATAAAATGTTCGTAAAGGTGCAAAATGTCTGCCAGAGATCCAGAGAGAGAGTTGGAGATCCTGGTCCAGGTGATGGGCTGGAGGAGAGAGATCCTCTTAACCCTGGGAAGCAGCAGAAATCCCTCCAGGCAACATCAGCTTCGGCAGCAGGCAGAGGTCGATGAGCTTAACTCTCAGGAAATGGCTGCAATGTTAAAAAATGTTCAATAACCTCTTGTTACTAAAGTGCTTCCATTTTATAAAATATTTAATTTTTTTGAGGACGTGTTAAAACGAAAAGGATTCCATGGATGTGTTTTGTTTACCAAGTTCACTGAAGGGACACTTGCGATGTTGTTTGAAAAAACACCTGTGCTGGAAGTCATATGCTTTGGGCTCAGTAAACAACAGAACTCACGGTGACCTGGGGGGAAATGGTTACAGAGAAGCCACATGTCAAGGTTTATGGAGGTCAGGAATTGGACTCTCTGGGGTTTAGACATTGTTTACAGGAGTTGGGGTGTTAATTGCATGAAGACAGTTGGTGTTTTCCTGCCAGGAAAAAAAAAGAAACCATCCAACTCACCTCCTTCTCTACATCTTTGAAGAAATCCTGCAAAGATCCAGTGTGGGAGAGCTAAAATCCCTGGTGCTGCATAGCTCCTGCAAAGTTGAAAAAAATCTTGCGATTCAAGTCTGTGCTGGCGGAAAACCCTGATGCCACATTTCTCCTAGAAAGCCTACTAGAATAATTCTCAACATCGCCAGAACGGACTGCTTCTGAAATGATCCCAGTTACCTGTCTCTGTATACCTGGATGCCAGACCAAAAAAAGGGACAACTGACATTCTTCCACATCTCCTTTTTCATCAAGTACTAGCATGTATTTGGCCAAAGTAGTTTTTTTTGTCTTTTTTCTGTAACAAACCTCTGCAGAGAGAATTTCTGTACTTTTTCCAGTGTGTGTGTAATTGGGGATTTTAAAAAAGGAACTTTCATATTTCAATCTGCGTGTTTATGCTTTGCTTTGTTATTGGTTAAGTCTTGTTTCATAATAAACTGATAATTTTGTTGTTTATTAAAGAAACCTGGTTGGTGTGTTTTATTCTGCAATAAAAAATAGAGTATGATTGGCTGTATTGGTAACCAGGTAAATAGTTAAATATATGTTGTGACCTGTGGAGAAGTGGAGCTAGAAAAGACAGTGTACTCCTCCTGCTGGTTGTAACACTCTGCAGAGTTGTCATTGTAAGAATCCTGCCTTTCACCTCAATTACTCTCTCCTTACATTTGCACTGCCTGCATCTTCACTACTCACAACACTCCTCCTATTCTCAAGCAGAGCCATAGGCATTCTGTGGTGCAACCCAACAAGTGTGGCATTGGCTCCATGAAATAGACACCTGCTGTCCTTTCTTGGGAAGACAGCATTCCTGCTCCACAACCACCCACTTTGCCAGTGCCACACATCCAGCTGGGACAGACTGCCCAGCTCACACTGTAGTATAAGGATCTGAAAGGGTTAATCATGAGAGAGTGTAAAGAATACTGCCCACCGTGATGATGTAAGAGATCATGTGGGAGAGACTCAAGAACAGATACAGCATAGCTTTTGAAAGAGTCACACAGGCTATTGTGGAGTGTACATAGTTATTATGAAATGAAGATTAATGTTTAAATACTACAGTCTAAGAACCTCTCTGGCTAGACTCAATACAGTGGCAGCATACAGAACCAAACATATAATATGGTCATCAGCCAGTGGATCATACACTCAGAAGAGACAATTTAAAGCAACTAGCTGAAAAGAGAAAAAAAAACTGCTGACCTTTACAGGCTGAGAGAAACTCAACAAAACTTAAGCATAGCTGCCTGCAAACCAACGGTCGGATGAGTTATAATGCCATCGGTCGAGGAATCATGGTTATAAAGTCTTTGAAGAGCTTAAAGTAATTTTCTCAAGGCATCAAGCTAGAGAAAAAAACGAGGGAAACCCAATCCTTCACTCGGCTGAACATGAGGGCTAAGAGTGGGAAACCGGCAGATGGTGGGGGAACCAACACGAGTGAAAAACATACTTGACCTCGTCCTCACCAATCAGCCTGTCGCAGATGCTTCTGTCCATGACAGTTTTGGTAGGAGTGACCACCGTACAGTCCTTGTGGAGACGAAGTCCTGCCTTCACATTGAGGATACCATCCATTGTGTTGTGTGGCACTATCAACGTGCTAAATGGGATAGATTTCGAACAGATCTAGCAATGCAAAATTGGACATCCATGAGGCGCTGTGGGCCATCAGCAGCAGCAGAATTGTACTCAACCACAATCTGTAACCTCATGGCCCGACATATCTCCCACTCTACCATTACCATCAAGCCAGGAGACCAACCCTGGTTCAATGAAGAGTGCAGGAGGGCATGCCAGGAGCAGCACCAGGCATACCTCAAAATGAGGTGTCAACCTGGTGAAGCTACAACCAAGGACTACTTTCATGCCAAACTGCGTAGGCAGCATGCGATAGACAGGCTAAGCGATCCCATAACCAACGGATCAGATCTAAGCTCTGCAGTCCTGCCACATCCAGCCATGAATGGTGATGGACAATTAAACAACTAACTGGAGGAGGTGGCTCCACGAATATCCCTATCCTCAATGATGGGGGAGCCCAGCACATCAGTGCGAAAGATAAGGCTGAAGCATTTGCAACAATCTTCAGCCAGAAGTGCCGAGTTGCTGATCCATCTCGACCTCCTCCTGAAGTCCCCAGCATCACAGATGCCAGACTTCAACCAATTCGATTCACTCCGCATGATATCAAGAAATGACTGAAGGCACTGGATACTGCAAAAGCTATGGGCCCTGACAATATTTCGGCAAGAGTACTGAAGACGTGTGCTCCAGAACGTGCCACGCCCCTAGCCAAGCTATTCCAGTACAGCTACAACACTGGCATCTACCCGGCAATGTGGAAAATTGCCCAGGTATGTCCTGTACACAAAAAGCAGGACAAGTCCAACCCAGCCAATTACCGCCCCATCAGCCTCCTCTCAATCATCAGTAAAGTGATGGAAGGTGTCATCAACAGTGCCATCAAGCAGAACTTGCTTAGCAATAACCTGCTTAGTGACGCTCAGTTTGGGTTCCGCCAGGGCCACTCAGCTCCTGACCTCATTACAGCCTTGGTTCAAACATGGACAAAAGAGCTGAACTCAAGAGGTGAGGTGAGAGTGACTGCCCTTGACATCAAGGCAGCATTTGACCGAGTATGGCATCAAGGAACCCGAGCAAAACTGAGGTCAATGGGAATCAGGGGGACAACCCTCCGCTGGCTGGGGTCATACCTAGCGCAAAGGAAGATGGTTGTGGTTGTTGGAGGTCAATCATCTGAGCTCCAGGACATCACTGCAGGAGTTCCTCAGGGTAGTGTCCTAGGCCCAACCATCTCAGCTGCTTCATCAATGACCTTCCTTCAATCATAAGGTCAGAAGTGGGGATGTTTGCTGATGATTGCACAATGTTCAGCACCATTCGTGACTCCTCAGATACTGAAGCAGTCCATGTAGAAATGCAGCAAGACCTGGACAATATCCAGGCTTGGGCTGATAAGTGGCAAGTAACATTCGCGCCACACAAGCGCCAGGCAATGACCATCTCCAACAAGAGAGAATCTAACCATCTCCCCTTGACATTCAACAGCATTACCATCGCTGAACCCCCACTATCAACATCCTAGGGGCTACCATTGACCAGAAACTGAACTGGAGTAGCCATATAAATACTGTGGCTACAAGAGCAGGTCAGAGGCTAGGAATCCTGAGGCGAGTAACTCACCTCCTGACTCCCCAAAGCCTGTCCACCATCTACAAGGCACAAGTCAGGAGTGTGATGAAATATTCTCCACTTGCCTGGATGGATGCAGCTCCAACAACACTCAAGAAGCTCGACATCATCCAGGACAAAGCAGCCCGCTTGATTGGCACCCCATCTACAAACATTCACTCCCTCCACCACCGATGCACAGTGGCAGCAGTGTGTACCATCTACAAGATGCACTGCAGCAATGCACCAAGGCTCCTTCGACAGCACCTTCCAAACCCGCAACCTCTACCAACTAGAAGGACAAGGGCAGCAAATGCATGGGAACACCACCACCTGCAAGTTCCCGTCCAAGTCACACACCATCCTGACTTGGAATTATATCGCCGTTCCTTCACTGTCGCTGGGTCAAAATCCTGGAACTCCCTTCCTAACAGCACTGTGGGTGTACCTACCCCACATGGACTGCAGCGGTTCAAGAAGGCAGCTCACCACCACCTTCTCAAGGGCAATTAGGGATGGGCAATAAATGCTGGCCTAGCCAGCGAAGCCCACATCCCATGAATGAATAAAAAAAACCCCACTGAAAAGCACACAAACTGACAAAAAGCAGGGGAAACCCCACAAACACTCCAGGGAGACTCCATCAGCCAAGCCTGAAGAAAAAAAAAACAAATAACCTTCAACTCTGAAAGAATGCAAGTGTAATGGTCTTATCAGATAGAGCCATGGCTTTCCACGCACTTTCTGTAACCAATGGAAACTCAAGGCCCAGGAGGGGTTGAACTTGAAGTCCAGGGGAAGTTACAAGCAACACTTCAGTACAAAGGAAAGCAGATATTAGAAATACTGCATGTTCTCACTCTTAAGTAGAAGAGCTGGTATTGACCTTCATCTTATGGAGAAAATAGAACTTAAACAACAAAAATCCAGGTGTCACTTTCAAGAGGAATTCCCGAAATTGTTCACAGATCTAGGGAGACTGAGCCGGGAGTGAGGGAGAGCATCCCACCTCGACCTGAGCACTGCAGAGCACTCCGTCAGAGAGCTTGGCCAATGGAGAGAGAACCCGCACATCACAGCACAGCCCACCATGCCACTCAAATACTACCAGAGCGATAAAGAGAAATGCAGCAAGTTCCTGCAGAAGAACAGACAGAGAACTCAGGAAGAAGCAACTCCAGCAAATTTGTCAGGTGCAGAGGCAGGATGAAGAATGTATCTATGTCCACCAAAATTGCAAGAAAGGTTGGCCACAACAGAGTCCCAAAGATAAGAGGATGAAAATCTTCTTCGAACACAGAAGACATTTACCATAATGGATGATTTGCTGGTATATGATGAGGGATTGGTGATTCCAGAGTTACTCCGAGTAGAGATCTTGGAGAAAATACACCAGCGTCATATGGACATAACTAAATGTAGAGCACAGGCTCGGGCGTCCATGTGGTGGCCACGAATCTTGAAGGATATCAAAGAACTGATTTTGAATTGTAATGTATGTGCAGTTCACAGACAGGATCAGATAGAACCTCTAATTTCGACCCAATTCCCAACTAGACCATGGAAACATGTGGCGATGGATTTATTCTTCTTTGAAGGGAGATCCTATCTAATTACAGTTGATTACTTCTCAAGATGAATCGAGGTTAAACAGATGTACTCAACAATAACTGAAGCAGGCGTCAGAGTTTTACAAGAGATTTTCGCAAAGCATGGTATACCTGATCAGAATGTATCCAATAATGGACCACAGTTTGCAAACGATTACTTCATGCATTTTTCAGAAAAATGGGGATTTGTTCATCTAACAAGTTCTCCTAAGTAACCACAATCTACCAATCTGAAACGAGGAATTAAGAGGGCTAAAAGGGGTCATGAAATATCTTTAGCAAACAGGGTTAAGGAAAATCCCAAAGCCTTTTATTCATATATAAGGAGCAAGAGGGTAACTAGAGAAAGGATTGGCCCACTCAAGGACAAAGGAGGAAAGTTATGCGTGGAGTCAGAGAAAATGGGTGAGATTCTAAACGAGTACTTTGCATCGGTATTCACCGAGGAGAGGGACATGACGGATGTTGAGGTTAGGGACAGATGTTTGATTACTCTCGGTCAAGTCGGCATAAGGAGGGAGGAAGTGTTGGGTATTCTAAAAGGCATTAAGGTGGACAAGTCCCCAGGTTCGGATGGGATCGATCCCAGGTTTCTGAGGGAAGCGAGAGAGGAAATAGCTGGGGCCTTAACAGATATCTTTGCAGCATCCTTAAACACAGGTGAGGTCCCGGAGGACTGGAGAATTGCTAATGTTGTCCCCTTGTTTAAGAAGGGTAGCAGGGATAATCCAGGTAATTATAGACCGGTGAGCCTGACGTCAGTGGTAGGGAAGCTGCTGGAGAAGATACTGAGGGATAGGATCTATTCCTATTTGGAAGAAAATGGGCTTATCAGTGATAGGTAACATGGTTTTGTGCAGGGAAGGTCATGTCTTACCAACTTAATAGAATTCTTTGAGGAAGTGACAAAGTTGATTGATGAGGGATGGGCTGTAGATGTCATATACATGGACTTCAGTAAGGCGTTTGATAAGGTTCCCCATGGTAGGCTGATGGAGACAGTGAAGTCGCATGGGGTCCAGGGTGTACTAGCTAGATGGATAAAGAACTGGCTGGGCAACAGGAGACAGAGAGTAGCAGTGGAAGGGAGTTTCTCAAAATGGAGACGTGTGACCAGTGGTGTTCCACAGGGATCCGTGCTGGGACCACTGTTGTTTGTGATATACATAAATGATTTGGAGGAAAGTATAGGTGGTCTGATTAGCAAGTTTGCAGACGACACTAAGATTGGTGGAGTAGCAGATAGTGAAGGGGACTGTCAGAGAATACAGCAGAATATAGATAGATTGGCGAGTTGGGCAGAGAAATGGCAGATGGAGTTCAATCAGGGCAAATGCGAGGTGATGCATTTTGGAAGATCCAATTCAAGAGTGAACTATACAGTAAATGGAAAAGTCCTGGGGAAAATTGATGTACAGAGAGATTTGAGTGTTCAGGTCCATTGTTCCCTGAAGGTGGCAACGCAGGTCAATAGAGTGGTCAAGAAGGCATATGGCATGCTTTCCTTCATTGGACGGGGTATTGAGTACAAGGGTTGGCAGGTCATGTTACAGTTGTATAAGACTTTGGTTCGGCCACATTTGGAATACTGCGTGCAGTTCTGGTCGCCACATTACCAAAAGGATGTAGATGCTTTGGAGAGGGTGCAGAGGAGGTTCACCAGGATGTTGCCTGGTATGGAGGGCGCTAGCTATGAAGAGAGGTTGAGTAGATTAGGATTATTTTCATTAGAAAGACGGAGGTTGAGGGGGGACATTATTGAGGTGTACAAAATCATGAGAGGTATAGACAGGGTGGATAGCAAGAAGCTTTTTCCCAGAGTGGGGGATTCAATTACTAGGGGTCACGAGTTCAAAGTGAGAGGGGAAAAGTTTAGGGGGGATATGCATGGAAAGTTCTTTACGCAGAGGGTGGTGGGTGCTTGGAACGCATTGCCAGCGGAGGTGGTAGACACGGGCACGATAGCATCTTTTAAGATGTATCTAGACAGATACATGAATGGGCAGGAAGCAAAGAGATACAGACCCTTAGAAAATAGGCGACATGTTTAGATAGAAGATCTGGATCGGCGCAGGCTTGGAGGGCTGAAGGGCCTGTTCCTGTGCTGTAATTTTCTTTGTTCTTTGTTCTAATGGAGAAGCTGAGCGAGCAGTTGGAGCCATTAAAGATCTGTTGAAGAAAAATCAATATTTCCCATTCTGACCAACAGAACTATTCCATAATTGTGAGGATTAACACCATCAGAACGCTTAATGGGAAGAAAACTTTGAAAGCGACTTTCAATTCTATCCAAGAAATTACTTCCAGGGTTACAAAGCACGGATAATCAGGGAGTACAAGACAAAGAAAAGTTGTATTGAAAAAAACAAATCCATAATTATAACAGGAGGTACCATACCAGAAACCTACCTAAGTTGTCAGATGGGCAAAATGTATGGATACGAGACCAAAACAGAGAAGGAATAATTATCCAGAAAGAGGAGAATCAGCAGCGATCTTATATACAATGAATTGAAGAAGCTATTATATGGAGAAATAGAAGGAATCTTATTCCTTTACAGCAAAGACGTTAATCGATCAGACATTTAATTGAATCAGATGTTGAACCGGAAATTCAGAAAGCACTGGATACTACAAACCTCAACGATGGCCGTCCAAGTCAAGATACAAGAGATCAGAGAAAGAACAAAGAACAGTACAGCACAGGAACAGGCCATTCGGCCCTCCAAGCCTGCGCCGATCTTGATGCCTGCCTAAACTAAAACCTTCTGCACTTCCGGGCCTGCATCCCTCTATTCCCATCCTATTCATGTATTTGCCTCTTAAACGTCGCTATCGTACCAGCTTCCACCACCTCCCCCGGCAGCAAGTTACAGGCACTCACCACCCTCTGTGTAAAGAACTTGCCTCGCACATCCCCTCTAAACTTTGCCCCTCGCACCTTAAACCTTTGTCCCCTAGTAACTGACTCTTCCACCCTGGAAAAAAGCTTCTGACTATCCACTCTGTCCATGCCGCTCATAACTTTGTGAACCTCTATCATGTCGCCCCTCCACCTCCATCGTTCCAGTGAAAACAATCCGAGTTTATCCAACCTCTCGTCATAGCTAATGCCCTCCAGACTAGGCAACATCCTAGTAAACCTCTTCTGTACCCTCTCCAAAGCCTCCACGTCCTTCTGGTAGTGTGGCGACCAGAATTGCACGCAATCTTCTAAATGTGGCCTAACTAAAGTTCTGTACAGCTGCAGCATGACTTGCCAATTTTAATACTCTATGCCCTGACCGATGAAGGCAAGCATGCCGTATGCCTTCTTGACTACCTTATCCACCTGCGTTGCCGCTTTCAGTGACCTGTGGACCTGTACGCCCAGATCTCTCTGCCTGTCAATACTCCTAAGGGTTCTGCCATTTACTGTATACTTCCAAAATGCATTACCTCAAATTTGTCCGGATTAAACTCCATCTGCCATTTCTCCGCCCAAGTCTCCAACCGATCTATATCCTGCTGTATCCTCTGACAATCCTCATCACTATCCGCAACTCCACCAACCTTTGTGTCGTCCGCAAACTTACTAATCAGACCAGCTACATTTTCCTCCAAATCATTTATATATACTACAAACAGCAAAGGTCCCAGCACTGATCCCTGCGGAACACCACTAGTCACAGCCCTCCATTCAGAAAAGCACCCTTTCACTGCTACCCTCTGTCTTCTATGACCGAGCCAGTTCTGTATCTATCTTGCCAGCTCACCTCTGATCCCGTGTGACTTCACCTTTTGTACCAGTCTGCCATGAGGGACCTTGTCAAAGGCTTTACTGAAATCCATATAGACAACATCCACTGCCCTTCCTTCATCAATCATCTTCGTCACTTCCTCAAAAAACTCAATCAAATTAGTGAGACACGACGTTCCCTTCACAAAACCATGTTGCCTCTCGCTAATAAGTTCATTTGTTTCCAAATGGAAGTAAATCCTGTCCCGAAGAATCCTCTCTAATAATTTCCCTACCACTGACGTAAGGCTCACCGGCCTATAATTTGCTGGATTGTCCTTGCTACCCTTCTTAAACAAAGGAACAACATTGGCTATTCTCCAGTCCTCTGGGACCTCACCTGTAGCCAATGAGGATACAAAGATTTCTGTCAAGGCCCCAGCAATTTCTTCCCTTGCCTCCCTATACCAAGACTACCAATCTTCCACATCTGACAATAACAAGATCAGTTGTGAAGCCACCTGACAGATTGAATCTATGAAATGAGAGACTTGGGGGAAGATGGGGTAGTATGTATATAAAAAAGTGAATGTATGTAAATATATATTTGGGTAAAGACTTGGAGGGAGATGTAGTCTGCAAGGGTCTGCAAGGGTTAATCTAGAGAGAGTGTAAAGAATACCACCCACCATGATGATGTAAGAGATCATGTGAGAGATGCTCAAGAACAGATCCAGCGTGGCTTTTGACAGAGTCACCCAGGCTAGTGTGGATATAGTTGTTATGAACTAAAGATTAATGTTTAAATACTACAGTCCAAGAACCTCTCTCTGGCTAGACTCAATATGGTGGCAGCATTAGAACCAAGTCTATAACACACACCAAAATGCGGTTGTCTCCATCTGGGCCCACAAAGCCCAGTGCTGCTCAATGGTTGCCCACCGTGGCCACCTGAAGTATCCTCAATGGAAGCTCAGCAGCCTTCTGCATCTCAAGATGTAGCCACTGGGGATTCACTTCATAAGAGCACTAGAATTGGCAAACAAGTGCAGAAGACAGGCTCTAAGAGTTGGCACAAGGGTGATTCTTAATGCAGCAAGTTAAATGTTATGTTAGACAAATGTGAATTGAGTTGTTTTTGTTCTGAATTTGATGTTGGCATTAATATTTGTAGTTAAGTGAGGGAAAGACCCATGAAGCTGGACTTCAAGATAGCAATCAGATGGGGGTTGTAAGGATAGTACTTGTAAGGATGTTGGGATTGTTGGTGTATTGGGGAAGAATAGTTCAGGTAAAGTGTTCTTGCATCAGTTTTTCTCAAAAAGATCCAAGAGCTAGGGAAACTGGTTGCCAATGTTGCTCCTGCTCTTCCTTCCTTCTCTTTGTGCTGCTCTTTCTCTTCCATCTGCTTCATTTCTTTCTGTCCAGGTGGTCGTAAGGGCTGTTCGCTCATTATAGCAATTTTATACAGCATGAAGCACATGGCCACACATCTGGAAATAATGGGTCTACTGCAGAGCTCTCCGTGAATATTCCTGGTGGTGGAAGTATTGCTTGAACACCCCTGTGATCTGCTCAATGATATTTCTGCAAGAGACATGGCTCTCATTGTAGGTATGCTATGTGTCCATGCTTGGGTTCATGGCAGGAGTCATGAGCCATTTGTGGAAGGGTTATCCCTTGTTGCCAAATAGCCAGCGTATGACCTACCAGCCTGGTTGCTATAAAAGCAGCTTAGAGGACTGGTGTAGGATGAATGAATTATGACTGCTGCCAGGAAACTGGGACAGACCTGTGTGAGGTCCTGTCTGTGGTCACAGGCCAGCTGCATATTCAGGCAGTGGTATTCCTTTCTGTTGAGAAAGATACCAGGCTAGTGATGGGAAGCTTGTAGGGTAATATGGATGCAATCAATAGCACCTTAGGCCCTTGGGAGGCCTGCATTGTCGGCAACAACTAGTGCTCTCTTGACACAACAAAAACAGAAAATGCTGAAAATACTGATCAGGTCAGGAACATAGGAAATAGGATCAGGAGTAGGCCATTCAGCCTGTCGAGACTGCTGCGCCATGCAAACAGTTCCTGACTGATTATCTACCTCAACACCACTTTCCCACGTAATTGCCATATCGTTTGATGTCATTAGTATCCAGATATCCATCGATTTCTGTCTTGAACATGCTCAGTAATTGAGCTTCCACAGCCCTCTGGGGTAGAGAATTCTAAAGATTCACCACCCTCTGAGTGAAGAAATTCCTCCTCATCTCAGTCTTAAATGGCCTATCACATATTCTGAGACTATGTCCCCTGGTTCTAGACTCACAAGCCAGGGAAACATTCCATCTACATCCACCCTGTCAAGTCCTAAAAGAATTTTGTAAGTTTCAATGAGATCACCTCTCATTCTTCGAAACTCAAAAGAATACAGGCCCAGTTTCCTCAATCTCTCCTCATAAGACCATCCTAGGGATTAGTCTGGTGAACCTCCGTTGCACTCCCTCTATGGCAAGTAAGTCCTTCGTTAGATGAGAAGACAAGAACTGTACATAAATGTCCAGTCTCACCAAGGCTCTATACAATTGCAGCAAGACTTCTTTACTCCTGTGCTCAAAACCCCTTGCGATGAAAGCCAACATGCCATTTGCCTTCCTAATTGCTTGCTGCACCTGCATGCTATATTTTAGTGACTCATGAACAAGGACACCTAGGTCCCTTTGGACATCAACACTTCTCAACCTCTCACCATTTAATAAATACTCTGGCTTTCTGTCTTTTCTACCGAAGAAGATCACTTCACGCTTATTCGCTTCATATTTTATCTGCCTTGTTTTTGCCCATTCACTTAGCCTATCCAAGTCCCCTTGAAGCCTCCTTGCATCCTCCTCACAACTTACATTCCCACCTAGTTTTGTGTTATCAACAAATTTGGAAATATTACATTTGGTTTCCACATCCAAATCATTTATATAGATTATGAACAGCTGTGGCCCCAGCACTGATCCTTGTGGTACTCCACTATTAACAGTCTGCCATCCTGAGATTGACCCGTTTATTCCTGTTCTCTCTTTTCTGTCTGTCAACCAATTCTCAATCCCTACCAGTATAATACTCCCAATCCCATGTGCTCTACTTTTGTTTACTATCCTCCTGTATGGGACCTTATCAAAAGCCTTCTGAAAATCCAAATACACCACATCCACTGGTTCTCCTTTATGTCTGCTGCAAGTAACATCCTCAAAACACTCTAACAGGTTTGTCAAACATGATTTCCCTTTCATAAATTCATGTTGACTCTGCCCAATCTTATCATTATTTTCTAAGTGTCTAGTTATCACATCCTTTACAATGGATTCTTACATTTTTTCTACTACTGACATCAAACAATCAGGTCTGCAGTTCCCCGTTTTTTCTCTTCCTCTTTTCTTAAATAGTGGTGTTGCATTGGCTACTTTCCAGTCTGCAGGAATCTTTTTGAAAGATAACCACCAATGCATCTATTATCCCTATAGCCACCGCCTTCAACACTCTGGGATGTAGCTCATCTGGTTCAGGGGATTTAGCAACCTTCAATCCAGTTAATTTTCGAGTACTGTCTCTTTATTAATACTAATTTCTTTCAGTTCCTCATTTTCACAAGTCCTTTTTTTCCCTAGTATTTCTGGGAGATTTTCTCTATCTTCCTCCATGAAGACAGACACAAAGTAATTGTTTAGTTTTTCTGCCATTTCTCTCTTCTCCGTTATAAATTCTCCTGTCTCTGCCTATAATGGACCCACATTTGTCCTTGCTAATCGTTTCCTTTTCGCATACCTTTCTTGCTAGCTTGCATTCATAGTCTCTCTTCCCTTTCTTTATCAGTTTCTTAGTCCTCCTTTGCTGGATGATAAATTGTTCCCAATCCTCAGGTTTACCACTTTTTCTGGCAGCCTTATAAGCCACTTCCTTTGATCTAATGCAATCTTGAACTTATTTTGTTAGCCACGGTTGATTCATCTTTCATGTTGGGTTTTTGTGTCTTAGAGGGATGTATATTTGTTGTACACCATGTAATACTTCTTTAAATACTAGCCATTGCCTGTCTACTGTCAAATATTTTCCCAATCCACCATAGCCAACTTGTCCCTCATACCTTCATAGTTTCCTTTGTTCAGATTTAAGACCCTAGTTTCAGAATGAAACTTAATGTAAAATTCTATCATATTATGGTCATTATTTCCTAAAGCCTCCTTTACAGCAAGGTTATTAATTAGCCCTTTCTCATTACATAATACTAAATCTAAAAGAGCCCAATCCCTAGTTGGTTCTTCAACATACTGCTGGAACACACTCCAGGAATTCATCCTCCATAGCATTAGTGCTGATTAGGTTTACCAAGTCTATACGCAAATTGAAGTTGCCCATTACTACAGTATTACCCATGTTACATGCACCTCTAATTTCTTGATTTATACCATGCCCAACATTGCCACTACTGTTTGGTGGCCCATAAACAACTTCCACCAATGTTTGCTGCCCTTTGCTGTTTCTTTATTCCACCCAAATTGATTCTACATCTTGATCCATCGATCTAAGATCCTCTTTCACTAATGTACTAATCTTGTCCCTTGTTAAGAGCACTATCCCACCTCCTCTTCCTTTTCGCTTGTCCTTCCTAAATGACGAATATCCTTGAGTATTCAGTTTTCAGTCTTGGTCACCCTGTAACCACGTTTCTGTAATGGCAATTAAATCATAACCATTTACCTCTATTTGTGCCTTCGAATCATCTACCTTGTTGTGAATGCTGCATGCATTCAGATAGAATGCCCTTAACTTTGTCTTTTTAACATTATTCTGCATTCTGATCCTATTTGATGCTTGCCTTTGCTTCATCTGTCTTCTAATTTCGCTTACTACTTTTCTATTTCCTGTTACCAGTTTTGTTTCCCTCCAATCTTCCCTTCCTGCCACACTCAGATTATCAATTCCCTTATTGCAACCTTGCTCTCTTGCCTTCTCCTCTCTCTCTAAATTACCACATCTTCCCTCACTTGATTCCTCACCCACACTATTTAGTTTAAAGCCCTCTCCACCACTCTACGCCTCGCCAGAGCACTGGTCCCAGCATGGTTCAGGTGAAGACCGTCCCAACGGTACAGCTCCCACTTTCTCCAGTACTGATGCCAGTACCCCATGAATCAAAACCCATTTCTCCTGCACCAATCTTTGAACGACATATTTAACTCTCTAATCTTATTACCCTATTCCAATTTGCTCGTGGCTCAGGTAATAATCCAGAGATTATTACTTTTCAGGTTCTGCTTTTTAATTTATCCCCTAGCCGCTCATACTCTCTTTGCAGCACCTCTTTTCTAGTCCTATCTATATTGTTGGTACCCACGTGGACCACGACAACTGGATCCTGCCCCTCCTATTGCATGTTCCTCTCCAGCCCTGAGCAGATGTCCCAAACCCTGGCACTGGGCAGGCAACACAGCCTTCAGGACTCTTGCTCTTGGCTACAGAGAACTGTGTCTATTCCCCTGACTATACTGTCCCCTACTACCACTACATTCCTATTTACTCCCCCCGTTTGAATAGCTTCCTGTACCACGGTGCCATGGTCAGTTTTCTCATCCACCTTGCAGTCCTCACTCTCATCCATACAAGCTGAAAGAAGCTCAAATCTTTTGTACAATTGCAAGGCAGCATGTGTAGACAGAAAAATAGAGTTAAAGTTTCAGGTCCGTGGCCTTTCATCAGTGCTGTTGTCCTGCTTTCCCATCCATGGAGAATGTGATGTATGTGTTTCTGCTGGCGTAGAGTGTTTCACTTATACAATTGCGCAGAGCAAACTGGGAGAGATGGCTGATGTCACCTACTGCAGCCTGGAATGATCCTATGGCATGAAAGATAAGGGCCACTGTGACCAGATAGCCCCAGGAAGTGCTGTTCATGGCCTATTGTGGGACACCAATGGTGGCTGCAGCAGGTGTCATATTTGGTGGCAGCCTTCTTGTTGAACAGCAGACACCTCACACATTGCTCCTTGGTGAAGTTAAGGTACGATAAGTTCTCCCTAAAAACCCACTGTGAGTATAACCTCCTGTGCAGTGCCCTCCTTCTCCCCCTTCCGAAGACATCAGAATGATATCTTAGAGTACATTCCCTGGAGATGAGGAGGTGATTCAGGAGTTTAATAAGAAAAATTGACAGGTTAGATGTGGGATGACCCCATCCTCTGGTACAGGGATCCAGAGCAAGGAAGGCATCATTTTAGTATTTGAGGTAAGACCGTTAAAAGCAAATGCACAAAACTTTGTTCACATAAAGGGTTTTGAGAATGTGGAATGTACTTCTCTAGAAGGCTATTGAAGGAGAAACAATTGAGGTGATTACAAAGGATATTCAACACTTACTTGGGAAGTAAAGTGTTGTGTGTTGTTGTTGTAGTTGTAGCATAGCTAGGGTGTTGTTGATAAAGTCTCAGAGACTGGATAAGGTCAATTAATAACTCTTTTATTATGTACACATCTCTATTTACACTCTCCACAAGCCTCTCTAGCTAGCATCCTTCGTGCTGCTACTCTCTTCTTCCAAAGCTTATTACCGTGTGACTGTTACATCATCATCACTTTCTCTAGCATTAACCCTTTCAGGTCCTTATACTACATAAAGTGCATTACAAGTCAGGCTTTCTCTCAACTCTTTACTCATACTCAAAGCAAAAGGGAACTTTTCATGAGTTAGCCTCATTCTGGAATGAACTGAACTTGTAAACTTATGCATCACGTGAATGGCATAGTATGACATTGACTAACATTTGCCCTTTACAATGACAAATTAAATTGGAGACTACATAGACTGCCTACCAAATTCTCCTTTTCATTTTGAAAGATGCTGCTATGGCTAGTCACATAATAATCGTCAAATCAATTTATAAATGAGATAATTATACAGAAGCAGAAGCACACAGCAAAAAACTAGCAGTGCAGTACTAACTTTATACCAGCAGTATGCAGGCTTACTCAATATATTTATAAGGCTGTGAAATTTGATGAGTTTCTATTGGTTTCTTACCAAATTCTGATAGGTGACATTGTAAGCAATGTAGGTGGAAGCACAAAATTACAAATAGATATTGATAAATTAAGTGAATGGGAAAAGCTGTGGCAAATGGATTTCAGTGTAGGCAAATGTGAGGTCACCCACTTTGAACATTAAAAAGATAGAACAGGGTACTTTCTAAATGATGTGACAAAACCACATCTACCAAATGGAAACCTATCAACTTTGTCATATAGAACATTATTTGAACTTTTACTGGACATTGAACATAACTTGTTTAAAAAGACTGAATGGCTGAAAACATGGCTGCACATTTGCATTCTGAAAGACATTGCCTAGAGAGACAATGGGAGTGCTCCCTGATTCAATTAGCCAAATGGGTTTTGTCAATAGTGATGATCAAAAGACATTGAGACTCATTGTCTGTGTAAGAGCCAGCACTCCACCGACGCACCCTACCACCCCACCCCCGCTACCAAGTATATCTGTATATATAGTAAGCTTTGAAGAATCAACAACCCTCGCAGGTGATGCTGTTTCAAACAAACAGCTAGTCACATGACTAACCTCTGGCCAACCTGGGAATTGATTGAATTGTGCCTCACAGAAAAGTTTGGGCAGATTGCAATTGAACTTCAAGAAGAGAGCACTGCACTCTCCTTCCCTCTCTCTCTCGAGCAAAGTTCCAGGAATCCACAGAAGCAACTTAAGCCTCAAGGCAGAAGACCCCTGATGCCTTCTGGGGTGAAATAAGTTTGAAAGGGTGCACTGGGCCCCAACAAGAACTGCAAGTCTTAACTCCAATCAAGGTCTTTACAACCAAACCAAAAACAGTAACTGAATTGCATCTGCTACTCCAGACCCTCCCCCTTTAATTCTTTCTCCTCCTCTGTATCTATTTGTGTGTGTATGTGTTTATCGTGTATGCATGCTAGCATGGTTACATTGCATATTTTTACTAACTTTAATGGAGTTAGAGTGTTAAGACAAATAAACTTATACCTTTCTTGTTTAAACCTAAGGAAGCCCGTCTGATTGGTTCGTTTACAGTTACAATTAGAAAGCAGTAGCACTGAGGTGAAGCTAAAGACACTGTTTTGAAAAGTTAAACCCTGTTACGGCCAAACCAGGAAAGGGATGAAAGGGGAGCCTGTGACCCCTTCCTCATCTGGTTCTAACAATGATGAAAAGCTTGAAATCGCAGAGGCCCAAAGAGACTTGTGGGTCCAGGTACATAGATCATTGTAATGTCGTGAACAGACACAGAAAATAATCAAAAAGGCTAATGAAATGCTGGCCTTTACATCTAGATGACTAGAATATAAGGAGGTAGAAGTCATGTGTCAGTTATACAAAGCCCTGATTAGACCACACCTGGAATACTGTGAAGGATATATGGCCTTGGAAGGAGTGCACTGTGGATTTTCCAGAATGATACCTGGACTCCAAGGGTTAAATTACAAGAAGAGATTATACAAATTAGGGTTGTATTTCCTGGAATTTAGAAGTTTAAGGGGTGATTTGATCAAAGTTTTCAAGATATTAAGAGGAACATGTAGGGTAGATAAAACTATTTCTGCTGGTTGGGGAGTCAAGAGCTGGGGGGCATAGTCTAGAAATTAGAGCCAGACCTTTCAGGAATGAAATTAGGAAACATTTCTACACACAAAGGATTGTAAAATTTAGGAACCCTCTTTCACAAATGGCAATTAATATTAGATCAATTGATAATTTTAATTCTGAGATTGATTTTATTGAATGTATTAAGGGATATTGGGCAAAGGTGGGCATATGAAGTTAGGTCACAGATCAGCCATCATCTCACTGAACGGTGGAACAGGTTCTAGGGACTAAATAGCCTATTCCTGTACCTGTGCTCCTATGTCTGTTGCAAGTCTGGTGGAACCCCCAGAGAAAGGATATAAAAGGGGTTCTGCCAGTCTTCCAGTAAAGTTATGGCAGGAGACTAGGAAAGCCCCTGCAGAATTTCAGGGCCAAATGTTTCAAAGCAACATAAATCTTAGAACCTACAGCAGTTCAGTAGAGCATACATGGTCAATGTCTTAAACCTACCAAAGCCTAAAACAATGTATTTTGGAATTTCAACTATATAGTTCTGCCGTAAGAGATAATCACTGGAACTTTCAGCTATGGCAGTGTGTAAAGCAGCCAATATGAGCTTGGCCCCCTGTCTCTTCTGTAATACACTCCATCTTATTTTCTTTTTCATTGAGATACTGTCAATCCGAAAACACCAGTTAATAGCCCAGCTGGAGCTGAAAGTTCCAAAGAATGAGACCAAAGTCTGGGTACAGATGAGGTATATTGGACTAGAACTATGGGGAATATAATCACACCTGATTTTCACAAACTTTGTCCTGTCTGGTTTTACAATTGGCTTTGTAGCCCTGAACATTCTTTCCTCTGGCTTCTTCAAGAGAAGAATATTAGCTAATTTACAATCAGCATAAACAAATGAATGCCACCCTGTTCGTAAGAGTTGACAACTTTGGGCCAAATGTTGCCATAGAGGTAACGGTGAGACTAACAGCGTTCACTGTTATTTATGTGAAAATCGGACAGCAACTTTCAGCGACTGCAGGTGCATAGTTTAATACGGAAATCTGGCAGTTGCTGTTTGAGATGTTCTTTTCCTCCAAAAGCTTCTTGTAAGTGGCATCTTCCCATTTGACTCACCATTCAAATACATTGAATAGTGCAAAGTTCTTGTACTTACATAGAATTAAATTGAATTACGTGCAGTGTAAAGCACAGGAACAGGTTATTTGGCCCAAACAGTCCATGCTGGAGGTTATGCCCCACACGAGTCTCCTCCTATTTTTCTTGATCTAACTCTATCAGCATAACCCTCTATTCTCTTCTCCCTCATATGCTTATCCAGCCTCCTCTGAGTCTGCACTATTCACCTCAAATACTCGCTGTGATAGTGAGTTCCTCATTTTTACCACTCTCTGGATAAAGAAGTTTCTTTGAATTCCCTATCTGATTTCTTTGTCACTATCTTATATTGATGGCCTGACTCAAGTTTTGCTCCTCCCACAAGTGGAAACATTCTCCCTGGGTCTGCTCTATCAAAACATTTCATAATTGTAAAGACCTCTTCAGGTTATCCCTCAGCCTTCTCTTTTCAGCCTGTTCATCCTTTCCTGATAAGTATAACCTTGCATTCTTGTAAATCTTTTTTGCACCCTCTCCGATGTCTCTGCATCCTTTTGATAATTTGGCAACCAGAAATGTACACAGTGCCCCAGGTGTGGTCGACTCAAGGTGTGATGCAAGTTTAATATAACTTAACTAAGTTGCAATCCTATTCCTCTAGAAATAAACCCGAGTTCTTGGTTTGCTTTTGTTAGGGCCTAATTGACCTATGTCACAACTTTTAGTAATTTGTATATTTGTAATCCCAGATTCTTTTGCTCCTCTACCAAATTTAAATGTATATTTTCCAGTTTAATATGTGACCTCTTCATTTTTCTTACCATAATATATGTTACCTATAGCTACTGACTAAACTTTCCACAAGAAGTTAGGGCTCGTCCATCCAAGTGTAAGTACCCTTTAAATAGAATGGCAATCTTAATTAGTGCCAAACAAATTCTCTGGAACTGAAAACTAACTTTCCTTCAGATTTTAACTATCATTGGAGAATTCTTTCTGCCTCTTTTATCCCTTTCTTTCTTAATCCAATCTTTCTTTCCTACTCTTTGGTTGGAATTTTATGCCTTCCGCCCCCATGGGTGGGCAGGGAGGTGGGGGGCATAAAATTGGCTGAAATGGCAGGGGTGCCGTGCCCATCGCCTACCCGCCTCAGCTGGTATTTTACCAGCAATGGGGAAGGTAGTGGCCCGCCCACTCAGGTCAATTGATGCCCCTACGTGACTAATTAATGGCGACGCAAGGGCTTCTTCCCATCACTGCCAGTATATTACAAGTGGCATATGGGCACTTTGCCACCTGGGAGGCCATAAAACCTGGTGGCCTCCCTGTGGGCTAGGTGGGGTGTCCTCCTGATCAGGCACCCTGTGCTGCATGGAGGGTCTCCAGCGGCAAGCAAGTACCATCCCCATGGGAAGACAGACCCCCACCCTCGTGGTCGACACCACCACCCTTGCTGGGGCCTGCCTGATTAGTTCTGGTGATGCCCAACCCACTACCTGCACTCTGGGCTTTCTGGATGGATGCTGCTCCAGATGTGGGTGCAGTCCCAGCAGTGGCCACCGATCCTGGTGGTGCTGCTGAGACTGAAGAGCTGCAGGCCTTCTGATTGGTCGACAGCTCTTGGAGGTGAGACATACTGCCTTTGAGGCACAGAAGCCATGATTGCAGGTATTTAATTGCCTGAGGACCATAAAATATGGTGGTGGCTTCCAAGGCTGGCAGAGGCGGCCTTGCCTCCAACTTTCCAGTTGGTGGGTGGGGCCACCGCCTCCGCGTTAAATCCTGGCCATTATTTCACTTTCTGTACCTGATTTGACGTTGAATTCAGTATTCTAATTGACACTTCCTGGTTCAGGCTCTGTGCTGCTCATTAAAAATTCTTCAATCTGATTGGTTAAGGAGACAGACAGTTACTTGCCCTGTTCACACAGGTATACGATACCCTGGAGAGGGCACTTTTTTAATAGTTGGCTGACAGAAACTTCCAGTGCTAAAGCCCAGACAAAATCTATGGCCAAGTACAAAGCTAATGAACAGCTGCTGTTATTGGTTTGCCGTGCATAGCAAAATCCAACCCTTTCTTATTTAATTTAACTGGAAACAGCAGAAGAGGACCCTGGGCAGATTGTACAGATTTCTGGATTCTCCATGGTATGATAGGCATTGTTTAGTATATTCCTTACAACAATATTGTAGCTTTCATGAAGTACAAGCAACTTCATTTCTTCAAAGTGTGACCATTTTGATAGGATTGTGCAAGTCACCACCACGCTATTCCTCCAGTTGCCATGATAATTTTGGAGGTGCTATTAACTCTATTCACCTGGTGAAAACTAAGTATAATAGGCAGTTAAAATTCTCTAGGTTACTTAACCACGCTCAAGCCACCTGCGTCCCTCTCACTGCGACTTGTATGCAGGCTTTGGACTGTGAGCCTGGCCGCCCACCAATGTTTCCTCTACATTTTTGTCATGTGCAAGGCTTGTTCATTTGAATGTGCGGCACTTTTAAGCTTTTTTGTATGGCCTGCATACATTGTATCTTAAAGGGGACAACTTGTGAGTAGACTGCGCAGTATCTACCGGATTGTTGCGCAGCCACGTGTGCACATATCGTACAGGGAACATTGCCACCCAACTAAAGCCAAAAGAGTCCTTAAAATACTCAGGTGGGGTCCTGACGGCATCACATTTTGTACTTTCCTACATGGAGCCAGTTGGAGCAGAACTGCTGTTTCACTTGACTGATTTATGAGTCTTCATGTGTTAAAAGGTCATGATTTTCCTTCTTTACATATTACTTAATATGGATGTTCTTTTGTTTTATATCTTTTCACAATTTTCAGTTCTGTATGCACTGTAATTAATACAATTATAGATTAATTAGCAGTAAAATCAATCTTATTAGCAACTTAAACTGTTGCTTTGTAAGCTTTTCTCATTTTCCCTTGTTGCATTTGATAGGGATTTACTGTAGTTGAAAGTGTAAACATTCTATGCTGCCAACTAAATAAAAATTACCTTCACTTGATTGAATTGCACTCATGTTTCCTTCAGGGATGTCACAAAGGTACATTGATTCCTAATGGAGAATTAGATATTTAGCAAGCACCTGCGGACTTAATCATAATGACGCCAGCATTGACATCAGGACTTGTGTCATTCTCTTCAGACTACAACAAGGCATTGTGGTTTTGAAGTTTCATAAATCTTGTGTGATTTTATTTACAGTCAGCTAACACAACAACACCTTGTATTTATATACCACTTTAATGAAGTAAAACGTCCCAAGGTGCTTCTCAGGAGCATTATCAAACAAAATAGAAATTTAATACTAAGCCACATAAGGAGATATTAGGACATGTGAGCAAAGCTTGGTCAAGAAGGTAGGTTTTAAGGCACATCTTAAAAAGAGTGAGAGATAGAGAGTGGAGAGATTTAGGGAGGGAATTCCAGAGCCTAGAATACTCACCAGAAAATAACAGTGATCTGTTATTGAATCATGGGCTGGAATTTTACATTGTGGCAGAGGCCCCGCCCACCTACTTAAAAGTCAAGGGCAAGCCCACCTCTGCTGGGCCTGGAAGCCACGCAGCAATTTTGCACAGCCCAGGCCCTTAATTGGCCTCGGGCAGGATTTCCACCCCAGCAGCGCACCAGGAGCAGTGGCCACTGCTGGGACAGCACCCAGCATGAAGAGCAAGAGAGACGCCGGCCCTGAAAAAGGTAAGTGGGGTTTCGGGCCTTGCCGGGGACAATCAGTTGTGTCATGGCAAGGCAGGGGTGGGGGTCGATCAGGAGCACGAAGGGAGATGCTCCAGGGGTGTCGGCTTGTGCTACTGCGGGGGCCCTTTGTGGGGCACAGAGTACCCGATTAGGAGGGCTATACCCCACATTCCTGGTACCACAAGGAGGCCACCTGGTGCCCAGCCACCTCTGGTAATATACCAGCATTGGCAGGAGGGGTCATTTAAGTGGCAATTAATTGGCCACTTAAGGTCCTCAATTTGCCAGGGGCGAGCAGGCTGGTTTCAATCTATCCCACTGCTGGTAGAATGGCAGCGGGACGGGTAGGCGACAGGAACGGCACTCACTGCCTCCCACTCGATTTTATGCTCCCCTGCCTCCAGTCCGCTCCCGGGGGTGGGGACATAAAATTTCGGCCATAGCAATTCTTCTAACCTTCCTTTAAAACTGAATATTTCCATCTAATGTAAATTAATTCCCATGATAATTGCTTAACAATCACAGTGTATGTAAGAAGACAACTTGCCACAACAGGAAGTTTTCTTAACTTGTCTTGTATTTGGAATCTAACCATCTCCCCTTGACATTCAACGGCATTACTATCGCTGAATTCCCCCACCATCAACATTCTGGGCATTACCATCAACCAGAAACTTAACTGGACCAACCACATAAATACTGTGGCAGGGAATTCTGCAGAGAGTACTGACCTCCTGACTCTCCAAAGCCTGTCCACCATCTACAAGACACAAGTCAGGAGTGTGATAGAATACTCTCCACTTGCCTGGATGGGTGAACCTCCAAAAACACTTAAGAAGATCAACACCATCCAGGACAAAGCAGCTCGCATGGTTGAGACCGCATCCACCATCTTAAAGAGTCATTCCCTCCACCTCTAGCTACAAGATGCATTGCAACAACTTGCCAAGGTTCCTTCGGCAGCACCTTCCAAACCCGCAACTTCTACCGTCGAGTCATAGAGTCATTTATAGCACACAAGGCGGCCCTTCAGCCCATCTAATCCATGCTGGCTCTCCGCGGAACAATCCAGTCAGTCCCACTCCCCCGTTTGATCTCTTTTATGCCTGCAAGTTTATTCCCTTCAAGTGCCCATTCAATTTCCTTTTGAAATCATGTAGTGTTTCTGCTTCCACCAACCTTGTGGGCGGAGCATTCCAGATCATTATAAATCACTGCATTAAAAAAGTTCCTTCTCATATTCCCCCTGCATCCAAAACCTACAATCTGTGTCCTCTATTTCTTGTATCATAAATTAATAGGAACAGTTTTTTCTTGTCTATCTTATCCAAACCTGTCATAATCTTGTACACCTCTATCAAATCTCCCCTCAATCTCCTTTATTCCAAAGAGAACAACCCCAGCTTCTCCAACCTAACCTTGCAACTAAAATCCCCCATCCCTGGAACTATTCTGGTAAATTTCTTCTGTACCCTCTCAAGGAACCTCACATCCTACCTGAAGTGTGGTGACTGGAACTGGACACAATACTCTAGTTGGGGCCAAACCAGAGCTTTATAAAGGTTCAGCATAATTTCCCTGCTTTTGTTCTCAATGCCTCTACTTATGAAGCCCAACATCCCATATGCTTTGCTAATCACTCTATCAATATGTCTTGCCACCTTCAAAGATCGATGCACATGAACCCCCCAGGCCCCTCTGTTCCTATACACTCTTTAGAACTGCGCCATTAAGTCTAAATTGCCTCCCCATCCCTTCCGCCAAAATGCATCACCTCACACTTCTATGTATTAAATTCCATCTGTCACTTGTCTGCCCATTCTGCTGGCCTAGCTATGTCCTGATGCAGGTGGTTTGCATCATCCTCACTGTTTGCCACTCCTCCAAGTTTGGTATCATCGGCAAATTTTGATATTCAACTCTGTATTCCAAGATCCAAGTCATTTATATATAGCACTAAAAGCAGTGATCCTAGCACTGACCTTTGTCCATACAGACAACATCCACCACATTCCCTTCATCGACCTTTTCTGTTACTTCATTAAAACATTCAATTAGATTAGTCAAGCATGATCTGTCTTTTACAAATCCATGCTGGCTATCCTTAACTAACTTAAACCTCTCCAAGTGCTTGTTGATTTTTTCCCTGATTATAGTTTCTAACACTTTACCCACCACTGATGTTAAACTAACTGGCCTGTGGTTGCTAGAACTGTCTTACACCTTTTCTTGAATAAGGGTGTCACATTTGCCACTGTCCAATCCTCTGGCACCTCCCCCATATCCAGGGAAGACTGGAAGATTCTAGCAAACCATTTTCTATCTCCACCCCATGCCCCTTCCTTTAACAACATGGGATGTAAGCCATCCGGCCAGGTGACTTAGCTACACTAAGCATAGCCAACTTTTCCAGTACCACCTCATTTTCAATTTTTACCCTATCCATTACCTCTACTCTCTCCGCATATTGATGTTTTGTCAGATTCCTCTTCCTGAGTGAACACTGATACAAAGTGCTCATTAAGTATTGTAGCCTTGCCCTGTGCCTCTAAGCATATATTACCCTCTCTGTCCCTAATAGGGCCCACTCCACCTTCTACTACCCGCTTACTATTTACATGCCAGTGGAAGATTTTTGGGTTCCCTTTTATGTTTGACTGCAATTCTATTCTCATATTGTCTCTTTGCTGGTCTTATTTTCCTCTTCAGCTCCCCTCTCAACTTATTGTATTTGGCCTGGTTCTCACTTGAAGAATTCACCTGACATGCACCCTGCACCCTCTTTTTTGTTTCATCAAAATCTCTATATCCCTTGTCATCCAAGGAGCACCGTTTTTGGTTCCCCTACCTTTCACCCTTGTTGGAATGTACCTAAGCTGTACCTGAAGCATTTCTTCCTTAAAAATAATTCATTGTTGCTTTACAGTTTTTCCTGACAGTCTTTGTTTCCATTTTACCTTGGATAGGTCTCATCCCATTAAAGTTAGCCATCTTCCAATCTGGACTTTCTACCTTATATCATTCCTTGCTTTTCTGCATTACTAGTCTAAACCTTATGATACGATGATCACTCTTATCCAAGTATTCCCCAAAAGATACTTGGCTCACTTGGTCTACCTCATTTCCCAGCAACAGATCCAGGAAAATCTCCTTTATAGTTGGACTGAGAATATACTGATCAAGGAAGTTCTCCTGAACATATTTCAGAAATTGCTCTCCTTTCTTACCCTTTACTCTAACATTATTCCAATCGATATAAAGTTTCCCAATATCACCACTCTATAGTTCTTGCACCACCTAGAAGGTCAAGGGCAGCAGGTGCATGGGAACATCGTCACCTGCAAGATACCCTCCAAGTCACACACAATCCTTACTTGGAAATATATCACCATTCCTTCACTTTCGTTGGGTCAAAATCCTGGAACTCCCTCACTATCAGCAGTCTAGGTGTACATTCACCACATGATCTGCAACAGTTCAAGAAGGCAGCTCAACACCAACAAGAGCAATTAGGGATGGGCAATAAATGCTGGCCTTGTCGGCAATGCCCACATCCCATGAACGAATAAAGGAAAGGTAGTGCTGCCTTTTTAATGTACCTGTTCAGCCCTACAATTCATTCCACAATTCTGCTGACGTGAATCACGTTATCTGGGTGTCACTTTTTCCTTACAGTAGTTTATCCTCAATTGTTCCTGATGCCAATTCAGAACTAATTAAGTTCACTTTTAGGATTTAGAGTTCAGGTTAATTTGAGCAAAAAGTTTATTTTGGGTAGTCAAATGCTGAAATCTAAATATTGAAATCAAGATATACCCTTGCACCTTTTTGTAATTTTCTATGGCGATAAAATGATTTTATCAATGCTAAAATGGCTAATAGGGCAGGTGATAGCACATGGCAGGAGGAGAAGACATTGCTGGTAATGCACTGGTAATATTCAGGTAGGTAGGAGTGTAAACATGCTTAGGCAATCCCACTCAGCTGGACAATAGGAGAGAGGAGATGGAACAGGATATCATGGTTAACTACATCAACTATTTATTTTATTTTTTATTTTTTATTTAGAGATACAGCACTGAAACAGGCCCTTCGGCCCACCGAGTCTGTGCCGACCATCAACCACCCATTTATACTAATCCTAACTAATCCCATATCCCTACAACATCCCCATCTGTCCCTATATTCCCCTACCACCTATCTCTACTAGGGGCAATTTATAATGTCCAATTTACTTATCAACTGCAAGTCTTTTGGTGGTGGGAGGAAACCGGAGCACCCGGCGAAAACCCACGCAGACACAGGGAGAACTTGCAAACTCCACACAGACAGGACCCAGAATTGAACCCGGGTCACTGGAGCTGTGAGGCTGCGGTGCTAACCACTGCGCCACTGTGCCGCCCTTTGCAGAGATGTTGAGGAGGACAGAAAGATAATTCACCAGAGTCAGTCATGGATGTTGTCAGTCATGATTTGGGAGCCAGTTTCAGTCCTCTAAGAATCGAAATCTGGACTGCAGGGATTTGAACAACAGGATTTTGGGGAGTTGGGCATTGAGTTAGGAGGCCATGTTTGAGTCTTAGAAAGAAGCTCTGACTCAGAAATGGGGAGCTGTTGTGCACAGATATGCTCAGGTGGGTCAAGATCTAGTGAGAGCTCATTCCAGGAAACTATCTGAAGAGAATCATTATCCCATCTGTCAGTGTACAGCAAGTACAGCAATTATATGAATGTTTGTATCAAAGATTCTTCATCTTTGAATATCATTTCAGTCTTAGTTTCTAAACTATTATCTCTTTGTAATCACTACATAAATAACTGGACTTGTCCTGTACAGGGAACCAAAGGACTTGACAATTATTTTTTGTAGTGATGTATGTTGAGTTTCATTTACAATATAAAAGTCCCCCAGCAACAGCATAGTGCAACTAATGTTTAAATCAAGAGGGATGCTTTCTGGTTCTTTATAAAAGCATTTATGAATTTGCACATGGCAGAAGACTCTTCTCCATGTTTGGTCCATTTTCTCATTCTACAGAAGTAGACAGAAAATGTTGGGAAACATGCACCCAAATTCCCCATATATGGTCCCAACCGGTAAGACTGCATAATTTCATAAAATTGACCCTTAGTGTCTTTAAGATTTCATTCATTAAAGAACTGGAAGAGAACTTAGTCTGACAAGTTAAACCCTGCATTTGATATTTTGTGTTTCTTTTTTTGAAATACATTCTGAGTTTTTGGGAAGGATTGAGCCTCTACCTGTCATGTGTATCTGAGGGAACAAAACAATAATAGTGGGGAAAGACTTGACTTAGAATCTCTTCAAGATTTTCCGTTTCTATCATCATTTAAATAAAGAGAAATTTGTTTATAAGTTCTTCACTTAGACATGGTCAGAGTGTTCAACATCTGCACTTGCCAGCCTACGATGTTCCACTAATAGAAAGAATTGGTGAGCACAGAAGTACAAAAGCCCGCTCGATATATAAACGAAAGGTTGGTCTTCCTTACTTTCCTCAGCATGTGTTCATTGGATGCCCAAGTGGAAGGGTGCCCAAAGAAACCTGGTGGAGCCCCAATGCAGATTAAAGGGTCTGTGAGGCTTTGGGAGCAGCTCGAAGATCAAATAACACAAAAGTGCTGGAAATGTAGGCAGTATTCCAACTACCTGCCCCTGGCAGTTCTTTGAGCTGTAAGGCTTCTGGCTGTTGCTCTCCAACAGCAGCCAGAGGCCCTATTGCCGGGAGTCAGGCGTGCAATGTAAGGCTTTTCCAGGGCAAAGGGCTATGCCAGAAACATGACCGGCCCATGCAAAATATAGTTTGGAAATATAAGGAAATCAGATGTAAGTGTTGAAGTGTAAGTGCCGCAAAATGAATAACAAGCTAACCCCAGTTGGAATAATAGCAAAGTCCATCATTATTGCACAGTAGAATATTGGAGTATTAATCCAAATATTAGATAGAGCAGGGGAAAAGAGTGTGTTTATGGACAATGAAGTCATTGGCAGGAAGCCTTGTTGTATTACTACCTGTTTCCTAGTAAAGACCTATTTGTTCTGAAAGTAACCAGCTGTGAAACATTTTAAATTATTGTGCTTAATTACTTTCTGTTAATGAATGGATGAATGAGTCAATAATAATCTTTATTTTGTGCAATGATGAAGATAGAACTTTCCACCTACTAGAGGAAATGATGCAACAACTTAAATATAAATAATATTTCTAGAATATGATGAGATACAGAACTTTAATATTTTGCTCATTAGCTGTAGAGCTGAAATTACTCAGGATATTTGGCTTCAGCCACGTGAGGCTTTGTAAACAACTTTATTGTACACTGAAGCTATATTGCATTTATAGTGAAGTCAGCATACCCAGTGACTGTAGTGATTCAACAATGTTGTATCAAGTCCATGTACATTAATATTGGTTATATTTACATTGGCTAAATATTAAAATTATATTATCATCTGAGTCAGGAGATTGTTAGCAAGTAGGCTTTGTTTCTAAAACAACCAGCAGCCACACTACAACTGATAATTTTGGCTTTTATTAAACTAACAAATAAAAACACTGTCAAAAGCCATCAGGATTTGTGTTCCTGATTGTATTGTGATGAACTTACATCTTGACCATTTATTTATTTATTTACATGACATTTACCTTAAACACACCAGCACTTTAATTGCACCTGCTTACCCTTCCAACTGTGTACGAAGTGAAAATAACTGAAAGCAACATTGAGGAGCTGCAGAAAAAGCAGATGAGAAAAAAGTGCAAATATCAACAAAGATGATATTAAGCTTGAACTTGTGGAGATTCAGTATAAAACCTGTGAATAGATAAGAAGTTGTTTGAAAGATAGGAAGCAGAAAGTACTTGTTAGATGGCAGGGGCAAGTGCTGAGTGAAATGCCTCAGTGATCTTCATTGAGATCACTACCACTTCCAGAGCAACATTTATATTGGCCTTGAGCTTGTGCTGCCAGTTTTTGTTTTTTCACTGGGGCTTCCTGACGGCGGGTCTTCGCAAATACACCAAGCTTACAATGAGGAACTGATGATGCCAAGGTCAACAAAGAAATAAAAAACTGAAAGTGTTGTAAATACTCAGCAGGTCTGGCAGCATCTGTGGAGAGAGAAGCAGAGTTAACGTTTCAGGTCAGTGACCTTTCCTCAGAAGTCAAAAAGAAACACCTTTGTATTCAGAAACTCAGTGCAGACTGATTAGATTTTAAAGTGATACCAAGCTAGAAGGCATAATTGGGGACAGCTTGGAAATGACAAAATCAGTTTGACAAAATATTTAATTGCATCGGATAACGGGAGGTGAAAGTTAGCACATGCGAGTATAAACTACAGGTAATAAGACTGAAAGCTGAGAGGCATGAGTACTCTATGAATGTGGTGAAATAGCTAGGAAAAAGTTGGAAGAGATCTAGGAGTTTTGTTCATTTGGAACTCAACACATCCATTCACTGTGGATTAAAACAACAAATAGGATGCCAACAGAAATGAATATAAGTCACATGAAATGCTACCTAAGCTGTACAGTACTCCATCCAGTTCAACCACAGAGAGTTGGGCAGAGAAATGGCAGATGGAGTTCAATCAGGGCAAATGCGAGGTGATGCATTTTGGAAGATCCAATTCAAGAGTGAACTATACAGTAAATGGAAAAGTCCTGGGGAAAATTGATGTCCAGAGAGATTTGGGTGTTCAGGTTCACTGTTCCCTGAAGGTGGCAACGCAGGTAAATAGAGTGGTCAAGAAGGCATACGGCATGCTTTCCTTCATCGGACGGGGCATTGAGTACAAGAGTTGGCAGGTCATGTTACAGTTGTATAGGACTTTGGTTCGGCCACATTTGGAATACTGCGTACAGTTCTGGTCGCCACATTATCAAAAGGATGTGGATGCTTTGGAAAGGGTGCAGAGGAGGTTCACCAGGATGTTGCCTGGTATGGAGGGCGCTAGCTATGAACAGAGGTTGAGTAGATTAGGATTATTTTCATTAGAAAGACGGAGGTTGAGGGGGGACCTGATTGAGGTGTACAAAATCATGAGAGGTATAGACAGGGTGGATAGCAAGAAGCTTTTTCCCAGAGTGGGGGTTTCAATTACTAGAGGACACGAGTTCAAAGTGAAAGGGGAAAAGTTTAGGGGGGATATGCGTGGAAAGTTCTTTACGCAGAGGGTGGTGGGCACCTGGAACGCATTGCCAGCGGAGGTGGTAGATGCGGGCACGATGGAGTCTTTTAAGATGTATCTAGACAGATACATGAATGGGCAGGAAGAAAAGAGATAGAGAAGCTTAGAAAATAGGCGACATGTTTAGAGAGAGGATCTGGATCGGCGCAGGCTTGGAGGGCCGAAGGGCCTGTTCCTGTGCTGTAATTATCTTTGTTCTTTGTTCTTTGTACACCCTAAGTTACTGTGTTCATTTCTGGTCACTGAGATACAGAGAGATAGTCAAACACTGGAGGTGATGAAAAAAGAGCCACAAGTCTGAACTATGAAGAAAAGGTTGATTTAACATGAGAATTTGAAAGGTGACTTAGAGGTAGCTGCTTACATCTTTAAGTTGGAAGTTCTCCTTTGGATTGCCTTCATCTACCACTCTTGTAAGTGGAGCTTGTGTTTTCCCTACAAAACAGAACATGCCTTTACCAACTCAATATTTAAGTAAATGTAATATGTTTGGGATAGAAATGCAATACTGCACTAATGTGCCTCCTGGTTTGCTGTAGTCATGTGACCTCTACCATGAGGCACTCACTGCAGGCAGCCATCACATGTTCAGTTCAATAAAGACACAGTACAAGCAAGCCTGTGTCTTGTGAGCTAGTAACATGGTGTCAGAGTGGAGCTGAGATTGAGTGTTGAAGAGCTGTATAGAAGCACAGCTACTAAAATAGGAACTCAGAAATGTTCAGAGCTGATGAAAGCCAGTAAATGTCACAGGAAGCCACAGAAAAGGAATAAAGAAGCAGGCCACAGCTGAAAGCACTGAGTAAGACACAATGGCTGCAAATTTTCCTCTCCCAGCACCAGTCTAAATGAAAGGTGATATGAAGCAGAGCTGGCAGTTTTTCCACTCACAATGGCAAAATTATTAAATTGTGACAGATTTAATGAACAAACCAGAGCTGCTACGAATAGCTACATGTTTATCACTGTTGGGGAGAGGCTGTTACAAAATGTATTCTACCATAAATCTCTCTGAAGAACAAAAAAACAGGCAGCAGAAATTTTGAAAACCTTGAACCTTGAACCCCAACATAACTTATGGTACGTGTTCAATATTAGGGCCCAAGGTGAAAAAGAGTCCATTGATCAATATGTGACTGAATTAACACAGCTTACAGAATCCTGTGTATTAGTGCATCTAAAAGATGATCTAATTAAAGACAGGATTGTATTGGGCGTAAGAGATCCTGCAATGAGAGCACGTCGACTGAGAGAAGACACACTTACTCTCAGGAAAGCAATCGACATGTGCAGAAGCGCTGAGGTTGTAAATCAGTAGTTAGAGCATATTCATGGCAGAACAGACCAGGCCTTGCATTATGCTGATAGACATTCCCGGCCGAAAGGGCAGAAGGATCACGGACAAAGGGTAGGATGCAAATACTGCGGAGGACATCACACAAAGTAAAAGAAGGCATGACCAGTGTGGGGAAAGCAGTGTTCTCACTGCAAGAAGCTGAATCATTTTGCACATAAGCATTTGGCTAGAAGGAAGCACAACGAGCAGTACAAGTGGTCACTGGAGAGATATCAGCCGAAGATTCTGAAAAATCACAATACCCCATACAACAGGTTAGTTCAGTCAGGTTGATAGGTGATAAATGGTTTGTGACTGTTGGAATGATGACTGCAGAAGGAAAATATCAAGTCAACATAAAATGTCAGATAGACAACGGTGCATCATGCAACATCATGACCTTCACAGACCTGTGTAAAGTGGCTCAACATGGCGATCCAAAAATGAAGTCCTCAAAAGTAAGGTTGAGGCTATGTGATGGCACCATATTAGTATGGGGTGGCGCAGTGGTTAGCACTGCAGCCTCACAGCTCCAGCCACCCGAGTTCGGTTCTGGGTACTGCCTGTGCGGAGTTTGCAAGTTCTCCCTGTGACCACGTGGGTTTCCGCTGGGTGCTCCAGTTTCCTCCCACACCCAAAGACTTGCAAGTTGCTAGGTAAATTGTCCATTGTAAATTGCCCCTAGTGTAGGCAGGTGGTAGGAGAATGGTGGGGATGTGGTAGGGAATATGGGATTAATGTAGGATTAGTATAAATGGATGTTGTTGGTCGGCACAGACTCAGTGGGCCGAAGGGCCTGTTTCAGTGCTGTATCTCCCTATGACTCCAGTACCAAGAGGAGAAATTACTCTGAGAGGCCAATGCAGTAACAGGAGCGAAGATCTGGAGTTCCAAATCATAGATGGTTAGCCAGAGCAAGTCTAAAGCTTGGACTGGTAACCCTTAACATACAAAAAGAGATTTGCAATGTGTCGCAGCACACTAAACCATTGACCATGGAACAGATCCTAGAGGATATAATAATGTGTTTACAGGTTTAGGATGTCTTCCTGGAGAATATCATCTCTAAGTAGATGAGAGGTTAAGATCAATTCAGCTGCCCTCAAAGCCAGCCTGAAAGAAAAGATAGAAGAGCTGGAAAAGTAGGGAGTAATCAAGAAAGTGACAGCTCCTACAGAATGGATTAGCAGCATGGTAGCAGTGAAACTACCTGGAAAGCTGAGAGTATGCATCAACCCAAAGGATCTAAATAAAGCTCTGAAAAGATCTCACTACCCCATGCCAACCATCGAAAGAATTTTGCCACAATTTGCAAAGGCAAAAATCTTCACTACCGTACATGCAAAGAATGGTTATTGGCACATGAAGCAGGATGAAAGCAGCATCTTTCTAACTACATTCTGGACGCTGTTTGGGAGATACAGATGGTTGCGCGTACCGTTTGGCATTTCCACAGCTCCAGAGGAGTATCAACCCAGACAGCATGAGATAGTTAGTCATCTTCCCGGAGTGGAAGCTGTAGTGGATGATCTGTTAGTTTATGGCTGCGGAGACTCAATGGAAGAAGCTAATGCTGACCATGATCAAAATCTAGTGGGACTGTTAGACAGAGCTTGCCAGATGAATCTGAAGTGAACAAGAAAAAATTGCAATTAAAGATGCCCGAAGTCAAGTACATAGGCAATGTACTGACAGCTAAAAGTCTTCGCCCGGATCCCGAAAAGGTGAGAGTGGTAGCAGCGATGGGGCAACCAACAGATGTAAAAGCAGTGCAATGAATTGTTGGATTCGTCAACTATTTAGCAAAATTCTTGCCCAATTTGTCATCAGAGTGTGAACCATTACGCCAACTCACTGCCAAGGACGTGCAGTGGTATTGGGGCACAGAGCAAGAAGCAGCATTCACTAAAATCAAGCAACTAGTGATGGCAATGCCAGTGCTGATATACTATGATGTAAATGATGAAGTCATCCTGCAGTGTGACACCAATGAGAAAGGACTTGGAGCAACCCTAATGCAGCAAAAACAACCGGTTTTAATGGTTTTAAAGGCCATTAACGCAAACGGAATGACGCTATGCTGAGATTGAGAAAGAGTGTCTGGCCATTGTCTTTGCTGGTGAACATTTTCATTAATACGTACTTAGAAGAGACAAAGTGACAGTCGAGTCCGACTACAAGCCACTTCAAAGCATTTTCTCAAGCCTCTATTATCCGCTGCAAAGTGTCTGCAAAGAATGTTACTCTGGTTTTGAAATATCATCTGGACGTGACATATAAGCAAGGGAAACAGATGTACATTGCTGACATGCTGTTGAGAGCAGCACTCCCTATGAAGAAAGTAGAGGATGCTACGACTTAGTGTGAAATATTCCCGATCCAACGTGAAGCTGCAGCTCAACAAGCTCTGGAAGTCATCAACCCAGCAGAGACATTGAATCTGACTGACAAGCACCTTGCTCAAATCAAGCAAACTACCTAACAAGGTCCAACTCAACAAATGTTGCATGAAGTAGTGATGAAAAGATGGCCTGACAGCATCAAGGACACTCTTGTGGTCACAAGAGCATATTGGCCATACAGAGATGAATTGACAGCCCAAGATAGCATCTTGTACAAAGGAAATAGATTCATTATCCCTGAGGAGTTGAGAGGAGAGATGCTAAAGCACATCCATGCAAACCACCAAGGAATTGAGTCAAGTCTGAGGAAGGCAAGAGAAGTGCTCTACTGGCCAAACATGAGCAATTAAATCAAGGACCACATCAGCCAGGGTAGTGCGTGTAACGGGTACCAAGCTAAGCAAGCTAAAGAGCTGCTGATGACACATGACATACCAGACAGACCATGGATGAAGCTGGGAGTAGGCCTCTTCACTCTCGCTGGAACTGATTATCTTGTCACTATTATGACTGCCGGGAGGTAGACCAGCTGACCTCAACTACTACTGGTGAGATTGTAGAATGCCTGAAAGCACACTTCGGTCAGTATGGCATTCCAGATATCGTGATGACCGACAATGGCCCTCAGTTCACGAGTGAAGAATTCAGCCGCTTCATAAAAAATTGGGAAATTCAACACCATACATCATCTCCACACTATCCCCAGTCCAATGGAAAGGTTGAGGCGGCAGTGAAAATCGCCAAAGGAATCATGAAGAAAGCAAGCAAATCCAGCACAGATGTATACAAGGCAATCCTTGAGTGGAGAAACACACCTACTGAAGGCATAGAAAATAGAAAGTAGTCGGGTACAAAGACTACTGTCACACCACACCCAAACTTCTCTTCCAATAGCAAAAAAGCTACCGAAGCCAGAAGTAGTTACAGGCGCGAGTGACAAAATCAAGATGAAACGGCAGAAAGCCAAATTTCAGTTTGACAAAACTGCCAAACCATTGCCAGAATTGAGCATTGGAGCGCAAATCAGGGTACAAACCTTCAACGTTCTCACCAAGAGTCAGCCCAAGTGACAATTTGCGACCTGCGTTGAGCAGTTGTCACCTTGATCGTAAGCGGTGGAAGTGAACGACCAGATATACCCTTGCAACCGCAGGCACATAGACACAACTGGAGAAGCTGTTTCTTCACTTCAGGCGGCCAATCAGGAAGATGAGAACTCACCATCTGCACTGACCACATAACAACCATCAGTCCCAGAGATCTAGAGCACCCCAACAATGGAAATGGAACAACAACAGTTACCACTGCAACAACAAATGACATGGGAACAACACTCCCCAGAGAAGGAAAATCACCTAGATGAACAGCCAACAACATTGCACCATTAAGAGACTAGCATGATTTAAAGACGATCAGCTGGATTTTATAAGCTCGTCGCCGAGATTGGCTGCACAGGCGCCGACACATTTCTAAAAGGCTTCGAGACCTTCAATTTCATTTAAATATTTAAAGATATAGTTAATTAAAATGGATTCAACAAAAGTAAATAAGAGTTTCTAGCCCTTCTCCCACCCCCCCACAATAGCCAAACAATTCATTCCTTGCCCTCTCCCCCACAAAATACCTTGTGCACCTGACCTTCCCCCCCCCACAGTTCATAAACTGTGAACTTTACCCCTTCCCACCATCCCCTACACCAATCAGATGAGTTTGACCCCCACTCCCCACCTCTCTGGCACTGAAACGCTTACCTGCTCCCCACTCCTCACCACTGTTACGCCTAGATGGGGTTCTGAAGGCACGGGAGTGCCGGCCACCAGCAGCAATATCGTTCCCGAATGCACGGCAGGAGTGGGTAGGTCATCAATTCTTTAATTTAAATACATTTAAATATTTAAATACGGATCCCGTCGCAAAGCAGCGAGGTGGGGGGCCGCCACGAGGTCTCACCACCGCCGACAATATGGGCCGGGCCTTCCTGGCGTTGTGCCTATGGCAGGCCTCTGCCAGAGGCATTTTCGGCCCCCCCAATCCCCCCGGGACCCCCGATGTCGCGGGGGGTTGTAAAATCCAGCCTTATGTGTGCAATGTATGTGCAGAGACTGACAAGAATAACGAACTACTGATGCATGAGAATAGTTGTGTGCATAGTGGGTAACTTGGGCAACTCACAGTGTAGATAATAATGCATGCAAATTTTTGGGTTTTTTTGTATGAAAGGGGGATGTTTGGGATAGAAATGAAATACTGTACTAATGTGTCTCCTGGATTGCTGTAGTCATGTGACCTCTATCATGAGGCACACATTGCAGGCAACCATGACAGGTTCAGTTCAATAAAGACACAGTACAAGCAAGACTGTTGTCCTGTGAGCTCGTAACAAAACAAGACTCAGGTTGTCTCTGTATTCCGACTTACTGCAATATACTATATGCGTCCACATTGATCTCCTCGACTTTGGAAGTTGAAAGAAAATAGACTGTATCAGACTGTAGTTCAGACTATGAACCAACAGACAAATTTATTTAACAATGAACCATACTTAGTACACACAGTACATTTACAGTATTTATAAAGTTTACTATTCTCCTCAAAAATATCAGAACAAAGACGTTTCTCCCATATTAACACTCGACATAAAGATGATCCTTGAAACACGGTCACTCAATTCTTATATGATGAAATAGCACCAAACAGCTTCTTATGCTCTCTGTACCCCTCAGACCCTCACACTAACTGCTACCTTGGAGAAAGTCAATCTCAGACATGCATTTACACCCCTTAGAAGATACTCCAAACAAGATATTAAAATTTACCTCTCATAACTACATTACATCATCAACTTGCATTTGTATAGTGCCTTTAACGTACTAAAACGTCCCGAGGCTCTTAACATGAGATGGTCATGTATTCATGTTTTGAACTGCACAAGATGTTTGTCTCAACCTCTTTGAATGATCTATATTTACAGGAAATTAACATTATATAGCAGGAACACTACTGGAAAGAATGACAAGGACTCTACGTTCTGCAGACATTTTCATATTGCACCTTTCTGATGACATTAATATCAATATTAATGTATTTGGCATATTAGCCCACAATGTATATTATTTGTGCACTGCACAACCAGTTAGCATGGCTGGCTTTAACCCCAGTAATGGGGACATTAATGACAACACTGAAATCACAACATTATTTGGCAACAGTGCAGTAGAGTAGTGAGCTAGTGTTCCAACACTGTGGAACAGTGTGGTAGAACCTTCCCTTGTGCACCTATAGTTGGTGACATATTTAGTATTTTATGTCATCTACAAGAACAGGCACTGAGCAAGGCCCTGCTTCTACACAGAGATGGAAAATAGAGGCAACTTCTAATAGCTATGTCTACAGTACATGGAACTAATTGGCTTCCCTTTATTTCATATCTAGGGAAATCTCAGGAGACCTGGTGATACAGGAAAGAAATTCAAATATGTAAAAATGGAACTAATGGAATTATTAAGATTTTAGCTTTAAAGCATAGTCTGTGTTGTGTAATAAAGTAAATGTCTCTTTGACCATGATAAAGTTGACATTATATCATAATTAACCTTATGTTTAATATGTTAATTACCAGGCACACTCCAAGACTTGGCATATCTACAATGACCATTTCCGCCAGTCTCAGCAAGGTCATGTGTCAATTGCTTTGGCTTCTCATTGGGTTGGGCCAAAGAATGGGGACATTAATCCTGAAGCTGTGCAGCTATGCCAATGCTCCATCAACTCTGTATTAGGTTGGTTTGCTAAACCAATATTCATAGATGGCGATTATCCAGCGTGTATGAAAGATAACCTCAAATCTCTGCTGCCAGCTTTTGACGATGGAGAGAAATTGGAAATACAGAAAACAGCTGACTTTTTTGCACTTTCATTTGGGCCACTGAGTTTTCGCCTTTTGGACTCAAAACTGTTATTTAACCAATCAAAAAAATATCTTCTGAGACAGCTTCTCTATTGGATTCACACGGAATACAACAACTCAAAAATATTCATTGTAGAAAACGGTTGGGATGACAGCAGCAGCAGTACAAAGACTGAGGATGTTTATAATATGTATCCTTTAAAGAGCTTTCTCATGGATGTGCTGAAAGGTAACATTCTACCATTTTACTATTGTTTTTAAAAGTTCCAACTTAAGGACGTTTCATTTATAATGTCTTAAAATGAAATATGACCATTATTAAATCTTTGCAAACAGAAAATAAATCAAACATTCTACCTTTGATACAAAATAGTTCACCTGCAGGAATATCTGAATCTACTAGATAAGAACATAAGAAATAGGAGCAGGAGTAGGCCATTCAGCCCTTCGAGCTTCCTCCGCCATTCAATGAGATTATGGCTGATCTTCTACTTCAACACCATTTTCCTGCACTATTCCTGTATCCTTTTTTTTATTCATTCATGGGATGTGGGCATCGCTGGCTAGGCCAGCATTTATTGCCCATCCCTAATTGCCCTTGCGAAGTGAGCTGCCTTCTTGAACTGCTGCAGTCCATGTGGGGTAGGTATACCCACAGTGCTGTTAGGAAGGGAGTTCCAGGATTTTGGCCCAGCGACAGTGAAAGAACAGCAAAATAGTTCCAAGTCAGGATGGTGTGTGGCTTGGAGGGGAACTTGCAGGTGGTGGTGTTCCCATGCATTTGCTGCCCCTGTCCTTCTAGTTGGTAGAAGTCGCGGGATGGAAGATGCTGTCTAAGGAGCCTTGGTACGTTGCTGCAGTGCATCTTGTAGATGGTACACACTGCTGCCATTGTACATCTGTGGTGGAGGGAGTGAATGTTTGTGAATGGGGTGCCAATCAAGTGGGCTGCTTTGTCGTGGATGGGGTGTCGAGCTTCTTGAGTGTTGTTCGAGCTGCACCCATCCAGGCAAGTGGAGAGTATTCCATCACACTCCTGACTTGTGCCTTGTAGATGGTGGACAGGCTTTGGGGAGTCAGGTGGAGAGTTCCTCGCCGCAGGATTCCTAGCCTCTGACCTGCTCTTGCAGCCACTGTATTTATATGGCTACTCCAGTTCACTTTCTGGTCAATTGTAGCCCCTAGAATGTTGATAGTGGGGGATTCAGCGATGGTAATGCCATTGAATGTCATGGGAAGATGGTTAGATTGTCTCTTGTTGGAGATGGTCATTGCCTGGCACTTGTGTGGCACGAATGTTACTTGCCACTTATCAGCCCAAGCCTGGATATTGTCCAGGTCTTGCTGCATTTCTACACGGACTGCTTCAGCATCCCTTGATGCTTTTAGTATGTAGAAATCTATTGATTGCAGTCTTGAACATAATCAATGACTAAGTGTCCACAGCCCTCTGGGGCAAAGAATTCCAAAGATTCATCAGCCTCTGAGTGAAGAAATTCATCCTCGTCTCAGTTGTAAATGGACTGCCCCTTATTCTGAGACTGGCCAGGATTTTATTCTAGGCGGCGGCGAGCCGTCCACCGACTAAGAAGTCGATGGCGAACCTGCTTCTGCCTGGCCTAGGGATCCGACCGGTATTTTGCGGGACCCTGGGCTCTAATTAATCTGAGGCGGGACTTCCATCTGCTTGAGGTAGGAAGTCCCGCCTAATAGAGCTGCTGGCCAATCAACGGGCTTGCAGCTGTCTGTCCCAGCAGCGCCACCGGGAGTGGTGGCCACTGCTGGGACTGCACCCAGCATCGTGAAGATGTCGGGAAACCCCGGAACGCAGATAAGTTTTTGTTGCCTCGCCGGGGTGATCAGTCGGGCCCCAGCGACGCAAGGGTGGTCGAATGGGGGGACTGGAGGGCGTGTTGGGTTTTGGGGCTGGTTGGGTCATCGTGGGTGGCCCTCTGTTGGGCACAAGGTGCCCAATCATGAGGGTCCCCCCACCCCAGGCCGTCAGAAAACCACCTGCTTTTGTCAGGCGGCTTTTCTTGGGTCTAGGACGCCTGCTTGCCATGTGTAAAATCTTGTTAACTGGCCACTTAAGGGCCTTGATTGGCTCTGCATAAAGTGGCGGTGGGAAGGGGTTGGGAAGGGCCCCCTGAGCTTCCCGCTCCATTTTATGCCACTCCCCGCCACCATCCCGCTCTTTGGGGGGGGGCGCAAAATTCAGCTCTGTGTCTCCTGGTTCTGGACTTCCCCAGCCAGATTTAAACACTCTTTATACTACTAGATCAGAGAAAGGAAGGACTTGCATTTATATAACCTCTTTCAGAATCTCAGGATGTCCCACCAAAGTGCTTTACAGCCAATAAAGTACCTTTGAAATGTTGTATTACAGAAAATGTGCCAGCCAAATTGCCTCCAGCAAGGTTGTACAACGAGCAATGAAATAATGATCAAATAATCTGTATTAGTAATGTTTGTTGAGGGATAAATATTGGCCAGGACAGGAAGGAAAACTGCCCTACTCTTTTTCAAATAGGGGATAAGATGGAGCCTCTGCTAATGTTTCATCCAACAGGTGGCATCTCTAACAGTGCAGCTTTCTGTCACTTGGACCCACAACCTTTTGATGCAGAGGTGGGAATGCTACCAGTGAACCAAGGTTAGCACCTAAATTGAGCAGTGTACAATGTGGGGCTGGATCTTGTTCTCCCCCAGGCATCGGGTTCCGTGGCGAGGATGGGGGGAGGCCTGAAGATGGCTCTTGCTGAGGCTCACCACGGATCTCGATGCCATGAGGGCCTGGCCCGATCCTTCATGCTGCGGCAAGGCTCCATGGCGGCACCGCAGCTGCTGGGCGATGGAACCACAATTAAAATATTCAAATCAACAAAATGAATGAATTAACATACACTTACCAATTGATCGTGAGGGCCTGCTGCGATCTTGAGCGTGGAGGCTGGCGCTCCCGCGCCTTCAAATCCCTGTCTGGGTAAAGGTGGCGCCACACTGGTGGGGAGGCGGGAGGAGGTAAGATTTTCAGTGTGGGAGGGAAGGGGATGGGGTCAAATAAATGTAATGGCTGTAGGGGATGGTGGGCAGGGTTGAACTGTAAATGTTGTGCAGTTTGGGGGGGTAAAAGTCAGTTGTTAAAGGTAAGTGTTTTGGGGGCAAAGGGCAAATAATTAAAGGGGAGATGAGAAAGGGGTGTTAGAAATGTATTTATTTAATTTTGGGGTGTATGTCTTTAAAAATTTAAATTCGGCGGCAGGGGTGGCTGCCCTTTAAAAATGGAGCCAGCGCCTGCGCACAGGCAGCTGATGTCATTGCTGGGGACGGACAGCCTGCCTCCTCCACGAGATTGGGGGGGTGTGGGGGGGGGGGTGGGCAGGCTACCCTGGCTATTTAAATGAGCCGCCGCGCTTAAGATTGCGGATGCTTTTTAACATGTGGCCCACACAGGCAGGGCCACCATTTTTTAAGCTCGCCACCGAGTCCAGTGGCGGGCTCTTAAAATCCAGTGCTGTGATATAATCATTATCTGTTGTGCTATGGCACATGTAGGCCCAGATTTTGCAATGGTAGCGATAGCGAAACTGTCAGCGTTCACTGTGATCCACTGAAACTGACAGCAATTTTGGAAGCCTGCACTTGTGGAATAATGTGGCAATCCTGAAGTTGCTGTCAGTGATTCTACCCTTTTCCAGAGGGTGCACTGTTGAGGCACCCACAATTGCCCTCAGACTGCAATCAAAGGGAAATCTATGAATTGACGAGAAATTCCACTCTAACGCTATTAGTCTTATTGTAAAAACCCTTGAAAATATTACACCTGTTGAATGAGATGTAACTGTTTTTAATGGTGTATGAACTTCCTAATTACAGTTAAACACCCGCATTGACCATGAGAAGCTACTTTTATACTTGCACAATGTCAAATTTCTCCAAAATGATAAAACAAAATTCCACATATTCTTAATCTAAACATAATTTATTTTGCCATCCATAAATTTAAATTAAAAATGTGGGCTATTAAGTGCTTTAACTTCCTTGTTTCTTGTGTGCAAATGCTTAAATGTAATTGGCTGCTTACCTACTTGCTGACATCACTGTTGCTGTATGCCGAGACATCCCCTTTACTTGGCGCCAGATTTGAACTGGCATCGGGAAAGGGGAAAACCACGCCACAGAGATTGCTAGATCTTTGTGGGAAGCTTTCTTCGAGGTCAGTGGTGAGTGCCATTGCTGTGTCACTGACTGCAAAATCCAGCCCATAGATTAAATGATAGCGATGAACAAAAGTTTATGTTTTCAGAAAAAATCATTTCACCAGAACAGTGCTTCTCTGAAAATAAACACTTTTACGCATTGATAAAAATAAATTCAATGCTTTCATTGTGAAAGTATGTTATGGAAGTAATTGTATGAAAATGTTTAACATCACCTTAAAGCAGAGAAGGTGAAGAGGAGATTCAATAAAGGTGTTCAAAATTCTGAGGGGTTTTGATAAAGTGGATGGGGTGAAACTGTTTCCGTTGGCAGAAAGATCAGACTCCAAAGGACACAGATTAAAGATAATTGGCAAAAAAAAAACCCAGAGAGGAAATGAGGAGAAATTTTTTTACACAACGAGTTGTTATGATCTGGAATGCACTACCTGGAAAGGTTGTGGAAGCACATTTAATAGTAATTGTCAAACTTTTATAATTCAAAAGGAAGAATTTGCGGAGCTGTGGAAAAAAAGCAGGGGAGTGAAAATAATTGGATAGCTCTCTCAAAGAGCTGGCACAAACATGCTGGGCCAAATAGTCTCCTTTTGTGCTGTATGATTCTATGATAATCACATACAATTCATTTGTTCATTATTTTAAAAAGATCATTGCCTTCATTAAAATAGAAGAGTTGCAACAAAATTTCAAGGCCATTGATCTTAAATCCTAAGTTCTCCCTTTTTGAAACATTTTAGAGAAGAAAAACAAACCAAGGGCACACTTCCATAATCAAATGAATCATCCAAGCTCATACAATTCACATGGAAGTTACAAAATGCATGGAGAGTGTTGATAAGGCCCAAGATGAAATGCTTCCATGGATCTTTGCAGCTAAAAGCTATTCAAAGGTGATGAAATTACTCATGGAGGAACAAGAGTCATAATGATCTAATGACAGGAAACCCCTACAGTCCTGAGGACAGCAGCCACAATAATAGCAACACCCAACAAAATATAAAATATGGGTGGGAACGTGAATAGAGCAATAAACTGAGCTGGCAGCTCAGCAGAATCAAGCAGTATCCTAACATAGCAACAAGGTATAATTCAGAATTCCCACCCCACCCTGCAGTCTGGCCCCCAACCCACTCCTCCCCTCAAGCTCCTTACTGATGGTAAATTCTGTGAGATGAAGATGCTGTTGCTGTTGACACAGCAAAAAAATCAAATGCGATGTTATAAAGACTATCTGTACATAGGTGATGGTTAAAATGAAGAATTCTGTGCCACAGACTTTTTGTTTGGCATAAATGATTTTTTAAAAAGAAGTAGGAATATTAAAGGTTGTGGAGAATGGGCAGGAGAATGGGATTAGGTAAGGTGGTTCAGGTGGAGAAAAACACCACAGCAGACTTGATTGGTCAAAAAATCTGTTGCTGTGCTGTAACATCCAATGATTCTAGTTCTTTTTTTCCCCCACAAGCTACTTGCTACTGGCAGCTTTATTTGGCTGAATAGGGCAGAATAGTTTTCAGAGTTATGCCATGACCACACCAATGTACCTCTACCATTGGTCAGCGGGAGGCACATTTCCACAGGGGTAATATCAAGACTTTGTTACCCCGGAATAAATGGGTAGATTCTCAACTTGCCACCTGGGTGTAAAACTGGCAGTGTGGTTCCTTATAGAAACTGTCCAGTTTTCATTTCCATTAATTTCAGTGAAGTATTGTACCAGTTTTACACCCAGGCAGAGTTGAAAATTTTCCCCAGCATAGTGCAGGACTCCATTTATTCACCTATCCCATAATTGCCTTATGCAATTGCTCAAAACAATCACTTTTGTGATGATGCCTGGTGACAGGACTCACACTACAGCCAGGGAGTTTAAGTTGAACTTAAATAGTAGAAGTTCACTTAATAATAAACTTCCCATAAAAAAAAACAGAAACTCCACTGTGAGTGGTAAAAGAGTTCAAATCCTTGAAACGCTGCAGCTAATTTAGGTACAGTAAGCTCCCACCAACAGCAATGAAATAAATGCCCAGGGTAATCTGTTTTAGTGATGTATGTTGAGGTATGAATGTTGGCTAGAATACCTTCCTTTTACATCCATCTGAGACCAAGTCCCCATTTAACGTCTTATCCGAAAGACGCCACCACCAACCTTGTACCTGCATCTGCTGAGATCAGGAGGGGGTTCTGTCCTGGGCTTAATGTAGGTGTCATAACTGAGGAATTGCAATGAAACCTAGAAGGATTGATTATCATTCTGGATTGTCCTTTATCAGAGAAAGCGGTGATAAAACATTTTTGCCTACCTTTATTTTCAGGCCAACCTGGCCACTCTGGCTCCCCCTGTTGGAGCAGCAGGATCGAGATTAGTATTCCTCGACAGGACAGGTGCTCCTGTTGTGATGCTACAGGCACAAGCACCTGCCTATATTATTTAAATGACCGTTTCCCTGGTATTTGGAATGGACTCACAGCCAAGTCAAAGCAATAGGTGGAAGTTTCATTGGTGATGCAACAGTAGTAGGGCTGGTGGTTTGATACCTTTTGAGTGAGTGTACTAGGGAGCTGGACAAGAAGAGACAGAGAGAGGAACATGTCTGGAAAGAGAGAGAGAGACTGGGAGAAAGAGCATAGTAAAGTGCATTCTCAAGGCAACATGAATGACTGAATTGCATCAATTCAGGTCCCATAGTGTGAAAAACAAATGAGGAGCAGCCAAAGCCAGCCAGAGTGGAGGAAAAATAGAGAATTACATGGAATTTACAGCACCGTAAGAGATTATTTAGCCCAAATGGCCTGTTCTGGTTATTATGCTCCACAAGAGCCTCTCTCCACCTTGCTTCATCTCACCCTTTCAGCATAACCTTCTACCCCTTTCTTGTTTATGTATTTATCTAGCTTCCCCTTAAATGCATCTATTCTATTCACTCGAACTACTGTGGTAGCGAGTTCTTAACTAGAGAGAGGGATGGTGGGTCTGAACAGGAACACAAAGGTTGTGGGAGAGGGAGAAAACACAAAGCACAGCAACGGAAAGTTTGGGAAAATAGGAGGCAGGAAGAAAAACTATAAAAGGGAGTGGTAGAAGTGACTTTCTACGGTGAATCCTGTGAGATAAAAGTGTGTTTCTGTCAGAGACATCACATAAATAATTAAATGAGATTTTGAAAAGGGTTTCTGCACACAGAGGTGGTTAGAATGTGGAATTTTCATCTAGTCTAATAACTCTCTCCCTCTCTTTCATTAAATATGGAATTTGGATATATGTTTGCTACCAATAATAGTCCATGCACCTGAACAATTCTTACTTGGTCATGAGCATCCCATTTTTGGTTATTACAGGAGAAAGGGCTAAAAAGGGCAAAGGTTATTCTTTTACGAAGAAATATTCAAAAGCGTACAATAGTTAATGTAAGAGTTTTGACCAATAAGACACTTATTGATATTTACAGATCTTGTTATACATACCTATCTGGAATTTAATTTGAGAACTCAAATCCCTCTTTGTACAGACTGACATCCAAAATGAAATGAAGAAACAAAAAAAAGTTGCTTTAAAGCCAAAATCAACATTCAAATACAGTTATATCACAAGGTGTCGTCAATTAAAAAAGTCAGATCTATCAAATAAACAGCAAGCAGTGAAATCTTGCCACTAAGTAATGAGTCTTATTCTTGAATAGAGATCTGCTCTATTTGAATGAATACTGACCTGCCAATTAACCATCTAAGTACTTGAAGCACTTCGCTACTTCTAATCTGTGATTTTTTTTTCTAGATAGCTATCATTCATGATGAAGTTTTCATGATGCCCAAATTTAGCCTCTTCCATCTTTATAATATCAAGCACCGTTACATGAATGGTTCAAAAATCTAATCTGATTATCTGTAATGTATTAGAAAATGTTGACTTCAAATGGAAGTCAAGAAATAATGGAACCCAGCATCAAGCACAGGGCTTTTTTAAAGCACATTTACCTCAACTTATAAGCATTAGAGTTTTAACTACAAAGATTTGAATCCCAGCCATAACTGACATTTTTAATCCAGATTCTCTAGAAGTTGAAATTTTCTCATAATAGTTGGGGCATAAGTTTTTAAAAGTATCGAATACCGGGTTTAAAGTATACTGCCTAAATAACCCATGATTCAGTTGGTAGCGCTCTTGTTTCTGAGTCAGCAGGTTGTAGGTTTAAGACCCATACTATGACTCGAGCATAAAAATCTAGGGCTGAATTTTATGAGCCCCTCAGCGTCGGGGGTCGTGGTGAGGGGTGGGGGTGGGGGGGGGGCCCGTAAAATTCTGCCGAGAGAGGCCCGCCTCGACCCCCGACGTCGTGAAGGCACGGCCAGATATCAGAGGCGGCAGCGAGGCCTCGGTGCGACCTTCATCTAATTATTTATTTTTTTATTCATTTATGGGATGCAGGTGTCACTGGCCAGGCCAGCATTTATTGCCCATCCCTAATTGCCATTGAGAAGGTGTGGTGAGCTGCCTTCTTGAACCGCTGCAGTCCATGTTGGGTAGGTTCACCCACAGTGCTGTTAGGAAGGGAGTTCCAGGATTTTGACCCAGCAACAGTGAAGGAACAGTGATATAGTTCCAAGTCAGGATGGTATGTGACTTGGAGGGGAACTTGCAGGTGGTGGTGTTCCCATGCATTTGCTGCCCTTGTCCTTCTAGTTGGCAGAGGTTGCGGGTTTGGAAAATGCTGTCTGAGGAGCCTTGGTGCATTGCTGCAGTGCATCTTGTAGATGGTACACACTGCTGCCACTGTGCGTCGGTGGTGGAGGGAGTGAATGTTTGTAGATGGGGTGCCAATCAAGCGGGCTGCTTTGTCCTGGATGGTGTCGAGCTTCTTGAGTGTTGTTGGAGCTGCACCCATCCAGGCAAGTGGACAGTATTCCATCACACTCCTGACTTGTGCCTTGTAGATGGTGGACAGGATTTGGGGAGTCAGGAGGTGAGTTACTCGCCTCAGGATTCCTAGCCTCTGACCTGCTCTTGTAGCCACGGTATTTATATGGCTACTCCAGTTCAGGTTCTGGTCAATGGTAGCCCCTAGGATGTTGATAGTGGGGGATTCAGCGATGGTAATGCCGTTGAATGTCAAAGGGAGATGGTTAGATTCTCTCTTGCTGGAGATGGTCATTGCCTGGCACTTGTGTGGCACAAATGTTACTTGCCACTTATCAGCCCAAGCCTGGATATTGTCCAGGTCTTGCTGCATTTCTACATGGACTGCTTCAGTATCTGATGAGTCACGAATGGTGCTGAACATTGTGCAATCATCAGCAAACATCCCCACTTCTGACCTTATGATTGAAGGAAGGTCATTGATGAAGCAGCTGAAGATGGTTGGGCCAAGGACACTACCCTGAGGAACCCCTGCAGCGATGTCCTGGAGCTCAGATGATTGAGCTCCAACAACCACAACCATCTTCCTTTGTGCTAGGTATGACTCCAGCCAGCGGAGGGTTTTCCCCCTGATTCCCATTGACCTCAGTTTTGCTCGGGCTCCTTGATTGAAATTAGCATTAATTAAATGCAAATTAACTTACCTGCTGACGTTGGCTGTCCCACGCCAGTTTTACGTCCAACCAGCCGTGACTCACGTGCCTTCGGAATGCTGTTGGGTGGTAGGAAGGGGTTGAAGGGAAAATGTGAGAAGGTTGGGAAGGAAAGGTCGGTTTGGGAATAAAATAGATTTTGTGAATATAGGGCAATGAAAAGACCATTGGCGGGGTGGGGTGGGGGGGGGGTGGTGTTGGGGAAGGACCCCCATCATCTAATTATTTAATTTAAAAAATTAAATATAAATATACCTTTAAAAATTGCTAAGGGCTTGAAGCTCTTTAAAAATGGCGCCAGACGCCATTGCCAGGGATGCAGCAGCCACCCCCTCTACGTCATCGGGGGCAGCCGCTCCGCCCCCTACATTTAAATCAGCCTCCACGCATAACATCGTGGGTTACGACCAGAGGGGGAAAGGGGTCTAGGGTTCCCTCTCAGCCTTCACCTGGTCTTACCGTAACAGGGTTTAATTTTAAACACACTGTGTTTTTAGCTCCCCTTTGGTGAATCCTTGTTCACCGCTTTCTAATTATAAGGCAAAGAAACCAGCACAACAGGTTTTCTTACGTTTAAAGAAGAAAAGTTGAAATTTATTCAACATAAAGTCTAATTCAGTTAATGCCTACGGATACACGATGCGCCCTAGCTAGCATGCATACGCGATACACACATGCAAATAGAGACAGAAAAGAGAAGAAAAATAAAGTGGAAAAGTTTGAGACAATATCTGAAGAGTTGTTGTTACAGTCCTTCAAGCTCACTGTAGAGTCCTTGATTGTAGGTAGATCTTGCTTTTCATTGGGGCCCAGTATTCTTCTTAAACCTTGTTCGCTGTAAGAGACTTTTCTCTCTTGGTGTTCATGTGTCTTCAGTGGATTCAGAGGCTTGTGAGAAAGAGATGGGAGCAGACAGGAGAGATTTTCTCAGTCCAGGAGCAAACAGACTTTCTGAGTTCAAACTGTTCGTACAATTCAGAAAAACCCAGGTTGCCAAGCAGGTTAGTCATGTGACTAACTGGTCTGATCATGTCTTGGAACGCTCCTCTTACACACAATACCTGGTGATCAAGGTCTATTGTGGGTTGAATGTGTCAGGGAATGGTCCTTTGTCCTTCCAATCACTGTCTGTTAATATGAAAATGCCTTTTTCAGCCACAGCTGATCTGTTTAACAAGTCCTTTCTTCACTCCAGTAACAGTTTAAAATCAATGTTCATGACAAAATTAATGTGCCTCATTCTTGGCAGATGGGGGCCTAGCATGACAGCGGGGGCTGTGCGGCGGCACTTCCATGTTAGAAGGTTGCTGCTTTCACAGCACGCCACCGCGGAGTGCAGTGCGCTGATAAAACACAGCTGCTAGACTGATGGAGTGCTGCATTTTTGGAAGTGCAGCCTTTCGGATGAGATGTTCAACCAAAGGCCTCTCAGGTGGACATAATAGATCCCATGGCACTATTTTGATAGCGAGCAGGAGAGTTATCCCCAGTGACCTGGATAAGATTTATCCCTCAACCAACATCACAAAAACAGATTACCTGGTCATTATCAGAGCTTATTGTGTGTAAATTGCCTGCTGTATTTCCTACATCACAACGGTGACCACACTTCAAAAAAGTACTTCATTGGCTGTAAAGCACTTTGGAATATCTTGGTGGTTGTGAAGGGTGCTACATAAATGTAAATCTTTCTTTCATTAACAAGCTGCCCTTTTTTGCAAAGCAATTAGGTGCAGCAAAATAGTCCTTGAAGATAAATGTTTCTTGTAAAGCAGATGCATTTCATACATTTTGTCTATATAAAACTTCAATATTAACATTCTTGGTACTTGTACTTTCACAGCAATTAAGTATGATGGAGTTGATGTCATTGGATACACAGCATGGTCACTGGTCGATGGCTTTGAATGGGATGCTGGTTTCAGTACCCGACGAGGATTGTTTTACATTGACTTTCAAAGCAAGGAGAAGGAGAGGATGCCAAAATCATCTGCTTTTTTCTATCAGCAAGTGATAGAAGACAAGGGATTCCCACCTATACCAGAAAACAAACCTATTACAGGAACCTTTCCTTACAGTTTTGTTTGGGGCATTTCTGAAGATGTCATACAGGTATTTTTTTTTACTTTTTAAAAAAATTCAGGTCATTATTTGGTTAACACAACACATAAGTTGCTAACACAAGAATTAAAGGTTTTCCTTTGTTTACAATCATTTTCTAGTTTTGAATTTTGACATTTTCCAATGTCTGCAGAACTTGCTGTATTACAGAAGTCACCATTTTGTTGGATTCACTACATATGAGTCAATTTTTCTGCATCACATGCCCCCATCCTAATTTCAAATATCATTTCTCAAGTATTATTTCATAAACACTGCCAATATTAAATAATGTCCATCTGTTCTAATTTTTCTCTGGCATTTAAATAAATCAAGGGAAGGACATTATCTCAACAAAAAAGCAAAATATTGCAGATGCTGGAAATCTGAAATCAAAACAAAATGCTGGAGATACTCAGCAGGTCAGGCATCATCTGCCGAGAGAAAAAAAAAGGAGTTAACGTTTCAGGTTGATGAACTTTAATCTGTTGGAAGTTGTCGACCTGAAACGTGGACCTGAACTTTACCAGCCTCTCGACGTCGGGGCTCTTGGTGGGTGGGGGTGGGGGGGCCGTAAAATACTTGTGGGAGCAGTCAGCCCGACCGCTGATGCCAAGAAGGCCCCGTCGCATTTTACCGGCTGTGGCGAGGCCTCGGTGCACCACCCGCCCCCCCCACCCCGCCGCTCGGTGGCGGGGCCTTCATTTAAATAGTTAAATCAATCCAAATAAATTTAAATATGCTTACCTTGTCCCGGCGGCAGTCCCAAGCAGATATTACAGCTGCTGACCACAACTCGCATGCCTTTGGAACTCCATACGGAGTTCTGAGGTGAGACACTGGTGGGGGGTGGGGGGGAGGAGTGAAATTATCAGGGCTGTGGGGGAGCAGGGAAAACCTTTTCTATTGGTTGTGGGGATGATGGGAAGGGGTTGAGGGGCAAAGTTACAAAGTTCAGGAGGCAAAGTTGATGATTAGAAAGAAGAGGTTTTCCAGTGTGCAAGTAAGATGAAATGGCCATTGTAAGGGTGGGGGAGGGGCCTCGATCTGTTAATAATGTTTTTCATTTTACTCTGCCCACAGTGTGACTTCTAGAATTTAATTTGTTCCTCAGGGCTTGACACCCTTTAATAATGGCGCCGGTGCCTGCGCGGTGTTGCCAGATGCTATTGCTGGGACGGAGTGGCTGCCCCCTCTACGTCAATGGGGGCGGCCGCTCCGGCCCCTCTATTTAAATGAGCCCCCGCGCAAAATATCGCGGGTGCTCAGCGGTGATGCTTCTCTGTCTGAAGGCCGCCGACTTCAAAGCAGCGCTGCGCTAATAAAATTCAGTCCGTTAGCTCTGATTCTTTCTCCACAGATGCTTGGCCTGCTGAGTATTTTCATCATTTTCCGGTTTTTATTATTGAATGACATAATCTGTTTTGGGGAAAATCTTTTTTAACCAGAGTAAGGCATATTTTGAGGCGGTAAAATATATTTTATTTTCATTTAAATATTGAATAACTCATTTTAAGTGATGAGGTGAGTTTTTACTTATTTATTTTAATTTTAGGGTTATGTGCCTTGAATTCAACTTATTTCTCCATGGAACAACTGGATGTTAGTTAACGTGCAACAGTCTGAGGTTGCCAGGAGATAGGTTCATTGTTCTATCTTAAGGAGACTATAGTATTCAGCTGGGCCTTGCAGTCCCAGGGAGAGCTGAGCTGTAGAAGGATGTGAAGGGTATCATGCCTTCCATTCTTCTTTCTTAACCCCCACATCCCTAATATTTGAAGACTAACTTACAATGCCATTGCGTCCCATAATATTGTGGGCTCATATGGAGATTTTGAACTCATAAGCTGTGCAACTAACAATTGTGTTTAGACATCGTTAATGCAAAAAATTCCAAGCTACCAAAAGGGTTTTGCTGCAGATCAACAAGTCAGCATGAGAAATAAGACAGTTTTCTCTATGAAGAAAGATCAAGTGTCTAATAACCTGAGTTATAATCAATTGGAACACCTTCAAAAAAGTGGGATAGATTTTTGTGTCCTGACTGCCCCATCTGCACCTATAAATGGAACAGTAGCAGGACTAAACAGAACGAAAGCATTGATTTACTGTCAAGTTTCTGTCCGTCCGCATTTTCAGGTGGACCACAATCCAGGCGTCCAGGGGCTGCAGTTTGTTACAGGAAAGAGCCTCATTCATATATCCCAATCAGGGTCAGATGACACAATTACAGCCGCCCAAAAACACTTTTGTCTCCGCTCATGATGCAACCGCCACATTCTCCTCCCGCCTACTAACCACAAGCTGTACAAATCAGGAGACAATCATTGTCGGTATAAATGAAAAAGATCCTCAGCTGCAGTCAGGGCAAGTTGATTGGAGGCTTGGAATACCTTTTTATACCTGTCCTTTCTGGGTTTTAAGCCTTAACGGCTTCCAAAGTTAACCTGCTTGTTTTTGTACATTCTGTAAAAATGATTAGTGCAAACTTTGACCCCTTGCACTGGTTTTTGGGTTCCAAGAATGACCTTAAATATCCAAAATGCTGTCTGAGGAGTGCACGCACACTTCTGTTGTGAGTTGCGCCAGATGCCATATTGGTGATGGTGTTATCGTGCATGCAATAAGCGTCCACCGGACATATGCAGTGTAAAACTCTGATTTGACGCCAGCGTTGCCATTTTGGACCTCAACACTCCAGCTAATGTCTTCTCTTAATTCTGCATGGCTGAACATACGTTCAGCAGCAGGAAGGACCCTACCACCATCGCTATTTAAAGGCATCATCGACTATTTTTCAGTTAGTGGCTGAATGATTTCTACTGGCTGTTGTTACGACTGTAGAAGTGTTTGGTGCTTTCTAGATTTCCTTCTGAAGTTGGTAAAGTCTACAGGGAATGGTGTGTCACACGCTGAAGCACCTTGCCCTGACTTCAGGGGTTCTGCACAAACCATTTGCTCTCAGACATGGGGGTGCAGTTGTAAGCATTCCCCTTGGAATACAACATGACGGGGAGAATGAGCAGAGGTGATCAGAACAAAGCAAGCTGCTAGACGAGGAAGGAGGAGGAAGAGAAGAGCCCTCAACAGGAGGCCATATCCACCTAGGGTGTTCAAGGAGCTCCTTGAACACCTCTCCTACCTGAATCTCAATGAAGAACAGTGTGCCAGACATCTGTGCTTCTGTAAGGATGTTCTCACTGAAATTTGCCACCTGCTGCAGTCGCAACTGCAACCCCAGAGCTGGGTCAGGTCCACATTGCCAGTGGCTGTGAAGGTGACCCTGGCCATGAACCTTTATGCATTGGGTTCTTTCCAGGCTGGAGCTGGAGATATTTGCAACATCTTGCAGTTTGCTGTCCATTGTTGCATATAGGAGGTCACTGACACTCTCTATTCAGAGAGAGCTGACTATATTTTGCTCCCTCTTGCCAGAGAGCACAAGGTGGCAGTGAGCATGCTGCTTCGCGAGGATTGCAGGCCTCCCCATGTTGCCAGGTGCCACTGACTACACACATGTTGCTTTGTGGCATGTTGCTTTGCGGGCACCACAAGTTAATTCAAAGATGTACCACAACTGAAAGGGATTCCAGTATTTCAACATCCAGCTGGTGTGCAACCATATGGAGTGTTTCATGCAGGTCGATGCCTGGTATCCTGGCAGCAGTCACAATGTCTTCATTCTGTGATAGTCTATCTGCATTTGAGCCACCAAGACAAACCACTGATGGCTTGGCTCATGAAACTAGTGCGCAACTAACACACATGCACAGCATGCACACAATGAAACCTAAGCTACTACATGAACTATAATAATGCAGATCACTCTTGTGCTGAAACAACCATCTGTTGCCTCAACTGCTCTGGAGGAGCACATGTCAAGATTCATGGTCTGCTGTATGCTGCACAATTTTACCATCATGAGGGCACAGCCCTTGCCACCAGCTACATAGCGAACAGCTGAGGAGCAGAAGGAGGAAGAATGGAGGGAGAAGAGGTGGAGAAGGAGGAAGAGGAAGGGAGGAGGCCAACACACAATCCCTTTCTGGCTAGACTGTGAACAATTTATCCAACTTGGATACTAGTAAGCACAACCCCAATTCCCCATTCACCAGCAGTCCCACAACTTACCTTCCCTCTGTCACTGACCATCACAGTGTTCACTGGGCCACAATGCAAAAATAAAAGCCAACACAAAATAAACATTCCAAACCAAATTTACAAATCAAAGCATACCATATTGCAAACATCAACTAATTATCCTTGCGCATTCCTTTAATGTCTTTCTTCTGTGTGCCTTTGCCTGTCCTAGTGCTCCTATGCAGTGCTACCCCAGTGGCTGCAGCATGACTAATGGACGGCTGCTGACTTTCATGGGGAAGACTGTAGATGGCCTTGGAAGAGGGCCTTAAGCAGCTCTGGGCCTAGAAGCCTGGGTTCAAACTGAACCATGTCAGCATGGGCAGCAGCAGTCTGGGCTGGCTGACCTGCAACAGCATGGCCACTGGTAGAGTGGCAGGGATGGAAGGGTGAATGCTGTCATCCTGGGACAGCAGGTCCATGGTCCGTGAATACACAGCCGCACCCCCAGGGTGACACCTCAGCAATTCTAGAAACCTGTTGGAAATCTGCTTTGACATCCTGCGAACCCCATTGAGCACTGGTATCCACAGCCATGGTGGCAGCAATCTGACCTTGCATGGCAACCAGCTGACCTTGCATGACTTCAGTCTGCGCTTCCCCTGCAGCATCCAGATATTGGGTGGCTCCTGCTTGTGCTGCAATGGAAGCTAAGACATTGGCCATCAGATTCTGCATCACGCACATTTGGGTTTACACGTTTGGTAATGGTGCTGGTCATTGCTTCCATGTTGGAAAGAATGGGCTCCAAGCTCTGTGCCAAACACAGTGCAAAGTTGGTGCCAGATGCTTCAATGCTCCTTGACGTTTCACATAGGATTTCTGGCAGGCCTGTCAATGTACCAAACATTTCATTGTGCATCTCCCTCAGTTTCTTCTGTAGCCTGCTGCATCAAAGGCCTCCTCTGAATCCTCAGCAGCAGAACTTGTCTGAGACTTTGTTCTCCTGGGAGCTGGCACCTGCACAACCCTTGCTCCCTGCTTTGGTTGCAGTTCACTGATTCCCTGTGTCTCACCACATGCAGATGCCACCTCTAAACTACCATAAGAACGTAGGAACATAAGAAATAGGAGCAGAAGTAGGCCATTCAGCCTCTCAAGCCTGCAATCTATCACTCTCAGTCTTGAACTGACTCAACCACTGAGCCTGCACAGCTCTCCGGGGCAGAGAATTCCAAAGATTCACCAGCCTCTGAGTGAAGAAAATCTTCCTCATCTCAGTCCTAAGTGGCCTGCCCCTTATTCAGAGACTGTGTCCCCTGGTTCTAGACTCCTCAGCCAGGGGAAACATCCTTAATGCATCTACCTTATTGAGCCCTGTAAGAATTTTGATCACCTCTCATTCTTCTAAACACCGTAGAATAAAGGCCCAATCTGCTTAATCTTTCCTCAAAGAACAATCCCTCCATCCCAGGAATTAGTTCGGTGAACCTCATTGCGCTCCCTCTATGGCAAGTATATCGGCACACAGTACTCCAGATGCAGTGTCACCATAGCTCTACATAATTATAGTAAGACATCTTTACTTTTATACCCTCTTGTAATAAGGCCAACATACCATTTGCCTTCTTAATTGCTTGCTGTACCTGCATGTTAGCTTACAATGACTCGTGAACAAGGACACCCAAGTCCCTTTGAAATTCAACACTTCCCAGCCTCTCACCATTTAAGAAATGCTCTGTATTTTGGTTTTTCCTACCAAAGTGGATAACCTCACATTTCTCCGCATTATATTCCATCTGTCAAATGTTTGCCCACTCGCTTAGCCTCTCCAAACCCCCTTGAAGTGTCTTTGCATCCTCCTCACAACTCACACTTCCACCTAGTTTTGTGTCATCTGCAAACTTGGAAATATTACATTTAATCCCCACATCCAAATCATTGATATAGACTGTGAATAGTTGGGGCCCAAGCACTGATCTTTGTGGTACCCCACTAGTCAAAGTCTGCCAACCTGAAAATAACCATTTATTCCTACTCAGTTTTCTGTCCGTTAACCAGTTCTCAATCCATGCCAGTATATGCCCCCAATCCCATGTGCTCTAATTTTGTTTATTAACCTCTTGTGTGGGACCATATCAAAAGCTTTCTGAAAATCTAAATATACAACATCCATCAGTTCCCTCCTTATCTATTCTGCTAGTTATAGCCTCAAAAAACTCCAACAGGTTTTTTAAACATGATTTCCCTTTCATAAATCTGCGGTGACTCTGCCCAATCCTACCATTATTTTCTAAGTGTCCTGTTATCACATCCTTTGTTATAGATTCTAGCATTTTCCCTACAACTGATATTCAACTAACAGGTCTGTAGTTCCCTGTTTTCTCACTCCCTCCTTTCTTAAATAGTTGGGTTACAATTGCCACCTTCCAATCTGCAGGAACCATTCCAGAGTCTGTTGAATTTTGAAAGATGACCACCAATGCATCCACTATCTCTACAGCCACCTATTTCAATACTCTGGGATGTTGATCATCAGGTCCAAGGGATTTATCTGCTTTAAGTCCCATTAATTTCTCTAGTACTATCCATTAAATTACACATACTGCCAGTAGCTGACCTGGTGACTGCGAGTGTGAGATTGAGTGACGGTATTTCTTCATCATCACTGTCTTCTTGCTCTTCTACCTATTCTTCCACCACTGCCTGGTCTTGGGTATTTGATAGTACAAAGGCACAAGGGTTGGGCTTTTGGTGAAGGAAGTGGGGAAAGCAGGAGGTGTATGCTTACACTATCAGCAGTTTGTAGATCAACAGAGATTGTTGCCTGAGGGGGAAGTGGGATGTGAGAAAAAAGATTAGGCATGAGGACACCATCATCTTCTGTTGTTTCAGCCTCGCCACTGGTCATGGCCTCACCAATGGCCTCTCCAATGTGGGTTTGGGTTATGTGGCTGTCTTGGTCGAATAGCTGCCAGTGTGTACAAGCTGTGAGATGAGGGTGTGAGGCTTGCAGCAGCGCTACATATGTGAGGGTGAGGTGAAGCTATGAATGTTAGGTATGAGTCCTGACTGATAGAGATTGTTTGTAGTTGAGTGATGAGGGGGGAGGTGATGAGGGGGTTATGAATTGAGCAATGTCTGAAGCTAGTGGTCTAGTTGGTAGGATATGGCATTTGAAGATGCATTCATTGACCTTGACAACTCATGATGTCATTGCACTTTTTATGGCACTGCATCCAGGTCCTCAGGACTTGACACTTGCCATTGACCACCATGGCTATCTGCTTCTACTGCCTTCTGAGAGTTTGCTTGGCCCCCTGTGGATAGAGCACATCTCTCCTCCTCTGCACTTCATCGACCAAGACCTCTCGTGCAGTGTTGGGAAATCTTGGAGCCTGTGCTCTCCATGTTGTGCCATTATTACATCTTTTTCCACAATAAAATGACTTCCACCACCACTCCAGCCACAATGCATCTCTCTTTAAGAAGTGCAGGCCAGCTTTAAGTAATGCTAGCCTCTCACAATTTTGGGCCTCCTGCTAAAACATAAAGCCACTCAATAGTGCCACTAGAATTGGCTGCATGTTACAATCGTGTTAATTAGCAGGCAGCACAGAGTTGACGTACTGCCTGCATCAGAAGCAATGGGCATGGATTAATCCTGCATTGTAATCCCTGCGCCCATTTCCAGGGCCTATTGAATTTAGCCTCCTTTACTTCCTGTGCTTAGTGTGTTTGTTTACACTCCTGACATTTCTATACCTCTAAATGGAAAAATCCACAAATCTCTTAAGTCTATCATGGTTACTAAGAGTCTTTAAACAAGATATCAATCTAATGGCCCTCCTCTGAATCTTTTCCAGGGCCTCTACACCGATTTCTAAATGAGACCTAACCAAGGCCAGTTTAGTTTTGTTTTGTTTTGTATTTGGTAATACATCCTGTAATTCTATTTATTTTTGTGATAGCCTTACAATACTTGTGAACTTTCAGAGAATCATGTCCTATAACATGTAGGTCTTTCTCCTACTGAATAGCCTTAAGTTCACAGCTCTGCATAGTGTACATATGCTTGACATTGGCCTTATTAACATGCATGACATGACATGACATTTATCTATATCAAATGACCCAGATTTTGGCCCATTCTCCCATCACATCCATGTGATCTATTTTTCTCATATAAGCTCATAAAACCCACAAAATCTTTGGAACCCCTAGTGCCTTCATCAAGATTATTGATAAAGGTGGTGAAGTGCAACAGTCCTAACACTGCAGGAATCCACTAGTAATGGGTACCCACCGAGAATCACTAATATTAGTGACAAACTTTTGTCTATGAGAATGCAACCAATTCCTTATCCAGCCCCAAATCGGTATCTAATCCTACAGGATTCTTTTAATTTTAATTTTAATTACAGCTTTTAATTTGACACCTTGTCAAGGACTTCTTTAAAATCATAGCAACAGGAGTAGGTCATTCAGCCCCTCAAGTCTGTTCCAACTTTCAATTCGACCATGGCTGATCTGTATCTTAACTCCATTTATCTGGCTTGGTTCCATAACCCTTAATACCCTTGACTAACAAAAAGTTATCAATCTCAATTTTGTATTTTCAATTCACCTAGCCTGAACGGTATTTTGGAGGAAGAAGTTCCAGATTTTCACTACCCATTGTGTGAAGGAATGTTTCCTGACATCACGCCTGAATGGTCTTGCTCTAATTTTGTGGTTATGCCGCCCCCCACCCCAATCTATCTATCCTATCAACTCCTTTAATCATCTTAAACACCTCAATTAGATCACCCCTTAATTTTCTATACAAAAGGAAATACGAGCCTAATATACGCAACCTGTCCGTGTAATTTAACCCTTTTAGATTTACAATGCCAATAAAGCTACTTCCATCCACCCAGCCCAGTAAATCCCTCAAACAATTCAACCAGGTTGGGGAGAAATCAGTTTCTTTTCTAAAAGCCAGAGTTTGTTTCTCTGACAAGGTGGTCGTACAAAGTATCTCGAAAGATCCTTTCTGACAATTTTCCAATAACCTTGCACTGGAGATCCTCCAGTAAAAGTGCACATGAGCTGGTCAGTGAAATCTGGATGGATTCAGCTCCGTAGAGCCTTGATGGGCACAATCCACACTCATTGTACCAAATCTAATGCAACATGGATGTATGAGGAGGAAATCGTGCTTGACAAATTTGTTACAGCTTTTTGAGGATGTCGCTGGTAAGATGGATAAGAGGGAACCAGTGGATGTAGTGTATTTGGATTTACAAAAAATATTCGATAAGGTGACAGACAAGAGATTATTATACAATATTAGGACTCATGAGATTCGGGCTAATATATTAGCATGGATTGAGGATTGGTTAATGGACAGAAAACAGAGAGTAGGAATAAACAAGACGTTTTTGGGTTGGCACACTATAACTAGCAGGGTACCACAAGAATCAGTATTTGGGCCTTAGCTATTAACAATCTATATTAATAACTTAGTTGAGGGGACTGAGTGTAACATATCCAAGTTTGCTAACAAGTTTGATACAAAGTTTGATGGAAATGCAAGCAGTGAGGAGAATGCAACGAAACTGCAGAGGGATATGGACAGGGTAAGTGAGTGGGCAAGAACATGGCAGATGGAATACAACATGGCAAAGTATGAAGTTATCCACATTCTTAGGAAAAATAAAAAAGTAGAATATTTTTTGAATGGTAAGAGATTAGGAAATATTTGCATTCAGGGGGACCGGGGTGTTCCAGTACATGAATCACAGAAAGTTAACATGCAGGTACAGCAAGCAATTAGGAAGGCAAATTGTATATTAGCTTTCATTACAAAGGGATTGGAGTATAAGTGTAAAGAAGTCTGACTACAATTATACAGGGAAATGGTGAGGTCACACCTGGAGTACCGTGTACAGCTTTGGTCTCCTTACCTAAGGAAGAACATGCTTGCCCTAGAGGAAATGCAACAAAGTTTCACTAGACTGGTTCCAGAGGTGAGGGAATTGTCCTATGAGGAGAGGTTGAGTAGACTAGGACTAAATTCTCTGGAATTTAGAAGAATGAGAGGCGATCTAATTGAAACATAGAATTACTAAAGGGCTTGACAGGTTGATACTGAGAAGATGTTTCCCTGGCTGGGGAATCTAAAACACGGGGTCCCAGTCTCAGAATAAGGGGCCGACTATTTAGGACTTAGGAGAGGAGAAATTTCTTCACTCAGAGAATTATGAAGCTTTGGAATTCTCTACCCCAGAGAGCTGTGGATGCTCATTCGCTGACTATATTCATGACAGATAGATTTTTGGGTACTAAAGGAGTCAAGCAATATGGGGATAGTGCGGAAAAGTGGAGTTGAGATAGAATATCAGCTGTGATCTTGTTGAATGGAGGAGCAGGCTTGAAGGGCCGAATGGCGTATCCTTCTATTTCTTATGATTTTATGTGACTCACTACTTAGGGTCACCAACGAGCTTGAAACGGAGAGTGACTAACAGATATTAAGTATTTGAAAAGGGGGAATATAAAAGGTTCGGGGCGTGGGGGAAATGGGATTACAGGAGAGAGCATCAGCACTGGGGTTGAATGGTCTGCTTCTGATTTAACTTCTATCATTCTATGAAAACCCTCCTTTATTGAGTCTGAGCTCATTGCATGCTTTAGAAATGTTGGTGGTGAGCTGCGTTTAGGAGGATGCGCCCTATGAGAAGTCCCAAAACACTATCCTGTTGCCCATAGATTTGCTCAGGTCGGTCTATACTGATCGGTTTTGACCCATGAAGTCCAAGTACAGTTCAGCTCTGACTGAATTTCCCAGTTCAGAATTGTCATCTTCACATGGAACTGGAGTCCAAGGAGATAGGGAGAGAAAAAAAGACTTGCATTTATATAATGTTTTTCGCAACCACAGAAAGTTCCAAAGTGCTTTACAGCCAATGAAGTACTTTTGAAGTGCAGTCACTGCTGTACTGTAGGGAAACGCAGTAGCTGATTGCACACAGCAAGCTCATACAAACAGCAATGTGATAATAACCAGATCATCTGTTTTATGATGTTAATTAAAGGATCAATATCAGCCAGGACATTGGGGATAACTCTGGTGTTTTTGAAATAGTGCCATGGGATCTTTTACATCCACCTGAGAGAGCAGACAGGGCCTTGGTTTAATGTCTCATCCAAAAGACAGCATCTCTGACAGTGCAGCACTCCCTCAGTACTGGCAGCATTTGTGTAGAGAGAAGCAAAGTTAATGTTTCAGATTTGTGACCTTTCATCAGACCCGAAATGTTACCTCTGTTTCTCTCTATACAGATGCTGCCAGACCTGTTGAGTATTTACGGCACTTTCTCTTCTCATGTCAGAGTTCCAGTAACCACAGTATTTTGCTTTTACTTCCTCAGTCCTGGAGTGTCAGCCTAGATTTTCAGTGCTCAAGTCCTGGAGTGGGACTTGAACTCAAAACATTCTGACTCAGAAGCCAGAGTGCTACCAGCTGAGAGAGATCGGGTTAAAAATGGCATCGAGTGGGTAGCCTAACTGCACCTTCTGCAGTGCAAGGGAATTCTGCTATGGCTTCAAGGTAGATAGCGGCAGATTATAGAGTTACTATGAGTTACAGGTAGAATATTGGGGCATTACACTTGTTACAACCAGTTACATATAGACAGTGCATTATTGCATTACTGTTGGTTATGAGGGCAATCTGAGTATTACCACTTTTATCAGGCCAATTTCAGCGAGTTACCATTAGTTACTGATGGAATTAAAGTTCCTCTCACCTTTGGGTTTGCCTCTGCGAATCAGTCCCCACCCTCACTTGTCCTCTGTTTCCCACTCTTAATTTTCCCTCTTCCCCAACCTCAGTTTCCCCTCTTCCCCCCCATCAGTTGCCCCTCTACCCAGGCCTCGGTTTCCACTCTTTCCCCAGATGCTCAGTTTCCCTTCCCTCCACCCTCTGTTTTCCTTATCTCTCCTTGATTTCTCCTCTCCCTCCACCCCCCCCCCAGGGTTTCCCCACTTCCCCACCCTCAGTTTCCCTTCCTCTCCCCCTCGGTTTCCCCTCCTTCCTCTCCTCAGTTTCTCCTCTTCTCCTCCCTCCTTAGGGGGAGACAGGGACATAGTGGTAGTGTTCCTGGACAAGTAACCAGAGGGCCAGGCTAATGCTCTGGGGACATGGGTTCAAATCCCACCACAACAAACTTCAGCCAGAAGTGCCGAGTTGATGATTCATCTTGGCCCCCTCCTGAAGTCCCCAACATTACAGATGCCAGACTTCAGTCAATTCAATTCACTCCACGTGATATCAAGAAATGACTGAAGGCACTGGATACTGCAAAGACTATGGGCCCTGACAATATTCCAGCAATAGTACTGAAGATCTGTGCTCCAGAACTTGCCACACCCCTAGCCAAGCTGTTCCAGTATAGCTACAACACTGGCATCTACCCGGCAATGTGGAAAATTGCCCAGGTATGTCCTGTACACAAAAAGCAGGACAAGTCCAACCCAGCCAATTACCGTCCCATCAGTCTACTCTCAATCATCAGTAAAGTGATGGGAGGTGTCACCAACAGTGCCATCAAGCAGCACTTGCTTAGCAATAACCTGCTCAGTGATGCTCAGTTTGGGTTCCGCCAGGGCCACTCAGCTCCTGACCTCATTACTGCCTTGGTTCAAACATGGACAAAAGAGCTGAACTCAAGAAGTGAGGTGAGTGATTGCCCTTGACATCAAGGCGGCATTTGACCAAGTGTGGCATCCAGGAGCCCTGGCAAAACAGGAGTCAATGGGAATCAGGGGAAAACTCTCTGCTGGTTGGAGTCATACTGAGCGCAAAGGAAGATGGCTGTGGTTGTTGGAGGTCAATCATCTGAGCTCCAGGACATCACTGCAGGAGTTCCTCAGGGTAGTGTCCAAGGCCCAACCATCTTCAGCTGCTTCATCAATGACCTTCCTTCAATCATAAGGTCAGAGGTGGGGATGTTCGCTGATGATTGCACAATGTTCAGCACCATTCGCAACTCCTCAAATACTGAAGCAGTCCGTGTAGAAACGCAGCAAGACCTGGACAATATCCAGGCTTGGGCTGATAAGTGGCAAGTAACATTTGCGCCACACAAGTGCCAGGCAATGACCATCTCCAACAAGAGAGAATCGAACCATCTCCCCTTGACATTCAATGGCATTACCATCGCTGAATCCCCCACTATCAACATCCTAGGGGCTACCATTGACCAGAAACTGAACTGGAGTAGTCATATAAATACCATGGCTACCAGAGCAGGTCAGAGGCTAGGAATCCTGAGGCGAGTAACTCACCTCCTGACTCCCCAAAGCCTGTCCACCATCTACAAGGCACAAGTCAGGAGTGTGATGGAATACTCCACTTGCCTGGATGGGTGCAGCTCCAACAACACTCAAGAAGCTCGACACCATCCAGAACAAAGCAGCCCGCTTGATTGGCACACCATGCACAAACATTCACTCCCTCCACTACCGACGCACAGTGGCAGCAGTGTGTACCATCTACAAGATGCACTGCAGCAATGCACCAAGGCTCCTTCGACAGCACCTTCCAAACCCACGACCTCTACCATCTCGAAGGACAAGAGCAGCAGATGCATGGGAACATCACCACCTGCAAGTTCCCCTCCAAGTCACACGCCGTCCTGACTTGGAACTATATCGCCATTCCTTCATTGTCGCTGGGTCAAAATCCTGGAACTCCCTTCCTAACAGCACTGTGGGTGTACCTACCTCACATGGACTGCAGCAGTTCAAGAAGGCAGCTCACCACCACCTTCTCAAGGGCAATTAGGGATGGCAATAAATGCTGGCCTGGCCAGTGACGCCCACATCCCATGAATGAATAAAAAAAAGTTGAATTCAATTAATTTAAAAGATCTGGAATTAAAAAGCCTGTCTAATGGTGACCATGAAATCATTGTCGATTGTTGTAAAATCCCATCTCGTTCATTATTGTCCTTTGGGGAAGGAAATCTGCCATCTGGACCTGTTCTGGCCTACATGTGACTCCAGACTCACAGTAATGTGGTTGACTCTTAAATGTCCTCTGAAATGGGCACTCAGTTCAAGGGCAATTAGGGATGGGCAATAAATGCTGGCCTAGCCAGTGACGCCCACATCCCATGAATGAATGATAAAAAAGTTTCCCCTCCTCCCCACTTTGGTTCCCTTGCTGTTTGTGGTATATATTAATGATTTGGACTTAAATGTGGGAGACATGTTTGGGAAATTTATTGATGTCACAAAAATTGGCCGTGTTGTAAAGCCTGGCTCGGGCGTAAAATTAAAACCCAACCCGGGCCCAACCTGACAACAGCCAACCTGAACCCAACCGAGGCCCGAGTCCTTTAATTTTTTTAAATGCCCGACCTAACCCAAACACATGTTTGGTTTGGTTGGGTAGCCAGGCTTTACTGCAGAGTGCGGAGTCCAGACTGCACGTTTCCCGCCTTGCCGTCCTGAATGTTCATTTGAAGATTACTTCCCGGAGCAAGGTAGTGCTGTCCATGTCCAGCCCGACCCGAGCCTGAATGCTGGACCCGGCAGAGAGACCTGACCCGACCCGAAACTGACACATGTCGTCTGGTCTGGTCGGGTTCGGGTTGGGTAGCCACACTTTCCCGTGTAGTTGATAGTGAAGAGGATAGCTGTAGACTCCAGAATGATATCAATGGCTTGGTTGAGTGGGCGGAAAAGTGGCAATCCAGAGAAGTGTGAGGTAATGCATTTGTGGAGGTCAAACAAATTGAGGGAATACATAATAAACTGGAGGATATTGAGAGGGATAGAAGAAGTGAAAGACCTTGGAGTGCATGTCCACAGGTCCCTGAAGGTGGCAGGACAGGTAGAGAGTGGTGAAGAAGGCATATGGAATGCTTTCCTTTATTGGCCGAGGTATAGAATACAAAAGCAGGGATGTGATGCTGGAACTGTATAAAATGCTGGATAGGCCACAGCAGGAGTACTGCGTACAGTTCTGGTCACCACATTACAGGATGGACATAATTGCTCTGGAGAGAGTACAGAGGAGATTTACAAGAATGTTGCCAGGGCTTGGAAGTTGCAGTTATGAGGAAAGATTGGATAGGCTAGGGTTGTTTTCCTTAGACCAGAGGAGGCTGAGGGGTGACTTAATTGAGGTGTGCAAAATTATGAGGGGCCCAGATAGAGTAGACAGGAAGGACCTGTTTCCCCTAGCAGAGAGGTCAATTCCCAGGGGACACAGATTTAAGGTGATTAGTAGAAGGATTAGAGGGGACATGAGGATAAACATTTTCACCCAAAGAGTGGTGGGTGTCTGGAATTCACTGGCAGGAATGGTGGTGGAGGCAGAAACCCTACGGACCGGGTGCTGGAAGGTGGAATTAGATTAGGCAGCTATTTTTTTTCAGCTGGTGCAGACGTGATAGGCTGCATGGCCTCCTTCTGTGCCGTAATTTTTCTTTGATTCTATCGTTTGCCCTCTTCCCCGTCCTCAGTTTCTCTTCTTACCCCTTGCGATTTCCCCTCTTTCCCCCCTTGATTTCTCCTCTTCCCCCTCACAGTTTCCTCTCTTCCCCACCCTCAATTTCCACTCTCTCCCCTACCCCCACCCTGTTTCCCCTCTTCCCTGCCCTCATTTCCCTCTTCCCCCCCCTCCCTCAGTTTCCCCTCCACCCCCTCGGTTTCTATTCTTCTCCACCCTCGGGTTTCTCTCTTCCCCATCCTCCATTTCCCCTCTTCCCCACCCTCAGTTTCCCCTCTACCCTGGCCTCTGTTCCCCTTTCTTTGTTTGCTCATGGCCTCTTGGTTCTTGGAACCTGTTACACAACAGCTGCTGTTACAAAACCACAAACAAAAGATACTCAACTCCAGGGGACAAACCTTTATAAGGTAAATACAATAACATTTATAGATCAGATGTCACATGAACAGGCAGCATGTGGTCGGAATACCACATGATCAAACCTCCAAGAATGCCTTCAACCAAGAGTTGGCAACCATATCCATAGATAATCCATGGAATCAGGCCAAATTTTTAAAAAAACAACTCATTACATGTGTCAGGGACAAATGTAGAAATGCAGAAGAGGTGCAAGACAACGAATGTCACATTGAGTACACATAATACAATTTCTTACAAGGACAAAGCTGTCCTGAATTATAATAGTTTGAACTGGTTCAACATTTTAAACATTCTCTTTCATCAGCAAATTTGGCCCAATTTGATTTGCAGAATATCTTATTTTTCCTCCAGTTCAAAGGGAACAAAATACTACATCCCTTATACCTGGTTTGTCCCTCAACATCATAAGCATAATCTGAAAAATACACTGTAGAGCAAGTATAATAGCAGCGATCCACCCTTCCGTGCAGCATAATGGCCTGCAGTTCAACTCCCTCCAGTGGCCACATTCATTAGCACATCAGAAATAGACAATGACCTAATTGCTTTATTTTGAGAGAAGATTATCTCACTTAGCAATGAAAGCTATCTTTATGCCAGTTATAGATTTGTATCATTTTTGGACAAGGTACCCTTGAGAAGTTAAGAATCTAGATTCAGCATAATATTAATATTGTTCAAAATACACTCATGAATAAGTATAAATACTTGATGCTAAACAATTTATGGCAATGTTAAGATTCTGCAGTCCAAAAATAATGTCCTCGATTTGCATATTGACTAATAATATATTTTTTTAAATTCTCTTTTCATTTTGCATTTTGGTTTCACAAAACATCTGAGATTTAGTTTTGGGTGAATTTAGTGCTTATCAAGGGTGCGGGGAGAAGCATCGGTTTTGGAGAACGGAACACTTTTTCACTAAGTATGTTGGGCATTGAGACTGGAAATTACTGCTGTACTAACGGTGAAGTTATGCCTGTGTTGCAGGAGTGGCTCTGAAGAATTTCCTGGCCCTAGTATTTCCAGGTCCAGCATAACATAGGCCAGGTGTAGAGGAACATCTCCTGAACCCTGGAGTTTCCTAAACGGACTGCCTGATTTTGTGAAGCTAATCAAATGGGTGATGTTGGGAAATGGGATGGGGATTAAACATATGTCTGTCCACTTTAGCATTGACCCCATTTTCCACTGTCATTTCTGGCAGCTGTTAAAAGCAGCCACCATTTTTGGATGGTATATTGTAAACCGTGGCGCGGAGACAACTCCCCCTTGGCCCCTTTATTCCCTTCACCCACTTGATCCTGGCCGTCACATGGGACTAAGTCCTCTTAATTCAGGCTCAGGCTGGGTGTTTGGGATATCAGGGTTACAGGAGAGCCACCCTCCACCTAATCCACCGGATACGGTTAATTGCTTAGTACAAAGAGGAGGAAACTCAGTCCTTTCTTTAACTAACAATTTACTCTATTCACATTGTTGTACAATGTAAGAATAAGGCTTATACACTTGGTTAGACAAAAGCATGCAACTCAAACTGGGTTATACAGTTAATAACAAAGCTAACTAGAATTGATAAGCATACCCACTAGGTTCCTCTGACCTTTCCCTGACCTAGTCACAGAAAACAAAGGATAATATCCGAAAAAGGGGAGAGCTGACGCTGACCAGGTGTTCCGTTCTCTCTCTCTTTTACGTCCTCGCCGCGTTGCTCACGCAGGGTCTTCCACTTCCGCGATGGTTGGTCTCCGGAGTTTCTCGCTGGCTCTATGCCCGAGATTCTCCATACTTATTCTCTTTCTTATCTCTTCAACACTGTGCTGTCTCTTTCCTGTTGGTTTAGGCCTGCTCACCTCGTTCGTATCTTCTCCTTATTGGCCCAGGCCCAAAGACCCCAGTATCACACCGTGTCCAAATAAGGCTCTATTCCTGTGCTCTCTCCCTTGTCTGTCACATAAATTAATTAGTTCAAACTGGTTTTTACCAGCACAGGCCAGTGTCTGAGCTCTGATTACTTTAGTTCACAAGCAATCCAACAGTGTCTGAGCTCAAGTTACTTTAGTTCATGAGCTATGCAACAGTTTGTAACAGACTCTGTACTTCTTGCAGCCCCTGGCCAACAATATGTAAATGAGACTGTAATGTTGTTGAGGAATGGTAAGTCCTATTTGCTATTATTTCTGCCTCACTTCTGCTGACTTAATAATAATGTCCTAGCCATTGCCTTGAAGGCAGGAGTGAGTTTAAAGGGGCAAGCTTACATATTTACTGTTGTTGGTAAAATCCTGCCACTGTAGCATTTTTGTTTTCATGTGCTTGCCTTTGACATCCATTTGCTAAGGGGCTGTCATTTACTCCTCCTCTTTTCAGACAGGGCACATTGGTATTTCCAGTGAGGACTTCCTTCAATCTTTATTTCTTGAAAGAGGAGGAGTAAATAAGAGGCCAGGCTAATGAGGCTGCACCCTCACACCAGAGTACACAGGCAGAGAAAATCCTACCTGCATTTGACTGAGGAGTAGTGACTTTGCTTTCCAATGCAAGCCGTCGAAGAGCTGTGTCCCATGCTTCAAGCAGAGCTGCTTTTCTCAAAGATACTGCTTTGTCAGTGGTTATTAAAGTCACAGTGGTAGTGTAATGGTTATGGCACTGGACTAGTACTGCACAGGTCATGAGCTAAAATCTCACCATGACAAGTTGTGAAATTGAATTTGAAAAAGCCTGGTGATTGGTGGTCCAGCACCCGAATAAAAATAATGACGAAAGTTGCCAGATTGTTGTAAAAACTCCACTGATTCACTAATTTCCTTCAGGAAAGGAAATTGCCCCTCTATACAGTCTGGCCTACATATGACTCCTGTCCCACACTATATGGTTGACTCTTAATGTCCTCAGGATAATTAAAAATAGGAAATAATTATTGCTTTTCCAGTGTTATCTACATTTAAAGAAAACTTCAATGCCATGAGGTGAGTCCAGGCTGCCACTGGGGACATCTGTAACAGAATTCATAAAGCTGTGCAGATATGTATCAATCAAGCTATGGATGCATTATCTTACAGAACTAGTAGTTTCATGGATAATCAGCGGCAACATGTCAAGGCATTGCAATATTACCAAATAGCTGGATTTCCGAAGATTCAGAGAATCAGAGATTCTGATTGTGATCATATTACAACCTGGATCAATGTATATTAACAGGGAAAGGTACCAGTCTCTAAATGTGCAGCTTGTTGGTGACCAGCAGCACGGCATCATACAAGTGAATGTTCACGTGCCAAGGAGTTGCCATAGTGCTTTATTTTAAGGAACATCACCGTGCCAGAATTTTCTATCACAGAACAACAGATCTTGGGTGGATTCTTGGAAATCAAGGTTATCTTCTACAGCCAATGATGATGACATCTGTGCACTTTCCCAGACCTCCAGTTGAACAGCTCTACTATATGGTCCATTTATCCACCAGGGTTAGATTGAATGTGTGCTTCTAATGCCTGCATCGATCTAGGAGCATTCTTTAATCATTTCGACTGGGTCTAAAGGATTTCACCTTGCAAAGAGGCTTCTCCATAGGGAGTGAGGGCAACTGATAGTGGAAGAGAAGCAGATGTGGTGGATAATCCATTGTTTGGAGGATATATTCATGCTAACCTAATACAGGAGTCTTTCAGATCCTATCCATCACCAAGTAAAGCACTGTCTACTTAAACAAGAGAGGACAGTTGATTTGTCTGCATGTTCTATCTAGCTGTCCAAGCTCTGAAGTTGACACCTCTTATCTGCTGAGTGCAAGTATTAATTAGCGACAGATGCACTTTCCAGCGGCAGCATTTACATGCTTCGAGCTCAGTCTCTTGCCTCCCAAGAAGAATAATTTCCTTTGATCTGTACCTCACTGCCAGTGTCCTGAAGTTTTCCATGAAGATGTAATTACTAAACAATTGAGTACAAGTTCTACTTCAAGCAAGAGCAATGTAACTACAGTTCACTGAGCCTTTAGACCTTAGACCTTCTTTGCGAAGTATTAAAATAGGGTGCTTCTCATTAAGTCTCCTCAATTGCTGACTTCTCAGTTCTGGTATTGAGAGCTGGATAAAATAGAATTGATTGCATTATAATCTCAGTGAACTGATGTCTCATAAAGAAAAAACTTGAAGTAGCAATGACTCTTCTTCAAGCCAAGAAGAATTCTAATGATGGAACTTATGTCAGAATCTTTACAGAGTTACTGAAATACACCATGTCTGTCTATCAGTTAGGATTTAGGATACCAATGACATCAAGGGATATGGGGATAGCATGGGAAAGAGGTGTTGAGGTAGATGATTAGTCATGATCTAATTGAATGGCGGAGCAAGCTCGACAGGCTGAATGGCCTCCTCCTGCTCCTTTGTTCCTATGGTTTGAAGGCTAATTTTATAGTTGCCAGTTTCCTTGATTGTAGATTTTCTCTAGGTCTCAAGGCATCTACTAACGTTTGAGGGGGGAGTGTCAGGCTTAAAAAAAGTCAAAGGAAATCCAGTGTGGTGACACAAAATTCATTCTGTGAGCAGATGAATGTGTGGGACAGGAACCATTCCCCTTTCTTCAGGGATGGCTAAATGGACATGCAGCTGAGTCAGGTGTGTGTGAGGAGGACTGCCCAATTTGGCACTTCAGAGCACCCATCCCAGAGGACGCCATGGCACCATTTACGGCAACATGTAATAAGCAGACTCAACAAGATGCACACTGCCTGCAGGAACTATGATTACATGGGGAAGAAGCCTGGACATAATCAAATCTGTAAAGGAAACATTACCTTACTATGTATCTCGCCGAAAGTCCAAGATTTTCTTACCATGTGTTGCTTGTTGCACCTATTCCAAGCCCCAGCAACCTTAGAGCTTGTTCTTTGCTTCTGAAGCACAACCATGCCTCAGGATGGCACACCTATAAGATGCACTTCACAAGTAGAAATTTTTCCACACTCACATCTTTCAAGACCCTAACACTTCATTATAAACAATTTAGTTGCAAAGATCATTTACCGACACCCAGGTTGGCATGCATTTTGTGCACATATCTGTCAGTGTGCATATGCTCCTACACTTTCCAATTTCTATGACATCCAAATTCCAAATGCTATCAGAGAGCTCAATTCCAAAGTATAAAGCAAACTCCCTCATTGGTCTCCAGTAACACATCCAAGAAGACCTGCTTGGACCAGGGTATTGGTGTATCTATGCCATCTTCTCAGCTATAAGCAGATGCCAGACATCACTATGATGAATCCTCTGGAAAGCTACCTTGTCTTCCAGCTCCCAAAGCTCAAGAGGAATTTCCAATGAACACCCATCCTACCAGCGGAAGTTGGTACATATTACAGTGCAGCAACCATGGCCAGTAAGGGTCAAGTAAAAATATAACTGTAACCGGAAAAGGCCCCCAAAAGTTTCAAAATCAATCTAACCGAAGGAAGCCACGGTGTAAGTAATCAAAGTATAATTGTACTGATCAGTTTGAGGGCCTTCCAGCTTTTAGAAGTTCAGGCAGGCACTTCCTGTTGCTGTGTGTCAGTAAGTCTCACCTTTGCTCACTTGGATGAGCTTGCTTTAATGAGTGAAGCTAATTTTCAGAGAAGACAAAACACACCCATGGAGCTTCCAAGTGCTTATAAAGAGGCTTGCCATGGAGCAGCATAAGCTTCGTTTGTCCTAGCACAGAACTCATTGCAAAACCTAGCACAGGCACAGATCTGGCACAGGGATCAAGATCTTGATTTTCCTCCTTTGTCTATTCTGCACTAACACCTGTGCCAAGTGAGTGCATTTCAAGGTTTAGAGATGTAACTAATAAATGAGCTTCATTCTTAGCCAATTTTAGGCTATTTAAATTGCTGCCCTCTGAAGATCATTAATCTATGGACTTCTAACCTTCCTTGTCTGACAAAATTATCACGTATCTGAAACTCCTGATCAGCTCCATTTAGTATTCTTGAGAATTCTTCAGAGCTTGAATCCGAAATAGCATCTTGCTGAAGGAAATGTTGGATAGCTTCCTCCTCTACAGGTTTTTGGTTTAAGCTCCAGTCTCACGACTCCAATCTGACTATGAAGCCTTGATCCAAGCAGGTAAAGATAGTCCTCAGTTTGGATCATGTGATATGGGGAATGCTTCAATCACCAAACTTGTCAGTCTGCAACTCGATACTGCCAGCATTTTGAATGCTACTGGATGGTCAACCATTGAACCTTTGACAAATTTTGCTGGAGAATTAGAACCCATTAGAGTGTTTTCTTTAAAACCAAGATGGTTGTCAGATTAGTGAACAGTTGGACATCAAAGTTTAATACCTATTTATTCAGCAATGGTTCACCATTACATTCTAAGAGAAATTGACTTTTACAATGGATTCATGTAATTGAAAATCTTTCTTTGAAATAAAATGGTGACTCACCGTTCCCCTGTCCTCTCATGGTTTTTGGACAGGGAACAGTGGTAGCCCTAGTTTTTTTGGCTGGTCCTTTTACTTTACTGACATCATCTTCTATTTTGTGTCTCTTACCAGGAAGGAAATCCAGTCAACAAGAAACTACTCCTTTGTAAAGAATGCATCAGGAGCTCCTCTGGATCTGCTGGCTTCCCATTGTTGAATCCTTTCTTCAACCCCCTTGGACTTAATTTTCCTGCCAGTAGTTGTTAAACTTGTAATTGGTTTTCTTCATTCAGTGCAAAACTTTACTTTCTATTTCCCTTTTTAAAAATTCATTATCGGGATGTGGGTGTTACTGGAAAGACCAGCATTTATTGCCCATCAAAGTTGCCATGGGAACGTGGTGGTAGGTCTCCTTGAAGTGGTACAGTTCATGTGTTATTCTTTGTGGCTACAACTGAAGCCAGGCCACTGCAGAGAGGAGTTAAGAGTAAATCATTTCACTATAGGATTGGAGTCACATATAGGCCGGACTAGATAAAAATGGCAGGTTTCTTTCCCTAAATTACATTTAAGAACCAGTTAGGTTTATGGCCACTTTACTGATGCCAGTTTTTTTTTTATTTTCAGATTTGTTAAACTGAATTCAAATTCTCAAACTACTTTGCTGGGATTTGAACTCACACTGTGGATTGTTAGTACAATAACATAATCACCATACTAGTGTACCCATGATATTTTTCCTTTTTGTTATGATGATTGTCAAAGTCTTCAGTCAATGTTCCTGCTTCGTGTACACCTTGCCTGTCTTGGACCTGGACCTATTTCCATCAATCTGTATCAGCTCCACAGTTATGAAGCTAATTGGTAGGAAATATCTGATGCTTTTTTATGTGGCTTACGTTTTCCTCTCTGATATCGGGTTTAGAGGTTTAAGTTATGAGAAGAGGTTGCATAAACGCCGTTCATTCCGAGTATAGAAAATCGAGAGGTGATCTGATCAAGGTGTTGAAAATGTTAAAATGATTTGATGGGGCAGACACGGAGAAACTATTTCCTCTTGTGTGGAAATCAAGAACAAGGCAACATAATCTTAAAATTAGAGCTAGTTCATTCACAAGTGAAATCAGGAAAAACTTTTTCATACAAAGAGTAGTCGAAATCTAGAACTTGCTCCCCAGAAGACGGTCGATGCTAGAACAAGTAAAGATTTCAAGACTGTAATAGATAGGTTTCTGTTAGTTAAAAGTGTCATGAGATATGGAGCAAAGATGGGAAAATGGAGTTAAGGTGCAGATCAGCCATGATCTAATTGAATGGAGGAACAGGCTTGAGGAGTTGAATGCCTTACTCCTTTCGTAATGTTTCCATGTTCTTATGATAGATTCGGATGTGTAGATGTGCAGGATAATAACTACATCTTAAATTCATTTATACAGTGGTAATTATTATTGCATTTTAAAGGAAAAATGCTTAAATTCTTTGTAAAACTTCACTTACAAATAACCACTAAAATAATCAGAGCATCCCGAGCACTAAAGTAAAAGGGAAGAAACATCAAGCATGAATAATAGATAACCACAGAGGAAACAAACAGATACTATACTGAATGGCAAAATATTGTCATTATTATTTTCTAATATAAGCCTGACCAGCATAAATGAAAGTTTTCTCTCTCTAGAGATCCATAACAACAGAGAACCATTGATTCAAAAAGCTGTTTGTAATATTGGTTGCCTTAACAGAAATACATTTCTCAAACAGAACCATAGGATTTTTTTTAATAACACATCATACTTTCACAAGCTGTAACAAAATCATATTTCACAAATTATTTATTTGTTAAAAATGATTTTGAAAACAAATCATCTTTAGCTGGTAGCTCAATGTCAGTTTGACTCAATTGGACCAGTAGAGTTACTAACTTTGAGGAAAGAAATCCATAATCTTAACTGACATTGCAGTTTAGTACTTAACATTTGCTGCATTGTTGGATGGCGTGCCCATCCTTCGCATAAACAATGTCCTCTCGGTCAGTTTCAGATGACTCGGGAGGACATTAAATAACTCACGTCATTATTCAAAAAAGAGCAATATCTTGGCCAGCAATCCTCCCTCAACTAACACCAATAATGAACAGAATAACTAGCCATTCACCCCATCGCTGTTTATGAGATCTTGTTGTGTGCTGATCATTGCCCCCATTACAAAATGATTGACTTTAAGTAGTTTATTTGTTCGTTGAACACTTGAAGACAATGAGAATGCAATAAGGTGCTATATAACTAATGTTGTTTATTTATTTATTTAAAGAATCAAACCCGCCATTTTCTATTAAGTCAGTTGGCATACTTTTGTCACCTAGTCCCAGCCAGACAGCGGGACCATTTTTGGGTTGGGAAACTGACTAACTGATTTGCGAGCCATGTGGTTGCTCTTGCCCAGAGCAATCTAATCATCATCCAGCCTCTGGGGTCTCTGACCAATCAGGGAGGGTAGGCAGGATGAGGCATCCATTTTGTCAAAGGAAGGATTTTTAATTTAAAGGGACAATGACATAGGTTACAATGGCTCACCAGCACTTGGATTTTTGAGGCTGCAGCAACTACAGGAATGAAGAGGAAACCTGGGAAGACTGCTCCCCAGGTGTCTCACTCTGACCTGGAGGTCTAAGGGACTGCAGTGAGGTGATCTTTCCCAAGGATTGGAGGAAAAGCACAACCTCTCCAACCAAGCACACATGGATGGAAGTGATTGAGGAAGTCAGCAGCAGGGGTATGCTCCCTCCAACCTGGAAACAATGCGCCAAGAGGATCCAGGACCTCAGGAGGGCAGTTAAGGTGAGTGGCATAAACACTTTTGGGTGCCAAACCCCACACTCTGATTTTCCCAGCATTCACCTGCACAGCACTCCTCAGTACAACACACTTTGCAACTCCACTCATTCCTTTCCCTGAAGGCACCTTACACCCCCAGCTGAATAGCCGACACTCACACTCACCCTCAGCCTCAGTCTGTTGCCCTCTTGCACCCATGCCTCACAGTCACCCTCTACAAAAAGTCTCCTTCCCTCCTGTCCACACAAGCCATTACACTCACACCTCTCTGCTTTCTCTCCTTGCAGGAGAGAGCACACAACTTGGTGACAGGCAGAGATCCAAGGGGAAGGGGGCCTCCAGTGATAGCCACCTTGATTGCCACTGGCAATGTATGCTCACCTACGCCACTGGGAAGGAGGTCTTGTTCTTGGAGACTGCAAATATCAGCAATGCACTGCTCTTTTGGCAATCACCTGTCAAGCAGTGAAAGCAGACACAGTGTGGAAGCCATGTGCTGTTGGGAAAGAAGGAATTCATGGTTAAAAAAGTTCTCCTCAATTGCTTTCCTGCCAGATCCATGGCAGGGGACGAAGGTTGTGGGGGATGGGGGGGGGGGTGGTGGTTCCCTGCAGGACTCAGAACCTGTCCCGAGGAAAGCAGGAAGAGGGTGGGATGACATTGGGCTCCAGACCCAATGTCATTTTCCACACATCAAAACCCAACTCCACCTGGCTGGGAAAACATTGCCCAGTGTGTTTGGAGGAAGATAGGGGTATTCAGCAGGTGCTGGGGAAGACCGTCTGAACTGCAAGAAGAGTAAATATGGTGCAACAGGGCAGAAAGCATGCTCCGAGGTTCTCAGACGCAGCACTGGAGGCCTTGGTGCAAGAGCTGAACAGGAGAAGAGAGGTCCTCAATCCACAGGGGACTAGGAGCCCTCCAGGTAGACACTGAGAAGGCAGTGGGAGTAGATAAACGTGACGGCCAAAGCCGGCAGTGCAATCCCATAGATCTGAATGCAGTGCCAAAAGAAGTTCAATGACCTCATATGAGTGGTCAAGATTAGTGAATGCATCTTCCAATGTGTTACGACCTCAGTGAGACCATTAACATTAAAATACGAGGTATGAACTCCCCACACAAATTTAAAGAAGTCCACGACAAGATTTCCCATTTTAAGATTTTTAACTATAACATCTAAACCAAAAATCAACATTTACTAAACAGTACTTTGTAAGTAGCTATTACACTAAATTACAGAGAAAGGTATTTCCTTGTAATTTATTAAAACACTTGAAAACCCCACAGCACATTCATACGTTACACAATGTCCTCATTGAAGTGATATCTTTGCAGTTAAAAGTCCCAAACTCCTCCCAGTTGCAATGGGTTGCATCTGTCAATCCTTCTCAAAGTCAATTTCTTCTTTACTCACTTTTTGTGAGCACTTTTGACTTGGAATTCCATGAACAAGATGATCTCTGGTGACCCTGTTGCTCTGCAAAACTTAGCTTTTGAATTGGGTTCAAGTCTTAGCACCCTTTTGCTGTATCAGTGTTCTGAGAGCAGATGTTTTCTCTCTCTCTCTCTCTCTCTTCTGAGGCTGCCATTGGTGGTCTTTGTGTTTTCCAGTCTTCCTTACAGCCTCCTAACTAAAAAAGTCTGTTGAATTTATCCAGAATAATAAGTCAATAGTTATTTGCCTTTTTTCAATAGGCAGAGTCCACAAGTCTGGCCACAGCAGAACCACCTGAGCCTTCCTTTGTTTCTAGGTGATAAAAGTTTCAACTCAAGTTTGCACATTCGGAGCTCCTGGTTCCCTGTTTAAAATCTGAAAGGCTGGGAGAGCCTTCTTCAAGTGTTACAATCTTATATTCTGCTTTCAAAGGGGTCTTTGATCAGGGTTCCTTGTTCACATGGTAACCCTGAGTTGGTGTGAGGTCACATGTCACAATTAAAAAAAACATAATCATACTACAAAGTTCAGCGTTCATCACAAATGTCAGTTCCTTACAAGTGAACCACAAGCAGCACACACTGCTCAGTTTACCACCTCCGCTTCACATAAGAATATAAGAACTAGGAGCAGGATTAGGCAATTCAGCCCCTCGAGCCTGCTCCACCATTCAATACAATCATGGCTGATCTCATCTCGGCCTCAACTCCACTTTCCTGCCCGTTCTCCATAACCCTTCAACCCATTACTAATTAAAAATCTGTCTATCTCCTCCTTAAATTTACTCAATGTCCTGGCATCCACCGCACACAGGGGTAGTGAATTCCAAAGACTCATGACCCTTTGAGAGAAGTAATTTCTCCTCATCTCTGTTTTAAATCTGCTACCCCTTATCCTAAAACTATGACCACTCGTTCTAGATTGCCCCACAAGAGGAAACATCCTCTCTACGTCTACTTTGTCAATCCCCTTAATCTTATATACCTCAATTAGATCTCCTCTCATTCTTCTAAACTCGAGAGAGTAAAGGCCGGGGATGGCAGGACTGACGTATAAGGAAAGATTGAGTCAGTTAGGATTATATTCGCTGGAGTTCAGAAGAGTGAGGAGGGAATCTCATAGAAACCTATAAAATTCTAACAGGACTTGACAGGGTAGATGCAGGAAGGATGTTCCCGATGATGGGGGTGTCCAGAACCAGGGGTCATAGTCTAAGGATATGGGGTAAACCATTCAGGACTGAGATGAGGAGAAATTTCTTCATCCAAGAGAGCGGTGAACCTGTGGAATTCGCTACCACAGAAAGCAGTTGAAGCCAAAACATTGTATGTTTTCAAGAAGGAGTTAGATATAGCTCTTGGGTTCAAACGGATCAAAGGAAATGGGGCGAAAGCGGGAACAGGTTATTGAATTGGATGATCAGCCATGATCATAATGAATGGCAGAGCAGGACCGAAAGACCTATTCCTGCTCCTATTTTCTACATTTCTGTGTTTCTAAACTGCTCAATCTCTCTTCATAAGACAAACCCCTCATCTCTGGAATCAATCACTGCCTCCAGTGCAACTACATCCCTCCTCAAGTAAGGGGACCAAAACTGCACGCAGTACTCCAGGTGTGATCTCACTAATGTCTTGTACAGTTGCAGCAACACTTCCCTACTTTTATACTCTATTTCTTTAGCAATAAATGCCAAAATTCCATTTGCCTTACTTATTACCTGCTGTACCTGCATACTAGTTTTCAGTGAATCATGCACGAGGACACCCAGATCCCTCTGCACCGAAGCACTCTTAAGTTTCTCTCCATTTAGCTAATAATTTGCCTTTCTATTCTTCTGACGAAAATGGATAACCTCACACTTATCCGCATTAAACTCCATCTGCCAAATTTTGGCCCCTTCACCAAACCTATCCATACCCATTTTTAAATTTCTTATTTCTTTATTGCAACTTACTATCCCACCTATTTTAGTGTCATCTGCAAATTTGGCTATAGTACCTTCTATCCCTGCATCCAAATCATTAATATAAATTTTAAATAGTTGGGGCCCGAGGACCAAACCCTGTGGCACCCCACTAGTTACATCTTGCCAGCCAGAAAAAGACCCATTTATACCGACTCTCTGTTTTCTGTTGGTTAGCCAATCCTCTATCCAAGCTAATAAATTGCCCCTAACCCCGTGTGATCTTACCTTTTGTGTGGCACGTTATCAAATGCCTCTTGGCCATGTGAGCCGCATGGAAGATGGCAGGATCCCCAAAGACACATTGTACAGCGAGCTCGCCACTGGTATCAGACCCACTGGCCGCCCATGTCTCCGCTTTAAAGACGTCTGCAAACGCGACATGAAATCCTGTGACATTGATCACAAGTCGTGGGAGTCAGTTGCCAGCGTCCACCAGAGCTGGCGGGCAGCCATAAAGGCGGGGCTAAAGCGTGGCGAATTGAAAAGACTTAGTAGTTGGCAGGAAAAAAGACAGAGGCGCAAGGGGAGAGCCAACTGTGTAACAGCCCCGACAAACAAATTTCTCTGCAGCACCTGTGGAAGAGCCTGTCACTCTAGAATTGGCCTTTATAGCCACTCCAGGCGCTGCTTCACAAACCACTGACCACCTCCAGGCGCTTATCCATTGTCTCTCGAGATAAGGAGGCCAAAGAAAGGAAGTCCAGATATATTACATCTACAGGATCCCCATTATCCACTTTGCTTGTTAAAGCTTCAAAGAACTCTAGCAAATTAATTAAACACAATTTACCCTTCATAAAACCATGCTGACTCTGATGGATTGCGTTTTGACTTTCTAAATGTCCTGTTATTACTTCCTTAATGATGGATGCTAGCAATTTCCCAACGACAGATGTTAAACTAACTGGTCTATAGTTTGCTACTTTCTGCCTTTTTGAATAATGGCATTATATTAACTTTTTTCCAATCCACTGGAACCTTTCCCATATCCAGCGTATTTTAGAATATTGTAACCAATGGATCCACTATCTCCGCTGCCACTTCCTTTAAGACCCGAGGATGTAGGCCATCAGGCCCTGGGGACTTGTCTGCCTTTAATCCCAATAGTTTGCTCAGTACCTTTTCCCTTGCGATGATGATTTTTCTATGTTCCTCCCTTTCTATAACCTCTGCATTTCCTGTTACTATTGGGATGGTACTAATGTCCTCCACCGTGAACACTGAGGCAAAATACTGATTTAGAGTCTCTGCCATTTCTGTGTTCCCCTCTATTAACTCCCCTGTCTCATCCTCCAAAGGACCAACATTCACTTTAACTACTCTCTTCCCTTTTATATACTTATTGAAGCTTTTGCTATCCGTTTTTATATTTTGCGCTAGTTTTCTTTCATAATTTACTTTTGCTCTTTTTGTTACTTTTTTAGTAACCCTTTGTTGATCTTGAAAAGTTTCCCAATCTTCCAGCCTGCCACAGGCCTTTGCAAAATGGTATGCCTTAGTTTTTGTCTTTATGTTATCCTTAACTTCCTTGCTTAGCCATGGATGTGTTTCCCCCTCTTAGAGGGGGAATCTTTCTTCCTCACTGGAATATATTTTAGTTGGGAGGAATTGAATATCTCCTTAAACATCTGTCACTGCTCATCAACTGTCCTACCTTTTAGTCTTTCTGCCCAGTCCACTAAGGCGAAATCTGTCCTCATGCCTATGTAATTACCTTTGTTTAACTCCAGAACACTAGTGTGGGACTCCAGTTTCTCACCCTCAAGCTGAATTTGAAATTCTATCATGCTATGATCACTCTTCCCTAGAGGATTCTTAACTATGAGATCATTAATTAATCCCACCTCATTACACAATACCAAATCTAGAATAGCCTGCTCCCTGGTTGGTTCCACAATATATTGCTCCAAAAAACAATCTCTAATACATTCAATGAACTCTCCCTCGAGGCTACCCTTGCAAATTTGATAATCCAATCTATATGCATATTAAAATCACCCATGATTATTGCTGTACCTTTCTTACAAGCCCCCAATATTTCTTGGTTTATACTGTGCCCCACTGCAGAACTACTGTTTGGGGACCTATAGATTACTTTCACCAGGGACTTCTTTCCCTTGCTATTTCTTATTTCTACCCAGACTGATTCTACGTCTTGATCTCCAGTACCTATATCATTTCTCACTACAGCACTGATTTCCTCCTTTACTAACAAAGCTACACCACCTCCTTTTCCTTCCTGCCTATCCTTCTGAAATACTGAGTACCCTTGGATATCCAGTTCCCAAACCTGGTTTCCCTGCAATCACGTCTCAGTAATCGCCATTAAATCATACCCATTCATCTCTATTTGCACTGTTAACTGATTTATTTTATTCCGAATGCTTCGTGCATTCAGAGACAAAGCCTTTACGTTTTTTCTCTATTATCAAATTTCCCTACTCTTGTATGATGACATGCTTACAAACAATTTCTACTAACCACAGCTCAAACTTCACATTCATAGCTCCACCTCCCCTTCACACAGTTTGCACTGCTGAAGCCTCATACTCATGTCTCACACCTTGCACACTCTGCCAGCTATTCAACTATGAAAGGCATATCACCCAAACACATTGTAAGACACTCAATGGCACACTTTCCTCTCTCTTTTGCATGACAGGATGGTGCGTAACCAGAGGCAGAAGGTCCTAACCAGCAGGGGACAGGCACAGCTACATGTCCTCATCCCAATGAAGGAGACAGTGCTCACCATCATTGAACTGGCCATGACTAAAGCTGTGGCCAGCAGTGGAGCTGAAACCAATGCAGATGATGGTTTTTGCCTACCTGATCCTTGTTCCCATATCCCACTTCCCCCTCATACCACAATCTCTTCTGATTTATAAGCTGCAGGTGTTGTAAGCATGCACGTCTTGCTTCCCCAACTCTTCCCTCACCGCATTTCCCACCTCTGCCTTTCTTCTTTCTGATACCCAAGAACTGGCACCTGGCCAGGCAGTGGTGCAAGAGCATGAAGGGCAAGAGGGAGAAGAGACCAATGATGATGAAACACCATCACTTGATCTCACACGCGCAGCCACCAACTCAGATACTGGCACTGTGCATACTTTAGAGGGTAGCTTGGTAGCAGAATCTGTACACGGTGAGTTACTGGGCATGAGTGGCTAGTGCAGGTGCCAGCTTGACAAAGGGTGAGGCCACACATGAGTTCTGCTGCAGAAGACTCAGATGAGGACTTCAATGGCATGGCATACAGAAGAAGGCTGATAGGTATGCACAATGAAATGCTTGGTGCATTGGCAGGCCTGCCAGAAAGCCTGCTGTCACTGTCAAGGAGCATGGCAGAGTCTGCTACTAACTTGACACAGGGATTGCACAGAGCTTGGAGCCCATCCTTTCCAGCGTAGAACTGGTGGCCAACTCCATGAGAACTCTTGTGGACCCAACCATGATGCAGCGTCTGATGACTGGTGTCTCAACTTCCATTCTAGCACAAGCAGAAGCCGCCCACCATTTAAGTGCTGCAATGGAAGCTCAGACTGAAGTCATGGGGGAGGCGGTGGCTAGGGGAGGCAGTGACATAGTGGTAATGTCACTGGACAAATAATGCAGAGGCCCAGGCTAATGCTCTGGGGACATGGGTTTGAATCCCACCACATCAGATGGTGAAATTTGAAATCAATTAATAAAAAAAAATCCAGAATTAAAATCTAGTCTAATGGTGACCATGAAACCATTGTTGATTGTTGTAAAACCCATCTGGTTCACTAATGTCCTTTAAGGAAAGAAACCTGCTGTCCTTACCTGGTCTGGCCTATATGTGACTCCAGACCCACAGCAATGTGGTTGACTCTTAACTGCCGTCGGAAATGGCCAAGAAAGCCACTCAGTTGTATCAAAGCGCGATGAAGTCTAAGAAAAGGAATGAAACCAGACGGACCACCCGGCATCTACCTAGGCACCGGAAACAACAACAGCAAACCCAGCCCTGTTGACCCTGCAAAGTCCTCTTTACTAACATCTGGGGGCTTGTGCAAAAATTGGGAGAGCTGTCCCACAGACTAGTGAAGCAACAGCCTAACACAGTCATATACACGGACATACCCAGACACCATCACCATCCCTTGGTATGTCCTGTCCCACCAGCAGGACAGACCCAACAGAGGTGGCAGCACAGTGGTGTACAGTCGGGAGGCAGTTGCCCTGGGAGTCCTCAACATTGCTTCCGGACCCCATGAAGTCTCATGGCATCAGGTCAAACATGGGCAAGGAAACCTCTTGCTGATTACCACTTACCTCGCAGTCCCACCATGCTAAATAGGATAGATTTCGAACAGATCTAGCAACTCGAAACTGGGCATCCATGAGGCACTGTGGGCCATCAGCAGTAGCAGAATTGTATTTCAACCACAATCTGTAGCCTCATGGTCTGGTGTATCCCCTACATTACCATTACCATCAAGCCAGGGGATCAACCCTGGTTCAGTGAAGAGTGCAGGAGGGCATGCCAGGAGCAGCACCAGCCATACCTCAAAATGAAGTGTCAGCCTGGTGAAGCTACAGCACAGGACTACTTGTGTGCCAAACAGTGGAAGCAACATGCAATAGGCAGGGCTAAGTGATCCCACAACCAACGGATCAGATCTAAACTCTGCAGTCTTGCCACATCTAGTCATGAATGGTGGTGGACAATTAAACAACTAACAGGAGGAGGAGGCTTCACAAATATCCCCATCCTCAACGACGGGGGAGCCCAGTACATCAATGCAAAAGACAAGGCTGAAACTTTAGCCAGAAGTGCCGAGTTAATGATCCATCTCGGCCTCGTCCTGAGGTCCTCTGGCATTACAGATGCCAGACTTCAGCCAATCTGATTCACTCCACGTGATATCAAGAAACAGCTGAAGGCACTGGATACTGCAAAGGCTATGGGCCCTGACAGCATTCCAGCAATAGTACTGAATTCCTGTGCTCCAGAACTCGCTGCTCCTCTAGCCAAGCTGTTCCAGTACAGCTACAACACAGGCAGCTACCCGGCAATGTGGAAAATTGCCCAGGCATGTTCCATACACAAAAAGCAGGACAAATCCAACCTGGCCAATTACTGCCCTATCAGTCTACTCTCGATCATCAGAAAAGTGATGGAAGGAGTTGTTGACAATGCTAACAAGTGGCCCTTGCTCAGCAATAAACTGCTCACTGATGCTCAGTTTGGGTTCCACCAGGGCCACTCAGCTCCTGACCTCATTACAGCCTTTGTCCAAACATTAACAAAACAGCTGAACTGAAGAGGTGAGGTGAGAGTGACTGCCCTTGACTCAAGGCAGCATTTGACCGAGTATGGCATCAAAGAGCCCAAGCAAAACTCGAGTCAATGGGAATCAGGGGGAAAACTCTCCGCTGGTTGGAGTCATACCTAGCACAAAGGAAGATGGTAGTGGTTTTGGAGAACTATCATTTTAGTCACAGGACATCACTGCAGGAGTTCCTCAGGGCAGTGTCCTAGGCCCAACAGTCTTCAGCTGCTTCATCAATGATCTTCCCTTCATCATAAGGTCAGAAGTGGGGATGTTTACTTATGTTTGCACAGTGTTCTCCACTATTTGTGACTCCTCAGATACTGAAGGAGTCCCTGTAGAAATGCATCAAGACCTGGACAATATCCAGGCTTGGGCTTATAAGTGGCAAGTAACATTCGCGCCACTAAAGTGCCAGGCAATGACCATCTCAAGCAAGAAGGAATCTAACCATCTCCCCTTGATTTTCAATGGCCTGACCATCGCTGAATCCCCTACTATCAACATCCTGGGGGTTACCATTGACCAGAAACTGAACTGGACAAGCCACATAAATACTGTGGCTACCAGAGCAGGTCAGAGGCTGGGAATTCTGTGGCGAGGAACTCACCTCCTGTCTCCCCAATGCCTGTCCACCATCTACAAGGCACAAGTCAGGAGTGTGATAGAATACTCTCCACTTGCCTGGATGGGTGCAGCACCAACAACACTCAAGAAGCTCAACACCAACAAAGACAAAGCAGCCCACTTGATTGACACCCCATCCACAACCTTCAACATTCACTCCCTTCACCATGGATGCACAGGGACAGTAGTGTGTACCATCTACAAGATGCACTGCAGCTACTCACCAAGACTCCTTCAACAGCACCTTCCAAATCCACGACCTCTACCACATAGAGGGACAAGGACAGCAGATGCATGGGAACACCACCACCTGCAAGCTTCCCTCCAAGCTACACATCATCCTGATTTGGAACTATATTGCCCTTCCTTCACTGTCGCTGGGTCAAAATCCTGGAACTCCCTTCCTAATAGCACTGTGGGTGTATCTACCCAACATGGACTTCAGCGGTTCAAGAAGGCAGCTCACCACCACCTTCTCAAGGGCCATTAGGGATGCACAATAAATTCTGGCCTTGCCAAGCGATGCCCACATCCCCCAAATGAATTTTTAAAAATGCAATCTCAGCTTGTTGCAATGCAGGCTTAGAATGCTGCCATCATGCCTGCAGATGCCAATGCTCAAAGGAGCTTGCAAGATCTCACAGCATCCAGCAAACAGTCCTCCAACAGATTACTAGGATTTCTGAAGTATCGCCCCAGGGAAGTGACAGTGACTCTGTGGAGCATGAAACTGCTGTTCACCTTTAGGATGACAGCATTTGTCCACCCACCACTACCACTCCGCCAGTACCCTTTCTGTTGCCTCTCAGCCAGCCAGCCAGCCCAGACTGTTGCTGCACATGTCAAGGTGATGCAGTCAGTAGCTGGATCATATGAGGCCAGAGCTGCTTGCCGGTGTCCTGCAAGGCCATCTGTAGTCTTCCCCATTCAAAGTCAGCAGCCTTCCACTAGCCATTCTGCAGCCACTGACGTAGCGCTGCATAGGAGCATTAGAACAGGCAAAGGCACCTGGAAGATGGGCACTAAGGGAATGCACAAGGATGAATAGTTGACTTTTGTATGGAATATTTGATGGTTTGTTTAGTAAAGTTGGCTTGGAATGGTTGTATTGTCGTATTTTTTAGTTCAGCTTTCTGGCCAAGAGGATGCTGTGATGGTCAGTCACAAAGGGAAGATAAGTTGTGATACTGTTGTAGAATGGGGAATTGGGGTTGTGTTCACTGGTACAGCAGTTGGATGAGCTGATCATGGACAGACTGGCCAGAAAGGAGATATGTTGGTTGCCTGCTCCCTTCCTCCTTCTCTCCTCCTCTTCCTCATCCTCCTCAGCTGCTCACTGTTTCCCTGATGGCAAGGCTGTGCCCTCATAATGGCAAGGTTGTGTAGGATACATCATGACACCCCCTCTGGCGAGTCCTGTCGGCTCCTCCACAGCGGTCCAGACAGTGAGAGCATTGCTTCAGCACTCCATTGGTCTACTTGACAATGTTTGATGTGGTAGCTTTGCTCTTATTATATGCATGCTACTCACTTGTGGTTGGGTTATGCACCGGAGTTCAAGTGAGAACCAAGGCTATCACCACGTGCAACACCACTCCCTGTCGACTTCACTAACTTTAAATAGCAGTCAAACTCTCACAGCACTTGTACAAACTTAGACAGAGTCAGCAGAAATTAATCAGCAACAAACCTCAAAGTAGTTCATCATTCCTTTAAATAATGCTGGTGGGGGTGGTCCTGCCTGCTGCTGAATGCATGTTCAGCTGTGCGTGTTTAAAAGAGGACGTTAGCTGGAGTGTTGAGGTCAAAAATGGCACCACTGGTGTCACATCAGCATTATACATTGTGATCTGCCTACTCGTCATACTTCAGTACATAGTCCTAACGCCCACACTAACACCCTCACCAAAATGACCGTGCGTGTGCATGTTGTGGAAGCCATTGTCCAACCAAAATGGTACCCTTGGCACTGAAAATATGAGTGCTATGGAGCTGAACTTCATGGCCACTGAGCATAGCTAGCAGAAGAGTTAGGGAAAATGACATGGTCAAAAGGATTTTGAAGGTGGGTGTTGTGGAATCACCTTAACAGGGGACCACCTTAACAGGCTGTAAGTGAAGGACAAGGAGGAAGTGATGTCCCGTCACTCATGACCAGGGAATTTTGGGTGTAGCCTGACAGAGTGAGACGTGTGTTGGTGTGGCTCGTAGTAGCTGTGTATATATATGTGCTGGTTAAGTTATCATAAAAACCCATGTAGTCTTTGAATATTGCTTGGAGTTCTGTGAATGTTGCAATAGTTCACCTACTAAAGGAACAAGTAATATTAAAGTGGGCTATGAAGTAGCAAACACGAAACTTTCAAGAGAAAATGCTACAGCAGTTTTGTCCAATATATTAGCCACTATCGGCAGTTGCACGGGCTACACACGCTGTCTAGATTAAGGGAGGCAGGCACACAGTGGGGAGCCAGTCATGGCCACCCAAGATAATTACCTTGGCCCCATAAAAGGGTGAATGGTGCAGAGAGGGCCTCGGCCATGAACAAACTTTGATGCTGTGCAGGTGGCGGGGAGAGTGGGCAGTTGATTGGAGGGTGCTTATTTCAGTGCTGGCAGATCTTCAGCAGCACTATGGCTCTGAGCCATTCTGAGGGGTCAGTAATACCCTGGGCACATACTTTCCCATGTTCAGGATCAGCCTGCACCTTGAGGCTCCTCAGCTAGTGTGTCCACTGGAGGGTGAATTGCCAGAGACTTGACCTGAGGGTTCAGGGTAGCATTCACCTTGCCAGAGCATATGAGGTCATAGGACCTTTTTCTGCACTGGATCCAACTCAGGACACGTCTGCTGCTAACAGTGGCAGCGGTTTCTACCCAGGCCTGCTCTGCATGTGTGGCCTCCTCCTGCCACTTTCCTGAAAGAGAACCTCATTCCTCTCCTCCTCTCCCTCACAGCCTCCAGCATGATCTTGAGGTTAGTATCCGGAAGAAGAGGGGCTGCCTTGCCTGGGTTCCAGGCCTGCGGCTCTCCTGAGAGATCATTGACATGAGAAGTCTAGCCCGAAGGTCAATGCAATTCTTCACTGTACACTTTCACCCTCAAATGGCAGCCACAGTACTGGCTGCCATGGTGAGGTTAAAGCAGCCCACACTTGATTTGACCCACCTCCGTTCCCACCCCCACAGCCATTAATTGGCTGCCAATCCATCTCCATGCCAATTAAGGGGTCGTCCCCCTGAAACTTGATACTCATTTCTGTATCTCCCCGGGGCAGATTAGGGACCCAGAAACGGTCCTGACTTCCATTTCCTGCCCCCCAATGCAAAAATTCAGCCTGAAAACTATGTCAGGCAGACAGTGATACAGAGAGACGTTTAACTTCAGGATTTCTTAAAAGCACAATCCCATTATGGGAGTTGGCATCTAAGCATGGCAACGATCCCTAACTGACTTTTAAGATTTTAAAAAGAAAGACTTTGAAACTTTGCTCAGTGGCTGAAAAACACTTTGTTATTTGAAGGGGGTGACGAGAATGGAAATAATCCATACTTCATACCAACTAAAAATTAATGAAATATGCAGGCTTCCATTCGGAGGTGAGACATGGCTGAAGAGTTTTAGTGATTTAAACCAGGAGAAAAGTATAATAATGGGCAATGTTATAGCTAGGGAAATGTAAATGAGGCCATCTTAGAGCAAACTTGCTTAATGTGGTGTCGCATCAGTACATGCATACTGTAAAAATGTAAATCTACTATGGAAATACAACTGGAATAGAGAGAAGGTAAATCATTGTTAGTACAGATACATTCATGTTTAATTATTTTCTCCCTTTTACTGTCTCTTTGTTTCTCCTCTCTACTGCCATATATGCTTTATAATGTATAACAGTAATTTTTATATCTTATCCCTCCTTTTACTGGTTTGCACACTTTTAACACCCAAAAATCATTTAAGTATAGCATCAGCACTACTTTCTACACATGCAGCAATCCAAAACAAGACTTTTCCATCCTCATATTACATTATTTTTCTTGCGCTCCTTAGACCCCGTGCTGCTTGCACCATTTCCCAGTCAGGAGGATGGGCAGACAACTTGTGACCGTCCCTCTATCAAAACTGCTCTGTAATTGGCTGCGAGGGTTGCAAAAAAGGAGCCCATTGTGGTTCACCCTCTGAATTTCCTTTCCTCGCTGTGGCGAGCAGATTCATTTTTAGGCAAACCACTCACATTGAATTTCAGGATATATCTAAATCTTCCACTATTTGAAGGCTATCAGCTTCCTTAAATAAGCTGTCTGCGCTGAAGATTTATACAAAGATAACTTCAATCTGGTTATGGATCTGGTTGCAGAGAAATGGGATTAACTGGTTAGCTCTACCAAAGAGCTGGTGCGGGCACAATGGGCCGAATGGCCTCCTTCTGCATTGTATTATCCTATGATTTTATGAGGTCTAAGTCTGCAGGCCTGGGTTTAAATAGCAACTCCCATTATGCTAGAAGGGCATGTACTGAATCTCATAGGAAAACAAGAAGCTCTTTTTAACAACTTATTTTCTTACGTTAAGGGATCAGATGGGGAAGAATTTGTTAAGTGTGTCCAGGATAGTTTTCTGAAGCAGTATGTGTATGGCCCTACTAGAGAAGGGGCTACACTCGACCGCCTCTTAGGAAATGAGGCTGGGCAGGTGGTTGATGTGTCAGTGGGGGAGCACTTTGGGACCAGTGACCATAACTCTATTAGTTTCAAGATAGTTATGGAAAAGGATAGGACTGATCCTCGAGTTGAAGTCCTAAATTGGGGGAAGGCTGATTTTGATGGCATCAGACTGGAACTCTCAAAAGTTGAATGGGAGAGGCTGTTTACAGGTAAAGGGACGTCTGGCAAGTGGGAGGCTTTTAAAAGTGATATAGGAAGAGTTCAGGGCTGGCATGTTCCTGTTAGATGGAAGGGCAAGGCTGGAATGTTTAGGGAACCTTGGTTGACGAGGGATATTGAGGGTTTGGTCAAGACAAAGAAGGAGGCATATGTCAGGTATAGGCAGCTGGGATCAAGCGAGTCCCTCAATGAGTATAGGGGATGTAGGAGTACACTTAAGAAGGAAATTAGGAGGGCGAAAAGGGGCCATGAAATTTCCTGGCAGATAAGATAAAGGAGAATCCTAAAAGATTCTATAAGTATAATAAGAGTAAAAGGGTAGCTAGGGAGAGAGTAGGTCCCCTTAAGGATCAGTGTGGTAATCTATGTGTGGAGCCACGGGAAATGGGCAAGGTCTTAAATGAATACTTCTCGTCTGTATTTACCGTGGAGAAGATCATGGACGCTAGTGAGTTCAAGGGAGGGAACAGCGATGTCCGAGATCATATCAACATTACAAAGGAGGAGGTGTTGGAGGTTTTGAAGCGCATTAAGGTGGATAAATCCCCAGGGCCTGACCAGGTGTATCCTAGGATGCTATGGGAAGCAAGGGAGGAGATTGCTGGGGCCATGGCAGAGATTTTTGTATCATCATTAGCAACGGGTGAGGTACCGGGAAACTGGAGGATAGCTAATGTTGTGCCTTTATTTAAGAAAGGCAGCAGGGATAAGCTAGGGAACTACAGGCCGGTGAGCCTTACATCAGTGGTGGGAAAGTTAGTGGAAGGGATTCTGAGAGACAGGATTTATATGCATTTGGAAAGGCAAGGTCTGATTAGGGATAGTCAGCATGGCTTTGTGCATGGGAAATCATGTCTCACAAATTTGATTGAGTTTTTTGAGGAGATGACCAAGAGGATTGACAAGGGCAGGGCGGTGGACGTTGTCTACATGGACTTTAGCAAGGCCTTTGACAAGGTCCCGCATGGTAGGCTGGTCCAGAAGGTTCGAACACATGGGATCCAGGGTGAGCTAGCCAATTGGATACAAAATTGGCTTGGTGATAGGAGGCAGAGGGTGGTAGTGGACGGTTGTTTTTCAGATTGGAGGCCGGTGACCAGTGGTGTGCCGCAGGGATCGGTGCTGGGCCCTCTGTTGTTTGTCATATATATTAATGACTTGGATGTGAATGTAGGGGGCATGATTAGTAAGTTTGCAGATGACACCAAAATTGGTGGTATAGTGGACAGTGAAGAAGGTTGACTAAGGTTACAACAGGATATCGATCAACTGGGAATGTGGGCAAGGGATTGGCAAATGGAATTTAATGCAGACAAGTGCGAAGTGATGCATTTTAGGAAGTTAAACCAGGGCAGGACATATACAATGAATGGCAGGGCCCTGGGGAATGTTGTTGTTGAGCAGAGATACCTTGGGGTGCAAGTACATTGTTCCCTGAAAGTGGCAACACAGGTAGACAGGGTGGTGGAGAAGGCATATGGCATGCTTGCCTTCATCGGCCAAGGCATTGAGTACAAGAGTTGAGACATCATGTTACAGTTGTACATAACGTTGGTTAGGCCGCATTTGGAGTACTGTGTGCAGTTCTGGTCACCGCACTACAGGAAAGATGTGATTAAGCTAGAGAGGGTGCAGAAAAGATTCACAAGGATGTGGCCTGGTTTGAAGGGCTTGAGTTATAAAGAGAGATTGGATAGGCTGGGTCTATTTTCCCTGGAGCGAAGGAGGCTGAGAGGGGACATGATAAAGGTATATAAAATTATGAGAGGCATAGATAGGGTAGATAGCCAGAGTCTGTTTCCCATGGTAGGGGTGACTAAAACTAGAGGGCATAGATTTAAGGTGAGAGGGAGGAGGTTTAAAGGGGATCATAGGGGTAAATTTTTCACACAAAGAATAGTGGGTATCTGGAATGAGCTGCCTGAGGAGGTGGTGGAGGCAGGATCAGCAGCGACATTTAAGAAGCATCTGGACAGGTACTTGAATGAGCAAGGCATAGAGGGATATGGAAATAATGCAGGCAGGTGGGATTACTATAGATAGGCATTATGGTTGGCACGGACGCATGGACCGAAGGGCCTGTTTTTATGCAGTACGACTCTATGACTTGTCAGAACAGCATTCAAGCACATATCAGAATTTCCTGCCCTTTCTGTCTCTGATTTTCTAACCTATAATTTTATTGGTAGAAAATCACGGCAGCAAATGCACATTTCCAATTCGCGCTGCCAGAGGGCAAGGTTTCCCTGTGTGGACTCTTAAAGTTGCCTCTGTAGAGTCTTATTAATAGGGAAAATATTTATCAAAATACATTTTTATTACCTTTTGGTAACTAATTTTTATGGGAGAGTAAGAAAGGAAAGTATTTGCATCTATTTATCATGTTTATCATCCTCAGGACATCCCCAAGCACTTTGCAGCCAATGAATTACTTTAGAAATATAGTCGCCATTTCTTCATAGGCAAACACAGCAGCCAATTTGTGCACAGCAAAGAGGCACAAATACCAAATTAGATAAATGAAGTTAATTTGTTTTGCTTGTGTAGGTTGAGGGTTGAATGCTGACCAGCAGACCAGAAGAATTCCCCTGCAACAGCCCCCCACTCCCCACTCTTTTTATGGATATCGCCATGGGATCTTTTACATCCGTCTGATTAATCAAATGGGACCTTGCTTTAACATCTCACTTCAGACAATACAGAACTCCTTCAGTACTGCACGGAAGTGATAACTAGATTCTGTGCTCAAGTCCTGGAGTGTGGTGTTAACCCTCGACCTTCTGACTGACAAACTGACACTTGTAATTAGGGATTTAATCCAGTATGATTGTTGTTTCAAACAGGAAGCCAGTTTTTGCGATTCATAAGCTTTTGTAAATGAGACTCAATTAAACTGAATTTTTTTTTAGCAGTTTACTCGCAAGCTAAACCATCTTTGGTACTGTTCTCAACATTTTCACCTGATGCTTTGGGAATGTGAGGAAGAACAAGAAAATGTCTTTGGACCCATCAAAACCTCTCTCTGTAGTTTTCTAATTCTCTCAGTTTAGAATCAAGCTTGAACCTCAGTTGTCAGAGGGTTGGCCTCCAGGAGTGGAGCTGGCTAATTGGCAACCTCCTTTGTGAAGTGGAGGCAGTGAAGGCATGTCTGGCATGACATGCTCAGTGAATATGGGCCCTGGTCATACAGAAGCTGCATAATTTTCTTTGCCTGATACGGAAATCTGCTTCTACATTTTTTCTTTAGCTTTTAAATAATTAAGAAGAAATTCTAGTTGTATCCAGGGACTAAAATTATGTTGTGTTATTCAGCAGTATTGCACTGTACTTGTGTCCTTTTTTTTAATTCTCAGGTCGAAACGACACCTACAACTCCGCAATTTATTGATCACAATATTTATAAATGGGATATTAATGGCACTGGAAAGCTGCTGAAAGTCAAAGGAGTGATTAGCCAGCCTCGCAAAGCACAGTGTACTGACTACACCACCATCAGACAAGAAATCTACCTCTTGCAGAATACACATGCCACTCACTTCCAGTTCTCCCTCAACTGGTCACTAATCCTACCGACAGGCAACACAACACAGGTCAACAGAGCAAACTTGCGCTATTACAAATGCTATGTCAGTGAGCTTCAACGTGTGAATATTACTCCAGTTATTGTGCTGTATCACCCCACTCTTGAGGATCAGAGGCTGCCTTCAGTGTTAGAGGACAATGGGGGCTGGATGAACCCAGAAACTGTTCAGGCTTTTGTGGAATATGCCAGGTTATGTTTCAGGCAGCTGGGAAACGAAGTGAAATTTTGGATAACGATGAGTGAGCCAAATGGCATAAAACATTTATTAGGATACAAAACAAACTTCACCATGGTAGGCCACAATTTAATCAAAGCACATGCTTTAGTCTGGCATCTCTATAACAACGAGTTTCGCATGACACAAAATGGACAGGTCTCTGTTTCTCTTCATGCTGATTGGGTGGACCCAGCTGACCCTTTCTCTAGGAATGACATAGAAGCTGCTGCCAGGACTTTAGAGTTTGATATTGGTTGGTTTGCAGAGCCTATTTTTGGTAATGGGGACTACCCTTTCATCATGCGAGACTGGCAGAGCCAAAGGCAAAACGTTGGATGGCACGATTCTCATTTGCCCTACTTTACCAATGAAGAGAAGGAGCTGATACGTGGCTCTGGTGATTTTGTGGCACTGAACCACTACACAACTCACATTGTACACCTGGAAGGCCAAGCTGAAGCCCAGACTGGGTACGAGTTCAAAGTGCAGCACCTGAAAGACACTACCTGGCTGGCATCACCAGATGGAAAAGCAGTTGTGCCAGGGGGTTTACGTAAACTCTTAAGGTGGATAAAATCAAAATATGGCAATGTTCCAATCTATATCACATCGAATGGAATTGATGACGATTCACCCTCCAAAGACAAGTTACGAGTTTACTACATTCAAAGTTACATTAATGAAGTTTTGAAAGGTAAGCCATTCTGAGTCATATCTAACAAATGTACAAGTTTTGAGGGATGTTTAGTGTTTGTGCTGCCTACCATTTGGAAAAAAGTCTTTATCAGTGCTCCCATATCATTATCAGATCTTTCCTCTATATCCCATATTTTTCCTTCATTTTATAGTCATAGGATCATGCATGGCACAAGGAAGGCCATTCAGCCCATTGAGTCCATGCCAGCTCTCCATGGAGCCATCCAGTCAGTTCCAATCCCCCACTTGATCCCTGTAGATCAGCAAGTTTATTTCCTTCAAGCGGCCATCCAATTTCCTGTTGAACTCATTGATTGTCTTTGCTTCCAACACCCTTATGGGCAGCGAGTTCCAGGTCATTACCACCCGCTACATAAAAAATCTCTTCCTCATATTCCGCCTTCAATCTGTGTCCCCTACACCTTGTAATACCAGTTAATGGAAACAGTTTTTCCTTGTCTAACTTATCCAAGCCTGTCATGATCTTGTACACTTGTATTACATCTCCCTCAAATCTCCTTTGCTCAAAGGAGAACAACCAACTTTTCCAAACTAACCTTGTAATCAAAATCCCCCATTCCTGGAACCGTTCTGGTAAATCCCCTCGACAGCCTCTCAGGGACCCTCACGTCCTTCCTAAAGTGTGGTGACCAGAACTGGTGGACACAATACTTCAGTTGGAGCCTAACCAGAGCTTTATAAAGGTTCAGCATAACTTCCCTGCTGTTATACTTAATGCCTTTATTTATGAAACCCAAGATCCCATATGCTTTACCAACCACTCTCTCAATATATAATATATAATAAATAAAAACAAGAAATGCCGGAAATACTCAGCAGGTCTCACAGCATCTGTGCAGAGAGAAGCAGAGTTAACGTTTCAGGTCAGAGACCCTTCTTCAGAACTGACAAATATTAGAAATGTAAAAGGTTTTAAGCAAGTAAAGTGGGGGCGGGGCAAGAGATAACAAAGGTGAAGGTGTTGATAGGACAGGGTCACAGAGAATAACTGACCAGAAGGTCATGGAACAAAGACGAATGGTATGTTAATGGTGTGCTGAAAGACAGTGTTAGTACAGAGAGGGTGTGAATGATTGTAAAGCACAGAGCACTCCAAGTACAAACATAAAAAAACGAAACAAAACAGTGGGTAAGCACAGTGAAAACAAACTAAACAAACTGAAAAACCTAAAATAAAATAACCAAATAAAAAAGGAAAAAGAGAAAAAAAGAAAAAATAGCTAAACATAAAAATGGGGACCCGTCATGCTCTGAAATTATTGAACTCAATGTTCACTCCGTAAGGCTGTAGTGTGCCAAATCGGTAAATAAGGTGCTGTTCCTCGAGCTTGCGTTGATGTACATTGGAACACTGCAGCAATCCCAGGACAGAGATGTGAGCATGAGAGCAGGGGGGAGATGTGTTGAATTGGCCAGCAACCGGAAGCTCGGGGTCATGCTTACGGACTGAGCGGTGGTGTTCCGCAAAGTGGTCACCCAGTCTGCGTTTGGTCTCCCCAATGTAGAGGAGACCACATTGTGAGCAGCGAATACCATATACTAAATTGAAAGAAGTACAAGTAAATCGCTGCTTCACCTGAAAGGAGTGTTTGGGGCTTTGAATAGTGAGGAGAGAGGAGGTAAATGAGCAGGTATTGCACCTCCTGCGATTGCAGGGGAAGGTGACGTGGGAAAGGGGACGAGGTGGTGGGGGTAATGGAGGAGTGGACGAGGGTGTCGGGGAGGGAACGATCCCTTCGGAGTGCTGACAGGGGAAGGGAGGAGAAGCTCCATTTGGTAGTGGCATCACGCTGGATGTGGTGGAAGTGGCGGAGGATGATCCTTTGGATGTGGAGGCTGATGGGGTGGAAAGTGAGGACAAGGGGAACCCTGTCGCGGTTCTGGGAGGGAGGGGAAGGGGTGAGGGTAGAGGTGTGGGAAATGGGCCGGACATAGTTGAGGGCCCTGTCAATCACAGTGGGGGGGAATCCTCGGTTGAGGAAAAAGGAAGACACTGTCATGGAAGGTAGCATCATCAGAGCAGATGCGTCAGAGATGGAGAAACTGGGAGAATGGAATGGAGTCCAAACAGGAGGCAGGGTGTGATGAAGTGTAGTCGAGGTAGCTGTGGGAGTCGGTGGGCGTATAATGAATATTCATAGACAGCCTGTCCCCAGAGATGGAGACAGAGAAGTTGAGGAAGGGAAGGGAAGTGTCGGTGATGGACCATGTGAAGGTGAAAGAAGGGTGGAAATTAGAAGCAAAGTTAATAAAGTTTTCTAGTTCCAGGCGGGAGCAGGAAATGGCACCGATACAGTCATCAATGTACCGGAAAAAGAGTTGGGGGAGGGGGCCTGAGTAGGACTGGAACAAGGAATGTTCGACAGATCCCACAAAAAGACAGGCAGATCTAGGACCCATGCGGGTACCCATAATAAACCTTTTACTTGAAGGCAGTGAGTGGAGTTGAAGGAGAAGTTGTTTAATGTGAGAACAAGTTCAGCCAGGTGGAGGAGGGTAGTGGTGGATGGGACAAAAACAAGAAATGCTGGAATCACTCAGCAGGTCTGGCAGCATCTGTGGAAAGAGAAGCAGAGTTAACGTTTCGGGTCAGTGACCCTTCTTCTTGAGTTCCGAAGAAGGGTCACTGACCCGAAACGTTAACTCTGCTTCTCTTTCCACAGATGCTGCCAGACCTGCTGAGTGATTCCAGCATTTCTTGTTTTTGTTTCAGATTTCCAGCATCCGCAGTATTTTGCTTTTATTTTAGTGGTGGATGGGGACTGGTTGGGCCTTCCTTGTTCAAGGAAAAAGCGGAGAGCCCTCAAACCATCCTGGTGGGGGATGGAGGTGTAGAGAGCTTGGACGTCCATAGTGAAGAGGAGGTAGTTAGGGCCAGGAAACTGGAAATTGTCAAAATGACATGGGCGTCAGAAGAGTCACGGATGTAGGTGGGAAGAGAGTGGACCAGGGGAGAAAAGATAGAGTCAAGATAGAAAGAAATAAGTTCAGTGGGGCAGGAACAGGTTGAAACAATGGGTCTGCCAGGACAGTCCTGTTTGTGGATTTTGGGAAGGAGCTAGAAGCGAGCTGTCCGGGTTGCGGGACTGAGTTTGGAAGCTGTAGAGGGAAGATCTCCAGAGGAGATGAGATCAGTGACAGTGACACTCTCTCAATATGTCCTGCCACCTTCAAAATCTATGCACATGCACTCCCAGGTCCCTCTGTTCCTGCACACTCTTTAGAACTGTGCCATTGAGTATATATTTCCTCTCCCTATTCCTTCTGCAAAAATGCACCTCACACTTGTCAGTATTAAATTCCATCTGCTACCTCTCTGCCCATTCTGCTAGCCTATTTATATCCTGTTGCGGACGGTTCATATCACCCTCACTGTTTGCCACACCGCCAAGTTTGGTATCATTGGCACATTTTGAAATTCTACTCTCTATTCCAAGATCCAAGTCATTTATGTATAACAAACAAAACAGTGGGCCCAGCACTGTCTACCATCCTCCAGTCAGGAAAACCACCATTTACCAAGACTCGCTGTATATTGTCCTTAAGCCAATTTTTTTAAATCCAAGCTGACACTGACCCTCCTATTCCATGAGTCTCAATTTTGTTAAAAAGCATTTCATGTGGTACTTTATCAAACACTTCCTTAAAATCCATATAGCCAACATCCACCACATTCTCTTCATCAACCTCCTCTGTTGCTTCATCAAAAAATTCAATTCAATTAGTCAAACATGATCTCCCTTTTACAAATCCATGCTGGCTCTTCTTAATTAACTCGAACTCCTCCAAGCGTCTGTTGATTATTTTCCCTGTTTATTGTTTCTAAAACCTTACCCACCACTGATGTTAAACTGGCCTGTAGTTGGTAGGACAGTCCTTACACCCTTTCTTGAATAGGTGTCACATTTGCCACTATCCAATCATCTGGCACATCCCCCATATCCAGGGAAGATTGGCAAGCCCTTCGCTATCTCCAACCCCACTTCTCTTAGTGGCCTGGGGTGCAAGCCATCCAGATCAGGTGACTTATCTGGTGACCAGGTGACCCTAAACATAGCCAACCTGTTTAGTACCTCCCTCCTCTCAATTTTTACCCTATCCACATTGCCTCTACTCTCTCCGATTCTACCAATATTTTGTCAGATTCCACTACCTTAGTGAACACTAATACAAAGTACCAAAGCACCTCTAGCGTATATTACCATCTTTGTCCCTAATAGGCCCCACTCCACCTCTCACTACCTGCTTACGATTTACATGTTCCCTTTAATATTGACTGCTATTCTATTCTCATGTTCTCTCTTTGCCAATCTTATTTTCCTCTTCAGCTCCCCTCTCACTTTTTGTATATGGTGTGGTTCTCACTTGAAGAATTCACCTGGCATGCATCATACACCCTCTTTTTTTGTTTCATCATAATCTCTATCTCCTTCATCATTCAAGAGACCCTCTTTTTGGTTCTCTTACCTTTTGCCCTTGTTGGAATGTACCTAGCCTTTACCTGAAGCATCTCTTCCTTAAAGATAACCCATTGTTCCGATAGAGCTCTTCCTATCAGTCATTTTACCCTAGCTAGATCCCTTCTCATCCCATTGAAATTAGCCCTCTTCCAATCTAGACGTTCTACCTTATTCTGTTCCTTGCTTTTCTGTTGCATATAATACAATGATCACTCTTACCCATGTGTTCCCCAACAGACACTTGATCCACTTGGCACACCTCAGTTCCCAGCACTAGATCCAGCAATGCCTCCTTTCTAGTTAGGCTGAGAACATACTGATCAAGGAAGTTCGCCTGAACACATTTCAGAAATTCTACTCCTTCCTTAGCCTTTACTCTAAAATTATCCCAATTGATATTTGGGTAATTAATGTCCCCCAATATCAACCACAAGAATACAAGAACGTAAGAATTAGGAGCAGGAGTAGGCCATTCCCCTTGAGCCTGCTCTCCCATTTAATAAGATCATGGCTGATCTGATTGTGGCTTCAACTCCACTTTCCTGTCTGCGCCCACAACCCTTAACTGCCTTGTTGATCAAAAATCTATCTAACTCAGCCTTGAAGAACTTCAATGACCCAACCTCTACTGTACTCTGAGAAAGAGAATTCCATAGACTAATGACCATCTGAGAGAAAAATGTTCTCCTCATTTGAGCTTTAAGTGGGAGACCCCTAATTTTTAAATGTGTCCCCTAGTTCTAGACTCCCCAAAAGGCAAGTCGGTGGCGTAATGGTATTGTCACTGGGCTAGTAACCCAGAGACCTTGGGTATTGTTCTGGGGACATGGGTTCGATCCCACCACAGCAGAAGGTGGGATTAGAATTCAATTAATAAAACAAAATCTGGAATTAAAAAGCTAGTCTAACGGTGGCCATGAAACCAGTGGCGATTGTTGTAAAAACCGGTATGGTTCACTAATGTCCTTTAGGGAAGGAAATCTGCTGATCTCACCTGATCTGACCTACATGTGACTCCAGATCCACAACAATGTGATTGACTCTTACATGCCCTCTGAAATGGCCTTGCAAGCCACTCAGTTGTATCTAACCTCTACGAAGTCAATAAAAAGGAATGAAACTGGACGGACCACCCGGCATCAACCTAGGCACCGGAAACGACAATGGCAAACCCAACCCTGTCGACCCTGCAAAGTCCTCCTCACTAACATCTGGGGGCTTGTGCCAAAGTTGGGAGATCTGTCCCACAGACTAGTCAAGCAACAGCCTGACATAGTCATAATCACAGAATCATACCTGACAGACAATGTCCCAGACACTGCCATCACTATCCTCGGGTATGCCCTGTCCCACCTGCAGGACAGACCCAGCAGAGGTGGCGGCACAGTGGTATACAGGCAGGAGGGAGTTGCACTGGGAGTCCTCAACATCGACTCCGGATCCCATGAAGTCTCATGTCATCAGGTCAAACACAGGCAAGTAAACCTCCCGCAGATTACCACCTACCGCCCTCCCTCAGCTGATGACTCAGTACTCCTCCATGTTGAACAGCACTTGGAGGAAGCATTGAGGGTGGCAAGGGCGCAGAATGTTCTCTGGGTGGGGGACTTCAATGTCTATCACCAAGAGTGGCTTGGTAGCACCACTACTGTCCAAGTCCTAAAGGACATAGCTGCTAGACTGGGTCTGCGGCAGGTGGTGAGGGAAAAACATACTTGACCTCGTCCTCACCAATCTGCCTGCCACAGATGCATCTGTCCATGACAGTATTGGTAGGAGTGACCACCCCACAGTCCTTGTGGAGACAAAGTCAAGCCTTCACATTGAGGATACCGTCCATCATGTTGTGTGGCACAATCACATGCTAAATGGGATAGATTTCAAACAGATCTAGCAATGCAAAACTGGGCATCCATGAGGCACTGTGGGCCATCAACAGCAGCAGTACTGTACTCAACAACAATTTGTGACCTCATGTCCCCCACCCAACCATTACCATCAAGCCAGGAGACCAACCCTGATTCAATGAAGAGTGCAGGAGGGCATGCCAGGAGCTGCACCAGGCATTCCTCAAAATGAGGTGTCAACCTGGGTGAAGCTACAACACAGGACTACTTGCGTGCCAAACTGCGTAAGCAGCATGCGATAGACAGAGCTAAGTGATCCCATAACCAACGGATTAGATCTAAGCTCTGCAGTCCTACCACATCCAGCCGTGAATGGTGGTGGACAATTAAATAACTAACTGGAGGAGGTGGCTCCACAAATATCCCCATCCTCAATGATGGGGGAACCCAGCACGTCAGTGCGAAAGATAAGACTGAAGCATTCGCAACAATCTTCAGCCAGATGATTGATCTCTGCCTCCTCCTGAAGTCCCCAGCATCACAGATGCCAGACTTCAGCCAATTCGATTCGCTCTGCGTGATATCAAGAAACGACTGAAGGCACTGGATACTGCAAAAGCTATGCGCCCTGACAATATTCCGGCAATAGTACTGAAGACCTGTGCTCCAGAACTTGCTGCGCCCCTAGTCAAGCATTTCCAGTACAACTACAACACTGGCATCTACCCGGCAATGTGGAAAATTGCCCAGGTATGTCCTGTACACAAAAAGCAGGACAAGTCCAACCCGGCCAATTACCGCCCCATCAGTCTACTCTCAATCACCAGTAAAGTGATGAAAGGTGTGGTCGACAGTGCTATCAAGCGGCACTTGCTCAGCAATAACCTGCTCAGTGACACTCAGTTTGGGTTCTGCCAGGGCCACCCAGCTCCTGATCTCATTACAGCCTTGGTTCAAACATGGACAGAAGAGCTGAACTCAAGAGGTGAGGTGAGGTGAGAGTGATTGCCCTTGACATCAAGGCAGCATTTGACCGGGAATGGCATCAATGAGCCCTCGCAAAACTGGAGTCAATGGGAATCAGGGGGAAAACTCTCCACTGGTTGGAGTCATACGTAACGCAAAGGAAGATGGTTGTGGTTGTTGGAGGTCAATCATCTGAGCTCCAGGACATCACTGTAGGAGTTTCTCAGGTTAGTGTCCTAGGCCCAACCATCTTCAGCTGCTTCATCAATGACCTTCCTTCAATCATAAGGTCAGAAATAGGGATGTTCGCTGATGATTGCACAATGTTCAGCACCATTCGCAACCCCGATCCCCCACTATCAATGTCCTAGGGGCTACCATTGACCAGAAACTGAACTGGAGTAGCCATATAAATATTGTGGCTACAAGAGCAGATCAGAGGCTAGGAATCCTGCGGTGAGTAACTCACCTCCTGACTCCCCAAAGCCTGTCCACCATCTACAAGGCACAAATCAGGAGTGTGATGGAATACTCTCCACTTGCCTGGATGGGTGCAGCACCAACAGCAATCAAGAAGCTCAACACCATCCAGGACAAAGCAGCCCGCTTGATTGGCACCCCATCCACAAACATTCACTCCTCCACCACAGACGCACAATGGCAGCAGTGTGTACCATCTACAAGATGCACTGCAGCAACACACCAAGGCTCCTTAGACAGCGCCTTCAAAACCCGCAACCTCTACCAACTAGAAGGACAAGGACAGCAAATACATGGGAACACCACCACCTGCAAGTTCTCCTCCAAGTCACACACCATCCTGACTTGGAACTATATCACCGTTCCTTCACTGTTGCTGGGTCAAAATCCTGGAACTCCCTTCCTAACAGCACTGTGGGTGTACCTACCCGACATGGACTGCAGCGGTTCAAAAACGCAGCTCACTACCATCTTCTCAAGGGCAATTAGGGATGGGCAATAAATGCTGGCCTAGCCAGCGATGCCCACATCCCATAAATGAAAAAAAAAATCCTCTTAGCATCCACCCTGTCAACTCCCCTCAGGATCTGATATGCTTCAATAAGATTACCTCTCATTCTTCCAAACTCCAATGAATATAGGCCCAACCTGCTCAACCTTTCCTCATAAGATAACCCGTTCATCCCAGGAATCAGTCAAATGAACCTTCTCTCAACTGCTTCTAATGCAATTATATTCTTTCTATGTAAAGAGACCAAACCTGTACACAGTACTCCAGATGCGGTCTGACTAAGGCCCTGTACAGCTGTACAGTTTCCTACTTGATTCCCCTTGCAATAAACAACAACATTACATTTGCCTTCCTAATCACTTGCTGTACCTGCATACTAACTTTTTGTGATTCATGTACCAGGACATCCAGACCCCTCTGTACTGTAAAGTTTTGCAGTCTCTATTCAAATAATATACGTTTTTTTATTCTTCCTGCCAAAGTGAACAAGTTCACATTTTCCCATGTTATATTCCAATGCCAAATTTTTGACCACTCACTTAACCTATCTAAATCCCTTTGTAGACTCTTTATGTCTTCTTGACAGCTTACTTTCCTACCTATCTTTGTGTCATCAGCAAGTTTAGCAACCGTACATTTGGTCCCTTAATCCAAGTCAATGATATAGATTGTAAATGGTTACAGCCCCAGCACTGATCCCTGTGGCACTCCACTAGTAATGACTTGCCAACCCGAAAATGACCCATTTATTCCTATGCTCTGCTTCCTGTTAGCTAACCAATCCTCTATCTATGCTAATATGTTACCCCCTACACCATGAGCTCTTATTTTGTGTAGTAACCTTTGGTGTGGCACCTTATCGATTGCCTTTTGGAAATTCAAGTACACCACATCTCGGTTCACCTTTATCCGCCCTGCTTGTTACATCCTCAAAGAACTCTCATAACTCTAATAAACTCATCAAACCACTCTATAGTTCTTACACATCTCTGCTTTCCCTGCAGATTTGCTCCTCTATCTCTCTCTTACTATTTGGAGGCCTATAGAATACCTGTAGTAGCATTATCATCCCCTTTATGCTTCTCAACTCTAACCAAATGGATTCTATCCTTGCCCTCTCAACAACATCCTCCCTTTCCAACACTACAATGTCTTCCATAATCAATACTGCCACCCCACCTCCCTTTTCTCCTTCTCTGTCTTTTCTGAACACTTCGTATCCTTGTATATTAAGCGTCCAGTCCTCGCCATTTTTCCATTATTGCCACTACATCATATTCCCACACTGTTATTTGTGCTTATGGCTCACCAACCTTATTCACCATACTTTGTGCATTTACACACATGTGTAATAATCCAGTCTTTGCTTTCCTTGTAGTCCTTCTCAATTTGCTCCCATCTAATACGGAACTCTTCCCTCTCGAGTACTGTCTAACACTCTCAGATTATGCATTTTATTCCTCTTTTCTATTTTAATATGCTGGTTCCCATACCCCAGCCAAGTTAGTTTAAACCCTCCCCAATCACACTAGTGAATCTCCCTGTGAGGACTTTGGTCCCAGTCCTGTTAAGGTGCAACCTGTCCCTTTTGAATAGGTGCCTTCTGCCCCAGTCTGGTCCCAATGCCCCAAGAATCTGAAGCCCTCCCTCCTGCAGCATGCTTCAAGCAACACATTGATCCTCCCTATCTTCTTATTTCTACTCTTGATATCGCGTAACACTGGGAGTAGAAACATAGAAAATAGGAGCAGGAGTAGGCCATTCGGCCCTTCGAGCTTGCTCCGCCATTCATTATGATCATGGCTGATCATCCAACTCAGTAGCCTGTTCCCGCTTTTGCCCCATACCCTTTGATCCCTTTAGACGCAAGAGCTATATCTAACTCCTTCTTGAAAACATACAATGTTTGGCCTCAACTGCTTTCTGTGGTAACGAATTCCACAGGCTTACCACTCTCTGGGTGAAGACATTTCTCCTCAGTCCTGAATAGTTTATCCCATATCCTTAGACTATGACCCTTTATTCTGGACTCCCCCACCATCGGGAACATCCTTCCTGCATTTACCCTGTCAAGTCCTGTTAGAATTTTATAGGTTTCTATGAGATCCCCCCTCACTCTTCTGAACTCCAGCGAATATAATCCTAACCGACTCAATCTCTCCTCATACGTCAGTCCTGCCATCCCAGGAATCAGTCTGGTAAACCTTCGCTGCACTCCCTCTATAGCAAAAACATCCTTCCTTAGATAAGGAGTCCAAAACTGCACACAATATTCCAGGTGTGGCCTCACCAAGGCCCTGTATAATTGCAGCAAGACATCCCTACTCCTGTACTTGAATCCTCTCGCTATGAAGGCCAACATACCATTTGCCTTTTTTACCGCCTGTTGCATCTGCATGCTTACCTTCAGCGACTGGTATACGAGAACATCCAGGTCTTGCTGCATATTGCCCTCTCTCAGTTTATAGCCGTTCAGATAATAATCTGCCTTCCTGTGTTTGCTACCAAAGTGGATAACCTCACATTTATCCACATTATACTACATCTGCCATGCATTTGCCCACTCACTCAGCTTGTCCAAGTCACCCTTAAGCCCCTCTGCATCCACCTCACAACTCACCCTCCCACGCAGTTTTGTGTCATCTGCAAATTTGGAGATATTACATTTAGTTCCCTCCTCTAAATCATTAATGTATATTGTGACTAGCTGGGGTCCTAGCACCAATCCCTGCGGTACCCCACTAGTCACTGCCTGCCATTCGGATAAAGACCCATTTATCCCTACTCTTTGTTTCCTGTCCACCAACCAATTTTCTATCCATCGCAATACAGTACCCCCAATCCCATGTGCTTTAAATTTACATGCTAATCTCTTATGTGGGACTACCTTCGAGTTCCTACTCTTTAACTTCCTCCCTAACTCCTGAAAATCTGACCATAGGATCTCAATACTTGCCCTTACTATGTCATTCGTACCGATGTGTACCACAACCTCTGGCTCACTCACTTCATCCTACTGAATATCCTGCACCCTCTCCATGATGTCCTTTACCCTGGCACCAGGGAGGCAAAACACTATGTGGGACTCACAGTAATGGTTACAGAAATGCCTATCTGTCCCCCTGACTGTGGAATCACCGAAAACAACGGAATTTCTGCACTTTGCTGCTTCCTCCTATACGGTCCCTTGCCCATTGGTGCCATGGTCTGGATTAAAGGCCTGCTACCTGAACCGAACCTGATGGGACCTGACAACATGTGTCGGGTTTGGGTCGGGTCGGGTCGAGTTGGGTTGCTCTTCTAGGTTCAGCTTTCGGGCTCGGGTCGGGTCGGGCCTTTTGTTCTGCTGGGAAGTTGAGTTTAGTAAGTGTCAAAAGTTGAAAAGCCTGCCTGAGCTAGGAGTCTGGGATGTCAAGGAGGGAAACCCTGAGTCTGCGCAGTGAGCGTCTCTTTTGTTGCTTATCTGCACAAACTGAAAAAGTGAAAAACAGATTCGGAATCAGAAGATAGGTAAAGTGAACATTCTAGTGGTCGGGTCGGGCTCGGCTTGGGTTGGGCACAGGAAAAAATGGAAGGACTCGGGCCGGGTCGGGCTTGGGTTGGGCTCGGGTCCGATGTGGTTCTGTCGGGTTCGGGTTGGGGTTTTTCTCCTGACCTGAGCAGGGCTTTAGTCTGGACTGCACTCCTTCAAGATGTTGTCACTCCCAGCAGTCTCCAAAGCTGATTACCTGTTTGAGAGTAGCACACAGAAATTTCTTTGAGAGAAAATAATATCTCTCAAAAGAGTTGTGAATCTTTGGAATTCTCTACCCCAGAAGGTTGTGGAGGCTGCATCGTTGAATATATTTAAGGCTGTGATAGACAAATTTTTGGTCTGTCGGGGGAATCAAGGGATATGGTGAGCAGGCAGGAAAGTCGAGTTGAAGCCTAAGATAAGCCTAAGATCAGCCATGATTATACTGAGCGGCAGAGCAGGCTCGACGGGCTATATGGTCTACTCCTGCTCGTATTTCTTGTGTAGTTGTGTTCTTGTCACATCTTTGGGACGCAGCTTTGGCGGGGGCATGAAACATGCAGTAGCAGATCAGCCGCCTGTTATGCACTGTGCTTAATTTTCTTTCCCGTGACTTCAGTTGGGTGGGGCATTTAACGGCAAGGCAAGACAGTTTATAAATTTAAATTAATGCCCTTTCTCACAAATGTTTTAACCATAGTTGTGGACATCATGAAATTTATGCTATTCATTATCATTCAATTTATTTTCTAGCCTTAAAACTGGATGGAGTAAATATCTGTGGATATTTTGCTTGGGCCTTAAGAGATATTGATGAACCAAACTATGGCCTCTACAGTTCCAATCGAGCAGCTAAACTCTCTGTTGAATATTACAGGAGAATTGTGGATAATAGTGGATTTCCTACATCAAAAACCATCAGTACAAATTGCTATCAAGACATATATTCTTCTGCAGAATGTAATCCTTTGTACTTAAGAAAACAGTTACTGATTTTTGTATTCTGCACTTTCAGTGTTTTTACTGCAACTGTGTTTTTAATTATTTATTATTCTACAAAAAGATGCAGAAAATATAAGTAAAACAATCTATATAAAGAAATATAAACTTGTGAGGAAGGGGGTCATTTATCATGTAACAGCAGTGATATTTAAAGTAATGTTCTGTCTGGTCAATACTGAGCATTAGCTTTCAGTTCTAACCTTCCTTTTCTTTCTGAAAAATGTTTGACACTCCTGTCCTGAAGGCAGTGACTCAAATTTGCATTCATTCAATATTTAACATGACTGAGTCTGGACAGTGAGTGCATACTTAACCGTGGAGGAATATCACAGTTGAGCCCAATCTTGTCTTCACCCTACAGCCACACACACAAAATGAGGTCATTTTTGACTTTGTGCTTTGGGTAATAGTGAATCAGCAGCCCATTTTACCTTTTCCCTCATTTTAATTTCCATTGAAGTCAATAAAAATTGGGAAAGACGTAACATGGCCTGCTGATTCACTATTGCCCATTTTACACTACTGCACCAAGCCAAAATGACCCCACACTCTCTTCAGCACTACATAGTCAGGAGCAGGAAATCTCCTCCCTCATAGAAGGCTAACTGTGGCTTTCAAATGAACAACTTGCTTAATATCAGCTAACTCAGGACAGACTAGAGATCAAATGTGAATATCTCCTAATCTGCATGGCCCAGTAGTACAACAGGAAATGAATTTCACCAATGAGCCATTGGTCATTGGTCAACCTTTTGATCTAAAGTTTGAATTAAATTTGATGACAATTATGAATATAGTATGAAACCACTTTGAGCACAGCACAGACAGGAATGCAACTTAACCGTAAACTTTCCTCTGTAGTGCTCTGCATGGGAGCACATATCAGAAATTCGGGTGTACACCCAATTCGTGTCTCCACTTTTTCTGTCATCCATTCTTTTCAATATATGAGATACAGTGGGCCTGTGAATCAGGTGTGCTCCCAGATTTCCAATATGTGTTCCCAGTAAGGGAAGCTCCACATCAGAAGTACTAAAGACAATAACTTGCCTCTTTGCTTATTCCAAGAAAACAATGGGCTAGAAATATGGGGAGGCTGCTCTACAGAAGTGCGGTAGAGCAGATCTCCAGGCTGCCTATGAAGCCTTCTATAGATCCTGGCCCAAATTGTGGGAGTGGTGTCCTAACCATACATAGGGCGAGCTACCAGCACCAGTAAGGGAGCATCAGCAACATTTGTCCCTGGTCTTTGGACATGAGGGCTCTGGCAGATAGGGAGAAACTGTTCCCAATGGTGGAAGGGTCGAGAACCAGAGGACATTGATTTAAGGTGAATGACAAAAGAACCAAAGGCGACATGAGGAAATATTTTCTATGCAGTGTGTGATTAGGATTTGGAATGCAGTGCCTGCAAGTGTAGTGGAGGTTGATTCAATCATGGCTATCAAAAGAGAATTGGATAATTATCTGAAAAGAAGAAATTTACAGGGCGATGTGGACAGGGCTGGGGAGTGGGACGAGCTGAGTTGCTGTTGCAGAGAGCCGACACGGAATCAATGGGCCCAATGCCCTGCTTCTGTGATGTAAACATTCTATGATTCTCTAGTTCTCCCGTTACTGTATTAATCATTAGAAATGTACAGAAAGACTACCCATTCATTTAGTGCATCAACCATGCTGCAATGTGGGATAATAAGATATGAGCTTCCTTCTGAGGTTTCTCATCTGATCAGTCCTCTGTATTGGGCAGGCTGCCAAGAGTGAGCATTAACTGATTGGAGAGAGAGAAAATGAGAGCGAGTCAGCCTTGTTCACACGTAAGTGCTTTCTGGTGGCTGATTATTGAGGGAGGGTTTGAAGTAGATACATTTTTCTAGTCTGATGCCGGTGAATGAGCTGCAGTGCAGCAGAGCATCAAAGAAAGGATCAAGACATAACGCATATATCAGAAATTTACTGGGAAATATATACTGTTATATGAAAAGTGATTGGCATTCTGATGCTTGTGTAGATTCACTAGTACTCGAGAGCAAAGTCTTCAACTTTACACAAAATATTTATTTTGTTTGCTCCCATTTCAGTTTGTTTTTAAAAATGTTGGTAACAATAGTATTGTTTAGTTTAACAATCCACATCTTTACAAATGTGAGTCTATTGAGTCTGCCAATCATCTCATTTTCAGGATCTACTTCAGATTAGGTAATGAAAAGATTTTTATTCTAGGTTGTTTAGACAACTCTGCATTGTCCTGTAATGGAAAAATGTAAAACAGACATCTGCAAACAAAATTATGTTTGTCCTTTAGTATCCTTTTTCTATTGACTCCTATCAAGTGTATATTCCTGATAAATGTTACACACTTGATGGAAGTGCATTATCATTTGAAGAGACAGAGAAAACTCAGACACAGGCAGCTCTCAAAAAAGTCTGGAAACCAGGTGAAGTTTAAAGATTCTGACACCACAGGGTATCATTTTAAATAGAAATGAAAAGAGCTTAAAATTTATTTTTAGATGTGCATATTTTTGTGAGTGTTGTACAGTTTGGTTATTATTCATTGTAATGATGAGTGTGCTATTTGTAAATAAAGCATGCAGTAAATTTATCTTTGTAAAAGACGCATGTGACAAACTTTAATTACTGAAAAGTGCTCATTAATTAAAAAGTGCAGCAGCAGACATTGCCATCTGTTCTCTTAGCTAATTTCTTTGAATTGGTTATCAGGTTGCTAATTGACTTGTGACTTATGACTACTTGATTGTGCAAGGCATCCAATGTAACTATGGATTTCCCAGCAGTCATAATTTGTTTTTTAAGTATTGACTACCAACAGCAGCACTGAGACCATTGGGTAATATTGTGTTGCAAAAGACATATTGTGTCATAGCCAACCTCCACCCCCCACTTCAGGAAGACTCTGTCAGAGGCTGGGACTGGACCAAAATTATATAAATGGCCTCCAGGCTGAATCATCTTTCGGAGTCATGGGTGCATCTTTGTGTTAAAAGTGTGCCCCAATTCTGTAAACTTGGAACATTTAAGCTTGGTACAAGAATGGGTGAGTTAATATGGTTTTATATGTAATAGGACAGAAAATGTTAACAGCACATTTATACAAACACTACAGATGAACAAGAGCACTTCAATTACTGTTTTAGCAAGCAATGTTGAAAGTACTTTTTTTATATGGGGAACTTGACAGCAAGAGAGGAGGTGGCAAGGGATGGTTTATAAAACCATCTAGGTTGTGTTGGTATTTTTTTTACTAAGAGCCACCTAGTCTAATATCAAATTCCGGCTTGCTCCTCATAACTTTCAATTTTTCTCTTTTTGAAGTGACTATTACATTCCCTTTTAAAAGAATTCATAGGCATTGGCCGAGATTTTATTTGGATGACAGGGGTCTCAGCCATCGGCTAAAGCCCCGTGTCGCCTCTTCTGGGGAAGGCACTCTGCATTACATATCAATTAGGCATTGAAGTGGACAGCGGCGACCTTCCCTGGGATTAAGGACCCTGGCGACGGAAGTCCCGCCTGCTGAGAGCTGCCAACCAATCAGAGGCTGGCAGCACTTTTACTGAGCAGTGTCACTGCGGAGGTGATGGCTGCTGCTGGTACTGGACCCAGGCCCGTCAAGGGTGGTGTAGGGGGGGATTGTCAGCAAGGGCAGGAGGGTTGGCTCTTAGCATACCACCCCCCTTCCCGATGCCGAGTCTCCTGATCAGGCACTGTGCCTTTTAACGAGGCCCCCCCCACCCCCCTCCCCAGGGAGCTGGCACGCATCCCGTATGGGTTTGCTTGGCATGTTCCCCGTGCAGTGACAGGCCCGCCTGCCGCTAGACTAATACTGGCGGTGGTGGGAGCAGGCCCTTAATTGGGCATTAATTGCCCATTTGAGGGCTGCAATTGACAGCAGGGCAGGAAGGCCATCCACAGGCCTCCCACCCCAAACTTAACTTGGATAGAGGCAGGAAGGTAACGGGGTCCTCCCCCCCCCGCCACCATTCCACCCAATTATATGCTCTCCCCACCTCCAAACTCGCCACAGGGGACAGCATAAAATTCCCCCCATTGTTTCAACAACATTTTGTGGCAGAAACTTTCATATACTAAGAACATGTAGAGAAAGATTACTGGACTCTGGGAACTTTTTAGAAATAGGTTTAGAGCCATAAAAGGGTTATTTTTAAAATCAGTTTGATTAGAGTATAAAAAAAGTATGAGGTGATTACAGGAATACTACCCCGTGGTCCCTAATTTCTTCCCTCTTTTTCTAGAAGGAAATGATTAAATAGGATACAGTTCCAGATGTTAGTACTCTTGATACCTCCTGCACATGGCTGATATTTATAAGGTAAATGTACTGATCCCACACTTCCAATGAGGTGAAGAGGTATAGTGTGGAGAATTGGCACTACAGTGTTGCAGACATATCTTGTTCAAGCTGGGAAAGCAGATTCTGTGAAATTATCCAAGTATTCAAATGGCAGGTCAACTCTTGCCTTAGAAGGTTGCGGGTTCAGGTTTTACTTCAGGGACCTGAGTTCATAATCTAGGCTGACACCTCAGTGCAGTATTGAGGTAGTGCTGCACTGTCTGAGGTACTGTCTTTTGGATGAGATGTTAAACCAAGGGCTCATCTTCCCTCTCACAAGTGATATATATGAAAGATCCCATGGCCCTATTTGAAGAAGAGCAGGAATGTTGTCTTGGCATCATAGGCAACATTTATTCCCTGACGAGCATCACTAGATTATCTGGTCATTTATTTAATTGCTGTTTGCGGCGCCTTGCTGTGTGCAATTTGGCTGTCACGTTTCCTACATTACAACAGCGACTGCACTTCAAAAGTATCATCTTTGATAGTAAAATGCTTTGGGCTGTCCCAAGGTTGTGAAAGATGCTATATAAATGCAAGTGTTTATCTTTTTAGAAACATAGAAAATAGGAGCAGGAGTAGGCCATTCGGCCCTTCAGGCCTGCTCCACCATTCAAAAAAGATCATCTAATTCAGTACCCTATTCCCACTTTCTCCCCATATCCCTTGATCCCGTTGGCATTAAGAAATATATCTATCTCCTACTTGAATATATTTAATGACTTGACCTCCACTGCGGTCGAGAATTCCACAGGTTCACCACCCTCTGAGTGAAGAAATTTCTCTTCATCTCGGTTTTAAATGGCATACCCCGTATCCTGAGACTGTGACCCCTGGTTCTGGACTCCCCAGCCATCGGGAACATCCTCCCTGAATCTTGCCTGTCTAGTCGTTAGAATTTTATGGGTTTCTATGAGATCCCCTTTCATTCTTCTAAATTCTAGTGAATATAGGCAAAGTCGACCCAATCTTTCCTCAAACGTCAATCCTACCATCCCAAAAATCAGCCTAGTAAATCTTTGCACTCCCTCCATGGCAAGAACATCCTTCCTCAGATAAGACCAAAACTGAACACAATACTCCAGATATGGTCTCACCAAGGCCCTGTATAACTGCAGTAAGGCATCTTTGCTCCTGTACTCAAATCCTCTTGCAATGAAGGCCAACATACCATTCACCTTCCTAACTGCTTGCTGCACCTGAATGCTTGCTTTCAGCGACTGGTGTATGAGGACACCCAGATCTCGTTGCACCTCCCCCTTTCCCAATCTATCACCATTCAGATATTAATCTGCCTTTCTGTTTTTACAACCAAAGTGGATAACCTCACATTTATTCACTTTATACTGCAGCTGCCATGCATTTGCCCACTCACCCAACTTGTCCAAATCACATTGGCGCCTCTTTGTATCCTCCTCACAGCTCACATTCCCCCCCCCCCCCAAGCCCCACCCCCAGCTTTGTGTCATCTGCAAACTTGGAAATGTTACATTTAGCTCCCTCACCCAAGTCAATATATATTGTGAATAGCTGGGGCCCAAGCACTGATCCCTGTGGTACGCCACTAGTCACTGCCTGCCACCCGGAAAAAGACCCATTTATTCCTACTCTCTATTTCCTGTCTGTCAACCAATTCTCTATCCATGCCAGTATATTACCCCCAATCGCATGTGCTTTAACTTTGCACTCTAACCTCTTGTGTGGGACTTCATCAAAAGCCTTCAGAAAATCGAAATACACCATATCCACAGGTTCGCCCTTATCTATTCTACTAGATACATCCTCAAAAAACTCCAGTAGATTTGTTAAACATGATTTCCCTCTCGTAAACCTATGCTGATTTTGTCCAATCCTATTTATGCTTTCCAGGTGTTCTTCTATCACATCCTTTATAATACTCTAGCATTTTCCCCACTACTGATATAAGGCTAACTGGTCTGTAATTCCCTGTTTTTTCTCTCGCTCCTTTTTTAAATAGTGGGGTTACATTTTCCAACCTCCAGTCTGTAGGAACTGCTCCAGAGTCTATAGAATTTTGGAAGATGACCACCAATGCATCCACTATTTCCAGGGCCACTTCCTTTAGTACTCTGGGATGTAGATTATTAGGCCCTGGGGATTTGTCAGCCTTTAACCCCATTAACTTCCCGAGCACTATTTCTTTTTACTAATACTGATTTCCTTCAGTTCCTCCCTCTCATTAGATCCTTGGTTCCCTAACATTTCTGGGAGATTATTTGTGTCTTCCTTAGTGAAGACAGAACCAAAGTATGTGTTTAATTGTTCTGCCATTTCTTTGTTCCCCATTATAATTTCCCCTGTTTCTGACTGTAAGGGGCCTACATTTGTCTTCACTAATCCTTTTCTCTTCACATATTTATAGAAGCTTTTACAGTCGGTTTTTATGTAACCCGCAAGTTTACTCTCATACTCCATTTTCCCCTGCTTAATCAACCTCTTTGTCCTCCTTTGCTGAATTCTAAACTGCTCCCAATCCTCAAACTTGCTGCTTTTTCTGACAATTTTACATGCCTCCTCTTTGGATCTAATACTATCCCTAATTTCTTTTGTAAGCCATGGTTGAGCCACCATTCCCGTTTTATTTTTTGCGCCAGACAGGAATGAATAATTGTTGTCATTCATGCACACATTCTTTAAATATTATCCATTGCCAATCCACCGTCAAGCCTTTTAGTAATGTTCCTCAATCTACCATAGCCAACTCGCAACTCATACCTTCGTAGTTTCCTTTATTTAGATTCAGGACCCTAGTTTCGGATGCAACTACTTCCCTCTCCATCTTAATGAAGAATTCGGTCATGTTATGGTCGCTCCTCCCCAAGGAACTTACTTGTTGTTGTGGTTTCTCTCTTCAGTCTGTCCTGTGCCTCCTCTTTTTCTTCTTTCAGTAGGAACTGGTGGGTGGTATGACAGGAAAAGGAGCCACCAGTGACAGCTGGCTGTATTTGGGTAGCTGTTGCAGGGAAAATATGGCCATCAATGATCCACTTCCTATCTCCTCTCCTAATCATTTGTGCTTCCTCTATCACATTATCTTCCACTTTCCCACTAATTCCTCCATATCACACCCTCTTCACCTTTTGTAGTACTTACTCAACCCCTACATCCTCCTTGCTCTACTGTCACCCACCTCACCTTAAACCACCCATTCAATCCTTTTCCAGTTGCTCCCAACTCATTGTTATCCAGCTGATGCACATTTATCATAAACATGGAAATGTGATTTGCCATGTGTTATGTCATTGTGTACAGTATACCTCTGAAGAGATCAAGTGGCATTCCAGTAAATGTGAAGACAGCAACAAAATCTTCCATGCGAGCAGTAATACTAAGAAGCCCTTATTTATATGATGTAATCTTTATTAGTGCATTTCATAATGATGAGGAAAAAATAAACTTTTTGTACAAGACATAATGAAAACTTTAACCAGAAATATTTTTAAATGTATCAATTTCTCACTCTAAATATTAGATAAACATATTTACAGTCAACAAAAATCCAGCAAATGAGGTAAAAATATGAGGTATAAATAGTTACATCCTTAAATAAAATTCCTGGTCCTACTGAATCCCAATCAGTGGCATAATACTATGTTGAAAATATGGCCTAAGTACAGCCACTTGACTCATGCACATATAAAGTGACTACACTCATCAAGGATATGATTGTGATAAGTATGTGGCATTGACATAGCATTTTTTCTCTATTGTTTACGAGTAATTGCACCTCGTGCATTGCATATGAAAATAATACTGTGAAAATTATAATGTGCTTTAAAACATGCCCAGTATAACAGTAAAGGAGTACAATGAAGACTGTATTCTCCTCAGAGAAGTTCTCAATAAGCTTCCAGTACAAATTCCTGTATTTACTAATCCAGAGTGAGCAATAAGTTACTTTAATGCATAATTACTTTTTGAAACACATATTTCCATGTTGGCAGGAGGGAGGGTCCAAAGACTTGGTGAAACAATCTATTCTATTTATACATGCATATTATTTTCAGCTCTGTTGTTCTTCTCAACTATTTCCATCATAGGTATAGTCAAGCTACAACTGTGTCAAAGAAAATCTGACCTCACCAAAGGTCATTGTGAAATTGGCCTCATTGTGCAAACACCCGGCTTGCAATAGCAAAACCTGCTTAAAATTCTATGGCAAGATTTGGGATACAAGTGCCAGGAATATCTGCTAGTCAGCCAGGCATCACAGCTGAATGTTAAAGGCTTAAAATATAGATACGGAATATATATATTTATATTTTATACTTCATTTATATCTTTATTATCTACATATATAAAATAAAAATGCAGATGCTTCTCAGAAGCATTTATTCCTTGGACTGTGCAAAGCACAGGTTAAAATTCTGTGTAGATTTATGGATCGCAACTTGTATATATGAGGCCCACCATAATTACCTGGACCCTAGGCTTGCAGACCACTGAGTTAACATGGATAAATTAAAACAGTGACTTTCTGAATAGCTCCAGATGCATGGTCTTACACAAATCGATCCAGCAACGGGCCCAGGAATTATGGAAAGATTGAATCAGGACACAATGGAAGAGACTGCAATATTATAAAAGCTTGCTGTGGGTAATGCTGGTCAGCACCACTCTATCTGCAACCTAGAGGAACACCATGGCAATCAGTACAGTACTGTTGGACCCTTGGCAGAGGTAGCACTCAAGACAAGGATTTTACAAATGTCTTTGCTGGAGAGGAAGCCAATTGCCATTTAACCACCATTTTGTCCATTCTATTTCGGCCTCGAAATGGTTTCCCTGTTCCTTTTACAAATGCACCCCTTCCAATAAAGGCTCTTCCATTTCAGATTTTGGTTTCAGGTCCCTCTGCATTTATAGGTTGAAGTGAGTTTCTGATTCTACCAACATCTGCTGCACAGAGATATCCAAAGGCTTTGTTGTACCATTCTGGAGTCCGACCCCTAAAGAAATGAACACATTTGGATATTAGTGTGGTCCATTCCCACAGACTGAGTCAAGCATCTATGTATAAAACATACTGCCAGTCTGCAGAAGTTAATTTATGCGTTTGCAGCATCTGTACCTGTCCACATGGATAGACCATAAATAACCAATGCATATTACATTCCAGCATACCACCATCAGCATAGGAGAAAAACGAAACTTTAATTTTCTGAAAGGAAGATTTTTGCCTTTTTTAACCACAAGAATATCTGCTGCTTTAATATGTCACTGAAAAAAGGCGCACAGCACTGATGAGGAAAAAAAAAAATACTGGAAATGCACAAATTTGTCTGTACATAATAAAGACAGACAGGTTCACATTTTGGGTACATTTCATCCCCAAAGTTCTAATGAAGAGCATGACCAGAAATACTGACCTATTTTCTTCTATCAGATGCTGATTCATTAGCTGTGTATTTCCAGCAGTTTCAGTATCTCGTTCACTTAGCTAGTAATGCTACATTCAATAATAGATTGTTGACAGTTACAAAGCAGTAATTCAATAGTGCAGTACAATGAAATCATTAATCAGTTGAGTGGAGCTTGAGCAGTTTATGAATATCAGCAGAATTACAACACTGAATTACTGCCTTGAAACTCACTGCCTGACATTTTTCCTTGCATTGTCTTTTTGAGATTTCTTACTATGAAGTACTGAGCAACCTCAGTACAAGAGGCATGTGATGAAGATGAAAAGCTGATAACATGACAGTGAGGTAGGATCTAGCACACACAATCACAGAAGGAGGCCATTCGGCCCATTGTGTTTGCACTGGCTCTCCCTATGACCAATTCAACTAGTGCCTTTCCCCTGCCTTCACATTTCAAGTATTAGAAAAAAAATAGTATTTATATAATCTTTTCTTTGTTATAGTGTCAGCTGTGGCTCAGTTGGTCGCATTCTTGCCTCGGAGTCAGAAGGTTGTGGATTCAGGTCCCAATCCAGGATTTAGGGATAAAACTCTGGACTGACACTGGAGGGAGTGCGGCACTACTGGAGGTGCCGTCTTTTGGATGAGGCATTAAACCGAGGCTCTGTCTGCCCTCTCAGGTGGATGTAAAAGATCCCATGGCATTATTTCAAAGAAGAACAGAGGAATTATCCCACTTTTCCTATTTATCCCTCAATCAACATCATAAAAAACAGATTATCTGGTCATTATCACGTTGCTGTTTGTGGGAGTTTGCCGTGCGCAAATTGGTTGCTGCATTTCCTGTATTACAACAGTGACTGCACTTCAAAAAGTACTTCATTGGCTATAAAGCACATTGAGACATCCAGTGGTTATGAAAGGCGCTATATAAATGCAAGTCTGTCCTTCTTTAGTCGTATCAGGGTATTTTTGTGATTTTTAAAAAAATTTCCAGCTGCAATGAGCATAATTAATAGATAGTAAACTGTGTAGAATCTGTTACACTCATGCAATCCTCCCTACCCAATTTTCCTTTGTGTGTTGTTTGCAGATGATCCTTTACGCCTAATTGTAAGAAACAAATCTTCCCCTATAGATTTGAATGTCTTTTTTAAAATCAAGATGATAATTCCATATGATATCAGGCAACAATGATCAAACCTCATTTTCTTGGGATAAATTTTCAACCAAGTATTACTTTGAAGATATATGTGAAACGAAACCAGCAACATATAACATTTATCTTTCTAGCTATAGAAAGATACCTTTTCCAATAAATTCTAAACCTTTTTTAAAAAGCTGGATTGTTAGCTATCTTTTACTTGGAATGATCTCATTCATTGTTCTTTCTTACATAAAGAGAGGAAGAACCAGAGACAAAAGGAGAAAATATGGGAAAGCCATACAAACAGACAGGCAGGGAGAGACACACACACACAAACACAGGGCTGAATTTTGTTGAGCTTCCGAAGTCAGGCTCCAGTGCTGGTAGGGGCTGGAAGATTGCTGAGACAGTGGCTGGCTATGGAGCCCGACACCAGGATTGCCAGGCCCGATCTTCCCAGCAGTGGCGAGGCTACGTGGCGGCACTCACCCGCCAACCACCCACCCCCCCCCCCGGCCGTCGCTTGGCGACGGGGCCCAACTTTAAATATTTAAATAAACGACATGAACAAATTAACATACCTTTTGCTGCGACCTTACCGGCTGTCCGGGATCACTCGTGCGCCTTCATTTTCCCGTCCAGGGAAAGCTGGTGCCACTGTGGTAGGGAAGGGGGAATCTTAGGATTTTTAGTGCAGTGGGGGGTGGGGGGGAAGGCGAAAGTGGTCAAAGCTGCATGTGTAGTGTGGGGGAGCGGGGGAGGGGAAGAAGGGGTGACCTCTGCACCATGTGCAGTTGGGGGACAGCAGCAGGGGCGAGGTCACATATTAAATACAAGTGTTTTTGGAGGTGGGGGGGAAATGGGGCAGCCATTAATTTTCTTTGTATTGGGGGTGGGTACGGGCCAAAAATCAATTCAGTGTTTTGGGGGTGGGGGAGGTAACAGGCTTCAACTGTGCAGGTCTGGCAGCCCGTTAAAAATGGCACCAACGCCTGCGTACAGGCATCTGACTCTGTTGCTGGCGTCGTGTTTGGAGGGGTGGACCGCCCAGCCTATGCAGGTGAGACACCACGCGCTAGATCGCAGAGGCATGGTGGCGCAAGGGCTGCCATTTTTTTCGCCTGCTGGTGAGAAAAAAAACTAGTCCACACAGTGGAAAAAGAATTGAAAACTGACAGAAAGATTAGAGAATGAGAACTGGCAGGCAGACAGACTTTGTTTTACTTTTCTCCATAAGCAAAGCCAAAGGAGATTAATGCGATATAAATATTTTTTTTTTCTGGAAAGAGATTGGGGAGTTCTTTAAGAACAAAGCTGTCCTCTTAAGACTTTTCTTCCCCTTTGTTACTGTAGGCAAATGTTAAAATTTAAAACACAGATTAACAAAAGAGTGCCTGGAGTACAAGAGCTCATTTACCTCAGATCAGCTCTGCTGATGTGAGTCATTCTGGATTTTCCAGAGCCACATGGCTCAATCAGATACTGACTGTCCATGACCATGGCTCGGACGCCACCCACCAAATGTGCATCATCGTGTTCTATGGAAATGGCCACCAGCGCACACGTTCCCTTTGGTAAATCTGTCCTCCACGTTCTGAAAGAGCCAAAGACAAAAAACAATAGAAAGTTATTCTATCCCGAGTTTACAAGGGCAAAGTAGAAACATAATATTCACAGCACAGGGTTGAATAAGGGAAGGACCTCATCAGAATGACTGAAACTCATGGTGGTCACAAAGGAAAAATCTAATCAGTTGAATGGAAAATACAGCTTATCTAAGTAAACACAAGATTCAAGAACACTAAGTATTTTATTGTGGTTTCACTGAATGTTAAAATGTCTAAACTATTAATAACGTGTGAACGTTTGTCATGTATCTTGGTTAGAATCACCACAGTACTGTGGTACATTTCATGCACCAGTTCTTGGCCGTGATGTTCTTCAGCAACAAACCAATTCTATTGTGGATTGCCTATGCTTTGTTCCTGATGTTTGTGAGAATGAAGTCAAGGAACTCGCATGAGCAATGGTGATATCCTTGGTGATACAAGCACTTTGCATTATTGGATGATTTGCATTTGGGGACCCTGGGCCACATTTCTGCAAAAATTATACTAAACCATGTTTGAATACAATGTCATTATTTTATCTAAAATTCCTGTCCTTTCAGTTGTCAAAAATGTAGATGCAAGTTAAATGAGACATTCGATTACTTTTTGTTTTACATACATCTATTTTTTTACTTAAAATTCCTGAAGACAGAAATTATGGCCCTTTAGTATTTGTATTGAAATATAAGAGTGACATTTTCACTAGCTGGTGTTCTTAATATTTGCAAATGGTATACTAGCAAAGAGACCTCCGTCTGCTCTAGCATCTGCTGCATTCATAGCATCTCCCTGCTGAAGATGCAAGCCAACTATTTGGATTAATTTCTTCAGGTAAAGCTACGTTATCAGATCCCAGAGCATTACACATTTATCACGCTATGTGATAACACTGGCTCTGGCAAAAAGTTTGTTTCCAATAACACTGAATTTTCCATGAAAAGCAGTCTCAACCTGGTATACTGGAAAAATTCAAAAACAATAACCTCATATTCCCCAGAAAGCACACATATCTCAGACGTAGGAACCAATGAAAGAAAAAAAGGGGAAACGCGATTTTGATTAAATTCATGGGGAATTTCAGGCAACATGATTTAAAGGAAGGAAAATTAGATGGAACTTCCAAGAGCAATAGAGTTGTGGAATGAGTAACAAGAAGACACTGAAGCATGGTTTTCCCCTTCCCAAAAATGGCTACATTTCTGGAAAGAGAAAGGACTGAGGAAAATGATAAGTTGGTGTGAATAAAAGAACAATTTTACACACTAGTGGCAGATTACTGGTGAATGACTCATTTTGGGATCATTGCAACAAGAGAAGGTCATTTAGCCCCTTGAGCGCGTTCCACCATTCAATGAGATCATGGCTGATCTGTGACTCAACTCCACATATCCCTCTTCATCCCGTATCCCTTAATATCTTCGGTTAACAGACATCTATCAATATCAGATTTAAAATGTACAATTGATCTAGCATCGTGCCATCTGCAAAAGAGAGTTACAAACTTCTACCATGCTTTGTGTGTATAAGTGTTTCCTAATTTCACTCCTGAAAGGTCTGGCTCTAATCTTTAGACTATGCCACCTAGTTCTAGATACCCCAACCAGCGGGAATTGTTTCTCTCTATCCTATCTGTTTCTCTTATTATCTTGAAAACTTCAATTAAATCACTCCTAAAACCCTCTAAATTCCAGGGAATCCTAGTTTGTGTAATCGCTTCTCATAATTTAATCTCTCCCACTGATCTTCTGTCATGTTATCCATTAACAGAGTTGCACAGTTTACTGTGGACAGTCTCATTACATTGAAGTCAGCCTTATTTAAATGTAGAATTTTATTAACTGTTTCATGTTTCTTTCTTTCAATCATTCATTGAACTTAATCATATTATGATCACTATTAGATAAATAATAGGGCGGCGCAGTGGTTAGCACCGCAGCCTCACAGCTCCAGCGACCCTGGTTCAATTCTGGGTACTGCCTGTGTGGAGTTTGCAAGTTCTCCCTGTGTCTGCGTGGGTTTCCTCCGGGTGCTCCGGTTTCCTCCCACATGCCAAAGACTTGCAGGTTGGTAGGTTAATTGGCCATTATAAATTGCCACTAGTATAGGTAGGTGGTAGGGAAATAGGGGAACAGGTGGGGATGTGGTAGGAATATGGAATTAGTGTAGGATTAGTATAAATGGGTGGTTGATGGCCAGCACAGACTCGGTGGGCCGAAGGGCCTGTTTCAGTGCTGTATCTCTAAACTAAAAAAACTAAAAATACTCACACATGGTTAAGGCTGGTATTTAAATCAGCCATGATCTTATCAAATGACAGAGCAGGCTCGAGGGGCCGAATGGCCTACTCCTGCTCCTAATTTGTATGGCTGTACGTATGCTCATATTACTAATATGGCATGTCCCCTTGTTGGTTCAAGGACATATTGTTGCAGAAACTATCCTGAACACACTTAAGAAATTCACTACCTTTCTGGCATGTGCTGGTCTGCTTATCCTAATCTACATGAAAATTAAAAATCCCTCATTAAAACCACCCTACTTTTTCTACAGGCTGGTCTAATGTCTGCAGTTAACTATCCAACCACTTCACAGCTGTTACCAAGGGGCTTATACACAAATCCCATTACAGCCTTAAATCCTTTTCCATTTCTTAATTCTACCCATAAAGTCTCCACTGTCTGCTTACCTCTCGTTATATCCTGTTTTATCACTGAAGTAATTTCATCCTTAATCACTAAGGTTATTCTTCTCTACCATTTTCTCTATCTAACCTGGTATATTTAGCTCCCAGTCTTGACTGTCTTGCAGCCATGTCTCAGTAACGGCTACCTGGTCATATCCTCCAAATTGAATTTGCACCTGCATGTATCTGTATAAAGAACGCTTATTTGGGCCACAAACCCTAACCTGACCTGCTCTAATATTTTACACACACATTTCTTATTTTTCTTTGTTTAAAAACGTTACATCTTTTAGTTTACCTGTAGTTCTGAAAGAACAATTTCTGACTGTTAATCTACTCTCTTCTGTCTCACTTGTTTACGAACTTTTATACCACCTTTTCCTCCCGAGCCCTCCCCATTTACAAGTCCAAGTGACCACCCTATTTATTCTTTTAACTAGAACCCTGGTCCCAGCCTGGTTCAGGTGGAGCCTGTCCTGTTCAGTACTGGTGCCACTGCCCCATGAAATGGAAACCCCTCTTTCCCACACCACTCCTTTAGCCATGTGTTCACCTCCCTCATCTGCTTATCACTGCCAATTTGCATGTGGTTTGGGTAATATTGCAGAGATTATAGCCCTTGAGGTCCTGTTCTTTAATTTAGCTTCTAATTCCTGCTACTGTACAAACAGAACATCTTGCCTATTCTTCCCTATGTTGTTAGCCCAACATTGATCACAACAATTGGATCCTCCCCTCCTTCTCCAATATCCTTCCAAGCTTGTTCAAGATATTCCTCACCCTGGCACCAGGGAGGCAGAATACCCTGTAGGACTCTCAATTCTACTTATAAAGGGTGATACCCATCTCCCTAATTATTGAATCCCCCACTCGGGATCCTCATTCTCTCTCTCACCTGGATTCCCCTTATTCTGTACACTAAGGATTACAAAAATCCCATACTGATTCGGTACCTCTCTAAGAGAGGCGGCTGAAGCCAGGAGCAAATTGCCCAGATGCTTCTCCCTTAGCTGTCAGGGTGTTTCCAACTTGCAGTCCAGCTGAATGACTCTGAGCCAGAGAAGTTCAAGATGGAGACATCTATTGTAGATGTGATCACTCGGGAAGTCTCACTGTCTACAAATTCTCTCATACTACAGTCCAGAGACACAAACTGCTCTGCCATGTCTTAGTCTAGATTATTTATATCTACTTTTTAGTTTGTTGCAATTTCTTTTTCTTTATCTTCGCACTTAGGGCTGATTTCTAACAGCACGCCGCTGAGAGCGGTGGCGGACTCAAAAAATGGCAGCTAACACACCGCAGAACCGCCACGATCTCCCACGCGGCAGCTTGTTTAAATAGCTGGGGTGGCCTTCCCCCCTCCCCCACAATCACGTGGAGAGGGCGGGCTGACCACGCCGGCAATGGCGCCAGGTGCCTGTGCATAGGCGTTGGCGCCATTTTTAAAGGACAGCCAGCCCTGCCGGCATATTTAAACTTTTAAGGAGGTATCGGCCCCAAAATTTAGCGAACAAAATTGTAACACCAATTTCCCACTCCCCAATAAAACTTACAGTAAGTATTTACCCTTCTCCCCCAAAATACTTACCTTTGAATTCTGACCTTCCCCCCACCCCCCTGCCCCCAGCTCCTGAGATGGCACAAAGTTGAAAGTTCACCCCTTCCCACCATCCCCCACATTGATGATGCTTATTTGATCCCATCTCCCACCTTCCCCCCACCGTGGAAATCTTCATTCCCCCCTCCCCACCAGTGTCACACCTGCTTTCCCCAGACGGGGAATTGAAGGCATGGGAGTGCCGGCCGCCACTCTGAAGATCGTGGTGGGCTTGGAAGATTGCTGGTAAGTCTATTTAAATTTAGTCATCTCCTTGATTAAAATATTTAGATTCAGTTCCCATTGCCCAGTGGCGGGTGTGGGGGGGGTTTGTCATCATGGAGCCTCGCTGCCACCGGGAGCATCAGGCTGGACCCTCCCAGCATCGGCCTCTGTGGCGGGCCTCTGCTGGAACCATCTTCCTGTCCGCCCCCCCTGCCACGGAGCCCGACGTTGGGGGCTCAGTAAAATCCAGCCCTAACTTGCACTAAGCACTAAAATACGGCACAAAAATTTTAAATGCCGCCTGAAGCTAATACAAACCTAAAAGTATTGGAGGCAAAAAGCAGCATCATCTTCCTTCTCTGCACCAAACCCACCCCTCACCAATTTCCCAACTTTTACACTCCATTTACAAGAGAGCGGCAATTGAGGCTCCGATTACAAGAGGGAGCGGGAAAGAGAAGCGCCGATGACTGTGGTGATCACAGTGATCGTGGCCATAGAGTGGTTCTTCTTTGGCCTCCTTGTCTTGAGAGACGGGTAAGCGCCTGGAGGTGGTCAGAGGTTTGTGAAACAGCGCCTGGAGTGGCTATTAAGGCCAATTCTAGAGTGACAGACTCTTCCACAGGTGCTGCAAATAAAATTGGTTGTCGGGGCTGTTACACAGTTGGCTCTCCCCTTACGCTTCTCTCTTTTTTCCTGCCAACAACTAAGTCTCTTCGACTCGCCACTCTTTAGTCCCACCTTTATGGCTATCCGCCAGCTCTGGCGATCACTGGCAACTGACTCCCACGACATGTGATCAATGTCACAGGACTTCATGTCACATTTGCAGACGTCTTTAAAGCGGAGACATGGACGACCGGTGGGCCTGATACCAGTGACGAGCTTGCTATACAATGTGTCCTTGGGGATCCTACCATCTTCCATGCGGCTCACATGGCCAAGCCATCTCAAGCGCCGCTGGCTCAGTAGGGTGTATATGCTGGGGATGTTGGCTGCCTCGAGGACTTCTGTGTTGGAGATACGGTCCTGCCACCTGATGCCAAGGAGTCTCCGGAGGCAGCGAAGATGGAATGAATTGAGACGTCGCTCTTGGATGACATATGTTGTCCAGGCCTCGCTATCGTAAAGAAAGGTACTGAGGACACAGGCTTGATACACTCGGACTTTTGTGTTCCGTGTCAGTGCGCCATTTTCCACACTCTCTTGGCCAGTCTGGACATAGCAGTGGAAGCCTTTCCCATGCGCTTGTTGATTTCTGCATCGAGAGACAGATTACTGGCGATAGTTGAGCCTAGGTAGGTGAACTCTTGAACCACTTCCAGAGCGTGGTCGCCGATATTGATGGATGGAGCATTTCTGACTTCCTGTCCCATGATGTTCGTTTTCTTGAGGCTGATGGTTAGGCCAAATTCGTTGCAGGCAGCCGCAATCCTGTCAATGAGTCTCTGCAGACACTCTTCTGTGTGGGATGTTAATGCAGCATCGTCAGCAAAGAGGAGTTCCCTGATGAGGACCTTCCATACTTTGGTCTTTGCTCTAAGACGGGCAAGGTTGAACAACCTGCCATCTGATCTTGTGTGGAGAAAAATTCCTTCCTCTGAAGACTTGAATGCATGTGAGAGCAGCAGGGAGAAGAAGATCCCAAACAATGTAGGTGCGAGAACACAGCCCTGTTTCACGTCACTCAGGATAGGAAAGGGATCTGATGAGGCACGCTATGCTGAATTGTGCCTTTAATATTGTCATGGAATGAGGTAATGATACTTAGCAGCTTTGGTGGACACCCGATCTTTGCTAGTAGTCTGAAGAGACCACGTCTGCTGACGAGGTCAAAGGCTTTGGTGAGATCTATGAAAGCATCTGTTGTTCGCATTTCTCCTGTAGCTGGCGAAGGGAGAACAGCATGTCAATGGTGGATCTCTCTGCTCGAAAGCCACACTGTGCCTCAGGGTAGACATGCATTGTTGTAGAAACATTGAGTGGTGATACAACATTTAGACGTCAGTATGTCTAACATCATTGCATGGCAGCGCCATTGCGCGGTGACGTCAGCGCGCGCATGGACAGACCCACACTAGCAAGCTGGCAAGTGTTCAGATGCACTGATGGCGTTGGCGATCACTCTGAGCATTTTCTGCATTGTCAGGTGACACTCTGTATTTACAATGCACTCCATCTATCACTGTTTACTCTTATACATCTTTTTGAGCCACGCCCAAGTTACAAGTGCTCGGTCAACTTCCTGTTCACAGTAATTAGCCCTTGTTCAAGCAATTACTTAAAGCGGATTGACAGTTAACTGCCACTACCAAGTTGTTTCGTCTACGGTTTTTAAAGTTCTAAATTAAATTCAAAATGTTAAACTAAGTTTGAGTTATGCTTACTCACTTCTTACTGGAGAATTCCCACTCTCACCAAATTCCCAACTTTAACATTGTGTGTGTCATTTTCAGATGCTAGTGTCTGGTATATGGTGCATTCTATATTCAAAACTCACCTCAGTGTGACAAAGTCCCTGCTGGGGTGAGGGGCCATGCTGTTCAAGACATACTGGAAAATCTCAGTTTGCTTATCCAGGGATTCTATGATTTTCCACTGGAGAAGGTCATCGTCCCACAGGTGGCGCTCTCGTAGTACCCGATTTAGAACTGCAGAAGGTGGTGCCTCGACTTCAACAGACACCTTCCACAGACGAAGAGGGTGACCATCACCAACCTACAAGAAAAGAAACAGTGACTTTCATTACTCGAGGCACTATATGGAAACTAGCTAGGATTTACAATTTATTCTGTAAGTGAGTGGATAAGTGCATAACCCACAAGCATTAGGTGTTAACCGTGGCTTAGTGGTTAGCACTGAATCAGAAGGTTGTGCATTCAAGCCCCATCTATAGACTTGAGCACAAAATCTAGGCTGACACTCCAGTATCGCACTGAAGGAGTGCTGCATTGTCAGTGGTGCTGTCTTTCAGTGAGACATTAAACTCTCAGGTGAACATAAAATATCCAAGATGCTATTCGAAGAGAGTAGGGGTTCTCCTGATGTCCTGGCCAATATTTATCCCTCATCAGACACCACTAACAGTATATCTGGTCGTTATTGTAACTAGCAGTGTATATAAAAAGGAACAAATGGATGTATTCTATTTAGCTTTTCAAAAAGCATTCAATAAGGTGGCACACAAGAGTTTATTATTTAAATCTAGGGCTCCTGGGATTGGGAAAAATATATTAGCTGGGACTGAAGACTGGTTAGCGGACAGAAAGCAGAGTAGGAATAAATGGGTCATTTTTAGCTGTAATTAGTAGGATACAATTATTTACAATTTATATCAATAACTTAGATGAGGGGACTGAGAGTAATATAGCCAAGTTTACTGATAATATAAACTTAGGAGGGAAGTAAGCTGTGAGGAGGACACAACCAGACTGCAAAAGGGTATAGACTGGTTAAGTGAGTGGACAAGAACATGGCAGATGGAATATAAAGTGAAGAACTGTGAAGTTATCCACTTTGGCACAAAAAATAGAAAAGCAGAATATTTTTTAAATGGTGAGACTGAAAAATGTTGATATTCAGAGGAGCTTGGGTATCCTTGTACACGAATCATAGAAAGTTAACATGCAGGTACGGTTATCAACTCGGAAAGCAAATATTATGTTAGCCTTTATTACAAAAGAATTGGCGTACACGAGCAAAGACAGCTGCTTCTTGGGATGAAGGGATTGTCCTATGAATAGAGACTAGGTCCACATTCCCTAGAGTTTATAAGAATGAAAGGTGATCTCATTGAAATATAAAATTCTTAAGCGGCTTGACAGGTAGATGCTGGAGGATGTTCCCCCCGGATAGGGTGTCTATAATTAGGGGTCACAGTTTAAGAATAAGGGGTCAGCCATTTAGGTGAGGAGAAATTTCTTCACTCAAAGGGTTGTGAATCTTTGAAATTCTGTACCCGAGAGAGCTGTGGATGCTCAGTCATTGAGTACATTCAAGACAGAGATCGATATATTTTTGGATACTAAAGAAGTCAAGAGATATAGTGATAATGCAGGAAGGTGTTGTTGAGGTAGAATATCAGCATGATTTTAGTTAAAGATGGTATAGGCTCAAAGGGCTGAATGGCCTACTCCTAACTCCTATTTCTCATCACATTGCAGTGCACAATTTGGCAACTGCATTTCCTACATTACATGAATTCACTTCAAAAATAATGAATTAGCTTTAAAGCGGTTTGGTACATCCTGAGGTTGTGTAAGGTGCTATATAAGTGCAAGTTCTTTCTTTCAAGTGACAATACCACCAATTATTGCTTCCTCATGAATCTATCAGCAATTCTACGTAACTCAATAAATCACAAAATCAAAAACAGGTAAACCTCAAGTTGCACAATTGAAATAAAACAAAGTGCTAGAAATACATGACCGATCAGTCGACTACTGTAAAGAGAAAAGAGATGGTGTGACATTTCCACTGCTGAAGGGAACACACCCAAAACATTATACCCTGCCCTTTCTCTTTACAGGTGCTGATTGACCTGTTATGTATTTTCAGCATTTTCTGTTTCTTCTGTTGATGAAAGTAGTTGAACTTCGAAAGTGATTAATATGCTTTATGAAGTCAGGAGGAAGCTGTTGTGATAGAATTTCTCAATCGTTATTTCAAAATATATACAAGCTCTGAACTTCCTCGTCATGTGATATAAGTAAAAAGATATCTCACTCAGACAGTAAACAACAGCAGCGCTTCAAGCAAAGTGAACATGCTATGGCCGAGCACTGGACACATGACTGTATATCAATTTCTTTTACACAAATGCCTGCACCTCACCAGCATTAGGAAGAAATCAGTCTGCCCGTTTTACAGTTTTTTTGAAGGATCTGTACCCAAACCATTATGTTTTCTGTTCTCTCTACCAACATTGACTTGCTGTTTGTTTCCAATATTTTCTGTATTTGTTTACCATTATTAGTAAGGTTGTGCCTGGTGTCAATGGACAGATCATGGCTGAACACTAATTTGAACAGCATCTTCACTCTTTCCAACTTGCTATGCTGCTATCTCGTTGATCTCTCCTACTACTGATTGTTCATGACTGAGAGGACAGAAAGACAACCAGCTTGCAGACCTTTTAGCTGACTTTTAGGAGATGCATGAGAGTGATGCAGTTCTATTGTAGCCCTCTCTCCTTCTCTCAGAAGTGGCTTCTTCTCCTCCACTCCATCCCTTTCTTAGAGTGCCTAAGAGATTGAGTCTCATCCTATGGAGAATCATTGTCGTGGTTGGTGTTGGAAAATCCATTTCTAACCACTCCATTGACAATTTGGCCTATGCCACCAGAGCATTACTTAGACATTTCTGCATTTTATTTGCACTTGCATCCACCATCTGTTACCTACAATTTCATATGTAAATTTTTTGATGTTAATACTGATGAGAAACATTAAAATGAAGTACTTATGTATAAATATACCTTTTTGTAAGCAAGTTCAGTGTTATCAGGGCATGGACACGATACCCAGCCCTTAAATTTCTCCTTGGCTTCTTTCTGGAGGTTCTGGATCAGGTTCTCCAAGTAAGTCTGATAATTTGCCCCCTCATCTTCCAGTTGCTTTCCGAGTTCCTCCAGTGTCAGTGGATGGGCATCGGCTTCAATGTAAGAGTTTCGGGACTGCATCATCATATCTTGAGGGATCTGTTCCAAGCAGATAGATAATTGGGTAAAGGTAAGCCACATGAGCACCTTATGTCTTAATGGCTTCACTGTGACAGTCCAGCACATTACTGTGAGCCAGCTGTACCACTAGTCTCTAAAGAAACAGTTCCAGGTTTTCAGCTTTTAGGTAACAAGTGTTTCATTCAATTGTGCAAAATAGACATTAATACCTTAAGAAATGGTAAATTGAAATGCATCGAAGTATAAATTGACTGCTGCTCGCTGATTGAGGTTGCACTTCTATGTTACAGTAGTTCTGAAAACAATTAAATATGAACTAATGAAAACTATTGTGGGTACTTGTGAGTGAACAGAAACCCCTCTGACGTAGCTCAGAGTGGTCAGTATTATCTGACCACAGGAACTATTTGTTTTCAAACTATTTGAATCCAGCTTAGAACAGGAGACTGCTGGGGTGGAGATGGGGATGGAAAAAGACAGATTGCAGCAAATTGATCGGTCGCCACAACTTTGGTAGAAATTCTGTTTACACAATTTATCCAGAGTTTCCGCCAATCTTACAGCAAAATTCTGCTGGACAACCGGGACAACCCTCGAATAAATTATGCATGTCCTTCCAATAATGTGGAGCCCAAAATCTGCACACTGCACTCCAACTATGGTCTTACTAAGGTTTTATATAGATTTTATAGCTTCACTATTATATTTTATGTCTTTTGCCATTATACCCAATATTTCATTACCTTTTTAATAACCTTATCCATGTGAGATGCTGCTTTTAATGTCTTGTGAACCTGAGCCCCAAAATCCTCCTGCTCTTTCACATCAGGCAATTTACTACCAAACTATAATTAATTAAAAAGAACAAAAATGTGCCACTTCACATTTACTGACACTGAATTCCATCTGTTACCTTTCAGTCCATTGAAGTATATTATCACTATCTCCTTGCAGTTTCCTTTGCTCCACAGAGTGGAGCATGGCCGCCTCCACTGAGCTGGCGGCCTCTGCATGTGGAGGGGTGGGTGGGTGGGCCGGTCACTCCGCGAGAGGCAAAATGCTGGTGAGGCTGCAAAATCGCTGCTAATTAGGCCTGAACCAGTGTAACCCATATCTATACGGCGAGCAGCTGATCCGATTCCAAGCCCACCCCGGGAAAGATTCCCACCGGTGGAAATGCATCGGGAAAGCATCCCTAAGTGGCTCTCCTCTACATTCCCAGGTCCCCCACCTCCATGTCAGCTATCACAGCATTGGGAAAATTCAGCCCAGGCAGTCCCAGAATAGAATCCTGTAAGACATCACTACTCTTAACTGCCCTTAACTGCTAATCTCTGATTATTCTCTTCAAACCAAGTCAAATTTGCTATGCTCCCTCTAATTCCATACTCTATAATTTTCCGCAGTAGTCTCCTATATGATACCGTCAAACGCGTTCTAAAAGTTCATATACACTACATCCATAGTATTTTCCCTATCCACCATAACTGTCACCTCCTGAAAGAACTCTATTGCCTTGACTGAGATCAGCTAATGGAGAACAAACTGAGATTTAAAAAAGGTTACTATATAGTAATGAATATTTGGTATTGTATTGTACTTTATTATTTTTATATGATTATGCAGGCCATGCAATACTGATACAGCAATTATCAAAATACGTTCTCTTGAGGTTCTTCAGTTTAGTTGCTCTGAGCAGATGCTCACCTGGAAAATTCTGTTGCATTCTATGATCATCTGGGCCAGCCCCTGTGTTGCTGCAAGGTTCTCATTTAAATCTTTCTGATCAGGTTTACCTGATGCATATTTACGATGCATTACCCTATTGTAATTAAACAGGAAAAGACTGGTTATCAGTTAATAATAAACAGAAAAGATTAAGCATACACAAGCATGGCCTCACAGTGACAGAAGAAGTTGCCTTTTACATTTCCCAATAATAGTTCCAACAGACTACATGTAATTTGCTCTGGGATGCATTTTCCCCAACTTGCTTACTCCCCTTACAGAGGGGAACAACTGTGGGTAAAACTGCCAAGAAAATTAAACTTGTGAAATCTGCCTTTGACCTCCAAAAGTTAATTGAGTGAAAATGCCAGGACACTAATTTGTTGCCACAGCCTGGATGCATGTGTCTATATACATTTGCTGCTTTACTCAGAAAATAAATATACTTTGCTCATTGAATAATTCAATCAGTGAAGGGGAAATGAAAACCTCCAGTCATATTTAGCAGTGATTGGATATATAGAAATGTTAAACTGCATTCGCATATAAAAGCGAAAACCAAGGAATAAAATAATAGTCGGCTCAGCTTATTTTTTTTTAGGTTCTAAATTTAGGTTTACATTTTTTTCAATAACCTTATAGAGTCATAGTCATTTACAGTGTAGAAGGAGGCCATTTGGTCCATCGAGTCCATGCAGAGCAATCCAGTCAGTCCCACTCCCCCGCTCGATCCCACAGCCCTGCAAGTTTATTTCCTTCAAGTGCCCATACAATTTCCTTTTGAAATCATTGATTGTCTCTGCTTTCACCACCCTCATGAGCAGTGAGTTACCTTATATATGTCTTTGATTAATGATTTTTGGGAAGTGACAGATCCACTGTTACTATGATTCATTTTATAAAAGCCAGTCATTTTATTAATGGCTACACTATCTTGATAGTTCTGTTAATTAATTTGTTGTGATGAGCTTCAATAAGACCAGCTCCAGCATTTATATTTGAAAACATTATGCATTATAAGATTTTACACTAAATATGCCATAGCCCTCCCATCCTTATTGTTGCTGATGAGAATGAAAATAGTAAGTATTCCGAAACACAGTTTTTTCCAAAGACTGAGCATAGATTTGCTAAAAGCAGGTTGTGACAAATTTAAGAGTTATTTTCAGCAGTTGATATTGAATAAAGAGAATGCAGTAGATGCAGTTTATATTGATTTTCAGCAGTTGCTCGATTGGATGTCTCACGAGCTTTGAGAGAAAAATTCAAGTGTATAAGAGGAAATTTAGCAGCATAGTTAGCAGCAAAGTGTATACCCCAGAGTTGAGTGCTAATTCTCCTTTTGTTCTCAGTACATGCAGACAATTTGAACTTGAGCATAAGGAAAGCAATCTAGAAATATGCTGATGACACAGAAGCGAAATTTGGCAGACAATGAGAAAGACTATAAAAGATTTCTGGAGGGCATAGGTAGATTAGTGTAACAGATAAATGATGGATGAAATTTAATGTGGATAAGTATGTGATAATATACCTTGTAAGAGAAAGAAACAAGGAATTGGAGTATCCCACTTAATGGAAAATTACTGAAAGGCATGGATGAATAGAGAAACCCAGGGGTTTAAATACATCATTCCCTTTAAGTGAGAGTATAGGTAGATAAGGCCATAAATAAAAACACATTAGAAATTTGGGATTTGTAAATAGGGGCATGGAGAATAACAGTAAAGAATGACAACTTCTTACAAAATATTGCTTAGGCCAAGGTTAGAATGGGTTGAATTTAATAGGCCCTCTGGAGAAGGGCTAGGAAGCGGGGCAGCCCATAGAATTGCAACAGGAGGTGGGGGGGAGGGGGGTGCGTGGAGGGCCCTTCGCCTTCCCGCTGCACTGCAATTTTGTTGCGGGCGGGATAGGCCAAAGACGGATTTCCTGCCCAGAGGCCAATAGAGCCTCTTCCCCCAGTAAGCCAGCAGCTGGGGGGAGGGGGTGGGGGGGGTGGTGGGGGATGCCTCTGCCACGTGGGGAGGTCATGTGGTAAAATGAGGTGACTTCCCTACTGGCTTGGGGGGTGCGGGGGAGAAGGGGGGGAGAAGGGGGGGCCTTCTCTGTGGGTAATATGTGGCCCATGGAAGGCTTCTGCCAGCAAACAACCCACCTCCCTGGACCCCCCATTCCCCTGTGCTGAATGCCCACCCTCCATCCCCCTAACTGGCGCCTGCCGGACTAGTCCCGGTGACCCTGCCTCATTTACCTGTTGTCCTGGGCTCCAGTGCTGGGACTGGGCCCAAGGCCTCTGCAGTACCGACAGTGGCCACTGCTTCTGCTGGCGCTGCCAATACTACTCAGCAGCCAGCCCTCTGATGGGCCGGCAGCTCGTGGAGGCAGGATCTCCGTCCCTTTAAAGGGATGGGGATCCCAGCACCTGACTGTTAACCGGCCTGGCTCTGTTAAATAGAGCTGGGGTGGGGAATGGGGGTTGGTGCTCTGAATGGCTGAGGCAGGATTACTCCGCCTTTTCGTTCCGGAGCCAGGAGCCCCGCTGCACCACAAAATTCACCCAATGTGCAGTTTTGGGCACTATGTTATAAAAGAAAATTAAGACTTTAGAGAGCATTCAGCGTAGATTCACCAGGATATTGCCTGGGATGGAAAACGATAGTTGTGAGGAGAGACTTAAAATACTGAAAGTTTTTTTAAAAATGAAGTATTTTATGGTGTGAATAGAGGAAGACTAGTCTTGGATTCAGGGATGAGGGGTTATCAATTTTTAACTGACTCCAAGAGAATGATGAGACACAACAGGAGCAATTTATTCGCACAGTGGGTTATTGGAGCATAGAATGCTTTGCCACAGGGGATAGTTGACATAGAAATTATTTCAACTTTTAAAGGCAAATTGGATAAGTATTTTGAAGCAGCGGAAGAAATAAGACTAATTGGTGAGAACAGGCAGTCGGATTAGCTTTGTTCACTTGAGCAGAGTTGGCACAGACACAGTGGGCTGAATGCCCTCCTTATGTACTGTAAACTTTGCAATTCTAATCAGATCAAGATTTTATTTTCTGATCTGAAACAGCACATATAAATTCAGATACTTAAACACGTTGACTCAGGATTATGATCATTAGCTACCAATACTGATTCTGAATATGGTACAATGCTTCCTTCCTTAACCTTTAAGTTCATTGTCTAAATCTCACAAGGCTTTAGGTTATTATTGAAGCTTTTACTAACAGCCAGTCTTGTTACTAAACCATTCTGAACTTCTACTATTTATAAATAGTGGCAAAATGTTGAAATTCAGATTCTACCAGTAATACCTAGCAAGCAAGTGGCCTACCTTGGTGAGGAGGATCCTTTCTTAATTAAATTCAGGTGGAAGAGGGAAGGTGCCAAGCAGACAGCGAGGTTCATGGGAGTCATCTGATTTTCTGTTACAGAAGTCACGTCACTAAGGAAACAAAGAAGCGTTTGCAGAACTTCACGGTTTTCATCTGACATCAGCATACTGGCTGCCTGCACTGCCTGCAGGCGCTGCTCTTTGGGAACATCTGCACATCAGAGGGCAACAGACACAGTTAGGAAACAATCAAGAAATAAGAAGTTATCGAATAGTTTAATTCTAAAAACCATTCACATTTAGTAGATTGTCTCAGCCTATAACTGAATTTAACTTTTTATCAAAGAATTACATTAATGTAGATTAATAAGATTCTACAATCAATGTTTTGTTGCTTATGAATCCCCTAACTCTAGTAATGGCCATATACCTACTCTCTCTACTAGCCTCCCTAGCGTTAATAATGAGCGTGAAGAAATAGTATATGGATCATGGTGTACTTTAAGGCATGTTCTTCACTTTTGGGGCTGAATTTTACCAGCCCCTCGACGCTATGGGTCGTGGCAGGGAGGCCTGTAAAATGCTAGCGGGAGCGGTCCGCCACGACCCACGACGCCAAGAAGGCCCCACGTAATATCGCAGGGGCTGTGCAGCGGCACTTCCATATCGGAAGGCCATTAATTTGACAATGCATCGCCACGGAGCACAGAATGCTGATAAAATTCAGCCTTTGGAGATCAGAGTTCTGAATGGAAAGGTAGACAGGGGTTCTTTTTACAAATCCCTGGATGATATTTTATCACATAAAAGGCTGGTTAACAAAATTGAGGCTCATGGAATAGGACGGTCAATGTCAGCTTGGATTTAAAAAAATTGACTTAAGGACATAGTTATTTTCCAGACTGGAGGATGGTAAGACAGTGCTGTTGCCCAAGGGTCAGTACTAGGACCACTGCTTTATTTGATATATATAAATGACTTTGATATTGGAATACAGAGTAAAATTTCAAAATTTGCCAATGATACCAAACTTGGAGTTGTGGCAGACAGTGAGAATGATACCAATCAATTGCAAAAGGACATAGAAAGACTAGCAGAATGGGCAGACGGAATTTAATACAGAGAAGTGGGAGGTGATATATTTTGGCAGAAGGGATAGGGAGAGGCAATATAGACTTAATGGCACTGTGTGTGCAGGGACAGAGGGACGTGGAGGTTCATGTGGATAGACCTTTGAAGGTGGCAGGTATATTGATGGAGTAGTGGAATCTTGGGCTTCATGAATAGAGGTACTGAGTACAAAAGCAGAGAATTTATGCTGAACCTTTATAACGCTCTGGTTAGGCTAGATACTAGAGTATTGCATCCAGTTCTGGTTACCACACTTTTAGGAAAGATGTGACAGTCTTTGAGAGGGTACAAAGGATGATTCCAGGGATGAGGGATTTTTGCTATAAGGTTAGGTTGGAGATGCTGGGGTTGTTCTCCTTGGAGGAAAAGAGATTGAGGGGAGATTTGATAGCGGTGTACAAGATTACGTCAGGTTTAGATAAGGTAGACAATGAAAGGCTGTTCCCATTAGCTGATGGTACAAGATCTAGGTGACACAGATTGAAGATTTTGGGCCAGATATGCGGGGGCGGGGGGTGGGGTGGGGGGCGTTGTGAGGAAGAACTTATTTTACGCAGCAGGTGGTAATGACCTGAAACTTGCTGCCTACAAGGGTGGTGGAAGCAGAGACAACTAACGATTTCAAAAAGAAACTGAATGGCCACTTGAGGGAAATAAACTTGCAGGACTATGGGGACAGAGCAGGGGAATGGGACTGACTGGATTGCTCCAGAGAGCTGGCATGAACTCGATGGGCTGAATGGCCTCCTTCTGTGCCATAATGACTCTGACTGCAACTCTATGATGATTACTGATGGAGGGTGAGGTCTTCCCTAGGTGGCAATAGAATAAATCTTTGCTACTGATGTACAAATTCACAAAACATATTGTTCAAGGGAGGCACCAGCAGACCTGAACATGTGTCACTTGGCCAGGCCTTTCAACGAAAAATTTTTGCATGACTTGTAAGACTAGAGGCAAAATATATACTGAAAAACAAATTAAGTCAATTACAAAATGGGGAAGGGTGAAATTAAATTTTAAGAGAGAACGTTAGTGATTATTGTTCCCATCACTCAGCCACTCCTATTGTTTAATTTTGATTCTCTACCAGTTATCTTCTTCAATGGGCACATTCCTATTTCTGTCAATGACAATAGAAAACCCGTACAACATAGCAGAGTGCACCAATTGAATCTAAGACTCACTCCACTCACTGCTTCCTTGCTGTTTGTATCTCTTCTGCTAATATTTCATTTTTTTCATTCTTGATGCTTCCATTATTTGCCCTTTCTAGTTACAGAGAACCTTTTATTTGTTTCTCTTCACAATGGAGATACTTTACAGTAATAACTAACTACCCTCTTTTGTACTTATAACCTATAATTTTAACTATAAGCTGAGGATGGGAAATCTAGATAAGCATATGAGGGTGAAAGGAATAGAAGGTTATGCTGATAGGGTTAGATGAAGAAGGGTGGAAGGATGATCATTTGGAACATAAACAGCAACTGGACCAGTGGGGCTGAATGGCCTGTTTCTGTGCTGTACTTTGTATGTAATTCTATGAATTCTCTAGTGAATTGTAAATATTCAAAATCAGCTCCTTTATGAGATATCTGGCACATCAACCCCTGAAATGATGAATCTATGCAACACTCAGTACATTTCACTCAACACGTTTGGAATAAATCCTTACTGGGGTTATTTCAGTCCAGACTTTCATTCTTTACTTGTACCAAAATAGAAGTGGCAGAAGACAGCAGATTTATTTCAAATCCACTTGATTTTGTCTTAGTTAAAAAGATGAGTTTGTAATTCAGCTTATCTATTATAACCACAAAGAATTTTACTGTTTATTACTTTATTTTTATTAGTTATTCTATACGTTCTATGGGATATATTGATTTAATCTGGTTCCATTGTAAGTGAGTATGACAAGTGCTCAATCCTTATTCACAGAACAAAGTAGGAAAGCTCCACTAACTGCGATAATCAAAATTCACAATGCATAATGCGATGCTTACATTGATAAATATGCAGGAAGGTTTCCCCTAGCTTGCTGCTCAGGAGAGGATCAGGAAGATCTCGAAAGAACTGCTTCAGCATATCAGCTACATCATACGCACATTGATCTTCATAATTGACATTATCTGGAGAAGCCTCGTTCATCTGTCGAAGAGCTTGAATTCGGGATTTGGCTCCAGATTTCCTAAACAGACCCACCTAGAACAAACAAACATAAGAATGGAAAGAAACTCCATTAGCACAGCTGGTGTGCTGTAAATTATTAGATCCATTAACTGCCAGGATAGGACTGATAGTTCTAAAATAATACTTAACATCTGCACCAGTATGCCACAGGATTAATCATCAAGTTCACATGACAAATTATTAAACCTCATGTTCTCCATCGAAACCATCTGTTCATTAGAATTAATCTGTAAATCCATGAAACCTCAATTATAAAAATGTCCACGCTGCGTCTAAAATAAGAGTTTTAAAATATCTACATTAAAAATAAGGTAAGCAGCTAATCTTTACTTTATAATAAAATACTCAAATGCTCCTTTAGTCTTCAGCACAAAAAAAGAACAGTTTCCCTTTGATTATCACATATTCATTCTCATCTGAAGAAAATGGAGGTTAGAGAAAGGCCCTACTGCAAATATAAAACATTACTTCAAGACAATTCAGCAGACCAGCTAGTCTGAATTCTGTGGTTAATGGTCTTAAAAAGAAATATAAGACATGTCCACAATCGTATGTGACTTCCACAACCTGCAATGCAGGGTGAAGTTTTGGTGGCATCAGAATTTCAGATCGAAGTGAAACACTGGATCCGATTTAATTGACAACACTTGCATTCCCCACTAATCTGAGCTGTTTGAAGTGAAAACTGTTGTTTAGTCATCATTAACAACTAGGTATATTGTTGTTTGCGGATGACTGCTTTGGCATCAATGAGTGCACGCCCCAAGCCTCCATCTGCTGAACTAACACATGATTAGTTACTAAATGCTTTGTTAGCAAAACCAATCCCTATGTTTGCTAGCCCATGCTGCCAGTCAACCAAAGTTTAATAATTTCCAATTTAATGAAGAAAATTGAGAATAAATACTTCTTACTAGAAAAAAAAACTTGGCCAACAGTTAGGTCCATGAAATTATTACCAAATTGCCTATTCAGAATCACATGAAAACTGACATTACATGAAAGCCAGCTCCTTCAATATCAGACCAAATATAGATTTCAATGTACTAATTGGTAAATGTGACAATCAATTAAATAAATGTATGTAATGATCAAAAGCAGTAAGATCTAGTCTGTTTCAATGTATTCATTCATGTACCTGATCTAGACAGTGGCTCCTCAGATAGCGCATGGCTTGCTGAATGCTCTGAGGGATGGGCTGTCCTGTCCTCTGTACATGAACTATCAAAGGCACACCAAAGACATTCTTGTCTTTGTAGTCAGGTACTTTCATCCTCTTCATGAATTTTGGCACAGACCTGCAAGAAACAATGTCACACATTACTTGCAGAAGGAGGCATGACCAACTTAAGCACAACATGACATCCTCTTCGTCAGAGGGTTCGTAATGAAAAGCAGTACACTGTATCTCTGATGATTTTTTAAATGAATGTCAAACTAAGCTATTTCTATCAAATATACAGATGCATGATATTTAAAAAAATAAAAAGAATGTTCTATTTCTTTTAGCTGAAAACATGCTCTTCCTGTCAGTGGCTGCTGTTATAGGAGTCTAGTCAAGGGGACCTGACATACTTTGGAAATGTTTAACCCCAAAAATGCACTTCATGTGAAATGTACAGCCTGAATTACTCATGAGTAAAAACTACATGTGAAAGCTTTTCCAATTTAACTGTTACTAGACATGAAAAATTGATCAGACAGTGCTTTCATAGAAGCTTCTATGAAATGTCATGAAATCTCTTCAAAAATAAAAAAAATCTTACAAGACACAATCCACCCACCACCCCACTGCCACAAATTTACAGTATTATGACAGCACACACAGGAACAGGAATAGGCTATTCAGCCCGTTGAGCCTGTTCCATCATGGAATTAGATCAAGGCTGATACTGTATCATAACTCCATTTACCTGCCTTGGTTCCATAACTCTTAATACCCTTGTCTAACAACAATATCAATCTCAATTTTGAAATTTTCAATTGACCCAGCCTCCCTATTGGGGGTGGGGGTGGGAAAGGGGCTGGAGAAAGAGTTCCAGATTTCCACTACCCTTTATGTGAAGAAATGCTTCCTGACATCACACCTAAACTGCGCAGCTCTATAATTTTAAGGTTATGCTCCTACCTTCCTCCTCAGTGATACACATCAAAACAAGGTCAATGCCCTTCAGTTTTTTTTTAAAGCTATTTCAAAAAAAAAATTGGCCCTGATTTTGCGGTCCCAATAGCGGTGAACACTGAGACGTTTGCTGTTATTGAGAGTCGAAACGGCACCACAACCAGCACCACAACTTCCAGCGAACGCACTGGCGCTGAAGACCAGCAGTTGTGGTGCGCCTCAATGGGCTCTGGAGGAGCCTCCAATGATGGTCCTGCCTGGCCGCTTTGTAAAGTGCCAGGGTCCTGTATTCCTTCAATTTGGGCTGATTGCCCACAACTTGCATTGGATTTAACATTGATTGATTTACAGCTGGTATCAGCAAGCACAGAGCCTGCTCAGGAGTGCACCCACATCTCTAAACACCATTAAAATTATATGCAAGGAATGTACCGCTTTTAAATGATTTTGATTTCATTTGTAACAAAACTAAATTACTGTAAATACAGTAATGTCAAACACAGAGCTCTAATCCTGAACAGTTGTTAGACCTTCAAGAGCTGCTACAAGCAGGAGGACAGTAGTCTGTCACGGTAGTGCATTCCCAGTACTCAGAGGTTTATTTTAGAGTCACATTAGCAGCTTTAGGACAGAGTAAAGAGCTGAATACAGCCACTGACTATATTTGGGGGGTCGCAGTCAATGCCTAAGACTGAAAGTGAGGGTTAATTCATTGCAGTTATAACTACAGTTTAACACACATGCAACTCTACCCCTGGATTAGAGTACTGATAATCAGCATCTAGAAATTTAATAAAAGGCATGTCAACACTTAGGATAATTACAGCCTCTGTCATAACCACAGAAAACTATAAGTGGAAACAAGTTCAGCCATCTGTTTAACAATCTCATTTTGGGGGAATTAATGCACAAATTGGTAGGGAGTCAACATGAATGGCTGAAAAAAAATTCATTACTGATTTTATATTAATCACAAAAAACTAAGTCGTTGCCATAATAATTTAGAATACAAGCAAATGTGATAATTATAATTTAATTACTTGATGTTTAAGCTTTTTGTGATTTGTTTTTAAAATAATCATTGTAACATGATTTTATTTATTTAATAAAGTGTTAACAATAAATGGAAACCTCCTTGTTCTCTGTTGCCGTGGGGACCCCGTTAACCTGGAATTATTCTAGCATAATCTGTAGAATTTATTTTATAACATACAAATTGTTTTAATTGAAAGTTTAGGAAAAAAATGGGCTCACACTTCACTGTGTTCGGAGAAAGGTGAGCTGAACTTGTGTGCACAAATTGAGGGTCTCATGTAAATACAATTTGATTTTAAATCCCATTGTATATTTTAGAGTGAATGGTTAAATGGGAGTTCTATATATAAAATAATTATTGAAAAATATGTTGAATTTTTTGATTACTTTTTACATAATCAACCTATTTCTGGAATTGGTTGGTTGATTAGCTCCTCTAATACATGAAATGGGAGCTCATTCGGCTGAGCTCAATGGGAATGTCTTCAGCTCGTGACATCATTAGGGTGGGTGGATTTGGCGGGAATGCACCTTACTGCAAGGCCTCGCTGATCCTTAATTTTTTCTGAGTGTCATGTGGCCAGGTCACCTTATTGATCAAATGTGGTATCACTTCAAAAGTTGATCAGCAGAACACTGTGGATACTATTTAATATTATTTAATTATCACGACAGTGTTGCACTTTTGGAACTAGAGGGTTGAAAGTCTACAGCCCTTCAGCTAGTGTGCACTTGATATAGCAGAAATTATACCAAAATCCAAATGCATAGGATCTTGACCGATGTTGGGAGTTTCTGGGACTGCCTGTGTGGGGCCTTTGCCCATCCCAAACAAAGCCATTGCATTAGAAGGAAGCTGGGAGAGGCAAGTCCAGTGGTGGGGATTCTTGACATCAGAACTTCTCTGGTTTTTTGGATCTCAGAAGGACCCAGTATGGATTATGCCTATGATGCTGCCAACCACTGGAAGTTGGGGCCCACCAAGAGTCCAAACAGGATCTTGGCCCCTGGAGAGAGGAGCTCATTTTTCTCATATAAATATGTACATAAATGCTGCTCCAGAATAGTTTTGAAGTGTCCCCTGTGACCACCACCCCACCGCCCCCACTTTAGCAGCACCTTAAAATTTGTTTCAAAGAGACCCTAACACCCTCCCACTGTCACTCGAACTAATGATCTCTGCTATAATTTGTGACCTGCGGTGATAATTGAGTACAGGTAAAGGAAGGGTAGGCAGTGGCATAGTGGTATTATCACTGGGCTAGTAACCCAGAGACCCAGGGTATTTCTCTGGGGACATGGGTTCGAATCGCACCACAGCAGAAGGTGGAATTTGAATATAATTAATAAATCTGGAATTAAAAGCTCGTCTAATGATGGCCATGAAACACCACTACTGACCGAGCTGGCCGAGTCCTAAAGGACATAGCTGCTAGACTGGGTCTGCGGCAGGTGGTGAGGGAACCAACACGAGGGAAAAATATACTTGACCTCGTCCTCACCAATCTGCCTGCCACAGATGCTTCTGTCCATGACTGTATTGGTAGGAGTGACCACCACACAGTCCTTGTGGAGACGAAGTCCCGCCTTCACATTGAGGATACCGTCCATCGTGTTGTGTGGCACTATCACCGTGCTAAATGGGATAGATTTCGAACAGATTTAGCAATGCAAAACTGGGCATCCATGAGGCGCTGTGGGCCATCAGCAGCAGCAGAATTGTACTCAACCACAATCTGTAACCTCATGGCCCGGCATATCCCCCACTCTACCATTACCATCAAGCCAGGAGACCAACCCTGGTTCAATGAAGAGTGCAGGAGGGCATGCCAGGAGCAGCACCAGGCATATCTCAAAATGAGGTGTCAACCTGGTGAAGCTATAACACAGGACTATCTGCGTGCCAAACTGCGTAAGCAGCATGCGATAGACAGAGCTAAGCGATTCCATAACCAACGGATCAGATTTAAGCTCTGCAGTCCTGCCACATCCAGCCGTGAATGGTGGTGGACAATTAAACAACTAACTGGAGGAGGTGGCTCCACAAATATCCCCATCCTCAATGATGGGGGAGCCCAGCACATCAGTCTGAAAGATAAGGCTGAAGCATTTGCAACAATCTTCAGCCAGAAGTGCCGAGTTGATGATCCATCTCGGCCTCCTCCTGAAGTCCCCAACATCACAGATGCCGGACTTCAGCCAATTCGATTCACTCCGCGTGATATCAAGAAACGACTGAAGGCACTGGATACTGCAAAAGCTATGGGCCCTGACAATATTCACAGAATCACAGAATAATACAGCGCAGAAGAGGCCCTTCGGCCCATCGAGTCTGCACCGATGCATCAAAGACACCAGTCTACCTAATCCCATTTGCCAGCACTTGGCCCATAGCCTTGAATGTTATGACGTGCTCATCCAGGTACTTTTTAAAGGATGTGAGGCAACCCGCCTCTACCACCCTCCCAGGCAGTGCATTCCAGACTGTCACCACCCTCTGGGTAAAAAAGTTCTTCCTCAAATCCCCCTTAAACCTCCTGCCCCTCACCTTAAACTTGTGTCCTCTAGTAACTGACCCTTCAACTAAGGGGAACAACAGCTGCTCCCTATCCACCCTGTCCATGCCCCTCATAATCTTGTACACCTCGATCAGGTCACCCCTCAATCTTCTCTGCTCCAGTGAAAACAACCCAAGCCTATCCAACCTCTCTTCATAGCTTAAATGTTCCATCCCAGGCAACATCCTGGTGAATCGCCTCTGCACCCCCTCCAATGCAATCACATCCTTCCTATAATATGGCGACCAGAATTGCACACAGTATTCCAGCTGTGGCCTTACCAAAGTTCTATACAACTCCAACATGACCTCCCTGCTTTTGTAATCTATGCCTCGATTGATAAAGGCAAGTGTCCCATATGCCTTTTTCACCACCCTATTAACCTGCCCTTCTGCCTTCAGGGATCTATGGACAAACACGCCAAGGTCCCTTTGTTTCTCAGAACTTCCCAGTGTCAGGCCATTCATTGAATACTTGCGTGTCACATTACTCCTTCCAAAGTATATCACCTCACACTTTTCAGGGTTAAATTCCATCTGCCACTTTTCTGCCCATTTGACCATCCCGTCTATATCTTCCTGTAATCCAAGACACTCCACCTCACAGTTAACCAATCGACCAATCTTTGTGTCATCCGCGAACTTACTGATGCTACCCCCCCCAATAGTCATTTATGTCGTTTATATAAATGACAAACAATAGGGGACCCAGCACAGATCCCTGTGGTACGCCACTGGACACTGGCTTCCAGTCACTAAAGCAGCCGTCTGTCATCACTCTCTGTCTCGTACAGCTAAGCCAATTTTGAATCCACCTTATCAACTTACCCTGTATCCCATGTGCATTTGCTTTCTTGATAAGTCTCCCATGTGGGACCTTGTCAAATGCTTTGCTGAAATCCATGTAAACTACATCAACTGCACTACCCTCATCTACACACTTGGTCACATGCTCAAAAAATTCAATCAAATTTGTTAGGCATGACCTCCCTCTGACACAGCCATGCTGACTATGCCTAATCAAATTTTGCCTCTCCAAGTGGAGACAGATTCTCTCCTTCAGGATTTTCTCCAATAGTTTCCCTACCACTGACATGAGACTCACTGGTCTATAGTTCCCTGGCTTATCTCTACAACCTTTCTTAAATAGTGGGACCACATTAGCTGTTCTCCAGTCCTCTGGCACCTCCCCTGTGGCCAGAGAGGAATTAAAAATTTGGGTCAGAGCCCTTGCAATCTCCACTCTCGCCTCCCACAGCATCCTGGGACACAAATTGTCTGGACCTGGAGATTTGTCCACTTTTAAGCCTGCCAAAACCTCCAATACCTTGTCACTCCCTATGACAATTTGCTCAAGAACCTCACAGTCTCTCTCTCTGAGTTCCATATCTACTTCCTCATTCACTTGGGTGAAGACAGATGTGAAGTATTCATTCAACACCCTACCAATGTCCTCTGGCTCCACCCACAGATTTCCACCTTGGTCCCTAATGGGTCCTACTCTTTCCCTGGTTATCCTCTTCCCATTGATATACTTATAGAATATCTTGGGATTTTCCCTACTTTTACCAGCCAGAGCTTTCTCATGTCCCCTCTTTGCTCTCCTAATTGCTTTCTTAAGCTCCATCCTACACTTTCTGTACTCCACTAATGTTTCCGTTGATTTGCTCTCCTTGTATTTGCTAAAAGCCTCTCTTTTCCTTTTCATCGTACCCTGAATGTTTCTGGTCATCCATGGTTCTCTGGGCTTGTTGCTCCTACCTATTACCCCAGAGGGAACATGTTGGGCCTGTACCTTCCCCATTTCCTTTTTGAATGCCCCCCACTGCTCTTCTGTAGATTTCCTGACAAGTAGCTCTTTCCAGTCTATCTTGGCCAGATCCTGCCTTATTTTACTAAAATTTGCTCTCCCCCAATCCAAAACCTTTTTTTGCAACTTGTCTATTTCTTTCTCCATAACAAGCTTAAATTGTACCATGTTGTGGTCGCTATCACCAAAATGCCCCCCCACCAACACATCAACCACCTGTCCAGCTTCATTCCCCAAAATTAGGTCCAGCACTGCACCCTCCCTTGTTGGATCCTCTACATATTGAGCTAAAAGGTTCTCCTGTATACATTTTAAGAACTCCACTCCATCTAAGCCCTTAACACGATGACGATCCCAATTAATGTTGTGAAAGTTGAAATCACCTAATATAGTTACCCTATTATTATTTTTACACACCTCTGCGAATTACGCACATATTTGCTCCTCAATTTCCCGCTGACGATCTGGGGGTCTATAATAAACACCTAGCAATGTGGCTGTCCCTTTTTTATTCCTAAACTCTACCCATAAAGCTTCATTTGATGCCCCCTCCAAGATATCATCTCTCCTTACTGCAGTAACTGACTCCTTAACTAATATTGCAATGCCCCCTCCTCTTTTACCCCCTCCTCTGTCTCGCCTGAAGATTCTATATCCTGGGATATTGAACTGCCAATCCTGCCCCTCGCTCAACCATGTCTCCGTGATGGCTACTATATCACAATTCCACGTGTCAATCCTTGTCCTTAACTCATCCGTTTTACCTGTAATACTCCTGGCATTAAAGTAGAGGCCATCCATCCTGGTCTTACTCCCTTGAAACTTACTTCCACTGTATTCCCTCTGACTTGTTTGCTTTCCTGTGTTAGCTGTGTCCCTATTCTGCTCGGAGTTTGCATTCCCTCCCCCTGCCAAATTAATTTAAACTCCTCCCAACAGCACTAGCAAACCCGCCAGCAAGGATGTTAGTCCCCCTCTGGTTCAGATGTAGACCGTCCGCTAGTATAGGTCCCACCTTCCCCAGAAACGGTCCCAGTGGTCCAGGAATCTAAAACCCTCCCTCCTGCTCCAACTCTTAAGCCACGCATTCATCTGTGCTATTCTCCTATTTCTATACCCGCTAGCACGTGGCACTGGGAGTAATCCAGAGATTACAACCCGAGAGGTCCTGCTTTTCAGTCTGCTGCCTAACTCCCTGAATTCTTGATGCAAGACCTCATCCCTCTTTCTACCTATGTCATTGGTACCAACATGTACCATGACCTCTGCCTTATCACCCGCCCCCTTCAGGATGCCCTGCAGCCGTTCAGTGACATCCCGGAACCTGGCACCAGGGAGGCAACACACCAAGCTGGAGTCACGTTGACAGCCACAGTAGCGCCTATCTGTTCCCCGTATTATAGAATCCCCTATTACTATTGCTCTTCCTCTCTTTCCCCTGTCCTGTGCAGACAGGCTGCTTGTGGTGCCAGAAGCTTGGCTCTGTCCGTACTCCCTGGAGGAACCAGCCTCATCAGTCTCCAAAATGGAATACTGATTTGCAAGCGGGACCCCAGGGGACTCTTGAACTACCTGCCTGATTCTCTTGGACTGCCTGGTGGTCACCCATTCCCTTCCTTCCTCAAGTCCCTTCAGCTGCGGTGTGACCACCTCTCTATACATGCGATCCACGATGCTCTCAGACTCGCGGATGCTCCACAGTGTTTCCAGCCGCCGTTCCAGCTCTAAAACCCGAGCTTCCAGGAGCTGCAGCTGGACACACTTCCTGCACACATGCTGGTCCTGAGGACTGGAAATGTTCCCGGATTCCCACATGCCGCAAGAGGAGCAAACCACGGCTTTAAGCTCTCCTGCCATGACTAAACCCTTTAAATTTAAAACATTAGAAGACTATTATAATAAAAAAAATCAACTAAGTCTTGCTGAAACAATGACTTACAATTCAATCCAGTTTGAAAAATACCCACCAGGTCTTACTCACCAGTCAGCTGTGCTCTGTGGAAACTCTCGGCTCCCCTCACAATCTTTGATATTCCAGCAATAGTACTGAAGACCTGTGCTCCAGAACTTGCCACGCCCCTAGCCAAGCTGTTCCAGTACAGCTGCAACACTGGCATCTACCCGGTAATGTGGAAAATTGCCCAGGTATGTCCTGTACACAAAAAGCAGGACAAGTCCAACCTGGCCAATTACCGCCCCATCAGCCGACTCTCAATCATCAGTAAAGTGATGGAAGGTGTCATCAACAGTGCCATCAAACGGCACTTGCTTAACAATAACCTGCTCAGTGACGCTCAGTTTGGGTTCTGCCAGGGCCACTCAACTCCTGACCTCATTACAGCCTTGGTTCAAACATGGGGCGGCACAGTGGCGCAGTGGTTAGCACTGCAACCTCATAGCTCCAGGGACCCGGGTTCGATTCTGGGTACTGCCTGTGTGGAGTTTGCAAGTTCTCCCTGTGACCACGTGGGTTTTCACCGGGTGCTTCGGTTTCCTCCTCCAGCCAAAGACTTACAGGTGGATAGGTAAATTGGCCATTGTAAACTGCCCCGAGTGTAGGTAGGTGATAGGAAATATGGAATTACTGCAGGGTTAGTATAAATGGGTGGTTGTTGGTCGGCACAGACTCGGTGGGCCGAAGGGCCTGTTTCAGTGCTGTATCTCTAAATAAAAAAAATAAAATAAATAAAAAGAGCTGAATTCAAGAGGTGAGGTGAGAGTGACTGCCCTTGACATCAAGGCAGCATTTGACCGAGTATGGCATCAAGGAGCCCTAGCAAAACTGAGGTCAATGGGAATCAGGGGGGAAACCCTCCGCTGGCTGGAGTCATACCTAGTGCAAAGGAAGATGGTTGTGGTTGTTGGAGGTCAATCAGCTGAGCTCCAGGACATCACTGCAGGAGTTCCTCAGGGTAGTGTCCTAGGCCCACCCATCTTCAGCTGCTTCATCAATGAGCTTCCTTCAATCATAAGGTCAGAAGTGGGGATGTTCGCTGATGATTGCACAATGTTCAGCACCATTCGTGACTCCTCAGATACTGAAGCAGTCTGTGTAGAAATGCAGCAAGACCTGGACAATACCCAGGCTTGGGCTGAAAAGTGGCAAGTAACATTTGCGCCACACATGTGCCAGGCAATGACCATCTCCAACAAGAGAGTATTCCATCACACTCCTGACTTGTGCCTTGTAGATGGTGGACAGGCTTTGGGGAGTCAGGAGGTGAGTTACTCGCCTCAGGATTCCTAGCCTCTGACCTGCTCTTGTAGCCATGGTATTTATATGGCTATTCCAGTTCAGTTTCTGTTCAACGGTAGCCCCGAGGATGTTTTAGTGGGGCATTCAGTCATGGTAATGCCGTTGAATGTCAAGGGGGGATGGTTAGATTCTCTCTTGTCCTGATGCAGAGCTCATTTATTGTAAAATGGTTGTGCATGTTTCTTGAAGGGATGCTGCATCAGACAGCTCATTCCTTTAAGCATTCACCTCAATAGGTGGTTGAACTAAAAGGAATAAAGACAGCAATCTACTTTATTTCAGGTACAAACTTACCTTTCTGAAAATGGTGCTGGCATTAACAGAAGATGACCTTAACGGTGGTTTAACAGTCAAGTCATTACATATAACCAACTATAATTTTGCATTTGGGATAGGTGTGTAACATATGGAGAGATTTTAGGCAAAGGATGTTTATATTAATGTCCAAGGACATTAATAATGAATGGTATGCTTTCAACAACAACTTGTATTTATATAGTACCTGTAACGTAGCAAAACATCTCAAGGTGCTTCACAAGTGCGTTATCATACAAATAACCAAGCCAAATTATGGCAGATGACCAAAAGCTTGGTCAAAGAGTTAGGTTGTAAGGAGTGTCTTATAGGAGGAAAGAGAGGTAGAAAGGTGGAGAGGTTTAGCGAGAGAATCCAGCCAAGGCTCCATCACTGGCAGCTGAAGGCACACCCAACAATGGTGGACTGACTAAAATTGGGGATGAGCAAGACGCCTGTATTTGAGGAGTAAAGATACATATAGGAGAATAAATGGCCCTTAATTATCACCAATTTTGTGTTATTTTCAGTGGTTAAAATGCCTATTAAGGAAGGGATTAAAGTTCTCTAAACTCATCTTACTTAGGTCCCATGAGAGCAGAAATCTTTATTTAATCAATCTAACCAGCTCCCAAAGGATATGGAGATAGTGTGGGAAAGTGGCATTGAGGTAGATGATCAACCAGGATCTAATTGAATGGTGGAACAGACTCGACGGGCTGAATGGCCTACTCCTGTTCCCTTGTTCCTAAATGAAAGGTGCTATGAAACACTCTAAGATTTGGACAGCTCTCTTTGCTAAATGTATCTGTCCTGATGCAGAGCTCATTTATTGTAAAATGGTTCTTTTTCAGGTTATTAAATTAATTTAGCATCTCTAATTACTTAGTCAAAGAGACTAATAGACTACTGTAAACGGTAACTGTGCTTGAAGACGGATACAGGTGAACTCTGTCTGACTCAGTTCAACAGGATGTGAAAAGTGGAGATAAACCTCCACCTTTTACAGGTCAAAGAACAGCACACTTGCTACAAAAAAGCTTTGCCTAGACATATTGTGGACTACCACAAACATTTTTTCCCTTCAACCCCAATATCCTGCGAGTGTTGTTTTAACTTTAAACACTGGTATGAAACCCATCATGAGCATTGAAAAACAAGATAATCTTCCCTTGAGTAGATCAGGTTACTCCAATGTGTTTTTTTTCTCAAGGAGCCCTGCTGTAAACAGTTTTTTGTAACTAAATATTAATTGAGTTCAATTGTTGCCCTACTAGGTCAGTAAATAATAATACCAACTGTAAAATAACTTATCTTACATCGTTGCTTTTATCTTACAACTGTTCTCTTTCATTAGTTCAGTAAAGCCATAGCTAGTAATCAACACACTGTCTTTATATCTCTGAGCTCAGAGTTCATAATCCAGGCATGACTGATGTGTAGTTTCTGTTTTATGGTGATTACATTCTTTTCTTTTATATTATGAAGGTCTCCTCTCTGCACTTGAAGTGTGCTCTGTAAATGTGTTTTGGTTGTCTCAATCCTGGATGTGGACCTCTGGCAAAAATAGCCCTAATCTGGCACAAATAATTGGGGAGTTAAATTCAGGAATGGCGCAGTGTAATTTCTCTGCTCGTGAATAGCGAGGTCTGAGGAGCCCCAGATATTGTCCATCGGGCCACATCAGAATGGGGACAGCCTGGAGGTTGCTTTTCCTTGTAACTGCTTCAGGGCAAACCAAAGTTGCAGCAGGGGGATAAGCAAAGGGCCTAATGCCCGTTTCAGACATAGGTAAAGGATGTCTCTTGTTTCTCCTTACCCAATATGGTGGGCAATGAACTTCTGTTCAGAAGCAAGTGCTCACCTCCTGCCCACCATTTTGGAATCCTAGGAGGCTGAGTGGCACCTGAAAAATTGGCCCTAGGCTGTCCAATTTAACCACCTTGGTGTGGAAAGCAGAGATGCTCATTCAATAAAAGAGCTTTATTAATTTCTGATGACTAAGAAAGACCAATTTTCCAGTTTAAAAAAAATTAACTATTGAACTGTTTGTAGCTTCACTGTTATCTCATATTTTATGGTTAATGACAACTCACCAGGTCCAGCCATGCTTGTTTGACATGGAGTATTTCTCCATTATAGCTGTGAGACGAAGGAGGGAAAATTTCTGCAGCAGGTTCAGCTGAGCTGCTGACTGGTTGCTGATCTGTAGTGAAGCCAAAGTGAGGCTAAGTCGATGTGAAATCTGGAAACTGTGCCATCGTAACCTCTGACGCCTGTGAAAAATATTGAAAAAATATTAAAACACAATAAAAAGCTAAAGTGAGTCTGAGTCAGTGAAATTTGGAAACTGGATTTAATAAAGGAAAAAACAAATTATTAACCATGTATGACATCGCAGCAACTTAATGCTGATTAAATAGCAATTACATTATAAAATCGCATTAGTAGAATTGCTAATAACATTCAACTACAACTCCCTGCTTTGTTGAAATAAAACAACACCCAGCAGAACTGATCCCAGACCTTTGTATTGGCTGCCATTTTGGTTTGGCGGTGTGTTTCTGGTCCAGATGCAGCCTAATCCCACTACCAAAGCAATCTGGTACAGGGAGACATGCGTGAGGAGTCCACCTTGAATTTTGTCCCCATGCTTGTACAGAGAAAGAGAGGTTTGAGACCAGCGACATCAGCCAATCTGAGCGCATTACCCTAATCACGTTGAAAAATATACAAAATTTAGAAAGCAATACCGTCCAGTTGGATAAGCATAATTAATGATTTAATTTTGCAATAAACCTATAAAAGAATTATGATGATCTACTTCTTGTTGGGAACAAACCTAAAATCAGGAATATGGCATCAATTTTTAGAAATGACTCCTTCAGCTGCAAAATGCAGCACCACTGCCAAGGTAGATGCAGACATCCAACATACAGTGTACAGAGGACACTCCACAGGTGGGATCAGATTACTGCCTGTAAATCTCTATACACATCCAGTAGCTTTCTTCATTACTCCCAATGTTGGGAATGGAGCAAAATGACATGGAACCTTAGAAGGGTATCAGACAAGTATTCCAAAATGGCACAGAGCTTCAGAGCGTATAGATCTGTGATGTAAAAACATGTGGGACCTTGTAAGGAGTAAGAACAGTGATACAAAATGACACAGACCTCATTGGATATCAAACCACTGACTAGAATATAGAAGGATTTGAAGAACCAAAGTTACTGCTCTCAGGTAACCAGTGACCCTGCTTGCTGGTTACTGCTGCCATATTCATCATCAATGTCCCTCTCCCTTGATCAGAGGATGAGAGACTGCAACACAGTCCTGATGAGTTTTACTTTCCAGAAGTAACTGCCATGAAACAATTCTTTACAATCTCTCAAGCTGGCAACCTTGGCCATTTTTGATATTATCACTGCATGTTCCCCTTCCTCTGTTCCCTTCCTTCACTAGACTATAGTAATTAACTTGACATATTGCTTTTACAAATGGCCATGTCATAAAACTGTCACATATCACAAAAACATACTGAATTATTGCATTTCATCAAAATATTACCATGCTATACTATTGGAAGAGATAATAATTAGAAGCAGCCAGCTAGGATTTCAGCAAGGATAAGAGGGGAGTTGAGGAGAAATGTTTTCACCCAGAGGGTGGTTGGAATCTGGAACACACTGCCTGAAGAGGTGGGAGAGGCAGGAACACTCACGACATTCAAGAAGTATTTGATGAACACCTGAAACGCCATAACATATCAGACTACAGGCCAAGTGCAGGGAAATGGGACTAGTTAGGACAGGTGCTTGATGGTTGGCGCAGACGCGTTGGGCCGAAGGGCCTGTTTCTGTGCTGTAAAACTCTATGAAATTGACAAACATGATAGAATTTCTTTGAGAAAGTGACATATAAATGTAAATGAAATGGGGCGGGGGGGGGGGGGGGGTGGAGGGGAAGTGCAGCAGATGTGGTGTATATGGACTTCCAGACATCACACAGAAGACTATTGGAAAAGATAAAGGGGATGGAATTCAGGGTTTATGGATTTCTCGTCAATAAAGCAACCATTTACTTTCCAATATACATCTCAATAACTACATAAAATACCAACTTTTCTAGTCAACGACAGTACTCTTGGTTTGAAGTAAAGTGTCCAAAAACATTGGTGGACCCTAAATTAAGTAAACAAATCAAGTAACTTAGAGGTTTGAGTCTGTTTTATGGAAATGATTGAGTCCTGAATGGGGCAGTTGCTGTTGTATTATGACTATTTTACATATTTTAAAATTATTACAAAAAATATTTGGGGGCAATTTTAAACCTAAACTACCTGACGGGTAGAGTGCAATTCTGGTTTTACACCTCATTCAATTTTACTCTTCATTGAAGTCAAAGGAGAGTAATATTGATCAGAGCGCAAAACCAGTGTTCCACCTGATCCCACAGATTTCCTGCCTGTTGAGTTAAAATGAACTGGATTGTTTCTGCCTGTTTTATTAAGGTGTTATATTTTTGATTAGCATCACAAATGAAGTTCCAGATAGATAAAATGATCAATTGTTACATCTCTTGACAGTTTAATTGAATGCCTAGCTAAAGCCTTATGATTCTACCATGATTTCAGTAGGTCTCAGGTTTATTATCCAATTGAAAACAGAGTTTCAGCCTTTTACTTTGGATTTCCAGGTGACATACTGGGCTGAATTTTAATCGCGCGCCGCGTTCCTCGGCGGCGTGCTTTCAGCTCGGCAGCCTTCCAACACGGCAGCTCATTTAAATAGTGGGGGCAGAGCGGCTGCCCCCAATGATGATGATGTGTAAGGGCGGCCGCTGCATCCCCGGCAACGGCATCTGGTGCCACTGTGCAGGTGCCGGCACCATTTTTAAAGGGCTTTAAGCCCTTACAATTAATTTAAATTGTTAAAGAGACATCAGTTGTAATTTTTATTACATTTTATTATTAAATTGGCCCTTCCCCAAACCCCCCAATGGTCATTTCATTGCTCGTAATGACCAACAACTGATTTCTCATATACCAAGACTTACCCCCCACCTTCGATCTTTTGCCCTTCAATCCCTTCCCACGATCCCCACAACCAATAAGAATTGTTTTCCCCGCTCCTCCACTCTTCGGCCCTGAAAATTTTATCCCCCCCCCTTCCCCACCAGTTTCTCGCCTCGGAAATCCATGCGGAGTTCCAAAGGCACGCGAAAGCCGAATGGAGGCTGTAAAATCAGCGTGCGACAACCGCTGCCTGCAGGTAAGTAAGTGTGAATATCATTAATGTTAATTTACATATGGAGATAAAGGGCCCGCCGTGACCCACGGCATTGAGGGGCCGGTAATATTCAGCCCACTATTTTCACTCCCATTAAGGAAAATCTATCACTACTGATTTTAATACATTGAGAATCATTGGCTGCTTCAGAAAATACTCCCTGAAGCATCTTTCAATCATGTCCACATTGATAAACTTCAGCTGAACATGCAAGAAGGCCTAACTTACCATCAGAAAGCAGACAATAAGAGAAATGTTAAGGGAAAAGAACAGTAGGCTGTCTCATTGACATTTCAGCTATGGATTGCTTTATGTTGGTTGACATTCCTAAATTGTCAATAAATTAATTAGTACACACTTTTAATCGGGACTTGCTTTCCATTTGTACCAGTATTGTTCACCTTCTAGGCCTGAATAAACCATCATATTTTGGCTACCAACCTGCTAGGTCTGGTTAAAGATGCCCCTACTCCAGAGTCCCTACGATCTCTCATTCCCACGGCTTCAGATTCATTCAGGGATTGACCATCTCGATCAAGGTCACTGGGAGTAGTCTGACCATCTGACATGGAATGTCTTTCAAAGTCAAGCATTATTTGATTGGATGAGTGGAGTTGACGTTCACAAACTGAGAGCTCATCATCCTGTATTTCAGGTAACACATTTCTTGACCAATGGTCTACAATCTGTTGCAGTCCATTCACATGCTGTAAGATATCATCCAAGTGAGGAAAAATATCTTCTTTTTCTAAGTCCATCAAATCACCTGTACTGGCATATAAATGGGATCCTGGTACATTGTCATAAATACTGATTCTACTTCCTTTTGGGTAGCAGTTCTTGGGTTGGTTAATGCTGCACTTCTGTTTTCCCAGAGAGATACTTCCAGTTCGCCAGTTTACAGGATTGTAGTTGTCAGTAGGAGAAAGGCTTTCAATGGAAAGTGCCTTTGGAAAGGTGCCTGGTTTGTGATCCTTTGGAATGTGAACAACAAGGTTTTCCTGGGAACGAAATTCATTTCTACGATTCTGATCTGCCACCTGCTTCATTGTTGTTCCTGACATGATGTCGATGTCCTCAAGATACATGCCACTACGCTTGCTGGCAAAACGTCTCTTTCGTGATTTTAAACATGGTGTACTTACAACGCTACTGCTGGTTTCTGAGTGACTATCACTACTGGACTGAGTAGATGATGAAAATCCACTCTTGGTTGAGTCTTTTGCTAAACTATTGAGGTTTCCATTGACTATCTCCACACATTGCATGGTCTTCAGTGACTCAGGCTCCTGTTGCAGTACAGGTGAACTAATAACCAGAGCTCCAGATCTCATAGATCCCTTTAACTTACTATGAGAAGCTCTTGGTCTTAATGTTTCCATACGTTTTAGTAGATTCTTAGCCTTCGTTTTAGCATTCTTTTCAGTTTTTAGACCAAAACTGTAGTTCGCAATGTCTTTTGGCGTCTGTGGGAATGAACTATTCAGTGAGGTGGAGTCTGGCATTACTGTGGTTTCAGCACAGTTCCGTAGAGAACTTTCTGGGTGTTCTGTGGTTGCACAGTTCATTTCGACAGTTCTGCCAGCCAAGCTCCTGCTGTCACTTGCTCCGCTGCTTTCACTGTGAATGGAGGAGACCTCAGGCTCACTGAGGTCCGTTAGCACACTTTCACTGCTCGTCGTATTTTTTAGTTTCATGCCACCTGCAGAAAGGTGGTTGTCTTGCCTGGGAAACAGTACATCAATGTCATCCAGTCGTGACCACCTCTTACTGCTCCTTTGAAAGGTCCACTTGTCACTAATTGCACACAAGTCATCTTCATCTGAGTCTTCACTCTGAAAGATCAATGCAAATGTAGGAGTTATTGTTTTCCATTTGTTAAATAAATGAGAGAAACCATGTACTTCACTTTTTCTCTTTCACCATGCTGCGAGATTTTGCAAGATAAGAATGCTCTCATCAGTTGTGCTCACAGGAAGTTGCAAAAAAGAAATGTGTCTTATCAAATAACTTTAAATGATGAACAAACTTGCATAAAGGCTTTTGGCCTCAATAGATTTGACTATTAAAGCCTTTCCATTTGGGGACAGCCAGTAGGTCTACAGACCCTCAGTTCAAATGTAGGCCCAAGGTTTTAAAAAGTACAATTAATTAGAAATCTGCAATCTCTGTTAAAAAAAAAGAGTGGGTAGAACCCCAAGCCCTCCCCCCACCATCTCTGCCTCCCTTTCTCAGTGATCCAGAGGGAGATTATGGCCCTCAGAGAATTTTTTTTTTATTATTTCATGGGATCTGGGTGTCACTGGGAAGGCCAGCATTTGTTGCCAATCCCTATTTGCCCTTGACAATTGAGTGGCTTGTTAGGTCATTTCAGGGAGCAGTTAAGAGTCAACCACATTACTGTGGGTCTGGAGTCACATGTAGGACCAGGTAAGGACAGCAGATTTCCTTCTCTAAAGCCATTAGTGAGCCAGATGGGTTGTTACGACAATTGATGACAGTTTCATAGCACCATTTACTGAGACAAGCTTTCAATTCCAGATTTTTTTTTAAATTAATTAATTGAATTCAAATTCCAACTGCTTTGGTGGGATTTGAACCCATGTCCCCAGGGGATTAGCCTGGGCCTCTGGATTACTAGTTCAGTGTCATTACCACTACACCACCACTTTCCCTTAAATAATCCTTATTATTCATCTCTAACTCTTGGATACACTGTTTTGTACACAATTTGGGCTTCACTGGCAAAATCATGGTGTCAGCAGGAATTTTGCAAGTTATTTGCTAACTAGCCTCTTGTGCATCCCTGATTTTCATTGCTCCACCATCAGTGGTCGTGCCTTCAGCTGCCTAGGCCCTTAGCTTTGGAATTGTCCCTTTATCCTCTCCTCCTTTAAAATACTCCTTAAAACCTATTTGTTTGGCCAAGCTTTTGGTCACCAGTCCCAATATCTCCTTATGTGCCTTGGCATCAAATTTTGTTTGATAATGCTCCAGTGTAGTGTTTTGGGCCACATTTCTAACTTAAAAGATGCTATATAAATGCAATTTGGTGCCGTAATGCCTCATTATTCACATTATCATTAAAAATCAGGCACACGCCTTTCCAAAGTGAGGGAAGTGCAGATATAGAGAACGTGCAATGTCTTCTTTTTAAAAACAATATGCTCATAACAGGAAACAGTTAAAAGAGTGCCTCGCCCAACCCTCTTTTCAGCAGATGCTATCTTTCCTGTTTAGCTAAAAGTTAACAGCCAGAGCAAGCTGCAAATTTCTTGTGCGCTAAATAAAAGCAAATTCCCAAATTGAAGGAATGCAACAAGATAGTTGTGTGCAGACACTTCACTATTAAACTGTCAGACAGCAACAATCACTCCAGCTGTGAATGAGTGACAGGCTTACTACAACCCCCATTTAAATCCATTGGATCGAATAATTAGTCAAATCTGCAGTGTTTAAAACACATTCTTCAGTTTAATTTTCTCTTGATAATTTATTTCCTACCCTGCATTAGATTAATAGTCTATTCATAGTCCTCTCTTGAAACCACATCTCTGAGAGAATGGTACTAAGCAGATGCATGCACTGATCAAGAGCATGGTGGTATCAAGAGGGTGTAGAGCATGGTACTGTCAGAACAACCAGGAGCATGATGCTTTCAGGATGAACTAAAAGTTGATTATAACATTCTATGAACATGGTGATGTCCGGGCAAGTGAAAGCTTTAAAAATGACGAGCAATCTATCTGAAGAGATCTATTCAAACTTAACAAGTAACAATTTTCATCGGGAGTTTCAGTGAGGTCTGAAAATATATTCACCATCTCTTATCCTGCACAGCTGCCTGTAGCGGGCAAATGGCGCTGATCATTTGTCATCATCACAGAATTCAATTATAAAAGTGCCACCTAAATAAACCGTATTAAATGCATTTTGGACAGTTAAAGCAGCTGTTTGCACCCACCTTTCTTCACAGCATCCTGCAACTGAACACATTCGACTTTGTTTTAAAATTAGATAGAGGATCTGGATCGGCGCAGGCTTGGAGGGCCGAAGGGCCTGTTACTGTGCTGTAATTTTCTTTGTTCTTTGTTCTATTACAAACTTTTCTGTTACCACTGACAAAGATGAGAGAGAGTGGCTCAGCCCATTTAACTCACCATCCGACAGACGACTTCCATCCACCATCACAATCTGACTGTCTTTTAAATAGTTTCAGGGCTTGCATGTAGACTCTAGTTACACAATGCATTGAGTAACTGCATTGAGGCACTTAGTAAATGGAGTGTCAGAGCACTAAGCTGACCCTTTTCCTATGTCTAATCACTAAGTCCGTTATACTTTAAGTTTTAATTAATCGAAAACATGACTTCATTGTCAATTATGCAAAACTAAATGCAAATGAATGACAAATCAATCATCAGTAACAAGTCAAATAGTGAGAAAGATTTACAATGAGGGGTATAGTAATGGTAGGAACAATAGCAGCAGGGGTTGTGATATCAACAAAACACCTTTATATAAAGTTTGAGGATTTTAAATAAGCTGGGTTAAAACAGAATAAGACAGCTAAAGACAGACAGACAGAGAAATTGAATGCGAGAATAACTTTACATTTAAGTTAGAGAAAAGGGAGAAACCTGGATAGCAAAAAGAAAAGGATCTGAAAAGATGGGCCTCGCTATAAAATGACTTTTGTTGAAATGGTTTTCTTACAGAAACTGGCAGTGATAACTGGTCAAATGCAACGTCTTTAAGAAACAGTCCCGAGGTTATCCTTACAAACCACACAGACAGGGTGACTGATTTTGTATTCTTTAACCTTGTTTTTTAAGCTAACAGCCCCAACCAGCATGTGTCAGCAAATTGCATTCTATTACCCATTGAACAGGCACATAAGTGCTCAAAATGCTGAGCATTCAACATTAATAATAAAAATAAAGTGCTGGAAATACTCAGCAGGTTAGGCAGCATCTGTGGAGAGAGAAGCAGAGTTAACGTTTCAGGTCTGTGACCTTTCACCTTCATAGAGTGTCTAAGCTAAACCCCTCCACAGCACGCATTAAATGAACTGAAATGCACTGTTCTCCTTCAATAATCTTTAAGTGGTTAAAATGAAATGTGATGCTACACTTCATTCAATTGCTTTTAATAGTGTCATGCTAGGCCCCCACCTGCCAAGAATGAGGCACATGAATTTTGTCATAAACATTGATTTTAAACTGTTACTGGAGTGAAGAACGGACTTGTTAAACAGATCAGCCGTGGCTGGAAAGATATTTGCATCTGAACAAGGTGTTTGGAAGGACAAAGCAGCCATTCCCTGACACATTCAACCCACAATGGATGTTGATCATCAGACGTTGAAGGTGGGGGAGCTCGCATTCCAGGTTGACTGCTAAGATGGCCGAATACACAAACGGACATGGTCAAACCAGCTAGTAACATGACTAACCTGCTGGGAAACCTACGTTTTTTGAATTTGTACAAACAGTTGGGGTGAAAGTCTGTTTGCTCCTGGACTGAAGATCTCTCTCCTGTCTGCTCCCATCTCTTTCTCACAAGCCTCTGAATCCACAGAAGACACATGAACCCCAAGAGAGAAAAGTCTCCCACAGCGAACAAGGGTTAAGAAGAATACTAGGCCCCAACGAAATGCAAGAGCTACCTACAATCAAGGACTTTACAGTGAGCTCGAAGAACCGTAACAACTCTTCAGATATTGCCTCAAACCTTTCCACTTTATTTTTCTTCTGCTCTTTTCTGTCTCTATTTGCACGTGTGCATCATGTATGCATGCTAGCATGGGCGTGTTGTGTATCCGTAGGCGTTAACCAAATTTGAGTTTACGTTTAATAAATGTCAACTTTTCTTCTTTAAACCTAAGAAAGCCTGTTTGTGCTGGTTTCTTTGCCTTATAACTGGAAAGTGGTGAACAAGGATTCACCAAAAGGGAGCTAATAAACAGTATGTTTAAAATTAAACCCTATTACAGTAAGACCAGGTGAAAGCTAAAAGGGAACCCTAGACCTCTTTCTCACCTGGTCGTAACAATACTGATAACCAGAAGTGTATATGAAAATGAATGAATTCTCTAATCATCTCAATGCAAATGTTCAATATAGCCTATTGAAACCAATTTCAAAAGCAGCTACTGCATCTGTATACAAGGTATTTATAGAGGAAATATAGATGGGATAATTGAATTAATGAATAGGAGCATGCTGTGGACAAATGGTTTCTTGGCAAACCTGCAAATCTTTTACTCGGATTATATTGAGGAATGCCATTTAATTGTTAAAGTAAAGGGCAGCACAGTGGCGCAGTGGTTAGCACTGCAGCCTCACAGCTCCAGCGACCCAGGTTCAATTCCGGGTACTGCCTGTGTGGAGTTTGCAAGTTCTCCCTGTGTCTGCATGGGTTTCCTCCGGGTGCTCCGGTTTCCTCCCACAAGCCAAAAGACTTGCAGGTTGGTAGGTAAATTGGCCATTATAAATTGCCCCTAGTATAGGTAGGTGGTAGGGAAATATAGGGACAGGTGGGGATGTGGTAGGAATATGGATTAGTGTAGGATTAGTATAAAATGGGTGGTTGATGGTCGGCACAGACTCGGTGGGCCGAAGGGCCTGTTTCAGTGCTGTATCTCTAAACTAAACTAAACTAAAGCTTAAAAAAAATTATAATGCAGCCAACAGTGCTCACCATTATTCACTTAGAAGTCCAACTGCGACTTCCAGTGATTGTATAAGTGCATTTTAATGCAGAAATCCAGAAGTTGCTGTCCGAGATGCCCAGCTCCTCCAGAAGCTGCCTGATAACAGCATTTCACTCTCTGACTCACCATTCAAATAAAATAACCAGCATGAAGTTCCTGCATTTACTTCATTGATATAGAATAAACTTACCAGAAAAAGTTAGGACTTGTCCATTCCAGTGTAAGTACCCATTTAATGGTATGATAAATTTTAATCACTGCCAAACAACCTCCACAGCATTGAAAATTAACTTTTACAAGTGTAATCCATCAGATTTGAATTATTGTCAAAGATTTAAATAAATAAAAATGTTAAAAAGGTGTTTTCTACTTTTTATTTCTGTCTCTTAATCCAACCTTTCTTTCCCTCTCTATTTTGCTTTCTGTACTGGATTTGATATTGAATTCAATATTCTAACTGGCATTTCCTGGACTTCATGCTGCTCATTAATGATTCTTCAGTCTGATTGGTTAAGGATTTCCATAGTTGCTTGCCCTGTTCAGGGTGCTGTGCTCTTTGGATAACTGGCTGACAGGAACTTCCAGTGTAAAAGACCATAGACAGTCTACGTGCAAGTGCAGTGAACAGCTGGTGTAATTCGTTTGCTGTAAACTGCAAAGTCTGGCCCATTCATTCTGAAAGGATAGCCTCTTTGTAAATAGGGCTCTTACAAAGTGTTTTGGCAAAATGTTCAGTAAATCCTTGAAACCAAGAACTGGTATTTAAAGAGCACCTTTCACATCCTCAGGGTATACCAAAGCACTTTACAGTCAATGAAGTAGTTTTGAAGCGTGGTAGCTATTGTTTTGCAGGTAAACACAGCAGCTAATTTTGCACACAGCAAGGTCCCACAAGCAGCAATGAGGTAACAACCACTTAAGATGTTTTGATGGTGTTGGTTGAGGGATAGATATTGGCCAGGACACGAGGAAAAATTCCTACTATTCTTCAAATATGACCATGGGATTCCTAGCTTCCATCTAAGAGGGAAGACGGGGACCTTGAATGAGACCTAATGTCATTACCAGGTCTCTAGACATCACATGGAGCTTTCTGTGAACATTTGTATTAGAAAGCCTGTGCTATGTCCCACTCTGCTGGCCCCCCATCCTCACTGTTGTTGCAACTGCCCTGAAACAAGATAGACTTTTTAAAATAGCTGTGTATGCAGATCTGTGCAGTTGTTTTAAGGTTACTGTTCGTGACTATTTTATTTGGTTCCAGGTAGCATCCTCAGTGGCTGGATTTGTGCAGAAGGCGGGACTCCTGGCGCTGGGCCGAAAAGTCAGGGGGAACCCCGCCTCTGCATTTATTCAGATCCCGGAGCAATCCTCTGGTCTTTTACTGTCAAAGTTTAAGGAGATGGGATTCCCATCCCTTTAAAGACTTAATCGGGACAGGGATCCCGCCCCCAAGAGCTGCCGTCCAATCATCAGGCTGGCAACTCAGCATATTGGCAGCAAGTGAGAAGAACAAAAACACAGAAAAATTGAGTCCGCCATACTTGACTTAAAGCTAAGGAGCTGGATATCGTAATAGTCATTTCAGTCCCAGAACTGAGAACTATACATGCTAATATTTTATTTTTGTTACAATTTAATGATGACACATTCAGAAGTCTCTCCCTGCTTCATTTGTTGATTTCCACGGAGAAAGAAGAATGATCCCCAGTTTTATTTAGTTATAATGCTGTATTTTAGTATAATTCTGGCTGCTGTGATTGAAAATGTTTAATGAGTAACTAAGACTGTATGGTGTTACCCAGTATTCGCTTTCATTTGAGTCAGTGTAAACACAATCAGCCGAGAATGATTTCCATGAATAAAGCTCCCTTTGGATCTTCCTGACAAACCTCTCTTCCACTGCAGTAACTGTTTCCCATTTCTAAATATGACCTGATTTCTGCAGTTACATAATGTAACATTGTGATGAGGTTCGATGTTGGCTAGAGCCCTGAAAAAGAGAGTCAGGATGCATGTCATTCAAGTCTGCTGTGAATCCCCACAGATCTCAAAACTGACATCTGTCGCTTTTATCAATTTCTCAGGAGGAAAAACAATGCCCATAAAAGAGCTTCAATCTCGACCTCGCAGCTTATTTGCACTGCACAAATGCAATGTCCGATTTCAATCAAATTCCTGAATCAGAATAAGCCAACCAAGCCCCTAGTTACCACAGTCAGAAAAGATTTATTCAGAAGCTCATTAAAAGCAGAAATATATGGATGCTGAAGATCTGCAGCAGCCTTACAAACTATGGATTTTTAGCAGGGATTGTGGGATAGCAATTTGGGGTGGGTATGATCCCGCCACCCCCTCCCTAAAATGGGAGCAAAGACGGAATACAATGTCCTTTACACTATCCTGACTAAGATCAGCTAACAGAACACATGTTGGGGGTTGAACCTAGAACCTTTGGGGCTCAGCTACTTAATGTGTAAACTTGCTGAGCCAGTTGGCAAGTCGAGTAAGAGAGTTAAACAGTTACAGAAGAAAAAATGGGAGAGTGGGAAAAGAGCAATTTTCTCTCTCTTCCCCCACCCTTCACATGTATATCACTCTCTTCCCCTTCACTTCTGTCTCCTTCTCCACTTGTGTGTGTCTCTCTCTCTTATCCACCAGCTCTCTCTCTTTCCTTTTTCTGTCGGCAGCAACCATTTGTCTTTGCTGTTGTTGCTATTCTGCCTACAGAGGCACAGATTGAATTAGTTCCTCAGGACTGCTTGGTACCTGAACCCTAATCCTGTAAGATAAAGGCATTAAAGGCAGTACAAGTGTCCAGTTCTTCAATAACATTAGTCCACGTGGCACAACCTTCCTCAATGTCCCTTTATTACAGGACCACACTGGCCATTCTAATAAATCTGGAAATGAAGAGCAAGATTAGAAAGGCTGGATAGTGAAGTGTTAGCACATCACCTCCAGCTAAAATTCAGCCCAGATGAATGGATTGGAAATCTCCTCTCTACAGACTCTTAGCATTCTACACAAATGAGTTTGGATAATCTGATGGTGTTTTAACTCATAACGTGGGCCTGGAGAAAATAGCTGTCCTGCAACATATGTGTTCCACTGTTCCCTGATTTATATTAAAATTTGCTGCTGCTCCTTTAGCAAGCTGGATACCAGTTTATGCAATGGAATTTTATTGATCCTGCATTCATGATATTTGACTCAGTGTGCATAAACAGTCATTCTAATATCCTGGTATTATTCAGTGTGCTGACCAAAATGGGAAATGGGAGCTGATACAGAGCTTGTTCCAGCATTTGCATGTTTGAATATATAGATGCAAGTTATTGCTGTTGATGATGATGGTGCAAGGACACAGGAGCATTGAACTGGCTTTGTGCAATTAGCAGGCAATGATAGAAGCCAATCAGACAGCAGTTTGAAAGAAATGGTGTCCTAACTCTGGAATTCATGGTCTAAAATTGGATTGTGTTCCAATGGAGGCAAGGTCCCAATGCAGCACACATGCAAGCACCTAATGAGGCTGATGACAGGACTATGTGAAATGGATCCGCTGGCCTTGTTTGTTTACTACCAGCAAGCTGCGGATCCCAGTCTCTGACGCAGAAGCAACTTGCTGGCCCGGGAAGAGCCCAGACGTTGGCCTAGGCAGTAAGCAGAATCTGGAGGGTTGGGGGTACTTGGAAAGGGATACAAATGAGGGTTGGCAGTGGTATTAACATGGAGCCAAGAAGAGCATTTTTTTCTTCTCCTGACTTCACAATAAGGCAAGTAAAAAAAAAATCTTTCATGAGCCATCGAGTGGCTTGCAGTTGTTTCTCCTTGTTTGTGTCTATAAAAATCACAATCATATCACAAAAGGACAGGGAGTGGCACAGTACTGAACAGAGTCTCCATTACTAAGTGGAAAGGACTGATAAATAGAGTAACAAGTACAAAAGCTGCAAAGCCTTTTTTTAAATTCACAAATTAAAAATAAAGCCATTTTTTGCCTGTTCAAGTCAGATAAAGGATAGTAGTGGGAAGTTGTGTGTGGAATCAGAGGAGATAGGGGAAGCGTTAAATGAATATTTTTCATCAGTATTTACAGTAGAGAAACAAAATGTTGTCGAGGAGAATACTGAGATTCAGACTACTAGGCTAGATGGGATTGAGGTTCACAAGGAGGAGGTGTTAGCAATTTTGGAAAGTGTGAAAATAGATAAGTCCCCTGGGCCAGATGGGATTTATCCTAGGATTCTCTGGGAAGCCAGGGAGGAGATTGCAGAGCCTTTGTCCTTGATCTTTATGTCGTCATTGTCGACAGGAATAGTGCCGGAAGACTAGAGGATAGCAAATGTTGTCCCATTGTTCAAGAAGGGGAATAGAGTCAGCCCTGGTAATTATAGACCTGTGAGCCTTACTTCGGTTGTGGGTAAAATGTTGGAAAAGGTTATAAGAGACAGGATTTATAATCATCTTGAAAAGAATAAGTTCATTAGCGATAGTCAGCACGGTTTTGTGAAGGGTAGGTTGTGCCTCACAAACCTTATTGAGTTTTTCGAGAAGGTGACCAAACAGGTGGGTGAGGGTAAAGCCGTGGATGTGGTGTATATGGATTTCAGTAAGGCGTTTGATAAGGTTCCTCACGGTAGGCTATTGCAGAAAATACGGAAGTATGGGGTTGAAGGTGATTTAGAGCTTTGGATCAGAAATTGGCTAGCTGAAAGAAGACAGAGGGTGGTGGTTGATGGCAAATGTTCATCCTGGAGTTTAGTTACTAGTAGTGTACCGCAAGGATCTGTTTTGGGGCCACTGCTGTTTGTCATTTTTATAAATGACCTGGATGAGGGTGTAGAAGGGTTGGGTTAGTAAATTTGCGGATGACACTAAGGTCGGTGGAGTTGTGGATAGTGCCGAAGGATGTTGTAGGGTACAGAGGGACATAGATAGGCTGCAGAGCTGGGCTGAGAGATGGCAAATGGAGTTTAATGCGGAAAAGTGTGAGGTGATTCACTTTGGAAGGAGTAACAGCAATGCAGAGTACTGGGCTAATGGGAAGATTCTTGGTAGTGTAGATGAACAGAGAGATCTTGGTGTCCAGGTACATAAATCCCTGAAAGTTGCTACCCAGGTTAATAGGGCTGTTAAGAAGGCATATGGTGTGTTAGCTTTTATTAGTAGGGGGATCGAGTTTCGGAGCCACGAGGTCATGCTGCAGCTGTACAAAACTCTGGTGCGGCCGCACCTGGAGTATTACATGCAGTTCTGGTCACCGCATTATAGGAAGGATGTGGAAGCTTTGGAAAGGGTGCAGAGGAGATTTACTAGGATGTTGCCTGGTATGGAGAGAAGGTCTTACAAGGAAAGGCTGAGGGACTTGAGGTTGTTTTCGTTGGAGAGAAGGAGGAGGAGAGGTGACTTAATAGAGACACATAAGATAATCAGAGGGTTAGATAGGGTGGATAGTGAGGGTCTTTTTCCTCGGATGGTGATGGCAAACACGAGGGGACATAGCTTTAAGTTGAGGGGTGATAGATATAAGACAGATGTCAGAGGTAGTTTCTTTACTCAGAGAGTAGTAGGGGCGTGGAACGCCCTGCCTGCAACAGTAGTAGACTCGCCAACTTTAAGGGCATTTAAGTGGTCATTGGATAGACATATGGATGAAAATGGAATAGTGTAGGTCAGATGGTTTCACAGGTCGGCGCAACATCGAGGGCCGAAGGGCCTGTACTGCGCTGTAATGTTCTAATTCTAATAAACCCCGTTCTGAACCCAATCTGCACAGTGGGAGTGGGGTAGGTGTCGGTTGGACACCTGTTTTACTCCCTGTCTGATTTTACGCTTCATTGAAGTCAGGCAGTGTGTAAAAGGGGCGTCTGACAAGAGCTCGCCTGATTGTGCCAGGCGGGTTAGGTTAAAATCGGGTCTACAGTGCTGGATAGCAGCTCTGAAAGCTGTAGGAATTGTTTATTTCAAACCTGTGAGAAAGAAATGTGCTGTTTTATGTACTAATTGTAAATACTGTTCACTAGTTGACACAAAATAGCTGCTGACATCATTAATAAGCACCATGAACCACTCTAACACTCTGGTACACAAATCATATATTTTAAGTTTAGGCGTTGATTTGAGAGACACCAGACATTGCCAGAAGCTACACGTGCAAGTAGAAAATTATATGTCCTCACTTTTTTCTTGGGAAAGTTGACGTCTATTTTCAGAGAGGTGCACTTGTTCAGAGTATTCAGTCGCCTGGAAATAAACCAAAATCCAATATATTAGAATTCCAATTTGACTTGCAATTAACCTCAGCTATTGACAGTCTAACGATGGGACTCGAAAACATTTCAATGCAAATAATTGCTATTCTTAACTGAAAGATACATCATTCCCTTTTTTTTTATAAAGTAAAATAATGAAGTCCAGGAAAATCCTCAGCTGGACAAATAACATTTTAGGCTACAGGCTGCTACAGTCCATATCACAGGTTTCCTTGATAAGCCAGTCAGATCAGCTGGCACCATTGCTGCAAATGGAACTGCTAAATGTAGATTGTTCTTTCTGCAGTCTGCATGGTTACCATGTTGCCTAACTCGGTCAGCCTAGCCAATTTACTGGGTGTGTACTGAGTGACAATGGTGTCTTACACTGTGTGATAAACATTATAAGTGATAAACTGATGAGTTCCTCCTTTCCATACTTCTCATACACATTGATGTCATCACAGCGCACTCTTTACACCCCATACAATATGAATCTTCTGACCACTATAAGCTAGTTAATGGGCTTGAGTAAACATTGCAGCTGTATGCAGCCACACCTCCTGAGAACTCATCACAAGGACATTTATAGTTGCTTTTGAAATATGTTTAATATCAATTTGCATTCAGGCTGTTCTGCTTAACTTGGTGCACCTTCAAGTCAATATCAGAGTCTAACTAGATCTGCTTATTTTAAGAAAAGGAAGAAAAGGATGAAAAGGGTAGATGCTGATCCACTATGAACTACATACTCACCACTGAACACTATTGCAACTGCTGTTACAAACCTCACCTTGATTACACTATGGCTCTGTACTTAGGTCTGACTTCTTTGGCCTCCTTGTCTCGGGAGACAATGGGTGAGCACCTGGAGGTGGTCAGTGGTTTGTGGAGCAGCGCCTGGAGTGGCTATAAAGGCCAATACTAGAGTGACAGACTCTTCCACAGGCGCTGCAGAAAAAATTGGTTGTCGGGGCTGTTACACAGTTGGCTCTCCCCTTGCACTTCTGTCCTTTTTCCAGCTAACTGCTAAGTCTCTTTGACTCGCCACTCTTTAGCCCCGCCTTTTTGGCTGCCCACCAGCTCTGGCGATCGCTGGCAACTGACTCCCACGACTTGTGATCAATGTTATAGGACTTCATGTCGCGTTTGCAGATGTCTTTAAAGCGGAGACATGGACGACCGGTAGGTCTGATACCAGTGGCGAGCTTGCTGTACAATGTGTCCTTGGGGATCCTGCCATCTTCCATGCAGCTCACATGGCCAAGCCACCTCAAGCGCCGCTGAGTCAGTAGTGTGTATAAGCTGGGGATGTTGGCCGCCTCGAGGACTTCCATGTTGGAGATGCGGTCCTGCCACCTGATGCCAAGGATTCTCCGGAGGCAGTGAAGATGGAATGAATTGAGACATCGCTCTTGGCTGACATACGTTGTCCAGGCCTCGCTGTCGTAGAGCAAGGTACTGAGGACACAGGCTTGATACACTCGGACTTTGGTGTTCCGTGTCAGTGCGCCATTTTCCCACACTCTCTTGGCCAGTCTGGACATAGCAGTGGAAGCCTTTCCCATGCGCTTGTTGATTTCTGCATCGAGAGACAGGTTACTGGTGATAGTTGAGCCTACATAGGTGAACTCTTGAACCACTTCCAGAGCGTGGTCGCCGATAGGTCTGACTGTGCTATACAATACTACAGATGCAAAGCCCATGAGGTAAGCACTGGTGGTGGGAAGCTGTTCTCTTCCTCAAGTTTCTCATTCCTTTCTTCATCGTCCCCTCCACAGTTTGCTCCCCTGGAAGCTCCAAAGCAAACTCCCCTTAGTATTGTAAGATTGTGGAGCATGCAGCAAACGATTCTGAATCTTGATGATCTCTCTAGATGGACTAAATGACTCAGTCTGACCTGTCCAGAGGGTGGCACTGGGTTTAGGATGCCAATGGTTTGTTCAATCATACCTTTTGTTGCTGCATGGCTCTGATTTTATAGCTCCTGCCAATATACCAGTTGGTGAGGAATATCCTTTTCTTCCCCAGCAGCCTCCCTACTGTGGCTCAGTTGGAAGCACTTTTGCCTTTGCATCATAAGGTTCTCTGTTCAAGTCTCATTCCAGGGCTTGAGCACAAAAAAAAAAAATCAAGGCTGAAACTCCAGTGCAACACTGATGGAGTGCTGCACTGTTGGAGTTGCCAACTTTCGATGAGATGTAAACCGAGGCCCCATCTGCTTGCTGAGTTGGATGTAAATGATCCCATGGCACTATTTTGAAGAAGGGCAGGGGAGATATCCCCAGTACCGTGACCAATATTTATCCCTCAACATCAACATCACAAAAAAAAAAATGGTCATATCACATTGCTGTTTGTGGGAGTTTGCAGTGCGCATACTGGCTGCCATGATTCCTGCATTACAACAGTGACTACACTTCAAAAAAGTACTTCATCTGCTGTAAAGTGCTTTGAGATGTCCAATGGTCATGAAAGGCACCATATAAATGCAAGTCTTTTTTTCATTTACTGCTCAATAGCCTGGGTGGAATGGAGAAGGTACTGAGGATTGGCACAGTAATGAAAGGTTCATGACCACTACCAGAACATCGGCACAAACATACATCACTTAGAATTATAGAATGGCTACAGCACAGGAGGCCATTCAGCCCATCGTGTCTGAGCCAGCTCTCTGCAAGAGCTACTCAGCTAGTCCCACTTCCCTGCCTTTACCCCATAGCTCTGCAAATTTTTTCCTCTTCAGATAATTATCCAATTCTCCTTTGAATCTACCTCCACTGTACTCTCAGGCAGTGTATTCCAGATCTTAATGACTCGCTGCATAAAAAAAGCTTTTCCTTATGTCACCTCTGGTTCTTTTGCAATCACCTTAAATCAATGTCCTTTGGTTCTCGACCCTTCCACCAATGGGAACAGTTTCTCCCCATCTACTCTGTCTAGACCTCTCATGATTATGAACACCTCCATCACATCTCCTCTCAACCTTCTATTCTCCAAGAAAACAGTCCCAACTTCCAGACTATGTAACTGAAGTCTCTCACCCCTGGAACCACTCTCGTAAATCTTTTCTGCACCCTCACCAATGCCTTCACATCATTGCTAAAGTACAGTGCCCAGAACTGGACACAATACTCGAGTTGAGGACGAACCAGTATTTTTATAAAGGTTTATCATAACTTCCTTGCTTTTGTACTCTATGTCTCTATTTATAAAGCCCAGGATCCCATATGCCTTATTAACTGCTTTATGAACCTGTTCTGTCACCTTCAACGATTTGTACACATATAACCCCAGGTCACTCTGCTCCTGCACCCCCTTTAGAATTGTATCCTTTATTTTATATTGCCTTTCCTCATTCTTCCAACCAAAATGAATCACTTAACAGTTCTCTGTATTAAATTTCATCCACCAGCCTATCTGTGTCCTCTTGAAGTTCATCACTATCCTCCACACAGTTCACAATAGTGTCATTTGCAAATTTTGAAATTGTGCCCAGCACATCCAAGTCTAGGTCATTAATATAAAACATGAAAAGCAGTGGTCCTAAAAACCCCTGATATACCGTCCTCCAGTCTGGAAAAGAACCATTCACCACCACTGCTCTCTTTCCTGTCAGTCAACTTCATATCCATGTTGCCATTGTCCCTTTCATTCCATGGGCATCAACTTTGCTGACAAGCCTACTATGTGACATTTGATCAAATGTCCTTTGGCAGTCCATGTACACCACATCAACCACATTACCCTCATCAACCTTCTGTTACTTCATTGAAAAACTCAATCGAATTAGTTAAACACGATTTGTCACTAACAAATCCATACTGGCTTGCCTTAATTAATCTACACTTTTAAAAAAATTCTTCCACAGGATGCGGGCGTTGCTGAATGGTTAAGGTGGTGGATGGTTAACAATGAAGTAGGCTATTTTTACTGGGCCATTGGAAATTATTACATCACACTCCTGACTTATGCTTTGTAGATGGTGGACAGGCTTTGGGGAGTCAGGACATGAGTTACACACCACAGAATTCCCAGCCTCTGCCTGCTCTTGTAGCCACAGTATTTATATGGCTGGTCCAGTTAAGTTTCTGGTCAATGGTAACCCCCCAGAATGTTGTAAGTGAGGGTTTCAGCGATGGTAATGCCATTGAATGTCAAGGGGAGATGGTTAGATTCTCTCTTTTGTTGTATATGGTCATTGCCTAGTGCTTGTGTGGCAGGAAAGTCACTTGCCATTTATCAGCCAAAGCCTGAGCGTTATCCATGTCTTGCTGCATGCGGGCACAGATTGCTTCAGTATCTGAGGAGTTGTGAATGATACTGAACACTGTGCAATCATCAGCGAACATCCTCTCTTCTGACCTTATGTTGAAGGGAAGGTCATTGATGAAACAGCTGAAGATGATTGCGCCAAGGACATTGCCCTGCGAAACTCCTGCAGCAATGTCCTGGGGCTGAGATGGCATCCAACAACCACAATCATCTGCCTTTGTGCTAGGTGTGACTCCAACCAGCAGAGAGTTTTCCCCCCCAACTCCCAACGACTTCAGTTTTGCTTGGGCTCCTTGATGCCATACTCAGCCAAATGCTGCTTTGATGTCAAGGGCAGTCTCTCTCACCCCACCTGTCCAAGTGAATGCTAATTTTCTCCTGGATTATTGTTTCTAGCTTTTCCACCACCAAGGTTAAACTGACTGGCTGGTAGTTGCTGGATTTATCCTTATACCCTTTTTTGAACAAGGGTGCAACATTTACAGTTCTCCAGTCCTCTGGCAGCAGCCCCCACCCTCCCTCGCGTATCAGGAGGATTGGAAGATAATGGCCACTACCTCTGCAATTTCCACCCTTACTTCCCTCAGCATCCTTGTATGTGACCCATCCAGCCCTGGTGATGTATCAACTTCAAATACAGCCAGTCCATCTAACACCTCCTCTTTAGCAATTTTTAGCCCATCCAGTATTTCAACTATCTCCTCTTTCACAATGACTTGGGCAGCATCGTTTTCCTTGGTAAAGACAGATGCAAAGTACTGATTTAGCACCTCAGCCATGCTCTCTGCCTCAATATTTAGATCCCCTTTTTGGTCCTTAATCAGCTCCACCCCTCCTCATACTACTCTTGTACTGTTCATATGCCTACAGAAGACATTTGGTTTCCATTTTATGTGAACTGCCAGTCACTTCTCAAACTCTCTTTCCCTCTTGTATTTCTTTTTTCACTTCCCCTCACATCTTTCTATATTCAGCCTGGTTCTCACTTGTATTATCAACCTGGCATCTGTTATACGAACCCTTTTTCTGCTTCATCTTACTCTCTATCTCTTGCCATCCAGGGACCTCTGGCTTTGTTTGCTGTGCCTTACCCCCTCATGGAAATGTACCTCGATTGTACCTGAACCATCTCCTCTTTAAAGGCAGCCCATTGTTCCATTACAGTTTTGCCTGATAATCTTTGATTCTAATTTAATGACATGAAGTCCTATGACATTGATCACAAGTCGTGGGAGTCAGTTGCCAGCGATCGCCAGAGCTGGCGGGCAACCATAAAGGCGGGGCTAAAGAGTGGTGAGTCGAAGAGACTTAGCAGTTGGCAGGGAAAAAGACAGAAGCGCAAGGAGAGAGCCAACTGTGTAACAGCCCTGACAACCAATTTTATCTGCAGCACCTGTGGAAGAGTCTGTCACTCTGGAGTTGGCCTTTATAGCCACTCCAGGCGCTGCTCCACAAACCACTGACCTCCTCCAGGCACTTATCCATTGTCTCTCGAGACAAGGAGGCCAAAGAAGAATTTACCTGGGCCAGATCTCTTCGCACCCCATTGAAACTGGCAGTGGTCACAAACAAGTTCAACAGACAGCAATTAGAAGCCCATTCCTATTGGGGAAAAACAACTCTTGGGGTGAATTGTCAGGGCCACCCCAAAGTCAGGAACATAGGCAAGGGGCCCCGAAAATTCTGGTCCCGTATGGCGTGCCAATTCCAAGGCGCCGATCCCGGTGCAAGCAATAATCCCCAGTTCGGGGGCAGGGTGGGACAGGAATCTCGCTCTTCTCCCAATTGAGGCCAATTAAAACAGTTAAAAAGCTCATTAAGAGCTTGTAAGGGTTTGAAGTTCTAATTTTTAAAAGGGCCAGACAGATTACCCGTGCCTTCAGAAACAGATCATCTGAGGGGAGCTGGGTACAGAGTGGGGAGCCATCAGAGGGTCCGCAGGAGACTGGGCACTTGGTAAGCTGATCCCTTGGTGCTGCACAGGTGTCAGGGAGAATGGGAACTCAGCACCCAGGATTTGAACAATGTCAGCACCACCCTGGCATTGCAGGGGAAGAAGAGCAGAGGACAAGGCTGCCAAGGACGACTGGACAACCCCCGGCCCAAAAGGAAGGCTCCAGATGGCAATGGGGGCACAGCTCTCAGATTTTGGGCCCAGTGGTGATGAAGGGCAACACCCTTCACAGGAAGGGCAGAACCATGGACGTCAGGAGGGCATGGGACAGGAAAGAGGGCCAGGAAGACAATGGAGGCCGAACTCTCAATATAGGATCCAATGCCCAAGATGGAGCCACCTGAAGTTGACATAAGAACATAAGAAACAGGAGCAGGAGTAGACCATACAGCCCATCGAGCCTGCTCCATCATTCAATATGATCATGGCTGATCTTCAGCTTCAACTCCACTTTCCCGCCCGCTCCCCTTACCCCTAGATTCCCCGAGACCAAAAGTCTGTCTATCTCAGCCTTAAATATATTCAATGATGGAGCATCCACAATCCTCTGGGGTAGAGAATTCCAAAGATTCACAACCTTTTGAGTGAAGAAGTTTCTCCTCATCTCAGTCCTAAATGATCAGCTCCTTATCCTGAGACTTTGCCTCAGTGTTCTAGATTCCCCAATCAGGGGAAACAATCTCAGTGTCTACCCTGTTAAGCCCCTTCAGAATCTTGTATCTTTCAATTATATCACCTCTCATTCTTCTAAACTCCAGATTCTCGGCCCAATTTACTCAGCCTCTCATCATAGGACAATCCCCTCATCCCAGGGACCAATCTAGTGAAACATCGCTGTACTTCCCCCAATTGCAAGTATATCTTTCCTTAAACATGGAGACCAAAACTACATACAGTGTTCCAGGTGTGGTTTCACTAAAGCCCTGTACAATTGTCGCAAGATCTCTTTATTCTTGTACTTCAATCCCCTTGCAATAAAAGTCAACATGCCATTTACCTTCCTAATTGCTTACCGTATCTGCATTCTAACTTTCTGTGTTAATGTGAAGCATATCCAAATTTCTACCAGTGCCTTTTTTGATCACAAATTTCACATATAACATTTCAGGAATGTTAACAGCTTTGGCTACATAGTATTTTGAACAAAGAAGTCAAAAGGGAGTCCTACAAAAAGTCGATTGCACACTTAAGCCTGCACATTTCAAACTCTCTAGAAGCTTCTTGTTAAAAATCACAGGAGAACTCAACTCTCATAGGCCATACTAAAGCTCAAATCGGGCCAATACAAAAGCTCCTTTCTTGCTTCCTTCTTACTTTTTTTTTATTGCTTCAGGGATGTGGGCATCGCTGGCTAAGCCAGCATTTATTGCCCATCCCTAATTGCCCTTGAGAAGCTGGTGGTGAGCTACCTTCCTGAACCGCTGCAGTCCATGTGGGGTAGGTATACCCACAGTGCTGTTAGGAAGGGAGTTCCAGGATTTTGACCCAGTGACAGTGAAGGAACGTCGATATAGTTCCAAGTCAGGATGGTGTGTGACTTGGAGGGGAACTTGCAGGTGGTGATGTTCCCATGCATTTGCTGCCCTTGTCCTTCTAGTTGGTAGAGGTCACGGGTTTGGAAGGTGCTGTCTAAGGAGCCTTGGTGCATTGCTGCAGTGCATCTTGTAGATGGTACACACTGCTGCCACTGTCCGTCGATGGTGGAGGGAGTGAATGTTTGTAGATGGGGTGCCAATCAAGCGGGCTGCTTTGTCCTGGATGATGTCAAGCTTCTTGAGTGTTGTTGGATCTGCAACCATCCAGGCAAGTGAAGCGTATTCCATCACACTCCTGACTTGTGCCTTGTAGATGGTGGACAGGCTTTGGGGAGTCAGGAGGTGAGTTACTCGCCTCAGGATTCCTAGCCTCTGACCTGCTCTTGGAGCCACGGTATTTATATGGATACTCCAGTTCAGTTTCTGGTCAGTGGTAGCCCCTAGGATGTTGATAGTGGGGGATTCAACGATGGTAATGCCATTGAATGTCATGGGGAGATGATTCTCTCTTTTTGGAGATGGTCATTGCCTGGCACTTGTGTGGTGTGAATGTTACTTGCCACTTATCAGCCCAAGCCTGGATATTTCTACACAGACTGCTTCAGTATCTGAGGAGTCACGAATGGTGCTGAACATTGTGCAATCATCAGCGAACATCCCCACTTCTGACCTTATGATTGAAGGAAGGTCATTGATGAAGCAGCTGAAGATGGTTGGGCCTAGGACACTACCCTGAGGAACTCCTGCAGTCATGTCCTGGAGCTCAAATGATTGACCTCCAACAACCACAACCATCTTCCTTTGTGCTAGGTATGACTCCAGCCAGCAGAGGGTTTTCCCCCTGATTCCCATTGACTTCAGTTTTGCTCGGGCTCCTTGTTGCCATACTCGGTCAAATGCTGCCTTGATGTCAAGGGCAGTCACTCTCACCTCACCTCTTGAGTTCAGCTCTTTTGTCCATGTTTGAACCAAGGCTGTAATGAGGTCAGGAGCTGAGTGGCCCTGGCGGAACCCAAACTGAGTGTCACTGAGCAGGTTATTGCGAAGCAAGTGCCGCTTGATGGCACTGTTGATGACACCTTCCATCACTTTACTGATGATTGAGAGTAGGCTAATGGGGTGGTAATTGGCCAGGTTGGACTTGTCCTGCTTTTTGTGTACAGGACATACCTGGGCAATTTTCCACATTGCAGGGTAGATGCCAGTGATCCTCAATAGTGAAGACCTATGCAAAATATGTGTTCAATTCATCTGCCATCTCATTATCCATTATTAATTTCCAAGACTCACTTTTTATAGGACCAATGTTCACTTTGTTAACTCTTTTTTAAAAATATTCCCCACCTAATGTGACATTTATTTCATTTCCCACCACCTGCTATCATGGCCGGAATTTTACGCCACCCCAACGAACGGGATGGTGGCAGGGAGTGGCGTAAAATGGAGCGGGAGGCTCTGGGAGGCCTTCCCGATCCGCTCCCGCCTCCACCCCAATTTACGTAGGGCGGAGGGGGTGGGCGATAAACAGGACGCCCGCCCCAGGCCAATAAAGGTCCTTAAGTTGCCAATTAACAGCCACTTAAGGGTCTTCGCCCGCCTCCACGCGATTTTAACCTGTGGCAAGCGGGCCTCCTGGAGCCAGAAAAGGCCGCCCAGTAAAAGCTGGTGGCAGGTAGGTAGCTGGTGCTAGTATCACCCTGCCTCTGGCACGATTGCTGAGGCAGGAACACCGCCTGGGAGCCTCCTAATGCAAGATTTTCTAAAACTCCACCTCCCCCCGACTCAACCCCATCTATCGGCACGACGGACAACGTTCCGACCAAGGATGAGAATTTTAATATTGATATTTTGCTGGACCAGGAGCCAATGTCGGCCACTGAACACTGGGATGATAGGTGAATGGTATTTGGTGTGTCTTAGGATATGGCAGCAGAGTTGTGGATGATCTAAATCAGGGTTGTCCAACCATTTCACGTGGGGGCCACATTACCATTTTTGTCTTACATTTGGGGGGACCAGTGAGAGAAATTCGGAAAGAAAAAGGCATGAACAATTTATTTAACTATTAATCAAAACAGCATCCAATGTACATTTTTGTGAAGAAGCTTTAAATGAGAAGACTAATTTATTGACTTCTTTCTCTTCACTACGTTGGACACTGATTTTGAGAGAAACTTGGCATTTTTTTGCTTGCATGATTAGTCAATGTTTGCCTGCACACTTCTTGTAGCAATGCAGAGTATTTCAGATGGATGTCATTCTGTCAGGAGTGATCTTGATCACTCTCTCTCCCTCTCTCTCTGCATCTGTCCCCCTTTCTCTCTCTTGCTGTCTGTCCCCCCTTTCTCCCCCTCTCTGGGCTGGATTTTACAGCCCCTCCCGACATCGGGGGTTGTGGTGGGGGGGCAGGGGCCAGAAAATGCCTCCGGCAGAGGCCCGCCACGGGCCTTGATGTCAGGAAGGCCCGGCCCGACACTGCCGGCGGCAGCGAGGCCTTGTGGTGGCTCTCCCCCCACCCCCCTTGGAGGTCCAAGACAAAACACTGGTGGAGAGTGGGGAGCAGGTAAGTTTCTCTGTGCGGGTTGGGGGGGGCGTGTGGAAGGGGAGTGGGGTAAAATTAATTTCATTGGTCTGGGGGTGGTGGGAATGGATAAAGTTTAAAACTGATGAACTTTGGTGAGGGGGGGGTGGTGGTGAAGGTCGGGAATACAAGCTAAGTGTTTTGGATGGGGAAGACGGCAACCTTCTAAGTCTTATTGGGGGGGGTGGTGGGAGAGGGTCAAGAAAGATTTCTTTCAATTTTTACAAACACTATTTTTAAAAATTTAAATTGTAATGTAGGGCTTGTAGCCCTCTAAAAATGGCGGAGGCGCCTACGCAATGGTGCCTGATGCGGTTGCCGGGGACAGACCGCCCGCCCCTGCCACGTCATTGGGGGTGGAGGGGGCGGTCCAACCCAGCCATCTAAATGAGCTGCCGCGTTTAATATCATGGTGGCTCCGCGAAGCTTGGCCCACCATTGTCTACGGCCGCTGCCAATTGCTCTGGCGACAACATAAACCAGCCCTATCTCTCTCTCTCTCTGTCTCCCCTACCTCTCTGTCTCCCGCCCTCTCTCTCTCTGTCTCCCCTACCTCTCTGTCTCCCCCCCGCTCTCTCTCTATGTTCCTGTCACCCCATTCTCTGCCCACTCTCTCTCTGTCTCTACCCCCGGCTCTCTCTCTCTGTCTGTCTCCCTCTTCCGCTTTCTCTCTCTCTCTCTCTCTGTCTCTGTCTCTTCCCCTCCTCTCTCTCTGTCTCTCCCCCGGCTCTCTCTCTGTCTCTCTCTGTCTGTCTCCCTCCTCCGCTTTCTCTCTCTCTCTCTCTCTCTGTCTCCCTCTCCCGATCTCTGTCTCTCTCTCTGTCTCTGTCTCTTCCCCTCCTCTCTCTCTGTCTCTCTGTCTCTCCCCCCGGCTCTCTCTCTCTCTGTCTGTCTCCCTCTTCCGCTTTCTCTCTCTCTCTCTCTCTCTGTCTCTGTCTCTTCCCCTCCTCTCTCTCTGTCTCTCCCCCGGCTCTCTCTCTCTCTCTCTCTGTCTGTCTGTCTCCCTCCTCCGCTTTCTCTCTCTCTCTCTGTCTCCCTCTCCCGATCTCTGTCTCTCTCTCTGTCTCTGTCTCTCCCCCGCTGCGCTCTCTCTCTGTATCTCCCTCACTCTCTCTCCCCCCTCTCTCTGTGTCTCCCCCCCTCCTTTGTCTCTCCCCCCCTCTCTCTGTCTCTTCCCCCTTCCCCCCCCCCGCCCCCACTCTCTCTCTGTCTCGCCCCCACTCTCTCTCCCCCTATCTTGCCCCCACTCTCTCTCTCTCTGTCTCTCCCCCGCTCTCTCTCCCCCTCTCTCTCTCTCTGTCTCTCCCCCTCTGTCTTTCCCTTTCTCTGTCTCTCCCCCACTCTCTCTCTCTGTCTGTCTCACCCCCACTCTCTCTGTCTCTGTCTCGCCCCCACTCTCTCTGTCTCTCTCTGCCTCTGTCTCACCCCCACTCTCTCTCTCTCTGCCTCTGTCTCGCCCCCACTCTCTCTCTCTCTGCCTCTGTCTGTCTCTGTCTCGCCCCCACTCTCTCTCTCTCTGCCTCTGTCTCGCCCCCACTCCCTCTCTCTGCCTCTGTCTCGCCCCCACTCTCTCTCTCTCTGCCTCTGTCTTGCCCCCACTCTCTCTCTCTCTGCCTCTGTCTCGCCCCCACTCTCTCTCTCTCTGCCTCTGTCTGTCTCTGTCTCGCCCCCACTCTCTCTCTCTCTGCCTCTGTCTCGCCCCTACTCTCTCTCTCTCTGCCTCTGTCTCGCCCCCACTCTCTCTCTCTCTGTCTGCCTCCCCTTTCTCTCTCTCTCTCCCTGTCTGTCCCCCCTTTCTCTCTCTCTCTCTCTCTCGTTTGTCCCCTTTCTCTCCCTGTCTGTCCCCCTTTCTCTCTCTCCCTCTCTCCCTGTCTGTCCCCCAATCTGTCTCTCTCTCTCCCCGTTTGTCCCCCTTTCTCTCTCTCTCTCTCTCTCTCCCTGTCTGTCCCCCTTTCTCTCTCTCTCCCTGTCTGTCCCCCTTTCTCTCTCTCTCCTCGTTTGTCCCCTTTCTCTCCCTGTCTGTCCCCCTTTCCCTCTCTCCCTGTCTGTCCCCCTTTCTCTCTCTCCCTGTCTCCCCGTCTGTCCCCCAATCTGTCTCTGTCTCTCTCTCTCTCTGTCCCCCTTTCTCTCTCTCTCTCTCTCTGTCCCCCTTTCTCTCTCTCTCTCTCTCTGTCTGTCCCCCTTTCTCTCTCTCTTCTCGTTTGTCCCCTTTCTCTCCCTGTCTGTCCCCCTTTCTCTCTCTCCCTGTCTGTCCCCCTTTCTCTCTCTCCCTGTCTGTCCCCCAATCTGTCTCTCTCTCTCCCCATTTGTCCCCCTTTCTCTCTCTCTCTCTCTCTCTCTCTCCCCATTTGTCCCCCTTTCTCTCTCTCCCTCCCTATTTGCCCCCTTTTCTCTCTCTCTCCCTGTCTGTCCCCTTTTCTCTCTCTCTCTCTCTCTCCCTGTATGTCCCCCTTTCTCTCTCTCTCAGTTATAGAGAACGGGAACGCTCAGCAGAGAGTTGGCAAGTTTTTTTTAAACCTCATGTCAGATTCACAGCCGACAGGTCCTGACATCAGGAACAGCCATTTCCCAACTTCAGACAGGTTCGGGGTTTTCCAGCAGGCTTTTAAAAAACCCTGTCAGCTGCGAAATTGACGAGATTTATTTTTTAAAGCCGGTCTGCAAGAAGAAGCCAATGGGAATTTTATCATCTCCAGTCACAGACCACTGGTGAGGGCGAGGAACAGCCCCATTACAGTTTACATCTGTGGGCTGGATGGAAATCTTTGGCGGGCTGGATCCCAGCCCGTGGGCCGCACGTTGGACAACCCTGATCTAAGTTTATGGAGGGTGGAAAATGGAAGTCTGGCCAGGGGAGCATTGGAAAAGTTGTGTCTAGAGGGAACAAAAGCATGGGGATATGGGGACAGTTTTGTGCTGCAGCCTAATGCCCATTAGAATCTGGATTGAGATCTCATTTCACACAGGATCCTTACAACCAGCAGAAAGAAAACTTTCAGCCCATCAGTCTGGGTTGCATTTAAATCAGAGTCCCAGGGTTGAAGGACCATTGTTGAACAAACAGTTCCATTCACCCAAAGCCTTGTTGTAACAAATACTGGTACAGAATACAACAGAGTGTAACAAACCCCAAGTACATCACTAAACAGTGATGCTGTATCTCTGTGTTCCACTTTTGCTCCTACTCATTTCCTATACACCATTCTGAATTTACTGACAGTATGGCAATGCTCTGGCTTACATTTGTTCTGGTAAGTCAGCAGAACACAAATTTAGAAATCTTGAGACAATGGGAGTAATTGTCAACTTCACTGTCTTTACAAAGATTAGGGCTCATGGGATGGGGGTAATATTTTAGCATGGATTTAGGGTCAGTTAATGGACAGAAAACAGAAAGTAGGAATAAATGGGGCACTTTCGGATGGGAGGTTGTAACTAATGGGGTGCCACAAGGATCAGTGCTTAGGCCTCAGCTAGGTACAATTTATATCAATGACTTAGATGAGGGGACTAGTTTATCCAAGTCTATCCAAGTTTACTGGCAGGACAAAGCTAGGTGGGAAAGTAAGCTGTGAGGAGCCACAAAGAGGTGACATAAATAGGTTGAGTGGGCAATAAGGTGGCAGATGGAGTATAATGTGGGGGAATGCAAAATTATCCACTTTAGTAGGTAGAATGGAAAGGCAGAATATTTTTTTTAAAAGGCGAGAGATTAGTAAATGTTGGTATTGAGGGATTTGTGTGTCCTTGTACACAAATCACAGAGGTTTCACATGCAGTTACAGAAAGCAATTTCAGAAGGCAAATGATAAGTTAGCCTTAATTGCAAGGGGGTTGGAGTATAAGACTAAGGAAGTTTTCCTGCAATTATATAGGGCTTTGGTGAGATCACATTTGGAGTACAGGTTTGGTCTCCTTACCTAAGGAAGGATATACTTGCCTTGGAGACAGTGTAACACAAGTTCACTGGAATAATTCCTGGGGTGAGAGGGTGATTGTATGAGGAGAGATTGCATAGAATGGGCCTATACTCTCAAGTTTAGAAGAGAGAGAAGTGAACTCATTGAAATATATAAAATTCTTAAAAGGGCTTAACAGGGTAGGTGCTCAGAAGTTGTTCCTTCTGGCTGAAGAGTCTAGAACGAGGGGTCATTGTTGGAGGATAAGGGGTTGGCCATTTAGGACTAAGAGGAGAAATGTCTTCATTGAGAGTTGTGAATCTTTGTAATTCTTAACCCCAGAGGGCTGTGGATGCCCAGTCATTGAGTATATTGAAGAACATGACTGATAGATTTTTGGACATGGAAGGAATCAAGGGATTATGAGGATTGGATGGGAAAGTAGAGTTGAAACAGATCAGCCATAATTTTATTGAAGGGGCCATATGACATACTCCTGCTCCAATTTCTTATGCAGTTACTTGGCAGGGTGAATTGCTCATTTGTTGTAGTACCCATCTGAATTCCATCCCAAAGGGTGGACAATCCACTTTGCCAAGTTATCGCTGAGGTGAAGTTGAAAATGACCCGCAATGGTTCTTGTATATTTCTGTTTATCCAGGAAAAAAAGACTGCAATGGAGCATGCAGCTATTCCTGTAATCTGACTCTTATGAAGACAGCTCCTGTTTATGTGATTTGGGTGCAATTAAGTACTGTCCTTGCAGGCTATACTTTCCACAGCATTTGAAGTACAGTGTAATGCAGTCTAAACCCACATCATTATTACAAACACATTTGAGGTCCCTCATTTACTCATTATTCTAATGCTCTCCTGGTCAGCCTCCCATTCTCTCCCTTCATATAATTCAGCTCATCAAAAACTATGCTACCCATATCAAAGTCCTGCTCACCCTTTGTCCCTGTCCTCATTAGCGCACATTGACTCCTGGTCACCCAGTGCCTCAAATTTAAAATCATCAGTCTTGTGTAAAAATCTCTCTGTGGCCTTACCTTTGCATATATCTTTAATCTTGCCCATCTCAACAAACCCACGTGACTGTGACCACTTATGTATCTATCCCTCCCTTTGCTTTATCATTGCTGGCCATGTCTTCAGCTGCCACAAGCCCCAAGGTCTGGATTTCCCTCCTTAAACTCCTCCAACTCTATTTCCAAGGCCATCCTTAAACCCACCTCTTTGACCAAGCTTTTGATCATTCCTCCTACCATTTTCTTCTTTGGCTCAGCATCCATTGTTTAAAATTATAAGTCTGTGAAGGTTTTTGGTACTTTTTTCTGCATTAATGGTGTTAAATCAATGCAAGTTGTTGCATCGACATTACAGTGTTATATTCAATAAAGTAATTTATGGTTTTGACAGCACGGTAAAAAAGTATAGTTCACTGCCAATCTGCTTGCCATAGTCCACAAAAGGAAAGCAGATTTACTTCAGCTATCTGCGAGTTGCTGTATTAGCAAAGGAATACTGGGTATAGATATCTATAGCTATCTCCTGCTCGGCTGACAGCCGGTCACATTCAAATGGCAGGAGCCTTTGAAAAGCAAAATCTGAAACAAAGAGAAGGGATCAAAGTGAAAATTCTATTCCAGTTTATTTGCATTTTCTGGTTAATTCCTTCAAAATATTGTATCTTATTTCACTTGATGATGGAATTCTGTGATCATGGACACAGAGGAAGCCGGCAAGGGCATAGCTGCAGACAGCTGTTTGTCATCAACTCAATACACTTTCCATTTCTTTTATTCACAGACTGATGCTGGTAAGGCTGTGTTTATAGCACATCCCTAGTTGTCATGGAAACAGCAGCTGCAATAGCAATTTCATTAGCTCTAACGTTTGAAATGATGTGTGGGAGGATTGTGATTTCAGTGCTAATTATCATCTTGTATTTCTCCAGGGTACTGGGTTCATGATCTGTAGTATACAGAGGAGGGAGAAATCACAGAGAAATCTTCAGAGTGTGGAAACCAGAATGATTTCTACAGCCATGATAAATAAGTCTCCAAAAGGACTGGGTCTTAAAGAGACCATGAATACAATATTATTCACAGTCCCCTCATCATTTCCATGGATGATGACTGATTTGTTTTCTTCAGGTTTTTTTTACTATGGTGATAGAAATTGAATGAACAGCTTGGTGCCTATCACACTTCCTCAAAGTGTTCCCACTCAACCCATTAAACAGCCAGACATTTGTTTGCTTCTGAGGTTCTCAATAAGCACCCCGGAATTTGGACTCTCATTCACTCACAGCACTGCTCTGTTTGTAACTGTGTCTCAACTAATTACTCTGCAGTATAAGACAAATAAAACTCTTATTGATGTTGAACATAAATCATTCCTCGTGACAAAGGCATTATAATCAATCATGGAGATTGATTAGGAAAAAAGCCTGTCTTTTTGCAAGACTCTGGCCTTTAAAAACAAGACAGTGCTTTCAGTCACTTACATCTCTTGAGGTCTATTAACATTTTCTACAAAAAGGCCAAGCAACACATTTTTATGATTTTGTCAGGGACAGGAAGAGAGAGATGTACACTTTATTTCATAAATATTTCAATTATTTCAGAATGTATAATATTGAAGTTTTTATGGAAATATAGTCGCAGAAGACATACTGGTATGATGCCACGAACAAAGGATGTTCCCTACTCAAAGGGACTATCAATCATATGCTGACATAACATATCCACAATATGGATTCATGGATAACAGTCTTCTACATGGCTAATTCTTCAGAAACTGCTTGAAGCCTATTGTGTACATTGGCAAAATAGCATCTGACATTGTGAGTGCAGAATTGTCATTTTATTCAAATTGAGAGACACGTAATATAATCCTATTTCAGTTACAGTTAAAGTGACTATTTGTTTTTCATTTCTTACCTACAAAGTGGTTCCATGAAATCTTTGTCAAGAAAATCATGATCTTTCTTTACAGATGCAATGTCAATTGGGAATTGGGAATCTGCAATAGATCAAAACACCTTAAATTATATATTGGTGCCATATTGTGATAAATAAGCAAAACAAAAGCTTTCTTCAAGATAATAAACAGCACCTTGTTTACATAAAATAAAAACAGAAAATGTCAGAAATATCCAGCAGGTCCCTCAGCATTTGACAAGAGAAAAGACATGCTTCACACCAAACAGTAACCTACTCTTTTTCTTTTATTTTTAACTATTAATAAACCTGTTTATTTCCAACATTTTCTGTTTCTTTTTCAGCCCTCCATCAACTCAGCAGGATCTTTATGCAGCATTCACTTAAAAAGACACTTATATACAAGCTTGAGTGTTATTTTCCAAAGGGAAAGTTAGACAATATCTCACTGGGTGGCCAACGTAATTTTTAGAGCCTTATTCTGTTGGAAGGCAGAGGAGATTTTTAAAAATATAATTTGGTCTAAAGTTTGATCTGAGAGAGCACGAAAAGCTCACGAGAAGGAATTCTATATCTGGCTTTTTGCTATTTAAAATAATTTTACATTTACATTTATGAGACCGTGAAATCAGAGACTAGAGGAAATTTTTAGTTTAAACAGATGAGTCAAAAGTTTCTCGTCATCTTGGAGCTGAAGATATGATATTCAGAGATAAATGTACCGAGCTGCAGAATTTTTTGATAACACCATATAAATGAGTGAGACATCTCCACAATAAACAGTTCCCACATTGGAACTTTTGGCTTACATTTCTCTTCAGTGTTTCCTTTAACATGCTCCACTGTCACAGATTTTAATTCATCAGTAAAATGGTCAACTTAAGGTAATGTAGAACAGAATACTGCTTCAAAAGCCAAGTTTCTGGTGTTGGATAATCAGTTGGATTAATAGCATTTGGTAAATAAAAATAAGGCTTACTGCAAACAGGAAATTAACATTTTAAATCTGCAGAGGAAAATTGACTTGCGTGTATACTATGCTGCTAAATTAAAGAAAGGATAAAAGATTGATGGTCTCCATCTTCAGGCATTCAGTCCTTCCTCAATCAACCAAGACAGTCTGACAATATATATATGCAGGCATTTTTGCTTCATAGATGACACCCTTTTTAGCTAAACAGCTTGAAGTTGTTCATGCAGAATTCATGTTGAAATAAGTTGGTGGGCTAACAGTAATGATATTAGAAACATAGAAAATAGGAGCAGGAGTAGGCCATTCGGCCCTTCGGGCTTGCACTGCCATTCAAAAAAGATCATGGCTGATTGCTTTAATATATTGAATTAGACAATGAACTCCAATCTAGGAGGCCTAAATTTTGATTAACATGTATATTTAATTACAAGGAAGCTTGTAAGTCTTGACCAGGTAATCTAGACAGTGGGAAGGGGGCAGAACTGCCACAGAGGAGTCCTTTGCCACATTACTCAAGTTTACCTCCTGGTAGCTAGGGTAAGGAGTGGGACTAATGATGTCCAGGAAGTAATCAATTGGCTGGTCTGTCCTAATCTCCTGAAAGTGGAGAATGATGCAGAACAAGCAGGTGAACAGCTCCAAAAAATTTCAGAAGTTAAAAACAAAACTTAATGCATTCATATAACAGAGCAAGTAAAATGCAATTTAATTGTACTTTGCGTGTGTGTGTATATGCCAGCCAAGAGCGACGTCTCAATTCATTCCATCTTCGCTGCCTTCGGAGAATACTTGGCATCAGGTGGCAGGACTATATCTCCAACACAGAAGTCCTTGAAGCGGCCAACATCCCCAGCTTATACACACTACTGAGTCAGCGGCGCTTGAGATGGCTTGGCCATGTGAGCCGCATGGAAGATGGCAGGATCCCCAAAGACACATTGTACAGCGAGCTCGCCACTGGTATCAGACCCACCGGCCGTCCAAGTCTCCGTTATAAAGACGTCTGCAAACGCGACATGAAATCGTGTGACATTGATCACAAGTCGTGGGAGTCAGTTGCCAGCATTCGCCAGAGCTGGCGGGCAGCCATAAAGACAGGGCTAAATTGTGGCGAGTCGAAGAGACTTAGTAGTTGGCAGGAAAAAAGACAGAGGCGCAAGGGGAGAGCCAACTGTGCAACAGCCCCAACAAACAAATTTCTCTGCAGCACCTGTGGAAGAGCCTGTCACTCCAGAATTGGCCTTTATAGTCACTCCAGGCGCTGCTTCACAAACCACTGACCACCTCCAGGCGCGTATCCATTGTCTCTCGAGATAAGGAGGCCCAAAAGAAGTATATATATATATTACACATAGTATACATCCACCAGCAGAACACAGGAACCTGCACCATAGGACGTCCCAAACTTAGATACAAAGACATTCTGAAAGCCAATCTCAGAGGCTGTAAGTTAGACCCCAATATATAGGGGAAAAACAACCATGGACAGATTCAAATGGTGAAGTCTCTGTCATCGAGCAATCTCAACATTTGAGGAGGACAGAATCAAGTCCCTACAGGACAAATGAGCACACTGCAAAGCCAGTGCCCTCACCCACCCCTCCAACAGTAATTTTATATGTAATATTTGCAATCGGATCTGCAAATCAAGATTTGGTCCAACATCACATATGAGGAGATGACGCCAACCTAAACAGTGAACAACCAGTCTCCTTGCTGAACACTCATTTGTCAACACAACAGGAGAATCCATCATCATATCAGCAAAAGTATTTTTAGTCTCTTATTATGGATGTAATTTAGACAATTCAATTGGTGCTGCATTAACAGATAATGATCTAATTAGGAGTTGCGAATTGCTGGGCCAGTTGTACCATGCAGTTGGTTGTACCGACAGATCTGTTGCTTTTATATTGGCATTTATCCAGCCCGCAGTCTCGTTGATCCATGATACATTGTCAGACTAGAACTCTGATTTCACAGTGCAAGCACTGGGATCTGGCTTATGTAACCCAAACACAAACAACACAAGTCTAAAAGTGATTAGGCGGAGAACAGATGATGAAATGACAGGAGTGACAATAGTGTGAGACAAATGGAGTCGTGATGAGGGAAATGAGGGAAATAAAATATATATGTGATAACCAGAGGATGTGTGAATAGTTAAAGCAAAATGGTTGAGTTGGGGAGGGAGGGAAGAATGAAAAAAAAAAACTGGCTTTGACCTTAAATACAGCTCCCATTTTTTCTCTAACAGTAGGTATTGTTAATGGGCGTACCAGAGCTTCCAATACACAACATTCCGCACCTCGCAACCAACCCCCTTTTCCACACCGGGGACCAGCTGATTTTTTTAGGGCCTCGTCGGGGACACGTACCTCAGTTCCGTGGCCGTCCTCCTTGTTGCCTCCGATGGCTGGGTGTAGTCCCAGCAGTGGCCACCGCTCCCAGTAGCGCTGCTGGGACTAGGAGCTGCTGGCCTGCTGAAAGCTCCATTAGACAGGACTTTCTGCCTCAAGGAGGTGAAAGTTCCGGCCAAGACCAATTAAGGGCCTGGGGAGCGGAAAATCTCAGCCAGGCTCCCCAGGCCCAGCGAGGCGGGCTCATCACTGACTTTTCAGCCAGTGGGTGGGACCTCCCACCAAGATAAATTCCGGTCATGTGCACAGAGGAAAACCAAAACCTTATCACACCACACATAACAACTCAAATCTTCTCCAAAATGTTAATCCTGCCAGAGGTACCTCAGGCACAGCATTCTACAGAATACCTAACTTGAGAAATACTTAGCCAATGGCTGTGCTATGGTTATATTGTGGAAATGTGGAAACAGTGCATGATAAAATGAAGTGTTAACACATGTCTCACGTATATTTAATAGGCTATATTATCCTGCAAAAAAAAAACTCCTTGAAGCCATTTGTAATACATTTAGTAATAATGATCACATCTTTAAAATGATTCAAAAGAAAATTAAATTCCAGCAACCAAGACTAGTTACTTCTAAATGACCCCGTTGCAAGTATTTATGCAAAAAACAACACTCTTTAATAATCAATGTACTGTGTTAATTCAAGAATGGGGTAAGCTTTCATATTACATTTGATTTGAAATTAAAACAGAAGGTGCCCAATTAGTGCTTTTCTCCCTCACTCAACACAGGGATTCCAGTTCCTGGACGTTATCCCCATGGCCCTTGAAGGATCGATGTCCCTTTGTCACCTGCATGCAAGTGCATGTATGTGGACGTTAGGCAAGGCCAGGAACTTGCTCTGTTGCAATGCCTCCAAAATTACAAAAAGGGTGGCCACTTGGTTGATACTGGAGTGCTATCAGTACCTATGGAACCAGCTCACAGCAAAAACAGTCAGGTGACAAGGCTAAGTGAGGAGAAATAAAGGCTGATCTGATCATTTGGTAACCTATTGCGCATGGGGAAGGGACTCATCCAGACTTGGATGCTCTGCTGATCTCAAGCTGGTCTGGTGAACCCTGCACCATCTGATATACTGAGGGATAGTCATTAAAAGCGTGGCACTCTTATGTTTCAGGGGTCTGGACAAAAACTAACTGCAGAACAGATTCTGTGCCCATGTATAAATCTTCAGTAAAAGCAAAATACCACTGATGCTGGAAATGCAAAATAAAAACTGAAAATGCTGGAAATACTCAGATCAGGCAGCATCTGTGGCGGGAGGAACAGAGTTAATGGGCTGAATTTTAGCAAGCCCACAACGTCGGGCTCTGTGGCGGGGGGGCGGGGGGGGGGGGTGGATGTAGGCTGAAAGATGGTTGCGGCAGAGGTCCGCCACGGAGCTTGACGTGGGAGGGCCCGGCCCGATCCTCCCGGCAGCGATGAGGCTCCGTGTGGCCCCCCAGCTGCTGGGCAACGGGAGCTCAATTTCAGTATTTTAATTAACGTGATGAATAAATTTAAATGAACTTACTTTGAATCTTCAGAGCGGCAGCTGGCACTCCCATGCCTTCAATTCCCCGTCCGGGAAAAGCCAGCGTGACACTGGTGGGGGAGGAAAAGAATAAAGATTTCCAGTGCAGTGGGGGCAGGGGGAAATGGGGTCAAATAAACATAAAGAGTGTAGGGGATGGTGGGAAGGGGTGAACTTTAAACTTTGTGCAGTCTGTGGTGGGGCGGGGGGGCAAGGTCAGATTAAAAGGCAAGTGTTTTTGGGGGCGGCAAATAGTTAATGTAATTGTTATTGGGGGGTGGGAAAGGGGTGTTAGGATTTTATTTGATAAATTTTGGGGGGGGGCTGGCGGTGGGAACTGTATCTTTAAAAGTGTAAATATGCCGGCAGGGCTGGCTGCCCTTTAAAAATGGCACCAGCACCTGCATATAGGCAGCAGGCGTCATTGCTGCCGTCGGACAGCCCGCCCCCTCTACGTGATTGGTGGGGAGAGGGGTGGGGGTGGGCTGGCCTCCCCGGCCATGCGGGAGATCGGGGCGGCTCAAAGACGTGCGGGCTGCCATTTTTTGAGCTCGCCGCTGAGAGCGATGACGGGCTCTTAAAATCCAGCCCAATGGGTGGAATTTTCCCAATTTAGCCCTGGCCAAACAGCGGGACCATTTGCAGTTCACGATCCCACTGACAGCTGAATTGTGCTTTGCTGCCGTTCTTTAACTGAGCCATGGCATTAGCATCCCCCCTCTGGGTTCCCCGGCCAATCAGAGAGGTGATTGGATGAGGCATGCATTCTATCAAGGGCAGGATTTCTAATTTAAAGGGACCACAACGTGGTCTACAATGGCTCACCAGAACACGGATATTTGAAGCTGCAGCAACCACAGGAAGGGAGGGGAGAACTGGGAAGGCTGCGGGATTTAAAAAAAAAAATTCTTTCATGGGATTTGGGTGTTGCCAGCATGGCTAGCATTTGTTGCCCATCCCTAACTGCCCTTGACCCGAGTGGCTTACTAGGCCATTTCAGAGGGCAGTTAAGAGTCAACCACATTGCTGAGAGTCTGGAGTCACATTTAGGCCAGACCAGGTGAGGATGCCAGATTTCCTTCCTTAAAGGACATTAGTGAACCAGATAGGTTTTTATGACAATCAATGATAGTTTCACAGCACCACTGGGGGGTCGGTTAGCTCAGTTGGCTAGATGGCTAGAGTGTGATGTAAAAAGATGCCAACAGCGCGAATTCAATTCCCGTATTAGCTGTGAGTTCATGGAGGCCTGACTCCTCACCTTGCCCCATGCTTGAGGAGTGGTGACCCTCAAGCTATACATCACAACTATCTCTCTGTCATGGGAGAGATGCCTATGGTCCTTTGGGACTATGGCTACAACAACATTACTGAGACTAGCTTTCAATTCCAGACTTTTTAAATTAGTTTACTGAATTTAAATTCCACCACCTGCCACGGTGGGATTTGAACCCATGCTTTGAACCCATGCCCCCAGGGCATTAGCTGGGTCTCCAGATTACTAATCTAGTGACATTACCACTATGCCACCATCTCCCCACACCTTACGGGATCTTATGGGCTGCAATGAGGTGAGGTCTCCCAAGGCAGGGAGAAAGAGGGAAACCTCTCCAACCAAGCAGGCGTGGATGGAAAATTGGCAAGGAAGTCAGGAGCCGAAGGTTGGTCCCTCGAACCTGGAGACAATGCACCAAGAGGATCCAGGACCTCAGGAGAGCGGGAGAGGTGAGTGGCAGAACACTTCCAGGTGCCAAGCTGACTCTGACTTTCACAGCATTCTCCTGCACAGCACTCCTCAATACACCTCGCAGCTACATTCACCTCACATCCCCATCTGACCAACCAACACTCACATTAATGCCCGACAGTCAGTCAAATGTTGTCCTTCCCTCCTTTCCACAAAAGCCATTTTGTACACTCACACTTCTCTGCTTTGTCTCCTTGCAGGAGAAGAGAGCACACAACTTAGTGAGAGGCAGAGACCCAGGGGTGGTTGGTGGGGGAGCAGTGACCCTCCCACGAAAGGCACCTTATCGGCCACTGGCAATCCATGCCCTTCTACTCCACTGGGAAGGAGATCTTGTTCCAGAAGGCTACAGATATCAGCAGCGACCTGCTGTGAGAGCCTGAGCCTCCTGAGGCACAGACATGAGCTCAAACATGTCGAGAGAGCTGATCCCCTATTATGGGATCTTGCCTCGTTGGATCTCGGTATCCATTCTCTCTGCACTGTGGAGGGGCACGTAGCTTAGAAGGAGGAAGCTGGTGCTGTTGCTGCTTCTCCTCTTGTCCCCCATCAGTGGTACAAGGTGGAGCTGGATAAGCTGCTCCCATGTCGTGATGAAGGCTGGTAGTGGGAAAGTGCAATTCAAGGTGAGTGAAGTGCTAAACCGGTACAGTGACTTCCAAGAAATTGGCAGTCACCTGTCCAACAGGGATAGCACTCTCTCAGAGGAGAAGTGTTTTGAACAGCAGCCGCTCACCTGACCATGTCTGCAGTTTCACTGATCAAAGCCTTCCCAGCTTGTTAGTTTCACTGAGGAAGCTCTTCCCACTTTGCACTCACCTCGGTGACCTTGGACAGTTGCTAACAAGTGCCCTGGCTGAAATCCAAAATTGAGTGTTAAAACAGTACTTAACTTGGATTTTTAAGTAGCGTAATTGGTTTCCCGACAGATCCAAGGGAGTTCTCTGCTCACCTCAGAATCCACTCCAGTGAAACTGCAAGAGGACAGGATGTTGTTGGGATCCCGACCATGTCACTTTTAGGGGATTTAACTCCCTTTTCGCCTGCAAAGATGTCTCCCCTTACCTTGGAAAATTTCACCCAATATTTCAGATCGATGATGGGACCTGTAACGCCAATCTGTTTCTCTCTCTACAGGCACTATTTGACCTGCTGACTATTTCCAGCATTTTGTTTTTATTTATTATCCTTTACCAGTCCATGAGGCACCTTGCCTGGTAATAGCTATACTAGAGATAATCCCAATAAACTTTAAATTGGCTCCATAATAAAGATCTCTCCCACAACCCGAAATGTTGGCCTGGATTTTATCCGTCTCTTGGAGACAGGCTGGAAGGCAGGGGCATATAAATGGCATGGGGTGGCGTATCCCGTGTTGTCCCACCCCCATGCCATTTTGTCCACTGCAGGCACCATGGCAGTCCATGAAAGGCTGCCTCCCACCTCTGCCATCATCCCCCACCCCCCGCCCCCAGAGTGGTGATGGCTGCCCCCGCAGCGAGACCACCCCTGGTCTCACCAATCACCCCCCTCCCCCCACCGGGGCCTGTGACTGGCCCCAGCAACCCCAACCCCACTTACCTTGGTCCCAGAGTCTCCTCCATACTCGCTGCTCCAGGCGTCCCGCAGTACTGGCAGTGGCTACCTTTCCCAGTGGTACTGTTGGTACTGCTGACCCTCCGATTTGTCAGCAGCTCTAGGGGTAGGATTTTGTCCCTTAAAGGGACAGTGAGCAGTTAACTGCTTGCCTGTCATTGAATTTGGCCAAGGGTCCAATGGAGGACCAAGCTGGGGTCAGCCCCAGCCTTTCAGCATGTCGCTGGGACCCTCATCGCAGATATAAAATTCAGCCTGTTGAATGGGATGTAATACTATACATTTGCATTATGTATTCATAGAATCATAGAATGGTTGCAGCACAGAAGGAGGCCATTCGGTCCATTGTATCCATCCCCCTGCTCTCCGCGAGAGCACTCACCTAGTCTCACTCCCCTGCCTTTTCCCCATAGCCCTACAAATCTTTTCTCTTCAGATAATTATCCAGTTCTCTTTTGAAGGCCTTGATTAAATCTGCCTGCAGCACATTGTCAGGCAGTGCATTCCAGATCCTAACCACTTGCTGCATATAAAGTTTTTTCTCATGTCGCTGTTGCTTATTTTGTCAATTACCTTAAATCGCTGTCCTCTCGTTCTGGATCCTTCTGCCAATGGGAACAGTTTCTCTCTATCTACTCTGTTCAGACCCCTCATGATTTTAAACACTTCCATCAAATCTCTTATTCTTCTCTTCTCCCAGGGGAACAGACTCAGTTTCTCCAACCTATCCACGTAAATGAAGTTCCTCCTCCCTAGAACCATTATTGTGAATCTTTTCTGCAATCTCTCCAATGCATTAACATCCTTCCTGAAGTGTGGTGCCAGAACTGGACAAAATACCGCAGTTGTCGCCGGCCAGTGTTTTATACAGGTTTATCATAACTTCCTTGTTTTTGTACTCTATGCCCCTATTTATAAAGCCCGGAATCCTGTATCCTTTATTAACTGCTTTCTCAACCTGCCCTGCAACCTTCAATGATTTGTGCACATATACCACCTGGTCCCTCTGCTCCTTTAGTTTATATTGCCTCTCCTTGCTCTTCCTACCAAAATGAATCATTTCACACTTCTCTGCATTAAGTTTCATCTGCCACTTGTCCCATCCATTCCACCAGCCTGTCTATATCCTCTTGAAGTTTATCACTATCCCCCTCACAGTTCACCAAACTTGCAAGTTTTATGTCATCCATGTTGATTTTACAAAGTATACAGCGGGTGTATTTAAGAAAGTTCATAGTATTATATTGCAGTTTACATCAGTTACATTTGTAGACTATTACTGCTAATTTTACATTCAGGGGACTCAGCAATTTAGTTTTGCACAGTCATCAGATAAATGGAGGTCACAAGAAAAAAAAAGGGGTAGTCCAATATTAAACCCATTTCTCACATGGAGAAATATCAATGAAAAGATCCAGCGTGGCAAACTTTTCCTTTTTTTTATTCATTCATTCATGGGATGTGGGCATCACTGGCCAGGCCAGCATTTATTGCCCATCACTAATTGCCCTTGAGAAGGTGGTGGTGAGCTGCCTTCTTGAACCGCTGCAGTCCATGTGGGGTAGGTACACCCACAGTGCTGTTAGGAAGGGAGTTCCAGGATTTTGACCCAGCGACAGTGAAGTAACGGCAATTTAGTTCCAAGTCAGGATGGTGTGTGACTTGGATGGGAACTTGCAGGTGGTGATGTTCCCATGCGTCTGCTGCTTTTGTCCTTCGAGGTGGTAGAGGTCACGGGTTTGGAAGGTGCTGTCTAAGGAGCCTTGGTGCGTTGCTTTTAAAATGTTTGTAGGGAATTAAGGAAACATTTTCATTATGTGCTACATGCATTACATAGAAAATTGGAGTGATATCCTCTGGCAAGTAACTTTAAATACTATCCCCACAGTAACAGCCAAAAGCAGGTATCTTAAAATTCTAGTTAAGACCAGGTTCGTGTTGCAATCATCTAGAAATATCAGACTCATCTCCCCTTATACAAACTCATAGAATCCCAGAAATACACAACAGCTCATCCATCATCTGTAAAACGTGAAACAAAGTTTCAGGTCTCACCCCTGGTATGATAAAGAGCTATATTTGAAAAAGTAAACTGTCCTTTCTCTTTAAAACTGTTACCAGGTCTGCTCTGTAGTTCTAGCATGTTGTTTTGTTCCAAATTTCCAGTTGTTCTTCTTTTTCCTTAAGCACGCCTATTGTATACCTTGCAAAATCAATAACTGCAAATAGAACAAAAAAAAACTTACATTTATTTAGCAACGTTCATGACCTCAGGATATCCCAAAATCCTTCACAACCAATTCATTACTTTTGAAGTCTAGTTATTGTTGTAATGCAGGGAAACATGGCAGCCATTTTGTGTACAGCAAGGTTCTGCAAACCAGTAGATAACTGACTAGATAATCTGTGTTAGTGATATTGGTTGAGGGATAAATGTTGGTCAAAACATCAGAAGAACTCCCCTAGTCTTCTTTGAATATGCTATTGGGTGTTTTATGTCCATTTGAGGGGTCAGGCAGGGCCTTTGTTTTAATTCACCACCTTGCTCTCATGACCACATTTCGATCCTTGGCCTACTGCAATGTTCCATTGAACCTCAACACAAGCTCGAGGAATAGCACCTCATCTTCCAATTAGGCACTCTACAGCCTTCTGGACTCAACATGGAGTTCAACAATTTCAGAGTATGACTGCCTTTTTTATATTTTATTTTATTTGTTATTATTTATTATTATATATTTATTATTTGTTATTTTATTTCATTTTCTAACCTAGCGCCTTTTGGACAGAGCTGTTCATTATTCTGCCATTATCACTCACTCTGGACAACAACTATTAGCACTCCCTTGGCCTTTGTTAAGCGACATTTCTGTCATTTAATCTTGCCTGCTCGATCTCTTCTTCCCCCTCCCCCCTTTCACTCGCTCAAAGCCTAGTTCTAACCTTTGCTAGTTCCAATGAAAGGTCACTAACCTGGAACGTTAACACTGTTCTCTCTTCACAGATGCTGTGAGCATTTCCAGCACTTTCTGTTTATCTTATCTGAAAGACAACTCCTCGAATTTTGCAGTTATCCCTCAGTCCTGCAATGAAGTGTCAGCTGAGATTAAGTACTCAAGACTCTGAAGTGGGGCTATAAAATCTAAAAACCTCCAAGGTGAGGGTGTTACCACTGAGCCAAGTACATGTTTTACTTTCCACTCAAGTCTTTCAGTTGTCCTTACTAGAACCTATTGTATTGCAATATGACAACAGTGATTGCAGTTCAAAAGTTCTTCATTGGCTATAAAGTGCTTTGGAGCATCATGTGGTTGTGAAAGGTGCTATATAGATGCAAGTCTTTCTTTGAGAATTCGCTTAACAGTCCAATCTCCACAGATATATATCATAACAGGGAGCCATTCATGAAATTGTCAATGATGTGCAATAAAATTAGAATTCTTCAGGTAAAATGTCGCAGGATAACCATGGGGGAAATTCTACATTGGGCTGGGATTTTTCACTCCCCAGGTCCTGAATTGACCTTGGGCGGGATTTGCACCTCATTGAGGCAGGACGTCCCGCCGAATGGAGCTGGCAGCCAATCAGGGGAAGTCCCGCCTAATGGAGCTGCTGGCCAATCAGCGAGCCGGCAGCTCTTAGCCCCAGCAGTGCCACTGGCAGCGGTGGCCACTGCTGGGACTACACCCAGCCATTGCAAGGTGAAGGACAGCCCCAGAACGACAGTAAGTTTTGGGGCCTCGCAGGAGACAATCGGCTGGACCCTGGCGAGGAGAGGTGAGGCAAGGCAAGGCGGGTCGGTTAGTGGTGGGTTGGGGGGATGGGAGGAGAGCAGTGTTGTGTGGTGGTGGGGTTGGGGCTCGGGGACAGTCCGCCATGGGGCACAGGAAGTAATGTCACTGGACTAGTAATTCAGATGCCTAGGCTAATGCTCTGGGGACCAGGGTTTGAATCCCACCACGGCAGATGGTGAAATTTGAATTCAATCAATAAATCTGGATTTAAAAAAAGCTAGTATATTGGCAACCATGAAACCATTGTCGATTGTTGTAAAAACCCATCTGGTTCACTAATGTCCTTTAGGGAAGGAAATCTGCCGTCCTTACCAGATTTGACCTCATGTGACTCCAGACCCACAACAATGTGGTTGACTCTTAACTGCCCTCTGAAATGGCCTAGCAAGTCACTCAGTTGTACTAAACTGCTACCAAGTGTAAGAAAAGGAACTAAACCGGACGGACCACCTGGCATCGACCTAGGTGCCAAAAACGACAAAGGAATCCTGCAAAGTCCTCCTTACTAACATCTGGGGGCTTGTGCCAAAATTGGGAGAGCTGCCCACAGACTAGTCGAGCAACAGCCAGTCATAGTCATACTCACGGAATCATACCTTACAAACAATACTCTTGACACCACCATCACCATCCCTGGGTGTGTCCTGTCCCACTGGCAGGACAGACCCACCAGAGGTAGTGACAGTGGTATACAGCCCTGGGGAGCCTACAATATTGTCTCTGGACACCATGAAGTCTCATGGCATCAGGTCAAACATGGGCAAGGAAACCTCCTGCTGATTACCACCTACTGCCCCCCGACCCACATCCCCCCGCCACCCCCCAGCTGATGAATCAGTGCTTCTTCATGTTGAACACCACTTGGAAGAAACAGAGGGTGGCAAGGGCACAGAATGTACTCTGGGTGGAGGACTTCAATGTTCATCACCAAGAGGGGCACGGTAGCACCACTACTGACCGAGCTGGCAAAGTCCTAAAGGACATAGCTGCTAGACTGGGTCTGCAGCAGGTGGTGAGGGAACCAACAAGAGGGAAAAACCAACTTGACCTCATCCTCATCAATCTGCCTGTTGCAAACACATCTGTCCATAACAGTATTGGTGGGAGTGACCACTGCACAGTCCTTGTGGAGACAAAGTCCCATCTTCACATTGAGGATACCCACCATCGTGTTGTGTGGCACTACCACCGTGCTCAATGGGATAGATTTCTAACAGATCTAGCAACTCATAACTGGGCATCCATGAGGAGCTGTGGGCCTCAGTAGCAGCAAAATTGTATTCAACCACAATCTGTAACCTCATGGCCCGGCATATCCCCCACTCTACCATTACCATCAAGCTGGGGGACCAAATATAGTTCAATAAAGAGTGCAGGATGGCATGCCAGGAGCAGCACCAGGCATACCTCAAAATGAGGTGTCAACCTGGTGAAGCTACAACCCAGGACTACTTGCATGCCAAAGAGCGTAAGCAGCATGTGATAGATAGAGCGAAGCGATCCCACAAACAACGGATCAGATCTAAGCTCTGCAGTCCTGCCACATCCAGTCATGAATGGTCATCGACAAATAAACAACTAACAGGAGGAGGAGGCTCCACAAATATCCCCATCCTCAATGATGGGGGAGCCCAGCACATCAGTGCAAAAGACAAGGCAGAAGCATTTGCAACAATCTTCAGCCAGAAGTGCCAAGTGGATGAGTGCCAGGCAATGACCATCTCCAGCAAGATAGAATCTAACCATCGCCCCTTGAAATTCGATGGCATTAACATCGCTGAATCCCCCACTATCAACATCCTGAACTGGAGAACAAACTGAACTGGAGTAGCCATATAAATACCGTGGCTACAAGAGCAAGTCAGAGGCTAGGAATCCTGCGGCGAGTAACTCACCTCCTGACTCCCCAAAGCCTGTCCACCATCTACAAGGCACAAGTCAGGAGTGTGATGGAATACTTTCCACTTGCCTGGATGGGTGCAGCTCCAACAACACTCTAGAAGCTCGACACCATCCAGGACAAAGCAGACTGCTTGATTGGCACCCCATCCACAAACATTCACTCCCTCCACCACCATTGCACAGTGGCAGCAGTGTGTACCATCTACAAGATGCACTGCAGCAATGCACCAAGCTCCTTAGACAGCACATTCCAAACCCATTACCTCTACCACCTGGAAGGACAAGGGCAGCAAATGGTTGGGAACACCACCACCTGCAAGTTCCCCTCCAAGCCACACACCATCCTGACTTGGAACTATATCGATGTTCCTTCACTGTCACTGGGTCAAAATCCTGGAACTCCCTTCCTAACTGCACTGTGGGCGTCCCTACCCCACATGGACTGCAGCAGTTCATGAATACAGTTCACCATGACCTTCTCAAGGGCAATTAGGGATGGGCAATAAATGCTAGCCTAGTCAGCAATGCCCACATCCCACGAATGAAAAAAAAAATCCATCTCAGCCTCCTCCTGAGGTCCCCAGCATCACAGATGCCAGTCTTCAGCCAATTTGATTCACTCCACTGATATCAAGAAACAACTGAAGGCACTGGATACTGCAAAGTGTATGGGCCCTGACAACATTCTGGAAATCGTACTGAAGACCTGTGCTCCAGAACTTGCTGCGCCCCTAGCCAAGCTGTTCCAGTACAGTTACAATACTGGCACCTACCCGGCAATTTGGAAAATTGCTCAGGTATGTCCTGTCCACAAAAAGCAGGGCAAATCCAACCCGGCCAACTCCCGCCCCATCAATCTATTCTCCATCATCAGCAAAATGATGGAAGGTATCGTTGACAGTGCTATCAAGCGGCACTTCCTTGGCAATAACCTGCTCAGTGATGCTCAGTTTTTTGTTCCGCCAGGGCCACTCAGATCCTGACCGCTTTACAGCCTTGGTTCAAACATGGGCAAAAGAGCTGAACTCAAGAGGTGAGGCGAGAGTGACTGCCCTTGACATCAAGGCAGCATTTGACAGAGTATGGCATCAAGAAGCCCTAGCAAAACTGGAGTCAATGGGAATCAGGGGGAAAAATCTCTGCTGGTTGGAGTCATACCTAGTGCAAAGGAAGATGGTTGTGGTTGTTGGAGGTCAATCATCTCAGCTCCAGGACATCACTGCAGGAGTTCCTTCAGCTGCTTCAATCCTAAGGTCAGAAGTGGGAAGGTTCGCTGATGATTGCACAGTGTTCAGCAACATTCGCAATTCCTCAGATACTGAAGCAGTCCGTGTAGAAATGCAACAAGACCTGGACAATATCCAGGCTTGGGCTGATAAGTGGCAAATAACATTCATGCCACACAAGTACCAGGCAAAGACTACCTCAAAGAGAGAATCTAACTATCTCCCCTCAACATTCAATGGCATTACGATCACTGAATCCCCCACTATCAACATTCTAGGGGCTACCATTGACCAGAAACTGAACTGGAGTAGCCATATAAATACCATGGCTACAGGAGCAGGTCAGAGGCGAGGAATCCTGTGGCGAGTAACTCACCTCCTGACTCCCCAAATCCTGTCCACCATCTACAAGGCACAAGTCAGGAGTGTGATGGAATACTCTCCACTTGCCTGGATGGGTGCAGCTCCAACTACACTCAAGAAGCTCAACACCATCCACGACAAAGCAGCCCACTTGATTGGCACCCCATCTACAAACATTCACTCCCTCCACCACCGACGCACAGTGGCAGCAGTGTGTACCATCTACAAGATGCACTGCAGCAACGCACCAAGGCTCCTTAGACTGCACCTTCCAAACCCGCGACCTCCACCACCTGGAAGGACAAGGGCAGCAAATGGTTGGGAACACCACCACCTGCAAGTTCCCCTCCAAGCCACACACCATCCTAACTTGGAACTACATCGCCATTCCTTCACTGTTGCTGGGTCAAAATTCTGGAACTCCCTTCCTAACAGCACTGTGGATGTACCTATCCCACATGGAGTGCAGCGATTCAAGAAGGCAGCTCACCACCAGCTTCTCAAAGGCAATTAGGGATCGACAATAAATGCTGTCCTAGCCAGCAATGCCCTCATCCCATGAACGAATTATGTGCATGTCTTTGTGGTGGCCTGTAAGCTGATCAAATATTTGCTGGACTGAAGAACAGATTCCTGCTGTTAAAGTTCTTGAAAATTCTTTCGTGCCTGCTTTCACAGCCCTTCTGTGATATCATTATACAGGGCCTTGGCGAGGCCACACCTGGAATATTGTGTGCAGTTTTGGTCTCCTTATCTGAGGAAGGATGTTCTTGCTATAGATGGAGTGCAACGAAGGTTTACCAGACTGATTCCTGGGATGGCGGGACTGACGTATGAGGAGAGAATGAGTCAGTTAGGATTATATTCCCTGGAGTTCAGAAGAGTGAGGGGGGATCTCATAGAAACCTATAAAATTCTAACAGGACTTGACAGGGTAGATGCAGGAAGGATGTTCCTGATGGTGGGGGAGTCCAGAACCAGGGGTCATAGTCTAAGGATATGGGATAAACCATTCAGGACTGAGATGAGGAGAAATTACTTCACCCAGAGAGTGGTAAGCCTGTGGAATTCGCTACCACAGAAAGCAGTTGAGGCCAAAACATTGTATGTTTTCAAAAAGGAGTTAGATATAGCTCTTGGGGCGAAGGGGATCAAAGGATATGGGGGAAAGCAGTAACAGGTTACTGAGCTGGATGGTCAGCCATGATCATAATGAATGGCGGAGCAGGCTCGAAGGGCCAAATGGCCTATTCCTGCTCCTATTTTCTATGTTTCTATCATTTCTGTCACTCCACTGTAGGCAAGCAGATAGTGCTTTTGTATACGTACAACCATAGCAAGCACAATTTTAAAGCTTATACTGGTAATCAGTACACATCATTCTTGTGAAGTTTCCCACCCTAATTTGTCCCCTTTCTCCCCTTGTCTTCTCCTGAAGACAGTAATTCATGCTCAGCCTTAGATTTCTGCAGTCTCTATCGCCTTCACTCCAGTGGCCATTCTCTATGTGAGAGCTTCGACAGTTGATATCAACAGGCTATGCAACCAGGACAGTGAGGGAGAATATCAAACTAAGCCTGATCATGACACAGCATTGCCAGCACTTGTAAGTCCAGAGATGTGAAGCAATTATTTTGGCTGCGTTGCTGACAACGTAACCACTAGGTGGCGCAGAACTTGCACATGTGCAAATGCAGCCTTATGCACTCTCGCGTCACTATCTGCGACGTTTTGGCAGCTGCCAGTAGCAAAGATGGCAGTGCTCAATATATCAGTAAAACAAAAACAAATGAAACCAAAATAGCCGCTTCTGCTCCCCACTCCTACCTACAACTCGTTGTTTAATGAATTTTATCGACGATTATTTCAGGACGCAAACCTGAATTTTAAACCAGTGAGTATTTTATAAAGAGTTTTCTAACATTTTGGAACTTGGAACAGATAAATCCCGGGAGCTCGTGTTCAGCATGAACACTGGCAGAGAGCTGCTTCTGTGTTGCAATAAAAGCCAAAACAACAATTTGATCCAGCATCACTTCAGTGAGCTTTGTGTTTAGACCTGAGCTCCAGGATAGCTGCATATGCGGGATTGTGTGCGCGTTTCAACAGAATCCGTGGCCTCGCCCCTTCTTCCCCCTTGGCGGCTTGCTCCCCCCTCCCTCCCTCTCACAGTCTCCTCCCCTCCCCTGCCTATCTTGCCAATCTCTCTCTTCCACACTTCCCCCGTGCGTGGAAAAAAGTCTGCAATCACAGGAGGGAGCGGGGACCAGAAGCGAGAGGGAGCAGGGACCAGTACCGGGGACCAGATGCGGGCAGGAGCCTAATGAGGTGAAGTGGCAAGGCCGGGTGTGACGAGCGACAAATGCCTAATTCGCGCGCGTGCACCAATTAGTCGTGTTCGCGTGGCAAGCCGTGTGCTGACATAGGCTGCACATGCGCAGCACCATACTGGCAGCAAGCGTCTGTTTTGCGCATGTGCAAAACTGGGAGCTCTCTGATGATGTCGGTGGGGGGGCGGGGGGCTGCGTTGTCAGGAGTCACTTTGTTTTTTCTTATGTTCACAATGCAGTAAGAAAAATTAAGCACATAAAAAGCTACATTTAAATGTCTTGTGTGAATCTCAAGCACTGACAAAACATCCACAAATCATGAGTTTCAAGAATGAATTTCTGTCTGCTGATCTTTTCCTGACATCCACATATCTGTACATTCCAGCAGCTGTTACTAGATGGTGATCAGCAGCAGGAGCCCTAGCTAAAATTTCTCTCTCATATTACTGCACTGTTTGAAATCAACTGATTGAGCACAGACTAGAGATCAAACATGGATCTTCTTGGTCCTTATGGCTCAAAATTACATCACGTCGTGTCTCTCGCTATTGCACCATTAGAGAGCCAACGTTCTTTAAAAAAAACTTTCATAACAACCTGGATTAATACCTCACTTAATTGTTTGCTGAAATAACCAGTTGTGCCAGTAAGTTGGAACAGTTCGTGACATTCCAAAAAAGAGCCTGATTTCAAGAGAATGAAACAAATAAGATCTGCTCTGGATTTATTTTGTGGAATGAGGTACATTTTCCTTACAAACATATCTGTTTATCCACTTCACATGACATCTGAGACTGTGTATGTGGGGAGACAATATCCAAACCTACCTTCATACAATTGTGCATACTGAGGGAATCCAGCTGCCCTCAACCAGTCACATGCTTCCTTGGCTTCAATCTCTAGAAAAAAAAGAAATGAAAGGCACATTAAAAACTGTTCAACACTCAGACACAGCACTAAGCTTAATTGTATCTTCCCTCAAAGAAATATGCTCCAGACTCCACTGGCAGCTAAACAAGGTGGCTCTGGCTGAACAAAACTCCTTCAATGGATTAGCTGAATAATGTGAATGGAATTTCAAATCGGTGACAAGACCCCTCAATAGTTTTGGTCTATTTGGCTGAGAGGGACGCTGGCACAAAATGTACAAATAAGCTTGTGAAAAGAAGAATAGGAGGTGATGGATAGAAAGTGTATTTCTTTGCCAATTTCCTCTTTTGTTTCAACTTCCCAGCCATCTTGTGAACCCAAACTGAGCTCTACAGTACAGTGCAGAACTGTGGATTAAACAAAAGTAATAGCACAGTCGTTCAGACAGGGTCTCGTGAGATTTAAGCATTTCAAAATGGTGTGTTCCATTTAGATGATGGGCAAAATTGAATTCTGGTGCATCAGTACCTGAGTTGCTCAAAACGAGGAGATTACACATCATAAAGATCAATAGCAGCTGAGCTAGTAAGCACTGTTTCAACTGTTAATTAATCTGTCCTGAGGAAAGCATTTCAATCTTTTGTTGGCGTTTTACCATCTGTTGGTTATAAATGACTACATTTTGAAATGCATGGAAATCCTAGGTTTCATAGGCCATATGCATTGTCAGTCTTAGAATCTGCTTCTTGATTATGAAAAAGGCTATTCTTATGCACTTAGAATATCTCCCCCTACCCCATTCCTATTTTCTGTTGTCTGGTCATTGCTTGGAAGCTGCTGGAGTTTGCAGCAAGTTACCCTGACCTCCAGTCAACTTAGGTAAGAAGTGCTCTGTCACACTTATTCCCCAGGGGTTCCCTTAAGCGATTATGATGCAGTGACCTGCCTTAAACATACCTGCACTACCTCTCTATCTTGATACCTGCTGTAGTAGTCTCACAACAAATGATCATCAGATCTGTCAGTTGACAGATGTGATGCAGAAGGCAAATACACAGTAACTAATCAGTTCTATTCAAACAAAAATTGGGAAATGTCTTCTCTAAATAATTGAGAAAACGACAAAGTTGTGAAAATTTAATGCAGTGCTGTCAGCTTTCTGAACTTGCCTTTTAGAAGGCAATATAAACACAAACTGATAAAATGTAAGCACTTCTTCACATAAAGAGTGGCCCGTAAGGTTCTGGACACAACAATTCTGGAGTCAGCCAAGCTGGAGTTAGCAAGATGAGCAGACTTCTATATTCAATGGGATTCATGACCTCTCCCATCTGTACTGATCTTTCGAATCAGAAAGACTGTCTGTTAAGGCACCAGGTGCACACAATGGCTTACACAATGACCTCATCAATGGGGTCTAACTTCACACATTTTAATTAATCTTACTTATATCCTAAGGGGTAAAAGAAACTGTCAAGCACCATATAACTGTCGGATTTCCAGTCGCTGGCAACATGGCAGAAGTTATTACTAGATTTCAAAAGTCTGGAAAAAGTATGAATTACATCAACAAAGTCCTTAAACACTCGTCCAACTCTAAATTGCTTTATAGGATTCGATCAGAAAGCAAATCTGCAAAGCATTCCTAAAGGTACCTAGGGCATACCTTATCACATCTTTCAGTACTTTTTCAAGGAAGTATCTCATATTATGAAAGTTTTTTTTAAAATAGAAAGGATAACGGGAATGTAAACTTTGCAGTCCCCATTTCTTTATCACAGAATCTCAGAACTGTTACAGCTCATGAGGCCAGTTGGCCCAGCATATCTGCACCAGTTCTCTGCGTGAGCAATTCCTTTGCCAATTACTTTAAATCTGTGCCTTCTCGCTCTTGATCCTTTCACGAGAGGCAACAGTTTCTCCCTATCTACTCTGACCAGACCCCTCATGATTTTAAATACCGCAATCAAATCTCTGCTCAGTCTTCTCTTCTCCAAGGAAAACAATCTTAACATCTACAATCTATCTTCGTAAATGAAGTTCCTCATCCCTGGAACCATTCTCATGAATATTTTCTGCACTCACTCCAATGCCTTCACATCTTTCCTTACATGCGGCTCCCAGAACTGGACGCAATACTCCAGCTGAAGCCAAACTAGTGTCTTGTACAAGTTCAACATAACCTCCTTGCTCTTGTACTTATGTCTCTATTAATAAAGCCCAGGACACAGCATGCTTTATTGACCGCGCTCTCAACCTGTCCTGCCATCTTCAATGACATATGCACATATACACCCAGGTTCCTCTGCTCCTGCACCCTCTTTAGAGTTGTACCCTTTATTCTATATTGTCTCTCCATGTTTTTCCTACCAAAATGAATGACTTCACTTTTCTTCACATTTGAACTTCATCTGCCACTTGTCCACCCATTCCACCAGCTTGTCTATGTCCTTTTGCAGCTCTACACTATCCTCCTCACAGTTAACAATTCTTCCAAGTTTCATATCATCCACAAATTTTGTAATTGTGTCCTGTACACCAAGGTCTAGGTCATTAGTATATGTCAGGAAGAGCAAGGATCCCAACAATGACCCCTGGGGAACTCCACTACATACCTTCCTCCAGTCCAAAAAACATTCATTAACCACTACTCTGTTTCCTGTCACTCAGCCCATTTTGTATCTATATGATTATCCTTTTTATTCAATATCTATAACATTGCTCACAAGTCTGTTGTGTGGCACTGTATCAAATGCCTTTTGAAAGCCCATGTACACCAACCACATCAACAGCATTGCCCTCATCAACACTCTCAGTTACCTCTTCAAAAAACTCCAGCAAGTTAAACACGATTTTCCCTCAACAAATCCATGCTAGCTTTCCTTAATTAACCAGCATTTGTCCATGTGACTATTAATTTTTGACTCAAATTATTGTTTCTGGAAGTTTCCCCACCACCAAAGTTAAACTGATTGGCCTGTAGTTACTGAGCTTATCTTTACATCCTTTTCTGAACAAGGGTGTAACATTTGCAATTCTCCAGTCCTCTGGCACCACCCCTGAATCAAAGGAAGACTGGAAAATTATGGCCAGTGCCACCACAATTTCCACTCTCACTTCCCTCAGTAACCTTAGATGCATCTCATCTGGTCCTATGCTTTATCAACTTATCAACAGCCTATCTAATGCCTCCTTATCAATTTTAAATCCTTCTAGTGTATTAATTACCTCCTCTTTCACCATGGCCTGGGTAGCATCTTCTTCCTTGGAAAAGACAGATGCAAAGTATTCATTTAATACCTCAGCTATTGCCCGTTTCCATGCATAAATCCCCCTTTAGTCTCTAATCTGCCCTACTCGTCCTTTTACCACCCTTTTACTATTCATATGCCTAGAGAAGACTTTGGGATTCCCTTTTATGTTAGCTGCCAGTCTCTTTTCATACTCCCTCATTGCTTCTCCTATTTGCTTTTTCACTTCCCTTCTGAATATTCTATATTCAATGGTTCTCCATTGTCTTATCTACTTGACATCTGCCAAAAGTACACTTTTTCTTCTTCATCTTCATCTCTATCTCTTTTGTCATCCAAGGAGCTCTGGATTTGTTTGCCCTACCTTTCTCCTTCAAGGGAATGTACCTTGATTGTGCCTGAACTACCTCTTCTTTGAAGGTAGCCCATTGTTCAGCTACCATTTCTCCCATCAACCTTTGATTCCAGTTTATTCAGCTCAGAACCATTCTTACCCAATTGAAGTCGGCTTTCCCCCAGTTAATTATTCTTACTCTAAATTGTTCTTTGTCCTTTCCCATAGCCAACCTAAACCTTATGATACAACGATCACTGTCCTCTAAATGTTCTCCTAGTGATATTTGATCCACTTGGCTGACCTCATTGCCAAGAACCAGGTCCAGCAGTGCCTCCTTTCTCATTGGACTGGAAACATACTGCTGTAGAAAATTCTCCTGAACACATTCTAGGAACTCCTGCCTCTCTTTACTCCTTACACTACTACTATCCCAGTCTATATTCAGATAATTAAAGTTTCCCATTATAATTACTTTATAATTCTTGCACCTCTCTGTAATGTCGTTGCAAATTTGTTCCTCTACATCGTTTCCACTAGTTGGTGGCCTATAGACTACACTGAACAATGCAATTGCACCTTTTTTGTTCCTTAGCTCTAGCCAAATAGATTCTGCCCTTTACCCCTTTGGGATATCCTCTCTCTCAAGCACTGTAATGCTCTCCTTAATCAATACAGCCACTCCTCGCCCTTTTCTTCCTTCCCCATCTTTCTTGCACATCTTGTGTCCAGAATATTTGACACCCTTCTTTGAGCCAGGTCTCTGTTATAGCCACAACATCATATTACCACGTCAATCTGCGCCTGTAACTCACCAATCTTATTAACTACACTTCGTGCATCCACATACATGCACATTAACCCTGATTTAGACTTTATTACTTCCTCCCCTACTCTGCCCCCACCTAATAACTAACTTTTCCCTACTCTAGTGCTATTTATCTCTCCCAGTATTCTGTACAACTTGGTATTACTAACACACTCACCTTTATGAAAATATTTCAAAAGTTAGTGACTAGGATATTTGGATCAAGCAGAACAAATACACATCAAGAGAATTCTACAACGGTGTCTCAATTGGAGTGTGAAACTGACTGAAGATTTTTAATAGCTACTGCAGAATGGTGCTTTCGAATAGAACTTGGGTTATTAACACAGAAGATAATGGCCAGACCTATCTACCGGTGGATATGGTGCATAATGATTTAATTCAGTGGAACTCTACAATTTATTTCCTTGATAATGATAATAAAAATGCCACATGAGCAGCAATCACAACAAAATGATGCATGAAGAAAATTAGAATCCAATGAATGAAATCCTTGGCATGAGTCCACATCAACCACACACAGAGCTGGAGACATTGATGTGTCTTCTAGCAATAAACTCATTCAATATCTGGCTAGTGTACTAACAGAGGGAGATAAAAATCATATTGCCCGCTGAAGAATTTTCCAAGCTACAGCCAATTACAAGAAAATACAGAGGGAATCATCAACATGTTGCAGCATGGGCAGGGGTTAATAGAAAGAGTTGTCATGAAGGTGCAGTTGCCCACTGTAAAAAAAAACTCAACTTCATATACCTACTCTCCTCAGAAGCATACCTGGGAGGTCTGACAGGGCAAGAAGAGGCTCGTATCTACATGCCATTCTTGAGGAATGGGGCCCAACGCAAGAGAAATTTGACCTGAAGAGACCCAGGGAGTGTACATTTATTTTTGGTTTGCTGTCCATAATCTATGAGTCCAGTCACGCCTATTTGATAATCCCACCCAGAGCCACAATACTGTTATTATTTGCTGTTATTACATGGCATTGCAAAAGTCAATAAGGCAATCTTTGCCAGGAAGGACACTGGACTGTTTGAACAATATAAACATCAGATCATTAAACTTGTGCCCAATAGGGATGCTTTTAACTTTACCAAATAAGTTAAAATAAATCACAAGAAGCAAATTCACTACACTAAAACACCACAATTGATTTTGGTCCAGCTGCTAATTGACTAAGCTGTCAGAAAGTCATTGTAAAGCTCCAAAAGACAGACATGCACTCACACAAGTGTGCGAATATGCCTGCAGACATACGTGCACATACACAGTTGCAAATGCAGACAGACACACACCTCTGGGCTTGGAATAGGGCCCCACGCAATTATACTATATCATCCAAAAGAGAACTTTTACAGTGACAGGGCTGTTGCTACTTGTGTTCACAACGAAATAACACAAATGTATATTGGATTCCATCTATGAATCCAGGATGTACCAGGTACTGTGTTTTGAAACTACAGGCTTCTGCCCTGACTGCTCTGAAGTTTTCCTGCAATACGTCAGCCTCCCTGCAGTATCATTTTAATGAGGTGGGAGGATGCCTAACTGGCCTCCTGCCTCACTGCCCACAACATGTAGGGTTGTCTATTCATGGGCACGCCTGAAGAAAGTAGCATCGTCTCGAGGATAGGTAGGTGCATGCTGTGAAGTTGGTTTTGATGGGAATAGAAAGCACAGGACATCAAAACACACAGTTCAATTGTTCACATTGCTACAGGTATCATAATTGTTAACAGTACAAACTTTCCTGGTCTCCAGTCTGGCAACCGTCAAGTAGCATTTTCAAATTATTCTACTTAAGTGCTGGGATACAACATGAACACTCACACAAAACTAGCAGAATGTCTTTTTACCTTACAACTGACTGTAGTAATTTGTAAAATCTACAATGTAACACATCCATAACTTTATCTGCTGGCTACATTTTCTGAAGTTTGATCTCTTTTCTGTGGTCTCAATTGAAAGAGCAGAAAAATTCCAGATTTCAGATATTGCTTTATAAAGCTGCAATGATGGATAAAATGCTTGAAGTGATGATTAATGCAGTGCACCATCTGTCTGGTATTCAAACAGCTCCTGAAGTCCATTAATCATGATTCCCAATTGAAGTTCACCCCTGCACTAACGTTTGAGGATGTCAGGAGACGACATTAGCCACGAAATGTGAATATTTAACCTGCACAGATCAAATTGCCCAGCTGCATAGTTCTGAAAGGAATAAATCACCTGGCATTTCAATCAAGTTAAGGTTTATTAGTTCCTGAAAAATATACATGTTTTTTGCAATACGATAATTATTTCTGATAAGCTTGTGGCAAAAAGTTCACGTTTAACATCTCTTCAGACTCTTATTTTCAGTGGGACAAGGCCAAAAGCTGCTGAGAATCTCGTGTAAGTATTACGTGCCAGTTATAAGTAATCTGGAGCTCAGTGGATTGCAGCAGTTGGTGTCTGCCAAGGTGGTCTGACAGGAGCAAGTGTAGAGACTGAAGAAATGAAAAGCTTTTATGCTCCCTCTCAGTGCAGGGTCAATGAAAATATTGGCTGCAAGAAGCTATTCACGTCACCAGTTCTTTACCTTACAAGCCCCCAAAGAGCGGGAGGTATGTCAGATAACATCTCACCTTCCTCTTAAAAATGTAGCATCTGGCATGTGGTTCACAACAGAACAAAATACGGGACCAATATGGACAGCTGTTTTTATGTTTTTGCATTACTGTTTCATTCATTTAAAACATTGAACTGATTGTTAATAAGGCGCAATGAGGTGTAATAAAAGTCAACACAAAACTCAAACAACATGAAAAGCAAATTCTACGTCATTTGGATCTGTGGAAAATAAAAGAATCAACTACTTCATACATCTCTAAACGGATGCCATTAAAAATCAAAAGCGAAATATTCTTGTTTGCTAATATTACAGTTTGTAATGTTAGCTACCTTCCCTCCCCACCCAAGATCATTCTTATGTGGAACACTGATGTTACCATTCAAGTTAACCAGTCATCTATTAAACACACTGCTATGAGAGCCTGCGAGTGCTACATTTACAGGGTTGAGTGAAACTGCACCTAATATACTGACTTTTTGTTGGGAAAATTGACCATTTCTCTATAAAATGCTGAAGACCCGAAGGACGACACTGTCAAAACACAGCTCTTGATGAAATCATCGGAAAAGTTTGTCGTAAAATTGAAAAAGTACTTACTTGGCAGAATCATGGTGGAGCCGGGTTCCTTAGGCATTAAATGGTTTAAACACAATAGCCAGCTTTATAATTTGGCTACAATATCCAGTGTTTACTTTGTTCTAATGTAGAAATCATTAAATGACAGCACTGAGCCTATTCGGTCTATTCACCGTCATCTGTCTGTGCTATCTGATATACTCATTTATTCCAATGTGAACAATCCAGATAGAGCTGCTACCTTATGAAATGAATATTCAAATCAGCCTCACGATCCATCAAAGAGCAAAAGTTTTCCTAAACAGCAGAAAAACAGTTTTCCACTACATCCTGAGACAACCAGAAAGTAGCTACATACCAGGAAATCCAACCCCTTAGTTAGAATGGACTAATCCTTGGAATCAGGTTGGATTGGGTGGGGCTTCACAGACATTACAGCTACATGTCAGCACAGAATGAAAAATGCTGAAGGCTGCATTGGTTAAAAAACAGGGAGGGAAATCGGAGTCTCTCTTTGATTGGAATTTTGGAAGGAGACTGGAAATTTTTTTTTTGTTTCTCAGTAACTTCGTGCTGTTCCTACTGTTTTTTTTTTAAACTTAGCATGTACTGACCATTACCGATAGGAAGATAGGAGTTTACAGGTCTGTACATTTTCACTTCAGGCTATCTGATTGGTTACAATAATCCTCTGTGGTGCCCCTTTCTGCAGTTTATATTGATTACTGAGTGAGAAACAGGACTGTAAACCACTAAAATAGCATACAGCTTTTGGAATATGAGACACAATGAGAAGGTTTCATTACTTTATTTTTAATCTATTTGAGAACATAGCCTTGCTATGAAAGTTACACCAGACTTACATGCTTTACACCCCTGTGAAACTTTACATTGCCTGATGTCATCAGGTGCTATCAACAGCAAGTAAGCAATGTAAAACTACCACTGAATTATTGTTGCCAGAAAGGCCTGGTTTGTTCATAGACATGAAAATCTGATTTGCAAGGCAAAAAACAGTCAATACCATTAATGGTAATAGCAATATATTGCACCTAGTGTAAAACATGCAGTGGGAGACTATCAGATGACTTGCCACCTGAGTTACACTTACACCGTTGTATTGCTGGGCACCTGAAATTGTTTTGCATCAATGTAAAAGTAACTACAACCATTAGCACTACATTCAAAACTAAAATCAAATGTTACTCAAAAGAGAGAATTCTCAGTTGGCTGATCTGTTGTAAAAGCAGAGTGGTAAAAGGTTAAAAATACTTCATTCGACAACTTGATGGGCTGTATAGCCTCCTTCTGTGCTGTACTATTCTATAACTAATGATAATGTGTTTCAGTGAAATGGAAACCACATTTTATTTTAGACTCACTTGTGCAAAATAGAACCTGTTCTCCAGAAAGACGCCTATCTCATTCCCACTACAAGTGACCAGGTTCTCATTTACTAAAGCACAAAAATTAAAGACAGAACTCCACTATTAACAGCTGTTATTTCCTGACTCATTCATTACTCTTGACACAACATAGCAACTTTATAGGGTAGTTGTAGTTACAGTCAAAACTAACAGAAAAGGCAAAAGCAGCTGCTGATTAATTAAGGGGTTGTGAGCAGTGAAGTGACTTTCCAATACAGCCCCCTTGCCCATAACCACAAAGCAGCTGTTTCTGCAATTCACAGTCTTTAAAGGATACAAAAATGCAGAATTTTCTCAGTAGTATTGCATTTAAAGATTTGAGCTATCAAACAGCTTCAGGGATGAAATAGTTACCCCCCACAACAAAGCTAAAGTTGTTTTGAATGTGACATATCAATTCCAATGGAATATCCGATTGGTTGTTATTTCAGTTTATGCCAAAGCGAAACAAAAATCAGGAACATTTCAGGATAAAGCGGCTTTGCTGCTCTTCTGAGAGAACATTAGCTCTCAACCTACTGAATGAAAGGTCATTTCTGTCAGTTGGTCGACAGGTGCTGTGACAAGGATTCTGGAGGGGTGCAGGGGCAGTGTGGTTACTAAAGGGGATGCCAGAAATAGCCATTAAAATTGTGCAAAATTGGGAGCTAAACTGTTTTACCGTTTCACTATTTCTTCCTGTTTTCTGCCCCCCAAAATTGCTAACAAAGTTGTTTTTGGAATAGCTACTGTTGATTACCAAACCCTGTTAATGCTTTGTTAGTAAGCTTAAGAAGGAGGATGTGGCAGTTTTCTGTTAGAGAAACTAGACAGATCAGGTAGCAACCAACTCACCTATTCAGCCAGAACTCATTTAACAATGAAACGTCGGCATAGTATTTTTTGCATCATGAAATCTCCTGAAATTTTTTTCTTCAGCCTCTGTGATGTATCTTGAGAATTATTTCTCTACAATAAAAACACTGGGGTGTAATTATGGCAAATGAGCAGACGAATCCTTGTGGCAATTCGTCTCAGTCTATGAATGCAAGTTGTTTTTGTTGTTGTAGCAGTTATGATCTTATCTGGCGCAGTGTTGCTGGTGGTGTGAGAAAACTATTGCGGAATGCAGGCTCCACTGGGAGTCTAAGCACCCACCCACTGCCACACATTCTAAGGTTTGCTGTTTGCCCACATTTTAACAAGCTGAGCAGCACTCGGCCCAAGGGCACTTTAAATGGATGAGCAGGAGCGGCTAAAGAGTTTCTATGCACAGCTCAGCTGTAGATGTCATTCTCCCTCATAGAGAATCAAAAATGTCAAGGTTTGGATGTTTAAATAAATACTTACAAGTACAAAGAAGGCCAGAACTAACCAAAAGCTCATTTAAATACAATCTACACAAACAGGCAATGTACACAATCTTTAAAACTTGAGTTACTTAATTAGCACGAATTTCAGCTCAACGGAGTACTGTTTTGACAGAATACTTAACTTGGGGAATTTGTTCAGTGAGAGAGTTTGGCGCAGTGAGGACGGAGGTGCTATACTAGGGTTTTACGAGACAAGGAGTAGTCCGAATCAGGGAGCAAGAAACAACAGAGACCTGGTGAGTAGCTGGAAAGTGTTTCTAAGGAATAGTCTTGAAAGTAAAGGCATGGCAGGAAACATCAGCCCTGTGGAATGCATATCCTATGCCATGTGGGAAATCCTGGCCACTTCTCATGACCTGGATGACCATATGTGCAGAAAGCATTGCCAGCTGGAGCAGCTTGAGCTCTGAGCATGGAGCTTGAGCGGTGGTCATCACGCAGCTTAAAAATGTTCAGGCAGAGAGTGAATGGGTGACTGCCAGAAGGACAAGGAGGACCAGGCAAGCAGGGCAGGGATCCCAAGAGTGCACCTCACACTCTATTCAGTTTTGAATACTGGTGTGAGCAATGGTTCTTCTGGGGAGCACAGGCACCATACGGGGCTCAGCTGCACAGGGCCTGGGGGTGAGGGGAGGATGAACAGTGGAAGAGTAATAGTGGTAGGGGATTCAATAGTGAGGGGAACAGAAGGGTGCTTCTGCAGCCGCAGACGTGACTCCAGGATGGTAAGTTGCCTCCCCCAGTGCCAGGGTCAAGGATGTCACTGAGTGGCTGCAGGACTTTCTGAGGCAGGAGGGTGAACAGCCAGAGGTCATGGTCCATATCGACACCAACAACATAGACAGAAAGAGGGATGAAGTCCTGAAGGCAGAGTTCAAGGAGCTAGGAGACAGCTTGAAAAGCATGACCACAAAAGGTAGTAATCTCCAGATTACTCCGGGTACCACATGCTACTCAGTACATAAGTAGGAAGATAGAACTGATGAATATGTGGCTGGAGAGATGGTGCAAGAGGGAGGGCTTTAGATTCCTGAAGTTTTGGGACCACTTCTGGGGGAGATGGGACCTGTACTAGCCAGACAGGTTGCAACTCAAAAGAGTCAGGACCAATATCCTTGCAAGGGTTTTGCTAGTGCTGTTGGGGAGGGATTTAACCAGCTTGGCAGGGGGATGGGAGCCCAAGAGTAGATTCAGAAGGGAGTGAAGAAAAGTTGGAAATGGAGGGCAGAAAATTAGTACGCATGTTTGGAAGGCAGACGAAACTGTAGTATAAGGGTTTGAAAGGGTTAATGTCTGGGACAGTGTGAGTAACACCTCCCAATGTGATAATGCAAGAGATCACATGAGAGAGACTTGAAGAGAAAAAGCAGCATGTCAAAAGAGGAGTCACTTGTACTTGAATGAAGCTGTATATGGTTCTTTAGTATGTAATAAATTAGTCATTGTTTAAATCTACCAAAGACTCAGTAATCTCTCCTAGCTAGACTAACCAAACATACAATAGAAATAAAGGCTAGAAAATAGAGAACAAGGAAATTTGGCAGTGCTAAATGGTATATACTTCAATGCAAGAAGTCTAGGGAATAAGGTAGATGAGCTGAGAGCACGGATTGACACGTAGAAGTATGATATTGTAGCTTTTACTGAGACATGGCTGAAAGAAGGGCAGGAATGGCCACTCAACATTTCTGGTTACAGTGTTTTCAGACAAGATACGGAGGGGATAAAAAGGGAGTGGGGTCACAATATTGATTAAAGAAACAATTATAACTGTTAGGAGGGATGATCTGGTAGAAGGATCATCAAATGAGGCCATATGGGTTGAACTGAAGAACAAAAGAGGGGCAATCACACTATGCGGAGTATATTATAGACTCCCAAACAGTCAGAGGGAGACAGAAGAGCAAACGCGAATGCAAATCTCATGTGCAAAAACAATAGGGCAATAATAGTGGGGGATTTCAACAAACCCGATATTAACTGGGATAGATTGATCGTGAAAGGCTCAGAGGGAGCAGAATTCTTAAAATGCATTCAAGAGAGTCTTTCTAGCCAGTAAGTTGCAAGCTCAACAAGAGAAGTTGTTGTTCTGGACTTAGTTTTAGGGAATGAATGGGGAGGTGGAAGTTGGGGAGCACTTTGGTGGAAGTGATTATAATTCAGTTAGATTCAGGGTTGGTATGGAGAAGGGCAAAGATAGACCAGGAATAAAAGTTCTCGATTGGGAAAAAAACTAATATTATTAAGTTGAGATGTGATTCAACTAAAGTGGACTGGAAACAGCTACTTGAAGGTAAATCAGTGCCAGATCAGTGGGAGGCATTCAAGGAAGAGATAGTGAGGGTTCAAAGCAAGTATGTTCCCTTAAAGAAAAAGTGAGGGCTATCAAGAGGCTTAAACGAGAGGATAAAGAATAAAAGGGAAGCTTATGACCGATACCGAGGGCTCAATACTGCAGAAAACCTAGAGGGGTATAAAAAGTGTAGAGGTGAAATTTAAAAAGAATATTAGGAAAGCAAAGAGAGGGCATGAAAAAATATTTGCAAGTAAAATCAGCAAGAAAACAAAGATATTCTATAAATACATAAAGAGCAAGAGGAGAACTATAGAAAGAGTAGGGCCTATTAGGGACCACAAGCGTAATCTGTGTGTCGAGGCACAGTACATTGGTGTGGTTCTTAAAGAATAATTTGCATCTGTTTTCGTAAAAGAGAGGGATGATTGAGGGATAGTTCCATCAGGGAGGAGGACTGTGAAATATTGGATCAAATTAAGATAGTGTGAGAGGAGACTTCATTTGAGGGTTTGACATCTTTGAAAGTGAAAATTCCCCAGAACCGAACAAAATGTATCCTAGACTGTTAAGTGAAACAAGAGAAGAAATAGCGGAGGCTCTAACCATCATTTTCCAGTCCCCTCCAGCTACAGGTGTGGTGCCAGAGGACTGGAAGGGAGACAGCATTGTACCATTGTTTAAAAAGGGAGAAAGGGATAGCCAGAGTAATTACACGTCTGTCAGCCTAACCTCGGTGGTGGGAAATTTATTGGTAAAAATTCTTAAAAAGACACGGATTAATCAAAGGCAGTCAGCACAGGTTTGTTAAGGCAAGGTCATGTATGACTAACACGATTGAACTTTTTGAAAAGTAACAAGGAGGATCGATAAGAGTAGTGCATTTGATGTAGTCTATAAGGATTTTAGCACGGCTTTTGATAAGCTCCCACAGGGCAGACACACAGGTGACAAATGTAGAAGCCCATGGGATCCAAGGCAAAGTGGTGAGTTGGATCTAAAATTGGCTCAGAGGCAGGAAGCAAAAGGTAATGGTTGACAGGTGCTTTTGTGACTGGAAGGCTGTTTCCAAGTGGGGTTCCGCAGGGCTCAGTACAAGGTCCCTTGCTTTTTGTGGTATATATCAATGATTTGGACTTGAATGTAGGGGGCACGATTAAGAAGTTTTCACACGATAAAGAATTTGACTGTGTGGTTGATAAGGAAGAAGAAAGCTGTAGGCTGTAGGAAGATATCAATGTAATAGTCAGGTGGGCGAACAGTGGCAAATGGAGTTCAATCCAGAAAAGAAGTGTGCAGTAATGCATTTGGAGAAGACGAAGCAGGCAAGGGAATAAACAATAAATGGTAGGACAGGTAGATAAGGTGGTCAAGAAGGCATATGGGATACTTTCCTTTCTTAGCTGAGGCACAGAATATAAGAGCAGGGGGGTTATGCTGGAACTGTATAAAACACTGGTTAGGCCACATCTGGAGTACTGCGTACAGTTCTGGTCACCTCAGTATAGGAAAGATGCGATTGCACTAGATAGGGTACAGTGGAAATTTACGAGGATGTTGCCTGGAGTGGAGAATTTTAGTTATGAGGAAAGATTGGATAGACCAGGGTTGTTTTCTTTGGAATAGAAGAGACTGAGGGGAGACCTAATGAAGTGTATAAAATTATGAGAGGTCAAGATAGACTGGATAGGAAGGCCCTATTCCCTTTGATTGAGGGGTCCATAACCAGGGGGTATAAATTTAGGGTCAGAGATTTAGGCTTTAGGCTTATAGGAGAAATTGTTTCACCCAGATTTGGAGATCTGGAACTCACTGCCTGAAACCCTCATAACATTTAAAAAGTACCTGGATATGCACTTGACATGCCATAACCTACAAGGCTACGGACCAAGAGCTAGAAAATGGGATTAGGCTGGATGGCTACTTGATGGCAAACGTGGACATGATGGGCCGAATGGCCTCCATCTATATAGTAAATTTCTATCTTTGAAGATTACTCTGGTTTTCACTTTCAAAATTCCAAGATCAAATTATTGAACACTTTGCTTTTAACCTCATAAATCTATAAACCAATCTGTCAAAATTCAGAAATGGCTTTAATTGGTGAATCGATCTGCAAGAATTTGCTGCTGCACTTAATTTCTTTCAGCTTTATACTTGCCAAAGCTAGTTTAACTTCCTGGACTGGTACTTGACCAGCTAAGTAATAATTAGAACACTGGAGAAGCACAAAATCATTGCTGCAGATGGGACCTGATCATTTAACTTTCTGTTGCTCAGACTAAGATTGCATAGAATAGGCAGCAAAATACACATTCCTGCTAAAATAAACAAAAATGGTGAGAGATTAACATGATTTCTAAAAATGTAAAAAAAATTCTCAAGTAGTTACAGTAGATTGTAAGGCCATTTGTGGTGCATTAAACTGCATAAAGCATGCCTGGTCAAACAACAGATCAACTTCAGCCCCATGTTCATATGAACACAATGGTTTAAATTCCCAGCACAGAGGCTCAACTGAACAATATGAGTTTCGATAGATGCAGCCAAAACTGTTGCTACTTCTGGAATCTTGCTGTGTGTAAACTGTTTGCCACAGTAGCCTTGATAACAACAGCGACTACAATTAAAAAAGTGCTTTGGAGGTATTTCCGAGAGATGTGGTAAGATTACAAAGTATTACAAAATTATAAAGTATTTACAGCACAGAAACAGGTCATTTGGCCCAACAGTCTCATGCCAATATTTATACTCCACAAGAGCCTCCTCCTATCCTTCACCTAGCCCAGGATTGTCCAACACACGGCCCGCGGGCCAGAATCCAGCCCACCAATAGTTTCCATCTGGCTCGCCAATCTGCCTGTGGCTCAGCTGTGATTCTTGGCTCCCATGTATGTCAGGCGGAGGGTGCAGGTGGGACCTCTGTCTGACAGGCAGGGGCCCCCTGTCTGTGTTTGGTCACTCTCTGTAACTGACTAGGGCTGCCCAGACAGTGTTAGCACTGATTGGTGGAATACGGCACAGGCACCCTGGGATCGGCCGCCCCTGTTGCTTTTGCACATTTCAGTCAATGTCCAGTATCCTGCACACTGGGCAGGTTCCCGCCTCTACTTGGCCCAGCTTAAGTAATACAGGCATGGAAAGTATCTGGCTGTGGGAATGGCTGCTGCAAGGATCACTGAGCAGTGAGCAATGAGCGGCGGGCTGGGAATTGGGAAAACTGAGCCGGGAAAGGGGAACACGGAGGTGGGAACCAGGAAGACTAAGCGGGGAACCGGGAGCGGGGAATACTGAGCGAGGAACAGAGAACACTGAGCAGGGAACACGAAAGACAGGGGCTGGAGAGAGAGAGGGGAGAGAGAGAGAGACAGAATGGGGGGGGGGGGGAAAAGAGTGAGAGAGACAGAGGGGGAGAGAGGGACAGAAAGGTGGAAGAGGGACAGAGAGACAGAGACAGACAGACGGGGGCAGGGAAGAGAGAGAAAGACAGAGAGGGGAGGGGGGGAAAAGAGAGTCATAGAGTCATTTGCTTACAGCACAGGAGGCCATTCAGGCCTCTACTGAGTCCATGCCGGCTCTCCACAGAGCTATGCGGTCAGTCTCACTCCCTGGCTCAATCCCTGTAGCCCTACAAGTCTATTTCTCTCACGTGGTCATCCAACTTTCTCAAGCAGGGGGGGAGGGGGGGGGGGGTATCAACATATTCTTTTATTTCTCTCGCCCTAGAATGATACAGCACTGAAACAGGCTCTTCGGCCCACCGAGTCTGTGCCGACCAACAACCACCCGTTTATACAAATCCTACATTAATCCTATATTCCCTACATCCTCACCATTCTCCTACCTACACTAGGGGCAATTTATAATGGCCAATTTACCTATCAACCTGCAAGTCTTTGGCTGTGGGAGGAAACCGAAGCACCTGGCGGAAACCCATGTGGTCACAGGGAGAACTTGCAAACTCCGTACAGGCAGTACCCAGAATCAAACCCAGGTCACTGGAACTGTGAGGCTGCGGTGCTAACCACTGCGCCACCCTCATGTGCTTATCTAGTGTTCCCTTAAATGCATCTATGCTATTCATCTCAACTACTCCTTGTGGTAGCAAGTTCCACATTCTAACCACACTCTGGGTAAAGAAGCTTCTCCTGAATTTTCTATTGGGTTTATTAGTGACTATCTTATATTTATGGTTCCTAGTTCTGGTGTACAAGTCTTCTCTACATGTACCCTATCAAACCTTTTCAGAATATTAAAGCTTTATCAGATCCCCCCCCAGTCTTCTCCTTTCTAACAAAAAAAGAGGCCCAGCCTGTTCAATTTTTCCTGATTGATACTAGAGGTTATATCTTTCTAGTAAATGTTTTTTTGCATCTTCTCCAGTGCTTTTTTTATAATATGGAGACCAGAACTGTTCACAGAACTCCAAGTGCTGTCTAATCAAGATTCTATGCAAGTTTAACATAACTTCTCTGCTTTTCAATTCTCTCTCTCTCTCTCTAGAAATGACCTCCAGTGCTTTGTTTGCCTTTCTGGTCTTATTACTTGCATTGCTACTTTTAGTGATTCATATATTTGCATCCCTAGATCCCTCTGTTCCTCTTCCCCATTTTGGTGCTTATTTTCCAAGGGGTATCTGGCCTCCTTATTCGAATCAAAATGTACAACTTCTCACATATCTATATTGAAGTTCACTTGCCAATGATGTAATGCAAGTCTGTCTTTCCAGGTGAGTTGAATCATGTTTGTTTGATTCATAGTATAAACCCTCTGGAGTTTTTTTCTGATGAAATGGATCTCAGCACGCAGATAAATTCAGTAGCATAAATCTCAAATAAATTTTTCATTCAGTTCAAGCTGCATGAAGAGTACACCAAAATTAAGCAACTGTTGAGAGGTCCACCCTCAGTATATTGTTACAGTCTAACAGAAGATGTAATCAAACAGTACAAAACAAGCAACAAGACATCATGTGGTCAATTCCAGACCTGAACCGTGTTTAACTTTAAACAATGGAAGCTGAATGCAAAAATCAGGATATCAATTGAGAATAAGTGTTGGCATTTATTTATAGTCTGTTTATGGCAGTTACAGGCCTGGAATTTCCTCAAAGCAGTAAACTTTTTTTTTGAATATTTACCTGCCTCATTGGCAGCAATTATTTATCACAGAATGAATCAATATAATTGGGGAGGGACAATAAGTCCCAGAGTTAACAGCAAAACTGGGCTTCCTGCTGCTACCTTGATTCGACCTTTGGCTGCATTTCTGATCTAAACCCTTCCAGAATTATTTACATCCATATCTGGGGCTTACCATCAAAAAAAAAGGCCACTGTCATTTGCTGTGTGTTTTGTTACAACAGTTAAACATAATTAATAATCAAGAGTCTTATGATGGACAAGGAACAAGTCAAATTTAAAAGCCCCTATCCAGAATATCTTGAAGACTAGATCGTTAGCTGGGCATGTTTCCAATCTGCATAAGCAGAAATATCCAACAGCACTCGCAACTGGCTCCCAAGCATTTTGTTTCAAGCAGTCAGTACAAAGAATGATTTCTCAACCAATCTAAAATTACTTACTTGTCTGTTTTCTTGGTACTATCTTATTAGCTTATTTTGTTAGGAAAATGTGTATGTTCCAGGTATTCACTCGAACTAGACAGGATAATTTTAACCAAGTTGTAATTTCCCTCCTGAATTACCCATGGCTCTTCTACTTAGAAAACAATGATATCAGCTCATCTGTTTAATCATTATACGGCACCAATATTATTTCCCTGCAATCAACTGTTAATTGTTTCCTTTGCAGTGATTATGTGACAGCGGTCATCAATCTTTCAGTGAATGACAACAAAATGAACATAGATTTGAATAAAGCTGACACACAAAAGGTCAAATCTTACATTAAATAATAAATACTCTGCAGTGAATTTGAAAGGTTCATTTAACAGTAATGATGTAATCCCCTCAAATCTACTACAGTCTGAAATCAACCCTGGGTACCCATTAGTCCAGTGGCACTTACAGTTTGCCTTGTCGTCACCAATGGTCCTCAGTAGACCATTTACAGCCTCCTTAGCTGTGGAATATTGAAGGACTGTGAGTCAGTGGTATTTGCTGAGTGAGGACCAGGATTTAATGCATCTCCACAGGAAACAAAGAGAGAGAGAGGGGGGCGGGAGAGAGAAAGAGAGACAGAGAGATGAATGTGCGAATGTGTGAAATACTAATTAGATTTTAATATTTATAACTGTCCTGAATTAAATGAGTTATAACTAATATTCAAGTTATTTTAATATGTCAAAATAAAGAATTCTGTAGTAAAATTTTGTTGTTAAAATGACAGGGTAAAGGGAAATAATTGGCCAAGGTTCAAGTTTCCAATTGCTACCCGTGACACTTGCGAGTAGTACGCATATTTGGGTGTCAGGGCAGGGCAGGATCAGGCTTGGTTTTGCTGATTGTCATGATACTCACCATTCAAGTTCACACGCGAAGAATGACCACAATCACAGTGAGGGACCAGGCAGTGTTCCTTCTGTGCTAGAGATAATTTTTTAATTTTGTCTTAGCTTTGTTCCCAAATTTTTGTCATAAATTATTTTTTCCAAAGCTAAATTAAGTAGAGTGGCTATTGGTTTCCATATTATTAATCAAGTCTTTTGAGAAAATTTGTCATACGTCTCATACTCAAAACCACATTTGCTGAGAAATAAAGAATGGTGACTAAGAATTTATTTACCCATTTTAATTTTCAACATCTGCTGCAAAATTATCAATCACTAACTACTGTTTTAGTCCTAAAAATATTATTTTTAGTTTTAATTGCATCTCTATCTCAAATTTTCATTTTATTTTAGTTACATAAAATCTGGATCTAATTTTGATTTAGTTGACGATGAAGATACCCCAACATTTCTGCCACTTTGGATGCAGCAACATTGGTTGTGGGGGAGGCAGAATTTGGGCTGTCTGTGATACAATCCACCAAAATCTATTTGGGTCTGAACTATGTCCGTACCAGAAAATCCAGCCTTGGCTGTTAATAGCTCTGACTTCTGAGTTGTAACAACATGCAAAAGGAAAATTGGCTCTTCAATATAAAGGGAATTGCCTACAAAGTCCTATCTTTTACAGTAAATGAAAAGGTTCTAAACTGATAATAGCCCCAGCTCCTTCCTCTAAGCTTCCTGTAACTGAAGCAAAAGTATGACTGAACTATAAACAGGAAACAATGGTACTGTCTTTTACTATTAATAAAACACTTTGGAAATATACTTTTTCCCTCATATACAAGTTTAAATGACACACTCCGTCAGATTTTAAGTAGTTAACTGTTAAAGCTATTTCTGGTAAAAGGACATCCTTCACATGGAAGGATACAGCCTGCTTCCAGACACTGGATTTTCCATCTGCTACCCAAAATAAAGGAAGGCACTTGAATTACTTGAGAAAGAAATTTAAAAACCTGGTTTATTTTTAAAGTTAAAAATTACTGTCCCCTGTCCGGCTGTGTAATAGGGCCCAGTTGGCTTCAATCAGAAATGTTTACTTTAAGTTATCTTTCTTTTGAATCAGTCTTATTTCTTATTTTATTGATAGACTTCACTAGGTTAGCTTTGTGCTCCCAAATGTTACACAGTGTGGATTTAGTTATGAAAAAGATTTTCATCAAGGGTCTTGTCTAATTTTTATATCCTTTTTGTTGTATTTAGCTTTCATAAGTTTAACCCACATTTAATTTTCATAAACTTTGTCAGAAAATATAATAATGAAGGTTACTAGATATTATACCAAACTCACCTGGAGTTGAACTGGAGCTGGAGCTGGATGAACTTCGGATCATTCGGGAGGCGGAGGGGATTATTGACAGGAGTTATAGGGAGGCAGTCACACCTCAGGTAAAAGAAGTAGGTAGATGGGTTACCGTCAGGGGAAGGAAAGGGAACCAGCAGGCAGTGCAGGGATCCCCTGTGGCCGTTTCCCTCAACAACAGGTATACCGTTTTGGATACTGTTGAGGGGGACGACTTACCAGGGGTAAGCAATGGGGTGCAGGTCTCTGGCACAGAGTCTGTCCCTGTTGCTCAGAAGGGAAAGGGGAAGAGGAGCAGAGCATTAGTCATTGGGGACTCCATAGTTAGGGGAACAGATAGGAGGTTCTGTGGGAACGAGAGAGACTCACGGTTGGTGTGTTGCCTCCCAGGTGCCAGGGTACGTGATGTCTCTGATCGTGTTCTTGGGATCCTTAAAGGGGGAGGGGGAGCACCCCCAAGTCGTGGTCCACATAGGCACCAACGACATAGGTAGGAAGAGAGATGGGGATTTAAGGCAGAAATTCAGGGAGCTAGGGTGGAAGCTTAGAGCGAGAACAACCAGAGTTGTTATCTCTGGGTTGTTGCCCGTGCCACGTGCTAGCGAAGAGAGGAATAGGGAGAGAGAGGAGTTGAACACGTGGCTGCAGGGATGGTGTAGGAGGGAGGGTTTTGGTTTCCTGGATAATTGGGGCTCTTTCTGGGGTAGGTGGGACCTCTACAAACAGGATGGTCTTCACCTGAACCAGAGGGGTACCAATATCCTGGGGGGGAGATTTGTTAGTGCTCTTCGGGGGGGTTTAAACTAAATCAGCAGGGGAATGGGAACCTAAATTGTAGTTCCAGTGTACAGGCTGTTGAGAGTAGTGAGGTAGGGGATAAGGTTACAGGGATGCAAGAGGGCACTGGCAAGCAAGAACTTGGTTTAAAGTGTGTCTACTTCAACGCCAGGAGCATCCGGAATAAGGTGGGTGAGCTTGCAGCATGGGTTGGTACCTGGGATCCTGATGTTGTGGCCATTTCAGAGACATGGGTAGAGCAGGGGCAGGAATGGATGTTGCAGGTTCCGGGATTTAGATGTTTCAGTAAGAACAGAGAAGAGGGTAAAAGAGGGGGGGGTGTGGCATTGTTAATCAAGGAAAGTATTACAGCAGCAGAAAGGACGTTTGAGGACTGGTCTACTGAGGTAGTATGGGCCGAGGTTAGAAACAGGAGAGGAGAGGTCACCCTGTTGGGAGTTTTCTATAGACCTCCGAATAGTTCCAGAGATGTAGAGGAAAGGATAGCGAAGATGATTCTCGACAGGAGCGAGAGTAACAGGGTAGTGGTTATGGGGGACTTTAACTTTCCAAATATTGACTGGAAATACTATAGTTTGAGTACTTTAGATGGGTCTGTTTTTGTCCAGTGTGTGCAGGAGGGTTTTCTGACACAGTATGTGGACAGGCCAACCAGGGGCGATGCCACATTGGATTTGGTACTGGGTAATGAACCCGGCCAGGTGTTCGATTTAGATGTAGGTGAGCACTTTGGCGATAGTGATCACAATTCGGTTAGGTTTACCTTAGCGATGGGCAGGGACAGGTATATACCGCAGGGCAAGAATTATAGCTGGGGGAAAGGAAATTATGACGCGATTAGGCAAGACTTAGGATGTGTAGGATGGGGAAGGAAACTGCAGGGGATGGGCACAAACGAAATGTGGAGCTTATTCAAGGAGCAGCTAATGCGTGTCCTTGATAAGTATGTACCTGTCAGGCAGGGAGGAAGTTGTCGAGCGAGGGAGCCGTGGTTTACTCAAGAAGTTGAAGCGCTTGTCAAGAGGAAGAGGGCGGCTTATGTTAGGATGAGACGTGAAGGCTCAGTTAGGGCGCTTGAGAGTTACAAGCTAGCCAGGAAGGATCTAAAGGGAGGGCTAAGAAGAGCAAGGAGAGGACACGAGAAGTCATTGGCGGATAGGATCAAAGAAAACCCTAAGGCTTTCTATAGGTATATCAGGAATAAAAGAATGATAAGAGTTAGAACAGGGCCAATCAAGGATAGTAGTGGGAAGTTGTGTGCGGAATCAGAGGAGATAGGGGAAGCATTAAATGAATATTTTTCGTCAGTATTTACAGTAGAGAAAGAAAATGTTGCCGAGGAGATTACTGAGATACAGCCTACTAGGCTAGATGGGATTGAGATTCACAAGGAGGAGGTGTTAGCAATTTTGGAAAGAGTGAAAATAGATAAGTCCCCTGGGCCAGATGGGATTTATCCTAGGATTCTCTGGGAAGCCAGGGAGGAGATTGCAGAGCCGTTGTTGTTGATCTTTATGTCGTCATTGTCGACAGGAGTAGTGCCGGAGGACTGGAGGATAGCAAATGTTGTCCCCTTGTTCAAGAAGGGGAGTAGAGACAGCCCTGGTAATTATAGACCTGTGAGCCTTACTTCGGTTGTGGGTAAAATGTTGGAAAGGGTTATAAGAGATAGGATTTATAATCATCTTGAAAAGAATAAGTTCATTTGCGATAGTCAGCACGGTTTTGTGAAAAGTAGGTCGTGCCTCACAAACCTTATTGAGTTTTTCCAGAAGGTGACCAAACAGGTGGATGAGGGTAAAGCTGTGGATGTGGTGTATATGGATTTCAGTAAAGCGTTTGATAAGGTTCCCCACGGTAGGCTATTGCAGAAAATACAGAAGTATGGGGTTGAAGGTGATTTAGAGCTTTGGATCAGAAATTGGCTAGCTGAAAGAAGACAGAGGGTGGTGGTTGATGGCAAATGTTCATCCTGGAGTTTAGTTACTAGTGGTGTACCGCAAGGTTCTGTTTTGGGGCCACTGCTGTTTGTCATTTTTATAAATGACCTGGAAGAGGGTGTAGAAGGGTGGGTTAGTAAATTTGCGGATGACACGAAGGTCGGTGGAGTTGTGGATCGTGTCGAAGGGTGTTGTAGGGTACAGAGGGACATAGATAGGCTGCAGAGCTGGGCTGAGAGATGGCAAATGGAGTTTAATGCGGCGAAGTGTGAGGTGATTCACTTTGGAAGGAGTAACAGCAATGCAGAGTACTGGGCTAATGGGAAGATTCTTGGTAGTGTAGATGAGCAGAGAGATCTTGGTGTCCAGGTACATAAATCCCTGAAAGTTGCTACCCAGGTTAATAGGGCTGTTAAGAAGGCATATGGTGTGTTAGCTTTTATTAGTAGGGGGATCGAGTTTCGGAGCCACGAGGTCATGATGCAGCTGTACAAAACTCTGGTGAGGCCGCACCTTGAGTATTGCGTGCAGTTCTGGTCACCGCATTATAGGAAGGATGTGGAAGCTTTGGAAAGGGTGCAGAGGAGATTTACTAGGATGTTGCCTGGTATGGAAGGAAAGTCTTACGAGGAAAGGCTGAGGGACTTGGGGTTGTTTTCGTTAGAGAGAAGGAGGAGGAGAGGTGACTTAATAGAGACATACAAGATAATCAGAGGGTTAGATAGGGTGGATAGTGAGAGTCTTTTTCCTCGGATGATGATGGCAAACACGAGAGGACATAGCTTTAAGTTGAGGGGTGAAAGATATAGGACAGATGTCAGAGGCAGTTTCTTTACGCAGAGAGTATTAGGGGCGTGGAACGCCCTGCCTGCAACAGTAGTAGACTCGCCAATTTTAAGGGCATTTAAGTGGTCATTGGATAGACATATGGATGAAAATGGAATAGTGTAGGTCAGATGGTCGGCGCAACATCGAGGGCCGAAGGGCCTGTACTGCGCTGTAATATTCTAATTCTAATTCTAATTCACCTGTTCTTTATTTAGGTCTTTAGGGATCACCAATCACCATTTTTGAGCTGAAATAATGGATAATGACCTGAGCCCGGGACTGTGTTAATTATGCCCATGAGCCAGTTACTATGAGCTACACCAGAATATGTTTGAGAAGTTACCAGCCAATGTCTTCTCCTGCCCCCACCAGGGAGATATGCGTGTGCCTCAATGCTGCAACTAAGCTCAGGACATCTTCTGATGTAAGTATCTCACGTGGACCAGAAGAACTTTATTTTACAACTTGTTCTCAGCCACACCTTTACTTGCCTAACTGCAATTCTGCTAGAAGAAATTCAGACATATAACATGCAGCAATCTCAGAGGCCATAAACTGACAAACAGAGTTGAGTGACCATGACAAATAAATTTGATTTGACTAATTTTTGATCTAAGAAAGGCGACATGAGTATGCATGTTAATCCAAGGAGGGAGTTTTATGCTCTCCCCCGCGGTGGGTTAGGAGGCAGGGAGAGCATAAAAATTGGATGGGATGGCAGCAGGGGGACCTGCCACCTTCCCGCCTCCACCAGAATTAAGCCTGGGGCGCGAAGGCCTGTTAACAGCCTTCCCACCATGCTACCAATTGAGGCCCTCAGCTGGACAATTAATGCCCGATTAAGGGCCTCATCCCGCTGCCGCAGCAATTAGCAATGTGGCAGGTAGGCTTGTCACCATACAGGAAGCATGACATAGGAAACCGCACAGGCTGCTTCCCAGCTCCTGGAGGTGGGTAGTGGGTGGGGGGGGGGTCCTCATTAAAAGTCACAGTGCCTGAACGAGGGATCCGGCATCAGGAAGTGGGGGCGGCTGTTGAGAGCCAGCCTCCTGCCCTTGCTAACGACCTCCCTACACCCCTTCCACCGCTACCCCTAACCCAGCCTCTGATTGGCCGGCAGCTCGCCACGGGCGGGACTTACGGCATTGGTCTCCCAGATATCACGGAAGGCCCACCGCTGTCCACTTAAGTGCCTAATTGGCATTAGATTCAGTGGGCCTTCCACAGATGAGGTGATGCGGGGTTCTTGGCGTGCTATTTTCCAGACGTTGAGACCCCCGACGCCAGCATTAAATCCTGGCCAAGGCCACTGAAGTCTTGTGATGCCATTTTGTTACTCTGTTAATGTTCTTCTCTTCCTTACAATATAAAATAATTGTACCTTTCTAAAAAATGAAGATTACATACATATGCCAAGAAGTGCTTAATGAATATCATTTCACTGAAGGTAATTTTAATGCTGTGAAAATATGTTAGAAAATTGCAGACTATATTAATTTTTTATTTATCTACCATTAAGAGAATTACTCATTGTGGGAAATGACTTAAAAGGCTCTCGATACAGTGAAGAGCCAAATTTTAATTTTTCTCTCAAAGCTTTTCTGCTAACATCCTTAAATGATTAAAATCCCAAACAACTGCTCCGAGATTCTATTGTGTAGCAGATAGTAGTTTATCTCCATTACTGGTTATTCAGATAAAAATAAACTCTATTTGCACAGATTGGATTACATATTTTACAGCAAAATAAACAAGTCGAGATTTTGTGGTCAGCGGTGAACATATGGCGCAAGCTGTTCTTTACACTTACACCTGCCTACTGACTTCCTGTGGGCTTTTGCAATGGACGTTGCAGCTATTAGAAATCCAAAACAGCATAACACCCTCCACAGAGGATCTGGGGCCTGTGTAATTCCTTAACCTATCAGACTGAAGAATCCTTACTGAGGCAAACGGGGCTGAATTTTCATTCAGGGGTCGGGAACCCAACATGGGGGCTGTTGCTGTGTGGAAACTGATAAGCGGGTCACATTCTCCTGATGTGACACAGCATATAGCTTTCATTTTAGCGTTTTTGAATGAGACTGATGTTTCAAAAGTTCTGAGAATTTTCAGCGGTTTGTCACTGCTGTAAGGGAAAATTTTCGTATTCCCTGGTTTGCAGAGAATGGGGCAATTCTGGAGTTTGTTGAAAGCTTTGTCTCTCATGGCATTGACTGATGCTCCTGTGTCTATGAGAGCATTGACGTCCGAGAAGCCAACGGTCACTGTCCCATGTGGTTGTTTGCTGTATCTGAGAGAGAGCTCATAAGTATGTTCAGGATTATCCGCCTCTAGCTACATTCTCTCGCCTTTTTTGTTGTGGTATGAATACGTGGCACCCTTCTGTTGGTATTAGCCTTAGTAGTTGATTTTGCTGATGAGCGACAAATGAGCAAAGTGGTTAGGTTTTCCATAGGCTTTACACTGTTTACCAGTAACAGGATACTCTGTCCGGTGTGGGTAAGCACTGCCACAGTGGAAACATTCCTTGGATAATTCGCAACTCTGTGAGACGGCTGTTTTTGCTTTGCAGGTGGTTTCCTGGCACATGAACGACAAATAGTGTTCACAGGAGTTTAACGCAGAGTGTGGTGGTTACCGTTAGCACCCTGAACTTCAGTAGATCTGAACTCTGAGAATGATAGTGATCTTGCTAACTCCAGCAGCTGATAGCTTTCTGCCTTTCTCGAGTGCTTTTCAGCATAGTTGAGTGGAGAGACAGCCTTTGACTATTTGTGTTTTGACTTACTGTTCAACATCACATCAACATTTGGTTCTAGTTGCCTCAAACGCATACAAAATTGATCAATTGTCTTGTTTTCTTCTTGCTTAGTGCGTTGGAAGATTATGGTTTCGTATATGGTGTTTTTCTTCATCGTGAAGTAGGTTGTCAGCGCTTTTTTTGTTGAGTTGTTGTCATTTTGCTCAGGCATAAGTGTATCAAAGATATTGTCTAATTCTTTACCTCCAGTGTAGAAGTAAGGCCTTTTTCCTTGTGCTGTCTGTGATTGCGAAACCTGCCATCGTGCCTTGGAAACATCGCAGCCACTTTTGCCAACGCAAGGATACAGATGATGGCTCTGAATGCACATTAAAAGGTGGCAGGTTGGGCATAGACCGTGCCATATTGATCAGCAGTGCAGTGATAAGGGATCTAGGATCGCGTTCCTTTCAAAGGAAACTTCTCTGCAAGTGATCTGAGATCATATAATTTTTTTTTGATTGGATGGTTATTTTGGAAAGATCAATGTGTGTGTACAAGCTTTCTGTGTGTGCTAACAGTCTCCAGTTAAAACGCTGTCTGTAAAATTAGACCAAAAACCTTCCAAAATTTTCATACCTCCCAAAATTTTCATACCTCAAAGCAATGTTTCGTTTTTTTTTTCATCCTTCGTTTTTTATCTCATCGTCATTGTGATGTCCTTGGCACTTGAGGTTTAGCCAAGTTTGTTATAGGATATGAGGCAAAGACAGAGAGACAAAGACTGCAGCAGCTGAACATAAAGGCTTCTCCTTTTATTTTGCCTTAGTTTCACTTTCCCTTTGCTAGCATTTGTGTTCTACAGCAGCCTCTAGAGTACACAAAATGCACAATGCAATTTCAAAACACGACAGGAGAGACAGGGAACAGTAAAGGGAGATAGAAATACTGGTCACTGGAGCAGCTGCCTAACTGCACACATGAGTAGATTATGAGGGAATTCATGTTGGTAAAACATAGCAGAGCGATTAGGTGAGACATATCCTGGTCATAAACAGAGGACAGGGGAGATGATATGCGAGTTTTCATAGTTAAAGTCTGAGGTCCAGTAGTGGTATGAAGTTAGGTTGTAGGCAGGATGGAGTCAGTGAACCAATGCCAAAGTTTGATAGCAGAAAAAGCAATGTGATGACATCACTAAAGTAGAAATAAAGAACTTGCATTTGTATAGCACCAATCACAAGGCCGCAATGTAGTTTACAACCAAAGGGATACATATGAAATGCAGTCACTGGTGTTATGCAGTAAATGCAGCAGCCACACAGGATCCACAAACAGTGAACAAATGAATGACAAGATAATCTATTTTGTATGGTGTTGGTTGAGGGAGGAATATCAGTCAGGATATCAGGAGAATTTGCTGCTTTTCTTCAAACAGTAGAGTGACTGTGGATTTGTTACATCACCTAAAGTGGTGGTGGAATGACTAGTACTTGATCTCATTGAATGGCGGGACAGGCTCGAGCGGCTGAATAGCCTACTCCTGTTCCTATCTTCCAATGTTCCTATGTCCCTACTTGTATCGTGTCTTTAATGTAGACAAACAGCCCTAGGCACTTCACAGGAGTATTATCTAACAAAATTTGATACTGAGTCACATAAGGAGATATTTGGCCAGATAACCAAAAGCTTGGTCAAAGAGGTAGGTTTTAAGGAGCATCTTAAAGGAGGAAAGAGAGGCAGAGAGATTTAGGGAGGGAATTCCAGAACTTAGGGCCCAGGCAGCTGAAGGTATGGCCATCAATGGTAAAGTGATTAAAATTAGGAACGTTCATGATGCCAGCATTTGGAGGAGTGCAAAAATCTTGGAGGGTTGTACAAGGTGAAGAGTTTTCCATCTGATGCAAGAAAGGCACATTCGTGGCAGTTAGATTGCTTAGTGTGTGAGGATATTCCTCCAGATACTGGAAGACTGTGTTGGATTCCAAACCTCAGGCTGGTATGCACAGTTGGAATTCCTATAGTTGACAAATTAACGAGCTGGCAAGTCATCACGTACACCATGTGAAGACAAGGGGGAAAGATTTCCTCTGTTGGCTATTTATAGTGAAATTGTAAACATGGTTCTTATACACACATTTACACAGTGAATAGAAATATTTTCCCAAGGTGATTAAAATCAGCAGGGCATCCATGTCTGGTTACCTCAGCATTGGAAGAGGCTGTGAAAATAACTGCACTCATTTGCTTATCATCTAAGCTAAGTGTTCAAAGCACCAAAAGAAAACTTCATCTATGGGATGAATATACTTAACGATCTACAGTATGCTAGTGTCTGATTGAAACATGCTAGACAAATGCACAACTTAGCTCACACACAGAAAGCATTCTTAAAAATAAGACATAGAATCACATGAATCAACAGAGCGGTGGCACACTGGTTCTTTATGAAGGCTCTCATAAACTATACTTTATACTTTATCCCTTATTGCATTATATTTGCAAAATATGAAACTAATTTATCTTGGTGCATAATAGACAACACTTGGCTCAGTTGATAGCAGTCTTGCTTCTGAGTTAGCTGATCAGTTGATTCTCCAGAATGGTCATTTCAATTGTTCTTGTACATATTTCATGCATGATCCTAATATGTTAATGAGAAACTGGAAATATTGACCCATTACTAGGAAACTAGGGTGTAAACCAATAAAACTGTAATAACAATTTTAATCACTTCAAAACTTACTTTTAGTTACACATGATATATGTCTTATACCATATAACCGGATTTGAAAAACTATACAAAAAGTTAGGGACATTTGTACTTCAATTGTATTTTCATAAAACTTCTTCAAATCATAGCCATAAATGTTATAACAGTTCTGTCCTGTTAAAGGCAAGGAAAACACCCAATGTTTCTCACCTTTTTAAACTTTAAGAACTTACAAGCTTTAGCAATTCTAAATTCCATTAATAGATTAATAGATACTCTCAACAGGAAAATGAAGCCATATCTTTGTACTTCTCTGACATTCTAGTGACTTCAGACAGAATAAATGCAGGGTTACAGCAAAATTCCTTCCCATTGCTTACCAGGTACCATGGAAAACAATTCATGGCTGTCCTCACATAATTCTCATAGCTCATTCTCCTTTCAGGCTATTTCAACCAAGTTGTGGTCTGAAGTGCCAGGAGACTTAAAATATTTAGGGGCTTCATAGAATATCCTGGCAACCAAACCAAAGAAGTGTGGTGGTGGAAGGGGGTGGATGGGTTCTTGGGTTTCCGTATTTAGAAAGGAAAATGAGCAGAGTTTGATCATGTTCCACAGAGTATTCCTTTTGTGTAGTATTACCGAGATTAACAAAGTTCACGTACACACAGCATACCCACATTACACTGTGTTAGCAATATGTATATTAAATATTGGAATTTTACTCTTTCTTGTCTTGTTGCTATACAACAAGACCACCACAACAAGGGATGTTACATTTATCCACATCATTCAGTTGCATTTCAATTTTCTATTCTCCTTCTTCAGCACTGGCAAAAGATTTCCATAATGTAGAGTACTGCAAAGACTGGGAAGAGGTAAGAATCATTAATCTGGCACTACAAGCAACAGTTATTTTATAATTTTTTTATATTTGAATCAGCTTTGGCCTCTCTATACTACCATTCTCAGATGTTATGAGAAAACAATTAAGAAGAGTTCTAATGGGCTTTAATGCCTTTTCCTTTACACGAATCTATTCTAAATACATTGTTTTGGTGGTGATCGAAAGCAGGGGGGGGGGTGCAGGGTAGTAAGGGGGCAGGAAAGAATTGGCACTTAAATTCTTGGCAGAGTGTGCAAGTTCCTTGCCAACATTTTGTGGGCGTTGGACCCCTCTTTGCACATTATGCAGCAGCAACAAAGCAAGAAGTCCACATGGCTTCAATTACCTGCAATTTGGCTATTTTACAGTCAACAACAATGACTTACCTTTATGTAGCTCCTTTAATAAGGAGCATAATCAGACAGTATTCAAGACTGAGTCAAGATGTGTGACTAAAAGTTTGGACAAAGAGGTGGGTTTTAAGGAGCGTCATAAAGGAGGAGAGAGAGATGGAGAGGTTTAGGTAGGGAATTCCAGCAACAGCTGAAAGCATGCTCAAAAATAGTGGGGTGCAGGGAGTGCAGGATTCATAAGAGGCCAAAAGTGGATGAATGCATAGTTTTCAGAGGGTTGTAGGCCTGAATCTTTTTGTATCCAATCCAACCTTGTGTAGTTAACTGAGTAACATTAGCGCACGTATATCCTACATGTTTATTTCAATACAAACTATGGAAAGTCAATAAATCCTAGTGAATGCAGCTTAAATGTCATAATTTCCTTTGACAAGAAAGCTATGTTACAAACCACACAAATACTTGAAAAATCCAGACAGCCACATTAATTATTTTGACTTAATTTCCTGCATTGATTCCTGGTTTCATTTATTGTGGTGAGACCCAAATGATTCATCTCTCTCTTGGGGAGATAGACTCAGTGATGCGGAAATTCTTCTGCTACAGTTGTGTATACAGCTGATTATATATTTAAATGAGTCCAGCATCTTTTCTGGGAAACTAACTAAAGAACCTATCTCAATAGGGCTTCCCCCTTGATCCATATTTAGAGCCTTGAACAATGAAAGAAGCTATTAAAATCATAAAATACAGGAGACATATGTTGAATCACCTTACACCTTTGGAGCTGGTGATACCTCCAGCTGCTGTAAAATAGGTGTGTTCATATCAATACATTTTCTTTCAACTTTGATTCTTGGATAAAGTACTGTGGAAACAACCCGGGTTTGTACAACTAAACTAGCAAAGGCAAGAACGAGAGGGCACAGATTTAAAGTATTTGGTAAGAGAAGCAAAAATGACATGAGGAAAAACTTTTTCACGCAGCAAGTGGTTAAGGTCTGGAATGTGCTGCCTGAGAACGTGGTGGAGGCAGGTTCAATTGAAGTGTTCAAAAGGGAATTAGAGAGTTATATGAAAAGGAAGAATGTGCAGGGTGATGGGGAGAAGGCAGGGGAATAGAACTGAGGGAATTGCTCTTTCGGAGACCCAGTGCGGACACGATGGGCCGAATGGCCTCCTTCTGCATTGTAAGGATTCTGTGCCTATTTTCTATAAATCTGTTCTACCAATTTAAAACTGCTTATTACACTTCAGCAGGAAAACAAACCTCTTGCAGCCAAGATTTATTTTCAAGCCCACATTTTCCATTTTCTTACAAGTAAAAAATAAATGACCAACACAGAAATAATGACTAAAGTATCAAACATGACTACCCAATGTCACAAAGGACTGATATATGAATGTACACAGTGTATGAATGTACTGTGCCTCAAGAGTGATTGAATGTAGACTTGGGCCCATGATTTCTCTCGGTAATCTCAGCTAGGTTGTCATGGCATGGAGCTCAACGAGGGCAGTCTTCCAACCAGAAGGCAGAATGAAGAACCAGAACATAACACCATCAAATTGCTCTGCGGCACCTCCTACAGCTCGATGCAGGAACAGTATTTGCCTGCCTGTATGAAGTTATCGGTACATGGTGTGAAGGGACGGGGGAACAAACTTTAAACATTAACTGTAAAAAATAAAACCACATAATTTAACCCTAAATTGCCTGCACCAAAGAAACCCTTCTGCTAGCAAAATGAAGTGAGTGAAAAATGCCAGCATGGTTGCAGGCACTGGCTAAGTTACTTATGCTCCACCCATAGCAGTGATTCCAGATTGATATAAAGCAATAACTTGGGAACGTTACTGTGTAACAAAATGACCACAATCTTACCATTTCACCATTTCAGAAATCCTTTAACGGTCAATCAGCTTCAGCAATGTGTGTTCAGGCTGAGAGAGCAATTATTATTGAGCCCTGACTATGCAAAGCCATGTCAATGGAGAAGCAGCTGTTCAGAATATAAGGCATTTCATGTCACATAACCAAATCATGGGGCACCTAATTTTCCAAAGGATGATTTTGAGGGGAAAAAAACAAAATTAATGGTCTCTTGCCAAATTTCTCGATTATGAGCGAAGCTTTTCTCACTGCATGAGCCTCACCCATATAAACTGGGTGCAGGGATGTCCCAGGACCTGGCCTGCTCAAATGACCCTCTTCAACAGGATCTAGTTTCTAGAATTCTTGATTTTTTTTTATGTTCTTGCATTTTATTCTATGAATCAGCTGGTTTCCTTAGCGATCCTCCACGTTTTCATTTTTTTTTCTACCAATACTTTACTTTATTTCCTTGGTTGGGTTGATAGGCCCCACAAAATAGTGTAAAAAGTGAGCAGTGCATTTATGTTCACTTTTCTACGGATGCTAGCACACTTCTTTCTCATTGGCAGCCAGCTGTGAAGGATCTGACTGACTGGGTTGTTTAGACTGTCAACCTCTCTTCATGCAAATGGTTCCTGTGTTTTTATGGGACAGTGCCTTTTAGCCCAAATCATAGGCCACTTTTCCTTTTGTGTTGCTTTTCTAGCAGCACCTTGAACTCTGTAGCATCAAAAAAGCCCGTATGTGTTTCCTGTTCCCTTGATAAAAATCAATCTACTTTTCTGCCACTGTAACAACCTTTCCTTTTATTCTGCACTCGAGTCAAGCGTGTAAAGTTGTGCTCTGCCAGTAACCTGTTAAAGTCAAGACACCCACGACAAAATCCTGCCCTACTCCCCTCACACCCCATCCATCCATTGCATTACCACCAAAGCTCAGCAAAGCTGCATTTTCATTAGGCTCTCAAAATCGGGGCTTTTATGTCAATAGCATATTTTGGATGAGATGCTAAACCAAGGCTCCATCTGCCTTGTTAAGTTGATGGATTCAGCTGCTGCATTTGCCAGTGTAATAACAGTGACTAGGGGCCGGATTTGTCTGCCACTGAACTCGACACCATAATGCTGTGTTCTGATTCTGTTGGAGGCGGCGAAGTGCTGTGGTGGCACTTCTGCACTGCCATGACGGCATTGACATTTACAGAAGTTAAACACTCTTTGGCATACATCTGAATGTAATTTATAGCAATCTTACCAGGCATTTGCAATTTTGTATTGGGTGTGCGACATGCCTTGTGTTTCGTGTCTTTAAAAAGCTGGCGGCACCGAGGCGAGAGCCCTCAGTGACTTGAAAGGGAAAGTTACTTTACTGCTGTTATCTAGGGGAAGTGGTTGGTTGGAAGAACTCAGCAACTCCATTGTCTGTGAAGGGGCAGTGCTAGGAGAACTCTGCAAGTGGTGTGTCTGGGAAGGGGGGTTGGGCTGGTGAGGGGAGGGTTGGGAGAACTCTGCAAGTGTAGAAGTATTTTTCTTTCAGAAGGCCAGTGCAGGGCACTAAAATATTTGCTCAAGGACTAGGAGCTGGAACATTCCCCGGCCTCCTGGTCCTTCTCTCGCCCAGCCACTGCTGATTCGACCTCGTGTCTAAGGTGAGGGTCTGCAGGTCATTGTGCATCTGTGGAATGTGGCTCTCTAAGAGGGTCACCAACCTCTCGATGGATGAAGCCATGCACTCATATGCTTGGGACATGGCAGCAGTCATGGCATGGGTGGACTCTCCCACCATCCGCTCAAGGCTGCGCATGGCCTCTGGCATCTCCGCCAGACGTTGCCTTACCTCTACCTGCAAATCCAGAATGCCCTGTGCTGCCGAAACCAGAGGCTCATCATCAGCCTGGGGCTCAGCATGGAGCTGGACACCCAGAGTCCTCCGACTGTCAGAGGCCTCGGCTATCTCAGCCACAGTCAGCTGCTTGGGCGTGTGTGTTGTGCTCTCACCAGATTGTGACCCTGATTGTAAAGCTGAGCAGATTCCCACTGAAGTGAAAGTATCTGCACTGGTGAAAGGTGCAGGAGAGTCTTGTGACAGTGCGTCCTCTGAGTGCTCCTCCTTGGCCTCAAAGGTTGTCGTCAGTCCCTCGGGGTCTGTGGTCTCCTGCTAACGGCGACTTGCAAGATACAACGAAAACAACATATAGAGTCATAGAGAGATACAGCACTGAAACAGGCCCTTCGGCCCACCGAGTCTGTGCCGACCAACAACCACCCATTTATACTAATCCTACATTAATCCCATATTCCCTACCACATTCCCACCATTCTCCTACCTACACTAGAGGCAATTTACAATTGCCAATTTACCTATCAACCAGTCTTTGGCTGTGGGAGGAAACCAGAGCACCCGGCGGAAACCCACGCAGTCACAGCGAGAACTTGCAAACTCTGCACAGGCAGTACCCAGAACCGGGTCGCTGGAGCTGTGAGGCTGCAGTGCTAACCACTGCGCCACCCCTCAGATGTATGGGTTAGGCTACACATATCCCATGAAAGACAGCATGCCAGAGCTAATTCACCATGACGATTGCATTTTTATCTGATCAGCAATAATCAGTCACTTGTGCTGGGACCCTGAGCTCCACGTCTGAGATGGCAATGAGCTCTTTGGCTCCCGGGTGACCCACAGTTACTAACCTCCTCTGCGATCTCTGTCCATGCTTACTTGGTCAGGTGGGAGGCCCTCTTCTTGCCATCACTGGAGAAAAGGACCTCCTGCCTTTCCCTTGCAGCCTGGAGAATAAGCAGGGAGGCATCACTGAACCGTGGAGCCAACGTTTCTCGGACCTCTGACATGATCAGGAGGATGCCCAGTGGGACGGCTTGCTGAGCTTTAACTTTTTGGAACAGCACAGAAGTGTTGCTTCAGTAAGCTTCTGTAGAAAGCAAGGAGACAGTGAATGCAGGACTGGCAGGCATTTAAAGATGTCACCAGCACCTGGTTCTACACCAGGTGACATTGCGAACGCCATCTCCACTGCCGTCCCCGCCACGTGATTAGAGGGGGTGGGGGGGGGACAGCCACCTCCATTATGCAAAATGGCTGCCCACGGTAATTCCGCGGCCGATCACGGGACAAGCGGGAGCACCGCCATTTTGCACACCCGAGATCATAAAATTCAGCCCGAAAACTTCAAAAAGACTTGAGGTGTTACGTAAGACAAAATTCTCTCTCACTGGACAAAAGCAAAAGCAAAAAGTAATTCAAAACACTCTCAGAATCTACTCTATAATTTTGGTTGTTTTAGAAAAATGAATTGTCACTGGGTTGCCCAAAATAATGTGAAGCTAAAGTACTTCATTGGCTGTAAAGTGCTTTGAGATGTCTGGTGGTTGTGAAAGGTGCTATATAATTGCAAGTCTTTTTTTTTTAAATTAATTAAACACAGTTCTATTGTAGTGGCCGCCAAATGCTCTTTCTATTATTTTTCACAAACAGTGAGGTAGGAGAGATTGGAATGTATTACACAACATCTCCACCCTTGGCACATGTACATCATGTGCAAAACTAGTCACTACAAACTTGTCCACCAGCTTTTCAAGGTCTATAATATTTCTGGCTTTGCTGGTTGACATTTGTTAATAAACTATTAAGCTGTTATTTATTAAGCTAAAATTTCTAAATTCACTTGTAACAGCCCTTCAAAACACTCCCAAAGGGGATGCTGAGACCAAGTGGGCCCACATCAGAGACGCCATCTATGAGTCAGCTTTGACCACCTACGGCAAAAGTGCGAAGAGAAATGCAGACTGGTTTCAATCTCATAATGAAGAGCTGGAACCTGTCATAGCCGCTAAGCGCATTGCACTGTTGAACTACAAGAAAGCCCCCAGCGATTTAACATCCGCAGCACTTAAAGCAGCGAGAGGCACTGCACAAAGAACAGCCAGGCGCTGCGCAAACGACTACTGGCAACACCTATGCAGTCATATTCAGCTGGCCTCAGACACTGGAATCATCAGAGGAATGTATGATGGCATGAAGAGAGCTCTTGGGCCAACCATCAAGAAGATCGCCCCCCTCAAATCTAAATCAGGGGACATAATCACTGACCAACGCAAACAAATGGACCGCTGGGTTGAGCACTACCTAGAACTGTACTCCAGGGAGAATGCTGTCACTGAGACTGCCCTCAATGCAGCCCAGCCTCTACCAGTCATGGATGAGCTGGACATACAGCCAACCAAATCGGAACTCAGTGATGCCATTGATTCTCTAGCCAGCGGAAAAGCCCCTGGGAAGAACAGCATTACCCCTGAAATAATCAAGAGTGCCAAGCCTGCTATACTCTCAGCACTATATGAACTGCTATGCCTGTGCTAGGATGAGGGAGCAGTACCCCAGGACATGTGCGATGCCAATATCATCACCCTCTATAAAAACAAAGGTGACCGCGGTGACTGCAACAACTACCGTGGAATCTCCCTGCTCAGCATAGTGGGGAAAGTCTTTGCTCGAGTCGCTCTGAACAGGCTCCAGAAGCTGGCCGAGCGCGTCTACCCTGAGGCACAGTGTGGCTTTCGTGCAGAGAGATCGACCATTGACATGCTGTTCTCCCTTCGTCAGATACAGGAGAAATGCCGTGAACAACAGATGCCCCTCTACATTGCTTTCATTGATCTCACCAAAGCCTTTGACCTCGTCAGCAGACGTGGTCTCGTCAGACTACTAGAAAAGATTGGATGCCCACCAAAGCTACTAAGTATCATCACCTCATTCCATGACAATATGAAAGGCACAATTCAACATGGTGGCTCCTCATCAGAGCCCTTTCCTATCCTGAGTGGCGTGAAACAGGGCTGTGTTCTCACACCCACACTTTTTGGGATTTTCTTCTCCCTGCTGCTTTCACATGTGTTCAAGTCCTCTGAAGAAGGAATTTTCCTCCACACAAGATCAGGGGGCAGGTTGTTCAACCTTGCCCATCTAAGAGCGAAGTCCAAAGTATGGAAAGTCCTCATCAGGGAACTCCTCTTTGCTGACGATGCTGCTTTAACATCTCACACTGAAGAGTGCCTGCAGAGTCTCATCGACAGGTTTGCGGCTGCCTGCAATGAATTTGGCCTAACCATCAGCCTCAAGAAAACGAACATCATGGGGCAGGAAGTCAGAAATGCTCCATCCATCAATATTGGCGACCACGCTCTGGAAGTGGTTCAAGAGTTCACCTACCTAGGCTCAACTATCACCAGTAACCTGTCTCTAGATGCAGAAATCAACAAGCGCATGGGTAAGGCTTCCACTGCTATGTCCAGACTGGCCAAGAGAGTGTGGGAAAATGGTGCACTGACACGGAACACAAAAGTCCGAGTGTATCAAGCCTGTGTCCTCAGTACCTTGCTCTATGGCAGCGAGACCTGGACAACGTATGTCAGCCAAGAGCGACGTCTCAATTCATTCCATCTTCGCTGCCTCCGGAGAATACTTGGCATCAGATGGCAGGACCGTATCTCCAACACAGAAGTCCTCGAGGCGGCCAACATCCCCAGCTTGTACACATTACTGAGTCAGCGGCGCTTGAGATGGCTTGGCCATGTGAGCTGCATGGAAGATGGCAGGATCCCCAAAGACACATTGTACAGCGAGCTCTCCACTGGTATCAGACCCACCGGCCGTCCATGTCTCCGCTTTAAAGACGTCTGCAAACGCGACATGAAATCCTGTGACATTGATCACAAGTCGTGGGAGTCAGTTGCCAGCATTCGCCAGAGCTGGCGGGCAGCCATAAAGACAGGGCTAAAATGTGGCGAGTCGAAGAGACTTAGTAGTTGGCAGAAAAAAAGACAGAGGCGCAAGGGGAGAGCCAACTGTGCAACAGCCCCGACAAACAAATTTCTCTGCAGCACCTGTGGAAGAGCCTGTCACTCTAGAATTGGCCTTCATAGCCACTCCAGGCGCTGCTTCACAAACCACTGACCACCTCCAGGCGCGTATCCATTGTCTCGCGAGATAAGGAGGCCAAAGAAGAAAAGCTGTGGATCAGTAACATTATGTTGCACTCTCTGTATTTAGTTTGCACCTATGTGGCAAGCAAGATTCACAAACCCATTTGATGGCTGTTAGTGAAAAGCCAGAGGCCTCCACATGAAGAGAAGGAATCAAAGAAACCAGTGCAGTTCTGATCCAATCTAGGAGAGCCAGAATTGCAATAGAGGCACCTGTACTCCTCCAGATACCACCTGGGTTCTGATGAAAGGTCACAGGCCTGAAATGTTAACTCTGTTTCTCTCTCCACAGATGCTGCCAGACCTGCTGAGTATTTCCAGTATTTTCTGTTTTTACTCCTCTCAGTACTGCCTGGGTTATGCTACAGCAAGGAAAAAGGGGTCTCCAGTCCCGTTACATTGCCCTGTGATTTCTGTAGCTTCCTATGTAATTGGATTGGTACCTGGGCCTGCATAAGGGGCCTTATAGCTGCTGTTGTCTAGCTCTTGCATATAACTGCATGAGCACTGGCCACCTTCCAGTATCTCAAAAGGCATGAGTCTGGACAGTAAGAGCGAGCAGGATATTTGCCTGCTTAGGGACAGGGGAATGTGTGTATGTGTGTGTGGAGACGGGTGGCAGCATCACAATTGAACCTGATTCTCTTCTCACCTGCCAACCACATCTACTTGTCCAATAGTATCAATGATTAACAATCACAAATGGGCTGCTCCTTACTTAGGTCTGGGGAACGAAGACCAACTAATCCAACACAGATAGAGTCATACAGTCAGTAACGGCACAGAAGGAGGCCATTTGGCCCATCGAGTCCATGCCGGCTCTCCACGGAATTATGCAGTCAGTCCCACTCTTTGGCTCAATCCCTGTAACCCTGAAAGATAGAGATCAGGTGTTGAACCTGAGATCTTCTCAGTCTGTACGGCTCACTTCCGCTCTTGACAGTGTATTTATGAACAGAACTACTGCAGAACTATTACAAAAGAAAAATACTGCGGATGCTAGAAATCTGAAACAAAAACAGAAAATGCTGGAAATACTCAGCAAGTCAGGCAGCATATGTGAAGATACATAGTTAACGTTTCAGATCGATGGCAAAGGTTAGAAATGTAATAGGTTTTGAGCAAGTGAAAAGGTGGAGGGATGCAGGGAAGAAGAACAAAAGGGAAAGTCTGTGATACGGAGGAGGCAGGAGACATTAAAATGACAAAAGTTTTCATGGTACAAAGCCAAATAAAGAAACAAAAGGTGTCTGGATGAGGTGTTGGTGGCAGTGTAGCAGCCGTCCAAAGGGATTAAGAAAGAAACAATGTGGGGGGTGCGGGAGAACAAACCAGCCAAAAAAAAGAAAAAAATGGGGACAGAGGTTAATTATTGAACTCAATGCTGAGACTAGTAGGTTGTAAAGAGCCCAGTCAAAAATGAGGTGATGTTCCTTGAGCTTGCATTGAGTTTCATTGGAACACTGTAACAGGCCAACGACAGAAAGGTCAGAGTGGGAACAAAGTGAAGAATTAAAATGACAAGCAACATAAAGCTCTGGGTCGCATTTGAGGACCGAATCGGGGAGTCACCCAGTCTCCTGCTTTGTTTTTCCAATATTTTCAGTTTTTGTTACTGCAGAACTATTCACTGCGGCTTTGGTTGGTTAAGGCAAAAACTGAAGGGGACCCAAAATCAATAGTGCCTGATAAAGAGCGCAAAACGATCGGCACACTGAATTTAGGCGCTGGAAGAGAGAGACCCCAGGCACCATGAGAAAGCTTACTGCTCGATAATCTGGCTCCTATGCCGATAACGGGGCGGCAGCTGCCCTCGGTATTAATGTGGAGGCTCCTGTCCCTCCTGGCTCCGTATGAGGCAAGTTAAGAAAAAAAAAAGAAATTACTAGCCAGTTTCTACGGCAGCCTCCAACTGTCCCTTTAAGGACCACCAGCCAGGCCATTGTTTAGCCTGGTAAACTAGTTGGTGCTTGTGCAGCTCAAGGTTGGATTATATTTAACAAATTTCCCAGAAATGAGTGCACAAACCTCATTTCAATAATTTATGCCACCAAGTTTTACCAGAATCTGATGAAAAACTGCAGCTGAATCCATAACACTATGTGTAAACAAATGCTGTTTTTCAGGTGCATTCCAAATTGCTTTGTCTTAAACAGCACCAACAGATGAAAATTACTGATTTGAATCAAACAATCATAGAGTCATAGTCATAGAGTCGTACAGCATAGATACAGGCCCTTCGGCCCACCGCGTCCATGCCGGCCATAATGCCTATCTATACTAATCCCACCTGCCTGCATTAATTCCATATCCCTCTATGCCTTGCTCATTCAAGTACCTGTCCCGATGTCTCTTAAATGTTGCTACTGTTCCTGCCTTCACCACCTCCTCAGGCAGTTCATTCCATTATTCTTTGTGTGAAAAATTTACCCCTTTGATCCCCTTTAAACCTCCTCCCTCTCACCTATGCCCTCTAGTAATAATCCACCTAAATTAAAAGCAAAATACTGCAGATGCTGGAAATCTGAAATAAGAACAAGAAATGCTATAAATACTCAGCAGGTCAGGCAGCATCTGTGGAGAGACAAGCAGAGTTAACGTTTCAGGTCAGTGACCCTTTATCAGAATCTAAGTTTTTAATGATGCACAATGTCTGACAATTAATCAGTGCTCCAAAGTTGAAGACAAGGATGGTAGTTTTGTAAACATAGCTCCCACTCTTCACAACTAAACAATAAATGAGATTAATCTTCAAGAACTTCTGCATGATACTAAACCAGTCCTTTTATTAAAATAAAACTGGCTTAAAAGATTAATTGAGCTAAACATTGGGTGACTATTTTCTCAAAGACTGAAGTGTTGGTCCAGATACACTGAAGTGTCATTTTTATTTAGTGAAACATTTATCCGAGGTTCTCAAAGCAGAACTTGAACACTTGGAAGAAATGGTTAATAATTAGATACAATATGCCTATGGCAGGCTGTTGCTCTCCCTCCCTTTTGCTGCTAAACAAGTAACTCAAGTGTTTTGAATGCTGGACTTTGCAACATAATGTTTTTAAAAAGTTTAAAATGGAGTTCACTCTGCTAAAGGACAAGATAGATCAAGGTCTTTTTCTGGAAAAAAAAGAAAAGAAAGAGACTGCAGGGGCAACACCTGAAAAACAATGGGTTTCGCCCTCCCAGACTTTTGGGCCGTAAAACAAGGGATCAGTGATTCTGAGAATGCAACTGCACCAAGCAGCTGTTAACACCTGGGAAAAATGGAACGCCCAGGTAGCTCTGTGAAACCAGACTTCTGGACTTTGCATATTGGAACAGACAATAAGCTATTTTGAGTCTAGTTAAATTTAACTGGTTTGATTTCAGAAAATATAAGAGAAGAAACCAGCGCTTGCAGCCTCAAGGCCGGCTATAAGAAGAGAACCCAGCGATTGTAGCCACCAGAGAGAGAGGGGATACCTGCTCTCGGATGCCTGATACAGTAATAGGCTCCGAAGACTTGAACCTGTTTTGAAAGTTGAAGCTTGCTGAGAAGTAGGCCAGCAAGATCACCACGGATGTCCAAGTCGGAAGTGCAAGGAGAAGTAAGCGAAGAGGATATCGATTTTAGAAAAGCTCTGGGAGATGCAACCTATTACAACTGGGAGGAGTTTGGGACTTTTAACTGCAAAGGTTTCAACATCAAAAAGGACTGTGTAATGTATAAGTGTGGTGTGAAGTTTTCGAGCATTTTAATAAGTAAACAAAATACCTTTCTTTGTAATTTGGGATATCAGCTAAATACAAAGTACAATTTAGTTAATAGGGATTTATTTTAGTTTAGTCATTATAATTAAAGATCTAAAAATGTGAGATCTTGTTGTGTAATTCTTTAAATTGGTCAGGGGGTTCTTAGCTTGTATTTTTAATGTTAATAGTCTCACGGAGGTCGTAACAAATTGGAGGCACATCCAGGATACGAATTCAGAGGCTGCAAAATGGGTACATTGTAATTTGCTAGAATTTAAATGAATAAGATTTCACAATTGCATTTGTTATACTCATAAGGAAAGGTCAGCATGTCTACTTGTAATAATGAAGCCTTTGTGCAGACTGAAGATTTGACTCTCAGTGAATTGACACAATTAACAGTGGATGCATTAAAGGCTGTAGCAGAGCAAGTGGGGATTAGTTTAAAATCAAAAGCTAAAAAGGCAGAAATTGAAGTGTCGGCTCAGCGTTTTAACCTTGAGGAAGAAAAGGGTGATCCTGGTAGCTCTCAGATTGAGTTAGCCAAAATTCAGTTAGAAATGAGGCAAATAGAAAGAGACAAAAGAGAAAAAGACAGACGATTTCAATTTGCACTGAGAAAGTTTGAATTCGAGGAAAAAGAAAAAGAGTTACAAAAGGAAAGACAAGCCAGGAAATTTGCAGTGGACAGAGAAAAACTTAGATTATGCCAATAGTGGGTGACAGGAAGGTTTGAAAATGAATCAGATTTAATTCCTGGTTTTGATTTGCAAGGAATATTCGTTTAGTGCCTACATTCAGTGAGGAAGGAGTTGAAATCTACTTGGTGTCCTTTGAAAAAATTACTATAAAGTTGCAATGGCCGAAAGAAAGTTGGACAATTTTATTGCCAAGTTTATTAGTGGGAAAAACGTTAGAGATAAATTCACTTTCAGAGGAACAGTCAGGTGATTATGAAGTGGTTAAAACTGCAGTTCTCAATTCTTATGAGTTGGTACCAGTGGCTTACAGGCAAAAATTCAGGAATTTGAGAAAGAAACGGGGTCAGACATTTATGGAATTTGCTAGAGAGAATGAAATGATATTTGTTTGTGAATATCGGTCCAAGAACATTGAACAACAGTTGAAAACCTTAGGGAAGTAATCCTAATGGAAGAATTTAAAAACAGTATCCCTTCAGAAATAAAGTCCCATCTGGAAGAACATAAAGTTTGTAAAATAAGGAATGTCACAGAAATGGCAGATCATTATGAATTGACCCACAAAAGCAGTAGTTACAGGACCCAGTTAGGAAACTTTCAGAAGAGTTGGAAGGATAGGAGGGTGAATAATGAGATAGAGATTCAGTTTGAGTGAAAGGATTAAGGCAGCCCTCAGCGTGGTAAAAAAAAGTCACGAGACTACATTGAGTCAAAAGGATCAACGTGTTATTTTTGTAAAAACAGGGGCATCTAAAATGAGACTTTTGGAAAGTTAAAGGCAAGCCAGTAGCTCCAGTAGGTCTACTGAAAGCCTGTCGTGAAAAGGATGCCCCAATAGGTGGCACTGTTGACAAGCCAGTGGCTTTGGCGATGTCAGCTAGTAGACAGAAGTGTTCTCTCCTGCATGCTAATGAATTATGTGAGGTCCCTGAAGAGTATAGAAGCTTTGTGCTTAGGGATACGGTGTCTCCATATTTGCCAGATGAGGCAGGCAAGCCGATTGTGCTGCTTATAAATACAGGAGCAGCTCAGTCATTAATGGTAGCAAGGACGTAGATCTTCCCCCAAATAGTGCTATGAATATGAAAGTAATGGTGCGGGGCAATGGGGGGGGGGGGCGTTATTTATCCATTCCATTGCAAAAGGTTAATTTACAATTGTGATTTAGTCTCCGGTCTGGTAACAGTGGGAATTGTCCTTATTGAAGGGGTGGATTTGTTGCTAGGGAATGACTTAACTGGCCAGTTGAGGTCACTGAAATCGATATTTTTCAGGAGGAATTTCCTGGCATATTTCCAGATAGTGAAGTGACAAGATCCCAGGATCGTTAGATTAAACAAGATGCGAAGGATTCAGTTGTTGTGCAGGACAATTCGGGTGTTTGATTGGCTGAAACATTTTTCAAAGATTTGGATGGGGATCTTGGTGAAAAAGGCTCCAAGGCTAGCAATGGTGAATTGTTTAAATCGTCTTTGATTGAGGCCCAACAAGCACACCCTGACTTAAGAAGTTTGTCTCAAATGGTGTGTTCTGAGGCAGAAGCGGAAAAGGTCCCCGTGGTACTATTATATTAAGAATGGCATTCTAATCAGAAAGTGGAGACCTCCCCAGGAGGTACACTGATGAGTTTGGGCGAGAGTTCATCAGGTTGTTGTTTCCCCCAGGGTATGGCAGCGAGCTTTTGAGAATTGCCCATGAGATCCCAGTTGGCAGGCCATGTGGATATTTGAAAGACTTTTATTGGTCAGGCTTGCATAAAGATGTGGTTGGAATTTTGTCGAACTTAATGTCGAGTAGTTGGGAGGCCACAGCCTTCGATTAAGCCAACCCGATTGATACGGATAGCTGCTTTTGACGAACCGGTTAGAAGGGTTATTGTGGATTGTGTCACAACTGAGCTTTCCTGATATTTATTAATGACCTAGACTTGATGTACAGGGCACAATTTCAAAGTTTTCAGATGATATGAAGCTTGGAAGCATTGTGAAATGTGAGGAGGATAGTGTAGAACTTCAAAAGGACATAGACAAGTTGGTGGAATGGGCAGACAGGTGGCAGATGAAGTTCAATGCAGAGAAATGTGAAGTGATTCATTTTGGTAGGAAGAATATGGAAAGACAATATAGAATAAAGGGTGCAATTCTAAATGGGGTGCAGGAACAGAGGGACCTAGGTGTATATGTGCATAAATCATTGAAGATGGCAGGACAGGTTGGGAGAGTGGTTAATAAAGCATACAGTATCCTGGAATAAAAACAAGAAATACTGGAACCACTCAGCAGGTCTGGCAGCATCTGTGGAAAGAGAAGCAGAGTTAACGTTTCGGGTCAGTGACCCTTCATCGGAACTGGAGGCACTCCTGGAAGAGAAGTGGCAGTGAACTAAACACAAAAACAGTTCCGATGAAGGGTCACTGACCCGAAACATTAACTCTGCGTCTCTTTCCACAGATGCTGCCAGACCTGCTGAGTGGTTCCAGCATTTCTTGTTTTTATTTCAGATTTCCAGCATCCGCAGTATTTTGCTTTTATACAGTATCCTGGGCTTTATTAATAGGGACATAGAGTACAAGAGCAAGGAAGTTATGTTGAACTTGTATAAGACACTAGTTCGGCCTCAGCTGTAGTATTGCATCCAATTCTGGGAGCCACACTTGAGGAAAGACATGAGGGCATTGGAGACAGTACAAAAAAGATTCACGAGAATGGTTCCAGGGATGAGGAATTTCAGTTATGAAGATAGATTGGAGAAGTTAGGACTGTTTTCATTGGAAAAGAGAAGGCTGAGAGGTGATTTGATAGAGGTATTCAAAATCATGAGGGGTCTGAACAGAGTAGATAGAGAGAAAGTATTCCCACTCGTGAAAGGATTGAGAATGAGAGGGCACAGATTGAAAGTATTTGGTAACAAAGCAAAAGTGACATGAGGAAAAACTTTTTCACGCAGCGAGTGGTTAAGGTCTGGAATGCGCTGCCTGAGAATGTGGTGGAGGCAGGTTCAATTGAAGCATTCAAAAGGAAATTAGACAGTTTATTTATTTATTTAGAGATACAGCACTGAAACAGGCCCTTCGGCCCACCGAGTCTGTGCCGACCATCAACCACCCACCCATTTATACTAATCCTACACTGCTCTATGGCAGCGAGGCCTGGACAACATATGCCAGCCAAGAGCGACGTCTCAATTCATTCCATCTTCGCTGCCTCCGGAGAATACTTGGCATCAGGTGGTAGGACCGTATCTCCAACACAGAAGTCCTCGAGGCGGCCAACATCCCCAGCTTGTACACATTACTGAATCAGCGGCGCTTGAGATGGCTTGGCCATGTGAGCCGCATGGAAGATGGCAGGATCCCCAAAGACACATTGTACAGCGAGCTCGCCACTGGTATCAGACCCACCGGCTGTTCACCTCTCCGCTTTAAAGACGTCTGCAAACGCGACATGAAATCCTGTGACATTGATCACAAGTCGTGGGAGTCAGTTGCCAGCGTTCGCCAGAGCTGGCGGGCAGCCATAAAGACAGGGCTAAAATGTGGCGAGTCGAAGAGACTTAGTAGTTGGCAGGAAAAAAGACAGAGACACAAGGGGAGAGCCAACTGTGCAACAGCCCCGACAAACAAATTTCTCTGCAGCACCTGTGGAAGAGCCTGTCACTCTAGAATTGGCCTTTATAGCCACTCCAGGCGCTGCTTCACAAACCACTGACCACCTCCAGGCGCGTATCCATTGTCTCTCGAGATAAGGAGGCCCAAAAGAAACACTAATCCCATATTCCTACCACATCCCCACCTGTCCCTATATTCTCCTACCACCTATCTATACTAGGGGCAATTTATAATGGCCAATTTACCTATCAACCTGCAAGTCTTTGGTGGTGGGAGGAAACCGGAGTACCCGGCGAAAACCCACACAGACACAGGGAGAACTTGCAAACTCCGCACAGGCAGTACCCAGAATTGAACCCGGGTCGCTGGAACTGTGAGGCTGCAGTGCTAACCACTGCGCCACTGAGCCGCCCAGTTATATGAAAAGGAAGAATGTGCAGGGTTACGGGGAGCAGGCAGGGGAATGGAACTGACGGAGTTGCTCTTTCGGAGAGCCAGTGCTGACATGATGGGCTGAATGGCCTCCTTCTGCACTGTAACAATTCTGTGATTCTGTCACAAGTTTCTCCTAACCATCACGGATTTGTGCACTAGGATTCCAGAGGTGATACCTTTGAGAAAGATCACAGCGAATGTTGTGATTGAGGGGGCAATTCAGTTTTTCACTAAATATGTATTGCCAATAGAAATTCAATCAGACCAGGGCAAATTTCATGTCCGAGGTATTTCAAGAGGTCATGAGCGATTTGGGAGTGAAACAGCTCAAACCGTCCACTTATCACCCACAGTCACAAGATGCTTTGGAAAGGTATCACCAAATGCTAAAATGTACGATAAAGGTTTATTGTTTTGAGTATCTTCATGATTGGGATAAGGGGATAAGGGGATCATTTTTATCAGTTGCCACCGGGACACACCACTGGTTTCTGTCCATTTGAATTTGTCTATGGGCATGAGGTTAGGGGCCCCCTTAAACTCATTAAGGAGAGATTTTTAGCCCAGGACGAGCAAATTCCCCTCTTCGATTATGTGTCAGAAGTTCGAGACTTACAAAAGCTTGTGAAGTAGCCAGAAAACATCAAGATTTTTCAGCAAGTGATGAAAACCAAGTAGATAGAACAGCTCAGGCATGAGTTTGCAGTCTGGAGACTAGATTTTAGTTTTGTTGCCTTTGCCTGGGGAACCATTGAAAGCTCGGTTCAGTTGACCTTACTTCATTGAGAGGAAACTTAGTGAGGTAAACTGTTTGGTTAGCACCCCATACAGACAGAAAAGTCAAAGGGCATGTCATGTGAATATGTTGAAAAGATACTATGACTATGAACCTTGTCAGCCTGTAAATATGTCGAATGACAGAAGAGGAGGTCAAAGATCACGTTACTTTTGAGGAACTGGAGGGAGCAGTAGAGACCGAGAACTCTCAGATTGAACCCCCTGCGATGAAACTGGCAAACACAGAAGAGTTAGAAAATCTAGACACTGTTCTACACTAACTTTCTGAACATCTTAAAAGGGACATAGCGTTATATGCAGATAGGCCAGGTCGTAAAGTGGCAGCAGAGTCGGGAGTGGGTTGGGAAGGGCTCCCGGAGCCTCCCACTCCATTTTACGCCACCCCTACCCACCTACACCACCCCCCCCCCCCGCCCCACTGCCACCTTCCCGCTCATTGGGGTGGTGAAAATTCAGCCCAGACTCTTATCCAATCCCACGACTTGAGGATTGTATTGAGTGGGAAATTCAGTCTTCATTAGAAAGGATATTGACAAGTGGAGGTGGTTTCACAAATATCCCCATCCTCAATGATGGGGGAGCCCAGCACATCAGTGAGAAAGATAAGGCTGAAGCATTTGCAACAATCTTCAGCCAGAAGTGTTGAATTGATGATCCATCTCAGCCCCCTCCTGAAGTCCCCAGCATTACAGATGCCAGACTTCAGCCAATTCGATTCACTCCGCGTGATGTCAAGAAACGACTGAAGGCACTGGATACTACAAAGGCTATGGGTCCTGACAATATTCCGGCAATAGTACTGAAGACATGTGATCCAGAACTTGCCGCACCCCTAGCTAAGCCTTTCCAGTATAGCTACAACACTGGCATCTACCCAGCAAAGTGGAAAATTGCCCAGAATGGCCTGTACACAAAAAGGACAAATCCAACCCAGCCAATTACCACCACATCAGTCTACTCTCAATCATCAGCAAAGTGATGGAAGGTGTCATCAACAGTGCCATCAAGCAGCACTTGCTTCGCAATAACCTGCTCAGTGATACCCAGTTTGAGTTCCGCCAGGGCCACTCAGCACCTGACCTCATTACAGCCTTGGTTCAAACATGGACAAAAGAGCTGAACTCCAGAGGTGAGATGAGAATAACTGCCCTTGACATCAAGGCAGCATTTGAACAAGTATGGCATCAAGGAGCCCTAGCAAAACTGGAGTCAATGGGAGTCAGGGGGAAAACTCTCTGCTGGTTGCAGTCATACCTAGCACAAAGGAAGATGGTTGTGGTTGCTGAAGGTCAATCATCTGAGCTCCAAGACATCACTGCAGGAGTTCCTCAGGGTAGTGTCCTAGGCTCAACCATCTTCATCTGCTTCATTGATGACCTTCCTTAATCATAACGTCAGAAGTGGGGATGTTTGCTGATGATTGCACAATGTTCAGCACCATTTGCGACTCGTCAAATATTGAAGCAGTCCATGTAGAAATGTAGCAAGACCTGGACAAAATCCAGGCTTGGGCTGATAAGTGGCAAGTAACATTCGCGCCACACAAGTGCCAGGCAATGACCATCTCCAACAAGAGAGAATCTAACCATCTCCAACAATGACATTCAATGGCATTTCCATTGCTGAATCTCCCACTATCAACATCCTAGGGGATACCATTGACCAGAAACTGAATGGAGTAGCCATATAAATACCATGGCTACAAGAGCAGGTCAGAGGTTAGTAATCCTGAGGCGAGTAACTCACCTCCTGACTCCCCAAAGCCTGTCCACCATCGACAAGGCACAAGTCAGGAGTGTGATGGAATACTCTCCACTTGCCTGGATGGCTGCAGCTCCAACAACACTCAAGAAGCTCGACACCATCCAGGACAAAGCAGCCCGCTTGATTGGCACCCCGTCTACAAACATTCACTCCCTCCACCACCGACGCACAGTGGCAGCGGCGTGTACCATCCACAAGATGCACTGCAGCAACGCACCAAGGCTCCTTAGACAGCACCTTCCAAACTCGCGACCTCTACCACCTCAAAGGACAAGAGCAGCAGATGCATGGGAACATCACCACCTGCAAGTTCCCATAGAAGCCACACACCATCCTGACTTGGAACTATATCGCCTTTCCTTCACTGTCGCTGGGTCAAAATCCTGGAACTCCCTTCCTAAAAGCACTGTGGGTGTACCTACCTCACATGGACTGCAGTGGTTCAAGAAGGCAGCTCACCACCACCTTCTCAAGGGCAATTAGGGATGGGCAATAAATGCTGGCATAGCCAGTGATGCCCACTTCCCATGAATGAATAAAAAAAAGTCCTCTTGACCACCTAAGCTAAAGAAATTTCAGCCTTCCTGACCCCAGATGGCCTATATCAGAGTTAGGCCATGCCATCTGGTATAAAAAATGCATCAGCCACACTGCCGGCACAGTGGCGCAGTGGTTAGCACTGCAGCCTCACAGCTCCAGTGACCTGGGTTCGGTTCTGGGTACTGCCAGTGCAGCGTTTGCAAGTTCTCCCTGTGACCGCGTGGGTTTGCTCTGGTTTCCTCCTACATGCCAAAGACTTGCGGGTTGATAGGTAAATTGGCCATTGTAAAAATTGCTCCTCATGTAGATAGGAGAATTGAGGGGATGTGAGAGGGAAAATGGGATTAATGCAGGATTAGTATAAATGGGTGGTTGATAGTCAGCATGAACCCGGTGGGCCAGAGGGCCTGTTTCAGTGCTGTATCTTTCTATGACTATCAACCAGCTGATTGCTGGACTGAGCAATTGCATTGTGTCCCTTGATGATCTGTTGGCATACAGTGACAGCTAGGAAGACCATGTTAAACACTTAATGGCTTTGTTTGACAGGTCAGAGAGAACCAATTTGGTAGTAAACTTAGCAAAGAGCAAGTTTGTTAAGGCTAAGGTCACCTCTTCAGGGCATGTAGTGGGTCAAGATCAAGTATTGCCTAGGGAAGCTAAAGTTCAAGTGGTAACAGACTTTCTGGTCTGTAAGACAAAAAGGGAGATACTACGATTCCTGGGGATGTGTGGGTTCTACCAGAAGTTCGTTTCTAAATTCAGTACAGTAGCAACTTTATTGATAAACTTATTTAAAAAAAGGGCATGAAGATCCAGTGAACAGGATCCTGTCAAATGGCATTTGAGAAGTTAAAGGCCATTTTAATAAATGAACCCATTCAAGCGGCACCAAATTTTGGCAAGCCCTTTAAAAAGTGGCTATTGATGCCAGTGAAGTAGTAGTAAGAGCAGTGTTAGTCCAGGATGATACTAGTATCGAACGATCAGTCAGTTATTTCTCCAGAAAACTGAATAAGTATCTGAAGAATTACTCCACTATTGAGGACGTGGTTTTAGGTCTTATATTAGCTCTTTAACGTTTTGAAGCATACGTCAACAATGGCCAAGGAGAAACAACAGTTTACACTGATCATGATCCATTAAAGTTTCGAGAAAAGTTCAAAACCAAGAATGCCAAATTATTTTGACGCAATTTAATGTTGCAACCATTTACCCTAAAGACTGTACATGTTTCAGGAAAGAGAAAGAACAGAGAAGAAACTGGCGGCTGCAGCCTCGAGAGAGAGACAGAGGGGAGACACCTGCTTTCAGAAGCCTGATAGGGTAAAAGGCTGCGAGGACTTGAACCTGTTTTGAAAATTGAAGCTTGTGCAGAAGTGAAGACCAGCAGGATCATCTTATTCACCGACGTCCAAGTTGAAAGTGCTCTGAGAACTGAGCAAAGCTGACATTGATTTTTGAAAAGCTCTGGGAGACCCAGAGTCTTTCAACTGGAAAGAGTTTGGGACTTTTAACCAGAAAGATTTCGACATACCTGGGGTCTCCAAGCCTTGGCACTCACCAAACTGCACATATGTTGTCGTGATGTTCTCATCACGAGGGTGCACGCACTCTTATGTCAGGCAAGACAAGCAATTTATCTTGGGAGAATTTTAAGCATGTTGGTAGGTTTCCTTGAGTGTCAGACACTAGGCTGACAAAAAGAAATTCAAGAATTTGCCTTTACCAGGAATCAGTACTGAACTAAACTTGCACCACAAAACTGTGCCAGCAATTTCCCTAGCCACCACCAGTGATAAATGATAAATTATCCATCTTTGCTCGAACAATAAATCTTTTGGATGTCTGATGCTAAATCCCCAATGACAGCTGAATTCCAGACATGCAGTGGCTCCAAAGATGATCTTTTGCTGCCACTCCTAAATTAAGACCAGCTTCCACCGCCATTGGCACAGGTATAAAAAGCAGAAAGGTGTTAAATAATACTGCTACCCAAAGTCTTTGGCTCTTTCTCCTCAATGTCAGGAGGCTAATACTCTGGTATACACTGGCAATACCAACTGCAGCAGCCCACCCACAAAGCAATAAGAGACCATTGACTCATGAAGCTTGCTCCTTTCCAAAAGCCAAGTTATGACCTGACACCACCCATTTAATAGACATTTAAGGGACAGTCAATGTGGGATGATCATTGACAGTGGTTTAAACCTTTGCACTCAGAAAATTGCAAACAGTTCCACTAACAGCACTGCTCTTAATTCCTTGATGTGACTAATTTACATGCTAATTAGAAAAGGTGTAACACAGCAAAAGCATTAACTGAAAAAAACAAAGTCTGAAGCCTAAAAATTGCAGTTTACTAATGAGCATCACATCGTTTAGGTGAATTAGATACAAGAAGCTGGAGTATGTGAAGAAAATGAGCAGTTACCTAAACAATCTGTCAGTCACTTTGTTCAGGTATTGTTTACAGATAATGCATTCTGGGGCAGTGGATGCCCAAAATTCCTGCTCCTCCTGGGCCACAAGGGAACTGTCAAATATTAAAAATGCAATATTTATTCAGGCCCCTTCTGGCCCAATGCTACTTTTGCTGGTGGTTTGGAGACCATGCGTAATTCAAAGCATCCCTGAATTAAAATTATGTCAGGCACGTGATTATGCAATTAGATCCCAACATTTCAATATTTATGAGGCCCCTGTTTGCCATAGTCTCCACGGTACTGAAAAGCCAGGAGTTAAAACAGAGATATGGGAATGCAGCAGGTTCTATCGGGCTGCCATTTTAACCCCATGCCTGCACGGTACCTGCTGCGTGGGCTGGGTTAAAAATCAGGGCTAATATCAATTACAGGTTTTGCAAATTACAAACAGGCTCAAAACAGATATAAAGCATGCACCAAAATGCCAGGGTGCAAGCTGTGGAATTTATCTGTCATCATTCTTTCGGACAAGATTTGATACTGTCAGGCAAGCCCCCCACCTACCAAGACTGAGGCACACATTATTTCGCCACATGAACAGTAAAACTTAAAATTGCAAGCCCCTGACTGGAAAGACATTTGCATAGTAACAGACAGTGTTGGAACAATGAGGAACAGTCCCTGCCCCAATACACAGAAGAGACCTGGTCAAACCAGTCTCCCCAGCAAGCCGGATGGTGGCCGGGGTGGGGGGGGGGGGGGTGTAAAATGAAGCGGGATGCTCTGGGAGACCATCCCAGCCCACTCCCGCCTCTGTCCCACTTTATGTGGACCACGGGAGGGCAAGAAACGAGCTGCCCGCCCCAGGTCAATCGATGCTGTTAAGTGGCCACTACCTCCACGGGTATTTCACCCATGGCAAGCAGGCATCCGGTAGACGTGAAAGGCTGCCCAGTGAAATCTGGCAGCCTTCCAGCACAGCTGGGGGGGGGGGGGGCGCCTGACAATTGGGCATAGGGTGCCCATTGAGGGCCGCCCCCACTTCACCAACCATCCCCAGAACCCGAGACGTCCCCCCTTCCCCCTAAAGATCACCCTTGCCTCGCCGGGCCACAACCGATCTGCCCGGCGAGGCAAGCCAAACTTACCTCGGTCCCGGTTCCATGTCCTCAGCGGGGCTGTAGTCCCAGCAGTGGCCACCGCTCCCGGTGGAGCTGCTGGGACTAAGAGCTGTCGGCCCGATGATTGGCTGGAAGCTCATTGAGGTGGGACTTCATCCATCAAACGGGTGGAAATCCCGCCTCTGAACACTTAAAGCCCGGGGACCTGTAAAATGCGGGTCGGATCCCCAGGCTGGGCGGATGCAGGTTCGCCACCGACTTTTACGTCGGTGGCCAGTTCCTGTCCGCCCATCGTAAAATCCAGCCCAATGTGTTTAAAAATAATACCCTGTTACAATAAGACCAGGTGAAGACAGCAATAGACCCCTAGACACCTTTCTCACCTGGTCGTAACAATATAAAACAATGATGAAAATATAACAGAAGACTACAACCAACAAGTTCTTTAGACTATAATAAATAAAAACAAGAAATGCTGGAACCACTCAGCAGGTCTGGCAGCATCTGTGGAAAGAGAAGCAGAGTTAACGTTTCGGGTCAGTGACCCTTCTTCGGAACTGACAAATATTAGAAAAGTCACAGGTTATAAGCAAGTGAGGTGGGGGTGGGGCAAGAGATAACAAAGGAGAAGGTGTAGATTGGACCAGGCCACATAGCTGACCAAAAGGTCATGGAGCAAAGGCAAACAACATGTTAATGTTTTCAACACACCGTTAACATATTGTTTGCCTTTGCTCCATGACCTTTTGGTCAGCTATGTGGCCTGGTCCAATCTACACCTTCTCCTTTGTTATCTCTTGCCCCACCCCCACTTCACTTGCTTATAACCTGTGACCTTTCTAATATTTGTCAGTTCCGAAGAAGAGTCACTGACCCGAAATGTTAACTCTGCTTCTCTTTTCACAGATGCTGCCAGACCTGCTGAGTGGTTCCAGCATTTCTTGTTTTTATTTCAGATTTCCAGCATCCGCAGTATTTTGCTTTTATTTAAGTTCTTTAGACTGAAAGGGACATATCATCAAACCACAGACCATAGAGATAACTGGGGGAGAAAACACCACCAGCAAACCACCAGTAAACACTACAAACTGAAAGGGACAACCAGGGGGAGAAAATGACAGACTAACAAACTTTACATACGTGAAAGATAACTGAGACAACACTGCAGCAAACAAAACTGATGGCTGATATGTTGTCAAAGTTAATTGCTAACTGCATCTGGTGCTGCATAGAGTCATAGAGAGATACAGCACTGAAACAGACCCTTTTTGGCCCATCGAGTCTGTGCTGACCAACAACCACCCATTTATACTAATCCTACATTAATCCCATATTCCCCACCACATCCCCACCTTCTCTCAATTCTCCTGCAACCTACCTACATTAGGGGCAATTTGCAATGGCCAATTTACTTATCAACCTGCAAGTCTTTGGCTGTGGGAGGAAACCAGAGCACCCGGTAGAAACCCACAGTCACAAGGAGAACTTGCAAACTCCACACAGGTAGTACCCACAACCGAACCCAGGTCGCTGGAGTTGTGAGGCTGCAGTGCTAACCACTGCACCATTGTGCCACCCTTCAGTACATCTGAAGTACTGTTCCCTTAGAAAGCAACAAACACTTACTGTGCCACCCAATATAGCAACATTACTGCAGCTGTTTCAGAACAGGCTGTTTTTGCCTATTTCAGTGATTAAGCTGGTTTATAAGCTCCCCCTTAAGGTGATGTTGTGTCTTTAGATAAAACCCTCCTGCTCGAACAGAGCAAACTTGAAGGGAGCCTTTATGACACAGAAAAATCTTTCACAAGGATGATGCTCAGATTACGAAGATGACAAACTGCTCTTTTCCATCTAGTAGACACTTACTGCTTCACCTCTATTTTCTAATTATATTCTACAAAAAGTTTTCAAACTGCATTTTGATTTCTCATCCTAATACCTGAGAATTGATGCACTGACAAATTCTAATCAGGGTCTGATTATTGCAAGCTAAGAACCCCGTGTTTCTGATCTTGGCTGAAATCAGGTAGGGTGTGATTTCTAGCAAGCTTTTTGCTTCAAGAAGCTAAAAAAAAGAGTGCAGATTTTTGCCCTCATCACATCTAGCCAGTTTCCATTGCACTTCAAATATTGGTCCAGTCAGGGAAGCAAAATCACTATCACTGCTGTTGATGGCAAAAAACCCTTCCTTCTGATGATAGCACTGAGGTATTTTCAGGCCTGACACACACAGCATTTTTGCTTCAATGATAAAGACAGAAAGACAGACTTGTGTCTATACAGTGCTTTTCATGGCCACCAGATGTCTCAATGCGCTTTCCAGCTAATGAAGTACTTCTTGAAATGTAGCCATTGTTGTAATGTAGGAAATGCAGCAGCCAATTGGCACACAGCAAACACAGGGTCATGACCAGATAATCTGTTTTGTGATGTTGATTGAGGGTTAAATATTGGCCAGGACACCAGGGATAACTCCCCTGCTCTTCTTCCAAAGAATGCCTTGGGAATCTTTTACGTCCACCCAAACAGACAGAAGGGGCCTCGGTTTAACATCTCATTTGAAAGGCGACACCTCTGACAACGCAGTACTCCCTCAGTACTGCACTGGAGTGTCAGCCTTGATTTTTGTGCTCAAGCCCTGGAGTGGGACTTGAACCTGGAACCTTGTGACTAAGAGGCAGCAGTGCTACCAACTGCGTTATGGCAAACAAATTTTTCTCCTATACATGAATCTATGCATAAATATTCCAAATGTCTTCGTGAACAATACAAAAAAGTGTTCTAAAAATTGACTCTACCTTATGGTGCTCAATGTCTCCTTGTTCTTTTTATAGTCATCAGTTTGAAAGGTTACAACACAACACTCACCATACATTTTCATTGCAGACTAGTTAAACCTTTTCTTGTTTTCACCTGTGGTTTTCCAAAACTATTCCCCAAGGGTCTGATTAGTGCAAGCTAAGAAATCCTAAATTCATAGCTGTTGTCATTAGCAGTGCTAAATGAAGTTGGTTAAGGAGCTGTCTGGATGTGTGCAAGCAATGGTGCAGTACATTAAGCTGTCTATGCTCCACCCACAGTAGTGTTTGCCAGGCTGATGTAAATCCATTGACTGTGCAAGTCTTTTACATTATAAATCTACAGCCCCACTGGAAAACATTCTTCTAATCTCTGGGGACAAGTTGAGGAAACTGTTTACTGACACAAAATGTTGTGCTTAATCATCTAAAATGCATTTTTTTTTAAAGAGAAAATCTAATGCATAGAACATGCACTCATCTCATAAGCCTTTCATTTTAAATGGCAAACCATAGGTGGTATAATAACTGACAGGAAGAATCAAAAGATCAGCAGTGGTGCTTGATTGAAGTATTGGGGTTTCATGTTTGTGGTTACTGGTGTTATTCCAGTTGCTTGGAAACAGAACTGCTGAGTTCTTTTCAATGATTTTGTGGAAAGTTACACCTTGTTGGAATGTAGATGGCATTTGCAGAGCAGAACTAGTGAAACAAAATTCGGCTAGAAGATCTCAACACATGTTTAACAATGAAAATTCATTGGTTATAAGCACTTAAAATAGTCCCATCTGGAAAACGAAGACATCTTAAAACCTCCTTTCAGCAAAGAAGCTAATCTAGGTAACATAATTGCAATCTCTTTCCTGTATTAAATATTTGAGGTTTGTATTTGATGACCATATGTTTGCACATGTGTACGTAAACAGAATTTGTATAAACATATTGGAGAAACTTTACTATCTCTATAGCAGACTTCAGGAAGGGTTCTACTTATACTGAACGGTCACATGACAAGCTGAGTCCCTCTTCATCCTAAACACCTTACAAGAAAATCAGGATTTTCCAACCCACTTTTGCAGTGGACTAAGTACCTCATCATTCATGAGGATTCACAATACATTTATTAGAAAGTTCCTTTCTCGGTTGTGTATTTTGAATCTGAATGTTTTTATCATTGTTTACGGGTCAGCTTTCTTCTTCCTCTTTGGTTAAGCATTTAACTGTTACAATTTTCTCCTTTCTGTTTGATTAATAAAATAACCAATCATATTACACAAACCCTTTCTCCACAGTTGAATTTCCAACCCAGTCAAAAAATGCACCAAATCGCATTGCAGCCAAACAAAAATCTCAGGTACAGTACCATGGCAATTGCTCAACAAACGTTATACTTTTACAAATAAAATTTATAGGATAATAAACACAAAAAAATCAGGAAAAAAAGTTAACTTATCCACTGCATTTTCCAATCACTTCAACAATACTTTCCTCTGCCCCAGTGCTCCATACATAGACCAATACCTTGGCTTGGATTTTGCTGTAGAAGTAATGGCAAGGCAATCAGTACTTACTGTCATTTACATGGAAGTCAGACAGGAACTTCCAGTGACTGCATATGCACAGTTAAACGTGGAAATCTTGAAGTTGCTGTCCAGATGGCCTGCTTCTCCGGAAGCTGCTCTATACCTATATCTTGCCAAGAGACATGCAATGGCAGGAAGTTGCTGTACTTGTGTGATACATACCAACTAAACACCAGAAAAAGTTAGGTTCGTCCATTCCAGTATAATTTTTAACACCATGATAAGTCTTAATCACTGCCTAACAACCTCTCTTGAACTGAAACACAACTTTTACAAGTGTGGAATCCCACTCCTTCAGCATTTAATTATTGAAGATTTTTAAATTTTAAAAAATGTAAATACTTTTTGACTTTATTTTTCTATCTCTTTCTCTCTCCCTGGGGAGACAGTGGCGTTGTGGTAATGTCACTGAACTAGTAATTCAGAGGTCCAGACTAATGCTCTGAGGATACAGGTTCAAATCCCACCACACCAGCTGGTAGAATTTAAATCCAATTAATTAATAAAAATCTGGAATTTAAAGCTAGTTTCAGTAATAGCGCCATGAAACTATCATTGATTGTGATAAAAACCCATCTGGTTCACTAATATCCTTTAGGGAAGGAAATCTGCTGTCCTTACCTGGTCTGGCCTACATGTGACTCCAGACCCACAGCAATGTGGTTGACTCAACTGCCCTGTGAAATGGCCTAGCAAGCCACTCATTTGTCAACAGAATTAAGAATGGGCAACAAATGCTGGCCTTGCCAGCAATGCCCACATCCCGTGAAAGAATAAAAAAAATCCCAGCTTCCTTTCCCTCTCTTCAGGTTTAATTTTCTCAGTTCCACAGAGGTGGTTTGGGAGGCAGGAATGGGCGCAAAGTTGGAATATAGCACATTGGGTTGCTTACCTTGCACTCTCCTGCCTCCAAGTGATCTTGCTGGAAACGGGGTTACTGTAGTGGAGGTTACCCGCCTGGCAGCAGGGGGTAGACAGTTAGGCCCATTAATGGGCCAACTGGGGAAAGGTGATGGCACTGTCGGGATCGTACTGATGGCAGATAGACACCCCACTGAGGCCAAAGCCTGGAAGTGAACGTCCTCGCCATCACCCTAGCTGGCATGACTGCTCCACAAGGATGGCCTGACAGCTGTGGCCATGTGAGATTTTTAATTATTTGCAATGCTTCAGAGAGTGCCTCCGGGCACCCTCGTGGTCTCCTGCCTGCCTCAGTAGCACCACCTCTCCCGCTGGGATTGCCAGCCAGCCATCTGATTGAGCTTCCTGCTTCCTTGGTCCGCCCGCGTCCTTTGGGGCTCCTGGAGGCGGCTTTTTAACTGGCCACCCTCTGGGAAGTTTGCAAGCGACGTTCCACCACGGCCACTTCTGGGGTCCCCACCTGGAATGGAGGTTGATGTTGGGATTACAACGAAACTGGGAAAATCCAGCACCTTATTTCTACTTTCTATACCTGATTTGGCATTGAATTAAATATTCTAACTGGCACTTCCTGATTCAGACTCAGTGCTGTTCATTAAGATTTCTTCAATCTGATTGCTTAAGGAGATACATAGTTACTGGCCTGTTCACACAGATTCCAGATACCCTGCAGATGATCCTGTGCCAAATGACTTTCTAATTACAAACCTTCCAGTACAAAATCCCACAGAAAATTGGGCAAGTGTAAGTGTAATGAATGTCTAGCGCCATTTGTTCACTACGAAAAGCAAGGTCCAGCCCAGTGTTGGGATTCACTGTCATTCACAACAATGAAACATTTGACTAGCGATAGCTGCAGGAACGTGCATCCAAGTGAACTTTAAATAAGAAATACTTCATTACATAGCACCTGTCACAACCTTAGGACATCCCAAAGCCTTGACAGTCAATTAGTATTTTTTGAAGTGCAGTCACTGTTATAACATAGGAGGTGACAATTTGAAAATGTACACTGCCAATCATTTAACAGAATTATAGTAACGATTCTGTGGATTCAGTGCTGAACACATCACTTTGAAGGAGATTCTGAGCAGCCTGGTGGACATGCTGCCACATGCTGTCTGTAATGTGTGGTCACTGTACTCTTGCTATTTTCCTGATCTTTATACTCCCCAAAGTGAAGGCGTTTGTTATGACAACTATCAGAAGTTTATTTATTGTCTTACTGAAAACATTTTCCATTATCCAACAATTCCTGTCCCCTGCAACTGCAGTAAGGTTGTACTTTGATATAAAATGTTTAGGGAAGCTAGAATATTATCAGGCAGATTACTGTTGAGGATGAAACTGAGTGACAAGAGAACATGACCTCAGGTTTCGGTCTGAGCCCTAGGCATTTTATCTACTTTCCTTTGTGGTTTGATTTGTTCTGGCACAGCTCTAAGTTTTACTCTCACTACCCAGTGCATTCAGAAACACTTCCTCAGGTTAAGATACAACCATTGTCAGAACAGGAATGCCCTTCTCAATGCTGGTGCAAGTGTAACATTCTGGAGAGTAGAATTCTTGAAAAAAACAAATATGATTAAGCTCATACCATCCATTCTGCAGGGGAAACCACACCTGGAAACAGCATATTTCACTGGATATTTGTTAATGTTCCTTTCAGTCTCTCCCACAGCACATTGCACAATGATGGTATTATGTCCCCCGAGGATAAGGTCTGGTCAGCACTGATTTAGTCCATCTCAGCTGGAGCAGCAGTGGGGCATCAGGATTGTTCCAAGGCGATCAAGGAGAAAAATTAACTAAAGTTCCTACCTCTGATTGACATCTTGTCAGCAAGTGCAGGCATAGAGATTGGATGAGGACAGCATCAGGCTCAATTGTGATGCTTTCCATGGTTAACCTGTTGGCATTCACTGCCCAAGATTTCATGTGAAAAAGAAGCTACACAAGGTCCTGGAAAATGATTGTTGACTGTGGAACTAGACCCCATCATAAAGAGCAGAGGTATGAGCGAAAGAAAATTACACACAAGTAAAATTATCCTCAGTCCAAAGCGTACATTGCATATCACACAACGCTCAGTATCCTTACTCAGTTATGTCACCAGGTGACCAAAGAATAATAGCCTCATCAATAAAGAAGCATGTAAGTAATGGTTAGTGCAGGATTGTTCAAGTTCTTTTTTTCATGAGCCATTTAGTATCCACTGAGTCCTCCAGCACTGGATGAGCAGAAATTTCCTCCAATTAAATATTGGGAAGACTGAAGCCATTGTTTTCAGTTGTGGCTCCAAACTCCATTCCCTAGTTACCGACTCCATCCCTCTCCCTGCCAACACTCTGCGATTAAGCCAGTCTGCTCCCAACCTTGGTGTCACATCTGACTAGAGCATGGCTACCCGACAACATGTGTCAGGTTCGGGTTGGGTCGGGTCTCTCTTTCGGGTCCAGCATTTGAGCTCAGGTCAAGTCGGGCCAGGTTGGACACAGTGCTGCCTTTTGCTCAGGGAGGGAAAAGCTTCAAAATTTGAACAGCCAGGGCGTCAAGGTGGGAAATGTGCATCTGGACTCCGCACTAGTCTGCAATGAGCGATTCCATCCAAGGTGGAGCACAACCTCTTTGATATAATCAACTTCAAGCCGGTAGTCGGGTCAGGTCGAGTCGGGTCAGGCGCAGGAAAAATATCAAAGGACTCAGGCTGGGTCGGGTTCGGGTTGAATGTGGTTCTGTCGGGCCCAGATCAGGTTTCAATTGCATACCCAAGCAGGCCTTTCCATCTGACCTCAAGATGAGCATCCGACCTCATATTCATTCCATCACTAAGACCATCTATTTCCACCTCCATAACATTGCCCAACATCGTCCCGGTCTCTGCTCATATGCTGCTGAAACCCTCATTTATGCCTTTGTTACCTCTACACTTGACTATTCAAAAGCACTCCTCATTGGTCTCCCACATTCTACCCTCATCCAAAACTCTGCTGCCCGTGTCTTAACTGGCACCAAGTCTCATTCCCCTATCACCCCTGTGCTCACCTTCACTGCCTCCGGTCAAGCAATGTCTTGATTTTAAAATTCTCATCCTTGTTTTCAAATTGCTCTATGGCCTCCCTCCCTATCTCTTTAGCCTCCTCCAGCCACACAACCCTCCAAGATATCTATGCTCCTCTAATTCTGGCCTCTTGCGCATCCCTGATTTTAATCGCCCCACCATTGGTGGTAGTGTCTTCAGTTGTTTAGGCCCCAAGCTCTGGAATACACTCCCTATACATCTCCACCTTGCTTTCCTCCTTTAAGACACTCCTTAAAACCAAGCTTTTGGTCATCTGTCCTATATCTTCTTTTGTGGTTCCTGTGAAGTGCCTTGGGACATTTTATTGCATTAAAGGCGAGGCCTGGACAACATACGTCAGCCAAGAGCGACGTCTCAATTCATTCCATCTTCACTGCCTCCGGAGAATACTTGGCATCAGGTGGCAGGACCGTATCTCCAACACAGAAGTCCTCGAGGCGGCCAACGTCCACAGCATATACACCCTACTGAGCCAGCAGCGCTTGAGATGGCTTGGCCATGTGAGCCACATGGAAGATGGCAGGATTCCCAAGGACACATTGTAAAGCGAGCTCGTCACTGGTATCAGACCCACCGGCCGTCCATGTCTCCGCTTCAAAGACGTCTGCAAACACAACATGAAGTCCTGTGACATTGATCATAAGTCGTGGGAGTCAGTTGCCAGTGATCGCCAGAGCTGGCAGGCAGCCATAAAGGTGGGGCTAAAGTGTGGCGAGTCGAAGAGACTTAGCAGTTGGCAGGAAAAAAAGACAGAAGCACAAGGGGAGAGCCAACTGTGTAACAGCCCCGACAACCAATTTTATCTGCAGCACCTGTGGAAGCGTCTGTCACTCTAGAATTGGCCTTTATAGCCACTCCAGGCGCTGCTTCACAAACCACTGACCACCTCCAGGCACTTACCCATTGTCTCTCGAGATAAGGAGGCCAAAGAAGAAAAGAAGATAAATATAAGTTGTTGTTGCATTTAGGTGCCATATCTTGGAGCCTTACCCCCACATATACACTGGGAATTTCCTGGATGCTTTTACTGCTCTGTTGCCCTACCATAATCAGAAATTCTGTATACACTTGGGTTTCAGATGAACATCTGCCAAAACTAAGGCAGAGGAGTGGGAGAAGTCCAGGGAAATTCTTGGTGATACATGCAAACCCATAAATCTTAAAATCAAGTAGTAGTACCTTGCTAATGCTCATGTCAAAATATATCTTAAGCTGTGGTATTGATTTAAGATTTACTGAACAGTGCTAAGAACCCTTTTCGAACCTGCAGGCCTACAAAATTCAAACTGGACAAACCAACGTGAGAAATAAAAGTGTAAATAGGTCTAAGTTGCCTCAGCTTCATGGGCCAGCTTGTTGGATTCCACAGGCCTCACTTAGCTCTTGCACCAGGTTTTGACACTCCTAACAGATTTTAGAGCCAACAAGATAAAGTTTATACAAGTAGAAGATGACAGCTTCAGTGATGCATTATTGGTTAAATCCATTTTTAGGAATTCTAAATGTGAAGTTAACTGTGTTGATGCACTGTTGCGTAAACTGTGCAGTATTCTTACTCAGATTTAACTCCTAAAGAAACACTGCAAAACTTCCCGGTGCAATGAAACATTCCAGCATCAATTAACGTTTTGAAGGAAAAGAACAGGTAATCAAAGAGTAAATTAATATGACAATCTAATATGCCTCTAAATCCACCCACTGATTGGAGAGCTTTATTTCCTGATCTTGGTTAGGGTGAGTGAAAGGCCCAGAGGACATGAACAGCTGGCACAATGGATACCCAAGGTTAAAGAAACAGGGAAATAATCTCATTGCTCTGGCACAGGAATATGTTGTTTACTGCGACACCAAATTTTTGAAAATACAGGCAAGGAGCGATGGTAGCTCATACTCGTTAACCTTTACCAGTCAGGAAAGGCTTTATTATTAAATATTTGGGAAGTAAATGCAGATGCTACTTTTGCTGTCTGATCCAATTTGCTCTCTACTCCAGAAAACTCTTTTACTGTCAGAAAATAACATCGTTGATGGCTTTGTTATTATCGAGGATTTGCTAAAGTATAGCAAGTATTTAGTATAAGCTAAATAAATGTAGTGAAAGAGAAACACGTAGTCCTTGCTAAATCGCGGGTTGACTGACTTGTCCATTAGCACTAGAAACAGTTGCCTTGAGGGATTATGTGGGCATGTAAGAGCACATAAAGATTCTGAAGACATTCTGCAAGTGCTGTGTGTACATGGTAAGTCAGGCTGATAATAAAAGACTTCAAAGATTTGGGAGGCTGTGTGTTTTTGGGATAAAGCTGCTGATAGATTTGGTCTTGTTTGTAAACTTTTGACGTGTCCATGATTTGATGCTCAGAGCTCAGCATTTCAACAAGTTAATTATGAACGGATTAACCTAAAGGATCAACTCATTGTCTATAGAAGTTTCAGCCATCAAACTGGTTTTAAGATGATAAAAAAAGGTGCCACAATTAAATTTATCAATGATTTGTTTGAGATCCAATACGCTTGTGTGTGAAATAGAAAGACCAGCCACTCAACCAATCATACCTGTTCATCCCAATCCAATGGATTGCATACAATTTGCATTCAAAAATTGCAACTGTGTCACATAAACCATTGTGCTACTTTTATCTTATACACTGTTTCTCTGGCATCTTCTCCCTTCCATGTGAAAATGTAGGGCTGCAGCACACAGGGGTTGCCATGAGCAATAAATAGATCGAGTAATTATTAGATATTTTTGTACTTTCATGGAGTATAAAACACACAGTTGGGTGTGTTTGAGTGGCTGCTGCATACATGTATGCTGCTCGCTGTACTTTTAAATGGAACCAAGTTTCAAGATCAATGTTTTGTGACAGTTTTAAAGGAGCATTGTTGTAATTGCAAAGTTGCAACAGCTTACCTACAACAATTTACATTTATATTGTGCCTTTAACATGGTAACATGTCCCAAGGCCCTTCAAAGGAGCAATTATCAAACAAAATTTGACTCTGAGCCACATAGGAAAACATTAGGACAGGTGGTCAAAAACTTGGCCAAACAGATAGGTTTTAAGGAGCATCTTAAAGGAGAGAGAGGCCGAGAGGTTTAGAGAGTTTAGGGCCTAGACAGCTGAAGGCACAGCTGTCAATGGTGGAGTGAAGAAAAACAGGGATCTACAGGAGGCAAAATTGTTGGAATGCATAGATCTGATGGTTGTAGTGCTGGAGGACGTTACAAAGATAAGGAGGGGCGGTGTCTTGGAGGATTTTGAAATCAAGGATGAGAATTTCAAAATTTTGCATAGAACATGCTGGATGATCTTGCCACAGATTTTTCCCTTTTCTTATGTGCTTAATAAAGAGTTCTGTTCAATGCTGCGACATATGTCTACATGACCTTACGACAACCCCGAGGGACAGGTGTTTTCCTCAAAACACAAAGTTACTTTCAATTTCTCTTCCAAGTACCGTACAGTCGCTAATACTCAAGCCCGCACATACAATCATGACACTGCCCACTTAACCAAGCTGGCAATCTCACTAAAAAATTCCCTTTTAGAAAGGTAATACCTACAAACAGCAACTACAGTGGGGAAAAAACAACTTTATGACCTAGCTAAACATTCATTTACTTAAAAAGGTTTAGAATGTACACATTTTATCTGACAATTTTGGTTTTATAGATACCAAGAAGCTTTTTGTGTGCCTTCCATGAAAGCATTGATACACAGAGCACTACTGTACTGTCTGGAAGCAAATAGCTAATGAATACATTTGTAAAGCCAGATTCTCTTCCAGAATTGCTAGGCTCCAGATATGTTTCTGCTCAGAATCACAGAGTCCCAGCCCTGAATCCTATGTAGGATGAGGGACACCACAGGCGTCTGCCTCTTTTCAGATGAAAATAATTTGTTTCTTTTTTAAGCATGTTATTTTTACTGCTCTGTAGTACTGGCTGTGGTGGAAAATGTTCCAATTCAGTTCGCTCCCGGTAGAAGAATGAATGTGTGGAGGCAAGCATCTAAGAAAGGGAGGACAAATGGAGAAGCTAAGAAAGACAAGTCTGCTTGATGACTGGTGAACAAATTGAGTTTCAGAACACTTCATGCTGTAATTGAGTTGTCCAGTCTTGTGCAGAACACAGATTCATTCCCTTTCAGCTTTCATTAAGAAACTGCAGACACCATCAAAAGTGAGCAGGCAATGAAGAATATAAAGGAACAATTTAAATCTGGAATGATCCTATCAGGCCAAGATTAGGTAACTGTGACTTTCCAAAGCTCTATGATAGATGCCTCCTCTGGAAAAAACAGCAGCAGAATAAAAATCTGCCAGAGACCAATAGGTGGAGACACCGATACAACTTTCATCTACTGTGGGAAGAGGCTGGCACCAGAGTGTCACTGTGTGATAGCATTAGAGGGGGAACAATTACCAAAATCTCTTCATCCACAACAATACCAAGTGCATTTATTCTTCAACTATGCTTTACTAGGGTTACTGAGTAGCTGAGGCAGCAATTTTGCTGCTTGTTTTTTTGCCCCCCAGTAACAGAAATAACAAGAATACATTGTAACAAACATACAAAGTTTTATTAGTGCTGAAATATGATGCTCCATCAAGGCAATTTCTGTGAAAGCTGAGAGAAGCCACGTGCAACTGAAATATCGGAATACATGCAACACAAAACCAAAATGCATTATAAGACAGTAATCCAAGCAAAGGCGTTTGATCACACCATAACCTTGACAGTGATTGAGTTTATAACCATTGGTGGAATTTAACGTTGGGCGGGAGATCCCGGCCACCGGCCAAAAAGTCAGGGGTGAGCTTGTCTCCACCGGGCCTGGGGAGCCATGCCGGGATTTTTCACTCCCCAGGCCCTTAATTGGCCTGGGCGGGACCTCCAGCCCTCTGAGGCAGGATGTCTTGCCCAATAGAGCTGCTGGCCAATCAGCGGGATGGCAGCTCTTAGACCCACCAGTTCCACTGGGAGCGGTGGCCAGCGCTGGGACTGCACCCAGCTGCAGCAGGAAGAGGAAGGACGGCCCAGGAGAGGAGGTAAGTTTTTACAGCCTCGCCGTGGACAATCGAACGGGCCCCGGTGAAGCATGGGAAGGGTGCTGGTGCAGTGTTATGCAGTGGGAGCAGTTGGGGCTTTGGTGGCAGCCCTCTGTGGGGCACAGGGTGCCCAATCAGAAGGCCCCTCCCACACACCCCCAGCCCGCAAGAAGGCCATCTGGTTTTACCAGGCGGGGTTCTTGGGGAGTTTTCAGTCCGGCTGCCGAGGGTAAAATAAATGTGGCGGTGGGAGGAGGCCCTTAAGTGGCAGTTAATTGGCCATTTAAGGGCCTTGATGGGCCTGTGGTGGGCGGGCTGTTTCTTGCCACCGCTTTCCCGTGTAAAATAGCAGTGGAGATGGGAAGGCGTCAAGAACAGCGCCGCCTCCACCCACCCCCCCCACTCAATTTTGTGGCCCCACCCCCGCCACCAGTCCGCTCATTGGGGGACGTAAAATTCCAACCCACATTCCAATCACAGGCATCAGGTACTGTTTGTAATTATAGTGAGTTATGAATTTTTCAAAGAAAATAGGCTTTGTCTTTCAATGTTGGTCACAGAATGTGCTGTTTTTTTAAAAATGTGTTTTCAGTTACAATAATATTCTTTATGCTTGGAGAGAGAATGTCCTGGTCCTCTGCTGCAGACTTGCTAGAAATGACACTGACTGGCATTGATAAGAGACCTCGGACATGGTCATATGCCCAAAATTTGGGCTGTAGGTCATATGTGAGCCAGGGGAAAAATGGATTTGATACCTCAAGAGCTTTTTTTTTTAATGAACCTTTCCTGACTATGTTTAATGCCTGACACAAATAGAGAAACGTGTGTCTTCCTCTCTATTTAGTTTGTTCAGCTGTGTTTAGAAGTCTGGGTTACATACTCAGGTTTCAGCAGCAGATCGCTGAAAATTGCACTCAGTGTGAATGAGGATGGTACAGGTTTGGAAAAGAGCCAAGCTCTCCCTTCACTCATGCAGTTTTGCTCTCAGGTTCTGGCCAAATTGATGCAGAAATGAACTTACAGTTAGCAGAGAAATATCTTGATATATTGGATAGCTGAATGGGAAGTCACTTTGCTGTGCAGGATTCTTCACAGCAAAGGGAACACCTCAGTAAATCAACACACATTCCACTTAGATAGTCCAGTTGGAAAGTCTAGAGATAAAGACAGATCTATGATGCTCGTCAACACAATGATGTTGATCATGATTATCTGAAATCAGCATTAAACTCAGCAGGAAATTGGCTGTATCAGAGAAAGTGATCCAGAGCTAACTACTAAGTCAGCCCTGCAACTAGACAAAAGCCAATTTTAAAAAAATTGTTCCTGGGATTTGAGTGTCACTGGCAAGACCAATATTTACTGCCCATTCCTAATTGCCCTTGAGAAGGTGGTAGTGAGCCACCTTCTAGAACTGCTGCAGTTCGTGAGATATAGACACACCCACAGTGCTGTTCGGGAGGGAATTCCAGGATTTTGAATCAGTGATAATGAAGGAACGGTGATAAAGTTGCAAGTCAGGATAGTGTGTGACTTGGAGGGGAACTTGCAGGTGGTGGTGTTCCCATGCATCTGTTGCCCTTATCCTTCTAAATTGTAGAGGTTGCAGGTTTGGAAGGTGTTGTCAAAGGAGGCTTGGTGAGTTGCTGCAGTGCATCTTGTAGATGGTACACACTGCTGCCACTATGCGCTGGTGGTGGAGGGAATGAATGCATATGGTGATGGATGGGGTGCCGATCAAGCAGGTTGCTTTGTCCTGGATGGTGTCGAGCTTCTTGAGTGTTGTTGAAGTTGCACGCATCCAGGCAAGTAGAGAGTATTCCATCACACTCCTGACTTGTGCCTTGTAGATGGTGGACAGGCTTTGGGGAGTCAGGTGAGTTACTTGCTGCAGAATTCCCAGCCTCTGACCTGCTCTTGTAACCACAGTATTTATGTGACTGGTTCAATTCAGTTTCTGGTCAATGGTAACCCCCAGGACGTTGATGGTGGGGGTTTCAGTGATGGTAAAACTGTTGAACATCAAGGGAAAATGGTTAGATTCTCTCTTGTTGGAGCTGGTCATTGCCTGACACTTGTGTGGCGTCAATGTTACTTGCCACCTATCAGCCCAAGCCAGGGATGTTGTCCAGGTCTTGCTGCCTGCAGGCACAGACTGCTTCAGCATCTGAGGAGTTATGAATGGCACAGAACACTGCAATCATCAGCAAACATCCCTACCTCTGTCTTTATGTTGGAGAGGTCATTGATGAAGCAGCTGAAGATGGTTGGGCTTAGGAAACTGCACTGAGGAACTCCTGCAGTGATGTCAATAGTTTGACATTAAATGTGATATTTGAAGAAGATTGCACAATAACCATATTGTAGTTTATTTTTGCTCAATTCTTGTAGCATTTAGATTATGGGTGGAAGAATGCACCAACCTAAATGCTAGATGTTGAATATATTAAACTATATCTGTCTCTTTGAAATAATTTTCCATCCACTCGTGAAATCCTCAACTCTGTTCCCAAAAACTCAGTCTCAAAATTACAGATTTTATTCTGCAGAAATGTTGAATAATGAGATTTTGTAACTACCAGACCAAATATTCTAAAAGGTTGTTAAATTATGGTGACATGTTGCAGAAACTTGTATTCCTGTCAGTATAGAATATTGAGGGGTGATCTGATTGAGGTGTTTACAATGTTCAAAAGGGTTTGATAGTGTAGATATAGAGAAACTATTACCTCTATATCAAGAATATGGGGGCATAAAATCAGAGCTAGGCCATTCTGGGGCAAAATCTGGAAGCACTTATTCACATGGAGGGTAGAAGAAATCTGGAGCACTGTTCCCAAAAGGCTATAGATTCTCAGACAACTGGAGCTTACAAGACAGGTAGCTTTTTGTGAAATAAGGATATGTGAGGTAGGGATAGCAAGTGATATGGAACAAGAGCAAGTAAATGGAGTGGAGGTGCATATCAGCCATTATCTAATTGAATGACAGAGCAAGATTGAGGGGCTGAATGGCCTCCTCCTGTTCCTATGTTCTTAGAACTAGTGACCAGATATAACCGACACAGAGTTCATATAGAAAACAACAAATTATCAGACACGATAATTTGCAGCTTCATTAGTTTTGACAGGATCATGACCTTTCAATGAAAAAGCGAAGAAATAAAATCACTAAACAAAACCTATTTACATCTTATTCTGGGTAGTACAGTGGCTGGATTACTTTGATGTCAGTCTGGGATCATTGGGATTTATTATTGTTGCCTTTGGGATTTATTGCTTATGTGGGTGTTTATTCAGGATCACTGGCTTTTCTTACACAGGAGAAGAATCTTATTTCCAGTTCTCACTGGCAAACAACTGCTACCTGTGCGATAATGCACACAGCTTTAAAGGTTAAAGCTGGATAAAGCAAACAACCCCACCCACCCCATTCAATGCTGCTACTGCTACTACAACACCCTTTGTTGGTAAAAGGCCCACATATCAGCTGTCAAATGCAATGCTGTTCTGCTACGTCACAGTGTGTTTACAGAATGACTGGCATAGTACATTCTTCTTTGAAAGGAGATTCTGTCATTTTACATTTTAGAATTTTCACTTGATGAACTGGGAAATATTCTGGGGCCAGGTTTATTCGATTGTCACTTGTGCCAGGGAACTCACCAATGGTTGGGTGGCTGGAAGAGAAAGAGATACAGCACTCTCAGGTAAAAAAAATAAAGAATCTTGCTCCTTAAGGAACCTAATTTACCTTTGTGCACTTTGGCAAGATAAACTGCCTGCCAGCACATGCAATGTACCCATAATCCATTTCAAGAGCAAGCACTGGCTGGTTGAACTTTACCTCAATATTAACAAGCTGTAAACACAAAGACCTGTTATGTATGGGGCTGGCTAAAAATGCAGTCTTTGCACAATGCCAGTCTGTTGAAGGGCTGCTGGCTGCCCATTATGTGACAAATTATTTCCCCAGCATGAAAGTTGGGGGTGGGGAACATTGACTCAGGAGTTAGAAGCAGGCAAGGGATAGGGGAAGGCACAGGGCATGGGGATATAAAGTGTGACAGACGAGGCAAAGGACCCTTAATTAATGATAAATAGGTATCCACACACCTGTCTGTACAAGCTCGATCATGACACGCAGCCAGTACCATTTGCCACTCAATTCCAGAACCTCAACAGATTCTTGTGAACAGCTTCATTTGTTCTTAGTTGCTCTGAAGGCAATTTAAAAGTCGGTGCCATTTTCCAGAATGTCGACCATCACTCTGATATAATGCTGCAAGTTGGTCTACACCAGGGCTTTTCCAGAAGGAATTGAAACTACGTGCAAATCTATTCAGCAACCATACATACCATTAAAAGCTTACACTGAATCATTTAAGATAAATCAATGGTTACTCCAGGGATAGTTATTTGTGGGTCAATTGCTTGTCCCTCTGTATCCTAATCAACAACTAAGCAGCTTTAAACATGGCCTACTTTGAGGCAGTGCAGTCTGTTGGTTCCAGCATGTTTTGCTACAAAGCGGTAGAACACAGCTTCCCAACTCAGATTCTCCACAGTGAATTACTAATCACAGCGCTGCTCTCCTGGCGAGACACTATATAGGTGCCAAACATTTTGCTGCAGAAAAGGAGAGGAGGGATCACTTTCACACTTCTGAGAGCTACAGAGGGCACTGCACAGGCCTACACGAAGATACCTGCATACCATCTCAGCAGATGGAGGGGATTGGAAGGAAATTACACTTCCTGATAGAAACATTTTCAGTGATTGATGGCTAAAGAGATTTTCCACAGAGCCCATGATCCTCTCTTTTTTATGACAGAGACATCCTATGGGGTACATCTGCTTGCCAGCATGGAGTTTTATAGCAGTCGTATTTCAATGCACCAATCAAACTTTCATCTTAAGTGGAACAGGCTGCAATAGGAGCTACAATGCTTATGTGTTTTTTTAAAAATAGGAAAAAGCGGTTTGCTTCTTTTCCATTGCACAATGACACTTAAAATATTATAAACAGCAACCCACCCATTCGGAGGAGGTTACACACACACAACCAAATGTGCCCGAAATTAAACCCTGGAAGTCGGCACCTTGGAGGTGGTTTCGTCACACTGCCATTTTTGGCAATTTTAACAACCCTCTCGAACCCCAGACACACGCTTCCCCTGTGTGCTGATTAATGCAATGGGAGACAGTGGTGCAGTGACAATGTCACTGGACTAGCAAGCCAGAGGCCCAGGCTAATGTCCTGGGGACATGAGTTCAAATCCCACCATAGCAATAACAATCTGGAATTAAAAGCTAGTCTCAGTAATGGTGCCTTGAAACTATCGATTATCGTAAAAACCCATCTGGTTCACTAATGTCCTCTAGGAAAGGAAATCTCCTGTTCTTACCTGGTCTGGCCTACATGTGACTCCAGATCCACCACAATGTGATTGACTCGTAACTGCTCTCTGAAATGGCCTAGCAAGCCGCTCAGTTGTCAAAGGAAATTAGGGATGGGTAACAAATGCTGGCCTTCCCATGATAGAATTTTTAAAAAGTTGTCAATGTGTCCATCCTCAAAGTAGGAAAGCAACATTTACAAACTGCACTTAAGACAGAAGAGAGAACTGGAGAAACCTTCTTTAAAAAAAAAAGGAGTGTGAAGCTGTGAAATGCATGACTGGAGTGAATGAAGCAGAGAGCACGGCGACTCTTAGGAGTAGGTTAGATAGATGGTTACAGGAAATGGAGACAAAAGGGATATGGGAACAGGGAAGGCACATGGGATTAGGACTACTGCTTGGGTGAATAACCACGTTGTACATAAAACAAACGGCATCCAGCTGCAGTTCTCTTTCATCTCTCACTTCCCAGATTAACTTTCTTCCATCTGCAGTTACACCTCTCTCCCCTCCATTTCCAGGTATAATTCCTTTCCATTTGACAGGAAAATCATTGGGTGTGCGTAACACACGATAGATCAATCCCCAAATGAATGGAAAGAAATTGCAGGCCAATCCACTACTGCTCATTTTGCACCACTGCTAATAATGAATTTTATTTTCTCTCTCATGTCCACCTCCGGTTGAAGTTTCTCTCTCCCTCTCGCTTCCTCCCATTTTTATTTCCAGCTGTGGGGCTTGTGCCTGTGTTTCTCAGTACATTTCATGCTGTGGCTCCTGTTTCTGACTTTCCCTCTCTATGTCTCTGTCTCCCATTACATTTCAAGCTGTGGTTCCCGTTTCTGGTGTTCCCTATCAATGCCTTTCTCTCTTCCATTCCTAGCCTTGATTCCTGTTTCTACCCCCTTCTCTCATTTCCCCGTTCACCGCCCGTCTGCCCCTCCCACCCAGTCTGCCTGTTTGTCTTCAGCTGTGGTTTCTCACTGCTCAATATCCATACAACCCAGATTCCTCATTCTCAATTACTCCCTTGAGTCACAGGCTTTGCCAAACAGTTGGCCCATTCTTGAATTTGGAAATAGTACTGCCATTGATAAATCTCATTTCATCTGAATAATCGAAGAAATATTTGGATGTTCAAAAATTTGAAACAACATATATTCTGATGGAAATTATTAATAAGCTCATAACAAATATTCATATGAAACAAAACTGTGACTGTGTAAAATAATTAACAGTGCAGGCTGGATGAGTCTGTGGAAGCACAAGATTTGTTAAAATTGAGTATATGAAATGAATGTGACCTCCGGAAAAAAATACACGTAGACAGGAAGAGTCATGCTCGTAAACCAAATGAACTAACTCCACATGGAAACAAATAAGGGAGTTACATCAAAATGCTGGTGTTGATCTAATTAGCAACAGCATACATCCTAGCACTTTCAATTCTATCACTTGTTTTGACAATCTCGTTCCAAAAAAGAATATAATATTCTTGATGGAATTAAATGTTAAATAGCACTCAACTTGAGTTGCTAAGCTGTAAAATTGATCATGCTTCTAGAATTTTAGTTTTCTGCACGAGGGGTGTATTCTTGTAGCCAAATGTTAAAAGTTCCTGTAATAAAATGGGTTTAAAAACTTCATACAAAGTATGGCTGAAATTGGACGCTCATGATTGGAAAGCTTATTCACACAGACTCAGTTACCTTCTCTGAATTCCACTCCCTTCTCCGAATTTATTCCTTCACTTTATCGAAACATGACAAAAAATGTAAATGTCATGCAGGCCCCCACCTGCCAAGAATGAGGCATATTAATTTTGTCATATGAACGTTGATTTTAAACTTGCTGAGAAGAAGAGTAGGTCAGTTACAAGGGCTGTCAGATACTTAGCTGAAAAAACACTTGCATACTAACAGACAGTGTTTGTGGAGACCAAAAGGACCATTCCCTGACACATTCAACCAACAATGGATTTTGATCACCAGACATTGAAGGTGTAAGGAACAGCATTCTAGAGACTGTTAAGGTGATACAATCCACAAAAGCCAGGACTGGTTAAACCACCTGGTCACATGACTAACTGGTTGGTCCGAGGTTTTTTGAACTAGCCACAGAGCTTTTGAACTCAGGAAAGACTGTTTGCTCCTGGACTGAGAAGACCTCTCCTGTCTGCTCCCACCTCTTTTTCACAAGCCTCTGGACCCACTGAGGACACATGAACTTCAAGAGAGAGAAGTCTTCTCCATCGAACAAGGTTTAAGAAGAATACTGGGCACCAACGAAAAGCAAGATCTACCTACAATCAGGGACTTTACAGTGAGCTCGAAGAATAGTAACCAAAACCATCTTCAGATATTGCCTCAAACTTTTCCACTTTATTTCTTCTGCTCTTTTCTGTTTCTATCTGCATGTGTGTATCGCGTATGCATGCTAGCGTGGGTGTGTCGCGTATCGCAGGGCATTAATCGAATTAAAGTTCAAGTTTAATAAAGTTCAACCTGTCTTTTTAAACCTAAGAAAACCTGTTTGGCTAGTTTCTTTGCCTTATAATTGGAAGTTAGTGAACAAGGATTCACTAAAGGGGAGCTAAAAAAAAGTATTTAAAATTAAACCCTTTTATGGTAAGACCAGGCTGAGAGGGCTAAACCCCTTTCTCACCTGGTCGTAAAGTAAATCAAATTTTTTTGTCAACAGATGTTTCTCACAACAAAAACACACTGTCTTCATCTGCTCACTTTAGACTCGGAAATGTTTCTTCTACCACAGCGTTTGTGTGTAGGATACCCTGGTTTCAAATATCACATCATGGCACTGAGCATCGAAGCTGTAAACCAGCCTTGGTGCCAACACTCAACTGGATTAAATCTGAAAATCATTTTTGAGCAGTACATTAAGACAAAGAGATTCCTGTTTAGATACATTTTTTGTGCCATAAATCTGTTAATAATGGCATCACTGTGTTTTTGAAACCTAGAATTCAAGGTTTGTCTAAGACAATCTTGTCTTACTCAGTTAACGAATCAATATCACATGTTGCTCAACATCACTGGACAATCTTCAATAGAAACAGAACAAAAGCTGAAACAGGTCAGAAATTACAGATTCATTTTGGAAATATCACAGGAAATTACTAAGGGCGGGCATTAAAAGCCTGTGAATAGCACATTCATTTCTGAACAGAGGTGGCAGTGTTTTCAGAGCAACTGCCGAAAGCATTTGCTTGGTTTGTGCTATGCCTGTTAGCTCATCACTGGAATTCTTTCCCCAATGAAGTCAGCAATGTGAGCTGTTCAAACTGCTGGGGGCAGGGTTTCAAGCGCTGGGGAATCTGGCTCACACATGTAACTTCAAAAGCACACTACATGAACTCCACTAATAACTCAGAGATGAATAACTGCACTCAGACATTCCACCACTGTCAGAGGTAATTATTTTCATGTGACAGTTTCAATGTCCCCAGCAAATCAATACAGCTTTTCTTGCAACAAATTGTTAAGACTAGATGAGGGGGAGAGAAGGTGCGTTCTGGTTAGAAAAAATATACACTGATAAATGGGAATCTCATGCAAAATGAATTATAGGCTAATGTACATTGATTTAAAAACCATTAATCAATCAAGAAGAGCAATTTATTTCAATATTCTCCCAAATACAGAGACCTAGCTTTTCTTCACAGTGTAATCACTGGGGGAAAGAGTGGCAGGGTTGGATTTGCACCCATGCGATGGACTTGGCACTGACCCTGCCAACTTTTCTGGGATCTGCTGGGTTTATATATTTTTGGCAGTGATATTCCTGCCTGTGTCTTGGAGCTTGCTGCTGAGGTAGCAGAAGTGCAAAATGGCTGTCGCTGCAGAATTCCAATGCTGACAGCAGTTTAAAAGGGGCAGGCAGCATAGGAACAGAAGTAGACCATTCAGCCCCTTGAGCTCACTCTGCTGTTCAACTAGATCATTCTCAGTGTTTGCAAAGCTGCAGCCACTAATTAACCTAGCTAAACTCATGCACTGTGGGTATTTATATTGATTGCCCTTCTCTCCATTAATCACTATTTAAATATTTTTCCATATGTTGCATAATCTAGCAATGTTGGACACTCTAAGTTACGTGCTATGTTATTGAGGCAGTAATTCAGGAAATCAGGTGCCCCGCCACCTTCCTGCCTCCTCCCAAATTAAGTCCGGGGTGGAAAGTCCTGTGAACAACCTTCCCGCCCTGCCACCAATTGAGGCCCTTAAGTGGGCAATTCATGCTCAGTTAAGGGCCTCATCCCACCCCCGGTATTAGCCCAGCAGCAGGCAGGCTTGTCGCCGCGCAGGGAGCACGGCTGGCTCAGGTGAGGGGGTCAATCATTAAAGGCTCTTGGTGCCTGATCGAGGGACCCAGCATCAGGAAAGGGGAGGGGGTGTGCTTGCTGAGAGCCACTGCCCTGCCCTTGCTGCCGACCCCCACCCCACAAAACTCCTCCTGCTCTGACATACCTGTGGACTGTGCTCAGCAACTCTGGTGATCCAGTGCCCGAAGCAGCCACCGCCTCTGCAGTGGCACTGCTCAGTTAAACAGCTGCCGGAGTCTGATTGGCCAACAGCTCTCAGAAGGCGGGGCTTCTGTCACCGGCATCCTTAATCCCGGGGAAAGCTCACTCCTGTACACTTATGTGCCTAATTGCCACCTAATCCGGCAGGGTTTTCCCAGAGCAGGCAGAGCGGGGCTCTTGTCAGCACTTTAGCCAGTGGTCGAGATCTCCATCACCAAGATAAAATCCCAGCCATGGTTTGTAGCCTCACTGGCCAATTATAAGGCTCATTTAAATACACCCACCCCATTCCAGTGGCCATTTTTGGTATCTCATGGGATTGACACCAGAGAATACTTCAGGTGAAATAACTGGCAAGGTTCTGCCATTCTGCCCACCTCAGTATCGCCTGAAATAGAGAAGGAAGAGAGAATAGCCCTGCAGTCACATTATCTAAATGCACATTGTAGAGTAGGAATTGGTCCTTCTAACACCTGTTTTCAAGCCAGAAAACAGGACAAACATGACCAATTTTGCAGAGCTGTTCCCCGTGCCCGAGGCTACCTGAAATCCATCTGAAGCCATGTTGACCTTATATGATTTTGAAGCATCCTGGGCATCCCCTTAAATGGGAATGAGACCTCTTGAATGTGTTAATATGTTAAAGCCTGTTTAAGGATATTTCAGTGAAATTGGTTGTTGCTGAGCAGAAGCAGAGTTCGGGCCAGTCTGCTCAGTTTTTTGGTACGAAACACAGCCTCAAGAGGCACATTTTTAAAAGTTATCTTTATATGGTCCCAATGCACCCTCCACCCTGCCCACCTCATACCTTTCTGCTATCTCCTCCCTCCCAGCATCTACATGATGACCATTGCCAGGGAGGGAGCTGGTTTAACTTTGCCCTTGTGGAATGAGCAAGCTGTCTCTGGATGCCCGATTGGCATCCATATCGTGCCAGTAATGTGCTAATAGCATATTTCAGGTGCACATCAGGCCTTCAGCTTCCGATGCATTTCCCCAGTTGCCACACATTTCAGGACTGCAAAGGGACTGAAATTTCCACCCCCGATAAACCATTTTCCTGTTAGCTGTTACAAAATGTAAGTTCCCAAAGATCTTTAGGTTACTCTGTGCAAAGTAGCGTACAAATATATTTTGAGTTTCAGTGAAATTGCTTTACCAGATAATCTAATGAAAGTATTAACCAAGGTTATCCATTCATATACAGATATCACAGCATCATTTCAAAGTCTAAGACGTCTACAACAAATGTCTGCGGTCATCCTTACAATGGAAATCCTAGTCAAAGCACAGTTAATGTATCTATTAATACAATCACTCCAGACCAGAGATCTAATCCCTCCTATTTAACATCACCTGCCTCCACCCGACCTCAGTTCATGTGCTGATGAAACCTTCATCTATGCTACTGTCGCCACCAAACCTATATCCCAATTCTCGCCTGGCTGGCCTCACATCTTCTACCCACCATAAATTTCAGCTCATCCAAAACTCTGCCACCATATCCTATTCTGCATCGTCCCACTCGCCCATCACCCTTGTCCTTACTGACCTATAGTGGCTCCTGGTCCCCAAACATGTCCAATTTTGAATTCTCATTGTTGTGTTTAAATTCCTTCATGGCCTTGCCTCCCCTTACCTCTGTAACCTCTGCCACGTCGAACCACACACCATCTCCAAGAGTTCTCCATTCCACTGACTCTCGTCTTCTCGTCCCACTCACAGTCCCTTTGCTCCATGATTGGTGGCCAAGACTTCAGTCACCTCAGCCCTATGCTCTGAAATTCCCTGCCTAAGTCTCTCCGCCTCACCACTTCCCTCTCCTACTTTTAAGAAATTCCTTAAAATCCACTTCTTTGACCAATGGCACTTCTAATATCTTCTTTGGCTCAGAATCTGTTTACTTCTGATTACTAGTCTGTGAAACATCTTGGGACATATTTCAACCTTCAAGTCACTGTGTAAATATAAGTTGTTGTGTTGCATGTTGCACTGCAATTGCTTTCTTTAACATTTTGAGTGCGTTAATTTGTTTTGATCTGAAAACCAGATAGGGGTTTAAAAAAAGTTCCAGCTTTTGCAATCTGATGAGAAAAATAAATTATTTCAGATAGAGGATCAATCTTCCATGTTTGTTTGAAATATTCCTACTTAGAAAAGTCAGCAAACGTTGCTGCTTTATCACATTATTAAAAACGACCAGCCAATAAAATCTAGGATCGTGACTGTCTGGTATTTGGATAGCACAGTATCCTTTTATGTTCTGTATCCTGAGTTTTAAACCAACCCTGACTGATAGGATTAAATCCTCTCACTAGAAGGCACAAGGTCCTAAAGGAAATGAGCCTGGACTGTCCTAATATACTTCTAAGTGGGCACAGCTCCCAACAAGAAGCAAACTACAATTATCTCCAACTGTCACTAAATTGGCAATCTCACTCAGAGGGGCCACAAGGATGTCTCTTGGGAAACAGGAATAATTAGTGCAATAGGGAATGCTTTTCTGAAGCTAAATTAGAAGTATATTAATGTGTAACTCATTATCCGGGAGGCTTGATGCTGGTTTCCAAACGCAGGAAATGTCACATTCTCCAAGATTGACTTGTCTCACCATGATCAGTGCAAAGCTATATATTTCATACAGAGCAGAAAGGGAAGTTTGAGCGTTAACAGAGGTCACCGTGAGGAATGAATCTGGTGAATACACTAAAACATTGAGCACGAGTTCTTAGCAGGTAGATAGGACTTCCTGGGAAACGTTTGTCAGATTGGATGTAGGTTGAGATGTAGAGAACATATTGAAAGTATTAAAATGTAGAAAATATTGAAATACATTATAATTTTTTAAAAAATCACTAAAGAGCTGAATTTCCATTGCATCCGACAGTTGGAATCTTTCATGAAGAATCACCGTCTGCCATCCCCAGACTCTGAGGTAATATTAGTTAGGCCTGAGGTACTTCAACAGTGCAAAGTAATTTAAATTGTTGGCTAATAATTGACTGAAATTGAATTAGCTGCTCATACCCTACTTTTATTTTTTTTAATGTAGACTTTTAAAGAAAATGGTCAAAATAAGTTAACTTTATAATAAGTGAGCATAGCTCCCTCTGGGATTTGGGAAAATCCAGACTCCATGTTGCCTTTCTTTAAGCCCGGGTGAATCTCACCAAAGTATATTTTCATATCAACATTATTTATTTATTTAGAAATGAACATAAAAATGAAAAATTACATTTTGGGTTGACAATACTTTTTTTTTCAAGTTTACCAATTGCATAAAAGTTTTGGTGATGTATATGCTTCTGCAATGTCCAAGGCAGTTAACAGGCTAACAGTAAAAATTATATTTAATTACACCCTGGGGAGCTGTTTAACTTAATATCTGGTTCACCTGGTGCAAGTCAGACAAAGGCTTGTTGTAAATGGGAGTTGAAGTCATTCTTTCCTGTGCTAAAAATACACAAAAAATGTAACAAGTAGAGCACAATATTCCATCATTGCTTGTTCCAAAACAGCAGTGCAGCATAATGCACCACTGCTTTAGCAACAGTGAATTAAATTGACATTTATGTGATTCCTATCCCTGGTGAAGGCCTAATGGAATGTTGTCCTGCACCCACAGCAACATCATTCCTGTCTGAACTAGTTGGTAGAAGGTGAAAAGGTAAATTATTTTTTCCTACCTTCTGTTACAAACGTGGCATTTAGCCAAGACAGTTGGTGCTGAACTTTGTTTGAGATTTGTGCCGAAAATTATGGCAATGGTAGTACCAGAGATCCATCCAGGGAGGAATGCTCCGTTGAATAGCTGAACATTATAGATAAAGCCGATATGGATAACCTACTATCTCATGATCTACTGTGTAGGAGTTAAGGTTCAGATCAATAAAAACCTATTAAGATGTTTCTTAAGAGTTAATCCAAATAGAACTGCATCCTTGTCATATTTACTTTGGCCTAAATGAATGGTTAAAAGTAATGTGTGCTTGCTAGTCACATGGTTAAATCAAACAACTTTGGAATGGAACATGGTTCTACACACAGCCCAATGACATGGGAAGTACTCAATATCTTGAATGTATTGCACTAACCACCAGAGTCAGGAATATGGACTTAAATTGGTCCCACAAATTCACAAGAGTGTGGTTTTGGGTGCAGGTTATCTAGGCTAAGACCATTCCTATTAGTTAAGCAGCTTTTTCCATTCATACCATGTGAAAAGTTAGATGCTGAAGGAACAGCAATGCATTTCTAGCCCACCATCTTAACCACTGGGCCACGACTACCAGGCACGAGATGAATGCTGAACAGGTTGAAGTACTATGGTTCAACGTACATTTTGTAGTTAATGAGTTCTATAGGAATTTTCATGAGGACAAATGCTGAATGCTGCTATAAACAAGTGACCCTTTTTGACACTTCACTTAGCTGGTATAGTGACCTTGAAAATTTGACTAAAGACTGAATACATTATAAGAACGGCTCATAGGATTAACTCGGTGTATTTATAAATCTTCATCGATGAATCTGAAGTTAAAACATGACATAAAGGTATCAATTAATACATGCAAATAATAAACGAGGCCATGACTAAATTTGGGTTTTACAATGATTCTCACTGCTGTAATGAAATTCCTAATACATGTATGTGTTCAGTCTCATTAATCGCATCAGACTTCCACTTAATATGCAGATTTTTTCTCACGACGTCTCTAGAAGTTTTCTCCCAACTTCTAAAGGCACAGTACAAAGAACAAAGAACAGTACAGGAACAGGCCATTCGGCCCTCTAAGCCTGCGCCGATCTTGATGCCTGTCTAAACTAAAACCTTCTGCACCTCCGGGGACCGTATCCCTCTATTCCCATCCTATTCATGTATTTGTCAAGATGCCTCTTAAACGTCGCTATCGTACCTGCTTCCACCACATCCCCCGGCAGCAAGTTCCAGGCACTCACCACCCTCTGTGTAAAGAACTTGCCTCGCACATCCCCTCTAAACTTTGCCCCTCGCACCTTAAACCTATGTCCCCTAGTAACTGACTCTTCCACCCTGGGGAAAAGCTTCTGACTATCCACTCTGTCCATGCCGCTCATAACTTTGTAAACCTCTATCATGTCGCCCCTCCACCTCCGTCGTTCCAGTGAAAACAATCCGAGTTTATCCAACCTCTCCTCATAGCTAATGCCCTCCAGACCAGGCAACATCCTGGTAAACCTCCTCTGTACCCTCTCCAAAGCCTCCACGTCCTTCTGGTAGTGTGGCAACCAGAATTGCACGCAATATTCTAAGTGTGGCCAAACTAAAGTTCTGTACAGCTGCAGCATGACTTGCCAATTTTTATACTCTTATGCCCCGACCGATGAAGGCAAGCATGTCGTATGCCTTCTTGACTACCTTATCCACCTGCGTTGCCACTTTCAGTGACCTGTGGACCTGTACGCCCAGATCACTCTGCCTGTCAATACTCCTAAGGGTTCTGCCATTTACTGTATATTTCCCACCTGTTTAAAATCTTCCAAAATGCATTACCTCACATTTGTCCGGATTAAACTCCATCTGCCATTTCTCTGCCCAAGTCTCCAACCGATTTATATCCTGCTGTATCCTCTGACAATCCTCATCACTATCCGCAACTCCACCAACCTTTGTGTCGTCAGCAAACTTACTAATCAGACCAGCTACATTTTCCTCCAAATCATTTATATATACTACAAACAGCAAAGATCCCAGCACTGATCCCTGCAGAACACCACTAGTCACAGCCCTCCATTCAGAAAAACACCCTTCCACTGATACTCTCTGTCTTCTATGACAGAGCCAGTTCTGTATCCATCTTGCCAGCTCACCTCTGATCCCGTGTAACTTCACCTTTTTTACCAGTCTGCCATGAGGGACCTTGTCAAAGGCTTTACTGAAGTCCATATAGACAACATCCACTGCCCTTCCTTCATCAATCATCTTCGTCACTTCCTCAAAAACTCAATCAGGTTAGTGAGACACGACCTCCCCTTCACAAAACCATGCTGCCTCTCGCTAATAAGTTCATTTGTTTCCAAATGGGAGTAAATCCTGTCCCGAAGAATCCTCTCTAATAATTTCCCTACCACTGACGTAAGGCTCACCGGCCTATAAATTCCTGGATTATCCTTGCTACCCTTCTTAAACAAAGGAACAACATTGGCTAAACTCCAGTCCTCTGGGACTTCACCTGTAGCCAATGAGGAGACAAAGATTTCTGTCAAGGCCCCAGCAATTTCCTCCCTTGCCTCCCCCAGTATTCTGGGGTAGATCCCATCAGGCCCTGGGGATTTATCTACCTTAATGCTTTGCAAGATGCCCAACACCTCCTCCTTTTTGATAACAACATGACCCAGACTATCTACACTCCCTTCCCTCGACTCATCATCCACCAAGTCCTTCTCTTTGGTGAATACTGATGCAAAGTACTCGTTTAGTACCTCGCCCATTTCCTCTGGCTCCACATAGTTTACCTCCTCTGTCCTTGAGTGGGCCAAACCTTTCCCTGGTTACCCTCTTGCTCTTTATATATGTATAAAAAGCTTTGGGATTCTCCTTAATCCTGTTTGCCAATGACTTTTCATGACCCCTTTTAGCCCTCCTGACTCCTTGCTTAAGTTCCTTCCTACTGTCTTTATATTCCTCAAGGGCTTCTAGCCCTTCTAGCCCTTACGAATGCTTCCCTTTTCTTTTTGACTAGGCTCACAAAATCCCTCATTATCCAAGGTTCCCGAAACCTGCCAAACTTATCCTTCTTCCTCACAGGAACATGCTGGTCCTGGATTCTAATCAACTGACGTTTGAAAGACTCCCACATGTCAGATGTTGATTTACCCTCAAACAGCCGCCCCCAATCTAAATTCTTCAATTCCTGCCTAATATTGTTAAAATTAGCCTTCCCCCAATTTAGCACCTTCACCCGAGGACTACTCTTATCCTTATCCACAAGTACCTTAAAACTTACAGAATTATGGTCACTGTTCCCGAAATGCTCCCCTACTGAAACTTCGACCACCTGGCCGGGCTCATTCCCCAATATCAGGTCCAGTACGGCCCCATCCCTAGTTGGACTATCTACATATTGTTTCAAGAAGCCCTCCTGGATGCTCCTTACAAATTCTGCCCCATCCAAGCCCCGAGCACGAAGTGACTCCCAGTCAATATAGGGGAAGTTAAAATCACCCACTACTACAACCCTTTACATCTTTCCAAAATCTGTCTACATATCTGCTCCTCTACCTCCCGCTGGCTGTTGGGAGGCCTGTAGTAAACCCCCAACATCGTGACTGCACCCTTCCTATTCCTGAGCTCCACACATATTGCCTCGCTGCATGACCCCTCCAAGGTGTCCTCCCGCAGTACAGCTGTGATATTCTCCTTAACCAGTAATGCAACTCCCCCACCCCTTTTACATCCCCCTCTATCCCGCCTGAAGCTTCTAAATCCTGGAACATTTAGCTGCCAATCCTGTCCTTCCCTCAACCAAGTCTCTGCAATAGCAAGAACATCATAGTTCCAAGTACTAATCCAAGCTCTAAGTTCATCTGCCTTACCTGTCATACTTCTCACATTGAAACAAATGCACTTCAGACCACCAGTCCCACTGTGCTCAGCAGCATCTCCCTGCCTGCTCTTCCTCTTAGTCTTACTGGCCTTATTTACTAGTTCCCCCTCATTTATTTCACCTTCTGTCCATTGCTCTGGTTCCCACCCCCCTGCCACACTAGTTTAAACCCTCCCAAGTGACGCTAGCAAACCTCGCAGCCAGGATATTTGTGCCCCTCCAGTTTAGATGCAACCCGTCCTTCTTGTACAGGTCCCACCTGTCCCTGAAGAGATCCCAATGATCCAGATATCTGAAACCCTCCCTCCTACACCAGCTGTTCAGCCACGTGTGTGGCTGCACTATCTTCCTATTTCGAGCCTCACTGGCACGTGGCACAGGGAGTAATCCCGAGATTACAACCCTCGAGGTCCTGTCTTTTAACTTTCTAACTAACTCCCTAAACTCCCCCTGCAGGACCTGATCACTCTTCCTGCCTATGTCGTTGGTACCGATGTGTACCACAACCTCTGGCTGTTCACCCTCCCCCTTCAGAATGCCCCCTGTCCATTCAGAGACATCCTTGACCCTGGGAGGCAACATACCATCCTGGAGTCTCTTTCACGTCCACAGAAGCGCCTATCTGTGCCCTTAACTATAGAGTCCCACTTCCAGGGACACTGGTCACTCTCCAATACCATATCTAAGTAGTCATTCTTTATGTGTGAACCTAATTTGCGAACAACAACAGGCTAATTTTAACGTATACCATCAATTAAATCTTAAATCAATCTCTTGACCTGGGGAGCCCCTATAATTTGTCTGTCTCTTTCTCTCCACACACACATGCATCTGTTTTGTTGCCTTCATTCAATTCATGTCATCTCATAAACCATGAAGAAATTAAAACTCTTGTTTATTTTTATTTTTAAATCATTTGACAAAAGTAAAGTGCATCTTTACGCATCACTTAAAAAAAATCTCCAAGCATATTGGAAGCACATAAATAACAATAAGTTAATACTAAATTAAACATAGTTAGTCAGGAAGCTTTTAAACTGGGGATAAATTTTGTAAATGAACTGCACTCAATGTTTAATAGTGTGACAACATTAATTAGATTACATGAAGATTCAACTCATTTTGAGAATAAAACTGAATGTCAGGACAAATAAGGAGCAACAAGCTTTATGACTAACAGCAATGTGCTGATCTGCTCATAAGACTATTCTGCATATGAATAGAGCAACAGTCATTTAGCGAATCAAAGCTCTCAGTTCCTGCTTTCTTTCTAGAGCTTCCTAGAGCTTATATTTGATACTTCATAAAGATTGATAGCAGAATGTGTAAACTTCAAAACAGAATTACTTCAAACATTAAAAAAATCATCACTCCAGAACACAGAAGCAGTTATCTGTAAGAGGAAATTATTTATATTTTATTTTATTTAGAGATACAGCACTGAAACAGGCCCTTCGGCCCACCGAGTCTGTGCTGACCAACAACCACCCATTTATACTAACCCTACAGTAATCCCATATTCCCTATCACCTACCTACACTAGGGGCAATTTACAATGGCCAATTTACCTATCACCTGCAAGTCTTAGGCTGTGGGAGGAAACCGGAGCACCCGGGGAAAACCCACGCAGACACAGGGAGAACTTGCAAACTCCACACAGACAGTACCCAGAATCGAACCTGGGTCCCTGGAGCTGTGAGGCTGCGGTGTTAACCACTGCGCCACTGTGCCGCCCCATTAAATTAAATACATTAATTGTTAAATCATACAAGAGGAGTTACGAGACTAAATGAACGCTATAGGCTGCATTGCCATGTATTAAAGTAACTGAGGAGAATGGGGAAATTAATGAACATTTGCATTACACAGCAAAACTATATTTTGGTGCATACAGCCAGAGGGGTTTTACACAGGTTCCAGCCCCTCAGTTCACTATGGCAGGAGGACCTTACACAGTGGTCTTTCCCCATTGAGCCTTTGCGGCGTCTGCCCCAAGCTTTAATGCGTCCCTCAGCACATAGGCCTGGATCTTGGAATGTGCCAGTCTGCAACACTCGGTCATGGACAACTCTTTGCACTGGAAGACCAGCAAGTTTCGGGCAGACCAAAGAGCGTCATTCATCAAGTTGATGGTCCTCCAGCAGCAGTTGATGTTTATCTCGGTATAAGTCCCTGGGAACAGACCACGTAGAACACAAACACCTGTGTTACAGAGCTGCTTGGGATGAACCTCGACAAAAACCACTGCATCTCTTTCCACACTTGCTTTGCAAAAGCACATTCCAGAAGGAGGTGGGCAACAGTCTCTTCCCCACCACAGCCACCTCGAGGGCAGCGTGTGGAGGCGGTGAGATTCCGGGTGTGCAGGAAGGATCTGACGGGGAGGGCCCTTCTCACCACCAGTCAAGCTACATCTTGGATTAAAAACAAGAAATGCTGGAACCACTCAGCAGGTCTGGCAGCATCTGTGGAAAGAGAAGCAGAGTTAACGTTTCGGGTCAGTGACCCTTCATCGGAACATCTTGGTGCTTGTTTGAAAGTTCTGGTGATGAGGCATTCTGCCAAATGACTTTGGCAGTCTGTTCAGGGAACCATCCGACAGGATCCACCATCTCCTTTTCCCGTAGGGCCTTGACGACATTCTGTGCAGACCACTGCCTGATGAATTGGTGGTCAAATGTGTTTCTCTGCACAAACTTTTCCACGAAGGATAGGTGGTACAGCACGGTCCAACAGAATGAAGGGTTCCGTGGCAATGTGGCCAGACCCATCCTTCACAACAACGGGGACAGACAGAACCCCAGCAGGTAGTGACATCTGGTGTTTGCATACTGGGCTGCTATGCACAGCTTGATGCAGCCACACACAAAGGTGGCCATCAGGATGAGGGTGACGTTGGGTATGTTTTTTCTCCCTTTATCTATTGGTTTGAACATTGTGTCCCTTCTGACACGGTCCATTTTGGATCTCCAGATAAAGCATAAGATGGCTCAGGTGACCGCCATAGTGCAGGAGTGGGTATGGGCCAGACCTGCACCACATACAATAACAACGTGAATGCCTTGCACCTGATGATCAGGGTCTTACCCACAATGGAGAGAGAACGCTGCTCCCACATGCTCAGTTTATGGTGTACCATGGCTACTCGCTCCTTCCAGGTTTCGGCACACGGCCCGGCCCCTCTGAACCATATCCCCCGCACCTTCAGGTAGTCTGACCTGACGGTGAAGGGAACAAAGGATCGGTCAGCCCAGTTCCCAAAGAACATGGCCTCGCTCTTGCCGCAATTTACTTTGGCTCCCGAGGCCAGTTCGAACTGGTCGCAGATGCTCATCAGCCTGCGAACGGATGGCGAATCCGAGCAGAAGATGGTGACATTGTCCATGTACGGGGAGGCTTTTATCTGGTGTAACTATGCTGCACTCCGTCTGCAGGGTTGAAGATGTCGTGCAGCTTGACATCTTTTACTGTTTCCATTAGGAATCTGGACATAAGAAATTGGAGTAGTAGTAGGCCATTTGGCCCCTCAAGCCTGCTCCGCCATTCAATAAGATCATGGCTGATCTGATTGTGACCTTAACTCCACTTTCCTGCCTGCCTCCCCATAACCCCTTTATCAGTCAAAACTCAAAGTTTGTTGAGTGGGGTAAATCAGTGCAGCAAAACCATCTGTTGAGCAACTTGTGAAGGTATCAACGTGCTTCATCAGCAGCTACCTCAGTGTGGCTCTATTTACAATATTGAAGTGAATCTTTTGTGGCAATTAAGTTCCTAATCATCATCATATCTGGAGTTAGGTCATAGATCAGCCATGATCTCACTGACTGATGGAACAGACTCAAGGGGATATATGGCCTACACCTATTTTTATATTCCTCAAAAGAACATAAGGAAGTATAGAACCAGAAAAGGCCATTTCGGACTATTGTCTTTCCCAATAACCACCACAACATTATCAGATATATAATGATATCCCAAAACCTGAGGATGTGCGAGATGAAAAATGTTGCACTACATTTTGGAATCTGGGTGCTGCAGTCCTACCATATCCTAGACCAGAGGTTGGCAACCTACTTCTCCAGAGCCACATGCAGCTTTTTAACATCTCATTTGCAGCTCCCAATCTTTCCTAGCTGAAGGCAAGAAAATGACAAATCAAACAACTAGATGGCAACACAATTTTCCTTATTGAGTTATTCATTTGCTTAATCCAAAATTTAGTTCCTACTCTGTCGGGCTTCAAAACAGCATTTTAAGGGATTATTTCATAAAATGTATGGTAATTATGGTCTTAAAAAGATAAATTAAAAGTTCAAATCGCCCTTAACAGGTCCTTAACCGCTCCTAATTGTTGACAGTTTATCTCATGATTCAATTTATAGATGTTAAAGAATTTAGCATTCACCATTATTTAATGCTAGAATTTACTAAATTATGTAAATAATATTTGGAGAACTATCACACACAGGAGATTTGTCTCATTTGCCGAGATGACTAGATTTTGTTTTGCTCCAAAGTCAAACAGGACTCATGTATGTCTGATATGGGATGAAATGTTTCATGTTAAAAAAAAAATGGAATTCTGGCCAGCAATTGTTAGCAAAGCTCAAATCCTTTGCCGAAAATATCCACCTCGCAGTGAAAGTGCCATTATGATTCTCCAAGAAAAAGTTGATCAAGCCAAAGGCAAATTTAAGGTACGGGTAGCATCAAGATTAAACTTTGAAAACAAAAATAACAGTTTTTACCTATTCCTGGGATGTAGAAACTGGATTATTGCCCGACCTATATACAAGATTGAAATTACATGAAATTCAGTAGGAATTGCAATCATTCTTATTAACGTCATAGAGAAGTTGGAAAGTCAATGAGTTTTTACAGCAAGAATTAAGTGCATAAAAGTTTCTTAGATTCTCGATAAATAATTATTTCCTCTTAAGCTGTGCTTATGCTTTTACTTCACTATTTTTTCAACTTGCAGCTCCCAATAGTTTTTGTTTTAGGCAATGTTTTTTTCAAAAAGGTTCAAGTCAAAAAGGTTACCAACCCTTGTCCTAGACTGAAGGGACAAAATTCTCCTCTCTCTGGCAACCTTAAATGTCCGAAGTGAAAACAGTTCAGGCAGCCTGAACCCACTTTGTGTGAGCACAAAAGTTACTCTCTAATTGCATAACTGTTTATGTTTCATGTCTCAGTTCCTTGCTTTTGTATCATGAGCTGTTGATTTAGCAGACAATCAAACTCATTTAATTCACCTTAATTATGACTCAAGTTAAAAGGATTGTTGTTGAAATTTTGCATGTATTACATTGGGTGCTACTCTTCTGAGGCTGCCGCATATCGGATGGTTTTAGCTGTTCACTACGTTAAAATTGTAAACCTTTTTTTCAACTAGCATTTACAATTTTGCGGCAAGGAGAGGAGAGGGAATATGTTCCTCCAGCTTTGAGACAGCTGGCTGCAGAGGGCTTGAGGCTGACATTTATGACAAAATTGGCAAGTATGTTTCCCTGTCTGGTATGGACATATTTCAACCCGATTAGCAGAAAATTCAACACCAAAAAAAGTGTCATTCACATCATGAAGATGCAACAAGCAGATTTTGCTGTATATAGTACAGTGCTAATAAAAATGATAGTTACACTGACACTGCCATATCTGATAGGTAATGCATCAGGAATGAGAAACAAATGTTATCTAACATTAGTAAAATGACTATTGTTTTGATACCTTTTATCTTTCCCCAATTAAAATAGCTTACATTAGCCCTGTAGCAACCAACAAGGTAAGATTTTAAAATATACTTACCTGAATGCGAAGCTGGGAGCAGCAGGAGTTGGGATTGGTGGTAAGGAACAGAATTTATGGCGGGGACCGAAAACAATCGCTCGACTCTTCCTAACGTTCAGTTATAAGAAATCATATATCTCATCCTTGGCTCAATATCAGGGAGACACTCCGACAGAGATAACTCTGGGGTTGTGGGAACTGGTGAAGATAGGTGTTGTCAGCATATGCAAGAAAGCTAACCCCACGCCTATATCTTTGAGCAGTAGCTCATAGATTTAGAACAGCTCAAGGTATCAGCCAGCATTGGCTCAGTAGTAGCACTCTTGCTCCTGGGTCCGGAGATTGTGGGTTTAAGTCCTACCTCAGGGACTTGAGCATATAATTATTCTCATACTTCAGTGCATTTCCCCCTACACCCCAGATGGACCAAGCTTATAGAGTCGATAAAGAACATCCCAAATGCAGGAATAATGAAATCCTAGAGAAACATGAATGAAGAAGGCCATGCCTGACAAATGCATTGGACTTCTTTGAGGAAATAAGAGATCGAATGGATAGTATATTTAAATCTTACCAAAGCTTTTCACACAGGAGATTCACATCGTCATTATTATTGTTAGGCAAGGGTATTAAGGCTTATGAAAGCAAGGTGATTAGATGGGTTTAAGTTACAGATTAGCCATAATCTAACTGATTGGTGGAATAGCCTTGAGGAGCTGAATGGCCTACTCTTGTCACTACGTTCCTATATTTCTATTGCACAGAATACAGGGCACGTTTCTGGCATGGGCCAAAACTGACCGTCAGAAGAAGCCAAACCATACAGAAAATTGCATCAGTATGTAAGAAGGTGATTAGTATGGGTTTCTGGGGACGTTATTTTTAAATCATACATAAATGGAGACAGAGACAAAGTTTGTCGATAATACAAAACTGGGTGCCATGGGCTAAACATAATGGGGAACAAACAGACTGAACATGGAATGATTTGGATAAATTGAGGATTGGCACCAGGAGCAGATGCTGTTTAATGTGGAAAGTGCCAGGTGAAGAGACTGGAAGGAGAAAAAGCATGGAAGCACAAAGTGAAATTATTAGATTACAGGACACAGGAGAGATCTGGGAATATTGGCAGAAAGTGTGTTTCAATCTTCAATGCTACATAGAAGGCAAACAATATCACAGGTTTTCTTAGCCAGAAGCTCAGAGCATGAATCCCAGGGATTAGTAGGGAAGCTTGATTTCTGCACCCCCTTTTATTCCAACCTCTGTATATCATAATCTCCAAATGGTGCAGAACACAATGTATCCCGATGCACACTCAATCCTGCTCTCAACATGTCTTCTCTCACTGATTTACAATGGATTCAAAATCCTCATCATGACTGACAAATACTCCCAACAGTCTCTCTCTCTCTCTTTGCAATCTTTTCCTGGGTTATGCTTCTCCTGCATCTTTCACTCCTGACTGGCCTTTTGTGCTTCCCTTACACCCCTCCCCCACAACACCATCGCACTATTGGTGACAAAACCTTCACTGATTCAATCCCACATGGAATACTATATACAATTCTGGTTACTGCATTACAGTGGGGAAATTCTGACCTTGGAGAGTGTAGAGGAGTGCAACTAAATTGATACTGGAGATTAGGAGCCCAATCTGCAAAGAGAACCTAAGAAAGCTGCATAGATTTACCTCAGAGAAAAATTGGCTCAAGGACATGCTATCAACGTTTTCAAGATGCTATAGCATACAAATAAACTGAACCCTAATAAATTATTTCACAAAACCATAAACATTTTGTACTTTTGGAGCTCAGTGGGTTTTCTTCTAATCCTGCACCTCCCTAAAATTCAGATTCTCAATTGTAATTGATGTTTGTGGCATTTCATCCATGTTACCAAAACTTTACCAGCAGTTCTGCCAATACTAGCAGTGAGTGTAATTGGAACCAAAATCTTCCCTGTGCTAAGCACCACTGGATCAGACAGAAGCACAGCTGAGCTACCTTCAAGGCAGGTTCAGGCAATTCGATTTAAGAAAATAAAACACAGAAACAAAACAAAGACAAGTCAAAACATCAATAGTGTTATGAAGTTTGCATTAGAACAGAGCCACTGTTTCGCAGGTCCTTTCTGATCAACACACTTGCAAATTAAAGTACTCACAATGTGCATTAAAAAATGCCTTTAACGTAGTAAAATGTCCCAAGGTCTTCATAGAAGCGTTATCAAACAAAATTTGATACCGAGTCACATAAGGAGATATTAGGCCAGATAAATAAAAGCTTGGTCAAAAGGTAGCCTTTAAGGAGTGTTTCAAAAGGAGGAAAGAGAGGCAGAGAGGCTGAAAGGTTTAGGATGGGAATTCTGGAACTTTGGGCCTTGACAGCAGAAGGCACGGCCGCCAATAGTGGAACAATTAAATTCGGGGATGCGCAAGAGATGAGAATTGGATCAATACTAAATTAATAACTTTTAAAGGCCTAAACAGAGAAACTTTTTCCCCAATCTATGTAAGCCCCAAGAATAATAAATATCAATCCTAAAAATAAGTATTTTAGTTTATAAGCTCACTTCATTCATTTGTTGTTGACATCATTCTGCTATATTTGTTATATTTAGATAATAGTTTATAGATAGACTGGGCTGCCCCTGTGGAGCTATACTATGTTAGGCTTGTTAATATGTCTATTACTGACTCAGTCAAGGGCACATATTGAACATACACTTCCACCAGCATTTTGAAGCATATCTGTGATCGTTCTCATCAAATTCCTTATTTTCAGTCATTCTCAACAATCACTTCCACTACAAGAGTCTGAAGAATGTTCTTTTTAAATGTGCTTTTTCATCTAACAGTTTGCTGAGTTTATTGTTACTGAATAATAAAAGATCTAACAGAAAATGCATATCATTATAGAAACACTTAAATCCACTTATGAGAACTTATAATATTGTAGAAGGGTCAGTAATGTGATGTACTAGCGAATGATCAGATGAGTTCAGGACAACCAAGAATCTATGTTGTAATCACCATTCCCTGAAAACGTTGGCCAATAATCTTTGCTGTAAACACCTCTCGTCAGAATAAAAGCAAAATACTGCAGATGCTGGAAATCTGAAATAAAAACAAGAAATGCTGGAACCACTCAGCAGGTCTGGCAGCATCTGTGGAAAGAGAAGCAGAGTTAACGTTTCGGGTCAGTGACCCTTCTTCGGAACTAGCAAATATTAGAAATGTCAAAGGTTATAAGCAAGTGAGGCGGGGATGGGGCAAGAGATAACAAAAGGAGAAGATGTAGATTGGACAAGGCCACATAGCTGACCAAAAGGTCATGGAGCAAAGGAAAACAATAAACCTGTGCTTGTAAATGCAATCCCTGAAACAACCACAAGTAACCAGTGCTGTAAATACCACTCCCTGTAATACATTGAAATAACCTATGCCATAAACATCACCCTCCTGAATTAAAAAGACTCAGTGCTGTAAAAAGCACTTGGCAGAACAGTTAGAAATAAAGTATGCTGTAAACAACAGACACTCCCCCAAATAAGTCAGGAACATCCTGTGCTCCAAACGCCACTCCCACACCATAATGGCCACTATGTCATGCACCAGAACATAAGTTACATTCCCAGCAGCTGAAAGAATGGACCTTTGTGCTAATTTATTTCAAGTTAAAAAAAAATTAAAATGTATGAGCAGCAAAGAAATTTTGCACTACAATAAATAACATCACTACCATACTAAGCAAATCATCCTGCAAACTTTACTGATTAAGCTGTAAATTACATTCAAAGTTAATTTAAATAATACCAAGGCCACTTTAATTGTCAATGGCTGGGAACACAAGTCTTTTGTAGGCTATACTTATAAACAGCTATGAGCTGCTTTTCCTGTAGGGTGCGACAGGATTTTTTTCCCTTCACCTCTGAAACACGAGATGCTGTATTCAAAGTGTTGGCATGTATCGCAATGCACCATCTGGAAATCCACTCAGTAACTGGAAGAGACTCATCTGATACTTTTTGCTACAGTAATAAAATGAGCATGTATCTGCGTCATTTCTATAAAAGCTGCTAATACAGAGATATTTATTCCTAGTGGTAGGGTTCTGTAAACCATCAACAGAGGCAATATTGGCCATTTTACATTGTTTCACTTGGGCAATGAAATTTAATCTATGCTTTTATTGGAAATGTATGCAGGATCTATGGTATGGGCCAAACAATATTATAATGTTTAAAAACTTAACACAAAGTTTTCATGTCGCTAGTAAAATGGGAGAACAGCAGGCACAGTGAGGCACTTCATTTATGCATAAGAACAGCAATGCTGTAAAGTATAGGAAGCTGTATGAGAAACAGCCAGCTGACACTCAAGCACAGGTCTGAATGTGAGCAAAGCTAAAGAGCTACATTTTTATTTTGAATTCCCCCATCCACTTGCAGTTCTCCACAACTTGCATAAATGACCTATGATGAGTCATTAATGAGCAAAGACAATTTACCATGGGACCAAGATTTGGAGTAGGGATGAAACAGAAGAAGTGCCTATTAACACTTCCTACTGCTTTTGCTGCACTGTTTACTCACATCTATAAGGTAATGTTGGGGTGAGTTACTATGATGTGGAACGCACTGCCAGATAGGTTGGTGAAAGCAGATTCAAAAGTAACTTTCAAAAGGGAATTGGATAAATACCATGAAATTGAAACATTTGCAGGGCTTTGCGGGTAAGAGCAGTGGAAATGGGATTAATTGGATAGCTCTTTTAAAGAGGCAGCACAGGCACGATGGGCCAAATGTAATACTAGATTCTGTGGCCAGAATTTAATGTTGGGCGGCAGGCCCTACCCACCGGTTGAAAAGTCGGTGGTGAGCCCGCTTCCGCCGGGCCTGGGGAGCCATGCCAGGATTTTTTGCTCCCCAGGCCCTTAATGGGTCTTGGATGGGACTTCCATTTCCTTGAGGAAAATCAGTGGGCCTGCAACTCTTAGTCCCAGCAGTGCCACTGGGAGCCACCGGATGTTTTTGGGGCCTCACCGGGGACGATCGGCTGGGCCTCAGTGAGGTAAGGGATGGTCAGCTGGGGCGGGGGTGGGGGTATGTTTTGTGGGTTGGTGGTGGTTGGGGCTTCTGTGCAGCCCTCTGTGGGCACAGGGTGCCCAATTAGAAGGGCCACCCCACCCCCAGCCAGCAAGAAGACTACTGTGGGTAAAGTACCAGTGGTGACGAGAGGAGGCCATTAAATGGCAGTTAATTGGCCACTTAAAGACCTTGATTGGCCTGAGGTGGGCAGGTTGTTTCTCGCCACTGCTGTCACGCGTAAAATTGCAGCGGAGGTGCGAAGGCATCAGGAATGGCCCCCCACCTCCCAGTCAATCTTTCGCATCACCCGCCCCCTGCCCCCGCACACCCCCCAACCAGCCTGCTCGTTGGTGGGGGGGGGGGGCATAAAATTCTGGCCTGTGACTTTTCTGACTGTGCTCACAGTGTGGAGTCTCACCCAACATCCATGCATAATGGAAATTTAGGGATACCTAAATGCACAATTTTCCAATCATTAACTTAAGTGGTTTGAAAATCAGGCACAATGCACATGAATTTCCTATCAACATTGTAGTGGATGCTCCCCGCCAGAAATGCCAAATCAGGAAATTGTCTCCCTTTCATTAAACTGTACAGAGAACAATGAGGCACTTAGCATACAAGATTACTAGTACTGTTCAGTGTCAGGCAAATTTCCTGAAAGACATTCAGTAATTAAATCGGGAACATTTATCAGATTCTCATTTAGGACATGTTTCAGATTTGAGATGAGGAAACATTTCAAAATACTGACTGGTTGCACGTGGAGCTGTACTTGTGCAAGGCAAATATAGACCATTCATATTGTACTTGGCAGAACAAAATCCATTTGACCACAATGCCATTCCTCATTTGCTTGAATGATAAACTCCATTTTGCCTCAATTTAATAAAAATAATATGATTTATACAGTCATGGAAGTGTTTTTCTCTGTTTAAGAACTAAGGGGGGTCTGTGTGCCTTTAAGACTGAGAGTTGTTTGTCTCTCTGAAGACAGTGTGTGCGAGCTACAAGCCTGTTTCCTAAGCAACAGCAAGAGAGTACTGTATCAGTTTGACTGGACATAAAGACTGGCTAGAACAAGTTTGATCTTGCAGACCAATGAAGCGTGCTCTCCTTGAAGGAAGGATCTCGTCTCTGTCAGCAGAAAATCTACATTGGCCTACAGGTTGTGTTTCACCTAAAGAGGAAACAACCCCGGAAAGGAATCTTTGCATTGTTAGAGGTAACAAATTCCTTTTTACTTGCAGTCTGAGAAATCATTGCTTCAGGAGTGACTTTCTGTTGTCTTTTGTGTTTCTGGGAGTTCTGGAAACTCAGGAAAGTTTCTAATGATAGACTGCCAATTCAAAATCTAAATAGACCTGTTGTTATACTCCATGTTGAAAGATCTGTGTGATGCCTACTGCAGCCGAAATGCCTTGAATGACTATCCATACAGATTGTTCATCAACTTGCCTGGAGACTTTGAGTGGCATCTGACTATTTGACTGTGGTACAACTCATTGATCTGGGAACATAACCCACCAGGACATACAACCCAGATATTAATTTATTCCTAAGAAACAGCTCTGATTTCAAACATCATTTTTAAAACCAGTTAACTGTTGGGTTTTTGAATTTGTGTGTGTGTGCATGACGGTTAGGAGGAATAAGAAGTTATAAAGTCTTTTTACACATAGATTTATCTTATTATTGTTTAAGATTTAGCTTATTAATAAATATTTAATTAGTTGTTGTTTAAAGATACCTGGTTTGGTGCATTTTATTCAGGGGGGTTAATAAAATGTTTAATTTGGCTAATTTCTGGTAGGTGGCAAACTTTAATAATATGCTGTGACCTGTGGAGTAACGGGACTGAATTGATAGTGCATTACTCCCGCCTTGGTCGTAACAATACGTTGTATACACAGCGGAACCCTATTATCTGGAACACAGCAAATGGAACTGAAATCAACTCATTTGTCATGTTGTCGCTATGAAGAAAATCTGTCAGAACCAATTTCAACTCTGCACAATAAGAGGGAATGGGTGCTTGACGAAGTGTGGCCATCCCTACCATACAAATGCCTAAATTAGCCATATCCCTATAAACTAGCACCAGCTGCAGAAAGATCTTTGCCTTGGGTGCGTGTGCGAAGTCTCCTTATTATCAACTCCATGTTGACACTAATTGTGTTCACACATCAGTAACTTTAGTAATTACAAAGTCAACAAGATACCCTGCATGCTTGCCAGGATAAAAGAAAAGGAAATTGGAAGAAGTCAAAACAGCACCAATGTTTTGCGGCTGTTCATGAAGAACTCTGGGCAATAAAAACAGGCCCATTGAAATAAAACAGGCACTTCTCAGATGGATGTTACCATGAAACAGCATTTAAACAAAATCAGGCAGACAAGGCAACTTTTGTTTTAACTGGCCATGAACTTGAGTAGGGAAAATGAACTTGTTGATGATGGTAAAAAAGAATCAGGGGATCCCTGCCAAAACTGATAGTGTTCGGAATGTTCTGGAGATAAGCATGTATCTAAACACAGCAACTTGTGCTTTCCCTGTAATGTCAAGATTTCTCTGATGCAGATCAAATGCATCTCCTGATATACTGATGTGATTATACTATTGTGATCACATCCTTCTGGTTGATGAAGCTGTACAAGTCAGCACATGGTAAATTTGAATTTTTGATTAGATGATGACAGATTAACATTGAAGCTCTCTGAAATTCTGCTGGCCGATAACTTTCCACTTCTCAGGACCGGGGAAGTAATTCTATGAATACATGTTGTTTATCTAATGATTGACTGTGTTATTTGTTTGCCAGGTTACAAAGCTGCCCTATCAAAGTGGCAGGATAATCATTTTAATGGATGTTTGTAAACAGACATTCAAAATGACGTTACTGATGACGCCTATGAAAATAGTGGTGGCTGTTAAAATATTGTTTCTATTTACTTTTGTGAAAACATTCTGCATTCTGAAAGAATTGCACTGCAATAGTTCACACTACAGTAGATACTGCATCAGAAACTTTCCAGAGGGATGGGGGGAGTGAATGGCAGCCAATGAAAAAGTCCGTTCTTGCATAAAATGTCCCTAAAAGGGTGACGTGCTCTTTTGAGAAGATTTTTCCTTAATTTAAAAGGAGCACAGGTTGCCCAAAGGATACACAAAAAAAAGCTTTCAAAAAATATATAAATCATGCACTACATCATTCGAGGATAACTGACACAATGAAATGGATGATTACACAGATGAGACTGGTTGGGATGTTTATTGATTAGTCAATCTTGCAATGTCAATAAGGATGATTAAAATTGTTGGTATGAGAGCTGCAGTAAAAGATTAAACTCTGTTGCTAAGCAATCCAGCTCAAAGGTACACAGCTGATGACTCAACTAGTTAATGTTCTATTTTGAAAGAACAACAACTTCAATTAATGAGAAATTCTAATCATTTAGATACTTTTAATTAAAGGGGCAGAGTCTTCATGTGTGAACTGTTTCAGGAAACTATATTTTTGTTTGGGCAGTGAGAACAGACAGAACAGCTGTGCATTATTTGTCACAATAATGTCATGTTCAAGAGATAGTTGGCATTGTTTTCAGAAGATTTAATTCATTGTGTTGTTGATTTGAAGCCAATGAAACAGAAGTTGCCAAACTTTTTTTTTAAATGTGAAAACAGTGGCAGTTTATTGGTCCAAGATGCTAACAATTGCACTACACTTTTAAAATGACTTTCTTAAACAACTAATCATATTAGGGAATGCCAACAGATAAAAGCTGAGACTTTAAACAAGCACAAATATATTAGCCCATTTAGTCTTATTTAAAAATGTCAGAGTGTTGTTATACTTTTGGTTTCAGTAGTGGCTGTGGCACGGTCGTGAATACAACCGCACTGCTTACCAATTCAGACCTGCTACAGCACAGGGTGAATTTCCTCAGCAAAATTATTGAAGCAGTATTAATACATGTCGAGAAAAGAAGTTACTATGAAGTTATCATAAGGGAAAAGGTGGAAAACACATCTGTTGAAGGTTTTAAAAATTAAGATCTAAACCAGCAGGATAAACATTACTTTATATTTCCTCTTTAAAAAATTCTCCAGAACAGCATTCATTTGTTTTATGGTTGGCTCTCTGTATTTATGATTTGACTACTGACGTATCTTGAACACTTTAATATAATAGACATACCTTGCTGAATTAAAGTCAGCAGCTGCTGCCTTGCAATCATCCTGCTCACCCTGTATGGTGACCGGCGTTGTGACTGATCCAGCCTCAGGTACATATCCTGGCCCTGAGGTGACAGGGAACTCAGATAGACACAGCCTGAGCTTGGTGATAAAGGTAGTTCCTTGAACATATCTGCAACAATGCTCACTAGAGTAGAAGCTCTCTTCACCTCACAAGTAACAGGCTGAGCTAGTGGTGAGGAGGAGAGGTGATACTGTTGAACTGTGAAAAGTTGAAGCATACTTTAGAAAAGGGGAGTAGCTACAAGTCAGAATTCCTACTCTTATGTCACATGACTGGGAGGAACCAGTGAACTGAGAGGATGTGAAAGCACCATTTGATAACAAACTAAAATAATCTTGTATGTAAGTGTTTGTAATCTTAAACTGTACTGGAGAAAAATATAACTGCCAACCACATACCCCAGAGCTGACGAAGCACTGAGAAACTATAGAGGGATTTGAAAGTACTCTGAGTGGGTTAGGCCACCTCAGGGAATGCTTTAACACTGGAAACAACATTCTCATCAGCATAACACAATGGAACTAAATGAGGGACTTAACTTTAGTATTAAATAGAAACACCGACATTCACCTATTATAAATTTGTTATTTGTCTAGTGTATCGGGCAATTAATTTTGTGGAGTTATTTAAAATAGCTAAATGTTTGCAAACCTCTATTTTTAGATGGAACGCAGAGGGAGTATTATTTTCAAATAGTGATACAGTTGCAACATGATAGCACAATAATGTTACAGACTAATGCAGAATCATAACTGGTATTACTCATACATAACTAAAGCAAGAATAAATTGGTGAGCATGCCATGCCGATGAATAATGCATGCTGGAATTTTTCTAACAAAAACATTCTTTCAGCAAACTGTCATCCTGGACCATGGATCTAAACTACTAGAGGATGCGTGAGTGTACTAAATTAATTACAATCAGCGTTGTGCTGGAGGGTAGTGCAGTGATAGGTAACAACAGGCTTGCAAAGGAATTCAGGGTGGCTCATTTTATATTCTCTCTTAGGCATCTCCACACCCATCTGTTTTGAGAAAACAAGGTCTGAGAATGACTGACTGCAAGGAAATAAACAATTGGTATCTTATGCAAAGAAGACACGACAGAATTCTTACTGCAGAAGAACTTATCCTCCTTTCATATCCTGATTTTCATTGTTTTTTCTTTTTTAATTGGATTGGAAGGACAGACAATACACAAGCATTTACTACTTTTGAGGCACTGAACTACGCACAAATTTACATAGAAAATACACATTTTTGTTCTTTGTTTTTCCTGTTGTCATGCAGACCCCCCCCCCCCACCTGCCAAGAATATTAATTTTGCCATATAGAAACACAGAAAATAGGAGCACGGGTAGGCCATTCGGCCCTTTGAGCCTGCTCTGCCATTCATTATGATCATGTCTGATCATCCAACTCAGTAACCTGTTCCCACTTTCCCCCCATACCCTTTGATCCCTTTCACCCCAAGAGCTATATCTAACTCCTTCTTGAAAACATGCAATGTTTTGTCCTCAACTGCTTTCTGTGGTAGCGAATTCCACAGGCTCACCACTCTCTGGGTGAAGAAATTTCTCCTCATCTCAGTCCTGAAAGGTTTACCTGTATCCTTAGACTATGACCCCTGATTCTGGACTCCCCCACCATCAGGAACATCCTTCCTGTATCTACCCTGTCAAGTCCTGTTAGAATTTTATAGGTTTCTATGAGATCCCCCCTCACTCTTCTGAACTCTAACGAATATAACCCTAACCGACTCAATCTCTCCTCATACGTCAGTTCTGCCACCCCAGGAATCAGTATAGAAAGTATATGAACATTGATTTTAAACTGTTGCTGGAGCGAGGAAATGACTTGTTAATCAGCCATGGCTGGAAAAAAACATTTGCATACTAACAGACAGTGCTTGGAGAGACAAAGGGGCTATTCTCTGCTCCTATTTAACCTACAATGAACTTTGAGCACCAGGTATTGTGTGTAAGAAGAGACATTCCAAGGTCGGCTAAGACAAGAGAATCCACAAACAGAAGTGGTCAGACCAGCTAGTCACATGACTAACCTGCTTGGCAACCTGGGTTTTTCTGATTTGTACAAAGAGTTTGAACTGGAGAAAGACTGTTTGCTCCTGGAGTGAGGAGACCTCTCCTGTCTGCTCCCATCTCTTTATCACATGCCTCTGGACCCACTGAGGACTTATGAACCGCTAGAGAGAAAAATCTCCTATATCAAACAAGGTTTAAGAGCAAACTGCCCTTGAGATAAGTGGTGGTGAGCTGCAGTCCATGTGGGGTAAGTACACCCACAGTGTTGTTAGGGAATTCCTGGATTTTGACCCAGTGACATTGAAGGAATGGCAATATAGTTCCAAATCAGAATGGTGTGATGGTTAGAGGGGAACTTGCAGGTGGTGGTGTTCCCATGTGTCTGCTGCCCTTTTCCTTCTAGCTGGTAGAGATCACTGATGTGGAAGGTGCTGTCGAAGGAGCCTTGGTAAGTTGCTGCAGTGCATCTTGTAGATGGTACACACTGCCGCCACTGTTCGTCAGCTGTGGAGGGAGTGAATGTTTAATCTGGTGGATGGGGTGCCAATCAAGTGGGCTGCTTTGTCTTAGATACTCACCACTTATCAGCGCAAGCCTGAATGTTGTCCAGGTCTTGCTGCATGTGGGCACAGACTGCTTCAGTATCTGAGGAGTTGCGAATGGGACTGAACACTATGCAATCATCAACGAACATCTGCACTTCTGAGCTTATGTTGCAGGAAAGGTCATTGATGAAGCAGGTGAATATGGGTGGGCATGAGAAATTCCTGCAGCGATGTCCTGAGGCTGAGATGATTGTCCTCCAACAACCACAACCATTTTCCTTTGTGCTAGGTCTGACTCCAACCAGTGATGAATTTTCCCCCTGATTCCCATTGATTTCAATTTTGCTAGGGCTCCTTGATGCCACACTCAGTCAAATGCTGCCTTGATGTCAATGATAATCACTCTCACCTCACAATCGGAATTAAACTCCTTTGCCAATGTTTGGACCAAGGCTGTAATGAGGTTTGGAGCCGAGTAGCCCTCATGGAAGTGGCTGATATGGATCATCCACTCAGTACTTTTAGCTGAAGATGATAACAAATGCTTCAGCCTTGTTTCTCTCTTCTTCTTCTTTGGCCTCCTTGTCTCGAGAGACAATGGGTAAGCGCCTGGAGGTGGTCAGTGGTTTGTGAAGCAGCGCCTGGAGTGGCTATAAAGGCCAATTCTAGAGTGACAGACTCTTCCACAGGTGCTGCAGATAAAATTGGTTGTTGGGGCTGTTACACAGTTGGCTCTCCCCTTGCGCTTCTGTCTTTTTTCCTGCCAACAGCTAAGTCTCTTCGACTCACTCCTCTTTAGCCCCGTCTTTATGGCTGCCCGCCAGCTCTAGCGATCGCTGGCAACTGACTCCTAGAACTTGTGATCAATATCACAGGACTTCATGTCGCGTTTGCAGACGTCTTTAAAGCGGAGACATGGACGGCCGGTGGGTCTGATACCAGTGGCGAGCTCGCTGTACAATGTGTCCTTGGGGATCCTGCCATCTTCCATGCTGCTCACATGGCCAAGCCATGTCAAGCGTCGCTGGCTCAGTAGGGTGTATATTCTGGGGATGTTGGCCACCTCGAGGATTTCTGCATTGGCGATATGGTCCTGCATCTGATGCCAAGGATTCTCCGGAGGCAGCGAAGATGGAATGAATTGAGACATCGCTCTTGGCTGACATACGTTGTCCAGGCCTCGCTGCCATAGAGTAAGGTACTGAGGACACAGGCTTGATACACTCGGACTATTGTGTTCCATGTCAGTGCGCCATTTTCCCACACTCTCTTGGCCAGTCTGGACATAGCAGTGGACGCCTTTCCCATGCGCTTGTTGATTTCTGCATCGAGAGACAGGTTACTGGTGATAGTTGAGCCTAGGTAGGTGAACTCTTGAACCACTTCCAGAGCATGGTCGCCGATATTGATGGTTGGAGCATTTCTGATGTCCCGTCCCATGATGTTCGTTTTCTTGAGGCTGATGGTTAGGCCAAATTGGTTGCAGACAGCTGCAATCCTGTCGATGAGTCTCTGCAGACACTCTTCAGTGTGAGATGCTAAAGCAGCATCGTCAGCAAAGAGGAGTTCCCTGATGAGGACCTTCCATTCTTTGGTGTTCAATCTTAGACGGGCAAGGTTGAACAACCTGCCATCTGTTCTTGTGTAGAGGAAAATTCCTTCTTCTGAAGACTTGAACGCATGTGAGAGCAGCAGTGAGAAGAAGATCCCAAACAGTGTAGGTGCGAGAACACAGCCCTGTTTCATGCCACTCAGGATAGGAAAGGGGTCTGATGAGGTGCCACTATGCTGAATTGTGCCTTTCATATTGTCATGGAATGAGGTGATGATACTTAGTAGATTTGGTGGACATCCGATCTTTGCTAGTAATTTGAAGACACCATGTCTGCTGACGAGGTCAAGGGCTTTTGTTTCTCTCACAGATGTGATAATCAGAAGGAGGTTTCCTTGCCCATGTTTGACCTGATGCCACGAGACGTCATCAGATTCAGAGTCAATGTTGAGGACTCCCAGGGTTCCCTCCTGACTGTATACCACTATGGCACCATCTAGTGATGGAGGAGTCTGGGACATTGGCTGTAAGATATGATTCGGTGAGTATAACTATGTCAGGCTTTTGTTTGACTGGTCTGTGGGACAGCTCTGCCAATTTTGGCAAAAGCCCCCATGTTAGTGAGGGAGTCTTTGCAGGGTCGACTGGGCAGGATGTGCCTTTATAGTTTCCCATGCCAAGGTCGATGCCAAGAGATCCGTCTGGTTTTAGTTTTACTCATTTTCTGTAACGGTTTGATACAACTAAGTGGCTTGCTATGCCATTTCAGAGGGCATTGCTGTGGATTTGGGAGTCACATGTAGCCCTGACTAGGGTAAGGACAGCAAATTTCCTTCCCTGAAGGACATCAGTGAATCAGATAGGTTTTTATGACAATCCAGTAGTTTCATGATCATCATTACTGAGTCTAGCTTTTTATTCCAGATATATTAATGAATTGAGTTTAAATTTCTCAGCTGCTGTGGTGTGATTTGAATTCATTGGAGCATTAGTGCAGGCCTCTGGATCACTAGCCCAGTAGCATTACCACTATGCTACTGTTCCTGTTACTACCAGTTTTTGTGAACAGATATTGTTCAAAGTTACTTCCTACAGATAAAAAATTCCCTTCTGGACCTGTTGCTCCTGAGTGTGGTGCTTACAGCCAGTGGGCTAGCAGTAGACAAATGGAAGAGTTACATGGAAGTGTACAGAGCAAAATTTAAATAGAGCTTTCTGAACATATAAAAAGCCTTGTCCTATCAGGGAGCCATAGAGTCACAGTCATAGAGTTATACAGCACAGAAATAGGCCCTTTGGCCCACTGTGTCCATGCCGGCCTATCTATTCTAATTTTTTCCCCCAAAAATATACTTTATTCATAAAAATCTGCAAAAAAATACATTACAAAACAGTTCAAAACAGCACCAAGTTGACATTCCAGAAAGTGCAAGGGAAATCAGTTTTCTTCAATACAGGGGTGAGTTGCCTCACAACCCTTCCATTCCATTTTACATGCCATGTACATTTTACAGCAAACCCATATTTGGTGTATACAGCCCAAGGGGTTTTCCATGGGTCCAGCCCCTCAGTTCACTATGGCGGGAGGATGTTACACTGTGGTCTTTCCCCATTGAGCCTTTGCGGTAGCTGCCCCAAGCTTTAGTGTGTCCCTCAGCACGTAGTCCTGGACCTTGCACCTAACTATTCTAATCCCATTTTCCAGCACTTGGCCCGTAGCCCTGCTACATAACAGTCCCTGACAGTGTGGGTGCTGCATGGATGGGCTACCACATGTTACATATGTCGGCAGCCTATCTGTTTCATTAATTTTCTATCCCTGCCTCAAGATAGTCCCTGTGGAAATGCACCTGAGAAAGTTGACTCTCATTTTCCTTTCAGTGCTGTATCTCTAATCGTGGTGACTCAGCTTTATGAATGATCCATCAACAATGCAAGACAGCAAGTAGCCTGCAGCTGCAGGTAAAACAGCCCATCACTCTAGCATCCTCTGAGCCCCACATAATTAGCACATGAAAAGCTATGCGTGACTATGTATGAGGCTGAAGTAGCTTCCATTTGGCTTATTACAGTGTGCTACCTGCATAAGTGACAAATACAGAATAACTTTAACCTAAGCTGCCCAATAAGAACAATACAGGTTTGGGTCAGATGCCCACTTTAATAACTGCTTAATTTTACTCTCCATAGAAGTCAGAGTATATAATAGGCCTCCAGCCTGAACCTGCTGGTTTCCTTCTCTATGGCTTAAGCTAAAATTACCCCATAGAACCAAAAAGTTAATAAAAGTACAACGTGATAATCTGCAGCCACTTAGCAGAAACACCCAGAAGACTTTGATTTACTGTTGCTATTCAGGCTTGGATGTGATGCCACTCATGATGAAACAGCCTACCAACTCCCACTTTCTGAGTTCACAAATAACTAACAACTCCCTTTAAATTTTACTATTGCCACTTGGGGCAGGTATTGAATGTTTACCAGCATGCATGGAATTGAACCCCACCATCAGACAATGCTTACAGAAGAGCGAGTTGTGGAGCTGTTAAGGTAAGAACTAAAATTGAATTTTAAAAAGAATTATGGAACAGATTTTCTGTTATGGGTACGGGTTCTGCCGCCATGATTTGGATGTGCAGCAGCTAGTAAATGATGTAATGTTTTGTCAGCTCCCCAGTGCACTCGCTCATTGCCTGTGCAAAAGCTTCATTAAAATATTATCATGCAAATGGTTTCCTGTTCAATTGCCTGATTTTTACCCAAGTATTCTGCTGTGTGCTTAGTTTACCCATTTAAAATAGGTGTTAAAAACCTATAGCATTCTGACCTTTCAAGGAGTGTTGAACTGCTTCTCTATTCTTGTGGTTTTTGATGGCAGAAGAGAAGAATGAAAGAATACATGTCAAGGTGGGGGGTGGGGGGTTCATGTGAACACAGAATTTGCCTACAGCCGCCCTACCCACTGACCAAAACAGAGACCCACATGCAGCTATCTAGGATTATCAAAACAGAACTGACCCACAGGCTAAGATTCACCGTGAAGGCAGCAATGAAGCTCTATCATCAGTTGCAAGATTGTTTTATATATTCATTCATTCACAGGATCTGGGCGTCACTGGCAAGTCCAGCAGTTGTTGCCCATCCCTAATTGCCCTCGAGGTGGTGGTGGTGACAACTGAGTAGTTTCCTAGGCCATTTCAGAGGGCAGTTATCAACCAGATTGTTGTGGGTCTGGAGTCACATGTGGGCCAGACCAGGTAAGGACAGCAGATTTCCTTCCCTCAAGGACATTTGTGAACCAGATGGGTTTTTATGACAATCCAGTAGATTCGTGGGTGCTTTTTATGATCGCTTTTTATTGCAGATTTATTTAATTAGCTGAATTTAAATTTCTAACTGCCATGGTCGGATCACAGTTCCAAATTATTGGTCCAGACCTCTGAAATGCTGGTCCTGTAAAATAACCACTACGCTACCATACCCAACAATCCACACCAAACGGCCAACATGGTTAGGGACTGTCAAGGTCACAACCATCCTCAACTTCTATACCTCCAGCTTTTTCCAGTCCACTCCAAGGTACATCAGTATCATCAGTCAGTCTGCAATGTGCAGATGCATCAAACAGATCACTGATGTTTCGTTCACCAGGGCAAACACTTTCAGTGTTTTCTCATGGAAGAGCAACAGCAGGATGAGAGATCAATACAATTCTTCCTGCATACAGGAGTTTCCAAAGTCCAGAAGGTTATTGACAGCACTCGTAACCATCCCAGCCCTGAGAAACAATGCCATGCTGTTAATATACCATAAGGGCTTTCATTCCAACAACAGTTGGGTGATCAATGACCAACAACACAAGATCATGCAGGTAAATGTCAATTTTATAGATATTAGTCATGGTTCTCTTTTATTAAATCAACCATATGTGCTTGGGTTCTTTGAAGGACACAAAGAAAGCAGATTTGGGAATTGAGGCTACGTTCTCACACCCTGGCTTATAACACCATGGTGAAACCTAGAGTCAGAAACTGAGTACAAATACAGAAAGTTCCATGTACCTACAAGGAGGTCACTGAACAAGCTATTGGCATTTTGAAATAGCACTTCAGATGTCAAGATCGTTTTTCTATATAGCCCTGATAGTATCTCCAGATCCTAATTGTCTGCTGCATGTTCAATAAATTTATAATCTAATGAGGCTTCATGGATGACACTACCTCTATGGATGTCACTGTATGAACACCATCACCATCAGCAGTATGCTAGCCCTTATAGAGGAGACATTCACATAAGTGCCTGAGGTAGTCTTTTTCACTAGCAGACCGGTTTGCAAGTGGGTTATTCAGACTCAATACACCATCCTCAAATTTTTCTTTTGTACTGCATCAACTACCATGGAAGCCCGTCTTTGCATTTGCTACAATTCTTATTCTGCAACTACAGGAAGAAACTCTTCATTGGCTGTAAAAGCACTTTGGGATGTCAGAGGTCATGTAAGATTCTATATAAATACAAGTCCTTTTTTCATTCTTTGGGTAAAGCCAACCCAATTTATTTCTCTATCAGTGTTCCGTGCGTTTTATACTCGTGACTCCCTTCGGTATGTTGTGTGTCTTCTAGCTTCCACTCCATTACCAAGTGTTAACTTGGCCCAGTGGTAAGACACTTGTCTCTAAGTCAGAAGGTAATGGATTCTAGCCCCATTCTACTGACTTGTGCATGTGGTCTAGGTGGATACTTCAGCGTAGTCTGACGAAGTGCTGCATTCTTAGAGGTTTGAATGAGAATGAAACTTGCAAGGGACATCAAAATCAATAAGAAGAAATTTTATAGTTACATAAAGGGAAAACGGGTGGTCAAGAGCAATGTAGGTCCACTAAAAGCTGAAACTGGAGATATTATCATTGATAACGGGGAGATGGCAGACATGTTGAACAATTACTTTGCCTCAGTATTTACAGTTGAAAAGGAGGATAACTTGCTGGAAGTCCCGAAGAAATTAATAGCCGATAGGGGACAGGGACTTAATACAATTAACGTAAGTAAATCATCAGTAACAAGAAAATTAATGGAACTAAAGAGTGAGAAATCCCCAGGACCTGACGGTTTCCATCCGAGGGTGTTAAAGGAAGTAGGCGAGCACATTGTAGATGCCCTAACTATAGTCTTTCAGAGTTCCCTAGATTCAGGAGTGGTCCCTCTGGATTGGAAAGTTGCAAATGTCACTCCACTTTTTAAGAAGGGTGAAAGGGGGAACCAAGGAAATTACAGACCAGTTAGACTGACATCTGTGGTGGGCAAGTTGCTGGAGTCTATAATCAAGGATAGGGTGACTGAACACCTGGAAAAATTTCAGTTAATCAGGGACAGCCAGCATGGATTCATGACAGGAAGGTCATGCCTGACAAATCACACTGAATTTTTTGAAGAGGTGACTAAGGTAGTGGACAGGGGAGTGTCTATGGATTTATTTATATGGACTTCCAGAAGGCACTTGATAAAGTCACACATAAGAGACTGTTTACGAAGGTAGTAGCCCATGGAGTTGAGGGCAAATTATTGACATGGTTAGAAAGTTGGTTGCGTGGTTGGCGACAGAGAGTACTTAATGGGTAGGTACTCCGATTGGCAGGATGTAACTAGTGGTGTCCTGCAGGGATCTGTGTTGAGGTCTCAATTATTCACACTATTCATTAACGACTTGGATGATGGCATAGTAAGTCATATATCCAAATTGCTGATGATACAAAGTTAGGCGGCATTGTAGACAGTCTAGATAATAGCATAAAATTGCAGAGAGATATTGACAGACTAGGTGAGTGGGCAAAACTGTGGCAGATGAATTTCAACGTGGGCAAGTGTGAGGTTATCCATTTTGGACCAAAAAAGGATACAGCAGGGTACTTTCTAAATGGGAAGAGGTTCAGTACAGTGGATGTCCAAAGAGACTTGGGCATTCAGGTGCATAGATCTTTAAAATGCAACGAGCAAGTGCAGAAAATAATCAAAAAGGATAATGGAATGCTCGCCTTTATATCTAGAGGATAGGAGTATAAAGACACAGAGCTTACGCTGCAGCTGTACAAAACCCTGGTTAGACCCCATTTAGAGTACTGTGAGCAGTTCTGGGCACCACACCTTAGGAAGGATATATTGGCCTTGGAGGGAGTACAATGTAGATTTACAAGAATGATACCTGGGCTACAGGGGTTAAGTTACGAGGAGAGATTACACAAATTAGGCCTGTTTTCGCTAGAATTTAGAAGATTAAGGGGTGATCTGATTGAAGTCTTCAAGATATTAACAGGAAAAGACAGGCTAGATAAAGATAAACTATTTCCACTGGTTGGAGATTCTAAAACTAGGGGACATAGTCTAAAAATTAGGACCAGACCATTCAGGAGAGATGTTAGGAAGCACTTCTTCACGCAAAGGGTGGTAGAGGTTTGGAATTCGCTCCCACAAACAGCAGTTGAAGCTAGATAGATAGATTTTTGTTAAGCAAAGATATTAAGGGATATGGGCCAAAGGCAGGGATATGGAGTTAGGCTGTGGATCAGCCATGATCTCATTGAATGGCGGGACAGGCTCAAGGGGCTGAATGGCCTACTCCTGTTCCTATCTTCCTGTGTTCCTATGAGATGTTAAACCAATATCTATTCAAGTAGAATTAAAAGACCCCAGAAGAAGAATAGTAAAATTCTCCCGCTGTCCTTGCCAACAGTTAAACCTCAGTCACCACCTCCAAAAATAGATTTATTTCATTGCTGGCTGTGGAAACCTGCTGTGCGCAAATTGGCTGCTGCATTCCCCTACAAATCAAGAGTCACTACATTACAAAAACAACTCATTGGCTCTGAAGTGTTTTGGGATACTAAGGATGTGAAAGATGCCATATAAATGCAAGTTGATTCTTCTTTTACATTCCTTCTAGCTACATCCCCAAAGGAAGATGTAGCGTAGATGGCTGGCTGCTGTTTAAATACGGCATATTCTTGGGATTGAGGGAGCCATGTACCTCTTTTTGTTGGGTCACAGGTTGGCCTTGCCACAGCTTCCACCACATCCGCTGCTGTGGCGACTGCTTACTTCTACCCACATGCTGGCATATCTATTGTAATTTGAGATATGGAAATAGATGGGCTGATGAGGATGCATCTCTGAGAGAAATGCCAACTCTAGACATACTGGGCACTCCCTTAGTTTACTCCCTGGGCAGTAACATCTGATCCCACAGCATGTTGAAGCTGGAGAAGAGAGTCCCTTGGATATTGGAGCCCAACACCTATATGCAGCAATATGAGGTACTCCCCGAGCAAAGAACCCTGCTGTTGGGTGCTCTGCTCTATATGCCTCTGGAGTTGCCACATACTCTGTGGTGGACTGTAGTTCATACGTGGTCATGTATGTGTGCAACATTATGGGTAGTGGACTCCCTCACACTTGCTACCAGAGCTTGCAAGGTGTTTTGTGCAATCTCAAATAATTGCATAAAGGTTTGGGGGTCAGATATTAACCTATGTTTAAATGCAGGACATTCTAGGATCTACAACTGAGGAAGGAAGCAGGATGTGAGCTGGCTCTCCAGCTAGCATGATTCTACTTCTCCACTGGCATTGCTACACACTGCTGCCCTCTTATGCTCTGTGATACACCTGCTGCACCCTCCTCAAACTGACTACCAAAACTCCTCAGATAGGATATACTCATGTTAGTGCTTGCAATGGGTGTAATGAGTATTATGAGGTGCTGACTTCTTGTGCAGTGATTAGACTGGGAGCTGATTCTTGGGGGACATTGCAAAGACAGAAGAGGAACAAATGTAAGAATGCTGGCTGCATGGCATCCCTCTATTACTGAAGGGAAGGGTATCTACTTTGTCACATGGGGTTATAACTGAGTGTATATCTGAATAACAGCAAGTTTGTATCAGGAAAAGAAAGAACAAAAGATAGTTCTGGCCATTTGATTGCAGGATAGCTGAAGCTTCAGCTTCTCCACTCCCTGAATGCTCTTAGTCCAAAAGGTTTACAAAGTTGCCTCCTCAAAGATATTCAAGGCCCTCCACCACTTCTCATCTCCTTCAGTCTCTCATGTGTCATATGCACCTTCAAGCAGAGAAGTACTATTTCGATTTTGGAAGTGTCAGGAGCACATAAAATTTCATACATCAGCCCATGATGTGTGAATACTTCAATAAGCAGCTAGATTCTGTTAGAAGGATTTGTTGTGTGATGTCCATTTAAGAAGTCAGCGTGCCAAGAATTTCAGTAATAAGTTGCAGATGTGATTGGGGCCCTGCTAAAGTAGAGGTTTGTATGTAAGCATTCAAAGGCTCGAATGTAGTCTGAGTGCTATGTGTGAGGCAGCAAACAATGTGTAACATGGTGTGTAGAAACACTTGCATAGTATGCCTATATATGTTATATCTTTGCTGACGATGCTGCTTTAACATCTCACACTGAAGAGTGCCTGCAGAGTCTCATCGACAGGTTTGCGGCTGCCTGCAATGAATTTGGCCTAACCATCAGCCTCAAGAAAATGAACATCATGGGGCAGGACGTCAGAAATGCTCCATCCATCAATATTGGCGACCACGCTCTGGAAGTGGTTCAGGAGTTCACCTACCTAGGCTCAACTATCACTAGTAACCTGTCTCTAGATGCAGAAATCAATAAGCACATGGGAAAGGCTTCCACTGCTATGTCCAGACTGGCCAAGAGAGTGTGGGAAAATGGCGCACTGACACGGAACACAAAAGTCCAAGTGTATCAGGCCTGTGTCCTCAGTACCTTGCTCTATGGCAGCGAGGCCTGGACAACGTATGTCAGCCAAGAGTGACGTCTCAATTCATTCCATCTTCGCTGCCTCCGGAGAATACTTGACATCAGGTAGCAGGACCGTATCTCCAACACAGAAGTCCTCGAGGCGGCCAACATCCCCAGCTTATACACACTACTGAGTCAGCGGCGCTTGAGATGGCTTGGCCATGTGAGCCACATGGAAGATGGCAGGATCCCCAAAGACACATTGTACAGCGAGCTCGCCACTGGTATCAGACCCACCGGCCGTCCATGTCTCCGCTTTAAAGACGTCTGCAAACGCGACATGAAATCCTGCGACATTGATCACAAGTCGTGGGAGTCAGTTGCCAGCGTCCGCCAAAGCTGGCGGGCAGCCATAAAGGCGGAGCTAAAGTGTGGCGAGTCGAAGAGACTTAGTAGTTGGCAGGAAAAAAGACAGAGGTGCAAAGGGCGAGCCAACTGTGTAACAGCCCCGACAAACAAATTTCTCTGCAGCACCTGTGGAAGAGTCTGTCACTCTAGAATTGGCCTTTATAGCCACTCCAGGCGCTGCTTCACAAACCACTGACCACCTCCAGGCGCCTATCCATTGTCTCTCGAGATAAGGAGGCCAAAGAAGAAGATATGTTATATTCACCGATGAGAAAATATTATCTATTAATGCTGAGTTTCCAGCAAGTAATTCACCAAAACAGGCAGTTTTCTGATTGATTTCATCAAGTCTAATGATTTCTTATGAATTAGATGCTACCTCCTCTGGATGTAGACTATACAGATATGTTGTGCCACCTCCTACCAGGCACTCTGTCTGACTCAGTTTGAGAAGGGTGCCCTGGAATGAAAAACAGCGCAACCTTTTGTTTTTCCCACTTTTTGCAACAGCTATCTTTGTAAACCTGGGCACTGTCTTCACTATCACTCCTCCATGATAATGATAGAACACAGACAAGATACAACAACCTCTCCACCACATTTGCCTGAAAAAAAGACAGTCATGGTATATGGCTGCAGCGGAACCAGATGCGCTGCTCAGAATCAGAAAACTGCCCGTTTTGGTGAATTACGTGCTGGAAACTCAGTATTAATAGATAATGTGGGCCAACTTGGGAACATTCATTGTGGTTGGCTCTGCTTTACTTTGACAGGTTTCAACTCTCACTGCACAACCTGTCACAATCCTGGACCATCATCAAAAATCTATCCTAATGTTTATTAATGACATTATTATGGCTGTAATTTAAGAGTGAGTTTCCTTAAAGCTTCAGTACCTCTTGAAAGACAGAAATGCAAACTGAATCTCTTTAATAAAAATGTGAAATCTGGAGGCTCGATTCTGTCTCTTTGTTGTGTACATATCTAGTTAATTGACAACATGTAACACCTACACACATTCTTTACTGTATTGGAACTATTAGCAATCACTATAATGTTGATAACGCTCCATTAGCAAAAAAAAAATACTATATCATTATGCATTCTTCCGAATATTAAACAAGTGTATTCTCAATGCACTGTCGATATTACAGATTAAAGCCACAAATTTAGTTGAAGCACATGTGAAGCATAGTTCTACATACTTGAAGGGAACAAAGTTAAGCTACTGAGGCTAGGTATTATAACACATATTAGTAACAGTGCCTTTGGTGTTTTGGGCGTTTTAGTTTCTTGCGTTTCACTTGGTGGAAATAAGCTCGAGATATACTTGGGTGAGCTGAGAAACTGGAAGGCTGTTTATTAACTAATTGGCTAACAAATCCTTCATGCACGCCCAGAGCCCCACCGCCTCCACACGCTGCCCTCGAGGCAGCTGTGGTAGAGAACAGATCATCGCCCACCTCCTTCTGGAAGGTGCCTTCACAAAGCTGGTCTGGAAAGACATGCTGTGGTTTTGTCCAGGTTCAGCCAGAGCATCTCTGTAACGCAGGACTCAGTGCTCTACAGGCTGTTCCCAGGGACGCACACCAAGATAAACATCAACTACTATTGGAGGACCATCAACTCCATTAAAGACACTCTTTGGCCTGCCCGAAACTTGCTGGTCTTCCAATGCAAAAGAATTGTTGACAACCGAGTAGGCGGTGGCGCAGTGGTATTATCACTGGAATGGTAACCCAGAGACCCAGGGTATTTCTCTGGGGACATAGGTTCGAATCCCACCACAGCAGAAGGTGGAATTTGAATTTAATTAATAAATTAATTAATAATAAATTAGTTAATAAATCTGGAATTAAAAGCTAGTCTAATGATGGCTATGAAACCATTGTCGATTGTTGTAAAAACCCATCTGGTTCACTAATGTCCTTCAGGGAAGGAAATCTGCTGTCCTTACCTGGTCTGGCCTACATGTGACTCCAGACCCACGGCAATGTGGTTAACTCTTACATGCCCTCTGAAATGGCCTAGCAAGCCACTCAGTTGTACCGAACCGCTACAAAGTCAATAAAAAGGAATGAAACTGGACGGACCACCCGGCATCGACCTAGGCACCGGTAACGACAACGGCAAACCCAGCCCTGTCGACCCTGCAAAGTCATCCTTACTAACATCTGGGGGCTTGTGCCAAAGTTGGGAGAGCTGTCCCACAGACTAGTCAAGCAACAGCCTGACATAGTCATACTCACGGAATCATACCTTACAGACAATGTCCCTGACACTGCCATCACCATCCCTGGGTATGTCCTGCCCCAGCGGCAGGACAGACCCACCAGAGGTGGTGGCACAGTGGTAGACAGTAGGGAGGGAGTTGCCCTGGGAGTCCTCAACATCGATTCCTGACCCCATGAAGTCTCATGGCATCAGGTCAAACATGGGCAAGATAACCGCCTACTGATTACCACCTACCGCCCTCCCTCAGTGATGACTCAGTACTCCCCCATGTTGAACACCACTTGGAGGAAGCACTGAGGGTGGCAAGGGCACAAAATGTACTCTGGGTGGGGGACCTCGATGTCCATCACCAAAAGTGGCTCGGTAGCACAACTACTGACCGAGCTGGCCGAGTCCTAAAGGCCATAGCTGCTAGACTGGGTCTGCGGCAGGTGATGGGGGAACCAACAAGAGGGAAGAACGTACTTGACCTCGTCCTCACCAATCTGCCTGCCGCAGATGCTTCTGTCCATGACAGTATTGGTAGGAGTGACCACCACACAGTCCTTGTGGAGACGAAGTCCCGCCTTCACATTGAGGATACCGTCCATCGTGTGGTGTGGCACTATCACCGTGCTAAATGGGATAGATTTCGAACAGATCTAGCAATGCAAAACTGGGCATCCATGAGGCGCTGTGGGCCATCAGCAGCAGCAGAATTGTACTCAACCACAATCTGTAACCTCATGGCTGGGCATATCCCCCACTCTACCATTACCATCAAGCCAGGAGACCAACCTTGGTTCAATGAAGAGTGCAGGAGGGCATGCCAGGAGCAGCACCAGGCATACCTCAAAATGAGGTGTCAACCTGGTGAAGCTACAACACAGGACTACTTGCATGCCAAACTGCGTAAGCAGCATGCGATAGACAGAGCTAAGCGATCCCATAGCCAATGGATCAGATCTAAGCTCTGCAGTCCTGCCACATCCAGCCGTGAATGGTGGTGGACAATTAAACAACTAACTGGAGGAGGTGGCTCCACAAATATCCCCATCCTCAATGAAGGGGGAGCCCAGCACATCAGTGAGAAAGATAAGGCTGAAGCATTTGCAACAATCTTCAGCGAGAAGTGCCGAGTTGATGATCCATCTCGGCCTCCTCCTGAAGTCCCCAGCATCACAGATGCCAGACTTCAGCCAATTCGATTCACTCCGCGTGATATCAAGAAATGACTGAAGGCACTGGATACTGCAAAAGCTATGGGCCCTGACAATATTCCGGCAATAGTACTTAAGACGTGTGCTCCAGAACTTGCCGCGCCCCTAGCCAAGCTGTTCCAGTACAGCTACAACACTGGTATCTACCCTGCAATGTGGAAAATTGCCCAGGTATGTCCTGTACACAAAAAGCAGGACAAGTCCAACCCGGCCAACTACCGCCCCATCAGCCTACTCTCAATCATCAGTAAAGTGATGGAAGGTGTCATCAATAGTGCCATCAAGCGGCACTTGCTTAGCAATAACCTGCTCAGTGACGCTCAGTTTGGGTTCTGCCAGGGCCACTCAGCTCTTGACCTCATTACAGCCTTGGTTCAAATATGGACAAAAGAGCTGAACTCAAGAGATGAGGTGAGAGTGACTGCCCTTGACATCAAGACAGCATTTGACCGAGTATGGCATCAAGGAGCCCTAGCAAAACTGAGGTCAATGGGAATCAGGGGGAAAACCCTCCGCTGGCTGGAGTCATACCTAGCACAAAGGAAGATGGTTGTGGTTGTTGGAGGTCAATCATCTGAGCTCCAGGACATCACTGCAGGAGTTCCTCAGGGTAGTGTCCTCGGCCCAACCACCTTCAGCTGCTTCATCAATGACCTTCCTTCAATCATAAGGTCAGAAGTGGGGATGTTCGCTGATGATTGCACAATGTTCAGCACCATTCGTGACTCCACAGATACTGAAGCAGTCTGTGTAGAAATGCAGCAAGACCTGGACAATATCCAGGCTTGGGCTGATATCCCCAGGGAATCTATGTGTGGAGCCAGAGGAAATGGGCGAGGTGCTAAATGAGTACTTTGCATCAGTATTCATCAAAGAGAAGGACTTGGTGGATGATGAGCCCAGGGAAGGGAGTGCAGATAGTCTCAGTCATCTCATTATCAAAAAGGAGGAGGTGTTGGGTGTCTTGCAAAGCATTAAGGTAGATAAGTCCCCAGGGCCTGATGGGATCTACCCTAGAATACTGAGGGAGGCAAGGGAGGAAATTGCTGGGGCCTTGACAGAAATCTTTGCATCCTCATTGGCTGCAGGTGAGGTCCCAGAGGACTGGAGAATAGCCAATGTTGTTCCTTTGTTTAAGAAGGGTGGCAAGGATAATCCAGGAAATTTTAGGCCGGTGAGCCTTACGTCAGTGGTAGGGAAATTATTAGAGAGGATTATTCGGGACAGGATTTACTCCCATTTGGAAACAAACGAACTTATTAGCGAGAGACAGCATGGTTTTGTGAAGGGGAGGTCGTGTCTTACTAATTTGATTGAGGTTTTTGAGGAAGTGACGAAGATGATTGATGAAGGAAGGGCAGTGGATGTTATCTATATGGACTTTAGTAAAGCCTTTGACAAGGTACCTCATGGCAGACTGGTACAAAAGGTGAAGTCGCACGGGATCAGAGGTGAGCTGGCAAGATGGATACAGAACTGGCTCGGTCATAGAAGACAGAGGGTATCAGTGGATGGGTGTTTTTCTAAATGGAGGGAGGTGACTAGTGGTGTTCCGCAGGGATCAGTGCTGGGACCTTTGCTGTTTATATAAATATAAATGATTTGGAGGAAAATGTAGCTGGTCTGATTAGTAAGTTTGCGGACGATACAAAGGTTGGTGGAGTTGCAGATAATGATGAGGATTGTCAGAGGATACAGCAGGATATAGATCGGTTCGAGACTTGGGCGGAGAAATGGCAGATGGAGTTTAATCCGGACAAATGTGAGGTAATGCATTTTGGAGGGTCTAATGTAGGTGGGAGGTATACAGTAAATGGCAGAACCCTTACGAGTATTGACAGGAAGAGAGATCTGGGCGTACAGGTCCACAGGTCACTGAAAGTGGCAATGCAGGTGGATAAGGTAGTCAAGAAGGCATACGACATGCTTGCCTTCATCGGTCGGGGCATAGAGTATAAAAATTGGCAAGTCATATTGCAGCTGTACAGAATCTTAATTAGGCCACATTTAGAATATTGCGGCAATTCTGGTCGCCACACTACCAGAAGGACATGGAGGCTTTGGAGAGGGTACAGAGGAGGTTTACCAGGATGTTGCCTGGTCTGGAGGGCATTAGCTATGAGGAGAGGTTGGAAAAACTCGGATTGTTTTCACTGGAACGACGGAGGTGGAGGGGCGACATGATAGAGGTTTACAAAGTTATGGGCGGCATGGACAGAGTGGATAGTCAGAAGCTTTTTCCCAGGGTGGAAGAGTCAGTTACTAGGGGACATAGGTTTAAGGTGTGAGGGGCAAAGTTTAGAGGGGATGTGCGAGGCAAGTTTTTTACACAGAGGGTGGTGAGTGCCTGGAACTTGCTGCCAGGGAAGGTGGTGGAAGCAGGTACGATAGCGACGTTTAAGAGACATCTTGACAAATACATGAATAGGAAGGGAATAGAGGGATATGGGCCCCGGAAGTGCAGAAGGTGTTAGTTTAGGCAGGCATCAAGATCGGCGCAGGCTTGGAGGGCCGAATGGCCTGTTCCTGTGCTGTACTGTTCTTTGTTCTTTGATAAGTGGCAAGTAACATTTGTGCACCACAAGTGCCAGGCAATGACCATCTCCAACAAGAGAGAATCTAACCATCTCCCCTTGACATTCAATGGCATTACCATTGCTGAATCCCCCACTATCCACATCCTAGAGGCTACCACTGACCAGAAACTGAACTGGAGTAGCCATACAAGAGCAGGTCAGAGGCTAAGAATCTTGCGGCGAGTAACTCACCTCCTGACTCCCCAAAGCCTGTCCACCATCTACAAGGCACAAGTCAGGAGTGTGATGGAATACTCTCCACTTGCCTGGATGGGTGCAGCTCCAACAACACTCAAGAAGCTTGACACCATCCAGGACAAAGCAGCCCGCTTGATTGGCACCCCATCTACAAACATTCACTCCCACCACCACCGACGCACAGTGGCAGCAGTGTGTACCATCTACAAGATGCACTGCAGCAATGCACCAAGGCTTCTTAGACAGCACCTTCCAAACCCATGACCTCTACCAACTAGAAGGACAAGGGCAGCAAATACAAGGGAACACCACCACCTGCAAGTTCCCCTCCAAGTCACACACCATCCTGACTTGGAACTATATCGCCGTTCCTTCACTGTCGCTGGGTCAAAATCCTGGAACTCCCTTCCTAACAGCACTGTGGGTGTACCTACCCCACATGGACTGCAGCGGTTCAAGAAGGCAGTTCACCACCACCTTCTCAAGGGCAATTAGGGATGGGCAATAAATGCTGGCCTGGCCAGTGACGCCCACATCCCATGAATCAATTTTTAAAAAAGTTGCGGACTGGCACATTCCAAGGTCCTGGATTCCATGCTAAGGGACGCCGTAAAGCTTGGGGCAGCCACTGCAAAAACTCAAAGGGGAAAGGCCACTATGTAAGGCCCTCCTGGCATGGTATACCAATGGGCTGGAACCCATATAAAACCCATCGGGCTGTATGCACCAGAGAATGTTTGACATGTAATGTAAATGTACATTGTAAATATAATGTGTAATGGCAAATGTAGCGAGGCACCTCATGTACTGTATTGAAAGAAACTGGTCTCTATTGCACTTTGTGTAATATAAAATTCAAACTGTTATGTAATGTATTTTTACAAATTTTATAAATTATATTTTTAGAAAAAAAACTAATTGGGCAGCTTTTGAGTTCTTCTTGCTGATTCAAATGTTGTAAAACCACAGCATGTACTGCCCTCCTCTTTGCTTTGTAAATCATAGAATCATAAAGTGATATTGCACAGAAGTAGGCCATTTGACCAATCAGTATTTATCAAATTCCCTTTCGCAAGTTATTATTGAATTTGCTCCCACTACCCTTTCAGGCAGCGCATTCTAGATCATGAAAACTGGCTGTCACCCTGGTTCTTTTGCCAATTACTTTGAATCTGTAATTTCTGCTTACTGAACCTCCTGCCACTGGAAACAGTTTTTCTTATTTACTCTATCAAACCCTTCATGATTCTGAACACCTCTATCAAATCTTCCCTTAACCTTTTCTGTTATAAGGAGAACAGCCCCAGCTTCTCTAGTATCTCCACGTAAAAGTCTTGCATACCTGGCATCATTCTAGTAAATCTCCTCCACAACCTCTTCAAAGCCTTGGCAACCTGAAACATTTAGAATTAGGATTTAGATTTTGTTGGGCTCCTGCTGTTCTTCCAGACTCTTGCAAAACTAGAATGTTTGGATGTACAATTTCATGATGGCTAAATTTGATATTCTCCTGGATTGGTCATGTACGGTTATCAATGGAAGAAAACAAACAGCAAGACTAGAACCTATGACACTTTTTGGGTGAAATTTTGTGCCCGTAAACATGAAGCATATTAGTGTTGAAACAGATGTATAACCTTGAGTTGGAAACAGAATATTGGCTGCACCATGTCAGTGTTAGGTTGAGAACCTCAAAGGTTACTCTTTCTCTGTCCCAAAAATGATCCCAAATCATAAATTCAGAAGGGTACCAACTATTGCACCAGAGTGAACTTTTCCATTTCTCATACTAGCAATACTTTGCTAGTGGCCTCTTCAAGCGAGATTTCAAGTTTAGTATCAAATTAGAAACAATTTTCTGCAGCGACCTCTCAGAACTGAGTTAAGGATTAAAGCTGTGAAAACTCAGACCCCTTGTAGGAACAAACATGTCCATTATTCTAGGCCGGATTGAAACGCAGTTCCCATAGGTGACAGGTCAGTGCCCAATCCACAATGTCACCTAGCTAAAGTAATTGGCAAAAGAACCAGGGTGACAGCCAGTTTTCATGATCTAGAATGCGCTGCCTGAAAGGGTAGTGGGAGCAAATTCAATAATAACTTGCGAAAGGGAATTTGATAAATACTGATTGGTCAAATGGCCTACTTCTGTGCAATATCACTCATACTGTCTTAACAAGACCTGGACACAGATTAATGTTCATTGTACAACTTGTTATAAATCACAAACGCTGAATCCACTTACATTGAAATACTGACAAGAAACATAAAGAATGAAATTCCTCCTTAGCGAAAAAACATGAGAATGCCCCTTCACTGTCTGGGCAGTAATTCTGATCCCCTCACCTCTCTGCTGTAGAACCTGCCTGACCATCATCCCGTTGATTTCAGTGGGATGAGAATGAGGTGTGTTCTACAACTGTGAAGATGACATTTATCCATGTTTCAAAGATGTGCTTTTGCATACATTTGTTATTGGGTTGTGAATTACAGAGAAAAACAGGCAGTTGGCCACTTTATGGCAAAAAAACGGTGGAATTTTCCAGATTTAGTCCCTGCCTGAACAGCGGGACTATTTGCAAGTCGGAACCTAAATGGTAAAAAAGCAGGCTTTGCGAGGTTCTTTAACTGTGCCATGGCATTAGAATCCTGCCTCTGAGTTCCCCAACCAATCAGGGTGGTGACACGTCAATTCTGTCAAAGGAAGGATTTCGAATTAAAGGGACCATGGCATGGGTTACAATGGCTCAGCAGCAATTGCATTTTTGAGTCTGCAGCAATCACAAGAATGGAAAGGAGATCTGGGAAGACTGCTCCCCGAGACTTTCACTCTTACCTGGAGCCCTGCTGTGGGATCTTTCCCAAGATGAGAGCAAGAGGAGAACATCTCCAACTAAGCTGGCTGTGGTTGTAGAAGTGGCTGTAGAAGTCAGTAGAAGATGTGTGGTCCCTCCAGCCTGGAAACAGTGCACCAAGAGGATCCAGGAACCCAAGAGGGCATGACAGGTGAGTGGCACAACATTTTCAGGTGCCATGCCCCACATTCTGACTTTACCAAAGTTCTCCTGCATAGCACTCCTCAGGACAACACACGCTGCAGCTGCACTCATTCCTCTCTCTGCAGGCACCTCACATCCCCATCCGACAAGTCAGCATTCATCCTCATCCTATTGCCCTCTCACATCCATGCTTCACAATCACCCTCCAAAATGTTATTCTTCCCTCCTCTCCATACAAGCCATTATGAACACTCACACCGCTCTGCCTTCTTTCTTCGCAGGAGAAGAGAGCACACAATTTGGCAACAGACAGAGACCTGGGTGCGGTGGCACCTTATTGGCCACTGGCAATGCGTGCCTACTTGCTCCACTGCGAAGGAGATCTTGTTCCAGGAGGCTGAAAATGTCAGCAGTCCTTGAGACACTGTTCAGAGAGCTTATCCACTGCCTATAGACCCTATGTTAGGGGTCTTGCCTCCTTCCAGCTGGATCTTGGTGTCCATCCCCTCTGCCCTAAGCAGCAACATGCAGTTGAGGAGAAGGTAGCTGGCGCTGCTGCTGGTATTGTTGATGTTGCTTCTCCTCTTGTCCCTCATCAGAGGTGCAAGGTGGAGCTGCACATGCTGCTCCCATGTCATGATGAAGGCTGGCAGCAGGGAAGTGCAGCTGAAGGTCAGTGAAGTGCTAAACAGGTAAAGTGCCTTCCTAGAGGTTGGCAGTCACCTGTCCAGCAGGGATAGCACTCTCTCAGAAAAGAAGTGCTTTGAACACCAGCTTCTCACCTGGCCAAGGATGGAGCTCTTCAGTTTCACTGATCAGAGCCTTTCCAGTTTATCTGTTTCACTGAAGAAGCCCTTCCCAATGGGCACTCAGTGACCCTTGGGAGTTGCTGACAGGTCAGCAAACAGGTGTCCTGACTGGAAAATCCAGAACTGAGAGTTGAAATAGTACGTCATTGAATTTTTAAGATAGATCCAATGGGGTTCCCCACTCGTCTTCAACCCCAGAGAAGCCAGGAAGAGGACGGGACAATATTGTTATCCCAACCCAATGTTACTTTTAAAGGATTTAACTCCATGCATGTACACATACCTGCCTCCCCTTGCCTGGGAAAATTCTCCTCCAGTGTTGCCGCCATGTGCATTAAAATTGAGAAAACACCCAAATCCAATCCAGGCAGCACTGGGAAATATGCAGAGGATTTATATCAAGATCTTTGTAAACATCACCTCTATAACTTATACATGGAATATAAGCTATAAAATAAAATGTATTAGAATCAAGCATTTAAGATTAGTCGGCCATTTGGAAGCTACCATTCAAGCCACTTTCATCTGAAGAAACCCAGCCTAACACCCCTTTCTAGAAAATTAACCAGCTACACAAATTAACTGCAACAACTTAAGCTGTGCACAAGATAAATCATTTATTAAAATGCAATGGGCCAAATGGCCTCCTTCTGTTTTGTAATGACTCTATGACTCCAATTCTCCTGATCTATTTCAGGACTGGATTATATTAAGCACCAGTGACCTGCAATAAGGTCCAATAAGGTCAGTTTCTTCAGATTTTATTTAACCATCAGAGACCTTTCTGTCTACCTCTGTAATTAGCTAATGAATTAAAGTTTAAATTAAATTAAAAATTGGGCAAAAATAAGAAGGAAAGTTGAAAAAGACGATGACGTATTTTATAATGTTACTGAAATTAAAATATTTTTATAGTTAATTATCACCTCAGGTACATAAAATAGCTGTCAATCAATATATCTTGCTGCCAGCAAAACTAATACATTTTACAAGCAACAATCATACCACACACTGTTGCAAAACACATCTTTGCTGAACCAACAACAAGAATTGCATTTATAGTGCACCTTCAACATAGTAAAATGTCCCACAGCGTTTCACAAGAGCATCAGACAAGAATTGACACTGAGTCACAAAGCGATTAGGACAGTTTGGTCACAGGGGTAGGTTTTGAGTAACTTAAAGGAGGGCAGAGTGGTAAGAGGTGTTGAGATTTAGGGAGGGAATTCTAGAGCTTAAGACTTAGATACTTGAAGGTGCAGTCATCAACTGTACAAGAAGCCAGACTGAAAGAAATGCAGAGAACGCCACCAAGGAGACAAACTGATGAACCTCAATAATTTCTCTTCGCTTTTAACCAGTTTGCTTGGCCCTCAGCTATTGCAGTACCAGCAGCCTGACAGATGAAACATCCACCTGAGAAGACAGATGGGGCCTCAGTTTGATGTAAAAGATCCCATGCCCCTATTTAAAAGAAGAGTAGAGGAGTTATCCCTGGTGTCCTGGCCAATATTTATCTCTCAATCAACGCCATTAAAAAAAAAACAGATTATCTGGTCATGATCATATTACTATTTGTGGGAGCTTGCTGTGTCTAAGTTGGCTTCCTACATTACAACAGTAAATACACTTCAAAAGTACTTCATTGGCCGTAAAGCGCTTTGAGACATCCAGTGGTAATGAAAGTCGCTACATAAATGCAAGTCTTTTTTTTTGACAGCTTCATAGAAACAGAAGTAGGTGATTCAGTCCCTCAAGCCTGTTCCACCATTCAATTAGATCAAGGCTGATGGCTGTGCTTCAACTCCATTTACCCACCTTTGCCCCAAATCCAATGATACTCTTACCTAACAAAAATCTATCAATCCCAGTATTGAAATTTTCAATTGACCCAGCGTCCATAATCTTTTGGGCAGAGAGGTTTGAAAAAGTGCTCCATGATTTCATTCAAATTATAAGATTCTGCCCCCACCAAAGGAAATAGGTTCTCTGCATCTACACTATCAAATCCCTTTATCACTTTGAAGAGTTCATTATGTCACGTTTCAACCTTCTAAACTCAAGGAACTGCAAACTAAGTTCTTGCAACCTGTCCTCATTATTTAACCATTCAAGTCCTGGTACCAGCCTAAGAGGACAAAAAGGAGAAGCTAAAGGCTGGACCCATCAATGCCCCTTCATCTGGAAGCATTTTGAAATTGGAAGGTATTGGATATGAACCTATTTCATGGTGCTGACATTGACAGAATCTTCCTGACATAGAAAATAATTGAGGGTTCCAAGCCCGCTGGTACCTGCCATCCGCACCATGTCGCAATCTTACGGTAGCTGGTCAATTAACAGGTGCCTTCCAATTAAGGGTGTCGGGCGGGACTGCGATGCAGGATACCCAGTGAGAGGGCCCACAGCATTGGACGGACAGCAACCACACTGAGAGAAATGGGCACTGCTGAGGCAGGTAGGTGAGCATGAGGATGCCTCAAAATGGATGTGCTCTCTGATGGCTGTGAAACACTTACAAAAACAGGTCCGGAGATATTAAAATCATCAGTGTGGAGTGGGAACCACTCCGGACCTGTTCTTGTAAGTGTTTCGCAGCCATCATGTGGGAACCACTCCACAGGAATGATTGCGGCCGCAGATGTGCCTGTGTCAGTCTTGCGGCTCCGTCATTGGGGTGTTGAGAAGAGGCTCTGATGGAACTCCAACCTGCTGCCAGGAGGCCGCTTCCATGCAGTTTATGGGCTCCGGACTCAGCAGGGTGCCCGTCCAACACCAGGAAAGTTCAGTCGGTGAAGGATAATTTCCCTTAATTGGGACCTTAATTGGATCGATTGGCTGCTCGCTGCTGATTCCTGTGGCAGCCGACCTCTGGGAAACTTTCCCAGAGGTGGAACGGCATCGGGGAGCTGTCCTGACAGGGTTTCATGGTTCCTTCCTGGCCACTCCGCCTCCAAAGCCACCTCCAAGGGGCTGGGAAGATTCCACCTTGGGAATCTGATCAACTGCTTCCGTCAAGTGTGTTCGAGAATTTGGAATAGTTAAGTTATTTTAAAACCCATCAATACCACTATGTGAATAAGTCCTTCAGCTGGTGTTTAGACATGTGAATCTCTGGTTATAATTCTAATGTTCTGGCATTAATACTGTAAACTGCAATGATAGAAAACATGATTTTTTTTGGTTAAATCAATCTTTAAGCATTGGCAGCAGAACCTTTTATTTCTTCCAGCTGTGTATTGTACAAATAGTTTGGGTTTGTTTCATATCTAATCTGATAACAAACTGAATGATATGAATGGAATATAGAAGAGCATCTTTGGTCTGCAGTCCCCCTAGTGGCCGAGAAAAAATTACAGTGTAATTTCACCGAGCTCTGCATTCTCACACGAGATATTCCTTTCAGTTTATTTGGCAGGCACCTTAACAAGATATACTGAGTTCTGAAAGTTGGGACTGAATAATATGGCTTCAATTTCATCAGAGGGATCATCTATATCACAAACCATAAGAGTGAAATGTTAGTGGTTTGTGGATCTCATCTAAAAGCAAGTTAAATTGCAGCCTTTTCCTAAACCCCTACCATTCGTTTACATAAATTATATATAATTTATAAATATAAGTTCAATAAAAGGGAAATAGTGCCAGTGTCAGTTTTTGCTTCTCACATCTCCCATTGTCAGAATGCCTTTTTAAATGAGATTACGCAGGTGAGACAGACGTAATGGTGGTTTACAGCTGAAGACTCTGTCTGAACACTGCAAAAACTAACTCTTCATGGCAAAGAAATGAAAAATAATTATGCAGCTGGGCCTCATTGCACAGCTGGCAACTTTATTTTTTGACATTAGGCCGAGAGTTGTCCTGTCAATGCTGTGGAAGTAGTATGGTGCTAAAGTATAAATGGTTTGTTATAATAAGAGTCTGACTCCATATGACTCTGCATATAGACTGGGACAATCAAATTGGCAACAATGGTCTAAAGATAAATTTGTAGAATGCTTTTGTGACAGTTTCTTGGAGCTATACATTGTAGAACCGACTAGAGATAAAGCTATCTTAGATCTTGTATTGTGTCATGAAGCAGGGTTAATAAGCAATGTCATAGTAAAAGATCCACTTGGAAATAGTGATCATTACACCACTGAATTTCATGTTAAGTTTGAAAGTGATACTTTTCAATCACAAACAAGAATCTTAAACTTAAACAAAGCCAATTACGAAGGTATGAGGGGAGAACTGCCTAAGGTTAATTGGGTAAATAGACTGGAAGGTATGGCGGTAAATGAACAGTGGGAAACGTTTAAAGAAACAATTCAAAGGGCTCAACAAAAGTACATTCTGTTCCAAAACAAAAACTTGTCCAGAAAGACCCATCTGTGGCTCACTCAGGAAGTTATTAGACTAAAAGAAGAGGCTTACAATGTTGCAAAAAATAGTAGCAAGTCTGAGGATTGGAAGTGTTTCAGAAACCAGCAAAGGGCCACCAAAAAAGTTGATAAATAGGGAAAAAATAGAATATGAGAAGTAAACTAGCCAGCAGTATAAGAACAGATTGTGAGAGCTTTTATAAGTACATAAAAAGGAATAGAGTAGCTAAAGCAGACATTGGTCCCTTAGAGGCAGAGACAGGAGAAATAATCATGGGAATTAGGAAATTGCAGAGGCATTGAACAAATATTTTGTGTCTGTCTTCACAGCTGAAGACACAAGTTCCATACCAGAAATAGGCAGTAACCTAGGAGCCAAAAAGAGCAAGGAAATTAAGGACATTGATATCAGCTGAGAAAAAGTATTGGAGAAACTTCAGGGACTAAAATCTGACAAGTCCCCAGGACCAAATGGCCTACATCCTAGGGTTCTAAAAGAGATAGCTGCAGAGATAGTGGCTGTGCTGGCTATGATTTTCTAGAATTCCTTTGATTCGGGAATGGTCCCGTCAGATTGGCAGTTGGCAAATAGTATGCCGCTTTTCAAGAAAGGAGGTAAAGAGAAAACAGCGAACTACAGGCCAGTTAGCCTAACATCAGTCGTTGGGAAAATGCTGCAAATTATTATTAAGGAAGTCTTAACATTGCACTTGGAAAATCATAGTATGATTAGAACAAGTCAGCATGGTTTTACTAAAGGGAGATCTTGTTTGACAAATTTATTAGAGTTTTTTGAGGATGTAACGAGTAGGGTAGATAAAGGGGAACCAGTAGATGTAGTATACCTGGATTTTCAAAAGGCATTTGATAAGGTGCCACATAAAAGATTAATAGGCAAGATAAGAGCTCATGGTGTTGGGAGTAATATATTCGCGCGGATAGAGGATTGGTTAACAGACAGGAAGCAGAGAGTGAGTACAAATGGGGCATTTTCAAGTTGGCAGGCAGTGAATAGTGGGGTGCCGCAAGGATCAGTGCTGGGGCCTCAGCTATTTACGCTCTATATTGATGTCTTGGATGAACAGACAGAGAGTAACACATCTAAGTATGCTGATGATACAAAGCTTGGTGGAAAGGTAAGCTGCGGGGAGGATGTAGAGAGGCTGCAAAGAGATATAGACAGGTTAAGCGAGTGGGCAACAAGATGGCAAATGGAATATAATGTAGGGAAGTGTGAGGTTGTTCACTTTGGCTGTAAAAATAGAAAAGCAGAATATTTTTTAAAAGGTGTGAAACTGGTAAGTACTGGTGTTCAGAGAGTCTTGGGGGTACTCATATAAGGAATGCACAAAGTTAACATGCAGGTGCAGCAGGCTATTGGGAAGGCAAATGGCATGTTGGCTTTTATTGCAAGGGGATTGGAGTACAGGAATAAAGAAGTCTTACTAAAATTGTACAGGGCTTTGGTGAGACCGCACCTGGAATACTGTGTTCAGAAAGGATATACCTGCATTGGAGACAATGCATCGAAGATTTACTAAATTGATCCTTGGGATGAGGGGGTTGTCCTTTGATGAGAGGCTGAGTAAATTGGGCCTATACTCTCTGGAATTTAGAAGAATGAGAGGTGATCTAATTGAGACATACAAGATTCTGAAAGGGCTTGACAGGGTAGAAGCTGAGAGATTGTTCCCACTGGTCAGGGAATCGAGAACACAGGGACACAGTCTCAGGATAAGGGGTCAATCATTCAGGACTGTGATGAGGAGAAATTACTTCACTCAAAGGGTTGTGAATCTTTGGAATTCTCTACCCCAGAGGGTTGTGGATGCTCCATTGTTGAATACATTTAAGGCTGGGATAGATAGATTTTTGTTCTCACAGGGAATCAAGGGATATGGGGTGCAGGCCGGAAAGTGGAATTGAAGCCCAAGATCAGCTATGATTGTACTGAATGGCGGAGCAGGCTCGATGGGCCAAATGGTCTACTGCTGCTCCTATTTCTTGTGTTCTTGTGTTATCAATAAAAAATTGCATTTATATAAGGCCTTTAAAATAGAATAGCATTTCCAGGAGCTTCACAGAAATGTAAAGAAAAATATGGACACAAAGCCAAAGAAAGGTATTTGCAGAGGTGACCAAAATCTTGTTGAAAGAGGCCGGTTTATGTTAAAGGAGGAGAGGCTGAGAGGTTTAGGGAGGGAATTTCATTGCATGTAGCTGAAGTGACTCCCACCAATGTTGAGGTGTGGAGAGGGGGAGTGCAGAACAAGCTGGAGTCAGGGGAATCATAGAATGGTTATAGCAAAGAATTGTTTGGGGGGGGAAGAGATGGCAAAGTGCTAGAAGAGGCTACAAAGATAGAGATGGTGGGATTAAAACAAAAGGATGAGAATCCCAAATTTGAGGCTTTGAGGGACTGAGCAAATGTCGATCAGCAAGGATAAAGTGATGGACAAGCAGGATTTGCTGCAGGATAGGATATAGAAACAGAATTTGAAATCACCACGAGTTTACAGGAGTATAGGAAGATGAGCAGGAAAATATTGGTGTGATCGTGCCTGGAGTTGACAAAGGCATTTATGTGAGTTTCAGCAGCAGATGGGCTGAGGTAGGGACAAAGACAGGTGAGTTGGAAGTTGGCAGTTTTTGTAATGGAGAGGATATAGTGTGGAAGCTCAGCTCAAGGTCAAACAGAACACTGAGGCTGTAAACGTTATCTTCAGCCTGAGATAGTGAGGGAAGGAGTCAAGAACAAGAGTTGACAGTTTATGGCAGAGGTCAAAGGCACACTTAGAATATTGCGTGCAATTCTGGTCGCCACACTACCAGAAGGACGTGGAGGCTTTGGAGAGGGTACAGAGGAGGTTTACCAGGATGTTGCCTGGTCTGGAGCGCATTAGCTATGAGGAGAGGTTGGAAAAACTCGGATTGTTTTCACTGGAACGAAGGAGGTGGAGGGGCGACATGATAGAGGTTTACAAAGTTATGAGAGGCATGGACAGAGTGGATAGTCAGAAGCTTTTTCCCAGGGTGGAAGAGTCAGTTACTAGGGGACATATGTTTAAGGTGCGAGGGGCAAAGTTTAGGGGGGATGTGCGAGGCAAGTTTTTTACATAGAGGGTGGTGAGTGCCTGGAACTTGCTGCCAGGGGAGGTGGTGGAAGCAGATACGATAGTGACGTTTAAGAGACATCTTGACAAATATATGAATAGGAAGGGAATAGAGGGATATGGGCCCCGGAAGTGCAGAAGGTGTTAGTTTCGGCAGGCATCAAGATCGGTGCAGGCTTGGAGGGCCGAATGGCCTGTTCCTGTGCTGTACTGTTCTTTGTTCTTTGTTCTAAACTGCAGCTCTGTCTGACAAGAAGTCTTGAATATCAGTCTATGGAACAAAGGGAATGCAGGGACTGTTCTGTGGAGAGGAGATTTACCAGAATGGTTCCAGGGATGGAGGATTTTAGTTCCAAGGTTGGGTTGGAGAAGCTGGTCGTGTTCTCCTTGGAGCAAAGGAGATTGAGACGAGATTTGATAGAGGTATACAAGATTATGACAGGTTTAGAGAAGGTAAACAAAGAAAAGCTGTTCCCTTTAGCTGATTGTACAAGAACTAGGGGACACAGATTTAAGATTTTGGGCAACAGATGCATGGGGGAGGGGAGGAAGAACTATTTTTACACAACAAGTTGTAATGACCAGGAACTCACTGCCAACAAAGGTCATGGACACAGAGATGATCAACTACTTTAAAAGGAAATTGGATGGTCACTTGATGAAAATAAACTTGCGTGGCTATGGAAATAGAATGGGGGAATGGGACTTCTTGAGTTCTACAGAAAGCCGGCATGGAGTCGATGGGCTGACTGGCCTCCTTTTGTGCTGTAATAACTCTATAGCCGGAATTTTGCCATTGTCGGCGGCTCAGAGTTTAGGGAAGCGGAAGCGGGTGCAGAACTCACTCCCGCTCCGTGCTTAGGTGCCGCCACTATTGCGCGCGAAGCAGCCAATTAGCGGCTCCGCAGTGTATTTCTGAATGAAAAGGGTGCGCGCGGACGGGAAGCTGAGCATCAGCGGGGGTGAGGCTAGAACCAGAAGAGGTTGCTGAAAGCCATTTAAAAGGGCTTTCAGCAACCTCTGTGTCTCTGAGAGGCTTACCTGCAGCAAGGAGGACGATGGGAGGATCAACTCCATATCACCAAAGGAAAAACTGCAGCCTGAGGGTGAAAGGTCTGGAGGAGGACTTAAAGTGCCCACCAATCCAACAACTGTAAATGAAACAGAAGCCCACCAGAATTGGCTGACGACAATGGAAGGGAGAAGCAGCCGCAAGGCCCCAAACTTCTCAGAGGACTCCTTGCATGTCCTCCTCTAGGCGGCTGAGGCAAGGCGGGAGGTCCTCTTCCCATCAGACAGAAGGAGGAGGCCTCCCCAGGTCAGCAAGAAGGTGTGGCTGGAGGTAGTGAAGGAGGTCAGCAGCCATGGAGTAGTGAGGAGGACACGACTCCAGTGCCGCAAGCGGGTCAATGACCTTCTGTGCTCTGCCAGGGTAAGGGGCATTCCGCAGTCACCGCAGGTTTTATTTGACAAGGGAGGGTCAATGGGTGCTGATGCTGCAAGGTCGAAGCTATCCATGTTCAGTGATTGGCTGCAGCCATGCCTTGGGCTGTATAATGCGCACATCTGTGATGCACAGTGGTCCAGATGTGTTCCATCCGTGCACGTCACTGGCACTGGTTTGAGATGCAGCATTCAGCCTAAGGGGTAAGTGGGTGAACTTTCAAGTCATGTGTCTTAACTATTTGCCTTGTGTCTTCACAGGAGAAGAGGGCACATAATGCCCGTGAGAGGGCCCGGGCCAGTGGCGGAGTGGCCAACCTTGCCTTTTTGACCAGATTGGAGGAGGATGCATTGGCACTAGCAGGAGAGGATGGAGGATCCGCAGTAGCTGATGGCTTGGCCGGTGCACCCGATCAAGAGGGTGAGTTCCCTAGAATGTCGAGGGGAGGGGGCAGGTGCGACGATTGGTTCAGGCACTAAAGGATGCTCTCAAACTTAAATTCACACACATGGGCCCACAATGCAGTCTATAACATGTCCTCCAGTCAGGAGTGCTGATCTTAACTGATCATTCTGATTTTCCCTGCAGGTGAAGCACAGCAGCGGCCAGGAAGCTTCTCCGGGGCTCATCCATCCACCTCTGAGGAGGAGGAGGAGGGACCTCAGAGGGTGCAGCGTCACATCCTCGCCCTGCACCAAGTGCCAGCTCAGAGACAGTCACCTTGGTTGGCATGCTTGTCACAACCTGGTGCCAGCACCACACAAGTGCCAGACCAGTTGCTAGAGGCAGTACCGGCCGATGCCTCTGACAATTAAAGGACTGTGGGAGGCCAGGCCAGTGCTGAGCCACATGCTCATGACGAGCCTCTGCTGACATCCATTCGGTGGGAGATGCTGCAAGTGCAGCATGCGGTGCATGGAGATCTGGGGGAGTTACCAGAGACATTGCATGCTCTGGCTCAGCCTTTTGAGATGTCCATCCAGGCCTTGAGTATCACACAGTCCCTGTCATCGGCCAAACAGGTTTCCTCCACTGACAGATTGGTGGCTGCGCTGGAGGGCCCAATCCTGGAGGCCATGCATAACCTCACAGAGAGAGTGAGTTCCACGGACCAGAGCATTAGAGATCTGTCTATGATGCTCAGGTGACATTTGAAAGCTGCTCATCCCTCTGAGGTCAGCAGAGAGGACCAATTGAGCCTCGAGAGGGCACAGGGCCAGCATCAGATTTCATATGGGGGCTCCTCTCAGGTCGCTCCTGCTGCATCCTGCAGTTCCTTGTCCCCTCTGCCAGTTACTTCAGAAACTCATACTCCCCAGGTGTCAGAGGGTATTCCTGAGAGTTCTCAGGGTCACCTTGAGAAGCCGCGGCCTACACGGCCTCAGGCATGCAGAAGGCGCCTGCAAAGTCATCCAGAGCAACGCGACAGCCTGATCAGCCACCTGCCTCTGTTGTGGCTGGCGGAGATTGATCGTCCACACACGTGAGCACTCGCAAACGTTTCAAAAAATCACATTAACAGCTCTCCGGGGTCACTGGTGCAATTTGTAAATATTTCTTTGATGTATAAACCTACTAAAATTTATTAAGTTTTTCACTTGGCATTTTCATACGTCATAAGTCAATGCTAATGTTGTAGGCGAGCTGGTTGATCTGCATGAGAAGGATAATTTGAGAGGTGACACACTCGGGCTGTGTGGTGTTTGATGGAAAGGTGGCCCGTATCAGCTGAGATTTCGCCCTGAAGGTGAGTGCCTCTCCCCTTCCAGTTCCTGCTAATGCCTCATCTCAGACTGCCATGTGAGTGCCTGGTTGCTGAGTCTCTGTTCAGGAGAAACGCCCGAGTATTAGAGCCTCCCGGGTCTCCCTTGCACTCAACTCCCCCAAACCTCCAGCTCCCTTCCACCTGCCCTCCCCCACCCCACCCCGGTCAGATGGCTGTGGCCCTCTTCCTCATCTGTATCGCCATCCTCGTCTGAGGATGCCTCGCGCTGAATTAGATCATCCTCCAAGGCCTCTCCCTTCACCATCACCAGGTTATGTAAGGCGCAGCAGATGACAATAATTCTAGATACCTTTGATGGCGAGTACTGGAGGGCTCCACCTAAACGATCGAGCCACCTAAATCTCATTTTGAGAAGACCTATTCATCTGTTCTATGGTGGTCACATGGCTCTCATTGTAACGTTCCTCTGCATCATTCCTTGGGTTCCTCACCGGTGTCATCAGCCGTGTCTTCAGCAGATAACCTCTGTCGCCAAGTATCCATCCTTGTAGGCATTCAGGAGGGCTGAATAATGCTGGCACCTGGGAGTTCCAGAGAATTAATGCATCGTGACTGCTTCCAGGATAACGAGCACACACCTGCAATACACCCTTATGGTGGTCACAGACGATTTGAACATTCATTGAGTGAAACCCCTTTTGATTAATTAAGGCCCCTGACTGACCTGTAAGTGCTCTAATGGCCACATAAGTGCAGTATATTACGCCTTGGACCAGGGGAACCCAGCAATGGCGCTAAAACCTCTGGCTCTCTCGGCCTGACTGGCAGCATCCATCTTGAACTTGATGAACTGGTTGGCATGCCTGAATATGGCATCAGTCACCACCTTAATGCAGTGATGCGCTGATGCTTGGGAGATTCCGCACATGTCTCCTGATAAAGCCTAGAACGAGCCTCATGCATAGAGGTTTAGTGCAACTGTTAGCTTCAGTGCGACTGGCATTGGATGGCCACCCACGCAGTTGGAAGCGACCTCCACTGCCAGCATCTCACACAGAGATGTGACAGTATCCCTTGACAGGCGCAGTCTTCTTCGGCGCTGGCGCTCTGACATTTGTAGAATGCTGAAACGTGGGCAGTAGACCCTGCCTGCTGGGTAGGCTCGTTTCCTAACACGTGGTTGCACCCGGGCCACTCTGTCACCTTCTCCCCCTCCCCCATTATGAGGCTGCACTGTGCCAGCACGTTGCTGGTTCCCCTGGCCAGTTGTCCTCCTCATTAGATGATCCACCTCCAGAGTGGACAATTCCCATTGATGCTGTGTTCCAGAGATGCAATTAGTTCAGGTATTACAAATCTGCTGTAAAGACAGGCCCACACAACCCCATCCCCTTCACCCAATGAAGTTTCAATACTGCTGTGGCCTGACAAGGAGTGACTGACACTCAGGTGACCCCTGCTGAACCAGCAGAAAGAACCCCAAACTTAAGAGTCACGTAAAGAAATATCAATGAACAATGAACCAAAAAAACGTACTTCCAATTCCTTCATGCCCCATGTGTGGGGCTTGGCATTAATGAGGAGATTAGAGAAGCATGTAGCAGGGGTAATACAGTAATCATGGGTGACTTAAATTTGCATATAGACCTGGTAAACCTAATGAGCACTAATGCTCTGGAGGACGAGTTTCTGGAGTGTGTTAGGGATGGTTTTCTCGAGCAGTATGTTGAGGAGCCAACTAGAGAACTTGCTATTTTACATCTAATATTATGTAACGAGAAAGAGCTAATTCATAAACTTGTTGTAAAAGAACCTTTAGGGATGAGTGACCATAATATGGTAGAATTTTACATTATGTTTAAAAGTGAGGGAGTTCAATCTGAAGCCAGGGTGTTAAATTTGAACAAAGGAAATTATGAAGGTATGAGGGGCAACTGGCTGAGGTGGATTGGGAAAATACATTAAAAGGTATAATAGTACATAGGTCTTTAAAGAAATATTACACAGTTTACAGCAGTTATACATTCTTTCACAGCACAAAAACCCCAAAAGTAAAGGCAGTCAACCGTGGATAACAAAGGAAGTTAAGAATTGTATAAGATTAAAAGAAAAGGCCTATAAAGTTGCCAGAAATAGTAGTAAACCTGAGGATTGGGAGGATTTTAGAATACAGCAAAAGAGGACGAAGAAACTGATAAAGGGAGAATAGAATATGAATGTAAGCCAGCAAAAAAATATAAGAATAGACTGTAAAAGCTGCTATAGGTACGTAAAAAGGAAACGTTTGGCGAAGACAATTGTGCGTTCGTTACAGGCAGAGTCAGGAGAATTTATAATGGGGAATAGAGAAATGGCAGAGAAGCTAAACGATTACTTTGGGTCTGTCTTCACTGAGGAAGATACAAGAAATCTGCCAGAATTAGAGATCCAAGGTATTAGGGGAAAGGGGAATTGAAAGAAATTAGTATTAGTAAGAAGGGTTGAAAGAGGTAACTATGGAGATAGTGGAAGCATTGGTGATCATCTTCCAAAATTCTATCGATTCTGGAGTGGTTCCTACAGATTGGAAGGTTGCAAATGTCACTCCACTATTTCAAATATCGACTGGAAATACTATGGTTCGAGTACTTTAGATGGGTCAGTTTTTGTCCAGTGTGTGCAGGAAGGTTTTCTGACACAGTATGTAGACAGGCCAACCAGGGGCGATGCCATATTGGATTTGGTACTGGGAAATGAACCCGGCCAGGTGTTAGATTTAGATGTAGGTAAGCACTTTGGTGATAGTGATCACAATTCGGTTAGGTTTACCTTAGCGATGGGCAGGGACAGGTAAATACCGCAGGGCAAAAATTATAGCTGGGGGAAAGGAAATTATGATGCGATTAGGCAAGATTTAGGATGCGTAGGATGGGGAAGGAAACTGCAGGGGATGGGAACAATCGAAATGTGGAGCTTATTCAAGGAGCAGCTACTGTGTGTCCTTGATAAGTATGTACCTGTGAGGCAGGGAGGAAGTTGTCGAGCGAGGGAGCCGTGGTTTACTAAAGAAGTTGAAGCGCTTGTCAAGAGGAAGAAGAAGGCTTATGTTAGAATGAGACGTGAAGGCTCAGTTAGGGCGCTTGAGAGCCACAAGCTAGCCAGGAAGGATCTAAAGGGAGAGCTAAGAAGAGCAAGGAGAGGACACGAGAAGTCATTGGCGGATAGGATCAGAGAAAACCCAAAGGCTTTCTATAGGTATATCAGAAATAAAAGAATGACTAGAGTTAGATTAGGGCCAATCAAGGATTGTAGTGGGAAGTTGTGTGTGGAATCAGAGGAGATAGGGGAAGTGTTAAATGAATATTTTGCGTCAGTATTTACAGTAGAGAAAGAAAATGTTGTTGAGGAGAATACTGAGATTCAGGCTACTGGACTAGATGGGATTGAGGTTCACAAGGAGGAGGTGTTATCAATTTTGGAAAGAGTGAAAATAGATAAGTCCCCTGGGCCAGATGGGATTTATCCTAGGATTCTCTGGGAAGCTAGGGAGGAGATTGCAGAGCCTTTGTCCTTGATCTTTATGTCGTCATTGTCGACAGGAATAGTGCCGGAAGACTGGAGGATAGCAAATGTTGTCCCCTTGTTCAAGAAGGGGAGTAGAGACAGCCCTGGTAATTATAGACCTGTGAGCCTTACTTCAGTTGTGGGTAAAATGTTGGAAAAGGTTATAAGAGACAGGATTTATAATCATCTTGAAAAGAATAAGTTCATTAGAGATAGTCAGCACGGTTTTGTGACGGGTAGGTCGTGCCTCACAAACCTTATTGAGTTTTTCGAGAAGGTGACCAAACAGGTGGATGAGGGTAAAGCAGTGGATGTGGTGTATATGGATTTCAGTAAGGTGTTTGATAAGGTTCCCCACGGTAGGCTATTGCAGAAAATATGGAAGTATGGGGTTGATGGTGATTTAGAGCTTTGGATCAGAAATTGGCTAGCTGAAAGAAGACAGAGGGTGGTGGTTGATGGCAAATGTTCATCCTGGAGTTTAGTTACTAGTGGTGTACCGCAAGGATCTGTTTTGGGGCCATTGCTGTTTGTCATTTTTATAAATGACCTGGAAGAGGGTGTAGAAGGGTGGGTTAGTAAATTTGCAGATGACACTAAGGTCGGTGGAGTTGTGGATAGTGCTGAAGGATGTTGTAGGGTACAGAGGGACATAGATAGGCTGCAGAGCTGGGCTGAGAGATGGCAAATGGAGTTTAATGCGGAAAAGTGTGAGGTGATTCACTTTGGAAGGAGTAACAGGAATGCAGAGTACTGGGCTAATGGGAAGATTCTTGGTAGTGTAGATGAACAGAGAGATCTTGGTGTCCAGGTGCATAAATCCCTGAAAGTTGCTACCCAGGTTAATAGGGCTGTTAAGAAGGCATATGGTGTGTTAGCTTTTATTAGTAGGGGGATTGAGTTTCGGAGCCACGAGGTCATGCTGCAGCTGTACAAAACTCTGGTGAGACCGCACCTGGAGTATTGCGTGCAGTTCTGGTCACCGCATTATAGGAAGGATGTGGAAACTATGGAAAGGGTGCAGAGGAGATTTACTAGGATGTTGCCTGGTATGGAGGGAAGGTCTTGCGAGGAAAGGCTGAGGGACTTGAGGTTGTTTTTGTTGGAGAGAAGGAGGAGGAGAGGTGACTTAATAGAGACATATAAGATAATCAGAGGGTTAGATAGGGTGGATAGTGAGCGTCTTTTTCCTCGGATGGTGATGGCAAACACGAGGGGACATAGCTTCAAGTTGAGGGGTGATAGATATAGGACAGATGTGAGAGGTAGTTTCTTTACTCAGAGAGTAGTAAGGGCGTGGAACGCCCTTCCTGCAGCAGTAGTAGATTCGCCAACTTTAAGGGCATTTAAGTGGTCATTGGATAGACATATGGATGAAAATGGAATAGTGTAGGTCAGATGGTTTCACAGGTCGGCGCAACATCGAGGGCCGAAGGGCCTCTACTGCGCTGTAATGTTCTATTTAAGAAGGGAGTGAGAGAGAAAACAGGGAATTACAAACCTGTTAGCCTTACATCAGTCATTGGGAAAATGCTAGAATCTATTCCAAAGGATGTGATAAATGGACACTTGGATGATAATGATCTGATTGGGCATAGTCAACGTGGATTTATGAATGGGAAATCATGTTTGACGAACCTGTTGGAGTTTTTTGAGGATGTTACTAACAGAATTGATAAAGGGGAGTTGGTGGACTTGGTATACTTGGATTTTCAGAAGGCTTTTGATAAAGTCCCCCACAGGAAACTGGTTAGTAAAATTAAAGTACATGGGATAGGAGGGCGGCACAGTGGCGCAGTGGTTAGCAACGCAGCCTCACAGCTCCAGGGACCCGGGTTCAATTCTGGGTACTGCCTGTGTGAAGTTTGCAAGTTCTCCCTGTGTCTGCGTGGGTTTCCTCCGGGTGCTCCGGTTTCCTCCCACATGCCAAAGACTTGCAGGTTGATAGGTAAATTGGCCATTATAAATTGCCCCTAGTATAGGTAGATGGCAGGGAAATATAGGGACAGATGGGGATGTGGTAGGAATATGGAATTAGTATAGGATTAGTATAAATGGGTGGTTGATGGTCGGCACAGACTCGGTGGGCCGAAGGGCCTGTTTCAGTGCTGTATCTCTAAATAAATAAAAAATAAATATATTGGCATGGATTGGTTAACAGGCAGAGAGCAGGAATAAATGGCATTCTCGCAGTGGCAGGCTATGACTAGTGGGGTACCGCAAGGATCAGTGCTTGGGCCCCAGCTGTTCACTATATATATATATATATATATATGGTGACCAAATGTAGTATTTCCAAGTTTGCAGATGACACAAAACTAGGTGGGAATGTGTGTTGTGAGGAAAATGCAAAGCGGCTTCAGGGGGATTTGGACAGACTTAGTGAGTGGGCAAGAACATGGCTGATGGAATGTGGAAAAATGTGAGGTTATCCACTTTGGTAGGAAGAACAGATGTGCAGTGTATTTCTTAAATGGTAAGAGATTAGAAAGTGTAGATGTACAAAGGGAGCTGGGTGTTCTTGTCAATAAGTCACTGAAAGCTAACATGCAGGTGCAGCAAGCAATTATGTTAGCCTTTATCGCAAGAGGATTTGACTCCAGGAGTAGTGAAGTCTCGCTTCGATTGTCTAGAACCTTGGTTAGACCGCACTTGGAGTACTGTGTGCAGTTTTGGTCCCCTTACCTTAGGTCAGAGGCTAGGAATCCCGTGGCGAGTAACTCACCTCCTGACTCCCCAAAACCTGTCCTCCATCTACAAGGCACAAGTCAGGAGTGTGATGGAATACTCTCCACTTGCCTGGATGGGTGCAGCTCCAACAACACTCAAGAAGCTCGACACCATCCAGGACAAAGCAACCCACTTGATTGGCACACCATCCACAAACATTCACTCCCTCCACCACCGACGCACAGTGGCAGCAGTGTGTACCATCTACAAGATGCACTGTAGCAATGCACCAAGGCTCCTTCGACAGCACCTTCCAAACCCGCGACCTCTACCAACTAGAAGGACAAGAGCAGCAAATGCATGGGAACACCACCACCTGCAAGTTCCCTCTAAGTCACACACCATCCTGACTTGGAACTATATCGCCGTTCCTTCACTGTCGCTGGGTCGATATCCTGGAACTCCCTTACTAAAAGCACTGTGGGTGTACCTACCCCACATGGGCTGCAGCAGTTCAAAAAGGCAGCTCACCACCACCTTCTAAAGGGCAATTAGGGATGGGCAATAAATGCAAGCCTAGCCAGCGACGCCCACATCCCATGAATGAATAAAAAAAAGGAAGGATATTATTGCCATAGAAGATTCACCAGACTTGTTCCCGGGATGGTGAGACTGTCCTATGAAGAGAGATTGGGGAAACTGGGCCTGTATTCTCCAGAGTTTCGAAGAATGAGTGGTGATCTCATTGAAACCTACAAAATAGTTAAAGGGTTAGACAGGGTCGATGCAGCTAAGATGTTTCCCCGGGTTGGGGAGTCTAGAACCAGGGGACACATTTTCAAAATAAGGGGGAAGGCACTTAGGACAGGAGTAGGCTATTTGGCTCTTCAGGCCTGCTCCGTCATTCAAAAAAGATCATGGCTGATCATCTAATTCAGTATCCTGTTCCCATTTTCTCCCCATATCCCTTGATCCCTTTGGCATTAAGAAATATATCTATCTCCTTGAATATATTTAATAACTTGGCCTCCACTGCCTTCTGCAGTAGAGAATTCCACAGGTTCACCACCCTCTGAGTGAAGAAATTTCTCCTCATCTCGGTTCTAAATGGCATACTCCGTATCCTGAGACTGTGACCATTGGTTCTAGACTCCCCAGCCTTCCGGGAACATCCTCCCTACATCTAGCCTATCTAGTCCTGTTAGAATGTTATATGTTTCTATGAGATCCCCTCTCATTCTTTTAAATTCCAGGGAATATAGGCCTAATCGACCCAGTCTCTCCTCATACATCAATCCTGCCATCACAGAAATCAGCCTAGTAAATCTTCTTTGCACTCCCTCTATGGCAAGAACACCCTTCCTCAGATAAGGAGACCAAAACTGCACACAATACGCCAGATGTGGTCTCACCAAGGCCCTGTATAACTGCAGTAAGACATCCTTACTCCTGTACTCAAATCCTCTTGCAATGAAGGCCAAAATACCATTCGCTTTCCTAACTGCTTGCTGCACCTGAATGCTTGCTTTCAGCGACCGGTATACAGGACACCCAGGTCTCATTGCACCTCCCCCTTTCCCAATCTATCACCATTCAGATAATAATCTGCCTTTGTGTTTTTACAACCAAAGTGGATAACCTCACATTTATCCACATTATACTGCATCTGCCATGCATTTGCCCACTTATCCAATTTGTCCAAATCACATTGGAGCCTCTTTGCATCCTCCTCACAGCTCACATTCCCCCCCAAGCTTTGTGTCATCTGCAAACTTGGAAATGTTACATTTAGTTCCCTCACCCAAGTCAATATATATTGTGAATAGCTGGGGTCCTAGCACTGAACCCTGCAGTACCCCACTAGTCACTGTCTGCCACCCAGAAAAAGACCCGTTTATTCCTACTCTCTGTGTATTATCCCCAATCCCATGTGTTTTAATTTTGCACACTAACCTCTTATGTAGGACTTCATAAAAAGCCTTCTGAAAATCCAAATACACCACATCCACTGGATCTCCCTTATCTATTCTACTAGTTACATCCTCAAAAAACTCCAGTAGATTTCTTAAGCATGATTTCCCTTTCGTAAACCCATGCTGACTTTGTCTAATCCCGTTTATGCTTTCCAGGTGTTCTGCTATCACATCCTTCATAATTTTCCCCACTATTGATATAAGACTAACTGGTCTGTAATTCCCTGTTTTTTCTCCCTCCTTTTTTAAATAGTGGGGTTACATTTGTCGCCCTCCAATCTGTAGGAACTGCTCCAGAGTCTATAGAATTTTGGAAGATGACCACCAATGCATCCACTATTTCCAGGGCCACTTCCTTTAGTACTCTGGGATGTAGATTAACAGGCCCTGGGGATCTGTCAGCCTTTACCCATTAATTTCCCTAGCACTATTTTTTTACTTATACTGATTTCCTTCAGTTCCTCCCTCTCATTAGACCCTTGGTTCCCTAACATTTCTGGGAGGTTATTTGTGTCCTCCTTTGTGAAGACAGAACCAAAGTACGTGTTTAATTGTTCTGCCATTTCTTTGTTCCCCATTATAATTTCCCCCGTTTCTGATTGTAAGGGACCTACATTTGTCTTCACTAATCTTTTTCTCTTCACATATTTATAGAAGCAAGAAGGGATATGAGCATAGCGTGGGAAAAAGGCATTAAAGTGGATGATCAGCCATCATCGTACTGAATGGCGGAGCAGGCTCGATGGGCTGAACAGCCTACTCCTGCTCCTATGTTCCGAAGTTCCTAAAGAGACACTGCCTGCCGCTCTTTTAAAGCTGCTGGGTTCCTGACACCTCCTTCGACTCGTAAAATTTGACAGCCAACGCAAAATGTTTGTCAAGTGGTTTATTATCTCAATTGACCTTTAACTGTCACTAAGCGGACGGCGAGTGGCACCTCGATCTCACCTGCCATCCGACCAGTGCAAAATGGCATTTAGGCGTCATGACGTTAGGGACCCGTCCCAATGTCATCACCCGCCATTTTACACCTCAGCCGCCTCAGAGGACTCCTGTTTTTATATGATAAAACTCCAGCCTATGACTGCAAAATGATTGCGAACAAGGAGAAGGAATAATGCACTATGGTTATCATAGAGGATGTCATTCATGACTTTGGTGAGGGCTCTTCAGTCATGTTGCAGAGGCACCAGCAAAGTCCAAGAAATAGTTAGGGGTGGGGGTGAACTGAACAGGAAGGCCATTGGTGAGTTAATTCTAAAATAAGAATAATGAGGAAAAGGGGAAAATGGTTAAAATTATCACCATGATAGTCATACACAAAGAATGGCATCTCCAATAACTGATGCCCTTCAACAGCTGGAGCTTGGCTTATGTTTACATCATAATATCAGTAAAGGAGTCATATTATATGAGTTAACATTTTGACATGCTTTTGAACAGCTGTATATTAAACAAGATCCCAAGCCATGTTTTGTCAGCATGTGCAGCCTTTTAGCCTATTAAATGTAACACAGTAGCTCAACATGATCCCTTTCACCAGACTGCCCCACATCTTATAATGTTATATTTACACAAACTCTTTAAGGGCTGCAGCTGCACCACACTCACCAAACAAAAACTCGAACTGTATCTTGCTTTGCTGAAGGCTGTTAACGAAGGAAAGCAGTTATGCACATTTCAATGACTCTTGTAATAATATTCAGCATTAAAAGTCTACAACTTTTGAGAGGGATTTTATACAATAGAAGACAGGTCCTATCTATTCAATGCAGAAAGGTTCATTCAGATCAGTACTCATTGGATTGAGGACAACTCTAGTAAGTAAACAGCTTCAAAACATTCAGCTTTTGCAGATAATAACTTCATTGTCCAATTATTGTGCACAATTGTGCGGTTTTTGATTAAACAGAAGCGCATTTATGAAAACTTGAAATAGGTCCTGAAAGAGTGAAAAGGCTAGCTGGTGTGCTGATTGGCTTGTTGTCTGAACCTGAAGGCTACAGTCACTTCAGAAGTATATTGTGTTTCCATGGCCCAGATTTCAGTCAGCCGCAAAGTGACAGCGCCCGCTGATGACCTTAAAAAAAAAAGCTGCCCACAAAGATCTAGGAATCTCTGTGCCATGGGCGTCCTTTTCCCGACGTTACTTTGGTTCCGGCATCAGCTCCAGTGGATCTCTGGCTTCCAGCAACAGTAATGTCATCAAGTGGGCTAAGTAGTGAATCACATTGAAGAACTCTCGCAGACAGCAAACCAAGAAGTAAAAACCACTGATTATCCTTCACCTTTTAAACATTTCACAGACAGCGAAATAAAGACATCAGGTTGAAGCTGAAATATAAACAAACTTGATAAAAAAATTATTTTAAAACTCTGTGGACTTTTTAAAATCATTTTTGAGAGATTCGACATTCCACAAATTTGCAATTAGTGTTTCATAAGAACATAAGAAATAGGAGCAGGAGGAGTCCATACGGTTCCTCGAGCCTGCTCCACTATTCAATATGATCATGGCTGCTTTTCTGCCTTAACTTTACTTTCTTGCCAGACCCCATATCCCTTGATTCCCTGAGAGTTCAAAATTGTTACGACCAAGTGAGAAAGGTGTCTAGGGGTCTTTCTCAGCCTTCACCTGATCTTATTGTAACAGGTTTTCATTTTTCAACACACCATGTTTTGAGCTACCCCTTGGTGAATCCTTGTTCACCACTTTCCAATTATAAGGCAAAGAAACCAGCACAACCAGGTTTTCTTAGGTTTAAAGAAGAAAAGTGAAATTTATTAAAAACTTAAACTTGAATTCTAATTAAATTAACGCCTACGGATACACGCTGCACCCCACGCTAGCATGCATATGCGATACACACATGCAAATAGAGACAGAAAAGAGCAGAAGAAAAAAGTGGAGAAGTTTGAGGCAATCTCTGAAGACGGTTTTTTACTGTGCTTTGAGCTTGCTGCAGAGTCCTTCCTTGTAGGTAATCTTGCTTTTTGTTGGGGCCCAGTATTTTTCTTAAACCTTGTTCACTGTAGGAGACTTCTCTCTCTTGGGGTTCATGTGTCTTCGATGGTTTCCGAAACTGGTGAGAGTGAGATGAGAGCAGACAGGAGAGAGGTATTTTCAGTCCAAGTGCAAACAGCTTTCTGAGTTTTAAAAACTCTGTGGCAAGTTCAAATTCAAAAAACTCCAACAGCCAGTTAGTCATGTGACTAAACTGGTCTGGCCACGTCTTCTGTGTCTTGGGAAAGCAGGAACTGGTTCCTTTGTTTCAACACTGTCTGCTAGTATGCAAAAAAAGGTCTTTCCAGTGAGGGGCCTGGCAATTCCTTGTGATAGGCCCTTTTTTCCCTAGTAACAATTTTAAGTTTTAATGTTCATGTAGAGAAATTAATGTCTCATTCTTGGCAGGTGGGGGCCTGCATGACAAAATCTATCTCAGCCTTAAAGATATTCAATGATGGAGCATCCACTACCCTCTGAGGTAGAGAATTCCAAAGATCCACAACCCTTTGAGTGAAGAAATTTCTCCTTATCTGTCATAAATGATCAACCCCTTATCCTGAGGCTGTGTCCCCATGTTCTAGATCTCCCAGCCTGGGGAAGCAACCTCTCAGTGTCTCCCCTGTCAAGACCCTTCAGAATTTTGTATGTTTCAATGAGATCACCTCTCATTCAACTAAACTCCATAGAGTACAAGCCCAAATTACTCAGCCTCTCATCATAGGACAACCCTCTCATCCCCGGAACCTATCCAGTGAACCTTCATTCCAAGGCAAGTATATCTTTCCTTAGAGATGGAGACTAAACCTGCACACAGTACTCCAGGTGTGGTCTCACTGAAGCCCTATACAGGTGTATCTGTTATGCCATTCCAATCCCCTTGCAATAAAGGCCAACATTCCATTTGCCTTCCTAATTGATTGCTGCACCTGAATGTTAACTTTTTGGGCTCCTTATACAAGTACACACCCAAATCTCTCTGAACATCAATATTTAAAAGTTTCACACCTTTTAAAAATATTATAATTTTCTATTATTAATTTGCAAAGTGATTCTCCCACACTTCCCCACATTATACATCTGACACCTTGTTGACCATTAACTTAACCCAACTATATCACTTTGCAGCCTCTTTGTGTCCTCCTCATAGTTTACATTCCCAACTAGCTTTGTAGTGTCAAGGCCAGAGAGGTTGTTCTGCAGTAGTTATGAACTTAGTATGCTGTTAAAAACCCAGATACAAGGCGTAACTTTTACTAGGGCTCTTGTAGTGAGACTAATAGTGTAAGAGTGGAAGAGCATGCCAATTTTTTTTAGTTAATCAGATGTGGGTGTCACTGGCAAGCATGTATTGCTCATTCCTAATTGTCCTACAGAAGGTGGTAGTGAGCCTTATTTTTGAACCTCTGCAGTCTGTGTGGTGAAGGCACTCCCACAATGCTGTTACGTAGGGAGTTCTAGGATTTTGACCTAGCCACGATCAAGGAACAGCGATATATTTCCAAGTCAGAATGGTGTGTGATTTAGAGGGCAACTTGCAGTTGGTGACGTTGTCACATGCCTGCTGCCCTAGGCAGTAGAGGTCATGTTTTTGGGAAGTGCTGTCAAAGAAGCCTTGGCGTGTTGCTGCAGTGCATTGTGTAGACGGTACACATGGTGCACCGGTGATGGAGGGAATGAATGTTTAATGTGGTGGATGGGATGCCAATCAAGTGACTGCTTTGGCCTGGATGTTACTGAGTTGCATGAATGTTGTTAGATCTGCACTCAACCATGCAACTGCAGAGTATTCCACCACGCTCCTGACTTCAGCCTTATAGATGCAGGACAGACTTTGTGGAGGCAGGAGGTGAGTTGCTCATTGCTGAATTCCCAGCCTCTGATGTGCTCTTGTAGCCACAGTATTCATATGGCTGGCCCAGTTAAGTTTCTGGTCAATGGTGAGCTCCAGGATATTGATAGTGGAGGATTTGGCAATGGTAATGCCAATGAATGTCAAGGAAAGGTGCTTAGACGCTCTCATTCGAAGTTGTCATTGCTTGGCCTTAATATGGCGCAAATGTTGCATGTCACTTATCTGCCCAAGCCTGGATATTGTCCAGGTCTTGCTGCATGCTACATTATCTGAGGAGTTGTGAATGGAATTAAACACCTTGCAATCATCAGCAAACATCCCCACTTTTGACCTTATGCTGGAGGGAAGATCATTAATGAAGATGATTGGGCTTAGGACACTGCCCTGAGGAACAGCAATGTCCCACGTTTGAGATGATTGGCTTCCAACAACTGCAACCATCTTCCTTTGTGCTAGGTATGACTCCAGCCAATGGAGAATGTTCCCCTTGATTTTCACTGACTTCAATTTCACAGAGGCTCCTTGATTACACACTCAGTCAAATGCTACCTTGATGGCTTGGGCAGGCACTCTCACCTCATCTCTGGACTTCAGCTTCTTTATCCATGTTTGCACCATGGCTGTAATGAGGTCAGGAGCTGAGTGGTCCTTGCGGAATCCAAACTGAGCATCGGTGAGCAGGTTATTGGTGACTAAGTGTCGCTTCACAGCACTGTTGATGACACCTTCCATCACTTTGCTGATGATTGAGATTGGACTGATGAGGTGGTAATTGGATGGATTAGATTTGTCCTGCCTCTTGCAGATAGTACATATCTGGGCAATTTTTCACTTTGTTACATTGGTGGGGTTTGAACTCATGTCTCTGGATCATTAGTCCAGGCCTCCGGATTACAAGTTTAGTAACATAAGCATTGTACTATCATTCAATTCAAGTGATTTCAGAAAATTTCCATCTGTGTGGAACTTCAACAGCACTAAGAATCAATGACAGCAGCATCTGGATTTCCGTGATTAACTGCGTAAGTGCAGACACCGGAAGTTGCTGTCAGTTTCACAGTTGTAATAACAGCAAGCACTGACAGTTTGGCCATCATTACAACCACAAATTCCGTACCATTGTGTACAACAAGGGAGCTCACCACCTTTCTGATATCAAACAAATGTTATTTTTGTAGCCATTTGTTTTCACCTGTTGTTAGCAGCTGTGAGCCATTGATGGTAACTGTCTCCCTAAATTCTCAGCAAGGTCAGTTTTACCTTGAGCAGCCTGCAAAATGGCAGTGTCTCCTTACAGCTTCTTATTTTTCTGTTGCATTTTATGAAAGTACAGGCATTAGAAACTGTACCTGATTTTCAAAATGTTCATGGAGCCTTTATGTACAAATTTGGTGCAACTCAGCAGCTTTTTAGTGCTGTCTAAAACTGGAGCGTGGAGTGAGAATGTAATTTTTCATATTTGAAATATTCACAGATTGCGTTGTCTCCATCCCCCTTGACAGACACAAAATATCTCATAACCTCCACTATTCCTGCAATTTTGAGAGAGTCTGGTGGCTTGTCTCATTGTTTCCGATGACTAGCTCTGTTCATAAGGGATAGAAGTGTGTTCAGCAGCACAGTAATGAAATTCTAACCCCTACTGATGAACTTAAAGACACGATTAACAGCCTGAATTTCTTCAAGCCATGACTAATTATTTGACACTACAGTTTACAGAAATAGTGGGTGTGTGTGGGGCCTGTTTGTACAGCAGGTGAGTGAAACACTTGCAGTCTCTGGATTAAACCAGAGCAGCCATCCTACAAAGGTACAGCTTCTATACTGTTAGCGGTTGTCAGTACATGGTTGGTGGCTCTATTATGTTATTACTCATCTAGTCTTTCTCCGATTATATTGCACAGTGAGGCAGATTTTGAATATCTGCAATAGCGTAAGATAGACAGCCCGTTTTATATCACTTCCGATTTTTACTTTCTTTGACCACACCATAATACAGGAAGGCAAATGAAACTCAATATAGTTAAGTGTGAGGTGGTTCATTTTAAGAGGAATAAGTTGGCCACTTGCACCTTGGAAGATCAGCAACTAAATGGGGTAGTAAAGCAAAGAAATCTAGGAATACAGATAAGTAAATCACTACAGGTTATTAGCCATAAAGAGTGAAAAGTGCTAGGGTCCATTTCTAGAGGGATAGAATACAAAAACAGGTAGGTAATGTTAAATTTATATAGATCTTTAGTTGGAATGTTCTTGGAAAACTGTGTGCAGTTCTCATCTCCATATTTATAGAAAGGATATTGAATCACTGAAGAAAGTGCAGAAAAATTTACCTTGATGCTGTCTGAATTGAGAAGATGCAACTATCAGGAAAAATTGAGCAGGTTGGGGGTCTTTTATTTGGAAAAGAGAAAATTAACAGCAGACTTGGAGGGGTTTGACAGAGTGATGGGGAGAAACTGTTTCCGCTTGTAGGCGACTCTAGAACAAGAGGACATTAATATAAGATTGCCATAAAACGATCAAATATGGAATTTACGAGGAATTTGTTTACACAGAGCACGGTGAGAACTCACTGCCACATGGAGTGGTTGAACGAGATAGCACTAGTGCATTTAAGAGGAAGCTCAATGCATACGTGAGGGAGAAATGAATAAAGAGATATGTGAGCAGGGAGGGAACAGGTCATTAAAATGGGAGAATGATCACTTGGAGTATAAACACTGGTATTGGCCACGGTTTCGAAACTGTGGATTCTATGTAATATTTTTAATATATTATAGATAGATTTATCGTAACAAACAAGAGTTGGCCAAGTGTAAAATTCAGCTGTTGTCTGTCATTAAAGATACTGGAAAATAAAATAAAGCCAACTAAAGAAGATTCTCTTTTCCAGGTTTCGGAAAGTCAGAGGAGACATCTAAATGGTCAAAAATTTATGTTCCTGCAAAATAGCTACAGCAGAATCATACTAGTTATTTAGTTGGCAGTGTATTGGTGATTATAGACTTAGGTAAGAAGTCTTCTAAGAGTACTTTTGAAGTGTAGTTACAGTTGTAATGTAGGAAACATGACAGCCAATTTGCACATAATAAGGTCCCACAAACAGCAATGTGATAATGACTAGATAATCTGTTTTAGTGATGATGGTAGAGGGGCAAACATTGGCCAGGACTCTGGGAAGAACTCTGGGAAGTTCTTCTTCAAATAGTGTCATGGCATCTCTTATGCCCAGCTGAGAGGGCAGATGAGATCTTGGTTTAACTTCTCATCCAAAGGATGAGATGATCAAGTACTTCATGGGAGTTCTCCTAGGCTGCTTTTTAAAAATTTGGTCATGGGATGTGGGCATCAGTGGCAAGGCCAGCATTTATTGCCCGTCCCTAATTGTCCTTGAATTGGGGCTGGGAAGCTGTCTGTGAGGGGAAGAAATCCAGGATTTAAAATTCTGGAGCTTATTTCATTAATTCATATGTATTTATGCAAGACTTTCCCTCAAGAGCTTCAAGACATGGAGTGAAGTTCACAAAGGGAACAATGTGAGTGAAGTGTAGAAGGCATGGGTTTGATGAGCCAAATGGCCTGGCCAACGTTTATCCATCCTGTAGAACCTTGCTATGTGAAAATGATCAACTGTGTTTACCCAGACAACAAGGGACTGCACATCAAAAGTAATTAATTAGCTGTGAGACACTTTGAGATGTCCTAAAGACATGAACAGCAACAGCAACAACAACAACTTGTATTTATATAGTGCCTGAAATGTAGTTAAACATCCCAAGGTGCTTCACATGTAGTTAAACGTCCCAAGGTGCTTCACAGGAGCATTATCAACCAAAATTTGACACCAAGCAACATAAGGAGAAAAGCCCCATATAAACACAGGTTCTTTATTTTGTTATTCATGTCCATCGTGTTGGTGCTACCTCTTTGCTAGAGCATTTCAAAACTGATCTGTGCTCTCTCTGAAGCCTTGTATCTTTCTCTGCTTCAAATATTTATCCAAATTTTCCTTAAAAGCAATGATCTACATCAGCCAATTTCCTGTGGCAAAGCACTCCATGCTCTCTGTGTAAAGAAATCTCTCTTCTAATTTTCTTAGGGATAATTTTAACTTGATGACCTCTTGTCACTGATTCCCCAACCAGAGAAAATAGTCTTTTCCTATTCACTCTATCAAAACACTTCATAATTTTAAAAACTATTAAATCTGCTCTTAGCCTTCTCTCTTGCAGTGAAAATTATCCCTGCATCTCAAGTCTTCTCCTCATATCTTTAGTTTCTCAACTCTAGCATCATCCTGGATGTGTACGTTATCTCCTTTATGGCTTTAATGTCCTTCCTATAAAGGGATGTCCAAAACAATACAAACTATTCCAACTGAAGCCTAACCAATGTTTTGTATAAATTCATCATTACTTCTTCAGTCTTGCACACCATGTCCCAAAATGTTATTTTTTTTTCTGGCTTTATCTACCTGAACTTGCATCTTTAGGGAATTATGTATTTGAACTCCTAGGTATCTCTTTGTTAAGCCACATTCTTCAAGTATACTCTCATTCCTTGTTTTTATTTCTCACTTATCCATATTGGATTGCATCTGGCACCTTGCTGCACATTAAGCTGATCAGTTGATGTCTTTCTGAATTTTTTTTTTACAGTACCTTCACTTTTTGCCAACCCTTCCACTTTTGTGTCATTGACACATTTCAAGATTGTATTCACAACACGCAACTCAAAATTATCTATATACCTAGAACAAAAGTGAACGTAGCACTGACCTCTAAGGCATATTACACTGAGCAGCCATCTCCTGTCCAAGCAACACCCATTTACCTTAACTCTTTGTTTCTTGTCTGTCAGCTAATTTTGTACATTTTCTCCTATACAGTACACCTGGATTTTCCTAACAAGCCTCTTGTGAGACACCTTATCAAATAACTTCTGACAATCAAAGACACTCCATCTACTGCATTCTGCCTAACTTTCCAAATGCTCATCTCTTCAAAAACACTCAGTTAAATTTGTACAACATGACTTGCCTTTAACAATTCCTTAATTAATGCATGTTTACTAATTTTATGTTGAGTAATGGATTATAAGAGGTTTTCCACAGTGGAGTTCATGCCATTCAGGCCTGGTGATGTTTTCACCTTGAGTTCTTCTACTTCATAACCAATTCATTTTCAACAGGTAGCGGCATCAATTGTGCCAAATTTTCCTTTAATACGTATGTTCTCATGATTTCTTTCCCCCTCCCTAGCCCAAGGATGCTGAGGCCAAATGCAGTGTCTGATCATGATTAGACAGATCAATTAATTTGCCAAGGAGTGGCAATTAAATCTGGGACATTCGGATCTATACAGTTTTGTGCCAGCCTACCTTTTGCCATCAAGGGGTGACCCAAATCACATTTATTTAAAGTTTGAGAAGAAATAAAAGAGAATTGTTTGGAAAATACACAGATTATTTTATTAGTTATGAATGGTGACTTACTTGAGGAGCACCCTACACATGTTAATAATATGGCAGCTCTTAGGTGGGAAAGAGGCCAGTTTTCACATTAGTTTTTGTTTGTCATCCTCAAATCACTTTTTTACAAGTTATCAAGCCTTGTGATCCACTTTTGTGCTTATGCTCAAGGGAGTAGGAAATTGGGCTAATTAACTCGTTCACATTTTAAGTCCCAAGGACTCCTTTGTTTTTGTCAAACTAAATTTGTTACTTATTTTTAAAATGTAGGAAACATTAAATGCCTGAAATCTGTACTTTACATGTTATTTGAATGCTACCCCGTTCTGATTATTGTTGCTGATACTGCTCATATACTGACCTAAAATAAACATGTTTGCTATTTAAAAGATTTGCATCATTCAATCCATGCTTGAATGATAACTGTGGCAGCTAATTGCTCCCATTAGATGGTGTAATTGTAATTTGGAATAAGGGAAAATAAACATTTAACTTCTTAAAGATGAGCATTTCATTTTTGTTGCTACACACAGCTGTTCCCACACCTCTTAAGATTCATTAAATACACACACACACCCCAAAACTTTCTTGCACATTACTTTCTCTTTGTAAAATATGTTCCGACACTGACAGTCTCGTAGAGAGTTACTTGTGACACCACAGAACTTGTCTGCCTTGCTTTTTTGTGTGTGTGCTGGGTGAGGGAAGAAGCAATTCCCAATATCATTACAATCCATGAATATAAGAAATTTTGTTTTGAATAGAATCTTTAAACAGAGTTCATTGCCCTTTATACTGTGGGCACTGGCTTGCCATTGGAGCTTGCTTCATAGCAATAGGAATTTGCTGAAACTAGTTATACTGATGACTATGCACTGCTCTGGCATCAAGTCTGTTCATCCAGCACCCCTGTGCTCATTGACCTACATTGGCTCCTGGTCCAGCACCACCTCTGATTTAAAATTCTCATCCTTGTGTTCAAATCCTCACTTCTCTCTATCTCTGCAACTTCCTTCAGCCCAACAACCCACTGAGATCTCTGTGTTCCCCCAATTCTGATCTCTTGAGCATCCCTGATTTCCTTCACTCCAGTCATTGGTGGCCATGCCTTCAGTTTCTTGACCCTAAGCTCTAGAATTCCCTCCCTAAAACTCTTGGCCTCTCTACCTCTTTCTCCTCCTTTAAGATGCTCCTTAAAACCTACCTCATTGACCAAGCTGTGGGTCACCTGTCCTAATACCTCTTTATGTGGCTCATTGTCAAATTTTGTCTGATAACACTCCTGTGATGTCTTACTACATTAACAGCACTATGTAAATGCTAATTGTTGTTGCTTCAATTCTAGGGAAAGTAGAGATTGTGCAGGAATGCTTCAGTACATGAGCAGAGCTCCACTGACTGGTGTGGGAATGTGAATGAAATTGAAGTATCCCTGTTGCTCCTGCCCTGGCTGACATCAGTAAACTCAAGGATCAAAGCTTCCTGGTCTCCACGGCTCAACTACTCACTGCACATACTTTAATGAGCACCTGGGGAAGCTTGGGAATTTACACCTGTTGGGACAAAACTGATGCAATGTTTTCTCTTTCCAAAATAACAGCAAGATAAAAAAAAATACTTGCATACAAATAAGTAAGCTAGATAAAAATGAAACCTATATATAAAGAAATAATAAGTCAGGTGATCGTTTTTTGAAAGGCTATAATTAACTGGTTGAACATGTGCCTGGGAAACACTGCAGTTACAGAAAATTCTCATGGTCCGTGGGAGTTTTTTTTGTAAATAAATAACTTCCCCATCAAAAAAGCAAACAATTGCTGGCCCAAAGTCACTTTTAGATTATCCAGTGTGATCTGACCCAGTGAAGACTTCACAATAAGATGACTAGACACTAATGGCAAGCAGCCCAGTCCAGCTCTGAAGTCCTTCACAACACAATCTACATTGGCTTAGTTGACAACTGGCTGTTAAAATCAATGGATTTACACTGGATGTCATCCTAGCATTTGCTTTGCACAAACCAGTAATGAGATGATATTGAAATAAGCATCTGGCCTCAGACTGCAGCATGCATAAGCAGTTCCACCAAGACATACCAGCTGAGTCACTGTCACATTGTCTAGCTGCTGCTAATTGTTCTATTTTCGTGTCAAAGTCTGAAACAGTAATCTTGGGAACAAAATCTTCAAGTTTGGGGGGGGGGGGGGGGTGAAAAAACATCCTGAACACGGAGGAGCTGTGTTTACACATCCTCCTTGTGAAAGGCCGAGCACCAAGAGACAGTGCTGTCTGGCATTGCTGTTTAAAGCACAGGACATTGTGAGTGTTGATTCACAGCTGGAGGCCAGTTTACCAGGGAACCGAGTCTCAAACAACCTTTCAATACAAATCCAATTCTACCGTTAGGAAAAGAAATGTCAATCATGACAGTAGGGCCAAAATATCAGCAAAACCCCCCCCCCCCGAATCGGTCAGGCATTTATTGTCTATTCCAAGCATGTTATGGTGCACATTTGGCAAACTTGTTGCGTAAAATAATCGATTGCATTCTCGTTTCCAGGAATGTAACAGCCAGGGGAGCTGACGAGTGTTTGTACATTGAATGCTGCAACCATTCAAACTTCCTAACATTATCGTTTCATCCTTTAAGTTACCCCTTTCGCGACCTCCAGCAGCGAAACCTGACTGGAGGATGAAAGGATTCATTTACAAACCTGGAAGATGCGACAAGTTATATAAATAATGATGATTCCCCCTTCCCTCCCTCCATCCAGATTTTCAAAAATAAAGTTGACAGGAGGGTGCAATCCGGGTTTAGGGAACTGACCTGCCAGCCGGCGCTCCCTGACATTTTTCCACAATAAATCCCAAGCTTTGGCGGTGGAGTCCTTCAGATGCTCGCTGAAAGACCTCCTCAGTTGGTGCCTCGCTGATTTCCGATGGGCCATCCCTTTATCCCAAGATTTAACGCTCTTGATCCCAAACCAGCAGCTGCTCCATGGAATTTCCTCCACCCACCCAACACCCCCTCCAAACTTTCCAACTCCTCACTCCCTGGATTCCTGTCTCTCAATACGCCGATGGACCCTGAGGTGAAGGTTGGTTGCGATCTGCACCGATACAGAGCTGCTGATGGTTTGTAGCATGGCTAACTCAATGCTGGTTGTGAGCTTTGCTTTGCTGACTGCCTGTCGGAAAGCAAGGAGGGCTGGCCAGTGTCCCCTTGGCAGGACCCCGTGCTCCCTCCTCCCAGTCAGTACGGTACCAGATGTGCCGAGCTTTGACTTTCCCACTGACGCGCGATTACAGTAGCTGCTGGGAGGGGGCTCTCCTCCTCTGCAGCACAAGCTCGCCTGTCCCAGCAACAGATGTACTCACTGACTCCCCGCATCTGTGTCTGAGAGCTGCTCCATCACTACTATAACGGTACACACACTTTCAACGCATTTTTTTTGTCCTGGCAAATAAAGTCTACCTCATTTCTATTTAGATCACAGTCTAATTATCTCACATTAATCTAGTAAAAAATATTTTCAAAATGTAACTAAATCGTTTTACCCAATTCAAATAAAAACACAATTAATATTTATTCAAGTTTTGAATAGCATAATATTCTCTGACTCCAAACTACTTCTTTACATATTGGTTTTACCTTTCACTGTTGATATATTTGACTGTAGTTGCACCATGAGAGTATTTTTCATTATTTCAAAGAGCTCTCACGAAGGTCATTTCAACATAAGTTTCGTCTTTTTGTCTAGTCTTGGAGGTCAACCTCCAACAGATTTTTAAAAAATGATCCATGATTTGATGCCATAAATTAAATCATCAATAACACTTACCACTCCATTTTTCAAATTGAAAAAATTTCCTAAACTCTGCTGGTATGAATGAAATGCGTCATCACAAGTTTACAACACAGCAGCCTGACAACTGAGTTTTTGGAGCTGTAAGTTCCAGACTTTGCCAAGAGTTGAGTAAATATTCCCCAATGAGGCATACATACTCCACTTTTATTACAAGACTCCAATTCCATATACATGGAAGTGAAAATAGTCTGTAGAATATTTTGATTTGGAAAACTGGAAGAGCCCTTTGCAAAAAATCCAGGCGAATTTTCACTGCTGTTCCATTGGGATTGAATCATTGCCAGTATTATCAGTTACATTGTGGGATGCTGCTTATCTCCACTTTGTACTTATCATAGAAGCAGAGTGCAGCTGGTGCAAATTCATTCATTCCTGCTCAGGCACATGTTTACCTTTCTCACCACTACAATATTTTGATTGGTACAGCAGTGTAGGTTTTATGTAAATTAAGCTTAAATGTGCAACAGGCTGACTCTAAATATGCTCGACAAAAGACAATAAATAACTGGGATTAAGGAGATAGCAGGCATGTAAGAAAGGAATGGGGAGAAAACATATGTTACAGGAACTGAGACATCAAAATATTTATGTATCTATAAAAAAATCACCCCTAAAATGCAAACAACAATAATGTGCCAGAAATCAACAATTCATGCAAGACATGCAACCAGATTCCTTTAGAGACCAAGTCTTTTGTCTCTAGTGCTTAGTCTCTCCTTCAAAAATATCTCAAGACAAGACAAAAAAAGGAGATATTTTTGCAATGGAACAGAGAACGTGTTAAATCTTTATAAAACATTGAATTAGGCCCCAGCTGGTGTATTGTGTCCAATGCTGGACACCACACTTTAGGAAGGGTTTGAAGGCTTTGGAGCGAGTGCAGAAGAGATTTACTATAATGGTTCCAGGAATGAGAGATTACAATTACGTAGATAGACTGGAGAACTGGGGTTGTTCTCCTTAGAGCAGAAAAGACTAAAAGTAGATCTGACAGAGGTGTTTAAATCATGAAAGGTTTAGGTAGAGAAAATAAAGAAAAACTGTTTCCAATGGCTGAAGAGTCAATAAGCAGATGACACAGATTTAAGGTGATGAACAAAGAACCAAAGACAACATGAAGAGAAACTCTTTTTATGCAATGAGTGGTTAAGATTTGGAATGTACAGCTCTTGAGGTGGTGGATACAGATTCACTAGTAGGCTTCAAAAGGGAATTGCATAATTACTTGAAGGAGAAAACAATTGCATGGATATGAGGAAAGAATGGGGAATGGATTGTACTTTGAAAGAGCCAGTGCAGACTCAATGGGCCGAGTGGCCCCCTTCTGTGCTGCACTATCCTATGATTTTATAATTCAGTATTAACATCATAGAATGGTTACAGCAACAATGAGGCCATTCAGCCCATCGTGTCCATACCAGCTTTCTGCAGGAGAAACTCAGCTAGTCCCACTCCCCAGCCTTTTTGTGTGGCCCTGCAAATTTTTTTCTCTTTGGATAATTTTGCAATTCCTTTTTGAAAGCCACTATTGAACCTGCCTCCAACACACTCTCAGTCAGTGCATTCCAGACCCTAAACACTCTGCAAAAAAAAAAATTTCCTTATGTCTGCTTTGGTTCTTTTGACATTCACCTTAAATCGGTGTCCTCTGGTTCTCAACTCTTCCACCAATGAGAATAGTTTCTCCCTATCTACTTCATCCAGACCCCTCATGATTTGGAATACATCTATCAAATCTCCTCTCAACCCAGCTTCTCCAAACTATCCTCGTAACTGAAGTCCGTTATCCCCGGAACCATTCTTGTGAATGGTAGGAAGGTTGAAGAAAACCTTAGTCAAAGACTTTAGTTTTAAGAAAGGTGTTAAAGAAGGAGAAGGGAGGTGGCAAGGTTTTGGCAGGAAATTCTAGGGCAAACAACTGAAGGCACAGCAGGCAATGATGGTGCAAAGACAGTAGAGATGCACAAGACGCCAGAGTCACAGAAATGCAGAGTTCTGGAGGGGGGTGGAATTGTATGGCTGGGACAATACAAAGCCACACCAATATGGAGGGGCAAAGCCATGTAGGAATGAAACACAAGGATTAGAATTTTAAATTGGAAACTTTGGGGAACTCATAACCATTGTAAATCAGTATAAACACCTGAACATTTATATATCATCAACAGATGCTGTTGTCATGGTGACAACTATCATGGAGCAGATATTATTTCCTCAGGTTCAGTATTAGTGGTTGACCTATAAAATCATTCAAATAAACACAGTGGGAGTCATTTTAACTGGTGCCCAGAGTAAGGTCAGAGTGATATCAGGTCAGCCTCCCATTATACACCTCCCTCATTTTGCCCTTGAGAAAGATGTAAAATGAGCAACTGATCCGATATCATCCAATTTATACTATCGCCAAAAGTTAAAGCCCCGGTGTGTTCAAAAAATATGCTGAAAAGGCAGAGGAAGGACAGAAGTTTGGGAATTTGACTACATTCCTCTTGGTGCCTCAGAGTTCAGAGATCAAGGTTATAGATTTCATCAGTACTCATTAGGGACAATACAAAGACTGTAGAAGCAAGACTTCTTGGCTTCCTCCTGACACTTGGTCAATAAACTTCTTAGAAAATTCCTCCTGCCTATGTTGCAAAATGGAAAATATACACATTGAAAGCTGGTAAAAGGGTCAAAAGTCAAAGCAAATGCCTGTTAAGGTATTATAACCATATTGAGATATGTAATTAGTTGTACTGGATATAGAATCTTCCAATAATCAATTGAATGCTATTTCTCAACAAACCTGCAGTAAACACCAGTCTATGTACTTCGTATGTGGACCATCTAGCAGCATCGCTTGCACAGTTTAAATGTTGCTGGAAGTTTTCAATTAGACCAATCGAAGGTATTTATTATTCTCCAATTAACTATCTAGAAGAGATATACTTTACGTTGAAGGACAGGCACTTGTCTAATCTAGTCACCATCACCTTACTGAACATATTTTCTGCTTATCTTGGAGTAAATTTGCAGAACTTCCCTTGGCATCTCAGGCTGGCCTTTTGAACATTACCCCTCCCACCCTCCCATACATCTTAAACAAGTCTCATTTCCTAGCACCCCCACCCCCTCACTGCTCCCAATAGGCCCAAACAGATCTTACTTTTTTTAATTAATCTGATCCTAGTAGTTAACCTCATTTCATGCCAGTATCGTTTCCATATAATTGGGGAAAACAACAAAGCTTTTTACATATTTCTTCATCTAGTTATTCAGCTTCATCTGGGAGGGTGAGATGGTCACATCAGTGCTCCGCACAGCAACTGTCCACCATAGGAACATCGGAAATAGAAGCAGGAGTAGGCCATTCGGCCCCTTGAGCCTGCTCCGCCATTCGACTAGATCATGGCTGATCTTCTACCTCAACGACACTTTCCTGCACTATCCCCATATCCCTTGATATTTTTAATACCTAGAAATCTATCGATCTCTGGCTTGAACATAATGACTGAGCCTTCACAGCCCTCTGGGGTAGAGAATTCCAAAGATTCATCATCCTTTGAGTGAAGATCACTTCATGATTCAGAAGCACAATGTGTGATTCAAGTGGGGTGGCTAAATAATGCCTGTTTGCCCTCTCCCTTAAGTAGCAATGTACTGTTTCTAATCTCAGTTGATAGAATATTTGCCTCGGAGTAAGAAAGTTGTGAATTTAAGGCCAACTCTATGATTTGAGCAGTCTCTATCCTGGCTCTTAGTGCACTATTGAGAGAGTGCTATATTGTCAGAGGTAACCTTCTTCAGATTATGTTAGACTATGCCTCTGTTTTCCTGTTCCTAGTTATTTATGGAACCCTGTGGACAAAAGGGCTGACACATAACTACAGTAAGTGCATAATGTAATTCATTCTATATGAAGTACTTTGGGACATTTTTGAGAGATGTGATAAAGTGTTACTTGAAATGCTTTTCTGCCTTACTTTCTACCACTCCATGACACAATGCATCAATACTCTATTCCACTACACCTCCCTTAGGAGGTTCATTTAAGCAATAACTTATTAGTGTGCTTACTATAATAGTGAAATTGAAGACAGGTTGGATGATTGAAATGCTGGCCTGCAAGTTGAGTTCTCTATTCGTTGTTACAGTACAGACATTAGTGCATTAGAGCTATTCTATGATACCTTCAGAAAGTTTCAGAAAACGATTTCCTTGACAAAGAAACTGACACACATGCACTTAAAAAACCTGTGGTTCCCTTGTCAGAATGCAAGAGAGGGAACAAGGGAACCACAAGTTTTTTTAAGTGTGATGATTAAAATGTCAGTTTCTTTGTGCAAGCACAGCATGACCAGTAAAGGTATTGTGCTTAACTATCCTCAATTATATTTGAAATGGTAGTTGGCAGCCAGTCATAACCTGGAATTGCTTGATCATATTTTAAATAAGATATAGTTCCTAAAGGGTGCAAACTTCCTTCTTAGGTAAACACAACAATTTAATCCTAAACATAAGGCCCAACAATGACACTACACTATACGTGGAGCTGTTAAATAAGTCTGTTTCTGACAGTCATCCATAAGAATCTTTTATGGCTCCACATTCACATGATGGTGTCTGGCTAAGTAGTACTTAACTTAAACTGAATGTAGTCTACAGGGGCAGAACATTGTTTGGATTCCATCCCTCACCACCCATCTCATCAGTCTATTATTCTCTGTGTGGTCTGCAGCTGTACCTTGCTCAGCATTTTAACGCTAATTGTCCTCTCCTTATCCAATAAAAGGTCTTATTTGTACTTAGAATTAATGAAACAAACTAAACACATCTTACGCCACAGGAAGTGAAACATATATTTTTAAAAACCTTCAACAGCATTGTTTAATGTTTGTTGCTGAAAGAAGTCACCTTTCCTGAGTGTTTACATGTTGCAGTTTTTCTATTTTATTCAATATGATCGAAAGCTTTAAAATACTGAAAGATTTGTACACTCAAGATTCAAGAAACCTTGCAGAAATATGTGGTGATTTTATTCTGGAAAATGTAAACATTGCAAACAAACATAGGCATACAAAACTGTTATAAAGACAGCCCCTTATTTTATAAGTGGCTGACCACTTGAATGTTGACTAGCAGTATAAAAATATAAGAGGGGATCAGCTATAAACATTTTATTAATGTTGTTCTGACAAATAATGATGGCCTATGTGTAAGTTACCGCTCTTGGGCAACAAATAATGAAGGTAATGCACAACAAGCCAAGTTCCCAAGTAGCCCATAAAAGTGTCACTCTTTCAACCATTTAAGGTGCAAAAATAAATAACTCTAAGCAATGTTACTCTCGGCTGCTGATATAACAAGGACTTTTCTATTCACTCATGCTCCAGTGGAATTGCCTTAATCCTTGGCATTTGGAGTGGTATGGAAAAGGGAGCCAAGAACATGAGGTTGGTAACCTCTTTGCCCTCAGCAAAATATTTTAAATGTTCAAGTTTGATTCAGACACCTAACACTGCTCAGAATCATAATCTCCATGTTCAGTCAGTGTTGTATGCAACATTAGCCTTTGATAGTGGTTATTGAATATACCGCAAAATGATCAAGAACATTAGACTTTAATGAGTATTGTTCTTAAAATTCATTTTAAAGGTGATCAGTTTATGTACTGGACACAAGTTTTTCACCGCAATAACTAGGAATCCATTTCATACTACATTGTAATCCCTCCACCAAATAGTATGGGTCTTTTTTTCCAATATGTATTCCAATATTGTATGACAGCACTTCTCATATTTCTATAAACAGTATGAGGAAATGTTCTTTTCTAAAATCCTGACAAGTAAAAATTCTGTTGTATGAAGCAGAATAGAAAAATGTTATTCTGCATCAAGGAGTCTTGCCTTCACTGTTTAATATATGTGATTTTGGCAGAATTAAAATAAAAACAGGACAACGCCTAAGCATATGGCTTTATAGCAGGCACTGATTGTACAAATTGTGGATGCATTCTAAACGTGGTGCATGATAAATCAATGAAAACATTCAGCTACTTCAATTATTCAACACAACAGTGTTTGTGAGTGTAGAATGGAATATTAGATATGCCGCAGCTCATCTGGAAGGCAGATTCACACAAAACCTATGAGTACCACCAAACTCTTATCAACAGCATTTGAAGATGCACTCTAGCCAAAAAAAAGTCTGACTTGCTTTACTCACTGTATTACTATTTTTACAACAGCTGTAAAACATTCCTTGACTGCTGTATGGAAAGTTAGCTGCATTACTTGGTGTACTTACCTATTTTACATCACAGTTAATATCACTTAGTTATTTAAAAGTAAGATTAATAATTTGAGATATTAATATGACCTATACAAGATTGGGCTTCCAAGTACTTTAGTTACGATTAACGATAACATCGCTTCAACAATTCAGGCACATGGCTGGTCTAAAGCAGAGTGATTACACATAGGGCTGAATTTTATTGCATGGCTGCAGGTCCCAGTGGCAGAACCAGAAATGGGTGCCACTTTTGCTTGGGCATCCAGCAGCCGGCCGAATGTGACCACGTGGCAGCCGGCCAATTAGGGGAAGTACAGGGCCTGTCCAATTAAAGAGCAGAGGTGGGGAACAAGGTGCCAATGGCAGCATCAGCTGAATCCACAGCAGGTGTTGGCACCATACTTAAAGGGCTGCCTGCCCTGCATACATTGCTGCCTGGTCTGAAGACCCCTCTTGTTGCCTGTGACCTCAAGACCCCTCTGCCTGTCTGACTGGCCTCAAGACCCCTCTTGCTGCCTGACTGCAGCTGACATCTAAGGAGCTGAACGGGAGCCTGCAGCAACCATGGCAGAAGGAATACCCTGAAAGGCCACACAGTTTAGTGATGCCTCCCTGCAGATTCTCTTCCAGGCCGCAAGGGCAGTGGGGGGACATCCTCTTCCCAAGCGATGGGAAGAAGAGACTGACCCGCCTGACCAAGCAAGCCTGGACTGCGATTGCAGAGGAGGTTAACAGCCGTGGGGGTCACCTCCCCACAAACCTGGGTGCAGTGCCGCAAATATGTCAATGACCTCCTTTGCTCTACCAAGGTGAGCACTCCATACCACTTTCCTTTTTGGGGCTTACATGTGGCAATACAAGAGGATGCACTTGGTGGGGAGGAAGTGACTACCCAGTCAATCGCAAGAGGGTCAGGAAGCGGCACATCCTCTCAGATGCATAGCTGCATCTTGGTGAGAGGCACCTTTCAGTCATTGGTGACTCCCACAAGGTCCCTTGAGGACGGCCACATGGAGGAGGCATTCGTGTGCCCCATCATGGGCCAATGGGCTGCCACCAGCATAGCTGTTGTGCTGGTCTTCATGGGGAAACTAACAGTGTCCATTCTTCAGCTTGCAGGAGAAATGGGCTCACAACTGTAGGGAAAGGGCCAAAACCGCTGGAGGGGTTCCAAACCTGCAGATCCTGACTGCGATGAAGAAGGAGGCCCTGGAACTGGCTGGGTCTCAGGCTGGTCGTTCCATTGCTGATGGTGAAACAGGAGTGTCATCTCAGGCGAGTGAGCGAACTCGTGCAGGGGCACAAGGGTGCCTCTGACCCACACATCAAGTACAGTGCTCATGTGTCCACCACTGGACAAATGAAACCTCACATCCAGCATAGTTGGGATGAGGAAATGGGAAGCCCATAACATCTCAATGTTTGTGTTCCCTCATGAAGGCAAGGTCAACCTGAAGGACAAGGAGCTCGAGAGGCCGAGGGCCAGCCGGCCACCTCTGAGGAGGAGAAAGGATCCTTAGATGGTGCAGCATCACATCATTCCCCACACCCTCCACCAGCGTAGATTCTCTCACAGTGACGGGTATGTGCTCACGATCAGATCCAGGGTCACAAACTGGTGAGCACATCACAGACGCACCAAGAAGATAACAGAGCCTGTGACAGCCGAGGCCACTGACAGTCGGAAGACTGTGGGAGGCCAGGCCCATGCTGAGCCCAGGCTGATGACAGGCCTCTGGAGTGGTCAGCAACACAGCACCTGTTTCAGCTGCAGCAAAAGGTGAGGGAACATCTGGCAGAGCTGCCAGATGCTATACACACCTATGTGTGGACAATGGAGGATTTCATCATGGTGCAGGAGGGAGGGGTTCAGATGTTTGGGACATTGGGACCGGTTCTGGGGGAGGTGGGACTATTACAAATTGGACGGTCTACACCTGGGCCGGACTGGAACCAATGTCCTTGGGGGTGCTTTTGCTAACGCTGTTGGGGAGGGTTTAAACTAATCTGGCAGGGGGATGGGAACCAAATGAGGAGGTCAGTGGACAGTAAGGAGGTAGTAACTAAAGCCTGTAAGGAACTAGATAATGAAGTCAGCGTGACTAAGGGAAAGAGTAGGCAGGGAGCAGATGATGAACGCAAAGGGACTGGTGGTCTGAGGTGCATTTGTTTTAATGCAAGAAGTGTAGTAGGTAAGGCAGATGAACTTAGGGCTTGGATTAGTACCTGAGAGTATGATGTTATTGCTATTACTGAGACTTGGTTGAGGGAAGGGCATGATTGGCAACTAAATAGCCCAGGATATCGATGCTTCAGGCGGGATAGAGAGGGAGGTAAAAGGGGTGGAGGAGTTGCATTACTGGTCAAAGAGGATATCACAGCTGTGCTGAAGGAGGGCACTATGGAGAACTTGAGCAGTGATGCAATATGGGCAGAACTCAGACATAGGAAGGGTGCGGTAACAATGTTGGGGCTGTACTACAGGCCTCCCAACAGCGAGCGTGAGATAGAGGTACAAATATGTAAACAGATTATGGAAAGATGTAGGAGCAACAGGGTGGTGGTGATAGGAGATTTTAATTTTCCCAACATTGACTGGGATTCACTTAGTGTTAGAGGTCCAGATGGAGCAGAATTTGTAAGGAGCATCCAGGAGGGTTTTCTAGAGCAGTATGTAAATAGTCCAACTCGGGAAGGGGCCATACTGGACCTGGTGTTGGGGAATGAGCCCGGCCAGGTGGTTGAAGTTTCAGTAGGGGACTACTTTGGGAATAGTGATCACAGTTCCGTAAGTTTTAGAATACTCATGGACAAAGACGAGAGTGGTCCTAAAGGAAGAGTGCTAAATTGGGGGAAGGCCAACTATACCAAAATTCGGCAGGAGCTGGGGAATGTAGATTGGGAGCAGCTGTTTGAAGGTAAATCCACATTTGATATGTGAGAGGCTTTTAAAGAGAGGTTGATTATCGTGCATGAGAAACATGTTCCTGTGAAAATGAGGGATAGAAATGGCAAGATTAGGGAACCATGGATGACAGGTGAAATTGTGAGACTAGCTAAGAGGAAAAAGGAAGCATACATAAGGTCTAGGAGGCTGAAGAAAGACAAAGCTTTGAAAGAATATCGGGAATGTAGGACCAATCTGAAATAAGGAATTAAGAGGGCGAAAAGGGGTCATGAAATATCTTTAGCAAATAGGGTTAAGGAAAATCCCAAAGCCTTTTATTCATATATAAGGAGCAAGAGGGTAACTAGAGAAAGGATTGGCCCACTCAAGGACAAAGGAGGAAAGTTATGCGTGGAGTCAGAGAAAATGGGTGAGATTCTAAACGAGTACTTTGCATCGGTATTCACCGAGGAGAGGGACATGACGGATGTTGAGGTTAGGGACAGATGTTTGATTACTCTAGGTCAAGTCGGCATAAGGAGGGAGGAAGTGTTGGGTATTCTAAAAGGCATTAAGGTGGACAAGTTCCCAGGTCCGGATGGGATCTATCCCAGGTTACTGAGGGAAGCGAGAGAGGAAATAGCTGGGGCCTTAACAGATATATTTGCAGCATCCTTAAACACAGGTGAGGTCCCGGAGGACTGGAGAATTGCTAATGTTGTCCCCTTGTTTAAGAAGGATAGCAGGGAAAATCCAGGTAATTATAGACCGGTGAGCCTGACGTCAGTGGTAGGGAAGCTGCTGGAGAAGATACTGAGGGATAGGATGTATTCCCATTTGGAAGAAAATGGACTTATCAGTGATAGGCAACATGGTTTTGTGCAGGGAAGGTCATGTCTTACCAACTTAATAGAATTCTTTGAGGAAGTGACAAAGTTGATTGATGAGGGAAGGGCTGTAGATGTCATATACATGGACTTCAGTAAGGCGTTTGATAAGGTTCTCCATGGTAGGCTGATGGAGAAATGAAGTCGCATGGGGTCCAAGGTGTACTAGCTAGATGGATAAAGAACTGGCTGGGCAACAGGAGACAGAGAGTAGCAGTGGAAGGGAGTTTCTCAAAATGGAGACGTGTGACCAGTGGTGTTCCACAGGGATCCGTGCTGGGAACAATGTTGTTTGTGATATACATAAATGATTTGGAGGAAAGTATAGGTGGTCTGATTAGCAAGTTTGCAGACGACACTAAGATTGGTGGAGTAGCAGATAGTGAAGGGGACTGTCAGAGAACACAGCAGAATATAGATAGACTGGAGAGTTGGGCAGAGAAATGGCAGATGGAGTTCAATCAGGGCAAATGCAAGGTGATGCATTTTGGAAGATCCAATTCAAGAGTGAACTATACAGTAAATGGAAATGTCCTGGGGGAAATTGATGTACAGAGAGATTTGGGTGTTCAGGTCCATTGTTCCCTGAAGGTGGCAACGCAGGTCAATAGAGTGGTCAAGAAGGCATACGGCATGCTTTCCTTCATCGGACGGGGTATTGAGTACAAGGGTTGGCAGGTCATGTTACAGACTTTGGTTCGGCCACATTTGGAATACTGCGTGCAGTTCTGGTCATCACATTACCAAAAGGATGTAGATGCTTTGGAGAGGGTGCAGAGGAGGTTCACCAGGATGTTTCCTGGTATGGAGGGCGCTAGCTATGACGAGAGGTTGAGTAGATTAGGATTATTTTCATTAGAAAGGCGGAGGTTGAGGGGGGACCTGATTGAGGTGTACAAAATCATGAGAGGTATAGACAGGGTGGATAGCAAGAAGCTTTTTCCCAGAGTGGGGGATTACTAGGGGTCACGAGTTCAAAGTGAGAGGGGAAAAGTTTAGGGGGTTATGCGTGGAAAGTTCTATACGCAGAGGGTGGTGGGTGCCTGGAACGCGTTGCCAGTGGAGGTGAGAGACGCGGGCACGATAGCGTCTTTTAAGATGTATCTAGACAGATACATGAATGGGCAGGAAGCAAAGAGATACAGACCCTTAGAAAATAGGCGACATGTTTAGATAGAGGATCTGGATCGGCGCAGGCTTGGAGTGCCGAAGGGCCTGTTCCTGTGCTGTAATTTTCTTTGTTCTTTGTTTGTTCTTTGCCATGAGTGCTGCCATGACTCAGGTGTGTGCACGCAGGGCTTCCTCCATAGAGAGACTGGCGACCTTCATGCAGAGCCTAATCCAGCAGACCACTCCGTGGATGCCAGAGATGCACGCAGACCTGCATGCCATCGCCTTGTCCATAAGCTCAATGCTGTCGTGGCAAGGCGAGAGGGAGATGAGGCACCTGGAGACTCCACCAGGCGCTTGTCCTTCTCAGGTCAGCAGGGAGGTACATGTGCCTTGCAAGTGGGGAGGAACAGCTGCCTTCTGCTTCTGGGGACACCTCTCAGGGTGATCAGAGTCTGGACAGCAGTTCCTCAGCCCCTCTGCCAGTGGCCCCAGTGTCGATTTCCTCTCAGCAAAAAAAGTTCTACAAGGAGCTACAAGACAAGTGTACAGTACTGGTCTCCTTATTTAAGGAAGGATGTAAATGTGTTGGAAGCAGTACAGAGAAGGTTTACTAGACTAATACCTGGAATGGGTGGGCTGTCTTACGAGGAAAGATTGGACAGGCTGGGCTTGTATCCGCTGGAATTTAGAAGAGTAAGAGGTGACTTGATTGAAACATGTAAGATCCTGAGGGGTCTTGACAGAGTGGATATGTAAAGGATGCTTCCCTTGTTGGAGAATCTCGAACTAGGGGTCACTGTTTAAAAATTAGGGTCGCTCATTTCAGACAGAGATGAGGAGAAATTTTTTCTCTCAGAGGGTCGTGAGTCTTTGGAATTCTCTTCCTCAAAAGGCGGTGGAAGCAGAGTCTTTGAATATTTTTAAGGCAGAGGTAGATAGATTCTTGATAAGCAAGGGGGTGGAAGGTTTACGGGGTTAGGTGGAAATGTGGAGTAATCAGTTCAGCCACAACCTTATTGAAAGGTGGAGCAGGCTCGAGGGGTCAAGTGGCCTACTCCTGCTCCTAATTCGTATGTTCATATCTAAGTTAATTGCCTACTTAAAGAAGAAAAGCCTTCTTTTTCAAGAAACCATTTGTATTGCTGTGCTCATTGTTCAAAGAACTGTTTAATGCTTGCTGCAGCCAAAGAGTTGAATGCCTATCTACTGAAGGACTATTTTCATCTGATCCATGAGAAGACTTCGAGTAACCTTTGATTATTTTTACATTAGAAGACCTTATCCATCAGGAATGTAACACGCAAAGACATTCTTATTTTATTTTAAAATTAGCTAATTTAAAACAGCTAATTTAAAAAAAACCTCCACTTTTAAAACCGATTAACTACTGTTACTTTTGAATGTATGTGTGTGAATGGGGAGTTAGATTAAAATAAGAAGTTATCAGGTCTTTAGACATAGGTTTATCTTAATAGTGTTTAAGATTTAGTTTTTTAAAATAAATAGTTAATTTGTTGTTGTCTAAAGATACCTGGTTTGGTCTGTTTTATTCCGAGCGTTACTAAAGTGTTTAATTTGGCTGTTTTTCGATTGGGTGTAAAAGCTTAATAATATGCTGCGACCTGTGGAGTGATGTGACTGAATTGACAGTGTGTTGCTCCCGCCACGGTCATAACAATATGTCAAGATGTGAAATTGAATTCAATAATTGGTAAGTTGTGGGGTGACACCAGAAAATAATGGCTTGTGGAACTTGGAATCGATGATTTAAGAAGGCAGCCCACAATCACTTCTCAAGGCAACTAGCAATGGACAATAAATGCAACCTTGCCAATATTACCCACATATGGCAAACAAAGAAAAAAAGGAAGGGAACAAAAACAAGAAATGCTGGAAATAGTCAGCAGGTCTGGCAGCATCTGTGCAGAGAGAAGCAGAGTTAACGTTTCAGGTCAGTGACCCTTCATCAGAACTAGCAGATATTAGAAATGTAAAAGGTTTAAAGCAAGTAAAGCGGGGGTGGGGCAAGAGATAACAAAGGAGAAGGTGTTGATAGGACAGGGTTATAGAGAATAACTGACCAGAAGGTCATGGAACAAAGGCAAACGGTATGTTAACGGTGTGCTGAAAGACAAAGCGTTAGTACAGAGAGGGTGTGAATTGACTGTAAAGCACAAAGCACTCCAAGCACGAACATGGGAGCCCCCTCCTTCTCAGGCCCCCACCCCCACTTTTTCTCTCATTGATGACTGTATCGGTGCCATTTCCTGCTCCCGCCCGGAACTAGAAAACGTTATCAACTTTGCTTCTAATTTCCACCCTTCTCTCACCTTCACATGGTCCATCCCCGACACTTCCCTTCCCTTCCCTGACTTCTCTGTCTCCGTCTCTGGGGTTAGGCTGTCTACAAATATTCATTATAAGCCCACCGACTCCCACAGCTACCTCAACTACACTTCTTCACACCCTGCCCCCTGTAAGGACTCCATTCCATTCTCCCAGTTTCTGCGTCTCTAACACATCTGCTCTGATGATGCTACCTTCCATAACAGTGCTTCCGATATGTCTTCCCTTTTCCTCAACCGAGGATTCCCCCCCACTGTGGTTGACAGGGCCCTCAACTGTGTCCGGCCCATTTCCTGCACCTCTATCCTCACCCCTTCCCCTTCCTCCCAGAACTGCGACAGGGTTCCCCTTGTCCTCACTTTCCACCCCACCAGCCTCCACATCCAAAGGATCATCCTCTGCCACTTCCGCAACATCCAGCGTGATGCCACCACCAAATGCATCTTTCCCCCCCTTCCCCTGTCAGCATTCCGAAGGGATCATTCCTCCGCGACATCCTCGTCCACTCCTCTATTACCCCCACCACCTCATCCCCTTACCACGGCACCTTCCCCTGCAATCCCTGGAGGTGTAATACCTTCCCATTTACCTCCTCTCTCCTCACTATCCAAGGCCCCAAACACTCCTTTCGAGTGAAGCAGCGATTTACTTGTACTTCTTTCAATTTACTATACTGTATTCGCTGCTCACAATGTGGTCTCCTCTACACTGGGGAGACCAAATGCAGCCTGGGTGACCACTTTACAGAACACCTCCACTCAGTCCGTAAGCATGACCCTGAGCTTCTGAGTGTTGGCCATTTCAACACCCACCCCCCGCTCACATCTCTGTCCTGGGATTGCTGCAGCGTTCCAGCGAACCTCAATGCAAGCTAGAGGAACCGCACCTCATTTACCGATTAGGTACGCTACAACCCGCTGGACTGAACATTGAGTTCAATAATTTCAGAGCATGACGGGCCCCCCTTTTTGTGTTTAGTTATTTTTTCTTTTTTTCTTTTTCCTTTTTTATTTGGTTATTTTATTTTAGGTTTGTTAGTTTGTTTAGTTTGTTTCTACTGTGCCTATCCACTGTTTTGGTTTAAAAAATTTTTTTAAATGTTTGTGCTTGGAGTGCTTTGTGCTTTACAGTCAATTCACACCCTCTCTGTACTAATGCTTTGTCTTTCAGCACACCATTAACATACCGTTTGCCTTTGTTCCATGACCTTCTGGTCAGTTATTCTCTGTGACCCTGTCCTATCAACACCTTCTCCTTTGTTATCCCCCGCTTTACTTGCTGAAAGCCTTTTACATTTCTAATATCTGCTAGTTCTAATGAAGGGTCACTGAAACGTTATCTCTGCTTCTCTCTCCACAGATACTGCCAGACCTGCTGAGTATTTCCAGCATTTCTTTTTTTTATTTCAGATTTCCAGCATCTGCAGTACTTTGCTTTTATTATTAAAAAAATGGATTTGGCTCTAATTTGAAATGGAGGGAGCAAATTTCCTTAGGGCTTCCTCAGGATAACATGTAAAGGGGTTTCCGCCGAAATTCCACCAACATTTCGGCAACTGAGCAGGAGAGGCCCCAAGAAAATTCACCCCCTAACAGTAAGCCCTGAATTGTCATCTGAGCCAACAGGTTTTCTTTGAACTGGGACTTAATTAGCAACAGCGGCCAGCAGCTGTTTTTGAACTGATATCATGGAATATCTTGAATGTTGTGATGTGGGGTTTTCATAGGATTGATATGGCCACATATTACGTAACTACCTTGTATGTTGTGTAGGAGTTGAAACCTTACAAAGATTGACTGCTAAAAAAACTTCAAAGAACGTTAAAGGAAAGAAGATCAAACAACAACTGCCTAGACCAAGGATCAGCAATCTTAATAACGAGAGCTATTTTAAAATTTTAGTTAAAACACGATATCTTTAATAGTTGCAGTGCTGTTACTCAAATGCCAATAATAATGAAAGACAAGATAAGACACATTTCAACGACATTTTAAAGGTTTTTACAAAAACGTTGTTAATTGAATGATCCTTTCCCACAAGCACAATGTAGATAAAAGTTTAAAAAATGAACAAAGTCATTTAATTACCATCAAAATGGGTTCGATCAATCAAGGTTGGAAGCTGCACGAGTCCTTAACGAACCGCATGCAGCTCCATAGCCGCAGCTTACTGACACCTAGCCTAGACAACACATTCTAGACTTCCCTCCTGAAACTCCTCTGCATCTCTATCTCCCTCCCTCCCTTCCTCTCTTCTTTTAGACACTCCTTAAAACACAATTACTTTTGATTATCCTCCTAAATATAAATATACACCAAAATGTATTCTAGTTTATTAGGGAGCTACCAAAAAAAGGATGGATAGGTTAGGGTGGGGAAATGGGGGGTAATCTAACCCTCCTCCTCCAGATTTGATATGACAGATATGTTAAGCAATTTCATCCCACAACTATCATCTTGTTTCTGATTTGATTTGAATATTTATTTAACTCGCATTACTTGTTCCACTTCCCTGTCATCATTCATGAAAATGGAATAATTCCTCATTTCCACTCTGTTTTGCTTAAGTGGGTGAATTTCATTCCTTCACTGTAGCATGATACAAGTGTGGTATAGATTATTAAGAGGTCCCAATTCCTCTTGTGATTTTTTAATGTACTGGTCAACATGTTCACAACAAATTCACGTGAATGGTATTTTAACATTTTACTTTAAACAAGTTTGTTAATTGAGTGTAAAGTGGAAATTGACTGAAGTGCATTAGTGAAAATGCTAAATATAACCCACAGAAGAATTTCTAGAAAGTTGATTAATTTGAGCTTTGAATTTGGATTTCAACCACTTGAAATTCTACTACCCAAATCCCAAATCCAGCAAAAACAGTCATTCAGAACCAAGTTATACCTCCATATGCTGCCAATGAACTAAATTCTGCCCCTCCCCCCTCCCCCATCAGAGACTTGGGATGGGGACCTGCTCATTAGAATACCACAGAACTCGGCGTATCCTTTACTATCTTTCTGGGAACGCCAATAAATCATTCTCTCCCACCCCCAGACCACAAAACTGCATTAAGTCCCCTCCCTAAACAAGCTGGAAAAATCGACTATGTTTTTAAAGTTACCAAGTTACCATGGCATGGAGAAAATTCTGACCATTTTAGATTAGGACCAGAATTAGAGCTCATTCTGTGCCTGATCCTTTGGAAGATCATTGCAGAAATTTTTTCAATAGAGCTTTAAATATTGGCTTATTTCTCTTAAGGGTATTTTGAGGAGGCCTCTGCAATGTGTGCAGTGAGGGCAGTTACTGACAGTAACAGGAAATACAGTACTGCTAGGAAAACCAGCTGCATTTACCCTTTTTCCCAATCATGTTTATTATTGGGACAGCTCCACAGATCTGTTTATATACAAAGAACTGCAGCAGCAAATAAAGATCATTACCTTCTCAACTAAAGTTGCATTTTCTTCCCAAAATAATTATTACATAGACTTTAGTTGTATTATGAAATGCATATACAGTCTACTGCTCTGAAAAGGGTGAAGTCATTGCTCACCAGTGGAAACTACTGACCTCCTTTACAATGGTGTAAGCAACTACTCATCTAATCATATAGCTGAGAATCCTGAAATAGTTAGCTGCCTATTTTTAGATTACAATCCAAGCACTAATCACTCTGAAGGAATCCTTAACCACACTGAATACCTGAACAAATCTCAGCTAATCTGGAAACTAATATTAAACCCATTTATTAATGCAGGAATGGAAAGTAGTTTTGGGATTCATAGAGTAAACTCTTGGGACAAGAGAAGATTAACATAATCAGGTAGTCAGTAGGACAGAGGCCCACATTGCCATGGGGAAACTGTGGAAGGATGATCTTCAAAGGTTGCTAGAAAAGTTAATTGAAGCAAATTAATAGCAAAGTAATACTGAGAAAATAATGGGCCTATTGTTGGCTCAGGCAGTGAAGATGAAAATCTACCATAATGTTGGGGTAAAATACATTGGGTAAGATGCAGACTACATCGATTCCCCAGGGACAGACCACACTGCAGGTTGCTACTAACGCTACCCATGTGGCATTTGGCAATGTGCAGATAACGATCCACGATGCTGTCTGCACACAGGAAATTGATGTAGTCTGCATCGTGGTACTATCCTAATGAAATTTTTCTCCCATTATCTGTATCTATGCTATGTTATTTGTATCTAGAGAACTGGGAATGCTTGGTGTTGATGCTGGATACAAAAAGTAAAGTAATATTCTATCCCACAGTACTGGCAAACCACTACCTTGGTGAGCTTGTACACACACAAAAAAAGTGAAAATTCCTCTACCACCATAAAGTAGTTTATATTGAGCTTTGAATTTATTTACAGGGTTTGAAGATATGATAAAGATCACATTATAATCACATCACATCCTGTTGGCCCGCACAAGAGGAAACTGTGCTTCCAAGTATACGTGGCCAGCACCTGATTTGCATTAGCTTTGATGGAATGTAACATTTAGACTGAAGTATGTGTTTGATTAACATTACTATGTTGAGTCGAACAACATTAAGCCCATTGAAACTAAAATTGGCCCAAGCTTAATTTAGGGACATTCAAATACAACTCTGGAATAAAAAATGACAACACCACTATCACAGTGGAAAACAATCCATGAAGTTAGATTTTCACTGATATTGGGGCTGAATTAGTACCAAGCACCTTTAGCAATAATTAAAGAAATTAAAATCCGAAGAAGACTTCAGAACATAAACAGAATTAAATTCGTGGAAACCAAAGTGTTATGCAGTCACTGGAAAGCAAGTAACATTCATGCCACACAAGTGCCAGGCAATGACCATCTCCAACAAGAGAGAATCTAACCATCTCCCCTTGACTATTCCAGAATTCCCCCACTATCAACATCCTGGGAGTTACCATTGACCAGAAAGTGAACTGGAGTAGCCATATAAATACCGTGGTTACAAGAGCAAGTCAGAGGCTAGGAATCCTGCAGTGAGTAACTCACCTCCTGACTCCCCAAATCCTGTCCACCATCTACAAGTCATAAGTCAGGAGTGTGATGGAATACTCTCCACTTGCCTGGATGGGTGCAGCTCCAACAACACTCAAGAAGCTCAACACCATCCAGGACAAAGCAGCCCGCTTGATTGGCATCCCATCCACAAACATTCATTCCCTCCACCACCGACGCACAGTGGCAGCAGTGTGTACCATCTACAAGATGCACTGTAGCAACGCATCAAGGCTCCTTAGACAGCACCTTCCAAACCCGCAACCTCTACCACCTAGAAGGACAAGGGCAGCAAATGGTTGGGAACACCACCACCTGCAAGTTCCCTTCCAAGCCACACACCATACTGACTTGGAATTATATCGCCATTCCTTCACTGTCACTGGGTCAAAATCTTGGAACTCCCTTCCTAACAGCACTGTGGGTGTCCTACATGGACTGCAGTGGCTCAAGAAGGCAGCTCATCTCCATCTTCTCAAGGCCAATTAGGGATTGGCCTAGCCAGCGACACCCACATCCCAGGAATTAATAAAAAAAATTAGGAGTGGGACCCTGGCAGGTTTTCCTCTCCATCACACTGGGCAACAAGGTAAAACAATATCATCCTCTATTGTGCCCTGTCTGGGATCAGCAAATTCAGCTCAGATTGGGGACTGAATCTAGGACCTGTCCAGCATATATAGCTCATCTACTAACTGAATAATCAAGTACATACATACCTTCTTATGATTTTGACAGATGCAGCTTCTGTGCATCTACAATTCATTCATCCTAAATAATGTTATAATGAAAAACTTTGATGAGATTATCTAGGCTGTTCCTTGTAAATTTCAGCTGTGGTATGTAGGACCAATTTGTACATCGCACATGCTTTGGTTTTCTTTCATAAGTTTTATGTAATACTAGAGTTTCCATCTGTGGAGTCCAAGATAATTATCTGAATCTTCTCTCGACTGAATTAACCTTTTGTAGCCTCGGTTAGTTGTCAGATTAAAAGCTTGACACTTGATGGTCAGACCAACAAGCTTGCTTTTGTTGTACTTGATGGACCAACAAAGCAATGACTTCATAATTAGCTTTACTATTAACTCAGGGCTTTCAAGGAGTTTAGCCAGCACTTTACCTTTGACCTAAACATTTTTCACTTTTAGTTGACTTTAGTTAAATACAAATGGAATAACAAGTAAAGAAGTAGTTCCACCCTCTACCTTACATTCTTCACAATTCCCAACTGATTGTTCTTTCAGCAGGTTGGGATACATTACAAATTTGTTAATATAAAGCAATTAGATTTTTTGCTGCCGAGAGTCCACAATTTAAGTGAGGAAAGGGTCTGGAAAAGAAGGAAAATGACAATAAATTGAGTTCCTAATTTAACAGTGTTGGCCTCTCAGTTTCAAGCTTTGAACTGTTGAATGAGTTTACATATCCCAGCATAATCCTCAGCAGCATGGTCAAACATGCAGTTGCTGAATATTTAAAAGAGAATGATGGCTAAATCGGATAACCCCCGAAAATGGGTGCAAGGGTTGCAATACACAATTAACCCAGGCCTGTTCAATGTAATGCATGCAGTATACCAACTTTGTGTTGCCTGTTATATAAATGATTGCTGTGTGCAGACAGCGCCAACTGCATGCAATAGCAGGGGGCCCAAAATCATAACTTGCTAGCACCAGTTAAAGATGCATCTCTTAAAGGGGAGGTTGCATTGTGGCTGGAGCAGGTGCTAGCAGTCATACAAGAAGTGAATCTGACCTGGGAAACACTGAAGAATAGCACAACATGGGAGAAAGTAGGCTTCAAGAAATTTGGATATGGCACTGGAGCCCTTGGTGGAGGAGCTGTAAATTATGAGAGATGTCCTGTATCCACAGAGGACCAACAGGTCCTCCAGAGACATGGTCTAAAGGCAGTGGGAGCTGGTAGCCGTGGAGGTCAATGCCAGGAGTCAAGCTGTGAGAACCTGGATGCAGTGTTGCAAGAAGTTCAATGACACCTCATAAGTGGTCAAAGTCAGTGAATGTATCTTCAAATACCATATCCTACCAACTGCACCACTAGCCTCAGCCACTGTTCAATTCACCACACCCATCACACACCTACTAACAATCTCCAACAATCAGGACTCAGATCTAACATTCACCTCACCCTCACACACTTAGCATTGCTGCAAGCCTCACATCCACATCTCACAGCTTGCACACACTGCCAGCTATTCAACCATGACAACCACATCAGCCAAATAGATTGAATAACACTCACTGGCACACTTCCCTCTTCCTTGCAGGTCAAGTTGGTGCACAACTAGAGGCAGCAGGCACTAACTGGAAAGGGACACAAGTGCCTGCATGTCCTAACGCCCATGGAAGAGACAGTGTTGGCCATTATTGGGATGGCCATTGCTAAGATCATGGTCACTGGCAGGACTGAAACCATTGAAGATAACATGTATGCTTATACCTTAATCCTCCTTGTCATATCACACCTGTCTTTGATCTCAGTCTCTTCTGATTAGCAAGCTGCAGATGGTGTAAGCATGCACCTCTTACTTTCTCCCCTCCCACACCACAACTTTATCCTTGTTGCTTTTTTCTTTCAGATGCCCATGTGGACCAACCTGGCCAGGCAGTGAATGAACACCAAGAAGAGAGTGATGATGAAGACACAGCACCGTCACTTGATTTTATACTGGCAGCCACTAGTTAATGATACTGAACGTATATTAGAGAATAATTGAAGGCAGGATCTGCACTTGGTGAGACACAGTGCAGGAACAGGCTACATCCAGTGGAGGATACAAGGATAGTGCAGCTTGCTAGAGGGCGAGGTTGCATACGGATTCTCCTGCTGAGAACTGAAGTGAGCACTTTTCTGGAGCAGCTGACAGAAGAAAGCTAACGGGTATGCACAACAAAAGTCTTGGTGCATTGGGAAGCCTGCCAGAAAGCCCGTGGTCAATGCCAAGTGCATGGAGGAGTCCAGCACCATCTTAACATAGGGCTTGGAGGCCATTCTTTTCAGTATGGAACTAGTGGTCAACTTAGTTCACACACTTGTGCACCCAACCACAATGCAGTAGCTGATGCCAATGTCACAGTTTCCGTTGCAGTTTACTAGGATTGCTGAGGTGCGATCCCGGGGGAATGGCAGTGGCTCCATGGAGCACAAACCTGCTGTTCTCTCTCAGGAAGACTACATTCATCCTCCCACCCCTGCCACTCTGCCAGTGCCCTTATTTTTCCTTGACAGCCAGCCCAGACTGCTGTCACCAATACCGAGGTCATGCAGTCTGCAACTGGGCTTTCTACACCCACAGCTGCTCAGGGTCGTCCTCCAAGCCATCTGCAGTCTCCCCCACTGAGAGTTAGGAGGCTTCCGCCAGCCATATTGCAACCACTGGGGTAGCATTGCACAGGAGCACTAAATCAGACAAAGGCACAAGGAAGACAAGCACCAAAGGAATACACAAGGCTGATTAGTTGACTTTTGTATACAATACGGCATGATATAAAATGCTTATTTTAAGGTGGCTTTTATTTTTGCATTATGGCCAAGCAAACACTGTGATGGTCAGTGACGCAGGGAAGGTAAGGTGTGGGACTGTTGGTGAATGGGGAACCGAGGTTGTGTCTACTGGCATTGCACTCGGATGAATTTTTAATAGACAGCCTAGTCATAAAGGAGCTCTCTAGGTTGCTTCCCCTTCCACTACTTCCTCCTCTTCCTCACCTCCTGATACTCCTACTCATTCTCCTTATGCTCCTACTCCTTTGCTTTTTTCCGTTTAGCTGGTGGCAAGGGCTGGCCCTCATGATAGCAAGGTTGTGCAGTATGCAGCAGACCACCATGAATCTTGGCACCCATTCTGCCAAGTACTACTGGGATCTTCCAGAATGCTCCAAGCAGCGGAAGTATTGTTTCAGCATACCAATGGTATACTCTATGAGATTTGTGGGGCAAGTTGGCTTTGGCTTTGATTGTGCAGCATATGCAGTATATGCGTGCAGCACATATGTGCATGGGTTGTGCACTGAAGTCACCAGCTGTGCCGTCAGTGGATAGCCCTTGTCACCTAGAAGTCACCTTTTGGTTTACCATGATGGCTGAAATGCAGCTGGCACAGCAGACTGCTGCAGAATGAAGGCATCATGACTGCTGACCAGGGAACAGGCATTGACCTGCAGGATGTGCTGTCTATGGTCAAACACCAGCTGAATGTAGGCAAAGTTGAATCACTTTCATTTCTGGCATAGGGCAGAGTTGACATGCAGCAGCTCACAAAGCGATGAGAGTTCCTTACTTGTCTGTGGCAAGAGAATGAAATGTAGTCAGCTCTCATTGAATAGAGAGCCTCTGTGACCTCCCTTATGCAATGGCGGACAGCAAACTGTGAGATGTTGCAAATATCTTCTAGCCTGGAAGGAGCCAAACACACAAAAGTTCACAACCAAAGTCACCTTCACAGCCACTGGCAATGCGGTCCTTGTTCTACTCTGAGGTTGCAGTTGCAGTTGCAGCTGCAGCAACTGGCAGATTTCAGTGAGGATGTTCTTACTGAAGCACAGACGTCCCACCACACTTTGTTCCTCGCTGATGTTAAGGTAGGAGAATTGCTCTTTGAACACTTTGGGCAGATATGATCTTCTGCTAAGAGTCCTTCCGCCCCCCATCACCAACCCGCCCCCACCCCCACCACCTCCATCTCCCTCTTCCAGTTGCTTATCCTGCTCCACATGGCCTCTGTTCATTCTCCATGTCATGCTGTATTCCAAGGGGAATGGCTACTGGTGCACCCATATTTGGGAGCAACTAGTTTGTGCAGAAGCCTTGAAAGCAGCAAAAGTTCTTTAGCTCATGCCACACCACTCCATGTAGACTATGCATCTTGAAACTACTATAGAAAATGCCATACAATTGTAGAATCATAGCAACAGCTGGAAGAAATCAACCAGCAGTTCTAAGTAGCTGATGATCCCTTTAAATAGCACTGGTGGGGTGGTGGAGAGGAGCCTTCCTGCTGTGTGCACACTGATTGATGTCATGATCTGCCTGCTCTGCATACTTCTGATGGACATTCACTACGCACGTGCTACTGCCCTTACTAATATGGCATCTGATGCGATACACCCCACAAGTGAGCCTACGTGCCATGGATACCATTTTGGAGCTCAAAGCGTACTCATGGCACCCAACAAACAGGTGCTAATCAGCTCAATATCTTGTTGTAATTTAGAAACAATACACATATTTCCACAGGTTTGGACAATTCTTTCTTTTGGGAACTAAACTCCTCCTAGCTAAAACTTTACTGACAAAGTAATTGGGGCCAATTTTCACTCCCTTTGCTTGGTGTCAACAGGGCAGCAAGTGCCTTAAAATGGTGTTTACAGCCTTGCTGCCCTTTTAACACTGGTGATGTGCCTGGTTCCATTTTTAAAGGCCTCGACCACAATGTGTCCGAAGCGCCTGCCTGATTCAGGTAATTGGCACCTTTTTAGTATAGAAATTTGGACATTATGAAATAAAGAGGGCCCGATTATCATTATAGGACAGGTCTGATCAGAGCCTACACTGTCTGAACTGGGAGGCTCGCAGCTGGCTTGAAATTGAGCCTTGGGCCTTATTTATATCATTTTGGTGAGCTGCTGGCACATGTCACACCCTCATAGGTGGCTTGCCCATTTCAAATAGATGAATGTAGGTCTGATGCCTTGCTCTCAGCGGCTTTAAGCTAAGATACAGGAAATAATTCAGTTACATTAGCATCAAGTGTCAGTCAGTCAATAATCTGTTAATATTGTCCTACACATTCCTAAATAAATTTTGTTTTAGTTTTTTAACCAGAAGCAAACTATTATACAACAGGAAATTAGCCTTTACTACATTTTAGAGACTATTGATAAAGGAAACATAAATTCCTCAAATTTGTTGAAATTTTGGTAATTTGGACTCGGTTATTTTGTGTTCAATGGTAAAAAAAATATGAATATGATCAATGTAGCAATATAATGTGATGGTGGTGGCGGAAGGAGGGTAGAGTGACTGATAACAAGAGTATTGTAGAATGGTAGGTGGGGTGGGGGAGCACCCTGGCTCCACAACAGCATGTTTTGAAAGTTAGAAGTTGTTGGCAGCTGCTGCTTAGGCTGTAGTAGTCAGTGCAGAATCCTGAGCCGAACAGGCCCTGCACCTGCCCTATTCAACACAATGCTATTCTATTTCCTATGATCCAGTTTCTGCAAGGGGCCCTAAAATAGCCACGAGGCCTATCATTTGCATATGTAAACTGAAATATTAAGTTCTCAGTCCTGTCCAAACATAAGCCATGTCTTTGTTGCGGTTTATATACTATACCGTATTGTAGTTATTAATGATACTAACTTTCCTATTTTAATTTCAATCCTTAAAGCATGTTATAATGTAAAACTTTGTGAATATATTGTTACATTGGATCTTATTCATACTAGAATTTGAAAAATACTGATCCGAGTTAAAATACAATCATACTCAGGCACAATGGCCCTAAAATTACGCTGTAAGCTGCTAGTATATGAACATGAACGTGTTCATCTGAATTTCCTCTTTCTGCTATTTTAGCAAAAATGTGAACAGGTTTCTTTTAAAATAGTGGCGAGAGGAATTTTAGGCCAAAGTTTCACAAGTATCCTATGGCATAATTTCAGGGCCAATGGCTATGAAAGTAAAAAGTAAAGGAAAACTTTTTTTTACCTCAAAAGAAAATGTTTCTAAGTGTGCCTCGCAGCATCAATTGAACAGCGAGTAATTGAAGGTCCAAAGAAACAAAGGAAATAGTTTTAAACCACAGGAAATCATTCAGTTACATTAGAGTCAAGTGTCAATCAGTCAAGAATCTGTTAACATTGTCCTACACATTCTTGAATGAAGAGGTTTTTTTTTTACATTTGTAACTAGAAACAAACTAACTTGATTATACAACAGGAATTCAGCCTTTACTACATTTTAAAGACTATCCATAAAGAAAACAGAAATTCCTCAAGTTTCAGTAAATTTTGGCACCTTGGACTCAAGTTATTATGTGTTCGAAAGTAAAAAAAATGAGCAAAGTAGTAATATAATGTGATTGGTATGTTAGGCAAAATGCTTATGGAAGAAATATGATTTCAATGGTCCCTAGTTAGAGTAGGAGGTCACAGTTCATGCTGTGTGATTGCCTTTAAGAGTGATGTCCCTTTAAGATCTTAGTATGCTAATGAGCTAAGTACCAGGATGCAGTCATGTGACTACTTGCCAGATTCACTCTGCTACCGTCACACCTAGGGGCAGGTTCTGTAAATAGTTAGCTCTGTACTGTGTTTAATAGTTTTGAGAACAAAGAACAAAGAACAAAAAACAGTACAGCACAAGAACAGGCCATTCTGCCCTCCAAGCCTGCGCCAATCTTGATGCCTGTCTAAACTAAAACCTTCTGCACTTCCGGGGACCGTATCCCTCTATTCCCATCCTATTCAGCTGTAAATAAACCTGTTTGAGATGTTCAACCAACTGAACTCCATACATCTCCTTATATCGCGTCAGACAATGTAAAAAGAACTCATTACATGGTGGCAGCTCCTCATTACATCGTGGCAGCTTGATTGAAGACCATTTGGTTAAAAGAGAGAAAATAAAAAAAAAATACTGGCCCAAACAGGGAAAGAAGAAAACACTTATAGAGTATAGGAATAGGAGGATAGAGCAGATGAATGTGTGGCTGAACAGATGGTGCAGGAGGGAGGGCTTTAGTTTCCTGGATCACTGGGTCTGTTTCTGGCAAAGGTGGGACCTGTACAAGTTGGACGGGTTGCACCTGAACTGGAACGGGACCAACATCCTTGCTGGGAGGTTTGCTAGTGCTGTTGCGGGGTGGGGGGGGGGTGGGGGGTGGATGTGGTTTAAACTAATTTGGCAGAGGGATGGGATACAGAGTGGAGGTACAGTAGGGGGTGATGCGCAGTCAAATATAGAAGAGAAACTGTGTCAGTCTGGAAGATAGAGCAACTATAGACCTGTTAAGGCACAAGTGAAAAATACAAAGCTGGATTGCATCTATTTTAATGCAAGGAGTCTTACTAGTAAGGCAGATGAATTGGGGGCGTTGATTAGCACATGGGAATATGATATTATTACTATCACAGAGACATGGTTGAGGGAGGGCAGGAGGGCAGGACTGGCAGCTCAATATTCCAGGGTATAGAATTTTCAGGTGTGACAGAGGAGGGGATAAGGAGGAGGTGGCATTGTACTGTTGATCAAGGGGTCAATTACTGCAGTAACAAGGGATGATATCTTGGAAGGCTCCTCAAATGAGGCCATATGGGTAGAACTTAAAAACACAAAGGAGACAATCACTTGGCTGGGAGTGTAGTACAGGCCTCCAAACAGTCAGTGAGAGATACAGGAGTAGATATGTAGACAAATCTCAGAGAGGTGTAAAAATAATAAGGTAATAATAGTAGGGGATTTCAACTTCCCCAATATCAATTGGGATAGTCTTAGTGCAAAAGGCTTAAAGGGGGCGGAATTCTTAAAATGCATACAGGAGATCTTTTTGAGCCAGTACTTAGAAAGTCCTACAAGAGAAAGGGCAGTACTGGACCTAATCCTAGGGACTGAAGCCAGACAAGTGGTAGAAGTGTCAGTGGGGGAGCATTTTGGGGATAGTGACCACAACACTGTAAGATTTAAGGTAGTTATGGAAAAGGACAAAGATGGACTGGAAATAAAGGCACTGAATTGGAGGAAGTCCGATTTCAATATGATAAAACAGGATCTATTCAAAGTGAACTGGGGGCAGAAACTTGTAGGAAAGTCTACATCAGACAAGTGGGAGGCATTCAAAGAGGAAAAAGTGAGAGTTCAGAGCCAACATATACCCGTTAAGGTGAAGGGTAGGACCAACAAGTCCAGGGACCCCAGATGTCAAGGGATATAGAGTTTTGGATAAGGAAAAAAAAGGAGGCTTATGGCAGATTCAGTGCTCTGAAAACAGTGGAGGCGCTAGAGGAGTATAGCAAGTGTAGGAGGGTACTTAAAAAAGTAATTAGGAGAGCGAAGAGGGGACATGAAAACACTGGCAGGCAAGATAAAGGAAAATCCTAAGGCATTTTATAGGTATATTAAGGGCAAGAGGATAACCAGGGAAAGAGTAGGGCCCATTAGGGACAAAAGTGGCAATCTGTGTGTGGAGCTGGAGGACATAGGTGAGGTTTTAAATGATTACTATTCATCTGTGTTCACTGTGGAGAAGGATGATGTAGGTGCAGAGATCAGGGAGGGGGATTGTGATAGACTTGAACATATTAGCATTGAAAGGGAGGAAGTATTAGCTGTTTTAGCGAGCTTAAAAGTGGATAAATCCTCTGGCCCAGATGAGATGTATCCCAGGCTGTTATGTGAGGCAAAGGGAGGAGATAGCAGGGGCTCTGACACAAATTTTCAAATCCTCTCTGGCCACAGGAGAGGCACCAGAGGATTGGAGGACAGCGTATGTGGTACCATTATTCAAGAAGGGTAGCAGGGATAAACCAGGTAATTACAGGCCGGTGAGTCTAACATCAGTGGTTGGGAAACTAGTGGAAAAAATTCTGAGGGACAGGATTAATCTCCACTTGGAGAGGCAGGGATTAATCAGGGATAGTCAGCATGGCTTTGTCAGGGGGAGATCGTATCTAACTAACCTGATTGAATTTTTTGAGGCGGTGACTAGATGTGTAGATGAGGGTAAAGCAATCGATGTAGTCTACATGGACTTCAGTAAGGCTTTTGATAAGGTCCCGCATGGGAGATTGGTTAAGAAGGTAAGAGCCCATGGAATCCAGGGCAGTTTGGCAAATTGAATCCAAAATTGGCTTAGTGGCAGGAGGCAGAGGATAATGGTCGAGGGTTGTTTTGCGAGTGGAAGCCTGTGATCAGTGGTGTACCGCAGGGATCGGTGCTGTGACCCTTGCTGTTTGTAGTGTACATTAATGATTTAGACGTGAATATAGGAGGTATGATCAGTAAGTTCGCAGATGACACGAAAATTGGCGGTGTCATAAATAGTGAGGAGGAAAGCCTTAGATTACAGGACGATATAGATGGGCTGGAAAGATGGGCGGAGCAGTGGCAAATGGAATTTAATCCTGAGAAGTGTGAGATGATGCATTTTGGGAGGACTAACAAGGCAAGGGAATATACAATGGATGGTAGGACCTTAAGAAGTACAGAGGGTCAGAGGGACCTTGGTGTACTTGTTCATAGATCACTGAAGGCAGCAGCACAGGTAGATAAGGTGGTGAGGAAGGCATATGGGATACTTGCCTTTATTAGCCGAGGCATAGAATATAAGAGCAGGAAGGTTATGATGGAGCTGTGTAAAACACTAGTTAGGCCACAGCTAGAGTACTGTGTACAGTTCTGGGCACCACACTATAGGAAGGATGTGATTGCACTGGAGAGGGTGCAGAGGAGATTCACCAGGATGTTGCCTGGGCTGGAGCATTTCAGCTATAAAGAGAGACTGAAAAGGCTAGGGTTGTTTTCCTTCAAGCAGAGAAGGCTAAGGGGAGACCTGATTGAGGTATACAAAATTATGAGGGGCATTGATAGGTTAGACAGGAAGAAACTTTTTCCCTTTCCGGAGGTGTCAATGACCAGGGGGCATAGACTTAAGTTAAGGGGCAGGAGGTTTAGAGGGGATTTGAAGAAAATCTGGAACACACTGCCTGAAGAGGTGGTGGAGGCAGGAACCCTCACAACATTTAAGAAGTATTTAGATGAGCACTTGAAATGCCATAGGATACAAGGCTACGGGCCAAGTGCTGGAGAATGGGATTAGGATAGTTCGGGTGCTTGACGGCCGGCACAAACACGATGGGCCGAAGGGCCTGTTTCTGTGCTGTATAACTCTATGAGGCTGTAAAAATATTAATAGCAGTTGAAAATGAGGGATTACACAGAAGTAATAACTCAGGCTTCTCGGAAGAGAATCAGAAAGATCCCGCAAAGATATGGAAAGTGTTAGAAGATCAGCTCCGGTTACAAGTGAATTTCAGAATTCACTGCCTGGACTTGATGTCCTACAGGCAACAGCCACAGGAATCAATAGACCAGTTCACCAGTAAATACTGTAGGAAGGGCAATGAATGCAATTTCTCAGAAACTGAGATTTCAGAGCAACTAATGGAGCTGATGATTGTATCAACACCCATTGAAGCATTTCAGAAGGACCTCTTGGGGAAAAAGAAAGGTCACAGCATTGATGCACTGATGGAAGATGGCAGGAAATATGAAGCCATTGTAGCTGGACAACAGCACTGGCAAGCATTAGGTGCAGCCAATAGTATCAGCACCACAACCAGGTCGAAAAGAGCAAGCAAGCTGTGTGCTAAGTGTGGTTGGTCTCACTCACTGCGATGTTGTGCTGCATTTCAAGACCTGTGTAAGGCGTGTGGTGCAAAAGGACACTGGGCTGGCCTATGCAAAAAATCTGGCTCCAAAGACGCAGTCAGAAGTCACAGTAGGGCGCAGAGAAACAGATGACAGACAGAAACAGGCCAATAGCATCTCCAAGGACTGGAACCCTCTCGCAAACTCTGACCAGCGTCAAACAGTGCACTCTGGAAACCCAGAAACAGCACAACTATGCCATGCCTTCACCCCTACTCTCTGGAGAACCACCAGCACCACAACGAGCCAGAGCAGACAGGTACCTCCATTAGATCAAGTACTCTTCCCCCAACAAGTCCTCCACCTTGGGCCCAAGCCTTTAAACGCAGAGGATGAGGAGAGGCGAAGGACAGGCAATGTCCTGAAGAGGCAGAGGAGGAATGAGTTGAAGCACCGTCTATTGGCTCTTCGAGCTGAGGTACCAGAACTTTCCAAGAATGACAAGGCCCCAAAAGTGGTCATCATGAGAAAAGCAACAGAGTATGTTAGCAGCTGAAGGCAGAGCAACAGAAGCTGAATGCAGAGAGGGAGAAACTTCAGAAAGAACAGCAACAGATAAGAAGCAAACTCCCCGAGCAAGAGTTGTCAAACCAACAAGATGATATGTGGACTTTTGAGCCTCTATATTTGTAAACTTTATAACCTATATTCTGTGTAAATAATTTTGAAGTTATCTAATGTTATATGTTTTTACTTTTAGCTTATGAGACTTAACTTTTGAAAGAGGGGGATGTTGTGTGATTACCTTTAAGAGTGATGTCCCTTTAAGATCTTAGTATGCGAATGAGTCATGTACCAGGACATATTCATGTGACTACTTGCCAGATTCAATCTGCTACTGTAACATCGAGGAGCAGGTTCTGTAAATAGTTAGCTCTGTACTGTGTTTAATAGTTTAGCTGTAAATAAACCTGTTTGAGATCTTCAACCAAAATTAGCTGCATGCATCTCATTTATGTTGCATCAGACAACATAAAAAGAACTCATTACAGTTCATAGATAACTACCTTGTGCCCAGTGCTCTCATCAGCAGTAAGTGGAGGGACAAGGGGATGGTAGTCAGCTTTGGCTCACTTTCTTATTTCCCGAATCTCATTTAAATTGGACAAGCACGGTTCCTATCCTATTTCTGTCTGAATGGGACATAGAGTCATTTACAGCACTGGAGGAGGCCATTCGGCCCATCGAGTCCATGCCAGCTCTCCATAGAGCTTTGCTGTCAGTCCCACTCCCATTTTTAAGCCATGTTCTATTATTGCACAACTTCATATTCCCATACTGTTATTTGTGCTTGTAGCTCGCCAACCTTATTCACCACACTTTGTGCATTTACACACATGCATTGTAATCCCACCTTTGAATTCCTCGTAGTCCTTCTCAGTCCACTCCCATCTAATACGGAACTACACCCTTCTCTCGTATTACCTAACACTCTCACTTTGACCCCACCTAATACTTTGCTATTTCCTACTCTAGTGCTATCTGTCTCTTCCAATTCTCTGTGCACCTTAGGATTCTTCTCTTGTATTATCTCCTGATTCACACACCCCTGCCAAGTTAGTTTAAACCCTCCTCAATAGCACTAACAAATTGCCTCACAAGGAAATTTGTCCCAGCTCTGTTCAGGTGCAACTCATCCGGCTTTTACAGGTCCCACCTTCTCCAGAACTGGTCCCAGTGCCCCAGGAATCTAAAGCACTCCTTCCTGCACCATCTTTTCAGCCACGCATTCACCTGGACTATCCTCCTAGTGCATTTACCAGTGGGATTTTCAGAGGCTTACTTAAAGTCAGACTTTGTCTGTTAAAGGTAGGTTGCATTCCCTCCTGCTTGTTTCTCAGAGAATCCTGGAAAGGTCACAGCACAGATGGAGGCCATTCAGCCCATCATATCCTTGCCAGCTTTCTACAAGAGCAACTCAGCCAATCTACTCCCCTGCCCTCTCCCCATGTTCCTGCAATTATTTTTCTCTTCAGATGCTTATCCAATTCTCTTTGGAAAGCCCCTATTGTATCTGCCTCCACCACACTCTCAGGCAGTGCATTCCACACCCTAACCACTTGCTGCGTAAAACAGTTTTCCTTAATGTTGTCATTGATTCTTTTGCCAATCACCTAATATTGGTGCCCTCTGGTTCTTAACCCTTCTGCCAATGGGAACAATTTCTCTCTATTTACTCAGTCTAAACCCCTCATGACTTTGAACATCTCTATCAAATCTCTTCTTAACCTTCTCTTCTCCAAGGTGAACAGCTCCAGCTTCTCCAATTTATCCACGCAACTGAAGTCCCTCATCCCTGGAACCATTCTCGTAAATCTTTTCTGCACCTCCTCTAAAGGCTTCACATCCTTCCTAAAGTGTGGTGATCAGAATTGGACACAATACTCCAGTTGAGGCTGAGTGTTTTATAACGGTTTATCATAACTTCCTTGCTTTTGCACTCTATGCCTCCATTTATAAAGCCCTGGAATCTGTATGCCTTTTTAACCACTTTCTCAACCTGCCTTTCCACCTTCAATGATTTGTGCACATACCCTTGGTCTCTCTATTCCTGCACCCTCCTTCAAAATTGCACCCTTTCTTTTATATTGCCTCTCTTCATTTTTCTACCAAAATGCATCACTTCACACTTCTCTGCACTAACTTTAATCTGCCCTATGTGCCCGCCCATTCCACCAGCCTATCTATGTCATCTTGAAGTCTATCACTATTCTGCTCACAGTTCACAATGCTTACATGTTTTAGATCATCTGCAAATTTTAAAATTGTGTCCTGCATACCTAAGTCTAGGTCATTAATATATCAAGAAAGGGAGTGGTCCTAGTACTGACCCCTGGTAAACCCCACTAGACACCTTCCTCCAGTCTGAAAAACAACCTTTCACCACTAGTCCCTATTTCCTGTCATTCAGCCAATTTCATATCCTTGCTGCCACTGTTTCTTTAAACTTTGCTGCCAAGTGTGATGGAATCTGTGGTTGCAAAGCTTGTTTTTTTTAGACCCTAACTGAGAGGGAAACTAGAATTGAAACAGAAACTGAACCTAAAAACTGAAACCAAAATGGAAACCAAAACTGAAACAGAAGCTGGAAAAACAGCTTCAGGTTTCCGGAGAAACCAACACTGGTTAGAACCAGATAAAAGGAGACAGATTCCTCCCAAGACCAGGCAGATCAGGCAGTTCTAGCAGGAGTGGAGCACCAGCAAGCAGAAGAAAGTGAAGACTGAATCTAGGAGCTGCTTCTATTACTTAAAGTAGCCAATTAACCAGACCCGGCCATACAGTGCACAGGTTTTTTTTTAGATTAGAGATACAGCACTGAAACAGGCCCTTTGGCCCACCGAGTCTGTGCCGACCATCAACCACCCATTTATACTAATCCTACACTAATCCCATATTCCTACCAAACATCCCCACCTGTCCCTATATTTCCCTACCACCTACCTCTTCTAGTGACAATTTATAATGGCCAATTTACCTACCAACCTGCAAGTCTTATATATATCGAGAGAGAGAGACCGTGATCTGTCTGTTGCTTCAAGTTCAATTGATGTTGGTCTTGGTTTGAGTGCTAAAATAAAATTTATGAAAGTGAAATCTTGTCTGGTTTGGTTCCCTAAATTGGGGTCAATTGGTGGATTTGATTCTTTTCATTTGTTGGTGGTCTCTACAGGGATTATAACATAAGTCTATTATGTGGCACTGGAAATCCATGTACAATACATCAACTGCATTTCCCTCATCAACCCTCTCGCTTACCTCATCAAAAAATACAGTCAAGTTAGTTAAACACAATTTGCCTTTAACAATCTGTGCTGTCCAAGTAATTGTTAATTTTGTCCCAGATTATCATTTCTAAAAGCTTTCCCACCACCGAGGTTAAACTGACGGGGCTTTAAGTTGCTGGGTTTATCCTTTCACCCTTTTTTAAACAAAGGGGTAACATTTGCAATTCTCCAGTTCTCTGGCACTACCCCTGTATCTGAGGTTGTTTGGAAGATTATGGCCAGTGTCTCTGTAATTTCCTCCCTTACTTCCTTCAGTATCCTTGGATGCATCCCATTTGGTCCTGGTGACTTATCAAGTTGAAGTACAGCCAACCTTTCTATTACCACATCTTTATCAATTTTTAGCCCATCCATTATCTCAACTACCTTCTCTTTCTCTGTCTAGAAACTGTTTGAAAGAAGCAGTTGGAATAATGAATCGCAGGGTAAACCCCAGATTCTCAGAAGGTAATGTTGGAAGAGGTGAGGATGACGAGGCACGTCTTGCATCTCAGCATTGGAATGTGGGCTCTAGGCATGGTGAGAGGTGGCAGAGTTTCTAAGTTCCAGAACTCTAACACCCAGGACCTCCATCCAGTGCAGGAAGCACATCAATGACTTCACAAGAAAAGCAAGGGTGATAAAGCTCTATATCTTTCTCTAGAACACATGGCACTTGGTCTTCACCTATCACCACCCCACCACTGCCAACTGAACACTAACATTTCCCCTTCATCCATCTCTTCCTTCACCACCCAGCAAATGGTCACATTAGACACCTCTCATTCTCAATATCAACACACACTCACCTCTTCCTTGCTCCCCTCACACCAGCCACTGGCAGCATTCTCCTTGCACTTGGTAGGCTTTACAGAATTAGCAACTTCTCTCTCAGGATTTCTTCCTCACTTCACAGTCCGGACAGTTGCTTCCCATTCAACACCCCTTCATTTTGCTTGTATCTTGCTTCGTCTCCCTCTCAACATATGCACTACTAGCACAAACTTCACACATCTGTGCTTCTTTTCAGTAGCCACTCACTAGTTCTGAGGAACTATTCAAGATAAATGACAACACTAGATTCTGGTTGTAATTTTGAAGCAATAAGCTATGATGATGGTGGTCTTCACTTCACACCAATGGTTTAGAGCAGAAGACTGTAAAACTGCTGACTTATCAAGTACAATTTTCTTTTATCTCATATACGACACAGATTCTTTTGTGAATGAGCAAATCCCAAACTTTGTAGCTACTTTGTGGATCTTCTCAAATATCCACAGTCCAGCTGCGTTGTGAATTACCTTCAATTCTGCTGAGCATGATGGTGCAATTCTGCTACAAGAATTGGCAGTGATCCTATTTATTGGCTAGTTTGGAAATGATAAAGTGTGCCATACATTTCTGATTTATTAGTTGTTGGAAAAACATATGCCAAAATTCCGAGGCGTGTTATAGCGTCTCCATCTCCTGTCTTTAACTCTGCAATCCCAGCTCTGTCTTTCTCTAATGCTAACTGTAGTTTTGCAATCCCAACACTGTTCTTCTATACCACTAACTGCAGCTCTGAAATCCCAGCATTTTTTCTTCTTTAACACCTAACTGTATTTCTGAAATCCCAGTTCTATTCTCCTCCATCTCCTAATTGTAACTCTGCAATTCCAGCTGTGACTTTCTCTACCCTTAACCACAGTTCTGCAGTCCCAGCTCCCTCCTTCTCTACCCCTAACTGTGATTCTGCAGTGCCAGCTCTGTCCTCCATCTCAGATCCATCGCTGTGATCTAGGTCTGCTCACAAGCATATGGATATCATTACAGCTTTCACTCCCATCACCGTTAAAATTGTGCACTGCTTTTCCACTTAACTTCTTATAAAAAAGTCAAAATACATTATCAACATATGGTTACCACTATCTAGACCAAGATAAGTTCTCAAGTATATGCCTTACTGAACATTCAATTTCTCTAACCTTGGTTAACACAGATAAGTAAACTCACAAATAGCACAACTGCAACCTTTGCAACCCTTCTTGACCAATAAACAGATTGCAGTTCTTCCATTTATTTGCAATACAGTGGAATGTGCTGGTGAATTGATCTTCCATTCCGTGCATGCTTATCATGCTTTATATGCCTTTGGGACATTTAAAGAGTAGCGTCATCAAAACAGTTTTGGTCTAACTAAATTCTACACTGATATCTAGAAATCTAGCAAAATAAAAATAATTATTGCAAATGTTCAAGAATAAAACCACGTTCGTATTTTAAAACCTATAAAAGCAATTCAGTTTTAAAAGGTTAAAAATTAAACTTCTACTTTTTAAAAAAAAATCTTAAAGACCAGAAGTTGTTGGCAAAACTGTTAATTAAAAGATAAATCCAGTCACATAAAATAACATAATTTGTGCACAATTGGTAGAGCGACTTAAGCAAAAGTAGGCTTTGAAATCCTGTAAATACCTGATTGAATCAAAAGCAGCTGCACAGCCATCTGTGTAGGATTTCAGAGCAGAACTCAAATGAAACTATATCAGCATTAAAAAAACTGTCTAAGCTTTTATTAGCATTAGAAAAGTGAATATTTGTTAATATTTACAAACATGCCGATTAAAATATTCTCTGAAGAGAAACAAAGTAAAAGATTCTGTTTCCATCATTTCGCAGTACGAGTAAATAATTATAGAAACGGCCATGGCAGAGGAATTTAATATATTAACACTATCGGAAAAGAGATATTCAATGTGAAACTACAATAATTTTTTTCTCAGATTTTTCCTGCAATATTTGCAATCATTTTCCTTTCTTCAAGTCAACACCAGGCCACTGTGAGAGATGGCATTGTGCCTGAATGTCAGCATATTGGGTCTGTCAGTGATTTTGCAGTCGACTTGAATAAAGATGCGTGGTCGTACCGTGCCAAATGTTCAGTCATCATCAACTGCACACTTTACAACCTCCTCCCTTTTTGGCAAATCAGAGATTTCCTCCATTTTCTAGGCATAACACAGTTTTGTTTTGATTTCGAGATATAGCACTGAAACAGGCCCTTCGGCCCACCGAGTCTGTGCTGACCATCAACCACCCATTTATACTAATCCTACACTAATCCCATATTCCTACCACATCCTCACCTGTCCCTATATTCCCCTACTACCTACCTACACTAGGGGCAATTTATAATGGCCGATTTACCTACCAACCTGCAAGTCTTTGGCTGTGGGAGGAAACCATAGCACCCGGCGAAAACCCACACGGTCACAGGGAGAACTTGCAAACTCCACACAGGCAGTACCCAGAATTGAACCCGGGTTGCTGGAGCTGTGAAGCTGCAGTGCTAACCACTGCGCCACTGTGCCGCCCAATGACTGCACTTCAAAAGTACTTCATTGGCTGTAAAGCAATTTGGGATGTCCTGAGCTTGTGAAAGGTTCTATATAAATGCCAGTTCTTTCCTTGAATATAGAAAATTAAGGTGTGATTTTATTGAGGTGTTTAAGATGATTAAAGAATTTGATAGAGTAGATCGAGAGAAACTATTTCCTCTGGCAGGACAGTCCAGAACAAAGGGGCATAACCTTAAAATTAAGGGCTAGGCAATTCAGGAGTGATGTCAGGAGTGATGTCCACCAAGATGCACTTTTGTTTAACAGGGTTATATATATTTTTTTTATTCATTCATGGGATATGGGCGTCCCTGGCTAGGCCCGCATTTATTGCCCATCCCTAATTGCCCTTGAGAAGGTGTGGTGAGCTGCCTTTTTGAACCGCTGCAGTCCATGTGGGGTAGGTACACCCAAAGTGTTGTTCGGAAGAGAGTTCCAGGATTTGGACCCAGCGACAGTGAAGGAACGGCGAAATAAGTTCCAAGTCAGGATGGTGTGTGACTTGGAGAGGAACTTGCAGGTGGTGGTGTTCCCATGTATTTGCTGCCCTTGTCCTTCCAGTTGGTAGAGGTCGTGGGTTTGGAAGGTGCTGTCTAAGGAGCCTTGGTGCATTGCTGCAGTGCATCTTGTGGATGGTACACACTGCTGCCACTGTGCGTCGGTGGTGGAGGGAGTGAATGTTTGTAGATGGGGTGCCAATCAAGCGGGCTGCTTTGTCCTGGATGATGTCGAGTTTCTTGAGTGTTGTTGGAGCTGCACCCATCCAGGCAAGTGGAGAGTATTCCATCACACTCCTGACTTGTGCCTTGTCGATGGTAGACAGGCTTTGGGGAGTCAGGAGGTGAGTTACTCGCCTCAGGATTCCTAGCCTCTGACCTGCTCTTGTAGCCACGGTATTTATATGGCTACTCCAGTTCAGTTTCTGGTCAATGGTAGCCCCTAGGATGTGGATAGTGGGGGATTCAGCGATGGTAATGCCGTTGAATGTCAAGGGGAGATGGTTCGATTCTCTCTTGTTGGAGATGGTCATTGCCTGGCACTTGTGTGGCACGATAAGTGTGCCACTTATCAGCCCAAGCCTGGATATTGTCCAGGTCTTGCTGCATTTCTACACGGACTGCTTCAGTATCTGATGAGTCACAAATGGTGCTGAACATTGTGCAATCATCAGCGAACATCCCCACTTCTGACTTTATGATTGAAGGAAGGTCATTGACGAAGCAGCTGAAGATGGTTGGGCCTAGCACACTACCCTGAGGAACTCCTGCAGTGATGTCCTGGAGCTCAGATGATTGACCTCCAACAACCACAACCATCTTCCTTTGTGCCAGGTATGACTCCAGCCAGCGGAGGGTTTTCCCCCTGATTCCCATTGACCTCAGTTTTGCTCGGGCTCCTTGATGCCATACTCGGTCAAATGCTGCCTTGATGTCAAGGGCAGTCACTCTCACCTCACCTTATTAGATGTCATCTTGCTGTGTATGTGCCTTCAATGAATTGTGAAATGGTGCACCATAAAAATAATCTCTTCCTTTTCTTTTTACACACTAGTGGGCCATTAACACTTCGCCGACTCCTGCAAAGGGTGTCGTGGGAAGGGCCACACTGTATGAGTTCAATACATTTCCCATTTTGTTGCCTTACGTGATGACAGGTCCAGGGAAATGGTGAAGGCATTCAAGGAAATGACACCAGGTCTGCAGAAGGTGAAGGATTTATTTGATTGACCGGGTGTGTAAGTATTGCTGATGTGAAAGGTGCCTGAATTAGCGAGTCACGAGCCTCCCTCGCGTGTATCTCATGGTGCCTTGCCTGCTCTCCCTCAGGGTCTTCATCATGTTGTGCCTGGTCACCATCCCCCTCCATATCCTCATCCTTGGAAGAGCATCATGCTCCAGGATGTTCTCATTGTTCAAAGCTGCTGTCCTTCTTCAGAAGGCCTATGGCTTGGTCAATGGTTGCTTGAGTTGTCCCGAGGCAGCTTTTGTATCACTCCTCTGCATCTGTGCCTGGGTTCCGCACAAGTGTAAGTAGCCATCTGTTCAGTGTGTAGCCCTTGTCACCCAGTATCCATCCTTGAAGGCACAAAGGGGGCCTGAAAAGGTCAGGCAGCTGGGACTGCCCAATTATGTAGGCATAGTGGCAGCTTTCCAGGATCCTTGCACAGACCTGAAGGATCCGTTTGCAGTGGTCACAGACCAGTTGTACATTGAGTGAGTGGAAACTCCTCCTATTGATGAAGGGTGCTGCCTGGTCTGTGGGAACCTTGATGGCCATGTACATGCAGTTGAAGAGACCCTCCACTGGGGGAATCTAACGATGGCTCTGAATCCTATAGGTCTCTCAGCCTGACTGTCCAGATCGGTGTGAAAACGCATGTATGGCTGGCCCTCTGGAACGTGGCATCATGACTGGCAGTGATGAGCCACAGACTATGAGATCCCACAGATATTTCCATAAGCACCATGGTGACTTCGACGCCACAGGCATTGGGTGCCCACAACTTCCCATAGGACTCAGTTCCTCCATCATAGCAAACAGCTTGGTGGCACTGATGCTCTGACATTTGCAGGAAACGCAGCTTCTGATGGGTAGACCCTCTCTGGTGGATAGCGTCGTCTGTGCATCAAGAGGCTGTCCCTCTGCACCCTCCTCGCCCGTGCCCCCTTCCATGTTCATGATCCTGGTGCCCCTCTGGTTACTGCAGCCCCACTCCCAGTGGTTGCAGCTCTCTCCTTCTCTGATGCTCCTCCTCACTGGAGGTCTCAAAGCCTGAGCGAATGAGGCCCTTAGCAAATAGCTGCACTCTGTTCTCAGGGCCTCCACCACCTCCCCTCGCCTTTTTCAGTACATACAAGTGCCAAGTCAGAGAGGACACTCAAGCAGAATGTCCCTGCTGTGCTAGCTATGTTTGTCTTTGCTCCCGATTCCTATTGCCGCTGTTTACTCAGTGTAAAACACCCTACCATGCTACGCTACCTCTCACAATGGCTGCTGACTGCAACCAATACTGACCTTCCACTGAGATTCCGCTTTGTTATAGCTGGTGAGACTCTGAAGCTCCGTTGTTCCCGTGCGCCCATCATAATATGGAAAAAATCTGTTAAAATTGCTGTTAATTGCCTGTTAACAGGCCTAATTACCTATCTGCCGCATTCACATGCAACCTCCTCCCTCCAGCCCGGCCGCCATTGGTAATATCCACTTGCGATGTAAACACATCGGGGTTCCCTCCCGACGCCTTTCACCACCATTTTTCCATCCTCCTGCCTCCCAGCCTGTCTCCAATGTGCTGAGAAAATTCTGGTCATTGTTTGTGGATGCTTTGAGATATCATAAGTGTATGTTAAAGTTTGACATAAATATATATTATTTCTTTTAAAATCACATTGCATATTCATCCATATAATTTGCATTAGGAATAAAATGTTTCTTCCATGTGACCTGGTGCTACAAATCACTACTGGCACTGACTGCTCAGTGAAAAATGATCTTGGCGTAAAAGTTTGATATGGCCGATTGGCGGACATAGGATTATTTTTCACCTGACCGAGGTGATACAGGCAACATACAAACTGTATGCTGCCTGCTCATCACTATGATTGTGGCATGCAGCCAGCTCGAAATGAGCTGCTGACTGGCTGCATGCTCAGCCGGGTGCCTAAGCTTGCATAAGGCTAGCATGAGTTAAAGCTACCCTGCACTTCTTAAAGCCAACCTGTACCTCTTAAAGAGGGAAGTACATTCTGGCAGTCTCTGGAACTTTTTCTCACAAGGAAGAAAGAGGATTAGTGGAGCAGCAGACTAGAGATATGCAAGCACTGGAAGCCTTAGACCAGGAGGCAGCAAGAAGGAGAGACATCATGTTTCAGCAGGCACCAGGAGGCCTTCCAGGAATACACAGTGAGGGAATAGCAGCAGGTAACCACAGAGGTCAATACAAGGAGACTGGCCTCAAAGACCTGGATGCAGTGCCTCAAAACTTTCAGTGACTTCATATAGGTGATCTTCAAATGCCCTCTCCTATCCACAATGCCACCAACCTCACACACCACTCAATGCACCATATTCTCATCACTCTTCCATAAGCAACTTGAATGTTGGGGGTATGATTAAGATGTTTGCAGATGACACAAAAATTGGCCGTGTGGTTGATAATGAGGAAGAAAGCTGTAGACTGCAGGAAGATATCGATGGACGAATCAGGTGAGTGGAACGGTGGCAAATGGAATTCAATCCAGAAAAGTATGAGGGAATGCATTTGGGGAAGGCTAACAAGGCAAGGGAATACACAATAAATGGCAGGATACTGAGAAGTGTGGAGGAACAGAGGGACCTTGGAGTACATGTTCACAGATGCCTCAAGGTGGCTGTCAAGTAGATACGGTGGTCAAGAAGGCATATGGGATACTTTCGTTTTTAGCAGAGTCAGAGAGTTATACAGCACAGAAACAGGCCCTTCGGCCCATCATGTCCGTGCCGGCCATCAAGTATGTATCTATTCTAATCCCATTTTCCAGTACTTGGCCCGTAACCTTGTATGCTATGGTGTTTCAAGTGCTCATCTAGACACTTCTTAAATGTTGTGAGGGTTCCTGCCTCTCCCACCCCTTCAGGCAGTGTGTTCCAGATTCCAACCACCCTCTGGGTGAAAAAAGTTTTCCTCAAATCCCCTCTAAACTTCCTGCCCCTTACCTTAAATCTATGCCCCTGGTTATTGACACCTCCGCTAAGGGAAAAGGTTTCTTCCTATCTACCCTATCTGTACCCCTCATAACTTTGTATACCTCAATCAGGTCCCCCCTCAGCCTTCTCTGCTCTAAGGAAAACAACCCTAGCCTATCCAGTCTCTCTTCATAGTTGAAATGTTCTAGCCCAGGCAACATCCTGGTGAATCTCCTCTGCTCCGTCTCCCGCGCAATCACATCCTTCCTACAGTGTGGTGACCAGAACTGTACACAGTACTCCAGCTGAGGCATAGAATATAAGAGCTGGGAGAAAATTCTGGAACAGTATGAAACACCAGTTAGGCCACAGGTGGAGTACTGCATACAGTGCTGGTCACTGCACTATCAGAAAGACGTGATTGCACTAGAGAGGATACAGAGGAGATTTATGAGGATGTTGTCTGGACTGGAGAATTTTAGCTATGAGGAAAGATTGGATCGGCTAGGGCTTTGGAACAGAGGAAGCTAATTGAAGTGTATAAAATTATGAGGGGTCTAGATAGAGTGGATAGAAGGCCCTATTCCCCTTGATTGAGGGGTCCATAACCAGGATGAATAGATTTTTGCTAAGAAGTAGGAGGTTTAGCAGGGATTCAAGGGGAATTCTGTTCACCCAGAGGGTGATGGGGTTTTGGAACTCACTGCCTAAAAGGGTCATTGAGGCAGAAACCCACATAACATTTAAAAAGTACTTGAATATGCACTTGAGGTGGAGTAACCTGTAAGGCTACGGACTAAGAGCTGGAAAGTGGGATTTGGCTGGATGGCTACTTGACAGCCAGCATGGACATGATGGGCCGAAAGGCCTCCTTCCATGCTGTAAATTTTAATGATTCCATTTCTATGATTCGACGCCTAGCATTCCTATGCTCCTCCTCACCCTCACACATGCACCACTGCTGCAAGCCTGATACCCACATTTCACAGCTTCCACATACTCCCAGCTATTCAGCTTTGACAGGCACATCACACACACATTGCAACATTCACTGATACTCTGCCCTCTCTCTTGCAGGACAAAGAGGCACATAACAGGAGGGAGCAACAGAGAACCGGCAGGGGGGCAACAATGCCTGCAACTCGTGAGCCGCTTGGAGGAGATGGGGCTCTGAATCATTGATGCGGCAGTCATCAAACCTTTTGCAACCAGTGTCACTGAAACCATCCAGGATGACGGGATATTCCTGCCTTATGCACCTTCTCAAATCCCACTTCACCCTCATCCCACAATTTGATATGATGTACAAGCTACGGGTGGTGTGACGATGCATCTTTTGCTTTCCACCCAACCATCCTTCCTTCATCCCCAATCCTCCACTTCTGAGTTTATGCTTTCAGATGCACATACTGGTGTGGCCAGCCAGTGGTGCCTGATAACGAAGGACAAGAAAAGCAGACGCCTGATAAAGAAGCACCGTCACTTGACCTGACATTTGCAACCACCAGCTGAGGTACTGGCACTGCAAGTACTTCAGAGAGTAGCATAGAGGTCGGATCAGCAAGTGGTGACTCAGCAAGCACAAGTAGGCTGCAGCAAAGTCGGGGGAAAGGATAGCACGTGTGCCTAATCCCCAGAGAGCGAGGTTGCTGATGAGTTCTGCTGCAGCGGACTCAGATAAGGGCTTCGATTGGGAGGCGTACAGGAAAAGGCTGGGCATGCACACAGAAATGCATTTGCAGGCCGGCCACAGAGCCTGTTGTAACTGTCTAGGAGCATGGAGAAGTCCGCCTCCAACTGGTACAGGGGTTTGCACAGCCTGGAAATGGTGGCCAACTCCATGACAGGACTTGCTGACCTAATCATGATACAGCATCTGATGGCCGATGCCTCAGCTTCCATTGCAGTACAAGCATGGCGATTGGCGTGTGCTGTGCCGGAAGTTGTCAGGGTCAGACCCCTCGCCATATTTTTGGCATCCAGCCTACCGTAGCACCGAAACCAGTGGTGTTAAGGAGCTGAATATCACCCTATATACTATAGGGTATAAACACGTTGCAGCCAGTATGATGGGTTGAAGTGTGTCTATTTTAACTCAAGAAGTGTCAGGAATAAGGGTGATGAACTTAGAGCATGGATCAGTACTTGGAGCTACGATGTTGTGGCCATTACGGAGATGTGGATATCACAGGGGCAGGAATGGATGTTGGATGTTCCGGGGTTTAGATGTTTCAAAAGGAATAGGGAGGGAGGTAAAAGAGGTGGGGGAGTGGCATTGCTAATCAGGGATAGTATCACAGCTGCAGAAAGGGAGGTCGTCGAGGAGGGTTTGTCTACTGAGTCATTATGGGTGGAAGTCAGAAACAGGAAAGGAGCAGTCACTTTATTGGGAGTTTTCTATAGACCCCCCAATAGCAACAGAGACACGGAGGAACAGATTGGGAGGCAGATTTTGGAAAGGTGCAGAAGTAACAGGGTTGTTGTCATGGGTGACTTCAACTTCCCTAATATTGATTGGAACCTCCTTAGTGCAAATAGTTTGGATGGAGCAGTTTTTGTCAGGTGTGTCCAGGAAGGTTTCCTGACTCAATATGTAGATAGGCCGACTAGAGGGGAGGCTATGTTGGATTTGGTGCTTGGCAACGAACCAGGCCAGGTGGCAGATCTCTCGGTGGGAGAGCATTTCGGTGATAGTGATCACAACTCCCTGACCTTTACTATAGTCATGGAGAGGGACAGAAGCAGACGGGAAGGGAAAATATTTAATTAGGGGAGGGGGAATTACAATGCTATTAGGCAGGAACTGGGGAGCATAAATTGGGAACAGATGTTCTCAGGGAAATGCACGACAGAAATGTGGAGGTTGTTTAGGGAGCACTTGCTGCGACTGCTGGATAGGTTTGTCCCGATGAGGAAGGGATGGTAGGGTGAAGGAACCTTGGATGACAAGACATGTGGAACAGCTAGTACAGAGGAAGAAGGAAGCTTACTTAAGGTTGAGGAAGCAAGGATCAGACAGGGCTCTAGAGGGTTACAAGGTAGCCAGGAAGGAACTGAAGAATGGACTTAGGAGAGCTAGAAGGGGACATGAAAAAGTCTTGGCGAGTAGGATTAAGGAAAATCCCAAGGCGTTCTACACTTATGTGAGGAACAAGAGGATGACCAGAGTGAGGGTAGGGCCGATCAGGGATAGTGGAGGGAACTTGTGCCTGGAGTCGGAGGAGGTAGGGGAGGTCCTAAATGAATACTTTGCTTCAGTATTCACTAGTGAGAGGGACCTGGTCGTTTGTGAGGACAGCGTGAAACAGGCTGATATGCTCAAACAGGTTGATGTTAAGAGGGAGGATGTGCTGGAAATTTTGAAAGACATGAGGACAGATAAGTCCCCGGGGCCAGACGGGATATACCCAAGGATATTACGGGAAGCGAGGGAAGAGATTGCCACGCCTTTGGCGATGATCTTTGCGGCCTCACTGTCCACTGGAGTAGTACCAGATGATTGGAGGGTGGCAAATGTTATTCCCTTGTTCAAGAAAGGGAATAGGGATAACCCTGGGAATTATAGACCAGTCAGTCTTACTTCGGTAGTGGGCAAATTATTGGAGAGGATTCTGAGAGACAGAATTTATGATTATTTGGAAAAGCATAGTTTGATTAGAGACAGTCAGCATGGCTTTGTGAGGGGCAGGTCATGCCTCACAAGCCTTATTGAATTCTTTGAAGACGTGACAAAACACGTTGATGAAGGAAGAGCAGTGGATGTGGTGTATATGGATTTTAGCAAGGCGTCTGATAAGGTTCCCCATGGTAGGCTCATTCAGAAAGTAAGGAGGCATGGGATACAGGGAATGTTGGCTGTCTGGATACAGAATTGGCTGGCCCATGGAAGACAGAGGGTGGTAGTAGATGGAAAGTATTCAGCATGGAGCTCGGTGACCAGTGGTGTTCCGCAGGGATCTGTTCTGGGACCTCTGCTCTTTGTGATTTTTATAAATGACTTGGATGAGGAAGTGGAAGGCTGGGTTAGCAAGTTTGACGATGACACAAAAGTTGCTGGAGTTGTGGATAGTGTGGAAGGCTGTTGTAGGTTGCAATGGGACATTGACAGGATGCAGAGCTGGGCTGAGAAGTGGCAGATGGAGTTCAACCTGGAAAAGTGTGAAGTGATTCATTTTGGAAGGTCGAATTTGAATGCAGAATACAGGCTTAAAGACAGGATTCTTGGTAGTGTGGAGGAACAGAGGGATCTTGGGGTCCATGTCCATAGATCGCTCAAAGTTGCCACCCAAGTTGATAGGGTTGTTGAGAAAGCGTATGGTGTGTTGGCTTTCATTAACAGGGGGATTGAGTTTAAGAGCCGCGAGGTTATGCTGCAGCTCTATAAGACCCTGGTTCGACCACACTTGGAATATTGTGTTCAGTTCTGGTCGCCTCATTACCGGAAGGATGTGGAAGCTTTAGAGAGGGTGCAGAGGAGATTTACCAGGATGCTGCCTGGACTGGAGGGCATGTCTTACGAAGAAAGGTTGAGGGAGCTAGGGCTTTTCTCATTGGAGCGAAGAAGGATGAGAGGTGACTTGATAGAGGGGTACAAGATGATGAGAGGCATAGATAGAGTGGATAGCCAGAGACTTTTTCCCAGGGCGGAAAGGGCTATCACCAGGGGGCATAATTTTAAGGTGATTGGAGGAAGGTTTCGGGGAGATCTCAGAGGTAGGTTCTTTACACAGAGAGTGGTGGGTGCGTGGAATGCACTGCCAGCGGTGGTAGCAGAAGCAGATACATTAGGGGCATTTAAGCGACTCTTGGATAGGTACAAGGATGATAGTAGTATGAAGGGTATGTAGGTAGTTTGATCCTAGAGTAGGTTAAAGGTTCGGCACAACATCGTGGGCCGAAGGGCCTGTACTGTGATGTACTGTTCTATGTTCTATGTTCTATATACCCACAAACAGTCTGAGGGAGATAGAAAAGCAAATATGTCGGTGAAGTGCAGAAACAATAGGATAGCAATAGTAGAGGATTTCAACTACCCTAATAGTAGTGCAAATGGTATAGAGGGTGCAGAATTCTCAAAATGCATTCAGGAGAACTTTTTTAGCCAGTGCATAACAAGCCCAACAAGAGAAGGGGCAGTTCTGAACTTTGTTTTAGGGAATGAAGCTCGGGAGGTGGAAGAGGTATCAGTGGTAATGATCATAATTCAGTGAGATTTAGCATAGTTGTGGAAAAGGATACACAAAGAGTGAAAGTTTTAAATTTGGAAAAGGCCATTTTTACTCAGCTGAGAGGTGATTTGGCAAAAGTAGACTGGAAACAGTTACTTGACGATAAATCAGTATCAGAACAGTGGGAGGCTTTCGAGGAGCAGATGGAGAGTGTTCAGCACAAATATGCTCCCACAAAGAAAAATGGTGGCACTCCCAAATCTAAAGCCACCTGGATGTCAGTATGACAAGGCAAAAAAGGGAAGCTAAGTCAGAAAGTGAGAGTTCAATGCTGCTGAAAGTCTAGAGGAGTATAGAAAATGTAGGGATGAAATTAAAAAGGAAATAAAGAAAGCAAAGAGAGGGATGAAAAAATATTGGCAAGTTAAATCAAGGAAAACCTAAAGATGATTTTTAAATATATAAAGGAAAGAGTAGGACCTAATGGAGACCAAAAAAGGTAACCTGTGTGTGGAGGTGGAAGACGTGGGCAAGGTTCTTAATGAACTTTTTGTGTCTGTCTTCATAAAAGGGGGAACAATGCAGACATTGTAGTTAAGGATGGGATAAACATAGTGAGTTAGGAAATATTAAGGGGTACACTGTTTTGAAAGCAGATAAATTGTCAGGCCCAGATGAAATCTATTGCAGGCTGCTAAGAGAAGCAAGGGAGGAAATAGAGGAGTTGCCAGATGCTGCCAGACCTGCTGAGTGATTCCAGCATTTCTTGTCTTCCGGTTGCTTGCCATTTCAACACTCCCCCCTGCTCTCATGCTCACATCTCTGACCTGGGATTGCTGCAGTGTTCCAGTGAACATCAACGCAAGCTCGAGGAACAGCATCTCATCTACCGATTAGGCACACTACAGCCTGCCGGACTGAACATTGAGTTCAATAATTTCAGAGCATGACAGCCCCCCATTTTACTTTCATTTTTAGTTATTTTTTCTTCCTTTTTTCTACACTCCTTTTTACATTTTTTACAATCTTTTTTTGCATTTATTTCATTTCATCTTAGTTTGTTCAGTTTGCTTACCCACTGTTTTTTTCAGGTTTGCACTTGCTGCTGTTCAATATTCAGTGTATTTACACCTAATCTGTACTAATGCTTTGTCTTTCAACACACCGTTAACATATTGTTTGCCTTTGCTCCGTGACCTTTTGGTCAGCTATGTGGCCTGGTCCAATCTGCACCTTCTCCTTTGTTATCTCTTGCCCCACCCCCACCTCACTTGTTTATAATCTGTGACTTTTCTTATATTTGTCAGTTCCGAAGAAGGGTCACTGACCTGAAACGTTAACTCTGCTTCTCTTTCCACAGATGCTGCCAGACCTGCTGAGTGATTCCAGCATTTCTTGTTTTTATTTCAGATTTCCAGCATCCGCAGTATTTTGCTTTTATATTAAGGAAATAGAGGAGGCTCTGACCATTATTTTCTAATAGCCTCTGGTTACAGGCGCAGTGCTGGAGGTCTAGAGGACTACTAAAGTTGTTTAAAAGGGGAGGAAGGGATAGACTGAGCAATTTCAGACCAGTCTAGGTGTCATGTATCTGTCTAGATACATCTTAAAAGTCGCTATCGTGCCCGCGTCTACCACCTCCGCTGGCAATGCGTTCCATGCACCCACCACCCTCTGCGTAAAGAACTTTCCACGCATATCCCCCCTATCCCCCCCCTCAGTAAGGCGTTTGATAAGGTTCCCCATGGTAGGCTATTGCAGAAAATACGGAAGTATGGGGTTGAAGGTGATTTAGAGCTTTGGATCAGAAATTGGCTAGCTGAAAGAAGACAGAGGGTGGTGGTTGATGGCAAATGTTCATCCTGGAGTTTAGTTACTAGTGGTGTACCGCAAGGATCTGTTTTGGGGCCACTGCTGTTTGTCATTTTTATAAATGACCTGGAAGAGGGTGTAGAAGGGTGGGTTAGTAAATTTGCGGATGACACTAAGGTCGGTGGAGTTGTGGATAGTGCCGAAGGATGTTGTAGGGTACAGAGGGACATAGATAGGCTGCAGAGCTGGGCTGAGAGATGGCAAATGGAGTTTAATGCGGAAAAGTGCGAGGTGATTCACTTTGGAAGGAGTAACAGGAATGCAGAGTACTGGGCTAATGGGAAGATTCTTGGTAGTGTAGATGAACAGAGAGATCTTGGTGTCCAGGTGCATAAATCCCTGAAGGTTGCTACCCAAGTTAATAGGGCTGTTAAGAAGGCATTAGGTGTGTTAGCTTTTATTAGTAGGGGGATCGAGTTTCGGAGCCACGAGGTCATGCTGCAGCTGTACAAAACTCTGGTGAGACCGCACCTGGAGTATTGCGTGCAGTTCTGGCATTATAGGATGGATGTGGAAGCTATGGAAAGGGTGCAGAGGAGATTTACTAGGATGTTGCCTGGTATGGAGGGAAGGTCTTACGAGGAAAGGCTGAGGGACTTGAGGTTGTTTTCGTTGGAGAGAAGGAGGAGGAGAGGTGACTTAATAGAGACATATAAGATAATCAGAGGGTTAGATAGGGTGGATAGTGAGAGTCTTTTTCCTCGGATGGTGATGGTAAACACGAGGGGACATAGCTTTAAGTTGAGGGGTGATAGATATAGGACAGATGTCAGAGGTAGTTTCTTTACTCAGAGAGTAGTAGGGGCGTGGAACGCCCTGCCTGCAACAGTAGTAGACTCTCCAACTTTAAGGGCATTTAAGTGGTCATTGGATAGACATATGGATGAAAATGGAATAGTGTAGGTCAGATGGTTTCACAGGTCGGCGCAACATCGAGGGCCGAAGGGCCTGTACTGCGCCGTAATGTTCTAATTCTAATTCTAATTCTAAACTTTTCCCCTTTCACTTGAACTCGTGTCCCCTTGTAATTGAATCCCCCACTCTGGGAAAAAGCTTCTTGCTATCCACCCTGTCTATACCTCTCATGATTTTGTACACCTCAATCAGGTCCCCCCTCAACCTCCGTCTTTCTAATGAAAATAATCCTAATCTACTCAACCTCTCTTCATAGCTAGCGCCCCCCATACCAGGCAACATCCTGGTGAACCTCCTCTGCACCCTCTCCAAAGCATCCACATCCTTTTGGTAATGTGGCGACCAGAACTGCACGCAGTATTCCAAATGTGGCCGAACCAAAGTCCTATACAACTGTAACATGACCTGCCAACTCTTGTACTCAATACCCCGTCCGATGAAGGAAAGCATGCTGTATGCCTTCTTGACCACTCTATTGACCTGCGTTGCCACCTTCAGGGAACAATGGACCTGAACACCCAAATCTCTCTGTACATCAATTTTCCCCAGGACTTTTCCATTTACTGTATAGTTCACTCTTGAATTGGATCTTCCAAAATGCATCACCTCGCATTTGCCCTGATTGAACTCCATCTGCCATTTCTCTGCCCAACTCTCCAGTCTATCTATATTCTGCTGTATTCTCTGACAGTCCCCTTCACTATCTGCTACTCCACCAATCTTAGTGTCGTCTGCAAACTTGCTAATCAGAGCACCTATACTTTCCTCCAAATCATTTATGTATATCACAAACAACAGTGGTCCCAGCACGGGTCCCTGTGGAACACCACTGGTCACACGTCTCCATTTTGAGAAACTCCCTTCCACTGCTACTCTCTGTCTCCTGTTGCCCAGCCAGTTCTTTATCCATCTAGCTAGTACACCTTGGACCCCATGCGCCTTCACTTTCTCCATCAGCCTACCATGGGGAACCTTATCAAACGCCTTACTGAAGTCCATGTATACGACATCTACAGCCCTTCCCTCATCAATCAACTTTGTCACTTCCTCAAAGAATTCTATTAAGTTGGTAAGACATGACCTTCCCTGCACAAAACCATGTTGCCTATCACTGATAAGCCCATTTTCTTCCAGATGGGAATAGATCCTATCCCTCAGTATCTTCTCCAGCAGCTTCCCTACCACTGACGTCAGGCTCACCGGTCTATAATTACCTGGATTATCCCTGCTACCCTTCTTAAACAAGGGGACAACATTAGCAATTCTCCAGTCCTCCGGGACCTCACCCGTGTTTAAGGCTGTTGCAAATGTTTAAGGATGATGAAGCGATACTACATGATTGAAAGAGCCAAGGATGCTCGAGTTGTGGGAATTTTAGTGGGAACTCTTGGTGTCGCCGACTACCTTTCTACTAACCTATTCCAGGTTTGGAAAATTTTAGCTATGAGGAAATGCTTGGATTTTTTTTTTTGGAACAGAGGAGGCTTCGGGGAGATTTAATTGAGGTGTACAAAATTATGAGGGGCCTAGTTAAAGAGAATAGGAAAGACCTATTTACCTTAGAAGAGAGGCCAATAACCAGGGGGCATGGATTTAAAGTAATTGGCAGAAGGATTAGAAGGGAGTTGAGGAGACATTTTCTCATTCCGAGGGTGGTGGGGTTTGGAACTCACTGCCTGAAAGGGTGGTAGAGGCAGAAACCCACATTGCATTTAAAAAGTACTTGGAAATGCACCTGACTGCTGTAACCTACAGGGCTACGGACCAAGAGCTGGAAAGGAGATTAGACTGAATAGCTCTTTTTCGGCCGGCAGTCATGATGGGCTAAATGGCTTCCTTCTGTGCCCTAAATTTTCTATGTTTCTATGTTTCTTACTGCCGTACAGCTTTTTGAAATATCCTTAGAAAAACTGAACACCTTCAAAGTTAACACTGCATAATAAGTCAGATATATATGGCATGATCTCAAGTACTTTCCTCTGAAATGTTAAGAGTCCAAGTCTGGTCTCTGTTGTACTGAATACCAATTGTCTGCCTCTGTCACTGAACCTTATCCGACATGTCAGCAAGGTGCCTACATTCTATTAATTTGGGCTCAAGTGACTGTGGATAACTAACAGTGGAAAAAAACTGTTGACAGGAATGTATCGAAGAACTGACACTCGAAAGACGTCAGTGACAACACACCTAGATAACAACACTGCTGTCCAACTAATAGCTGTGGGAAAAGGTGGCCATCACACTGGAGAGTCTAATTGCTGACTATCTATTGGTGAGCTCAAGGACTTGGCACCTTATATATGGAGAGCTAAACTGTTTGTTGTCCTTTGAGTTCTGGAAATGATGAAAGACACATCACCCTTTGCATGGTTTAAAGTTAGGAAATGATGACAGAAATTTCACAGTCAAGAACAGGCGCTGAACAGGGCAATCATATTAACACGGGAAAAGATGAACAGGACATCACATCTAGGAATTAGCATTGATGGCCAACTATTCATGGCAGAGAAAAATGGTAAAACTAACACCTCCAAGTGAATATGCTCAAAAACTTTCACTAGTACAAGGGTTTTTATGCAAGAACTGTTGTGTCTAAAAATATATCACCTCCAATTAATAACTGAACACATGCTATAGCAGGGGCATGTTATGCCACTTACATATTGCATCAAATTGACAGCACAGAAACAGGCCATTCAGCCCAACTGGTTGTGCTGGTATTTACACTCCACATGATCCTCCTCCCACCCTACTTCATCTAACCCTATTAGCATTATCCTTCTATTCTTTTCTCCCTAATGTGCTTATCTAGCTTCCCCTTAAATGCATCTATGCTATTCGCCTCAACCAATCCATGTGGGAGTGAGTTCCATATTCTAACCACTCTCTGGGTAAACAAATTTCTCCTGGATTTATTGGTAACTATTTTATATTTATGACTCATTGGGGGGGATTTTATGCTCTCCCCCGCAGCAATTTGGAGGTGGGGAGAGCATTTATACAGGGGGGATGGTGGCGGGGTGGGGGGAGAACGCCGCCACCTTCCCACCTCTACCCCAATTAAGTCTGTAGCAGGAAGGCCTGTGGATGGCCTTCCCACCCCGCTGCCAATTAAGGCCCTTATGTGAGCAATTAATGCCCAATTAAGGGCCTCATCCTGCCTCCGCTGGTATTAGCCCAGTGGCGAGCAGGCCTGTTGCCACACAGGGAGCGCGCCAAGCAAACCCGTGTGGTTTGCTTGCCAGCTCCAGGGTGGGGGTGAGGGGGGCCTCCCTCTTTAATAGGCAGTTAGTGTCTGATCGGAAGTATGGAAAGTCCTCATCAGGGAACTCCTCTTTGCTGACGATGCTGCATTAACATCTCACACTGAAGAGTGTCTGCAGAGACTCATCGACAGGATTGTGGCTGCCTGCAACGAGTCTGGCCTAACCATCAACCTCAAGAAAACGAACATCATGGGACAGGATGTCAGAAATGCTCCATCCATCAATATCGGCGACCACGCTCTGGAAGTGGTTCAAGAGTTCACCTACCTAGGCTCAACTATCACCTGTCTCTCGATGCAGAAATCAACAAGCGCATGGGAAAGGCTTCCACTGCTATGTCCAGACTGGCCAAGAGAGTGTGGGAAAATGGCGCACTGACACGGAACACAAAAGTCCGAGTGTATCAAGCCTGTGTCCTCAGTACCTTGCTCTACGGCAGCGAGGCCTGGACAACGTATGTCAGCCAAGAGCGACGTCTCAATTCATTCCATCTTCGCTGCCTCCGGAGAATCCTTGGCATCAGATGGCAGGACCGTATCTCCAACACAGAAGTCCTCGAGGTGGCCAACATCCCCAGCATATACACCCTACTAAGCCAGCGGCGCTTGAGATGGCTTGGCCATGTGAGCCGCATGGAAGATGGCAGGATCCCCAAGGACACATTGTACAGCGAGCTCGTCACTGGTATCAGACCCACTGGCCATCCACGTCGCCGCTTTAAAGACGTCTGCAAACGCGACATGAAGTCCTGTGACATTGATCACAAGTCGTGGGAGTCAGTTGCCAGCGATCGCCAGAGCTGGTGGGCAGCCATAAAGGCGGGGCTAAAGTGTGACGAGTCGAAGAGACTTAGCAGTTGGCAGGAAAAAAGACAGAAGTGCATGGGGAGAGCCAACTGTGTAACAGCCCCGACAATCAATTTTATCTCTAGCACCTGTGGAAGAGTCTGTCACTCTAGTATTTGCCTTTATAGCCACTCCAGGCGCTGCTTCACAATCCACTGACCACCTCCAGACACTTACCCATTGTCTCTCGAGACAAGGAGGCCAAAGAAGAAGAAGTGTCTGATCGAGGGACCCAGCATCGGGAGGGGGAGTGGGGCGCCCACTGAGAGCCACCCCCTGTTCTTGCTGCTGATCCCCCTACAGCCCCCTCCCCCACGATGACCACTCCGTGAAACTCCTCCCACCCCTGACTCACCTGTGGCCTGGGTTCCTCGATGATCCTGGGCTTCCGGTGGGTGCATTACCAGCAGCAGCCACTGCCTCTGCGGAGGAGGCCACACAGGGCTCTCGCTGCCTCTTCAACCGGTGGCCAAGAACCCCATTGCCTGTATAAAATCCCACCCCTAGTTTTGGACTCCCCCCACAAGTGGAAACATCTTCTCCACATTGACCCTATCAAACCACTTAATAATCTTAACGACCTGTCTTGGGTCATTCCTAACAGGAGAACAGGAAAATAAATGTACACCAGGAATGAGCTTCTATGAGGTAAATGGCCATCGTCTCATTTTTGACTTGGTATTTTCTTTAAAAAGTGTTATGTCAGATCATAAGAATACACCAGACTGCAAGAAACCAGTTCTAATGTTTGAAAAATGTCTTACAATACTCTACCTCTTACATTCTTCAATCACTTTATTTGCCAGTTCCATACCTAGTTCCTTTTTGAATTATCTGACATGATCTGCTCCAGTTCTTTCTTGGGAAGGCTGTGCAAATATCTTCACCATCCTTTATGTAAACTAGTTCAATCTAAACTGTTTGTCCAACTTCCCTTTTCTAAGCTTTAGCGTTTGTCCAATTCTTGTGTTCTCCAACTGTAATGTCTTGCAAAGAACCAGCCAGGGTTCTCAATCCTGAGTATTATCCAGTGACCACTGCTGTAATGTATGTGTGTGTGGGAGTTGGATGAGGACAGGATTGTGGTTATCTGTGCTGTCTACCTACAGTCAAATAGTATGTGAGCTTAGGCTCACATACAAATAATAGACCCTTGGGAGAGGTATCAGACAGTGGCTGCTGCCCAAGAAAATTCTAAAACAGTTCCTTTATAAATGCTTAGATCCTGAAGGTCTAATGGGATGGGAAGCCAGAGTTTGAGTAAATTAGCCATGGGGGTGGGGGTTGGTGCAGGAGTATCACAATTTAAGACACTAACCAGATCCACTGGCTTTCTGTCCAATGCATTATATGGTCCAAATTTCATTGATGGAGGGAGTGTGAGAGGAGAGGGGGTGCGGGGAAGGAATATCACTGAGCAGATCTTCCACCTGCCCTCCCAAATTCTGCTGGGAACTTCTGGGGTGTTTCTGAGGAGTGTTCTCGGACCCACCCTGGGAATTCTAACCATTATACACTGCTAGGCCCAGCAAATCAACATTAGATAACATAAGTCCCGTACTGGGCCTTCCAAAAGCCTCCTAGAGATTCATAGACAAAGGTAAAGATACAATAAAAAATGGATTACCTTCAAATGACTGGCCATTTTTTCCCTTCAGGGAAGTTGAAAAAAAATTGCCAGTTTCTTTTCAGCTTCTTAAGATCTTTCAGCTCTGCCATTAGAGCAGCATTTGCTGTGGGCACCTTTGTTGCGCCCATCTTGGTGCAGGTGCCCGTCCCAACTATTTAAAAGATCATGTCCTAGAAATTTGTTTTGGCCAATTTTCAAGGGCCGAAAGGATGCAGGGAATGATCCATGCACCAGAAGACTGAAGCCCAAAGATCGTGAGAAATTGAACATCAGGCCTCATCTAAATAAGCTGGGTGAGATGCCAGCACAGTCATGGCTCCACAGACAAATGGCCTGACTGCAGAATCAATTTCAGGCCAGCTGTTTCATTGGCAGTGGCCCTCACATAAGTCCCAGGAGCTGGTGGTGACCAGACAGGGGGTGGGGGCAGGGGCTCAGGGGGAAGGCGGGAACAGGACCTTGCAATCTTCAGAGGTTCTGTGGAGATGTGAGGGGCTCCCAGATAATTAAACATTTCTTTTCGGAAGTGGGCATTGGCAAGGTCACATCTGCACCTAGAAAACCTGAGCAGGCCCAACACTTTTTTTCAGTAGCCATCGCAGACACCTATAAAACAGCCCAACCCAATTTTGTGTTGGACGTCTTTCAGGAATCCTTGGGGTGCAGGAGATTGGTTCCTGAAATTGGGGCTCATTGTGCCCATTTTGTGCCTTAAAATGGCGCAAAGAGGTTCAATTTCTAACCCCCTCCCCACGAGACCTACCATAAGGGTGAATAATTCAGGATCTCAGAAGAATAAAGCATTGCTCTTTGTGTATAATATTCAGTGACTGCACAAAATAACTTTCAGTCTAAATAGCTGTCAGTCTAAGTAACATGTACTACAATCAGAATAAAATTATGAGAATAACAATAGTTGAAAATTAAATAAACAGTGAATACCCTCTGCATAAAGATTAGAAATATGTTTCTAACCATAGGGAAAAGATTTCCAAGATAAAACATAAATCTATATTGGCCCTGAACTTATTTGAGCTGGGAGTGCACAGTAAGATCCGGAAAATAGGCTGTGAGCCAGATATGTTGGATCTCAGCCTTCATGCCGAATTTCAGGACAAACCTCCATCTGCCCCAAACATAGTCCTTTGCATCAGAGGGGACATGGCAAGAGGAAAGGAAGTCCCAGGGTTGGTGTTTCCTTGGCCCTGACCTAGGATTCTCTGGGTGTCCATTACGTTGTGTGAAAGGAAGTACATTCATCTGGCAGCAGGAGGAAGTGAGGTCCACCTGGGAGTCCACATCAAGGACTTGGCCTGATTCTTTGAAGGTTTTGTTCATTTTTTATTTGCTTAGGGTGTTGATGGGGGCTCACCCCTATATATTCTGGTGCTGGCAGGTTTGCGAGTGGCAGACCTGTTTGGGCCCATTGGCAGGTGCCCGAGATGTGCCCATTGTAGTAAAAATACAAGCAGCAAACCTCTCCTGGGCATTGGGGTCAGAGGCGGTGGTTCATGATGGATGCACTATGGCAATTAAAACAGTTTTCAGATTGATGCATTTTCAGCCCCCTTGAGTCTTATTCTCCCGTCTCTAGAATTGCGGCTTCCTTCAGCCAGGATGTCTGCTGTGCCTACTTCTCTGTAACAACTGTCAATGCTACTCCATAATCAGCAAATAGGAAGAGCAATGGCAGATTAGCCCGGTGGCTTTTTTTGCTATCCTTTCTGCACATCAACTCTTTCAGTTTTCCCTCTCCCCTCCCCTATAGTTTAAGTTCTATGCAGTGATTCATCGGGGAACTGACACAGCTTTCCTGCAGCCATTTACCTGGAACTGTGGCTGTACAGTTGAGATCCGAATGAAACTGCTGAGGTTTGTACACCCTGATTGCTGATTGATTACTGGATTGTGATTTTAAGAAAAATTCTAGTGACTATTAAGTACATCACTAGAATATAGAGTGAAAATCACATACAAGTTTGATTATAAACATTGATCAATCATTTTTCATGGAAAATTCCAGAACATCCTGGCCTGGCTCTACCTGGCTCTATTACCACACAGAACACAAGGATCTGTGCATTTCAATATATCCGAGGCATTCAGGTCAGTTTTCTTTTTACTGCACGTCTTAACGCGTGGGTGACAAATGAGATTGGCAATGCATTTGCCCATGTATTTGAGAGAGGGAATAAAGCCAGTTGTAGCAATGCACAGTACAGGCTGTGTTCCAGATTAATGGCACTGCAGTAAAACTGCTGAGCTGCACAGAGAATGGTTGACCTTCAACTTCCAGTATTTCACTGGAAGCCTCTACTTGTAACAAGACCCTTGGGTTTACGAAATCACCGATGACCTAAGAAAGCCTATGCTACATTCATTGGTCCCTTAAGACAGGAGTAAGTCAGCATTAAACTGCTGTTTAAAGAAATCTTACCATGCTGTTTTTCTTTGGCTCTTCCGCTCAATGATGTTTAAAGGGAAACATTGGATTACTTTTTGCTGATCTGAAACTTTCACAAAATAATGTTTATCCCTCTGAATTCTTAATTTGCTAAATAGAATCATTAATCATGGTGCTCCATGAACTTCTTCAATCTTTCAAAGATAACCACTGATTATTAACATAGTGATCTATTTAACTGTGAACCTAGTCTGATAAGAGAAAGGACAAAAACAAAATATTTTAATGTAACACATTACACAATATTCAAATAGATACAACAAAAATTCCACATTCTAAAACACTGCACAACAATGATTGCATTTGTTGTGCTTCTGAGAAACATCTTTTTTCTTAAATGTATTATCGCTAGTTTTATGATGGCTGGAAGTGGGTTCAATAGCTACCTTGAAAAAAATTGGAGAATTTCAATGGAAGAAACTCTGGCAGTGTCAGAGTGACAATGGGATAATGACAGTAAGCAAGATAACCTAATCAAGAGTTAAAATCCCAAACCGAAGTGAGTTCCTTGATTGGCCATTCTCCGTCCCCACCATTCTTAGCATTGCTCCTACTCCAGTCTCCTACTGGGGATTAATCATTGCTGTCAGTGCAAATTCTCAAGATAGTTTTGCAAAGTTGCAATTTCCAAACTTGCAAAAATACCTCAATTGCCATCCAGAGTATTCCCAAAGCACTGAGGGGTGTATCAGAGCTCATTTTCAGCACCACGTATGCCCATGGATTCACCCAATGGTTGGCTTATTGTTTTTGGACCTGTCACAAATATTTCCCAAGGTTCCCTACATTACAATATGCAAACTGATTTAAGTTTGTTATAAACAGTTCTATGCCACTGTTATAACCAGGCAAAAGAGTTACCAATAGTCCAATCAGCTACTAAAAATATCCTTTTCTGTAAAATGGCAAAGCAACTTAAAATTAATGTTTATAATATGTACAATCTTCCATTTTGAGGTATGCTTTCATATTTTCTGTTGCAGGCACTGTCACTGCCAAATTTTACAATTTGGTGTGCATTGCTGCAAGAACAGCTGTGTAGGCCAGGACACCAGGAGAACGCCCTTGCTCTTTTTTGAATAGTGCCATGGTGTAAGATCTCACATTGTAGATCTGCTATCGTAAATCTCTGGAAGAAACACACGGCTCTACCTTCTGGATTGCTGCTGTAAACTGAAATCTTATTATTGTCTCCCTCTAGTGGCATACTCTGCATGCTACACCAAGCACGTATGGTGGCGCCAAATGAATAACACATTACATATCAAAGGAACAGTAAATGAACAATGCAATATATCCCTCTCCTTCGCGGTAAAAGAGAGTTTCAGTGGTTTGCTTTCATTGTTCTGTTTGAACATTACTTCAGTTTGTAACATAAACGCTTAAGTATGGCAGACATTTCTGCTCACGAGTAGGATATCGAAGTATAACATGAGGTGCTGTCTCATTTAACCTGTGCTTCATCTGAAGTGTCAATGTCTGGATCGGAGACAACACTTTCAGATGGTGTTTGCAGCACTTTGAAGAATGACGCATTTTGTGTGATGATTTGTGAACCACACTTAGCAGTGATCAGTGATCCTTTTGTGTTGGTCACAACAAATGGCTGGATGTCATTGTTTGCTTCCCAACCTAACCATCACCTTTTACAAGCACTTTTTTTCCTGGCTTTAGCAGTGTAGTTCTTAATTTCATGTTTCTCTCTGCATTTGCTTTCATGCGATCATTCTGTCCTTGATCACACTCGTGTACGTGTTAATTATTAGCTTTATGGGGTAGCTCAGGAGGACATGTGTGCATAGGATGGGTGAAAATGAGCGGAGCTCGAGGCTTTCTAATGATTGAGTGAGGAGTCGCTCAGTAATTGCGAAGGAAATTATACACCTCCTGCTTCCACAACTTGTTCTCAGCAGTAGCTGTATGGATCAATTTTTTCAAGGTGCGCACGTATCTCTCAACTTCTCCATTAGCTCTTGGTGATTTTCAGTGAGTGAAGCCCAGGTAGTTCACAAATTTACTGAACTCATCGCTGTTGAATAGGGGTCCATTGTTGCTTCTCACCATTTGAGGGACTCCAAACAAAATGAAAATCTGGTCTAGCTTTTGGACGACTGCTTTCGCTGAGGTAGATGTAACTATTTTAATGACTGGGAATCTGCTGTAGCCATTAGTAACACCAAGCAAGTGTTTATCAGTGGGCAAGTCTGTGAAGACTACGCTAACTCAGTCCATGGGTCTGCAGGTAGCTCAGACATGTGGAGTGGATTATGAAGATTTGACATTATGGTTGCTTGACATGGCAAACACTGATTGATTCTGTGCTCCACCATGCAGTCAATTCCCAGGAACCATACCTTTTCCTGAAGTGGTTGCTTGGTTTTGACAATACCCTGGTGACCCTCATGTGTTATTTCTACAACACATTCTCTCAATAACTGTGGAATGACAATGCAGTTGCCGCGTAACATGAGAACAAAAGTGGTTGTAACTGTGAACTTATTTCGAACATTGTGAAGACCTTGAAGCTTGTGAGTGAATTGACTTTGTAGATGCTCTCTCCATCACATCTTTCCAGTTTTGTGATTCCATAGCTGTAATATGTAGCTGTAATGCTTCATCCTGTTTCATTACTACTTTGATGTCAGTTAATATCAGCGACTTTGGCATCGCGTTTATGCTCACAGAGTTAAGTTGTTATTTGGCAGTCTGTTCTTTGCAAGTAGTAGGACTGATTGTCAGCAAAGGATGGCACGAAAGGTAGTCTGCTGGGTTAAGCTTGCCTAGCTGATACTCAACACAGAACTCGTACTCTTGTAGTTTGAATATCCAACACTCTATTCATGTAGGTGGCTTGCTATGCAGATTGTTGAACAGGTTCACTAGTGGCACTAATGCGAGCAAAAGTGCTTCTCTCTCTGTTTGTGAATATTGTTGTCCTACAGATGTTAATGATCTGCTTGCCATTGTGACAACTGATGGGTGACCTGCTTTGTCTTTCCGCACGAGAACTGTAACTAAGCCAATCGGGCTTGCATCCAAGACCAGCTGGGTGGTTTTCTTGGGGTGAAGTCGGCATTTGTACAACTTGCTGACAACCATTATTTGATCTGGTATACAGCTTTTTTGTGCGATTTAGTCCATTCCCACTTTGTGGTCTCTTTTGTCAGATCACGTAGGGGGGCAGACAGTGTAGTGAGGTCAGGAAAGTAATGACTACAGTATGTGATGAGGCCAAGCAGACTCCAGACTTCACGCACGTGCATAGGGTCTGCAGCATTTGCAATGGCTTCGACTTTCCATAGATCAGGCGATGCTCCTTCATCGCTGACTACATGACCGAAGAATTAGATTCTGCTTTCATTGAACTTGTCTTTGTTCAGGGTAAGGCTGCATTCTCTAAGACGTTGTAAGCATGCATGTAAGTGTGTCTCGAGTTCATCTTCAGTGCGGCCACAGATGAAAATGTCATCGCTGATATTCAGCATGCCTTCAAGTCCTTGCAGTGCAGACTGAATCATATGCTGAAATACCTCAGCTGCTGAGTTGACTCCTATATTGAGACCCTTGTATCGAAAGAGCCTGATGTGAGTCAAGAACACTGAAAGATACCTCGATTCTTCTGCAAGCTCAATTGGATATAGCCTTCATTGAGGTCAAGTTAGCAAAACGTTTGGCACCATTCACCTTCTCTATGATATCGTCAATTGTCAGTGTCAAATGTCTTTCTCATTGTATTGTTTGTTTTGATGACTGCATACGACGCAGATTCTTATCTTGTTCTCACTCTTTGGTTTCTCGACAACTTGTATGGGTGAGACACAAGGGGTCAAGGTCAAGCAAGTGCTGAAGTCCCTTCTCTGCCTGCTTTCTGACATGGAACAGAATTCATCTACATTAATGCACGACTGGACGCACCTTGGGATCTACATGCAGCTTACATGTAGCACCTTTCAGTTTGTCAATACCCATGAAGCGGTCGGCATACAGTTCACGAACGTCGTTGATATAAATAGCAGCTGTATATGTGACTGCAATCATGCGCATATCTGTTGTTGTGTGGAAACTGATGAGCGTATCACTTTTTCCATATATGATAGCATTCATTCTTGTGTCTTTGAATGCAACTGGTGTTTCAAAAGTCCCAAGAACTTTCAGTAGTTTGTTACTGTTGTAGGGGAAAATTTTTGTATTCTCTGGTTTGCAAAAGATGGGGCAGTCCTGAAGTTTATTGAACATTTTATCTCCCATGACATTGACAGGTGCGCCTGTATCTATGACAGCGTCTACTTTCGAGCTGCCAATGGTCACTGTCACATGTGGCTGGTTGCTGTGTCTGGAAGAGAGCATAAAAGTATATTCAGGGTCATCTATCTCTACATTGGCTACATTCTCTCGCTCTTTTGGTGTGGTACTCGTATGTGGCACCATTTTGGTAGTATTGGTCTTAATAGTTGATTTTGTTGATGAGCAAGAAATGCAGGCAAACTGATTGAGTTTCCCACAAGCTTTACACTGCTTGCTTGCAGCAGGGCATACTGTCTGGTGTGGATAAGCACCATCACAGTGGAAGCATTGCTTGGAAAAGTCACAATCCTGTCTACGAGATTGCTGTCTTTGCCTTGCATGTGGTTGCCTGGCACATGAGCAGTGAACATTGTTCACAGGAGTTGAGCTTCAAGTGTGGCAGTTGCTGTTGGCAGCCTCAACTTCAGCAGCTCTGGACTCTGAAAGGGATAGTGATCTTACTAACTCCAGCAGCTCTGACAGCTGTCTTTCTTGAATGCTTTTCTGCATATTTGACTAGAGAGGCAACCTTCATTTATTTGTGTTTTGATTTCCCTGTTCGACATGTTCAACATCACCAAAGTCACATTTGATTGCCAATTGTCTCAGTCGTGCGCAATATTGATCAATTGTCTCATTTGCTTCTTGCTTGGTTCGTCAGAAAATAATTGCTTTGTATTTGCATTCTTCTTGGGCATGAAATAAATTTTTCGAGCCTTTTTTGCTGAGTTGTTGTCATCTTGCGCAGGTGTAAGTGTCTCAAAATATTTTAATATTCTTCACCTCCATAATGGAGAAGTAAGGCCTTTTTCTCTTATCATCATTGATTCAAAAACCCACCATTGTACCCTTGAATCGTCACAGCCACTTCTGCCAATGAGGGAACACAGATGATGGTGCGGAGTGCATGTCAAAATGTGATAGGATAGGCATCGCCATCATCACCTTGATCATCAGTGTAGCACAGCGCACGACCAAGGATCCAGGATAATGTTCCACAGGCACCATCAAACAGACATCGTTAGAAGTTATAATGGCAGGTGGAAGAAACAAATGCACATTTCATGAGTGCTACAATCCTGCAACAAATTCTTCTCTAATGTCTAAGCAGATCAAACTACCCTTGCACTGGTGTATGATACAAAATGGCTGTCCTGCATTCCTTTATTTTTGGAGTAGGCTGCCTTAAAACTGAGCTTGCCTGAAAATTCTCAATATTTAATGATCATGTAGCTTTAAAAATCAATCCTTAAGCTGCAGTCAATTAGATGTCAAGAGTGCAAATCATCATTCTTCTTTTATGTATTCCACTGCAGATGCTTTGACATAAGAACACTTCTAGAACTGGATGAGTTCATTAACCCACGTGAATAAGTCTGTGTGGCTGCCATGAAAATCATTATTCACCATCGATTTTCAACTGATGTAGGCATTCTTATTTTAGAAACATTAATAGCCAGGCTGTCTAGCACAGCTTTACCTCATGGTTCCAAGCATAGACTGAAATCAAAGCAAGAATAATATACGTCTTATTCACTAAATAAACACAATCGGGCAGAAATTTGACTCGCACCCAAAATGGGGATGGAGTGGGTCGAATGACTGCTCTGCGCCGGCCTGAGACATGAGCCAAATCCAGCTTCTGACCTCATTTAAATACCACTAGCGAACAGCTTTCGACCAGCATGTTAAGGCTGTATTAAAACTGCAGTCAATGTGAGATATATGTATATATATATATATCTACACCACAGTGCACTGTGCAGCACATACTGATATCACAACAGCATGGGCAGAGTATGTGCAGCACATACTAATATCAGAACAGCATGGCAAAGTGGGTCTCAATCAACACCATGGGCTGTCTGCCGTGGTGTGAGGAGATGGGATGACTCTGTGCTGTCTTCCCACAATACTCTAAAAACACTTCCTAACCAGAATTGCATAGCCACTGACATTACAACTGTAACATACGACATTAATCTGGTAAGTAAACCCTTAAATTGTACACTGAAATACATATTAAAATACTATGAAGTTATCATTTGTTAATATCCTTGTTATCACAAAGAGACAGATATTTGATTCTTGCACTGAAGGTTATACATAATCAATTGGGTTTTCTATTTATTGCCTTCAGTGCTGCATGGAAATTATTCCAGGATGTGTCAATTCCTCCTCTCAAGTTTTCATCAGAAAGAAAGATTGTTTTTATATGGCGCCTTTCATGACCTCAGGACATCTCAAAGCATTTTACAGCCAATCATAGAATGGTTACAGCACAGAAAGAGACCAATCGGCCTGTCATGGCCATGTCAGCTCTCTGCAACAGCAACCCAGCTAGTCCCACTTCCCCGCCCTTTCTCGATAGCCCTGCAATTTTTTTTCTATGGGGCCTATCGAAGTCCCTTTTAAGCCACAAATGAATCTGCCTCACCCATACTCTCAGACATTGCAGATCCCAACCACTGCATACAAAATATTTTTTGTTATGTCACTGTTGGTTCTTTTGCCAATCACCTTAAATCAGTGTCCTCTACTTCTCAACCCTTCCGCCAATGGGAACTAATGAAGTACTTCTGAAGTATAGGGCTGAATTTTCTCAGCTTTCCAGGGATGGGCTGAGAGGCTGGGGGAGAGGTGCCCAAAAATGGTGAAGGAAGGCAGGGGGTGGAGTGCCTGACGCCTTCTCGATGCCTTTGAATTTTGTCAGAGGACTGCCTTCCCGCCCAGAGGCCAACTGAGGCCCTTAAGTGTCCAATTAATGACCACTTATGGGCCTTTTCCCACCACCACTGGCATTTAGTCAGCAGTGGAAGGGGCCTCTGCCATGTAGGGAGGTCAGCCAGTAAAACCCGGTGGCCTCCCTGTGGGCTGGGGGTGGTGTGGTGGGAGAGCCCTCCTGCTTGAGCACCCTGTGCCCATGGAGGGCCCCACAGTGGCAAAGACTGCTCCCATGCCAACACCTCCCTGCATTGCCAGGGCCTACCTGACTGGCCCCGGCAAGCCTACCCTACTTACCTACACTCTGGGCCTCCAGCGCTGCTCCTGATCCTGGTCCTACTGCAGTACCATCATTAGCCACTGCTCCTGGTGGCACTGCTGAGACTGCTAGGTTGATTGGCCGGAAGCTCCTGGAGGCGGGATCCCCATCCTTAAAGAGGATCATCTGAAAGATGGCCAGGCAGTTAACTGCCTGAGTGCCTTAAAATGCAGCCAGAGGTTCCCCCAACCTTTCTGATCCGGCGTTAGGACACCTGCCATCTGCATAAAATCCAGCCCATCATCACTGTTGCAATGTAGGAAACTCAGCAGCCAATTTGTGCACAGGAAAGACCAACAAACAGCAATAATAATGACCAGATAATCTGTTTTTTTTTTAGTTATGTTGATTGAGGAAGAACTATTGGTCAGGAGACAACAGAGAATTCCCCTGCTCTTCTTCAAAATAGTGCTATGGGATCTTTTGAGTTCACCTGAGAGGGTAGACAAGGCCTTGGTTTAACATCTCATCTGAAAGACAGCACCTCTGACAGTGCAGCACTCCTTCAGTACTGCACTGGAATGCCAACCTAGATTTTTGTGCTCAAGTCTCTGGCGTGGGACGACCCACAACCTTTTGACTCAAGTTGAGATTGCTACCAGCTGAGCCACAGCTGACATCGTCTTCTGTATATGTTATATGTACTTCATCAGTGAAATCTCCTACTATTTAGCAGTGTTTCTCAGTAACAAAGAAAGGGACTTCCTGAGTGTTGAATGCCCCAGCATTTTGCTCAATAACAACAACAACTTGGAATTCCAGCACTTAGGGCCTTGGCAGCTGAAGGTATGGCCACCAATGATGGAGTGATTAAAATTGTGGATTCCCAAGACTAAAACTTGGGACACCAGCCAGTAATGCATTGTAATTGTCGAGTCAGATGTAACAAAGGCATGGATGTGGGTTTCAGCAGCAAATGAGCTGAGGCAGTTGTGGAGTCGGGAAAAGTTACGGAGGTGGAAATAGGCGAGACTTAGTGGTGGCCCAGATATGTGGGCAGAAGCTCATCTCAGGGTCTAATATGGCACCAAGGTTGTGAACAGTCTGGTTTAGCCTCAGACAGTTGCCAGGGAGAGGGATGGAGTCAGTGACTGAAGAACAGAGTTTGTGGCAGAGGCTAAAGACAATGGCTTTGGTCCTCCCAATACTTAGTTGGAGGAAATTTCTGCTCATTCAGTACTGGATGTTGGACAAGAAGTTTGACAATTTAGAGACAGTGGAGTTGAGGTAGACTTTGGTGTCATCAATGTACACGTTGATACAGGCGCTGTGTTTCTGGATGATGTCACTGAGGGACAGCATGCAGCTGAGAAACAGGAGGGGACCAAGGATAGTTCCTTGGGGAACACCAGAGGTATTGGTGTGGGAGCCAGAAGAGAAGCCATTCTCTGACTACAGTTACATAGATAAGAATGGAAACAGGTGACTGCAGTCCCACCCAGCTGGACCACAGTGGAGGGGGATGATGTGGTCAACCACGTCAAAGGCTGCAGAGAGGTTGAGAAGGATGAGGAGGGATAGCTTACCTTTGTCATAGTCACATAGGATGTCAATTGTGACTTTGACAAGAGTCATTTCTATATTGTGGCAGGGGCGGAAATCTGATTAGAGACAATCAAACATAGAGTTCCGGGAAAGATGGGCATGGAATTGGGAGGCGACAATATGTTCAAGGACTTTGGAGAGGAAAGAGAGTTTGGAGATGGGGCAGTAGTTGGCAAGGGCGTAGGCATCAAGGCTTGTTTATTTTTAGAGGGGTGATGACGACAGATGCATTGCAGCAACTCACCAAGGCTCCTTTGACAGTACCTTCCAAACCCGCAACCTCTACCACCTAGAAGGACAAGGGCAGCAGATGCATGGGAACACCACCACCTGATAGTTCTGCTCCAAGCCACACACCATCCTGACTTGGAACTTTATTGCTGTTCCTTCACTGTCACTGGGTCAATATCCTGGAACTCCCTTCCCAGCAGCATTGTGGGTGTACCTACACCACAGGGTACCTACATCAGTTCAAGAAGGCAGCTCACCAGTACCTTCTCAAGGGCAATTAGGGATGGGCAATAAATGCTGGCCGAGCCAGCGATGCCCACATCTCATGAACGGATTAAAAAAAGATTTAGCCAGGTGGGGAGGCTTCATTTAGAGGGAAAATGTCTTTACCCCTCAGCCAGGTGTCCGTCAAGGCCATCATATCGATGCAATCATCCACAATTAGCTCATAGATGGTAAGAATTTTGTTCACAAGTGAACAGACATTCTGGAGGGAGATGCGGAGAGGGGCGGCGATAGCTGATCTGCTTGTAGAGTCCAAAGCATCAGCACTGGGAGGGATGAGGGAAAGCAGATTGGCAAGATTAGCTCCCAGAAAGTGCACTGGGTGGGAAGGTCAGCAAACGAGCAGGATGGGGCAGTTGGAGTTGCTGCTTGTAAGGAGGGATGAATGAATGCCTCAATGGGACCTCTGGAGGATGCCAAGAGAGTCATAGAGGGAAGCTATAGCCTTACGTCAGTGGGAGTTAAGTCCGGACAGCAGCAGGAGAGTATGAAGGTTGAGGAGTACTGACTGGTTGGGGTAGGGATTTGGGAGGGAAGTCTACGCGGACACTTAGAGAGATTTGAGGTAATGAGGAATAGCCAGCATGGACTTGTAAAAAGCAGATTATGCTTGACTAATCTAATTGAATTCTTTGATCAAGTTACAGAGAAGGTTGATAAAGGGAATGAGGTGTTGTTTATTTGGATTTTAAGAAAGCATTTGATAAAGTACCACATAAAAGGCTGGTTAATGAAACTGAGGCTCATGGAATACGAGGGTCAGTGTCCAATTGGATAAAAATTTTTGCTAAACGACAGAAAACAGCGCATCGTAGTAAATGGTTGCTTTTCAGACTAGAGGATGATAGACAGTGGTGTTCCCCAAGGGTCAATGCTGAGACCAGTGCTTTTTTGATATATATAAATGACTGGCATCTTGGAATACAGAGTAGAATCTCAAAGTTTGCTGACAACACCAAACTTGGAGGTGAGGCAAACAGTGAGGATGATATGACCCGCCTGCAACAGGACATAGATAGGCTAGCAGAAAGGGCAGAGAGATGGCAGATAGAATTTAATACTAACAAGTGTGAGGTGCATTTTGACAGAAGGAATAAGGAGAGGCAATATATACTTAATGGCACAGTTCTAAAGAGTGTGCAGGAACAGAGGGACCTGGAGGTGCATGTGCATAGATCTTTGAAGGTGGCAGGACATATTGAGAGAGTGGTTAACAAAGCATATGGGATCTCGGGCTTTATAAATAGAAGCATTGAGTACAAAAGCAGGGAGGATATGCTGAACCTTTATAACACTTTGGTTAGGCCCCAACTGGAGTATTGTGTCCTGTTCTGGTCACCACACTTTAGGAAAGATGTGAGTGCCCTTGAGAGGGTGCAGAGAATATTTACTAGAATAGTTTCTGGGATGGGGGATTTTAGTTACGAAGTTAAGTTGGAAAAGCTGTGTTTGTTCTCCTTAAAGTAAAGGAGATTGAGGGAAGATTTAATAGAAGTGTACAAGATTATGACAGGCTTAGACAAGTTAAACAAGGAAAAACTGCTCCCATTAACAAATGGTACAAGGACTAGGGGATACAGATTGAAAGTTTGGGGCAAAAGATGCAGGGGGAATATAAGGAAGCATTTTTTTATGCAGCGGGTGGTAATGACCTGGAACTTGCTGCCCACAAGAGTGGTGGAAGCAGAGACAAAGAACAAAGAACAAAGAACAGTACAGCACAGGAACAGGCCATTCGGCCCTCCAAGCCTGCGCCGATCTTGATGCCTGTCTAAACTAAAACCTTCTGCACTTCCGAGGTCCGTATTCCTCTATTCCCATCCTATTCATGTATTTGTCAAGATGCCTCTTAAACGTCGCTATCGTACCTGCTTCCACCACCTCCCCCGGCAGCAAGTTCCAGGCACTCACCACCCTCTGAGTGCCTGGAACTTGCTGCCGGGGGAGGTGGTGGAAGCAGGTACGAGACGATCAATGATTTCAAGAGGAAGTTGGATGGCCACCTGAAAGAAATAGACTTGCGGTGTTATGAGGATCAAGCCAGGGAATGGGACTGACTGCATAGCCTCGTGAAGAGCTGGCATGCACTCAATGGGCTGAATGGCCTTCTTCTGTGCCGTAAATAAAAGAAAATGACTCTACCCGAGAGGAGAGAAATGAAAGAAGGCATGATGACAGGAGAGAGGGGTCTAGATAGATAAAGGGAAATAAATAAAAAGGGGTAGAAAAAAAACTGGAAATAGAAGTGATGGGCTCAGGTCCACCATCATCAGGTATTATGGCTTACCCTCTAACTTAATTACATATAAATTTGTTTCTTCTCTGGTGAAAATGATAACAAATAATCCCTTACATCAGTCAATATTTATTGAAAACTGAACACATCTTCGACAGAATTCCTTTCTTCCTTCTTTTTAGCTTCTTGTACACTGCTTAATTTACCTTTCTTGAAGTAACTAAACATCTCAGTAAGTCTTATTAACAGTCATGCCGTGTTCCAGAACCCTTGACACTCAATCCCCACGGCAGTTCCTCTTTCATTATTCATGGATCAGCAAGGGCGTTCAAGGACTATTACTCTCTGCTGCAATGCAGCATCACCCAGCAGCTGCTTGCAGCCACATCGACCTCACTCCAGTCTATCAGAAGCCCTGCATCATGTTTATATTAGTATTCAGTCCTAGTCTGCGTAGAGATGTTTCCAGCAATTTGTACAGACTGAGAAAAATTAGTGAACGTACCAAACGCTTGAATATAGTTCTAGCAAGCTATTTATTTCAATTGTAATTCTTATTCATAATTCTTAGTTATGAGATATGTTTTCAGAATTACAACATTTTTGTGCTGTTTCCACATGTGCCATATTACAATTTTAAACAAAAATAAATTACATTTTGGGGACACTACTTCAATTTAATTATATGACATGCCTTGCATTTTTTCTTACTGTTGGCACAAAGAGGTTAATTCTGTTCCCCATTGGTAGCATCATGGGTGTTCTGCACGGCATTTCTCAGGAAAGGGAGAAATGAAGTATTTCAGGTCCTACACTCTCTAGTCACAGCCTGTTTAACTGGAGATCCCATGGGCCTTGCCCCAGCAGTGTTAAAAAGACCACACTGATTGGTGATAGGATGGAACCTGACTCTCTACTTTAGGATTTTTCCTTCTACATTGTAAGCCCTGCAATGATATTTCAAACAACTTTGTTAACAAAATATAACTTTTTCATATTTCGGAAGAATTGTATCCTTTAACTATCAATGAGGTGCTAGGCATTGTTCCCAGTACTAACATGAGAATGGCAAATCTACCAACTTCTGGAGAATGGGGAGCAATTGTTCTGCACTGGCCAAAGCAATGATACAATGCTCCTCCACTGATCTGTTTCAATGGTTAACATGAACTGGAACAGTCTAGTGTGACATTTCATTACAATATTTAATTTAATACTCCCAGTTAGTATGAGATTTGTAAATACAGCCTTTTGTCCTATTGGTTATTACATTCTTGTGACACTAGATAAAAGGCTGGAGTTTGCAATATAAGCATGCCCTTTAGCATATATTTCAGTGCAGTTCAGCATGTTTTCGCCTCACACTGGTCCAATGACACTGTTGAATGTTCCCTGGTCACTAGCTCTACCAACAGAGCCCAGGCTGCCGACAAGGCAGTAAGTTTCCTTTTGACATTATATAGTTTTACAGTTGTTCTGGCCTGTTAGCATGAACTGTTCATTAGTGCTGTGAAACTGAGCTCAGCACCGTGCTGAGAAATTATATAAACGGAAAGAGCCTGTGACACTTAACTACTAGATCTCAGAGTTCCTCAGTCCTATTCCTCCAATGCTGCTTTTTCGTCACGATAAGACAGTGTTAGCACCATAAGGCAGTACAGCCACACATGAATAAGATTTCAGAGATTTGTAGCATCATACAGCACAGAAGCAGGCAGTCGACCCATTGTGCCTGTGCGGCTCTTTGAAAAAGGTATCCAATTAGTTCCACTCCCCTGCTTTTTCTTCAGAGTCCTGCAGATGTTTTCTTTTCAAGTATATATCCAATTCTCTTCTGAAAGATAGTACTGAATCTGCTTCCACCTGTCAAGCAGTGCATAACAATTCACTGAATAAATTTCGCACCCCCCCCCCCCCCCCCCCCCCCCCCCCCCACCCACACCATCTCCTCTCTGGTTCCTTTGCCAGTTATCTCACCTATGGTGAACAAATGGCACTTTTGACAGATCAGCTATTTATTTTGAAGTTTTCTAAAGCAGTAATTATGTACTTCACAAACCTTAAATAAGTACATTCATCCTGTGTTAAAGTAATTTACAATTTTCAAGATTACCACTGGTTACAGGTGATGTCTCATTTATGCACAGCGGCTTGGCTTGGGTTCAAAGTCAGTCAAACTAACAACCCAGAGATCCTGAGCTCAAATCTGAGCATGGCAAGTTGCAAAACTGAATTCAATATATCTAGGTGAATTGCGGGCTGGCACTGGAAAATACATGACCATGATAGCTGCCAGATTGTCATAGAAATCCAACTGGTTGATTAATGTCCTTCAGGAAGGGAACCTGTGACCTTGACATATGACTCTAGTCCACACTACATGGAGGACTCTTAAAGCCCTCTGAAATGGCTTAACAAACAATCACTCAAGAAGCAAAAACAGAAAATGCTGGAAATACTTAGCAGGTTAGGCAGCATCTGTGGAGAGATAAATAGAGACCGGTCAGAGGGCCGGCAGCTCAGCAGTCCCAGCAGTGGCCACTGCTAATACAGCAGGACGTCCAGAGCAGCAGCCATGGAGGAGGCCCTGGATGATAAGTAGGTGGGATCGGGCTCACTGGGGCCACTCAGGCCGGCCCCGGCGGGGGGCTTTGCGACTGAGGGTTGGGGGGGGTGGTGCGGGGTGTCTTACAGCGGGGAAGGTCCTTGCTGCAAGAGGGCCCTCCATGGGCGGGAGGAAGCCCTTACGTGTGGGGCAGGACAACATCAGGCACACCACCTGATGCCACATCATGCCATTTTGTCTGCTCCCTGACTCCCAGCCTGACTCCAGCCCAATACTTCTGGAGCAGCAGCAATGAATGTGCAATATAGTGGCAGGCGTTCCAGCTACACTGTGTGTGCTTGCACAGGAGTCCATCTCAAGCATGAGTGGCATGATGTTGTAGGTCTTCGTGATGAAGTCTTCGTCTATGGAAAGTGTGGGCACCTGCAATGAGCACATACTGGCCCTCACCAATGGCTTGCACACTGCAAATGGCACCTTAACAGAAAGAATGAAAGCCTAGCCTTGGCTATTCAACGCTCCACTGATTTGCAACAAAGTGTTCTCCAGCACATTGGGAGCAGGGAAGTTATGCTGGGCTATGAGAAGTGGTGAATAATGGTGAAAAGGACATGGAAGTGGGGACTTGGCTCCAAGCACTTCCTCTTCTCACCCATTGCCATCTCCTTCTCAACAATCCACTTCCTCAGTCAGTACCCCCACATGCTACCTCATGTCTGCTGGTCAAATCTGCCTTTGCACAGGTGCAGATGGAGCAGTCTTTGAAAAGCCCTCAAAGGCTCAAAAACCAGACGGTGTCAGTGAAGAGTGTCTCAGCAGTCTGACAAGGGATATGAACAGCCTGTCTCTACCTCTGCTGAAGCCACAGGGCTAGTAGTGCTAAGAAAAGGAACAGTAAAGTTTTCTAGTCACGCAAGTGTATGCACATGGATGTGTTACACACTGTTAGAATATTCAATTTCTGTTTTGGATGTCAGCCACATAAATATTATTCTTTTGCATCACTTTTCTGTCTTCACAATTCTTGGTTACTGGCCGGCTAGTGGCTTTTTCAGTTGTGATGATGATGACTTGGAAGACATGAATTGATGCTGAGTAATGAGGGCTGTGAAAGGGAGGCTTTGTTGTTTACAGGACTGCTTTGTGTTCGTGGCATTGGAGGGTGGGTGGTGGTGTGTGCAGAAGTGACTTTTGCATGTGGTTGTTAGATGGGTGCACTGGTGGAACCGAAGTGAACCTCACAATAATGAAGGCATCCTGGGTGTCCCAGACAGCAATGTGCGTTGCCCACATCACCTTCTGCCTCCCCCTCCTCCTTCTTCCCCTTGGCTTTCTCCTCCTTGGAATCATCCGGAGAGGCTCTGTGCTCCTTCTGCAGGTCCAAACCTGCTGCTGCGCAACATTATGAAGAGGGCAGCACATCACAACCATTCTGGAGTCGCTGGCTGACACGTATTGAAGGTCGCTTCTAGATCTGTGCAGGCACCTGAAATGTATCTTCAGCATGCCAATGGCCTGCTCGGTGACACATCTGGTGTTCTTATGGCTTTCATAGTAACACTCCTGGGCCTCTTCCTCAGATTTCTGAGAGGTGTCATCAGCCATGTTTTAAGTGGGTATCCCTTGTCTCTGAGCAGCCAAATGATAATTCTGTTTTGAGGTGTAAAGAAATCAGGGAGGGTGGACTGCTGCAGGATGAAAGCATCATGGCAGCTGCCTGGTAATCTTGTGCACACCTGCATAAAAATCTTTATGTGGTTGCACAACAGCTGTACATTGATGGAGTGGAAGCCCTTGCGATTGGTGAAAACTTCTGGCCAATCTAAGGTACCTTAATTGCCACATGTGTGCAGTTGATGATGCTCTGCACTGTGGGAAGCCAGCTAGAGCTGCAAACCTGAGCACCCAGTCATTCTGACTGGCCTTATCTCAAGCGAAGTCCACATAGTTGCCAACCGTGGCAAAGACGCCATCAGTCACCTGCTTTATGCATTTGTGGGTCACCAACTGCGAGATCCTACAAATGCTTCCAGCAGAGATTTGAAGGATCCAGAGGCAAAAATGTTGGGGCAGTGGTGACTTTGAGAGGCACTGGTAAAGTGTGGCCACCAGATCCAGTTGGCAGGAGGTCTTGTTCCAGCAGGTTGCAAATGTCTGCCACCACCTGGACATGACACCCTGAGCCTCCTCAGACACTGGCATTCCAACATGTTGAGAGAATGTACCCTTTGCCTGTAGACTCTGTGTGTTGGGTATGGCCTTCTGTGAGCTATACCTCTCTGCTGCTCCCCTCTCTTCTGTAGAGCTGCAGCTCTGTAAGCAGCAGGCTGTTTCAGTGCAGGGCCTGTTGCTCCTGCTGCTGCTAGTGCAGCTCCTGCTGGTGGTGCTGCTGCTGAAAGGCACCTTGATCCTCATCGGACTCCAAAGCAAGACAGAATAAGCAGCACCCATGTCAATCTGACAGATAAGAGCTCCAAAGTGCAAATCAGACCACTAAGGCACCGAAGTAGAGATAACATCTCCATTGTGTGCCAAGTAACCTCTCAGCATAAGTATCGTGAGCCAATCTCTTTCACCCAAGCAGGTAAGAAAGCATCTGTGAATACTGAGCACTTATTAGCATATTTCCCTGTCATGGCTTCATCTACCTCAATTGCAGCCGTGTTTTCACCTTGCTTTCACTGGCGAGTTCCAGGAAGCCAGGGAAACCCCTATGGACCCAGAGTTAATTGCAAAACACATGCCAATATTGCTCCAATTGGGCGATTAACATACTTAAATTGATAACCCATCTCCCACGAGGGAGTTGCAAGCACACAACCTGATGTGCTTATAATTTTCCAGGATTTATACAACACCCACACCCAACACACACCCTCACCCACATCAAAGTTCCCCCAACAGTGAATTACACTGTCCCTGTCATATAATCAACAGCCCGCGTATCCAGGCTGGGTGATATCTGCTAAAATGCCATTTCTGCAATCCCTGGCACATCACATAGTGATGACTATGGAGAAATGCCTAGTCATTAGAGAGGCAGATGAAACCTGTAGAATCAGATGGAAGAACATTTGCAGCTTCCATGCAACATAGTTGGTTGGTGCTTCCAATGGTGCATCCAATGAAAATTACGATTCGCTGAAGTTTCAAGGATGCCTCTGCTTCCTTGTAGGCTTACTATAATACCAACCAATGGGATTGGTGCTGTTGGGTGGCACAGAGGGCCACCATTTTCAGAACCACCTCCTGCATCACCACCTCCACATCAGGGCAGACATCAGGCATTTTTTGGTGGCGGGGCAGAGGTGGCTTTTCAGGCCCCAAGCCGTGTTATCACTTGCCCGCTGACTCAAACATGCACCTTGAGGTTCCTTTCCATTCTTTTTTATCCTTCTCCTTCAGCCTTGACAAAGACCTTAGCTGGCTTCCTTTGAGACTGTCTAAAGTCTTTCAGAACTCTTATAACACTTTTGTGACACTCCCCTTTAATTGCCAACATCCCTTTTAATTTTATTTGCAATCAATTTTCCATTGCTGGTTTGGTTCCGACAGCTGTCTGAAACTGTACTTGAAGTTATGCATTAGCTGAACTGACCTCAGAAAACTGGGTTCAAGCAGAACTCTTCCATTTCAGTTCTTCTAAAACCTGTGAATAGTCATTCCAATTATTCCAATATCAGAAAATCTAGCCTAAAGTATTTTCAAAATCCAACATGACATTGAGAAACAAATACTATAATTATAGTATTTCTGAAGTGATTTCTTCACAATCTGAAAATCTGGAAGTTCTGAACCAAAGATCACATAGTTTAAGTGCTTTGAGAATGCAACTGTAAAAGTTTTTTTAGTCTAGATAAAAAATCTGAGCCTAAAGGCCTTGTAATTCCATTGACCAGCCAGAAGTGTGCCAGGACTGATCTTCCACCAAAGTCTGATAACCTGGGAACAAGGTAATTTAAATAATGGGAGTGGGTTGCTGCACTGAGAGCAGCCACTCGCATTGCCTGCAAAAACTTGAAGTGCACTGTATGGAGTCAGAAGGGGGAGTCAGAAGCCCTGATCAAGCTGAGGAAAATGATGACAATTTTTTTTATAGTCTCAGAGGAACCAAAGGGCCATTGTGCCATAGTTGATTCCCCAGGATTGATTACCATTGCATTGTCTTCACCAGGCACAAATCTATGCTTGCTCTCAGCAGGCATAGGACCCACCAGTGATAACATCAATGGTAGGGAAACTATTGGAAAAAATTCTGGGGGACAGGATTAATCTCCACTTGGAGAGGCAGGGATTAATCAGGGATAGTCAGCATGGCTTTGTCAGGGAGAGATCGTGTCTAACTAACTTGATGGAATTTTTCGAGGAGGTGACTAGGTGTGTAGATAAGGGTAAAGCAGTTGATGTAGTCTACATGGACTTCAGATAAGGTCCCGCATGGGAGATTGGTTAAGAAGGTAAAAGCCCATGGGATCCAGGGCAATTTGGCAAATTGGATCCAAAATTGGTTTAGTGGCAGGAGGCAGAGGGTGATGGTCGAGGGTTGTTTTTGCGAGTGGAAGCCTGTGACCAGTGGTGTACCACAGGGATCGGTGCTGGGACCCTTGCTGTTTGTAGTGTACATTAATGATTTAGATGTGAATATAGGAGGTATAGGAGTAAGTTCGCAGATGACACAAAAATTGATGGTGTCGTAAATAGTGAGGAGGAAAGCCTTAGATTGCAGCATGATATAGATGGGCTGGTAAGATGGGCAGAGCAGTGGAAAATAGAATTTAATCCTGAGCAGTGTCAGGTGATGCATTTTGGGAGGACGAACAAGGCAAGGGAATATACAATGGATGGTAGGACCCTAAGAAGTACAGAGGGTCAGAGGGGACCTTGGTGTATTTGTCCATAGATCACTGAAGGCAGCAGCACTGATAGATAAGGTGGTTAGGAAGGCATATGGGATACTTGCCTTTATTAGCTGAGGCATAGAATATAAGAGCAGGGAGGTTATGATAGAGCTGTATAAAATGCTAGTTAGGCCACAGCTGGAGTACTGTGTACAGTTCTGGGCACCACACTATCGGAAGGATGTGATTGCACTGGAGAGGGTGCAGAGAAGCTTCACCAGGATGTTGCCTGAGCTGGAGCATTTCAGCTATGAAGAGAGACTGAAAAGGCTAAGGTTGTTTTAGTTAGAGCAGAGAAGGCTGTGGGGGGACCTGATTGAGGTATACAAAATTATGAGGTGTTTTGATAGGATAGGAAGAAACTTTTTCCCTTAGCGGAGGGGTCAATAACCAGGGGGCATAGATTTAAGGTAAGGGGCAGGAAATTTAGTGGGGATTTGAGGAAAAATGTTTTCACCCAGAGAGTGGTTAGAATCTGGAACACACTGCCTGAAGGGGTGGTAGAGGCAGGAACTCTCACAACATTTAAGAAGTATTTAGATGAGCACTTGAAACACCATAGCATACAAGGCTACGGGCCAAGTGCTGGAAAATGGGATTAGAATGGTTAGGTGCTTGATGACCGGCACAGACACGATGGGCCGAAGGCCCTGTTTCTGTGCTGTATAAGTCTATGACTCTATGAGTGCTACCAGAGGCACTTCTGTTGGAATTCACAGATCAACTTAGGAGCATACAAAAGCAAATATCACTACATAAGTAGGGTGAACTGAAAAAGCATCTGGCCTCCTCAGAACTGGGTTTTCTTGGGAGCTTGAATTGTGGTAGAAACCAGGTAGATGCAAGTTTCACCTCAAATTCCACTGAACCCTCCCTCCCACCACACATCACCAGAATTCTACTCCCACCAATCTCCCTGATTGGACAAAAGAACTCTATTAATATAAATGTTTTAGAACTATAAAACCTTTCACTGAGATTTATTTTTCTGCTCAAGAATATTTTGTGCTGAATGATTAAGTGACTCTTACTATTCCCATGTAACAATGAAAATTATCTAACAACTATTTTCTCAATCTACACATACTGATCTGATGTTTGAGTGAGAAGGTGACTTTGTTGGGAAGGTCAGGCTGAATCCAAACAGATAGGCTGGCACCTAATCCTGAAATAATATACTGAACACTTTAGTCAGGGAGTCCAAAAGACTCTGTTCCAAGCAATAACATATTGAACAAAATATATCTGTCAAACACCAGCAATAATGGCCTAATTTTAAAACATGTGTAGCCAAATAATCCATAAGATGATGAGGTCAAAATGCACTGCGGCCTGCTTACAGTGTTGATTCAGTATAATCCTTATATAAATATTTGGCTGTCAGTCAGAAGCAAAGATGTAGGGCTGGATTTTATTCAGTGGGAAGACAGTGGGAAAACCTGCCTCAGCCCTCCGTCAGACCCTGTTGCTATTTAACCGCGGGTAGCCAATTAACTGCCCACCATCGGAGATACTGTCCCTTTAAGGAACGAGCTCCTGCCTCCAGACCTGCCAGCCAATTGGAGGGCCGGCAACTCTGCAGTATTGGCAGCGCCACTGGGAGCAGAGACCGCTGCCAGTACCTGCAGTACCGAGGACTTCGAAGACCCCGGGACAGGTAAGTGGGTCAGAGTTTACGGGGCCATTCAGGCAGGACCCAGGGACAGGTGTGGGGGGGGGGGTCTTCCCTGGTGGGGGTGGTCGGGGGCATGGCCATCACCTTCTGGGGTGCCCTCTGGGGGCCCTGGATTTCCCCCAAAGGAGGGACACCCCCCCCAAGCCCGCTAGGAGGCCACCATCTCCACTTCGTGGTGGGCCCCTCTGTCTTCAATAAAATTGGAGTGGAGGTGGGAAGAGGCCTTTAGGTGGCCATTAATTGGCTACTTAAGGGCCTCATTTGGCCTTACCCGCCCAGGACAAAATGGCAGGAAGAGAGTTCTGCAGGAAGTTTCCTTCAATAAGCAGATACAGTATACTCAAGTTTAATTCATTTATTCGTATAAATATATTTACAATATATTTTATAAAGGTAGTTATGACAACAACTAAGACTTGCATTTACATAGCCCATTAGTAAAATGTCCTAAGGCACTTCACAGGAGTGTTATCAAAGAAAACCTGACACCAAGCCACCCAAGGATATATTAGGGCCAATGGCCAAAAGCTAGGTCAAAGAGGTAGGTTTTAAAATGTGTCTTAAAGGGGGAAAGAGTGGTAGAGAGTTATAAGGAGGGAATTCCAGAGCTTAGAACCTCAGCAGCTGTGGGCACAGCTGCCAATAGTGGAACGATTAAAACTGGGGATGATCAAGAGGCCAGAAATGGAGAAGAGCAGATATTCTGGAGGGTTGTAGGGCTGGAGGATATTACAGAGGTAGGAAGAGGCGAGGTCATGGAGGGATTTGAAAACAAGATGAGATTTTTAAATTGAGACATTGCTCAACCAGGAGCTAATATAAGTCAGCAAGCACAGGGAAATGGGTGAATAGGACTTGGTGCGAGTTAGGATGCAGGTTGGATACAGGTAGCAGAGTTTGGATGACCTTAAGTTTATGGAGGGTGGAAGATGGGAGGCCAGCCAGCAAAGTGCTGGAATAGTCAAGTTTAGAGGTAACAAATGCATGGATCGGGGTTTCACCAACAGATGAGCTGAGGCAGGGGTGGAGTCGGGTGACATTATGGAGGTGGAAGTAGGCAGCCTGAGTGATGGCGTTGATATGTGGTCAGAAAATCATCTCGGGGTAAAATATGACACCAAGGCTGCAAACAGTTGCCAGGGAGCAAGATGGAATCAGTGGTTAGGGAATGGAGTCTGTGTTGGACACTAAAGACAGTGGCTTCGATTTTCCCAATATTTAGTTGGAAAAAATTTCGACTCATCCAGTACTGGATGTAAGACAAGCAATCAGACAACTTAAAGATAGTGGAGCAGCCAAGAGAGTTGGGGGTGAGGTGCAGCTGGGTGTCATCAGTGTGCATGTGGAAACTAACACTGTGTTTTTGCATGATATCGCTGATGAACAGCAGGTAGATGAGAAATAGGAGGGGCCCCTTGACCCCTCTGTCCTTGCAAACTACCATCCCAACCTCCAAGCTCTCTTTCCTCTCCTAAGTATTGAATGCAGTCACCTCCCAAATCCATGCCCATCTTTCCCAGAACTCCATGTTTGAATTCTCCAAATCAGGTTTTTGCCTATGCTGTAATGGCTCTTATTACACTTGCGTAAGGATCCTAATTTTTGCTCAGTTCAAAACTAAATGGGGTGCTGGGCTTTGGGAAGATTCACTTAACATGCCTGGAGCTCTCAGGTGACTCACTCATGCATACATGGAGCTATAGCATGGCTACCTTGAGTGTGCCAGGGCATTTTAAAATGCAAGGATCATAAAACTGACTTTTCTGTCTAATTTTCAGATACGCAAAGATAGTTTCCATGTGGTTTAATTTCATCTTGCCTTGGAGTTCATGATGCCTTTCCTACAAATACTCACAGAGCTTTCGAAGGGCTAGAAGGGAACAGGCTCCCTGGCCTCTCACAGAATGGGATCACTAGGCCAGACCTAGAGGACACTGGTAAGATGAGGCCAAGACAAATCATTAAGCTGCTTTATTTCTGAGACGGCAAATGAACAAACAGAGTAATAGTCAGGAACGAACAAATTTAATTCAACTTGCACTTGTTTTGTGTTCTAATACAAATAATGAACACATATCAGTAGGTCATCTTTCTTGACTTAAACAAAATAACGCTTAATTACCTTGATACATTCTAATCTTTTAAAACTGGTGAAAGCTTGTCTTCGCAGATTTTGTTTGAAAATATGGCAGTCAATGCGTTTCTGTCCTTTTTTTTCTCCTTATGTTCCCAACCTGAGGGAACAGCCTATGCCTGACAACAGCTGCTAAGTGATTATGATCAGGGACCTCACAACGCAATGAGTATGAGGTGTTTATGTATTTATCCATTGCTTAGACAGGCTATCAAATTGCTTATTGTTTTTGGTCTTTGGGAAAACTACTGCAATGCCTAGCACATTAGCAATTTAACCTCTTTTCATCTCAATGCTTTTTAAAACACTTTTGTAAGTACACTTTGCTGTAAAAACCCGACATCTGAATGCAACTCCCTTCTAGATCCTTTCTGTGGAAAAATTGTCAAAAAAATCCTGAAACATTACAGAAATTCAGAACTCACCGAAATCTAAGCAGTGTGAATGTCAGGCTGTCCTGGTGGGACTGAGAGCCTTCTTTGGTGGGAAGGTAAACAGTCCAAGTTCTAGAGTTACCATGTTGCAATCTCTCAGTATTCAGATATGTTTCTAAACAACATAATGATTATTATTATTGAATCTATAAACCTCTATTCAAAGCAGGAGCGACAAGTATGTAACCTGAAATATTTGGAAATGTTTGCACAGGAAGATGGTTGGAAAGAGTGGGAAGTTAGGTATTGAAGTGTTGACATTTTTACGAATGCTTGGCGTGTACAACAGGATGAACTATATTAATCAGTGGCTATTTGTCTCACTCTTCACTTGATACATTAGATTCAAAATGCAGATTGTGGCACTGTGAGGTGCACTTACTGATAGATTTGAGAAGCAGCAAGATGTCAGAGTGATTAATAACCCTATTAACCCATGGTGAATTGTAACTGAATGCTTTGCATTGTGACTGCAAATTATAATTATTAGGTTACAAATCAATTGATCAGGAATTGTAAATGAATACTGTTTGAACTAATTTTTGATAGAAAATCTCATTAATAATTTTTCTTCCATTTGCATTATAGTAGTGCAGTTAAAGTGAAGGACAGAATGTTGACTGGCTAGCAAGTTAAATTTCCAGAATTCTGTCGCAAAATATTAAATGTAAGTTTAAAATCCATACTATTGGGAACTGTTAAAATGAGGAAATAAATCATAAAAAATAAGAAGGGGCTCACTCCCTCAGTCGCTCTTTGTGCAAAGTCGCTGTGTGATGCGGTTCTAAGCCATACATACATAGGTAGGTCCCAGATTCAACAGCTTGTTTCTGCTGAATTAGCCTTAGCAAGGCAGGTGCTGCAGGCTGCAGTTGTCTCTGCTGTTTTTCTGTTTTAATTGCTCTGTTTCACTGACCCCTCCAGAGCAGAGAACTTGGCTTGAATGTAATGCCTCTCATATGGTCAAATATCCCACAGATGCTCACTGGCCATGCCCACATATGCATCCCATAGCAATCCTGGATGTCAGTATCACACCTGGGTTGCTTGCGTCCTGCATTGCTATGATGTTATGAAAATCATGTAGGATTCAGCAAGGTATGGGAAGCCAGTAGAAGGAGATTAGTTTCCGTCCAATTCTTTCCGCAATGAGACAGACAAGAGGCAAAATGCTGGCCCTATAACTGAAGGATAAGATGAGAAAATTTAAGAAGGAAAATAAATGTATATCCTTAATAAGACTGGAGAAACATATACAGTTGGTTGGCATCCTTTCATCTATGAAAGATGATGGACACGCAGCAAACAAATCATTTAAGTGGGGTGTCTTCTCTTGGTGCATCTTTACTGATGGCTGTAAAGGCCAATCCTTGACAGGCAGGTTCTGCCACAAGTGCTGCTTGTGAAGCTGCCACGTGACGCTGTGAGTTGCTGTTTTTGATGTTGGTGCCGGTTGCCAAGCTGCTGTAGCAACTGGTCATCGTGGTAGCACACACCATTCCACAGGATGTGTTGCCATTGCCCTCTTGCCCCAGCTAGTGATTCCCAGGTGCAACAGTCGACATTTAGGGCCTTACATATGAACATACGAATTAGAAGCAGGAGTAGGCCATTCAGCCCTTCGAGCCTGCTCCGCCATTCCAATATGTTCATGGCTGATCTGATTACTCCACATTTCCACCTACCCCTGCCCCACCTCTGCCCCATCCTCTCACTCCCTCCCCCCAGAGGCCCTGATTGCTGTCAAGCTTTAAAATATTTTGATTTAGAAGCATTTGGAGATCATTTAAACAATAGACATGTTTTTCTATAAGTTGGAATGTTCTGTCTATAATTTGGAATAGATAATACTGCTTCTCAAAGAAAGAGGTTTCCTTGTTATAATTAAACAGCTTAAAAATAAGTTTGTATTGCAATAAATAATTACAAACCTTTCCTTCAGAAAAGGTAGAAAATGCTGTAAATTGTAAATTGTTCAGATTCCGAAAAGAATAAAACGAAAAGGCTATGTGAGAATATTTTGCAGCATTCTTATTCCCACTAGTTTTGAAACATTTTACAACTTATAGTACAATATAAACATATAAAAGAAAATTTCAGCTGTTGAAATACTTACTACAGGGTGGAAAAATTATACAACATATTCTCTCTATAGCATGTAGCATAAACCTGCCGAGAAATGGCTGCACTTTTATTGTCACATCATAACCCATTAAAGATTATTGCAGGTAAGAGAATGAGCTCAGAATGTGAGACTCCAAAGAAATCAAACTCACCAGCTGTCTCCTGGCTCAACTTCAGTGGCAGTGCCTAAAAGAGAAAACATAATTTTCAATTTAACTTGACCATGGTCCAGATGAGCTTGAAAGCTGATCAGGTAACTGTCCTTGAGGTACTGATCGGTGCTGGCGATTCACTAAACGCTGGGGAATCGGACAGCCAGGCCAGTTATCCAGGTAATAAAAGTTTAAATCCAACACAAAATTCACAATGACCGAAGTGGACTGTAAAATCTTATCTGTCCCATTCTCAAATCATTAAATATGGATAACCCAAGGCTACAAAGAAGACATCAATCAGAGAGAACATTTGGCAAGTTAAGAAACAGAAGCAGTTATCAGATATTTGAACTCCATTGCATCATTTAAACTAATTCTGTTGGTGTATTTCCAGCATTTCTTGTTTTTATTTCAGATTTCCAGCATCCGCAGTATTTTGCTTTTATTATCTGTTGGTTTCTTAATTGTTTCTCTCCTAATGTTTGCTGAGCTTATTGATTATCAGACTGATTCAGTTCTCTGTGCAACTGATATCAGGATTGCCAATACTGAATCTTCAGTAAACACCCAAGATGGAGTAAGCAGCTATACTTATGAAGTTCAGAGTCTGTCTGCTGTGTGTTGCTCTAGGGCAGGTCCTAACTCAAATATGACATTCTTGAGCAGCTAACTAGGTAAGAGTAGCGGAGAGGGTTTCCCATTGATTTCCTCATGGTTTTTATTTTCAGAGCACCTTCTCCTAGATGGTCTCCAACCAAGGCTTAAGAGCCCCACCTACCCTTTACAATCAGCCAACCACTCCCATTGGACACAAGTAAACCTGCTGGGCATCAACCCAATAGAAGTTCAGGATATTCTGGTTTGATTTTGTCTGCACATGAGGAATCTGTAGAATGAGATCTCTTGCAGTATGATGTTGAAAGTGACCATTTCGACATATGTAGGAAGACCACCTGATAGAGGTAGTCTTGCATCACTAGTACTACATATCAGCTGAAGTATAACTGTAAGAGCATGGATAACTTTAAACATAAATAAAATTTCACATGCAAAAGATATAGAGAATATTAGAGACAATGCATCACAGTCACAAATAAAAATGCTAAAATCAACAAACTGAAATAATGTATTTAACTACACAATGCCATGTAGGCGGTGGCGTAGTGGTAATGTCACTAGACTAGTAACCCAGAGACCCAGGCTTATACTCTGGGGACATGGGTTTCAAATCCCACCATGGCAGATGGTGGAATTTGAATTCAATTAATAAATCTGGAATTTAAAAAAAAACAAGTCTAGTGAAACCATGAAACCATTGTTGATTGTTGTAAAACCCATCTGGTTCACTAATGTCCTTTAGGGAAGGATATCTGCTGTCCTTACCTGGTCTGGCCTACATGTGCCTCCAGACCCACAGCAATGTGGTTGACTCTTAAATGCCCTCTGAATTGGCTTAGCAAGCCATTCAGTTCAAGGGCAATTAGGGATGGGCAATAAATGCTGGCATAATCAGCGATGCCCACATCCCATGAACAAACAAATAAAAAAATATATAATTTGAATCATAGATATACATATTAAAAAACCCTATCCAAATAAAGAGCTAAAATAAAGATTGAATGAGTTAAAACTATAATATTTTTCTGCTCTTAGACCCCCCGCAACACCTCCCCTTCCTTTTGCCAAACACTTTCCTATACTCCACATATGTTGCTGAATTTAGCACTCCCCGCCCCCTCCATATTCATTCACTCAGATCCCAGCCAGTGTGCAGTGTTACCAACCACGTCAAACCCATGCAGGAAAAATTAGTTACTAAAGCTTCAGAGTTCAAAACCTGGTTTTGTTGGTCTGACTGTACTGTGTTTAGTCTGTACAAATCCAACTGGTGTTTATTTGTTGAGATCACTGCTGTTATGTTTTTCTCTACAGTTGTGAAGCCATCCAGGAATGTACTAGTTACCACTCAGGATAAGAGATTTGCTCCAGTGTATGGCTTACTTTCACTTCATCAGGTTTACCAGAAGAACATATTAACACAATAAAAAGAAAGGCTTAATACCTGATGCTTACAAAGCCAGGATTGCCACTATCAGTTTTAAGTCATTAATAAACTCATTAGGATTGTAATCTTACTCTGATCTCAGTGAGGCAGCACAGATATGTGACAGTGATGATGGTGTTTTAAAAACCCTTGGAATTGAGCCACACTATAGGAAGGATGTGATTGCACTGGAGAGGGTGCAAAGGAGATTCACCAGGATGATGCCTGGGATGAAGATAGACTGCATAGGCTAGGGTTGTGTTCCTTAGAGTAGAGAAGGCTGTGGGGGGACCTGATTGAGGTATACAAAATTATGAGGGGCATTGATAGGATAGATAGGAAGAAACTTTTTCCCTTAGCAGAGGGGTCAATAACCAGGGGGCATAGATTTAAGGTAAGGGGCTGGAGGTTTAGAGGGGATTTGAGGGAAAATGTTTTCACCCAGAGGTTGGTTAGAATCTGGAACACACTGCCTGAAGGGGTGGTAGAGGCAGGAACCCTCACAACATTTAAGAAGTATTTAGATGAGCACTTGAAGCACCATAGCATACAAGGCTATAGGCCAAGTGCTGGTAAATGGGAGTAGAATAGATAGCTGCTTGATGGCCGGCACAGACATGATGGGCCGAAGGGCCTGTTTCTGTGCTGTATAACTCTATGACTCTGTAAAATAAGGGGGAAGCCACTTAGGACAGAGATGAGGAGAAATTTCTTTTCTCAGAGGGTTATGAATCTTGGAATTCTCTACCCCTGAGGGCTGTGGAAGCTTAGTCATTGAGTATGTTTAAAGCAGAGATTGACAGATTTCTAAATACAAATGACATAAGGGGATATGAGAATAGTGTGGGAAAAAGGCATTGAAGATCGTATTGAATGGCAGGGCAGGCTTGATGGGCTGAAGGCCTACTCCTGCACCTATGTTCCTATTTACTGTTTTTCCAGCTGAGCCACTGGGCAAGGACAAACCACGTTTCTTTCAGTTAACTACCACAAAATCCAAAATCAAATTTGTTTAAAGAATTTATTTTTCTTGGACTCTTATAAAGGGCCATACATCAGCCTTGTTCTTCACAAAATCATTTATCTAGCTTACATTAAACTATTCCTCCTCCCTTTCTCTACCAGCATTCGGTCTTCTTAGAGACATTAAAATGGCGGAATACTTGTTGAAGAAACTACAACATAGAAATAGCAGACTTGTCATGGGCAGCAGAAAGTGTTGAATTAATTAACTACAGCTTGCCCACTACAAACAACCAGCTAAATTAACACACAGCACAAAATAAGATAAGAGTTCAAATCAGCTGTTGGATATTAACAAAATAAAGACAGCATAACAAACAAAAAACTCCCAATTTTCTCATTGGTGACAATTGGGCTTTGTGATTTTATTGACTGCTACTTTACAATGATGAGCATTCAGAAAGCTTCAATTTCATTTCTTTATTCGTGGGATTTACTTTACATAAAAATTTGTCATTAGAATATTGGTATGGAGTTAGTGACAGAAATATTAAAAATACGATTCTTTGTTACAATGGACAATGTATTTTCAAAATTATAAATAGAGAATAGTTTTAACTTTGGTGAAAGAGGTTTGTGGGTCTAGCATTGCATGGGAACACTGCGGTATGTTTTCCAGTTGTGAAGGATATTTCAGAGTTGGCCTTACTTATGCATGGTGAGCTTCTTGCTCAGATTGTGTCTACCTGTAGCTGCTTGCCAATATGGATAGATGAAGGAAATCGCATGTGTCGTCAGTGCTTAAAGTTTACAGGCCACAATTAAATGACAATTAAGGCAAGTGGCTGAATGTGAAGCCTAAGGTATTTGACCCATTCCAAAGGCGCAAGAACTTAAAATTTATTTTTCAGGCTTTCAAAATGCTCTAAGAGGGGAATGAAGTTTGTTGGGAAAAAAAACACGGAAAGGTGAAACAAATGTGGAGGTTGGAAAGAGAGGGGTTAAGTTCCATTCCTTTTTTCAGGAATGGGATGGTAACATGAAGAATATTGCAGCACTACTAATTACTGCCCCTTTCTCACTGTTAATATGTTCACTGCCATTTCCATCAGATCCTGTTAACGGCAGCCAGAGCACCTGCCTGTTACAGGTGAATACCTCCTTAAGGCATGCAAATTGGGGTCTTATGATGTACAATTGGTGATGCCAGGGAGATGATTACATGCTTGCACCCTCCACCCATTGGAATTTAACATAGAGTGGTCTAACCAGCAGTCCTTAAAGGGACTGCTGCAGGCCACTCAAAACCAGTAAGCAAAACTTTTTTTTAATGTTTTTTTGTTTCTTCCCCTCTGCTGCTGATCTGTCCATGCCAACGTCTGGGATTGCTTTTACCTCTCCTTTGAGGCTCCATCTCTGGCTCAGCTCTGTGGAGGAGTGCAGAATCTTCCACCCACAGTCAGCAAGATGCCTGTCAAAACTGGTTCAACACTGGCAATTCGTCAAGATTATTCAAATGAGGATAGATCATGAAAATGGTTCAGGCCTCACACTGACTCCATTGAGTAGGCAATGGGTTTGCAGCAACCGCCTCCTGCCTGTTGTGCTGGATACATGAAAATTCACTTCAGAATCTGTGGGCAGCAATTTGCATCCTTTAAAATCAACCCTCCTTGTTAATTTAAATTTGACGTGTCAGGGCACGCTGTAGCTTGCTTTTCAAAGCCTTGGCAGTCCCTGATCTCATGTGAAAGTTTCGTATTGTAAGGTCTACTTCATTAGGTCCCATCCTTGTTTAAGCACTTTATATCCTGAAGTTTTGTAAATGTTTCAATTACAGTCAGCTTTCTGGTCATCATGTAAACTTTTTTTTAATATACTGGACAAAAGAAGCTTTACGATAAACACGAAAAAGTGCAAAAGACTGGGCTCGATAGCAACTTTTTTGGGGCGCTACAAGTGTGGTTAGGGATTTAAAATGGCGTCTGTGGTACGAGCGCACACTTCTGATGCAGACTGCTCCAAACAGCATCTTAGTAAAGGTGTTAATGCATACGCAATTAACCACCACCAAATGTATGCAGAGCAGGCAGATCATGACGTCAACCAGTGTGCAATGCTGACTTGACACTCCACTAGCATTTTGGTGCGGTGAAGCATATGCATGTGAGGTATGAGCCCTGACTGATAGAGATTGCCAGTAGGTGAGTCATGGGGGTGTGGTGATTTCAACAGTGGTTGAGGCTAGTGGTGCAGTTGGTAGGATATGGCATTTGAATATGCATTCACTGACCTTGATTACATGTGTGAGGTCATTAAAGTTCTTGCACAATGGCATCCAAGTTCTTGGAGCGGCACTCCTGGCATTGACCTCCATAGTTATCTACTCCCACTGCGTGTGTCTGGAGGGCCTCTTGGTCCTGTAGATACAGGATGTCTCTCCTCCTTTCTACTTCCTCCACCAAGACCTCCAGCGCAGTGTTGGAAAACCTGGGTGCCTGCTCTGTCCCATGTTCAGCCATTCTTCTGTCTTTCCCAGGTCATATTCAGCTCACAAAGGACTCCAGCATCTGTGCCAGCCACAGTGCTCCTCTCCTTTAAGAGTTGCAGGCTTTTTAAGTAGTGCTAACAAGTATTGATTTTAGGCCCCCTGCTGATGCACGCAGCCAATCAACAGCACGATTAGCGCTGATGGCAGGGAGAAATGATGCTAATGAGCAGGCAGCACGAAGGTACTGTGCTGCCTGCATTACTATGTCTGCATGGGGTAATTATGCATCGTGATACTCCTGCCCATTTCTGGTTCTAAATCAAAAAGAATATACAAAATAACAAAAACAACATTTGGAAGTAAAAATTACTGGAAAGATGAAAATTGAAAAACAATCTGAAAATCCTTTAACCGCTCCACTGCATACAAATCTCCACTAAGGTTCATTACTGATTGGTGAACAGGGCGGTGCGACCCCATCATAAATAGACAGGGGATTTTCCTTCACTTAATTCAATGCACTTGAATGTGTCACTGAATTGAAATTATGTATGAGAAGACTGTAAACTGATCAGAACATCCTGTGCTGCTTGAAGCTAGTGGAGATCTGGTGATGCAGATCTCCTTTTGATTTCCTGGCCCCCATCACCTGTTATACTAGCACGAACGGCCACATGGAGCAAAAGATAAAGCCTACCCTCCTTTGACCTCCAGGGTCGAGATTTGAATCGCGGCAGAAAAGTGGGGTGCAAGTCTCCTCACTCTGATTGTGTGAAATAACTTATTGCAATCTTAGCCTAGTTCCTGCTGCAAGAGGGTTTGGACTATATTACGAAAGCTTTTGAAAGATAGTGAAGTGGCAACTCAGTGCTCATAGACGTAGTTTACAATACAGATACCTTTCAAGAGGGACCTGGAGTTAATTAAAGGAAGTGAACTACTGCAACAAGATGAAATGGTTCAAAGTTAATGAGGTGAAACATCAGTGCTGAGAGAGCTATGGCCAGGATATATGCAAGGTCAAATAAAGTGCACTTTCTAAACAAAGCACGTGTGCCTGATGTAGGGAGGTCACTGGTTGAGCCAATTTAAAGTTTAATGGTAAAGGTTACAATTGATAGATGGGCAGATTTGACAAATGGACAAATCACTGATATTTAGTATGGCAGAGAGTAATAAGTAAAATATCGGGCAAAAGCATTTATGACTAATAAAAACAAGTGGATCCAATATCAGCTTCTACTGACTAAAAGTCAACACATCCCCAGGAGCTGAAGGCCTACTCCTAAGGTTTTGAAAGAGGTGACAACAGAGGGAGTGGATGCATTGGTTTTGATCTTCCATACGTCCCCAGATTCTGGAATGGTCTCTGTGGATTGGAATGTAACAAATGTAACCCTGCTATTCAAGAAAGAAGACAGAGAAAGCAGGGAAATATAGGCCAGCTGGCCTAATGTTAGTAGTAGGAAAAATGCTAGAATCTTTTATTACGGACACAATGGCCAGGATTTAACGAGGAGGCAGTGGCCCCTCCCACCGGCTAGAAAGCCAGAGACGAGCCCACCTCTGCCCCTCTGAGGCATGGTGTCCAGCCTTTGAGCTGCTGGCCAATCAGAGGGCTGGCAGCTCTTCAGTCCCAGCAGCGCCACCGGGAGCGGTGGCCATTGCTGGGACTGCAGCAGTACCCAGACCCAGCCAGCAACAGAGACCAGAGGAAAAAACAAGTGGGGTTAGGGCTCGCCGGGGAAATCCGCCAGGCTTTGACCAAGAGGGACGGGTGGGTCGATCGCAAGGGCACAGGGGTGGCCCATGCCCCTGGGGGAATCAACGTGGGGGATAGGGTGCCCAATCAGAAGGGAACTCCCCCCCCCAGTCCGAAAAGAGGCTGCCAGGTTTCACTTGGCAAGTGGCAAAGTACCCATCCAGGCAGTGGGAAGAGGCCTTTAAGTGGCCATTAATCCCCCAGCAGCCTCCCAGCTCACTCCTGGGAGGACATAAAATTCCGGCAAATAAGAGGGCACTTAGAAAATCATAATATGATTGGGCAGAGTCAACACAGATTTATGAAAGGGAAATTGTGGTTGACAATTCTGTTAAAGCTTTTTGAGGTTATAACTAACAGGGTAGATAACAGGGAACCCTTATCCCAAGTAGATGTAGTGTATTTGGATTTTCAAAAAGCATTCACGAAGGTGCCACACAAGAGGTTATTACAAAAATTAGGACTCTTATGATTGGGGGAAATATATTAGGGGACAGATAACAGAGAGAAGGAATAAATGGGTCATTTTCAGGTTGGCAGGCTATAACTACTAGGGTATCGCAAGGATCAGTGTTTGGGCCTCAGCTATTTAAAATCTATCTCAAAAACTTAGATGAGGGGACTGAGTGTAACATATCCAAGTTTGCTGATGATACAAAGTTAGGTGGGAATGTGAGGAGGACACAAATAAGTTGTGGGGGATATAGACAGATGAAATAAGTGGGCAAGAACATGGCAAATGGGATATAATGTGGAGAAGTGTAAAGTTATGAACTTTGGCAGGCAAAATAGAAAAGCAGAATATTTTTGAAATGTCAGAGACTAGTAAATGTTGGTCTTCAGAGGGATATGGGTGTCCTTGTACATGAATCACAGAAAGTTAACTTGCATGTACAGCAAATAATGAGGAAAGCAAATAGTATGTTCGCCTTTATTACAAAGGGATTGGTATACAAGAGCAAACACTATTTGAGAAAGGAGGGAGAGGGAAAATGGGGAACAACAGACCTGTTAGCCTGACATCAGTAGTAGGAAAAATGCTCCATTCTATTATAAAGGATATTATAAATGGACACTTAGAAAATAATGGTAGGATTGGGCAGAGTCAACATGGACTTATGAAAGGGAAATCATGTTTAACAAACTTGGAGTTTATTGAACATGTAAGTAGCAGAATAGATAAGGGGGAACCAGTAGATGTGGTATATTTAGATTTTCAGAAAGTTTTTGATAAGGTCCCTTACAACAGGTTAGTAAACAAAATTAGAGCACATGGGATTGGGGGTAATATACTGGCATGGATTGAGAGTTGGTTAATGGTTAATTGGTTAATGTCGTCACACTATAGGAAGGATGTGATTGCACTGGAGAGGGTGCAGAGGAGATTCACCAGGATGTTGCCCGGGCTGGAGCATTTAAGCTTTGAAGATAGACTGGATAGGCTAGGGTTGTGTTCCTTAGAGCAGAGAAGGCTGAGGGGGGACCTGATTGAGGTATACAAAATTATGAGGGGCATCGATAGGGTAGATAGGAAGAAACTTTTTCCCTTAGTGGAGGGATCAATAACCAGGGGGCATATAGTTAAGGTAAGGGTCTGGAGGTTTAGAGGGGATTTGAGGAAACATTTTTTCACCCAGAGGTTGGTTGGAATCTGGAACACACTGCCTGAAGGGATGGTAGAAGCAGGAACCCTCACAACATTTAAGAAGTATTTAGATGAACACCTGAAAAGCCATAGCATACAAGGTTATGGGCCAAGTGCTGGAAAATGGGATTAGAATAGATAGCTGCTTGATGGCCAGCAATGACATGATGGGCCGAAGGGCCTGTTTCTGTGCTGTATAACTCTAAACAGAGAGTAGGAATAAACAGGTCATTCTCAGGTTGGCAGGCTGTGACTAATGGGGCACCGCAAGGATCAATATTTGGGCCCCAGCTATTCACAATCTATATCAATGATTTGGATGGGGGGATCAAATGTAATATTTCCAAATTTGCAGATGGCACAAAACAAGGTGGGAATGTGAGTTGTGAGGAAATTGCAAAAAGGCTTCTAAAGGAAAGTTTAAGTGAGTGGACAAGAACATGGCAGATGGAATATAATATGGAAAAATGTGAGGTTATCCACTTTGGTAGGAAAAACAGAAATGCAAAATATTTCTTAAATGGTGAGAGATTGGGAAGTGTTGATGTCCAAAGGGACCTGGGTGTCCTTGTTCATAAGTCACTGAAAGTTAACATGCAGGTGCAGCAAGCAATTAGGAAGGCAAATAGTATGTTGGCCTTTATTGCAAGAGGATTTGAGTACAGGAGTAAAGAAGTCTTGCTACAATTGTACAGAGCCTTGGTGAGACCGCACCTGAAGTATTGTGTACTTTTGGTCTCCTTACCTAAGGAAGGATATACTTGCCATAGAGGGAGTGCATCGAAGGTTCACCAGACTGATCCCTGGGATGGCAGGATTGTCTTATGGAGAGAGATTTAGGAGACTGGGCCTATATTCTCTGGCGTTGAGAAGAATGAGTGGTGATCTCTTTGAAGCATGTAAAATTCTTACAGGGCTCGGCAGGGTAGATGCAGGAAGGATGTTTCCCCTGCCTGGGATGTCTAGAACCAGGGGACACAGTCTCAGAATAAGAGGTAGGCCATTTAGGACTGAGATGAGGAGGAATTTCTTCATACAGAGGGTGATGAATCTTTGGAATTCTCTACCCCAGAGGGCTGTGGAGGCTCAGTCATTGATTATATTCAAGACAGAGATCAATAGATTTCTAGATATTAAATATATCAAGGGATATGGAGATAGTTGGGAAAGTGATGTTGAGGTAGAAGATCAGTCATGATCTAGTTGAATGGCGGAGCAGGCACGAGGGGCCAAATGGCCTACTCCTGCTCCTATTTCCTATGTTCCTATGTCCTAAAAAATCTTGCTATAATTGTATAGGGCCTTGGTGAAACCACACCTGGGAGAACTGTGTACAGTTTTGGTCTCCTTACCTGTGAAAGGATATATTTGCCTGAAAGGGAGTGAGACAAAGGCTCAATAGACTGATTTCTGGGATGAAGGGATTATCCCACAAGGAGAGACTGAGTAGACTAGGCCTATATTCCCTAGAGTTTAGAAGAATGAGAGGTACCCTCATTGAAATATATAACATTCTTAAGGGGCTTGAGAGGGTAGATGCTGGGAGGATGTTTCCCCTAACTGGGAAGTCTAGAACTAGGGGTCACAATCTCAGAATAAGGGGCAGACATTTAGGTCTGAGACGAGAAGAAATTTCTTCACTGAAAGGGTTGTGAATCTTTGAAATTCTCTACCCCAGAGACATGTGGATGCTCAGTTGCTGAATATATTCAAGACAGAGATCAACAGAATTTTCGATACTAAGGGAATCAAGAGATTTGTGCAGAAAGGTGGAGCTGAGGCATAAGTGACTGGCAGAGCAAGGTCGAATGGCTGAATGGCCAGTTCCTGCTCCTATTTCTTATATTCTATTATCCCATCATCCATTGCCAAGGGTGACAGCTCAGTGTTTGCAGATAATCTAGTGGAGATCTGATTGCATGATTGTGTGCCTGCTGATTTTATGTTATAATGCTTGTTCAAATATTTATTTTTTTATATTGCTCTACAGGTTATTTTCTTGTTTTGTGGAATCATGAGCTCCCCTAGCAAGAGTTTGAGGGAGCTTTGTCCTCCTACCAGTGTTTTCTATGGATTAGTAGAACACCAAGAGGTGTTTTTATCCACAAAGCCTTTGGGGAAGTTCTAGTTTGTCCAGCAACACCATTTGGAGTTAGTGGAGTCTGAATGTAGATCAGTCCTGCAACTCAGACTCAGGCCCTCTCTACTGCAGTCCATAGACTTCAGCATAAAATTTCGGCTGACACTCCAGTGCAGTACTGAGGGAGTGCTACATGCTGTCTTTCAGATGAGACATTAAACCAAGGTCCCGTCTGCCCTCTCAGATGGACATAAAAAATCTTATGGCACTATTTGAAGAAGAGCAACGGACTGTTCCCTGGTGTCTGGCCAATATGTATCCCTCAACTAACATCACTAAAAACAGATTATCTGGTTATTAACATGTTGTTAATTGTGGGCGTTGCTGTGCACAAGTTGGCTGTGGCACTTCCTATATTACAAACAAAGAACAAAGAACAAAAAACAGTACAGCACAGGAACAGGCCATTCGGCCCTCCAAGCCTGCGCCGATCTTGATGCCTGCCTAAACTAAAACCTTCTGCACTTCCGGGGACCGTATCCCTCTATTTCCATCCTATTCATGTATTTGTCAAGATGCCTCTTAAACGTCGCTATCGTACCTGCTTCCACCACCTCCCCCAGCAGCAAGTTCCAGGCACTCACCACCCTCTGTGTAAAGAACTTGCCTCGCACATCCCCTCTAAACTTTGCCCCTCTCACCTTAAACCTATGTCCTCTAGTAACTGACTCTTCCACCCTGGGAAAAAGCTTCTGACTATCCACTCTGTCCATGCCGCTCATAACTTTGTAAACCTCTATCATGTCACCCCTCCACCTCCGTCGTTCCAGTGAAAACAATCCGAGTTTATCCAACCTCTCCTCATAGCTAATGTCCTTCAGACCAGGCAACATCCTGGTAAACCTCTTCTGTACTCTCTCCAAAGCCTCCACGTCCTTCTGGTAGCGTGGCGACCAGAATTGCACGCAATATTCTAAGTGTGGCCTAACTAAAGTTCTGTACAGCTGCAGCATAACTTGCCAATTTTTATACTCTATGCCCCGACCGATGAAGGCAAGCATGCTGTATGCCTTCTTGACTACCTTATCCACCTGCGTTGCCACTTTCAGTGACCTGTGGACCTGTACGCCCAGATCTCTCTGCCTGTCAATACTCCTAAGGGTTCTGCCATTTACTGTATACTTCCCACCTGCATTAGACCTTCCGGTATGCATTACCTCACATTTGTCTGGATTAAACTCCATCTGTCATTTCTCCGCCCAAGTCTCCAACCGATCTATATCCTGCTGTATCCTCTGACAATCCTCATCACTATCCGCAACTCCACCAACCTTTGTGTCGTCCGCAAACTTACTAATCAGACCAGCTACATTACAATGCTTCAAAAGTATTTAATTGGCTGCAAAGTACTTTGGGACATTCTGAGGTCATGAAAGCCACTATATAAAAAATGCAAGTTTTTATTTCCTAATGTTACAACTTTCAAACTACATGTTAAAAGAGTATATTTCAATCAAGTTCCTCTTGAGTACTGCATCTCTCTTGTTGCTTCCTAAAAAAAATCTAGATCATTAGCAGCATCTTGTCGTGAGTCCAAGGCATATTCATATTTTAAGCATCAGCGAAATGTTGCTGAATCACTGCTGCTTTTGCTTAACCGACCAAATGCTCCTCAGATAAAGGATGCTCATGTGATCTTTTGTTTAAGCTACTGCTGCAATGCAGGCAAACACAATGTTTAATTCTCTCTTCAAGTAAATAATGGCCATGACCACAAAATATTTACAAATAATTTCTTCATAAATCAAGTCGTCTTCCTTATCTGTTCATTCCACGGACAGCTCTGTTTGACAGTCCTTGTTGCAATACTAGACAGCTGACTTGAGTTGGCTTTTCTAAGAACAGTACAATATTTTTTCCCATATCGGGATAATATGCCCCTGATTGAGGTAACAGCTTTTATTTCCTTTGTTAACAAGTGCTAACCAAAGTAACTGCTGAAAACCTAGCCAATATCCCTTTATAATTTACGAACAACAAAATACAAATTAAGAAGGAAAATGACAGATCAGTTGTCAAGATCTGTGGCTGTTCATGATGAACAGCTATAAATTAGTGTGATTATAGAAAAAGACCAGCACATACTCACCTCTGTTTTTGTCATGTGAATGCTATGCAGTGTATTTTCCTGCAGAATTGTAACATGCAGCTGTTATGTCTGTCTACATTATAGACCATACATCAATGCAGTACTTCATTTTTTCTAATTATTATCAATGCTTTCTGGGCAATTCCTCCTTTTTTACCCTGCACCATTCTCCAGTTGAGAGATTGTGTGCATCATTTACTGCCAGAGCACTGGTAGTTCGACTCTTCCAGTTGCCTTTAGGAAAATTGCAGAGTTAAACAGGCTGATTAAGCCTTCTGACTATCCTGCTCTGCCCCCATCCCTACCCCCACTTAAAGTACTTCCCCTTGTTTTGACTTGTTAGTATGTTATATGTCTAGTTAAAAATCCTTTCACAGAAAGTGTATCTGAAATATTCCACAATAGATGGAGGCTGCAAAATTCAGCTCCATCACGATGCTGGCTTTGGCACAATGGGAGACAAGCGACAAAGAAAATGGCAAGGGCTCCACTCCTGATGACTCATTATCCCCCTCCACCACCCAACCACGCATGGCCAGCACTCCTATAATGAGAGTCATGGCGCAGCTAGGAACGTTGTGGAGCAGACACTTGGCATCCCGAAACAACCATTCGGATGCCTGAACTGCTCGGGGAAGCCCTCTAATACATAACCTGGCAAGTGGAGATGATGACGTAGTGGTAATTTCACTGAACTAGTACTCCAGAGGCCTAAACCAACATCCTGGGGACATGGTGTGATGGAATATAAGTATAATAGGCTTAATTATGCAGAATATAGAAATAGTTAAAATATTATACCTTTTAGAATTAAAGATTGAATGAATGGTCAGTTTTTAGAACTCACTGACATTCCCCTTTAAGAAGGTAGAGTTAGAAAATTTCAAGGTCCCTGTTATGAACCGGAAACAAGTTGGGAAATCCATTTGTGTCTCTGTTGTCAGGGGCTTGGAAGATAAACACACACATTGAAATATCCTGTCAGTAAGAGGTAATAATAAACTTAATTGGTTTATGCAGACAGGTCTGCTCCCGAGGTTGCTTTGGGATGCCATGAAAAGGGTAATTATAGATAATGAAACAATAAATGGAATGGACTAACAGGAACAAGAGGTTAAGTAAACACAACTATTAACATTTTGACCAAATAAATGCTCACAACTTCAACAGCAAAGAAATTTCAGTAAAACATTAAGTGGAAATGGTAATTAAAGATACAGATTTTAAAAGCAAGATAAACACACACAGGAAGGTGACATTTAAATGCTAAAAGTCAGATGACACTTCAGAAACGTATAAACATGAGATGTTTGTGAAGCAACAATTAGAAGTGTTGAATCCTCAAACAATACTTCTCAACTTATGGGAATTTAAGATAAAAAGTTTACTTTAAATTTTGATGGATATTCTGGATATATAAAGATATTTTTGCTGTAACATTAGCAAGGATAAACTTTTGGATTCTATGTTAGAAATAAAATTATGTGTTACATCTTTTAGTAATATTTGATATTGTGCTATACATACCCACTTAGAAGTGTATTGCATGTTAAATTCTTTAATAAATCTATAAATTTTAATAAATCTTCTCATGTAGCATTCTGTATACAACTACAAAGAATCCCCTCTCTGTATCTCTTTAAGCGGAGAGATATGTATTGAAGAGAGTTCCCAGACCCTTATAATATTTATGACTTAGCCATAATTATTAAAATAGGCTATCTGAAAGATGGTAAAATTCTCTGTTGGTTTTCTTTCTTTGAGGGAAATCTAGTACAATTCTTTGGACCCAAATAAGTGTCTATGAGAATCTGTCTATTTTGAATTTGATTAAAGGGGATTCATTGGGATGTACTCCTGATTTGGTTTAGTCCCTATAAGGGGTTAAAGTCATAAATCACTTCAATGGGTTCAAATCCCACCATGGCAGCTGGTGAAGTTAATTCAGTTAATTAATAAAAATCTGGAATTGACAGCTAGTCTCAGTAATCGTGTCATGAAACTATCATTGATTGTTGTCAAAAAACCCATCTGGTTCACTAATGTCCTTTAATGTCCATTCTTACCTGATCCAGTCTACCTGTGATTCCAGATCCACAGCAGTGTGGTTGACTCTTAACTGCCCCCTGAAATGGCCGAGCAATCCATTCAGTTGTCAAGGGCAACTTGGGATGGGTAACAAATGCTGGCCTTGCCAGATGCCCACATTCCATGAAAGAATAAAAGAAATCGTGGCCCTTGCCACCAGGCCTTTGGTCACCACCTCAGGGGGAGGAGGAAGGGAGGAGGCATCATCGCTAAAGACGGGCTGTCTGTGAGCATCTCATCAGACTCTTCGTGCCTCTGAATAAAATCTCCAGATTGCTGATGCTCCACACTTCCCCATCTTTCTAACCCTCTGTAATGGACCATCATGGCATCCTTTTGGTCGTGATCCTGAAGTAAAAGTTACCACAAGGCAACCATTCCATAACAATTTTATCCAGCAGCACTTCCAATAATAGATATGATACTCAACTATTCACTCTTGTGCATTCCCTTAGTGCCTTCTTGTGGGTGCCTTTGCCTCTCCTAGTGCTCCTATGCAGTGCTACCTCACTGACTGCAGCATGGCTGGTAGAATGTCGTTTTTCTTTCAGCGGGGGAGACTGCAGATCGCCTTGCAGGATGGCCTCAAGCAGCTCTGGACTTGAAAACCTAGCTTCAAACTATCACCTCAGCATGGGCAGCAGTAGTATGGGCTGGCTGGCTGACAGACAACAGCAGGGGTACTAGTAGAGTGGCAGTGATGGGAGCACAAATGCTGCCATCCTGACAGAAGACAGCAGGTTCGTGTACCAGAGCTACTGCCATATCCCCAGAGTGGCACCTCAACAATCCTAGTAATTTGCTGGAACACATGTTGCTAGACTACTGTGAGACCCTGCAAGCCCCTTTGATCACTGGGATCTGCAGCCATGATGGTAGCAGTTTGGGCCTGCATGACACCAAGCTGGACTTGCATGGCAACAAGCAAAGATCTCATAATCTCAGTCTGAGCTTCCACTGCAGCACTCAGATGATAGGTGGCTTCTGCCTGTGCTGCAGTGAAAGCTGAGACGTCGGCCATCAGTTGCTGCATCACAGCTGCCTTCAAGAGTTCTCATAGAATTGTCCACCATTTCCACACTGGAAAGGATGGGCTCCAAGCTCTGCATGAATCCCTGTGGCAAGTTAGAGACAGTGACAATCGGCTGTCTGGCAGGCCTGTCAATGCACCAAACATTTTGGTGCATTGCCATTTGCCTTTTCCTGTACACCGCCTCACCAAAGTCCTCCTCTGAGTCTCCTGCAGCAGAACTCATCTGCAACCTCGCCCTCCAGGGAGTTGGCACACATGCTATCCTTTTGCACTGGCCTGGCTGCAGCCCACCTATGCCCGGTGACTCCCCACATGTAGATCCTATCTCGATCTAGCCTCTAAGATGTGCACAGTGCCAGTATTTGAGGTAGTGGCTGCATGTATCAGATCAAATGATGGTCCTTTTTCCTCAGAGGTGGGCTCTTCCTCTGGGCCTCCATCCTCAGGCACAACTGGCTGGCCACGTGGCAGTTCAAGGCATAAGGGAGGGTTGGAATGAGGAAAGAGCAGGTGGGTAGAAAGCAAGTGGTACACGGTTACGCCACCTGCAGCTTGCAATCCTACCAGACTGCGGGATGAGGGTGGTGGGATTTGAGAAGGTGCATAAGGCAGGAATATTCCATTATCCTGGATGGCTTCAGCGACACTGGTTGCTACTGCCTCAGTGACGGCTGTAACAATAATGCCTAGTCCTATCACCTTCAAGAGGTGGGGACATACAGCTGTGCCTCTCCCCTGCTGGTTAGCAGCTGCTGTCTTCTGCTGTGTACTACCTTGTCCTGTAAGAGAGAAGGAAGAGTGTCAGTGAGTGTGTTGCTATACGCTTGGGTGATGTGCCTATCATAACTAAATAGCTGGAAGTATGTGGAAAGCATGAGATGTGGGTGTGAGGCTTGCAGCTGTGGTCAGTGTGTGAGGGTGAGGTGGAGCATATGAATGTTTGTCATGAGTCATGATTGCTGGAGATTACTGTTGGGTGAGTGATGGTGTTGTGGTGCATTGAGCAGTGTGTGAGATTGGTATTGCAGTTGGTAGGATATGGCATTTGAAAATGCATTCACTGACCTTGATCACTCGTGTGACGGCATTGAACTATTTCCGGCACTGCATCTAGATCCTCAGCTGCCAGGGGTGGCTCTGTTCATAGCAATTTAGTCTCTTACTCAGTAGGTTCTGGGTTCAAGACCCACTTCAGGACTTGAGCACAAAAATCAAGGCTGACACTCCAGTGAAGTACTGAGGGAGTGCTGCACTGCCAGAGGTGCTGACTTTCAGATAAGATTTTAGATCAAGACCCCATCTGCCCTCTCAGGTGGACATAAAAGATCCCATGGCAGCATTTCAAAGAAGAGCAGGGGAGTTATCCCTGGTGTCCTGGCCAATACTTAAAAAAAATCAGATTATTTGGCCATTATCACATTACTGTTTGTGGGAGTTTGCCGTGTGAAAATTGGCTTCTACATTTCCTACAATACAACCGTGAATACAATTCAACAGTTCTTCATTCACTGTAAAGTGCTTTGAGATGCCTGGTGGTCATGAAAGGTGATATATAAATGCAAGTCTCTCTTTTCCTCAGGGCCAGGCTCCTGGTATTGACCTCTGTGGCTCACTGCTCCCATTCTCTTCTAAGTTCTTGTCTGGATGGCCTCCTGTCTCCCTGCGAAAAGATAAGCTCTCTCCTTTTCACCTCCTGCAATGAGACCTCCAGCATGGCATCTGAGAACCTAGGAACCCTCTCTCGAGTCTGCTGTTCCATTGCTCCAGTTTCTATCTTCTCAGAAGGTCTTTCACAATGCTTTCTGTAGCCAGAATGAACCTACCCTTTAAGAGGTACAGGCTGGCTTTAAGAAGTGCAAACCGGTTTGAATTGACACTAGCCTCACACGAACCTGAACCCCCAGCAGTGCATGCAGCAACTCAGCAGTGTGTTTTGGGCTGGGCTGCAAACCACAATGATGGAGATGAGCAAGCAGCACGCCGTTTGAGTGCACCCTGCATCACTTCCATATGGTGCGGGTAATCGTTCATCCCGATCCCTGTGCCCGCTTACCAGCCTTATCCAATTTTTAGTCCAAAGGGTGTTATTCTCCACTAATATAGCACGAGGCAGGTATGATATGTACCGAATGCAAACTGCACTGAACTCGCACCGTTTATTTTCCCCAATCTTGACTGACATTTTAATTCAGTTAATATTATGCAAAATGAAATGCTAGCTTGGAGACAAAGCTTTGGCACAGTTGGCAGCTGGGTTGTAATCAATGATGAAGACCCAGCAGAAAGTGAGATATGTTAATATACAGTACAGTATCTAAAATAATACTAATATGCTTCTTTGAATAAAAGTTAAATGAGGTTTTTAAAAGCAAATTTTATTAATGTAACATTTCAAGAGATAGTGGGGTAGATCTTGACTTTGTTCGATTGTGTAAAACAGATGCTAGCGAATCTGCAGCCTGCTTTACATCCCTCCTGATTATTATTTCCACTGCAGTCAATGGAATGAGGGTTGATAACCAGGGAACACAGGTTTAAAATAATTGAAAAAAAAGCTAGGGAAGAAACAGAATATTTTTACTCTGTGAGCTGCAATGATCAGAATGCATTGCCTAAAACGGTGGTGGAAACAGATTCAATGGTAACTTTCAAAAAGGAATTGGATCGCTAATTAAAAAAGGAAAATGGCAGTGAAATGGGGAAAAAGCAGGGGAGTGGGACTAATTGGTAGCTCTTTCTGAAAGCCAGCACAAGCACGATGGGCTAAATGGTCATTGCTGTGCTGTGTGATTCTATGATTCCTCCACAATCATGCTCCACACCTAGAACACCCTCCAGTAACCTTTCAAACCCCTAACTTCCTTCCCTCTGTCATTTCACCCATAATGATACTGTTCCTGTTGTTGACTTGCTTAACAGCTCCCTAACCTCTGCCTATGATATCATTGTCCTCTCTAAATTCCTTAATGTCTCTCAATCCCACTATTCTCCCAGTATAATTCCCATGAAGCACTCTTAAATTAAAGGGCCATCACCTTGAGCACATCTTGATCATTCACTGCAAGAGCTGGCTGCATCACCACAAGCAATACCCTACATCCCTCTCAATGGTCAAAGCATTTTGCTACTCTGGTATTATCCTAGATGGTAAGGAATATCCCTGATATCATACCCTTCCTTTTCAAATACTTACCCATTTCCTTTTTAAATGATGTTATAGCAACTCCCTCCCTCTGCTGCTACCCAAGGATTAGTTTGAACATCAAGCATAAAGATCTCATGGATTTATTTATTTTGAAACAGATAATATCTGCTTGATTGCCTCATGAAAGTCACCATCCAACCCCTCACCCTGCACCACTCATTCCTGGCCACGCAAACTAACTCTCCTCAACCCAATGCTTACTGATATTGTCAATGGCTCACTTTTCTTGAGCGCTAGCTGCTCACTCTTCACGGTAGTCATTGTCACCTCTTTTCTCAAAATGTCCATCCTCAACGTTTCCATTCTCTCTAACCACTGTCCTAACGCGAACTCTCCTTCCTCTCTAAAGCCCTCAAAAATATTATTGCCACCATGGCATGTAATGGAGTGGTAGGTCTCAACATGATGAGTGCAAATGTACTGCCATAGGGATTTGCTAAGTGGAACGACAGGTTGTTCGCTACTCCCAGGAAGGAGTGGAATGAAAGGAATGAAAAACTCAAGAAAAAAGGAAGGAAAACAGTTCCAAGCACATGAATTTAAACTTTGATCAGCATCAAAATTGCAGCTATCATCTTTGTTCATGGGCCCATAAACCTAGCTTGTAACATAGATTGCTCCCTGAACCTTTAGAAAAATGCATACAACCAGATCTGGAATAGTTAGTAATTTAAAGGTATAATTTAATATCAGATAGTAGATATCAGATTTGGTAACTGTCCATACTTCTCCCTAAAACAAATAAATCTTTTCAGATCATGGGCTGAATTTTCCCAGCACTGCGGAGGTGGCTTTGGAGGTAGTGGGGGAGGAGGAGGAGGGGCGTGGAAATTTGGAATGCAGCGTGTTGATCACCTGCATGATGTCTTCCTGTCTCCGAGCACTTTTCCTGCAGGCAGGCTCTCAGCAGCAGTGGCAGGTAGCCAATTAAGGCAATTAAAAGGGCAATTAAGCCCTTAAGAGTTGAAATTTTGCAAGCAGCACACAAGCCCCATCCCCTTCCCCCACCCCGCTGTGTGCATTCCTCGGCAGGTGAGAGGAGGCAGCTTCACAGCGGGAGGGCAGAACCTTGTATCTTTTAAGGCCGTCAAAGAGCTCATCGGCAGCAAATGGCTAGGCGGCTGTCTGCCTAGTTTTTTTAATTCTTTCATGGGAGGTGGGCGTCGCTGGCAAGGCCAGGACTTGTTACCTATCCCTAATTGCCCTTGACAATTAAGTGGCCTAGCAAGTGTCAACCACATTGCTGTGGATCTGGAGTCACATGTAGGCCAGAGCAGGCAAAGGACATTAGTGAACCAGATGGGTTCGATGATAGTTTCATGGCACCATTACTGACACTAGCTTTCAATTCCATATTTTAAAAAATTAATTAATTGAATTTAAATCAACCAGCTGGTACGATTTGAATCCATGTCCCTGTGGCATTAGCTGGGGCCTCTTGATTACTAGTCCAGTGGTATTAACCCTACACCACTGTTGCCGATGACCATATGCATGTAACCTTTCAGCCACTCCATGGATGATACTAGCAGCTGAACTACCTCCCTGTCATTCCATCAGTCTAGCCCTCAGCAGCACTCCTACTGGTCTTACAGCGAGGGCAACTGGCCACCATTGGAGTGGAGAATGACTAGAGCCCACAACCTTCTGTCTCAGAGGCAATCGTATTAGCACTGAGCAATAGCTGCCACTATCAATATCATATATGTAACACAGGACATACTTAGACCTTGGACTGTTAAACAATATATTGATGAAATCCTGATTTACACTACCTTTGGCTGAGATGTAAAAGGTAACATTTTTCAAATCGAAGTGGTAATCCTCTGCTTGGTGCCTACTCATTATAACACAACAGAGATCAGGAACTTAGCGTGCACGGAATTCTGTGAATGAGCACAAATCCTGTCACCTGTTACAGAGTGCTTTGGAGCTGCAACATACTGCTTCACTATAACACCCCAACCATTTCTTTATGCCATATGTTTTACTTATTGATGTGAACCAACAGGAAGAACTGGAGAGATAAAAGCGATGACTGAAAGCAAGGAAAATCTCATAAAGGACATATACAGCTAGTCCAATTAGAAGACAAATTCATTTTTTGAATGGAATCCTTTACCTGATGAAGAATCATACCAAATTATTAATCTTCCTTTCTCTTTCAGGTGCCAAGCAATCTTTTATATATGTCTAGCATTGTGTGCTCTATTTCCAATTCCCAGCACCTACAGTCTTTCCTATTTATATCTCTTAAAAGCAGTTTTTATTCACATTTTCCCCATTATTGTTTTCTATCCTCAAAATATTGCACATGAAACACTTTCCAATGCATAGAGTGGAGCCTATCTTACATGAGATAGTTTCACAGTGTTGTGCAGACCCACCCCCCCCCCTCCAAACATGCCAAGAATGAGGCATATTAATTTTGTCATACGAACATTGATTTTAAGCTGGAGTGAGGAAATGACTTGTCAAATAGATCAGCTGTGGCTGGAAAAACATTTGCATACTAACAGACAGTGCTTGGAGGGACAAAGGGGCTATTCCCTGTTCCAATTTAAACCACAATGGACTTTGAGTACCAGGTATTGTGTGTAAGAAGAGACATTTCAGGGTCAGCTAAGATAAGACAATCCACAAACAGATGTGGTGAGACTAGCTAGTCACTTGACTAACCTGCTTGGCAACCTGTTTTTTTTTCTGAATTGTACAAAGAGCTTGAACTGAGAAAAACTGTTTGCTCCTGAAGTGAGAAGACCTCTCCTGTCTGCTCCCATCTCTTCCTCACAAGCCTCCGGACCCATGAGGACACATGAACTTCAAGAGAGAAAAGTCTTCTACATCGAACAAGGGTTAAGAAGAATACTGGGCCCCAATGAAAAGCAAGACCTACCTACAATCAAGGACTTTACAGCGAGTTTGAAGAACAGTAACCAAAACCATCTTCGGATATTGCCTCAAACCTTTCCACTTTATTTATTCTGCTCTTTTCTGTCTCTACCTGCATGCTAGTGTGGGAGCGTCACATATCCGCAGACGTTAACCGAATTAAAGTTTAATAAAGTTCAAGCTTTTTTCTTTAAACCCAAGAAAACCTGCTTGACTGGTTTCTTTGCCTTATAATTGGAAGTTAGTGAACAAGGATTCACTAAGGGGGAGCTAAAAAAAAAGTGTTAAAAATTAAACCCTGTTACGGTAAGACCAAGTGAAGGCAGACAGGGAACCTGCGACCCCTTTCTCACCAGGTCGTAACAATAGGTTTCTGGCTGTATAAAATGTTAAGTAGATGGCAAGTAAAATCAGATAGGAATAAAATAAATGGTACTTCTTTGGTTCTTGACATCACTTGTAAGATAGTCATTATTCTGAAGTCTAAAGAGAAACTGAACAAAGCAGGGCTTGTTCAGATAACCTGTAGATGCTCTATATGATTTCAGGAATGCTGCATACATACCAGTCATGATTTTTGCCATGGAATTTGTACTTTTAATATTGTGCTGTAATGTGGGACTGCATTTTATCCATGAGAATTGTTCTGGCAGTTGTTTTCAAACACCCACTCAGTGGTTTTTTTTATATGTGTGGAATGAACATTCCAATGGCAGATTTCTGACCCCATGTCCCTCTTTGCCTTCACCACAACCTCCTGAAAGAGACTGGGAAAAATGAAAATCCTGCTACCCACACATAGCCTCTCCCTAATCAGGACCAAATCCAACAACAACATCATTGTGCAGAATAAACACAAACTGTACTGCAAAATTTATCTTGTTTGTTTGGATTCTTTTACCTAATTGGCTCAAAAACATACTTTAAATTATGCTAAGTTAAATCTAGCAACAGTATTATCAAAGTGTTAGTATATTTCCAGCTTAATTAGCTTCCAACAATAACATAAATTTTCTTCAGCATTGATATTTGTTTGGAAGTACTGCTTGATATTAGCATTAAAAACAGGCATTTAAGCTGCATTTTCAATCTGGTAGCTGCTTCACAGTGGTGCAACTGGCAAAGTTCATTTATAATGCTGCTTCCGCACCACTTTGTACTGGAGGAAGTCAGAGTTCTGTGCTTGAATGCTTAAACACATGTGTAGTGCTCCATTTGCCTGATTGCAAATGCTGTTGAATGTACTGCACTATCCTGTCAGCTCTTTATTAAGGTTATTAATTCCATAATTCATACCACCAGTGGGGAGCCTCACCAACCAGCTATACATAGAGGAAATTGAAGGTGCTCTGTCCAAAATTTTCTTTCATTCACTTAAATGGATGAAAAATCATGGGGAGCATATATACAATTTCCTAATGTGCATGATTGTTGGGTGAGATTCCCCACCGGCAGCATTAACTTAAAAGGCAAAGTTTACAAAGATAATTGCAATTATACCAACTGCAAACAGTGCAAAACCCAAATGGTAGCAGACCACATCTCAAAGTTATCTTGCACTAATTTTCAAAATTTAGCTTGCACTTGAACCAGCTGAGTGAATGCTTGAAAACAACTGCCAGAACAATTCGTAGGGATAAAATGCATTTCCACCGCACAATATTATTGAGGTAAACTTTGCAAGCTCCCAGGTGTGGTGTGGTGTGGTGCCTCACGAGATGAGACTGCAGGGTAGGGATAGGGCTATAACTCTATAGGGTCAATCCTGCAACCCCAAATCCCATCTGGCAACTTCATGCCAGGAATTTCTCTTTACAAAGCTTTTGCATTTATGCTGTGCCGTGTGTAAAGGTGAAATATGAAAACTGTGCCACATTGATTAGAAACTGTAATATGATTGGCGTGTTAATGACACTGGCAGGGATTTGGGTTGATGCTCTCATTTTTTTCACTGTATATCTTAAGGACAAGGCAAGTCATTGTACAAAATGAGTAGGTAGAAATGGAAGGAGACCAAACAAGTTGAAAATTGCACTGATGGTGTTGACAACTGATGCACTCAAAATGTCCCTCAATTGACGTACTATCAGAAATTTAGAATAGTAATCGGTGACTAACAAATAATTGTCGCCTTTGATTGTGAAGAGGTCGGTGGCTATCCTTGACAAGGGTGCAACAGGATGTCGTGATGAAGAAGTGGCTCTTTATGCTGGCATGGTTGATGCTGATGGCATGCATCACATGACCTTAACACTCACTCAATGTCACTGTTCAGACCCAGTTAGCAGATGGTCTTGTGCGCAAGTCTTCTAGACTTCTCAACACCCATATGGCCAATGTGCAACTGTGAAAGGATGTCAAGGTGAAGCGTTTGCGAAAATATCACCTGCCTGCCTTTAAAAATAATACAGCTAGAAATTCCCAACTCATCTCGGTATGGCCAGAAGGTTTTGAGCTCTGCATGAACTTCTTGCATGCTGTCAGGCCATCCTTTAAGATTGAGTTGCCATAACATATTCAAGACTGGGGTCTTTATGCTTCTTTTGCCTGAAATGCATCAAATCTATCTGGTATACATCTTCCAGCTCAATATCAACCTCGTTCACCTGGACATCTAATGGAATATCTTCACACTTCCCAGGATTGGGTAATCTGCTTAAAGTATCAGAGATCACCATGAGATTCCCTGGCTTATAATTCTCCTCGCTGTCATATCCTTGCACTCAATGGCTGTTGTAGCAGAGGAGGTACACTAGTGAGCAGCTTTTGTCATATCATTACTAATGGTTTATGATCTGTTTCGACCACAAAATGTTTCCCAAAGAGATAAGTGTGATTCCAAACACAGTGCTAGTGTTTCCCTTTCTATATTGGAATAGTTGGCATGTGTGGGGATAAGCTTTTCAAATCGAAAGCGATTGGATGTCTGTCTTGCAACAAGCATGCTCTGAGGCCTTTTTGCAAAGCATCTACTTTGAGAATGGTATCCTTGTTCGGATCAAATACTGCAAACATGCATCTGTTGATAGTGACTGCTTCAGCAAATCGAGTGCATGCTGGTGGTCCTCATGCCACCATGGTGTTTCCTTTCTGAGGAGTAGCTATAGAATTGTAGACTTCTCAGAGAAATGTGAAATGTAAGGAGCTGAGAAATTGAAGAGACAGAGACATTTTAAAAGTTTTCATTGTCTTGTGGGCTTGGCGTGGGCTGAATACTGAATATCCTCTATCTTTCTGGGATCCGGTCTTATGCCGGTCTTAAGTCTGAATAAATGGAGCCAAAGAAGTTGATGTGTCCCATGTTTATGGCACATTTCTTACTGGTGAATACGAGGCCCTCTTTCCAGGCTCTTTCTGTCAGGATATTTAAATTCCTGTCATGCTCTTCTTTTGTGGTGCCCACAACTGTGATATCAGCAGTGATACATACATACCCTGGCACATTCTCTGCAATGTGATTCATACGTTGCTGAAATAAATCCTGCCTTACAGATAAGCCAAATGGTCGGCACAAAAAGCAGTATTGCCCAAACGGAATCCTGAAAATCATTAACTCTTGCGAGAGAAAGATGGACCAACCAACACCCATGCTTTGCATCCAGTTTCAAAAAGAACTCGGCCTTGCAAATTTCGGATTCAGCTGTTCTAATGTAGGGATTTTGTGAGGACAACGTTTTAGCGCCTGTTTAACCTTCTAGGGTCCAAACCCGGATGGTGCCATCTTTTTTGACTACACCCATTATCGATCTCCACTAATCTGTGTGCTGCTGAACATGCGCGATTATTCCTTGCCTCTCCATAGTATCCAGCTCTGTTTTCAGTTTGTCCATGACGTGGACGCTACATTTCCTTGGTGGATCTATAGAAAGAACCGTGTCATCCCTCACATGTAGGACAGCATCTCCTTTGAAACTTCCTACTGTGTCAAAATGGTCTGGGTACATTCTTTGTAGATCTTGGATGGACTCAATAGGGTCGCACCTGTTCCAGTCATGTGTCTTTGGCACACTGCTGATCTCATGGATTGTCACAATTTGAAGCTCACTACCTGCCAGTAGGCCTGCAACTGCTGGACCATCTGGTCAATAATACAGAAAACCTGTTGTGACCAACAAGAGGTTCCGTACCTGCCCTTCAACCTTAGTGTACCGACATAGTTGATCGGTGTACTGTTGTATGTGGTCAGTCTTGTCTTCATTGGGTTGTATCATGGCTTCCCATCTCGCCAGGTACATGTTCTTCACTATTCTCAGTGGCAAAATGTTTGCACTTGCCCCTTTATCGACCTTGAGCCGCAACATATGTTTTCTATGTTTCTCTGGACATCCATTGTCAATGGTGGTGAATGCTTCCCGCTGTGTAACCACATCCATTTGGTTACTGTGTGAAAGGCTTGCTCACCTTCAGTGCCCTGAATGCTCCTCACACCATTGTCAATGTCATGGACATGTCTGTGTTTGGTTTAGCCTCTGGCAAATGTATCCCTGTTTCTTCCACAAGGTCGTGTCTGCTTCTTGTCAGTTCATGGTCTGCTGTGACTTCTGGCCAGTTTTCCACTATTAGAGCTCCTGTACAGCCTTGCCCAGTGCCCTTTCTTGCTACATACCTTTCAGTTGTCCATGTAGGTGGGCAGTTCCTCAGTTGGTGCATCAGGCCGCACTTGCCACATATCTAGCATGGCTGAGGTGTCCTGGTTACCTTGCCTATGGCTATTGTATTCAGTGCTCATATGCACTGCCTACTTGCAGCAATGGCCTCAAATTTCCTGCCTTCTTTTAGGAGACTTTCAACATCATGCCCTTTTTCCTTGTCTAGTAGCTCTTTCTGAAAAGCTTCCATTGGGGTAGAGGCAATCACCAATTGCATAATGCATTCTGATATCTCCACCTCTGAGAAATCACAGAGTTTGCCTTTCCCGTGGCACCTGCTAACGAATTGGTCAATGCTCTCACTTGATTGCACCTGGTATGTCATCGGCTCTAGGCAGTGAATACTGAAATAAATTCTGATCTTGAGCTGGTCCTCTAATAGTTTTGCTGGGTCCTTCTGTTCCACTTCAGAAAGCCCCAAGGTGTTAATATGATGTAGCCCATCGTTACCGATGGCGATTTTTATTTTGACCACTTGTTTGATCAGCTCCATGATGGCCAGATCCAAAAAGCACAACTCCATGCATTGTTTCAAGAGTTGAAACTCGTGGAGGAGATCTTGGGCTTTCCAATTCATGGAAGGATATTTGATGGAAATGGTGCCAATTTCCCAGTGTACAAAAATTGCAGCTGAAACTTCCCTCTTTAAATTGCAGCCTTTTTATTTTAGCCTTTCCCTGGAGGGAAAAACAACTTGCAGGTTTACTGTGTCCGCAGTGTCGAGCTTCGGCCACACCTTGACTCTATGCCTGCAGCGCGGGCTTTCAGCCTGCGACAGGGGAGGCTCTGCCCACGGTGGGAAAACAACCGGCACATAATGGCGGTGTCAATCTGCAGCCTCGATGAGAAACAACCCTGCTCGCTTTTCCTGAGCATGATTCCGCCCGATTTCTGCTTTTTCTTTCCGGCCACCTTCGATCTGAACAATCACCTTTGCGTACTCACTGTGTCTTGAGCACCAATTTTCTGGAAGGTCATCGAACTTGCTAGTGTTGAATCGTGGCCGCTTCCGACAATGAGTTGCATTGCCCTGTCTGTGCTGGACTATATCGGGAGAGATCGCTGGGGTCAATGTCTTGCCCGAGATCGGTGGCTCTTGTGAGTATTGTTCCTGAGCCTTTCTGCAGTAGTGTTACCTTGAAGCTGTGATCTTCAACGGCAGGTCACTGTCACCATATTGCGCATGGCGTGCTGCTTCAGAGACCACACATTACGGCGATGTCATTAAAGGTATGATTCTTCAGAGACCATACGCTGTCACCATATTGTGTTATTGCTTTGATGCAGCAATAAGGTACCCAAACAGTCTTAAGTTGAGTGATTATAAAACTGTGGGTTCTTCATTATATAGTAACACATCTGCAAAAGAGCTCTATCATACAAATGTGACTAGGTGTCTTACACAACTCAAACTAACTGATCACATGCTGAATGACATCACTTCCTGTGATGATGTGTGGAATACTGTTAAAGTGACATCACAACACAAAAGGTGGTACACACTGCTCCCACTGTGCGCCAGTGGTACAGGGAGTGAATTTTTAAGTTGGTAGATGGGGTGCCAATCAAGTGGACTGTTTTGTCCTCGATGATGTTGAGCTTCTTAAGTGTTGTTGCAGTTGTACTCTTCCAGGCAAGTGGGGAATATTCCATCACACTCCTGGCTTGTGCCGTTTAGATGGTGCACAAGCTTTGGGGAGTCAGGAGTTGAGTTACACGTTGATCTTGTAGCCACTGTATGTGTGTGTATATATATATATATATATATATATATAGCTAGCCCAGTTAACTTTCTGGTCTATCGCAACCCCCAGGAGGTTAATGGTGGTGATGATGCCATTGAAGGGCAAGGGGAGATAGTTAGATTCTCTCTTGTTGCAGATTGTCATTGGTTGGCATTTCTGTGGTGTGAATGTTACTTGCCATTTATCAGCCAAAGCCTGAATGTTGTCCAGGTCTTGTTGCATGCTGGCATGGACTGCTTCAGTATCTGAGGAGTTGTGAATGGTACTGAACACTGTGTAATTATCAGCAAACACCCCTACTTCTAACATTATGATGCAGGGAAGGTCATTGATGAAGCAGCTGAAGATGGTTGGGCATATCCTGAGGTAGCTTCACCTGGTTGGCATCTTATTTTTAGTATTGCTTGGTGCTGTTCCTGGCATGCTCTCCTGCATTTCTCATTGAACCAGGGTTGATCCTCTGATGGTAATGGTAGAGTGAGGAATATGCTGGGCCATGAGGTTACAGATTGTGGTTGAATAAAATTCTGCTGTTGCTGATGGCTCACAGCAATTCATGGATGCCATATTTTGAGCTGCTAGATTGTTCTGGATCTATCTCTTTTAGCCCGGTGGTAGTACCACACAACATGATGAAGAGTAACCTCAATATGAAGACAGGACTTTTTCTCCACAAGGACTGTACAGTGGTCACTCGATCCTACCTATAGTGTCATGCACAGTTTCATCAGTGACAAATAGATTGGTGAGGATGAAGTCAAGTAGGTTTTGCCCTCTTGTAGGTTCTCTCACCACCTGCTGCAGGCCCATCAGTGATCCCTGTGGACTTTAAATGAGGACAGTCTCAGCTGTGCTGTTTGCCCAAGGTTAAAAGCTTACTAAGTGCACTGTCCAGACTTACAAAGGAAGAATGGTTGCTTGAGTGAGGTTTAAGGAGCCTTTAAAATCATTTCACAGAATGAGTCACTGCCTTTAGAAATTAGAGAAAAATACTGATGTTTGAAGGCTTACAATGAGAGTGAATACAGTTTCTTTTATAATCTATAATACTGATAGACAAGGCAATACCTGCAAAGCCAATGCATTTTTGAAGAGCTCCTTCTTTTGAATATCAAATAACACAACTAAGAACTTTTGTTCAAGTGACACATCACACTTAATGGACAAATATGGCTTAACTTCTGAAGCAGAACAAATCCCTGTTTCTTGAATTTGTCTGTACATTGTAATCTGTCTTGATCCTGTTGAGTCTCTTTCTTCTTTGAGACCTCTTTTTTGTTAACAAAGCCACCTGATGGGCAACAGACTAGAAAAAAATGCACAGAAATATAAGCTGCCCTCCCTGCCAGTATCTAACGGCATTTTCTTGGCATTGTTCAAGATTCTGTCGTTGGAAGACTAATTGGCCAGGGCAAAAGGGTCAGAAAGAAAAAGCAAATATTTTAGTAAGTTAAGGGCTACTGGATTCCTTAACATTAGATACTATGCAACATCAAAATTTGAATGTATGGAAGCATCAAATATAAAAAGAGAGGAGACATTGATGAAAGAAGCCATAATATCAAAATACATGTCTTAATTATGAGTATTGTTCCTTGAAGAAACATTGCAAAGTGTAGTCATTTTTAACTTGAGCTCAAGATCTAGGCTGGCACTCCAATGCAATATTGATGGAGAGCTGCACTATTGGTGGTGCCATTTTTGGATGAGATGTTAAACCAAGGTCCCGTCTGCCTTTCAGGTGGGCATAAACGATCCCCGGCACAACCATGAAGAAAAGCAAAGAAGTTCTCCTGGTGTCCTGGCCAATAGGTATACCTCAACCAACATCACTGAAACAGTGACTACATTAAAAAAAAACTTCATTGGTTGCAAAGCACTTTGGAACTTCCTGTGGTTGTGAATGGCACTATATAAATGCAAGTTCTACCTTTTCTTTTACTGAGAGCAATTTTTTAACAGAAATAATAGGACTGTTTGAACATATCTTCAATACAATAATTATATAACTGGATAAAATTTAAATACATGCAAGTTCCATGGGAATCCCAAAGAAACTGCATTAATAATAAATAAAAACAGAAAGTGCTGGAAATACTCAGCAGGTCTGGCAGCATCTGCGGAGAGAGAAACAGAGTTAACGTTTCAGGTCTGTGACCTTTCATCAGTCACAGATCTGAAATGTTATCTCTGCTTCTCTCTCCACAGATGCTGCCAGACCTGCTGAGTATTTCCAGCATTATCTGTTTTTATTTTAGATTTCCAGTATTCACAGTATTTGGCTTTTATTAAACTGCATTTATAGCCTTTGATTCCCTTTCTGTGGGGTTTCTGCTTAAGTCAACAGCAGGAAATCAGGAGAATCCCTACTTATAAAATTGTTCTTCACTGTACTTTCATGTCATGCAGTGGTTTATAATTGCTTCTGTTGGGTACTTTCCATAACTAGAGCAGAACTAAACTGAATATCCAGTGGAACCTCCAGCTTCAGTGGGGGCTGTAAAACAAGCAGTAATGGATCGGCCTCCCACGACACACCTTTCAGGGCCTCTTCAAGTCCCAAACCTCTTCTGACTTGCCTCAGCCCAGTGACAAAGCCACAGCAGATTCACCTCTTAGGCCTGAGTTAAAGTGCTGTGGGTTCCTACCGACATCATTGGACTTCAATTAGCATATTTAAAGGAGGACTCCTCTGGCTTCAGGCAGGTACCACTGCCGCTTGCTCAGAAGAGCAGGTTAAGATTGGACAGGGAAGGATCCAGGTGGCTTTGCAGCAGTTAACTAACCCGGGGCACTGCAACTATTTACCTGTTCAGTTTTCACCAGGCAGGTAGAGTTAATCTCCCACTACTTTCCCACATCATTAACTGGCAGCTGAAAATCAGGACAATTTATTAATCAGAACCATATAAAGAGACTGGAATAGCAGCTGCAGTAACAAAAGTTACCAAAAGGAAGAAATGAAAATATTTAATGATAACAAAGCTCATGATACATGGATATTTTATGTTATCTTATGTATCTGTGAATCACTGCACTGTAAGGGAATACAGGATTTCCTAGAAACATTGCCAGGGCTTAAAACTGACGTCGTGTTTCAGCGACTCATTATAGAAACCGCTGATTTTAATTTCCATTGAATTCAGTCCTTGGATTATAGCCTTCTGTGCATTATCCTCTTTCTGCTGAACCATTAGTGATAAAGCTACTCTGGGAGAAAAATGTTATTCTCATCTCTAAGGAGAGAAATTGATGTCATGCCAGAAACTGACATAAAGGGGATGTTTGAAGCTGCTCAAGCTATATGTGTGTTGCTGGTTATTACCCCGATTTTTTACTTAATGCAAAACTGCTGAATGCTGCATGAAAAAGGTTTAAAATTGGCATTTTTATTTGCTTTTTGATAATGTTTGTTAAATCACTTTTTAAAAGAGGTAAGAATCCTCCAGAGCAATTCTAAACTTATTACTTCATACTGATCTTACGGCACTTTTTTTAACTGAATAAAATTAGCAAACAAAAACTCACAATCACATAGCATTTTTAATGGAGAAAAATATGCCAAGCCCTTCACAGAGGAAGGAGAAACAAATGCAAGGTTTTGTTGAATTAAGAGCAACAACTGAAAGCTTGGTTGATTAGGTGAGTTTTAAGAGCCCATTAAAGACAGGAGAGTGCGTATGGTAGAAGGGTTTAGGGAGGGAGTTTCATAGAGTAGGACTCAGATAGTGGGTTTCTCTGCCACAAATGGTTCAGCAGAGAGACAGAAAAAGTGAATAATGCACATGAGTCCAGAATCAGATGATTAGTGGACAAAGGCTGGAGGAGATTGAAGAGGTAGGGATGGGTGAGGCCATGAATTTGTACTTAGGAAGGGATTTTAAATTTAACCAATTGGAGAATAGGAAATCACTATAGGTCAGCAAGGATAGGAATAATGGGTAAGCCAGACTATTTAGGGAGTTTTGTATGAGTTGCTTTTTGGTGGGAGACCACAAGAAGGGTGTTAGAGATGTGCAACCTTGAAGTGCAGAAGGCACAGATGTGAGATAGGATGAAGGTTGGCAATGTTACAAAGGTGAACGAAAATGCTCTTGGTAATGGTTAGGATATGGGATAGGAAATCGAACTCGAGGTTGAACAAGGCTGAGCATAGCTTTTATCAATTTGAAGAAACATTCACAAATTGGTTTGGAGTCCATGGCAAAAGAGTGGTGTTTTTGCCAAAGGCTGATAGTGATAACTTTAAACATCCCATATGTCAACTTAGTCCAAATGGTAGCACCCTTGCCTCTGAATCAGAGCTGTGGGTTCAAGCCTCACTTACAGACATAGGAATAACTGTAGGCCATTTAGCTCCTCGAGTCTGTTCTACCATTCAATGAGATCACGGATCATCTGCAACCCAACTCCATATACCCAACTTTGCCCCACATTCTTTAATACCATTGGTTAACATCTATCTATTGATCTCAGATTTAAAATTTACAACTGATCTAACATCAATTGCTGTTTACGGAAGAGAGTTCCAAACTTCTACCACCTTTTGTGTGTAGTAGTGTTTCCTACTTTCACTCCTGCAAGGTGTGGATCCAATTTTTATACTATGACCCCTAGTCCTGGACTCCCTAACCAGTGGAAATTGTTTCTGTTTATCTATCCTATTGTTGTGAAGGTGCTTCAATTTTTAATATTTTTTGAGGGCTCGTGTTTAAAAGAATGTGGAAATACCTGAGGAGATGCTGAACTTTTTTTTTTAGAAAGGGTCACTGGAAGGACACTTTGGACTTTGTTTAAAATCAAACACTTACTGGAAGTCACATGTCTTCAGCTAAGTAAACAGCAGGAGCCTTGCTGACTATCGGAATTGTTTACAGAGAAGTGACATGTCTAGATTTATGGTGGTCAAGAGTTGGTTTCATTTTTGGATATTGTTTGGAGTTCAGTAGAGGGTATGCCTGCTCAGAGAGAGAGAGGCTACCAGCTCATCCTGTTCCACCTCTTTGAGAGACCCTGAGAGTCCAGTGTGAGAACTGGAGAAACTTATGCAGCATTTCTCCTGAGAAGCTTCTGGAAGACTTTCTCTTGACATCTCTTGAATGAACTGCTTCTGAAAAGATCCCAGTGAAAACCACATGTGTCGAGTGATACCCGTCTACGTGTATCCGGACACCAGACCAACTGGAACATTCCATACCTTATCCTTTTTCTTCAAGAATTAACAAGTACTTGGCCAAAGTATTTTTGCTTTTATAAAGTTAATCTCTGCAGAGAAAGCTTCTTTATTTTTTCTTTAACCAGTGTGTGTTAATAAGCTTTGCATCTTTATTGAATGAGTCTTGTTTTATAATAAAGTAATAATTTTGTTGTTTATTAAAGAAACCTGGTTGGTGGATTTTTATTCTGAAACTAGAATAAAGTATATAATTGGCCTTATTGGTAACTGGGTAAAACATTTAAATATATGTTGTGACCTGTGGAGAAGTGGAACTAGAGAAAGACAGTGCACGCCTCCATCCTCAGTCGTAACATTATCTATTCCCCTTAGTATCTTGAAAACTTTGATTAAATCACCCCTTAACCTTCTATTTTCCAGGGAATACAACCCTAGTTTGTGTAATCTCTCCTCATCATTTAACCCATGGAGTCATTTAACCCAAAGGAGTATAGAAAGTGGAAGGATGAAATCAAAAAGGAAATTAGGAAAGCAAACAGAGGGCATGAAAGAATATTGGCAAGTAAAATCAAGGAGAACTGAAAGAGGTTTTATCAATACATTAAAAGTAAGAGGATGACTAAGGAAAAAGTAGGGACCATAAAAGACCAAAAAGGTAACCTATGTGTGGAGGTGGAAGATGTGGGTATGGTCCTCAATGAATACTTTCCGTCTGTCTTCACAAAAGGGGAGGGAGCAATGCAGATATTGTAGTTAAGGAGGAGAAATGTGAAGTATTGGATGTGATAAACATAGGGAGAGAGGAAGTATTAAGGGGATTAGCATCCTTGAAAGTGGATAAATCACCAGGGTCAGATGAAATGTACCCCAGGCTGTTAAAAGAAGCCAGGGAGGAAACAGCGGAAGGCCTGACTATCATTTTCCAATCCTCAATGGATACAGATGTGGTCCGAAGGATTAGAGGTCTGGTAACATTGTACCTTTGTTTAAAAAGGGAGCAAGGGATATACCAAATAATTACAGGCCAATCAGTCAAACCTTGGTAGTGAGCAAATTATTGGAATCAATTCTGAGATAGGATAAGCTGTCACTTAGAAATGCACAGATTAATCAAGGATAAGTCAACATGGATTTGTTAAGGGAAGGTTGTTTCTGACTAACTGAATTTTTTTAGGAAGTAACAAGGAGGATTGATGAGGTTAGTGTATTTGATGTGGTCTATATGGATTTTAGCAAGGCTTTTGACAAGGTCCCACATGGCAGACTGGTTAAAAATAAAGGCCATGGGATCCAGGGGAATGTAGCAAGGTGGATGCAAAATTTGCTGTTGCAGGAAACAAAGGGTAATTGTTGACGGGTGTTTTTATGACTGGAAGCCTATTTCCAGTGGCGTTCCACAGGGCTCAGTACTGGGTCCCCTGCTTTTTGTGGTATATATTAACGATTTGGATGTAAATGTAGGGGAATGATAAAGAAGTTTGCAGACAACACAAGAATTGGTTGTGTGGTTGATAGCGAGGAGGATAGCTATAGACTGCAGGAAGATATCAATGGACTGGTCAGGTGGGCAGAAAATGGAAATTTAGCCCAGAGAAGTGTGAGGTGATGAATTTGGGGAGGTCAAACAAGGCAAAAGAATATACAATAAATGGGGGAATACTAAGAGGTGTTGAGGAAGTGAGGGACCTTGGAGTGTATATCCACAGGTTCCTGAAGGTAGCAGGACAGGTCGATAAGGTGGTTAAGAAGGCATATGGAATCCTTTCCTTCATTAGCTGAGGCATAGATTATAGGAATAGTGAGGTTATGCTGGAACTATATAAAACATTAGCTAGGCCACAACTTGAGTACTGTGTGTAGTTCTGGTCACCTCATTAGAGAGAGGATGTAATTGCAGTAGAGAGGGTACAGAGGAGATTGACAAGGATGTTCCTGGGACTGGAAAAATGCAGCTATGAGGAAAGATTGGATATGCTGGGGTTATTCCCCTTGGAACAGAGGAGACTGAAAGAAGATTTGATTGAGATGTACAAAATTGTGAGGGACCTGGATACAGTGGATGGGAAGGACCTATTTACCTTAGCAGATGGGTCAGTGACCAGGGAGCATGGATTTAAAGTGATTGATAGAAGGATTAGAAGGGATATGAAGAAAGAAAATTTCACCCAGAGGGTGATGGGAGTCTGGAACTCACTGCCTGAAAGGGTGGTGGAGGCAGAAAACCTCATCTCATTTTAAAGGTGCCTGGACTTGCACCTGAAGTGCCGTAACCTGCAGGGCTACGGACCAAATACTGGAAAATGGGATTAGGCTGGGTGGCTCTTTTTTCCAGCTGGCGCAGACAGGATGGGCCGAGTGGCCCCTTTCTATATAAACCTTCTATGATTCTATCATTCTGACAAATCTGCACCGCACTCCCTGACCTCATGTCCTCCCCCCATCCCTCGTCCTACCAAGAGGGACTCCTAGCAAGGGACACCAGCTGCAACATTCCACTGTTCACTCCCCTTCTCCTGGTGACACTTAAGGTGTCCAATAAGGTGGAGTAGCACAATACTTACTATTTTTAGGTGAAGTCCTCAGAGAATTTCCAGAATAAAAAATTGCTCGAGTGTTGGCGAAGTCATGACAAAGTGTCCCAGAAAGTCTTATGATCCCCGTGGAAACCACCAACAAATAAAAAGAATTAAATCTACTAATTGACCTCAAGTTAGGAAACCAAACCAAAATAACAAGATTTCATTTTTATGAATTATACTTTAATACTCAAACCAAAACTAACATGAATTAAACATGAAGCAACAGACAGATCACAGTCTCTATATATATTACAAATTACACCTTAACTATCAGATACAACAGAGATGGGTCTCATGGTTTCATTGGGCAGTCCACCCAGCATATATGGCAACAATTGCAGTCACACAGTTCTTCACAACTCTGAAGTTCCTCAGACAGATTTTCAGCTTATTTTTTCAAGGATTTAGCCGCTGTTCTTCCGACAGCAGTTCCCTCTCAATCTGAAGTCCGCAAGTGCAGTCTTCACCACATGGCACACTTCTCCAGAACCCCCTCAGCTCTGCTCACAACAATCTTGATGGCATGAATTTACCAATCTTCCTTTATCCAAGTCCTTCAGTGACAACCTGTGCACTGCATGACCGTGTCTGGTTAGTCAGCTACTTTAAGTAACAGAAACAGCTCCTGGATTCAGTCTTCATTTTCTTCTGCTTGCCGGTCCTCCACTCCTGCCTGATCTGTCTGGTCTGGGGAGGACTCTGTCTCCTTTCATCTAGTTCTAACCAGTGTCAGTTTCCCTGGAAACCTGAAGTTGTTTTTCCAGTTTCAGTTTCAGTATTAGTTTCTGTTTCAATTCTACTTTCCCTCTCAGCTAAGGTCTTAAAAAGAAAATGAGCTTTGCAACCACAGATTCCATCACAGTCTCCCGATGTATTTCAGAGGTCATCTTCGCAGCTCCAGCAGCATCGAACATGAAATAGTGAGGATGCCTTTAAGTACCACTTGAAATCGACATCAAAGCATGTTCATTCCTGTTAGCTGGTTGCTGTTAGTTGAAACATTGGCCACTAAAATGTCATGCTGCCTCTTTAATGACCGCTAGCATGCATTTTAAGTGGCAATCACCAGTTTAATGAGCCTGCAGGCAACCATTCCTAATGATGGCTTCAACTCTTTTACCAAGATGGCATCTTGCACTTAATGTGGGCTGAATAGGGTGGTGCAGCTTGGGACCTCACCTAGGCCACCTTGTAGGCTCTTTTGCACCTAAAGCACCTGAAATAGTTGGCAAAAATCATCCCTGCTATATGTATAAGATCTATCCCCAAGAGGGGACACCCACTTAAAATCTAGCCTGTTTTGCTCAGAGAATATACATTATGGTCTGGTATACAAAATCCATTTTCAGAGCAAAACAAAAGAAAAGAACTATGGCGACTCCTATTTTTATCTTGAAATCTGCCAAATTAAAGTGCTTGATAAGCTGCAAATTCAATAAAACCTCATGCTAAGCCTTCCACTATGGAAAGCACCTTTTATTTTTCTATATTCTAGGAATTGGCATCAAAGGATCAAGTGGGTATATTTCTGCTTGCAAGAATCCCCTATCTTATGGATGTTTGATAGTCTGCTAAAATGTGTTCCTGGTTTAATTTAAATGGGATGGAAAGAATATATTGGACAGTCTCACTCCAATTCACAAATTCCATTGAGATAAGGGGGTAGGAGACTCTGTGGAGCTGATAAAACACTATGCCATTTATGTTATGAATGCTGATCTGGGTCAAATATTGCTGAAATAAATCAGCAAAGGGTTACTTGTTACCTCTGAATTGAAGATGCATAAATAAAGTTTGTAATCTACTGCATTTTCTGTTGTTATTGTTTATCTATTTCTAGTTAATAAACCCTGTTTTGTTGCTTATAGCTTAAGCCATTGTCTATTGGAGTTTTATTCTTCTGCTTTCTGAAGTCTAGGAGATCATGAGACAATTGTGTCATATTCAGTAAACTAAACAAGGGTTTCCATTCAATCCCTGGACTTTCTACAATATCAGATATTGTGAATATAAGGTCATACTTTAGTTTGTAGAGAGTGTGGGTTTGCTTATAGGAGTGATCTTTAACACTGAGAATGAGAGAATGATCGAGTACATCCAAAAACATAACTGTATTAAGTTTCAAATCAGACTTTGAAAAGAGGCACTGTTGCTTGGAAACAAAAGATTCCTTGGCACTACTGAATGAAGAGAGCTTTTGGATATCCTGGTCAACATTCCTCCCTTGGATAGCACCTTCAAAAGATATTAATTAGTCACTCATTTGATTTGCTGTTTGTTGGACCTTGCCATGCAGAAATTGGCTCCAATATTTGTCGATATAAGAATAGTGACTTCACTTCGAAAAGTAATTAATTGGATGATAAGTGCTTTGGGATGTACATGATAAGGCGCTAAATAAATGTAGAGTAACTGAAGAGTGCCTGCAGAGTCTCATCGACAGGTTTGCGGCTGCCTGCAATGAATTTGGCCTAACCATCAGCCTCAAGAAAACGAACATCATGGGGCAGGACGTCAGAAATGCTCCATCCATCAATATTGGCGACCACGCTCTGGAAGTGGTTCAAGAGTTCACCTACCTAGGCTCAACTATCACCAGTAACCTGTCTCTAGATGCAGAAATCAACAAGCGCATGGGTAAGGCTTCCACTGCTATGTCCAGACTGGCCAAGAGAGTGTGGGAAAATGGCGCACTGACACGGAACACAAAAGTCCGAGTGTATCAGGCCTGTGTCCTCAGTACCTTGCTCAATGGCAGCGAGGCCTGGACAACGTATGCCAGCCAAGAGCGACGTCTCAATTCATTCCATCTTCGCTGCCTCCGGAGAATACTTGGCATCAGGTGGCAGGACTATATCTCCAACACAGAAGTCCTTGAAGCGGCCAACACCCCCAGCTTATACACACTACTGAGTCAGCGGCGCTTGAGATGGCTTGGCCATGTGAGCCGCATGGAAGATGGCAGGATCCCCAAAGACACATTGTACAGCGAGCTCGCCACTGGTATCAGACCCACCGGCCGTCCATGTCTCCGCTATAAAGACATCTGCAAACGCGACATGAAATCGTGTGACATTGATCACAAGACGTGGGAGTCAGTTGCCAGCATTCGCCAGAGCTGGCGGGCAGCCATAAAGACAAGGCTAAATTGTGGCGAGTCGAAGAGACTTAGTAGTTGGCAGGAAAAAAGACAGAGGCGCAAGGGGAGAGCCAACTGTGTAACAGCCCCGACAAACAAATTTCTCTGCAGCACCTGTGGAAGAGCCTGTCACTCCAGAATTGGTCTTTATAGCCACTCCAGGCGCTGCTTCACAAACCACTGACCACCTCCAGGCACGTATCCATTGTCTCTCGAGATAAGGAGGCCCAAAAGAAAGAAAAGAAATGTAAGGTAGTTCTTTTTTTCCTTCCCACTTTTCAATTTGTGGAAACTCTGGCTCACACACAACTTAAGAGTAGATTTTAAGAGTGGCCATCCTGTGGAATTCAGCAGGTAGGCAGTTAACGTGGCTGCAGCATTTCACCCCCTTCGATACTGCAGCCATATAATTTAAACTTGCTGTTTTGCTCCTCCTGGCTCCTCATTTAAGTAAGTATATTTTACTTACCTTTTTGTTGGAAGCCTCCAGAGGTTCCTTTAATGACCACTGGTTTGACTTCTCTGCACCTGAGAAAACAGACCACAACATGCATGGTGCACAGTGCCCATCAATTTCAGGAATTATGTAGAATTACATAAAAGATTGCTGCACAGCAATAGGTCATTTGGCTCAATTTGTCTATACTGGTGTTTATGCTCCACACAAGCCTCCTACAACCTTACTTCAAGTAACCCTATCAATATATCCTTCCATTCCTCTCTCCCTCATGTACTTGTTAGCTTCCCCTTAAATGCTTCTATGCTAACCATTCCATATGGTAGTGATTCCATATTCCAATCACTCTCTGAGTAAAGCAGTTTCTCTTGAATTCCCTTTTGGATTTATTAGTGACTGTCTTATGTTTATGGCCTTAGTTTTGGACACCCTCACAAGTGGGAACATCTTCTCTACATCTAGAAAGGGGTATGAAATAGGCATTAGGCACTGATTTACAGAGGTGCATCCTTGGGTCGGAATGAGCGTTGCATGCAATGTGCTCGACTGAACACTTCAGCGCCTGTTTTCTTCCTGAAAAATGCTGCATCACTTAATATCTGTTGACACCAATCTAGTTCAAGGTTACAACAGCTTAATTAATTTTCCCTAAAGTTTTAGAGATTTCTTTGCAAATCCACTGAATACTTATGCAGCCTCGAGGACTCCACAGAAAAGAAGTCAGTGAAAAAAAGATGGCTTCAATCATAAAAATCCCAATTGTGACAGAAATAAAACAAAACTAAGCAGCAAGTCATCCACTGCAGCTCAACAATACTGAAACCATTGACTGTTGAACTTTGAATCTTACTCTGGCGTGGCTTATTATTTATTAGATTTTGGTGCTAAATGAGTGCTATATATTACAATGTTACTAGGTCTGATTAATATCCTGCCGCTTTGCAGCACACTGAGGGCACAGCTTTGCAGCACACTGAGGGCACTGTCGGAGCTTTTGCTTATAATTATTTGAATTCCCAGGAGATTAACATGTCAAGGAGACCATGACAGTACTAATTTTATAAAGTCTGTTGGGGTTGGAAGGAGCTGGCGGGCTGTTCATCAAAAATGCTGTTATTTTGGAAACAACACTTCAGAGTGACTCATCAGCATGAAGGATGTCAGCGCCAGGAAAAGTACATTTTCCAGTTCTTATACTGCACGTTGGCATCGATCATTCCCAAGTCAGGTATAATGGGAGGTAGTTTACATGCAAGTTAAAGCTTCTTAGTGCACAGATGTAATATTTCCATTTCTCAAATTACACTATGCCAAATAACGACAAAGATAGGCAGTTTTGTGATCACTGGGACCTGATCCAGTCTGTTGAAGGTTGCTTCAACTGGAACCCAAAGAGAGGAGGCTGGCAGAATTCAAACACTGGCCTCAGAAATGAAAGGCTTGTGTTAACCTATTGCACCACACATCAAGTAATTTTATACCAGTATGACAGAAACATTGAGCCATATCAATTTAAACCTGTCACTGCATGGACACAGAATCTTATTCAACTGCTCCAAATTGTCTTCATGGTACTCTGATGCTGCTCTGGTGCCATTTTTCTGCAAGTTTGTGTAATATTCTGATAACTATTAAGACTTAGTACAGAATATCCAAGAGACTGATGGTTACAGGAGTTTATTTACATATGTCTTGCATCTATGGTTTCCACTTGCACTCTACCCGAGATTATGTACAAATTCTATTACATCAATTCCTGTGATGATACTCACAGACTATTTACATATTCTTCCCAGTAACAATCCTAGATTACATTATACGACAGCTGCCCCCCAAATCTCTGTCTTTTCTTTTCAGATTGTTAACCACTGTGGCATTTTTACATGTCTGCCCTAATGCCTTCTTCTATCTTTCAAAGGGGTTTGAGGTTTTGAGTCTTTTAGCTCCTCCTTCTTATTCTTTTGTACTTCAGTAGAACTATTTGACGACTCCACTTCTTCACTCGGGTTGTCCTCTGGGTTGATGGCTGATTGCAGCATTATTGGTTCATCAACTTCTTAAAATGATTGGTCCTCTTGTGTTTGCTGCTTCTTTGGTATCACCACCAATGTGTCTTCTTGTCATCCCTTGGTCAATTTGGACAGTGTATTATTGTGGATATGGTGATTGTTCCATCACCTCTCCATACCTTCTCTGGTCTCTAACCCAAACTGATTCTCCAGGTTGTATGTCTGTCAAGCTTTTGGTTCTGTGTTGTCTTTTATCACTTTTGCGTTTTGAGGACCTGCTCTGATGCCTGACCCATCGATAATATGTCCTGGAAATCTCACCATTTGCTGTGAAAAGGCACATTTCATTCAACGTGAAATCTGCTTCCTCCAATCTCTGCAACACGCTCACACTCTCGTATCATGTTCCTGCTGATCGGCACCATGGATCAACACGTCGTCTCTGTGGCAGATGATCCCATCTAATCCTTCCAGGATTCTTGACAACGTCCTTTGAAAGGTCTCTGGTGCTGACGTAATTCAGAATGGTAATCTGTTAAAACATTATCTTCCAAATATTGTTATAAAAGTTGTCAAGAGTTTAGATTCTTCATCCAATGGTAATTACCAAAATCCATTGTTAGCGTCGAATTTGGTGAAAATTATGCTTTTCCCTGGCTTTGCCAAACTCTCATCTACTGATGACATTGGATGTATTTCTCTTTCCACTGCCTTATTTAGTTGTTTGAGGTCTACACAAATTCGAATGTACCCATTAGGTTTCTTCACTGGAACCATACCTGAGCACCATCCTGTACATTTTGTAACAAGTGAAATGACTCCCTGTTTTGTCATTAATTCGATTTCTTTCTTAACTTTGTCTCGGAGTGAATGCCAAACTTTCCTTGGTATATAAAAACACAATGGTTCTGCATTTTTTCTCAAAGTGATGTGGTATGCTGCTTTTAGTTTTCCCAATCCTTTGAATAACTTAGGGAATTCAGCCCTAAAATTCCTTGACTGTTCCTCTGTACCTTTAAGCTCTTCTACTCTACATATTAGCTGTATGTCTATGCAAGCCTTTCTGCTTAGGAGTGAGCAACTTTGATTCTTGATAATATAAAAATATAAAGTCAAGTGAGGAGGGGTCGAAGGCTTCCCTCTTTTCCCTCTTCTTGATTGACCACAACAGGTTTAATTCTTTCTTAAAGTGAATGTACTGGCCAATTCAGTAGGTGTTTAATTACTTACTTGCTATAATCATAACAAGAGCCAATTGGATAGGTTTTCTTGAGTTAACAAAGAATGAGGTTAACTTTATTGTACCTAAACCGAACTAATAAAATAATAAACAATACGCCAACTTTCACTCACAGACACACACAAGAGGTTTACACACAGAGTAATAGATTACAGAGTGGGGAAAGGTAAATTGGTTGAGTTAGAGTCCATAAAAAGCTGTACAGTCTGTGAAATTTGGTGATTCGGCTGGCATTGAGCTGAATTCAGTGGTCCTGAGGCTTTTAGTTTGAAGAGGTGGATGACTGTTTTTTTTTAAGAATTAGAATATTACAGCGCAGTACAGGCCCTTCGGCCCTCGATGTTGCGCCGATCATCTGACCTACACTATTCCATTTACATCCATATGTCTATCCAATGACCACTTAAATGCCCTTAAAGTTGGCGAGTCTACTACTGTTGCAGGCAGGGCGTTCCACGCCCCTACTACTCTCTGCGGAAAGAAACTACCTCTGACATCTGTCCTATATCTTTCACCCCTCAACTTAAAGCTATGTCCCCTCGTGTTTGCCATCCTCATCCGAGGAAAAAGACTCTCACTATCCACCCTATCTAACCCTCTGATTATCTTGTATGTCTCTATTAAGTCACCTCTCCTCCTCCTTCTCTCTAACGAAAACAACCCCAAGTCCCTCAGCCTTTCCTCGTAAGACCTTCCTTCCATACCAGGCAACATCCTAGTAAATCTCCTCTGCACCCTTTCCAAAGCTTCGACATCCTTCCTATAATGCGGTGACCAGGACTGCACGCAATACTCCAGGTGCGGCCTCACCAGAGTTTTGTACAGCTGCATCATGACCCCGTGGCTCTGAAACTCGATCCCCCTACTAATAAAGGCTAACACACCATATGCCTTCTTAACAGCCCTATTAACCTGGGTAGCAACTTTCAGGGATTTATGTACCTGGATACCAAGATCTCTCTGCTCATCTACACTACCAAGAATCTTCCCATTAGCCCAGTACTCTGCATTGCTGTTACTCCTTCCAAAGTGAATCACCTCACACTTCTCCGCATTAAACTCCATTTGCCATCTCTCAGCCCAGCTCTGCAGCCTATCTATGTCCCTCTGTACCCTACAACACCCTTCGACACTATCCACAACTCCACCGACCTTTGTGTCATCCGCAAATTTACTAACCCACCCTTCTACACCCTCATCCAGGTCGTTTATAAAAATGACAAACAGCAGTGGCCCCAAAACAGAACCTTGCGGTACACCACTAGTAACTAAACTCCAGGATGAACATTTGCCATCAACCACCACCCTCTGTCTTCTTTCAGCTAGCCAATTTCTGATCCAAAGCTCTAAATCACCTTCAACCCCATACTTCCGTATTTTCTGCAATAGCCTACCGTGGGGAACCTTATCAAACGCCTTACTGAAATCCATATACACCACATCCACGGCTTTACCCTCATCCACCTGTTTGGTCACCTTCTCGAAAAACTCAATAAGGTTTGTGAGGCACGACCTACCTTTCACAAAACCGTGCTGACTATCGCAAATGAACTTATTCTTTTCAAGATGATTATAAATCCTGTCTCTTATAACCTTTTCCAACATTTTACCCACAACCGAAGTAAGGCTCACAGGTCTATAATTACCAGGGCTGTCTCTACTCCCCTTCTTGAACAAGGGGACAACATTTGCTATCCTCCAGTCCTCCGGCACTACTCCTGTCGACAATGACGACTTGAAGATCAACAACAACGGCTCTGCAATCTCCTCCCTGGCTTCCCAGAGAATCCTAGGATAAATCCCATCTGGCCCAGGGGACTTATCTATTTTCACTCTTTCCAAAATTGCTAACACCTCCTCCTTGTGAATCTCAATCCCATCTAGCCTAGTAGGCTGTATCTCAGTAATCTCCTCGGCAACATTTTCTTTCTCTACTGTAAATACTGACGAAAAATATTCATTTAACGCTTCCCCTATCTCCTCTGATTCCGCACACAACTTCCCACTACTATCCTTGATTGGCCCTGTTCTAACTCTTATCATTCGTTTATTCCTGATATACCTATAGAAAGCCTTAGGGTTTTCTTTGATCCTATCCGCCAATGACTTCTCGTGTCCTCTCCTTGCTCTTCTTAGCCCTCCCTTTAGATCCTTCCTGGCTAGCTTGTAACTCTCAAGCGCCCTAACTGAGCCTTCACGTCTCATCCTAACATAAGCCGCCCTCTTCCTCTTGACAAGCGCTTCAACTTCTTGAGTAAACCACGGCTCCCTTGCTCGACAACTTCCTCCCTGCCTGACAGGTACATACTTATCAAGGACACGCATTAGCTGCTCCTTGAATAAGCTCCACATTTCGTTTGTGCCCATCCCCTGCAGTTTCCTTCCCCATCCTACACATCCTAAATCTTGCCTAATCGCGTCATAATTTCCTTTCCCCCAGCTATAATTCTTGCCCTGCGGTATATACCTGTCCCTGCCCATCGCTAAGGTAAACCTAACCGAATTGTGATCACTATCGCCAAAGTGCTCACCTACATCTAAATCAAACACCTGGCCGGGTTCATTACCCAGTACCAAATCCAATGTGGCATCGCCCCTGGTTGGCCTGTCCACATACTGTGTCAGAAAACCCTCCTGCACACACTGGACAAAAACAGACCCATCTAAAGTACTCGAACTATAGTATTTCCAGTCAATATTTGGAAAGTTAAAGTCCCCCATAACCACTACCCTGTTACTCTCGCTCCTGTCGAGAATCATCTTCGCTATCCTTTCCTCTACATCTCTGGAACTATTCGGAGGTCTATAGAAAACTCCCAACAGGGTGACCTCTCCTCTCCTGTTTCTAACCTCGGCCCAGACTACCTCAGTAGACGAGTCCTCAAACGTCCTTTCTGCCGCTGTAATACTTTCCTTGATTAACAATGCCACACCCCCCCCTCTTTTACCCTCTTCTCTGTTCTTTCTGAAACATCTAAATCCCGGAACCTGCAACATCCATTCCTGCCCCTGCTCTACCCATGTCTCCGAAATGGCCACAACATCAGGATCCCAGGTACCAACCCATGCTGCAAGCTCACCCACCTTATTCCGGATGCTCCTGGCGTTGAAGTAGACACACTTTAAACCAAGTTCTTGCTTGCCAGTGCCCTCTTGCGTCCCTGTAACCTTATCCCCTACCTCACTACTCTCAACAGCCTGTACACTGGCACTGCAATTTAGGTTCCCATTCCCCTGCTGATTTAGTTTAAACCCCCCCGAAGAGCACTAACAAATCTCCCCCCCAGGATATTGGTACCCCTCTGGTTCAGGTGAAGACCATCCTGTTTGTAGAGGTCCCACCTACCCCAGAAAGAGCCCCAATTATCCAGGAAACCAAAACCCTCCCTCCTACACCATCCCTGCAGCCACGTGTTCAACTCCTCTCTCTCCCTATTCCTCTCTTCGCTAGCACGTGGCACAGGCAACAACCCAGAGATAACAACTCTGGTTGTTCTCGCTCTAAGCTTCCACCCTAGCTCCCTGAATTTCTGCCTTAAATCCCCATCTCTCTTCCTACCTATGTCGTTGGTGCCTATGTGGACCACGACTTGGGGGTGCTCCCCCTCCCCCTTAAGGATCCCAAAAACACGATCGGAGACATCACGTACCCTGGCACCTGGGAGGCAACACACCAACCGTGAGTCTCTCTCGTTCCCACAGAACCTCCTATCTGTTCCCCTAACTATGGAGTCCCCAATGACTAATGCTCTGCTCCTCTTCCCTTTTCCCTTCTGAGCAACAGGGACAGACTCTGTGCCAGAGACCTGCACCCCATTGCTTACCCCTGTTTCGATGAGTCTTGTGGAAATAGAGAGGCGGATGATTTCATCCAACGGGTTTCTGATTGTAGCCAGAGTAAGCAAAGGTGGTCAGTCAACAAACAGGATTTGAAAGCTTTCCAGTTAGAATGGAGAGAAAGAGAGAGACTTCCACTTTGGGTCTGTTCATGTCCTGTTGCTTCTCGTCTGCTGCAGAGAAAAACACCAGCTTAAAACCACAGATGGGGAGGGGCTTGTCACATGACAGTCACTCAGTGATTCAAACATAGCATTTAGCAGTATTTCTTCTTCTTGCTGAAAGTACAAGTAGTTCCTTTAAGCTTCCTGGGTCTTGGTCCTTGCTTGGATATTAGCAGACATTTTGTCTCTCTCCTCACAGTCCTTTGTATTGTAGGATACAGTGTTGCAAACTAGGTGATCACCTTAAGCTGAAAGGATAAATTTGCTGGCAGCTTGTCTTTTTAAAATGTCTTAAAAAAATATAAATTCGGATCTCTAGCCAGTGGACCAAAGATAATTATCATTTAACAACACACACTGGCGCAACAAAAGTCTCGGGAATTTCTTTTCCCCTGTAACGCAGAATTGTTTTCAACTCTCCTGTTACCTTCAACTCGATGCCTCCAGGACCATACAATTTTTTAGCTGTAGGTTTAAGGCTTATTTTCTTCAGCCTCGGTTCTGTCCCCTCTTTTTACGTAAGGAACACTCCGCTTCTCTGGCTGGGCAATTTTCCTGCCGGTGCCTCACTCAGCCACACCTACTGCAATTAGATGCTGCTGCCTCTAGATGCTCTTCCTGCTTTTCCTGTCTTTGACTGCCATTTTTTGCTTTTGCTTTCTTTATGTATTCAATGGAGTCTGCTACTTTTGAGATTGGACTTTTGCTCTCTCCTCGAACAACAAATCAGTTAAATTTTCTAATCTCTGCTTTGGTTAACGTTAGGATCATCCCTCGACTGTAGATGATCCGAGAAGGTGTTGTCTACTATTGCGACCACAATCCTGTCTCTAATTGGTTCATCCCGTAAACTGTTGTATTCGCAATCTTCAGCGAGTTTATATAAATCATTGATAAATACTCTCCCCTCTCTGCTGTGTACGCTTATTAAATTTGGTGCATTCGACAATTACGTTTTTCCTTATGTTAAAGTAAGTCTCAAGTGCTTTAATGACTTCATCATACTTAGCCTTCTCTTTGTCTAAGCTTTGAGCAGTGAGGATGTCGTCTGCACACTCCCCCTGTTGCATACAATAACATACTGACCTTCTCCTTGTCTGGCTTTTGCATGAGACCTGATGCAGTACGATACCATGCAAACCTCCGGACACATTTCGGCCACGCCTTGGTTTGGTTCTGCCCAGCTACTTTTTGAAGTTATCCAGTATTTTTTCATGGTTTCTTCAATTTACTGTTGCCACCATGTAATATTCTGATAAATTAAGGCTTAGTACAGAATATCGAAGAGACTGGCAGTTACAGGAACAGGAGTTTATTTACACATGTCTTGCATCTATGCTTCCACTCACACTCGACACGAGGTTTTATACAAGTTCTATTAAGAGAGCTTTTCGGCCAACCATCAAGAAGATTGCCCCCCTCAAGTCTAAATCAGGGGACATGATCACTGTCCAACGGAAGCAAATGGACCGCTGGGTGGAGCACTACCTAGAACTGTACTCCAGGGAAAATGTTGTCACTGATACCGCCCTCAATGCAGCCCAGTCTCTGCCAGTCATTGATGAGCTGGACAAACAGCCGACAAAATCAGAACTCAATGATGCCATTGATTCTCTAGCCAGTGGAAAAGCCTCTGTAAAGGACGGCATTACCCCTGAAATAATCAAGAGTGCCAAGCCTGCTATACTCTCAGCACTCCATGAACTGCTTTGCCTGTGCTGGGATGAGGGAGCAGTACCACAGGACATGCGCAATGCCAATATCATCACCCACTATAAGAACAAGGGTGACCGCGGTGACTGTAACAACTACCGTGGAATCTCCCTGCTCAGCACAGTGGGGAAAGTCTTCACTCAAGTCGTTTTAAACAGACTCCAGAAGCTGGCTGAGCATGTCTACCCTGAGGCACAGTGCGGCTTTCGAGCAGAGAGATCCACTATTGACATGCTGTTCTCCCTTCGCCAGTTGCAGGAGAAATGCCGCGAACAACAGATGCCCCTCTATGTTGCTTTCATAGATCTCATCAAAGCCTTTGACCTTGTCAGCAGACTTGGTCTCTTCAGACTACTAGCAAAGATTGGATGTCCACCAAAGCTACTAAATATCATCACCTCATTCCATGACAATATGAAAGGCACAATTCAGCATAGCAGTGCCTCATCAGACCCCTTTCCTATCCTGAGTGGTGTGAAACTGGGCTGTGTTCTCGCACCTACACTGTTTGGGATCTTCTTCTCACTGCTGCTCTCATATGCATTCAAGTGTTCAGAAGAAGGAATTTTCCTCCACATAAGATCAGACGGCAGGTTGTTCAACCTTGCCCGTCTTAGAGCAAAGACCAAAGTACGGAAAGTCCTCATCAGGGAACTCCTCTTTGCCGACGATGCTGCATTAACATCCCATACAGAAGAGTGTCTGCAGAGGCTCATTGACAGGATTGCGGCTGCCTGCAACGAATTTGGCCTAACCATCAGCCTCAAGAAAACGAACATCGTGGGACAGGACGTCAGAAATGCTCCATCCATCAATATCGGTGACCACGCTCTGGAAGTGGTTCAAGAGTTCACCTACCTAGGCTCAACTATCACCAGTAACCTGTCTCTCCATGCAGAAATCAACAAGTGCATGGGAAAAGCATCCACTGCTTGTCCAGACTGGCTAAGAGGGTGTGGGAAAATGGCATACTGACACGGAACACAAAAGTCCGAGTGTTTCAAGCCTGTGTCCTCAGTACCTTGCTCTACGGCAGCGAGGCCTGGATAACGTATGTCAGCCAAAAGCGGCGTCTCAACTCATTCCATCTTCGCTGCCTCCGGAGAATCCTTGGCATTAGGTGGCAGGACCATATCTCCAACACAGAAGTCCTCGAGGCAGCCAACATCCCCAGCATTTACACCCTACTGATCCAGTGACGCTTGAGATGGCTTGGCCATGTGAGCCGCATGGAAGATGGCAGGATGCCCAAGGACACATTGTACAGCGAGCTCGTCACTGGTATCAGACCCACCGGCGATCCATGTCTCTGCTTTAACGACGTCTACAAACGTGACATGAAGTCCTGTTACATTGACCACAAGTCATGGGAGTCAGTTGCCAGTGATCGCCAGAACTGGCGGACAGCCATAAAGGCGGGGCTAAAGAGTGGCGAGTTGAAGAGACTTAGCAGTTGGCAGGAAAAAAGCCAGAAGTGCAAGGAGAGAGCCAACTGTGTAACAGCCCCAACAACCAATTTTATCTGCAGCCCCTGTGGAAGAGTCTGTCACTCTAGAATTGGCCTTTATAGCCACTCCAGGCGCAGCTCCACAAACCACTGACCACCTCTAGGCGCTTACCCATTGTCTCTCGAGACAAGGAGGCCAAAGAAGTAGAAGATTACATCACTTCCTGTGATGATGCTCACAGACTATTTACATACTCTGCCCAGTAACAACCTAATATTACATTATACTACAGTATGAACAGTGGCTAAGTTGCAAACTAGTACCACATCTTTCTATTCATTTAGACTAATTGCACTCTTTTGTGTTATTTTTCCCACTCTGAAACACATGGAGCTTATTCTTGCAGGGATATAATTTCACAGTGGCTGTCAGCACCCCAGGACTTCATCTAACTGGCTAGTCATTATGTAAAAGCCTATGTTGGCTGACTATTGGATATTAAACTCCACCTTAACCAAGCTAAATCCTGTTGTCAGCTGATGTTTACATGCAAGCACTTTTAATTCGGTGCTGCTGGACCCTGAAGCAGGACCCTGGCTGATTCCAAGATCAGCTCCAGGACCAGCAAATGCAGCAGAGTGGAAATGAAACTTGGGAACCTTGGGTATGGTTGACATAGTACAACACACTAGGTGGTGCTTTATCTCTTTGGCTATTGAGGGAGTTTCACTTTGCTCTTTACATTACATTTGACATCACATATGAAAACAGAATCCCAGACAAAAAAGTGAAGATTGTACTGATCCAGTAAACGCTTTAATAGAAAAGTCATTCCACTGAGTGTCATGAAAAGATTTCATAATCTCTGGAGACTTTTGGTTGCAATTTCCTCTCTTATATTTCTATTATTCTTACGATAAATGTAATTTTACTGGAACAAGTCCTAGAGATTTCACATTTTTGTTTTTTTATCAATATAGAGCAGTACAAACTGTTCAGCTAATGCAATCATTCTAGATTCTGACCCAGTATTCAGCAAAGCCCTCGGCTCTCAATGTAATATAGTAAAATTCCTCCACTTAATCAAATCATATCAGGAAATAAGCTATAGATACAATCTTTCTTAAACTGATTATATGGCATTCTTCACAAAGTCAGAATTTTCAGTTAGTCTACATTCCACTGGAATAATGCTGATAGTGAATTGAAAGTGATTCTGAATTGCTACTAACTCTGATCAAATCCAATTTGCTCACATAAACCAAGTACCAAATAATGTGAGCCATGTGCAAGAAACAATGTTAATACAGATTAAAACTAAAACTAAAATGAACTGTCTTGAGACTCAAAAGTCCCTTTTAGTTTGGGCCTTGTGTAAGTACAGTTTGAATATGTCTACTGCAGTTACTGTTAGATATCTTGTGTATGTTTTTTCAGTTACTTACACCACCAGTATTTTCATTTCCATTTGTGCTTGATTTACCAAACAAATAGATATTTAAAGAACATGTTCCAATCAAGCACGTGCTTTGTAAATCTGATCACATTTAGCGTAACAGGTTTTAAAACTATTTCATTATGATTTTATAAGCACTTTGTCATTTCCTTAACAGTAATGCCAGTGAGGTACTTTCTGCACATTGCTCAAGTGGTAATAAACTGTTTGGTGTAGAGGACACTGAAGATGATAAATTCTGCTTCATGCTGTATGTAAATCATAATGAATGAGTTTGGGTCCTTTTGACTATCTTTCCATTGTTAAGCTTGTAGTTAGATATAACATTGCCTAGTCACAATCAAACTATAGGGTTGATTGTAACCCTGCCTACTTAGCGGGAACAGGACCCGTGATTAAAGTTGCTGCAGAGCACTTGCCACTCTGTTCCCACTGCATTCCCGCCAACTGGTGGGGGCTCATGAATGCGTGCAAATTGGGGTCCTGTGACACAATTAGGACACCAATGCCATTGTAACACAAAATCACAGAAGTCCAGCCCAGGGATCAATTTGCCAGTAAAAGCTATTTAAAGGGGCACTCACCTGCAGGCAATTTCATGAGAGGATTTGTGCACTATTTGGATTGGCGGAAGAGTTTTCAGGTTCCAGGCCACTTCTTTCTCACTTTTTTGTCTTACATACCCTCAGTAAGCCCCTTCTACTTATCATGGGTACTATTATTGTCAGTTTGATTTGGATGGAGGAATAGTTGGAGGAAAAGGAGAAACAGCAGCCTCAGCGACCAGTAGAAGCTGTGCCCAGTAGAAGACAGGTGGTGAGGGTACTTGTAGGAGGCAGCCTCCTGCACCAGGATTATCTTCTGCCCTATCTCTGAGATTCCTTCTACTGATTCAGACTAGGGCCATCTTTCAGAATAAACCAGCCAAAGATTCCAAGATGCTAGTGGCCTGTTGAACTCTCCTGAACATTACAATTGAAAGAGACATCCAGATGGAGCAGTAAGAACTCAGGAGCCTGAGGGAGCAGAGGAGGCAGAAACATCTCTGGCAGCTGCAAGAACCATTCTACATAGTTTAATACAGGACATCTTCATGTAAGGTATCCAGAAACCCTCGCAGTTTATAGTGCTCCCAGCATCATTCCACTCCTCTGAAATAAGTCAAAGTCCCCAAAGTTTGTACGCCCAACCGGCTTAGCTGTTACCCAGATCACACCTCTTTACATCACACTTATTTACCTAGACTCCAAAATAAAACTCAGGGTAAACATTACAGAGTTTACCTCAATTATCTATTATACATTTATGGTGTCACTGATTCTAGGGCTACAACCATAGGAAGGGGAAGCTCTATCAGTGATTGTGCATTTTGCTTTCCAAATTAATGTGTAACTGCTGTGGTGGCAGTCTGTGAGGTTGTTGGTGGCTCTGCGTCTGTACAAGACCTCTGGGATCGAGTTGACTCTTCAACTCTGTGAACATGAACTTGAGATGAGCGGCTACCTGGCCCTGGCTACTTTGTAGCACCTGTAAAGTAACTGGGGGGTTCGGAATAGTCTGAATGAATTGCCATTATGACAGACAAGATCATCGTCCATTGCCAAGTCTGGCCTGCACTCAAACTCCACGGCACTGTGCATGCCGATCTGTGTACCAGCAGACTCGGTGACATTACTGAAGCTCATATCAATGGCTTTCTCCAGTGATGCAAGATCCTGAGGTATCTCTCTGGTAAGCCAACTGATTTACTGTAGTTAAAAGAAAAACTGAAGGCTAAGACTCAGGAGAGTTCACCACACAACCTACTGACCAAAATACCTAGCTATGACAGAATGTTGTCTGACATCTCTCCTGTCTGAAAAAGGAAAGACAGGAAAACGGAACAGATTAAAATCAACTACATTTTTTGCCCTCCACAAAAATATATCTGTGATTGGGGTACGTTTTGCTTTTTCTAAATTCCTACAGGTTCATATTAACGTCTGTACAGCTTTATCAAACCAGGACAGATGTGTTCAATGTTAGTGTTACAGTTTTTGCAAGGAAGCCAAGCTGGTCATTTCCTGAGGAAGATCATCACTTGCTGCGGTTTTCATTTATTTCAGTTATAATGTTATCGAGTTCAGTTCAGTTCAGTTGAGAACAGCTAATTTAACAGCCTGGGGGATGGCATGCAAAATTCAAATGGTACATCACTGCCAGCCCTAATCAGCGTTTGTTCTAAAACTGTTATATCATTGGTCAACACGTGTTTCTGTATGGTTACTGAAGCTGAATAAGCACTAAATACTCTCTCACAATCAGTGTGGTGAGATATGAAAAGAAATGTTTGCACCATCTGGGACCAGAGGTCTTATCAAATGGCACCGGGTTTCAGGAAAAAAAGCTTACAATAACACAGAATGAGGAAAGCTAAACATTAGGAGAATACTTTACTGAGGGACAAAAAATAATTGGATAATCTATCTGAGATTCCGGAGTGAAAAGACAAATCAGATAAAGCAGGTTTAAGGGATTCATTGTAATAACTTGAAGAACAGCTGCTGAATTGCAAAACAAAATGACAACAAAAACATTAACAATGTGCATTTATAGAACACTCCTATAAGTTAGAAAAATGTCTAAAGGCACTCCACAGACATGAAAAATGGATGTCAGTGTTTTAAAGAATATCTTAAAGAAGGAGAGTTTAGGAAAGAAATTCCAGAGAGCAGGGCCAAGGAGTCTGAAAGCACAGCTGCTGATCAATATTTTATATTTGTTCTTGCGTTGCAGGCAACACTACCAAAGTGGTATTTATTGCCCATCCCTAGTTGCCCTGAGGACACTGGGAGTTAACCATGTAGTGTGGGACTGAGCGGAGGAGTAAGTTTTCTTCACTAAATGACATCAGTGAACAAGTAGAGCTTTTATGACATTGTGATTAATTTTAAAATTCAATTTCACAACTTGCCACAATAAGTTCTGAATTCATGATCACTAGGCCTCAAGTTCAGGATCATAAACAAAAACTACAGTTCTCTGTGAGGCAGTTGGTTGTGGGGGGGTTATTGGTGCACGAGAGGCCAGAACCAGAAGAACAGAGAGTTCATGGGGTCTCAGAGGATTTTATCAGATAGAGAGGGATGAGACCATGAATGGTTTGAAAAACAAGGCCAAGAATTGTAAACCTGAGGCGTTGGGAGATCGAGACCCAAGGTCAGCGAAGGTGGCAGTGATGGGAGTGGTGTGGGATAGTACACGGGCCGCAGTTTTTGATGAGTTGGCTTTTATAAAAAGTGGAGGATGGGAGTCCAGCAAGGAGAGTACTGGAGTAGTTGAATCTGCCGATGACAACAGCAAGTATGAGGGTTTCAGAGAAGGACGGGCTGTGGTATGGGCAGAAGCAGGTGATATTACACAAGCAGAAGTAGTGGATCTTTAGGATGGAGAGACTATGGGATCGCTAGGTCAGTTTGGGGTCAAAGAGAATGCTAAGACTGTGAACAGAGTGTTCCAAACTGAGATACTGGCTAGGAAGGGATGGGTCAGTGGCAAGAGAGCAGCGTTTGTGGCAGCTGCCAATAATTATAGCTTGGTCTTTTCAATGTTTAATTGGACGAAGTTAAGCCTCATCTAAGACAGGATCTCAGACTACAGCACAGAGACAGTAGTGGAGCTGAGAGAGGTGACGAGGTAGAACTGGGAGTCACTGACGTACATGTGGAGGCTGACACCATGAGGGAGAACCTCCACAGAGGTTCCCCAATTTCCTGTTGTAACTGGCAGAAATCCTGGCAAAACAGCATAAACAGCCATTTACACCATTTCTTTGGTGTTTCTGTTGATCTTCTGCCACAGTTATGTGGGAGATCGGAAGAACCCCCACAGAAATTCTGGGCATATATTTGCAGATGTGGAATGACTAGCAATTACTAGAGATGCTCTGACTATGATCAAATGGGTGAGACTGGAGCCAAGAAAGGACAGTGACACAGTATGGCAAAAGAGTTGAGATGCTTTGGAGGAGAATGGTGTGATTAACCATGCCAAAGCCTGCAGAGAAGTAGAGTAGAATAAGAAGGGTTAATTATCCTTGGTAACAGTCACACAGGATGTCATATGTAACTTTGGAATTGTGTTGCTTAGTGAACTTAGTGAGCTGGATTTTCCCAGACCGGTGGATATGGGCTTGGAGGCAGGGTTGACTGGGAAAATAATGGGGACATGCATCGGGAGGGCTCCCAGACACATTCCCACCTCCAGGGGACTTTCCCAGAGGCAGGCTGGGAACTGGGTAGACTGCTCACTCTACAGATACAATTAACTAATCCAATTGAGGCCCCACTTAGAGGCCATATTGAGCTGGTGCCACTATTTTACCGACGTCAGAGCGACACCCTCCCCCCCCACACCATGTCGAGGCGGCCTCCCAGCAGTAGGCCAAGGGGCCAATGGAGTTGGAGGTTTCCCTTCCAACCCGATGGCCCTACCGGCCTTGGGCCTTTTAATTTATAACCAATGCAGGCAGTCAAGGGCACCTCCACGCTGAGGCATCCTTGCATTCGCCTGCCTGCCTTGGCAGTGCCAAACTCTCTCAGTGGGGCTGTCAGCCTGGCATTGTCCCAGGATTTTTGATTGGGCCCGCTGGTTCCCTGGTCCTTAATTGGACGGGGCTCCCAGAGGTGGCCTCTTGATTGGCCACTTCCAGGAAGATCGCAACTGATGTCCCGTCACGGCCACTTCCGGGTTCCCGACATCAGAGTCCTGTGATCTCGGCAAGAATCTATCCCAGTTATTTTTGCTTTTGTTCCTTTGTTGGAGTGCTAAAAGCAGGAAAGATGCTAATGGTGCTTGGGAGGCAAAACACATTCAAAAACCTTGGAATGGAAATGGGAGGTTGGAGATAGGGTGGTAGTCAGTAAGGACAGCACGATTTTGGATTTTGCAGGATGGTGCTAACGATGACAAATCATACCAAATTGCTCCATGGTAAAATAGTTAAAAGTCCTGAAACAGTCATTCATCTACATTTGCTTTTTCTGCTACTGCAACACACTGGAAGAAGAAATGAGTCTGACTTGGCCAGGCATATTTAATAAAGGATTTCCTCATTTAAGCACCACATACCACTAAGTCTTAGCGCCTTGTAGAGAGGCAGTGACAACAGCGGCAAAATTTAGATACTTAGCGTCCATTTATTGGGTGTTACGGGCAGCTTTAGAGTCTGCATGGTGTCCATGGCATGTATGCACACTCCTGGTGCAAGCTGCGCTAGACGCCATTTTGGTGAGGGTGTTAGCACATGCAATGCATGTCTGCCGGAAATATGTAGAGCCGACAGATCATGACATCAATTAGTGTGTAACACTGATTTGATGCCAGTGCTGCCATTTTAGATTTCAGCACTCCAGCTAAAGGCTTCTCTTAATCACATGTGCTTAGCAGCAGGAAGGACCCTCCTACCAGTGCTATTTAAACGTATCATTCACTACTTTCAGGTTAGTTGCTGATTAATTTCTACTGGCTGTTGTTGTGACTGTATAAGTGTTTAGTACTTTCTATTGCTTTGTAAAGTTGCCAAAGTCTACAGGGAATGGTGTGGCATATGCTGAAGGTCTTTGTCCTTACTCCAAGGATTCTGCACAAACCACTTGCTCTCAGACATGGGCACAATGGTAGGCATTCCCCGTTGATTACAACACGACAGGGAAAATAAGCAGAGATGCCACAGAACAGGTCAAGCTGCTGGAAGAGGGTGGTGGAGGAGGGGAAGAGGACTGTCAGCTCGAGACTCCTGGGATTGACCACCATAGCTATCTGGTCCTACTGCCTTTTCAAAGTTTGTCTGGAGGGCCTCCTGGTCCCCTGTGGATAGATGATATCCCTTCTCCTTTCCACTTCCTGCACCAAGGCCTCAAATGCGTCAGAAAATCTTGGTGCCTGTACTCTGCCCTGTTGTGCCATTATTCAGTGTTCCCCAAGTCAAGATCACCTTTGGAATGACTTCCAGCATCTGATCCAGCCAGAATGCACCTCCCCTTAAGAGTTAAAGCGTGGTTTTAAATAGTGCAGACTAACTTTGACTTATGCTAGCCTCTCATAATTTTGCAGCCCCTGGTCAGGTGCGCAGCCACTCAGCAACACTGTTAGCGCTGATTGTGCACTACATTCTTTTAAATTAGCAGGCAGCACTAAGTTGGCATGCTGCTTGCATTGGAAGCAACAGGTGTGGGGTAATCACACATAGTGATCTCTCCGCCCATTTTGGGGCTCTGCCCAATGTGGCCCCTAATAAGTCTCACAAACAAGAAAACAAATCACTGAACTGTTGAATAAAAAGGTTTTTTGTGTGAAGTGTAGGCTGAGGGGTTTGTGCAAAATATTGAATTGGCATATTTAGCCTCAAGGTACAGCATAAAAAGCTACTACGGAAAAGTATTACTGGCAGTGCCTCAAATGCCACGTTTATACATTCTCAAATGCTTTTTTGGCAGTATGAATAAAATGTGCCTTGGCAAATGCAAGAGAAAGTGGCTTGTACTGCAAAGGTCACAATGGAAATAAAATGTAGCTTTTACAAATGATTAAGAAAAATATAACTGTTTAAAAAATAAAATATTTTTCATCGTATTTCAATTTCTATGTGCGGTCAGAACAACATTCAGACATGAAACAAAATGTTATGTGAGGCGCAATGCAGACATTAACAGCCAGATGTCACAATCATAATATTATAATAATTTCATGTGCACATGCTGCATGAAATATTTGTTAAAACACACAGTATGTGGTTTTGAACTGAATTAATTACATAAATTAAATGAGCAATGCAGTTTTTTAAGCTTTTATTTATATATTTCACTGAAGTCCACATTTAATTAAAATTGATAAAGATTATAGTTTTGACCTTATTTCTTTACTGGCCCTGTGCTTGTGCATTAGTAGATTAATGAATGTGAAAATACCTTGTTCCTGGTATTCCCTTCTGTGGTGCCCTAGTTACACTCATTTCCCAGGTGCTCCAGAGAGGGAAAGGAGGCAGACAAATTTTATTTCCGATTTTTGTAGCTTTTTGCAACCCCTTGATTTCCAAAGAGCTGGATTGTAGCATTGTTAATGAAGTGCGAGGTGGCCTTATCAGGCCCTCACAACTCATTTTCTTCCCACAACAACCATGGGGCACCCACTCCCAAAGTGCCCAGGAAGCTGGCATTGGGCTCAGTACTCACCCCAGATCAGAGGACTGAACTTTATGCAGCTGGCAGGCGTCCCAACGCTAAGCCAAAAAGGCGAGAGGAACCCCGCCTCAGCCGCTTGGGGGACCGCCAGCTGCGTTTTGCAGTGCCCAGGCAATTAACTGCCCAGTGCTGGGGTCTGCATATCTTTAAGGATGGGGTCCTGCCTCCAAGAAGTGCCAGCCAGAGGGCCAGCAGCTTAGCAGTGCCAGTAGTGCCACCGAGTCCGGTGGCCACTCTGGAACTGCAGCAGTCACTGGATCAGGAGCAGCCATGGTGCCCTGGCCTGCCGGTAAGTGGGGGCATGCTCACCGGGGCGAGTCAGGCAAGCTCTGGCAAGGGGTGGGGGTGGGTGGGTTGTTGAGGGCAGGGGAGTGGGTGGTGGCACGGGGTGGCCTTTGCCACTGGGGCCCTTTGTGGGCCACAGTTTGCATAGGCAAGAGGACCTCCCCCACCAGCCTACACGGAGGCTGCCTGGAGTTACTGGGTGGCTTTCACAAATGACAAAGGGCCCCTGTCCCTGGTAAAATGCCAGCAGTGGCAGGAAGAGGCCCTTAAGTGGCCATTAAGCGCCTCAATTGGCCTTTGGGTGGGAAGGCTGTCCTCGACTTTCCCTGCCCCTGTCTAAGTTCAATGGCAATGGGAAGGCGATGGGGACTCCACCACCACCCCAACCCCCCAACTTCCCTCGCTATTTTCTGGGCCCCATGCCACCCTGCTCATCCCTAGGGATTTCATAAAATTCAGCTCAAAATGTCTGAGGGGAATCAACAACAAGATGACGTAAGTCAGAAGGTAAGTAATTTTTATTTTTGGCCAAAAACCCAGATAATCTTCAGGCCTTATGATCTTCTGGCTGCTGTTCTCCAACATTCATAGGTGTAGCCAGAACATGCTAATAGGCCGTTACATGGCGTGCATAGTCTGTACCCATAGAAACACAGAAAAGTTATGGCACAGTTGAAGGCCATTCAGCCCATCGTGTCTGTGCCGGCTAAAAAAAAACTAACCGTCCAATCTAATCCCACCTTCCAGCACCTGGTCCGTAGCCTTGCAGTTACAGCACTTCAGGTGCAGGTCCAGGTACCTTGTAAATGAATTGAGGGTTTCTGCCTCCACCACCATTCTGGGCAGTGAATGCCAGACACCCACCACCCTCTGGGTGAAAATGTTTTTCCTCATGTCCCCTCTAATCCTTCTACCAATCACCTTAAATCTGTGCCCCCTGGTCATTGACCTCTCCACGAGGGGAAACAGGTCCTTCCTGTCTACTCTATCTAGGCCCCTCATAATTTTGTACACCTCCACTAAGTCACCCCTCAGCCTCCTCTGTTCTAAGGAAAACAACCCCAGCCGATCCAATCCTTCCTCATAGCTGCAACTTTCAAGCCCTAGCAACATTCTTGTAAACATCCTCTGGACTCTCTACAGAGCAATTATGTCCTTCCTGTAATGTGGTGACCAGAACTGTACGCAAGGGATGAATACCTTGAGTCTTATAAAAATCAGTGGGTTTTGCTCATTTCAGGGATAAGAATCCAAGCCTCAGAGGCTGACAAGAAAATCTGGCTCCTGGATGTTAAAATCGCAATATTGTGATGTTGGTAAAGTTGGGACTGTGTCTGCCCATTGTGTGAATGAGCCTGTTGTGACAGAAAGGAGGACCAACCTGGCTAGCAGTGTGGCTGGCCTGAATGGGGAAACAGTATTGCTGTCATCATCAAAGCAGAGGGCAGTTTTTGTTGTGATGAAAGCCATCTGCAGGAGAAGAACAGAAACCAGCTAAATGAACACTGGGCAGAGTTGCATGGATCCAACAACAGCTCAATTTAGGAATGTGGGAAAACTCCCCCTTATATTGAAGATACTTCAACCTTCTCAATGATACTTACACAGTTTTTTCTCCTCCAGATCACTGGTTATCCGACTGGAGTGGCCAGCACCTGGGAGCGTGTCATCAAGGAGCCCTAGCAAAGTGAAGTCAATGGGAATCAGGGGAAAACTCTCCATTGGGTGGAGTTACACCTAGCACAAAGGAAGCTTTGTGGTTGTTGGAGGCCAACATCGCAACCTCAGGACATCACTGCAGGAGTTCCTTAGGGTAATGTCCTAAGCTCAACCACCTTCAGCTGCTTCATCAATGACCTTCCCTCCATCATAAGGTCAGAAGTGAGGATGCTCACTGACTGTGCAGTGTTTAGTTACATTTGCAACTCCTCAGATACTGAAGCAATCCATGCACACATGCAGTAAGACCTGGACAACATTCAGGCTTGGGCTGATAAGTGGCAAGTAACATTCGTGCCACTCAAGTGCCAGGCAATGACCACCTCCAACAAGAGAAAATCTAAACATCTCCTCTTGATGCTCACTAGCATTACCATTGCAGAAATCCCCCAGCATTAAACTCCTGGGGGTTGCCATTGACCAGAAACTTAACTGGACTAGCCATATAAATACTGTGGCTACAAGAGCAGGTCAAAGGATGGGAATTATGCAGCGAATAAATCACCTACTGATTCCCCAAAGTATGTCCACCATCTACAAGGTACAAGTCAAGGGTGTGATGGAAGACTCACCACTTGCCTGGATGGGTGCAGCTGCAGCAACACCCAATAAACTCAACACCATTGAAGACACAGTAGGCTGCAGGCACCCCATCCACAACCTTCAATATTCACTCCCTGCACTTCCAGCGCACAGTGGCAGCAGTGTGTACCATCTATAAGATGCACGGCAGCAACTCACCAAGGCTCCTTCGAGAGCACCTTCCAAACCAGCGACCTCTAACACCTAGAAGGACAAGGGCAGCAGGTGCATGGGAACAATCTTTGGGCCTCCTTATCTCGAGAGACAATGGATATGCGCCTGGAGGTGGTCAGTGGTTTGTGAAGCAGCGCCTGGAGTGGCTATAAAGGCCAATTCTGGAGTGACAGGCTCTTCCACAGGTGCTGCAGAGAAATTTGTTTGTTGGGGCTGTTGCACAGTTGGCTCTCCCCTTGCGCCTCTGTCTTTTTTCCTGCCAACTACTAAGTCTCTTCGACTCGCCACAATTTAGCCCTGTCTTTATGGCTGCCCGCCAGCTCTGGCGAATGCTGGCAACTGACTCCCACGACTTGTGATCAATGTCACACGATTTCATGTCGCGTTTGCAGACGTCTTTATAACGGAGACATGGACGGCCGGTGGGTCTGATACCAGTGGCGAGCTCGCTGTACAATGTGTCTTTGGGGATCCTGCCATCTTCCATGCGGCTCACATGGCCAAGCCATCTCAAGCGCCGCTGACTCAGTAGTGTGTATAAGCTGGGGATGTTGGCCGCTTCAAGGACTTCTGTGTTGGAGATATAGTCCTGCCACCTGATGCCAAGTATTCTCCGAAGGCAGCGAAGATGGAATGAATTGAGACGTCGCTCTTGGCTGGCATACGTTGTCCAGGCCTCGCTGCCGTAGAGCAAGGTACTGAGGACACAGGCCTGATACACTCGGACTTTTGTGTTCCGTGTCAGTGCGCCATTTTCCCACACTCTCTTGGCCAGTCTGAACATAGCAGTGGAAGCCTTACCCATGCGCTTGTTGATTTCTGCATCTAGAGACAGGTTACTGGTGATAGTTGAGCCTAGGTAGGTGAACTCTTGAACCACTTCCAGAGCGTGGTCGCCAATATTGATGGATGGAGCATTTCTGACATCCTGCCCCATGATGTTCGTTTTCTTGAGGCTGATGGTTAGGCCAAATTCATTGCAGGCAGACGCAAACCTGTCGATGAGACTCTGCAGGCATTCTTCAGTGTGAGATGTTAAAGCAGCATCGTCAGCAAAGAGGAGTTCTCTGATGAGGACTTTCCGTACTTTGGACTTCGCTCTTAGACGGGCAAGGTTGAACAACCTGCCCCCTGATCTTGTGTGGAGGAAAATTCCTTCTTCAGAGGATTTGAACGCATGTGAAAGCAGCAGGGAGAAGAAAATCCCAAAAAGTGTGGGTGCGAGAACACAGCCCTGTTTCACACCACTCAGGATAGGAAAGGGCTCTGATGAGGAGCCACCATGTTGAATTGTGCCTTTCATATTGTCATGGAATGAGGTGATGATACTTAGTAGCTTTGGTGGACATCCGATCTTTTCTAGTAGTCTGAAGAGACCACGTCTGCTGACGAGGTCAAAGGCTTTGGTGAGATCAATGAAAGCAATGTAGAGGGGCATCTGTTGTTCACGGCATTTCTCCTGTATCTGACGAAGGGAGAACAGCATGTCAATAGTCGATCTCTCTGCACGAAAGCCACACTGTGCCTCAGGGTAGACGCGCTCGGCCAGCTTCTGGAGCCTGTTCAGAGCGACTCGAGCAAAGACTTTCCCCACTATGCTGAGCAGGGAGATTCCACGGTAGTTGTTGCAGTCACCGCGGTCACCTTTGTTTTTATAGAGGGTGATGATCACCACCTGAAAGTTCCCCTCCAAGTCACACACCATCCTGACTTGGAACTATATCACGGTTCCTTCACTGTGACTGGGTCAAAATCTTGTAACTCCCTCCCTAACAGCACTGTGGGTGTATCTACATCACATGGACTTCAGCAGTTCAAGGCAGCAACTCACCATCAAGGGCAATTAGAGATGGGCAACAAATGCTGGCCGAGCCAGCGACGCTCACATCCCATGAACAAATAAATTAAAAAAAGGACGTGGCAGAAGGAGGGACAGATTATCTTTGTTCTTGAGATTTGTGGGACATTGGCAGTGCAGTATTTCTTGTCCATCCATAGTGGCCCAGGGGCTGTTGAGAGTCAAACACGTAATGCAGGACTGGAATCATATGTAGGCCAGATCGTGTAAGGATAGTAGATTTCTTCTCTGAAGGACATTAGTGAACAAGTTGGGCACCTTTTATGGTCATTTTCTGTTGTCGGCCAACAATTTACCAGATTTAATAAATTCAATTTCTCAATTGCCATTCTGGGAACATGACCTCCAGGTTACTAGTTCACTACCTTAACCTCTAAGATGGATGACTATAGCAATACCTGAATGTCTATCCAATCCAGACTACCTCCTCAGATAAATTGAGAAGTGTCTGCTAGCTGGCAGCCATTATCTTCTCAGATGTGGTTCCAGCTGTAGTAAGGCCATCTCATGACCTTGCACCCCTGAACAATCTCCATACTTCAGCAATCTGCCTCAATGCTTCTCACTCCATAAGCAGTAGAACTAGATTAGGGACTAGAGAAAGCACACCTAATAGGAGCATCAAATGTGGACCTCTTTGTATAATATAAAATAAAAACAAGAAATGCTGGAAATACTCAGCAGGTCTGCGGAGAGAGAAGCAGAGTTAATGATTCAGGTCAGTGACCCTTCATCAGAACTCTTTGGCTAGTTCTTATGTTGAGAGGGCCATTTTTAATTATTAACTAATAATAAGGTGGTGTATGATAGCAGCAAAGATACAGTGGAGGGAAATATAGAACATAATTCTTCCGATAATATTGGTCCTGAAATTTCTTGGGACATAATCCTGTGATTACAATGGAATAATTTCTGCCAATCCCCCTCCAGTGCTGACCTTGCTGGAGTTTGTGGGGTCAAAGGAAGGCATTTCATCACCATGAAGCAGGCAGACATAATCGTTACAAAGGGCACACCTCAAGTTCTCAACTGCTCCATGTGTCTACCATAGGGGTGTGTGGGGATTTACCCAGTTCTCTTCCCCTACCACTACCGCCCCCACCCCACCCTGCCAAACGTAGCCATGTCCTTCTTAGCCCAGTAAGATGTTCCATCAGTAAATTTAAAAACATGGCCTCAGGTGGCAGTCCTGGGTGCCCATTCTGCTGGGTGATTGGGTGAGAGGGTCAGGTGGTCATACTATCAGGTCAGAGGATCAGGTGGCCAAGTTATCAGGTGAGAGGGTTGGGTCTCAGCTAAGTTGGGCACTGAGGGCCATTAGCACATAAGCTGAGAGGAGTAGCAAAGGCAAAGGTGCCAGGGAAAGGACAGTGCTCTGGAGGCCTACTGATAACCTGGCATGGGTCTCATGCACTCTGACTTTGCGGATCCCCGTGACATGATGCAGTGCCTCTGACATAGTGCCAGGAGGCAGCTGTGCCCGCTCGTGAAGCTCCACTACAAGAGCAACAGCAGCCGGCCACGCCAAGAAGGGCCCATCTGCACCAGAGAGTTTACTGGACTTGACTCAGCTACTTCCAAATGTTCAAACAGCATTGTCAGTGAAGACTGCAGCTCTCCGGGGGGACATCAACTAATGCGCCATGCAATCGGACCATGCTGTGACCTATGGGATTCGGTGGTCACCCTAGCCAGTGGCCCTGGAGATCACAGTGGCACTTAACTTTTACATGTCTGGATCTTTCCAGGGATACACTGGGAAAATGTTTGGGTTCTCCCAGGCTTTAGCCCCCTGCTGCATCAAGGTGGTGACCAATGCCTTGTTCAAGAGAGCTGGCAACTACGTGCACTACCGGATCAACCCTGTGAGTCAGACCAAGAGGGCAATCGGATTCGGGCCATTGCTGGATTCCCCCAGGTGCAGGGTGTGATAGATTGCATGCATTTGGTCATCAAGGCTCCAAGGGACCAGCCTGCCGCCTTCACCAACTGGATAGACTTGCATTCCATCAACGTTTAGCTGGTCGGTGACCACCGAAAGTGTTTCCTGCAGGTTGTGCCCACTTCCTGGGAAGTAGCCACGACGCCTACATAGTTCCACAGTCCCAGATGCCACAGCTTTTCTGGCCGCCCAGGGATGGATTCCCGGGGACAAGGACTATCCATTAAACACATGGCTGCTGACGCTTGTGAGGAACCATCGCACTGCAGCAGAGGAAAGATACAACATCAGCCACGGCTCCATCTGAGTGACCATCGAGCAGGCTGCTGAAGGTGAGATTCCAGTGCCTGGATCGATCCCTGCAGTATGCCCCAGAGATGGTCTCATGTATCATGATGGTCTGCTGTGATGCACTGAAAGGAAGGAGGCCTTGGATGAAGAAAACAGGGTTGATCGCCAGTCCTCAACTGACGCGGAGGATGTGGAGGAGGGAGATGAGCAGGCAGCACTGAAGGTTGAACCCCTTGCACCTGAGGCCAGGCACATTGAGCGACGGGGCAGAGAGGCAAGAGACAATCTCATACTTACCCACTTCCAGCCCCATGATGAACGTTCAGAGTGAACTCAATAAAGATTTGGCTCAATGCATTCTGTCTGTTGCCTCCTTTCTATTTGGGTTCCGTGCCCAGGTCCCAAATTAACCAAGTGTTCTGGCACATCTGAGATGCTTACTAAAGTGCCTACACTAGCAGCCCAATAAGGGAGAAGGGTGAAGTCACTGTCTCACAATTAAGTCATGAAAGAATAAGCATTTTCCACAATGCTAGTTAACTGCAATAATAATAAAACTTTATAACCACAACAAATGGCAAACGTCAGACACCCATGAAACCCCAAATGGTTTTCTTAATACGTTTTCTTGTGCTTCCATGCAGTGTGACCCCTGCGATAGCAGCTAGGCTGGAGGCAGGCTGCTGATCAGGCTGCCCCTTGGCCTGGAATGACTTTGGCAACCATCCTCTGCTGCCTGAGGCCTGGAGGGCCCCGGCTGCCAGAGGATTTCCTGCACAGGTGCAGGACTCTCCTCAGGCATCGCAGCTACTGGAGCTGGGCTCACTGTTGGAGGGGTTAAGGAGCTGCTGTCCACATTCAGAGTGCCCTGAGGGGAGCCCCCAGCTGTGGAGGTCAGCCTCTCTTCCTCCCCTTCAAGGCTCACTTGATCCTCCCTGCTGACTAGAGAAGGACCAGGACCTGGAGAAGACTCCAGGCACATTTTCCTTCTCTCGCCTTGCCACTGTTTGGCCAAGTTCATGGCCAAGGCAGATGGTGTACAGGTCTGTGTGTATTTGTGGGATTTGGCTCCCCAAGAGGGTTGCCAACCTCTCAATGGAGGAAGCCATGTACTCAGATGCCCGAGACATGGCAACACTCATGACTTGGATGGACTCCTCCATCATCAGATCTGTTCATGGCTGCACATTGCCTCTGGCAGCTCTGCCAAATGTTGCATTACCTCTCTCGGCAACTCCAGCATCCCCTGCGCTATCAACACCAGAGACCTGTCATAAGCTTGGAGCTCAGCATGGACCTGGTCACTGACAATCCTCTGACTGTCCGTGGCCTCGGCTATCACAGTCTCAGCCAGCTGCTCCGCCACGTGTACAGTGCTCTCACCAGCTTGTGACCCTGATTCTAAGACTGAGCACAAACCTATCGAAGTGAACGTTTATGTCCTGGTGGAAGGTGCAGGAGAGTCATGTGATGGTGCATCCTCTGACTGCTCCTCCTCAGAGGCTGACTGCTGTCCCCCTACAGTTGGAGTCTCCTGCAGTCGCCGACCTGCATAAGACAACACAAACATGTGTGGGTTTGGCAAAGGAGATCTTGTCATGCCAGCCACACATGGTGTGGATCTCCAGAAGTGTCTTGGATGCCAAATGAAAACAATCCTCACTCTCTTGCATGGAGATGCCACACTATCTGTATTGAGTGGCTGCCCTGGGTCCCCACTAACTCCAGTGCCTCCTCCTCAGCCGTTGGGAGAGGCTGTATATCTGGTATTGCTATGCCAGTCCTGTTGTTATGGGGCCACTTGTCCTGCAAGTGGAAAGAGGGAGATAGTAAGACTTCGAAGAAAGTGCGAGAGAAGAGTTCTGCTAGTGGTAGCCCCTTGTCCCCTGCTGGGGTTTCCTACATGGCTCCTCCCACATCCGCTCTCAGGGGAAGTAATGGGATGAGCTGTGAGAGAAGGTGACCTGTGGCCAACATGCAGCCATGCATCTGGCAGGATGTGGTGATGGTTAATCCTCTTTGCCAGCGCCTTTGTGGTTCCTCCCTCCACATGTTCTGCTGCTTCCCGCATCGCCACATGCAATCCCCACAGAGAGGAGAGATATGGAGCAGTTGACCTGGAAGAACGAAGGAGGTCTTTGATTTTCTTCCTGCACTGCACCCATATTCGGTGGGAGGTGACCCCAGGGCTGCTGACCTCCTCTGTGATCTCCATCCAGGCTTGCTTGGTCAGGCGGGAGGACTTCTTCTTGCTATCTCTGGGGAAGAGAACCTCCGGCCTTTCCCTTGCAGCCTGGAGGAGAATCTCCAGGGAGGCATCACTAAACTGTGGGGCCACCCAGTGTCTTGCCTCTGCCATAGTGTGGTGTCCTTCGCCGGGGGAAGGGGTTGTCCAGGAGTTACTACCACACTGGGTTAAGCAGCGAACAGCAAACAGTGAATGACTCTAAGGCAGCAATGCAAGCAGGGCTGGCAGGGCATTAAATATGGTGCCAGCACCTACTTCAGAGTTATCAGACGCTATAATCAGCACCTCAGAGCCCCACCCCATCGCGCGGTTGGTCGGGCCCTGCACCTCCATTATGATAATTGGTCGTCTGCTGCATGATTGCCTGGGCAGGTCACACACATGACGAGCGGCGACGGTGCCCACTTCTGGGTCCACCGTTGGAACCCGCGATGGGTTAACTAAATTCAGCCCATCGGGTCTATAAATGTGTCATGCAGGCCCCCACCTGCCAAGAATGAGGCATATTAGTTTTGTCATATGAACATTGATTTTAAACTGTTGCTGGAGTGAGGAAATTACTTGTTAAACAGATCAGCCGTGGCTGGAAAAAAACATTTACAGACTAACAGACAGTGCTGTGAAGATAAGGGACCATTCCCTGACACATTCAACCCACAATGGACTTTGATCACCAGACATTGAAGGTGAGGAAGCTCACATTCCAGGGTGACTGCTAAGATGGCCAAGTCCACAAACAGCTGTGGTCAAACCGGCTAGTCACGTGACTAACCTGCTGGGCAACCTGAGTTTTTTTTGAATTGTACAGATAGTTTGAGAGAGATAAACTGTTTGCTACTGGATTGAGAAGACCTCTCCTGTCTGCTCCCATCTCTTTCTCACGGAACTCCAAATCCACATGAACCTCAAGAGAGAAAAGTCTCCTACATCGAACAAGGTTTAAGAAGAATACTGGGCCCCAACGAAAAACAAGATCTACCTATAATCAAGGACTCTACAGCAAGCTCGAAGAACAGTAACCAAAAATCATCTTCAGATATTGTCTCAAACTTTTCAACTTTATTTCTTCGGCTGTTTTCGGTCTCTATCTGCATGTGTGTTTATTGCGTATGCATGCCAGCGAGGGCACATCGTGTAACCGAAGTAGAGTTTTATAAATTGCAACTTTTCTTCTTTAAACCTAAGAAAACCTGTTTGGCTGGTTTCTCTGCCTTACAATTGGAAAGCGGTGAACAAGGATTCACCAAGGGGGAGTTAAAAACATGGTGTGTTTAAAATTAAACCCTGTTACGGTAAGACCAGGTGAAGGCAGAGAGGGAACCCTAGACCCCTTTCTCACCGGGTCGTAACAAAATGCCTCAGGTGGCAGCATCCCTGGATTTTGTATCCTGTAAATAATCTGTCTTGCTCATTTAAACTATGAAGTGCTATGGAGGCCCTCAGAGCAATTCACTTCCTCAGCACTTTATTCACTGCCAGTTTAATTGCAGCAGCAACCAATGATATCGAGTGTCAGTCTTGTGGAAATATGGATGTTCTTGTGCAGAAATGGTACCCTCAGAGCAACAGAAACTAGTATGGAAAATAAAATGTGACTAAAGATCAATGCCTATTCATGGAGGTAAGTTTTTCTTAGCACGTTGTCTTTAATTTCAACAATTTTTTTCTATCTCTTAAAACTTTAATACTTATGTTCTTCCCTACCAACACAATTCAACTTGTCATTTATAATAGATTGATATGAGTAAGAAGTGTAATATCTTCAATTAGAACAAACAAGATCAGACTAAACGTTATCTTATTGATGTTTCTAGTATCAGATCTGGTTATAAAGTTTACAGGAGGGGCAGGGAAAATGGCAGAGGGGGTAGAGTAGCCTTACTGATTAGAAATAATATCACCTCATTGGTGAGGGACGATATAATGAGGGGAAAGCATCCAGTGGAGACCTTATGGGTGGAATTGAGGAACAGAAGAGGATCTAAAACTGTAATGGGTGTTGTGTATAGATCCCCTGGTAGCAGTTCTGAGGTGTTAGATTGTATAAATGCACAAATTAGGCAAGTGTGTAACAAAGACAGAGTAGTATTAATGGGGGATTTTAACTTACACATAGATTGGGAGAGGCAGACTAGCACCTGTCAGAAAGGTAGCGAATTTCTGGAATGTGTCTGGGATAGTTTCCTACAGCAATATGTCCTAGATGTAACAAGGGGATAGGCCATATTAGATTTAGTTATGAGTAATGAGCCAAATTTAATTAGTAGCCTAACTGTGCGCGAACATTTATCAAATAGTAATCACAACATGATTGAATTCAAGGTAGCGTTTGAAAGTGAAAAGCACGAATCAACTACTAGAATTTTAGACTTGGGTAAGGCTGACTTTACTGGGATGAGATAGAGACTGTCCATGGTAAACTGGGTAGATCTGTTAATGGGTCAAATGACTGAAGAACAGTGGAGAATATTTAAAGAAACATTTAACGAAATACAGAGTGAGTACATACCCCTGAGAGGACATCAAAATCAATAAGAAGAAATTTTATAGTTACATAAAGGGAAGGAGGATGGTCTAGAGCAATGTAGGCCCACTAAAAGATGAACTGGAGATATTATCATTGATAATGGGGAAATGGAAAACATGTTGAACAATTACTTTGCCTCAGTATTTACAGTTGAAAAGGAGGATAACTTGCCGGAAGTCCCGGAAAAATTAATAGCCGATAGGGGACAGGGACTTAATGCAATTAAGGTAAGTGAATCATCAGTAACAAGGAAATTAATGGAACTAAAGAATGAGAAATCCCCAGGACCTGACGGTTTCCATTCAAGGGTGTTAAAGGAAGTAGGGGAGCACATTGTAGATGCCCTAACTATAATCTTTCAGAGTTCCCTAGATTCAGGAGTAGTCCCTCTGGATTGGAAAGTTGCAAATGTCACTCCACTTTTTAAGAAGGGTGAAAGGGGGAACCAAGGAAATTACAGACCAGTTAGCCTGACATCTGTGGTAGGCAAGTTGCTGGAGTCTATAATCAAGGATAAGGTGACCGAACACCTAGAAAAATTTCAGTTAATCAGGGACAGCCAGCATGGATTCATGACAGGAAGGTCATGCCTGACAAATCTCACTGAATTTTTTGAAGAGGTGACTAAGGTAGTGGACAGGGGAGTGTCTATGGATGTTATTTATATGGACTTCCAGAAGGCATTTGATAAAGTCTCACATAAGAGACTGTTAACTAAGGTAGAAGCCCATGGAGTTGAGGGCAAATTATTGACATGGTTAGAAAGTTGGTTGAGTGGTAGGTGACAGAGAGTGGGGATAATGGGTAAGTACTCCGATTGGCAGGATGTAACTAGTGGTGTCCCGCAGGGATCTGTGTTGGGGCCTCAATTATTCACATTATTCATTAACGATTTGGATGATGGCATAGTAAGTCATATATCCAAATTTGCTGATGATACAAAGTTAGGCGGCATTGTAGACAGTCTAGATGATAGCATAAAATTGCAAAGAGATATTGACAGACTAGGTGAGTGGGCAAAACTATGGCAGATGGATTTCAATGCGGGCAAGTGTGAGGTTATCCATTTTGGACCAAAAAAGGATAGAGCAGGGTACTTTCTAAATGGGGAGAGGTTAAGTACAGTGGATGTCCAAAGAGACTTGGGGATTCAGGTGCATAGATCTTTAAAATGCCACGAGCAAGTGCAGAAAATAATCAAAAAGGCTAATGGAATGCTCGCCTTTATATCCAGAGGATTGGAGTATAAAGACACAGAGATTATGCTGCAGCTGTACAAAACCCTGGTTAGACCCCACTTGGAGTACTGTGAGCAGTTCTGGGCACCACACCTTAGGAAGGATATATTGGCCTTGGAGGGAGTGCAACGTAGGTTTACAAGAATGATACCTGGACTACAGGGGTTAACTTACGAGGAGAGATTACACAAATTAGGCCTGTTTTCCCGAGAATTTAGAAGGTTAAGGGGTGATCTGATTGAAGTCTTCAAGATATTAACAGGAAAAGACAGGCTAGATAAAGATTAAAAATTTCCACTGGTTGGAGATTCTAAAACTAGGGGGCATAGTCTAAAAATTAGGACCAGACCGTTCAGGAGAGATGTTAGGAAGCACTTCTTCACGCAAAGGGTGGTTCGTGATCTCATGATCTCATTTAATGGCATGACAGGCTCGAGGGGCTGAATGGCCTATTCCTGTACCTATCTTCCTATGTTCCTATAATTGATGCAATCCCAAATATTGTGTATTTAAACTGATATATTGAGCTTGTGGTAGATACAACACGAGGCATATTTGGGGGTTTTCTTTGTACCAGTTGTTTTGGTCTGTTGATGTAATTTACAGGCCAACAAATTAGAGCAAAGTGGTTGTTTTGATGTCTTTTGAAAACATTACTTGACTCCAGAAGCCAAGTTGGTACTAAGATCCTATCTGGTACAGAGTCAAGGTCATCACAATACTTTTGCAGATTTCATTGACAACTCTCTCCTGCCTTAAAAGCCTACCTACTAGAAAGGAACTTGTAATTGAAATGGTAATGGACCGGTCATGTGTCATGTTCAGCTCATTTCAGTGCCATAAATTAAGGAAGAGTTAACTGCCTGAATACACTTTAGTAAACAGTAAGCAGGCTTGGCCCTAAAGGTGGTTGTCAGCTAATTTTGGATCCATGGAGGATGCTCACATTTGGCTCTGGTTTTTGTCCTCTTTTAAAACCATCATAACCGTGATATTTTACAGTGAATTATTAGTCTACTGAAATTGGTGAAGATGTGATGATTGTTGCAATAGCCATCAAACTGCAGCCATATCCTGGAGGTGTATTTGACAATTTCTGCATGTGCGTGTGTGTAGATGTAACAACAATCCACTCTGTTTTGAGGTGGACATTTAATGAAAACAGTTGCAGATCTAGGATTAGCTGGTTATAAAAACAAAAGTTCTAAAAAATCTTATCATATCCCTCAGTTCCCGTAAAACAGGTGGAATAAATTAAATAATGTTGCATCAGTTTGGTGTTGTCTGAAGGATTTCAGCGAACACTGGAAGTTTTAGGCAGAACTGTGAATTGAAAGACTTAACCCTGCTGTCATGTCAAGAACACCCTGTTCAATAACTCATTTAACATTGTCCAAATTGGCCACATTCAAACAAAATGGCACATATCCAGAATATTTTGATGTTGAATGGGTAAGGCTCACATTTTAAAATCAAGATGTTCTGGACATTCCCATGGACATCACATGCCACATCTGGGTATCCATGTACACACTGTGTACATAAGTTCCTTCTAACATTCTCCAATACATCAGAATTATTGACACGATAAACACTGAGCAGATTTTCTTCCTTGGTGCGTGAGCATAAAGTGTTGCATGAGTGAATGCACATAGGGACAATCAAGCAGGGATGGACGCACACCAATCTGTCCAATTTTTCTGTATGTGCTCCACCCTTATAATATCTTACACCCAAGAGGAAAATCTGCCCCATCTCTCTAGTACAAAAAGTATTTAAAAGTCTCCACACCTTTCTAATTCTGGGATATTTGTGATCTGGTGCCAAAGGCAATCTGATGTTGAGGACCTGTATAAGACAAATGATTGCATGACATGCAACTCTCTAATGGTCTCTATTGCATTTGGTTGGCAGTTTTTGCATATCAATTTTTTTATTAGATTCATGGGATTTGGGCTTCGCTGGCCAGACCAGCATTTGTTGCCCATCCCTGATTGCCCTTCAGAAGGTGGTGGTGAGCTGCTTTCTTGAACCGCTACAGTCAATGTGGGGTAGGTGTACCCACAGTGCTGTTAGGAAGGGAGTTCCAGGATTTTGACCCAGTGACACTGAAGGAACAGCAATATAGTTCCAAGTCAGGATGGTGTGTGACTTGGAGGTGAACTTGCAGGTGGTGGTGTTCCCACGCATCTGCTGACCTTGTCCTTCTAGGTGTTAAAGGTCGCGGGCTTGGTAGGTGCTGCCTGACTAGCCTTGGTGCATTCCTGCAGTGCATCTTGTAGATGGTACACATTGCTGCCACTATGCGTCTGTGGTAGAGGGCGTGAATGTTGGTGGATGGGGTGGCAATGCTTTGTCCTGGATGGTGTCGAGCTTCTTGAGTGTTGTTGGAGCTGCACCCATCCATACAAGTGGAGAATATTCCATCACACTCCTGACTTGTGCCTTGTAGATAGTGGATAGGCTTTGGAGAGTCAGGAGATGAGTTACTCACTGCAGGATTCCTAGCCTCTGACCTGCTCTTGTAGCCATGGTATTTATATGGCTACTCCAGTTCAGTTTCTGGTCAATGGTAACCCCCAGGATGTTGGGTGTTAATTGTTTTCAGGTGGTGCGTATTAATTGGCGACTCACCTGTTCTCCGATCTATAGGAGCAGACTGAAAAGGGGTTATTGGTTGGAGATGCATGATATGCAGTGTTTGTCTCTGTAAGTAAAAGCTTAATAATTCAATAATTCAGAAATAGAAATGGAGAGAGAAATCTCAAGGAATTGATTTTTTTTTAAAGAGAACACAGGCAATGTAATATTCTCTCTAGCAACTGTGCTTTGCAGTTTTCCAATTTGACCTAGTTTACTCTTACAATTGGGGGAATGGCATTAGGAGAATTGCTTTTTTGGAGAGCCGTGCAGACACAATGGGCTGATGACCTTCTTCTGCACTGTAAGGATTCTGTGATTCTGTGAATTAACCTTCCTCTGCAGATGAGTTCTTAGTACTATGACCAGGTGAGAAAGGTATCTAGGGGTCCTTTTTAGCCTTCACCTGCTCTTACTGTTACAGGGTTTTGTTTTAAACATACTGTGTTTTGAGCACCCCCTTGGTGAATCCTTGTTCACTGCTTTCCGATTATAAGGCAAATAAATGAGCACAAACAGACTTTCTTAGGTTTAAAAAAGAAAAATGGCACTATGAACTCATCTTCAAAGAAACATTAATTCACAAAGAATCACAGATTTCTTACAGCGCAGAAGGAGGCCATCTAATTCATTCACTCATAACTACAACAAAAAACCCTCCTCAAAGAGGGGCAGCACAGTGGTTCAGTGGTTAGCACCGCAACCTCACAGCTCCAGGGACCCGGGTTCGATTCTGGGTACTGCCTGTGCGGAGTTTGCAAGTTCTCCCTGTGACCGCGTGGGTTTTCGCCAGGTGCTCCAGTTTCCTCCCACAGCCAAAGACTTGCAGATGATAGGTAAATTGGCCATTATAAATTGCTCCTAGTGTAGGTAGGTGGTAGGGAATATGAGATTACTGTAGGGTTAGTATAAATGGGTGGTTGTTGGTCAGCACAGACTCGGTGGGCTGAAGGGCCTGTTTCAGTGCTGCATCTCTAAATAAATAAATAAAGATTGCCTCAAACCTCTCTACTTTATTTTTCTTCTCTACTTGCATGTGCATATCGCATATGCATGCTAGCGTGGGGCGTGGCGTGTATCTATAGGCGTTAACTCGCTGTAGTCCTTGCTTGTAGGTAGATCTTCCTTTTCGTTGAGGCCCAGTATTCTTCTTAAACCTTGTTCACTGTAGGAGACTTTTCTCTCTCAGGGTTCATATGTCTTCAATGGTTTCCAAAGCTGGTGAGAGAGATGTGAGCAGACAGGAGAGGGGCGGCAGCAAGCCAGCCACGAGAGGTCTTTTCAGTGCAGGAGCATGCAGTGCATAAAAACACTTTTTAACTGGCTGATTCCATGCAGAAAGTAAGCAAATGCTTTGTACTAACTCCCCTGATAATTCATCTCTAGCCTAACCTGACACTCCTTAATTTTAAACTGGAGCTTTCCCTCTTCATGCTCTGAGTCAAATAGCATAGTACATCGAAATTATCTAAGCTTCACAACATTTTAAAGACCTAGATTATGTCCTCAATTGATTTCTGTGCTTCAATGAAGTCAAGTTCAGCTCTGTGAATTTGTCTGCATAGGTGATAGCCCGAAGTTCGATTCTTGTAATTTGACATCCTTCTCAACCCATCAGTGTCCTTTTGAATGGGCAATTGCCCAAATGAGACCAATTATACTATTTGAGGCAGTGACACCCTGAGTTCTTTCCAGGCACTGCATGTGTCAACCTTGCAGCAACTTGACAAGTGATGATATACTGGGATCATAGAAAAATAAGTGGGCAGGATAGGAGGTGTACCAGCTCTATTTTTTATTTGATCCTGGGATGTGAGCATCAATGGCAAGGTCAGCATTTGTTGTTAATATCTAATTGTCCTTGAGAAGGTGGTGGTGAGCTGTCTTCTTGAACGATAGTGCTGTTAGGAAGGATTTTTCACCCAGCAACAGTGAAGGAACAGCAGTATAGTTCCAGGATAGTGTGTGGCTTTGAGGGATACTTGCAGGTGGTGGTGTTTCCATGCGTCTGCTGCCTTTGTTCTTCTAAGTGGTCAAGGTCACGGGTTTGGAAGGTGCTGTCGAAGGAGCCTTGGCAAGTTGCTGCAGTTCATTATGTGGATGGTATTATTTGTCCTTAAATTTTTCCTAAAGAAAAATGGCTGACTCAAGTTAAGAACCTGAACCTCTTTTTTCAATGAAGCTGCTTTGAAAATGTTACCTAAAAGGCTGTGCAACAGTATTTAGTTGCCAGGGTTACTTCAAGGAAACATAAAATTGTTTTTTTTGTGCCAACAGTTCTATCTGTGCAGAAGAATGGACAAAAGAACTGAACTCAAGAGGTGAGGTGAGAGTGACTGCCCTTGATATCAAGGCAGCATTTGACCGAGTATGGCATCAAGGAGCCCTAGCAAAACTGAGGTCAATGGGAATCAGGGGGAAAACCCTCTGCTGGCTGGAGTCATACCTAGTGCAAAGGAAGATGGTTGTGGTTGTTGGAGGTCAATCATCTGAGCTCCAGGACATCACTGCAGGAGTTCCTCAGGGTAGTGTCCTAGGACCAACCATCTTCAGCTGCTTCATCAATGACCTTCTTTCAATCATAACGTCAGAAGTGGGGATGTTCGCTGATGATTGCACAATGTTCAGCACTATTCGTGACTCATCAGATACTGAAGCAGTCTGTGTAGAAATGCAGCAAGACCTGGACAATATCCAGGCTTGGGCTGATAAGTGGCAAGTAACATTTGCGTCATACAAGTGCCAGGCAATAACCATCTCCAACAAGAGAGAATCTAACCATCTCCCCTTGACATTCAATGGTGTTACCATCGCTGAATTCCCCACTATCAACATCCCAGAGGTTACCATTGACCAGAAACTGAACTGGAGTAGCCATATAAATACCGTGGCTATAAGAGCAGGTCAGAGGCTAGGAATCCTGACTCACCTCCTGACTCCCCAAAGCCTGTCCTCCATCTACAAGGCACAAGTCAGGAGTGTGATGGAATACTCTCCACTTGCCTGGATGGGTGCAGCTCCAACAACACTCAAGAAGCTCAACACCATCCAGGACAAAGTAGCCTGCTTGATTGGCACCACATCTACAAACATTCACTCTCTCCACCACCGACGCACAGTGGCAGCAGTGTGTACCATCTACAAGATGCACTGCAGCAATGCACCAAGGCTCCTTAGACAGCACCTTCCAAACCTGTGACCTCTACCAACTAGAAGGACAAGGGCAGCAAATGCATGGGAACACCACAACCTGCAAGTTCCCCTTCAAGTCACACACCATCCTGACTTGGAACTATATCGCCATTCCTTCACTGTCGCTGGGTCAAAATCCTGGAACTCCCTTCCTAACAGCACTGTGGGCCTACCTACCCCAAATGGACTGCAGCAGTTCAAGAAGGCAGCTCACCACCACCTTCTCAAGGGCAATTAGGGATGGGCAATAAATGCTGGCCTGGCCAGTGATGCCCAAAAATCCCATGAATGAATAAAAAAAAGAATGGTCAATAAACAATCATTCTCAGCTGCTAGTATGTAATTCTGCTTTTTCCGGCCTGTTTCAATAAGAATGATTGAAATATTCTCATAAGCTTGCTTTTTGTGCTTTACTTCCTGCAAGGTGCTGGATAAATTTGAGTTTAAAATAATTGTGTAGGAAACTATTTCAGGCATTTCGCAATAACCATTTCTACCAATGTAGGTTAATCAGCATTCTTATTCAGATGTAACAATGTGAAGTAAAGCTCAGGCTGGGACATAATTACTAGTAATCCTCATTGCATACCTAGGCCTTTTTCTTCAAATTTCGCCTTCTGTTGCAAGCACCCCCAAGCGTACAGATTGTGGAGCATGCATTGACCTATATGTTTTTTTTCTACATCTGTTAGACCTGCTGCTTCTGAGTGAGTTGGCTATCATGACCTATGGAGAACAGTTCTCCATTCCTTCATGCTGTCCAAAATTGAAAGAGACACATCAGTAAAACAGGCTTGCTTTTACATTTTATTACTTTTACCAGCCATTTAATTTATTTTTTCCCTAGCTGGATTGATACACTGTACATTATTTCATAGCATCATAGAATGTTACAGCACAAATACAAACCATTCAGCCCATCCTGCCTGTGCCGGCTCTTTGAAAGAGCTATCCAGTTAGCCCCATTCCCCACAGCCCTGTAATCATTTTCTTTTCAAGTATATATTCAGTTCACTATATTTATAATGTTTATGTGGTTAGAAATAAAGGGGATAACAAGGTTCAGAACCACTCTTCCAGGTTTTTCTGTTTGAATGTTCAGTTATTATGCACTGGTTGTAATGCACCTGAACTCCAAGAAAGTGTTCTGAGTAAACATGTTCCTGAGATCCCACTAACAAAAGTGGGGACAAAACAATTCACACTTAAAGTCTAATTCGTGCACATGGAGTAAAATTTCTGAGAGAATAACAAAGATACCACTTTATTGAGACATTAACTCATACTGGATTCACATTTACTGTTATTTAGTGGTAACATTTTTACAGTTTGTCATGAATAAATTCATTAAAAATTACTGCTCCAATATACTCCTTAAACTTATTATAAGATACTAGTATGCATAATTCCTTTTGAGAATGATCACATGTCTCTATCTAATTCATTATTACTGTACAGAAAGCACATTTCCATGATTATCAGTTGAGTGCACTCAGATTAATGATATAGTACCACAAAGAACCAAGTGCTCCATCTAGCAAATTACAGTATAAATACGGTTAAATAGTGTTCTATATTTACAACGTAAGATGCAAACTTATTCTCTGCGTGTAATGAAAAAATTCCATTAAAAATTATAATCTTGAATAATGGGACAGAAAGAAATGCTGAAATAACGCTGCAGAGCATTCTGAATGAGAAACCACTCTGGAAGATTGATAGTGCCTGTCAAGGGCAGTCCAACCTGCTGTCATTGACATTCTATCATACTGAGCTTTCTTCTTCACTAGATCAATGGAGAAATAAGGAAAGTCACAAATGGAAAAAAGAGCTTAATTTCTCTTTCATTCTGTGTAGAGCAGTACCAGAGCAGGATCTACTTTTATTTGCTGAGATAATGAACAACTCAAATTTGCAGTGTCCCGAATTCAATACTTTTCCCTCTGAAGGCTTTGCCTGTAAAACAATCATATTTCAAATGTGACTCATTTTCAAGATATTTGGTTTTTGTTGACGCTTCTTGGAGCTATTAAGACCTAGAAGCATGGACAACTGTGTACATACAGTGCTGGCCCTTTGATCATTACTTCCCTCCTCTGGTTATCGTCAAATCCAGAGCTATTGGAGAGTCAGTAATGTAAGTTTACAAAACACAGCACCTTCAGTCTCTACAAGTAGGGAAGTCAAATACCTGCAAAGTTAATCACACTTGAAATGTATTTTTTCAGATAAGCTGATACCTGAAGAAAGCAAAACAATATCAATCTTTGAGACACAGCGACTTTAACAAAGCTATCCAATTAGTCCTATTGCCCTGCTCTTTCCCCAAAGCCCTGCAATTGTTTTCTTTTCAAGCATAAATCCAATTTTCCTTCAAAAGTTACAATTGAATCTGCTTCCACCAGATCACACCAATTCACTGTGCAAACACTGAAAGGTTATTTGAAAACCAATCTCAGGATGCTTTACAGATATTAGAAGCAATTCTGGCTTTCCACCAGCTCTAATGACACAGTAAATCTGCAATCAGAGTCCAGCCTGAGAAACAAACTAAGCCATTGGGTTAACTCTGCATGGATTTCCCGGCACTTTATAAACCCTTGAACCTCAATTTAAATATTTAGAGGGCTGGGATTTTCTCTTCCCCACTTTATAAACATTTATATTTTGAACTGTTGTGAGAGAGGTCCACGCATGTCTGCGTCTAGGTAAGGCATTCACAGTTCTATCTCGGCAGGAACCTTGGCAATGTAAACATAGCTCTGCTTAGCTAGAACCTGAACTGCAGCTACTGGTCTCAGTAAATGCACCCTTGATTTTCAATCACTTTTGAGGATCTCCCTGTCGTCCTTTGCAAATCTGGGCACACTTACTTTCAAGTCACAGCTGACTATGCAAGATGTGCATGTCAGAGTTGGTGCCACTTCCAAGGGTATTAGAAGAAGATAAATGCAGCATGTGAGAACTACTCAATGTTTGTTCAACTCAAAAATGTGTGCAAACAAAAGTAAAAATCCTTTAAAGGGCTGGATGCGTAATGGAAATATATAATAAGTTACTCTTATAATGTCTCCATTTTACTTTTCTTTAAACACTGATCTGAGTTTGCAAGCTTCACTGGATACAGGCTGTCTGCCATTTTCTTTTAATGAGGTCTTACATGATGTAATGTTGCTGTTTCCATAACTAACATCCTGAAAAAACTTCCAGGTCTGCTGTCAGTTTCATTGCGAGCTTCAGTGAGGGAAAACCACAATTCACAGATCTCATTAAGCACTCAGGGTGGCAAGGGCACAGAATGTACTCTGGGTGGGGGATTTCAATGTCCATCACTTGAAGTGGCTCAGCAGCACCACTACTGACTGACATGGCTGACTGGACTGGTGGTGAGAGAACCAACAAGAGAGAAAAACATACTTGGCCTCAACCTCACCAATCTACCTGTCACAGATGTGTCTGTCTATGACAGTATTGGTAGAAGTGAAGGACCGTCTTCATACTGAGGATACCCCCCATGGTGTTGTGTGGCACTACCACCGTGCTGAATGGGATAAATTAAAAACAGATCTAGCAGCTCAAGACTGGGGATCTATGAGGCACTGTTCACCATCAGCAGCAGCAGAATTGTATTCATCTGCAATCTATAACCTCATGGCTGAGCATATCCCTCAGTCTACCCTTACCAACAAACCAGGGGATCAACCCTGGTACAATGAGGGCTGTGCAGGAGAGCATGATGCATGGGAACACCACCACCTGCAAATTCTCCTCCAAGACACATACCATCCTGACTTGGAAATATATCGCCGTTCCTTCACTGTCTATCGCCGTTCCTTCACTGTCGCTGGATCAAAATCCTGGAACTCCCTCTCTAGTACCACTGTGGGTACACCCATACTAGATGTACTGCAGCAGTTCAAGAAGGCAGCTCATCACCACCTTCTCAAGGTAATTTGGGATGGACAACAAATGCTGGCCTTGCCAGCAATGCCCACATCCCAGTGAAATAATAAGAAAATGCCAGGAGCAGTAACACAAATACCTAAAATTGAGGTGCCAACTTTGTGAAGCTACAACACACGACTGCATACATGCTAAACAGCAGAAGTATCATGCTATAGACAGAGCTAAGAGATCCCACAACCAACAGATCAGATCAATCCTCTGCAATCCTGCCAAATCCAGTTGCGAATGGTGATGGACAATTAAACAAGGAACTGGAGGAGATGGCTCCACAGACATCCCCATCCTCAATGATAGGGGAGTCCAGCACATCAGTAGAAAAAACAAACCTGAAACATTTGCAACCATCTTCAGACAGAAATTCCAAGTGGATGATCCATCTCGGCCTTCTCCTGAGGTCCCCAGCATCACAGTCTTCAGCCAATTCTATTCATTTTACAAGATATGAAGAAATGGCTAAACACAGTGGATATAGCAAAAGGCCATGGGCTCTGGCTGTAGTACTGAAGATTTGTACTCCAGAACTAGCCGTGCCCCTAGCCAAGCTGTTCCAATACAGTGCCAGCACTGGCATCTACTGACAATGTGAAATATGGCCCAGGCACGTCCTAGCCACAGAAAGCAGAACAAATCCAATCCAGCTAATTACTGCCCCATCAGCCTACTCTCAATCATCAGTAAAGTGATGGAATGTCATTGACAGTGCTATCAAGTAGCACTTATTCAGCAATAACCTGCTCACTGACACTCAGTTTGGGTTCTGTCAGGGCCACTCGGCTCCAGACCTTATTACAGCCTTGGTCCAAACACGAACAAAAGAGCTGAATTCAAGAGGAGAGGTCAGAGTGACTACCCTTGACGTCAAGGTGGCATTTGACTGAGTGTGACATCAAGGAGCCCTAGTAAATTTGAAGCCAGTGAGAATCTGGGGAAAACTCTCTACTGGTTGGAGTCATGCCTAGCACAAAGGAAGATGGTTGTGGTTGTTGGAGGCCAATCATCTAAGCCCCAGGACATCGCTGCATGAGTCCCTTAGGGTAGTGTCCTAGGTCCAACCATCTTTAGCTGCTTCATGAATGATCTTCCCTCCATCATAAGGTTAGAAGTGGGGATGTTCACTGATTATTCACAACTCCTCAGATGCTGAAGCAGTCTGTGCTGCATGCGGCAAGACTTGGACAACATTCTGTCAGGCTGAAAAGCAGAAAAAAACACTTGCGCCACACAAGTGCGAGGCAATGACCAGCTCCAACAGGAGCGACTCCATCTCCCCTTACAGTTCAACGGCATTATCATTGTCAACAACATCCTGGGAGTTACCACTGACCAGAAACTGAACTGGACCAGCCATATAAATACTGTGGCTAGAAGAGCAAGTCAGAGGCTGGGAATTCTGCAGTGAGTAACTCACTTCCTGACTCCTCAAAGCCTATCCACCATCTACAAGGCACAAGTCAGGAGTGTGATAACAAAGAACAAAGAACAGTACAGCACAGGAACAGGCCATTCAGCCCTCCAAGCCTGCGCCGATCTTGATGCCTGCCGAAACTAACACCTTCTGCACTTCTGGGGCCCATATCCCTCTATTCCCTTCCTATTCATATATTTGTCAAGATGTCTCTTAAACGTCACTATCGTATCTGCTTCCACCACCTCCCCTGGCAGCAAGTTCCAGGCACTCACCACCCTCGGTGTAAAAAACTTGCCTCGCACATCCCCTCTAAACTTTGCCCCTCGCACCTTAAACCTATGTCCCCTAGTAACTGACTCTTCCACCCTGGGGAAAAGCTTCTGACTATCCACTCTGTCCATGCCGCTCATAACTTTGTAAACCTCTATCATGTCGCCCCTCCACCTCCGTCGTTCCAATGAAAACAATCCGAGTTTTTCCAACCTCTCCTCATAGCTAATGCCCTCCAGACCAGGCAACATCCTGGTAAACCTCCTCTGTACCCTCTCCAAAGCCTCCACGTCCTTCTGGTAGTGTGGCGACCAGAATTGCACGCAATATTCTAAGTGTGGCTTAACTAAGGTTCTGTAAAGCTGCAACATGACTTGCCAATTTTTATACTCTATGCCCCGACCGATGAAGGCAAGCATGCCGAATGCCTTCTTGACTACCTTATCCACCTGCGTTGCCACTTTCAGTGACCTGTGCACCTGTACGCCCAGATCTCTCTGCCTGTCAATACTCCTAAGGGTTCTGCCATTTACTGTATACCTCACACCTGCATTAGACCTTCCAAAATGCATTACCTCACATTTGTCCGGATTAAACTCCATCTGTCATTTCTCCGCCCAAGTCTCCAACCAATCTATATCCTGCTGTATCCTCTGACAATCCTCATCATTATCCGCAACTCCACCAACCTTTGTGTCGTCCGCAAACTTACTAATCAGACCAGCTGCATTTTCCTCCAAATCATTTATATATACTACAAACAGCAAAGGTCCCAGCACTGATCCCTGCGGAACACCACTAGTCACATCTCTCCTTTCAGAAAAACACCCATCCACTGTTACCCTTTGTCTTCTGTGACCGAGCCAGTTCTGTATCCATCTTGCCAGCTCACCTCTGATCCCGTGTGACTTCACCTTTTGCACCAGTCTGCCATGCGGGACCTTGTTAAAGGCTTTACTAAAGTCCATATAGACAACATCCACCGCCCTTCCCTCATCAATCATCTTCGTCACCTCCTCAAAAAACTCAATCAAATTAGTAAGACACGACCTCCCCTTCACAAAACCATGTGATGGAATACTCTCCATTTGCCTGGATGGGTGCAGCTCCAACAACACTCAAGAAGCTCGACACCATCGAGAACAAAGCACCCCACAATCATCTTAAACATTCACTCCTACCACCACCAATGCACAATGGCAACAAGATGCATCTACAAGATGCACTGCAGTAACTCACCATGCCTCCTTTGACAACATCTTCCGGACCCATGACCTCTAACACCTAGAAGAACAAGGACAGTAGGCGCATGGGAAGATTCCCTTCAAACCACACACTATTCTGACTTGGAACTATATCACCATTCCTTCACTGTAGCAGGGTCAAAATCCTGGAATTCCCTCCCTAACAGCACTGTGGGTGTACCTACACCACATGGACTGCAGTGGTTCAAGAAGGCAATAAGAGATGGGCAATAAATGCTGGCCTTGCCAGTGACGCTCACATCCCATGAGCAAGTAATAAAAAAAAGTCCTAAGGAAGTGTCAGCTAGCCAGCCCAATATTACCTTCAGGTTGAATCTAAGACGTGCTGCTGGCCATTCATACATAATGGTGATCTATTGCACAAAAATGTATCAACAATAAGAATATTTAATTGATGAAGAATACAGCACCCAAAAATGATAAAACTAAGGAGTATATTATTTATATATTGAAATAAAAGTAATCTTAGAGTTGAATTATTCAAGAGAACACTTTTGATATACTTCAATGGTGAACCTGTGTTGCCAAATTGAGGCTAAGATGTAAGATTGATGGATCTGACCTTTAATCTTGATTGCATTATTCAGCTGCTCGTCTATTTGGCAAAATACAAGCATCCTTTACTGCTTAGTGAAATGAAAAGATGTTTGGCTGAAAGACAAGACTAAAAGTTGCGTCAGAGTTCTTTCAACCTACACTTAATTTGTAAATCATTACACATGAAGTCCATTAATGTTATTGAACTTATCTTTCTAATCTGCAGTAATTTTAAATTTGCTCACTAATCAGCCTCAAAGGTCCCTGTATCACTTCATCAGGTATCTTCACAACAGACTATGGATTTGTTCACCAGATCAGTGACTTTCCAGAGCCACTGTTTGAAACTAGCCATAGGAGTTTGCAGCATTGGTCTAGTACCCAGTGATTAAGTACAGTTCAGCTTGCAAAAGCAAAATACTGCAGATGCTGGAAATCTGAAACAAAAACAGAAAATACTAGAAATACTCAGCAGGTCAGGAACATCTAAGGAGAGAAAAGTAGAGTTAGAGTTTCAAGTCGATGACCTTCCATCAGAACTGGCAAAGGTTAGAAATTTAATAGGTTTTGCACAAGTGAAAGGGGGGAGGGGGTGAAGAAGAACAAAAAGGAAAGTCTATGAGATACACAACTTTTGTTTCTTTACTAGGCTTTGTACCATAAAACTTTTTTTGTCATTTAATGCCTCCTGCCCTCCATCCTATCAAAGACCTTCCCTTTTGTTCTTTTCCTCCCCCAGCCCCTTTCACTTGCTCAAAACCTATTACATTTCTAACCTTTTCCAGTTCTGATGAAAGGTCACTGACCTGAAATGCTAACTCTGCTTTTGTCTCCACAGATGCTGCCTGAACTGCTGAATATTTCCAGCATTTTCTGTTTTTGTTACACCATTTGGCAAGCTCAGCTCTCCACCAGGCAATCTCAGTGTGACACTGAGCAGCCTACATCCAACATCCTGTAATATCCTGTCAATGCCAGCACTTCAGTATACACCATCAGGCAATGTCAGCAACAAAAATGATAACAACTCGCATGTATTTAGTCCCGTTAATTTAAAAAAAAATAGTAGTTAACAGCAACATAAGCAAAATGCACACTGAGCCACAGAAGAAGAGATTAGGAGGGTTGATCAAAAGCCACCTTACACCTAATCTCATTACCCACCTGCCCAATACCCACCTGGAGTTAAAATGGGCAAAAGCACGAATGATTAAGTACTGATGAGTGCATATTGATCACTGAGTATTAATGAGCGAGTATTGCCATATTTTTAGTACAACACTAGTTAAGTTCACTGAACAGATTTCTTACCAACTGTCATCCACATAATCATGACAGTAATAAAATGCACTGAGGAGCAGCTCCATAAAACAAGATGAAGCATTAATGGCAAATAAATAGTTTGAACAAATTCAGGCACAGCATCTATGGAGAGAAGTGACAAGTTAATGTCGCAGGCATAACCTTTTATCAGAACAGTATCTGATTTTTTCCAGCACTTGATTGTTTTTGTTTCCAGATTTCCAACATTTACATGAATTTGGTTTTGATTGAAAATACATTCCACCAGGCATTTCCCACTGCTATCCTTTTCTGCTGTTTAGTTTATTGTACTTGAAATGTGTTGAATAGATGAGGCAGGAAAGAAGGGATGTAAGGATCACTTACTGGCTGTTGATGACCTTGACGTCTCTTGGTGGCAGGGGTACTGATAGGGGAGGGACTGGCACTAAGTGCATCCTCAATGTCCAAGTTCAGCTGGTCGAGCTTCCTCATCAACAAAGTCATGGAGTCTGTCCACTGAAAGACATCCTCATATGGCATTTCCTGTAAGAATCATCAATTGAAGAATCATCACAACTAGTGGTGTTATACCCGCACAAGTAAAATATGTAGCAGATGTACTGAAAGATTGTTTAAATCATCCCCAATACATTCTTTTCACTAAAAACAGTATTTTCTGCTCTTTTCTACTTTTACCTTTTCCTCACTATATCAAAAATGGTGAGTGTTTTATAAAAATTCAGTCTTGGGATTTGGGCATCACTGGCAAGGCCAGCATTTCTTACCCATTTCTAGTCACCCTTGAGAAGGTGCTGGTGAGCTGTTTTCTTGAACCACTGCAGTCCCTGTAGTGAAGGTATTCCCACAGTGTTGTTAGGTAGGATTCCAGGATTTTGGCTAACAATAATGAAGAATGAATAATATGTAATTATATTGGAAACCTGGGCTTCAAATAATCATGAGGAGCTCACAGTTCAACTGCAGACAATATTATTTTGGCTGTCCAATGATAGCATGGTTTCACTTTAATAACAGTTTATTGACCTGCGTTTGTAACAAAAACAAATTTTGATCTGTTATCTCTGGAGTAACTCAAGGATCTATCCCCGGCGCCTTCCTCTTCCTCATTTGCATGCTTGATGACATGGGGTCAGCTGCCATGTGTGCACAGATGACACTCTTCCATCAGTCTACCTCTCCACTACTTCTCCTGGCCACTACACTGTCTCCAAGCTGTCAGGTTGCTTGTCTGACATCCAGGGCTGAATTTTTGGGGTCCTTCGAAGATGGAAATGGATGCGGGGGTGGGGGGGGGGGGGGTGGTGCCCCGAAAATACCAGCACCAGGTGATGTGTCAATTTCAAGGCGCCGGTTCTGGCGCCAGCAATAATGAGCAGTGCAGGGGTAGGGCGGGACAGGAATCCCACCCTTCCTCCAATTAAGGACAATTAATATAGATTAAGAGCTTGTTAAGAGCTTTTAAGGGGTTGCAGTTCTGATTTTGAAAGAGGCACATGGGTAAGACAAAACAGATCAGTTGGGGGTGGCGGGAGAGTGGGGAACCAGTCATGGCACCCCCAGGGCATCACCCCAGCCCCATAAAAGGGTCAGCGGGAGAAAGGGGTCTCACCTCTTAGTCAGGGAGTGCCCTTGGTGCAGCACAAGTGGTAGGGGGAGTGAGCACTCAGCACCTGGGCTGTGAAGGGGGTCAGCACCGCCCCCCACCATCGCTGGGGCAAAAGAGCAGAGGGCAAGGCTGCCAAGGGCAGTGGGCAGCCACCTGCCCAGAAGGAAAGCTCCAGCTGGCAATGGGGGCACGACTCTCAGATTTTGGGCCCAGTGGTGATGAGGACCAACATCATCTGCAGGAAGTGCGGAGCCCTGAGCATCAGGAGCCATGGAAGAGGAAAGAGGGGCAGAAATGCAACAGAGGCCGGACTGTCAACACAGGATCTACTGCTGAAGTCAGAGCTACCTGGAGATGAATGAGACCCAGTGCTGCAGGAGACCATGACTCTCCAGGCAGAACATCACTAATATCTGTGCCCTCATTGCCGAAGATTTTGCTCCTCACAACTCCTCATGCCCTGCCAGTAGGCATCAGTCACTGTGTCCTTGAATCTCTTCGCTTCTGGCTCCTTCCAAAAATCAGCTGCGGACCTTGGTTGTATCTTGCAAACGACTGCACACCACTGCATCTCACTGGTCACTGATGCCATTGTTACTGGAGCTGGACAGCACATTCATTTGATGACAGTCACCGCCTTGCAGGAACAGAGGGCATTGGGTTTCGAAACCATTGCTGCATTCCCTTCGGTGCAGGGCATCATCGATTGCACACATGTGGCCATCAAGGCACCCTGTGACTGACCAGTAAGATCCATCAACAGGAAGGGCTTACACTCCCTCAACGTCCAACTGGTCTGGAACCACAACAAGAGCATCCTCCATGTGTGCACTCACTTTCCTGCCAGCTGCCATGACTCCTTCATCCTTCACCAGTCTAGGCTGTCTCAAACCTTCACTCCACTCCAAAGTGTGTGGATGTATCCTAAAGGGCAAGGGATATCCCTTGAAGTGATGGCTACTGACCCCTCTACAGGAGCCCCAGTTGGAGGCACAGAGGCAATACAACTAATGCCATCTACTCACTAGGACAACCATTAAGCAGGTCATTGGGGTTCTGAAGATGCGATTCAGGTGCCCTCCAATACTCTCCTGCAAGGGTCTCGATCATAGTGGTAGTCTGCTGCACTCTCCATAACATGGCCCTCCAGAGATGTGTGGACCTTGAAGACACTGAGGCCCTGGAAGGAGGCAGCTCATCAGTGGAGGAGAAGGGGCAGGAGGTAAGAAAGGAAGAGGAAGATGAGAGGGAGGGAGATGACTCTGAACAGAGAGGTGCTCCTGCTGCATGACAAGATGGCCTCCTCCTGCCATCCTCCAGGAACTGGACCTCCTTTCTCTTCCTCTTGGTGCATGGGAAGGCTTTGGTACAGACTGCAGATCTCTCCCAGCAACCAGCAACCTCAGTGGCTGACTTGGAGTGTCTAAATGAGTCCCACACTTCATCTGATCCACCTCCATTCCCACCCACACCTCTAAGTGGACAGGAAACCTGTCGCCATAGCAATTAAGGGATCACCCCCATGAAAATTGGAACTTTAATCAGTTTTCCAACGGAGATGGATTTCTGACCCAAAAACAAAATTAGGGAATGTAGTTAACCTAAGCAAATTCAGGAGGGCAATAAAAGGCTCGTAAATTGGACAGATAAATGTCAAATGAAAAATGGTACAGAGAAATGTGAGATGATGCTTTACAGGGGGAAGAATAAGGAGAGGATATAAACCCGAAATGGTAAAACTTTAAAAGGAATTGAAATGATTCCCCCCTGCTCTCATGCTCACATCTCTGTCCTGGGATTGCTGCAGTGTTCCAGTGAACATCAACGCAAGCTCGAGGAACAGCATCTCATTTACCGATTAGACACACTACAGCTTGCCAGACTGAACATTGAGTTCAATAATTTCAGAGCATGACAGCCCCCCATTTTACTTTCATTTTTAGTTATTTTTTCTTCCTTTTTTTTTAACATTCTTTTTTACATTTTTTACAATCCTTTTTTTTGCATTTATTTCATTTCATCTTTGTTTGTTCAGTTTGCTTACCCACTGTTTTTTTTCAGGTTTGCTCTTGCTGCTGTTCAATATTCAGTGTATTTACACACAATCTGTACTAATGCTTTGTCTTTCAACACACCATTAACATATTGTTTGCCTTTGCTCCATGACCTTTTGGTCAGCTATGTGGCCTGGTCCAATCTAGACCTCCTTTGTTATCTCTTGCTCCACCCCCACCTCACTTGCTTATAACCTGTGACTTTTCTAATATTTGTCAGTTCCGATGAAGGGTCACTGACCCGAAACGTTAACTCTGCTTCTCTTTCCACAGATGCTGCCAGACCTGCTAAGTGATTCCAGCATTTTTTGTTTTTATACCAAACCTTAGGGCCTGCCTTTAACTAATTGAGTCACTGGCCTGGACAAAACAATTAAGTTCAAGCACAATCTTTTGGGAGAGGTTGATGGTCTCAATAAAAACTCTAATGACCACATTAAACGACATAAAACCATTTAATTAATACATTTAAACATTATTGTGAAATTTGTAATTAAGATAAAATTTTGTAACTTAAGCACCTTGGAATGTTTAATTGCATTAAAAGGTGCTATGTATATGTAAGTTGCTGTTTAGTTACACCAGTGTGCTTTGTTGAATGATAATTTTCTTTAATCCACTGACTGGAGATTTGAATTTATATATTTTTTAAAAAGACATTTAAAAACAAAAGTTACAATGATGAGTTTGCTGGCAGCTTAGGATGGTCACCTAATTTACAACATGGCATCCTACACTGCAAGGACTGGGGGGGGGGTGGTGGGGGGGTGGGGAGATGAAATGTCTGCTCATATCCCAGCAAGAACCAAGACTGAGGAAGTTTAAAGGAACTGTTTGTTCTTTTTCTTTTGGCCAGAAGAAATAGTGCTAAATGCTATGTTTGAATCACTGAGTGACTATCATGTGACCCCCCCTCCCCATCTGCGGGTTTAAGCTGGTGTTTTCTCTGCAGCAGAGGAAAAGCAACTGGACTCTGACATGTGCAAACCCAAGTGGGGGTCCCTCTCTCTCTCCATTCCAGCTTGAAAACTTTCAAATCCTGCCTGTTGACTGATCACCTCTGCATACTCCGGCTACAATCAGAAACCCCATTGCAGGAAATCATCTGCATCACAAGAGACCCACCGAACCAGTCATCTACCTCTTCAAACTAAAAACCTCAGGACCACCGAATTCAGCTCGAAACCAGTCGACTCATGAAACACCACAGACTGTATAACTGTTTATTTTCTATGGACTCTAACTCAACCAATCTACCTTTCCCCACTCTGTAACCTATTTTTGGGTAAACCTCTGTTTTGTGTGTGTGTGTGAAAGTTGGTGCATTATTTATTATTTTTATTAGTTTGGTTTATGTACAATAAAGTTAACCTCTTTCTTTGTTAAACTCATGAAAACCTGTCCAATTGGTTCTTGTTATGATTATAGCAAGTATGTAATCAGACAGCTACTGAATTGGCCAGTACATCCACTTTAAGAAAGAATTAAACCTGTTGTGGTCAAACAAGGAGAGGGAAAAAAGGGAAACCCTTCATTCCCTCCTCACTTGACGGTAACAACATTAAAGGGTGCTATGTATATGTAAGTTGCTGTTGTTTATTTTGTTAATTTGAATTTTCAGTTAATGAGAAAAAATGCTGTCAAAAGTTTCTTTCAAATGCATTTTGACTCATTTGATTGGTTTATCAACAAACTGTGATGGTGACATGTTGACATATCTATTTTCCAATATAAAAGCATGTGACAGAAAATAATAAGCCAAAAGACTTGCAGGTTGATAGGTAAATTGGCCATTATAAATTGTCATTAGTATAGGTAGGTGGCAGGGAAATATAGGAACAGGTGGGGATGTTTGGTAGGAATATGAATATGGGATTAGTGTAGGATTAGTATAAATGGGTGGTTGATGTTTGGCACAGACTCGGTGGGCCGAAGGGCCTGTTTCAGTGCTGTATCTCTAATCTAAAAAATATTAATGTATGCAATTAGAGTGCATAATAGGCAAGATTTTTTAATACAATCTAAATACTTTTGACACCTATGTTACACATTACTCTTATAGGTCAATCCTTGCTCTGTACACTGCTATCTGAGTAATTTTCATAACATGCCCCAACAATGAACAGAAAATCCATTGCAAGATTACTTTAACTCATGTCGCCATAGGACCTTCCTTGTTGTTGACAATGACAGAATAACATTACACTAGCCTTAGTTTGGGAACTTAAGTGCCAAACAAATTTATTTGCTACAATAATAAGTAGATAATAGCATAAACATAAAATGACCTGGAATTTGCAGTCGTAATAATGGTGAGGCTGTCAGCACTTGCCGCTATCATTGTATAAAACTGACTAAATTCTGGCGCTCGCACGTGCGCAGTTAAATGCGGAAATCTGGAAATTTCTGTCAATATTACCCTGCTGCTCCACAGGGTTCACTGTTACAGTCTTCGCATATAGAATCAACACAGAATCACTGATTTGACATGAACTTCAACTATGCACTATTCTGCTGTAAAAAAGTAATGAAAATGTTATGCCTTGTTTAATCAGGAGTAACTGAGTTTTTTAATGATATACTAGGCCATAATTACCGCTGAACAACCTCTCTGGCCTTGAAAAACTAATTTTATAAATGTAGAGTCTCATTTCCCTCAGAAAAATAATTAAAAATGCAGATTTTAAAAAAATATTAACTTTTATTGTTTTAAAGTATTTTTATGCTATTTAAGCTTCTCCCTTAAACTCTTGAGGACGAACCATTCTTTATTTTGCTTTCCATACAATGATTTAAATGCGATTTATATTCCCTGATTTTTACTTCCTGCTTTGCTCTTTGTGAGAACTCTTCCATCTGACTGGCTGATCAGCCTGCCTTCTGCCTGCCTTGTTGCTGGATGCCACAGATCACCTGTAGATAGCGGCAAATTAACCTGACAGCAGAAATAAAGAAACTTTCACTCTCGAGCAGGGGTTCTCAACTGGGGGTCCATGGCCCCATAAGGGTCCGCAAAAAGGTTTCATGGGGTCCACCAAAAATACATAGACAAACTATTCCACCTTAATCGCGAAAGCCTCATCTTTCTGACCGACCTGCTGCACATCTCCTAATTTCAGATTTTCAGCAGTGATTCCATTCTGTAATCAGAAATCCATACTGTACCTGCTAGAGGTTATTTTTAAAATTCCCTAGGACTGGATGGTATAACTTACTGTGGGGCCAGCCTCCTCCAAACTTGCTCAATCAGTCAATATTATCTCGCCATTCTCCACGCTGCCTGAACCACACAAGAAGGCTCGAGCACCAGATTCCACACTCCAACTGTCACCACTTCCTCATGTCATAATCTTAAGCTGTTTAGAGCCCAGTTGACACAAGCAAAATTCCGAACGCAACAGACCAGTGGAAGCAAACAAAGACCATGATATGGACAGGGCCTTACTTCATGATTGATATCCAAGGTGGTGCAATGGGAATTTAAGAAATCAGGAATGCGTGATCATACACATATTGTTGCTAATATAGATCGGAATGAGAGAAAAACTTGAGTGGGAAGGAGCGTTGTAATACTCTTTCTCTTTAAATAAAGATTATTGCCCATGTCAGCATGAAAGAGACAAAATGCTGATTTTTTTCAAACAAAATATTGACATTTTTAACATGCTGCGTAAGAGGGCAGATTTGGGTAAGTTTCTGCAGATGTTTGTTTGCACCTGCAAAAGCAACTTGCACTACCAATCCGAACAAAACCTTTTTAAAGTGCTCTCCTTTCTGTTTAATTTTTTTTGTTGAAGAAGCAGCAATTGTCATGCCAACTTGCTCAGCCTTGTGGAGGGTGTCTTCCTCCTTGTCAGGCTACTCCAGTGACAGTAGCGGGGGTGGGGGGGTGAAATTACAGGTATGTTTGAGCTTTTACTATCTCTCATTCACGAGACATTGGGATGAACTTTCCCGCGGGCCTTGGGACCCTGAACATAGAACATTACAGCGCAGTACAGGCCCTTCAGCCCTCGATGTTGCGCCGACCTGTGAAACCATCTGACCTACACTATTCCATTTTCATCCATATGTCTATCCAATGACCACTTAAATGCCCTTAAAGTTGGCGAGTCTACTACTGTTGCAGGCAGGGCGTTCCACGCCCCTACTACTCTCTGTGTAAAGAAACTACCTCTGACATCTGTCCTATATCTATCACCCCTCAACTTAAAGCTATGTCCCCTCGTGTTTGCCATCACCATCCGAGGAAAAAGGCTCTCACTATCCACCCTGTCCAACCCTCTGATTATCTTATATGTCTCTATTAAGTCACCTCTTCTCCTCCTCCTCTCTAACGAAAACAACCTCAAGTCCCTCAGCCTTTCCTTGTAAGACCTTCCCTCCATACCAGGCAACATCCTAGTAAATCTCCTCTGCACCTTTTCCAAAGCTTCCACATCCTTCCTATAATGCGGTGACCAGAACTGCACGCAATACTCCAGGTGCGGCCGCACCAGAGTTCTGTACAGCTGCAGCATGACCTCGTGGCTCCGAAACTCGATCCCCCTACTAATAAAAGCTAACACACCATATGCCTTCTTAACAGCTCTATTAACCTGGGTGGCAACTTTCAGGGATTTATGTACCTGGACACCAAGATCTCTCTGCTCATCTACACTACCAAGGATCTTCCCATTAGCCCAGTATTCTGCAATCCTGTTACTCCTTCCGAAGTGAATCACCTCACACTTTTCCGCATTAAACTCCATTTGCCATCTCTCAGCCCAGCTCTGCAGCCTATCTATGTCCCTCTGTAACCTACAACATCCTTCGGCACTATCCACAACTCCACCGACCTTCGTGTCATCCGCAAATTTACTAACCCACCCTTCTACACCCTCATCCAGGTCATTTATAAAAATGACAAACAGCAGTGGCCCCAAAACAGATCCTTGCGGTACACCACTAGAAACTATACTCCAAGATGAACATTTACCATCAACCACCACCCTCTGTCTTCTTTCAGCTAGCCAATTTCTGATCCAAAGCACTAATTCACCTTCAATCCCATACTTCTGTATTTTCTGCAATAGCCTACTGTGGGGAACTTTATCAAACGCCTGAGGTTGGGAACATATGTGGATCCCAAGCCCATGTATGGTTTCAGCACGCCACTTCAGGAAGCAACTTTATATGAGGCGGCCTCCTAATTGGCTGCTTCCGTGTTCACTGTCCAATTAAGGATGGCGGCGGACCAGAGAAGTGGGAAGTTCAATAGGAAGGCCTGCAACAATTGCCAGACCAGGAGAGGTGAGCACTGCTGGAGAAAAAGGAGACCTAGGGGTCATAGCAAAATGAAAGCACTCACGAAGGCCTCCCTCGTCAGTGGTGATAATGATGCCAAAGAACTGTGAGGGACCTCAGGGTAATGTGTTGTCCCCTCCAGAAGAGTGCCTGAATCTGCTCCTGGGCCCCTGTGATTCCCTGACACTGCCAATTAATTCAGCCATCCATGTTCCACCGACCTCCTGGCAAGAGGCTGCCTCTGCAGCGTTACCGAGTTCCCGACACAGTGGGGGACTCATGTGACACCAGGAAAGTTGCAGTACGAGGAGAAAATGGCCCTTGACTGGGGCCTTAATTGGCTTTGTTTCCTGCCCACCTCTGTGGAGCGGGCTGCTGATTCCCATGGCAGCCTGCAGCTGGGAAAGTCGCCTGGAAGTGGGACAGAATTGAGGAGCCATCCTGACGGGGCTTCCTGCTACTTTCCTGGCCTCACTGCCTCCAAACACAACTTCAAGGGGCTGGTAAAATTCAGCCCATTAACTTTGACTTAATCAAACCACAGCTGGAACAGGGTTGTGCAGCTAAATGGCCCACTTCTGTCCCAATGGTAGTGCATTTTTCTGGTCTATGTAACAAATGTAATATTTTCCAGAAATCACACCTGTGGGTTACAAACTACTTTGGTGAGAATACTGAAGCTAAAATGCCACGCTCTTTCCCACCAAAGCTATCAGAAAAGCTCAGTTACATTTCAACAGACAGCTTCCTCAGAATTCAGTGAAATGTTGCTGGAGACATTTTGGTGTGAATGCTCTAATGAATACAGCACTGCTTCTTGTGCAGCACTGAAAACGTTGGACCCAATTAGCACAACCTATTTATGTGAAGCTGGATTTTCAGCAGTGACATCAATGAAAACAAAGTACCAAACCAGTATGAACATTGACCATGACATGCCCGCATGCTTGTCGAAGATACCTCCACGCTTTGACAGAATTGTTGCTCAGCACCAGCGACAAGTTTCACATTAATTAAGTAAAATAAAAATAATAACACATATATGGTTCATTCTATAATTTTTGTACAGAAAAAATATTTGTGTTGTATTACAGGGGATCCACAACATTTTTATAACTCTGGAAGGGGCCTCAGAGGGAAAAAGTTGAGAACCTCTGCTCTAGAGCCTGCTAAATCTTCGTGGGCAGCTGTTTTGAACGTCAGCAGCAAGTACCTCCCCTTTGCTGCTGACCGCAAAATCCAGGCCAACCATGTATTTACAGTAGGAGTTCAGTTTTGCAGTATCCTCATATAGTAGAAAATAACAGATAGTTTATGACATTGATTTTTTAAAATGTTTTTAAGTGTAGATATGGAAAAACTGTTCCCATTGGTGCAGGGCTCAAGAACAGGAAGGCACTGATTAAAGGTAATTGGCAAAAAAAGCAGTGGTGATGTGAGGAAAACTTTTTCACGCAGTGAGTGGTTAGGATCTGGAATGCACTACCTGAGAGTGTGGTGGAGGCAGGTTCAATCGAGGCCTTCAAGAGGGAATTGGATTGTTATCTGAAAAGGAAGAATGTGCAGGGCTACGGGGAGAAGGCCAGGGAGTGGCACTCGGTAAACTGCTCTTTTGGAGAGCCAGCGGAGACACGATGGGCTGAATGGCCTCCTTCCATGCTGTAACAATTCTGTAACTCTGTGAAGAAAATCTATTCCTTACCAACTACTGAAACTACTGGAGTTCCGAAGAAGGGTCACTGACCCGAAACGTTAACTCTGCTTCTCTTTCCACAGATGCTGCCAGACCTGCTGAGTGATTCCAGCATTTCTTGTTTTTGTTTCAGATTTCCAGCATCCGCAGTATTTTGCTTTTATTAAACTACTGAATCTATCTGGCTTATCATGATCGTTTGACGAAGTTCTAGTCTGATAACTCTTTTCCAAAGTGCCAGATAAACACAAATGTGGCAGAATAATGTGGGTAGTGAAGGGGCTGCCCATTATACATCCCACCCAATATATTTTCCTAAGTTCCGAAGAAGGGTCACTGACCCGAAACGTTAACTCTGTTTCTCTTTCCACAGATGCTGCCAGACCTGCAGAGTGATTCCAGCATTTCTTGTTTTTGTTTCAGATTTCCAGCATCCGCAGTATTTTGCTTTTAATATATTTTCCTGTTGACTTACTTTTTAAATTCTTATTAGCATATTGACTCAGTTGTTCATTCCCTCACACAGAGTCATAGGATCATAGGAAATAGAAGCAGGAGTAGGCCTGCTCCGCCATTCAAATAGATCATGACTGATCATCTACCTCTACGCCATTTATCCCTACTATCCCCATCCCTTGATCTTGTTCGTATTCAAAAATCTATCCATTTCTGTCTTGAACATGCTCAATGATTGAGCTTCCACAGCTCTCTGCGGTAGAGAATTCCACAGATTCACCACCCTCTGAGTAAAGAAATTCCTCCTCATCTTAGTCTTAAATGGCCTGCCTCTTATTCTGAGACTGTGTCCCCTGGTTCTAGACTCACCAGCCAGAGGAAATACCCTATCCACATCTACCCTGTTACAGCCGATAAGAATTTTGTAAGTTTCAATGAGATCACCTCTCATTCTTTGAAACGCTAGAGAATACAGGCCCAGTTTCTGCAATCTATCCTCATAAGACAATCCCGCCATCCCAGAGTTTAGTCTGGTGAACCTCCGTTGCAGTCCCTCTATGGCAAGTATATCCTTCCTGAGATAAGGAGACCAAAACTGTACACAACACTCCATGTGTGGTCTCACCTATGCTTATACAATTGAAGCAATACATCTTTACTCTTGTACTCAAATCCCCTTGCAATGAAGGCCAACATAGCATTTGCCTTCTTAATTGCTTGCTGCACCTGCAGACTGGAACAGAGAAGGCTGAGGGGAGATCTGATTGAAATGTACAAAATTTTGAGGGGCCTGGATAGAGTGGAGGTGAAGGACCTACTTACCTTACTAACTTTTAGTGACTCATGAACAAGGACACCCAGGTCTCTTAGGACATCAACACTTCTCAACCTCTCATCATTTAAGAAATACTCAGCCTTTTTGTTTTTTCTACCAAAGTGAATCACCTCACACTTATTCACTTTATATTCCATCTGCCATGTTCTTGACCATTCATTTAGCCTGTCCAAATCCCCTTGCAGCTTCCTTGCATCCTCCTTACAACTTACATTCCCTCCTAGTTTTGTGTCATCCAATAATTTGGAAATATTACAATTGGTCCCCATATCAAAGTCATTTATATAGATTGTACACCACTAGTAACATCCTGTCACCCTGAGAATGTCCCATTTATTCCTACTCTCTGCTGTCGCGTATGTGCATTTGTCCTTGTTGAATGTCAAATTGTGTTGGGCGAGTCAAGCGAGCACCGCGGATAACTGCTGATTGTATTCTGCTTTGTCCCTTCCATCGACAACGGCGTCATCGAGAAGGTTCAGCATTCCCTCAATGTCTGACAAGACCGAAGAGACAATCTTCTGGAATCCACTAAGTGCTGAACTTAGTACATTGGGCATTCTGCAGTACTGAAACACGCCGTCGTGTGTAACAAAGGCTGTGAAATGTCAGCTTCCTTCCATTAGTGGTATTTGAAGATAGCTCCATCACATGTCGAGCTTTACGAAGACTGTGGAGTCATGAAATGGTGCCGAAGAGAGTGGGTACTTGTCCAGAATCATTGCTTTGTTGTTCAACTTAAGGTCAAAGCATAGCCTAAGTTCTCCATTTTTGCCTCGCACAATGACTAGCTACAATATCCATGAGGATGAGTTGATTTGCTCAATGATACCGTCTGCTTCCAGTTGTTTCAGCTCCTGTGACACTTAGGCGCAGTTTGCGAATGGCAACCATCTCAAATTTTGCAAAATAGCAGAATTGACATGTCGATACAAGGAGCATGACAGTACTCCTTAATCACCCAATATGGTGAGTAAAGAAGGATACTAATGTAGTCTGTATCATTGATCACATTAATGTGTGCTCCTGTGGGGTCTGCAAGATTGAAGCCAAGCTTATTGAACAGTCTATCCCGAAAAGGCTCCTGAACTTGTCTAGGTTGACATTTTTGTAGCGCACTCGAACTGATTGTTCCAAAGACTGGGACAATCGAGTCATCGTAAGCTTATAGAATGTCTGTTGCAGGAGTGAAAGAAAATTGCAAAAGATAACAACTACAAAGGTCTGTCGCTCAATATGGATAATATTGTACCCACAATGAAGAGGGACACTGAAATGCCCATGATCATGACTGTGCAATCCTTGAAGTGAAGCCCCCCACCCCCTGCCACCCCCAGCATCGTAGAAGGGACCGGGCGCTTCACTGTCCACCATAGTATGCATATACTGTATTTTGCTCTCAGGAATAGACTCCTTCATGTGTCGAACTGATGAAGTCTTCTTTTTCAATAACTGACACACCTTTGCAAAGTGATTCATTTTTGAGCAGAAGTTGCACTTTTTCCCTCATGCTGGGCATGCAGTTTTGAATCCATGGGTACCCCCACAATTTAGGGATGTTTTTGAGGGTGCTTGGCCATGATAAGGTAAGTGATGAGCCTGCTGGGGTCTCTTTGGCTGTAACCCTTGCACTTGAGCTGATTGGACAAGCTTTGTCTGCGACCCTGAGCCTGCTGACTGACAGCATAGTGAGCAGTCTTAGAAAGAGCACAGAACAATCAAAAATTGAGCAATCAAACACAACACTATACATCCGAATTTTACGGTGCCTGGTTCTTCTGATTGTGACAGTAATTTGTAGAATTCCAGGTAAAATATTCCACACTTTTGAACTCATGAATTGGTATTATTTCTATAAAACATTTACCAATGTGCAATTTCATCTGTATCCCAGAATGGCATCCTTTAAAAGAACATTTAGTATTATTTGAAGGGGGGAAATATCTTCATGAAAAAATATTACCTGCATGCTTCTAAAACAAAACTACCAACAAAAAAATTGAAACATGGAATTTTCCCCCCCCAAAAATTAAAGTTTGCCAAATATTTTTTGTTTTAAGAAGAGGAGGAAATCTTTTTAAATGTAGGGTCAAGCTGTTTCCTTTGTTAGAAGGTCAGTTAGACCTCATATAAGTGAGCATTTGAGAATGTTACTGCCGTGAACTGACAGTGATTGCTAAAATTACCATTTCCATCTGTTACGATTCTATATCTCATTGTCTTTCCCTTTTGCTATAATAGTCAGAAGAGGCTTTCAACAGACCTTCTTCCTGCAGATGGCTGACTGGATAAAGGCCAGCTGCTAACTGCACTGAGATTAGAAGGCAGCTTTGAACTCCCCTGAAGTTCAGATTAGTTCTGGAGGTTAGTTCCGGAGTCAGGCTAATTACTTTTGTGGTAAACGTATTCCATCCACTGTTCCAAAACAACAATGCAATAAGCCTGAACAATTGTAATTGTTCTCAAGGTGCTCAATAAAAGCTTTAGTAAAAGAGGTGAAAAAAAATAAACATTAAATGCAACCTGAAAAACAGAATTTCCAAGCTACTATTGAACTGAATTAAATCTGCTTTCTGTTAATTCATTTCCCTCCCTTGCTGTGATTTGTTTTATTTTTTCCCTCTCTTCAGTTTCTCTAGGACACACATCAGACATCTGAGGATGCAGACAGTCACTCTGCTCCTACACACTGCCAATGCCGCACGATGGGGACAATTTCAACTCCATTTGCTTAGCAGAAAACCCAGGTTACTTACCCAGCTTGGAGCTGCCAGAAGCTGGTGATTGCTGATTTAAACCTGCTTTACTGAGCACGCGACAAGGTCACCTGCCCATAGCCAGTAGGGTCCTTCTTTACAACCGCATGAAACACAATCAGGACCAGGCTGCAATTTTATCTTGGCGGTCTGAGCAGGAAGCCAGTGGTTTTCCCAGCAGGTGAAGACAAGAGGAGAAAAGGCCAAACGAAGCCCAAACAGCTATGCTCTTTTATTTTCCCTATGGGACCAGGAGGAGCAGGAGCTCTGCTTCCAGAACCCACAAGGAAAACTTAGATTCCCCCTGACTTGGACATAGCTTCGCCCGATTGCAAAACCCCAGTGGACTATCCCAGCAGCCGATCCCAGCACCTACCAACAGTTAGAGGATAGCCTCCAGAGTGGGTGAGTTGTCAGCCTGCAGGATTTGAATGTGGCCCAGGAGTTTCTAACTCACTTTGCTGCCCAACTGCCCAAAACTGGCCTGGAGTTAAAAGCGGCCATTTATTTCCATGTTTTCTCATCCTCCTTCACTCCTGTTATTAAAGCTTCCCAGGTTTAGTTTTATCATAAAATTCTCCCTTCTGTTGTTAAAAGGATACTGTTATGACCAGGTGAGAAAGTGGTCTAGGGGTTCCCCTCTCAGCCTTTGCCTTGTTTAACCGTAACAGGGTTTAATTTGAAACACACCGTGTTTTTAGCACCCCCTCAGTGAATCCTTGTTCACTGCTTTCCAACTGCAAGGTAAAGAAATCAAATCAGACAGGTTTTCTTAGATTTAAACAAGAAAGGTGGATGTTTATTAATCTTAAACTCTAATTCGGTTAACGACGCCAAATATTTTTTTTATTCATTCATGGGATGTAGCTGTCACTGGCCAGGTCAGCATTTATTGCCCATCCCTAATTGCCCTTGAGAAGGTAGTGGTGAGCTGCCTTCTTGAACCACTGCAGTCCATTTGGGGTAGGTATACCCACAGTGCTGTTAGGAAGGGATTTCCAGGATTTTGACCCAGCGACAGTGAAGGAACAGCGATATAGTTCCAAGTCAGGATGGTGTGTGATTTGGAGGGGAACTTGCAGGTGGTGGTGTTCCCATGTATTTGCTGCCCTTGTCCTTCTAGTTGGTAGAGGTCGCGGGTTTGAAAGGTGCTGTCTAAGGAGCCTTGGTGCATTGCTGCAGTGCATCTTGTAGATGGTACACACTGCTGCCACTGTGCGACGGTGGTGGAGGGGGTGAATGTTTGTAGATGGTGTGCCAATCAAGCGGGCTGCTTTGTCCTGGATGGTGTGGAGTGTCTTGAGTGTTGTTGGAGCTGCACCCATCCAGGCAAGTGGAGAGTATTCCATCACACTCCTGACTTGTGCCTTGTAGATGGTGGACAGGCTTTGGGGAGTCAGGAGGTGAGTTACTTGCCTCAGGATTTCTAGCCTCTGACCTGCTCTTGTAGCCATGGTATTTATACGGCTATTCTGAGACTGAGCAGAATTTAGAAGATTGTAGACAGAAAGATGCAAAATAATGTGCTTTGTACAGACACAGCAATGTGCTATGCAAATGCACTGCCCCATGAGCCTTAATATATTATTACACTTATGCCAGGATTCACATATTTATAATTTTTTTTTAAGATAGTTCAGAAAATATTCATGGATCTCCTTACCTGTGAATTTCTGATATGTTAATTTCTTTAGATGTCGTCGATATCAGTTTAAAATTGATTTAAATGGTTATTTTTTTATTCTTTCATGGGATGTGGGCATCACTGGCAAGGCCAGCATATGCTGCCAATCCCTAATTGCCCTTGACAACTGAGTGGCTTGCTAGAACATTTCAGAGGGCAATTTAAGAGTCAACCACATTGCTGTGGGTTTGGAGTCACATGTAGGCCAAACCAGGTAAGGATAGCAGATTTCCTTCCCGAAAGGACATAAGTGAACCAGATGAGTTTTTATAACAATGAATGATACTGCCATGAAACTATCACTGAGACTAGCTTTCAATTCCAGGTTTTTATTAATTAATTGAATGTAAATTGTCGTTTGGTAGTACAGAACAAACAAGAACAAAGAACAAAGAACAGTACAGCACAGGAACAGGCCATTCGGCCCTCGAAGCCTGCGCCGATCTTGATGCCTGCCTAAACTAAAACCTTCTGCACTTCCGGGGACCATATCCCTCTATTCCCATCCTATTTATGTATTTGTCAAGATGCCTCTTAAAAGTCGCTATCGTACCTGCTTCCACCACCTCCCCCGGCAGCAAGTTCCAGGCACTCACCACCCTCTGTGGAAAGAACTTGCCTCGCACATCCCCTCTAAACTTTGCCCCTCTCACCTTAAACCGATGTCCCCTCGTAACTGACTCTTCCACCCTGGGAAAAAGCTTCTGACCATCCATTCTGTCCATGCCACTCATAACTTTGTAAACCTCTATAATGTCGCCCCTCCACCTCCGTCGTTCCAGTGAAAACAATCCGAGTTTATCCAACCTCTCCTCATAGCTAATGCCCTCCAGACCAGGCAACATCCTGGTAAACCTCTTCTGTACCCTCTCCAAAGCCTCCACGACCTTCTGGTAGTGTGGCGACCAGAATTGCACGCAATATTCTAAGTGTGGCCTGACTAAAGTTCTGTACAGCTGCAGCATGACTTGCCAATTTTTATACTCTATGCCCCGACCGATGAAGGCAAGCATGCCGTATGCCTTCTTGACTACCTTATCCACCTGCATTGCCACTTTCAGTGACCTGTGGACCTGTACGCCCAGATTTCTCTGCCTGTCAATACTCCGAAGGGTTCTGCCATTTACTGTATACTTCCCACCTGCATTAGACATTCCAAAATGCATTACCTCACATTTGTCTGGATTAAACTCCATCTGCCATTTCTCCGCCCAAGTCTCCAACCGATCTATATCCTGCTGTATCCTCTGACAATCCTCATCACTATCCGCAACTCCACCAACCTTTGTGTCGTCCGCAAACTTACTAATCAGACCAGCTACATTTTCCTCCAAATCATTTATATATACTACAAACAGCAAAGGTCCCAGCACTGATCCCTGCGGAACACCACTAGTCACATCCCTCCATTCAGAACAGCACCCTTCCACTGCTACCCTCTGTCTTCTATGACCGAGCCAGTTCTGTATCCATCTTCCCAGCTCACCTCTGATCCCGTGTGACTTCACCTTTTGTACCAGTCTGCCATGAGGGACCTCGTCAAATGCTTTACTGAGTCCATATAGATAACATCCACTGTCCTTCCTTCATCAATCATCTTTGTCACTTCCTCAAAAAACTCAATCAAATTAGTAAGACACGACCTCCCCTTCACAAAACCATGATGCCTCTCGCTAATAAGTTTGTTTGTTTCCAAATGGGAGTAAACCCTGTCCCGAAGAATCCTCTCTAATAATTTCCCTACCACTGACGTAAGGCTCACCGGCCTATAATTTCCTGGATTATCCTTGCTACCCTTCTTAAACAAAGGAACAACATTGGCTATTCTCCAGTCCTCTGGGACCTCACCTGTAGCCAATGAGGATGCAAAGATTTCTGTCAAGGCCCCAGCAATTTCTTCCCTTGCCTCCCTCAGTATTCTGGGGTAGATCCCATCAGGCCCTGGGGACTTATCTACCTTAATGCTTTGCAAGACACCCAACACCTCCTCTTTTTTGATAATGAGATGACTGAGACTATCTACACTCCCTTCCCTAGTCTCATCATCCACCAAGTCCTTCTCCTTGGTGAATACTGATGCAAAGTACTCATTTAGTAACTTGCCCATTTCCTCTGGCTCCGCACATAGATTCCCTTCTCTGTCCTTGAGTGGGCCAACCCTTTCCCTAGTTACCCTCTTGCTCTTTATATACGTATAAAAAGCCTTGGGATTTTCCTTAATCCTGTTTGCCAATGACTTTTCATGACCCCTTTTAGCCTTCCTGACTCCTTGTTTAATTTCCTTCCTACTGTCTTTATATTCCTCAAGGGATTCGTCTGTTCCTAGCTTTCCAGCCTTTACGAATGCTTCCTTTTTCTTTTTGACCAGAACTTGAGTATTACTGAAAATAGAGACATGTTGTCAAAGTTTGTTGTCTTGCACTCATCAGGACACTCCGCAAGAATACCAATGTAAGGGGAGGCAACAACTTTTTCTGTATGAGAAGAGAGTGCAGATTGGTTGGCAAGTGAACTCTGATTGGTAGAGGCATTGCCATGGAGAATGCACCAGTTTATGGGGACTGACAGTTAACTGTCAAGCTTTGTTTGAAATTTAAATCAGACAGCTTGACTCTGATTGGTCAAAGCATTACCCTGAGGAATGAACCAGCGAATTGCTGTCACTTATTTTGTTTAGCTGAAACAGGTGCAATGTGCGTACATGTTCTTTCTGTCTGCCAAGAACAGGGCCTTGTGTACTAATATATGTAACTTTGAGCACGTGCAAATGCGCCACACTGCGAGTCTTACTGACAAACTTAAATCGGTTGTCAGTGTAATTCTTAGCACACTGAGGATTATTTATCAAATGTTGTCCAATCACAGACTCTCATCTAATATTGGACACTGTGTTTTGAGTTTTGCAAGCACAGGCTGGTTGGGTACGGCCTGTACCTTGCCCGTTGCGAACAGCGAAAGCGACATGTTTTTATGCTGCCGTGGTGGGATTTGAATCAGTGTTCCCAGGGCATTACCCCAGGCCTCTGGATTACTTTTAACAATGGAAGAGAGAATTTTACGATAAAACTAAACCTGGGAAGCTTTAACACTAACTTAACAGACATAAAATCTTACTTCTGTTGAACGAAGCTATTTCAGAGGTCAATATGGGTTCAAATTGTGTGGCAGAGAGATCAAGTTGGGCAGAGAGGCTATGGATAGTGGGATAGAATCCTGGCATGCAGATGTAAAGACAAGGAAGGGGAGATTTGGTTTGGGCAAAGCTGAAAGCCTGAGTGGGCCAAGACTTGGCTGCAAGGGAGGAAAAAAAGGCAAAGAAGCTAAAACTATATTTTTTTAAATGGTAGATTAAAAATTCATCCCCAGCTTATACACCCTACTGAGACAGCGGCGCTTGAGATGGCTTGGCCATGTGAGCCGCATGGAAGATGGCAGGATCCCCAAGGACACATTGTACAGCGAGCTAGTCACTGGTATCAGACCCACCGGCCGTCCATGTCTCCGCTTTAAAAACATCTGCAAACGCGACATGAAGTCCTGTGACATTGATCACAAGTTGTGGGAGTCAGTTGCCAGTGATCGCCAGAGCTGGCGGGCAGCCATAAAGGCGGGGCTAAAGTGTGGCGAATCGAAGAGACTTAGCAGTTGGCAGGAAAAAAGACAGAAGCGCAAGGGGAGAGCCAGCTGCGAAACAGCCCTGACAACCAATTTTATCTGCAGCGCCTGTGGAAGAGACTGTCACGCTAGAATTGGCCTTTATAGCCACTGCAGGCGCTGCTCCACGAACCACTGATCACCTCCAGACACTTACCCATTGTCTCCCGAGACAAGGAGGCCAAAGAAGAAGAAGATTAAAAATAGAAGAATTTTTAAAAATGAGATAAATAATGAAAAAGAAAAGCATTCAAATTGGTAAATTAGGCAAAGATTAACATTTTAAAATGGGTGCTTTATTTTATCTTGATTTATGACTTACATGGACCAATTAGTAATTATTAGACATGATTGGACACAGTCACAAAGTTACGATGTATCAAATCTATCAAGGATTAAAGAGTATTTCTAATGTAGCTGGCGTTATTCCTGTATTTGAACTTTAAAGAATGCCTATTACCATGTATTATCTTCTCCTGTTCTTTTCAGATCACTCCAACTCACACACCACTCCCTGCCTGAGTATATGGGCAAATAATCTGCACCTTTGCCTCTACAAGTGTTGTTTTGCATCTAGTTACTAGGAGATGTGTGAAAGCAATGCGGGTTGACGCAAGTGGTTTTCTGACGTGATGCAGTGTATTGTTTAAAGACCAGAAGTGCTTCTGGGTTTAATTTTACTGATGAATGCAGGTAAATATTTTAGTTTCTATATCGTGAAAGTTGAAAACCTCAGAAAGTCTTTTAAAAAATCCCCTTTACGAAAGGGTTGCCAACCCTCCAGGATTGTCCTGAGGTCTCCAGGATTCGAAGATTAATCTGAAGGACACAGCTGCAAGCAAGCCAGAAGAAAAATCAAACTGGCATTAAACAAAATTGAGTTTTCTAAATTGTCTTTTCTTTTTCATTTATTAGTTATAAAAATAATGGAAATGTGGATAAAAAGCGACTTCATTAACAGTCAAGATTAATCCAATTCAGTCTGTTCCCTTTCCAATTAATGTGAAAAGCCAGTACCCCTGGAGGACGAATGGCAAGAGAGTGGGGGTGGGCTGGTTTGAGGTGGGAGGTCATGTCATACATGATACTTCCAGGAATACACCCAGAGTTGGCAATCCTACTTCACCATCACTACCATAACAGGAAAGGGTCAATTTCCTGTGGCTGCACCTTGATGTGAAATCTTACTTGTAGGGAGCATGATCAGAGAATCTGGTGTGGTTATCACATTCAATTGGAATGTTCTCAGTTTTCTGCTGATTAACTGTAATCACTGTAAAATCATAAGCACTGTGAATCAGACATGCTGACCTACACCTCTGATGCTTCCATTGAGTGAGGTACCATGATGGGAGCACTACCATTCAAAATTCACTGTTGTAAATTTATCTTTCGGTTAAAAATGTAATAATAAAAACCTGAGCACGGTTACAAGGCAGTAATTTCATTGATATCATAAAACATTGCAGATGGACTTGTGCAGTTTAAAACCATCATCTGAACCCATCAATGGGATCACAGGGTTGAATCCATTCCAAAAACTGTATTCATAAAGTTTAATTTTGGGTCCTTTGCTTGCTAACAGTACCTCTCACTGCAGATGTAATCAATGCACTCTGTGTCCATGCTATTGAGATGTGACAGAGGCCAGGAACTTCCTTGGAGCTGTTCCCACCCTGTCAATGTTAGTTCCCTGATTGAGGTATGGAGGAAACCAAATTTTTACAGATAAACCAGGTTTCCACCATACTTCCAGGGAAGTAACATTGGAGGAGTGCGAGCAGCTCTGAGGAATTTGACAACCAAGGTCTCCAGTAAGGGATGAATAATCATTGTAAATGTCAAAAATTAACAGCCAATTATCATTAGTTACACTGTGCATGATGTTGCCATTGTATCACCAATTATCACAGAATCACAGAATAATACAGTACAGAAGAGGCCCTTCGGCCCATCGAGTCTGCACCGATGCATGAAAGACACCTGACCTGTCTACCTAATCCCATTTGCCAGCACTTGGCCCATAGCCTTGAATGTTATGACGTGCCAAGTGCTCATCCAGGTACTTTTTAAAGGATGTGAGGCAACCCGCCTCGACCACCCTCCCAGGCAGGGCATTCCAGACCGTCACCACCCTCTGGGTAAAAAAGTTCTTCCTCAAATCCCCCTTAAACCTCCCACCCCTCACCTTAAACTTGTGACCCCTCGTAACTGACCCTTCAACTAAGGGGAACAACAGCTGCTCCCTATCCACCCTGTCCATGCCCCTCATAATCTTGTACACCTCGATCAGGTCACCCCTCAGTCTTCTCTGCTCCAGCGAAAACAACCCAAGCCTATCCAACCTCTCTTCATAGCTTAAATGTTCCATCCCAGACAACATCCTGGTGAATCGCCTCTGCACCCCCTCCAATGCAATCACATCCTTCCTATAATGTGGCGACCAGAATTGCACACAGTACTCCAGCTGTGGCCTTACCAAAGTTCTGTACAACTCCAACATGACCTCCCTGCTTTTGTAATCTATGCCTCGATTGATAAAGGCAAGTGTCCCACATGCCTTTTTCACCACCCTATTAACCTGCCCTTCTGCCTTCAGAGATCTATGGACAAACACGCCAAGGTCCCTTTGTTCCTCGGAACTTCCCAGTGTCAGGTCATTCATTGAATACTTCCGTGTCACATTACTCCTTCCAAAGTATATCACCTCACACTTTTCAACGGTAAATTCCATCTGCCACTTTTCTGCCCATTTGACCATCCCGTCTCTATCTTCCTGTAACCTAAGACACTCCACCTCACTGTTAACCACTCGGCCAATCTTTGTGTCATCCGCGAACTTACTGATCCTACCCCCCACATAGTCATCTAGTCATCTATGTTGTTTATATAAATGACAAACAATAGGGGACCCAGCACAGATCCCTGTGATACGCCACTGGACACTGCCTTCCAGTCACTAAAACAGCTGTCTGTCATCACTCTCTGTCTCCTACAGCTAAGCCAATTTTGAATCCACCTTAACAAGCTACCTTGTATCCTATGTGCATTTGCTTTCTTGATAAGTCTCCCATATGGGACCTTGTCAAAGGCTTTGCTGAAATCCATGTAAACTACCCTCATCTACACACCTGGTCACATGCTCAAAAAATTCAATCAAATTTGTTAGGCATGACCTCCCTCTGACAAAGCCATGCTGACTATTCCTAATCAAATTTTGCCTCTCCAAGTGGAGATAGATTCTCTCCTTCAGAGGAGATTCTCTCCAATAGTTTCCCTACCACTGACGTGAGACTCACTGGTCTATAGTTCCCTGACTTATCTCTACAACCTTTCTTAAATAGTGGGACCACATTAGCTGTTCTCCAGTCCTCTGGCACCTCCCCCGTGACCAGAGAGGAATTAAAAATGATCTCCTTACTATTAAAATAAAAATGTCAAATAAATCTCTACTTTGTAGTAGATATAGTTTGGATGGCTACAACAATGCCATCAGTAATGCCCTGGACAGGAGAGCCTGTATTGTAGAAAAAAAGTTCTTCTCACTCCGGTGTTAAAAACAAGATGTTGTTGTGACCGCTTCATACAACCGTGGATTAAGTGATACAAATAATGACCCCTGTGGTAGCTTGGATGAGTCTGAAGCATGAAAGTTCAGGCTGTGGCAAACATGACTAGTGCCATCTTATGGTGCAGGTGGTTTGCAAACCAGGTTCCAGCAGCAGGTAGCACGACTCTGGCTGGTATTTTGTGGGGCTCCCTGAAGGGGGTGTCAGAGGTGGCAGGGCATGGAGTATCGCAACAGGTGGCGGGGTGGGCAGTGGTGCAGAGGGCCTGTTGCCTCCCTGTTGCCCAGCAATCTTCCCGGGGGCAGGATAGGTCAACAATTGAGGCACTTAAGTTTTTTGTTTGTTTGTGGGATGTGGGTGTCGCTGGATAGGGCAGCATTTGTTGCCCATCCCTAATTGCCCTTGAATTGAGTGGCTTGCTAGGCCATTCAGAAAGCATTTAAGGGTCCAACCATATTGCTGTGAGTCTGGAGTCATATGTAGGACAGACCAGGTACGGGCAGCAGATTTCCTTCCCTAAAGGGCATTAGTGAACCAGATGGGTTTTTACAACAAATGACAATGGTCACCATTACACTAGCTTTTAATTCCAGATTTATTAATTGAATTCAAATGTCACCATCTGCTGTGGTAGGATTCAAACCAATGTCCCCAGGGCATTACGCCTGGGCTCTGGATTACTAGTGATATTACCACTTGGCCACCACCTCCCCAATCTTGGCCTATTAACGGCCAATTAAGGGCCTCTTCCCGCCGCACTGGGATCTTACCAGCGATTGGGGGCCTCCACTGTGTGGGGAGGACACCTTGTAAAATGAGGCACCCTCCCTGCAGGCTTAAGTGGGTGGTCCCTCCTTCAAGGGCAATTTGTGGCCCATGGAGGACCCCCCCCCCCCAATCAAGAACAACTTTACCCCCCGGAACCCCCCTCCCCCTGGAATGAATGACCACCCTCTCACCGGGGCCTTCTGGACTGGCCCCGGCAACCCTGTCTCACCTATCACTGTTCCAGGGTTCCAGCGCTGGGCCTGGGTCTGAGGCCTCTGCAGTACCAGTAGTGGCCATCGCTTCCAGTGGCACTGCTGAGCTGCTGGCCCTCTGATTAGCCAGCAGCACTTAGAGGCAGGATACCCATCCCTTTAAAGACTTTAAAGGGACGGGGATCTTGCATTCTGAAACTTTGATTTAAAAAGACCAGAGGATCACTCTGGGCTCCAGGGGTTGGTGGTGGAGCACGAAAAGGCAGAGGCGGGGTTCCGCCCGCCTTTTCAGCCTGGTGCCAGGAGCCCCACCTCCAGCACCAAATCCAGCCCTCTATGTCACTGCATTTTTAATTTTTTTATAAGCTTGGTTTTTTTTTGAAGGTTTTGTCCCAAAACTTGGCAGCAAAGTTTATCTTTGCAACAATTACAATTCTTAATTTGGGAACTCCAATGGGCATTTTTTTCCCTCTTTGGAGCAGAAAGGAAAGGATAAAGGAGAGACACAAGGCAGCTTTGATTGCCCAGAGGTGCAATGCCTGCATCCACCTTTATCCATGCAGCTGTGACTGGAAATTCAGCCACGCATTCTTGAGAATATCCGAGAACAACTGCCTTTGCAGGCTCTACTGCAGCAGAAAGAAAGGTTTCAAAACCCAAAAGATCCATTTCCACATATGCTCCAAAAAATCTGGTTCACCTTTAAAGATGGACATCATGGCAGCCAAGAAATGCCTGATTGCCTGTTTTTATATACATAGAATTATGTCGAATATAAAGCACAGAAATAAGCCGTTCAGCCCAACCAGCCCATGCCAGTATTGATGTTGCACTTGAGACTCCTCCTATCCTTTTTCATCTAACCTAATCAGCTTATCCCTCTATTCCTATCTCCCTATAAGCATACCTAGCTTCCCCTTAAATGCACCTATATTATTTGCCTCAGCTGCTCCCTGTGGTAGTGAGCTCCACATTCTCACCACTCTCTGGGTAAAGACGTTTCTTCTGAATTTCCTCTTTGACTTCTTGGTGACTATCTTGTATTGACGGCCTCTAGTTTGCTCTTCCCTAGAAGTGAATCGACCGTTGACATGCTGTTCTCCCTTCGTCAGATACAGGAGAAATGCCGTGAACAACAGATGCCCCTCTACATTGCTTTCATTGATCTCACCAAAGCCTTTGACCTCGTCAGCAGACGTGGTCTCTTCAGACTACTAGAAAAGATCGGATGCCCACCAAAGCTACTAAGTATCATCACCTCATTCCATGACAATATGAAAGGCACAATTCAACATGGTGGCTCCTCATCAGAGCCCTTTCCTATCCTAAGTGGCGTGAAACAGGGCTGTGTTCTCGCACCCACTCTTTTTGGGATTTTCTTCTCCCTGCTGCTTTCACATGCGTTCAAGTCTTCTGAAGAAGGAATTTTCCTCCACACAAGATCAGGGGGCAGGTTGTTCAAACTTGCCCGTCTAAGAGTGAAGTCCAAAGTACGGAAAGTCCTCATCAGGGAACTCCTCTTTGCTGACGATGCTGCTTTAACATCTCACACTGAAGAGTGCCTGCAGAGTCTCATCGACAGGTTTGCGGCTGCCTGCAATGAATTTGGCCTAACCATCAGCCTAAAGAAAACGAACATCATGGGGCAGGACGTCAGAAATGCTCCATCCATCAATATTGGTGACCATGCTCTGGAAGTGGTTCAAACGTTCACCTACCTAGGCTCAACTATCACCAGTAACCTGTCTCTAGATGCAGAAATCAACAAGCGCATGGGAAAGGCTTCCACTGCTATGTCCAGACTGGCCAAGAGAGTGTGGGAAAATGGCGCACTGACATGGAACACAAAAGTCCGAGGGTATCAGGCCTGTGTCCTCAGTACCTTGCTCTATGGCAGCGAGGCCTGGACAACGTATGCTAGCCAAGAGCGACGTCTCAATTCATTCCAACTTCGCTGCCTCCGGAGAATACTTGGCATCAGGTGGCAGGACCGTATCTCCAACACAGAAGTCCTCGAGGCGGCCAACATCCCCAGCTTGTACACACTACTGAGTCAGCGGCACTTGAGATGGCTTGGCCATGTGAGCCGCATGGAAGATGGCAGGATCCCCAAAGACACATTGTACAGCGAGCTCGCCACTGGTATCAGACCCACTGGCCGTTCATGTCTCCGCTTTAAAGACGTCTGCAAACGCGACATGAAATCCTGTGACATTGATCACAAGTCGTGGGAGTCAGTTGCCAGCGTTCGCCAGAGCTGGCGGGCAGCCATAAAGACAGGGCTAAAATGTGGCGAGTCGAAGAGACTTAGTAGTTGGCAGGAAAAAAGACAGAGGCGCAAGGGGAGAGCCAACTGTGCAACAGCTCCAACAAACAAATTTCTCTGCAGCACCTGTGGAAGAGCCTGTCACTCTAGAATTGGCCTTTATAGCCACTCCAGGCACTGCTTCACAAACCACTGACCACCTCCAGGCGCGTATCCATTGTCTCTCGAGATAAGGAGGCCCAAAAGAAAGAAGAAGTGGAAACACAATCTCTCTAGCTTCTCTATCAAAACCTTTCATAATTTTAAAGAACTCTGTTAGGTCACCCCTCAGCTGTTTCTTTTCAAGAGAAAAGGAATGTAGCCTGTTCATCCTATTCTAATAGGTATAACCTTGCATTTCTGTTATCATTCTTGAAAATCTTTTTTGCACCCTCTCCAATGCCTCTATATCTCTTAATCTTTTTTATAATCAGAACGGTACATGGCACTCCAAGTATGGTTTAACCACGGTTTGATACAAGTTTGGCATAACTGCTCTACTTTTCAATTCTATCCCTTTAGAAATAAACCCTAGTGCTTGGTTTGTTTTTTAATGGCCTTATTAACCTGCATCGTTATTTTTAGCGATTTGTGTATTTGTACTTCCAGATCCCTTTACTCTTCTTCCCCTTTTGAAATCTTATTTTCCAAGTTTAACTGCCCTCTGAAATGGCCTAGCAAGCCATTCAGTTCAAGGGCAATTAGGGATGGGCAACAAATGCTGGCCTTGCCAGTGATCCTCGCATCCCATGAAAGAATAAAAAAAAGTCACCTCGTTATTTTCCTTAACAAAATGTAATACCTCACATTTATCTGTGTTGAAAATCACAGGCCAATTATGCGTCCAAGCTGCAAGTTTATTAATGTCTTCTTGTAAAGTCTTGGAGTCCTCCTCAGTACTGACTTTTCTTTCCAATTTGGTATCATCCACAAATTTAGAAATGTGATTTTCATTCCAAAGTCTAAATCATTAATGTAAATCGTGAATAACAGTGATTGTAGCACTGATCCTTATGGGTCCCCACTTTTCACCTGCAGCCACCCTTTCCCCTACTCTCTGTTTTCTGTCTTGCGGCCAGATAGCTACTTGTCCCCAACTCCTCATGCTCTGACCTTATTCATTAGTCTATTAGATGGTACCAATTAGAAGGCCTTCCAGTAATCTAGATAAATTACATCTACTGCATTATGCTTTTCTACTCTCTGTTATCTCTTCAAAGAATTCAATGAGATTGGTGAAACAAGACTTTCTCTTTTGAAATCCATGCTGATTATTCATTATTATATTCCTAAACTGTAAATGTTTTTCTATTTTATTTTTTTCTTTGTTTTTTGTGGGATGTGGGCGTCACTGGCGAGGCAAGCATTTATTGCCCATCCCTAATTGTCCTTGAAGTGAGTGGCTTGCTAGGCCATTTCAGAGGGCATTTTAAGAGTCAACCACATTGCCGTGGGGCTGGAGTTACATGTAGGCCAGACCAGGTAAGGAGAGCAGAATTTCCTTTCCTAATGGATATTTGTGAGCGAGATGGGTTTTTACGACAATAGTTTTATGGCACCATTACTGAGACTAGTTTTCAATTCCAGATTTTTATTAATCAATTGCGTTTATTAATTAATTGAATTTAAATTCCACTAGCTGCCTTGGTGGGATTTGACCCGATGTCCCCAGGACATTAGCTTAGGCCTCTGGATTACTAGTCCAATGACATTAACACTATGCCACTGTTTCCCCCTGTATACCTGTGATTGTTGGCCCATTTCCTTGCCCATGATTGCCCAATCCATTCCGGCACCACCAGTCATAGGAAACAGAAGATCGGCCCTTATATACTTTCTTGACTGCAAAGTGTAAAACTTAATGGTAGTGGTGAATGTTAGCTCTGATGTTGACATCTGGAGTCGAGAGTGCTCTTAATCTGTTAATGAAATTATACTTTGATCGCTTCTATTAGTAAGTTGTGTCTTCACCTTGTAGCAATTATTACTGGTTTTAAAGCAAAGGGACTGACAGTGCTCAGATATAACTTGGACTACCTATTCTTGTACTCTAGCAAATTTAGTGAATGAATAGGCCTAATGATGATTAAAAAAAACACAAGGGAAATCTATTTCTGACTTTAGTCAGGTTCTGTTTTAAGGAGGAGTTTTATGTTTTTTCCCCTCCTTTATCTCCTTGCAGGAATTATACAATCTTGAGAACTTATCAAAATTTAGGCACAGAAATCAGCTTGAGATCAACTTTCTATAACATGTGACCCACCATCCTATTTTCAGTTAGCTTTTTTGGTTGTTGAATTAATTATCAAGTTTGGTATGTTGTCAACTTCCAACAAACCCAGCTGAATAATTACAAACTGTTTTATGTTCACTTTTAGCTAGTAAGTCCAGCCATCAAAAGCACAGTTAAAAACGATTCAAAACTCAGTCATTTGTAAATCAGGCACACAGTACAGAATGCAGGTGAGACCTAACAAAACTTTTTGCTATAGTTTTGTTTTTTGTGTTCAGTTTTGCTGTTGCAACGTATATTACTTCATACTCCTGAGAAAGCAGATGGCATTCAGACATTGTAGGTTTTTTTATTAGATTAGCTGCAATTTCTAATGCGACGACCCCTGCTTGTACCATTTCAGGCATCCAACTACTCACAGTGATACCCCCCTCTAGTTTAAGATGTAGGATAGTGGGTACAATACTGCCCCAACAAAGCAAAAACTAACCATTAGTCAGGCCATTTTGCTATTGTTAGCATTAGTTTAGCACCAGAGAGTATCCCACTATGCAACCACCTGGGAACACTGTTGAAGGTTGCACTCAGCTTTTATTAGGGTACAAAGATGGGAAAGGCGCCTGTGTTGGCTCTGCTATTAATGAGTTTAGTGAAATATTAATATATTTTTCTTATGCTCTTGTTACATTATAATTTCATTTAAAATCATAAACAATGTAAATTGCAGTGTACAGTAAACAAACCTCACTCTGGTTGAGATTCATTAACTGTACTGAGACTCACCAGTTCGATCAATCAGCTGGGAAGTAGTACAGTATCATCCTTAGTCTGACAGCTGAAGAATAGTGCAATACCAGCTCCAGCCAAAACTGTTGGGGAGTAACTCAGTGCCAGCTCCAGCTGACGGATGGGGCGTATTTCAGTGCCAGCTCCAGTTGGACAGATGGGAAATAAATGCCAAGTTTTGTATTAATCCATCAAGCTGTCCTGAGACATCCCTAAGGCCATTTCTCACCTTCGTTGGACCCCATGTTCAATCCATGCTGGCTCATAATCAACTCTCCGTATCTCCTCGCCTCCCCATTTTCTACTGGACAACCTTCAGTATTGTGCCTACTGACAATCTGCACCTCAAACAGCTATTACACACACTCAGCCTCCACAACTGTCTCCGAACCCAGACACTGGTTTGTTTTTCAAGCTCCAAGCTGACTCCTCCCTATCTACATGTCAACCTCATTGCACACAAGACCTCTGACTTTAACTTTGGACAGCTTCATATTGTCTCCTCCCTAACCTCTGTTTATAACGAGGACATATCTATCCTGAACTTAACCATGTAATCTGAATTCTCCCTGTGTCCATTTGTGTGTGGAATTTTTGGCTGCTGTTCCTGACCGAGGCTATTATTTTTACCTTTTTTCCCCGCTTCTCTTGCCCCCTCTTGAGCCCTTCTCTCACATCTCCTCCCCTTTTTGTCACCCAGTCATGTACTTTGTCCTGCAGAGCAGCAAAGCACAGCGGGATAGAGGAGCAATGGCGAGACGTGGAGACGTCACGGGGAAAGGAGTCATTTGTGGGGAGGACACTGGTAAGCTTTGAATTTTTATTTTAACATAATTTTATTCAAATTAATCAACTTTAATGTAAGATTAGATCAATTAATTAGCACACAACTAAGGCCAATTTGATAATTTACAATCAGTGTTCAATTAATCAAATCTAGGCGATAAAGTTAAAATTAAATAACAAGGTACAGTAATAACAAAGTTCTGAATTTTTCGTTAAATTAAAATCTAAGGTTTTCAGATAATAAGAGTTAAGTAAAACATTTCAGTTAACCTCCCTATAAAAGAAAATGACGTCTGCACCAGAGAAACAGCTGGATGGTGAGTAGCTGGTGAGTCTTTAGTTATTTAACTGGTAGGTTTAATAGTCTAATAAATAGAAGCATGGTAGGGCAGCTCAGTCGCATGGAGTGCACATCCTGTTGTGTAGGAACTCCAGGACACTTCTTGTGTACTGGATAACCACATGTGCAGGAAGTGTTGTCAGCTGCAGCAGCTTGAGCTGTAGGTTTCGGAGTTTGAGCAGCAACAGGAGTCACTGCGGTATATCCGTGAGGCTGAGAGTTTGGTGGATAGCACGTTTATAGATGTGGTTACCCTTCAACTTAAGGGTATACAAGCAGGGAGGGAATGGATGACCACCAGGTAGTCAAGGAAGACCAGGCAGGTAGTGCAGGAGTCCCCTTAGTGCATCTCACTCTCCAACCAGTGTTCAGTTCTGAGGAGGTAGTTGAGACGTTATATCGGCTAAACATTGATAAAGAGAGGCTATTAGCTCGGCTAGCTGCACTTAAAGTTGATAAGTCACCAGGACTGGATGCGATGCCTGTAGCCTCCCTGTCATCCAGTGATTTTCCCGGGGCGGGATAGGCTGATGACTGCCTTCACGCCTAGAGGCCAATTGAGGCCCTTAAGTGGCCTATTAATGGCCAATTAGGGCCTCTTCCCACTGCCGCTGGATTTTACCAGTAGTGGGAGGATCCTCTGCCGCATGGGGACAAGGCCTTGTAAAACAAGGCGCCCCCACCCCCAACCCCCTACGGAGGATCCCCACTGGGAACCAATTCACTCCCTGGGACACCCCCTCCCCCTATAGCGCAAGAACATCCCCCAGCACCCTCTCATTGGGGCCTTCTGGACTGGCCCCAGCGACCCTGCCTCACCTAACTCTTGTCCGGAGTTCTACAGCTGGGTCTGGGGCTGAGGCCTCTGCAGTACCGGCAGTGGCCACCGCTTACAGTGGTGCTGCCAATACTGAGCTGCCAGCCCTCTGATTGGCCGACAGCTCTTGGAGGCAGGATCCCCGTCCTTTTAAAGGGACGGGGATCCCGCCTCTTAAAACATTGACACAAAAAGACCGGAGGATCGGTCCAGGGGGCCGAGAAAATGCAGAGGCGGGGTCAACCCGCTTTTTCGGCCTGGCCTCCAGCACAAAATCCAGCCCCAGAAGTGCATTACCCATCATATTGGATCAGGCATCCAGGATGCAAAGAAGTTCATTTTAATATTGATATAAGAGTCCTATGCACATGGTATGACCGTTTCACAAAATTGGATTGCCCCATCACCTGACCTGCCAGATGATAAATCTGCCAAGTCAACAAGGCTCCTGCAGGAGCACTAACTAATGAGCTCATCCCTCCATACAAGTTAGTTGTTTTGGCTTGTTAGGCTGCTAGTCAACTTCTGGGCCTTTTTTGGCTATTTTTCTCTGTTCCATTACTTTGAGAGTTCTGGGAACAACTTTGCACTCGTGCTGGACGTCTTGGCTGCATTGCAAATAGTTTATTTAACTTATAAATGGTCAGTTAAGTCTGTCTTTGGGGCTGGAGGAGAAGGGCAGTACCAAAGAAGATAGCAGTCAGCAGGAGCAGCTGATAGAAGAGGAAGGAGCAGGATGCTGCATAGGAGGCCTAACTCAGAATGGGCCATCAGGGAACAACTTTCATAATGAAGAGCAATTTGTGAGGTACTTCATCAATGAGCTTGGTCACCTGCTGCGGCTACAGCTGGAGCTCCAAACCAGGACACAGACTGCAGTGCCCATGGCTGTCCAGGTCATCCTGGCCCTTAAGTTTATGCTACTGGGTTGTTCCACGCAGCAGTGACATCTCACTGTTTGCTGTTCACTGCTGCATCAACAAAGTGACCTACGTTCTCTACTCCAGGATGAACACCTGCGTCTGCTGTACTATGGAACAAACAAAGCAGAATGAGAGAACAGTACACTTCATCTGCATTGTATGCAAGTGAACATATACTGCACTCACATTATTCTGCCTGGCTTCCTCCTCAACAGAAAGGGATCCCACTCAGTCGGTGCAGAGCTAGTTTATGATCTCAGGCAATCCATAATGCATGTCTGTGCCCAGTAGCCTGGCAATAGCCATGATTCCTTGATCCTGCGCCAGTTCTCTGTGCAATCTCCTTTCTACCCAGACCATCAGGTCAGAGGCTGATTGCTTGGTGATAGAATCATAGAACGATAGAACGGGTACTGCACAGAAGGAGGCCATTCAACCCATTGTGTCTGTACTGGAACTCTGCAAGAGCAACTCACCTAGTCCCACACCGTGGCCTTTTCCCTGTAACCCTGCAAACCTTTTGTCTTCAGATAATAGTACAATTCTCTTTTGAAGGCCTCGAATGAATCTGCCTCCACCACACTGTCAGGCAGTGCATTCCAGATCCTCGCTGTGTAAAAAAGTTTTTCCTCATGTCGCCTCTGGCATGACATGGCTCATGCCTCCTGTCAGGAATCCACGCACAGATGCAGAGTATCTTATAATGAGAGCTGTGCTACCACAAGAATTCTCATTGAACAGATCATCATCGTGCTCCAAACAAAAGTTCTGCTGCCTGGAATATTCTGAAGGAGCTCGATCAGACAGCCCTGACCAGCTCTCCAAATTTCTTGCCGTAGGCTGCATACTGAACAATTTTGCTGCACAGCAGGATCAGCCCTGGCCACCACCTGGGTGGAAAGAAGAGATGTAGGGAGAACAGCATAGAAGAGAAAGAGCAGGATCAACCACCAGTCCATCCAACAGCCAGAACAATTAACAAGAAATGAATACAAGAACTATCCTCCTCTTGCTGATAAATCAACAGTCCCACAATCCTTACAACCACAGTCCTCACAATCACCATCTGTTTGCTTTCCTTGCCGTTCACTGATGTGGGGGGAACTCTGGAGGTGATTGAGAAAGGTGGGGCTGTACATGCGATATTAAGCAGGGCTCTGAAGGTGATGGTGGGGAGGGGAGCCCGGTGTAAGGAAGGCCCAAGGCTTCTAAAATTATATTTTTTAGCACTTACCTGCTGGGCTCTTCTGGCTCACGATCCCCTTCCTGCCAGGTGTTGTTGGATGGAAAAGCTATCACTGCTCTCCCCACCCAGGCCTCCAATTAAAATTGTAGATTGGGTTCCAATGATATAATCAGATCCAATCTGCATATTTACGGAAGGACCCCACTGCCTTCCTGTGGGTCTTCCGTTCTCCTGTGCGAAAGAGCAGGTTAACATCATGACATGGTAGGAAGGCAGCGAGTTTACAAGGTGGGAGGGGTAAGTGACTTTATTTTAACTACCCTCTAGGCCTGGTTTACACCAAATGAGGGGAGTTAAAATCGGGGCCATTGTTTATGCTCACATTGCAATTTCGCTACAAATTGCAAAGAGAGGAAATCTTCTACCAAAGTGATTAAACAGAATAAACTTTACACAGCAGAATTCTGAACAGCAGAATTGATATCCATGCGTAGCCAGAATTTGCAGTCATGCTCATCACAACATCCTGTAGTTTTCAAAACGAAAGACGCTACATAGCACAGTTAAGTTGAGACAAACATCATGCAGCCCAGATGTGCATATCTAATACTCACTGATACTGAACAAAAGCAGATGAGTTCAAATAACAGTTGAGGTTGAAACATGAACTTATGGCCTTCTACTTTGGAGATTAATGTTTTGCATTGCTTGGACTAGTGGACTGTAGCTTGATGTCTTTCTCATGACAGCTAAAGTATAGTTATAAATAAGAGCATTTTACTGATGATAACAGTACCATAATTCAGTCTAAACAACCAATCCAAAAGATGCGTTCCAGCTGTAGAAACCAAGGGTATTGACTGAGAAGCCACACAAGAAAAAAAACCTGCTCAAAGCAAAAGTTCAACCACTGGGGTTTGGACAGAGAATACACAGCTGTCAATATAGCTTGAATAAAGGGACTGAAAACAGACAGAGAATTTCCTAGTGTTCATTTCCGGGAAGAGCTTAAGTAAATACACTCCAGCTATGTTGCATGATCATTTAAATCTGCTGGCATCGCCATTTACCGCATATCAAAGCTCTGACTGGTTCCCTTAAATAAATTTCTTGGAAAATGCGATCTGTATTAAAAGTTATTTGTCCCTAAATTCACTTGTATATTCACTGTGCAGCATGATGCTGCGTGATGGAGCCATTAGCAATGTTTCCCCAGAATTGTGGAATGTGATATAGATGAAGAGTTCCATGCTCCAGGTCAAGGCTGAAGCTGCTGCCAGATTTCACATGACTCAAATATAGAAAGTCTTTTGATTTGCAGTTGCATATATAAGGGTTATGGGAAAAGTCAAAAAACATTAGGTTTTGCCCATTTTTGTTTAAACATATTAACAAAAATTAAATACATAATGACCTGAAAGTTTACATTCTGTGCAAATACAGATAGTTTTATTTTCCTGAGGTATATTTTTCCATTCACTAATCTTAGTGAAAATGTCAGAATCCGGACATAACACAGAAACTTGTTTTATACTCACACTGACTCTTTTGCTAACAACAAATGGAGGAAGATATACTCAACCACCTTTACACCATATAGAAAAGTACACTTTCTTCGTGTGAATTGCATTTTGCTGTCGATTTGCATTTTACATGCAGTAAAATGATAGTGACCTCATATAGGGTCGCTTTTTAAACAAATTATATCGTTAATTGGTTGACTATATCTTCAAGGAAGGAGTCAGCAAAATGCTATTGTAGTTTGTAAATATCTGTAAAATTTTTGGATTTTTTTTATCGAGAGGATTTCTTGGAACTGTCCTATCTAAAGTCATTTTATGAAAGCCCCAAACATATTTCAACAATTACTGAATGGACAATTCCTTAGGAAGCATTTAAATATTTGTGCATTAACGTATTTAAGATATAATACTCGAGGACATGCTAGTTTCCAGAGTCTTATTTCAGGGCCACAATGCCAGAATGAATGTTGCACCCAGTCTCAGACCCACCTCCACTATCAATCTGAAAACTCAATGCAGAAATGTACTCAAGGACTGTTTGTGCATGTAGAATCATAGAATTTCACAGCACAGAAGGACGCCATTCGGCCCATCATATCTGCGCCAGCTCTTTGAAAGAGCTATGCAATTAGTCCCACTCCCCTGCTCTTTCATAATAACATAAGAAATTGGAGCAGGAGTAGGCCATTCAGCCCCTCAAGCCTACCCTGCCATTCAATAAGATCATGGCTGATCTGTCCCAGCCCTCAACTCCTCTTTCGGGCCTGCTCCGCCTAACCCTCGACTCCCAGAGATTTCAAAAATCTATCTACCTCCTCCTTAAATACATTTAGTGACCTAGCCTCCACAACTCTCTGAGGCAGAGAATTCCAGAGATTCACCACCCTCTGAGAGAAGAAATTCCTTCACATCTCAGTTTTAAATGTGTGCCCCCTTAATCTGTAACTATGTCCCCTAGTTTGAGATTCCCCCACTAGTGGAAACATCTTCTCAACATCTACCCTGTCAAGCCCCCTTAAAATCTTATATGTTTCTATAAGATCACCTCTCATTCGTCTAAACTCTAATGAATAAAGGCCTAACCTGTTTAGCTGTTCTTGATAAGACAACCCCTTCATTCCAGGAATCAGCCTAGTGAACCTTTTCTGAACTGCCTCCAATGCTAGTATATCCTTCTTTAAATACGGGGACCAAACTGAACGCAATACTCCAGGTGTGGCCTCACCAACACCCTGTACAGTTGTAACAAGACTTCCCTATTTTTAAACTCAAACCCCCTAGCAATAAAGGCCAAAATTCCATTTGCCTTCCTAATTACTTGCTGCACCTGCATGCTAACCTTTTGTGTTTCATGCACAAGAACACCCAGATCCTTCTGTACCGCAGTATTTTGTAGTCTTTCTCCATCTAAATAATAATCTGCCTTTTTATTCTTCTTACCAAAGTGGATTACCTCACACTTTCCCACATTGAACACCATCTGCCAAGTTTTTGCCCACTCACCTGACCTATCTATATCCCTTTGCAGATTCTTTGAGTCCTCATCACAACATGCCTTCCCAACTATTTTTGTATCATCAGCAAATCTGGATACACTACACTCTGTCCCTTCCTCTAAGTCATTAATATAGATAGTAAATAGTTGAGGCCCGAGAGCCGATCCTTGTGGCACCCCACTAGTTACGGCTTTCCAACCTGGAAAAGACCCATTGATCCCAACTCTCTGCCTTCTGTGTGTTAGCCAGTCCTCAATCCATGCCAACACATTACTCCTAATGCCCTGAGTTCTTATTTTGTGCAATAACCTTTTATGTGGCACCTTATCAAACGCCTTCTGAAAATCCAAATACACTACATCTACTGGTCCCCCTTTATCCACTCTGCTTGTTACATCCTAAAAGAACTCTAACAAATTTGTCAAACATGATTTCCCTTTCATAAAACCATGTTGACTCTGTTTGATTGCATTATGTTTTTCTAAATGTCCTGATATTTCTTCCTAAATAATAGACTCTAGCATTTTCCCAATAACAGATGTTAAGCTAACTGGTCTGTAGTTTCCTGCTTTCTGTCTCCCTCCTTTTTTGAATAGGAGTGTCACATTAGCGGTTTTCCAATCCACTGGTACTCTACCAGAATCCAGTGAGTTTTGGTATATTATGACCAATGCAGCCACTCTGCAGCCACTTCTTTTAAAACCCTTGGATGCAGGCCATCAGGTCCTGGTGACTTGTCTGCCTTTAGTCCCATCAGTTTGTCCAGCACCTTTTCCCTCATGATAGAGCTTATTACAAGTTCCTCCCTCCCATTTATGCCTTGCTCATCTATTATTGTTGGGATGTTTATAATGTCCTCCACCATGAAGACCGATGCAAAATATTTGTTTAAATTATCTGCCATTTCCCTGTTATTAATTCCTCAGTCTCATCCTCTAAGGATCCCACACTTACTTTAGCTCTCTTCCTTTTAATATACCCATAGAAGCTCTTACTGTTTGTTTTTATATTTCTGCCAATTTACTCTCAATCAATTTTCTCCCTCTTTATTAGTTTTTTAGTCATCCGCTGCTGGTTTCTAAAAAATTCCCAATCCTCTGGCCTACCATTCGTTTTCGCCACATTGTACGCCTTTGTTTTTGATTTGATACACTCCTTAACTTCCTTTGTTATCCATCGTTCTCTTCCCCATAGCCCTGCAATTTTCTTCCCTAAAACTGTTTATCCAATTCCCTTTGAAAGTTACGATTAAATTTGTTTCCACCATCCTTTCAGGCAATGCATTCCAAATCATAATAGCTCGCTCCTCATCTCAGCTCTAGATCTTTAGCTTTAGATCGGTGCTCTCTAGCTACTGTCCCTTCTGCCACTGGAAAACAGAGATGTAGCTGCTGTATGGCAAAGAAACATTTTCTTGCTATTTAACGCATTTGTAAGCTTGATTGTCCCAGAAGTCAACATGAAGGTCAAGTACCAGTTCCGAAGAAGGGTCACTGACCCGAAACGTTAACTCTGCTTCTCTTTCCACAGATGTTGCCAGACCTGCTGAGTGAATCCAGCATTTCTTGTTTTTGTTTCAGATTTCCAGCATCCGCAGTATTTTGCTTTTATTTATATGAAGGTCAAGTAATTTGGCTAATTCTTTTATATACAAGTTAACCAGATGACAGACTCTGTGAGAGCCACTTTAACCCCTACAGGTTTCTCTTTATCATTTAGACAGCTCTTCCTTCCCTATTTATTCCTTTGTTCTGATACTGAGGTGGTTGGCAAATGACTGTAAATATAACCAATGCTGCCATTCTGTGACATTAATGTCAATAGTCCACCAGAGCAAGAAAGCTTGCTAGAAAGCTGCAACATCTGAATCCAGTCTGGTCAGTTGAATAATACATGTCAATGAAATGATTTTTGAACTCCTTTTGTAAAATGGAAATTTGTGCAGGCATTCAAAAACATTGCAGTGAAACCAGATCATTTACAACTTACAATGCAATCAGTTTGGTCCTTTACTTTCCTCGACTGTGTAATTGTGAAAAATTTAAATTAAACCATGTTGGAGGCCTGTGAAATTAGTTAACTTGTGGCAAGGATGTTCCCAACCACATATTTTCAAGCAATAATCTGAAAGAAATACGGTCACTATGTTTGCCAATATTTAACCGTGGAGAACCCTCTGGAAGAGTTCCAAAATGTCCTGCAGAAGAAGACATTTGTTTTCATTTGTTTGATTTTTCTTGGGTATGGCAAGCTGTGATAACTGTAGCTTGCTGCCCTTCCACAGTGCCTCTCTCTCCTCCTACAACAGGTAACAGTTGTGTGAGAACAGCAGCCTTCCATGAAAATTCCAGCATCACCATGCGCTTAAAATAAGAATGAATATTTTACCAGCTAATTCTTCTGCACAGCACCAAGTGTGCTACAAATGGCACACTCTACTTCACAGCAAGATGCTATGTCAGTAGGAGAAGCTATGTCTGTAGTGACTTTTTGAAGAACTTTCATATTAATCATTTTTTTTTAAATTAGGCATCGGGACAGGAGGTTCCATATTTTGAAATCACACATGCTCCCTACTTTTAAGCGAAACAATGTTAAAAAAGTAAAAATTAGGGATTTTTGCTCACTCTTCCAAAGGATTCACATACTCAAAGATAAAAGGTAAAAATTAGAAATTTAGGTATCTTTATGCAAATAATAAGCCTTTGGAATAAATTACTAGTGAAGACATTTGAATTTGCAGATCAATATTTTCTGTTTGGCAGAGTTAACATTCTTGAACTCAAACCATGCTATATGTATTATGTATTGTATTCGGTGCTTGGAGCAAGCTTTTCATCAAAAGCTCTACTCTACCTTCTGCCCTTCCTTCTCTTCTCTCCTATCCTCTCCTCTGTGCCTCTCTTCTCTCCTTTGTCCCCAGGCCATCCCTTGCTGCTCTCCCCCTTGTCTCCTCTCTATCTGCTCCCTTTCTACTTTCACCTTATTTTGTTATTAGGTGCTGCTTTTATTATATTTAAGACTTTTTCTTATTAGTCAGGGCAATCTATTTCAAGCTGTTACGCTTCTTTTCGGCAGTCTGGAGTGATATGATTTCAGAATATAAACTTTAAGTATCACCTTTTTATATAAGAGTCAGGACAGAAATAGGCTCTTAATTCTGTTTACATGCTGTGGTGCAATTATTCCTCTCCTCTAACTCATACTTTGTCTGAAGACTATACTTGGAGCCGGATTTTATTTTATTGAAGCTTGTCCACCGTTGGAGCCAGGGCAGCTGGCCACATACAATGCAGCGGCGGCCGGCCAATTTAGAGCAATGAAGTGAGGGGGCCGACCAATTCTGTGGTCACTGGTGAGGGCAGAGGCAGAGATGCTGGCGTCAGCTGATGCCGCGACTGGTGCTGGTGCCATTTTTAAAAGGCTGCCCAACCAGCATTCAATCTTGCTGTGTGCACTGAGGGGATTGGCAGAGTTCTGAATGGCTGCAGTGTGAGGGCTGACAGTAGACCCTGGGTGGCCCCATACTTCGGTGATGCCTCAGGCTGGCAAGGAAATGTGGGACATACTATTCCCTAGGGACGGGAGGAGATAATCAGGAAGCCTGACCAAGCAAGCCTGGCTGCAGATAGTGGAAAAGGTCTGCAGCCATGCGGTCACATCAAGGACCTGAATTCAGTGCCACAAGTGGCTCAATGACCTATCCAGGCAGTGAAAGTGAGTACCTCTTAAAGCCTTCAGCTCTTAGATCTTGCATCTGGAATAGCACAAGGGTGCGTTGGGTGGAGAGGGGTTGCCCATCCAGACTTGGGCACAGGGTTGGGGAATGCAGACAAACTGCCTGAGGCATGGTGAAATCATCCTGAAAGGAGGCTGTTTGTCATTGCAGACCTTCACAAGGTCCCTGAAAAGGGGTTAGATGCAGGAGGCATCTGTGTGCCCCTATTAGTAACCGATGGACAAACACCAGCACACAGATGAAAGGTCACTGACCTGAAACGTTAACTTTGCTTCTCTCTCCACAGATGCTACCAGACCTGCTGAATATTTTCCAGCACTTTTGTTTTAATACCAGCAAACGTCTTGGGATTGTTCTCGCTGTGGGGACCAACAGCATTCATCCATGTGTCTGCAGGAGAAGATTGCACACAATCGCAGAGAGCAGGCCAAGACTGGTTCCCCATGTCCTGACCCTGATGGAGGAAGAGGCCATGTAGCTGGCTGAGCCCAGAATGGAAGAAGTGTTGTGGATGGAACCCTCCCAAGACAGTAAATATTGTCGTCATGGGGCACAAGGGTGCATCTGCAGCTATGGAGCCATGCTGCTCATCTGGTACCCGATGCCGACAGGGATCTCCAAAGTAAGGGTGTGTGATATGTCGGGAGGGGAGGCCTTAACCCTTCAATGTCTCTGTCTTTTCATGCAGGTGACGCAGTACCTACTCGCAGAGCCTGCGAGACTATGGGAAAGCCTGCCACCTCTGAGGGGGAGGAAGGAGCCTCAGAGGGTCCAGAGTCACCTCATACCCCTGCACCCTCCACCAACACAGAAACTCGCACTTCAGTGGGTATGTGCTTGCAGTTAGATTCGGGCACACGACCTGGTGAGTATAGCACACACGCATCTGAGCACCTGACGGAAGCTGTGACAGTCTAGGTCTCTGACAATTGGAAAACTGTGGGATGCCAGGCCTATTCTGAACCCTAGACTTTTTCTCATGACATGCCTCTGGTGTCATCAGCTTCATGGGAAATGCTGCAGCTGCCCCCACTCCTCAGACAATTCCTATGCCCTCCCTTCTATACCGTGCCTGGTAGTCGATGTTGCCTCTCCCGATGCCCTCCCTTCTCCACCCTGCCTGGTAGTCGATGTTGCCTTTCCCAATGCCCTCCCTTCTCCACCCTGCCTGGTAGTCGATGTTGCCTCTCCCGATGCCCTCCCTTCTCCACCCTGCCTGGTAGTTGATGTTGCCTCTCCCGATGCCCTCCCTTCTCCACCCTGCCTGGTAGTCGATGTTGCCTTTCCCGATGCCCTCTCTTCACCCTGCCTGGTAGTCGATGTTGCCTTTCCCAATGCCCTCCCTTCTTCACCCTGCCTGGTAGTCGATGTTGCCTCTCCCGATGTCCTCCCTTCTCCACCCTGCCTGGTAGTCGATGTTGCCTCTCCCGATGCCCTCCCTTCTCCACCCTGCCTGGTAGTTGATGTTGCCTCTCCCGATGCCCTCCCTTCTCCACCCTGCCTGGTAGTCGATGTTGCCTTTCCCGATGCCCTCTCTTCTCCACCCTGCCTGGTAGTCGATGTTGCCTTTCCCAATGCCCTCCCTTCTCCACCCTGCCTGGTAGTCGATGTTGCCTCTCCCGATGCCCTCTCTTCTCCACCCTGCCTGGTAGTCGATGTTGCCTCTCCCGATGCCCTCTCTTCTCCACCCTGCCTGGTAGTCGATGTTGCCTCTCCCGATGCCCTCTCTTCTCCACCCTGCCTGGTAGTTGATGTTGCCTTTCCCAATGCCCTCCCTTCTCCACCCTACCTGGTAGTCGATGTTGCCTCTCCCAATGCCCTCCCTTCTCCACCCTACTTGGTAGTCAATGTTGCCTCTCCCGATGTCCTCCCTTCTCCACCCTACCCGGAAGTCGATGTTGCCTCTCCCAATGCCCTCCCTTGTCCACCCTGCTTGGTAGTCGATGTTGCCTCTCCCAATGGCCTCCCTTTTCAGCCAGCAATAAGCTCTCACTTCTTTATTGCCTCCTTCAACCAGGCGAGCCTCTGAAGCCCCGTGAATCCCATGCGTGGTTAATAAAATTTAAAACCACAAGTAAAATTGCTGTCAATAGTCCTCTTGAATATCTTAATTGCCAGTGCACCACATCACCCTCTGATCTCCACACTCCATGTTTTCTGCCATGGACAAAATTGGGATGGCATTTTATGCCACCCCCCACCCTGCCTCCATCCCCATCCCAGTCCACAGAAAATTCAGCTTTTAGTCTTGACCCTTCGGGGGCTAATTCTAACTTCTACTGCTTGCAAAAAATGAGTAACAGCAAATCGGCAGCCTGCTTTTACGTCTCTTCAAATTTTCCATTGCCACAGAGATTGACTAGTTATAAACAAAAATTGTTTGACTTTTGCCCTTTTGACCTTTACTGAAGTATGGCAATTTATACAATATTCAATCAATAATAGAGGATATCTAATTTAATTTTAAAAAATATTGTACATATTTCATAGTAAAAGTCATGCTATATAATTCAGTATGTTTATCATTTTGTCAAGACATCCATAGGACAAATATCTAAGACAATACCAATGGCATTCCTATTATTAATCTGTATTTGTTGCTCTGTTTATTACTTTGTCCATGTCTAGTCTATACTTTGCCTTTGTTAAGTGGCTTGAATTATTACTCTGCTTACGTCTAGTCCCTGTCATTGTTAATTTGTGTCTAGTGCCTCCCATTATTAATTCACACATACTTTGTTCTAAATAAAACGTGCGCTTTTAACTTGCAATGACAGGTGATGAAATATACACCAGAAATAGCTGGATTGATATTTTCATCCTGCAATGATCCTCTTCTCACATATTTTACAAATTAATTTTGCAAATGACATTAACAGACTGAATTTCAGTTCGAGAACTATTTCAGTAAACTTTACATATATATTTACCAAAAGACAGGAACAATCCTCACTGAGACTCAGCTGTGATGGTGGGAAGATCAATTTCCTTATTTCTTTGGAAGAGCCGAAACAAAAAGGGATATTGTTTCTTAACTTGCAGATGGTGGTTAAGAAATGAAAAAATCACCTCTGTTAAAGTTAAAAGGAGGATGGTTTCTAATCTCTGCCAAATTCCCAGAAGAAAATACCAGTGACCAAAGCAGCTTGCAGTATCTCAGGGGATAAAGTACAAAGAAATGGTTATTCCTTCATTTGTCATTTCGAGGACCAATGCCAACAGCTGGGTTTGTGTGGGCTCAAAAGTCTAGAAGTTCCTTTGAAATGTTCCTAAAACACCAATCTCATTCAATAGTCTGTCTTCACAAATTTCATGTGTGAGAATAAAACTTATCAACCATTCATTATTCTTACAGAGAAATCAAATGTTTCTGCTTATTAGTATGAAAGCCTACCGAATTCCACAGAAGGGAGCATTTATTATTTTGTATTTTTGAGGGATACAATTGAACGTCTTGTACTGGACTGGCAGTAATCATGGCACTGAACGTGTTGCCCTGGGGCCTATCTTCAAAGAAAATTCCAGATTCCAAGCAATTTACATTTAATACACGGAACAGTTCTCCAATATTTACCCAAATGCCTGCTTTCCTTTCTTTTACCAAACATTTTATCTCCATAATAATAATTTCAACATGGATGCCCTATAATTGGTGCTTCTCTGGGAACAGTGAGGAAAATGAAGAGGGAGAGGAAGTCAAACTCAAGCTCAACAGATTGTTTCTGCAAAGATCTCCTGGCCCATGTTCCTATGCCATAACCCCCTTAAGCTTGCTGCCTTTTTATACAAACATAGGAATTAGGAGCTGAAGTAAGCCATTCGGCCCCTCGAGCCTGCTCTGCCATTCAATAAGATCATGGCTGATCTGTTTGTGTTTCAAATTCCACACTCACATCTACCCCTGATACCCCTTGATACCCTTGCCTAACAAGAATCTATCTACCTCTGCCTTAAAAATATTCAACGTTCCTGCCTCCAGTGAGTTCCAAAGTTGAACAACCCTCTGAGAGAAAAAAATTCTCCTCACCTCTGTCCTAGAAGGGAAACACCTAATTTTAAAACAGTGCCCCCTAGTTCTGGACTCATCCACAAGCGGAAACATCCTTGCCACATCCACCTTGTCAAGACCGTTCAGGATCTTATAAACTTCAAACAAGTCTCCCCTCACTCTTCTAAACTCCAGTGAAAACAAGCTCAGACTGTCCAACCTTTCCTCATAAGACAACCCGGTCATTCCAAGCATCAATCTAGTAAACCTCCTCTGAACCGCCTCCAAAGAATTTACATCCTTCCTTAAATAAGGAGACCGAAACTGTACACCGTATTCAAGATGTGGTTTCACCAATGCCCTGTATAATTGAAGCATAACATCCTTACTTTTATTTTCAATTCCTCTCGTAATAAAGATTGCATTCCATTAGCCTTCTTTGTTACTTGCTGTACCTGCATACTAGCTTTTTGTGACTCGTGCACTAGAACACCTAGATCCCTCTGCACCTCAGAATTTTGCAGTTGTTCTCCGTTTAAGTAATACTCTGATTTTTTATTCTACTTGCCAAAGTGAACAAATTCCCATTTTCCCACATTATACTCCATCTGCCAGATTTTTGCCCACTCACTCAACCTACATCAGTCTGCAACCTCATGTCCTCTTCACAATATACTTTCCTACCTATCTTTGTGTCATCTGCAAATTTAGCTACCATGTCATCGCTTCCCTCATCTAAGTCATTGATATAAATTGCAAAAAGTTGAGGCCCCAGCACAGACCCTGGGGGACTCCACTCATCACATCCTGCCAATCAGAAAAGGACCCATTTATGCATACTCTCTGTTTTCTACCAGCCAGCCAATCTTCAATCCATGCTAATATGTTACCCCCTACGCCATTAGCTTCTATTTTGCGCAATAACCATTTTGTGGCACCTTGTCAAATGTCTTCTGGAAATCCAAGTACAGTACGTCAACAGGCTCCCCTTTATCCACAGCGCATGTCACTGCTTCAAATAACTCCAACATATTGGTTAAACATGATTTCCCTTTCACAAAACCATGCTGACTATTCCCGATTACCTTGAGTTTTTCTAAGTGCCCAGCTACAACTTCCTGAGTGATCAATTGTAACACCTTCCCGACGACAGACATCAAGCTAACTGGCCTATAGTTACCTGTTTTCTGCCTCCCCCACTTCTTGAATAGAGGGGTTATATTAACTACTTTCCAGTCTGATGTAACCTTTCTAGAATCTTGCGAATTTTGAAAAATTAACACCAACGCATCTATTACCTCATTAGCCACCTCTTTTAAGACCCTAAGATGAAGTCCATCAGGACCCAGGGACTTGTCAATCAGCAGCTCCATCAGTTTGCTCAGTACCGCGTCCCTGGTGATTGTAATTTCACCAAGTTCCACCCTTCTTTCCAGCTCCTGATTTACAACTATTGCCAGAATGTTTTTTGTATCCTCGATAGTGAAGACAGAAGCAAAATATTTGTTCATTTCAGCAGCCATTTCCTTATTATCTATTATTAGCTCCCCATCCTCACTCTCTGGAGGACCAACACTCACTTTACTTTTTTATTTTTCAAATACTTGTAGAAACTCTAGCTATCCATTTTTACATTTCTAGCTAGCTTCCTCTCATACTCTAATTTCTTTCTCCTGTGTAACCTTTCAGTCATTCTTTGCTGTTCTTGATATCTTGACCAATCATCTGAACTGCTACTCATCTTTTCACAATTGTATGCCTTTTCCTTAAGTTAGATGCTTTCCTTAACTTCTTTCGTTAATCACGGATGGTGGGCCCACCCCTTAGAATTTTTCTTTATACTAAGAATATACTTATTCAGAGTATTCTGAAATATCCCCTTAAATGTCTGCCACTGCTTCCCTACTGATCTATCTCCAAGCCTAGTAACCCAGTTCACTTCAGCTAGCTCAGCTTTCATGCCCACATAGTTGCCCTTATTCATGTTAAAATACTAGTTTTAGACCCACTCTTCTCTCTTTCAAACTGGATGTAAAATTCAATCATATTATAGTCGCTGCTTCCTAGAGATGCCTTTACTCTGAGGTCATTAATTAATCCTGTCACATTACACAATACCAAATCTAATATAACCTGATCTCTGGTTGATTCCAGAATATGCTGCTCTTAGAAATTATCTTGAAAGCATTCTATGAACTCCTCTTCCAAACTACTATTGTCAATCTGATTTTTCCAGTTTATATGTAGATTAAAATCACCCATGATTATTGCCGTTCCTTTATCACAAGAACCCAGTATTTCTTCTTGTATAGTTAATCAAGAGTGCCAAGCCTGCTATACTCTCAGCACTACATGAACTGCTATGCCTGTGCTGGGACGAGGGAGCAGTACCCCAGGACATGCGCGATGCCAATATCATCACCCTCTATAAAAACAAAGGTGACCGCGGTGACTGCAACAACTACCGTGGAATCTCCCTACTCAGCATAGTGGGGAAAGTCTTTGCTCGAGTCGCTCTAAACAGGCTCCAGAAGCTGGCCGAGCGCGTCTACCCTGAGGCACAGTGTGGCTTTCGTGCAGAGAGATCGACTGTTGACATGCTGTTCTCCCTTCGTCAGATACAGGAGAAATGCCGTGAACAACAGATGCCCCTCTACATTGCTTTCATTGATCTCACCAAAGCCTTTGACCTCGTCAGCAGACGTGGTCTCTTCAGACTACTAGAAAAGATTGGATGCCCACCAAAGCTACTAGGTATCATCACCTCATTCCATGACAATATGAAAGGCACAATTCAACATGGTGGCTCCTCATCAGAGCCCTTTCCTATCCTGAGTGGCGTGAAACAGGGCTGTGTTCTCGCACCCACTCTTTTTGGGATTTTCTTCTCCCTGCTGCTTTCACATGCGTTCAAGTCCTCTGAAGAAGGAATTTTCCTCCACACAAGATCAGGGGGCAGGTTGTTCAACCTTGCCCGTCTAAGAGCGAAGTCCAAAGTACGGAAAGTCCTCATCAGGGAACTCCTCTTTGCTGACGATGCTGCTTTAACATCTCACACTGAAGAGTGCCTGCAGAGTCTCATCGAAAGGTTTGCGGCTGCCTGCAATGAATTTGGCCTAACCATCAGCCTCAAGAAAACGAACATCATGGGGCAGGAGGTCAGAAATGCTCCATCCATCAATATTGGCGACCACGCTCTGGAAGTGGTTCAAGAGTTCACCTACCTAGGCTCAACTATCACCAGTAACCTGTCTCTAGATGCAGAAATCAACAAGCGCATGGGAAAGGCTTCCACTGCTATGTCCAGACTGGCCAAGAGAGTGTGGGAAAATGGCGCACTGACACGGAACACAAAAGTCCGAGGGTATCAGGCCTGTGCCCTCAGTACCTTGCTATATGGCAGTGAGGCCTGGACAACGTATGTCAGCCAAGAGCGACGTCTCAATTCATTCCATCTTCGCTGCCTCTGGAGAATGCTTGGCATCAGGTGGCAGGACTGTATCTCCGACACAGAAGTCCTCGAGGCGGCCAACATCTCCAGCTTATACACACTACTGAGTCAGCGGCGCTTGAGATGGCTTGGCCATGTGAGCCACATGGAAGATGGCAGGATCCCCAAAGACACATTGTACAGCGAGCTTGCCACTGGTATCAGGCCCACCGGCCGTCCATGTCTCCGCTTTAAAGACGTCTGCAAACGCGACATGAAATCCTGTGACATTGATCACAAGTCGTGGGAGTCAGTTGCCAGCGTTCGCCAGAGCTGGAGGGCAGCCATAAAGACGGGGCTAAAGTGTGGCGAGTCGAAGAGACTTAGTAGTTGGCAGGAAAAAAGACAGAGGCGCAAGGGGAGAGCCAACTGTGTAACAGCCCTGACAAACAAATTTCTCTGCAGCACCTGTGGAAGAGTCTGTCACTCTAGAATTGGCCTTTGTAGCCACTCCAGGCGCTGCTTCACAAACCACTGACCACCTCCAGGCGCTTATCCATTGTCTCTCGAGATAAGGAGGCCAAAGAAGAACTTCTTCCTACATTGTGATTACTGTTCAGGGGCCTGTAGACCACACCCACTAGTGACTTCTTTCCCCTACTATTCCTCATCTCCACCCAAACTGATTCTACATCCTGATATCCTGAACCAAGGTCATTTCTAACTATTGTACAATGCCATCCTTGATTAACAGTGCTATCCCTCAACCTTTACCTCTCTTCCTATTCTTCTTGAAGGTCATATATCCCTCAATATTCAGGCCCAATCCTTGTCATCCTGCAGCCACATCTCCGTAATGGCTATCAGATCATATTTATTTACTTCAATGTGCGCTATCAGTTTGTGATGTCTGCTATGTGCACTCAAATACAGAACCTTCAGTTTTGTCGTTTTGTTATCTTTGTAACATCTAGTCTCCACTGTTAGTGTGGTTTTAGGTTTTTTCTCTCTGTCCCTTCCTGCCATTCTCTGACCTTCATTTCCCATATTATTATTCTGCTGTCCTGCCTTGACTCTACCGCTGGATTTGTTACAACTACACAAGCTTGATCCCTCTTCCCCCTTGTTTAGTTTAAAGCCCTCTCTACTTCCCTAGTTATACAGTTTGCTACAACAATGGACCCAGCATGGTTCAGGTGCAGACCATCCCAACGGTACAGCCCCACTTTCCCTAGTACTGGTGCCAGTGCCTGCCAAACCGAAACCCACTTCTCCCACGCAAGTCTTTGAATCACTTATTCATTTCACTAATCTTATGTGCCTTCTGTCAATTGGCATGTGGCTCAGGTAATAATCTGGAGATTATTACCCTTGAGGTTCTGCTCTTCAGTTTGGTGCCTAGCTCCTCATACTGTCTAAGTAGAACCTCTTTCCTAGTCCTACATATGTTGTTGGTACCTACATGGACCACGCCAACTGGATTCTCCCCCTCCCTCTCCAAGTTCCTGTCCAGCCTTGTGCAGATGTCCCAAATCCTGGCACCGGGTAGGTAAGACAGCCTCTGGACTCACGCTCTTGACTGCGCAGAACTGTGTCAATCCCCCTCACTATACTATCCCCTACTACCGCTACATTCCTTTTTGCTCCCCCCACTTGAATGGTTTCCTGTACCACAGTGACATGGCCAGTCTGCTCATCGACCTTGCAGACCTCGCTTTCGTCCACACAGGTTGAGAGCACCAGAAACCTAGTTGACAATTGCAAAGTCTGAGGCTCCTCCACTACTGTCTGCTCAGTCCCTTAACCTGCCTCACTCACGGTCACATCCTCCTGTCTCTCACTGCAGACCAAAACAGATGACCCTGTTCTAAGAGGTGTCCATCTTCTGGAACAAAGTGTCCAAGTATTCCTCCCCCTCCCTTATGTTGCACAGTGTTTGCAGTTCAGCTTCCAGATCAATAATCCTGATCCGGAATTCCTCTAGCTGCTTACACTTTCTGCAGACGTATTTGTCCTGGATCGCCTTGGCATCCCAGAGCTACCACATACCACAGCTGCAACATAACACTTGTCCTGCCATTGTTACATTTGCTACTGGTTAATTTACCTTAATTACTTTCTTAATTAACTTAGAATAATTCTTACGAATAGTAGAATTTACTGTGCTTATTAAATGCTAGTACCACCTACAACTAAAATTATACTTTTCTTGATTACACAGATATGTAAACCTTCCTACTTGTAACAGACCTTATCAATGCTAATAAAGCTTTGTCAATAACAATAAACCTTACTAATATGAGTAAACCTTACGAATTCTGATAAACCCTAATAATACTTAATACAGCTTATGTATTAAGTTGTTCTAATTTGAACTAATACACTCCCTGCTAGGCACACTCTCACTCTGTATTATAAATTATAAAATCCCCTTTAGTTTTTAGTTTATACACTAATGAATCTATCAAGACTTATTTTATATTTGATCTAAATTAATTTAAAAGTATACTCACCCGGGTGGCTTTCTGTTTCCCTACTCTCCCAGTTGATATTGACGTCACTCTGATATCACTTTTTGATTTTTCCCCTGCTCTGCTCCCACTGCTCTCTCTCTCTCACTCCGGCTCCAACTCTGTCCTTTTGGCGCACTTTTAAAACCTCTGCTCCCGCTGCTCTCTCTCTCTCTCTCTCTTTCCGGTCTCTTGCTTTTTCTCCTGCTACTATGCATCAGCCCTTTACTTCTACCTCAGTGCAACTAGATAGAGTTAGTGAGCATATGACACTAGTTAACTCACAGAGCACAAGGGAGCCAAAGGAATGGAGAATCATTGAGGATGAACCACATTCTCAATGGAAACAGAAGACAAGTCTGCCCACGTCTTGAGTCATAATACTCAGACCTTATGAATATCTGAAAAGAAGGATGTTTGAGGAACATTAAACCTATATGTAGCTTCTGGGGTCATTCTATGAGGGCGTGAATGCTGACTGTGATTCAGTTGGTAGCACTCTCGCCTCTGAGTCAGAGGGTTGTAGTTTTAAGTTCCAGTCCAGAGACTTGAGCACAAAAATCTAGACTGACACTCCATGCAGCACTTAGGGAGTGCTGCACTGTCAGAGATGAATTCTTTAGAACAAAGAACAAAGAACAGTACAGCACAGGAACAGGCCATTCGGCCCTCCACGCCTACGCCGATCTTGATGCCTGCCGAAACTAACACCTTCTGCACTTCCGGGGCCCATATCCCTCTATTCCCTTCCTATTCATATATTTGTCAAGATGTCTCTTAAACGTCGCTGTCGTATCTGCTTCCACCACCTCCCCTGGCAGCAAGTTCCAGGCACTCACCACCCTCTGTGTAAAAAACTTGCGTCGCACATCCCCTCTAAACTTTGCCCCTCGCACCTTAAACCTATGTCCCCTAGTAACTGACTCTTCCACCCTGGGAAAAAGCTTCTGACTATCCACTCTGTCCATGCCGCTCATAACTTTGTAAACCTCTATCATGTCGCCCCTCCACCTCCGTCATTCCAGTGAAAACAATCCGAGTTTTTCCAACCTCTCCTCATAGCTAATGCCCTCCAACCTGGCAACATCCTGGTAAACCTCCTCTGTACCCTCTCCAAAGCCTCCACGTCCTTCTGGTAGTGTGGCGACCAGAATTGCACACAATATTCTAGGTGTGGCCTAACTAAGGTTTTGTACAGCTGCAACATGACTTGCCAATTTTTATACTCTATGCCCCGACCAATGAAGGCAAGCATGCCGTATGCCTTCTTGACTACCTTATCCACCTGCATTGCCACTTTCAGTGACCTGTGGACCTGTACGCCCAGATCTCTCTGCCTGTCAATACTCCTAAGGGTTCTGCCATTTACTGTATACCTCCCACCTGCATTAGACCTTCCAAAATGCATTACCTCACATTTGTCCGGATTAAACTCCATCTGCCATTTCTCCGCCCAAGTCTCCAACCAATCTATATCCTGCTGTGTCCTCTGACAATCCTCATCATTATCCGCAACTCCACCAACCTTTGTGTCGTCCGCAAACTTACTAATCAGACCAGCTACATTTTCCTCCAAATCATTTATATATACTGCAAACAGCAAAGGTCCCAGCACTGATCCCTGCGGAACACCATTAGTCACATCCCTCCATTCAGAAAAACACCCATCCACTGTTACCCTCTGTCTTCTGTGACCGAGCCAGTTCTGTATCCATCTTGCCAGCTCACCTCTGATCCCGTGTGACTTCACCTTTTGTACCAGTCTGCCATGCGGGACCTTGTCAAAGGCTTTACTAAAGTCCATATAGACAACATCCACCGCCATTCCCTCATCAATCATCTTCGTCACTTCCTCAAAAAACTCAATCAAATTAGTAAGACACGACCTCCCCTTCACAAAACCATGCTGTCTCTCGCTAATAAGTTTGTTTGTTTCCAAATGGGAGTAAATCCTGTCCCGAAGAATCCTCTCTAATAGTTTCCCTACCACTGACGTTAGGCTCACCGGCCTATAATTTCCTGGATTATCCTTACCACCCTTCTTAAACAAAGGAACAACATTGGCTATTCTCCAGTCCTCTGGGACCTCACCTGTAGCCAATGAGGATGCAAAGATTTCTGTCAAGGCTCCAGCAATTTCTTCCCTTGCCTCCCTCAGCATTCTAGGGTAGATCCCATCAGGCCCTGGGGACTTATCTACCTTAATGCTTTGCAAGACACCCAACATCTCCTCCTTTTTGATAATGAGATGACTGAGACTATCTGCACTCCCTTCCCTAGACTTATCATCCACCAAGTCCACCAAGAATTAGATGTTAAACCGAGACCATGCTGAAGATCCCATGGCACTATTTTGAAGAAGAGCAGGGGAGTTTTCCCCAGTGTTCTGACTAATATCTATCCCTCAATCAACACTACTAAATGAGATTATCTGGTCATTATCACATTTCTATTTGTGGGAGCTTGCTGAGCACAAATTGGCTGCTGTGTTTCCTACATTACAAGTGTGACTACACTTCACAAAGAACTTCATTTGCTGTAAGGTTCTTTGGGACCTCCTGAGGTGGTGAAAAGCACCACATAAATGCAAGTCTTTCTTTTAGCTGTAACTGCCTATCACTGGCCATCAAGCTTAATGGACCAATCAGAAAATTGTCCCCAGTGAAGACATATGTATTTACACTCAAAGCTGTTCGGGCTGCCCCCCCCCCCCCCCCCACCCCCCCCCCCAGAATGTACAATTACAGGTCTTTTTTGAATGGTGCAGTTCTGCTAGAAAAAGCATACCATATGAACTGGAATACATTGCAGAGTCCTGCCCTTCCCAGCTGTTGGCATGCCCCAAGAGAGACGTTGGAGCAGGCAACGAGAGATGGCTGAGGTTGCAGATCACAACAACTGTGGACTTATGGAGCACTCCTGCCCCTCCTGGATCCACAGAAAGGCTTTTGTAAAAATTTGTATTGATAAACTTACATTTACTTTCCAACTGCAGCAGTAGAGTGGGAGGAGCTCCAAGGAAATTCCAGTCTGTGTCAACAATCACAATTAGATTGCATAAGTGGATGAAGGCTAGCTCATAACAATCTCTTTTGGTGTCTCACACTGGTGCAGGTGCCCACCCAATGACATCCTGGCCTCCTGCAGCCCCAGAAGAACATCACAGAATTGAAGAAGCACCATTACACCTTACAAACACACTGTCCACCAACGCAGATACTCTCACCTTGGTGGGTCCCGGCAAGCATTTAAATAGGGTGGCACTGGGTGATGAGCAGTGAAGTAGTGTGCAGGAGGAGGTGCCAGAGGCAGCTGTGGTCAGTTCCCCTCAGAGCAGGGAGGACAGACAAAGCCCTGCTCAGCTGGGCACAGATGCAGAGCCTTCGAAGTCACAAGAAAATAAGCTTTACCTAGAACAGCAGCAGGAGATGTGCTCCCACAGATCAGAGTTCCCTGAGGCAGTGTGGTTTCTTAGGCAGAGGACGGAGGAGTCCATCCAGCTCATGTGTGACACAATGGCTCAGGGCTATGAACACATGAGCTCCTCCATACAGAGAATGGCCAACTTAAGAGTGCTTGCCGAAAATGCGCACTGACATCCACAGGATGCATGTTGCATTGTATTGCCTGGTGGCGTACAAATGTTTGGATCGGATGCCAGTTGCGCCAGCTGGTGTTCTTCTCCAGTATCCAGTGTTCCCGCCAAGGACTGAGGATTAGATTAGATTAGATATACAGCACTGAAACAGGCCCTTCGGCCCACCGAGTCTGTGCCGAACATCAACCACCCATTTATACTAATCCTACACTAATCCCATATTCCTAGCAAACATCCCCACCTGTCCCTATATTTCCCTACCACCTACCTATACTAGTGACAATTTATAATGGCCAATTTACCTATCAACCTGCAAGTCTTTTTGGCTTGTGGGAGGAAACCGGAGCACCCGGAGAAAACCCACGCAGACACAGGGAGAACTTGCAAACTCCACACAGGCAGTACCCGGAATCGAACCCGGGTCCCTGGAGCTATGAGGCTGCGGTGCTAACCACTGCGCCACTGTGCCTCAGGATGTCACTGAGGAGGATGAGGTTGTCACCCCTCATGGGGCGTCGTCATCATCCTTGGCCGCCTTGGCTCCTCTGACAGTGGGAGCCTCTGTGCAGCAGAGCCAAGTGATGGAAGCTGCCTCAGCAATGATGCAGGTGCATCAGCCTCTGGAAAATGCCCCTACAAGCACCTCCACAATGAGGACAACAGCCACATGCATCCCAGCCTCAGGCAGAGACAAGTGAGGAGGCTGCCTCCATCTTCTCCAAGTCCACAAAGGGAACACTGCTAGGCATGGTCAGCGTGAAGGCCACCATGTCGTGCGGAGCACTGAATGGGTCACTAGGTGTCTTCTTACTGTCTCTCTGGACTGCTTCCTTTTTTAACCACTGTATAAATAATGTCACTTCAAGCCACATATCTGAGATTCCTTTTATTGTTGGTGTGGCAAGAAAAGTGGTATGAGGTGGTGAAGGTGATCGGGTTCCTCCATGATGAGGGCATGATGAGGGCAGATGTGCATCATTCATTGGCAATAAGGGTTTAGATGTTCCAGTCTTCAATGGATGTGTTAACACAGGTACCTCAGAGTGACTTTGCATCCCAAACCTTTCATTCTTGGTCAGAGGGACTCAGCTGAAATGTGCCTGAATCAAATGATCCCTGACACTTGCATCCAGACAAGACCTTTGCACCCTGTGCTGTGCCTGGCCACCTCTTTGTGCAGCCAGGGCACATTAATGCTCTGCACCCTCCCCCTCCACCTCCACTTCCTCCTCCTCTCCCACGTCCTGATCCTCCTCTTTCTCCGATAAGCTATCGCATTCCAGGGCCTCACCGTCCTCAAGGTCCACACCCCTCTGGGAAGCCATATTATGAACAGCGCAGCAGACCACCAGCAAGACCCTTGCAGCAGTGTATTGGAGGTCTCCACCCACGACCAGTCCAGACACTTGAAATGTGCCTGGAGAAGCCCAATGGCCTGCTCAATGGCTGTCCTTGTGAGCAGATGGCTTCCATTATATCGCCTCTGTGCCTCTGTCTCAGGTTCTCTTAGAGGGGTCAGTAGCTATCTCTTCAGGGGATATCCCTTGTCCCCTAGGATCCATCCACAAACTCTGGGGATTGGAATAAAGACCTGCAGCAGCCTGGACTGGCGGAGAATGAAGAAATCATGGCAACTGCCAGGAAAGCAAGTGCATACATGGAGGAAGCTCTCAGAGGCAGCTGAACATTGAGGAAGTGGAAGCCCTTCCTTTTGATGAATCTCACTGTCCTGTCGCTGGGTGCCTTGAAGGCCACCAGTGCAATCGATGGTGCCCTGAACCATGGGGAATCCAGTGATGGTGGCGAAACCCACCCATTTCCTCTGTTTCTCACTGTACAGGTGCTGCCTGACCTGCTGCATATTTCTGTTTTTATTTCAGATTTCCAGCATCCGCAGTAGTTTGCTTTTGTATGAATGACCCTAACCCAGTCTACAGGCTGTTTCCAATAAAAAGATTTATAGAAGGTAAAAATTCAACAGACAAAAATCAATTTTTGTCAGAAATAAATGAAGATATTCAAATTACCGTTTCAGTTACAGATTAGGTGAATCAAATTGACACTGCAGTGCAGTACTGAGGGAGTGCTGCATTGTTGGAGGTGCTGTCTTTCGGATGGGACATTAAAGCGAGACCCCACCTCAGGTGGATGTCTAATATTCCATGGCACTATTTCGAAGAAGGGAAGGGGCATTAACCCTGGTGTCCTGGTCAATATTTATCCCTTAATCAACATCACAAAAATAGATTCTCTGGTCATCATCACATTGCTGTTTTTGGGAGCTTATGCGCAAATTGTCTGTGGTGTTTCCTGCATTGTAACTGAGACTACAATTCAAAAAGTATTTAATTGACTGCGAGGTCCTGAGGTCGTGAAAGTGCCATGTAAATGCAAGCCTTCCTTTTCTTCTTTTATCTGTAGTTACCTATCACTGGCCATCAAGCTTACTGGATCAATCAGATAATTGACCCCTGTGGTTTCATGGGCCTGTTACCATATAAGTGTCAGCTGTGGCTCCATTGGATGAGACATTAAATCGAGCCCTGTTTACCCATTCAGGTGGATGCAAAAGATCTTGGATAAAAAATATTTATACTTTAATAAACGTCACTAAATCAGATTATATTGTCATTATCACAATTCTGTTTATTTGAGCTTGCCATGTGGAAATTGGCTGCTGCATTTCCTGTATTACAACAGTGACTACACTTCAAAGGTGCTTCATTTGGCATGTCCTGAGCTTGTAAAATGAAATGCTTTCTTTAAATCTTTATATTTATACAATTCATTTAGGTCCCACTGAGCAAAATTGTTCAGCAAGGTTTTCGCTTGTTATGTAAGGAGGAGGATTTCACTGATTGTATAAATATGGTAATGTACAGTGTGCTGTGGGATAGCACTGTTTGTATCTTTTAATTCTTATATAAAAAATTACTTTGTTTCCAGTAGAAATTTGATTAGACAGGAAGCAATGTGACTAGCCCTCACTTTACCAGTGCTAACGGCAAGGATCATCTGCTACTATGATCATTTTTATGCTGTTCCGTTATGGCAATCTCCACTGGAAATGTATACAGGTGTGTAGCAAGGTGTGGAACATGCTGTTTAAGAGAACCATTTGATGCAATTGAGAAAAGCAGCATCATACCTGAGGTACAGGCAATGTAAGAATCCCCATATGACAGAATGCTCCAATATTGAAGTTAGGCCTCATCCTATCAATTCACAACAGCAGAAAAGGAGGAGCTTCTCTGAAACAAGTAGCTGTTCACTCCTGTCATTATTCTATTGTCTGCTAAAAACTGAAGTCTTTTCTTAGGCATCATAGTGAAGCACTTAAATAACTACTTTGAATTTTTTGGCAGTGTGTGTAGTTAACTTACTTTAAATGCACCTAAATATATCACTAGAAACCAACCATCAATGGTTCAAAGCAGCAGTAGAGCTTAATTGGAATTTTTGGTTATTATTTTTGTAATGTATTCCTATATTATGAGCATGCCCAGTGTGTGATGATATCATTAAACACGTGATCTGGCCATTTTGGTGTCAGTCTTGCTTCACAAGTGCCTTCAAATATATAACAGATTTTGTCAACAAAATGGGATTAAACAGCAGTAGAGATCATGATGAACAAAATAAGCTAGCTCGCAGTGACCTACTTGCTAGCATGGTGAAGATTTTTGACTAGATTGTGTTGAGCCTTGTTGTTTCTGAAAATGTGCGGCTGCAATCAATTGAATGGATTCTGCAGGGCCCTAGTGTCCATCTGATTCAACTACCCAACTACACTGGTTTTGGTGAGCTTGTTCTGATTCAGCTGACTTAGCTTGTGCATCACTGTTACAGACAGCCACAATAAAGTGTTTACAGGTCACTGTTATAGTTGAGAAGAGGACAAAATGGCTGTGCCCACAGAATATATTGGAAGGCAAGGAATGTATGATAGAGTCAAGAACCATCAGTTCATACATTGGAAGAATGGACATGTTCTTCAGAACTAATATATTAGAACTCAAGGTGAAAGTGAAGAGACTCAGACTCAAAATAAGGCAATTCTTGAGCACAATAAAGCAATTTTGCTATAATAATAAATAATAAGGGTCACTGACCTGAAACATTAATTCTGCTTCTCTCTCCACAGATGCTGCCAGACCTGCTGAGTATTTCCAGCATTCCTGGTTTTAATTAAAGCAATTTTGCTAATGAAGATTGACCCTGAAGTGTATGGCACCAAACTAACAAACCTTCTTGCTCCCAACAAGGCAAAAGATGTGCCATTCAAAATAATTATCACCAAGTCAGAGTTTAATCCTAAACCATTAGAGATAGCAGAAAGCTACAAATTTGGAACCAGAAACCAGAGAAGTAGAGAAACAGCTGGTGAGTACATTGTGGTACTGAAAAATTTATTACTACATTGCAATGTTGGTACACTCTTAGACCATGCATTACAAGACAGATTCATGTGTGAATTGGTGGATGAAACAATCCCAGTCAAAGTTACTAAACACACAAAATCTTACATTTGAGCGAGCATGTAAGATTGCTTCTACAATGGAGATGGCATCAAAGAATGCTCAGGAATTTTGTCCTATGTATATGACTAGTACAGCTTCTGTCCACTGTCAGAAGGCTTCTGCCAGTCGAAAGCGGGGAGACCTGATCAGAAGAGTGCGGTTGATAAAAGTTTAATGACTTGTTATCGCTGTAATGGCAACCACACGACACAAGCATGTCAGTGCAGAAAAGCCAAATGTTTTAATTGCCAAAAGATAGGCCATATTGCAACTGCTTGCCAAGTGAAGACCAAAGTAGGAAAGAGAACTCTTTCTAGTAGTAATGGAAAGCAGTGGTGTAACTAGAATGCAGTTCACAATCTTGAAGTGAATCTATTGTGCTTAAGCAAAGAGGAGCTAAGGTTGTACTGCATTTATACCACTAGCAATCACTCAAATGACAAAGACAATACATCAACATGCGCATCGAAATGGCTGTACATTGCTCCATTGAGTAGAGATACGTATGACAGCAAATTCCGTGACAAACCTCTGACAGCACAGTTCAGTTAAAAACCTGAAATGCTGGAAATACTCAGCAGGTCTGGCAGCATCTGTGGAGAGAGAAGCAGAGTTAATGTTTCAGGTCAGTGACCCTTCTTCAGAACTAGCAGATATTAGAAATGTGAAAGGTTTTAAGCAAGTAAAGCAGGGGTGGGGCAAGAGATAACAAAGTAGAAGGTGTAGATAGGACAAGGTCACAGAGAATAACCGACCAGAAGGTCATGGAGCAAAGGCAAACAATATGTTAACAGTGTGTTGAAAGACAAAGCATTAGTACAGATAGGGTGTTAACGGACTGAAAACTGAACAGCCACAAGTACAAACATGAAAAAAAACAGTGGGTAGGCAAACTGAACAAACTAAGATAAAATAAAATAAACACAGAAAAAAATAAAGAAGAAAAAGAAAAAAATAACTAAAAATAAGGGGCCCGTCATGCTCTGAAATTATTGAACTCAATGTTCAGTCCGGCGGGCTGTAGTGCGCCTAATCAGTAAATGAGATGCTGTTCCTCGAGCTTGCATTGATGTTCAGTGGAACACTGCAGCAATCCCAGGGCAGAGATGTGAGCATGAGAGCAGGGGTGAGTGTTGAAATGGCAAGCAACCAGAAGCTCGGGGTCATGCTTTCAGACTGAGCGGAGGTGTTCCGCAAAGCGGTTACCCACTCTGCGTTTGGTCTCCCCAATGTAGAGGAGACCACATTGTCTGCAGAGAATACAGTATACTACATTGAAGGAAGTACAAGTAAACCGCTGCTTCACCTGAAAGGAGTGTTTGGGGCCTGAGACAGTGAGGAGAGAGGAGATAAATGGGCAGGTATTACACCTCCTGCGATTGCAGGGGAAGGGGACGAGGTGGTGGGGCTATGGAAGAGTGGACCAGGGTGTCGCGGAGAGAATGATCCCTTCGGAATGCTGACAGGGGAAGAGAGGGGAAGAGGGGTAGTGGCATCACGCTGGAGGTGGCGAAAATGGCAGAGGATGATCCTTTGGATATGGAGGCTGATGGGGTGGAAAGTGAGGACAAGGGGAACCCTGTCGCGGTTCTGGGAGGGAGGGGAAGGGGTGAGGGTAGAGGTGCGGGAAATGGGCCGGACACGGTTGAGGGCCCTGTCAACAACAATGGGGGGAAAATCCTCGGTTGAGGAAAAAGGAAGACATATCAGAAACGCCGTCATGGAAGGTAGCATCATCAGAGCAGATGCGTCAGAGATGGAGAAACTGGGAGAATGGAATGGAGGCAGGGTGTGAAGAAGTGTAGTCCAGGTAGCTGTGGGAGTCGGTGGGCTTATAATCGATATTAGTAGACAGCCTATCCCCAGAGATGGAGACAGAGAAGTCGAGGAAGGGAAGGGATGTGTCGAAGATGGAGCATGTAAAGGTGAGAGAAGGGTGGAAATTAGAAGCAAAGTTGATAAAGTTTTCTAGTTCCAGGCGGGAGCAGGAAACGGCACCGATACAGTCATCAATGTACCGGAAAAAGAGTTGGGGGAGGGGACCTGAGTAGGACTGGAACAAGGAATGTTCGACATATCCCACAAAAAGACAGGCATAACTAGGACCCATGCAGGTACCCATAACAACACCTTTTACTTGAAGGCAGTGAATGGAGTTGAAGGTGAAGTTGTTCAATGTGAGAACAAGTTCAGCCAGGCGGAGGAGGGTGGTGGTGGATGGGGACTGGTTGGGCCTCTGCTCAAGGAAGAAGCGGAGAGCCCTCAAACCGTCCTGGTGGGAGATGGAGGTGTAGAGAGATTGGACGTCCATAGTGAAGAGGAGGCGGTTGGGGCCAGGAAACTGGAAATTGTCAAAATGGTGTAGGGCGTCAGAAGAGTCACGGATGTAGGTGGAAGAGACTGGACCAGCGGAGAAAAGATAGAGTCAAGATAGGAAGAAATAAGTTCAGTGGGGCAGGAGCAGGCTGACACAATGGGTCTGTCGGGACAGTCCTGTTTTTGGATTTTGGGAAGGAGCTAGAAGCGGGCTGTCCGGGGCTGCGGGACTATGAGGTTGAAAGCAGTAGAGGAAAGATCTCCAGAGGAGATGAGGTCAGTGACAGTCCTGTGGACAGTCGCTTGATGTTCGGTGGTGGGGTCATGGTCCAGGGGAAGGTTGGAAGAGGTGTCTGAAAGTTGGCGCTGAGCCTCTACAAGGTAGAGGTTGGTACGCCATACAACAACAGCACCACCCTTGTCTGCAGGTTTGATGACCATGTCAGGGTTAGACCTGAGAGAACGGAGTGCCTCAAGTTCAGAGGGGGACAGGTTAGAGTGAATGAGGGAGGCAGAGAAATTGAGATGATCAATGTCTCGCCGACAGTTTTCAATGAAAAGATCAAGAGCGGGTAAGAGGCCAGATTGCCAGCATCCACAGTATTTTGCTTTTATTTCAGTTAAAAACCTACTCTGGTGAGGTTTAAAAATGTGTGGACAAATGGAATGTAATGGCCAATATAAGGGCAAGTCCCTCATTGTTGTAGCGAGATATGTCAACAAACCAACATAAATCGGCAAATACCGGCTTTGTTAGCTGACGTTAGACTGGAAGCATGTTTTCCGAGTTGAGACAACCAAAAAGCTTGATCAGCTGTTGAATAGTTACTGCAACACCTTCGAGGAGAGCTATGAAGGTATAATTAGCGCAAAAGCACACATCCGAATCAGGCCTGATGCAAAACCAGTATATTGCAAAGCTAGACCAGTTCCATATGCTCTCAAAATCCAGGTTGAAGAGGAACTAAAGAAGCTAGAGAAAAACAGTGTACTAGTGAAAACTGACCACAGTAATGAGGCACCCCAATTATAGAATTGCCCAAAACTGTAAGACTATGTGGGGATACAAAGTTGCAATCAACTAGGCAGTGGATGATGAGCAGTATCCACTACCGACTTCTCAAGATTTGTATGTGGAGTTAGCAGGATCCAAGCTGTTCACAAAGTTGGATTTGTCCTGTGCTTATGCACTGCTCAAAGTAGATCGAGAGAGTCAGCAGTATCTCACGATAAACACACACATGGGACTATACTCCCACATTAAATTGCCCTATGATATGAAGTCTTCTCCAAAAATCTTCCAAGTTACAATGGATAAGATTTTGCAAGGAGTGCCGCATTGCTTGTGCAATCAGGATGATGTGTTGATTGCGACCTGAACAGAGGAAGACAATCTTCAAGTGTTGGACAAACTGTTAAAAAGGCTCAATGATCACAATGTGTAGCTGAAAAAGAGCAAATGTCCTTTTAGTGTAATCTGAGGTAGTGTACCATGGCTTGAAAATCAGTAAAAAAAAAGGACTACAGCCAGTGAAAGAGAAGATAGAGGCTATAGTTAATGCCCCAAAGCCAAAAGATGTGTCTGAGCTTAAATCTTTTCTAGGCATGGTTCAATACTACTTGAAATTTCTGCCTGTGCTTGCAGCAGTGTTAGCTCCACCACATGAGTTGTTGAAGAAAGATGTGAAATGGGAATGGTCTAAAGTACAACAAAATGCTTCTGATGTAAGTAAGAGAATTGACCAGTGATACATTACTCTTTCATTATGGCATAAATCGTGATCTAACCTGGCATGTGACACTTCAAATACCACCTGCAAGTTCCTCTCCAAGTTACATACCATCCTGACTTGGAAATATATCATTGTTCCTTCACTGTCGCTGGGTCTAAATCCTGGAACTCCCTCCCTAACAGCACTGTGGGTGTACCTACACTAGATGGACTGCAGCGGTTCAAGAAGGCAGCTCACCATCACCTTTTCACGGGTAATTAAGGATGGGCAACAAATGCTAGCCTAGCCAGCAACACCCACATCCCGTAAAAGAATAAAAAAGTGGAGTTGGAGCAGTGATCAGTCATATCACGGATGATGGTCAAGACAAGACCATAGCCTTCACATTGCATACTCTCACCGAAAATGAATGCAACTACTCACAGATAGAAAAGGATGCGCTTGGAATCATCTTCGGAATCAAAACGTTTCACCAGTTTTTGTCGGGTATAAACTTTATGCTATTAACAGATCATAAACCCCTAATAGCTATTCTGGGTCCAAAATGGTATCAAACATATCTTCACTCCTCCAGCAACAAATGGAGCAGCAGAAAGACCTGTGAGAATAGTCAAGGAAGCACTCAAGAAGCAACTGCTGCATGGATGTTCAAGTTTCAGCATGAAATAGAGATTAGCTAATTTTCCGATGAAGTATAGAAGACCTCCACACTCAACTACAAGGTGTACACATGCTAAACTCTTAATGAAATGAAAATTAAGAATGCATTTGAGTTTAGTTCTATCAAATTTGACTGCTAAAATTTGAACAAAAGCAGTTCAGTTAAAAGTACCAGTACGACACACACAAATGTGAACGTAGTTTCAGGAGAAATGAACATGTTCGTGTTCTGAGCGCCCCTCACAAGTCACACAAGTGGGGCATGAGAAAAGTTGTAGAAGTTTGTGGTTCGAAGAGATACTTAGTTGAAATCGGTGGGAAAGTGAGTTGTGTTCATGTAGATAACATGATCCCAGTGACAGCTGATCCAAAAATTGAGCATGACCTACTTGATGAAACTTTTGCCAGAGTGTGAACCAGACTTCAGTGTCTGAAGTATCAATTTTAGAAAAAGAAACAAGATCTTCTGTAAGTCCTGAACTGAAACCAGAGTCCAAAACCTGACTGCACACCAAAACTTGACTCTATCCAAAACCTGTGAGAAGATCAGAAAGACTTTGTAAACCAGTTGTTGGACTTGATTTATAGATATCGTTTAAAGAAAATCAGTTGTTATTTTGCCAAGTGTGCACAATCTCAAAGATGTGTTTGTTTTGAAGTTGTTTAGTTAGTGCACCTGTAAATAGTTCATTAATTTTTTTAAAAAGGGGAAGCAGAGTAATGTATGCTTATGTTATGAGCTTGCCCAGTGTGATGATGTTATTACAGACGAACATACAAACATACAAATTAGGAGCAGGAGTAGGCCACTCGGCTCTTCGAGCCTGCTCTGCCATTCAACAAGTTCATAGCTGAACTGATTACTCCACATTTCCATCTACCCCCGATAACCTTCCATCCCCTTGCTTATCAAGAATCTATCTACCTCTGTCTTAAAAATATTCAAAGACTCTGCTTCCACTGCCTTTCGAGGAAGAGAATTCCAAAGACTCATGACCCTCTGAGAGAAAAAAATTCTCTTCATCTCTGTCTTAAATGGGTGACCTCTTATTTCTAAACAGTGACCCCTAGATCGAGATTCTCCCACAAGGGGAAACGTCCTTTCCACATTCACCCTGTCAAGACCCCTCAGGATCTTATATGTTTCAATCAAGTCACCTCTTACTCTTCTAAATTCCAGCAGATACAAGCCTAGCCTGTCCAATGTTTCCTTGTAAGACAGCCCACCCATTCCAGGTATTAGTCTAGTAAACCTTCTCTGTACTGCCTCCAATGCATTTACATCCTTCCTTAAATAAGGAGACCAGTACTGTACACAGTACTCCAGATATGGTCTCACCAATGCCCTGTATAACTGAAGCATAACCTCCCTACTTTTGTATTCAACTTCCCTCGCGATAAACAATAACATTCTATTAGCTTTCCTAATTATGTGCTGTACCTGCATACTGACCTTTTGTGATTCATGCACTAGGACACCCAGATCCCTCTGCACCTCAGAGCTCTGCAATCTCTCACCATTTAGATAATATGCTTCTTTTTTATTCTTCTTGCCAAAGTGGACAATTTCACACTTTCCCACATTATACTCCGTTTGCCAGGTCTTTGCCCGCTCACTTAACCTATCTATATCCCTTTGTAGCCCCCTTATGTCCTCTTCACAAGTTACTTTCCTACCTATCTTTGTGTCATGATCAAATTTAGCAACCATACCTTTAGTCCCTTCGTCTAAGTCATTTATATAAATTGCAAAAGATTGAGGCCCCAGCACAGATCCCTGTGGCACACCACTCGTTACATTTTGCCAACCAGAAAATGACCCATTTATGCCTACTCTCTGTTTCCTGTTAGCTAACCAATCTTCTATCCATGCCAATATATTACTCCCTACACCATGAGCTTTTATTTTCTGCAATAACTTTTGATGTGGCAACTTATCAAATGCCTTCTGGAAATCTAAGTACAGTACATCCATCGGTTCCCCTTTATCCACAGCACATGTAGCTCCCTCAAAGAATTCCAATAAATTGGTTAAACATGATTTCCCTTTCACAAAACCATGTTGACTCTGCCTAATTATCTTGATTTTTTTCTAAATGCCCTCCTAAAACATCTTCAATAATAGCTTCTAACATTTTCCCTAAGACAAATGTTAAGCTAACTGGCCTGTAGTTTCCTGCTTTCTGTCTCCCTTTATTTTTGAATAAAGAAGTTACATTCGCTATTTACCAATCTAATGGAACCTTCCCCGAATCTAGGGAATTTTGGAAAATTAAAACTAACACATCAACTATCTCACTAGCCACTTCTTTTAGGACCCTAGGATGAAGTCTATCAGGATCCGAGGACTTGTCAGCTCACAGCTCCAACAATTTGTTCAGTACCACTTCTCTGGTGATTGTAATTTTCTTGAGTTCCTCCCTCCCTTCCATTTCCTGACTTGCAGCTAATACTGGGATGTTACTTGTATCCAACATCCCCAGAATATACACTCCACTGAGCCAGCGGCGCTTGAGATGGCCTGGCCATGTGAGTCACATGGAAGATGGCAGGATCCCCAAGGACACATTGTACACTGAGCTCGTCACTGGTATCAGACCCACCGGCCATCCATGTCTCCACTTTAAAGACACCTGCAAATGCGACATGAGGTCCTGTGACATTGACCACAAGTTGTGGGAGTCAGTTGCCAGTGATCGCCAGAGATGGCGGACAGCCATAAAGGTGGGGCTAAAGAGTGGCGAGTCGAAGAGACTTAGTTGTTGGCAGGAAAAAAGACAGAAGCGTAAGGAGAGAGCCAACTGTGTAACAGCCCCGACAACCAATTTTATCTGCAGCGCCTGTGGAAGAGTCTGTCACTCTAGAATTGGCTTTTGTAGCCACTCCAGGTGCTGCTTCACAAACCACTGACCACCTCCAGGCGCATACCCATTGTCTCTCGAGACAAGGAGGCCAAAGAAGACTTGTATCCTCAATATTGAAGACCGATACAAAATATCTGCTCAATTCATCTGCCATCTCATTATCCATTATTAATTCCCCAGACTCACTTTTCATAGGACCAATGCTCACTTTGTTAACTCTTCTTTTTTAAATATCTATAGAAATTCTTACTATCTGTCTTTATATTTCTAGCTAGCTTTCTCTCGTACTCTAATTTTACCTTCATCAATCTTTTAGCCTTCTTTGCTGTTTTTTATATTCTGTCCAATCTTCTGACCTGCCTCCCATCTTTGCACAATTATGGGCTTTTTCTTTAAGTTTGATACTATCTTTAACTGTTTTAGTAAACCACAGATGGAGGGTCCCACCCTTGGAATTTTTCTTTCTCATTGAAATGTATCTATTCTGTGTATACTGATATATCCCCTTAAATGTCTGCCACTGCATCCCTATTGACCTATCCCTTAACCTGATTTGCTAGTTCATTTTAGCTAGCTCTGCTGTCATGCCCTCATAATTGCCCTTATTTAAGTTTAAAATACTAGTCTTGGACCCACTCTTCTCTCCCTCAAACTGAATGTAAAATTAAATATGTGATCTGGCTATCTTGGTGTCTGTCTTGCTTTACAAGTTCCTCCAAATATAAAACAACTTTGATTTTGTGGTCAATAATCTGCCAAATTAGAAAATTAATTACAAGTCATACCCCCAACAGCCTTCCAGGACTGATCTCTTTAAGACAAGCTAAGTAGGCAGTAGCTCTATGTGCCCACCCACCTTCAGTATGAGTCTGTCACCCCAATATCACATGATTGAGCAACAGACATAATAAATACATTCACTAGTGTATCTGGTACTCTTCCCTGACCCTGAAGCAGTGTGAAGCAAGGAGGGAGCAGCTGGCTTAAAGGCAATGTCAAGTCAACTATAAAATAACATTACCCCTAAACAGAGGTGAGGATACTTTTTTACCTTTTTTTAAAGCACATTCCTTAAGGTTTCACAACAGAGCAAATCTACCCTTGCACAATAAAATTGCAGTGCCTTGCAACAGAAAGGGAAAGCTTTAGGGAGCCCATAAACATGATCTCATTTGGTATATTTAGCTGAGCTTTCTTGTGGCAGACCAGCAGACTATTGGTTGTTTGTCACAAGAACCCAAATGCTCTCTCAGCCACTATGTAGCTATAGTTCCACCTTGTGGTGTAGAGTAGTCAGTGCTGTTCTGCCTTCTCAAAATTAGGCTGCCTCAAACTGGAACGTATGGTGTAAAATAATAGGAAATTTAAGAATATCCAATATTCAGTTGGAACTCAAAGTTGCAGGACAAGAATCAATAAAATGAAAATAAATTGAAGAAAATGAGAGGTTGCAGTGATTTGCAGGACTTATCCAATAAGCCATATAAATTTGTATCACACAGCAGGAAAACAGTGATCAGTTTCTATTGAATATTAATTCAAGGCATGATTATATATCAGAGTAAAATCCTTTGTATTCACCAGCTAGGAAGGAGAGTTTATGTAATAATTAATGGAAGGTCTTTGACACAATTACTCACATTAAATAATTTCTGTCAAATCACAATGCCTTCTCAGACAAATCCTTTTGGGTTGTAAATGTACCCAAAATAGTTAGTATGATTCCTGCATATCAAGTCTCCACCCGCCATTGTAATTGTGATCTTCCCCATACACTTTTGGCACCAGATGCGTGACTCTAACCTCTCTCTCCTTCCCTTCCACTAATTTTCCATAGTGGGAGTTCTCTCTCAGTACTTCCTTACTTTTATTTCCTTTTACCACCAAATTGGGTACTCCCACTGCTGCTTCTGCTCCTGCAGTGAGATGAAACAAAGTACTATGGGAATAAAATTTACGAATTCTGCATCTATTTCTCACTGAAGGATCTAGAATAGGAGAAGTCCACACTGAGGTGCCAGGAGTCAAAGATTAGAAGACTGAGGTTGCACACAAGACAGCAGGGAGCTCACAGCGTCAAGGAAGAAACTCAAAGGTAGGGAGGGGAAGGAGATCACAGAATTACAGAAGTGTTACAGCACAGAAGGAGGCCTTTCAGCCCATCGTGTCTGCATCGGCTCTCCAAATAAGCAACTCACTTAATGCCATTCCCCCGCCTTCTCCCCATAACCCTGCACATTCTTAATTTTCAGATAACTGTGTAATTTGAATGCCTCGATTGAACCTACCTGCACCAAGTTCTCAGGAAGTGCATTCCAGACCTTAACCACTCGCTGTGTGAAAAAGGGAGCACTGACATAGAGTGTGGGGGAGGAATGACCTTTCCTGTTAGTGAGGTCAAGTTGTTGTGCTCTGGCAAACTGTTGTCATCTGATGTCAGTTTGGCTCAGTAGGTATCAGTTTTGCTCAAACAGCAGCATTTTGATCTCTGTTTCACCAAAGTGGGATTGAAACCCTGTTCCAGGAATCAAGCATGTAAACTAAACTGACAGTCCAGTGCCGTACTAAGAGAATGCTGTATGGTCCTGACCTTTGAATGAGATGTGAAACTGAGGTCGCTTCTGATTCCAGCGATTCAAATGGATGTTAAACATCCAAGGTAATATTTGAAAAGAGGCAAGTTATCCTGGTGCCATGGCAACATTTTTCCCAAAACCAAAAAAAAACTGACTGGCTATTCATCTCACAACAACAACTTATAATTATATAGCGCCTTAAGGTAGTAAAAAGGCGCTTCACAGGAGCATTATCTTGCAAAATTTGACACCAGATATTAGGCAGATGGCCAAAAGCTTGATGAAAGAGGTAGGTTTGAAGGAGTGTCTTAGAGGAGGAAAGAAAGGCAGAAAGCTTTAGGAGGGAATTTCAGAGCTTAGGGCCTTAACAGCTGAAGAAAAGACTGTTAACAGAGACCAGAATTGGAGAAGCACAGCTATCGTGGTGCTGTGTATTTCACTCAATAAGATTCACTTGTGGACTCACAACAAGCAGCCATTATTGAACTAACTTTATTTACACCTCCCCAACAGAGAGGGCAGCAGAAAGGGCAGTATAACAAACTGTTCAGCTATTACAATACAGTACGCTCAGAGTTCTGTAGGGCTGGAAGAGATTATAGAGACATGGAGGGGTGAGGCCATGGAGAGATTTGAAAACAGCTGAGAATTTTAAAATTGAGGTATTACTTAACTGGGAGCCATTGTGAACTACATAACAACATTTATTCTAGCTCCTGTATTCAGAGTAATTCATCATAGGTGGAGCATATTGTGATACTTCTGAGAGATGTGATAAGGTGCTACATAAATGCAAGTGTTTTTTTTTCTTTCTAGCACTCCATATTATTTCCAAGATTGGCATCTTTTTCTTGCAAGTAGTTGATTTTTCACTTCATAATATAGCATGAAGATTATTTAATCTGGCTGATTGTGTAATTATGGGACAAAAATGCCTGTACTCTTTGTATTGCCTGTTTCACATCTGGTTTCCAAGGTGACCTGCTGACTTCATTTGATTCGATGGAGTCAGCCATCTAAATAATTTTAATGTTCAAATCCCTCCATGGCCTTGCTTCTGCCTATCTTTATAACCTCCTGCAGTCCTACAACCCTCTGAGAACTCTGCGTTCCTCCAATTCTGACCTATTGTGCATCCCCACTTTCCTTCACTCCAATATTGGTGGCTGTGCCTTCAGCTGCCTAGGCCCTAAGTTCTGGAATTCCTTCAACAACCCTCTCTATCTCTCTTTCTCTCCTTCTTTAAGATGCAACTTAAAACCTCATAATATCTCATGTGGTTTGGTGTCAAGTTCTGTCAGATAATGCCCCTGTGAAGTACCTTGGGACATTTTACTACGATGAGGACAGGGTACTTAATATTCAAGGATACTAAGTGTTCAGAAAAGATAAGTAAGGAAAAAAGGAGGTGGGGTGGCAGTACTCATTAGGGAAGACATTGTAGTGTTGGAAAGAGAGGATGCCCTTGAAGATGCAAAGGCAGAATTCATTTGGTTAGAGTTCAGAAGCAAAAAAAGGATGATCACAGCACTGGGGGTATTCTATAGGCCTCCAAATAGTCAGAGAGAGATAGAGGAGCAAATCATCAGGGAAATCACAGAGACGTGCAAGAACTATATAGTGGTGATATTGGGGGAATTTAATTACCCAAGAAATGATTGGGATAATGCTAGAGTAAGGAAGGAGAGGAATTTCTGAAATGTGTTCAGGAGAACTTCCTTGACCAGTATGTTCTCAGTCGAACTAAGAAGGAGGCATTGCTGGATCTGGTTCAGGGGAATGAGGTGGGCCAAGTCGACCAAGTGTCTGTGGGGGAATACTTGGGTAAGAGTGATCATCATATCATAAGGTTTAGATTAGAAATGGAGAAGAACATAGAACTAGTAGAATTTCTGAATTGGAAAAGGGCTAACTTCAATGGGATGAGAGGGGATCTAGCCAGGGTAAAATGGAACCAAAGACTGACTGGAAAAGCAGTGAAAGAATAATGGGGAACCTTTAAGGAGGAGATGCTTCAGGTACATTCCAACAAGGGCGAAAGGTAAGGGAAACAAAGCTAAGGCTCCTTAGATGACAAGGGAGGTAGAGAATATGATGAAAGAAAAAAAGAGGATGTATGATGCATGTCAGCTGAATTCTTCAAGCGAGAATGAGAATCAGGCCAAATACAATAAGTTGAGAGGGGAAGTGAAGAGGAAAATAAGAGTAGCAAAGGGAGAATATGAGAATAGAATGGCAGTTAACATAAAAGGGAACCCAAAAATCTTCTTCTGGCATGTAAAATATATCAGGGAAGAGGGTGATATTTGCTTAGAGGCACAGGGCAAGGCTAGAGTACTTATTGAGTACTTTTTATCAGTATTTACTAAGGAAGAGGACTCTAACTAAATAGCAGTGGGTAATGGACAAGGTTAAAATTGATAAGAAGGATGTACTGGAAAGGCTGGCTATGCTTAGAGTGGATAAGTCACCTGGTCTGTATGGTTGCTAAAGGAAGTGGAAGTGGAGATAGCAGAAGGGCTTGCCATAAGCGGAAGATGAGACTAACTAACAGTTTTGTGTAACAGGCGGATGTCACATAGCCTATTAATCTGTTACACATCTACAGCTTGCCAATCTCAAATCTTCATACAGCCTTACAGCTTTTATGACAGATTATGCGTATTCATTGAAGTTTAGAGATATTTACAACACAAAAGGAGGGCATTCTGCCCAACATATCTGTGCCGGCTCTTTATTAGAGCAATCCAAAACTATGTGATCACTCCCCATAGTTTGGTCCCTGTCTCTGCTTTGAATATTTATCAATTTTTCCCTATAATTGTCTTGGCCTCAAGTGCTTCTTGTGGCAAAGCAGTCAACTCTGCAACAATTCTCTTCAGGCTCTCTTTTTACTCTCCTCTTTTCATGACTTCCCAAGCAGAAAAAATAGTCTTTTCTATTCACCCTATCAAAATTTTTCATAACTTTAATAACCTCTATTAAACATTCTTTTAGGCTCCTCTGCTTTAGTAGAAACAGTGCCAATATCTTAATTTATTCTCATGACTAAACTTCTCATCCCTGGCATCATCCTGGTGAATCTACACTGTACACTCTCTAGAGTTTAATGTTCTTTCTATCATGGTTAACACAAAGCTGAACACAATAGTCAAACTGGGGCCTAACCATTGCCTTCCACAAAATACTTATCTCTTTGCTATTGTATGCTATGTCCCTATTAATAAAACACAAAATTCAACTGCCCTTTTTAATGGCTTTCTCTACCACTTGCATTTTAAATAAATTGTATACCAGGTCTTTGTATGTCTACTGCCTTCAGTTGGGATCCATTGAGTTTAAGCTCCCATTTTTTATTTATCCTCTGGGAACATAATGAATTAGTTACACTTCTCTGCACTTAAATTGCATCTGCCACCTGTCTGCCCTTTCCACTCACCTGTCTTTCTTCCTAATATCTTTAACGGCCCTCCTCACTGTTTGCCAAATCCCCTACTTTTATGTTGACAGCAAATTTTCATAATCATGCACCCTATGCTCAAGTCAAAATTACTGATACCTCAGCAGGGCACACAGTCGAGTGCAATGTACAATAACATCCCTACCTTTCAAGGACTTCAGGTTAGTTAAATAACAGCAGTGACCCCTGTACTTTGGGAAATGCGGCAATAAAACAACACTGGACATACATGCCATGGTGTTCAGAGGACAAGAGATAAATGTGCAGCCGATTTTGACCTTCACATCAGTCACCCCTTTTGATACTTATGTGGACAGCACAGTATCTGATATTGCAATGTTAGTCAGGCGCACTGACACGGAACACAAAAGTCCGAGTGTATCAAGCCTGTGTCCTCAGTATCTTGCTCTACGGCAGTGAGGTCGGGACAACGTATGTCAGCCAAGAGCGATGTCTCAATTCATTCCATCTTCGCTGCCTCCAGAGAATCCTTGGCATCAGGTGGCAGGACCGTATCTCTAACGCAGAAGTCCTCGAGGCGGCCAACATCCCCAGCATATACATCCTATTGAACCAGCGGTGCTTGAGATGGCTTGGCCATGTGAGCCACATGGAAGATGGTAGGATCCCCAAGGACACATGAGCTCGTCACTGGTATCAGACCCACCGGCCGTCTATGTCTCTGCTTTAAAGAGGTCGGCAAACGCGACATGAAGTCCTGTGACATTGATCACAAGTCGTGGGAGTCAGTTGCCAGTGATCGCCAGAGCTGGTGGATAGCCATAAAGGTGGGGCTAAAGTGTGGCGAGTCGAAGAGACTTAGCTGTTGGCAGGAAAAAAGAGAAGCGCAAGGGGAGAGCCAACTGTGTAACAGCCCCGACAACCAATTTTACTGCAGCACCTGTGGAAGAGTCTGTCACTCTAGAATTGGCCTTTATTGCCACTCCAGGCGCTTACCCATGGTCTCTCGAGACAAGGAGGCCAAAGAAGAAGAAGAAGAAGTCAGGAACAAGCCACATGCATACGAATTGAGCTCAGCAGTGATCTTGCTAACCATCGGAAGATCCATTGCTTAATTGCAGGTATGCTGCAAATAACAAATCTCTGCCCCGATGATGTCCAGCAAGCTGGTGCAGCTGTCCTTGATCTAGGGTCCGGTGATCACCATGTCATCTTATGCCATCTCCATCATGAAATTAAGATATTTTGAAAACAAATCTATCTTGATGAGCGAGAAAAAAAGTTACTAATTTTATCAAAAATAAATAATTTAATAAAAATCATAAAATCAAGCAGTAGAGAAGGAGGCCTTAAGCCCATTGTGCTTGTTCCGGCTCTTTGAAAGACCTATCCAATTAGTTCTGCTCTCCTGGCTCTTTCCCCATAGCCCTGGAAACTTCTCCTTTTCCAGTATTTATCCAATTCCCTTTTGAAAGTTACTACTGAATTTGCTTCCACCACAATTTCAAATAATGCATTCCACATCATAACAACTTTCTGTATCTCCCCCAGTTCTTTTGCCAATTATGTATCCTCTGGTTACCAATCCTCCTGCCAGTAGAAACAATTTCTCCCTATTTACTCTATCAAAATATTTCATAATTTTAAACACCTTTATTAAATCTCCCCTTAATTTCTCTGTTCTAAGGAAAAGCCAGCTTCTCTCGTCTCTCCACGTAATTGAAGTTCCTTGTTCCTGGTACCATCCTAGTAAATAGCCTCTGCACTCTCTAAAAAAGATAATATATATGTAAAAATATCTATCAAAAAATTTACTGAATGCAAACCATAAATATTATAAACAAACCTTTCAAGGCTAGTGAAAAACTCCTGCACTTTACTTGTTACCATTCCAAGTGGACGAGAAAAGAAAACAAGAGCAAAGCCACATAAATCCCGGAAATTGTGTTTGGCATTCATTAAAACATGTTTACATCAAATCTGGAACCTTAATGAGATTTATGCATGAAATGGGTGCAGGCACTTCAGTTCACTGACAACAAACGAGCAGGAATTGCAGCCCAGAAGAGTACAGGTACACATCTTCCTCTCTCAATTACCCACTCCCTTGGTCCAGGATCAGCAAATTGGGCTTAATATACACAATCTTAAGGAGGCTCTGGCAATGCACTTTTTTCTTCAAGTGGGTCCTTTGGGAAAAAGGAGGAGGACAAACAGCAGCAGAAAGAAACAAACAGGGCTGCAAGAATCCTCACCCTCCAAGCAGAATATATAAGTCATTGCAACCAACATACCTGCAGTTTTTTGAGGAGCAATGTGTAAAGAGGCTTCACTTCTCAAGGGAGGCTGTCACAGAATCACAGAAATGTAACCGTGCAGAAGGAGGCCATTCGGCCCATCATGTCTGCACTGGCTCTCCGAAAGAGCAATTCACCTAGTGCCATTCCCTCGCCTTCTCCCCATAACCCTGCACATTCTTCCTCTTCATATAACAGTCCAATCAAAGGCCTGCTCAGGTCTGCAAATGAGACCCGACCCGAGCCCGACAGAACCCCATCTAAGCCCGAGCCCAACTCGGCCCGAGTCCTTCTATTTTTTTTCCCGCGCCCGGTCCGACCCAATCCGACCCAACCATCAGTTAACCTACCTTCCGTTTTTCACTTTGTTCCTTACCTGCACAAGCTTAAAATAACTGGAGCAAAACCACCTTTAAAGTCCAAAAAGTAAATTAACATTAGAGACACTTATCTGAGGTGGTGATAGAGCGTGTCTGATCCAACCTGGCCAGAGCCCGAATGCCGGACCCGGAAGTGCAACCCGACCTGACCCCAACCTGACACATGTCGCCCCGTCCTGTCGGGTTCGGGTTGGGTAGTAGGCCTTTAAGTATAATTCCCTATTGAATGCTTCAGTTGAACCTGCCTCCACCACACTCTCAGGCAGCACATTCCAGACCTTAACCACTCGATGCGTGAAAAAGTTTTTCCTCATGTCACTTTGTCACATCCCGCAGCAAAACTTACAACCGAATGCCACAGTTAGCACAGCAATACAGAGTATTTACAGCACAGAAACAGGCCATTCGACCCCACTGGTCCCTGCTGGTGTTTATGCTTTACACGAGAGACTCCTACCCCTCTTCAACTAACCCCATCAACATATCCTTCCATCTCTTTTTGCCTCGTGTACTTGGGAGCGAGTTCCACATTCTAACCACACTCTGGATAAAGAAGTTTCTCTGGATTCGCCTGTTGGGTTTATTAGTGACTATCTTATATATATGACTGCTAGTTCTAGTCTGGCCCACAAGTGGAAACATTTCTCTACTTCGACACTACTGAACCCTTTAAAAATCTTGAAGACCTCTATCAGGTCACCCCTCAGTCTTTGCCATTTCATTCACTGCAGTCCTCAACCTCTTTGCCTTCATTCCTTCCAGATTGCCGCAGCAGATATTAGTGACATGTCAATCTGCAGTTCATGCTTGAACGAAGCAGTGACTGATTCCATGGTTTGCTGAAGCAAGCACTTTCATCACTTTCCCCATGGATATCTGGAAGCAGTAGGTTTGGGCTCTAGGGTTTGTAAGGATTGCAGGCTATCTTACAGGCTATCTGCATGTCTAGGGCTTTTTTGATTGCACACATATCACCCTGTCAGCTGCTACACAGGACCCCACTGCCTTCCTGAACTGCAAAAACATCCACTCTATCCGGCAGGAATGTGCCTATTTTCCTGGCAGCTGCTACGCTGTACATATTGCGGCAAGACTGGTGCCTTGCTGCAACGCATCCACAAAGAGTGGGTTGATGTATGCTGCATAACTTTGCTCTGCAATGAGGACAACACATGGCTCAGGACTCCCGCCAGTTACATTGGGTGGGTGGAGCAGATTCCATTGACTCCTGGCTGCCCAATTTACAGACCACATGAAATTCATCCCCAATGTCTTTGTCCACAGACATGCTCCTGCCTCTGGAGTCTGAAGCTGATATTCTGCTTTGCTTCGATTGTATAAGTGGTTGGTGCTTTCTATAGTTGTTTAAAGTTGCCAAAGTCTACAGGGACTGGTGTGGCAGGTGTTCAAGGACTTTTTGCTGACTTCAAGGCTTCTGCACAAACCAGTTGTTCCTGGGTACACAAGTAGGCAGCATTTCCCTTGAAATACGCATGAATTGGAGAATGAATGGAGGGCACACAGAGCATGACAGGCTGCTGGAAGAGCGAAGAGGAGGAGGGGGAGAAGGGCTCTCAGCAGGAGGCCATATCCATCCAGGGAGCAATGCTCCTACCTGAACCTCAGAAAGGAAAAATGCGTGCAATGTCTGCACTTCAGTAAAGATGTCCTCACTGGAATCTGCCATCTGCTTCAGCCAGAAATGCAACATTAGAGCAGGGCAAGCATCGCACTGCCAGTGGCTGTGAAAATGACCTGGTGATGAACTTTTATGTGCCTGACCCCTTCCAGTCTGGAGCTGGAGATATTTGCAACATCTCACAGTTTGCCGTCCACTGTTGAGTGTGTGAGGTCACTGATTATCTGTATTCATTGAGACCCAACGACGTTCCATTCTGTCTTGCTGGAGAGAAGGAGGCAGAGTGAGCATGTGGCTTTGCCAGGATTATATAATGCAGGGTGATATTGACTGAATGTACATTGCTTTGTAGGTGCTACATGTCAACTCTACCCTATACCACAACCGAAATGGGACCCACTCAGGAGCAGGAGCATGAGGAGGAGGAAGATGATGAGGAGAAATAAGAGGAGGAAGAATAATGGTGGCAACTAGACATCCTATTCAGGCTTGACTATGGAGAACTCATCTGAATGCAATACCAGTAACTGCAGTCCCAATTCCCCATTCACCAACAGTCCCATACCTTACCTTCCCTCTGTCACTCACCATTACAATGTCTGTTTGACCACAATGCAAAAATAAAAGTCACCCCAAAATAAACCAACTAAGCCAAATTTATAAATTAAATCATTCCATATTGCATTCATTAGTCAACTAATCAACTTTGTGCATTCCCTTAGTGCCCGTCTTCCATGTGCTTTTGACTGCCCTAGTGCTCCTGTGCAATGCTATCCTAGTGGCTCCAGCTTTTCAGAGGAAGAGATGGCATATGGCCTTGGAGGATAACCTCAAGCAGCTCTGGGCCTAGAAGGCCCGACTATGAACTCCACCATCTCAGTATGGGCGGCAGCAGTCTGGGCTGGCCGGCTAGCAGGCAACAGCAAGGGCACTGCTAGAGTGACACAGGTGAGAGGCCAAATGCTTCCCGAGAGAGGACAGCAAGTCCATGCTCCATGGAGCAACTTCCACTCCCCCAGGATGGCACCTCAGCATTCCTAGTAATTTATTGGTGGACAGATTGCTGAATTGTAAGGCCCTTTGAACACTGGTATCCATAGCTTGCATTGCAACAAGCCAACCTTCCATGAGTTCTGTCTGAGCTTCCACTATGGCATTCAGACTTCTGGTGGAAGCTGCATCAGCTACAACGGAAGGTGCAATATTGGCCATCAGATGCTACATAATAGTTGTGTACATAAGTGTGCTGATGGAGTTAGCCACCACTGCTATGCTAGAAAGGACGGGCTCCAAGATCTGCACAAAGTACAGTGCCAAGTTGGTATTGCACGCCTTCATGCTGTTACGGTCCATAGCAGAGGGATAGAAAGGTGAGCAATAGTGGAGCAACGGTGATGTGGGGATGAGATTTTAGGGGAATTAGTCTGATTAGTCACTCACAGACAGCCCATCCGGTACGAAGGAGTCCTGGGTGAGTCATCGCTTCCTCCTCCTCCCCTTCCTCCTGAAGTCCATGCTCAAGGCCTAGTGGCAAGGGCTGTGCCCTGATGAGAGCCAGTTGTGGAGGATGCAGCAAACCACCATGTATTTGGAGATTCGCTCTGGCGAATATTGGTGGGCTTCCTCCGATAGGTCCAGGCAGCATAGCCATTGCTTTAGAATGCCCATGGTTGGATCCACTATATTCCTGGTGGCAGCATGGCTCTTGTTGTACAAGTGATGTCCACACATGGTCAGGTGAAGCCACCTGAACAATGGGACTCCCTGGTCTCCAAGCAGCCAGTCTCTTGTTCGTCATGTTGGCAGGAACAGCTGGCTGGCACAGGATGAAAGCGTCATGACAGCTGCTAGGTTAGCGGGCATTGACCAACCTGGTTGTACACGAACTGTATGTTTTGAGAGTGATACACCTTACGGTTTCAGTATATCTCCCTGTTGAGATGTGGTGCCCACAGAGCCACGTGTCTGCAGTCAGTGGCTCCTTGCACCATTGGGAATCTCACTATCCTGAAAAAGCCATGTGCTCATTCCTCTTGCTTCTCTATGCTAACAGAGAAGACTATGAAGTCCCTCTCCTGGTGTACTGTGTCTTTCCCGATGCAGGCGAACTGTGATATTTTTGCAATGGCACCGGCTCCTGCCTGGAAGGATCCACTTGCATAGGAATTGAGGGTCAAGATGGATTTCTCAGCAACTTGCCCTGCTCTGTGGCTGCAAGTCCGGGTGATGTAAGTGGCACAATTCTGGGACCACCTCATTGGTGAATTGTAGCTGCCTCAGACACTGCTCCTGGCTGAGGTGGATGTAGGTGAAGTGCATCCTACATGCTTTCCTCCTTCTGCGCACAGCTTCTCCTCTCTGCTGCCTGTGTACCATGTCCCTATTGTGCTGCAGCCCAAGTGATACTACAACTATAGATCCCATTAAGGATAGCAGGCTTTCTGCCGACAGGCCTTCAAAGTCCTCTGAGCTCCTTGGGAAAATCCAGCACCGCACCTTCTGACTCCAACAACTTTTCAGAACTCCTCCAACAATACTGAACTTTTTTTTTAGAATTTCTGGCAAGGCCAGCATTTGTTGCACATCCCGAACTGTTCTTGAGAATGTTGTGGTGAGCTGCCTTCTTGAACTGCTGTAGTCCATATGATGTAGGTACACCCCCAAGTGCTGTTAGGGAGGGAGTTTCAGGATTTTGACCCAGCAGCAATGAAGGAACAATGATACAGTTCCAAGTCAGGATGGTATTTGGTTTGGAGAGGAACTTTTTTTTTAGAGATACAGCACTGAAACAGGCCCTTCGGCCCACCGAGTCTGTGCCGACCAACAACCACCCATTTATACTAACCCTACAGTAATCCCATATTCCCTACCACTTACCTACACTAGGGGCAATTTACAATGGCCAATTTACCTATCACCTGCAAGTCTTTGGCTGTGGGAGGAAACCGGAGCACCTGGCGAAAACCCATGCGGTCACAGGGAGAACTTGCAAACTCCGCACAGGCAGTACCCTGAATCGAACCCGGGTCCCTGGAGCTGTGAGGCTGCGGTGCTAACCACTGTGCCACTGTGCCGCCCACTTGTTTCCTTGTGTCTATTGTCCCTGTCCTTTTACGTGGTAGATTTCGTAGGTTTGGAAGGTGCTGTCAAAGAAGCCTTGGTGAGTTGCTGCAGTGCAACATGTAAATGGTACACACTGCTGCCACTGTGCACTGGTGGAGGATGGAGTGAATGTTTAAGGTGGTGGATGGGTGGCCAATTAAGTGGGCTGCTTTGTCTTAGATGGTGTTGAGCTTCTTGAGTGTTGTTGGAGCTGCACAATCCGGGCAAGTGGAGAGTCCTGCCACTTGCCCGTTACACTCCTGACTTACACCTTATAGATGGTGGACTGGCTTTGTGGAGTCAGGAGGTGAGATACTCGTTGCAGAATTCCAAGCCTCTGACCTGCTCTTCTAACCACAGTATTTATATGCTTGGTCCAGTTCAGTTTCTGGTCAATGGTAACCTCCAGGATGTTGATAGTGGGGGATTCAGCGATGGTAATGCCATTGAACATCAAGAAGAGATGGTTAGATTCTCTCTTATTGGAGATGGTCATTGCCTGGCACTTTTCTGGCACAAATGTTACTTGTGACTTATCAGCCCAAGGCTGAATGTCATCCAGGTCTTGCTGCATGTGGGCATGGATTGCTTCAGTATCTGAGGAGTTTCAAATGTTACTGAACATTGCAATTATCAGAGAACATCCCCACCTCTGACCTTATGAAGCAACTGAAGATGGTTGCGCCGAGGACTCAGTACTTCCACTCACTCTGAAGCTGCAAAAGAAAAGTCAAATGCACCTCATCTGGAAGTCCCATGCTGATGCTTTTAAAAAGCGCAGATGGGGAGGTCCCTCGTGCAGCTGAACACATGGGTGTATTTAAGAGAGGGGGATAACAGGACCTGCGAGCTCCAAAATGGTAGGTAGGGCACCAAATCAGCATTTGATGCTGAGTGACATGATGATCTCCCCAATCTGCATGCTTCTGGCACACGCATAGCATGCCCACGCTAGCCCCCTTACAAGCATAGCATACCGCACAGGCCAGACCAGAAGTGGCTGGAAGTGGTAAGGCTGCTATTTTTGGCTCTCAGACTTCCAACACCAGCAGCGCTATGGAGTTTAAATTTGCAGCCTGCATGTTCAAAGGCTTTGCTGTTGGTAAACTTGCTTATCTGCCAATTTATTATGTCTATTGACATTCTGAATTCGTGCAGTTTACACTTGACAGCAAAGTTCACAACATTGTACTGAAACAACTGCACATATGTAAGAAAACACCTGTGCAGTTCTCAAAGGTTGTGGTCACAGTTTTAAAGCAATTTGCATACATACAATTAATTCTAAGCTGTTGAAGATGTATCTTATCATCAGTATTTTTTGTGCAGCATTCTGTTAGAAATGTGAACAGTTCTGCTAATAGAATATATGAATAGGGGTGGAAGCAGGGGTCGGCAACATGTCCATGACACCAGTGTCTTTGGTGAAACTTTTGAGGTCGATGGTAATTTTAAATGTCTTGCTCCAGGCTTTTAAACTTGTGTTTTAAAATAACCTAGCGGCTAGGTTATTTTAAAACTGGGTTATCCAACATATGGCCCGTGGGCTAGAATCCGGCCCTCCGAAGGTTTCCATCTGGCCTGCCAATCCTCTGTGACTGACAGCAGGCTGCCCATGGCTCAACTTTGATTGACAGCTCTTCTATTAAAGTGTATGTCAGGTCGAGGGGGGTAGGCAGGACCTGCGTCTGACAGACAGTGGCAGACTGTCTGTGATTGCTCAGCGCCTGTGACTGTCAGTGGGCTGCCCGGGCGGGATAAGCGCTGATGGACAGTTTGCAGTGCAGGCGCCCTGGGATCGGCCACCCCTGCTGTTTTCGTGAGGTTCAGGGAGTGAGCAGGAATGGCTGCTGCAGGGGAGAGGGAGAGAGAGGCCGAGGGGAGAGCAGGAAGTGGGCCAGCACATAGCCAGAGGCATGGGATGGAGCGGCGCTGAGTGAACACACAGAGAGTCAGGCAGCCCTTTAAACCAGCCTGGGGAGCAGAGAGAGGGGGGAAGAGAGAAGGAGGAGAGAGAGAAGGGGGAGAGAGAGAAGGGGGAAAGAGAGGGTGAGAGGGAAGATAGAGAGGGGGGAGCGAGTGAGGGGGAGAGACTCGGGGGTGAGAGAGAGGGGAGAGAGTTGGACAGAGGGAGGGAAGAGAGATGTACAGAGAGAGGGGAGAGGGATAGGCAGAGAGAGAGGGAAGGGAGAGAAAGAGATCAAGATCACTCCTGACAAATTGACAACTATCCGAATTCTCGCATCGCGACATCAAGTGTGCGGGCAGACATTGACTACTTGTGCAAGCAAAAACAATGCAAGGTACCTTACTAAATAGGGCGAAGTGTGTTTTAAATTGGACTGTGTTTTGATGGCATTAGGTCGGCTATACACTATATATACAGACTAATTACCCCCATGTCTGTGGCTGAGTAAATAATTTTGTCAAAGGTCTGTGTTGCAACATGTTGGTGCCTATCCCTGGGTGGGAGGAGGCTTGCTTGGAGCATACATTGCAGCTACAATGCTGCCATTTACCCGTAAAAGTGGAAAATTGCCAAGGTATGTCAACTCTCAATCATCAGCAAAGTGATGGAAGGTGTCGATGACAGTGCTATCAAGTGGCACTTACCCATCAATAACCTGCTCATAGATGCTTAGTTTGGCTTTCACCAGAACCACTTGGTTCTAGACCTCATTACAGTCTTGGTCCAAACATCAACAAATAAGAGTTGAATTCCAGAGGTGAGGTGAGAGTGATTACCCATGACATTATTTAACTGAGTATGGCATCAAGGAGCCCTGGCAAAATTGAAGTGAATGGGAATCAGGAGGAAAATTCTCCACTAGCTGCAGTCATATCTAGCACAAAGGAAGATGGTTGTGGTTGTTGGAGGTCAATCATCTCAGTCCCAGGACATTACTGCAGGAGTTCTTCAGGGTAATGTCCTTGGCCCAGCCATCTTCAGCTGCTTCATCAATGACTTTCCTGCTATCTAACCATCGCCCCTTGATATTAAATCACATTTCCATTGCTGAATCCTCTACTATCCACATCCTTTTGGAGGTCATCATTAACCAGAAACATAACTATACCAGACACATAAATACTGTGGCTACAAGAGCAGATCAGAAACTGGGTAATAAAAGCAAAATACTGCATATGCTGGAAATCTGAAATAAAAACAAGAAATGCTGGAACCACTCAGCAGGTCCGGCAGCATCTGTGGAAAGAGAAGCAGAGTTAACGTTTCGGGTCAGTGACCCTTCTTCAGAACTAGCAAATATTAGAAATGTCAAAGGTTATAAGCAAGTGAGCCGGGGGTGGGGCAAGAGATAACAAAGGAGAAGGTGTAGATTGGACAAGGCCACATAGCTGACCAAGAGGCCATGGAGCAAAGGCAAACAATATGTTAATGGTGTGTTGAAAGACAAAGCATTAGTACAGATAGGGTGTTAACGAACTGAAGATTGAGCAGCAGCAAGTACAAACATGAAAAAAAACAGTGGGTAAGCAAACTGAACAAACTACAATTAAATGAAATAAACAAAACAAAAAAAATTGTAAAAAATGTAAAAAAGAAAAAAGAAAAAAGAACTAAAAATAAAAGTTAAATGGGGGGCCCGTCATGCTCTGAAATTATTGAACTCAATGTTCAGTCCGGCAGGCTATAGTGTGCCTAATCGGAAAATGAGATGCTGTTCCTCGAGCTTGCGTTGATGTTCAGTGTAACACTGCAGCAAGCCCAGGATAGAGCTGTGAGCATGAGAGCAGGGAGGAGTGTTGAAATGGCAAGCAACCGGAAGCTCAGGGTCCTGCTTGCAGACTGAGCGGAGGTGTTCCGCAAAGCGGCCACCCAGTCTGCGTTTGGTCTCCCCAGTGTAGAGGAGACCACATTGTGAGCAGCGAATACAGTATACTACATTGAAAGAAGTACAAGTAAATCGCTGCTTCACCTGAAAGGAGTGTTTGGGGCCTGGGATAGTGAGGAGAGAGGAGGTAAATGGGCAGGTATTACACCTCCTGCGATTGCAGGGGAAGGTGCCATGGGAGTGGACGAGGTGGTGGGGGTAATGGAGGAGTGGACCAGGGTGTCGCGGAGGGAATGATCCCTTCGGAATGCTGACAGGGAAAGGGAGGGGAAGATCCGTTTGGTAGTGGCATCACGCTGGATGTGGTGGAAATGGCGGAGGATGATCCTTTGGATATGCAGGCTGATGGGGTGGAAAATGAGGACAAGGGGAACCCTGTCATGGTTCTGGGAGGGAGGGGAAGGGGCGAGGGTAGAGGTGCGGGAAATGGGCCGGACACGGTTGAGGGCCCTGTCAACAACAGTGGGGGGGAATCCTCAGTTGAGGAAAAAGGAGGTCATATCAGAAGCACCGTCATGGAAGGTGGCATCACCAGAGCAGATGCGTCGGAGACGGAGAAACTGGGAGAATGGAATGCAGTCCTTACAGGAGGTAGGGTGTGAAGAAGTGTAGTCCAGGTAGCTGTGGGAGTCGGTGGGCTTCTAATGGATATTAGTAAACAACCTATTCCCAGAGATGGAGACAGAGATGTCGAGGAAGGGAAGGGAAATGTCAGAGATGGACCATGTAAAGGTGAGAGAAGGGTGGAAATTGGAAGCAAAGTTGATAAAGTTTTCCAGTTCAAGGCGGAAGCAGGAAACGGCACCGATACAGTCATTAATGTACCGGAAAAAGAGTTGGGGGCGGGGGCCTGAGTAGGACTGGAACAAAGAATGCTCAACATGTCCCACAAAAACACAGGCATAACTAGGACCCATGCGGGTACCCATAGCAACACCATTTACTTGAAGGAAGTGAGTGGAGTTGAAGGAGAAGTTGTTCAATCTGAGAACAAGTTCAGCCAGGCGGAGGAGGGTGGTGGTGGATGGGGACTGGTTGGGCCTCTGTTCAAGGAAACTGGATATTCTGTGGCGAGTAACTCACCACCTGACTCCCCAAAGTCTTTCCAGCATCTACAAGGCACAAGTCAGGAGTGTGATGGAATACTCTCCACTTGCCCGGATGGGTGCAGCTCCAACACTCAAGACCATCCAGTACAAAGCAGCCCACTTGATTGACACTCCATCCATCACCTTAAATATCCCTTCACCATCGATACACAGTGGCAGCAGTGTGTACCATCTACAAGATGCACTGCAACAACTTTCCAAGACTTCTTCGACAGCACCTTCCAAACCTTAAACCTCTATTACCTAGAAGGACAAGGGCAGCAGGCACATGGGAACACCATTCTGAAGTGGAAGTATATCAACGTTCCTTCATTGTCCTATTTACACCTTCTCCTTTGTTATCTCTTGCCCCATCCCCGCTTTACTTGCTTATAACCTTTTACATTTCTAATATTTGCTAGTTCTGAAGGGTCACTGACCTGAAACGTTAACTCTGCTTCTCTCTCCACAGATGCTGCCAGACCTGCTGAGTATTTCCAGCATTTCTTGTTTTGATTCCTTCATTGTCACTGGGTCAAAATCCTGGAACTCCCTTCCTAACAGCGCTGTGGGTGTACCTACACCACATGGACTGCAGCAGTTTAAGGAGGCGGTCACCACCACCTTCTCAAGGGAATTAAGGATAGGCAATGAAAGCTGGCCTTGCCAGCCACGCCCACATCCCATGGATGAATAAGAAAAAAAGGGCCCGTGGGGTCGAATGGCCTGTTTCTATGTTGTAAATTCTATGTAAGCTCTGTTTCAGAGAATACTCAACCTGGTGGTTAGTCTTGGGTGCCACTTTCTGGCCATTCTTGCCAATAATCGCATCATTTCCACAGGCTAAGCAGCTCTTAACGCTCAGTAAATAAACTTAAATAATTTCCACTATTATTTGATCATACCGCTGATTTGCTTAGTAGCAGGAGTACACAGTTACCATTGTAAGGCCTGTCTGAACGGCCTTAACAGCATCTCTGGGAAAGGACCCTCGGGTATATCTGTGCTCCAAGCATTGTTAATTAAATAAATTACACTAGTTCCCAGTGCAAAGGCTCAAGTTCAAGTATTAAAAATGAGTTCACAAGATCTTTATTTCTAAGCTTCTTTGATATACATGGGGAGCACAATAGCTGTGGGAGGTGTTCAGGAGCCAGAAGATATTAAACATTACATAAATTGAACTCTGTTAACCCATGAAAACATTTTTTGAAAGCCTGCCAATACTTGGTAATACTTTAAAAGAATTTTTGGTACCATGCCAATGTTTCCATTTGACAATGTAGAAACAATTCTAAAATGCCATCATACGACTTCTTTCTTAAACAAAGCAAGATAATGGCTCATCGTTAGCAGCACTGTACATTTGCATTGAAATACAAATATGTTTGATAATTGTATGAGCTAAAGATGACATTGTCAGGGGTTTATTCTTGCCCAATTCACCCAATTTACCCAATTTGTTGCAATGTTCCTAGCAGCTGTTACTTTCTGCTGTGACATTTTGCAACTGGATGACATCTAGATTGCTAATGTTTCACACATGCCATAATTAATTTGAAGGGAAGATTGGTTCACAATACAAAAATCTTCTCACAGGTAGTTTCTTACTTCATCAAACCTTAGGGGGTAGCCAATGGAAAAGTTCACTTAGTTTTCAGATCTAGAATTACTGCACAACCAGTACAAATCAGAGACATCTGATAGCCTTTCTATAATCCTTTCTTTCTCACTCCAGTCATAATTCCTTTCAAGATTTTCTTCTTGAGGGCATCTTATTGTGCATATCATGTTATTTGTTGAACGTTATGTTGTGTTTATCATGGCAACATTATCAAGACATCAACACTGGCCAGAGCGAGCAAGATCACATATTTTACAATCAGTGCTGTTTGCTATGTGACAAAAAAAGTCTCAGACCTATTTAGAAACCATCAATTTGTCAAGAAAGATTAGACAGTTCAAAGATACAGTTCAACACAGAGGAATAGAAATGGATGAATAAATGCAGTCAGGAAGAAGAACCTATTCAACACATTTCAATTCTAATTTCTATTTTCTCCTTTTCTTTCTTTCCGAGCAGAAGATGAAGATGATCTTGTAACATCCTTCAGGTTTGGATGGTAATTGGGAGGGACCATGTGCACTTCATCACAATACTGTCTGCACTGCTGTTACTGGACAAAAGATATATGTGGGACTGCATGAGTAGACAATCCTAATTATTCCTTCAGCTCTAAAATAGCAGAATGTAACTACAGTAATTTCTTCATGTAGTCACCAGGTCAGGAGCTGAGGGAACACACTACAGTCATGTTTATAGCATAAACAGATATGCTAGTGTTTCTACAGCCAAATTATCCTAAATAGGTAAAAAAAAAAATCTATATGATTTTCTTTGTTTTTCTAATGTTCATGGTCTGCTTCAGCAATGTACTATGTACTTCTGTTGGCACACTTTAACTTTTTGGGAGATAGGGTAGGTGAATGAGGTTGAAGAGATCGATGATGAAGGTAGGAAGAGTTTCAGCAAGGGAGAGAGGAGGGTTTAGGAAGTGAAGTTCAGAGGGGAAGGACATAAGTGATGAATTTCCACAGAGATTCTCCTGCTCATCCACTGTAACTTTGGCTAAAGAGCTGGGAAAACAAAGAAAAACTTAAATGATGTTCATGCCATTTTCTTGAACTTCCCATGGCTCTAGTAGCTAAAGGCTCTGCCACCATGCCAACTTGGCTCAGCTGGTAGTACTCTTGCCTCCAAGTTAGAAGTTTTGGGTTTAAATCCCATTCCAGAGTTTGAGTACATAATCTAGGCCGACAGTACAGTGCAGTTCAAAGATGCCATCAAAAGATGTAAATGTTTGTTCCAGTGGTTCAAAAAGACGCTAAAATTGCATGGTACTATTTGAAGAAGAGCAGGGAGTTCTACCAATACCTTGGCCAATACTTTTCCCTCAAGCATCACCAAAAAGATTAACTGGTCATTTATTTGATTTTCTGCTTGTTGTACCATGAAATGCACAAAATAGCTACCAATAGAGATAAAATGTTACAGAACTGCAAATTCTTTCTTTTTTTCATCTATAATGGAACAGTAAGGCAGGGACAGAAAAGTAGAGGGTGCTCTGTAGGATTGAAGGAGGTTGCAGAGATTGCGTGGTTCGAGGCCAGAGAAGGATCTGTATATGACGATGATGATTTTGAAGTTAATGTGGTGGGGGGTAGGGAGCCAATAGAGGTCAATGAGGACCGAACCCAGTATGGGATAAGTTGAAGAAAGTGGAATTTCGGATGAGATGGAGTTTGTGTGCAGATGGGGCGAAATGCAATAAGTGAAAAACAGACATCCATCACACCAGCAGAAGAAACATTGTTGGCAGCAAGATGGAGAGAACTTAGTCCACTGACTTTGTCTTTTACAGTAGAACTTAAGGTTTTATCACTGAAGCCCAAAATGAAATAAGGTTGCAATAAACTGAAATGCACTTTAATTTTTGTTATTGAATTTGATATAATACTCATTGTGGGTTGCTCTAATGAAGGTGTTAAGAAAATGACAGTTGTGCCTAAGAGTTAAAAATATGGTAAAAATGAGCCAATCGAGTATAAAAAATTTCCCTAGAATAAACTTACCTAAACTACAAGAAATCAGGCTGTGATTAAACAGTACTGAGAAGCATTATAGGCAGTGTTACAGAAAATATATAGTGGCATTCATTATACATAATCTTTTTAATATAGTACTCATTGGATCTCCTGTGGTGTTCTTCACAGCGAGTCAGAGAATATGCATCTTAATCTCATGCATTGTACAAAATATTATCACCACCAGTGATTTATAGTGATTAAAAAATTTAGATTGCATTTTATTACAACAACAACTTATATTTATAAAGCACCTTTAATGTAATAATACGTCCCATGGTCCTTCATAGGAGCATTATAAAACATAACATGACACCAAGCCAAAAAAGGAGATATTGGGCTGAATTTTATGCGGCCTTTGGGGACAGGAATGGAGGCAGGGGCGACATAAAATCAGAATGGGAGGCATCGGATCAGAAGTCCGACATCATGACGTCCCATCCCAATTTTACGGATGGCGGCAAACATGGAGGGTAGAGAGCAGTCATGGATGCAGCAGGCAGGCAATAAATGTACTTAAGAGGCCTGTTGACAGAGATTTTTATTCTCAGTTTTAAATTTTCTTGGGGTTTCAGACCCTCGACTGGTTGATGGAGGCAGCATGGAGGCAGGAGCTCATTGCTGGTTGCAAAGGGAGGCCATCGGGAGAGGCAGCATCAACTGCTAGACAGGGTGGAGAAGGCAGGGCATTAGAAATCATCTGAGGAGTGGGGGCAAAGGTGCCAGCACTGCAGGGGTGCCATACTAGGGGAGCAGCAGGCAAGTGCCACCTCGTCAGAGGTACGTCAGAGGAGGGAAAAGAGTGGGAGGGGGTCATTGGCAGTGAAGGCCTTGAACTAAGAGGAAGGCCACCTATCATTGTCTCCATTCATCCAGGTTTTGGGGACTCCATTGAAGTGGAGGTGCAGCAGAGCGGGAGGGAGGTCCAGGCACCGGCAGCGGCACCACAACGACCTTGACCTCACAGAAGGGTCAGCATTGGCCTCCAGATGGTGGGGAAGGGCACAGGGGAGAAAGCCAGCTGCCTCCTCTGTGCAGAAGGCACTCCCCTCCATAGAGGGTCTACTGGTTGAGGCTCAACTACCTACAGGTGTCCAAGAGGCAGTGCCAATGAACGCTCCACTCTCCAGGGAGGCCATCACTGACATATGCGCCATTATGCAGGATGTGCTGAGCCCCAAGAGACATGGTGGAAATCCAACTGATCTTCTATGCCTCTGGATCATTCCAGGAATCCACTGGGGACAGGTGTGGGATTTCAGCGACCTATTGGTGCATCAAGGAGGTCACCAATTCCCTTTTCAGGAGGACCGGCGACTATGTGCCCTTCCACACGGGTCCCAACTCTCAAGTTGAGAGGTCCATCAGATTCGAGGCTACCGCTGGATTCCCCAGGTGCAGAGTGTCATCAATTGTACACATGTGGCCATCAAGGTTCCTGCACATCAGCCAGCAGCCTGCATCAACAGGAAGGGTTTCCACTCACTCATTGTACAACTTGTCTGCGATCACTGTAAATGGATCCTGCAGGTCTGTGCACGCTTCCCAGGAAGTTGCCATATGCCTATATTTTAAGGCAATCTCAGGTGCTAGAGCCTTTTTGGCCTCCTGCGTGCCTACAGGGATGGATCCTTGGAAACAAGGGTTACCCACTGAGGACATGGCTCTTGACACCTGTAGGAACCCAAGCACAGATGTGGTGGAGAAGTACAACACCTGCCACAGGACAACGCGAGCGACCACAGAGCAGACCATTGGTCTGCTGAAGATGAGATTCAGCTGTCTAGATCGGTCCAGATGCACTGTTGTACACCATGGAGACCTTACTCACTGTCTTGGGAAGGGGCCCCTATCTCTCCATCAGCAACACACCATCTGCCCTGCAGCCATGCCAGCTCCATGGCTTCTTGCTCCATCGGGTTCAGGACATGGAGAATTGGCAGTCCACAGTCGGTCTTGGCCCACTCTCTGCAATTGTATGCTAACTTCTTCTGCAGACATAAAAATGAATGTTGTTGGTCTCCCAGCGGGGCAAGCCCAAGACATATGCTGGGGATAGTCCAGTGGTTATTGATGGGGCAAACGGATGCCTCCTCCAAGCAGCCTCTTTTCAGGGACTTGGTGAGGGTCTCCAAAGACAAAAGGCCGCCTTTCAACAGCATTTCACCATGCCTCAGACACCTTGTCTTTATGCCCTGATGCTTGGCCCACGTCTGGGTGGGCATTCCCTCCCCATGCAATGCAGCCTCCTCCCCTGACAAATGCAAGGCCCAAGATATCAAGGATTTATGAGGTATTCACTTGCACTGCCCGGATGAGGTCATTGAGCCACTTACGGCACTGGATCCAGGTCCTTAGGGTGGCCCCGTGGCTGCTGACCTCCTCTGTTATCCACAGCCTGGCTTGCTGGTTAGATGCCCAGCTCTCCTACTCCTGTCCCTGGGGAAGAGGACCTCCCACCTTACCCTGGGAGCCTGTAAGAGAACCTGGAGGGAGGCACCACTAAAGTGTGAGGCCACCTGGGGTCTTCCTTCTGCCATTGCTTTGCAGCCTCTTTCCCCTGAAGAAATCCTTACAATTTGCAATGGACCATTGAACACAGGGCTGGCAGCCCTTTTAAATTTGGCACCAGCACCTGCCATGGCAACAGCTGAGGCCGGTATCTCCGGTATCACTTTATTGGATGTTATCCCCCATGCCTCATTCACCTTAACTGGCCAGATGCTCATAGTCCGACAGAAGCTGCACCTGGTTCCGGTCCGAATGTCAGGACCTGCAGCTTCACCATAAAACCCGGCTCTTTAGGTCAGATGACCAAACGCTTGGTCAAAGAGGTAGGTTTTAAGGAGAGTCTTAAAGAAGGAAAACAAAATGGAGAGGTGTAGGGAGGGTATTCCAGAGCACGGAACCTAGGCAACTAAAGGCAAGGCCACCAATGGTGGAGCAATTAAAATTAGGGATACACAAGAGGCCAGAATTTGAGGATCGCAGATATCTTGGAGAGTTGTGGGGCTGGAGAACATTACAGAGATAGGGAGGGACGAGGCCACATTATGGAGTATTGTGTGAGTTATAATAGTATTTTCTCATCAAATCCCACTATTGTGTTCATATTTGTGACCTTTATTACTATTACATGCTCCTCTCAGGATGTAGTTAATTTTATCTCTTTTTTTTAAAAAGATGTTCCAGGATGCAGGTAGGTGGGAGGCAGGTTGCCAATACTGTGTCTGGCAGTATTTTGGAGTGGGGAGGGCTATATGGTTAGGTAGTGTTGTAGGTTGGTCTTCAGACGTGGGAGGATGAAGAATGTGGTGCCGAAATGTGGGAACATTTTTGAGGGTGAGATTTCTGGGTGTGGGATTACTGGAACGAAGATCTTTGGCAGTGAAAGGAGTATAGCCTGATGTTGAGAAAAGAACAGCAACAGAGGTTAGGCAATTCGGGGGAAAGACATGGATGGTTGTCATGAATCGAGAGGAAGGAATGGTGAAACAAGACAGAAGGGGTCAGGGGGGTGTGGTCAGGATGCATGGGGCAAGGATGTAAACAACAGGAGGCCGTAGGAGGAAGTACAGAGCACAGGGAAGTCGAGGCGCTCATGTTGGGGAATGGGATGAAGTAGAATCCTTTCTCTTCTTCCCCAAAACATTGAAAAAGTAAGTTCAAAGTGAGCTCAAAAAGAGGCAGTGAGCCTGCATTATTTAAATAGCTCATATAAGCACTGTCTTAAAAAAATAGGTCCCCACCCAAGTGTGTGTAACTGCTTTAGGTGATTCTGTCTCTTTCTCTATATTCCCAGCTTTTATGGACCATTTGGTTTGCTTTTCATACCTTCACACTCTTTCTTTGGAGAATAGCATGAAGCAGTGAAAGGTTTTGCAGACTGGTTAACACAAGCTATAGCCATCTTTATACCAGCCAATATGGTGGGTAGTCTTGGACAGGCAGAAGGTTTTATTGGCTCCCTCAACCCATACAATGAAGGGTTCACCACACCCACCATGCAAGTATCCTTCTGGATGTCAATGCAGAATTCAGAACCGGAGCTTCAGTCACCAATGGTCTGTCCAGAATGGGGTTTGCACCCTACACCTTCTGACTCAGAGGTAGGACAGCTATGGTCACTAAGCCAAAGGCTTGTTTTATGAGTCTTTTAAAAGCACTGCAAATGCTTAACCAATTTAAAACTTGTCTTCATGCAATGGTGGGATTCTCTAAAGTGATAGAAAATCACCTATTATTTCTTAGTGGGAATGGACCATGGACTTACGTCAGCGTACCAATTGAAGGAACAATCTGATGGGTCTAACTGTGGTGATAGAGAATGGTTGTTAGAGGGAACTGGGAGATGTGAGAGGCCATGAAGGACTCAGGTGGGGAGCAGAATGTCATAATCCTACCTCCCACAGAGCCAGGGGCTGAGATGATGCAATCAACAGTAAGCAGACAAGACGTATAGATCAGTATCGCTATGATAGGCACAAGAAAACATGTTCCAGGAATAATGTTTGACATCTGCAGGAAAAGTATGCATATGATACTGATGTATTATAATAGATGGCATACATACGATCATGGACATCCTCTTAAAAAAGAAGCATTCTCCTCTGTTTTGGTTTCCCATAACAAAATAGATAGTGATAACCAATGTACCCTCTAATTTATTATTGGATTATGTGGCCAATTCAGTTAAGCGTGCAGGCCCTTGAAAATATTTTGCGCAGCCAAGCACGTGGTAACTTAACGGGGACAACCTTTGCACACTCCAAATGGGAACTTTCAGGTTGCAGTCACGCAGCTTGGAACGAACATTAGTGACAACTAACATTTACTCCTGAGTTATTAAACATACCAGAAAATTACTGTGATCAGCAAGTCAGTCCCATAGTGATGTGTCCCATGTCATATAGTGAGAACATTCTGTAAGATTTGACTATACTCAGATTGAAATGTAATCATTCTAATAATCAGATCCTCATCATTAAACCAGCATGTCAGCCCCAATTAAAATAGGTTGAGAAAATTCCAGTATAAAAGAATCAACCACTTCTCAATTAACATCAACTGCAGTATGTTGGCTGTGGCTTGACTGGTTGCATTCCTGCCTCTGAATCAGAAGGCTTTGGGTTCAAGTCCCAGTGCTGTGCTGTTGGAGGTATGATCTTTCCAAGGTGATGTTAAACTGAGGCCCTGACTGCTCTCTCAGGTCATGTAAAAAACCTGTGGTGCTATTTTGAAGAAGAATGGGGGAGTTATCCCTCAGTGTCCTGGCAAATATTCATCCCTCAATCAACATCACAAAAAAAAAGATTACTTGGTCAGTATCACATTGCTGTTTGGGGTGCTTGCTGTGCATTACATCACAACAGTGACTACACTTCATTGGCTGTAAAGCACTTTGAGACGTCCGATGGTTGTGAAAGGCACTACATAAATGCAAGTCTTTTTTCATGTACAAGGATATAGGAAGATAGGAACAGGTGTAGGCCATTCAGCTCCTTGAGAGGTTTATGCCATTCAATTAGGTCATGGCTGATCTGTCTCTTAATTCCATTTACCCACCTCAGTTCTATGACCTTTACTACCCTTGCCAAACAAGTCTATCAATCTCAGTTTTGAAATTTTTTAATTGACCTAGCCTCAACAGCTTGTTGGGAGAGAGTGTTCCAGATTTCCACAACCTTTTGTGCAAAGAAGTGCTTCCTGACATCATCCCTCAACAGCCGAGCTCTACTTTTAAGGTTATATCCCCTTGTTCTGGATTCCCTCACCAGAAGAAATAGTTTCTCTCTATCCACCCTATCAACTCCTTTAATCATCTTAAAGACCTCAATTAGATCACTCTTAATCTTCAATACTCAATACAAGCCTAGCCTATGCAACCTGTCCTTGTAATTTAACCCTTTTAGCCCTTGTATTATTCTGCTGAATCTGCATTGCACCCCCTTCAAGGCCAATATATCCTTTCTGAAGCAGTAATCCAAATGGGGATTAACCAGGTCTTTATGTATCTGTGTCGTAACTTAGGAACATAGGACATAAGAACATAGGAGCAAGAGTAGGCCATTCAGCCAATCGAGCCTGCTCTGCCATTCAATACGATCATGGCTGATCATCCACTTCAATGCCTTTTCCCACACTATCCCCATATCCCTTTATGTCATTGGTATTTAGAAACATGTCAATCTCTACTTTAAACATACTCAATGACTGAGCTTCCACAGCCCTCCAGGGTAGAGAATTCCAAAGATTCACAACCGCCTGAGTAAAGAAATTTCTCCTCATCTCTGTCCTAACTGGCTTCCCCCTTATTTTGAAATTGTGTCCCCTGGTTCTAGACGCCTCAACCAGGGGAAACATCTTAGCTGCATGTACCCTGTCTATTCCTTTAAGTATTTTGTAGGTTTCAATGAGATCACCTCTCATTCTTCGAAACTCTAGAGAATACAGGCCCAGTTTCCCTAATCTCTCTTCATAGGACAGTGCCGCCTTCCCGGGAACAAGTCTGGTGAACCTTCGTTGCACTCCCGCTATGGCAATAATATCTTTCCTAAGGTAAGGGGACCAAAACTGCACACAGTACTCCAGGTGTGGTCTAACCAAGTTTCTATACAATTGAAGCAAGACTTCACTACTCCTGTACTCAAATCCTCTTGCGATAAAGGCTAACATACCATAAGCCTTCTGAATTGCTTGCTGCACCTGCATGTTAGTTTTCAGTGACTTATTGACGAGGACACCCAGGTCCCTTGGTACATCTACACTTTCTAATCTCTTACCATTTAAGAAATACTCTGCGCATCTGTCCCACTCACTACATCTGTCCAAATCCCCTTGAAGCCGCTTTGCATCTTCCTCACAGCACACATTCCCACCTAGTTTTGTATCATCTGCTAACTTAGAACTATTACATTTGGTCCCCACATCCAAATCATTGATATATTATTAACAGCTGGGGCCCAAGTACTGATCCTGCAGTAGTCACTGCCAACATGAGAATGACCCGTTTATTCCTACTCTCTGTTTTCTGCCTGTTAACCAATTGTTAATCCATGCCAGTATATTACCTCCTATCCCATGTGCTTTAATTTTGCTTACTAACCTCCTGTGGGGAACTTTATCAAAAGCCTTCTGAAAATCCAAGTATACTACATCCACTGACTCTCCTTTATCAATTCTGTTAGTAACATCCTCAAAAAACTCCAACAGGTTCGTCAAACATGATTTCCCATTCATAAATCCATGTTGACTATGCCCAATCAGATCATTATTGTCCAAGTGTCCATTTATCACATCCTTTAGAATAGATTCTAACTTGTTCCCTACTACTGATGTAAGGCTAACAGGTCTGTAGTTCTCTGTTTTCTCTCTCCCTCCCTTCTTAAATAGTGGGGTGACATTTGCTACCTTCCAAACTGCAGGAACCATTCCAGAATCTATAGAATTTTGGATGATGATCACCAATGCATCCACTATCTCCATAGCTACCTCTTTCAACATTCTGGGATATAGAATATCAGGTCCTGGGGACTTAACAACCTTCAGCCCCATTAATTTCTCCAACCTTCTTGCTAATACTAATTTCCTTCAATTCCTCATTCTCCTTTATCCCTTGGATCTCTGGGAGATTTCTTGTATCTTCCTCAGTGAAGACAGACACAAAGTAATCATTTATTTTCTCTGCCATTTCTCTATTCCCCATTATAAATTTTCCTGACTCTGCCTGTAACGAACACACATTTGTCTTAGCCAAATGTTTCCTTTTTACATACCTATAGAAGGTTCTAAGGTCTGTTTTTATGTTTTTTGCTAGTTTACATTCATATTTTATTTTCCCTTTCTTTATCAGTTTCTTGGTTCTCCTTTGCTGTATTCTAAAATCCTCCCAATCTTTAGGTTTACTACTATTTCTGGCAACGTTATAGGCCTTTTCTTTTAATCTTAAACAACCCTTAACTTCCTTTGTTAGCCACGGTTGACTGCCTTTACTTTTGGGGTTTTTGTGCCTTGAAGGAATGTATAGTTGCTGTAAACTATGTAATAATTATTTGAAGACTATCCATTATCTATGTACTGTCATACCTTTTAATGTATTTTCCCAATCCACCTTATCCAATTTGCCCCTCATACTTTCATAATTTCCTTTGTTCAAATTTAACACCCTGGCTTCAGACTGAATTAACTCACTTTCAAACATAATGTAAAATTCTATCATATTATGGTCACTCAACCCTAAAGGTTCTTATACAACAAGATTAATTAGCCCTTTCTTATTACTTAATACTAGATCTAAAAAAGCCTGTTCTCTAGTCAGTTCCTCAACATACTGCTCTAGAACACCATCCCTAACACACTCCAGAAACTTGTCCTCCACAGCTTTAGTGCTCATTAGGTTTACCCAGTCTATGTGCAGATTGAAATCACCCATAATTACTGTATTCCCCATATTACATGCTTCTCTAATCTCCTGATTAATAGTGTGGCCCACACCACCTCTACTGTTTGGTGGCCTATAACCAACTCCTCCCAATGTTTGCTGCCCCTTGCTGTTTCTTAGCTCCACCCAAACAGATTCCACATTTTGTTCTTCCAATCTGAGATGCTCCCTTACTAATGTACTGATAGCATCCCTTATTATCAGTGCAACACCACCTCATTTTCTATTTTTCCTGTCCTTCCTAAATGTCGAATATCCTTGAATATTCAGTTCCCAGTCTTGGTCAACCTGTAGCCAAATTTCTGTAATGGCAATTAGATCATACCCATTTACCTCTATTTGTGCCTGTTGCGAATGATGCGTGCATTCAGGTAGAGTGTCCTTAACCTTGTCTTCTTGACATTATTCTTCCGCCCCTTTGTATTCCAGTCCCCTTGAGATAAAGGCCAACATTCTATTAGCCTTTTTAATTATTTTTGTACCGGTCTACTAGCTTTTAGTAATTTCTGTGCTTGGACCCCTAAATCTCTGCTCCTCCAATGGTTCCTAGCTTCCGACCATTTAGAAAATACTCTGATCTAGCTTTCTTAGGTTCAAAGTGGATGACCTCGCACTTCCCCACATTGAATTCCATCTGCCATATGAATGACAGTCAGATAAAGAAAAATATGAGGGCATTTGGAATATTGGTATTTGGTTTATATTCAACTGGATTGGGGAATTGAAACCATAGAAAATATTTGACATTTGTGCAGAATATCAGGTTTTATTATGGTTGAGAAATAAAATAGTTTCCCAAGAGCAATTAATGTTCTCCACATATGTTAAATCCCAGTTAAAGTACATAATGTACTATATTGGTGCAATAACCATGTTTATTGAAATATTTTGTTTCCTCATGGTCCGTGCATTGGATTAATTAAGAGCTACCTTGATAATTCTTCAACGTCTCATAACGTGTACTATACTAACATTTCACTTAGTGCAGGAGATGGTGTTCTGCTATCATGTTTTCCAGTTTTGCAGTCAATTGTCAGAATCCTCACAGAGTTGTTCATTGCCATCAGATGTCTCCAGACCACTCTATTCCAGAATTGCCTTCAATGATGATATTGGCGACAGATGCCATAAGTTAGACTGTTCTGTGACCTGAGCCTCCAGTGGTGTAATTATGCCAAAATTTGCTGGAAAGCTCCTTCACCATTTTAATGATATGAATCACAGCAGTATTAACTAAAGTTAGGAAGCCCACAAGCATAATTTTTAATGGCCTATTTGGGAACCGTGATCAAAGTGGAGTTCATTCAGTAAATTTGTGATCACCATTGATTTTAATAGAGACACAGCTATGGTAAATAACTAATCACTGCTTCAGCAAGGGAAATGACGGAGCATTGCTGAAGTCCCAGGAATCTATGGCATGGCGTAACTAATGACATAAGATACTTGAATCATAATTTCCTGGAACTTTAGTGCTGTAAAACAATTCCTTTTCCCTAAGTGCGCCGTTACAATAGAGCAAGCCTCGAGGAAACTCTGGGGGCGGGATTTTTCTGCGGGCTTCCGACCCCTGCCGTCAGGCTCAAATGGGGATCAGAAGCCCACACTGTGTGGGAAACAGTTACTCACCTGTGATTTTCCATGGATTGGCCAACTAATGGCCAGAGGGCAGGCCCACCGCCCAATTAAGGACAGCAGCGGGCTTTCGAAGCTGGGGGGCCAATCAGAGGCCCTCCAGCTTGAAAGCAGCAGCAGGCTGCCATGGTAGGTAAGTGAAGGAGGGTGCACCCCAAAATGGAGGTGCACTCTCTCCAACCTTTTCAAAGTTAAAGTAAAAAATAGATTCAGCAGCCTGGCCACCATTGTGGTAGGGAAGGCCCTCCACAGGGTAGCCTGCGGCTGCTGCTGAACCCAGACAGGCAGGGAGGGCCTCTAAGCCTGCCTGGAGTGCTGATCCCCTGGTCTGTCACCGTAGACCACCTCCAGGCAACTTAACTGTCCCCCGCTGCCTCCCCAGTCGGCCTCTTTCAATAGGCCTGTGGCCATTAATTGGCTGAATTGGCTACTTGCCGCTGTGCACCCCCCAGCCCTCCCCATTCTGCCTCCAGGAAAATAGTCCAGGGCGGGATAGAGTCAGGAACAGGCACGCCAGTCGGCAGCACTATTTTTAGTGCCTGCCCTCCTCAATTCCCAGCCCAGCAGGAGCTCAAATCCTGCCCTGGATCCCTGTATTAATTGGTGCATTTACCAAACATGCTGCCATTTAATGCTGGAAAGACAGAATTGCATCCTCTGTTTTTCAATATAACCAAGCTAAATCAGGCCCTCAAAATGTCAGAGGTGGGATGAAACACGATTGTGGCTAAATTAAGTATGATGCTTAATTTAAACTATTTTTAAATTATATTTATTGGTGTATCTTAAATAAGCAGCTTATGAATTTCACTGGTTTTTCTTTTAATGCTGGGCCCTCTTGCTATTATTGGTCTTGTGTATTTTTCATTTTCCAGCAGCGGCAAAATAACTTATTCTGCAGAAGTGATGAAAAAATATATGACAGGGTGAGCTTAATACCACATTTCCAACAGCCCGCCTAACAGCAGCTTGTTATAAATGAGAGGGAATTTTATACAATTCTGTATGTGTTATTTAATACCAGGAGGACAGCTGCAGTAATTTGCAACATAGTTTTACAGACAAGGCAATTTCATGTTATGAACTCTGAAAAGAGCAGAAAAAATGCAGTTACGCTTGAGCAAACAGCAAGATTTTACTGACTGGAAAATTCTGTTTCACTCCATTCTTGAGATTCACTGCATCCTACAGTATCTAAATATATTTTCCATTATGGGATAGTATTTATTCTATTACGCCCTCTATGACATACCATATGTTATCTGCAACTCCCTTAGTATTAAAAAGAAATCTTAACAAATGACATCCTCTATATACACCACTCACAAGCACATACTTTCTGTGGAGCTCACAGCAACAGAACATCTATCATATTTAAAATTTAAACTATATAGCTCTTTAAATTTTATTTTTAGACCATGTTTTCCTTGCTTGAATTGAAAATTGTATAGCTATTACAGTGAGACCCATTTATTAGATATTTTGACATATTTTAGGAGGGTTTGAGTAATGTCTCAGGCCTTGAAATGACCAGGAACAGATTGCTTTGCAAAGTCGCTGTCATCTTTTCTGCAAAGCTGATCTTACTGTAGCAGGTGTTCCAGCGAGATCTCTTCCCCAGAGGTTGTTGCAACCTTATGAAAAACAGATGGATTTTGCTTTTGTTAAAATTCACATTACACCAAGATAAACTTTTACACAGAATCTTGCTTAGTGCCATGCATCAAACTTTCTGGAAGATGAACTAAGATGGCAAAAGAGTTCAAATAATCTTTTCTTGTTTTGTTCTGCAAAGAGCTAGAAAGAAGCTGAGTGTTTCTATTGTTTAGTTCAGCCTGTGTGGTTCTGAATGCACTTGTGGTTTTGTTCTTCATTTTCAGCCTGCCTTTCGAGTCTGTTGCCTCTGATTGTGCTTTGTTTTTTGCAGTCTTGCTGACTATGTACAATGGCTCAACTCTCAGTTTCCCTGCTGGATTCCCTTCTGAACAAAGCTCTGATGTCTCATTGGGACACAGGAGGTAAAGTGAAAATACCATCCTCATTATACATTCATAGCCTCTGGCATTTTCTAGGATTACAAAATGTGTCTAGCCCAGACAAATTTAATAAGGTATGAAGGCAGCATTTATACACATTAAGTGAATTTATTATTTTTATGAATATATTTCGGTAAGCTGCCAGAAGAAAAATATGGTCTATGTACAAATGCTTACTAAACTGCCACTCAGAAAACTGCAGATACTTATTCAGCTTCATTAAAAGCACCACAGAGAAGGTAAAATTTCTCTTGGGCAATAGCAGGAGACGGGTGACAACGAATCAGCAGACCATTTACACTCTGCCCAATTTCTTTTCCATTGAAGTCACAGTACCAGGGACTTCTGACTGCGTCCATGGGGTGATAGTAATGCCCTGGATTTACGGGAGTCTGCAATGTGTGTGAATCCTACAGGCCTATCTTGCTATTTCCAATTGCTCATGGAGCAAGTGATTAAAGTGTTTGTTCTGGTCGACATGCATCTGTTACCTGCTTAATGCATGCATGTACTCTAGATTAACTGAATTTACTGATATCCTCCAGCTTAGCCTGGAAAGAGGCAAAGTAAACTAAGTTGATTTAGGTTGCAGCGACTTCCACTGCAGAAGGAAATGCTGTGCGACTGTGATTGGCTGTAGGTCATGCTGAGGTCAAAGTTGAGAAGACAAGTGTGGACCAACAGCAAACTAACTGAAAACACAAAGCTCCGCATGTATCAGACTTGTGCTCTTAGCACCCTCCTTTACAGCAGTGAAGCATGGACAACCTATGCAAGCCAAGAAAAGCGGCTGAACTGCTTCCATCTCCATTGCTTCAGACAGATATTGGGCACCTTCTGGCAGGACAGAGTGCCAAATACGGAAATACACCAGCCTGCATGTTTCCCCAGCAGTGACACCGTTGGCTGGGTCATGTGTGTGGAATGGATGATGGCTGCATCCCCAAAGACATGCTCTACAGCGAGCTTGCTATTGGCAAGAGACCAATAGGTCGCCCACATCTGTGATACAAGGATGTCTGCAAGCAAGACCTCGCGTGACTGGGGTCAGATTCGATGCATGGGAAGTCCTTGCTGCTGACTGGGTCTCCTGGAGAATGGCAGTTAGGAAGGGTATGGAAAAAGCAGAGGACAAAAGAAACGGCCAGATGGCAGAAAAGAGAGCCCGGTAGAAGGGAAAAACATTAGTCAACCTCAGGTCAACGGTATTCATCTGTGTCAGCTGTGCAAGGGATTGCCACTCACGAGTCGGCCTCTATAGCCACGACAGATGATGTTCAACCGAGAAGTGACATACACCCCGGGCGCAGTCCATCATCTTTCAAGATGGACAGATGCCTACTTCCTACTACTACCTCCTGTGGGAGGTGACACAACTCTGTCACAATGTGCCTGGAGAAGTCATAGAGTTATACAGCACAGAAACAGGCTCTTCGGCCCATCGTGTCCGTGCCAATCATCAAGTACCTAACTATTCTAATCCCATTTTCCAGCACTTGGCTTGTAGCCTTGTATGCTGTGGCATTTCAAATGCTCATCTAAATATGTTGTGAGGGTTCCTGTCTCTACTGCTGCTTCAGGCAGTGTGTTCCAGATTTCAACCACCCTCTGGGTGAAATTTTTTTTCCTCAAATCCCCTCTAAACCTCCTGCCCCTTACCTTAAATCTATGCCCCCTGGTTATTGACCCCTCCGCTAAGGGAAAATGTTTCTTCTTATCTAACCTATCAATGCCCCTCATAATTTTGTATACCTCAATCATGTCCCCCCCTCAGCCTTCTCTGCTCTAAGGAAAACAACCCAAGCCTTTTCAATCTCTTTTCATAACTGAAATGCTCCAGGCCAGGCAACATCCTGGTGAATCTCCTCTGCACCATCTCCAGTGCAATCACATCCTTCCTATAGTGTGGTGCCCAGAACTGTACATAGTACTGCAGCTGTGGCCTAACTAGCGTTTTATACAGCTCCATCATAACGTCCCTGCTCATATTCTATGCCTCGGCTAATAAAGGCAGGTATTCCATATGCCTTCCTAACCATGTTATCTACCTGTGCTGCTGCCTTCAGTGATCTATGAACTAGTACACCAAGGTCCCTCTGACCCTCTGTACTTTTTTTTATTCATTCATGGGATGTGGGCGTCGCTGGCCAGGCCAGCATTTATTGCCCATCCCTAATGGCCCTTGAGAAGGTGGTGGTGAGCTGCCTTCTTGAACTGCTGCAGTCCATGTGGGGTAGGTACACCCGCAGTGCTGTTAGGAAGGGAGTTCCAGGATTTTGACCCAGCGACAGTGAAGGAATAACGATAAAGTTCCAAGTCAGGATGGTGTGTGGCTTGGAGGGGAACTTGCAGATGGTGGTGTTCCCATGAATTTGCTGCCCTTGTCCTTCTAGTTGGTAAACGTCACGGGTTTGGAAGGAGCTGCCTAAGGAGCCTTGGTGCATTGCTGCAGTGCATCTTGTAGATGGTACACACTGCTGCCATTGTGCGTCGGTCGTGGAGGGAGTGAATGTTTGTAGATGGGGTGCCAATCAAGCGGGCTGCTTTGTCCTGGATGGTGTCGAGCTTCTTGAGTGTTGTTGGAGCTGCACCCATCCAGGCAAGTGGAGGAGTATTCCATCACACTCCTGACTTGTGCCTTGTAGATGGTGGACAGGCTTTGCGGAGTCAGGAGGTGAGTTACTCGCCTCAGGATTCCTAGCCTCTGACCTGCTCTTATAGCCACGGTATGTATATGGCTACTCCATTCAGTTTCTGGTCAATGGTAGCCCCTAGGATGTTGATAATGGGGGATTCAGCGATGGTAATGCCATTGAATGTCAAGGGGAGATGGTTAGATTCTCTCTTGTTGGAGATGGTCATTGCCTGGCACTTGTGTGGCATGAATGCTACTTGCCACTTATCAGCCCAAGCCTGGATATTGTCCAGGTCTTGCTGCATTTCTGCATGGACTGCTTCAGTATCTGAGGAGTCACAAATGGTGCTGAACATTGTGCAATCATCAGCGAACATCCCCACTTCTGACCTTATGATTGAAGGAAGGTCATTGATGAAGCAACTGAAGATAGTTGGGCCTAGGACACTACCCTGAGGAACTCCTGCAGTGATGTCCTGTAGCTCAGATGATTGATCTCCAACAACCACAACCATCTTCCTTTGCACTAGATATGACTCCAGCCAGAGGAGGGTTTTCCCCTTGATTCCCAATGACCTCGGTTTTGCTCGGGCTCCTTAATGCCATACCTGGTCAAATGCTGCCTTGATGTCAAGGGCAGTCACTCTCACCTCACCTCTTGAGTTCAGCTCTTTTGTCCATGTTTGAACCAAGGCTGTAATGAGGTCAGGAGCTGAGTGGCCCTGGCGGAACCCAAACTGAGCGTCACTGAGCAGGTTATTGCTAAGCAAGTGCCGCTTGATGGCACTATTGATGACACCTCCCATCACTTTACTGATGATTGAGAGTAGGCTGATGGGGCGGTAATTGGCCGGGCTGGACTTGTCCTGCTTTTTGTGTACAGGACATACCTGGGCAATTTTCCACATTGCAGGGTAGATGCCAATGTTGTAACTGTACTAGAACAGTTTGGCTAGGGGTGCAGCATGTTCTGGAGCACAGGTCTTCAGTACAATTGCCGGAATATTGTCAGGGCCCATAGCCTTTGCAGTATCCAGTGCCTTCAGTCGTTACTTGATATCACGCGAAGTGAATCAAATTGGCTGAAGTCTGGCATATGTGATGCTGAGGACTTCAGGAGGAGGCCTTCCTAGGACTTCCAAGGGTCCTACCATCCATTGTATATTCCCTTGCCTTGTTAGTCCTCCCAAAATGTATCCCAAATGGCATTGCCATTAGCTGTCTAGGCCCCAAGCTCTGGAATTCCCTCCCGAAATCTCTACCTCTCTTTCCTCCTTTAAAGATGCTGCTTAAAACCTACCTCTTTGCCAAGCTGTAGGCCATCTATACCCTTCTTAGGCATTTCTCCACTGATACCCTGGGCCTATAAACTCTGGAAGGGTAAAGTTTCTTGCAAGCTTTCCTCCTGCTATATGACCTCGCTGTAGCTGCAGTTCTGCATTCTCCTGCTTGCTGAACATCCTCCTCCTTTATGCTGTGGCGGTGGGAAGACATTGGACTTCTCTCCCGTCGCCTTCCGCCATCATTTTACCAGCCCTCTCGCCTCCCAGCCCATTTCCATAGGGCTGATAAAATCCAGTTCAGTGACATTCCCAGAAGGACTCTTATGATAGCAAAAGTGCTTTGTCAGAAGCCCCTTAACAGTTTATAACATTATGCAGGTACTATCAGCAGTTGTAACTGGTCCAATAACCAAAAAACATGGTCCAACATTGCTGAATGGCTCCAAAAATATGCAACAATTTACTTGAGAACATTTGAGGTTCCCTTTAAATATTATTGAAAATGCAAAGCAGATGTCAACCAAAATGGCGTTTAGGCCCTGAAAGCCGCATAGAACCTTGATTTGCATATGGTTATTAGGTTGACGCCTGTTTCCGTGCAAGTGCTTGCTGTCTAAATTGAGGGTTGTTTGAAGTATGCATCGGGCGCAAAATTGGCACCATTTAAAGAAAATGTTTTAGTCCCACTATTGCCACGGCCACAGGGCAGTAGACATGAAAACTGTCCCCAGAGCCTGTGTTGCCCTGCTACAATATGCACATCAGCACCAATACTGCGCAATAGTAGTTGCTGAAGAAAACACTGATACGTTTCAGAGGATATAAGATAATAAACATGGATCTAATTTCACAAGATGCTACACAGAAAGGATTATTAAGTGTAGATATTTGATGCAAGTCATTGCTGTCTTAAAAGATCCAGTACCCCTAGGAGTCTGATTGGCAATGCAGAAAATAAACATTCCGACTGATTTTGGGATCCTTCAGCATGAATTTAATTGTGCAGCAACATGCACACACATACACACACACTCACGTATTTTAGTGATAAATGATATGTATGACATTGCACATATACCATGACAGTATTCTAAACTGTTGCAGGTTATTTGCTCAAGTAGTTAGCAGAATAGCACACAGACATTAAGATCCATAAGGTTTTGTGACGTGAACTTTTACTCAAGGTGTGTGGGATTAAATCTTTGCAAGCCCTGAAAATGCTGTAGCTTAATTCAGGTTCAGCCCACAACTGAGAACTTCACAATCTGTGTCATTTTTGAAACTGGCTCCAACTGAACTCAAATTAGAAACAAAGAACAAATTATGTGATTCAAATGTGTTTGCATCTGGCGTCTAGTCGAGAATAATCTCGTCGGATTAAATCAGCTCATATCATTGTTCAGTTAATGAAGTTTTGTTACAATAAACATTTTTCTTGGATGTATTCTAAAGAAAAGTACTTTAGCAAAGCTTTGGTAAAATTTACCATGCCCTGAAATATTTGTTTGTACAAAAACTGGCATGTACATTATCGCCAACACAGCTTCATCCTCTCATCCCTGCCTTTGTAACCAATGCTGCTGTACTTGAACTGATGACATGAAAACACTAGTCAGCAACACATCAATTCCTGTGTAGTTTTTTAACTTCTCCAAATCCCACTTCATTTAGATTCTCCTGCCAAGAAAACTAGGAGGGGCAGAAGATTGAGACAGACACACATAGAAGTTATTTAAAAAAACACTCATACATCTCTTATATCCATATTAAGAACTGAGTTGAGAATAAGTACCATACACCTTTTTATACTAGTTGATCTCTTGTGCTGTTGTTGAATGCAATTTATGATCTTTCTGCTGAAGCCTAAACACAGCAGCAATTTGCCCATAACTGTAATTCAGCAAATCTACTGAAGGAATATATCATATGATTGGCAAGAGGTTGAATGACTTGAGGTAAGCAGGTTTGCAGTACTCCAGGACACTGTTGGTGATTCACCACACAGCTTGGCTCATTAGTGGAACCTGGTAGGGTAGGCCTGTGACTGCAGGGGTTGAGTTTGGGGGGCTGGGGGACGCAGTGTTCTTCTCACTTGGCTACAAATAACCTTACAAGCCACAGTCCTGCAAATCAAAGCCTAATGGACTTTGAATGACAAGCAGTGGGAAGCTTACCATAGCACTGTGTTGATTAGTTACATACTTCTAGCTGGTTAAACTCCAGCAGTACTCCTATGCACATTTAGATTGCCTAAGTCTTGAATCTTGCCAACCTGAACCGAAAATTTCTGAATTTAGGCACGTGTGATGCAAAAAGAATGTGCATACCACGATAGCAAACAGAAACATTACCCTAATGGATTTCACAGTTGCTTGGTTTGGAGAATCTTAAGTGACAGTTTCCACACGTGGGGCAAGACACTTGGCTGAGCAAAAAAGTAAGCTATTTGGAGGCAAGTGGGTTCATTTTGTACTTAACAGGGGAAAGGTCACAGTTGCAGATTTAAATTACCCCTCCCCCAACGTTTTGCTTTCAACAGCATCAAAAGCTCCCAAGTAAGGTATCGCACAGGTTAAAAACTCCATGGTTTTATCCTAATTTTGTGGGGGAGGTGGTGACGTATCGATAATGCCACTGGATTAGAAAACCAGAGGCCCAGGCAAATGTCCTGGGGACATGGGTTCAAATCCCACCACGGCAGCTAGTGGAATTTAAATTCACGAAATTAATAATAAAAAAATCCGTAATTGAAAGCACGTCACAGCAATGGTGCCATGAAACTATCAATTGTCATAAAAACCCATTTGGTTCACTAATGTCCTTTAGGGAAGGAAATCTGCTGCCCTTACCTGGTCTGGCCTACATGTGACTCTACACCCACAGCAATGTGGTTGATTCTCAGTTTCCCTCTGAAATGGCCTAGAGTGCAACTCAGTTTGTCTAGGACAATTAGTCTTGCCAGCATCACCCACATCCCATGAAAGAATAAAAAGGAAACTTGACAAAAACACCTCTGTTACATCAGCTTCTGTTTTACACATAAAAACAGTTCTAACAGCTCGAAAGAGTTTGTCAACTAAAGGCCTAAAGTTGCATTCTCAGCAAGGTTTCCTCAGTAGGAAGTTCTCTTTGTTGTGCCCCAGTGCAGCTGTGCAAAGATTCAAGGTAGGATTTCCAGCAGAGAGACTTAAACGTGCAAGTGCAGTACCTAAAAGCTACACATGCAATTCCTATTGTGCAGGAAAAAAGATTCCAGAATTGTATCAGGTGATCCAGCAAAGAGCCAGAAGTCCAATAATTCCCAGAGTGGGAGATAGAGCTGCTCCTTTCACCAAGAGCACCCTGGAGGTTATGCTGAGAGAGGCAATGGCAAGGAGGGGAGTCATTTTTAGTTATGCAGGGTGCCCTGCTTATCAAAATACAATCAGGCCAAATGGAAAGAGGTGGCAGAGCAGGTAAATGCAGTCTAAAGTTAAGGAGCGAGGCTTCCAAATCAAGAAGAAATCAGTGTCCTCAAGAAGTTTGACAAAGTGATTCATCTATCCAGGTTTCAACACTTTTGCTCACTTATTTTTTTCTTCACAGAAGCTTTTGGGCATTTAGTTATGTTTCAGGGTTGCGTTTTGAAATTAAGTGAATTTGTACAAGTTTAAAATAAAGGCTGTAGGCATTGGAGAATGCGTATTAATGCAAGAAAAGCCAGGTGGGGAAATGCCACTATTCACAGGCTATTTCAAATTCAGATAATGAGGATTTATTGTCTCATCCCAGGTCTATTAACTAGGATGACAAGGGACATTAAGCAATTTGTAATTTCACCTCAGGTGGCCAAATAAATATACACATCCATTGTATCAAGGACAATTCATTTCATGTGAGTACGTCATGAGGAAGGGGTTAATTGTTTTGTTTTATTGGGCTGCTGGTGAATCCTGCATAGGGAGGTCGGAGAGGCTGCCCCTCTGCTTCTTGGGGCCAGAATTAAAAGAGCAGAAAGGGACACATGGCAATCAGGTTTGGAAGAGTGAATTATGAAGCAGCCCTACACCCAGAACTGGAAGCTATAAAATGTAGTTCAGTTTTTGTGGATAGAGGTAGTTGGAAAGAAAGTTAATGTTAAAAATGTGTAAGTGAGCTCATGAGTAGGAAACGGTGCATACTTTATTATTTTAAAATGTTTTCAAGAAGACAAGTGGGATTGAGTTAAGCTATTGGAATATGTTTTCATTGTTATGCTCACTTCTGTCTGTGAAATAAAGCAGTTTAGCAATATCTTATCTTGCCAAATGCTTTCTTGGTCTGTCTTGAAAAAGATTGCAGAGATGCACAGGGAGGTACATGTGAAAGACATAGATTAGAAGTTGGAATGCATTACACCTGCTTCGCACCCAATGTGCAATGCGTACTAATTTAGCAGTGAGACAGCCTGCACCCAATCTGCACAGGCATTGGTTCATTGCTAAATTCGTGGACCCTAAAACAGGCGTTAGACCTCTTGAATATGTAAATAAGGGGCATACTCGCTTTTAAAGACCCCTTCTAAAAATTTATCTCTGATGCCCTGCTCTGGAATCTACAGTGGCCCTGACAGCCAACGGCCACCAACCAAAGGTACGCTGTAACCACACCCCTAAGTAAGATGCTCAGACTGCTTATGGGAGTCACCAACACAGCTATACCAGAGAGAATATCAAAGGCAAACCTAAGCTTGTAACACCTCTCTTTATTAGTATGGAGTTGTCATCAATGCCATACCTTAGGCACACATGCACACTTTCACCTTAAGCAGCTGCATACTAATGTCGAATGCTTTCTTATCTTTAGCCACTCCTTACTTGCAAACCTTTCATTGATGGTGGATACACCCTTTACAGACTCCCTCTGTAACCTTTTGCTGCTGTCTTTTCTGGCACTCCTGTTCAGCTTTGATAGGTTTTAGAAAACATACACTCATTAAAAGTCTTCTGTTGTGCACTTCCTGTTGTGCATGCAAAGAGAAGAGAATGGCTGCAAACTAAATCTTTGGATATTGATAAAGCTTGAGCAGGAACAATGTTTGTCTTGCATACAACAGTTTGGTTTGGGGCCCGGACATGTTATTGGACAATGATACTAAAGACTATGTACTTTAATCTGGTGTCAAATCAGTTGTCAGAGCTTTGTCACCTGTTTATTTGCCAATTTAAAAAAAATAAAATGTAAAGACAATCGGATGAGCTAAAAGAAAATAAATAGAAATAAAAGGAAATGAACAACAGCTTGGTCAGGATCGACATCTGTATTGTTTGACTTAATTTTGCCTACTGATGGTCTCTTCCACCTCATTTTGCAAGACACTAAATTTCCCACCTCCTGTCCTCCTTGAGGGCACTCTTTTTTCCCCTCTGCAACAAACGGCTGTTAGCACAACATCAGAGCGAGAGAGAGAAAGAGAGAAAACGCAAATTGGGAACTGAGCAGGAGAAAGGAAATTAAGGCAAAAATCTTTTAAAAATTGGGTAAGACGGAAGGGAAGCAGAAAAGAAAAAAGGGGAAGGGAAGTTTTTTTAAATATAGAGAGCAGTATGCTGTCAGTCAAGTCTGCTGTCTCTATCCACCAAGTCAGCCCCGGCCCATGATCACCACACCTTGAGACAGGCTTGGATTTTAGACTATCAGATTGACTCCAGATTCCAACCTCCATCTCTCAAGACTGTACAAACATAAGTTCTTTATTTCCCTTATTGAAAAGGTTTTCCTCGGGCACTTTTAGCTCTCTCCAGCAGCTTGTTCATGTAAAATAGTTTCTCCCTCTATGTCTACTTGTGTACGCATCTTGGTACAGAGCTGGACCAGAGCTCACACTCAGTCAAATTTACAACTTATCTTTGCTCCTTCTTCATCTTCTATCTTCTCCAGCTTCTAGCACCCATAATTGTATTCTACCTGCACCCACTCACCTCTCTTTAGCAATACGCTGCCATCTATTCTGGACCAACCCTACAGGACTTTTCAATTTACCTTATCCCGTGACACCATCCCAAGCTAAAGTCCATCTTTTAATGCACAAAGTCTTGCTCAGCTAGCAATCCCTTCAAATGCCATGATATTTAACTTTCACCTAAACTATCATGGCAGATCTTGATTTAATGTATCAACTAAAAAGCAAGGTTTTCAGCAATGCAGGACTCCCTCAATACTGTGCAGCATTATCAGAATAGATTAGGTGCTCAAGTCTTGGAATGAAACTTGAACCCACAATCTTCTGAATGAGAACCAATTATGCTACTAATTAATGCAAGCTGTCCCTGGGCTGTGTGCCTCTTGCAGTTGAGGAGAGGGAGAATCCTACAGTCTTTTGAGTCAGCTAATACATTTAATATAGCACAACAATGTATACTTTACAGCCACTGTGCAATAGACCTGGATGAATGTGCCCGCACTTGGTTCCATCTCACAACAGGACAACTGAAACCAATGCAGCAACTCAGCGTATGTGAACTTTAAGCTGTAGTGCCTGGTACACCAACGAGCTAAACGACTGCAGAAACAAAGGCCGGTAAATTCCTGGAAACCATTCACATGCACATTCTGGGTTTCTGCCGCATTTCCAGCGGAATAGCACAGCTGGAACTTAAGCACCTCTGAAGGATTTCCCGGATGAGCACTTTTTCAGCATTTCAGAGACAGATAGGCTTTCAGGTATTTTTTATGGATCTTTTTGAACTCTGTTATCAACCAAGTAAATTAAGCAAATCTTTTGGCAGAACCTACTTTGAAAAAGCTAACAGACAAAACAATGTTACCCACCTCTTACAAAAATCCTGAAGCATTTACAGCATGTTCTAAATGCTTTAATAATGTATGTTTTGTCTCTCTCACTATGGTAATGCAACTGCATAACATAATTTGTTATTGTGTTGCAATACTTGTCATCAGCACTTCAGAAAAAATATCACCACTTTAATTATCTGATTAACTCACTCCACAGCTATATATAAAACAATGCACAGTTTTACTTGAGATATAAGGTTTGATTTACCCCTTACCTGATATCAGGCAATTCAATGTCCTTGGTGTGAGGGGCCAGCCATTTCAAGGGCCAGGCTTCATTTATATTTGCTCAGTGGACTGCAAGCATTACCGGCCATTTTCTGATTAGGATAGGTGGGAAATTAACCTGGCAGCTGAACCGGAAGTTTAATCTGCAAGGAGGGGAGGCAATTGTAGTGGTGGGGGTGGGGGGGAATAGGCGGGTGTGAATTTATTTTGGGAGGGGCGCAGTGTTATTAATTGTGGTTCATGGTGGTGGGCATTAACTGGAGATCGACTTGTGCCCCAATAAAAAGGAAAAAAAGGGGAAATGTTTAGGGGGGATATGTGTGGAAAGTTCTTTACGCAGAGGGTGGTGGGCACCTGGAACGCATTGCCAGCGGAGGTGGTAGATGCGGGCACGATGGAGTCTTTTAAGATGTATCTAGACAGATACATGAATGGGCAGGAAGAAAAGAGATACAGAACCTTAGAAAATAGGCGACATGTTTAGAGAGAGGATCTGGATCGGCGCAGGCTTGGAGGGCCGAAGGGCCTGTTCCTGTGCTGTAATTATCTTTGTTCTTTTGTTCTTTGTTCTTTTTAAAAAACTGAAATTGTGGTGCATGTTTGTATTGTGTATCTCTGTAAATAAATGCTTATAAAAATGTGTAAAGATTGGCTCTAGTTCTATCCTTCAACACCTAGCTTTCTGGACTATAATTCCCACTAGGCAGAGTGTGTTGAAATCAACCCCTTAGTCTAGGGAGTAATTGTCACTTATGAGTGAATTAACTTGCTAGTCTTCTGGTGCGAAGAGGTGTTGAGGATTGATTGTTACAGATGGGCACATTCCAAGGTCCAAGACGACATGCTGAGGGACACACTAAAGTTTGGGGCAGCTTCCACATAGGCTCAACGGGGAAAGGCCACTTGTAAGGCTCTCCGTCCATAGTAAACCGAGGGGCTGGAAACCCTGTAAAACCCCTCGGGCTGTATGCACCAGTGAATGTTTGACATGAAATGTAAATGTGCATTGTAAATATAACCCGTAAAGGCAAGTGTAGCGAGGCACCTCGTACTGTATTGAAAGAAACTGATCTGCATTGCTCTTTACATAATGTCAAATTTGAATTGTTATGTAACGTACTTTAAAAAAATTTATCAATAAAGTATATTTTTGGGAAAAAAATACAAAGAGAAACGGATTGGCTGCTCTGTTTCCTACATTACAACAGTGATTATACTTCAAAAACACTTCATTGGCTGTAAAGCACTTTGGGACATCCTGAGGCTGTGAAAGGTGCTATATAAATGTAAGTTCTTTTTGTTAATCCTACAAACTTTCAGAAACATTTCTCGGAATTATGAATCACTAAAAGAATAATTGTGTTCAATCTCCTTCAAGATTACGCCAGTAAACGTTGGGTGAGGAGCTTTTCTGTTGACACCCTACCAAATGATTCCACTTCCAGGATTTTCCTCTGGCAGTGACGTCAGACTTGCAAAAAATTCCCACAAATGTGGAATTTTACAATTAAATGTAACTGATCAGAATAATTGCCTCAGCAATCTCTCCCCGTATAAGACTGATAAACCAGTAGCACTTTAAACAACTCAAGCACCCTCGCAAATGATGAATAATTACACTGATCCCAGGAAATTAGCCAGGGTTGGAGGCATAGTCAGGAGTAGGTGGAATTCTCATCCTGCCAATGATCCACCATCATTGCCTCAAAGAGGAAAATCTGCCATGATCAGAAGATATTTTTATAACCACACAATCCATAAATGCCACTGTAATCCACTATTAATTCATCATAACAAACGTGAAGTACAGTTCTTCCCATCAGTTTACCAAACCCATTTTCACTAAAGTGAATGCCTCAAGTAACTTTATAAGTAAGTATGCTATTATCTAATTAGCCACATGTTTACTCAACTTAAAGAGCATTGCTGGATGGGAAAATGTGAAAAAATAATTAATTCCAATGCAAAATGTCTAAATTGTAATTTATTTCCAGACAGATCATTGATTGAAGTTTATTTGTTGTAAATGTAATCCTTCTAATCTAAATAACTATTACTCAGCCAGTTTTTGAAGCTTTTCTATATATATTATTTTGACGGCATACATTTATAGACATACTTCATATATCACTTAGGAATCCATTAGCAGTGATTTATCCCCAGTACAATTTGCAGATTAAACAGTAACAATAGTAAAGTAAAACTCTCCTAAAACTAACTTCAGTAAACAGCTAATTCTTATGACATAAATTTCTACTTGAGGCCAATGAATTATATCAATATACCATTCTATTGGTTGGAGGGAATTCTCAAAACTGTCCTGAAATTCCTTAAGGCCCTGTGCATTTCTCTGGCATAAATGCTGGATGGGAGGTCGAAACAGTAGGAATGTAGCCTACGAATTCCAGGGGATGATGCTCTATAAGTGTTGCTGTTGTTTCTAAAACTGCACATAGTACTCTAAATATGGCCCAATCAATGGGCCTATCCAACCTATTGAACAGGTAAAATGTACTTGCTACCTGTAAGGACAAGGATAAAGACTGTCTGAAGAACAGCCAAGATCTGGAAATCATTGGCACCTTACAGCAGGAGGCTATCTAAAGGGAAGAGGAGAAAGAGGGGAAAATTAATGTTGTAGTTGTAGGGTATTCAATAATTAGGGGGCAGATAGCATCCATCCTTTGTATGCAAAATCAAGAGGCCCACATTGTATGTTGCCTTCCTGGTGCCAGGGTGAGGAACATCTCAAACTTGCTTGAAAGGATATCGGGAGGGAGGGGGAAGACCAAGTTATTGTGATCCATGTTGGGACCGACAACATAGGGAAGAGTCGGCAAGAACTCCTGTTTGGAGAGAACCAGGAGCTAGGAGCTAAATTAAAGAGCAGGACCTCATGGGTTATAATCGCTGTGTTATTATCCAAACCACATGCAAATTGGCATAGGGATAAACTGATTGGGGAGGTAACATGTGGTTGAATGATTGAAAGAGTGGCATGGGAAAGAAGGGCTTATGGGATACTGACACCAGTACTGCAACAAGAAGGTACTGTACCACTGGAACCAGGGTCCTACTGGAAAGGATAAATAGGGCAGTCACAAGGACTTGTAAATTGGGGGTGGGGGGGGGGGAGGGGGGAAGTGGGGGGAAGGAGGGCTTGGGTGGAAAAGGTAGTATAAATGACAGTTCAAAAACAAAAGAAAGAGAAGAGAGTAGAATAACAGTCAGAAATTGTGTTATAGGCACTACAGGTAAAGAGAAAACGAAAAGATGTGAATTAAACCAGGAGGGTGAAATAAGAAATGTATGAGTAAAACATTCGCGCAATAGCGCAGTTTACAGTGTATGGCCCAAAAAAACATTCTTTATATAAAAACACTGAGTACATGGAACAAACTGAATGAACTGCAGGTGCAAATTCAACTTGGAGGATATGACATGGTAGCCATTACTGAGATATGACTGCAAGATGGTTAGGACTGGGAACTAAATATACCTGGTTTTTAAAGTTGACAGGAAAGATAGAGAAAATTGTCGAGGGGGATGAGTAGCCTTAGTGATTGAGGATGAAATCACTTGAATGATGAGTGAGGATATAATAGAAGGTAAGCAGGCAGTGGAGACTTTATAGGTAGAATTAAGAAATAGAAAAGGACTTAAGACTTTAGTGGGACTTGTGTATAGGCTCCCTGGTAGCAGCTGTGATGTGGTAGATTGTATAAGTGAAGAGATTAGACAATCGAATAGCAAAAGCAGATTGGCTTTAATGGGGGATTTTAACTTTCATACAGATTGAGATAAACTGACTTGCACATGTTAGAAGGGTAGTGAATTTCTTGAGTGCGTCCGGGATAATTTTCTGCAGCAATGCGTCCTAGAGTCAAAAGGAAGCAGGCAATATTCGAGTTAGCAATGAATAATGAGCCTGATTTAGTTAACAGCCTAATGGTGCGTTAAAATTTATCTAATTGCGATCATAATATGATCAGGTTCAACCTCATGTTTGAAAGAGAGAAACCGGAAACAGCTACTATGATTCTAGATTTAGGGAAGGCTGACTTCAATGTGATGAGACAGAGACTGTCCACAGTAAAATGGGAAAAGTTGTTCATGGGTAAAATGACAGAAGAATGTTGGAAGGTGTGCAAAGAAGAATTTAATGTGATACAGATCCAGTTTGGACACTTAAGTGGCAAGAGGTCTAAATTGCCAGAAAAGACAGCCATGAATAATAAAACAGGTAAGAGACAACAGGCTGAATATTCCAAGCTGTGAGATGGGCTTAAAGGCGGTGTGGAGAGGAGGCAGGAAAGAAGCAGGAAACACCAATGGAATGCTGTCCTGCCTCCCAGCAACTTTCCCAGGGCTGGTTTGCCACGAGAATAGGCAGCCCACTCCACAAAGGTGGGCAAGCAATGAAGCCAATGAAGAACCCAATCAAGCGCCATTTACACCCAGCACTGAGACTTTCCCAGAGTGGCAACGGCCCCCCACTGTGTTGGGAAGCCAGCAATGCTGCGGAGGAGGCCTCTCACAAGATTTGAGTAATTCATAGTTTAATGCAAGCTCTGAATCTGCAGGACTGCGAGATTATTACTTTTTCAATAAAAAGTTTTAAATTGCAAGCCACTGGCTTTTTATTCTTTTGCAATATATATTTTTCACTTTTTTAAGTGGCTGGAGTAACTGGCAGCATCAGGAGATTGAAAGGTTCACAGAGGTTCAGAAGTGGCCATAGGCACTGTTCTGAAAGGGACAATGTTGTGTTATTGGTTTTTAACACAAACATACCAAACACTGTGACAATGATTGGTAACCTAAACAATGGGTCCTTTATTACAGAATTACAGGAGAGCTCTTCAATACACGTGCTACCTGGTGACTAACACTGCTCCAACTACTGTGTCACATGCTAGCTTGCAACACTTCCTGTGATGATGTATACCAAACTATTTACATATTCAGTAGTACGTTAACTAGTATTCAAGCAGTTAAAGCAATATTACAACAGCGCCCCTTCCTAAAACAGAAAAGTTACATAAGTTATAAACATAATGAAACAGGATAATTGTGAGCAGTATTTACACTGACTCTCACATTCATTATTTAAGTGTATTTGAAATGTACAAGTGGTCTACTGACTCGACACTATCTGATAACAGTGAAAGCTTGCTGAGATCTGGAATTATCAATTCTTTTCTCTTGGCTTGTAGGACTAGGCTGACAATTATCTTGCATTTGAGTGTTGTATGTGTCATTTTCCTTAACTCCACTCTCAGAACTTGAATGTGAACATGTTCTTGACCAGAGTTGTCCAACATAGGACCCGTGAGCCAGAATCCAGCCTGCCAAATTTTTCTATCCAGCCTGCCAGCCCACTCCTTTCATACACTCTCTCTTACCCAATATTCACTTTCACACGACAAACTGTTCACCAAACATAGATCTCCCAGGACAGGTTTTCCCCTCAGCTCTGCCTCTGTGCTGTGGATTCTCAGTGGGTATTTATAATTTCTCAGCTCAGTAACTGTTAAACACTCCACTGAGTCTGGTGCCCTGAAGAGTGTCTGTTAACTAGATTCCATGGCAAGAGCCAATCATAGCCGTTACTGTGTTAAACCAATAGCTGGTGCTATGTTATTATATTGATCACGCGCAGACATGTTTCATTACAGTGAAAATACAAATGATCTGTTCTTGGACCCTCCAGACCTTTTGTTTTTCTGTCTCCTCCTGCACTGTCAGATTAGAGAATCATGAATAACAGTAACTCGTGTTCAATCCTTCCCATTCTCAACAACCAGAGATGTCCAGTTACAGAATAATCCCATGTTCAGACAATGGTTTTTCAGACAGTGACCAGCTGTTTCCTTCAATTCAGGACTGGAGACAGATAAATGCATTGCCATAGCTGAACTTACCGAGAGGAGAAGGGACAGTGACTGTCTCATCCGCTACACTGGAGGAGTGTTCACCGTGGCAGTGTGACACGTCCTATCAGTGTGTCCATATCACAGTCAATAACATTATCCCCCTTTTATGTACAACACCAGAGTGAGAAAGAGAAAGAGAGAAAGAGTGAGAGAGAGAGAATCAGTCTTACCATTTCTAACAGTGTGTCCATATCACACTGAATAACAGTATTACACCTTCATATGTATCACCAGAGAAAGAGAACCAGTATTACAAAAGAGAGTATACATATCACATGCAATAATTGTATCCCTAATTGCTGAGTTTTTCATCTATCGACTTCAAAATCCTTAATTACAAGTATTGATATGTACCGATATCTATACTTAACTGTGATGAACTAAGTTGTTCGCAGACATTGACTTCTTGGGCAAGCAAAAATAATGCCAGGTGTCTCACTAAATCAATGGTCAACATAGTGACTAGAAAATAAGTTAATAAATTAGTCTTCTCATTTAAAGCTGGTTTACAAAAAGCACATAATTATAATGTGATCCCTCATGTGAAAAGGTTGGGCACCCCTATTCTTGACGCTACAGGAGTGTTAAGTATGATGTTGTTTGATAACTCTCTCAGCTGACATCTATTCCTTATCAAAGCTGCTCCATTTGTGTGGTTGTGGGGGGGGGGGGGGGTGCCTTACCTTGTATGTCCGTGGTTCGTTACAGATCTCGGAGGCTTCCACAGGGAACCATGTCTTCTCTTGCAGGTGGATCACTATAACCTGCTGTCCGACCTGCAGAGGAGGTAACTCCATACCTGCATGTCTATCATGTGTTATTGTTATTCTCTCTTGTCTTGCCAATAGTTTATCTTGGATTGACGACGATCTGATCAGATGATGACTTGGAAGAGTTGCCCTGTCTTGCCTTCCAAACATAATCTCTGCTGGGGATGCTAATGCTGTATCTAGTGGAGTTGCTCATAGATGCAACATAGGTGTTTGAATGTCTTTATTAGTCTGTTTACATTTCAAATTTAGTGACTTTACCGGCTGCACCATCCTTTCTGCTAGTCCATTTGTCCTTGGATAGTGTGGAGGTGACGTAACATGATTTATAACCCTCTTTGCGCACATGTCTTGATATGGCTTACTGGTTACCCAACACTATCTCCTCCAGGGAAACAAAAAGACCGAAAATTGCTTTCATCATGTTTGCTACTGATGTGCTGGATATATCCCGCAGTTGGCGACTGATAGGAAATTTGGAGAAGTAGTCAGTAATAAGTAAGAAGTTGTCACCTTTGACTGTAAATAAATCAGTATGTGATTACTGGATGTGATGGAACCTCATGAGGGTGAAATGGCTCTTTGCATGGGCTCGGCTGATGATCTTGACCTGCATCGCACATCCTCACTGCTCCTTTTATGTCATTATTTTTCCCTGGCCAATAAACTGTCTCACATGCAAGTCATCTTGACTTTTCTATCCCCCATGTGACTTTGATGTAATTGGATAAGAATACCTTGACTAAGCACTTTTAGTATCAGTACTATTCTGTCCTTGAAAATGACTCCACTTGATATCATGAATTCGTCATGGTATGGCCAAAAGGTTCTGACATCTGTGGGAACCTCTTGCATTGTATCTGCCATCTACTGATGATGAGCTGCCAAAGTGCAGTGGAAGCAGAGTCTTTAAATATTTTTAAGGTAGAAGTGATAGATTCTTGATAAGCAAGGGGGTGAAAGCTTTTCGGGGTAGGTGGGGATGTGGAGTCGAGGTTACAATCAGATCAGCCATGATCTTATTGAATGGCAGAGCAGGCTCAAGGGACCGAGTGGCCTACTCCTGCTCCTAATTAGTATGTTTGTATGTGCTCTGAGGATAGGATCTTTAAATCTGTTCACATTTTTTCTGTCCAAATCACATTAGGTCAATATTGTACACATCTTCTAGTTCCACATCCACTTTGTCCATTTGGACATGTAATGGTATATCTTCTGTCTTCTTGGGGTTGAGTAGCCTGCTCAATGTGTCAGACATAACCATGAGGTTTCCATGTTTATATCAGACCTCACAATCGTACCCCTGTACTTTGATTAGTAGCCTTTGGAGTCGAGATGGCGCACTGGTGAGTGTTTTTTGCCAAATCATTGCCAGCGGCTTGTAATCAGTGTCGACAACAAAGCCTTGCCAAATAGTTACGTGTGGAATCTAGTAATACCGAACACTAATGCCAATGTTTCTCATTCCATGTTTGAATAGTTCGCCTGAGTGGGTGCCAAACTTTTAGAACCAAATGCAATTGGTCTACCTTCCTCTAACAGACATTTTTTTTTATTCGTTTGTGGGATGTGGCGTCGCTGGCAAGGCCAGCATTTATTGCCCATCCCTAATTGCCATTGAGTGGCCTGTTTGGCCATTTCAGAGGGCATTTAAGAATCAATCACATTTGCTGTGGGTCTGGAGTCACATGTAGGCCAGACCAGGTAGGGACAGCAGATTTCCTTGCTCAAAGGACATGAGTGAACCAGATGGGTTTTTACAACAATTGACAATGGTTTCATGGTCACCATCAGACTAGTTTTTGTTTTTAAATTCCAGATTTATTAACTGAATTCAAATTTCACCATCTGCCAGGCTGGATTCAAACCCATGTCCCTATGAACTTGGGCTCTGAAGTACTAGTCTAGTGACATGCTCTGAGACCCTTTGGTGAAGCATCTACTTCGAGTATAGTTTCTTTCCTTGGGTCGTAATATTGTAAATATGCTTCAGACTGTTTTAACGAATCGAATGTGTGCTGATGATCTTTGTGCCACAAGAATGGCATATCTTTCTTGAGAAGTTCATGCAGTGATGATGCTTTCTCAGAGAAATTTGAGATCTATGGTGCTGAAAAGTTAAACAGGCCCAAACATCTCTGAAAATCTTCATTGCCTTGAGTAGGCATTGATTGTACATCCTCAACTTGACTGGGATCTGGCCATATTCCAGTGTCAGAATAGATTGAACCAAAAAAATTAATATGGCTCACACTGATAGCACATTTTTTGTTATTAAACACAAGACCTTCTCTTCTAGTCATCTCTATTAGAACCTGAAGATTCTGATCATGCTCCTCCTTGGTACTTCCCATGTCATCACAATGCAAACACATCCAGGAACACTCTCAGTAATGGGATCCATATGCTGTTGAAACAAGCCTTGACTCACTGATGGACCGAATGACAACCATGGAAATCAATACCTCTCAAATGATGTTCTGAAAGTTGTTAGTTCCTGTGAATCTTTGGCAAGGTGGACCAACCAGTATCCATGTTTTGTGTCCAATTTCAAGAAGAACTAGCAAACCTTGGGTTGAGATCTTCTAAAGTAGGAATCCTGTGAGGAAATCTTTTAAGTGCTCGATTCAATCTTCTGGGATCCAGGCGTACTCCAATGGCACCATCTTTCTTAATTACAGTTATACAGCTACACCAATCTGTGTGTTGCTGAACATAGCGAATAATCCTTTGTTATTCCATCCCGTCAAGCTCAGCCTTTAACTTGTCTTTTATGTGGACACTGCACTTCCGCGGTGGATCTATGGAGGGAACTGCATCATCTTTCAGCTGAAGAACAGCATCTCCTATAAAACTGCCCACGGTTTCAAATTTATCCGGGTTCTTCTGTTGCAGATCGTGAATAGACTCAATAGGGTCACACTTGCCTTGATTATCTAGCATTGTCACTTTACTGATCTCGTGAATCGTCAGGATCCGAAGTTCACTGCATGGCGGTAGTCCTAAAACTGCTGGACCATTGGTGTCAACATGAATACTTGTGGTGACCATGCAGAACTTCCATAACTGAACTTCAAAGTCAATGCAACCACACAGTAGATTGGCGAACCATTTTACGTGGTGAGTCTAGTGCTTGTTGGCTGTAACAAACTCCCATTTCACTAGTTTTATGTCTTTGAGTATCCGTAGTGGTAAAATGTTGCTGCTTGCTGCAGTATCTACCTTCAGTCATAGCTTGTGCTTACCACTTTTGTTAGGACATATAATTTTGACTTGGTGAAGGTTTCCAGTTGTGTGATTGCATCCATGTGCTGCGTAACTGTTACCTTCTGGAAGCTTGTTCACTTTCAGTGCTTTCTTTGCTGTCCAGGTTTTGGACAGGGACATGCCTGTGCTTGGCACTGGACTTGGTGAACTCTTTTTTATTCTTACTACTAGGCAGCGTCTGTTTTTTATTGAGCTGTGGCTTGCTGTGGCTCCTGACTGCTTCTTCATTGCCAGATTTTCTGCACAGTCTTGCCCAGTGTCCCTTTAGCCCACATGCCTTGCATGCATCTCTGAATGCAGAACATTTATGTGGCTGATGCATTAGACTGCACTTGCTGCATGCCTTGCCCTGTTGAGGTGTCTTGGCTACCACACCTATAGTTGCTGCTGCTCCAAGCGCTAGTATATATTGCCTGCTTGCAGCTATGGCTTTATATTTTCTGCCATCCTTGAAGAGACTGTCAATGTCATATCCTTTTTTCTTATCAAGCAGATCCTTTTGGAATGCCTTTGTTAGATTTGATGCGATTACCAGCTCCATTATTCTCTTGAAGAGTTCTGCATCTGAGAACTCACAATCTTTGCCTTTTTCTAGACGTCTATTGATGAACTGGTCAATAGTTTCTTTGGGTTGTTGTCTCGTGGCCATCACTTTGTCAGGCAAACCCCACCTGCCAAGACTGAGGCACACATTATTTCGCCACATGAACATTGAAACTTAAAATTGCAAGCCCTAATCGGAAAGACATTTCCATGGTAACAGACAATGTTGAAACAATGTGGGTCCAGCAATTGCTTCTCCAATACATAGAAGTGGTCAGACCAGTTTTGGACACATGACTGGCTGGCTGACTTCCAACCAAAGAGGTTGAGGAGAGGCAAAGCCGTGTGCTCATGGAGTAAACACCTCTCCTGGAACTGAAGCAAGAACATTTCCTCTCCTGCCTGTCTACCTGCTTCATCTCTTCCCACGGAACTGAATCTTGTGAAAACATGTGAAACTAAAAGAGAGAAAGATTTCCTACGTGAACAAGGTTAAGAAGACGACTAGGCCCCAACAAAGTGCAAGACCATATCTTCAATCAAGGACTACAGCAAGCTCGAGAAACAGTAACAAGATAATGCCTCAAGCTGTTCTACTTAACTTTTCTTCTGCTCTTTTCTGTCCCTATTTTGCATGTTTATATTGCGTGTGCATGCTCGCGGCAGCGCGTCGTATATCCATAGGCATGAACTGTATTAGGATTTAAGTTTAAGGTTTTAATAAATTTCCTCTTTCTGCTTTAAACCAAAGAAAGCCTGTGTGTGCTCAGTTCTTTGCCTTATAATTGGAAACTGTGAACACGGATTCACAAAATGGGAAGCTCAAAACACAATGTGTTTAAAATTAAACCCTGTTACCATAAGACCAGGTAATAACAGCCAAAGACCCCTAGACATTGCTCACCTGGTCGCAACAACTTCAAATCGATCCTAAAGTTGACCTTGACTCTTAGTTGGTCTTTCAGTGCTGTCCAGAGTTTAGATGGGTCTTTCTGGTCTGCTTCTGACAGTCCAGAAGTGTTGATGCGATGCAGCCCTTCATTGCCAATCTCAATCTTTATCTTTATTACTTGCTTGTCGAGTTCTGTGACCACAAGGTCTACAAAGCATAACTCCATGCGCTGCCTAAAAAGGTGGAACTTATGAACATTCCAATTCATAGCTGGGTATTTTGTTGTCATGGCATTGTTATGGCCTGGTGAGGAGGGGGTCACAGTTGCCCCTCTTGCCCTTCCTCTTATTTGATGACAACAGGGTTTATTACTATTTTTAAAAACAGTGGTTGCGCTTATCACCTCAGTGAGTGTTTTACCTTTTACCTATAATGTGATCCTGAAAGAGCCAATCGGACAGGTTTTCTTGAGTTTAACCAAGAATAGTAAGATTCTTATATCAACAAGCTAAACCCAATCTAAAATAATAAAAAAAAGTACGCTACACATTCACGCACACATTCACACGAGGATCACACATACACACAAATAGCTTACAAAGTGGGAAGTAGGTTTTTTGGTTGGATTAAAGTCCAGAATAAATAAAAGTTAAGTACACAGTCTAAGGTGGGATGATTTGGTGGTCTTCTGGCTGCAGTTGTGTTCTTGAAGTCTTTGGCTGGTTAAAGTACACTCTGTAGCTGGACCGCTTTGATCAGGGGTTTTTTGAAGGCAGACTTGTAGGTGGCTCTCTTCCCCTGGTCTTTGGTTGTAGCAGTCTATAGGCTTGGAGGGTCCACAGTCACAGACGGTTTTCAAACTTGATGTTTTCTGGAAAGCAAGAGAGAAAGGGAGGCACACAGTCTTCTCTGCTGCTGCACACTCAGTTACTGCTTGTCTCTTGTCTGTGTAACAAAACTCCCATTTTTTTCAGAATGGACAGATGGTCACATGACTGCCTCAGGTATTCTTTGGAACCTTCTAATGAGATACAAAGTTCAGAATTGGCTCCACATGCCAATATTTACAGTCAGAGGGGTTTTCTCTTTCAAAGTCAATGTGTTAGGATTACCTTAACTGCCATGCTAATGAAGCAATCCTAGGTAATTCAATTACTTAGAACAAGCCATTGTTCTAGGTCCAGGGCTTCTCAGATTTCTGGCTCCAGTTGGGCCTTGGAATGTGCAAAGGTGTTTCAGATGCAAATTGCGGTGGCCATCTTGGCTGCCAGATTTTTTTTAAGTTAACTGATTTTCACCATTAAAAGTCTAATGTAAGTTTCTAACCGATGAATTCATATTTCTCATTTGGCATAAAGTGTTTTCCTGACAGCATCAAATCTATTTGCTCAAAGGAATTCTTTTTCTAGGGCTTTTCCCTTACATTATTTTCATTTTAATAGCTTTCCTTCAAGGAAAATATCAATGCAGGTCTACAGTGCCTGCCAAGCCCTGAGCTCTATGGCTGCAGTGCAGGCTTTCAGTCTCTGCATGGGGAGACCCGCTCATGGAGCGCTTTTTGGCAGAAAAACCACAATGCTTAATGGCGATGCAGTCTTATAGCCCCAACTCAGATTGACTCTTTTTTTCCTCTTTTGATCCCTAGTCCATAAAAGTACTGCCATTCTAGCCAACTGCCGTTCGACAAAAATCCCCTTTTTGGTTATTCACTCTCTCTCGGAGTACTGATTCTCAATAGTAGTTTTGAATATGGCCTTATATCATGCTGGTGATGTTTCCTCCAGCTATTTTCAATGTTGTCCCAGGCTTTTATGACTTTAAACGGGAGAAACTGTCGTCTATGATGTCGCGCTTGTGATCGCTGTCACTGTGTTGAACACTGCTGCTAACATGTTGTTGCCTCTCTGCATCGCTGCTACCCTATTGTGTTGCGCTGCCACCATATGTGTTATTGAATTTTAACACAATCGTACCAAACACTGATAATAATTGGTAAGCTAAACGAAGGGTTCTTTGTTACAGAATAGCTGAATTATAGGAGAGCTCTTCAATACACTATTGCTACCTACTGACTAACACTGCTCCAACTACTGTGTCACATGCTAGCTTGCATCACTTCCTATGATGATGTATATCAAATTATTTACATATTCAGTAGTATGTTAACTAGTATTCAAGGAGTTGAAGCAATATCACAACAGACAACCCTCACAGCACTTTGTCATATTTTTCCCTACTGAAGAGGGAGGCCTTCATGAGCACCTCCATTTTGAGGCACTCCCTCAGTCTCCCTCTTCTCCAGCAGTGCTCATATCTCCTGGTGGGTCTGCCATGTGGACATTGTTGTGAACCCTCCTAATGGGCCTCCCGCTTCCCTGGTCCACCTGCCATCCTTAATTGGATGGCAAACACTGGGGCAGTCAATTAGGAGGTCACCTTATGTAAAGGTGCTCTGGCAGGCAAGCTGAGGCCATGCACAGGCTTGGAATCTGCATATACTCCTGACAGGGTCCTGACACATGTGGGAAAATTCAACCCGATGTAGCTATATATCCAGCATTATATTCTCCTTTTTTGGCTTTGTCTATCTGCACTTGTGCTTTCAGGGCATTATGTATTTGAACCTCTAGATCTCTTTGTTTATCCACATCTTTCAGAATCTTTCTATTGAGGGTATACTTCCATCCCTTAACCTTTTTCCCTCATTGTTGTACATTAAATTATATTTGCCACCTGCCTGCTCATTCTGCTAACCTATCCAATTTGTTATGAAGTCTTTTAAGCTCTGCCTCGTTATTTACCAAACCTCTTGCTTTTTATTTGGCAACAAATTTCAAGGTTGTGCTCCCTATAGTTAAATCAAAATCATCTATAGGAACCAAGAACAAAATGGACCAACTACTATTCATGGGGGTACACCACTTGCAACCATTATCCAAGCTGAACAATGCCCATTTACCCTATCTCTTTGTTTCTTGTGTCAAACACCATTTTTATTTGTGCTGCTACATTTTCTCTTATACTATATACCTAACATTTCTCACAAGCCTCTTATGAAACACCTTATCAAATGCTTTAGAAAAATCCATATCCCCTTCACCTATTGCATTTCTTCAGCTATCCAGTTGGTTACTTCTTCAAAAAAAAAACTCTACTACTTTTGTCATACATGACTTGCCTTTAACAGATCCATGCTGACTGACTTTGATTAAGCCTTCTGTTTCTATATGTTCACTCATGTTATCTTAGATTACAGATTCCAGGAGTTTTCCCACAATTGATGCTGGACAAATTCAGTTGAGGCTTTTCTCCCCTCCTTTAACTTAAGTTACAAAGTCCATGGGTTGAATCTTCCAGCCTTTGAAAATTTTCAGCCGGTGGGACCATTTTCAGGTCACGACCCCGATCACAGCAGCAGCACGCCCATCTGGGTAATTACAGAAGGTGCACAATTAAGAGGCCATTTCCGGGATCACTGTCCAGTTATGGATGGAGAGCAGGTTGTGGGGGCGGGAGGGCGAGTCAGTGCGTGAGACTGCAAGGCCAGCTGGCAGCCTTCACTGTGCATGCAGTAAGAGTGCTGCTAGTGTGCATGGGCCGGGAGAAGGCTGGACAAAATGGAGGAGTGAAACTACTGGAGGGAAAAGCCCCCACTTCACTATTCCTTACTGCAGTCTCCAGGAAATTGCAAGCCTCTGCTTGCGGAAGATCTCAGGCTTGCCAATTTGCATCTTAAGGCGGTAGATTTAATTTATTATGACACTCTGATCTCCCACTCTGCATGTGCCTCCTGTCACCTGGCAGGCTGCAGACACGAAAGGGATGCCATGTGATACCGGTAAAATCTTATTTACACCATAAAAGTGCTGCTAATTGGTTGCTGATTATCCTGAATTGACTTCCCACCAGTGCTGGGCGGGTTGCCTTCACTGCACTGAAACTGCCTCTGTGAAAGGCACGAGGAGGTGACAGCACATCAGGAAATGGCACAACTTCCTTCTCTGTGATTTTCCTGGTGCCACCACCCCACCCACTGCCACCCACCACCGCCTCTAAATGTGCCTCGGAGTCCCTGAGAAAATACCCTTCCATGTAACTACTTGTTTTTACATATCAGGGCCATTGTTGATTTATCAGCTTTTTGGGGCTGTATCAGTCTTTATAAAACCTTTTGCTAGTTTTCTAGGCTAACATCTATGGAGATTATTAGTGTATAATGTTCATTTGCATTGTTTGAAAAAAGTAGTCCCTGCCAAAGGAAATTTAATATGGCTGAGCTTTTAATATGTTTTCACCTTGATTCAGCAAAGCAATTATTGCCCATTAAGATTTGTATGGAATTACAAAGAGGAAATGTTAACCTAAGTAAGGTTAGCTTCTGGTTTATAGTTTTCTTTCTTTTTACGAATAATAACATTCCATTGGCTTATCCACCTTCTGACCAAATACCTTTATGGAGCCAATGTGTTAAATATTTCTGGTGATTTGATTCATATTTGGTTAAATAGATTTCCTTGAAACTCAGGATTGAACAAGCCACACTGAAGCAGTGTAAAAGTATCTCACAGCACTGTGAGCAATGGATCTGTAAATGTTACACTGCTGAATATATTGCAAATGAGCAATCATTAATTGATGCTAACAACACAGAGCCTTCTGATTCACTCAGCATTTCGAATGAGTTACTTTGTTTCTATTTTAAATTACGTTGAAACAATTGTTGAAAATACCGTAAACTAAAAATTATTTGTTCCAGCCACATCAGTTTAACTAACTACATCAGTGTAAAGAAAGGAAAGAATTCCCGATGAGCCAAACTATGAACTGTTTCAGTGAAAGTCAAGATAGGGTAGTTATGCAGTTAGATGAATGGCAGCATATGTGGAATAGGCAAGTCTTAGGCTGAATGAATAATGATAACCCAGTCAAATAGTTTCAGGCCTCAACATAATTAAACCTTAAAATATTGACAGGAGGCAGCCCTCAATTAAATCTTGTGAAAACTGTTTGGGTAGGATTTTATTCACTTTGCACTGAGGCAAAAATGTATTTGTGGCTATTTAATGATGGGAATCATTTTACAGTTGTTCAGTTCTCCCTCCTCCTTTATTTATAATAATGAATTGTGAAAAATGGAGCAGAGATCATTAACTCTGACTGCCTCTGGCTGCATTTTATCAGAATTTAGGGCAAACATGAAGCGACCACACAACATTCCACGAGCAGACACAGTTCTAGTATTTCATTTGTGCTGCAATGTAAAAATTACTTACATATGTCTCACTCCAGTGGGCTGACTATCCAAAAAACATCACTATTACCCACTTTTATATGGAAATTTTACAAAATTGCTTGATCATTTGTGTGAGACTTTTATTCCCTAACACACATAATAGCTTCAGATTAGAGGATTGATATTTCTTAAATGATGTGAAATGGCACATCACTCCAACACTACCACCCAGAGAATGTCTAACTGTATCTGTGAATACCTGAGATTATCGTGACACCATTTGTCAGAATCACGTATCCTTTTCTCAGTGACTTATAACTTGGACTTTTTTCAACCATTGCATGTTAATCTTATAAATTCATTGAACATATTCCAAAGCTGATAAATTTTAGTTCTTGGTAATAAAATATAACTGATTATCCAACATACATTTTCAACCTTTATCCTAAGTTATAGATTATATTTAAAAATACCATCATATAAATTTGAAGTTGCCTTTTGAAATGATATTCTGTATTAAAAAACGCATTTGGTGGATTGGGGGTCGACGCAATTTGGAAGCAAGAGTAGGCACAAGGTCCTGTCAGCATAGCATGCCATGGATTTGTGCTGTGGGATTCATTAAACAATGCCCTGTCTACTAATTAAGTCCCCAGAGCTGGACTAGCTCTACAGTTAGCTAAAACTGTAGCCAACACCTGACATAGAGGCTATTTTTAGCCCATGATTTTTAATGGATTTGGCACCAGTATCACAAATCATGGGCAAATAGTGCTTAAATATGGGGACTATGTGCGGACTTTTTATTCCCCAGCTAACCACTAGGCCCAAGAAGGGCAGAAAATGACTGATTGGCTAAAGAGCAGGTGATATAGCAACTGTTCTGACTAGCTGTATGTTGGGGACAATATAAAGTCAAGGCATCATAGGACTGATTTTCCTAAGCATTTCTCCCAGAAAACACCCATCACCTGCATCCAATAGTCAAGAAACAGGGCATAGACCATTACTCCCATGTTTTCCCCCATTATTTTACCACTGCAACACACACAGGCCTGACAACTCACCTACATGATGAAAGAAAGGGCCATTCAAGTCCTCATGCCTCATTTTACAGTGTTTGTGAAATCAAATAGGGGACACCCCAAGAAGCAGACAGTGGGTCTTGTGTTAAATCAGGGGGTCTGAGGAGGGGTAGTTCATGGTGGCCTGCCTTCTCGTCTTGTCCCATGCTTATGGAGTGGTGATCCTCAAGCTATACTTTACCTTCTGTCTCTCTCTAATGAAGAGAGATGCCTATGGTCCTTTGGGACTATGGCTAGAACAACAGAGGCCTGGCAGCAAGGCATAGGGAATCCAACAGATAGGTGGGATGAGGCCTCATCTACCTGCTCAGGTGGATGTAAATAGTACTATTGTATGAACAGGGTCATTCTCCTAGTGTCCTAGCCAACTAGCATCACCAATACAAATGATCTGATTTAAATTTACCTTTCTGTGTGTAAAGTGGCTGCTGCATTTGCCTAGAAAACAACAGTGCCTACACTTCAAAAGTAATTATTTAGCCGTGAGATGCTTTGGAACACCTTGAAGATGTGAAAGCTATTATATAAATCCAAATTCTTTCTTAAACAAATGAATCTTGGGCCTTCTGAAGCCAAGGGTCAAATAAACCTGAATGCTTATTGCTAGAATTACAGCATGAACCTGCCTAAGATACAACATTAACTGGGCTCTTGGACAGACCATAACAATGGCTGTTGCAGGACTTTTATTGACTAGATGAATGTTATACCATTGACTTTCACTAACTGTTTTTTTAACAGATCTATATTTGTCATCTTATTATAAAGGTCATTACACTGCACTGCTACAATCTCATTTGTATTTCGATGTTAATGACAGTGAGAATGATGGTGCGAGTACTCACAGTTGCAGCAATGTTTCGAACAACATCACCAGCTATTCCATTGCTATGGAAATCATTATTTTTCACAATTTATATTTCCAAAAGTTCATTTGACTTTATTGTATAATCTAAATACTGTGACAATTGATGTGAGTTAAAAACCAACATAATTAAGATTGAATCCTTGTTCAGTAATAAGCAACAGATATTCACGTGATATAAATGAGGAAAGCTATATGTCCCAGCGCAAATTCAGCCGCCAATTCATCTGATTTTATGGCAGTTGTCTGGGGGGATGCTAAGCGGAATGCTTTGTATAAGTGGAGTGCTCTTTTTTGAGGGAGAAGGCAGCAGGGAAATTACATTTCCCATCTCATCCAAACTCAAGTGTGACCACTGGATGCCACAAACAAAGAGGTAAGTAAAACCTTTATTCTTTTATTTCTACTGAGGAATGCTCCTCCTCACCCCACAAAAATCTTCCGACCTGCTGCAGAGCATTCTCACCCTCTATCTCTCTCCACCCCTCATCCCAGGATCCGTGACTGCATTATCCCACCATCCCAACAGACCTACCTGCTGTCCTGGTCCATCTTCTGCTCTCCGAAATTGGTGAGCTACAATGGAGCATCCTTTCGGCACCCTCAGATCTATGATAACATTTAAACCCTCCTGAGAAATAAAACAATTATCTATCAAGCAGATGCCAAGCCTGAATCTGTCCTTTCGTACTTCTTGTTATGTTTTGTGGTTTTTATTCCAGAAATTTTTCTTGCATTCCATTTCTCAGACTAGCCCTGAAGACAAATCCTCGCTCACTACAAACGGCTGTTAGTCATGCTTCAGTCGGTAGCTCCAACTGAAACATATAAAATAGGCCACTCGAACTTACTTCATCATTCAATAGGATCATGGCAGATCTTTGACCTCAACTCCACTTCCTGGTCTGATCTTCACATCCCTTGACAGCATTAGAGTCCAAAAATCTATTGACGCCAGCCTTGAATATGCACAACGACTGAGAATCCATAGCCCTCTGGGGTAGAGAATTCTAAAGATCCACAACCTTCTGAGTGAAGAAATATTTCCTCATCTCAGTCCTAAATACTTAACCCCTTTCCCTAGGGTATGCCCCCTAATTCTAGATCCTTCTTCCAGGGGGAACAGCCTGTGCTCATCGGCTCTGTCAAGCCCTCTCAGAATCGTTTATGTTTCAATGAGATCGCGTCTCATTCTTCTAAACCAGAGAATACAGACCCATTCTACTCAATCTCGCCATGTAGGAAACCATCTCATCCCAGGAATTAATTGAATGAACCTTCTTTGCACCAACTCAAAGGCAAATATATCCTTCCTTAGGTACACAGTACTCAGGGGGTGGTCTCAGCAAAGCCCTGTACAATTGTAATGAGGTCTCAGGCCCAATATTCCAGGCCTCTATGGACTTCACTATTTGTGCGGAGGGTATTAACCTCTAAGCGGGGCATCCCCTGATTTTAACCCCCAGTGAGTTCCATTCCTAACATGTAAAGCACTTCACTTCCAATTTCTAAGCTATACTTCTTGTAATTAATTCAGAACAAATATGCCTGTTAAACCAAAAGAAATCTGCCAATCAGATTCACATAAAACCCACAGGGTGTTTATATTTATATGGAATTGCTTGGTTCCTTCCTCAGATATTTAAAGCAGGTATAACATCTGTTCTGGAACTATAGGGCTGGATTTTATTAGTGCACCGTGCTCTGCGACATGGAAGTGCCGCTGCACAGCCCCCGCAATATTATGCGCAGGGGCTGATTTAATTAGAGGGGGCAGAGTGCCGCCCCTGATGACATTGAGGGGGCGGCCGCTGCGTCTGCGGCAGCAGGGTCTGGTGCCACTGCGCAGGTGCCTCTTTTTAAAGGGCTTTAAGCCCTTAGCTAAAAATTTAATTTTTAAAGGTGTATTAGTATTAATTTTAATGAAATAAATACTTATACGATGGAGACCCTTTCCCAAACCCCCCAATGGTCTTTGCATTGCCCTATATTAACAGAACTTAATTTATGCACGACCTGAACTTTCCCCCCAACCTTCTCACATTTGCCCTTCCACTCCTTCCCACCATCCCCACACCCAATAAAAATTGTTTTTCCCACTCCCCCACCCTGAAAATCTTAATCCTCCCCCCTCCCCACCAGGTTCTCGCCTCGAAAGATCTGAAGGCATGTGAGGTACGATCTGCTTGGGACAGCCTGAACCAGCAGGTAAGTTCATTTACATCTATTTAAGGTTAATTTAAACATTTAGGTGAAGGCCCCACCCCTTGGCCACACCGAGGTCCCCCCACTGCCAATAATATGTGGCAGACCCTTCTCAACGTCGGCGGTGGGGGCCTCTCCCCGCAGAATTTTACCGGCCTCCCCGCTGCGACCCATGACGTCGAGGGGCTCGTAAAATTCAGCCCCTAGTCTCTTAAAACAAGCTTAGCAATTTTCTGAAAACAATACAGTTTTTTGCTTAACCCCCACTTTTAATATGAGTAAAATATAGGGAAACAATGGGAAAAGTCATAGATAGAAGGCTTCACCTTAATCAAACCTCTCTCCATCAACACCAGCCCATTATTCACAGTGACATCAAAGGCTTTAAAATTTTGTAGTCCCCTAAGAACTGATGTTGCACCTTCCCAAACTATGATAAACAAGCCTTCAACTCGGCGTATGAGGTGCTATTTTTTTAAAAAGTAATTTCACTTTTAAGGAGGCCAAAATTCAAACGTTCCTAAATTTCATTCCAATGCAGGCTATTCTGGCTTCAACACTTATTCTAAGGACACCAAAAGCACATTTGGCTGTCCATTATAGAATGAACCATGCTAATGTATTTCAGTTTATGTTCAGTTCAATATTATATACACACATTTACTGAACCATCAATAGCAATGACATAACTTGCAATTTAAAAGAGTATAATAGCACTTATTTCAATTCTTACCTCTTTTCCTGTTTCTTCTTGATCCCGTGAACTGTCTTTTTCAGAGATCTCAGCTTTTTCAGTGCATTTCCCAAGCTGGCAGAGAGACGTATTCTCACAAGAAAGACTGTTATTCTGTTTTCCACTGGTTGCTCGCTTTCTCTTTCTCATAAAATATCCCACATTCTGTGGTAACTCTGTGAAATTATCTTCAGATGAAGTAAGTCCATGTAACTCATCTGATGCTTCACAAATATGGAGCTCAGTGGTTTCACTGGGTGTACGTTCAGTTTGAGACCCAAAGTCAGAAAATGCAATAATACTCGATCTGAGCTTTTTGACTTTTAGACCACTTGGTGAACTTACTGCATCGCATGCATTTTTATACGGAGAAGAAATGGAAGATGCCACCTCAGGAATTGAGGCATAATCCAGCTCCTCATCACCACTTTCCAAATTCCATTCTGCTGTGTGCAGCAGGACTCCATACTGGCAACCTCTATCAAGCTCTGTATTCCTATTGGGGTGTTCAGATACCCTGCACAATTCCAATGGTCCCACTATACAGAACAGTGGAGGGGAACTCTCATTCTCTAAACTTTTACCACCATCTTCCTTGGGATCATTACTGTCAGCTTTGATTATCCTGTATGACCCTTCTTGTTCACAACCAGTCAAACACTCTTCTTCTGGGGTATGTGTCAATGCCTCCAAACACATGACCGCTCCAGAAATGGGTAACTTCTGATGCTTTGCACTGTATGCTGATTCCATCCCAGTTTCTTTAGTAGATGTGTCCACCAGTGTGCAGGAACCATGAGCAGCACTGCATTTTATATTAAACAGAGGCCTTGATGCCTGACTTTTCCATGTTGTTGAGAGTCTTGTTGATGTACAAATCATTAAGAGTCAGTGGTCTCAGCTTGCCCCAAATGTCACCACATGAGCCACACACCTAAATAATAAGATTTTTTAAAAATACAGCATTAATTTCACTGCAACATTTATAATGGAGCGAGTTGTCTAAAATGGGTTCACTTCTAATCTATGGGGAAAGCCATTCACCTACCCACAGTAAAACACAATCAAATTGGCATTTTGGAGTTAATAATGTTATTTAGGGTTGTTATAGCTACTGGGTATATTAGTATTTTCAGTAAACAAGAGAAACAATGAAGTTCGATTAAAATTACACAACTGGATGGTAAGCACTTCTCTGTGACTTGCTAAAATGAAAGGTCTCAGTTTAAAATGGATAGAATTCCTTTACAACTTCTAATACAGGTGTTGGCATGATGAACAAACTCTCATTTTATGTTATGTAAAGGGGTAGAAGATGAGTAATCAACCTTTGTTTAACAGAGAATGACGGAATATTGTAAAAAAAAAACTGCAGTTATAATGCAGATCATAAATTGTTGCAATGTAATTTTCACATTGCAGTGGGTATATTTTCCTCTGGTTGTTATCATTAATAACAAAGTAGATGAGAATATAATGCAGGGAATCCTAATGTGCAAAGAGCGTGAACAGCATAATGGCTGTCAGATGAACATTTTATTGGATGTGAGATCACATGGCTGAGGTAGCCACAGCCACTAGTGAGTGTAGCAAGGAGGGTGGAGTTGTGTCCACGGGCAGAACAGCCATGATCTTGCAGAATGGCGAAGCAGGCTCGAGGGGCCGAATAGCCTACTCCTGCGCCTGTTCGTATTTCATCTTCACAGCAGTTAATACAATTGGAATTGGGGCACAGGCAATATTTAAAAATTTTAATGTTAAAGTTAACAAAAACTCCAAATGGTATACCTTTGAGTTGCTTATGTTAGAAAAAAAACAATAGTCCAATCAACAGTTTCTAAGGTCAGCAAGCACTTTGTGCATGATTCGAGTATGCACACAGCTTTACTTAGGTGTTTAAGCATCCACACAGCTCTGCACGTGTTTAAGCATGCACATAGCTCCTAACTTGTTTAAGCAGACACACAGCTCAGCACGTGTTTAAGAACGCACAGAGCTCTGCATTTGTGTTTAAGTAGGCACACAGCTATACACATATTTTTAAGTATGCACAGCATGAATGCCATAACCAAATTTCATTATTAATTCATGTTTCCCTTCATTAAACAAGAACTAATCAAAGATACAGAATGTTGACCCATCCCAGAAAGCTAACTGTAGCCCCAAAATGTGCGTATGTCAAAGCACTACTAAATAACATGTTATCATGTGATCATACATATGCACAATATGCCTTGAAGTCTGAAGTGAAACTGCTGCAATCATGCGATCCTGGCATAACTGGCCCACTATTCAGTAACTGAAATTTACTGCATTGCATATCAAATAGAACCCGATAAGTATAGTTCTCTTTTGACTGCACTGGATATCAAAATACTGTGGTAAGTTTTCTTCTACACCACATAGCCAGTAATTAAACAGAGTGGATTGCCTGCCCATTATAGAACCCAACCAATTTTCATTCCAAGTTTTTGGCCAAACGGCCAACTTACTCAGAGGGCTAAGGATGAGATAGGAGGGACCATGTGTGGGGCAGCCTGGTGCTGAAGATGTGCCCATTAGTAGTGCTTGCACCCGCCTGTGCCATTCTGATTGGATGACCACCCACTGATCCCACACACTCCAACGGGGTCAGCAACCACCAGGAATGAATTTCAAGGAATGTTAGGGCCAGTATTTTTTTAAGAAAATAGAATTTGGCCTTGAGAGACTGATTGTGCTTCACACAGACAGCTAAAGGATTCAATAAATGATCTATAAGGAAGACACATTAAAATGGACAATTGGAGTTGTAAAACATTTACACCATTTCTCTAAGTATATTTTCATTGTACTTCCTGACATGTTGTGACCCTTGTAATGGAGAAACCATATGAAATACATTTAATTATTTGGCATATCCCTTGTGATACACATTTTCTACGGTTAGCAAATGTGGCATTATAAAAGAGCATTTCTAAATTGTACATTTGATATATGGATCAATAACACAGTGAAAATTCTCATCTAGAATGTGATGTACTGATACTCAGCTATCCAGTCCAATGCTTTTAACAACATATTCAAGTTTTTAGACATAATGAATAATGTGAGGTATGAATGTGGGCGGCACAGTGGTGCAGTACCACAGCCTCACAGCTCCAGAGACCCGGGTTGAGTGTTGGTACTGCCTGTGTGGAGTTTGCAAGTTCTCCCTGTGACTGCGTGGGTTTCCGCCGGGTGCTCCGGTTTCCTCCCACAGCCAAAGACTTGCAGGTTGATAGGTAAATTGGCCATGGTAAATTGCCCCTTGTGAAGGTAGGTGGTTGGATAATTGGGGATGTGGTAGGGAATATGGGATTAATGTAGGATTAGTATAAATGGGTGGTTGTTGGTCGGCACAGACTCGGTGGGCTGAAGAGCCTGTTTCAGTGCTGCATCTCTCTATGTCTCTATGAATGTATTTCAGATTCATAACTGAATTTGTTTGTCAATCTCAGTGACATCAGACAGGAGAATTAATCTCCCACCTAAGAAGTTACTGCGACCCTTCCTATGAAACAACAGTATAAATGCTTCAAATACTCCAAACAAGAAATTGATCTAATTCTTGCCTGTAGTTTGGGGACTAAGAGTGCCCTTAGAGCTCCAAAATTGTGTCCACGGCATGTGTGCATGAACATCCGCCAGAATTATGTAAAGCAGGCAGATAATGACATCAGTCAGCACACAATGCTGATTTGATGCCAGCGAAGCCATTTTGGAGCATAGCACTCCAACTAATGCCCTCTATTAACCTTACACAACTGAAAATGCGTTCATCAGCAGGAAGGACAGTGCCCCCCACCCCACCCCCAACCAACGTTATTTAAAGGGATCAACGACATACAAGCGAGTTTCTGGTTGATTTCTTCTGGCTGTTGCTTTTGTTCTACAATTGTTTGGTGTTTTCAATAGTCATTTCAAGTTGCTAAAGTCTACAGGGAGTGGTTTGGCAGGTGCTAAAGGACTTTTTGTTGACTTTTAGGCTTCTGCACAAACCAGTTGCTCTGAGACATGGGTGCTGTAGCTTCTATGCACCTAGGCATGCAGCCCAGGGTGTTCAGCGAGCAATTCTCCTACCTGAACCTCAGCTAGGAACAATGTGCGCGTTATCTGTACTTCTGTAAGAACATCTTCACTGAAATCTGCCACCTACTGCAGCCACAACAGCAACCTCAGAGCAGGGCAAGGACCGCATTGCCAGTGGCTGTAAAGGTAACCATGGCAATGAACTTTTATGCATCTGGCTCCTTTTAGGATGGAGAGGGAGATATTTGCAACATCTCACTGTTTGCCATCCACTGGTGCATAAGGGAAGTTACTGAGCACCTTATTCAAAGAAATATAACTATATTTCATTTTCTCTTGCAAGAGACATGCAGGCAGAGCGAACATGCCACTTTGCTAGGATTGCAGGCTTCCCCATGGTGCAAGATGCTTTTGACTACATGTAGATTGCTTTGCAGGCAGCATATTTCAACTCTGCCCTGTACCAGGATGGAAGGGGATTCCGCTCCCTCAATGCCCAGCTAGTGTTGACCATAGGCAGGGAATAATGCAGGTCAATGCCTGATGGCTTGGCAGCAGTCATGGTGTCTTCATTCTGCGGCAGTCTGCTGCACCAGCTACATCTGAGCCACAACAGCATACCAAAGGGTGGCTACTGGCAGTCAAGGGCTATCCACTGACAATATGGCTCATGATTCTGATGCGAACCCACGCACACATGGGCAGCATGCATACAATAAAAGACATCCTGCCACACAAAATGTGATAGAGAAGACCATTGATATGCTGAAACAATACTATCACTGACTTGACAGCTCTGGAGGAGATCTGCAGTACTTGATGGAGCAGGTGCCAAGATTTGTGATGGTCTGCTGATTGCTGGGCCACCTTGCTATCATGAGGGGACAGCCCTTGCCACCAGCTATATAGAGACAACCTGAGGAAGAGGAAGGGAGGAGGCAACCTAGGCAGCCCCTTTCTGCCGGCGCTGTCCATGAAGAACACATTGAGTGTGATACCAGTAACTGTAACACCAACTCCCATTCACAACAGTCTCATACCTTATCTTCCCTCTGTCACCGACCACCAGTTAGGAATATAGAAACTAGAGGAGGCCATTTAGCCCCTCATGCCTGTTCTGACATTCATTGAGATCATAGCTGATCTGTGATCTAACTCCATGTATATGGTGTTGCTCCATATCCCTTAATACCTTTGGATAACAAAACTCTATCAATCTTAGATCTAACATTTACAATTGATCTAGCATCAATTACCATTTGCGGAGAAGAGTTCCAAACTTCCACCACTGTTTGTATGCAGAAGTGTTTCCTAATTTCAGTCCCAAAAGTGCAGGCTCTAACTTTTGGACTATTGGACTCTTTGACTCCCCACCCAGCGGAAATAATTTCTCTCTATCTATCCTATCTCTTCCTCTTAATAGCTTGAAAACATCAATCAGATCAGCCCATAAGCTTCGAAATTCCAGGGAATACAATCCTAGATTGTGAAATTTCTCCTTGTAATTTAACCCTTGGAGTTCAAATATTATTCTGGTAAAGCCATGCTGCACTTCGTCCAAAGCCAATATATCCTTCCTAAGGTGTAGTGTCCAGAACTGCTCACAGTACTCTAAGTGTGGTCTAACCAGGGCTTTGTATAGCTGAAGCATGACCTCTGCTGTCTTGTATTCTAGTCATCTAGATATAAAGGTCAGCATTCTATTAGCCACTTTGATTGTTTTCTGCATCTGTTCATGACATTTTAATGATCTATGTACATGAAGCCTGAAGTCTCTTTGGACCGCCACTGTTTCTAGCTTTTCACCATTTAGAAAGTACTCTGTTCTATACTTTTTAGGTCCAAAGTGGATGACCTCACATTTGCCTATGGTGAAATTCATCTGCCACAGTTCTACCCATTCACTTAATCACTTAATCTATCAATATCTCTTTGTAATTTTATGCTTCTGCTTACACCGATAACAAAGCTGCCTATCTTTGTGTCCTCAGCAAATTTGCATATGTGGTTTTCTAACCCATCATCATTAATAAATACAATGAGTAGTTGGCACACCCACACAGATCACTGTGAGACACTACGAGTCACATTCTGTCAATTAGAGTACCTGCCCATTATTTCTATTCTCTAGGCTAAATTTTCACTTTGAGGGCAGGAAACAGGAGCTGGGTCTGTTTCCAGGTCTCAAACCCGCCCCTGGGGGGAAACAGGCACTGACCTGAGATTTCTATGGAGGTGGCCCCTTAATTGGCACTTGTACAATTGTAATTGGCTCTTGAAGCTGCATGGTCAATAAGAGGTCTTCCGGCTTGAGAGGAGCAGCAGGCTACAGTAAAGGGTAAGTAACTGAGAGGGCACTTCAACATGGAAGTGCAATCTCATCAATTAAACATTTTTTTAAAATAAATACCAGAAAAAGCAACTAGGCCACTACTGTTGAAGCAAGAGGGCGGAGGGTGATGCGGATTTCCCTCTTCAGGGTACCCGCAACCAAGAAGGCAGGGAGTGCCTGTAGGCCGGCCTGGAGCATTGGCAGCCAAGCCTGCTGCAGGTGCCCATCTCCAGGCAGTTAAACTGCTCCCCTGTTGCATCAGGAAACTGGAGGCTGACAGGAAGCTGACTGGGATTTTCCAGTCAGTGTCCTTAAGAAGGCTCTTAAATGAGCCTAATTGGCTACCCACCTCGTGGGGCCAAGCATGGAAACAACCTCCCTAAAGTGGTTGGTGCCGGGAATGGTGTCAGGAAACCTGTAAGGGGGTCAGCGCAAGTATTTTTGGGCTTCATTCATCTCTATTCCCAATCCTGGTAAGACCCAATAATTCTGCCTTCTCTCTCTTGCCACTTGGCCAATTTCCTAACCAGGTCAATGAATTTGCCTTCAATTCCAGGGGCTTCAATTTTAGCTAACAGTTTCTTATGAGGGACTTTATCAAGTGTCTTCTGGAAGTTCATATAAATAACATCCACAGACATTCACCTGTCCACTACATTCAAAAATTCAATCAGTTTTGTCAGGCATGACCTTCTTTTCTTTTGGGCCTCCTTATCTCGAGAGACAATGGATACGCGCCTGGAGGTGGTCAGTGGTTTGTGAAGCAGCGCCTGGAGTGGCTATAAAGGCCAATTCTGGAGTGACAGGCTCTTCCACAGGTGCTGCAGAGAAATTTGTTTGTCGGGGCTGTTGCACAGTTGGCTCTCCCCTTGCGCCTCTGTCTTTTTTCCTGCCAACTACTAAGTCTCTTCGACTCGCCACAATTTAGCCCTGTCTTTATGGCTGCCCGCCAGCTCTGGCGAATGCTGGCAACTGACTCCCACGACTTGTGATCAATGTCACACGATTTCATGTCGCGTTTGCAGACGTCTTTATAGCGGAGACATGGACGGCCGGTGGGTCTGATACCAGTGGCGAGCTCGCTGTACAATGTGTCTTTGGGGATCCTGCCATCTTCCATGCGGCTCACATGGCCAAGCCATCTCAAGCGCCGCTGACTCAGTAGTGTGTATAAGCTGGGGGTGTTGGCCGCTTCAAGGACTTCTGTGTTGGAGATATAGTCCTGCCACCTGATGCCAAGTATTCTCCGAAGGCAGCGAAGATGGAATAAATTGAGACGTCGATCTTGGCTGGCATACGTTGTCCAGGCCTCGCTGCCGTAGAGCAAGGTACTGAGGACACAGGCCTGATACACTCGGATTTTTGTGTTCTGTGTCAGTGCGCCATTTTCCCACACTCTCTTGGCCAGTCTGGACATAGCAGTGGAAGCCTTACCCATGCGCTTGTTGATTTCTGCATCTACAGACAGGTTACATAGAACATAGAAAACATAGAACATAGAAAATACAGCACAGAACAGGCCCTTCGGCCCACGATGTTGTGCCGATCCTTTGTCCTCTGTCAAGGACAATTTAATCTATACCCCATCATTCTCCTTTATCCATATACCTATCTGGTTACTGGTGATAGTTGAGCCTAGGTAGGTGAACTCTTGAACCACTTCCAGAGCGTGGTCGCCAATATTGATGGATGGAGCATTTCTGACGTCCTGCCCCATGATGTTCGTTTTCTTGAGGCTGATGGTTAGGCCAAATTCATTGCAGACAGCCGCAAACCTGTCGATGAGACTCTGCAGGCACTCTTCAGTGTGAGATGTTAAAGCAGTATCGTCAGCAAAGAGGAGTTCTCTGATGAGGACTTTCCGTACTTTGGACTTCGCTCTTAGACGGGCAAGGTTGAACAACCTGCCCCCTGATCTTGTGTGGAGGAAAATTCCTTCTTCAGAGGATTTGAACGCATGTGAAAGCAGCAGGGAGAAGAAAATCCCAAAAAGTGTGGGTGCGAGAACACAGCCCTGTTTCACGCCACTCAGGATAGGAAAGGGCTCTGATGAGGAGCCACCATGTTGAATTGTGCCTTTCATATTGCCATGGAATGAGGTGATGATACCTAGTAGCTATGGTGGGCATCCAATCTTTTCTAGTAGTCTGAAGAGACCACGTCTGCTGACGAGGTCAAAGGCTTTGGTGAGATCAATGAAAGCAATGTAGAGGGGCATCTGTTGTTCACGGCATTTCTCCTGTATCTGACGAAGGGAGAACAGCATGTCAATGGTCGATCTCTCTGCACGAAAGCCACACTGTGCCTCAGGGTAGACGCGCTCGGCCAGCTTCTGGAGACTGTTCAGAGCGACTCGAGCAAAGACTTTCCCCACTATGCTGAGCAGGGAGATTCCACGGTAGTTGTTGCAGTCACCGCGGTCACCTTTGTTTTTATAGAGGGTGATGATATTGGCATCGCGCATGTCCTGGGGTACTGCTCCCTCGTCCCAGCACAGGCATAGCATGACCTACCCTTTACAAATCCATGTTGGCTCTTTCTGATCAGCTGAACATTTTCAAGGTGTTCTGAATTATAGATTCTAGTAATTTCCCAACAACAGTCATTAAGCTAACTGGTCTATAATTCCCTGGTTTTTCACTCTCACTTTTCTTAAATGGCAGAGTAACATGTGCAAGTTTCCAATCAAAAGAAGCAGTTCCTGAATCGAGAGAACTTTGGAAGATTATAGTTAGGGCATCTGCAGTGTTCTCACCTACTTCCTTTAAAACCCTGCCACTTGACCACAATGCAAAAATGAAAGCCACCAGAAAATAAACATTCCAAACCAAACTTATAAATAAAATCATGTCCTGCTGCATACAAAAGTCAACTAATCACCCTTACATATTCCCTTTGCGCCTGTCTTCCATGTGCCTTTGCCTGTCTTAGTGCTGCTATGCAGTTCTACCCCAGTGGCAGCATTATGCCTGGTGGAAGGCTGCTGACTTTCAATGCAGGAGACTGAAAATGGCCCTCTAGGGCAACCTTGAGCAGCTCTGAGCCTAGAAAGCCTGGCAAAGTGTGCATTGATGCTGTCACTCCCACTCCATGGAGCCACTGCCACTCCCCCAGGGTGGCACCCCAGCAATCCCAGTCATATGTTGAAGTACAGATTGCTGGACTGCTGTGACACCCTGGAAGCCCCTTTGCACACTGTAATCGACAGTTGATAGCTGTTTGGGATAGAAATGCAACACTGTACTAACGTGCCTCCTGGCTTGCCATAGTCATGTGACCTCTACCATGAGGCTCTCTGACTGGGGGCAGCCATCACAGTCAGTTTCATTAAAGACAGAGTCCACACCATACTGGTGCCCTGTGAGCTCGTAAGATGGTGTCACAGTGGAGTTGAGATTGAATGTTGAAGAGTTGTTTACAAGCACAGCTACAGAACTAAGGCCACAGGAATGGTCAGAACTGCTAAAAGCTACTAAAAGCCACAGGAAGCCACAGAAAAGGAACAAAAAAACAGCTGAAAGCACATGGTAAGACAATGGCTACAAATTTTCCTCTGTCTGCATCGGTAGAAATGAAAAGTGATATGAAGCAAAACTGGCAGTTTTTCCATTCAGAATGGCAAAATTACAAAATTGCAACAGATTTAATTAACAAACCAGAGCAGCTGCAAGTAGCTACACTTTTATCATTGTTGGGGAAGAGAATGTTACAAAGTATATTCCACCCTAAATCTCACTGAAGAACAAAAAACACAGACAGCAGAAATTTTGAATGCCTTGAAGGCACACTTTGAACCCCAAGCGAATGTAACCTATGAACTTTATGTGTTCAATATTAGGGCCCAAGGTGAAGAGTCCATTGATCACTTTGTGACTGCATTAACACAGCTCGCAGAATCCTGTGAGAATTTGCGCAACTAAAGGATGATCTAATTAAAGACAGGATTGTACTAGGAATAAGATATCCCGCAGTGAAAGCACATCTACTGAGAGAAGACAAACTTACTCTCAGGAAAGCGACTGACATATGCAGAAGTGCTGAGGTTGTAAATCAGCAGCTGGACCATATTCATGACAGAACAGTCCAGGCTTTGCATTATGCTGATAGACATTCCAGACCAAAAGGGCAGAAAGCCAAATTACACTTTGACAAAACTGCCAAATTATTGTCAGAATTGAGCATTGGAGAGCCAGTCAGGGTACAAACTTTCAATGCTCTCAACAAGTGTCAGCCCAAGTGGCAACTTGGGACCTGCGTAGAGCAGTTGTCACCTCGATTGTATGCGGTGGAAGTGAACGACCAGATATACCGTTGCAACCGCAGACACATAGACACAACTGGAGAAGCTGTTCTGTCAAAGCAGGCGGCCAATCAGGAAGATGAGAACTCAACAACTGCACAGACCACAGAACAACCATCAGCCCCAGAGGTCCACAGCACCTCAACAACAGAAATGGAACAACAGTTATCGCGGCAACAAGTGGCAAGGGAACGACACTCACCGGAGAAGGAAAATCAACCAGATGAACAACTAACAAAAACGTGCATATGCACCATTAAGAGACCGGCACGATTTAATAACCATGTGTTCGATGCATGTGCGGAGACTGACAAGAATGACGAACAACTAATGTGTGAGAACAGTTGTGTACATAGTGGGTAACTTGGGCAACTTACAGTGTAAATGATGATGCATGCAAATTTTCTTGTTTTTTGTATGAAAAGGGGGCTGTTTGGGATAGAAATGCAATACTATACTAATGTGCCTCCTGGCTTGCCATAGGCATATGACCTTAACCATGAGGCACTCTGACTGGGGGCAGCCATCACAGTCAGTTTCATTAAAGACAGAGTGGTGCCCTGTGAGCTCATAGCAGCAGTCTGAACTTGCATGGCAGAAAGCTGAACTTGCATGACAGCAATCTTAGTTTCCACTGCAGCACCCAGGCTTCTTGTGGCTGCTGCATGTGCCATGAAGGAAGCTGCGACATCACCCATCAGATGCTGCATTGTGTTTGGGTCCACAGGTGTGTGAATGGAGTTGGCCACCACTTGCTTGCTGGAAAGGATGGGCTCCAAGTTCTGCACAAAGCCATGTGCCAAGTTAGTGCTGCTTGACATTGATTGCAGGATTTCTGGAAGGCTTTCCAAATAAACCAAGCATTTTGTTGTGCATACCCAGCACAGCATTCTTCTATAGGCTGTCCCATCAAAATCCTTATCTGAGTCCTCTGCAGCAGAACCCATGCACGACCTTGTCCTTCGGCAAGTTGTCACCTGTGCTGTCCTTGCCCCCTGCCCTGGCTGCAGCCTACTTGTGCTGAGTGTCTCATCACATGCAGATCTCATCTATAATCTATCCTCCAGCATATGTGCAGTGTCAGTATTTGAGCTAGTGGCTGCTGTGAAATCAAGTGAATGTGCTGTATCGTCATCATCACTCTTTTCTTGCTGTGCCTCCACTGCTTGGCCAGGTTGCACCTTTAGGGCACCTGAAAGGAAAAAGGCACAAGCGTAAGGTTGTAGTGTGAGAAGTGCTGGGGAAGTAAGAAATGCACATGCTTACACCATCTGCAGCTTATAAATTAGAAGAGAGTGTGAGATGATGGGAAGGGATGTGAGAAGGAGGATTAGGTATGAGGATATCATCTTCAATAATTTCAGTGCATTCATTGACCACGGCTTCAGCAATGGGGGTCCCAATAATGACCAACACCATCTCCTCCATGGGAGTTAAGACTTGCAAGCACTTCCGTCCATCTCAGGTTAGCTCCTGCTGCCTCTGGTTATGCCACCTTGTTCTGCAAGAGAGAGGGAAGCATGTCAGTGGGTGTCATGCAATCTCTTTGGCTGATGTGGCTATCAAGGTTGAATAGCTGGTAATGTGTCTAAGCTGTGAGATATGTGTGTGTGTGAGGCTTGCAGCATTAATAAGTGTGTGTTGGTGAGCTAAAGTATATGAATGTTAAGTATGAATCCTGAATGTTAGAGATTGTTGTTCGGTGAGTGATGGGGCTATGGTGATTTGAGGAGTGTGTGAAACTAGTGGGGCAGTTCATAGGATATGGCATTTGACAATGCAGTGACTGACCTTGATCACTTGTGTGAGGTGATTGAACTTCTTGTGGCCCTTGGGGCTTGAGTCCTGGCATTGACCTCGATGGTTATCTGCTCCCACTGCTTTTTGAGTGTGTATTTGGAGGGCCTCCAGGCCCTCTGTTAATACAGGAGATCACTCCTATTTTCCACCTCCTCCACCAAGGTCTCCAGTGCAGCATCCATAAACCTTAGAGTCCTTTCTTTCCCATGTTGTGCCATTCTTCGCTATTTCCCTGGTCAGATTCATTACCTGCACAACTGGCAGCACCGGCTCCAGCCACAATGCACCTCTCCTTTAAGAGGTTCAGGCTAGCTTTAACTGATTCGAGCAGGTTGTAATTTTGGGCCCCCTGCTGATGGGTGCAGCCAATGAACAGGGTAGTTAGCACTGGCAGTATGTAACAATTATTCAAAAGGGCATGAAGTTAGTGTGTTTCCTGCATTACATTGTACGGGCACAGGTTTATCAGACATCGCGATCCCTATATCCGCTTTTGGAGGCTTTCCAATTTAGTCCTCCCTTCTGCCCACCACCCCCCCCACCCACCCACCTCCACCCCCACCCTCCATCTTGTTTAACATGCAGCTAGTCTGTCATTAACTGCTATTTTAGGTCTTACAGAATGACTTCGTTTTCTAATTTATACATGAATTTTAATACCATCACATTCTAGAATAATCAACAAAACACAAAGGCTGTTCCCAGCATTGAAAAAACAATGTGAACAGGAGAAAAGTCACTAAACCCATTGTGTACTTAAAATCGATACACATATATACAGGCTTCATACAGGAGAGCAATGCTAATTCAAAGATGCAATAGCCCGCTGCCATTGTGCAAAATTCCGTTCAGACATATATGAGAAACATGGAGGGCTTATTACAGAAAATTGCAAAAAACTTTAGAAGAAAATCTAAGTTATTTGGAAGATACTTTTTAAATGGCATATCGAATAAGCAAAGCACGGGCAGAAAACTTTGCTACAAAATTGAATTAATGTCAACTCTACAAAAAGAAGGGAAAGGATTTTGCACTGCAGTAATTTTGCAGCTAAATGCTGCTGATATCAGCCCAAGGACTCAGTTACTGGGCAATGCAATATCAGTTCATATCAGCAGTCCAAAGAGTTGAGATGGAAAATAGCAACAATTTCACCGTTTGTTTTAGATAAATCAATGAACAATTAACCCTGTATCTTTGGCATACAGGATAATTACAAACAACAATCATTCCAATATACAAACTTCATTTCAGGCGATTAGACTGAACACAATTTCGAACTTTGAGTAAGAATGCATCCATTGTTCTCATTTAGGAAGGGTTTAAATTTTAATCTGCTTTCAAATTGAACAATACAGGTGGTTAGAAAAAGCAACAAAGTTGGTATGACCAGTTTACAACTTTTGGATTTTCATGTTATTTTCACTATTTTAAAATCAGATGGAGACTACTTTAATATTTAGTTCCACATTTAAACCTGTGATGATTAAAATATAAATTGCACACTCAAACTTTTGTCTTCAGGCTAATTTTTTTTTAAAAGAGCAGAAAATTGTTAAAATGGCTGGAATCTTCCTTTACAAAATGCTTAGACATCTAAAACATATCTTAGGAACAAATGCCAAGAGGGCACTTTCTTTACGTTGACAACATAACAATAGTGATGTTGATGTTACACAGCACTGGGGATTTGCTTGCGGTTTATCCCTAGTGCAATACTTGAAAATGAAACCTCATTAAATCTTATGATCTTACTAGCTCCTAGAACCCATGGTATCTGTGGCCGAGCCAGTTTTGCAAAGGAAACTTATCGAAGATATTTAAATAAACCAAAGTTTATGGCTCCCACTGTGCCAAACACATTACCTGTTTAATAAGATTATTCCACATTCTTCTGGCTCCGTTCATGATCCTAATTCAAAGTGATTGTGGACATGGTCAAAAAATACTCATTCACAACTCGAGCTGACAGGACTGTATAATGAGACTACATCTGAAGACTAGAATAACAGCACCCCCCCCCCCCTTCCCCCCCAACCCTCAACACCAAGCATTTCAGCCTGCTGCCTAAAACTTTGTCATCAAAACTATGTGCAAGAATCCCTGGGGCAAAACAGCCTTCTGCAAGCACTGGCCAAGTCATGCACAGAGAGCTGCCATCAAAAACTAAGCTCTTCTATAAATACATTGTGAGCTATGCCTCGTGCTATTCTAGGCCTCAGGACTGTGGTTCATTTCATCACCTGTGGCACCTGCTGTCAGTCTACACAAATTATCCAAGTTTTCTTGCTTTCAATCACAAACCGATAGCTCCAATTTGATCTTCCTATTAACTGTTCAACTAAAGGATGATTGATTCAGTTAATGGTCTCAAAGACCATTTGAAGTTATATTGTAAAACATTGTAATGCTGAGTCCTCCTGATGACCGGGCCTGGTTAATACTTGAACAATGAGCTCCTGACCAGAAAAGGAATACTGTCCAGGGTATCTCCATGTGATCCTTCAAGGAACACAGAGACAGATTATCTTGTACCAGTATTAAACAGGGAAAAACAGCAGCAACAAAAGGAGATTGCTGTCCTTGATGGGAAGGTTCATGTGGCACAACATATAGAGGAAAATCAGACAAACTGGTTCGCACATCTATACCAGAACCTGCCTTTATTTTGCTCATGTTAATTTAAATGGACAGAAAATTGGGCAAGCTCCTTTATAAGCCTGCATGACTCCCTGTCCAATTGCACTTCAGCAATTCTTTATGCTTAGGCACAATAAGAGGAAAATCTACCCCTCTGATCCATCGGGGTATTTTAATAAAAACAATACAGGTGTACCTACCCCACATCAACTGCAGCGGTTCAAGAAGGTGGCTCACCACCACCTTCTCAAGGGCAGTTAGGGATGGGCAATAAATGCTGTCTTAACCAGCAACGCCCACATCCCATGAATGAATTCAAAAAAATGTCCACCACTAAGGAAGTCTAGTGCTGCTGAGCAACAACAGTGGAAATCCCATCAGAAATCCCGTTGTTGCTGGCAGGACCAATAGAGGCCAGATAGTCCTGAGAGCCCCAGAAAATTCAGAAAGGGAGTGGAGCACAAGGACAATTTTTATCTTTAGCAGTCTGCATGCTATTAAAGGGCTAAGGCACTGGTGCTAAAGAATAGAAAGGTTGAGCATTTAATTTGTCAGAGACTTATGTGGAAATGCTGCTGGCACAAATTAGAGAATGGAGGGATACAATAGTTATGGTACCAGAAAGGAAGCCGTCACATGTAGCAGCATGTGACATGTGGACAGAAGTGGTTGTGGCTGTGAGTGGGACCTCCATAACCCCAACTATACCTATTTGGCATCAAAAGAAGTTTAATGATCTCACTCGGTAGTAAAGGTAAGAGCATTTTTCAATGAACAGGGCAGATAGCTGTATCACAGTAATACACTTGGATATTTCCTAGAACAATAATCAAGCATTGTCATTTCAGGTATCACATGACACCATGTTCCTTGTCCCAAGAGCAAATTCACATGGCAGCACTCATGTCAAGTGTCTCACTTTCCGCAATAAAGGCCTGCTCAGGTCTGGAAAAATAATCAGACCCGAACCTGACAGAACCACATCGGACCCAAGCCCAACCTGGCCCGAGTCCTTCCATTTTTACCCCCGCCTAACCCGACACGACCAGAGCACAACCTGACCACTGGAATGCTAGTGCACTCACTGTACTTACCACTTTTGGATGGATGGAAGGATACTGCAGTGTGAGCACGATGATGTCATAGAGACGCTCACTCACTTACTGAGCAGACTCAGAGTCTGTGGAGTCCAGATGCACGTTTCCCTCCCTGACATCCCGGACTCCCAGCTCAGGCAGGTTTTTCAAATTTTGACACTTACTTACTCAACTTCTCTTTTCCTCCCAGCAGAACAAAAGGTAGTACTGTGAGTGTCTGACCCGGACCCGGCCCGACCTGGACCCGGACTGACCTGACCCGACCTGAGCCTGAAAGTCGGACCCTGAAGAGTGACCCGACCTGACCCAAACCCGACACGTCGTTGAGTCCCTTCGGGTTCAGTTCGGGTAGCAGGCCTTTATCCTGCAATGCATGCTAGCACAACAAACTATAACATCCAAGGTTTTTGCTCCTTTATACCTAACATTACTAGCTTCCATTCTTAGAATCCTAACTGTTTATAACTGCAAGATCTGGAGACTGCAGCAGCCAATTAAATAGCCTTTTGGAGTAATACAGCAATGTACTTCAGCATAAGTACCCGAACAGTACTTTAAAATAGAACTTCAAAATGAATTAAATGTTCTTCAGAGCCCAACAACAAATTGCTAACTATAAGTTAATTGACCTTGGAAACTGTTTCCCAGGTACAAAATTAATTTGACTTTCTTGCAGTTTATTTCTGTAGTTTTTAAAAAATGATTTCAGTGTAAGCTCATTTCGGAATTTTAGATAGATGACAGGATACATAGAATGTACAACACAGAAGCAGGCCATTCAAACCAAATGGTCTATGCTGGTGTTTGTGCTCCACACCTCCATCCACTTCTCTTCATCTAACCCTATCAGCATAACCTTCTATTCCTTTCTCCCTCATATGTTTATCTAGCTTTCCCTTAAATGTCTGGGATATCTTGTGCAAGCAGTTCAATGGCAGTGCACATATAGAAACTATTACTTACAACCTGAACCATGAGTTATTTATGCACAGCTATTCTATGTTAGTGTAGCCCTGAATTAACAATCAATGCCAATCAAGGTAAATTACATATTGGAATTAACATTGGAAAGCCATAGGATTAACAATGGAAAATATCGAACTATCAGACCACTTTATACAGCCTAAATTACCAACCAAATTTATTTACAAATAAAATCATTCACAGAGGCAAAAAGCATAGGCACTGTACTTACGACACAGTACAACCAGCAATTTACAGTGGATAAAACCAGATTAATAGTTAATATTCCATAATACTTTTAGCTTTTCTCAACAAACTCTGAGAAACTCACCAATTCTCTTGGTATGCAAAAAACATGCATTATACAGTTGCTATAATGTAGAAACAACTCCCATGACACTTCTGGAGCACAAACATACTGCACAGACTAAGAAATACTGAATACAGAATTTACCTGACTGCAGAAAATGCTGTGGTAAAGTTGCCACGCTCATGCTTTTTTCATTATTCCTCTTGCCTGAAAGTCATCAGGTTTTAATGATGTGGAGCACACCAACCCATTGTCACAGTTACTGCAAGCAGGGCCTCATTTCTTGCATATTGATATATTTACAGATGTATAAATACATTCAAGTATGATATGCAAAAATGTTTCAAAAGTAGTACAATGTAGCGATGTAACAAAAATGCAGCCTGTAACAGGCTGCTTGCAGCCTGCTGATACAAGCACATTCAGATAGTGGAAGTGAAGCATGTCTGAGGAATTATTAACTGACTTGCCTGGAGTTTTTTCTGCATAGATTCCATGTTGGTCACTGTCTCTTCCCTTCTCAGTGAAGATGAATTCTAGGTATTATTTATTTTTACGTTTGAATTAGAAATTCTGTCGCTTTTATTCCCTCAGTGAGCTTTCTAGTTCAGTTCAAGTTGAGCAAAGACTAGATTTTGTCCTGCATCTTGGAACAGGTATTTCACTTTCCAGTATCAGAGTTTAATGTAGAAACATTGCTACTTGAACTAGTTCGTCTTGACAGTCAGTGTTGGTGTCCCACCTCATTTGTACTTTGGGACAGGTTTTATAACACTGGCATCTGTGGACAAGTTAACATTTACGCACTTCTTTGACAATCGTCAATCGTGACGTTTATTTTATGCTGTAGACCTTCTCCAATGTCTGGGGAGTACCCAAGCTGGCAGCAAGTGGGGAACCAATAGAAATAAAAATCAGTCCATTTCTATAACAGGCCACAATTCACAATGCCAGTGTTTTACACCTGGGTCCAAAGTTGAAAATCTACCCAACTGTGTCACCCAGTTGGAATCTGAATTAGTTTCGATCTGAATTCGTTTTATGTTTGCTATTACTTGTTTACTTGTGTAACTAAATATAGATATGTAGATAAACTAATGAAAGGATACACAAGACACATCTTATCAAGCAGCACAGTAAAAGTGATGCTTGTTAATTATTTTTCGTCTTTTTCTTTTCCAGGCCATATGTTCATGAAAGTGGGCAGGAAACCTACTTCCATGCTAGCTGCCAGAGGTGAATGTGATCAGTGCAACAGCAGTCCATTGAAAGTTCAATAGGGGAGAGTTTCATGCCAGAAGAGCACATCAGGAAATTACATCCCCTCTGCCTGTGATTTCCCATCTATTATGTACCTGAACTGCTGAAACAGAATTTTTGATTTCTATTTCATTGAAATTTTCAGGGAAAGAGCAGGGGAGAAGGATTAATTGGATAGCTCTGTCAAAGAGCCAGAACAAGCACGATGGGCTGAATGGCCTTCTATGCTGGATGATTCTATGATTCATTCTCAGGATGTTCACTGACAAAGTTGACACTTATTACCCAGCCCTAATTGCCCAGAGAAGGTGGTGATGGACCTTCTTCTTGAACTGCTGCAATCAGTGTGATATTCGTCGTACTGATCTGATGCAACTGATTGACTTGGTAGGGCACATCACAGAGCAAGTAAGAGTCAACCACGTTGGTGCAGGACTGGAGACACATTTAGGCCAGACTGGGTCAGGATGGCAGGTTTTCCTTTTCTAAAGTGAACCATTTGGGTTTTCATGACAATCCTACAGCTTTGTACTCACTTCTACTGATACCAGCTTTTTATTTCCAGATTTTTAAAACTGAATTCAAATCTCAAACTGCGAGGCAGGATATCAGCTCACATTCTCTGGATTATTAGTCCAGGTCTCCAGATTACTAGCCCAGCACAAAACAGATTATCTGCTCATTAACGCATTGCTGTTTGTGGGGGTTTTACGATGTGTAATTTGGCTGCTGCATTTCCGCCATTACCACAGTGACTACACTTCAAAAGCACTTTATTGGGATGCCCTGTGGTTGTGAAAGGCACTATATAAGTGCAGTCTTTCTTTTTTTCTTCACAGTAACATAACCACTACATTACACTTCTCTGAACACCTGACATTCCGCCTGTGTGGGGGAAGTGATGCTTCATTGCATTCAATGCTTTGCCACAGTCTCACAACCCAGGAGAATGGGGGATCCTATTTATTCTTTTCACTACCATAAAATTGCAGATGGCTCCTTGCAATTTTTCAACCTGTTTGTGTGTGTATACATGACTGAATTGTGACAATTCCATATCATTGATTGTGTCTCAAATAAAATTACAAAATCTGCATTTTAAAAGTTTTATATTACAGTAAAACTTTGCAATCTTTCATGTGATATTTACTGCACCAGGCTGTTCCACAGACTGACACTCACTAACGTGTCAACATGCCCCTCTAATTTGAATGTTATGAGGTCATAAAAGAACACCAGATATATATCTACCTTTGTGCTCCAAGCTGCACTTGTTGGGAAATCCTCTCTGTTTGTGTGGCCCTGATCACGAGGTCTAAATGAAACCATTGAGGTTGCTAGTGAAACTGAAAAGCACACACATTGCTTGGAAGAACACTAAATACGAGGCTCGCGGGATTTGTGAAGGAAATTTTACAGCGTGAGTCAGAAATCATATGCTGTTGGCTGTAATCCTGAAATGTAGCATTACAGCAGCAACATGGAAGCTATGCCAAATGTAATAGACCCACAAACCGGAGCATTCTTCAACTGAATTTTTGGGTTTTTACAATATTACAACAATGGCTACACTTCAAAAAGTATCACATTGGCTGTAGTGAGCTTTGGGATGTCCTGCCATTCTGAAAGGCGTTATATAAATGCTTTTTAATACCCATAAAATTGGGGTTCTCTTTCATGAATATGTGTTGTAGTAATACCCCATTTATATTTCTGATTCTACAGGGCTGATTTTAACTCTTGTCAACATAAACAAGGCATGCGGAGCAGGGAGAAGGGGTTAAGGTATCGTCAGCATGGTATTCACCCTGTCACTGAAACACAAAAGTCAGGGTCTGATGATGTCATTCAGACCCTGAAAAGATTTTAATGTGCAGTCACGCATTTGGCACCACCTTCCTGTCTGGAATAAATAACATGGAAGAGCAAGATGATCCATATAGCACCTTTCATGACTTCAGGATTTTACAGCCAATGAATTATCTTTGAAGAGTAGTCACAGTTGTAAACGTGGCAACCAATATGTGCAAAATATGATTCAACAAACAGAAATGAAGTAAATTACAATTTAAACTGTTTTAGTCGTGTTGATCAAAGGATAAAAATTGGCCAGGATACCAATAAAGCTCCCCTGCTCTTTGAATAGCACCACCTGTTCTTTTACGACTACCCAAGAAGGCAGATGGGTCTTGGACTTAAAGTCTCAATTGAAAGACGGCACCTCTGACATTGCAGCACTGCTTCTGCTGCGCTGGAAGATCAGCTGAGATTATGCACTCAAGTCCTCGAGTGGATAAACTGGAGGGAAAGAGGCTAATACTGGGGTGAATTTTACAGACCTCCCAATGTTGTTGGTCATGGCGGGGGAGGCCAGAAATGCCTCTGGCAGAGGCCTGTTATGGGCCTTGATGCCGGGAAGGCCTGGCCCAATATTGCCGGCGGCCGCAAGGCCTTGTGGAGGCCCCCACTGCCGCTCGGGGACCGGAGCAAAATTTAAACAAAGAAATTAATTACCTTCACGCCTCTGCCTTCCGTTCCGCTGCAATATTGGTGCCAGTGGCCAGCATTCCTGTGCCTTTGGATCCCCGAGGTGGAATGCTGGTGGGGGGTGGGAGCAGGTAAGTTTTTCAGAGCGGGGGTGGTGTGTGGAGTGGGTCAAACTAATATCATTGGTTTAGGAGATGGTGGGAATGGTTAGAGTTTAAAGTTTATGTACTTGGGTTTGGGGAGGAAGGTCAGGCGGGCAGGGGAAGTGTTTTGGGGAGGGGGAGAGGGCAAGTAATGAATTTTATGGTTTTGGGGGGTGGGAGAGGGGCAATTTAAATATCAGTGAACTCAACCCTGGATTCAAAGTTGTTCATAACTTTTGAGAAAATCATCTAGTGTGTTTTGTACATGTTTTTTCTGTGCTACACCAGCCTGGCCCACAATTCCTCCTTAGCTAGGATACTTGACTTGCAGTCATCACCACCCTTTAAATCTGCCACAAAAACTTTTTTAGGCTTAGGGTTTTCCTTTGGCTTATGAGCTTTTCTGTGTCTCCCTTCAGAATTTAAATCTTTAATTTCTAGGTTTTCATTCTGAATTTCCTCCCAAAGCTGGGTCAGTTTCCTGGGACATAGGCAAAAGGGACTTTGTTTTATGGGAGGGGTCTCTCCTATATCCATATCGTGTAGGGTTAGGGTTGTGCATCCTGATTTGTCTCTGCAGATCCCTTTAAACGCAGTGAGCAGCCTTGCTAGGTCTCCTCTCTGTTCTGCATTTAAATCGGAGAGTACGGTGTCTAATTTCCCTAACATTCAGTGTTAGCTGATCAGATGTTAGGGGGTTCAATTTGAGAATCCTCCAGGTCTCCCCCTAATTCGCCCTCACTGTCCCTTTTGCCCTTCTCTTTCCTGACTGCCTGACAGACCTGTGCTTGTTTGTCCCCTTCCCTTCTGTGATACCATTTTAACATACTGATGTGGCACAGCCTTTGCTTTTTCCTATGATCTGAGGTGTCAATTATATAATTCACCTGGCTAATTCTCTTTACTACTTTGTTCGGGCCACTGAACCGGACTTTCAATGGTTCTCCCCGTATTGGTAATAGCACATGGTCTCTGGGCTGAAATGTTCTGGCCTTGGCATGTTTATCCACCTGCCTTTTCATAGCTGTCGGGGAGGATTTTTAGGTGTTCCTGAGACGCTGCAGAGGCCCTCATGAGCTGTTCTCAGAACATTGAGATGTAGTCTAACAGGGAAGATTCGTCCCTGTGTCCCAAAAGGTCTCTTCTTGATTAGTTTTAGAGGACCTCTCACCTCGTGTCCATAAACAAATTCAAACGGACTAAAGCCTCATTGGGTGAGTCTCTGGTAGAAAACAGAAGAAATCTCAGACTTTTGTCCCAGTCATGAGGGTACTCATAGCCGTATACCCTGATCATGTCTTTAGGGTGGGGTGGTATTGCTCCAAAGCCCCTTGTGACTGTGGGCAGTAGGCTGAGGCCTTTAGTTGGGTTATGCCCTGACTACCCAAGACCTTTTGAAAAATACTGGACATAAAATTTGTGTCCTGATCCGATTTGATCTCAGCAGGCAGCCCATATCGGGTGAAGAATAGGGTTAGCCCCTCCACTACTACCTTGTAAAGAGATCGTTCTTAGAGGGATAGCTTCTGGAAATCAGGTAGCCACATCCATAATGGTGAGGAGATACTGGTAGCCCCCTTTTGTTTTCAGCAGGGGCCCCACACAATCTTCCAGCACTCTGCTGAATGGTTCCCCAAAAGCTGGTATGGGAATTAGGGGTGCAGGTTTTATTGCAGGTTGAGGCTTCCCCACAACCTGGCACATGGGGCAAGTCTTACAGAACTCCATCACATCCTTTTGGAGTTGTGGCCAGTGAAAATGCTGTCTGATGCGGGCTTGGGTTTTCTGATACTGACATGTCCAGCCATTGGTATCTCATGAACTATTCTCAATATTTCCTTATGGTACCTGGGTGGGGTAACCCACTGTCCACTCTTCATCTGCAGGTCTGTGAGGAAGTCTCCACTTCCTCATCAGTACCTCATTCTTGAAATATTAGCACTCTGGAACTCCCTTTGCTTCTACTTCAGTTTGGGCAGCCTGTGCTAACTTTTATAACTCTGTGCCGGCTTGTTGAGCCTCTACCAAGGAAAACCTGTTTAACCCATCCTTTTGTTCCTCTGACTTCCCAAAGAAGGTTTTAGATAACCAGACAGAAGGGTCATCTGTCTGCAATGCCAGTTCAGCTTCCTCTGACAGAGACTGTTTGGCCATGAACCAGGTTACCACACAGTCAGGAAAAGTGCCAGGGACCTTTTCCTGTAATTGTTTTGTCTCCCTGACCTTGTTCGGTCTTTCTAAAACCACTGGGGAAGTTCCACCTTCTCCACCACCAGATCATTATCCAAGAGCAGCTCGACCCCATCCACAGGTAAACTAGGGACAATCCCCACAGTTACCAGTCCTGAAACAAGATCGTATTCCAGGTGCACCCAGAATAAAGGTATGGGCATATACTTTCCTCTGATACCGTTTACTAGCTCTAGTATTCAATGCACTGTCTGGGGGAAAGATGAAAGAGCAGAAGGGATTGGGTGGCCCCTGTATCCCTAAGTATGGCAATGGGCTCACTCACCTCACTCGAGGGGTATGGGGTCATTTTCCTCTGAAACCAAAATCCTGGTAACTCTCAGGGATTTTGTTAAGTTTTCCCACGCTCTTAGTGGTAGGTATACTGGGTTTACTGCCGCAGTTAAAGCCTCAGCCTGGTCTGCTTTGCTTTCCATCAGGGCCCCTTTTCCTGTACTGGTCTGGTGTACCCTGACTAAACCGATGGGTTTTCCCTGTAACTTCCAGCAGTCAGCTCGAAGGTGACCTCTCTTGTTACAATGGAAACACACAGGCTTCCGGGCATCACTTCTGTTCTCAGAACCTTCCTTTTTGGCCTGAGGAGGACCCCCATGTTTCCAGCTCTCCCTTTTTGCTTATGGCTGTTCAACTTCCTATCACTCTCCCACGTTCTTTCCTTTTCAGGCTTTTGGAGATGACTACGGAAGGGTTTCCCTTGGGGCAAGGGCTTGTGAATAAGTGTATAATCATCAGCCAGGATTGCTGCCTGTCTGGCTCTTGGAACCTTTTGTTCCTCCATGTGGTTTCTTATGGAAAGGGGAAGCGAGTTTTGGAACTCCTCGAGGAAGATCACCTCTCTCAGTTTTCATAGGTGAACTCTATCTTAAGTGCTCTTATCCATCAGTCGAACGTGAATTGCTTAACCCTTTCAAACTCGATATAACTTTGTTCCGGCTGCTTTCAGAAGGTTAAGAATTTCTGGCGGTATACCTCAGGTACTAGCTCATATGCACCCAGGATAGTATTTTTAGTCATCTCATAGTCTGATGAATTCTCAACAGGCAACAGTAAATAAATCTCATGGACTTTTCCTGTTAGTTTGTTTTGCAATAACAGTGTCCAGCTGTCTATTGGCCACTTCAACTGTTTTGCAAGCTTTTCAAAAGAGATGAAAAATGCTTCCACATCCCCCTCATTGAACTTTGGTATTAACTGGAAGAACGTTGAGAGTTCAGCACCTGGTTCTGAGCTAGGGGTAGTTTCCTCACCAATGGTGCCGTCACTGGGTACATTGGGTCTTCCCGTAATCAGTTCAGGATGCCTTACCTCCCTGTGGAAAGCTCTTTCTTTTTCCCTTTCCTCCCTTTCTTTTTTTCTTTCCTAGAATTCTCTCTCTTTTTCTGGAAAGCTCTTTCTTTCTCCCTTTCCTGAAACTCTCTCTGCTTTTTCTCCTTCTGGAATTCTAATTCTAGTCTCCTCTGCTTTCGTTGTACCACTATTGTTACTTTGTTTCAGATTCTATGCCTGTCTCCAGTTCTTCAGTGTCAATTTTAAAATGGTTGGCCACATGCTTTAGGATTTAAGGCTTCCTAGCTTTTGGACGGACAGTAATCTCTAACTCCCCAGCTACATTCCTCAACTCTTCAACAGATAGGGCTTTTAACCTGGCCCAAGTTACTTCACTCTGTTCTAGGAAGGTACTGCCCTGAATGTGGACATTTGAGTACTCTAGCACTGAAAACCACAAGAAAACCTATATTCAAGTTTTTTAAATATTGCTAGGGATTAATTTGGTTTCCCGCTTCCAATTTCCCATTTGTCTTTAGGTTTGATTCCAGATATGAGCCCCCAAATTTCTGCTATGGTCAAGTGAGGAGAGGTCAAACGGCGTCCTGCTTTTCCCTTTCCTTGTTTGACCACAACAGGTTTAATTCTTTCTTGAAGTGGATGTACTGGCCAATTCAGTAGGTACTTGTTACGATCATAACCAGAACAAATCGGACAGGTTTTCTTGTGTTAACAAAGAAAGAGGTTAACTTTATTGTACCTAAACTGAACCAATAAAATAATAAACAATGCAACAACTTTCACTCACACACACACACGAGAGGTTTACACACACACTAATAGGTGACAGAGTGGGGAAAGGTAGATTAGTTGAGTTAGAATCCATTAAAAAGCTGTACAGTCTGTGGAGTTTGGTGATTTGGCTGGTTTCTAGCTGAATTCAGTGGTGCTGAGGCTTTTAGTTTGAAGAGATAGATGACTGGTTCAGCTGAGTCCCTTGAAGATAGTGATGCAGATGGTTTCCTCCAACAGGCTTTCGGATTGTAGCCAGAGTATGCAAATGTGGGCAGTCAACAAGCAGGATTTGAGAGAGAGAGAGAGACAGAGAGAGAGACAGAGAGAGAGAGACAGAGAGAGAGAGACAGAGAGAGAGAGAGACAGAGAGACTCCCACTTAGGGTCTGCTCATGTCAGAGTCCAGGTGCTTCTTCTCTGCTGCAGAGAAAACTCCAGCTTAAAACCACAGATGGGGAGGGTCTTATCATATTGACAGTCACTCAGTGATTCAAAACATAGCAGCTGTCAGTATTTCTCTCTTTCAAAAAAGAACAAGCAGTTCCTTTAAACTTCCTGTGTCTTGGTTCTTGTTGGGGAATTGTCTCCCTCCTCACAAACATTGCAGTGTAGGATATTGTGTTGCAAATTAAGTAGCCAACTTAAGCAAAAGCAAAATCATCGTTTTAGCTGGTCTTTTTAAAGTGTCTTAAAAAACATATACATTCAGATGTCCAGTCAGTGGATTAAAGAAAATGCTCATTCAACAAAGCCCATTGGCATAACAACATGCATCAACAGAGTTTCCACTGAACTGCCAAAATTACTGCAGTGGAGTGGGAGAAGTCCTAAGGAAGGTTCTGGCAAAAACATATGCAGAGGTATTCTAATTTTAATGGCATATTTTCATGATATTGGAAATTTGCTGCTTTTGGCTCTCTACCCTGATCCTCTTAGGTCATATACGCTATGTGGGCAGCTGCCACATAGTTTGAAATGGTTCTGTTGATTTTAATGGCGATGTTCTTCAACCATAATGTATCCTGTAGGATCACCGGGAATGGACTCTCTGTTTGACCCAACTATATGATATGTCAGGGATGCCGTAAGGAAAGAACAAAATAGCTTGGGAATGCTGCCAACTCAACCCATTGTGAGGACAAATTTTTGTACAGTTCTGTTTGTAGTCCAAGCCAATTGTGCTCAAGTTAATCAAGTAAACCAGCCAAATACACAAACCTGTGAATGTCATTGTAACCTTGTTTACTAAACTGTGTATTGGAATTACTTCCTTGGAATGCACTTTTCCTCCATTTTTAGTTTTCTTTCTTTACCCATGTTTCGGGTCAGGTGTTCCATTCCCTGACCATGAGCATATGAGAACAGTCCCCAGCCTTTACCAATGGGACTCTCTAATTACTGGTCAGGAAATATGCAAGAACTTTGGGCAGCCTCCAATAATCCCTCCAGTAAGCGACACAAATTTGGTCTGTGCATCCCATATTGGGAACTCACTATGTAAAGAATCAAAGGCATGAATGTACACTGCATCACTCCATGCCACACTAACTACGAATGAATGATTTTTACACATTTCCCTTGCATTTGTGTGACAATGTCATTACTGCAGTGATTTCATTCCTCACCAAGGCTTTGAGAACAGTAGTAAGAATTCTAAAATTCAGTCCCCCAAATGTTCTTATTATATTCTTTGAAATTCATTCTAGAAGTACTGTATGATGTAACTTTGTCCTTTGTATTTAGATTTCTGTCCAGTAATAGTCATTTAGACACCCTCTGGCTTTGAGCAGCTGTCGAGAAATTTCTAAACTGCGAATGAAACACCACAAGAAAAAAGCCCTGAGAGTGTGTCAGCTGCCTGATTTCTTCCAAGGAAAGATATGGTTTGCAAATAGGAGAAGTGGAGGAACTGAAGGAAGTTCAAAAATGCAGAAAAAAATTACTAAAATATGATTAATTCGGATTTGCTAAAAATAAATTAATGTAGGCTTCATTTTTGTGGTTTTTGACATGATCTGAACTCTTTATTTAGCCTATTGCTTAATAGATAGTGAGAATCATCTGGTATCCTCTGTATAAAATAAAAAATTGATTGCCAGCAGTTCCTGGTATCAGGCAATCAAATCTACATATCACTTAAATTTGAGTCACATAGTATATATTTTTATCTGTGTCAATTAGTTTTTATCCCCTCTTCCATTTCTATATGCTTCCTTAGAGACTTGGGCACAAAATCTAGGCTGATATTTCAGTGCAGTACTGAGGGAGTGCGGCACCATCAGAGGTGCTGTATTTCGGATGGAATGTTAAACCAATGAAATGTTAAATGTCTGCCCTCTCAAATGAAAGGAAGATCCCATGGTTGCTGCATTTGCTACATAAAACAGAGCCTACACTTCAAAATTACTCCATTGGTTGTAAAGTGCATTGGAATGTCCTGAGGTAGTAAGAGGCACTATATAAATGCAAGTCTTTCTTTCTTAAATTATCCCAAACCAATACACTTTTTAAATCATGGTTTGTGACCTGGTAGGCTATCTGCTTACCTCTAGTCTCAAATCTCTTTCTATTTCAATCTTCTTTGTCTCTCTTGTATTTATTGATATTACTAATGGCATTACTGTGGCTTTGAATCTTCTTGTGTTATTGCTGTTAAGTTCCTAACCTCTAGAACCTTCATATTCCCTGTCCTCATCATGTTCAATCAACACTGCTATCTCTGATTCTTTCCTGTGACTTGAAATTGTAGAACTGAACTCCTAACTTATTACAGTAATCGGGTGGCAGCTGTGGCTCAGTTGGTTATACTTCTGCCTCTGGGTAACAAGGTTCTGAGTTCAAGTCCCATTACAGGGCTAGAGCACAAAAATTAAGGCTGACACACCAGTGCAGTACTGAGGAACTGCTGCACTGTCAAAGGTGTTGTCTTTCAGATGGGATGTTAAACTGAGGCCCCAACTACCTGCTTTGGTGGATGTAAAAAGGTCCTGTAGCACAACTTCAAAGAGCAGGGAAGTTATCCCCAATGTCCTGGCCAATATTTATCTCTCAGTTAGCATCACCAAGGAAACAGATTATCTGGTCATTATCACATTGCTGTTTGTGAGAGTTTTCTATGTGCAAATTGGCTGTCGCATTTCCGACATTACAACAGTGAATACACTTCAAAAGTACTTCATTGGTTGTAAAGTGCTTTGAGATGTCCAGTGGTCATGAAAAGTGCTATATAAATGCAAGTCTTTCTTTCATAAAGTCATTTATGGCATAGAAGGTGACGATTCTTTCTTTAACCATTTAATCCTGCAATGCAGAGCATTTTAAAACACAAGTCTGGTATTATATAAATCAGTTTTTGAATGACCTAATGTTATTACCATTATTTTCAGTTGTCATATATACCGAGAGTGGTGGTTAGTCACCTTGGTTTCTCAATTGAACAAAAAATGGAGAGCAAGAAATAAAAAGGCACCATTCTAGGCAGTAACATGTCTTATGGTTAGGCTAACCTTCAATAGGTGCTAGAGCTTCAGTCTCACGATTTGTGTCATCTGAACTTCTTGAAATTTCAGTATCTTGCAATACATCTGAGATACCTATTATCCTATAATGTATACTGTAGAGTAAATAACCCAATGGATTACTGAAATAATAATGCCTCTCAACTTGGCATGCAATGCTTTAATCCTGCTAACAGTGCTTTTCATGTACCACAGGTCTCAGCCAGCTGTGAAGCGAAGAGTAATGCAACACATTTTAAATAGTTTATCTTTCCTCTTGAAAATTATAAGCAGTAGGTATTATAATAATAACAGATATTCATGAGCAACCTGAAGGCTGTAACTTAATCTTGGGGTTCAGTTTATGCAGATGAACCACTTCAGCTATGTTCTCACGGTTTGTGACGTCATCTGAAATACTTGATTGGATTACTGTTTTTTTTAACTCCTTGCAGGACTTTATTATTCTATCGGTAACATGATAATGTCACAATTTGTTTTTATACCAAAGCACTTTTCTGAAAAATTCTTCGGATCTTCTAATCTTTCACTCCTGAAAAGAAATGTACAATCCTTCATTTGTCTTTATACTCACCTTTATTGTGCTGTACTGAGATCTAACACTCGGCCTCTCTGTGAGATTTGCCACACCTTGTAAGTTAGGTGCATTTGTTGTTTTGATGTTGCTGAGAACAGTGAGGTGAAAGTAGTTAAATCAGTTTTCTTATAAGATTATAACAAAGAGGTTAAAACCTAACCTGCAAAGAAAGCCAATTTGCTCATTCTGTGTTAACTGCATAGGACAGCTGTATTTTGACAGACATACAGCAACATTTCACATTTAATGCACTCCAAATGGATTCACCACTGAGATACCACTGCACACCCAACTATCAATGTGCCCAGAATAGAAACAGAATCCTAGAATTGTTACAGCACAGGGGGCCATTTGGCCCATCATGTCTGCACCCTTTATTTGTTTGTGGGATGTGTGTGTCACTGGCTAGGCCAGCATTTGTTGCCCATCCCTCATTGCCCTTGAACTGAGTGGCTTGCTAGGCAGTGGTTCAATAACGTAAGCAGCGCAGGAAAGGTGAGAGTAATGCCACATTCACCTACATACTGATGTGTGCGTCATCCTAACCCCTTCATAAGAAATTAGGGTGGCCACTGCTGGAGGGCAAGAATACTGGACACCAAACCTGCTGTGGCGTGGGAGAAAGAAGTCACTGCACACGGAGTTGATGTCATCACGCATTATCCATCCACAAGTCCACAACTAAAAAATGCACCAGAGGTACCTGTGTTTGTGAGTATAATGGATTAATTTCAAATGAAAAACATGGAGAACAGCAAACTGAATCAGTGTATTCCTGGCTAGTCATTGTCTTTTAGACTCCTGTATTTTGCGAAATTACTTTAGGCACATGCCTCTTTAAATGATTCTTCCATCCTAACCCTATTATACCGGACATTCCAGTACTGGACAGTGCATAGACCAGCTAAAAACCAGACGAATGGCCACATGACAAGAAATAGGAGCAGCAATAAGCTAGTCAGCCCTCGAGCCTACTCTGCCATTTAATAAGATTATGGCTGATCCTTAACATCAACTACACTTTCCCTGCCAATCTCCAAGATTTCCTCAGAGTCTAAATATCTGTCAATCTCTGCCTTGAATATACCCAATGACTGAGCATCTAAAGCCCTCTAGGGTAGAGAACTCCAAAGATTCAAAACCCTCTGGACGAAGACATTTTTCCTCATCTAAGTCCAAAATGGCCTTCCCCTTATCCTGAGATTATGACCCCTTGTTATAGACTCTCCATCTATGGGAAGCAGCCTCTCAGCATTTAACTTCTCAGCCTTCTCAAGGCTACTCCAGCACATCACTCCTTACACCAACTTACCTTGCAGGTACACCCATCTGTCTTTGTCTATGCACTTCCTCACATCCTGATCTGTCCATCCACCGCTGAGATTCACCCTCATCCTTATGCAGTATCATGGCTCTCCATCCATCCTTTCAACACGTCATTACTCTCACTGATAAATCTCTTCTTCCCTTCCTTGCAGGAGAAGAGAGAACAGAACACAAAGGAGTGGCAGAGAACTGGAGGTGCTGGAAATCAGTGTAAGTCTCAGCATGCCTGACCTTTGGAGATGGAGAGTTGGGGGCCTCTCTCAGCTATCTGGTGACAGAATTAAATATCAAACACACAACACTCACTCATGTTGACTTGATGTCAACAGCAAGTGAAATGTGATCATGTGCATAATGATAACTTCAAACATTCTTATCTACAGAGTACTCATTCATTCCTTCTCTCCCATGCATCTTCACATGCCCCGCAGGAAGTGATACAAGTTGTTCCCACCGCCACCAACTCACTCTGAGGTCACTCCTCTGAGGGTGCATCATAACAAGACTTATGTAGACCACACGCCAACTCAGGTACTTACACTTTGCTGGGACTGGTAAGGCAGATAGTTGGGTTTTCACCTGGGTAACCTACACATCACAAGTGAGCAAAAGTGGATGGTGGAGACAGCGACAGCAGTGAAGCATTCTCGTCAGAGGGCGCAGGACACTCCAAGCTCTGCTCAGCAGGACATGGGTACTGTATCTTGGGTGACACCAATGAACAGGATACATCTGGAGAAGCAGCAAGGAATCTGCGATGTCCTGGCAGCTATTCCAGCAGCACTGTGAATACTTGCTGAGAGAAAATAGCAGCCTGTTCAAATATTAGTGGCATGAAGTCGCAAGCCATTGCGATGATATCTTTGTCCATGGAAAGTGTGGCCATCTGTGTGGAGCATCAAACACGGGAATCACACGTGCGTGTAGGCCTTCACCAATGGATTCTACACCATGAATGTCACCTTGAACAGGATTCATGGAACTAGCCTTGCCCATTAACAGCCCCACTAATCTACAGCAATGTGTTCTCGGGAGCAGGGAAGTGCGGCTGGTTCATGAAAAGGATGATGGTGAAAGGGGACATGGACTTGGCTCAAAGCCCATATACTTCTCACTCATTGCCTCCCCTCAGTCAATATCCCAGATGTTGCCTTGTATCTCGATGGCCAAGTCTGACCCTGCAAAGGTGCAGATGAAGCAGTCTTTTGTAGGGCCCTCGCACGCTCTAAAACCCAGAGAATGTCGGCCAACAGCATCTCAGCAGTCAGAGCAGGGATCTGAGCAGTCTGTCTCTACCTCTGCTGAAGCCACAGGAGTTGTACCACAGAAGTGCTAGGAAGAGGAAGAATAAAGATTTATAATATATATATATATTATAGTTGCTCAAGTGTATGCACATAGGTGTGTTATATATCGTTAGAATGTTAAGTTTCTGTTTAGATGTGAGCCACATAAATATTATTCTTTTGCATCAATTTCCATTCTTGCCAATTTTTGGTTGCAGTTTCAATCATCAATGAGGAGTTGAAAGACATGAATTGATGTCAAACAATGTGGGGGGTGGGGGGGGGGTTGCGGGGGCTGTGAAAGGGAAGCTTGTTTTTTTTGCATGACTGCTTTGTGTTAGTGGCATGTTGGAGGTGCAAGGGGTGTTGAGGAGTGGCAAAAGTGGATTTTGCATCCGGTGGTTAGATGGGAGGTGGAACCTAAGTAAACCTCTCAAGAATGAGGGCATTCCAGGCAGCAATGTGCGCTGCTGGTTTTGCCCACCTCACCTTCTGCCTCTTGCTCTCTCCCTCCCCCTCATCTTCCTCACTTCCCCTTCAGAATCATCCAAAGTGGCTTTGTGCTCTGCACCTTATTCCTCCTGCAGGTCCAAGCCTCGCTGCTGCGTAATGTGGTGCAGAGCACAGCACACCATGACCATTCCGGAAACCGTGGCTGGCACATGCTGAAGTGTGCCTCCAGATCTGAAATGCATCTTTAGCATGGTGAAGGCTTGTTCAAAGACACATGTGGTGGTCATGTGGCATTCATTGCATTACTCTTGGGCCTCATTCTTCAGCTTTCTGAGAAATGTCATTAGCCACATTTTAGCCAGCCAGAAACTCTGGCAAGGAGTTAGTGCAGGAGATCCATGAGGGTAGACTGCCGCAGGATGAAAGCATCATGACAGCTGCCCAGGAAACCTGCACACGCCTGCATAAACATCTTTCTGTTGTTGCACACCAGCTGCACAGTAGAAGCCCTTGCAGTTGACTGAAGCTCCTGGTGGATCTACAGGTACCTTAATAGCCACAGGTGTGCAGGCGATGATACCCTGCTCCTGTGGGAAGCCAGCCAGGGCCGCAAACCCGAGTGCCTGCTCATTCTGATTGACATCATTGCAGGCGACATTCACATAATTGTCAGCCCTGGTAAAGAAGCAATCAGTCACCTGTCTTATGTATTTGTGGGCAGCCAACTGTGAGATCCTGTCTCTGGCAGAGTCCTGGAAGAATCCAGAGGCAAAAATGTTTTGCGCGATGGTGATGCCTTCACCTAATGCGACATCCTGAGTCTCTCCAGACACTGGTGTTCCTCTGCCTGTAGACCCTGTTTGCTGGGTATGGCCTCCTGCATGCTGCACATCTCTGGTGTTCCCCTCTTTCCTGAGTAATCACAGATCTGTGAGCATCAGGCTATTTTTGGTGCAGGTCCTTCTGCTTCTGCTTGTGCTGCTCCTGATCATTTTGGTCATCATCAGAAGTCCGCAGTAACACAGCATAAGCAGCACCCATGCTAATCTGATAGATCAAAGTTCCAAAGTGCAGATCAGAACTCCGATCCTGCAAAGTGTAGTTGACACCTCCAAAGTGTTTAAAATAACCTCAAGTGTGTAAAGTAACCTCTCAGCACAAGTACTGTGAACAAGCCCTTTCACACAAACGGATAGGAAAGCAGCTGTGAGTACTGAACTGGCATATTTCTGACATGGCTTCAGCCCCCTCAATTGCCACTGTCTTCTCGTCTTGCTTTCATTGGTGAGTTCCAGGAAGCTCGGGAAGCCCTTGGGTCAAAAATAAATTCCAAAACCCACATTAATATCACCGTAATTGATTGATTAACATATTCAAATTGACAACCCGCCTCTCCCAAGGGGATTGCACCCTCGCAGCCTAATGCACTGGAGTGAAATGCGGAAGTCAGCAGGTTTGAGCCAGCTTCCCGGCCTGCTTGCATTTTTCCTGGATTTCACCCATACCCATGTTAAAAGTCCTCCCTATTTCTCTGTTCAGGACTGAGTTTAACTTAGATGGTTTAGTTTAGACACCTGGTAGGGCAATTTCAAAAGGATGTGATTAAATAGCAAATGAATAAGAAAGTGGGAGCATAGAACTGTACCCATATGAAGCCAAAGGTGAGCGGAACCTTTGGATAGAAAGGATAGAAGTAAGACGGGAAGTGGCAGACATCATTACAGACATGTGTAAATGACCTAGTTTGCACTCAAAACAGCAGAAATTAACATAAGAATGTTAAAAACAGAGAGCATTCAGTTCACTCTGTCAACCTCCAGAGATAATGCAATGTTTCCATTGTTTTCCTTCCCATAAGACCATACCATTCAACTCTGTTGAATCAAGAAATATTATCCTTTCCAAATGCTTTCTCTGAGTCAGTATTTACTCCACCTCACTGTATCATTCGTTCCTATTTGTTCCTCATTATGAAAATATTGTAGTTATTCTCTAAACCATATCTATAACTTTTATCTATGCTATATCTATCTTTTTCTATCCCCTCTATTGCTTATTGGCAGAGGCCAATGTTATATTGTAAGACACAAACATTTTCAGGAGAAAAAGATTTTATCTTTTCTCACTTGTCCACCACCAGACAGCTGATGTATTTAACTCAGGTGCTCATTTGGAATGCCTTAAACTGGTACAAATGTGCTGGAGTCCCATGTGATATTCAAAGTCTGCACTGGAACTGATGATGATGGAAATACATCCCAGATCAGTGAGAACTGTGTAAATAAAATTTGTTAGACGTTAATAAATATCCTAACTGTGCAACTTGATAGGGTCTGTTATAGGAGGGTTTGCTTCCTCTCATCAGAGTAAAATTCAAATTGTTACGTTAACAGCTAAGCTAAAATGCTGGGAAATGAGCCAAACCAAATGAAACCCAGATGGTCCGACTGCCAGAATAAAGATAAATGAATTCTGGACATGGCAATGGCGGGTTAAGTGCTGTTAATGAAAACTTAAAGCATTTCTATTTTCATGAATATCCTACAAGCTTCCTTTTTCCTTCCTTTTCTGCACAATTGTTTACTGCAAGGAGAACACTCAACTTGTGGAAAATTTTGCTTCACACTAGCCATGTAATTTTTCTTGACTGGTGTGGACATCCAAAGCGTAACTTTGAGTCATTTAGAGGTGATTTGATATGGTCAAGCACATGGCTGCACCTTCAATGTGGCAATCTGTTTATTCTGGCATCATGATAAAAGCCACCTCATACTCTTTGTTGTGGCAGTTATTGAAGTAATTCAGATACAGTATGTTTTACAGCTATGGACAAGTGAGAACAACTGCTTCAATTCACTAATTAATAACAAATAGAGTTTCTGAGGAACCACAAAAGCTCAATATGCAAGTGCACTTGTTTAAATAATAAAGGTAATAAAGAAAACAGTAATGTTTGAAGAACTTTTTTTTAATTATTGTTAACTGTATAGCTCCAAGCTTTCCCAGCAGAACTAATTATGTTTCTACTGTAACTAACTAGAACATATGCAGGAGATTCATCAGGACACTTGATAGCCTGTGTACATTTATTAAAGAAAGCATATGGACTGGAATGATACAGAATTCCAAGCTCATTCCATGATTGAAGGCAGTCTTGCTCATCAGTTATGTCACTGCACAAGATGAATAAGCAAAGTGATCCACATCTTCTCGTGTTTATTTCTCTTCATAAAAAGGCAGATTAAAAATAGCAGTTTCAAAACAGAATTATAAATTTATGACTTTACTTTTGAAGTAATTCCTCCCTAGGAATTAGTAAGTCCAGAACATAATTGACATTTTCTATCTCCTCACATAAATTGAATGTTTGAGACATATCTCATCTTTTTAAAAAGTAAGCTCATGGAGTTTCTATAGCATTGAAGACTAATTTACACAAGAAATAGCAGACCTTACTTGAAAAGAGTGCTGGGAGAGAGAGTAAGTTTGGGAGGGAAACAGAGAGAGAAGAAAGAGATGCAAGAACATTAAAAATTATGGAAGAAGAAATAGGCATTGTCCTATCAAATCGACTTTATGCAATTTACACTGTCACCAACTTTACCTCACACGGAATAATTTTGCAAGGTTCGACTACTGGAATGGAGCCTCACTAACATCAAGCATAGGTCACAGAATTGGGACAATGGTGTTTACAGCTCTGGTGTTCAGCAAGGCTCTGACCAGCAGCAGAGCCTCAGAAAAGTATTCCTTTAATCTCCTGATGGAAGTGAAGGTAAGGCCTAATTTCTCCGTTATTCAGAAAGTTAACCAAACAAAAGCTCCAAGATGTCAGTCCAACATTAGAATCAACATTATTAATTGCTAACCAGTTACATTGCCCAGATGGCATTTCAATAATCTCAGCTTGACTGAAATCACAATGATCCATAGATTGTTTGGTCATCTATCTATAGTTATCTTTAAGACATCATCTTTTCCTGATATACATCCAGTTCTTTTTAAAAGTAATTTAAGGAAATAGCATGATTGGTTTTGGTAGGAGTCTTTCCACATTTGGCTAGTTTTCAGGACAAGTAGCTGCCACATTAATAGTAAAATTAGGGATTAAAATTACAATAATTTAATTTATTAAAACAGCCTCTTACAAGTAGATTTACGAATGATCGTTTGTAAAGGCAGTGCTTCTATTTTTAGGAAATATCTGACAGAAATAAATGTACCTAGAGTCTTAAACAAATTGTAAGTAACATTTTGATCATGCTTTAGAAACAAGGTGTTAATTGATGGTGTTAGTTTAGATTTATTAACTGGAGTTCAACTTTCAATCTAAATGAAACAACCTGACATTCTGGGAACTGTGCTCATTAAGGTAAACAACAATTTAAAACTGCTGACCAATTGCTGTATGTGGAGAGGAGGTGGGGTATACACATTGGTCTTTGGAAGGTTTACTGAACTGACTGGATCTGGACTCCAGGTACATGCACACAGAAGAGTAATTTGATAAACAACAAGACATATAACTTTGACATGTTTCTCAGTCAGTGTGTGTGTGACAGTATGCAGTTTGGACCCCCATTTGGCAAAATATAAAAGCTTGAAAGTGGTTTACCTACTACTGCAATTGAAGGAAAGACCACGTCAACACTTAAGAATAGGTTAGATGGGTGATTTAAGGAAAAAGGAGATAAAGGGATATAGACACAGGGCAGGCATATGAGATTAGAATGACTGTCCTTATGGAGGATAAACACCAGCACAAACTGTTTGGTCCAAATGGCCTGTTTTTAATGTTATTTTTTCTATGTAATTTTATGTAATTATATGTCACTGGAGAATTTAAAATTAGCAGCCAATAGCAATGATCTCCCTTTATCCTTTATAGAACTATATGTTAAAATAAATGATGACTTGTATAGTATTACAAAGGCCCACACAATACGGAGTTGGTTTATAGCTAATATACACTTGAGAGGTTGAACACAACATCAAATATTAAAAGGGGCAAAAATACAGATTATAATTCTAGGGCACATTCTGACTTGATACTTTAAGATACTGGCTTTTTTAATTCTAAAAAAAATCCACACCTTTCAACAAATCATGCTACATGCAGCACATTAAAATATAACAACCCTGATCAAAAATAAGTGTCAGTCACTCTGTATCTGTTTCGACATGGGGCACTGTTGTATTCAATTAATGTTGCTGCTGTGCTCCTGTTGCTGCAGACCATAAGCCTTCTTCCGTCACAGCTACTACATTTAGAGGTAAAAGCCAAAAAATATATATTTTTCTCAGCATTCCATGTTTAAATAAAGTGAAACAGATTTACAGCGTCTGCCAAAACATTACATTCCAGCTGCATTTAGAGTGACAACAAAAAAAAAAGTATTTTCAAATACTTCAAATATTTAAAGCAGAAACAAAAGGAAATATAACAGAAACCACTCACAGTTAAAAGATAACACTTCCCATTAGTCCATCCTCTGAACCAGTGACTTTTATTTTATCCATGCTTTTCTATGTGCGAACAATATCTGCTTGTGGGTCTGATGTATAGTAAGAAGCATGCAGAACAAGTTAAAGCTGACGACTGTGATTGAACAGGATATTTTGACTGTATTTGCATATTTGTGATTAATGTTCTCCCGCCCCTTTTTTCATTTCAGAAAAAAATCCTTTAAACTTCTGAAGGGAGGCAATTAGTCTACACGACCAATTGCCTTTGGGTAATAAACTTTGATTGTGTTAAGTGTCATACCCTAACTTAGGATTGTGCTGCTCACTCACTTGGTTACAGCATTTTATGTATGTTTTTAAAGCCAAATCATTGCACAAAGTAAGTCTTTTCTTTTAATCGTTGTGAATGTATTGCTCAGTCTGAATACTTATGCCTTCGTAAAAACATATAACTACTGCAGTGATATAAAATGCGTGCAAGGCATTAAATGTTTGTCAAGACTTTTTAAACAGAGTCATATTACAGTAAATTTGATACTTTTATTATGATAATTCAATTACTATTATTTTCCAGATGCGTTTGTGATCACTTCAAATATTAAGTGGAAAGAAGGAAAATCTTGTTTATGAAGAAATTGAGCTATAAGTGCATGGCTTTGTAGCACATTAATATGGAGGCACATTGCACAACAATACTAACTTTCCATACCACAAAATGGTAGGGTTCAGGTTTATTTTGTCACACAGTGAGTTCCAGTCTCCGTCATGCTGCCAGGGAAAGTGCCATGCAGAGACCACAAAGGGGAAAAAGAAAAAACTGAGATAGACTCTCCATGGAGCAACTGGTGCTTTCAGCAATGCTAACAACAGAGGTGTGGAAATAGGTGTTAAGGTGTTGTTGTGTAGGAATTGGGCTCTGTGTTATATGATCACTATCCACCCTCTTTACTGTGAACGACCCAAGGAGAAAAAAGATGAATGAAAATCGGTTAAATAAATAAACTACCACCATGGTCCCAGCCATTATTATTGGTTTGTCCATTCTCAGTATTATGGATAGTGGAAAGCAATTGCTATAAAATTGATCATGGAGGTTGAATACAGAAAGGCCCTCCACCTTCATAATCTGCAGAATCAGGGCCCCGACCTGTTGTCATTTTTGTTTTGCAACTCTGCAGTCAATTTTAACCCTAACCTCCCAGTGCAAACAGTGCAGGTGGGCTGTTAAAAAGTGAGCAGTTTATCTGCTCTGATCTTGACCCTTTTGCAACATTTCCTTTTTCACCTGCAGGACTCTGAAAGTGGATGAGGCATTTGCCTAGGGTTGCCAACTGTGGTTGGGTATATTGCTGAAGGTTTTATCACATGATCTCCTGCCTCAAACCACCCTGCCTGATACTCCCACCACTGGTCCACCCTCCAGATAAGCTGCCTATCCATGAACACACTCTTTGATACATGATTGGACTAATCTTTACTCTCAGTCAAACTGTGTTTTTCCCCCATCTGCAATACTTTTACAATTAATAAATTGAAGAGTTCAAAGAAAATGAAAAACTTTTTTTTTTACTGCCCCTGTGATTTTTCTCCTGGGTTACTTGCAGCAGTATCCTGGAGGTTGATCTTCAATTCCTAGAGACTCCAGGGTAACCCTGGAGGGTTGGCAACCCTATGTCTACCTAAAGCATGAATTTATGTGAATTAGGGTTCTATTATGCCAAAAGGGTCCTGATTTTATTCTGACAGTGGCCTGAGAGGGTCAGCTGATCCAACATTGCTGGGGCAGATCAGTAGCTGGTGTGAAGGATGAAAAGGCCCTCCAAGTAGAGGAGAAAATTTCCTTCCTGGGGCGAGGAGGATCAGGAGTGTTCCTCAAGGCCCCGAAAGAAAGTTGCTGCCTTCCTTGCCTGGATTTTCTCCGACGAGACACTCCTGAAACCCTCTCTGCATCACTTATCTGCAAGCTAGCTCTTTCCCTGCCAGTACCCACTGTCCATTCCAGACAGGAAGTGGATTGACAACATTTAAAATGAGGCTCGTGTGTTAAAATTTCCTGCAACTTAATCTTAGGCCAGCGAGTGCATTTCTCACCCCAGCCAGCTGAATCCCACTCTAGGTTAAAATCAACTCATCGAACTTGAATATTTTGAAGGATATCAACCAATGAATCAGTTTGTTAGAGCACAACAATTATCTGATGAAATCATCATGTTGCCTCTATTTAAAATATCTTAATTTAAAACAAATGATATCCTTTTTATATTCTGAAAGCTCATGGGAAGAGCACCCTGCACAGACAGCCCATAGGATTTTCCCTCCCTCCCAGGGTAATGCCTCGGTTCTATCAGATTTCTTTGCACAGAACAAAAGAGATTGATAACTTAGGAGAGTGACAAGATCAGACTTGCACCCACCCACGCTGTAATGCCGCATATTGGTATTCCAATGCATTGGTTCCAACTGCTACTCACACCTTCATCAGGCAGACTGCCACATCCACAGCAACAGCATCAATGTAAAGAAACAAACACTTTCTGAGCAGGTACAATATCAGGAAACAAATTGACACATTAACAGTACCCAGTGCTTTGCAAACCAGACCTCCATATCTCTCTAAAATAAAAGCAAAATACCGCAGATGTTGGAAATCTGAAATAAAAACAAGAAATGCTGGAAATACTCAGCAGGTCTGGCAGCATCTGTGGAGAGAGAAGCAGAGTTAATGTTTCAAGTCAGTGACCCTTCATCAGAACTGTTGTCAATCCACTTCCTGTCCGTAACGGAGAGTGGGTACTAACCTAAAGTGGGATTCAGCTGGGTGGGGTGAGAAATGCACTCGCTGGCCTAAGATTAAGTTGCAGGAAATTTTAACACATGAGCCTCATTTTAAATGTTGTCAATCCACTTCCTATCTGGAATGGACAGTGGGTACTGGCAGGGAAAGAGCTAGCTTGCAGATAAGTGATGCAGAGAGGGTTTCAGGATTGTCTCGTCAGAGAAAATCCAGGCAGGGAAGGCAGCAACTTTCCTTCGGGGCCTTGAGGAACACTCCTGATGGACAGGTGGGCCAGTCTTTGGGGAAGTCCCAGTTACACCATTGACATTTCTGATGAAGGGAGAAGTGGGCACGTTTTGCTTGCACTTCCATCTGTGCAGGTGTCACTGAAAGAGGCAGGACTAACAGCAAAACATCATCAGTCAGAAAACCTTCAATGAATTGCTGTACAAGAGGCTGCTTGGTAAGATTGAGTCCTGTGAGATTGGTGGTAGCATTTTAAGATGGATTGTGAATTGGGCTGTATTCTTGTACGTGAGAATGATCATCAATTGTCGCAATCTTCATGGTAAGGATATTCATCATGCTGATCAATAGTTTGGAGGAAAGTATCTGTAGTATAATCCTTAAGTTTTCCAATGACACAAAAGTATGTGTGGGAGTTAGGACTTTTACAAAATAAGTCGATTGCAGGCTAATTTAGACACATTGGGGAATGGGCCTGGATGTGATGGATGTCCTTCAAAAATCAATAAATGTAGCATGATAGATGCTAGTAATGGAAATTCCAGGCCTATACCTTGCAGGGTTATCCTCTAAAGGTGGTGGAACAGAAGAAAAACATGGGAGTTGCTGGACAAGAAATGTTGAAGGTCCATGACCAATGTTGTAAAGCTGAAGAGAAGGTGAATAGGGGAGTTGATCTTAACTTCAAGCAGATCTCGGGTGGTCGGGGAGACAGGCTGGCCTGAGTTTGTGGCCTGGATTACCTTAAGTTTCAAGCCTCATCTACACACTGCCAGTTAGTTGTTGACCCAAAACAGGTGGGCTGAGGGGCCCATTTCTGTGCTGTATAAGGCAGAAAGCTGACTGGGGGAAGGCTCGCAAACAAGCAAGTAAATCATGGGGTGAAAGTTTTGGGACCATTTTGTGGGAGGGAAGGTGGTGGGGGAGAGGGGTATGGGTGCACTCCAGGGCAGTGGATGCCATAACTTTCCTTGTAGAGAATTCCTGCTCTCCCTGGCCTGACAAAGCCTTCATTTACCTTGAGGAGAGCCTATTGCCTCTTCCCTTTGCAGATCAACTGCAGACCTACTTTAGCCGGCAGAAAAGTCTCACTGACTTCACTGCTCAGGCCACAGTAAAATGCAATTGGGGTTCTTTTGATGTGATAGGACCTCAATTTGCTTAAATTGGGTGGGCACCTCATCCACCTACAGGTTAAAATCGGCAATGCAGCAAGACTTGGACAATATCCAGGCTTGGGCTGAGAAGTGGCAAGTAACATTTGTGCCACACAAGTGTCAGGCAATGACCATCTCCAACAAGAGAGAATCTAACCATCTCCCCTTGACATTCAATGGCATTACCATCGCTGAATCCCCCACTATCAACATCCTAGGGGCTACCATTGACCAGAAACTAATATAAATACCATGGCTACAAGAGCAGGTCAGAGGCTAGTAAGCCTGAGGCGAGTAACTCACCTCCTGACTCCCCAAAGTCTGTCCACCATCTACAAGGCACTAGTCAGGAGTGTGATGGAATACTCTCCGCTTGCCTGGATGGGTGCAGCTCCAACAACACTCAAGAAGCTCGACACCATCCAGGACAAAGCAGCCCACTTGATTGGCACCCCATCCACAAACATTCATTCCCTCCACCACCGACGCACAGTGGCAGCAGTGTGTACCATCCACAAGATGCACTGCAGCAAAGCACCAAGGCTCCTTAGACAGCACTTTCCAAACCTGTAACCTCTACCAACTAGGAGGACAAGGGCAGCAAATCGATGGGAACACCACCACCTGCAACTTCCCCTCCAAGTTACACACCATCCTGACTTGGAACGATATTGCCATTCTTTCACTGTCACTGGGTCAAAATCCTGGAACTCCCTTCCTAACAGCACTGTGGGTGTACCTACCCCAAATAGACTGTAGTGGTTCAAGAAGGCAGCTCACCACTACCTTCTGAAAGGCAATTAGGGATGGGCAATAAATGCTGGCCTGGCCAGCGACGCCCACATCCCATGACTGAATAAAAAAAAAATGTTGGGAAGGGTTGAGTTACTAGCAGGTAAGTAGCTGCTTCATTTTATACTGCCCACACAGCTGGGGCTGACTCTTTTGATCACGCTGCTGGGAGCAGCGGTGGGTGTGCAAAATGGCAAATGGTCCCACTTGTCCTGTAATTGGCTGCGCCGTGATTACGCAGTAGGTGGCCATTTTACATTATGGAGGCGGCCATCACCCCCCAAACTATGTTGTGGAGGTGGAAATGGCGATGGTATTCACGGCATCACCTGATGTAGGACCAGTTGCTGGTGCCATCTTTAAAAGCCTGCCAGCCCTGCATTCACTGTCTCCCTGCTTTCTACAGAAGCTTACTGAAGCAACACTTCTGTGCTGTTCCAAAAAGTTAAAGCTCAGCAAGCCGCCGCACTGGCCATCCTTCTGATCATGTCAGAGGTCCGAGCAAGGTTGGCTCCAAGGTTCAGTGATGCCTCCCTGTTTATTCTCCTCCAGGTTTCAAGGAGAAGGCAGGAGGTCCTTTTCCCCAGTGACGGCAAGGAAAGGTCCTCTCACCTGACCAAGTAAGCCTGGACAGAGATTGCGGAGGAGGTGAGTATCCATGGGTCACCTGACGAAACTGGTCCAGTGTAGGAAGAAGGTCAATGACCTCTTGCGTTCAGCAAAGGTAAGTGGCATGTTCCAAAATTGCTTGTTGTGATCTGGTTGTCACTACACGGTATGCCACATGGGTGCCACTGCCATTTCAAAGACAGGGAGGTCATAACAGATTGCTGGCAGATGACTGTGAATCAAGTCTCCCTAGTTAATACCTCAGAGCAAGTTAGACCCATGACAGGTTGAGTCAGTATGTCAGACCAAAGCATTCCCAGGTGTTGATGAAGCGCCCATGTTCATACAACCATGATGTTGACGTGTGGTAATGTTCAATATCTGTATCCTACACGGGCCCGAGCAGCTGACTGAGGCTGAGACAGCTGTGGCCTCTGACAGTCGGAGGACTCTGGGTGTCAAGGCTCATGCTGAGCGCCAGGTTGATGATGAGCCTCTGGTTTTGGCAGCACAGGGCATTCTGGAGTTGCAAGGAGAAATAAGGCAACATCTGGCGGAGATGCCAGAGGCCCCAAGTGGCCTTGAGCAAATAGTGGGGGCGTACATCCATGCAATAACTGCTGCCATGTCCCAGGCATATGAGCGCATGGCTTCATCCATCGATAGGATGGTCACCCTCTTGGAAAGCCACATTCCACAGATATGCCATGACCTGCAAACCCTCGCCTTGCCCATGAGGTCCACTCAGCAGTAGCAGGGTGAGAGAGAAGGACCAGGAGGCAGGAGAATATTCCAGCTCCAAGTACTTCTCTGGTAAACAGGGAGGCTCCAAGGAGCCTCGAGAGGGAGGAGGAGAGGATGCGCTCCACATCTCGGGAATCCACTCAGGGCGATTTGAGTGTTCACATGAGCTCCTCATCCCCTCAGCCAGTGAGCCAAACTCCAGCATCTACAACACCTGACTGCACTCCTGGACCAGTGCAGGAAGCCTGCAGGCAGCTAGAGACCTCCGGGCTTCAGGCACCCAGAGGACGCCCGCCGAAGTCATCCCAAGCCAAGGGGCATCATGATCAGCAGCCTGCCTCTAGTCCAGCTCTGTCGCAGGGGACGTACCATGCAGGAGCACACACAAACGTATAAGAGACCCTGACACACATGGGTATTCACGGGTGCAATAGATATCTCATGTTGAATGTAATTAAAAATTCGTTGGTTCAAATCCTTAGCCTCCATTGATGGATAACAGCATTCCACCATGGTGTGATTGTAACTACTGCAATGCCCTCAAACGCCTTACTACATTGGCAAAGTAAGCACTGACATCATAATCATGCTTATTGGCATGTTAATTTCATTACATGAATGTTGCCACATGGGCTGAATTGGATGTTGTCATTAATGCTGGAGGGCTAGATAGTACAGATGCAGAAAATGCACAAGGGTGAGTATATTTATTGCAAGTCATGGATTTTGGAAACTCTCCATTATAAGGCTCTGCCTTGCCTCGCTTGCATGCTGCCCTCCATCACTGTGCTAGGATCTTCCAATGCTGCTTGGCCTTGTGCGCCCTCCGTGTCCTCTTTGTCAAAGGAAGTCTCATACTCCCACATGTCATCCTCTTGCAAGGCCTCCCCTTCTGTAGTGCTATGTTATGTAGAACGCAGCACACCACAACCATGTGCCCTACCCTCTGTGGGGCATACTGAAGGTCTCCACCAGATCTATCGAGGCAGTGGAACCGCATCTTCAGAATACCAATGGCCTGCTCGATGGTCACTCTGGTGGAGCAGTGGCAGGAGTTGTATCGCTCTTCTGCATCATTGCTGAGATTCCTTACAGGTAGCAAAAACCATATCCTCAATGGGTAGTCCTTATCCCTGAGAATCCACCCTTGAAGGCGAGCGGGGGAGTGAAAAAATGTGGCAGAACTGCCGAAGTATAAAGAGTCTTGGCAGCTTCCCGGGAAGCAGGCACACACTTGTAAGAAGCTTTCTGTGGTCGCATACAAGTTGTACATTAATGGAATGAAAACCCTCCCTGTTGATGAACATGAGTGGTTGGTCTGTGGGAGCTTTGATGGTCACATGCATGCAGTAGATCAAGCCTTGGACCTGTGGGAATCCAGTAATGGCCCCAAATCCACTGGCCCTCTTGACCTGACTCTCAGGGTCTGTCCTGTAGCGCATATAGTCACCAGCTTCCTGAACACAGCATTGGTCACCTCCTTGATGCAGGGCGTGCTGCATATTGAGAGACCCCACACATGTCCCTAGTGGATCCCTGGAATGATCCAGAGGTATAAAAGTTTTGGGCCACAGGCATAGGGTGACCACCAAAACCCATTGGTTGCAAATCATCACTAAGCAATGCGCAGAGGTCTGCGACAGCCTCTCCGGACAGCCGTAGTCTATTCCGGTGGTTTTGCTCAGACATCTGCAGGTATGTCTGCAAGTTCTATATACTCGGTGCTGCATCTGTGCTCTTTGTTGCATTCTCAGATGCTGCTGCTCATATCTGGGAGGCTTTTCTTGGGCTGCAGCTGCCTCTTAGACCCACCTCTGGCAGATTCGCCTCAGCACAGCACGGGTTTCCAAGAAAATAGGGTGAATCATAGCCATCGCTATCCTCCTTGGACCTTCGGCTTCCTTCAAAGGTTAAGTTTACCTATCTGAGCAAACAGATGTTGGAATTTTTGTTACAGGAATCCTACATTAGCTCCAGGGTATGGATTGTGAGTACTGAGGGAGTTCTGCACTGTCACAGGTGCTGTCTTTCGGATGAGTTGTTAAACTGAGGGCCCATCTGCCTGCTCAGGTGACTGTAAAACATCCTATGGCACTATTTCGAAGAAGAGCAGGGGAGTTATCCCTGTTGTCCTGGCCAATATTTTTCCCTCAATCAACATCACAAAAAAAAACATTATTTGGTCATTATCTCAATGCTGTTTGTATGGGTTTGCTGAGCGCAAATAGTGACTATGCTTCAAAAAGTACGTCATTGGCTGTAAATTGCTTCGAGACATCCAATGGTCGTGAAAAGCACTATATAAATACAAGTCTTTCTTTCTCTTTAATTCTGACTCCAACCTTTTGGAGCATTAAACCTTACTCTTTTTCATGGTTTGCTCATTTAATTTTTTGATAGCCCTTGATTCATTTACAACATTCTAATGTAAGCCTTGCCTCAGTGGTAGCACTTTTATCTCTAAATCAGAAGGTTGTGTGTTCAAGTCCCACAGCAGAGACTTGAGCACAGGATCTAGGCTGACACTCTACTGTGGGAGCACTGAAGGAGTGCTACACTGTTAGAGGTGCCGTCTTTCCAATGAGACATTAAACCAAGGCCCCTATCTGTTTAAGTGGATGTAAAAGATCCCATGGCACCATTTAAAGTTCTCCCTGGTGTCCTGCCCAATATTTATTCTTCAACTAACATCACCAAAAGGGATTATCTGGTCATTATCTCATTGATATTTGTGGGAACTTGCTATATCCACAAATTGATTGATCCATTTCCCTACATAACAACAGTGAATACACTTCAAAAGTATCTCATTCTAATCCTGAGACTGTGAAAGGTGCTATATAAGTGCAAATTATTTCTAATATTTATATTTCTCACTTCCTCATAGCTTTTTCTACCTTTGCTAATGCGTTCACTAAATGAGGATCCTTCCTCTTGTACCTAACAAGATTCAACCTAAACATTTTTCCCAAGGCTCTGCTTAATCACAGGTGCTGATAATGCTAGTCTCCAGTTTTCTCACTGCACATGCTACGAATACTTTGAGAGACAACTGCATTAACTCAAACATAGGAATGTAGGAACATAGGATACTATGAGAGAACATTGTGGAGTTGGAGGAGGACTCTGCTCCTCCTGGCCCCATAGGAGTGATTAACCTCACCTTTCGCTGGCAGCCATCACTTAGGCTGCAAAATGCTGCTCTGCTCATCCCAAAGCAATTTCTGCCAGGGGGCCTAAAACAAGCGTTAGTTCAGTCATTGACATATGCAAAGGGCCTAATACTTACTTTTGTCAGCTGTATTACCTTTTATTACACCCCAACATCTGATTTGCTTTAATCAAAGCTGCCGTGCATTATTGTGATTCCTTCAATTTTTTAAAATCAACCAGGACGCCCAGGTATTTTTTTGTTTTCCATGCATATTATTTTCTTTTCATTTAAGCAATAGTCCCTTCCTGGGATTTGTCAAGCGGTTTGCATTTCTCCAAGTTGAATTTCATCTTCCATCTGTCTGTCTAAATCCTATTTAATGATTCTTGTTCTAATAAATATTGATTTAATTTATCTTCATTAAAATCCATTTGGCATTCTTCAGTTCATTTTTTTATATCTGCAGAATTCATCTAGTGACTGCCTCAAGACACTTTTTTAACATTTATCATACCTTCTGCTGCCTATTACCAAGCCAAATAGATAATTTGCCAAGTTTTTGCATCTGTAAAGCACAGAGGCATCCACACATTAGTCATCATGTAGCATGAATGTTCATTCTCAGACTACCAGAGAACATTGAAGTCTTACAGAAGAAAATCATTATTTACAGCTATTATACCATCTGTTCACCAGCCATTGAAAACACAGGTGCTATTGATGTTAGGCCAGAAGGAGGCGTTTCTCATGCATGTAGATCATGCTGACAAAATTGACTCTTTGCTCATACACCACAAAATGTTTCAAAAAGCACTACTACATCTGAATGGTTCCCTGGGGCACAATGGCGAGGCCTGAGGAGCACCAGATATTGTGTTGTTGGGCGAAGCCTCTGGAGAAGACAGTACAAAGATTTTTTTCATTCGTATGTGGGCGTCGCTGGCAAGACCAGCATTTATTGCCCATTCCTAATTGCCTTTGAGAAGCTGGTGGCGAGCTGCCTTCTTGAACTGCTGCAGTCCATGTGGGGCAGGTACACCAACAGTGCTGTCAGGAATGGAGTTCCAGGATTTTGACCCAGTGACAGTGAAGGTATGGCGATATAGTTCCAAGTCAGGATGGTGTGTGGCTTGGAGGGGAACTTGCAGGTGGAAGATTGGGCCTCTGCTAGCACCACAATGGTCCTCAAATAAGTAAAAGCCAAGGAGAGGGATCAGTGACCAGGGTGGAGGGGTTGGGATGTTATCACAGGGGGGAGTGCTTGGGGGCTTTATGTTCCTCCTAGCTCCAGGCATTATGTAGGGCTGGTTTCCATGAAAGCAACCAGAGATGGGTGCTGCAGGATAAACCAATGTTGCAGTGGCAAACTCAAACAGGAGTTAGGCACTTCATGTGCATATGCAAATAGACTACCACCACCTTCTCAAGAACAATTAGGGATGAGCAATAAATGCTGGCCTAGCCAGCGACACCCACATCCCATAAACAAAAAAAAACTTACCCATGGTTGAAGCAAGTGTTAAGTACTCATTTTGACAGGCAATGCACTTCTGGCCAAAAGTATACGCATGCTTACTGCCAACCATCTTGAGGCCTCAGTTGACGTGTTATAGCTGAAAAAACAAGCGCTTACGTGGCCCACTTATTTCTGCAGTATGCATCCAGATCATTTCTTACTTTTAGATTTTCTTGTAACAAGAAAATAAAATTCTGGTTGTAAATGATCAGGACAGTAGCCTAAATTCTTTAACATCCCAAAAAAAATTTGATTCGCTCCACGTGATATCAAGAAACGACTGAAGGCACTGGATACTGCAAAGGCTATGGGCCCTGACAATATTCCAGCAATAGTACTGAAGACCTGTGCTCCAGAACATGCCGCGCACCTAGCCAAGCTGTTTCAGTACAGCTACAACACTGCCTTCTACCCTGCAATGTGGAAAATTGCCCAGGTATGTCCTGTACACAAAAAGCAGGACAAGTCCAACCTGGCCAATTACCGCCCCATCAGCCTACTCTCAATCTTCAGTAAAGTGATGGAAGGAGTCATCAACAGTGCCATCAAGCGGCACTTGCTTAGCAATAACTTGCTCAGTGACGCTCAGTTTGGGTTCTGCCAGGGCCACTCAGCTCCTGACCTCGTTACAGCCTTGGTTCAAACATGGACAAAAGAGCTGAACTCAAGAGGTGAGGTGAGAGTGACTGCCCTTGACTCAAGGCAGCATTTGACCGAGTATGGATCAAGGAGCCCTAGCTAAACTGAGGTCAATGGGAATCAGGGGGAAAACCCTCCGCTGGCTGGAGTCATACCGAGCACAAAGGAAGATGGTTGTGGTTGTTGGAGGTCAATCATCTGAGCTCCAGGACATCACTGCAGGAGTTCCTCAGGGTAGTGCCCTTGGCCCAACCATCTTCAGCTGCTTCAATGACCTTCCTTCAATCATAAGGTCAGAAGTGGGGATGTTCGCTGATGATTGCACAATGTTCAGCACCATTGTGACTCCTCAGATACTGAAGCAGTCCGTGTAGAAATGCAGCAAGACTTGGACAATATCCAGTCTTGGGCCAATAAGTGGCAAGTAACATTCACGCCACACAAATGCCAGGCATAGACCATCTCCAACAAGAGAGAATCTAACCACCTCCCCTTGACATTCAATGGTCTTACCATCGCTGAATCCCCCACGATCAACATCCTAGAGGCTACCATTGACCAGAAACTGAACTGGAGTAGCCATATAAATACTGCGGCGACAAGAGCAGGTCAGAGGCTAGGAATCCTGTGGTGAGTCACTCAACTCCTGACTCCCCAAAGCCTGTCCACCATCTACAAGGCACAAGTCAGCAGTAAGATGGAATACTCTCCACTTTCCTGGATGGGTGCAGCTCCAACAACACTCAAGAAGCTGGACACCATCCAGGACAAAGCAGCCCGCTTGATTGGCACCCCATCTACAAACGTTCACTCCCTCCACCACCGACGCATAGTGGCAGCAGCTTGTACCATCTACAAGGTGCACTGCAGCAACACACCAAGGCTCCTTAGACAGCACCTTCCAAACCCACAACCTCTACCAACTAGAAGAACAAGGGCAGAAAATGCATGGGAACACCACCACTTGCAAGTTCCCCTCCAAGTCACACGCCATCCTGACTTGGAACTATATCGCCGTTCCTTCTCTGTTGCTGGGTCAAAATCCTGGAACTCCCTTCCTAACAACACTTTGGGTGTACCTACCTCACATGGACTGCAGCGGTTCAAGAAGGCAGCTCACCACTGCCTTCTCAAGGGCAATTAGGGATGGGCAATAATTGCTCGCCTCGCCAGTGACGCCCACATCCCATGAATGAATTTAAAAAATCCAGCAGTGATGGCGCATCAGAACTGAATTAAGTTCATTCTTGGGCCTCAGCATAACAATTCAGATGAGCTGTGCTCGTCAACTAATGCAGCTGACTGGTCAGGTTTTTATCAATGTCATCCGTGCCAAGGCCCGTAGATAAAGTCTGGGAGGCAGGCAAATGTTTGGGAGAGGGGAAAGGGTGTGCCAAAAGGGTGTGCCAGCTGTTGTTTTGTGGAGTCATGAGGAGCACTCCTACTCCTTCAGACTCCATTAAAATTATGCTCTTAGAAGTTTTGAAACTTTTTTTATGCAGTCTCCAGCAATCTTTTAAAGACATCTGGTTAGGCTACCCAAGACCTGGAGTTGGCCAAACAAATTTAACAATTCGGGTCTGAAGTGGACACACAAGTCAATTTAAAAAGTGAAATGAGGCTTGCACTCATTTCAGGCAGCAGCCAGGGATGACTAATAAAAAAGCCCCAGCCAATTTAGCAGTAGCCCAAATGCCCATGCAGATCAGGCTGAATTGGCTATTGTTGCACCAGTTTTAGGCTCATAAAATGGTTTCAAAAATGTTACATTTAAATTCCTTTTCATTTTTTTGAAGACCAAAATAGTAACTGCTAACAAAGCAGCAATTGTAGGCCTAAATGCAAACCCAATCTCAGTTCCACAAAGCTGTGTTATCTGGTCAATAACTTCAATACCATCAGGAACAATCACCTCAGATCACAGCAAACACAGTTTCTGTATGTTTTACTGTTCATAGAAGCATAGAATGATATCGCACAGAAGGAGGACATTTGGCCCATTGTGCCTGTGCTGGCTCTTTGAAAAACCTATCCAATTAGGCACACTCCTCTGCTCTTTCTCAATTGCCCAGCAAATTTTTCCTGTTCAAGCATTTATCCAATTCCCTTTTGAAAGCCATTATTGAATCTACTAACACCACCCTTTTAGGTAGTGCATTCCAGATCAAAACAACTCACTACGTAAATTTTCTTTTCCTCATGTTGCCTCTGGTTCTTTTGCCAATTACCTTAACTCAGTGTCCTCTGGTTACCAATCCCTCTGCCACAAGAAACAGCTTTTCCTCATTTACTCTGTTGCGAACATCAAAGATATTCTCGTTTTCTACTTGCTATTTCTTTTTTCAGAACCTCCTGAAAGTAGAGGGAACATTTACCCGCTGCTGAAATTGTACGCCTCCTACTGTAACCACAACCTCTAAGATTGTAATTTTCTGAAACAATTCTATTCTTAAAAGGGAAAGATCACACTGTGATTCACTTAAAATACTCTACAAACTGAAGGCCTTTTTGAAGGCTATTAAATATACAAATAATCATTAACATTTTCAACACTGACTTTGATAAAGGATGAAAATCAGCAGTGGGTTAAGGCATGTATTACTACAGTAATATTGTTAATTGTAATAATAGCGCACCCTTAGCACTCAAAGAGTTACGCATAGACCCGGGGGCTAGATTTTTGTTTTGGGGTCGGGACCCTGGCATCGAGTGAACTTTCGGGTCATGACCCTGCTTTGCGTTGGCATCGGATGCCCGACACAGTTTTTGTAGGGATGACCATTTAATGGTCAGGGAATCATCCAATTAAAGAAGGTGGATGGACTCAGAAGACTTGGGGACCAATGGGATGCCCTCTAGCAATGACACATCGGCAGCCCCACCGACCTATGTGGGAGCTGCAGATGCATGTAAGAAAGAGAGAGAGAGGGAGAGCATCTCAAGATGGAGGTGCCCTCTGAAGACAAGGTAAAAAAAGTTTTTAATTTAAAAAGGCCACAGCTGCCAGGCCATCATCATGGAGGGGCATCCCCTTCACTGGACGGCCAGTGGCCACACCTGTGGCAGCAAGGGAGGGGGTTGGGGGGGTGGAATGGAGCTCTGCCCCCCCCACTCCGGTCTGCCACTGGGAGCCTGCCTCCATTGCCTGGTCATGTTTCAGCCTCAGTGGGATGCCCGCAAGCTGACGGAAAAGCTCCAGTCGGCTTCTGCTGAGTGGCCTTAATACATTATTTAATTGACCTAATAGAGTACCGCCACTTGTGCGCGGGAAGCCATCACCCACCAGCTCTGCCTCGTATTGCCCAAGTATGTCCTGTACAAAAAAAGCAGGACAAGTCCAGCCCGGCCAATTACCACCCCATCAGCCTACTCTCAATCTTCAGTAAAGTGATGGAAGATGTCATCAACAGTGCCATCAAGCAGCACTTGCTTAGCAATAACCTGCTCAGTGATGCTCAGTTTGGGTTCTGCCAGGGCCACTCAGCTCCTGACCTCATTACAGCCTTGGTTCAAACATGGACAAAAGAGCTGAACTCAAGAGGTGAGGTGAGAGTGACTGCCCTTGACATCAAGGCAGCATTTGACCGAGTATGGCATCAAGGAGCCCTAGAAAAACTGAAGTCAATGGGAATCAGGGGAATAACTCTCTGCTGGATGGAGTCATACCAAAGGACGATGGTTGTGGTTGTTGGATGTCAGGCATCTGAGCTTCAGGACATCACTGCAGGAGTTCCTTAGGGTAGTGCCCTAGGCCCAACCATCTTCAGCCGCTTCAATGACCTTCCTTCAATCATAAGGTCAGAAGTGGGGATGTTTGCTGATGATTGCACAATTTTCAGCACCATTTGCGACTCCTCAGATACTGAAGCAGTCCATGTAGAAATGCAGCAAGACCTGGACAATATCCAGGCTTGGGCTGATAAGTGGCAAGTAACATTTGTGCCACACAAGTGCCAGGCAATGACTATCTCCAACAAGAGAGAATCTAACCATCTCCCCTTGACATTCAATGGCATTCCCATCGCTGAATCCCCCACTATCAACATCCTAGGGGCTACCATTGACCAGAACCTGAACTGGAGTAGCCATATAAATACTGTGGCTACAAGAGCAGGTCAGAGGCTAGGAATCCTGTCGGTGGTGACTCATCTCCTGACTCCCCAAAGCCTGTCCACCATCTACAATGCACAAGTCAGGAGTGTGATGGAATACTCTCCACTTGCCTGGATGGGTGCAGCCCCAACAACACTCAAGAAGATCAACACCATCCAGGACAAAGCAGCCCGCTTGATTGTCACCCCATCTACAAACATTCACTCCCTCCACCACCGACGCACAGTGGCAGGAGTGTGTACTGTCTAAAAGATGCACTGCAGCAACACACCAAGGCTCCTTAGACAGCACCTTCCAAAACCCGTGACCTCTACCATCTGGAAGGACAAGGGCAGCAAATGCCTGGGAACACCACCACCTGCAACTTCCCCTCCAAGTCACACACCATCCTGACTTGGAACTATATCTTCGCTCCTTCACTGTTGCTGGGTCATAATCCTGGAACTCCCTTCCCAACAGCACTGTGGGAGTACCTACCCTACATAGACTGCAGTGGTTCAAGAAGGCAGCTCACCACCACCTTCTCAAGGGCAATTAAGGCTGGGCAATAAATGCTGCCCTAGCCAGCGATGCCCACATCCCATGAATGAATATTAAAAAAACGAAAATGGTCTGGAGGCGGGAATATGCCAGCAACTAGGCATGCTGCTCTCCGATGCCAATTTTCAGGTCTTCCTGCCTCCGGTCCCACCGGGAATCCAAAATTCAGCCCGTGGTCAGCCTCAGACACCATTCTAGGATTATTTTGAGAAGATAACTAAATGGCTAATCAGTAAATTAACTGAATCAGAGATCTTTTGTTCTGCTTTTATTTATCTTGAGACTTCAAAGATTGCATTTTTTTATGAGCGGATTGAATATGCACAAACAGGGCCTCCTGTGCTCCAACAGGTACATAATATCTGATCAGGTGGTTGGCATTCTTCCATCTAAGAAAGACGATCGACACGCAGCAAACAATCCATTTATAATATATAATATCTGATTAAAGGACACAATTTATCAGTAGACAAATTTACCAACACTTTAGTGAACTCAATGTTTTAAACTCAACAAGATATTTTGGGGCAGGGATTTAATTCCCCTAAATTCTGGCTCTTTTCTCTCTCCCTTTCTCTTTTCAGGATTTCTGCATGTGTATACTTCCTTCTTTCTCTACAATGCAAGCAACGACTCTGAAGATTCCATATTAATATCCATCTCCTAATGCGAAGATGAATGCTGTCTTTCCTAACAAAGGTTAAAAAACACTCTTACATTTAAAAACAGAAGTCACTTACAAATATCCAATTTTCTCATGATATATGCTGCTTCATTTGCATTTTGCTGGCAGTAGTGGTGAACTACAATTTTTCGAGACCTTGTCAGCTACTTATAGATTTACTGGCTCAATTTTTACTTGGTGCCTGATGGAGAATGACAAGGTTGGAAATATAAATGGGAGGGAGAATGCTACAAAGAGGCTGAATGAGCTTGCTCTCCCCAAACTGACCTGTGATGTAAAAGTATCTTTTGGCCTCCACATGCAACAAAGTACTGAAATATACTTCATTTGTTTCATGTGTTAATCATTGCTAGCTTTAGAGTTCTAGCCAAAGAGCATAGAATAGGCTCAACCGACAAACATTTTCACAGGCTACAAAGTTTAGTTAGTAAGAACTCCAATCGACTACTGAGGCAAAAAAATCATGATTTTCACTCTATGGCTGACAAGAACATTTGGAAATCCTGGGCCTCCTACTTCTCTCACGGTTTTGGAAATCACTGATCAAACACTGCAGAATATTAATAACACTGACTTCAGGATTTACTGCCTGTTTACAGCTGAGACCAAGAGCAGAATTTTCCCAGCCCATTGGAGGCAGGTTCAGGGGCGAGCAGGGTCGAAAAGTCCCGGAAATTGATGTCAGGTTAAGATACCGATGTGATCCCGCTCTCTTTTGGCTTTCCCCAGGGCTGCATTGAAAGTGAAGGCAAACTGCTGCCACTTCCCTGACTTTTAATATGTGCAGATGCAATTGGTCTGAACCAGGGTTTTTTTCCCTCTCTTAAGCACTATATTGTAATAGTGTAATTGCAAGGGGAAAAAAGAGGCAGAAAAGCATATGCAAAGAACATGGAAATAAGAATGATGGAAAATACAAATCTTCAACTCTCTGAAGAATTTTTCAGGTAGGCTTACCGAGTTTCCTCCTTCTCTAATATAAAAGCAAAATACTGCAGATGCTGGAAATCTGAAATAAAAACCAGAAATGCTGGAAATACTCAGCAGGTCTGGCAGCATCTGTGGAGACAGAAGCAGAGTGTCAGGTCAGTGACCTTTCATCAGAACTGACAAATATGAGAAATATAACAGGTTTGAAGCAAGTAAAGCGGGGGTGGGCAAGAAAAAACAAAAGAGAAGGTGTTGATAGGACAAGGTCACAGAGAATAACTGACCAGAAGAACATGGAGCAAAGGTATATTAATGGTGTGCTGAAAGACAAAGCGTTAGTACAGAGAGGGTGTTAATTGACAGAAAAATTAACAGCCCTGGCCCCAAGCAAAAACATGAAAAAAAAGTGGGTAGGCATATTAGAAACAAACTAAACAAACTAAAATAAACTAATAAAAAAGAAAATATAACTAAAAATAAAAAGGGGGGCCCATCATGCTCTGAAATTATTGAACTCAATGTTCAGTCTGGCAGGCCGTAGTGTGCCTAATCGGTAAATGAGGTGCTGTTCCTGGAGCTTGCATTGATGTTCACTGGAACACTGCAACAATCCCCAGGACAGAGATGTGAGCATGAGAGCAGGAGGGTGTGTTGAAATGGCCAGCAACTGGAAGCTCGAGGTCATGCTTTCGAACTGAGTGGAGGTTTTCCGCAAAGCAGTCACCCAATCTGCATTTGGTCTCCCCAATGTAGAGGAGACCACATCGTGAGCAGCGAATACAGTATACTAAATTGAAAGAAGTACAAGTAGCGATTGCTGCTTCACCTGAAAGACGTTTTTGGGGCCTTGGATAGTGAGGAGATAAATGGGCAGGTATTACACCTCCTTCGATTACAGGGGAAGGTGCTGTGGGAAGGGGACAAAGTGGTGGGGGTAATGGAGGAGTGGACCAGGGTGTCGCGGAGGGAACAATCCCTTCGGAATGCTGACAGGGGAGGAGAGGGGAAGATGCATTTGGTAGTGGCATCACACTGGATGTGGCAGAAATGGCAGAGGATGAACCTTTGGATGTGGAGGCTGGTGGGGTGGAAAGTGAGGACAAGGGGAACCCTGTCACAGTTCTGGGAGGGAGGGGAAGGGGTGAGGGTAGAGGTGCAGGAAATGGGCCGGACATGGTTGCGGGCCCTGTCAACCACAGTGGGGGGGAATCCTTGGTTGAGGAAAAAGGAAGACATATCAGTGCTGTTGTGGAAGGTTGCATCATCAGAGCAGATGCGTCGGGGATGGAGAAAATTGGGGGAATGGAATTGGGTCCTTACAGGAGGCAGGATGTGAAGAAGTGTAGTTGAGGTAGCTGGGAGTTGGTGGGCTTATGATGAATATTAGTAGACAGCCTATCCCCAGGGATGTCAAGGAAGGGAAGGGAAGTGTTGGAAATGGACCATGTAAAGGTGAAAGAAGGGTGGAAATTAGAAGCAAAGTTGATAAAGTTTTCTAGTTCCAGGCGGGAGCAGGAAACGGCACCGATACAGTCATTAATGTACCGGAAAAAGAGTTGGGGGAGGGGGCCTGAGTAGGACTGGAACAAGGAATTTACGACATATCCCACAAAAAGGCAGGCATAACTAGGACCCATGTGGGTACCCAAGACAACACCTTTTACTTGAAGGAAGGGAGTGGAGTTGAAGGAGAAGTTGTTCAATGTGAGAACAAGTTCAGCAATGCGGAGGAGGTTAGTGGTGGATGGGGACTGGTTGGGCCTCTGTTCAAGGAAGAAGCGGAGAGCCCTCAAACCGTCCTGGTTGGGGATGGAGGTGTAGAGATATTGGACGTCCATAGTGAAGAGGAGGCGGTTAGGGCCGGGAAACTGGAAATTGTCAAAATGACGTAGGGCGTCAGAAGAGTCACAGATATAGGTGGGAAGAGACTGGACCAGGTGAGAAAAGATAGAGTCAAGATAGGAAAAAATAAGTTCAGTGGGGCAGGAATAGGCTGAAACAATGGGACAGTCCTGTTTGTGGATTTTGGGAAGGAGGTAGATGCGGGCTGTCTGGTGTTGTGGGACGATGTGGTTGGAAGCTGTAGGGGGAAGATCTCCAGAGGAGATGAGGTCAGTGACAGTCCTGTGGACAGTAGCTTAATATTCGGTGGTGGGGTCATGGTCCAGGGGGAAGTAGGTAGAAGTGTCGAAGCAGTAGTGCATCCTTACCCATGTAAATTGTGCTTGAGTGACTTTCCCACCATTTCACAGCTTTTGTTTGCAGATGAAGAAGTTCTCTTTACAATTGGATTGGATCCTGCCATTGAATTGACTGACTTTACCTATAATAATTGAGGACTGTAATGTGATGAGTGATAGGCTTTTAGCAGTGCAAGAGCAGTTTGCACATTAAAATTTCTAGTAAAATGAAGCAAAAAGGAGAGATACAGTCCCCATTTCTGCATGCTATTACAAATATCATTGGCATCAGCAATTGCGCAGTAACTGTTACTTGACTATTCCAATACTCTCCTGGCCAGCCTCCTATCTTCCATCCTCTGTAAATTTTGAGCTCATCCTGTTGTGTTTTTGCCTTCTCCAGCAATAAGATAACAATCTTGAGTTGGGTGGTGATTAAATAGTGGGTTCGTCATTATTAATTAAGAGGTTTTATAAGAGAGCTCTATAATATGCATGACTAGGTGACTAACGCAACGCCAACTGAATTATCACATGTTGGTTGATGTCACTTCCTGTGATAATCAAATGGTTAAAGTGAGATCACAACATCTCCCTTTCCCAAAATGGAAATACACGAAAGGTAAATTATAGACATGATGAAAGAGAACAGTTTTGAACAATATTTACATGTGCACTGGCTCTCATGTCCTTTAGTAAAGCATCCCTAAAACATTCAGCTGGTCTACTGACATGAACTGATCTTGTCATTGTGTAGCTTGTTTGAGAATTATGCAGTCATAGAGTGATACAGCACCGAAACAGGCCCTTCGGCCCACTGAGTCCACGCTGACCATCAACTACCCACTTATACTAATCCTAATTTCCCTCTCACATCCCGACCTTCCCTCAATTCTCCTACCACCTACCTTACTAGGGGCAATTTTTTTTTACAATGGCCAATTTACCTATCAACCCACAAGTCTTTGGCATGTGGGAGGAAACTGGAGCACCTGGAGGAAGCCCACACAGACACAGGGAGAACTTGCAAACTCCGCACAGGCAGTACCCAGAACTGAACCTGAGTCGCTGGAGCTGTGAGGCTGCGGTGCTAGCCACTGCGCCACCCTCGTCAACTTTTTCATCTTGACTTATATATGTGTTCTGGCAGTCATCCTGTGCTTGAGAAGTATACTTGCCACTTTTCTTTACTAGGTTTTGTGGATTGGAATGTGTTCTTGAAGCAATAGAGTTGTCAGGCATTCAACGGGAGAAATCGCTTTTTCTGATATCTCGCTCAAGATTCTTGTGCTTGCTGACACCATTGCTGTTGTTAGCTCCCTCAGCTGTCATCTGTTTCTCCTTAGTACTGCTCTGTCAGGGGTGATAACTTCATATGACCTTGGTTTGTTGCAGACTTTGGACACCTCCATGGGAAACCACATTTTCTCCTGCGAATGGATCACTCTGACCTTCTGACCAAACTGTAACGGTGGTGTTTGTCATGCACATCTTTCATCCTTTCTTTTGTTAACAGTTTGCCCTGTATTGATGAAGATTTCATGAAATGATGACTTGCAAGAGTCATCTTGATCTGCCTTCCAATATAATTTCCACCGGTGATGGTAATCCTGTGCCGATTGGTGTTGCCCTTAATGTGTAGCATAGCTACATGCAGATCTTGTTCAACTTCTTGACACTTCAAAGTCAATGACCTAACCATACATACCATCCTTTGCAAATCCTGGATGGACTCAACGGGGTCACATCCATTTTGGTACTGTGCCTTTGGCACATTGCTAATCTCATAGACTGTCACAATTCGAAGCTCACTACATGCTGGTAGCCCTGCAACTGCTGGACCATTACAGTCAACAACGTAGAATGTTTCTGTGACCATGAAGAGTTTCCATACCTCCATTCCAGCTTTAGTGTTTCCATACATTAAATCGGAATACTTTTGCACACATTGGCGCATTGAGTCTTGCATTTGTAGATTGCATCATGGCTTCCCATCTTGCCAGGTACATGTCCTTCAGTATTCTCAGTGGCAAAATATTTGCACTTGTCCTGTATTGACCTGGAGTTGCAGTTTGCGCTTCTCTGGGCATATGATGTCAATGGTGGTGAATGCTTCCTGTGGAGTAACTGCACCCATCTGGTGTGCATTTGTTACTGTCTGAAAAGCTTGCTCACTATCAGTGCTCTCTTTGTTACTCATGTCCTTGTCTATCTCATGGACATGTCTGCATTTCGATTGGCCTCTGGTGAATGTATCCCTGTTTGTCTCACAAGGTGGTGTTTCTTTATTGTCAGGTCATGGTCTGCCGTGATTTCTGGCCAATTTTCCAGTAACAGACCTCCTGCACAGCCTTGCCTAGAGCCCTTTCTTGCTACACACCTTGCAGTTATCCATGTGGAAGGCTAAAACCTGAAAAAAATCAAAGAACTTCACATCCAGTTCTGCGGCCGACCATTCATCCATGACCCAGTGCAAAATACCTTGGCATCACCTTCGATCGTACATTGACCTACCGGCAAAACCTCCAGAACACTGGAGGCAAGGTCAAGACAAGAGTAAATCTAATAAGTAAACGGACGGGTACCACCTGGGGCAGCAGAGCCAACACACTATGCATTGTTTCACTCACCCTGGTCTACCCAACAGCAGACTACTGCTGCTGAACCTGGCTCACGAGCCGCCACACAAATATGGTAGATATCCATTTCCGGGAAATCATGAAGATTATTTCTGGAGCATTGAGACCAACACAGCTCGAGTGGCTTCCTGTTCGAGCACGCATTGAACCTCCTGATGTCTGCAGGGAAAACATTCACTTCTAGAACCCCACCAGCTGACAGATCACAAAGCAATCCCATTGATACAGGACCTCAAAAAGCTTCCTTGCACTCGCCTGAAATCTCGTAGCCCATACTGGAACACACTCCAGACTCTACAAATCAACGACAGCCCCACCTCTCGATGGTACATCTCCTACCTGACTGCTAACATTACCAACCACAACCTGGTAACTGACCCGAGTGGTGAAGTCCCAGGTGTCAACCTCCCATGGAAAATCTGGACAACCATCAATCGCTTGAGGATGGGCCAGGGAAGATGTGGCCACTTGCTCCACAAGTGGAAAATGGGGACCAGCTCAAATTGTGACTGTGGCCATCCAAGTCAGACCATCACCCACATCTTGAACTCTTGCCCTGAGAGATCCATTCCTGGTGGTATTACAACCATTCACACTGCATCAACTGAAGCAGTTGAATGGATTGTTAACCTCAACATCAACCTATAACTGCATCAGATCGTACTTGCCACATATCTTACCTTGCTGAAGTGATCTGGTTACCTCGCCTATGGTTGTTGTTCAAAATGCTCCAATGCACTGCCTGCTTGGGGCAATAGGCTCAAATTTCCTACCTTCTCTCAGGAGACTTTCAATGTCATATCCTTTTTCTTTGTCTAATAGATCTTTCTGAAAAGCTTCTATCGGGGGAGATGCAATGACCAATTCCATAATCCTTTCGAATAACTCCACATCCGAGAAATCTCAGACTTTTCCTTTCTCACGGCATCTGCTTACGAATTGATTGATGGTCTCCTTGGACTGCTGTCTGGACGCCATGGATTCTAAACTAATCTTGACCTTCAGCTGGTGCAGTTCAGAGTCTCGCTGGGTCCTTCTGGTCCACTTCAGATAGTCCCGAGGTGTTGATATGATGCAGCCCTTCATTGCCAATCATGATTTTTATTTTGATTGATTGCTTGTCCAGCTCAGTGACAGCAAGATCCAAGAAATACAACTCCATGTGTTGCTTGAAGAGTTGAGGAGATCTTGGGCTTTCCAATTCATTGACAGATATTCGGTAGTCATAGTGCCAAATTTCTTATCTGTAAGAATCCTTAGTTGAAGCTTTTCCCTCTAAATGACTCCCTCTGCTTTTTTTTTTTGAGGCTTTCCCAGAAGGTGAAAAACAAATTGCAGGTCTGCTGTGTCTACAATGTCAGACTTCAGCCACACCTGTGCTCAGTGCCTGCAGTGTGGGCTTTCAGCCCATGATCGGGGAGACTCCGCCCACAAAGCAATTATGGTGGGAAAAAACACTGCACATAATGGCGGTGCTGCCCTGCAAACTTGACGTGAACCGACTCTGCTCACTTTTCCTGAGCCTGATTCTTGCCTTTTCTCGACGGCCCCTGTCAAAATAACAACTACCTATCGTGTGCTCACACACACGAGCACTGAATTCAACAAATGGTTGTCAAACCTGACAGTGTCATGCCATTGTCACTATCTCCAATGATGCAACACTTTGTCCTGTCTTCAATGGACCTCAACAGGAGAAATTGAAGTCCACTGAAGACAGGACAACGTGATGTTCCTGCTGATACCATTGCTGAGCCTCTCTGCGGTACTGCTACTTCAATGCATTCTGCTACCTCCATGCTGTGATCTTCAAATGCACCTCGACTCTACTAGGTTGTGAATGGTGTGCTCAATACTTCAAAAGCTTCAGAAACCACAAGCTCTCACCATATTGTGTTATTGCCTTCTTCAACGATAAGGTACAAAATAATCTTGAGTTGAGTGGTGATCAAGTGGAGGTTCTTTATTGTTAAGTAACAGGTTTACAAGAGCAATATAATACACGTAAGACTGGGTGACTAACATAACCCCAACTGAACTATCCAATGTTGGTTGATGTCAATTCATCTGATGATTCGTGAAGTACTCGGACTGTTAAAGTGATATCACAATAATCCAGAACTCTGCTACCCACATCCTAACTCCATCAAGTCCTGTTCACATATATGCCTGTGCTCCTGGACCTACATTGTCCAGGTCAGGCAATGCCTTGATTTTAATATTCGTGTCCTGGCATTCAAATTCCTCCATAGCTTTGCCACTCCCCATCTTTGTAATCTATTTCAGTCAATTTTCATTGTTTCACCACTGGCAAATGTGTTTTCAGCTGCCTAGGCCCCAAGTAATTTCCTCCCTAAAACCTCTCTCTCCTCCTTTAAGTATCTCTATAGAACCTACCACTTTGACCAAGCTTTTGGTCCTGTCCTCACTTGTCCTAATACCTCTTTTAGAGCTCGCCTTCAAATTTTGTTTGATAATGCTCCTGTGTAGCATCCTGGGATGTTTTTACTACATTAAATATGCTATCTAAATGCAAAATGTTGTTGTTGCACCAACAAAGCAGGTTAGATAAAAGAAGCAGATGTGGTCAGTTACAGCAAATCGTAATTACTGAATGTTCTACAAACACAGAATGTGTTGCAATTAGGAATAGTTACTAAAATACTGAGAAATTTGAATCGAATGAACCAACAAAAGGTTTGAGAGTTGAGCCCTTTGATTCAGAAATTGTAGACAGTAAAATGTCAAGCAGTCAGATCAATTTTTCTCATTAACAGCATGATCTGGTTTTGATCTGTACATTGGCTTGTTTCTATATAATGCTGAGACACGAGATTTCAAAAGGTTGATCGATGAGAATGATGCAGAGCATTACTGTACTAACACACAGCGTCGCATCATGATGGGGCCCAGATCTGCAATAGTAATTCTAAAATTGAGCTGTTGGAGAAGACACTGAACAAATGTCAGGTTCTACCCATAGGAATGGGGAGATGGGAATTAAGCGTTGGGATCATATCAAATTAGAATTCTCTAGCTCAGCTCATGCACTTCAGTAATGAACAGGATGCGTCAACGCGAGAGCACCTCATTGTACGGGTCAAGTAGGTGCAATGAGGTGAATCTCGGATGTCCACCTGCCCATGATACTGTGTACCAGTCATCACGACTATGCTGGCTTATCAGTCTGAGGAATGGCAACTCCTGGCTAAGGGAATGCCCCGAGAATCATCTGACTTGTAAAGGGGGGATGGAACTTCTGCCTCTTAAAAGGGAACAAGAAAACATTTTGCAACAGCAGAGATCCAGAGAAACTTTGAACATGGTAAATAGTAATAAATACCTACAGAGTGGTCAGGATGACAAAATGCCTGGGACCTTTGATAACTGTGCATGTTCCAGAAAGCTGGGAAAGCAAGACCTCCCCTCACTTTTGCAGAAGAAGCAGAGCTTTTGTTCTGGGCCATTTCAGGATTGAGTGCACAGAGGTCTAGCTCCACCTCAACACAGATACAACACAGGACTACATGCATGCTAAGCAGTGGAAGCAGAATGCGATAGACAAAGCTAAACGATCCCACCACCAACAGATCAGATCAAAGCTCTGCAGTCCCGCCAAATGCAGTCGTGAATGGTGGTGGACAATTAAACAACTAACGGGAGGAGGAGATTCCACAAATATGCCCATCCTCAATGATGGTGTAGCCAAGCGGGTCAGTGCAAAAGACAAAGCTGAAGCGTTTGTAACCATCTTCAGCCAGAAGTGCCAAGTGAATGATCCCTCTCGGCCTCCTCCTGAAGTCCCCAGCATCACAGATGCCAGTCTTCAGCCAATTCAATTCACTCCATGTGATATCAAGCAACGGTTAAAGACATGGGATACAGCAAAGACTCTGGGCTCTGACAACATCCCAGCTGTAGTACTGAAGACTTGTCCTCCAGGACTAGCAACGCTCTTAACCAAGCTGTTCCAGTACGGCTACAACACTGGCATCTTCCCGACAATGTGGAAAATTGCCCAGGTGTGTCCAATCTGGCCAATTATTGCCCCATCAGTCTACTCTGAATCATCAAAGTAATGGAAGGTGTTGTTGACAGTGCAATCTGGCAGCACTTACTCAGCAATAACCTGCTCACCGATGTTCAGTTTGGGTTCCTCCAGGGCACTCGGCTCCAGACCTCATTACAGCCTTGGTCCAAACACAGACAAAAGAGCTGAATTCCAGAGGCGAAGTGAGAGTAATTGTCCTTGGCATCAAGACAGCATTTGACCAAATGTGGCATCAAGGAGCCAGAGTAAAATTGAAGTCAATGGGAATGAGGTGGAAAACTCTCCACTGATTGGAGTCATACATAACACAAAGGAAGATGGTTGTGGTTGTTGGAGGCCAATCATCTCATCCCCAGGACATTGCTGCAGGAGTTCCTCAGGGTAGTGTTCTAGGCCCAGCCATCTTCAACTGCTTCATTAATGACCTTCCCTCCATCATAAAGGTCAGAACTGGGGATGTTTGCTGAAGATTGCATAGTTTTTAGTACCATTCACAACTCCTGAATATCGGTGAGCAGGTCATTGGTGTGTTGGTGCCACTTGATAGCACTGTTAACAACACCTTCCATCACTTTGATTATTGAATGTAGGCTGATGGGGTGTTAATTGGTCAGATTGGATTTGTCCAGATTTTTATTCACTCCCTCCACCACCAGTGCACCGTGGCTGTAGTGTCTAGCATCTGCAAGATGCACTGCAGCAAGTCACCAAGACTTCTTCAACAGCACCTTCCAAACCTATGACCTCTACTACCTTAAACGACAAGGGCAGCAAATGTAAGGCAACACCATCACCTGCAATTTCCCCTTCAAATCACACAGCCACCAGACTTGGAACTATATCACCGTTCTTTTATTGTTGCTGGGTCAAAATCCTGGAACTCACTTCCTAACAGCACTGTTGGTGAGCCTACACCCCAAGGACTGCAGCTATTCAAGCAGATGGCTCACCCTGACCTTCTCGAGGGCAATTAGGGATGGGCATTAAATGCTGGCCCAGTCAGCCACGCCCACAGCCATCCCATGAACAATAATTTTTTTAAATATCCCAAGAGGCTCTCACTAACAGACAGTAACCAGCCATCTCACATACTCCTGTTATTGTAAGACATGTAAGTGCCAGGTTAGATTGGACATTAGTCACACACTGTTAGAAAAGGGAAATAGAGAAATGCTAAACATTCATTAGACAAAAGTATTGCAATTATGGTAATAAATTGGTTGCACTGCAGCTGTACTGTTTCCAGAGAGTATTCTTGTTATGAGATTGGATAATGTATCAGTAGGTGACAGAAATTAGATCTTTGGCAGTTGAGAGCACGGTGAAAATTAACAGAGTATACTAATCCAGTGGGTACTCAGCAGTAGGTCTCCTCAATGAGAACCTAATACATGGCCCTAGCAGCTAAGATGTTTTCGTAACTGCATCTTCAGTTTCTTCCTGCTTAACTGGGATGTCTCCTTGATGCTGTTCATTGCTTTCATGCTCCATGCTGATGCCTCATTGGAAGGCAAATTTGGGAAACATGCAGAAAACTGTGATGATGTACAAAATTTTTATTGGACTATATTGCACAATACCCTCAACTCAGTCTAGATATCTGGTGGATATTTGTACATTGTTGTACAAAGCTCTGCCATAACCAAGGGCTGCAGAGCCTAGCCCTGGGAGAAACATTCGACTTTGGCAGGGGCACAAAATGGGTGATAACAGATTGGTCATGTGTTATACCCCTCAATGAACTGTCCTTTCTATTCAAGACATTGAAGTGGAAAATTGAGCAGGACTTTTTAAACAGGCAACCAATCTATAGCCACACGATTCTGCATCTCTGACAAAGTTGAATTTTACCCTCCAAGTCTCTTTGGAGCCAATTTTGCTTTTTAAAAAAAAAATTACTGGGGTATGGTGGATTGCCTTAAAATAATAGCATTGTGACTGCTACCTAAGAAATAAGACTTTACCTATATGAACTTATGCAGGTGGCTAGACAGGTTTAGTTTTAGTTTTAGAGATACGGCACTGAAACAGGCCCTTCGGCCCACCGAGTCTATGCCGACCATCAGTGTACACTGATGGAGTGCTAGCCTTTCCAGTTGCATGTTGTGATCTTCTGATGCATTCTGATCAGCCTTGCATCATTCAATTTCTTTGCTCCATCTTCCTACAAATAACATAAGTAAAAGAGGGATTGCCAGGGGAACAGCCAATTTCTCAAACAGAAAATGTCTACACAAGACCTCAAATGCAAAGTTCAGTTATAAGTGGGCGGATTGTGTTCTACCTAGTTGCACCAAGCTCAAACATTGCTCAGGAAATGTTGAGCAAGAGAAGCAGGAATGCTCATCCTCAAGACTGAGGCCCAATGCCAGCCCATTCGAGGCCCTTCTCCTCACAGGGCCACTTTGTAGACCCCAGCACCCCTAGCCCCAACCTGCCAGTCAGCTAAGTATTAAGACCAGATAATACCCTATGCTTCCAAAACCAGTGAGCTGCAGCGTGGCACCTATTTGACACCCACAGTTCTCCCGTGGCATTAAGTGAGGCCCGATTTGGTTCAGGCTTCATGCTAGCATGAGCTGGAAGGCAGAGCAGTTGCCCCACAATCATGCCAGTTTCAAGTAGATCAAATTAGTGGTCTATTAACCTATTTGTTTTCTCTGCAGAACATTTTCCATCACTGTTAAAATGCCTTATAATGTCCCAGTAAGTTTTTTTATATCCAAACTGCTTCCTCATGACACCATAAAGCAGTTTTATCACTTTATAATGTTTGGCTACTACATTATTGAGCCACGTTCTGCAAAGAAATTATATTTGAAACTTCACAGAAGACTTTCGGTGCAAAGTTAATGCTCCAGTCAAGGGCCTGGATTTTGCTCTTGCCAATAGCTTGCAAGAGTTACTTCTAGCGACTAGTTTTCCCTCTGTTCAATAATTTCATTAAAAAGTAAATGTAAGAATTAAACAGAAAACTATGAGAGCATTTTACGTATGCATAAAATGCCTTATACTCACATCTACTTTTGCTAAGTATGGAGGAAAATATATCCCTAGATTTTTGGGCATATTTTACCTGTAGATACTTTAGGAAATTTAATCCACTGAATAGTCCCATGACAATAAAGAAACGAGGCGAGACACCCACACACTTATTAGTATCTCTCAGTAATCACTAGTTACTCTGTTTTATGTGTTACAACTGCTGGTTAAAAGACACTCCGGGTCTAGGTATTTTGAGTGGATTTTCTCACAACTGCTTGCATCAGGCAGAAGGTGGCCAGAGAGAGTCCACTGTCTACTCAATGGAAGCAGCCAAGGCCAGACCAATTTTCATGGTCGGGTCTCACTACCATTCCATCAGCGAGCTGCTCATGCATTGGAGACAGCCAAAATCTAGAGGCCCCATCGTGAAACCCAGTTAGTTCTGATAAGTTAAGTGGGGGGGAATGGGGAGAGGTCACTCAGTGAGAAGGCCACAGTGGAGTGATTTTTGTGGGGCCAACTGTGTATTAATGCTCCTCCTAGTCCCACAGGAATCATTGACAAACCTGCCTTCCCCTTTTATGGGTGGCCCTTTAAAGACCACTTGTCAGGCTGCACAATTCCAAGTACCAATGGATAGAATGAGCATGGTGCACGCTCTTCCCATTGGTGCTTCAACATTATATAGGCTCCTATTAACATCACAGGATCCTGATTTTCTTGTGCGAATGAGGCTTCTGGCAGGTGTCTGGGCCACCAATTTCAAAACCCCAGTCAAATTCATGGATGCCCAGATGTCAATGGAAAAAGGATGGTTAAGTATTGTGCTGTTATTTTAAACAGAGCTACCGGCCTGTTATCACTTGCCGGAGGGGATGAAAATCAGTTTAACTAACATCATAAAGTTCTGTTCCAGTAAAACCGCTGCCCATAAAGCCCAATATATTCGTATGTTCCAAAGGCTGAAATTAGGCACAGTTCTACACAAAATACCTACTCATGGACTGTCTCTAACCAGGAATTCTAAAGCTTAAAACAGTGTTAAATGATGGCTAACACTCATTAGTAATTGTATAAATGTCTTCTATAATAATTGCTGTGATTATAATGCAGTAGGGTACATTTGTCCTTTAAATGTTCAATTATGGTGATTATCAATAGAATTTAGCACTAGGGGTAGCTGGCTACCACAGGTGCCTAGAGTAAAATTCAAGCCCAAGTCATCACAATCATCTCCACTGAAGAAAAAAATCTGATCAAAGAATATTTTGGGTAAATGAACAAATTAGCAAACCACATATTATCCTCAGCCAGTGTTCACCCCTATTAATTGAATGATTCCTGATGTTTGCACCTATTCAGTAAAATCTTTTGTGCCTAAATTACATATCTATCATGTTTTACAACCCAAATTATACACAATTACCTTCTGTTATTTCCAATAATTCCTAGTTACAGTAAATTTAAGATTTAACAGCTTAAAATTCTAAATGTAAGATAATTCCAGATATTGCACACAAAAAATTCAATTTTAAGCTCCTTGTAAATGACTAAAAGTTAACATTCAGCAGTAGTTAGCTGTGTTAGAAACAAACACATGCAATCAAATCTGCACTGAATGTTCTGCTAGATTACCACTTTTAAGATTGTAAATATTCTTCCTCACAAACATTGTGTTTGATATCAAATACAACTTGGAAAACACTTACATTTTTGCATGTAACTGCAGTACGGAAAAAATAATATAAGGATTACACAAGGTCAACACAGTAGCACATCTGAGATCTCAGCAGTTGATAAATATTCACTGCAACTTCAACACTCACATGAACAGGAACACTGATTTATAACTATGTCCGGGTGCATGTCATTTTCAAAAGTCCATGATTCAAAAGTCAATCAAAAATCACTTGCGAGGAGTTTAAAGGATGAGCTACATTGGGTTACTTCATAATAACTAGCAGCTGGCCACTAATAATTATAGATAGTCCAAGACTCAGGTGAAGGTCACCTCAGTTTGAGGTTCGAAGCTGGTGTACCAGTGAGCAAATAAGATAAAGCTTGTATGCCAATATGTTAACCCTATCAGTGCTGTATTTCTTTTCACCTTTGAAAAATAAAGTGCTAGATTTTCCATCATCTTTTAACTTTATCACATACTTACCTTCATTTTAATTATTAGGAAATAATATCCACAGAATAAAGACATTTTCCTGTTGACACTATGGGCTACCTCCAGCATAATCGGATGAGATTAAATGGAACCATGATTTCCCTTTATTGGTGAAACAACATTATCAAGTAAACTATTGCCAACGTGCAGCACGGCACATTTTTCTCAAAGGGAAAATCTCTCTCCCCCTTTCTCCAAGTTTCACTGAGTTTGTGACCTGGATGTCCTACATATTCCATTCTGCCAGAATTATTGTTCAAATGGCAGATGACAGATTACCACTGTGAGGCAAATAAAATATTCACAACTGGAAATACCTGTGGCAGGAAAGATTTGAATTTGCAGTGAGCAGAATATCCGGTCCAACATACAGAATTAGAAATAGAAGAAAGATACTCAACATTAACTCAGTCAATGGGATGAGACAACGTGAACTGTGAAAGCAGGCATTATCTGTACCATCGCTGATCACACAACATTACAAGGGCAGCACAAGGTAATTACGTTTCAGTGCATTACCAGATTACTCACTACCTTTGCACATAGAGTCCTGTCACTTGATCTACATTAGGTCAAAACAGAGTGACAGAATGACACGAGTAATTGGACATACTAATAGCTGGACTCACTATACCATCAGTTACATGTATGGGGCAAAATGTAGAAATTAAATGAACAGCAGAGATTTGCAGCTACAGAACTGGAAATACAGCCAAAATGCTTTATAAAAAGTAACATATACCTGGTGTTAAGTTGGCATGGCAGGTTTTGTGCCCACCTGATTTCCCTGCCAGCGACCGAGGTGAATTTTCTGGGGTCAGTCTCATTAGCAGTTGTTCATATCAGATAATCCACCTCAGGGTTGTGGTGGCGGGGGTGGGGACTGGGGGGGTGCGGCGGGAGGGGTGGTGGTGGATGAGTGGAGGGGAAGGGGAAATGGCCAGAGCAGCCCTGCAGTAGTGTTGATGGGCCAGCTGCCTCTGGGACTACATTTCTAGAAGGGACCTGTATTTGAAGAAATAATTTTTCATACTGCATGGAGTTATATAACCAATAGCCATGTGGGAACATGATGTAGTGGTAATAGTGGAAACATGGCTTAAAAATGTTGGGGACTGGGCAGTTAATATTCATGGATAGAAAATGTTCAGAAAAGATAGGAAAGGGAAAAGGGAGTTGGGGTGGAGTACTGATTAGGGAAGACATCGTAGTGTTGCAAAGAGAATGTTCTTGACGGGGCAAGGTCAGAATCCATTTGGTTAGACTTGAGAAGCAAAAAGTGTATGATACACTACTAGGGGTATTCTACAGGCCTCCAAATAGTGAGAGAGATATAGAGGACAAAATCTGCAAGGAAATGATTGAAATAGAAAAAATACGAAAAATTATGGCACAGAAAGAGGCCATTCAGCCCATTGTGTCTGCCTGGCTGAAAAAACTTGTCGTCCATTCTAATCCTACCTTCCAGCACCTGGTCCATAGCATTGCAGGTTACTCACTACTTTTGCACATAGAGTTCCGGACCTTGATCTACATTAGGTCAAAACGGAATGAAAGGATGACACGAGTATTGGACATATGAATACCGGATTCACAAATGTGCTAGAACAATAGAGTGGTGATATTGGGCGACTTTAATTACCCAAATATCGATTGGGATAATGTTAGAGTAAAGGGAAAGGACAGGAAGAAATTTCTAAAATGTGTTCAGGAGAACTTCCTATGTTCTTGGTCCAACTAGGAAGGAGGCATTGCTGGAACTGGTGCTGGGGAATGAGTTGGGCCGAGTGGACCATGTGTTTGTGGGAGAACACTTGGGTAAGAGTGATTTTTGTATCATAAGGTTAAGTTAGTAATGGAGAACTGCAAAGAACAATCTAAAGTAAAGTAAATTGGAAGAGGGCTATCTTCAATGGGATGAAAGAGGATCTAGCCAGGGTAAAATGGAATCAAAGATTGACAGGAAGAACTGTAAAGGAACAAAGGGTGGTCTTTAAGGAAGAGATGTTTCAGGTACAGGCTAAGCACATTCCAACAAGAGGAAAAGGCAGGGGAACCAAAGCTGGGGCTACTTGGATGATGAGGGAGCTACAGAATATGATGAAACAAAAAAGAGGGTGTATGATGCATGTCAGGTGAATTCTTCAAGCGAGAACCAGGACAAATACAATCGGTTGAGAGGGGAAGTGAAGAGAAAAATTAATTATTGCAAAGAGAGAAGAGGAGAATAGAATGGCAGTTAACATAAACGGTATCCCAGAAATCTTCTACCAGCATGTAAATAGTAAACAGGTAGTAAGAGGTGGGGTGGGGCTATAAGGGACAGACAAGCTGATATATGCTTAGAGGCATGGGCAAGGCTAGAATACTTAATGAGTACTTTGGTTCGGGGTTCACTAAGGAAGAGGATGCTAACAAAATATCAGTAGAAGCGGAAATGGTAGAGGTTATGAATGGGGTGAAAATTGATAGGCAGGATGTACTGGAAAGGTGCAGAGTGGATACGTCACAATAACACAAAACATAGGAGCAGAAGTAGACCATATGGTCCATCGAGCCCACTCTGCCATTCAATACGATCATGGCTGATCTTGGGCTTCAATTCCACTTTCCTGCCCACTCCCCATATCCCTTGATTCACTGCGAGACCAAAAATCTATCTATCACAAGGTCCGGATGGCATGCATCCCAGGTTACTAAAGGAAGTGGGAATGGAGATGGCAGAAGGGATTGCCATACTCTTCCAATCTTCCCATCTTCCCTAGATACAGGGGTGGTGCCAGGAGATTGGAATGTGGCAAATCTAACACTCTTGTTCAAGAAAGGGTGTAAGAATATCCCTAGTAACTATTGCCCGGTTAGTTTAACATCAGTGCTGGGTAAGGTAAAAGGGAAAAAATGAACAGGCACTTGGAAAGGTTTGAGTTAATTAATGAGAGCTAGCATGTATTTATAAACGGCAGATTGTGTTTGACTATATAATTGAATTTTTTTGATGAAGTAACAGAGGACGTTGATGAAGGGAATGCAGTGGATGTTGTCTGATGGAATTTAAGGAAGTGTTTGAATAGGTACCACATAAAAGGCTGGTTAACAAAAGTGGAGCTCATGGAAAAGGAGGGCCAGTGTCACCTTGGATAACAAATTGGCTTAAGGATAGAAAACAGCAGGTCATGGTAAATGGTTGTTTTTCAGAAGATGGTAGATGTATTCCCCAAGGTTCAGTGCTGGGAATCTTGCTTTTTCGACATACTGTCACACTCACACAAGGAGAAATTATGAACTATAAAATGAACTGATGAATTGAACTCAAAATGGATATCTTTTGCTGCAAAACAAGATGGAGTAAGAGGTCAGGTGATCACTCATGTACTGCAAATGTACAGGTAACTGCTGGAATGCTGAATCAATCATCATGTCTGGTCAAGTGTTGAAGAAAGCATTAGAAATATCTCTAAACTAAACTAAACTAAACTAAACTAAATGGCCCATTCAATGTTAATGGCTACCCCTCTTCAACAAGTTGGGCTAACAATGACTTGGCAGACATGGAGATTCCACACTCAAACTCAGGATAAAGGGTGTGAAAAAACACCACTTTATCAAGATGGCATAGAGAGGAGCAACATCCAAACCCATTGTCTAACAGTGGCCACACCATCAAACACCATTTATATAAACACAGTGGGAGAGAAACTTTGCTCACCTGACAGAAACCAAGCCTCTGATAAGGAACTTTAATGGGACGTTTTCTGTGCAGAGAAAGCCAGAAGCCAGAAGGAAGAGAAAGACCCATCCCAGCAAGAAGAAAGACCCTGCAGGAATACGATTTTTAAACTACCTTTAAACTACCCAGAAGCAAAGACAAAAAGGTGACCGTTGAAATTTCCTACCCAAGAAATTATAACAGGGATCTTTACCAGTGAATTGTGACTGAGATTGAACCAAATAGGTCTGTAACCAAAGCATTTGTCCACCTGAAACTTTCCAAAGTCAGTGAACCAGGAAAAAGATAAGACAGACCTGCACCATTTTTAAATCTTCCTCCTGGGGAAAAAAAGAAGGTTTCACCATGAACTCTTTTTAAAACCATCAGCCCCAAATGCATGCTGTCATTTAATCTCTATCTTTCCTTGTGTGTGTGTGTGTGTGTGCGTGTGTGGGGGGGTGAAGTTGCGAATATTTTCAGGTATTGTTTAATAAACATTTATCTTTCTTTAAACCTATGAGAAAACCTTTCACTTGTCTGGTTATTGACCATAAAATGTTCAAGGGTTAACAACAATTCTAATAAAAACACTGTCTTCAGTCAATCGAGCAGTGAAAAGGGAAACCACCCTTATCATTTCCTACCTGTCCATAACAATACTTAAATGACTTGGATATTGTCATACAGATTAAAATTTCAAAATTTGCTGCTGATACCAAATTTGGAGATGTGGCAGACAGTGAAGATGTTACCAATCAACTGCAACAGGACATAGATAGGCTAGCAGAATGGGCAGACGAGTGGCAGATGGAATTTAATACAGAGAAGTGTGAGGTGATGCATTTTGGCAAAAGGGATAGTGAGAAGCAATATAGACTAAACGGCACAGTTCTAAAGAGTGTACAGGGACAGAGGGACCTTCGGGTTCAGGTGCATAGATCTTTAAAGGTGGCAGGACAAATTGAGCTTGCAAAGCATATGGGATTTTGGCTTCATAAATACAGTTATTGAGTACAAAAGCAGGGAAGTTATACTGAACTTAATAGAGCTCTAGTTAGGCCACAACTAGAGTATTGTATCCAGTTCTTGTCACCACACTTTAGGAAGGATGTGAAGGTCTTTTAGTGGGTGCAGCGGAGATTTACCAGAATAGTTCTGGGGATCAGGGAATTTAGCTACAAGGTTAGATCGGAGAAGCTGAGATTGTTCTCCTTGGAGCAAAGGACGATGAGGAGAAATCTGATAAAGGTGTACAAGATTATGACAGGTTTAGTTAAAGTAGATAAAGAAAAGCTGATGGTACAAGGACTAGGGGACGAATATTTAAGGTTTTGGGCAAGAGATGCAGGGGGAACGTGAGGAAGATTTTTTTACGCAGCGAAATCGCTGCCTACAAAGGTTGTGGAAGCAGATGTGATCAATGATTTAAAAGGAAATTGAATGGGCATTTGCGGGAAATAAACCTGCAGGGCTACGGGGATGGAGCGGGAAAATGGGACTGATTGGATTACTCTACAGAGAGCCGGCATGGACTCGCTGGGCCGAATGGCCTCCTTCTGTGCCATAATGACTCAATGACTGTATATCAGTTGCTTTGTGATTGATCCAATTCCTGCAGAGGGGAAAATTACATTTCAATGGACCTTCCAATGGCCATTTTCAATTGGCTTCCTACTGGCCTGAGCAACATTGAATGCCAGTAACATACTGCTATAATTTGTATCCAATGGCATGGTTGGAAATATGATAAGTGGGGCAGAATTTTCATTTTGGGGTTGGGACCCGAACATCAGGAGCATTTCCAGGTCCTGACCCTGTATCTCGTTGGTGCTGGGCGCCCGACGCAAGTTTTAACAAGCAGGTCAATTAGCGGTCAGGTCGCCATCCAATTAGAGGCAGCAGAGGTAGGGAGTAGGCTGGAGAGGAAAGAGGCCAGTGTGATTTAAAGGCAAACCAACAGCCATTATTGTTGTTGCCGGTTTAGTGGGAAATGGAAGAAGGTGGAGAACAGCAGCCAAGCAGAAGGATAGGTGCCTGTTCAAGGGCAGCTCCGTGATTCAGCGATGCTTCCCTCGATATTCTTTCAGAGGCAGTGGCATCATGGTGCACCATTCTATTCCCAGAAAGCAGCAGGAGAAGGCCAGCTGGACCAAGCAAGCATGGCTGGAGGTGGCAGAGGAAGTGAGCAGCCACAGCGTGGTAAGGAGGATCTGGATACAGTTCTGCTAATGCTTCAATGACATTCTGCGGACTGGCAAGGTGAATGCAATGCTGCGCTCAGATGACAGGCCTCCTGGTCTGCAGACAAAGCAAACATTTGAGATGAGCAGCCTGAGGGCATATTGTCCTCCAGATCAGTCAAAACGTGTGTGCCAGGAGTGTTACAGAGCTGTGGGTAAAGCTCACATTACTAGCAAAAGTGCAGGAGGCAACACTGAACATCACATGTGTTAGTCCAGCTGAAAGTAGTGAAGGAGGGCACTGTGGTCCTAGTTCTCACACTCTTGATCTTGCAGCAGAAGGAGCATACAATACAATAGAAAGGGCTTGGTCAGGTAGTGGAGAGCCAAATCTAGCCATTCTGTTGGCCATGGAGGAGGTAGCCCTTGACTTGGCTAGGGTGGCAGCACATGAGGGAGTGGGTGATGGCGAGATGGCAGTCCATCCAAGACAAGTGAAAAGATCTGATTATCTCCAGGTGACAGGGATGGAGCACCCTGCTCCCCAGTTTCCTTCATGCCAAAACATTAGCTCTAATGGGCTGCTTCAGCTCTATTTTATTGACTCGCTACTCATTTTTTCCTTACACTTAGGTCATTTTTCTACACTAAAAGTGTTATAAATGCAAGTTGTTGCTGTCTTGATCTATTATAGATTTTTTTTTCACTATTATTTGTGTTACGTCTACTATCTACATCATAATCATCGAATCTCTAATTTCTTTCCCATTAGTTTCATGTCTTTTGTGCTTTCCCATTCCTAATTTGTTATTTTCTAGCTTTGTTATTCAATAATATACAAAAATCTTTCTCACAAATTATATTTCATGAAAAAAAATCATAAACAATCACATTCTAACAAAACAAATCTGCAGCCATGTCCCATTTCTTTTCTCCCTCTGGGGCACTTCAGCTGCCTGAGCTGCTTCCCATGCTCACAATCACCCCACCTCGGAACTTGAACACTGCGAGAAACAAAGCAAAAGGTGTAGAGACAAAGAAGAGAGAAAGGTAAAAACAAAGGAGGAAGAAAAGGGGAGGAGAAAAAGGTAAAGTGAAAGACAGGACATAAGTGAAACTGAGAGAAAGAAAGACCCAATGGTGTGTTTTTCTAGGGCTGAAAATACTTTGATAAATCATCTATCACCACCTTTCACATCTTCAAAGGCTTTGACAAGATCTGACCTGGTGCACTTCGAAACAAGTTATCAAATGGACTGCTGTGAATGTTATGGTTATCTAGTTTCCTCTCAAATTGCTCTATGTTGCATTTGATAGTTCATCCTCTGACTATTTCCTTCACTCATCATTCAGCCACATCCACTGTTATGCTGATAGCTCCACACAACAGTCATAAACTTTCCTCACACTGCCTGTCCTCATTGCTGCCACATCCATTTCCTTTAGCAATGCAATGGTATTACCACAATTTTCTCCTTCGTATCCTTCAAAATGTTGTGAACATCTTTACATGTGTCTTGCAAAACTACCCAATACCTTTTCAATGAATCCATTATTAATGATTTTTCTGCTATCAAGATACTCAGCTTCACTTTTTCTTCTGACCACATCTTCTCAATTTGCAAAAGCCAAATAGTTGGCTATTTGGTTAGAAACTGGCTTTTCTCTCTATAATGGTATGAAAGTCTCTTCAGTTGCAAGCTTAAAAGCCCGAATATGAAATAAGTTTAGACAATCTCGATCAAATGTCCAAGCACAAAACTACCTATAAACTGAAACTAAATAGTAATGCCACTTATACAAGTTTAAGGATGGTTTGTGTCAGAAATGGAAAAGTGTCATTCTGGTGCAGCAGAATCATACAATGATACAGCATAGAAGAAGGCCATTCAGTCCATCATGCTGTGCAAGCTCTTTGCGAGAGCTATCCAATTAGTTCCACACCACTCTTTTTTCCCCATGGCTCCCCTTCAAGTATTTATCCAATTTCTTTTTGAAAGTTGCTTTTGAATCTGTTCCACCACCCTTTCAGGCAGTGCATTCCAGGTCATAACAACTCGCTGTGTCTTTTTTTTTCCTCACATCATTTCTGCCTTTTTGCCAATTACCATAAATCTCTCTGTGGTTACCGGCCCTATTGCTATTGAGTAGTTTCTCCTTCTTTACTCTAGCAAAACCCTTCATAACTTTGAACGCATCTGTCAAATCTTCTCTTAACCATCACAGCTCTGAGGAGAATAACTCCAGCTTCTCCAGTTTCTCCATGTAACTGAAGTCCCTCATTCCTAGTACCATTCTAGTAAATCCAGATGGGGCCTTACCAATATTTTATAAAGGTTATGTTTTTGTACTCGATCCGTTTATTTATAAAGCCAACATTCGATATGCCTTTTTAACAGCCTTCTCAACTTGTCACGCTGGATTAAAGATTTGAGTACGTACACCCCGAGGTCACTCCACTCCTGCTCACCCTTTAAAATTGTACCATTTACTTTATATTGACTTTCCTCAATCTTCCTACCAAAATGTATCGCCTAACATTTCTCTGCATTAAACATCATCTGCCATGTGTCTGCCCATTTTACTAATCTATGTCCTTATGAAGTCTATTACTATTCTCCTCATAGTTTACTACATTGCTGAGTTTTGTGTCATTTGCACATTTTGAGATTATGCCCTGCATACCCAAATCCAGATAATTAATATATAACAAAAAGAACTGAGATCCGAATACCAATCTCTGGGTAACACCTCTATATACCACTCCCCTGTATGAAAAACAACAGTTCACCACTATTGTCTGCTATCTGTTCCTTAGCCAATTGCACATCCACATTGTCACTGTCCCTTTAATCAAGTCTATTATGTGGTGCTTTATCAAGGGCCTTTGGAAAGTCCATGTGAGCAACATTAACTGCAGTAGCCTCATCAATCCTTTCCTTTACTTCATCAGAGTACTCAATCAAGTCAGCCAAACACATTTTGCTTTTAACAAATCTGTGCTGGCTTTCATTTATTAGCCCATATGTTTCCAATTGTCAAATAATTTAGTCCCAGCTTATTGGTTCTAAAGGTTTTCCCACCACTCACATTAGACTGTGATTGCTGGATTTATCTCTCTCCCCTTCTCTGAACAGTGGAGTAACATTTGCAGTTCTCTAGTCTTCAAGCACCATTTCCATATCGAGCGAGAATTGCAAAATTGTGGGCAAAGCTTCCACAATTCCCATCCTTACTTCTGTCAGCAATCTAAATAGCATCTGGACTGCATGACTTTTCTACTTTGAGTACCACCAACCTTTGATGAAAGGTCACAGACTTAAAACGTTAAGTCTGTTTCTCTCTCCACAGATGCTGCCAGACCTTCTGAGTGTTTCCATCACTTTCTGTTTTTATCCCTGCTCTCACATGCCTGAGACATGCAGCACTCATGGCATGGATGGACTCCTCCATAATCCGCTCATGGCCGCGCACGCCTCTGGAAGCTCCGCGAGAGGATGCCTTACCTCTTTCTGCAACTCCAGCATGCCTTGTGCTGTCAACACCAGAGGCTCATCATCAGTATGGGGCTCAGTATGGGCCTGGCCACCACAGTCCTCCGACTGTCAATGGCCTCAGCTGTTACAGCCTCTATCATCTGCGGGCATATATGGAATGCTCTTAGTAACTTGTGACACTGAATCTAAGCCCGAACGCATAACCACTGACATGAACGTCTCTGCAGTGGTGGAAGGTGCAGGAGAATCATGTGATAGTGCATCCTCTGACTGCCCCTCCTCCTCCTCAGAGGTTGATTACTGGCACCCTTCAGCTTGTGCTTCCCACGGACAATGACCTGCATGAGAACACAAACATTGTGTGTTTGGTTATACAGATCTCGTCATGTCGAATATGCATTATGTGGATCTCCAGAAGCGTGGTGGAGGTCAAATAAACACAATCCTCACTCGGTTGTATGGAAACTCCTGCCTCACCATCCGCCTTTGAGTGGTCGCCCTGAATCCCTGCTAGCTCCATTGCCTCTTCTTCAGCCGTAGAGAGAGGCTGGAGATCTGGGATGCTTCCGCCAGTCCTCTAGGTCTCCATCATGTTATGGGCCCGTTTGTCCTGCAAGTGGAAATAGGGACATAGTAAGAGTTTGCAGGAAGAGCAACAGAACAGTTATGCTAGTGGTAGCTCCTCATCCCCTGATGGGGTTCCCTACATGGCTTCTCCCCACATCTGCTCTCAGGGGATGTTACAGGGGTGAGCTGTGAAAGAAGGCAGTCTGTCGCTGAGAGGCAGCCATGCATCTGCCAGGATGTGGTGATGTCTCGCCCCCTTGCCACCTCATTATCATAGTGCAGGCATCAAAAAGTTTAAAACAGTAACAGAAGTACTGATTAGGTAAGTTTGGGTTTTAACAACTTGAAGATTGTAAGAAGATGTACATACTGAGGGAGGTAAGGAATTTCTGTTTTGAAGAAGGGTCACTGACCTGAAACGTTAACTCTGCTTCTCTTTCCACAGATGCTGCCAGACCTGCTGAGTATTTCCAGCATTTCTTGTTTTTATTTAAGGAATTTCTGTTACTATTTTTAAACTTGATGCCTGCACTATTTATTTATTTAGAGATACAGCACTGAAACAGGCCCTTCGGCCCACCAAGTCTGTGCCGACCATCAACCACCCATTTATACTAATCCTGCATTACTCCCATATTCCTACCCCATCCCCACCTTCCCTATCATCTACCTATACTAGGGGCAATTTATAATGGCCAATTTACCTATCAACCTGCAAGTCTTTGGCTGTGGGAGGAAACTGGAGCACCTGGCGAAAACCCACACGGTCACAGGGAGAACTTGCAAACTCCGCACAGGCAGTACCCAGAACTGAACCCGGGTCGCTGGAACTGTGAGGCTGCGGTGCTAACCGCTGCACCACTGTGCCGCCCTATGACAATGATTTTTTTTATTTGTATTTTTCAAATATAATTGTACCTCATTTACAAGCACACCCTCTTTCTCCATCAGATTTCTCTTCTCTATTTGGGTCACAAACTTCTGAAGGAAATGGGGATAAGTCTAAAGCCCAATCCCTGGGCACTGCTTCCAAATTCTGCCATTCAGAAAAGTAGGAACTGAATTCTTCATAGTTGCACATTTTTATTCTGAGAAATAAGTGGCTGATTGGGTTATTTGAAATGGTAACTTTGCTTCTGATTACTGCCATAGAAAAAAACTGGTCCTGATTGTTACGAATTCATTGAAACTGTTAACGTTAAAATATGAGATATGAACCCCTCGACCAATTTAAAATATTACACAAGATTTCATGTTTTAAGATTTTTACTACAATAACTAAACTAAAGGAACTCCCCAAATAATACTTTGTAAGGAGCTGATACTCCAAATTACAAAGAAAGTTTTTTTTTTACTTATTAGAACACTTGATTACCTCACACCACACTTATACATTACACAGTCCTCTTTGATGGCAAAATCTTTGCAGTTAAAAGTCCCAAACTCATCCCAGTTGCAAAGGATTGGATCTCCCAGATCTTTCTCAAAGAAAATGTCCTCTTTGCTCATTTCCCTGAGCACTTTCAATCTGGACGTCTGTGAATAAGGCGATTCCTGATGATCCTGTCGGTTCAAGTCTTTGCAGCCTTTCGCTGTATCAGTCTTCTCTGAGAGCAGTGGCTGAATTTAGTGCAGCTGTTTGGAACGGGAATGGAGGCAGAGGTGCCGGAGAATAGCATGTGATGAGTGCACCCTGAAATCTGACGTTGTGACGCGGTTCCTGATTTATTCAGTAACAGGAAAGCACCAAGGTAGCAGCACTGCCCCAATGCGATGGGAGTATAATTTAAATCGCACAACAGGTAGTTACATTTGCATGGAATTTTATGTGATTCAATGTGGGACTTGGGATTAAGTGGACAACGGGCAGCCCTGATATGCCTTCAGAACCTTGGCTATTGAAAGCTGACAGCACTGAGGTGAGGCTGCAGCGCTGTGATGGGTAGCCAGCCATGACCAGTGCTGCATAGGGGCTGAGGAGAGAATGAAGGCCATTGTTGGCCTACAGTGCTGTATACCCTGCATGAGTTGGCACCGTCTCGGGTGTTGAGCAAGGGTCAGCAGGGACCTGGGTGTCGAGCAAGGGTTGGCAGGATCTTGGGTGTTGAGCAATGGTTGCCAGGTGTCTTGGGCAGTGGGACGACCGCCCATGTGACAAACGGGAATGGTGCCTGTTTCCAGGTCCGCCATCGGGACCAGCGGTGGGCTCACTAAATTCAGCCCCAGGTGTTCCCTTCTTTCTCCCTTGAAGCTGCCACTGCTAATTGTCCTCCTTTCTTACAGCCTGCTCTTAGGCTGCAATCACTGGTTTCCTTTCTTACAGCCTGTCTGTATTCAGAAAATCTGTTAAATTTACCTGGAATCAAAAGTCAATAGCTCATTGTCCTTTTCCAATATGCTAAGTCCAGAAGTCTGGTTTCAGCAGAGCCACCCAGGTGTTAGCAGCTGCCATGCAAATTTACATCTTCAGAATCAATGATTCCATGTTTACAATATGAAAGTCTGAGAGGGTGAAACCCATTGTTCTTCGGATGTTATACCCCACCCGTTTCTGTTTTCTGAAAAAAGTCTTTGATCTTGGATTTTTACTGTCCTGGTAACCAAGATTTCTACCTTGTCCTTAAGCAGAGTCGATGTGAGATCACCTGACTCCATCTTAAACTTTTAACAATCACAGTTTTTAAAACATAATGATGTTACAAAGTCCAGCATTCATTAAACTGATGCATATTAGTGCAATAGGCCTTTTCAAGCCAAACTCTGACAAAACAGAAAATTCCCAACAAAGTGGCTAGGGATGGTTACATGAAGACTAGTGAACTGCTAACTGCAACAGAGGTTATTTCTGAACAGTAAATAACTAAAAATAACTTTGTGCAACAATCAGACTCACCAAAACAAAAACAACTACTAGCATTTATATAGTTTATGTCAACATAGCAGACTCTCGGGATGTAAATCACATATAGAACTGGCAACAAAATAAGAAAAAAAAAGAAAAAAATGTTTTACTGTAGAAAAGCTTTCAATTGTGGTCAACCTTCATTCATCATTCCATTTCTACTTACTAAGATTCATAGCACTCGGCACAAACAAGTCTATTCCAGCCTCTTTTAATTATGGACTGTACTTTTCTCAGGGTCTGTAATGGGATCTGTCAAATGACAAGGAATCATATTTCTGCCACACTTAATGTGTACTGCTGTCGATTCAAAGGTTTAAATTCAGTTTTCCCCTCCCAAAAATTTACTACTAAGCTGTGTGAATTGACAATATCACCATTTAAATTTCTATTATAGAAAATTTAAAATTAAAACCCTGATAAAAATACAAATTCTACTTTAAGATGAACAATTAAGTTAGTTCTTTGATGTGCACATTTTTGGATGATGCAGGCATAGGGTAGGGAAACTTGTAGAATTCCCTGCCCAAATTGGATCTTTTTGTTAATGCTAGGGCGCATTAATATACAATCTGCACATTTGTATATGAGTATACATTTGTGGGTATTTATCAAAACTGCACTTTTTGCTAATCAGTTGTCTTTAACTTTCATAAATAGAAACTATCAACTATCCTCAAAGAAATACCAAATATTGAATAGCATAATGTTCAGTATATAAATTAAGCTAGAAAGGCCAGTGTCTAATATAGTCCCAATTCTGATGGCAATTCATACAGATGATGCATAAAGTTACAAATGTTGTTGCCAGACATGTTCACACATCAAAGAATATATAAGGGCAGATTTTCCACAATGGTGACATAACTTTATTGGGATGGGACTATTGTTCTTGCAAGCCCAAATCCGTGATCCTGCATAATCATCTGGAGTCAAGGTCATACAAATAACTTGAGCATGTGCCAGGAGAAGTGCCATTATTTGAAATCAAGCACATTATTGTCAATCCAAAACTCTACCACAACTAGGCAAATATTAGGTATGGATGTAGGAATATTTATTCTGTGACAACTACTTGATTCAGCAGTTTATGTGCATTCCTGTCTGATTTTTTTCTCTTACCACTGCTCGCCTGATGGTGGTGACTCCTGGTGGACTATAATTTCACAGGTGATACAGCCCACCTTTTAACCGGCCCACTTGTCAATCTCCATGTGCCAACCCAGTTATTTATCGATACTGATCTTCAGAACTAAGAGGGATCCTATGTTCACATGACACTTTCTTGCCTTGTGACACTGAAGTCAAATGTATAACACACGTGCGTGCGCGCGCACACACACAAACACACACACACAGCAGCAGCCAGTGTCATCACCATCCTAAATTTTTCTACCTCCAGCTCAACCCAATAAGGAGAAAGAGGGTAACTAGAGAAAGGATTGGCCCACTAAAGGACAAAGGAGGAATGTTATGCTTGGACTCAGAGAAAATGGGTGAGATTCTAAACGAGTACTTTGCATCGGTATTCACCGAGGAGAGGGACATGACGGATGTTGAGGTTAGGAACAGATGTTTGATTACTCTAGGTCAAGTCGGCATAAGGAGGGAGGAAGTGTTGGGTATTCTAAAGGGCATTAAGGTGGACAAGTCCCCAGGTCCGGATGGGATCTATCCCAGGTTACTGAGGGAAGCGAGAGAGGAAATAGCTGGGGCCTTAACAGATATCTTTGCAGCATCCTTAAACACGGGTGAGGTCCCGGAGGACTGGAGAATTGCTAATGTTGTCCCCTTGTTTAAGAAGGGTAGCAGGGATAATCCAGGTAATTATAGACCGGTGAGCCTGACGTCAGTGGTAGGGAAGCTGCTGGAGAAGATACTGAGGGATAGGATCTATTCCCATTTGGAAGAAAAAGGGCTCATCAGTGATAGGCAACATGGTTTTGTGCAGGGAAGGTCATGTCTTACCAACTTAATAGAATTCTTTGAGGAAGTGACAAAGTTGATTGATGAGGGAAGGGCTGTCGATGTCATATACATGGACTTCAGTAAGGCGTTTGATAAGGTTCCCCATGGCAGGCTGATGGAGAAAGTGAAGGCGCTTGGGGTCCAAGGTGTACTAGCTAGATGGATAAAGAACTGGCTGGGCAACAGGAGACAGAGAGTAGCAGTAGAGGGGAGTTTCTCAAAATGGAGACGTGTGACCAGTGGTGTTCCACAGGGATCCGTGCTGGGACCACTGTTGTTTGTGATATACATTAATGATTTGGAGGAAAGTATAGGTGGACTGATTAGCAAGTTTGCAGACGACACTAAGATTGGTGGAGTAGCAGATAGTGAAGGGGACTGTCAGAGAATACAGCAGAATATAGATAGATTAGAGAGTTGGGCAGAGAAATGGCAGATGGAGTTCAATCAGGGCAAATGCGAGGTGATGCATTTTGGAAGATCCAATTCAAGAGTGAACTATACAGTAAATGGAAAAGTCCTGGGGAAAATTGATGTCCAGAGAGATTTGGGTGTTCAGGTCCACTGTTCCCTGAAGGTGGCAACGCAGGTAAATAGAGTGGTCAAGAAGGCATACGGCATGCTTTCCTTCATCGGACGGGGCATTGAGTACAAGAGTTGGCAGGTCATGTTACAGTTGTATAGGACTTTGGTTCGGCCACATTTGGAATACTGCGTACAGTTCTGGTCGCCACATTATCAAAAGGATGTGGATGCTTTGGAGAGGGTGCAGAGGAGGTTCACCAGGATGTTGCCTGGTATGGAGGGCGCTAGCTATGAAGAGAGGTTGAGCAGATTAGGATTATTTTCATTAGAAAGACGGAGGTTGAGGGGGGACCTGATTGAGGTGTACAAAATCATGAGAGGTATAGACAGGGTGGATAGCAAGAGGCTTTTTCCCAGAGTGGGGGATTCAATTACTAGAGGACACGAGTTCAAAGTGAAAGGGGAAATGTTTAGGGGGGATATGCGTGGAAAGTTCTTTACGCAGAGGGTGGTGGGCACCTGGAACGCGTTGCCAGCGGAGGTGGTAGACGCGGGCACGATGGAGTCTTTTAAGATGTATCTAGACAGATACATGAATGGGCAGGAAGAAAAGAGATACAGAACCTTAGAAAATAGGCGACATGTTTAGAGAGAGGATCTGGATCGGCGCAGGCTTGGAGGGCCGAAGGGCCTGTTCCTGTGCTGTAATTATCTTTGTTCTTTGTTCTTTTGTTCTTTGACTGGTGTATCAAATAATGGGCTGTACTCATATATATCAGACATTAATTGAGGCATCGATCAGTATGGCCATCATCTCTTTTCCCAAAGAAGCACAACTGGAGGAAGACATAACGATTCAATTCCACCACATGTATATTTTCTAAAATACTTGGGGGGTGGGTGAGGGAGGTCACTGATGGCAGCCATGTCCAGCCAGCAGGTTCCTGCTACACCTTTGTTTCTTCTCACCTGTGTACTCTGTCTCATCCAGTGCTACCTCCCGAAACTCAAAAGCAGAATCATGCAGAGTGCTTCCAGCTACACAAATACTCCCAACTGCTGATAAGAGAGATGCAAGTTGCTTTGTGAGGCTGTCTTATTCTGGGATATTGACAAAGCTGGCAGGTTGCTCCTTCAAACCTATGATAACAGAAAAGGGTCAAATGTTAGAACGTTAGCTGCAGCACATTATTTCAAATAGAGAATGAAAATGCTGAAAATACTCAGAAGGTTAGGCAGCATCTGTGGCGAGAGAAGCAGAGTTAACGTTTCAGGTCTGTTACCTTTCATCAGGTATCTCATGCTTATGGACAAAGAGAACAAGATACAGACATGGAACAGAAAGTCCATGAGTCTTTGTAGCTGAGTTTCCAAAGCGTTAACAGGAAGCACCGATGCTGGCATCGATGAAGCTTGGAAGTCACAAAGCTCAATCATCTATGAAGCAGCAGAAGCATCATTTGTTAAAGGCGGAACCTGCAACAAGAGCTGGTTTGAGTCTGACTCTGCTGAGATGATATCAGTCATTGATGCAAAAAACAATGCCTACATGATGCACAACATAAACCCAACAGCTAAGACACTGCATGACCTGAAAGCAGCCAAGACAGTCGTGCAAAAGATAGAGAGAAGATATTTCCTCTCGTTGAGGAGTCTCAGACTAGGGGACATAGTCTAAAAACTAGAGCCAGACATTTTAACAATGAAATTAGGAAACACTTCTACACGTAAAGTGGGGCAGAAGATTGAAATTCTCCTGCAAATGGCAATTGCTGCAAGAGTAATTGTTAATTTCAAATCTGAGATTGATAGATTTTTGTTAACCAAAACTTTAGGGAATATGGGGCAAAGGCAGATATATGGACTTAGGTGCAGATTAGCCATAATCTCATTGAATGGCAGAACAGGCTCAAGGGGTTAAATGGCCTAGTTCTGTTCCTTTGTTCGTGTGTTCCTACCAGATGAATTCTATTTGAAGCTTTAATAAAACTTAATTATCAATAGAAACAAAAAGATTAAATATTTCAGAATTATTTTACTGTTTGTTAACTATGTTCAGCAAATGAGTTCAGCAGTAATTCTCTGGCAAGATAAATAGTTCTAACGCCTGGTGACTTTAATGGGATAAACACTAAATTAGTTTGATGATATTACCAACATGACACATGCATGAGTTAATTAATTATTAAAAGAAATCACAAATTATCTTTATAGTTAGGATTCCATTTTTGTGTATGGTTGTGGTGTGATGAACATTTGTTTTTTTAAAGCTGAGTCTGTTTGGGTTTCAATTATGCACAACATAACATGTGATTTGACTGCAGTAAAGTGACTTGGTGAAATCATACCCTCTAATTTACTAAAGATAGTGAAACAGCAGTTAGCTGCACAAATAGAATGTTGTTACTGCTCAGTTTGAACTGTACATAATTCCGCACTGCAGGAGTGGCTTTTAAGGTTGAGGCCTGTTACCCATAGTTCTTACTGACTTACATTAACTGTGGGTCCTCTAACACCTTCAATTTAAAATTCTCATCCTCGTGTTTAAATCCTTTCATGGCCTTACCCTTCCTTATCTCTGCAACCTCCACCAACCTTACAAATCCCCTGAAATCTCCATTCTTTCAACTCAGGCCTTTTGTGCACTTCCTCCCGCTCCTTTGCCCTGCAATTGGCAGATGTCCCTACAGCCGTGTAGACCTTTAGCTCTGGAATTCCCTGCCTAAGCCTTCCACCACTCCTGCTTTAATACCCTCCTTTAGATGCATTTCTTTGACCAGTCTTTCATTGGCATTCTTAATATCTCATTCTTTGGTTCAGCATCTATTTATTTCTGATTATGCCTCTGTGAAGTGTCTTGGGATGCTTTCCTACATTAAAGGTGCTACACTAATGCAAACTGTTGGTGTAAAGAGTTGCCACTATTGCGACAGAGAGAACTTTACGAATATTCACTGCAGTGCTAAAAAAGGAGAGACTGTGTTAAATGAGGCAGCAATATCCTGAAATTTCTTTCAGAAAGTATGTGGGCAAAAAAGAGGAATTTTTTTTTTATTCATTCACGGGATGTTGGCATCACTGGCTATGCCAGCATTTATTGCCCATCTCTAATTGCCCTTGAGAAGGTAGTGGTGAGCTGCCTTCTTGAACCGCTGCAGTCCATGTGAAGTAGTTACACCCACAGTGCTGTTAGGAAGGGAGTTCCAGGATTTAGACCCAGTGACAGTGAAGGAATGGCGATATAGTTCCAAGTCAGGATGGTGTGTGACTTGGACGGGAACTTGCAGGTGATGATGTCCCCATGCATCTGCTGCTCTTGTCCTTCGAGGTGGTAGAGGTCGTGGGTTTGGAAGCTGCTGTCTAAGGAGCCTTGATGCATTGCGGCAGTGCATCTTGTAGATGCTACACACTGCTGCCACTGTGCGTCGGTGGTGGAGGGAGTGAATGTTTGTGGATGGTGTGCCAATCAAGCAGGCTGCTTTGTTCTGGATGGTGTTGAGTTTCTTGAGTGTTGTTGGAGCTGCACCCATCCATACAAGTGGAGAGTATTCCATCACACTCCTGACTTGTGCCTTGTAGATGGTGGACAGGCTTTGGGGAGTCAGGAGGTGAGTTACTCGCCTCAGGATTCCTAGCTTCTGACCTGCTCTTGTAGCCATGGTATTTATATGACTACTCCAGTTCAGTTTCTCGTCAATGCTAGCCCCTAGGATGTTGATATAATGTCCAGGTCTTTCTGCATTTCTACATGGACTGCTTCAGTATTTGAAGAGTTGTGAATGGTGCTGAACATTGTGCAATCATCAGCGAACATCCCCACTTCTGACCTTATGATTGAAGGAAGTTCATTGATGAAGCAGCTGAAGATGGTTGGGCCTAGGACACTACCCTGAGGAACTCCTGCAGCGATGTCCTGGAGCTCAGATGATTGAGCTCCAACAACCACAAACATCTTCTTTTGTGCTAGGTATGACCCAAACAGCAGAGAGTTTTCCCCCTGATTCCCATTGACTCCAGTTTTGCTAGGGCTCCTTGATGCCATATTCGGTCAAATTGCCTTGATGTCAAGGGCAGTCACTCTCACTTCACCTCTTGAGTTCAGCTCTTTTGTCCATGTTTGAACCAAGGCTGTAATGAGGTCAGGAGCTGAGTGGCCCTGGCGGAACCATTGCCTTCAGTCGTTTCTTGATATCATGCGGAGTGAATCGAATTGGCTGAAGTCTAGCATCTGTAATGCTGGGGACTTCAGGAGGGGGCCGAGATGGATCATCAACTCGGCACTTCTGGCCGAAGATTGTTGCAAATGATTCTGCCTTATCTTTCGCACTGATGTGCTGGGCTCCCCCATCATTGAGGATGGGGATATTTGTGGAGCCACCTCCTCCAGTTAGTTGTTTAACTGTCCACCACCATTCACGACTGGATGTGGCACGACTGCAGAGCTCAGATCTGATCCGTTGGTTATGGGATCGCTTTGCTCTGTCCATTGCATGCTGCATATGCAGTTTGGCACGCAGATAGTCCTGTGTTGTAGCTTCATCAGGATGCCACCTCATTTTGAGGTCTGCCTGGTGCTGCTCCTGGCATGCCCTCCTGCACTCTTCATTGAACCAGGGTTGGTCTCCTGGCTTGATGGTAATGGTAGAGTGGGGGATATGTTGGGCCATGAGGTTACATATTGTGGTTGAATACAATTCTGCTGCTGCTGATGGCCCACAGCGCCTCATGGATGCCCAGTTTTGCATTGCTAGATCTGTTCAAAATCTATCCCATTTAGCACGGTGATAGTGCCACACAACACGATGGACGGTCCCCTCAATGTGAAGGCGGGACTTCATCTCCACAAGGACTCTGCGGTGGTCACTCCTACCAATACAGTCATGGACAGAAGCATCTGCGGCAGGCAAATTGCTGAGGACAAGGTCAAGTATGTTTTTCCCTCGTGTTGGTTCTCCCACCGCTTGCCGCAGACCCATACTAGCAGCTATGTCCTTTAGTACTCGGCCAGCTCAGTCAGTAGTGGTGCTACCGAGCCACTCTTGGTGATGGACATTGAAGTCCCCCACCCAGAGTACATATTGTGCCCTTGCCACCCTCAGTGCTTCCTCCAAATGGTGTTCAACATGGAGGAGTACTGGCTTATCAGCTGAGGGAGGGCGGTAGGTGGTAGGTTGTATTGGTGTCCAATACTAGCCTTTCTCTCCAATAGGGTCAATAGCAGGCTTCGTACCACCACCCAGAACATCACTGCAGGAGTTTCTCAGGGTAGTGTCCTAGGCCCAACCATCTTCAGCTGCTTCATCAATGACATTCCTTCAATCATAAAGTCGGAAGTGGGGATGTTCGCTGATGATTGCACAATGTTTAGCACCGTTCGTAACTTCTCAAATACTGAAGCAGTCCGTGTAGAAATGCAGCAAGACCTGGACAATATCCAGGCCTGGGCTGATAAGTGGCAAGTAACATTCGCGCCACACAAGTATGTGACAATGACCATCTCCAACAAGAGCGATTCTAACCATCTCCCCTTGATATTCAATGGCATTACGATCACTGAATCCCCCACTATTGACATCCTGGGGGTTACCATTGACCAGAAACTGAACTGGAGTAGCCACATAAATACTGTGGCTACAAGAGCAGGTCAGAGGCTGGGAATCCTGTGGCAAGCAACTCACTTCCTGTTTCCCCAAAGCCTGTCCTCCATCTACAAGGCACAAGTCAGGAGTGTTTTGGAATACTCTTTATTTGCCTGGATGGGTGCAGCTCCAACAACATTCAAGAAGCTCAGTAGCATCCAGAACAAAGCAGCCTGCTTGTTTGGCACCCCGTCTACAAACATTCACTGACTCCACCGCACAGTGGCAGCAATGTGTACCATTTACAAGATGCAGCAATGCACCAAGGCTCCTTAGACAGCACCTTCCAAACCTGCGATCTCTACCAACTGGAAGGACAAGGGTAGCAAATGCATGGGAACACCACCACCTGCAAGTTCCCCTCCAAGCCACACACCATCCTGACCTCGAACTATATTGTTGTTCCTTCACTGTCGCTGGGTCAAAATCCTGGAACTCCCTTCCAAACAGCACTGTGGGTGTACCTACCCCACATGGACTACAGCGGTTCAAGAAGGTTGTTCACCACAACCTTCTCAAGGGCAATTAGGGATGGGCAATAAATGGTGGCCTAGCCAGCGACGCCCACGTCCTCGGAACGGATAAAATAAAACATTATGTACCATTACCTTTCTTACATCAGTATCTGGTGATGGCAGCATTTCAGCCAGAAGGTAGGGAAATTAGCCAATTCCGCTGGTGTTGCCCTGCTCGTTCATAACTGCAATGGCATGATCAAAGGATGGGTGTTTGATTTCCCTGCTGGAGTGTGGGTGACAAAAACTTCTGGCAGCACTCTGAGGTGCAGGAGGGCAGGAATTCCCTGGTAAGTCTCCCTGTCTCATTTTCTTCTTCAGCTGCCATATCAACTAATTTTGGGCAGGATGGCAAAAGATTCAGGCCTATGTATCAAGCTTACTCAACCTACATCCAGCACTTTACATCATACTCATTCTCAATCCTGTTTTTGTAGTTAACACGGAGGCTAGCAGCTAAATGAAGATATCTGATATTGTGCTGGTATTTGGCTTCAGTCTTTACATTCTCCATCATTGTGAATATGTATGTGACCAACTTCATATCCCAGGTATGTTGTCCTGAGGGCAAATCTCAAAAAGCTTCCATACTTTCCCAAAGCATGTAGCAGCAGATCACTTTTCGTGTCCTTGTCCGCATTGGCCAATCCTTTGCAAACAAATAGGTGGGGAGACACATGATACGAGGAAGTTGCATTCCTTTAATGACCAGGGCAGTGAGTATATGCTGCTATAAAAATTCCGGTTTGGTCGGTATTTTTACACAACACAGCAGATGTCCCTGTGTAAAGCAGTCTTTAACTTTATAGCTGCATGCTTACAAGTATTATTAAATGCATAACTGATAGCAATTGTATCCACCAGCTGTACACTGAAGCACACATTGGAGTAGTGTTGCAATGTTACACAATCATCAGTAACAATTATAATCCATTCTATAACATTCAGTTACTTTTCACAAAAAATATAACCTTACAAAACTATAGTGCCAATCAGAAATTATTGTCTACCTTTCAATCTTTATGCTTTTTCACCTAAGCCACACCACTCAGCATAACTATTTCATAATGGTAGGACGCTAAGTAAACTGTGCACCATGTAAGTATAAATACTAACTAATAGCTAATAAAGAACTTAATGTGATACTTCAGTTTTAGGATTCTGCTAACACAGTTTATAACATCACCACCAAGTCTTGACCAGAGATACACAAGGAAGTTCATATGATGCAATATTAAAGCACCACATTTTTCAGTAACCATCTTCATTAAAGCAAAAACAACCTACATTATTTTGTTTGCATTGACCTGTACCTTACAACTAATGTATAAAGAGAATAAAAATAGAGAACAGTGGACTAGTCCATTTATTTATGAGAAAAACCTTCCTATTTCATAATTGGCACTTTGAAACTTTAAAAAAGGTTTAAGGATTAGAGAGCAAATGATAAAAACAGAAGCTATGAAAAATATAAGGAATACAGAAAAGCAACAAAAAGAAGAATTAGAAAGTCAAAAACATAAAGAGCAATATGTAGGCACATTAGTAGTAAGAGGATAGTCAAGGGAAATAAGGTGGCTAAGAGATAAAGGAGATAATTTGGAATGGCAGAAATTAAGTATTTTTTAATCAGTCTTTACAGAGGGAGTGGATGTTGGGTTTGTAAAACTACCAAAATCGTGTGTAAAACAGTTAATAAAAGTTAATATTCATAGAGAAATGGTACCAAAGGTGTTACTCAAACTTAAGGTAGGAAAGTCACCGGGACCTGATTATTCATATCTTGATTCTGATGAGGATTAAGAACAAAACAGCAGAGCTTCTGACCAATTTTCTAAAATTCTGTAGAAAGGAAAATTGTCCCTGATTGAATGTTGGGTGGCAAATGTGACATCCCACTTCAAAATATGAGATATGTCTAAACTTGGAAAGGATCAGCCAATTAGTTTTACTTTAGTTGCTGGTAAACTCTTGGGTGTAAATTTTCAATTAGTGTGCTCCTAGACTGGAACCGCCAATGTGGAAAGTGAGAGGAAATTGATCAGTAATGAGAAAAAATTGAATTTCTGTTCAACTATAATTCAGTGGCCTTGTGATATCATCAAAAACAGTCTATTTTTTACTGAAGTTTACTGAGTATTAAAAGGTCTATTTGTTCAGTGGGACATCCAGGGCTAGCAACACTGAAACCTTCAAAGCCTTTAGTACCTAAGGAGGCAATGGGTGAAACATTTAACTACTTTCTTTCAACTTAAAGCAAAAGCCAACTACATTATTGATAGAGTCTTACAGACCTAATATTAAGATCAAAGTCCAAATTCGGCACAGTTTGCAATCAAAGCATCTGTTTCATGTTAAGCAAGTAAACTGTAACAGGTTAACCTGGCAGTAAATCTGATGGAGTTTTCTTTTTCTATTTTGATCTGATGGCGAGAGTTTGCATTATATGTTTAACATTAGTCATGCTATATTTCTTAATGCCAATTCAGTTTTCTGTGGGTGGAGGGAGGTGAGGGGGTGGTGGGGGTGGGGTTGGGGCAATGAATACAAAGATTGAATGGATTTATGCAAGAGAAAGCGACTAATTTACTGCCAGATTACCCTCATAAAAGGTCTGACAACCACAATCTAATCCTCAATCTATGACATTAGGGTGCTTTTGTCATAGAAGTTACCTCAGAGGATAAAGTTTTGCACTTTAGAAGAAAGGATCTGAAAAATCATGGAAGGTTTTTGCTTTGTCTTTAAAGGTTTAATAATAATTTGCAATACAGTTACTAAATTCTTGATAAGGTGCCTCAGATATGCCAAGAGCTATATTGATTAATTAATAATTAACACAAAACTACTGCATTTTGTCCAAAGTAGTAATTATAAATAGGTACATAAAAACACCCCTTTTCATATTCATATTCTATTGTTTATTCATAAGAAAAAAGGATAAAGTTAACCTTATAGAAAGTCTCTTTAAACCATTGAATTGTACACCTGAATGAGGCTTCCTCCTTCTCCACTGCCCCAGTGTAAGTTGGGCAGTGTGCTGATGGAAACCTGCTGATGAGAACCGATCTGAACCCACCTGAATTTCTGGGTTCAGATCACCAACATGAGGTAAGTGAGTGCCAGGTAGGCTAAGCTCCTGGGATTGGGCGCTCATCCAACAGTGGGAGGGAATTTGTGTGCAACTTAAGACAGGAATGACAATTTGGAATGCTGCCTGCAAAAACAAACTGTGTAACTGAAGACATGTCTAGCTTGATGAGGAGTCAATTGGTGCCTACGCAGCAGATACAGCTCAGGGGAGACCTTTTTCTGCAAGGTGGGTTTTGGGTGACCAAGGTGGTAGAACTGTGAATTTGATAAGAGGTGGAGAATTCCACAAACGTAAACACTGTTAGGTAGAGGACTTGGGTCAACTGTCATGAGAAGTTCAGCGACCTCAACAAGGGTGACAAGGTAGGGGATTTCAGTATCATCTTATATTTCTACAATATATCAACAAATATTATCATGAATTCTTCCTTCCTACTCAAACATTTGTCAACATCTTCCCATGGATGACCATTAGGCTGCACTGTGCACTTCTCAGCATCTCCCTTACCCATTCCATCTCTTTCAGCAGAAATCCTTTCATGACCAGCATCTGTATGATGCACATTCCTGTGTTCACAATACCTATGGAAAAAAATTGCTTGCAAGTGCAGTGGCACTGGAGGGGGCAAGGCTCCCAAATGTTGCAGTTTCCATATTCTGGCTTTCAGAGTCCATGGAAAGTGTACCAGGTGCCTGATAGAAATAGTAGGCCCTGAATAGGGATTCAAACTTGGATTATACTCCGGACTTAAATGTAGCTGACATTATAACAGGGCTGTTCCAAGTTCTTTTTTTGGGGGGGGAACCTGGTACTTACCCTCAGCACAGTAGCCCCACACCCCCACCTCACAATCTGCCTATTTATCTGAATTGTTGCTGGACGATGCTGATAGTATAGTTGCAATATTTTCCTTTAGCCCTCCTTTTTGTGGTTCTCCCTCACATTTACCCAATTCTTCCTTATCTGATGATGGCTTACCTTGATGCTGTGGCTCCTCCAACTCCAATCTTCTTTGCATTGCCAAGTTGTGCAGAATGATGCTGCCCACCTTGTCTGGACCATTCTATAGGGAGCCCCAGAACATCTGAGGCTTCAAAATGTCGATGGCATTTTACCATGGCCTTCATTGTACCAGCATTGCTCAGGTGTGGTGAGGTTGTAGTAGGGTGTCATCAGCCAGGTGTAGGGCAGGTATCCTTTGTCCGATAGTAACCATTTTTTGCGGTCCTAATGGAAAAGTGGGGTGGGGGGATTAAAGGGGAGGCGGTGGCGTAGTGGTAATATCACTGGACTAATAATTCAGATGCCTAGGCTAATGCTCTGTGGACAAGGATTCAAATCCCACGATCGCAGATGGTGAAATTTGAATTAAATTAACAAATTTGGAATTAGAAAAAGATAGACTAATGGCAACCATGAAACCATTGTCAATTGTTGCAAAAGCCCTTCTGGTTCACAAATGCCCTTTCGGGAAGGAAATCTGCCATCCTTACCTGGTCTGGTCTACATGTGAATCCAAAGCAATGTGGTTGACTCTTACATGCCCTCTGAAATGCCCTAGCAAGCCACTCAGTTGTATGAATCAATGCTCCTCCGTGTAGAACACCAGTGGTAAGAAGCACTAAGGATAGCAAGGGCGCAGAATGTACTCTGGGTAGGGGACTTCCATGTCCATCACCAAGAGTGGCTTGGTAGCACCATGACTGGCCGAGTCCTAAAGAACATAGCTGCTAGACTGGGTCTGTGGCAGCTAGTGAGGGAACCAACATGAGGGAAAAACCTACTTGACTTAGTCCTCACCAATCTACCTGTCACAGATGCATCTGTCCATGACAGTATTGAAGTGACTACTGCACAGTCCTTGAGGAGAGAAAATCTCATTTTCACCATCATGTTGTGTGGCACTGCCACTATGCTAAATGGGATAGATTTTGAATAGATCTAACAACTCAAAACTGGGCATCCATGAGGCGCTGTGGGCCATCAGCAGCAGCAGAATTGTACTCAACCACAATTTGTAACCTCTTGGCTTGGCATATCCCCCACTCTACCATTACCATCAAGCTGGGGGACCAACCCTGGTTCATTGAAGAGTGCAGGAGCAGCACCAGGCATACCTAAAAATGAGGTGTGAGCCTGCAGAAGCTACAATACAGGACTACTTCCATGCCAAACAGCGTAAGCAGCATGTGATAGACAGAGCTAAGCGATCCCAGAACCAATGGATCAAATCTAAGCGCTGCAGTCCTGCCACATCCAGTTGTGAATTGTGGTTGACAACTAAACCAACTAACTGGAGGAGGTGGCTCCACAAATATCCCCATCCTCAATGATGGGGGAGCCACCACAATCAGAATTCTAAATTTTGATTGGGGGCTTTGACTTGAGCGGTCGGTTGTAATATTATATAATTACCGTGGCTACAAGAGCAGGTCAGAGGCTAGGAATCCTGCGGCAAGTAACTCACGTCCTGACTCCCCAATGCTTGTTCGTCATCTACAAGGCACAAGTCAGGAGTGTGATGGAATACTCTCTACTTGCCTGTATAGTGCAGCTCCAACAACACTCAAGAGGCTCAATACCATCCAGGACAAAGCAGCCCATTTGATTGGCACCCCATCCACCATCTTCAACATTCGTTCCCTTCACCACCGACGCACAGTGGCAGCAGTGTGTACTATCTACAAGAGGCACTGCAGCAACTCATCAAGACTCCTTGTACAGCACCTTCCAAACCCCTGAAATCTACCGCCTAGAAGGTCAAAGGCAGCAGATGCATGGGAACATCACCACCTGCAAGTTCGTCTCCAAGCCACACACCATCCTGACTTGGAACTATATCACCATTCCTTCATTGTCACTAGGTCAAGATCCTGGAACTCCCTTCCTAACAGCACTGTGGGTGTACCTACCCCACATGGACTGCAGGGGTTTAAGAAGGCAGCTCACCACCACCTTCTCAAGGGCAATTAGGGATGGGCAATAAATGCTGGCCTAGCCAGCGAAGCTCATGTCCCATGAACAAATTTTTAAAAATGCTGCCGAATGAAAGTGCTGTGGCAGCTACCAGTGAAATTGAGGGAGAACTTGCATTATCCTTCTGAGGTAATCACACACCAATTGAAAGTTGATGGAAGTCCCTCTGGTTCACATAAGTGGCTGACTCATCTTCTGGTACCCTCATAGCTACATGAGTGCAGTCTATTATGCCCTGGACATAAGGGAGGCATGCCCCTGCTGCAAATCCCAGAGTTCTCTCATTTTGCCTGTTGGCATCCATCTCAAAGGTAATATATTGGTTTTCTCTGATCAAGAGGGCATTGGTAACCTGTCTGATGCAGCTATCTAACTGCAGACTGGTGATATGAATGATGTTGTCTATAGTGGCCTGGAAGGAGTCTGTGGCAAAATAAGTGACGGGCGTGGTGACATTGACAACCATTAGCAAAGTGTGCCCCCTCTAGTCCAGAAGGCAGTAGGTCCTCTGGAACAGTCTACATAAATCAACAACAGCCTGTCTGATGAAGCATCAGCTCCTCCTGCACTACTCGTAATAAATATCCAAGAAAGTGACTCTTGCCCAATGCTCTGACAAGGAGGGTATTAGTGACCTATTTGTTGAAGCTGTCAATGCAGATAATGTCCTCTGTAACAGCCTTGAAGGCGTCTGTGGCAAAAAGAATTAAAGGCAATGGTGACTTTGACAACCACAGGCAAAGTATGGCCCATCCCCAGTCCAGAAAGCAGCAGGTTGTCTGGAACAGGCTGCGTAGATCAACAGACTGCCTGGTGAAGCATTGACTCTTCCTACACCACTCTTCAGAAATATCTAAGAAAATGACTCTTGGCCAATAGACCCAGTGAATTAAGTAAGGTCTTCTATGAGCAGCACCCTACCCCTGCCCCCCCCCCACCCCATGCACACCCCCCTCCACCACCCCCCTACCACCCCACATGCTGTGTAACAGGCCTGGCTGCTGCTTGTCCAGGTCCTTCAGGCTGTTGTTACTGCTGCTGCTTCTCCTCTTCCTCCAACAGTTCATCCATTCAAAGGAGTGAAGCAAAAAGAGCACCTATGTTAAGCAGTGAGTGCTTAATGAAGGTTGGTAAAGGAGAAAATAATCAGATAGAAGCAAACTGGAAGATTAAAAATGGTTTAAAAGGCACTACTCACAATGGCTCACAGATTGAGGGCAGATTTGATAGAAGTGTATAAAATTATGACAGGCTTAGATAAGTTAGACAAGGAAGAACTGTTCCCATTAACTAATGGTACAAGGACTAAGGGACACAGATTGAAGGTTTTGGGCAAGAGATGCAGGGAGAATATGAGGAAGAACTTTTTTCTGCAGCAGGTGATAATGAACTGGAACTGCCCACAAGGGTGGTGGAAGTGGAGACAATCAATGACTTCAAAAGGAAATGGGATGGATACTTGATGGAAATAGACTTGCAGGACTATGGGGATTGAGCGAGGGAGTGGGACTGACTGGATAGCTCTGTGGAGAGCTGGCATGGAATTGATGGGACGAATAGCCTACTTCTATGCTGTAAATGACTCTATCCCAATGATCTGTTTCTCTTGCCATAGATGCAGCCAGATCTGCTGAGTATTTCCAGCATTTTATGTTTTTATATCCTGGAGCAGGGCTTGAACCCATTACATCTGACTCAGAAATGAGAGTGAAACCACCGAAAATTAGCAATACAGTAGCATTGGATTATCCTTCCCCACAAAGACAAGCTTCCAATAGAGGGGCTGATGGTGGCGTAGTGGTAATGTTACTGAACTAGTAATCCAGAGGCACAGGCTAATGTTCTGGGGACATGTGTTCAAATCCCACCACTATAGCTGGTAGACTTTAAATTCAATCAATTAATTAATTAAAATATGGAATTGAAAGCTAGTCTCAGTAATGGTGCCATGAAACTAACATTGATAGTCATAAAAACCCATATGGTTCACGAAAGAAATATGCTATTCTCACCTGTTCTTGTCTACATGAGACTCCAGACAAACAGCAATATGGCTGACTCTTAACAGCCCTCTGAAATGGCCTAGCAAGCCACTCAGTTGTCAAGGGCATCTAGGGATGAGCACCAAATGCTGGCCTTGCCAGTGATGTCCACATCTCATGAAAGAAAATTGAATATTGTCAGTTGATAGCACTCTTGCCTCTGAATTACAAGGTTCCAGGTTCAAGTCTCACTGTGGCTGACACTCCGTGCAGTACTAAGGGAGTATGTCACTGTTGGAGGTGCTGTTGTTTGGATGAGATGTTAAACTGAGGCTCCATCTGCCTGCTTGGGTGGATGTAAAAAAGCCCATGGCACTATTTCATAGAAGAATAGGGGAGTTATCCTTGGTGTCCTGCCAATATTTATCCCTCAATCAACGTCACAAAAATAGATTATCGGGTCATTATCACATTGCTGTTTGTGGGAGTTTGCTGCGCACTAAGAGAGTTCAAGATGGCTCCTGGGCTGGAAGCTCCCTAGGAAGCTCCCTTGCTGTTCAACTCTATCCATGGCCATCTGCTCCCATCCCTAACGTTTTCTCCCCCAATCTGCCCTCTTAAACTGTTTAAATTCCCCTGGCTCTTTAATTCAGTTCATTTTAGCCCTATCTAAAAGTTAACAGTTAGTTTAGTGTATGTTACCTGGGCCCACTGCCCTCCCCCAGCCACACCTGCTCTTTGTTTTCTCAATGAAATTGATCCGGATGAAACTGACGAGCACAGCTGCCGATACTTCAATCTCGGATCCTGCTGTCTTCACAGTCCAGAGTGTCTGCAGCCACGGCATGCGGTAAGTCCATTGAGGTGAAGAAGGAGCTGCGGGACCCGAGAGAAGTCCTGTGAAAAGGTGCCCCGAACACCCAAAACATCCACGAACGGCCCCCCCGGCCGCAACTTCAAAGCGCCCGCGGGAGATGGCTCGGAGAGCATCTGCAGCGCACTGTCGGCAATGCTGCATGCCTTTATTTAAACCACTGCAAAAAAAAAAAACCCTTAGCAAATGTAATCACCTCTAAGTCTGCCAAATGATGCTTCACCTCCCGAAGGACGTGGATGAGCTTTCCGGACGTCGATGGTGGGCACTGAGGAAATGGCTTATTACCTGCACCAGATTCCACCCCTTCCACCACCCCCCACCCCCGTCCCCTTCCCTGCTCCACCCTCTCAGCTCACCCCCTCACAACCCCGTCCCAGCCCGCCCCCCCCTCGCACCATCTTCACCCCGCACCCCCTTCCCCTGCACCCCCCCCCCACCCCCTCCCTCTACCCCTCCCCCTTGCATCCCCTCCTCCCACCGGCACCATCCTACACCTGTGTAGGGGCCCCAACAACCCCACTGCCTTGTGGGCGTCTCGGGAGAGACCAAGGCTAAGGGAGTAAACCCTAACAGAAAATCCGGAGCGGAACCCCGTAGGCGGTCATGTGTCACCTTTGGCATGTTTCCGGCAGTTCCTGCAGCCATACTGGTGCCAAACGTCGTGTCCTGCACTCCTTTGGACCCCACCAGAAAGGCCGAGAGGGGGGTTTTGACGACTGGGCAACTCTCAACCCCCATAAATTTGCCCAGGCATGCGCCATGGAGAGGTCACTCCATAGTTGCCTCACAGCGACTAAAACAACACGGAAGGCAGCAGTTACGGGTTATAAGTCCAGATAAATTGGCGTAGAAACTGGGCGCCACGGGTTGCCTTTGTCGGTGGGAGAGGTCATTGCACCTCACTGGACAGCTACCGCCCGCCTCAAACCGGGCAGCCCCCGGTCAATAAGGTTCTGTCCCGCCACAGTCTGCCTGCTTCAATGGGTGCTTGGAGCTCAGGGTCATTGCCCGAAAGGTGGACTGATACACCGCACCAAACAACATGAAAAAAGGAAAGAAGGTACCAGCCCTTCGCTTTGCAAGCTGGAACGTCAGAACTATGTGTCCTGGCCTGTCGGAAGACCTTACACAAATCAACGATTCTCGGAAGACCGCCATCATTAACAACGAGCTCAGTAGATTCAATGTGGACATTGCAGCACTTCAAGAGACTCGCCTCCCCGCGAGTGGCTCTCTAGCAGAGCAAGACGACACCTTCTTCTGGCAGGGCAGGGATCCTGAATAACCAAGACAGCATGGAGTGGGCTTCGCCATCAGAAACTCCTTGCTCAGCATGATAGAGCCTCCCTCAAATGGCTCGGAACGCATACTGTCCATCCGACTGCTCACCACCTCTGGTCCAGTACACTTACTCAGCATCTATGCTCCAACACTCTGCTCCGCACCTGAAGCTAAAGACCAGTTCTATGAACAACTCCATAACATCATTAGCAGCATCCCCAACACCGAACACCTATTCCTGCTGGGGGACTTTAATGCCAGGGTTGGGGCCGACCATGACTCATGGCCCTCCTGCCTTGGGCGCTATGGCGTTGGAAGGATGAATGAGAATGGGCAGAGACTGCTTGAGTTGTGTACCTATCATAACCTCTGCATCACCAACTCGTTCTTTCACACTAAACCCTGTCACCAGGTTTCATGGAGGCACCCAAGATCACGTCGTTGGCACCAGCTAGACCTCATTGTCACAAGGCGAGCCGCCTTAAACAGTGTTCAAATCACACGCAGCTTCCACAGTGCGGACTGCGACACCGACCACTCCCTGGTGTGCAGCAAGGTTAGACTCAGACCAAAGAAGTTGCATCATTCCAAGCAGAAGGGCCACCCGCGCATCAACACGAGCAGAATTTCTCACCCACAGCTGTTACAAAAATTTCTAAATTCACTTGTAACAGCCCTTCAAAACACTCCCACAGGGGATGCTGAGACCAAGTGGGCCCACATCAGAGACGCCATCTATGAGTCAGCTTTGACCACCTACGGCAAAAGTGCGAAGAGAAATGCAGACTGGTTTCAATCTCATAATGAAGAGCTGGAACCTGTTATAGCCGCTAAGCGCATTGCACTTTTGAACTACAAGAAAGCCCCCAGCGATTTAACATCCGCAGCACTTAAAGCAGCCAGAAGTACTGCACAAAGAACAGCTAGGCGTTGCGCAAACGACTACTGGCAACACCTATGCAGTCATATTCAGCTGGCCTCAGACACCGGAAACATCAGAGGAATGTATGATGGCATGAAGAGAGCTCTTGGGCCAACCATCAAGAAGATCACCCCCCTCAAATCTAAATCGGGGGACATAATCACTGACCAACGCAAACAGATGGACCGCTGGGTTGAGCACTACCTAGAACTGTACTCCAGGGAGAATGCTGTCACTGAGACTGCCCTCAATGCAGCCCAGCCTCTACCAGTCATGGATGAGCTGGACATACAGCCAACCAAATCGGAACTCAGTGATGCCATTGATTCCCTAGCCAGCGGAAAAGCCCCTGGGAAGGACAGCATTACCCCTGAAATAATCAAGAGTGCCAAGCCTGCTATACTCTCAGCACTACATGAACTGCTATGCCTGTGCTGGGACGAGGGAGCAGTACCCCAGGACATGCGCGATGCCAACATCATCACCCTCTATAAGAACAAAGGTGACCGCGGTGACTGCAACAACTACCGTGGAATCTCCCTGCTCAGCATAGTGGGGAAAGTCTTTGCTCGAGTCGCTCTGAACAGGCTCCAGAAGCTGGCCGAGCGCGTCTACCCTGAGGCACAGTGTGGCTTTCGTGCAGAGAGATCGACTATTGACATGCTGTTCTCCCTTCGTCAGATACAGGAGAAATGCCGTGAACAACAGATGCCCCTCTACATTGCTTTCATTGATCTCACCAAAGCCTTTGACCTCGTCAGCAGACGTGGTCTCTTCAGACTACTAGAAAAGATCGGATGTCCACCAAAGCTACTAAGTATCATCACCTCATTCCATGACAATATGAAAGGCACAATTCAACATGGTGGCTCCTCATCAGAGCCCTTTCCTATCCTGAGTGGTGTGAAACAGGGCTGTGTTCTCGCACCCACACTTTTTGGGATTTTCTTCTCCCTGCTGCTTTCACATGCGTTCAAATCCTCTGAAGAAGGAATTTTCCTCCACACAAGATCAGGGGGCAGGTTGTTCAACCTTGCCCGTCTAAGAGCGAAGTCCAAAGTACGGAAAGTCCTCATCAGAGAACTCCTCTTTGCTGACGATGCTGCTTTAACATCTCACACTGAAGAATGCCTGCAGAGTCTCATCGACAGGTTTGCGTCTGCCTGCAATGAATTTGGCCTAACCATCAGCCTCAAGAAAACGAACATCATGGGGCAGGATGTCAGAAATGCTCCATCCATCAATATTGGCGACCACGCTCTGGAAGTGGTTCAAGAGTTCACCTACCTAGGCTCAACTATCACCAGTAACCTGTCTCTAGATGCAGAAATCAACAAGCGCATGGGTAAGGCTTCCACTGCTATGTCCAGACTGGCCAAGAGAGTGTGGGAAAATGGCGCACTGACACGGAACACAAAAGTCCGAGTGTATCAGGCCTGTGTCCTCAGTACCTTGCTCTACGGCAGCGAGGCCTGGACAACGTATGCCAGCCAAGAGCGACGTCTCAATTCATTCCATCTTCGCTGCCTTCGGAGAATACTTGGCATCAGGTGGCAGGACTATATCTCCAACACAGAAGTCCTTGAAGCGGCCAACACCCCCAGCTTATACACACTACTGAGTCAGCGGCGCTTGAGATGGCTTGGCCATGTGAGCCGCATGGAAGATGGCAGGATCCCCAAAGACACATTGTACAGCGAGCTCGCCACTGGTATCAGACCCACCGGCCGTCCATGTCTCCGTTATAAAGACGTCTGCAAACGCGACATGAAATCGTGTGACATTGATCACAAGTCGTGGGAGTCAGTTGCCAGCATTCGCCAGAGCTGGCGGGCAGCCATAAAGACAGGGCTAAATTGTGGCGAGTCGAAGAGACTTAGTAGTTGGCAGGAAAAAAGACAGAGGCGCAAGGGGAGAGCCAACTGTGCAACAGCCCCAACAAACAAATTTCTCTGCAGCACCTGTGGAAGAGCCTGTCACTCCAGAATTGGCCTTTATAGCCACTCCAGGCGCTGCTTCACAAACCACTGACCACCTCCAGGCGCGTATCCATTGTCTCTCGAGATAAGGAGGCCCAAAAGAAAGAAAAGAAAGAATTGGCTGCTGCTTTTCATACATTACAACAGTGACTACACTTCAGAAGTACTTCATTGGCTGTAAAGTGCTTCGAGATGTCTGGTGGTCATGAAAAGCCCTATATAAATGAAAGTCTTTTTTTAATTATGGTGAAAGTCTGCCAACAATATTAAAGTTTAGTTGGGTTTATTACTCTTTTCACATCCTTTTCATATTGAATACTATGGAATTTGCAACAGTCAATGGTGTGAGGGTTCAGTGCTATTCTGTTAGACCCTGTGCCATTATCCTCCCTTTGATTTAATGTTGCTAAGGTCTGCCATAGACAGTGCTGTAATCAATGTGGGTTCTGCCTGAGTTAGATTATTTGACCCAGAATTTCCTCACTATAATTTATGCCAAAATTAACACCAGCCACTTCAACAATCTTGCCAACTTGAACTTACGTCCAAATTTCATGTGAAGCTCATTTGCCTATGCAAGAACCTAAACACTGATGTAGAACAAGCACAAATGCAGGGGTTAGCATGAATGAGTCTTCTGTCATGGTGTCTTGCTCACAGAGCCTCTTGCCTCTGCTGTTCCTCTTCCTCTTCTCTTGTTATTCAAAACAGGGGCTTGCATTTGGGAAGACCATTCCAGCAATATTGCCACCAATACCCTATCTTCTGTAAAACTTTCCTTCCTCATTCATTCCTCCCCATTTCTGCAATCTCCTCGAACACTATGCTCCGCTCTTCTGAGCCTGCCCTTTTTTGCATGACCCTCCATCACCACCACCCTCAGCTTCAGTGAAAGGACGTTCACAATCTGGTTCCTAGCTCTAGAACTCCTTCCGTCAACCCATTCACCTTGCTGCCTCTCTCCCCACTGTCAAAAACTTCTTCAAAGCCTATCTGTTCAACTATGCGTTTTCTTCTATTACAACTCAATAACCTTTTTTAAACCTCTGTGACTGCCTTTACTATGTTAAAAAGGTGCTATATAAACGCAAGTTGTTTGCTTAAAGCACATAAACATCAGCCAAATCTTTAGGTAATTATAGCTGAAACCAAATATTAGTTATCATATTACTGGAGTATAGTTTTTGATTCAAGAATGCCACAAACACATAAATATGGGTTACATGGAATTCGACTGTGCACGCAAAGAACAAAAAAAGATTTGTCTGTACTGACAAGTAGCAATTTCATAACACAGTTTCCAAGAATAAGCTTTCTGATGGCAGTGTTTGTCAAATATTGTTCAATTAATGATTGCATCAATTAATCTATCAGTATTTTATTAGAAATCACAAAGTCATGTTTAAATTTATAATACCAAGTTCACCGATCTGAGATTGCTAGATCTTTGTTATCCAAAGATATCAAGGGATATGGAAATAGGTCACAGATCATTGAATGTCAGAACAGGCTTGACGGGTTAATTGGTCAACTCCTACAGCCTAGGTTCAATAAAGAGGGAATTTTAATCCCATACCCAGTGGAACACTTGGTGACATGAGGCAAAATACAAATCATTTAAGCTGCTTTATTTCACACCAAGTGAAAATAAAGGGAAATAGTGATATTCAGACTCTTTAATTCAATCAGTACATCGTGTTTTTGCATAATACAAACTAATTAATATACTATGCAAATCACTGGGTCATTTTGCTTGATGTAAACAAAATGGGGGTAAATTTAGTTTTTATTACTGGGCAAAAAATAGGCGATAGTGAATCCATTAGAAAAGAAACTGAGGTGAGGTGTAAAACAGGCTGCTAATTAGTATCACCCATTTTTTGACAAGCAATAAAAGCTAAAACTATCCCCAAGAACTTCTAACTACCCTCCTGCATTTGAATCTTCTGAATATGCCAGAAATTTGCCCCAGCAGCTTTCTGTTTAAAAACCTAAGTGTCCGTGTGTGTTTCTGTCTCTGTTCCTATCTTCCTATCTTCACAACCTGAGGTGAGATTCTTCTGCCAGACAACCCTTGCTGGACATCTAGGACCAGAAATCTCCCGACATAAGAGATGTGAGGTATTTATCAATTTCCGAGACAGGCTAACAAATTGATTATTATTTGCAGTCTTTATAGATAAAGCATCAATGTCTAGGTCATTAGCATTTTTAAAATTTGTGTGAACACAATTTGCTTCCAAAACCCAAAATTTAAATGTTTGCAAAATCCATTCTGTAAAACAAGGTCAAAGATACGTTATTGTTTATGGTTCTTTTCTACTGTTTCTCAATTTTGTGGCTGAGATTACTCGCACAGGTGACTCACAACTCTCTATGATTTTAAAAATATCTTTACCTGGCTTGATGTTTAAGTAAGGTTCAGTGCAATATCCAAAGTAAGAACAGGAAACTTTTTGTGATAATTATTTTACCAACTAGAAATAAAAAGGCGGTATTAGTAAAAGTGAGATAAAGCTGTCGGATTGTTGTAACAAGTCAATTGGTTCACTGATGTTGTTTAGGGATTGAAGCTTGCTGTCCTTACCTTCATTTTGATTAGTTTTTTTTTTGCAAGGTTTTTATCAGGCTATGATAAATGTAATGAGAGTGTCACTGGAGTCTATTTATCACTGTCTGGGCCAGAAAACATTAAGGAACTGCAAGCTTCCAATGACACCGACATGGTGGAGTTTGGTAATAATGGAAAATTTACTTAAGCTGGCCTATATATGGCTCCAGTGCAATGCTAACATGGTTGACTATTAACTGCCCTTTGAAATGGCACAGCAAGCCACCCTGTTGTATCAAACCACTAGGAGGTCCACCACCACCCTCTACAGGGCAATTAGGTATGGGCAATCAATGCCAACCTTGCCAGCAGCACCCACATCCAAGAATAAATTAAAAGAAAAGATATGATAGGAGATCTGGGGAACACCATGAAAATTCATAGTCCCTCTGTTTTCAACAGAAATAATTTAATCATGGAACCACAAATTGTTCATCAGGTTGAAATGTAAGTGTATTCAAACCTTAGTAATGAGAGCACAGGTTTTTTGAGCAATATTATTTTAACAGCTGCAATAATTTTTACCCCATAGTTTCATGTATAATTCATTATACCTTGTTGAAAAGAGACATTGGAAGACCATTACCTTCAAAAATATGACATCGCTACTCCTAGTACTACACATCTTTAAAAGAGCATTATATCAGGTTTCTGTCTGGGAAATCAAACTTTGAATGCAGATAATAAAATGTCTGAGGTGCAAACCTGAACAGACTGTGTGCCTGGAGTAATCTTCTCAAATAAGGCTGCATTTGAAGATTTTAAACAGTACTACCTTCAAAATATCTCAAAACAATATTGATATATTTTCAAATATTTCAAACTCTTGAAAAATTAATGAACCACCTCTAAATTATGTCAGAAATTAGTATTTTATACTTGGTATACCAGTTGATTGCAAAAAGACAGATGAAACACCTGGATCCAAACACAGATCCTCAGTGCTTTCTTGGGATTAACAAAATACATAAAGTTGATCAGGACTAATTTCTATTTACTTGCATATTTCAGTTATTTGTAAACACCCTGGGCTGAATTTTATTCGGGCGCTGCGCTCCCCGGCAGCACACTTTAAACTCAGCGCGGTGCTTGCATTCAGCGGCCACCGAGCAGCCCCTGCGATATTTCGCATGGGGGCTCATTTAAATAAAGGGGGCAGAGCCCCCAATGACATAGAGGGGGCGGCCTACGCGTCCCCGGCAACGGCATCCGGCGCCACTGCGCAGGCACCTGCGCCATTTTTAAAGGGCTTTAAGCCCTTATCAATAAGTATAATTTTTAAAGGGATAATAGACATGATTTTTAATTCATATAAATATAAGTGATGGAGACCCTTCCCCAACAGCCCCCCCCCCCCCACAATGGTCATTTCAGGCAATGAAATGACCATCAATTGATTGTTCAAATACCCGAACTTTTACCCCAACCTTCAATCGCTTGCCCTCCAACCCCTTCTCACCATCCCTACATCCAATAAAGATTGATTGCCCCGCTCCTCCACCTCTCCCGCCCTGAAAATTTTATTCCTCCCCTCTCCCCACCAGGTTCTCACCCGGAACTCCACACGGAGTTCGGAAGGCGCACAGAGCAAGAACGGCGGCCGTAATATTGGAGTGGGACGGCAGCCGTCTACAGGTATGTTTATTTAAATATTTTAAATGTTAATCTACATATGCTGATGAAGGGCCTGCTGCCAGGCGGCAGGGGGGCTGCACCGAGGTCCCACCGCCACTGTAATATGCGGTGGACCCTTCTTGATGCCGCGGGGTGAGGCGGGCCTCTCCCCACAGCATTTTACCGGCAACCCGCAGCATCAAGGGGCTGGTAAAACTCAGCCCCCTCAGTTCTAGGAAGTTTTACAAGTTCTTAAGGGTTTTTTTCTGCATTAGATCAGGAATTGCATTGTGCTTAGAAAACTCACTAAACATGCCTTAATGATATTGTTGTAGTTCAGAAATAATTGTGGATCTTAGCCACATTGTTTCTTAGCCAAGTGAACCCATTCATAATTCAATTATGTGGCCCGATCCACAGAGTGGGATGACAGGGGATCTTCTTCTTCTTCATCTTATTTTTTAATTTATTTTTATTTAGAGATACAGCACTGAAACAGGCCCTTCGGCCCACCAAGTCTGTGCCGACCAACAACCACCCATTTTTACTAACCCTACAGTAATCCCATATTCCCTATCACCTACCTACACTAGGGGCAATTTACAACGACCAATTTACCTATCACCTGCAAGTCTTTTGACTGTGGAAGGAAACCGGAGCACCCGGGGAAAACCCACGCAGACACAGGGAGAACTTGCAAACTCTGCACAGGCAGTACCCAGAATCGAACCCGGGTCCCTGGAGCTGTGAGGCTGCGGTGCTAACCACTGCGCCACTGTGCTGCCCTAATCTTCTTTGGCCTCCTTGTCTCGAGAGACAATGGGTAAACGCCTGGAGGTGGTCAGTGGTTTGTGAAGCAGTGCCTGGAGTGGCCATAAAGGCCAATTCTTGAGTGACAGACTCTTCCACAGGTGCTGCAGATAAAATTGGTTGTCGGGGCTGTTACACAGTTGGCTCTCTCCTTGCGCTTCTGTCATAGCCAGGGTAAAATGTAACCAAAGTTTAACAGAAAAAACTGGAACAGAACAATGGATGATCTTTAAGGAAGAAATGTTTCAGGTACAGACTAGGTACATTGCAACAAGAGGGAAAGGTAGGGGAACCAAAGCCAGGACTCCTGGATGATGAGGGATATAGAGGATATGATGAAGCAAAAAAAGAGGGTATATGATGCATGTCAGATAAATTCTTCAAGCGAGAATGAGAATCAAGCCAAATACAATAAGCTGAGAGGGAAAGTGAAGAGGAAAATAAGACTGGCAAAGAGAGAAAATGGGAATACAATGGTAGTTAACAAATAAAAGTAACCCAAAAATCTTTCACCACCATGTAAATAGTAAGCTGGTAGGAGGAGGTGGGGTGGGGCCTATTAGGGACCTATTAAAGGTGCAGGGCAAGGCTAGAATACTTAATGAGTACTTTGTATCAATGTTTGCTAAGGAAGAGGATGCTGACAAAATAGGCAGGATGTACTGGAAAGGCTGGCTGTGCTTCGAGTGGATAAGTCACCTGGTCCGAATGGCTTGCATCACAGGTTGCTAACAGAAGTGGGGGTGAAGATATCAAAAGGCCTTGCCATAATCTTCTAATCTTCCCTAGATACGAGTGTGGTGCCAGAAGATTGGAAAGTGGCAAATGTGACATGCTTGTTCAAGGTCATTACTCGTAACTACAGGCCAGTTGGTTTAACATCAATCTTGGGTAAGATTTTAAGACAATAATTAGGGAAAAAATTAGCCCGCAGTTAGAGAGGTTTGAGTTAATTAATGAGACCCATCATGGATTTGTAAAATACAGATCATGCTTGATTAATCTAACTGAATTTTTTGAAGAAGTAACAGAGAAGATTGAATGAAGAGAATATAGTCGATAATAAAAGCATAATACTGCGGATGTTTGAAATCTGGAATAAAAACAGCAAATGCCCTAAATACTCAATAGGTCTGGCAGCATCTATGGAGAGAGAAACAGAGTGAACGTTTCGAGTCGGATATAAGCACTTTCTGTTTTGAATACTGTCGATGTTGTCTATATGGATTTTTAAAAAAACATGTGACAAAGTACCACATAATAAGCTTGTTAACAGAATTGAGCCTTATGGAATAGGAGGGTCAATGTCAGTTTGGATGAAAAATTGGCTTAAGGACAGAAAACAGCAAGTTGTGGCAAATGGTTGTTTTTCACACTGGAGGATAGTAGACAGTGGTGTTCCCTAACAGTCAGTGTTAGGACCATTGCTTTTTTGATATATAAATGACTTGGATATTGGAATACAGAGTAAAATTCCAAAATTTCCCAATGATACCAAACTTGGAGGTGTGGAAAACAAGTAAAAATGAAACGAATTGACTGCAACAGAACAGAATATGCAGACAAGTGGCAGATAGAATTTAGTACAGAAAAGTGTGAGGTGATGCATTTTGGCAAAAGGGATAGGGAGAAACAATATAGACTAAATAGCACAGTTCTAAAGAGTGTACAGGGACAGAGGGACCTGCGGCTTCCGGTGCATAGATCTTTAAAGGTGGCAGGACAAATTGAGTTAGCAAAGCATATGGGATCTTGGGCTTCATAAATACAGTTATTGAGTATATAAGCAGGGAAGTTATGCTGAACCTTTATAAAGCTCTAGTTAGGCCACAACTAGAGTATTGAGCCCAGTTCTTGTTACCACTCTTTAGGAAGGATGTGAAGGTCCTTGAGTGGGTGCAGAGGAGATTTACGGAATGGTTCCAGGGATGAGGGAATTTAGCTGCAAGGTTTGGTTGGAAAAGCTGAGGTTGTTCTCCTTGGAGCAGAGGAGGTTGAGGGAAGATCTGATAGAGGTGTCCAAGATTATGACAGATTTAGATAAGGTAGACAAAGAAAAGCTGTTGCCATTATGGACCGGAGACATACAGAGCGAGAGAGAGAGGAGCACAGCGGGAACAGAGGTTTAAAAAACAAGCCAAAAGCCCAGAGTCGGAGACGGGAGACAGACAGAGAGAGAGAGAGAGAGAGGAGCACAGCGGGAGTGGAGGTTTAAAAAGCAAGTCAAAAGCCCAGAGTCGGAGACTGGAGACAGACAGAGAGAGAGAGAGAGAGAGGAGCACAGCGGGAGTGGAGGTTTAAAAAGCAAGTCAAAAGCCCAAAGTCGGAGACTGGAGGCAGAGACAGAGAGAGAGAGAGAGAGGAGCATGGCGGGAGTAGAGGTTTAAAAAGTGCACCAAAAGCCCAGAGTCAGAGGCCAGAGACAGAGACAGAGCGAGAGAGAGGAGCATGGAGGGAGCAGCAGGAGCAAAGCAGGGCAAAATCTAAAAGTGACATCAAGGTGATGGCACAATCAACAGTGAGAGCAGGGAAACAGAGATCCGCCGGGGTGAGTATACAGGTAAGCTTTTAATTTAATTTAAATTAAATCAAACATAGCATCAAACATCACAGGGAAGCGGGTAGGTTATTGGTTTGGGAAGAAACTACCTGTTTGGTGAGTATCTGGTCAGTGATTAATGTCCATTCTAATCCTAATGTTTAAAATAGTAAAGGAACTAGTGGTGAGCTTAATAAAATATATAAAAAACAGGAAAATAAAATAAATAATTGAACAAAATAATTAAGTAGTTAATTAAAACACATTAAGAATGGCAGGACAGGTGATGTGTCATGGCGGCAGCACATGGGTGCTCCTGGATGCCAGTGTGATCCAGGGCAAACACGTCTGCAGTAAGTGTTCGAGGCTTGAAGAGCTTCGGCTCAGAGTCATTGAACTGGAGTCCAAGCTGCTGACACTTTGAATCATCAGGGAGCGGGAAAGTTACCTGGACATTTGTACCAGGAGGCAGTCACAGTTCTTAGCATAGGGTCTTCTGATTTGGTCAGTGGTCAGGGACAGGAGAGTGTGGCTGCAGCTGAGGCAGGTAAGGGGACCCAGGGGGCAGGAGTGCAGGAGCCTCAGCCTTTGCAATTGTCCAACAGGTCTGAGGTTCTTTCATCTTGTTTGGATGAAAGTGGGGGCTGCAGGGTGGATGAGCAACCTGACCAAGGCACCATGGTACAGGAAACTATTCAAGTGGAGAGAGAAAAAAGAAATGTAGTGGTAGTAGGGGATAGTATAGTTACGGGGATTGACACTGTTCTCGGCAGCAAAGAGCAAGAGTCCAGACAGCAGTGTTTGGGACATCTGCTCAGGGCTGGAGAGGAACATATAGTGGGAGGGGGAGGATCCAGTCATCGTGGTCCATGTAGGTACCAATGATATAGGCAGGACGAGAAAAGAGGCTCTGCATAGTCAATATGAGGAACGAGGTGTCAAATTAAGAAGCAGAACCTCAAAGGTAATCATCTCTGGATTATTACCTGAGCCATGTGCAAATTGGCATAGGGCAAATAAGATCAGAGAAACTAATGCGTGGCTCAAAGACTGGTATGGTAAAAGTGGATTCCGGTTCGTGGGGCACTGGCACCAGTACTGGGGAAAGTGGTGGCTGTACCATTGGCATGGTCTAAACTTGAACCATGCTGGGGCCGGTATTCTAGCGAGCTGCATACTAGGAAAGTAGAGAGGGTTTTAAACTGAATAGTGGGGGCAAGGGATCAAATTTGGGAAGATGTGGTAAATCAAGGAGTAGAGACAAGGCAAGAGAGAAAGGTATGAAGATGGGAAATGATAAACAGACTGTGACAGGAAGGGACAGAGCATACAAATCTAAGAGTAAGTCAACAGATAAGGCTAGACGTTACAAAAATAATAAAGGGACAAAACTAAAGGCTCTGTATCTGAATGCACGTAGCATTCGAAACAAAACAGATGAACTGAGAGCGCAAATAGAAATAAATCAGTACGATCTGATAGCCATTGCAGCGACATGGCTGTAGGACGACATAGATTGGGACCTGAATATTGAAGGGTACGTGGCATTTAGGAAGGACAGGAAGCTAGGAAAAGGTGGAGGGGTAGCTCTCTTAATTAATGATGATATTAGCGCAACAGAGAGAGATGACCTAAGTTCAGGAGACCAGGATGTAGAAGCAGTTTGGGTAGAGATGAGAAATCATAAAGGCAAGAAGTCACTTGTGGGAGTGGTGTACAGGGCACCTAACATTAACCACACTGTAGGATGGGGTATAAAGGAAGAAATAATGGCAGCTTGTCAGAAAGGTACAGTGATAATTATGGGGGATTTTAACTTACATATAGACTAGAAAAATCAGATGGGCAGAGGTAGCCTAGATGAGTAGTACATAGAATGTTTTCAGGATAATTTCTTGGAACAATACCTTCTGGAGCCAACCAGAGAGCAGGCTATACTGGACCTGGTATTGTGCAACAAGATAGGATTAATTAATGACCTCATAGTTAAGGTGCCCCTAGGTAGCAGCGATCATAATATGATTGAATTGTACATTCAGTTTAAGGAATAGAAGAGTGGGACCAAGACTAATATTTTAAACTTAAATAAGGAAAATTATGAGGGCATAAAAATAGAGCTAGTTAAAGTGAACTGGCAAATCAGGATAAGGGATAGGTCAATAGCGATGCAGTGGCAGACATTTAAGGGGATATTTCAGAATACACAGAATAGATACATTTCAACGAGAAAGAAAAATTCCAAGGGTGGGACCCGCCATCCGTGGTTAACTAAAACAGTTAAAGATAGTATCAAACTTAAAGAAAAAGCCTATAATTGTGCAAAGATGGGAGGCAGGTCAGAAGATTGGACAGAATATAAAAAACAGCAAAGAATGACTAAAAGATTGATAAGGAAGGTAAAATTAGAGTACAAGAGAAAGCTAGCTAGAAATATAAAGACAGATAGTAAGAGTTTCTATAGATGTTTAAAATAGGAAAGAGTTAACAAAGTGAGCGTTGGTCCTATAGAAAGTCAGTCTGGGGAATCCTTTTCCTTTTCCTTTTAGGCCTCCTTGTCTCGAGAGACAATGAGTAAGCGCCTAGAGGTGGTCAGTGGTTTGTGGAGCAGCGCCTGGAGTGTCTATAAAGGCCAATTCTGGAGTGACAGACTCTTCCACAGGTGCTGCAGGTGAAGTTGGTTGTCAGGGCTGTTACACAATTGGCTCTCTCATTACACTTCTGTCTCTTTTCCTGCCAACTGCTGAGTCTCTTCGACTCGCCTCTCTTCAACCCTGCCTTTATAGCTGTCTGCCAGCTCTGGCTGACAACTGGCTCCCACGACTTGTGGTCAATGTCACAGGACTTCATGTTGCATTTGCAAGCGTTTTTAAAGTGGAGACATGTACGGCCGGTGGGTCTGATACCAGCGACGAGCTCGCTGTACCATACGTCCTTGGGAATCCTGCCGTCTTCCATGCGGCTCATATGGCCAAGCCATCTCAAGCATTGTTGGCTCAGTAGGGCGTACATGCTGGGCATGTTGGCTGCCTCGAGGACTTCTGCATTGGAGATCCGGTCCTGCCACCTGATGCCAAGGATTCTCTGGAGACAGCAAAGATGGAATGAAAGACATCGCTCTTGGCTGACATACGTTGTCCAGGCCTCGCTGCCGTAGAGCAAGGTACTGAGGACACAGGCTTGAAATGCTCGGACTTTTGTGTTCCGTGTCAGTGCGCCATTTTCCCACACTCCCTTGGCCAGTCTGGACATCGCAGCAGACGTTTTTCCCATGTGCTTGTTGATTTCTGCTTCGAGAGGCAGGTTGCTGTTGATGTTTGCGCCTAGGTAGGTGAACTCTTTAACCACTTCCAGAGCATGGTCGCCAATGTTGATGGATGGAGCATTTCTGATGTCCTGTCCCATGATGTTCCTTTTCTCAAAACTCATGGTTAGGTCAAATTCATTGCAGGCAGCCGCAAGCCTGTCGATGAGTCTCTGCAGACACTCTTCCGTGTGGGATGATAATTAATAATGGATAAAAAGGAGATGGAAGATGAACTGAACTGATATTTTGCATCAGCCTTCACTATTGAGGATACAAGTAACATCCCAGTATTAGCTGTAAGTCAGGAATTGGAAGGGAGGGAGGAACTCAAAAAAATTACAATCACCAGGAAAGTGATACTGGACAAATTGTTGGAGCCGCAGGCTGACAAGTCCCTGGGTCCTGATGGACTTCAACCTATAGCATTAAAAGAAGTAGCTATTGAGATAGTTGATGCGTTAGTTTTAATTTTCCAAAATTCCCTAGATTCGGGGAAGGTTCCATTAGATTGGAAAATAGCGAATGTAACTCCTTTATTCAAAAAGGGGAGGAGAAAGAAAGCAGGAAACTACAGGCCTGCTGGTTAAGATCTGTCTTAGCGAAAATGTTAGATATTATTAAAGACGGCATAGCAGGGCATTTAGAAAAATTCAAGGTAATCGGGCTGAGTCAACATGGTTTTGTGAAAGGGAAATCATGTTTAACCAATTTATTGGAGTTCTTTGAGGGAGTTACATGTGCTGTGGACAAAGGGGAAGTGGTGGATGTATTGTACTTAAATTTCCAGAAGGCATTTGATAAGGTGCCACATCAAAGTTATTGCAGAAAATAAAAGCTCATAGTGTACGGGGTAACATATTGGCATGGATAGAAGATTGGTTAGCTAACAGGAAACAGAGAGTAGGCATAAATGGGTCATTTTCTGGTTGGCAAGATGTAACGAGTGGTGTGCCACAGGGATCTGTGCTGGGGCCTTAACGTTTTACAATTTATATAAATGACTTGGATGAAGGGACCGAAGGTATGGTTTCTAAATTTGCTGATAACACAAAGATAGGTGGGAAAGTAACTTGTGAAGAGGACATAAGGGGGCTACAAAAGGATATAGACAGGTTAAGTGAGTGAGCAAAGATTTGGCAGATGGAGTATAATGTGGGAAAGTGTGAAATTGTTCCCTTTGGCAGGAAGAATAATAAAGAAGCATATTATCTAAATGGTGAGAGATTGCAGAGCTCTGAGATGCAGAGGTACCTGGGTGTCCTATTGCATGAATTGCAAAAGGCTAGTATGCAGGTACAGCACGTAATTAGGAAAGCTAATAGAATGTTATTGTTTATCGCGAGTGGAATTGAATACAAAAGTAGGGAGGTTATGCTTCAGCTATACTGGGCATTGGTGAGACTACATCTGGAGTACTGTGTACGGTACTGGTCTCCTTATTTAAGGAAGGATGTAAATGCGTAAATACAGAAGGTTTACTAGACTAATAACTGGAATCGGCGGGCTGTCTTATGAGGCAAGATTGGACAGGCTAGGCTTGAATCCGCTGGAATTTAGAAGAGTTAGAAGCAACTTGATTGAAACATATAAGATCCTGAGGGGTCTTGACAGGGTGGATGTAGAAAGGATGTTTCCCCTTGTGGGAGAATCTAGAACTAGGGGTCACTGTTTAAAAATAAGGGGTCGCCCATTTAAGACTGAGATGAGGAGAAATTTTTTCTCTCGGGGGTCATGAGTCTTTGGAATTCGCTTCCTTAAATGGTGGTGGAAACAGAGTCTTTGAATATTTTTAAGGCAAAGGTAGATTCTTGATAAGCAAGGGGGTGGAAGGTTATCGGGGGTAGGTGGAAATGTGGAGTAATCAGTTCAGCCATGAACTTCCTGAATGGCGGAACAGGCTTGAAGGGTCGTGTGGCCTGTTCCTGCTCCTAAATCATATGTTCATATGTTCGTATTAGCTGATGGTACAAAGACTAAGGGACATATGGACAGGTTTGGATAAGAGATGCAGGGGATGTGAGGAAGAACTTTTTTATGCAGCAACTGGATTGACCTGAAACTCGCTGCTTATGAGGATGGTGGAAGCAGAGATGATCAATGATTTCAACAAGAAATTGGATGGGCACTTGAGGGAAATAAACTTACAGGGGCTACAGGAATAGTGCAGGGGCATGGGACTGACTGGGCTATTCTACAGGGAACCAGCATGGAGTTGATGGGCCAAATGGCCTCCTTCTCTACTGTAATGACTGTATAGTCAGAGTTTTACCAGCCTATTGGAGATGGGCTGGGAGGCACGACGGATGGTAAAATGGTGTCGGGAGGGAGGTCCGATGTGTTTCTGCCACCAGGAATATTCCCAGTGGCGGGAATGTCAGTGCCTGAGCTGCACACCGACCAGAGGTCAGTGACCAATTCATCCAATTAATTGGCCTGTTGATGGCCATTTTAACAGGCTGCCAGGATTTTACGAGGGTTTGGCCCCAGCCTCGTGGGGAGACTGCCAGATACATCGAGGTGGCCTCCCAGTGGCTTTTCGGGGCTGGGTGGGGGGGGGGGAACCTTCCTTTCTGGACGCTCCCTGTCCCACGAAGAGGCCACCCAGCAGTAATGGCCACCCCCGCAGTCCGAATGCTGCCATTGGAGAGTACATCCCTCTGATCATCAGGACCTGCCTGCCTGGCCCTGGCACATCAATATTTTTAACCCGCCGCTTTGAGGGTGTCTCAATCTGGAGGTGCCCTCACTTTTACCTTGCAGCTTCAGACACAGCCAGCTCTAACACTGCTGGGGTTGCAGAGCTGCCAGCTCTCTGTTTGGGCCAGTAGCTCGGCGAGGCAGACAGTGATCCTGGCATCAGCCTCGTAATTGGCTGCCACTGGTAAAATTGCCTTGCGGTCCCACCATTCATCCTCACAGGCTCAGGACCCGCAGTAGGTTCTAATGTTAGGAACCAGGGCAAGCTGATAAAATTGCAGCCTATGATAACTAAGAAGGAAATGTGCTACAACTTGTTCTAGTAGCACAGATTCTTCCTTTGAATGCACTGGGATGACAGATGGTATTTGACTTGTAGAGACTGTAGTAAATGTCATGTACTCTGAAAAAATCAAAGGCCAAATAATCATGGGCATAAGTTAGACTGTTTCAAAATTCCTAAGTCTTCAGTCGTCTGCCAGTCAAAGATTTTGTGGGTGGTATTGGTTTGCACTCGTAGAGAGAAATGAGCTGAAAGTAAACAGCCAGTCTGTTTTGCTCCTCAACTAAGTTTTGTTTCCATGGAAAAGAAAAAATCTTGCATTTATATAGCGCTTTTCACAACCTCAGTACATCCCAAAGCACTTTACAGCCAATGATGTATTTTTGAAGTGCAGTGGCTCTTGTAATGTAGGAAGCATGGCAACCAATTTTTTCACAGCAAACTCCCACAAACAGAAATGTGATAATGACCAGATGATCTGTCTTTAGTGATGTAGATTGAGGGAGAAATATTGGCCAGGACACGGTGGATAACTCCCTGCTCTTATTAGAATCATACACTGTAATTTACACTCCCGCAAAGAGTGGGATGGTGGCGGGGGTTGGGGGCTGGTGGGTGTAAGATGGAGTAGGAGGCTTGCAGGGCCCTTTCCGACCTGCTTCCGCCTCTGCCGCCATTTTTCACAGAGCGGTGGTGGCGAGAAAGAGCCCGCAGTCAAGGCCTTTAAGTGGTCAATTAACAGCCACTTAAAGGGCCTCCGCCCACTGCTACGGCAGGAGGGCGGCCTAGGCCTGAGAAAAGCCGCCTGTAAAAAGTAGGCAACCTTCTGACGGCCTGGGGGGGCCCTCCTGATTGGGCAACCCCGATGCCTCAACCACCCCCAACGCCCAACTTTCCCCTTACCGCCCCCAATCAACGCCCCTTGCCTCACAGGGGTCTGACCGATCACCCCCGGCGAAGCCCCAAAAACTTACCTCTTTTCCATCCGCTCCGTCATCTTGATTTTGAAGCTGGGATGCAGTCCCAGCAATGGCCACCATGACTGGTGGTGCTGCTGGGACTAAGAGCTGCCCGGCCTGCTGATTGAGGCTTGCCTCAATGAGGTGGAAGTCCTTCCTAAGACCAATTAAGAGCCTGGAGACCATAAAATCCGGACTGGATCCCCAGGCCCAGTGGAGAAAGGATCGCCACCTACCTTTTGGTCGGTGGACGGCTCCCATCCGACAAGCACAAAATTCCAGCCATAGAGTGATTTACAGCATAAAAGGAGGCCATTTGGCCCATCAAGTCCATGCCATCTCTCCGTGGAGCAATCCAATCAGTCCCTCTCCCCTGCTGGATCATGCCATGGGATCTTTTATGCTCATCTGAGAGGGCAGACGGGGCCTTGGTTTGTTGTCTCATCCAAAGAAGAGTGCGTCTGACAGTGCAGCACTCCCTCAGTACTGCACTAGAGTGTCATCTGGATTTTGTCCTCAAGTCTCTGGATTGGGACTTGAATCCACAACCTTTTGAGGTTAGTGTGCTAACACTGAGCCATGAAAAATCAGATGGTGTGTAAAATGGCAGCACATTTCATGCTACTAGCATAGATCGATTTCACCCTCTCCGATTCAGAAACAATCATTCTATACTAAATAAATAGGAGCATCTATCTGTCGTATTTTATAACTAAATATTTATTCTTGGCATAAGCTGCAGTATGTTCATCTGACTCACATTTTAGACACTCCCTCAATCATAATTTAACATTAATTCACCAGCATTTCACCTTTGGGACCTCGGCTTGACCTGGTTCAGATTGATGGGATAAAATTCTCCTGTGTGTGCTGGTGTGTAAAGAGAGTTTAGGGAATCTCAGCTGGTTCCTGGGAAGCATTGGAATGTGGCATAAAAACTGCCCCTCATTGACACTGTCATTTAAAAAGATACAGGACAGCTGTGAAAAAAAATGACACACTGGAAAACCACCAGATAGTCGGGTGTGCTGCAAATTGGGCACACTGACCACTTCATTCAAGTCTCTCAAGTGCAATCCAGCCAAGTGAAGCTCCACATCAGGAACAAGGCTTGAAAAATTCACCACTAATACTGGAGCAAAATAGAGCAATGTGGTTGACTCCTATCTGTCCTCTAAAATGGCCTAGCAAGCCACTCAGTTGTCAAGGGCAATTAGAGATGGGCAACAAATGCTGGCCTTGCCAGTGATGCCCACATCCCATGAAATAATAAAAAAGACTTAAAGGGCTTCCAGCCCTGCATTCACTGCTGCTTGGTTTAAAGTAGTGCCTTCCTGAATGCACTGAAGAATCCTTCTGCTGCCTCTCTTCCCTGATAGGCAAGCGGCTGAATGCGAGCCTGCAGTGAAAATGGCTGAAAGAAGACCACGGTTTAGCGATGCCTCCCTGCTGGTTCTCCTCCAGGCTGCAAGGGAAAGTCAGTAGGTCCTCTTGCCCAAGGATGGGAAGAGACCTGCCCGCCTGACCAAACAAGCTTGGACAGAGATTGTGGAGGAGGTCAGTAGCTGTGCGGTCACCCGCAGGACATGGCTCCGGTGCAGGAAACAGGTCAATGATCTGATCCAGGCTGCTAAGGTGAGAACTCCAAACATTTTTGACCCTTTGGGCATTGCATGTGGTAGAGGGAGAGTGAGCAGCAGGTCATGTTGACTGAGGCCTGGCTGCATATTTTTGAGCAGGGCACATCAGTCGTTGTTTAACCCCATGTAGCCCCTTGATCGGGGCCACATGTAGGAGGCATATGTGTGTCCTCATCATGGACCACTGGACTATCACCATCATAGGTCTTCGGCTTGTCCCAACTGGGGGACTAATTTTGTTCATTGTGTCTGCAGGAGGAGACGTCTCACAATTGAAAAGAGTTTGCCTTAGGCTGTGGAGCACATTATCTCCATGTTTTAAGCTTGATGGAGGAGGCTATGCAACTGGCAGGGCTGATGGCTTGACAGGGGCGCCTCAAGAGAGCGAGTGAGCATCTCCTGGGGCGCAAGGGTGCATATGTTACAAATGAACCATGCTGCTCATGTGTTCAGTACTGCATAAATGGAGCTACACAGTTGGGGTAGTTGGAATGTCGTAATGGGAAGACCTTAACCCTTCAATGTATCTGTTTTCTCAAGCAGGCCAAGATGAATGACAAGAGCAAAGAGCTGGAGAGACTTGGGGTCAGCCGGCCACCTCTGAGCAGGAGGATCCTCAGAAGGTGCAACGTCACATCATTTCCCCGCACCCTCCACCAGTACAAATACTCTCATGTTGGTGGATATCCATTTGTGGTTAGATTCCGGCACACAACCTGGTGAGCACACCACAGACGTGCCTGGGCAGCTAATGGAGACTGTGACAACCAAGACCACCGGCAGTCGGAGGACTGTGGGAGGCCAGGCCCCTGCTGATACCCAGGCTGATGACGTGCCTCTGGTGTCACTGGCAACCTGAGAAATGCTGCAGCTGCAGCGAGAGGTAAGGCAACACCTGGCAGAGATGCCAGAGTCTGATGGAGGAGTCCATCCAGGCCTTGAGTGCCCGTCTGGCTTCCTCCATTGAAAGATTATTGACTCTCATGGAGAGCCAGATCCTGTAGACCAATCAGTGGCTGCTAGAGATGCGCGCAGACCTGCACACCATCGCATTGGCCATGAGCTCTATGCAGTGGTGTCAAAGTGAGTGGGGGACAAGGCACCTGGAGTCTCTACCAGGTCACATCCCTCTCAGGTTAGCAGGGAGGTACAAATGTGCCTTATAAGTGGGGGAGAAATGGCTGGCTGCCACATCTGGGGACTCCTCTCAGGGTGCTCCAGGCCTCAGGCAACCAGAGGACGGCCACCAAGGTCAGCTCCAGCCAGGGGGCAGCAAGGTCAGCAGCCTGCCTCCAGCACAGCTGACAGCCCAGGGGGAGCGCCATGTAGGAAAAACAGCGTTAACATTTCAGGTCTGTGACCTTTCATCGGAACTCAGTAAGTTGAGTCGCAGATCTAAAACGTTAACTCTGTTTCTCTCCCCAGAGATGCTGCCAGACCTGTTGAGTATTTCCAGCATCTTCTGTCTTTATTTGAAAAATTCACCCTTTTTTAACAGCCCACACACAGAGATCACTGATAGGTTAATTTTAATTTGCTAGTGCTCCTGTTTTCTGGGAAAGGGATAATGCTGCTTTAACAGCTCAGCTGGGCATATTTCTCAAAGTATAAAAACAATCCTGACATCTCATGCAACAAACATAAATTCTAAGCTGAACCTTCGAGGCAGATTACGTCAATGAAATTGGATGAAAGTGCCTTGACTCACAAAAATGTACTAGAAATCATTGCTGAAGGGGGTTTAATGTTCAGTCCATCGAAATAACAACTGAATTCTAGGAAAGGTTTAAGTTTACTAAATAATAATGCTTAGAAGTAATTAAAAAAAAAAAAAAGAATTTCCTTGGTCTTGATTCTCTACCCTATGAATTTCACTCGCACATTGGGCTAGATAATAACTTCAAAATGCACTGGAAGCGGGGGTTGGGGGGGAGGTGCTGGGAGGTGGGGGCATGAGGTCCAGTAGCATGTGGGAAACCCGGAAGTCAGTGCAATGCATCTGTCAGTGTTTTTTTTTAATTCAGCCACTACATTAACCTATTATTTCTGGATTCCTGACAAATTAAGTTGAGCATGCGTGATGACGACCCACATAAGTCAACTTGAACTCCAATATTTAAACAGTCATTGCAAACATGTAATTTGATGGATTCTGGAGTTGGGAGCAGAACACAAGGAAGTAACAGAATGAAGAGCCGCTGCACCTCGCTTTAGTGATGTCTTCCTCAATGCGATGCTGCAGGCAGTCAGGGCCTGCAGGCAGATACTATATCCCATTGATGGGAGGAAGAAGCCTGCAAATGAAGCCAAGAAGGCATGGCTGGAGGTAACAGAGGAGGTCAGAAGCAGGAGTGTGATGCCTGGATTCAATGCTGAAAGCAGTAATGACCATAGCAGCTGGGCAGGAAAGGTGAGTAAAGTGGCACATTCACCTACCTCCTGATTTACTTAACACCCCAACCCCCTCGCTCTGCCTTCTCAAGCCTACTCCAGCACATCACTCCTCACACCCACTTATCTTGCAGATGCACCTATTCCTCTCCACCTGTGCACTTCCTCACATCCCATCTGTCCATCCACTACTGACACTCACCCTCAACTTTATGCCTCTCCCTCATAGTTACTGTCATGCTAGGCCCTCACCTGCCAAGAAAGAGGCACATTAATTTTGTCATGAACATTGATTTTAAGCTGTTACTGGTGTGAAGAAAGGACTTATTAAACAGATCAGCTGTGGCTGGAAAAGATATTTGCATATTAACAGACAGTGTTTGGAAGGACAAAGCAGCCATTCCCTGACACATTCAACCCACAATGGACTTTTGACCACCAGATGTTGAAGGTGGGGGAGCTCGTATTCCAGGTTGACTGCTAAGATGGCCGAATACACAAACGGACATGGTCAAACCAGCTAGTCACATGACTAACCTGCTGGGCAACTTGAGTTTTTTGAATTTGTTCAAACAGTTTGGGCGGAAAGTCTGTTTGCTCCTGGACTGAGAAGATCTCTCTCCTGTCTGCTCCCATCTCTTTCACACAAGCCTCTGAATCCACTGAAGACACATGAATCCCAAGAGAGAAAAGTCTCCTACAGCGAACAAGGTTTAAGGATACACGACGCACCCACGCTAGCATGCATACTCGATACACACATGCAAATATAGACAGAAAAGAGCAGAAGAAAAGTGAAGTGGAAAAGTTTGAGGCAATATCTGAAGAGTTTTTGTTATGGTTCTTTGAGCTCACTGCAGAGTTCTTATTTATTTTTTTTATTTTTATTTTTTTTTATTTAGAGATACAGCACTGAAACAGGCCCTTCGGCCCACCAAGTCTGTGCCGACCATTAACCACCCATTTATACTAATCCTACACTAATCCCATATTCTTACCACATCCTCACCTGTCCCTATATTCCCCTACCACCTACCTATACTAGGGGCAATTTATAATGGCTAATTTACCGATCAACCTGCAAGTCTTTTGGCTGTGGGAGGAAACCGGAGCACCCAGAGGAAACCCACGCAGACACAGGGAGAACTTGCAAACTCCACACAGGCAGTACCCAGAATTGAACCCGGGTCGCTAGAGCTGTGAGGCTGCGGTGCTAACCACTGCGCCACTGTGCCGCCCTTAATTGTAAGTAGTTCTTGCTTTTCGTTTGGGCCCACTATTCCAGCTGGTCCAATCAGTCCTGGCCCCTGTGGATTGCATCACCCCAGCAGGCCCTGGAATGTGCTTCCCCACCCCCTCACTGTCCGGTGATCAACATCCATTGTGGGTTGAATGTGTCAGGGAATGGTCCTTTGTCTACACAAGCACTGTCTGTTCGTGTACACATTTTTTTTCCAGCTACGGCTGATCTATTCAATAAGTCATTTCTTCACTCCAGCAACAGTTTAAAAATCAATGTTCATATGACAAAACCAATATGCCTCATTCTTGGCAGGTGGGGGCCTGCATGGCACCTTGACAGTTCTAATTCATGTCTTTAATCTCCCACAGGGCCTACGAGCATCCCGCACGGGGTGTTGTCGGACGACAACGATGACTGTTTAGAAGAGGTCACTCACTCTGAGGGTGCACTGTTACAAGACTCAGGCAAACCATGGACCAGCACATATACTCACACTTTGATGGGGGATAGTGGGTTTTCACCTGGCGACCCACACATCACAGGTTAGCAAGAGCAGATGGTGGAGTCAAGGACAGTAATGACGATTCCATGTCAGACGGCACAGGACACTCCAAACTCTGCTAAGCTGGATGCAAGTGTTGAACCTTGGGGGTTGTTGCAGAAGAGGATACTTCTGGAGTAGCAGTGAAGTATGTGTGATATACTGGCAGGCTTTCCAGCTACACTGTGCATGCTTGCAGAGAAATCAGAGGAGTCCACCTCAAGCATGAGTGGCATGAAATTGCAGGCCTTTGCAATGATGTCTTCATCCATGGAAAGAGTGGCCAACTGCATGCAGCATCAAGAGCATCAATCGAATGAGTGCACACAGGCCCTCACCAATGTCTTGCACACTATGAATGTCACCTTAAATAGGATTCATGAAACTCTAGCCTTGGCCGTTCATCACCCCGCATCGGCAGCAAAGTGCTCTACATTTCATTGCTAGTAGGGATGATGATGAAAGGGGACATGGAAGTGGGGACTCACCTCAAAGCACTTACACTTCTCACCCGTTGCCTCCCTCAATCGGTATCCCACATGCTGCCATGTCCCAATGGCTGAGTCTGACCCTGCATAGGTGCAGGTGGAGGAGACTGGCAGGGCCCCCTGGCCTCCAGAATGTAGAGGGCATTGCCCAAGAGTATCTCAGCAGTCACAGCAGGGATCTGAGCAGACTGCCTCTACCTCTGCTGATGCCACAAGGGTTGCAACACATGGAAGTGCTAAGAAGAGGCACAGTAAAGACTTTTAGTTGCACAAGAATATGCACATGGGTGTGTTACACAATGCTAGACATAGAAACAAAGGAAACAGGAGCATGAGTAGGCCATTCGGCTCCTTGGACCTGCTCTGCCTTTCAACTGGATCATGGCTGATCTTCTACGTCAACGCCATTTTCTCACACTAAACCCATATCCCTTGATATCTTTCATATCTAGAAATCTATCAATCTATGTCTTGAACATACTCAATGACTGAGCCTCCACAGACCTCTGGGATAGAGAATTCCACAGATTCACCACCCTCTGAGTGAAGAAGTTCCTCCTCATCTCAGTTGTAAATAGCCTACCTCCTATTCTGAGACTATGTCCTCTGGTTCTAGAACCCCTAGTCAGGGGAAACTTCCTTCCTGCATCTACCCTGTTGATCCATAGAACATAGAACATAGAACAGTACAGCACAGTACAGGCCCTTCGGCCCACGATGTTGTGCCGAACCTTTAACCTACTCTAAGATCAAACTAACTACCTACCCTTCATTCTACTATCATCCATGTACCTATCCAAGAGTCGCTTAAATGTTCCTAATGTATCTGCTTCTACTACCACCGCTGGCAGCGCATTCCACGCACCCACCACTCTCTGTGTAAAGAACCTACCTCTGACATCTCCCCGAAACCTTCCTCCAATCACCCTAATATTATGCCCCCTGGTGATAGCCCTTTCCACCCTGGGAAAAAGTCTCTGGCTATCCACTCTATCTATGCCTCTCATCATCTTGTACCCCTCTATCAAGTCACCTCTCATCCTTCTTCGCTCCAATGAGAAAAGCCCTAGCTCCCTCAACCTTTCTTCGTAAGACATGCCCTCCAGTCCAGGCAGCATCCTGGTAAATCTCCTCTGCACCCTCTCTAAAGCTTCCACATCCTTCCGATAATGAGGCGACCAGAACTGAACACAATATTCCAAGTGTGGTCGAACCAGGGCCTTATAGAGCTGCAGCATAACCTCGCGGCTCTTAAACTCAATCCCCCTGTTAATGAAAGCCAACACACCATACACCTTCTTAACAACCCTATCAACTTGGGTGGCAACTTTGAGCGATCTATGGACATGGACCCCAAGATCCCTCTGTTCCTCCACACTACCAAGAATCCTGTCTTTAAGCCTGTATTCTGCATTCAAATTCGACCTTCCAAAATGAATCACTTCACACTTTTCCAGATTGAACTCCATCTGCCACTTCTCAGCCCAGCTCTGCATCCTGTCAATGTCCCGTTGCAACCTACAACAGCCTTCCACACTATCCACAACTCCAGCAACCTTCGTGTCATCGGCAAACATGCTAACCCAGCCTTCCACTTCCTCATCCAAGTCATTTATAAAAATCACAAAGTGCAGAGGTCCCAGAACAGATCCCTGCGGAACACCACTGGTCACCGAGCTCCATGCTGAATACTTTCCATCGACTACCACCCTCTGTCTTCTATGGGCCAGCCAATTTTGTATCCAGACAGCCAACTTCCCCTGTATCCCATGCCTCCTCACTTTCTGAATGAGCCTACCATGGGGAACCTTATCAAGCGCCTTGCTAAAATCCATATACACCACATCCACTGCTCTTCCTTCATCAATGTGTTTTGTCACATCTTCAAAGAATTCAATAAGGCTTATGAGGCATGACGTGCCCCTCACAAAGCCATGCTGACTGTCTCTAATCAAACCATGCTTTTCCAAATAATCAATAATCCTGTCTCTCAGAATCCTCTCCAATAATTTGCCCACTACCATCGTAAGACTGACTGGTCTATAATTCCCAGGGTTATCCCTATTCCCTTTCTTGAACAAGGGAACAACATTTGCCACCCTCCAATCATCCGGTACTCCTCCAGTGGACAGTGAGGACGCCAAGATCATCGCCAAAGGCGCAGCAATCTCTTCCCTCGTTTCCCGTAATATCCTTGGGTATATCCCATCTGGCCCCGGGGACTTATCTGTCCTCATATAATTCAAAATTTCCAGCACATCCTCCCTCTTAACCTCAACCTGTTCGAGCATATCAGCCTGTTCCACGCTGAACTCACAAACGACCAGGTCCCTCTCACTCGTGAATACTGAAGCAAAGTATTCATTTAGGACCTCCCCTACCTCCTCCGACTCCAGGCACAAGTTCCCTCCGCTATCCCTGATCGGTCCTACCCTCACTCTGGCCATCCTCTTGTTCCTCACATAAGTGTAGAACGCCTTGGGATTTTCCTTAATCCTACCCGCCAAGGTTTTTTCATGTCCCCTTCTAGCTCTCCGAAGTCCATTCTTCAGTTCCTTCCTGGCTACCTTGTAACCCTCTAGAGCCCTGTCTGATCCTTGCTTCCTCAACCTTAAGTAAGCTTCCTTCTTCCTCTTGACTAGCTGTTCCACATCTCTTGTCATCTAAGGTTCCTTCACCCTACCATCCCTTCCTTGCCTCATCGGGACAAACCTATCCAGCAGTCGCAGCAAGTGCTCCCTAAACAACCTCCACATTTCTGTCATGCATTTCCCTGAGAATATCTGTTCCCAGTTTATGCTCCCCAGTTCCTGCCAAATAGCATTGTAATTCCCCCTCCCCCAATTAAATATTTTCCCATCCCGTCTGCTCCTGTCCCTCTTCATGACTACAGTAAAGGTCAGAGAGTTGTGATCACTATCACCAAAATGCTCTCCCACCGAGAGATCTGCCACCTGGCCTGGTTCGTTGCCAAGCACCAAGTCCAACATAGCCTCCCCTCTAGTCGGCATATCTACATATTGAGTCAGGAAACCTTCCTGGACACACCTGACAAAAACTGCTCCATCCAAACTATTTGCACTAAGGAGGTTCCAGTCAATATTAGGGAAGTTGAAGTCACCCATGACAACAACCCTGTTACTTCTGCACCTTTCCAAAATCTGCCTCCCAATCTGTTCCTCCGTGTCTCTGTTGCTATTGGGGGGTCTATAGAAAACTCCCAACAAAGTGACTGCTCCTTTCCTGTTTCTGACTTCCACCCATAATGACTCAGTGGACAAACCCTCCTCGAGACCTCCCTTTCTGCAGCTGTGATACTATCCCTGATTAGCAATGCCACTCCCCCACCTCTTTTACCTCCCTCCCTATTCCTTTTGAAACATCTAAACCCCGGAACATCCAACATCCATTCCTGCCCCTGTGATATCCACGTCTCCGTAATGGCCACAACATCGTAGCTCCAAGTACTGATCCATGCTCTAAGTTCATCACCCTTATTTCTGACACTTCTTGCGTTAAAATAGACACACTTCAACCCATCATACTGGCTGCAACTTTGTCGTGTCAATTGTCTAACCTTCCTCACAGACTCTCTGCACTCGGTATCTGCCTGTTCAACAGCTACCCCATCCACTGATCTGTAGCTCCGGTTCCCATCCCCCTGCCAAACTAGTTTAAACCCTCCCGAAGAGCTCTAGCAAAACTCCCGCCCAGGATATTGGTGCCCCTCCAGTTCAGATGCAACCCGTCCTTCTTGTACAGGTCCCACCTTCCCCAGAAGGTATCCCAATGATCCACATATCTGAATCCCTCCCTCCTACAACAGTTCTGTAGCCACATGTTCAGCTGCACTCGCTCCCTGTTTCTAGCCTCACTAGCACGTGGCACCGGTAACAATCCTGAGATTACTACTCTGCTCGTCCTGCCTTTCAGCTTGCAACCTAACTCCCTATATTCGCTTTTCAGGTCCTCATCCCTTTTCCTAGCTATGTCATTGGTACTGATATGTACCACGACCTCTGGCTGCTCCCCCTCCCCCTTAAGAGTTCTGTAGACTCGATCCGAGACATCCCTGACCCTGGTACCCGGGGGGGGCAACATACCATCCGGGAGTCTCGTTCGCGACCACAGAATCTCCTGTCTGATCCTCTAACCATTGAATCTCCTATCACTATCGCTCTCCTATTCTACCCCTTCCCTTCTGTGCCACTGAGCCAGGCTCAGTGCCAGAGACCTGGCCACTGTGGCTTTCCTCTGGTAGGTCTTCCCCCGCAACCGTATCCAAAACGGTATACGTATTATTGAGGGGAACGGCCACAGGGGATCCCTGCACTGTGTGCCTATTCCCTTTCCCTCCCCTGACGGTCACCCAGCTACCTTTATCCTGTAACTTAGGTGTCATTACTTCCCTATAACTGCTCGCTATCACCCCCCTCAGCATCCTGAATGATCCGAAGTTCATCCAGCTCCAGCTCCAATTCTCTAATGTGGTCTGCGAGGAGCTGGAGTTGGGTCCACTTCTCACAGGTGAAGTCAGCAGGGACACAAGTGGTGACCCTCACCTCCCACATCCTGCAAGAGGAGCATGCAACTGCCCTAGCTTCCATCCCCTCTGCACTAAATTGACAACAGAGATTTTTAAAAAAAGGAAAACCTTACCTTACCAAACCCTCCACACAAGAGTCCTTTTTTTTTGGTTAGAGGAGGAGAATGGGTGGGATTCACGACACGTGTAGTGTTTCGGGTTTAGCCACTGCCCGAATATATAGGTTTACTTACCCAGCAGTCCCGGTGTCCGCCAAAACAAAAGGTAAGTTAATTTAAACTGAAACTCACCTTCCCAGCTGCCACCTCGCTCGCACTATCGCTGCTTCAAAAAAAAGCTGCCGAAACCAAAGGTAAGTTAATTTAAACTGAAACTCACCTTCCCAGCTGCCACCTCGCTCGCGCTATCGCTGCTTCAAAAAAAAGCCCTGTAAGAATTTTGTCTGCTTCAATTAGATCATCTCTCATTCTTCCATTCTCTGGAGGATACAGGCCCAGCCTCCTCAATCTTTCACTGGTAAATTTCTGTTTTATTTTTGAGCCAGATAAATATTATTTGTTTTGACCACTTTCCCATGCAAGGCTGGATTGCATCTATTTTAACGCAAGGAGTCTTACTAGTAAGGCAGATGAATTGAGGGCGTTGATTAGCACATGGGAATATGATATTATTGCTATCACAGAGACATGGTTGAGGGAGAGGCAGGACTGGCAACTCAATATTGCAGGGTATAGTAGCTTCAGGCGTGACAGGGGAGGGGGCAAAAGAGGAGGTGGCATTGCACTGTTGATCAAGGAGTCAATTACTGCAGTAAGGAGGGATGATATCTTAGAAGGTTCTTCAAATGAGGGCATATGGGTCGAACTTAAAAACAAAAAGGGAGCAATCACTTGGCTGGGAGTGTACTACAGGCCTCCAAATAGTCAGGGAGAGATAGAGGAGCAGATATGTAGGCAAATCTTAGAGAGGTGTAAAAATAATAGGGTAATAGTAGTAGGGGATTTCAACTTCTTCAATATCAACTGGGATAGTCTTTTTTTTTTCCTAATCCGAGGGAATGAAGCTGGACACGTGGTAGAAGTGTCAGTGGTGGAGCATTTCGAGCATAGTGACCATAACTCTAAGATTTAAGGTAGTTATGGAAAAGGACAAAGATGGACCGGAAATAAACGTACTGAATTGGGGGCAGGCCGATTTCAATATGATAAAACAGGATGTGGCCAAAGTGGACTGGGAGTAGCTACTTGTAGGAAGGTCTACATCAGACCAGTGGGAGTCATTCAAAGAGGAAATAGTGAGGGTTCAGAGCCAACATGTTCCTGTGAAGGTGAAGGGTAGGACCAACAAGTCCAGGGAACCCTGGATGTCAAAGGATATACGGGATGGGATAAAGAAAAAAAAGGAGGCTTATGGCAGATTCAGAGCGCTGAAAACAGCGGAGGCACTAGAGGAGTATAGAAAGTGTGGGGGGGGAGGGTACTTAAAAAAGTAATTAGGAGAGCGAAGAGGGGTCATGAAAAAACGCTAGTGGGAAAGATAAAGGAAAATCCTAAGGCACTTTATAAGTATATTAAGGGCAAGAGGATAATCAGGGAAAGAGTAGGGCCCATTAGGGACCAAAGTGACAATCTGTGTGTGAAGCTGGAGGACATAGGGAGGTTTTAAATGATTACTTTTCATCTGTGTTCACTATGGAGAAGGACAATATAGGTGTAGAGATCAGGGAGGGGGATTGTGATATACTTGAACGTATTAGCATTGACAGGGAGGAAGTATTAGCTGTTTCAGTGGGCTTAAAAGTGGATAAATCCCCAGGCCCAAATGAGATGTATCCCAGGCTGTTATGTGAGGCAAGGGAGGAGATAGCAGGGGCTCTGACACAAATTTTCAAATCCTCTCTGGCCACAGGAGAGGTACCAGAGGATTGGAGGACAGCGAATGTGGTACCATTATTCAAGAAGGGTAGCAGGGATAAACCAAGTAATTATAGGCCGGTGAGTCTAACATCAGTGGTAGGGAAATTATTGGAAAAAAGTCCAAGGGACAGGATTAATCTCCACGTGGAGAGGCAGGGATTAATCAGGGATAGTCAGCATGGCTTTGTCAGGGGGAGATTGTGTCTAACTGACTTGATTGAATTTTTCGAGGGAAGACTAGATGTGTACATGAGGGTAAAGCAGTTGATGTAGTCTACACGGACTTCAGTAAGGCTTTTGATAAGGTCCCACATGAGGGATTGGTTAAGAAGATAAGAGCCCATGGGATCCAGGGAAATTTGGCAAATTGGATCCAAAATTGCCTTACTGGCAGGAGGCAGAGGGAGATGGCTGAGGGTTGTTTTTGCAAGTGGAAGCCTGTGACCAGTGGTGCACCGCAGAGATCTGTGCTGGGACCCTTGCTGTTTGGAGTGTACATTAATAATTTAGACGTGAAAATAGGAAGTATGATCAGTAAGTTCGCAGATGATACGAAAATTTGTGGTGTTGTAAATAGTTAGGAGGAAAGCCTTAGATTACAGGACAATATAGATGGGCTGGTAAGATGGGCGGAGCAGTGGCAAATGGAATTTAATCCTGAGAAGTGTGAGGTGATGCATTTTGGGAGGACTAACAAGGCAAGGGAATATACAATGGATGGTAGGACCCTAGGAAGTACAGAGGATCAGAGGGACCTTGATGTACTTGTCCATAGATCACTGAAGGCAGCAGCACAGGTAGATAAGGTGGTTAGGAAAGCTTGTGGGATACTTGCCTTTATTAGCCGGGGCACAGAATATTCGAGCAGGGAGGTTATGATGGAGCTGTATAAAACGCTAGTTAGGCCACAGCTGGAATATTGTGTGCAGTTCTGGGCACCACACTATAGGAAGGATGTAATTGCACTGGAGAGGGTGCAGAGGAGATTCACTAGGATGTTGCCCGGGCTGGAGCATTTCAGCTATGAAGACAGACTGAAAAGGCTGGGGTTGTTTTCCTTAGAGCAGAGGAGGCTGAGGGGGGACTTGATTGAGGAATACAAAATTATGAGTGGCATTGATAGGTTAGATAGGAAGAAACATTTTCCCTTTGTGGAGGGGTCAATAACCAGGGAGCATAGATTTAAGTTAAGGGGCAGGAGGTTTAGAGGGGATTTGAGGAAAAAATATTTCACCCAGAGGGTGGTTGGAATCTGGAACGCACTGCCTGACGAGGTGGTAGAGGCAGGAACCCTCACAACATTTAAGAAGTATTTAGATGAGCACTTGAAACGCCATAGCATGCAAGGCTACGGGCCAAGTGCTGGAAAATGGGATTGGAATAGTTAGGTGCTTGATGGCCGGCACGGACACGATGGGCTGAAGGGCCTGTTTCTGTGCTGTATAACTCTCTGACTCTACGACTCTATGTTGTCCATTTTTGGTTGCTGCCTGGCAAGTAGCCTTTTCACTTGTGATGAATAGTAATAAATGAACTGACCGAGCAACGGGGGCTATGAAAGGGATTCTTGGTTGTTTGCCAGACTGCTTTGCATTGGTAGACAATGAGGAGAAGGGGCTTTTGCATGTGGCTGTCAGATGGTGGAGGGGGGGAAACTAAGTGAATCTCACAATAATGAGGACATCCTGGGTATCCCAGGCAGCAATATGCACCACTGCTGGTGCCTTGGCTGCATCACATTCTGCCTACTCTTCCTCAGAATTGTCTGAAGGGGCTCAGTGCTCTGTGCCTGGTTCCTCCTGTAGGTCCAAACTTCACTGCTGTGCAAAGTTGTGCATTGTATATCACACAACCACCATTCTGGAGACCCTTGCTGGTGCTTATTGAAGGGCACCTCCAGACCTGTCTAGGCACCTGCAGCACATCTTTAGCATGCCAATAGCTTGTTCAATGACACATCTGGTTGTCATATGGCTTTCACTGTATCACTCCTGAGTGTTATTGTTTGGGCTACTCACAGATGTCATCAACTGCATTATACGTGTATATCCCTTTACTCCAAGCGGTCAACCAGTATATCTACTTCAAAGTGTGAAGAGATTAGGGACAGTACGTGTGACTATGCCTCAGTATGTGCAGTAACAGATAAATGTTGGGGAGCTATGACTGAGTATGGTGATGAAGCTGAGGAGATGTAATAAAGGAAAAGAGGACATTGCCACAGAAAATCAATAGTCCAATAGAAATCACTGACCAGCCATAGGCATGACGACAGTGACACCACTTTAGTCATATGCACTAATTTTATCAGAAAATACCTTACATCTCACACTGTACTGTCAATGTACTTCATAAGTGTATTTGTATAAACATCTACAGTCTGCCACAGGATGAAAGCATCACGTATGTCATGATCTAGGCTAGGTGGTGTCAATTACAGCCAACCTGAAACCATCAAGAGACATTCCTGAATTGAATGGGTTCTTCGGAAACAATGAAGGGGTGAATTAGGCACATCCTGGTCCATTCTGTGGTCAGAACAGAGAGAGGGCCATGGTCTCTTAACAGAGGCTAATGTGAGACATTTTTACTTTAAAAGGTAGCTCTCTGGAGAGAGAGGGAAGGAGATCACAAGAACATCACAGAAACGAAGTCCAGCCAGTGGCTGTGAAAAGGCCAGCCAAAACAAGAAAGGAGCCTGTTGCAAATTCTGCACTTCAACTTGGTGCAGCAGAGAACTGAAAGTGACCACCACCTCCGGTCTGAAGTCATAACGACCAAAAGCTACAAACACGAGACCTGCAACTTTAAAAGGGAAACTGTCCTCCAAGAAGATTCAACTGATTTACTCTGAACCCTAAACACCTACCTCACTTCAAATCAATTACCCTTTCCCTCTCTATCTATCTATTCTTGCGTGTGCGTGTGAGTGAATGCATGCATGGGTGCGGTTGTGACCATTTTGGGAATGAATATTGTTCAACAAATAGTCAATTTTCCGTTTTAAACCTACAAGAAAAACTGTCTGTTTATTTGATAAATTAATACAAATAAATAAAACCCTAGTAACAAAAACACTTGCTGTGGTCAGTTGGGAGGTGAACGGTGGGAACAAGCCACACCATTACCCACCTGGTCGTAACATGCAGCTGCCTGAGAATCTTGCACATATTCGCATAAGCATCTTTTAGTGGTTGTACACCAGCTGCACGTTGATGCAGTGGAAATCCTTGAAGTTGACGAACACTCCTGGGTGATCTGGGGTGCCTTAATAGCCACATGTGTGCAGTTAATGATGTCCTGCACCTGTAGGAAGTCAGCAAACCTGAGCACCCAGTCACTCTGACTGGTGTCATCGGTGAAAAGCTGACATAACATTCTGCCCTGACAAACAAGCAATCAGTCATGATTCTGTGATTTTTTTGTGTTTGGGAAAATACTGGAATCTTTTATTAAGGAAGTCATCTGTCTTATGCATTTGTAGATTGCCAGCTGCAAGATCCTGAAAATATCTCCAGCAGAGTTGTGGAAGGAGCCAGGTGCAAAGAAGTTGAGGGCAGTCGTGACTTTGAAAACCCCTGGTAAAGCATGGCCACCATGTCCTCTTGGCAGCAGGTCTCATTCCAGCAGACTGACAATGATTTGTCTATCACCACCTGACGCGAGACCATGAGCCTTCTCAGCCACTGGTGTTCTGACATGTCGAGAAAGATTATCCTCTGCTTGTACACCTTGTGTGCCGAGTACGGCCTCCTGCAAGCTGTACCGCTTTGTTCATCCCCTCTCTCCTGTCAAGTGGTAGGTCAATGAGGAGCAGGTTGTTGCTGCTCCTGCTGGTGCTCCTGCCAGTATTCTCCCTACTGCTTCTGCTACTACTGCTGCTGTTGACGCTACTGGTGTCCTAGACCCTCATAAGTGGCACCCATGCTGACCTGATAGACCACATCTCCAAAGTGGAGATCAGACACACAAACCTCCGAAGTTGTGAAAGTAACCTCTGAATAAGTGAAAGTAACCTCTCAGCACAAGAACTGTGAACAAAGCCTTTTGCACAATCAGGCAAGAAATCACCTGTGAGATTTCAATACTTAATGGCATCTTTCCATGTCATGTCTCCAGCCTGTTTAATTGCTGTGTTCTCACCTTGCTTTCACTGACGAGTTCCAGGAATCCTGTGAAACCCATGTACCCGCAATTAAATTCAAAAAACCATGTTAATATCGCTGGAATTGAGTGATTAATATATTGAAATTGACAACCAACATCTCCGCAGGGAATTGCTCACATGTAGCCTAACAGCTACAGTTAGATGTGGAAACTGGTGAGTTGGAGCCGGCTTCCCGACGTGCTATAAATTTCCAAGCTCTTAACCTGCCCACCCTGCTCCCAAGCCCATGCGCTCCTGCAATTTAAATTTCACCTCACCACCTTCAGACTTAAGAAGAAAATTTGAATAGCCGAGGCAAAAATGATCTTTGTAACTAAGATTGCTCTCCTTGATCAGCAAGTAATTGGTGTTGTGGTAGTTTAGCATCCTAAGCTCCTATCAGTGCATGATACTCTAATTCATGAACTTTAGAATTTTATTATTTTTGGAAATTATTTTGGATTCAACAAAATCTCGTGATCCAAGTGGTTCAGAGATTTTATTGACTATTTGGATTATGTATTTCCCACTACTTGTGGTAATAAGTAGGAAGAACAACCAGAACTTGTGGAATTGAGAGGACAGAAACTGCAGCATAGCAGATAATAGGTGTAGAAATAATCAGCGTAGTGAAAAGTCTTCTGTCTGGCGTCCATCTGAAGCACCGTACTCTCAAAGGCAACACACCTCAAAGTGTTACCCATCAGCAGGGTAGAAAATTAGAATTGGATGAAATAATCATATGTTAATTTAAGTTGTTCATTAGTTCAAATAACTGACAAACTAATGTGAGGAAAAGTCATTCTGTTCACTGGCCAGGCAGAAAAAGCAATGAGCACTGGCAAGAAACAACTAAACGGATTACTCGTTTTTTTTTGCCAAAGCTATCATTCATAAACAGAAAGTATTACAGAAACAAAAATCAAATCATCCAAAATTTGCCCCACCTTCTTCTGGATGCCTTGTTACTTTTGTCTAAAAATGAAAAATTATAGCACAATAAACAAATTAAAAATTCTCAAACAAGTCACTGACCTTAGCCACAATTCTATATTATTTTAGAAATCCCTGCAGCAACTTTCCTACTGACATAGGTCTCTTTCTCTATGGGACTTGAGGCTGGAGTTCGACTGGGTTCCTGTTTTAGCAGTGTTTACCAAAGCCTTCTTGCTCCTTTATTTCCCAGGCTCTGAGCATGTTTCATCTCAGTTTGCAGCCTGGGATAAATAGGAGGTGGCTATTTTCAGACCTGGTAACATCGTATTTTTGGAAAATTTTCATTCTGTTGCTGTAATAAATAAAGTTGGGAGTTCACGTGCACTGATTTTACTCGCTTATGAAATCTTTTCTGCAAGAAGGCTTCATTGCAGTAATGCAAGTGGAGTTTAGTCTACTAGCATTGGTCCTACTGGGCAGAACTTTTGGAATATATCAGGTAGTCACTTCAGCGGAGATTTGGTAAAACTGAATGGGTGCCTGCACTGAATAAAACAACTTTACACTGGTAAATTATCTGAGTTTGTTTTGAAATTAATAATCAGTAGAAGGAAAACTATATTGTGCACAAAATCCCAATATTATTCATTTATTTCATCAGCAATTTTTCTGGCTTTTGGTCTCAGCCCTAATCAGTCCACTTTCCAGCTTCAACATATTAGCATAGGTGCCGCTTAAGCTGTCACTTTGGACCTCAGCTGAGGACCAAGATGCCCACCAGGAGCAAAAGGCCCTGCCCCAGCAACAGCCTGCTGCTCACAGACCTGCAACTCCACAGGAGAGAGGGGATCAGCAAAGAGGTGCAGCTCCCCGGAGGCCATACCCAGCACACAGATTGTACAGCTTACGCTTCCACAACATGTCAGAATACTAGTGACTCATGAGGCTCAGGGTCCAGCTGACTTCCCACAGGTGCAGGTTGTCATTGACTGCATACATGTAGCAATTAAGGCACCCATAGATCACCCAAAAGTGTTCGTCAACTATTAGGGCTTCCACTCCATCAATGTGCAGCTGGTGTGCAACCACAAAAAAATCTTTATGCAGATGCACAATAAATGGGAGAATACTGAGAGTGTAGAGGAAGTGAGGGACCTTGGAGTGTATGTCCACAAATCCCTGAAGGTAGCAGGACAGGTCGATAAGGTGGTTAAGAAGGCATATGGAATCCTTTTTTTTATTAACTGAGGTATAGAATATAAGAGTATGGAGGTTACTCTGGAACTATATAAAACATTAGTTAGACACAACTTGAGTACAGTGTGCAGTTCTGGTCACCTCAATACAAAAACGATGTAAATGCACGAGAGAGGGTACAGAGGAGATTTACGAGGATGTTGCCAGGCCTGGAAAATTGCAGCTATGAGGATAGCCTGGGGTTGTTCTCCTCGGAACAGAGAAGGCTGAGAGGACATTTGATTGAGATTAACAAAATGATGAGGGGCCTGGATAAAGTGGATGGAAAAGGCTTATTTACCTTAGTAGAGGCATTAGTGACTTGGGGCATAGATTTTAAGTGATTGGTAGAAGGATTAGAGGGGAGATGAGGAAAACTTTTTTCACCCAGAGGGTGGTGGGGTCTGGAACTCACTGCCTGAAAGAGTGGCAGAGGTAAAAAACCTCCTTATTTAAAAGGTGCCTGGATGTGCACCTGAAGTGCTGTAACCTGCAGGGCTACAGACCAAATGCTGGAAAGTGGGATTAGGCTGGGTGGCTGTTTTTTATTCCAGCCGGTGCACACACAATGCGCCAAGTGGCCTCTTTCTGTGTCATAAACTTTCTATGATTCTATGATTCTAGGTGTGCACAAGATTCTCGGGCAGTTTCCCTGATGCATTTCATCCTGCAGCGGTCCACCCTCCCAAATACCATCCCTCCTGGAAGTACAGTCTGTTCAGAGACAAGGGATATCCACTTAAAACATTGCTTATGGCACCTCTCAGAAACCCAAAAAATGATGCCCAGGAGCTATATACAATGAATGCTATATGACCATCATATGTACCATCGAACAAACCATCGGCATGCTGAAGATGCACTTCAGGTGCCTGACAGATCTGCAGGTGCCCTTCAGTGTGTACCAGGGTTTCCAGAATGATTGTGGTGTGCAGCGCTCTGCACAAAATTGCACAGCAGCAGGTTTAGATCTACAAGAGGAACAAGGCGTAGACCCTCCTCAGATGATTCTGAGGAAGAGGAGGAAGGTGTACAGGAGGGAGAGGAGGTTGAGGAGGAGTAGGAGGCAGAAGGTGCTGCAGGCAAGCACCACCAGTGGTGCACATTGTTGGCCTAGATGCCCACATCATTGCAAGGCTCACTTAGGTTTCACCAGTGCACTCATCTAACAACTACGTGAAAAGACGCTATTGCCCACTCACACCTGCCAACATCACTAACCAAAGCAGTCCTGCAAACAACCAGGCCTCCCTTTCATTGCCCCATTGCTCAGCAGTAAGTCTTGTCTTGCCATTCATTGCCACACAACCGAAAGGGCCACTTGTCAACCAGCAACCAAAAATGGGCAACAGGGGAAAGTGTGCAAACAATCATATTTACTTGGCTCACATATACAACTCACACTTAACATTCTAACAATGTGTAACTCATCCATGTGCATATCCTTGTGCAACTACAAATCTTTACTTCCTTTTCCTACCACTTCTGCATGGTGCACTCCCTGTGGCTTCAGCAGAGGTAGACGCAGGGTGCTTAGATCCCTATTCTGACTGCTGAATGCACTTGGCCAACATCCTCTTGGTTTTGCAGTCTGTGAGGGCCTGCCAAAGACAGCTCCACCTGCACTTGTGCAGTGGCAGACTCGGCCATCAGGGCAGGAAGCAGAATGTGGAGTACTAACTGGGGTAGGAGTGTGGGGGGTGGGGGGGGCAACAGGTGTTAAGTGGAAGAACTTGGAGCTGAGTCCTCACTTTCATGTTTCCTTTCAACATCAAGCCCCTCATGGCCCAGCTACACATACCTGCTAACAACGAGCCAGAGAACACTTAGCTGCCAATCTGTGGGGCAATGAATGGCCAAGGCTAAGGCTCCTATTCTTTGTGAGCAAGACTTTGGTGAAGACCTGCATTCACTTGTGTGATTGCCTCATTTGATGCTCCATGCAGGTTGTTGCTCTTTCCATGGACAAACACATCAACACAAAGGCCTGTGACATCATGCCACTCATGCTTAAGTTAGATTTCTCCAATCTCTCTGCAAGTATGTACTTTACGCCGAGAACTGCAGCCATTACATCACACATTCCCTAATGCTGCTCCAGAAATATCCTGTTCATCGACGCCCCCGAGGTTCAATATCAACGTCTAGCTGAGAAGTCCAATGCGGACTCTCCACTGCTGTCCCTATCTCCACTCTAGTTCACTTGTGATATGTGAGTCACCAAGTGAAAACCTAACTATCTGCCTTACTGGTCCCACTACACAAGCATCTAAGCTGATGCACAGTCTTAATGAATCCTGTGACGGTGCACCCTCATCGGGAGTGACCTCCTCTGAGGATTCAATGGTGACCAGCTGGAACACCTCCTATGGGCCATGTGAAGGCCCTGTGGGAGATTAAAGACATGAATAAGTACTGTCAATGTAAGAGTGTTTGAAGTTATCATTATGCATATGATGATATTTCACTCGCTGTTAAGATCAAATCAACATGAGTGAGTGTTATATGCCATGTGGCTGTCTGATAGTTCATTCTGTCACCAGGTGGCTGGGAGGTTCCCATCTCAGGCACAATGAGATTTCACTGATTTCCAGCGCCTCCTCCTCTGCATTTGTTCACTGTGTGATGGCTGATCGTGTACTGTACTTTCTTCTCTGTAAGGAGGGAAGAAAGAGACTTATGAGTGACAGTAATGCCCATATGTTGAACGGATAGATGGACAGCATTTTTTGAGGATGTCTATGAAGAAGAGGCATGACATTGCATAAGGATGAAGGTGCATGCCAATGATGGATGGACCCTCCTTTGCTCCCTCCTTTCCTGCCCTACTTAGGTCATTGAACTACTTCCTACATTGCATCCACGAGCATGGCACCACAGTCATGTTGTTGACCTCGTGTCACATCCAACCCAAGCTTTCTTGGTGTCCCAAGCCGGCTACTTCTCCTGTCACTCAAAACAGTCACTCAAAACCTCTGGGTCCTCACAACCCCCCTGTAGCACATCCAGGGAGGCGTCACTGAACCAAGGAAAGCCTTTGACCTTCTGGACTCCATTCTGGCACTTCCTTCCCTTTGCCTGCCAACTTCAAACTCCTTGTAATTGCAAGTTTGGAGTGTTCCTTTAAATACAGGAGTTGAAATCGCACCATGCATGTTGTCATCACGGCTGCTGATGCTAATTGGTAGAAAACCTGGAAATCATATGGTAATGGCTGGGTTAAAAAGTCACTGATAGATGTATTGCACTGACTTCTGAGTTTCCCCTGCGTTACCACACCCCTTCGCTTCCAGCGTGTCGCAAACTTAAAATCCAACCCATAATTTTTTTGAACTTTTGCCTGTGAACAACACCACAGAGGATCAAATCAAAGTGGAATGGAAGAAGTAATCCTGCATATTACTTTAATTAACTTGTGAGAGCAGGACAAGGGAACACAGGTTCAAATTTGTAAAGGGGCCAATTTACGACTGATATCAGGACATCTTTCTTCTCACAGACACTGATGAATATATTTAATAGAATTCCAGGATTGAGGCAGAAACTTTGGGAGCATTTAAGAAATAACCAGATGCTGCAGTGGAAGCACTTTAGGATCTTTCTGGATGGATAAATTTAGAACAGTTGAATGGTCTTTTATGACATTATGCCTCCATTGTCATAAAACAGCGTATTCAAGAATTTATCCTACCAGAAATAATAATAAATAAAATACTTGCATTTATTCAGCACTTTATTATGTTGAAACATATCAAAGCACTTCTCATAATTCATTGCCATGAAATGCCTTTTTTCAACACCTTGATGCATCTGGCCTTCCCTACTCTTTTTGATTTTGGTAATGTCCTGCTTGACTGGGTTTTCCATTAATCCCTCTGTTATTTGAACACACCTTATAGTTTGCCTGCATAACAATCACTGCAGTTCAAAAAAGGAATTAATTGTATGAATCAGTTTCTAATGTGAACGAGTGCTGTATATCTTCAAATATTTTTAGTATTATTAACAATAATTACAGGTTTGAGGGGTTTTGATACACTAGGTAATGAGGAACTGTTTCCATTGACAGGAGGATTGGTAGCCATCACTGGACACATGGAGCTCCACAGTAGGCATAGTTGGAATGACGCCAACAAGCAAAAGAACTGGGGGGATATGGCAGCACTCACGGCCTGGATGGACTCCTCCATTGTCCACACATGGGGGCACATAGACTCTGGCAGCTCCGCCAGATGTTCCCTTACCTCTCACTGGAACTGCAGCAGTTTCTGTGATGCCGACACCTCCAGAGGCCTGTCATCAGCCTGGGGCTCAGCATCGGCCTGGCCTCCCACAGTCCTCCAACTCAGTGGCCTTGGCTGGCACAGCCTCCGTCAGCTGCTCGGGGGTGTCCATGATGTGCTCACCAGGTTGTGTGCTTGATTCTAAGCACAAACAGATACCCACTGACATAAAAGTGTCTGTGCTGGTAGAGGGTGCGGGGGAATGATGTGACGGTGCACACTCTGAGGATCCCTCCTCCTCCTCAGAGGTGGCCGGCTGGCTCCCAGTCTCTCCAGCTGTCTGCTCTTCAGCATGACCCTGACCTGCATGAGAGAACAGATACATTGAGGAGTTATGGGCTTCCCATTGGCGTCATTCCAATTATCCATACTGTGGAGCTCCATGTGTCCAGTAATGGATACATGAGCTCTATGCCTTGTGTGTGCCAGATACATCCTTGTGCCCTTGCACTCAGCCACTCTCTTGTGTTGACACTCCTGCTTTGCCAGCAGTAATAGCGGAGCTGCCCTGCTGCCCTTGCAGTTCCAAGTCTGCCTCCTCCATGGGAGAAATACGGCATCCCTCCACCTGTTTTGGCCCTTTCCTTCATGTTATGGGCTTTCTTCTCCTGCAAGCACAAAGATGAACACTGTTAGATTTTCCATGGAGACAAGCAGAATGTCGATGCTGGTGGCAGCTCAACATTCCATGATGGGTGCACACAAATGCCTTCTGCACACGGCTGCTCTAAAGGGAGCTTACAGGGATCAGCAACGACAGAAGGGCACCTCTCACCGAGATGCAGCCTTGCCTCTGGCAGCACATGCTACAGCCTAACACCATTCCCCCCTCCCGACTGGGTGGTCATTCCCTCCCCACCAAACACACCCTCCCGCGTTGCCACATGCAAGGCCCAAAGCGAAAAGAGGTATGGAGTCCTCACCTTGGCAGACCAAATAGGGCCATTGAAGCACTTGTGGTGCTGTATTCAGGTTCGTGGGGTGACCCCACAGCTGCTGACCTCCTCTGCAATCACCATCCAGGCTAGCTTGGTCAAATGGGACGGTCTCCTCCTCTCGTCCCTGGGGAAGAGGACCTCCTGCCTTGCCTTTGCAGCCTGGAGAAGAGCCTGTAGAGAGGCATCACTGATCTGTGGGGCCACCCGCAGCCCTCCATCTACCACTGTGGTTTCAGGCTTCCATTCAATTTTCTGATTTCCAGACAAGCAGTCTGGTTGGCAGGCTTTCAGTAGGACCTGGAAGGAAGTCTGTAGGACCTGGAAAGCAGTCAGCAGTAAATGCAGGGCTGGCAGTCTTTGAATATGGTGCCAGCACCTGCCACAGCATCAGCTGGCGCTGCCTCCACTGCCTCACTTTCCACCTCCGCACAGTGAGTTGGCGGCCCCCGCGCCTCCCCAGTGTTAATTAACTGACCACCGGAAGATCCAAGTGCAGCCAGCCACTCAACATCCGAATGAAAGTGGAACCCGTTTCCAGTCCCAACATCAAAACCTACAGCCTAGCTGCATAATTCATGTTTCAATGGAATCTATTGTCTTAATTCTTGGGCCATGTGATCTTCTGGACTGGTTTCAATCAGCTGAGGGTGCCAACGAGGAACTTTCCTGAATATCTTTTCCTTTTCTTTCAAATGAGATGTTAAACTGAGCCCAGTCTTCCCTCTCAGATGGATGTAAAAGATTCCCTGGCACTATTTTGAAGAACAGCAGAGGAGTTCTCCCTGGTGTCCTAGCCAATATTTAGCCCCCAACATCATCACTAAACAAACAGATTATCTGGTCATTACCACATTCCTGCTTGTGGGAGCCTGCTGTGCACAACATGGCTGTTGTGTTTCCTACCTTACACCAGTGACTAGATTTCAAAAGTAATTCACAGGCTGCAAAGCACTTTGGGATATTCTGAGATCATGAAGGATGCTACATAAATGCAAATCTTTCTTTCTTATTGGCCCTGGGCTTTTACTTTGTTATTTTTGTCTCTCCATGAGTTAGGATGGGTGGGGGGGAGTAAGACGGAGAGAGAGAGTGTGGAAGCATTTAGGCTTGATGCTCTGACCATCATGGTATGGGGAAGGCTTGATGGAATAGCTGGCCTTCTCCATTCCATGAATTTCGTAGGTTTGGATTTAGTTAGTGTTCTCCCCTCCTGTCCTGAAAGTGTTGACTCATGTTGGCACACATTTACATAGCACCTCCTCTATGTGGAGGATCATTGCAAATATCAATACATTCCCAAAAATCCACTGCTCTAATATCGTAATAGAACATCCAGTGGAAGGCAGTGCAATCATTTCAGAAAATCTTTTTATTTGTACATCAGAATTAGTTTTCTCGCTAGTCAACAAATAAAAAAATGGATGACAGCTGGACTGAGAGACCCCCTAGGGATTTCCTAATTTAAAAACCTTTCACCTTGATAATCAATGTCAGCAGGCTGCTAAACTGAGCCAAATCCTGTCCTTGCCTGATGTCCATAGATATGCTTTTTTAACAGGGATAGTTGTATCAGGAGCTAATTCAGGACCGATGGGGGATTGAACTTTGCATGCTTTGGTCAGAATGTATTACTACTCCCATCAATGAAATGTCAGCTACAGCAGCCCTGTTATATGTTACAGATTGAGGGGAGGGGATTGAAGTAAAAGTGTGCACAACTAGACTCTCATATAAAATTATAACTTGTATGTAGAACAGGCCATTACAATACAAACAGGATTTTTATCATACCAGGATTGTATATGTGAAACTGACTGTACTTGTAATTGCTAAGACACCCTACAGCTATGCAGGCTTTGTTGCATTTACTGAAGCATTTAACTAATCAGAAAGTATGCCTGAGGCAGCATTCGTTTGTAGTAAAAAGATTTTTTTCCCATAGCATAGGCATTTTAGAAAAATAGGAGCAGGAGTAGGCCATTTGGCCCTTCAAGCCTGCTCCGCCATTCAGTACGATCATGGCTGATCATCCAAACTCAGTAACCTTTTTATATCATCTCGTACACATAAAGGGGATGGGTACGGCATTGAAATAAGCTGATGTGATGTACTGTGAAAATAAAATATATAATACAAAAGGCCTCACAGGTAAGGTACATTATTAGGGACAAACAACAACAAAAAAAACGCAAAAACATATAAAGGATCTGAACTGTACGGTTCCACGTAACTTCTGCAACTACCTAACATTTGCCCAGTGCAGATCATTTTAGGATTGGCTTGTCCTTTAAAAACATCCTGGCACATAAAAGTTGAGGTTTTAACAAAGATATCTTGAATGGATAACCTGCAACTCCAAGGAGTCAACTATTCAACTTGTTTTCAGCCTAGAATAAGTGAGGATTCCATGATTTCTTAATGTATGACAATTATTCCTCATTCCTTCAAAACTGTGCATTCATGTACATAATTCCTTTGCAGTAGTCACATACCATTTGACCATTTATTGAATGGTATTCTTTTCTGTTGATGAACACCATGGCACATTGCACAGATTTTTGAATAACTACATGGGATACTGTTGATGGTGCCTTGTATACGTGGAATGCCACAGCTTTCATCAAATCCTGTCAGTCTGTTCTGCTGCTGGATGCTGCCACTAATGTTAATGTATCTAGCAACATGTTGAAACAAATATCTGTTACAGAAAGCTACAAACTTGTTGATCCGTTTCAAGTCTCCTGTCATAGCCTGGAAAAAGTCTGTGTACTCTCGCTTTTAACCCTACTGGCAGCTAGTACTCAATGTTGCTCTTTGGTTGCAGGGTGGGAGAGAACAGAGCAGTGTGATCAGTTTTGAACTGCTCTAGTAAAGTGTCAGTACAGACATATTGAGCCAACTAGCATCCTTCTGTGCTGTCAGCTTCTATGGCCTGCTCAAAGCATTGCATAATTAATTTATGATTTCCTTGATGAAATGTAGCCTTCCCATAAAATGCTCCTCAGTGAAGTCAACTTTATTCTGCATAGATAGAAGCTCCTCCTATATGGTCTTGTAGCTCCTCAGCTATCTTCTGCTGCTTGTCCTCCTCCTCTAAAACTTGCTGCTGCACTCTTGCTACTGGTACACTGAAACAACTGAGTTATTCCTTATAGTGTTTCATACTCTGTTCTATGCTGAACCGCTGCTGACCCTCTTCACTGTCTTAATGACTGCCTTAATATCAGGAGGCATTAACGCAATGTTGGCTTGCAGGCAATTTCAGATCTGCACTAGAATTCTATTGGGTTCAGCATCAACAGTCTTTTTCCTAAGTGGATCCGGAATTCGTATGATCTTTGGTTGCCTAATATTTAGTTGTACAGTAGCGTGACTACATATTAGGCATCAAGGGTACCATCTTAGTGAATCTCTTTGATACGCAATTTCAATTCCTTGACATCTCTCCTAAAATAATGCACCCAAAATTGGATAGGCAAGCTAAATAGGCTAATGGCTTTCTTCTGTTCAGTATATATGATTACTACCATACGTTGTCTATGTATGTTTTCTGATATTAAGAAAATTAACAGGATAGATTAAAATGTATCAATATATTATGTTTACAAAGTGTAACAAATCAAAGAGCTTCTTGATTCCTTTCTTGAAAACATTGGACTTACTTTCAGTAAAACAAACCCAAAAACAGACCCGATAAGTACAGATGTAGAGTCATATAACTGCACACGAGAATAAATAGTCTTTGCAAAACAGAACACAAATTAAAATCTTCATCACTGAAGAAAAGTGATACTTAAGGAAATAAATAAGCATTTGCAGTCCCCTTAGATTAAAAAACCCACTGATAGTGTTTCCCATTATGCTACAAGTGCAGCATATTAGTGACTAAGAAGTAAACTGCCTGTATGAGCTGGCAACACACAGCATCTTACATAACATGTGAAACATGGTATTAAGTGAATAAGGGTGGGCAAGGGTACATTTTATAACCAGTGTTAGTATTCTCACATCGTGAGTGCACAGTTAAGATAAATTACAAGCATTACTATACTTCTGGCCAGCATCCAGTGAGAATGCCAAGGCTAGCTCATGGTCAAAGTTCCAAGTGATTTATAGCTGTGAATACTATATTTATTTACTCAGGAAATACCTTTGCAAGGTTTAAGTTTAATGACTCACTTTGGAACACTGTGTTCTGAATGTTCTTTATTTCACAATGAACAACTGCTGAAAGGGTACTTTGTGTCCACCTTTCAAAGTGCGCTGTATGTAACTGTGAGTGTCAAATACAGTTTTGGAAATAAAGTACTTAAGTGATGCAACAGAAATGCTGTAAAAGGCAAATCATGGGTAGAATTGGATGCACTGTACTGTGGTGTGTTAGAATGTGCTTTTGACTCACTTTGCAGAGTTCCCAGTTTTAGATTGCTTAGGGTATGTGTAACAGAAACAAGGTAGGTGCATTGCTGTGGGCGAGGGAAAAGCAGTAAGGGAGTTGACCATGGACTGGTTTCATGCATCTTCTTCACAACAGCATTTGCAGATGCCTGGGAGCAGATCAGCGTCTCATTCAGTCACATGAGGAGTCAGGGGATTCTCCCTTGAATCACCACTTGCTTCTGGGTGGTTAAAAGAGCAGAATGGGTTTGTTAAGGGTTTCACCTGAACTCTTCCCCAAAAACTGCAACAACATTCTCCATCATCTCAAATCATCTGCATGGAAAACATCTCTACTACATCCACATGAGATCTCTGCTTCCTAATCATTGTTCTTTTGAAGATTGGGCCCTTGAGATCTGCCTCCCATGGTTCCTTAGCAGAGTGGTCATCTGATTTCCTCCCTCCATGGAGGAACATCCTTTTCCTTTTCTTCCACCACCAGGTGCTCAATCTCACCATAAGATCAGTGCTTCACCCGATGGCAACCTTTCTGATGCACTAAGTAATCCCTCATAAGTAGATCTTTGTGCTGGAGTTTTCACAGCCAGGCTACCCAGAGAGGGATGGTGAGGAAGTAAGAGGAATGGTAGATCCAAGAATGGCAGTGGCTATTTCTCTGGAATTGCCTGGTTGTTCATCAGAGTGGCCGATCTCTTGCAAATATACAAAATATCTGAAAATTACAGAGAGGAAAAGACCAGCTGTTGAATCAAGCCCATCTGACAAGTCAAGGCACAACTTATACACACCATGACCCTTCATACATCCAATTGTGCATTAGCTGTGGCTCAATTAGCAGCACTCTTATATCTGAGTCAGAAGATTGTGGGTTCAAGTCTCACTCCAGAATTGAGCACAAAAAACAAGGTTGGCACTGAAGTGTAGTACTGAGGGATTGTTGAAGGTGCTGTCTTTCAGAAGAGAAATTAAACTGAGGCCCTATCTGCCCTCTCAGGTGGATGTAAAAGGCCCTATGGCACTATTACAAAGAAGAGTAGGGGAGTTATCCCCAGTGTCCTGGACAATATTTGTCCTTTAATCAACATCACAAAAACAGATTATTTGGTCATTATTACATTGTTGTTTGCGGGAGGTTACTGAGTGCAAATTGGAAGATTGTTTTCTACATTACAACAGTGACTACACTTCAAAAATACCTCATTGGCTGTAAAATGCTTTGGGATGTCCTATGATCATAAAAGGTGCTATACAAATACAAGTCTCGCTTTTTATCCTCATCCCACCCCTCACAAGCCATGTATATTATCTTCTGTGACAGGTGAGAAAAAGACTTTAGGCCTATTTTGGGGGCAGTGGAGGGGGGGGGGGGCAGGGGGGGGGGGGTGCGTGCGGGGGGGGGAACCCCTGGAAAATTCCTCCTCCAAATTTGCAGTGATCAAAAATGTTCCATGAGACCACACTGACTGGAAGACAAATCCACCAATACCTATCTACCTTTTATACCAGTGATGTCAACCCACCAGGAACTCATCCAGCTCCCTTTTGAATGTTTGCAGCAAATGCGCATTCATTGTACAACTTGTTCCACATGTCTATGACTTCCTGTAAAAAGAAATACCTCCTGATATCTCGCCTAGTTCTATGCTTACGCAACTTATACACTCCATAGCTCCCGGTCCTCTCTAACCTAAGTAACTCAAATAGACCATCCTCATGGATTGAATCTAATTCTTTGAAAAAAATCTCAATCAAATCTTCTTGAAGTCTACACTTTTCTGAAGTAAAATCCCTAATTCTCTAAGCAAAGGGGGCTTTCAATTAGATATCAGTCTAGGGGCCCTTTTCTGAATCTTTTCCCAGGCCTCTGTATCACCCATCATGCGAGGGGTCCAAATCTGAACACAGTTTTCCAGATGAAGCTTAACTGAGGACACTGTAGCATTTCTTATTTTGTGTTTTGACTTCCTGGTTATTAATTCTAGCATTCTGCTTTCTTTTATAATGGCTTCGCGGTACTAACCGTGAGCCTTTATAGATTCATGTACTATGACATATAAGTTTTAAATTCATAACCTTACATGGTGTACGTATGCTTGGTGTTAGCTCTAGCTAGTATAACATTGTATTTATTAATATTCGATTGCTTCCACCAGGTACAGGTCCATTTCCTCATTGCATCTAGATCTGTTTGCAGTCTATTTTCTCATTTCAAGTCAGTGCCTATGCCTCAGATTTAACAGGCTCATCCTTGTGTTTAAATTCCTCCATGGTCAAACCTGTCTCTATCTCTGCAAAAGAGCAGGTGGGTTTAAAGTCCAAGTTTTAGTTTCTCTGGGTGAACTGATATGGGAAACAGCCTCGCAGAGAGAGAGAGACTCAACTTGACAGTTTCCAAACCAGAAGGAAATTTTTACTAAAATACTTTTAAAAAGCTTATTTTCTTCTTCGATAAAGTGAGGAGTACTTTGAATAAAAATGCTGTCCCTCCTTTCCTTCCTCTTTAAACTACTTGCACAGACATTGTACTACTTTTTGCACAAGAACATAAGAATAAAAGCAAAATTTATTGTTCTGACCCGGTGAGAAAGGGGTCTAGGGTTCCCTCTCAGCCTTCACCTGGTCTTACCGTAACAGGGTTTAAATTTAAACACACCGTGTTTTTAGCATCCCCTTGGTGAATCCTTATTCACTGCTTTCCAATTATAAGGCAAAGAAACCAGCCAAACAGGTTTAAAGAAGAAAGGTTGAACTTTATTAAACTTAAACTCTAATTCGGTTAATGCCAACGGATTCACGATGCACCCACGCTAGCATGCACATGCAATGCACACATGCAGATAGAGACAGAAAAGAGCAGAAGAAATAAAATGGAAAAGTTTGTGGCAATATCTGAAGATGGTTTTGGTTTCTGTTCTTAGAGCTCGCTGTAGAGTCCTTGATTGTAGGTAGGTCTTGCTTTGCATTGGGGCCCAGTATTCTTCTTAAAGCTTGTTTGATGTAGGAGACTTTTATCTCTTGAGGATCATGTGTCTTCAGTGGGTTTGGAGTTCTGTGAGAAAGAGATGGAAGCAGACAGGAGTGGTATTCTCAGTACAGCAGCAAACAGTCTCTCTCTGAGTTCAAAAACTCTGTGGCTAGTTCAAAAAACCGCGGACCAGCTAGTTAGTCATGTGACCAGCTGGTTTAACCAGTCCTGGCTTTTGTAGATTGTGTCACCTTAGCAGTCTCTGGAATGCTCTTCCTTACATCTTCAATGTCTGGTGATTAAAATCCATTGTTGGTTGAATGTGTCAGGGAATGGTCCTTTTGTCCCCCACAAGCACTGTCTGTTAGTATGCAAATATTTTTCAGCTAAGTGTCTGGCAGCCCTTGTAACAGGCCTACTCTTCTTCCCAGCAAGTTTATAATCAATGTTTATATGACGACATTAATATGCCTCATTCTTGGCAGGTGGGGGCCTAAATGACATTATAAAGCACATGTATTTACAAGGGTAGCAAATATCCTCACATCATCTGTACTGGACTCCCTCAAGAGATACTCTTTTTTACCTACATTGATTGGACGGAGTCACAGGCACAGATAGATAAAACAAAACGCAGTTTATCATGACATGGAATACAGCTTATTAATCAGTGTATTAGGATAAGTTGGATGCTAAATTAAACTCATTTATACACATTTGACCTGTTTCAAAAGGCTCCATTCTGTATACAGCTGTCAGAAGTCAAAAAACAAAAAAAATTAGAGAAATTTTCACGTACTGTAACTTATTTTCTGGATAACTAGAGGCTGTTTTGGACACATTTTCACTTTTTCCATTTCTTAATGTCATTCATTTTCCTCAGTTCTCTGCAATCTGAACAATTCAGATTATCAATTCCCAATTTTTACAATGGTTACCAATACCTTTTAATGGTCATCTGTTGCTGGCAAACTTAACTTAGTTCTCAAGAATGAATTACTGCTTTTGTTTTGCATTGCATCACTAATATAAACAATTCCATTTCAGAGAATGATAGTCATCTTTGTTATACATCCTTTCCCACCACCACCAGTACATGTGTATTAACACAGATCAGCTAGCTTACGCCCACCTATTGCATGGGTAACTTTGAATTCTATCTGATTGCAAATTCAATTGAAGTTGAAGTGCGGTGGATTTGAAAATGCCTCAACAGCTTTGTGGTAAGGCTATATACTTAAAACAGGAAAACTGTGCCTGTGGTCTGATATCGGTCTGAATGTGTGCCCCGATATCACTAACAGTAGACATAATTTTCTCCTTTCCTACAAGATCATACACTTATTATCTTTCGCTTTCAGAAGCCAATCAACCTACTGCACATTGCTAACATTTTCTTTTATTATGTACATTGGTCTACCCAGTAACTAAATTCACAGAACACAGAGCACATATGAGTATCTCTGCATACATCACTTAGATTGTAAGGATCGCAGTTATTGAATTGTGTAATAATGAATGAAGCTGAACATATGAGGCATTTACACATGCTGAAAGTGTAACTTCAGAGCTGATTTTATCTCTGCCACTCGTCACAAGTGGGGAATGCAGATGATTAAAATGGTGGTCAGGGAACTCATTCCACATTTGCACCTGCCGGCCCTTTAACTGCCAGGACACTGGAAACATTGAGATCAATGGAAAAGAAAATCATGCAGTTTCTATAATGGACGGCCGATGTGCAAAGCTAGTTTTATGCCCAGCCGACAAGTTAAAGATCTACTCCATGAACTACAGGTCAGGTAAAATCCACTGCATTCAACTTCAGCTGAATATGCAGCTATAAGAACAGTGGAAAACCATGTGATAGTAACTTGTTTACAAGTACACAAAACCTGTAAGGGCTTGGGAGTTGTTAAATCTGATGGTAAATGAATCTGTAGAATGGTGATCTTCACATCTATGTTGAAACAAAATGGATAAAAGATGTAACAATGTAGCTTGAACGTATGGGAGGAGAAAACAAAGGAAAATATTAAAATGGCAATAAAAGGGCCACTTATTGAAATTATAAGATACACGAGAAGGACCTCCTCAACACCATACCCTTCAGGGGAGCCAGCATCTGCATTTCAGACAAATTAAGCAATTGTTTGTGTTGATAGCCCAGGTGAATTTCTGCATTCCACTGCATGAAGGTAAGACCTCAAAACAGTGAACAACAATTACAATCCAATCACTTAAATTGGGGTATAATATGATAAATTCTACTGTACCTCAATTCTAGTTTATTAACTTTGCACACTTGTGGCAAAATAGGTCTGTAGGTACAAGAGTCAAGTAAACAGATACAGACTTATTCCACAATTATTTGGAACTATAACCATTTGCACCAAACCCAGCCTGATATCATCCTCCATTCTTAGTACTACCTTGTCATGAAATAGTGTAGCATTCAATTTACAGAAGCCAATCAAAATTGAATTGCAAAAGATCCCTTCAGTCAAAATATTTGAAAAATTCTGGATGGAAATCAACAAATCACCAAGTCAACAAGAGATCTAATGGGGAATTCAGAAGAAATGTCTCACCAAAGAGTGGTGAAAATGTGAACCCGCTACCGCAGGGAGTGGTTGAAGTGAATGGTATAGATGCATTTAAGGGGAAGCTAGACAAGCATAGGAGGAAGAAGGGAATACGGGGTTATGATGATAGATTTAGACGATGAAAGATAGGAGCAGGCTCGACTGGAGCTTAAACGCCGGCATGGACTAGTTGGAGTAAATGGCCTGTTTCTGTCCGTAAATCCTATGTAATCCTACGTAAATCCTTCGCATCACATGTTCTATAACAACTCAGTTACTATAGTAAACAAAGTCGGTAGATTTGTTTTCATTCCATAGATAACAAAGAGTGAGCAGTAACACCACAGAAAGGCCAGATCCCTTCTACCAGAGTAGATGAAGCTGTGATCAGGGATTCTAGACTTCAGTTCCTTATAAATGAAAGAAATAGCATTTTGTAGCACCTCATCATAACATCAGGATCTTCCAAAGGAGCTCACAACCAATGGCTTAATTTTGAAATACAGGGCTGGGTTTTATGAACCCCCTGAGGCAGGGGAGCCCATAGAATCACGACAGGTGGTGGGCAGAGGGCCCATCATCGTACCGTCGCCAAGCTATTTTCCGAGGGACGGAACAGGCTGCCGACGCCATCCCCCACAGAGGCCAATTAAGGCCCTTCGTGGCCTATTAACAGTCACTTAAGGGCCTCTACCACCTGCCACTGGGATTTCTTCAGCAGCAGGAGGGGAGGGGCTTCTGTCACACGGGAAAGACGCCTTGTGAAACGAGGTGTCCTCCGTGCAGGCTTGCAGAACTGGGGTCTTTCCTCCGTGGGCAATCTTTGGCCCACGGAGGGCCCCGGCTGGGAAACAGTGCACCTCCCAGGCCCCTGGACCTCATAACCACACCCACACCCCACTTCACCGGGACCTTCAGGCCTGGTCCCGTTGACCTCTCCTCACTTATCTGAGGTCCGGGGTTCCGCTGGGCCTGGGTCCAATGCCTCTGCAGTATAAACAGTGACCATCGCTCCCGGTGGCACTGCTGATACTGCTGAGCTGCCGGCCCTGTGATTGGCCGACAGCTCTTGGAGGCTGGATCCCTGTCTTTAAAGGAACAGAGATTCTGGCACCAGAAACTTTGCCTCCAGAACAACGGAGGATTGTGCTGGGGAGGGGGATGGAGGGCGCAAAAAGGCCAAGGCGGTTCCCCCCGCCATTTTGGCCTGGCACCGGAAGCCCTGCCCCCTGCCCAAATCCAGGCCTTGGTCATTGTTGTCACGCAGGCAAGAAGATTATTTTTCACACAGCAAGGTTCCACAAATAGCAAATAAGACAAGTAACAATAACTTGCCATTTATTGCACCTTTAACATAGTAAAATGTCCCAAGGCACTTCACAGTAGTGTAACTTGACGTCGAGTCAAAGAAGGAGACATGAGGGAAGGTAACCAAATGCTTGGTCAAAGAGATATATTTTAAGAAACGTGTTAGAGATGGAGAGAGATCTGCCGTCATCACCCTTCCCCTCAGAAAATCAACCATTGACTACCATCTTCCTTGCAAACTAAGGCCCCATCTCCAACCTCCTTTTCCTCTCCAAGTCCTTGAATGAGTTGGTGCCTCCCAAATCCATGCCCATCTGTGACTGTGACAAACGTAAACTATTGCTCCTTATCCTTCTCAATCTATCTGCAGCTTTTGACACAGTTAACCACACCATCTTCCTCCAACCCCTTTCCACTGTTGTCCAGCTGGGTGGGACTGCACTCACCTGATTCCATTTTAATCTATCAAACCATAGTCAGAGTATTACTTGCAATGGCTTCTCTTCTCAATCACACAGTTACCTCTCATGTCCTCCAAAGATCTATCCTTGGCCCCCTCCTATTTCTCATCTACATGCTGGAAGTAACAAAAGCATGCATGAGTGTTTCAACAGCAGATGGTTTTGAGGCAGGGGTGGAAATGTGTGATATTACAGAGGTTGAAGTAGGCGATTTTGGTGATGAAACGTATACAAAGAACAAAGAACAGTACAGCACAGGAACAGGCCATTCGGCCCTCCAAGCCTGCGCCGATCTTGATGCCTGTCTAAACTAAAACCTTCTGCACTTCCGGGGACCGTATCCCTCTATTCCCATCCTATTCATGTATTTGTCAAGATGCCTCTTAAACGTCGTTATCGTACCTGCTTCCACCACCTCCCCCGGCAGCAAGTTCCAGGCACTCACCACCCTCTGTGTAAAGAACTTGCCTCGCACATCCCCTCTAAACTTTGCCCCTCGCACCTTAAACCTATGTCCCCTAGTAACTGACTCTTCCACCCTGGGAAAAAGCTTCTGACTATCCACTCTGTCCATGTCGCCCCTCCACCTCCGTCGTTCCAGTGAAAACAATCCGAGTTTATCCAACCTCTCCTCATAGCTAATGCCCTCCAGACCAGACAACCAGGTATATCAGGTTGAAAGCTCAGTTCAGGTTCAAATAGGATGCCAAGGTTGAGAGCAGCATGATTCAGCCTGAGATTGTGCTCAGGGAGCTGGATAATCAGTTAATCTATTTTTAGTTCAGGCAGGAATATCGGTTGGGATTTCTCTCTGTTGTTCACATTGTGCCATGTGATCCTTTACATCTACCTGAATAGATTAGATGTAACTTATTACCTCATCTGAAAACTAGGACCACTAACAATGTAAAATCCTTCAGTACTGAACTGAAGTGACAGGCTAGATTAGGCTCTTAAATCATGGTATGGGCTTAAAGCTACAACCTTCTCACTCAAGAGAAATGCCTATCAACTAAGCCAAGTTGATACATATAGGACATTACTAACCTTGGAGGAAAGGTGAATGTTTAGACCAATTGGATAACCGAGAGAGAAGTGTTCAGGGGCAGCAATGGTTTATGTGAAAGAGGTGTAGCAGACTGAAAAAATACTAGGTACCTTCAGAAACAAAAGTGACAGATAAGAACCATAATATCACATCTTAGATGATATCAGATGTAACTATCATCCAAGTCACCAGTGGATTCGATGCCAAATCCATAATATTAGCAGCCCGTTTGGCTGAATTTTCCTATTCACAGATGTGCAAAAGATGTGGTGGATACTGGACTGTAATCATGCATAAAATACATATTTTCACATCACAATGTAAGCAAAATGTAAACAAGGAACTCTATGTATACTAACGAGAGTGAGACATGTTAAAATTGCCTGCTAGTAATTCAGATTGGTTATATGCAGTCAGTTTTATGAACATGCACACAAAAACAATTGAAATAGGTAGTGTGTTGCTTGCCTGAAGGGTTGGGATTTCAGCCTAGTTGTGGGAGGGTGGATCATAATTTTGAGCTGAGCTTGGATCAGCTGGGGTTTCAACTCATTTAAATTACATTGACAATCTTGACTGGGCTGGGAAACAGGGGAGGAAATGCAGTTGTCTCTTCTACCCTGTCCCTGACCCCCAACCCCCAACCCAGCAGCAGTTTGGGTTTCTGGGTGCATTCCCAGGCCATTCCATGATTGGCAGATATCCATTCACCAAAATCAGGAAGCAGGGGACAGTCTGTGATACACAACTGTTTTATTCTCAATCCACAGTTCAGTACAAATACCTGTTTCCACTCTTCCCATCTGGACTAACTCCCTGTCCAGAAGTAACTCTCCTGACTGGGGAAAAACTCATCCCTTAAATACAAGCTGCAGTGAGCATCACCTGCTCTCTATTAAATCTGAAGTAAGTCCTGGTTAATTAAAGTGACCAGTATTTTCAACATGGTCGCTCCATTCCATTCAGCTCATTCCTGTTAGGCCCTTTGGTTCCCATATCTGCTGAGAGAAAATAATTATCTTTGCATTTGCTGTGGGCCTGGAAATTTTTTCTTAGTTTATTTTTGACTTGATTGAGACTGTAGTTCTAAATGAAGAGGGTGTGGTGTAAGGCTTTATTCTGTGCACCCTCAGAGTAGGCACTCCACTGATGAATAAACAAGAAAATGAGGTGTGGGGCCCGGGAACACGCTCTTCTGCCTCGTTCAGCCACTATCCTCAGCCTGTACCTATTATTATACAGGCACCCACCCCCTCCGCTCCCCACCCCCCTTCACCCTCTCTGCTTTGAGGGTTAATGTAAAGGGGCTTGAAACCTGGCACTGCATTTTTTCTGTGTTCTTTACTCGAGGAATAAATGTTTGCCAGGTCCAGGTGTGTTTTGGTTTCTCTTGAAAATATTCAATTTTTACCAAAGCAAAATGCAGATTAATAAAGCTACGGAAATGTTTGAGTTGTGGTCCTACTGTTATGATCCAAAAGGGCAATCAAAGACTCCAGGGTCAATGTAGGAGGTGTGTGTCAACACTTACCAGAACTGAAGTTAAACCACAATTAAATAAATTAATCAAGCATAAACTAGTTTACTTGTGGTTTAAGGATCATTTAGATGGCAATCACAATGTATGCTTTTCGAATCAATGTGATGTTAATGAGTAAAAGTTGCACTTTATCACAGGATTTACAATGTGTGTTTATTGTGGAGCCAATGCTGAGGATTGCAGAACTGATGCTGAGGATTGTAGAGTAACTTATGCCAAGGAACTCATTTCCTCTCAATTTTTTCAATACACTCTTAAAATATAACCAACTAAGGAGGAAATCAGTATTACTTGGTTCTTGAATTATTTCTTACACTGATTAATTAATGAAAGTAATTAATGAAATTTGAAAAACATTAATGCGACAGTATCTGGTTACACCTAGCACTGACAAGCAAAGGTAACCAATGTATTAACAGAATTTTCATGGCATAAATTAACTGTGTACATTTGGTACACAGTAACAACTTGCACACAGAAAAGTGTCTGCAGAGACTCATCGACAGGATTGTGGCTGCCTGCAACGAATTTGGCCTACCCATCAGCCTCAAGAAAATGAACATCATGGGACAGGACATCAGAAATGCTCCACCCATCAATATCGGCGACCACGCTCTGAAAGTGGTTCAAGAGTTCACCTACCTAGGCTCAAATATCACCATTAACTTGTCTCTCGATGCAGAAATCAACAAGCACATGGGAAAGGCATCCGCTGCTATGTTCAGACTGGCCAAAAGAGTGTGGGAAAATGACACGGAACACAAAAGTCCGAGTGTATCAAGCCTGTGTCCTCAGTACCTTGCTCTACGGCAGCGAGGCCTGGACAACGTATGCCAGCCAAGAGCGACGTCTCAATTCATTCCATCTTCGCTGCCTTCGGAGAATCTTTGGCATCAGGTGGCAGGACCATATTTCCAACGCAGAAGTCCTCGAGGTGGCCAACATCCCCAGCATTTACACCCTACTGAGCCAGCGGCGCTTGAGATGGCTTGGCCATGTGAGCCGCATGGAAGATGGCAGAATCCCCAAGGACACATTGTACAGCGAGCTCCTCACTGGTATCAGACCCACCGGCCGTCCATGTCTCCGCTTTAAAGACGTCTACAAACGTGACATGAAGTCCTGTGACATTGATCACAAGTTGTGGGAGTCAGTTGCCAGTGATCGCCAGAGCTGGCGGACAGCCATAAAGGCGGGGCTAAAGTGTGGCGAGTTGAAGAGACTTAGCTGTTGACAAGAAAAAAGACAGAAGCGCAAGGGGAGAGCCGACTATGTAACAGCCCCGACAACCAATCTTATCTGCAGCGCCTGTGGAAGAGTCTGTCACTCTATAATTGGCCTTTATAGCCACTCCAGGCACTGCTTCACAAACCACTGACCACCGCCAGGCACTTACCTATTGTTTCTCAAGACAAGGAGGCCAAAGAAGAACAACATGCAAAGTACTTTTGAATGTTACAAATGCCTCAAGGCATTTTAGAGAGGAAAGAAAATATAAGCAGAAATAGAAAGTGGAAAAGATGCTGAGCCATGGAGTAAGCGATTGGGGGACTGATGCAAGTTTGGTTAAAAAGATGGCTCTTGAAAAGATTTTTAAAAGGGAGAGAGAATAGTGGAAAGGTGGCTTGTTTAGGGAGGGCGTTCCAGCGAGTAGGGTCAAAGCAACTAAAGGCACTGCCACCAATGATGGGAGAAATGGAATGAAGAAACACAAAGGGCCAGAGATGGAGGATCGAAGGATTTAAGAAAAGGTCATGGAGGGATGTGAAGCAAAAATAAGGATTTTAAACTGACTGCATTTGAGCAGCTAAAATGGAATGAAGTTCAGCTGCTATATCACATTTTTAGATGGTTAGGTGCTGGAGTGCTGGTATTTCAGCTCCAGTTTAATATCCTAGAATACATTGCATAACATTCAGTTGTGACATACTTTGAAAGCCAATGCATTAATAACAATATCCAAATTGCACCACTGGTCCTCACAGCCACCAGGAAAATTGCAGCCATTTACATTTAACATCAGTGGTGCTGCTGCCTGCACAGCAGCTCAAAAGAAACTTACAGAAGTGGATCTTGGCACTTGTAGGATTGTCTCATTTAGAATACAGCACTGAAGAAGGGTTGCAATTACTGAGGGCATTGCAATATAAAGGGCATAATGAATTTTAGTGGAAATTCAAGTGCCTCAGACTGAGCGTTAAGGAACTACATGACAAGCATCTTCAATGCACCTCAGTTGTACTGCCCACATAGAGGCAGTAACGCAATAAATCTGCTGACAAGACTTGACAAAGATTGCCAGTGTTTACTGACAGACACAATAGCAGCACTGGCACCTCACTGCCCAGTCTTCAGGAAACAGAGTGAGCACATGAGATTCAAACTACTACTCATGTACCTTGTTCTTGATTGCCTCACCACTTTACATCCATTTATCATTTTAAACATGTCAGTTAGATTACCCCTCAGCCTTCTAAACACAAGAGAGGATAAACACTAACATGGATTGGTTGTACTGAGTTGCATTGTTGTAACACCTATGCAATTTCTGCTTCACTATTTCAGTTATTACTGACCTTGCTTCCTGATGTGTCATTAGTGTAGTTACAAAAAACCATACAAAATACTTTACCCACACTTGATAGTCAATTAGTTGTGCTGGAACAGTACTGACTCCACATACACACCAGTGCAATGTAGGCTGTTAAGTTGTACTGCCCACTTTTATTTCTAAAGGAGGGAAAGATGTTGCTCAATGTATCACACTAGTGTCATGGACAGAATGCAACTGATAATCTATCCTTTTGGAGGAGATGTTAAACTTATGCGACGTCTGCCTGTTTGGGTGGATGTAAAAGATCCCATGGCACTTTTTCAAAGAGGCATAGAGTTTCTCCTAGCCTCTTAGCCAAATTTCACTTCTCAACCAATCCTACAGTGATCATTCATCTCATTGCTGTTTATAGTATCTTGCTACACATAAATTGGCCACTGTATTTGCCAACACATCAATGACGACTCTTGAAAAAAAAAACCTTTGGCTGTGACAGATACCATATAAATGTAAACTCTTTCTTTTAAATTTATGAAGTTTCAGGAGAAGGAAACATAGGAACAGAGAAATAGGTAAGGCCATTTAGCTTCTCAAACATGTTTCACCATTCAATCAGCTTGATTATGGCTGACCTTTACCTCAATTCCATTTACCCACCTTTTCTCCAAATCCTTTGATACGCTTACCTAATAAAAATCTATCAATCTTAGTCTTGAAAATTTCATTTGACCCAGCTGGGGCAAGAGTTTCAAATTTCTACCACCCTTCCTGCTTTTACTCCTAAAGGGCCTAGCTCTAACCTTGTTCCTGATTGCCTCACCAGTTTTTATCCCTTTATCATTTTAAACATGTCAATTAGATTACCATTCAACCTTCTAAAGGCAAGAGAATACAAATCAAGATTATGCAACCTGTCCTCATAGTTTATTTCTGTAAGCCCTGGTATCATTCTGGTGACTTTGGACCCGTCCAAGGCCAATATATCCTTTTTTTAATTTGTTCGTGGGATGTGGACATCGCTGGCTAGGATAGCATTTATTGCCCATCCATAAATCCCCTTGAGAAGGTGGTGGTGAGCTGCGCTCTAGAACCACTGCATTCCTTGGGATGTAGGTACTCCCACAGTGCTGTTAGGAAGGGAGTTCCAGGATTTTGACACAGTGACTGTGAAGGAACGGTGATATAGCTCAATGTCAGGGTGGTGTGTGGCTTGGAGGGGAACTTGCAGGTGGTGGTGTTGCCATGCAGCTGCTGCCTTTGTCCTTCTAGGTGGTAGAGGTCACAGGTTTGGAAGGTGCTGTAGAAGGAGACTTGGTGAGTTGCTGCAATGCATCTTGTAGACTGCCACTGTGGTGGAGGGAGTGAATGTTGAAGGCAGTGAATGGGGTGCCAATCAAGCGAGCTGCTTTGTCTTGGATGGTGTTGAGCTTCTTGAGTGTTGTTGGAGCTGCACCCATCCAAGCAAGTGGAGAATATTCCATGGCACTCCTGATTTGTGCCTTGTAGATGGTGGACAAGCATTGGGGAGACAGAAGGTGAATTACTCGCCGCAGGATTCCTAGCCTCTGACCTAATCTTGTAGCCACAGTATTTAAGTGGCTGGTCCAGTTCAGTTTCTGGTCAATGGTAACCCCCAGGATGTTGATAGTGGGGAATTCAGTGATGGCAATGCCATGGAACATCAAGGGGAGATGGTTAGATTCTGTCTTGTTTGAGATGGTCATTGACTGGCACTGGTGTGACGCGAATGTTACTTGCCACTTATCAGCCCAAGCCTGGATGTTGTCCAGGTCTTGCTGTATTTCTACACTGGCTGCTTCAGTATCTAAGGAGTTCAGGAATGGTGCTGAACATTCTGCAATCATCAGCGAACATCCCCACTTCTGACCTTATGATGGAAGGAAGGTCATTGATGAAGCAGCTGAAAATTGTTGGGACTATATACAACCCTGAGGAACTCCTGCAGTGATGTTATGGGACTGAGATGACCTCCAATAACCACAACCATCTTCCTTTGTCTGAGGTATGCGTCCAAGCACTGGAGAGTTTTCCCCCTGATTCCCATGGACTCCAGTTTTGCTAGGCCTCCTTGATGCCATACTCTGTCAAATGTTGCCTTGATGTCAAGGGCAGTCACTCTTACCTCACCTCTGGAGTTTGGCTCTATTGTCCAGGTTTGGCCCAAGGCTGTAATGAGGTCAGGAGCTGAGTGGCCCTGGCGGTAGCCAAACTGAGCATTAATGATCAGGTTATTGCCGAGCAAGTGCCACTTGATAGCACTGTCGACAACTTCTTCCATCAATTTGCTGATGATCAAGAGTAGACTGATACGGCAGTAATTGGTTGTGTTGGATTTGTCCTGCTTTTTGTGGACAGGACATACTTGGACAATTTTCCACATTGCCAGGTAGATGCCAGTCTTGTAGCTTGGCTAGGGGTGTGGCTAGTTCTGGAGCACAAGTCTTCATACTATTGTCAGAATGTTGTCAGGACCCATAGCCTTTGCAGTATCCAGTGCCTTCAGCCATTTCTTGATATCACATGGAGTGAATCGGATTGGCTGAAGACTGGCATCTGTGATGCTGGGGACCTCAGGAGGAAGCCGAGATGGATCAACTACTCGGCACTTCTTCCTGAAGATGGATGCAAATGCCTCAGCCTTGTCTTTTGCACTGATGTGCTGAGCTTTCCCATCATTGAGGATGGGGATATTTGTGGAGCCTCCTCCTCCTGTCAGTTGTCTTAATTGTCCACCATCATTCACAACTGGATGTGGCAGGACTGCAGAGCTTATCTGCTCTGTTGGATGTGGGATCGCTTAGTCCTGTCTATCACATGCTGCTTCCACTGTTTGGCATGTAGTCCTGTGCTGTAGCTTCACCAGGCTCAACCCTCATTTTTAGGTATGCCTGGTGCTGCTCCTGGCATGCTCTCCTGCACTCTTCATTGAACCAGGGTTGGTCCCCAGGCTTGATGGTCATAGTAGAGTGGGGGCTATGCCGGGTCATGAGATTACAGATTGTGCATGATTACAATAATTCTGCTGCTGCTTATGACCCACAGCGCCTCATGGATGTCCAGTTTTGAGTTTCTAGATCTGTTCGAAATCTATTCCATTTAGCACAGTGGTAGTGCCACACAACACGATAGTGGGTATCCTTAGTGTGAAGACGGGGCTTCATCTCCACAAGGACTGTGCGATGGTCATTCTTACCAATATTGTCATCAACAGATGCATATGCGACAGGTAGATTGGTGAGGACAAGGTCAAGTATGTATTTTCCTCGGTGGTTCCCTCACCACCTGCCACAGACCTAGTCTAGCAGCTATGTCCTTTAGGACTTGGCCAGCTCGGTCCGTAGTGGTGCTACTGAGCCACTCTTGGTGATGGGCATTGAGATCCCCCACCCAGAGTACATTCTGTGCCCTTGCTACCCTCATTGCCTCTTCCAATTGGTGTTCAACATGGAGAAGCACTGATTCATCAGCCAAGGGGGGTGGTAGATGGTAATCAGCAGGAGGTTTCCATGCCCATGTTTGACCTGATGCCATGAAATTTCATGGAGTCCGGAGTCAATGTTGAGGACTCCCAGGGCAACTCCCGCCTGACTATACTACTGTGCCGCCACCTCTGGTTGGTCTGTCCTGCCAGTGGGACAGGACATACCCAGGAATTGTGATGGTGGTGTCTGTGGGACAGCTCCCCCAATTTTGGCACAAGCCCACAGATGTTATTAAGGAAAATTTTGCAGGGTTGACAGGGCTGGGTTTGCCGTTGTCGTTTCCAGTGCCCAGGTGAATGTCAGGTGGTCCATCCTGTTTGATTCCTTTTCTTAGTCTTTGTAGCGGTTTGATACAACTGAGTGGTTTGCTAGGACATTTCAGAGGGCATTTAAGAGTCAACCAATTGCTGTGAGTCTGACCAGGTAAGGACGGCAGATTTCCTTCCCTCAGGGACATTAGCGAACCAGATGCATTTTTATGACAACCAACAATGGTTTCATGGTCACTGTTAGACCTGCTTTTAATTCCAGATTTATTACTTAATTTCAAATTTCACCATCTGCTATGCCATCCTTTCTGTATTAGTGTCCAAAACAGAACCCAGTGCTCCAGATGAGGTTTGAACATTAGCAAGTCCATGAGGAAGTTTGATTACTTTTTGTACCTGTGCACTAGTTTTTAGTGATTTGTGTACATGAACATCTAAATCCCTTTGATCCTCCACAGTTGTTCGTCCCTCAACATTGAGAAAATATTTTGATTTGACTTTCTTGAATTCTCACTTCTCCACATTGAATTCCATCTGCCACAACTTTTCCCATTCATTTAGTTTGCATATATCCTTCTGAAACATCCTGCGCCTATCTACATAACTCATTGTGCCTCCCAACTTAGTGGCAGCTGCTAACTTAGATATACAATTCTCTATTCCTTTATGTCGCTTATGTTGGGACCCAACAGATGCTCATGGCAACTTTTAGAGGCTTGCAGTTATGAGGCCTGGCTGCAGACTGCTTCCTTTGTTTGCTGCTGTGGCCGTCGAGCCTGGCTGGCTTTTGGCAGGTATAGGTTGAGGGAGCAAACATTTTGACATCTTCAGAAAGTGCAACATGTATTGCTCCTGCTACACCACTCCCAATTCTGTGGTGCTAATGCTCATCAGTCCAACTGATCTGTGGGAGAGCAGCAGGCAAGAGATGAGTAATGCCTTGTAATCCCCTATCTATTTGGTCCACTAGTCTCTACATAGGTAGAGTCCAGAGTCTGAATGACAGCTGTTTGAGCTTTTGTCATAGCTGCAAAGGCTAATATCATCAACTCCTATAGTGAGGTCCAGTTAAAGCATCCCTGAAATTGGACTCATGCTCCAAAGTAGACCACAGTGCTGATGCATGCAGGATGACACTGTACAAGCTGGAAACGGCTCCTACATAATTTCAGCCATAGTGCTGAAACTCCTTGGCAGGCCTTCCAAGACATGGCATAACTGATTGTGTTTTCTTTGCATAGCTGGGTCCCTTGAGATAACATCTCTGACCTCAGCAAATCTTGACAGGGCTTCGACCTGCAGCAAGTTATTTCCTGGGCTGTCCATGCCAGCATTACCTGCTCCTGCTCATTCATGTTAAGTGCGTCACCATATGCAAATTCATATAACTCACTGGCTAAAGCACCTGGGCTGCCAATTTCAGTCTAAGTGCGTGGGAGGATGGAGCACAAGGCAGTGCATTCTTAGAAGGATTTCCCTTCTCTGAGGTTTATTCTTCTGAAGGGTTTGGCTGCTGAGAAGGGCCTAGAGAAAAGGGACAAGAGTGCACATGTGTGTGACTTCTGCTTGTTGTCCATATGCAGACAGGAAGAAGAAGCAGACGACAAGCTTCACAATGTTGTCAAGCTGACTATATGTGCCTTTTTTATGAAGTTCATAAAGAGGTACAAGTAATAGAGTCTCTATTCAGGTAAGCCCCCAGCCTCAAAGCCACCAATGTGGACAGCTCCTGAAGGGCCACTGAACTCCAGAGCTTTCTGCTCCAGCTTGGATGGGATGATGATGCTGGGTGCTCTGCCCCCATCCCCCCCAGTGGGCCCACGGCACAGTGGCGCAGTGGTTAGCACCGCAGCCTCACAGCTCCAGCAATCCGGGTTCAATTCTGGGTACTGCCTGTGTGGAGTTTGCAAGTTCTCCCTGTGTCTGCGTGGGTTTTCTCCGGGTGCTCCGGTTTCCTCCCACAAGCCAAAAGACTTGCAGGTTGGTAGGTAAATTGGCCATTATAAATTGCCCCTAATATAGGTAGGTGGTAGGGAAATATAGGGACAGGTGGGATGTGGTAGGAATATGGGATTAGTGTAGGATTAGTATAAATGGGTGGTTGATGGTCGGCACAGACTCGGTTGGCCGAAGGGCCTGTTTCAGTGCTGTATCTCTAAACTAAACAATTCCTCTCTCTTGCGGTTAATGTCATTTTCTCCTATAGGAAGTTACTGTTAGTGTCTCCATGAAAGGACAGTGAAAATGTATGTGGTTTCTACTTGTTGCGCATATGCAGACAGAGAGAAAAAGCAAGATACAAGCAGGATGGGGATGTGTTAATTAAAAAGCAAATGGCTGGAGTGTGAAATAAGGTAGGGATCATCAGTGGAGTTGCTCATTCTGCAATAACTACCACGTGAGAAGATAGTGCGAGTTGTATCTGTTGTGAAGGCAGCATAAGAACATAAGAAATAGGAACAGGAGTAGGCCATTCAGCCCCTCAAGCCTGCCCCACCATTCAATAAGATCATGGCTGATCTGTCCCAGGCCTCAACTCCTCTTTCGGGCCTGCTCCGCATACCCCTCGACTTCCCGAGATTCAAAAAATCTATCTACCTCCTCCTTAAATACATTTAGTGACCTAGCCTCCACAACTCTCTGAGGTAGAGAATTCCAGAGATTCTCTCTGAGAGAAGAAATTCCTACACATCTCAGTTTTAAATGTGTGCGCCCTTATTAACAAGCTAGAGATGGCAGTGTGCTTGGACTAAGAATGAGAGGTGGTATAATGTGCTTACATGATGGCTGGTGAATGATGTGTTGCAGGGGAGGGAATTGTTCAGAGTTTTGTGGGATGGAGGATTATTGAGGGAGGTGGAGAAATGAAGACCTTCACTCACCCTTGTTATTCTTGTCAGGTCATTGAAATGCTTCCTGTATTGCAATTGGATCATTGGGGTAATGCTCCTGGAGGTAATAATCTCATCCATTTCTCTCCAGACTTGGTGAACATACATTTTAGGTTTCCTCCTTCCTTTTTGGGAAAGATTGCTTCCATCCTTGACCTCAACTCTTCTACTATGACCTCCTGGAAGGCTTCAGAGAACCTGTAATGTTGCTTCCAACTCATCTTGCACTTTGTAGCAGTAAAAACAGCAATGTCAGTAAAGCAAATACAACCCCTCTTTAAGAGATGCATTGCAGCTTTAAATTGACCTCTGGAGGCCTGCTGGAAATTAGACTTAGAAGGTGGACCGGCCTGCTGTTCCTAATGCAATCAGGTGGGAAAACTGACATTACAGCAATGAGGCAGCAGTAAGCCTCACCACTCAATTTCACTCATTTCTCCGCTACAAACCTACCCAATTTCGGGTAGGGTTACATAGGACGTTTACTTCCTCTAATGTGAAAGCCTGAGCATTTGAAAAATTGAGTTTTTGTTCTCTGATCTAATTTCTGAATGATTCTTGCTGTCGTGTTGACTAAGTTTTTATATAAGTAATGATCCATTCACGAACATGTGAATAATCAAAACAGTTAACTACTCATTGTTTCCTTGATATTCTTTCCTATTAGAATCAACTTCTTATTTTCTATTGCTAATGTTACAACTTCAACATTCCAAGAGCCCCAAGGAAAACTGTTTTGTGGCATTCTGTCCGCACATGCTGTGCCAAAGTTCTGCCACTACTTTCCTTGTCACGTATACTCCAAGCACACACAGAACCTGCATTGAAATCAGTATTTTAATCAAAACAGCAATAAAATTTGGCACCCAAATCCATTGATGGCAATGTGCATTGCCTTCCATTGTGAAGCAATGCACATAAGCAATGCTGTGAAGGATTAATAAATGGGTGCTAGTTTATACTTTTAAGATGTTTGGAAATCTCAATGAACAGCATTCATTCAAAGCATATCATATTGTTAATTTGTAATTAGTGTCAAACATCAATGATTGACTGGCAAAGTTATCTTATCACTTGTTTTTATTTTGATTGGTAGAACTAATCAACTTTTTTTTTAAATTCAGCTAATCATACCAAGCTTTTATATCTCAAACACTATTGAACTCGACAAACAGCCGCAAAAAAACTTCATTTGCAATTTTTCATTCAATATATTCTTGAATTTTAACAAGGTCTTTTGAAAACCTATGATGCTTCTTCCAAGGAGCATTCAATTGTCCTTTTTTGCAAAAGTTATTACAAAATACTAATCACTCATCCTTAGATAACCTTTGATAACGTCTCTCTTGTTTAATCACTAACATTCCTTAATATCACAGTTCAACAGAAAATGCCTGTGCAAAAAATGTTCCTGTGAAAACCGCACAGATAAGAACAACTTCTCATCTCAGTTTTTAGTCACATTGTATACATTTTCCTACCTTCTTGTTGTCCTATTAATTGGGAATTAGATTGAAAGAATCAGACATCACATCCAGGGAACTTATCTCAGTCCAGTACTTTCATTCTAATGCAAATAACTTTGATAAGTAAGCAATAGATCGTAGAAAAACCATAACTCACTAAAGTCTCCAGAGTTTTGTGATATGCACATTTTGAGCCTTGAGATTAAAAAAGAGCTCCCACCCACCCCGACTAACCAATTGGATATCAATTTTAATCATGTTCTACAAACTACGTAAAGGAACTTCCTTTACTGTCTTTGTTGTGTTAGCAGTTTTGTGTGTGACTGAACATGAAGAAAACTAATTTGGTTTCCATCCATTTTCGCACACTCAAAAGATGTCTGTTTTACTGTGTTGTTACCATAGCAAATTGTTGGTAAAGTATGTGTAAGGGTAAGTGAGTTTGAAGAACCCTTTTGTGCCTATCAGACTATGAGAATGTTAAAATGCTCTGGTAAGAAGCATGAGCTTCAAATTAAATTATGAATTTGAATTAATTGGAATTGGGCTTATTCCATTTAGTTTGAGTTTATTCAACCTTAAACTCACTTTGAACTCAGAAGCTTCTGATATCCTAGTCCTTTGAATAAACTAGCTCTTAAGTGCAAACTGTGGCGTTGTTGTTCTGACCATTGTAATAATAAAGTAAATATCTTTAAAATGTAAGTGTGCATGAAAGAAAAGACCAATCACTTCTCTCTGGATAACTGACTAAATTAATCCAATGAGCAACTGAGCCATGCAGACCAGAAAGTCCCATGACCAAACACATCTTCCTCTCTTCTCCCCTTTCAGCATTCCGATGGGACTGTTCCCTCCACGACACTCTGCTCCACTCCTCAGTAACCCCCAGCATGCCCTCCCTTTCCTGTGGCACCTTTCCATGCAAGCACAGGAGATGCAACACCTGCCCTTTTATCTCCTCCCTTCTCGCTGTCCAAGGCCCCAAATACTGCTTCCAGGTGAAACAGCAATTTACTTGTACTCCTTTAAATTTAGTATACCTATTCGCTGCTCATAATGTGGTCTCCTCTACATTGGGGACACCAAACGCAGACTGGGTGACCGGTCCCCAAGCATGATCCGGAGGTTCCTGTCGCCTGTCATTTTAATTTTCCACCATGCTCCCACTCTGACCTTTCTGTCCTTGACCGCTATAGTTTTCCAATGAAGCTCAACACAAGTTCGAGGAACAGTGCTTCATCTTTCGATTGGGCACTTTACAGCCTTCTGGACTTAATACTGAGTTCAAAAACTTTAGATCATAATTTCTGCCCCCATTTTGTTTCATGTATCTTTGTTGGTTTTTTTTCTCCCTTGATTCTTTCTTATTTCCTTTACTTTGCATTTGGACGCCAGCTATTCAGGATCCTGCCTTTCACACATTCTCTAGATGCATCTTTTGTTTCTTTACTGGTTGCATTACTACTCTCTTTGGTCTTGCACCATGAAACCCTTTGTCATTTACTCTCTCCTTCCCTCCACCCTATCACAGGTCTTCCCTTTTGTTCTTCTTCCCACCCTTCCCCCTTTTCACTTGCTCATAACCTATTACATTTCTAACTTTTCTCAGTTCTGATGAAAGGTCACAGACCTGTAATGTTCACTCTGACTCTCCACAGATGCTGTCAGACCTGCTGAGTATTTCCAGAATTTTCTGGTTTTATTTCAAGAACGTGCCAGGGTTTGATCCTTGGTGCTGAGCTACCTACTCTCAGCCAGAGTAGTGATAGTGGCATTGCACTCAATTTAAACTCAATTGGTTTCAATGCCTTGGATTGGGAGAGGAAACTTGTTCATGTTCCCACTCCTAATCGTTATCCAATGACTCCTGAATGAACATATGTAAATTAACATCAGGCAAGCACAGGATCAGGCTTTGCTGTGATGATCAATGGGCTGAATTTTATAGACCCTCTGTGTGGCGGGGGGGCACCGGAAAATGCTTCTAGGAGAGGGCCGCCACGCACTGTGATGCTGGGAGGGCCCAGCCCAATACTGCCAGTAGCAGCGAGGCCTTGTCGCGGCGTCCCAGCTGCTCGGCGACGGAACCACCATTTAAATATTTAACTAAATTAAAATCAATGAATTAATTACCCTTACGCTCCCGCCGTCTGTCCCGATGCAATCTCCGTGCAGCTGGCTGCCACTGCCATGCCTTTGGATCCCGATTCGGGGAAATGAGGTGGAACACTGGTTGGGAGGAGAAATGAGTTAAGTTTCTCTATGCGAAGGGAGGTGGTGCGGGGTCAAAGATACATCATTGGTGTCGGGGATTGTGGTTTTAGGTTAAAGTTTACGCACTTTGGGGGGGATGGTCAGGTGGTCAAGATAAGTGTTTTCGGGGGAGAGGGCAAGTAATTAATTTTATGGTTATTGGGGGGGGGGTGGGAGAGGGGCAAAATAAATGTATTTTCTTACTCACTGTTTCTTGAACTATTTAAATGTAACTATAGGTCTCAAAGCCCTTAGAAAATGGTGTCAGCGCCAGCGCGCAGGCAGCTTATGCCATTGCCGGGGATGACCAGCCCATCCCCTCCACATGATCGGGGAGGGAGGGTGCGGGCTGCCCCGGCTATTTAAATGAGCCGCCGCGCTGAATATTGCGGCAGCTCCGCAACGTTTGTTTTCAGCCGCCGCCAATTTCAGCCCAACATCATCCTGTGGAGAGCTTGGAGAAGCTGGAGCTGTTCTCCTTAGAACACAGAAGGTAAAGAGAAGATTTGATAGAGATGTTCAAAATCATCAAGAGTTTTGATATAGTTATAGAATCATAGAATCGTAGAAATTTACAGCAAGGAAGCAGGTCATTCAGCACATCGTGTCTGGCCAGCCAACAAGGAGCCATTGAGCCTAATCCCACTTTCCAGCTCTTGGTCCGTAGCCTTGTAGGCTACAGCACTTCTATGACTCTCTACTCTATGACTTTAAATGCAAATCCAAGTACTTTTTAAACATTATGAGGGATTCTGCCTCTATCACCCTTTCAGGCAGTGTGTTCCAGATTCCACTGGGTGAAAAAAATTTCCCCTCAACTCCCATCTAAACCTCCAACATCTTACCCTAAATCTATACCCCCTGGTTACGGACCCTTCAACCAAGGGGAATCGGGCTTTCCGATCCAACCTATCTGGACCTCATAATTTTATACACTTCAATTAGGTCCCCTCTCAGCCTCCACTGCTCCAAAGAAAACAACCCAAGCCTATCTAATCTTTCCTCATTACTAAAATTCTCCAATCCCGGCAACATCCTCATAAATCTCCTCTGTACATCCTCCAGTGTAATCACATCTTTCCTACACTGCAGTGACCAGACCTGCACGCTGTACTCCAGCTGTGGCCTAGCTAGAGTTTTATACAGTTCCAGCATAATCTCCCAGCTCATATATTCCATGCCATGGCTAATAAAGGCAAGTATCTCAAATGCCTTCTTGATCACCTTATCTACCTGTCCAGCCACCTTCGCAGATCTGTGAACATGCACTCCAAGGTCCCCCTATTCCTCTGCACTTCTCAATTATTGTGTATTCCCTTGCCTTGTTAGTCTTCCCCAAATGCATACCTCACACTCCAGATTGAATTCCATTTGCCACTGTTCCACTCACCTGACCAGTCCATTGATATCTTCCTGCAGACTACAGCTTATTTTTTCATTATCAACCACACGGCCAATTTTTGTATTACCTGCAAACTTCTTAATCATAACCTCAACATTCAAGTCCAAATCATTGATATATAACACAAAAATCAAGGGACCTAGTACTGAGCCCTGCGGAAATCCACTGGAAACACCCTTCCAGTCACAAAAACATGCATTGACCATTACTCTTTGCTTCTTGCCTCTGAGCCAATTTTGGATCCAACTTGCCATTTTGCCTTGGATCCCACGGCTTTTACTTTCATTTACAACATAAGGAGAACTGGCAAAATTGTTGGTAACCAAAGGACACAAAGTTAAGGTGATTGGCAGAAGAATGAGAAGCAACATGAGCAAATTTTTTTTTTATGCAGCCAGTTGTTGTGATCTGGAACGGTGACTTTCAAAAGATTCAGTAGTAACTTTCAAAATGGAATTGGATAAATAGTTAAAAGGGAACAATTTAGATGTCTATAGGAACAGAGCAGGGTGAGTGGGCTTAAGTAGATAGCTCTACCAAACAGCTGACACAGGCAGCATGGGCTTTTATTACAAATTCTTTGATGGGATGTGGGCATCGCTGGCTAGGCCAGCATTTATTGCCCATCCCTAATTGCTCTTGAGGAGGTGGTGGTGAGCCGCCTTCTTGAACCGCTGCAGTCAATGTCAGGTAGGAACACCACAGTGCTGTTAAGAAGGGAGTTCCAGGATTTTGACCCAGCGACAGTGAAGAAACGGCGAAATAGTTCCAAGTCAGGATGGTGTGTGGCTTGGAGGAGAACTTGCAGGTGGTGGTGTTCCCATGCAGCTGCTGCCCTTGTCCTTCTGGGTGGTAGAGGTTGTAGGTTTGGAAGGTGCTGTCTAAGGAGCCTGAGTGCATTGCTGCAGTGCATCTTGTAGATGGTACACACTGCTGCCACTGTGCGTTGGTGGTGGAGGGAGTAAACATCTGTGGATTGGGTACCAATCAAGCGGGCTGCTTTGTCCTGGATGGTGTCGAGCTTCTTGAGTGTTGTTGGAGCAAGTGGACAGTATTCCATCACACTCCTGACTTGTGCCTTGTAGATGGTGAACAGGCTTTGGGGAGTCACGAGGTGAGTTATTCCCCACAAGATTCCTAGCCTCTGCTATGCTCTTGTAGCCATGGTATTTATATGGCTATTCCAATTCAATTTCTGGTCAATGGTAACCCTGGGCAATTTTCCATATTGCTGGGTAGATGCCAGTGTTGTAGCTGTACTGGAACAGCTTGGCTAGGGGCGCGCAAGTTCTGGAGCACAAGTCTTCAGTACTATTGTCGGAATGTTGTCAGGGCCCATAGCCTTTGCAGTATCCAGTGCCTTCAGTCGGTTATTGATATCACGTGGAGTGAATCAAATTGGCTGAAGACTGGTATCTGTGATGCTGGGGACTACAGGAGAAGGCCGAGATGGATCATCCACTCGGCACTTCTGGCTGAAGGTTGTTGCAAATGAACAAAGAACAAAGAACAAAGAACAGTACAGCACAGAAACAGGCCATTCGGCCCTCCAAGCCTGCGCCGATCTTGATGCCTGCCTGAACTAAAACCTTGTGCACTTCCGGGGACCGTATCCCTCTATTCCCATCCTATTCATGTCTTTGTCAAGATGCCTCTTAAATGTCATTATCGTACCTGCTTCCACCACCTCCCCCGGCAGCAAGTTCCAGGCACTCACCACCCTCTGTGTAAAGAACTTGCCTCGTACATCCCCTCTAAACCTTGCCCCTCTCACCTTAAACCTATGTCCCCTAGTAACTGACTCTTCCACCCTGGGAAAAAGCTTCTGACTATCAACTCTGTCCATGCCGCTCATAACTTTGTAAACCTCTATCATGTCCCCCCTCCACCTCCGTCGTTCCAGTGAAAACAATCCGAGTTTATCCAACCTCTCCTCATAGCTAATGCCTTCCAGACCAGGCAACACCCTGGTAAACCTCTTCTGTACAATCTCCAAAGCCTCCACGTCCATCTGGTAGTGTGGCGACCAGAATTGCATTCGAAGTGTGGCCTAACTAAAGTTCTGTACAGCTGCAGCATGACTTGCCAATTTTTATACTCTATGCCCTGACCGATGAAGGCAAGCATGCCGTATGCCTTCTTGACTACCTTATCCACTTGCGTTGCCATTTTCAGTGACCTGTGGACCTGTACGCCCAGATCTCTCTGCCTGTCAATACTCCTAAGGGTTCTGCCATTTACTGTATACTTCCCACCTGCATTAGATCTTCCAAAATGCATTACCTCACATTTGTCCGGATTAAACTCCATCTGCCATTTCTCCGCCCAAGTCTCCAACCAATCTATATCCTGCTGTATCCTCTGACAATCCTCATCACTATCCGCAACTCCACCAACCTTTGTGTCGTCCGCAAACTTACTAATCAGACCAGCTACATTTTCCTCCAAATCATTTATATATACTACAAACAGCAAAGGTCCCAGCATTGATCCCTGCGGAATACCACTAGTCACATCCCTCCATTCAGAAAAGCACCCTTCCACTGCTACCCTCTGTCTTCTATGACAGAGCCAGTTCTGTATCCATCTTGCCAGCTCACCTCTGATCCCGTGTGACTTCACCTTTTGTACCAGTCTGCCATGAGGGACCTTGTCAAAAGCTTTACTGAAGTCCATATAGATAACATCCACTGCCCTTCCTTCATCAATCATCTTCGCCACTTCCTCAAAAAACGCAATCAAATTCGTGAGACACGACCTCCCCTTCACAAAACCATGCTGCCTCTCGCTAATAAGTTTGTTTGTTTCCAAATGGGAGTAAATCCTGTCCCGAAGAACCCTCTCTAATAATTTCTCGACCACTGATGTCAGGCTCACTGGCCTATAATTTCCTGGGTTATCCTTGCTACCCTTCTTAAACAAAGGAACAACATTGGCTATTCTCCAGTCCTCTGGGACTTCACCTGTAGCCAATGAGGATACAAAGATTTCTGTCAAGGCCCCAGCAATTTCTTCCCTTGCCTCCCTTAGTATTCTGGGGTAGATCCCATCAGGCTCTGTGGACTTATCTACCTTAATGCTTTGCAAGACACCCAACACCTCCTCCTTTTTGATAATAAGATGACTGAGACTATCTACACTCCCTTCCCTCGGCTCATCATCCACCAAGTCCTTCTCTTTGGTGAATACTGATGCAAAGTACTCATTTAGTACCTCACCCATTTCCTCTGGCTCCACACATAGATTCCCTTCTCTGTCCTTGGGCGGGCCAACCCTTTCCCTAGTTACCCTCTTGCTCTTTATATATGTATAAAAAGCCTTGGGATTATCCTTAATCCTGTTTGCCAATGACTTTTCATGACCCCTTTTAGCGCTCCTGACTCCTTGCTTAAGTTACTCCTTGCTACAGTCTTATTTTTGCACTGATGTGCTGGGCTCCCCCATTGTTGAGGAGGGGGATATTTGTGAAGCCACCTTCTCCAGTTATTTGTTTAATTGTCCACCACCATTCGCAACTGGATTCGCAAGTGGCAAGCCTGCAGAGCTTAGATCTGATCCATTGGATGTGGAATCACTCAGCTCTGTCTATCGCATGCTGCTTACGCTGTTTAGCACGCAAGTAGTCCTATGTTGTAGCTTCACCAGGTTGACACTTCATTTTGAGGTATGCCTGGTGCTACTCCTGGCATTCCCTCTTGCACTCTTCATTGAACCAGGGTTGATCCCCCGGCTTGAAGGCAATGGTAGAGTGGTGTATAGGCCATGAGGTTACAGATATTGGTTGAGTACAATTTTACTGCTGCTGATGGCGCACAGCACCTCATGGATGCCGAGTTTTGCGTTGCTAGATCTGTTTGAAATCTATCACATTTATCACGGTGGTCATGCCACACAACACGATGGAGGGCATCCTCAATGTGAAGACGGGACTTCGTTTCCACAAGGACTGTGCGGTGGTCACTCTTACCAATACGGTCATGGACAGATGCATCTGCAGCAGGCAGATTGGTGAGGATGAGGTCAAGTAGGTTTGTCCTTTTTGTTGGTTCGCTCACCACCTGTGGCAGACCCAGTCTAGCAGCTATGTCTTTTAGGACTTGGCCATCTCGGTCAGTAGTGGTGCTACCAAGCCACTCATGGTGATGGACATTGAAGTCCCCCACCCAGAGAACATTCTGCGCCCTTGCCACCCTCCCTGCTTCCTCCAAGTGGTGTCCAACATGGCGGAGTACGGATTCATCAGCTGAGGAGGGGGGCACAAGGTAGTAATCAGCAGGAGGTTTCCATGCCCATGTTTGGTCTGATGCCATGTGACTTCATGGGGTCCGGAGTCGATGTTGAGGACTCCCTGGGCAACTCCCTCCCGACTGTATACCACTGTGCCGCCACTTCTGCTGGGTCTGTCCTGCCGAATGGACTCCTTCTGTGCTGTACTATTCTATCATGAAAAAAGGAGAGAAACATCAGTGAGAGATAAAAGGGAATTCTGAAATCCAGCTCACTCCTTCCACAGACCTTATACAACATCCTATTACATCAAATCTGTGATATAATAAGATCTACACTGGTTTCAATTCTAGGGTGGATCCTACAATTTTGCACTCCACAGCAGAGTTTTGTGTCTATTTGGAATTTGCACACATCAGTCAGCCTTTTTTCAATATATAAAATCTATCCTCATATCCTTTTCTACTCCATTACGTCTATTTTAGAACGGAAAAAAAGTTAACCTCGTCTCTGTAAATTGTGAGCTGGAAAGGGGTTTGTTTCTGCTTTTCTCTACATGCATGGCTAACACTTTACTCTGTCTGAAGACATTACAATATTGAATTGCATCAGGGATTTCTTACTAACTTTGGAACCTTTTGATTGTCCCAGTAATTTTAGCGAACTACAAATCAAATTATATATTTGTCAAGGATCCATGGATGGGTTAATTTGTAATTTCCAAACAGACATGCTCACGGAGGATTGGGCTATTTGAATTTCCTGACAAATGCAGAAATAATGGATATCACAGAATCATAGAATGGTTACAGCACTGGTCTGTTTGGGCCATTTGGTCTGTTGAGTCCATGCTGGCTCTCTGCAAGAGCAACTCAGCTTGTCCCACTCCTCCACCCTTTCCCCGTAGCCCTGCAATTATTTTCTCTTCAGGTGCTTATCCAATTCCCTTTTGAAAGCCACGATGGAATCTGCCTCTACCACACTCGCAAGCAGTGTATTCCAGATCCTAACCTAACAAGGATTTTCCTCATTTCGCCGTTGGTTCTTTTGCCAATCATATCCATGTCCTCTGGTTCTCGACCCTTCTGACAATGGGAAATAGCTTCTCTCTATCAACTCTGTCTAGACTGTTAATTGTGTATCAATTGTTTCATTATATGCAGGTGGAGGGTGTTAACTGGAGTCTTACTTGAGCATTTATAAGGAGACTCTTACTGAGACTGGGAGTGAGGAACTCCATGTTTGTAATCCTCTTACTCTGTACAACAAATGTGAAACTGAGTAAAGATAGGCTCCAGCATTATCCTTCCACAACAAGCTTTCTGGAATTTAACATGGTAGCAGAGGGTGGTTGCCTAAAGCTGAAGGTTGGAAACTGGGATTGTTTTCCCATAGAAACCTAAAATCTCACTGGAAAGTATGACAGAAAGCAAATGTAAATTGTCAGGGTATGATTACCCTCCAATATTCTCTGAGTCTAAACCATATGACCAGTGGAAGAATGAAGTGGATATGTGGACACGGGTTATATCTCTACCAAAGAGGAAACAAGGTATGACCTTGGTGTTGGTCACTTCCTACCAAAAGTAAAATCAGAAGTAAAGTGTTTTGTGAACTGGATGATCATTAGTTGGATACTGATGAAGGTTTTGAATAAAATTTACAAGAAAGATGACCAATTGAATATGTATGAGGCATGGTCAGACTTTGATAGATTTTGGAAAACAGATGGTTATTCCACGGAGGAATATATCATGGGCTTTAACAGAATGTATAGAAGATTGAGGAAATTCAATTTGGAGATCCCTGGTTCAGTGCTAGCATTTAAATTGCTAGATTGTGCTAGGGTGTCACATATGGACAAAAAACTCTTGGTTCTGACTGGGGTTCAGTTCTTGGAAAAAGACTCCCTATTAGATCAGACGTCTGCTGCCTTAAAGAAATTCCTGGGGAAACAGTAATTTCCTGCAGCCCTAGTAGAACTAACAGGGTATTCTGCAGTGCCACAAAGGATGGAGGACTCAATGTTTACTGGATTTCGAAATGGTCTAGATACTGGATGCAGGCATAAGTATAATGGAAGAGTTAAACACAGGAGGAATGAGGCTGAAAGCACCTTTAGCAGGTCTATTAGAGTGGAAGACAGAATTGGAAGAGAAATCATAGGTGAATGAATCCCAGAAATGGCCAAGGAACAGTGAATAGGTGCTTCAGATGTGACTCAAGTATCATTATGCAATGAACTGCCCAAAGCGGAGGGACAGAGTACTCGAAATAACACATGACACAGAGAATTCTATAATGATGAATCTGAATGAATTGTACTAGTCACAAGGAGTTTTAGTCCCGTGATGAATGTGTTAGTTGCAAATTCATTCAACTGTGCTGTATTAGATGGTGCTTGAACATCGACAGTATGTGGAAAAGATTGGTTAAAATGTTATCTGGATTCACTCAGTAGTGAGGATCAACACAAGGTTAAGGAGTATAAAAGTACTACCAGTTTCAGGGTTGGTGATGACAACACATTGAAGTCACCGAAGAGAGTATTAATTTAATGCAAAATAGCTGGAGTAAGCCACTTTATCAGTACTGATTTAGTCTCTAGTGAGATACCTTTATTGTTGAGTAAACATTCAATGAAAAAGGCACAAATGAAACTTGATATGGAGCATGATAAGGCAATTGTTTTTGAAAAATCAGGGCATTATTGTATCCCCTTTACAAAACCTGATGTTTCCACTCAGTGTTAAATAAGTATTGATGGCATCAGGTAATAAGAATCAGAGAGATAAAAAGCAAATTGTCTTAAAGTTACACAAACAATTTGCTCACCTTTTTTGTCACAGATTAAAAACCCCGCTAAAAGATGCAGGTGTGATTGATGAAGAATATACTAGGATAATAGAAGAAATTAGTGAAAAGTGTGAAATCTGTAAAAAGTCTCGGAGGACGCTATCATGGCCTATTATAAGCATTCCATTGGCACATGACTTTAATGAGGTAATTGCCATGGATTTAAAGGTATGGGGCAAAGACAAGAATATTTTCATTCTATATTTTATAGTCCTAGCAACTAGATTTAGTCTTTCTACAATAATAAATAGCAAGGCCAAAAGGATGATCATAGATAAAATCATGGAGAAATGGATAGGGACTGGACTTGGGGCAGCAGCTAAGTTTCTGACTGATAATGGAGGGGAATTTGCCAATGACAAGTTCAGAGACATATGTGAAGACATGAACATTGTGATTATGAATATTACAGCTTAAAGTCCTTTCAGCAATGGGCTCTGTAAAAGGAATCATGCAGTGATTGATGAAATGCTGCATAAAATCTTAGTTGACCAACCAAACTGCAAGTTGACAATTGCCCTGGCATGGGCAGATCATGCAAAGAATTCGCTTCAGATGGTTGGGAGATATAGTCCCTATCCATTGGTCTAGGGGCGGAATCCCAAATTGCCTTCTGTACTGTGTGACAGTCCTCCTGCTCTATAAGGTACTACAATTATTTCCATTTTCTCTGCACATTTGAATGCTTTACATGCAGGGAACGAGCTTTCATCAAGGCTTAGGTGTCTGAGAAAATTCAAAGAGCTCTGAGGCATTGTGTAAGGCCATCTGAGGCGGAATTTAATTCAGAAGATTTGGTGTATTATAAAAGAGAGGAGCAAGGGAATGGAAGGGCCCTGGCAAGGTAATAGGTCATGATGGTCAGACAGTAGTTATCAAGCATGGAAATCAAACTGTTAAGGTTCATTCCTCACAATTAATCTGCACTGATTACAAAATCTCAAAATCTGAGCAGCTGATAAAGGGAAATGAGGCACATTTACCTCAAATGATCATATGTTTTGTCAGGAAGATCCTAAGGAACAGAATGAGGTAGATCAAGGGTTGGATAGTACTGTAAGCGATCATGAAGCTCAAGAAAGAGCTATCACATCCAAAGGACAATTGCCCCAAGTAGGTACTCGGGTGACATATATTCTAGAGGGGTCTAATAAATGGAGGGATGCAACAATTGTGGGACGTGCAGGAAGATCTATTGGCAAGTTTAAATATTGGTTGAATGTTCAAGATGATGGCCAAGAACAGGGTGAAAAAGTGAAGAGTAAGAAAACGCGGTGCAAGTTCTAATATTGGGTCTGGAAGTCACTCTTCCATCAGGAAACAATCCCATACTTGAGAACGATCCTCCGATAGTGCGTGAAGGAGATCTTATCGCAGTAGCCCTGAAAGATGTTGCAGTGTCGTGGCTGTCGTTTGAATAGATTCCACAATGAAACAAAGATTAGAGAGCAGTCTCAGAATAGAACTAGAAGCAGAAGTCCTCATGACCGTGACGTTTTAGTGGCTGCCAATAAACTTGAGGATAAACTAATAAGAGAAGCAAAACATAAGGAATTAGCGAGTTGGAGAGAGTTTGGTGTTTATTCTTAGGTACCGGACAGGGGGACAGCCAGCCTTGTCACATAGATGGATTTATACTGAGAAAGCCCTTCCCAGTGGGATTTATAAGGCTAAAGCAAAGCTAGTTGCGAGGGGTTTTGAAGAGCGACTGGGTGATACCAATGTTAGCGTGTACTCTCCCACAGCTGGAGGAGTAATCTTGAAAATCCTTTTAGCTCTTTTGGCCCCATTGTCACATAAAAGAGTTGCATTTCTGCAGGTGATACTTTTCAGATAGAAGTGTTTCTGAAATCACCTAAACAGGCAGCAGATGCAGAAGGAAAACTATGGAAACTGAACAAATGCGTCTATGGCCTTAATGATGTTTCCAGGTTGTGGTATTTCTCAGTGAGCTGTGTTTTGTTGAAAATTAGTTATGTTCAACTAAATGCAGATCCTGCCATGTTTTATTTGTATCATAAAGGGAAACTTTCAGGCATCCTAATGATGCATGTTAATGATTTCTTATCTGGAGAATTACAAACATTACACCTTTGTTCAAAAAAGGGTGTAAAGATAAGCCCAGCAACTACAGGCAGTCATTTTAACTTCAGTGGTGGGAAAACTTCTAGAAAAAAATAATTCGGGACAAAATCAATAGTCACATGGACAAATGTGAGTTAATTAAGGAAAGCCAGCATGGATTTCTTGAGGGAAAATCATGTTTAACTAACTTGCTCGAGTTTTTTGAGGAGGTAACAGAGAGGGTTGATGAGGGCAATGCTGTTGATGTGGTGTACATGGACATTCAAAAGGCATTTGATACAGTGCCATACAACAGACTTGTGAGCAAACTTGTAGCTCATGGAATAAAAGGGACGGTAGTAACATGGATACGAAATTGGTTGAGTGACAGGAAACAAAGAGTAGTGGTTATTGGATGTTTTTTGGGCTGGAGGAAAGTTTGTAGTGGAGTTCCCCAGGGGTAGGTGTTGGGACCGTTGCTTTTCCTGATATACATTAATGACCTAGACCTTGGTGTACAGGGCACAATTTCAAAGTTTGCAGATGATACGAAACTTGAAAGCATTGTGAACTGTGAGGAGGATCATGTACAACTTCAAAAGGACACAGACAAGTTGGTGGAATGGACAGACAGATGGCAGATGAAGTTCAATGCAGAGAAATGTGAAGTGATTCATTTTGGTAGGAATTCATGGGAATGTAGATCAACTGACATAAAAGCTGCATTTCTGCAGGGTGATACATTTCAGAAATAAGTGTTTTTAAAACTGCCAAAAGAGGCAACAGGTGCAGAAGGAAACAATGGAAACTAAACAAATGCGTCTATGGTCTGAAAGAAGCTTCCAGAGTTTGGTATTTTTCAGTGAGATCTGTTTTGCTGAAAATAGGTTGTGTTCAACTAAAAGCAGATCCCACAATATTTTATTGTCATTATAAAGGGAAACCATCAGGCATCTTCATGATGCCTGTTGATTTCTTATGGGGTAACACTGTGGAATTTGAGAAATGTGTTATTAATAAGACTAGTGTAGAATTTAAATTTGAGAGTCTGGCTTCTGCAGCTTTTAAATATATTGGTTTAGATATTAAGCAGAGCAAATCTAGAATAACTATCCTAGAGACTGTAACTCCAATCCAGGTTAATCATGCAAGATAACCACAGAAAGAGGATGTTATATCTACAGAAGAGACAGAGCAATTGTGAAGCTTGATTGGTCAGTTAAATTTGGTTGGACCACTCAGAATAGACCCGATGCTAGTTTTGATCTGTTAGAACATTAGAACATTAGAACATTACAGCGCAGTACAGGCCCTTCGGCCCTCGATGTTGCGGCGACCTGTGAAACCATCTGACCTACACTATTCCATTTTCATCCATATGTCTATCCAATGACCACTTAAATGCCCTTAAAGTTGGAGAGTCTACTACTGTTGCAGGCAGGGCGTTCCACGCCCCTACTACTCTCTGAGTAAAGAAACTACCTCTGACATCTGTCCTATATCTATCACCCCTCAACTTAAAGCTATGTCCCCTCGTGTTTGCCATCACCATCCGAGGAAAAAGACTCTCACTATCCACCCTATCTAACCCTCTGATTATCTTATATGTCTCTATTAAGTCACCTCTCCTCCTCCTTCTCTCCAACGAAAACAACCTCAAGTCCCTCAGCCTTTCCTCGTAAGACCTTCCCTCCATACCAGGCAACATCCTAGTAAATCTCCTCTGCACCCTTTCCATAGCTTCCACATCCTTCCTATAATGCGGTGACCAGAACTGCACGCAATACTCCAGGTGCGGTCTCACCAGAGTTTTGTACAGCTGCAGCATGACCTCGTGGCTCCGAAACTCGATCCCCCTACTAATAAAAGCTAACACACCATATGCCTTCTTAACAGCCCTATTAACCTGGGTAGCAACCTTCAGGGATTTATGCACCTGGACACCAAGATCTCTCTGCTCATCTCCACTACCAAGAATCTTCCCATTAGCCCAGTACTCTGCATTCCTGTTACTCCTTCCAAAGTGAATCACCTCGCACTTTTCCGCATTAAACTCCATTTGCCATTTCTCAGCCCAGCTCTGCAGCCTATCTATGCCCCTCTGTACCCTACAACATCCTTCGGCACTATCCACAACTCCACCGACCTTTGTGTCATCCGCAAATTTACTAACCCACCCTTCTACACCCTCTTCCAGGTCATTTATAAAAATGACAAACAGCAGTGGCCCCAAAACAGATCCTTGCGGTACACCACTAGTAACTAAACTCCAGGATGAACATTTGCCATCAACCACCACCCTCTGTCTTCTTTCAGCTAGCCAATTTCTGATCCAAAGCTCTAAATCACCTTCAACCCCATACTTCCGTATTTTCTGCAATAGCCTACCATGGGGAACCTTATCAAACGCCTTACTGAAATCCATATACACCACATCCACTGCTTTACCCTCATCCACCTGTTTGGTCACCTTCTCGAAAAACTCAATAAGGTTTGTGAGGCATGACCGACCCGTCACAAAACCGTGCTGACTATCGCTAATGAACTTATTCTTTTCAAGATGATTATAAATCCTGTCTCTTATAAACTTTTCCAACATTTTACCCACAACCGAAGTAAGGCTCACAGGTCTATAATTACCAGGGCTGTCTCTACTCCCCTTCTTGAACAAGGGGACAACATTTGCTATCCTCCAGTCTTCCGGCACTATTCCTGTCGACAATGACGACATAAAGATCAAGGACAAAGGCTCTGCAATCTCCTCCCTAGCTTCCCAGAGAAACCTAGGATAAATCCCATCTGGCCCAGGGGACTTATCTATTTTCACACTTTCCAAAATTGATAACACCTCCTCCTTGTGAACCTCAATCCCATCTAGCCTAGTAGCCTGAATCTCAGTATTCTCCTCGACAACATTTTCTTTCTCTACTGTAAATACTGACGCAAAATATTCATTTAACACTTCCCCTACCTCCTCTGATTCCACACACAACTTCCCACTACTATCCTTGATTGGCCCTAATCTAACTCTAGTCATTCTTTTATTCCTGATATACCTATAGAAAGCCTTAGGGTTTTCCCTGATCCTATCCGCCAATGACTTCTCGTGTCCTCTCCTTGCTCTTCTTAGCTCTCCCTTTAGATCCTTCCTGGCTAGCTTGTAACTCTCAAGCGCCCTAACTGAGCCTTCACGTCTCATCCTAACATAAGCCTTCTTCTTCCTCTTGACAAGCGCTTCAACTTCTTTAGTAAACCACGGCTCCCTCACTCGACAACTTCCTCCCTGCCTCACAGTTACATACTTATCAAGGACACGCAGTAGCTGCTCCTTGAATAAGCTCCACATTTCGATTGTTCCCATCCCCTGCAGTTTCCTTCCCCATCCTACGCATCCTAAATCTTGCCTAATCGCATCATAATTTCCTTTCCCCCAGCTAAGTTGGAGTTAAGTACTACGATGAAGCGCCATAAAGTAGAAAATGTTTTAAGGGCAAATAAAACATTAAAAAAAATTTAATCTGGAAAAATATATACTTAAGTTCCCATCCTTAGGTGACTCAAATGAAAGTAGTCATTTTTAGCAATCCTTCACATGCTACCCTTCCTGATGGGTATTCTAGCACAGCTGGTTTCATAATATTTCTTATAGGCAAAAATGGGAACTGTTGTCCTTTAGCTTGGGAAGCTGAGAAAACAAGGGTTGTTAAAAGTACTTTAGCTGCTGAAACACTGGCTCTTGTGGAGGCAGTGGATATAGAATTCTATTTGTTGAATATTTTAAGTGAGATCCTATACAAGGGGCATTCTGAAGATGGTGTACCCATTGAATATTGTGTCAATAATCATTTATTGTGGGATAATCAACAAAAGTTGTAAGTGAGTAAAGATTACTGATTGACCTTGCTGGCTTGAAACAAATGCTGGAGATAAAGGAAATCTCTAAAATTAAATGGGTGGATGCAAGTCACCAACTGTCTGATTGTTTAACAAAAATAAATACTTGTACAAAGAAATTGTCAGGAATCCGAGAGGAAGGGTGTCTTGCAATGTAATGCTTTGCACAGAATGTGGAGGTTTTTGATTGAGTTGCTTTGAAATTTTGATTGTGCTTGTTAACTCTGATTTTTATTTATTGTATCTTCTTTGTGTTTAATTATATGCAGCTGGTGGGCATTAACTGGTGTTTCACTTGAGCACATATGAAAAGGCACATATTGAAACTGTGGTGGGGTTGTGTTAGGAGATTTATGCTTGTAGTATTTAATTCTGTAAACAAATATAAGACTGAGTAACGATTGGCTCCAGTATATCCTTCTCCAACTGACCTTCTGGAATATAACATCTGTTACCTCATCAAAAAACTCAATCAAATTAGTTAATCGTGATTTGTCTTTAACAAATCTGCGCTAGCTGCTAGCTTTCCTTAATTAATCCACACTTGCCCAAGTGACTGAAAAGTTTTCATTTCTAAAAGCTTGCCCTCCACCGAGGTTAAACTGACTGGCTTGTCATTGCTGAGCTTATCCTTACACCATTGTTTGAACAAGGGTGTAGCATTTGCAATTCTCCAGTCCTCTGGCACCACCCTCTATCTAAAGAGGATTGGAAGATTACAGCCAGGGCCTCCGCAATTTCCATCCTTATTTCCCTCAGTATCCTCAGATGCATCCCATCCAGTTCTGGTGACTTTTCCAACTTCAAGTACAGTCAGCTTTTCTAATACCTCTTCGTTATCAATTTTTCGTCCATCCAGTATCTCAACTACCTTTTCTTTCACTATGACTTTGGCACCTTCTTCCTTGGTAAAGACGGATGCAAAGTACTCATTTCGTACCTCAGCCATGCCCACTGCCTCCATGCACAGATCACCTTTCTAGGCCCACTCATTTTCTTACTATCATTTTGCTATTTATATGCCTATAGAAGACTTTTGAATTCCCTTTTATGTTAGCTGCCAGAGTCTTATTATTTTCTCTTTGCCTCTCTTATTTTCTTTTGCACTTCCCCTCTGAACTTTCTATATTTAACCTAGATCTCACTTGTATTATCAACCTTACATTTGTCCTACACCCCTTTTTACTGCTTAATCTTCAACTTTTGTCATCCAGGGAACTCTGGCCATACCTTTTCCCCTCTTGGGAATGTACCTCGACTGTACCCTCTTTAAAGGCAGCCCATTGTTCCATTACAGTTTTGCCTGCCATCTTTGACTCCAATTTAGCTGGGACAGATCCTTTCTCACCCCACTGAAATTGTCCTTCCTCCAATTAAGTAGTTTTACTCTAGATTACTTCTTGTTTCTTTCCATGGCTAATCTAAGCCTTACGATGCTATAATCATTATTCCCTAAATGTTCCCCTACTGACACTTGGTCCACTTGACCCACCTCATTCCCCAGAACCAGATCAGCAACACCTCCTCCATTGTTGGGCCGGAAACATACTGATCAAGAACATTTTCCTGAGCATACTTCAGAAACCCTTTCTGCCCTTTACACCATTACTATCTCAGTGAATATTAGGATAATTAACGTCCCCTATGAGCACAACTCTATTTATTTTTTTGCATCTCTCTGTAATTTCCCTGCAAATTTGCTCCTCTATTTCGTTCTCACTAGTTGGTGGCTTATAAAATGCGCCCAGTGGTGTAATGATATCTATTATTTCTTAACTGTAACCAAATAGGTTCTGTCCTTGATCACACGCACCCCCGCCCCCCTCCCACCCCCACCAACCCCCAGGAATTCTCTTTCCTCTCTCTCTCCAGCACTGTAATATTCTCTGTAATCAATACTACCATCTCTCCTCCTTTCTTTCCTTCCCTATCTTTCCTGAACACCTTGTCTTCAGAAATGTTCGTATCCAGTCAGCTCTTTTTCAGACAGATCTTCATAATCACCACTATATCATATTCCCATATAGCTATTTGTGCCTACAGCTCATCAACCTACTTACCACACTTCGTGCATTTACATACATGCACTGTAAACCTAATAGAGACCATATTGCATACCTTCGCAATCTGCCCCCCTGTCTCTACCAATCCTTTGTGCACCTTGTTTCTCCTTTCTAATGCGACATCCTGGTTCCCATTCCCTTGCAAAGTTAGTTTAAATCATTCCCAACAGCACTAGCAAACTGCCCCACAAGAACATTGGTCCCAGATCACCAGGCTGTCAACATCTAATAGCTACAGTCCATTGAATTTGCAATTTGATCAGACGTCAGAAAGGTTAAACACAGGCATGTCTGCAACCTTACATTAGTCCCTACTATTTTTTAGTATATGACTTAGCCATTATTTGCCTCACCAGCTGTTCAATTAGTCTAATCTTGTAGTTTTGCTTCATCTTGAAGATATGTGAATTGCTTCAATTAGGCATTTAAGAGACCATCTTTATCATCCTTACTCTTTTACAATCCACCTTGATTGACAGTTCTGTAGACAGAAGCTGTCTGAATTTGGTACTAAATATAACAAGCTTTCATTAGTCATTTAATTCAGTTCACTCAGATCCAAATTGCTATAGAGAGATGAAACTCCATAAGGCCTGAAGTGCATATGATTGCATATTTCTAAAATACAGTTATAAATTCTCTAGAAAGAATTAAAAATGTCAAAACCCAATTGCTACGTGGGCTCAGAAAACTGAGTAATATACTAGTTAAAACTAAGTAATGTATTCTTTTAAAATATGTTGATTTATTCTTTTTCTGCATAATTTTACTTTTTGTAATCATAGAATCATCGAATGGTTACAACACAGAAGGAGGACATTCAGCCCATTGTGTCCATGCTGTCGCTCTGTGACAGCAACTCAGCAAGTCCCACTCCCCTGCTTTTTCCCCTTAGCTCTGCAAATCTAATGATACGGTTAATAAAAACCAGAGTGTGACAGGAAGGGACAGAGCGTACAAACATAAGAGTGCTCCAGCTAATAAGGTCAGAGTAGGCAAATATGGTAAGAAGACAGAATTAAAGGCTCTTTATCTGAATGCATGCAGCATTCGTAACAAGACGGATGAATTGATAGCACAAATAGAAATAAATGAGTGTGATATGATAGCCATTGCAGAGACATGAGCGCAAAGGTGACCAAGGCTGGGATCTAAATATTCAAGGATATTTGACATTTCAGAAGGACAGGAGGAAAGGTAAAGGAGGTGGGGCTCTATTAATAAAGGATGTAATCAGTACAATAGTGAGAAATTATCTTGGTTCAGAAGATCAAGATGTAAAATCAGTTTGGGTGGAGAAAAGAAATAGCAAAGGAAAGAAGTCACTGGTGGGAGTAATTTATAGGCCCCCTAACAGTAGCTACAAAGTAGGACAGAGTATACATAAAGAAATAATGGGGGCTTGTAAGAAAGGTATAGCAATAATCATGGGTGATTTTAATCTTCACACCAATTCGACAAATCAAATCAGCAAAGGTAGCCTGGAGGATGAGCTCATAGAGTTTATTCAGGACAGTTTCTTAGAACAATACATTCTAGAACCTACCAGGAACCAGGCTATTTTGGATCTGTTAATGTGTAATGTCCTCAGTGTCCTCAGTACCTTGCTCTACGGCAGCAAGGCCTGGACAACGTATGGCAGCCAAGAGCGACGTCTCAATTTATTTCATCTTCACTGTCTCCGGAGAATCCTTGGCATCAGATGGCAGGACCGTATCTCCAACACAGAAGTCCTCGAGGCGGCCAACATCACCAGCTTATACACCCTGCTGAGTCATCGGCGCTTGAGATGGCTTGGCCATGTGAGCTGCATGGAAGATGGCAGAATCCCCAAGGACACATTGTACAGCGAGCTCGTCACTGGTATCAGACACACCGGCCGTCCATGTCTCTGCTTTAAAGACGTCTGCAAACGTGACATGAAGTCCTGTGACATTGATCACAAGTCGTGGGAGTCAGTTGCCAGCGATCGCCAGAGCTGGCGGGCAGCCATAAAGGCAGGGCTAAAGTGTGGCGAGTCGAAGAGACTTAGCAGTTGGCAGGAAAAAAGACAGAAGCGCAAGGGGAGAGCCAACTGTGTAACAGCCCCAACAACCAATTTTATCTGCAGCACCTGTGGAAGAGTCTGTCACTCTAGTATTGGCCTTTATAGCCACTCCAGGCGTTGCTGCACAAACCACTGACCACCTGCAGGTGCTTACCCATTGTCTCCCGAGACAAGGAGGCCAAAGAAGAAGATAATGTGTAATGAGACAGGATTAAAGACCTCATAGTAAAGAATCCTCTAGGTAAGAGTGATCATAACATGATAGCAATTTCACATTCAGTTTGAGGGTGAGAAACGTGGGTCCATAACTAGTGTCTTAAACTTAAATAAAGGCAATTACAAGGGTATGAAGGCAGAGTTGGCTAAAGTGGAGTGGGAAAATAGGTTAAAACGTAAGACGGTAAAGAAGCAGTGGCAGACATTTAAGGAGATATTTCACAACTCTCAACAAAGCTACATTCCATTGAGGAAGAAAGACTCTACCAGAAGAATGCACCATCAGTGGCTAACTAAGGAAGTTAAGGGTGGTATCAAATCGAAAGAAAAGGTACACAATGCTGTGAAGATTAGTGGTAGGCCAGGAGATTGGGAAAGTTTTAAAAACCAGCAGAGGATGTTTAAAAAAATAAAGAGGGAGAAATTGGAGTGTGAGTGAAAACTAGCAAGAAATATATAAACAGACAAAAAGAGCTTCTACAAATATATAAAAATGAAAAGAGTAGCTAAAGTGTGCATTGATCCTTTAGAGGGTGAGACTGGAGAATTAATAATGGAAATGAGGAAATGGCAGAGGCTTTGAACAATAATTTTGTATCTGTCTTCACAATAAAAGACACAAAAAGCATCCCAAGAATAGGAGAAAATCAGGAGGCAAAAGGAAAGAAGGAACTTAAAACAATCACGATCACTAGAGAAAAAGTATTGGGACTACTAATGGGACGAAAGGCTGACAAGTCCCCTTTTCCTAATGGCTTGCATCCGAGGGTCTTAAAGGAAGTGGCTGCAGAGATAATGGATACGTTAGTTGTATCTTCCAAAATTCCCTAGATTCTTAAACGGTCCCAGCAGATTGGAAAACCGCAAATACAACACTTCTGTACAAGAAAGGAGGGAGACAGAAAGCAAGAAACTATAGGCCAGTTAGCCTAACGTCTGTCATTGGGAAAATGCTAGAATCCATTATTAAAGAGGTAATAGCAAGACATCTAGAAAATCATAATACAATCAGACAGAGTCAACCTGGTTTTGTGAAAAGGAAATCATGTTTGACAAATTTATTAGAGTTCTTTGAGGATGTAATAAGCAGAGTGGATAAAGGGTAACCAGTAGATGTAGTGTATTTAGATTTCCAAAACGCATTCAATAAGGTACCACTTAAAAAGATTACTATACAAGATAAGATCTCATGGTATTGGGGGTGATATATTGGCATGGATAGAGGACTGGCTGACTAACAGGAAACAGAGGCTGGGTGTCTCGACATCTGGAAAAAGCGATGCCGGGATGCCCTCGACGCTTCGTCACTGGAAGGCCCACCAAATCTAGTGCCAGTCAGCAACTTAAGTGGATAGCTGCAGGCTTTCCACAGAATCAAGGACTCCATTGTCGGAAGGCATGCCCTTGGAGAGCTGCCGGCCAATCAGAAGTCGGCAGCAGCAGTGCCGAGGCAGTGACTGCTGCTGGAGGAGAACCTACCAGAGACTGAGGAACATCGCTGGATCCAGGCCACAAATAGGTCAGGGTGGGAGGGGTCTCGCAGGGTGGGGGTTGCAGGGAAGGAGGATGTAGGGAGTACGGCAGCAAGAGCAGGGGGTTGACTCTCAGTGGGGCCCTTTCCCGATGCCAGGTCCCTTGTTCAGGCATTGTGCCTTTTAATGAGGGACCCATTTGCCACCCTCTACCCACTGCCCAAAGCGAGGATGCAGCCCGCACTGTTGTATAAAGATTTTAAAGGGTTAATGTTTGGGACAGTGTCAGTAACTCCTCTCACTATGATGATGTAAGAGAACACATGTGAAGGAGACTTGAGAAGGAGAAGATGAAGAAGCATCAATACCAACAGAGGAGTTAGACATGTTTAAGTAATGTGTGTAGAGTTCCTGAAATATAATAAACAGTTATGGTTCAACCTTACTGAAGTCTCAGAAATCCCTTTGAGCCAGACTAACCCAAGCATGGCAATGGTGAACAGTGGTTCTTGCCATACAACACACAGAAATATATGAAAATCATCAGACCTTAAAAAGAAGTGCCAAAATTGCAGAATAGTATTGGAGGGTACGCCTGTACCTTTACACCGGGTGCACTTGGAGTGCAACCTAGCTTCAGGACCAGTGACTGTAGCGCTTGTCCCTAGTTTGCCTGTGGACGGGGCTGACCTGCTCCTAGGTAATGATCTGTCGGGGGCGAAGGTGGTAACTTCCCCAGTAGTGATTGACAGACCGCAGCATGTCAGAGAGACAGGGCAGTGGCAGGAGACAGTCCCCTGCAGTTCTCCTGAATGTGTTGTGAATCAGGCCATGATCAAACCAGCTCCCCCAGAGCAGACTGAATTGGCACTGCAGGCAGATGATCATGAGGTCTGTCTGTCTGAGACTTTCTTAGGAAAGTTAGAGGACCCAGGGAATGAATTAGATGAATCTTCCGTAACTGAGGCTCATCGAGCCGGCCCAGTATTGAAAGAGTTAGCATAGGCCGCCCAGTCTGAAATTGAAGCAGAGGGAATTCCTGATTGCTACTATTTAAAGAAGGAGGTACTGATGAGCAAGTGGAGTTCTCCTCACAGACCTGAGGATAAAGAGTGGACAGTGGTTCACCAGTTAGTGGTGCCACAGAGGTACCGGAGAGAAATATTAAGAATGGCCTATGAGATTATAGTGGCTGTACATGTTGGTATACGAAAAACCAAAGCCCACATAAGACAGCAGTTTGTCTGGCCGAAACTCCACAAAGATGTGGTGGAGTACTGTTAGAGTTGCCACATGTGCCAGGTTGAGGGGAAACCCCAACCTACAGTGCAATCTGCATCCCTAAGTCCTCTGATGGCATTTGGAGGACCCTCCAGCAGAAGGCTGGTGAATTGTAAGGGATCAGAGCCGAGAACAAAAGGGGAACGACAGGCACAGAGCTGTCAAAAAGTTAGAGAGGAAAGGGGAAAAAGGGGCAAAGAGGACAGATTAAAGGAGATCTGAGAGGATTCCTAAATGGAACCCCTACTGTCTGGTAAGCCAATCCCAAAGTGTTTGAAAAATTAGACCGCACATCCTCCTATGTAAATGTAGACATCAGAAGCACCCCACCAGAGTTGCTAATAGCAGTTGCAGAAACCTGCAAGGACAAAGAGAGTCCTCAAGAGGGCAGAGAAACCATGAGAGTGATGCCTCATCCAGTAGATGTGCCGCAGGGGAGTGTAGTTGAATCTGGACAAATACCTGCAAGCAGGAATATCCCAGAGGGCAAAGGGAAGATTAGTAAAGAATCCACCCCACAGTCAGGAGAAAAGGGAACCAACCATATCTGAAAGTGAAAAGCCTTTGCATGACTCATCAGGGCACTGAAAGAGAGATCAGAGTGGATCCACCCACTGCCGACCCTCATGAGCAGAACTCCAAACCCGGGCTAATTAAATCTAACCCTCCCTCTGCAGACCTCAACAGGAACAAAAGCAGCCTAGGCAGTCATGGAAATGTACAACATAGAAACATAGAAAATAGGAGCAGAAGTAGGCCATTCAGCCCTACGAGCCTGCTCTGCCATTCATTATGATCATGGCTAATCATCCAACTCAGTAACCTGTTCCCACTTTCGCCCCATCCCCTTTGATCCCTTTAGACCCAAGAGCTATATCGAATTCCTTCTTGAAAACATACAATGTTTTGGCCTCAGCTGCTTTCTGTGGAAGCGAATTCCACAGGCTCACCACTCTCTGGGTGAAGAAATTTCTCCTCATCTCAGTCTTGAAAGGTTTACCCTGTATCCTTAGACTATGACCCCTGGTTCTGGACTCCCCCAGCTTCGGAACATCCTTCCTGCATCTACCCTGTCAAGTCCTGTTAGAATTTTATAGGTTTCTATGAGATCCCCCCTCTTCTGAACTCCAGCGAATATAATCCTGACTCAATCTCTCCTCATACGTCAGTCCCACCATCCCAGGAATCAGCTGGTAGACCTTCGCTGCACTCCCTCTATAGCAAGAACATCCTTCCTCGGATAAGTTGACCAAAACTGCACACAATATTCCAGGTGTGGCCTCACCAAGGCCCTGTATAATTGCAGCAAGACATCCCTGCTCCTGTACGCGAATCCTCTCGCTATGAAGGCCAACATACCATTTGAGGCTCCCCCTCATCAACTCTACTAGTTACATCCTGGAAGAATTCTAGTAGATTTGTCAAGCACGATTTCCCTTTCGTAAATCCATGCTGACTCTGCCCGAGTCTACCACTGTTCTCTAAGTGCTCTGCTATAAAATCTTTGATAATGGACTCTAGAATTTCCCCCACTACCAACATCAGGAATCTTGGAAGATGACCACCAATCCATCCACTAATTCTAGGGCCACTTCCATAAGTACTCTGATGCATACCATCAGGCCCTGCGGATTTATCGGTCTTCAATCCCATCAATTTCCCCAACACCATTTTTCTACTCATACTGATTTCCTTCAGTTCCTCTCTCTCACTAAGCCCTGTGTTCCCCAACATTTCTGGTATGATATTTGTGTCCTCCTATGTGAAGACAGAACCAAAGTATGCATTTAGTTGGTCAGCCATTTCTTTGTTCCCCATAATAAATTCCCCTGTTTCTGACTGTAAGGGACCTACATTTGTCTTCACCAATCTTTTTCTCTTCACAGACCTACAGAAACTTTTACAGTCAGTTTTTACATTCCCCGCAAGCTTGCTCTTATACTCTATTTCCCCCTTCTTAATCAATCCCTTGGTTCTCCTTTGCTGAATTCTAAACTGCTCCCAATCCTTAGGTCTGTTGTTTGTTTCTGGCAAATTTATATGCCTCTTCCTTGGATCTAATTCTATCTCTAATTTCCCTTGTAAGCCATGGTTTGGCTACCTTTCCCATTTTACTTTTGCGCCAGGGATAAACCATTGTTGCAGTTCATCCATGTGCTCTCTAAATGTTTGCCATTGCCCATCCACTGTCATCGTTTAAGTAACGTTTCCCAATCCGTCATAGCCTACTCGCGCCTCATACCTTCGTAGTTTCCTTCACTAAGATTCAGGACCCTAGTCTCAGAATCAACTACATCACTCTCCATCTTGATGAAGAATTCTATCTTATTATGGTTGCTCATCCCTAAGGGGTCTTTCACCACTAGGTTGTCATTTATTGGAAAACTGCAAACCTCCCCAAAAATCACATGATTTTTGGGTTGCCCATTCCCAACATATTGCAGGCTGATAGTGAAGAAACATTAAACCCCTTGGGCAACACATAACTATCTCAGACCCACCTCAAGGGAAAATGGACAGTTTAAAGCAGCACTGCTACAAAGGAAAGGGAGGCTGTAACAATTTTTACGATTTCTGAATGAATGACACTGAATGAGAGAAATGCATGTGTATTTTCCCATACTTTCTCCTCTTTCTATTTTCATAATGAAATGCTCCCCTAATATCGCATTTCATTCTGCTGGACATGGAGGTTCGACGGAAACCAAAATGAGACATATTAATTTCGTCATATGGAACATTATTTTTAAACTGTTACTGTACTTGAAATAACTTGTTTAAAGACCACAACAGTGGCTGAAAACATGGCTGTACATTTGCATTCTAAAAGACAGTTGCATGAAGAAGACAATGGGAGTACACCCTGATTCAATTAGTCAGATGGGTTTTGCCAATAGTGATGATCAAGAGACATTGAGAGTCATACGCCAGCATTCGACTGCTGCCCCCCGCCCCCCAACTGACAGTGTCTGGTCAGCTTGGTGGAATCCACAAATCTCGCAGGCAAGGTTGCTCTACACAAGGAGCTAGTCACATGACTAATCTGCTGGCCAACCTGGGGTTTTGTGCAATGTGCCTGACACAGAACAGTTTGGGAACAGACTTGCAACTGAACTTCAAGACAACACCTCTCTCTCTCTCTCATGCAAAGTTCCGGGGACCCACGGAAGTAACTTAAGCCTCAAGACAGAAGACCAGTGAAACAAGTTTGAAAGTGTGCACTGGGCCTCAATGAGAACTGCAAGACTTAACTTCAATCAAAGACTTTACATCCAACTCAAAACCAGTAACTGAAATTCCATCCAATACTTTAAACCTTCCCCCCCACTTTTAATTCTTTCTCCTCCTCCGTCTCTATTTGCATGTGTGTTTATCGCATATGCATGCTAGCGTGGTTGCATTGCATATTTTTAGTACTTTTAACTGCATTTGAGTTTTAAGATTAATTATCTTACACCTTTCTTGTTTAAATCTGAGAAAACCTGTCTGGTTGATTTCTTTACCATTAGAATTAGAGAGCAGTGAGCAAGGACTCACTGAGGGGAAGTTAAAAACCCATTGTTCTAAAAATTAAACACTGTTACGGCCAAACCAGGAAAAGGCTGAGAGGGTAGCCCTGGACCCCTGCCTCACCTGGTTGCAACATGTTACATTTGGCAGTTAAAAACAACTTTTATTCATCACGCAAGTATTTTCATCAAGTCAGTGATACTATAATTATCAAATATCATAAAGTTAGAAAACAGAAAATTCTCAGCAAACCAAAATTCAGACATAATAAATACTTACATTTCCTTCCATATTTCCAGCATGTTTAGAGGTACAAAATACAATGGGTGTGAAACAGATCTTCTCTGGTAGCACAAAATGGGCAATAGTAAATTGGCATCCTATTCTTCGTATGTTTTTCATTGACTTCAATAGCTGTCAATTCGCTATCACCTATTTTGCACTACCGACCAGGATAAATTTCTGCTCCAATGTGTTCAGAACAAACTTAGTGCAAACTATGATGACTTTTACAGAGAGAATTAATCTAGAATTAAACTAATCTAGTCAAATAAGAAGACTATCACATTGAGACAGGGAGCAGATTTTTAAAGTGCGAGAGAGTAAAAAAATAATTTGCACCTTTCCTCTTTTGCCAAATATCTCTACAACAGGACTTATTGCAGTAAATGTTCCCTTTAACACATAGACAGTAATCTGGCAGAGGTGTACTGCAGCAACTTCCCAAAGTTACTCAACAGTCCCTACCTCCTTCTGACCTCCAACACAAAGAACAAGAGCAGAAATGTTATGGGAATAACATCATCCTCAAATCTCACACAGTTCTGACTTGGACCTAAATCGCTGTGCCTTTATCATCGCTGGTTATAATCCTGAAATTCCCTACCTAACACCATTGTAGAAGCACCATCACCAGAAAGACTGCAGCAATTCAAGGATGACAACTACCTTCTCAAGGCAACTAGGGATGGACAATAAATGTCAGCTTTGCCCCCTTCTCCCATATCCCTAGAATAAATTTTTAAAAACTTGCTTTTGTACGACAGCCCCTTCTGATACCATCTAGTGCTGCAATGGTGCAAACTGCAGGAAAAATATAGGATGAGGCATTCCTCTTTTGCATCTGCTTATAAATCAGTGGAAGGTGGGCAAGAAGGTGGGCATTATCTAGAACTTCATTCTTTCCTAAATTATAAGATTTTCTGCTTTCAAGTTAAGATCTGAAACTTGGGGAATGAATCTACATCTTGCAAGTTTAGGACACAAGCTGGTACTCAAACACATTTCACCATACGCTGGCTACATTTAAATTCCCTTAATTTCTTTTTCACAAGTAGATTCTCTTGACACTTTGAAAGAGCTGCTAACAATCATAAGAGCACAGAATAAAGTACACTATTTAAAAATTATTTGACTGAAATAGTAAGGAATGCAATCTTCAAATCTTTAGCATATGATTGGGCATTTCAACATTTAACAAATAGTTTTCTAATATGTAAACAGCTTGCCCTAATCTGTATTTTCAGGGAAGGCGAGAGGGCTCATAAAATGACGGTGGAAGGCATCAGGAGGGAAGCCCGCGTTCCCCCCACGACAAAATATTCCCAGCAGCAGGAACGACAGCTCCTTGGCTTCAACTGACTGGAGGCATGCAGCCAATTATCTGGCCTATTAACGGCCATTTCATGTCCCCAGCAGCATTTTACCAGTGTTGGGAAGGCCCCCCTGCCACTTGGGGAGACAGCCAGGTACATCGAGTCAGCCTCCCAGTGGCTTCCCAAGGGGGGGCCTTCCTTTCTGACAGATCCATGGCCCAGGGAGGGGCCCACCAGTGGCAATAGCTGCCCTTACCACCCCGACGCCACTGCTGGTGGGGTTACCCTTTCAATCCCTGGGGCCTGCCTACCTGCCTGGCCTCGGCACAGAAATAAAAGTTCCAATTTACCTGCGAGAGCGCCTCCGTGTTGAGGCGCCCTCTCTTTCCCCTTGCAACCTCAGCAGAGGCCACTTCTATCAGTGATGTTGCTGTGGCTGCAGAGCTGCTGGCCCTCTGTTTGGGGTGGCTACTCGGAGAGATGGGCCACTGTCCGTAATTGGCCAGTAAAATTCTGGCTATTGTTTCTGCTGTCTGTGTTGATATTCCATTACTTAAATTAGCCATAATTTCAGGATTGGGATCTATATATCAGTGAAACTGTAGACAACTAGGAAACTGTGCTGCAATACAATATATGCTTTGAAAGGTATTATCCCATATTTTTCAAATTGTGTGATATGACTTCCTTTGCGATAAGAAGTCCCATAAAATATGCATCAATTTTATTTTGCTCATGCACATGTATTTGAGTAACATACACAGCATCCCAATCAAGGAGTTCAAATATCTAATGTAAAGAGTAACTTAAAAGCACTCATGGATTATTACTCCCTTTGGTTTGATTACATCGGCGGTAGCTTTCATTTTACTGAGATTCAGTGCAGACGCATGGAAGTAAGCCGTTCACTATTTCATATCAGAGTCTGAATGGAGCTTGCAAAAGGTAAACTGGCTGCCTTCCAAAATATTCCTCCTTCCCCATATTATGTCAATTTGTAAACCTATGAACCATACCTGTCTCAAAGCTTTGACACAAAGCAGTTTTGTTTGGACACCAAGTCACCTTAAATAAATCAAGTATCATATTTGACAAGCTGAATAGTAGAGATATGAGTCTGGCAACCACACCTCCCCCAAACATTTGGTTGTTTTGCAGACATTTAAGACTAATCTTGTGGGAAGCTGCACCCACAGAAACACGAACAGATGCTGCATCATGGCAAACTATTTCAAGATTGTGGAAACTGCTAACAGATAGAACATAATTCATTCACTGGAAAAATAAAAATTTACTTTCAGTATCCATAGCAACTTAAGGCAATTCACTTCATCTGTAAAAAATATCCATAATCTTCAATAGAATGACCGATCTAAGCATTTAAGCCCTGATTTTATCTTGAACTCAGAGTTAGTTGGATGGCAACTGAGGCAAGAGACAAACCATTCCGACCTCAGCAGCGTGAAGCTTGGAAGATTGAAACTCCTTGGCGTCATCTGCAGAGTCTGGGCTGGATTTTATCCGACCAGCAGCAGTGGGAGTGGAGGTGTGGGGGCCGAAACATCCGGGTGGACGTGCTCACCCAGAAAACTGACGTCGTGGCATCAGACAGAACGTAAGAACACAAGAAATAGGAGCAGGAGTAGGCCATTTGACCCCTTGAGCCTGCTCCGCCATTCAATAAAATCATGGCTGGTCTGATGGTGGCCTCAACTCCACTTTCCAGGCCTGACCCACATTATAGTCTACTTCCTTGTAGATCAAAAATCTGTCTAGCTCTGCCTTGAATATATGCAATGACCCAGCCTCCACTCTTCCTGGGGTAGAGAATTCCAAAGATTAACAACCCTCTGAGAGAAGAAATTCCTCCTCATCTCCGTCTAAAATGGAGACCCCTTATTTGAAACTGTGCTCCCACCAGGGGGGAGATCTCAGCATCTACCCTGTCAAGCCCCCTCAGAATCTTATATGTTTCAATAAGATCACCTCTCATTCTTCTAAACTCTAATGAGTACAGGCTCAACCTGCTCAACCTTTCCTCATCTCAGGAATCAACCTAGTGAATATTCTCTGAACTGCCTCCAATACAACGATATCCCTTCTTAAATAAGGAAACCAAAACTCTACACAGTACACTAGGTGCAGTCTCACCAACACCCTGTACAGTTATAGCGTGGTCGCCAATATTGATGGATGGAGCATTTATGACGTCCTGTCCCATGATGTTCGTTTTCTTGAGGCTGATGGTTCGGCCAAATTCATTACAGGCAGCCGCAATCCTGTCGATGAGTCTCTGCAGACACTCTTCCGTGTGGGATGTTTATGCAGCATCGTCAGCAAAGAGGAGTTCCCTGATGAAGACTTTCCATACTTTGGTCTTCGCTCTAAGACGGCAAGGTTGAACAACCTGCCATCTGATCTTGTGTGGAGGAAAATCCCTTCTTCTGAAGACTTGAACACATGTGAGAGCAGCAGGGAGAAGAAGATCCCAAACAGCGTAGGTGCGAGAACACAGCCCTGTTTCACGCCATTCAGGATAAGAAAGAGGTCTGATGAGACACCGCTATGCTGAATTGTGCCTTTCATATTGTCATGGAATGAGGTGATGATACTTAGTAGCTTTGGTGGACATCCGAACTTTGCTAGTAGTCTGAAGAGACCACATCTGCTGATGAGGTCAAAGGCTTTGGTGAGATCAATGAAAGCAACGTAGAGGGGCATCTGTTGTTCGCGGCATTTGTCTTGTAGCTGGCGAAGGGAGAACCGTATGTCAATGGTGGATCTCTCTGCTCGGAAGCCACACTGTGCCTCGGGGTAGACACGCTCAGCCAGCTTCTCGAGTCTGCTTAAAATGACTCGAGCGAAGACTTTACCCACTATGCTGAGAAGGGAGATTCCACGGTAGTTGTTGCAGTCACCGCGGTCACCCTTGTTCTTATAGAGGGTGACGATATTGGCATTGCGCATGTCCTGTGGTACTGCTCCCTCATCCCAGCACAAGCAAAGCAGTTCATGGAGTGCTGAGAGTATAGCAGGCTTGGCACTTTTGATTATTTCAGGGGTAATACCATCCTTCCCAGGGGTTCTTCCACTGGCTAGAGAATCAATGGCTTCACTGAGTTCCGATTTTGTTGGCTGTTGGTCCAGCTCATCCATGACTGGCAGAGACTGGGCTGCATTGAAGGCGGTCTCAGTGACAACATTCTCCCTGGAGTACAGTTCTAGGTAGTGCTCCACCCAGCGGTCCATTTGCTTGCGTTGGTCAGTGATCGTGTCCCCTGATTTAGACTTGGTGGGGGGACGATCTTCTTGATGGTTGGCCCAAAAGCTCTCTTAATGCCATCATACATTCCTCAAATGTTTCCGGTGTTGGAGGCCAGCTGAATATGACTGCATAGGTGTTTCCAGTCGTCATCTGCTGATTAGGTGTACTGAACCAGAGGCGGTGAGCTGTCGGATTGACAGTATGCGTTCCGAGCCCTTTGAAGGTGGCTCTATCATGCTGAGCAAAGAGTTTTTGATGGCGAAGCCCACTCCATTTTGTCTTGGTTCTTCAGGATCCCTACCCTGCCAGAAGAAGGTGTAGTCTTGCTCTCTTCAAGATCCGCTCACAGGAAGGAGTGTCTCCTGAAGTGCTGCAATGTCCACATTGAGTCTACTGAGCTCGTTGTTAATGATGGCGGTCTTCCGAGAATCGTTGATTTGTGTAGGGTCTTCCGACAGGCCAGAACACATAGTTCTGACATTCCAGCTTGCAAAGCGAAGGGCTGGTACCTTCTTTCCAGTGGCCATTAATCCATTAATTGAACGCTAAAGGCCTCAATTGACCTCTGGGGAGGAAGGCTGTCTTTGGCCTTTCCCTCCCACTGACAAATTCGCGTGGTGATGGAAAGGAGGCGGGAGTCCGTCTCCTGCCTTCCGTCGCTATTTTACTGGCCCCCTCACCTCCATTCCCATCCCTAGGGCACACAGAACATTCCGGCCACTACATCTACTGGTTCACCTTTATCCACCCTGCTTGTTACATCCTCAAAGAACTCTAATTAATTTGTCAAACACGAGTTTCCTTTCACAAAACCATGTTGATTCTGCTTAATTGTATTATGATTTTTTAAATGTCCTGTTACTGCTTCCTTCATAATGGATTCTAGCATTTTCCCAATGACCGATGTTAAGCTAACTGGCCTATAGTTTGCTGTTTTTTGTCTCCCTCCTTTCCTGAATATATTTGCCTTTTTCCAATCAGCTGGGACCTTTCCAGTATCGAGGGAAGATTACAATCAGTTATCTCTGCAGTCATTTCTTTTAAGACCTTAGGATGCAGGCCATCAGTTCCAGGGGACTTGTCAGACTTTAGTCCCATTAGTTTTCATAGTACATTTTCTCTAGTGATAGTGATTGTTTTAAGTTTCTCCCTCCCTTTTCCCCTTGATTTCCTACCATTTTTGGGATACTTTTTGTGTCTTCTTCCTTGATTTGTCATCCTTTGCTGGTTTCTAAAATTTTCCCAATCTTCTCGCCGACCACTAATCTTCACAGCAATGTACATCTTTCATTTCCATTTGATACCATACTTAGCCTCCTTAGTTAGCCAAGAACGATGGCGAGCTACTAATATTTCAGCACTTTCTTTTCTAATGGTCTATATCTTTGATGAGAGTTATGCAATATCTCCTTAAATGTTGCTGGATTTTGTCAGCAGTGGGAAATCTCCCAGGCATATTGCCACCACAAAGCAGCGGGACTGCAATTTGAATTGGTGAACAGCTGGTTAGAATGCATTTTCATTGAATTGAAAGCAATTTTATGGGGGGGATTTCAAATTTAGTCAACATGCACGGGGATCATGTGCCTTCACATTTAAAAGTAGCAGCACCGAGGCGAGGCTTCAGTGCTGCAGCGGGAAGGCAGCCACAGTCAACAGTGGATAGGGGAAGAGGTGGGAGCGGAGAACATTGTCAGCCTGTGGTGCTGGGCTCTTTGCAAGGATTGGCACGGTCTTGATTGTAAGGGTGGGTGTAGTCTCGAGTGCAAGGTTGGACCCAGTCTCGAGTTCAAGGTTGGACCCAGTCTCGAGTTCAAGGTTCAACCCAGTCTCAAGTGCAAGGGTGGGCGCAGTCTCAGATGCAAGGGTGGGCCCAGCCTCAAGTGCAAGGGTGGGCCTAGTCTCAAGTGCAAGGGTGGGCCCAGTCCCGGGTGCAAGAGTGGGCCCAGTTTCAGGTGCAAGGATGGGCCCAGTCCTGGGTGAAAGGGTGGGCCCAGGCTCAGGTGCAAGGGTGGGCACAGTCTCAGGTGCAAGGGTGGGCACAGACTCAGGTGCAAGGGAGGGCCCAGTCTCAGATGCAATGGTGGGCCCAGCATCGTGCAAGGGTGGGCCCAGTCTCAAGTGCAAGGGTGGGCGCAGTCCCGGGTGCAAAGGTGGGCCCAGTTTCAGGTGCAGGGATGGGCCCAGTCCCGGGTGCAAGGGTGGGCCCAGTCTCAGATGCAAGGGTGGGCGCAGTCTCAGGTGCAAGGGTGGGCCCAGTCTCAGATGCAATGATGGGCCCAGCCTCAAGTGCAAGGGTGGGCCCAGTCCCGGGTGCAAGGGTGGGCCCAGTTTCAGGTGCAAGGATTGGCCCATTCCCGGGTGCAAGGGTGGGCCCAGTCTCAGATGCAAGGGTGGGCCCCGTCCCAGGTGCAAGGGTGGGCCCAATCCCGGGTGCAAGGATGGGCCCAGTCACAGGTGCAAGAGTGGGCGCAGTCTCAAGTGCAAGGGTGGGCCCAGTCTCAAGTGCAAGGGTGGGCCCAGTCTCAGGTGCAAGGGTGGGCTCAGTCCTGGGTGCAAGGGTGGGCCCAGTTTCAGGTACAAGGATGGCCTATCCACACCAGACAGTGTACCAGACTCGCCTCAGCTGCCTCCAAATGTCCGACTGGCAGTATCAGCGAAGACTCCAGCTCTCCTGGGAGGCCATCACTGACTTAGGTACCATGCTGCAGAACGAGGCGTGACCCATGGGCTTTAGTGAACACCCAATACCTGTAGCCCTGAAGAACGCGTCTGGCTCTTTCCAGGGATCTACTGGGGACATGTGAGGGGTCACCCAGGCAGCAGCCCATCACTGCATCAAGGAGGTGACCAATGCCTTGTTCAAGAGGGCCAACAACTATGTGCGATAATGAACTGACACTGGCATTCAGACACAGAGGGCCATTGGCTTGGGGGCCATCGTTGCATTCCCCCAGGTGCAAGCTGTTATCAACTGCACACATGGCCATCAAGACTCCCACGGAGTAGCCAGCAGCCTTCGTCAACAGGAAAGGCTTATATACAAACATACGAATTAGGAGCAGGAGTAGGTCCATCAGGACCTGGGGACTTGTCAGCCCGCAGCTCCAACAATTTGCTCAGTACTACTTCCCTGGTGATTGCAATTTTCTTGAGTTCCTCTCTCCCTTCCATTTCCTGATTTACAGCTATTTCTGGGATGTTATTTGTATCCTCTATAGTGAAGACTGATGCAAAATACCTGTTCAATTAATCGGCCATCCCCTTATTTTCCATTATTAATTTCCCAGACTCACTTTCTATAGGACCAGTGCTCACTTTGCTTTTTTCTTTTCTTTTTTAAATATCTATGGAAACTCTTACGATCTGTTTTTATATTTCTACATAGCTTTCTCTCGTACTCTAATTTTAGTCATTCTTTGCTGTTTTTTATATTCTGTCCAATCTTCTGACCTGCCTCCCATCTTTGCAAAATTATGAGGTTTTCCTTTAAGTTTGATACTATCTTTAACTGTTTTAGTTAACCATGGATAGTGGGTTCTCCCCTTGGAATTTTCTTCTCGTTGGAATGTATCTATTCTGTGTATTCTGAAATATCCTCTTAAATGTCTGCCACTGCATCTCTATTGACCTATCCCTTAACCTAATATGCCAGTTCACTTTGGCCAGCTCTGCTTTCATGCCCTCATAATTGCCCTTATTTAAGTTTAAAGTACTAGTCTTAGACCCATTCTTCTCTCCCTCAAACTGAATGTAAAATTCAATCATATTATGATCACTGCTGCCTAGGGACACCTTTATGATGAGGTCATTAATTAATCCTATCTTGTTGCATAATACCAGGTCTAGTATAGCCTGCTCTCTCGTGTGGGCTCCAGAACGTGCTGTACGAAGAAGCTATCCAGAAAACATTCTCTGAACTCTTCATCCAGGCTACTTTTGCCCATCTGATTTTTCCATTCCACATGTAGATTACAATTTCCCCATGATTATTGCCATATTTTACTGGCAAGCTCCCATTATTTCTTCCTTTATACCTCGTCCAACCATGTAGTTACTGTTAGGGAGCCTGTACACCACTCACACAAGTGACTTCTTGCCTTTATCATTTCTCATCTCTACCCAAACTGCTTCCACAACCTGGGTTCCTGAACTTGGTTCATCCCTCTCTATTGCGTTAATACTATTATTATTTCAATGCGAGAAGTATAACAGGTAAGGCAGATGAACTTAGAGCTTGGATTAATACTTGGAAATATGATGTTGTTGCTATTACAGAGACTTGGTTGAGGGAAGGGCAGGATTGGCAGCTAAATGTTCCAGGCTTTAGAAGCTTCAGGCGGGATAGAGGGGGATGTAAAAGGGGTGGGGGAGTTGCATTACTGGTTAAGGAGAATATCACAGCTGTACTGAGGGAGGACACCTCAGAGGAGTCATGCAGCGAGGCAATATGGGTGGAGCTCAGGAATAGGAAGGGTGCAGTCACGATGTTGGGGGTTACTACAGGCCTCCCAACGGCCAGCGGGAGGTAGAGGAGCAGATATGTAGACAGATTTTTGAAAGATGTAAAGGTAACAGGGTTGTGGTGGTGGGTGACTTTAACTTCCCCTATATTGACTGGGACTCACTGAGTGCTAGGGGCTTGGATGGGGCAGAATTTGTGAGGAGCATCCAGGAGGGCTTCTTGAAACAGTATGTAGATAGTCCAACTAGGGATGGGGCCATTCTGTACCTGGTATTGGGGAATGAGCCCGGCCAGGTGGTCGAAGTTTCAGTGGGGGAGCATTTCGGGAGCAGTGACCATAATTCCATAAGTTTTAAGGTACTTGTGGATAAGGATAAGAATAGTCCTCGGGTGAAGGTGCTAAATTGGGGGAAGGCTAATTATAACAATATTAGGCAGGAACTGAAGAATTTAGATTGGGGGCGGCTGAGGGTAAATCAACATCTGGCATGTGGGAGTCTTTCAAACGTCAGCTGATTAGAATCCAGGACCAGCATGTTCCTGTAAGGAAGAAAGACAAGTTTGGCAAGTTTTGGGAAGCTTGGATAACGCGGAATATTGTGAGCCTAGTCAAAAAGAAAAAGGAAGCATTTGTAAGGACTGGAAGGCTAAGAACAGACGAAGCACTTGAGGAATATAAAGACAGTAGGAAGGAACATAATCAAGGAGTTAGGAGGGCTAAAAGGAGTCATGAAAAGCCATTGACAAACAGGATTAAGGAAAATCCCAAGGCTTTTTATATGTATATAAAGAGCAAGAGGGTAACCAGGGAAAGGGTTGGCCCACTCAAGGACAGAGATGGGAAACTATGTGTGGAGCCAGAGGAAATGGGCGAGGTTATAAATGAGTACTTTGCATCAGTATTCACCAAAGAGAAGGACTTGGTGGATGATGAGCCTAGGGAAGGGAGTGCAGATAGTCTCAGTCATCTCATTATCAAAAAGGAGGAGGTGTTGGGTGTCTTGCAAAGCATTAAGGTAGATAAGTCCCCAGGGCCTGATGGGATCTACCCTAAAATACTGAGGGAGGCAAGGGAGGAAATTGCTGGGGCCTTGACAGAAATCTTTGCATCCTCATTGGCTACAGGTGAGGTCCCAGAGGACTGGAGAATAGCCAATGTTGTTCCTTTGTTTAAGAAGAGTGGCAAGGATAATCCAGGAAATTATAGGCCGGTGAGCCTTACGTCAGTGGTAGGGAAATTATTAGAGAGGATTCTTCGGGACAGGATTTACTCCCATTTGGAAACAAATGAACTTATTAGCGAGAGACAGAATGGTTTTGTGAAGGGGAGGTCGTGTCTTACTAATTTGATTGAGTTTTTTGAGGAAGTGACGATGATGATTGATGAAGGAAGGGCAGTGGATGTTATCGATATGGACTTTAGTAAAGCCTTTGACAAGGTCCCGCATGGCAGACTGGTACAAAAGGTGAAGTCACACGGGATCAGAGGTGAGCTGGCAAGATAGATACAGAACTGGCTCGGTCATGGAAGACAGAGGGTAGCAGTGGATGGGTATTTTTCTGAATGGAGGGCTGTGACTAGTGGTGTTCCGCAGGGATCAGTGCTGGGACCTTTGCTGTTTGTAGTATATATAAATGATTTGGAGGAAAATGTAGCTGGTCTGATTAGTAAGTTTGCGGACGACACAATGGTTGGTGGAGTTGCGGATAATGATGAGGATTGTCAGAGGATACAGCAGGATATAGATCGGTTGGAGACATGGGCGGAGGAATGGCAGATGGAGTTTAATCCGGACAAATGTGAGGTAATGCATTTTGGAAGGTCTAATGCAGGTGGGAGGTATACAGTAAATGGCAGAACCCTTAGGAGTATTGACAGGCAGAGAGATCTGGGCGTACAGGTCCACAGGTCACTGAAAGTGGCAGGTGGATAAGGTAGTCAAGAAGGCATACGGCATGCTTGCCTTCATCGGTCAGGGGGAAAGAGTATAAAAATTGGCGAGTCATGTTGCAGCTGTACAGAATCTTAGTTGGGCCACACTTAGAATATTGCGTGCAATTCTGGTTGCCACACTACCAGAAGGACGTGGAGGCTTTGGAGAGGGTATAGAGGAGGTTTACCAGGATGTTGCCTCACTGGAGGGCATTAGCTACGAGGAGAGGTTGGAAAAACTTGGATTGTTTTCACTGGAACGACGGAGGTGGAGGGGCGACATGATTGAGGTTTACAAAGTTATGAGCGGCATGGACAGAGTGGATAGTCAGAAGCTTTTTCCCAGGGTGGAAGAGTCAGTTACTAGGGGACATAGGTTTAAGGTGTGAGGGGCAAAGTTTAGAGGGGATGTGCGAGGCAAGCTTTTTACACAGAGGGTGGTGAGTGCCTGGAACCTGCTGCCAGGGGAGGTGGTGGAAGCAGGTACAATAGCGACATTTAAGAGACATCTTGACAAATACATGAATAGGAAGGGAATAGAGGGATATGGGCCCCGGAAGTGCAGAAGGTGTTAGTTTAGGCAGGCATCAAGATCGGTGCAGGCTTGGAGGGCCGAATGGCCTGTTCCTGTGCTTTACTGTTCTTTGTTCTTTGTTCACCCTTCCACCTTTTCCTAACTTCTTGTCCTTCCTAAATTTCAATATTCAGGTCCCAATCTATGTCATCCTGCAGCCATGTCTCTGCAATGGCTATCAGATCGTACTTATTTATTTGTATTTGCGCTATCAGTCTTTCTGTTCTGTTTCAAATGCTTTCAGGGATGGATTCTCGGAGACAACAGATATCCATTGAAGACTTGGCTACTCACGTCTATGAGGAACCCTTGCACTGCAGCTGAGGAAAGATACAAAACTTGCCACAGATCCACCCACGTGGCAACTAGACTGCTGAAGATGAGATTCCGGTGCCTCGATCGATCCAGTCGAGCTTTGCAGTATGCCCAAGTATGTCCTCTGCATAATCTAGCACAGCAGAGGGTGGAGGTCTTGCATGAAAAGGACATGATTGATCGCCAGTCCTCATCTGGCAAGGCAAAAGTGAAGGAGTTCACTGAGCTAGGGACTTCTTGTCACCATGATGGCCTCTCAATAAAAGCTCACCTCACTGTACTCCACCTGCTGCCTCCTTCCTATCGCACTCCAGTGCCTAGCGCCCAGGTTCACCATGCACTCTGACACATCTAAGACGCTGACAAAACGCAGCCTGTGCCTTAACTGGTAGCCCATTGAGGGAGCAAGGGTGAAGGTTGCATTTTATAAGTCAGCAATGGAAGCATGAGCCACTTACAGCAATGATTTTGACCTCTAATTATCAGCACAATTGGAGCAACCAATGCAAAGGCCACAATTAATATACCCGTGAAGCCCCAAGTGTGTCTCGGTGTTCTTCTTTATACGCTTTTGTGTGCTTCTACACGATGCGACTCATGCGCTGGCAGCTGAGCTGGAGGCAGGCTGCTAACGAGGCTGTCCCTTGGCCTGGGATGACTTTGGCAGGCGTCCTCTGCCTGCCTGAAGCCTGTAGGTCACTGGCTGGCTGAGAGGTTGCTGCACAGATGCAGCAGTCTCCTCAGTTGTCGTGACTACTGGAGCTGGGGTCACTGGCGGAGGGGCTGAGAAGCCACGGACCACGCTCGGAGTGCCTTGGTGGGAAACCCCAGATGTGGAGGGCAGACTCTCCTCCTGCCTTTCAAGGCTCATTTGCACCTTCCTGCTAACCTGAGATGGGCGAGGACCTGGTGGAGCCTCCAGGCACCTCGTCCCTGTCTCACCTTGCCACTACCAGGTTGAGCTCATGGCCAAGGCAATGGTGTGCAGATCTGTGCACATCTGCGGGATCTGGCTCTCCATGAGGGTTGCCAACCTCTTGATGGAGAAAGCCATGTGCTCACATGTCTGAGACATAGCAGCACTCATGGCATGGATGGATTCCTCCATCATTCACTCATGGCAGCATATTGCTTCTGACAGCTCCACTAGATGTTCCGTTACCTTTCTCTGCAACTCCAGCATGTTTTCTGCTGCCGACACTAGAGACTCATAATCAGCCTGGCGCTCAGCACGGGGGTGAGCTCTAAAAGAAGGCGGCCCATCGCCAAGATGCAGCCATGCATTTGACAGGATGTGCTGATACCTCACCCCCTTGTCACCACCTTTGTGGTCACTCCCTCTTCATGTAGCACTCCCTCCCGTGGAGCCACATGCAAAAGGGGAGATGCTTTTGGAGGACTCAACTTGGCGGAGCGAAGGAGGACATTGAACCTCTTGCGATACTGGATCCAGTTCTGGGGGTGATCCACAGCTGCTGATCTCTTCTGAGATCTCCATCCTGGCATGCTTGGTCAGGCGGGAGGGTCTCTTCTTGCCATCCCTTGGCAAGAGGATTTCCCATCTTTTCCTTGCAGCCTGGAGGAGATTTTCCAGGGAGACACTGCTAAACAGTGGGTCTTGCCTTGGACATTTTGTTTGCACTGGAGTGCTGACTTGGGTTGCATGAGAGTGCTAAAGTGGGAGTTTTGTGACTGAGGGAGTTCGGTGAGGAGGGAGAAAGGAGCTCCTTTCATTTCCTACCTGTCCTCAAAGAGCGTGAGGGGAGCTGAGAGTTTCCACAGAGCACAGCTGACTGGTGAGTAAGTCCTGGTGGGTATTTTTCAAGCTGGATTGAATTGTAAGTCATTGTTTTAGTAAGACTCAGTTGATTTATTTTTTCCTATAATAGTCTTCTAATGTTTTAAATTTAAAGGGTTTTGTCATGGCAGGAGAGCTTAAAGCCATGGTTTGCTCCTCTTGCTACATGTGGGAATCCGGGAACATTTCCAGTCCCTGGGACCAGCATGTGTGCTTGATCTCGTCCGATCTCAGAAGCTAAGCAGACTCAGGCCTGGTTAGTACTTGGATGGGAGACTGCCTGGGAATACCAGGTGCAGTAGAGGGTGGCACAGTGGCACAGTGGTTAGCACCGCAGCCTCACAGCTCCAGGGACCCGGGTTTGATTCTGGGTACTGCCTGTGTGGAGTTTGCAAGTTCTCCCTGTGTCTGCGTGGGTTTTCTCCGGGTGCTCTGGTTTCCTCCCACAAGCCAAAAGACTTGCAGGTTGGTAGGTAAATTGGCCATTATAAATTGTCACTAGAATAGGTAGGTGGTAGGGAAATACAGGGGCAGGTGGGGATGTTTGGTAGGAATATGGGATTAGTGTAGGATTAGTATAAATGGGTGGTTGATGGTCGGCACAGACTCGGTGGGCCGAAGGGCCTGTTTCAGTGCTGTATCTCTAATCTAATCTAATTGGGATAGTCATCATGTTAAGGGCTTAGATGGAGCGGAGTTCTTAAAATGTATACAGGAGAACTTTTTAGCTCAATAATAGAGGATCCAACTAGGGAGGGTGCAGTGCTGGACCTAATTCTGGGGAATGAAGCCGGACAGGTGGTTGATGTGTTGGTGGGTGGGGGGGGGGGGGGGGGGGGGGGGTGGCATTTTGGTGATAGCGACCACAACATGGTACAATTTAAGCTTGTTATGGAGAAAGAAATAGACAAGTTGCAAAAAAAGGTTTTGGATTGGGGGAGAGCAAATTTTAGTAAAATAAGGCAGGATCTGGCCAAGGTAGACTGGAAAGAGTTACTTGTCGGGAAATCTACAGCAGAGCAGTGGGGGGCATTCAAAAAGGAAATGGGGAGGGTACAGGCCCAATATGTTCCCTCTAGGGTAACAGGTAGGCGCAACAAGCCCAGAGACCCATGGATGACCAGAAACATTCAGGATGAGAAGGAAAAGAGAGGCTTTTAGCAAATGCAAGGAGAGCAAATCAACAGAAGCATTAGTGGAGTACAGAAAGTGTAGGATGGAGCTTAAGAAAGCAATTAGGAGAGCAAAGAGGGGATATGAGAAAGCTCTGGCTGGTAAAAGTAGGGAAAACCCAAGATATTCAAAAGTATATCAATAGGAAGGGGATAACCAGGGAAAGAGTAGGACCCATTAGGGACCAAGGGGGATATCTGTGGGTGGAGCCAGAGGACATTGGTAGGGTGTTGAATGAATACTTCACATCTGTCTTCACCCAAGAGAATGAGGAGGTAGATATGGAACTCAGAGAGAGAGACTGTGAGGTTCTTGAGCAAATTGTCATAGGGAGTGACAAGGTATTGGAGGTCTTGGCAGGCTTAAAAGTAGACAAGCCTCCAGGTCCAGACGATTTGTGTCCCAGGATGCTGACGGAGGCAAGGGTGGAGATTGCAGGGGCTCTGACCCTAATTTTTAATTCCTCTCTGGCCACGGGGGAGGTGCCAGAGGACTGGAGAACAGCTAATGTGGTCCCACTATTTAAGGAAGGTTGTGGAGATAAGCCAGGGAACTATAGACCAGTGAGTCTCACGTCAGTGGTCAGGAAACTATTGGAGAAAATTCTGAAGGAGAGAATCTATCTCCACTTGGAGAGGCAAAATTTGATTAGGAATAGTCAGCATGGCTTTGTCAGAGGGAGGTCATGCCTAACAAATTTGATTGAATTTTTTGAGCATGTGACCAGGTGTGTAGGTGAGGGTAGTGCAGTTGATGTAGTTTACATGGATTTCAGCAAAGCCTTTGACAAGGTCCCACATGGGAGACTTATCAAGCAAGTAAATGCACATGAGATACAGGGTAACTTGATAAGGTGGATTCAAAATTGGCTTAGCTGTAGGAGACAGAGAGTGATGACAAACAGCTGCTTTAGTGACTGGAAGCCAGTGTCCAGTGACGTACCACAGGGATCTGTGCTGGGTCCCATATTGTTTGTCATTTATATAAACGACATAGATGACTATGTGGGGGATAGGATCAGTAAGTTCGCGGATGACACAAAGATTGGCCGAGTGGTTAACAGTGAGGTGGAGTGTCTTGGGTTACAGGACGATATAGACGGGATGGTCAAATGGGCAGAAAAGTGGCAGATGGAATTTAACCCTGAAAAGTGTGAGGTGATATACTTTGGAAGGAGTAATGTGACATGGAAGTATTCAATGAATGGCCTGACACTGGGAAGTTCTGAGGAACAAAGGGACCTTGGCATGTTTGTCCATAGATCTCTGAAGGCAGAAGGGCAGGTTAATAGGGTGGTGAAAAAGGCATATGGGACACTTGCCTTTATCAATCGAGGCACAGATTACAAAAGCAGGGAGCTCAAGCTGGAGTTGCATAGAACTTTGGTAAGGCCACAGCTGGAGTACTGTGTGCAATTCTGGTCGCCACATTATAGGAAGGATGTGATTGCACTGGAGGGGGTGCAGAGGCGATTCACCAGGATGGTGCCTGGGATGGAACATTTAAGCTATGAAGAGAGGTTGGATAGGCTTGGGTTGTTTTCGCTGGAGCAGAGAAGACTGAGGGGTGACCTGATCGAGGTGTACAAGATTATGAGGGGCATGGACAGAGTGGATAGGGAGCAGCTGTTCCCCTTGGTTGAAGGGTCAGTTATGAGGAGACACAAGTTTAAGGTGAGGGGCAGGAGGTTTAAGGGGGATTTGAGGAAGAACCTTTTTACCCAGACGGTGGTGACGGTCTGGAATGCACTGCCTGGGAGTGTAGTAGAGGCGGGTTGCATCACATCCTTTAAAAAGTACCTGGATGAGCACTTGGCACGTCATAACATTCAAGGCTATGGGCTAAGTGCTGGCAAATGGGATTAGGTAGACAGGTCAGGTGTCTTTAATGCATCGGTGCAGACTCGATGGGCCGAAGGGCCTCTTCTGCACTGTATTATTCTGTGATTCTGTGATGCTGTGATGGTCCCAGTTGGCTCCTGCTCAGTCCGGTTGGTCGGCAGTCCTGGTGCAGGGGTGCAGGGAGGTCCAGCAGCAGCAGTGGTGGGAGTGGGCTCCAGCAACAGCAGCAGCAGTAGAGGGTGGGGGGAGCCCAGAAGTTACTGCAGCAGTAGAGGAAGATCTAGCAGTCACAGCGATAGAGGAGCGGCCCAAGAGTTACTGCAGCAGTAGAGGGGGACCCAGGAGTTACAGCAGCAGTAGAGGGGGGCCCAGGAGTTACAGCAGCAGTAGAAAGGGGGTCCAGCAGCACTCTAGATTCTTTGCATCAATGAATGGCAGTAGTACCAACAAGGCTTGCAGCACTTTAAAGATGGTGCCAGCACCTGCCATCAAAGCCTCGTAACTCACCTCTGGTCCTGAAATAGGACAGGCCCTGCACCTCGGTTATGTTAGTTGGCCAGTAACTGCGTGATCGCAGTCGGCCGGCCGCACACATGATATGCAGCAACAGCACTCACTCCAAGTGCTGCTGCTGGGACCCATGACAGGCTGACAAAATTCAGCAGTAAATAGAAGCTGGCTAGCGGGCAGAAGGCAATGTCATGTGGTAGGAGGCCACTACAAGGGTCCAAAGGAATGATCGCTGGCACTTCGTAAATCACAGGTATGAGATTCAGGAGGCCCTCTGCAGGGGAGGCCTAAACTTTCATGTTGAGGCCAGGAGGAGCATTCCTATTTCTCCTGACTCCACAAGGAAACTCAAAAATAGTAAAATAATTCGCCTTTTACAGCTTTATCTAGTCCCGATTCATCTTCCAGCTAGCTTGGCCTGGTGGGAACACCACAATTGCTTCCCCATGCAGGCATTTCGTTGAGAAAGCAATCCAGAACCAATGACATCAGCAGAACCTAATTTGCATATTTAAAGAAGAACCTCACTGATTTCTGGCAAGGTTCCCTCTTGCCTGCTCAGTAAAGCAGATTAAAATTGAAGCTAGTTGGATTGGGGTAGCATGTCAGAAGGTGAGTTCAACAGGCAACTGATAGCCTGTCTAGTTTCTGCTGAGCATGTGGGGTTAAAGTTGCCCCTTCAGCTCCTTTGGGGATAGGGAGCTGACATAAATGCAAGATCGCCATACTTCAAAGGAAAACAATACTTAAAGAGGGTAGCCGCGGATTTTTTCTAATTTATCGTGATGCTTGAGCTGAGCAACAAATCAGCAGAAGCAGTCACTGTCCCAGCTTGTCCTTTACTCTTATCCCTATTGTCTTCCTCTTAAACACTTAAACTACTTCAAGCCAAACGAATCCAAATAAGAGTGTTACATTTACACTTGTGTATTAAAAAGACTTAAAACATTGAAATAATTATTAACGAGAGGTACTACTAAGTATTTATGATACTGCCAAAGATCATGGGCACGAAATTCACACACATAGCAATGCTAAGCAGACATACCTCCATGTTAGTAGCATGAGAGGCACCATTGACCGCTTCCCACATGAAGCGCATGGCGTCAGGGGACTGGAATGACACACACAGGTGCATCCTCTGCACGTGTCTGCCAAGACTGAAAGGATGAGATCAAGATGTCACAGATGCCAATGGACTGATTCAACGCATGGATACTAAATTTCATCAAGGGAACACCTTCCTTATTCACTCTTGAAACAACAAGCATTAGCAAGCAAAATGGGCACTGTTCTGATGTTATTTAAAGGGCTACTCAACAAGTTGCAGCTGAGGTGCTTTTGACTTACTTGTGCTCAGGCAAAGTTGGTGGAAACACTGTGGTGAATTGCTGGAGGAGTTTGAAGCTGCTGACCACAGAAAAGCTGAGAGAATTACATTGCCTTTCATAAGGATGGGGGCAGTAGTTGTGGGGTTATTGCTCTGCAGCATGAGCAGGACAGGCAGAAAGGGAGGTCGAAGGGGAATCTCTGTGAGGAGGGAGGAGAAGGAGGGATCTTCTTCGAAGGCCCTACCCCGAGAGGATCTTCTGGCAGCACCAGTCCAACGTTGGGATTACGAAGGAAACGTGATGGAGTTGTGTCACCTCTTCACAAAGACCTGAAGGCTCAAACCAAGACAAAAACATCCCTTCCAGTGCCAGTGAAGATCATAGCTGCCATTTCCTTCTTCCTAACTGGTTCCTTCCAGGTGGCAGCTGGTGACGTTAGCAACGTGTCACAATTCGCCGGCCATGGAGGTATCTGGGAGGTGACAGAGGAATTCTACAGGAAGAGAGGGGAAACCATCCTCTTCTCGCTGAGGAGGGAAGACCAGGATGAGAGGGAACGTGGGGTTGGCAGGATAGCGGGCTTCCCAATGGAGCAGGGTGTGAGCAACTGCATACCCGTGGCTCTGTGGGCCACCCCCCCATATCAACAGGAAGCGACACCTCAACCATAAGGCCCATCACTCAGTCAATGTGCAGTTGGTGTGCGATCAGAAGAAAAAATCCTTACTGGTGAATCCCCGCTATCCTGGAAGCACCCACGATGCTTTCATCCTTTGACAGTCTGCACTACCCACCATATTCAGGCCACCCAGACATACAGTAAGATGGTTGTTCGGAGACAAGGGATATCCCCTCTATACATGGCTCATGACTCACTTCCGCCATCTCACCACTCAAGGTCAGAGGACCTTCAACAAGAACCATGGAGCTACACATAACAACATGGAGAAAGCCATCAGTCTGCTAAAGGAGAGATTTGGCTATCTCGCCCACTCAGGGGAATCTCTACAGTAGACGCTTGAGAGGGTCTCCATGGGCGAACTTTTGCCACGAAGGCAGGAAACAGGAGTTGGGATTATTTTTGGGTCAGGAACCCGCCTCTGGTGAGAAACTGATTAGAGTCCGATCATCACAGGATGAGCCCTTAATTGATATGGAAATGAGTTCCCTGTCCAATTAGAACCAGTGGGTCAGGAACAGAGGTGGGCCAGATGAAGTGGGGGACTGATTTCCACTCTCCATCACTGAGGCTGCTGGTTTATCTAAGGGAGGAATCTGTTGTTTGTGCCAAAGACTTCCACAGCACAAGAGGGAAGCGAGATGTCGCAGGAGAGCTGGAGGCCTGGTATCCAGTGTAGGACTGCCCACGCTTCATCGATGTTGACCTGGATCTAATGTTGAAGGCCATGATGAGGGAGAGGTGGGAGGTCCTCTTCCCAGAGGGCGGCAGGAGGAGACCATCAGCCAAAACCAAACAGGCCTGGGTGCAGATTGCTGACATCGTCAGTAGCAGAGGTGAGATGAGAAGAACCTGGATTCAGTGCCGTAAAAATTTCAATGACTCCATATGCTCTGGCAAGGTGAGTGCAACCGCCAACTCTCCGGACAGTCTCAGGGCGCATGCCGCTCCTGAACATGGGAGTGGTGTGTGCCCAGTCCACTTACTCACCCCTCAGAATGGCTCACAGCCATTGTGCTGCTGAGGACCTGTCACCACTGAGAAATGCAGCTTCTAACTGACACGGCAAATGACATTGCCCACAGAGGACAACAGTCCCTTATCTCACTCTCTTTTGTCCTTAAAGGAGAAACGAGCACACAATGTCCAGAAGAGGGCCCAGAGGGGAGGAGGGGTGCCATTCTTCTACCACATCATCCCAATAAAACAGACAGTTATGGAGATAGCCAGGATAGTGGAAGAGTAGGCAGTCGGGCCTGGCAAGTCGGGAGCTTGTGGTGGAAGAGGGGAATGGGATCATTAATGGGGTGCAGTGTACTCCACCATCCAATAGTGTCAAGCACTGGGCATCATTGGGTAGCCTCAGTACTGCAGCAGTTTTGTCTCTCCCAAGGCTTTCTCTAATCATCACTTCTTGTGTCTCCCATGGGTGCAGACGTCCAACCCATGGGAGTCTCTCCACTTCTGAGGGCCTAGAGCAACAAGAAGGAGATGAAGGGTTCCGAAGAAGGGTCACTGACCCGAAACGTTAACTCTGCTTCTCTTTCCACAGATGCTGCCAGACCTGCTGAGTGGTTCCAGCATTTCTTGTTTTTATTTCAGATTTCCAGCATCCGCAGTATTTTGCTTTTATATAAGAAGGAGATGAAGAAGCAGTCACACATTACGAGCGCACTATCCATCAGCACAGATACTCTCACCTCGGTGGGTCCTTGGCGCATGTAGATAGGTTGGCACAGGGTGTTGATCATGGCACTAGTGGGCAGGAGGAGATGCCAGAGACAGAGGTAGTTATGGTTAGTTTCCCTCAGAGGATGGAGGACAGACACAGTCCTGCTCAGATGGGCACAGGTGCAGGGCCTCAGGAGTCACTGGAAAGAAGGTACTACCTTGAACAGCAGCAGGAGATGTGCTCCCATATGTCGGAGTTCCCTGAGGCAGTGCAGAGTCTTGGGCAGAGGATGGAGGAGTCCATCCAGCTCATGTGTGCTACAAAGGTTCAGGGCTATGAGTGCATGAGCTCCTCCATTGAGAGAATGGCAACATCTCGGAGTGCATACAGGAAATGGGCACTGATGTCCACAGGATGTACGAGACACTGGGTAGCGTGGATCGATCAGTGGAGCTGGTGGGGAGGGGATGCCAGCTGCACCCCAGCTGGTGTCCTCTGCCAGCCATCCGAAGTGCTGGCAAGGGCTGAGGATGTCACCAAGGAGGATGAGGGTGCCATCCCAAATGGGGCGCCCTCATCATCCTTGACCTCCTTGGCCCCTCTTACTGAGAGACAATGTATGCAGCACGGCAAGTGATAAAGGCTGCCACTGCAATGATGTAGTTGCAGCAGCCTCTGGAGATGCCCGCACGGGCACCTCCATGATGAGAACAACTGCCTCTTGCATCTCAGTAGCAAGCTGAGATGAGTGAACAGGTGCTTCCAGCTCTTCCGAGACCACAAGGGGAGCACCGTGTAGGAATAGGTGAGAGCAGAGGCCACCACAGCATGTGAAGCACTGAGTGGAACACTGGGGTGTGTTCCTTCTGTCTGTGTCTACTATTTTCCTCTCTTTGCACTATATAAATGATGACACTTTAGGCCAGAGGTCTGGGACTCCGTGTATTGCTCATAAGATGGTGAAATAGATATTGGGATCATCCACAGTGAGGGCAAAGCCTTGGGGCAGATGTGCTTCCTTAATTGGTGGTAAGTGATTAGATGTTCCATGCTGTGTCTTCCATGCATGTGTTAGCACAGGTAGCTCAGACTCCCTTCCATGTTATGCTCCTTCACCTGGGCCAGAGGTGCTCCATAGAAGCATTCCTGAATCAGGAGATCCCTGACATTCATGGCATCCACACGAGCCCTTTGAGCCCCAAGCGATTCCTGGCTACTTGGTTATGCACCAGGAGCACCTCTCTGTTCAGCATCATCTCCCTCCACCTCCATTTCCTCCTCCTAGGAACATAGGAGCCTCTTGGTCCTGCTTCTCCCCCGATGAGCTATTTCCTTCCAGGGCCTCATCATCCTCAAGGTCCACACCTCTCTGGACTCCATGTTATAGAGAACGCAGCAGACTACCACAATGACCGAAACCCTTGCAGGATGGGATTGGAGATGGCTACCTGTCTTGTCCAGGCACCGGACCGCATCTTCAGAAGTCAGTGGCCTGCTCAATGGTTGTCCTAGTGAGTAGATGGCTTTGGCCTCTGTGCCTCTGTCTGGGGCTCTTGTAGAGGGGTGAGTAACCATGTCTTCAAGGGATATCCCTTGTCCCCTAGGATCCATCCATGCACTTTTGGGTTGGAGTGAAGATCTGAGGTAGCTTGGACTGCCAGAGGATGCAGCAGTCATGGCAGCTGCCAGGAAAGTGAGCACACACATGGAGGAAGCTCTTGTAGTCTCTAACCAGTTGGATGTTAAGGGAGTGGAAGCCCTTTCTATTGATGAATCTGACTGGAGAGTCGTAGTCTCCTGCGGCACTGGGTTTCAGTCGTCTCCAGGTAGCTCCATCTCTGGTGGTAGATTCTGTGGTGAGGGTATGGCCGCTGTTGCCATCCTGACCCCCCCTTCCTCCCCCGTGCCCTCTTGCTACTCAGGATTCTGCCCTTCCTGCAGAGGGTGCTGCCCCTCATTGTCATTAGGCCCAAAATCTGACAGTCATGCCCCATTGCCAGCTACAGCCTTCCTTTTGGACAGGTGGCCACACTATTGTGACTGGCAGCCTTGCCCCCTGCTTTTCTGCCCCGCGATGCCGGGGGTGGGTGACGACCCCGTTCAATGCTGGAGGGTTGAATGCCCACTCTCCCCACCACGTGTACAGCATCAAGGGCACTTCCTTTCCAAATACTGAGTCCCCTTTTTCCCCGATGACCCTCTTATAGGGCTGGAGTAATTCCCTGGGGCAGCCATGACTGGCTCCCCACTCTGTAGCCACTCTCTTCAGTTGATCAGTAACGGTTAGTGCATGAAACCCGTGTGTCCCCTTCGAAATTTAAACCTATATCTCTAACAAGCTTTTAAAGTGCTGCTGAAGTATTTTAATTGGCCTCAATTGGAAGACGGATGTGATTGCTGTACCACCCTCCCCCGCCTTGGTGACCATTGCCAGCTGCAGGAACTGCATCTAGAAACTGACATGCCGGCCAGCGCTGATATTATTGGCCCACCCCCGCCTCCATTCTTGACCTCGGAAGGGAGCAAAAATTCAGCCCCATGGTTGTGCTAGTGTGCTGTGTCCTCCACAACCTCACTATTCTGAGGGCCCAGCCACTACCTCCTGGGATCCGGTGGCCAGCTTGGGGGAAAGGGGAGGAGGAAAAGGAAGAGGAAGAAGGAAACCACATGCACCAGCTGCAACTGGACAGAGCAAGAGGGACCACATCGTGAGGCTTTGCTTCAGTTGAACAGAATTATCCCAGCCCAATATAGACTCATCATTCCCCTACAAACATCCATTTCAACCACACCTTAACAAGTCCTCTTGCCTTACTTCACTCAATAAAGGCCAACAGCAAAAACCTTCACACAACAACATTATCCAGCAATACACCAATAACACAAAAAAAATGAACTGATCACCCTTATACACTCCCTTAGTGCCTGTCTTGTGGGTGCCCTTGCCTGGCCGAGTGCTCTTATGCAATGCTACTCCAGTGACTGCTGTGTGGCTGGTGGAAGGCTGCTGATTTTCACTGGGGGAGACTGCAGATGGCCTTGGAGGATCCCTTGAGGAGCTCTGGACCTTGAGGGCCCAGCTTCGGGCACTGCAGCATGGGTGGCAGCAGTCTAGGCTGGGCTGGCTGAGAGGTAACAGCAAGGATACTGGCAGAATGACAGTGGTGGGAGCATGAACGATGCCATCCCAAGAAAGGACAGCAGATTTGTACTACAGGGAGCTACTACCACTTCCAGAGGTCGGCACCTCCACACTTCTCGTTGTCTGTTGGAGCACAGTCTCCTGGATTGCTGTGAGAGCCTATGTGCCTGTTTGAGCACTTGAGATCCACATCCACGATAGCGCTGTCTGTGCCTGAATGGCAGCTGTCACAGACTGGATGGCATGACTGGATGAGCCTGCATGTCAGCAGCAAGGGATCTCATGACTTTTGTCTGATGTTCCACTTGCAGCACTGACACATTGGCAGGCCTCAGCCTGTGCTGCAGGGGAAGCCTGCGGAAACTGAGAGAGCTGTCAGCTGATGCTCCACCATGGGTCAGCCTGGCAGTTCTGCCACAAAGGTGCCCACCACTTCCACAGTGGAAAGGTTGGGATCCAAGCTCTGTCCAATGGCCCGTGTTACAGTGGAGCTGGACTCCTTCATGCACCTAGCCAGTGACTGCAGGCTATTTGGCTGCCAATGCACCAAGCATCTTGATGTGCATGTTCATTAGCGTTCTCCTGTAGTCCACCCCAACAAGGTCATCATCAGAGTGTACCTTGCAGCAGAACTGTTGTGTGACCTCACGCTCCAGGGAGTTCGCACACAAGCTGACCTATCCCCTGTCCTGGCTGCAGCCCCCTTGTGCCCAGTGACTCACCACATACAGATCCCAACTCTAAATTATTCTCTAAGGTACATGCTGAGCTGGGGACCGTGAGTGTTGGGTCGAGTGATAGTGCTTCTTCCTCAAAGCTATCTTCCTCTTCTCAACCTTCCACTTGCTTGGCAGGAACTGGCTATCTGAAAGTGCAAAAGCCTAATGGGTGGGTTGAGGTGAGGGAAGCAGGGTGGGGAAGAAATCAGGAGGTAGACCGTCACTCCATTTGCAGTTACCATTTCATAGCATCTTTCAGGATGAGGGCGAAGAGTTAATGGAGAAGGTGCATAAGGCAGAAATCTACCTTCACCCAGGTTGGCCTCTGCTGCACTGGATGCCACTGGTTCCATGGCACAGCTGCCCATGATTCAAAGGACCATCTCTTCCTAGATACTGAGGGGATGTATTTGTCCTGGTCTCCTCTGGACTTTCCTCAAGTTGTGGGCGACATTCTCCTGCAACAGAGAACTGAATGTCAGTGACTGTGGGCTGGAGTTTCCTGGCCCTGTGGAGACAGGGTTGGAGGCGATGGGGCTGGGAAAATAGGGGGAGCCACGTTGCGATGGCTCCCCAATGTATTCCTGCCTCCGGGGGAACATTCCCAGGGACGGATTGGAAACACGGAGGCGGGAGCCCAATTAGTCAAATTAAGGTCACACTTAGGGGCCATTTGTAATTGTACTGGAGTCAAAGCAGCCGCCTGCCATTTGCGGAGGCTGCCAGGTCAATTGAAGCGACAGGCCAGGGGGCCATTGGAGTCAGAGTCTCCGTGCCCCAATGACAGGGCCGCAACTTGGTAGCAGGAGGTTCGCACTGTCTCCTCGTCAGCTGCTGTGAACCAATGAGCAAGCATTTCCACAGAGTTTGGAGCAGCTTCTGCTTCATCAGACATTCTCCTCAGGGTGCGCACCTCCGGGACAGTAGATGGTGGTAATGGTGGAGAGCGCCAGGTTGGGGCAGTTTTTAGCACCCAGAAGTCCCTTTGGGAACTGTAGTGTCTTTGGTGGGCTCAGGGGTGGAGCCAGAGAGTGACAAGCAGCAGACAGAAGCAGACAGATGGGCAGGAGAATAAAGAGCCAGAAGGAGTGGCCGAAGATCGACAATTGGGAAACAGTGCTGGCAAGGGGGAATTGGGGTGTGCATCCAGCTGCCAAGGGCCACAGAGGACTAGCTAGGGAGTGTTATGTCTTTTGGTTCCCATAAGTTAGAAATAATCACACTTTAGACTTGGGAAGGCTGGAGCTCTTTGTTTATTTCATTCAGCTTCCATGCTGCTTGGTAAAAACTGCCCTAGAGCAGTGTAGTGTTACACATCACATTTCTTAGGTGCAGCAGTGAAATATGGCCCTCTGGAACACACTTACACATGACAACTAGATCCTAGCTAATTCGTTCCTAGCTCCTTACTAATATAATATATAACCCTCTTTCTTTAAAAAACACAATGCCTCTCAACCGCTATAACTGTTCTAATCATTAACTTTTTTCTAAACTAAAGAAGATTAACAATCGACTTTTAGAAATAAACTGAACCCCTTTAATGGCTTGTTTTCTTTTCCAAAAATATTATTCACGTTATCGCTTAGGTGGAAAGATGTTGTCCCTCCAACTTGTAGACTTGGCATTCTTCGCTTTCAGTGGTGAGTTGGCATGCTGCACAGGCAATGTTATGCGTGTTGCTCCTGGTGTTATAGGAGTCGTGCTTGCTGTTGCTAATGTTGTGTCACTTGCTGGTGATGTTGTTGATGTTGTCTCGCTGGATAGTGATATTTCCAGTGTTGTTGATGATCTTTTCTGTTTCTCCAGCTCATGTGTAGGTCGAATATGGATTCTGTTCCTTCTCATTTGCTTACCGGTTTCAGTCTCAATGATGTACGACCTTGGAGTCTCAACTTCACCAACAACTTTTGCTGAACTTCAGGTTTTCATGATTGGATCCTGTACAGTACAGCTTGTCCTTTCAACAGCTCAGGTCAGGACTTAGCATGCTTGTTAAAGTGTTCTCTTCCTCTTCCCTGTCCTTCAGTGAGTTTTTGTCTCACTTCCTCCAGGTTAATTGGAGGATGTTTTTTGCTTGGCAGAGTTGTCTTATATGTTCTTCCATTCAACAGTTCTGCAGGTGATTTCATGTCAGCCTTGAGAGGTGTGGATTGGTGTGACATTAAGGCAAGGTTTGGGTCTTCCTTCATCCCTCAGCATTTTGCAAGAGCTCTTTTGATGTGCCTTTCTAAAAACCCGTGTCCCCGTGGGTAGTGTGGTGATGAGGTGATGGTGTTGAACCCATACTGTTCAGCAAATTCCTTAAATTCTCTGGAGGTGAATTGGGTGCCATTGTCACATATTAATCTTTCAGGAATCCCTTGCTCAGCTAACAGAACTGCTGAGAGAATTGTTGTAGCTCTCAAGTCTTTCACCTTCCAGATAAAAGGAAACTTTGAGTAGTAGTCTGTGACTATGAGATACCATTCTTGATTGTATGTGAATAAATCAGCTCCTGCAGTATGCAATGGTATGTGTGGTACTTCAGTAGCTATCATCTCCTCTTTCTGATGTGTTTCTGTACTTCAGGAAACATTGCATGTAGACACCATATTTTCGATATCTTCGTATATGTCTATCCAGTACACAGCTGATCTGGCTCTGAGCTTACACTTCTCCATTCTCATGTGGCCTTCATGTATCTTTTGGAGAAGTTCTTCCTGCATTGTTTTGGGTATGATTACTCTGGATCCGGCTAGCAGAACACCATCTTCTAGTGAGATGTCATCTCTGATAGGCCAGTACTGCCGTATTGCTGGCTGTGTTTGCTGTATCCGTTCGGGCCATCCCTGGATCACTTGTTAAAATAGCATCTGTAACTCTTTGTCTTTGCTGGTCTCATCCCTAATTTGACTCTGTTTTGATGGTGTTATGTTCACTAGGTGATGAATCTTTATACCTAGATCTTCTATCTCATGTTTATCCTGTGGCGATAACCGAGATAGGGTGTCTGCCAGCACCATTTCTCTTCCTGGCTTGTAGTTCAGAATAAAATCATAACTTTTGCAGTCTTGCTGGTGCTTTACATAGATTTTTCTTGTAGATCTGCTCCAGTGGACGATGATCAGTCTCCACAATGAACTACTTACATCCATACACAACTACCAAAAGCTCTCTTTCTATGTTGGCATATCTGGTCTCAGCTGAAGTTAGAGCTTTTGATGTGAATGCTATTGGTTTTCCCTCTTGTACCAGGGCTGCTCCCAATCCTTTTGTAGAAGCGTCTACTTGAAGAGCAATACGTTTCTTTCTGTCATAGTATGACAGACTTGTTTCCTTGCATGCTACCTTTTTGAGTTTGTTGAAACTCCTGTAGTGTCAGTCTGACCACTGGTACTCTACATCTTCTTCCATCAGCCCCCACAGGTTTTCTGTATGTTACGACATCTGCAGTATGAAAGAGCTCATGTATTGGATCAAGCCAAAGAAACTCCTCAACTCTCTCTTATCTCTTGGGGCTTCCAGTCCAGAGATATCTGATATTCTTTAAGGACTCGGCCTGATTCCATCAGGTGTGGACATCATTCCAAAGAACTGGCATTTTGTCATCTTCACAATACATTTGATTTGATGCCAGCATTCCTGGTTCTCTACATGACTTCATGTAGATGGTATTCATGATCTTTTCTGCCTACACAACAAAACACCACCAGCTGACTGCTCCTTTACATCCTCGGTATGTCTCGTCTACTTTCTGCTGGAACATGTGCTGGCTCACTTTACGGCCAAAGAGTAGATGCAGGAATATGTACCGTCCAAAAGGTTTGTTCAATGTTGTCAACAGCGAAGATTCCTCGCCAAGCTTCATGTTCCATTAGCCATTTCTGGCATCAAGCGTGCTGAAAACCTTTGCCCCTGCCAGTGATGGTGTAATCTCTTCCAGTGTTGGAAGAGGCTCTGGCAATCTCCTTTTCATCCATCACTTGGAGCTCTCTTTCAAGCTTTCCTTTTAGTTCTGTTGGTACTGTGGGGGATGAATCACTGGTTTCATCAGTGGGTCAATAGTAATGTGATACCAAAACTCTTTGTAGCATCTAACCATCTCATCAAAACATTCTGGGTACATTTGTACCAGATCGTCTTTGCTTCTGATCGGAGGGCACTTTTCAATAGGTATACTATTTTCAACCCTCAGTGTCGTCTCCTTTACCTCATGGTTTACTGGGATAATCTGCAGCTCTTTGTAACTGTTCAATCCCAGGAAAGCAGGACCATCTGTTTCAGTGACATAGAACATATAGTTGACATCTTTTCCTTTGTGTGTCCCTCTGATTTGGGTTATTCCTAGCTGTCGAATCTCAGTTCCCCCGTATGCCAAGAGCATGACGTTGTTTGGTTTCAGAGCACCTTTCCTTGGATAATCATTTTCTTCCAAATTTTCAGTAAAGATTTTCTGGTATAGTCTAAGCAAGACGATGTTACTCTGTGCTCCAGTATCACCTTCAGCTTTATCAGTGTGGGGTTATTTCTCACCCTATTCCTGATCTGAATAGTGTGTGAATTTATTTTCTCTGAGAACTGTCACATCCAGATATTTCATGCAGTTGTATATTTTCTATGTCTATTGTGTTCTCAAACTGATTGTCATCTTCAGGATATGGATGTTTTGGTTTCTTTTCCGACTCATTTGCCTTGTTACTCTGTCTCTGGTATTACAAACCAGGTAAGAGGATTCCTCTCAGCCTTTGCCTGGTTTAACCATAACAGGGTTTAATATTTTTAAAAAACACAATGTTTTAGCTCCCCCTTCGTGAATCCTTGTTCACCGCTTTCCAATTGTAAGGACAAGAAATCAATTCAGACAGGTTTTCTTAGACTTTAAACAAGAAAGGTTTATTAATCTTAAACTCTAATCCGGTTACTGACCACGAATATGCGATGCGACCACGCTAGCATACATATGTGATAAACACACAAGCAGATAGAGACAGAAAAAGTACAAAGAATAAAGGGGAAATGTTTGAGGCAATCTCTGGTAGTTACAGTCCTTTAAGTTCAATGTGGAATCTTTGGTTGCCGGTCAGCCCTACTGTTCGTTGGGGCCCAGTTCACACTTCAACTTGTTTTGATGTCGCAGTCTTTTCTCTCTTGAGGTTTACATGTCTTCCGTGGGTCCGGTGGCTTGGGTAGAAAGCCAGAGAGAGAGAGAGGCTTCCTTGTTCCAGGTTTCAGTTCAAATCTGCCTTCTGAATTCTCTGTGGCACAATTCAAAAAACCCAAGTTTGCCCAGCAGGTTAATCATGTGACTAGCTGGTTTGACCACTTCTGTTTGTGGATTCTGCCATCTTAGCAGTCATCCTGGAATGTGATCATCATCACCTTCAATGTGTGGTGATCACAGCCCATTTTGAGTTAAGTGGACCAGGGAATAGTCCTTTGTCTCTCCAAGCACTGTCTGTTAGTATGCAAATTTTTATCCAGCCAAGTGTCTGATGATTTTTTTTTTAACAAGTCACTTCTTCACTCCAGCGACAGTTTAAAATCAATGTTCATATGACAAATTAATATGCTGCATTCTTGGCGGGGGGGGGGGGCTCTGCATGATTTTGGTGACTCATCTACCATTTTCTTCCTTTGTTCTGCACATCTTTTCCCAATGATTGGCCTTTCTGCAGGCTGAATTCTGTTTGTGAATTCATGTGGTCGTCCACAGCTCCTGCACATCTTTCTCTGTTGTCATGCAGGCCCCCACCTGCCAAGAATGAGGCACATTAATTTCGCCACATGGATATTAAACTTCAAATTGTTGCTGGGAACAAAAGAGGGGCCTATAACAAGGAATTGCTGGCCCCTAGCCAGAAAAACGTTTTTGACATTCTAGCAGATACTGATGGAACAAAGGAACCAGTCCCTGCTCCCAATACACAGAAGAAGCCTGGTCAAACCAGTCAGTCACGTGACCACCAGCTGGCCAACTATGGGAATTTTAAATTAGAGAAACAGTGTTTGAAGACAGAAAAGCTCCTGGCTCCTGTTTGCTCCCATCTCGTTCTCACCAGCTTTGAAATCCATTGAAGACACATGAACCCCAAGAGAGAAAAGTCTCCTACAGTGAACAAAGTTTAAGAAGAATACTGGGCCCCAACGAAAAGCAAGAATTACCTGCAAGCAAGATCTACCTACAAAAGGACTCTCCATTCAGCTCTAAGCACAGTAACAAGAAACTCTTCAGATATTGCCTCAAACCTCTCCACTTTATTTTTCTTCTGCTCCTTTCTGTCCCTATCTGTATATGTGTATCACGTATGCATGCTAGCATGGGCGTGTCGTGTATCCGTAGGCATTAACCAAATTAGAGTTTAAGTTTAAGTTTTAATTAATTTCACTTTTCTTCTTTAAACTTAAGAAAGCCTGTTTGCGCTCATTTCTTGGAATTGGAAAGAGGTGGACAAGGATTCACCAAGGGGGAGCTCAAAACACAGTGTTTTTAAAATTAAACCTTGTTGCAGTAAGACCAGGTGAAGTCTGAAAGGGCCCCCCCGGCACCTTTCTCACCTGTTTGGTGTACATCCTTTTGTTTCTGTTTCACTGCATCAACTCTGCTGCCTTTTTCTTGGCTTAACTGAAGGCTAGCCTTTTGAGTAGTCAATGTCTGATCATGGCTTCATGTGCTCTGGCAGTGTCTACAGCCTGTGATATTGTGAGCTTGTCTTTTCCAATTAGCACTTTTTGTACTTCAGGGTGTGCAGAACCCCAAATTGGCTGATCTATCAGCCTTTCCTCTGTGTCCTTAAATTTACATTTTCTGTCTGCATTTTTCAACTTTGTTATGAAGTTGTCAATGGGCTCACCTAATTCCTGTTTGAGTCCTTGAAATTCATATCGGTAGATCCAATGATTTGATTTTGACTGGAGATGCGTGTTGAATTTTTCAAAAAATTTTGTCTGGGTTTCTGCTGTCCTCTTCACTCAGATCCTACTATTAAACAAATTTAATCCTTTATCTCCTACCACAGAAGGATATAGCTGACACACTCCTCTTTGCTTGTGCCTTTTAGAAAACTACTGAATGTCAATCTGCACTTTCATTTAAAGTTCTCAAATGCTTACATGACATCATTAGCTTCCCAATTCATTGTTTGTTTTCACATGATTTACTCAGTTTTTCTTTCCCTCTCTCTGCCACTAACTTGGGTCAATTTTTCCCAATCTAATTCAGCATTGACTTCATTTAAGATGTTTGGTGCTTACTCACAGACATCTGCAACCACTATATTATGTCTTCTGGTTCCCGTTGGAAAGGCTGGAGCTCTTTGTTTATTTCATTCAGCTTCCATGCTGCTTGGTAAAAACTTCCCTAGAGCAGTGTAGTGTTACACATCACATGACTGCATTGCAGCAGTGAAATGTGGCCTCCTGGAACAGACTTACACATGACAATTAGTTCCTAACTAATTAGTTCCTAGCTCTTTACGACTAATATAACAATATATAACACGGAGCACGGAGTACCTCCAGGGCAGAGTCACTAAATCTGGGAGTCCCGTCTCTTCCTTGGGGTAACATGGATTCTTTGTCAGTGGCCAAAAGTAATTATCCAGCAGCCTGCAGTGTATTGATACAACAGCCTTTCATACCAACTGCGCCTTTAAATAGAAGAGGCAGCCTAGAACACGTGCTTTCTACCAAATGCTACTCAGCCTCCTAGAGTATGCAGAGGATGCCTGCACAGAAATGAACAGCAGGATCCACACTTTTCCATGCCACATTCATGGAAAAGAGGTGGGTAGACCAATTTTCTGTCTTACCCATCCTGTTTTAACTGGGCACTGGAACACCATGCACCACAGTCCCCGTGCCCAAAAATTGCAGCAATTAAATTTTGCACCCCATATTTATTCTCATAAGGGAGATATCACATTAGGGTTATCTCTCTTCTTTTCACTTTTTCCCTTGAGTGCCCATCCAATTTCCTTTTGAATCATTCGTTGTCTCTGTTTCCACCACCCTCGTAGGCGGCAAGCTCCAGGTCATTACCACTCGCTGTGTAATAAAGTTCTTCCTCACATCCCCCCTGCATCTCTTGCCCAAAAACATAACTCTGTGTCCCCTAATCCTTGTACCATCAGCTAATGGGAACAGCTTTTCTTTGTCTACCCTATCTAAACCTGTCATAATCTTGTATACATCTATCAAATCTCCCCTTAATTTCCTTTGCTCCAAGGAGAACAACTCCAGTTTCTCAAACCTAAACTTGTAGCTAAAGTCCCTCATCCCTGGAACCATTCTGGTAAATCTCCTTTGCACCCTCTCAAAGACCCTCACATTCTTCCTCAAGTGTGATGATGAGAACTGGACACAATACTTTAGCTGTGGTCGAACCAGAACTTTACATAGGTTCAGCATAACTTCTCTGCTTCTGTACTCAATACCTCTATTTATGAAGCCCAAGAACCCATATGCTTTGCTAACTAATCTCTCAATATGTCTTGTCACCTTCAAAGATGTATGCACAGGAACCCTGTCACGCACACAAGAAGTGCAACGATACAAGAATTATGGACCAAACCAAAACTGACCTTGCCTTTTAACAAATGGACCTTTCTTTTAAAAAATGGACAATGTCATCAAAAATGGCCACCAAAGGAAAAGAGGCTTGGTCTTTGTATATTCAAACTGTCTGACAGGGACAAAGGAAAATCTTCAAAGCTAAGAGGTGTAATTGCACCCATCCTACACCCATCCTAAAATATTCCAGAATTGAATGGTTCTTCTCCTGAAACAAAGAGGGTGTGAAGTAGCCACATCCTGGGCCATTGTGGGATCACCATGGGGGAGAGACCAAAGCGTCTCCTACCCGGAGGCGAGACATAACACAGCTTTAGCTTAAAAAAGCAGCCGAGAGAGAGAGCCTAGAGAGGGACACCCAGAAAGCAGCATCCAAGAAGATTGTTTCCAGCAAATCAGAAGGCACGTACCTCCCCCAAAACCTATAATCACTTACCCCTTTTTCCACTCTATCTGTCCCGTGTGTGTGTGTGTGTGTGCGTGTGTGGATGTGGTTGCGTCAATTTCAGGATAAGGTGTATTGATCAATAAACATCTAATTTTCTGTTTTAAACCTACAAGAAAACCTGTCGCTGTCTGGTTATTTGACAAATAAAACACCAAGGAGTTAAACCCTAATAACAAAACACACTTGCTGTGGTCAAGTGGAAGTTGAATAGTGGGAACCACCCAAACCTCACCACGTGGCCATAACAATCCCCAGGACCTCTGTCCCTGCACACTCTTTAGAACTGCACCATTTAATCTATATTGCCTCTCCCTATCCCTTCTGCCAAAACACATCACCTCACACTTCTCTGTGTTAAATTCCATCTGCCACTTGTCTGCCCATTCTGCTAACCTATCTAGGTCCTGTTGCAGTCAATTGGTATCATCCTCACTGTCTGCCACATCTCCAAGTTTGGGATCATCAGCAAATTTTGAAATTCTATTCTATATTCCAATACTCAAGTTATTTATATATATCAAAAAAACAGTGATCCTAGCACTAGACCTTGGGGAACACTACTGTCTACCACCCTCCTGTCTGAAAAACTACCATTTACCACAACTCACTGGTTTCTGTCCTTAAGCCAATTTTTTTTATCCAAGCTGACATTGACCTCCCTATTCCATGAGCCTCAATTTTGTTAACCAACCTTTTACGTGGTACTTGGTCAAACACTTTCTTAAACTCCATATAGACAACATCCCTTCAACTACCTTCACTGTTTCTGCACCAAAAAATTCAATTACTCAAGCACAATCTACCTTTTACAAATTTGTGCTGACTCTCCTTAATTCCCTCAAACCTCTCCAAGTGCCTGTTGATTTTTTGCCTGATTATTGTTTATAAAACTTTACCCACGACTGATGATAAACAGACCGGCCTGTAGTTACTAACAATGTTCTTACACCCTTTCATGTCTGTCACATGAGCCACTCTCCAATCCTCTGGCACCTCCCCTGTATCTAGGGAAGATTGGAAGATTAGAGAAGCCACTATCTCCACTCTCACTTCCTTTAGCAACTTGGGTTGTAAGCTACTCAGACCAGGCGACTCATCCATTCTAAGCATAGTCAGCCTTTTCTGTACACCCTGCCTATCAATTTTCACTCCATCCATTATTTCTAACATCTCTGCTTCTACCAATATTTTGTCAGCATCCCCTTGCTTAACAAAGACCAATAAAAAGTACTCATTAAGCATTTCTAGCCTTGCCCTATGCCTTTAAGCAGGGAAAGGGAAGGCAGTGGTATAGTGGTAATGTCACTGGATTAGCAAACTAGAGGCCGAGGCTAATGCTCCGGGGATACGGGTTCAAATCCCACCTTGGCAGCTGGTGGAATTTAAATTCAATTAATAAATCTGGAATGAAAAAAAATCTAGCCTAATGGTGACCATGAAACCATTGTCGATTGTCATACAAACCCATTGGGTTCACTAATGCCCTTTAGGGAAGGAAACCTGCTGTCCTTAACTGATCTTGCCAAATGTGACTCCAGACCCACAGAGATATGGTTGACTCTTAAATGCCTTCTGAAATGGCCTAACAAGCCACTCAGTTGTACCAAACTGCTGGAGAAAAGTCTGAAAGGAATGAAACCGGATGGAACACCTGACATCGACCAAGGCACCGAGAATAACATGTCACACCCAGCCATGCCGACCTGAAAAGTCCTCCTTACTAACATCTGGAAGCTTATGCCAAAATTGGGACAGCTATCCCACAGACTAGTCAAGCAACAGCCTGATGTAATCATACCTTACAGACAATGTCCCAGACACCACCATCACCATCCCTGGGTAAGTCCTGTTGCACTAACAGGACAGATCCACCAGAGGTGGAAGCATTGTCAGGAGGGAGTTGCTATGGAACTCCTCAACATTGACGTGGGATCCCATAAAGTCTCATGGCATCAGATCAAACAGGGGCATAGAAACCTGCTGCTGATTACCACCTAGTTCCCCCAGCCCCCACCCCCCCACCCCTCCTCAGCAGATGAATCAATACTCCTCCATGTTGAACACCACTTGGATGAAACACTGAGGTGGCAAGGGCACAGATGTACTCTGGATGGGGGACTTCAATGTCCATTACCAAGACTGACTCAGTAGCACCACTGCTGGCCAAGTCCCTAAAGGACATAGTTGCTAGACTGGGTCTGTGGCAGGGGGTGAGGGAGCCAACAAGTGGGAAAAACCTACTCGACCTCATCGTCACCAATCAACTTATCGTAGATGCACCTGTCCATGACAGAATTGGTAGGAGCGGCCACCACACAGTCCTTGTGGAGACCAAGTCCCATCTTCACATTGAGGATACCCTCCATCGTGTTGTGTGGTCCTGCCACTGTGTTAAATGAGATAGATTTCAAACAGATATAGCAACTCAAAGCTGAGCATCCATGAGGGTCTGTAACAGAATTGTATTCAAATGCAATCTGTAACGCCATGGCCCGGCATATCCCACACTCTACCATTACCATAAAGCCCGGGATCAACCCTGGATACAATAAAGAGTGCAAGAGGACATGCCAGGAGCAGCACCAGGTATACCTAAAAATGAGGTGTCAACCTGGTGAAGTTACAACACAGGACTACATGCATGCCAAACAGTGAAAGCAGCAAGCTACAGACAGAAATAAGTGATCCCACAACCAATTGATCAAATCTAAGCTCTGCAGTCCTGCCACATTCAGTCCTGAATGGCGGTGGACAATTAAACAACAAACAAATATTCCCATTGTCATGCAGGTTCCCACTTGCCAAGCATCAAGCATATTAATTTTGCCACATGGACATTAAATTTCAAACTGTTGTTGAAGAGAAGAAAGGACTTGCTTTAAAAAATTGCCAGATCTTGGCTGGAAAAACATTTGCATATTAACAGACAGTGTTGGAAAGACAAAGCAGCCATTCCCTGACACATTCAACCCAAGATGGACTTTTGATCACCAGACGTTGAAGGTGGGGGAGCTCGCATCCAAGATCTACCTACAATCAAGGACTCTACAGTGAGCTCAAAGAACCATAACACAAAAACTCTTTAGATATTGCCTCAAAATTTTTCACTTTATTTCTCTTCTGCTCTTTTCTGTCTCTATTTGCATGTGTGTATCGCGTATGCATGCTAGCGTGGGCACATCGTGTATCCGTAGGCGTCATCCGAATTAGAGTTTAAGTTCAAGTTTAATAAATTTCAACTTTTCTTCTTTAAACCTAAGAAAGACTGTTTGTACTGGTTTCTTTGACTTATAATTGGAAAGTGGTGACCAAGGATCCACGAAGGAGGAGCTAAAACCACAGTGTATTTTTAAATAAAACCCTGTTATGGTAAGACCAGGTGAAGGCTGAGAGGGACCCTGAGACACCTTTCTCACCTGGTCGTAACACCATCCTCAATGATGGGAGAGCCCAGCACATCAATGCAAAAGATAAGGCAGAAGCATTTTCTATCATCTTGAGCCAGAAGTGCCCAGCATCACAGATGCCAGTCTTCAGAAAATTCAATTCACTCCACATGAGATTAAGAAACAACTGAAGGCACTGGACACTGCAAAGGCTATGGATCCTGACAACATTCCGGCAATAGTACTGAAGACTTGTGCTCCAGAACTGTCTGTGCCCCTCACCAAGCTGTTCCAGTACAGCTACAACACTGGCATCTACCCGACAATGTGGAAAATTGCCCAGATATGTCCTGACAACAAAAAGCAGGACAAATCCAATCCGGCCAATTACTACCCCATCAGTCTACTCTCTTTCATCAGCAAAGTGATGGAAAGTGTCATCGATAGTGCTATCAAGTGGTACTTACTCAGCAACAACCTGCTCACTGATGCTCAGTTTGGGTTCTGCCAGGGCTACTCAGCTCCTGGTCTCATTACGGCCTTGGTCCAAACATGAACAAAAGAGCTGAACTCCTGCCACCATGGTGGCTCAGCTGCACAGGAGGGGAGGAAGAAGAGAGGAAGGGCAATAGTGATAGGGGATTCGTTATTTAGGGGAACAGACAGACGTTTCTGCGGCTGTCGACGTGACTCCAGCGTCGAGGATGTTACACAGCGACTGCGGGACATTCTCCTGTGGGAGTGTGAACAGCCAGAGGTTGTGGTCCACATTGGTACCAATGACATAGGTAGGAAGAGGGATGAGGCCCTGAAAGCCAAGTTTAGGGAGTTAGGAAAGAAATTAATAAGCAGGACCTCAAAAGCAGTAATCTCAGGATTACTCCCAGTGCCACATGCTAGTGAGCATAGGAATAGGAGGATTGAGCCATTGAACACATGTAGCATAGATAAAGGAGAACCAGTGGATATGGTATGTTTGGATTTTCAGAAGGTTTTTGATAAAGTCCCACACAGGAGGTTAGTAAACAAAATTAGAGCACACGGGATTGGTGGTAATATACTGGTATGCCTTGACAATTGGTTAACAGACAGAAAGCAGAGTAGAAATAAATGGGTTATTCTCAGGATGGCAGGCTGTTACTAGTGGGGTACCACAAGGATCAATGCTTGGGCCACAGTGGCGCAGTGGTTAGCACCGCAGCCTCACAGCTCCAGGGACCCGGGTTCGATTCTGGGTACTGCCTGTGCGGAGTTTGCAAGTTCTCCCTGTGTCTGCGTGGGTTTCCTCCGGGTGCTCCGGTTTCCTCCCACATGCCAAAGACTTGCAGGTTGATAGGTTAATTGGCCATTATAAATTGCCCCTAGTATAGGTAGGTGGTAGGGAAATATATAGGGACAGGTGGGGATGTGATAGGAATATGGGATTAGTGTAGGATTAGTATAAATGGGTGGTTGATGGTCGGCACAGACTCGGTGGGCCGAAGGGCCTGTTTCAGTGCTGTATCTCTAAAACTAAAACTAAAACTGTTAACAATCTATTAAAATAATTTGGATGTGGGGATCAAATGTAATATTTCCAAATTTGTTGATGACACAAAACTAGGTGGGAATGTAAGTTGTGAGGAGGATGCAAGGAGTCTTCAAGGGGATTTGGACAGGCTAAGTGAAAGGGCAAGAACATGGCAGATGGAATATAATGTGAATAAGTGTGAAGTGATCCACTTTGGTAGAAAAAATAGAAAGGCAGAATAAGTCTTGAATGGTGAGAGGTTGGTAAGAGTTGATGTCCAAAGGGACCTGGGTGTCCTTGTTCATGAGTCACTAAAAGCTAGCATGCAGGTGCAGCAAGCAATTAGGAAGGCAAATGGTATGTTGGCGCTCATGCAAGGGGATTTGAGTACAGGAGTAAAGATGTCTTGCTGCAATTGTATAGAGTCTCGGTGAGACCGTGCCTGGAGAATTCTGTGCAATTTTGGTCTCCTTATCTAAGGCAGGATATACTTGCCATTGAGGGAGTGCAACAGAGGTTCACCAGACTAATCACTGGGATGGCGGGATTGTCATGAGAAAAGATTGCAGAAACTGGGCCTGTATTCTCCAGAGTTTCAAAGAATGAGAGGTGATCTCATTGAAACTTACAAAGTTCTTACAGGATGTGACAGGATGAATGTGGATAGGATGTTTCCTCTGGCTGGTGAGTCTAGAACCAGGGAACACAGTCTCAGAAAAAGGGGCAAGCCATTTAAGACAGAGATGAGGAATAATTTCTTTACTCAGAGGGCGGTGAATCTTTGGAATTCTCTACCCCAGAGAGCTGTGGAAGCTCAATTATTGAGCATATTCAGGACAGAAATCGATAGATTACTGCATACTAATGACATCAAGGGTATGGGGATCGTGGGGTAAAATGGCATAGAGGTAGATGATCAGCCATGATCTGTTTGAATGGCGGAGCAGGCTCGATGGGCCAAAATGGCCTACTCCTCCTCCTATTTACAATATTCCTATGTTCCTATGTAACTCAAGAGATGAGGTGAGAGTGACTGCCCTTGACATCAAAGCCGCATTTGCCCAAGTGTGGCATCAAGGAGCCCTAGCAAAACTGAAGTCAATGGGAATCAGGGAAAACTCTACACTAGTTGGAGTCATACCTAGCACAAAAGAAGATGGTTGTGGTTATTGGGGGTCAATCATCTCAGTCCCAGGATATCACTGCAGGAGTTCCTCAAGGTAGTGTCCTAGGCCCAACCATCTTCAGCTGCTTCATCAATTACCTTCCCTCCATTAGGATGTTCGCTGATAATTGCACAGTGCTTAGCACCATTTGCGACTCCTCAGATACTGCAGCAATCTACGTCCATGCAGCAGCAAGGCCTGGACAACATTCAGGCTTGGGCTGATAAGTGGCAAGTAACATTTGCACCATACAAGTGCTAGGCAATGACCATCTCCAACAAAAGAGAATCTAACCAGCTCTCCTTGACATTCATGGCATTGCCATCGCTGAATCCCCCACTATCAACATTCTGGGGGTTACCATTGACCAGAAACTGAACTGGACCAGTCATATAAATACTGTGGATACAAAAGCAGTTCAGAGGCTAGGAATTCTGTGGTAACCTCCTGTCTCGCCAAAGCCTGTCTACCATCTACAAGGCACAAGTCAGGAGTGTGATGGAATACTGTCCACTTGCCTGGACAAGTCCAACACACCATCCAGGAAAAGCAGCCTGCTTGATTGGCACCCCATCCACCACCTTCAACATTCACTCCTTCCACCACTGACACACAGTAGCAGCAGTGTGTACCATCTACAAGATGCACTGCAGAAACACACAAAGGCTCCTTCGAGACCACCTTCCAAACCCGCGACCTCTACCACCTAGAAGGACAAGGGCAGCAGATGCATGGGAACACCACCACCTGCAAGTTCCCCTCCAAGCACATACCATCCTGACTTGGAGCTATATCGCCGTTCCTTTACTGTCATTGGGTCAAAATCCTGGAACTCCCTTCCTAACAGCACCGTGGGTATACCTATGCCACATGGGATGCAGCAGTTCAAGAAAGTGGCTCACCACCAACTTCTCAAGGGCATTTAGGGATGGACAATAAATGCTGGCCTAGCCAGCGACGCCCATATCCCGTGAAAGAATATATATAAAAAATCACCCTCTCTGTCGCTAATAGGCCCCACCCCACCTCTTACTACCCACTTACAATTTTACATGTCAGTCAAAGATATTTAGTTTTCCTTTTATGTTAGCTGCCACTTTGTTCTCATATTCTCTCTTGGCCAGTCTTATTTTCCTCTTCCCCTCTCAACTTATTGTATTGGGCCTGGTTCTCGCTTGAAGAATTCACTTGACATGCATCATACACTCTCTTTTATAGTTTCATTATGTTGTCTATTTCCCTCATCATCCAAAGAGCCCTGGTTGTGGTTCCCTTACCTTTCTCCCTTGTTGGGTTGTACCTAGCCTGTACCTGAAACATCACAATCCTTAAAGATCACACATTGTTCAGTTGCAGTTTTTCCTGCCAATCTTTTGTTCCATTTTACCCTGACTAGATCCCCTCTCATCCCATTGAATTTGGCCCTCTTCTAATTCCGAAGTTCTACTTTAGATTGTTCCTTACTCATCTCCATTACTATTCTAAACCTTATGATGCAATGATCACTCTTACCCAAGTGTTCCCCCACAGACACTTGGTGCACTTTGAACCCACGTTCCTAGTTGGATTGAGAACATACTGGCCAAGGAAGTTCTCCTGAACACATTTGAGAAATTCCTCCATCTCCTTACCCCTTACTCTAACATTTTCCCAATCGATATTTGGATAATTAAAATACCCCAATATCACTACTCTATAGTTCTTGTACATCTCTGTGATTTCCCTGCAGATTTGCTCCTCTATCTCTCACTATTTGGAGGCCTATAGTACACCTCCAATGAAGATCATAGACTTTTTGCTGCTCAGCTCTAACCAAATGGATTCTGCTTTTGCTCCCTCCAGTACATCCTCCCTTTCCAATACTGCAGTGCCTTGCTAATCAGTGCCTTGCCACTCCACCTCGCTCTTTTTTTAATTTTTTCTGAGCACTTTATATCCTTGAACGTTAAGCACCCGATCCTCACCATTTTTAAGCCATGTTTTCGTTATTGCCACTACTTTATATTCCCACACGGATATTTGTGCATGTAGTTCATCAACCTTATTCAAAATACTTTGTGCATTTACAGACATGCATTGGAAGCCTATCTTTGTATTCCTCATAGTCCTTTGTGGTCTGCTGCTATCTAGTATGTTACTAATTCATTTTCTAGTACTGTCCAACACTCTCACTCCTTTTTGCACTGTATTCCTCTTTTCCACTTCTGTATGCTGGTGTCTATCCCCATTTCAACTTAGTTTAACGCCTTCACTACATTAGTGAACCTTGCCACAAGCACATTAGTCCCAATCCAGTTGAGCTGCAACCCGTCCCTTCTGGGTAGGGGCCTCCTGCCCCAGAACTAGCAATGTCCCAAGAATCAGAAGCCCTCCCTCCTGCACCATGCCTCAAGCCACGCATTGATCCTCCCTATCTTCCTATTTCTACTCTTGCTAGCAAATGGCACTAGGAGTAATCCGAACAGTAAACCTTCAAGGTCCTATTTTTAGCTTCCTCCCTAGCTCCTGAAAATCTGACTGTACGACCTCAATACCTGCTCTCTTTATGCCATTGGTACTGACATGCACCACAACTTCTGGCACACTCCCCTGTGTAGAATATTCTGCCCCCTCTCTGTAATGTCCTTTGCCTTGGCACCAGAGAAGTAACACATTATGCGGGACTCATGATGATGGGTACGGAAATGTCTGTGTATCCCCCTCACTATGGATTCTCCTATAATGACTGCATTTCTAATCTTTGCTGTTCCCTCCTCTGCACTCCTTCAAGGTGTTGTCATTCCCAGCAGTCTCCAAAGCTAAGTACCAGTTTGAGAGTGGCACACTGCCCATTGAGTCCTGTACCTCCTGCCTCTTCCTACTCTTCTGGATGGCCACCTATCCACTATCCTGAACTCTCACTGCTTGTGGGGTGATCACCTCCTGGAACATGAGAGCCAGGAATCTGTCATCCTCCCTAATGCTCCGCAGTGATTCCAGCTACCCTTCAAGTTTGGAATTCCTGAGCTGAAGCTCAAACAGCTGGAGACACTTCCTATACACGTGCTTCCCCAAGACACATGAGGTGTCCTGAAGTTCCCACATGGTGCAGGAATTGTAAGCAACAGGTCTCAGCTGTTCATCCATGATCTGAAAAAAATGTATTTTCCCTCTTTAAGAATCTAGTTAGTACTTTGTATAAACTATTAATTTAAATTAATGCTTCTGGACCTGCTCTGCGCAAATACATTTATTAATTCACTTACTGTTATAGTTATCCCGATTGAAATTTTATTAATGAAGCTAAGCTGTAAATTTAATACAGTACTTTATAGTTTGCTTTGATAAAAATGTTAAAGCATATGTGGTCACGCATACCCTGTACTTCAGGTAGTACTTGTTCATGTAAAATATTTGTAAGCACAGAGTTAGAAGATGGCAATTGAAAAGAGCAATAAAGGGGAGCAGCAATACATTGGGGAGGCTGGTCCTAAGAGTCTAGTACAATTTTGTGTATCTGGTGTGGCGATGTGGACTGGCAAAAAAACTTGGTATTTAATATAAGAAATTTAAAATATGAATGCTCTTAATACGAGCCTGGGATCAAGTAAGAAAAATACATCATTGCAAAACAATGGAAGGTAATGTACAAATGCCTAAATTATCTTAAAATGCACTGATTATTCTGGAAAACAGCTCCACTTGTGAGAGTAAACATAAGAACATAGGAAATAGGAGCTGGAGTTGGCCATTTGTGTCTTTGAGTCTGCTCCATCATTTAACATGATCATGGCTGATCTTCTACCTCAACACCAGCTTCCCACACTATACCCATATACCTTAATTACCTTGTTTAACAAAAATCTATTGACCTCTGTCTTGAATATACTCAGTGACTGAGCATCCACAGCTCTCTGGGGTAGAAAATTCCAAAGATGCACAACCCTTTGTGTGAAGAAATTTCTCCTCATCTCAGTCCTAAATGCCCGATCCCTTATTCTAAGAATGTGACCCCATGTTCTAGATTCCCCAGCCAGGAGAAACATTTCCCAGCATCTACCTTGTCAAGCCCCTTAAGAATTGTATATGTTTCAATTAGATCACCTCTCATTCTTCTATACTACAGGATATATAGTCTACTCAATCTCTCCTCATAAGACCATCCCATCATCCCAGGAGCCAATCTAGTGAATCTTTGTTGCACTCCCTCCAGGACAAGTTTGTCCTTCCTTTGGTAAAACTTGCACACATTTCTCCAGGTGTGGCCTCACCAATGGCCTGTATAATTGTGGTAAGGCTCTTTACTCCTGTACTCTAATCCCTTTGTAACAAAACCTAACATGCCATTTACCTTCCTAACTGCTTGCTATACCTGCATGCTAACTTTCTGCAATTCATGGACAAGGACACCCAGGTCCCTCTGAATACACACATTTCTCAGTATCACACCATTCAAAAAAATTCTGCTTTTTTATTTTTCCCAGCAAAGTGGATAACTTCACACTTCGTCACATTATCTATTATACTAGTTACATCCTCAAAAATCTCAAACAGATTTGTCAAACACAATTTTCCTTTCATAAATCCATCTTGACTGTGCTTAATCATACTATGATTTTGTAAATGCTCAGATAACAGGTCCCTATTAATAGATTCTAGCATTTTTCCGACCACTGATGTTAGGCTAACTGGCCTATAGTTTCCCAGTTTCTCCCTTCCTCCTTTCTTCAATAGCAGGGTTATGTTTGCTACTTTCCAATCCTTGGGAGCTGTTCTAGAATTTAAGGAATTCTGGAAGATCAAAACCAATGCCTCCACTATCTCTGCAGCTACCTCTTTTAAGACCCTAGCCTAACCATCAGCCTCAAGAAAACGAATATCATGGGACAGGCCATCAGAAATGCTCCATCCATCAATGTCAACGACCACGCTCTGAAAGTGGTTCAAGAGTTCACCTACCTAGGCTCAACTATCACCAGTAACCTGTCTCTCGATGCAGAAATCAACAAGCGCATGGGAAAGGCGTCCGCTGTTATGCCCAGACTGGCCAAGAGAGTGTGGAAAATGGCGCACTGACACGGAACACAAAAGTCCAAGTGTATCAAGGCTGTGTCCTCAGTACCTTGCTCTATGGCAGCGAGGTCTGGACAACATATGTCAGCCAAGAGTGACATCTCAATTCTTTCCATCTTCGCTGCCTCTGGAGAATCCTTGGCATCAGGTGGCAGGACCGTATCTCCAACACAGAAGTCCTCGAGGCGGCCAGCATCCCCAGCATATCCACCCTACTGAACCAGTGGCACTTGAGATGGCTTGGCCTTGTGAGCCACATGGAAGGTGGCAGGATCCCCAAAGACACATTGTACAGCGAGCTCGTCACTGGTATCAGACCCACCGGCCGTCCATGTCTCCGCTTTAAAGATGTCTGCAAACACAACATGAAGTCCTGTGACATTGACCACAAGTCGTAGGAGTCAGTTGCCAGTGATCGCCAGAGCTGACGGACGGCTCTCAAGACGGGGCTAAAGAGTGGCGAGTCGAAGAGACTTAGTTGTTGGCAGGAAAAAAGATAGAAGCGCAAGGAGAGAGCCAACTGTGTAACAGCCCCGACAACCAATTTTATCTGCAGCGCCTGTGGAAGAGTCTGTCGCTCTAGAATTGGCCTTTATAGGCACTCCAGGCACTACTTCACAAACCACTGACCACCTCCAGGCGCTTACCCATTGTCTCTCGTGACAAGGAGGCCAAAGAAAATGCAGGTCATTAGGTCCAAGGGATTTGTCACTGCTTTGTCTCATTAATTTCCCCAGTACTATTTCTTTACTTATACTGATTTCTTTAACTTCCTCATTTTTGCTAGAACCATGGACTGGATTTATATGCCCCAAAAGGGAGACAGCTGGAGGCGGGAGAGGGGCGGGGAGGATAACATTGAGTGGGAGGCGGGGTTGGCGTTCCCGTCGCCTTCCCACCCCCGCTGCAATTCTATGAACAGCAGGGGAGGTGACAAAAGGCCTGCTCGCCCAAACCAATTAAGGCCCTTAAATGGCCAATTAATCACCACCTAAAAGCCTCCTCCCACCGCCACTGGTATTGACCAGTGGTGGATAGGAGGCTCAGCTACTCAGGAGGCTGCCCACTGGTCTCCTTGCAGGCTGGGGGATGAGGAACACCTCCTGATTGGGCACCCTGTGCCCCAAGGAGGACCCCTATGGCACAAGCCACCCCAACTGGAGCAAATTCGCCCCCCCCTCCAACCGACCCCCACCCCCCCACCCCCGCTTCGCTGGGGCCCAGACAATTGTCCCCGGCGAAGGCCCACACACTTACCTCAATTCCGGGGCCTCCTCCACTGCTACTCCTCTCGATGGGTGCAGTCTCAGCAGTGGCCACCGTTTCTGGTGTCGCAGCTGGGACTGAAGAGCTGATGGCCTGCTGACTGGCTGGCAGCTCTTGGAGGTGGGCTTTCCTGCCTCAGAGGGGCAGAAGGCCTGACCATATTCAATTTAGGGCCAGGGCCACGTAAAATTACAGAATGGCTCCCAGGCCCAGCAGTGGTGGGCTCACCCCTGACATTTTGGCCAGTGGGCGGGGCCTCCACCCTGGCGTAAAATTCCAGCCATGGTTCCGCATTACTTCCAGAATGATTTTTGTGTCTTCTACCGTGAAGCCAGGAAAACAATGCTTTGTAAATGTCTCTGCCATTCCCTTATTCCCCATTATAATTTCACCTGACTCTACCACTGATGGGCCCATATTTACATTCACTAATTTCTTTCTATTTATATAGCTATAGAAATGTTTACAATCTTGTTTTCTATGTCTCTTGCTTGCCTACTCTTATATGCTCTTTTCTCTCTCCCTGTCAATTTCTTTGTCCTCCTTTGCTGAATTCTAAACTCCTCCCAATCTTATGTTTACTACTATTTTTGGCAACATTATAAGCATAGTGATGAGATGGTTAAAAATATGGCAGTTGAGAAATCCAAATTGACCTCTCTAGTAATTCTGATTATCCACCTCAGTGGGGACATGACACCCTTAGTTTTCACATAGAATTTTCTGGGAGAAAACATGATTGCAATAAGTTTATGTGAACCTCTTTGTATTTCCCTCCCACTGTATAAGACCAGGCATTGATAAAGTCAAAAGCCTACAAGCTCATAGGCTCTGGATCTGAGGTGAATAGCTATAATCCTGAAATAGATGTCTATATCTGCAAGGATGTTTAAGTTATGTTGTCTTGTATGTTGTGTTAAGACAGAAGTAATGCAGTTACTTCCCTGTTTGTAATTTAATGTGATATCCAATCAGACAACAATGCTAAAATTGAAGCAATAATTTAAAAACAAGTTCACACAATGTTGCCAAGCTTTGGTGTAAAATAAACCACGAAACAAAACATGCACATTATAGCTCATATATTCAACACGGCTGTTACAATAAATTAGAAACTTGGAAAAATCGACATTTTGGATTACGTGAGTAATCATCCCTTCATAGTCAAAAGAAAATAACATTTCAGAAAATAAATATAGCTTTCATCCTGTCATTTTGAAATAATTTTTTGCTCGGTTGTACACGGTGAGATGAAATTATTGGTATTTGTATGAGTAGAGAGAGCTTCTTTGTTCTACTCGAAATTCACCAGTTGTAAAATTCAAATACAGCAAAATAATTACATTTCCATATCATTTTGTTATTAATAAAGCATCTGTGACCAGCTGAAGCTAGGAGCTTTCTTCTCTCTTCCCTATTTTTGCAGTCCTGGCAGCAGTTTCTGGTTAATCCCTTCATGTATGCACAAGTGTTCAGGGCCAGATCAGACTAAACAATACACAGCCTGGATTGCTCTTCCCCCTCAAGTGTCCCTGGGGATTGGCACCTAGCCGGACTGGCCTTGCAGATGTCTAAAAGATTCATGCAGTAATTAACTAACAGCAGGACTGGTTCACTGCACGCTGCTCAGATTTGTGTCAAACACGAGTTACTGCAGTTTGTAACCTTTTCTTAAAAGCAGAATGTTGCACTTAATTGTGGATTCACAAAAAGTATTAATTTGAGGTGAATGAAACATTTCTATACTATATTCCAGTTCAGAGATTTTAATAAAAAGTGCAACATGTATAACAAATACAGTAACAACTCTACACAGCATTCAGCTCAACAAATGCTTTCAGTTTAAAGTACCCTGCAACATTAATATTTTATACCAAGGTCACATCATAAAGCAAGCTTCAACATTTCTTTCAAAGCAAGACTTTACTCACCTGGTAATTTTGAAGAACTCTTATTTCTCTAAAAGTAATTCTCCACTGCTTTTGTATTGTGGTTAAAAACTGTAAGGAAATTAAGGCACACGCATAAACTGTAGACTGAAAGTACCACCCCTGACTGGCTAAAGAACCACTTAGGAGTCTGGACTAGGATGTGTGGTAGGTGTTCCTCAAAGCCACCGGAAAACATTTGTCTGGCTGTCACAAAGGTGCCAATTCAGCCATAGTAGTGTATATGCAAGCACCTTCCAAATAACACAGAAAATCACTGTGAACAATAAATGGCCTTTCTTCTAGAGAAGGTGCATTAGTGCTAATAGCACTATTGTTTGAGTTAATGAGATGGAACACAGTAATTAATTATTGCAAAAGTGTTGAAACAGTGTGCATGCATGTGACTGAATCCCTAGTGAAACAAAATATCCAAACTGAAAGATTAATGAATTTCTAAACATGAAAAGATCGTAGCATAAAGCAAACAAGTGTCATATTAAATAAAAACAAGAAATGCTGGAAATACTCAGCAGGTCTGGCAGCATCTGTGGGAAGAGAAGCAGAGTTAACGTTTCAGATCAGTGATCCTTCTTCAGAACTAGCAAATATTAGAAATGTAAAAGGTTATAAGCAAGTAAAGTGGGGGTGGGGCAAGAGATAACAAAGGATAAGGTGTAAATAGGACAATGTCACAGAATAGCTGACCAGAAGGTCGTGGAGCAATGGCAAACAATATGTTAATGGTGTGTTGAAAGACAAAGCATTCGTACAGATAGGGTGTTAATGGACTTAAATTGAACAGCCGCAAGTACAAACATGAAAAAAAAGTGGGTAAGCAAACTGAACAAACTCCTTGAACACTCCTTTGTGGTGAAGCAGCGATTTACTTGTACTTCTTTCAATGTAGTATACTGTATTCGCTGCTCACAATGTGGTCTCTCCAACGCAGACTGAGTGACCGCTTTGCGGAACACCTCCGCTCAGTCCGAAAGCAGGAGCCCGAGCTTCCGGTTGCTTGCCATTTCAACACTCCCCCCTGCTCTCATGCTCACATCTCTGTCCTGGGATTGCTGCAGTGTTCCAGTGAACATCAACGCAAGCTCGAAGAACATCATCTCATTTACCGATTAGGCATGCTACAGCCTGCCGGACTGAACATTGAGTTCAATAATTTCAGAGCATGACGGGACCCGCGTTTTTTATTTTTAGTTATTTTTTTCTTTTTCCTTTTTTTATATAGTTTTTGTGTTTATTTTATTTCATCTTAGTTTGTTCAGTTTGCTTACCCACTTTTTTTTCATGTTTGTACTTGCGGCATGTCTGCCCTCTTAGCTTGAGCTCAATATGGAGATCTAAGGAGGAGAGATAAATAGCTAAAAACACTAGACAAAAATTACAATAAATTAGAATCAAAGTGAGAGAAGCCTCTGCTGAGTTTCCAAGATTTTTAATAAGCATAATCTAAGACTAACAAATTACTACTGCATAAAATGTTTTTTGGCTGCTTGGTTGCTGGCTGCTAGGAAGGCAATTTTATTTAATGTTTGTCAAGTTTAATCTCTATAATCCTGTAAAGATTCAGTGCGGCCTCCTCTATCATCACAATACTTTTTGAAGTGTGAAACCTGCTCCAGATTCAGTATCACCTTGATTCTTCCGAGGTTCAGAATGGCAGAAGTAGTTCTACATTTCCAGGTCCTGCAGGTGTAAGGAATGGGTTCACTTTGTGAACTAAGCATTCCCTCCCACTCAGTAAGCAGGACCCAGAGAGAAAAATCCCACTGTCCTATCCTTTTTATTGCTCAGTGACAACCTGCCAAAGTGCTTCCCCGACTGCAAGAGGGAACTTAGGGAGCAGACTGCCTGTCTCATGGATGAGCAAGAATTTCCTCTAATTGAATATTTGGATGGCCAAAGCCATCATTCTGAACCCCAAAGATTTTAAAAAAGGCACTGAGACAAAAGGTGGTTAAAAAAATTTTTTAATTTAAAATTGAAATTGACTTCCCAAAGTAATTAACAATTCATGTGCCTGGTTAGCCTGGCTCTGTAATTGAGAAACACCTCACAGATATTGGGAGAAAAATTTGGTCGCATAGTGCCACTTCATACGGCTTTATGCCAACTTATGTCAATTTCCTGGGGCCAGGCAACTCTGGAGGCTTCTACCTGCGCGACCCATGCGAGTCAAGCAGGTAGCGTCCCACGGCGCTCTCTGCCCCTAAGGAATTGATATAGTCTGTGTAGTGCCACTTGAACCGAATTTCTCTCCCATTGTGTTCAGAAGTCCCTGATTCTGGACAATTGCCTAGGGATGTCAGACATCACCCCTCCCCTCCAGTTGTGAACATGGAGATAAAACAAAACTGGAAGATACATCGCACAATTATGTTTTTGCAAAGAAACCTGCTAGGACATGCTTTGGCTGAAGCCACAAGGTTAGGAGACAGGAGGATAATTAGGAGTTATTGGCCGCAAACTTTGGCCCACTTTTTCGGTGCGACAGGTGGCGTTTTAGGTACAAAATGGCATCTGTGCTGCACATGCAGACTTCTGGTTCAGGCTATGCCAGACACCATTTTGGTAAGGGCATTAGCGCAGGAATTAGGAGTGGCACCGGAAGTATGCAGAGCAGGCAGATGGTGACATCAGTCAGTGTGTATCGCTAATTTGACTGTAGTAGTGCATTTTTAACCTCAACACTCCACTTAACTTTCTCGCACAGCTGAACATGCAGGAAGGAACCCCACCAGCGCTATTTAAAGGGATCATCAACTACTTACAGGTTAGTTTCTTTTCCATTCCTACAGCTACTGCTGAGTTTGTAGAAGTGCTCTGAGCCTTCTGCTGCAACTTAAAGTTGGTGAAGTCTAGAGGGAGTGGTATGGCACACGATGAAGACCTTGGTTTGCACTTCAAGGGTTCTGCTCAGATCATTTGCCCCCAGTCATGGGTGCAGTAGTTAACATTCCCTTTGTACTGTAGCACAAGGCAGGACAAGCTGCTCGCGGAGGGAGGAGGAGGAGAGAGAGAAGTGTCAGCAGAGGGCCATTATCCACCCAGACTTTTCAGGGAGCAATTCTCTTAACTCAGTCTCAAAGAGCAATTGTGTGCAATGTCTCCATTTTACAATGGAAGTGTTCACTTGAACTCTGCCACCTATTGCAGCCAGACCTGCAGCCCCAGAGCAGAGTGAGGACAGCACTATTAGTGGCTGTAAAGGTGACTGTGACCATGAACTTCTTTGTGTTGCAATTCTTCCAGTATGGAGCAGGTGACATCTCTAATATCTCACAGTTCGCCATCCACTGCTGTATAAGGGAAGTCACTGATGCTCTGTATGCCACATGAGTGGAATACATTGCATTGTCTCTTTTCACAGAAATAACAGGTGAAGCATGCCTGTGGCTTTGCCAGGTTAGTGAGATTCCCGATGGTGCAGGGTGCCATTTCTTGCACATGCATTGCGGAGATATACCGCAACTGTAAACTCCCGGGTGTTTGACCAGCCCGATATCCTGGCAGCTGTCATGATGCATTTATTCTGCGCCAGTCTACTGTACCATCAGCATTTGAGTCACCACGTCAAACTAGAGGATGGCTACTGGGCGACTATGGCCATCCACTGACCACCTGACTCATGACTCTGGTGCACAATCCAAGACACATGGGCAGCATGCATATACAGAGAGCCATGCTGACACACAAAATGTCATCAAGCAGACCATTGGGATAGTTAAGCCTGGGCTGCTCTGGAGGAGCTCTGCAATACGTGCCAGAATATGTGTCATGTTTCAGCGTGCTATGCTGCATCCCATACAACCTCGCCATCATGAGGGCACAGCTCTTGCTGCCAGGTATTTGGCGAGTAGCTGAGGAAGAAGAGAAGGAGGAGGAGGGGGAAGGGAGGAGGCAACAGACACATTCCCATTCCTGCCAGCTGTCTGAGTTATTGTTCTTTGTCTTCAGAGTCAGATGAGCCGAAGAACAGTACAGCACAGCAACAGGCCATTGGGCACTCAAAGCCTTTGATACCTGCCTAACCTAAAACTTTCTGCACTTCCGGGGTCCGTATCCCTCTATTCCCATCCTATTCATGTATTTGTCAAGATGCCTCTTAAACATCGCTATTGTACCTGCTTCCACCACTTCCCCTGGCAGCAAGTGCCAGGCACTCATCACCCTCTGTGTAAAAGACGTGCCTCACACATCCCCTCTAAACTTTGCCCCTCGCACCTTAAACCTATGTCCCCTAGTAACTGACTCTTCCACCCTGGGAAAAAGCTTCTGACTATCCACTCTGTCCATGCCACTCATAACTTTGTAAACCTCTATCATGTCACCCCTCCACCTCCGTCGTTCCAGTGAAAACAATCCGAGTTTATCCAACCTCTCCTCATAGCTAATACCCTCCAGACCAGGCAACATCCTGGTAAACCTCTTCCGTACCCTCTCCAAAGCCTCCACACCCCTCTGGTAGTGTGACGGCTAGAATTGCACGCAATATTCCAAGTGTGGCCTAACTAAGGTTCTGTACAGCTGCAGCATGACTTGCCAATTTTTATACTCTATGCCCCGACCAATGAAGGCAAGCATGCCGTATGCCTTCTTGACTACCTTATCCACCTGCATTGCCACTTTTGGTGATCTGTGGACCTGTAAGCCCAGATCTCTCTGCCTGTCAATACTCCTAACGGTTCTGCCATTTACTGTATACTTCCCACCTGTATTAGATCTTCCAAAATGCATTACCTCACATTTGTCCAGATTAAACTCCATCTGCCATTTCTCCGCCCAAGTCTCCAGCCGATCTATATCCTGCTGTATCCTCTGACAATCCTCATCACTGTCCGCAACTCCACCAACCGTTGTGTCGTCCGCAAACTTACTAATCAAACCAGCTACATTTTCCTCCAAGTCATTTATAATTACTACAAACAGCAAAGGTCCCAGCACTGATCCCTGCGGAACACAACTAGTCACAGCCCTCCATTCAGAAAAGCACCCTTCTACTGCTACCCTCTGTCTTCTATGACCGAGTCAGTTCTGTATCCATCTTGCCAGCTCACCTCTGATCCCGTGTGACTTCAGTTTTTGTACCAGTCTGCCATGAGGGACCTTGTCAAAGGCTTTACTGAAGTCCATGTAGACAACATCCACTGCCCTTCCTTCATCAATCATCTTCGTCACTTCCTCAAAAAACTCGATCAAGTTAGTGAGACACGACCTCCCCTTCACAAAACCATGCTGCCTCTCGCTAATAAGTTCATTTGTTTCCAAATGGGAGTAAATCCTATCCCAAAGAATCCTCTCCAATAATTTCCCTACCACTGACATAAGGCTCACCGGCCTATAATTTCCTGGATTATCCTTGCTACCCTTCTTAAACAAAGGAACAACATCGGCTATTCTCCAGTCCTCTAGGACCTCACCTGTAGCCAATGAGGATACAAAGATTTCTGTCAAGGCCCCAGCAATTTCCTCCCTTGCCTCCCTCAGTATTCTAGGGTCGATCCCATCAGGCCCTGGGGACTTATCTGCCTTAATGCTTTTCAAGACGCCTAACACCTCCTCCTTTTTGATAACGACATGACACAGACTATCTACACTCCCTTCCCTTGACTCATCATCCACCAAGTCCTTCTCTTTGGTGAATACTGATGCAAAGTGGGCGGCACAGTGGCACAGTGGTTAGCACCGCAGCCTCACAGCTCCAGTGACCCGGCTTCGGTTCTGGGTACTGCCTGTGCGGAGTTTGCAAGTTCTCCCTGTGACCATCTGGGTTTCCGCCTGGTGCTCCGGTTTCCTCCCACAGCTAAAGACTTGCAAGTTGATAGGTAAATTGGCTATTGTAAATTGCCCCTAGTGTAGGTAGATGGTAGGAGAATTGTGGGGATGTGGTAGAGAATATGGGACTAATGTAGGATTAGTATAAAATGGGTGGTTGATGGTCAGCACAGACTCGGTGGGCTGAAGGGCCTGTTTCAGTGTTGTATCTCTCTATATCTAAAGCACTCAAGACAATGCACACAAACCCAATTCCCCATTCACCAACAGTCCCACACCTTACCGTCCCTCTGTTACATCACAATGTCCTCTTGACCACGATAATATGTCACCAGAAAACCATCATTCCAAATCAACTTTATCAAACAAACCACCCAACATTCCATACAAAAGTCAACTATTCACCCTTGTGCATTCCCTTAGTGCCTGTCTTCCATGTGCATTTGCCAGGCCTAGTGCTCCTACACAGTGGTACCCCAGTGGCTGCAGCATGGCCAGTGGAAGGCTGCTAACTTTCAGTGGGGAAGACTGCAGATGGCCTTGCAGGATGACCTCAAGCATCTCTGGTCTAGAAGGCCCAGCCTTGGACTGCACCATTTTGGCATGGGAGGCAGCAATCTGGGCTGGCTGGCTGATAGGCACCAGCAAGGATACTAACGGAGTGGCAGTGATGGGAACACAAATGTTATCATCCTTGAAGTGGACAGCAGCCTCGTGCTCCATGGAGCCAATACCACTCCCCTAGAGTGGTGCCTCAGCAATCCTCGTAAACTGTTAGCTGGACTGTTGTGTGACCCTGCAAACCCCTCTACACACTGTTATCTGCAGCCATGTTGGCAGCAGTCTGAGCATGCATGATAGCAAGCAGTGTTTTCATGGGAACAAGCTGATATTGCATGACGTCAGTCTGAGTTTCCAGTGTGGCACTCAGACATTTGGTGGCTTCTGCTTGTGCTGCAATGGAATCTGAAACATCAGTTATCAGACAATGCATCATGGTTGGGCCTGCAAGTGTTCTCATGGAGTTGGCCACCAATTCTACGCTGGAAAAGATAGGCTCAAGATCTGTGCAAATCCCCGTGTCAAGTTGGTGTCGGACTCCTCCATTCTCCTTGACAATAACTGCAGGCCTGCCAATACACCATGCATTTCTGTATGCATACCTATTAACCTTTTCCTGTAAGATGCCCCATCGAAGTCCTCGGCTAAGTCCTCTGCAAGAGAACCCTGTGCAACCTGCTGCCCTTTCCGCCTGCTCTGGCAGCAGACCACTCATGCCTGGTGACTTACCATGTGCAGATCCTGCCTCTATGCCCTCTAAAGTATGCGCACTGCCAGCTAGCAGCTGCGAATATAAGATTGAGTGATAATATTTCATCATCATCAGTCTCTTCTTCTTCCACTTTGTGCTCCTTCATCAAGGCCTAGCCAGTAGGCAGTTCTTGGGTATCTGAAAGGAGAAAAACACAAGGGTAGGTTGCAGTGAGGGGATGTGGGAAAAGCAAGAGATGCATGCTTACTTCCTGTGCATCTTGGGGATCAGAAGAGATTGTGGGATGAGGGGCAAGTGGGATTGAGAAGGAGGATTGGATAGGAGTATACCATCATCTTGCATCCTTTCAGCCCCGCTACTGACCTCAGTCATGGCAACTCCAAATTTGCTGAGCACTGTCTCCTCGATCAGGGTGTGGACGTGCAGCCATGACTATTCCACGCAGATTAGCTGCTGCTGCCTACGGTTGTGTGCCACCTTGTCCTGCAAAAGACAGGAAAGTGTGTCATTGAATGTGGTACAATGTGTTTGGGCGATGTGGCTCTCATAGTTGAATAGCTGGCAGTCTGTGAAAAGTGTGAGATGTGGGTGTTCGGCTTGCAGCAATTCTAAGTGTATGAGGCTGAGGTGAAGCTGTGAATGTTAGATATGAGTTGTGATTGAGAGAGCATGTTGGTAGGTGAGTGATAAGGGTGTGGTGCATTGAGTAGTGTGTAATGCTAGTGGTGCAGCTGGTGGAATATGGCATTTGAAGATGCATTCACTAACCTTGACCACTTGTGTGAGGTCATTGAACTTCTTTTGGCACTGCATCCAGGTCCTTGAGCCCACACTGCTGGCATTGTCCTGCACAGCTACCTGCTCCCATTTCATTCTCAGAGTCTGTCTGCAGGGCCTCCCGGCCACCTGCGAACAGAGGACCTCTCTCCTCCTGTCAACTTCCTGCACCATAGCCTCCAGTGCTGTGTTGGAGAAACTTAGAGCCTGCTCTCTGCCATTTTGTGTCATTTCTGTGTCTTTCCCAGGTCAAACTAGTTTCCAGAATGAATTCCAGAATCTGCTCCAGCCAAAATGCACCTCCCCTTTAAAAGGTTCAGGCTGGCTTTAAATTATACAGACTAGCTTGAACTCATGTTAGCCTCTCACTAATTTTCACTCCCTGCTCTGGCATGTAGCTACTCAGCAGGACTCTTAGCACTGGCTGCACGCTGCAATCATTTAAATGAGCAGGCAAAACAAAGTTTGCCTGCTGCCTGCACTGGAAGCAACAGGCACAGGTTAATAGTGCATCACGATTCCTGTGCCCATTTTTGAGCCTCATCCAATTTTTCTCCCATTTTGCAAATGACCCAGTATTGGGCAAAGTGTAGCATGTTCATTATTTTGTATTAATATGTAAACACAAGCTGCATTGGCGAAATTAAGTGAGCCTGTCTTATCTGTTGCCCTGTCTCTTGATTTTCTGTCTGAGAAATAAAACAGCTTAATGTTTCACGTTTGCCTCATTTCTCTAAAGTGTAAGATTGGAAACGCATGTAAGAAAGATACATTATTCAATTTGTACATCAAGGAGAATGCATTTTTACCTCTACGAGGTTACACTATCATATAAGTAGATATCAGGTAGTGTAAGTTACTATGGAATGTAGGGTGACATAGGATCCACTCACAGAAGTAAATGACATTGTTGAATCCAAGAAGATATTTACAGCAGACCTGAATTTGTAACACTCACCCTCCATAAATTCCAATATTTTCAGAGCTCAGCCATCCAAATCCTCACCTTACAAAGTCCACCTAGCCCATCACTCCTGACTTCCCTGATCTTTACTAGATTCCCGCTAATGCGATGAATGTAAAATCCCCATTCTCATTGGCGTATCCTCCATAGCTTTACCCCAATAACCTCTACTTCTTCCAGCTTTAGGGCTTCTCCCCTCTCTGCTTCACCATCAATGGTAGAGCCTTCAGCTGTCTTGGCTTTATTCTCTGGAACATATGCCCCAAATGCCATTCCATTTTTACTTCACTCCCAACCTTTCAAAGCCTCCTTAAAACTTAATTCAAAATTTCACTCTCGTAAGTCCCCGATAAAGGCTTTCTTGCTTTGCAAAGCACCTTGAAACATTTTTCTCCATTAAAATGCTTCATAAATGCAAGTTGTTGCTGTACATTAATTTTATGCACCCTGATAGTTAGCAACTATTCATCTGAAGAAAATGTCAACATCAATAAACCAAGAGGCACCATGAATCAATGTGATACAATGTGGGAAAGAAAGAACAAATTCTTCCATTATTTAAAGAAAATTGGGTCAGAAACAATAACATTTTCAGTTTTAGCTGTAATAGGATATGGAGGTGGGTGGCGGCGGGGTCAGGGTGCAGGGAGAGGTTGGTGCAGTGGGGGGAAGAATTTAAACAAATTTTGCACTCCCACTGTGGAGTGCCTATCAGATATTTGAGCATAGTCCCTCATGCTTTTCATCCATTTGGCATCCAAATTCTTAGCATGTGAAGCACTGCCTAGGGAGTGCAGAAGGAGGCAAGTTACCCATCATACAACATACTATTAAGGGATGGGGATGAAGAATTCATTTTGCTCTAATGACAGAATATTGACTGAGAAGTCACTTCAGGAATGCAAATAATTGTGATTGCACTGGAGAGGGTGCAGAGGAGATTCACCAGGATGTTGCCTGGGCTGGAGCATTTCAGTTATGAAGACAGACTGGATAGGCTGGGGTTGTTTTCCTTGGAGTGGAGAAGGCTGGGGGGGACCTGATTGAGGTATACAAAATTATGAGGGACATTGATAGGATAGATAGGAAGAAACTTTTTCCCTTAGCGGAGAGATCAATAACTAGGGGGCATAGATTTAAGATAAGGGGCAGAAGGTTTAGAGAGGAGTTGAGGAGAAATGTTTTCACCCAGAGGGTGGTTGGAATCTGGAACACACTGCCTGAAGAGGTGGTAGAGGCAGGAACACTCACGACATTCAAGAAGTATTTAGATGAACCCTTGAAACGCCATAACATACAAGGCTACGGGCCAAGTGCAGGGAAATGGGATTAGTTAGGACGGGTGCTTGATGGTTGGCGCAGGCACATTGAGCCGAAGGGCCTGTTTCTGTGCTGTAAAACTCTATGACTCTATGACTCTAATTGTACTTAAATGTTCTTTTTTTAAAAATTCTTACAGCTGTCAATTTCTTCTGTTGAGCTTTCTGGGTCATTTGCATGGATATTACTCTCATTCAAGATGATTTTAACATGAGTGCTTCAGGAAGCCTTTTTTATTAATCAGGAAAAAGGTGCATTTGCTCCCTATTGTGTGCCTATTATTAGTCAAAAGGGGTGTGTGTAGCAATGTTGTAAATATTATAAATAGTATATTCATAACAATGGTTTGTCCATTTCAAATGACGTACTATAATTAACAGATGAAAGATTTGTATGGTCTCTGTGCACACCACAACTGGACTTGGACTGGATTTTCACTTGAATAAAAATATAAAATACCTTCTTTTGTGCTGTTTTCAATGAAACTTAGTTTTGAATGGCTATTTTTTTCTTTGAAGAATTGCCAGTTCATATCCAGATTAATAGGTTTGTTGGCAGAACATAGTGAAATATATTTCACCTCATGTAATCCTTGAAAAAAATGTAGCATCAACAGACATAAATAATCACTTAGTTACGAGCAGATATCATTACTGTTCCCACATTAATATCCCTGGGTTCAACTGAAGTTCAGTGGACAAAATCGTATGCATCAGCAGGCCTAATGGCTGGTGACATTACACAGGTGAAAGATTAGAAATTTTTATTTTTTCATTTGGTTTTCTTTGTTCCCTTTCTGAAGCCATTGACACAGGCTTGGGTATTTTTCACTGGCATTGATTTTTTTGTTTGTTTACGGAATGTGGACAATGTTGGCAAGGTCATAAGCTGGGAAGGCTTCAATTATTGTGCAGCCATCGTTGCCCTGAGGAAATAGTGGGCCTTCTCCTTCAACCAATGCAATCGATGCAGTGATTGTGCGCCTGACATGATAATATTACTTGTTCCTTTGATATGTGAACTATTGTAAGACTCACAGGACTCCAAGTAATACCAAAAGAAAACATGGATTTTTACTTTAACTTAACTAGAACATATATATATATATATTGTTAAAGCCACCTGCATGTTTCCTAGTTCAACTCCCCAACTGATCGCAGCAAGTGTATTTTACAGATCCCCCGATGTTAAGGGTTGCGGCGGGGGTGAGGGGGTTGGAAAATACCTCTGGCAGAGGCGCGCCATGGGCATCGATGCCGGGACGGCCTGGCCCGATATTGCCGGAAGCGGCGAGGCCTCGTGGCAGCACCCCTCGCAGCTCAGCAACCGGAGCGCCATTAACATATGCAAATAAATTTAAATTAATGAATTAATGACACTTACGCTCCCCCCATCCATCCCAGAGCGATATTGGTGCCAGTGGCCGACACCCCCGCACCTTCTGATCCCCGTCTGAGGATCCGAGGCGGAACACTGATGGGGAGGGGGAAGCAGGTAAGGTTTTCAGTGCGAGGGTGGGAGGAGCGGCATCAAAAACATTTCATTGGTGTAGGGGAGGATGAGAAGGGGTAAAGTTTAAAGTTGATGAACTTTGGGGGGGGATGGTCAGAAGCACAAGGTAGGTGTTTTGTGGGGGTCAAGTAATGCATTTTATGGTTATTGAGGGGTGGGAGAGGGACAATTCAAATGCATTTGAGTTTTTGCTTTAAACTTACCTTTAACTATTTAAATTGAAAGTTAGGAATCAAAGCCCTTTAAAAATGGCATCAGCGCCTGCACAAAGACAGCTGATGCAATTGCCGGGAACCTTCCGCCTGCCCCCTCCACTTCATCGGCGGGGCAGTCCACCTTGGCCATTTAAATGAGCCGCCGCTCCACAACATGTGGCCCGCACGGACGGAACGACATTGTTCACGTCCGCCACCGAAGTATAAATTTCGGCCCTGTATTAGCGTGCAGCCGCTTGGTACTTTATATCTCAAATGAACAGACAGCGACAGGATTTCTTATAGGTTTAAAAAGACAAAGTCATTTGTTTATTGATCAATACGCCTTATCCCGAAATTTTCGCAACCACATCCACTCACGCATTCACTCGCACGCACATACACAAGAAGAAACAGATAGAAAAGGGAAAGAAAAAGGTGGTTTTTAGTGGGGGAAAGGTTACGGTAAACCTATTGAATTCTCTTGAGAATCAAGTCCTAGATGGTGCAGGACTGAGATGATTGAAGATTTCTCTCTTGATTGAAGGTGCTGTTGAAGATAATGGGTTCCTTCTAGCTCTCACTGCTGTATACTTTAGATGTGGAATTTTTTTCAGTAGGGCACTGTGCTTCCTGGCTCGGCTGGAACTCAAGCGGTTACAAGTAGCTTCATCTTCTGGGTCAGTCTCTGTCTCTCTGGCTGTTTGGTTAAAGGTAAAACTGTGTCACCTTTCACCTCCTGGTAGGAGACATTTTCCTCTTTTCCGCATGATGATTGCACAGTGGCCTAAGTTGTAGCTACTTCACACCTCCTTTGTTTCAGAAGACATTCAATTTTGGAATGTTTTTAGGATAGGTGTAACATGGGTTTCATTAACACCTTTCGGCTTTTAAGATTTGTCCTTCGTCTTTGTCAGACTGTTTGAATACACAAAAGGCCATTCCCCTTTTCATTGGTGACCATTTTGGACCATTGTTCACTTTTTACAATAAAGGTTAGTTTTTTAAAGACAACGTCCATTTTTCATAACTTTTCATAGTTAGTCCATGATTGTTGTATCATCAGACTTCCGGTGTGCATGATACCACCCCCAAAAGGGGAAAAATGAAATCATTTTATGTTTTTTTGGGGGGGGTTTAGAAAGAGGGAAAAAAGAAACATTAGGACAGTTTAGGGACACACCACTTTAGGCATTCATTTTATTCACTCCTCAGGCTTCCAGCCCACATTTATTTTTCATCATTCTTCCTTTGGGTAAGATACCATTTGGTTCCATGTTGTCAAATAGGGTTGTAGTTTCTCTCGCACTGTTTGTACTACTTTAAGAATGTTAATCTCCAGGACCATATGATTATGAGTGAAGCTTGTAGTATGCAAATTTCTCTTACTGCTTGTTGTGAGGTTCCCTGTTTGAACAAGCTTTAACCCCTTGACTAGCACTTGCATAATGCATGGTGTTAACCCTTCAGCTTCTGGCACATTGATAGTTCTTATTTCTAGGGTGATGGTGGGTAATACATTGTTTTTAGCCCCTGCAAAGCATCTGGAATTTCTTCCTGCCCCTTGTTCTTGCTAGGTTTTGACTCTATGTTGTTGGGTTTGATTAGTTTTGGAATTGGAACCTGATTGTGTGATTCCTCACTGGGTAGATCCATGTTGACCTCACTTTTAGTTTTCTTGTAATTTTCACAAGTGTGGTTCACTTTAGGTTATGTTACCTTCCCTTTTCCTTTTACTTCAGAGATAGGTGTTTCCCTAATCTGCCCCATGTCCTCTGGGACACTGCTGTACTCCCCTGTGGCACTTTGACTAGCTGAGGCATCTCCCTCACTCTTGACTTTCCTGTTTGGGAACTTTCCTCATCCCTATTTAAATCTTTTAAAAAGGTTTCAGCTAACCATATCTCAGTTGCCTTTCTTTTAGCTTCTGCAGATTTTATCTTAGCCTTTTAAAATCTTTTTGTGCTCTATCATGGCCCTTCTAAATTCTTCTGGCTCTATCACCCCTATGCAATTTTTGAGACTTCCTCAGCCCACTGTAGTTGTACAAAGCTTTGTTTTCTCCCCTCAGTTTCTCCAGTCTCTGTGGACAGCTCTGGACCCTCTGGGTACAATACTATGCTTCCTGCCAAGTCATTTCCCAGTAATAGGTTTACCCCCTCCATGGGTAAGCTCGGAATAATTCGGACTGTCACACTGCCAGTGACCAACTTACTCTGCAGGCAAATTTTAACTAAGGGAAATGTCAAGCATTTTCCAGTAAGCCCTTTTACTAATACCATGGTATTTGTTCTGCTTTCCGGTGGCATTTCTGTCAGCTCGGCTGCTAGTGGGGTTTGAAACTGCTGGCATCCCTGAGGATGATTATCTCCTTGTCTGGGTACTGGGACACAAAAGGAGTCTTTTTTCCTTTGTGCAAAAATTTCTGATGTGTGTTCTGCTATTGCGTTATCTGAGAACGCAGGCTTATCACTTTCAAAGCCATAGACACAGGCTTGACTGCAACACCTCCTGCTAGTTTTTTTGGCATACCAACAATTGGCCTGGACATGTCCAGATTTGCTACACTGGAAACATGTTGGGCGGATCCCTACTGATTTATCCCCTTGGTTCCTTCTTTTAAAAGTTGGAGACTGGTCGAGTTTTCCTTCCCTGTTCTCCTTTTCTCTTGAGCCTATTTCTGCTTCCTCCGCATCCCTGCTATCCCTCCCTAGCTTGTACAAGCTATTAGACCCAAATTTATTCAAAGTTAGGGATTTGTGTATTAACTCATGGTCATCGGTCATTTTAGCTGCTTCCCTTACTCTTGTGACTCTTTGTTCTTTGATGTGGCTTCTTATACTTCATATATATATATATATATATATATATTTATATATATCTTAAACTCTTCTCTCAAATTTTCATATGAGGGTTCTAGCTTGAGAGATCATATCCAGCAATCAAAAGACATATGCTTGATTCTTCTGAATTCCATGTAAGTCTGTGTGGGTCTTTTCCAGGTGTGTAGGAATCTCTGCCGGTATGCTTCCGGTACTAGCTCATATGCATATAAAATTGCAGTTTTAGTTTGTTCATAATCAGAGGAACTTTCTTCTGACGACTTCGCAAACCCTGCCCACAAACTCAGCTTGTAAGAGGAGGGTCCAAAATACTTTTGGCCCTTTTAGCTTGGTACTATTTTCTCAAATGAGATAAAATATGACTCAGCCTCCTCCTCATTAAATTTTGGCACTAGTCTTGAGTGTTTCAACACATCAAACTTTTGCTCCGCATTGGGGATAAGGTTTGAGTGACTAGGTGACCAGTAGCATTTTCTGTTTGGGTTTTCAATCTCTGTAACTCAAACCTTTTTGCTGCTTCCTCTCCTTGCATCTCCCTTTCCTCTTTTTCCTTTTGAAATTGCACCTCTTCCCTTTTTTAACTGCATTTCCCTTTCCTCTTTTTCCTTTTGAAACTCCCTTTCCTCTTTCCTTTTGAAGCGAAAACTCTCTCCCTATCTTTTTCATCTGTAACTGGATTCTAGCCAGAATTATTTTTTCAGGGAGTGCTGCTGGATGCGTGATGGGGGAGTGGTGCATTGAGTAGTGTGAGAGGTGGGTGTTGTGGTGGGCTGGGCTGGCAACATGTCGGTACACGGACACCAGTGTCCATGGTAAAAGATGTTGAGGTCCATCACTGGTAATTTCAGGGATTAGAAATTTCCCATTGGCATCTTCTTTCTGAGCAGAGTGGCTTTCAAAAAATTACTTTGTCAGTTTCACAGCTGACAGCTGATCGCACTGGCATTTACCCGAAAATGTGGAAAATTGCCCAGGTATGTCCTGTCCACAAAAAGTTGGACAAGTCCAACCCAATCAATTACCGCCCCATCAGTCTACTCTCAATCATCAGCAAAGTGATGGAAGGGGTTGTTGACATCAACACTTACCAGTTTCACACCATTTTAAAAAATATTCTGCTTTTGTATTTTTACAGCCAAAGTAAACAACCTTACACTTGCCTACATTATACTCAATTTGCCATCTTGTTGCCCACTCACTTAACCATCTATATCTCTTTGCAGCCTCTCTGTGCCCTCTCCGCAGTTTACCTTTCCAGAGAGTGGGGAGAGAGAGAGGGAGACGGGTAGAGAAACTGAACTGGACCAGCCACATAAATACTGTGATTACAAGAGCAGGTCAGAGACTAGGAATTCTGGGTGAGTAACTCACCTCCTGACTCCCCAAAGCCTGTCCAAGGTACAAGTCAGGAATTGACGGAATACTCTCCACTTGCCTGAATGGGTGCAGCTCCAACAACACTCAAGAAACTCAACACCATCCAGGACAAAACAGCCCGCTTGATTGCCCACCCCCATCTACCACCTTCAACATTCACTCCCTTCACCATCGATGCACAGTGACAGCAATGTGTACCATCTGCAAGATGTACTGCAGCAACTCGCCAAAGCTCCTTCGACAGCACCTTCCAAACCCGTGACCTCTAGAAGGACAAGGGCAGCAGATGCATGGAACACCACCACCTGCAAGTTCCCCTCCAAGACACACACCATCCTGACTTTGAACTACATCGCCGTTCCTTCACTATCGCTGGGTCAAAATCCTGGAACTCCCTTCCTAATAGCACTGTTGATGCATATTCACCCCAAGGACTGCAGTGGTTCAAGAAGGCAGCACACAACCATCCTTTCAAGGGCAATTGGGGATGGGCAATAAATATTGGCCGAGCCAGTGACACCCACATCCTATGAATGAATAAAAATGGTGCTTGGAGCAGGAACGGCAATTTCGAACTTCGAACAGTTTCGGGGTTTTCCAGCGGGTTCTGAATTTTTTTTAAAAAGCCTACCAGAAAACCCCGAAGTTGTCCAGAGTTTGGAAACTGTTGTTCCCACTCTCAGCAACAGTCGGGGGGGGGGGGGGGGGGGGCGTGGAGGGGGACAGAGAGGGGAAGAGGGGGAGCAAGAGGGAGAGAGTGGGGAGAGAGAGAGAGGTAGAGAGAGAGAGACGGGTAGAGAGAGGGGAGAGAAGGTGTGAGAGAGGGGGAAGGGAGAGAGAGAGAGAGAGAATAAGAGGCAGGGAGAGGGGGAGGGGGAGTGAGGGGAGAGAGAGAGGGTAGGAGAGAGGGGGAGAGAGGCAGAGAGAGAGGGAGAGAGGGGGAGGAAGAAAGGGGGAGAAAGGGGTAGAGATAGAGGGGGAGAGAGAGGAGGGGGGAGAGACAGAGAGGGAGAGAGATGGGGACAGAGAGAGGTGGACAAGAAAGGGGGCAACAGAGAGCACCTGGGGACAGAAAGAGCAGGGGGACGGAGAGAGCGGGAACAAAAAAGAGGGGGGAACGACACAGAGAGGGGGAACAATACAGAGAGGGGGGAAATAACACAGAGAGGGGGGAAATGACACAAAGAGGGGTGGGAATGACACAGAGAGGGGAGGGAATGACACAGACTTGGGAGGGAGCAATACAGAGAGCGATGAAAACAGAAAGGGGGGAATACTGAGAGCGAGGTGGAGAGAGAGAGACAGAAAGAGAGAGAGTAACAGAGAGAGAGAGAGAGATGAGGGAGAGCGTGCAATCAAGATCACTCCTGACGGATGGATATCTATCCAGAATACATTGCATCGCTACAAGGAGTGTGCAGACAAACATTGACTATTGTGCAAGCAAAAAAGAATGCTAGGTATTTCACTAAATCAGTGTCCATCATGGTGATGAGAAAGTATTTCAATAAATTAGTCTTAAGATTTAAAGCTTCTTCACAAAAATGCACTTTTGTTGTTGCTTTGATTAATAGTAAGATACATTTTAATTCCTTTTTCTTTCCGAAATTGTCTCAGCAGCCCCCTATGTAAGACAAAAATTGTAATGTGGGTCCTACATGAAAAGATTGGACACACCCCTCTCTCTGTCCCCGTCTCTCTGCCCCTCTCTTTCTCTCTCTGTCTCCCTCTCTCTGTGTCTCTCTCCCCAACTCCCTGGCAGATAGGTTATCTTAAAGCACAAATTTAAAGGCTTGTGTTATGTAAACTCATTTTAAAATGGCAAAAATCACTTAGGGAATGTCTCAATTTCTTTGTTCTGGCACGCATTACTTTCACTTGGGACACAAGCTCAGTGACATGTTGAAAGATGCTGGACTTTTACTTCTATATAAATGTTGCAATTCCACTGTTATCCATTGGGAATCACATTGTTCCAGAACTTGTATTGAGGGGAAAATGGTCAAGAAAATCCAAGGACTCTCCAAAAGTAAGAACTCTATGTTCCTCGTGAATTCAAGAGTACGGTGTAATGGGGCTGAGTGATATTGGCAAAAACAGGATATGCTGCTGACCCGTATACAATAGTTAGTAAATACAATGCAATGGATAGTTTTAATAAACCTTAATCTATGATGAACAGTCTCTGATTCCTTTACAAAATCCATGCTGCATTTGCAGTTTAAAAAACGTTCGGGAAGACATGATAAAAATTTATTATGTTTCAATGACCATGTTAGGAACAGTGATTAACTGATTTTTCTTTGCTGCAAATTGGATTAGAGGACAGGTTTTACAAGTGTTACGACCAAGACGGGAAGAGTGCACCATTTATTCTCGTACCACCTCTCCATAGGTCACAACATATATTTAAATTTTTCCACTTACCGTTACCATCAATCATATACTCTATTTTTTCCAGAATAAAACACACCAACCAGGTTTCTTTAATAAACAACAAAATTATCAGTTTATAAGAAACAAGTCTTAACCAGTAATAAAGTGAAGCATAAACACACAGCTTGAAATATTAAAGCTCCCTTTTTACCTTACCACACACATACACAATACACACAAACACACATGCACTGGTTAACCAGAAAAATAAAGGGACTTGAATTTTAGAGCTCTGTTACAAAATAAAATAGACACAAAAAACTTGAGTTAAATACTTGCTAATTCTTGAAGAGAAGATATGGATAGATGTCCTTTGTTTAGGTTTGGCATCCCAAATGTGTATAGACAGCTGTCACTGGGATCTCCCTAGAACAGTTCTTTTTAGGCGATGTTGAAGATCAGTTTGGGTAGGCTTTCCAGGAAATGCAGCAACAGAGGTTTCAGGTAGAGGTCTTACAGGAGGAATGCAGCCACAGTTTCCGTCTGCTTCTTATGCTTGCTTTTCAGCTCCTCGAGAGATGGAAAACTTGCAGGTTTTTTCCAAGCTACTGGCAAGTTTTTTTCAACTGTCTTTTCAGACCATTGTCTATATCCCAACTCACTGTCCAAAGTGAAACCAGAAACAATGTCAGGAGTCAAGCCTCCTGAGCCTTATAAATATTGACCTGTCACTTCTCTGTAAACATCTTACCCAAGTCAAAAACAACCTCTGCTGGGTAATTATTTGAAAACAGGTGCCTTCCACTAACTGTTTGTTATCAAAACCAGACTCCTCAGTGACCCTGGTAAAACCCCATCCATGGAGTCTTTTCAGTTTTCCCAAAATAAAGCAATGTCCAGCTCTAAAATACATGAGCCCTCAAAAAATACTTTAAAATATAGAAGCACTCATAACAAGCTCCACCCTTGGAGGAATAAAACACCATTTTTAAATGTGTTTCCTTACAAAGAGTGGAAAATATAGAAAATGAAATAATTTTTAAAACACGTATGCGCACTCATATTCATTCACTCTTTACCTGTAGCTAAGACAGTTCTGTTTTGTACCAGCTTTGCATTCAGATAATTTAAATGAAACTTAGAGTCTAGATAAGGCATCTGCATTACATTAGTTTAAGTCATAAGGTTGCAATAGTCAACTCTAATGGCATAGTCTGACATTCTGGTTTTTAACATTTTTGATAAAGTTTATTACCAAAAAAGCAAACTGTGATTTTCTAAATAAAGCTTGCAGCTGTTTCAAGTGGTCCTTCCAAGTGTCATTGTACACCAGCACACTAAACAGTTAGGAACACTGGCTGCCACTTGGTTCATTTGTCTCTGAAACATTGCTGGGGGCATTATTTAGTCCGAATGGCATCACACAACATTGGAAAAGACCATCTGGTGTGACAAAGTCCAATATTTCTTTAGCTCGGGGTGTTGAAGGAACTTGCCAGTATCTCTTTAACAAATCTATTTTTGTAAGAAACGTGGCACTGCCCACTTTATCAGTACAGTCTTCCAAGCGAGGAATTGGGTAGGAGTCTGCCTTTGTTACTGCATTAACCTGTACAGAGTCGAGTATGAACCATCAGGTTTAGGCACTCATACTGCTGGGGATCTCTAGCTGCTTTGACTGGCGTAAATTAGATGGTTTTGCAGCATGTATTGGATTTCTGCTTTTACCTTGGCCTGTTTCTCTGGACTTGAGTGATGTCTTAAAGGAAAGGATTCCCATACATCCACATCATGGGCTGAATTTTACACAGACCCCTTGACATTGGGGGTCGTGGTGTGGGGGTCAGAAAATGCCTCCAGCAGAGGCCTGCCATGGGTCTTGACGCCAGGGAGGCCCAGCCCGATATTGCCAGCGGTGGCGAGGGCTTGTGGTGGCCCCCGCGTCGCTTGGCGATGGGAGCTCTATTTAAATATTTCGATTTATTTAAATAAAGGAATTGATTACCTTTCCGCTCCAGCCATCCATCCTGGAGCGATATTGGTGCCAGCGGCCAGTATTCCCATGCCTTCAGATCCCTGTCCGGGGATCTGAGGTGGAACACTGGCAGGGAGCAAGTAGCTTTTTCAGTGTGGGAGGGGGAGAGCATCATCAAAGTAATTTCATTGTTGTGGTGGTGATGGGAAGGGGTAAAGTTTAAAGGTGCTGAACTTTGTGGGGGGAAAGCTTGGGAGCACAGGGTGAGTGTTTTGGGAGGGAAAGGGCAGGTAATTAATTCTATGCTTATGGGGAGGTGGGAGAGGGTCAGCAAAAATAATTTTTTTTTTAAATCAGTACTTCTTCAAAAATTGAAATTGAAATGTTGGGCTCATGGCCCTATAAAAATGGCGTCAGTGCTGTGCAAATACGGCTGACCCCATTGCCAGGATGGACCGCCCACCCCCTCCAGGTTATCGGGGCGGGGGGAGGCGGGGGTGGTGGAGGCACTCCGCCCTGGCCATTTAAATGACCCGCTGCGTTTAATATCGCAGCCGCTCCGCAACGTGCGGCCCACGCGGACGGACCACCATCGTTTATGTCCGCCGCCGATTATGGCAGCGGAAGTATAAATTTTGGCCACATGTGTGGCTGAAGTTGTACATCCTGGCATATCTTTGCAGACTCTTTTAAATGCCGTGAGTAGCCTTGTTAGGTCTTCTCTTTGTTCTGCATCTAAATACAAAAGCTCAGGGCTGAAACTTATGGTCCCGCCACCGAAATCGGTGCCGGTCGAAAACAATGGCAGCTCACACATCGCAGAGCTGCGGCGATATAAAGTGCGGTGGCTCATTTAAATAGCCGGGGGGAACCGCCCACCCCGATGATATGGAGTGGGGTGGGCTGTCCGTCCCCAGCAATGGTGTTGGCTGCCTTTTTTAAAGGGCTTCGAGCCCAACATTTCAATTTGAATATTTAAAGACACATTGAAGGAAAAACAGTTAAAACATTTATTTTGCCGCTCTCCCAAACCCCCTATAACCATACAACTAATTACTTGCCCTCTCGCCTCACCAAAACACTTACCTTGTCCACCTGACCATCCCCCCCAGTACATAAACTTTACACTATAACCCTTCCCATCATCTCCTACACCAATGATATTAGTTTGACCCCATTTCCCCCTACTCCTGCACTGAGAAACTTACCTGCTCGCCCTCACCACCAGTGTGATGCCTCGGTTCCCGGGATGGGGATCCGAAGGCGCGGGAGTGCTGGCCGAAGGCGCAGGGGTGCTGGCCACTGGCACGAATATCACACTGGGACAGACAGCGGGAACTTAAAGATAATTAATTCATTAATTTAAATTTATTTCAATATGTTAATGACGGTCCCGTCGCCTGGCAGCGGAGTGGGGGGGGTGCCCATCATGAGGCCTTGCCGCCGTTGGCAATATTGGGCCGGGCCTTCACAACATTGTGCTACGTGATGGTCCTCTCCAACAGTCATTTTCCGACCCCCACCCCCGTCATGACACCTGACTTCGGGGGAGGGGGGGGTTGTTGGTGGTCAGTAAAATTCAGCCTCGAGTGTCCAATCTCCCTAGCAATTCAGCATTAGCTAACCGGATAATTGGAGGTTCAATTTGAGAATTGTCTAGGTCTCCTTCTGCCTCATCCTCACTATCCCTTTCATTCTTCACTATCCCTACTACTTGACATACCTGTGCTTGCTTATTCTCCTCCCGGCGATAATATTGTTTCAACAGCCGATGCTTTTTCCAGCGATCTGGGGTGTCAATCAAATAATTTACTTTACCAATTCTCTTGACCATTTTTTATGGACCACTGAACTGTGCTTTCAATGGTTCACCATGGTTGAAATGTTCGGGTCTTGGCATGCTTGTCTGCTTATTTTTTTAATGGTGATTTGGGAAGCTTTAAGGTGTTCCTGAGCCACTTGCAAACTCTCATGAGCTGTTCCCGGAACACAGATACATTAGCTAGCACAGAAGATTCGTCCATCTGTTCGAAAAACCTTTCTTTAATTAGTTTTAGAGGACCTCTTATCTCATGTCCATAAACTAATTCAAAAGGACTATAACCAGTAGACTCATTAGGTGAATCCCTAGTGAAAAAAAAAGAAATTTCAGCCCTTTATCCCAGTCATGGGGATGTTCATGACAGTATGCCCTGATCATTATTTTGAAGGTCTGATGGTACCTTTCTAAAACCCTTTTTGTCTGTGGGTAGAATGCTGAGAACTTTAACTGTGTTGTACCCAAATTACCCATAACTTTCTGAAAAATTTGAGACATAAAATTGGAACCTTAATCCAACTGAATCTCAATCGGTAATCCATATCTAGTGAAGAACTGGGTTAGCTTCTCTATCACTACCCGAGCAGAAATTGTTCTCAAGGGAATGGCCTCTGGGAACTGAGTAGCCTTATCCAAAACAGTGAGTATATATTGGTTTCCCGCTTTTGTTTTCGGTAAGGGTCCTACACAGTGTACCAACACCTTACTAAATGGTTCCCCAATAACTGGTATGGCAATTAGAGTTGCCAGTTTTATGGCAGGTTGCAGTTTTCCCACAGTCTGGCATGGATGGCATGTTTTACAAAACTGCACCTCGTCCTTGGAAAGACCTGGCCAGTAAAAGTGTCGACTTATACATGAACACGTCTTCCAGATCCCCACATGTTCTGCCATCGGAATTTCATGGGCTATCCTTAATAGTTCCCGGCAATACTTTGGCGGTACCACTATCTGATGAACTACCATCCATTCTTCGTCTGTGAGGTAGTCTCCACTTCCTCATCAGAATCCCATCTTTAATATAGTAGCCTTCCAGAACTCCTTTTGCCTCAGCTTCAGTTAGAGCTGCTTGTGCCAATTTATTTAACTCTGGATTGGCTTGCTGAGCCTTGATCAGAGAAGACTTATTAAACATTTCCTTCAGATTATCCAAATCCCCAAAGAAAGTTTCAGATATTCAATTATCTGTCTGTGGTGCCAATTTTACCTCTGACAGTGGAACTTGTTTAGCCATTGCTCGGGTCACGACACATGAAGGAAAACTTCCTGGAATCTTCACCTGCAACTGTTCTGTCTCTAACTTCACTTGGTTTTTCCATGACTACTGGAGAAGCTACTACTTTCACTCTGGCCAAATCATTCCCCAGGAGTAGATCAACTCCGTCTAATGGCAAACTATGGACAACTCCTACAGTTACTTCTCCAGACATTAGGACACATTCTAGGTACACCCGATACAAAGGAAAGGTTATATACTGTCCGTCAATACCATTCACTAAAACCCTGTGCGCTGTTAGAATTAGAATTAGAATTAGAACATTACAGCGCAGTACAGGCCCTTCGGCCCTCGATGTTGCACCGACCTGTGAAACCATCTGACCTACACTATTCCATTTTCATCCATATGTCTATCCAATGACCACTTAAATGCCCTTAAAATTGGCGAGTCTACTACTGTTGCAGGCAGGGCGTTCCACGCCCCTACTACTCTCTGAGTAAAGAAACTACCTCTAACATCTGTCCTATATCTATCACCCCTCAACTTAAAGCTATGTCCCCTCGTGTTTGGCATCACCATCTGAGGAAAAAGACTCTCACTATCCACCCTATCTAACCCTCTGATTATCTTATATGTCTCTATTAAGTCACCTCTCCTCCTCCTTCTCTCCAACGAAAACAACCTCAAGTCCCTCAGCCTTTCCTCGTAAGACCTTCCCTCCATACCAGGCAACATCCTAGTAAATCTCCTCTGCACCCTTTCCAAAGCTTCCACATCCTTCCTATAATGCAGTGTCCAGAACTACACGCAATACTCCAGGTGCGGCCTCACCAGAGTTTTGTACAGCTGCAGCATGACCTCGTGGCTCCGAAACTCGATCCCCCTACTAATAAAAGCTAACACACCATATGCCTGCTTAACAGCCCTATTAACCTGGGTAGCAACTTTCAGGGATTTATGTACCTGGACACCAAGATCTCTCTGCTCATCTCCACTACCAAGAATCTTCCCATTAGCCCAGTACTCTGCATTCCTGTTACTCCTTCCAAAGTGAATCACCTCACACTTTTCCGCATTAAACTCCATTTGCCATCTCTCAGCCCAGCTCTGCAGCCTATCTATGTCCCTCTGTACCCTACAACATCCTTCGGCACTATCCACAACTCCACCGACCTTTGTGTCATCCGCAAATTTACTAACCCACCCTTCTACACCCTCTTCCAGGTCATTTATAAAAATGACAAACAGCAGTGGCCCCAAAACAGATCCTTCTGGTACACCACTAGTAACTAAACTCCAGGATGAACATTTGCCATCAACCACCACCCTCTGTCTTCTTTCAGCTAGCCAATTTCTGATCCAAAGCTCTAAATCACCTTCAACCCCATACTTCTGTATTTTCTGCAATAGCCTACCGTGGGGAACCTTATCAAACGCCTTACTGAAATCCATATACACCACATCCACTGCTTTACCCTCATCCACCTGTTTGGTCACCTTCTCGAAAAACTCAATAAGGTTTGTGAGGCACGACCTACCCTTCACAAAACCGTGCTGACTATCGCTAATGAACTTATTCTTTCCAAGATGATTATAAGTCCTGTCTCTTATAACCTTTTCCAACATTTTACCCACAACCAAAGTAAGGCTCACAGGTCTATAATTACCAGGGCTGTCTCTACTCCCCTTCTTGAACAAGGGGACAACATTTGCTATCCTCCAGTCTTCCAGCACTATTCCTGTCGACAATGACGACATAAAGATCAAGGACAAAGGCTCTGCAATCTCCTCCCTGACTTCCCAGAGAATCCTAGGATAAATCCCATCTGGCGCAGGGGACTTATCTATTTTCACACTTTCCAAAATTGCTAACACCTCCTCCTTGTGAACCTCAATCCCATCTAGCCTAGTAGTCTGAATCTCAGTATTCTCCTCGACAACATTTTCTTTCTCTACTGTAAATACTGTCGAAAAATATTCATTTAACGCTTCCCCTATCTCCTCTGATTCCACACACAACTTCCCACTACTATCCTTGATTGGCCCTAATCTAACTCTAGTCATTCTTTTATTCCTGATATACCTATAGAAAGCCTTAGGGTTTCCCTTGATCCTATCCGCTGTCTGGTGGAAATGTTATGCCTTTCCCCAGCAAAAAAGTTTGGGTGGCTCCTGTATCCCTAAGTATAACTATAGGTTTACTTGCCTCACTTGAGGGATGAGGAGTTAGTTTTCCTTTTGACAAGAATTTCCTATAACTCTCAGGTATCTTATTCACAACTCCTGCACTCACTGTGGTTTTTGTACTTAGCCTTACAGCTGCAGTCTGATCTGCTGTACTCTCAGTCAGGGCCCCTTTCTCTACATTGACTTTGTGTACCAATAAGTCCAATGGGTTTACCTCACAACTTCCAGAATTCTGCACAAAGGTGTCCCACCTTGGGACAATGGTAACACTTCGGCTTGTGGACCTCAATTCCACTCTCAGCATCTTCCTTTCTCATCTGAGGAGGAAATCCCGGGGTGTTCCCTGGCTACTTGCCTTCCTTTCACCCTCCCACCTTATATCCTTCTCAGGTTTGTGGGGGTGATGGACAAAGGGTTTGGGCTTATAAACAAACTCATAATCATCAGCAATTTCTTCTGCCTGTCTGGCCATTGAAATCTTCTGTTTCTCTACATGGGTTCTTACTGATGTAGGGAGTACATTATTAAATTCTTCCAGGAGAATTAGTTACCTAAGGTTCTCATACATGGCCTCTACCTTTAGTGCCCATATCCATTGACAAAATTAATTTGCTTTACCCTCTTGAATTCTATATAAGTCTGCCCAACAATCTCTGGACGTTCTGAAATTTTTGTCGGTAAGCTTCAGGGACCAACTCATACACAGTGAGAATAGCCTTTTTGCCATCTCACAATCTGCAGAAGCCTCCTCAGAAAGCATGGCATAAACTTCATGAGCTCTGCCCATCAACCTGCTTTGCATTAGCAGTGTCCAGTTTTCCTTCGGCCACTTCATCTGTTTGGCTATTTTTTCAAAAGAAATGAAAAGTGCCTCTATGTCCCATTCCTCAAACTCAGGGAGGACTTGCACAAGTTTAAACAGCTCTCCACTGGATCCTAGAGTAAATTGAAAGAAGTACAAGTAAATCACTGCTTTACCTGAAAGGAGTGCTTGGGGCCTTGGATGATGAGGAAAGAGGAGGTAAAAGGGCAGGTATTACACCTCCGGTGATTGCATGGGAATGTGCTGTGGGAAGGGGAAAATATGTCAGGGGTAATGGAGGGATGGACCAGGGTGTCATGGAGGGAACGAACCTTTGGAATGCTGACAGGGGAGGGGAGGGGTAGATGCCTTTGGTGGTGGTATCATGCTGGAGGTGGCTGAAATGGCAGAGGATGATCCTTTGGATGTGTAGGCTGGTGGGTTGGCAAGTGAGGAGAAGGGGAACCCTGTTGCGGTTCTGGGAGGGAGGGGACAGGGTGAAGGCAGAAGTATGGGAATTGGGTCAGACATGGTTGAGGGCCATGTCAACCACAGTAGGGGGGATTCCTCAGTCGAAGAAAAGGGAAGACATACCAGAAGCACTGTTGTGGAAGGTTGCATCATCAGAACAGAGAACCTTTATTGACACTGCTGCCAGATTTGTGGTTCCATGCTTTGGGCATTCATGACCCTTGCCACTTGCTCTCACTCCCTTTGCAGGGTTAATGTAAAGGGATTCCTGTCCACCCCAATCCCGTCACAGAAACATGGCCTCATTCCTGGCCAGGACCTCTCAACAGCGTGAGTCATGGGCTCTGTCACAAAATCTGGGAGCCCTCTCCTTCCCTTGCTTCTCCCTGAATGACGAAATATGATTATACAGAAGCCTCAGTGCATTGCTACAACTCCCTTTTTATAGGGACCAAGCCTTTAAAAAGGAAGGCTGTCTGGAGCACGTAGTTTTTGAACAATGTTACTTGACCCCCTGGAATATGCAGAAGACGTTTACATTGAAATGGAGACTGGGGCTATGTTGGGGCCGCTCATGGCCATGCTTTATGCATGGAAATCAGATGGGTAGAAAATATTGTGTCTTACACACCTCATTTTCAACAGGTGCGGGCATATGAATTTCATGTCCCAAATCTTTAAGAACATTTATTCTTGCAACTGTGCAATGAGTTTCAAAATGCGCCATTTTTTTAAGATATGGTAGCATAGTGGTAATATAAGAGGACTAACAGAATCATAGAATGGTTACATTTGGCTCGTCATGTCCATGCCAGCTCTGTGCAAGAGCAACTCAGCTCGCCCCACTCCGCCACAGGGAGTGTATTCCATATCCTAAGCACTCATTGTGTATAAAGGTTTTTCCTAATGATGCCTTTGGTTCTTTTGTCAATCACCTTAAATCGGTCTCCTCTGGTTCTCGACCATTCCACCAATGGGAACAATTTCTCCCTATCTACTTTGTCCAGACCCCTCATGATTTTGAACACCTCTATCAAATCTCCCCTAAACCTTCTCTTGGAGAAGAACAGCCCCAGCTTCTCCAATTTATCCACTTAACTGAAGTCCATCATCCCTGAAACCACTCTTTAAGGGCTGGATTTTGTTCTCGGCCCAACGTAACGTTTTGTGGTGGGAAGGGGGTGGGGGCAGAGAATTAGAGCAGCAGCGGCCACCATGGAACCCAACACTGGGATGCCCATTCCAATCTTCCCGGTGGCGGTTTGGCTCTGTGGCAGCACCTCCATCGCTCTGCAATGGGACCCTGCTTTCCATATGGCAATTACCTCTTTGCATTCATTTAAATGTAATCCGCAGCAATCTTACCTTCAGTTCCCAATCTGCAGCACCTCGTGCGGCACTGACGCGCCTTCACTTTACCGTCCAGGAGAAGCTGGTGCCACCAAGGCAGGGAAGGGAGCAACTCTGCATGATTTGTTTGGGGAAGGGTATGAAGGGGTCAACTCTGCATGATTTAGTGTATAACTAAACTCTGCATTATGTTATACCATGTGCAGGGCTGGCAGCCTTTTAAAAATGGTGCCAGCACCTGCTCCTGCATCAGGTGACACCGTGAATGGCATCACCAATGCCGCGCCCGCCACGTGATTGGGTGGGGCAGCCGCCATCAATATGTTAAGTGGCCGCCTGCCACTTAATCGTGGCAGTGCGGGTCCCGTGGGAGACGACCACCCTGTTCTGTGCCCGTCACCACTCCCAGTGGCGGGACTACAAAATCCAGCCCTAAGTCTTTTCTGCACCCTCTCTAATGCCTTCACATCCTTCCTAAAGTGAGGTGCCCAGAACTGGACACAATACTCCAGTTGAGGATGAAACAGTGTTTTATAAAGGTTCCCAAAACTACCTTGCTTTTGTACTCTATGCCTCTATTTATAAAGCTCATGATCCCATATGCCTTATTAACTACTTTCTCAACTTGCCCTGCCACCTTCAATAATTTGTGCATATATACCTCCAGATCCCTCTGCTCTTGCATCCCCTCTAGAACTGTATCCTTTATTTTATTTGCCTTTCCTCATTCTTCTTACAAAACAAATCGCTTCACACTTCTCTGCATTAAATTTCATCTGCCACGTGTTCGCTTGTTCCACTAGCCTGTTTATGTCCTCTTGAGGTCTATCGCTATCCTCCACACAGCTCATAATACTTCCAAGTTTTATGTCATCCGCAAATTTTGAAATTGTGCCCGACACACCCAAGTCTGCGTGGGTTTTCTCCGGGTGCTCCGGTTTCCTCCCACAAGCCAAAAGACTTGCAGGTTGATAGGTAAATTGGCCATTATAAATTGTCACTAGTATAGGTAGGTGGTAGGGAAATATAGGGACAGGTGGGGATGTTTGGTAGGAATATGGGATTAGTGTAGGATTAGTATAAATGGGTGGTTGATGTTCGGCACAGACTCGGTGGGCCGAAGGGCCTGTTTCAGTGCTGTATCTCTAATCTAATCTAATCTAATCTAATTAACATAGAATTGTATCCATTATTTTATATTGCCTCTCCTTGTTCTTCTTATCAAAATGAATCACTTCACACTTCTCTGCATTAAGCTTCATCTGCCACATGTTCACCCATTCCACCAGCCTGTCTATGTCCTCTTGAGGTCTATCACTATCCTCCTCACTGTTCACAATACTTCCAAGTTTTGTGTCCTCTCCAAATTTTGCAATTGTGCTCTGCACACCCAAGTCTAGGTCATTAACAGATCAAGAAAAGCAGTGGTTCTAATATCAGCCCCTGGGAAACCCAACTATACACCTTGCACCAGTCGAAAAAACATGCACCACTACTCTCTACTTCCTGTCGCTCAGCAAACTTTGTATCCATGCTGCCACAGTCCCTTTTATTCCATGGGCTTCAACTTTGCTGACAAGCTTGTAATGTGGCATTTATCAAACGCCTTTTGCACAACCATGTACACTGCATCAACCGCATTACCCTCATCAATCCTCTCTGTTACCTCATCAAAAAATTCAATCAAGTTAGTTAAATGTGATTTACCCTTAACAAATCCATGCTGGCTTTCCTTAATCTTTCTACATTTGTCCATGTAACTGTTAATTTTGTCCCAAATTATTGTTTCTGAAAGCTTTCTGAAAGCTAAACTGACTGGCCTGTCTTGCTGAGCTTATCCTCACACCTTTTTTGAACAAGAGTGTAACATTTGCAATTCTCCAGCACCACCCTGTATCTAAGGAGGATTGGAAGATTACAGCCAGTAGCTCCGTAATTTCACCATTACTTCTCTCAGTATCCTCAGATGCATCTGATCCAGTCCTGGTGATGTATCAACTTTAAGTACAGCCAGCCTTTCTAATGCCTCCTTTTTTAGCAATTTTTATCCCATCAAGTGTCCTAGCTACCTCCTCTTTCACTATGAGTTTGGCAGCATCTTCTTCTTTGATAGAGACAGAGGCAAAGTCGTCATTTAGTACCTGAACCATGCCCTCTGTCTCCACGTGTAAATCTCCTTTATGGTCTCTAATTGGCCCATTCCTCCTTTTACCATCCATTTACTATTTGTATGCCAATAGAAGACTTTTGCATTCCCGTTTTTCTTCCAGTCTTTTCTCATACTCTCTCTTTGCTTCTCTTCTCACTTCCCCTTTGAACTTTCTATATTCAGCCTGGTTCTCACTTGTATCATCAACCTGACATCTGTCATGCATATCCTAGGCTGAATTTAATGAGCCCGCCGCTGATACCGGGGGAAGAGAACCTCCGGCCTTTCCCTTGCAGTCTGGAGGAGAATCTGCAGGGAGATATCAGTGAACCATGCCGACACCCTGTGTCTTTGTCCTGACATCGTCTTCTGCCTTCGCCAGGGTGTGGGGAGATACAGGATCCAGGAGGACAGAGTTGTAGGCTGCACCGTATCCAGGCCGGGAGGGAATGCAGGGCTGGCAGACCTTTAAATATGGCACCAGCACCTGTTATGGAGTTATTTGAGGCCATAATCAATGAATCACCTCCCTGCAATCTGATTGGGGAGAACCCGTGCCTCCAATATGCAAAATGAGCACTCATTGTGTAATTGCAACAAAATGAGAAATGCCAGGTACTTGCCAAAAACATTCAGTACCTGTTTAAGTTTCTATTTTAATTCCATAAAGTACTCTCTTTCACTTGCTTTCAATCAAAGCAGTCATGCATTTTATTCCCCCACTATAACAGTGATATTTGGAAGTGTGTTATTGTACTGGTATGTATGAGAAATGTGGTGGTACAGGTAGGTAGAATAGTAGTATATTAGAGTAAGCTTTGCTCTGTCTCCACCCTAGCTTGAGAGTGTGTAATGTTGATGCTGAGGTCTAGCAATTCAATGGTTCTGCATCCATTTTACTGGTGTCTGTGCATCCAAAAGAGCAGGTAGTGCACATGCTCTCATTCTGCGTTGGAAATGCGCAGCCTGCCATACTGGTTAGGACTGCTCAGTACATGTCCAGGCGCATGCTATTTGTGTGCCAAATGCCAGTTCTCCAAGAATATTTTCCAAGAATATAGTGAGAACTTAGAGAGAGTAAAGGCTACTTTGCCAAATTGGTCTGGGTCATTATGCAAAGTTTCTTCGAGTGCTCAGCAGCCAAACTACCATTCTTTAAAGGGGACACAGGAGGCAACCATTCAAAAGGTAAGTATAACATTTTGTGCTTAGCTATTGTGTAACAAAAGGAGCACCACATTAGAACTGCAGGCCATTGCTGGCCACCACTCACCCACCTCTCCCAATTCCCCCAGGTGCCCATACTTTCCTGAGGCCGTAGGGCAGTGTCTGAGCCAGCTGATCTTATTATGTCATCATGAGCAGCGAGTGATCTCTGGAGAAGCTTACTGCTACTATCCTAATGAGGCTGAGGGATCATTTTGTCATGGTGCTGTCAAAAGCCTCATTGGCACTTGCAGCACACTAAATTCGAGCATGATGCAATTTCTAGGCTTGAATACCAAAAGTGGAAAAGTCCCAGTTATACCCTTCTTCAACTTAATAAGCTAACATACATCACTTCCATACATTATCGTTGGCCAGTTTAAAAGCAAGAGAAGGAGAGACAGAGCAAGAGAGATCATCTGCTTTTCCTTTTGGTTTGGTGTATGTGTTGTGTAGGAGGAGAAAGGCAATGAGTAAATGGTAGTGGGAAGACCAAAAAAATAAAACAATGTGGAAGCAAATGTATATTTGTTTGCATAACACTAAACATTTGCAACTGGTACTGTTATTGGTTTTTGTCATGAACAGTATAAAGATTTTCATTTTTTTAATCTGCACTGAAAGTAGAACTTGGAGGGATGAGAAACTTGACAGTCCCAATTTTATATAGTTTTGCAAAGATAAAAACACATTTTGTCCATAGGAACATAAGAAATAGCAGCAGGAATAAGCCATTTGGCCCTTGGAGCCTGCTCCACCCTTTACCAAGATCACAGCTGATCTTCTACCTCAAATCCACCTTCCCGCACTATCGCCATCCCTTAATTTCCTAAGTATCCAAAAGTCTAATGATGTCTGTTTTGAATAAACTCAATGAAAGAGCATCCCCAGCTCTCAGGAGTGGAGAATTCCAAAGATTCACAGCCCTTTGAGTGAAAAAATATTTCTTCTCATCTCAGTCCTAAATGGCCAACCCTCTGTTCTCAGACTGTGACCCCGTTTTCGAGATTCCCCAACAAGGGGAACCAGGTTTTTAACAGAATGCCAATTTCATAATTACTGCTGAACAACATCTCTGACCCTGAAAAACTAATTTGATATTGTGAAATATGGCATATGTGATATTTATGATAAAACAATTCCATAGATTTTCAAAATCATAAAACAGATTTTTAAGTTTGTTTATATTTCAGCTTCTACCTTAATCTAGCCATTCTATCTTACTCCCCCTCCCAATATGTTTTTGAATGATTTCAAACATTTAACCTCCACAACCCTTCCCAGGATATAATTCCATCAATTACCCTTTCAATAAACAACTACCTCCTAACAGTTAACTTGAACTTGTCCTTTGTTCATACCTATATCCCTTGCCTCAATAGTCTTGGTTTAACATTAAAGTAGAATTTTTTCCCTTTCAAAGTTGGAGTCAGAGTTTTTCTAGACTACTCTCTTAATCCAGAGCTGAAAGTAGGGATCTGCACTTCTTCAAGGAACTGAATGGGGGTAAAATTGACCTTTGCCATTCGCATTGATTTTAATGGAGAAGAAAATCGGGCAGGGTCTAAAATGAGCTGACAATTCCTGTTCCTGGGCAAGCCCAGCTGCACACCTGGATGTATCCCAGCTCCATACAGTTTTGGCATGACAGTCTTTATTCTTTTGGCAATATAGCTCTGTGTTCTGTTTTCTTTGTTATTGCTGCTCTGCAATGGCTGGACATGATGGCTAGGATTTTCCGCTTTTATAGAATCCCAGTACACCGTGGATTTGAAGGAGGTGGCACTTACCCCAAAGAGCTTCTCTTGGCTCCAGCTGATTTTCCAGGGTTAGATTCATTTTGAACAATTTTGGTGTGACACCCCTTCCTCCCCGACACCACCACCACCCCCCCCCAGCCCCACCCCCCCAAAAGAAAAGGCCTATAAAGTTGCCAGAAATAGTAGGAAACCTGAGGATTGGGAGGATTTTAGAATACAGCAAAGCAGGATAAATAAACTGATAAAGAAAGGGAAAATAGAATATGAATGTAAGCTAGCAAAAAATATAAAAATGGACTGTAAAAGCTTCTACAGGTACGTAAAAATGAAACGTTTGGCTAAGACAAATGTGGGTCCATTACAGGCAGAGTCAGGAGAATTTATAATGGGGAATAAAGAAATGGCAGAGAAGCTAAATGATTACTTTGTGTCTGTCTTCACTGAGGAAGATGCAAGAAATCTCCCAGAATTAGGGATCCAAGGGATGAGGGGGAATGAGGAATTGAAGGAAATTAGTATTAGCAAGAAGGTTGTATTGGAGAAATTAATGGGGCTGAAGGTTTATAAGTCCCCAGGACCTGATATTCTACATCCCAGAATGTCGAAAGAGGTAGCTATGGAGATAGTGGATGCATTGGTGATCATCTTCCAAAATTCTATAGATTCTGGAGCAGTTCCTGTAGATTGGAAGGTTACAAATGTCACCCCACTATTTAAGAAGGGAGAGAGAAAACAGGGAATTACAGACCTGTTAGCCTTACATCAGTCATTGGGAAAATGCTAGAATCTATTCTAAAGGATGTGATAAATGGACTCTTGAAAATAATGATCTGATTGGGCATAGTCAACATGGATTTATGAATGGGAAATCATGTTTGATGAACCTGTTGGAGTTTTTTGAGGACGTTACTAACAGAATTGATAAAGGGGAGTTGGTGGACGTGGTATACTTGGATTTTCAGAAGGCTTTTGATAAAGTTCCCCATAGGTGGTTGGTTAGCAAAATTAAAGCACATGGGATACTGGCATGGATTAAGGATTGGTTAACAGGCAGAAAACAGAGAGTAGGAATAAAGGGGTCATTCTCGCATTGGCAGGCTGTGACTAGTGGGGTACCGCAGGGATCAGTGCTTGGGCCCCAGCTGTTCATAATATATATCAATGATTTGGATCTGCAGACCAAATGTAATATTTCCAAGTTTGCAGATGACACAAAACTGGGTGGGAATGTGTGTTGTGAGGAAGATGCAAAGTGGCTTCAAGGGGATTTGGACAGACTTAGTGAGTGGGTAAGAACGTGGCAGATGAAATATAATGTGGAAAAATGTGAGATTATCCACTTTGGTAAGAGGAACATATATGCAGAGTATTTTTTAAATGGTAAGAGATTAGAAAGTGTACATGTACAAAGGGACCTGGATGCCCTTGTCAATAAGTCACTGAAAGCTAAAATGCAGGTGCAGCAAACAATTAGGAAGGCTAATGGTATGTTAGCCTTTATCGCAAGAGGGTTTGAGTACGGGAGTAGTGAAGTCTTGCTTCAATTGCATAGAACCTTGGTTAGACCGCACTTGGAGTACTGTGTGCAGTTTTGGTCCCCTTACCTTAGGAAGGATATTATTGCCATAGACGGAGTGTAACAAAGCTTCACCAGACTTGTTCCCGGGATGGTGGGACTGTCCTATGAAGAGAGATTGGGGAAACTGGGCCTGTATTCTCTGGAGTTTCGTAGATGAGAGGTGATCTCGTTGAAACCTATAAAATACTTAAAGGGATAGCTAGCGTAGATGCAGCTAAGATGTTTCCACTGGTTGGGAAGTCTAAAACCAGGGGACACAATTTCAAAATAAGGAGGAAGCCACTTAGGACAGAGATTAGGAGAAATTTCTTTACTCAGAGGGTTGTGAATCTTTGGAATTCTCTACCCCAGAGACCTGTGGAAGCTCAGTCATTGAGTATGTTTAAAGCAGAGATTGACAGATTTCTAAATACAAATGACATAAGGGGATATGGGGATAGTATGGGAAAGAGGCATTGAAGTGGATGATCAGCCATGATCATATTGAATGGCGAGGCAAGCTCGATGGGCTGAATGGACTACTCCTACTCCTATGTTCCTATGTCCTATGTTCCCACCAATCTGGGCAGCTGCCTAGCAGCAGTTGAAGAATGTCTGTGGAAGGCCTGCAGGGTAGTGTGACTATCATCCTTGGTGTCAGGCCCACAGTAATTTTATTTCTGGCTATCTTTTTTTAAAAAGCACCTAATGTTACACAATCATCCTGTAATTGAATGCATAGCTTTTCCAGCCTTTTCATTTTAAATCCAACCCTACCATCACAATAACACTGAATACTAAGAATGTACTAGCATTATTTGCACCCTGAAATGCCAAGGAAAGTATGTCGTATGATGTCAAATGAGAGGTCATCAACATGAAATGTTAATGCTGTTTCTAGCTGCACAGATGCTGCCAGATCTGCAGAGTATTTTCAGCATTTTCTGTTTTTATGTTATTTGGTGTATTCTGTCATTCACACCTAATTATAATACAGCCACCCATTTGGGCAAACATATTGGGCCAAAACGCACTTGAAAATAAAAGCAAAATACTGTGGATGCTGGAAATCTGAAACAAAAACAAGAAATGCTGGAATCACTCAGCATGTCTGGCAGCATCTGTGGAAAGAGAAGCAGAGTTAACGTTTCAGGTCAGTGACCCTTCTTCGGAACTCCAGTGAATTAAACACTAAAATAAAAGCAAAATACTGCGGATGCTGGAAATCTGAAACAAAGAGTTCCGAAGAAGGGTCACTGACCCGAAACGTTAACTCTGCTTCTCTTTCCACAGATGCTGCCAGACCTGCTGAGTGATTCCAGCATTTCTTGCACTTGAAAATAACCTTGGTCTGGGTTTTGTGGTTGTAGTGGCAGTGAAACTGCCAGCGTTTGCAATTATTACAACTGTGAAACTCACAGCAACTTCTAACATCTGCACATGCACAATTAAATGCGGAAATCCATAGATGGTGGCAGTGATTCCCCACTGCTCCTCAGGGTATGCTGTTCAACTCCCCACAGATGGAAGTCTTCAGAAACCACTTGAATTGATGTGAGTTTCCAATTTTATGATATCAGTCTCACTGTAAGACCCTTGAAAAAATTATGCTTTGTTGAAGGAGGTGAAACTGAGTTTTAACAGCATGCTAATTACTGCTGAATAACATCTTGGCTCTGAAAATCTAATTTTATATTTGTGGAATATGATATATTTTTTATTCATTATGAAAAAAACTTCTATAGATTTTTTAAATAATAAAACTGATTTTTTAATGTTTGTTTATGATATTTTAGCATCTACCTTAATCCCATGAGTATTTCCAAAACTTTATTTTCACTGTCTGTAAAACAATTAAAAAGTGAAGGATAATCAGTAGTTTTTATTTCCTCGTTTGCTGTCTGTGAGAATTCTTCAATGTGATTGGCTACTTAGCCTGTTTGATGACATCACTGTTGCTGGAGACCAGAGATCCCCTTTAGCTGACTCCAGAATCAAAGTAATGTTGGGAAAGGTGAAACCCATGCCACGGAGATCTAGACAGTTTTCTTTGAGGTCAGCGGAAAGCGCTTTCACTTCGCTGCTGACCCCAAAATTGGGCTAATGATTTCATTAACCAATGCACACCATTATTCAACCCATTATTAATGTGCAATCAGCCAGCAAATTCAGGGAATTAAGAGATATGCTGTGAACTGTGAACCTCCAGAAATTGCAGGTCAGTTTACACCACCCTGCCATTTACTGTGCACATATGCCATCTTGCCCTTAGCCTCCCCGTTATTTTCACGTGCTGGATTTGCACATTAATTGCCCATTCAACACTGCAGAAAGTTAAGACTGGTGATTAAGAGTGTAAGTACGCTTTTACTGACATGATAATTGTTAATACAATGCCAATCAACTTCTTTAGGCCCAGAAAAAAAACAATTTTACTGTTCAGTCTCATTTTTGCATGTAGTAAATTCTTCTTAGCAATTTTTCAAAACGTTGATTTTTAAATGATCTTTTTTTTACTTTTCCTTTCTGTCTCGTTTTCTCCCTCTTAATCCAAACTTTCTTTTCTTTATTTCTCTTTTTGTACCTGCTTGACTCCAATTCACCCATTCCAATTCACACTCTTTCTATGATGTTTAATAAATTAGGCTCTTAAAATTCTACTAGAGCATTGCTTTCCCACTAATGTATCTTTAAATTAAGACAACTTGGAAATAAGAACACACTGTAAAGGGAGCTCACTTTCAGAGTTGTTTGCAGTAATGGGACTTCATAGGAGCAAATAAACATTTTTTAAAGTAATAAATTCTGAGAACATTCAAACAATATTTTAAAAGCAACAACTTCAGGTGGTGGTTGAGACACAAATTTAAAGTAATTGGTAAAAGAAGCAAAAAAGTGAAAAGAAAAAACTTTTTCATGCAGTGTGTGGTTGAGGTCTGGAATGCACTGCCTGACCATGTAGTAGAGGCAGATTCAATTGAAGGATTCAAAAGGGAATTAGACTGTTATATGAAAAGGAAGAATGTGCAGGGTTACAGCAGAGGTGGGGGAATGGCACTAGGTAAATTTCTCCTTCGGAGAGCTGGTACAGATACGATGGGCCGAATGGCCTCCTTCTGCATTGTAACAATTCTGTGATTCTGTGAAAAGTAGTTGAATCTAGCGGCATAGATCATTTTGCTGAAGCCAAAATAAACACTATAAGATCTCAATGTTGTTAGGTAACGAACAGTGTTTACAAAGATTAAGGCACACAAGACATTAATTTCCCAGTCTTAATTTCCCATACAACAGAATTGTTTGGCAGGACTTTATTCATAATAAAGTAAGTAAATTGTGAACAATATCATGAGGACTGTTTGCCCAATCTTTTTTTGAAGAATCTCAACAGAAGTATTGTGTTTTCCTTTCATAACTTTCACAAAATAAGATTCAAATTTAATTAGGGTGATTACTAAAGTGATTTATTACTGTCTTTGAACCACAAACGGGACATGTGGTCATTTTTGGAAATGGCCAAGAGGTCTTCCATCTCGGAAGCTGGGTAAACCCAAAGCAATTCCCAAGTTATTTTTCACTTACAGGTTACACATTAGTGTACATTATAAATTAAATGATCAGACTCTGGTGTTCATTTGAATTGGTAATGTTGCACAGCTTTAATTTACTCAACCGATCCCTAATCCTTTGTTGTTAGCAGCTGCATCTTTTTATGCTCCCTTGCACAAAATAATTATTCAGAAATATTTCAAGGGTAAATAAGGGTGGCAGTTGAGGAATCTGAACAGCAAACCACTGTGTTTTAATACTTCCACATGTGTAGCACACAGATTCAGGCAAATGATGTAGCATAAGAACTATGTCAGGAATGCTGAACAGATCTACATTACGAACCATATGTTATTCACAAAGAACTTGTTTTCCAGTCAGTGTAAATAGTAAGAACAGACTTCAATCCATGAATAGTTCACATAAACCCTTCATTCAGTGCTCCTACAGTAGGGCATTATTCTTTAGATTTATTTACCAGTTAATGCCACTGGCTAAAAAAGGCTTTTAGCAGAGATCATTGCATACAGGTAACCTTATAAAACATGTATTGTCATCAGGTTGTAAAATGAATGTGTCACACATTTAAAAATAATAGAGCAGCAATGCCCTAGGTCTATCTTACTAATCAAAATTTTCTGCTCCTAGTGAGCTTATTTTATTTATATTTTTGCCCATTTTGAGAGCAATTTGGTTCACGGCACCATTCCTCTGACTGAGAACATGAGCAGCTAGGCCTCTGTCAGTGCTACTTTTAACACTGTTGGGAGGTACACAAGAAACACTACTAATAATTCAGGGCTAGTGCAGGTACTTTCTCCAGTTAGTGATATCAGTTATTCCCATAAGCAGTCTGAGCATCTTTTAGGGGATTAGACTCACACAGCTCTATATTTACTTGCACGATATGTTACGACCGAGGTGGGAGGTGTGCACTATTTATTCTAGTCCCAATCCTCCACAGGTCACAACATATATTTTAAATTTTCCCACTTACCAATACAGTCAATTATATACTCTATTTTTCCCAGAATAGAACACACTAACCAGATTTCTTGAATGAATAACAAAATTATCAGTTTATTATAAAACAAGTCTTAACCAGTAATGAAGTAAAACATAAACCCACAGATTGAAAGTTTAAAGTCCCCTTTGTCACACACACACACACACACACACACACACACACACACACACACACACACACACACACACACACACACACACACACACACACACACACACACACACACACACACACACACACACACACACACACACACACACACACACACACACACACACACACACACACACTCTCTTAAATATACCAGTTAACCGGAAAAATAAATGGGATTTTTTGCATCAGAGCTCTGTTACAGACAAAAAAACACTTTGGCTAATTACTTGCTCATTTTTGAAGAAAACAGCAGATGAGATATGTTGTTCCAAAACTGGCATACAGTCTAACTTCTGAGTACACAGAGATGGGTCACTGAGATCTTTTAGAACAGTTCTTTTCAGGCAGCATTGCGAAGCAATTTAGCAGGCTTTTTTTCAAAGACAGGAGACGAGATGAATTGGCACAGTGGACTTCTCAGGGTCTTTTAGGGAGTTGCTGGAAAGCAAGCTGGGTTGAGGTCTTCTCTTCTTTCTTGACACTTCTTCAGCAGCAGGCTAATTTTATCACATTCCAGAAGGTAAAACAAACTGACACTACAACCAACAGCTTGAGAGTTTGCTGTCCTATCAGGTGCATGCTGCTGCTCTCGGGCTTGTCCTATCAAGGGGCACCTGTCACTTCTCTGCCCACATCTTCCCCTATTACCAGGGTTTCTGTTCTATTTTTAATTTGAGTCATGTGACAATCAGTAAGCATTGCTGCCAAACCAGTTCTTTCAGTGTCCACTTGAAAAACAAAAAAATGGTCCAACATTTTTCAGTTTGACTATGAATTCCTTTAAAAAAGATGTTTAACAAAAACAGAAGCACCTTCATAACAGATAACATAACCTGGAATCTAACAATAGTACCCCCTTGTGATGTAAACATTTGAGAAAAACCTGCCAGATAACTTCTGCTTCTATTGAAGGCTCTGCTGAGATTAGGTACTGTATGGGGATTTGTGAATGCACATTTGTATTGCAAAACCCAGTAACATAGTTATAGCCCAATATAGTTTGGAACATGCCTAAAAGGACCTCTATCCTTTGCACTATGGAAAGAAGACATCATTTCCCTTCCTTACTGCAAGCCTCATGCAATCAGCTTTTGAATTGAACTGTGGTCGGCCAGATTTCCCAAAGCATAGGGAACCCAGCAGCTACATCCAGGTGAGGACTTGGCAGATCCAGGCGTTAAGTGTCTTTATACCTATCTCCTGGATCCAGCGTGCCTACCTGAGTAACCACCAGGATTGAGCACTATCTCCCACCACGACCTTTCCCATGAAGCCTTCGCCCCCCATTCAATCCACCCCACAAGGCCTCCAATAACCCTTTTCAAGCCTTGGACCTCTGCCCCAGGTCTCTGATTCCCCCCACCCCCACTGTGGCCACCGATTACCCTCCACCTACCCGAGACATCTGATTCACACCCAGACCTTTGAACCCCACATTCCCACTCTCCCAGGCCTCCTATCTCGCCCCACCCATGCCTCCCCCCCACCCCCCCATTATCCCTGAATTTGCACCCCAGGCCTCTGATTCCACTGCACTGAGACCTCTGATATCCCACCCTCAGTCTCATTGCCCTTCTCCAGGCGTCTCCGCTCTCCCCCGGCTCCCCGCCTCCGCCAGTCTCCAACTCCACCCCATCTGGTCCTTCCCTCAGTGAGGCCTCTGAATTCCCCGCCCCCCCCCCCCAATCAACACCCCATTTCCCCATTCCCCACCCCCCAGATTGACCCCTGAGATCAACCTCTTCACAGATTGCATCCTTCTCCACCAGGCGCAGACCTACCTGGTCCTTCAGCCTTCACCGATATGTTCCCTGTCTGACTGAAAGCCAACCCTGTCAATCAGGCTGGCTTCTGGGTGGGGTAACTTAGCAGTGACATCATGTGCACGCTGTGGAGTCAAAACTCCACAGAGAGCAGGGGAATCCCGACTTATGGATTCCCCATGCTTTTCTGACCCCCCCACCCCCGCGACATTATAGCAGGTCAGGTAAGTAAAAGTCCAGGCCCATGAGTTAAGACCCACTATCACAGTTTGGAATTTAAATTCAGTTTAAAAATCTGGAAATAAAGATGTTGTTATTGTTATATTCCAGAAAGCCAGTTGGTGACTGGAGTCAATCTTTACTCAGTCCAATAGTTATTTACAGAGTTAAGCATTACAAGCATACATCTCCTAACTCAACCACAGCACAGTTTCAGTACGTGTCTCTTTATATGTGTTCCAGTGAAACCCCAGTTAATGTTCTCCACCTGCATACAGTTAAACACAATTATTATACAATTACGAGTTATGAGTGAAAATGTAGTCACAAAGCTATCAAACTGGTTCACTAGTGATGTTTATGGAAGGCAATTTGCTATTTTTGCTCAGTCTGGCTTAGATGAGACTGCAGTCATGCACCAAGGTGGTTGATTCTTAACTGCCCTCTGAAGTGGCCTAGCAAACTCTCAGCTGCATCAAAACGCTAGAAAGTTTGGGGAATCAAGGGATGGGCAATAATTTTTAGCCTTGCCAGCTATAGATATATCCCAAGAATAAAGAAAGAAAAGAAAGGAATAATGTACAGTATATATATCATTCACAAATATTTAGAGATACAAACAGCTAAAATACCAAATCATTTGAAGCCCAGATTATACAACTGTCACTAGCAGAGGGAAGTTGCATAAATCTCGATGACATACATTTTCACCAATGAAGTAATATCAAACTCCAACCCAATAATGCCCAAAAAATACAAAAAATAATAGGATAGCTTCATACAAATTTGAATGGCCTGTTATTGCTCTTATTTTAAATATGAATAACATTTAAAAAAAAATCTAATTTCATGCATTGTGTGTCAATAACCTCACTTGTTGCTCATAAATGAGGCCCGGAGTAGTTTAAATCCCAGGTCTCATTTAAATCCCACACAATTCTGTGGGAATTCAGTGGGAAGTGGCAGAAAATGCCATCTGCTGACAGCAAGTAGGCTGCAGGATCAGTCATCCTGCAGGGCTCTTGGGATTGAGAATGGGGTACAAGTCTGCGACAGCATAGGCCTAAGTTTTCCTTGTGGAATTTGGAAAAGATTTCCTGCTCTTCCTAGCCCTACAAGGAAAGAGCTTACTCATTTGGGCCTCTTCTGTCCACATTCCTCTTACTACTATCTTCACCAGGCAGGAAAGTTACTATAGCTTCCTGCTCAGGCTGTTGAGTTAAAATTGTGGTCAGGGTGCCACAACGTGACATTCGTATATAAAAATGGATCCTGTCTACTCTGCAGAATGGGTTAAAATCAATAACCGTCAGCTACCATGGCTCTAGGATGGTTAGGTAATGGGCAATTTTAACAGTGCACCTGCCTTATGGTTAAAATTGTAACTGCTAGGCTAAAAAAAAGTATAGAACTACAAGAATTAACATATTCCTGATTATAATTAACATAATATTTTACATACTGTCACTAAAGAAAATTCATAAAAGTACCAGATAAAAGACTGTAAAACTGAGTGAACTGTTTTCCATTTCAATTCTTTTCTTTTTACTACAAAGAGAATATAGAATCACTTTGAAGTTTACTGCAAATTTCAAACCAGCGTTTCTAGATAAAATAAACTTAACATCAAAGACATAACTCAGTGATGTAAGTTAAATTTAATTCACTGCTATAACTGTGCAAACTCATGAATTTGCTTTTTTGGCTTGAGTTGTTATTGCCAAAATTCCAGCTGTAATACTTGTAAATAATTACCTGGTTACAGTGTGATTTCCATTGTTAACAACTGACAATTTGCCAGTTCAACTGAAAGTCATCCATACAATCAACAAACTAACTGGCCTACTGCCTAGTCTCAGAACAATGGTGAAAGAAATCCACTATTATGACAGGTCAACGGCAATAACTGGCTTGCACATTTATTTTTTAACTTGTGTAAACAATGCCAATGATGCTAAGCAAACCTCTCAGCATGTTGAATTACGCATTGATGATCTTAAAAGAAAAGCCCCTGTAAATTCATGAGGGCATTTGCTCCGTGTTGCATGGTGGTGGGACTTCCTCCCACTGATTGCTTGCCAGAGAAAATAGAATTAGCTCATTTGAATACCCACTGACATCTTAGTAGTGCAATTTATTTGTAACCTGGGAGTATTACACTGGTCAGGGTCAGGGTTGAGGGGTGCACGCTGAGGTGGTGGTTTGGGGGAATTTGAACAATTTGGGGCCATAATGGCAGACTCCTGCCAAAGGTAAGATAGGAGACTGCCAAACAGCTGTTTCCTAGCTCAGGACCAGTATCATTCCTTTCCAGTTTTTCCTCTCATCCTGCTCACTCACTCACAATCTAACACAGTATCTTCTCATGTTAGCAGCATTTGAATGGATGCAATATAGCCAGCATTCTAACATTTTCCCTCTTTTCTTCTGTAGGTATGCCACACATGTAGTGCAACATCTTAGTTGCTCAGAAGAAGCCAGTACTTCACAGCATACTGCATGACTCACTTTGAATGAGTCTAGCACCATAACAGATCCATCCAGCTGGATTTAGATATTGAGATATAACAGGGTGATAGAATGATCAAGGAATGTGAGTCAGCAGGAGCATATTGGTAGCATAGGCAATGAAGGAACAGGAGGGCCATCTTATGTCCTTTCTCAGTGTTTGGCACATGCCTTAAGAAATGCAGAAGAAGGTGGTGCTCTAGTATCACCCATTTAAATATAGCCTCAGAAGTTTGGATATCTCAACCTCATGAGCCTGCATTTAAAAGGATGATTTCTGAGCACAACAGTTTCCTGCAATCATTAGACAATGGCCGGGGTTTTATCTGGGCAACGTGGGTCCCGACATCCAGCAAAAGCGACGCGAGAACCCTGCATTGCTGCTTGTGGAAGGCCCGCCTAATCAAGTGCCAATTAGGTACTTAACTGGACAACGAGGGCCTTCCACGGGATCAAAGACCATGGCGATGGAAGTCCTGCCCTCTGAGATCTGCAGGCCAGCAGCTCTTTAACTGAGCAGCGCCACCGCAGAGGCCGTGGCTGCTGCCATTGGAGCATATAGCCGAGGCCCAGGAGCAGGACTGGACCCAGGCCACAGGTAGGTCAGGGCGGGAGGGGTCTTGTGGGGTGGGGGTCGCAGGGGAGGTGGGTGTAGGGGGGATTCGGTATTAAGGGCAAGGGGTGGCTCTCAGCGGCACCCCCCCCCCCCCCCCCCCGCCACCACCACCACTTCCTGATGCTGGGTCCCTCATTCAGGCACTAAGTAACAAGAACAGACAATCACTGCAAATATAGATGTGGAGCCAGTTGAAGACTGTCTAATAAGCCGACACATGGAAGTAGAGGGCCACCTTAATCCTAAGAAGCTCCCACTGGCAGCCACTACATTTAGTCCAGCCACGAGAGGAAACTAGAAGAAGCATGAGATGAGGTACAAGAACATGTAAGACATATACTACCAACAAGAGGAACCATTAGAGTCAAGTACATTGGGCATATACACTTCAGTAACAATATATTGGTGATAAATCCTCTTCACTATTACCAGAGTTTCTTCCGGCTACTGCAAATTTTAGGTGCTAACCAGTTTCTTCTTTTCATCTTTTATCAGTTTCATCATAAAATACAGCAATCCAGGTACTTCGAAAGCAAGCCCAGCAATTAAGTGACAAAAGTTGCTTACCAAATGGTCCTGGACTCTGTAGCTTCCAGTTAGATGTCTTAGCATGCCCTGGAGTGGAATGATTATTGGTACTATGGGAATACTTGATGGACCTCATCTTTAAGGATCTTTTTGTTGAGCTGAACCCTTGAAAATAATTGGTCAATATTTTCCTCTCTGGTATGATCTGTAGTATTGGACTGTCAGAATGTGCTTTGCACCCTACCATTTGTCCCACTGCTAACCCCAATGAATTTTCCAGGATCAGTCTCATTGGCCAGAATTTTACATTGGGCGGGAGACCCCACGCACTGGCCAAAAAAGTCAGTGCTGAGCCCACCTCCACCAGGTCTGGGGAGCCATGCCAGGATTTTACGCTCCCCAGGCCCTTAATTGGTCTTGGGCGGGACCTCCACCTCTCTGAGGCAAGAGGTATCACCTCCAAGAGCTGCTGGTCAATCAGTGGGCCGGCAGCTCTCAGTCCCAGCAGTGACACCAGCCAACAGCAGGATCATGGACTTCAGCCCCGGAAGAGGAATAGGTTTTGGGGCCTTGCCGGGGACAATCAGCCAGGCCCCGATGAGGCAAGGTGGGGGGGGGGGTGGGGGGGTGGTGGAGGGTGTCTGTTAGGGGAGGGATTTTATTTCAGTGGGGGCAGTTAGGGCTTCGGAGGGAACCTCTGTGGGGCATAGAGTGCCTGATTAGGAGGGCCAACCCCCAGCCTGCAAGGAGGCTGCCAGGTTTCACCTGGTGGCCTTCTGTGGGGCCTAAGGCACCAATCGGCTGCAGCGACGGGAAGAGGCCCTTATGTGGCAGTTAATTGGCCACTTAAGGGCCTTGATTGGCATGGGGTGTGTGGGACGTTTCTTGCCACCACTTCCCCTGGTCAAATTGCAGAGGGGGCGGAAAGATGTCATGAACGGCACCCTCTCCGCCACAACTGGTTCAGGATTGCCACTGGCCAGGGCAGGGATTGGCTGCTGCTGCAGGAGTTTCATGTCCGCAGAAGCTTAAAAGGGCAGCCAACCTGAAGGGCAGATATATTTTAGAGACTTTAATTACTGCAAAAAATATCTGCCACTCTGGATCAATTGCTCTTGCATCGATGGCAGGCACTGCAAGGGTGTTTAAATCTTTAAACGTACAGTCCTTTGCCAATGCTGAATGCCATTCTTTTCTGGCATGGGTCATATCTAGTGTTCCCAAGGTTATTGTGACAGCAACTGTGACATATAATGTCACTCCGTCATGAACATCCTTATTTAGAGGAACACTTCTGGTTCGGAAAAAGGTGACATAGGAAAATTGGAATTAGCACAAGAATGGATGGACATTTGACATAATAAGCCCTGCCCAATTTTCCACTTCTGCCCCCAGCACTGCCACAAACCTGATGACAGAGAAATATTCCTAATTTTACTGGTGGTTTCTCTGCAATATTGGTCACAATGATCAGCCTACTTATCATTTGACAATCTTCTCTGTGATATAATCTGGTAAAACCCGGGAAACAACCATTTATATAGCACTAAAACTAACAAAAGAAAAATCCATCAAAGCAGTATTAAAAGGAAACCCGTGACAGACACCATTCAATTTTCAATTAAATGGAAATTAGGTCGTTTCCATAATGAGAAGTCGATCTGCAACACCAGTTTCATGTCCTGGTGGTTAGGTGCATTTACACAATGTTAGCAAAAAAGGCTCTGTCTCTTTAATTTATAAAAAATACATGCAATTTACCTTCAATGTCCAAATAGATGGAAGCAAAACTGGACAGCTCTTCTATCCAAACATCGGGCTGAATGGAATTTCACTGGAATTCTGCACGTAATAGGTTTTAAGCAGGATCTGGTTGGAGCCACAGTCAACATGCAGGAATGCCATCAGTAGTAAGGATACTGCTTGTCAGAAATGTTGCCTTTTGTGACAGATGTGACATAAGTAACACAGGTGCAGATATATCACGGAATACAAATAAATTCCAACCATTAATTGCCGAAAGTGTGCAAAGCCTGGCAGAGTAAGAGGGAGAGTTACTGGAAGTTTTGAAATGACTACTGTGCTCTTAACTAATAGTTCTATAATAAAGTTGTGCACTCATAAAGCTCTGTGACACAAGCTTTGTTCTTTAGTTGAACTCCCTAAATCAAATTGCAAATGTTATAGTACTATTTTAAGTAACCCAATTTAATATCATACCAAATTGGATTAGATGACATAAGTACACTTTTAGATTATGCTACTTTGCTGCAGCTAATTTTTCTATTCGATGAATTAAAATTGCATTAAAATCCATCTGGAATAATGTCTAAAAATATTTTGCTTGCAAGCTTTCAGCCATTAATTACAGTAATCCCACAATACATTTTTATGTTAACAAAAAGCATTTTGATTTTTCTTCTCTTTATTTTTCCCTCCTCCCTCCCAGATCCATTTCATAACTGACATGTTTAGCAGACAATCGAATGCTAGACTTCTGCTTTGTCATTCTTGAGGCAGACATCGTGAACGAGTAGTGAAATTTTACTTAACAGGTAGGTACAAATACGATGTAATGCTTGACCCCTTATTCTTAGGGAAAAAAAATTCCAAGTTTCTCTTCCTCTGCTGGGGCAGCTGTTGGCAATCTACACATTATAAAATCCTGGGCGTCGATTTTAACTTGTATGCCTGGAGTAGCAGACTTAAAGTGGTGTCGGTAGCCATACTGCTTTGTTAATCCCAATATGCAGCCGGTGCCATTTCGAAAGGGGCCTACAACTAAACGTCAGAAGCCCCACAACCCTCCAAGATATCCCTGCTCATCTAATTCTGGCCTCTTGAGCAACCTCGATTTTAATTGCACCACCATTGGTGGCCATGCCTTCAGCTGCCTAGGCCCTAAACTTATTTCGATATGCAAATCAGGATCCTAAGGCACCAATTGTTTGGATCATTGAAGGTTGAGGGGAGATTTGATAGAGGTGTTTTAAATCTTGAGGGGTTTTGATAGGGTAAATAAAGAGAAACTGTTTCTAGTAGCAGAAGGGTCATTAACCAGAGGACATCTATTTATGGTAATGTGCAAAAGAACCAGAGGCAACAGTAGGCAGAAAATCATTACACAGCAAGTTGTTATGATGTGGAATGCACTTCTTAAAAGGGTAGTGGAAGCAGATTCAATAATAACTTTCAAAAGCAAATTGGATAGATACTTGAAAAGGAAAAAAAAATTGCACGGCTATGGGGAAAGAGCAGGACAGTGGGACTAATTAGATGGTTATTTTGAAAAGCCAGCAGAGACATGATGGGTCGAATGACTTTCTTCTGTGTTGTATCATTCTATGATTCTGTCACGAAAAACCACATGCCAAATGAGAAAATATTAATTTCATCGGTTGGAACCTTGCCTTAGACTTTTGCTGGAAATTCTTACAAACAACTTATTTTTAAAAGAGTAACCAGGCAGCCAAGATGGCCATGGCAATTTGCATATGAAACAGCAACAGAGTAGACCAGAGCAATGGGGATGTTCTCTGGTTAAATTACTTGAAATGGCTTTCTCAACATGGTCATTAGCAGCCATTGACACCCATTGACTTTGAAATAGCCAACGCCAACCTTGTGTGGCAGGACAGCCCGAGAGGAGAGCCTTGAATCTCAGAGAACATTCCAGAAGGCCTCATTAAAACACAAAGAGGTTCGGGAATGTCAAGATGGCTGTGCAACTCTGGGGAGACAGTGAGTTTTTGTAAGTCAGAAAGCAGGACAGTAACTGTAGGCCAACAGGGGAGAAGCACTCTCTCTCTCTCTCCAGTAAAGATCCAGAGAAGCCTCAGCTGCAGCTGGTAAAGCCAAATCTATAGACCGCCACATCCAACAACTAGGGGGACAAGGACCGATCCCCTCTTCTGCCTTCTGGAACCTAAGAAGCAAGCCCGCACCGTGCACTTGGTTCAGCGAAAACCTCAGGACTACATTTTCAACTAAGGACTGTGGGACTGATGAACTGTATTTAAATTCCATTTATTTCGGACTCTACTCCAACCACCCAATTCTGTTTTCCCTCTGTAATCTATTTGTGTGTGTGTGTCTCTCGTGTGAATGTGGGTGTGAATGCATAGCGTGTTTTAGTGATTTTTAACCAGTTTAGTGTTAAGAGTAATAAACTTACATCTTTCTTGTTTAAACTCAAGAAAACCTGATTGGTTCTTTGGCAATTATATTAGAGGAACAGGACCAAATGCTCACTGATGTGGTAAGTTCAATCGCTGTGTTAAAGAAGCCCCTGTTGCGGTCAAACCACAGAAGGGGCAAAAGGGGAGCCTGAGCCCCCCTCCTCACCTGGTCATAACAATTCAATAATTCCAAGATTGTTCAAAATCACTGGCTTCAGTGTGCGGGTGATTGGCTGGTGCCCACAGCTCATTAGTCACCGAGAACACAAATTTGACCACACAATGTGGTGAACCGTTGGCACAATCCCACCTCCTGCTATTCCATGTCATATAGTAGAGATGCATCCATCGGATAGCTTACTGTGCCATCCAAGTAAACCCTTATTACTCTAGAAATGCCGTTATGAGCAATTTTCTGGAAAAACAGCAATAACAACTTCTATTTAAATAGCACCTTTTACGCAATAAAACATCCCAAGGTGCTTCACAGGAGCATTATAAAACAAAATAGGACACGTAAGGAGATATTAGGTCAGATGACCAAAAGCTTAGTCACAGAGGTAGGTTTCAGGGAGTTTCTCAAAGGAGCAAAGCGAGGTAGATGGATGGAAAGATGTAAGGAGGAAATTCCTGAGTTTATGCCATAGGCAGCTGAAGGCACAGCCACTAATGGTGGAGTGATTAAAATCGGGGATGCTCGAGAGGCCAGAATTAGATGAGCGCTGATATCTTGGAGGGTTCTGGGGCTAGAGGAGATAACAGAGATAGGGAGGGGCGAGGCCATGGAGGGATTTGAAAACAAGGATGAGAATTTTTAAATCAATACTTTGTTTGACCGTGTACATATGTAGGTCAGCGAACACAGGGGTGATAGGTGAGAGGGATTTGGTTTGTTAGGACATGGGCAGCAGAGTTTTGGGCGACCTCAAGTTTACGGCGGATAGAATGTGGGAGACCAGCCAAGAGTGCATTGGAATAGTCAAGTCTAGAGGTAATAAAGGCATTAATGAGGGTTTCAACAGCAGATGAGCTGAGAGGGGGTGAAGTCGGGCGATGTTACAGAAGCAGAAATAGGCGGTCTTAGTGATGGCATGAATATATTGTCAGAAGCTCATCCCGGGGTCAAATATGACACAAAGGTTGTGAACAGACTGGTTTAGTCTCAAACTGTTGCTAGGAGAGGGATGGAGTTGGTAGCCAGGGAACGGAGTTTGGAACGGGGACCAAAAACAATGGCTTCAGTCTTCCCAATACTTAATTAGAGGAAATTTCTGCTCATCCAGTACTGGATGTTGGATAGGCAGTCTGATAATTTAGCAGCAGTGGAGGAGTCAAGAGAGGTGGTGATAAGGTAGAGCTGGGTCTCGTTAGAGTACATGTGAAAACTAATACTCTGCTTTCAAATGATGTCGCCAAGGGGAAGCATGTAGACGAAAAATAGGAGGGGGTCAAATATAGATCCTTGGGGGGGGGGCACCGGAGGTAACAGTGTGAAAGTGGGAAGAGAAGCCATTAATACTCTAGCTACTATTAGATAGATAAGAATGGAACCAGGTGAGAGCATCCCACCCAGCTAGATGACAGTGGAGAAGCATTGGAGGTGAATGGTGTGGTCAACTGTATCAAAGGTTGCAGACAGGTCAAGAAGGACAAGAAGGGATGGTTTACCTTTGCCACAGTCACATAGGATGTCATTAATGTCTTTGATAATAGCTGTTTCAGTACTGTGGCAAGGGCAGAAACCTGATTGGAGGGATTCAAACAAGGAGTTCCGGAAAGATGGGCATGAATTTGGGAGGTAACAACAACATGTTCAAGGACTTTGGAGAGGGAAGGGATTTGGAGATGGGGTGGTAGTTTGCAAGGACAGTGAGGTCAAGTGTTGTTTTTTTGAGACAGATGATAAAGGAGAGAGGGACAACATCTGAAGAGAGAGAACCGTTAACAATATTGGCTAACATGGGGGCCAGGAGGGGAAGTTGGGTCGTCAGCAGTTTAGTGGGAATAGGGTCGAGGAAGTAGAAGGTAGGTCTCATGGATAAGATGAGCTTGAAAAGGGCAAGAGGGGAATTAGGAGAGAAACCAAAGAAAGATGTGAGTTCAGGACTTAGGAAACTTTAGAAGAAGTTTGGTCCAGTGCGATAGTGGAAGAGAGGGTCACTGCAGATGCAGCTGATCAGATGATCTCAATATTAGTGACAAAGAAGTCCATGAGTTCCTCATACTCATTCTTGGAGGTGATGGTGGAGGAGACAGAAGAGAGGGGTTTAAGAAGACTGTTTGCAGTAGAGAAAAGAAGCCGGTGGGTATCTTTCCATTCCAGGATGATCCTGGAATAGTGAGCAATTTTAGCAGACAAGATGAGGACCTGACAGTACTTTAAGCGGTCCAGTCTGATCTGGCAGAGAATGGCTAAACCAGTTGTCTGCCATATCCTATCAAATCTGTGTTCCTTGGACTTAAGGGAGAGGAGATGAAGGCCACACCAGGGCAATGACCAAAGTGAGAAAGAGTAATGGTTTTACTGGGGGTGAGGGGATCAAAGGTGGAGGTGAGGGTGCAGTTGAGCGAATCAGTAGCTGGAGAAATGCTGTGGTGAACAGAGGGTTAGGTTAGACAGGTGGGATTTTGAAAGTGCAGTTGTAAGTGAATTGGGGGATAGGGCTGTAGAGGCTCAATGTTGAGCATGTTAAAGACAGAAATCGATCAAGGGATATGGGGATAATGCGGGAAAGTAGCACTGAGGTAGATGATCAGCCATGATCTAATTGAATGGCGGAGCAGGCTTGACAGGCTGAATGGCCTACTCCTGCTCCTATGTTCCTAGTTTTTATCAGGGGTAGATACAGAAGAAGGTAGGGTTATGGCGTGGAGGGGGATGTAGGTGAAGAGTGATACAAGGAAGTGATCAGACGATGGAATGAGCTTTCAAAAATGAAAAGCATACTGTTTTAACATCATACGATGATTATTTAAAAAAATCATTACTTGGTAGACATCACTCCATTCTTTTTCCAATCCCTTACTATGAAAGTTTCAAATACATTTTCAACGTGATGACCTTCACCAGGCCTTTGTTTTGCTAGTATTATTTGTTTTACAATTGTTAGTTTTAAATGCCTCAGTTTCAATAACACAATAACTAATAGACAATAAAGTAATGTTTCAAATCTATCTCTGTCCATGTTAGACCACCGGCCTTATTATGAATCAGCATCCATGCCACACAAAATCTGGAATATATCTGATGTTGTAAGTTACCTAACAGAAAAGCCATTACTTTCAATGTTTTTAAAAAAAAAATTCAATGCTAGCTTTACCAAGTTTCTTTTCCAATTCACAAAAGAATGGATCATTTTAAACGGTGTACCTTTGCAACAGTAATATCAATTAATTATATTTAAGGCTAAAACTGATAGTAAATGTTATCCTTTGACCCATTGATTCTAGTTTGACATTAAACGGTTCACTGTCACATACCTCTTATATAAATGGAATTGGTGTTTCTCTGCACTAACATGATACAACACACCCTCATGTCAACAATATTAAACTGTGATTAAGATGAGGCAACTAAATATTGATTGCAATTCTGTGTATCTTGGTACATAACACATTTCTATGCCAGCAAGATCATTAATGACTAATGATCACAATGGTAGAGGAGGTGACCTTTTCGCACCTCTACTGGGCTGTTCAACTGCACAAAAGTACTGCCTAAAGACAAGTGATGTCACTGTGGAATGAACAAAACACCTGGCAGAGTTATTGTCACAGAGATAACCTTAGTTAGGTCAGCGAATATTAATTCCACAGACTCACTATTGAAAATCAAATGTGCTTTTCCAGCTTAAGCCAATATTGTAGAATGAGAGAGCTCAATTGTACAAGTCAATCAATTTCAGTAAACTGCTTATTGGCAACTATTAGCAGCAGCATTCTAGTTAGGTTTTGTTTAAACCTGCACATTGTTATATTCACAAAAAGTTGAAGACTCTATCAATCAAGCAACCATGTGAACCAAAGTTTCCCTGAAGCACAGCTGTGAGTACACATACTTTAAAGATGACTTAAACCCTTTTAAAAGAGAAAAAATACATCACTTTCACTAAATTCCCACATGCAGCACAGGTTTTATCAAACAGATTGGAGCAGTGATCTCATTTTTCACAGCAAGCATTTTCACTATGTGAAACAGCTGGGTGTATGAAACCAAATTTTTATTCTGAGGACTTTGTATGAAAATTAGTAGCTGATCAAGAGTTGCCAACATAGTGAGTTGTACATAGTGAGCTTTCAATAATGACTTTAAACTACTGGCAAACAATATCGAATAATAAGGAAATGTTCTTTATTGGTGCTTACAAAATATCTGATAAATATACTCTGTATATTTTAACCATGTTTACCTTACAAATTAAATTAATTAATTAACTAATTAACCACTGGTAGTTTTCTTCTTCATGATAGGATGTGAGCTCCAGCTGGACTTTACTGAAAAAATGAATTTCCTCTCCTAAAATGTAGGGCAAAATTTTACCGGCCCCATGACAGCCAGATCTGAGGCGAAGGGCCAATAAGATGATATAGGGCTGCATTGGGCTGGTTCCCCAAAGTCATCCCACAGCCAACCAAACTTCCCAGGGGCGGGTAGCCAGACGGAACAGCCTTACCAAAAATGGGATACATTAATTTAATCATATGGAACATTTTTGAATTGTTACTGGATTTGAAATAACTTGCTTAAAGAGACCACAGCAGTGGCTGAAAACATGGCTGCACATTTGCATTCTAAAAGACAGTTGAAAAGAGAGACAATGGAACTGCTCCCTGATTCAATTAAGCAGATGGATTTTGATCAAGAGACATTGAATGTATAAAAGACCAGCATTCCATGCCCCCCGCCCCACCCCACCCCACCCCACTGAGAGTGTCTGTCAAGCTTGGGGGAAAATTTGCAAACCTCACTGGACAGGTTGTTCCAAATAAGGAGCGAGTCACATGCTGGCCAACTTGGAGTTTTTTGAATTGTGCTACACAGAAAGAGAACAGACTGCAACTGAACTTGAAAAAGAGAGCACCTAGCTCTCTCTCTATCACGCAAAGTTCCAGGGATCCATGGAAGTAACTCCAGTCTCAAGAGAGAAGATTCCTGTAGCCTTCTGGTACCAGCTAAATAAGTGAAAGTGTGCACAGGGCCCCAACAAACTGCAAGACTTAACTGCAATCAAAGGCTTTACATCGAATCCCAAAATGCGTGACTGAACTCCATATTACTTCAAACTTCTCCTCTTTAATTCTTTCTCCTCCTCTGTCTCTATCTGCATGTGTGCTTATCGCGTATGCATGCTAGCATGGTCGCATCATGTATTTTTAGTAGTTTTAACTGAATTAGAGTTTTAAGGTTAATAAACTTACACCTTTCTTGGTTAAATCTAAGAAAACCTGTCTGGTTGATTTCTTTGCCATTATAATTAACGACCAGTGAGCAAGCAGTGACTGAGAGGGAAGCTAAAACATGATGTTTTAAAAATTAAACCCTGTTACGGCCAGTCTAGGAATAGGCTGAGAGGGGAGCCCTAGACCCCGTCCTCACCTGGTCGTAACACACTGAACAGCAGTGGGCAGGTAATTAAGGCTGTTAATCAGCTAATTGACAGTGATTTTTACAGGGATTTAGGATTTTGCAAGGGGCACACAGGTTGCATGGAACATCAGTGGCTTGCCTCCTTAAACTAGGCAAGAGCTCAGCAGCAGGTGAGTGGTGGAGCGAAGTGGCAACCATTGCTTGCAGCTGTGTGCTGAAACAGGCAGGCTGTGTGGCAAAGAAGGGAGGACTTGCAAGTTTGGAACCAGTGCAGACGGTGAGACCAGAGTGAAGGGTTGCTAAGGGAAGGGCGTCTCCGAGGTCCACTGCACTGACTAGGTGCTTGAGAGGCTCATCGTCGTGAAGATTTCAATAGGGGCCCTGCATTCAGAGTTTGAATCCTCCAGTGAGGAGGAGAGTGGCAGCGAGATGGGGATACAGTCACATGGCATGGCTATGCAGTGGCCAGGTGAGTACCAGTGGATTAAGGAAGCAATGGGACATGGACGAGGAAGGCACCTGGGAAAAAGAGAGCAGCTTCATGGTTACTAAAGCCGAAAGGGTGTACCATCAGAGGCTCAGCTTCACGAAGATATCTGAGCACCAATGTCTCCGAAGATTGCGGGTTGGATATGTGTCCACCCTGCACGGCATCTGTGCCACTGCACCACCGTGATTACGCAGCGGGAGGCCACTGAACATATTGACAGCGGCCACCACTCCCCCAATTATGTGGTGGGGCCAGCATTGGCGACGCCGTTCACGGCGTCATCTGATGCAGGAGCAGGTGCTGGCGCACTTTTTAAAAGACTGCCAGCCTGCAAACAGTTCAAAATAAAGCAGAGTTGACCCCTTCCGCCCATACACGAAATAATACAAAGTTGACCCCTCCCCCCATACACTAAATAATGCAGAGTTGACCCCATCCCCCCTGTACTCTAAATAATGCAAAGTTGACCCCCTCCCCCCATACACTAAATAATGCAGAGTTGACCCCTTCCCCACCTCGGTGGCGCCAGCTACTCCTGTACGGGGAAGTGAAGGCGCACGAGTGCTGCATGATGTACTCAAGATTGGGAATTTAAGGTAAGATCGCAGGGAATTAAAATTAAATTTATGCAGAGAGGTATTTTAAATATTTAACTTAGGGTCCCGTCACAAAGCAATGGAGGTGCCGTCACAGAGCCTCGCTGCCACCGGGAAGCTCGGGCCAGTGTCGTTCTCCATGGCAGCCGCTGCCACTCCAATTCTCTGGCCCCGCCCAGAACCGACATCGGGCTGAGAACAAAATCCAGCCCTGCATCTCTCCAGGCAGGTGGTGGAGGATCTATGAGGAATGCTAGAGCAGGAGTTGAGGCCATTGTGAAGTGGTGGATGCCCATAGCCTGTTGCAGTGAAGGTGATGGTGGCGCTCAACTTTATCGCCTGTGGTTCATTCGGGGGATCATCCGGAGATGTACGTGGCATCTCCCAGTCAGCGGCCCATTGCTGCATAAAGCAGGTGACGGATGCCTTGTGCCGTCGGGCTGGCCAATACACCAGGCTTACCACCTATCAGACCAGTCAGGCCAAGAGGGAAGTTGGCTTCGGGGCCATTGCTGGATTCCCTTAGGTGCAGCACCCATGTGGCCATCAAGGCTCCCTCGGAGCAGCAAGGCTCCTTTGTGAAAGGGAAGGGGGTTCCACTCGTTGAATGTTCAAATCATCTGTGACCACCATAAGTGGATCCTGCAGGTGTGTATGAGGTTTTCGCTGACATGACGTGATCCTCCTTAGACAGTCTCAAGTGCCTCAGCTGTTCAGGTCACCAGAATGTCTTTCTGGCTGAATCCTGGGGACCAAGGGGTATCCACTGAGGACATGGCTGCTAACATCTGTATGCAACCCCAACACACAGGCAGTGGACAAATACAACAGCTGCATAGCACTACAAGGGCCACCATAGAGCAAGTACTTGGCCTTTTGAAGATGAGGTTTAGGTGCCTCGATAGATCTATGGGAGCCCTGCAATGCATCCACTCAAAGGTATCCTGCATCGTTTGGGAATCGGTGGCATAGTGGTAATGTCACTGGACTAGTAATCCAGAGCCCAGGTTAATGCTCTGGAGACATATGTTTGAATCACACCATGGAAGATGGTGAAATTTGAATTCAATTAATAAATCTGGAATTAAAAACTAGTCTAATTATGAGCATAAAAACATTGTTGATTGTTGTAAAAACCCATCTGGTTCACTAATGTCCTTTAGGGAAGGAAATCTGCCGCCCTTACTTGGTCTGGCCTACATGTGACTCCAGACCCACAGCAATGTGGTTGTCTCTTAAAATGTCCTCTGAAATGGCCTAGCAAGTCAATCAGTTCAAGGGCAATTAGGGATGGACAACAAATGTTGGCCTAGCCAGAGATGCCCTCATCCCACAAACGAATAAAAAAAAAAGTCATTGTTGTCTGCTGCACTTTGCACAACCTGGCATTTCAGAAGTGAGTAGCGCTGGAGCCGGAGGACCACAATGAGTGCATCGCCTCCTGAGGATAAGCTTGAGGTGTCTTGACAGCTGCTGACTGATGGAGATGCCGCTGAGGACCCAGGTCACCGGGCAGTGACATGCATGCCAGGAAGACTTGAGACTCTCACATCAGCAGACACTTCTCTTGAGTTCCAGTGCCATGGACCAGCAAAATATTAAGTCCTCTCCCTGAGGCAGCCTTGTTGTTCTTTCATCAAATGCCCTTACCATCTCACCGGCCCCATCATTACAACATGGCAAAGCCTTCTATCAACTTTGGAGCTCATGTGGCGCTCACCTTTACACACTATCCATTTAATTGCATCCACATCTGGTTAGGGCTCACTGGTGCAGAAATAAACACACCGAGCCATTGATGAGTGCATCACACACCTTTAACATTCATCAAACAGAAAAGGCTGCTGCATTGAACATAGAAATATCACCCAGTGAAACCCCATGCATTAATGCGCTCGCATGCAGGTGTTTCTATGTGGTGTCTCCTTGCGTCTGGAGCTGATGTGGGAGCAAGCAGTTGCCTTTCTTGCTCCAGTGCATGAGATGGACATGTTGTGGATCCTCTGGATGCCTGCAGGGGACCAGCACATTCAGGGCCACCTGCATCTGTGCAGGGATCATCCCAATCATCAGGTCAGCACGCAGCGTTCGTGTCACCGTCAAAGGGGTCAAGGATCCATCTTCAGCAATTGAAGTTCCTTGAGAGGAGTACCCAATGCCTTCCACCTACTGCTCCTCAGCACTTTCAGAACCCACATGCCCCCTGGAGCGGTTCAGCTCCTGGCAACGGGGACAGGCATGGCTGGCCCAACTCATCCACCCATTGTTCCACACATCTCATGGATGAGGCCATACTATGGCAGTCTGTGTGCACTGTCTGCACCACTCAGTGCTAATGCTCCATGTGTTTCATGATGAGAGTCACCACTCTCTATTTGGAGGAGATCATGCGCTCACATGGTGCTACTCATAGCATGGATGGACTCCTTCATTGATTGCACATGGGGGGGTATGTCCTCTGGAAATTCCGGCAGATGTTCACACATTTCACACTGCTGCTCCAGTATCTGCCGCTTTGCTGATGATGCCCAAGGCTTGCCATCTGCATGAAGCTGAGCAGTACTGGGCCTCTCCTCACTCCGCTGAGGAGAAGTGGACTCCACTGTCACTGCCTCCATTACCTCCTCCTGCTTGTCTGTGCAGTGCCCACCAGTTGGTACTACCTGTTCTACTAATGCCCACTGATGTGAGGGTATCTGTGCGGGTGGAGAGTGCGCTGGACTAAAGTGATGCCTCCTCAGATGGCGGTAGATCCTTTGAGGTGTCCAGGAGACTTCAAGCCCGCATCTCTGTCTCACTCTTTGCTGGAGCTGTTGGAGAGACATGATTGATGTGAAAGAGCTGCTCCTTCAACCAACCTCTGGTGCCTCTCTTTGATCAGGAGCTTCCAGTCGCATGAAATGGGGGGCAGACAGGAAAGTGGAGTTAATGCCACAATCAGATCTTATTGAAAGGTGGAACAGACTCAAGGGGCTGAATGGCCTATTTCTGCTCCTACTGCTTATGTTCTTATGAAAGACTCCACAGGTCACACATAGTTAAAGGAATGAGGGGCACAACCATCACTCTACTCACTCTCCATGGGCTCCACACAGCCTCACCCTGCCATGACACATCCAATCTCCATCGCCTTCTCCTACATTGGCATCACCACAGCGATAAATGACAGACCATCTCCTGTCCGCTTATGCTCCCTGGCATTGTGAGCGCGCTTTTCCAGCAAGTACGTACATACACAGTGTCATGCCTGTCTCATGGCCCAGCTTAACTGCACACTGCAACAGCGCGCCACTGGGATGGAAGTGGCAGGCTTCCATTCAGCCATCTCAACACACCTCTCACCTCTGATTGACTATGGAGTCCATATACATGGAACCTGGTCACACCCCAGGCATGGGTGAACCACTTGGCTTCACATTTCATGGGCACATTCATGCTGGACTGCCAGTTCGCAATTATGAATGCCACTCACCTTTCCACACGGCATCAGGTCATTGAATCCCTTTCAGCACTGAATCCACGTTCTTGTGATCACCCTGCGGCTACTGGGTTGCTCAGCCTCCTCTAGCCATGCCTTTCTTGTGGGACTTGGTGGCCTCCTCCAGTCAGGTCGAAACAGTACCTCTCTCCGTTTCCTTGACACCTGTAGGAGCACCGCCAGGGAGATGTCACTAAATCTTGGAGTGACCCTTCCTCACACTGCAGCCATTCCTCCACAGGTTCCCTTGCTCAGCAACCCTTCCGATGGACCCCGTGTCTACAGCCTGCTTGAAGGCTTCAGACTGCTCTTTAAAAATGGCGCCTTCCAGGCATCTCTGAGCACTGGCTTCTGCCTGCCGCCTGCAATTGGATGGCTGACCCACCTGCCAACCTTTAATTGGCTCTGCATTGGCCAGAAAGTCCCACCTGCCCCTTGCAGCCGGACAACCCAGATATTATCACAGAGTCGGGTTCTGGCACCAATGTAAAATCCAGCCCATAAAGTCCACTTCAACAACAGAGGGCTGTTATATTCTTTGCACTTCCACATTGTAAGAGTTTTCATTATGTTACAGTGACTTATAAAAGTATTTGAGCAGCGGCACCTCTGCTGAATGTGAAGATCAACATCAAAACAGCGATGGCATACTCCAGGCAAAACTTGGTACATGAGCCTCCAGCAAGACTTTCCTTTCAGACTTCTTTTAGTTCTATTAAATGGTTACATGCAATACACTATAGCTATGAGTTCCCATATAGATGTTAAATTCTTCTTCTTTCTTCCTTGTCCCTCAAAGGTGTTGATTCCTTGTTGTGGCTATTGCTTCATGGCAGCTAATTCCCCTCTGGTACCTCCCCACAGTAACTGTGAGTCTTAACCTGTGATAAGCTACTTGTGGGGAGCAAGGAACAGGGATGACAGTACAATCCTATCTTCAAGCAATGTTCACATAAAGGGCATTGGATAGTAATCAGGCCTGGAACCTTACCTGATTTTCTCTCCCACAACTCTAAGATACCAAGGCCAAATCTAAGAGGTGACTATATAATCCAGTGCTCCCAGTGCAAAACAATACAAGTGGGCAGTTAATTTTGAAAAACTACAAGTACAAAGAACAAAGAACAGTACAGCACAGCAACAGGCCATTCGACCCTCCAAGCCTGCGCCGATCTTGATGCCTGCCTAAACTAACACCATCTGCACTTCCGGGGACCGTATCCCTCTATTCCCATCCTATTCATGTATTTGTCAAGATGCCTCTTAAACGTCGATATCGTACCTGCTTCCACCAACTCCTCCGGCAGCAAGTTCCAGGCACTCACCACCCTCTGTGTAAAGAACTTGCCTCGCACATCCCCTCTAAACTTTGCCCCTCGCACCTTAAACCTATGCCCCTAGTAATTGACTCTTCCACCCCGGGAAAAAGCTTCTGACTATCCACTCTGTCCATGCCGCTCATAACTTTGTCAACCTCTATCATCTCGCCCCTCCACCTCCGTCGTTCCAGTGAAAACAATCCGAGTTTATCCAACCTCTCCTCATAGCTAATGCCCACCAGACCAGGCAACATCCTGGGAAACCTCTTCTGTACCCTCTCCAAAGCCTCCACGTCCTTCTGGTAGTGTGGTGACCAGAATTGCACGCAATATTCTAAGTGTGGCCTAACTGAAGTTCTGTACAGCTGCAACATGACTTGCCAATTTTTATACTCTATGCCCCGACCGATGAAGGCAAGCATGCCGTATGCCTTCTTGATTACCTTATCCTCCTGCGTTGCCACTTTCAGTGACCTGTGGACCTGTACGCCCAGATCTCTCTGCCTGTCAATACTCCTAAGGGTTCTGCCATTTACTGTATACCTCCCACCTGCATTAGACCTTCCAAAATGCATTAACTCACATTTGTCCGGATTAAACTCCATCTGTCATTTCTCCGCCCAAGTCTCCAACCGATCTATATCCTGCTGTATCCTCTGACAATCCTCATCACAATCCGCAACTCCACCAAACTTTGTGTCGTCCGCAAACTTACTAATCAGACCAGCTACATTTTCCTCCAAATCATTTATATATACTACAAACAGCAAAGGTCCCAGCACTGATCCCTGCGGAACACCACCAGTCACATCCCTCCATTCAGAAAATCACCCTTCCACTGCTACCCTCTGTCTTCTGTGACTGAGCCAGTTCTGTATCCATCTTGCCAGCTCACCTCTGATCCCGGGTGACTTTACCTTTTGTACCAGTCTGCCATGAGGTACCTTGTCAAAGGCTTTACTGAAGTCCATATAGATAACATCCACTGCCCTTCCTTCATCAATCATCTTTGTCACTTCCTCAAAAAACTCAATCAAATTAGTGAGACACGACCTCCCCTTCACAAAACCATGCTGCCTCTCACTAATAACTTTGTTTGTTTCCAAATGGGAGTAAATCCTGTCCCGAAGAATCCTCTCTAATAATTTCCCTACCACTGACGTAAAGCTCACTGGCCTATAATTTCCTGGATTATCCTTGCTAACCTTCTTAAACAAAGGAACAACATTGGCTATTCTCCAGTCCTCTGGGACCTCACCTGTAGCCAATGAGGATGCAAAGATTTCTGTCAAGGCCCCAGCAATTTCTTCCCTTGCCTCCCTTAGTATTCTGGGGTAGATCCCATCAGGCCCTGGGGATATATCTACCTTAATGCTTTGCAAGACACCCAACACCTCCTCCTTTTTGATAATGAGAGGACTGAGACTATCCACACACCCTTCCCTAGGCTCATCATCCACCAAGTCCTTCTCTTTGGTGAATACTGATGCAAAGTACTCATTTAGTACCTCGCCCATTTCCTCTGGCTCCACACATAGATTGCCTTCTCTGTCCTTGAGTGGGCCGACCCTTTCCCTAGTTACCCTCTTGCTCTTTATATATGTATAAAAAGCCTTGGGATTATCCTTAATACTGTTTGCCAATGACTTTTCATGACCCCTTTTAGCTCTCCTGACTCCTTGCTTAAGTTCCTTCCTACTGTCTTTATATTCCTCAAATGCTTCATCTGTTCCTAGCCTTCCAGCCCTTACAAATGCTTCCTTTTTCTTTTTGACTCGGCTCACAATATCCCGCGTTATCCAAGGTTCCCGAAACTCGCCAAACTTATCCTTCTTCCTCACAGGAACATGCCGGTCCTGGATTCTAATCAACTGACATTTGAAAGACTCCCACATGTCAGATGTTGATTTACCCTCAGCCGCCCCCAATCTAAATTCTTCAGTTCCTGCCTAATATTGTTATAATTAGCCTTCCCCCAATTTAGCACCTTCACCCGAGGACTACTCTTATCCTTATCCACAAGTACCTTACAACTTATGGAATTATGGTCACTGTTCCCGAAATGCGCCCCTACTGAAACTTCGACCACCTGGCCGGGCTCATTCCCCAATACCAGGTCCAGTATGGCCACATCCCTAGTTGGACTATCTACATTTTGTTTCAAGAAGCCCTCCTGGATGCTCCTTACAAATTCTGCCCCATCCAAGCCCCTGGCACTAAGTGAGTCCCAGTCAATATAGGGGAAGTTAAAATCACCCACCACAACAACCCTGTTACCTTTACATCTTTCCAAAATCTGTCTACATATCTGCTCCTCTACCTCCCGCTGGCTGTTGGGAGGCCTGTAGAAAACCCCCAACTCGTGACTGCACCCTTCCTATTCCTGAGCTCCACCCATATTGCCTTGCTGCACGACCCCTCCGAGGTGTCCTCCTGCAGTACAGCTGTGATATTCTCCTTAACAAGTAATGCAACTCCCCCACCCCTTTTACATCCCCCTCTATCCCGCCTGAAGCTTCTAAATCCTGGAACATTTAGTTGCTAATCCTGTCCTTCCCTCAACTAAGTCTCTGTAATAGCAACATCATAGTTCCATGTACTAATCCAAGCTCTAAGTTCATCTGCCTTACCTGTTATACTTCTTGCATTGAAACAAATGCACTTCAGACCACCAGTCCCGCTGTGCTCCACAACATCTGCCTGCTCTTCCTCTTAGTCTTACTGACCTTATTTACCAGTTCCCCCTCATTTATTTCACTTACAGAACACTTGATTTTCCATCTATTCATTTTAATGCCTGGAAAATCCCAGGCTCTGCACCCACTATTTTCTAAGATGCACCCCTTACTTCCAGATCATGAAATTATCCTACTAGTAACTTATTAAATGAAATATTTCAGTGCAGTTTTATGGGAGTTCTGCAATATCAGAAGTGTCATTCATCAGATGAGACAAGAAACCGAGGGATAGCCAACTGGCTATGGTGTTTCAGATGGACATTGAAAATCCCACTATTGGAAGAGTAAGAAGTTCTGTCAGCATTCTGTCCAGACTGGAAATTGAACCTGTAACCTTTGAGATCTTCATGGATCAGCTAGTTACTGGACAAATTCACTGAACGATGAGGGAGCTCTAAATCGGGATTCTCTAATTTTTTGGGGAAAAAATCCCAGCACACAAGACTTTGAAGGTTTGTCCCACAGAATATGGAGTGTCAAATTTTGCTATTTTTACATCTGTCCTGCCCATCCACTATGATAAAAGCGCTAGACTCAAAAATCAGCACATTCCCATGTTTTACAGTGGGCTTTCTGTAATGACGACTTCTCATATGTAATAGGTTTTTCCAAACTAGCCATTTTTAGTGAAAAAATACTTGTATTTATACAGCAGCTTATCAATCCCTCAGAAATGTCTCCTGGTGTTTCACATACAGTGAATTATTTTGAAGGGACGGTTGTTATAGAATCATAGAATGGTTACAGCACAGAAAGGGGCCATTTGGCCCATCATGTCCATGCTGGCTCTCTGCAAGAGCAACTGACCTAGTTTCACTTCTCTGCCTTTTCCCTGTAGTCCTGTATTTTCTTTCTCTTCAGATAATTATCCAGTTCTCTTTTGAAAGCCACGATTGCCTCGATCACACTGTCAGGCAGTGCATTCCAGATCCTTACCACTTGCTACATAAAAAGGTTTTTCTTATGTTGCCATTGCTTCTTTTGCCAATCACTTTAAATTGGTGTCCTCTGGTTCTTTATTCCTCTGCCAACGGACATTTTTTTTTAACACACAATAGCCTGGGTTTTACCAGCCCTCTGGGGACAGTTGGGCCTGTAAAATGTCAAGGGAGTGCCCGTCGTCTTCACACCGCCATGCCATTTTACCAGCAGCAGAGAAGGTGGAGAATGGCCCTCCTGTCCAGAGGTCAATTGAGCCACTTGTGGCCAATTAAGGGCTTCTTTTTGCGTAACTGGCATTTTACCAGTGATGGACGGGCTCTCTGCCACATGGAGAGACTGCCTGGTGAACCCTGGTGGCCTCCCTAGGGGCTCAGGGTGAGGGAGCCTCCTCCTCGGGCATTCTTTGCTCACGGAGGGGCCGCCCATGACAATGGCCACTCCCCAGGCAACACCCAGCCACTGCCCTCACCAACCCACCCCACCCACCCATTCACCGGGGCCTGTCTTACTGGCCCTGAGCTCCCAGACTTCACTTACCTGGTTGGGAGGGGGTGTCCATCAATGATGTCCTCTTCTTCCAAGCATAGTTCCAGCAGTGGCCACCAGTCCCAGTGGTACTGATGAGCTGCCAGTCCTCTGATTGGCCAGCAGTTCCTGAGGGCTGGCAGCTGAGCTTTAAAGGGACGACAGCCTCAATGGCAACAATTAGTTGCCTGCCATCCATGAAATGCAGCCAGGGGATCCCACAAACGGCTCGTCATCAGGATCCCCACCGCGAAGATAAAATTCAGCCCAATATTCCATGAACAGTAATGAGATGAGTGAGTAATGATTAGATAATATGGCTTTAGTGGTGTTGGCTGAGGAAGAAAGGTTTGAGAATTGCCTGTTCTTCTTTGAATAGTGCCATGGGATCGTTAACATTCTTCTGAAACACTAAGACAGGGCTTTGGTTTTAAAAATCATCTGAAGACCAGGCTCTCTTCAAATACAGAACTTCCTTAGTACAATACTTAAGGGTCAGTCTAGATTATATGCTTTAGCACTGAAGTGGAGTTTAAGCTAACAACTTGATGAATTAGAGATAGTATACTACCAACTAAACCATGTTGTGGTGTGTACGTGGCTTATATTCTTAAGGTGATCTTTCTGTCAATTTCCTGGGTGGTCAATTTGATTTTGCATTTGGTCCACCTCGCTTCTGCAGTAGCCTTGGAGCAATATGTCACATATATTTGTTTTCAAGACAAGCTCATGGAAACCCCTCCTACTGCTCTCAACCACTAGTCATGTCAAGGGCTGAATTTTACTGCAGTCTTTGGACTCCTGACGTTGGACCAAAAAGCGGGTCCCGAGCCCAGACCTGCCAGCAGCAGCAGGATTGGCTTAGCATTTTTACCACAGGCAGTCTCCTAATTGGTCACCTAAGGATTCACCATCCAATTGAGGATGGCGGGCGGCCTCCTGATGCTGCCGGCCCAGTCAGAATGTTGGCAGTTCTGATACCTCAGTAGTTCCACCAGGAGAGGTGGGTGCTGCTAAGGCAGTTCAGAGACATTAACGGCGCCTCAAAATGGAGGCACCCTTGGACAGGAAACCTCTACGGGGAAATCATTGGGTCTGTGAGGGCTGCCTTTCCTAACCATTGTCCTCTCTATGGGTACTGGAGCCTTAGGCTTCGATGGCCCCAACCCCTCCCCCGAGACAGCAGCAGGCAGGCTGCCTCCATGAAGCTGGCAGCCTACCCACGGGGTGGAGGCCTCTCCGCCATTGGCAAAATGCTGGTGGCCCCATAAAATGGCCCATAATTGGGGCCTTAACTCTGCAAATTGGTTGGCCCCCCCTCCGTGGTGACAGCCTTGCAGTTCACCTCCTGCCTGCCGCTGGGAACCTACCCTGGCAGCAGGACAGCGATGGGGACCCGTCCTGACAGGGCTCCCCGCTATTTTACCAGTTTTTACCAAACCCCCCACCTCACCTCTGTTCCCGCCACCCAGGTGCTTTTACATTCAGCCCAAAAATCCAGACGCTCAGCTCTGGAAATCTAAAGTTAGTGAAAAAGGAAATCCATATCAAAGATTGATTCTGTGATGACAATGGCCAATCAAGGATCATTTCAGCATGTAATAACTTATTGCTTTCAAAATGAAACATCACATGACCAAGAAGTTATCTATAAGCATGCCAAATTACAAACTAATGGGCTGCATTTTCCTAGCCCCATGGTGGCGGGCTTGGAGGCAGGGGAGCTGGGAAAATAGCAGGGGGCAGCTTCAGCATGGCTCCTCGATGTATTCCCGCCACAGGGGAACTTTCCTGGGTCGGGACGGGAAGTGGGGTTGGTTGCCCACTCCGTGTAGCAGGCAGACAATTTACAGACATAATGCCCCAATTAGGGGTGCTTTTTAGAATTAGAATATTACAGCGCAGTACAGGCCCTTCGACCCTCGATGTTGCGCCGACCTGTGAAACCATCTGACCTACACTTTTCCATTTTCATCCATATGTCCATCCAATGACCACTTAAATGCCCTTAAAGTTGGCGAGTCTACTACTGCTGCAGGCAGGGCGTTCCATGCCCCTACTACTCTCTGAGTAAAGAAACTACCTCTGACATCTGTCCTATATCTATCACCCCTCAACTTAAAGCTATGTCCCCTCGTGTTTGCCATCACCATCCGAGGAAAAAGACTCTCACTATCCACCCTATCTAACCCTCTGATTATCTTATATGTCTCGATTAAGTCACCTCTCCTCCTCCTTCTCTCCAACGAAAACAACCTCAAGTCCCTCAGCCTTTCCTCGTAAGACCTTCCCTCCATACCAGGCAACAGCCTAGTAAATCTCCTCTGCACCCTTTCCAAAGCTTCCACATCCTTCCTATAATGCGGTGACCAGAACTGCACGCAATACTCCATGTGCGGTCTCACCAGAGTTTTGTACAGCTGCAGCATGACCTCGTGGCTCCGAAACTCGATCCCCCTACTAATAAAAGCTAACACACCATATGCCTTCTTAACAGCCCTATTAACCTGGGTAGCAACATTCAGGGATTTATGTACCTGGACACCAAGATCTCTCTGCTCATCTCCACTACCAAGAATCTTCCCATTAGCCCAGTACTCTGCATTCCTGTTACTCCTTCCAAAGTGAATCACCTCACACTTTTCCGCATTAAACTCCATTTGCCATCTCTCAGCCCAGCTCTGCAGCCTATCTATGTCCCTCTGTACCCTACAACATCCTTCGGCACTATCCATAACTCCACCGACCTTAGTGTCATCCGCAAATTTACTAACCCACCCTTCTACACCCTCTTCCAGGTCATTTATAAAAATGACAAACAGCAGTGGCCCCAAAACAGATCCTTGCGGTACACCACTAGTAACTAAACTCCAGGATGAACATTTGCCATCAACCACCACCCTCTGTCTTCTTTCAGCTAGCCAATTTCTGATCCAAAGCTCTAAATCACCTTCAACCCCATACTTCCGTATTTTCTGCAATAGCCTACCGTGGGGAACCTTATCAAACGCCTTACTGAAATCCATATACACCACATCCACTGCTTTACCCTCATCCACCTGTTTGGTCACCTTCTCGAAAAACTCAATAAGGTTTGTGAGGCACGACCTACCCTTCACAAAACCGTGCTGACTATCGCTAATGAACTTATTCTTTTCTAGATGATTATAAATCCTGTCTCTTATAACCTTTTCCAACATTTTACCCACAACCGAAGTAAGGCTCACAGGTCTATAATTACCAGGGCTGTCTCTACTCCCCTTCTTGAACAAGGGGACAACATTTGCTATCCTCCAGTCTTCCGGCACTATTCCTGTCGACAATGACGACATAAAGATCAAGGACAAAGGCTCTGCAATCTCCTCCCTAGCTTCCCAGAGAATCCTAGGATAAATCCCATTTGGCCCAGGGGACTTATCTATTTTCACACTTTCCAAAATTGATAACACCTCCTCCTTGTGAACCTCAATCCCATCTAGCCTAGTAGCCTGAATCTCAGTATTCTCCTCGACAACATTTTCTTTCTCTACTGTAAATACTGACGCAAAATATTCATTTAACGCTTCCCCTATCTCCTCTGATTCCACACACAACTTCCCACTACTATCCTTGATTGGCCCTAATCTAACTCTAGTCATTCTTTTATTCCTGATATACCTATAGAAAGCCTTAGGGTTTTCCCTGATCCTATCCGCCAATGACTTCTCGTGTCCTCTCCTTGCTCTTCTCAGCTCTCCCTTTAGATCCTTCCTGGCTAGCTTGTAACTCTCAAGCGCCCTAACTGAGCCTTCACGTCTCATCCTAACATAAGCCTTCTTCTTCCTCTTGACAAGCGCTTCAACTTCTTGAGTAAACCACGGCTCCCTCGCTCGACAACTTCCTCCCTGCCTGACAGGTACATACTTATCAAGGACACGCAGTAGCTGCTCCTTGAATAAGCTCCACATTTCGATTGTTCCCATCCCCTGCAGTTTCCTTCCCCATCCTACGCATCCTAAATCTTGCCTAATCGCATCATAATTTCCTTTCCCCCAGCTATAATTCTTGCCCTGCGGTATATACCTGTCCCTGCCCATCGCTAAGGTAAACCTAACCGAATTGTGATCACTATCACCAAAGTGCTCACCTACATCTAAATCTAACACCTGGCCTCTCTGCCATTTTGACAGCGGTGTTGTGTTTGATTGATCTGGGTTTGATTGTATTAGTCTGTCCACTGATCTGTCTTCACTGTGCTTGATTGCTTAAGCCTACGGATGGAGCTGAAGAGTTTGAAATTAAAACCAAAAAAGACAGAGACTGTTCTGAGATTTTGTAGTTCTGAGATAGTTTAAAGTGCTGCAAATAAACCAGTTGGTGATTTAATACAAATGTAATATTTGCATCGCTTTGAGATAAATCAGATATACATAATACATCCAGCAACCCGGCGTAAACATAACAGGCAGCAGGGTGACCCCCAGTCACGTGTGGAGGACGCCAGCTCAATGGAGGCAGCCTACCTATGGCAAGCCTGGAGGCCATTGGAGATAGAGGCTCCATGCTACAAAGAAGGAGCTAATGAAAGGCTGTGAATGTGGCCAAGACTGATCCAGTGGAGGGGGTCCCCCTCTATCCTGAATCACCTACTGGTCTATACCCTGGCTATTTAAGTATTGATGTGCAGGCCAGCAAGGGTGCCTGCATATAAGTCTCTGGCCTGCATTAGCAGCACCCACCTCTATCAGTAACGCTGCCGCGGCTCCAGAGCTGCTGGCCCTCTGATTGGGCCTGCAGCGTCGAGAGCCCACCTGCGTTCTTAACAGGGCAGTGAGTTTGGAAGCAGCCAATTAGGAGGCCACCTCCTGGAAGATCCACCGTACAACCTGAAAGGTTTCAAAAATAACATTCAAATAAACATTTTCTAGTTCCAGAAATTTCATAAACATGGCAGCAACTGTTCCAACCTTTAGGTCCACTGCATCACCTGGTGGCCAATCAATTGATTGCTACATTTTGTATTTGAGATAAATGGGTAGATTTTCTGCTGAAACTTTTGGCGCTTGTGAAGAACAGGCAAGCAACGACCATAAAAATAGACTGATATCCATATTATCGGATCGTAATCCAAAGCACAAGCTGTTTAATTTTCCGGCTGGTCTTTTGACACTGATCTACAGATCTCCCACTAATCCTATGCACGAGCTTCAGACTAATATGGAAATCCATGTAAACCATGTATTGAAATGAGCCTGAGTGTTATTTCTTAATTTCCTCACAGGAAAATGGTTAATATATAAAATAGACAACTAAGTGTAGGCACGTTTTTCGTTTGGGGGAAATCCATAGTCAAAGCTTGATAGGTAGATTTTTTTTTAAAATTTCGGATTGTGAATTACCTGCACCTCCCCTTACCCATGTAGCTGTATGTACGCACACCTAACAGTGTATGTCTGAGAAAAACGGCATTTGAAGTGAATGCTTTATCGGCAGGGAGGCAATGTAGTTGTGTCATCTCTTAGAATCTTAGCTGTGGACAACCTCTGACATAAGCACAGCACTGCCAGTGGCATTAAGGGGGCTCCAGTCGTAAAATTAGATGTTTCAATTTCATGAACAACATCATTCAATCCACACTGCTTCCATCAGATCAGTAATGCTTTATTCACCAAGGAAAGCATGTTCCTTGCTTTCCCCATGGAAAACCAGTAGGAGTATGAGAAATCACTGTCATTTTTCTGCATCACAGGATTTCCTAAAGCATTAGTGGTGGCACGAATGTGGTCATTCAGGCTCCTAAACATCATTTTTCATAAACTGCAAACAGATTCATTTCCTTACTTTGCACATGGAAATTCTAAGCCCAAGCCGATAATTAAGGATTACATTTTTAGGCATCTGGATAAAGAAAAATAATTAAGATTAGCCAGCACCTATTTCAAAAAGGACAATCATGCTTGACAAATGTCAGAGAATTGTTTGAGGACATAACAGACATGACAGATGGGGGATATGCAGTGAACGCAGTGTACATGGATTTTAGGAAAGTGACAAAAGATACACGTGATAGATTATTAGGGAAGATTAAAGGGTATTTAATTGAGGGAAGATAGCAAATTGGATAAAAAATTGGACAGAAGTGAGAAAACAGAGTTAGGTACAATTTTTCAGAGTGATTGGAAATGGATAGTGATGTCCCACAGAGTTCAGTTCTAATTGGATATTGATCTGCCAGGAGAGGTGACATATTCAGATGATATAAAAATAGGAGGAATAGTTAATCCCTTAGAAGATCAAAGGAAACTGCAAAGGAATATTGCTAAGATGAGAAAATGGGCTAAAAAGTGACAGACAAGATTCATCAGTAAATATGGTAAAAAAAAACAGCAGTAAACATACTCTGAATGGAAATAGATTTGTTGCTGTGGAAAAACAAAGAGATTTAAGTGTACAGGTTCACAGGAAAGTAAAGGCAACATCTTTGGTAGGTTATAAAAAAAGCTAATGGATTCTATGTTTAATCACCAGAATTTGGTAAACATTGCACCCTTTTTTCGACTGCAAATCATACCAATTTAGCAGTCAAATTCCAACACCCAATCTGCACAGGTGTCGGTCCCATTGAAAAATTCACATGACCCATTTTACTGGCTTTCCATGCAGGCATTTAAAACAGATGAACTGCCACTTGAATATGTTAAATAGGGGTCTAATAAAGATCTTTGGAGAAGTACATCAGAACTGAGTTCTGGGCCTGCACTGCTCAGGTCTTTAGGTATTTGCCATGGTTAAACAAGAAGGTGCCAACAAATAGATACACCTGATCAGTGTATTTCCAAAAATGCAAGGACTGGTGTCACTGGACAGCAGGTAGGTAATTGGTTGGTAGGTATTTGGATTTGTATTTCTAAACTAGGGCAGTGATTTAAGCTACGACAGGAAAACTGCAAACTACTGTAGTAAATTTATACCTTAACTAGTTCATCTAATTTTTTTTTAATTCATTCATGGGATGTAGGCGTTTCTGGCTAGGCCAGCATTTATTGCCCATCCCTAATTGCCCTTGAGAAGGTGGTGGTGGGCTGCCTTCTTGAACCGCTGCAGTCCATGTGAGGTAGGTACACCCACAGTGCTGTTAGGAAGGGAGTTCCAGGATTTTGACAGTGACAGTCACTGTTCCAGTGACAGTGAAGGAATGGCAATATAGTTCCAAGTCAGGATGGTGTGTGGTTTGGAAGGGAACTTGCAGGTGGTGGTGTTCCCATGCATTTGCTGCCCTTGTCCTTCTAGTTGGTAGAGGTTGCAGGTTTGGAAGGTATTGTCTAAGGAGCCTTGGTGCGTTGCTGCAGTGCATTTTTTAGATGGTACACACTGCTGCCGCTGTGCATTGATAAAATTTCAAGTGGGATAAGTATAACAGTAAGTGAATTACTATTAAGAATATTAGCACAGAGCAGGTATAGAGATACTCATTAAAATTAATAGTTTGATCAAGGTATGAAGTAGATTCCAAAAGAAGGAATAGAGGTTTTTCCTTAAATCATGGATGAGCAGCTGAGATCTGTTGCTTGCAAGTCTTACGCCATGTGGGAACTTCAGGACACTTTGGACTGACCTTGGTTCTCTTGTCAGAAGTGGTTTCGGTGCCGGGGAGGGGGAGCAGGGAATCTTCATGGAGCTGTCTGCCACAAAACCTGGCGCTGTACCGAAGTGTGCCGATTTTGTTGGAGGCAAGAGGATAAGTCACCTTTATCAGGATGGCTTTCATGCCAAGTTACTAAAGAAAGTGTGAGTGGAGATAGCAGAAGGGCTTGCCATAATCTTCCAATCTTCCCTAGATACGGGGGAGGTGCCAGCAGATTGGAGAGTGGCAATGTGACAGCCTTATTCAAGAAAGGGTGTAAGGATAGTCCGAGTTACAACAGACCTGTCAGTTTAACATCAGTAGTGGGTAAAGTTTTGGAAACAATAATCATCGAAAAGATCAACAGGCACTTGGAGAGGTTTAAGTTAATTAAGGAGAGCTTGCATGGATTTGTAAAAGGCAGATCTTGCTTGACTAATCTAATTGAATTTTTTTGAAGTAACAGAGGAGGTTGATGAATGGAATGCAATGGATGTTTTCAATATGTATTTTAAGAAAGCGTTTGATAAAGTATCACATAAAAGGCCGATTAACAAAATTGGGGCTCATGGTATAGGAGGACCACTTGGGTAAAAAAAATTTGGCTTAAGGACAGAAAACAGTGAATTGTGGTAAATGGTTGATTTTCAAACAGGAGGATGGTGGACAGTGATGTTCCTGAAGTTTCAGTGCTAGGACCACTGCTTTTTTAATGTATATAAATGACTTGAATATTGGAATACAAAGTAAAACTTCAAATTTTGCCGATGATACCAAACTTGAAGGTGTGGCACGCAGTGAGCATGATACCATTCGATTGCAACAGGACATAGATAGGCTAGCAGAATGGACAGCCAAATGGCAGATGGAATTTAATACAGAGAAGTGTGAGGTGATGTATTTTGGCAGAAGGGATAGGAAGAGGCAATGGAGACTTAATTAAACAGTTGTAAAGACTGTGCAGGGACAGAGGGACTTTGGGGTCCATGTACACTGGTCCTTTAAGGTGGTAGGACATATTGATAGAGTAGTTAGCAAAGCATATGGGATCTTGGGCTTCATAAATAGAGGTATTAAGTACAAAAGGTTATGCTGAACCTTTATAAAGCTCTGGTTACACTGCAACTAGAGTATTGTGTCCAGTTCTGGTCACCACACTTTAGGAAGGACATGAGGGTCCTTTAGTGGGTGCAAAGGAGATTTACCAGAATGGTTGCAGGGACGAGGGATTTTTGCTATGAGGTGAAGCTGGGGTTATTCTCATTGGAGCAAAGGAGATTGAAGGGAGATTTGATAGAGGTGCACAAGATTATGACAAGTTTAGACAAGGTAGACAAAGAAAAGCTGTTCCTATTTGCTGATGGTACTAGGACTAGAAGATAGAGATTTAAGGTATTGGGCAAGAGATGCAGGAGTACGTGAGAAAGGACTTTTTTACGCAGTGAGTGGTAATGACCTGGAACTCTCTGCCAACGAGGTTGGTGGAAGTAGAGAGAATCAAAGATTTCAAAAGGAAATTGGATGGGCACTTGAGGGAAGTAAACTTACAGGGCTACGGGGATAATGCAGGTGAATGAGGCTGACTGGATTGCTCTAGAGAGAGCTGGCGTGGTCTTAATGAGCCATATGGCCGCCTTCTGTGTTGTAATGACTACATGGGCTGAATTTTGCAGAAGACAATCAGGTACCGCTGCTGGGGCTGAAACCAGGAGCTGAACCCATCCAGCGAGCAGTGGGACCCTAGGGCAGCATTTTACCAGTGGAGGCCAAATAACAGACCGTCCAATCAGAGAGTCGGCAGCACCAACAGTAGTGATGGCCACGGCTCAGGCCACACCATGAAAGAGAGGGCGCCTCAATGCCGATGTGCCCTTGAAGATGGGTGAGTTTTTTTGGGGAAGCCAGGACCATGTAGGCAAGCCCTGGCAACCACGGGGTAATGGCGGGTTGTTCGGTGGCAGCGCCTTGGGTGCGGGGCTGGCCAGTGCTGCCAGGGGTCTCCTCCGTTGCCATGGAGCACCCATCAAGGCAGGCCCCCTGGGAATCTGCTGGCAGCTGCCAGGATTTACCTGGTAGTCTCCACATGCAGCAGCGAGCATTCCCAACTTGGGCAAAATGCCTGCGGGGGTGGGAAGTTGTCCTTTATTGGGCTTTTAAGTGGCCATCCAGTAGGTGGCCATGCTGCTGAGGTTCCCGCCACTGGCAATATTCCATGGTGGCAGGAAGACATCGCGCTCTCCTCCTGATGCCTTCCCTGCCATAGTGCAAGCCCTACCCACCACCCCACACCGCCCCCCCCCAGCCCGTCTCCAAAGTTCTTGGAAAATTCAACTGACTTAGGGCCAGAATTTTTCAGATCCTTTGGGAAAGGGTTTAGAGGCAGGGGTGGGGTGGAATATTGGGATGAAAGGCATCAAACCATAAGCACAATGTCTTCACATCGTTTCTGCATTTTCTCAATGGTGGCCGACATGGCGGGAGGACACCATGCATGAACGTGTCAGGAAGTTGATTAAGGCAATTAATTGGCTAGTTGAGAGCAACTTTACAGGGGTTTTTGAATTTTGCAAATGGCGCATGGGAATCACAGGGCTTCAGAACCTCACCTCGTAAAAGGATACAGCAAGCAAGCGGCAGCTCAGTGCTGGCTCGCTCCAGCAGCCATCAAGAGAGCCAGCATGATGTGCAATGAAGGGTGCAGCAGAGAGGGCAGCAGCAAACAAAGCTGGCGGGGTAGGAGAATAAGGTGCCAGCTCTGCAGGGACGTGCTGCCAGAGTCCCATCAGGGTAGTGACACTTGAGCAGAAGATACGAGTGGATGAAAGGGGGCAGGAGGACGAACCGAGCCCCATGAGAGGTGGTGGTCACCCAATGCCAGTGGTGCTGAAGGTCACTGGCACTGAACTTCTACACTTCTGGATCTTTCCAGGGATCCACTGGAGATAAGTGTGGGAACTTGCAGTCTGCGGTGCATTGACGTAGGAAGGTGGTGACCAATGCCCTATTCAAAAAGGTCGGTGACTAGGTGTGTTTCCACACCAATCCAGACAATCAAGCTGAGAGCCAATGGGTTCAGGGCCATCACTGGATTCCCCCAGGTGCAAGGTGTGATTGACTGCACGCATGTGGCCATCAGGTCTCCCATAAACCAGCCAGCAGCCTTCATCAACAAGAACGGCTTCCACTCGCTCAATGTACAACTGGACTGCGACCACCGCAGAAGAATCCTTTAGGTGTGTGCACGGTTCTCAGGAAGCAGTCATGATGCCGACATACATCAGCAGTGCCAGGTGCCACAGCTTTTCCGGCCCCCACATACCTTCAGGGATGGATACTAGGAGACAAGGGATACCCACTGAGGACATGGCTGCTAACGCCTGTGAGGAACCTAAACACGGATGCAGAGGATAGGTACAACACCTGCCACAGGGCAACCCGTGACCATACAGCAAGCCATAGGCCTGCTTACGATGCGATTCAGGTGCCTTGATTGATCTGGTGGAGCCCTTCAGTATGCCCAAGCGAGGGTCTTGCATATCTTGGCGGTCTGCTGTGCACTGCACAACCTAGCGCTGCAGAGGGAGGAAGCATTGGTAAATGAGCATCACATGGATTGTGATGGCTCCTCCAATGATGAGGATGTGGAAGATGATCCTGGCCAGGCGATACAAGATGAAGGACCCCTGGGACCACAGGCAAGGCGCAATGAGATACCTGCAAGGGAGGCTTGGGAGGCTCTAATGTGACCCTTACTACCTGTTGGAGCCATACCAATAAAGCCTTACTTTTATGCAGCCCTACTGTCACCTCCATCATTCAGCACTCCAGAACCCAGCACCCAGGTGTACATCGCACAGTGGTAAGGGTGAAACATTGACCGCACGTGGCATGGTCCCTCTCAACCAGCCCTTTGAGGGAGCCAGGCTGTAAGTGAAGTCCCAAAGGGCAGCAAGAATTGAAAGGAGATGTAGGGCGAAATACATTAATTTCATTAAGCAGCAAAACAAACATAAGACTTAACATTTTGACACTCTCTTCACCAGTGAACCCCATGTAGTTAGGTGTTCTTAAATTTCTTGCACGTGCTCCTATGTGGTGCTCCTCCTGTGCTTGTAGCTGAGGTGGAGGCAGGCTGCTGACCTTGGTGCCCGGTGGCTTGGGACGACCTTGGCAACGTCTTCTGGCTGCCTGAGGCATAGCCGCAGCATGCTAAGGGGCTCCTACACAGGTGCAGGACCCTCCTCTGTTTTTATGGTTACTTGAGGTGGTGGTGTTACTGGTAGAGGGGCTGAGGACACCTATCTATACCAGGAGTGCCCTGAGAGGAATCCTCCGAGGCAGAAGACAGCTGCTGCTCCTCCCTTGCAAGGCGTACTTGTACCTGGACATGGACAAGGCAATCGCATGCAGGTCTACGCGCCTCTCCGGCATTCACCGACTGGCCTGTTTGATCTGGCTCTCCATGAGGGTCACCAATCTCTCCATGGAGAAGCCAAGAATGCACCAATCAGAGATGTCCGCGCTCAAGGCCTGTATGGATTCCTTCATTGTCCGTGCTGCGGTGCGCATAGCCTCTGGAAGCTTCACAAGTTGTTCTCTTACCTCATGATGCAGATGCAGCATTTGTTCTGTTGCCGATGACTCCAGTGGCATGTAATCAGCCTGGGGCTCAGCATCGCCCTGGCCTGTGGCAGTCCTCTGACTGTCAATGGCCTCAGCTGTCCCAGCTTCCATCAGCTGCTTGGGTGCTTCTGTGCTGTGCTAACAAGATTGTGTTCCCGAATCTAAGCAAGAACAGATATCTACCAATGTCAGTGCATACAAGAAGAATATGAGTAAGCACCTTTTTACTCAGCGAGTGGTAAAGACCTGGAACTCGCTGTCCACAAGGGCGGTGGAAGCGGAGATGATCAATGACTTCAAGGGGAAGTTGGATGGTCACCTGAGAGAAATAGACTTGCAGGGCTACAGGGATTGAGCCGGGGAGTGGGACTGACTGCATAGCTCCATGGAGAGCTGGCATGGACTCGATGAGTCAAATGGCCTCCTTCTGTTCTGTAAATGACTCTGTGACTCTATCTGGACTGATGGAGGGTGTGGGGGAATGGTGTGATGGAGCATCCTCTAAAGCTCCCTCCTCCTCCGAAACAATGGGTTGCCTTTAAAGAAGGGATAGCTTGGGCACGGTCAAGGTATATTCCCACAAAGAAGAAAGGCAAAGCAAACAATTACAGAGCTCCCTGGATGACAAAAGAGATAGAGGTTAAGATAAGGTGTCAGGTGGATAAAATTGAGAACCAGGCCAAATATAGAAGGTGCAGTGGGGTATTGAAAAAGCAAATAAGAGAAGCAAAGAGAGAGAGTTTAAGAGACTGGCAACTAACATAAAAGGGAATCCAAAGTCTTCTATTGGCACATAAATAGTAAAACGGTGGTAAAAGGAGGAGTGGGGCTGATTAGGGACCAAAACGTGGATTTATACATGGAGGCAGGGGGCATGGCTGAACTAATAAATGAATACTTTGCATCTGTTTTTACCAAGGAAGAAAATACTGTGCAGGTCATGGTGAAAGAGGACCTGATTCAGATGTTTGAAGGGTTTAAAATTGATAAGGAGGAGGTATGGGATAGGCTGTCTGCACTTAAAGTTGATAAAGCACCAGGACTGGATTAGATGCATCCAAGAATACTGAGGGAAGTGAGATTGAAAATTGCAGAGGCACTGGCCATAATTTTCCAGTCTTCCTTAGACTCTGGGTGGTGCCAGAGGACTGGAAAATTGCAAATATTAAAACCTTGTTCAAAAAAGGGCATAAAGATAAGCCCAGCAACTACAGGCCAGTCAGTTTAACCTCAGTGGTGGGGAAACTTCTAGAAGTGATAATTCGGGACAAAATTAATTGTCACCTGGGTAATTAAGGAAAGCCAGCACTGATTTGTTCAGGGTAAATTGTGGTTAACGAACTTGCTGGAGTTTTTTTGATGACAGAGGGTAATGCTGTTGATGTGGTGTACATGGACTTCCAAAGGCATTTGATAAAGTGCCTCACAACAGACTTGTGAGCAAAGTAATCGCTCATGGAATATAAGGGACAGTAGCAACATGGACATGAAATTGGCTGTGGGACAGGAAACAGAGTAGTGGTTAATGGATATTTTTCAGACCGGAGGAAGGTTTGTCGTGGAGATCACCGGGGGTCAGTGTTTGGACCTTTGCTGTTCCTGATATATATTAATGACCTAGATCTTGGCATATAGGGCACAATCTCAAATTGCGGTTAATACGAAACTTGGAAATGTGAGGAGGATAGTGTTAAACTTCAAAAGGACAGACAGGTTAGTAGAATGGGCAGACGAGTGGCAGATGAAATTTAATGCAGAGAAATGTGAAGTGATTCATTTTGGTAGGAAGAACATAGAGAGACAATATAAAATAAAGGGTACAATTCTAAAGAGGGTGCAGGAGCAGAGGGACTTGGGTGTATTTGTACATAAAACATTGAAGGTGGAAGGACAGGTTGAGAGCAGTTAATAAAGTGTACAGCATCCTAGGCTTTATTAATATGAGGTGCTAAGAGTACAAGAACAGGTAAGTAATATTAAACTTGTATAAAACACTGGTTTGGCCTCAACTGGAGTACTGTGTCCAGTTCTGGGCACCACGCTTTAAGAAAGATGTGAAGACATTAGAGAGAGTATAGAAAAGAGTCACAAAAATGGTTCCAGGAATGAGGGAGTTCAGTTATGTCGATAGATTGGAGAATTTGGGACTGTTTTCTTTAGAGAAGGGAAGGTTGAGAGGAGATTTGATAGAGGAATTCAAAATCATGAGGGGTCTGGACCACATAGATAGGAAAAAATGGTTCCCATTGGTGGAAGGATCGAGAACAAGAGGGCACAGATTTAAGGTAATTGGCAAAAGAACTAATGGAGACATGAGAAAGAACTTTCACGCAGCGAGTAGTTGGGATCTGGTAGGTAGTGCCTTGGAGTGTGGTGGAGGCAGATTCAATCGAGGCATTCAAGAAGGAAATGGATTGTTATCTGAAAAGGAAAATTGTGGGAGGATGTGGTGCTAAGCATGTTGCTCCTTCAGACAGCCTGCACAGAACCTGACCGCCTCCTGTGCTGTAACAATTCTGTGTTTCCTCAGAGGTGGCCAGCTGTTCCCTGGTCTCCAGCTCTCTGTTCTTCGGCCTGACCTGCAAGAGAGGACAGATAGAATCAAAGGTTATGGGCTTCCCATGAGGCATTCCAACTAGCCCTGCTGTGGAGCTCCATGCACCCAGTGGTGGACACATGAGCTCTATGCCTTGTGTGTGCCAGATACACCCTTGAGACCCTGCACTCGGCCAATCACTCTCTTGGGTTGGCACTCCTGTCTCGCAATGGAGTGGATGCCGTGCTGCCCTGCCATTTCTAAGGCCTCCTCCTCCTCCTTCATTGGGGTTAGGATGAACAGGAATAGTACACTTCTGCCAGTCTTTGCCCATTGCTTGAGGTTATGGGCTGGCTTCTCTCTATTTATTTAGAGATACAGCACTGAAACAGGCCCTGCAGCCCACCAAGTCTGTGCCGACCATCAACCACCCATTTATACTAATCCTACATTAACCCCATATTCCTACCACATCCCCTCAATTCCCCTACCACCTACCTACACTAGGGGAAATTTACAATGGCCAACTTACCTATCAACCTGCAGGTCTTTGGCTGTGCGAGGAAACCGGAGCACCCTGTGGAAACCCACGCAGTCACAGGGAGAACTTGCAAACTCCGCACAGGCAGTACCCAGAATCGAACCCGGGTTGCTGGAGCTGTGAGGCTGTGGTGCTAACCACTGCGCCACTGTGCCACCCAAGCAAAAAGATGAACACCATTAGTCTCCTCATGGAGACAAGCGCAACATTTATGCTAGTGACGGCACAGAAGTCTATGATGGGGGCACAAGAATGCATCCTGCATGCAGCCACTATTGAGAGACCTTGTTGGGGTCAGCAATCACAGATGAGTGCCTCTCATCGAAATGCTGCCATGCCTCTGACAGGATATGCTGCTGCCTGACCCCTTTGTCAATGACTGCGTGGTCACTCCCTATCCACTAAACCCACCCTCTCACATTGCCGCATGCAAGTCCTAAAGGGAAAAGAGGTATGGAGTGCTCACCTTAACAGACCAAATAAGGTCATTGCGCTTATGGCACTGGATCCAGGTTCTGGGGTACCCCACAGCTGCTGGCCTCCTTTGCAATCTCCATCCAGGCTTTTTTGGTCAATTGAGCCAGTCTCCTCTCCCGTCCCTGCCTTGCACGCAGCCTGAAGGAGAGCATGCAGGGAGGCATCATTGAACTGTGGGGCCACCTCGGCTCTTCTGCCATTCTGGTTGCAGGTTTCCTTTAAATGTCTCAGCTTTCCAAGCAAGCCCTTTAAAAATGGTGCCAGCACCTGGCACAGCCTCACCTGAAGCCGCCTCCGTTGCCTCCCATCCCGCCTCAGCGCTCTCAGTAATTGGTCCCTGCACCTCCCCACTGCTAATTGGCTGCTGCTGGAAGATTGGTTGGAGTCGGACAATCCCTGCCCAAACGGAAGCGGCAACTGCTTCTGGGCCCGACATTGGGATGTGGCCTAGCTGCAAAATTCAACCCAATGACTCTATGTGGGGCCAGGAGGAGCAGGCCACAGCCTTCCTGCCAGCTATGATTGCACCTGCGGCCCCCACAATTCTGTTATCTTCTCCATCCCAGTATGTATTCTAGGGCCACTGCTGATGAGGCAACCAGACCAAAGTTCATTCCTCCTGAAGGGCAAACATGAAAGACACCTGCAGTTCACCTGAAACATTTAGATAAGGGCCAAGGTCCAAGGCCCAATTTAGTGGCAGCCTTGGGTGCATGAAAATTGGTCCAGACTAAGTTTTACCCTATAGAACATAAGAACCAAGAAATAATGATGATCATATATAAAATCATAACATAACCTCAGTTAGCATAAGACCTATGTCCAGCATTGGGCTCCACATTCTAAAATGGATATTGAGGCTTTAGGTAGGGTGTAATGCAGGTTCACTAAGATGCTGATTGATATGATGAAATATAAATATAAAGAAAGTCTTGAAAAATTGGGTCTTTTTTCAATAGAGCGATGCAGATTTCAGGGCAAAAGATGGGACAAGCTAGTTAGAAACAGACTTTTCCAGTTTCCAATAATACAGTGGTCAAGAACAAGAAGACATAGAAAAGCGGGTAAAGGAAATTTCTCTACACAAAGAGTTATGAGGAATGCACTTTCAGGCTTAGTGACTGTGGCCACAATTATGCCAACATTCAAGATTAGATTGGCTAGGTAGGTGATGGAAAAGGAATTGAATGGTACATGTGATTAGGACTATGTATTCACATGAAGGGTAAACACAGACAAGTACTGGTTGGGCCGAAGGACCGTTTCCGTGTTGCAACATGGAAAAATATAAAACTTTATGGCACAGAATGAAACCATTGGACCATCATGTCTGTGCCAGCTGCAAAAGAACTACCTAGCCTAATTCCACCTTCCAGCTCTAAGTCCATAGCCCTGTCAGTTACAGCACCTCAGGTCCCTGGGTATTCACCCTCCAGCTACCACACAAGCTGAGGATCCCCATGAACATGGAAGGGGTGTGTGCCCAGGCCACTTAAAGACCCCTCAATGGCTCAGAGCCAAAGTACTGCTGAGGACCTGTCACCACTTAGATAAGCAGATGCTAACGAATAGCAGCAGCATGATTGGCCATACAGCACAGCAGTGCCTTATCTCACTCTGTTTTTTGTCTGTGCAGGTAAAACTGACACAATTCAAAGGAGAGGGCCCAGATGGGAAGAGGAGTCCCCTACTTTCATGTCATTACACCCTTGGAGGATCAAGCAATGGAAAGAGCCAGGATCACTGACGAAGAAGAAGTCGGCCCTGGCGAAATGGGCAGTTGTGGTGCAGAGGGTGATTTCAGAGGGCACTGCGCTGACTGAGGGGAGTGCATTGCACTTCACCATGTCCGACAGCATGCCACTGATTTCCATTGGAAAGCCTCAGTATTTCACTGGGCAAGGAGCACTGCACTAGTAGGCAGGAGGAGGTGCCAGAGGCAGAGGGAGCTGTTGTTAAGTTCCAGAAAGCTTGTTGTAGAAAGACTATGCTGGAGCTTGTACTTACTCAGTTTCACATTTATTATGCAGAATAAAAGGAATATGCAGCTCCTCACTCAAAACCTCTCCCAGTCCCAGTGAGCGTCTGCTTATGTGCTCAACTAAAACCCCAATTAACACCCTTCACCTGCATATAATCAAACCATTGATACACAATTAACAGCTGTGGTTAGTTCCCCTTGGAGGGAGAAGGAAAGACAGCCCTGCCCAGCTAGGAACCTCTGGAGTAACAAGAAAGGCAGCTCAACCTGGAACAGCAGCAGGAGATATGCTCCGCATGTCTGAGTACCCTGATGCAGTGCGGGATCATGGGCAGAGGATCCATCCAGCTCGTGTGCACCACCATAGCTAAGGGCTATGTGCGCATGAGCTCTTCCATTGAGAGAGTGGCCAACCTCATGGAGAGTCATATGCGGCATCGTTCTGAGTGGATGCAGGAGCAGCACATTGGCATGCACAGGATGTATGCCACAAAGTGCAGCCTGGAGTTGTCAGTGACACCGAGATGTTTGGAGTGGATGCCAGTTGTGCCCTGGTGGTGTCCCCTTCCAGGCATCCACAGCGCCCGGCAAGGAGGATAAGGTGCCACCCCTCTCGGGGCTCCGGCATTGTCCTTGACTCTTCTGTCATTGGAAGCCTCTGTGCAGCATGGTCAAGTGCAGGTCCAGCAGCCTCTGCGGATGCCCCCATGGGCACATCCACGACAAGGACGACCGTCGCATGCATCTCAGCCACCAGCAGAGAACACAAGAAATAGGACCAGGTGTAGACCACATGACCCATCGAGCTTGCTCCGTCATTCAATACAACCATAGCTGATCTTGGGGTTCAACTCCACTTTCCCGTCCACTTGCCATATCCCTTCATTCCCTGAGAGACCAAAAATCTGTCTATTCCAGCTTTAAATGTATTCAACAATGGAGCATCCACAACCCCCTGGGGTAAAGTATTCCAAAGATTCACAACCCTGAGAGACAAGTGAACAGGCTACCTCCATCTCCACCGAGGCCACAAGGAAAGCACCGCATAGGAGTGGCTAAACACAGAGACCACTGTGCACCATGGAGCACTAAGTATGTCACTGGGGTGTGTTCTTGCTGTTTCTGAGCTCAATGTCCAATTCTTTGCACTGTATAAATAATGACAATTTAAGCCACATATCTGAGACTCTTCTTATTGCTGACATGACAAGATAAGTGGTATTAAGTGCTGAAGGAAAGCAAGGGTCCCTCAACAGTGAAGGTTAAGCCATTGGCCAGATGTGCATCCTTCATTGGCGGTATGTGATTAGATGTTTCAGACTGCGTCTTGCATGGAAGTATTAGCACAGTTACCTCAGGTTGACGTCCATAGCATGCCCTTCATCCTGGGTCAGAGGGACTCAGCTGAAATGTTCTTGGATCAAATGGTCCCTGATGTCATGGCATCCTGCCAAGATCTTCATGTCATGCGCTGTGCCTGGACATCTCCAGTATCTCAGTGTTCTGCATCCTCCTCCTTAGCCTCCACTTCTCTCAGCTCCTGCTCTTCCTCTTCCTCCAATGAGCTATGTGGTTCCAGGGCCTCATTGCCCTCAAAGTCCATTCCTCTCTGGAGGGCCATGTTATTGGAGAGCACAGTAGACCACCGCAATAACTGAGACCCTTGGAGGATTGTATAGGAAGGTGCCAACCAACCAGTCCAGATATGGGAACTGCATCTTCAGGAGCTGATGGCCTGCTCAATGGTGGTGCTAGTATCACCTTTGTGCTTCTGTCTGGGGGTCTCGTAGAGGACTGATGTTTTAAAAATTTGTTGAATGGAATGTGGGCATTGCTGGCAAAGCCAGCATTTATTGCCCATCCCTAATTGCCCTTGAGAAGATGATGGTGAGCTGGCTTCTTGAACTGTTGCAGTCCATGTGGTGTAGGTACACCCATACTGCTGTTAGGGAGGGAGTTCCAGGATATTGATCCAGTGACAATGAAGGAATGGTGATATATTCCCAAGTCAGGATGTGTGTGGTCTGGAGGGGAACTTGCAGGTGGTGGTGTTCCCATTGCATCTGCTGCCCTTGTCCTTCTAGGTGGAAGAGGTTGCTGGTTTGGAAGGTGCTGTCGAAGGAGACATGGCGAGTTTCTGCAGTGCATCCTGTATATGGTACTCACTGCTACCACTGTGCCTCAGTGGTGGGGGGAGCGAACGTTTAAGGTAGTGGATGGGGTGCTGATCATTCCTTGTCCACTAGGATCCATCCATACACTTAGGGGTTGGAGTGAAGATCTGCATTTGCCTGAACTGGAAGAGGATGAAGGAGTCATGGCAGGTGCCAGGAATCTAGTGCGCACATGAAGGACTTGTTTGTTTTGGTCGCAGACTATCTGAACATTGAGGGATTGGAAGCCCTTGCTGTCCTTGAATTTCACTGACCTGTCACTGGGTGCCTTGATGGCTACATGGGTGCAATTGATGATGGCCCGCACCTGGAAGAATCCAGTGATGGCAGCGAAGCCCAATGCCTTCTGTGCCTGCAGGGCTTCATCTGTGGTGAAATTAAAGTATTGTCCAGCTCTGGCAATTAGGGCATCAATGACCTGCATGATGCAGTGCTTTGCAGCCATTTGCAAGATGCCATCCAGATGCACAGCTGATCCTTGGAAGGAGCCAGAGTGAAGAAGATCAAGACCACAGTGATGTTGATGGCTACAGACAGGGCATGGTGACCAGTGCTGAGAGATCTTCAGTGACGTGGGCACAGATGTCTCTGGCCCACTGCCTGGAGAGTCACAGTCTCCTGTGGCAGTGGGTCTTGGTCATCTCCAGGTAGTTCCATCTTTGCTGATAGATCCTATTCTGACAGTATGGCTGTGTCCTTCTAGTTCCTTGTTCCTCTCCGGTGCCCTCCTAATGCCCTTCCTGCAGCAGGAGTTGCCCCTCATTGTCACTGGCACCAAAATCCGAGAGTCAACCCCGCCTGCCAGCTGCTGCTTTCCTTGTGCTCAGCTGGTTGTTCAATTAGCTTTTGCAGCCTTGCCCCCTTTTCTTCTGCTCCTACAATGCCAGGAGGGCGATAACCCCCAACACTGCCCAAGGACTGATTTGCCACTCTGCCAGACACCTGCATAGCATCAAGGGCACCTGTCTACCAATGTCTGAGTCCATCTCTGCACTGTTTCAACTTTTATGTCTCTGTCCTAATTCCCTAGGATGACAATGATGGCTCTCCACTCTGTGCCCATCTCCTTTCACCTGGTCTGGCCCACAGACGGCGTGTAGCCCATGTGCCCCTGTGAAACTCTCAATACCCTGCTCCAGAACTTGCCGCACCCCTAGCCAAGCTGTTCCATACAGCTACAACACTGGCATCTACCCGGCAATGTGGAAAATTGCCCAGGTATGTCCTATACACAAAAAGCAGGACAAATCCAACCCGGCCAATTACTGCCCCTTCAGTCTCGTCTCAATCATCAGTAAAGTGATGGAAGGTGTCATCAACAGTGCCATCAAGCGGCACTTGCTTAGCAATAACCTGCTCAGTGACACTCAGTTTGGGTTCTGCCAGGGCCACTCAGCTCCTGACCTCATTACAGCCTTGATTCAAACATGGACAAAAGAGCTGAACTCAAGAGATGAGGTGAGAGTGACTGCCCTTGACATCAAGGCAGCATTTGACCAAGTATGGCATCAAGGAGCCCGAGCAAAACTGAAGTCAATGGGAATCAGAGGGAAAGTTCTCCGCTGGTTGGAGCCATGCCTAGCACAAAGGAAGATGGCTGTGGCTGTTGGAGGTCAATCATCTGAGCTCCAGGACATCCCAACAGGAGTTCCTCAGGGCAGAGTCCTAGGCCCAAACATCTTCAGCTGCTTCATCGATGACCTTCCTTCAATCATAAGGTCAGAAGTGGGGATGTTCGCTGATGATTGCACAATGCTCAGCACCATTTGTAACTCCTCAGATACTGAAGCAGTCTATGTAGAAATGCAGCAAGACCGGGACAATATCCAGTCTTGGGCCACACAAGGGACAAGCAATGACCATCTCCAACAAGAGAGAATCTAACCATCTCCCCTTAACATTCAATGGCATTACCATCGCTGAATCCCCCACTATCAACATCCTAGGGGCTACCATTGACCAGTAACTGAACTGGAGTAGCCATATAAATAGCGTGGCTACAACAGCAGGTCAGAGGCTAGGAATCCTGCAGTGAGTAACTCACCTCCTGACTCCCCAAAGCCTGTCCACCATCTACGAGGCACAAGTCAGGAGTATGATGGAATACTCTCCGCTTGCCTGGATGGTTGCAGCTCCAACAACACTCAAGAAGCTCAACACCATCCAGGAAAAAGCTGCCCGCTTGATTGGCACCCCATCCACAAACATTCACTCCCTCCACCACCGACGCACAGTGGTAGCAGTGTGTACATTTTACAAGACACACTGCAGCAATGCACCAAGGCTCCTCAGACAGCATCTTCCAAACCTGCAACCTCTACCAACTAGAAGGACAAGGGTAGCAAATGCATAGGAACGCCACCACCTGCAAGTTCCCTTCCAAGTCACACGCCATCCTGACTTGGAACTATATTGCTGTTCCTTCACTGTCACTGGGTCAAAACCCTGGAACTCCCTTCCGAACAGCACTGAGTGTACCTACCTCACATGAACAGCAGTGGTTCAAGAAGGCAGCTCGCCACCACCTTCTTGAGGGCAATTTGGGATGGGCAATAAATGCTGGCCTAGACAGCGACGCCCACATCCCATGAATAAAAAAAATGATGTTCTTAATGAGCTCCGTAAGCACTTTAATTGTCTTTAATGGGGGATATGGCGGGATCACGATCAGGCCCTCCCCAACCCTGGTTGACACAGTCAGTACCAATGGCATTGGGAAACTGGCACACTAGCCATTGCTGGTTCAAGGCCCTGTCTGCCTCCAATCCCAACTTTGGCAGGGTCCATTCAACCCATGGTGTCACTACTACTGCATTACCTTCATGTGCAGTAAGTGCCCCTGAGTTTCATGATTTTTCTTCTAATAATTTTTCCTCAGACAACTTCAGTGCAACTGGATCTTTAAGCCCAAACCATATGATGTGTCCATGTGCAAAGTGTTTACTTCCATAGTACTTCTCCTGGTCACACTGCCGAGGTGATATTGTGTGGTTATGTGCTTTTAATCTTTGAATTGTACTTTGTCTAAATAATTCCGAACAAGCAGCATTGTGAAATGGCTGGTTATCGTACTTGAATAAAAAAGTTCTTCACATTGTGACAGCCTTGAGATGAGATAGCTACAAGCACAACAATTCCACAACTCCACAAGAAGCTGGCCCTATTTACTTTCTGACACTTGCAGAAAATGGAAGGAACTAGCAGAGGGAGACATCAGATATGTTGCCACTACTGAATGACAACATTATCATCCATCTCCATTCCAGCCATGAGGCATTGCCTCATCATAGCCACTGATCAGCATAGGATCGGTACATATGGTACCAATAAGATCAATAATGCCCTGCCTAATAGTTCTTTCTAAGTAATCATCAAGCCTATTGAAGCTGGAATAAATGGCCCATTCTGCCATGGAATGGCAACAGATGTCATAAGAGAATCATCAAACAGTTACGGGGCCTTTAGCATGATGGGCTCTATTGTAAATTTTTCTTGAGTTTCTATACGCTGCATGGTGGGTTGGAGTGTTGCAAAATGACCTTGGAAGGTTGCACATATATGGTGGGTGAACTTTTGGATACGAACTGCCATCTGCAGCATTGGCCAGGAGAACGGGAGAATTTTCCTGCTCTTCTTTGAACTGAGCCATAAGGTCGTTCAGATTGACATGTAGAACAGTTGGGGCCTTTAACAGTCCATCACATCTACAGTGCCAGAGTAAGGCCACTCACCTATAGCCCTGGGGCAGAGCTAGTTCTTTACAGTTATCACCAAGAGTCCTCATAGAGTCATTTACGGTAGAGAAGGAGGTCATTCAGCCGATCAAGTCCATGCCGGCTCTCCACAGAGCAATCCAGTCAGTCCTACTCCCCGCTCAATTCCTGTGGCCTGCAAGTTTATTTCCTTCAAGTGCCCATCCAATTTTCTTTTGAAATCATTGATTGTTTCCACTTCCACCACCCTTGTGGGCATTGAGTTCCAGGTGATTACGACGCGCTGCGTAAAAAAAGTGCTTCCTCACATTCTCCCTGCATCTCATGTCAAAACCTTTGACCTGTGTCTCCTATTCCTTGTACCATCAGTTATTGGTAATAGTTTTTCCTTACCTAACTTATCTAAGCTTGTCATAATCTTGCACACCTCCATCAAATTCCCCCTCCATCTCCTTTGCTCCAAGAACTCTCCTGGGCAGAGGCATTCACTTACAGTTCACACCCATAGTCTTGGTACAGAGTCACTGAATTACAGTTCACATTTACAGATCTGGGGCAGAGTCACCCACATACAGTTCAGTTACCATCCTGGGACAGAGTCGTAGAGAGATACAGCACTGAAACAGGCCCTTCGGCCCACCGTCTGTGCCGACCATCACCACCCATTTATACTAATCCTACATTAATCCCATATTGTCTACCATATCCCCACCTTCCCTCAATTCTTCTACCACCTACCTACACTAGGGGCAATTTTCAATGGCCAATTTACCGATCAACCTGCAAGTCTTTGGCTGTGGGAGGAAACCGGAGCACTCAGCAGAAACCCACACGGTCACAGGGAGAACTTGCAAATTCCGCACAGGCAGTACCCAGAACTGAACCCAGGTCACTAGAGCTGTGAGGCTGCAGTGCTAACCACTGCACCACTATGCCGCCCAAATGAGTCATTCACTCACTTAACAGTTCAAACCTGCTGTGCTATGGCAGAGGCACTCGCTTATAGTCGCAACAGTGTCTTTGATAGTCAATGAGTTAAAAAGCAGAATTAATGAAAACCCATAGGCAAGATGAAAATAACACACTGGGGAAGCATCAACCTGATCTTAAGTGACAGCTTAAGGAAGGAATAAGATAAGAAGAAATTTATCGAAGTGAAGGTGAAAACTTTTCCTGTACATAAAATACTGTGCATTACCAATTGTAAAAGGACAAACACAAGATTGTACAGACCCAAGAGCACTAAATGATTGTTAAAATGGCACTGAGGTTTTAGCAGAAAGTCAATTTTTGTATTTTGGATGCATTTATCCTTTACTATCTCCATCCTCCCCAACTTATTTAAAGTCCTAGTTGTCTCTGTTCATCCACACTCTTCAGCGTCTTTCCATTGAGTGTACACACCCATTCCTTATTTTTCATCCCGATTAACATTACCCACACTTTCCATATTAAATAGCATCCACATGTCTGCGCATTCCAGTAATCTGTCTCTGTCCAGCTGATGTCTCTTACATTCCTCCTTGCAGTTGCGTCAGCATCAAATTTTGAGATTGTGCTCCTCAAGTCCAGTTTGAAATCATTTATACAGGATAAAAGTAGACCCAATACTGGCTTCCTTACGTTACCACTTCCAATCCTTCTCTAATCTGAGCAACATCTATTAAGCCTAATCCTTTGTTTCCTGTCCATCAATTAATTTTCTATGCATGCTGCTGCAATTCCCCTCACAATTCTTACATCATACACCTGATTTTGTTTTGTAACAAATCTCTTATGATGAACAAGCCATCCTGATAAGTCAACCAAGTGCTCCTCCCAAGAGGCCCTACAAGAAAAGTTGAGGCCTCCACTTCCTTAGACTCAACTCTTTTGACATTATTACTCAACTACTGCACTGTTTTATATAGCCAATACAACTTATTTTCCCTTTGGACTTAAATAAGATTGCAGCTCCTAGAATTTACTAACAACCTTTGATCATTCACCTTCTATATTGCTCAATTTGCTACTGCCTGCAGACTTCTGGAGCCCTTTTGTATGTTAGTTCTTATGATGGAGAGGTCTTTGAGAAGGACCATCATTCCATTATATTTAAATTGGGTGTCTCTCAAGCAACTTTTTATTGACCTTCAAAGTCAGCAAAACTCTGTTGCTTGTATCTGTTTATTTGTAAGTCTTTACTAACCTGGCAAATATTCCCTGAAGCTAAGTGGATGTCATTGTAATTTATGGAGCAGTACTATCCTATTTAAAATGATAAATGTTGCCAGATTACTAACCAACACAATCCTCTGACCTGTTCAGTTAGGAGTGTGCTATTTTGCTCTCGAGAAATTCTATCTATATTATTGTAATTTTTCTCCATAACGATTTTGACATGATATTAAGTCTTTGCACGGACTGCAAGAAAATGTTAATCAGTAGGAACCAAGTTTCTTAGCTTTTTTAAGAAAATATTGGAACGCATTATCCACACTCTGAAAGTAATTTCCTTGTTAGCTCTCAATTAGAACAATATTTTTCCATGCTGCACTCTTGTTGCAAATCAATTCATTCAGTAGAGAAACAAAACTTCAATTAGAGAAGTCAATTTTAATGTTGATTAAACTCTCAATTGTCATCCCTCAATTTGTTTGGTGTCTTAAGTGCAATAATTTGACAGCCTGCCATGACAGCATATATGTTTTATTGTATACTGCAACAATTAATCAGTTTTTGACACCACTGTACAATACCGTTGGAATATTTACTGTAGCTCAAACCAAATTGTGCAATTCTTACAGTAAAACACAAGAAATAGGAGCAGAATTAGACCATATGGCCCATTGAGCCTGCTCCGCCATTCAATACGATCATGGCTGATCTTGGGCTTCAATTCCACTTTCCTGCCTGCTCCCCATATCCCTTGATTCCCTGCAAGACCAAAAATCTTAAATGTATTCAATGATGGGGCATCCACAACCCTCTGGGGTAGAGAATTCCAAAGATTCACAACCCTTTGAGTGAAGTAATTTCTCCTCAACTCACTCCTGAATGATTGACCCCTTATCCTGAGACTGTCTCCCTGTGTTCTAGATTCCCTGACCAATGGGAACAATCTCTCAGCTTCTATCCTATCAAGCCCTTTCAGAATCTTGCATGTCTCAATTAGATCGCCTCTCATTCTTCTAAACTCCACAGAATATAGGCCCAATTTACTCAGCCTCTCATCACAGGACAACCCCCTCATCCCAGGGACCAATTTAGTAAATCTTCGCTGCACTGCCTCCAGTACAAGTACATCCTTTCTTAAATGTGGAGACCAAAACTGCACACAGTATTCCAGATGCAGTCTCACCAAAGCCCTTTTACAATTTTAGTAAGACTTCTTTATTCCTGTACTCCAATCCCTTTGCAATAATGGCCAACATGCCATTTGCCATCCTAACAGCCTGCTGCACCTGCATGTTAACTTTGTGCATTCCTTGTACGAGTACCCTCAAGTCTCTCTGAACATCAACACTTATCAGTTTCATATTTTAAAAAAAATATTCTGCTTTTCTATTTTGATGACCAAAGTGAACAACTTCACACTTCCCTACATTATACTCCATTTACCATCTTGTTACCCACTCACTTAACCTGTTGTTATGACCCAGTGAGAAACAGGTCTAGGGTTCCCTTTCAGCCTTCACCTGGTCTTACGGTAAGAGGGTTTAATTTTAAACACACCGTTTTTTTAGCTCCCCCTTGATGAATCCTTGTTTACCGCTTTCCAAGTATAAGGCAAAGAAATGAGCACAAATAGGCCTTCTTCGGTTAAAAGAAGAAAAGTGAAATTTATTAAAACTTAAACTCTAATTCGGATGATGCCTACGGATACACGATGCCCCGACGCTAGCATGCATACATAATACACATGTGCAAATAGAGACAGAAAAGAACAGAAGAAAAAATAAAGTGAAATGTTTGAGGTAATATCTGAAGAGTTCTTGTTATGGGTCTTCGAGCTCACTGTAGAGTCCTTGATTGTAGGTAGTTCTTGCTTTTTGTTGGGGCCCAGTATTCTTCTTAAACCTTGTTTGCTGTCGGAGACTTTTCTCCCTTGGGGTTCACGTGTCTTCAGAGGCTTGTGAGACAGAGATGGGAGCAGACAGGAGAGATTGTCTCAGTTCAGGAGCAAACAGACACTCTCTTCAAACTGTTTGTACAATTCAGAAAACCCAGTTTGCCAAGCAGGTTAGTCATGTGACCATGTCTTGGATTGTATCAACTTAGCAGTCTCTGGAATGCTCCTCTTACACACAGTTCCTGTGAGCAAGGTCCATTGTGGGTTGAATATGTCAGGGAATGGTCTTTTGTCCTTCCAAGCAGCGTCTGTTAATATGCAAATGTTTTTTCCAGCCACAGCTGATCTATTTAACAAGTCCTTTCTTCACTCCAGTGACAGTTTAAAATCAATGTTCATGACAAAATTAATGTGTCTCATTCTTGGCAGGTGGGGGCCTAGCATGACACTGTCTATATCTCTTTGCAGCCTCTCCACATCTTCCCTGCAGATTACCTTTCCACCACGCTTTGTATTGTCAACAAACTTTGATACGTTAATCTCTGTCTCTTCATCCAAGTCATTAATATAGTGTAAATAGCTGAGGCCCCAGCGCTGATCCTTGTGGCACCCCACTATTCACTGCCTGCCAACTTGAAAATGCCCCATTTATGCTCACTCTCTGCTTCCTGTCTGTTAACCAATCCTCTATCCACACTAATATATTACCCCCAACACCATGTGCCCTTATCTTGCCTATTAATCTTTTATGTGGCACCTTATCAAATGCCTTTAGAAAATCCAGGTATACTACATCTACTGGTTCCCCTTTATCTACCCGACTAGAAGAGCCCTTTCCTATCCTGAGTGGTGTGAAACAGGGCTGTGTTCTCGCACCCACACTTTTTGGGATTTTCTTCTCCCTGCTGCTTTCACATGCGTTCAAATCCTCTGAAGAAGGAATTTTCCTCCACACAAGATCAGGGGGCAGGTTGTTCAACCTTGCCCGTCTAAGAGCGAAGTCCAAAGTACGGAAAGTCCTCATCAGAGAACTCCTCTTTGCTGACGATGCTGCTTTAACATCTCACACTGAAGAGTGCCTGCAGAGTCTCAACGACAGGTTTGCGGCTGCCTGCGATGGATTTGGCCTAACCATCAGCCTCAAGAAAACGAACACCATGGGGCAGGACGTCAGAAATGCTCCATCCATCAATATTGGTGACCACGCTCTGGAAGTGGTTCAAGAGTTCACCTACCTAGGCTCAACTATCACCAGTAACCTGTCTCTAGATGCAGAAATCAACAAGCGCATGGGTAAGGCTTCCACTGCTATGTCCAGACTGGCCAAGAGAGTGTGGTAAAATGGCGCACTGACACGGAACACAAAAGTCCGAGTGTATCAGGCCTGTGTCCTCAGTACCTTGCTCTATGGCAGCGAGGCCTGGACAACGTATGCCAGCCAAGAGCAACGTCTCAATTCATTCCATCTTCGCTGCCTCCGGAGAATACTTGGCATCAGGTGGCAGGACCATATCTCCAACACAGAAGTCCTTGAAGCGGCTAACATCCCCAGCTTGTACACACTACTGAGTCGGCGGCGCTTGAGATGGCTTGGCCATGTGAGCCGCATGGAAGATGGCAGGATCCCCAAAGATACATAGTACAGCGAGCTCGCCACTGGTATCAGACCCACCGGCCGTCCATGTCTCCGCTATAAAGACGTCTGCAAACGCGACATGAAATCGTGTGACACTGATCACAAGTCGTGGGAGTCAGTTGCCAGCATTCGCCAGAGCTGGCGGGCAGCCATAAAGACAGGGCTAAATTGTGGCGAGTCGAAGAGACTTAGTAGTTGGCAGGAAATAAGACAGAGGCGCAAGGGGAGAGCAAACTGTGCAACAGCCCCGACAAACAAATTTCTCTGCAGCACCTGTGGAAGAGCCTGTCACTCCAGAATTGGCCTTTATAGCCACTCCAGGCGCTGCTTCACAAACCACTGACCACCTCCAGGCGCGTATCCATTGTCTCTCGAGATAAGGAGGCCCAAAAGAAAAAAGAAAGAAGTTACATCCTCAAAAAACTCGAATACATTTGTCAAACAAGATCTCCCTTTAGTAAAACCATGCTGACTTGTTCTAATCATACCATACTTTTCCAAGTGCAATGTTAAGACTTCCTTAATAATAGTTTCCAGCATCTTCCCAATGACTGATGTTCGGCCAACTGGCCTGTAGTTCCATGTTTTCTCTCTACCTCCTTTCTTGAAAAGCGGCGTAACATTTGCCAACTTCCAATCTGATGGGACCATTCCTGAATCTAAAGAATTCTGGAAAATCATAGCCAGCACATCCACTATCTCTGCAGCTATCTCTTTTAGAACTCTAGGATGTAGGCCATCTGGTCCAGGGGACTTGTCAGATTTTAGTCCCTCAAGTTTCTCCAATACTTTTTCTCGACTGATATCAATATCCTTAATTTCCTCACTCTTTTTAGCCCTAGGTTACTGCCTATTTCTGGTATGGAACTTGTGTCCTATTCTGTGACGACAGACACAAAATATTTGCCTCTGCCACTTCCTCATTCCCCACGACGATTTCTCCTCTCTCTGCCTCTAAGGGACTCTCTTCCTTTTTATGTACTTCTAAAAGCTCTTACAATCTGTTTTTAAATTGCTGGCTAGTTTACTCTCATATTCTATTTTTTTCTTTTTTAATAACTTTTTGGTGGCCCTTTGCTGGTTTCTAAAACACTCCCAATCCTAAGACTTGCTACTATTTTTTGCAACATTGTAAGCCTCTTCTTTTAGTCTAATGCTCTCCTTAACTTCCTGAGTGAGCCATGGATGGGTCTTCCTGGACGAGTTTTTGTTTTTGAACGGAATGTACTTTTTTTGAACCCTTTGAATTGCTTCTTTAAATGTTTTCCACTGTTCATCTACCGTTATACCTTCCAGTCTATTTATCCAATTAACCTTAGCCAGTTCTCCCCTCATACCTTCATAATTGGCTTTGTTTAAGTTTAAGATTCTTGTTTGTGATTTCAAACTTAACATGAAATTCAATGATATTATGATCACTATTTCCCAGTGGATCTTCTATTATGACACTGCTTATTAATCCTGCTTCATTACACAATACGAGATCTAAGATAGCTTTATCCCTGGTCAGTTCTATAATGTATTGCTCCAAGAAACTGTCATGAAAGCATTCTACAAACTCATCCTCCAGACCACTGTTGCCAATCTGATTGTTAAAGTCCCCCACAATTAATACATTATCTTTTTTACATGCTCCAATAATTTCCCATTTAATGTTCTGTCCAATAATATAACTACTGTTAGGGGGCCTATAAATTACTCCCACCAGTGTTTTCTGACTCCTGCTATTCCTAATTTCCACCGAAACTGATTCTACTTCATGATCGTCTGAAGCCAGATCCCTTCTTATAAATGTCCCTGTGCCATCCTTTACTATCAGGGCTACTCCTCCTCCTTTACCATCTGTCTGTCTGTCCAAAATATTGTGTACCCTGGAATATTTATTTCCCACCTTGATCTCCTTGTAGCCATGTCTTGGTAATGGCAATTAGATCTAGATCATTTACCTCTATTCGTGCCATTAGTTCATCTATCTTACTACAAACCTTATTTCCTGTGTCACTAATAATGTGTAATAGGATACATTTTCTGCTTCTGTGTTCGCTGCATGGGTTTGCAGCACATATTAGGAAACTGCGTACTCTCAAGATTTCCATCTATTAATTTTAAGATGCAGAGAACTTAGCCTTAAATGTTGTATGTTAAGAATATAAAGACAGAAACTGGTTGACACAGGGCAAATGTTGAGAGATACCTGAGGGTCCAAATAAGGTTGCATATGGGATGGGAACGAGGTGAGTGGGTCAGTGGGTGGGGGCGCGCTTGCTGGTGGTTGAGTCCTTAAGCTTCAACAGGGGCCCAGATAAGTTTTGGATTCTATTTCTCTGGGCTCCATTTCCCAAAAGGCTCCTAGGCCCAACTTTCCCCTATTTCTGCCAGATCACAGCAACCCCCAATACTGCCCCACCCCCAATGCTCTGAAACCCTTCCCCAGACCTGATAGACTCTAGCACCCCCTTCTCCAGAATTCCCCCCTAACTTCAAGATCATAGGACCCGACCTCAGTTCTCACAAACTCCTGGACGACATTCCCAGTGTTCCCTGATCCCAGAACCATCTTTCAATGCTCCCAGATCATGAGACCTTTCTCCTCAATGCTTTGAGATCTCAGCACCCCAAATCTTGTGTAACTTTTTATAATTAACATTTGTCACTGAAAATCGGTATGTAAACAGTTATTTTGGGAAAACGCTCTCCAAACATGTTACCATTTTTGATGTAAACATAAGCCTGGTATAATGTAGTTACAAGCTCCAGCCACTTGGTGGCATTGTGGAGCAATATCTTAAATCTCTCTGCCCTTACTTGAGGATCCATGCTGCTTTTAATTTGATGCAAAGGTATGTTTTAAGTAATAAAAACAAGAAATGCTGGAAATACACAGCAGGTCCGGCAGCATCTGTGGAGAGAGAAGCAGAGTTAATGTTTCAGGTCAGTGACCCTTCATCAGAACTGACTTGAAACGTTAACTCTGCTTCTCTCAAACAAAGAACAAAAGAACAAAGAACAGCACAGCACAGGAACAGGCCATTTGGCCCTCCAAGCCTGCGCCGATCTTGATGCCTGCCTAAACTAACACCTTCTGCACTTCCGGTGCCCATATCCCTCTATTCCCTTCCTATTCATATATTTGTCAAGATGTCTCTTAAACGTCGCTATCGTATCTGCTTTCACCACCTCCCCTGGCAGCAAGTTCCAGGCACTCACCACCCTCTGTGTAAAAAACTTGCCTCGCACATCCCCTCTAAACTTTGCCCCTCGCACCTTAAACCTATGTCCCCTAGTAACTGACTCTTCCACCCTGGGAAAAAGCTTCTGACTATCCACTCTGTCCATCCCGCTCATAACTTTGTAAACATCTATCATGTCGCCCCCTCCACCTCCGTCGTTCCAGTGAAAACAATCCGAGTTTTTCTAACCTCTCCCCATAGCTAATGCCCTCCAAACCAGGCAACATCCTGGTAAAACTCCTCTATTTCTCTCCAAAGCCTCCACGTCCTTCTGGTAGTGTGGCGAACAGAATTGCACGCAATATTCTAAGTGTGGCCTAACTAAAGTTCTGTACAGCTGCAACATGACTTGCCAATTTTTATACTCTATGCCCCGACCGATGAAGGCAAGCATGCCGTATGCCTTCTTGACTACCTTATCCACCTGCGTTGCCTCTTTCAGTGACCTGTGGACCTGTATGCCCAGATCTCTCTGCCTGTCAATACTCCTAAGGGTTCTGCCAGTTACTGTATACCTCCCACCTGCATTAGACCTTCCAAAATGCATTACCTCACATTTGTCCGGATTAAACTCCATCTGCCATTTCTCCGCCCAAGTCTCCAACCGATCTATATCCTGCTGTGTCCTCTGACAATCCTCATCATTATCCGCAACTCCACCAACCTTTGTGTCGTCCGCAAACTTACTAATCAGACCAGCTACATTTTCCTTCAAATCATTTATATATACTACAAACAGCAAAGGTCCCAGCACTGATCCCTGCGGAACACCACTAGTCACATCCCTCCATTCAGAAAAACACCCTTCCACTGTTACCCTCTGTCTTCTGTGACTGAGCCAGTTCTGTATCCATCTTGCCAGCTCACCGCTGATCCCGTGTGACTTCACCTTTTGTGCCAGTCTGCCATGCGGGACCTTGTCAAAGGCTTTCCTAAAGTCCATATAGACAACATCCACCGCCCTTCCCTCATCAATCATCTTCGTCACTTCCTCAGAAAACTCAATCAAATTAGTATGACACGACCTCCCCTTCACAAAACCATGCTGTCTCTCGCTAATAAGTTTGTTTGTTTCCAAATGGGAATACATCCTGTCCCGAAGAATCCTCTCTAATCGTTTCCCTACCACTGATGTAAGGCTCACCAGCCTATAATTTCCTCGATTATCCATACCACCCTTCTTCAACAAAGGAACAGCATTGGCTATTCTCCAGTCATCTGGGACCTCACCCGTAGCCAATGAGGATGCAAAGATTTCTGTCAAGGCCCCAGCAATTTCTTCCCTTGCCTCCCTCAGTATTCTAGGGTAGATCCCATCAGGCCCTGGGGACTTATCTACCTTAATGCTTTGCAAGACACCCAACACCTCCTCCTTTTTGATAATGAGATGACTGAGACTATCTACACTCCCTTCCCTAGACTCATCATCCACCAAGTCCTTCTCCTTGGTGAATACTGATGCAAAGTACTCATTTAGCACCTCACCCATTTCTTCTGGCTCCACGCATAGATTCCCATCTCTGTCCTTGAGTGGGCCAACCCTTTCCCTGGTTACCCTCTTGCTCTTTATATATGTATAAAAAGCCTTGGGATTTTCCTTAATCCTGTTTGCCAATGACTTTTCATGACCCCTTTTAGCTCTCCTGACTCCTTGCTTAAGTTCCTTCCTACTGTCTTTATATTCCTCAAATGCTTCATCTGTTCCTAGCCTTCCAGCCCTTACAAATGCTTCCTTTTTCTTTTTGACTAGGCTCACAATATCCTGTGTTATTAAAGCTTCCTGAAACTTGTCAAACTTGTCTTTCTTCCTCACAGGAACATGCTGGTCCTGGATTCTAATCAGCTGACGTTTGAAAGACTCCCACATGTCAGATGTTGATTTACCCTCAAACAGCCGCCCCCAATCTAAATTCTTCAGTTCCTGCCTAATATTGTTATAATTAGCCTTCCCCCAATTTAGCACCTTCACCCGAGGACTACTCTTATCCTTATCCACAAGTACCTTAAAACTTATGGAATTATGGTCACTACTCCCGAAATGCTCCCCCACTGAAACTTTGACCACCTGGCCGGGCTCATTCCCCAATACCAGGTCCAGAATGGCCACATCCCTAGTTGGACTATCTACATACTGTTTCATGAAGCCCTCCTGGATGCTCCTCACAAATTCTGCTCCATCCAAGCCCCTAGCACTAAGTGAGTCCCAGTCAATATTGGGGAAGTTAAAATCACCCACCACAACAATCCTGTTACCTTTACATCTTTCCAAAATCTGTCTACATATCTGCTCCTCTACCTCCCGCTGGCTGTTGGGAGGCCTGTAGTAAACCCCCAACATCGTGACTGCACCCTTCCTATTCCTGAGCTCCACCCATATTGCCTCGCTGCATGACCTCTCTGACCTCCCGCAGTACAGCTGTGATATTCTCCTTAACCAGTAATGCAACTCCTCCACCCCTTTTACATCCCCCTCTATCTCGCCTGAAGCTTCTAAAGCTTGGAACATTTAGCTGCCAATCCTGTCCTTCCCTCAACCAAGTATCTGTAATAGCAACAACATCATTTTTCCAAGTACTAATCCAAGCTCTAAGTTCATCTGCCTTACCTGTTATACTTCTCGCGTTGAAACAAATGCACTTCAGACCACCAGTCCCGCTGTGCTCAGCAACATCTCCCTGCCTGCTCTTCCTCTTAGTCCTACTGGCCTTATTTACTATGTCCTCCTCATTTACTTCACTAGCTGTCCTACTGCTCTGGTTCCCACCCCCCTGCCACACTAGTTTAAACCCTCCCGAGTGACGTTAGCAAACCTTGCAGCCAGGATATTAGTGCCCCTCCAGTTTAGATGCAACCTGTCCTTCTTGTACAGGGCCCATCTGTCCCTGAAGAGAACCCAATGGTCCAGATATCTGAAACCCTCCCTTCTACACCAGCTGCTCAGCCACGTGTCACTATCTTCCTATTTCTAGCCTCACTGGCACGTGGCACAGGGAGTAATCCAGAGATTACAACCCTAGAGGTCCTGTTCTTTAACTTACTACCTAACTCCCTAAACTCCCCCTGCAGGACCTCATCACTCTTCCTGCCTATGTCATTGGTACCGATGTGTACCACAACCTCTGGCCCTCCCCCTTCAGAATGTCCTCTGTCCGTTCAGAGACATCCTTAACCCTGGCACCAGGGAGGCAACATACCTTCCTGGAGTCTCTTTCACGTCCACAGAAGCGCCTATCTGTGCCCCTGACTATAGAGTCCCCTACAACTATTGCTCTTCTGCACTTTGTCCCTCCCTGCTGAACAACAGTGCCAGCCGTGGTGCCACTGCTCTGGCTGCTGTTGTTTTCTCCTGATAGGCCATCCCCCGCAACAGTATCCAAAACTGTATACTTGTTAGAGAGGGGGATAGCCACAGGGGATTCCTGCACTGACTGCCTGCCCCTTCTAGCGGTCACCCATCTATCTGCCTGCACCTCTCCTCACAGATGCTGCCAGACCTGCTGAGTATTTCCAGCATTTCTTGTTTTTATTTTAGATTTCCAGCATCTGCAGTATTTTGCTTTTATTTTATGTTTTAAGTAAGTTGACGATATTATTCAATTTCTATTGCAGAATTTTGTTTTCCATCTTATTTAGTTTGTTAACTTTTCTTCAGCCATTACCCTCAAGCCATTGGTAGCAATCAGCCCCCTCTGGCACGATGGTGGGCTATTCAGCCTTGGTCTGCTGGACTTTTTCTGTGTCATCCACTTCACTTCCCAAGCCGATTAACATACGCTGCTGTACTCACTTTCAGCCTGACTTCAAGTCTTCCTGGTCTTCTCTCCCCCATTGCTCTCATGGTGCCCCTCCCCCAAAATAGCCTGTGATACCTACGAACATACGAATTAGGAGCAGGAGTAGACCACTCAGCCCTTTGAGCCTGCTCCGCCATTCAATAAGTTCATGGCTGAACGGATTACTCCACATTTCCACTTATCTCCGATAACTTTCCATCCCCTTGCTTATCAAGAATCTATCTATCTCTGCCTTAAAAATATTCAAAGACTCTGCTTCTACCGCCTTTTGAGATAGAATTCCAAAGACTCATGACCCTTTGAGAGAAAACATTTCTCCTCAACTCTGTCTTAAATGGCGACCCCTTATTTTTAAACAGTGACCCCTAGTTCTAGATTCTCCCACAAGAGAAAACACCCTTTCCACATCCACCCTGTCAAGACCTCTCAGGATCTTACATGTTTCAATCAAATCAACTCTTACTCTTCTAAATTCCAGCGGATGCAAGCCTAGTCTGTCCAATCTTTCCTCGTAAAACAGCCCGCCGATTCCAGGTATTAGTTTGGTAAACCTTCTCTGCACTGCCTCCAACTCATTTACATCCTTCCTTAAATAAGGAGACCAGTACTATACACAGTACTCCAGATGTGGTCTCACCAATGCCCTATATAGCTGAAGCATAACCTCCCTACTTTTGCATTCAATTCCCCTTGCAATAAACAATAACATTCTATTCGCTTTCCTAATGACGTGCTGTACCTGCACACTTAACCTTTTGCGATTTATGCACTAGGACACCCAGGTACCTCTGCATCTCAGAGCTCTGCAATCTCTCACCATTTAGATTATGTGCTTCTTTTTTATCCTTCCTGCCAAAGTGGACAATTTCACACTTTCCCACATTATACTCCATTTGCCAGGTCTTTGCCCACTCACTTAATCTATCTATATCCCTTTGTAGCCTCCTTATGTCCTCTTCACAAATTACTTTCCTACCTATCTTTGTGTCATCAGCAAATTTAGCAACCAGACCTTTGGTCCCTTCATCGAAGTCATTTATCTAAATTGTAAAAAGTTGAGGCCCCAGCACAGATCCATGTGGCACACCACTTGTTACATCTTGCCAACCAGAAAATGACCCATTTATGCCTACTCTGTTTCCTGTTAGCTAGCCAATCTTCTATCCGTGCCAATATGTTACCCCTATACCATGAGCTTTTATTTTCTGCAATAACCTTTCATGTGTCACCTTATCAAATGCCTTCTGGAAATCTAAGTACAATACGTCCACCGGTGCCCCTTTATCCACAACACATGTAATTCCCTCAAAGAACTCCAATAAATTGGTCAAACATGATTTCCCTTTCACAAAAACATGTTGACTCTGCTTGATTACTTTCAATTTTTCTAAATGCCCTGCTATAACATCGTTAATAATAGCTTCCAACATTTTCCCTAAGACAGATGTTAAGCTAACTGGCCTGTAGTTTCCTGCTTTCTCTCTCCCTCTCTTTTTGAATAAAGGAGTTACATTCGCCATTTTCCAATCTAACAGAACTTCCCTGAATCTCGGGAATTTTGGAAAATTAAAACTAATGCATCAACTCTCTCACTAGCCACTCCTTTTAACACCCTAAGGTGAAGTCCATCAGAACCCAGGGACTTGTCAGCCCACAGCTCCAATAATTTGTTCAGTACCACTTCCCTGGTGATTTCTTGAGTTCCTCTCTCCCTTCCATTTCCTGACTTACAGCTAATACTGGGATGTTACTTGTATCCTCAATAGTGAAGACGAATGCAAAATATCTGTTCAATTCATCTGTCATCTCTTTATTATGCATTATTTATTCCCCAGACTCACTTTTTATAGGACCAACACTCCCTGTGTTAACTCTTTTCTTTTTAAAAATCTATAGAAACTCTTACTATCTGTCTTTATATTTCTAGCTAGCTTTCTCTCTTTACCTTCCTTATCAATTTTTTAGTCATTCTTTGCTGTTTTTTATATTCTGTCCAATCTTCTTACCTGCCTCCCATCTTTGCACAATTATAGGCTTTTTCTTTAAGTTTGATACTATCTTTAACTGTTTTAGTTAACCACGGATGGCAGGTCCCACCCTTGGAATTTTTCTTCCTTGTTGAAATGTATCTATTCTGTGTATTCTGAAATATCCCCTTAAATGCCACTGCATCTCTATTAACCTATCTCTTAACCTGATTTGCCAGTTCATTTTAGCTAGCTCTGCTTTCATGCCCTCATAATTGTCCTTATTTAAGTTTAAAATACTAGACTTGGACCCACTCTTCTCTTCCTCAAACTGAATGTAAAATTCAATCATATTATGATCACTGCTACCTAGGGGTGCCTTAACTGTGAGGTCATTAATTAATCCTATCTTGTTACACAATACCAGGCATAGTATAGCCTGCTCTCTGGTCGGCTCCAGAACGTATTGTTCCAGGAACTTATCCCAAAAACATTCTACTTACTCCTCATCTAGGCTACCTCTGCCCATCTGATTTTTCCAGTCTATATGTAGGTTAAAATCCCCCATAATTATCGCCATACCTTTCTGACAAGCTGCCATTATTTCTTCCTTTATACCCTGTCCTACAGTGTGGTTAATGTTAGGTGGCCTGTACATCACTCCCACAAATGACTTCTTGCCTTTATGATTTCTCATCTCTACCCAAACAGCTTCTACATCCTGGTCTCCTAAACTTAGGTCATCCCTCTCTATTGCACTAATACCATCCTTAATTAACAAAGCAACCCCTCCAAGTTTTCCTCTCTTCCTGTCCTTCCTAAATGCCATGTACGCTTCAATATTCAGGTCCCAATCTATGTCGTCCTGCAGCCATGTCTCTGTAATAGCTATCAGATCGTACTTACTTATTTCTATTTGCGCCTCAATTCATCTGTTTTGTTTCGAATGCTACATGCATTCAGATACACAGCCTTTAGTTTTGTCCTTTTATTATTCTTGTAACCTCTAGCCTTATCTGTTGATTTACTTTTAGATTTGTACTCACTGTCCCTTCCTGTCACAGTCTGTTTATAATTTCCCATATTAAATACCTTTCTCTCTTGCCTTGTCCCTATTCCTTGATTTACCAGATCTAACCAAATTTGACACTTTGCCCCCACTATTCTGTTTAAAACCCTCTCTACTTCCCTAGTTATGCAGCTCACTAGAACACCGGCCCCAGCACAGTTCAGGTGTAGACCGTCCCAACGGTACAGCCACCACTTTCCCCAGTACTGGTGCCAGTGCCCCATGAACCGGAACCCACTTCTACTACACCAGTCTTTGTGCTATGCATTAATTTCTCTAATCTTATTTGCCCTATGCCAATTTTCATGTGGCTCAGGTAATAATCCAGAGATTATTACCTTTGAGGTTCTGCTTCTTAATTTGGTGCCTTGTTCTTCATACTGACTATGCAGAATCTCTTTCCTTGTCTTGCTTATGTCATTGATACCTACATGGACCACGACGACTGGCTCCACCCCCGAGCAGGTAACACAGAAGACTCTATCCTTAGGGGTGTGACCGCCTCCTGGACTCTTGCTCTTTGCTGCAGAGAATAGTGTCAATCCCCCTAACTATACTGTCCCCAACCACCACTACATTCCATTTTCTCTCTCCACTTGAATGGCTTCCTGTACCATGCTGCCATGGTCAGGTCGCTCAGCCACCCTGCAGCCCCCACTCTCATCCGAACAAGCTGAAAGAACCTCAAACCTGTTGGACAATCGCAAAGGCTGAGGCTGCTGCACTCCTGCACTCTGGGTCTCCCTACCTGCCTCAGCTGCAGCCACACTTTCCTGTCCCTGACCACTGACCAAATCAGAAGACTCTATCCTTAGGGGTGTGACCGCCTCCTGGTACAAATGTCCAGGTAACCTTCCCCCTCTATGATGTGTCGCAGTGTCTGCAGCTCGGACTCCAGTTCAATAACTCTGAGCCGAAGCTCTTCGAGCCACAAACACTTACTGCAGACGTGTTTGCCCTGGATCACACTGGCATCCAAGAGCTCCCACATGTTGCATCTGTGACACAGCACCTGTCCTGCCATCCTTAATGTGTTTTAATTAACTACCTAATTATTCTATTCAATAATTTATTTTCCTTTTTTATATATTTTATTAAGCTTACCACTAGTTCCTTTACTATTTTAAACTTTAGGATTAGAATGGACCTTAATCACTTACCTGATACTCACCAAACAGGTAGCTTCTTCCCAAACCAATCACCTACCTACTTGCCTGTGATGTTTGATGCTATGTTTGATTTAAATTAAATCAAAAGCTTACCTGTATACTCACCCTGGAGTCTCTCTGTTTCCCTGCTCTCTCTGTTGATTGTGACATCAGTCTGATGTTACTTTTCGTTTTTTCCTGCTCCGCTCCTGCTGCTCTCTCTGTGCTCCTCTCTCTCGCTCTGTCTCCAGTCGCAAAGTGCTGTGCCCCTCTCAATCTTCACCGCTCCCCTCAAGTTCAATGTTGCTTCACGTTCACAAACCCAACTCCCTTACAAAGTATTCCCATCTGTCAGATCACAGATCTACCTCATGAGTGTTTCCAGGCTCCTCTTCCACCATCTGAAACAAGCAGCAGTTTCGAGAACAGCATGGACTTCATCAGAGACACCAGCAGCGGGTGCCAGTGGATAAACGAGAGAGAGGAAGAAAGAGCAGTGGAACAGCACAGACCTGATCAGAGACACCAGCAGCGCAGCAGAGGATAAAGAGTGGCGGAACAGTGCGGACCCTGATCAGTTTTTTTCCTAAAAAGCAATGAGTAATGTCAGGCAACAGCAGGTAGCTGATTGATTGGTAAGTTTTAGATTTGTTTTAAAACTAGGGCAGTGGTTTAAAATAGTTCTGGGAAGCTATAAAGTTTTAGAGGCATTAATTAAAATTAATAACTAGATTCTAAAAGAAGGAATAGAGATTTTTTCAGATCATGGATAGGCAGCTTACACCTGTTGCTTTCCTCCACCATGTGGGAATTTCAGAATACTTGTCTCTTGGGGACCATGTGTGCAGGATGTGTCTCCAGCTGCTTGAGCTCGAGCTCAGCATTTCTGAGCTTGTGAGGCAGCTGGCGTCACGACGGAGCATCAGGGAGGATGAGAGTTTCCTGGATCGTGCATTCCAGGAGGTGGTCACCCCACAGACACTGAGAGTTCAGGACAGAAGATGAGTGGTCATTCAGAAGAGTAAGAAGAGGCAGGAGGTGCAGGAATCTTCGGGGTGTTTGTCACTCTCAAACTGGTACTCAGCTTTGGAGACTGCTAAGAGTTATGATACCTTAAAGGAATGCAGGCCAGACCATGGCACCAATGGACAAGGGCCTGCATTGGAGGAACAGCAAAGAATAGAAATGCTGTCCTTATAGGAGATACCATAGTTAGGGGGACAGACAGGCATTTCTGTTACCGTCATCGTAAGTCCTGCATGGTGTATTGTGTCCCTGGTGCCAAGATAAAGGTCATCATGGAGAGGGTGCAGAATATTCTGCAGGGCGAAGGGAGTGAGCCAGAAATCGTGATACATCTTGGTACCAACAACATAGAAAGAGCAGGTACTGAGATCCTACAGTCAGATTTTCAGGAGCCAGGGAGAAAGCTAAATAGTAGGACCTCGAAGGCAGTAATCTCTGGATTACTGTCAGTGCCATGTGCTAGCGAGAGTAGAAATAGGAAGATACAGAGGATCAATGCTTGGCTTGAGGCAAGGTGCAGGAGACAGGGTTTTAGATCTTTGGGACATTGGAACCAATTCTGGGGCTGGAGGTACCTATTCAAAATGGACATGTTGCACCTCAACAGGATGCAGTCCAATGTCTCTATGGGTAGGTTTACTAGTGTGATTGAAGAGGGTTTAAACTACCTGATACCTGTACACAACCCCAACACCCAGGCAGAGGACACATACAACCATTGCAATGGCACTACAAGAACCGTCATCGAGCAGGCCATCAGCTTTTTGAAGATGAGGTTCAGATGCCTCGATAGATATAGAGGAATCTGCAATATGCCTCCTCAAGGGTATCCCACATCATTATCGTCGGCTGCACCTTGCAAAACCTGGTGCATCTCAGGAGAGTAGCGCTGGAGCCAGAGGACCACAATGAGCGCGCTGCCTCCCCACAGGAGGAGGATGAGCATGAGGCATCTCAACAGCTGCCGCCGATGGAGATGCCACCATGGGGCCCAAGTCACTGGGCAGTGACATGCATGCCAGGAAGACTTGAGACTCTCTCATCAGCAGATGCTTCTCTTGAGTTCCAGTGCCATGGGCCACCAAAATATTAAGTCCTTTCCCTGAGGCGGCCTTGTTACCCTTTCATCAAATGCACTTACCATCTCATAATAATAAAAGCAAAATATTGCGGATGCTGGAAATCTGAAATAAAAACAAGAAATGCTGGAACCACTCAGCAGGTCTGGCAGCATCTGTGAAAAGAGAAGCAGAGATAACGTTTCGGGTCAGTGACCCTTACCATCTCACTGGGCTTGTCATCACAACATGCCAAGGCCTTCTGTCAACACTGGCTCTCATGAGGCACTCACCTTTACACACCATCCGTCTACTTACATCCACTTCTGGTCGGGGTTCACTGGTGCAGAAATAAACCCGTGTCATTAATGAGTGCATCACAACACCTTTAACTTTCATCAAGCATGTAAGGCTGCTGCATTGAGCAAAGAAATATTATCCAGTGAAACTCTAAGTGCTCATCGGTGCATTTACACGCTTGCTTATGGGTGCTTCTATGTGGTGCGCTCCCCTGCACCTGGAGTTGATGTGGGGGCAGGTTGCAGCCTTTCTTGCCCAGTGCATGAGATGGCTGAGGCATGCGTCCTTTGGGTACCTGAGCCTTGTAGGGGCCCGGCACATTCTGTGCAGGGGCTGCCAGAGTAATCAGGCCAGCATGCAGCATTTGTGACACCGTCAAAGGGGCCAAGGATCCTCCTTTATCGATTGAAGCGTCTTGGGAGGAGCCCCCAATGGCTTCTACCTACTGCTCCTCAGCCCTTTCAGGACCCACATGCCCTTCCCTGGTTGCCTGGAGTTGTTTAGCTCCTGGCAACAGGGATATGCATGGCTGGGCGCTCTTGCCCACCCATCACTCCACACATCTAATGGATGAGCCATACTATGGAGGTCTGTGCACACTTCCTGCATCTATTTAGTTCTATGCTCCATGTGTCTCTCCATGAGGGTCACCACCCTCTCGATGGAAGAGGCCATGTGCTCACATAGCAAAGACGTGGCGTCACTCATGTCATGGATGGGCTCCTCCATTGTTTGCGCACGGGAGTGAACAGCCTCTGGAAACTCTGACACATGTTCACACATTTCACCCTGCTGCTCCAGCATCTGCTGCTTTGCTGATGATACCCAAAGCTCGCCATCTGCATGAAGACGAGCAGTGCTGGGCCACTCCTCACTCTACTGAGGGGAAGTGGCTGCCATTGTAACTGCCTGTTACCTCCCCCTGCATGTCTGCGCTGTGCTCAAAAGCTGGTGCCACTGGTTCTATACATGTGGCAATGGCCACCAACCTGAGGGTACCTGCACCAGTGGAGGGTGCACTAGACTGAAGTTACACTGTCACCTCCAATGGTGGTGGATCTTCTGAGGTGGCCAGTCGACCAGAGGCCTCCGTCTCTGTCTCATTCAATGCTGGATTTGCTGGAGAGACATGATTTATGTGAAAGTGCTGCCCCTTTAACGAACCCCTGATGCCTCCCCTTGAGCAAGAGCTTCCAGTGTGTGAAAGGCCCAGACAGATGCCATTTGTCACACATGGTTGAAGGAATAATGGATACAACCATCACTTTACTCACTCTCCATGAGCTTCACCCTTCCCTCACCTTCAGTGACAACCTATCTGCTGCAACGTATCCGATCTCCATTGCCTCCTCCATCGACATACCACACCAATGAATGGCACTCCTCCTCCCATAAATTGGAAATAGAACCTCTGTCTGTTCCCTTGCCACCTTCCCAAGCACCTCCAGGGAGGCGTCACTAGATCTTAGAGCGACCCATCCTCACAATGGAGCCATTCCTTCGCAGGGTCTCTCACTCAGTACCCCTTCCGAAGACTTCAGATTTCCCTTTAAAAATGGTGCCTTCCAGCAATCTGCCAGCATAGCTCTTGTCTGCCACCCATAATTGGCCAACTCCCCCCGTCAGCCGGTCATTAATTGGCTCTACTTGGCAAGATCAGTGAGGAAGTCCCACCACTCACCCATGCAGCTGTACAACCCTGATATAACCCTGCTGTTTGGTCCTCCACACAAACGATAAAAGCTAGCCTAATGAATAGACATTGGGCTGGATTTTAATAGCCCGTCACTGATCTTGGCAGTGAGCTCATATAATGGCGGCCAACTCGCCAAACAGCTGCCGTGATCTTAAGCGTGGCGGCTCATTCAAATAGCTGGGGCGGCCTGCCACCAGCCCCACTCCCAGTCACATGGTGGGGGAGGGCTGTCCGGCAGGTATCAGCTGCCTTTGCACAGGTGCTGCCGCCTTTTTTTAAAGGCAGCCAACCCTGCCGGCATATTTAAATTTTTAAAGAAAGATCTCCCAAAATTAAATAACTAAATTTCTTCTGCCCTTCCCAACCCCCCCAAAACAATTACAATAACTATTTGCCCTTCCCCACCAAAACACTTACCTTTAACACCTGACCGCTGCTCTGCGACGGGACTCTTGTTTAAATATTTAAAATACCTCTCTGCATAAATTTCAATGCCATCTGCCGAGATCTTCCCATCTGTTCCAATCTTGAGCTCAACATGCGGTACGTGCCTTCACTTTCTGATCCACGAGAAGCTGGCTCCACCAAGGAGGGGAAGGGATCAACTCTGCATTGTGTGTGTAAGAATAAAGGAAAGATGGGGGCAACTATGCATTCTGTGTGTAAGGTTAAGTGGGGGGAAGGGGTCAACTCTGCATTCTGTGTGTGAGGATAAGGGGAAGAGGGGCGCAACTCTGATTCTGTGTGTAAGGTTAAGTGGGGGGAAGGGGTCAACTCTGCAATTGTTTTCAGGGCTGGCAGCTTTTTAAAAATGGCGCCAGCACCTGCTCCTGCAACAGATGACACCATTCATGGCATCGTCGATGCCGCCCCCGCCCGCAGTATCGCAGCAGTATGGGTCCCATGCGGGATGGCTACCATTTTCTGAACCCGCCGCCACTCCCAGTGGTGGGACAACAAGAACTGGCCCACAGAGATGTTCTACAGGAGCACGCCATTGTATCTGTATTGACACATTTTAAAGCAATCAAAAACCAATCTCACTGCCCTGCTCTTTCCTATTAACCCTGTATCTTCCTTTGCATCATATACTTACCTAATTTGCCCTTAAAATTGTCTCTGCCTCACCCACCACCAATGTATTTTCCAGGTCAGGCTTCTAAAAAATATTCTGACAGCCTCTCAATGGTGATGGAGGGGTCATTGCATTGATCACACTGATCAACAGCATTTACTGGGGTGGGCTATTTACATTTTTAATTCCCTCCACCATCTCTAGTTAAGTCAGTAAAATGTTGGCAAGATTAGTGTCCAATGTTGCTGGATAATATAATCCAGCACTCCACCATTACCACACTATTTCAATTAAACTACTTCCAGCATCCAACAAAAGTGACAACATAAGATCTGCTTGGGCACAGAAATAGGCAGGAACCTGGCAATACTGCCCTGTGTTCATGTTTGCAGCCATTTCCATCTGAATCATACTGGAAAACCGATGTAACAGGCAGAAAGTCCTGTCGAATTGCAGTAGCTTGTTTTCCAGGAGCAGTATTGCACAGCTAATCTGATCCAAAATATTCAGAGGTTTTTTAGCACATAATTTGAATATACATTTAAAGGACCCCTTTAAAACTTCAGAGGTAAGTCCCAAAATAATGAAGCCTTCAGCTATAATTGGCATCCAATTTTATTCTTTATTTAAATTTAACAACTTGCTTTTATTCATTATCTTCAGCTTTCTGAGTTGCGTCTTTTGAAGTTATGAGATTCAACATCACAAGAACTTGCATTTATATAGCACCTTTTTAAGGTGCTATATAAGGTAGCTACATAAAGACAGGGCTAAATTGTGGCGAGTCGAAGAGACTTAGTAGTTGGCAGGAAAAAAGACAGAGGCGCAAGGGGAGAGCCAACTGTGCAACAGCCCCGACAAACAAATTTCTCTGCAGCACCTGTGGAAGAGCCTGTCAATCCAGAATTGGCCTTTATAGCCACTCCAGGCGCTGCTTCACAAACCACTGACCACCTCCAGGCGCGTATCCATTGTCTCTCGAGATAAGGAGGCCCAAAAGAAAAGAAATAGCACCTTTAATATAGTAAAACATCCCAAGGTGCTTCACAGGAGTGTTATAAAAACAAAATGTGACAACGAGCCACATAAGGCGATATTACAGAGATAACCAAAAGCTTGGTCAAAGAGGTAGGTTTTAAGGAGCATCTTAAAGGAGGAGAGAGAGGTCAAGTGGTGGAGAGGTTTAGGGAGGGAATTCCAGACCTTAGGGCATTGGCAGATGAAGTGAATCTTTGACTGCATTTCTATCAATGGCAAATACATTTAGAAGCTATCAAACTGACTGGTGTTTCATATAACACTTGTGATTGATCTGTACTGACCTAAGTCCATTAAGTCAGAAAGCATCAAACTTAATTGCTAAAGTGACAGTCAAAACTGAAAGCACAGTGAAAAAAAGGCTTTGCTTTAAAAATTTCCTGTAAAACTGTCAGTTCTGTCATCTTAATGTAAATTGAAGGTGACAATAAGCAAAGCTCACTTTGGATAATTTGCATCAAATCATTTGTTTAAGCACTACCCTCAGCAGAATAATAATAAGAACAGAAAGTGCTGGAACTACTCAGCAGGTTTGGCACCATCTGTGGAGGAAAAAGCAGAACTAATGGCCAGAATTTTACCTGCTCAAATCAGGCGTCCTCCAGGCGGCCGAACCAAAAGATGGTGGGTGATGACGTCGGGTCAGGTCCCCGATGTCATGATACTCAATCCCCATCTTATGCAGGTCGGACGGCGGGTGAGATGGATACGTCGCTCGCCGTCCAATTTACATTAATTAAGGGCCAATTGAAGTAGTTTGAAAAGGCAATTGACAGCCATTTTACGTCGGCTGTTAAAATTTACATTTGGCAAACGGGTCAAAGGTGGGTGGGGAGGGGAGGGGAGGGGAGGGGAGGGGGCCGGTTGAGAACCCGGCAGCTTCAAAAGAGTAGCAATCAGTGTATCTGTGAAGGAGTTGGATGTACTGGACATTTCATTTCTTTCTGTTTAATTTCTGAGTTAATTGCAAGGTCAGGGCTAATATTGCTGGCTCTGCAGGGTTCACCTGAGTGAGTTAAACTCCTGGCAGGGCCACAGAATCAGTGATTTATTCTATGTAGGGAAGGGGGATTGCGAGTGCCTGTCCGTGCAGCTGGCAGCGAATAGCTTTCTTCATGATATCTTTGGGACAATGCAGCCATGGCGTCGGGTCCCCGATGTCATGATGCCCAATCCCCATCTTATGCAGGTTGGACGGCGGGTGAGATGGACATGTCACTCGCTGTCCAATTTACATTAATTAAGGTCCAATTGAAGTCGTTGAAAAGGCAATTGACAGCCATTGTCCACTCTGGAGGCAGCTCCTCTAGCGAGGAAGAGAACATCACAAGAAGGGACAGCAGGACAAGTGACCAGGGAAATCAGCGACCTGCTGACCAACTGCAGCCTGGTAAAGGGGGAGGGATATAAGGACACAGACTGTGCGAGGAGCAAACACCTGTGAGGAGACGAGTCTACCCAGCAGGCAGGGTGTACCGGCAGGAGTTGAGCTTTCTGCAGATGTTGGAGCGTCAGTGCCATAGAAGACTGCGCCTGCCCACAGAGACTCAATTCTCTATATGAGACGATGGCAGCAGAGGTCACATCCAACTGCGTGGGTGGCTATCCAATGCCGGTGGCTCTAAAGGTCACAGTCACTCTGATCTTCTATGTATCAGGCTCATTCCAGGCTTCCACAGGAGACATGTGCGGAATCTTACAGTCATCAGCGCAGCACTGCATTAAGGTGGTAACTGATGCCATATACAGGTGTGCCAACCAGTTCAAATTCCAGACAGACTCCGCCAGTCAGGACAAGAGAGCCAGAGGCTTCAGCGCCATTGCTGGGGTCCCCATGGTCTAAGGCATAATTGACTGTACACATGTGGCCATTAGAGCACCTGCTCAAATGATTGACCTCCAACAACCACAACCATCTTCCTTTGCGCTAGGTGTGATTCCAACCAACGAAGTGTATTCCCCCTGATTTCCACTGAATTCAGTTTTGTTAGGGCTCCTTGATGCCATACTCGGTCAAATGCTGCCTTGATGTCAAGGGCAGTCACTCTCACTTCACCTCGAGTTCAGCTCTTTTGCCCATGTTTGAACCAAGGCTGTTATGAGGTCAGGAGCTGAGTGGCCCTGGCGGAACCCAAACTTGGCGTCACTGAGCAGGTTATTGCTAAGCAAGTGCTGCCTGATGGCACTGTTGATGACACCTTCCATCACTTTATTGATGATTGAGAGTAGATTGATGGGGTGGTAATTTGCCGGGTTGGACTTGTCCTGCTTTTTGTGGCAATTTTCCACATTGCTGGGTAGATGCCAGTGTTGTAGCTGTACTGGAACAGTTTGGCTAGGGGCGCAGCAAGTTCTGGAGCACAGGTCTTCAGTACTATTGCCGGAATATTGTCAGGGCCCATTGCCTTTGCAGCATCCAATGCCTTCAGTCGTTTCTTGATACCACACGGAATGAATCAAATTGGCTGAAGTCTAGCATCTGTGATGCTGGGGACTTCAGGAGGAGGCCGAGATGGATCATCAACTCGACACTTCTGGCTGAAGATTGTTGCAAATGCTTCAGCCTTATCTTTTGCACTGATGATTGAGGATGGGGATATTTGTGGAGCCACCTCCTCCAGTTAGTTGTTTAATTGTCCACCACCATTCATGGCTGGATGCGGCAGGACTGTAGAGCTTAGATCTGATCCGTTGGTTATAGGATCGCTTGGCTCTGTCTATCGCATGCTGCTTACGCAGTTGAGCACGCAAGTCGTCCTGTGTTGTTGCTTCACCTCGTTGACACCTCATTTTGAGGTATGCCTGGTGCTGCGCCTGGAATGCCCTCCTGCACTCTTCATTGAACCAGGGTTGGTCTCTTGGCTTGATGGTAATGGTAGAGAGGGGAATATGCCGGGCCATGAGGTTACAGATTGTGGTTGAGTATAATTCGGCTGCTGCTGATGGCCCACAGTGCCTCATGGATGCCCAGTTTTGCATTGCTCGATCTGTTTGAAATCTATCCCATTTAGCACGGTGGTAGTGCCACACAACATGATGGAGGATATCCTCAATGTGAAGGCGGGACTTCGTATCCACAAGGACTGTGCGGTGGTCACTCCTACCAATACTGGCCTGGACAGAAGCATCTGCGTCAGGCAGATTGGTGAGGACGAGGTCATGTATGTTATTCCCTCTTGTTGATTCCCTCTGTCCTCAGTACCTTGCTCTACGGCAGCGAGGCCTGGACAACGTATGCCAGCCAAGAGCGACGTCTCAATTCATTCCATCTTCGCTGCCTTCGGAGAATACTTGGCATCAGGTGGCAGGACTATATCTCCAACACAGAAGTCCTTGAAGCGGCCAACATCCCCAGCTTATACACACTACTGAGTCAGCGGCGCTTGAGATGGCTTGGCCATGTGAGCCGCATGGAAGATGGCAGGATCCCCAAAGACACATTGTACAGCGAGCTCGCCACTGGTATCAGACCCACCGGCCGTCCATGTCTCCGTTATAAAGACGTCTGCAAACGCGACATGAAATCGTGTGACATTGATCACAAGTCGTGGGAGTCAGTTGCCAGCATTCGCCAGAGCTGGCGGGCAGCCATAAAGACAGGGCTAAATTGTGGCGAGTCGAAGAGACTTAGTAGTTGGCAGGAAAAAAGACAGAGGCGCAAGGGGAGAGCCAACTGTGCAACAGCCCCAACAAACAAATTTCTCTGCAGCACCTGTGGAAGAGCCTGTCACTCCAGAATTGGCCTTTATAGCCACTCCAGGCGCTGCTTCACAAACCACTGACCACCTCCAGGCGCGTATCCATTGTCTCTCGAGATAAGGAGGCCCAAAAGGAGATTCCCTCACCACCTGCCACATACCCACTCTAGCAGTTATGCCCTTTAGGACTCAGCCAGCTCGGTCAGTAGTGGTGCTACCGAGTCACTTTTGGTGATGGACATTGAAGACCCCACCCAGAGTACATTCTGCGCCCTTGCCACCCTCATTGCCGCTGCTGTGTTTCACCTACAGGGGAAAACAGAATGATCAGGTGTGAGCAACACTCTGGACTGAAGGATATGTGATAGATTGCAGTGTGGCTACATGTCTGTGACTTTGAACTTGCGAGCAACCTTCATTGCTTGAGCCAGCCACCACCCCACCACTCCACCACCACTCTCCACCCTGCGCCTGCACTCTGGGGTACTCACCCTCCTGGCCAGGTGTTCCAGACTCACCATCGGCAACTGAGCAGCCTCCGTCCTCCCTAGCAAGCAACAATGCCTCCTCCTCCACACTCGTGAGAATTGTGATATTGGCAACACCGCCACCGGTCCAAAGAACAAAGAACAAAGAAAATTACAGCACAGGAACAGGCCCTTCGGCCCTCCAAGCCTGCGCCGATCCAGATCCTCTATCTAAACATGTCGCCGATTTTCTAAGGGTCTGTATCTCTTTGCTTCCTGCCCATTCATGTATCTGTCTAGATACATCTTAAAAGACGCTATCGTACCCGCGTCTACCACCTCCGCTGGCAACGCAACCAGGCACCCACCACCCTCTGCGTAAAGAAATTTCCATGCATATCCCCCCTAAACTTTTCCCCTTTCACTTTGAACTCGTGACCCCTAGTAATTGAATCCCCCACTCTGGGAAAAAGCTTCTTGCTATCCACCCTGTCTATACCTCTCATGATTTTGTACACCTCAATCAGGTCCCCCCTCAACCTCCGTCTTTCTAATGAAAATAATCCTAATCTGCTCAACCTCTCTTCATAGCTAGCGCCCTCCATACCAGGCAACATCCTGGTGAACCTCCTCTGCACCCTCTACAAAGCATTTACATCCTTTTGCTAATGTGGCGACCAGAACTGCACGCAGTATTCCAAATGTGCTGAACCAAAGTCTTATACAACTGTAACCTGACCTGCCAACTCTTGTACTCAATACCCCGTCCGATGAAGGAAAGCATGTCATATGCCTTCTTGACCACTCTATTGACCTGCGTTGCCACCTTCAGGGAACAATGGACCTGAACACCCAAATCTCTCTGTACATCAATTTTCCCCAGTACTTTTCCATTTACTGTATAGTTCACTCTTGAATTGGATCTTCCAAAATGCATCACCTCGCATTTGCCTTGATTGAACTCCATCTGCCATTTCTCTGCCCAACTCTCCAATCTATCTATATTCTGCTGTATTCTCTGACAGTCCTCTTCACTATCTGCTACTCCACCAATCTTAGTGTCGTCTGCAAACTTGCTAATCAGCCCACCTATACTTTCCTCCAAATCATTTATGTATATCACAAACAACAGTGGTCCCAGCACGGATCCCTGTGGAACACCACTGGTCACACGTCTCCATTTTGAGAAACTCCCTTCCACTGCTACTCTCTGTCTCCTGTTGCCCAGCCAGTTCTTTATCCATCTAGCTAGTATACTCTGGACCCCATGCGACTTCACTTTCTCCATCAACCTACCATGGGGAACCTTATCAAACGCCTTATTGAAGTCCATGTATATGACATCTACAGCCCTTCCCTCATCAATCAACTTTGTCACTTCCTCAATGCCCTCTCTCGGGCATTCTGAGCCCTTTTCTCTTGTGGAAACACATGGCAATCAGTTCAGTTACTTGACTTGAAGGAGCACCTGCTCATCCCGTGTGCTGCATGCTGCCAATGGGACCACTACCATTGAATTGTACGGATGGCACACTTCTGGACCATTGCGCATCTCAGATGTGCCCAGCATATGGCTTATAACAGATGGATGGCTTCGACTTTGCAGCATCAACACCTGGTAAACCTCCTGTATAAGTAGGAAGCAATGATGACTGAAACATGCCCCTTTCCCTGGAAAAGCGCATAAGGTCATTGACCCACTTGCAGCACTGGAGCCATGTCCTCTTCACAACCTCGCGGCTGCTGACCTCCTCTGCAACCTCCAACCATGCTTTCTTGGTGATCTGGGGAGGTCTCCTCCTTCTGTCTGCTAAGAAGAGGACCTCCCGCCTTGCCTCAGCTGCCTAGACGAGGACATGCAGGGAGTCTTCTGTGAACCTAAAGGCCATGCAGTTGGCTCTCTCTGACATTGCTGCAAGTGGGTTCTGGTCCTCCAAGGTCTCTGGCAGATTTCTGGAAACTGACTGGGTCGCTCTTTTAATTGAAATGACAACTCCTTTCCCCATCAGCCAGGTATATGCCTAGTGTTAAGCTCTTGCCCATCCCACCGTCCTCAGTGATGGAAGCAGCACTTTCAGAGCCACTGAAGGTGCTGAAGGCCCTTTTAAGTGGCGCTCAGCACCTTCTTCCAGCTCTAGCCCAGTCCATGCCAACGCTCACCTTCCTGCCCATGTGTGCCTTTTTCTAACAGTAATCTGCCACCGAGACGCTAATTGGACAGTTAGCGCTCAATCGGGGCAGCAGCTGAGTGTGGAGCGGGAACGACTTTGGCACCCGCTTTCCGCCTCCTGGACCGTGGACACACCAGCACAGGTAAAATTCCAGCCAACGTTTCAGGTCTGTGACCTTTCACCAGAAATAATAATAGTAATAATGTCTGAAGTTAATATTCATGTGCAGTCTGATATCTGACTGTTCCAGAGCACTTGTATATTATGCCACAATGTAGTACAACATAGGAGTCTGGATTTCTGATTGCCTGTGATTCTAACTGGAAATATGACTGTGTGCAATCCAAATCCACCAAACACGCTGAGTGCTGGCCCAACTATAGTTTCTGGGGTCAACCTCAATATCTTATGGACAAACTCCAGATGTCGGAGATACCTATGGCTGGCAACTTGCCAGTTGCAGTCTCATTACTAATCTCTTTAAATTGATTTCCTTATGAACATGCATCTAGCAACCTTGAACACTCCGTTTATATGAATGGATAAAAGAAACATCACAAAATGGGTGGAAGATCAGAAAAATTAGCATATCACGTAATTATGTCATAATTCTCTAAAGCACATGCAACCGCCCGCAGAATGTAACCAGTGTTGTAATGTAAGTTCTGAAAGATCCTTAATGGAATCTTGGAACTGAGTTACAATTCTTGAAAACTGAGGACCGGAGAAAATAACTTCCATTTTTAGCTCTAATTTCTGGGGAAATTAATTCCAGTTTTAATGTAATACAATTTGGTTTTAATTCAGTAGATGTTGATCCAAATTGGTCAAAAGAAAGGATTGCCTAAATTGGGGTGTCCAACTTTTGGAGTAGTGAGTCAGATCTATGTGAAATAAAAGCAATAGCAAAACCATCTGCATCACTGAAAGAGAGGGAAAACATGGTGGCTGGAACTCAAATGAAAACAGAATGAACTATAAATTTGGCTCCTTACTGCCACTGGAGCTACAGGAGCCGGAGGCCCTCAGAATAGCGTGCACAGCGCTTTCTGCTGCTTCAGGCGTGGCACACACAGCGCCCCATGCTGAGAGTAGTGCTAGTGTGGGTGTGCCATGTGTGCAAAGGAATTGATCAGATAGTAAAATCAAAAAACCATTCAGGCTGATGTGACACACGTTCTTGAAACTTGGACCACACAGGTCCACTGAATGCATGCTGTCATGCAGACCCCCACCTGCCAAGAATGTGGCATATTAATTTTGTCACATGAACATTGGTTTAAACAGTTGCTAGATTGAAGAAATGACTTGTTTGAAGGTCACCAGACACTGGGCTTGAAGGACATTTGCATAGTAAGAGACGCTGCTTGTGGAGACAAAGGACTATTCCCTGCTCCAATTAACGCAAATGGATTTGGTTCACCAGACATTGAACGTGTAAGGAAGCACATTACAGAGACTGCTAATGTGATACAATCCACAAACCTCGCAGGAGAGACTGTTCCAAATAAGGAGTTAGTCACATGACTAATCTGCTGGGCAATCTGGAGTTTTTTGAATTGTGCCACAGAAAGGAATAGAAGGGAGTGTGCAACTGAAGCTGGAACAAGGAAGCCTCTCTCTCTCTCGTTTTCTCCCAAGCCACAGGGCCCACAGAAGACATGTAAACCTCAAGAGAGAAAAGACTCCTACAAGGAAACAAGTTGAAGCGTTAACTGGGCCCCAAGGAATTGCAAGACCAAAGACTCCACATTGAACTTAAAGGACTGCAACTACCAGATATTGCCTCAAACTTTTCCCCTTTATTCCTTCTACTTTTTCTGTTTCTATCTGCGTGTGTTTATCGCGTATGCATGCTAGTGTGGTCGTGCCGCATATCTGTAGTCGTTAACTGGATTAGAGTTTAAGATTAATAAACTTCTACCTTTCTTGTTTAAATCTAAGGAAACCTGTTTGATTTCTTTGCCTTACAGTTGGAGCAGTGAACAAGGATTCACTAAAGGGGAGCTAAAAAATACAGTGTTTTAAAATTAAACCCTGTTATGGTTAAACCAGGCAATGGCTGACAGGGAACTCCTAGACCCTTTCTCACCTGGTCATAACAATGCGCTATCCACTCACAAAAGAATGTGCAGTCAGCTGCAAGAGGGACCCTCCACTAGCACTGTTTATAGGGCTAGTCGTCCAACTTGCAGGTAAAGTGATTTACACTAACTTCTGCTGTTGCCAAGTTTGGGCAAGTACTGTGGAGTGTTTTTGGAGATGTTGTGGTGAGTTGCTGGATTTGGCAGGGAGTGTTGCTCCATCCTCTCAGGGAGGGTAGAGGTTTTAGCGACCAGTCCACACAAAAGCTGGAACAGGTATGGGGTTGTGCCTCTGGATATGCAACACGAGAGGGAGATGGAGCAGAGGCTGTAAAGACGGAATGCTCTGTGTGGAGAGAGGAGGAGGAGAAACAAGAGGAAGCCGGAGGATGCAGGGAGAGGCAACTAGGATGCCTTCACTCCAGAGACACATCGACTCAAACTCTGCTTCCCTTAGGGCAGGATCCATTCACTACCATTGCTTTACTATATTCATCTTCCCATTCATCTGTGATGTCCCATGCAGAGTTCTCTTGGCTCAAATTCTACATTATAAACCACCAATGAAGACCTTGCCATAACAACTTTATCAAACAAGACATCCAACTATACAAGCAAAAATAAACTATTCACCCTTGTGCATTCCTTTAGTGCCTGTCTTGTAGGTGCCCTCACCTGTACTAGTGCTCCTACACAGTGCTACCCAGTGGCTGCAGCATGGCTGGTTGAAGGCTGCTGACTTTTACTGGTGGAGATTGCAGATGGCCTTACCGGATGACTGCGAGTAGCTCTGGACCTTGAGGGCACAGCTTCAGACTATACCACCTTGGCATGGGCTCACAGCAGTCTGGGCTGGCTGGCTGACATGTAACAGAGAAGGCACAGGCAGGGTGGCAGGCAGTAGCATGAATGCTGTCATCTTGCGAGAGGACAGCAGGTCTATGCTCCACAGTGCCATTGCCACTCCACTGGGGCAGCATGTCAGCAATCCTACTAATCTGTTGGAGGGCAGAATGCTGTCAGAGTCTGTTTGCTCCCTTGAGCACAGGGATCTGCAGCCATGTGGCAACAGTCTGAGCCTGCATGGAAGCCACTATAGATTCCATGACCTCAGTCTGAGCTTCCACTGCAGCACTCCAACACTGGATGGCTTCTGCCTATGCTGCAATGGAAGCTGAAACTTCAGCCACCAGATGCTGTGTCACGTGCAGGTCACAAGTGGAAAGGACGGGCTCCAAATTCTGCTCAATACCCTGACTGAGTTGCATTTGATCTGGACTCCTCCATGCTCTTTGACAGAGACAAGAGGCTGTTTGGCAGGCCTGTCAATGCACCAAGCATCTTAGTGTGCATGTTCATCAGTGTTCTCCTGTGTGCCACCCCAGTGGAGTCCTCATCTAAGATCCCTGTAGCAGAACTCATCTGTGATTTTGCTCTTTGATGACCTAGCACATGAGCTATCCTTTCCCCCTGGCCTGACTGCAGCCCACTTACGCCCGATGACTCTCTATGTGCAGATTCAGACTTTATACTAGCCTTTAAAGTTCATGCAGTGCTAGTAACTGAGCTGATTGATGGCTGCGATTGTCAGATCATGTGATGGTGCTCCTTCATCTGTGGTATGGTGTTGCTCTCTCTCTTCCTCCTGGGACTGCTGTGGCTGAGCAGGGAGCAGTTCTTGGGATCTGAAAACATAAAATCAGAAGAAGAGGATTGGGTGAGGGGGATGGCGGGTTGTAAAGGTCCATGGTCACACCATCTACAGCTTCCACATCATGCCAGATAGTAGCATGAGGGTGAAGTGAGAGTTAAGAAAGGGCATAAGGCAGGAACATACCATCATCCTGGCTGCCGCCAGTGACGCCAGATGCTAAGGCTGTATCGCTGATGGCCCCATGATGCACAGCGTCGCCTCCTCCATCGGGTTCAGGGGATGAAGGCATGCTGTCCCCTGCTGGTTTAACTTTGCACCTTTCTATTGTGGGCAACATTGTCCTGCAAGAGAGAGGGCAGAATGCCAGTGATTGTGTTGCACTGTGTTTGGGTGATGTGCCTGCCCCAGTTGAATAACTGGAGGTATGTGGAAACAATGGGAGGTGGGTGTGAGGCTGGCATCGTTGGATGGTGTGTGTGATGATGAGGTGGAGTATCTGGATGTTAAAATGAGTTCTAGACACTGCTGATGCTTGACTGATGGGGGTGTGATGCATTGAGGAGCATGTGAGGTTGGTGGAGCAGTATTTTTATTCCTTCATGGGATGTGGGCATTGCTAGCAAGGCCTGCATTTGTTGCCCAACCCTAATTGCCCCTGACAACTGAGTGGCTTGCAAGGTCATTTTGGAAGGCAGTTAAGAATCAACCACATTGCTGTGGGTTTGGAGTGACATGAAGGCCAGACCAGGTAAGGCCAGCAATTTCCTTCCCTAAAGGACATGAGTGAACCAAATAGGTTTTTACCAGGGAGGAAATAGCGTAAAGTCTGACCATCATTTTCCAATCCTCACTGGATATAGGTGTGGTGTCGGAGGATTGGAGGTTTGTAAAGTTGTGCCTTTGTTTAAAAAGGGAGTGAGGGATAGACCAAATAATTACAGGTCAATCAGTTTAACCACAGTAATGGGCAAATTATTGGAATCAATTCTGAGAGACAGCATAAACTGACACTTAGAAAGGCATGGATTAATCAAGGATAATCAGAATGGATTTATTAAGGGAAGGTCATGTCTGATTAACTTGATTGAATTTTTTGAGGAAGTAACAAGGATTGATGAGAGTAGTGCAGTCGATGTGGTCTACATGGATTTTAGCAAGGCTTTTGACAAGGTCCCACATGGCAGACTGGTTAAAAAAAAAGCCTATGGGATCCAGGGGAATGTAGAGAGCTGGATACAAAACTGGCTCAATGGCAGGAAACAAAGGGTAATTGTTAACGGGTGTTTTTGTGACTGGAAGCCTGTTTCCAGTGGGTTTCCGCAGAGCTCAGTACTAGGTCCCCTGCTTTTTGTGGTATATATTAATGATTTGGATGTAAATGTAGAGGCAATGATCAAGAGGTTTGCAGACAACATAAAAAATTGGCCACATGGTTGATGGTGAGCAGGACTGCAGTAGGAAGATATCAATGGACTGGTTAGGTGGGCAGAAAAGTGGCAAATGGAATTTAACCTAGAGAAGTGTGAGGTGATGCATTTGGGGAGGTCAAACAAGGCAAAAGAATGCACAATAAATAGGAGAATACTAAGCGGTGTAGAGGAAGTGAGGGAGCTTGGATTGTATGTCCACATATCTCTGAAGGACAGGTCGATAAGGTGGTTAAGAAGGCATATGGAATCCTTTCCTTCATTAGCCGAAGCATAGAGTATAAGAGTTGGGAGGATATGCTGGAACTATATAAAACATTAACTAGGCCACAACTTGAGTACTATTTGCAGTTCTGCTCACCTCATTACAGAAAGGATGTAATTGCACTAGAGGAGATTTACGAGAATGTTGTCAGGACTGGAAAATTGCAGCTATGAGGAAAGATTAGATAGGCTGTGGCTGTTCTCCTTGGAACAGAGGAGGCTGAGGGGAGATGTGATCGAGATGTACAAAATTGTGAGGGGCCTGGATAGAGTGGATGGGAAAGACTTATTTACCTTAGCAGAGGGGACAGTGACTAGGATGCATAGATTTAAAGCGACTGGCAGAGGATTAGAGGGGAGATGAGGAAAGATTTTTACATCCAGAGGTTGGTGGGGTCTGGAACTCACTGCCTGTAAAGGCAGAAAACCTCATCTCATTTAAAAGGTGCCTGGATGTGCATGTGAAGTGCTGTAACCTGCAGGGCTACGGACCAAATGCTGGAAAGTGGGATTAGGCTGGGTGGCTGTACTATATTCCAGCCGGTGCACACACGATGGGCCAAGTGACCTCTTTCTGTGCCATAAACTTTCTATGATTTTACAACAATCGATGATAGTTTCATCACACCATTACTGAGACGGAGGGAGAATTTTATGCTCTCCCCCATGGCAGGTTTGAAGGCGGGGAGAACATAAAATTGGGTGGGATGGTGGCGATGGTGAGGGGGAAGCTCCTGCCACCATCCTACCGCAGCTGAAATTAAACTCGGGGCAGAAAGACCTGTGAGTGGCCTTCCCGCCCCGCTGCCTATTGAGGCCCTTAACTGGGTAATTAGTCCCAATTAAGGGCCTCTTCCCACCGCAGCCGCAATTATCCTTGTGGCGGGTGGTCCTGTCGCTGGATGGGAAGCACAGCATGAAAAACTGTGTGGGCTGCTTCCTGGCTCTTGAGGGGAAGCGGAATTGGGGAGGGGTCCCTTGTTCAAAGGCACTTAATGCCTGAACGAGGGACCCACATCAGGAGAGGGGGGCCCGCTGAGGGCCAACCCCCCTGCCACTGCTGCTGAGCCAGCCTCCCTTCCCCGCATCCCACACCCCGCGAGACCCCTCCCGCCCTGACCTATCTGAGGGCTGGGTCCAGCAATGATCCTTGGCCTCCGGAATGGTCATCTCCAGCAGCAGCTACTGCCTCTGTGGTGGTCCTGCAGCTGCTGGCCTCTGATTGGCCAGCAGCTCTCCAAGGGAGGGACTTTCGGTAACAGGGTCCTAAATCCTATGGAAAGCCCCCCCCGCTGTCCACTTAAGTATCTGATTGGCACTAAATTTGGAAGACCTTCCAGAAAAGCGGTGACGTAAGGATCTCGGTGTCGGTTTCCCCCGACGTCGAGACCCCCGTCGCCAGCATAAAATTCCATCTAACTTTCAAGTCCAAATTTTATAATAAATTGATGTTATAAATTAATTGATTTTAAATTCCATCAGCTGCCATCGTCATATTTGAACCCGTGTCCCCAAGGCATTAGCCTGGGTCTGTGGATTACTAGTCCTGTGACATTACCGCTATGCCACCAACTCCCGTGGTGGGTAGGAGATGTCACAGGAAGATGCATTCACTGACCTTGACCACCTGTGTGAGGTAATTGAACTTTTTCCAGCACTTCTGCCAGGTCCTTGGGGCCAGACTCTTGGGCATTGACCTCAATGGCTATTTTCTCCCATTCTCTTTGGAGGGTTGTCCTTGAGGGCCTCCTGACCACCAGCCCCACCCCACCCCTCCTTGGAAACATAGCATCTCTCTTTGTGCTGGCCTCCATCATTAAGTCCTGTAGTGCCACATCCGTGAACCTAGGAGCCCTCTCTCTTCCCTAGTGTTCCATTTGTGCAGCTTATTCTTGTAGCCAATGTCAATAAAGGCAGCCAACAGTAGCTTCCTTCCAATGAGAGCAGCTCCCCTTTGTGAGGGGTAGGCTGCCTTTAAGAGGAGCAGGCTAGCTGCATAACGTGCTATTAGTGCACATTGCTGGACCCTTGCTGAGCGCTCAGCCATCCAACAGTACGGGTCCCACTTGGCCCAACGCTACAAGCATTGAAATGAGGAGAACCATAGAACCATAGAAAAATTACAGCACAGTAGGAGGCCATTCAGCCCATCGTGTCCGTGCCAGAAGAAAAAACTAACCGCCCAATCTAATCCCACTTTCCAGCACTTGGTCCATTGCCTTGCAGGTTACAGCACTTCGGGTGCACGTCCAGGTACCTTTTAAAAGAATTGAAGGATTCTGCCTCCACCACCATTCCTGGCAGTGAATTCCAGACACCCACCACCTTCTGGGTGAAAAAGGTTTTCCTCATGTCCCCTCTAATCCTTCTACCAATCACCTTAAATCTGTGCCCCCTAGTAATTTACTTCTCCACTAGGGGAAAGAGGTCCTTCCTGTCTATTCTATTTGGGCCCCTCATAATTTTGTACACCTCTATTAAGTCACCCCTCAGCCTCCTCTGTTCTAAGGAAAACAACTCTAGCCTATCGAATCTTTCCTCATAGCTGCAACTTTCGAGCCCTGGCAACATTCTTGTAAATCTCCTCTGTACTCTCTCCAGAGCAATTATATCCTTTCTGTAATTTGGTGACCAGAACTGTACGCAATACTCCAACTGTGGCCTAACCAGCATTTTATACAGTTCGAGCATTACATCCCTGCTTTTGAATTCTGTACCTCAGCCAATAAAGGAAAACATTCCACATGCCTTCTTCATCACTCTATCCACCTGTCCTACCATCTTCAGGGGCCTGTGGACATGCACTCCAAGGTCTCTCACTTCTTCTACCCTTTTCAATATCCTCCTGTTTACTGTGTATTCCCTCGCTTTATTTGCCCTCCCCAAAAGCATTATCTCACACTTCTCTGAATTGAATTCCATTTGCCTCTTTTCTGCCCACTCAACCAAACCATTGCTATCTTTCTGGAGTCTACGGCTATCCTCTTCACTATCAACTACATGGCCAATTTTTGTGTCATCAGCAAATTTTCCAATCATGCCTCCCACATTTAAGTCCAAATCATTAATATATACCACAAACAGCAGGGACCCAACACTGAGCCCTGTGGAACGCCACTGGAAACAGCTTTCCATTCACAAAAACAACTGTCGACTACTACCCTTTGTTTCCTGGCCCTGAGCCAATTCTGGATCCAACCTGCCACATTCCCTTGTATCCCATGGGCTTTCATTGTACTGATCAGTCTGCCATGTGGGGCCTTGTCAAATGTCTTACTAAAATCCATGTAGACCACATCCCTGCACTTCCCTCACCAATCCTTCTTGTTACTTCCTCAAAAAATTCAATTAAGTTAGTAAGACATCACCTTTCCTTAACAAATCCATGCTGACCATCCCTGATTAATCCGTGCCTTTCTAAGTGGCAGTTTATCCTGTCCCTCAGAATAGATTCTAACAATTTACCCACCACCGAGGTCAGACTGACCAGCCTATAATTATTTGGCCTACCCCTCGCACCCTTTTTAAACAATGGTACAATGTTCACAGACCCCAATTGTTTGGTAGCTCTCCTGTATCTAATGAGGATTTGAAGATGATACTCAGCGCATCCGCTATTTCCTCCTTGGCTTCCTTTAACAGCTTGGGATGCAATCCATTGACCCTGGCGATTTATCCACTTTCAAGGATGTCAGACCCCCTGGTACTTCCTCTCTCATTATGCTTATCATATCTCATATTTCACATTCCTCTTTAACTACAATGTCTGCATCAACCCTCTCCTTTGTGAAGACAGATACATAAAAACTCATGAAGAACCCTGAATCTTCTGCATCCACACATAAGTTCCCTTGTACATCTCTGATAGGCCCTACCCTTTCCTTAGTTATCCTTTTGCTCTTAATGTACAGATAAAACATCTTTAGGTTTTCCTTGATTTTACCTGCCAATAATTTTTCATGTCCTCTCTTTGCTTTTCTAATTTCCTTTTTTACTTCACCCCTGCACTTTCTATACTCCTCTAGGCTTTCTAAAGTATTAAGATTTTAGTGATCGTCATAAACTTTCTTTTTCTGCTTTAACTTACCCGTAAGCTTCTAGATAACCAGGGGACTCTAGATTTGGCAGTACTACCCTTTATCTTTGTGGGAACATGCCTACATTGTGCCTGTAGTATCTCGATTTTACATGCCTCCCACTGATTTTCCTTTAAGTAGCTGTATCCAGACCACTTTCGCCTGGTCACTTCTCAGCTTCTTAAAATTTGCTTTCCCCCAATTTAGAACTTTTACTCCTGTTTTATCTTTCTCTTTTTCCATGATTATGCTAAAACTTACTGTATTATGGTCACTATCGGAGGCGGCATAAGTATGCATGCTGCCTGCCTCAACGGGAATGGACACTGGTGAGGGTGCTGGTTCCTCAGAGGAATGCAGTCAGAGCCAAGTTTGTGGCACCACAGGTGGCTCAGTTGCACAGGAGGGGAGGAAGGGGAGCGGAAGAGCAGTAGTGATAGGGGATTCGTTAGTTAGGGGAACAGAAAGTCATTTCTGCAGCACTAAACGTGACTCCAAGATGGTCTGTTGCCTCCCTGGTACCAGGGTCAAGGATGTCACAGAGAGGCTGCAAGCCATTTTTCTGGGGAAGGGTGAACAGCCAGAGGTTGTGGTCCACATTGGTACCATTGATATAGGTAGGAAGAGTCCTGAAAGCAGATTTTATGGAGCCAGGTAGGAGATTAAAAAACAGGACCTCAAAAGCAGTAATCTCAGGATTACTCCCAGGACTACTTGCAAGTGAGCATAGGAATAGGAGAATTGAGCGATTGAACACGTGGCTGGAGAACTGGTGTAGGAGGGAGGGCATCAGATTTCTAAAACATTGGGACCGGATCTGGGGCAGGTGGGACCTGCACAAGGTGGACGGGTTGCATCTTAGCAGGACTGGGACGAGTATCGTCGCAAGGAGATTTGCTAGTGCTGTTGGGGAGTGTTTAAATTAAATTGTCAGGGGGATGGGAACCTGAGAGGGAGCTCAGATTGGAGGGATACAAAGCTGGTAACTTGTCTGGGGTGTGGAAACCAGGAACAGGTATTAGAGAGGAATACCAAGGTGCACAGAATACTGGGGGAGATAGATAGCACAACAGTAGGGAATAGTACATTATTAGGTGGAGTCAGAGTAAGGGAGAAAGTAATAAAGTCTGAATCAGGGTTAATGTGCATATATGTGAATGCACGGAGTGTGGTTAATAAGACTGGTGAGGTACAGGCACAGATTGCCATGTGGAAATATGATGGTGTGGCTATAACAGAGACCTGGCTCAAAGAAGGGCAGGACTGGGTGTCAAATATTCCTGGATACAAGGTGTTCAAGAAAGATAGGAAAAGGAAAAAAAGGGGGAGGCGTGGTGATATTGACTAAGGAGAGCATTGCAGTGCTGGAGAAAAAGGATGCCCCAGAGGGGTCGAGGACGGAATCAATTTGGCTAGAGCTAAGGAACAAAAAAGGTGCGATTACATTGCACGGTGCAGTCTATAGGCCACTAGCTAGTGGGAAGGACGTGGAGGAACAAATTTGCAAGGAAATACGGAGAGGTGCAAAAATTATAGGGTAGTTATAATGGGGGACTTTAATTATCCAAACATAGACTGGGATAATAATAGTATAAAGGGCAGTAAGGGGCAAGAGTTCTTAAAGTGTGTTCAGGAAAATTTTCTCCAACAGTATGTTGCTAGTCCAAAGAGAAAGGAGGCACTGTTAGACCTGGTTCTTGGAAATGAGGTGAGCCAAGTGGATCAAGTATCAGTAGGAGGGCATTTCGGGGATAGTGATTACTGTATCATAAGGTTTAGGCTGACTATGGAAAAGGACAAAGAGCAATCCAGGGTAAGAATAATTAACTGGGGGAAGGCCAACTTTAATTGGGTAAGAATGGAGCTGGGGTGAATAAATTGGAGTCAAAAGCTAGCAGGAAAACCGGTAGATGAATAATGGGCAACCTTCAAAGAAGAGATAGTACGGGCACAGTCAAGGTATGTTCCCTTGAAGGGGAAAAGTAGGGCAAACAAATCCATAGCTCCCTGGATGACAAAAGAGGTAGAGATTAAGATAAAGAAGAAAAATGTGCTTATGACAGATGCCAGGTAGAAAATACTATTGAGAACCTGATTGAATATAGAAGGTCCAGAAGGGAAGTGAAAAAGCAAATAAGAGAAGCAAAGAGAGAGCATGAAAAGAGATTGGCAGCTAGCATTGAAAGAAATCCCAAAGTTTTCGACAGGCATATAAATAGTAAAAAGGTGGTAAAAGGAAGAGTGGGGCCAATTAGGGACCAGAAAGGGGATTTACACATGGAGGCAGAGGGCATTGCTGAGGTATTAAATGAATACCAAGGAAAAAGATGCAACCCAGGCAATGTTGAAAGAGGAGGTAAGTCAGGCACTAGAGGGGTTTAAAACTGATAAAGCAGAAGTATTAGATAGGTTGTCAGTACTTAAAGTGGATAAAGTACCAGAGCCGGATGAGATGCATCCAAGGATACTGAGGGAAGTGAAGGTGGAAATTGCAGAGGCACTGGCCATAATTTTTCAGTCTTCCTTAGACTCGGGGGGTGGTGCCAGAGGACTGGAGAATTGCAAAAGTTACACCCTTGTTCAAAATAGGGTGTAAAGATAAGCCCAGCAACTACAGGCAGTCATTTTAACTTCGGTGGTGGGAAAACCTCTAGAAAAAAATAATTTGGGACAAAATCAATAGTCACATGGACAAATGTGAGTTAATTAAGAAAAGCCAGCATGGATTTCTTAAGGGAAAATCATGTTTAACTAACTTGCTGGAGTTTTTTGAGGAGGTAACAGAGAGGGTTGATGAGGGCAATGCTGTTGTTGTGGTGTACATGGACTTTCAAAAGGCATTTGATACAGTGCCACACAACAAACTTGTGAGCAAACTTGTAGCTCATGGAATAAAAGGAACAGTAGCAACATGGATACAAAATTGGCTGAGTGACAGGAAACAAAGAGTAGTGGTTATTGGATGTTTTTTGGGCTGGAGGAAAGTTTGTAGTGGAGTTCCCCAGGGATCAGTGTTGGGACCCTTGCTTTTTCTGATATACATTAATGACCTAGACCTTGGTGTACAGGGCACAATTTCAAAGTTTGCAGATGATACGAAACTTGGAAGCATTGTGAACTGTGAGGAGGATAGTGTAGAACTTCAAAAGAACATAGACAAGTTGGTGGAATGGGCGAACAGGTGGCAGATGAAGTTCAATGCAGAGAAATGTGAAAAGAAATGTGAACATGGAGAGCCAATATAGAATAAAGGGTGCAATTCGAAAGGGGGTGCAGGAGCAGAGGGACCTAGGTGTATATGTGCATAAATCATTGAAGGTGGCAGAACAAGTTGAGAGAGCAGTTCAATAAAGCATACAGTTTCAAAGATAGAACAAAGAACAAAGATAATTACAGCACAGGAACAGGCCCTTCGGCCCTCCAAGCCTGCGCCGATCCAGATCCTCTCTCTAAACATGTCGCCTATTTTCTAAGCTTCTGTATCTCTTTTCTTCCTGCCCATTCATGTATCTGTCTAGATACATCTTAAAAGACTCCATCGTGCCCGCATCTACCACCTCCGCTGGCAATGCGTTCCAGGTGCCCACCACCCTCTGCGTAAAGAACTTTCCACGCATATCCCCCCTAAACTTTTCCCCTTTCACTTTGAACTCGTGTCCTCTAGTAATTGAAACCCCCACTCTGGGAAAAAGCTTCTTGCTATCCACCCTGTCTATACCTCTCATGATTTTGTACACCTCAATCAGGTCCCCCCTCAACCTCCGTCTTTCTAATGAAAATAATCCTAATCTACTCAACCTCTCTTCATAGCTAGTGCCCTCCATACCAGGCAACATCCTGGTGAACCTCCTCTGCACCCTTTCCAAAGCATCCACATCCTTTTGATAATGTGGCGACCAGAACTGTACGCAGTATTCCAAATGTGGCCGAACCAAAGTCCTATACAACTGTAACATGACCTGCCAACTCTTGTACTCAATGCCCCGTCCGATGAAGGAAAGCATGCCGTATGCCTTCTTGACCACTCTATTTACCTGCGTTGCCACCTTCAGGGAACAGTGGACCTGAACACCCAAATCTCTCTGGACATCAATTTTCCCCAGTACTTTTCCATTTACTGTATAGTTCACTCTTGAATTGGATCTTCCAAAATGCATCACCTCGCATTTGCCCTGATTGAACTCCATCTGCCATTTCTCTGCCCAACTCTCCAATCTATCTATATTCTGCTGTATTCTCTGACAGTCCCCTTCACTATCTGCTACTCCACCAATCTTAGTGTCGTCTGCAAATTTGCTAATCAGTCCACCTATACTTTCCTCCAAATCATTAATGTATATCACAAACAACAGTGGTCCCAGCACGGATCCCTGTGGAACACCACTGGTCACACGTCTCCATTTTGAGAAACTCCCTTCTACTGCTACTCTCTGTCTCCTGTTGCCCAGCCAGTTCTTTATCCATCTAGCTAGTACACCTTGGACCCCAAGCGCCTTCACTTTCTCCATCAGCCTGCCATGGGGAACCTTATCAAACGCCTTACTGAAGTCCATGTATATGACATCGACAGCCCTTCCGTCATCAATCAACTTTGTCACTTCCTCAAAGAATTCTATTAAGTTGGTAAGACATGACCTTCCCTGCACAAAACCATGTTGCCTATCACTGATGAGCCCATTTTCTTCCAAATGGGAATAGATCCTATCCCTCAGTATCTTCTCCAGCAGCTTCCCTACCACTGACGTCAGGCTCACCGGTCTATAATTACCTGGATTATCCCTGCTACCCTTCTTAAACAAGGGGACAACATTAGCAATTCTCCAGTCCTCCGGGACCTCACCCGTGTTTAAGGCTGGGCTTTAATAGGGGTATAGAGTACAAGAGCAAGGAGGTTATGTTGAACTTGTATAAGACACTAGTTCGGCCTCAGCTGGAGTATTGCGTCCAATTCTGGGCGCCGCACTTGAGGAAAGACATGAGGGCATTGGAGAGAGTACAGATATGATTCACGAGAATGGTTCCATGGATGAGGAATTTCAGTTATGAAGATAGATTGGAGAAATTAGGACTGTTTTCCTTCGAGATGAGAAGGCTGACAGCTGATTTGATAGAGGTATTCAAAATCATGAGGGGTCTGGACAGAGTAGATAGAGAGAAACTGTTCCCACCCGTGAAAGGATCGAGAACGAGAGGACACAGATTTAAAGTATTTGGTAAGAGAAGCAAAAGTGACATGAGGAAAATCTTTTTCACGCAGCGAATGGTTAAGGCCTGGAATGCGTGGCCTGAGAACATGGAGGAAGCAGGTTCAATTGAAGCATTCAAAAGGGAATATGAAAAAGAAGAATGTGCAGGGTTACGAGGAGAAGACAGGGGAATGGAACTGAGGTTGTTGCTCTTTCAGAGAGCTGGTACGGACATGATGGGCCGAATGGCCTCCTTCTGCGCTGTAACAATTCTGTGATTCTGTGACATGGGAGATCATGAATCACAACCTCCGTGCCCGAAAATGGGCCTTAATGAATTTTTCGCAAAAAAGTTTGGAGAAGCATAGCAAATTATTTGATTGTATAATTTTCTGATTTATTCTAAGTAGAATGACACAGCATAGAAGGAGGCCGGTCAGCCCATCGTGCCTGTGACAGCTCTTTGACATAATTATCCAATTAGACCCGCTCCTCTGTCCTTTCCCCTTAGCACTGAAATTTTTCCCCTTTCAAGTATTTAACCAATTCCCTTTTAAAAGTCATAATTGAAGCTGCTTCCACCACCCTTTCAGGCAGTGAATTCTGTGAGTCCATAAGTATTGTCTCCTAAACTATTAAGTTTTTAAATGTAATTTTTAAAAATTCATTTATGGATGCGAGCGCGCTAACCCATCCCTAATTGCCCTTGAGAAGGTGGTGGTAAGTCGCTTTCATGAACTGCTGCAGTCCATGTTGTGTAGGTACACCCACAGTGCTGTTTGGAAAGGGTTCCAGGATTTTGACCAAGTGACAGTGAAGAAATGGTGATATAGTTCCAAGTCAGGATAGTATGTGACTTGGAGGGAAACTTGCAGGTGGTGGTGTTCTTATGCACCTGCTGCCCTTGTTCTTCTAGGTGGTAGAGATCATGGGTTTGGAAGGTGCAGTTGAAGGAGCCTTGGTAAGTTGCTCCAATGCATTTTGCCGATGGTACACACTGCTGCCACTGGTGGAGTGGTAGAGGGAGTGAATGTTGAAAGTGGTCGATGGGATGCCTATCAAGTGGACTGCTTTTTCCTGGATGCTGTCAAGCTTCATGAGTATGATTTGAGCTGCATTCATCCAGACAAGTGGAGAGTATTCCAACACACTCTTGACTTATAGATGGTGGACAGCTTTGGGGTGTCAGGAGGTTAGTTACTTGATGCAGAATTCCCAGTCTCTGACCTGCTCTTACAGCCACAGTATTTATGTGGCTAGTCTAGTTAAGTTTCTGGTCAATGGTAACCCCCAGAATGTTGATGGAAGGGATTCAACTATGATAATGCTGTTGAATCTCAAGGAGAGATCGTCACTGCCTGGCAGGTGTGTGGCGCAAATGCTACTTGCCACTTAGCAGCCTATGTTTTTGAGGTTGTGCTGCATTTGGGTACAGACTGCTTCAGTATGAGGAGTTGAAGATGATACTGAACTAAAAACAGAAAGCACTGGAACTACTCAGCAGGTCTGGCAACTCTGCTTCTCTCTCCACAGATGCTAACGTTTCAGGTCTGTGACCTTTCAATCGCTCCCACTCAATTTTATGCCTCTCCCCCGCCCCCGCCACCAGTCCACTCGTTGGGGTACGTAAAATTCCGGCCATGGGCTCTAAATTTGCTGACAAATGTGTTATGTGGTAGTTTATCAAATACCTTTTGGAAGTCCAGGTACACGACATCAACTGCATTATCCTCATCAACCCTCTGTTATCTCATCAAAAAACTCAAATCAATTTAGTTGAACACAATTTGTCCCTCACAACTCGGTGCTGGCTTTCCTTAATGAATCCACATTTGTCCAAGTGACAAATTGGCCTGATTGGATTTGTCCTGAGTTTTGTGGGCAATTTTCCACATTGCCGGATAAACTATACTCTTTTGTAAAGTAAAACTTTGCATCAATGAGAAGAGCCTACCTGTTGCTTCCAATCGTCAAGGAGCGCCTTGTCTGTGGTGCGTCACGTGGGCGGCGTGTTGACGCTGTGTACGCCTCAGTTTGAGAGGAAGCGCGCGGAGAGGTGGTTTGGCTGCGCGGGCTGGACATGAGCCTGTGGGTGGACAAATACCGGCCGACGGCCCTCAGCAAACTGGACTACCACAAGGAGCAGGCCAGCAAGCTCCGGAACCTGGTAAGTTCTTGTGACCGAACCGAACTTAAGGCTGGATACAACGGGCCCGAGCCCTCTGCTGTTTTAACTTCCCCTCAGCCCCCACCAAGTATGTTTGATAAAAGGCCGGAGACGCTCGGCCTTGTATTTAATACTGCGGCGTGTCGTCAGGTAGCGAATTTAAACCTACTGCGTTGTTATTATAAAGAGACTGATGGATGCTGTGCAGTTCTTACATTGTAATCCTCCATGTTTTGTTTCTCTGATTACATTTGATTATGAACATCTCTGGTTTGTTTTTTTATTGAACTGAAGATATCAACGGTTTTATATTTTAAAATTTGACTTATTTGACTTACTTTATGTATCTTGGGTCCTTGATCTTTATTTCCCCCCTTTTTCAGTTTTCCCCTTATCTGGAAGGTGATCATTCTTGTGAACCTGGACAGTTGAGAGTGTTGGCAGACTGACTGGAATTTTACGCCACCCCAACGAGTGGGATGGTGGTGGCGTAAAATGGAGTGAGAAGCTTTGGGAGGCTTACCTCGACCCGCTCCTGCTTCCACTGCCCTTTACCTAAAGCAGGGTGAAAAATGGCCCACCCCAGGCCATTTAAATCCCTTAAGTGGCCAATTAATGGCCACTTTAAGGGCTTTTGCCCACCTCCATGTGGATTTTACACGTGGCAAGCGGGTGTCCTGGGGCTGGGAAAAGACGCCTGGGAAAACCAGGTAGCTGCTGATTCTGCTGGGAGGAGGAGGAGGAGGGGGGGTGGTGGTGCCTGTTCATCAGGCACAGAGTGCCTGATAGAGGGCTGCCCCCGCTACCCCAACCGCACCCAACACGCCCCCCCCCAAACTGACCACCCTTGCCTCACTGGAACCTGACAAGGCAACCACAACTTACCTTTCATCCCGGCTCCACGTCATCATCTATGTTTGGCTGGGCTGTAGCCCCAGCAGTGGCCATCGCTCTGCACCTCAAGCGGGTGGGAGTCCTGCCTCGGCACAGTTAAAGCCTAGAAACCCGGAAATTACAGGATGGATTTCCAGGCGAGGCAGAAGCCTCTTGCCACTGACTTTTACGTTGGAGGCTGGCTCCCGTCTGCCCACAGTAAAATTCTGGCCCATTTGACAGATGACTTTGAACCAAGTCCAATACTGCCTTCAAATGCATAGGCCTTGATAGTAAACCACATCCCCCAACCCTCTGTAAATATCGAAACTGAACTTCTAGCAGAGGCCACAGGGTTGAAATTGGGAGCAAGAACCTCTGTTGATTAGGATGATTAAAAGTATCCACAGCAAACAGATAAACTTGCACAGATAGAGTATTTTACATAATAAATGTACCCACTAGGACACCATTCTTTGAAAAAAAAAATTGATATGTGGGTTCCAGTGGCAGGTGTTTCCCACATCCATTTATGCTGATTAATGGTTAAAACAACTGAGAAGCTTATCGGTTAACCAATTTAACCTACGTTCAAAGACATTAAGTGCCAAGGTCTACAAATCACTGAAGTGTGTATGGGGATACTCTCAATAATTAAAACAGTACACCTTGCCAACACAGACCATTGGTAATTTTCTTGATGCTTGTTTATCCAGGCCACTGGCTGGTGGTGGAGTCGTAAAATTGAGTGGGAGGTAGGGGGTGCTGTTACTGACGCCTTCCTGCCCCTGCTGCAAATTTAAGGGCTGGTGGTGGTGAGAAACAGCCTGCCTGCCCCAGGCCAATCAAGGCCCTTAAGTGGCCAAATAACTGCCACTTAAGGGCCTCCTCCCACCGTCACTGGTATTTTACCAGCAGCCAGCGAGCGGCCATATAAAAGCTGGCAGCCTCCTTGCAGGGTGGGGGGAGCCCTCCTGATCTGTCATCCTGTGCCCCATGGAGGGCCCCCACGACGGCCCAACCGACCCACCAGACAACATAGACCCCCGCATTGCCTTGCCAGGGCCCAGCCAATTGTCCCTAGCGAGGTCCCACAAAGTTACCTTTTTCTGGGGCAGGTGTCCCTCTTGCTGCTGAAGCTGGGTGCAGTCCCAGCTGTGGCCATTGCTCCCGGTAGTGCTGCTGAGTCTGAGCGCTGCCAGCCTGCTGATTGGCCTGCAGCTCTTGGAGGTGGAACTTTCTGCCTCAGACAGGTGGAGGTCCTGTCCAAAGCCAATTAAGGGCCTGAGCCATGTAAAATCCTGGCACGGCTCCCCAGGACTGGCGGAGGCGGACTCATCCCTGACTTTTTGGCCAGTGGGTGGGGCCTCCCGCTCAATGTAAAATTCTGGCTCATAGGTTCACATGGTCTGCCTCCTGCGGTCGTAGCAGTTGTAACTAATTTGTTTTTCAAGATACAGATTTGACCTTGATCTTGCCCTTACAGCCTTTGTGGCAAGCTATTGCCTCTCAGTTAAGTAATGCATTTTTCAATATCCCACCTAAATCTGCCCTCTTTTTGCTTTTGCTCTGTGATCCTGACCAAATGAAAATAGTTCTGACTGTTGTAATTTGGTATAGGAGTACATCTATCATATCCCCCATCAGTCTTGTGTCCAAAGAGAAGAATTCCAGTTCTCGTGCTTCATCCTCTAGTCTCCTAATCATTCTAATGGCTCTTCTCTGCACCTTTTCAAGTTCAGATACATCTTCGTGTTAGGTTTCCAGAGCTTCACACACTATTCCAGGTAAGGCTTTACCTACTGTTACACCAGTGTGCTTTGTTGAATGATAATTTTCTTTAATCCACTGACTGTCTTTTAAAAAAAAAAAATTCAGATCTCCATTTTAGAAAAAGAAAAGCTACAAGGATGACTTTGGCAGCTTAGGATGGACACCTAATTTGCAACACTGTATCCTACACCACAATGCTTGTGAGGAGGGAGATTAAATGTCTGCTCAGATCCCAGCAAGAACCAAGACCCAGAAAGTTTAAAGGAACTACCTGTTCTTTTTAGCAGGGGAGGAAAAACTGATAACTGCTATGTTTGACTGTGTGTCATGTGACAAGCCCCTCCCTATCTGTGGTTTTAAGCTTGTCTTTCTGCAGCAGAGAAAAGAGAAGCAACTGGACTCTGACACGTGCAGATCCAAGTGTGTCTGTGTCGACCACCTTTGCATAGTCCGGCTGTAATCGGAAACCCAGTTGGAGGAAATCATCTGCGTCGCTGTCTCCAAGAGACCCACCCAACCGGTCATCTACCTCTTCAAACTTAAAGCCTCAGGAGCACTGAATTCAGCTAGAAGCCAGCCGAATCATCAAACGCCACAGACTGTATACCCCTTTTTTTTTATGGATTCTAAATGAACCAATCTACCTTTCCCCACTCTGTAACCTATTTGTGTCTAAACTTCGTGTGTGTGTGTGAGAAAGTTGGCGTATTGTTATTTTTTAGTTTGGTTTAGATACAATGAAGTTAACTTCTTTACTCAAGAAAACTTGTCCAATTGGTTCTTATGATCATAGCAAGTAAGTAACCAAACACCTATTTTATTAGCCAATATATCTGCTTTAAGAGAATTAAACCTGTTGTGGTCAAAGAAGAAGAGGGGAAAGAGGGAAGCCGTTTGACCCTTCCTCACATGACTGTGACACCCACACTCTACCACAGCAGATAATTTCCTTTGGTTTATGCTCCATTCATCTTTACATAGCCTAACGTTTTGACAGCCGCCAGACATTTTTTTGATGAGGGATTTGTCTAGAATGACTCAATATTTTTCCAGAATTGTCCCTCAGTATTTTGCTATTATTTCCATATTTCCTCTACGCATTCTTTTATTCCTCATGATACAACTATACACTTGCCTATGTTAATCAACATTTGCCATCTCCCCAGCCAGAGCAAGTTCTCCTATGGTTTCCATCTTCTACTGTGTTGACTGGCTTTGCTAATTTAGTTACCTGCAAGCTTTGAGATATTGAAAGAGTTTGCATTTATATAGTTCTTTTCACTCAATAAACAACATTGTGGTAAATAACCTGATCAGTTATTTTGATAGTGTTGACTGAAGGTTAGGTTTTGGCCAGGACACTGAAAAAACTGCCCTCTATTTTGAATAACACCATAGGATTTTCTGCATGAACCTCAGAAGGCACACACAGCCTCGGTTTTCCAACAATATAACATTTTCATGGATGAAGTGCATCCAAGGGTTTTAAGAGAATGAGAAGAAATAGTGGAGGCTCTGACCATTGTTTTCCAATCCTCTTTGGCTATAGGGATGGTGTCAGAGGACTAACGTTGTACCGTTGTTTAAAAAGGGAGAAAGGGATAAACTGAGTAATTACAGGCCAGTCAGCCTAAACTTGGTGGAAAGATTATTGGAAAAAATTCTGAGGGATAGGATAAATCTTCATTTAGAAAGATGATGTCATTGCATTTTTTTGAGCAGGTAAGAAAGAGGGTTGGTGAGGGTAGTGCATTTGATTCGTCTATATGGATTTTAGTAAGGCTTTTGTTAAGGTCCCACATGGCAGACTGGTTATGAAAGTAAAAGCCCATGGGACCTAAGGCAAAGTGGCAAGGTAGATCCATAATTGGCTGAGGCAGGAAGCAAAGGGTAACAGTTGATTTTTTTTTTGGTAACTGGAATGCTATTTCCAGTGGGATTCCACAGAGTCTCATTTTGTGCTGTATATCAATGATTTGGATTTTAATATAGGGGATATGATCATCTGCAAACTTCTTAATACAAAAGCTGGCCATGTGGTTGATGATGAAGAAAGCTGTAGACTGCAGGAAGGACTAGGCAGGTGGGTGGAACAGTGGCAAATGGAGTTCAATCTGGAGAAGTATAAGCTGATTGGGGAAGGCTAACAAGGCAAGGGAATACACAACAAATAGAATATTAAAGTGTAGAGGAACAGAAGGACCTTGAAGTGCATGTCTACACATCCTTGAAGATGACTGGGCAGGTAGATAAGATGGTCAAGGAGGCATACGGGATACTTTCCTTTTTAGCAGGGGCATAGAATAGAAGCACAGGTTATGCTGGAACTGTGTAAAACACTGGTTAAGCCACAGCTGGAGTACTGTGTACAGTTCTGGTCACCGCACTACAGGAAAGATGTAATTGCACCAAAGAGTGTACAGAGGAGATCTTTCAGAATGTTGCCTGGACTGGAGAATTTTGGTTATGAGGAACGATTGGATAGGTAGGGCTGTTTTCTTTGGAACAGAGGAGGCTGAGGGAGGACCTAATTGAAGTGTATAAAATTGAGGGGTCCAGATAAAGTCGATAGGAAGGCCCTATTCCCTTTGTTTGAGGGGTCTGTAACTGGAGGGGTGGGGGGAGAGATTTAGGGAAGGAGGTTTAGAGGAGATTTGAGGGGAAATTCTTCACTGCCTGAAAGGGTGGTAGAGGCAAAAACCTCAAACGTTTGAAAAGTACTTGGATACTTATAAAGAACTGATAGTGCTACGGACCAATAGCCAGGAAGTGGTATTAGGCTGGGTGGCTGCTTGTTGGCCGGTGTGTACGTGATTGGCCGATGAACTCCTTTCGTTCTGTAAATTCTTACAGTTCTCTCCATCTGCATCAAAGTGGGGCTTGAACCCACAAATTTGAGTCAGAACACCTACTGTGATAAAGCTACCAACACCTGCTTTACAACCATTTCTGAAAATATTTGAGTATCACTTCCACCACTGAGACCCCACTCACCATATGCTTTTATGGAGAACATCTGTCTTTTACAGAGTCTGTTTCTATTGCTCTGTTGTGATTTGATCCATTCCACCAAACTTCTGCTAATCCAACTAGTTTTCCACGAGACCTTATCAAACGTTTTACTAAATTCCACATCTACATTACTGCGTTGTTACGACCAGGTGAGAAAGGTGATTTGGGGTCTTTTCAGCTTTCATCTAGTCTTGTAACAGGGTTTGATTTTTAAACAGTGTTTTGAGCTTCCCCCTTGGTGAATCCTTGTTCATCACTTTCCAATTATAAGGCAAAGAAATTAGCGCACCAGGTTTTCTTGGGTTTAAAGAAAAAAAGTGAAATTTATTTAAACTTAAACACTAATTCGGTTAACGCCTATGGATACACGACACGTCCACGCTAGCATGCACATGCGATACACGCATGCAAATAGGGACAGAAAAGAAGAAAAATAAAGTACAGGACTGCAGTTATACAGGGCCTTGGTGGGACCGCATCTGGAGTATTGTTTGCAGTTTTGGTCTCCTTATCTTGCCATGGAGGGAGTGCAAAGAAGATTTACGTATGTGGATAGATTGGGTCGGCTAGGCCTACATTCACTAGAGTTTAGAAGAATGAGAGGGGATCTCCTAGAAATCTATAAAATTCTAACAGGGCTAGATAAGCTAGATGAAGGGAGAATGTTCCCTATAGCTGGGGAGTCCAGAACCAGGGGTCACAGTCTCTGGATATGGGGTATGCCATTTAGAACCGAGATGAGGAGAAATTTCTTCACTCAGAAGGTGGTGAACCTGTGGAATTCTCTACTGCAGAAGACAGTGGAGGACAAGTCGTTAAATATATTCAAGAAGGAGATAGATATATTAATGCCAGAGGGAAAAGTGATATGGGGAGAAAGCAGGAACAGGGCACTGAATTAGACAATTAGCCAGGATATTTTTGAATGGCGGAGCAGGCCTGAAGGGCCAAATGGCCTACTCCTATTTTCTATGTTTCTAGAGGTTTGAGGCAGTCTCTGAAGGGTTTCTTGTTACTGTTTGTGTTTCCAGCTCACTGTAGAGTTTTGATTGTAGACAGCCCTTGCTTTTTGTTGGGGCCCAGTATTCTTTTTAAACCTTGTTCACGAAGGAGACTTTTCTCTCTGAGTTCATGTGTCTTCAATGGGTCTTTTTCTGTGAGAAAGAGATGAGAGCAGACAGGAGAGAGATGTTCTCAGGCCAGGAGCAAACAACTTTCTGACTTTTTCTCTCAGCAAGTTCAAATTCAAATAGCTTAATGACGTGACGAAACTGGCCTGATAAGGTCTTCTGTGTATTGTAGAAGCAGGGACTGGGTTCTTTGTTCCAACACTGTCTGCCAGCATGCAAATGTCTTTCCAGTCGGGCTTGAAAATTCCTTGTGATAGGCCCTCTTCTTCCCAGCCGCAATTTTAAGTTTTAATGTTCATATGGTGAAATAATGTGTGCCTCAGTCTTGGCAGGTGGGGGCCTACATGACAGCATTTATCTGCATTTTTAGTTTCTTGTAAAAACATTATGCTAAGTTAGTCTGCCATGACTTTTTTTTTATCTATCAATACTGGTTCTGATGAATTTGTTTGTCACCCTAAATGCTCCAACAATTTGTCCTTGACTATCTTTCTTTTCCTGGTTCTGATGTGAGATTAACTGATCCATAGTTTTAGATACTCTTACAAATAAGGGTAACACTTTCTGCTTTCCAGTCCTCTGGTACCAAACACGTATCTAAGGAGTCATTAAATATTAGTTAGTAATTCTGCCTGCCCTCTTATGTACTTATGCTAACTTCCCTCGCAGTTTTAAATTCATACTCTTGCTTTTCCATGTCCTGTTAAATTGAAAAGTTTTTATTTCTACTGCCTCTATTATCTGTTGCAGATAGCCTACAGTATTTAAATGCCTCCCCTTTATTCATAACTTTAATTGCCATCCCAGACTAGACTTTGTCTCCCGCTACTCTTCCTACAACTCCTAGTTACATGTACATTCACAGCTCCCAATATTCGTTTAGATATTTCTTAGGAACACCTTAACGCTGACCATGATGTAGTGCTGTATCGTTAAATAACAAATTTATATGGTGTATAAATTATATTGTCATCATAAGTCAAAACTAAATAACTCACTGAACTGACCAAGCAGCTGCAGGTAATTAGAACAAGAGGCTGTGATCTGTTTACTGTACACACATTGATAATGCAGCCTGAAAGAAAGCAGGAGGTCTTTTCTGTTGGAAGGTAACATTTAGTTTTGAAAAATTGTTTTTGTTGCTAGAGTCTAAGCATACCATTCCCTTAAGAATAAAAATAGCATAAAGCTTTATGTTGCTCAGTAAAATTGCCTTTAAAAGTAATTATTTTGTGTTGTGACGTTCCCAGAGCTGGAGCTGAGGGTATTGTGATGGTGTTAAGTTTTCAAGTGTTTTAATAAGGGAAGAAAATGCCTTTTTCTAATTTGTGGAATTAGCTACTTACAAAGTACTGATTAGTTAATGGGAATTTGTCAGTTTAGTTATAAAAGTCTTTAAAATGTGAAATCTTGTCATGTAATTCTTTAAGTTGTTCTGGGGAGTTCATATCTCGTGTTTTAACATTAATGGTCTCCGATCGTATCAGCCACATAGAGGTATTAGGAAAGTTGAACAAAATCTTGGTCAACAAGGTAGGTTTTTAACTGGCATACTGCAGAGTGCACATATCTGCACTTGTAGCAGTGATCACTGTTTCAGAAGTTAGGACATTAATTGATCATTTATCACAATTTAGGACAAGGACATGATGTGTAGCTGAGCTTGGCACACAGGCCCATACGGTCTGTCTTAGCTCACTTTGTAGTCCTATTGTCTCTAAGTCGTAAGGTAGTGGGATCCAGCCTGAGACATGGTTGTAGGGTGACCAAAGTTGGGAACTAGATTTTCCAAGGTATTTGACGTTTAGAAAAGTTAGGCTAAATAGAAAAGAAGATGGGTCAGCCCTATTGCAGAAAGCTGGTAGGAGTAATTTATAGGCCCTCTAACAATGATCATAGTGTTGAACAGATTTATAAATCAGGAAATTAGAGGAACGTGTTATCATGGGGGTGGGGGGGGGGGGGGCTTTAATCTTTATAGACTGATCAAACCCAATTGTCAATGGTAGCTTGGAGAACTCGTTCATGAAATGCATTTGAGACATTTTCTAGAATAATATGTTCAGGAACCATCTAGGCAACAGGTTATATTTTAGGTCTAGTATTGTGTAATGAGATGGGGATAATCTTAAAGGATCCCCTTGGGAAGAGTGATCATAATATGATACCATTTTATATTAAATTTGAGAGTGATGTGGATAAGTCCAAAACTAGGGTCTTAAGTTTCTTTTATCCTCTGCACCCTTTGCTCCACTGTGATCACTTAATGCTTAACCCTCTCTCGACTTGTACTTGCTCTCCAAAACGCAGGTGATGAGACCAGAATCAGAGTTATACAGGGCAGAAACAGGCCCATCGTGTCCATGCCGGCCATCAAGCACCTATCTATTCTAATCCCATTTTCCAGCACTTGGCCTGTAGCCTTTTATGCTATGGTGTTTCAAGTGCTCATCTAAATACTGAAATGTTGTGAGGGTTCCTGCCTCTACCACACCTTCAGGCAGTGTGTTCCAGATTCCAGCCACCCTCTGGGTGAAATTTTTTTTCTCAATTCCCTTCTAAACCTCCTGCCCCTTACTTCAAATCTATGCCCCCTGGTTATCGACACCTCCGTTAGGGTAGACAGGAAGAAACCTTTTCCCTTATCTATACCCCTCATAATTTTGTATACCTCAATCAGGTCCCCCCTTCAGCCTTCCCTGCTTTAAGGAAACCCTAGCCGATGCAGTCTCTCTCCATAGCTGAAATGCTCCAGCCCAGGCAACATCCTGGTGAATCTCCTCTGCACCCTCTCCAGGGCAATCACATCCTTCCTATAATGTGGTGACCAGAACTGTACACAGTACTCCAGCTGTGGCCTAACTAGCATTTTGTACAGCTCCATCATAACCTCGCTGCTCTTATATTCTATGCCTCGGCTAATAGACGCAAGTATCCCATATGCCTTCCTAATCGCCGTATCTACTTGTGCTGCTGCCTTCAGTGATCTATGAACAAGTACACCAAGGTCTCTCTGACCCTCCTGTACTTCATAGGGTCCTACCATCCATTGTATATTTCCTTGCCCTGTTAGTTCTCCCAAAATGCATCACTTCACATTTCTCAGGATTAAATTCCATTTGCCACCGCTCAGCCCATCTATATCGTCCTGTAATCTAAGGCTTTCCTCCTCACTATCTACGACACCACCAATTTTCGTGTCATCTGTGAACTTACTGATACCTCCTATATTCACGTCGAACTCAATGTACACTACAAACAGCAAGGGTCCCAGCACCGATCCCTGCAGTACACCACTGGTCACAGGCTTCCACTCACAAAAACAACCCTTGACCATCATCACCCTCTGCCTCCTGCCACTATGTCAACTTTGGATCCAAATTGCCCTGGATCCCTTGGGCTCTTACCTTTTTAACCAATCTCCCATGTGGGACCTTATCAGAAGCCTTACTGAAGTCCATGTAGACTACATCAACTGCTTTACCCTCATCTACACATCTAGTCACCTCGAAAAATTCAATCAGATTTGTTAGCTTTGTCAGGGGGAGATCATGTCTATGTTGACTATCCTTGATTAATTCCTGCCTCCAAGTGGAGATTAATCCTGTCCCTCAGACTTTTTTCTAGTAGTTTCCCTACTGCTGATGTTAGACTCTCCGGCCTGTAATTAGCTAGTTTTTCCCTGCTGCCCTTCTTGAATAATGGTACCACATTCACTGTCCTCCAGTCCTCTGGCACCTCTCCTGTGGCCAGAAAGGACTTAAAAATTTCTGTCAGAGCCCCTGCAATCACCTCCCTTGCCTCACATAACAGCCATACATCTCATTTGGGCCTGAGGATTTATCCACTTTTAAGCCCGCTAAAACCGCTTAATACCTCCTCCCTTTCCGTGTTAATTTGTTCAGGTATATCTCAGTCCCCCTCCCTGATCTCTACACCTACATCGTCCTCCTCCATAGTGAACACAGATGAAAAGTAATCATTTAAAACCTCACCTATGTCCTCCGGCTCCACAAACACATTGCCACTTTGGTCCCTAATAGGCCCTACTCTTTCCCTGGTTATCCTCTTGCCCTTAACATCCTTATAAAACGCTTTGGGATTTTCCTTTATCTTGCCCACCAGTGTTTTTTCATACTCCCTCTTCTCTCCTAAATTACTTTAGGTACCCCCCCCCCCTACACTTCCTATACTCCTCTAGGGCCTCTGCTCTTTTCAGTGCTCTGAATCTGCCATAAGCCTCTTTTTTTCTTTATCTAATCCTCTATAATTCCTTGACATCCAGGGTTCCCTGGACATGTTGGTCCTACCCTTCACCTTTACGGGAACATGCTGGCCCTGAACATTCACTGTTTCTTTTATGAATGACTCCCACTGGTCTGATGTGGACTTTCCTACAAGTAGCTGCTCCCAGTCTGCTTTGACCAGATCCTGTTTTATCATATTGAAATCTGCCTTCCCCCAATTTAGTACCTTTTATTTCTAGTCCATCTTTTGTCCTTTTCCATAACTACGTTAAATCTTAGACTTATGGTCACTATACCCGAAATGCTCCCCCACTGACGCCTCTACCACTTGTCCGGCCTCATTCCCTAAGATTAGGTCCAGTACCGCCCTTTCTCTTGTTGGACTTTCAGAGGAACACCCCCTCACCCTCAAACGGTTTCCAATCTGCACCCCCATCCTCCCTTGTGGCTTTTTGTTTCCAGAATTAAGTTATTGTTTAAAAAGAAATGAATAGAATGAGGAAAGAAACTGTATATCTGCCATTTGACTACTTCCCCACCACTGTTTCATAGATATTATAAAAAAAAATTGAATCTTTCAACAGGTGTAAGCCGTTAACCTTGACCTGGGTAAAACACAGGTAAGGTAAGTAGTTGGCTTGAAAGTTCAACATTAAACTGTCTCTGCCACCTGCCCAAATAGCCTGTTTTCCCCTTTTTAATCTCATTTCTATCCTCCAATGTATCATTCATCCTTGCTATTTTGGTGTCAGCCTCAAACATGAGAGAGAGATACCTTACATTTATATAGCACAACCTCAGGACTTTCTAAAATGTTTCATTGCCAATGAAGTACACTTGAAATGTAGTCAAAACAGTTGTGAAAGAAGAATTTACGACTGTTTGAAAAAGGAAATGAACAAGTATTTGAAAAGTATAATTAAGGGTTATAAAGGTTTTTGGGAAAGAGCAGAGGGATGGAACCAAATGTATAGCTCTCTTGGAGTAAGCATGGTAGGATAAATAGCCTCCTTTGCTGTAAAATCTATGACTTTGCTGTAATCCCGACCAACATTCATTACCACCACCAAAACAAATTATTGTAATTCTCACTTGCTGTTTGTGGGATTTATTGTGCATGCCACTTTAGCCTATAATAGTGATTTCAGATACTGGTCAGAATAGCACCATCCCACTATAAATAAGTGAAATTCTGGCTTTGTTTCTACCAGGTTCAATGTGGTGATTTCCCTCATTTACTGGTGTATGGACCTTCAGGCTCAGGAAAGAAGACCAGGATAATGTGTTTACTTCGTGAGCTTTATGGTGCAGGAATAGAGAAGCTAAGGATTGAACATCAAACAATAACAGTAAGGAACTGGTTTCTTTGGCTTAAATGTTAAAGCCTATACATTATTTTCATAATTATCAGGAATTTGCAGTGCATTCAGGGAATAACAAAGCCTCTGCTTTTTTTGTGAGTATTTATAATGTTTTCAGTTTCACATTGTGGTTTTGCGAAAAGAAACCAAAAAAGCTCTTCTGAAAATTGTGAATGTTATGGAAAGTCTCTTACGAACAATTATTTGTGGAAGTATCTCTACACGATAAAGTAAATAACTTCTATTTGTATAACTTCAATCGTGAGCACTGTATCTATTCATCTCTCCCAATCAGGATGATTCTAAGTGAAACCTAATGGGCAACCAATATGATACTTATTCATAAACCTAAAGTAAATGGTGTACTTAGCGATTGTTTTAAATGCTCCCAATTGGTAATGCTTCAGTGTCCCAACTAGCAGATTTCCTGCTTCCTTTGGTATGCCTAGTGCCTACAACTCTCAAAATATTTCCTCCCTCCAAATGGCGGAGGAGTTTGTGTATATTTTATTGGCAATTCAAGTTCATGCTGTGTGAGAATTAATTTTCGTTAATAATGGATAGAGATGGAGCAGGAATGTTACTTTCCCACATCTCTATATCTAAGCATGACGCTAATGATTTATGAGGCTACTTGCTAATCGGTTACTTCTGGATTTTGAGTGATTTTCTGCTGCTTTCACAACTTCTGGGCTATCTGGCAACTAACCATGGCTGAGTAGCAATTCTGTTGTTCCTTCCATGATAGTGGGCAATGGTTTTGTAAACTGGTGACTGAAGATTTAAAGTACCTGGCTGAGCTGTTTGATGAAGGAGGGCACCAGTTTTATGAGACTTTATAATTAGTTTTGCATAGAAGGTTGTGATTTTTACCAGTACTTCTAGAATTGTTAATGAGGCATTTGAACGGCAACAGAAACACTACTGGACCTTTGACACACAAAGATTTCTTTTATGGGGGCAATGAAAAATTAACAACTTGTATCTTAGTCCTTTTTTGTTTCAATGAACTTGTTGAGTTCTGATCAATTACATAACTTGTGGACAGTAGGAAATATTGAAGTTGCAAAGAAGATCATGTGCAACTTGTTGAGGAAAAAGTCATTTACATACTACATTGTATTTACAGTATCCGTGCATGATTATCACTGAAGGCAGCAGCACAAGTAGATAAGGTGGTTAGGAAGGCATATGGGATACTTGCCTTTATCAGCCGAGACATAGAATATAAGAGCAGAGAAGTTATGATGGAGCTGTATAAAATGCTAGTTAGGCCACAGCTGGAGTACTGTGTACGGTTCTGGGCACCACACTATAGGAAGGATGTGATTGCACTGGAGAGGGTGCAGAGGAGATTCACTAGGATGTTGCCTGGGCTTGAGCATTTCAGCTACGAAGAGAGACTGAAAAGGCCAGGGTTGTTTTCCTTCAAGCAGAGAAGGCTAAAGGGGGACATGATTGAAGTATGCAAAATTTATGAGGGGCATTGATAGGTTAGATAGGAAGAAACTTTTTCCCTGAGCGGAGGGGTCACTAACCAGGGGGCATAGATTTAAGGTAAGGGGCAGGAAGTTTAGAGGGGATTTGAGGGGAAAAAAATTTCACCCAGCCGGTGGTTGGAATCTGGAACACACTGCCTGAAGAGGCAGGAACCCTCAACATTTAAGAAGTATTTAGATGAGCACTTGAAACGCCATAGCATACAAGGCTACGGGCCAAGTGCTGGAAAATGGGATTAGAATAGTTAGGTGTTTAATGGCTGGCACTGACACGATGTACCGAAGGGCCTGTTTCTGTGCTGTATGACTATGATTGCAATACTGAAACTCTTCAGCCCTAAAACATGCTGGAGGGACTATGGTCAGTTTGGGAATCTTTTATGTTTTCTCTGGACCTTAAGGTACCTACTTTTAACGAATTGCACCAGTCAACAGTTGATTCCAAAAACATGAACTTTTTTCTGGGTTACCTGTAAATCCACCTTTGAATCCTGGCAGAGGTCAACTTCTTGACTTGCTATTATATACTGTACAGAATTGTATTCTAATTGGATGCTTCCAGGTTTGATTATGAGCTAGGATTGTAGATAATTGGAAAAACAATGAACTTCATGTCTGGCTGGATAAATTCTTTTGAAGCTGGGCTTCTCTTCTGGAATACTGTGAGCAGCAGGCCACTTCCAGACATGTCGGACTTTCTCAGATGTGCACCGGGGACACTAGGAATATGAAGTTAAAAAAAAATCTATACGTGGGAACTATTATCTTGCCCTTCTCTTTATTTACCCCTCCACCATGCTGCTTGCCAACCAACCACAAGTTTGAGAATCATTCTGTATTCCTTTCCAGTAGTCTTGGTATGGCTTGGGACATTTTGCAGCTAAGTGAGAGCAGTGTGTTTTTGTCTGAGCACACTATCAAGTTAAATCATGTATACAGTATTCAACTCAGCTGGTGCTAATGCTCCCACAGGAACCTGCTCCTACCCTCCTCATCCAATCAGCATACCCTTCTATTCCTTTCTCCCTCTTGTGCTTATCTAGTTTACTCTAAAATGCTTCTATACTATTCATCTCACTACTCTTGTGCTAGTGAGTTCCACATTTTTACCACTCTGTATAAAGAAATTTCTCTTGAATTACTTATTGGATTTATTAGTTGCTATCCTATATTTGATGTCTAGTTTTGGTCTCTGCCATAAGTAGAAACATTTTCTCAACTTCTACCCTTATCAAGCCATTTCATTTTCTTAAAGATCTCTATCAGGTCACCCTCAGCTTTCTCTTTTCTAGAAAAAACGTCCCGGCCTGTTCAGTCTTTTTCACTTGTTATAACCTCTTAATTCAGCTATCATCATTATGAATCTTTTTTGCACCTCTCATGCCTCTATATTCTTTTTACCAAGCTGGAATATTTCATAGAAAGGCAACAGCACAAAAGGAGGCCATTCGGTCTGAGTTACTCAGTTAGTTCCACTCCCCCTGCCCTTTCCCTGTAGCCCAGCAAGTTTTTTCTCTTTTCAGATAATTATCCAATTCTCTTTTGAAAACCATGATTGAATCAGCCTGCACCCCGCTCTCGGGCACTGCATATCGAATCCTAACCTCATGCTGCATTAAAAAGAAATTCCCTCATGCCACATCTGTTTTTTTGCCAATCGCCCTAAATCGGTGTCCTCTGGTTATCAATCTTTCAGCCAATAGGAACAGTGTTTCTCTATCTACTCTGTCTAGACCCCTTTATGATTTTGAACACAGCTGTCAAATCTCCTCAACTTCCCTAAGGAGAACAGCTCCAGCTTTTTCAATCTGCCCATGTAACTAAAGTTTGTCATCCCTGGAACCATTCTCGTAAATCTATTCTGCACCCTCTTCAGAGTTTACACATCCTTCCTGAAGTGCGGTGCCCAGAACTGGATGCACTATTCCGGTTGATGTCAAACCAGTGTTTTATTAACGTTCACTTGTTTTTGTACTCTATGCCTCCATAAAGCCCAGAGTCCTATATGCCACTTTCTCTACCTGCGCTGCCACCATCGGCGATTTGTGCACATATACCCCTCGGGTACCTGTGCTGTTGCACTCCCTCTTAAAATTGTACTCTTAATTTTATATTGCCTTTCCTGATTCTTCCTACCAAAATGAATTACTTCTCTGCATGAAGTGGGGATACTTGCTGATAGAACAGTATTCATTTCCATTTGAAACACCTCAGATAATGTAGTAATTGCCTGCATGCAGCAAGACATGGATGACATCGAGGCTTGGGTTGATAAGTCGAAAGTAGCATTCAGAGTCATAGAAATTCCAGCATGGAAGGAGGACATTCGGCCCATTATATCCAATGCTAACTGACGGAGCCATTCAGCCTAGTCCCACTTTCCAGCTCTCGGTCCATAACATTGTAAGTTATGGCATTTCAAGTGCCTATCCAAGTCCTTTTTTTAAATGTTGAACGTTTATGTCTCTACCACCCTTTTCAGGCAGTGAGTTCTAGATCCCCAATGCACTCTGTACAGAAATTACCCCTTGAATCCCCTTTAAACCTCCTAGCTCTGACACTAAATCTCTGTCCCCTGGATATGGATCCCTCATCCAAAGGAAATAGGGCCTTCCTATTCATTTTATCTAGACCCCCCCCCCCCCCCCCCCCCCAATTTTATACACTTCAATTAGGTCTTCCCTCAACCTCCTCCATTACAAAGAAAATAATCATAGCCTATCCAATCTATTCATAACTAAAATTCTCCAGTCCTTCTGTACCCTCTCTAGTGCATATTCACGCCGCATAAGTGCTAGGCAATACCATCTCCAACAAGAGAGGGTTTAACCAGTTTCCCTTGACATTGTATGGTATTACCATATCCCCCACCATCACCATCCTGGGGCTCACCATTGACCAGAAACTTGGAGGGGAACTTCGAGGTGGTTGTGTTCCTATGTATCTACTGCCTTTGTCCTTCCAGGTGGTAGAGCTTGCGGGTTTGGAAGGTGCTGTCGAAGGAGCCTTGGTGACTTGCTTGCAGTGCATCTTGTAGATGGTACACGCTGCTGCCATTGTGTGGCGGGGGTGGACTAAGCAGGCTGCTTTGTCTTGGATGGTGTCGAGCTTCTTGAGTGTTGGAGCTGCACCCATCCAGGCAAGTGGAGAGTATTCCATCACACTCCTGACTTGTGCCTTGTAGATGGTGGACAGGCATAGGGAAGGCAGGTGACTTACTCGCCACAGAATTCCCAGTCTCTAACCTGCTCTTGTAGCCACAGCATTTATGTGGCTGGTCCAGATCAGTTTCTGGTCTTTGGTGACCTCCAGGATGCTAGTGGGAGATTGAGCAATGGTATTGTTATTGAACCTGAAGGGGAGATGGTTAGATTCTCTCTTGATTGAGATGGCCATTGTCTGGCACTTGTGTGGTGTGAATGTTACTTGCCACTTATCAGCCCAAGCCTGGATGTTGTCCAAGTGCTGCTGATGCATACGGACATGGGCTGCTTCAGTATCTGAAGAGTCGCAAATGGTGCTGAACATTATACAATCATCAGTGAACATCCCCACTTCTGACCTTATGTATGAAGGAAGGTCATTGATGAAGTAGCTGAAGATGGTTGAGCCTAGGACACTACCCTGGGGAACTCCTGCAGTGATGTCCTGGAGCTGAGATGATTGACGTTCAACAACCAGAGCCATCTTCCTTTGTGCTAGGTATGACTCCAACCAGCGGAGAGTTTTCTCCCTGATTCCCGTTGACTCCAGTTTTGCCAGGGCATCTTGATGCCATACTTGCTGCCTTGATGGCAAGGGCAGTCACTCTTTCCTCACCTCCGGAATTCAGTTCTTTTGTCCATGTTTGAACCAAGGCTGTAATGAGGTCAGGAGCTGAGTGGCCCTGGTGGAACCCAAACTGAGTGTCTGAGCAGGTCATTGAGCAAGAGCTGCTTGATAGCACTATCAATTGGGTGGTAATTGGCTGGGTTGGATTTGTACTTTTTTTTTTGTGCAGAGGTGAAGGCTGAGAGGGAACCCTTGACACCTTTTCTCACCTGGTTGTAACAGTTTTAATTAGATCACACCTCATTCTTCTAAACTACAGGATATGTAGGCCTAGCCTAGTCTACTTAATCTCTCCTCATAGGGCAATTCCTCATCCCAGGAACCAGTTTAGTGAATCTTTGATGCACTCCCTCCAGGACATGTATGTCCTTCCTTAGGTAAGCAGACCAAAACTGCACACACTACTCCAGGTATGGCCTCACCAATGCCCTGTATAATTTAGTAGGACTTTGTGCTTCTACTCTAATCCCTTTGTAACAAAAGCTAATGTGAAATTTGCCTTCCTAATTACTTGCTGTGCCTGCATGTAACTTTTCTCAAAAAAAAAACTCAACAGGTTTGTCAAACGCTATTTCCCTTTCATAAATCTGTGACTCCACTTAATCATTTTCTAAGTGTCCAGTAACCACGTCCCAGATAATGCTACCATTTAGCCTACTACTGACAAGCTAACTGGTCTATAGTTCCCTGTTTTCTCTCTTCCTTTCTTAAATAGCAGGGTTATGTTTGCCATCTTCAATCCTTGGGAAATGTTCTAAAATCTAAGGAATGCTGGAAAGTCAAAACCAATGTATCCACTGTCTCTGCAGCTACCTCTTGTAAAACCCAAGGATGCACATTGTCAGATCCAGGATATTTGTCGCCACTTAGTCCCATTACTTTCCCCAGTACTATTTCTTGCCTTGTATTGATTTTTTAAGTTCACCATTCTTGCTAGGTCTTTGGGGCTGAATTTTCAGGTTCCTGAAGTTGGGAATGGAGGGACGAGGCCCCCTCAGGTACTGACACCGGGTGGCGTGTCAATTTCAAGGCACTGATTGCAGCACCAGCAATAATCACCAGGGCAGTGGAGGAGAGGGGAAGAGGGAGGGACAGGAATCCCACTCATAATTGAGGGCAGTTAAACTAGTTAAAAAGCATGTTAAGAGTTTGGGGGTGGGGGGGCGCAGGGTGGAATATTTAAAGGGACAATGGGTTTTAGAAATGGTCAGTTTCTGAACATAAGAGGAGAGGTGGGTATGCTGGGGAGCCAATCAAGCTACCCCAGGGCATCACCCTGACTGCATAAGAGGATCAGTGGGGCAAAGGGTGAATTGGCACTTACTAACTAGCTGCCCTCAGTGCTGCACAGATAGTGGGCACTCGGGCATCATGTGTGCATAGGAGTGGGGCTAAGGCTGACTAGCAGAATAGAACGGCCACTTGTCTAAAAGAAGGCCACAGCTGGCAGTGGGGGTGCAACTATCAGATTTTGAACTCTGTGACAATGAGGGTCAACACCCTCCACTGGAAGGGCAGAAACCTGGGTGCCAGGAGAGGGAATGGCAGCATTTGACTGAGTATAGCATCAAGGAGCCCTAGCTGGTTGGAGTCATACCTAGTGCAAAGGAAGATGGTTGTTGGAGGTCAATCATCTGAGCTCCAGGACATCACTGCAGGAGTTTCTCAGGGCAGTGTCCTAGGTCCAACCATCTTCAGCTGCCTCATCAATGACCTTCCTTCAGTCATAAGGTCAGAAGTAGGGATGTTTGCTGCTGATAGCACAATGTTCACCATTCGTGACTCCTGAAGCAGTCTGTGTCGAAATGCAGCAAGACCTGCACAATATCCAGGCTCAGGCTGATGAGTGGCAAGTAACATTGGCGCCAGGCAATGACCATCTCCAACAAGAGAGAATCTAACCATCTACCCTTGACATCAGTGACATTACGATCACCAAATCCCCCACTATCAATCTCCTGGGAGTTAGCATTAGCCAGAAACTGAACTGGAGTAGCCTCGTAAATACTGTGGCTACAAGAGCAGGTCAGAGACTAGGTATCCTGTGATGAGTAACTCGCCTGACTCCCCGAAGCCTGTCCACCATCTACAAGGCACAAGTTCGGAGTGTGATGGAATACTCACCACTTGCCTTGATGGTGCAGCTCCAACAACATTCCAGCTCAACACCATCCAGGACAAAGCAGCCCACTTGATTGGCACCCCATCCACTACCATTAAACATTTCACTCCCTCCACCACCACTGCACACTGGCAGCAGTGTGTACCATCTACAAGATGCACTGCAGCAACGCACCAAGGCTCCTTGGACAGCAGCTTCCAAACCTGCGACCTCTACCATCTAGAGGGCCAAGGGCAGCAGAAGCATGGGAGCACCACCACCTGCACTGGCGGTCTGCGTTGCCATCTGGCGGCGAGGGGGAAACCCTGATGGAGGTCTCTCGACACGGGAGTCTTCCCCCTTTACATCGGGGACCTGGGGTGGAGGGTGTTGCACAGGGCAGTCCCGTGCAATCGACTTTTAAGTAGGTTCACGGACTCCCAGGCCGCCTGTACTTTCTGCGGCCTGGACGAGTCCGTGTTTCACATATATACGGAGTGTGCGAGGTTGCAGCCCCTCTTTGAGTATCTGAAGGGGCTGCTCCTCACGTTCTGGCTGCACTTCAGTCCCACGCTCCTGATCTTTGGGCACCCGGTGCGGAGGGGCGTGGGCCGGGAGGAGGGTCTCCTCATCGGCCTGCTCCTGGGCCTGGCCAAGTGGCAATTCACGGGTCCAGGCTGCGGGCCGTCGGGGGGTCAGTCCTCCCCGATTGCCTGCCCCTCTTCCGCAGTTACGTTTGCTCCCGGGTGTCCCTGGAGAGGGGGCATGCGGTGTCTGCCGGCATGCTTGAGGCCTTCCGCGACTGGTGGGCACCGCAGGGACTGGAGTGCATTGTCGACGCCGAGAATGGCATTTTAATTTGAGTTTTTGTTTATTTCTGTTTATAATACTTATATTTTTTAAAATAACTTTATGTATATAAAGGGGGCCTGAACAATAAAGGCCCCCTCGCCATGAAAAATATAAAAGGGGCCTGGGGTATAAAGGCCACCTTTTAAATAAAATTTTAAAAAACGGGGTTAGATAGAGAGTAAAGCAAAAAACCACCTGCACGTTCCTCTGCAAACCACACACACCATCCTGACTTGGGACTATATTACCATTTCTTTACTGTCACTGGATCAAAATCCTGGAATTCCCTTCCTCACAGCACTGTGGGTGTACCTACCCTACATGGACTGCTGCGGGTCCAAGAAGACAGCTCACCATCACCTCTCGAGGGCAATTAGGGATGGGCAATAAATGCTTTCCTAGCCAGCAATGCCCATATCCTATGAACGAATAAATTAAAAAAAAAAAATGAAAGGGGCAGAAAGGTGATGGAGGCCATACCCTCAACGTAGGATCTGCTGCTGAAGATGGAGCTACCTGGAGACGAGCGACCCCATGCCACGGAAGACTGAGACACTCCAGGCAGATGGTCACTGACATCTGTGCCCATGTCGCCGAAGACCTCATAGCACTGCTTGCCATGCCCTGCCGATAATTGTCAGTCACTATGGCCTTGAACTTCTTTGCTTCTGGCTGCTTCCAAGCTTCAGCTGCACACTATTGCATCTCGCTGGTCAATGATGCTGTCTTTGCCAGAGCTGCACAGCACGTTCATTTAATGACTGACACAGCTTCACAGATACACAGGGCATTGGGTTTCACCTCTATTACTGGATTTTCCCCAGGTGCAGGGCATCATCGATTGTAGCCATGTGGTCATCAAGGCACCCAGTGACCAGCCAGTGAGATCAATCAACAGTAAAGGCTTCCACTCGCTCAACGTCCAACTGGCTTGCGACCACACCAAGAGCTTCCTCCATGTGCTCTCTTTTCTGGCAGCTGTCATGATCTCTTCATTCTCTGCTAGTCAAGGCTGCCTCAGACCTTTTATCCAACCGCCCCCCAAAAGTGCGGATGGAATTTGAGGGACAAGGGAAATCCCTCTAAGAGATGCCTACTGACTCCTCAACAGGAGCCCCAGATGAAGGACAGAGGAGGTACAACCACTGCCACCTGCTCAGGGCAACCATTGAGCAGGCCATCGGGCTTCTCGAGATGTGATTTTGGTTCCTGGGATGGTTGGGTGGTGCCCTCCAGTACCCTCCTGCAAGGGTCTCTGTCACTGTGGTAGTCTGCTGCACTCTCCATAACGTGGACCTTGAGAATAATGAGGCCCTGGAAGACCGCTCATTGTGGGGGGGGAGCGGGGGAGTAGGAGGTAAGAGAGGAGGAGAAGTTGGAGGTGGACGGAGATGACTCTGAACAGAGAGGTCCCCTTGCTGTGCGACGAGATGGCCTCCTCCTGTCACCCTCTGGGAAGGGGACCTCCCTCCTCCTCAAGGCCTCCAGCATTAAATCCAGGTCAACATCGATAAAGCATGGGTCTGCCCTCCCTTGGGTGCCAGGCCTGTGCCTCCTCTGTGATATCTCGCTGCACTCTGGTGACGTGGAAATCTTTGGCACCGACTGCAGATCTCTCCCTCGACAGCCAGTAGCCTCAATGACTACTCCCATGGGAAGTCTAAATGAGCCCCATCCTTCGTCTGACCTGCCTCTTATCTGCTCCCGCTGCTCTAAATGGACAAGAACTATGTCTCCATATCAATTAAGGACCACCCCCGGCCCCCACACACGCACCGGTGAAAATCTGAACTATAATCGGTTTCTTGCTGGAAGTGTGATTCTGACCCAAAAGCAGACCGAGGTCCAGTTTCCTGCCTCTGTGGCGAAAATTCAGCCCTGGGTTCCCTTTTATTTCCAGTATGTTTTTTGTGTCTTCTACAGTGAAGCCAGATACTAAGTATCTGTTTAATATCTCTGCCACTTCTGTATTCCCCATTATAATTTCACCTGTCTCTGCCTCTAATGGGCCAACCTTTTACTGATCTTTTTCTATTTACATACCTGTAGAAATATTTGCCATCTGTTTTTATCTTGCTAATCTGTTCTCCTCTTTTGTTCTCTTTCCTATCAATCTCTTGGTCCTCCTTTGAATTCTAAAACACTCCTAATCTTTTTTGCAACATTACTAAGTTCTTCCTTTGATCTAATGTTATCTTTAACTCCTATTGTTAGTCACATTGGAACGGTTTTTGTGTCTTAAAGGAATGTATATTTGTTGCAAATTAATTGTCACTTTAAGTGTTGGCCATTGTTTGTCTACTGCCATATCTTTGAATGTAGTTTCCCAATCTACCTTGGCCAATTTGTCCCTAATACATACATAGTTTGCTTTGTTTAGATTTAAATCCTTAGTTTTGGACTTAACCAAAGTTACTTTCAAACTCTATTTTTTAAAAAAAATTCTATTGTTTCCCTCGAGGTCACTTTGCTACTAGGTTATTAATTAACCCTTTCTTATTGCGCAATACTAGGTCCAAAATAGCTTGTTCCCTCGTTGGTTCTTGACCTACTGATCTAGCAAACTATCTTATATGCATTCCATGAACTTGTCCTTCACGCTATTACTGTAAATTTATTTTGCCCAATCGATATGAGGATTAAAGTTCCCCATGTTAAGCGTATTATCCTTATTACATGCACTTCTAATTTCCTGATTTTATACTCTGCCCTATATTACAACTATTATTAGGACCCTATAAACAACTCTCACCAATGTTTTCTGCCCCTTGCTTATTTTTTTAAAATCTCTATCCAAACTGATTCTACCTCTTGATTTTTCCAAACGAAGATCCTTTCTCTTTTAATCCCATCCTTGATTATAATGACTACCCCACCTCCTTTTCCATTTTGCCCATCTCTTCCAAAAGTTAAGTATCTTTACACAGATGGGGTAGCTCAAGAAGATGGCTCACCACCACTTTCTCAATGGCAATTAAGGATGGGCAATGACTGGCGTTCCAGCGAAGCCTGCATCCCCATAAATAGTGGTTTAATTAGTACTTGTAATGTTGAAGTCCTAACAAATCAAACCAGCAGGAATACTATTAATATTGCAGATTCTCACTACTTTACTGTGCATCTTTACAGACTCCATCCAAAAAGAAATTGGAAATAAGCACAATAGCAAGCAACTATCATCTTGAAGTTAATGCAAGGTAAGTGCTTGCAAAGGATGAGAATTTCATTCAAATTTCTTAAATTTTAAGAGGCTTAATCTTTTAGAAAAAAAGTTGGGGCAGTATTCGCAATTTGAACACATTTTCCTCCCGTTTCAAATGTCAGTTGAAAGAATGTGTTTCCTTCGCACTCAGACTAATTTTCCACTGTATCTGAGGTGTGCCACTTTCACGGGGTTAAAGTAGAGCGAAAAGGGGTGCAGGCCTGTTTTGCTGCTCCCTTTGCGCTTTACTCATTTTCAGAGTATCACCAGGATTGGGTGGCGTGCGCCCGCCTATCAGATGCCTCAATGTAAATTATGCTTTTGGGCAACTACATTTTGGGTACATTCTACCCAACTTGTACTCTGGCAGAGAGGGAAAGAGGAAAATTAAACCAAAATCTCAAGTTTGTTTCTTTGAACATCACACTATGGAAGTATGACATTACCAATCCCCATACGCTGTCCTCAGGATCTGGCTAATTTATTGCTTATTTTAGTGAGTTTTTGTTCTTGCAGCAAGTTCATTTTTAAAAAAAACTTTCTAGTGATTCTTGCTCTTTTATGCTCCTTTACAATCACCAGTAAAAGAGATAGTCATAGAGAGATACAGCACTGAAACAGGCCCTTCGGCCCACCAAGTCTGTGCCGACCATCAACCACCCATTTATACTAATCCTACATTAATCCCATATTCCCTACCACATCCCCACCTACCTACACTAGGGGCAATTTACAATGGCCAATTTACCTAGCAACCTGCAAGTCTTTGGCTGTGGGAGGAAACCGGAGCACCTGGCGGAAACCCATACGGTCACGGAGAAGTTGCAAACTCCGCACAGGCAGTACCCAGAACCGAACCCGGGTCGCTGGAGCTGTGAGGCTGCAGTGCTAACCACTGTGCCGCCCTTGATAAAACAAAAACAAAATACAGGATGTTGGAAAACTGAAATAACAGAAAATGCTGGAAATACATAACCGGTCTGGCAGTTCAGATGGAAGGTCTTCGACCTGAAACATTAACTCTTGCTTTCTTCACAGATGCTGCCAAACCTGCTGAGTATTTCCAGCATTTTCTGTTTTTATTCAAGACATTTATGTCTTTATTCTGAGCTAGATTTGAACCCAAGTCTGTAGGCCAAAAGGTACTGAGCACTACAGTATTTTACTTTGTATCTCTCGATAATTATAATTAAAAAGTTACTTTGTGCAGTCTTTATCTTTGACTGGGGTCATGATGATGTGTAATATTGGTGCTTGGGAAAGGAACACACTTTTTGCTTTTGGCACCCAAAGTGAATATCCCAGTTCAGATAGCAGTGCTTAGATGCAAGGCATAAATGTAGAAAGGCATCATTATTGTTGTGGAATCAGGATTGTGGGAGCATGTAGTAGGTTGAAATTTTCCTCTTTGATAAATGAATAATTTACTGAGGGTTTCCGTGCATCATACAGCCACTATGGTCAGTTTTGAGAGATGTGGAACATTGTAATAATTATCGATGGTATGCCACCTGTAAACAAAAACAGCCCTCTTCTGTTCTACCTCTGCTTTCTTAGGAACTGCACACTCACTACCCATCCACATGGCCCTTCTGAGTAACTTTTTCAATTAATAAAATATGAAAAATAGGAAATGGATAAACAGTCTGAACTAGATAAGGCCCCTAGAGTTAGCAAAAATAAATGGCGTTTTTGCCATCTTTATGGACTGAATTTAAACACAGGGCGGCACAGTGGCGCAGTGGTTAGCACCGCAGCCTCACAGCTCCAGTGACCCGGGTTCAGTTCTGGGTACTGCCTGTACGGAGCTTGCAAGTTCTCCCTGTGACCACGTGGGTTTGCGCCGGGTGCTCCGGTTTCCTCCCACAGCCAAAGACTTGCCGGGGGGATAAGTAAATTGGCCATTGTAAATTGCCCCTAGTTAGGTAGGTAGTAGGGGAAGGTGGGGACGTGGTAGGGAATGTAGGATTAGTATAAATGGGTGGTTGTTGGTTGGCACAGACTCGGTGGGCCGAAGGGCCTGTTTCAGTGCTGTATCTCTAAATAAAATAAATAAACAGATCCCAGAAAAGGCAAGTATTTTAACCCATTTTTCTCATTGCTTTGTTTTCTCTCTGTACAATGTCACAGATAACAATAATATTTCCATCCTTATTTTGTATTGGTACTTTGACATATCTGATGCATACAGATTGATCCTACCCTGTTATGCATTCTCAGATGTAATTTTTAAGCCAAATATATACAGGGCATCAAAGAGAATTTAATGTTTTATTCTGCTCCTCTAGTGACTAATCTGAACTTATCTAGTAAGTAAATGAGTAATACTGTCATTGCGTCAGGTTCAAACCCTGATCTCAGGTGTTGGTGCTAGGAGTGCTATGATTTGCATCAAAATGCCTAGGTTTGGGAGGAGAAAAATCAGCCAGAGTTCCTCCTACTGTTAGCTATCATATGACCCTGGACTGATGTGATTGAGGGTACGATTATTTTGGTTATGCTGTTTCCTTCCCACAATCAGATACTTTACTGATACTGTCAAAACTTGCAAGAATAATGGCTACTTGGGTGGAATATTGGAAAGCACCAGATTAGCTTCATCTCCTGCATCCTTCAATTGTCTGTTATTTCCAACTTAAAGCAGAGCAAAATTCTGGAATTATGTTTGTTACAGTGATGCTGGGTACAGTGACCGAGTGGTTATTCAAGAACTGATTAAAACAGTAGCACAGTCTCAACAGCTTGAGACAAGTACACAGAGAGACTTCAAAGGTAAGAGGCTATATAATTCTGAGAGACTGGAAAGGTAATCTAATAACGTATGGATTTCATTAATTTAAAAATATTGTGTACATTTTTATTAAGTAAGTAATTTTGTTATGTAGAAAATAAAACTTCTAAATAGCTAGAATTAAATGCCCTGGTTGACCTAAACCTCTGCTGATTTGTCATAGTGAAACAGTTTCAATAATTTGTAAAACAAAAAGAACTGCTAAATATTGTATATTGCCCCTTCATTGTGAAGGCTTTAGAGGTACCATAATATTTTGAACCAGTGTCAGCCAATACTTTGAAACTCAAAAGCTGCTTGGCCTACCTTCACAGAATAATGCAACACGTTACAATAATTCTATATGTTGCTGTATATAATGTATGGAAAGAAGCTAAGCAACTAATGAAATGTTCTAATTTTTATTGGTTCTGACAGTTGTATTGCTGACAGAAGTTGACAGATTAACAAAGGATGCCCAGCATGCACTGAGGAGAACTATGGAAAAGTACATGTCTACCTGCCGATTAATTCTTTGCTGTAACTCAACATCAAAAGTCATTACTCCTATTCGTAGTCGATGTCTTGCAGTGCGAGTCTCTGCCCCCAGCATTGAGGACGTAAGTGTATTTGGCTTGCTGTAATTCTTAGTTTTAGCTTTTTAGTTAACAGATGGTTTAATAAGTCATTGGTTATTTTTTTAAATTGAAGTTTACCAGGGATGTATTTCTGTCTTGCTACAATTCATTACATACAATGATTTCAACTTTATGTATTATTAGTTTGACCTCAGTCAGGTATTTTGAGCCTCCGATCTGATTTTATTTTTTAAAAAAAGGTCTCATCCTGTCTTCTGTCATGTGAATTCCGTGCCCTTGTCTCCTGAATTCATATTCTGGCCTGCATGTTGGGGAAGGAGAAGTGAGCATTGTAAATTGAGATGATGAAGGCGTATGTGTAGATCAAAAGTTAATGGTTGTTTGCCTTTGACAATTCTGAGACCATAAGTCTGACTATAGCAAAACCACACAGGGCTTCCTTTGTTTCCAGGTGTTAAAATTTGCAACTCAAATCTCCACTTTTTAGAGCCTCTACTAGCTTCCTGTTTGCAAACACCAAGTCTGGCAGAGCAAAGCCCATTGTCCTTTCGGTGTTACGACCTTGCACACTGCTTTCAAAAGGGTCTTTGATCTGAGTTCCTTATTCTCATGGTAACCATGACTTGCCTCTGGGCTGGTTTTGAGAGGTCGCATATTTCCTCCAAATGTCCATTTTACACTGCATTAAAGATCACAGTTTTTAAAACCTAACCATACTAAAGTCCAGTGTTCATAACAGTCTCCACTTCCACCATCCTTGCAGGCATAAAGTTCCAAGTTATTACCACTCACTGCTTTAAAAAAAAAAGTTCTTCCTCGTATTCCCCTGCATCTCTTGCCCAAAACCTTAAATCTGTGTTTTCTGGGCCTCATCCCATCAGCTAATGGGAACAGCCTTTCTTTATTCACCTTATCTCACCTGTCATAATCCTGTACAGCTCTATCAAATCTTCCCTCTATCTCTTTTGCTCCAAGGAGAACAACCCCAGCTTCTCTAACCTAAGCTTATAGCTAAAATCACTCATCCCTGGAATCCTTCTGGTAAATCTCTGCATCTTTCAGACAACAATGTCTTCGCTAATCAATACTGCCACCCCACCTCCCCTTATTTCCTTCCCTACCTTTTTCTCAATACTTTTCAATCTTTTAATATTAAGCACCCTATCCTCACCATTTTTAAGTCATGTTTCTGCAATTGCCACTATATTGTATTCCCACGTGGCTATTTGTGCTTGTATATCACCAACCTTATTCACATTTTATGTTTACTTACATGCATTTTGTAATCCTGATTTTGTATTCCTTGTCCTTCTTAGTCTGCTTCTATCTAATATCTACTTCCTTCTCCAGCGCTATCCAACACTCTCCTTTTGCATCTTCTTCCTCTTTCTACTTTTCATCCTGGTGCTCACTCCCTCGCCAATTTTGTTTTAAATCCCCGCGAACCACACTAGTGAACCTCCCTACAAATACATTGGAGCCAGTCCTGCTGAAGTGCAGCGCATTCCTTTTTGAATACGTGCCTCTTACCCCTGCCTCCCTCTCCCTTTCCCACCCCCGCCAAGAACTGGTCCCAGCATCCAGTATCCCAAGAGTCTGAAGCCCTCCCTCCTGCACCATGCCATAAGCTGTGCATTGATCATACCTGTCTTCCTATTTCTACTCTTGCCAGCGCGTGACAGTGGGAGTAATCCAGCAATTACTACCTTTTTTTAAGGTCCTAATTTTTAGTGTTCCCTAGTTCCTGAAAATCTAACCTTAGAATTTCAACACCTGCTCTCTCTCTCAGTATCAAAGTGTACCACAACTTCTGGCTCACTCCCTTCTCCCTGCAGAACTGCAGAATATTTTGCACCATTTCCATGACGCCCTTTATCCTGGCACCAGGGAGTCAACATACCATGTGGCACTCATAATGTTACAAAAATGCTTGTATCTGCCCCTAACTATGGAATCTCCTATAACAACTGCATTCTACTCTTTTACTGCTTCCCCCCTCTGCACTCCCTTGTCCATTGGTGCCATAGTCTGAACTGCACTTCCTCAAGCTGTCATCACTCCCAGCCGTCTCCAAAGTTGATTATCAGTTTGAGAGTGGCATGCACTCAAGACCTCTGCATCTCCTGTCTCTTCCTATTTTTCCAGATGGCTACCTGTCGACTGTACTGAACTCTTACTGCCTGTGGAGTGACCACTGCCTGGAATGTACGATCCAGGAAACTGTCATCCTCCCTGATGCTCCACAGTGACTTCAGCTGCCCCTCAAGCTTGACAATCCTGAGTTCGAGCTCAAGCAGCTGGAGACATTTCCTGCACACATGGTCCCCCAAGACGCATGGTGTCCTGAAGTTCCCATATGGCGCAAAAATTGCAAAGAACACATCTCAGCTGTCCATCCATCTTTCTCTTTTTTTTATATAATCTGGTTAGGACCTGTATAAATTGATTTTAATTAATGCCTCTAGATCTGCTCTGTGTTCATACTCTTTTTTTTTTTATTTACTGGTATACTTATCCTGATTTGAAATTTTATTAAACTGAGCTGTAACTTTAATGCAGTACTTCATAGTTTCCCAGTCCTAGCTTAAACCACTGCTCTAGTTGAGAGAAAAAGTATGTGACTCTTCAACTAATCAACTACCTGCTGCCCTCTGACATCACTCCTTGCTTTTATTTTTGGGAAGCACTGTGGAAGGTCTATGCTCTTTTTTCCCCCCACTCTCTCCATTAAGCAATGCCACAGTCTTCAAAAATGAGAAGACTGTACCAAAGGTGGGTAATCATGTTAATATCCTTTGTATATTCCCATTATTTGCACTCCCCTTTAAATGCTTCAAATATATTTGTATTCCTGACAATTTAATAATAGCACCCTGCGACTGAAGTAGTGGTGATGTAAAATCTGAGCAACACTTTGCACAAATGCTGGCCTGAATAATGAAGTTGTAGTATTTTCTGTTTTGTAAAGTATGTCCAAGTTTTAAGGCAGTGTGCAAGAGTAACAATTGGAGCTTATTTGTTCCCAGATTTGTCATGTGCTAAGTGGAGTTTGCAAGAAAGAGGGTCTAATACTTCCTCAAGAACTGGCTCAGAAAATTGCAGAAAAATCCAATCGCAACCTTAGAAAAGCACTGCTTATGTGTGAAGCTTGCAGGGTTCAACAGTAAGTAACAAATAGTCATAGATACAGTACTGAAACAGGTCCTTCGGCCCACCGAGTCTGTGCTGACCAACAACCAGCCATTTATACTCATCCTACATTAACCCCATATTCCCTACCACATTCCCACCTCCCCTCAATTCTCCTACCACCTACCTACACTAGGGGCAATTTACAATGGCCAATTTACCTCGCAACCTGCAAGTCTTTGGCTGTGGGAGGAAACCGGATCACCCGGCGGAAACCCACGCGGTCACAGGGAGAACTTGCAAACTCTGCACAGGCAGTACCCAGAACCAAACCCGGGTCGCTGAAGCTGTGAGGCTGCGGTGCTAACCACTGTGCCGCCCATTAATGAGATTAATTTTTTTTTTGTCTAATGTATTCTTAGGTTATGGGCATTGCTGGCAACACCAGCATTTCAGTGTTCATCCCTTGTTGCCCTTGAAGTTGGTGATTTATTTAACTAAATTCAAATTCTAAAACTGCCATGATGGGATTTGAACTTCTGTTCTCAACGTTGTCCAGGCTTCTGAATTACTAGTCTAATAACGTAACTACTATGCCACCATATTCTTCGTACTGTACTTTGAGAATTCATGCACTTCGATATTTTCATCATTATACAAAGTAATTTGAAAATGTACAACAATGTAGATCAAATTTCAATCTTAAAATATAGAGGAAAGTGACATTAAATAGCAACTTAATTTTCAGAATCAAAATAGCAAAACTGAAAATTTGCAAATCTCCACTAGTTCCAGCTGCTATGCATTAGACCCGGAAAATAGAAGGGATCTATGCAGCAAGATAGCTAGATTGTCTTGGTTTTTCTTGACTTGTAAACATTTTTGTGCTTTAGATATCCATTTTCAGCCGATCAGGATGTTCCTGAGACAGACTGGGAAATATACCTCAGAGAAACTGCTAATGCTATTGTCAGCCAGCAAACACCACAAAGGTAAACGTCAAGGAATTTTCTTTTTCTGCTTACAAAATTGGAGGGAGTTATGCTTTTATTATTGGAACTCTTTTAACAGATTTTTGTCATGATGAAAATTACTTCCTCTCATCAAATTCTTTTTCAAAACTGAATATGATAGAGCTAATTGCCCATTCAGTCTGAGGCTCGATTTGGTATTTGAACTTTCTTCTAGGGGGACATTTCACTTACTCCAAGCTAGGCCTGTAAAGTCAGCAGTGGGAACATTACATATAATGAGACAAAAGAGGCAGAAATCATACTCTGGAAAGTTCCACACACCAGTTGATATGGAGGCTCATTAATGGGGTCAGAGAGGTTTGTACCCCAGTACGAAATAGTAGCAGTGAAAGTGAGTAAATGAAACTGTGTGGGGGAAACCGTCTAAGGTAGCCAAATGAGAGATTTAGGATGGTGGGGAAGTGTGGTGACCAGAATTGGGTTTTAAAGAGGATCTTAAAAAGGAGGACAAGTGTTATATGAAAGGGGAATTCTTAAGAGTGACAGCAATAGATCTGGGGGAGTGAAGCTATAGACAGTAAGTACTAATACGGCAGTTTTAAAATTTGAAGCATTGGCATCCTGGAGCCTATGTAAATCAATCAAGATGGGGGTAATGGGCAGCAGAATATGTCACAGGTTAGGATACTTGCAACAGTTTTCAATTGGTTGGTTTATAAAGGGTGAAGAATGGAAGTTTGTCCAGGAGAGCATTGGACTTGAGTTACACTCCCAGTTCTTTATACTGCCTCAACAGCAACAACTTGCATTTAGAACAGTGCCTTAAAGTAATGTCCTAAGGCACTCATAGGGACATATACAGACAAACATTGACACCAAGCTAAAGAAGGAGACATAAGGAAAGGTGGCCAAATGCTTGATCAAAAAGATAGGTTTTAAACAGTATCCTAAAGGAGGCGAGAAGGGTGAAGATGATTGAGGAGGGAATTCCAGAGCTAGGGGCCTTGAAAGCAGAAGGCACTCCTAAGAATGATGGGTTGTAGAAAGTGGAGGATGCACAAAAGACCAGTCTTTGATTAACTGAGCGTTCTCAGTTTTTGAAGATAACGGAGATAGAGAGGACTAAGGCCGTGGAGGAATTTGAATACAAGAGCTGGAATTTTAAAATTGAGGCATTGCTGGCTTGAGACGTAGGGCTGAATTTTACTGGCCCCCTGATATTGGGGGTCATGGCAGGGGGTCTGGAAAATGCCTCCAGGAGAGGCCTGTCATGGGCCTTGACGCGGGAAGGCGCGGCCCATATTGCTGGTGGTGGTGAGGCCTCGTGGCCGCGCCCCCACCCCCGCTGCTTGGTGGTGGCATCACAATTTAAATTTTAGTACATTAAAATTAATGACTTACCTGCTCCCGCAGGCCTTTCTACTGCAATATTCCGTCTATTGCCAGAACTCCCGCACCTTTGGATCTCTATCCGGAGATCCGATGCGCGGCACTGGTGGGGAGGGAGGGAGAAAGAGGTAAGTTTTCAGGGCAGTGGGGTGAAACCTTTTTGGTCTAGGGGATGGTGGGAAGGGGTAAAGTTCATGGTTTATAAGCATTGGCGAGGGGATGTTGGGATTGCAAGGTGTTTTTTTGGGGGGGGCAAGTAATTGTTTAATCATTGGGGTGGGAGAGGGGCTTGAAACTTTTTTAATTTAAATTTATATTGCCTATAACTTCAAAAATTCAAATGCAACGGAAGGGCTTGAAGCCCTTTTAAAAATGGCGCATGCGCAGTGACACCATCGTTGGTGATGGAGTGCCTACCCTGGCCATGTAAATGAGCCGCCGCGTATAATATCGCGGTGGCTCTGCGGAGTAAAACCGTCGTGTGCGGGCTGCCATCTTTTATGGCCAGCGGCAAAATAAAATTCAGGCCCCAATGTAGGCTGCTGAGCAACAGGGGTGATGGGTGAACAGTGCTTGGTGAGAGTTAGCGTATGGGTAGTATACAGTCTTGCCACCAATAGTGTGCTTGTACCCAATCCAGAATTCATTTCATTGGCATCTTAAATGTAGTTATTTTCTTAATCTTAGCAAGTAACAATAGGACAGACAGCATTAAATCATTTTAAAATATATTCCATTGACCTCTCGGAAAAATGTTATTTTGCCATGGTTGCTGTAATAAAAATCTATTTCCTTAAATTTTTGTTTACTACAAAGTAATTACAATTATAATGTAGGACACCACCAAGGTTAAAAAGAGTTTCTCAGTTTTGAGGTCCTGAGAAAGATTTAAGTTAAAGTAGGATAGTACGCAATGAGTATTGATTTCAATAAAATGGGATCATTTGGAGGAGAGAAAATATGTAGCACAGCATATTTAGAGCTTAGAAGAAACCAAAAAAGGTTCAGAGGACTACTGACCAATAAAGCTATGAGGGTAGAGGCTGGATGTGAGTGGAATTGCCAGTTGAACCAGAAGCTGGGAAATGCTAGATGGCCATCCCCCACACGTAGGAATAAAATTCAATGGAATTCAAATAGGAAAGAAACCGACGGGAGATGCCACAAGGTCAAGTGGCATAGTTAGGCCTGAAATATTAGATTAAAATGTAACTAACCCAGAATGTAAGGTAGCTTTTGGTTTAGAGTGCAACAGATGTGAAGAAACTCTTTGAAGAGTCCAGAAAATTAGTCATTTACAATACTGAAGGAGGCCATTCAGCCCATCGCGTCAGTGACCTCTCTCTGCAGAGAAATCCAGTTAGTCCCACTCCTCTGTTCCATCCCTGTAGCCCTGCAAGTTTATTTCCATCAAGTGCCCATTCCGTTTCCTTTTGAAATCATTGATTAACTCCACTTCCACCATCCTTGTATTAAAAAATATTCTTCCTCACGTTCCCCCGCATTTCTTGCCCAAAACCTTCAATCTGTGTCCACTCGCCCTTGTACCATCAGTTAAGGGGAACAGATTTTCCTTGTCTACCTTATCTAAGCCTGTCATAATCTTGTACACCTCTAGCAAATCCCCCCCTTAATCTCCTTTGTTTCAAGGAGACCAGCCCCAGCTTTTCCAACCTAACCTTGTAAATAAAATCCCTCATCCCTGGAATCATTCTGGTAAATCTCAAAGAACAAAGAAAATTACAGCACAGGAACAGGCCCTTCAGCCCTCCAAGCCTACGCCGATCCAAATCCTCTATCTAAACCTGTCGCCTATTTTCTAAGGGTCTGTATCTCTTTACTTCCTGCCCATTCATGTATCTGTCTAGATACATCTTAAAAGACGCTATCGTGCCCGCGTCTACCACCTCCGCTGGTAATGCGTTCCATGCACCCACCACCCTCTGTGTAAAGAACTTTCCACACATATCCCCCCTAAACTTTTCCCCTTTCACTTTGAACTCGTGTCCCCTTGTAATTGAATCCCCCACTCTGGGGAAAAAGCTTCTTGCTATCCACTCTGTCCATACCTCTCATGATTTTGTACACCTCAATCAGGTCCCCCCTCAACCTCCGTCTTTCTAATGAAAATAATCCTAATCTGCTCAACCTCTCTTCATAGCTAGCGCCCTCCATACCAGGCAACATCCTGGTGAACCTCCTCTGCACCCTCTCCAAAGCATCCACATCCTTTTGGTAATGTGGCGACCAGAACTGCACGCAGTATTCCAAATGTGGCCGAACCAAAGTCCTATACAACTGGAACATGACCTGCCAACTCTTGTACTCAATACCCCGTCCGATGAAGGAAAGCATGCCGTATGCCTTCTTGACCACTCTATTGACCTGCGTTGCCACCTTCAGGGAACAATGGACCTGAACACCCAAATCTCTCTGTACATCAATTTTCCCCAGGACTTTTCCATTTACTGTATAGTTCACTCTTGAATTGGATCTTCCAAAATGCATCACCTCGCATTTGCCCTGATTGAACTCCATCTGCCATTTCTCTGCCCAACTCTCCAGTCTATCTATATTCTGCTGTATTCTCTGACAGTCCCCTTCAGTATCTGCTACTCCACCAATCTTAGTGTCGTCTGCAAACTTGCTAATCAGACCACCTATACTTTCCTCCAAATTATTTATGTATATCACAAACAACAGTGGTCCCAGCACGGATCCCTGTGGAACACCACTGGTCACATGTCTCCATTTTGAGAAACTCCCTTCCACTGCTACTCTCTGTCTCCTGTTGCCCAGCCAGTTCTTTATCCATCTAGCTAGCACACCTTGGACCCCATGCGCCTTCACTTTCTCCATCAGCCTACCATGGGGAACCTTATCAAACGCCTTACTGAAGTCCATGTATATGACATCTACAGCCCTTCCCTCATCAATCAACTTTGTCACTTCCTCAAAGAATTCTATTAAGTTGGTAAGACATGACCTTCCCTGCACAAAACCATGTTGCCTATCACTGATAAGCCCATTTTCTTCCAAATGGGAATAGATCCTATCCCTCAGTATCTTCGCCAGCAGCTTCCCTACCACTGACGTCAGGCTCACCGGTCTATAATTACCTGGATTATCCCTGCTACCCTTCTTAAGCAAGGGGACAACATTAGCAATTCTCCAGTCCTCCGGGACCTCACCCGTGTTTAAGGATGTTGCAAAGATATCTGTTAAGGCCCCAACTATTTCCTCTCTCGCTTCCCACAGTAACCTGGGATAGATCCCATCCGGACCTGGGGACTTGTCCACCTTAATGCCTTTTAGAATACCCAACACTTCCTCCCTCCTTATGCCGACTTGAACTAGAGTAATCAAACATCTGTCCCTAACCTCAACATCCGTCATGTCCCTCTCCTCGGTGAATACCGATGCAAAGTACTCGTTTAGAATCTCACCCATTTTCTCTGACTCCACGCATAACTTTCCTCCTTTTGTCCTTGAGTGGGCCAATCCTTTCTCTAGTTACCCCCTTGCTCCTTATATATGAATAAAAGGCTTTGGGATTTTCCTTAACCCTGTTTGCTAAAGATCTCCTCTGCACACTCAAGGACCCTTGCATCCTTCCTAAAGTGTGGTGACCAGAAATGGGCGTAATACTCAATGCTGCATTAAAGAATGTTGAGGCCATCAAGATGTTCAGCCATTGCACTGCAAAAGGACTAGGCTGTGAGCATAAGCAGGGCGTGGGGGCATCAATCTGAAAAGAACTGATGAATGTAAAATGGGATCAATGAAAGGTTTTGTGACAATCATCCATTTTTCTTAACCAATGGGGAGAATCTTGTACTTGCCCATATTGAATTTTGTCTGCCACTAATTGACTCAATTGCAAATTTTTATTTGATTCCTTTTATTGGGCCCTGGTTGCTTTTTCTGTTTTGACAGTCCCCCTATCACACCAAAAAAACTTTGCCTCACCAAGGTTTTACATTTAATTCCTGCTTTCAACTCCATGAGCAGTCTTTCATGGAAACTGTTAATTTTCTTTTGAGATCTAAGTACCACATCATATGGTTTTCCACTGCCCTTGTGGGATGTCACTACTTCCAGAAAAAAAAAATCAGTAAGCTTCAACAAGCAACACTTCTAAAACATTGCTCCCTACTCTTTAGCAGTCTTCTGTCTCATGAGATGATGGTTGGCACCTTGTTGGTCAACTGTTAAACATTGTCTGGTGTGACTCGGGAGCCCCACTCTGGCATTGCAGTATTTGCTGTAGATGAAGACAGTGGCTGAGAAGATGCAGGATTTGTTGGCTTATGTTTTCTCTGGGCCCTCTTCTCGGCCAGCTGAGCTTTTTGTTTCTCCTTGCCTCTTCAGCCCCTCAGTCAGCTTCCAAAGAACACGGCTGTTGGCAATCATCTCCCAGTTGGCTGTGTCGATCCTTGTAATCTTCATATCATGCTTGCAGGTGTCTTTGTAGCAGAGATATGGATGTCTAGCAAGTTGTGACCCAGTGGCCAATTGACGGTACAGAAGCTGTGGTAGCTGCGTGTATTGAGAATGCTGTTGAGAGAGTTTTATGTCTGGTGATGATCAGGTCCAGCTGGTTAAATTATCAGAAATTTCTTCCAGTTAAATATGGGGGAAATTGAAGCAATTGTTTTTGGTGATCACTCCAAATTCCATTCCCTAGCTGCCTACTCCATTCCGCTCCCTGGCAACAGTCTGATTGCAACCTTGGTGTCACATTCGACCCCACGATGAACTTCTGATCTCCTATTCATGCCATCACTAAGACCACCTGGTTCCACCTCTGTAACATAGCTCATCTGCTGCTGAAACCCTCATTCATGCCTTTGTTACTCTAGACTTGACTATTCCGACACACACCTGCCTGGTCTCCCGCATTCTACTCTCCATAAACTTGGTCATCCAAAGCTTTGCTGCCCTTGTCTTAACTCGCACCAAGTCCTGTTCTCCAATCACCCCTGTGCTTGCTGACATACATTGGCTTCGAGTCAAGCAACATCTTGATTTTCAAATTCTCATCCTTGTTTTCAAATTACTCCATTGCATTGCCCCTCCCTATCTCTGTAATCTCCTTCAGTCCCACAACCCTGCAAGATATCTACCCTCCTCTAATTCTGGCCTATTGTGCATCCCTGATTTTATTGGCTCCACTATTGGTGGCTGCGCCTTCAGTTGCCTAGGTCCCAAGCTCCCTATATCACAGCACCTTGCCACCTCATTTTCCTCCTTTTAAGACATTCCTTAAAACCTCACTCTGACCAAGCTTTTGGTCATCTGGTCTAGGATCTCCTTTTGTAGCTCGTTGTCATATTTTGTTTTATAATGCTCCTGTGAAGTGCCTTGATATTTAATTATGTTAAAGGTGCTATATTTATGTAAGTTGCTGAAAGAAAGATGTGATTCAGAGAGGAAACAAATAAACAACTGAAAATGTTGTTAAATCTCCAACACAGTGGCGCAGTGGTTGGGGCGGCACAGTGGTTAGCACTGCAGCCTCACAGCTGCAGTGACCTTGGTTCAGTTCTGGGTACTGCCTGTGCGGAGTTTGCAAGTTCTCCCTGTGACCGTGTGGGTTTCCGCCGGGTGCTCCGGTTTCCTCCCACAGCCAAAGACTTGCAGGTTGATAGGTAAATTGCCCCTAGTGTAGGTAGGTGGTCGGAGAATGGTGGAGATGTGGTAGGGAATATGGGGTTAATGTAGGATTAGAATAAAATGGGTGGTTGTTGGTCGGCACAGACTCAGTGGGCCAAAGGTCCTGTTTCAGTGCTGCATCTCTAGCAAAAAAAAAAAAAATTTAAATCTGAAGGAATGTGAATTCCCACTTGTATAAGTTAAATTTCACTGCTGTTTGACAGTAATTAAAACTTCTTGCAACATTAACAATTCACATCTATTTGAACGGACAAGCCTTAACTTTTCTGATGTGTTTAGTGGGTAAGTACTGCACATTCATACCCTTACATGTATTTGAATGCCGAGTCTCGCGGCGAGGTACCCATATAACAGATGGTGGAGGAAACCAGCAAATCGGACAGAAACTTCCTGATTTTTGCATCTTACTGGGCACGTGCGGGGGTGACAAGCTCCTGTCCAATTTACTCTCCTACTGCAAAATCTGGGCTATTAACTGGTCATTTATCAAATTGCTGTTTCTGGAACTTTGTTGTGAAAATTGGTACTATTTGCCAATGTCACAACACTAACTCTCCTTCAAAAGTAATTCATGCTAATGAACAATAAGTTGGCTATCCTGAGGACATGAAAGATGCAATAATCTGTCAATTCTAATTTCCCTTCTTTTCCTTTTTTTTTTTTGGCAACCCCAACATTTATTGGATTCCTTTTGATTCATTCTATTTCCCCCCACTCCCAATCCCTGCATCAGAGAATCACATTTTGGTGTACATATTTTATGCAATGGTAAGGTGGTAGTTGAAATAATTGTACAAAACTTCATATACCGATGTATAAATATTCTAAACTTTAAATGTACATGTTTTATATTTGGCTGCTTCATTGTTAATAATTTTACAAATTAGACTGATCAAATTTGTATATAAATTTGCTTTATGTATATTTTTGTTGAGGCATTTTTGTAGTGGAATAACAAAGGAAATAGCGTTGCTTCCATTTGTCATAGCACATTGATTAGGCTGCACTCATCTAATTTGGCAAAACATAATTGGTGCTGATATGTTCTTTGGCCTGTAATACTAACGAGAGCTATTGTTTCATTGAATTTCTTGTGCAACATTGTTTGAGATGCCTGTGTCCCTTTTTAAGGCTGCTTGAAGTACGTGGCCGATTGTATGAGCTGCTGACTCACTGCATACCCCCTGAGATAATAATGAAGGTATGTTACTGTAGACCATTTAACTCTATTGTTCTGTCACACCATATGGAAACAAATGGACCAAAATAAGATTGTTGGGATAATTGAGCAACTTGGCCATCCTATAAAATTTAATTCTAGAGCGGTAGTACAATATGTGTGGGTGGGGAGGAAAGAGAGAATTAAGACCTTTTAAAGCGCTTTTACCCTGACTCAAATATTTCCTATTTGAACAGTTAAATTGAAATGCTGTGACTGTTATGTAAGAAAATGCACAAGTACATCACAGGCTGGATTTTATGGGCCCCCATAAAGCGGGAGTGGAGGTGGTGGTGGGGGGGGCGGGGGATCGCAGTAAGTGACAGAGCGCTCGTCGCTAAATGATTTTTGCTGGGGACGGGATAGACCGGCCTTCCTGCACAGAGACCAATTGAGACCTTTAATGGCCTATTAGCCAGAAAGGGTCTCTTTCTGCCGCCGCTGGGATCTAACCAGGGCAGGGGATGCTGCCGCCACGCAGGGAGGGCACCTTGTAAAACTAATGGGCCACCAATCCTTCCACCACCACCCCTCGGATGGGGCCTTCTGGGCTGGCTCTGGCGACCCCACCTCATTTAGCTACCCAAGGTCCAGGGTTGCATTCCTGGGCCTGTGTCCAAGGCCTCTGGTGAACCAGCAGTGGCCATTGCACCTAATGGCGCTGCTGGCCCTGTGATTGGGCAGCAGCTCTTCGAGGCTGGATCCCTATCTCTAAAGGGACGGGGATCCCAGTACTGGACACTTAGGCTTGAAAACGGAGGATCTCTTGGGGGCAGAGGGGTGGGTTGTGCATAATAAGGCTGAGGTGAGGTTTGTTCAGACTTTTCGACCTGGCACCAGGAGCCCCGTCTCCTCCAAAATCCAGCCCCACAAACAGCAAGACCAGTTGAGATCTTTGCTGTTGGCGGAGAAGGGCAGGACTCAAGAATAACTTCCTGCCGTGGGATTTTTAATGCCCATCTGAATCACAAGCATACCATTGGAACCATCGTTAAACATTACAACTGTAGAGCAACTGAGTCTGACGAGACCTGGGTATTAGCTTAGATTTGATGCATAAGTCATGGAATGGAGTTGAAACCATAACCACCTGGCTCAAGCAAGAAAGCTACCTGCTGAAACCAGCTTTATTAGTATACTAACATGTTGTTCTACAGAGTAATTGAAGGTAGATGCTAACCTACCGTTTCACACACAGCAAGTTGTTGATTTCTAGAAGCAAGCCGTTGTTTTACTGAGTTGTGGATGGAGGAAAGGGGGTGGGAAATGAAATTTTGATGCGTGTCAACTTTTTTACATTCTGGTGGCATAAACCGATCAGGAAATTTCTCAGTAATTTGGTCAGCGAATGATGTCAGGAAAATTCTAACTTGCAATTGGAGAATGAATAATGTAAAAAGAGATGAGACATTAATTTTATAATGATTTCAGTTCTGAGGTGCTATTTTTTCTTTAAAAAAAAAAGTAAATATTAAATGTGAAAATCCTTTAATAGTGCGATAGGATAGTAATAAAATTTTATCAAATTGAGTGTAATCTGTAGGTTAATGACCCTGACATTCAGTTGGCCAACTTTTTACTAGGTTTAGCAAGATCACACATTGCTACTCGACTGCTAATTAAATAGAGAATCATATATATTGTACAGCGTGCTACAAGGCATGAAAGGGTTGAGGTGGTGGCCTTAGCCATGTGAAAATTTTCTCTGCAGTGCAGTCGCTTATCTGTGGAAACAGCCACTACACAGGCTGCTGACCAAAAAGAAATGCTGAAATTAACGATCTGAAAAAGAACATTTTAAAAGTTATGTCTTTCAATCTTCTTCATTGGAGAATTTCTATAGGCCCCTTTTTAAATTGAGATTTCCTACATCAAAAAAAAATCTTGTCCACTGCATGTTTCGTACTGTGTTGATATAGAAAAATAAAGTAAATGCAAAGATTTTATTGCAAAATGGTGCAGTAGTTTGTGTGACACTATTTTGGCTGTATAATGGTGATCCAACAGCTATAGAATTGCTTCTTTAGTTTGAGCTAGTCTGTAATATACTGCAATGTTCCATTATTGAAGTGATGACTTTGAGGAATAGAGATATATTTGATAGAATTATGTAATGTGCAATTCTTTTGGGCCTCCTTATCTCGAGAGACAATGGATACGCGCCTGGAGGTGGTCAGTGGTTTGTGAAGCAGCGCCTGGAGTGGCTATAAAGGCCAATTCTGGAGTGACAGGCTCTTCCACAGGTGCTGCAGAGAAATTTGTTTGTTGGGGCTGTTGCACAGTTGGCAATAAGGATCATTAATAATGAATTTAAATGTTCCCATAGTATTTATGCCCAGCTAGCAAGTAGGGTGAAAAGGAAGAGTAAAATTGATTTGAAGTGGCACATTAGTCACTTGTTATGTTGCATATTCAACCAAGTCAGAAATATGGATTGTTTATCAAAGTTTGTCTGCAGAACAGTGTGATCTGATTTGGAATAATTCATATGCAATTTGTATTTGAGCAGTCTGAATGAACTGCTCACAGTAAATTGTAGTGATCTGTAAATTTTCAGATTCTGTTTAAACTTTCTGTTTCAGGGTCTCTTGTCAGAGTTGTTAAGCAACTGTGACGGTCTACTTAAAGGGGAGGTTGCACAGATGGCTGCCTATTATGAGCATCGTCTGCAGCTTGGCAACAAGGCCATTTATCACCTGGAAGCATTTGTGGCCAAGTTTATGGCTATTTACAAACAATTCATGGAAGATGGTTTGGAAGCTATGATGTTCTAATGAAATTTGTTTTATAAAGATGTTCTCTGACGGTTTTCAGTTTGGGGAGGATGTGACTAACTAACTGGATCAATCTCGTTGTACACTATGGAAAGTCAGCTAAAACTGAACTAAATAGTAGTCTGAATAAATCCAGTTTGCCTGCTTTGTTCCATTATAACAAAAATCTGATAAACCTGCTATAAATGATGTTGTCTGAATCCACAATAAACAGAATTCTAATGAAAAGCAGGCATATCTGTTTAGTGTGTTTTTTAATCTCATGATTTCAGAACTACAAATATTCACTTTGCTTGTGGAATCACTTCTTTTCCCAGATATTAGATGAAAAGGAAAGATTGGAAGAGGAAACATGCAGTATCGCATTCTCTGCCTAGTTTGAAAATATTTACATTGATTTCAAAAACACACGGCAAAATTTTGTTTCTAAAAAATGTTTTATTCTTTCGTGGGATGTGAGTGTCGCTGCCAAGGCCGGCATTTGTTGCTCTTCCCTAATTGTCCTTGAGAAGGTGGTGGTGGGCCGCTGCAGTCCATCTGGTGTAGGTACACCCATGGTGCTGTTAGAAAGGGAGTTCCAGGTTTTTAACCCAGTGACTGAAGAAACAGCAATACAGATCCAAGACAGGATGATGTGTCACTTGGAGGGGAACTTGCAGCTGGTGATGTTCCCATGTGTCTGCTGCCCTTGTCCTCAGTGGTAGAGGTTGAGGGTTTGGAAGGTGCTGTTGAAGGAAGCTTGGCAAGTTGCTGCAGTACATCTTGTATATGGCACATACTGATGTCACTGTGAGCCTGTAGTAGAGGGAATTAATGTTTTAAGTAGTTGGATGGGGTGCCGATCAAGCGGGCTGCTTTGTCCTAAATGGTGTCAAGCATCTTGAGTGTTGAGTTGCACTCATCCAGGCACATGGAGAATATTCCATTACACTCCTAACAGGTGCCTTGTAGATGGTGGACAGGCTTTGAGGGGGTCAGGAGGTGAGTTACTCCTTGCAGAATTCCCAGTCTCTGACCTGCTCTTGTAGCCACACTTTTTTATATGGTTGTTCCAGTTAAGTTTCTGGTCAATGGTAACTCCCAGGACGTTGAAGGGGGATTCTAAAATTAAGCTTAACCTTGAAAAAAATCTACTGGTATGTCAGTAACTAGGGTGGCGCAGTGGTTGGTACCGCAGCCTCACAGCTTCAGCAACCCGCGTTCGGTTCTGGGTACTGCCTGTGCAGAGTTTGCAAGTTCTCCCTGTGACCGCGTGGGTTTCCTCCGGGTGCTCCGGTTTCCTCCCACATGCCAAAGACTTGTGGGTTGATAAGTAAATTGGCCATTGTAAAAATTGCCCCTAGTGTAGGTAGGTGGTAGGAGAATTGAGGAAAAAAGTGGAGATGAGAGGGAAAATGGGATTAATGTAGGATTAGTATAAGTGGGTGGTTGATGGTCGGCGTGAACTCGGTGCGTCGAAGGGCCTGTTTCGGTGCTGTATCTCTCTGACTATCGTAATTATAAATGCAGTCGGCCACTGGAGACTCAGATTCTCATTCATTTGAAGTTGAACTGTTCCAAAGAATAATTATAAAAATTAGACATCTATCAAAATACGTTGTATTAACAGCCACTTGAAACATAAATGGTTCGTATTTTGTACTGAGAATGAGGCTCTAGTGGTTAATGAATATTGCAACAGTAATTAATGGTGAGCTCATATTTAATGTTGCATTTGCAACATTAATTTCTATATTGCCTATAACATAGACATGCATCCCAAGATGCTTCACAAAGGTGAAGGGGAAAAAAAAATCAGACTTATTTAAGGTTGGGTCCAAAAGTAGCTAAATCTGCAGATGAAACATGCACCAGCCCTGTCGAGGAAGAATGTGTAGAAATTCACTTTGACAAGTTTGTTTTCATGAATAGTTCATTATCATCTCTGTGGACATTTCAAAAGCCTTGAAAAGGCCTAATTCTATGCAGTTCTAAACATGTTGCTTTTGGATAGTCTTCTACCATAGCTATGTTTATGGCTTAAAATTGGAAAATGCTGGAAAAATCAAAAAATCAAGCAGCATTTGTGAAGAGAAATAGTTAATATTTCAGGTCAATGATCTGGCAAAAGGTCATTGACCTGAAACAATGGGCTGAATTTTTCTGAGGGTCAAATCATGGGTGGGTGGTGGGACCCTGGGGTGGCATTTTGCTGCTAGTAATGTTTAGGCTGGCTCCCGGACCACTGTCCAATAGAGGATGGTGGCCACCTCCCAGCACTGCCTGCCCAGTCAAAGTCAGCAGTGCCATCGCTAGCAGTGGCCACTGCTGAGGCTGCAGCATGAAGGAGAGGGTGTCTCAATGACGAGACACCCTCGAGTGAATCTTTTTTGAGGAAGTTGCGGCCAAGCAGGTAGGCTGTGGCAATCGGGGTGGGGGGCATTATTTCTGTTGCAACACCTTGGGTGTGGGGCTGGCCATTGCTGCTGGGGGACCCCTCCATTGGCCATGGAGTGTCGATCAAAGAGGCCCCCAGGAATCTGCTGGCAGGCTACCAGTGTTTACCTGGTGGTCTCCCCACAAAACAGCAGCCCCTCCCGATGCTGGTGATTAAGGGAGGTGGCCCTTAATTGGGCAGTTAATTGCCAGCCACATCACTGAGGTTCCCACCACTGGCAATATGCTGTGGCAGCGGAAGGACGTCGGGCTCTCCTCCTGACACCTTCCCCCACCATATTACCAAGCCTCCCATTGCCATAGGGCTGTGAAAATTGAGCCAAATATCTCTCTCTCCATTGATGCTGCCTGACCTGCTGAGTATTTCTAGCATTTTCAGTTTTCATTTCTGTTTTCCAGCATCTGAAGTATTTCGCTTTTTGTATCTGTGGTAATATGGTATCATGAATTGCTTTGCTATAGTTGGTGGCTCAACTTCTGACTTTTCTCAATTTAACTCTGAGGCTAATGAATTCAAACTACCATAATTTTCATCTCTCATAACTGTTTGCAATTAAGAGACTAATCTAATCTGTTGTGGAATTATTTTGTTCACTAATGGCAGGTTTAGTCCTATTCCTCTACCCACCTAATTGTGTTCAATTTAATTGGATGAGCAATATGGACTAAAGCACTCAAGAAGTCTTACTAAAATTGGTAAGACTGCACCTGGAATACTGTGCAGTTTTGGTCTCCACATTTAAGAAAGTATATACTTGCACTGGAGCCGGTGCAGTGAAGATTTACTAAATTGATCCCTGGGATGAGGGGGTTATAGGTTGAGTAAATTGGGCCTATATTCTGTCGTTCAGAAGAATGAGAGACGATCTAATTGAGACATACAAGATTCTGAAAGGGCTTGTTCAGGTAGAAGCTGAGATTGTTTCTGCTGGTGGGGGATTCTAGAACGTCAGGGCACAGTCTCAGGATAAGGGGTCGATCATTCAGGACTGAGATGAGAAATTACTACACTCAAAAGTTTGGAATCTTTGGAATTTTCTATCTCAGAGGGTTGTGCATGTTCCATCGTTGAATCCATTTTAAGGCTGGGATAGATAAGATTTTTGGTCTCAGGGAATCGAGGGCTATGGGGAGTGGGCAGGAAAGTGGAATTGAAGCCCAAGATTAATCATGACTGTTGAATGGCAGAGCAGGCTCAATGGGCTATATGGTCTACTTCTGCTCCTATTTCTTGTGTTTTTGGTAGGTATTGGTGGTAACTGGTCTATAATGACTTTCTCCAGTCAGTCTACTGACTGTCCAGTTTTATAGCCATTAGTACTTGGACTAAAATCAAAAGAACCAGAATCACTGTACCACTATGTCTATTCTCACGCCTGTTGTTCTCTATTGTATTTTTTTTCCAAGATCAGTTTTACAGCTATTTTGCAGATTGTCGTAAGATAACGAGGTATTGAGCACATGAGCGTTCTCATACAATCCACATTTAAAAAGAAATGATTGCTTCAGCAGCTATTGGGGTGGATGACATTCTTTAGACTCATTCTTAGTATAAATATTGATTTATTTTATAGCTGCTATTATTGAAAACCAATGTATTCTTTTGGCTATTGCTATTTTAATATGTGCATTCCCGTGAGCTCAGCTCCAACAGTTCTCATTAGCGTACTTTCATCAATCTTGGTGTGTATTGAGTTGAAGGCACACTCTACCTCTTGCAAAATATCATTACCCTATTATTCATTCATTGTTCACAAGATTTCCTTAAGGCTTCATTTTTGAATTCCTATCACTTCCTCATCTAATACCGTGGAGACCTCTTATTTTTAAATCCAATTTGCTGCCAACATGAAAGATTTCTGATATTAGCAAGCTGACATTAAAAGAGCTTATAAAATGAATGAGAAGGAAAATAATTAAAACAAAAACGAATAAATATACCAAAGACCATTTTTTGTTTAAAGTCATAGAAATGTTATAAAACTGGCCTGTTAAAAAGACTTGTACTTTATATAGCACCTTTCACAACCATGGAGTGTCTTAAAGCACTCTACAGCCAATTAAGTACTATTGGAATGTAGTCACTGATGCAATGTAGGAAATGCAGCAGCCGATTTGCGCAAATTTCCACAAAGAGCAATGTGGTGATGATCAGATAATCTGTTGTGATCTTGATTTGAGGGATAAATATTGGCCAGGATATTGGGAATAACTCCCCTGCTCTTCGAAATAGTGCCATTGATATTTTATGTTTACCCGAGGGGCCTTGGTTTAAGTCTCCTCTAAATGATGCACCTCTGACAGTGCAGTATTCTCTCAATAGTGCATTGCAGTGTCAGCCTAAATTGTTGTGCTCGAGTCAAACCTGCTGACTTGGGCATGAGTGCTACCAACTGAATCACAGCTGACACAAAAAAAAGTAATTGTTGCCCACTTATTTTACAAGGTTAATGGCTGACTGCATCATACTTTCACTAATGAATTGGATTGGTATGGTCACTTTTTTTACATAACCTAAGCAGTTTCTACAATTTTACGAGATAGAATGTAAGGTACAACTTCAGTTTGTTTGAAATTATAATGCATTTCACATCTTATCGCACCTTTACAAACATTCAGATTAAAATCAGAAGATAGAATTGTTGCTCTGATATGTGCAGTATGCAGTGTATATCTTTTTGAGAAGCAAAAAGTAAATGACCAAAGTCCCCTAGATGCCATCACCACTGAAATGAGTAAGATTATTTAAATTAGGAAGTGATTGTGACACCAAACTTGGATTTTAAAATTTTGTAAGAGTAAAGATAGAGGAAGTCAAGGCGTACCACAGTTTTGCGATCCTAGGGACAAAATAGACTCCATTTCAATAGTTTGTAGGAGGAGCATGCAGGAGTTACTTGTTGCTTCCAAGGAGCAAGAGATAAAAGTTCCTTGTAGCATTTACCTCAATTGGAGTTGTTGAGAAGATGAGAAAAGAGAAGATGCGGGGATTCATTTGAGGTCAGTATTGAAATAACACTGAGACAAAGTTAAGAGTGGGAATTGTTGATTGCAGTTGACCGACATAAAGGAATTGTCTCAAGAATTTAACAGGGAAAAAAATAATTAGCAGTACATGAAAGAGATTAACATGTAATGACTTAGCTATTGCACTGCAAGGAGTGGAGCTGAGTAATCTGAAAGGAGTTGATGAATACAGAGTGGAATAATCAGCAAGAGTGCAAATGCTTGAATGATGCATGGAGGAGCGAACATAGAGACTCATGAAAATCATGAGTTAATGAAGTCAGAAAATGTGCTAATCAATATTCCAATTAAAAACTTAATATCTGTTTCATATCAAATAGCTGGGAAAGTAGTTTCCACTTTGGGCGCAAACTGCACCCAGAATTGCACCTGCATTAAAATATATTGTTCTCCCCTGCAACCAAGTTTCTGCTCACTCATTTGCATATCACTGAATGCAAAACCTGCCATGAAAAAGCACGATTGGGCAACATTTAAAATGTAATTTTTTTAAAACTGGCTTCAAAAATATTCCTTGCTATGAGTGGTAACTTGATAAAATTTGATTAATACAGCTGAAGATGTGTTTATCACAAAAAATAAGCATTTAAAATCAGTGTCAATTCACCAACCGTGATTAACCTGATTTTAAATGGCTACAAATGACAAAATATGTACGAGTATTTTCTAGTTAGATTGGGGGTACAATAGTAGGTTCCTTTATATAAAAAAAACATTCAAAACGTACCGAGTGGTGTCCATGCACCCAAAAGATCCAACTTAGTTTTTGAAGCCTCCTTGAAGGCCTGAAAACAGCACAATTAGCAGAAACTCCTGATGTGATTAATTCATGGTGGGGGTGGTGGCCAGTTTTGTGGGCAGGGCATGTTTCTAGTGTGATGTTTTTAAAACTAGTGCAAAAGATAGCGGAAACGTGAATTGCGCTGAATGCAATTTGTGCTTAAAATTCTGCAATCTTTTGCAGCCGTTACGCCGATATCAGATGAATTACCCTGGAAAAAAAAATGCAATAGAGTGGAAGCTCCAGTTCAAAACCAAAATCCATTCCGGTTTAGTTTTAGAAATTTCTTTTTAATGAAACTAGTACCATGTAATATGTGACAATACAATACCTATTCTCCATTATTACAGGTTGAAGATTTCCTGAAGGACATATAACAATATGGCTGCTGTCATAATCATGGAACAATTATGGCACAGAAGGAGGCCATTCAGCCCATCTTGTCTGTACCAGCTGGAAAAACTAGCCCCCAATCTAATTCCACCTTCCAGCACCTGGTCCATAGCCTTGCTGGTTACAACACTTAAGGTGCGTGTCCAGATACCTTTTAAAAGAATTGAGGGTTTCTGCCTCCACCACTGTTCCTGGCAGTGAATTCCGGACACCCATCACCCTCTGGATGAAAAGGTTTTTCCTCAATTCCCCTCTAATCCTTCTACCAATCACCTTAAATCTGTGCGCCCTGGTAAGTGACCTCTCTGTTAGGGGAAACAGGTCCTGCCTGTCTACTCTATCTAGGCCCCCACATAATTTTGTACTCCTCAATTAAGTCACCACTTGGCCTCCCCTGTTCTAAGGAAAACAACCCTAGCCTATCCAATCTTTCCTCATAGCTGCAACATTCGAGCCCTGGCAACATTCTTGTAGATCTCCTCTGTACTCTCTCCAGAGCAATTATGTCCTTTCTGTAACGTGGTGACCAGAACTGTACACAATACTCCAACTGTGGCCTAACCAACATCTTATACATTCCAGCATTACATCCCTGCTTTTGTATTCCATACCTCGGCCAATAAAGGGAAAGCATTCCATATGCTGCCTTCACCACTTTATCTACCTGTCATGCCACCTTCAGGGACTTGTGGACATGCACTCCAAGGTCTCTTACTTCTTCTACCCCTCTCAATATCCTCCTGTTTATTGTGTATTCCCTCACTTTATTTGCCCTCCACAAATGCATTACCTCACACTTATCTAGATTGAAATTCCATTTGCCACTTTTCTGCCCACTCAGCCAAACCATTTATATCTTTCTGGAGTCTATGGCTATCCTCTTCACTATGAACTACATGGACAATTTTTGAGTCATCTGCAAATTAAGTCCAAATCATTAATATACACCACAAACAGCAAGGGACCCAACACTCAGCCCTGTGGAATGCCACTAGAAACAGCTTTGCATTCACAAAAACATCCGTTGACTGCTACCATTTGTTTCCTGTCCCTGAGCCAATTCTGGATCCAACCTGCCACATTCCCCTGTATCCCATGGGCTTTCATTTTACTGACCAGTCTGCCATGTGGGACCTTGTAAATGCCTTGCTAAAATCCATGTGAGAATGTTTTTGCATGGTGACGTCAGCACTGCCTGTGCACGCTCATACTGGCAAACTGGCAGATATTTGCACGCGCTGATGGCGTCAGCGATCGCTCTGCGCTGTCAGGAGTCACTGTTTGAAAATGTGTTTTTTTATTCTGCCAAAACGGGCTATTTCACATTTTCCCACATTATACTCCATTTGCCAGATCTTTGCCCACTCACTTAACCTATCTATATTTCTTTGTAGCCTCCTTATGTCCTCTTCACAACTTACTTTCCTACCTATCTTTGTGTCACAACAAAGTTAGCAACCTAGAGAGGTTGGGATGGAGAATTAAAATGACAGAACCAAAAGCTCGAGGTCATGCTTGTGGACTGAACTGAAGTATTCTGCAAAGAGATAATCCAATCTGTTTGGTGTCTCCAACATGGAGGAGACTGCGTTGTTTACTATACTAAATTGAAAGAAGTACAAGTAAAATTGCTGTTTTGCCTGGCAAGAGTGTTTAGAGTCCTGGATGGAGAAGGGAGGAAGTAAAAGAGCAGGTGTTGCATTTCCTGTGCTGGCATGGGAAGGCACCATGGAAAGGGTAGGGAGTGTTGGAGGTGATTGAATAGTGGGGCAGGCTGACGCAGAGAGACCGTCCCTTCAGAATGCTGAAATGGGAGGGGAAGATGTGTTTGTTGCTGGCATCATGCAGGATGTGGCGGGAATGACGGAGAATGATCTGTTGAATGTGTAGGCTGGTGAGGTGGAAGGTGAGGACAAAGGGAACCCTATTGTGGTTCTGGGAGGGAAGGCAGAAGAAGTATGGGAAATAAAACAGACACACAGTTGAAGGCCCTATCAACCACGGTGGAGGGGAAATCCTGGTTGAGGAAAAAGGAAGACATATCAAAAGCACTGGTGTGGAAGATGGCATTGTCAGCACAGATATGACAGAGATGGAGAAACTAGGATTCCGGAATAGAAGTGTAGTAAAGGTTACTGTGGGGGACTGGGTGTATAAGAACATAAATATAGTGGCTTATGAGCTCTTCTCACAGTCCAGGGCCCTAAACACTCCTTCCAGCTGAAAGAGCAATTTACTTGGTGCTCACAATGCAATCTCTGCTACAAATGGAGAGAGCGAAAACAGATTGGATGACTGCTTTATGGAACACCTCCATTCAGTTCGCAAGCGTGATCCTGAATTTCCAGCCTGTCATTTTATTTCACTGCCCTACTCCTACTCTGACCTCTCTGTCCTCGACCTCCTGCACTCTTTCAATGAATTCCAATGGAAGCTCAAGGAACTGCACCTTATCTTTCAATTCGGTACTTTACAGCCTTCGACTCAACACTGAGTTCCAACAATTTCAGATCATGACCTGTGGCATTTTCAGGTGATAGCTGTTAATTCTATTATTCCCATTTACTTCTCTAAATCCTTGTTTTGTTTCTTTACTTGTTGTATTAACATCTCATTTTGCGTTGCACCAATTTCCCTTTTTATTTAATCTCTCCTACCTTCCACCCTATCACAAATCTTCCCTTTTGGTCTTTCCAACTCCCTCCTTTTGCTGGCTCTCTAACTTTTTCCAGTTCTGATAAAACGGCAATGACCTGAAACATTAACTCTGCTTCTCTCACCCGGACCTGCTGAGTATTTCTGGCATTTTCTGTTTTTATTTCAACCTTCTGAAATATCTTGCTTTGGAACCACAAAACACTAGATGGCAGCACGCTGCGCATTCTTTGCTCAAATTCCTTGCACAAAACAATGATAGCACAGACCAAAAAGACATGCTTCCAAATATACGCGTTTGTATTCATAGCGTTACATCTTTCAGGATTGTCATGAGCAAAAGAAAATCTTGTCTCCTGTAAATGTCTTCGTTGTCACTTCAATCCTTGAGATATTGTTTTTTTTGTTATTTCTCTCATTCTTTCTGTGAGTGTCTTTTGTATATGTCTCAAATTTTCTTTTATTGACATACTTAGTTCATATCTCTTTCCTTTTTAAAAACAAGATGTACTGGTTTGGAGGGAGAGGCTGTCAAAGTGGTGCTGCAACATGTGGGTGAGAGAGAAAATCGGTTGAGACAGACTGGGATGCTGTGGCTGAGAGGAACCGGTGTTGGGAGTTAATAAAAACAAGAAATGCTGGAACCACGCAGCAGGTCTGGCAGCATCTGTGGAAAGAAACGCAGAGTTAACGTTTCGGGGCAGTGACCCTTCTTCAGAACTAGCAAATATTAGAAATGTCAAGGGTTATAAGCAAGTGAGGCAGGGGTGGGGCAAGAGATAACAAAGGAGAAGGTGTCAATTGGATAAGGCCACATAGCTGACCAAAAGGTCATGGAGCAAAGGCAAACAAGGTGTTGGGAGTTGATGAGTGGAAGTAGTAGCATGGGAGACATTTGGGGGCTACAGGGGCCGGGAATAATCATGGCTATCTGGGAGCACTGAGATCAGGAAACACTGAAAGCTAGGCAACAGGAACAGTGGTATGAGTGGGAGGGTCTGATTACCAACATCCGTTAGCAGCTGGGGCATTCAGGTTTGTCTGTGGAGTAGAACACTCGGAGAGAGAGTTGGAATACCAAGGAAGGAATGAAATCTGAGAACACTGAGGCAAAAGACTGGCTGGGAAATTCCTCGGGAGCTGTTCCAATTCTGCTGGCATTGCTTTGCTGATAGTGGGGTATCCATGACTTGTCCAGCAAAGTAAAGCCAGTGGAGTGGGAGGAGCTCAGGGTTTATCCCAGCCACTGTTGAAGTTGGGGCTGCTGTCAGCAGCAATGATGTAAAGTAAATGGATAATACATGCAGGATCATTTGCAATACATTGCACAATAACACAATGTCATACATATTCCTGTGTGCTGCTTTATGGGACAGTCTAAAATCCAAATCGCTATAGCAGGATGCCAAAAACATAGACCTGGAGTCTCCTCCTTAGGCACAACCCGAAAGTTCCATCATAACTTGTGCCCGTAGTTGCGTCCATTTTGTTGATGTCACATTACACCTGCACCCTCCCAATCACATTAGAATATATCCAAATTTAAAATGGGCACATGTCAGCATAAACAACCTTGGTGCCAAGGAAACAGCAAACCCACATCAGGAGAATTCTTCTTTGAATCTTAAAATGAAAAGATTCAACTCATATCAGTGTCATGCAGGCCCCCACCCGCCCAGAATGAGGCACATTAATTTCACCACATGAGCATTGATTTTTAAACTGTTACTGGAGTAAAGAAAAACACCAGACCCTTGACTGGAAATACATTTGCATATTTACAGACAGTGCTTAAGAGGGAAAAAAGACCATGCCCTGACACATTCAATCCACAATTAACTTTTGATAACCAGATAGTGAGGGTGGAGGTTCTCGCATTCCAGGTTCACTGCTAAGATGGCCGAATATGCAAACTGGCATGGTCAGACCAGTTTAGTCACATGTCTAACTGCCTGTTAGAGGTTTTCATTGAACTTGCCACAAAGAATTTGAACTCAGCTGTTTGCTCCTGAGCTGAGAAGACCTCTCTCGTGTCTGCTTCCATCTCTTTCTCACGGAACTGAAACTCAATAAAGATACATGAACCCCAAGAGAGAAAAGTCTCCTACAGTGAACAAGGTTTAAGAAAGCAAGAACTACCAACAAAAGGACTCTACAATGACCTCGAAGCACAGTAACAAGAAACACATCAGATATTGCCTCAAACCTCTCCACTTTGTTTTTCTTCTGCTCTTTTCTGTCTCTATTGCATGTGCGTAACATGTATGCATGCTAGTGTGGGGGCGTGGTGTTTATCCATAGGCATTAACCGAATTAGAGTTTAAGTTTTAATAAATTTCACAGTGGTTAGCACCGCAGCCTCACAGCTCCAGCGACCCAGGTTCAATTCTGGGTACTGCCTGTGTGGAGTTTGCAAGTTCTCCCTGTGTCTGCGTGGGTTTCCTCCGGGTGCTCCGGTTTCCTCCCACATGCCAAAGACTTGCATGTTGATAGGTAAATTGGCCATTAGCAATTGCCCCTAGTATAGGTAGGTGGTAGGGAAATATAGGGACAGGTGGGGATGTGGTAGGAATATGGAATTAATGTAGGATTAGTATAAATGGGTGGTTGATGGTCGGCACAGACTCGGTGGGCCGAAGGGCCTGTTTCAGTGCTGTATCTCTAAAACTAAAACTAAGAAAGCCTGTTTGTGCTCATTTCTTTGCCATATAATTGGAAAGCGGTGAACAAGGATTCACCAAGGGGGAGCTCAAAACATAATGTGTTTAAAATTAAATTCTGTTACTACAAGAGCAGGTGAAGGCTGAAAGGGACCCCTAGACACCTTTCTTACCTGGTCGTAACATCAGGCACAGAATTGTTTAGAATCTACAAATGCGGAAGTTTTTCAATTTTTAACATAAATTGTACTTTGCCATAAATATGCATTAAAAGAAATAAAAATGCAGAGCATAAAAATGCTCAAAAATTTCTCTTCAATCTTCTTCCACCTTCTCTCTGAATTTAACCAATAGTGACTGATGGTCATGAAGGGAAGAGGACAGAATAAGGAGTAGATCAGAACCAAGTATGTGAGCAGAGACAGAACTGAAGAGGTCGCTGAGTTATGATGGGATGAGGTAGTGCAGCTATTTGAAGGTGAAAATAATCTCCAATTTTATTAGTAGAACCTAGTAAGGATCAAGGTAATGGAAGTAAGAGGTATTCAGTAGCTTTCTGAATGAGTTGGAGCTTTTGACAGATTGAAGTGGACAGGCTGGCTAGAAGTATGTTTAAAAAAATTAAGCTTTGAGACAGAAGGTGGGAATAGATTGTTTCTGGCAAGGCAGATAAGCAGCAAGCCAAGGATTTGCACCATTGGACTTAACCTAAGGTGGTAGTCAAGGAGGTTCATGGAGTTAAAGATAGAGAATTTGGGAGTTGATGGAAGCCAAAAGGGATGACTATAGCTTTGTTTACATTAAGATATAACAGTATAAGGGAAGGGCTAATTTGACTGACTTGAAGTGAGCGAATGTTGTATCAATATTGATTTGTCTTTATATTAAAATTGTTAGCTTTTAGACTTAATATTTACTAGATAGGAAAATATAGTTCTTAAGTTGTTAAGCGTACACCAATTCAAAGATAGCAAAGACGACTGAACTTCTGAACTGAGATTGACCTTCACAGCATGGCAGATTTAATATGCAGTAGCCACCTGATTAATGAAAATCTCAGTTTGTTGAAAGTGGATTACTGGTCTTGAATTAAATAATGAAAATTATTTCCCCAAGTTCTCTTGGGATTCATTACTATAGTTATTGCATAATTAGGTGTTTACTGTTTTGTAATGGGCTACTTTGGACTTCCTTTAATGGTTATCTTGTTATTCTTTTTACACCGGAATAAGTATCCCACCATTGCCTGTTTAAAAATATTATACAGTAAGAAATGGCTGTCTAATGGCCTTATTAAATCTTAAGAAATTAATTACATACTATAGAACAAGCTCTCTCAGTAAAGAATCTTTAAGCAGCCTACTAGAACTGACAGACACAGAACAGCGTAGTCAGGATTTTGTATAAGAATTTCTGGGCCTGATTAGATGGAGTGTCATGTTCACATTTTAAACGAACAGTCCAGGAGAAGGTAGCAAGATAGCCATACAATAGGCAAGGGAATGACCTCGTTGCCTCAGTATTGGATAGGAGGGTCCCATATTGGGTACCTTTCATCCTGTAATTGGACAATTGAATAGGAAGATGTAATTGAATGAGTGATTGGCATAAGGTATTCACCAGTCCCAAAAAATAAACTATATAAACAGGCAGCCGAGGAGGAAAATATCACCGGACAGGGGAGAAAGCTCCCTCGAGGTGGATCCATGCTAGCTTCGGCCTCACATCCAGCCAGCTGAAGAGGGAACCAAAGTGATCATAACTGCAAGCTACAGAGATCAAACCATTTTGCAACGTCTGTCCATCTGATCCAGGACCAGTAAACAGTCCTCGTCTGTTGTGGGTCATATGTCTACTTATTCTATGTTGTATTTGAACAACTGCTTTGTAATTTCTCAATAAACCGCTTGTAACTCCTTGATTCTTTTGAGTAATCTGTGACCCCCACATCAAATCTTGCAACAGCAAAAGCCTGAGGTTTCAGTAGTAGGCATTTAACATGCTTGAACAATGGTCTTATTTCAGTTAATGACACAAGCCACAGATGCACAGAATTGGCAGGGATTCTCAGGGCCAGTTATTGAAACGGTTAATGAGTAACTATGGGCACTACAGGTATGGTAGTGTAGTGGTTATGTAACTGGGCTAGTAATGCTGAAGGCCTAGGCTAATAATCCAGAGAATGTTGTTATGGCCAGGTGAGGAGGGGATCACAGGCTCCCCTCGTCCTTCCTCTTATTTGACCGCAACAGGGTTTAATCCTTTTAAACAGTGGATGTGCTTACCACTTCAGTGAGTGTTTTACCTTTTTCCTTTCTTGTGTTCATAAAAGAACAAATCGGACAGGTTTTCTTGAGTCTAAACAAGAAAGAGGTGAGTTTATTATACTTAAAAATCTAAACCCAATCTAAATCAAATAATAAAAAATACGCTACACAGTCACACACACACACACACACACACACACAACTACATTACAGAGTGAGGAGGAATGGATTTGTGCTTGGATTAGAGTCCAGAACAAATACAAATTAAGACACAATCTGTGGGGTTGGGTGATTCCGTTGCCTTCTAGCTGAAGTAGTGTTCTTGAAGTCTTTGGCTGGTAGAGGTGTACTTTGTGGCTGGCCCACCTGGCTCAGGATTTTCTTGTAGGTGGCTTTCTTCCCCTGGTGTCTTTGTCTTGGTTGTAGCAACTGGCAGCTAGGCTTTGCATGCCCCACTAGGCCTTCAGGAGAGAGCGAGAGAGACAGCCCTTCTGCTTCTGCACCATCTGAGTCACTGACTTGTCTGCTTTGTCCAAGGGAAACTCCCAACTTTCATAGAGGTGGGCAGATAGTCACATGACTGCCTCAGTGTATTCTCTGGTACCTTCTAACGAGTTTTGAGTTTAGGCATTTCAATCTCTCAGCCTTCAGGATGCCAATAGTTACACTTGGAGGGGTTTCATAGAGGTGGGCAGATAGTCACATGACTGCCTCAGTGTATTCTCTGGTACCTTCTAACGAGTTTTGAGTTTAGGCATTTCAATCTCTCAGCCTTCAGGATGCCAATAGTTACACTTGGAGGGGTTTGCCCTTTCAATGTTAATGTCCCAGGATCACTTTGAATGTTTAGTTTAGTTTAGAGATACAGCACTGAAACAGGCCCTTCGGCCCACCGAGTCTGTGCCGACCATCAACCACCCATTTATACTAATCCTACACTAATCCCACATGGCTCAAGATGGCTCCTGGGCTGGAAGCTCCCTAGCTGTTCAACTCTATCCATGGCCATCTGCTCCCATCCCTAACGTTTTCTCCCCCAATCTGCCCTCTTAAACTGTTTAAATTCCCCTGGCTCTTTAAATCAGTTCATTTTAGCCCTTTCTAAAGGCGAACAGTTAGTTTAGTGTATTTTACTTGGGTCCACTGCCCTCCCCCAGCCACACCTGCTCTTTGTTTTCTCAATGAAATTGATCCGGATGAAACTGACGAGCACAGCTGCCGATACTTCAATCTCCGATCCTGCTGTCTTCACAGTCCAGAGTGTCTGCAGCCACGGCATGCGGTAAGTCCATTGAGGTGAAGAAGGAGCTGCGGGACCCGAGAGAAGTCCTGAGAAAAGGTGCCCCGAACACCCAAAAAATCCACGAACGGCCCCCCCGGCCGCAACTTCAAAGCGCCCGCGGGAGATGGCTCGGAGAGCATCTGCAGCGCACTGTCGGCAATGCTGCATGCCTTTATTTAAACCACTGCAAAAAAAAAACCCTTAGCAAATGTAATCACCTCTAAGTCTGCCAAATGATGCTTCACCTCCCGAAGGACGTGGATGAGCTTTCCGGACGTCGATGGTGGGCACTGAGGAAATGGCTTATTACCTGCACCAGCTTCCCCCCGCCCCCCCTTTACCCCCCTTCCACCACCCCCCACCCCCGTCCCCTTCCCTGCTCCACCCTCTCAGCTCACCCCCTCACAACCCCGTCCCAGCCCGCCCCCCCCCTCGCACCATCTTCACCCCGCACCCCCTTCCCCTGCACCCCCCCCACCCCCTCCCTCTACCCCTCCCCCTTGCATCCCCTCCTCCCACCGGCACCATCCGACACCTGTGTAGGGGCCCCAACAACCCCACTGCCTTGTGGGCATCTCGGGAGAGACCAAGGCTAAGGGAGTAAACCCTAACAGAAAATCCGGAGCGGAACCCCGTAGGCGGTCATGTGTCACCTTTGGCATGTTTCCGGCAGTTCCTGCAGCCATACTGGTGCCAAACGTCGTGTCCTGCACTCCTTTGGACCCCACCAGAAAGGCCGAGAGGGGGGTTTTGACGACTGGGCAACTCTCAACCTCCATAAATTTGCCCAGGCATGCGCCATGGAGAGGTCACTCCATAGTTGCCTCACAGCGACTAAAACAACACGGAAGGCAGCAGTTACGGGTTATAAGTCCAGATAAATTGGCGTAGAAACTGGGCGCCACGGGTTCCCTTTGTCGGTGGGAGAGGTCATTGCACCTCACTGGACAGCTACCGCCCGCCTCAAACCGGACAGTCCCCGGTCAATAAGGTTCTGTCCCGCCACAGTCTGCCTGCTTCAATGGGTGCTTGGAGCTCAGGGTCATTGCCCGAAAGGTGGACTGATACACCGCACCAAACAACATGAAAAAAGGAAAGAAGGTACCAGCCCTTCGCTTTGCAAGCTGGAACGTCAGAACTATGTGTCCTGGCCTGTCGGAAGACCTTACACAAATCAACGATTCTCGGAAGACCGCCATCATTAACAACGAGCTCAGTAGATTCAATGTGGACATTGCAGCACTTCAGGAGACTCGCCTCCCCGCGAGTGGCTCTCCAGCAGAGCAAGACTACACCTTCTTCTGGCAGGGCAGGGATCCTGAAGAACCAAGACAGCATGGAGTGGGCTTCGCCATCAGAAACTCCTTGCTCAGCATGATAGAGCCTCCCTCAAATGGCTCGGAACGCATACCGTCCATCCGACTGCTCACCACCTCTGGTCCAGTACACCTACTCAGCATCTATGCTCCAACACTCTGCTCCCCACCTGAAGCTAAAGACCAGTTCTACGAGGAACTCCATAACGTCATTAGCAGCATCCCCAACACCGATCACCTATTCCTGCTGGGGGACTTTAATGCCAGGGTTGGGGCTGACCATGACTCATGGCCCTCCTGCCTTGGGCGCTATGGCGTTGGAAGGATGAATGAGAACGGGCAGAGACTGCTTGAGTTGTGTACCTATCATAACCTCTGCATCACCAACTCGTTCTTTCACACTAAACCCTGTCACCAGGTTTCATGGAGGCACCCAAGATCACGTCGTTGGCACCAGCTAGACCTCATTGTCACAAGGCGAGCCGCCTTAAACAGTGTTCAAATCACACGCAGCTTCCACAGTGCGGACTGCGACACCGACCACTCCCTGGTGTGCAGCAAGGTTAGACTCAGACCAAAGAAGTTGCATCATTCCAAGCAGAAGGGCCACCCGCGCATCAACACGAGCAGAATTTCTCACCCACAGCTGTTACAAAAATTTCTAAATTCACTTGTAACAGCCCTTCAAAACACTCCCACAGGGGATGCTGAGACCAAGTGGGCCCACATCAGAGACGCCATCTATGAGTCAGCTTTGACCACCTACGGCAAAAGTGCGAAGAGAAATGCAGACTGGTTTCAATCTCATAATGAAGAGCTGGAACCTGTCATAGCCGCTAAGCACATTGCACTGTTGAACTACAAGAAAGCCCCCAGCGATTTAACATCCGCAGCACTTAAAGCAGCCAGAAGTACTGCACAAAGAACAGCTAGGCGTTGCGCAAACGACTACTGGCAACACCTATGCAGTCATATTCAGCTGGCCTCAGACACCGGAAACATCAGAGGAATGTATGATGGCAAGAAGAGAGCTCTTGGGCCAACCATCAAGAAGATCGCCCCCCTCAAATCTAAATCGGGGGACATAATCACTGACCAACGCAAACAGATGGACCGCTGGGTTGAGCACTACCTAGAACTGTACTCCAGGGAGAATGCTGTCACTGAGACTGCCCTCAATGCAGCCCAGCCTCTACCAGTCATGGATGAGCTGGACATACAGCCAACCAAATCGGAACTCAGTGATGCCATTGATTCCCTAGCCAGCGGAAAAGCCCCTGGGAAGGACAGCATTACCCCTGAAATAATCAAGAGTGCCAAGCCTGCTATACTCTCAGCACTACATGAACTGCTATGCCTGTGCTGGGACGAGGGAGCAGTACCCCAGGACATGCGCGATGCCAACATCATCACCCTCTATAAAACCAAAGGTGACCGCGGTGACTGCAACAACTACCGTGGAATCTCCCTGCTCAGCATAGTGGGGAAAGTCTTTGCTCGAGTCGCTCTGAACAGGCTCCAGAAGCTGGCCGAGCGCGTCTACCCTGAGGCACAGTGTGGCTTTCGTGCAGAGAGATCGACCATTGACATGCTGTTCTCCCTTCGTCAGATACAGGAGAAATGCCGTGAACAACAGATGCCCCTCTACATTGCTTTCATTGATCTCACCAAAGCCTTTGACCTCGTCAGCAGACGTGGTCTCTTCAGACTACTAGAAAAGATCGGATGTCCACCAAAGCTACTAAGTATCATCACCTCATTCCATGACAATATGAAAGGCACAATTCAACATGGTGGCTCCTCATCAGAGCCCTTTCCTATCCTGAGTGGTGTGAAACAGGGCTGTGTTCACGCACCCACACTTTTTGGGTTTTTCTTCTCCCTGCTGCTTTCACATGCGTTCAAATCCTCTGAAGAAGGAATTTTCCTCCACACAAGATCAGGGGGCAGGTTGTTCAACCTTGCCCGTCTAAGAGCGAAGTCCAAAGTACGGAAAGTCCTCATCAGAGAACTCCTCTTTGCTGACGATGCTGCTTTAACATCTCACACTGAAGAGTGCCTGCAGAGTCTCATCGACAGGTTTGCGGCTGCCTGCAATGAATTTGGCCTAACCATCAGCCTCAAGAAAACGAACATCATGGGGCAGGACGTCAGAAATGCTCCATCCATCAATATTGGCGACCACGCTCTGGAAGTGGTTCAAGAGTTCACCTACCTAGGCTCAACTATCACCAGTAACCTGTCTCTAGATGCAGAAATCAACAAGCGCATGGGTAAGGCTTCCATTGCTATGTCCAGACTGGCCAAGAGAGTGTGGGAAAATGGCGCACTGACACGAAACACAAAAGTCCGAGTGTATCAGGCCTGTGTCCTCAGTACCTTGCTCTACGGCAGCGAGGCCTGGACAACGTATGCCAGCCAAGAGCGACGTCTCAATTCATTCCATCTTCGCTGCCTTCGGAGAATACTTGGCATCAGGTGGCAGGACTATATCTCCGACACAGAAGTCCTTGAAGCGGCCAACATCCCCAGCATATACACCCTACTGAGTCAGCGGCGCTTGAGATGGCTTGGCCATGTGAGCCGCATGGAAGATGGCAGGATCCCCAAAGACACATTGTACAGCGAGCTCGCCACTGGTATCAGACCCACCGGCCGTCCATGTCTCCGCTATAAAGACATCTGCAAACACGACATGAAATCGTGTGACATTGATCACAAGTCGTGGGAGTCAGTTGCCAGCATTCGCCAGAGCTGGCGGGCAGCCATAAAGACAGGGCTAAATTGTGGCGAGTCGAAGAGACTTAGTAGTTGGCAGGAAAAAAGACGGAGGTGCAAGGGGAGAGCCAACTGTGCAACAGCCCCGACAAACAAATTTCTCTGCAGCACCTGTGGAAGAGCCTGTCAATCCAGAATTGGTCTTTATAGCCACTCCAGGCGCTGCTTCACAAACCACTGACCACCTCCAGGCGCGTATCCATTGTCTCTCGAGATAAGGAGGCCCAAAAGAAAGAACACTAATCCCATATTCCTATCACATCCCCACCTGTCCCTATATATTTCCCTACCACCTACCTATACTAGGGGCAATTTATAATGGCCAATTAACCTAACGAACCTGCAAGTCTTTGGCATGTGGGAGGAAACCGGAGCACCCGGAGGAAACCCACGCAGACACAGGGAGAACTTGCAAACTCTGCACAGGCAGTACCCAGAATTGAACCCAGGTCCCTGGAGCTGTGAGGCTGCGGTGCTAACCACTGCGCCACTGTGCCACCCCAATGTTGTGATGAAAGCAATTTCCAGTAGTTCAATCAATAGAGTAAGCCATTATCTTGGGTACAGGTTCGTCAGACATGTGTCTGCTTTTGATGCCTTGGAATGTGCAAGGTGTTTCAGATGCAAATTGTAGTGGCCATCTTGGCTGTCAGTTTTTTTTAAAAGTTCACTGTAGGATTTTTTCATTAAAAGTGTAAGTTTCCAACCGATGAATTAAAATTCCTCATTTGGCATAGCATGTTTTCTTGACGATGCAAATTCAAATTCTACCATGGCGGTTTGAGAATTTGAATACAATTACCCAAAAAAAAAGACGGGTATCAATAAAAGTGATCATGAAGCTTTTGGATTGTCAGAAAAATCCAACTGGTTCATTAATATCCTTTAGGGAATGCAACAGGCCATTCTTACTTGGTTTGGCTTATATATGACTCCAGTCCAACATCAACACGATTTGACTCTTAACTGTCCAAGCAAGCAGTACAGTTGCATCAAAATCCTACAAGTGGTTCAAAAAGGCGGCCTACCCCCATCTTTTCAAGGCAATTAGGGGTAACAATAAATGATAAATAAAAATACTGATGTCCACATCCCGTGAATGAATAATAAATAAATAAAAATTATAAGCATTTCAGTTATGAACCTATTTTATTTTGTGATTAATGGCCACTATCGCCATTTCACAAGTTAAAAATAGAAAGAGCTTAGATCGAGATTTTAAAAATGGCCCAAAATGGATGTCAATCAGAAACAAAAACAAAATATTGGGCGGCACAGTGGCGCAGTGGTTAGCACCGCAGCCTCACAGCTCCAGCGACCCGGGTTCAATTCTGGGTACTGCCTGTGTGGAGTTTGCAAGTTCTCCCTGTGTCTGCGTGGGTTTTCTCCGGGTGCTCCGGTTTCCTCCAACAAGCCAAAAGACTTGCAGGTTGGTAGATAAATTGGCCATTATAAATTGCCCCTAGTATAGGTAGATGGTAGGGAAATATTATGGACAGGTGGGGATGTGGTAGGAATATGGGATTAGTGTAGGATTAGTATAAATGGGTAGTAGATGGTCGGCACAGACTCGGTGGGCTGAAGGGCCTGTTTCAGTGTTGTATCTCTAAACTAAGTAGGGAAGTGTAACACACAGAGGTCACAACTCTTAGGCTGGAATTTTATGCCCCCCAAAGAATTGGGCTGGTGGGGTGGGGGCGTAAAATGGAGTGGTGGCTTGGGAGACCCTTCCCGACCCACTCCCGCGTCTGCCGCCAATTTACATAGGGTGGCCGCAGCAAGGAACGACCACCTGCCCCAGGCCAATCAAGGCCCTTAAGTGGCCAATTAACGGCCATTTAAGGGCTTCTGCCCACCACTACAGGGACTTTACGATTAGCTGGCAGGCGGCTAAGACCTCAGAAAAGTAGGTGGCCTTCTGACGGTCTGGGGAGGCCCTCCTGATTGGGCACCCTGTACCCCACAAAGGGATGCCCCTCCCCAACCGACACCCCCCCCCCCCCCCCTTTGCCTCGCCGGGGCCTGACCGATTTCCCCCAGCGACGCCCCAAAAACTCACCTCTTTTCCATGCGCTCCGTCATCTTCTTAAAGCTGGGTTGCAGTCTCAGCAGAGGCCACCGTTCCCGGTGGTTCTGCTGGGACTAAGAGCTGCCTGCCCACTGATTGGCCAGCAGCTCCATTAGGCAGGACTTCCTGCCTCAATGAGGTGGAAGTCCCGCCCAAGACCAACTAAGGGCCTGGGGACAGTAAAATGTGGTCTGGATTCCCAGGCCTGGTGGAGGCGGGATTGTCACCGACTTTTCGGCCAGTGGATGGCTCCCCACCACCAACCACCCCCCCACCCCGCCCAATGTAAAATCCAGCCCTTAGTTTGAGCAAAGCTTTCCTAGAAATCCAAATTAAACGTTAAAAGCATATTATGAATTTAACAGCTTCCTTAAGTGGCAGGATTTCAGTTGGGACTTAGTCTGACTTTGGTATTTCTTATAAAGATCATTAGTTGATTTGAGGAGAGTGTTTCTTCCACTAGCAGGAAGATTGTGATCAGTACTGCCTGGAATCCAGGTCACCCAACTATATGACCTTGGAGATAATTTTGCAGAAATACCAGTCAGTTTCATCAAATGAGCCAGTTATCAAACTTAAGGCTAGACATTCTACTTTTGAATCATAGAATGTTCAGCAATCAAAAGTAGCCATGACAACATCAGACAAGAAACTGTTCTTGTGACCAGACAGGAAAATATTACAAACATTCCAGCTGAAAATATTTTAATCTGAGGGTATTTATGGCATGCAGCTCCCATAATAAATGTAAAAACACAATCTTTATTGGTTAATTGTATATTTTATTACAATGTAAAATAAGTTAGCATGGTTTTGCTAGTAGCTTGCCATATTAGTAATTAAATCACATGAACCAATGAAGTTAAAGTATTTGAATTAAGAGTGCAGTTTTATCCATTACAGTAGTAACATTTGGCAGTGCATGTTACAAAGTATTGTTCAAGTATTATCACTATCTGCAATGTTAAAGGCACACCAAAGTCACAAATTAAATAAAATCACATGAAAATATCCACAAACACTTCTAAAAGATGCAAAAATGATTAATACTAATTACAAACCTTACTCTTAGGGTAAGCTTGTGATGTGATCTTATCTCAAGTTTGGCAAACTCTTACTTTTTCCACAACCACACACCAGTTAGCATGATCATAGTATGTTTGAATCACTTGCAGATCTTCAATGTACTTTTCAATTAACTCAATAAGCTCCCCTTGTTTGAAAACATGATAGTATCTGAGGCAAGTACTGTTATAATTAATCTGAGCCTTTTTGTCCTTTGCCAATACCTGAGGCTCCAAAGGCCAGTCACTTGAGTCAGTAGTCAGATTTCTCTGTATTTGTGGATGCCCACAGTGGATATTGTTCTCACAGGTGGAGCTGGTTGCTGATTTATTTTCACTGGGGCAGTTATGGAACTCATTTTGGAACAAAGGCTGTGAAGTAAGATCAGGCAAGGAAACCTCAGCACAGCTACGAAATATACCAGAAGACTCTTGGATCTCAAATGATCCTGTGCATGAATATTCAAAGAATTGCGTGTTTGGCTCTGAATTGTTGTAATCGTTAGGTGTTCGTGACTTGGAAAGGACATCAAAAACATCTTCAGAACTTTGCCCATAGGAGAACACATTAGAAGCAAATCCAGTCACGTGGTTTGTTTTGCTTTGTTCAAAGGAATTTATCATACTATTTGTTTTAAATGAAGTATAATCCTGAAACATCGATAGTTCTTTGAGGGTTTTTGTTCTATTATTGCTGCTAAATTGTAGTGCAGGATTCAGCGACTGAGAAAATAGCCATAACTTTAAAGATTTTTCAACTAGTAATGTATTCACCATTCCCAAACAGGATGCTCGGTTTGCTTTTATGTGATTTTCACACATATTGTGTTCATGGTTTGGCAGCTTATTTGAATTAAAAGGTTTGCCTTTATGAAAGACATCATGATTATTATTGTGTTGGAATGATTTACCTTCTGCATTTAGGATTTTGGATCCAGATGATTTTGAGGGTGGGGGTGTAGGGTTCCACGGAACAAAAATATCTTGCTTTTCAAACTTACGTCTCTTTTGTTCCATTGCCCACACATAGATCATAATTTTCCCCCTTACTCGCAAAATCCTTGCCATTTCCTTTATTGCTTGAATACGGCGTTCTTTTGTGGAAAAATGATGTATCACTGGAACAACAAAATAACATTTTAAATCCTTCACTGTTTTATGCTTGATTATATACATTTCTTGGATCTAACATAAAATCTGCAGGATATCAAAGCATGTGCACGAAAGTCAGCACACTTCAGAAGTCATGATTGGCTTTAATGACCGTTACCTATCATATTAACCTTGCTGATTCACAAAAATATTTTCCCATTGCCAATAGTGAATTAACAAATTAACAGAAACTACTAAATCAAAATTTTTTAATAAACGTTCTAAGTAGCTAACTTGGCTCTGTGGAAACCACACTATAACAACTGCAGGTTCAACGCAATCAGTGAAAGTAACTAAAATTACTCAAACTTACTCACATACTGTTATAAATTTCTTTTATAACTTTTCTCCCCACTGGTTTTTACTCTCATGAGATGAAGCCTTGATTTGTTCCCTTCCTGAAGTTACTCGAGTCCACCTACATTCTTGATTTTTATTGGGTAAAGTTTTTGCCCCTCCATGCCTCTCTTGGGTCTTTGTGCATGCACAGCCCTTCATTGCTGCTTTTTGCTTAAGCTCACCCCCAAATACTGCCAGACCCCATATCCCAGAAGCTGTGCATGCCCTATTTTCTCATCACTGTTAGGCCTTGCCATTTTGCTGTATACCATTGGACTTTAGTAAATGCTAAGATATAGAGATCTGGTACATCAGTAATGAATACATATGTGACAGCCATAAGAAACAGATACAAGAGAAAAGTGACAGGAAGAAGGAATAGGGAGCGAAAGTCAGTTAAGGCACTACAATGAAAAATGTTACACTCATGGAGGGAGAACAAGAAAAGCAAAGCAAGAAGGAGAAGCAGAAAGGTATTTCGAGGGATACAGTAAGAATTAAAGTTAGGGAGCAGGAAAACAGTTCAAAGAAGACTTGAATTTACAAAACCCCTTGGGCTGTCAAATACTCAAAAACCATATACATATATTTGTTTTGAAGTGCTGTGATTTGTCTTTTTTAAGTAAATGCAGCAGCTATTAATGTGCCAACAACCTCTCACAAAACAGCAGAGATGAATGACCAATTGATGTTTGTTTTTGGTGGTATTGGTTGAGGGAGAAATATTTTTCAGGACACTGAGAATTCTTTGGTCCTTTTCAAATGGTGCCATGAAATTTATAACATTCACCAAAACTGAAAATGGCAAACTTGAGCTCTGACAATCCAACTTACCTTCAGAACTGCACTAGAGTGTTAGCCTAGATTATGTGCAGAAGGAAGAGATGCACTGAGTTTTATCATCTATATATGGATGTAGATGGTGTGCTGGGTGATCTAACTCACATCCAGAACGCTCACCTGGAATGCATTGCCTGGAAGGTGCTGCAAACAGGTTCAATAGTGAATTGGATATATACTTGAAAAGGAAAGATTTGCATGGCTATAGGGAAAGAACAAGGGAGTGGGACTATTTGGATAGCTCTCACCAAGAGCTGTATTGGCACGATAGGCAGAATAGTCTCCTTCTGTGCTATAAGATTGTATGATTATAAAACAGCATATCTTCTGATCAGGAATGCCACAAGAGATATGCTTTATATATACACACATATGCAAAACATTCCTTAAATTTCTAAGGGCTATAACAAAATAATGGTTAGCTTTGGCACAGAAGTGTAAAATGCAATAAGGAGATCCATGAATACACATTAGAATTTTTTAAATAAGCAACTTTGCAAATCTATTCATGAAACATGTTCTACCTGTCACAGCCACAAACAGAAAATTAGCACTGCTGCTTCACAATCAGGGTGGTTATGAAATAGTTTCAGGGATCAACAACTAAATGATTGTTGAGTGTTATGGAATCAGACAGCCAAAAGGTGTGGTGCAGAAAGCACAAAAAGGTCAATTTTCAAAACTTGTGTCAGCTTGCAAGCTTATTGGTATTTGACAAGAGGCTTCCTCATGTTGCAGTGGGAGCCCTTATGTGTCTAAAAAAAGAGAGATTTATTGCAGGGTTTTAAAACCATTCTAGCTTTTGAAAGTTATTTAGAATAAAATATATTTTAGGAATAGCTATAAATAAAGCAAAGAATATTTCATGTTTGTGGTTTTCAAATGGCCAACCTCTATTAGTCATCCCAGGTGCTGGGAATAACACACGTCAACCATTCATACCATTGCCTCCTTACCCATAGGTTGGAATTTTTCATTGGGTGGGGGTCCCTGTCCACAGGCTGAAGATTCGGTGGCAAGCCCCCCTCCCCCTGGCCTCTGGAGCCAAACTGGAGTTTATGGTCCCCAGATCCTTAATTGGTCTTGGGCGGGACTTTCACTTCCTTGAGGCAGGAAGTCCCGCCTAATGGAGATGCTGGTCAATCAGCAGGCCAGCAGCTCTTAGTCCAAGCAGCGCCACTGGGAGCGGTGGCCACTGCTGGGACTACACCCAGCCATCGGAAGGAAGATGAAGGATGGCCCTGGAACAAAGGTAAGTTTTTAGGGCCTTGCCAGGGTCAATCGGTTGGGCCCCGGTGGGGCAACGGGTCAGTTGGGGGGGTGGGGGAGTGTTGTGCATTGGGGACGGTTGGTGTTTTGGGTCAGCCCTTCATGGGGCGCAGGGTGCTGAGGGAAGAAGGCTGCCTGTCAGCCAAAAGGTAAAATACCCGCGACGGCAGAGGGAGGCCCTTAAGTGCCAGTCAATTGGCAATTTAAGGGCCTTGAATGGCCTCGGACAGGAGGGCCGTTTCTTGCCGCCGCTGTAAATTTGCAATGGGGGCAGGAAGGAATCGGGAACGGGCCCCACCCACCACCTCCCACTCAATTTTATGCCCAACCCACCCTCGCGCCACCAGCCTGCTCATTTTCGGGGCGTAAAATTCCAGCCATAGGGATTTTTCCAACAGGAATGTGAAGTTGTTTGGAAGCAACCTATACCAATCAATACAGAAGGCAAGATTTTCACTGGCTACCTCAGAGTAAAATGTGACAGTAGCACTCTGGAAATTGCAGAGAAAAACTCACTGTCATCCTACACTCTCTTCTGATTTACAAGCTGGAGATGACGTAAGCATGCAGTTCTTGCTTTCCCCCACCAACAACCTTAGCCTTGTGCCTTTTTCCTTTCAGCTGCCCAAGAGGAGCAACCTGGCCAGGCAGTGAATGAACACCAAGAAGAGAGTGATGATGAAAACACAGCACCGTCACTTGATCTCTCAGTTGCAGCCACCAGCTCAGAAACTGACACTGGTCGTATCTGAGAGGAGAAATTATAGGCGGGATCTGCACTTAATGAGACATTGGGCATGAGTGGGTTGCAGCAAGGTTAGGTGGCAACGATAGCATAGGTGCCAGCTCGCCAAAGGGTGTGATTGCACATAGGTTTTGCTGCAAAGGATCAAGATGAGCACTTTGATAAGGCACCTACAGAAAAATGCTGATGGCTACGCACAACAAAATGTTTGGTGCATTGCGAAGCCTGTGGTCAATGTCAAGGAGCATGAAGGAGTCCAGCACTAACTTTGCACAAAGCTTGGAGCACATCCCCTTCAGCATGAAAGTGGTGGCCAACTCTGATAGTACACATGTGAACCCAACCACGATGCACCGTCTGATGTCTCAGCTTCCACTGCAGCACAAGTAGCTGCAACCCAAAGTGAAGCAAGCTCAAATTACTGCCATCATAGCTATGGATTGCAGTGTTCAAAGGGGCTTGCAAGGTGGCACAGCAGTCCAACATTCTGTCCTCCAACAGATCACTAGGATTGCTGAGGCGCCACCCCATGGGAATGGCAGTAGCTCCATAGAGCCACAAACCTGCTTTTCTCTCTCAGGAAGACAGCATTCATCCTTCCACCCCTGCCACTCTGCCAATGTCCTTGCTGTTGCCTGTCAGTCAGCCAGTCCAGACAGCTGTCACTCATGCCGAGATGGTGCAGTCTGAAGCTGGACCTCCTAGATGCAGAGCTGCTCGAGGTTGTCCTCCAAAGCAGCGTTCCCCAGTGAAAGTCAGCAGCTTTCCACCTGCCATGCTGCAGCACTGCATAGAAGCACTATACCAGGCAAAGGCACACAGAAGACAGGCACTAAGGGAATGCACAAGGGTGATTAGTTGACTTTTGTATGCAATATGGCATGATTTGATTTCTAAATTTGGTTTGGAGTGTTTATTTTGTGGTGGCTTTTATTTTTGCATTGTAGCCAAGTAGACACAGTGATGGTCAATGACAGAGGGAAGGTAAGGTGTGGGACTGTTGACGAATGAGGAATTGGGAATGCGATTACCGCAATTGCACTCAGATGAGCTATTCATGGACAGCCCAGCCAGAAATGAGCTCTCTAAGTTGCCTCCTCCTCCTCATGCTCCTCCTTCTCAGCTGCTTGCCTTATAGCTGGTGGTAAGGATTGTCCACTCATGATGGCAAGGTTGTGCAGCATGCAGAGCACCTCCAGAGTAGTCCAGGCAGCGGAAGCATTGTTTCAGCATGCCAATGGTCTGCTCATTTAGTGTGGCAGCATGGGTTGCACACCAGAACCATCAGTTATATCGTCAGTGGATAGCCCTTGTCCCCCAGTAGCCACCCTTTGGTTCGCCATGTGGCTTAAATATAGCTGGCACAGTGGACTGTCGCAGAATGAAGGCATCATAACTGCTACCAGGATACCAGCCTTTGATCTGCATGATGCACTGTCTATGGTCATACAGCAGCTGGATGTTGAAGAAGTGGAATCCCTTTTGGTTGTAAGATTGGACCGAGTGGACATGCAGCGCCTGCAAAGTGATGTGCATGATGTCAACAGCATCCTGCATCATGGGAAAGCCTGTAATCCTAGCGAAGCCACATGCTCGCTCCACCTACTTCTCTCTGGCAAGAGAGAATGAAATGTCGTTGTTTTTCATTGAATAGAGAGTATTAATGACCACCCTGAACATAATAATGGATGGCAAACTGCAAGATGTTACAAATAATCTCTTGCTCCAGCCTGGAAGGGACCAGACACAAAAAAGTGCATGGTCACAGTCACCTTCACAGCCACTGGCAATGCCATCCTTGCTCTGCTCTGAGGTTAGAGTTGTGGCTGCAACAGGTGGCAGATTTCAGTGAGGTTGTCCTTACCGAAGCATAGATATCTCACATATAGGCCATTTTACCTGGACGATGGGGGTCTTGGCCAGCAGCTAAAGCGCAGGCGAGAGCCCCGCATTGCCTCCACTGGGGACGGCCCAATTAGGCACTTAAGTGGACAGCGACGGGCCTTCCCAGCGATTAAGGACCCCAGTGACGGATGTCCCATCCTCTGAGAACTGCCAGCTAATCAGAGGCCTGCAGCTCCTTAATTGAGCAGCGCCACCTCAGAGGCGGTGGCTGCTGCTGGTACTGGACCTCACTGAAGGTGCTGGATCCAGGCCACAGATGAGTCAGGGCGGGAGGGGTTTCACGGGGTGGGAATCATGGGATGGGGTGGGGCGGTGTAGGGGGGTCGGCAGCAAGGGCGGGGGATAGCTCTCAGCGGGTCTCCTCTTCCCAATCTCTTGATCAGGCACTAATTGCCTTTTAACAAGGGACCTCACCCCCGGGCCCACCTCAGAGCCGGCAAGCAACCCGCACAGGTTTGCTTGGCGTGCTCTCCGTGCAGCAACAGGCCCACCTGCCACCATCCTAATTCTGGCGGTGGCAGGATGAGGCCTTTAATTGGGCATTAATTGCCCACTAAAGGCTTCAATTGGTGGCAGGGCAGGAAGGCTGTCTACAGGCCTTCCTGCCCCAGACGTCATTTGGGTGGAACCAGGAATGTGGCAGGGTCCCCGCCCCTCCCCCTCCCCCCGCCACCATCCTGCCTCTCCCTGCCACCAAAGTCGCGCAGGGGAGAGGATGAAATTAACCCTCATTGTTCCTCACTGAGGCTCAGGTAGAGCTGAACATGCTAGGTGGATATACACTCCCGCTGACAGCCCTTCTCCCCCTCCTCCCTCTTCCCTCTTCCAGAAGCTTGTCTTGCTCTGTGTAGCACTGTTCATTCTTCAAGCAATGCTGTAATGCAAGGGGAATACCTACTCATGTCTGCAGAAGCCTTGAAGTCAGCAAAAGCTCCATCAGCATGTGCCACTTTTGCAACTTAAAGCAACTATAGAAAGCATCAAACACTTGTAGATTTGAAGCAACAGTCAGAAGAAATAAACCAGCAACTAACCTGTAAGTCGTTGATCATCCCTTTAAATAGCACTGTTGGGGGACCGGGGGGAGGGGGTGGGGGTTGTGGGGGGGGTTCTTCCTGCTTCTGAACGCTTATGCATTTGTGCAAGGTTAAGAGCGCACGCTGACTGAAGCATTGAGTTCCAAAATGGCACTGCTGGCATCAAATCGGATGTTGTGATCTGCCTATTCTGCATACTTCATGTGGACATTCACTCCGCACACGCTAACACCCTCACCAATGTGACATCTGGCCTGATTCACCCTGAAATGTGTGGGAGCACCACAGATGCCAACTTGGAGCTCTAAGGGGATTCACAGTGTCCAAAAATGTGTGCTAACAAGCCCAATTTTTCACCCATGGAGACAAATTTCTACTGGGCCTCCAGTGCTACTGTACACACAGCAGGGGAGGACTTCTATCCAGAGGGCTCCCATGTTGAATTACAGGGGTGATGTAAATTGGGCAAGTGCACAGGCCATTATTGATCAACTGGAATACCTGTCTGAGGAAAATAGAGCAGAAAGCAGCCACAGTATTAGTAGGCCAGCAGAAGGAGATGCTCCAAAAAAATGTAGTGCCTTTTTTAAAAAAAACTTTGGTTTCTCCACTACAAGGCGGTCGATTAAAGTATGAAACCTTGGCCATTAACAATGTAGCAGCCTCAAACCTGAGCTACCCTCAACGCCAGATGCACAGATCTGTAAATTTTAATGAGTGGAAAAAGTTCCCACCCTGATTTCTGCCCTGAGCAAGTTCTCACCAATCCTGAATATGGTGTTGTAACATCAGAAAGGTTGAGCAAATTCAATCCCTTTGTTCTTAACTAAATGGAGATGAACTAATGTTTGCCTGATAAATATAGAGAAGCACACTCACACTGTCAAGCTAACGAAGGTTAAAGTTAAGAAAAGAGCCCAAACTGCAGCAATAAAAACAAGCTTTCTTTGATATTCATTCTGTGACAATAGGAGATGGAATGCTCAATGGCATGATGGCTCAATGTTGAATGGCCTACTCCTTTTCCTGTTCTTCCTATGTTCAGGCAGTGCTCACAAGAAGCAGGAAATTTAGCAGTTAGCAGGGCTAGTGACAGGACTAAAAATTAAACAGACATGTACTTAACTAAAGCACCAATATAATAAGAAATTAATTGTCAAATCACAATCAAGGACACAGAATTTCTTTTCTTTGGCCCCCTTATCTTGAGAGACAATGGGTAAGTGCCTGGAGTGGTCAGTGGTGTGTGGAGCAGCGCCTGGAGTGGCTATAAAGGCCAATTCTAGAGTGACAGGCTCTTCCACAGGTGCTGCAGAAAAATTTGTTTGTCAGGGCTGTTACACAGTTGGCTCTCCCCTTGCGCTTTTGTCTTTATTCCTGCCAACTGCTAAGTCTCTTCGACTCGCCATACTTTAGCCCCGCCTTTATGGCTGATGTTTCCGGTGTCTGAGGCCAGCTGAGTATGACTGCATAGGTGTTGCCAGTCATCATTTGCGCAGCGCCTGGCTGTTCTTTGTGCAGTGCCTCTCACTGCTTTAAGTGCCACGGATGTTAACTCGCTGGGGGCTTTCTTGTAGTTCAACAGTGCAGTGCGCTTAGCGGCTATGACAGGTTCCAGCTCTTCATTATGAGATTGAAACCAGTCTGCATTTCTCTTCGCACGTTTGCCGTAGGTGGTCAAAGCTGACTCATAGATGGCGTCTCTGATGTGGGCCCACTTGGTCTCAGCATCCCCTGTGGGAGTGTTTTGAAGGGCTGTTACAAGTGAATTTAGAAATTTTTGTAACAGCTGTGGATGAGAAATTCTGCTCGTGTTGATGCGCGGGTGGCCCTTCTGCTTGGAATGATGCAACTTCTTTGCTCTGAGTCTAGCCTTGCTGCACACCAGGGAGTGGTCGGTGTCGCAGTCCGTACTGTGGAAGCTGCGTGTGATTTGAACACTGTTTAAGGAGGCTCGCCTTGTGACGATGAGGTCTAGCTGGTGCCAACGACGCGATCTTGGGTGCCTCCATGAAACCTGGTGACAGGGTTTAGTGTGAAAGAACGAGTTGGTAATGCAGAGGTTATGATAGGTACACAACTCAAGCAGCCTCTGCCCGTTCTCATTCATCCTTCCAACGCCATAGCGCCCAAGGCAGGAGGGCCATGAGTCATGGTTGGCCCCAACCCTGGCATTAAAGTCCCCCAGCAGGAACAGGTGTTCGGTGTTGGGGATGCTGCTAATGATGTTATGGAGTTCCTCGTAGAACTGGTCTTTAGCTTCAGGTGGGGAGCAGAGTGTTGGAGCATAGATGCTGAGTAGGTGTACTGGACCAGAGGTGGTGAGCAGTCGGATGGACAGTATGCGTTCCGAGCCATTTGAGGGAGGCTCTATCATGCTGAGCAAGGAGTTTCTGATGACGAAGCCCACTCCATGCTGTCTTGGTTCTTCAGGATCCCTGCCCTGCCAGAAGAAGGTGTAGTCTTGCTCTGTTAGAGATCCACTCGCGGGGAGGCGTGTCTCCTGAAGTGCTGCAATGTCTACATTGAGTCTACTGAGCTTGTTGTTAATGATGGCGGTCTTCTGAGAATCGTTGATTTGTGTAAGGTCTTCCGACAGGCCAGGACACATAGTTCTGACGTTCCAGTTTGCAAAGCGAAGGGCTGGTACCTTCTTTCTTTTTTTCATGTTGTTTGGTGCGGTGTTGCAGTCCACCTTTCGGGCAATGACCTGAGCTCCAAGCACCCATTGAAGCAGGTGGACTGTGGCGGGACAGAACCTTATTGACCGGGGGCTGCCCGGTTTGAGGCGGGCGGTAGCGGTCCAGTGAGGTGCGATGACCTCTCCCACCGACAACGGCAACCCGTGGCGCCCAATCTCTACGCCAATTGAGCTGGACTTATAACCCGTAACTGCTGCCTTCCATGTTGTTTCAGTCGCTGTGAGGCAACTATGGAGTGACCTCTCCATGGCGCATGCCTGGAGGTTGAGAGTTGCCCAATCGTCAAAACCCCCCTCTCGGCCTTTCTGGTGGGGTCCAAAGGAGTGCAGAGCACGACATTTGGCACCGGTATGGCTGCAGGAACTGCCGGAAATATGCCAAAGGTGACACATGACCGCCTACAGGGTTCCGCTCCGGATTTTCTGTTAGGGTTTACTCCCTTAGCCTTGGTCTCTCCCGAGACGCCCACAAGGCAGTGGGGTTGTTAGGGCCCCTACACAGATGTAGGATGATGCCGGTGGGAGGAGGGGGTGCAAGGGGGAGGTGTGGAGGGAAGGGGGTGCGAGGGGGAGCTGGGAAGGGGGCTGTAAGGGGGTAGGGTGGGTACAGGGGAAGGGGGTGCAGGGGGAAGATGGTGCGAGGGGGGGGGCTGGGAAGGGGTTGTGAGGGGGGAGGGGGGTGTGGGGGGGGTGAGCTGAGAGAGTGGAGCTGGGAAGGGGGGGATGGAAGGGGGTAGGAAGGGGAAGGGGGGGGAAAGGGGGTGCAGGTAATAAGCCATTTCCTCAGTTCCCACCATTGACCCCTGGAAATCTCCTCCGCGTCCTTCGGGAGGTGAGCGACATCCTCGTGCGCCAGCATTGCCGACAGTGCGCTGCAGATGCTCTCCGAGCCATCTCCCGCGGGCGCTTTGAAGTTGCGGCCGAGGAGCCATTCGTGGATTTTTGGGTGTTCGGGGCTCCTTTTCGCAAGGCTTCCCTAGGGTCCCGCTGCTCCTTCTTCTCTTCAATGGACTTACCGCACGCCATGGCCGCGGACACTCTGGACGGTGAAGACAGCAGGATCGGAGATCAAAGTATCACCAGCTGTACTTTTCAGTTTCATCTGGACTGCGATCAATTTCGTTGAGAAAACAAAGAGCAGGTATGGCTGGGGGAGGGCAGTGGGCCCAGGTAACATAAACTAGCTGTTAGCTTGTAGTTAGGGCTAAAATGAACTGATAAAGGAGCCAGGGGAGTTTAAACAGTTTAAGAGGGTAGATTTGGGGGAGAAAACACTAAGAATGGGAGCAGATGGCCATGGATAGAGTTGAACAGCAAGGGAGCTTCCTAGGGAGCTTACAGCCCAGGAGCCATCTCACCAAAATACAAACATACTAATAGACTTTGATAATGCACACCAGTAATAACATTTAGCTTTGTTAAATCTACACTGCATCATCAGTAGCTGAAGTCTGTTCTTTTTCAGCAGTAATTTGCTGTAAACAACTGTACTAAAATCAGCCATATAATTTCATTCATTTATGGAATAAGTAAGGTAACATTCTCTGTCACAGGTTATGTAAATTATATACTTAGATTGCATTGAAAAAGTGAATTCCAAAAATAATAAGATTATTAAATTGTTAACTATGAATTAAGAAGACCGAAATACCTTTTAATTAGAAAGACTGAATTGCTTCTTTTGCAATGGGATTGTAAATTAATGTTTTATCAGAATACCCAAGATACAATGATTTTATTTATAGAGTCCTGCTCTCATCTAGTTTATAATTAGATCACATATGACTCAGTTTCAAACATGCTTGAAGCTGCATTAGCAAATGAATAGTTTCCAAATTAGGATGAATAAGACATTATTCTAATTTTGCTTAAACACAGCAGAATCAGGCAGGTACTTCCTGATACAAAAGCAAATCATGCGGATGTTGGAAATCAAACAAAAACAGAAAATGCTGGAAATAATGGGCAGGTCAGGCAGGATCTATGGTGAGAAAAACAGAGTTAACGTTTCAGGTGTGTGACCTTTCATCGAAACTGTCAAAAGTTAGAAATGTAACAAATGAGCAAGTGAAAGTGGGGAGGGACGAGAGGAGAAGAAGAACAAAAGGGAAAGTCTGTGATGTATGGAGGGCAGGACAGATTTAATGGCAAAATGATACAAAGTCAAAGGGAGTGGTAATGGGACAAAAAACACAGATGCTGCCTGACCTGCTGAGTATTTCCAGCATTTTCTGTTTTTGTTTCAGGTACTTCCTGATTCTCCTGCTCCCAATCACCCTAGATCCCCTTAAATGTAGCCAGCTCATTAGAAGTTCTACTGATTCCTTTGCCAACAACTAAGAGTCACATGGATTTGTAAAGATAAAGGCCTCAATATTTATGGGAAGACGGAGTGGCGGGGGTGGGGGGGGGGTAGTGGCGGAGTGGTGGGAGAGGGTGCTTGGTGCACATGTTTGTGGCTGCAAATCCTGGGAATGTGGGGGTCCTGCCAAATTTAATAGTAGGACCTCATCATTTTTTACTCCATTTCCTGCCCAGCAGCCAGCCAGATTTATAACCATATTTCAATGCATATCATAAATATTAAACATGTATAATATTAATATCCAAATCATCAAAGCTCAGTGAATTGTCAGCACTGTATGCATTTCATGATCAATATTCATTTACATCTCCTTAATATTTGCTCAGTCTTAATGGGGTAAAAATCTGACTAAGCCTGTTTTCAATTTCTGGCAACTCACCTGACAGGAAATATTAATCTAGGGCTATCGGAGTCACTGTCAGTGGCCCTCAGGAAAGTCCTGGGAGGTGTGGTTGGAGTGAAGTCTGGTGGGGTGGTGAGATCACAACACATGTGGAGTTGGGTGAGCACTCCAGCTGCACAAAAAAGAAGTTTTTTACACTTACCCACCATTGCTGATCATGGGTTCTGCTGAAGAATTGTGAGCGAGGCAGGAGTCGCTGATTAATTTTGCAAAAGACTCCTTCAACGTGCCTTTGGCTACTCATTTTAACAAATTTAGCAATGGGGCCAATGCCTGCGCAGATTAGGCATGTGCTGTCCTACTGCTAAATTGGTTTGCTTCAAGCTCATTTTATGCCCAAAAATGGAGGCAACAAATTCCAATTTCTATGGCAATGTATCTTATCTGTTGTTTCCCTGTATTTATTTTATGTGTGAACAAATGAGTAACTACAATATGTATTTTGGTTGTTACAGAGAATTAAAGACAGGTAGAAGAAATTAATTTCTCACCTGCTATTGACAGGATGGCATCAAAACACTGATCCCGATATGGTAATTGCAGACTGTCACATACCATGGCTTCATAGCTCTGCTCCCTTGCAGATTCTACCAGGGGCAGACAATAGTCACAACCTACTTTGTAGGTCTGATTGTTGATACAAAGGTACTTTCCATTTCCACATCCTAATTTAAGAAAGAGTTTTTGTGAAAAAAAATGCAAAACTGTACTCGCTTCATTAAATTATAATATGCAAGACAGAGCCAAAAACGATTAAAACCGTCTCAGAGGCGAGAATGCTACCAACTGAGCCACAGCCGACAGTACAACCACAGACTGATGGTTCATTAACTCTGCTGTACTGCCGGAGGAAAATTCAAGTGAAGTCAAGTTTCAAGTTGGAGGAAGTCTCATTTCAGGCTGCTGTTACATGACAGCAGTGACCAAACACCTTGGGGTGCAACTTTCACTGTGGTTTTTGCAAAAGATCGGCAGAAACTCCTTTCTATGGCATTTCCGCTGATCTTCATCCGAGCTTCTGGTGGAAGATTGGAAGAAGATCCGTGAAAACTGTACCCATTTTTCTCTTTCAATTTTCTCTCCTCTCCTGAAGGAAGAAATTCATGCTGGGGTATAATGCCCCAGGCAGCAATATTCCTCATTCCTCATAAGTATCTCTTGTCAAGCTAGCTAGTGTCACTAGTGTCCATGCATAGCAAGCTTCATTACACCATCACTGTTTGACAGTAATACTTATCCAACAATGGTCACAGATATTAGCCCTCAATCCAGGACTGGGGCCTCCGGTCAATTTTGCCTTTAGACCATACTGAGATTAACTTGCACAGACAGGATTAAAAGCTGCAACATTTCTGGTGGGTATGGCTCAGTACCATACTCGGAGATTTTTGAGACTTCCCGCCCACTAGAAATGGTGCATCAGTGCCCCAAAATATAGTGCGATATTATTTACCCACCAATTCCCAGCATCTCCCCAGTGTCGGGCTTGGAGGCAGGGAGAGCATATAATTGGGTGGGAAGGTGGCGGGGGTTGTCCCCACCACCTTCCCGCCTCCACCCAAATTAAGTCTGGGGCAGGAAGGCCTATGAACGGTCTTCCTGCCCTGCCACCAATTGAGGCCCTTAAGTGGATAATTAATGCCCAATTAAGGACCTCATCCCACTGTCGCCAGAATTAGCCCAGCGGCGGGTGGGCCTGTCGCCGCGCGGGGAGCATGCCAAGCAAACCTGTGCGGCTTGCTTGCTGGTTCCAGAGGGGTGTCCCTCGTTAACAGGCACTTAGTGCTGAATGAGGGACCCAGCATCGGGAAGGGGTGGGGGGGTGGGGTGGCAACTGCAGTATTCCTGACCTTGCTGCCAACCCCTATATACCCTCCCTCCCCGCAAAACCCCTCCCGCTGAGACTTACCTGTGGCCTGGTTCCAGGGCCTCGGGTGGGTGCTTACCAGCATCAGCTACTGCCTCTGTGTTAAAGAACCACCAGCCTCTGATTGGCCAGCAGCTCTCAGCAGGTGGGACTTCTGCTGGCGGGATCCTTGATCCTGGGGAAGGCCACCACTGTCCACTCAGGTGCCTAATTGGCACTTGATCTGGCGGGCCTTCCCCTGAGGAGGCGATACAGGGCTCTTGCCAGCGCTTTTGCAGGTGGTTGAGACCCCCTTCGCCCAGATAAAATCCTGGCCTATATTTGCATGGTCCTACTGGTAGGCCCTTTTAATCCAATCAGCATCCTATGACAAGCATAGAACTCTGATTGCTATTTTAGGACTCAACTGGGCAAGGTGTATGCTGTGCATTCTCTGCACAGTTTTCAATGGCTTTCCAGCTGAAAAGGAGTCTAAAAGATTGGTCTTTACTTATTTTTTGAGAGGCTGGAATGAGCAGGAGTATGCCTCTGAGCTTCACAATAGTAACCTGGGCTGCTGCCACATCAAGTGGCCCCCTCCTGAAAGCATCCTATTTCTAACACTCTGTAGGAGAAAAAGAGGAGAAAGCCCCTGAATACTTATTTGTATTGATTTTCTCTCCTTTTCTCAGCCCCTTCTCCTGAAGTGGTTCCAATGGAGCAAGATGGCACCTACCCAAGTGGCCATTCTTTACCTGGGAGCCCAGACAGCAAATGTAAGTAGACTATTCTACCAAGGCCAATCTCTCCACATACATATTCCACACAGGGAAACTTTCTAGCACCAGTAACTGGATACCCAGGCAGAAGGGGGAAGCCTGGCTGGAACTTACTTACCTTAGTCTAGGGACTTTGAGGGCAACTGCAGTATTCCTACTACTAACTCTGCAGTGACTTGGAATCAAACTTGAGAAATTCTGCTATTTATTATTTTGTACTACAGGTCATCAGAGGAGTCTCTGAAAACCTAAAAAACATCATTAGACCTTATTTACACTATACTTTTAATGGGACTATAATGCAGAAATTGTCACTGTGCCCGTACTAAACATGACCATGCTTATGGCAGCCCACAGCTAGACATAATGCACTACATCTCTCATGATGCCTCACATCAATATTGCTTTGTTCTGAATACAAAACTATTTTCTATTAACATTTTGTTGAAGCAATGACATTCTATTTCCTTCTGACTGAAGGTATCAGGCTTGCCTTGCTACTGAATTGTCTTACTGAATTCGTGGGCAAGGAAAGCGAATGGTAAATCACACACAAGGAGATCTCCCTTCCATAGCTATGTGGCCAGCAATACCACTTCCATACTCCTCGTTTTCACACTCTACACTTGTTTCAGGTACTGCATCGCAAAATGCTGTTTCAGCTAGGCCACTTAGGCAATGTTAACAATACAACTACTAAGTTGTTGACACATACAATTTTGTAGCCTCTTTCACATACCAAAACCAATCAGTACACTTTACCCAGGGTGTGCAGGAGGGGTCAGGGGTCCAAAGTTGGAAGGGAGAGTTTAGCAACGGTTAGGGGAAGTGGCCTAAAGCATGGCTAGAAAGATAGGATTTTGAGGAAGCTTTTGAAGGTGGGATGAAAAGTATCAAGATGAGGGTTTGATGAAAGAATCGCAAAATACAGCAGCATGATAGTTGAAGACTCGATGACAGATGAAGAAAAGGGTGGCACACAGTAGACCAAATTCAGGAGAGTGTAGGATTCTTGCTGGAATGCAGGGTTGGAAAACATTGCATAGTCAGCCAGGCACAAGGCCATGGAAATATTTGAAAATCAGTTTGAGGATTTTAAAGTCACTGGGCTGAATTTTATAAACCCCCTGACATCAGGGGTCGTGGTGAGAGGGCCCTGAAAATCCTCCGGGAGAGGCCTGCCATGGGCCTTGACGCCAGGAAGGCACCATCGCATTTTACCAGTGGCGGCGAGACCTCGGATGGGCCCCCCTGCCGCTCAGAAGCGGAGCCTTTATTTCAATATTTAAATAAATTTAAATACATGCAAAAACACGTGCCTTGTCCCTACGGCCGTTCCATGCCGATATTCCGGCCGGTGGCCGGAGCTCCCCCGCCTTCGGATCTCTGTTCGGAGATCCGAGGCGTGACACTGGTGGGGGAGGGGAAGTGAAATTTTCAGGGCAGGAGGAAAACTGTTTCTTTTGACTGAGGGGATGGTGTGATGGTGTTGAAGGGCAAAGGTAATGAAGTTCGGGGGGAAAGTTTGGGTTGGGAAGTAAAGTTTTGTTTGGTGGGATAGGCTCAAAAATAAAGTGTGTGATCATTGGGGGGTGGGAGAGGGGCTTCAGCTTTTATTTAATTTTTTTATCTCACTGTAAAAATTTAAATTCAATCTGAAGGGCTTTAAAATTGGCGCCGGCAACAGCGTGCTGGCACCGGACACCGTTGCCGGGGATGGAGCGCCCATCCCCTCTACGTCATCGGGACCGGGCGTTCCGCCCCTCTATGTTAATGAGCCACTGCGCGAAATATTGCGGTGGCTCTGCGGTGCATGTCTTGCGTGTGCGCCGCAAACTTTACAGCGGTGAGCTATTTACAGCAGTCAGCCGACTGTGCTGGGGAGATGGGGAATGAATGGAGGTCAGTGAGAGTGGAGCTGAGAGTAGTATTGCACTGGTTCTCAAACTGGGGCCTGGAGAAACCTGGGGTCTAGGGAGACTCTCTGGGGTACACGAAACAGTCAAGCAGTACCCGACTGAGCAGCAGCCGGAGGCAAGCCAGGAGGTGGGAGTAGAATGCGGTCACCACATGTGCAGCACACAGCGCACTGGCTGTTTCACCTCGGAGGGCAGCGCAGATAGAGGAACATCAAAAGCAGGAGCAAGATCACCAGGTATACTCGCAGTTATCAAGTCTGGTGGTGGGCGGCAGGTGAGTTGAAGCCTTGTTGAAGAGAGGAGAGTTTTTAAAAATATATTTAAGTATTAAACTCAAAGAAACTGATGTCTACAAGTAAATACCTGTTTTCATAAAAGTATTATTAAAACAATCTCTACGTGCGGTACCTACATATTATGAGTATTATAATTTAGATGGGGAGTTTGTGATTACTAATCTATTTTGAAAAGGAATTCTTCAACCAAAAAAATTTAAGAACAGCTGGAGTATTGAACTTACTGCAGGAGAGCATTAGAGTTGCCAATCCTCCAGGATTTTCCTGGAGTCTCAAGGAATTCAAAGTTAATCTCCTGGATACTGCTGCGAGCAACCCAGGAGCAAAAAATCCTCGGTACATTAAAAGATGTGTTTCTCTTCATTTGCTTTGAACACTTTTATCTATAAATAATAAAAATATTGGAGGTGGGAAAAAGACTATTTGGCTGGTCGAAGCAATTGGAAGTGAGGAAACCTTCAGGAATAGGTCCAATCAGAGTTGGTAACGTAGAGAGGATACAAGCTGCAGAGTTCTGGATGATTTAGAGTTTATGTTGTCATGAAGGTGTTTTCATTATTAATATTTTTTTATGACTTGTGTTTAAAAGGTTGTGAAAATTGGTTCATTTGAAAGACTGAGGAGATGCTGGATTTGTTTCTTTTTAAAAAGGTTACTGGAAGGACACTTTGGATTTTTAAAAAAACATAGCTGGAAGAGGCAATGAAGGGCTAAATAAACATAAGGAGCCTTGCTGGCTATTGGAGTTGTTTCCAGAGAAGTCACATGTCTAGGTTTATGGCTGTCAGGAGTTTTTGGCTTTCAGAGTTGGGCATGGACTGTTTGAATGCTCAGCTGGTGTGTGTCCTGCTAAGAGAGAAGCCACCCAGCTCATCCTTTTCCACCTATTTTGGAAACCTTCTGAGAATCTAGTGTGATAGCTGAGACCACTCATGCAGTAATTCTCCCAAAAAGCCTGCAAGACTACTCCTTGATGTCTCCTGAATACAACTGCTCCAGAAAGATCCCAGTGACAGCCGTTTATGTGTACCCGGACGCCAGACCAAAGGACATCTGGAACATTCCATATCGTATCCTTTTTCTTCAATAATTGACAGTAACTTGACCAAAATATAGATTTTTTAAAAAGTTGATCCCTGCAGAGCCAGTTTTTCCATTTTTCTTTATTTTTTTCTTAAATCGTGTGTGTGTGTTAGGTTATTTTAGAAGGGTAGATATTTATACTTTCATATTTCAAACTGTGTGTTAATAAGCTTTGCATCTTTATTGAATAAGTCTTATTTTATAATAAATCAACAATTTTGTTGTTTAATAAAGAAACCTGGTTGGCGGATTTTTATTCTGAAACTAATATAGATAAAGTATATAATTGGCCATAACGGTAACTGGATAAAATATTTAAATATATGTTGTAACCAGTGAAGTAAGGGAACTAGAGAAAGACAGTGCATTCCTCCAACCTCAGTCTTAACAATGTAAGGTGGAGTTTAGGAACCCAGTAGGAAAAGCTTTTGAGACATCAAACTGAGAGGTGGTAAAAGGGTGAGTGAGGGTTTTGCCGACTGTACGGATGAAATAAGCAGGTGGACCATTTTAAGGAGATGCAAATAAAGTGGTATTGGTGATGGACTGGATGTGGAGTTTGAAGCTCAACTTAAGGTCGAGTAAGATACAAGGTTGGAGATGGTCAGACTCAGCTTGAGCAAGGGGATGCCTGAGACATTATTTTCTGATGGGAGCTGAAAAGGATGGCTTCAGTGTTAGAATTAGAATTAGAATTAGAACATTACAGCGCAGTACAGGCCCTTCGGCCCTCGATGCTGCGCCGACCATCTGACCTACACTATTCCATTTTGATCCATATGTCTATCCAATGACCACTTAAATGCCCTTAAAGTTGGCGAGTCTACTACTGTTGCAGGCAGGGCGTTCCACGCCCCTACTACTCTCTGCGTAAAGAAACTACCTCTGACATCTGTCCTATATCTTTCACCCCTCAACTTAAAGCTATGTCCCCTCGTGTTTGCCATCATCATCCGAGGAAAAAGACTCTCACTATCCACCCTATCTAACCCTCTGATTATCTTGTATGTCTCTATTAAGTCACCTCTCCTCCTCCTTCTCTCTAACGAAAACAACCCCAAGTCCCTCAGCCTTTCCTCGTAAGAGCTTCCCTCCATACCAGGCAACATCCTAGTAAATCTCCTCTGCACCCTTTCCAAAGCTTCCACATCCTTCCTATAACGCGGTGACCAGAACTGCACGCAATACTCAAGGTGCGGCCTCACCAGAGGTCATCATGACCTCGTGGCTCCGAAACTCGATCCCCCTACTAATAAAGGCTAACACACCATATGCCTTCTTAACAGCCCTATTAACCTGGGTAGCAACTTTCAGGGATTTATGTACCTGGACACCAAGATCTCTCTGCTCATCTACACTACCAAGAATCTTCCCATTAGCCCAGTACTCTGCATTGCTGTTACTCCTTCCAAAGTGAATCACCTCACACCTCTCCGCATTAAACTCCATTTGCTATCTCTCAGCCCAGCTCTGCAGCCTATCTATGTCCCTCTGTACCCTACAACACCCTTCGACACTATCCACAACTCCACCGACCTTCATGTCATCCGCAAATTTACTAACCCACCCTTCTACACCCTCATCCAGGTCATTTATAAAAATGACAAACAGCAGTGGCCCCAAAACAGAACCTTGCGGTACACCACTAGTAACTAAACTCCAGGATGAACATTTGCCATCAACCACCACCCTCTGTCTTCTTTCAGCTAGCCAATTTCTGATCCAAAGCTCTAAATCACCTTCAACCCCATACTTCCGTATTTTCTGCAATAGCCTACCGTGGGGAACCTTATCAAACGCCTTACTGAAATCCATATACACCACATCCACGGCTTTACCCTCATCCACCTGTTTGGTCACCTTCTCGAAAAACTCAATAAGGTTTGTGAGGCACGACCTACCTTTCACAAAACCGTGCTGACTATCGCAAATGAACTTATTCTTTTCAAGATGATTATAAATCCTATCTCTTATAACCTTTTCCAACATTTTACCCACAACCGAAGTAAGGCTCACAGGTCTATAATTACCAGGGCTGTCTCTACTCCCCTTCTTGAACAAGGGGACAACATTTGCTATCCTCCAGTCTTCCGGCACTACTCCTGTCGACAATGACGACATAAAGATCAACAACAACGGCTCTGCAATCTCCTCCCTGGCTTCCCAGAGAATCCTAGGATAAATCCCATCTGGCCCAGGGGACTTATCTATTTTCACTCTTTCCAAAATTGCTAACACCTCCTCCTTGTGAATCTCAATCCCATCTAGCCTAGTAGGCTGTATCTCAGTAATCTCCTCGACAACATTTTCTTTCTCTACTGTAAATACTGACGAAAAATATTCATTTAACGCTTCCCCTATCTCCTCTGATTCCGCACACAACTTCCCACTACTATCCTTGATTGGCCCTGTTCTAACTCTTATCATTCCTTTATTCCTGATATACCTATAGAAAGCCTTAGGGTTTTCTTTGATCCTATCCGCCAATGACTTCTCGTGTCCTCTCCTTGCTCTTCTTAGCCCTCCCTTTAGATCCTTCCTGGCTAGCTTGTAACTCTCAAGTGCCCTAACTGAGCCTTCACGTCTCATCCTGTTGATGGTGTTGAGCTGAAGGTGTTGCACAGTACTCTAGTTATATAACAACCACCCGAGGGAAGAAAATCTTTAATTACAGCGGGCAGTTTTTACATTACTATCAGATGGAAATAAACACTCAGAAGAGTTGGGTAATGAAATTTAGATAATTCTCATCAACTAAATCAAACAGAAGCTACCTTCTGACTCAAACATCTTATTGTTCAAAACAGATTAGCAATCGGACTATATACTAACCGACGTCAGCAATGAGGCTTCCAGGTTCTTGTTCCAGCAGAAACTGTCGTACTCGGGGCCAGGCCTTATAACGAGTGTCATTGAAGTGAGGGGCAATCTTCTCATAGACACTATGAACATAGTCCTTCTCCAAGCGGCTTGCTTCTTTATCCATGGCGAAATCACATGTTCTTTCATGAAACTGTCTAAAACTCTACGGGGCTTAAGGGGAAAACTGCAAATAAGATATTAAAAAACATGAGAGGAAATTCAACATAGCAGTTAGTAATTTTAGACTCGGTATTTGCTCATAAAAATTCAGAACACACTTTCAATTATTTGTTAATTTTCTCATCTATATAAATGTTTTCAGAAGTTTTATTTGCCAACCACGTGCCCACTTCCAAACCAAAAAGCCCACTTCTCTCCAGCCTGGCCCCAACACCCATTCCTAACCTGAGGCCTACCATCAGGAAGATATTTAGCCTTGGCTTGCACCCTCCTCCCAGAACACATCTAACCTAACCCTGTTCTGAGGCCCAGCCTCAGCCTTTGACTTGGCCTGCATCCTCTTCCTGTGCTCACATCTACCAGTAGTTGACATCAATATTAAGATATTATTTGACTGACTATGGCATCAGACAGCCTTAGCAAATGCCGGTGACAGGTGGAGTGGGGAGGAAAAATACACCAGTGGCTTAAGTCATAACTCACACAAAGGAAAATGGTTGTGCTTGTTGGAGACCAATCATTGCAAACTCAGGACACGCAAAGCCCCTATACTATCTGCAAGGCTGACCTCAGGAATTTGATGGAATACTCAACACTCAGCTGGATGGGTATAGCAGCAAAACTCAACAAGTTCGACACTATCCAAGAGAGAATAGTTCACTTGATTGGTGCTCCAGCGCAATAACCACCTATTTATCACTGGCACACTGCATACAAGATGCACTTCAACAACTGAATATGGTTACTTCAATTGCACCTCCCTCCCTTACAAACTGTACTATGAGAAGGACAAGAGCAGCAATAACACCACCAACACCACCAACTCCAAGTCACACACCATCCTGACTTGAATATATCTTACTGTTTCTTCACTGTTATGGATCAATACCTTACAATTCCAAACTTAAAATGATTGTGGGAGCACCATCACCACAAGGGCTTCACTGGTTCAAAGAGAAGACTCGCCACTACCTTCTCAGGGTAACGAGGGATGGGAAATAAATGTGGGCTTGCCAACATCATCCATATCCCAACAACAATTTATTCAAAGTTTCCATTCTGTTCTTGAACCAGGAATCTCAAAGGGGGCTCCCCAGTGCGAGATCATTATAGAAACAACGTAAATTTAAAAAGACTTGCATTTATATAGCGCCTTTCACAACCACAGGATGTCCCAAAGTGCTTTACAGACAATGAAGTACTTTTGAAGTGTGGTCAGGGGAGACAGTGGTGTCATGGTAATGTCACTGCACTAGTAATCTAGGGGCTCAAGCTAATTCCCTGGGACACAGGTTCAAATCCCATCATGACAGCTGGTGGAATTTAAATTCAATTAATTAATACAAAATCTGGAATTGAAAGCTAGTCTCAGTAGTGCCATGAAATTATTGATCGTCATAAAAACCCATCTGGTTCACTAATGTCCGTTAGGGAAGGAAATCTGCCGTCCTTACCTGGTCTGGTTTACATGTGACTCCAGAACGACAGCAATGTGGTTGACTCTTACCTGCCCTCTAAAATGGCCTAGTAAGTCACTCAGTTGTCATGAGTATTTAGGGATGGTCAACAAATGCTGGCCTTGCCAGCGACGCTCACATCCCATGAACAAATAGAAAAAAAGGTCACTGTTGTAATATAGAAAACATTGCAGCCAATTTGCGCATAGCAAGCTCCCACAAACAGCAATGTGATGATGACCAGATCTGTCATCATTTCTGGGGTGTTGATTGAGGGATAAATATTGGGCATAATACCAAGGAAAACTTCCCACTGTTCAAAATAGTGCCATGGGATCTTTTACATCCACCTCAGAGGGCAGACAGGGCATCAGTTTAACATCTCATCCAAAAGAAAATTATAATTTCTCCAGGGTTTCTGTTGAAATTACAGCAGGAGATTAGAAGAATCCCAAGGCGATTCTCCTCCTAGTATTTAGGAAACCGTAAACTAATATTTTCAGATGCCCTTTTACAGTACAGTATATTGTACTGAAAGGATCCCAGATTTTTCAATCTTTATAAAGATAGGTCATTCTCTCTGCAAAGTGGCAAATGATTAAAGTTAGCAGAAATGCTGGTTAGCTTAATTATAGCATAATTTCTGCATAAGTGCTGAGTGGAAGATGTTCAGCAAAAACTTTGACCAGCAAATAAAATGAAACTCATTTTCTACAGGTTAATTTTTTTTTAGCATTTCAAACATAAATAGGAAAAAAAATCAATAAAACTTGAAGTTTGCACCTTCAAGTGCAATGCAAATAATATATAATAATTATTGCAGAAGAATTAGATCAGTTAGCACCATAAGGAGAGTGTAATTCCTGCTTTAAAAAAGATAAAAGTACACTCCATCCTCAAACGTTGTACTTTGAAGCCAGGCACTTTAAAAGCCCACCTGTTACACTAATCCTGTTAACTGTTACACTATTCAAAAACATGTCAAGACCCGGATACTGCAGCAATAACAATGGTAGTGTTAAAATGAACAAAAAAATAGGGTTTTACATTCCTGTTTTCCCCTCCCTTGTGATTTGATATCTCTAATGTAATCACTTGGAATGTTGGTTGCACCTACCCATTTGAAAATCAACTTCTTGCCCAGAAATAAAAACAAGAAATGCTGGAAATACTCAGCAGGTCTGGCAGTATCTGTGGACAGAGAAGCAGAGTTAATGGCCATTTCAACACAACCCCTGCTCTCACGCTCACATCTCTGTCCTGGGATTGCTTCAGTGTTCCAGTGAACATCAACGCAAGCTCAAGGAACAGCATCTCATTTACTGATTCGGCACACTGCAGCCTGCCGGAATGAACATTGAGTTCAATAATTTCAGGGCATGATGAGCCCCCCATTTTACTTTTATTTTTAGTTCTTTTTTTAAAAAAAAAAATTTTTGTGTGTTTATTTTATTTTATTTCATCTTAGTTTGTTCAGTTTGCTTACCCACTTTTTTTTCATGTTTGTACTTGCTGCTGTTCAGTTTTCAGTCCGTTAACACCCTATCTGTACTAATGCTTTGTCTTTCAATACACCATTAACATATTGTTTGCCTTTGCTCCATGACCTTCTGGTCAGCTATTCTGTGACCTTGTCCTATCTACACCTTCTCCTTTGTTATTTATTGCCCCACCCCTGCTTTACTTGCTTATAACCTTTCACGTTTCTAATATTTGCCAGTTCTGAAGAAGGGTCACTGACCTGAAACGGTTAATTGTGCTTCTCTCTCCATAGATGCTGCCAGACCTGCTCAGTATTTCCAGCACTTCTTGTTTTTATTTCAGATTTCCAGCATCTGCAGTATTTTGCTTTTATCTTGCGTAGAAATGCTATGCATGACTTCAAAATCAAATGTTCCACTTGCAAATAGTTCTTTCTGTTCTAATGACAGCTTACAGACAAGTTTGTATCAGGGAGCAGGAATGAAGCATTTTCTGTTATTCTCTCCATCCCTGAACCACATAAAAAAATTCAATGGAAACTGCTGAGAGAGGGGAAGGTTTAGTATTCCATAAATGCTACCTTCTGGTCATTTCTTTCTCTAATTCTCCCCTCCCACATCACTTCCTCCTTTAACCAAGCAGCAATTTATCCCCTGGACCCCACACCCTACCCCTATCAGGACCTCAGTCTTGGCGTCCTCCACACTGACCAGTTTCTTGGTCTTGGCCTCCTCTGCCATGAACAGTATATATCTGCCCCCACCCCATCAAGCAACAATTCAGGCAGTTACATCCCTCCACCACCCCCCCCCCCCCCCCCCCACAAATGAGTACTGTTTCAGCAACTATACTTTGGCCATTATTTTCTTCTCTGCTCCCAATAAAATGATTCCCTGTTCCCCCTATCCTCCAATCCCAATTCTGCACTTTCCCTCTCTCCCTCTGCCCCCATCCCCATTCCCAAGTCTCCCTCTCCCCTGCTGTTAAAAACCTCATCCATTCCCTTGTCACCTCAGACTTGACTATTCCAATGCTCTTCTGGCTGGTCGCCTAATCCTCCGTAAACTTTAGTTCATCCAAAACTCTGCTGTTTGTATTGTATCTCACTCCCTCACGCCCCTGCCAAACTGACCGTAGCTCTTTGCCCATACCCCTTCCCATTGGCGGCCTTCTGTCCAGTCACTGAGGCCCCATGTTCTGGAATTCTATTCTTAATCCCCACTGTCTCTGTAGATCACTGAAGTAAATTTTTAAATAGTCCTTTCTCTCTCCTCTGCCCACTCTCCTCCTGTTTCCCCTCCCCCCTACTCCATTTCAAAGAAGAAAAGATGTAACAATAATAAGCAACTGCTGGATTAAACCTTTACAACAACCTAGTTAATTAATTTCATGGATCTTATAAAATCAAATAACATGCCGGATTTGCTTCCAGTTTTTAGTGATTGTATTGTTAGGTTTGATGTACTGCAGTAATTTACCTTCTGTGTTACTGGTCTCACATTTTGAACCTATTGCATACAAGACAAAATTAATGAATTCCAACGCCACAGGATAGAATGATCTCGGAGCTTTACCAGATTATCATGTAACAGCACAGACTATTGTTTTGAAAATAAAGACTGCTGATATCAATAATAAACAACAGCTTTGATTTTTCTTTATTAAAAATAATAAAATTTCATAATTTTTATGCAAAAGTCCTCAATTTAAAATACTACTTTAAGATGAACAATCTTCCATATGTAAAATTAAACTCTGACTAGCCATGTTGCACATTCAGGTTCTCCTATTTGACAGTAAAATCTGATCATGCAAGCTAGATGCTGTGTAAAACAAAATTTGTTTTACTTTTGCATTTTCTTTCTTTTACCGAGAAGGACAGGACACAGCCTCAACACAGTGTCAGCACTAATAATAGTGCTGTTAAGGAGTTCTAGGTTTTTGACCCAGCGACAGTGAAGGAACTGCAATATAGTTCCAAGTCAGGATGGTGTGTGATTTGGAGGGGAACTCGAATATTGTGTCAGCACTCAGTTCTGATAAAGGGTTATACCCAAAATGTTAGCCTGCCATTTTTCTTTGCAGATGCTTACTGGGTATACTGTCTATTTTCAGCATTTTCTGCTTTTGTTTCAGATCTCTAGCATTCCCTTTTAAGAAACAATACTTTTTAAAACAGATGTTACATTCTTTGCAACATTCTCTTTTCCATTGTCCACAGATAGTACTAAATATCCCATGAGGACTACAACTTACTGGACCAATATATGACTTTATTTCAAACTAGTTTATACTTTACACCAGTGATTAGGCGAAAAAGACCTTGCTCTTTTTTCAGCTGCCTAACAAAGGTGTGGTAAGACACTCGTGGTGCCCTAACTATGGAGATCAGCTAATTTGAATAATTTAGGGTAGAATAGCTTTGTGCAATGTTCAAATGTATTTTCACAACAGTCATGAATCATGCTAAAGCAAATCATGTCCTGCATTCCATGTTAAATTTTTGATTTATTGATCAATCCAATATACTAGATATAATTCTGATTGTGGGTCATAATATAGATATGTTGATTTTTCCTCATCTCATTCAGTCTTTCAGATAATTTGTCACTAGAACACCCAATATTCCTCTTTCTAATCAACACATAGGTTTGATGAGCTAGCAGAAAAAGGGCCTAAAACAATTGTCCCAACTATTAGAGTTCCCCTCCAAGTCACACACCATCCTGACTTGGAGCTATATTGCCGTCCCTTCACAGTCGCTGGGCAAAAACCTAGAACTCCCTCCCGAACAGCACTATGGGTGTACCTACACCAGATGGACTGCAGTGGTTCAAGAAGGCAGCTCACCATCACCTTCTCAAGGGCAATTAGGGATGGGCAACAAATGCTGGCCTTGCCAGCGACACTCAAATCCCATGAAAGGAAAAAAAAAGGTGCCATCTATTCATAAATCATGCTAAAAGGGCAATGCTAATTTGAAAGAAGGAACCTATGCCTAAAGATCAATGCCTTTTTAAACAAAAGTCAGCTCCTACACAGAACCAAACACCGATGACACTGGAAGACTTTCTTATGTTCCATTTATCTGAGAAGTAGCCCTGCATTATTGCATTTTACTTGTGTAAATTGGAAGAGTGAAAGAGGCAAGGAGCAGTCCTGTGAAAGAATATCTCTGATAAACAATAGAAAGCTTTCTTCCTGCCCCATACAACATAGCCAATAGCAACCATTCAAGGGAGGAACAATTGAAAATCCTCTATTATTAGCTATGCTATACTCCAATACGCCTTCACAAATGGAATCCTTCAACTGTCCAGTTGGTTTTGGAGGGTCTGCAGAAGAGGCATCAGCCTGAAGGGCTGAAGGGGCTACAACTCTAATTTGGAAAATTAAGTAGCAGCAGTAACTTGTATATAGTTCCTTGAACATAATAAAATGAGCCAAGGCGCTTCACAGGAGCGTTATAAAGCAAAATTTGACACCGAGTCACATAAGGCGATGTTAAGGCAGATGGTCAAAAACTTGGTCAAAGAAGTAGCTTTTAAGGAGCACCTTAAATGAGCAAAGAGAGAGAGGTTTAAGGAATTCCAGAGCTCAGAGCTGAGGTAGCTGGAGGCATGGCCACCAATGATTAAAATCGGGGATGCTCAAGAGTACAGAATTAGAGGAGTGCAGATGTGTCGGAGAGTTGTGAGGGTGGAGTAGATTACTGGGATCTCAATGTTACTGATTGTTCAAATTCTACTTCAAGATACCACTTCATCGATCTTCTGCTACACACTGCATTGTTCAATATTCCAGCCATGTGACACCAAATTGGGCGGCACAGTGGCGCAGTGGTTAGCACTGCAGCCTCACAGCTCCAGCGACCTGGGTTCAATTCTGGGTACTGCCTGTGTGGAGTTTGCAAGTTCTCCCTGTGTCTGCGTGGGTTTTCTCCGGGTGCTCCGGTTTCCTCCCACAAGCCAAAAGACTTGCAGGTTGGTAGGTAAATTGGCTATTATAAATTGCCCCTAGTATAGGTAGGTGGTAGGGAAATATAGGGACAGGTGGGGATGTGGTAGGAATATGGGATTAGTGTAGGATTAGTATAAAATGGGTGGTTGATGGTCGGCATAGACTCGGTGGGCCGAAGGGCCTGTTTCAGTGCTGTATTTCTAAACTAAACTAAAACTAAATGACATTAGAACCATTTTTCGAATCCACATTGTACTTTACGAAGGCTTTGTAATTACTTCAGTCTATTATTACAATATTATACATTTATTCATTATGCCCTGGGTTTAATTACTCATGCTGTTTTGTTACTTGACGGTACAATATTTTTCTGAATAAACTAAATTCTATGGATAGAACGCTTAGGGTGGACTTGCACTACAACCGTACCACAATAGTGTGGGTGGGAAACACTGCAGTTAGGCTCTGACCTGACACTAATGTAAAGCACAGTGAGGCTCCCTGCTTCAGTATAAGTTCAGGCCATAACATGCAATTTACACTAAACAAGTATAAGTGCAAAGACAAATTGCTTCATGCCCGTGTAATTGTAACTTGTAATGCAAATGCACCCTTAGAAACATTGTTTATGATATAATAGGGTAGATTTCAAATTGGGCCACCCGGCATAAACGGCTGGCAGCCTGAAAATGACTAAAGATTCACGGCTAAACTCAAAAGGAGCTTTATATTGAACGGCCGGAATGCTCACCTGTTTCAGGCAGTAGGTCCTTTTAATATGCAAATTGGGCTCCAATGACCCAGACTGCAGTTTTGGCAGACAACTGGACAAAGTGTGTGGCATGGATGCTCCACCCAGTTTTACCAGTTCAATCAGTAGAAGAGGCACCAAAGAGGTAACCTCCAGGCCCCACAAGAATGACATGAGCTGCTGCTGACCTGGGGTGCACCCGCTACCTTCACCTGCCTCCCTGATTGCCTTCATGAACCTATCTTCATGCCCATCAGGTTGGCCTCCAGGGCACTCATTTGGTTATCAGTGGCATGGTAAGGAGGTTCATGCATCAAAATGGACTGTCAGCTGGCACACTCCTCCAGTCGGCCAGCTGATGAATAAAATCTATCCTAATATATTATTGAAAAGGGTTTAACTGTTACAAAACTTTGCTGAACATGTATATGCTTTGAAAAAGAACTTTGTATTCAAAAGGGTTAATGTAGTCCAATTTATTGCACAAATTTGCGACTGCATTTGTCTATACTGGTTGCATTTTGAAAGGAATTCATTGCAATATGATGAATTTTTGGATGTCCTGAGGAAGTGATAAAGCACCACTTAAAAGCAACTTATTTCTTTCTTACTGTACTCCTGGCTTCCTTTTGTCTTCTGTTATTTTCTCATGCAGTAATGGATTAGACAAATTTCACAAGCTTCTGTACTACCATTGGATACTCCAAAACCTATTCATTAAACATTTCTTTGTGGGAGAAGTGCAACTACATAACCTTTTGAAGTACTTTGCCCTGTTTCCCAAAGCTTTAATGCCAATACAATCATGACAATACACAGATGTCAACAGAAGCTTTTAAAAAAAATATATAAAAGGTTACTATTCTGCTATCAACAATACATTTGTGGAAAAGGTGGGTCTTCGTGCAAAAAGAAAGAGCTGTACATGATCTTACGACATTTACACAGGAGGGAGTCGCTGCTCCTGTAATTATTACCAACAACCAAATATCAGCAAGTTTTCTTTGAAAGCATCTTCAGGGTAAGAGACAGCAAATTTCTTCCAGAAAAAAAAACAAATTGGAAATAATTATCTCTCTCTGTACATAATGAATTTTCCATGCTAGCTCAGACTTTCACAGAAATTCAAAGAAAACTAATATAAATCTTAGCAGAGGATCACAGTAAAATGGTAAACACTGCTGCAGGCTCAAATTCCTCATTGCCTCCTCCCACTTTCTTGACAAGCATCCTACCTATTTGCTGGGAGTTAATGGCCACAAAATTTGGCTCAATAGTATATGTATTTTCAGTGCTATGGGTGCCATTTCGCGTCCAAAATGGCATCCACATCGCACATGCACACTTATAGGGCGGGCCACAGTGAACATCATTTTGGATAGGTTGGTAGTCCCAGCGCTCGGAGCATACACCAGAAGTATGCAGAGTAGGCCGACTGTGATGTCAGTCAGCATGTAACATTGATTTGACTTTGGTGGTGCCATTTTAGACCTGAACGCTCCAGCTAATGCCCTCTCAACCTCGCACAGCTGAACATATATTCAGCAGTGTGAAGGACACCCACCAGTGCTATTTAAATGGATCATTAACCACTCTCGGGGTAGTTGCTGATTGATCTCTATTGGCTGCTGGTGATTTAGAAGTATTTGGTTTGTACTGACATTTAGGTAAATCTTCAGGGAATGGTGCAGGAAAATGGCGTTGGGGTAGAAGATCAACCATGATCTGGTTGAATAACAGAGCAGGCTAAAGGGGCCGGATGGCCTACTCATGCTCCATTTCCTATGTTCCTATGTGGTGAAGGCTTTGGTTTTCACTTTAAAGGTTCTGCTCAAACTACTTATTCCACCATGGGTGCTGTAGTTACCATCCCCCCTTAGCCTGCTGCACAGCAGGAGAATAAGCAGAGGCGACACAGACGAGGGAGTGTTCGTAATTGGACTTTCAGAAGGCTTTTGGTAAAACCCCACAAAGGAAGTTATAAAGCAAAATTAAAGCACATGGGATTGGGGGTAATATACTAACATAGACTGAGGATTGGGTAACAGGCAGAAAACAGACAGTAGGAATAAATGGGTCATTCAGGTTGGCAGGCTGTGACCAGTGGGGTACCACAATGAGCAGTGCTTGGGCCCCAGCTGTTCACAATCTATATCAATGATTTGGATGTGGGGACCAATTGTAATATTTGTTTGCAAATGACACAAATTTTGGTGGGAATGTGAATTGTAAGGAGGATACAAACAGGCTTCAAGAGGATTTGGACAAGCTTAGTGAGTGGGCAAGAACATGGCAGATGGGATATAATGTGGATAAGTGTGAGGTTATCCACTTTGGTAGGAGGAATGGAGCTGCAAAGTATTTCTTAAATGGTGAGAGATTGGAAAGTGTTGATGTCCAAAGGGACCTAGGTGTCCTTGTTCATAAGTCACTGAAAGCTAGCATGCAGGTGCAGCAAGCAATTAGGAAGGCAAACGGTATGTCAGCCTTTATCACAAGAGGAGTTGAATACAGGAGCGAAGAAGTCTTGCTTCAATTGCATCGTGCATTGGTGAGGCCACACCTGGAATACTGTGTGCAGTTTTGGTCCCCTTGCTTGAGGAAGGATATACTTGCCATAGAAGGAGTGCAGCATGGATCACCAGACTGATTTCTGGGATGGTGGGACTGTCCTATGAGGAGACGTTATAAAAACTGTGACTACAAGAGCAGATCAGAGGCTGGGAATTATGCGGCGAGTATCTCACCTCCTGCCTCTCCAAAGCCTGCGCACCATCTACAAGTGCAGCACCAACAACATTTAAGAAACTTAACACTATCCAGGACAAAGAAGGCCACTTGATCAATATCCCAACCATCACCTTAAACATTCACTCCCGTCACCACAGGTTCACCCATGGCTGCTGTGTGTACCATCTACAAGATGCACTGCAGCAACTCATCAAGCCTCCTTCGACAGCACCTTCCAAACCTGTGACCTCTACTACCTAGAAGGAGAAAGGCAGCAGGCGCATGGGAACACCACCACCTGCAATGTCCACTCCAAGTCACACACCATCTTGACATGGAACTATATTGCCATTGGGTCAATATCATGGAACATCCTCCCTAACAGTTCTGTGGGTGTACCTACACCACATAGACTCCCAGAGAGCACGGACAGGCTGGTGGAATGAGTGAACACATGACAGATTAAGTTCAATGCAGAAAGTATGTGGGGTGAAACATTTTGGTAGGACAAACGAGCTGAGACAACACATGCTAAATGGTACAGTTTTAAAAGGGGTGCAAGATGGCAGAGACCTTTGGGGTGCTTAAGCACAGGTCTTTGAAGGTGGCAGGACTGGTGAACAAAGTCGTTAATAAAGCATATGGTATCCTGGGTGTTATGAGTGGAGGAATAGAATACAAACACCAGGAAGTTATGCTAAACCTATACTAGTTTGGCCTCACCTGGTGTGTTGTGTCCAATTCTGGGCTCAACAGGTGATAAACTCTGAGATCCTATTGTAACTCCCTTTTTTTTATGTATTTAATTTACATTTTCCTCCAAGATCTTTTGAGTTTTTGCTGCTTAACTACATATTTATTTCTCAAACTGCTATTCCAGTTTGTTGCTATTTCTGGCCATCTCTACCACTGAGATTGTCTGATTCAATGACTTTGAGTGACTACAATCACAATCGGCTTCTGGATGTATGCTAATGATATTAATTCAACCTCTTCCCACCTTCACTGACTTCAGTACTGCTAATATCCTATCATGCTGGTAATCCAACATCATGGCCTGGGTGAGTCAAAGCTACAGTTCAATTTGGCAGAGTTAAAACCATCCTGTTTGGTTTCTGCCTGTACCCAAGTACCTATGTTGCTGGTTCCATTAAACTTCCTGGGTGTCCAGATAAAGTAGGATTTATTTCTAGATTGAAAGTTAGAGAGGTTATGTCAAACTTGTACTGAGCCTTGGTTAGACCACATTTGGAGTACTGTGTACAGTTCTGGTTGTCATGTTATAAAAAGGATATAGAGTCTGTGAAGAGGGTGTAAGATGATTTATAAAGATGATACCAGAACTGCTGATGAATAGGCTGGGTATTTTTTTTTCTTGAGAAGACTGAGGGGTGACCTAATCGAGGCCTTTAAAATTTTGAAGAGCTTTGATAGAGTAGACAGAGTGAGAGTGTTAGTGGTGAGAATATGGAACTCGCTACCATAGGGTACAGTGGAGGTGAATAGAATAGATCTATTTAAGAGGAAGCTAGATAGGTATATGAGGGAGAAGGGAATTGAGGGTTATGCTGTTGGGTGAGGAAGGATGGGAGGAGGCTCAAGTGGAGCATAAATGCTGGCAGTGACTGATTGGGCCAAATGGCCTGTTTCTGTGCTGTATATTCTATCTATCTATATATCAATATTATCATGGCTGATTCTCAACCTCAACTCAACTTTCTCACCCGCTCCCCATATCCCTTGATTCCCTGAGAGATCAAAGATCTGTCTATCTCAGCCTTAAATATATTCAACGGTGAAGCATCCACAACCCTGTCAGTCGAAAATTCTAAAGATTCACAGCTCTTTGAGTGTAGGAATTTCTCCTCATCTCAATCCTAAATGATCAGCCCCTTATCCTGAGACTGTGCCCCCATGTTCTAGATTCCCCAACCAGGGGAAACAACCTCTCAGTGTCAAGCTCCTTCATAATTTGTATCTTTCAACGAGATCATCTCTCATTCTTCTGAACTCCAGACAGTATAGGCCCAATTTACTCAGCCTCTGGTCATAGGATAACCCGCTCATCCCAGGGACTAACCTTCGCTGTACCACCTCCTTAAATATGGAGTCCAAAACTGTGCACAGTACTCCGAATATGGACTCACCAAAGCCTTGTCCAATTGCAGAAAGACTTCCTTATTCTTGTACTCCAATCCCCTTGCAATAAAGGCCAACAAGTCATTTGCCTTCCTAATTGCTTGCTGTATCTGCATGCTTCTAGGACAAATACATCAAAGTTTGAACTACGCCAAGTTAGATATAAGCAGAAATTTTTAACAAGGACACAAAAACTGCACCATAGAGTCATGCAGCACAGAAACAGGCCCTTCGGCCCATCGTGTCTGTGCCGACCATCAAGCACCTATCTATTCTAATCCCATTTTCAAGCACTTGGCCCGTAGCCTTGTATTCATAGATATGATCTAAGGAGACATGTTCCTAATATCCTGCATGGAATGAGCCTCTACTTTAATAATAATAAATAAAAACAGAAAGTGCTGGAAATACACAGCAAGTCTGGCAGTATCTGTGGAGAGAGAAACAGATTTACCTCAGGTCTGTGATCTTTCATTCATCAGAACTGGCAAAGGTTAGAAATGTAATCTAGGCTTTGAGCAAGTGAAAAGGGGGAGGGGGGGGAAAGAAGAACAAAAGGAAAGGTATGTGATAGGGTGGAGGGCAGGAGAGATTAAATGACAATGATGTCACTGAACAAAGGGCAAAGGGAGTAGTAATAGCTGTAGTAAAAGACAAAGCATTTGTCCAGAGTGAGTGTTAATAACAGAATAATGAACAGCTTCTACTTTAGCTGGTAGTTTCTGAGCAGCTAATGCAAAAAATAACATATATATTTATTATGATGAAAGGTCAAATGGACCTGAAACATTAACTCTGTTTTTATTCTCTCCACAGATGCGCCTGACCTGCTGAGTATTTCCAGCATTTTCTGTTCTTGTTTAAGATTTCCAGCATCTGTAGTATTTTGCTTTTATATATACTTACTAACAATGCTGCAATAGGATTAGAGCTTAAACCCAATTGTGAACATTGACCAAAGCCAACATCAATCTATCTGAAACACTTGCCGCATTTAAAAGATGGGGGGACGGTATCATAGTGATAATGTGACTGGACTAGTAATCCACAGGCTTGAACAAATGCTCAGGAGACATGAGTTCAAATCCCATCATGGCACTGGGGGAATTTACATTCAATTAATGAATAAATCTGGAATAAAACGCTAGTCTCATTAATAATACTTGTGAAACTACTGGATTGTCATAAAAACCCATCTAGTTTACTAATGTCCTTCAGTGGAGGAAATCTGCTGTCCTTGCCTGGTTTGGTCTACATATGACTCCAGACCCACAGCAATGTGGTTGACTCTTAACTGTCTTCTGAAAATGGTGCAGCAAACCAATCAGTTCAAGGGCATTAGAGATGGGCAATAAATGCTGGCCCTGCCAGCAACACAGACGTCCCAAGAACAAATATAAAAAAAAGTCTCTCATCCTCCTCCCTCAAAATCAGTTAAAAGTCTTACTCCTAACTGCTGGCTAGGAATACCTGCTGAAATATGCACTTGTGTGGACGGTGAGCGAGATCAGTCCTGCCAGTGATTCTCTTTAACATCAAACACCCTGCTGTTTAGACTTAGACATGGGCAAGGCACCAGAAGGAAGGCAGAGAGATTTTTAAAAAGATAAGAAAACAAACAAAGGGAAGAAAAAAGGAGCCAGCAGAGAACATGTTGGAATTCCAAGCCTCAAATCCCAGTACAACTTAACCTGCCATATGGATAAAATTTTAAACTGTTTAGCTGGGCTGCCACCCTGTGCACAGTATGCCATTGATGCATTTTAATTTTCACCCACAGAAATAAATTTCCTGTCAGCTTATCAGTGTACCATTGATAATAGTCATGGATATGTTTGCACCTCACTACATCCTACCAGCAGAAAGTCTGACAGCACGAAAAAGACAGATGGGCAGACCTGTATTCAGAAACATCTCAAAGCACATCAAAATGAATTGCTTTTGAATTACTTAGGGAACTACAGCAACCATTTTCCACACAGCAAGATCGTACCACAGCAATGAGACGAATGAACAGTTAATCTACTTTGGTGATGTTGGTTGAGGGAGAACTGTATTCTTCAACTAATGTCATGAGAGCTACCTGAATCATCCATACAGACAGGGCCTTAGTTTAACATTTCATCGTAGGACATTTCGGATTGACGTCTGGCAGTTCTACACATACAAAGTGATCAAAACATGGCATACACTTCTAGGTAGACTACAGTAATTGAAAGTCATGGTTTTACAATTAGATGTCACAATGGGGGAATTTTAGGATCTTTTTGGATCGGTGTTATATAATAAAAATCACTGATCTAACCACAAGTGTGGCTACGCGACACAGTTTCAGCCATGTGCACTAATTTGGTGGAAAACGCTTACACAATATACATAAATGCACTTTTATAGAGAGAGAAAGAGATACAGCACTGAAACAGGCCCTTCGGCCCACCGAGTCTGTACCGACCAACAACCACCCATTTATACTAATCCTATATTAATCCCATATTCCCTACCACATCCCCACCATTCTCCTACCACCTACCTACACTAGGGGCAATTTACAATGGCCAATTTACCTATCAACCTACAAGTCTTTGGCTGTGGGAGGAAACCGGAGCACCCGGCGGAAAACCATGCGGTCACAGGGAGAACGTGCAAACTCCGCACAGGCAGTACCCAGAACCGAACCCGGGTCGCTGGAGCTGTGAGGCTGCACTGCACCACTGTGCTGCCCATGTGTATATTTACTTATCTACTACCATTCAAAATGAAATTTTGCAGACTTTCTCTTTTATTCAAGCTGGAATTCTACCAGGAATTTATCAGAACAGCACATCTTAGTACAGCTTCAAGGCTTTTGTGTAGCTGTTGTGAGTAGTACTTCAGCCCTCCTCAGAGTAATAGCCAAATGAAAAAAAGACCATTGTCCATCTAGTTTGCCTTCTAACATCCTGGTAGTCACATGATATGATAAAAGAGCAATCAATCTCTATCAATTAGGCTATAACAGACAAGGTTAAACAACTTGTCATGGTCTATGTAGTCTCTTTAGAATTCTAAAAACAGCAATCAAATCAGCTCTCATCCATTTCTTTTCTAAGGAGACCACACCCAATTTGCATATTTGCTCTTCATAATCTAATCCCTCCATCCCTCAATTATTCTGATTTCTCTCTTCTGTAAGATTTCAATAGCTACAATATACTTTTAATATAGTGACATCCAGAACTGTACACAGTATTTTAAGTATGGTCACACCAATGATTTACAAAGTGGCAGGATTACCTCCCTATTCTGGCTCAATAGTGACCCTGTAATACATGCCAACATCTCATTTGCTTTACTCATTGCAATCGAGCATCGTTGTGATAGCTTCAATTTATAGTCGATCAGGACCCTCAGATTTTTCTCATTTTCTATGCACGTTATTTTCTTTCCATTTAAGCAATTGTCCCTTCCTGGATTTTTTGTCCCCTTGTGAAGCACTTTGCATTTATCGATAGTGAAATTCATTTGTCACCGGTCTGCCCAATTCCCAAATATATTCAAATCCTCCTGTAGCTTATCCTGTTCAGCTTTGCAATCTACCACCTTAATTAGCTTTGTATCAATTTTGAATCTATTGAACAAAAGAGATCCCACTGGTAATATGCTATGAGATTACTAACAATCCCTGTATTACTAGCCTCTGGGTTCTACCAGTCTAATAATAAGCAAGTAACCAAGCAAGTAAAGCATAAACAAAGATCAAAAAACACTTGTACGCTCTGCTCTTCCTCTTATCATTTTACCAAAAAATGCACAAAAAGATTAAAGTGTACATACATATACCATGTCAATATGAGCACTGAGATCACATGCCCAATAACTGTCTTTTACTCATTTTTTTATTTACTAATCAAAAATGCAATTAGCCACCTTTGGCTAGTGGGTAACATTGAACACTATGCTAGATGGATGATCTAAGCTGGATGGCCTTTCTCATCTATATCTTTCTTGTGCTGACATTGCCTTATTCCAGACTATGTGCTCAAGTTCTAGAGCGGGCTTGAACCCTCAACCTTGTAACTCAGAGACAAGAATTTCATGTTAAACAAGGAGACACCTAAAAGAGCAATGTATGTATGTATGTGCTAGGGTGAGAAAGACTAGATTGTAAGACCACCTTGACAACACAGGAATTGCTAGACAAAGCAAGACCAAGGCCCATCCAGTTGGCATGCTACCATCCTAGTGGTCACATGGTATGTTGAATACTCGACTTTTCTGTAACTAGATCTGCAAATTTATAATTAAAAAATCATCTTCAGTGTCTGTCATTCGCTTTTTTCTTTCTGCATTCTCTCCCTTCAATTCCAAAAGAATTATTAACAAGGGAAAGCCAAGAGCTAGAGATTCTGATCAGTTTGCATGAGTGAACTTAACACACTTAACCAATGTTTAAAAAAGGGCTAAATTTCCATTTTCGAAAAAAAGCTTTGTAACTGGCCTCCTCAGACAAGCCAATCTAAGCTAATCGCAGCAATGTAGGTGGATACTTAAAGAAGGCAAATTTGTTCATGTTGTTTTTGACTTAATGACCAAGCATGCAATGGGATAATTATTTTGACATTACTGGTAATAAATTATTCAAATTAATCAAGATGGTTTTTAAAAATACACAGCAGCATTAGACCGGCTATGATGAAATATCAACATGCTATATCATAGATTCAGGGCATGTTCAGGGTTAGTGGCCATGATTTCCCAATTGGTGAGTTCATGTTCTTGGTCAGGTTTTATGATTGAGGCAATAAGTTGAGACTAGGAAAAGGTGGAGATGAGCAGAACGTCATCATAACTTATAGTTACAATCTCATTAAAACACTTATCAACAATAGTTAATACATCACAATTTGGATTCTTTACTTTTAGCCCACCTGTTCCACTGGAAAGGAGGTCTTGTTCCAGAAAGCTGCAGATGTTTTCACAGCAGGGCGTTGCTGGCATGAGCCTCCTGTGGCACTGGTCCTCACACACACCAAGAGAGCCGATCCTCTGCCTGTACCCTGTGTTGGGGGTCTCGCTTTCTTCCAGCTGGATCTCTGTCCTGTGGAGCAGCATGTGGCCAAGGAGAAGGCAGCTTGTGCTGCTGCTACTGTCAGTGTTGGTGTAGCTGCTCCTCTTGCGCTTCATCTGAGGTGCAAGGTAGAGTTGCATAAGCTGCTCCCATGCTGTGGTAAAGTTTGACAGCAGGGAGGTGCAACAGAAAGTGAGCAGGACAGGTGAAGTAACTTCCAAGAAGTCGGCAATCACCTGTCAGGCACTGAAAGCACTCTCTGAGAAGAAGTGCTGTAAGCAGCAGCCTACCACCTTGACATCTTCAGTTACACTGATTAAAGGCTTCCCAGCCTGCCAGTCTCACTGAAGAAGCACTCCCTTCTGTGCCCTCAGTAACCCTTGCAAGTTCCACAAAGCTCAGGAAATAGGTTCACTGCTGGTTAAATCCAGAATCTTTGGTGAAAACAAAACTTAATTACCTATTAGAATAGTTAAATGCTTTAGCCAGCAGCTGCACAGGGGTTCCCCATTCTCCTTCAAACCCACATGGTGGAAACCAGGAAGAGGGGCGGGATGATGACGGGATCCTGACCAGGAGCTGCATTGTATTATGGCGACAGGGGTCCCGGTGGCAGGCAGAAAGGCAGGGAGAGACCCCGCCTCAGCCCTCCGTCAGACCCCAAAGCATTTTACGGCAGGCAGGCAATTAACTGCGCACCGTTGGGGATGCCATCCCTTTAAGGAAGGAGCTCCCGCCTCCAGAGTTGCCGGCCAATCAGAGGACTGGTAGCTCTGCTGTACCTGCAGCACCAATGAGGTGGTGTCCGGAGACTGCAGGAAAATTGAGTGGGGTCGCTAGGGGCATTTAGGTGGGCACTGGCGACGGATTAGGGTGGGAGATTGGTGAGGGTGGAGAGGGATGTTTTCCCAGGAGGAGTTGGCAATCACTGCCAGGAGGGGCCTCCAGATGCCCTAGATTGCTCCCAAAGGAGGGAACCCCTCGCAGGGCCACCAGGCTTTACCTGGCGGTGTCTCCCCAGGGCAGCAGGCCCCTCCGTCTTCCACAAAATTGAGGTGGTGATGGCAAGAGGCCTTTAACTGGTCATTAATTGGCCACTAAACAACCTCAATTGGCCTGGGGTGGGAAGACCATCCTCGGCCTTCCCCATTCCAGAAGAAACGGCAGGGTGCCCGGGCAACATTGGGAACGGTGACCCCTGCCATTTTGGTTGCCCCTCGCTTCCATGCCTGCTTCCAAGGGCAGAACAAAATTCTGCCCCAGATGTCACTTTTAGGTTTTTAACTCCCCCCATGCACCAAAGCCCACCTCCCTTTGCCTGTAAAAATTCTTCCTCAGGAGTCCACTCAAATTCCCTTGTTCAGTTCTGATTTCCTGCAATTATATTTTGAGTCAATTGGTAAAGTGTGCGATGAGTTCCTTATGTTGTTTGATCGTTGAAGATCTCAAACAGGTTTATTACAGCTAAACAATTATATACAATACAGAGCAAACTATTTACAGAACTTTCTTCTAGGTGTTACAGTTGCAGAGTGACCCTGGCTTGGAGTCACATGACTATGTCTTGGTACTTAGCTCATTAGCATACTAAGATCTTAAAAGGATATCACTCTTAAAGGATATCATACAACAAAATGTAGCGGAAATGGGTGATTAACAGAAAAAACGTGATACTTACGCAAAGTAAGTGTTACACGACAGATGTGTGCACGGATGTAAGGCTTGAAACACAATAACAAATCTCCCTTGACATTGCTGATTTTTAGTTGTAGGTTAAACTAATTATAATAGAGATTCCGCACTAACCAACAATTTGTCTGGCCCACTGATTTACAGTGACCAAATAAATGAAATAGAGTTTTATTGTACAGCATTCTGGAACTAGCAGTGTTTTGAGGATCAAATTCAGGAAATCTGACCATTTTTCCATGAAAATCATAAATTAATTACTTCAATTATTATATATTCTTTAATCTGTGTGTTTAGTATTTATTTCTGATCCTTTTTAAAAAAAACAATATATGCAGGAAGATGGTGAAGAGACATCTGCAGTTCTATGTCGGTAGCAGTTGCATAGTAATAATGGGAAGTGGAGGGGGGGTTCATGGGTTTGGCAATAGTGGGAGGGGTCTTGAGATTAGTAGTACTGGAAGGTGGGGCTATGCTTGGTAGAACTGAAGGGTAGTGCAGGACCCTGGAATTACTGTTGTGGGCATGGATGGGCATTCAAGGCAAGAGCTGCAAAGAAGGTAGGACTGAGTAAGGGGCTAGGGGAGGGGTTATGGACACAAAAACAGTAGAAGGAAGATGAATGGTCTGTAGAAATGGGTGTTTCGGCCAGTGCAGCTAGAGATTATAGAGAGAGCAGGAAGGCATGATTATTCAGAGTGGGAAATGGTGGGAGGGAATAGAAGAGGGCAAGTGACAGGATGACCCAAGTGTGCAAGCTGGGAGGGAGAAAGGAAAATATGTATATGATATGGGTGGGAGATGACAGTAGAGTGAGAGAGGTTTAAGGCAATGAAGGCTTCCAATTCTCAATGATACTCCTTCCCTCAAGTTTGGGGAAATCTTGTTACTTCATAAGCTTCCATAAGTAACAGAGGGTCACCTAAAACAGATGGGGGTGCCTTTAGGGATTAACGCTCCACCACTACAAAAATCTGTTCCTGGCCAAAACAGAAAATTATTTCTTGAAGTGCTGGGTGGGAATCCTTATATAGCCAACCCACAAGTTTGGGGAAAGGCCTTATTATTTAAACTGGAAATGCTTTTAATAGCAGGTGGCTTATCCACAGTTGTGGGGGAAGCCATCGAAGGAGTTTAACTCCTGCACTTCAAATACAAGTTTTGGGGTTGGGCCACTGAGGGAATATGGCTTATGAAGTGTGCCATTTGGCTTTGTGGTGTTGGATGTGCAGAAGCCAGGAAAGATGAAAATAAAACTGGGAAGCAGGGCTTTGAAAAAAAAAGAGCAGGGCTTGTAAAGAAGAACCATGTCCAAAAAGGGGCCCTTTGGGAAAAAAAGGGCTGGACTGAGAAATAAAGAAAAAACAAGCATAGCAGGCAACAGGACAAGGAATCAAAACAAAAAGGGCTGGGAATTGGGAGATAAAAGCAGGATACATAAAACAAACACAATGGACATTTGATGAAAGGATGGGGGAGAAATTTTTTTTAAAATAGCAGGTAACTGGCCTTCTTAAAGATATAGGAGGTGTGGGAATTACAAGCAGGGAGCAAGTGAAGTTATGAAAACTTGGAGAAAGCTGCAGGTGAAGCTCGAGGTTCTGACCCTAGATGGAGCTCAGAGCTTCGACTTGGAGGACAATATCACACGATCCCCTTTAACTCATGAGAAGCAAGTAAAAGATTGGTGCCAATGTCTCAATTTAGAGGACTGAATCAGCATCATTGAAATCAAACTGAAAATTAATGTGGACAGCAATAGCATAACATACATGGGTGGCAAAATTGAGACACAGCCACTAAGTGTGAAAAACAGAAAGTGCATGCTAAATGCAAAACTTTAGATTGTAATACAGATATGCTATTAACAGCACAACTATTTTACAGAATTCCCACCACAAAAAAACTTGTCCATTGTCCCACAAAGTGGCAGGATGAGGATTCATCCCTACAATTCCCACCTTGAGTTCATAGTTATTAGAATAGACTAGCATGAGAGGGTAAGGTGATTAATGGAAGTCAGTTAAGAGAAAAATCATAGAATGGGTCAACTATGCTGCTCTGGTGCACCTCCTAGTGGCTACTTATAAAACAGCAAAGAGAGGTAGGGGTAGGTCATTTACACACCCTTTCAACTAGGAATGGACTGTGGGACCTGAAGAGGAAAGAAAACCTAAAAAAACAAAAACAATTTTATCTTTAAATTTACCGTGGCTCTTTCCAAAACTGAGCATTTCCTTATTATCTGCTTGTTCTCTGCTGAAAATAGTTCTTCTAAAAGTGCATGAAGAACAAAGAAAGCTAAACTAGAAAGTTTACCATGACTCAAAATTTATGTAATAAGCACAACATATGTTACAAGTAGAAGACATTAAATTCAGTTCCTTAAAGAACTTTTCCTGGTACTTTGTTGCTGTTAGGGAGCATGAGAGAGAAATGCTAAAGCAAGCTGGAGAAACACTCCTCAAATTTAAAGCATAATTTTAGACAGAGCTGCATTTCATAAATAAGGGGAAGTTACAGGTAACTACAATTAATGACCTGAAATAACATGTGCCTTGAAATTGCTACAATTGGCTGAAATATGAACATTTTTGGTACAAGTAAAATTTGCTATCTTTGAACTGTGGCATGCATCTTCATTGTGTCTGAAGAAATGTAAGAACATTCATTGTCTGTAATTACAGGAGTGTTGCCTAACTCACTGACACACATTTTTAAGAATTACCTCCCAGAACCTAATCATCCAAATATCAGCACTTTGTTTGTTAATAGTGGTAATAGAAATTATTTTTAAAATAGAAATCACAACACAGAAGAGGCCATTCATTTGGCCCATTGACAGAAATGATAATTCAACACTTTTCCTGAAAGGGAAATGAGCTGATTACAGTATTTAATTTTTCTGCAGGGGAAGGTGGGTGGGGAGAGGAAGAGCACAGAGACACTGAACATAATTACAAAAGATCAGCTCATCCATGTAATAGGCAAATATAGTAAGACTAATAAGCTAAATGGAGCCTAATCCAGACAACCATTGGGGAATTAAATTAATCTATAGAAAGAAAAGGCAGTATTTACAGTAAGCTGAGAGGAAATAAGCTTATCTTCATCAAATGTATTGGTCATTCCATTTCTGGATCTTATTTGAAATGGACATGCTGTTTATTCAGGAGAGGAGATTGAATTAGCATCTGCTGCAAGAATTAAAATGCCAGCAGCAGAACAAGGGGCTAGATTTTCCCTGCAGGAGTGGTTGTACATGCCGAATCTGCCCTGGGGGGAAACAGCCACTCATTGGGATTTTCACAAGGGCACCCCCTTAATTTGGGATGGACATGGTTCTCCATCCAATTAAGGGCAGTGGCGGGTTATCAAAACTGGAGGGCCAATCAGAGGCCTTCCAGCTTGAGAGGATCAGCAGGCTGCAACGGTAGGTAATGACCATTTCCAACAAGAGAGATTCTATCCATCTCCCCTTGACATTCAATGGCATTACCATCGCTGAATCCCCCACTATCAACATCCTAGGGGCTACCATTGACCAGAAACTGAACTGCAGTAGCCATATAAATATCATGGCTACAAGAGCAGGTCCGAGGCTAGGAATCCTGCGGCGAGTAACTCACCTCCTGACTCCCCAAAGCTTGTCCACCATCTGCGAGGCACAAGTCAAGAGTATGATGGAATACTCTCCACTTGCCTGGATGGGTGCAGCTCCAACAACACTCAAGAAGCTCGACACCATTCAGGACAAAGCAGCCTGCTTGATTGACACCCCATTTACAAACATTCACACCCTCCACCACCGACAATGGCAGCAGTGTGTACCATCTACAAGATGCACTGCAGCAATGCACCAAGGTTCCTTAGACGGCACCTTCCAAACCCACGACCTCTACCAACTGGAAGGACAAGGGCAGCAAATGCATGGGAACACCACCACCTGCAAGATCCCCTCCAAATCACACACCATCCTGACTTGGATCTATATCGCCGTTCCTTCACTGTCGCTGGGTCAAAATCCTGGAACTCCCTTCCTAACAGCACTGTGGGTGTACGTACCCAACATGGACTGCAGTGGTTCAAGAAGGCAGCTCACCACCACCTTCTCAAGGGCAATTAGGGATGGGCAATAAATGCTGGCCTAGCCAGTGATGCCCACATCCCATGAATGAATAAAAAAAAGGTAAGAGAGACGCGCTTCAACATGGAGGCACCGTCTCTCCAACTTTTTTAAATCTTTAATTAAAAAAAGAGAGATTCAGCAGCCAAGCCATCACTGTGTGTTCCTAAAACAGCACCTGGATTCACACGCCCAGCACAACTGTCTCTGAATCTGAACATTGGTTCATCTATGTGGCAAGCTGACAACACCCTGTCTACAAGTCAACTTCATCCCATCACAGGACCACTAACTTTAACTTTTGACTCTTTCACATTGAGCTGGATTTTAAATACCTGACGCATTGGGAGCGGCAGGGTTGGGGGAATGGGTGTTCAGTAGCACATGGGTAACCCAGAAGTAAGTGAAGCACGTTTGTCTGTGGCTTTTTAATCCAGCCACTGAGTTAACATATTATTCACAGGTTTCCTGACCACCAACAGCTGTACGAGTCAATTTCAACTCCAGTATTCAAAGGAATGTTGCAAACATTAAATTTGATGGATTCTGGAGTTGGGAGCAGAACACGAGGATGTGACAGAATCAAAGCTCAGGGCTACACCTCGCTTTAAGTAACATCTCCCTGGATGTGACGTCAGGTAAAGTCTGGCTACCCGACCCGAACCCGACTACATGTGTCGGGTTTGGGTCAGGTCAGGTCTGTATTCTGCATCCAGCATTCGAGCTAGGGTCGGGTCGGGTCGGGTCGGGTTCTGTTTCGTATTGTTTTCGCTTTAATCTACAATTTTTTTCTGTTTCATTAATATGGTTGTAATTTTCGGGTTGGGTCGGGCATTTAAAAAAATTAAAGGACTCAGGCCCGGGTCGGGTTCAGGTTGGCTGTTGTCGGGTCAGGCCGTGTCAGGTTTTAATTTTATACCCGAGCCAAGCTTCAATGTCGGGAGGGCTGTAAGGGCCCGCAGGAAGATACTATTCCCAAACCCCTCATTCTGCCTTCTCAAGATTACTCCAGCATGTCACTCCTCACACCAACTTACCTTGCAGATGCACCCATCCTTCTCTATCAATGCACGTCTTTTCACATCCTCATTTGTCCATCCAGCACTGACACTCACCCTCATCTTTATGCGATGTCATGCCTCTCTCTCACAAGTATCCTCAACAAATGTTCTCCATCTATCCATTCACCATATGCCATTACTCTCACAGGTATGCCTGTACCTGTACACTCGGTGCACCTGGAGTGCGACCTAGTTTCGGGACCGGTGACCGTAGGGCCTGTGCCTAGTCTGCCTGTGGACAGGGTTGAACTGCTCCTAGGTAATGATCTGGTGGGGGTGAAGGTGGTAGCACCACCACCACCCCCCCCACCCCGATAGTGGAACAAAGACCGCAGGAGGTTAGAGAGACGGCAGTGGCAGGAGACAGTTCACTGCAGTTCCGCTGAATGTGTAGTGGGGTAGGCCATCATCAGACCAGCTCCCCCACAGCACACTGCATTGGCACTGCAGGCAGATGACCATGAGGTCTGCCTGTCTGAGAAATTTGGAAAGTTAGGAGACCCAGGGAATTAATTAAACGGATTTTAACTAGCTGAGGCTCAGCGAGCTGATCCAGTCTTGCGAGAGTTAGCACAGGCTGCCCCGTCTGAAAGTGAAGCAGAGGGAGTCCCTGATTGCTACAAGGAGTGGGCAGTAGTTCATCAGTTAGTGGTGCCGCAGAGGTACCGGAGAGAAATATTAAGAAGGGCCCACGAGACTACAGTGGCTGTACATGCCGGTATACGAAAGACCAAATCCCGCATAAGACAGCAGTTTGACTGGCCAAAACTCCACAAAGATGTGGTGGAGTACTGCAAGAGTTGCCACATGTGCCAGGCTGAGGGGAAACTCCAACCTACAGTGAAACTTGCACCCCTAAGTCCTGTACCGGTCCAGCAGAGGGCTGGTGAGCTGGAAGGGATCCCCATCGAGAACAAAAGGGAACAGGCAGGCACATGGCTGGCAACAGTTTAGAAAGAGAAGAAGGGAAAAAAGTGAACAACAGGGCAGGTTAAAGGAAGTCCGGGAGGAATCCTGGATGAAAACCCACAAAGTCTAGTCAGTCAACCCCTAAAAATGTGAAAGGTTAGTCCCTACATCCTCCTATGTAAATGCAGACATTGAAGTACCCCACCAGAGTTGCTAACAGCATTTACAGGAACCTGCAGAGACAAAGAGAGACCTCTATGGGGCACGGAAACCATGAGGGTGATACCTCACCTAGTCGAAGTGCCACAGGTGACTGCAGCCAAGACTGCACAAATACCTACAGGCAGGGGTGTCCCAGGGAACAAAAGGGAGATTAACAAAGAATCCTCCCCCACAGTCAGAGAAAAAGGGAATCATCTATCCCCTGAAGGCAAAAGCCTTTGCATGACTCAGCAAAGCATTAAAAGAGAGCTCAGGATAAACCTGCCCAGGACTAAATCTCCTGGAAAAAAAAATGACTTCAACAGGAACCAAGACCCAAGGCAGTCATGGCAATGGGCAAACTGAAGGAAAGCTTCCTCAAAGAACCACATGGTTTCTGGGATGCCAAAAAGGGGAAATTAAAGCAGCACTGGCACCCAGAAAAGACAATTTTAATAAGCTTTAAGATTCATGAATGAATGGAAATGCATGGTTTTCTGTACCTTATATATATATTTCTCAAACCTTTTAATGAAATGCGCCTTCTCTCAAATTGCATTTCATTCCCCTGGGTGTGGAGGTGTCATGCAGGCTCCCACCTGCCAAGAATGAGGAATATTAATTTCGCCACATGAACATTAATTTTAAACTGTTACAGGAGTGAAGAAAGAACTTGTTAAAAAAACCCAGAATGGATCCTTGGCTGCAGAGACATTTTTGCATATTACAGACAGTGCTTAAAAAGGGACAAAGGACCATGCCCTGACACATTCAACCAACGATGGACTTTTGATTACTAGACATTGAAGGTGGGGGAGCTAGCATTCCAGGTTGACTGCTAAGATAGCAGAATCCACAAACACAGAAGTGGTTATACTAGTTAGTCACTAACTAGCTGTTGCAGAATTTGAACTTGCCACAGAGTTTTGAACTGGTAGAGAAAGCTCCTGACTCCTGGATTGAGAACATCTCTCTCCTGTCTGCTCTCATCTCGTTCTCACCAGCTTTGGAATCCATTGAAAACACATGAACCCCAAGAGAGAAAAGTCTCCTGCAGTGAATAAGGTTTAAGAAGAATACCGGGCCCCAACTAAAAGCAAGAATTACCTACCAGCAAGAACTACCTACAAAAGGACTCTACAGTGAGCTCGAAGCACAGTAACAAGAAACTCTTCAGATATTGCCTCAAACCTCTCCACTTTATTTTTCTTCTATTCTTTTCTGTCTCTATTTGCACGTGTGTATCACAGATGCATGCTAGCGTGGGGGTGTGGTGTGTATCTGTAAGCATTAACCGAATTAGAGTTTAAGTTCTAATAAATTTCACTTTTCTTCTATAAACTAAGAAAGCCTATTTGTGCTCATTTCTTTGCCTTATAATTGGAAAGCGGTGAACAAGGATTCACCAAGGGGGAGCTCAAAACATAATGTGTTTAAAAATAAAACCCTGTTACAATAAGACCAGGTGAAGGCTGAAAGGAACCCCTAGACACCTTTCTCACCTGGTCATAACACAGGGAATAGTGCATTAGATAGGGTTTTCCAATTAGAGATTGATCTCTTACTGCTCAATACCAATTTATACTTAGACAATAGCCCCAATGCCACAGGAAACCACACAGCCACTCATATCATCAATGAATTAACTTATTGCCAACTCACACCTGCCCACAGTTAATGTTCCATATAAATGAGTTTAAACAATTCTACTATTGAGCAGCTAAAATGAAGCAAGTTAAATTAAACTCAAAATAGGTAAAATAAGTAATGCAAAATTTCAGTACTAATGTCTCAATCACCCAATGAGACTATTCTCCATCCATACTATCAAGATATTGCATTGCTGAAAACTACCCTACAATATCTGTGATTGTGTGTATTTCTCCAGAAAAGAATATTTTTCTGATTATATACTTATGTTCCTTTTTTCGATAAAATAAAATGCTAATGGAAAAGTATTTAAATAGAATCCAATGAGACAATACTATAAAACAACCATACAAAAGCATAAATGTGTGCAGTAACATTGGCATCAAGGTCAGTAAAAGTTACAATCAATATTTAAATATTTTCTGCATTAACAAAGAGGAAGATATTTTTATTTGCGGGACAGATCACAGAATCATTACAGTGCAGAAGGAGGCCATTTGGCCCATCGTGTCCACAATGGCTCTCTGTAAGAGCAATTCCCTCAGTTACATTCCCCTGCCTTCTCCCCATTACCCTGCATATTCTTCCTTTTCATATAACAGTCTAATTCCCTTTTGAATGCTTCAATTGCACCTACCTCCACACACTCTCAGGCAGCGCATTCCAGACCTTAACCACCCGCTGCGTGAAAATGTTTTTCCTCATGTCAACTTTTGCATCTCTTGCCAAATACTTTAAATCTGTGTCCTCTCGTTCTCGATCCTTTCACGAGTGGGAACAGTTTCTCTCTATCTACTCTGTCCAGACCCCTCATGATTTTGAATATCTCGATCAAATCACCTCTCAGCCTTCTCTTCTCGAAGGAAAACAGTCCTAACTTTTTATTTATTTTTTTATTTATTTAATTTTATTTTATTTTTATTTTTTTTAATTTTTATTTTATTTATTTAACTTCTCCAATCTATCTTCATAACTAAAATTCCTCATCCCTGGAACCATTCTCCTGAATCTTTTCTGTACTCCCTCCAATGCCTTCACGTCTTTCCTAAAGTGCAGTGCCCAGAATTGGACACAATACTCCAGCTGAGGCCGAACTAGTGTCTTATACAAGTTCAACATAACCTTCTTGCTCTTGTACCCTATGCCCCGATTAATAAAGCCCAGGTTACTGTATGCTTTGTTAACCGCTCTCTCAACCTGTCCTGCCACCTTAAATGACGTATGCACATATACACCCAGGTCCCTCTGCTCCTGCACCCCTTTAGAATTGTACCCTTTATTTTATATTGTCTCTCCATGTTCTTCCTACCAAAATGAATCACTTCACATTTCTCTACACTGAACTTCATCTGCCACCTGTCTGCCCATTTCACCAACCTGTCTATGTCCTTTTGAAGTTCTACACAATCCTCATCACAGTTCACAATGCTTCCAAGTTTCGTATCATCTGCAAACTTTGAAATTGTGCCCTGTATACCAAGGTCTGGGTCATTAACATATATCAGGAAAAGCAAGAGTCTTAACACTGATCCCTGGGGAACTCCATTAGAAACCATCCTCCAGCCCGAAAAACATCCAATAACCACTGCTCTTTGTTTCCTGTCACTCAGCCAATTTCATATACATGTTGCTACCATCCTTTTTACTCCATGAGCTACAAGTTTGCTCACACACCTGTTGTGTGGCACTGTATGAAACGCCTTTTGAAAGTCCATGTACACCACATCAACAGCATGGCCCTCATCAACCCTCTCTGTTACCTCCTCAAAAAACTCCAACAGGTTAGTTAAACATGATTTTCCCTTAAGAAATCCATGCTGGCTTTTCATAATTAACTTGCATTTGTCCATGTGACTATTGATTTTATCCCAAACTATTTTTTCAAAAGATTTTCCCTCCACCGAAGTTAAACTGACTGGCCTGTACTTGCAGGGCTTATCTTTACACCCTGTTTTGAACAAGAGTGTAATGTGTGCAATTCTCCAGTCCTCTGGCACCACCCGATTCTAAGGAAGACTGAAAAATTATGGCCAGTGCCTCTGCGATTTCCACCCTGACTATTGTCAGTATCCTTGGATGCATCTCATCTGGTCAGCTTAAACCTTATGATACAATGATCACTATCCCCTAAATGCTTTCCTATTGATACTTGATCCACTCAGCCCACCTCATTCCCAAGAACCAGATATAGCAGTGCCTCCTTTCTCATTGGACTAGCAACATATTGTCAGAGAAAAGTTTCCTGAACACACTCTAGGAACTCTTGCCCCTCACACTACTATTATCCCAGACTATGTTTGGATAATTAAAGTCCCCCTTATAACTACCCTATAATTTTTGCACCTCTCTGTAATTTTCTTGCTAATTTGTTCGTCCATGTCCTTCCCACTAGCTGGTGGCCTATAGACAACACCGAGCATTGTAACTGCATCTTTTTTGTTCCTTAGCTCTGGCTAAATTGATTCTGTCCTCGACCCCTCTGGGACATCCCTTTTCTCCAGCACTACAATGTTCTCCTTAATCAATAACGCCACCCTTCCCCCTTTTTCCATGATTTTTTTCAGTGATATGCGACATACAGCAGTTATTTGACCACTTGGAGCCAAGCACCATGTCCTAAGCAAATAAGGTGAAGGATAGAAACATGTGACAAATGCCAGTTGGATAATTGTTGTAGAATACAGGCGACTTGGTTCTGAAGCTTTAATTATATTAACAGTGCCAGTTATATTGTCAGTTTTACATTAATGCAAAGTGATTAGGATGTCCATCAGCACAAAAGTGGCAACATAATTGGTAAATACTGAACACACCAAAGCCATAGGCCCGGAATACAATAGTATTTCCATGCTCACAGCAAAAAATCGTCATAAAAGCAACAAAGTTTTTTTTTAATTTTCACGGGTAAGAAAAAAGTAGCACAGCATTTTGAGTCCCTGAAATACCAGTGATAATTAATTTCGATTAAGATCAGCGTTTGCCGGGTTTGAAAACTCAGACTCAGCTTCGTGTGAGTTCAGACAGTCCTCCCTCACGAGCTTTAACTGGCTTTGTTCAGCAACAAGTCGATCTCATTTCTTGCATAATGGAAGTAGTTTGCTTTCCCTGCACAAGTTTAAATGCAGTCATCTTATTTTCCTGAGTGCCAGAACGTGGACTTTATTTAACGAAACATCGCACAGCGTTTTAAAAGTACAATGTCCACGTACCTGTCGGAATATGGTTTACTGCAATCTGACTGCTATTACTGCAGGCAGGTTTGGAACGTTGACCGGAATTGGAACGCGCTCGGTTTCTGTAACTTAGCGACGGCCTGCGAGCTGTCACACAGCAATTGACAAATACACTGGCAGCGAGCTCTCATTGGCCTGTACTATCACGTGCTTCCACCAGCTGCTCAGCAACCAAGCAAGTTGCAGCAGCCCCCGCCATTCAAGAGGTGGAGGTGAGCAAGTACACAGTTTCAAACTAATAGCCACTACGAGACTTTGCTGTGTTAATTTGGCACTTAGAACATTAACTTCAACAGTTTTGCAAGAGAGTTTCTTTAGCAAAAAGAGGGAACATCAACTTCAAGCCAATGAAAACAGGGATCGACATCGTCGGCTGCACCTCTATTCGAGGATGACATCTACTCAAGGTCACTCATTTCTGCTGTGGGTCTTCAGGTGACTAAACAAGCCGATTCTCGGACCCACAGATGTTTGGACATATGGGGCAGGATGTCCTCCGAGGTAGTGGGATCCAGAGTGCAGGATTTGCTTCCTTTTCTTCCCTTCTCTGCCCCACTCTGCCTCATCATTAAGGTGGGGAACACCACCACCTGCAAGTCCCCTACAAGCCACACACCATCCTGACTTGGAACTATATCACCGTTCCTTCACTGTCGCTGGGTCAAAATCCTGGAATTCCCTTCCCAACAGCACTGTAGGTATACCTACACCACATGGACTGCAGTGGTTCAAGAAGGCAGCTCACCACCACCTTCTCAAGGACAATTAGGGATGGGCAAGAAATGCTGGCATAGCCAGCGACGCCCACATCCCATGAATGAATTAAAAAAAATGTTTAAATGTTGCTTTGATTGTGCCTTCCACAAAGTCAGGTATGACTGATTCAGCACCTTTACCCATTATGGCTTGGCGATGGGTTATACAATGCTGGACAAACAAATCTCCATAATGATCTTTCACTTGCCTAGAAACACTTTCACGTTGGGCTAGTATTACAGATGCCCTGTCCGATGTAAATCCCACAATTTTTTTCTACAGAGTACTTGTTTTGGTCCTTTTCCAAACAACCAACAATGGCCACTGTCACATTTTCTCCATTGCAGTGCACAGGTATTTCAATTCAGCTCAAAACCTCGGAGTGAATTTCCCCTTTTTCAACATTCACAAAAAGATGGTAAATAATAAGCTGGTTCTTGTCATCGCAGTCAGTGCTCTCACCGCACAAATGGAGCATCTACTGCTGCTTGAACTGCTTCACTGTAAAGATAGTCACTTAAATCCTCTGTGTTTCTTGGCACAGTTCTTGCACTATACTGCAGTCTTTGAAAAGGATCAGAGTTTGGGTCAATTTTTTTTTAGCGAGTTCATTAAAGACGACACCTGTTGAAAACGGCAGTTCGGCTTTTGATAAACTGTAGGCAAAGCAAAGATCATTCCGTGCATTTTTAAGACCCTGGTTAACATAAACTTACCTGGCCTTCTCTTTTGGCTTTGGCCTCCTTGATCAATCTACCCTTCTCTATGCTTGACATATTTGAAGTCTTTGACATTTTTTGCACCATTTCTCAGCATGGCCGCAAGCTACAGTTGACTTGATCTGTTTCATTATTTGGCCACATCTTGCACACTCCATAAAAAAAAAATCAGTGGTTCTTTCAAAAATGAAATATTCTCTTTTTCAAGTTTGTTGCGAACCCAATGCCATGTTTTTTCACGAAAAAAAAAGGTGGGAAAAACGTGAACGTAGAATTAGAATTCACAGCTGCCTCCCGAGTCTCTCCCTGCTCATTGAGGACACTTAATGCACGTTAAACTTTATAAATGTATTCTAGTCCAAAAATTGAACGAGGTATGACTGTGTAGATCGATGTCCTTCGCAGAGTCTAACACAAGAACCTGCACAATATTGCTGCGTTCTTGATGAAACAGCTCATTTACCAACTTTCCATCCTCCCTATTTCTATTCTGTTAAACCGGTATTTTTGGGGAATTTCTCAATTTGTTTCCGACAAAGGGGTTTTTTTTTTAATTAAAGGAATTTTTTACCTTATGCACTTAGCTCTGCATCACTTGCTCTCCCTCTTTCCAGTAGGTTCTCTCTCACACACACCTCTACTCAGGTCTCTTTCATGCCCTCTGCATATTTTATTCTGCGACACTTGAACCGAGCCTCCTCATCAGCAGCGGGAGCCATGAGTCACGTTGCCGCTTCAAGATCTCCAACCGCCCGACTTGAGCTGAGCGTCCTCATCATTTCCCGTTGATTTGTCACATTGCCACTAGCCTACTGCCTTGCTGATGCTTTCCAATTATTCGCTCCTGGTAATATTAAATGTCTTGTACCTTCAATCCTGTAAAGTTGTTTTTTTTTTCAAATAATCTAGCTGCTAAATTATTTTAAAACACAACTTTAAAGCCTTGGAACAAAAATTTAAAATTACCACGGCCCTCAAAATTTTTACCAAGGACACTGGTGTCCGTGTGCAGACACGTTGACAACCCCTGAATGAAAATGGATGGTAGGCAAGCAGAAACACTTAGGTCTATCCATTCACAACAAGAAGGGAATAGAATTTGTGGATGAGTGTGTGTATGTTAAGAGTGTGAACACGATGACAATTGTTATTTCCTTAAATTAGAAATGTTGTAACTAATAACTTTAAATGGAGGTTATGATAATGAGATTGACTTGTTGCTAAACAAAGTCAGTCAAAGCTCATGAGGGAGGACTGTCTGAAACTCACACGAAAATGAATCTAGGCTCTCAAAACCCAGCAAACGCTGATCTTAATCGAAATTAATAATCGGTGGTATTTCAGGGACTCAAAATGTTATGCTACTTTTTGCTTACCCATGAAAAATGTGTTTTTAAATTTGAACTTTCTGTTGCTTTTATGACTTTTTTGTTATGCGCATTGACGTACTCCGGGCCTGTGGCTTTGGTGTGTTCAGAATTTGCCTAAATTATGTTCCAGTTTTCGAGCTCATGGACATCCTAATCACTTTGCATTAATGTAAAACTGGCACTGTTAATATAATTAATGCTTCAGAACTAAGTCGCCTGTATTCTACAGCCATTATCCGACTGGCATTTGTCACATACTTCTATCCTTCACCTTATTGTGCTTGGCTCCAAGTGGTCAAATAACTGCTATATGTCCGGTATCACTGAAAAACAAAACATGATATCTGTCCAGCAAATAAACATGTCATCCTCTTTGTTCATGCAGAAAACATATAAATATTGGATTGCTAGTTCATACATATATGCTTTCTAAGGACCTGTTTTCTTAACTTTAAAATGTGCACTTTTCTGATCTTTAAAGAAAATCCTCATGTTAGCTTTTTCAGATTGTAATTAGCCAAGATGGGAAGAGATTTCATCTGCCCCTACTTTTTCAAAACGCAAGTTTTCTTCTTTTATGTTAAGTTTGAGCATAGCAATTTTTTTCAACAGCTATTACAGCTATTAATAATGTAAAGGGCAGAGAGGGGGAATAGTTTCTAAAGTGTGCTCAGTAGAATTTTCTACATTAGTATGTTTCCAGTCCAATGAGGAAGGCAGCATTGCTGGATTTGGTTCGAGGGAATGATGTAAAACAAGTGGATTAAGTGTCAGTAGGAGAACATTTAGGGGACAGTGATCATTGTATCATAATGTTTAGGGGAGCTATGGAAAAAGACAGAGCAATCCAGAGTAAAAATACTTAATTCGAGGAGGACCAATTTCAGTGGGGTGAGAATGGATCGAGCCTGGGTGAATTGGAATCAAAGATTGGCAGACAAAATTGTATTTGAACAATGGGCAGCCTGTTTGGATACAGTTAAGGTACATTCCCACAACAGGGAAAGGTAGGACAAACAAAGCCAGAGCTCCTTGGATGATACAAGAGATATAGAGTAAGATGAAGCAGAAAAAGGGTGCATATGACAGATGTTAGGTTGATAATACAAGTGAGAACCAGGCTGAATATAGAAACGTCAGAGGGCGAAGTGAAAAAAGAAATGAGAAGCAAAGACAGAGTATAAGGAGAGACTAGCAGCCAACATAAAAGGGAATCCAAAAGTCTTCTATAGGCATGTAAATAGTTAAAGGGTAGTAAAAGGAGGAGTAGGGACAATTAGGGACCTAAAAGGGGATTTATGCATGGAGGCAGAGGGCATGGCTGAGGTACTAAATGAGTACTTTGCATCTGTCCTTACCAAGGAAGAAGATGCTGCCAAAGTCATAGTGAAAGAAAGAGGTAGTTGAGACATTAGATGGGCTAAAAATTGATAAAGGGGAGGTATTAGAAATGCTGGCTGTAGTTTAAGTTGATAAGTCATTAGGATGGGATCAGATGCTTCTGAGGATGCTGAGGGAAGTAAGGGTAGAAATTGTAAAGGCACTGCCCAATCTTCCTTGGATACAGGGGTGGGGCCAGAGGACTGGAGAATTGTTTTAAAAAGTGGTGGAAGGATAAGCTTAGCAACTACAGGCCAGTCAGTTTAACCTCGATAGTGGAAAAGCTTTTAGAAACAATAGTGTGGGACATTGTGTTTAATTTGATTGAGTTTTTCAATGAAGGAACAGAGAGGGTATTGTGGTTGATGTGGTGTACATGCACTTCCAAAAGGCGATTGATAAAGTGCCACATAACAGTCTTGTCAGCAAAGTTGAAGCCCATGGAATAAAAGAGTCATGGATATGAAGTTGGCTGAGTGACAGGAAACAGAGAGTAGCGGTGAACAGTTGCTTTTTGAACTGGAGGAATGTATATAGTGGGGTTCCCAAGGGCTCGGTATTAGGACCACTGCTTTTCTTGATCTATATTAATGACCTAGAATTCGGTGTGCAGGGCACAGTTTCAAAATTTGTGGATGACACAAAACTTGGAAATATTGTAAACTGTGAGGAGGACAGTGACAGACTTCAAGAAGGCATAGACAAGCTGGTGGAATGGGCAGACACGTGACAGATGAAATTTAATGCAGAGAAGTGTGAAGTGATACATGAGGAAAGGCAATTTAAAATAAAGGATACAATTCTAAAGGGGGTCCAGAAGCAGAGGGACCTGGGGATATGTGTGCACAAATAGCTGAAGGTGGCAGGGCAGGTTGAGAAAGCAGTTAATAAGGCATATGGGATCCCGGGCTTTACAAATAGAGACATAAAGTTCAAAATCAAGTAAATTATGGTGCATCTCTATAAAACACTGGTTCGTCCTCAACTGGAGTATTGGGTCCAATTCTGGGCATAACATTTTAGGAAGGATATGAAGGCATTGGAGAGGGTGCAGAAAGGATTTACGAAAATGGTTCCTTCTGTGTCGTAAATGACTCTATGACTCTGACTCTAAGATGGGGCTGTTTTCCTTAGGGAAGAGAAGATTGAGAAGAGCTGTTCAAAATCACAAGGGGTCTGGACAAAGTAGATAGGGAGAACCTGTTCCTATTGGAGGAAGGGCCGAGAACCAGAGGACACTGATTGAAGGTAACCGGCAAAAGAGCCAGAGGTGAAGTGAGGAAAAACATCTTTATGCAGCGAGTGGTTAGGATCTGGAATGCGCTGCCTGCAAGTGTGGTGCAGATTCAATCATGGCTTTCAAATGGGAACTGGATAAGCACCTGAAGCGAGAAAATTTGCAGGGCTATAGGAAAAAGGAAGAGGAGTGGGACTAGGTGAGTTGCTCTTGCAGAGAGCTGGCACAGACGCAACCGGCCAAATGGCCTCTTTCCAAGCTGTAGCCATTCTATGATTCTATGATTTTTCTCTTCCCCTCCAAAAGAATTACTGCACTCGAGACTATTTTAAGAGCCAGAAAGAAGGAACTGATGGAATGAAAACCTTCCTGTTTAATACAGTTAGTATTCTGGACTGGTGACATCAGAAATTAAACCCCACTGGTTCTTTATCACAAAAGCATGTCCACAAAACTGGATAAGTATGACAACAGCCACACACCAGAACTATGGGAATTTGAAGATGTCAGCTTGTTGGTGTTTAACAAGAAAAATTTTATATATGTCTATATTTCTTATATATAGTGACAGTGAGTGAGAGAAATAAACTTACATATGAACTAGGAGCAGGTATAGGCCATTCGACCCCTCAAGCCTGCTCCGTCATTCTATAAGAACATGGCTGATCTGTTTGTGAAATCAACTCCATTTTCATGCTTACTCCCGATACCCTTTGACTCGCTTGTTCGTCAGGAATCTGCCTACCTTTACCTTAAAAACATTCAATGGCCCTGCCTCCACTGCTGTCCGGGCAAGAGAGTTCCACAGACTCACGACCCTCTGAGAGAAAAAAATTATTTTCTCTCTGTCTTAAATGGGAGACCCCTTATTTTTAATCTGTGCCCCCTAGTTTTAGTCTCCCCAACAAGAGGAAACATCCTTTCAACATCCACCCTATCAAGTCCCCTCAGGATCTAATATGTTTCAATAAGATCCCTCTCATCCTTCTAAACTCCAATGAATTCAGGCCCAACCTATCCAACCTTTCCTCATAAGACAACCCTCCCCCCTGCCCCCCCCCCCCCCCCATCACAGGAATCAGTTGAGTGAACCTTCTCTGCACTGCTTGCAATGCAATTATATCCTTTCTTAAGTAAGGAGATCAAAAGCTGTACCCAATACTCTAGATGTGGTCTCACCAATGCCTTCTACAACTGTAGCAAAACAACTCTACTTTTATATTCCATTCTCCTTGCAATAAAAGACAATATTACATTTGCCTTCTTGATCACTTGCTGTACCAGCATGCTAACTTTTTGTATTTTGTATACTAGGACACCCAGATCCCTCTGCATCTCAGAGTTCTGCAATGTCTCTCCATTTAAATAATATGTCGCTTTTCTATTTTTCCAGCCAAAGTGGACAAGTTCACACTTTGCCACATTATACTCCACCTGTCAAATCTTTGCCGACTCACTTAACCTGTCTATATCTCTTTGCAGACTCCTTATGTCCTCTTTACAACTTACTCTCCTACCTATCTTTGTGTCATTGGCAAATTTAGCAACCAACTCCAAGTCATTGATATAGATTGTAAATAGTTGAGGCCCCAGGACTGATCCCTATGGCACTCCACTAATCAAAACTTGCCAACCTTAAAAAGGACCCATTTATGCCGACTCTATGTTTCCTGTTAGATAACCAATCCCCTATCCATGCTAATATGTTACCCCCTACAGCATGGGCTCTTATATTGTTTAGTAACCTTTGATGTGGCACCTCGTCCAATGCCTTCTGGAAATCCAAGTACACCACAACCATAGGTTCCCCTTGATCCACTGTCATTCAGGCCCCCACCAGCCAAGAATAAGGAATATTAATTTCACCACGTGAACATTAATTTTAAACTGTTACTGGAGTGAAGAAAGAACTGGATCCACAATGGATCATTAACTGGAAAAACATTTTTGCATATTAACAGACAGTACTTGGAAAGGACAAAGGGGCTATTCCCTGCTCCAATTTAATCCACAATGGACTTTTGATTACCAGACATTGAGAGTGGAGGAGTTCGCATTCTAGGTTAACTGCGAAGATAGCCAAATACACAAATGGATGTGGTCAGACCAGTTTAGTCACATGACTTTTGAACTGAGAGTTTTAAATTGGAGAAAACAGTGTTTGAAGAAAGAAATCTCTTTGCTCCTGGATTGAGAACATCTCTCTCTTGTCTCCTGTCTGCTCCCATCTCTTTCTCACCAGTTTCAGAATCCATTGAAGACACATGAACTCCAAGAGAGAAAAGTCTCCGACAGTAAACAGGGTTTAAGAAGAATACTGGACCCCAACAAAAAGCAAGAATTACCTACTAAAGGACTCCACAGTGAGCTCAAAGCACAGTAACAAGAAACTCTTCAGATATTGCCTCAAACCTCCACTTTATTTTTCTCTTCTGCTCTTTTCTGTCTCTATTTGCATGTGTGTATCGCGTATGCATGCTAACCTGGGGCGCGGCATGTATCTGTAGGCGTTAACGAAATTAGGGTTTAAGTTTTAATAAATTTCACTTTTCTTCTTTAAACCTAAGAAAGCCTGTTTGTGATCATTTCTTTACCTTATAATTGGAAAGTGGTGAACAAGGATTCACCAAGGGGGAGTTCAAAACACGGTGTGTTAAAAATTAAATCCTGTTACAGTAAGACCAGGTGAAAGCTGAAAGGGACCCCTAGACACCTTTCTCACCTGGTCGTAACACTACGTTGCATGTTATTTCCTCAAAGATCTCTAATAATTCAGTGAAACACGATTTCCTTTTCACAAAACCATATTGACTCAGCCTGATGGCACTGAGATGTTCTAAATGGTCTGCTATAACTTCCATAATAATAGATTCCAGTATTTTCCCTATGACAGTTGTTAAGCTAACTGGCCTGCAGTTTCCTGCTGTCTGTCTTCTTCCTTTCTTGAATAGCGGAGTTACATTTACTATTTTCCAATCTGATGAGACTTTTCCAGAATCGAGTGACTTTTGGAAAATTAAAACCAATGCATCCACTATTTCAGCAGTCACTTCTTTTAAGACCCTAGGATGAAGTCCATCAGGAACTGGAGACTTGTCAGCTTTTAGTTCTAATCATTTTCTCAGTATCCTTTTCCTGGTGATGGTAATTGGTTTAAGTTCCTCCCTCCCTTTTAACTCTTGATTCACAATTAATTCTGGGATGTTATTTGTATCCTCGACAGTGAAGACAAATGCATCAAATCTGTTCAATTCCTCTGCCATTTCCTTATTTTTCAATATTAACTCCCCAGACTCACTCTCTAGAGGACCAATACTCACTTTATTTACACTCTTCTTTTTTAAATAAGTGTAGAAACTCTGACTATCCATTTTTATATTTCTGGCTAGCTTTCTCTCGTACTGTAATTTCTCTCTCATTCTTTTGTTCTTCTTTGCTGCATCTTACATTCTGTCCAATCATCTGACCTGCCACTATCCTTCGCTGAATTGTACGCTTTTTCTTTCAATTTGATATTATCTTTAACTTCCTTCGTTAGTCATGGATGGTGCATCCTTCCCCTTGAGTCTTTCTTTCTCACTGGAATGTATTTTTGCTGAAGAAACAAACAAAGAACAAAGAACAGTACAGCATAGGAACAGGCCATTCGGCCCTCCAAGCCTGCGCCGATCTTGATGCCTGCCTAAACTAACACCTTCTGCACTTCCGGGCCCATATCCCTCTATTCCCTTCCGATTCATGTATTTGTCCAGATGTCTCTTAAACGTCGCTATCGTATCTGCTTCCACCACCGCCCCTGGCAGCAAGTTCCAGGCACTCACCACCCTCTGTGTAAAAAACTTGCCTCGCACATCCCCTCTAAACTTTGCCCCTCGCACCTTAAACCTATGTCCCCTAGTAACTGACTCTTCCACCCTGGGAAAAAGCTTCTGACTATCCACTCTGTCCATGCCGCTCATAACTTTGTAAACCTCTATCATGTCGCCCCTCCACCTCCGTCGTTCCAGTGAAAACAATCCGAGTTTTTCCAACCTCTCCTCATAGCTAATGCCCTCCAGACCTGGCAACATCCTGGTAAACCTCCTCTGTACCCTCTCCAAAGCCTCCACGTCCTTCTGGTAGTGTGGCGACCAGAATTGCACACAATATTCTAAATGTGGCCTAACTAAGGTTCTGTACAGCTGCAACATGACTCGCCAATTTTTATACTCTATGCCCCGACCAATGAAGGCAAGCATGCCGTATGCCTTCTTGACTACCTTATCCCCCTGCGTTGCCAATTTCAGTGACCTGTGGACCTGTATGCCCAGATCTCTCTGCCTGTCAATACTCCTAAGGGCTCTGCCATTTACTGTATACCTCCCACCTGCATTAGACCTTCCAAAATGCATTACCTCACATTTGTCCGGATTAAACTCCATCTGCCATTTCTCCGCCCAAGTCTCCAACCGATCTATATCCTGCTGTATCCTCTGACAATCCTCATCACTATCCGCAACTCCACCAACATTTGTGTCGTCCGCAAACTTACTAATCAGACCAGCTACATTTTCCTCCAAATCATTTATATATACTACAAACAGCAAAGGTCCCAGCACTGATCCCTGCGGAACACCACTAGTCACATCCCTCCATTCAGAAAAACACCCATCCACTGATACCCTCTGTCTTCTATGACCGAGCCAGTTCTGTATCCATCTTGCCAGCTCACCTCTGATCCCGTGTGACTTCACCTTTTGTACCAGTCTGCCATGCGGGACCTTGTCAAAGGCTTTACTAAAGTCCATATAGATAACATCCACTGCCCTTCCTTCATCAATCATCTTCGTCACTTCCTCAAAAAACTCAATCAAATTAGTAAGACACGACCTTCCCTTCACAAAACCATGCAGTCTCTCGCTAATAAGTTCATTTGTTTCCAAATGGGAGTAAATCCTGTCCCGAATAATCCTCTCTAATAGTTTCCCTACCACTGACGTAAGGCTCACCGGCCTATAATTTCCTGGATTATCCTTGCCACCCTTCTTAAACAAAGGAACAACATTGGCTATTCTCCAGTCCACTGGGACCTCACCTGTAGCCAATGAGGATGCAAAGATTTCTGTCAAGGCCCCAGTAATTTCCTCCCTTGACTCCCTCAGTATTCTAGGGTAGATCCCATCAGGCCCTGGGGACTTATCTACCTTAATGCTTTGAAAGACACCCAACACCTCCTCCTTTTTGATAATGAGATGACTGAGACTTTCTGCACTCCCTTCCCTAGGCTCATCATCCACCAAGTCCTTCTCTTTGGTGAATACTGATGCAAAGTACTCATTTAGCACCTCGCCCATTTCCTCTGGCTCCACACATAGATTCCCATCTCTGTCCTTGAGTGGGCCAACCCTTTCCCTGGTTACCCTCTTGCTCTTTATATACGTATAAAAAGCCTTGGGATTTTCCTTAATCCTGTTTGACAATGACTTTTCATGACCCCTTTTAGCCCTCCTGACTCCTTGCTTAAGTTCCTTCCTCCTGTCTTTATATTCCTCAAGTGCTTCGTCTGTTCCGAGCCTTCCAGCCCTTACAAATGCTTCCTTTTTCTTTTTGACTAGGCTCACAATATCCTGCGTTATTAAAGCTTCCCGAAACTTGCCAAACTTGCCTTTCTTCCTCACAGGAACATGCTGGTCCTGGATTCTAATCAGCTGACGTTTGAAAGACTCCCACATGTCAGATGTTGATTTACCCTCAAACAGCCGCCCCCAATCTAAATTCTTCAGTTCCTGCCTAATATTGTTATAATTAGCCTTCCCCCAATTTAGCACCTTCACCCGAGGACTACTCTTATCCTTATCCACAAGTACCTTAAAACTTATGGAATTATGGTCACTGCTCCCGAAATGCTCCCCCATTGAAACTTCGACCACCTGGCTGGGCTCATTCCCCAATACCAGGTCCAGAATGGCCCCATCCCTAGTTGGACTATCTACATACTGTTTCAAGAAGCCCTCCTGGATGCTCGTCACAGATTCTGCCCCATCCAAGCCCCTAAGTGAGTCCCAGTCAATCAAGGGGAAGTTAAAATCACCCACCACCACAACCCTGTTACCTTTAAATCTTTCCAAAATCTGTCTACATATCTGCTCCTCTACCTCCCGCTGGCTGTTGGGAGGCTTGTAGTAAACCCCCAACATCATGACTGCACCCTTCCTATTCCGGAGCTCCACCCATATTGCCTCGCTGCATGACCCCTCTGAGGTGTCCTCCCGCAGTACAGCTGTGATATTCTCCTTAACCAGTAGTGCAACTCCCCCACCCCTTTTACATCCCCCTCTATCCCGCCTGAAGCTTCTAAAGCCTGGAACATTTAGCTGCCAATCCTGCCCTTCCCTTAACCAAGTCTCTGTCATAGCAACAACATCATATTTCCAAGTACTAATCCAAGCTCTAAGTTCATTTGCCTTACCTGTTCTACTTCTCGCATTGAAACAAATACACTTCAGACCACCAGTCCCGCTGTGCTCAGCAACATCTCCCTGCCTGCTCTTCCTCTTAGTCCTACTGGCCTTATTTACTATGTCCTCCTCATTTATTTCACTAGCTGTCCTACTGCTCTGGTTCCCACCCCCCTGCCACGCTAGTTTAAACCCTCCTGAGTGACGCTAGCAAGCCTTGCAGCCAGGATATTAGTGCCCCTCCAGTTTAAATGCAACCCGTCCTTCTTGTACAGGTCCCATCTGTCCCTGAAGAGAGCCCAATGGTCCAGATATCTGAAACCCTCCCTTCTACACCAGCTGCTCAGCCACATGTTTAGCTGCACTATCTTCCTATTTCTAGCCTCATTGGCACGTGGCACAGGGAGTAATCCAGAGATTACAACCCTGGAGGTCCTGTTTTTTAACTTACTATCTAACTCCCTAAACTCCCCCTGCAGGACCTCATCACTCTTCCTGCCTATGTCATTGGTACCGATGTGTACCACAACCTCTGGCTGTTCACCCTCCCCCTTCAGAATGCCCCCTGTCCGTTCAGAGACATCCTTGACCCTGGCACCAGGGAGGCAACATACCATCCTGGAGTCTCTTTCACGTCCACAGAAGCGCCTATCTGTGCCCCTGACTATAGAGTCCCCTATAACTATTGCTCTTCTGCGCTTTGTCCCTCCCTGCTGAACAACAGTGCCAGCCGTGGTGCCACTGCTCTGGCTGCTGCTGCTGTTTTCCCCTGATAGGCCATCCCCCCCAACAGTATCCAAAACGGTATACTTGTTAGAGAGGGGGATAGCCACAGGGGATTCCTGCACTGACTGCCTGCCTCTTCTGTTTTGAAATATCTCCTTAAATGTCTGCCACTGCATCTCCACTGACCTATCCCTGAACGTAATTTCCCAGTTTACGTTAGCCAGCTCTGTATTCAACCCCTCATAATTACCCTTATTTAAGTTTAAAACACTAGTCTTAGATCCACTCTTCTCACCCCCAAACTAAATGTGAAATTCAATCATGCTGTGATCACTGCTACCTCAGGGTATCTTTACTATGAGGTCAGTAATTAATCCTGTCTCATTACACATTACCAGATCTAGAGTAGCCTGCTCTTTGGTTGGCTCTAGAATGTGCTGCTCTAAAAAACTGTCTGAAAAACACTCTATGAATTCATTCTCCAGGCTACCTTTGCCAATCTGATTTGTCTAATCTATCTGTAGATTAAAACCACCCATGATTATCGTCATACCTTTCTCACAAGCCCCATTATTTCTTCCTGTATACCCCATACTACAGTGTGATTACTGTTAGGGGGCCTATAAACTAATCTCATAAGTGACTTCCTACCTTTACTATTTCTAATCTCTGCCCAAACTAATTCTACGTCTTGATTTTTATAACTCAGGTCACTTCGCTCTACTGTACTAATGCCATCCTTAATTAACAGAGCTACCCCTCCACCTTTTCCTAGTTTTCTATCCTTCCGAAATATCATGTACACTTGAATATTCAGGTCCAAGCCTTTGTCATCTTGCAGCCACGTCTCTGCAATGGCAATTAGATCATACATATTGTTACGACCAGGTGAGAAAGAGATCTAGGCATTCCCTTTCAGCCTTCACCTGGTCTTACGGTAACAGGGTTTTATCTTTTTTTACACATTGTATTTTGAGCTCCCCCTTGGTGAATCCTTGTTCACCGCTTTCCAATTGTAAGGCAAAGAAATGAGCACAAACAGGCTTTCTTAGGTTTAAAGAAGAAAAGTGAAATTTATTAAAACTTAAACTCTAATTTGGTTGACACCTACAGATACACAACGCGCCTATGCTAGCATGCATATGCAATACACACATGCAAATAGAGACAGAAAAGAGCAGAAGAAAGATAAAGTGGAGACGTTTGAGGCAATATCTGAAGAGTTTGCTACATTCTTGGAGCTCACTGTAGAGTCCTTGCTTGTAGGTAATTCTTGCTTTTGGTTGGGGCCCAGTATTCTTCTTAAACCTTGTTCACTGTAGGAGACTTTTCTCTCTTGGGGTTCATGTGTCTTCAATGGATTTTGGAGTTCCATGAGAAAGAGATGGGAGCAGGCAGAAGAGAGGTCTTCTCAGTCCAGGAGCAAACAGCTTTCCGTCTTCAAAAACATTGTTTCTCCAATTTATAACTCTCAGTTCAAAACGCTGCAACAGCCAGTTAGTCATGTGACTAAACAGTTCTGACCACGTCTGTTCTGTGTATTGGGAGCAGGGACTGGTTCCTTTGTTCCAACACTGTCTGCTAGTATGCAAAAATGTCTTTCTGGTTAGGGGCCTGGCAATTCTTTGTAATAGGCCTTCTTTTCTTCCCAGCAACAATCTGAATTTTAATGTCCATGTGGTGAAATTAATGTGCCTCATTCTTGGCGTTGGTGGCCTACATGACAATATTTATTTCTATTTGATATTTGAGCTGTCAATTCATTTGTTTTGTTACAAATGCTGTGCGCATTCAAATACAGAGCTTTAGTTCTGTCTTTTTACTAATTACGCAACCTCTAGCCTTAGCTGCTTGCACTCTCTTAATTTTGTACATTCTGTCCCTTCCTGCCATGCTCTGATTATTATTTCCCTTATTGCTACCTTTCTCTTTTACCTTATATTCTCTCTTTATCATATTTTCTCTAACTTGTTCCCTCACACCCACTATTTAGCTTAAAGCCTTCTCTACTGCCCTAGTTATACGACTTGCCAGAACACTGGTCCCAGCACGGTTCAGGTGAAGACCATCCCAACAGCTCCCACTTTCCCCAATACTGGTGCCATGTCTCATGAATCGAAACCTGTTTCTCCCACACCAATCTTTGAGACACGCATTTAACTCTCTAATCTTATTTACCCTACTCCAATTTGCTTATGGCCCAGGTAATAATCCAGAGATCAGGGAGGGAGAAAATTATCTGGACACTTTGTTCCAGAAGGCAGTCACACCCCATAGGATAGGGTCTTCTGATTTGGTCAGTGGTCAGGGACAGGGTGGGGGGTGGGGCGTCTGACTGCAAGTAAGGCAGGTAAGGGGATCAAATTTGAATCGCTGCTTTCCTGGTGTGTGAGTGGGACTCGGTACCATTCCAACTGGGATTAACACAGGTCTGGTTTGAACTGGCCCTTTAGTGGTGTGTGAGTGGGACTCAGTAACACTCCAGCTGGGTTAATACAATGCAGAGATTGTTACCTTTGAGATTCTGCTATTTAATTTAGCCCCTAGCTGCTCATACTCTCCATGCAGAACCTCTTTCCTAGTCCTATGTTGTTGGTACCCAAGTGGACCATGACAGTTAGATCCTCCCCGTCCCACTGCAAGTTCCTCTCCAGCCCTGAGCAGATGTCCCGAACCCTGACACCGGGCAGGCAACACAGCCTTCTGGACTCTCACTCTTGGCTGCAGAGAACGGTATCTATCCCCCTGACTATACTTTCCCCTGCTACCACTACATTCCAATTTACTCCTCCCTCTTGAATGGCTTCCTGTTACATGGTAACATGGTCAGTTTGCTCATCCACCCTCTAGCCCCTGCTCTCATCGATACAAGCTGAAAGAACCTCCAATCTGTTGGACAATTGCAAGGGCTGAGGCTCCTCCACTTCTGCCTTCTCGATCCCCTTATCTGCCTTACTTGCAGTCACACCAACACCACCCACCCTGCCCCAACCCCGCCCCTATCCCTGACCACTGTTCAAATCAGAAGAGCCTATCCTACGGAGTGTGACTGCCTCTGGAACAATGGGCTGGATTTTACCTTAGGCGGACTGGAATTCGCCACCAAAGTAAAAGTCGGTGGCGAACCCGCTTCCACCTAGCCCGGGGATCCTACCCATATTTTACGAGTCCCCGGACTTTAATTGTCCTGAAGTGGGACTTCCACCCGCTTGAGGGAGGAGGTCCCGCCTCAGTGAGCTGCCGGCCAATCAGCAGCACGACCGGGAGCGGTGGCCACTGCTGGGACTGCAGCCCAGCTGACCAGATGGATCCATGAGTGAAGGTAAGTTGGGCGCCTCACCAGAGAGATTGGTCCTTCCCTGGTGAGGCTGGAGTGGTCGTTTGGGGTGAGGGGTGTCTTGGGTCCCGGGGGTGGGTTGGGAGGCGGGTTCGGCCCTCAATCGGGCACCCTGTGCCTGACTGCCATGGGCACCTCCCCCCCACCCACCCTGGGGCGCGGAAAGGCCGGCAGCTATCGCTGGACAGCCTTTCACGACACCAGCACACCCGCTTGCCATGGGTAAAATACCCGTGGAGGCGGGCGAAGGCCGTTAAGTGGCCGTTAAGTGGCCACTTAAGAGCCTTGATTGGCCTCGGGCAGGCGAGCCGTTTCCCCCCACTGCCCAACCACCGTAAAGTCAATTGGAGGTGGAAGAGTGGTGGGTAGGCCTCCCGGAGCCTCCCACTCAATTTTACACCGCCCCCACACCACCATCCGACCCGCTGGGGTGGCATAAAATTCAGCCCAAAGTGTCCAGATAACATCCTCCCTGATGCATCGCAGTATCCATAGCTCGGCCTCCAGCTCATCAACTTTGAGCCGAAGCTCCTTGAGCTGTAGACACTTATTGCAAATGTGGTTGCTGTAAATCACGCTGGTGTCCATGTGCTCCCACATACTGCAGCTGCAACACATCACCTGCCCTGTCATCCTTATTGTGTTTTAAAAACTAATTAATTATTTACTTAATTAACTTTTAATCAATGCCTCTCCTCACCAGCACTTACTGCACTAATTTAAACCTTGGTAGTACAACAAACCTTATCTCTTAAAAATAAAACAGAACAGTAGACTCACCAGCTTTTTACATCCCTTCTGCTTGCCTGACTTAATTAATTATAAGGTAACTACATAAATTTTAATTTTGTTTTCCTAATTTCCAACTATTAACACACGCACCCTAAAAGCAGGGTACTAACCTAGCTAACCTACTAACCTACTAACCTACTAACCTAACATCAGAGGAATGTATGATGGCATGAAGAGAGCTCTTGGGCCAACCATCAAGAAGATCACCCCCCTCAAATCTAAATCGGGGGACATAATCACTGACCAACGCAAACAGATGGACCGCTGGGTTGAGCACTACCTAGAACTGTACTCCAGGGAGAATGCTGTCACTGAGACTGCCCTCAATGCAGCCCAGCCTCTACCAGTCATGGATGAGCTGGACATACAGCCAACCAAATCGGAACTCAGTGATGCCATTGATTCCCTAGCCAGCGGAAAAGCCCCTGGGAAGGACAGCATTACCCCTGAAATAATCAAGAGTGCCAAGCCTGCTATACTCTCAGCACTACGTGAACTGCTATGCCTGTGCTGGGACGAGGGAGCAGTACCCCAGGACATGCGCGATGCCAACATCATCACCCTCTATAAAAACAAAGGTGACCGCGGTGACTGCAACAACTACCGTGGAATCTCCCTGCTCAGCATAGTGGGGAAAGTCTTTGCTCGAGTCGCTCTGAACAGGCTCCAGAAGCTGGCCGAGCGCGTCTACCCTGAGGCACAGTGTGGCTTTCGTGCAGAGAGATCGACTATTGACATGCTGTTCTCCCTTCGTCAGATACAGGAGAAATGCCGTGAACAACAGATGCCCCTCTACATTGCTTTCATTGATCTCACCAAAGCCTTTGACCTCGTCAGCAGACGTGGTCTCTTCAGACTACTAGAAAAGATCGGATGTCCACCAAAGCTACTAAGTATCATCACCTCATTCCATGACAATATGAAAGGCACAATTCAACATGGTGGCTCCTCATCAGAGCCCTTTCCTATCCTGAGTGGTGTGAAACAGGGCTGTGTTCTCGCACCCACACTTTTTGGGATTTTCTTCTCCCTGCTGCTTTCACATGCGTTCAAATCCTCTGAAGAAGGAATTTTCCTCCACACAAGATCAGGGGGCAGGTTGTTCAACCTTGCCCGTCTAAGAGCGAAGTCCAAAGTACGGAAAGTCCTCATCAGAGAACTCCTCTTTGCTGACGATGCTGCTTTAACATCTCACACTGAAGAATGCCTGCAGAGTCTCATCGACAGGTTTGCGTCTGCCTGCAATGAATTTGGCCTAACCATCAGCCTCAAGAAAACGAACATCATGGGGCAGGATGTCAGAAATGCTCCATCCATCAATATTGGCGACCACGCTCTGGAAGTGGTTCAAGAGTTCACCTACCTAGGCTCAACTATCACCAGTAACCTGTCTCTAGATGCAGAAATCAACAAGCGCATGGGTAAGGCTTCCACTGCTATGTCCAGACTGGCCAAGAGAGTGTGGGAAAATGGCGCACTGACACGGAACACAAAAGTCCGAGTGTATCAGGCCTGTGTCCTCAGTACCTTGCTCTACGGCAGCGAGGCCTGGACAACGTATGCCAGCCAAGAGCGACGTCTCAATTCATTCCATCTTCGCTGCCTTCGGAGAATACTTGGCATCAGGTGGCAGGACTATATCTCCAACACAGAAGTCCTTGAAGCGGCCAACACCCCCAGCTTATACACACTACTGAGTCAGCGGCGCTTGAGATGGCTTGGCCATGTGAGCCGCATGGAAGATGGCAGGATCCCCAAAGACACATTGTACAGCGAGCTCGCCACTGGTATCAGACCCACCGGCCGTCCATGTCTCCGTTATAAAGACGTCTGCAAACGCGACATGAAATCGTGTGACATTGATCACAAGTCGTGGGAGTCAGTTGCCAGCATTCGCCAGAGCTGGCGGGCAGCCATAAAGACAGGGCTAAATTGTGGCGAGTCGAAGAGACTTAGTAGTTGGCAGGAAAAAAGACAGAGGCGCAAGGGGAGAGCCAACTGTGCAACAGCCCCAACAAACAAATTTCTCTGCAGCACCTGTGGAAGAGCCTGTCACTCCAGAATTGGCCTTTATAGCCACTCCAGGCGCTGCTTCACAAACCACTGACCACCTCCAGGCGCGTATCCATTGTCTCTCGAGATAAGGAGGCCCAAAAGAAAAGAAACCTAGCTATTTACAGATACTCCCTAACAGCAGTTACTCACCAACCAATCACCTTACAGCTTTCCTGTGATGTCACTGTTTGAATTTTTTTTCAAATTCATTCAGCAAGTGCCAACTCTGAGGCTATTTAGCTGCTCCCTGGTAGGTCTGGCTCCTCCTCTCCCTGAAGATAAGTGAAGGGCCAGAGCCTCATGCTATATTTATCCGCTCTCAGTTCTTGGTGCTTCCATGCAGGTCTGGCACCACTCCTCTCCCTTATCTTCCTCAAAGAAAGTTTTACTTTCTTCAAGAATGGTTGCAGCTGCTTATTTTGAGATGTTCCCTGGTGTGAATGTCCTAACTGGCTAATTTAAGTACAGCTGTATTTGCCAAGCATTTTGAAATAAAATGGGGAGTGAGTTTGTTGCAATGCTGAATATCATTTAATTTTTAAAAGTGAGATTCGATATTTAGGATTTTAGGACCATGTGATGTGAAATATTAGCCTATTTGTGGGTGTGTTTTAACATCCAATTAGGTTTCATAACTTTGATGGCAGTTTTAGATTTGTCCAGGCACTTGTAGGGCCTGTCCCTTTTATTCTTTTACAGTAACAGTGGAGAGACCTCACACAATCTGTAATTGAGTGGTCAACATTCAAGGGAAAATATAAGGAAAATATTCATACAGTTGTTAGCAGCGTGCTTCTACTTTTTAAAATTATGTTTTTGAGGACTTATATTTAAATTGTGGAGATGGATTCATTGGAAGGCTGAAGATTTCATAGAAACTGGACTTTGCTTTGTTGTTGACAGTTCATTGAAAGGACGCTGAGAGGTTGTTTAAAAACAACCTTGCTGGAAGTCATGTGCTTTAAGCAATAAACAACAGAAACCTTGGTGACCTGAGGAAGATGTTTACAGAGAAGTGACAGGTCAAGATTTATAGGGGCCAGGAGGCTTGACTCTTGAGATATTATTTCTGGTTTTGTTTTAGACGGAATGTTGGGGTATGAACTGTTTTTAAGACAGTTGGAGAAAACCAGCCAAGACAGCAGGCACCATCAGCTCACCCTCTTCCATCTCTTTGAGACCTTCCTGAGAATCAAGTGTAAGAAATAGAGAAACTGATGCTGCATTTCTCCTGGAAAGCCTGCCAAACTGATCCTCAAGGCCTGAAAAGAACTGCTCCAGAAAGATCCCTGTGACAGCCATCTATGCGTGTTTGGGATGACAGACCAAAAAGGGACAACTGACATCTTTCCATTTTTTTTTCTTCAAGAATTAGCAAGTATTTGGCCAAAGTATTCTTTTTTGTCTTTTATTTTTATAACAGACCTCTGCAGAGAGAATTTCTGTATTTTTTCAGTGTCTGTGTGAGTTTGTGTTTGGCGAATTTAAAAAAGGGAACTTTCATATTTCCACAGCACTTGTGGAAGAGCCTGTTACTCTAGAATTGGCCTTTATAGCCACTCCAGGCGCTGCTCCACACACCACTGACCACCTCCAGGCGCTTACCCATTGTCTCTCGAGATAAGGAGGCCAAAGAAGAAGGTGTGAGTTTGTGTATGGGGAATTTAAAAAAGGGAACTGTGTGTTAATGCTTTGCTTCATTACTGGCTAAGTCTTGTTTTATAATCTGATAATTTTGTTGTTTATTAAAAAACCTGGTTGGTGTATTTTATTTATTTATTTTTAAAGAGTAGAGTATATGATTGACTGCATTGGTAACTGGGTAAACATTAAAAAAATATATGTTGTGACCTGTGGGGAAGTGGAACTAGAAAAGACTTCTCCTGCCTCGATCCTACCACAGTCATCCAAAGCATAGTGAACTGCAGGTTGTCAAACCGTTGCCAGGGCTTGTTGCATTTAAATGTCAGCAATATTTTAAAAAATTAACTGCTGTCTATAATCATAGCTGAGCAAATCACTCAGTATGTGTTTCTTTCAAAGTGGTTTGGCTCTACCCTCCAGCATTGGAGACAATTGACAACATTTGTAGCACTTACATCAAATAAGGCTGGGGATATATTTCTGCCTGTAGCTGGTTTTCAATTCCCTAAGAGGAATTATAATTCCTCAATGGTTGGCTGATAGAACATGTGGCAGACTGTTCAAGAGGTACAGCAGTGGGACCAATTCCTTTTTAACAGTTGGGCCTTATTAAAATGGAACTGCTGCGTTGCCCTCCGCAGAGGCAGTTCACCTGATTTGGCCCAGTAGTAAGATCTGTCATTGGTGGGGTAGAGGGGGAGATTCAGGCTGGATGGCAGTGGTTCAATTATATTTTGTGGGGTTCGAATGAACAATCCTGTTCCTCCTGGTTCCACAAATTTTTAAAAAACTTATTTTAGAGGATCTCTGCATCATTTCCGACAGCTTCTACTGAGAGAAGTGTCCATGGCAGACGTTCCAATCAGTAGACCATAAAAACGGCTGCATTAGGGACACCACTATTGCCAGCTAGAATGGAAACGATTGAGTAATTCCCATCAATCACACCTGGAGACCGTACCGCAGAAAGTGACGGTGATTGAGTGTACAGCCATAAGTTGTATTAGATATCTATGCTCCACTCATTGCATTTTACGGAAGTGATCACCCTGCTTTTATTTGGGAGAAGTTGCTGCATTTTCAATCACCAGTTCTGTTTGCTGCAGTCCATAGAGTTTCTTTTTATATAGACTCCGCAAATAGACTTTGCTTTGCTGTTTGCAGAATAAGTAAACTATTTGCTATAAAATACACTGTTTGCTGTGAGTCCTACCGTAAGTCCTGCAATGCCTCCAACTCATTGGCTGACACAGTGGTGTTAATAAACACTCCCCAAATGCAGACCGGGTGACTGCTTTGCAGAACACCTCCGTTCAGCTTGCAAGCACGACCCCAAACTTCCTGTCATTCGTCATTTCAATTCTCTTACCTTCTGTCCTCGGCCTGCTACAGTGTTCCAATGAAGCTCAATGCAATGCCGAGGAATTGCAGCTCATCTTTTGACTGGGCACGTTACAGCTTTCTGAACTCAACACTGAGTTCAATAATTTTAGATCATAACTTCTGCCCCCATTTTTTTTCTTTTTTTGTGTTCTTTTTGCTGGTTCGTTTTTCTCGCCTCTTGTTTCTTTCTTAATCCCTTTGTGTTTGGATGGCTGCTATGCTGCCATTCACTCCTCATCCAGATACATCAATTTTTTCTTTACTTGTTCCATTACCAATCCCTTTGGCTTTGCACCATGAAACCTTTTGTCATTTAAACTCTTCTGCCCTCCGCCCTACCACTGACCGTTCCTTTTGTTCTTCTTCACCCCCTCCACCACCCCCCCCCCCCCGTCCCTTTCACTTGCTCAAAACCTATTATATTTCTAACTTTTCCCAGTTTTAATGAAAGGTCACAGACCTGAAACGTTCACTCTGTTATTCTCTCCACAGATGCTGCTTGACCTGCTGAGTATTTCCAGAATTTTCTGTTTTTGTCTCTTGTTATATGAACCAGATACTGTACCCTCAACACATGCCATCTTGTGCAGCTCTCCCATCTTCGGACAGTGTTTCAAGTCCCACTCCAGGACTTGAGCACAAAAATCAAGGCTGGCACTCCAGTGTAGTACTGAGGGAATGCTGCACTGTTGAAGGTGCTGTCATTCAGATGAGATGCTAAACCAATGCTCCGTCTGCCCTCTTAGGTGGATGTAAAGGATCCTGTGGCATTATTTTGGAGAGGAGAAGAGGAGTTATCCCTGGTGTCCTGGCCAATATTTATAGCTCAATCGTCTTCACAAAAACAGATTACCTGGTCGTTATCATATTGCTGTTTGTGAGAGCTTGCTTTGTGCAAATTGGTTGCTGTGTTTTCTACCTTACAACAATGACTACACTTCAAAAATACATCATTGGCTGTAAAGTGTTTTGAGATGTCCGGTGGTCATGAAAGACAGTTTATAAATGTAAATCTTTCATTTCTTTTGTGAAGGGTGACCTGCTAAACAAATGAATGGGTCAATTAGAAACTAATTGTCTGATTTATTTTACAATATTGGGGAAGACCTTAACTGTCTGTGCACTCCTGGAAAAACAAGTGACCAGCAATTGAAAATTGGATGGGTACCTTGAGCACGTATTTGCCTGCATAAATCAACTTTCAAGTAAGCCTTTAAACGGGTATGCAGCACTCCCACCCAAGAATGGCAAGAGGCTGTTTAAATATGCAAATTGGGGCCTGTGACTGTTGCAGGACCCCAATTGCAACTTTCAAGGAGAAATGGGTGAATCATGCATTTGGCATGCTAGTCCCATTTTCTGCAGGTATTAGAACTATAGCATCAATGAAAGTTTACAGCACAGAAAGAGGCTACTTGGCCCATCGTGTCTGCGCAGCTGGAAAAAAAAGCCACCCAGACTAATCTCACTTTCTAACATTTGGTCCATACTCTTGCAGGTTACAGCACTTCAGGCACATTTTAAATGAGTTGAGTGTTTCTACCTTTACCACCCTTTCAGGCAGTGAGTTCCAGACCTCCACCACCCTCTGGGTGAAAAAACGTTTTCCTCATCTCCCCTCTAACCCTTCTATCAATCACATTAAATCTATGCACCTTAGACACTGACCTCTCTGCTAAGTTAAATAGGCCTTTCCCATCCATTCTATCCAGGCCCCTCACAATTTTGTAAATAGAAACATAGAAAGATAGAAAATAAGAGCAGCAGTAGGCCATTCGGACTCCAGAATTTTCCCCACACCCGACATCAGGCTGACTGGTCTATAATTGCCTGTTTTCTCTCTACCTCACTTTTTACATAGTGGGGTTACATTAGCTACCCTCCAATCTGTAGGAACTGTTCCAGAGTCTATAGAATCTTGGAAGATGACCACCAATGCATCCACTATTTTTAGGGCCACTTCCTTAAGTACTCTGGGATGCATACCATCAGGCCCTGGGGATTTATCGGCCTTCAATCCCATCAATTTCCCCAACATCATTTCTCTACTAATACTGATTTCCTTCAGTTCCTCTCTCTCACTAAGCCCTGTGTTCCCCAACATTTCTGGTATGATATTTATGTCCTCCTTTGTGAAGACAGAACCAAAGTATGCATTTAGTTGGTTAGCCATTTCTTTGTTCCTCATAATAAATTCCCCTGTTTCTGACTGTAAGGGACCTACATTTGTCTTCACCAATCTTTTTCTCTTCACATACCTATAGAAACTTTTATAGTCAGTTTTTATGTTCCCCGCAAGCTTGCTCTCGTACTCTATTTTCCCCTTCTTAATCAATCCCTTGGTCCTCCTTTGCTGAATTCTAATTGGCTCCCAATCCTCAGGTCTGTTGTTTTTTCGGGTGAATTTATATGCCTTGTCCGCGGATCTAATGCTATCTCTAATTTCCCTTGTAAGCCATGGTTTGGCTACCTTTCCCGTTTTACTTTTGCACCAGACAGGGATAAACAATTATTGCAGTTCATCCATAATTTCTTTAAATGTTTGCCATTGCCTATCCACAGTCATCCCTTTAAGTAACGTTTCCCAATCCATCATAGACAACTCACGCCTCATACCTTTGTAGTTTCCTTTACTAAGATTCAGGACCCTAGTCTCAGAATCAACTACATCATTCTCCATCTTGATGAAGACTTCTATCATATTATGGTCACTCATCCCCAAGGTGTCTCACACCACTAGATTGTCAATTATTTCTCTCATTACACAATACCCAGTCTAGGATGGCCTGTTCTGTTGTTGGTTCCTCAATGTATTTGTCCAGAAAGCCACCCCGTATACACTCCAAGAATTCCTCCTGTATGTATTGTGACTAATTTGATTTGCCCAATCTATATGCAGATTGCAGTCACCCATAATTACAGATGTTCCTTTATCGCATGCATCTATAATTTCCTGTTTAATGCCATTCCCAACATCACCACTACAGTTTGGGGGTCTATATACAACCCCCACTAACGTTTTTTTGCCCCTTAGTGTTTCTCAGCTCTACCCATACAGATTCCACATCGTCAGAGCTAATATCTTTCCTCACTATTGCGTTAATTTCCTCTTTAACCAGCAATGCAACTCCACCGCCTTTTGCTTTTTGTCTGTCCTTCCTAAATACTGAATACCCCTAATGTTCATTTCCCATCCCTGGTCACCTTGCAGACATGTCTCCATAATCCTGACTATATCATACCTTACATCTCAATCAAATCTCCCCTCAGCCTTCTCTGTTCCAAGGAAAACAACCCCAGCCTACTATCCATTCTTTCCTCATAGCTGCATTTTTCCAGTCCTGACAACATCCTCCTAAATCTCCTCTGTACCTTCTCTAGTACAATTACATCCTTACTGCACACAGTACTCAACTTGTGGCCTAACTAATGTTTTATATAGTTTCAGCATTTGTTCCCTACTCTTGTATTCTATGCCTCGGCTAATAAAGGAAAGGATTCCATATGCCTTCTTAACCACCTTATCAAGCTGTCCTACTACCTTCAGGGATTTGTGGACATTCACTCCAAGGTCCCTCACTTCTTCTACACTTCTCAGTATCTTCCCATTAATTGTGTATTCCTTTGCTTTGTTTGACCTCCCCAAATGCATCATCTCACACTTCAGAGGCTTGATGGAAGATCCTTAATGAGATTGCTGTAGGCCCTTCCCAAAGGGTAAGCTTTGTGTTTTTCCTTAAAATTTTTTGTGAGCTCAGGATGTGTAAAAGTAATTCTCTGGGACCCAAAGATTTTCTGGCCTATGTCAACCAGGTTTTGCTTCACCCCTCCCAGACACCCATTTCCTCCCCAACCCCGGCAAACAGCCTGTCGACTGGCTGTGTGCAGTAGCCAGCCAATGTTTCTCCTGAACAGACCATCAAGCTGCAGTGAATGCCAACAGCTGACCAAGAAAAGTGATTCAAGCCTCACGACTGCCATGATCTACACCTGACTAAGGTTACCAACCCTCCTGTTACCAACTCCTTTATTAGTCCACGCTCCAAGTCAAAAATCCCAAAATGTGATGTAGCCAATAGCAATTTATAGTGTGTTAAGAATTTTAAAAAATATTTGAAATGTGCAACATGTTGGCCAGGATCTTAAAGAGGAAAGGACATTTTAAAGTTTGGGTGTGACCCTTTATTAGAACTCACTTTTAAGGATTTCTTTCAATAATATTAAATCATTCTTATCCTTCCTCAATCTACTGTAAAGATTAAAGTTGTTTCTTTAAAATGGTTAAATCACCATGCCCTCAATCCAAGTAATACTCCGCCTACCTGCCTCTGGATTGTCATGGAGTCTAGCCAGGGACAGGTGGTCTGGTAGGCCAGTTTTGTCTTGTGACTAGGCACTGCATTGGCAGTTGGAATTGTTGTTGGTGCATGTTCTAAAAGGTTTCAGTTCATAGCCTGATATATCTGGGATTAGATCCCCAATGAAAGAAACTTGTGGACACAGTAAAGTTGTATTGAAAAACGAAAAAAGACTTGCATTTATACAGAACCTTTCAATACCTCAGGGTGCTTTACAACCAATTAAGCAATTTTCAAGTGTAGAGAATGTTGTAATGTAGAAAACACAGCAAGCTCCCACAAAGATCATAATCTGTTTTAATGAAGCTGATTGAGGGATAAGTATTGGCCAAGACACAAGGGAGAACTCCCCTGCTCTTCCGGTGTCATGGGATCTTTTAAATCCACCTGAGAGGGCCATGGTTTAATGTCTCATCCAAAAGAAAACACTTCCAACAGTGCTGCACAGGAATGTCAGCCAACATTTTTGTTGCTCTAATTGAATTTGAACCCACAACCTTTTGATTTAGAGGCAAGAGTGTTATCATATGAGCCACAGCTGACTTACATACATCCACACATACAAATTAGGAGCAGAAGTAGGCCATTCGGCCCCTCTAGCCTGTTCCATCATTCAATAAGATCATGGCTGATCTGATTGTGTCTCGAGTTCCAAACTCCCATCTACCCCAATAACCGTTGATTCCCTTGCCTAACAAGAATCTATCTACCTCCACCTTAAAAGTGTTCAATGACCCCGCCTCCACCACCTTCTGAAGCACAGAGTTCCAAAGTCGCACAACCCTCTGAGAGAAAAAATTTCTCCTCATCTCTGTCCTAATTTTAGAACACTGCCCCCTACCTCTGGACTCAACCACAAGAGGAAACATCCTTTCCACATCCACCTTTTCAAGACTGTTCAGGATCTGATTAGAGATACAGCACTGAAACAGGCCCTTCGGCCCACCGAGTCTGTGCCGACCATCAACCACCCATTTATACTAATCCTACACTAATCCCTACCAAACATCCCCACCTGCCCCTGTATTTCCCTACCACCTACCTATACTAGTGACAATTTATAATGGCCAATTTACCTACCAACCTGCAAGTCTTTTGGCTTGTGGGAGGAAACCGGAGCACCCGGAGAAAACCCACGCAGACACAGGGAGAACTTGCAAACTCCACACAGGCAGTGCCCAGAATCGAACCCGGGTCCCTGGAGCTGTGAGGCTGCGGTGCTAACCACTGCGCCACTGCGCCCTTCCGAAGAAGGGTCACTGACTCGAAACGTTAACTCTGCTTCTCTTTCCACAGATGCTGCCAGACCTGCTGAGTGGTTCCAGCATTTCTTGTTTTTATTCCAGATTTCCAGCATCCGCAGTATTTTGCTTTTATCACAGTATTCAAGATGTGGTCTCACCAATGCCCTATATAACTGAAGCATAACATCCTTACTTTTATTTTCAATTCTTCTTGAAATAAAGGACAGCATTCCATTAGCCTTCTTTATCACTTGCTGTACCTGCATACTAACTTTTTGTGATTCATGCACTAGAATACCTTGATCCCTCTTGCACCTCGGAATTCTGCAGTCATTCTCCGTTTAAGTAAAACTCTGCTTTTTTATTCTTCCTGCCAAAATGAACAACTTCACATTTTCCCACATTATACTCCATCTAACAGATTTCTGCCCACTCACTCAATCTATCTATATCAGTCTGCAACCTCTTTATATCCTCTTCATAACATACTTTTCTGTTATCCTGCCATAGATTAGTTTTGGTTTGAATTATAGTAGGTTTCAAACCTCATCAAATGAGATGTTTTCAAAAAACAATTTTCCTGGGACATTGGCCGTGCTGTCAGATCCTACTTTTTAAAAACCCTAGACTTAGCATTCTCAGTAATCTCTAGATTCACCACTTGTAGAAGGTGGTCTTCATGTATATGTTAGGTTTATCCTTCCCCAGAAAAATGTGCTGAAATGTTGGATATTCCTGTGGATAAATTTATAACAAGCTCATATCTCGCTGTATTTCAGACTAAACCGTCACTAGAAGAACTAGGTCTATATTTGAAGCTGTTGTTCAGCTTTGGTATTTTCCAGCTCGAGTCTCATTAAAGAGGAGCTTCCCTGACAGGATAATTCACATAATGAAATCCATTGTTGTCATTTGTTTTTAACATTACTTAACCAATTTTGATTTTTTTTCAAAGTTTCTGAGTTGAATCCTTATGAAATCATAAAGTCATACATGCTTAAAGGTGAAGGAGCCTTGGTGGTTTCACATCTGACGTTGTCCAAGAAGAAAATACATTTTCCCTTGTGGCTTTTTGTCAAGAGCGTTGTTTTGAAGTTCAAATTAGGGCGATACTTGGAAACAAATCTCCCACCTACCATCTTCTCAGTCACAGAGAATACATAACTAGCTGAAACCTGAAGCTCATAATAGAAATGATTTGGGGAAATTTCTAATGGGGTTGGAGGCCACAGCACAATACTAATAATCTCACTCATAATCACACAGAGAAAGGATGTAAGGACAGTACTTTTGAAAAATAGAAATGCCAGACTGATTCATTGAGGGTTGCTGCCCTAAAGTTGAGGCAAAGTCATACTGATTTTCCTTTGTAAATAATGGTATAAGCTAATCCTGAGACAAGCTTCATGGTGACTCAGTAAGTAAACAAGGAAAATAAATCTTGTGAATGTATGACAATGTTATTATTTGTTTCACTGCTTTATCTAGTTTTCAGCCAGATTTATTGAATGACTTCATCTCAGCAGATCTGTATTGCTTTGGAAAATGGATATGCTGTGAGTTGCTTTTTTAAAATCTACATTAACATGATACATAAATCTATTCAAAAATTTACCTGAACAATTAATTTTAAAGCCTTGGCTCTCTTTGAAAACTTTGAACTTGGACAGTTTCCATAAGCAGATCACATCTCCAGTGAAATGAAACACATCCTATTCTTGACCTGAATGCAATAGTATGCCACATAACTAATCGTTAGCATTTTGGCACAAGACCACAGACCATATACTGCATGGACTGCTCGCTACATTCTTCTGTCCACTCTGGAAAATGATAAATCACACTGTCAGACAGGGTTGTTCAGATTAAAATGAATGGACTTATTTACACATCAGATTATTATACAGAATCAAAAAAAATTAAACAATGACACACAACTTGATTTGCACAATACATAAACAGTTTCAAAAATTGCAAATCTGAAATGTTAATTATTTTTTCCAGTAACTTTTAATTGCGCCTCTGATAAATGTAACATGTAGATGGAGGATGTCTGAGTGTTTAGTAGGGGATGTATCGAATTTAAAGGAAATCAGAGTGGAATCATCAGCAAGTGAATGGATAGGTTGGGTTTTGGGTGCAAGAAGTCACTGATCTGAAGAAGGAACATTCTGATTCTTCATCTTTGTCAAGCCAAAAGGAATAATCAAATGTCAATAGTTTTATTGACGGATACTTGATTCACCAGACAGCTTATGGACTGGCCAAAAGAATCTTCTCTAACCTCTTCACCTGAAGACAGCACGTGATCTTTACTTTTAATGTGTGCTGACAAGGGAGATCAACCAATAATAAAGTGAATGTTAATTGAGGTGTCATCCTTGGCATATTTGGTAGCATTCTTGTCTCTGAAGGTTGTGGATTCAAATCCCTTTCCAAAGACTTGAACAGAAGAATCGAGGCTGACACTCCAGTACTGAGGAAGTGCTGCACTGCCAGAGTCCTGTCTTTCAGGTTTGAAGTCAGACAGAGGCCCTGTCTGCTCTTTCTGGTGGATGTAAAATATCCCTTGGCACTATTTTGAAGAAATGCAGGGGAGTCCTTCCTGGTATCATGGCCAATATTTATCCCTCCAGTGGCAACACTGAAAAAAAAACATCTGGTCATTATCACATTGCTGTTTGTGGGAGCTTGCTGTGCACAAATTGGCTGCCACAATTCCTTCATTATAACAGAGTCGACAATTCAAAAGAACTCATTGGATGTAAAGTACTTTGGGATGTCCTGAGATTGTGAAAGGTAAATGCAAGTCTTATTTTTTAAACTTTGCAAGTTTCTCCTTTAGAGAAGATAACTAGTATTAAAACTACAACTGGAAAGGACTGCGAAAATGTACATTACGGCTGAAGGCACTGGATACTGCAAAGGCTATGGGCCCTGTCAACATTCTGGCAATAGTACTGAAGACTTGTGTTCCAGAATTGGCCGGGCCCCTAGCCAAGCTGTTCCAGTACAGCTACAACACTGGAAAATTGCCCAGGTATGTCCTGTACACAAAAAGCAGGATAAATCCAACCTGACCAATTACCGCCCCATCAGTCTATTCTCGATCATCAGCAAAGTGATGGAAGGTGTCGTCAACAGTGCTATCAAGCGGCACTTACTCAGCAATAACCTGCTCACTGATGCTCAGTTTGCATTCCGCCAGGGCCACTCAGCGCCTGACCTCATTATGGGCAAAAGAGCTGAACTCAAGAGGTGAGGTAAGAGTGATTGCCCTTGACACCAAGGCAGCATTTGACTGAGTGTTGCATCAAGGAACCCTAGCAAAACAGGAGTCAATGGAACTCAGAGGGAAAACTCTCCACTGGTTGGAGACATACCTAACATTAGGAAGATGGTTGTGATTGTTGGAAGTCAGTCATCTCAGTCCTAGGACATCACTGCAGGGGTATCTCAGGATAGCGTCCTAGGCCCAACCATCTTCAGCTGCTTCATCAATGATCTTCCCTCCATCATAAGGTCAGAAGTGGGGATGTTCACTGATGATTGCACAATTTTCAGCACCATTCGCGACACCTCAGAAACTGAAGCAGTCCGTGTCCATTTGCAGCAAGACCTGAACAACATTCAGGCTTAGGCTGATAAGTGCAAGTAACATTCAAGCCACACAAGTGCCAGGCAATGACCATCTCCAACAAGAGAGAATCCAACCATCTCCCCTTAACTTTCAATGGCATTACCATTGCTGAATCTCCCACAATCAACAACCTGTGGGTTGCCATTGACCAGAAACTGAACTGGACCGGTCATATAAGTACTGTGGCTACAAGAGCAGGTCAGAGGCTGGGAATTCTGCAGTGAGTAACTCACTTCCTGACTCCCCAAAACTTGTCCACCATCTACAAGGAACAAGTCAGGACTGTGATGGAATACTCTCCACTTACCTGGATGAGTGCAGCTCCAACAACACTTAAGAAGCTCAACACCATCCAGGACAAAGCAGCCCGCTTGATTGGCACCCCACCACCACCACCTTCAACATTCACTCCCTCCACCACCGACACACAGTGGCAGCAGTGTGTACCATCTACAAGATGCACTGCAGCAACTCACCACTCTGCCTTCAACAGCTCCTTCCAAACCCGCAACCTCTTCCACCTAGAAGCACAGGGGCAGCAGATGCATGGGCTCACTACCACTTGCAAGTTGCCCTCCAAGCCACATGCTGTCCTGACTTGGAACTATATCGCCATTCCTTCACTGTCGCTGGGTCAAAATCCTGGAACTCGTTTCGTAACAGCATGTGGGTGAACCTACACCACATGAACTGCAGCAGTACAAGAAGGCAGCTCACCATCACCTTCTCAAGGGCAGTTAGGGATGGATAATAAATTCTGGCCTAGCCAGCGACACCCACATCCCAGGAATGAATAAAAAATTTGTACATCATTGTGATGTCTTTGGGACTTGAGTGAGGTTTAGCCAAGTTTGTTATAAGTTATGAAGCAAAGACAGAGAGACAAAAGCTGCAGCCACTGAACATAAAAGCTTTTCCATTTATTTTGTCATTTCATTTTCTCTTTGCTAGCATGTGTGTTCTACAGCAGCCTCCAGAGTACGCAATGCAATTCCCCTCCCCCACTCCCCATCTCCTCCCCCCTCCCATCCTAACACTACAATCATCACCATCCAAAGTGCAGTCATGTATTATTTGCAGGCACATAGTTTGTTTCAAAAGCAGAGAACCAACATGCCCCAAACAGAAACATTTCTGTATTCATTATTTTTACAGTTAATTAATATGTTCATTGTTTGGTATCAGTTCTGTTGCTAAAGACACTTTACAATACAAAAATTGACTTCACTTTATGATTTCCAAGGTCTTCCTCTTTGGGCATCTCCTGGTCCCACTTTGCCCCCTCTTCCTCTTGTGTCTCTCTTCCCCCTTGCCATTTGGCCTCCATTTACAATTCCGCATCCCCTACTCTGTCTCATCACATGATAGCCCTTTCATTCTCCTAACTCCTTCCACACTACTACTCCCCATTGATTTACTATTCTTACATCGTCTCACGCTCAAGTCTTTTATGGATGGTCCAAGGGCTTCCCTTTGCTCTAACCAGAACAGCCTCACTCCCTCACCCAAGCCATATCCTGGGGGTCAATTTCTCCATTATCTTCTTTATTATTATTTCCACTTGAACAACTGCCAGAAAGTCTTTGTTTCATATGTCCAGGGGATGTGAGCGTCACTGTCCTAGCCGAGTGTAATTGCCCATGAGAAGATGGTGGTGAGCCACTTTCTTAAATCACTGCAGTCTGTGTGGTGTAGGTACACCCACAGTGCTGCTAAATAGGGCATTCTAGGATTATGACCCAGCAACAATGAGGGAACAGTGATATATTTTCAAGCCAGGATGGTGTGTGCTTGGAGCGGAACGTGCAAGTGGTAGTGTTCCCATGCCCTTGCCTCCCTTGCTGTTCTAGATGGTAGAGGTCACAGGTATGGAAGTTGCTGTCAAAGGAGGCTTGGCAAGTTGCTGCAGTGCATTTTTGTAGTTAGTACACACTGCTGCCACTGTGCGCTGTAGGTGGAGGGAGTGAATGTTTAAGGTTGTGGATGGGATGCCAAACGAGTGCTGCTTTATCCTGGATGGTGTCGAATTTCTTGAGTGTTGTTGGAGCTGCATTCATCAAGACTACTGGGGAGTATTCCATAACACTCCTGACTTGTGCCTTGGGAAGTCAGGAGATGAGTTACTCACCACAGAATGCTCAGACTCTGACCTGCTTTTGTAGCCACAGTATTTGTGTAGCTGATCCACTTAACTTTCTGGTCAATGGTAATCCCCAGGATGTTGATGCTGGGGGCTTCAGGGGAATGCCATTGAATGTCAAGGGGAAGTAGTTAGATTCTCTCTTGTTGGAGATGGTCATTGCCTGGCACTTGTGTAGTTGCAAATGTTACTTGCCACTTATAGTGTCCGAATAGTGTCCAGGTCTTCCTGCATGCGGGAAGACTTGTTCAGTATCTAAGGGGTTGTGAATGGTGCTGAATATTGTGCAAACATCAGCGAACATCTCCACTTCTGACCTTATGATGGAGGGAAGGTTATTGATCAAGCAGCTCAAGATGGTTAGGCCTAGGACACTACCCAAGGAACTGCTATAGTGAGGTCCTGAGGCTGAGATAATTGGCCTCCAACAACCACAACCATCTTCCATAGTGTTAAGTATGACTCCAGCCAGCTGGCAGTTTTCCCTCTGATTCCCATTGACTCCAGTTTTGCTAGGGTTCGTTGATGCCACATTACGTCAAATGCTGCCCTGATGTCAAGGGCAGTCACTCTCAACTCACCTCCTAAATTCAGTTCTTTTGCCCATGTTCGGACCAAGTTTGTAATGAGGTCCGGAGCCCAGTGATCCTGCTGAATCTGAAACTAAGCATTTGATAGCACTGTTGGCAACACCTTCCATCACTTTGCTGATGATTAAGAGCAGATTGATGGGGCATTTGTCCTGCTTTTGTGGACAGGACATGGCTGAGCAATTTTGCACTTTGACAGGTAGATGCCAGTGTTGCAGCTGTACTGGAACAACTTGGTTAGAGGCATGTCTAGTTCTGGAACACAAGTCTTAAGCACTATAGCTGAAATATTGTAACCTTTGCTGTATCCAGTCTGCTCAGTCGTTTCTTGATATCACATGGAGTGAATCGAATTGGCTGAAGACTGGCATCTGTGATGGTAGAGTCCTCAAGAGGAGGCAGAGATGGATGCTCCACTCAGCACTCCTAACTGAAGACCGTTGAAAACACTTCAGCCTTGCCTTTTGCACGAACATGCTAGGCTCTGTCATCATTAAGGATTGGGATGTTCATGGAGCTTCCTCCTTCTGTTCATTGTTTAATAGTTCTTTATCATTCACGACTGGATGTGGCAGGACTGCAGAGCTTTGACCTGATCCGTTGGTTGTGGGATCACTTTGCTATGCCTACAGCATGCTGTTTCCACTGTTTAGCATGCATGTAGTAATGTGTCACCAGGTTGACACCTCATTTTTAGGAATGTCAGATGCTGCTCCTGCCATGCACTCCTACACTCCACATTGAACCAGGGTTGATCCACTGGCTGCAAATGTGTAGAGAGAAACAGGCAAAAATTTCATCTCGATATGGGGGTGGGAACAGAGGTGGACAGGCATGGAAAATCACGCCGCTGGCCGTCATGTAGTTTGCTGTTGCCATTCTGAGGCTCGGCAATTTTGCTTTGGAGGGAGGAAGGCAGGACACTTCAACTCGCCCAATTTGGGTCAAAAGCCAATTAAGTCTTTATTACGAGCTTGTCAGCCTGTTAAACTCCAGGTTGCAAATTTTGTGGGGAGGCATGGGTTCAACAATGGATCTGGAACAGTCCAAGTAGAAGGAGACGGCAACACAGCAGGCAGAAAGTCATGGCTGCGCCATTCAATTAGGTGGGCCCATAAAAGGCTGCACGGGTGAGAGGGGCACTCAGCCAGTGGCACACAGTTGTTATCGGGTGAGCAGAGTTAGCGGAGCAAGTGGTTTGTGTGTGCTTGGTTAGTGGAGGGCATCGTGACCCTCCAGGGATCATGGGGGTGGAGTGGGGGGGTGGTTAGTATTCATTGTGAGAGCAGCTCCCTGCAGGTAAGGCAACAGCTGGACAGGGGATGAGGGTACTTAGAGATAGGGACCAATAGCGATGAAGATCAACATCCTCAGGAGTAGATGCAGAGACTTGGGCATGAGGAGGGCAAAAGCGAGGAACGAGGGGCAGGAAAGTAGCGAAGGGCATACCCTCAGCATCAAATGTACCGCCGAAGAAGGAGATATCTGGACATGTCAGAGAACTAGTGTCACAGGAAACTATGTCTATCCAGGCAGACGGTAACTGAAATTTGTGCCCTCGTCACGGAAGACACCACACGTCACAGCATTGCTCTCCATCCCCTGCCAGGAGCTCTTAAAATCACTGTGGCCTTGAATTTCTTCACTTCTGACTCTTTCCAAGGATCAGCAGCAGAATTTAGTGCCATCTCACAAATGGCAGCACACCATTGCATCTTGCTGGTCACTGATGACCTATTTGTGGGAGTTGTTGGCATCCTTCCATCTACGAAAGATGATGGACATGCAGTAAACAATCCATTTAAGTGTGGTGCCTTCTCTTGGTGCACCTTTGCTGATGGCTGTGAAGGCCAATCCTTGAGAGGCATGTTCTGCCACAAGTGCTGCACGTGAAGCAGCCAAGTGATGCTGTAAGTGGTTGTTTATGGCATTGGGGCCTGTTGCCAAGCTGCTGTAGCCACTGGTTGTCATGGTTGCGCATGCCAGGATGTGTCACCATTTTCCTCTTTCACCAGCTAGTGACTCCCAGGTGCGATAGTTGATGTTTAGGACCACAGATTCTACCAAAGCAGAAGTAAGTTAAAAACACTTCCCTGCAAATTGAATGGCTGGCCCTTTAAAAGCATTAGTGGGGGCTGGTCCCTCATGAGAGATTAGCACAGGTGTTCCCTGGACTTGCATGGTTAAAGTTACAGCTGATTGACATCACTATCAAACCTCTATGATGCTTCTGGTGCATGCACAGCAACCCTGTGCTAGTGCCCTTCTGAGCATAAGATGGGGCGCAAGCCATGCTGGAAGTGGCTGGCAGCTCAGCATGTGTTATTTTCACCTTCAGGGCTTCTGCAGTGGTGTCAGAGCCCAATTTGGCAGCCACAGAACTACACACAATGACTACACCCTAGGTGCTCACAATGACTCCAAACTACACTGCTAATGACTCGGTTCCAGGTTTTGGGTCATTATTCCCTAATTTGAAGCAGTGGTGTGTTCATTCCATGCTGAACTTACAATTATCCACCACTGCAGCTGTCAATATCTGTGTGTGAGACTGTGGTGGCTGCTAACACACAGCAGCACAACTTTCATACTGGTGACGCTCACCTGGTCGATAGATTACTTCCAATAACCTGATCCATGACTTACCCTGGGTGCTGACTGTTACTGAGGTGCACGTCTGGTGACCCAATCCAAATTATGTGACCAGGCCTATGTTAGATATATATTGACCAGGGATAGTGTCTTCTGACAAAGGTATAGTGCTACAGTGGAGGAAAATAAACTAGGTGACTATGATTGTGTCAGCTTTTCGCTGATGACAATGGCTTGGAACTAATGGAAGTGTGGCTCTGGAATCTTTGCTTCTACAAGGTATCTGAACTATATTTTAAAAGTTCGCACAGATGGGGCAAGTTCTTGGTGGTGTGGTGGGCACACAACTATAAGTAAGTCAGTGGTGAGGAATCTGATTCTAAATGTTATCATAAAAGTTTTGACTTTTTTAGAACTAAGAGGTCAGTGTGCCTTTAAGACTGAGGCAAAAAAAGGACTTTCGGTGAACACTGAATGTTGACTTGGTATTTGAAGTGCAGGCTGTAAAGCTTGTATCCAAACAAACAGAAAGATTTACGACTGTCTTGTGACTTGGTTGTTATTGAAAGCTTTTAGTTTCTGTTCTGTAGTGTGAAAGAGACCAGGGAGCTGGGAGCAGCTAGCATTGAACTGTAGCTGTGATTTTCTGATAGATGAGAAAAGACCTACTCTCTCTGCAACAGAAGCTTTTCATCTCTTATAAAGAAATACTACATTTGAAATGTGGTTTTGACCTGCCTGAAGAGAGAGAAGACCCAGGAAAAGAGGAGTTGCCACACCATGTGCAGGAACACTGCTTTGGAGAAAAGAAGCCTTGTGTTTTGGGTGTGGCAGGTTGCTGTCACCTCCAGTCTCAAGAATCCCTGCCTCAAGAGTGGATCCTGTTGCCTTTTGTGTTTTGGAAGACCCTGAAATCTCAAAAAGGTTCCTCCTGTTAGTCTGCTACTTTAAACTTTAAGTAGACCTGTTGCTACACCTTTTGCTGAAAGATCTGTGTGACACCTGCTGCAGATGAATTGCTTTGAATGCCTAACCATCACAGACTGTCCATTAATCTCACCTGAAGAGACATCGAGTAGCATCTGACTATTCGACTCTGGGACACCTCACCGATCAGGAAATATCCTACCAGAAGTTACCCAGTTATTTTATTATTCCTAAGAGACAGTTCTAATTAAAAAAAATAATTTTTAAAACCAGTTAACTGTTGGTTTTTGAATGAATGTGTATGTGCATGAAAGTTAGGAAGAATAAGAAGTTATAAAATCTTTTCATATAGTTTACCTCATCGTTTAAAACTCGCTTTATTAATAAATAGTTTTTTTTTGTTTTTTAAAGAATCCTGGTTTTGTGTGCTTTGTTCTTGGGGATAAATAAAGTGTTTAATTTGGCTAATTTCCAGTAGGTGGGAAGCTTTACTAATATACTGTGCCCTGTTGAATAGTGGAACTGAATTAACAGTGCATTACTCCTGCCTTGGTCGTAAATGTTCTTGAGAGGTACCCTGATGAAGATCTCAGCATGAACTCTATCATTTGATTCCGTTGTCGAGCTGTTGGACCGTGGCAAATTAATTTTGACATCTAAGTTTAGGACTTGGAAATTTGTGTCGTTGGAGACCCTCAGATTACCGGCCATCACTAAGGTTATTTCAAGCATCACACATCTATGTCCAAGAACCACCCCCCAATTCACAAAGGCACACTAACCTCTTCCCCATCCAGTTCAGAGATAGTGTATCATACTCATCACCCCACCCTTTCTCAGAAGCATTTGTCTGGATTTTACATTCAACATTGTTTTAACACTGCCTGTAACCTATATATTTTAAATAGGTACATGGTAACTTAGGTTTCTGAACAATATTATTTTAATGTCAGTAGTAATACCACTGGGATTAAAATAATGGCCCTGATCTAAAAATCCAGATTTACTGAACATGGCATGCATGTTTTGATTTTCTTTTTTCTGGACTTGACTATTCCAATGCACTCCTGGTCAGACTCCCATCTTCCACCCTCCACAAACTTCAACTCATCCAAAATTCTGCTGTCCATATCCTAACTTGCACCAAATCTCGTTAATTTATTACCCCTGCATTCGCTGAATTAAATTGGTTCCCAAGTCATAGAGTCATTTACAGCACAGAGGGAGGCCATTCAGCCCATTTGAGTCTATGCTGGCTCTCCACAAAGCTATGCAGTCAGTCCCACTCCCTTGCTTGATCCCCATAGCCCTGCAAGTCTATTTCTCTCAGGTGACCATCCAACTTCCTCTTGAAGTCATTGATTGTTTCTGCTTCCATCACCCTTGTGGGCAGCAAGTTACCACCCGCTGCGTAATAAAGTGCTTCCTCATATTCCCCCAGCATCTTTTACCCAAAACTTTCAATCTGTGTCCCCTAGTCCTTGTACCATTTGTTATATGAACAGCTTTTCCTTGTCTAGCCTATCTAAGCCTGTCATAACCTTGTACGCTTATATTAAATCTCCCCTCAATCTCCTTTGTTCTAAGGAGAACAAACACAGCTTTTCCAACCTAACCTTGTAACTTAAAATCCTCCATCCCTGGAACTATTCTGGTAAATCTCCACTGCAACCACTCAAGGGCCCTTACATCCATCCTGAGATGTGGTGACCAGAATTGGATGCAATACTCCAGTTGGGGCCTAACCAGAGCTTTATAGATGTTCAGCATAACCTCCATGCTTTTGAACTCTATGCCTCTATTTATGAAGCCCACGATCCCATATGCATTACTAACCACTCTCTCAATATGTCCTGCCACCTTCAAATATCTATGCACACGCACCCCCAGGTCCACCTGTTCCTGCACACTCTTTAGAACTATGCCGTTAAGTCTATATTGCCTCTCCCTATTCCTTCTGCCAAATGCATCACCTCACACTTGTCAGTATTAAATTCCATCTGCCACCTGTCTGCCCATTCTACTAGCCAATCTATGTCCTGTTACAAGTGATTCACATCATCCTCACTGTTTGCCGCACCTCCAAGTTTGGTGTTGTCAGCAAATTTTGAGATTCTGCTCTGTATTCAAGATCCAAGTCATTTATACATAGCAAAAAAAGCAGTGGCCCTCGCAATGATCCTTGGGGGATATCACTGTCTACCATCCTCCAGTCTGAAAAGTAACCATTTACCACAACTCACTGTTTTCTGCTCTTAAGTCAATTTTTTTTAATCCAATTGGACACTGACCCTCCTATTCCATAGTAGTCCACCAATGGCTTGATTTTATCGTTCTCATCCTCACCTTCAGGGCTCAGACTCAGATAGGAATGACATTGAGTAGCGACGTGCCACTTCAAACGTTGAATGTCAGGGATAGATCTTGAGTTTGTGCAGTACTGTAAAATGGGTGATAGTGAATTTGCAGCCATTTTGTATCTCTCCTGATCTTGGAAGTCAATTGGTAGTCATTAACAATTATCATACAGTTAAAGGTGTACCTATGCAGTTAATTACTAGGCTTAAATTTCTGTGGCAAGTTTAATGGGCAATTAATGTGCAAATGAAGCAACTTCATGAAAATCATAGGAGGTTAATGGGCGAGAGGCTGTTTTGCAAAGGCGATTCGCAATTCACGGGGTATCACCTCTTCTTCACAAGTTGCTGACTGATGTGCACATTAACAATAATACTGGTCCAGTACACCTACTCAGCATCTATGCTCCAACACTCTGTTCCGCACCTGAAGCTAAAGACCAGTTCTATGAACAACTCCATAACATCATTAGCAGCATCCCCAACACCGAACACCTATTCCTGCTGGGGGACTTTAATGCCAGGGTTGGGGCCGACCATGACTCATGGCCCTCCTGCCTTGGGCGCTATGGCGTTGGAAGGATGAATGAGAACGGGCAGAGACTGCTTGAGTTGTGTACCTATCATAACCTCTGCATCACCAACTCGTTCTTTCACACTAAACCCTGTCACCAGGTTTCATGGAGGCACCCAAGATCACGTCGTTGGCACCAGCTAGACCTCATTGTCACAAGGCGAGCCGCCTTAAACAGTGTTCAAATCACACGCAGCTTCCACAGTGCGGACTGCGACACCGACCACTCCCTGGTGTGCAGCAAGGTTAGACTCAGACCAAAGAAGTTGCATCATTCCAAGCAGAAGGGCCACCCGCGCATCAACACGAGCAGAATTTCTCACCCACAGCTGTTACAAAAATTTCTAAATTCACTTGTAACAGCCCTTCAAAACACTCCCACAGGGGATTCTGAGACCAAGTGGGCCCACATCAGAGACGCCATCTATGAGTCAGCTTTGACCACCTACGGCAAAAGTGCGAAGAGAAATGCAGACTGGTTTCAATCTCATAATGAAGAGCTGGAACCTGTCATAGCCGCTAAGCGCATTGCACTTTTGAACTACAAGAAAGCCCCCAGCGATTTAACATCCGCAGCACTTAAAGCAGCCAGAAGTACTGCACAAAGAACGGCTAGGCGTTGCGCAAACGACTACTGGCAACACCTATGCAGTCATATTCAGCTGGCCTCAGACACCGGAAACATCAGAGGAATGTATGATGGCATGAAGAGAGCTCTTGGGCCAACCATCAAGAAGATCACCCCCCTCAAATCTAAATCGGGGGACATAATCACTGACCAACGCAAACAGATGGACCGCTGGGTTGAGCACTACCTAGAACTGTACTCCAGGGAGAATGCTGTCACTGAGACTGCCCTCAATGCAGCCCAGCCTCTACCAGTCATGGATGAGCTGGACATACAGCCAACCAAATCGGAACTCAGTGATGCCATTGATTCCCTAGCCAGCGGAAAAGCCCCTGGGAAGGACAGCATTACCCCTGAAATAATCAAGAGTGCCAAGCCTGCTATACTCTCAGCACTACATGAACTGCTATGCCTGTGCTGGGACGAGGGAGCAGTACCCCAGGACATGCGCGATGCCAACATCATCACCCTCTATAAAAACAAAGGTGACCGCGGTGACTGCAACAACTACCGTGGAATCTCCCTGCTCAGCATAGTGGGGAAAGTCTTTGCTCGAGTCGCTCTGAACAGGCTCCAGAAGCTGGCCGAGCGCGTCTACCCTGAGGCACAGTGTGGCTTTCGTGCAGAGAGATCGACTATTGACATGCTGTTCTCCCTTCGTCAGATACAGGAGAAATGCCGTGAACAACAGATGCCCCTCTACATTGCTTTCATTGATCTCACCAAAGCCTTTGACCTCGTCAGCAGACGTGGTCTCTTCAGACTACTAGAAAAGATCGGATGTCCACCAAAGCTACTAAGTATCATCACCTCATTCCATGACAATATGAAAGGCACAATTCAACATGGTGGCTCCTCATCAGAGCCCTTTCCTATCCTGAGTGGTGTGAAACAGGGCTGTGTTCTCGCACCCACACTTTTTGGGATTTTCTTCTCCCTGCTGCTTTCACATGCGTTCAAATCCTCCGAAGAAGGAATTTTCCTCCACACAAGATCAGGGGGCAGGTTGTTCAACCTTGCCCGTCTAAGAGCGAAGTCCAAAGTACGGAAAGTCCTCATCAGAGAACTCCTCTTTGCTGACGATGCTGCTTTAACATCTCACACTGAAGAATGCCTGCAGAGTCTCATCGACAGGTTTGCGTCTGCCTGCAATGAATTTGGCCTAACCATCAGCCTCAAGAAAACGAACATCATGGGGCAGGATGTCAGAAATGCTCCATCCATCAATATTGGCGACCACGCTCTGGAAGTGGTTCAAGAGTTCACCTACCTAGGCTCAACTATCACCAGTAACCTGTCTCTAGATGCAGAAATCAACAAGCGCATGGGTAAGGCTTCCACTGCTATGTCCAGACTGGCCAAGAGAGTGTGGGAAAATGGCGCACTGACACGGAACACAAAAGTCCGAGTGTATCAGGCCTGTGTCCTCAGTACCTTGCTCTACGGCAGCGAGGCCTGGACAACGTATGCCAGCCAAGAGCGACGTCTCAATTCATTCCATCTTCGCTGCCTTCGGAGAATACTTGGCATCAGGTGGCAGGACTATATCTCCAACACAGAAGTCCTTGAAGCGGCCAACACCCCCAGCTTATACACACTACTGAGTCAGCGGCGCTTGAGATGGCTTGGCCATGTGAGCCGCATGGAAGATGGCAGGATCCCCAAAGACACATTGTACAGCGAGCTCGCCACTGGTATCAGACCCACCGGCCGTCCATGTCTCCGTTATAAAGACGTCTGCAAACGCGACATGAAATCGTGTGACATTGATCACAAGTCGTGGGAGTCAGTTGCCAGCATTCGCCAGAGCTGGCGGGCAGCCATAAAGACAGGGCTAAATTGTGGCGAGTCGAAGAGACTTAGTAGTTGGCAGGAAAAAAGACAGAGGCGCAAGGGGAGAGCCAACTGTGCAACAGCCCCAACAAACAAATTTCTCTGCAGCACCTGTGGAAGAGCCTGTCACTCCAGAATTGGCCTTTATAGCCACTCCAGGCGCTGCTTCACAAACCACTGACCACCTCCAGGCGCGTATCCATTGTCTCTCGAGATAAGGAGGCCCAAAAGAAGTGTCAGTCATGCGCCATTTTCAGCAAATTCTGGGCCTATATCTTTAGGTTATATGATTGATTTCCTATTGTAAGAAGGTGATCTGGCCTATTTTGCACGTTAATGAACATAAGACAAGCTCAATAATGCAATCAGCCACATAATGTTATCTTGTCTACTTGCCATAATTTTCAAAAATGCTTGTTTTACTGAATATGTAGATTGTTATGACCAGGCGGGTGGTGGTGTGGCTTGTTCCCACTGTTTGCCTCCCAGCTAACCACAGCGAGTGTTTTTGTTGCTAGTATTTTAACCCCTTGTGTTTTATTGGACAAATAAAAAAACAGAGACAGGTTTTCTCATTGGTTAAAAAAAATCCCGAAATGATCGCAACACTACTCACACACGCATTCCCTCTCACACGCACTCTTAAGAGAAGATAGATAAGAAGTACAAGTTTAGTTTAGTTTAGTTTAGTGATACAGCACTGAAACAGGCCCTTCGGCCCACCGAGTCTGTGCCGACCATCAACCACCCATTTATACTAATCCTACACTAATCCCATATTCCTACCACATCCCCTCCTGTCCTTATATTTCCCTACCACCTACCTATACTAGGGGCAATTTATAATGGCCAATTTACCTACCAACCTGCAAGTCTTTTGGCTTGTGGGAGGAAACCGGAGAACCCGGAGAAAGTAAGAGGTATTCAGAGTTCAGGTTGTAAAAGTCCATTGTTTCAGGAATAACCTGTCGGAGCCCCTCGGAAGGTGAATTTTTAACGTTTCAGGCCTGTTTGCTGGTGGTCTGATACTCGTTGGGCTGTTGCAGCCTCCTGGTGGTTCACTTTGGGTTGAAGACGGCGTTGATAATTTCGGTCAAGTCTCACTGGTAGAAAAGTTATTTTTGCAAAGACACTCTGTTGTCTCTGCTGTAGCTAGCTTTCAACTTGTCTCAGTAGGGATCAACTGTATTGGCTGGAACCGATCTCTCTCTCTTTTAGCCGTTGCTGGAATTCAAAATGGCTTTTTTGTTGTTGCTCTATGAGAGTTGAGGACAGACCAGACTGATGATGTTGTCTCTAGTCCCGTCGTGAAAAGACTCCCCCTTTGTTCCTCAAAACAATTACCTTTTAAGGTGAATTTATACAAGGGCTGACATTACCCACGTGACTTCAGGTTTCAGTCCCAGCTGGGCTGTATAATGGCCTTGATGGTATCCCCATTCTGAGGAGATGAGGGTCGTTCACACTCCATTGTAATGGAGTTTATTCGGAAACAAGAAATCTGAGAAAGGTCTTTAGTTTGTTTCTACTGTGCCTACCCACTGTTCTTTTTCATGTTTGTGCTTGGGGCCAGGCTGTTCATTTTTCTGTCAATTAACATCCTCTCTGCATGAACGCTTTGTCTTTCACCACTCCATTAACATACCGTTTGCCTTTGCTCCATGATCTTCTGGTCAATTATTCTCTGTGACCTTGTCCTACCAACATATTCTCTTTGGTTATCTCTTGCCCCACCCCCGCTTTACTTGCTTAAAACCTTTTACATTTCTAATATTTGCCAGTTCTGATGAAGGGTCACTAATCTGAAATGTTAACTCTGCTTCTCTCTCCACAGATGCTGCCAGACCTGCTGAGTATTTCCAGCATTTCGTGTTTTTATATCTGAGAAAGGTCTTGTCTCATTGTGTTTGAGTATAGCTCACACCCAGGTGTGATTATCTTTCTTTATTTCCATGCAGACAGAGTTGGTTTTCAGTCTTAATAGACAATAGGTGTGGCTGACAGTGCAGCAGGTGGTATGAGTCATGACTTATCCTCCATTTTGTTGACAATACATGTATCAGTCTCTTTAAAATTGTTCCAATTTTTCATAACTGTTCAGTTTGGTTCTGTATTTTCTTCACTGCATTTCTCGTGAGCATGGCAAGATTAGTAGTTAATACAATATTGAAAACAGTGTGCTGCAGCAGATTCACAACGTACAGCAAAATTGTAATGAATTTGTATAAGCAATCTCCCGGTACATCTCCCCCATGATCCAAGCAGCATGTATTAATTTATTATGTGGAAAAACATTGTGCACCAGAGGTTTTGGAGTGGGCTGTGTTTGTTCAAAAGAAACTACACTGGGCTGGATTTTAAGGAGGCTTCGACATCGGGATCCGTGGCCGGGATGGGCGCCTGCAGATGGCCCCAGAGGTGGCCCGCCACAGACCTTGATGCCAGCAGGGCCTGGTCCAATCCTCCCGGCGGTGGCGGCGCACCGTTGCGGCCCTACCACCCGGCCAGTCGGCGACAGCAGCACAATCACCATATGCAAATAAAGTAAATTAATAGATTTGCAAGAACTTATCATTAATCTTGATGTCTCACTGTGATCTTCGGCCCGGCGGCCAGAACTCCCACGCATTCCGATCCCTTTCCGGTGAAACGAGGCGCAACAGTGGTGGGGAGGGTGGAGGAAGTAAGTTTATCAGTGCGGGAGGGGTGGGACGGGTCAAATAAACGTCATAGGTGTAGGGGATGGTGGGAAGGATTGTAGTTTAAAGTTTGTGCAGTTTGTGGGGGGAAGGAAGGTCAAATGGTAAACGTAAGTGTTTTGGAGGGGAAAGGACAAATAATTAGTTTAATTGTTTTTGCGGGGGGTGGGAGAGGGGCAAAAGAAATGTATTTATTGAATTTCATTCAATTTCTCTTTAAATATTTAAATTTGCCGAAAGGGCTGATAGCCCTTTAAAAATGGCGTCAGCACCTGCACACAGGCAGCTGATGCCATTGCCGGGGACGGGCAGCCTGCCTCTTCCACGTGATCGGGGGGAGGCAGCCCACCCCAGCTATTTAAATGAGCCACTGCGCTTGAGATTGCGGCAGCTTTTTGGTGTGCGGCCCACCCGCCATTTCTTTTACCTGTCGCTGGCAAATAAAATTCAGCCCATCATCTCTAAAAATCTTGCAGACCTTTACACTCAGAATTGCACAAGACACTGAACCGGACCAGCCACATAAATACTGTGGCTACAAGAGCAGGTCAGAGGCTGAGAACTCTGTGGCGAGTAACTCACCTCCTGACTCCCCTATCCCCTGTCCACCATCTACAAGGAAATCAGGAGTGTGATGGGATACTCTCCACTTGCCTGGATGGGTGCAGCTCCAACAACACGCAAGAAGCTCGACACCATCTAGGACAAAGCAGCCCGCTTGACTGGGAACACATCCACCATTTTCAACATTCACTCCTTGCACCACCGACACACAGTGGCAGCAGTGTGTACCATCTACAAGATGCACTACAGCAACTCACCAACGCTCCTTCGATAGCACCTTCCAAACCCGTGACCTTTACAACCTAGAAGGACAAGGGCAGCAGATGCATGGGAACACCACCACCTGCAAGATCCCCTTCAAGCTACACACCTTCCTGACTTGGAGCTATATTGCTGTTCCTTCACTGTCGCTGGATCAAAATCCTGGAACTCCCTTCCTAACAGCACTGTTGGTGTACATACCCCCAAGGACTGCAGCAGTTCAAGAAGGCAGCTCATCACCACCTTCTCAAGGGCAATTAGGATGGGTAATAAATTCTGGCCTTGCCAGCGACGCCCACATCCCATGAATGAATGAAAAACAAGATTCAGGAAAGCTTTTTAATTTAATGCGTTGGAATTTGAATTCTCTATTCAACCAGGAAATGTAAAGAAGAAACCAAATCTGCTAGTTAGAACAGACCAAAAGGGATTTTTTAGACATTCTTTTTGAACTTGAAATGTAAATAGAAATACTGAATCTACAAATTGGAGTTGTTGGAGATTGCCATTTACAAGAAGTTGCAGAACAGTAATGCTGTAAGCTGCTGGTCATAACTATATTGGAAATCTGGAGAGCTGACAAGAAGATTATCAGATAATCAGATTACTCTTCAAGGATATTTTCTGCAGAAGGGTTGCAATTGCAAATGCATTTCTACGTCTGAATGCAAATTCTTTTCCAGTCTATGCCCTTAGCTGCAGATTCCAGTGACAGAAAAATAACAATTAAATGAAGCTCAGTGGATCTTACTAGTTTAGTCTAGGGGCTGAATTTTACCAGTCCTTCAATTTTTTTTTTCAAAATATACTTTATTCATAAAAATTTGTGAAAAATACATTACAAAACAGTTCAAAACAGCACCACGTTGACATTCCAAAAAGTGCAAAGGAAATTAGTTTTCTTCAATACATGGGTGAGTTGCCTCACAACCCTTCCATTCCATTTTCCCTGCCATGTACATTTTACAGCAAAACCATATTTGGTGGAGACAGCCCGAGAGGTTTCCCATGGGTCCAGCCCCTCAATTCACTTTGGTGGGAGGACCTTACACAGTGGTCTTTCCCCATTTAGCCTTTGCAGCGGCTTCCCCAAGCTTTAGTCCATCCCTCAGCATCTAGTCCTGGACCTTGGAACGTGCCCGTCTGCAACACTCGGTCGTGGACAACTCTTTGCGCTGGAAGACCAGCAAGTTTCGGGCAGATCAAAGAGCGTCTTTTACCGAATTGATCGTCCTCCAGCAGCAGTTGATGTTTATCTCAGTGTGCGTCCCTGGGAACAGCCCAAAGAGCACAGACTCCTGTGTTACAGAGCTGCTTGGGATGAACCTTGACAAAAACCACTGCATCTCTTTTCACACCTGCTTTGCAAAGGCACATTCCAGAAGGAGGTGGGCGACTGTCTCTTCCCCACCGCAGCCACCTCGAGGGCAGCGTGTGGAGGGGGCAAGACTCCGGGCATGCAGGAAGGATATAATGGGGAGGGCCCTTCTCACCACCAGCCAAGTTGCGTCTTGGTGCTTGTTTGAAAGTTCTGGTGATGAGGCATTCCGCCAAATGACTTTGGCAGTCTGCTCGGGGAACAAGTCCCTTGATTTTTTTTTTCCAAAATATACTTTATTCATAAACATCTGTAAAAATTACATTGCCAAACAGTTTCCAAACAGCATCAAAAAATACAAACATTGCAAGGGATATCAGTTTCCTTCAATACTCTCATGAGTTTCTTCCCAACCCTTCCGTTTCACAATTGTCATGTCAATTACAGTTTTACATTTACAGCAATTGAGAATATTAACGATACAGTTCGAGGGGTTTCCCAGTGATCCAGCCCCTCAGTCCAGCTTGGTGGGGGAACCTTACACTGTGGTCTTTCCCCATTGAGCCTTTGCTGCGGCTGCCCCAAGCTTTAGTGCGTCCCTCAGCACGTAGTCCTGGACCTTGGAATGTGCCAGTCTGCAACATTCGGTGGTGAACAACTCTTTGCGCTGGAAGACCAGCAAGTTTCGGGCAGACCAAAGGGCGTCTTTCACCGAATTGATAGTCCTCCAGCAGCAGTTGATGTTTGTCTCGGTGTGCGTCCCTGGGAACAGCCCGTAGAGCACAGCCTCCTGTGTTACAGAGCTGCTTGGGATGAACCTTGACAAAAACCACTGCATCTCTTTCCACACCTGCTTTGCAAAGGAACATTCCAGGAGGAGGTGGGCGACCGTCTCTTCCCCACCACAGCCAACGCCGGGGCACTGTGCGGAGGGGGCGAGACTTCGGGTGTGCATGAAGGATCTGACGGGGAGGGCCCTTCTCACCACCAGCCAAGCTACGTCTTGGTGCTTGTTTGAAAGTTCTGGTGATGAGGCATTCCGCCAAATGACTTTGACGGTCTGCTCGGGGAACCATCCGACAGGATCCACCGTTTCCTTTTCCCGTAGGGCCTTGAGGACATTCCGTGCAGACCACTGCCCGATGGACCGGTGGTCAAAGGTGTTTCCCCGCAGAAACTGCTCCACGAAGGATAGGTGGTACGGCACCGCCCAACTGCACGGAGCGTTCCGCGGCAATGTGACCAGGCCCATCCTTCGCAACACCGGGGACAGATAGAACCTCAGCACGTAGTGACACTTGGAGTTTGCGTACTGGGGATCTACACACAGCTTGATGCAGCCGCACACGAAGGTGGTCATCAGGATGAGGGCCGCGTTGGGTACATTTTTCCCGCCCTTGTCCAGAGATTTGAACATCGTGTCCCTCCGGACCCGGTCCATTTTACATCCCCAGACGAAGCGGAAAATGGCTCGGGTGACTGCCACAGCGCAGGAGTGGGGTATGGGCCAGACCTGCGCCACGTAGAGCAACAACGTGAGCGCCTCGCACCTGATGACCAGGTTCTTACCCACCATGGAGAGAGATCGCTGCCCCCACATGCCCAACTTTTGTCGTACCTTGGCTACTCGCTCCTCCCATGTTTTGGTGCACGCCCCGGCCCTTCCGAACCATATCCCCAGCACCTTCAGGTAATCTGACCTGACGGTGAAGGGGACAAAGGATCGGTCAGCCCAGTTGCCAAAGAACATGGCCTCGCCCTTGCCGTGGTTAACTTTGGCTCCCGAGGCCAGTTCGAACTGGTCGCAGATGCTCATCAGTCTGTGCACGGACAGCGGATCCGAGCAGAAAACGGCGACGTCATCCATGTACAGGGAGGTTGGAACAAGTCCCTTGATTTTTTTTTTTTTTTATTTCCAAAATATACTTTATTCATAAAAATCTGTAAAAATTACATTGCCAAACAGTTTCCAAACAGCACCAAAAAATACAAACATTGCAAGGGAGATCAGTTTCCTTCAATACTGTCATGAGTTTCTTCCCAACACTTCCGTTTCACAATTGTCATGTCAATTACAGTTTTACATTTACAGCAATTGAGAATATTAACGATACAGTTCGAGGGGTTTCCCATGGATCCAGCCCCTCAGTCCAGCTTGGTGGGGGAACCTTACACTGTGGTCTTTGATGTCAGGGGACGTGGCAGGGGACCTGTAAAATACTTGCGGGAGCGGCCCGCCATGACTCCCGACGCCAATAAGGCCCGGCCACATTTCACCTGTGGCGGCGAGGCCTCGGTGCAGCACCCCCTCCCCCCACACTGCTTTGCGACGGGGCCTTCATTTACATATTTATATTAATTAAAACGAAATGCAAATAAACTTACCTGGCCCCGGCGCCTATCCCATGCTGCTTTTTATGGATGCCAGCCGCACCTTGCACGCCTTCGGAACTCCATTCGGAGTTCCAAGAGACACTAATGCGGAGGGGGGAGGAGTGACATTATCAGGGAGGAACTGGGGGAGTGGGGAAAACTCTTTTTATTTACTGTGGGGGTGGTGGGAAGGGGTTGAAGAGCAAGTGTGAGAAGGTTGCGGGGGGATGTTCGGGTTGGAAATAAAATATGTTTTCTGAATATAGGGCAATAAAAAACCATTGAGGGGGGTTGGAAAAGGGCCTCCATCTTATTATTTTTATAAGCAAATGAAAAATATACCTTTAAAAATTTAAATTTTTGCTGCAGGCTTGAAGCCCTTTAAAAATGGCACCACATCAGCACCTGCCGGGGACAGAGCGGCCACTCCCTCTATGACATCGGGGTGACCACTCCACCCCTCCATTTAAATGAGCCATGAGCCTCTGCGCAAAATATCACGGGGGCTCAGCGACGGCACTTCCGCACATGAAGGCCGCTGACTTCAAAAATTCAGCCCCATATTTTCTTTGCACTGTCCCTTAACAATAATTTCATACCTGTGTAATTTGTATCACTGAGTAAAAATTGAAATAATTGAAACTAATAATCCAGGTCTTGAACATTTCAGTTGGTTCAGCATCCACAGATGAGAGGTTAAACCGAGGCCCCGTCTGCTCTCTCAGGTGCAGGTCTCAGAATTACAGAATTGTTACAGCACAGAAGGAGGCCATTCAGCCCATCGTGTCCTCACTGGCTCTCCAAAAGAGCAGTTCACTTAGTGCCATTCCCCTTCCTTCTCCCCGTAACCCTGCACATTCTTCCTTCTCATATAACAGTCTAATTCCCTTTTGAAAACTTCAATTGAACCGACCTCCACTACACCACTACACTCTCAGGCAGCGCATTCCAGACCTTAACCACACACCGTGTCAGAAAGTTTTTCCTCATGTCACTTTTGCTTCTCTTACCAATTTCTTTAAATCTGTGCCCTCTTGTTCTGAATCCTTTCACGTGTGGGAACAGTTTCTCTCTATTTACTCTGTCCAGACCCCTCATGATTTTGAATACCTCTATCAAATCACCAACCAGTCTTCTCTTTAAGGAAAAGCATCCTAACTTCTCTAATCTAGCATCATAACTGAAGTTCCCCATCCCTGGAACCATTCTTGTGAATCTTTTCTGTACTCTCTCCAATGCCCTCACGTATTTCCTAAAGTGGTAAATGATCCCATGGCACTAATTGAAAAAACAAAACTCCAGAGCCAGTGTCCTGGCCAACATGTATTTCTCAAGATGATCTGATCATTTATTTCATTGGTGTTTGTGGAATCTTGCTTTGTGCAAATCAGCTGTCACATTTCCTACATTACAAAAGTGACTACACTTCAAAAGTACTAAATTAGCTGTAAAGTGCTTTGGGAATGCCCTGATGTCATGAATTGCGCTATATAAATGCAAATTATTACTTTATTCTTTCCTTAACAAGGGACAATCACCTATCCGAAAACCATCAATTGGAAAACTTTTACTCATGGCTCTGATCCACACTCCAAAGAGAAATCAACTTTCTGCATACAGCTGAATGAAGCAAGCAGAATAGGGTCAAATATGTTCATACCAGAAGAACCAAAATTAAAGTACAGAATGACATAGGGAGAAATTTTAATTCCCAAAAGTGGTGGGTTTACGTCTGGCGTGATGTTAAAATTTAAAATATCTTAAACCCGAACCCAATCCGCCTCAAACATGCCACTTCCAGTTTGAATGCAGGGTTGGGAGTGGGCAACCAACCCACTCCCAAAAGCTAGGTACCTCGTTTCAATATTTTAATGAGGCTGCGTGCCTTAGATTTAATCTGACTTCCAGTTTTAGCGATGACCCATACCTCGGGAAACCTGGCAGCTGAAGGCAGGTGAGGACTGCTGCCCGGATGAGGTAAGTGCCATTTCGGCAGAATGCTGCCCCTGGATCACCCAGGCTAACCTGCTTCCCTGCCCTGCGATTGCCGACACCCCTAGACCCACCATCTCTGTACCCCCCTGCAATCAGCTCCCCAGTGCTCCATATCACAGTGAGCCCAACGTCCCCTCACAATCTCTCACCCAGGAGGAGCAGGAAACCTCCTGCTCCTGGGCTGTGCCTTTCCTACAGCATTTCCCACTTGGCAGGCTTAGCACCCTGTCCATCAGGCTGGCTTCGAGCTGAGGAACTTGCTTACTAAAAAAAAATTCCAAGAGGTACTATATTTTGGCATTGGTCCCCCACAAAACTATCCCAGAAATGACTAGGAAAAAAGAACAGCTTGTTAAAACAACACACAACATAGATAATAATGAAAGAACATTGGAACAACTCTTGAATCTTGAGCATGATTTTCATATTTATGGAAGCACCTATGGAGAATGAGGTCTTACAACTTTGCTATGTACCTTCAGGAGTACTGCTATTGGTATAACTAATGCTTATTTGTTTTATGAAAACTATGTTCAAACACATACTACAGCAATAACAACAAGTGACTCATATCATTACTGCTTAGCAGCAGAGCCTTTTATGAGTTGCCAGCTCATAACTATATGGCCAGCAAGGGAGGGACCGTTGTGTAAACCTGCCAATTCATGAAGTAATGAAAAAACAGGCCTCTAAAAAGCCTCCTAGGTAAATAGAATAACATACCACATTATAAAATGGAGAATGGTTCAAATTTAGATGAATGTGACTGTTACAGCTTGGCTGAGATGATTACAAAGACTTTGTTGGCAGAAATGTTTGAATTCTGATATATAGGTGAAAATCTTCACTCATAAAGATTGTAATTATCTCTTGAAAATATTGAGCTACTGAAAGATAATAAGTGAAGGAACCTTGAGGATAGTTAAACATATGGACAAGAAAGAAAACTGGTCATAAACAAATGAGTACAATTCCAGGTAATGTAGCTGTTAGAAAAGACCATCGGGAGAAAATGGGTCCAATGCCACTGTATTATTTCTGTTCTCTGGATTAGATAACTGTGTTATTTTTGTATTTTGGAGTGCTGCTAACAAAATTTTTAAAGATAGTGACCTCGATGTAAGTTTGTGCTATCCTGCCATGAGAATAAGGAGGGAAAAGATATGGCAGAAACCAAGCATGAGGAAAGGATGGAAATTAGAGATGACAAGCCAAAGGGATGCCTAAGAAAAAGGATTATGAGGAGGCTTTTGGAAACAAGGCATGTGGTGGAAAGGTGGGTAGAACTGTGTAGAGAATTACAGAGGGCAAGATTGTAATAGCTGAACAAATGCTGCCACTAGTGGAGCAGAATGAATGAGTGAGGGTTGAGAAATTTCAGTGTTAGAGAAATAGAGAATGTGTTCAGGGTGTTACGCCAATGTGTTTTGTTGAATAATTTTCTTTGGTTGACTGACTGGAGATCTGAATTTATATTTTTTTTGAAGAAATTTAAAAAGGCATTTTTAAAAGGATGACTGCTAGCAGCTTAAGATGATCACATAGTCTGCTACATTGCAACCTACATTGCAAAGGACTGTGAAGAGGGAGACAAAATGTCTGTGCATTTCCTAGCAAGAACCAAGACCTAGCAAGTTTAAAGGAACTATCTGTTCCTTTCAGCAATCAGCCAGCAGAGAAATATTGCTCACTGCTATGTTTGAATCACTGAGTGACTATCATGTGACAAGCCCCTCCCCATCTGGAAAACTCATGTTTTCCTCTGCAGCAGAGGAGAAGTAATTGGACTCTGACATGAGCAGACCCCATTTGAGGGTCCCATTCTCTCTCTCTCTCCATTCCAGTTTGAAAGCTTTCAAATCCTGCTTGTTGACTGGCCACCATTGCATACTCGGCTACAATCAGAAACCCCGTTGAAGGAAATCATCCACATCGCTATCTCCAAAAGACTCATCAAGCTAGTCATCTAACTCTTTAAATTAAAGCCTCAAGCCCACTGAATTCCGCTAGAAGCCAGCCGAAATCACCAAACTTCACAGATTGTACTCCTTTTTATTTTTGTGGACGCTAACTCAACCAATCGGCCTTTCCCCACTCTGTAACCTATTTGTGTGGGTGTAAACCTCCAGTGTGTGAGAGTGAAAATTGGCATGTTGTTTATTATTTTTATAGTTCAGTTTAGGTACAATAAAGTGCACCTCTTTCTTTGTTGAGTCAAGAAAACCTGTCTAGTTGGTTCTTGTTATGATCATAGCAAGTAAGTAATCAAATACCTATTGAATTGGCCATTACATCCACTTTAAGACAGAATTAAACCTGTTGCAGTCAAACAAGGCGAGGGAATAGAGGGAAGCCCTTTGACCCCTTCTTACTTGACCGTAACAAGGGACATAAGGGAAGAGATCATGAAGGCAAAGTGTGATGAAGCCATATTGAGATTTGAAAACAACAAAGTGAATTTTACCACTGTTAGTGTCAAGACAATTGTCAGAACAAAACAAAATATGATTCCCAGCTAAGAACAGTCTACAGACGTCATGATGAAGTTTTATAATGCACTGGTCAGACGTTATTGTTGGAGAGTAATGTAAAGTTTTAGTCACCAAACTTCCAAAGGAACATACATGGATTGGATACTGCAGAGAATGGCAACAAGAATGATTTTAAGGGTAAACAGATTAAACTAGGGAGATACTGGGCTCAAAACTCCTCAGGCTGTGATCTTGGCAGTTTTCCTGGGATCACATGCCAGGTCCTACTGTGCTGCCCCTCCAAGAGTGTGCAGGGTCAGTGGAAGGATACTATATTTGCACGAGACCAGGGTGTGCCAGCAATACTACAGGTAGATCTCAGGTGCCCGAGAACCCCACTCAGAGAAATTATGCTTGTGCCTCCTTCTGCTGCCTTACCAAGGGGAATGATGCTATCATTTTTTTAATAGTCTTGATATTTGGAGCTATAGGTTGCTTTCCTGGCCTGGAATCCCCTCTCCACCCAATCTGTGCACTCCTTCCCTCCCCACCAATCTCTGTGAGGTTCATTTGCATCTTTCTGGAGGCCATTATGTCTCATCTAACTCTGCATAATGCAAGGTTTCGTTAGGGCAAGGAAACGGGAATTCCTATGGAGGGAGTTCCCATGTCCTCCACGGCAGTGGCTTGTTTGGCGTGGGTGGAGGCTTTGGCTCCAAATAAGGCCACTAGAAACAGCGCTTAAGGATGGGACCCAGTGTATCTGGGCACTGTTGTAGTCTCCGGTCAATCCACCAAACTTCCACTGAAGTGACAGCAGCGTACCACATGAACAACCAAGATAAATTCGCCCTCATGTAGTACAGTGTAGAAAGAGGCCGTTAGCAGAGATTCATCAAGGTATATAATCTGTTACATTATAGAAAAAAAATGTACCAGAATATTATTTCAAAGCTAATAGGTGCAGAGTACTTGAATTTAAATCAATGTAAAGTAAATGTAAAACAAATATTGGAAAGCATTGCTTTACTCTAAGGAGAATATTTGGAATAATTCCTCATCTTAATTAGTAGAATGAAAGAAGTTCAGGGTATTGAAAATATCACTGAATGCTAGACTGGTTAAATTAATTTATGAGATGAATAATGATGGGCTAAATGATTGTTTTTCTTCTGTTGCAGCAAAAAACCTGCAAAAATGTTTCAATTGAAAATTGGAGAAGATAGGACGTGATTAATGTAGATGTCATCCCTACTCAACAACACAATGCAAAATACATACCATTAGCAATACATAAGCCATGTCAAATGAAGCAGAATCGTTCGAAAGATTTACATTTTGGAAACTACAAGAACTTGCATTTATATAGTACTTACAATGTAATACACATCCTAAGGCACTTCACAGAGCAGAAAGCATGGAGGTGGGTGACATTGTGCTGTGCAAGCAGCAGTCTTGGTGATAAATAGATCAAACAAGGCACCGAAGTTAAATAGAATATGGTTCAATATGGGAGAGGAGCTAGGAAAAGGGATGGCATTGATGGTAAGAATACAGGAGGCTGCATTTTAAAAGTCCGCTGCTGAAGTAGGTGGCGGACGTAAAAAAATTCGGCCCGCCCACACGGGCGCCGCATCACATGGACGCGGCGCCCGTCCCCGCGATGATGTGGAGGGGCGGGCGGGCCACCACGGGCAACAGCACCAAGCCAATGCACAGGCGCCAGTGCCATTTTTAAAGGGCTTACAGCTCTCAATGCACATTTAAAATTTAAAGGGACAGGTAAGTTAAAGTTTCCTAAAACTAAATAAAATAAACATGCCATGCACTCTCCCACCCCAGAATGGAAAATCACAACATTCTGCTCTTTTCCCTCCTGGAATACGGATATTTTAAATTTGACCTCCCACCCCCACCACCCCTCCAAACAAAGTTCGGCACTTTTGCCCTTTAGCCATTCCCATCCACCCCCACACCGCCACCCCCCAACCAATCCGCAGCGTTTTAACCCAACTTCCCCACCGCACAAAGAAAAAATCCTCCTCCCTCTCCCCACAGGTTTCACGCCACATTTCCTCGAATGGGGATTCGAAGGCACGGCATTGTCGGCCGCCCGAATGAAGATCGGTGCGGTGATTAAGGAGGCGACAGGACCCTCATTAAATCAGGTATGTAAATTAGTTTACATATTGAAATGGGGGTCCTGTCGCCAAGCGGCTGGGCGGCTGCCACGAGGCCTCGCCGCCGCTACCGAGATCGGCACAGGGCCTGCCACCGTCGGGGTCGGTGGCGGGCCTCCGCCATACCGATCTCCATTGCACCCCCCACCACCGTTCCCTACAGCAGAGGGGCTTTAAAATCCAGCCTAGGGTTTCTGATGGGAGCCAAATAAGATGGGTTCCAATATAATTTATTGACATTTTCAAGTCGGACAAAGAATTTTGCCTAAAGTGATGATTGTGAGGTTGAGAGTGGGGACAAATAGGTAGCGATGGATGTCACCTGCATATATATGGAAACCAATTCCATGCCTGTGGATCATGTCATCAAGAGTCAAGACATAAATGAAAAGGAGAAAAATACGTTTGCACCACAAAATTCTGAGAATATAGTTTCCCAGAATGCAGCCTTAATTTCTTAGCAAGCTGTCTACTTATCAGAACTTGGTTTTATTTGGCAGCAAAAATGTAAATGTAATAACAGAGTTGGATATTCCAATAATGGCTATTTTCATGCTGTTCCCTTCAGAAGTCTGTGTTTTCTCTCTATAATGCTGTTGCTGCAGTACTTGAAGTCACCCCTTTCCGATTTCAGACACCAACAATTTTTCTGGCAATAAAAAGAAAATTAATGAATGCTGAAAATTTGAAATAAAAAACAGGAAATGCTAAAAATGGCCGATGGATTAGGGAATATCCAAAATGTTAACCTTTCATCTTTCACGTCAATATCTCTCTCATTTAGATTTGGCCAACCTGCTCTGCATTTTTACCATTTTCTGTTTGAATGCGGTTTGTTCCTAATTTGTTTTGTTCATTTCCATCTTTGCATTATCTTATCCCTCTGTTTAGATCTCCACATATCAAACACTGTTGGCTAATTTTGAAAGTGACCAGACAGGCTCTGTCAATGGTAAGCCATGAATTCTTGTCAGGGTGTGTGGGAGACAGTGGCCTAGTTTGACTCATTGAATATTAATTCCCTAGAAAATAATAAATTATTTGGGTTTTTTGGTTAGAGATGTGTGAATTTGATGTCGTGCATTTCATTTTCTGTTTAATGCATTAGGATAACATTTGCAATGCTGTAAAAACATATCCAAAAGATGAAGGTAACGCTGAGTTCTGGAATGACATTGTGCAGTGCGAAGTAGGCTTTAATCCGACGTGTTTCCAGCAGAATCCAGATGCTTCTCCATAGGGAGGAAGGAAAAAAATACAGAAGCAGAGTTGTCCTTGGAAGGTGGAAGCACTTTTCTTTATGGATCTTCCAGCAGGAAGTTTCAGGAATCATTTGCAAAATACTGAGAGCAGGCCATCCAGTCAGCTCTCGACAAAGAGACTGTGAAGGAATAGAAGGATTCCATACCCTCTAAATCGAATGTGAAATGCAGTAAAACATCACCTTAATGCTTTTACGTAGTAACATTTTTCTACATGACCAAACTTTTACCATGTATTCAGAATGTTTTATCCAGAAAAAGTTAATTATATAGTATGGAATTTTTAGCATACATGTATTAAAAGATGTTAAAATGAAAGCAAAATAGTGCAGATGCTGGAAATCTGAAAATACTCAGCAGGTCAGTCAGCATCCGTGGAGAGAGAAGCACAGTTAACTGGCTGAATGTTATGAGGCCTCTGGCGAGGGGTCGTGGCAGGGGAGGGGGGGGGGGGGGGCCGGAAAATTCTTCCAGAAGAGGCATGCTATGACTCCCGACGCCGAGAAGGCACCGCCGCATTTTACTTGGCGGCAGCGAAGCCTTGGTGCGGCTCCCCCTCCGACCCTCCCCACCACCACCACCACCAAGGGGCAGGGCCTTCATTGGCCTAATAAAACTTATGCAAATACATGATAATAAACTTACCTGGACCAGGCGGTTGTCCCACACCGATATTCGGGCCGATGGCCAGAAGTCTCATACCTTCCAATCCCCAATTGGGGATTCAAGGCGAGACACTGGTGGAAAGCGGGGGGTGGGGGGGGGAGGCTGAGTGAAATTTTCAGAGTGGGGGGTACGCAGAGAAAAATGTTTCCATTGGATGAGGGGATGCTGGGAAGGGTTTGCAGGGCAAAGGTGACTAAGTTCAGGGAGAAAGTTCGGCTTGGAAATGAAGCTTTTTCTGGTGGGAAATTGGAGGGGGTTTAGTGAATTTTTAAAAATTAATGTCAAACAAATGTATCTTTGATGAGGGGCTTGAAGCCCTTTAAAAATGGAGGCGGCGCCAGCGCGTTGGTGCGGAGACGGAGTGGCTGTCCCATCTACATCATTGGGGGCGGCCATTCTGCCCCTCCATTTAAATGAGACCCGCGCAAAATATCCTGGAGGCTCAGCGGCAGCCGCTGCACGCAGGCGGAACACCGACTTCAAAGCACGGCACCGCAATTTGCGGTGTGCTAATAAAATTGAGCCCGACGTTTCAGGTCTGTGACCATAACACACCTGAAACATTAACTCTGCTTCTCTCTCCACAGATGTTGCCTGACCTGCTGAGTATTTCCAGCATCTTCTGTTATTATTGTTGAGATGTTTTTCACTTTTGCTGTTCTCAATTTTTTTCATTATGTACTTCCAAACACAAATTCACAGAGCGCCAAATATCATTATAAGGAGAGAAATCAAATCTGTCTCGGTTGATATTTATATATTTAAATAATGCCAATTCATATTTAGATACATTACATGCCAACCTTTTCTAAATGGACTTCATTTCCAGGTATTCAGATCATGATCTTCCTTTAGTACTCCCAAGGCAGTAGTTTTTAATTTTTTATAGAATGTCCTTGCAGAATGTTTTGAATAATTCATCTGTCTATAAACCCGTAAGGTAATATAAAAGTTGTACCAGGTTCGAGGTACGAATTCTAAAAGTATATGAATAGTTTACAATGTTTCCTGTGTTCAATATCCAACTGTTGGTTGGACACTAATGTCTTAGGTTTACCACCAAACTGAAAATATTTAAAGGCTGCAAAATTCGGCTCCATAGCACCACAGGTGGGCAGGTTAGAGTGGACATTCCTTGTGCGTGCAAGAAGCATGCAGAGTGGCCAGATCGTGACGTCACTCAGTATTTAACGGTGATTTGACACACAACCTGCCATTTTGACCTCGCAGGTCCTGTTAATGCCCGCACTTAAAAACTTTGAGCTGAGTGTGCATTCAGCTGCACAAGAGACAAACCACTAGTGCTATTTAAAAGAATCAGCACGGGACTTTCAGTCGCGGTGCTATTGACTTTCTTTTGCTGCTGCAGCGTTAGTTGAAGTACTGTGTTCAGTGTTGTAGGAGATGTTCTGAAAAATTGTTGGAGTCAAAAAGGAGTGGCACTGGACTTTTCCACTGAGTTCAATGGAGATTGAAGGCCTGTCAGCAGAAAGCCTATCATTCATCGGGGTTATAGTTGCAGTCCCTCTTGGGCTAGAGCATAACAGGCACCATATCTACCAAAGGCATTCAGGGAGCACTTCTACTTCCACCATAGCCAGGAGCAGTGTTTGAGGTGGTAACGATTCACCAAGGAGGTGGTCCATGAAATGTGCAAGGTCCTCCAAGCAAACATGCAGCCGCAGAACGAGGATGGCACTGCCAGTGGCCATCAAGATTATTATGGCCCTCAATTTCTATGCCAGCGGATCCTTCCAGCCTGGAACCTCTCCTTCTCACAACTTCTCACAATTCGCTTTGTGTTGCTGCATCAGAGACGTAAGAGAGGTCCTGTACACAAGAAGAGGGTCCTCCCTCTAACCAGGGAGAGGCACGAGGAGTGAGCACATGGCTTTGTCAGAGTAACGGGATCTGAAATATTGCAGGGTACCATTGACTGCAAGCACATGGTTCTGGGGTGCCAGAACTCAACATGCCAAATCTCAACGGAGAGCTGTACAGCAACCACAAGGGATACCACTCCCTTAACATCAAGTCGGTGAACGCCCACTACCTGGGCAGCAGCCATGATGCTTTCATCCTGCACTAGTCAGCTGCTCCTGCCATATTCAAGCCACCTATACAAACCAGAGGTTGGCTACTTGGTGACCAAGGACGTGGTTACTGAACTGTGCCACCCCTCCAACCAGACTTGCAGCCACAGAGCAAGGTGATTACGGCCTTGCCGGTGGCCATCAAGATCACTGTGGACCTTAATTTCAATGCCAGCAGATCTACAAGTGGTTCATGACTCCTCTCCACCACCTGAATACAAGTGAACATCGTGCATACAATGATAGCCATGCTGCCAGTAGAAACGTCATGGGGAAAGCCATAGGCATTCTAAAACAATGGCTCTGGTGCCTGAACCACTCGGGGAAGAGTCCTACAATACTCGTCGGAGCATGTCTCCAAAATCTTGATGGTCTGCTGCGTTCCACACAACCTGGCTCTCATGAGGATGCAGCCCTTGCCAGGAGGCTTTCAGCAAAGACTTCAAGAGGAGGAAGAAGAGGAGGAGGAGGAGAAGAAAGGGAGGAGGCATCCATTGCTCTGGATGGATTGTTCATGAGTAGCTAATTAGACTTCAGCTCATCTAAAATAATCCCCACATCACTGCTGCTCCACAATCCCCCACCTATCTTTTGAGCATCCCCGATTTTAATTGTTGCACTGTTGTTGGCTACGCCTTCTGTTGCCTAGGCCCTAAATTCTGGAATAGCTTCCTTAGGCCTCTCGATGTTTCTTTCCTTCTTTAAGACACTCCTTAAAACCTACCTCTTTGACAAAACTTTTGGTCATTTGACCTAACGAGCCAGATTTTCAAAGCCTGTTGGGAGTGGAAGTAGGTGCACACCGATTTGAAGATCGGGTTCTCAGAAGTCAGCACCGGGTCCTGCTGCCTCTGGAATGTGAAGCTATTTTTAAAAGGACACCAGGAGGGAGGGAATGGCAACACCTCTAAAAAATCGCCTATTGAGCTCATTGTGGAGCTCATTAACAGGCTTTTCAGGAGCAGTTTGTAATTTTCAAAGGAAGGGCATGGGGAGAACGTCATGTCTGAACCACAGCGAGGTTTAGAAGATGTGAACAATGCGGAGAGCCATGAGGGTTATGAGAAGTGCTGGACGTGATGCAGAGGCCCAAAATAAAGCCCAGCTGCTCCAAACGTTCCACAGAGTAACTACTGCTAGAGCTGTAAGACTTTCTTTTCTGTGGTGAGTGGTAGGAATTTGGAGAGGGACATGAGCCTGCTGGCATCATTGGGGCAGTTGAGGTTGGCAGGGTGAAAGCACAAAGCCCAGCTGAGGGAGTTCAGATCGGAACGGGCTACTCTGACATTGGACAAAGAAGCCAGGATGAGCTTCAACAAATGCCATCTTCTAGACAATAGGAGGCCAGAGGAGCACAGCGGGCGGTGAGGAGGAGAGAGGGGGGGCTGCAAAGAGAAGAAGGCGCTACCCCAGATACCTGGTCTACCGCCCAAGAGTCAGCTACCTGCAAATGAAAGAGCCGTCAAGGTTTCTGTTGACCTGAATTTCTGTGCAACCGGGTCATTCCAGGGATCAGCTGCAGACCTAGGTGGCATCTCGCAGTTGGCAGCTCATCACACCATCAGGCAGGTCACGGATGCCATATTCATGAGGGTGGGGGACTACATCCACTGTGACCCAGATGGGCCTGCACAGGCACAGAAGGCATTGAGTTTCGCCTCCATCGCCGGATTCCTCCAGCTGCAGGGCATCAGTAATTGTGCTGATGTGGCCATCAAGGTACCCAATGACCGGCCAGTGTGATCCATCAACAGGAAGGGCTTCTACTCCCTCAACGTCCAACTAGTCTGCAACCACAACAAGAGTTCACTTTCCTGGCAGCTGCCACAACTCCTCCACCCTCTGCCAGTCCAGGTTGCCTCAGATCTTCACTCAATCCCCCAAAGTGCGTGGATGGATCCAAGGGGACATAGAAAATCCCTTGAAGTGATGGCCCCTCTATAGGAGACCCAGACAGAGGCTCTGAGATGATACAACTAATGCCACCTGCTCAACAGGACAAACATTGAGCTGGCCATTGGATTTCGGAAGAAACGATTCTGGTGCCTGGACTGGTCAGGTGGCACCCTCCAATACCCTACTGCAAGGGTCTCTGCTTTTGTGGTGGTCGGCTGCACTCTCCATAACATGACCCTCCAGAGAGGTGTGGACCTTGAGGACAGTGTGACCCTGGAAGGAGACAGTTCATCAGGAGAGGAGCAGGGGGTAAGAGAGGAGGAGGAAGAGGAGGTGGAGGGGGATAACACTGAAGAGAGAGGTGCCCCTGCTGCACAATGAGGTGCACAATCCTTCTGCCACCCTCCAGGAATAGGACCTCCCTCCTTTCCCTCACAGCCTCCAGCATTAGATCAAGGTCGGCATTGATGAAACGAGGGTCTGTGCTGCCCCTAGTGCCAGGCATTCAGCTGCCCTGTGACATCTCACTTCCCTCTGGTGCTGTGGAAGATTTTGGCACAAATTGCAGATCTCTCCCTCAGGACAACCAATAGTCTCAGTGATGGCTGCTGTGGGGTGTCATGAGCCCCACACGTCATGTGACCCCCCCCCCCACCCTCCAATATTCCCAGCTGCACCGGCTCTATGTGGACAGGAAACCCGTCTCCATATCAATTAAGGACTCACTCCCACGAAAATCTGAATCTGAAACAGTTTCCTAACTGAGGTCGGTTTCTGACCCAAAACCAGACCTGGCTCCTGTTTCCTGTCTCCTTGACAAAAATCCAACTCAATGTGTCCTTGTGTGGCTTGATGTCATATTTTGTTTTATATTACTCCTGTGAAGCACCTTGGGACGTTTTATTATGTTATAGGTATTATATTAATATAAGTGGTTATTGTTGTTATACATTGCTCTGTGACAGACAGCATCCTCTTGGCCAAAGTCCTGAAATAAAAGACACTCCAAAAAAGTAATCCCATAACAACTTTTTCCAACAGCACTTCCATAACACATACAAAACTGAACAATTCACCCTTGTGCCTGTCTCGGGCATGCCTTAGCCTGGCCTAGTGCTCCTACACAAGTGGCTGCAGCATGGCTGGTGGAAGGCTGCTGACCTTCAGTGGAGGAGACTGCAGATGGCCTTGCAGGACACCCTCAAGGAACTCCTGACCTTGATGGCCCGGTTTTGGACTGCACCATCTCGGCATAGGCAGCAGCAGTTAGGTTGGCTGGCTGAGAAGCAACAGAAGGGGCACTGGCGGAGTGGCACTGGTGGGAGCACGAATGGTGTCATCCTGAGAGAGGACAGAAGATTCATACACCATCGAGCCATTGCAACTTCCCAGGGGCATCGCCTCAGCAATCCTAGCGATCTGTTGGAGCAGATTGATGGTTTGCTGCAACAGCCTGCATGCCCCTTTGAGCACTAGTATCAGCAAACATGATGGCAGCAGTCTGAGTCTGCATGGCACCAAGCAATTGGTGGGAGATGGAATTTGAAGATGCATCCACTGACCTTGACAACGCCTGTAAGGTCATTGAACTTTTTGCAGAACTGCAGCTAGGTCCTTGGAGCTAGAGGTGTTGAATTGACCTTCCTGTTCCCATTCATTTTGCAGCATATGTTTGGAGGCCCTCCTGTGTAAATATTACCTCACTCCTTTCCAGCTTCTGGACTAGGACCTCTAGTGCTGCATCAGAGAACCTGGCTGTCCTCTCTCTGGCCTGTTGCTCCATTGGTTGTCTTATTCCTTGGCTGAAACACTTTTGGAAACAATTCCACCAGCTGCTGCAGCCTGAATGTACCTCCCCTTTAAGAGGTGCAGGCTGTCTTTAAGAAGTGCAGGCTAACTGTAACTCATGCTAGCCATGCATGCACCTGGACCCCATGCTGAGCGTGTAAACAGTCAGCAGCATGTTCCGTTCAGCACTGGGCTGCATGCCACATTCATGGTGATAAGGAAGTAGCATGAAGTTTACATTCTGCCTGCATCATCTTGACCCAGCTCTGGGTAATTGCACATCACAATCCCTATGCCCACTGACAGGTCTTATCAAATGTTTAGCCCATAAGATTTATGGAATTATCTTCAATGTTTCAAGAAATACTGTCATTATGTTTACAGCTTCCATTTTACCTTGATTTTTAGTTCCTCTCCTTTTCGTAGGTAAAATTTGGTCAAGATTCAAAATCTCAGTGATAGAGAAAGGGACATTTTCCACAATGGCGCCCAGTGCCAGTATTAATCACTAAGATGTCAGATATAGCATTCTTCCTTTTAAATACAAAGATGGTGGGAAATAAATGCACCATGTCGTGTGTTGCTGAAGCATAAAGATCAGGAAGGTAGAGGCTTGATTTCTAGTATGTCCCAAGTCAGAGATGTAGGCCTGAAATTTAAACACTCACCACCGATTTTGCAATGGGCAAAAACAATGGCAGCCCATCCACCTGGGTTGCATGTCGCGGAACCGCCACAATCCGAAGCATGGCAGCTCATTTAAATAGCCGGGGCAGTCCGCACCCACCCCCCTCCCCCACAACCCGATCACTTAGAGGGGGTGGGCTGGCTGTCCCAGGCAATGGAGTCAGCTGCCTGTGCACAGGTGCTGACCCCATTTTTGAGCCCTACCGTTATATTTAAATATTTAAAGAAACAATGAATAAAAAAAATTAAATACATTTATTTTGCCCACTCCCACCCCCCAATAACCATAGAATGAAATACTTGCCTTCTCCCCCCGCAAAACACATACCTTGTCCACCTGACCTCCCCCACCGCCTGCAAAGTGCATAAACTATAACCTAAAACCCTTCCCACCAGCCCCTACACCAATGATGTTCCTTTGATCCCGTACCACCGCCCCGCAACCCCGCACTGAGAAACTTACCTCCTCTCCCCTCCCCACAAGTGTTCCGCCTCGTTTCCCCGGACGGGGATTCAAAGACGCGGGAGTGCCGGCCAGTGGCAGGAAGATCGCAGCGGAACGGAAGGCAGCGGCGGAAGTATAATTATTTCATTAATTTTAATTTATTTAAATACTTAAATAGCGGTCCCATTGCCAAGCAGCAGGGGGGCTGCCACAAGGCCTCGCCGCTGCTGACAATATCGGGCCGGGGTCTTACCGGTGTTGGGGTGCACGGCGGCCCTCTCCCGGAGGCATTTTCCGGGGCCCCCCTCCATGAACTCCGATGTCAGGGGGTCTGCAAAATTCTGCCCGTGGTGTGACCTCTTAAGATTGACTGTAACACCCCAGGCTATGGAGAATACAATTTCTAAGAGACTGATCAATTCTTGCACTTCACAAGTGACACATAGAAAATCATAGTTTTCTGCTTTTCCATCTCAGAATTGCAATCTCACATGTACATTCCAAGCTCATAATTCCCAGAATTGCTCTTGCTGAAACACTCAAAAAAAAATTTGAAAGAAACTATATCGAGGTAGGTCTATTGCAACATTCAAAGTGGTCTGGATGCCCTTTATTAAAACAGTACAGTCATACATTTAATAGATAGCTTTCACTATCACTATGGATACTGAAATAGCCTCACTACCATTATAGAAAAGAAAGTCAGCAGGTGGAGTGTAAAATGGAGTGTAAATTCATGAACGCCCATTCAGTGGATACATTTTACAGTTTTGTATGGTTCAATACTACACTAAATTACTTGAGTTGCACTGGTTAAAGCTATGGATGGAAGACTATGAGCAGCGTACCAGATTTTCCCTAACGCACTCCTGAGTTGTAAGGCTCAATGTCAGGGGCACTGAAGATGAAAATTTACCCCAATAGTGGAGCCCTGAGCCTTAATTTATTGACTGGCATTTTAATCTCTGCCCCAGAAAATAAATTGCAGAAATATAAATTTTAATCTGCTGGTAAACACATTTTCCATTTGAAGAGTGTTCAATGGTCCCAAAGAGGACAAATGTTTTATGCATTTGGCTGGTTGAGCTGTCAGCCTGTAATGAAGAACATGCATATTACTGCTCGATGTAGCAGCTAGCTCTCTGGGACTGAATGTTAACACTACCTGAAAATGTTTAATAAATAGATAGATTTGTTGAAAACTGCCTGTTAGTATAGTGTATGTTTAATTTGGTTTGCTTAATACAAAAATAATGGATAATTTGGATGTTTATTACTTGCTTTAGGCCGAAGGTAAAGATAAATGCTAAAATTAAAAAGAGGCTGAATTTTAGCTGACTTATAGTCATACATTTTGGAGTTAGAATATTCTACAAGAAGATTGAATTCACAAACATATATTAGTGGTTGAAGGTACAGTTCAGACAGAGAGATGGTGTGCTATAGGAATTTAGTCATGCACTATTTACATTTGCAGTGCATCTTAGATTCTAATTTTATTTTTTGACAATATTAGAATTTCTTTCTAACTCCAAAAAAAAAATTACCAGTACTTTACATGTAAATTTTTGCAAGGATAGACTTTTATAAAATACAGTTTATTTCTGTATTCTGCTAGAGAAAAATGGCAGGTACCTACATTAGAATAATACATATCACATGACATCACATATCTTTGGGTTCTGCATTTACTATTATCCTTAATCTACATTTTGCCACAAAGTAACAGTAAAAATAAATGTTATTTTGAAGTTTAAATAAAACTACTGCCTAGATACCAGTATTAAAACGAATAACCATCAGGCTGTGACATTAAAGCAGAAATCCAATCATGGAGCTTCATTCTCAATCAATAAAATTGTCAAGAACACTCAGCTGAATTACTGCTGTCCAGCTCATTGCCAGCCATCTATTATTTTATGAATTCATCATTATGTTAATGGAGCATTTATTGTACAGGCTGTAATGTTGCCGTCAGCTTCCACCTCCTCAGTGCAAGCAGTGTCTAAGAACACATAATGCTGGAAAAGCACAATTCAGGTTGGTTTTTGTATAGTTTCCTGCATTCTAATAGTGACGACACTTTGAAAGTATTTCATTGGCTATAAAGTGCTTTGAGGTGTCATGAGGTCATGAAAGTCACTATCCAAATGCAAGTCTTTTTGTTTCGTTTTGTTTTTAGCCATTTAAATAAAGATTTAATATGAAACTCAATCTCAAACTTGTTTTTGTGAGGTCTTGTATAGAGATGAACCAATCATTCATTTAAATCTTTACCTTTCAAAGAGGCATGGTATTCATGAAAAATATTCAGTTAGAAACATAGAAACATATAAAAATAGGAGCAGGAGTAGCCCATTCGGCCCTTCCAGCCCGCACCGCCATTCAATACGATCATGGCTGATCATCAAAACTCAGTACCCTGTTCCTGCTTTCTGCCCGTTTCCCTTGATCCCTTTAGCCCTAAGAACTATATCTAACTCTTTCTTGAATATATTTAATGATTTGGCCTCAACTGCTTTCTGTGGTAGAGAATTCCACAGGTTCACCACTCTCTGGGTGAAGAAATCTCTCCTCATCTCAGTCCTAAATGGCTTACCGCTTAATCTTAGACTGTGACCCCTGGTCTAGTCTGTCCAGTCCTGTTAGAATTTTGTAGGTTTCTATGAGATCCCCTCTCATTCTTCTAAACTCTAGCGAATACAAGCCTAATCAACCCAATCTCTCTTCATACGTCAGTCCTGCCATCCCAGGAATCAGTCTGGTGAACCTTCACTAGACTCCCTGCATAGCAAGAACATCCTTCCTCAGATAAGGAGACCAAAACTGCACACAATACTCCAGATTTGGTCTCACCAAGGCCTTGTATAACTGCAGCAAGACATCCTTGCTCCTGTACTCCAAACCTCTCGCTATGAAGGCCAACATGCCATTTGCCTTCTTAACTGCCTGCTGCACTTTCAGCGACTGGTGTACAAGGACACCAAGGTCTCGCTGCACCTCCCCCTTTCCCAATCTATCACTGTTCAGATAATAATCTGCCTTTCTGTTTTTGCCACCAAAGTGGATAACCTCACATTTATCCACATTATACTGCATCTGCCATGTATTTGCCCACTCACTCAACCTGTTCAAATCACACTGGAGCTTCTCTGCATCCTCCTCACAGCTCACACTCCCACCCAGCTTTGTGTCATCTGCAAACTTGGATATATTACATTTAATTCCCTCATCTATATCATTAATATATATTGTGAATAGGTGGGGCCTTAGCACTGATCCCTGCGGTACCCTACTAGTCATTGCCTGCCACTCGGAAAAAGACCCGTTTATTCCTACTCTTTGTTTCCTGTCTGCCAACCAGTTCTCTATCAATGTCAGTACCTTACCCCCAATCCCACGTGCTTTAATTTTGCACGCTAATCTCTTATGTGGGACCTTATCGAAATCCTTCTGAAAGTCCAAATACACCACATCCACTGGTTCATTTGGTTAAAACAGCTGAATGTACTTAGCAACCTTAACATAGCAGACCACCCCAAAGTGCTTCACAAGGGCATTGACCAAAGGGAAGGTCAAAGAGGCTTGAGAAGGCTTTTGAAAATGAAGGGATGTAGCAAGGCAAATGAATTTAGGAAAAGAATTCCTGGAAGCAGAACCATGATACCTGAAGATTGTGCCACTGATGGTACCGTGCAGGTAGGGAGGGGGCACATGGTAATCCAAGCTCAAACTTGGAGAGTGAGATTTGAATACAGGGTTGAAGGAAGTTGCAGTAGCTGGTTAAAACAGACCAATGGAGAGATTTGTAAATGAACGCAAATATTTTTAAATCAGTTGGGAGACAGGAGTGGAGGTCATCAAGTATATTCGGCAGCATTCATGATAGAATGTTTGCTGAGGTGGTCTGCGTGAGTTGATGTTTACGTGGGGCAGTACTTGGGAGGCCAGAGAGCAAATGATTAGAAACGTTGAACCTTGAGGTGAAAAAGACCTGTGTAAGGTTTATAATGGCAGCAGTTCATGAGGTTGAGTGATTAATTTTGTCATTGATGAGTGGGATCAGAAAGGGTTTGAAGCTCATATCAAAATCAAGCATGACATCAATGTTGCAGACAGTTGGGCTTAGCTTGAGTCAGAATTGGATTGAATCAGGCTAACATGCACAGATTTTGGCATGAACCAAAAAGAATTACTTTGGTTTTGCCAATGTTTAGTTGGGTATTTCTGGCTCATCCACAAGTAAATAATGTAATAATATTAATCACATCAAGATGCATTGTGCTTATAAATTAAATGAAACTTATTGTTTTGAAAATGACCACAGGGTAAGAGAAAATAATTTTTGCTCATCTTGTGTCATTGTTCTGCCAACAAAGGATACTCTTATAATTTATAAATTAGCTTGCGAATTGCTATGGAAGTATGTTGAAAGTCCCAATTCTCCTGCATAAAAGTCATAAGAATATCACTGGATAGGATCTGAGACCCCATCCACCCAGTGAGGCAAATGGTGTGCGATGTAAAGGAAAAAGAAGAGTAGAGAATTTTTGCTTTGAAATGGGAAAGATTTAAAGTGATATAACTGGCAAATGAGTTGCTGTATAAAAATGTTGGAACTGCATCAGGAATTTTGATGAAGTAATACAGATTAGCATATGAGTTATCATGAAAATTATATTGTAGGTGACTAAACACGGTCACAAAAACATTACCATTTTATGTTAAAATAGGGGAAATAGTCTTACGTTATTTTAGATCAATTCAATGAGTGAAAACAGGCATTGGAGTTCATTTCAGATTTCTTGGAAAAAAATAAGTTAAATATAATTGGATACTTGCTTTATTGATAAAATATGGTAGATAAGCAAATATATAATTGAATAGACAAACATACACCTTTGTAATGTCAAAAAGTGCTTTCTGATATCCTTTCTCCTAAAGTTCAGTGATTTCATAAAGGACTTTTAAAAGTCATTGGAACTATAAGACACAGAGAGTTGAACTTGTACAACAATTTATGGCTTCACATCACATACTCTAACTGCTCTCAGATGAACTTAACAGTGGGCTTTCTATATTCCTATTTCAGAAAGATCAATGGCAGATTGCACCATAATGATGAAGATTAAGGCTAGGAAACATGCCTCCTACATGGTTGCTAAAACTGTATTCTAAAACTTATCAAGTTGTTTTGTTCCATACTCAATTTATACCTTGTGCTTTGTAGGTTTGTTGAATACTAAACGGTAAATGCTTCCTTCCCTACATCATAGAACAAAATAGGGAAAGATTTGTGTTTTCAATCTAAAGATGAATACTATAAAACAGTTATTTCCTAATGATAACCTACCTCCTAACAAACCTGTCTCCCACAAAAACTGTCCTGTTTTATGAGGCAGATGTGGACTCTGTTTTGTGTCATGTTAGTAAAAAAAATCTATAAGGGCCATTTTACAAATCTGTGCTGTGAGATAGAAGCCTCTCCTGCTGACAAGGCATATTTGGAGTTCAGCTATATCTGCCCATGATTTTCTGTCTATCATAATGAAAGGTAGGCAGCAGGTGCCTGAATTTCTAATATGTACTTCTGGTTACATTCACTATCACCATTGGTTTCCACAGGACTGTATTCTCTGCCACTTGCCTTCTGCAACCTCAGTTTTCCACTTCTCTGCCAGCAATGTTTCAGTCTACATTGAGATACGTTTGATCTCCTACTGGTTTCCACCTGGCTCTGGAATCTGCTTTATTGCTGCCAAAAAACCTCAGCATTGCTGCTTTCCATTTGATTCCCATGACCCATGTCTCCATGCAGAACTCCTCAGTCACCCTTCATGGGATTGGGTTGGACTGGCTCCTCAAGCTCCTACTGCTGCTCCCAATCTTGTGTGCTCATCACTTGCCTACAGCTGTTTCTCAGACCAATTAGTTCAACTGCATTGATCCTGTGAATTTATCTTTCACCATCTCCTGGCTTGCTGGGCTTAACAATATTCAACTTAGTGACTGCAGTGGACTCCTCTGTGAGCTGTGGATTCAGCAACAGGAGGGTGATGACTACTTAGGTAGTGTACTTTCAGTTCATAGCAATCCCCAAGTAACTTTGTAGAAAAAATATAATGAGAAATATATTTGTTATTTAAAAAAAGAATTTCAAGTTATCTATCCCAATAGGAAGGCGCCATTTTGGTTCTCAATTTCTTTGAAGCCTCTCGTTTACAAAACTGTGGGGAAAACCTGTCTGTATTGGAAGGTCTCTATTTATTTTAGTAGGGATTGTAACTAGGGATTTGCCAGTGCACTAATCCAGTCCCACTTTACCACTGGAAAATATGCTACCAAGTATGTAGGAAGAGTGTACAGACTTTGAGTGATTTATATTGCAAGACGCTCCTCCCCTTTTGAGAATGATCAAGGATTAATGTTTGTTCCATTGCAGAATAATTAAGTTTAAATGCTTGATATGTTGAAAGAGTGAGATCAATTAAGGTGGGAGGAGATTTGTATGGAACATAACCACCTTCAGAGACCTGTTGGATAAAATTACCTGTTTCTGTGCCGTAAACTTCTCTGCAATTCCATGACAACACCAGTGGCTTCAACCTGTAGTCAATGTGCCCTGCCCTGCCCCGCCCCACCGCCCATGCCCTCCAAAAGAAGACCTTTGCAGTCAGTTACATTGTTCAAATAAATAGGGTAAACACAACTGTGGCACAGTGGCGCAGTGGTTAGCACCGCAGCCTCACAGCTCCAGGGATCTGGGTTCGATTCTGGGTACTGCCTGTGTGGAGTTTGCAAGTTCTCCCTGTGTCTGCGTGGGTTTTCTCCGGGTGCTCCGGTTTCCTGCCAAAAGACTTGCAGGTTGATAGGTAAATTGGCCATTATAAATTGTCACTAGTATAGGTAGGTGGTAGGGAAATATAAAAACAGGTGGGGATGTTTGGTAGGAATATGGAATTAGTGTAGGATTAGTATAAATGGGTGGTTGATGTTTGGCACAGACTCGGTGGGCCAAAGGGCCTGTTTCAGTGCTGTATCTCTAATCTAAAAAAAAACAACTGGATGTTCAGGATGAAAGAAGTGTCATCTCCAGGTGGGCAATGCTCTGGGCATTGCAGATCATCTGCATATTTAAGAAGTAGAAACCATTTATGCTGACAGCACCAGTAACTATACACATGACATGGGAGAAGTCAGGAATAGCACAAAAATGTTGTTGTGCAGCAATCTATTTCCTTACATTTTTAGAGAAGTGAATTATTTTAACTGATGCATCTATCAGCTCTGAATACACGTGGTTGTGATACCTGGACTAATAGAAAAATCACCTCCTATAGCTTGACAGGAATCCATGGTTAAAAGTAAATGTGAAGTAATTAATTGGTAAAGTTACTGCCAGTCTAAAAATGTAAAAATGTACTCATACATTGTGACCTTGAAGAGCATTTCAGAAAGTTTTCCTGTGAATAACTTTTACTGTTTACTCACATTAGCACTGACTTTAGACATGATCCAGCATAGTTCTTCACCCTTTTGCTTCTGGTGTCTGGAAGCTTCACTTGATGTGAATGGCTTGCCCTATAACTCTTCTAACAAGATCCTGGTTTGGTAAGAAAACATCTTTCAGTAGGAAAAGGCAGACAATGTTTATGTCTGATTTCCTTCTGGAAATTATTAGTTTTTCATTCCATCTATTCATTTGTCTTCTTGAACTGTAGTATCAAAGTACATCACTATTAAAACAATACTGACCTGTTCTCTAAAACATAAAGCACAAGTCAAACAATTTTGAGTCTCTGCACAGCTGACTTCTCATCTGTGAAATAAAAACAAGGGAATATTGCTGCTCCTATTGTTATCTCGATGGCAAACAGCAGGTGTAAAAATCAATTGGATACATGGCTGATTTCATTATGCTAACACCCTATCAGTTGCATAGATTAATTATTTATAAAGTAAATTAGCATTATAGTGTGGTGGATTATAATCCATTTTGGGACCATCCCAGATCAGGCATACTTCTCAGATGATCACTCTCACTTAAGGTTAAGAAAGACAGATCCTAAAGACACTGAATGAGTCTGAAGGACTGACTGAACTCTCCCCAAAGGAAAGGAACCAGCTGAGAATATTAACGTCCTTCAGATGGCCTTTTAAACAAGTTTCAGCCAGATTATAATAACTTGGATATTATGAGGGTCTGGGAATCTCTCGTTAGTAATATACCTCCCCACCAAAATGTGTATGGAGACGCGTTCATGAGTTAGCGATACAGAAGACTATGTGAGACAATATAAATTCTAAATTATATAAAAGTTTATTAAAGATCTGAACATGAAATTCACAGTTGATGAATGCAATGTTAATAGTTCTAGGAAAAGATAGAAAATACAATCTTATTTCTAGTAGAGAATCCAACCTTTCAAATCCAAACAAAAACAAGAAATGCTGGAATCACTCAGCAGGTCTGGCAGCATCTGTGGAAAGAGAAGCAGAGTTAACGTTTCAGGTCAGTGACCCTTCTTCGGAACTCAAATCCAATATAATTTCAAATCCAAATATTGTTACAGTAAAATATTTAAGTAGGATATCCATTAATTATTAAAGTAACATTTACCTTAAATCCCTGAGTAGAAGACTACAGAATTAGCGATATGCCTCTGTCCAAGTTAAGGGGAGAATTTATCATCATCTCACTCCAATATTGGTACCTTTACCATGAGAGACACTGGAGCAAGTCCAACGTATCTAAAAATCTAATGTGTGCTCCAAATATTTATACTGTTTTTCAAGTTGCATAACTAATTTCTTACGTATGGAGGTGTTACCTCAACTGTAAGTAATTCCATGCCCTTTATTTCCCAAATAAGGCTGTATAGTTGTCAATTTCTAGTTACGGTCCAGGCCTCTTCGATTTCTAAGAAAGCCGGGCTGCAAGCCTCATGATGGTCAATTCTTCATCAGTCATCTAACTGTGTTTCAAGATTATAATTCAGTTTTTGGGTTTGGTTAGCTTTGTTAAAAATTCAATCGACTGTGGTTTAGAGCTATCAGCATAAAACCATTTTATCAAATATTACACAGTGGTAGCTTTTGTGACAGTTTGCAAAACTAATTTATCAATGTTTTACCCTGTGGTGAGGCTTGTGACTTTAGGAGCGAATCCCTCTTATCAGAAGTTGGCTTTAGGTTCTAAGATGAGGCAAGCTTTTTAACACAGATCCTTTTGTCCATTTAGTATTATAGAGATGAACTTTTTTTAACCTTTCAGAAAAATTAACCCTTAAAAAAATGTTAATCCCTCATTCATAAGAAAATAACTAATTTATCCTTGTAACCCCTCATTGTGACTATAGCACTGGGCATAAAGGTATAACAAAGCCATGTACTAACTTCTGGTGCTTACCACTCCAGCCACCATTTTGGTAAAGGCGTTAGCGCACAGGGTTTGTCCTCCAAAGTTTGCACATCGCGATGTCAATCAGCGTGTTATACTGATTAAACACCAGTGGTGTCATTTTGAAGCTTAACGCTCCATCTAATGACCTCTCTTAATCTCGCACAGCTGAACATGTATTCAGCAACAGGAAGGACTCCCCGCAACCACATCAGCACTATTGTATCCACAACTATGATCACAGCAGTCTGAGCCCATGTGACAGCAAGTCGAGCATGCAAGACTTCAGTCTGAGCTTGTACTGCAGCACCTAGATGTTGGGTGACTTCTGCCTATGCTGCAATGGAAGCTGAGACATTGGCCATCATGGATGGATCAGCAATTGTTCTCTTGAAGTTGGTCATTATTTCCTCACTGGGGAGGATGGACTCCAAGCTTGGTGCGAAACCTGTGGAAGTTGGTGCCAAATACCTATCTGCTCTGTAACATTGACTGCAGCCTTTCCAGCAGGCTATGCCAATGCACCAAGCATTTCAATATTTCAAACCCATCAGCCTTCTCCTTTAGGATGCCCCATCAAAGTCTTTACCTGGATCTTTGCAGCAGAACTCCTGTGCGATCATGGCTTCTGATGAGCTGGTACCTGTACCACCCTTGTCCCCTTCCCTGGCTACATCCCACAAGTGCTGATCCCACCTCTAAGCTATCCTATAATGTACGCACAGTGTCAGTATCTGAGCTGGTGGCTGTTACATCAAGTGATGGTTTTTCTTCTTCATCACTGTCCTCCTGCTGTTCTACCACTTTCTCTTCCACACTAATTGGCCAGGTTGCAGCTCTTGGGTATCTGAAAGGAGAATGTCACAAGGTTAGGTGAGGTTGGTGTGTGGGGTGTGGTGAGGAAGCAAGAGATGAATTTTACACCATCTACTGCTTGTAAATCAGATGAGATTGTGGGATGTAAGAAGGAGGATTAGGTATGAGGATCCTGTCACCTTTGATGGTTTCAGCCCTTCCACAGCCTCAGTCATAGCTGCTCTAATAGAGGTAAGGACATGCAGCTGTGCACGTCCCCCTGCTAGTTAGGTGCTGCTGCCTCCAGTTATGCAGTGCCTTGTCCTGCATGAGAGACCGAAGTATGTCAATGAGTGTGGTGCAATATGTTTGGGAGGTGTGGCTATCATGGTCGAATAGCTGGCAGTGTGTGCACACTGTGAGAAAAGGGTGTGTGGCTTACAGCAATGCTCTGTGTGTGAGGGTGAGGTGAAGCTACGAAAGTGTGGCCCATTGAGCAGTCCATGAGGCTAGTGGTGCAGTTGGTAGGATGGCATTTGAAGATGCATTCACTGTCCTTGACCGCTCATGAGTGGTCTTTGAATTTGTTGTGGCACAGCATACAGGTCCTTAGGACTCAACTCCTGGCATTGACCACCATGGCTATTTGCTCTCACTGCCTTCTCATGGCTGGACTGGAAGGATTCCTGGCCCCCTGTGAACACAAAGACACAAGAAATAGGAGCAGGAGTTGACCATTAGGCCCATCGAGCCTGCTCCGCCATTCAAAACAATCATCAGTGATCTTAGGATTCAACTCCACTTTCCCACCTGCTTGCTATACCCCTTGATTCCCTGAGAGACCAAAAATCTGTTTATCCCAGCTTTAAATGTATTCAACAATGGAGCATCCACAACTCTCTGGGGTAGAGAATTCCAAAGATTCACAATCCTTTGAGTGAAGTAATTTCTCCTCATCTCAGTCCTAAATGATTGGCTCTTTATCCTGAGAATGTGCCCCCGAGTTTTAGATTCCCTGACTAGCGGAAATAATCTCTCAATATCTACCCGATACAGCCCCTTTAGAATCTTATATGTTTCAAAGAGATCACCTTTCATTATTCTAAACTCCAGAGAATACAGGCCCAATTTACTTAGTCTCACATCATAGGACAACCCCTCATCCAAGGGACCAATCCAGTGAACCTTCGATGCACTGCCTCCAATGCAAGTATATCCTTTCTTAAATGTGGAGACCAAAACTGCACACAGTATTCCAGATGTGGTTGCATCACAACCCTGTACAATGTAGCAAGACTTCTTTATTCCTGTGCTCTAGTCCTCTTGTAATATAGGCCAACATGCCATTTGCCTTCCTAATTGCTTGCTGTACTTACATGTTAACTTTCTGTGTTCCTTGTACAAGCACACCCAAGTCTCTTTGAACATCAACACTTACAAGTTGCACACCTTTTAAAAAATATTCTCCTTTTCTACTCTTACAACCAGAGTGAATAACTTCACACTTCCCTACATTATACTCTATCTGGCATCTTGTTGCCCATTCACTTAACTTGTCTATATTTCTTTGCAGCCTCTCTGTGTCCTCCCCACAGCTTACCTTTCCACCTACCTTTGTATCATCAGCAAACTAAGGTACATTACTCTCTATCTCTTCATCTAAGTCATTAATATAGATTGTAAATAGCTGAGGCCCCAGCACTGATCCTTGTGGCACTCCACTATTTACTGCCTGCCAACTTGAAAATGCCCTGTTTATGCCCATTCTTTGCTTCCTGTATGTTAACCAATCCTCTATCCATACTAATATATTACCCCCAGCTCCATGAGCTCTTATCTTGACTATTAACGTTTTGTGTGGCACCTTATCAAATGCCTTTTGGAAATCCAGGTATACTACATCTACTGGTTCCCCTTTACCCTACTAGTTACATCCTCAAAAAAATTCTAATAAATTTGTCAAACAGGATTTCCCTTTTATAAAATCATGTTGACTTGTTCTGATCATACTGTGCTTTTCTAAGTGCTTTTTAAAGACTTCCTTAATAATTGATTTCAGCATTTTCCCTATGACTGATGTTAGGCTAACTGGCCTGTAGTTCCCGGTTTTCTCTCTCCCTCCTTTCTTGAAAAGCGGTGTAACATTTGCCAACTTCCAATCTGATGGGACCGTTCCCAAATCCAACAAACCTTGAAAAATCATTGCTAGGGCATCCAGTATATCTGCAGCTATCTCTTTTAGAATCCTAGGGTGTAGGCCATCAGGTCCTGGAGATTTGTCAGATTTTAGTTCCTTAAGTTTCTCTAATACTTTTTCTCTGCTGATATGAATTTCCTTAATTTCCTCACTCTTTTGAGCCCATAGGTTACTGCTTATTTCTGGTATGGAATTTGTGCCTTCTACTGTGAAGACAGACACAAAATATTTGTTCAATGCCTCTGCCATTTCCTCATTCCCCATGATAATCTATCCTGTTTCTGCTTCCAAAGGTCCAATGTTTACTTTAGCTGCTCTCTTCCTTTGATATACCTATAAAAGCTCTTACAATCTGTTTTTATGTTACTGGCTAGCTTACTCTCATTTTATTTTTTCCTTTATTACCCTTTGCTGGTTTCTAAAACACACCCAATCCTCAGACTTGCGACTATTTTTTGCAACATTGTAAACCTTTTCTTTTAATTTAATACTATCCTTAACTTCCTGAGTGAGCCAGGGATGGATCTTTCTGGCTGAGTTTTTGTTTCTCAAAGGAATGTATTTTTGTTGAACATTTTGAATTGTTTCCTTAAAGGTTTCCCACTGTTCATTTACTGCCATATCTTTTAGTCTATTTACCCAATTTACCTTAGCCAGTTCTCCCCTCATGCCTATGTAATTGGCTTTGTTTAAGTTTAAGACTCTTGTTTGAGATTGGAGCATGTCACTTTCAAACTTAACATGAAATTCAATGGTATTACGATCACATTTTCCCAGTGGAACTTTTACTATGACATTGCTTATTAACTCTGCTTCATTACACAACATATTGCTCCAAGAAACTGTCCCAAAAACATTCTATAAACTCATCTTCTAGACCACTCCTGCCAATTTTATTGTCCCAGTCTATTTGAAGATTAAAGTCCCCTACAATTATTACATTGCCTTTGTTACAAGCTCCAATAATTTCTTCTTTAATGCTCTGTCCATTGGTATAACTATAGGGGGCCTATAAACTACTCCCACCAGTGTTTTCTGATTCTTGCTATTCCTTATTTCTACCCATACTGATTCTACTTCATGATCTTCTGAGGCCAGATCCTTTCTCACGAATGCCCTTATGTCTTCCTTTACCATCACTGCTAACCCTCCTCCTTTGCTATTCTGTCTGTCTTTCCGAAATATTGTGTACCCTGGAATATTTATTTACCAACCTTGATCACCGTGTAACCATGTCTCTGTGATGGCGATTAGATCTAAATTATGTACCTCTATTTGTGCCATTAGTTTATCTATCTTATTGCAGATGCTTCGTGCATTCAAATATAGAATCTTTAATTTCATTTTTTTGCTTCTGTTCCCTTTAATGACCTTATTTGCAGGTGTACAATTTCTGTTAAACTTTCTGTCCCTTCCTGTCCCATTCTGATTGTCTGTACCCACAATTCTATACTGTTCAGATGCCTTGGCCTTTCCTTTGAATTTCTAAATCTCACCTCTCCCGAACCCTTCCCCCACTCTGTTAGTTCACAACCTCAACTCTTATCTGCTGGCTCACTCTTGAGTTTGTACACACTGTCCCTTCCTCTCACACCCTGATTATCATTGTGCTTATTGCTATCTTGTTCTCTTGGCTTCTTCTCTCTCTTTAAAATATCACATCTTCCCTCACTATCTGCCATGTTGTGCCATTTTGTGTCTTTCACAGGTCAAACTCACTTTTAGAATGACTTCCAGCACCTGCTCTAGTCAAAATGCACCTCCCCTTTACGAGGTGCAGGCTGTCTTTAAGTAGTGCACACTAGCTTGAACTCAAGCTAGTCTATTATGCTTTTGTGTCCCTTATGCAGGTGTGCAGCCACTCAACAGGGCAGTTAGCACTGGCTGCATGGTACAATCATTTAAATGGGCTGGCAGCACTAAGTTTGTGTACTGCCTGCATCAGAAGCAATGGGAGCAGGTTAATCCCACATAACGATTCCTGCACAACTGTTGGGGGCTTTCCATTTTTCCAACCTAAGACTTCAAAGGACTTACTTTGGTAGATCTGTTCCTCTTTTTCAAAAAATTGACTTTTTTTAATAGCTCTCAATGGCCACTGTAATGCAGAAATACTGTCAGAATAATTAAACACAGCTAACGGACAATTATATTATCTTTTAAACTTCAACATACAGCTACAACAAGCTTAGTGGGACTGAAGTTAGACTGAACACTGCATCATGATATGCAACCTGTGCATGCTCATTCCCACAGTACCATACATCCACATCCCACCCTTCTTTTTGCTTCACTCAATTATCACAAAGTCCTCAAAGTGAGAAGCGAGCTTTTACAACCATGATTGCCTCCCCTTCGCATGAGATCATTCCTGATAACTCTTTTCCCATCTCAACTTTTCTTCAGTCTCTCTTCTTCCTCTTCCCCTATTTGCAACAGATTTCAATCTGCTTGAATTCGTGCCACTTCTCCCACCAGCTTCTTTGCAAGTGACCAAGGATGAGGGACTTCAGTTACATGGATTGATTGGAGAAGCTGGGGTTAGAACCATAGAAAAATTATGGTGCAGGAGGCCATTCAGCCCGTCATGATCATGCTGGCTGAAAAACTAGCCACCTTCCAGCACCCAGTCCAGAGTCTTGCAGGTTAAAGCATGTCCAGGTACCTTTTAAAAGAATTGAGGGTTTCTGCCTCCACCACCATTCCTGGCAGTGAATTCCAGACACTCACCACCCTCTGGGTGAAACCGTTTTTCTTCATGTCCCTTCTAATCCTTCTACCAATCACCTTAAACCTGTGCCCCCGGTAACTGACCTCTCCACTAGGGAAAACGTGTCCTTCCTGTCTACTCTATCTAGGCCCCTCATAATTTTGTACACCTCAATTAAGTCACCCCTCAGCATCCTCTGTTCTAAGGAAAACAACCCTAGCCTAGCCAATCTTTCCTCATAGGAACTTTCAAGCCCTGGCAACATTCTTGTAGATCTCCTCTGTACTCTCTCAAGAGCAAGTATGTCCTTTCTGTAATGTGGTGGCCAGAACTGTCTGCAATAGTCCAGCTGTGACCTAACCAGCGTTTTATACAGTTTCAGCATTACATCCCTGCTTATTGTACTCTATACCTCGGCCAGTAAAGGAAAGCAATCCATATGCCTTCATCATCACTCTATCTACCTGTCCTGCCACCTTTAAGGACCTGTGGACATGCACTCCAAGGTCTCTCACTTCTTCTACCCCTCTCAATATCTTCCCACTTATTGTATCTTCCCTTGCTTTATTTGCCTTCCCCAAATGCATTACCTCACACTTCTCTGGACTGAATTCCATTTGCCACTTTTCCGCTCACTCAACCAAACCACTGATATCTTTCTGGAGTCTACAGCTATCCTCTTCACTATCAACTACACGGCCAATTTTTGTATCATCAGCAAATTTCCCAATCATGCCTCCCACATTTAAGTCCAAATCATTAATATATACCACAAACAGCAAGGAACCCAATACCTGAGCCATGTGGAATGCCACTGGAAATTGCTTTCCATTTACAAAACATCCGTCGACGACTGCCCTTTGTTTCCTGTCACTGTGCCAATTTTGGATCCAACTCACCAAATTCCCCTCTATCCCATGGGCTTTCATTTTACTGACCAGTCTGCCAAGTAGGACCTTGTCAAATGCCTTACTAAAATTCATGTAGACCACATACACTGCACTACCCTCATCAGTCCTCCTTGCTACTTCCTCAAAAAACTCAATTAAGTTAGTAAGACATGTCTTTCCCCCTAACAAATCCATGCTTACTACCCCTAATTAATCCGTGCCTTTCTAAGTGACAGTTTATCCTGTCCCTCATAATTGATTCTAACAATTTACCCACCACTGAGGTCAGACTGACCGGCCTATAATTATTTGGCCTATCTCTTGCACCCTTTTTAAACAATGGTACAATGTTCACAGACCTCCAATCCTCTGGCACCTCGCCTGTATCCAGTGAGGATTTGAAGATGATCCTCAGTGCATCCACTATTTTCTCCTTGGCTTCCTTTAACAGCCTGGAATGCAATCCATCCGGCCCTGGCGATTTATCCACTTTCAAGGATGTCAGACCCTCTAGTACTTCCTCTCTCATTATGCTTATCATATCTAATATTTCACACTCCTCCTCTTATACTACAATGTCTGCATCAACCCTCTCCTTTGTGAAGACAGAGACAAAAAACTCATAAGAACACTGCCCACATCTTCTGCATCCACGCATAAGTTCCCTTGTCCATCTCTGATAGGCTCTACCCTTTTCATAGTTATCCTCTTGCTCTTAATGTACTAACTAAACATCTTCGGGTTTTCCTTGATTTTACCTGCCAATAATTTTTCATGTCCTCTCTTTGCTTTTCTAATTTCCTTTTTTACTTCAATCCTGCACTTTCTATACTCCTCTAGGCTTTCTAAAGTATTAAGATTTTTATGATCATCATAAGCTTTCTTTTTCTGCTTTAACTTACCCTGTAAGCTTCTAGATACCAGGCGGCTCTAGATTTGGTAGTACCACCCTTTATCTTTGGGGGACATGCCTACACTGTACCTGTAGTATCTCGCTTTTGAATGTCTCCCACTGGTTTGCCACTGATTTTCCTTCAAGTAGCTGTATCCAGTTCACTTTCACCAGGTCACGTCTCAGTTTCGTAAGATTTGCCTTTCCCCAATTTAGAACTTTTACTCCTGTTTTATCTTTGTCCTTTTCATGATTATGCTAAAACTAACTGTATTATGATCACTATCTCCAAAATGGTCACCCACTATTACTTCATCCACTTGCCCAACTTCAGTACCAAAGACTAAATCTAGAATTGCACCCCCTCTCGTTGGACTTGTTACGTGCTGGCTAAAAAAGTTGTCTTGAACACAGTTCAAGAATTTTGTCCCCTCTGTGCCCTTCACACTGTTTGTATCTCAGTTGATATTGGGGTAGTTGAAATCCCCAACTATTATTGCCCTATAGTTTTTGCACTCAGCTCTCTTTAAGCCAAGTTTCTGTTATAGCAATGAGAAGAGAAGGTTGAGAGGAGATTTGATAGAGGCGTTCAAAATCTTGAGGGGTCTAGACAGAGTAGGTAGAGAGAAACCGTTCCCATTGGCGGAAGGGTCGAGAACCAAAGGACACAGATGCCCATCACCTATGCCACCTCCTCGGGTTTCCATTTCCAATCCTGATATTGGTGGACTTTATCCAGAACAGTTGCATTGTACCAGAGTCTGGCAACTTTCTGCCCAGTTCGTGTCCAAACGTTAGGTAAGCTGGAGTCTTATCCATCATTGCCTGAGAGGTGTGCCATAAGGAATGTTACCATTTTCTGCATCCAATCTTTCCTCTCCACTTGTCCCACTTGTAACATCTTATATGACATTTCACTTCAGCTGTAGCCTTTGGCCTATATGGAGTAATAGTTTGCTGCTCAATATCATATTCCTCTAAAAGTTCTTTGGCCACAAATTGCCTACAAATGTGCATTTGCAGCAAAAGTCGTCTGATCCCTTCCTGGCCATCACACTTGAGATTCAGTGGTACATCATTTTTATCACCCCTTGGTGTCCTTGATGTGCAAACATCAAGACTTGCTCCCACAAAGCCTTTTGGATGATAATTCAGTCCCCTCTCATGACCAATTGACCCAGCGATGCAGTTCACAAGAAGATACTATGCCTTAATGTCCAGATTCAATACACTTTTAAATGTTTTTCATCAGCAAAGGATTTCCTTTCTAATTGCCGTGGCGGCAAAAGTTATTGGGATCACCTCTTCAGCAATTATCTATACCTCAACTAGATAACACCCCTTTTTGTAATGTACTCACTGGCTCAACCTAGACAACACATCAACATTGTTCTTCTTACTGGGCTTATAAATCACCTAGAAGTTATATGCCTCTAGTCACAACACAGAACCCCAGCTGACAACTTTGATAATTTGGAGTAAATGGACTCCCATGTTTTTTCATCTATGTCCAAATCAAACTTCCGGCCAAATATATAAATGTTGAAATGCTGGCATGCCCATACCACAACTAATGCCTCCTTTTCCATCTGCTAATATTGTTCCACAGCCATCAGGCTCCTATTTGCATAATTGATAGCCCTCTCCATCCCTTTTCTGCATCAGCACCACTCCTAAACCCGTCAGACTCACAGCTGCCATGATTTGAGTTCTGGTGTATTTCTTAAAATATGCTAAAGGTACAGATCTTTATAAACCTTTCAGATGATCAAAAGCTTCCTGCTGCATTTAACCATATGTTTTGTCTTTGTCACTTGTTGTACTGGCTCAGAAAAAAATTGGAGATGTACTGTATCAAACCCAGAATGTTCCATACATCCAATTTATACTTGGAAGGTTCTGCACACCCAGTCACCTTGATCTTTTCCTCAGACATGTGAATGCGGCTCAGTATCAATCAGTGTCCAAATAAGGTCATTTCAGCCCATCAAAACCGGCGCTTGTCCAGATTGATCATCAATCTTGCTTCCTCATATCAACTGCAAAATACTGCAAAAAGATGTTTGTCATGTTCTGTTACATTACTGCCATGGGCAGCCACATCATCAGTAATGTTTGCTACTCTGTCCCAACTGGCCAGCACACTTTGATAGTGTTCGGTCCCAGTAGACTGCCACTGATATAACTGAAAATTATGAATCAACTGATGGTTTGTGAAAAATGTACACAAAATGGCTCTAAATAATTAGCATTTTCAATCCAGGAAAAGCAAAACCAATAAAATATTGAAATTACTGAATAATATTTGCACTTCTGGAAAACATTCCTCTATTCTGGTAGAATTATATCTAAATTCAATATTTGTTGAACGGTTTGACTATGCACCCAAATGCAGTCACATTATGAGAAATAATGGGGATCCTGAATGGAGGAAGAGGGATTGAGTGACACTTGACACTGGCTTTGTGCCATTGGGGGGTAACTTCTATGCAAAGGTCAGTGGTTACCATGAGGAAAAGGAGAATTAATCTTTCGTACAATAGGCATACTGCACAGATGATTCATTTCATCTTTATCCTGAGACATATTTTATTTATGCTTGTCTTCTTTTGTAGAATGGCTGGATAGCTGATCTCATTTGGAGCTCAGTGTGTGATTACTGAGTTACTCCGTTCATTTCCAGAAACTCTATCGAATGAAAGTGGCATAGAGAGCACAAAGGAGGAAGCACTGTCATTAGAACAAAGACAGCTAAAAGGAGACCTGAGAGAGATGTTCAAATTATGAGAGGTCACAAAGATAAATTGGGGAAAAAAGCTGTTTCCACTATCGACGAGTCAGTAACTCGAGGGCATAAATTTAAGACCATCACTAAAAGAGTGAAAGGACAGATTAGGAATATTTGTTTTGCACAAAGGGTCGTTAGGACATGGATTGGCACCATGGGCAAGATGGGCCAAATGTGCAGTAAGAATCTAGGACAGACAAGCATAGGGCTGGGAATGAAAGTTGGATAAGCCAGCCGAAAGCTAGATTAATATAAGACAGAAACAAGCAAAACCAAAGGGATGCTAAAAGACTCAGTGAGCGAGGTTAGGACATGGAAAATAGCATGCCATAATATTCCCAGCAGAGGCACTCGAATTCTCTAGCAGCAATGTTGCCATGGCTCCCCATTCACACTGCAGCTGCAGTATAAACAACAGCATAAAACATTCATGGGTGTGTCAGTAATCTTCAAATACTTTCCCATTTTTATGTCATTTTACGCTATGTCTATATTTTTTGTTTTCCTTCATCCCCATTGTGGCATTGCATGACTGTTTCTTCAACATCAATTTCTTTTCCTGTCTCGTCGATATGACTGGAACAGTATCTACATATCCTGGAGCCTGCAGGATTGAATCATCTAGTTTATCTGTTCCATTCCAATTTCATATTCTAAATGTCATACCGACCTTGAGCAGTAAAAGAACTGGCTTTGTACAAAAAAAGCTCTGCCTAAGATATCGCCAATGTTGGGACATTTATTCATACACAGTTGATTCCAGAATATGCGTAGCCGATCAGATGTAAAGTGCAAGATCACATTTCACTCTATTTCACTGTACAGAATTACAGATCCAAGCAAAAAATCAAAATACATACTCTTGATTCAGACATTTCTGCAATTTCCACTTTAAAAAAAACTATTTCAATGTTACAGTCAGTTCACTATGAAGCATTAATCAGGAATAGTAGGGAGTTTTCGTCGTCTAATTACTTTTGTGTAAAGTGCATGTTCTTCCATTTCTGTTTCCTATGTCTTTTGTTAAGATTAAATTACTATATTTGTCGTGGCACAAATGGCATCTTAGTTGTATTCATCATAGTTTATAAATATTCACATGTAAGCACACATTTCTGCGACAGAAAATGTGTGTGGTTTATAGAGATTCAACTGTACCAGCAGCGAACCTGAACTGTTAGTCCAGCATTCACAGATAATGCTGCTACAACACATGCCTCAGAAAGGAAGGAATCTGTAATTACAGCAGATGGAAATCATTGAGTTCGGATTTTCTGTAACTTCGGCAAGTGTTCACTGCCTTGCAAAGCTCGCACAGCTGGGTTCGAAAACAAATCTGTTAAAATGCAGCACTAAAAAATTCCGATATTACTTGAGAAAGGTTAATGTACTGTTGGAATTGGGCTTGGTAGCGCCCATCGTTTGGGTGCTACGGGTGTCATTCAGGGATCAAGATGGCGTCCGCTGTAAACAAGCACACTTCTGCCATGAATCACAAGGCATGGCGACCAGTGCTGCAAAATCTTTGGTGACGAGGGCACAGATGTCTCTGATCATCTGCCTGGAGAGTTGCAGTCTCCTACTGCACTGGTTCTTTGTCATCTCCATGTAGCCCCGTCTTCAGTGGTTGATCCTGTGCTCAGGGTTTGTCCTCCTGCCCTTGTTTCCTTTCCTGTGCACTCCTGCTGCCCGGAGTTCAGCCCTTCCTGCAGAGGGTATTGTCCCTCATTGTCACTGCGCACTGAATCTAACATTCGTGTCCCCATTGCCAGCTGGAGCCTTCCTTCTAGGCAGGTGGCTGCCCAATTGTCCTTGGCAGCCTTGCCCCTTGCCTGGTCTTCTGACCTTGCAATGCCAGGGGGTGCTGACCCCATTCAAAGCCCAGGTGCCAAGTTCCCACTCTCCCTGCCACCTGTGCAGTGCCAAGGGCACCCCCTTACCAAGTGCCCTGACTCCCTTTGACCCGCTGACCCTCCTATGGGGCCAGGGTGATGCCCTGGGGCAGTCATGACTGACTTACCTGCTTGCCTTCAGCGGATCAGTTTCTGAAAGCGTGGGTAAACTGTCCGCCCCTTTAAAAATTAAAAGGTCAGCCTCTGACAAAATCCTAACGAGCTTCTAAACTCTGTTAATTGGCATCAATTGGAGGGAGAGTGCGATTGTTGTCCCACCACCCCCCTCTTCGTGCAGCTCATTCTTGCCGGTACTGTGATCAGAGCTTTGAAATCAATATGTCACCTGTCGCTGGTGTTGCTGGGGCTACCCCAATCTCCGTTCCCATGTTCGGGGGAGCCCCAAAAATTCAGCCCAATGATTCTGCTGCTTGGACTGCTCTTGACAAGCTCTGCAGTACTCAGCAAAGTGGGTCTCAAGATTTGTGGTGGTCTGCTCTACGCTGCATAACCTCGCTATCGTGAGGGGACAAACCTTGCCATCAGCTATCAGGTGGGCAGCTGAGGAGGAGCAGCAGCAGGAGGAAGAGGATGAAGAAGGAAGCAGCCCTTTTCTGCCCAGTCTGTCCATGAAGAGCGAATTCGAATGCAATACCCTTATTGATAGGGATTGTTGGTAGGTGAGTGATGGAGGTGTGGTAAATTGAGCAGTAGTGAAGCTAATGGTGCATTTGGTTGGATACAGCATTTGAAGATGAATTCACTGGCCTTGACCATTCATGTGAGGTCATTGAATTTCTTCCTGCTCTGCATCCAGATCCTCGGGACTAGACTCCTGGCTTTGACCTCCATGGCTATCTGCTGCCACTGCCTTTTTACCATGTGTCTGGAGGGCTTCATCGCCCCCTGTGGATACAGGCAGCTCTCATCCTTTCCACCTCCTCCACCAAGACCTGCAGTGCAACGGCAGAAAAACCTTGGAACCTGCTCTCTCCCGTGCTTCCCATGCCAGATTCACTTCATGCATGACTCCTAGCACCTGTTCCAGCCACAATGCATCTCCCCTTTAAGAGATACAGGCTAGCTTTAAGCAGTGCAGATTAGTTTTAGCAAGTGCTAGGAAGTTATGATTTTGGGCCCCCTGCTGATGCTTGCAGTCAATGAACAGTGCAATTTGTGCTGTATGCATGCAGAAATCATGCTAATTAGTAGGTAGCACAAAGATGGTATGCTGCCTACATTTCAATCACACATTGCTATCCACACACCAGTTTTCGGGAGCTAACCAATGTAACCCCTTTATATTTAAAAACAATAAAAAATGAAAAACGTATGTAGGTATGGTTGGATTCATCCAGCCTACATGGAAATAGCAGCATAGACAGCTTTTAAGATTAGGCTGTGTTCCTGTTAAATCTCATATTCTTTTTAAGATTTGGTTTTCTCTATGTTTGCTGACCATCTCCTCTTCTTTCACTACTTCTGTTTCCTTCAGCAGTTAGTCAGCTTGTCGTGTAGAATCTTCTTGTTGGTTGGGCTGGATGGGGTTTGGCCATAATTATTTTCATAGTCCTGTGATCAGCGGGCATAACCATCATAGGACATGTAGGGGAAGAGATTCCTATCAGTTCTCCCTGCCTCAATGAGGTGACCCTTTTAGAGAATGGCTGAAAATAGTTTTTTCCCTTCCACCTTAATTCCTTCAAGGGGATCCAATCTTTCTTAATCTAGATCCCCTTTTATTTGCTGAGCACGATAAGTTCACCATAAATGAACCGGATCTATAAATTTTACTCCAATGTAATTACTGAAAGCCTTTGTGAGTGTATCCTGATTTAGACTCAGTAAGTACATCATTACCAAGGTTAGTTGTAAATGGATGATCTTCATTATGGCAATTAGAGTATCAGTCTGTATATAAGTACGTCAGGTAATCTGATTGCAGTAGTATTAAAGACCAAAAGGTATTATGATTGGAGGTCTTAAAGTTCAACTAGTTTTTAAGCTGTCTGCCAGCTGTTCTTTATTGCAGACTAACTCCAATTAAAGTGATTTTTTTATATTCAAGAAAGGATTAATTGAATTCCATGGATTTAGTCAGCATACTGTACATACCCTTTGTATTGCCTAGGAATAATAACATTACATTGCACTAGTAAAGTGAATGAGGACCCAATGCAATGATGACCCAGATTTTCCTGGGACTTGGGCTATTGTAATTATACATTGTAAGATGCAAAAGAAAGAGGAAATTAGGACTAAGTAAATTACGTCATTAATTATGCCACTCCATGTTTTCCTGGGTCTTTTGCACAGCTCTGGGAATAGTTAATTATCATTGCTCTGCCTCCATTAAAATCAATGGCAATCACAATTCTCCCGCATTTAAGACAGCTTTCACACCACTGTCACTTAGACTTAAAAATAATGGTTAAAACCACTTGGCAATGACATGATTTTTTCTTTTACAATCAGTTTTAAGCTCACAGTTAAGCAAAATGTTTTACTCTTGCAGAGATTAAACAATAGGATCTTTGAGTATCCACTTCCTGTACCTTGTAATTTCAAATTTTAATATTGACATACCATTCAATTTATGAAACTGTTCTGAAAATTTAACTGACCTTATGTTGCACCTGTATTAGACACTAGTTCGGCCTCAGCTGGAGTATTGCATCCAGTTCTGGGCACCGCATTTAAGGAAAGATGTGAAGGCATTGGAGAGAGTGCAGAAAAGATTCACGAGAATGATTCCAGGGATGAGGAACATCATTTATGAAGATAAATTGGAGAAGTTGGGACAATTTTCCTTGGAGAAGAGAAGGCAGAGAGGAGATTTGATAGAGGTATTCAAAATCATGGGTGGTCTGGACAGAGTAGATAGAGAGAAACTGTTTCCACTTGTAAAAGGATCAAAAGCGAGGGCATGGATTTAAGGTAATTGGCAAAAGAAGCAATGACGACATGAGGAAAAACTTTTTCACACAGCGTTGAGGTCTGGAATGCACTGTCAGAGAATGTGGTGGAGGCAGGTTCAATTGAGACATTCATAAGGGAATTAGACAGTTATATGTAAAGTAAGAATGTGCAGGGTTATGGGGAGATGGTGGGGAAACGACATTAAGTGAATTGCTCATTCGGAGAGCCAGTGCAGACACGATGGGCCAAATGGCCGCTTTCTGTGCTGCAACAATTCTGTGATTCTGTGACCTTTCGTCTAAAGCCACTAACAACAAACATCTTTTCCAATGACTTTAATTTGTCTATTAATTACTATTAAAGCTAGGCATGTATGTACACAAATCATTGAAGGTGCCAGGACAGGCATATAGGATCCTTGGCTTTATTAATAGAGGCATAGGGAGTAATTTTAACCCCAAAAATGGGTGAGTTTGGGAGAGATGCGAAGTTAAAATTAAAAAAAAATTGCAAACACAACCCGAATCCACCTCAAACCCATCCATTTCTGGTTTAAATGGAGGTGGGATGGGGGATGGGGATGAGTGACCATTTCGCTGTGAGGAGGAGGGTTGATCAGTAAAATCTTTCAAGGAGGCTGTCTGCCTCCATTTAAAGTGCCTTCTATTTTTAGCCCAATTTTAATTTGTATCTTGTGTCACGGAAGTGTGTTGCTTTCTCCTCTGTTTGAAGCGGTGTGTCTTTAAGACTCTGTTTAAAATGGTGTGCCTTTAAGACTCTGTTTAAAAACAGTGTGCCTTTAAGACTGAGCAAAGTGTGCCAGCAACTGCACTTGTTCCCTCGGCATCAGCAGTAGACGTGCTGTGATGTAACATTTGACTGTGTGCATGGACTGGCTGAAACCAGTTTTGAGAGAGACACGAGCGAAGTGTGCTTGCCTTGAAGGAAGAGAATTCTCTCAGCAGAAATTGTACAATGAGCCACAGGCTGTGTTAATTGCCTAAGAAGAAAATAAAACCTTTTGAAGAGAACATTTGTATTACTGGAGGTAGCAAAAATTCCTTTACTTCCAATCTAAGAGTCTTTGCTTCAAGATTGACTCTCTCTTGACTGATTGTGTTTTCTGGAATTCACAGTGAAGTTTCAACTGAAATCTCCCAATTTTAAAATCCAAATAATAGACCTGTCGTTATACTCCATGTTGAAAGAACTGTGTGACGTTTGCTGCAGACGAAGTGCTTTGAATGTCTCTCAAGTAAAGACTGTTCATCAAATTCACATGGAGACTTCGAGTGGCATCTGATTATTTTTTAAACTAGGATATCTCACCCATCAGGAACATAACCCACAAAGACTTACAACCCAGTTATTTATTTATTCTTAAGCAACAGCTAAATTTTAAAATATCAGTTTTTAAAAAATGGTTAACCATTAGTTTTTGAATATATGTGTATGAATGGGGGAGTTAGAATAAATAAGAAGTTATTAGGTCTTTAGACATAAATTTATCTTAATAGTGTTTAAGATTTAGTTTATTAATAAATAGTTAATTTGTTGTCTAAAGATACCAGGTTTGGTCTATTTTTATTCTGGGGGGTGCTAAACTGTTTAATTTGGCTAATTTTCCAGTAGGTGGGAAAAGTTTAATAATATGCTGCGACCTGCGGAGTATTGGGACTGGATTGACAGTGCATTACTTCTGCCTCATTCGTAACACTTGGGAAACCTGGGCAGGTAAAAGGAAGCAAGGATCCATAAGATAAGTGCATTTACAAGCAGTGCTTGTGGACCAGGAGGCGTAAGTGTGTTTCACCTCCACCTCTGGCCAACAAGCTTACCTGCTTCCAGCTCCATGATTGCTGACTCTCCAATTTCTTCTCCACAATCTCTCTCCCAACCATGATCCTCCCCCCAGCAAACTCTTCCCCCAAACATGATCTCCCCCCCACCCCCACAAACTATCCCACCCCAAACATGATCCTCCACCCCCCCCCCCACAAACTCTCCCCCACTGACCATGGTCTTTCCCCACCCCCCGCAAACTCTCCCACTGGCCACTATCTTCCCCCACTGCAAACTCTCCCCCCAACTACAATCTGAGGACCCAAACGCAAGACTCCTGACAGCGATTTGAGGCCCCAGCTGTGATCTACCCCTGCGTTCTCTCCCTCCAACCATGATTTGACCCCATGATCACTCCCCCCAACTGCAGTCTGAGCCCCCGACCACCGATTGAGAGATCCCTCCCCCATACCCGCGATCCTTCCATCCCTCTCTGCCAATCTGTCTGGTTGTCGGGTAGGAAACCTGCAGAAAAAAATGTTAAGGTGCTCAGTAGTTATTACCTGCAGGATATCTGGGAAACCCATACTCTGGATCCAGAACTCCTACTGCCCCTGCTTTAAACGTGCCTCCCCATAAATATTAGATCCACAGAGTACAGAAGTTCCCCACTTCCAAACTTCGGTGGCACCAGCTTTCCCTGGACAGGAAGTTGAAGGCGCCAGTCAGCAAGATCACGGTGAAAGATATGTAACTGCATGCCTATCCTTTATTTAAATATTTAAAGTTGGGTCCCATCGCCGAGCGGCGGTGGATGGGGGCCGGCGCCATGGATCTTCGCCGCCGGCGGAAATATAGGGCCCGGGAATCCTGGTGTCGGGCTCTGTGGCGGGCCACTGCCGCTGCGATCTTCCGGCCGCCCCACCCCCCGCCACAGAGCCCAACGTCGGGAGCTCAGCAAAGTTCAGCCTGTGGAGACACTAATGAAGCTAAGGTTTTTCTCCTTCCAGCAGAGAAGGTTAAGAGGAGATTTTATTGAGATGTTCAAAATCATGAAGGATTTTGATAGAATAAATAAGGAGAAACCATTTCCAGTAGTAGCAGGGTCAGTGACCAAAGGACACAGATTTAAGGTGTTTCACAAAAGGACCAGAGGCGACACAAGGGAAAAATGTTTATGCAGCGAGTTGTTGTGATCTGCAATGCACTGCCTGAAAGGGTGGTGGAAGCAGGCTCAATAGTTACTTTCAAAAGAGAATTGGATAAATACTTGAAGGGGAAAATTTACATAGCTATGGGGGAAAAGCTGCTGAGCGGAATTAATTTAATAGCTCTATCAAAAAGCCAGTACAGGCATGTTGGGCCAAATGGCTATGGCTGAATTTTATACTCTGTGGGAAAGATCTTAACTCACTCCAAACCCGTTCACTTGCACAGAGTTAAAATAGGGCCCATAAGTATGATTCTATTGTTTCAATCCGTTATGAGTAAATTGATGTATGTCTAAACTCAAAAACATTTCAAGCCCATCTACTCAGAGGACGATCATCTTCTCATTCTGTACATTTGTATCTTCAAAATCTTCAGTCTCATTCAAACTCAGAACTTTTAAATAAGTTAAAAATTCAAAGTTGGCTTGCTTAGCACATTTTATGCCCTCATTATCCATAAAATTTATTCCTGTTATTAATTTTTAATATGGCAATCAGAGTGGCCTGAATTCATAGATCACACACAGAAGTGAAAAATGCACAAATTTCAAAACTTGAAGAAGGACACTGCACTTTAAAATAATTGTAGATTAAAGTTAATGTAAAAAGTTGCACTTCCATTCACGGAAACCCTCCAATGGCTCCAATTGATGAATATATCATCACTCCAGCTCTTCGATTGGCTCTGATTGCCTGTTTCATCACTGCGCTTGCTGCAACATATTCTAACTAGAAAACGAGCAAAATTTGGACAAGTCAGCAATGGCAAGATCCATACCCTAGACAATGGGATTTACATTGAACTTCACCAATCTCACCCTTGCGGGAAAACTGGAATATTGGGCTGGATTTTAAAGGCCCTCCGCCACCGGGAACGGTGGGTGGAGGCAATGAGGATTGGTATGGCGGAGGCCCGCGACCGACCCTGACGCTGGAACGCCCTGTACCGATCTCGGCGGCGAGACCTCGCTGCAGCCACTCTGCCGCTTGGCGATGGGACCCGCATTAAAATATGTTAATTGCTACTTACCATACAGGTCGCAACGATTCTGCCAGCAGGTTGTTATCTTCATTCTGGCAGCCAACAATGCTGGGCCTTCGAATTCCCTTTTGGGGAAACATGGTGCGACACCTGTGGGAAGGGGGGAGGAGGTTTTTTTTCTCTGTGCGGGATGTGGGGAGCGGGGTTAGAATGGCTCAGATTGGTCGGGGTGGGTGATGGGAAGGGGTAAAGGGGTGCCAAACTTTGAGGGGGGGGGAGAGGTCGAATTTTTCAAATTGGTATTCTTGGGGGGGAAAAGGGAAGGAATATTGTGATATGCCATGGGGGGCGGGGGGGTTGGTGGGAGAATGCATGGGAAGAGTTATCCATTCAATTGTTAAACTTTAAACCTACTGGCCCTTTGAAAATTTAAAAGCTCATTTTGGGCTACAAGCCCTTTAAGAATGGTGACGGCGCCTGCGCATTGGCACCAGATGCCATTGGCGGTGACAGCTCACCCGCCCCCTCAATGTCATCACAGAGGGCGGGTGCCATGGCCATGCAAATGAGCCGCTGCGTTTGATATCGTGGCGGCCCTGTGACATGGTCCCTGTGCGTGCAGGCCGCGTTTTTTTACGCCCGCTGCCTATTTCGGCAGCGGATTCTTAAAATGCAGCCCATTGTGTCCAAATCTGGGCACCACACTTTAGCAAGGATGTGAAGGCTTTAGAGACGGTGCAGAAAAAATTCACGAGGATGGTTCCAAGGATGAGTAACTTTAGTTATGTGCAGAGATTAGAGAAGCTGGGGTTGTTCTCCTTAGAGAAGGTTTAAGAGGAACTTTGATAGAGGTGCTCAAAATCATGAGGGGTCTAGACAGAGTAGATAGAGAGGAAGTGTTTCCATTGGCTGAAGGATCGAGAAGCAGAGGACACAAAATTAAGGTGATTGGCAAAAAAATCAAAGGCGACATGAGGGAAAACTTTTTTCACACTGTGTGTGGTTTGGAATCTAGAATGCACTACCTGAGTGGGTGGTGGAGACAAATTAAATCATGGCTTTCCAAAGGGAATTGGATGTGCATCTGAATAGAAAAAAATTGTCGGCCTGCATTGAAAGGGTAGGGTAATGGGACTAACCAAATTGCTCTTGAAGTGATACAGCACTGACTCGACAGGTTGAATGGCCTCCTTCTGTACTGTAACCGTTCAATGATTCTATATCTGGGGCCATAAATCTCATGAAGCACTTGCAATTCTGGGCAGTGGCTTTAGACATTCAGATGTTGCTGGATTAAATCAGATTCCCCACCCTCTCTGGAAAAGCAAGTTCCCAGAGTAAAATTTATATTTATTTATGTTACAACTGACAAACCCCTGGTGTAAAGAAAGAACCTGCATTTATATATCTGTCATATCATCAAGGCATTCAAAGCACTTCACAACCATTGTCGGTAAATCTACGCAACAGAGTTCCAGAAATAGAAATTAAATAAAACACTAGTTCATCTGTTAACCAAGAGAGGGATGAGCAGTGGTTAGCAGGAGCCCGCCGTTTCATTGTGGTGCTGGGCAAGGCATTTTAGTATTTTTAAAGCCAACTTCCAGATTGGGCACTAAAACAGGTATAAAGCCCCTTTGTTGCATAAGGAAGAGGGTAACACCTTTCTTAAGTGGCCAACAGTGCCCAAACCAATAAGGCATTGGATGTGTTTCTGACACTGGTCAAGCATGGAAGTTCGATCCACTAAATAGGGTCGTTTGCACCCATTTTCAACATGGAAAACAGGCACAATGAGATCCACTTTCATTCCCATCATGTCCTCTGTGAACCAGAGGGTGCCTTTAACTGCCCAATATCTAGGTAAATTTAGAGAGGCCCAAAGATCAAATACTGAGTCTTGTCCAACTTACCGGAACATATAAAGTTCCACTGCGTGATTTACTCAACTTCGGAAGATCAAAGATTATGGGATTATTTGGGTGAAAGGATGAAAACAGGCAGTACTAATAAGACATGCCTGTCTGAAAGTCTGGTTTTACCATGCAATTTTGGGCCTAATTGCTGATTATCATAATTTTGAAATTGCTTAGAGATGCTGAAACTGGCACCTGCAGGTTTAGCACTTAAGCACAGATTAGAAGCAATTTCCGTGGAATGGTATATGTGGGCTCGGTGCACCCACTTCAAATAAAAGTGTGGAGTGTCCTGGTTGGCAGGTTTCAGGATGACTCAGGGACTGAGGGAGAAGACACAAGGTTCTGAAACGTGACACTGGAGGTCCTGGTGAAGGAGGTCCAGAGAAGGAGTGATGTCCTGTACCTGCTTGAGGAAGAAGCCCACCTCACCCTTCTGTCTCATTCTCTTGCTGGTGCTGCTCTGCCTGGCCTCATGTCCTCCTCCTGAAAACCAAGAAGAACCCCAGCAAGATGGCGATGACCAAGCACTCCCTTTCTCCTGGTGACTCCTATAAGGTGTCCAATAAGGTAGAGTAGCACAGTACTTATTCTTTTTTGATGAAGTCCTCAGAATTTCCAGAGTAAATGTTGATAGAGTGTCAGTGAAGTCTTGACAAACAGTCCCAGAAAGTCTCCTGGTGTGTTTCAAAAGTCATCTTGAAACGTTCAGCAGCAAGTGAACAGTAAACGCTGAATTTGCTTTTAAGTAGCGCTCAAAATTCTCAGTAATAATTTGTTTACTCCAATTCAGATGGTCACTTTTAGGAGAGGGTGTTATTTCAAGTGCTCATCATCAAAATGCCATGCAGCCTCTTTAATGAATGCCAGCAATCATCCCTTTAACAATCCTCCGAGCAGCCATTGCTCGTGCTGGCTTCAACTCCTTTACCAAGATGGCGTCTTGTGCTAAAAGCAGGCAAACCTGACATTGCAGCTTAGGACCCCATCTTGGCAACTCAGAGGCTCTTTAGGGCCCAAGGGAAAATTGCCCCCTCTATATTCTAATCCAACAGTGATTCAGGATGTATACCAGTAGACAAATTTATTTAACATTAAACAGATAAGTAAACACTACTCAGTACAAAGAGTATATTTGTAGTAATTACAAGCTTTACTATTCTCCAAGAACTATCAGAACAACAAAAACATTTCTCCTGCACTCACACTCAGCACAGAATTGATCCTCAAAGCATGATCACTCACTTCTGACTTTGTAATAGCTACCACAGAGGCGGAAATATTCAACTTCAACAGGGGAGTAAAACGGCCAGTCGTGCATCATCCCATTATACAGCCTGCCTGAATTTCTTTTCCACTGAAGTCAACAGAAAGGAAACACAACTAGGGTGCATTACAGCGGCCAATCCTTTACCACCCATTTCATGCCCCCATCAAAATGGAAAGCCCCACTCTGATATTTTGATGGGATGTGATGATGGGCTCAGACGTGAGGTAGCTAAAGGCTGCTGCAATCAGCTGGCTACAGTTCTGTCAAGCAGACTGCAAAGAATCATGGGCCTGTCCCCTCTCAAAATTGACAAGGTTTCAATTCAGACATAACTGTCAATCAAACCTATTACTTTAAAGAGGTTTATCAGATGTAAACTATGCAATCACTTTGAAAGATCTATGATTGCCATAAATTTACATGTTGTCCAGCCAGCGATTAGACCCACGACCAGACAGAATGACACTAATGTGTCTGCACTCAACAGACATCATTAACAACACCTTAAATTTACACCATATGGCATATTAATATGAGCATATTAAACTCTCCTTTATTTGATGGAAGCAAATTGCAAACATATATTAATGTCTGCAATATAATAGCTATTCCCTGCAGCTTGAAAACAATCAGCTAGCAATAACAAATTTTAACCCTTTGTGTCTCATGACGGAAGACAGATAAAATCATACAGCATATACGTAAACCCATAAGTTTTCTTACAAAGGTGCAGAAAGGTTAAAACTAAGGGAAAACATATTGCTAAGACTTATTTAGCACCGTGCTTATCTTATTAAAATACACTGGAGAGAAACACTAGCAGAATTGCACAGAGATGATATATCTGCACAATTAGGTCTGAACTTCCAATCATATTTGCAATTAGTTGTATGAACAGGTAAATCATTTTAAGTTTGAGCTCGGCACTGACAGAGGCAGTGGAGTATTAGGGGGATTATGTAGAAGAAGTGACTGAGAGAGCCTGCCTGAGTCGAAGTACCCAACCTAATTCCTGCGGAATGTGAAGGGCATCATGCTTTGTGTATGGTTATTGTTCAAGCAGAGGAAAGCTTAGTATGTGGACAATTGCAAACTAGAACCAGTTTAATTTATTTGACTCTCAGTATTTTATTGAAACACTGACACATACTAATTTTGATTTAGAGAAACCAGCCATTTATGGGAGTTAATGTTATAAATGTTATTAACCCTTTAACCTTCAGCTGCTGAGGTCCTAAGCTCTGGAATTACCTTCCTACTCCTCTCCGTCTCTCTCCCTCTTTCTCCTCCTTGAAGACACTCCTTAAAACCTACCACTTTGACCAAGCTTTTGTCCATCTGACCTAATATCACCTTATGTGACTCAGTGTCATAACTTGTTTCATAACGCTTCTCTGAAGCGCCTTGGGATGTTTTATTACGTTAAAGGCGCTATACAAATATAAGCTGTTGTTGTTGTTTAAAGACACTGAAAGCAGATATAAGGAATCCTGCAACCCTAATTAGCCAATTCTTATGGTGAAGAAAAAAGCACATCGGTCAGCGCTGGAATTAGGGATTGATCAAGAAAGGGTGGAGAGAATATTTCTTATACTGTTGATGTATATGTGCAGCATTTTATAAGTTAAAAGGCAATAGAACTGGGTTTTGTAAATAATGATAATGTTGGCTACATATACAAAATTGGTACGTAATGTTTGTGTCAGTTTTTTTCCTTTTTAGTATTTCCTCTTGTTATCTTTCTATACCACAGATGATGCTCTGAGCTTAGTGGGAAGATGAAAATGCAGCTTATATGAGAACTCCTGCTAATTTTCTTTCCTCCTTTTGGCTTGGCACCTTTTCTTACTTTGAGCTGACAGAGATTTGGACCTCAACCTTATTAATGCATTCTCATCTCTGTCTCAAACAGGTGTGCGCACTGATATCACTGAATAACTTGGCATTGAGGTAGGATCAGCATAAATGTCACAACAGCAGGACAAATTGGCGAATAATCATGAATAAAGGAAAAAGTGTAGTACTAAGAATAAACACAGGTTAAACTAGATCAGCATTTCCATTGTGATGGATAGGGATGAACTCTGAAGTTGCTGAATCCAAATTACTCTAATTTAAAGCAATTGCAGTGTTTCTGAATTCCCTTATTTAGATGTATTTGCATTCCATGCATACAGTTGAGCTGAGTACAGTCTTATTGACTAATAAACTGAATTTGTGCCAGCTTAGCACAGCTGGTACCACTGTGCCCTCTGAGTCAGATAATTCTGATTCCAAGTTGCACTCCAGGGCTTGAGCTCAAAATCTAGGCTGGCATTTTCATTGCAGTACTGCAAGAGTGCTGCATTGTTGGAGGTCACCTTCTCAAGGGATGTAAAACCTTGCATTAAAAGGAAAATTAAGGTGCAATGGTATTACAAGGGAATGCAGCCACATGTATAGAGAGATGCTTGGGGACAGAAAAAGTTAAGAGAAATAGATACATTTTAAATAATGTGCCCTGAGAACTTGTGCTGGGAGAGGAGGAGAGGGGGAGAGGAAAGCAAAGATATGAGAAGAGGGAGAGGTGAGAAGAGAGGAGAGGAGGTAATGGGAGACAGAAGGACAAAAGAATGACAGGTTGGGAACAGTTGGATAATTCTACATGCAGAGGTTGTCGGTAACTTTTTTTCATTCAATATGGGGCTGATTTTGCCTCAGTGGGTGGTGGTGGAGGGAATCAGAGTCACAATCTCATACACTGTGCAGAACAAAAGAACAAAGAACAAAGAAAATTACAGCACAGGAACAGGCCCTTCGGCCCTCCAAGCCCACGCCGATCCAAATCCTCTATCTAAACCTGTCGCCTATTTTCTAAGGGTCTGTATCTCTTTACTTCCTGCCCATTCATGTATCTGTCTAGATACATCTTAAAAGACGCTATCGTGCCCGCGTCTACCACCTCCGCTGGCAACGCGTTCCATGCACCCACCACCCTCTGCGTAAAGAACTTTCGACGCATATCCCCCCTAAACTTTTCCCCTTTCACTTTGAACTCGTGTCCCCTTGTAATTGAATCCCCCACTCTGGGAAAAAGCTTCTTGCTATCCACTCTGTCTATACCTCTCATGATTTTGTACACCTCAATCAGGTCCCCCCTCAACCTCCGTCTTTCTAATGAAAATAATCCTAATCTACTCAACCTCTCTTCATAGCTAGTGCCCTCCATACCAGGCAACATCCTGGTGAACCTCCTCTACACCCTCTCCAAAGCATCCACATCCTTTTGGTAATGTGGTGACCAGAACTGCACGCAGTATTCCAAATGTGGCCGAACCAAAGTCCTATACAACTGTAACATGACCTGCCAACTCTTGTACTCAATACCCCGTCCGATGAAGGAAAGCATGCCGTATGCCTTCTTGACCACTCTATTGGCCTGTGTTGCCACCTTCAGGGAACAATGGACCTGAACACCCAAATCTCTCTGTACATCAATTTTCCCCAGGACTTTTCCATTTACTGTATAGTTCACTCTTGAATTGGATCTTCCAAAATGCATCACCTCGCATTTGCCCTGATTGAACTCCATCTGCCATTTCTCTGCCCAACTCTCCAGTCTATCTATATTCTGCTGTATTCTCTGACAGTCCCCTTCAGTATCTGCTACTCCACCAATCTTAGTGTCGTCTGCAAACTTGCTAATCAGACCACCTATACTTTCCTCCAAATCATTTATGTATATCACAAACAACAGTGGTCCCAGCACGGATCCCTGTGGAACACCACTGGTCACACGTCTCCATTTTGAGAAACTCCCTTCCACTGCTACTCTCTGTCTGCTGTTGCCCAGCCAGTTCTTTATCCATCTAGCTAGTACACCTTGGACCCCATGCGCCTTCACTTTCTCCATCAGCCTACCATGGGGAACCTTATCAAATGCCTTACTGAAGTCCATGTATATGACATCTACAGCCCTTCCCTCATCAATCAACTTTGTCACTTCCTCAAAGAATTCTATTAAGTTGGTAAGACATGACCTTCCCTGCATAAAACCATGTTGCCTATCACTGATAAGCCCATTTTCTTCCAGATGGGAATAGATCCTATCCCTCAGTATCTTCTCCAGCAGCTTCCCTACCACTGACGTCAGGCTCACCGGTCTATAATTACCTGGATTATCCCTGCTACCCTTCTTAAACAAGGGTACAACATTAGCAATTCTCCAGTCCTCCGGGACCTCACCCGTGTTTAAGGATGTTGCAAAGATATCTGTTAAGGCCCCAACTATTTCCTCTCTCGCTTCCCACAGTAACCTGGGATAGATCCCATCCGGACCTGGGGACTTGTCCACCTTAACGCCTTTTAGAATACCCAACACTTCCTCCCTCCTTATGCCGACTTGAACTAGAGTAATCAAACATCTGTCCCTAACCTCAACATCCGTCATGTCCCTCTCCTCGGTGAATACCGATGCAAAGTACTCGTTTAGAATCTCACCCATTTTCTCTGACTCCACGCATAACTTTCCTCCTTTGTCCTTGAGTGGGCCAATCCTTTCTCTAGTTACCCTCTTGCTCCTTATATATGAATAAAAGGCTTTGGGATTTTCCTTAACCCTGTTTGCTAAAGATATTTCATGACCCCTTTTAGCCCTCTTAATTCCTCTTTTCAGATTGCGCCTACAATCCCGATATTCTTTCAAAGCTTCGTCTTTCTTCAGCCGTCTAGACCTTATGTATGCTTCCTTTTTCCTCTTAGCTAGTCTCACAATTTCACCTGTCATCCATGGTTCCCTAATCTTGCCATTTCTACCCCTCATTTTCACAGGAACATGACTCCCCTGCACGCTAATCAACCTCTCTTTAAAAGCCTCCCACATATCACATGTGGATTTACCTTCAAACAGCTGCTCCCAATCTACATTCCCCAGCTCCTGCCGAATTTTGGTATAGTTGGCCTTCCCCCAATTTAGCACTCTTCCTTTAGGACCACTCTCGTCTTTGTCCATGAGTATTCTAAAACTTATGGAATTGTGATCACTATTCCCAAAGTAGTCCCCTACTGAAACTTCAACCACCTGGCCCGGCTCATTTCCCAACACCAGGTCCAGTATGGCCCCTTCCCGAGTTGGACTATTTATATCCTGCTCTAGAAAACCCTCCTGGATGCTCCTTACAAATTCTGCTCCATCTAGACCTCTAACATTAAGTGAATCCCAGTCAATGTTGGGAAAATTAAAATCTCCTATCACCACCCTGTTGCTCCTACAGCTTTCCATAATCTGTTTACATATTTGTACCTCTATCTCACGCTCGCTGTTGGGAGGCCTGTAGTACAGCCCCAACATTGTTACCGCACCCTTCCTTTTCTGAGTTCTGCCCATATTGCCTCACAGCTCGAGTCCTCCATAGTGCCCTCCTTCAGCACAGCTGTGATATCCTCTTTGACCAGTAATGCAACTCCTCCACCCCTTTTACCTCCCTCTCTATCCCGCCTGAAGCATCAATATCCTGGGATATTTAGTTGCCAATCATGCCCTTCCCTTAACCAAGTCTCAGTAATAGCAATAACATCATACTCCCAGGTACTAATCCAAGCCCTAAGTTCATCTGCCTTACCTACTACACTTCTTGCATTAAAACAAATACACCTCAGACCACCAGTCCCTTTGCTTTCATCATCTGCTCCCTGCCTACTCTTTCCCTTAGTCATGCTGACTTCATTATCTAGTTCCTTACAGGCTTTAGTTACTACATCCTTACTCTCCACTGACCTCATTTGGTTCCCATCCCCCTGCCACATTAGTTTAAACCCTCCCCAACAGCGTTAGCAAAAGCACCCCCAAGGACATTGGTTCCAGTCCGGCCCAGGTGTAGACCATCCAATTTGTAATAGTCCCACCTCCCCCAGAACCGGTCCCAATGTCCCAAAAATCTGAACCCCTCCCTCCTGCACCATCTCTCAAGCCACGCATTCATCCTGACTATTCTTTCATTTCTACTCTGACTATCACGTGGCACTGGTGGCAATCCTGAGATTACTACCTCTGAGGTCCTACTTTTTAACTTGGCTCCTAACTCCCTAAATTCTGCTTGTAGGACCTCATCCCGTTTTTTACCTATATCATTGGTGCCTATGTGCACAACGACAACTGGCTGTTCACCCTCCCCCTTCAGAATGTTCTGCAGCCGATCTGAGACATCCCTGACCCGTGCACCTGGGAGGCAACATACCATTCGGGAGTCTCGTTTTCGACCACAGAACTGCCTATCTACTCCCCTTACAATCGAATCCCCTATGACTATAGCCCTTCCACTCTTTTTCCCGCCCTTCTGAACAGCAGAGCCAGCCACGGTGCCATGAACCTGGCTACTGCTGCCTTCCCCTGGTGAGCCATCTCCCTCAACAGTATCCAAAATGGTATACCTGTTGTGGAGGGAGATGACCGCAGGGGACACCTGCGCTGCCTTCCTGCTCTTTCTCTGCCTTTTGGTCACCCATTCCCTTTCTCCCTCAGCAATCCTAATCTGCGGTGTGACCAATTTGCTAAACGTGCTATCCACGACCTCCTCAGCATCGCGGATGCTCCAAAGTGAGTCCATCCGCAGCTCCAGAGCCGTCATGCGGTCTAACAAGAGCTGCAGCTGGACACACTTCCTGCACGTGAAGGAGTCAGGGACATCAGCCATGTCCCTGAGCTCCCACATTGAGCAAGAGGAGCATGTCACGGGTCTGAGATCTCCTGCCATTTTTAATCTTAAGCTTAAACTTAGTTAAATGAAAAAGGAACGAAAAGTTTTTTACCAATCACACGATAAAAAAAAAGAGAAATAGAAAAAGCCTTACCTTATCTACACACCACCGAGTCCTTTTTTTTGGTTAGAGGAGGAGGGTGGGTGGGAGACACTACAGGTGTAGTGTCTCGGGTTCAGAAACGGCTCAAATATATAGGGTTTTACTTACCCAGCAGCCCCCTGGTCTCCGCCGAAAACAAAAGGAAATTAAGTTTACTTTAAACTGACCTTCCCAGCTGCTCACTCGCTCGCACTCTCTGCTCCCGAAAAAGCTGCTGCAATGAAAGGCCGGACATCATGGTCAGGATTGTTAGCTGAGTGCCTGAATGAGAAGAAGCTAAATTAACATTGTGCGAGATAGAGATATTAACCCAAGCTGCTCTGGTAATCATGTCATTTCAGCTGTAATTTAATTCAGCACCTTTGCATCATGGATAACAAGCTCATTCTCTTCCATTTGATCAGCACTGACTATATTTTTAAAAATAAAAATAGACTAGGGAAAAAGAATGTTAATTGTAATTCTTGTTAGCTGCCTTTTAGAGCAGTGCTGATTGTCTTTAGCAATCAAATTCAGCTCATGAACAAAGAGAGGACGACAATTTCCCCATTTGTATGATATGTAGCAAAATAACTGAAGGCGGCTGACGCCTAAATTTGGCTTTGTTTCTTCCTAAAACACAGGAGATTGCTAAAGCTCACAAATGAATCAGACTCTGGTACCTAAAACCTTATCATCACTGATTATGACCCCGTGGTAAATATTTCCTCAATCATTCTTGGATTCCCAGGATTTGAAATGTCATCTAATGCATTGAGGGCATTGTTGAAAGGTAGAGTTTAATGTGAAGTTTAAAGTACCATGGCAGAGAATTGGCAGCATCTTGATTCTTCCTGATATACGGATGCCCTGCAGTGCCAGCTTGTTTATCTTCTCTTTCTCAATATGTGCGAGGCTCAGCAAGTAGAAGTGCTCCAATGTGCAGTAATCCATGTGCAAAAACATAACTTCCACACCCATGTATGAATATAACACAATGACACCAGTAACAATTTCACCACTGTCAATGCAGCACGAGTGATGGCATTTTGTTATATCTCTGAGTGCCAATTTGGAAACTGGGAGTTTGGAATCCTACACTTTTAACTTATTTACAAAACCACATTTGGGTGTAATTTTACAATTCTGTTCCTTTGCTGCTTTTTTCATACTGAAAATAACTATTTAAATGCATTTTTAATCAGAGTAGCATCAATATTAATACCAGATTTATAGAACAGTTGTTCAATGCAGTCTAAAGAGGGCAAAGTATTAATACTGTCACTGATTTAGATTTTAAAAATGTTTTCTTTGCTTTTTAATGCATTTGCTTTATTTAGAAAGTTAAACATAAATAATCCATTTTCCAATTCTACAATGAGCCTTTAGGAATATAAGAATACAGATACAGATATTTATGTATGTGTGTGTATGTATATAGCATAATCTTTTGAGTTTACAAATGCATTACTATAAATAGTCTATGTGGTATGGGTCTAAGTATACAGTGATAGTACAGAGAAACAGGGAGCATCCATGCTAAACTTGTTCTTTCAAAATGGATGATCTGAAATTTAGCTTTGCGTATAGCCTATTGTGCTTTGCTCTTAATCTGTACAAAGCCCATTGCTGTAGCACACACAATATAAAGCATAGTACCGTATAAACTGTGGCCACTAGCTAAGAAACGTACCTTGAGCTTCATTTATTAAATCTAACACTGCATATACAACAACTTTAATTAAACACATTTCAGTTGGTGCTAAAAAAAAAGATCCTGTGTCAAAAAAAAGTGTTAAATTGGGTTGGCACTGCCAGATGTAGCATTAAGGGATAGAGACCAGCGGGTAGCAGCTGAACTAGCTAATCACAGCTGGCCAGCAGTAATTGGCCTCAGCACCCTTGGGGGAAGGAAAGCAATAATCAGTGAGGGTTCCTCTCTCCAGCTGCTATGCAGTGACTTCCTGTGAACAGGATTAGCCTCAGCTGTGACTTCCCCACAGCTAAGACACTCATTGTGCAGGTTCACACATGCAGCTTAGCCACTTTGGCATGGTAGAGAAGGGCAGCTGCTGCTTTGAGTCAGCACTTCAGCATGAGTCCACATTTGAAAGGCAGGAGCGTTAAAATACATTCAAAGACTCATGTTTCATAGGCTGCACTATAAAAATGACACAAGTTATAATATAGCTACTGTTACCATCCTTTCAACAAAAGTCAATAAACAAAATTTAAATAGTAAAGAATTATTAACTATGAATATCAATACATTAAGAATTATTGTACATGTAAATAAATACCTAAAATTGATTGTACTGGGAACCTAAAGAAGTAATGCACAATTAGTCGCTAGTTCTATAGACACATGATAATAAGTAATACAATGGTGGGGAAGGCCAGAGAATTAGAGCAGCAGCAGCCGCCATAGAATGCCATGGAATGAAAGGGATGGTAGCAATATGGATACGAAACTGGCTGAGTGACAGGAAACAAAGAGTAGTGGTTAATGAATATTTTTCGAGCTGCAAGAAGGTTTGTAGTGGAGTTCCCCAGGGATTAGTGTTGGGCCCCTTGCTTTTCCTGATATATATGAATGACCTAGACCGTGGTGTACAGGGCACTATTTCAAAGTTTGCAGATGATACCAAACTTGGAAGCATTGTGAACTGTGAGGAGGATAGTGTAGAACTTCAAAAGGACATAGACAAGTTGGTGGAATGGGCAGACAGGTGGCAGATGAAGTTCAATGCAGAGAAATGTGAAGTGATTCAATTTGGTAGGAAGAACAGGAAGAGACAATATCAAATAAAGGGTACAATTCTAAAGGGGGTGCAGGAGCAGAGGGACCTAGGTGTGTATGTGCATAAGTCATTGAAAGTGGCAGGACAGGTTGAGAGAGCGGATAATAAAGCATACAGTATCCTGGGCTTTATTAATAGGGGCTTAGAGTACAAGAGCAAGGAAGTTATGTTGAACTTGTATAAGACACTAGTTCAGCCTCAGCTGGAGGATTGCATCCAATTCTGGAGGAATTGCGTGAGGGCATTAGAGACAGTATAGAAAAGATTCACAAGAATCTTTGGGGTGGCGCAGTGGTTAGCACTGCAGCCTCACAGCTCCAGCGACCCGGGTTCAGTTCTGGGTACTGTCTGTGCGGAGTTTGCAAGTTCTCCCTGTGACCGCGTGGGTTTCCGCCGGGTGCTCCGGTTTCCTCCCACAGCCAAAGACTTGCAGGTTGATAGGTAAATTGGCCATTATAAATTGCCCCTAGTGTAGGTAGGTGGTAGGAGAATGGTGGGGATGTGGTAGGGAATATGGGATTACTATAGGATTAGTATAAATGGGTGGTTGTTGGTTGGCACAGACTCGGTAGGCCGAAGGGCCTGTTTCAGTGCTGTATATCTAAAACTAAAAAAAACAAAACTAAAGAATGGTTCCAGGGATGAGGAATTTCAGTTATGAAGATAAATTGGAGAAGTTAGGACTGTTTTCCTTCGAGAAGAGAAGGCTGAGAGGTGATTTGATGGAGGTGTTCAAAATCATGAGGGGTCTGGACAGAGTAGATAGAGAGAAACTGTTCCCACTTGTGAAATGATCAAGAACGAGAGGGCACGGATTTAAAGTATTTGGTAAGAGAAGCAAAAATGACATGAGGAAAAACTTTTTCAAGCAGTGAGTGGTTAAGGTCGCGAATGCACTGCCTGAGAGTGTGGTGGAGGCAGGTTCAACTAAAGCATTCAAATGGGAATTTTCTTTTTTCTTTTGGGCCTCCTTATCTCGAGAGACAATGGATACGCGCCTGGAGGTGGTCAGTGGTTTGTGAAGCAGCGCCTGGAGTGGCTATAAAGGCCAATTCTGGAGTGACAGGCTCTTCCACAGGTGCTGCAGAGAAATTTGTTTGTTGGGGCTGTTGCACAGTTGGCTCTCCCCTTGCGCCTCTGTCTTTTTTCCTGCCAACTACTAAGTCTCTTCGACTCGCCACAATTTAGCCCTGTCTTTATGGCTGCCCGCCAGCTCTGGCGAATGCTGGCAACTGACTCCCACGACTTGTGATCAATGTCACACGATTTCATGTCACGTTTGCAGACGTCTTTATAACGGAGACATGGACGGCCGGTGGGTCTGATACCAGTGGCGAGCTCGCTGTACAATGTGTCTTTGGGGATCCTGCCATCTTCCATGCGGCTCACATGGCCAAGCCATCTCAAGCGCCGCTGACTCAGTAGTGTGTATAAGCTGGGGGTGTTGGCCGCTTCAAGGACTTCTGTGTTGGAGATATAGTCCTGCCACCTGATGCCAAGTATTCTCCGAAGGCAGCGAAGATGGAATGAATTGAGACGTCGCTCTTGGCTGGCATACGTTGTCCAGGCCTCGCTGCCGTAGAGCAAGGTACTGAGGACACAGGCCTGATACACTCGGACTTTTGTGTTCCGTGTCAGTGCGCCATTTTCCCACACTCTCTTGGCCAGTCTGGACATAGCAGTGGAAGCCTTACCCATGCGCTTGTTGATTTCTGCATCTAGAGACAGGTTACTGGTGATAGTTGAGCCTAGGTAGGTGAACTCTTGAACCACTTCCAGAGTGTGGTCGCCAATATTGATGGATGGAGCATTTCTGACATCCTGCCCCATGATGTTCGTTTTCTTGAGGCTGATGGTTAGGCCAAATTCATTGCAGGCAGACGCAAACCTGTCGATGAGACTCTGCAGGCATTCTTCAGTGTGAGATGTTAAAGCAGCATCGTCAGCAAAGAGGAGTTCTCTGATGAGGACTTTCCGTACTTTGGACTTCGCTCTTAGACGGGCAAGGTTGAACAACCTGCCCCCTGATCTTGTGTGGAGGAAAATTCCTTCTTCAGAGGATTTGAACGCATGTGAAAGCAGCAGGGAGAAGAAAATCCCAAAAAGTGTGGGTGCGAGAACACAGCCCTGTTTCACACCACTCAGGATAGGAAAGGGCTCTGATGAGGAGCCACCATGTTGAATTGTGCCTTTCATATTGTCATGGAATGAGGTGATGATACTTAGTAGCTTTGGTGGACATCCGATCTTTTCTAGTAGTCTGAAGAGACCACGTCTGCTGACGAGGTCAAAGGCTTTGGTGAGATCAATGAAAGCAATGTAGAGGGGCATCTGTTGTTCACGGCATTTCTCCTGTATCTGACGAAGGGAGAACAGCATGTCAATAGTCGATCTCTCTGCACGAAAGCCACACTGTGCCTCAGGGTAGATGCGCTCGGCCAGCTTCTGGAGCCTGTTCAGAGCGACTCGAGCAAAGACTTTCCCCACTATGCTGAGCAGGGAGATTCCACGGTAGTTGTTGCAGTCACCGCGGTCACCTTTGTTTTTATAGAGGGTGATGATGTTGGCATCGCGCATGTCCTGGGGTACTGCTCCCTCGTCCCAGCACAGGCATAGCAGTTCATGTAGTGCTGAGAGTATAGCAGGCTTGGCACTCTTGATTATTTCAGGGGTAATGCTGTCCTTCCCAGGGGCTTTTCCGCTGGCTAGGGAATCAATGGCATCACTGAGTTCCGATTTGGTTGGCTGTATGTCCAGCTCATCCATGACTGGTAGAGGCTGGGCTGCATTGAGGGCAGTCTCAGTGACAGCATTCTCCCTGGAGTACAGTTCTAGGTAGTGCTCAACCCAGCGGTCCATCTGTTTGCGTTGGTCAGTGATTATGTCCCCCGATTTAGATTTGAGGGGGGTGATCTTCTTGATGGTTGGCCCAAGAGCTCTCTTCATGCCATCATACATTCCTCTGATGTTTCCGGTGTCTGAGGCCAGCTGAATATGACTGCATAGGTGTTGCCAGTAGTCGTTTGCGCAACGCCTAGCTGTTCTTTGTGCAGTACTTCTGGCTGCTTTAAGTGCTGCGGATGTTAAATCGCTGGGGGCTTTCTTGTAGTTCAAAAGTGCAATGCGCTTAGCGGCTATGACAGGTTCCAGCTCTTCATTATGAGATTGAAACCAGTCTGCATTTCTCTTCGCACTTTTGCCGTAGGTGGTCAAAGCTGACTCATAGATGGCGTCTCTGATGTGGGCCCACTTGGTCTCAGCATCCCCTGTGGGAGTGTTTTGAAGGGCTGTTACAAGTGAATTTAGAAATTTTTGTAACAGCTGTGGGTGAGAAATTCTGCTCGTGTTGATGCGCGGGTGGCCCTTCTGCTTGGAATGATGCAACTTCTTTGGTCTGAGTCTAACCTTGCTGCACACCAGGGAGTGGTCGGTGTCGCAGTCCGCACTGTGGAAGCTGCGTGTGATTTGAACACTGTTTAAGGCGGCTCGCCTTGTGACAATGAGGTCTAGCTGGTGCCAACGACGTGATCTTGGGTGCCTCCATGAAACCTGGTGACAGGGTTTAGTGTGAAAGAACGAGTTGGTGATGCAGAGGTTATGATAGGTACACAACTCAAGCAGTCTCTGCCCGTTCTCATTCATCCTTCCAACGCCATAGCGCCCAAGGCAGGAGGGCCATGAGTCATGGTCGGCCCCAACCCTGGCATTAAAGTCCCCCAGCAGGAATAGGTGTTCGGTGTTGGGGATGCTGCTAATGATGTTATGGAGTTGTTCATAGAACTGGTCTTTAGCTTCAAGTGCGGAGCAGAGTGTTGGAGCATAGACAGTTATAATTAGACAGTTATATGAAAAGGAAGAATGTGCAGGGTTACAGGGAGAAGGCAGGCAAATGGAACTGAGGGAGTTGCTCTTTCAGAGAGTTGGTGCGGACATGATGAGCTGAATGGCCTCCTTCGATGCTGTAACAATTCTGTGATTCTGTGAACCTGACGCTGGGATTGCCGGGCCTGATCTTCCCTGGGACGGGATAGGCCGACGTCGGCCTTCTCACCCAGATACCAGTGTGGCCCTTAAATGGCTTATTGAAGGCCAATTAAGGGCCACTTCCCGTTGCCTCTGGGATCTTACCAGAAGTGGGGGGGAACCCTCCGCCATGCGGGGAAGATGCCTTGGAAAATGAGGTGCTCTCTCTGCAGGCTTTGAGGGGGTCCCTCCTTCATGGGCAATTCGTGGCTCATGGAGGACAGCCCCCCTAGGAACCACTGCACCCGCCCCTGGACCGAATGCCAATCCCCCATCACCAGGGCCTTCCAGACTGGCCCCGGTGACCCCGCCTCACTTGCCACGGATTCGGGTTTCCAGCGCTGGGCCTGGGTCCGCAGTACCAGCAGTGGCCACTGCTCCCAGTGGTGCTGCTGATACTGTTGAGCTGCCGCCCGTGTGATTGGCCGGCAGCTCATGGGTGAGGATCCCTGTCCTTATGAAGTGTTTAAAGGGACAGGGATCCCACCTCCTCCAACCTTGACCCCAAAAGACCAGAGGATTGCTCTGGGCATCAGAAAAAATACAGAGGTGGGGCTCCCCCCGCCATTTCGGCACTGCGCAGAGAGCCCCGCCTCCTGCATTAAATCCACCCCAAAGTGATTGTTGTTGGAGATGAGAGTTGGATCATGTTTCCATTTCAGGCAACAACACTTGGCCTAAGCTTCAGTTTCTGAAGAGAAATTAGTATCGGACAATATAATATTCCATCTCCTTACCTATTTGTCTTGTGGAACCTCTGAGTGCGATTGACCATTAATGCTGAATTGGGACTGGCTTGTGCTGTGGCCTATGCTCATTAGGAACTGGGTTTAGATGACCCTTAATAAAAGCAAAATACTGCAGATGCTGGAAATCTGTGACCAGTTCTGATAAAAGGTCACGGGCCTGAAACGTTAACTCTGTTTTTCTCTCTCCACAGATGCTGCCAGACCTGCTGAGTATTTCCAGCACTTTCTGTTTTTATTTTAGACTGCCCAAAGCTATTACCTCTTTGAAAGAGCTGTCAAATTTGATCCCAAACTCCAGCAATTTTCCCATAATCCTGCAAATTAGACCTCTTCAAGGACCCTTACAACTCACAGAGATAGAAGCCTTTCATTCTTGCACTTATAGTATAAGGATGTAAAGGGTTAATACCGAAGACAGTGAGAGAAACCCCTCCCACTGTACGAGCGATGATGTAACAGTCACATGAGATAGACTTGAGAAGAAGAAGGTATAACAGCATGAAGGATGCTAGCTCAGATGGTTTGCAGAGAGTGTATATCATCACTGGAAATAATAATGAGTTGTTAGTTAACCTTTACCAGAGTCTAAGACTTTCTCTAGAACACCCTACATTGCTACTGATACAAACCCAACAACCCAACTGTCGTCTGGGCTGTTTTGTAATTGTGGTTCCACACTTGAAAGGGCAGTGAATTAATTGGTTGCACCATTCTATCGCCCATTTAGTTTGTTTAAATGTTTGTTTCTGAGTGAAAAAAATTTCTATTTTACACATCTGTTCTCCTTAATAACTCCTAATGCTCTAAATCATTTGGCCAAAGCTTATAAATATTGGGGAGGCGGTGGCGTGGTGGTATTGTCACTGGACTAGTAACCCAGAGACCCAGGGTATTTCTCTGGGGACATGGGTTCAAATCCCACCACAGCAGAAGGTGGAATTTGAATTCAATTAATAAATCTGGAATTGAAAGCTAGTTTAATGATGGCCATGAAACCATTGTCGATTGTTGTAAAAACCCATCTGATTCACTAATGTCCTTCGGGAAAGGAAATCTGCTGTACTTACGTGGTGTGACCGACATGTGACTCCAAACCCACAGCAATGTGTTTGACTCTGAAAGGCCCTCTGAAATGGCCTAGCAAGGCACTCAGTTGTATCTAACCACTACGAGGGCAATAAAACAGAATGAAACCGAACGGACCAGTCGTCATCGACCTAGGCACCGGAAATGACAACGGCAAACCCAGCAAACCCAGCCCTGTTGACCCTGAAAAGTCCCCCTTACTAACCTCTGGGGGCTTGTGCCAAAGTTGGGAGAGCTGTACTACAGACTAGTCAAGCAGCAGCCTGACATAGTCATATTCACAGAGTCATACCTTACAGAAAATGTCCTACACACTGCCATCACAAACCCCGTGTATGTCCTGTCCCACCGGCAGGACAGACCCAGCAGAGGTGGCGGCACAGTGGTATACAGTAGGGAGGGAACCCTGGGAGTCCTGATCATTGACTCCTGACCCCATGAAGTCAAACATGAGCAAGGAAACCTCCTGCTGATTACCACCCTCCCTCAGCTGATGAATCAGTACTCCTCCCAGCTGATCACCAATTGGAGGAAGCACTGAGGGTGGCAAGGGGGCAGAATGTACTCTGGGTGGGGGACTTCAATGTCCATCACCAAGAGTGGCTCGGTAGCACCACTACTGACTGAGCTGGCTGAGTCCTAAAGGACATAGTTGCTAGACTGGGTTTGCGGCAGGTGGTGAGGGAACCAACAAGAGGCAAAAATATACTTGACCTCGTCCTCACCAATCTGCCTGTCGCAGATGCATCTGTCCATGACTGTATTGGTAGGAGTGACCACCGCACAGTCCTGTGGAGACAAAGTCCCGCCTTCACATTGAGGATACCGTCCATCGTGTTATGTGGCACTATCACAGTCCTAAATGGGATAGATTTCGAACAGATCTAGCAATGCAAAACTGGGCATCCATGAGGCGCTGTGAGCCATCAGCAGCAACAGAATTGTACTCAATCACAATCTGTAACCTCATGGCCCGGCATAACCCCCACTCTACCATTACCATCAAGCCAGGAGACCAACCCTGGTTCAATGAAGAGTGCAGGAGGGAAAGCCAGGAGCAGCACCAGGCATACCTCAAAATGAGGTGTCAACCTGGTGAAGCTACAACCCAGTACTACTTGCGTGTGAAACTTCATATGCAGCATTGCGATCGACAGGGCTAAGTGATCCCATAACAAAAAGATCAGATCTAAGCTCTGCAGTCCTGCCACATCCAGCCGTGTTTGGTGGTGGGCAATTAAACAACTAACTGGAGGAGGTGCCTCCACAAATATCCCCATCCTCAATGATGGGGGAGCGCAACACATCAGTGCGAAATATAAGGCTGAAGCACTTGCAACAATCTTCAGCCAGAAGTGCTGAGTTGATGATCCATCTTGGCCTCCTCCTGAAGTCCCCAGCATCACAGATGCCAGACTTCAGTCAATTTGATTCACTCCGTGTGATAGCAAGAAACGACTGAAGGCACTGGATACTGCAAAGGCTTTGGACCCTGACAATATTCCAGCAATAGTGCTGATGACCTGTGCTCCAGAACTTGCCGCGCCCCTAGCCAAGCTGTTCCAGTACATCTTCAACACTGGCAAGTACCCGGCAATGTGGAAAATTGCCCAGGTATGTCCTGTACACAAAAAGCAGGACAAGTCCAACCTGGTCAATTTCCACCCCATCAGTCTACTCTCAATCATCAGTAAAGTGATGGAAGGTGTCATCAACAGTGCTATCAAGCGGCACTTGCTTAGCAATAACCTGCTCAGTGACACTCAGTTTGGGTTCTGCCAGGGCCACTCAGCTCCTGACCTCATTACAGCCTTGGTTCAAACATGGACAAAAGAGCTGAACTCAAGAGGTGAGGTGAGAGTGACTGCCCTTGACATCAAGGCAGCATTTGACTGAGTATGGCATCAAGGAGCTCCAGCAAAACTGAAGTAAATGGGAATCGGGGAAAACTCTCTGCTGGTTGGAGTCATACCTAGCGCAAAGGAAGATGGTTGTGGTTGTTAGAGGCCAATCATCTGAGCTCCAGGACATCACTGCAGGAGTTCCTCAGGATAGTGTCCTAGGCCCAACCACCTTCAGCAGCTTCATCAATGACCTTCCTTCAATCATAAGGTCAAAAGTGGGGATGTTCGCTGATGATTGCACAATGTTCAGCACCATTCGCGACACCTCAGATATTGAAGTAGTCCATGTAGAAATGCAGCAAGACTTGGACAATATCCAGTCTTGGGCTGATAAGTGGCAAGTAGCATTCGCGCCACACAAGTGCCAGGCAATGACCATCTCCAACAAGAGAGAATCTAACCATCTCCCCTTGACATTTGAAGGCATTACCATCACTGAATCCCCCACTATCAACATCATCGGGGCTACCATTGATCAGAAACTGAACTGGAATAGCCATATAAATACTGTGGCTACAAGAGCAGATCAGAGACGAGGAATCCTGCGGCGAGTAACTCAACTCCTGACTCCCCAAAGCCTGTCCACCATCTACAAGGCCCAAGTATGATGGAATACTCTCCACTTGCCTGGATGGGTGCAGCTCCAACAACACTCAAGGAGCTCGACACCACCCAGGACAAAGCAGCCCGCTTGACTGGCACACCATCCACAAACATTCACTCTCTCCACCACCGACGCACAGTGGCAACAGTCTGTACCATCTGCAAGATGCACTGCAGCAACGCACCAAGGCTCCTTAGACAGCGCCTTCCAAACCCGTGACCTCTACTAGCTAGAAGGACAAGGGCAGCAAATGCATGGGAACACCACCACCTGCAAGTTCCCCTCCAAGTCACACAGCATCCTGACTTGGAACTATATCGCCATTCCTTCTCTGTCACTGGGTCAAAAACCTGGAACTCCCTTCCTAATAGCACTGTGGGTGTACCTACCTCACATGGACTGCAGCGGTTCAAGAAGGCAGCTCACCACCACCTTCTCAAGGGCAATTAGGGATGGGCAATAAATGTTGGTGTAGCCAGCAACGCCCACATCCCATGAATGAATAAATAAATATATCCGGTGCCACTTTTCGTGCCCCGCCCCCTTCATGCTTTGCAGGATATTAAACTGATAGCGACCTCTCACTCGCTCGTATTAATACTACAATAGTAGTTCTTGTTCACATTGTCAATGTGTCCCATGGATTGCTTTCGATTGCCTGAGGTGGTTAGAGTGGCATATTCCAGATTTCGTTTTTCCATTATTTGTCCTATGGATTTTTTTTCTCCCCCAGGAGATTATATGGCTGAGGGAGAGGGGTTCACGGGTGGGGAAGGGGTGGTAGGAAGATTTAAATGATGATGTTCCAGGCATCATGAATCTGGAGCAGACTTGATGGATCAGCTGGTCTATTCCTGCCTGTCATTTTTGTTTGTTCCTCTGAGCGTTTCATCCTTTGTTCCTTTGGTTACAAATATCAGATCTTAGTGTCTCTTCCGTATATTCTGGCTGTTAAAATCAAAACTTACAATCTCCTACTCTTTCACGGAAACAGTCCTCTCTCTTTCCTTCCTCATACAATCTTCAGGCTGTCAAAACCCAAGCTTAGCATCACCTGATTTACATCCTCTTTTCTTATTCTTGGGCACTGCGGGCTTGGCTCTTCACCCTGGTTTCTCCAGTCTTTTTAAATAAAACACAAGATGCTGGCAGAAAGAAGCAAGTACACACAATACAGAAATCATAACTCTCACAAAAGCCAGACAGTTATGTGGGACTGAGTCACAGAGAAAAGGAAGGCAGGTTCCATGGGGCTGGATTTTAAAGTTTCTCCGACGCCAGGAAGGATGGCGGGGGGGTGGGTGTCAATGAAGATTGGAACAGAGGAGGCCCGCCACCAACCCCGACGCTGGCAGACCCCGTACCGATCTCGGCAGCAGCGGCGAGGCCTTGTGGCGGCCGCCCCACCACTCGATGACGGGACCCACTTTTAAATATGTAAATGGCTACTTACCATGCAGGCCACAAGGACTATGCCAGCAAGTTGGTATCTTCATTGTGGTGGCTGGCAATGCCGCACCTTCGAATCCTGGTTCAGGGAAACGTGGCACGACACCTGTGGGGAGGGGGAGGAGGTGATTTTCTGTGTGAAGGAGTGGGGGGAGTTGGCTCACGACGCCTTGGATTTGTTCGAGGGGGTGGGGTGATGGGAAGGGGTAAAGGACAAAGGTTTTGAACTTTGTGGGGGGAGGGGAAAGGTCAAATTTTCACGTTAGGTATTCCGGCGGGGAAAGATCAGGAATGATGTGTAATGCCATTGGGGGTGTGGGAGAGGGCATGGAAAACTTATTTTATTCATTATAAGGAAAGGGTAGGGCCTATCAGACATGTACAAGGGAACGTACACGTGGATGCAGAAGATGTGGGCAGGGTTCTTAATTAGATTTTTGTCTCTGCCTTCACAAAGGAGAGGGATGATGCAGACATTGTAGTAAAAGAGGAGTGTGAAATATTAGATACGATTCGCATAATGAGAGAGAAAGTACTAGAGAGTCTGACATCCTTGAAAGTGGATAAATCGCCAGGGCCGGATGGATTGCATCCCAGATTGTTAAAGGAAGCCAGGGAGGAAATAGCAGATGCGCTGAGGATCATCTTCAAATCCTCACTGGATACGGGCGAGGTGCCAGAGGATTGGAGGTCTGCAAACATTATACCATTGTTTAAAAAGAGTGCGAGGGATAGACCAAATAATTATAGGTCAGTCAGTCTGACCTCAGTGGTGGGTAAATTGTTAGAATCAATTCTGTGGGACAGGATAAACTGCCACTTGGAAAGGCACGGATTAATCAGGGATAGCCAGCATGGATTTGTTAGGGGAAGGTCATGTCTTCCTAACTTGATTCAGTTTTTTGAGGAAGTAACAAGGAGGATTGATGAGGGTGGTACAGTGGATGTGGTCTGCATGGATTTTAGTAAGGCATTTAATAAAGTCCCGCATGGCAGACTGGTCAGTAAAATGAAATTCCATAGGATACAGAGGAATGTGGCGAGTTGGATCCACAGTAGTTGACGGATGTTTTTGTGAATGGAGGGCGGTTTCCAGTGGCATTCTACAGGGCTCAGTGTTCAGACCCTTGCTGTTTATGGTATATATTAATGATTTGGACTTAAATGTGGGCGGCATGATTGGGAAATTTGCTGATGACACAAAAATTGGCTGTGCAGTTGATAGTGAAGAGGATAGCTGTAGACACCAGAATGATATCAATGGTTTGGTTGAGTGGGCGGAAAAGTGGCAAATGGAATTCAATCCACAGAAGTGTGAGGTAATGCATTTGGGGAGGGCAAACAAAGGAAGGGAATACACAATAAATGGGAGGATATTGAGAGGGGTAGAAGAAGTGAGAGACCTTGGAGTGCATGTCCACAGGTCCCTGAAGGTGGCAGGACAGGTAGATAGAGTGGTGAAGAAGGCATATGGAATGCTTTCCTTTATTGGCCGAGGTATAGAATACAAAAGCAGGGATGTGATGCTGGAACTGTATAAAATGCTGGCTAGACCACAGCTGCAGTATTGCGTACAGTTCTGGTCACCACATTACAGGATGGGCATAATTGCTCTGGAGAGAGAACAGAGGAGATTTATAGGAATGTTGCCAGGGCTTGAAAGTAGCAGCTATGAGGAAAGATTGGAACGGCTAGGGTTGTTTTCCTTGGAAGAGAGGAGGCTGAAGGGTGACTTAATTGAGGTGTACAACAGTACGAGCGGCCTAGATAGAGTGGACAGGAAGGACCTGTTTCCCCTAGTGGGGAGGTCGGTTACCAGGGGACACAGATTTAAGGTGATTGGTAAAGGATTAGAGGTGACGTGAGGAAAGACTTTTTCACCCAGAGGGTGGTGAGTGTCTGGAATTCACTGCCAGAAACGCTGGTGGAGGCAGAAACCCTCAGTTCTTTGAAAAGGTACGTGGACATACACCTGAAGTGCTTTAACCTGCAAGGGTACAGACCGGGTGCTGGAAGGTGGGATTAGATCGGGTGGCTATATTTTTCAGCCGATGCAGACATGATGGGCAGAATGGCCTCCTTCTGTGCTGTAATTTTTCTATGGTTCTATGGTTATAAAATTAACTTCAATGTACTTTTGAATTTTAAATGCAGTTTGAGGGCTGGTAAGCCCTTTAAAATGGCACCTGCGCCTTGGCACCGGACGCAGTTGGCAGTGACGCATAGCCTGCCCCCTCCATGTCATTGCGGGGGGGGGGTGGGGGTGCCGTGGTCATGCTAATGAGTTGCCAAGTTTGAAGACGCAGCGGCTCCACGATGTGGTCCCCATCTGTGCGGGCTGCATTTTTCTACGCCCGCTGCCTATTTCAGCCGCGGACTCTTTAAATGCAGCCCCATAGATGTCGTGGGTCAAGCAGCTGATCTCTGCTGACTGAGATTAACAAATCTACAATTCAACTTAGTTCAACTCAACCGACTTGTGAAGTGGAAAACAAGCTCTCACACCTGATCGACATTCAGTGACCAGTCTGAAATAAAGAGTGTCAGTGTCCATGTCCCTGTCCATGTCCATGTGAATATTGTATGTGCCTTGGTTGCGATGTCCCATTACAGTGCAATGAACTATGGATACTATGTAAACTATGTTTACACATGGAAGCTTGGGTAAAGTCTTGGAGAACCTACACCACCTACGCAGCTGTATCCCAATAGGAATTTGTGCCTTCAAGAGCAAAGGGGGGGGGGGGCGGGGGGAATAAGAAGGAAAAGAAATGCAAAACATTCTAGGTATTAGTGAAGCCATGATACCATAACATGCCTATAAAAAACTCATGTGGTTGGTTTGGAGGCTGGTTATTTCCAGTGTATGAGCAAATGGCAGGAAAATCAATTAAGGCAAAATTCACAGCCCGAAACACCGTGGACATTCTTTCACAGCTGTGGGTCTTTGCAAAACATGATAGTCCATGTCTAAACTTCTGCTATTTTATCTTTTTTCATGTGTAGGTTGGGCATCATTCTACACTATAAACTGGGTAAATGCTCTGCTGTTTCAGGTACCCGAGGGATATTTTCCCAATGATCTATGCCTTGCAATGTCACTGGATATTAAATAGGAAAAAACGATTCACTCTCCAGCACTGTCATTTGTCACCTTAATGAGGGCAAAAGAAAAAGATTAGGATATGCAGTAACATTCAGCTATTAAGTATCATGACCCTGATCAAATATTTCTTTTATGTATGGAGCAGCTAAATTAATTCATTGCTGATTCTTTTTGTTTAAAAATGGAGTTTACTGATGTACGCAAACTGTGTTACAATTTCAGTCAGCCAATTAAGCTTCATTTTAGCTTCCATTTTGTTGTCTTTCTCCAGCAATGGCTGAGAGGTTTTCCAGTAGATAAACAACTTCTGTGCTATAACACAAAAATACCAATTCGTATTCCTGCAATTGCTGATGATTTTAACACAGAAGCGCTGCAATCATTTCCCTTCCCTCTGTTTATGACCTGGCCATTCATCATTAACCTAGAAATCAATCGAGCAGATGTAGCAGAGCAATTAGGAAATCATGAAATATGGTACTCTGCAGAAATACATATATTTCATAGTCAATGAGAAATCATCATCCTCAATATTATAAACATGAGCTTTCCGTTTATCATCCATCACCAGCCAGCAGCTTCGCATTCAAATCAGAACAGATATATAGGTTTAGAACAAAAGCGCACACAGTATTCATTCCTCATTTAAGACAAAATTATGCATCAATGCGACTTGTTTGCAATGCCTCTAAGTAGGTCAACTGAACAGTGGAATTGATGGCTGCTGTGCCCCAGTCTGCTCAGAGGATAATCAGAATAAAATTTTAAATAAAATATATTTAAAAAGATGATATTCAAATGGACTGATAGCTGTAACTGAACTGTATAAATTAGTTTATTTCCCTCACTTTTCTGCAATGTGCCCTTCAAACCTTCTCTGCCATTCTATTAAATCATGGCTCTATTTATCCATCCTTGTTCCATATCCCTTGATAGCCTTCACTAACAAAAATCTATTGACTTCAGGCTTGAAAATTTCGATTGGCCCAGCATCCACATCCTTTTGGGGAACAAGTTCTAGATTTTCATTTCCATTTGTGTGAAAAAATGCTTCTTGATTTACTTAATGGTCTACGTTTAGTTTTAATATTATGCCCGCTTATTCTTGATTGCCCCAACAGCTGAAATAGTATCTCTGTATATACCCTATCAAATTCCGTTATTGTTTTCAAGAATAAATCTAGATAAGGGGCATTAACGTACTGCCAAGCAATTTAAGAAATTTATTTGGTTCACTTTAATATTTAATATAAAGCTAAACCATTCAAGTTTTTTCCTTCATTTTGGCACACATTTCCTTTCATATGAAAATAATTTTTTGGGTCATTCTCCTAACAAAATGATTTTGTCCATATCATATACAAAGGCCCAGGAGCAGGTCATGTGCCTGACCTTCCAGTTGGGCTTCATTAGGTTTATATCCACCAGTGGATAAGCAGAAATTTCCTCTGACTAAATACTGGGAAGACCAAAGCCGTTGTCTTCGGGCCCTGCCACAAACTCCGTTCCCTGGCCACCGACTCCATTCCTCTACCTGGCAGATGTCTGAGGCTGAACCAGACTGTTTGCACCCTTGGTGTCATATTTAACCCTGAGATGAGCTTCCAACCACATATCTGTGCCATCACAAAGGCCGCCTATTTTCACGTCCGTAGCATCACCCAACTTCGCCCTCCTCAGTTCATCTGCTGCTTATGAGCGCCTTTGTTACCTCTAGACTTGATTATTCTAACGCACTCCTGGCTGGTCTCCCATGTTCTACCCTCCGTAAACCTGAGGTCACCCAAAACTCTGCTGCCTGTGTCTGCACTCGTATCAGGTCCTGCTTACCCATCATCCTGACCTACATTAGCTCCATGTTAAGCAACACCTCGATTTTAAAATTCTCATCCTTGTTGGCAAATCCCTCCATGGCCTCACCCCTCCCTATCTATGTAATCTCCTGCAGCTGTGCAACTCCACCAGCCACCACCACCCACCCCACCCCCCCCCCCCCCACCCCCCACGCCCCCACAAGATATCTGCACTCTTCCAATTCTGGCCTGTTGAGCATCCCCAATATTTATAGCTCCACCATTGGTGCCTGTGCCTTCAGCTACCTATGCCCTAAGCTTGGGCATTCTCTCCATCTCTCCACCTTACCACCTCTCTTTCCTGCTTTAAGGTGCTCCTCAAAACCTATCTCTTTGTTGAAGCTTTTGGTCATCTGCCCTAATATGTCCTTATGTGGCTTGTTGCACCTTTGAAGTGCCTTGAACTGTTTTACTATATTAAAGGCACTATATAAATACTAGTTCTTGTTGTTGCAGATTTGTGCAGGCTTGGATCAGTCTTCTGGCACTTCTGTAAACTTCCATGTAGCTTTGTTACCCTTCCAGACTCTTGGGATTCATGCTTGTTTATAATATATAAACATGCATTCCATCAAGCAGCACCAGTAACACAGTGCAACTTTTAAAAATAATATAATAGAATATAACATAAGCAGCAAAAATAACAGACTCCTTGCACTGGGACACGCCAAATAAAATGCAATATGATTCCCACTCCTCGACTACTGGAAGGGAAGAAATAACAGGCTTGGAATATGTTTGACTTGAGCGCTGTGAGAATCAAACCCATAAATAAACAACAGCTCCAAGCAGGCCAGCAGAATCACATTATTAATAATAATTATAATAATGCCAATAATAATCATGGGTATGGTAGTGTAAATGTAGGTGCGCTAGTGTGCTACAGGAATAATAATCCTGAGGCTGTGAGTTAAAATCTCACCATGACAGTCTGAGAATTTGTAGTCAGTTTTAAAAACTAAAAGTAGCACAAGAGAGAGATAAAGGAGAAAATCTACAGGGAAATCAGAGATGTACGTGAACTATAGACTAGTGATAAAGGGGGACCTTAATTACCCAAATATCGAATAAAGAGTAAAGAGGGGGAAGAATTGCTCAAATGTGTTCAGGAGAACCTCCTTGACCAGTATGCTCTTGGTTCAACTAGGAAGGAAGCATTGCTGAATCTGGTGCAGAGTAATGAGGTGGACCAAGTGTCTGTGGGGGAGCACTTAGGTAAGAGTGATCATTGTATCATAAGGTTTAAATTAGGAATGGAGAAGAGCAATGAACAATCTAAAGTTGAAAGAGGACAAATGTCAAAGGGATGAGAGCGGATCAATTAAGAGCAAAACAGAACCAAAGACTGACCGGAAAAATTGTAACAGAATGAAGGGTAATCAGGTACAGGCTAGGTACTTCCCAACAAGGGTGAAAGGTACAAGAACAAAGCCAGGGCTTTGTGGATGAAAAGGGAGATAGGGAATATGATGAAACAAAAAAAGAGGGTGTATGATGCATGTCAGGTGAATTCTACAAGTGAGAACCAGGCCAAATACAATAAGTTGAGAAGGAAAGTGAAGAGGGAAATAAGACTGGCAAAGAGAGAATATGAGAATAGAATGGGAGTTAACATAAAAGGGAACCCACAAAATCTTCTACCAGCATGTAAATAGTAAGAGGGTAGTAAGAGGCGGGTGGAGCCTATTAGGGATAAAGAGGGTAATATATGCTTAGAGGCACAGGACACAGCACTTAATGAATACTTTGTAATGGAGTTTACTGAGGAAAAGGATGCTGACAAACTATCGGTAGGCATGTATGGATGGGGTGAAAATTGATAGGAAGGATATACTGGAAAGGCTGGCTCGGCTTAGAGAGGATAAGTCACCTGGTCTGGATGGCTTGCATCCCAGGTTGCTAAAGGAAGTGGGCCTGGAGATAATGGAAGGACTTTCCATAATCTGCCGATCTTCCCTAGATGCAGGAGAGGTGCCAGAGGATTGGACAGTGGCAAATGTAACACCGTTATTCAAAAAAGGGTGTAAGGACAGTCCTAGTAACTGCAGGCCAGTCAGTTTAACATCAGTGGTGGGTAAGGTTTTAGAAACAATAATCAGGGGAAAAAATCAACATACACTTGGAGAGGATTGAGTTAATTAAGGAGAGCCAGCATGGATTTGTTAAAGGCAGATTGTGCTTGATTAGTATAATTGCATTTTTTGATAAGGTTGATGAAGGAAATGTAGTGAATGTTGTCTATATGGATTTTAAGAAAGCGTTTGACAAAGTACCACATAAAGGGCTTGTTAACAAAATTGAGGCTCATGGAATAGGAATAATATGGAATTGGATAAAAATATTGGCCTAAGGACAGAAAACAGCGAGTCATGGTAAATGGTTGTTTTTCTGACTGGAGGATGGTAGACAGTGGTGTTCCCCAAGGGTCACCGCTAGGATCACTGCTTTTATTAATACATGTAAATGACTTGGATATCGGAATGCCAAATAAAATTTGCAGATGATACCATACTTGGAGGTGTGGCAAACAGTGAGGATGATACCAATTGATTGCAACAGGACATAGATAGACAAACAGAATGGGCAGTCATGCAACATATGGAATTTAATACAGAGAAGCGTGAGATGATACTTTTATCAGAAGGGATGGGGAGAGGCAATGTAGACTTAATGGCAGAGTTCTAAAGAGTGTGCAGGAACAGTGGAAGCTAGGGGTTCATGTGCATACATCTTTGAAGGTGGCAGGACATATTGAGAAAGTAGTTATCAAAGCATTTTGAGCTTCATAAATAGAGGTATTGAGTATGAAAGCAGGCAAGTTATGATGAACATTATAAAGTTCTGCTTAGGCTACAAGTAGAGTAATGCATCCAGTTCTGGTCACCACACTTTAGGAAGGATGTGAGGTTCCTTGCAAGGGTGCAGAGGAGATTTACCAGAATGGTTCCAGAGATGAGGGAATTTAGCTACAGGGTTAGGTTGGAGAAGCTGGGGTTGTTCTCCTTGGAGCAAATGAGATTGAGGGGAGATTTGATAGAGGTGTATAAGATTATGACAGTTTTAGATAAGGTAAACAAAAATGAGCTGTTCCCAATAGCTTATGGTACAAGGACGAGCGGACACAGATTAAGATTTTGGGCAAGAAATGCTGGGGGAATATGAGGAGGAAATTTTTTCAGCAGCGAGTGGTAATAACCTGGAACTCGCTGCCTACACGGATGTTGGAAGCGAAGACGATCGATGATTTCAAAAGGAAATTGGATGGGCACTTGAGGGAAATAAACTTGCAGGGCTATGCGAATAAAGCAGGGGAATGGGACTGACTGGGTTGCTCTACAGAGCGCCCATGGACTCAATGGGCTGAATGGCTTCCTTCTGTGCCAAAATGACTCTGTGACATTGTTTAAAATGTCAGATCATTATTCTTGTCGTACAATGCCACATGTTGGCAATTAAGCATATAAAAGCATTAAACATTCACTCCGTCCACCACTGGTGAACAGTGGCAGTAATGTGTACCAGCTATAAGATACACTGCAGCAACTTGCCAAGCACCTTCAACAGCACCTTCCAAACCTGACACCTCTACCACTTAGAAAGACAAGGGCAGCAGGTGCACGGGAACACCACCATCTGCAAGTACCCCTCCAAGCCACACATCATCCTGACTTGGAACTATATTGCCATTCCTTCACTGTTGCTGTGTCAAAAAGCTGGAACTCCCTTCCTAACAGCACTATGGGTGTACCTACACTATATGGACTGCATTGGTTCAAGAAGGCAGCTTACCACCACCTTCTCAAGGGCTTTTAGGGATGTGCAACAAATGCCAGCCTTGCCAGCAATGCCCACATCCCATGAAAGAATAAAAGCATTTAGGAGAAAGGAGTAAAACTTTAAGGACATACTTTCGATTTATATATGTTGTCATTCAGTCTACACTGGGGATTAGGCCATCATTGTGTGTGGCCTTTGCAGCTCCAGTTCTGAGTTTTTCTTAATTAATAATGTTCATGTTCTTTGAAATATTCAGTGTTGAAGTGCTGTAATTTTAGTTCAATGATTTCATTTACTGTGTTCTTATATTACAATGTGAAGACAGTGTGATAACAGTAGTGTGAAATGTAGCAGTTTAACATTGTCCTCTTAAAAGAAGATTTGGCAATACACCAGTGGATCTTGTCACTCTGGAAACGGTAACCACTGTATGAAAAAAAAACTAATGATGTAGTGGATCCTGTGTGACATAATGGTACTGACTTGTTTTACTGAAACAATGTAAAACTATATTTGCTGCCTTGAGTACTGAGCTGAAAATAATGATAAACTATCTTGTAATGCATCCTGCTGTCACTGTGCGTCGGTGGTGGAGGGAGTGAATGTGGGAGTGGTGGATGGGGTGCCGATCAAGCAGTCTGCTTAGTCCTGGATGGTGTCGAGCTTCCTGAGTGTCGTTACAAATGCATTCATCCAGGCAAGTGGAGAGTATTCCATCACACTCCTGACCTGTGCCTTGTAGATGATGGATAGGCTCTGGGGAGTCAGGAGGTGGGTTACTCACACAGAATTCCCAGCCTCTTGCAAACACAGTGCTTATATGGCTGGTCCAGTTCAGTTTCTGGACAATGGTAACCCTCAGGATGTTGATAATGGGGGATTCAGCAATGGTAATGCCATTGAATGTCAAGGGGAGATGGTTGGATTCTCTCTTATTGGAAATAGTCATTGCCTGGCACTTCTGTGGCATGACTGTAACTTGCCACTTTTCAGTCCAAGCCTGAATGTTGTCCAGGTCTTATTGCATATGAACATGTACTGCTTCAGTATCTGAGGAATTGTGAATGATGCTGAACATTGTGCAATCATCAGTGAACATCCCCACTTATGACCTCATTATGGAGGGGAGGTTATTGATGAAGCAGCTGAAGATGGTTGGGCCCAGGACACTGCCCTGAGGAACTCCTGCAGTGATGTCCTTGGGCTGAGATGATTGGCCTCCAACAACCATAACCATCTTCCTTTGTGCTAGCTATGGTTCCAACCAGTGGAGAGTTTTCCCCCGATTTCCATTGACTTCAATTTTGCTAGGGCTCCTTGATGCTACATTCATTCAAATGTTGCCTTGATATCAAGGACAATCACTCTCACCTTACTTCACCTCTTGAGTTCATCCCTTTTATCCGTGTTTGGATTAGGCTGTAATGAGGTCAGGAGTGGCCCTGGCGGAACCCAAACTGCGCATCAGTGAGCTGTTCTTGCTGTTTAATGGCGTTTGATAGCACTGTCCAAGACACCTTCCATTGCTTTCCTGATGATTGAGAGTAGACCAATGGGGCAGTAATTGGCCGGATTGGATTTATCCTGCTTTTTGTGTGCAATTTTCCACATTGCAGGTAGATGCCAGTGTTGTAGCTGTACTGGAACAGCTTGGCAAAGGGAGCGGCTAGTTTTGTAGCACTAGTCTTCAGTACTGCAGCCGAAATTTTGTCAGGACCCATGGCCTTTGCAGTATCCAGTGCCTTCAGCCGTTTCTTGATATCATGTGGAGTGAATCGGATTGGCTGAAGACTGACATCTGTGCTGTTGGGGATCTCAGGAGGAGGCCGAGAGGGATCATCCACTCGACACTTCTGGCTGAAGGGTGGCGCAGTGGTTAGTACTGCAGCCTCACAGCTCCAGCGACCCAGGTTCAGTTCTGGGTACTGCCTGTGTGGTGTTTGCAAGTTCTCCCTGTGACTGTGTGGGTTTCCGCCGGGTGCTCCGGTTTCCTCCCACAGCCAAAGACTTGCAGGTTGATAGGTAAATTGGCCATTATAAATTGCCCCCAGTGTAGGAAGGTAGTAGGAGAATGGTGGGGATGTGGTAGGGAATATGGGGTTAATGTAGGATTAGTATAAATGGGTGGTTGCTGGTCAGCACAGACTTTGGGGCCGAAGGGCCTGTTTCAGTGCTGTATTTACTGCTCTACTTATTCATAATTCATCACTTGTTTTTAAGTACATTTACTATAATTCTTGCCTCTTTGCCTGCTCTACCAGTAGAATATATTTAAAAGGAAGAACATCCCATGCTGACATATTGGACTGCAATTGTGTACATGCATGTGCACTTAGCAGGGAATTAGGTAACTTCCAAAACATAGGGCTGAATTTTACCGGCCCCTCGCGCCACGGGTGTGGGTAAAATTCTGCGGGGAGAGGCCCGCCTCAACCCGCGACATCGAGAAGGACCCACCGCATGTTACCAGCAGCGGGGGGACCTCAGTGCGGCCCCCCCCCCACGCCTGGCAGTGGGCCCTTCATCTCCATGTACAGATTTCCATGAAATATATTCAAAATAACTTCCTGCTGTCCCACACCGTTTTTACAGTCTCCGTTCGGCCTTTGTGCGCCTTCGGAACTCTGCACGGAGTTCCAAGGCGAGAACCTGGTGGGAAGGGGGAGTAATAAAAATTTCAGGGTGGGAGGGATGGTGGAACGGGGAAATCAATTTTTATTGGATGTGGGGATGGTGGGAAGGGGTTGAAGGGCAAAAGATTGAAGGTGGGGGGGAAAGTTCGGTTATATGAAAAATCAATTGATGGTCATTTTGGGCAATGAAATGACCATTGTGGGGGCTGGGGAAGGGCCTCCATCATTTAATTTTATATTTAATAAAAATCAATAGGTTTTTGCCTTCAAGAATGAAAATTAATCGTAAGGGCTTAAAGCTCTTTAAAAATGGCGCCGCACCTGCACGGTGGCGCCAGATGCCGTTGCTGAGGCCACTCCTACACATCATTGGGGTCAGAGCTCCGCCCCCACTATTTAAATGAGCCCCTGCGCGAAATATTGCGGGGGCTCCTCAGCAGCCGCCGGATGTGGGCACCCCACCGAGTTCAAAGGGCATTGCTGCAGAGTGCGGCGCCCGAATAAAATTTAGCCCATACAGTTAAAAGCTTCGACACAATTTTGGCTATGTTTTCAGTGCATATTTTTAATATTGTTTTAGTCTGTAAAATGTTGTCAATTTTTTTTGTAACGTTTGTGAGGTGCCTTGGGACATCTTAAAAAGGTACGACATAAACACAAGTTGTTGCTGTAAGCTGTCGAACATGTATCAAAATTTGTAGTTTGTGATTTCCAAACTTGCCACTAGATGGAGGTAGAGCCCACACCAAGGGCTGAATTTTATAAGGCCGGACGAAAAAGATGGTGGGCCACACGCCAAAGAGCCGCCACAACTCCAAGAGTGGCGGCTCATTTTAATAGCTGGGGTGGGCCGCCCCCTGATCACGTGGAGGGAGCGGCTGTCTGTCCCCTGCTATGGCGTCAGCTGCCTGTGCACAGGCACTGATGCCATTTTTAAAGGGCTGTCATTCCTACTGGGAAATTTAAATGTTTAAAGGGAAATGGAATTAAAAGAAATAAATACAACTATTTTGCCCCTCTACCACCTCCCAATAACAATTAAATTAATTATTTGCCCTTCCCCCCAAAACACACCTTTACCATCTGAACTCCCCACCCACCCCCAAACTGCACAAACTTTCAACTACAACCCTTCCCACCATCCTCGACACCCATGATGCTAATTAGACCCTGTTGCTCCCCTCCCGCACTGATAACCTGACTGGATGAGGATCCGAAAGTGCAGCAGTTCCGGTCGCCGGGTTGAAGATCGCGGCGGGACATCAGGAGGCGATGTGAGACTAATTCATTCACTTATTGAACTTTGTTTAAATATTTAAGTTGCGGTCCATCACCGAGCAGTGGGGGGCTGCCACGAGGCCTCACTGCCGCCGGTAATAGCAGGCCGGGCCCTGCTGATGTTGAAGTCCGTGGCAGGCCTCATCCGGGGCCATTTTCAGGCTCCACCCCTGCCACGGATCCCGACATCGATGGCTCCTTAAAATCCAACCCCAAGTGTGTCCTTTATCCGCCCCAACCCCCACCCGGTCAAGTTCTGTAGGTTTATTAAATATTCCTTACTAGATCTGTGATCAAAGCTTTCTTCCAAATTTTAATACATAAAAGTTCTGGAATTTTATACTTTGGGAGAACAACTATAGATTTTAACATAAACTTAAATCATAACTTTACAAATTAATGCACACAGAAGATAAAATGTGTTCAGGCCTGTTTGGAAAGTTTGCATTGGTGCAATCCAGAATAGATCAATCAGCATGATGAGACAACTCTTATTTTATGTAATTGTATTCCAGTGTAATAGGTTATTCTGTTGTTTAAGTAGATGCATTTTTTAACATGGCAGCATTGAGGGGAATAATCCTTCCTCAATTTCCTAGTACTGTGGGCCATAACTGTACACTGGACTTCGACTACTATTGAACAAAGATCTGTGCTGGTAGTATGAATTCATAAAATCTACACAGCTGGTCTGTCACCATCTGAAAAGCACTGGGTATCTTGATATTTCAGGTGTATATCAGAGTTGAAAACTGGAAGATCTGCGTGAAATGCTAACCTACCTCTTTACAGTTCTGCACTTTAGCTTCAGGTTTTCTGTTTTTAAGAATCCACAAGTTGACATTTATGTGTGTGTGTATGTGTGAAATTTTGCTTCAGTTTGGTATTTTCAGTGGCCAGAGAAATTCTTACATCCCAACAATGGTTTAAACCATTCAACTTATCAGATGCAGAATTTAATTGATAATTTTCACTCTGAATGCAAAGCCACAGCACCAAACTGTTAGATGTAATTTTAATACAGAGTTCTGAGTGCCTCTGTGAGAAATAAGGGGATTACTGCAATGGTTCCAAAATAACTCAATTATCTGCATTGTTCATGGATGTATATTGCAAAATGCAAACAAGATTTCCTTGCAGTGTCGATCGTTACATAAACCTGCACTGCTAATTATTAATGCTTCAGTATGGATGTCATCACACATTAACTCATTGCTCATTGATATCAAATCCTAGAGCCACTCACAGCAAAACTAAAATGAAAGCAAGTTGGAAAATTGAATAAAAAGAGCTGAATGATTTTCAGCATTTTATGTGTGAGCGTGTTCCTCCAGGTGTCAGAAAATTCCCAGCCAGGTTTGACCAAGTGCCAAATTGAGTTTTTGGTAGCAATCTGTGTTTTGTCCTGATTTTCATCAATCTGAATTATTCATCTTGCGCTAACTTGGCTAGTGACATTTCTCCATATACAATTAAAATCTGCTGTTAAGTAGATGGATCCTGTTTGCTTTAGACCCATATAATATTTCTGAACATGGATAATTTAAACGGTGAAAACCGTCTTCCAAAAATAAAGCAGCTTTTTATAAAGATTTTATGTTAAGTATGTAATGAATTTCCAGTATTTTATTTTAATATAAATAACAATAGTACCAAACTGATGACTTGTCATACATTGCTGGGGTTTATAATTTTACAATATTAAAAATCTTGATATTACTAAATTATTAGGAATATTTTCAAAATAATAGAAATTCATGAATTGCTGAACTGGTATAATCAGTGTGATGAAATGCTCTCCACTTGCCTAGCTAGGTGTAGTGCCAACACTACCCAGGTCAAAGCATTCCACTTATTTAGCACCCCATGTATGGTGGCTGGGTGTGTAATATCTACAGGATGCGATTCTTCTGTAGCACCTCCCAACCCATGACCTCCACCACCTGGAAGAACAGGTGCAGCATGAAAACATCACCACCTCCAAGTCACACACTATCCTGACGTGGACATATATTGTCGTTCCTTCATTGCAGCAGGGCCAAAATCTTGGAGCTCCCAACTAACAGCACAGTGGGAGCACCTTCACTACATAGACTGCTGCGGTTGAAGAAGGCGGCTTACTGTACCTTCTCAAGTGCAACAAGGAATGGGCAACAACTGCTGGCCTTGGCAGTGATGCCCACTAATATGGTGGCCACCACATTTCACGCCAAGAACATCCCACAACAATATTGGTAGGTTAAACACCCTTAAAACTGTGCAAAACGCTGTTGAATTTCTACCTTAAGTTCTTTGTTTATCTGTCATAAGTGATATATTTTCAGCAGTATCCAGGTATTCTTGGAATGTGAAACACTTGTTCACTTTTTAACAATAATGAATTGACCATTCTGATGACTAACACTTGTAGGTATTTGGCTCTATGAATAAACCTTTTGATTTCACAAGTATTCTGACTAAGGTTTGTACCAAATGTCTGCACTCTATGTGATTTTCAACACATGTCTGCATCCTGCTTCATTTGCTGCTTGTGTCAAATTAAAGGAGAGAAGCAGAAGAATATTTTACGTAGGCTGGGTGGCTCATTTCCAAAGGAAGACATGTTTAATACTTTGTGTTGAGGCACTTCACTTCTATCCTTGCTGACCTACATTGTCACTAACACACTACCAAATTCAAAACCCACACTTGTCCTTTTACCTCCTCCCTTTTCACCATCTAGGGTGCCCAATAATCCTTCCAGGTGAAACAGCAATTTACTTGCTCTTCTTTCAGTTCAGTTTACTGAATTTGTTGCCCACAATTTGGTCTCCTCTATACTGGGGAGACAAAACGCAGATTGGGCGACTGCTTTGCAGACCATCTCAGTTGACACCCCAGGCTTCTGTTGGCCTGTCATTTTAATTCTCCGCCCAACTCCCACTCTGATCTCTCTGTCCTAGATCTCCTACACTGTTACACTGAAGCTTAACGTAAGCTTGAGGAACAGTGCCTCATCTTTCCATTAGATCCTTTACAGTCTTCTGGACTCAACAATGAATCCAACAATTTCAGATCATAACCACTGCTCCCTTTTTTTATACAGATGTTGTTGGTAATGATTCTGCTATTGCCATTTACACCTCCTCCAATTTTCCTTTTATTTCTTTACTTAGAGTCATAGTGTTATTTATGGCATAGAAGGAGGTCATTCAGTCCATCGAGTCCAGGCTGACTTTCCACGGAACAATCCATTTAGTCCTACTTCCCCACTCGATCCCTGTAGCCCCGCAAGTTTATTTCCTTTAAGTGTCCATCCAATTTGCTTTTGAGACCATTGATTGTCTCCACTTCCAGCACCCTCATGGGCAGCGAGTTCCAGCTCATTACCACTCACTGCGTAAAAAGGTTTTTCCTCACATTTCCCCTGCGTCTCTTGCCCAAAGCATTCATTCTGTGTCTGCTAGTCCTTGTTTCATTACTTAATGGGAACGGTTTTTCCTTGACTAACTTATCTAAACCTATCATAATCTTGTATATCTCTATCAAATCTCCCCTCCATCTCCTTTACTCCAGGGAGAACATCCCCACCTTTTCCAACCTAACCTTGTAATTAAAATCCCTCATCCCATGAACCATTCTGGTAAATCTCCTCTGCACCCTCTCAAGACCCTCATATCCTTCCTAAAGTGTGGTTACCAGAACTGGACACAATACTCCAGTTGTCGCCTAACCAGAGCTTTATAAAAGTTCAACAAAGCTTCCCTGCTTTTGTACTCTAAGTTTCTATTTATGAAGCCCAAGATCCCATATGCTTTGCTGACTACTTTCTCAATATGTTCTGCCACCAGCAAAGATTGATGCACATGCATCCCCAGGTCCCATTGTTCCTGCACACTCTTTAGAACTGTGTCATTAAGTCTATATTGCTTCTCCTTATTCCTTCTGCCAAAAGGCATCACCTCACACTTGTCTCTATTCAATTCCATCTGCCACTTGTCTGCCCATTCTGCTACCCTATCTTTGTCCTGTTGCAGTCAGTTGGTATCATCATCACTGTTTACCACTCCTCCAAGTTTGGTATCATTGGCAAATTTTGAAATTCTACTCTATATTCCAAGATCCATGACATTTATATATAGCAAAAAAAGCAGTGGTCCGAGCAGTGACCCTTGGAGAACACAATTGTCTACCATCCTCCAGTCTGAAAAACAACCATTTACCACCACTCGTTGTTTTCTGTCCTTAAGCCAATCTTTTTTTATCCAATTGGACACTGACCATCCTATTCCATGAGCCTCAATTTTGCTAACCGGCCTTTTATGTAGTATTTCATCAAACACTTCCTTAAAATCCATATAGACAACATCCACAAAAGTCCTTCATCAACCTTGTCTGTTACTTCATCAAAAATATCAATTATATTAGTCAAGCATGATCTACCTTTTACAAATCCATGCTGGCTATCCTTAATTAACTGACTAGCATGTGGTTCAGAACAATGTCAACAGCATGGGTTCAATTCTTGTTCCGGTCTGAGGAAGGGTTTGGGAAACCAGCTCATATACCCACTTCCCTAGCTATGCTCATCTCTCCTGGTGGAGAAAGATAACAGAGGACCTGCCCTTGGGCAGAGCACCACTGATGTTTAACGAGCAGACTTGTAGTTGCTAGGACTTGTTCTGTTACCGTCTCTTTTTGCCTTGCACCATCACCCCTTTTGTCATTTAATCTCTCCTGCCTTCCACCCTATCACAGAGCTTCCCTTTTGTTCTCCCCCCTCCCCCTCCTTTCCCTGCCTCTGTACTTGCTTAAATCTCTATCTCTAACTCTTTCCCGTTCTGACGAAAGACCATCAGCCTCAAGCGTTAACTCTGTTTCTCTCTCCACAGGTACCGCCAGATCTGCTGAGTATTTCTAGCATTTCTGTTTTAATTTCAAAATCCTTGTCTCATTTACAAACTCCTGCATATCCTCACCCGACCCAACCTCTGGAAACAAGTCTAGCCTATGCCCCAGCCTAATCCTGATGTTCATCCAACTCTGTTGTCCTGTGAATCTTCCCCTCCCAAGGCTCATCACTTGTTGGCAGAGCTTTCCACTATCTTGGCCAGCAGTCTTTGGAGCTCCATCTCGAAACCTCACTAACCTGCTACTTCCATCCCCATCTTCAAAAACTTCCTTGTACCTTGCAGCCAACTCTCCCAAATTTCTCGCTCCAAAATGAAGTGCTTTGGGACATTTTATTGCACTGAAAGTACTATTCAAATACATATTTCTTTTCCCCTCACTTGAGTTGCTGAAAGCCAGGCTGTGTATTCCCTATACTTTCAACTTGTATTCCAAGGTGACGTTTTCAAAATTAAGGCTAAAATTAACCACATTTTTGAACCGTACGAAGACGTTAAAGGAACAATTGGAAAAGTAGGCTTGGAACTCAAGCTTGATTTAACATTGGGAATCTTGAAATTTTTCTGTGTCTGTTAATAGCTGTTAAATGGGAAAACTCTCCACATAACTTCACTACATTAAAACTTAAACCCAGCAAAGGAAAATGTCCTGATGAAAGGTCATCGACCCGAAACACTAATACAATTTCTCTCTGACTTGTCAAGTATTTCCAGTATTTTCTGTTTTTATTTCAGATTTCCAGGATCTGTGGTATTTTGCTTTTATAAAGGAGAAAGTTTTTTTGACAAATGGTCTCAAATGTGCACAAAATCACTGAAAATACTGTGAACATCTGGGGCTGGATTTTCCCTTCGGGAGTGGGGGGGCGGGGGGAACCAGGAGACGTGTAAGATTTGGTTCGGGAGTCACAGATTACCCAAAAATGGGGTTGAGGCCAGAAGTGGTTTTAAAGCAGTTTGTTAAAAAGCAACAGTTTAGATATGATACATAAGCTAAATGGACAGAAAAGATATACAACTGGAACAGGTGAGGATGATTTACCGGTCCCGGATTGGACAAGTGGATGAATGAAGCAGAGCAATGCTGATCTCCATAGCTGGCAATGGACAGTCTCTTCTGCTCTTGGTCTTCTTGAGCTAAGCAGGACGTTAGGCCGAAGCCAGCATGGATCTACCCCAGAAAGCTCTCTTCTGTCCGAAGTGTTTTATTCCCTCCTGAGTGCCAGTTTCTATACCTTATTTTTAAGGGAGCTGCTGGGTATCTCATGCCAATCACTTAATCAAATGTCTAATTACCAAGGGACAGATACTCAAGGTAGATCCTTCATATTTCTGTCCCCCAGCCCATGAAGACATCTCATGGCTAATCTCCTGCCAGGACAACCTGTTACCAGGACATTTGGTTTAGATATGGGATTCCACTTATTAGGCTTAGGAATGTCCTGTAACCAGGGCCTATGCTAGAGTCATGTTCTTGGCAGAGTTCTTGTCCTGTATTTGTGTCAGCCTGGCAGGCTGCTACAGAATCTTTCTTAATAAGAGAGAAAGAAGTAGAGAGCTCTTTCTATGATATTCAATTAAAGTTCTTAAGATTTTATAAGGTCATTGGACAGTCATTTCTTACAGTTGGGATTATTTCCAGGTCCCAAACCTGCTGCCGGGGGTGGGGGGGGGGGGGGGGAGACAGTCATTCTTTCAGATTTTTATGGAGATGCCCCGTTAATTGGCATGGAGACCGGTTCCCTGTCCAGTTAAGGGCAGGAGGTGGGCTCTCAAAGCTGGGGGGGTAATCAGAGGCCTTCCAGCTTCAGAGAAGCAGCAGCTGTCAATGGATGGTCAGTAACTGCGAGGGTGCTTCACCATGGAGGCACCCACTCTCCAACTTTTTTAAAAGATTAAATTAAAAAAAAATACAGCAGCCAGGCCATCACTGTGGCAGTGGAGGGGGCATAGTGCTTCTACAGGGCAACCTTTGGCTACAGCCACACCCAAACAGGCAGGGAGGGCTTCTAGGCCTGCCTGGAGCACTAGCATCTGGGTGCCTGCCTCCAGGCAGTTAAACTGCTAACCACTGCCGCCCCGCCCCCCAACAACCCAATCCCTTTGGGAAACTGGAGGCCGACTGGAATAACCTCCTTTAACTGCCCTTAACAAGGGTCTTAATGAGCCTAATTGGCTGCCCATCTCATTGGGACAAGCAGCCCTGGCTGGGCCCCAAAACCGCCTTCCCTAAAGTGGTCAGTGCCAGGAACAGGGTCAGGAAACCAGTGGGGCTCAAAAGTTCTGCCCCTGCATGAAGCCATTTGGTTCTGTGATTAACTATTCCCGAGAACGGCCCCTTCTGGTTTCACAGTCATAATATCTTCTTGAACATCAAATGAGTCTCTGAGCCAGAAAGATTACAAGGCACAATTTGAAATTGCTGTAAAAGCAAATGATTAGATTGAAAGACAGAGCAAAACACTGCCAATTTTCAGGGTATAACTCAAACAACCATTTATGATTCTGCTTCTTAACAGCTGCTACAAATTGATGATTTAGTGTAAAAGTGTCCAGCTGAAATGACAGCCCAGTTAAAGTCAAAAACAATTAAGAAAGGGATGAAAGTGTGCCATGACTAATGCAAGCTATTTTGTGAATTACTCATCTATCACATCCTTTTGCTACAGCAGAGCTGGTGAGTTAATTATTTTTGGATGCCTTAAAATGAATTTAGGATCTGAAATAGGTTTGAATCTAATACCCATAAAGAGGACTTCTTGGTGATATATAAGCTTGAGTCACTAGGAGTAAATTTGACTTTTGGTGATAGTGTAAACCAGGCAATATTGATATAGTAATCAATGGACCTCAATGGAAATGACAATCAGGACGGATGTATCACAAACGGGCAGCTAAATTTGTATCACCCATTTTACATGATCACCCAAAGTCAAAATTAGGCCAGCTATTTCAAGCTGACCAGTATCGAAGTCTCATTCTGCGGGACCAGCACTGCAGCAGGTAATTGTTAACTGACCTAATCGGAATCCCTTTGTTAGAGGAAGTTTGTGCCCTTTCAGAAGGAGGAATAAATAAAAGATCACCAGCTAGGAAAGAAAGCTTCTGGGGCTTTGAAGGAAAAACATATTGTCTGGCACAATCATATCAAATGACATCAGCTCCAACATAAAACAAACAAAATAGAGATGTGAAAGGTGTGTTCAGCTGCAAATTAATTAAGCTTCCTGGCCAATTAAATTCTATGTTTATGTTTGCACCTATTCCTTATGGATGCTGGTGTCCATTGAAATCTAACCCCAGAAAAGGAGAATGTTGTTTTTATAAATCATCTCAAGGTGTGCAAAAACACTGAAAATATTGTGAACATCTGCAGAAACCCACATAGTTCTGTAAGTGTTTTGTACTGAAGTTTGCAATTAGAGACCAGAAAAGCAGTAAAATCGACACAAAGCTGGTCAAAAAAATAAGCAGCGTGACAGTGGAGCATAAGGTCTGATTGATTCATATTTAGTTGGAGCATTTACTGGTTTGAAATATTTCTGCATTTTTTAGGGTTAAGCTATATATTTCTACAGACCAGCTTTGTTGGGGTATCATGAGATACAAACCCTGTATAGTAGAGTAAATGTTACATGCACAACACAGCAGCAGCTCGCCTTTTAAACTTATGGCAGAGAAATTTGATTATACTGTGTCCATTGTTTAGATGTAAAATGGGGACCTAAGACTCCTACATTGGATGCAGCACATGCGCTGGTCCCATATTGAAAGTGCAGCACCCACCATGTTGGATCAGGCTGCTTCATAGGCCTAGCACTGGACCTATTCAGGAGCTCATTATAATATTGAAATAAGGATCTTACACTGTTTGTGGGATCCTTTTGAGAAATTGATTTGCTCCAGGGCCTGAAGTGTCACTTGATAAACTTACCCATCAATACATGGCAGTAACAGTGTGCAAGGACACTGCTGTCACTGAACTATGTCACATGCTGCAACTATGGTGTCCATTGAAATCCATGCCAAAGACTTGCAGGTTGATAGGTAAATTGGCCATTATAAATTGCCCCTAGTATAGGTAGGTGGTAGGGAAATATAGGGACAGGTGGGGATGTGGTAGGAATTTGGAATTAGTGTTGGATTAGTATAAATGGGTGGTTGATGGTCAGCACAGACTCGGTGGGCCGAAGGGCCTGTTTCAGTGCTGTATCTCTAAATAAATAAATAAATAAAAATATAACTAGAGTTTGGCATGGACAGCATTGCTTGGGGCTGTTACAGCGTGGCAGGTAGAAGGCTGCAGAGTTTCCACTGAGGACATTTCTGATGGTTACAGCGGGCAACCTTGAGCAGCGTTGGACCTTGCAGGCCCAGCTGCAGCATTTTGATGTGGACTAGTGCGGTCTGGTCCAGCTGGCTGTGTGGCACTGACAAGGGTACTGGTGGACTAGTTGGCAGAGGAGCAGGCAAGCTGCCATCCTGAGAGAGGACAGCAGATGCCTATCCCACAGAGCCCATGCTACTCTCCTGGGACAGTGCTTCAGAACTTTTTTTTCAGGGTTCTGCACAAAAGCAGAGTGCAGAGGTGATGTGATGCTCTGCCCTGATGCTATGAAACTTCATGGCATCCGGAGTCAATGTTGAGGACTCCCAACTGTATACCACTGTACTGCCACCTCTGCTGGGTCTGCCCTGTTAGTGGGACAGGACATACCCAGGGATGGTGATGGTGGCGTCAGGGACATTGTCTGCAACGTATGATTCCGCGAGTATGACTAGTCTGTGGGACAATTCTCCCAATTTTGGCACAAGCCCCATATGTTAGTAAGGCAGACTTTGCAGGATCGACAGGTCTGACGGTGCCGTTGTCGTTTCTGGTGCCTAGGCCGATGCCGGGTGGTTCGTCCAATTTCATTCCTTTTAAAGTTTTCTGTCGTGGTTTTTGGTACAAATGAGTGGCTTGCTGGACTATTTCAGAGGGCATTTAAGAGTCAACCACATTGCTGTGGGTCTGGGATCACATCTTATCAGGTAACAACAGCAGATTTCCTTCCATAAAGGACATTACTGAACCAGATGGGTTTTTATGACAATCGACAATGGTTTCATGGTCACCATAACTGAGACTAGATTTTTTTTCAATTCCAGATTTATTAATGGAATTTTTAAATTCCACCAGCTGCCATGGTGGTATTTGAACACAGGTCCCCAGAGCATTAGCCTGGACCTCTGGATTGCTAGTCCAGTGGCATTACCACTACACCACTGCCTCCACGCGATCCTCCTCTGAACTGCCTCCAATACAAATATATCCTTTCTTAAATAAGGAGACAAAAACCGTGCACAATATTCCAGGTTTGGTCTCACCAACGTCCTGTACAGTTGTAGCAAGACCTCCCTACTTTTATACTCCATTCCCCTTGCAATAAAGGCTAACATTCCATTTGCCTTCCTAAATATTTGCTGTATCTGCATGCTAACTTTTCGTGGTCCATGTATGACACCCAGATCCCTCTGCACTACAGCATTCTGCAGTCTCTCTCCATTTTAATAATATTCTGCTTTTCTATTCTTCCCACCGAAGCGGACATCCTCACATTCTCCCACATTATACTCCATCTGCCAAATTTTTGCTCGCTCACTTAACCATTTGCAGACTCTGTGTCCTCCTCACAATTTTCTTTTCTACCTATCTTTGTATCATCGGCAAATTTCACTTCAATATACTCAGTCCCTTCATCCAAGTCATTAATATAGATAATAAATATTTGAGGCCTCAGCACTGATCCCTGTAGCTTCCCACCAATTACAGTTTGCCAACCTGAAAATTATCCTTTTATCCTGACTCTCTGCTTCCTGTCCATTAGCCAATCCTGTACCCATATTACCCCCAACACCATGAGTTCTTATCTTGTGCAGTAACCTTTTGTGTGGCACATTATCAAATGCCTTTTGGAAATCCAAATACGCTACATCTACTGGTTCCCTTTTATCCACCCTGTTTGCTACATCCTCAAAGAACTCTAATTAATTTGTCAAACATGATTTTCCTTTCACAAAACCATGTTGACTCTGCTTGATTGTATTCTGATTTTCTAAATATCCTACTACTACTTCCTTAATAATGGATTCCAGCATTGTCCCAATGACATGTTAGGTTGACAGGTCTATTGTTTCTTGCTTTCTATCTCCTTCCTTTCTTGAATAGAGGTGTTGCATTTGCAGTTTTCTAATTCACTGGGACCTTTCCAGAATCTAGGGAATTTTGGAAGATTACAACCAATGCATCCACAACTCTGCAGCCACTTCTTTTAAGACCCTAGGATGCAGGCCATCAGGTCCAGGGGAATTGTCAGCTTTTTGTCTCAATCGTCGTCCTAATACTTTTTCTCTGGTGATAATGACCGTTGATTTTCCACTATTTTTGGGATTTGTTTGTGTCTTCTTCCATGAAGACAGATACAGAATACTTGTTGAAAGTTGCTGCCATTTCCTTGTTTCCCATTATGAATTCCCTGGTCTCATCCTCTAAAGGACCAACATTTACTTTAGCTACTCTCTTCCTTTTTATATACTTGTAGAAGCTAGACTCCTCCACGTTCTGAGCTATTGTCTGATAACTCACTGACAGACTGTCCAGTGCATCTAGCATTTCCTGTATATGCCCACGTGCCCTGAGTCACTTTGGTCAACAAAACCAGTATCTGAATCCTCCGCAGTAGTGCCAGCATGTGATCTTGCCCTCCTGCAAGCCTTCACCTTAGTCATCCTATCCTCTTACCCAATCAGACTTGGAAGGAGGGGATTTTATGCTGTCCCCCCTGGCAAGTTTGGAGGTGGGGACAGCATTTAATTGGGTGGGATGGTGGCAGGTGGAGACCCCACCACCTTCCCGCCTCCACCCCAATTCAGTCCACTTGTGGATGGCCTTCCCACCCTGCTGCCAATTGAGGCCTTTAAGTGGGTAATTAATGTGCAATTAAGAGCCTCATCCTGCCTCTGCTGGTATTAACCCAGCAGCAGGTGAGCCTGGTGCCACGCGAGGAACACGCAAAGCAAACCCATGCGGGTTGCTTGCCGCTCTGGGGCTGGAGAGGTGGTGGGTTCTCTTGTTCAAAGGCATTTAGGTCTGAACAAGGGACCCGCCTTGGGAAGGGTGGGGAAAGGGGCCCTCTGAGAACCAGTCTGTTTTGGAGTTCTCCAGTTTTTTGACATGATTGGTCAGATTTTGTTTGTCTTCTAAATTGACTTGTATAATGGGCCATAATTCACTGTAGCAGGCCATCTAATGCTGCCTTTTGTTAGTTCGACTTGTCCATGCACGTTCATGTTTTTGATTTTTTGTGCGGCAAGTTGCTGAAAGTGCGAGCTGATAAGGGAAACCGGCCATCTGGGGGACAAATGAAAAGAGCAAGCAACTGTGCATCTCCTTAGCCAATCAAATTGAAGGATTGTGAAATTAACAGCGCTAGGACCAGGAAGGAAGTGCAAATTCGAGTGGGTGAATTCAAGGTCAAATTAGGTACAGAAAGAGAAATAAAGAGAGGGAAATAGAGATTGGATTAAGAGAGAAATAGAAAGGAAAAGAAAAAACAATCATTTTTTAAATCTCTAACAACAATTGAAACCTAAATAAGTGATACTGCACACATGTAATAGTTCATTTTCAGTGCCAGAGTAGTTGACGGGCAGTAACTAACACTGAACTACGTCGTTAAAACAGTACTTGGACTGAAATGGATAAGGTTTAACACGCGGTGGTGAGTTTTGTTCATATCTACCACATAAGCATAGCTACCTCATGACTTTCAAGACATTTCAATGGTAAGGCAGCTGCAAAATGCCATTTCTGCACAGCTAACAGCAGAGCACCATGACTTGAACAGCAACTTTGGATTTTTGAGTTTAACTGTGCATCTGCCTGTTGCCTAAAGTTGCTGTAGCATTGGTGCATAATTAATGGCAGGCGCCATTAGTCTTGCCATTATTTTGACAGCAAATTAGCCCAATCAAATGAGTAAAGAGAAGCAAGCAAATATTGTCCTGGAATTTCCTGGAATGATGCACATTGTAAATCAGACAATAAAGCTTTTCGATTTCTCACCCTGTACTTATGCCAGTCCCTCCTGGCAAATTGATTCAGCCAAAATGCAGTAAGCTGACTGGTGGATCAGGGACCTCATTTGCAGTGCAGCCAATAGGTTACCCCACAGACTAACCACATGACACTTAGAAAATCTGTGAACAGACACTATTGGCCAGATTTTCTAAGCGGGGTTGGAAATCCGACAGCCAGATGAATTCCGGGTCCCAACCCCACATCTGAGCTGCATTGCTATTTTTAAATGTAAATGCCCCAATTGGGCAGAGGTGAGCTCCTTGCCCAATTAGAGGCATCGAGCATCTCCAGGAGGCGGGAGCTGCCTGCCTGGTGACCAGCCGCAAAGGCAAGTGGCAGCTATGTTGGGGGCTGCCGTTGCCTTGCCGAGGACAGCAGGCAGCTCCTCAGAGGACCAGCAGCATCCCGACGTTGGAAATGGTGATCTATTTAGATGACGGTAGTGCACTCGAACCAGTGCAAGTAGGTCCAGGAAAGGTCAGCTTAAGTTAAACGGAGGGAAAGTTTCTGATGTCCCCACAGCAAACCTGACAGCTGTGCACTAATGTGCACCAGACTGCTCGGGTTTGCCAAATTAAAGATTGAAAATTCTAATTACGACCCCACAGGGTCCTTAACAAGCTCCTAAAGGAGCTTAAGGGGCTGTTAATTGGCAGCGAGCATGGTTCCTGTTCCCTCCCCACCCCCACCAGCCCTTTGAAAATTCAGAACTGTTCCAGAGGTGTTGGGATAATGAGATGACCTCTGGGACTGCAATTTGAAATCCCGCTCGCACGGGGTTCCGACCCTGCAGCCCTTTGAAAATCTGACCCCATGACTCAGAACGAGCCTTAGCATGTGAGATGTCTGAAATCATCTGAAATTAATTTTTAAAAGTTTATTTTTGTTAACAATTGCTGCAAACACTGTAAAAAGTAATTACCAATGTTTCCACATCTTTGTTTCCACAGATGTGTCGCAAAGTCAAGAAGAGGTAAAGAAAAGGGCTACAAACTTTGGGGATGACGACCTGCAGGTCCTCACCAATGAGGTAGAGCAAAGATGAAACCAGCTTTGGGAGACACCAGGTGGAGGTGAGCAATGTGTTGTGGAGTGAGATGGCTGAAGCTCTCAACAATGCCAGAAAAAATACAATGACCTGCTCAGGGCAGGCAAGGTAAGCAGTCTCTCGGCTTTCCACATTTTTAGGCCTCAACATTTTCTTTAAAAAGATGATGTTCACTGCCCCATGCTCCTCCTTCTGCTCTTCCTCCCAATCATCCATGATGATAAAGAACAAAGGAATAACCAGCAGAGAAACCATTGCAATCCTTTCACATTCTCAACATGCAGTGAAGGGTGGAGGTCCTGAAGGTATAGCCTTCAAATATTCACAGGAAATTGCCAACCTGAGAATGAAAAGAGAAAATCTTTGAATTATTTCCAGACTGCAAGATGAGATTCCACAGCTTTAATGGTCCCTTTGTTGTCCTCCAAGACTGAGTCATGTGAGGGCCATAAATCATATCGATACCAGGTCACCTGTACCATTATTTTTCAGTCTGTGACTGCAGTGAGGAAATTTGCAATCACCATTTACTGGAATGGTAAGCAGAGCTATGATAATTACTTTTTGTCAGATTTGGTAAGAATATTTATCCCAGAAAATTATGGTGCAGTGTAAATAATGGCACAACTCACTTACACCATTATTCCCTAGAATTTATTCACTGGGTTAATAATGCATACTGTAATGGCTAAAGTTTCCAGGAAATTCCAGGCCAGCATATCCAACTTTGCCCTCAATTGATTCCATTTGTAGGATTATAGTTTTGCAGCAAACACTACAAATATGCTCGAGGAGTCAAATGCATCCTCTTGTCCTGAGCCAATAATTCACAATTAGTTCCAGCAAAAGTGAGAAAGAAAACCCAGAGATAATCATTATGCGCTCTTGCTCCAGAAAGGATCTATAAATGAATGAAAGCTATAATTAAAGGACTTGAATTACACAGCCCTTGTGTTCGGAGTCAAATCTGTCAAGTAGGTACAGCCTGCAAGAATCATTAATCATTGGTAAGATATTTCCACAGAGAGCTAGAAGCATGTGTGGAGAGAAAAAAAAAAATGAGGAAGCAAGTTAACCCAGTTTATTATTATTGAAGTAGCTGTGAGAGAGCAAAGGGATTGGAGTTCATTCTTCTCTCTTTCCTTTGAAATATGGCCTCTCCTATCCATCTTGGCCCCTCTGTCACTGAAACCCTTAGACTTGCCTTTGCCACATCCAGATTCAACTGTCTCCTGTCTGGCCTTCCATTCTGCACCCTCCATAAACATTAAATTATCCTGAACTTTGCTGCACATATCCTGTTCAGTGAAAATGAAAATTGAGCAGTGTGTACATTGGACAGCAGATCCAATGCCACTGCAGAGGTGAAAATTATCCAATATTTTTTAGACTGGAGGGTATAAACAATGGTGTCCTCCTTGGGAGTGGGGGTAGGGGAATGTGGAGACCGTTGCTTTTCCCAATATAGATCGATAAACAGGACTTGCATGTAAGTGGCACAAAACTTGCAGACAATAGAAAATCAATGAGTATGGTCAGCTATGAAGATGACCATCAGCAAATTCAGGAGGACATAGACAGGTTAGAAAATTGGGCAGTGACATTTATAGAAATCTAATGTGGAGAAAAGTAAGATGGAAATTTGGGAAAAAGAATGAGAGCATGTGTGCACAAAATGGTAAAACTTTTAAAGGAGTAGAGGAGCAGAGGGATTTTTAGGTTCGTATATATATTTGTAAAATAAGTTCAAGTTGATAACTATATTAAAATTGAGATCTTAGACTTTATTAGTAGGTGAATAAAATTCAAAAAACAAAGAATTATGATAAACTTATACAATTTATTGGTTAGGCTGCAGTTAGAATATTGGTGTGAAATTAGACTTGGGTGATTTCATTACCACTTGTTTTGCATTAACATCCAAGCCAAATGTCATACCCATTGGGTTGGATTTTCATCGGGCAAAGAAAATGGTGGCCCGCACATAGGGACCGCGCGTCACCATGCCGCCGCAATCTTCCTCGTGCGACCCAGGAAAACGAGACGGTCGTGCTGTCCCCCCTCCCCAATCACGTGCAGGGAGCGGGCTCTCCGACACCAGCAACGGCGTCAGCTGCCTGTGCCATTTTTAAAGGGCAGCCAACCCTGCCGGGCTACTTAAATTTTTTTTAAAGGGCTACCGCCCCCAAATGTACTGCCGATAAATCTATCATCCCTTTACTCCCCCAATAACAATTCAATTCAACATTTGCCCTTCCTCCACCACCACCCCCCCGCAAAAACACTTGCCTTCAACACTTCACCTTCCCCCGACAAACCGATCAAAGTGCAGAGGTCTCCCCTTCCCACCCTCCCCTACACAAGTAATTTGCATTAAAGCCCGTTACCCCCACCACTACACTAAAAATCAGAAGATCCCCCTTTCCCTACCACAGTGACACCTGCTTTCCCTGGATGGGAAAGTGAAGGCACATTAGTGCCGGCCACCGCTCGGAAGGCCATGGCCCAAAGGTTAGATCGCTGTTGATTTTATTTAAATGTATTCATTTCATTAATTTAAATATGTCGCCCAGTGGCAGGGTGGGCCACCATACAGCCTCGCCACCGCCGGAAAGATTGGGCCTGGCACTCCCGCCTCGGGCTCCATGGCAGGCCAGTGCTGGCTTCCCCCACCATGAAGCCCGATGTTGGGAGCTCTGTAAAATCCCAGTCATTATGCCCTGTTTTGGGCACCTTATTTTAGGAAGGGTATCAAAGCCATGGAGAGGGTGTGGAAGAGATCCACTAAGATTATACAAGAGCTGAGAGTTTTTATTTATGAGAAGCATTGGCCCAAAATCTCCTCTGTCTGACTTATACTATTCGGTCAAAATCAATGCCATAATTTATGCAATCTTGCTGTCAGCAACTTCCACCACCATTTCATGCAGATTTCATTTGCATGCATTGGAACTTAGTGATGTTCTGGCATAAGACTGGTATAAAACACTAACACATGAATTTCCTCATCAAAAAACAACACAATTCCATGATCTCCTTCAGTGCTGTGCCAAAAGTTACGAAGCAATTCTGGGTCATTAGATCAAACAGCATTAAGAGGAGATCTGACAGATGTGATTAAAATTATGAGGGGCTTTGATATATTGTTTTCAGGCAAGGCTACTGTGCCAAGTTTACTGCCTGTCTGCTTTGCACTGGAGTCAAAAATCGCATCCATCAACATTCCACCACCCCAACGCTGGAGTCTTAGTCGACTCAATGCTTACCATGTTCAACCACTGCAGAGCAACAATAACAAAGCCAATAAAATGTTGCACTATGTAGCCTTATGGAGTATAACAGTAGAGTATAGGCCAGTGAAAATAGTGATCAAATAAATGATGCAGTGCTTTGGTTAGACAGCAGGAGGGTCAACTTCTGATAGTAAGGAATAAGGAAATGATTCTGCATTTTCAGCCAGTGTTTGAAAAGCAACATGAAGGAATAGTCCAAAGTGAAGATATTCTTGAATCATTTCATAGAATCTTACAGGACACAAGGAAGCCATATTATACCTGTGTCAGCTCTTTGAAACAACTATGTAATTAATCCCATTCCCCCACTCTTTCCTATTAACTCCACACATTTTTCTTTTTCATATATCCAATTCCCTTTTGAAAGTTACTATTGAATCTGCTCAAACACCCTTTCAGACAGTGCATAAAAGCAATTCTCATCTCATGGTTCTTTTACTAATTAATTTAAATCTGTCCCTTCTGGTCCACTGTCCCTCCCAGCAGTGGAAACAGTTTCTCTTTATTTACTCTATCAAAACAACTCAATTTTAAACACCTCTTAACCTTATCTGATATTAAGAGAAAAAACTAGCTCCTCTCGTCTTTCCACATAGCTGAAGTCCCTTATTCTCTGGTATAATTCTGTTAAATATCCTATGCATTCCCTCCAAGACCTTGACATCCTTCCCAAGGTTTAGTGTCCAGAATTGGACACAATATTCAAGCCAAGGCTTAACCAGTGAGCTATAAAGGTTTGAAATGAAAGAAGGAGAAACAGTTAAAATAAAAAGGTTGACAGAACCTGATAAAGAGAGGGTAAATACGAGCAAGCCACCTACCTAAATAAAAACAAGAAATGCTGGAAATACTCAGCAGGTCTGGCAGCATCTGTGGAGAGAGAAGCAGAGCCAACGTTTCAGGTCAGTGACCCTTCATCAGAACTTCATCAAGCCACCTATCTTCTTAGTTGCAATTTAGTCCACTCTAAATACAAGAACAGAAGAATGAGGGGAGGTGGGAGGAGAAACAAATTCACAATATCGAATTTGCATTGTCAGATAGCTCCTCCATTTGGAAATTATCTACCCATTTTCATCTTTTTGATATCCTAAACTCCATTTCTTGATCCAATCCATATTAAATGCTCCAACTGAGTCCTTATCACTGCACTAATGACAGTTGATTCTATAAATTGTTGTACTTTAAAAAAAAACTTAAATAATAATTTTTTCAAGCTTGTAATCATGTTTTTTGGTTCTCTACATCCACAACATCAATTCCCTCTATATGATATACATGCTGGATGAAGAAGAGCTGCAATATTGGAGGTTATAATAATCAGGCAGCTAGACCATCGTGGCTGTACCTGAGCAGCAGCAACATGTGTCGACTCAAGCACATTTTGAGACATTTCCCAGGAGCTCTGTCTCAGGAGGTTCTTTCTCAGTTAATTGCCCTACTATTCAGCTGACATCATACATCCATTTACTGATTTTGTGAGATCATTACATTCTTTTCAACACTATAAAGAATCTCTTTGAAGTTATACAATCACTACTACTTCCTGTCATATGAACCATGCTGCCTAATGTACCTTCTCAGGCACTATAACAATGACAGTCCTACTTCCTCTAATTTGGCACAACAGCACTTCAACATCAGCCTATGAACAATGAGATGATCACGTTTCCCTGTTGGAGCTGCTATTTTATTCACTCTTGTAAGAGTCTGTTCACCCCTTTAATTGCATGCAGACCTTTGTATAACAACACTGTGCTCTTACTCCACCCTTCTCCTGCAGTGTATCTTGCCTACTCTGGCAGAACTCCAACTTTTGTTCCATCAGCATTAGCAAACCTTGGGATTTCAACAGGCATATGATGCATTTTGCCAGACTAATCCAACTGCAGCAGGAACCCAGGTATTTCTGTGCCTATGTTTTTGTAAATTGTATAAAATTCTAGCCCTTTCCTCCAAGCAATTCTGCTTTCCTAGATAACTCAGCATTATCTACAGATCTAAACATCCTATTTATCAATGCTTTCATCAAGGTAATTAATTAATGTGAACCACTGAGGTCCCAGGATTGATTCCTGAGGAACACCAAAGCTCACAACTGTCCAATTATAATTACTGCCATTGATCACTACCATTTGTTTGGTATTATTGGCCCAACTAATCATCCAATTTACAACTTCCCACTTTATCCCAAGTGCTTCTTTGATTACAAAGCTTTTGCGAGAAATCTTATCAGCTCTTTTCTTAAAGCTAAATAACATAAATCCAGCACATTACTATCATTCTTAAATCCTGTTAAATCCTCAAAGAATTCCAATTCTCAGAAAAAGTTGTGAGGCATGCCCTGATTTTCAGAATCCAAATTTTGCCTTGAATTACGACCCTTACACTGGTTAAAGATGTTTGAAAGATTGTAAAATGTTCTTCACTATGGATGACAAGCTTACATTATCATTCCGAGAATCATGCTTTTGTCATTTTCTGATAATACCCTGGTAAGTTATTAAAAATTGCAAACTGTTTCACTGTCAAATTTCCATTCTTGTACCTTTATTTCATCAACTGTTCTTGGTGATGTTTCATCTGGTCCTCTTCCTTAGGATGCATGTATGGATGTCAGGAGAGAGCAGATCAGGTTTGGCAATGATGTTCCACTGTTGAAAATTCAGTGCATTTAGTAGGGGAATTTTAACCCACGCACCGCCCCCCCACCCCCCCCCCCCCCCCCCACCAACCTAAAACTAATGGATTTGGATCAGATGGGCTGTTAAAATTTTAAAAATCACAAACCTGACCCAACCCACCCACTGGAGGTGGGATGGGGGGCGCGCAGGTGTGGGGGGGGGGGGGGGGTGCAACCAATCCACTCCCTCACTCCCAGGAGGCCAGTTGGACATTTAAATATTATAACAAGGCAGTTGGCCTTATATTTTATTTGGTTTCCAGGTTTAGCTCTAGCCAGGAAACCCGGCAGCTAAAGGGAGGTGTCGACTGCTGTGTGGAAGAGGTAATTGCCCTTCCAGCACTGCAGTCTCTAGTCTTCTGTTCAGTAAGCAGATCCAGGTGCTTGTTGATCATAGCAATGACGATGTCTGTGGCTGTATTTTTTGGGAGTATTTCTTCCCAGCTCACCAAGCAAACCTGCTTCCTCCCAGCACCCAAAATTGTCGACCACCCCAACTCCCCAGCATTGTGGACAACCCCATAAAATTGCTGACTATGCTCTCAGGATCGCAGACCCCAAAAGATTGCCAACTGCCCCCCAGGATGGGGGAATCTCTCTGGAATCGTAGACCCCCCCTCGTCCCCAGGATCGCAGACTACTCCCCACCACACCCCACACTATCACTATACCAGCAGCAAGCTCCCTACTTGCTCCTGGGAGCCAGAACTGTCAATCAGACATAGTTCCTCCCAGCCCACCAAGCAAATCTGCTTCTCCCATAAAACACAGTCTTCCGAGTTGCCCAACCACAACTCCTAGCCCTCGCTCAAAAAACCCACCCACTCGAGATCAAAGTCATAGTCGCAAGTTATGAAGTGGCCTTAAACCCACAGCCTTCTGATTCCAAGCCAAGCATGCTATCATTGAGCCAAGCTGAGACTATGGATACCAAATGATATTGATAAGATAATTATCAATATATCTAACAGACACAGATTCTACAATAGGTGAGCATAGCTCTAAACTTAGAGTAGTGGGGTAGAAAAGACAGTATAGGTGCAGATAATGTACTCAGGTATATTAGAGTGTTATGACCAGGCAAGGAAGGGCTCTCAGGCTCCCCTCTTGCCCCTTCTCTGGTTTGGCCATAACAGGGTTTATCTTTTAAAACACAGGGATATTTAGCTTACCACCTCAGTGAGCCCTTGCTCACTGCACTTTCTTTACAATTGCAAATGAACCAATCTGACAGGTTTTCTTAGGTTTAAGCAAGAAAGATGTAAATTTATTAGCCTTATCTCACTAACCTAGCAGTAACTTAGGGGCGAAAAAGAGTGAGGAAATTAAGGATATTGATATCAGTCGAGAAAAAGTATTGGAGAAACTTGAGGGACTAAAATCTGACAAGTCTCCTAGACCAGATGGCCTACATCCTAGGGTTCTAAAAGGGATAGCTGCAGAGATAGTGGATGAGCTGGCTATGATTTTCCAGATTTTCTTCGATTCAGGAATGGTCCCATTAGATTGGAAGTTGGCAAATGTTACTCTGCTTTTCAAGAAAGGAGATAGAGGAATAACAGAGAACTACAGGCCAGTTAGCCCAACATCACTTGTTGGGAAGATGCTGGAAACTATTATGGAAAAAGTCTTAACATTGCACTTGGAAAAGAATAGTATGATTAGAAGAAGTCAGCATGGTTTTACTAAAGGGGCATCCTGTTTGACAAATTTATTAGCGTTTTTTGGGGATGTAACTAATAGGGTAGATAAAGGGGAACCAGTAGATGTAGTATACATGGATTTTCAAAAGGCATTCGATAAAGTGCCACATAAAAGATTAATAGGCAAGAAGAGGGCTCATGGTGTTGGAGGTAATATATTAGCGTGGATAGAGGATTGGTTAACAGACAGGGAGCAGAGAGTGAGCATAAATAGGGCATTTTCAAGTCGGCAGGCAGTGAATAGTGGGGTGCCGCAAGGATCAGTGCTGCGGCCTCAGCAAGAGACAGAGAGTAATGTATCTAATTTTGCCATTGATACAAAGCTCGGTGGAAAGTTAAGCTGTGGGGAGGATGTAGAGAGGCTACAAAGAGATATAGACAGGCTAAGTGAGTGGGAAACAAGATGGCAAATGGAGTATAATGTAGGGAAGTGTGAAGTTGCTCACTTTGGTCATCAAAATAGAAAAGCAGAATATTTTTAAAAAGGTGTGAAACTGGTAAGTGTTATTGTTCAGAGAGACTTGGGGGTACTCGTACAAGAAGTGCATAAAGTTAACATGTAGGTGCAACAGGCTATTAGGAAGGAAAATGGCATGTTGGCCTTTGGTATACAGGAATAAAGAAGTCTTACTAAAATTGTACAGGGCTTTGGTGAGACTGCACCTGGAATACTGTGCAGTTTTGGTCTCCACATTTAAGAAAGGATGTATTTGGACTGGAGGCAGTGCAGCGAAAATTTACTAAATTGGTCCCTGGGATGAGGGGGTTGATCTGTGATGAGAGGCTGAGTAAATTGGGCCTATATTCTCTGGAGTTTAGAAGTTTCTAATTGAGGCATACAAGATTCTGAAAGGCCTTGATAGGGTAGAAGCTGAGAGATTGTTCCCACTGGTCAGGGAATCGAGAACACGGGGACACAGTCTCAGGATAAGGGGTCAATCATTCAGGACTGAGATGAGGAGAAATTACTTCACTCAAAGGGTTGTGAATCTTTGGAATTCTCTACCCCAGAGGGTTGTGGATTCTCCATCATTGAATACATTTAAGGCTGGGATAGGTAGATTTTTGGTCTTGTAGGGAATCAAAGGATATGGGGAGCAGGCAGGAAAGTGGAATTGAAGTCCAAGATCAACCATGATCATATTGAATGGTGGAGCAGGCTCAATGGGCCATATGGTCCACTTCTGCTCCTATTTCTTGTGTCCTTTCTAAAGATAAGTCTTGTATGCTAGGCCCCCACCTGCCAAGAATGAGGCACATTAATTTTGTCATGAACATTGATCTTGAACTGTTACTGGAATGAGGGGAGGACTTGTTGAACAGATCAACCGTGGCTGGAAAAGACATTTGCATATTAACAGATGGTGTTTGGAAGGACAAAGCAGCCATTCCCTGACATTCAACCCACAATGGACTTTTGACCATCAGGCATTGAAGGTGGGGGAGCCCGCATTCCAGGTTGACTGCTAAGATGGCCGAATACACAAACGGACATGGTCAAACTAGCTAGTCACAGCAACCTGAGTTTTTTGAATTTGTACAAACAGTTTGGGCAGAAAGCTGTTTGCTCCTGGACTGAGAAGATCTCTCCTGTCTGCTTCCATCTCTTTCTCACAAGCCTCTGAATCCACTGAAGACACATGAACCCCAACAGAGAAAAGCCTCTTACAGCGAACAAGGTTTAAGAAGAATACTGGGCCCCAACGAAAAGCAAGATCTACCTACAATCAAGGACTCTACAGTGAGATCGAAGAACTGTAACAACAACTCTTCAGATATTGCCTCAAACTTCTCCACTTTATTTTTTCTTCTGCTCTTTTCTGTCTCTATTTGCACATGTGTATCGCATATGCATACTAGCTTGGGTGCGTTGTGTATCCTTCGACGTTAACTGAATTAGAGTTTAAGTTTAAGTTTAATAAATATAAACTTTTCTTCTTTAAACGTAAGAAAGCCTGTTTGTGCTGGTTTCTTTGTCTTATAATTGGAAAGCAGTGAACAAGTGTTAACCAAGGGGGAACTAAAAACACAGTGTGTTTAAAATTAAACCCTGGTTCCAGTAAGATCAGGTGATGGCTGAAAGGGAACCCTAAACCTCTTCCTCACCTGGTCGTAATAATGCTAATAGCAAGAAACATAAAAAATTAGATAACATCAAAATTATTTACACATGGATAGAGCTTATGACCTTTACAAGTATAGAGGCTCAAAAGTCCATCTATCGTTTTGGTGGTTTGACAACTCTTACTCGGGGAATTTGCATCTCACCTGTTGCTGTTCTTTCTGAAGTTTCTCCCTCTTTGCATTCAATTTCTGTTGCTCTGCCTTCAGTCTGCTAACATACTCTGTTGCTTTTCTCAAAACAACCACTTTTGAGGCCTTATCATTCTTGAAGAGTTCCGGCACTTCATCTTAAACAGCCAACAGACAATGCTTCAACTCATGCCTCTTCAGGATATTCCGTGTCCTTCGCCTTTCCTCATCCTCTGCGTCTGAAGGCTTGGGGCTCAAGGTCGAGGACTTGTTGGGGGAAGAGTACCTGGTCTCATGGAGACAGTTGTCCATTATGGCTCATTGTGGTGGCAGTTCTCTGAAGAGCAGAAGTGAAGGTGCGGCATATTTGTGCTGTTGCTGGGTTTCCAGACTGCACTGTTTGATGCTGGTCAGAGTCTGCGAGTGGGTTCCGGTCCTTGGAGATTTCCCCTCGGCAATGCTCTCATGGATAGTTATAATGAGGTCCTTACACACTGATAGTCCCGCCACTGCTGGTTCGCTCATGTCTCCTAGGTAGAACATTTGTGGTTTCCATGCCAACTTGCCATATTTGCATTGTATTATTAATGTGCCACTGCAAGGGATGGGTGACCCATTGTATGCAGATAACTTGGCATTTGTCGGTTGTATCATTGATCTCCAATGACTCTGATACATATCTTTGAGTATTCGGACTGGTAGGATATTTGCAATAGCATCAGTGCCAATCTTGGCCTTGAATGTATGCTTGCCAGCTTTCTTTGGACACATGATGTTAATAGTGGTGAAAGCTTCCAAATGTTGGACTTTATCAACGTGATGTGTCAGGTTCACAATGTGGATTGCCTGTTCATCTTCTGTCGGAGAACTACTTCTCTCCGAGTCTTGTCTCAGGTCTGCTTTGCTGTAGACCTCATGTATCGGCTTGCATTTATGCCAGTCTCTGGCGCTTTCTTTGCTGCTGTTGCCCTGTTTTCTGTTTGCCTGTGTTCTACCATGACTTCTGGCTGCATCTTTGAAGCCAAAATTCCTGCATACACGGGCTCAGTGATCTTTTGCGCTGCACACCTTGCACAGGTCTCGAAATGCAAGATAATTTCCCCGTGAGTGGGACAGACTGCACTTACTACACAGCTTGCTCGCTCGCTCTTTTCGACCTGGTTATGGCGCTAATACTCTTGGCTGCACTTAGTGCTTGTAGGTGCTGTTGTCCAGCTACAATGCCTTCATATTCCCTGCCATCCTCCAGCAGTGCATCAATGCTGTGACCTTTCTTTTTCCCTAAGAGGTCTTTCTGAAACGCTTCAATGGGTGTTGATACAATCACCAGCTCCATTATTTGCTCCAACAGCTCAGTTGTCAATGGCAATTAGGGATGGACAACAAATGCTGGCCTTGCCAGCAACACACACATCCCATGAAAGAATTTAAAAAAAACATTTCAAAACAAATTAATTCAAAAACCTCCATATAGTAGTATTAGAAAAAAGAAACAATGAGGATTGGGCGAGACATAGCACTGTGTAAGAAATAGTCAGATATTAAGTGTCAGACTAAGAGGGAGTGCAATAAGGACTAAATTAGGTTTTCAGTGCATGTATGTAAATGCACAAATGTGGTAAATAAGGTTGTGAGTTACAGGCACAAATAGCCATATGAGAATATGATGTCATGGCAATAATGGAGACCTAGCTCAAAAAAGAGCAGGAATGGCCGCTAAATATTCCTGGATACAAGGTATTCATGAAAGATAGGGAAGGAAAGAAAGGAGGAGGGGTAGAATAATTGACTAAGAAGAATATTACAGTGCTGCAGAGAAATGTGTCATGGGAAGGGGAGGGGGTGATTGAGGAATGGACCAGGGTATCATGGAGGGAACGATCCCTTCAGAATGCTGAAAGGTGAGGGCAGGGGAAGATTTGTTTGGTGGTGGCATCACACTGGAGGTGGCAGAAATGGAATACGGAGACTGGTGGTGTGGAAAGTAAGGACAAGCGGAACCCTAACATGGTTCTGGGAATGAGGGGAAGGGGTGAGAGCAGAAGTACGGGAAATGAGTCAGACATGGTCGAGGGCCCTGTCAACCACAGTGGCGGGGGCGTGGTAATCTTCAATTGAGGAAAAAGGCACAATGGGCTAAATGGCCTTCTGTGCTGTAACCATTTTATGATTTAAATAAAGTGGCGGCGGAGGCGGGATCGGCTCACCCGCTCCAGGCCAATCAAAGCCCTGAAGTGGCCACTTAAGGACCTTTACCCGCCTCCACGTGGATTTCATGCAAGGCAAGCGGGTGGTCGAGGACCCAGAGAAGCCATCTGGAAACACCAGGCAGTTGCTGATGGTCCCGGGGGGCGGCCCCTGATGATCAGGCACAGGGTGCCCGATGGAAGGCCGCCCCCGCTACCCCAAGCAACCCCAATACCCAACACGCCCCCCTTCCCCCCATCTGACCACCCTTGCCTCACTGGGGCCCGACCGATTACCCTCGGTGAGGCAACCAAAACATACCTTAACTCCCGGCTCCATGTCTTCCTCTGCGGTTGGCTGGGTTGCAGTCCCAGCAGTGGCCACTGCTCGTGCTGATTGGCCGGCAGCTCAATGAGGCGGGACTTCGTCCCTCAAGTGGGTGGAAGCCCCACCTCCGAACAATTAATGCCTGGGGACCCGTAAAATACGGAACGGATCCCCAGGCGAGGCGGAAGCAGGTTCGCCACTGACTTTTCAGTCAGTGGTCAGCTCCCATCCACCCAACATAAAATGCCGGCCCATGTTTCATCAGCTAAAGCACTTTTAACAAACATTTTTTTAAAATTTGTTTCGCTTCCCAAGCTAAAGGACAACATTTCCCATTTTCACATATCAGAAATATTATTTATTTTTTTATTTATTTAGTTTAGTGATACAGCACTGAAACAGGCCCTTCGGCCCACTGAGTCTGTGCCGACCAACAACCCTACTAACCCTACAGTAATCCCATATTCCCTACCACCTACCTACACTAGGGGCAATTTACAATGGCCAATTTACCTATCACCTGCAAGTCTTTGGCGGTGGGAGGAAACCGGAGCACCCGGCGAAAACCCACGCGGTCACAGGGAGAACTTGCAAACTCCGCACAGGCAGTACCCAGAATTGAACCTGGGTCCCTGGAGCTGTGAGGCTGCAGTGCTAACCACTGCGCCACCGTGCTGCCCTATGAAGCCAGCTGCGCTAGAATACCAATCAGCAAGATTAGCATCACTAAAAATGACTTGTTTCATGCTTTTGGGTCACCTAAGGATGGGAACTTAAGAAAGCATTTCTCCAGATTTAACTTTTCAATGTTTTATTTACCTTTAAAACATTTTCTACTTTATGATGTTTCATCATAGTACTTAACTCCAATACATCAAAACTAGCCTCTGGTCTAGTCTGAGTGCCCAATCAGTTCAACTGACCAATCAAGCTTCACAATTGCTCTCTCTCTTTAGATATAGAATCATCTTTCTGTGATAACCAGCACAATTAACCAGAATGGGAGCAATACTCCCTAAAATAAGATTATTGATTTATTCCAGACTTACTCTGCTTAACATCTAAATTAATATATTTAAAAGCCCCAGTATGTCCTGTCACACTGGTGGTGGCACAGTGGTATACAGTCAGGAGGGAATTGTCCTGGGAGTCCTCAACATCGACTCCAGACCCCAGGAAGTCTCATGGCAACAGGTCAAACATGGGTAAGGAAACCTCCTGCTGATTACCACATACCGCCCTCCCTCAGCTGATGAATGTACTCCTCCATGTTGAACACCACTTGGAGGAAGCATTCAGGGGCACAGAATGTAATCTGGGGGGTGACTTCAATGCCCATCACCAAAAGTGGCTCGATAGAACTACTACTGACCGAATTGGCCGAGTCCTAAAGGACATAGCTGCTAGACTGGGTCTGCGGCAGGTGGTGAGGGAACCAACAAGAGGGAAAAAGATACTTGACCTCATCCTCAACATTCTACCTTTTGCAGATGCATAGTCAATGACAGTATTGTCAGGAGCAACCACCGCACAATCCTTGTGGAGATGAAGTCCCGTCTTCACATTGAGGATACCCTCCATCATGTTGTGTGGCACTACTATTGTGTTAAATGGGATAGATTTCGAACAGATCTAACAACTCAAAACTGAGCATCCATGAGGCATTGTGTGCCATCAGCAGCAACAGAATTGTATTCAAACACAATCTATAGCATCATGACCCAGCATATCCCCCATCTACCATTACCATCAAGCCAGGGGATTAACCCTGGTTCAATGAAGAGTGCAGGAGGGCATGCCAGGAGCAGCACCAGGCATACCTAAAAATGAGGTGTCAACCAAATGAAGCTACAACACAGGACTACATGCACGCCAAACAGTGGAAGCAGCATGTGATAGCGCTAAGCGATCCCACAACCAATGGATCAGATCTGAGCTCTGCAGTCCTGCCACATCCAGTCATGAATGGCAGTGGACAATTAAATAACTAACAGGAGAAGAAGGCGCCACAAATATCCCCATGCTCAATGAAGGTGGAGCCCAGCACATCAGTGTAAAAGACAAGGCTGAAACATTTACAACAATCTTCAGCCAGAAGTGCTGAGTAGATGATCTATCTCAGCCTCCTCCTGAAGTCCCCAGCATCACAGATGCCAGACTTCAGCCAATTCGATTCACTTGATGTGATATCAAGAAACGGCTGAAGGCACTGGATACTGCAATGGCTGTGGGCCCTGACAACATTCTGGCAATAGTACTGAAGACTTGTGCTCCAGAACTGACCACGCTCCAACCAAGCTGTTCCAGTACAGCTACAACACTGGCATCTACCCGCCAATGTGGAAAATTGCCCAGGTATGTCCCGTACACAAAAAGCAGGACAAATCCAACCCAGCCAATTACCGCCCCATCAGTCTACTCCCTATCATCAGTAGAGCAATGTAAAGTGTTGGCAACAGTGCCATCAAGCAGCACTTGCTCAGCAATAAACTGCTCACTGATGCTTAGTTTGGATTCCGCAAGGGCCACGCAGCTCCTCACCTTATCACAGCCTTGGTTCAAACATGGACAAAAGAGCTGAACTCAAGAGATGAGGTGAGAGTTACTGCCCTTGATATCAAGGCAGCATTTGACAGAGTATGGCATCAAGGAACCCTAGCAAAACTGAAGTCAATGGGAATCGGGGGGAAACTTCCAACTGGTTGGAGTCATACCTAGCACAAAGGAAGATGGTTGTGGTTGTTTGAGGTCAATCATCTCAGTCCCAGGAAATCACTGCAGGAGTTCCTCAGGGTAGTGTCCTGGGCCCAACCATCTTCAGCTGCTTCATCAATGATCTTCCTTCCATCATAAAGTCAGAACTGGGGATGTTCACTGATGATTGCACAATGTTCAGCACCATTCACGATTCCTCAGATACTGAAACAGTTGAGTCCATATGCAACAAGACCTGGACAACATTTAGGCTTAGGCTGATAAGTAGCAAGTTAAATTATTGCCACACGAGAGAATCCAACCATCTCCCCTTGATGTTCAGTGGCATTACCATCGCTGAATCCCCCACTATCAACATCCTGGGGAGTACCATTGACCAGAAATTGAACTGGAGCAGCCATATATCTACTGTGGCTACTAGAGCAGGTCAGGGGTTGGGAACTCTGCGACAAATAACTCACCTCCTGATTCCCCAAAGCCTGTCCACCATCTATGAAGCACAAGTCAGGAGTGTGATGGAATACTCTCCACGTGCCTGGATGAATGCAGCTTCAACAACACTCAAGAAGCCCAACACCATCCAGGACAAAGCATCCCATTTGATTGGCACCTTCAATATTTACTCCCTCCACCATTGACTCTCAGTGGCAGCAGTCTGTACTATCTACAAGATGCACTGCAGCAACTCACCAAGGTTCCTTCGACAGCACCTTCCATACCCACAATCTCTATCATCTAGAAGGACAAGGACAGCAGATGAATGGGAACACCACCACGTGCAAGTTCCCCTCCAAGCCACACACCATCCTGACTTGGAACCATAGCACTGTTCCTTCACTGTTGCTGGGTCAAAATCCTGGAACTTCCTTCCTAACAGCCCTATGGTGTACCTACACCATACAGATTACAGCGGTTCAAGAAGGCAGCTCACCAGTGCCTTCTCAAGGGCAGTTAGGGATGGGCAATAAATGATACCCACATCCCATGAAAGAATTAAAAAAACACTAATGAGAAACATCAGGTTTTGTGAAGGGGATACAATATTGTCCTGACTGTGTAAACTGCAGATCCACTGACTTTCCAAAACTAATTGCCTAGTCATGCTCCACATCAAGAGTCATTTGTGCCTTTTCCATAGAAGGTTTACTCAACAGCATAGGTTTCCCACTTGTTAGAAATTAAAAATATGCTTAGAATAAACATATATATAGTAGTCAGCTTGAAATATTTAAAGGAATAGGTTGATACTGTAAGTTTCATTTTATTGTAAACTGCTTAAGGTTTTGTTTCTCTGGAAACGAATCAGTGAAGTTGTTATTCATAGGTGATGACAGCGTAGCTAGCCTGAAAAGGGGCCTATGTTCAGATAAAGCCTTTGCAATAGTGGAAGAGCGACTGGGCAGATACTTAAAACAAAGAACCATACTACAAAGCTGTGTTAGGGTTTTCATTGAACCTTGCTTAATTAGGATGCTTGCTGGAATGTAAAAATTGATTGGTATTTAGGAATAGAATTGGCATTACTTTAGTTAATCACTATGGTTCACTGCAATAAGAAATAAGGACAGGCCTTATGAACAGCTTTGAACATCAGTAAATAGTCATAGGGAAGATATGAATAATGAAACTTCTGAGAGTTAGTTTGACAGCCGGAGATGGAATGTTTCTGGGGAGGATGGAACTGATCACAGAGAACAGCTTTGGATGAGATAGGGAAAAATGATGTAAGTGCCTGATTGATCAAAGACAGAAGGTACATGCGAAGGCTCAAGAAGTTAAAGGCAAGTGAATAACATTAAAGGCAGGTTTACACCCCATGGTTTAGACAAAGAGCTTGACATTTTATAGGCTTTCAAAATAAGGTAAATCTTTAGAGGACCATAAGGTCTGTCAATAATCCATTCAGGTGCACCCTTGAAAATGGTGTAAAGTAAGAGGCTTTGGGGCGCCTCTGTGCAGTAGGCGGTGGAGAGAAGCTCCTCAGGGTAGATCCATGCTAACACTCCTGGATAGTTTGAGAAATTGAGAAGACTGAGGCACCGAGAAGAGAAAGAAGAAGAAAGAAAGAGCTGTTAGTGCCTGTCAGCCATTGTGCCCGACCTGGACGGGCACGTGCTACTTGTCATGGTCATATGTTTTTGCTGTATGACTATTGTATTATATCCCATCTCAAACTCTGATTAAACTCAACATACCAACCATATTGGTTGCAGTCAATCCTGATTGATTATATATTGATAACATTAAGAAATTGGAAAGATTGAAATCATTGCACTCTGGAGATTACATCAGTACTATTAAAATAGCTTACTCCAGCTATTTAACATATAACTACAACTCTCTTTAGTGACTTCAATGTGTTGTTATCACGAACCCTAAAGCAAGTAGTACTTTCACAACCCTTAACCTTACATCTATCTTCACTACTTAGTGAATCAAGGTGACATTTTAACTAATCTGTTCTACATACTGTAGAAGTGCAAGTGCCATCTAATACTGCACAGTTAAACAACTCCCCGACTAACACATTCAACACAGAATTATAGCTCCTTGTGACCAGTATCATTTGTTTGGCTTCATCATTATTTTCATCCTCTTCCTCAGAATTCTCTGTGTCATGTGTCATTTTGAGGATCCTGTGCTTTTGGTATAATGATACTTCAGGTCACAGCTGAAGCACCTATTAACTGTTCCTGTTCCTGGGCCTTCCTGGGACTCTTTCATCTATTATTGCTGTTCCAGTTCTGTCTTCTGCTGTAATAGCCAGATCTGCTCAAGACACTTTCACCCTCATTCTGCTTGTCTTTAAGCCTTCCATTGTATTGACTCCTGCATCCAGTATCTATTTTGAAATCTGGCAATCATTGAGTCCTCTATTCTTTGTGTCACCGTGGAATGTCCCATTTGTTCCATGAAGGCTAAAGGAAATGATTGCTTCCCCAGGAATTTTTTCAAGGCAACAGACGTCTGATCCAACAGGGTCTCCCTCCATAAGAACCAAACACTAGTTAGAGCTAGAATGCAGTCCAAATGAGACACCTTGGCAGTTTAAACATTAGTACTGATCCAGGGATTCCCAAATTGAATTTTGTCCATTTTTTATACAAACTTTTAAAGTGCATGATGTATTCCTCCATGGAATAACCATCTTTTTTTCGAAACCTTTCAAAGTTTGACCATGTCTCATAGATATTTAACAGGTCATCTTTTTTGTAAATATTCATCAATCTGTGGAAATAATGTTTCAGTGTTTTCCCTTGCCAATCCTTTTATACTTTTGGACAAAGACTTGCTGGTTGATGGGTTAATTGGCCATTATAAATTGCCCCTAGTATAGGTAGGTGGTAGGGAAATATAGGGACAGGTGGGGATGTGGTAGGAATATGGAATTAGAGTAGGATTAGTATAAATGGGTGGTTGATGGTCGACACAGACTCGGTGGGCCGAAGGGCCTGTTTCAGTGCTGTATCTCTAAACTCTAAACTAAATGTTATCCAAGGACTCGAATAAAAACCTTCATCATTATCTAGCTGATGGACATCCAGTTCACAAAATACTTTACCTCTGATTTGACTTCTGGTAGAAGCGACAATGCCAAGGCCAAATGTTATGAGCCACATTTCAGGTCATGAACATAGATAGGGATGCAATATCATGGAATCAGTGATTACAGGCTTGATCCCTATTCTGTTTAGTTCTCAATTTCAACAATGCTGTTCTGGCGAGATATTGGGGCTAGGCTACGATAAATGGGGCTCACACCCTTGGAAAGTTTTCAGAATGCCACATTATGTTTTCTTGTTGCTGCTATGAGCAAATTGTCAAGCCAGAGAAGCCAATACAATATTTATCTTACTGAGCAAAGCAGCAATGAGTTGAAAAATTGCTTTGTAAATTGACTGCTGATTGACTGACTAAAATTTGAAAAGTGTTTGTGCCATATAACTAAAGTAAAGCAGTACTTTTATTGGCACCATAGTTGAAATGAGTCCGGTACTCAATATCCTATTTTATCATGTCATATATTTTATTCAGCAAATACTAGATAATCCCGATATCTACATATTGTGCTGTCCAACAATTCATAGAAAACTAGGGCTGCATTCCCAGGAGCAGGTCTCAAGCTTCCTACTTGATAATATGGGGAGCCAGCACCTAATAAACTAATGAAAAGGGATCTAGTAAAATTGTCCAAAAGTATAAAAGGATTGGCAAGGGAAAACACTGAAACATTATTTCCACAGATTGATGAATTGATGACAAGATGAACCAAGTGAGGGCAGTTGCATTGGACAACTGAGGAGAATTATTAGAGGGCAAAGGCTGAAGACAGGTCAAGGGGGGCAAGGAGTGATAGTGTGCCAAAGTCACACTCACAGATCATGTCATTTGTGACATTGATTAGAGCTATTTCAATGCTTTGGTGGACGGAAACTTGGAGAGGTTCAAACATGGAGTTGCAGGAAGCATGGGCATGGATATGGGAAGCAGCACGCTCAAGAACTTTGGAAAAGGAAGGGAGGTTGGAAATGGGATCATAGTTTGCAAGGACACAGGAGTCAAGGGGGGATTCGTGTCATATTTGACCCCAATTTGAGCTACTGACCATATATTCACGCCAGCCACTAAGACTGGCTATTTTCATCTCTGTAACAGGGTCTGACCTTGCCCCTGTCTCAGCTCATCTGCTGCTAAAAACCTCACTCGTGCCTTTTTTATCGCTAGTCTTGACTATTCTAACACATTCCTGGCTAGTCTCCCACATTTTACCCTCCGTAAACTTGAGATTATCCAAAATTCTGCTGTCCATGTCTTAACTTACACCAAGTCTCATTCCTCTATCACCCCTGTGCTTGCACCTGCATTGGCTCTCGGTCAAGCAATGTATTGCTTTTAATATTCTCATCCTTGTTTTCAAATCCCTCTAAGGCCTCACCCCTCCCTATCTCTGTTATCTCCTCCAGCCCCACAACACTCTGTGTTTCGTGTGCTCATCTAATTCTGGCCTCTTGAGCATGCACGATTTTAATCACTGCACCATTGCTTTCCTTGCATTCAGCTGACAAGGCCATAAGCTGTGGAATTCCCTCCCTACACCTCTCCACCTATCTTTCCTCCTTTAAGGCACTCCTTAAAACTGACCTCTTTGACCAAGCTTTTGGTCATCTGATTTAATATTTCCTTATGTGGCTCAGTATCGTACTTTGCTTTATAATGCTCCTGTGAAGTGCCTTTGGATGCTTCGTTACGTTAAAGGCACTATTTAAGTATGAGTTTTTTTTTTGAGGAGTGGGTGGGTGGGTATGATGATGATGGCAGTTCTGAAAGGAGATGGGACAATGCCTGAGTGGAGGAAACCATTTGCACTCTCATGTTGCATGGAAGTGAAGTTGAGTGATTAGCAGTTTAGTGGGAATGGGATCAAGAGAAGAGGTGGATATGATGGAGAAGGTGAGTTTGGAGAAGGAAAATGGGGAGATAGGACAAAAACTAAGGTGGGTTCAGAGTTACGATGCGGAAAACCTTGAGGAGATCTGGCTTGGCGGACAAGGGAAGGATGGGTTGCGGCAGAGGGGGCTGAATAGATATTCTCAATCTCAATGACAAAGATGTCATTTACTTCTTGCATTTGTTGTTGGAAAGGGAGGGTAAAGGGAGAAGGTGTGAGGCGATTAAAAAGAATTAATAGTGCAGAAAAAAAAACATAGGATATCTTTGTTTTCCAGAATGACCCTGGAATAGTGAATGGTTGTGGCAGAGAGGAACAAGGCCTGGTAAGGCCTGATGTAGCGCGGTCAGATCTGACAGTGGATGGTGTTATGACCAGGTGAGAAGGATTCTAGGGGTTTCCTCCAGCCCTTGCCTGGTTTAACCATAATAGGATTTCATTTTTAAAAATACAGGTTTTTTTTTAGCTCCCCCTTAGTGAATCCTTGTTCACTAACTTCCAATTATAAGGCAAACAGGTTTTCTTAAGTTTAAAGAAAAAAGGTTGAACTTTATTCAACTTCAACTCTAATTTGGTTAATGCCTATGGATACGCGATGCGCCCATGCTAGCATGCATACACGATACACATATGCAGATAGAGACAGAAAAGAGCAGAAGAAATAAAATGGAAAAGCTTGAGGCAATATCTGAAGACGGTTTTGGTTACTGTTCTTCAAGCTCGCTGTAAAGTCTTTGATTGCAGGTAGGTCTTGCTTTTCGTTGGGGCCCAGTATTCTCCTTAATCCTTCAAAAACTCTGTGGCTAGTTCAAAAAATGCTGGACCAGCCAGTTAGTCATGTGACCAGGTGGTTTAACCAGTCCTGGCTTTTGTGGATTGTATCACCTTAGCAGTCTCTGGAATGCTCTTCCTTACACCTTCAATGTCTGGTGATCAAAATCCATTGTGGGTTGAATGTGTCAGGGAATGGTCCTTGTGTCTCCACAAGCATTGTCTGTTAGTATGCAAATGTTTTTCAGCTAAGTATCTGGCAGCCCTTGCAACAGGCCTTCTCTTCTTCCCAGCAAGTTTAAAATCAATGTTCATATGACAAAATTAATATGCCCCATTCTTGGTACGTAGGAGCCTGCATGACACCTCCATACTCAGCAAAATGAAATGCAATTTGAGAAAACGCATTTCATTAAAAAGGGTGAGAGGGATAATATAAGATGCAGGAAAAAGCAGGCGTCTCTTTTTCTCTCTCAGTCATTCACAATAATTCATAAATCCTAAGACTTATTACGGCCTGTCTTTTCTTGGTAGCAATGTTGCTATAAACGTCCCTTTTTTTGGCATCCCAATAAACATGAGGTTCGTTGGGGAGGTTTTTCTTCAGTTTGCCCATTTCCATGACTGCCGAGAGTGTCTCTGAGATGGTTAGGTTTAATTAGCCCTGAGTTGGAATTTCTTTTTTCAGAAGAGTCAGTAGTGGATGGGTCTATCCTGAACTCTCTTTCAGTGCTTTGCTGAGGCATGCAAAGGCTTTGGACTGTGGTTTCTTTCTTTCTGATTGTGGGGGATGATTCTTTGCTAAGCTCCCCTTTGTCCTCTGGGACACTCCTGCCTGCAGGTATTTGTGCAGACTTTACTGCACTCCCCTGTGGCACTTCGACAAGGTGAGGCATCAATCTCATGGTTTCTCTGCTCCCTAGAGGTCTTTCTTTGTCTCTGCAGGTTTCTGTAAATGCTGTTAGCAACTCTGGTGGGGTGCTTATAGTGTCTGCATTTACACAGGAGGATGTGGGGTCTAACTTTTCAATATTTTCGGTGTTATCTGACCGGACAGTAGGGGTTTTCATCCAGGATTCCTCCCGGACTTCCTTGAACCTCTTGGTCGCTTTTTCCCCTTCCCTTTCTTTATGCCAGCCCTGTGTCTGCCTGTCCCCTTTTGTTCTCATGAGGTGGGGGGGGGGGGTCCCTTACAGTTCACCAGGCCTCTGCTGGAGGGTCCTCCTAACACCGGTACAGGACCGAGGGGTGCCAGTTTCATTGTAGGTTGGAGTTTCCCCTCAACCTGGCACATGTGGCAACTCCTGCAGTACTCCACCACATCTCTGTGGAGTTTTGGCCAGTCAAACTGCTGTCTTATACAGTCTTTGGTCTTTCGTATACCGGCATGTACAGCCACTGTACTCTCATTGGCCCTTCTTAGCATTTCTCTCCGGTACTTCTGCATCACCACTATCTGGTGAATTACTGTCCACTCCTTGCTCTCAGGTCTGTTTCCATTTCCTCATCAGCATCTCATTCTTTAAATAGTCGCAATCAGGGACTCCCTCTGCTTCATTTTCAGACTGGGCAGCCTGTGCTACCTCTCTCAATACTGGGTCAGCTCGCTGAGCCTCAGCAAGGGAAGATTTATTTAACTCATTCTCTGGGTCTTCTAACTTTGCAAAGAAAGTCTCGGACAGAGAGACTTCATGGTCATCTGCCTGCAGTGCCAATTCAGTCTCCTCTGGGGGAGCTGGTTTGATCATGGCCTGGTCCATTACACATTCAGGGAAACTCCAAGGGACTGTCTCCTGCCACGGCCCTGTCTCTCTGACCTCCTGCAGACTTTCTTTCACTACTGTGGAAGCTAGGGGTAGGCGGTGGCGTAGTGGTATTATCACTGGACTAGTAACCCAGAGAATTTCTCTGGGGACATGGGTTCGAATCCCACCACAGCAGAAGGTGGAATTTGAATTTAATTAATAAATCTGGAATTAAAAGCTAGTCTAATGATGGCCATGAAACCATTGTCGATTGTTGTAAAAACCCATCTGGTTCACTAATGTCCTTTAGGGAAGGAAATCTGCTGTCCTTACCTGGTCTGGCCTACATGTGACTCCAGACCCACAGCAATGTGGTTAATTCTTACATGCCCTCTGAAATGGCCTAGCAAGCCACTCAGTTGTACCTAACCGCTACGAAGTCAATAAAAAGGAATGAAACTGGACGGATCACCCTGCATCGACCTAGGCATCGGAAACGACAACGGCAAACCCAGCCCTGTCGACCCTGCAAAGTCCTCCTTACTAACATCTGGGGCCTTGTGCCAATGTTGGGAGAGCTGTCCCACAGACTAGTCAAGCAACAGCCTGACATAGTCATACTCACGGAATCATACCTGACAGACAATGTCCCAGACACTGCCATCACCATCCCCGGGTATGTCCTGTCCCACCAGCAGGACAGACCCACCAGAGGTGGTGGCACAGTGGTATACAGTAGGGAGGGAGTTGCCCTAGGAGTCCTCAACATCGACTCCGGACCCCATGAAGTCTCATGGCATCAGGTCAAACATGGGCAAGGTAACCTCCTACTGATTACCACCTACCGCCCTCCCTCAGCTGATGACTCAGTACTCCTCCATGTTGAACACCAATTGGAGGAAGCACTGAGAGTGGCAAGGGCACAAAATGTACTCTGGGTGGGGGACTTCAATGTCCATCACCAGAGTGGCTCGATAACACCACTACTGACCGAGCTGGCCGAGTCCTAAAGGACATGGCTGCTAGACTGGGTCTGCTGCAGGTGGTGGGGGAACCAACACGAGGGAACATCATACTTGACCTCGTCCTCACCAATCTGCCTGCCGCAGATGCTTCTGTCCATGACAGTATTGGTAGGAGTGACCACTGCACAGTCCTTGTGGAGACAAAGTTCCACCTTCACATTGAGGATACCAACCATCGTGTTGTGTGGCACTATCACCGTGCTAAATGGGATAGATTTCGAACAGATCTAGCAATGCAAAACTGGGCATCCATGAGGCGCTGTGGGCCATCAGCAGCAACAGAATTGTACTCAACCACAATCTGTAACCTCATGGTCTGGCATATCCCCCACTCTACCATTACCATCAAGCCAGGAGACCAACCCTGGTTCAATGAAGAGTGCAGGAGGGCAAGCCAGGAGCAGCACCAGGCATACCTCAAAATGAGGTGTCAACCTGGTGAAGCTACAACACAGGACTATCTGCATGCCAAACTGCGTAAGCAGTTGTGCAATAGACAGAGCTAAGCGATCCCATAACCAACGGATCAAATCCAAGCTCTGCAGTCCTTCCACATCCAGCCGTGAATGGTGGTGCACAATTAAACAACTAACTGGAGGAGGTAGCTCCAAAAATATCCCCATCCTCAATGATGGGGGAGCCCAGCACATCAGTGCGAAAGATAAGGCTGAAGCATTTGCAACAATCTTCAGCCATAAGTGCCGAGCTGATGATTCATCTCGGCCTCCTCCTGAAGTCCCCAGCCTCACAGATGCCAGACTTCAGCCAATTCGATTCACTCCGCATGATATCAAGAAACGACTGAACGTACTGGATACTGCAAAAGCTATGGGCCCTGACAATATTCCGGCAATAGTACTGAAGACCTGTGCTCCAGAACATTCCGCACCCCTAGCCAAGCTGTACCAGCACAGCTACCACACTGGCATCTACCCGGCAATGTGGAAAATTGCCCAGGTATGTCCTGTACACAAAAAGCAGGACAAGTCCAACCTGGCCAATTACCACCCCATCAGCCTACTGTCAATCATCAGTAAAGCGATGGAAGGTGTCATCAACAGTGCCATCAAGCGGCACTTACTTCGCAATAACCTGCTCACTGACACTAAGTTTGGGTTCCGCCAGGGCCACTCAGCTCCTGACCTCATTACAGCCTTGGTTCAAACATGGACAAAAGAGCTGAACTCAAGAGGTGAGGTGAGAGTGACTGCCCTTGACATCAAGACAGCATTTGACAGAGTATGGCATCAAGGAGCCCGAGCAAAACTGAGGTCAATGGGAATCAGGGGGAAAACCGTCTGCTGACTGGAGTCATACCTAGCGCAAAGGAAGATGGTTGTGGTTGTTGGAGGTCAATCATCTGAGCTCCAGGACATCACTGCAGGAGTTCCTCAGGGTAGTGTCCTAGGCCCAACCATCTTCAGCTGCTTCATCAATGACCTTCCTTCAATCATAAGGTCAGAAGTGGGGATGTTCGCTGATGATTGCACATTGTTCAGCAACATTCGTGACTCCTCAGATACTGAAGCAGTCCGTGTAGAAATGCAACAAGACCTGGACAATATCCAGGCTTGGGCTGATAAGTGGCAAGTAACATTCGCACCACACAAGTGCCAGGCAATGACCATCTCAAACAAGAGAGAATCTAACCATCTCCCCTTGACATTCAACAGCATTACCATCGCTGAATCCCCCACTATCAACATCCTAGGGGCTACCACTGACCAGAAACTGAACTGGAGTAGCCATATAAATACCGTGGCTACAAGAGCAGGTCAGAGGCGAGGAATCCTGAGGCAAGTAACTCACCTCCTGACTCCCCAAAGCCCGTCCACCATCTACAAGGCACAAGTCAGGAGTGTGACGGAATACTCTCCACTTGCCTGGATAGGTGCAGCTCCAACAACACTCAAGAAGCTCGACACCATCCAGGACAAAGCAGCCCGCTTGATTGGCACCCCATCTACAAACATTCACTCCCTCCACTACCGACGCACAGTGGCAGCAGTGTGTACCATCTACAAGATGCACTGCAGCAATGCACCAAGGCTCCTTAGACAGCACCTTCCAAACCTGCGACCTCTACCAACTAGAAAGACAAGGGCAGCAAATACATGGGAACACCACCACCTGCAAGTTCCCCTCCAAGTCACACACCATCCTGACTTGGAACTATATCGCCGTTCCTTCACTGTCGCTGGGTCAAAATCCTGGAACTACCTTCCTAACAGCACTGTGGGTATACCTACCCTACATGGACTGCAGCGGTTCAAGAAGGCAGCTCACCACCACCTTCTCAAGGGCAATTAGGGATGGGCAATAAATGCTGGCCTGGCCAGTGACGCCTACATCCCATGAATTAATTTAAAAAAACATCTTCACCCCCGCCAGATCATTCCCCAGGAGCAGGTCAACTCCATCCACAGGCAAGCTAGGGACAATCCCTATGGTCACCAGTTCCGAAACTAGGTCGCACTCCAGGTGCACTCCAGGTGCACCCTAGTTAACTCAAGTCATCTAGCTCTCTTTCTTCACATTCTTTTTGGAAGGTTCTTTCAGAGGTCCCTCATGGCAGACTGGTACAAAAGGTGAAGTCACACGGGATCAGAGGTGAGCTGGCAAGATGGATACAGAACTGGCTCGGTCATAGAAGACAGAGGGTAGCAGTGGAAGGGTGCTTTTCTGAATGGAGGGATGTGACTAGTGGTGTTCCACAGGGATCAGTGCTGGGACCTTTGCTCTTTGTAGTATATATAAATGATTGGGAGGAAAATGTAGCTGGTCTGATTAGTAAGTTTGCGGACGACACAAAGTTTGGTGGAGTTGCGGATAGTGATGAGGATTGTCAGAGGATACAGCAGGATATAGATCGGTTGGAGACTTGGGCGTAGAAATGGCAGATGGAGTTTAATCCGGACAAATGTGAGGTAATGCATTTTGGAAGGTCTAATGCAGGTGGGAGGTATACAGTAAATGGCAGTACCCTTAGGAGTATTGACAGGCAGAGAGATCTGGGCGTACAGGTCCACAGGTCACTGAAAGTGGCAACGCAGGTGGATAAGGAAGTCAAGAAGGCATACGGCATGCTTGCCTTCATCGGTCGGGGCATAGAGTATAAAAATTGGCAAGTCATGCTGCAGCTGTACAGAACTTTAGTTAGGCCACACTTAGAATATTGTGTGCAATTCTGGTCACCACACTACCAGAAGGACGTGGAGGCTTTGGAGAGGTAACAGAGGAGGTTTACGAGGATGTTGCCTGGTCTGGAGGGCATTAGCTATGAGGAGAGGTTGGATAAACTCGGATTGTTTTCACTGGAACGACGGAGGTGGAGGGGCGACATGATCGAGGTTTACAAAGTAATAAGCGGCATGGACAGAGTGGATAGTCAGAAGCTTTTTCCCAGGGTGGAAGAGTCAGTTACTAGGGGACATAGGTTTAAGGTGCGAGGGGCAATGTTTAGAGGGGATGTGCGAGGCAAGTTCTTTACACCAAGGGTGGTGAGTGCCTGGAACTTGCTGCCGGGGGAGGTGGTGGAAGCAGGTACGATAGCGACGTTTAAGAGGCATCTTGACAAATACATGAATAGGATGGGAATAGAGGGATACGGTCCCCGGAAGTGCAGAAGGTTTTACTTTAGGCAGGCATCAAGATCGGCGCAGGCATGGAGGGCCGAATGGCCTGTTCCTGTGCTGTACTGTTCTTTGTTCTTTTGTTCTTTCTCTTTCCTGTCTCTCTCTTTCTGTCTCCTCTCTTGCTTTCTCTCTCTCCTCTCTCTTTTTCTTCACATTCCTTCTCGAAGCCTCTTTCTTTGTCTCTCTCCTGCCTCTCTCTGTCTTTCTCCCTTTCCTCAAATTCAAGTTTCCTTTGTTCCAACTGTATCTTTGCTAACAATACCCTGTCTGGATCTGCTTCTAACCTCGTTTCTGCTTCTTCAGATTCAAGGAAAAATGTTTAGCCACTAGCCTTAGGAGTTCAGACTTTCTGGCCTTGCCACGGACAGTGATGCCACACTGCTCAGCCATTTTTCTCAGCTCCACCATTGACAGTGCTTTTAACTTATCCCAAGTTACTTCACCCTGGCTTGGGGAGCTACTCACTTCAGTTGCAGACATGTTAGTATTCAATCACACTCAACCACAAGAAAACCTGTATTGAAATCTTGCTCTTTTTGATTGGGAACAATTTGGCTTCCCACTTCCAATTTCTCTCGTTTGTCTGTGTGTAAAGTCTCGGATGCTAGCCCCCAAATTTCTGTTATAAGAGAACAAAGAAAGAACAAAGAAAAATTACAGCACAGGAACAGGCCCTTCGGCCCTCCAAGCCTGCGCCGATCCAGATCCTCTATCTAAACATGTCGCCTATTTTCTAAGGGTCTGTATCTCTTTTCTTACTGCCCATTCATGTATCTGTCTAGATACATCTTAAAAGACGCCATCGTGCCCGCATCTACCACCTCCGCTGGCAACGCGTTCCAGGCACCCACCACCCTCTGCGTAAAGAACTTTCCACGCATATCGCCCCTAAACTTTTCCCCTTTCACTTTGAACTCGTGTCCTCTAGTAATTGAATTCCCCACTCTGGGAAACAGCATCTTGCTATCCACCCTGTCTATACCTCTCATGATTTTGTACACCTCAATCAGGTCCCCCCTCAACCTCCGTCTTTCTAATGAAAATAATCCTAATCTACTCAACCTCTCTTCATAGCTAGCGCCCTCCATACCAGGCAACATCCTGGTGAACCTCCTCTGCACCCTCTCCAAAGCATCCACATCCTTTTGGTAATGTGGCGACCAGAACTGCACGCAGTATTCCAAATGTGGCCAAACCAAAATCCTATACAACTGTAACATGACCTGCCAACTCTTGTACTCAATACCCCGTCCGATGAAGGAAAGCATGCCGTATGCCTTCTTGACCACTCTATTGACCTGCGTTGCCACCTTCAGGGAACAGTGGACCTGAACACCCAAATCTCTCTGGACATCAATTTTCCCCAGGACTTTTCCATTTACTGTAGAGTTCACTCTTGAATTGGATCTTCCAAAATGCATCACCTCGCATTTTCCCTGATTGAACTCCATCTGCCATTTCTCTGCCCTACTCTCCAATCTATCTATATTCTGCTGTATTCTCTGACAGTCCCCTTCACTATCTGCTACTCCACCAATCTTAGTGTCGTCTGCAAACTTGCTAATCAGTCCACCTATACTTTCCTCCAAATTATTAATGTATTTCACAAACAACAGTGGTCCCAGCACGGATCCCTGTGGAACACCACTGGTCACACGTCTCCATTTTGAGAAACTCCCTTCTACTGTTACTCTCTGTCTCCTGTTGCCCAGCCAGTTCTTTATCCATCTAGCTAGTACACCTTGGACCCCATGCGCCTTCACTTTCTCCATCAGCCTACCATGGGGAACCTTATTAAACGCCTTACTGAAGTCCATGTATATGACATCGACAGCCCTTCCCTCATCAATCAACTTTGTCACTTCCTCAAAGAATTCTATTAAGTTGGTAAGACATGACCTTCCCTGCACAAAACCATGTTGCCTATCACTGATAAGCCCATTTTCTTCCAAATGGGAATAGATCCTATCCCTCAGTATCTTCTCCAGCAGCTTCCCTACCACTGACGTCAGGCTCACCGGTCTATAATTACCTGGATTATCCCTGCTACCCTTCTTAAACAAGGGGACAACATTAGCAATTCTCCAGTCCTCCGGGACCTCACCCGTGTTTAAGGATGCTGCAAAGATATCTGTTAAGGCCCCAGCTATTTCCTCTCTCGCTTCCCTCAGTAACCTGGGATAGATCCCATCCAGACCTGGGGACTTGTCCACCTTAATGCCCTTTAGAATACCCAACACTTCCTCCCTCCTTATGCCGACTTGAACTAGAGTAATCAAACATCTGTTCCTAACCTCAACATCCGTCATGTCCCTCTCCTCGGTGAATACCGATGCAAAGTACTCGTTTAGAATCTCACCCATTTTCTCTGACTCCAAGCATAACATTCCTCCTTTGTCCTTTAGTGGGCCAATCCTTTCTCTAGTTACCCTCTTTCTCCTTATATATGCATACAAGGCTTTGGGATTTTCTTTAACCCTGTTTGCTAAAGATATTTCATCCCTTTTAGCCCTCTTAATTCCTCGTTTCAGATTGGTCCCACATTCCCGATATTCTTTCAAAGCTTCGTCTTTCATCAGCCGCCTGGACCTTATGTATGCTTCCTTTTTCCTCTTAGCTAGTCTCACAATTTCACCTGTCATCCATGGTTCCCTAATCTTGCCATTTCTATCCCTCATTTTCACAGGAACATGTCTCTCCTGCACGCTAATCAACCTCTCTTTAAAAGCCTCCCACATATCACATGTGGATTTACCTTCAAACAGCTGCTCCCAATCTACATTCCCCAGCTCCTGCCGAATTTTGGTATAGTTGGCCTTCCCCCAATTTAGCACTCTTCCTTTAGGACCACTCTCGTCTTTGTCCATGAGTATTTTAAAGCTTACGGAATTGTGATCACTATTCCCAAAGTAGCCCCCTACTGAAACTTCAACCACCTGGCCGGGTTCATTCCCCAACACCAGGTCCAGTATGGCCCCTTCCCGAGTTGGACTATTTACATACTGCTCTAGAAAACCCTCCTGGATGCTCCTTACAAATTCTGCTCCATCTAGACCTCTAACACTAAGTGAATCCCAGTCAATGTTGGGAAAATTAAAATCTCCTATCACCACCACCCTGTTGCTCCTACATCTTTCCATAATCTGTTTACATATTTGTACCTCTATCTCACGCTCGCTGTTGGGAGGCCTGTAGTACAGCTCCAACATTGTTACCGCACCCTTCCTATTTCTGAGTTCTGTCCATATTGCCTCACTGCTCGAGTCCTCCATAGTGCCCTCCTTCAGCACAGCTGTGATATCCTCTTTAACCAGTAATGCAACTCCTCCACCCCTTTTACCTCCCTCTCTATCCTGCCTGAAGCATCGATATCCTGGGATATTTAGTTGCCAATCATGCCCTTCCCTCAACCAAGTCTCAGTCATAGCAATAACATCATACTCCCAGGTATTAATCCAAGCCCTAAGTTCATCTGCCTTACCTACTACACTTCTTGCATTAAAACAAATGCACCTCAGACCACCAGTCCCTCTACATTCATCATCTGCTCCCTGCCTGCTCTTCCCCTTAGTCACGCTGATTTCATTATCTAGTTCCTTACAGGCTTTTGTTACTACCTCCTTACTGTCAACTGACCTCCTCAATTGGTTCCCATCCCCCTGCCACATTAGTTTAAACCCTCCCCAACAGCGTTAGCAAAAGCACCCCCATGGACATTGGTTCCAGTCCGGCCCAGGTGTAGACCGTCCAATTTGTAATAGTCCCACCTCCCCCAGAACCGGTCCCAATGTCCCAAAAATCTGAACCCCTCCTTCCTGCACCATCTCTCAAGCCACGCATTCATCCTGACTATTCTTTCATTTTTACTCTGACTATCACGTGGCACTGGTAGCAATCCTGAGATTACTACCTCTGAGGTCCTACTTTTTAACTTGGCTCCTAACTCCCTAAACTCTGCTTGTAGGACCTCATCCCGTTTTTTACCTATATCATTGGTTCCTATGTGCACAACGACAACTGGCTGTTCACCCTCCCCCTTTAGAATGTTCTGCAGCTGATCTGAGACATCCCTGACCCGTGCACCTGGGAGGCAACATACCATTCGGGAGCCTCCTTTTCGACCACAGAACCGCCTATCTACTCCCCTTACAATCGAATCCCCTACGACTATAGCCCTTCCACTCTTTTTCCCGCCCTTCTGAACAGCAGAGCCAGCCACGGTGCCATGAACCTGGCTACTGCTGCCTTCCCCTGGTGAGCCATCTCCCTCAACAGTATCCAAAACGGTATACTTGTTTTGAAGGGAGATGACCGCAGGGGACTCCTGCGCTGCCTTCCTGCTCTTTCTCTGCCTTTTGGTCACCCATTCCCTTTCTCCCTCAGCAATCCTAATCTGCGGTGTGACCAATTCACTAAACGTGCTATCCACGACCTCCTCAGCATCGCGCATGCTCCAAAGTGAGTCCATCCGCAGCTCGAGAGCCGTCATGCGGTCTAACAAGAGCTGCAATTGGATACACTTCCTGCATGTGAAGGAGTCAGTTATGACCAGATGAGAAAGAGTCCAAGGGTTTCCTCTCAGCCTTTGCTTGGTTTAACCGTAACAGGGTTTAATTTTTAAAAACACTGTCTTTTTTAGCTCCCCCTTAGTGAATCCTTCTTCACTAACTTCCAATTATAAGGCAAAGAAACAAGCCCAACAGGTTTTCTTAGTTTTAAAGAAAAAAAGTTGAACTTTATTCAACTTCAACTCTAATTCGGTTAACGCCTATGGATACGTGACGCACCCACGCTAGCATGCATACGCGTTACATGCAGAAAGAGACAGAAAAGAACAGAAGAAATAAAGTGGAAAAGTTTGAGGCAATATCTGAAGATGGTTTTGGTTACTGTTCTTCAAGCTCGCTGTAAAGTCCTTGATTGTCGGTAGGTCTTGCTTTTCGTTGAGGCCCAGTGTTCTTCTTAAACCTTATTCGATGTAGGAGACTTTTCTCTCTTGATGTTCATGTGTCCTCAGTGGTTCCGGAGGCATGTGAGAAAGAGGTGCGAGCAGACTGGAGAGGTCTTCTCACTCCAGGAGCAAACAGTCTTTCTGAGTTCAAAAACTCTGTAGCTAATTCAAAAAATCCTGGACCAGCCAATTAGTCTTGTGACCAGGTAGTTTAACCAGTCCTGGCTTTTGTGGATTGTATCACCTTAGCAGTCTCTGGAATGCTCTTCCTTACACCTTCGAGGTCTGGTGGTCAAAATCCATTGTGGGTTGAATGTGTCAGGGAATGGTCCTTTTGTCTCCACAAGCACTACCATTAGTATGCAAATGTTTTTCAGCTAAGTATCTGGCAGCCCTTGTAACAGGCCTTCTCTTCTTCCCAGCAAGTTTAAAATCAATGTTCATATGACAAAATTAATATGCCTCATTCTTGGCAGTTGGGGGCCTGCATGACAATGGTTAAACCAGTTGTCTGCTAGATATGCTTAAGCCCATACCCCTTGAACTTAAGGGAGTGAAGATGTGAAGAGATAACTTATGCAGTTGTACTCCATGAGCTGTGAGGCATCTTGTGGTGCTATAAAGAAGTCCGGACTGTATATTTTAGACAGTGAAGCAGAGATCATGTTACAGCCCAGTTACTTATATAAATCATCCTTCCGAAGGCATGCACATTCTTGCAATGACACAAGTATATGCAGCATGCTAGAAATAGTTGGCTTTAAAAAATCATCCATCTCTATCAAGGAGCAAATGTTCTAGCAAATGGATTTAAATTATGTGTGAAAACAGCACCAGTCAAACCATAAACCAATCTTCCCGCATTCAGTTATTAACTGAACCTGCCAGCATTTCAGGCCGTCACCTTGCTTTTATGTTGATTCACACCCAAAATAATAGCGGAGATAATCAGCAACTTGCAGCTCCATGTTAATGCTTATAGAATTCAGATGAATTGATGGAATATTATGTTGCAAAGTCATCAGGTTGTGAGCTTCAGTAGACATAATAAACATGTTTGAAATGAAACATAAATTTACATTAACGTTGCAAATATAATTGATGGCTTGAAATTGTTCATTCGTAAAGCAAGAGGATACAAAACTTCTAGTCATTACTTGTAAGTGCTTTTGACACATTATTCTGCTTTTTGTTGATAAAGCATTGACTAAAGTGCTCTGGTAAATTGATATTTTATGGCTTCTTATCATTTGTGAGTTCTGTGTCTCCTGACATAAAGCAGTTACCCAGCAATGCTTTGTCTGTTGTTGACCTGCTCCTCAACTGCATTTTATTCATGCTATATTTAAGTACAAAATTCATGTATTTTAATTACAATTAATTACACATCAAGATTACCATTAACTGCTTTGTTAGTTTCATAGATGTAGCTGGGAGCTTTTTGCTACAAAAACTCCAGCAATAATACTGTGAAAAATGTTGCACTTAAATGTTTATACCCTGAATTCATATGTGAGCTTTTAACGTTATAAAACTCAGTTTAGTATTTTAGACATATTTTTGATTTGTTTGCATCATTCACTTCAGTTGCTGTGTGGTCTCTTCCTCCTTGACTCCTCCTCCTCCTTTTTCACCAGATTTTTTCCCTTCCCTCTAAGGATACTTTCCTTCATAATTCTCTTCCAGCTGAGAGTGCAGGGCAGACAGGGTCACCGATTTCTTCATCATTACATTTTGCTCGTGTTGTATATTTAATAGATTACTGCTGCTACTGAGAGATGAGTTGGTTGATGCCGATCTTTTATTTTCTCCCTATGTGGATAATGCTCCACTTCCTTGACGTTTGTGGAAAACAAATACAACTGTTCATAATGGAGGAGGGGCAGAAGACAATTAGCCCCTTCCATGGTAATGCCAATGCAATGAGCAAATGTTCTTCACAAACCAGTTATTAAGCTTTTCCATTGAAACTACTATGCACTGCAACCAAACAATAGTATCCTCTAATTTATTGATAAGGCTTCCTCAGCAGCACCTCGCAAACCTGTGATCTAGATGGTCAAGTCACACATATATCATTGTCATTGTCACTGGATCAGAATTATAGAACTCTCTACCTACCTGCATTGTCTTCGCACCGTCATCACATTGACTACAGCAGTTCAAGAAGAAGCCTCAACTACCACCTTCTCATTGGCAATTAGGAATGGACAATAAGTGCCCACACCCCAAAGAATGATTAAAAAAGGTCATGTAAATCTGACTGGTAGCCATGTCCAACCTTCTGCCACTACAGAAAATATATAATCATTTAGATTTATTTTACTATTATACAAAAAAGTTTGTCTCCCTTTTTATTACTTCTAACTGTTTGGGTGTGGCCTTCCACAGTGTACTAGAATGTACTCTTGAATAAACAACTCATAGTTAGAGCAGTGGTTCTCAAGCCCCACCACCACCCCCTCCCCCCCATCTAAACTATAATAATGTATAATACTCATAGTATGAAAGTGCTGCATCTAAAGGGTGTTTTAATAATGCAGATATCAATGTCTGCTCCTCACGGCAGTTTGTCTATCCCTGATGTGACTTTTGACAACGAGACTCGTAAATCATTCTCCACTTCCAGACAGACTTGAACTTGTATTTTGGTACCCTTTCTTTGAGTTCAATTATGTAGTTTAAGTATCTATATAGTGGTGTAGTGGTAATGCCACTAAACTAGTAATCCAGAGCCCTGGGGACACAGATTCAAATCCCACCATGGCAGCTGGTGGAATTTACATTCAAATCATTAATAAATTCAATTAGTTAATAAATGGTGCCATGAAACAATCATCAATTATCGTAAAAACCCATCTCGTTTACTAATGTCTTTTAGGGAAGGAAATCTGCCATCCTTACCTGGGCTGGCCTACATGTGACTCCAGACCCTCAGCAATGTGGTTGACTCGTAACTGCCCTCTGAAATTGACTAGCAAACCACTCAACTGCCAGTGACACCCACATCCCATGAAGGAATTTAAAAAACTCCCCTCGCTTGAACTCACCTGCCACCCACCACCAGCCTTAGTAACTGCGGGTCTACCTGCCGATCTTCGTGTCACTCTACAGTGCTCCTCTATACACACTCCCTCCTAGATGAGACAGCCATCCCACTCTGGTCCTGCCTCCCAGTTTGTACCAAGCCCATCTCTGGTCGCCACTCCTTCACTTACTCCTGACCATGGTGCCCTGGATGGTTGTCCAACTGTAAGGCCAGCCCTGCTCAGTAAACACATTTACATTATTTTGTAGACCCCCTGAAAGACTCTCATTTTGAAAATCACTGAGTTAGAGGATACAAGACAACGAGGTTTGAATTTTAAAAAAGCCATGAGTTAGCATGGAGAAACATCTGACCAAGTGATGTTCATTCAACACAAGTATTTTATTTTTGGTGATTCATTAATACCTCACTGGTTCGTTATTTGTAATTTTAAAGACAATTTTGTGATTGTTCGGGGACAATGATGTTAGGCAAATTGATACCATTGTTGCTCCATTCAACTTCAGTTATTGTCACTGAGGGCTCAGTCTGAGAATACGAGACCCATTGATAACAGTTGGGAGTGATCTAAAATAAGTACAGCAATAACAAAACTTGCATTTATATAGTGCCAGTGGGAAAGGAAAGAGTGTTAAGGAAAAATAAATGCAGGAAAGAGAAAGACAGGTGTCACAGTTTGGGGGTTTTTGCATTGGACATTTTCTTGGGCTCGGTGTCATCAGTCACTCTCATAAGCATTCCTCACATCCCCTACAACAGTTTAATGAGCAGATGCTATAATACTGATCCAGACAGACAAGTTCCATCCCCAGTGCTGAGTTAGCTGATCTCAGCTGGCATGATAGCACAGGCACTATAATTAGTCATACCACCTAGGGTTAGGGGAAAAAAAATCAAGGTCCCTGTACTGCAATCAGGAATGGAAATTCTAGCTGACATTTAGCTACTGCTCCCTTGCAAAGGAGCAGTGCAAAGTGGTGATCCAGTACTCTTCAGATAATGGCCCTGATATTTATGGGAGGCAAGCTGGGTACGAGTTCCAGATGGGAAACCTGGAAGTACAGGTTTCTCAGTCATCCTGCAGATATTAACCATAGCAGGTCTTTTACATTTTTTCACCAAGTTTTCTGCCCGATAGCCAGCCTGATTGACACATGGCCTACTTGTTGGGCAGGAAATCCCGCAACACAAGGTTACAGACGAGGAGCAGAAAGCAGGGAGGGAGGGAGAGATTGTAGGAAAGTGGAGTTCATGGTTGGGGAAGGGGAGGAAGTGAATGTGGTCAGGGAGGACGGGAGTGATCATGCTTGGTTTTGGGCAGAGGGAATACATGGAGGTGGGAGATGATGCGGAGGTATTGGAGGTCGGGGGAGTATTGGAGGTTGAGGGAGTGTTGGAAATCGTGGAGGTGGTAGGGTTGGCGATTGCAGGGGGAGAAGCAGGTTGGCTTGCTGGATCCAGAGGACACACACGCACCTACTGGCCCACAAGTTGTGCTGTAAATATGCCTAACCTATGGATCCGATCTTTCTCATTTCCTTTTACCTGCAGATTTCCTGAGGCCAGGGAAATCTGTCTGAAATTGGTGAAATATAGAAAGCATATTAAAATGGAGGCATGCAGTCTCCTTAAAAGCTTTTATCAACCAACTCACTTCCTGACAGCAGATCGATCTTCCACCGTCCCGTTTCACCTCAATTAAAATCAGAAGTTGGGAGGTGGGGATGTTAAGGTGGACTTCAAGTTTTATCTTCTCACCCAACCCAACCCAAACCAGCCACTTTTGGGGATTATAATTAAACCCAAACAGGAAAATTCCATCAGCAATTTTTGCATCTCTTGCAAACTGTATTATTTTTGAATAGTGAGTATAACTGTCATCATTGACACGTTCAGAAATTATCTCAGAAAGTATGAGTTACCTGAGCTAAGAATCCCAAAGTGTTCTTTTGGGAAGGGGGATAAAATCCTAAGAACAACATTTACTGGTTAGTATATTTCAAAATGTGCCTCACAAAGTACAATTTAAAAGTATCTGGAAATAAAAAGCTGGTACCAGTGACCACAAATCTGTTGGGTTGTTATAAAAATTGAACTGGCTAATTAATGTCCTTTTGGGAAGGAACTGTACTATACTTATCCAGTCTGGCCTATATATGACTCCAATTCCACACCCACGTGGTAGGCTATTACCTGCCCTCTGAAGCAAGCCACCTGGTTGCACAAACTTGCTACCAACAGTTCAAGAAGGTGGTCATCACTACTTTCTCAGGGCAAGTAGGGATGAGCAGTAAGTGCAGACTTGCCATCAACACCCAACTCCTGACAATTAATTACAAAAATGTTCATCTCCCAGTTTGTGTTCGAACTATTTTCAAAAATAGACAAACTAAAATACTATTATGGTACTGCTCTTTATAGACAATAGATTGTAATTTAAAAGATATACATAACTAAGCAGAGGTATATAAACATTGCTGTTGATCACATCTAAAATGGATGTCTGTTACTTCCTATCCTTTCCCACTTTCACACACACACACACACACCGAGTACTTCAAAAAACTCAAATGAACTTTACCTATTACACTTTTGAAATTTGGGCTCCAGTTTTTCTTCAAATTATGGTAAAAAAATTTTTTTTTAAATCAAGCAGGTATTGTTAGGATTTGAAAAGTGTACTTCCTAATGGGCTTAAAATGTTGCGGATGCATCCTGGAAAATCGGGCATCCACTCAGACTTCAGGTTTGTCCTTCAGCTAATAGAGTAACAGTTTGGGGCAAAAATATCAAGTCCAAATCTTGGCTTTTGAAGAGGCTTAGACCTTCAAGTAACACTATTGATTATGGTATTATAGACACAGCGCTATTCCTAAGTAGAACCAGTGGGAGGATGGTCCTGGAGTTTTGCAGAAGTCTGGTGGAATTGCTGTGATTTTAAGATGGAGACAGCTTAGAGGCAGAGGTACAAGGGTTTAGTCGCTCTAAAAAGTGGCACCCTGAAATTTTCCAGCATTATGATGTGTCTCTTGGTGTTTTGCGACAAGGGCATGGGTTGGGGTGGGGGTGGGTGTTTGTAGAATAAATAGAAAATTTGAAAATGTTGGAAAATTTATAGAATCATAGAATGGTTACACCAAAGAAGGAGGCCATTTGGCCTGTCATGTCCATGCCAACTCCCTGCAAGAGCAACTCAGCTGGTCCCACTCCTCCACCTTTTCCCCATAGCCCTGCAAATGTTTTCTCTTCAGATAATTATCCAACTCTCTTTTGGGCGGCACAGTGGCGCAGTGGTTAGCACCGCAGCCTCACAGCTCCAGCGACCCGGGATTAGTTCTGGGTACTGCCTGTGCAGAGTTTGCAAGTTCTCCCTTTGTCTGCGTGGATTTCCGCCGGGTGCTCCGGTTTCCTCCCACAGCCGAAGACTTGCAGGTTGATAGGTAAATTGGCCATTGTAAATTGCCCCTGGTGTAGGTAGGAGGTAGGAGAATGGTGGGGATGTGGTAGAGAATATGGGGTTAATGTAGGATTAGTATAAATGGGTGGTTGTTGGTCGGCACAGACTCGGTGGGCCACAGAGCCTGTTTCAGTGCTGTATCTCTAAATAAATAAAATAAAATAAATGAAAGTCACAGTTGAAACTGCCACCTCCACAATCTCAGGTAGTGCATTCCAGATGCTAACCACTCGCTGCGCAAAAAAGCTTTTCCTCATGTCTCGTTGTTTCTTTTGCTAATCACCTTAAGTCAGTGTCCTCTGGCTCGCAACCCTTCTGGCAATAGGAACAGTTTTTCCCTATCTACTCTGTCCAGAGCACTCATGATTTTGAATACCTCTACCAAATCTCCACTTGATTTCTCTTCTCTAAGGAAAACAGCCCCAGCTTCTCCAATCCATCCACGCAATCATCCCTGGAACTATTCTTGTAAATCTTTTCTGCACCCTCTCTAATGCCTTCACATCCTTCCTAAAATGCAGTGCCCAGAATTGGACACAATACTTACAATAGTGCCCTGCCACCTTCAACGATTTGTGCGCAGATACCCATAGGTCCTTCTGCTCCTGCACCCCCTTTAGAATTGTATCCTTTATTTTATATTGCCTCTCCTCATTCTTCCTACCAACATGAATCACTTTACATTTCTCTGCATTAAATTTCATCTGCCACGTGTCCGCCCATTCCACCAGCTTGTCTATGTCTTCTTGAGGTCTATCACCATCCTCCTCACAGTTCACAATACTTCCAAGTTTTGCATCATCCACACATTTTGAAATTGTGCCCTATACACCCAAGTCTAGATCATTAACCTGATGCAAGAACAGAAAATAGTGGGCTGGGCAATTCAGTCAATATCTGTAAAGGGAAAAGACAGATAATGACGAGTCAAATGTGTATCCTTCATCAGACTGAAGGCTAAGCGATAATAAGACATTTCAGTAGTTGGAATAGGAGTGACAAAAAGAGAGAAGGAGAGAGGGACAGAGCCAACAAATGAGCCAATCACAGATATGCTCAGTAGAAAACAATTAGGTGATATTAAACACCAATACAAAAGCAAAATATTCTGGTTTGTGGAAAACAAATAAAAACAGAAAATGCTAAAAATACTCAGCAGGTCAGGCAGCATCTGTGGAAAGAGAAACAGAGTTAAAGGGTGACATTTTTAACCTTTCGTCCCTAGCCTAACGGCAAGACTTGTAGTGGGTTGGGAACCGGATTGCTGCTGAAATGGGCTTTGCCATGGCTCTTTAACTGAGCCACAGTACGAGCATCCCACTTCTGTTTCTCAACCAATCAGAGGGCCGGCAGGCGGGATGATGCACCGAATCTTCAAAGGAAGGATTTCTAATTAAAGGGACCCCAGCAGGAAGGTTCTACTGGGCATAGATTCCTGAGGCTGCAGCAACTACAGGAATGGAGAGGAGACCTGGGAAGGCTGTCCCCACCAGGTCTCTTGCTCTTACCTGGAGGTCCTGCTGCAGGATCTGAGGGACTGCAGATCTTTCCCAAGGACAGAAGGAAGAGGACAGGCTCTCAAACCAAACAGGTGTACATGGAAGAGGCCCCTCCAACCTGCAGCCTGTGCCCCAACAAGGTCAAGGAACTCAGGAGGGCAGGAAAGGTGATTGGCAAAACACTTCCAGGTGCTAAGACCCATACTCTAACTTACCCAGCATTCTCCTGCACAGCTATCCTCAGAACAACACACCTTACAGCTCCACTCATTATTCTCCCTCCAGACACCTCCTCACATCCCCATCTGAATAGCCAAGACTCACCATCATCCTATTGCCCTCTCATACCCACGCATCACAGTCACCCTCTACAAATGTTGTCCTTTCTTCCTTTCCACAACCATGTCTAACACTCATAACTCTCTGCTTTCTCTCCTTGCTTGATCTCACAATTTCGGGAAAAGGCAGAACCCCAAGAGTGGAGGGGAATGGGTCTGTCGGGGATGGGGTGCAGCCTTCCAGGGACAGGCATTGGACAGCCACCGGCAATGCATGCCCACCTGGGAAGCAGGCTTGTTCCAGGAGGCTGCAGATGTCAGCAACGACCTGCCGTGAAAACCTGAGCCTGCTGAGTGCTGGTGCTCAGACATGTTGAGAGAGCTGATCCTCTGCTTGCAGACCTTCTGTTGGGAGTCTCACCTCCTTGGCGCTGGAGTTCAATGTCCATCCCCTCTGCCCTGTGGAGGGGCATGCAGCTGAGGAGAAGGAGCTGGTGCTATTGTTGGGGCTGGTGATGTTGGTGTTGCTGTCCCTCTTGTCCCTCGTCAGAGGAAAAGGTGGAGCTGCATAAGTTGCTTCCATTGCCGTGGTGATGGCTGACAGCAGGGTAGTGCAGCTTAAGGTGATTGAAATGCAAGACAGGTGAAGTGACTTCCAAGAAGTTGGAAATCACCTATCAAGCAGTGAAAGCTCTATCACAGAAGAAGTAAAAGCGAAAGACTACGGATGCTGGAAATCTGAAATAAAAGCAGAAAGTGCTGAAAATACTCAGCAGGTCTGGCAGCATCTGTGAAGAGAGACACAGGTCTATGACCTTTCATCAGAACTAGCAAAGATTAGAAATGTAATAGGCTTTGAGCAACTGAAAGGGGGGAGGGGGGAAGAAGAAGAAAAGGGAAGGTCTCTGATAGGACGAAGGGCAGGCGAGATTAAAAGAGATACCATGGAACAGAATGCAAATGGAGTGGTACTACCATCGAACACCAAGATGGAAATGGAAAGCAATGAAGGTGAACAAGGTAAAAGAGACAAACAGAAATCCTGTCAGAGAGAAGAGCAGAACTTCTTCAAGGTAGGCACTTTTGCAAGAGAAATGGCAGTGAATTAAACACTAAAACAAAAGAAAAATACTGCGGATGCTGGAAATCTGAAATAAAAACAGAAAGTGCTGGAAATACACAGCAGATCTGGCAGCATCAGTGGAGAGAAAAACAGAGTTAACGTTTCAGGTCTGTGACCTTTCATCAGAAATAACAAAGGTTAGAAATGTAATAGGTTTTGCTCCCCGTCCTTACCCAGATGACCCCACCCAGAACCCCTTTCCCATGTTAAACTGAGTTCCTGGCTATCTAATTTTCCAGAGGCCAACAACTGTTTCCTGGAAGTGGGAGGTTGACCAGCAGCATATTCATTAAGTCAAACAGTTAATATACTGGCGGGTAAGGGATGGATAGCTACCTGAAATCAGTGCCTTACCAACAAAAAACTACTGACAATGAAAGAGCCCCTACAAAATGACAGAGAAAGTGACAGAGGTGTTACGGGAAATAAATATGATCATTATAGGAAGTATGAACATGGATAAGACTTTCAGTAAAATTTTGTATAGGTATATTTTGAAAGAGAAACAGGTTGTATAATTAGGTGTATCTTTCCCGTAATTACTTGGTTCTTTTTTGGTGTTTCCATAATTCATACTAATTGTGTGCCCTTCTCTGACTGTAGAGCAGCATGAATTCAGAAGCTCGCACAACATCAGCAATTCAATCTAACACCATTAGGAAAATGTGGATAAATTGCATGGTCGTTCAGTGAATTAGTGTTAATGCTGTCTATTGTTTTAAATCTATAATAATAATTGTCAGCTTTTGTCTGACTGGGCTGTTTTGATTGGTTAGTTTAATGAGTGTGTCTTTTGGTGGGTTTATTTGGTGGGCGGTGCCTGGCCCACGCGGAGGCACGTGTGATGCGCAGAGGACTTGAGCACGTGACACACGTGTGGCTACCAACAGTTGGTGGTGGCGGCAGCAATGGGATAGAGACTTGGTGGAGAACAAAAATAGCAGAAGGTAAGGGGAGTCGAACAACAAAGTTACCCTGGCTGAAGGGAATGTTTCAGTGAGAGAGGGGATGGGATTAATGGGAGGGATGAGGATGACAAGAGCAGGATGGGGATACCATTGGTAGGATGCAAGAATGGGATAGGGATAGGCTTGAGAAAGATGGCATGGGAAGGATGGGATGGGGATGGCAATGGAGGGAGGGGACAGCAGGGGAGGGGGGCATGAGACGGGTGGATAAAATGTTCGGTTTGGTTAAGTGTGGTAAAATGGTGGGGACAATTATTTGATACACCTTGAAAGCTATTCTTTGTGCTAAAAATGAAGATTCGCTAGATTTGAATTACAAAGTTTTAGAAAAGCTATCAGGTGAAGGAAAACAATACATTGGCGTCGATTATATAGCAGAAGATGATAACAGTTTATACCCTCCAGAGTTTCTACACAGTCTAATGGCAATGGGCGTGCCACAGCACAAACTTAGACTCAAAGAAAGAGCAGTTATAATGTTGCAACAAAACTTGAATCCTAAACAAGGCCTTTGCCATGGAACAAGATTAATAGCTAGGAAACTGTTTTCTTCGATGATAGATGCTGAATTATAATAGGCAGATTTCAAGGATATTGAGTGTTTATTCCTTTGAGCCCATCAGATGTAAACCTGCATTTTCAACTCGGGAGACAACAGTTCCAATTAGGCTTTCATATCTATGAATACAAACAAGACACAAGGCCAGACTCCTGACAGAATTTGTATTTGTATTCCTTGGCCTGTTTTCACACATGGACAACTTTATGCAGCTTTTTCCAGAGTGAGAAGTTTTGATTCTGTTAAAGCCTTTGGTGAAAGAATAACTGGAAACCCTGCATTTAAAGAAATACTGTTTCAATAAACACTAATTTAACTGCAAATGTTTTGCAGATCTCTGCTAGTATTAATATATTATTTTTTGTGCTTCTAACATTTAATAAATACTTATAGATTTTCCCTCAATATTTAAGGTCTTTCATTTCAGAGAAGGTGGGCAGTTGCCCCATTCCCCGTCCCATTTCTGCAGCGATTTTAGAAACATCTCACTTCCTGAAAAGTTGCAGCTGATCACGGCAATTCTGTGGATTTCTGGGTCTGGAAACACAGGCCAGGACTTTTCCCTCAGCAGACGAGCCGTCCACCACATCTTGCGGTCCACAGGCCTTTAGTTGGTTTGAGGCAGGACTTCCACCTCATTGAGGCAGGAAGTCCCACCCAATGGAGCTGCTGGTAATCAGCCAGCTAATCAGCTCTTAGTCCCAGCAGCGCCACTGGGAGCAGTGATCACTTCTGGGACTGCAACCCACCCATTGGAAAGAAGATGTAGGGGATCCTCAGAACAAAGGTAAGCTTTTGGTGCCTCACTGGGGGTGATTGGTCGGGCCCCGGTGAGATGTGTGGCCGATTGGGGGGACGGGGGGGCATGTTGGGTGTTGGGGGTGGTTGGGGCAGTGAGAGCAGCCCTCCGTTGGGCAGAGGGTGCCTGATCATGAGGGCCCCCGAGCATGGGCCGCCCAACCAGCCATGGGTAAAATCCCCATGGCGGTGGGCGGAGGCCCTTAAGTGGCTGTTAACTGGTGACTTAAGGGCCTTGATTGGCCTGGGGCAGGCGGGCCGTTTTTCGCCGCCACCACCCTGCGTAAAGTGGCGGTGGAGGTGGGAGCGGGTCGGGAAGGGCCCCCCGAGCCTCCCACTTCATTTTAGGCTCTCCCCACCAACCTCCCCCCCCCCACCACCCCCACCTTCCCACTCTTTGCGGGGAGAGTAAAATTCTGGCCACAGTCTAACTACCCTCCCAATGACAATTAGGTGGATCTGAGTACGAACTTTCAACTGCAGGAAAGCAACAACCAACTGGAAACCAATTACTTGCAGAAATACTGCAGGTATTTACTGCAATCGCAAAGATGGTGATCTGAAAAATTTACCTTATCTCCAAAGAATCAGATTGTGATGCTGAACTTACATTTTCATCTTACAATATTGAGAATGTGTGGTGGACAAAGCTTTGTAAATTTGTTACAAAGGTTTAGTTTAGTTTTAGTTTTAGAGATACAGCACTGAAACAGGCCCTTCGGCCCACCGAGTCTGTGCCGACCATCAACCACACATTTATACTAATCCTACACTAATTCCATATTCCTACCACATCCCCACCTGTCCCTATATTTCCCTACCACCTACCTATACTAGGGGCAATTTATAATGGCCAATTTACCTATCAACCTGCAAGTCTTTGGCATGTGGGAGGAAACCGGAGCACCCGGAGGAAACCCATGCAGACACAGGGAGAACTTGCAAACTCCACACAGGCAGTACCCAGGTTGTTTTATACTATTAGTGAACATGAACTTTGCATGCTTTGACATTCAAATGATCTGTGTTATGCATGCGTCATTGCCCTTTTAAATGAAACAGCATTAGACATATTGCCTTTAGCACTCAGTGAGCTCCACCTTTACTCACAAGATGTGGTGCACTGACCTAGATACAGCCTATTGATGTCAGTCCCAGGAAGAAGACTGAAATATATATATATATATATAAGAATTAAATGCGTGCCCTTTTGTCTCAAACTAAATAAACTTGATGGCCCTGTATCATAGATCGAATATCCCTTCAGCTGCACTGTCATGCAGCACCTTGTAACCAAAATTGAAACAATGTCCAGAATTTTACGGCCCCCCCCCCCAACGAGCAGGCTGGTGGTTGGTGGGGGACGGGGGGGGGCGGCCTACAAAATTGAGTGGCAGGCAGGGAGGACCGTTTCTGAACCCCTCCCACCGCCGTTGCAATTTTACACGGGGTGGCGGCAGTGAGGAGAAACAGCCCACCCGTCCCAGGACAATCAAGGCCCTTAAGTGGCCAATTAACTGCCACTTAAGGGCCCCTTCCTGCCACCGCAGGTATTTTACCCTCGGTGTGTCGACGGCAAAGGCCCCAAGAACACCGCCAGGTAAAACCTCCCCAGGCCCGGCAGAGGTGGGCTCACCCCTGACTTTTCGGTCAGTGGGCGGAGCCTCCTGCCCAACGTAACATTCCGGCCAATGAGTAGCTGCAAAAAAAATTTATCACAGTATATCTGTTATTAATAATAATGTGTACTTCACAGTGAATTTAAGGTTGGAGTCAGGTGAGGAACAGAAACAGATCACGCTTTTGCCTGGCTTTTGATGTTCTTTGATTTGACAGCTGCCTCACATTTTAGCGATCGGTATCTATTATCCTTTCTCTGATGTTTTAACTTGTTAAGCCGTGCTTTTGATGCCAAGATGAATCTTAAATCGACACAATTCCACCTTTTATTTGCAACGAAAACATGCAAAGTACTGTGTTCTGAATTAGTGCTAGCATAAAGATATCCCACCTTAAATCAAGTTTTACATCAGACCAATTCAGAGGTCATCCAGTCTTAACTGCTTAGAAAGTGAAAGCGCATGTCTGTAACCTGGTAAAATCTAATGCAGTGAACATTCACACTGGGAGATGCATCTGTGCCTGTATTGTGGTCACAGTGTGTGTGTGTATTAGAGAAGGCAGCATAGAAAAGGTCTCTCAATAAGAACTATTGTACACCAGCCCAGATTCTCTGCAGTGGTACTTGGAACTATGATTTATGAAACCAAATCAAATTTAGCACCCAGATTCAGTACATAAAAAAGCTATTAGTTGAGATGTAGTACTCCACACAGCAACAGTTGATTTATCAGCATGTGGATTCTTTTTGATTTTGTACATTATACTTTGTAAAATAAATGGAATTCGGGTTATTTTAACAGGCTATGTCCTGCCGCCTGTCTTCTGCATCAAGAACTGTCAACGATCAAAAGATAAATAGAGAGGAGGATGACCATCCTATCTTGAGTCATCCATCCAGAAAAATCTACTATCTCACCTCACTGCAGCATCCAAATTTATCTTAAATGATTGCATGAGTTTTTTTGTCTCTACTACTCTACCTAGAGAGATCCATTCTACATACAGATCACATTTTAGAGCAGAGTGGAGGGGAGGGAAGTTAAACAAAAATGAACTTGCATCTTCTAACATTGTGCACAGCAGCTTGCACCGCTCAAACAAGTTGATGCCTCTTTTTACATAAAAGGAGGTCACATGTTTGGAAGAAGGAGAAAGGCTCCTGACTTCCTTGACAACAGGCATGCTAGAAACTAAGATGAGATTTCAAAATACAAAAGGAGGCTCAAAGAATGGTTAAGGTAGCTGAATCTGTATTGCCTGGAGAGAAAACAGTTAAGGCAGAATCTCATGAAACTATATAAATTATTAAATGGCTTAATCCTGAATATTATTTTAAATAAATATGAGAATAGTTGAACCAAAAATGTTAAACATAAATTAATGAAAAATAAATTTACAGCAAATACTATAAAGATCTTCTTTACACAAGCATAGGAGCCACAACACACTTAAGTTCCTCTCCAGGTCACACAGCATCCTGACCTGGATATGTATCATTGTTTCATTATTGCCACTAGGTTAAAATACAGGAATTCCCTACCTAACACCACTGAGAGAGCACCATCATGACAAGGGCTTCAGCAGCTTAAGAAAAATGGGCTACTCCTGTTTCTATTTCTTACATTCTTATTAGTGCAGGAAGGTGGAGTTGAGTTAGAAGATCAGACATGAGCATATTTAATGGCGGAGCAGGTTTGAAGGGCTGAATGGCCTATTCCTGCCCCTTTTCCTTATTTTCTTAGGAAGATCCACCATCTTCCTCTCTGGGCAATAAATATAGCCTTGCAGTATCACTTGCATCTCATAAGCTTGTTTTTATAAAATACTAAGGACAAAATATTTTTCCAATAATATGCCAGGCAGGGAATAGAGATGCAGATTTTCGAAGTGTTCAAAATATAGTCGGATGTAAGCTGGGAAAGTTAGAACAACAAAGGGACAAGACTTGGTCGGCCAAATGTCCTTTTTTTGTCCTACCATCTTATATGTTCTCTTCTTAAGGCACAGCTTTCTTTAAAATAAGAGTTTTGAGTCCTCTACAGAAATTATACGATAGAAATCTGTAATCATCCTGTAATGAATATCAGGATTAATACTGCAGGAAACGGATGAAGCAATTCTTTGGTTCTCAGACATTTATATATATATAATACTCAAATAGACACTGTGTAGCCAACAGAAACTCTAAGCTTTCCAGGACTATCTTACATTTCACTTCTTCTCCACCCACAAAGGGTGATAGAAGTTTGGAACTCTTCCGCAAATGGCAATTGATGCTAGATCAATTGTTAATTTTAAATCTGAGAGTGATAGATTTTTGTTAACCTAAGGTATTAAGAGCGATAGAGGAAATGGAGTTAGGCTGCAGTTCAGGCATGATCTTATTGAGTGGCAGAACAGGCACAAGGGGCTAAATGGCCTACTCCTATGTTCCTCATGGCCCCAGCCAATAGTGAATAGTTGCACATACATTTTATCATTCAAAACTCACATAAGCAGTCATTTGGAATTTTAAATTATATATAAAAATGTATTCTCAGCAGGAACACTGATTCCCTTTAGTCTTTGTGTTGTACAGAAACCAGTTCCACTTTCTTATCCTATCAGCCTGGATAAGCTTATTTTATTTCATACCCACGCGTAACTTTTCAGGATTTTCTGTAGAAAGCCTTCCAGACAGTGCATATATGAATAAATTAACCAGGAGCATCTTTTCACAGGAACTTCTGCACCCTGATATGTTTTGCAGTACCAAACACAGCTGTTGCTCTTGAGAAATCCATCTTCAACCATTCTCTATTGTGCCACAATTCAACAGTGGATGCGAAACTGCTTTTGATTGTTAGTATGCAGAGCTCCTCAGATTGTACTTTTTGGTCATGGGGGGAAAGGCAGCTTATGTTTAGATTTTCTTTCTCCCCATGTTTGGGAACACAACAGGCTTTGGGTAGAATAGGCATTGTATCAGTTAAACAATGTACTCCATATTTCAAATCAAGTTTTATTACGTACACTGCAGCAGGAACAGAAAGGACATTTTATGTTGTTGAGTTGGAAGCAGTGGCAATTTTAGTGTTTTGTATAGGCATGCACAAGTGTAAAACACATGAATGATGTGAAGATTCTGTGAAAATCAATCAGCTCAGGCAAGAGCAAGACTTTGGCTTAGTGATAGAATTGTAGGTTTGAACCCAGCTTCAGCCTGTCTTGTCAAGTAGAAACTGGAGCAACAGCTCTGAATTCTGGATTGACATCCAGCGGGATACTCCAAACCAGTGGGTGTGCGTGTTCCTTCCACATTCTATGGGCATTGGGAGGCCAGGAAACTCAAATGTCATATAGGACTACCACTCTATTGTCTTATACAAAGACACTACGGCCATGGAATGAGCTTTGGTGTCACAGTCCATCAGGCTGTTAATCAGCCTGAGATTCCTTCCATTAATCCACACTATTCTCTCCAGGGGAAGAATGTGAAGATACAAAAGCAACAATTAGGTCAGCAGTTACATAGAACATAGAACAGTACAGCACAGTACAGGCCCTTTAACCTACTCTAAGATCAAACTAACTACCTACCCTTCATTCTACTATCATCCATGTACCTATCCAAGAGTCGCTTAAATGCCCCTAATGTATCTGCTTCTACTACCTTCTACTACTACATGTGAATAAGCTACTCCAAGATAGCAATCAGTAGCAGCAGATGCAGGCCCTTTGACATGACATGTGCAGAGGTGAGGCGAGAGGGCCAGGAAGGTGATACCCTCCACATAGAATGTACCACCGAAGAATAAGCTACCTCAATATGTCAGAGCATCTGTGCTGCAGGAGACTTTGCCTATCCTGGCAGATAGTTTCTGATCTGTATGCAGTCATAGAGGATCATCTCAGGCCTCGCAGGTCTCGTGGACATGTTGCCACTAGCCATCACAGTGGCTTTGAACTTCTTCACTCCAGATCATTCCAAGGATCAGCAGCGGACCTTGGTGGCATTTCTCGTGGCACAACATCATCGCATAAGGCAGGTCAGGGATGTCATGTTCAAGAGGTCAATGGATACATAGGGTTTCCAATACATGGGGCAACACAAGCCCAGCAGGCAGTGGGATTTGCTTCCATCTCTTGGATTCCCTTAGATGCAGGATACCATTGCAGCCATGTGGTTATCAAGGCAGCAAGTGAGTGGTCAGAAAGATTCATCAATAAGAAGGGCTTCCACTTCCTAAATGTTCAGCTGGTCTGCGACCACAACAAGTGCTTTATGCAGGTGTGTGCACGTTATCCTGGCAGATGCCTTGACACCTTCATCTTCCAACAATCACAGTTGCTGCAGCTCTGGGTGGTTTTATTTTAATTTAAAAAAGTCAACAGATGAAACTCTCCGCCGAACAAAGGCGGTGGAGGGGTGCCACCACCCGGTAAACGGGACCTGGAACAAGGCCCGTTTCGCGCCTCCCCCCAGCCCACGTAAAGTGGGCGGAGGCGGGAGCAGGTCGGGAGGGCCTTCCTGAGCCTCCTGCTCAATTTTACGCCACTCCCTCACCACTATCTGGCTCGCTGGGATGGCATAAAATTCCAGACCTTTTGTGTGACTCCCAAGACTATGCATCTCCACCCAGCTGAGCATGGCTGTTTCTGTCTTCCATCCTCGAATGGGTTCTGTGCTGACCACAGCTGCCTCTGCCTCCCTCACGTCCTCCTACTCACTTGTGCAGTGTGATTCACCCTGTGCCATCCTTTCTAAGCTGGATTGAGGATCCACTGAGCTCTGTGTATTTTTTTATTTATTCGTTCATGAGATGTGGGTGTTGCTGGGTGGGACAGCATTTATTGCCCATCCCTAATTGCCCTTGAGAAGGTGGTGGTGAGCTGCCTTCTTGAACCTCTGCAGCCCTTGGGGTGTCGGTACACCCACCTAACAGTGCTGTTAGGGAGAGAGTTCCAGGATTTTGACTCAGCAACACTGAAGGAATGGCGATATAGTTCCAAGTCAGGATGGTGTGCAGCTTGCAGGCGAACCTGCAAATGGTGGTGTTACCATGCACCTGCTGCCCTTGTCCTTCTAGCTTGTAGAAGTCACGGGTTTGGAAGGTGCTGTCGAAGGAGCCTTGGTGAGTTGCTGAAGTTCATCTTCTAGATGGTACACACTGCTGCTACTGTGTGTTGATGGTGAAGGGAGTGAATGTTTAAGGTTGTGGGTTGGGTGCCAATCAAGCAGGCTGCTCTGTCCTAGATGGTGCAGAGCTTCTTGAATGTTGTTGGAGCTGCACGCATCCAGGCAAGTAGAGAGTATGCACTCTCACTCCTGACTTGTGCTTTGTAGATGGCAGACAGGATTTGGGGAGTCAGGGGGTGAGTTGTTTGCCGCAGAATTCCTAGCCTCTGACCTGCTCTTGTAACCACATCATTTATGTGGCTGGTCCAGTTCAGTTTCTGGTCAATGGTAACCCCCAGGATGTTGATAGTGGGGGATTCAGCGATGGTAATGCCATTGAATGTCAAGGAGAGATGGTTGAATTCTTTCTTGTTGGAGATTGTCATTGCCTGGCACTTGTGTGGCACAAATTTAACTTGCCACTTATCAGCCTAAGCCTGAATGTTGTCCAGTTCTTCTTGCATTTGGACATGGACTGCTTCAGTATCTGAGGAGTCGTGAATGGTGCTGAACATTGTGCAGTCATCAGCGAACATCCCCACTTCTGACCTTATGATGGGGGGAAGATCGTTGATAAAGCAGCTGAAGATGGTTGGGCCTAGGACACTACCCTGAAGAACTCCTGCACTGGGAGAAGGTGTACTTGAATGATGTGATGGTACAGGCTGTGGTGCTTCATCTTCCATGGACAGCACCAACGACGTTCCTCTTTCAGCTGCAGGCTCCCCCTCCACCACTGGCCTTGTGGGAGACATAAGAAGGTGGATATGAGAACTCACCTCCATCAGCAGATGCTTCTGCAGCAGTTGATGATGTATTGCCATGTCCTTGACTAGGGATGAGTGTGTTCCAACTCCTTCACCTCGCGATTTTGAGATCATTTCACTCTGACTTGGACAGAATCGCATTTCTCTATCACCCACGCCTTGATGTGATGCGATGCCATCCTAGATATTTCGAGGGCCATCTCCTCCATGGAAGTAAGAATAGCAAACTGGGACACTCCACCACCTGAGTCAGCCCTCTCTCTGGCACTGTGCGCTCTTTTTCTCCTGCTAGGTCAACAGAGAGAGAGTGAAGACAATGCTGCACTCTCTCACTGCTTCCAGTGGAAAAATCACAAGATGTTACAGTCTTCAATGTTGCCTCTGCCACAATAACACTAGGGTTATGAGTTTTGCTTATGCATTTTGCTAACAGCTCATTAATGCTCCTGGGCACACATTTCTCCGATGTTCAGAAGCAGAATGCACCTCAGGCTGCTCAGCTTGTGTATTTACTGGTGACTACACACCTGAAGGCCTCTCACCTGGGGGTCAAGTTGTGTACGCCTTGCCAGACCTTATAAGGTCATTGAAGCACTTGCGGCACTGAGCCCATGTCCTCACAACACTGTGGCTACACATAGTGTGATCTGCCTTCAGCCATACCTGCGTCATGTGGCTGACTGGCCTTCTCCTGCCATTCTCATGAAACAGAACACTTCTCCTTGCTGCCACCACCTGCAAAAGAACCTCACAGGAGGCATCTGAGAAATGTGGGTCTCCCCTGACATGGGTGCCTGACCTGGTGCTGGCCCATTGCTCTCCTCTACCTTCCATTTCTGCATGAAACAGCCATCACAATAAAGGCTGAGATTTGCCTTTTAAATTAACGCCTCCTTCCTGTGCCAGCTGCCCCTAATTGGATGGATGGATTGTATCCCAGACTGTTAAAGGAAGCCAGGGAGGAAATAACAAGTGCCCTGAGGATCATTTTCAAACCCTCACTAGATACAGGTGAGGCACCAAAGGATTGGAGGTCTGTGAATGTTGTACCATTGTTTAAAAAGGGTATGAGGGATAGACCAAATAATTATAGACCAGTTAGTCTGACCTTGGTGGTGGGAAAATTATTAGAATCAATTCTGAAAGATAGGATAAACTGTCACTTAGAAAGGCATAGATTAACCAGGGATGGCCAGCATTGGTTTGTTAAAGGAAGGTTGTGTCTTACTAACTTAATTGAATTTTTTGAGGAGGTAACAAGGAGGATTGATGTGGGTAGTGCAGTGGATGTTGTCTACATGGATTTTAGTAAGGCATTTGACAAGGTCCCACATGGCAGACTGGTTAGAAAAGTAAAAGCCCATGGGATACAGGGGAATGTGGCGGGTTGGATCAAAAATTGGCTCAGTGACAGGTAAAAAAGTATAATGGTCAACAGATATTTTTGCGAATTGAAAGCTGTTTCCAGTGGCATTCCACAGGGCTCAGTGCTGGATCCCTTGATATTTGTGGTATATATTAATGATTTGGACTTAAATGTGGGAGGCATGATTAGGAAATTTAGATGACACAAAAATTGGCCGTGTAGCTGATAGTCAAGAGGATAGCTGTAGACTCCAGAATGATATCAATGGTTTGGTTGAGTGGGCGGAGAAGTGGCAAATGGAATTCAATCCAGAGAAGTGTCAGGTAATGCATTTGGGGAGGGCAAACAAAGGAAGGGAATACAAAATAAATGAGAGGATATTGAGAGGGGTAGAGGAAGTGAGAGACCTTGGAGTGCATGTCCACATGTCCCTGAAGGTGTCAGGACAGGTAGATAAAAGTGGTGAAGAAAGCATATGGAATGCTTTCCTTTATTGGCCGAGGTATAGAATACAAAAGCAGGGATGTAATGTTAGAACTGTATAAAATGCTGGTTAGGCCACAGTATTGCATACAGTTCTGGTCACCACATTACAGGAAGGACATAATTGCTCTGGAGAGAATATAGAGGAGATTTACAGGAATGTTGCCAGGGCTTAAAAATTGCAGCTATGCGGAAAGATTGGATAGGCTAGGGTTGTTTTCCTGAGAACAGAGCTGGTTGAGGGGTGATTGAAATGTACAAAATTATGAGGGGCCTAGATAGAGTAGACAGGAAGGACCTGTTTCCCCTAGCAAAGTAGTCAATTACCAGGGGGCAAGGATTTAAGGTGATTAGTAGAAGGATTAGAGGAGACATAAGGAAAACCTTTTCCACCCAGAGGATGGTGAGTGTCTGGAATTCACTGCCAGTGGTGGAGGCAGAAACCCTCAACTCATTTGAAAGGTACTGGACCTGCACCTGAAGTGCTGTAACCTGTAAGGCTACAGGCCACGTGCTGGAAGGTGAGATTAGATTGGGCAGCTAGTTTTTTCAGCTGGCGCAGACACGATGGGCTGAATGGCCTATTTCTGAACAATAACTTTTCTGTGGTTCTATGGTGATCTCAGCATCATGTAAATTAATGGCCTTTTCTTTGAAAATCACTTTGTGCGTCTAAAGCTGATGCGTTGCGGGGTCAGGACCTGGAAGTGCTCCTGATATTGGGGTCCTGACCCCAGAACAAAAATCCAGTCCTACATTCCTGAATTGTCAGTTGTGGCTCAGTTGATAGCATTCTTACCACTGAATCAGAAGGTTCTGTGTTCAAACTCTACGCCAGAACCTGAGAGCCAAAAGAAAGGCTGACACTTCAGTGCAGTACTGAGGGAGTGCTGCAATGTCGGAGGACCCATCTTTTAGATGAGACATTAAACCGAGGCCCCATCAGCCCTGTCAGGTGGATGTAAAGATCCCATGGCACTATTTCAAAGAAGAACACAGGAGTTATCCCCAGTGTCCTGGCCAATATTTTTTTTATTCGTTCATGGGATGTCGGCATCACTGGCTCGGCCAACATTTATTTGCCATTCCTAATTGCTCTTGAACTGAGTGGCTTGCTAGGCCATTTCAGAGGGCATTTAAGAGTCAACCACATTGCTGTGGCTGCATTAGGCCAGACCAGGTAAGGATGGCAGATTTCCTTCCCTAAAGGACATTAGTGAACCAGATGGGTTCTTACAACAATCAACAATGGTTTCATGGTCATCATTAGACTAGTTTTTTAATTCCAGATTTTATTAATTGAATTCAAATTTCACTACCTGCCGTGGTGGGATTCAAACTCATGTCCCCAGAGCACTAGCCTGGGCCTCTGGACTTCTAGTCCAGTGACATTACAACTACGCCACCACCTCCCCTCAAATATTTATCCCTCAATCAATATCACAAAAACAGATTATCTGGTCATTATCACATTGCTGTTTGTGGGAGCTTGCTGCACACAAATTGCCACGTTTCCCACATTACAGTAGTGACTACATTTCAAAAGGACTTCATTGGGATGTCCAGTGGTCATGAAATGCACTATAAAAATGCAAGTCTTTCTTTTTTGAAATGGAAAGCTGTGAGATTTTCTACACAACCAGTAATGTTGAGTGACGAACAGATAACACTCCAAGTTTTTTAAAACAGTATGGCCCTCTTTATTTATTTCTTCTGCAGAACACAGCGCTATAAATTGGACAATTTGTAGACAGAAATTGCAATAGCTACAGCTACATCTTGACTAACAGTGAAAGTAGTACCTGTCAGGTTGTTAGCTCACATATGTGACACAAATCAATTGTTATATGTAGGTGAGAAAACAAATCAAACTTGCAATGTTATTGGCAATATTCATTGTGCGGAAAATGATCAGTGATACTGGCATTCATATCAGTTTTGCCTACATTACACATGTTTGATATCTGTATAGTGAATAGGAATATTAGGAACAGGAGAAAGTCATTCAATACCTTGAATCTGCTCCACCATTCAATTAGATCCTGGCTGATCTAGAATGAATAACTATATATGTTTTGAGACACATCTTTCACATTTTAGAAATCACAAGTTATAAGACATTATAATAGTTATGTATTAGACTTTTATTTAAATATAAAAAAGAAAAGGAAAACAAGTCAAATCCTATCAAATTCAGGAAGAGCAAGGAGCTTATGAGTGGTAGTCAACCTATAGAAAATAATTAACTACGAATGGACCTTGGGATGTGTTTAGCCTCTAATTGACTCCAAGAAATGTTTATTTACAGCAGTTATACCGTACGGCATCAAAAGAATAGGGCAGGTTAAACATAGCTGTTCCTTACAAGCAAATCATGTTCCTATCCCTATAAATACATGATATCCTCTGTTTTACTGATTGATGGTATGGGAGATCCATGAGCTGTAAATAAACTTACCTGAAGCACAAAAATCAGTTGATTGGGAACCCTTCCCTCTTTCCCTGTGGTAGCATTAGACTATATTTTTAATCAACCACAACTCCTTTTCCTATTTTAGTGCTAAAGTCATTAGACCATTTCTTGAGCTCTTTTGTATCCTTGTTAACATTTCATACATTATTAACTTTAGTGCTTATTATTATCCCCTGTTATTTGAATACCTCAGTCTAGAGAGATTTCTGTTTGAAGATACTTACATATTCTATCTTTTGATAAATTCCTTCATTACAATTTAATTATCTTACCTCAAATCATAGCTACTAACAGATTTATCTTTAGGCATTCCTTCAGAATACTTATTGCTAATCAAAGGTAAATCAGAATTATTAACAAAGGTAAAATGGCTCATTTTAAATAGTCGATCAGCAACATTTCATCCAATTTCTACCAGATTACTGAAAATAATCTATAGCAAATTACAATATAGGAATGCAAACAATGCTATTCTAACAAATCAGTGGTTATAGAACAAACAAACAAAGAACAGTACAGCACAGGAACAGGCCATTCGGCCCTCCAAGCCTGCGCCGATCTTGATGCCTGCCTAAACTAAAACCTTCTGCACTTCCAGGGTCCGTATCCCTCTATTCAAATCCTATTCATGTATTTGTCAAGATGCCTCTTAAATGTATCTATGGTACCTGCTTCCACCACCTCCCCGGGCAACAAGTTCCAGGCACTCACCACCCTCTGTGTAAAGAACTTGCCTCGCACATCCCCTCTAAACTTTGCCCCTCGCACCTTAAACCTATGTCCCCTAGTAACTGACTCTTCCACCCTGGGAAAAAGCTTCTGACTATCCACTCTGTCCATGCCGCTTATAACTTTGTAAACCTCTATCATGTCGCCCCTCCACCTCCGTCGTTCCAGTGAAAACAATCCGAGTTTATCCAACTTCTCCTCAAAGCTAATGCCCTCCAGACCAGGCAACATCCTGGTAAACCTCCTCTGTACCCTCTCCAACGCCTCCACGTCCTTCTGGTAGTGTGGCGACCAGAATTGCACACAATATTCTAAGTGTGGCCTAACTAAAATTTTGTACAGCTGCAGCATGACTTGCCAATTTTTATACTCTATGCCCCGACCGATGAAGGCAAGCATGCCGTATGCCTTCTTGACTACCTTATCCACCTGCGTTGCCACTTTCAGTGACCTGTGGACCTGTACGCCCAGATCTCTCTGCCTGTCAATACACCTAAGGGACCTGCCATTTACTGTATACTTCCCACCTGCATTAGACCTTCCAAAATGCATTGCCTCACATTTGTCCGGATTAAACTCCATCTGCCATTTCTCGGCCCAAGTCTCCAACCGATCTATATCCTGCTGTATCCTCTGACAATCCTCATCACTATCCGCAACTCCACCAAACTTTGTGTCGTCCGCAAACTTACTAATCAGACCAGCTACATTTTCCTCCCAATCATTTATATATACTACAAACAGCAAAGGTCCCAGCACTGATCCCTGTGGAACACCACTAGTCACATCCCTCCATTCAGAATTATTGCCTTCCTTTCCCCACATATGACAATCTCCTCCTGCAAGATTTAAAATAAGTGAATTAAACAATCATTCAGGGTTACATCAGTTCATATATTTGAGAGTGCAGAATTCTTGTTCAGTGAGAACCATTTTAAGTGCCCCCCCCCACTCCCCCCGCAGCCCCAACTATTTTATAAACTGTAAGAGAAATGTTTCAACTCAGGAGCTTACATAAAAGGCATAAAATAAATAGAAGCATAAGATTAGCATCTTCAAACCATAGCAGACATTGGGTTAGTCTCTTGGAAATTGAGTGTTATAATACTCTGTGACATTCTATGGTTGCTAGGAGACCATGCATGTTTCTGTTGTGCTCTTAATTGGGTATACTGTGGATTGGTAAGAAATTGGTTCACAAAAGCAAGTCACAGAGCTGCCTCATTTTCCCAGTAAAAATGAAAATATCTTCTAACCAATTATGTGGAGAAGAACTACTGTTAAGTGACCCCCAAAATGCCATCCTGAAAGTTTATAATCAAGATTAAAAATGAGCATCATCAAGGCACAGCTGTTAAGATGTGGCAGGACAACTGTATGTGTGGCTTGTTTCATTAGATTTTGTCATGACCCTAGGTAGGTTTTCGTACCATGGGAACAGTAACTGACAGCTTCCCCATAGCCTTTTCATTGAAGTGTACTCCCTCCTTGCCAATCTATTGAGAAAACGTTGCATTAGAAATCCCAGATGAACACTGCCACCTGCTCACCTGGCTGAAAGAACAGCACAGCAATGAGCAGCTGTGTGAGGGAAATTCATAAAGGGAACCATATTCGTTAATCACTTTTTCCACTAATTTATCTGATTTTTTTCATCCATTTCTCTTTGTGGACTTTCCCCGCATCTCCTGCATCACCACTCCATGGTCAGCAGCTAGGAGGTAATGTGATTGGGGATTTTTCACTTTCTTACTGGGGAAAGGGCCATTCAATTTCTCTGTGTGACTGCATGGTGGAGCTTTGACACACTGTATGCAGAATAATGAACTAAATTCCTGCCACTCTACAGCATATATTGAATCACCAATATGACATGTCAGCATGCTGCATTCTCAGTTCCCTTTAATATTTTATACATGAAGCTGTCATGTTTCAACTTCCCTTAACATATGATTGACAGCTAGGTATTTGTTTCATTTATAGTAATAATGAGGCATCCCTTTACTAATATAATTGAGAAATACAAAATTCCCACCTTTGTGAAAAATATGGTCTTCCTCATGTTATTTTGAAATTACTATAAGCACTTGCAGCCAAATTTCAGATCCATTTGTATGGTCAAGCTGATGACCCCCATTTTTATTATTGGGTGTTAGCTCTGCAACTGGTAGTTATCCTAGGTCAAAGAGCAGAGGTCAGTAATGTGAGCAAACAAACTATACATTATTGCAATTGATACCTGTTACAAACCTGTTTTCAGTTTATGAGTGATCTATTCTTGGTTGAAACCTGCACATGTAAGGCAAATTTCATTAGCTAATATTTTGTTCAATAAATCGCTAGCTCACAAGTGATTTGTTAAGGTCATAGCAAAGTTTTTAAGAGGAATTAGTAATCAGCCAAACAGAAGAGCTGTATTTCCTGAACAATTGAAAAAAATAAGTATTCTGAGTGATTAAACACACTATTGAAACAAAAGTAAAATACTGTGGAATGCTGGAATCTGAAATAAAAACAGAAAATGCTGGAAATACTCAGCAGGTCTGGCAGCATCTGTGAAGAGAGAAACTGGGTTAACATTTTGGGTTGATGACCTTTCATCAGAACTGGGAAAAGTTAAAAATGTAATAGGTTTTTCTGATGGAATATAGGTATAATAGGCTTAATTAGGTATAATTTAAATATAGTTAATATATTATACATTTTATAATTCTCAGTTTTCAAGACTTAATGACATTCCCCTTTAAGAAGATAGATTTAAAAATTTCAGGATCCCTGTTATGAACCAGAAACAAGTTGGGAAATCCATTTCAGTGTCTCTGTTGTGAGGGACTTGGAAGATAAACACACACATTGACATATCCTGTGTGACATCAGTAAGAGGTAGCAATAAACTTAATTAGTTTATGGGGTTGTTGATGCAGACAGATCATCTCAAAAGGTTGCTTTAAGGTACATAAAAAGGCAATTATAGATAATAAAACAATAAATGGAATGGACTTACAAGAACAAAAGATCAACTAAACACAATTATGAACATTTTGACTAGATAAATGCTCACAACCCTCAAGAGCAGGGGATTTCCAGTAAAACATTAAGTAGAAAGTTAGTTCATGATACTACCAAATATGGATCTTGAAAGCAAGATAAACACACACACAAAGGTAACACCTATATGCTAAAATGTCAGATTATACCTTAGCAACAGTATAATCAAGAGAGGTTCTGAAGCAAAAAATTAGAAGTGTTGAATTCCTCAAACAATACTTCTCACCCCATGCTTTACTTGGGGGATTTAAGGTAAAAGTTTACTGTAAATTTTGATGGATATTCTAAAATATTTTGCTGTAACATTAGCAGGGTTAAACTTTTGGATTCTATGTTAGAAATAAGATTATGTGTTACATCTCTTAGTAATCTTTGATATTGTAATATACTTATCCACTTAGAAGTGTATTGCATGTTAAATTCTTTAATAAATATATAAAAGTTAATAAATCATCTCATGTAGTATTCTGCATACAACTACAAGAACCCCCTCTCTGTGTCTCTTTAAGTGGAGAGATACATATTGATGAGAGTTTCCCAGAGCCTTATAATATCTGGGATATTTATATTTAGGTAAGGGGCAGGAGGTTTAGAGGGGATTTGAAGAAATATTTTTTCACCCAGAGGGTGGTTGGAATCTGGAACACACTGCCTGAAGGGGTGGTAGAGGCAGCAACCCTGACAACATTTAAGGAGTATTTAGATGAGCACTTGAAACGCCATAGCATACAAGGCTACGAGCCAAGTGCTGGAAAATGGGATTAGAATAGAAGGGCCTGTTTCTGTGCTGTATAACTCTATGGGCTGAATTTTACCCCGCCCTAGCAGTTGATGGCATGGGGGTGGCGTAAAATTGAGTGGGAGGCTCTGGGAGGCCAATCAAGGCCCTTAAGTGGCCACTTAATGGCCATTTAAGGGCCCTTGCCCGCCTTCATGGGTATTTTACCCATGGCAAGCGGATGTGCTGTGGGCATGAAAGGCTGCCCAGCGAAAGCTGCCGGCCTTTCCACGACTTGGGGGGGGGGGGTGCCATGGCATAAGATGCCCGATTGAGGGCTGCCCCTGCCTTCCAACTCACCCCCAGGACCCAAGACGCCCCCTCCCCCCAACCGACCATCTAGCCTCACCAGGGCATGACCGATCCCCCTGGTGAGGCATGCCCCTACTTACCCACTCTCTAGGCTCCATGGCGTCAGCTGGGCTGCAGTCCAAGAGGTTCCTCCTTCAAGTGGGTGGAAGTCCCGCATTGGGACAATTAAAGCCTGGGGACCCGTAAAATATGGGACGGATCCCCAGGCTAGGCGGAAGCAGGTTCGCCACCGACTTTTGCGTCGGTGGCGAATTCCCATCTGCCTAGGGTAAAATGACTCTATGGTTCTCTGACTTAGCTATAATTATTAAAAATAGGCTATCAGAAAGATGGTAATATTCTCTGTTAATTTTCTTTCTTTGAGGGAAAGTTAATTCAATTCTGTGGACCCAAATAAGGGTCTATAAGAGTTTGTCTGGTTTGAACTTAATTAAAGGAGATTCATAGGGATGTACTCCTGATTTGGTTTAGTCCCTATAAGGGGTTACAGTCATAAATCACTTCATTAAGCAAGTTAAAGGGAGAAGGGTGGGGAAAAGAACTAAAGGGGAGGTCAAACGTGAGAAGGGAAATAGAAAGCAATGAAGATATACAAGGTAGAAGAGACAAATCGCAGTCCCATCGGAGAGAAGTGCAGAATTTTTTCAAGGTGGAATTTTGGGGAAGAGAAGTGGCAGTGAATTAAACACTAATACAATGTGGTTCAATATTCTGTACATGTTCATACCCAATAGACATTGACTGGAGATGTTGGGGATAATTTTAACTTTGGACAATGGTGTAAAATGGATCATATCAAATTGACCACCCAGTATATCCCCCACCTGAATTATCATTTCATTGCAGTCAATGGAAGGGAATATCGGGCAAGATGTGTAATGGTGGTCAATTGGATATTGTCCATTTTACGCCATCGCCCAAAATTAAAATAATCTCCATTCTGTGCTTAATCTCCTAATACTCCCAGGTCTCTTTCATCGTCACTTTTCTTTCCTTCTACTCCATTTACAGAGTATATATATTCACTCTTTTTCTTCCAATGTGCAATGCATTTATCAACAACAAATTTCTGTTATGATTCTGCCAAATTATAGATTTAATTTAATTAATTTGGGCTGTTCCTGCTGACTCAACTTTCCACTCCTTGTTTAGTATCAGTTGCAAACGTGAACAGTTGTCATTGGATTTCTGCACCATAGTACTGATCACTGTAGCACTCCACTTAATACTTCCTCCCACTTCAACATCACTGCCCTAACAAGTGCCTGAAGATTTCTAGCCATCAGCCAGTTTGAGGGAGCTTTGGAAGATTTGAAGCTAGCAGAATAGGGGATTTGTGCAAATTATCCAGTTTGAACCCCATTTGGAGAAGACAAGAGAGACTCAGAATTATATTCTGTATTTCATTATTTTCATAGTTGTTCCTCACTAGGGTGTCATTCCACAATATATCCTTCGGCAGTCCCTGGGGATCAAGGATGACTTGCTTCCATTCCGGTTCGATGGATTCTGAGATGGTTGACAAGTCCATTGTGTGACCTGCAGACTCTGCCACATGAGGGGCAGGTAGATGAGTAGTTTGGAGGTGTGTGCGCTCCCTCAGATGTCTTGACTTCGCCTTCGCATTCGCATGTTCACAATATGTATGCCCATAACCTTGCACTGTGGTGTAGAAAGCATCCTCAAGGCTAGCATTTTTCAAGTGTATTGCCCCTAAGTTGATGGCAGAGAGAAATATCAGAGAAAGCATGGAAAAATTGCTTCAAAATATGTACCGATGAATTCAAACAGAACTAACAGGCTCTGCCAAAAACAAAAACTGAAAATCAGCAGCCAAGTTGATTGAAAGAATTGACCTGCTGTCTCATCCTCCAAATGATCTACTTATGCTCAATTTCCCTGTTTGATCAGGCAGCAAGAATGGACTTTTAACGGAATTGAAGAGAGTAAGCTGATTGAAGGAATTGACCTGCTGTCTTGTCCTCCAACTGACCTCAGTATCCTCAGTTCCTCAGTATACTACAAGAAGCTACCCCTTCTCATTTAAGTAGTACCAACAATAACAGTAGGACAAGAAAACAGAAGCACACAACCTTTGGTCCTCTCTGTAAATGCACAGCATTAATCTGGAAAATGGCAGCAATGGCTCAAAGGATGAACTGCAACAGAGCCTTTTAATAATTGCTCAACTCAGCTCCAGGACGTCAGTGCAGGAGTTCCTCAAGGCAGTGTCTAAGAGCCAACCATCTTCAGCTGCTTCATCAAGACCATCCCTCCATCATAAGGTCATAAAAGGTGGGGATGTTCACTGATGATTGCACAGTGTTCAATTCCATTCACAACTCCTCCTATGAAGCAGTCCGTACCAGCATGCAGCAAGACTTGGACAACATTCAGGCTTGGGTTGAGAAGTGGCAAGTAACATTCTCGCCACACACGTACCAGGCAATGACCATTTCTAACAAGAGAAAGCCTAAACACCTCCCCTTATCATTCAACAGCATTACCATTGTCGAATCCCCACTATCAATATCCTGAGGGTTACCGTTGACCAGAAACTGAACTGGACGAGCCACTTAAATACTGTGGCTACAAGAGCAGGTCAGAGACTAGGTATTCTGGGGGCAACTAACTCAACTTCTGACACCCCAGACCCCTTCAACCATCTACAAAGCACAAAGCCCATGTCAGGAGTGTGATGGAATCCTCTCCATTTGTCTGGATGAGTGCAGCTCCAACAACACTCAAGGAATTTGACACCATCTAGGACAAAGCCGTTGACTGGCCCTTTAAACATTCACTCCGTCCACCACAGGCACAATGTGTACCATTTACGAGATGCACTGCCACAACTTGCCAAGGCTTCTTTGACAGCACCTCCCAAAGCCATGACCTCGAGCACCTATCAATTGTGAAGTATAAACATTGCAAATTAAGCAGATTCTACCATTTTTAAAGTAAAAATTCAAACATTTCTAATTGAGCATGCTCCTGGGCCCCTAGAAATAATTGTGGGATGGCAGCATTTGGAAGGACAGTAATATTCTAAATTTACTGTCTACAGTCCTGACTGGAAAGATCCTATGATCAATAAAAACTGGGGTTTTAGTCCCCTTTTATAATTCAGTAATTTATTTCTGAAAAGGAAAATTAAAATTTTTCTGCCAGAAATCAATCATCTATTGCCACTGGGAGAAATAAGTCTTAAGTAGCAAGGAAATATAATTCATTTCCACAAGTGACAACAATATGAAATTGAGCAAAAATACTTTCCTTTTTAAGTGAAAATAAATCAATTTCCTTTCCTCATTGCAGATTCTAAAATATTGGAAAATGCACCAAATAAAATGGTAGACGTCAAATCTTTCTGGGGAACAGTGTTCCCCCTCGAAACCCCTATAAAATAAATCTAGAGGGTGATTTTGAGGCCTCTTTCCTGGTGGAAATAGGGTGGCAATGCCCCAAAAATGGTGGGAAACTATTTATCACTCTATTCTCACCGACAGTGTGTTCAAAGCTATCTTCCCCAAGGCCTACAGCTGGGCAGCCAATGCTCCTGAGTCACGTGGTGAATTCTTTTAATATGAGGATTGGAGTCCGATGATGTACGTAGGAGTCCAATTGCCTTTTTAGGACAGCAGTGGGTGAGCCACTGGTTGGGACATACTGGCACACTCTACCAGCCAGTCACCCAAAACGTGGGAAAATCCACTCCCTTTGTGTCTTGAACACTTGTATCCCCTTTTTGAGCTTTTAAGTCAAGGAATGTTCAGTGTATGCACAGCTTTAGTTGCAAGTCTGTGTCCCACTGCTCATACAAGGTAATTACTTGCTTTCACACATCACAGATTTTCATTCAGAGCTGTTTGTGTTCTTGACTTTTTTGGTACTGTCAGTTGTTTCAGCTGTTGTTGAGCTTTTGCTATATTTCTGGATTGGCATGTTGTTGAGCTTGACTATCACCTTCAGGGAAATAATCGAATAAGAAGGTGGAAATAATGTTATAGGGAACGCTTAAACAGCTTTCAAGTAAGAATATTCAGCTAGCCAACGGGGTTTCGCATCTGTCAGAAAAAGGATTTATCGATTTAAAAACTGTCATTCTTTCCTGTGTACACCTGTGTTAAAATAATTTGAAAAATGAAAGAATCAATAAGTCCTGTCCAACCTTGAGGAACTTCCTGTTTTTGAGATCGCACTATGAATAACAGCAATAGCAGCAATTTGTATTTATATAGTGCATTTAATGTAGAAAAAGATCATTGAGCATTTCATAGAAGTGTAAGGACACTGAGTCAAAGAAGCAGATATCATGAGGAGGTTTTAACGAGGCTGTGAAAGGAGGAGAGGCAGAGGGGTTCAGAGAGGGAATTATAGAGTGTGAGGTCTTGGCAGGTAAAGGCCTGGCTATCAATGGTGGTCTGTGGGGTAAATGTACTGAAACTGGAGTCAGAGAAACAGAGATTATGGGGGAGGGGGTTTTAGTGTAAGAGCAACTTAAAAAGATAGGTAAGGGTGAGAACATGGATGGATTCAAACACGGATCCAATGTAGGTCAGCAATGAGGAGTGTGAATGCCAAGCAGGATTTTTTGTGAGGTGAGACAGTGGCAGCAACGTTTTGGATGAGTTGAAGTTTACACAGTATGGAGGATGGGAGGCTGGCCAACAGAACATTGGAGTAATGAAGTCTGATAGTGATAAAGCTACAGAGAGGGGTTTAAGTGGCAGATGGGCTGAAGAAGCAGAGGAGGCAGACAATATCGTGGAGGTAGGTGTCCGAGTGTATCAAGCCTGTGTCCTCAGTACCTTGCTCTATGGCAGCAAGGCCTGGACAACGTATGTCAGCCAAGAGCGACGTCTCAATTCATTCCATCTTCGCTGCCTCCGGAGAATACTTGGCATCAAGTGGCAGGACCGTATCTCCAACACAGAAGTCCTCAAGGCGGCCAACATCCCCAGCTGATACACACTACTGAGTCAGCGGCGCTTGAGATGGCTTGGCCATGTGAGCCGCATGGAAGATGGCAGGATCCCCAAAGACACATTGTACAGCGAGCTCGCCACTGGTATCAGACTCACCGCCGTCCATGTCTCCGCTTCAAAGACGTCTGCAAACGCGTCATGAAGTCCTGTGACATTGATCACAAGTCGTGGGAGTCAGTTGCCAGCATTCGCCAGAGCTGGCGGGCAGTCATAAAGGCGGGGCTAAAGTGTGGCGAGTCGAAGAGACTTAGAAGTTGGCAGGAAAAAAGACAAAAGTGCAAGGGGAGAGCCAACTGTGTAACAGCCCCGACAAACAAATTTTTCTGCAGCACCTGTGGAAGAGCCTGTCACTCTTGAATTGGCCTTTATAGCCACTCAAGGTGCTGCTCCACACACCACTGACCACCTCCAGGCGCTTACCCATTGTCTCTCGAGATAAGGAGGCCAAAGAAGGTGTAGGTGATCCTGTTGAAGAGGATATACTGTTGGAAGTGAAGGGTCAAGCCAAAATTGTACTTTTTAATTCAATAAAAAATCTATTTTCTTCCAGATATTTTCAGGGTACCTGTGAAAACTTATAATTCAATTACTTAAGTACACTTACTCCATGCACTTTAATTATAAATGCTATTAAAATCTTCTCAATGTTAGGAGAACTATTAACTTCTACCAATAGGGGGCACTATCACAGGATCTTCACAAATTTTGGTTGAGAACAATCTGAAGTACAGACTCCATCAATAAGAAAAAAGTCAGATGTTTTGTTTTCATTTGTTCATGGGATGTGAGCATCACTAGCAAGGCCAGAATTTGTTGCCCATCCATAATTGCCCTTGAAAAGGTGGCGATGAGTTGCCTTCTTGACCACTGCAGTCCATCTGGTGTAGGTGCACCCACAGAGCTGTTAGGGAGGGAGTTCCAGGATTTAGACTCAGTGGCAATGAAGGAAAAGTGATATATTTCCATATCATGATGGTGTGTGGCTTGCAGGGGATCTTGCAGGTGGTGGTGTTCCCATGCATCTGCTGCCCCTGTTCTTCTAGACAGTAAAGGTCACAGGTTTGGAAGGTCCTGTCAAAGGAACCTTGGCGAGTTGCTATAGTGCATCTTGTAGATGGTACACACTGCTGCCACTGTGTGACGGTGGTGAAAGAAATGAATGTTTAAGGTAGTGGATGGGGTGCCAATCAAGCAGGCTGCTTTGTCCTGGATGGTGTCAAGCATCTTGAGTATTATTGGAGCTGCAGTCATCCAGACAAGTGGGGTGTATTCCATCACTTTCCTGACTTGTGCCTTGTAGATTGTAGTAAATACTTCAGCCTTGTCTTTTGTATTAATGTGCTGGGCTCAACCATAGTGGAACCCTCTTAGTTGTTTGATTGTCCACCACCAATCACAACTGGAAATGTAAGGACTGCCGAGCTTCGATCTGATCTGTGAGATTGCCTAGCCCTGTCTATGGTAAGCTGCTTCTACTGTTTAGTGTGTTTGTAGCTTCACTATCTTGATACCTCATTTTTAGGTATGCCTGGTGCTGCTCCTGGCATGCTCTCCTCTCTGAACCAAGGTTGGTCCCTTGGTTTGATGGTAATGATAGAGTGAGGAATGTACCAGGCTACGAGGTTACAGATTGTGTTGAAGGATAATTCTGCTGCTGCTGATGACCCACAGTGCCTCATGGATGCCCAGTTTTGAACTGCTAGATCTGTTCTGAATCTATTCCATTTAGCATGTGGTAGTGCCACACAACACAATGTTTCCACAAGGACTATGTGATGGTCACTCCTATCAATACTGTCATGGATAGATGCATCTGTGACAGTAGATTGGTGAGGATGAGGTCATGTAGGTTTTACCCTCGTGCTGATTCTCTCACCACCTGCCGCAATCCCACTCTGGCAGATATGTCCTTCGGGATTCAGCCTGCTCTGTCGGTAGTGGTGCTACCAAGCCATGCTTGTTGATAGACGTTGAAGTCCTACACCTAAAATACATTCTGTGCCGTTGCTGCAAGCGGTGTTCAACATGGAGGAGTGCTGATTCATCAGTTGAGGGAGGGCAGTAGGTGGCAATCAGCAGGAGGATTCCTTGCCCATTTTTGACCTGATGCGTTAAGAATTCATGGGATCCAGAGTCTATGTTGAGGACTCCAAGGGCCATTCCCTCCCAACTGTATACCACCTCTGGTGGCTCTCTCCTGCCAGTGGCACAGGACATACCCAGAGATGGTAATGGAAGAATCTAGGACATTGGCTGTAAGGTATGATTCTGAGAGTATGACTATGTTAGGCTGGTTGCTTAACTATTCTGAGGGATAGCTCACCCAATGTTGGCACAAATCCCCAGATGTTAGTGAGGAAAACTTCATGGGCTTGACTAGGATGGGTATGCCTTTGTCATATCCAATGCCTAGTGGCCCATCCAGTTTGATTCTTATGTGTATTTTCCATAATGGTTTGACACTGAGTGGTTTGCTCGGACATTTCAGAGGACACTTAAGAATCAAGCACATTGCTGTGGGTCTGGAGTCACATATGGGCCAGACACGGTAAGGAAAGACTTTCTTCCCTAAAGGGCATAAGTAAACTAGATTGGATTTTATGACAATCCAGTAGTTTCAGGATCATCATTACTGAGACTAGCTTTTTTAATTCTAGATTTATTTAATTGCATTTAAATACCCCTTGTTGTAGTGGTTGGATTTGAACATAGGTCTCCAGAAAATCAGTCCCAGACTCAGGATTACTAGTCAAGTAACATGACCACTATGCTACCATGTTTCAAAGCACTGCATATACTTTGCGCTACTATAACAGTTTTTATGTAGGCATATTTGATACGCACTGAGATCTCATCAAAAGCCTTGAGAAAAATGGCCAGTCAACCTGTTTTTAGTGGTGTTGGTTGATCTAAGGACATTAGCCGGGATGCCGGGGAATTGCTCCTCCTTTTACATTCGCCTGAACCTATAGGGCCTCAGTTTAACCTCTCATCTAAAGGAGAGCATCATCAACAATGCAACAGTTGTTCAGAACTGTACCAGAGCCACATTTGAGATTATCTGCTCAAATCCCAGAGTGGGTCTTGAATCTACAATGTTCTGACTCGGAGGTTGGAGTCTACTGACACAGCCAATCTGAAACATCAGTGGAATGTCTGCTTTGATTCTGCAGATTCATGCTGATCCAAAACGGTTAGCCATTTAAAAATAATCATTAGCAGTTGAATAGTACTGGGTACAATCACTCTGAATGAGCACAGGAGTTGGCAGGAAGGTCTAATGCGACATTTTCTATCTATAGTTTTAGATAGATGTGATGGCTGAGAAGAATTTCGAGAGCAAAATATTTCCCTCTCATGCACTTTAAACATAATTTGTTATGAGAAATTTCCAAAATAGTGGAAGAAATGGTGATTTTCTCCAGACAGTATCCTGCCTTGTAAGCTGTGCTGGTGTTCCACTCCTACTTTGCATTGTTATACTTTTTATATTTCATTTGAATTTTCATGTCTTTTTGTAACAGTTGCCTGTTTCCACCCAGTGATTGAACTTCTGATTTACCTGCAGCCGAGCAATGCTATGAAATGGCTCATTCACATCATTTAATATTAGTAAGAAGGTTGTATTGGCGAAATTAATGGGGCTGAAGGTTGATAAGTCCCCAGGGCCTGATATTCTACATCCCAGAGTGTTGAAAGAGGTAGATATAGAGATATTGGATGCATTGGTGATCACCTTCCAAAATTCTATAGATTCTGGAGCGATTCCTGCAGATTGGAAGGTCGCAAATGTCACCCCACTATTTAAGAAGGGAGAGAGAGAGAATACAGGGAACTACAGACCTGTTAGCCTTACATCAGTGGTTGGGAAAATGCTAGAATTGATTCTAAAGAATGTGATAAATGGACACTTGGATAATAATGATCTGATTGGGCATGGTTAACATGGATTTATGAATGGGAAATCATGTTTGACAAACCTATTGGAGCTTTTGAGGATGTAACTAACAGAATTGATCAAGAGTGGACATGGTATACTTGGATTTTCAGAAGGCTTTTGATAAAGTCCCCCACAGGAGGTTGTTTAACAAAATTAAAGCACATGTGATAGGAGGTAATATACTGGCATGGATTAAGGATTGGTTAACAGGCAGAAAGCAGAGAATAGGAATAAATGGGACATTCTCGCATTGGCAGGCTGTGACTAGCGGGGTACCGCAAGGATCAGTGCTTGGGCCCTGGCCGTTCACAATATATATCAATGATTTGGATGTGGAGACCAACTGTAGTATTTCCAAGTTCGCGAATGACACAAAACTAGGTGGGAATGTGTGTTGTGAGAAAGATGCAAAGCAACTTCAAGGGGATTTGGACAGACCTCGTGAGTGGACAAGAATGTGGCAGATAGAATATAATGTGGAAAAATGTGAGGTTATCCACTTTGGTAGGAGGAACAGATGTGCAGAGTATTCATAAATGGTAAGAGATTAGAAAGTGTGGATGTACCAAGGGACCTAGGTGTCCTTGTCAATAAGTCACTGAAAGCTAACATGCAGGTGCAGCAAGCAATTAGGAAGGCTAATGGTATGTTAGCCTTATCGCAAGAGGATTTGAGTACAGGAGTAGTGAAGTCTTGCTTCAATTGTATAGAACCTTGGTTAGACTGAACTTGGAGTACAGTGTGCAGTTTTGGTCCCCTTACCTTAGGAAGGATATTAATGCCATAGAGGGAGTACAATGAAGGTTCACCAGACTTGTTCCGGGATGGCAGGACTGTCCTACAAAGATAGCTTGGGGAAACTGGGCCTGTATTCTCTAGAGTTGCAAAGAATGAGAGGTGATCTCATTGACACCTACAAAATACTTAAAGGGATAGACAGGGTAGATGCAGCTAAGATGTTTTCCCTTGTTTGCATCCTCATTGGCTACAGGTGAGGTCCCAGAGGACTGGAGAATAGCCAATGTTGTTCCTTTGTTTAAGAAGGGTAGCAAGGATAATCCAGGAAATTATAGGCCGGTGAGCCTTACATCAGTGGTAGGGAAATTATTAGAGAGGATTCTTCGGGACAGGATTTACTCCCATTTGGAAACAAACAAACTTATTAGCAGTAATAAAAACAAGAAATGCTGGAACCACTCAGCAGGTCTGGCAGCATCTGTGAAAAGAGAAGCAGAGTTAACGTTTCGGGTCAGTGACCCTTCTTCGGAACTGACAAATATTAGAAAAGTCACAGGTTATAAGTAGGTGAGGTGGGGGTGGGGCAAGAGATAACAAAGGAGGTCGAGATTGGACCAGGCCACATAGCTGACCAAAAGGTCACGGAGCAAAGGCAAACAATATGTTAATGGTGTGTTGAAAGACAAAGCATTAGTACAGATTAGGTGTTAATACACTGAATATTGAACAGCACCTCCTTTCAGGTGAAGCAGCGATTTACTTGTACTTCTTTCAATGTAGTATACTGTATTCGCTGCTCACAGTGTGGGCTCCTCTACATTGGGGAGACCAAGCGCAGACTGGGTGACCGCTTTGCGGAACATCTCCGCTCAGTCCGCAAGCAGGACCCTGAGCTTCCGGTTGCTTGCCATTTCAACACTCCCCCCTGCTCTCATGCTCACATCTCTGTCCTGGGATTGCTGCAGTGTTCCAGTGAACATCAACGCAAGCTCGAGGAACAGCATCTCATCTACCGATTAGGCACACTACAGCCTGCCAGACTGAACATTGAGTTCAATAATTTCAGAGCATGACAGCCCCCCATTTTACTTTCATTTTTAGTTATTTTTTCTTCCTTTTTTTTTACATTCTTTTTTACATTTTTTACAATCATTTTTTTTGCATTTATTTCATTTCATCTTAGTTTGTTCAGTTTGCTTACCCACTGGTTTTTTTCAGGTTTGCACTTGCTGCTGTTCAATATTCAGTGTATTAACACCTAATCTGTACTCATGCTTTGTCTTTCAACACACCATTAGCATATTGTTTGCCTTTGCTCCGTGACCTTTTGGTCAGCTATGTGGCCTAGTCCAATCTCGACCTCCTTTGTTATCTCTTGCCCCACCCCCACCTCACCTACTTATAACCTGTGACTTTTCTAATATTTGTCAGTTCCGAAGAAGGGTCACTGAACCGAAACGTTAACTCTGCTTCTCTTTTCACAGATGCTGCCAGACCTGCTGAGTGGTTCCAGCATTTCTTGTTTTTATTTCAGATTTCCAGCATCCGCAGTATTTTGCTCTTAAACTTATTAGCAGCATGGTTTTGTGAAGGGGAGGTCGTGTTTCACTAATTTGAGTTTTTTGAGGAAGTGACAAAGATGATTGATGAAGGAAGGGCAGTGGATGTTATCTATATGGACATCAGGAAAGCCTTTGACAAAGTCCCTCATGGCAGACTGATACAAAAGGTGAAGTCACACGGGATCAGAGGTGAGCTGGCAAGATGGATACAGAACTGGCTCTATCATAGAAGACAGAGGGTAGCAGTGGAAGGGTGCCTTTCTGAATGGAGGGCTGTGACTAGTGGTGTTCCGCAGGGATCAGTGCTGGGACCTTTGCTCTTTGTAGTATATATAAATGATTTGGAGGAAAATGTAGCTGGTCTGATTAGTAAGTTTGCGGACGACACAAAGGTTGGTGGAGTTGCGGATAGTGATGAGGATTGTCAGAGGATACAGCAGGATATAGATCGGTTGGAGACTTGGGCGGAGAAATGGCAGATCGAGTTTAATCTGGACAAATGTGAGGTAATGCATTTTGGAAGGTCTAATGCAGGTGGCAAATATACAGTAAATGGCAGAACCCTTAGGAGTATTGACAGGCAGAGAGATCTGGGCGTACAGGTCCACAGGTCACTGAAAGTGGCAACGCAGGTGGATAAGGTAGTCAAGAAGGCATACGGCATGCTTGCCTTCATCAGTCGGGGCATAGAGTATAAAAATTGGCAAGGCATGCTGCAGCTGTACAGAACTTTAGTTAGGCCACACTTAGAATATTGTGTGCAATTCTGGTCGCCACACTACCAGAAGGACGTGGAGGCATTGGAGAGGGTACAGAGGAGGTTTACCAGGATGTTGCCTGGTCTGGAGGGCATTAGCTTTGAGGAGAGGTTGGATAAACTCGGATTGTTTTCACTGGAACGACGGAGGTGGAGGGGCGACATGATAGAGGTTTACAAAGTTATGAGCGGCATGGACAGAGTGGATAGTCAGAAGCTTTTTCCCAAGGTGGAAGAGTCAGTTACTAGGGGACATAGGTTTAAGGTGAGAGGGGCAAAGTTTAGAGCGGATGTGCGAGAGAACTTGCTGCCGGGGGAGGTGGCGGAAGCAGGTACAATAGCGACGTTGAAGAGGCATCTAGACAAATACATGAATAGGATGGGAATAGAGGGATACGGCCCCCGGAACTGCAGAAGGTTTTAGTTTAGGCAGGCATCAAGATCGGCGCAGGCCTGGAGGGCCGAATGGCCTGTTCCTGTGCTGTACTGTTCTTTGTTCTTTTGGTTGGCGAATCTAGAACCAGGGGACAGAATTTCAAAATAAGGGGGAAGCCAGTTAGGACAGAGATGAGGAGAAATGTCTTTACTCAGAGGGTTGTGAATCCTTGGAATTCTCTACCCCAGAGGGCTGTGGAATCTCTGTCATTGAGTATGTTTAAAGCAGAGTTTGACAGATTTTTAAATACAAATGATATAAGGGGATATGAGGATAGTGTTGGAAAAAGGCATTGAAGTGGATGATCAGCCATGATCGTATTGGATGGTGGGGCAGGCTCGATGGGCTGAATGGCCTACTCCTGTTTCTATGTTCCTTTACTTCCAGTTCTAATAGATGGGCTGAAGCATTTGCGAAAAGAGACTGCATGTGGTAAAAATATTTTTAAAAACACTAATCAAATTCACTGTGCAATACCATTTCAAAAAATGAGTTGGAAGAGATTTTTTTTGGGGAACAAGGATTGATAAACATTTTAATTGTTATTAACCAAAGCAAGTAGATTTTTTTCTACTCAATTAATAATTTTTATTCCTCTAATAATTGTTGCCTGTTGGACACTGTTTACATCATAGTTATTAGTGTTGAATTTTACTTCAATTCTGTACTGAAATATTATGAGGCATCAAAACCTATATGTTACTGCATTGTGTCATATATATCAGTAACGTATAAATTATGCAGCGTATATAAAAGTTACACCGATGCCATTTTTTGAAGATCAAAGAAATTGTGGTTCGTCAATGTCAAACATATGTCTTTCAATGGGTAGAATGACAAGCGCACCAAATAACAACAAAAAATTGTATGTATATAGCGCCTTTCACATAGTAAAACATCCAAAAGCACTTCATAGGAGCATTACCAAACAAAATTTGACACCTAGCCACATAAAGAGATATTAGGACAGGTGATCAAAAGGTTGGTCAAAGAGGCAGATTTTAAGAAGCGTCTTAAAGGAGGAAAGAAAGGTAGAAATGCAGGGAATTCCAGATCTTAGAATGTAGGCTGCCAGTGGCAGAGCGATGAAAATCAGGGATGCGCAAGAGCAGAATTGGAGGAACACAGAGATCTTGGACGGTTGTAGGGCTGGAGAAGATTATAGAGGTAATGAGGGGTGAGGCCATGGAAAGATTTGATAACAAGGATGAGAATTTTTAAAACAAGATGTTGCTGAACTGGGATCCAATATAGTGAGCATGGAGTGATGGGTACTGGGACTTAGTGCGAGCTAGGATACAGGCAGCAGCGTTTTGGAAGATTCAAGCTTATGGAGGATGCAATGTGGGAGGCCAGCCAGAAAAGTATTGGAATATTTAAGACTACGGATTGTAAAGGCATGGATGACAGTTTCAGCAGTAAATGAGCTGAGGCAGGGACAGAGATGGGTGATGTTATGGAGGTGGAAGTAGGTGGAAGTAGGTGATCTTGGTGATATGTTTGGAAACTCAGTTCAGGGTTAAATAGAATGCCAAGGTTGTGGACCTTTTGGTTCAGTGTGAGACAGTGGCCAGGGAAAGGGATGGAGTGAGTAGCTAAGGAACAGAGGTTATGGTGGGAACCAAAGACAATGGCTTTGGTATTCTCAACATTGAATTGGTGGAAAGATTTTCATCCAACACTAGACCTCAGATAAGCAGCATGACAAAACAAAGACCTTGGAGTAGTCAAGAAAAGTGGTGGTGAAGTAGAGCTGGGTGTTATCAGCATACATGTGGAAGCTGACATGTCTTCAGATGATGTCATTGAGGGGGAGCAGGTAGATAAGCAATAGGAAGGGGCCAAGATTAGATCCTTGGGGAACTCCAAAGGTAACTATGCAGGGATGAGAAGAGAAGCCATTGCAGATGATTCTCTGCCTCTGACTGGATATATAGAAGTGGAACCAGGTGAGTGCAGTCCCACACAGCTGGACAACTGAAGAGATGCATGCGAGGAGGATGGTGTGATCAACCATGCCAAGCTACAGACAGCTCAAGAAGACAGTTGCGCTTTGATTTCTTCATGAATCCTTTTAAAGACAATCACTTATCAGGAATTATTTTATCTTTTTTCTTAATTTAATGAAGCAAATGGATTGTTATAATTCAATGTTAGAAATTCAGGACCAAACCCATGAATAAGCACATTTCTTATCTTTAATTACTCCTCATTTCCATTGTACCCCAACTTCACCAATCCTGAAAAAGCGGTATGATTACCCAAGGCTTCCTAAGTAAATGCAGTACTGCAGAATAAGGCTCAAAATGGCCTTTTGGATATTCAAGGCAACATCCACTGCTCCAGGTATTACACAAAGGTCAAAGTTTTTAGAAACTTGCTGCCATCTTCTTGCTATTTCCAAGAATATGGATGATAATTGTACTCTGCACTGGTCTGACATCTTACAGTGACTCTAGCATTGCCACATCGCAAGGTAGGTGATATAAAATTAAAATTCTGGCACTTTCAACACTGGCACAACACCTTAAATCTTATCTGTTTGATCTTTTACAGAAGATGTAACTGGTTACCTCTTTGAGCCTCCCACAGATTGCAGCAGCAACTGAACAGTGGTATTTGGATTCTTCACACATAACACACTGGTATGAAGAGCGACAGAATGAAAAATGATGGCAGAAATGCAGTAGCCTTTCCAAAAATTAAAGGAATTAATGGCCTGCCTGTCATCATTATGTTCGAAACATGCAGCATGATCTGAGTCAAGTAAGCCTTGCCACAGACTGTTTTGCGAGATTGATATCTCTTTATTGATTCTGTGGATGATGGTGGAGCTTGTGCATCAATTTCTTTGCCAGTTTAACTGCAACAATTAATAGGAAACTCCTCGAAAATAACAACATATTGTGCAAGGGAATGTGCCTCTGTGTTCCATCTCTTTTTGACTTAGCTAATAATTGAACTGATCTGTGTCCCCAATATTTTTTTATTCGTTCATGGGATGTGAGCATCCCCGCAAGGCCAGAATTTGTTGTTCATCCCTAATTGCCCTTGAGAGGGTCGCGGTGAATCACCTTCTTGAACCGCTGCAGTTCATGTGGTGTAGGTACACTCACAGTGCTATTAGGAAGGGAGTTCCAGGTTTTTGACCCAGTGGCAGTGAAGGAACAGTGGTATATTTCCAAGTCAGGATGGTGTGTGGCTTGGAAGGGAACTTGCAGGTGCTGGTGTTCCCATGCGTCTGCTGCTCTTGTTCTTCTAGATAGTAGAGGTCGTGGGTTTGGAAGGTGCTGTCAAAGGAGGCTTGGTGAGTTGCTGCAGTGCATCTTATAGGTGGTACACACAGCTGCCACTGTGCACCGGTGGTGGCGGGAGTGAATGTTTAAGGTGGTGGATGGGGTGCTGATCAAGTGGGCTGCTTTTCTGCTAATAATTTTACTGGAAATCAATTCATTCAGCAAGGTTTGATAAGCTGCAAACAATTCAGCAAAATATTCCAGTTATGATGAAAGTTTTTTTTTGATGCCAGCACATTTGAATATTCTAAAGAAGACAGTATTTTAAATACTTTTTGACAATGCATTACTTTGTATAGAGGCCTATTTCCTGCATTAGTCATTAAAAAGTCAGTGATGAGGTGTACAGTGAATTTGTAACCTTTTATGAAAGAAAATATGCATAACCAGACATGCAAAGTCCTACACACACCAAGCAGAACAAATGGTTTAAACCATTAAAGGGGCATTCTCTCCATGAAAAGAAATGTTCTTCAAATCTTTATTTTCTTTGGTAGAAGAACCAGAGTACAGTGCATCTTTTCATTAAGGTACTATCACAAGTGTTACACTTACATCATTTTGGCATGTGTTTGTAAATAAACAAGAGAACAAAGAGTTTCCCTTCAAGGATTGTACGCCTTTAAGTTCATTTTAGGATTTTGCTTGAATGGCATGTCTGGAGGTTGACAGGGTTACCAGACACATGGGAGTCGTAAAAGAGAGATTTGTGTACCTTACACTCTATGCTGTTGCATAATGTATTTTCATGGCCACAATCATCAGTGCTGATTGGTTGAAAGAGATGTTCTGATCATAATGGTGTTTAGATAGACAAATCAAGCAATAACAGGCCTGTAAATATCACACACATCAGTGGGTTGATGAAGGATAATGAGCTTGTACACCACAGATGGGACAGGCTAACACCCACTCTGTAATTTATGTTTGGGTGAAGGAACAATTTTCGCACATGTAACAGTAGAGGGACAAATTTACATACAATCTGCAACGTTTGGATGAAAAAAATCAATACATCTCATAATCTTTTGCTTCATAGTTATGTGGCTAAATATACTGCTCTTAAGATGAAATATAACAATCCTGATGTATTCTGTCAAGTTATGTACACAAATGGCTTGTTTTTCACATTTAATTGACACACTACCCCTAAAAATGTTAGACACATTTGTTACCCAAATCATATGAAGGATTTGGTATTGGTGGTGGGGCGGATTGATGGGGGAGAAAGATGGGAGGATATTTGATGTATGAAGGTAATGTTTATAGGAAATTATAATTTTACCAATACACGCACCTTTGTAAGTTTTCTATTGGGACGTGGCCAACATGCTGCTGGCTGTCCGGGAAATATATACCTTTTAAATTTCCCCTTGCAGCAATGGACTTCACCAGCTGCCACTCAGAGAAGGCTCCAACTCAATGATGCCACACCCTCAGCACCGCAGAGTGCTAGAATCAGCTTCGGGGTGACTGTACTCAGAACCAGATGGTGGGTGGAAAGAGACAGAGATTGAGTCAGGGAGGGGATACAGAAGGAACAGGGAGAGGTCCAGGATAGGATGACCAGGGATTGGAGATCTTGGCAGATGGAGAAAGGGACAGTGGACTAGGAATCTGAGGAAAAGACAGGGGATCGGGACTCGGGGTTGGGGAGAGAGGAAGACTGGGAAAGGAAGGGTCAAGGGTGGGAGCTCAGGTGAGGAGAGGGAGACTAGGGAATGGAGGATTTGGGATTGGGGGCTCAGGAGCAAGGGAAACTAGAGAATTGGGGAAGTCAGGGATGGGGTGCAGGATGTGGGAGACTAGGGAATGGGAGTTTGGGGATGGGAGTTCAGCAGAGAGATGGAAACTAAATGAGGGGTTCAGAAATGGGGATCAGGTGGGGAGCAGAAGTCTAGGGAATGGGGAAGTGAGGGTTGGGGTCTCGGAGAGTGAGACAGGAATTTGGGACATGGGATGGGGAAATAGGGAGGCTGAAGAATGGGGGGGGTCACTATGGGAGTCAAGAGAGAGTGAGGGATTGTGAGGATATGGTGATGAAATGAGGGCTCAGGTGTGAAGAGGAGGCATGTTGTTTTCATAGGTAACAAATAATTCTTATTGTGCATTATATGAAATGTAGTTAAATCATCACAGTACTATTTATGTGAAAATGAATATATTGATCTCTACACATTATGCAAAAGAAGCAGCCATTGCCACCTGTCAAATAATTATATGTATACAAATGAACAGCAAAATGATTCATTTAAAATGTCTGCCTTTCTCCCCCAACTCCCCATATCCACCCCCCCCCCCCCCCCACATTCTTCAGTCTCCCTATTTTCCCCTTCAACCCCATCCCCTGAACACAGTCCAGTCTCTCTCTATGCCCCCATCAATGCTTTGGAGCGGTCCATCACTCTACGAATGGTCTGCAAGAATAGACTGTTGATCCAGGACACATCTGTTACATGAGGATTTGCGACTGCCCTGACAATCCTTCAATATGACTTAGAGGAATTCTTAATGGAACTTCATATATACAGGTATACGTTTCAAACTAATGGCAGAAGGGAGCTGGAAAACAGTTGGTAAATAAAGCACTGAACTAGATGGGGTGAATATTTTTTGTCCTTTTATTCTAATGTTCTTTCATTATTCAGTGATATTCTTAGCACATAATGTTCTACATTTCTTTGTGAGAAAAATAATTTTCTGGATGTAACGTGAGAATTCTGCCACTTTCAAACCCCAAAAATAAAAACAACTCTGGTCACACAACCCAAACAAATCAACTAAGTTTGGATTGTATGAGCTTTCTGATTTTAGTTGGTCTCTAACTTGGTACTTCGAACATAATGGTAGAATTAATGAGAGCCATCTTGTCTGTCCATTAAATATATTGTATTATAATGCCATTTAATTTGTGCGTTCCAGTGGCAATTTCTGGATTAGAAAAAATATCTGTTATAAGTGTTTTCAATGCACATTTGTCCTTGTTAAATAGAGAAGACTCTTTTTGTAGAAGATTGAAAACCATTCCGCTCATGATGTGTCATGAAACTATGGCAGAAGAATAAAACATTTCAGGGATAATGATACACCTGAGACTAGAAATGTGAGATTTCTGCTTCCAGTGGCTTATCTACTTTGACGTTACTCCTACATTTCTCAGGATTTTCTAATTATAACTGTGAAGTGTGATTTAATAGACAGCTGTAGTCCCATGGGAATGAAGAAGTGCTTCACTGTCTATGTTGCAAATAATGTGGGTGAATGGCTGAATACTGGGAGTCCAATATCTCTTGGTGGAATCACGAGACATATTAAGCCTCTATCGACATAAAATGAAAAATTGCAAATGGTGGAAATCTGCAATAAAAGCAGAAAAGAGTGGAAATGCAAAGAAGGTCTGGCAGCATTTGAAAGGGAAAGAACAATGAATGTTTCAGGGTGGGGTCCTTTATCAAAGCTGCTCTGATGAATGTTCCAACCAAAATGCTAACGTGTGTTTCTGGGAGGGGGAAAAGCTTTAACTCTCCCCATGGGACAAGAATGGAGTGGCCAGGCAGCTAAAATGGAACAGCTCCATTTCTCTTGCCCATCCTGCTGATCTGCTATTTTAACACCTTTGGTTTTAATGGTAGATGAGATACCTACTGGACTCGGGGAGAAGCCTCGTGGAAAATATTGATACAAGTCCTATGATGCCAATAGAAGCCCGATGGCATTTTAACAGGGGGTGAGCGGGGAAAACGTAGCAGAATTCCCAACAGGCAGTGGTAGGCCGGCAGCTGGTAGGAACGATAAAGAAGTCTTCCACATAATTTCATAGAGATCAGGGAGAATTACTTGGGAAGGCGAATTAGAAAATAAAACACACAAAAGATAATTTGATTTCATAAAATTATCTTTAAAGGAATGTAGAATGGAGGTATAACCCTATGAGAAAAAGGAACAAATTAACAAGACAGCATCAACTGAATAAGGCAATCAAAGTAACCTAAAGACTAAAAAAGGATTATTTTAAAAACAAAGAAATGCTATTAGGAGGCAGGCACTTCAAACATCAATAGTAGAACTATAAGCTGTAATGCTTTCTTCAGTTTTAATAGAATTGTTGGTCCTATAATTTTACTTTATTCCCCATTCCTGTGGGAAAATGCCAGCCTCCCCTCAGCAACTGCTCACGATGGCATTAATGAAATCACAAGATCACTGAAATTACAGCTCAGCAATAGGCCATTCGGCCCAACTAGTTTACGCCGGTGTTAATGCTCCACACGCGCATCCTCCCACTCTACTTCATCTAACTTTATCATCATATCCTTGTATTCAGGATGTGCCCCGTCCACTATTTATCCCTCAACCAGTACCACCGGAACAGATTATCTGATCATTTTTCTCATTACACAGATCTGCATCCCGTTACTGTACAGTACAACATGTTGGAATGTTTGTGAAAGTGACACTCAAGTAAGTCACTGCTTAGTTTTGTGGCCCTCAACAAAAAAATAGTGACTAAACTAGCTTAAATGAAAACTTCTCTAGTATTGTCCCAAATCATAATTCAATAGAGAACTGACAGCCTGAGCATGTGTCTCTGATGAAGAAGTGAATGGATTCAGGGGTTTGGAAAAATATTCATTAGTGGGTCCACTGCCTCACATGGCTTTGTACCATGTTGAGTCCAGTAGCAGGAGAAGGTTTTAGGCTTAATGCTGAACAGGGCTATAATATTGATTAAGAACTATTTGAGCAATTAGATTAATGGATGCTTACCTGAATATGGCATCCACTTTTTAAATTTGGTTTGCATCTAGTTCAGTGTTGTTGTGATAAAAAAAACGTTCCAACTCCGAAGCTTTTGGAAAATGGAAGTGCACTGATGTACATAACTAGCCCTCTCGCTTACATGCAGGCAATTTTTAATATTCCTTTCATAAATAAAAAATATAGCATCTTCACTGAACTGTATCAGACTGGAAATAACTAATTTGTGTTAGTGTCCTGTACCATTTTAACAAGCATTTTAGATTTATTTAACAAACTGTCAAATGCTATGCGAAATTATAAATTAAAGCACTTGCTCATACTTCACCACTTCTCATATTGTTTTGAGAGCTATGTAGCTTTGTCATGTGTGAATAAATCAATGTGAGACATGCAAGCCTGAATTTGTAATGGATTTCTGTAATTATCACATCACTGCAGGGAGCATTCATTCATTCGTGAAGTTCAGGCTGCACTATTGTGTAATCGTTATTAACTGGAACAGCAGCAGGAGCAGTGGAGGCAGCTGTACATTAAGTAAAATGGAGACAGTCTTTTACATTTGTTGTTTGTGCAGCGCATGAGCAAAGCCTGTTGCTGATTTAGGTAGACAAAGAGTGCTCACAATTTGTTTCCAAACAAAACCCGAGAAGATAGTGGGTCATGAGGTAAAATCTCTTTTAAAATATCCATTGTCTCAAATAAAATACTCCTGTTCGTAGCAACGGTATCATCGTGTGAGCAGCTGCTAAATACGGAAATACCAAGAAATACAATCAAATGAGTCATGGCTTTATTCATGGTTTTTAGCTATATTCTATGAATCAGTAAAATACAAATATTACCAAGACATTTGAACAGCAGTGTTAATTAAGACTTACAACTTAAAACTCAGAATTGCAAAACAATAAACAAAGCAACGCCTCATTAACTATCCTAACAATACAGGAACTGAACAAGGATCCACAACACAAAACATACACACGAGATTGAGTCCACCCCAGGACGTCTTCACGTTCATTTTTCAATGATAAAACAGGCAGAGCTGAGTTGGCCAGAGGCTCCCAAATATATTCCTCTGCCTAGACATGGAGCTATAATCAGCCCCCTTTCCCAGAATATCCAATGGGCACTCCTATCATGAGAACCAGGTTACTTAACTTCAAGTTTCACAGGCATTCAAGATTAAAGCCTGGCTCGGGTATAAAATTAAAACCCGTCCCGGGCCTGACCTGACCATAGCCAACCCGGGCCCGAGTCCTTTAATTTTTTTCCGCACCCGACCCGACACGAATATCCTTCATTAGATCCGGCAGCAGGTTATTCCTGCAGCTGAAGTTGTGGAGAATCGTGGGTAAGCCTGATCCCGTGACTTCCCAGAAGCAGTGTCCTGCCCGACCCGACCCGAGCCAGAATGCCGGACTTGGAATTTCGACCCAACCCGAACCCGACACATGTAGGCGGGTTTGGATTGGGTAGCCAGGCTTTATTCAAGGTTGCTGCTCATCAAGTAAAATATATAATGGCGTCTGGGTTTTTTTTTGTGGAACAGAGCAGCTCTGATAGCTTAACCATTCGAGTTGATGATGTGTACCCATGGCATCCAGACACTGCTGTAGGCCTGAGGTAATTAAATAAACAATCAAAAAACAGTTGTGATGATTGCCTGCAAAGACCAGCCCTATTAAAAGGCAGACCAATTCCTTATAGCATTTCCAGCTACAAATGTAGATGAGAATTCTCTTCATCATTGTCAATCCAAGGTTAAGTCCATTAAAACAATATTTAGAGGCCCAAAAATGCATGGATCACAATCTTAACATAACTGCTGGGATTGTGCCTGGTGGTGTCCTGCCACTAGAATTTGTGAGGCCAGTAGAAGGCCACCTCAATACCAAGGGGCAGGTGGGCACAAGCTCAGCTTCTAGTGTATCTCTGGTGCTCCCCTGCCCATGATATCTAGAAAGGTTGGTGCCCAGCTATCTGGTATTTTATTCATATGTTTTCACCCTATTTTTTATTTTATTTCTACTTTTTGGATGCTTCCAGATGACTGGTTGACAACATTTTTCCTGCTCTCTAACAATGCTACCAGTAGGAGCACTGGTGAGGCACAGGCTTATTGACCTGTCATTATTTACTCTCATCTCAGAATGGCTCTTGCAGCTAGTGGTGGACGAGGTCATGAACTCATCGGTGGGTTGCACTGTAGAAGTAACCCTAATAAGCCAGTATACTTGCACCTTGATGGGCTGACATATTAGAGGGTTATAGGTTTTCATATCTAACATTCATATGCTTCACCTCACCCTCACACACAGCAGAGCTATAAGCCTCACACCCACATCTCACAACATGCACACACTGCCAACTTTTCAACCATGGCAGCCACATCAGCAAAACAGATTGCAAAAGACTCAATGACACAGTTCCCTCTCTCTTGCATGACAAAGTGGCATACAACTGCAGGAGCTAACTGGAGGGGGAAGGAGCACCTGCATCTCCTAACTCCAATGGAGGAGACGGTGCTGGCCATTATTGGGATGTCCATGGCTGAGTTTGTGGCCAGTGGCAGGGCTGAAAACATCAAAGATGACTGTATCCTCATACCTAATCCTCCTTCTCACATCCCAATATCGCCTCAATCTCTTCTGATTTACAAGCTGCAGATGGTGTAAGCGTGCACAACTTATGCTCCCCTACTGCCCCCTCCCCAAACAACAACTCCGCTCCACAACCTTACCCTTGTGGCATTTTTCTTTCAGATGCCCAAGAGGTCCAACCTGGCCAGGCAGTGGAGGAACATGAAAAGAGCGATGAAGAAGACATGGCACTGACAATCAATTTAACACTCATAGCCACCAGCTTAGATACTGACACTGCACATATCTCAGAAGATAGATTAGAGGTGGGAGCTGCACGTGATGAGACACGGGGCAAGACTGGGCGTAGCTAAGGCAGGGGACAAGGGTAGCGCACTGCCAGCTCACCGGAGGGAGAGGCCACACATGGATTCTGCTGCAGAGGACTCAGATGAGCACTTCGATTGGGTAGCCTTCAAAAGAATGCTGATGGCTATGCACAACAAAATGCTTAAGAAGCCTATCAGAAAACCTGTGCTCAATGTCAACATTGGAGGAGTCCAGTACCAGCCTGGCACAGCGCTTTGCATAGTGCTTGGAGCCCAGTCTTTCCAGTGTGGAAGTGGTGGCCAGCTCTGATGCACACTTGTGAGCCCAACCATGATGCAGCATCTGATGGCCAATGTTGCAGCTTCTATTGCAGCATAAGCAGCAGACATTCAATATCTGCAAGCTCAGATTGCTGCCATCATGGCTGTGTGTGAGGGGGCTTGCAGGGTGTCACAGCAGTTCAGCAATCTGTCCTCCAACAAATTATTAGGATTTCTGTGGTGGCGACCCAGGGAGTGGTAGTGGCTCCATGGAGTTCGATCCTGGTGTCCCCTCACAGAAAGACAGCATTCATGCTCCCACCTCTGTCACTCTGCCAGCGTCTTTGCTATTGCCTGTCAGCCAGCCAGCCAAGACTGTTGTTGCCCATGCGAGATGGTGCAGACTAAAGATCTCAGTCAAGATTGTTCAAAGTTGTCCTCCAAGGCTTTTGTAGTATGCACGTTACACATGTGTGAATGGGTTGCACAATGGAGTCATCAGCCATGTTGTCAGTGCTCGCCTTTATCACCCAGTAGCCACCTTTTGGTTTGTATAGTGGTTCAAATGTAGCTTGCACAGCAAACTGCCGCAGAACGAATACATCATAACTGCTACAAGGATGTTGGGCATTGATCTGCATGATTTGTTGTGTATGGTCACACAGCAGCTGGACATTGAGAGAATGGAATCCCTTTCGGTTCCGGCATAGGTTGCGGTACCCGTAAAGTGATGTGTGATGCTGTCAATGGCACCCTGCACTATGAGGAAGCCTGCAATCCTACTGAAGCTGCATATTCACTCTGCCTGTTTGTCTCTGACAAGAGAGAATGAAATGTAATTAGCTTTCAATGAAGAGAGAGCCTCAGTGACTTTGCTTACAGTGGGCAGCAAGCTGCGAGATGTTGCAAATATTTCCAGCTCCAGCCTGGAAACATCCAGCCACATAGAAGTTCATTGCCACAGTCACCTTCACAGTCACTGGCAATGTGGTCCATGCCCTGCCCTGAAGCTCCAGTTGTGGCTGCAGCTGGTGCATATTTCAGTGAGGATGTCCTTTCTGAAGTACAAATGTCTCATTTCTTGTTCCTGACTGAGGTTTAGGTAGGAGAATTGCTCTCTGAACACCCTGGTTGATGATGGCCTCCAGCTGAGAGTCTTTGTCCTCCTCAGTCCTCTAGCAGCATGTCCTTCTCTTTGTGACCTCTGTTCATTCTCCAGATCATGCTGTATTCCAAGGGGAATACCTAGTCATGCACCCATGTCTGGGAGCAACTGGTTTGTGCAGAGGCCTTGAAGTCAGCAAAAGAGTCCTTCAGCGCCTGGAACTCCACCCCCTGTAGATCTTGCAACTTGAAGCAACAATAGAAAGCACTTGCAAAATCATAACAACATCCAGGAGAAATAACCCGGCAACTAATTTGTAAGTAGCTGATAATCCCTTTAAATAGCATTGATGGGGAGTCCTTCCTGCTGCTGGAAGTGTTCAGCTGTGTGAGGTGTTACCCGGAGCATTGATTTCCAAAATGGCACCACTGGCATCAAATCAACATTGCATGCTGATTGATGTCACGATCTGCCTGCTCTGTGTACTTACTGTTTACTGCGTACATTTCAGCACATGCACCAAGATGGCATCTGGCACGATTTGCCCCATATATATGTGCACACTGTGGATGTCATTTTAGAGTTCTAAGGCCAATTGCAGCATGCCAAGAAATAGGCATTAATTAACCCAATTTCTGGCCCTTTATTTTTTATTGTAATGGTGTTTCCAAGATAATGTTGGTTGAGTAATTCCAAGTCAGGATGATATGTGACTTGGAGGGGAGCATGGCGGTGATGGTGTTCCCATAGTATAGCTTCTCTTCCCCTTCTTAGGGGTTGAGGTCTCAGGCCCAGGCAGTGCTGTCGAAGTAGGCTTGGTGAGTTGCTATAGTGATAATTGACAGCAGGCTGCAGGTCAGAGTAATTTTCTGGGTCATCATCCTAACCCCACAATAGCAAAAGTAAGGAACTATTTGGCCTGTTTTTTGAGCAGCCTCTAATGATCCCTTTAAGGACCATTGGTTGAGTCACTCAATGCTGGTACAAATGAGCAGGGTATTGATAGTGCACACTTTGTATATTTGAACGTCAAAATTGCAAACAGGGTCTAACATATGTCATAGGATCCCAATTTGTATATTATAAGTGGCTTCCTGTTTGAAACAAGCAGGTGTTCCAGCTGACCTTCTCTGGATCTACTGAAGTTGGCAGCAGTTGAAGTGCCAGCATTAATGAGATAGTAGGTATGTCAATGTAATTTTCATGTCATTACTGCCCCATTTACACTGAATAGAGGCACTTAAAATAAACCTCATTAAGTGGTCATTTATCATATTGCTGTCTGTGGGACCTTGCTGCGTAAAAACTGGCTGCTGTGCTGGTCTACAACAGTGACTGCAAGCTTGATTTTATGGACCCCCTGAGACAGGGTTGGAAGCGGGGGTGCCCTTGGAATAGTGACAGGAGGCAGGCAGAGGACCCATCGCCAAGTGATTTTGCCGGTAGTGGGATAGGCCGACGACGGCCTTCCCACCTAAAGGCAATTAAAGCCCTTAAGTGGCCTATTAACGGCCACTTAAGGGCCTCTTGCCACTGCCGTTGGGATCTAACCAGCAGCGGGGGCGGGGAGGGTGCCTGTGCCACACGGGTGGGTGCCGTGTAAAATGAGGTGCCCTCCCTGCAGTTTTGGGGGGGGGGGGGTGTCAATCCTCCATGGGCAATCTGTGACCAATGGAGGACAACCGCCGGCACAACCTCCATCTCCATGGACCCACCACCCCTGGACCACGCCCACACCCGCACCCCCCCCCCCCCCCCCCTTGCCGGGGCATTCTGGACTAGCCCTGGCAACCCCACCTCACTTACCTGAGCTCCCGGGTTTCAGCGCTCTGCCTGGGTCCAAGGCCTCTGCAGTTCCAACACTGGTCACTGCTCCCAGTGGCACTGCTGATACTGCTGACCTGATGGCTCTCTGATTGGCCGGCAGCTCTTGGAGGTGGGGTCCCCGTCTTTAAAGGGACGGAGATCCCGGCGCCGGAAACTTCACCTCCGGAACAATGGAGGATCACACCGGGGTGGGGACGCAACAAGGCTGAGGCAAGGTTCCCCCTGCCTTTTCGTTCCAGCACCGGGAGCCCCACCGCCTCCACTATATCCCAACCTTCATTTCAAGAGTTTCACTTTGGGAGATCTTGAGGCTACGGTAAGAGATATATAAATGCAAATTTGTTCTTTATCAGGTATTGCTCTTAATATCAGATTAATTAGTGACTTAGTGCTTGCACAATAATGTACTACATCTGTTCAATAACTGCTCAAGAAAGCAAGTCCGCAGTAATTGAAAAAGCTAGAATTAACAGCTAAATAACTGTTCCACTGTGAGCACACAACAGGTGCTAACATTACAAACAGGCTGATTCCACTAACTCTGTTTCTCAACAGCTGTTCTAATATGAAGTCATGGTCTTGTGCATGTTTTACGTTTTCATGCCTGTCGTACATCGTATTTTTTTCTCTCACCATTATTTTTCTCCACTCCCCACCAGCCGCCACCCGCCATCCCCACAAACAACCTGAAGGCATTCTATATTGCTCTTGTTGCCCTCTGGTAACTGGCCATTATCCATCCGTAAGCCTTCACAGTGAATGACAGCAGATTATGCAGTCACCATAGGCATCACAGCCGAGCCCAATCCTATTCTCACCCAACATTCATTCAAGCAAATTTCAGGCAGGGGTTGCTAGGTTGTTGTCAGCAGTAGGAATGCTGGTAAAAACTTTCCACACCCTAATGCCAAACTGGCGGAGATATTGACCTCAGGCTGGAGACCTAGCCTGGCACCTTCCTGATCTATTCGCTTGATGAACTCATTAAGCCAGTAGGGGAGCCAGTGACACTATGTAGATTTTGTTTACAGATGATAATATGGACACTTTTTTTAAGGAAAGTCCAGTCTAAGAATTGTACAGGGCCGTTTGGCCCTATTAATGGTGAAATGGAGGAAGTACAAACATTTTGCACAGGACCATAGACTTTAAATGGTAACACATGAAGCAACAAGAGTAAGAATCCCTCAATCCAACATAATTTTCTAAAATACAGACTAAAGGATTTGGTTTAATTGAGATTGTTCCTTTCATGTGACCCCAGAACTATTTCCAATAAACGTCCAGTGTAAGTGACAAAGTTTATGATACACTCACTATCACTCAGATTTAACTCAGTTATAAACTTGCCTCTTTGTATAAAGAGTGGTATAAACAACCATTCAAAGAGAAGCTAGTTTCAAATTCACTGAATAGTATGAATATGCATAATTAGCACATTTTAATCAAGTAAAAGTTATGGTACAGTATCATTAAGATTTATTTTTCCTTTTAAGTTTAACTTCGGTTATGATTTATCCCAGCTGGCTTGCGGTCAGAGCAGTAGAATTGACCCTACCAGCCTATATTATGGAGAGAAAAACTGTCCAGTGTGTTGCCTCTGGTCACTATCCAAAGATTGCTGCTGGAAGTGTATGTATGCCAATGTCAGGAGATTAGGCTTGACTGTGATGCACCCTGCAGTGAAATAGCTAGCTGCCTCAATGCCAAGGCTTAAATAACGACTACTTGGATGAAGTACCAGAGAGCAAAAGGCATTAGTTTAATCATATCCCCGCATGGCGTCAATGTCTTGAGGAGAGATCGGGAGGAGAGAAAAGTAGAAAGTAGAAAGAGAAAAGATTCACAGGAATAGTAATTTATCACATTCAAGCCAGTGAGAAAGGTCAAATAACCTGGAAATTACTATTAGTAATATTATCACATCAACACTTAACAGGCTGCTGTAACATTCCTCTGTGTGGAATTTTAGGGAATCTATAGAACCACATTTATATGGCCCATCATTTTTATGCTAGCTTTTTGCTACAGAGATCCAAAACTAATTTCACTGCCCTACTCTAGCCCTGTTCAAATGTCAGCCCGTTGTAAAAAAAAATGGCAACCATTAGCATTCAAGTAGCTTACAGAGAAATGTCACACAAATGTGTTAAGCTTTCTAGTGATAATATCACCGACTGTGTTTTCTAGGTTTACATTTTTAATCTGAGACAAAATCAGATTAATTCAGGCCTTTGCCTACCAGAACTCTACAACAGGAATTTACCAGTAATTGCTGAAAATAATTATACAATCCACTGCGCAAAATTCGGATGCATACCACTCATTCTTTTGGGCGCTACAAGTGACCTCAGAGACCCATACTGGCATCTGCGACACACGGACACTTGTAGGACAAGTCGCGTCAGATGCCATATTGGTTGAAGGCTTTAGCACACATGCAGGGAGCATCTATCGGAAGTATGCAGAGTAATCGCATAACACTGATTTGATGCCAGTGCTGCAGTTTTGGAGATCAAGTTAACACCCTCTCTTAACCATGCACAGCTGAACACGTTAAGCAACAGTAAAGACCCTCCCCCCCCCTCCCCCCACCACCACCACCACCCAACCAGCGCTATTTAAAGAGATCATCAAATACTTTCAGGTTAGTTGCTGATTGTTTCCTCCTGCCTATTGCTACAACTGTATAAGTTTTTGGTGCTTTCCAGAGTTGTTGTTGCTAATGTCTACAGGGAGTCAGGGAGTGGTGTGATATGTACTGAAGGACTTGGTACTGACTTCAAGGCTTCTGCACACATCAGTTGGTCCCAGACATGGGTGCAGTAATAGGCAATCCCTTGGGATAGAGTTTGACTGGAAGAATGAGCAGAGGTGACACAGAGCAGGGCAAGATGCTAGCAGAGAAAGGAGGAAAAGGGGGAGAAGGACAGGAGGTCATATATGCCCAGAGTCTTCAGGGAGAAATTCTCCTACCTGAATCTCCTCACTGAAATCTGCCACCTGCTGCAGGTACAACTGCAACCTTAGAGCAGGGTGAGGACCGCATTGCCAGCAGCTGTAAAAATGACCATGGCGATGAGCTTTTACACATCTGGGTACTTCTAGGCTGGAGCTGGAGATACTTGCAACATCTTGCAGTTTGTCATTGACAAGTGCATAAAGGAGGTCACTGAGGCTCTCTATTCAAGGAGACCTGACTACATTTCATTCTCTCTTGCCAGAAAGGAGCAAGCACGCAGCTTTGTGAGAATTGCAGGCTTCCCCATGGTGCAAGGTGACACTGACTACACACATGTCGCTTTGCTGGATCCGCAAGTCAACTCAGGTGTACCACTACCGAAACAGATTCCACTCTCTCAATGCCCAGTTGCTGTGTGACCATATGTAACAAATCATGCAGGTCAATGCCCAGTATCCTGGAAGCAGTCATGATGCCTTCATTCTGTGGCAGTCCGCAGTGCCATCTGCATTTGAAAAGCAAGACAAACCAAAGAGTGGCTACTGGGTAACAAAGGCCATCTGCCAACCACATGGCTGATGACTCCGGTGCGCAACCCACGCACATTTGTGGAGCATGCAAACAATGAAAGCCATACTGCCGAATGAAATGTGTTAGAGTAGACCATGATGTGCTGAAATAACACTTCAGCTACCTGGACCATTCTGGAGGAGCTCTGCAGTACTCAGCAGAGCAGGTTTCAAGATTTGCAGTGGTCTGCTGGATGCTGCACAACCTCGCCATGATGAGGGCACAGCCCTTGCCACCATATGTACAGTGAACAGCTGAGGAGCAGCAGGAGGCAGAGTAGGAGGAGAAGGAGGAGGAAGAGAGGAGACAATCTAGAAAACACCTTTCTGGCAGGGCTGTCCATGAACATATCACCCAACTGCGATAACACACTTTCCCTTCCCTCTGTAACTGACCGTCGCTGCATCCGCTTGGACACAATGCAAAAAATAAAAGCCACCACAAAATAAACATTCCAAACTGAATTTATAAATCACATCCTGTCATATTGCATACAAAAGTCAACTAATCACCCTTGTGCATTAGCTTTGTGCCTGATTTGCAGGTGCTTTTGCCTGTCCAAGTGCTCCTACACAGTGCTACCACAGTGGCTGCATGCAAGACTGCTGACTTTCAGTGGAGAAGGCTGCAGATGATCTTGGAGGATGGCTGTGAGCAGCTCTGGATCTAGAAGGCATGGCATCAGATTGCAACATCTCAGTATGGATGGCAGCAGATGGGCTGGGTGGTTGGCAGGCCACAGTGAGTGCATTGGCAGAGTGGTAGTGATGGGAGGACGAATGCTGTCGTCCTGAGGGAGGATAGCAGGAGCCCAGGGATGATGCCTCAGCAATCCCAGTAATCTGTTGGAGGGTAGATTGCTGGACTGTTGTGACAGCCTTCAAGTCCCTTTGAACACTGGTATCTGCAGCCTTAATGGCAGCAGTCTGAAATTTCATGGCAGCAAGCTGAGCTTCCAAAACGGAAATCTAAGCTTCCACTGCAGCACCCAGATATTATGTGGCTTTTGATTGTGCTGCAATGGAACCTGAGACATCAGCCATCAGACATTACATCACAGTTTGGTCCACAAATGTGCTAATGTATCTGGCCTCCACTTCCATGTTGGAAAACTAAGGCTCCAAGCTCTGTGCAAAGCCACGTGCAAAGTTTGTGCTGGGCTCCACCATGGCCTTCCTGCCATCTGCTTGATGCCAAAGGCACTTGTCCTCTAATAGCCAGGCTTTATGCCTCTGGGGTAATTCTCTGGGGCGACCATGACTGGCTTCCTGCTCTGTACCCATCTCCTTTTACCTGGTCTGCCCCAAACATCGCGGGCTGGATTTTGTGGAGGAGGAAGGGCTCCGGGCACTGGGCTGAAAAGGCTGAAGGAGTCCTGCCTTGGCCCTTTCGCACCCCCACCCCCCACCCCACCACCAAATGCGATCCTCCGTTGTTCCGGAGGCAAAGTTTCTGGCGCCAGGATCTCCATCCCTTTAAAGATGGCGATCCCGCCTCCAAAAGCTGCCGGCCAATCAGAGGGCTGGAAGCTCAGCAGTATTGGCAGCACCACCGGGAATGATGGCTACTGCTGGTACTAGAAATGCCTCGGACCAAGGCCAAGCGCTGGAACCCCGGACCTCAGGTAAGTGAAGTGGGTTTGCCAGAGCCAGGCTGGGAGGCCTGGCAAGGGAATTGGAGGGGTGGTCATAAAGTCCAGGGGAGAGCGGTGCTGGGAGGTGCATTATTTTCTGGCTGGGGCCCTCCATGGACCACAGATTGCCCACGGAGGAGATACCTTCCCCCAAGCCTGCAGGGAGGGCACCTCATCTTACAAGGCGCCTCCCTGCATGGTGGAGGCAATTCCACCACTGGTTAGATCCCAGCAGCAGGTGGGGGAGAAGAGGCCCTTATGTGGCCGTTAATAGGTCACTTAAGGGCCTTAATTGGCCTGTGGGCGGGAAGGCTATCATCGGCCTATCCCGCCCTGGGAATACTGCTTGATGACAGGGCGGCGATGAGCCTTAGCCCCCACCCCCCATTGCAATTCTATGGGCCCCGCACCTCTAACCCTGTCTCAGGGGGCCCATAAAATCCAGCCCCGTGTGTATCACGTGTGCCCCTGTGAAACTCTCAACACCCCCCTCCAACTGTTAACAAGCTCTTAATGAGTTCTGCAAACACCTTAATTGGCCTTAATTGGGGATTGGGCGGGATTGCGATCCCACCCTCTCCCTGTCTTGGCAAAAGTGGCCTGTGACGGGAACAGCGTCGCAAAACCGGCATGCCAGCCGGCATTGGCATTTTCCTGCCTGTCTACCTTCGTTCCTGATATTGATGAGACCTGAAAATTTAGCCCTTTGTCTGGGGAGCCTCTTGGCCCTGTGTGGACAGAGCACTCTCTCCACCTCTGCATCTCCTCAATCAAGGCCCCAAGTGCAGCATCAGAAAATCTTGGAGACTGCTCTATCCCATAATGTGCCATTCTTTGGTTTTCTTCAGGTCAGAATCAGTTGTAGAATGACCGTCAGAACCTGCTCCAGCCACAATGCACCTCCTCTTTAGGAGGTGCAGGCTGGCTTTAAGTAGAGCTGGCCAACTTTAATTGGTGCTAGCCTCTCACAATTTTGGACCCCCTGATGAAGCATGCAGGCATTCAACATCGTGGTTAGCACTGGCAGAACACTGAAATCATATTGATTAATAGGCAGCACATTGTTAGTGTGTTGGCTGCATCAGAAGCAACAGATGTTGGCTAATTCTGCATCACGATCCCTGCTGCCCATTTTTGAGGCCATCGAATTTAGCCCTTCCACAGCATTTTTGAAGTTCAGTTTGAGGAATTCAATGCAGCTTACCAAAAGACAGGTAGCCAGAGATATTGTAGAGGTCAATCTTAACCTAATCCACCTGTCATGAAATTGACTGGGTCGAGTGCAATGCGCTTTAACATCCTGTTCAATGTTACTCTCAATGGAGAATATCAGGCAGGGTGTAAAATTGGTGCTCCCCCCATTCCTTTGGGTTTCCTGCTCGGCGAGTTAAGTTAAAATTACCTCCACTTAAGAGCACCTTACTTCTGTTCTGTGTCACAGAAATTATATAAACTGATTTTTGAAACAATAGTCAGTGTTAAATTCCTTTCAGTTGCAAAACGCTTAAAGGCGCAAAATTTCCTCCTTTACTGTTGCAGGGGTTTAGAATAGGGTAAAGGGCTTCAGTAAATTTGTGATAAAAGGGAATTAAAAGTGTCATTTTCTCAGCATCATAAAATGCTAGCACTCCTCCAGTGTAATTCAAATAAACGCCAACCCGTTCAAGTCTTCCCTTAACAGTAACTTTTAGGGGTACGTTATTGTGCCACGCAGTATACTGCTCACAGCTGCATTCTAGAGACCATGACACATTGTTCCTGCCCAACCAACATTTGCCTTTCCTAGGTATGGATGAATAAGCAACCCCAATTTCCCAATCAGACTTGCTCTTCACTACCACCTCCCAGTAATGATTGCCAAAAGTATATCCTTGAGAACCAAGCACATACAAAGTGTCATCGAATCGTTTGGGGCTGTATGGAGCCTTTATAACTTCATCAGTGTAGCGTACGATTGTTCGGTCTTCTGAAAGGATAAGGTTTTCATTTGCAGTTACAGGGTCAAAAGTAATAGTTGTCGCATCTGTGTTTTTAAAAAAAAGAAAATAAGCCCATTAAAATTAACATATTTAACACTAAATTGCACTATGTTTCATCAGTAATATTTTAATTCTTCTTCATCAATAAAAGAATGCTAAGTTAGTTAGTGCCATGGTACAGAGAAGATTTCAGTAGATTCTGATACAAGAACTTCGATTTAAATAGTAGCATGAATGTAACAAAACAAACCAAAGTGCTTCATAGAGACAAAAATAACAGAACATTGAGCAAACGCCTTCCTTTTAGGCCCACACCTCCCCCCACCCCACCCCCACCCCTTACTCCATCTATTGGACCTTAACTATCAGCAGAAGAAACTCAGAAATAAGATGTATAAATATGTTATTACTTTCAGTGGTATTATTAATATTTCATTTCTTACTTAAATCAAGTTACCATAATTTTTTTAAGATCGTCAAAGAATTAGGACCATTGCTGTATTGCAAAACAAAACGCTCAGACTCACATGCCAATAGGGCTTTTCTGACCGAAGTATCATTCTTGGACAAACTGTTGAAGAGCTTGCTGATTGACTTAATCAAAGAAGAAAGTTTGCCATCATCAACCACAGTATCATGGATAACCAGTCTCTGCTTACTCAGTAAGGAGTTGATGCTAAAAGAAAAAATAAAGTAACATGCTGTTTCTGTCATCAGAATATTACAACACTAACCACAGAAACAAAAATATTTTAAACTAAAAAGAGATCAATTTAAATATGCCTTAGTCTATTCAGTAAGGAATTGAAAGGTGATGAGACACTTTGCACCAGCTGTGCACAAGGATTGTTAACGAGTCAAAACTTAGGTTAAGCCTCAGTACCTGAACAGCACTGCAGCTGCTCATTATCCATATGAAACATGCTGAATAGTAGGCCCCAGTTATTCATGTCAGGGCCTTTGCTGAAAGAGGAGTCTGTTTGGTACTTGTAATTTGACACAGCAATTGGTATATTTCAAATTGCTTTTCTTTGCTTTCCCTACTGAAGCCATGTCCCCCTTCTTGAAGCTACATTTCCGATATCCATCTGGGGTGTTTGGAAGGGTTTGTACAGAGCCTACGTGGCATCTATGAATATCCCACCAGGCATCTCACTTTCTCTAGCTAGGGGAGGAAAAGTAGAATTGGTGCGTATATAAGGCAGCTAACTTCACACTAATGAGATCAAGAACAAGCCACTGGCACCAAGCATACTGGACAAGACATTGACATTTCCACATTGCTGAAGAGATCTGCAAATGGAAACAAGGATTTACTAGAGAAGCTGTAATAGAACTGTGTAACCTTCTGCAGCCAGACTTTGAAACCACTTCAAGGACCAAGTTAGTGGTTGGCAAGGTGACTGGTGCTGTAACATTTTTAAGTGGAACCTTTCCAAGGAATAGCAGGATATATCAGACTAATCTTTGAAATATGGACAACTTCATCATGCAAGTGACACCATGAAACCAGGGATTTCATTACTTTCCCCATGGATTGGTTCACTAACGCTATTTCTCTCTCCACAGATGCTGCCAGACCTGCTGAGTATTTCCAGTATTTTCTGTTTCTATGTCAGTAAAACTTTTGTCCTGGCTCATAATTTAATTCCATATAGGTACACTCCAGTACCTGATTTGGCTCAACTACAAACTTTAGTTTTGTTGTGATATAGTTTCTGCTCCGTGTCGTGCTAAGGTTGTAATGTAAATCTCGTCACGGCTGATCTGACTCGACATACAAGTGAGGTGAGACTTCCTGCAGGGGGTAGTCTTACACCACTTCAGTTTGATAGCAAAGTGGAGTGTACATATAGCGTGGTTTAAAAAATACCCAAGGGTGTTCTACAATTAGTATTAATGGATTGGATAATACAGATGGTCCTACCGCACTGCCTAAACATTTAAAAATTTAACTGCTGGGAGAGAGCTCGGCACATGTGTTTAACCATGCATACACAGAGCTCCCTCCCAGGCAAAAGAATGGGAGTTACAGCCAGACAGGAGCTAAACAATGCTGTCTGAAGCCAGTAGCTGCAGTATAAATGCATCAGTATTCATAAGTGCTCCACACTGACCAGATGCTTTCAGTACATGATCAATTATCACTCTCAAAACATTTTCCTTTTTCACCATCTGCAACTGAGGATCTCGCCTACCTTGCTCTACATATTCATGGGCCTACTATAAAATAGTACCTTTTTATCGTGTTTTTGTTTAAAGCTGACTTAGGTGGCCAGCCAAGTACTGAAAAACATTCTTCATTTAAGGAGAGGCATCCATTCGGTTAGTGTTGAGAAGCAAAAAGGGTATAATAATCATGCTACTAGGGATATTCTCTAGGCCTCCAAATAGTGAGAGAGAGAGAGCTAGAGGAGCAAATCTGCAGGGAAATCACAGAGATTTGCAAGAACTATAGAGTCGTGATATTGAGGGACTTTAATTACCCAAACATCAATTGGGTTAATATTAAAGGTAAAGGAGAGGGAGGAATTTCTGGAATGTGTTCAAGAGAACTTCCTTGATCAGTATGTTCTCTGCCCAACTAGAAAGGAGGTATTGCTGGATCTGGTGCTGGGAAATGAGGTGGGCCAAGTTGCCCAAGTGTCTGTTCCGGAATACTTGGATAAGAGTGATCATTGTATCATAAGGTTTAGACTCATAATGCAGAAAAGCATGGAATGATATAAGGTAGAATTGCTAGATTGGAAGAGGGTCAATTTCAATGCAATGAGAAGGGATCTAGCCAGGATAAAATGGAACCAAAGACTGACAGGAAAAACTATAATGGAACAATGGGTTGCCTTTAAGGAAGAGATGCTCCAGGTACAGGCAAAGGACATTTCAACAAGGGTGAAAGGTAGGGGAACCAAAGCCAGGGCTCCTTGGATGACGAAGGAGATAGAGATTATGATGAAACAAAAAAAGAGGGTGTATGATGCAAGTCAAGTGAATTCTTCAAGTGAGAACCAGGCCAAATGAATAAATTGAGAGGGGAGGTGAAGAGGAAAATAAAACTGGCAAAGAGAGAATATAAGAATCGAATTGCAGTCAACATAAAAGGAACCCCAAAAATCTTCTACCGGCATGTAAATAGCAAGCAGGTAACAAGAGGTGGAGTGGGGCCTATTAGGGACAAAGAGGTAATATATGTTTAGAGGCACAGGGCAAGGCCAGAATACTTAATGAGTACTTTGCATCGATGTTTACTACAGAAGAGGAATCTGAGAAAATATTTGGAGGAACAGTGACAGTAGAGGTAATGGATAGGGTAACAATTGAGAGAGGAGGTACTAGAAAGGTCAGCTATGCTTAAGGTAGATAAGTCACCTGGTCCAGAAGGCTTGCATCTCAGTTTGCTAAAGGAAGCAAGGGTGGAGATAGCAGAAGTGCTTGCCATAATCTTCCAATCTTCCCTGGATATGGGGGAGGTGCCAGAGGATTGGAGAATGGTGAAAGTGACACCTTATTCAAGAAAGGGTGTAAGGACAGTCCTAGCATCAACAGGCCAGTTAGTTTGACATCAGTGGTGAGTAAGCTTTTAGAAACAATAATCAGGGGAAAAAATCAACAGGAACTTGGAGAGGTTTGAGTTAATTGAGGAGAGCCAGCACAGATGTGTAAAAGGCAGATCATTCTTGATGAATCTAAAGGAGATTTACAAGAATGTTGCCAAGACTTGAAAGTTGCAGCTATGAGGAAAGATTGGATAGGCTAGGGTTGTTTTCCTTAGAACAAACAAGGCTAAGGGCTGACTTAATTGAGGTGTACAAAATGGTAAGGGGTCTAGATAGAATAGACAGGAAGGACCTGTTTCCCCTAGCGGAGAGGTCAATTACCAGGGGGCACAGAGTTAAGGTGATTGGTAGAAGGGGACATGAGGAAAAACTTTTTCACCCAGAGGGTGATGGGTGTCTGGAATTCACTGCCAGGAACGGTGGTGGAGGCAGAAACCCTTAAGTCTTTTAAAAGCTACCTGGACATGCACTTGAAGTGCTGTAACCTTGCTACAGACCAGGTGCTGGAAGGTGGAATTAGATTGGGCGGCTATTTTTTTGAGGCCAGCGCAGACATGTTGGGCTGCTTGGCCTCCTTCTGTGCCCTAATTTTTTTTGTGGTTAATTGAATTCTTTGATGAAGTAACAGAAAAGGTTGATGAAGGCAATGTGGTGGATGTTGTCTATATGGATTTTAAGAAAGCGTTTGATTAAGTACCACATAAAAGGCTGGTTAACAAAATTGAGGCTCACAGAATAGGAGGGTCAGTGTCCAATTGGATAAAAGAAAAATGGCTTAAGGACAGAAAACAGCGAGTCATGGTAAATGGTTGTTTCTCAGACTGGAGGATGGTAGACTGTAGTGTTCCTTAAAGGTCAGTGCTAGGACCACTGCTTTTTTTCCTACATATAAATGGATCTTGGAATACAAAGTAGAATTTCAAAATTTGTCGATGATACCAAACTTGGAGTAGTTATAAACAGTGAGGATGATGTGAAACGCCTTTAACAGGACATAGATAGGCTAGCAGAAAGGGCAGACAAGCGGAAGATGGAAATAAATACAGACAAGTGTGAGGTGATGCATTTTGGCAGAAGGGATAAGGTGAGACAATATAAACTTATGGTGCAGTCCGAAAGAGTGTGCAGGAAAAGAGGGACCTGAGGGTGGATGTGCACCAATCTTTGAAGGTAGCAGATCATATTGAGAGCGTGGTTAACAAAGCATATGGGATTTTGGGCGTAGCGTACAAAAGCAGGGAAGTTATCCTGAACCATTATAAAGCTCTTGTTAGGCCCCAACTAGAGTATTGTGCCCAGTTCTGGTCACCACACATTAAGTCGGATGTGAGGTTCCTTGAGAGGGTGCAGAGGAGATTTACCAGAATGGTTCCAGGGATGGAGGATTTTAGTTACAAGGTTAGGTTGGAAAAGCTGGGGTGTTCTCCTTACAGGAGGTTGAGGGGAGACTTAATAAAGCTGTACAAAATTATGACAGGCTTAGATAAGTTAGACAAGGCAAAATTGTTCTCATTAACAAATGGTACAAGGACTTGGGGACACAGATTGAAGCTTTTGGGCAAGAGATGAAGGGAGAATGTGAGGAAGAACCTTTTTACTCAGTGTGTGGTAATGACCTGGAACTCACTGCCCACAAGGGGGATGGAAGCAGAAACAATCAATGATTTCAAAAGGAAATTGGATGCGCACTTGAAGGAAATAAATTTGCAGGGCTACGGGGATCAAGCAGGGGAGTGGGACTGATTGGATTGTTCCACGGAGAGCCTGCATGGACTCAATGGGCCGAATGGCTTCCTTCTATGCCTGAAATGACTCTATGACTTGTATGATTTTCACGTATTAGATTTGACCTGTTCAACAATTGATTTATCTCAAAATAGGGCACGTTCATTGCTGTCCTGCTGGTCTATTTTAGGAGCATTTTGTGGTATGTGTTTCCTTGAAGACTCAGTGGAACTTGTATGTTTGTAGACCTGAACAGAGCCTGTAGATCAGCAATTCATTGGTAATTGAATCTACTAGTAGTTTTATGATTTGGCACACGCATACCATTTTAATTTAATATTAATTTATTTCTGTGTGCTTATTTTATTTAAAAGTCTATTTGGGTAGATCACCCCTCCTTGAAACTATAGTGATACCTCCTTTAAGGGGAGGCACCTGTTGCATTCTGATGAAATTTGCCCAGTCCCAGCATCCATTCAAAAAGGATACTTTAATTTCCTATAAGAGCAAAATACTGCAGATGCTGGAACTCTGAAATGAGAACAGAAAGTTCTGGAAATACTCAGCAGGTCTAGCAGCATCTGTTTAGAGAGAAACAGAGTTAACGTTTCAGGTCTGTGACCTTTCAACAGAACTGGCAAAAGTTAGAAATGTAACAGTCTTTGACCAAGTGAAAGGGTTGGGGGGGGTGGTTTGGGGGTGGAAGGGGTGCAGTAGAACAAACGGGAAGGTCCATCCTTCTGTCATGTCCACATTTCTGACTTTGACTAGCTGCAGTGTTCCCCTGAAACTCAACACAAGCTCAAGGAACGGCACCTCATCTTCCGATTAGGCACTCTACAGCCTTCTGGACTCAATACTGAGTTCAATAATTTCAGACCATGGGTCCCATTTTTAATTCATTTATTTAGTATTTTTATTTTATATATTGTCATTTTTTAAATATTATCTATTTTTAACCATGTACTAGTCTTAAACTTGTTTATTGTGTTTTTGCTTTTGGACAGAGCTGCTCATTATTCTGCCATTAACACTCTCTCTCTGGACTCAAGCTTTGTCTTTTACTACAACTATTTAGCACTCTATTTGCATTCTCTTCTATGACATCTCTGTCATTTAATCTCTGCTGCCTTCCATCCTATCACACACCTTCCCTTTTGTTCTTCTTCACTCTCCCCCCACCACCCCCACCCCCCAACACCCTTCCACTGGCTCAAAGACTGTCACATTTCTAACCTTTGCCAGTTCTGATGAAAGGTCACAGACCTTAAACATTAACTCTGTTTCTCTCTACACAGATGCTGCCAGACCTGCTGCGTACTTCCAGCACTTTCTGCTTTCATTTCCTATTGTGGCTGACAGGTACCAACCACATCATTCTCTCTTTTTGAATTTTCCTTATTTTCCTGTTTTGATTAATTTAGTTATGATTAGATTAGATTAGAGATACAGCACTGAAACAGGCCCTTCGGCCCACCGAGTCTGTGCCGAACATCAACCACCCATTTATACTAATCCTACACTAATCCCATATTCCTACCAAACATCCCATATGTTTGCTAGTTTTGCTTTGCTTACACTAATCTAGAAAGGCTCTTTTGTAATAACAAGAAATCTATGTTTCATCTCCTTTCCAACCCATTCTTGTCCAGCTCAACACAGTCAGTATTTCATATGGAGAGGGTGTAGTTTATAATGTTGAAGATTGAATGGTTCCTAAGTTGATCATAACGCAAAGAGTGTGTTGCACTAATGGCATATCATTGGCTCTTTTTGCTTTATTTTGTTCAGCATTTAAATTTGGATTTGAAGCTTCCAAAATTTAAATCTTGAATTCAAATGCATGTATTACACAACTATTTATTGGTGGAAATCACAGGTTTTTTTCTTAAATTACAATATTAAAATTTTCTACGGCTTAGGTGAAGTTCTCAAAACTAATTACTCATTTTCTATATACGAATGTATGTGCATTACAGAGTAAGAATACAGAACTTCACGGGATTTGTGGATACTTGTTGGGAGGCAGTCATATATTGTATTGTTGTATGGCACAGCTGTTATGTATTAATTGGAACGAACATTAGTAGCAATGTCACACGACAACTGCTAAGCAATTATTATGGAGTCTGCATGTGTGGTACAAACTATTCTATTTAAAATTATCTCTATCTCTTCAGTATGTGGCTCAAAGTACTTCACACAATGGATTACATTTTCATCTGTAAACATTGTATAGGCAAAGCACAGAATGGAATGTCAGAGGAAAGGATCATGTGCTCATAACAGATCCAACCAAATCTTACTTCCATATAGATCAAGGAAAGTGGGCACCATAACAGTCATGCAACTCCCCCCTACCCCAACCCCAATCCAATTTTTCTCCTTCCCCTCCATCAGATGATAATTCATGCCCAGGTAGTACAGATAACTATATACCACAATAAAATCTACCTACAGATATCAAGGAGATGATTGTATTACTTAGCATTGGTTCAGGGACGAAAGTTGGCAAAGACGCTTGGAGGATTCTCTGCTATTTTTCAACTGGTATCATTGGCCGGAATTTGTGCCCCCCCACCCCCGCAACAGGAGCAGGCCGGTGGCCTGGCGGTGGGGGGGGGGGGCGGTGTAACATTGAGTGGGAGACAGAGGGGGGGGGGGCCATTCCCAATGCCTTAAGGGCCTTCTCCCGCCGCCGCTGGTATTTTATAAGTGGCCGGCGGATGCCTCAGGCCCCCAGAACTTGTGCCCCACAGAGGGCCCACCAAGCCCGAACTGCCCCCACTAAATTAAAGACCAGCCCCTCACCCAACCAACCCCCCCCCCCAGCCTTGCCTCGCCAGGGCCCGGCTAATTGTCCCCAGCGAGGCCCAAAACCTACCTTTTTTCTGGGGCCAGCTGCCAATGCTGGGTGCAGGCCCAACAGTGGCCCCTGCTCCCTGTGGCGCTGCTGGTACAATGAGCTGCTGGCTCGCTGATTGGCCAGCAGCTCTTGGTGGCGGGACTTCCTCCCTCAAGGAGGTAGAAATCCCGCCCAACTCCAATTAAGGGCGTGGGGAGCGTAAAATCCTGTCATACCTCCCCAGGCCCAGTGGAGGCAGGCGCACCCCCGACTTTTTGGCTGGTGGATGCGGCCTCCAGCCCAATATAAAATTCCGGCCATGGAGTCTTTAACTTCCACATGTACAGATAGGAGTGTAGGCACTTCCAAAGCTGCAGTACTCTCTCAATACTACATTGCAGTGTCACTGTAGATGATGAGCTAAAATCATACTGTAAACTCTGAACCTGCAATCTTCTGACCTAGAGGTGAGAGATCTACCAACTGAGCCAAGCTGCTACAAAATATGAAATAGCTCTGAGTAAAGAATGAAAAATGGACACAGATGAACACATCTTTTAACATAAATGTAAAATCATAACAAAAAGAATCTTAATACTTGAATTTTACACATATATATTGAAAAAGACTAATGTGTAAGGTAGAATATGTATGACCTTGCAACTCAGGTTAGAAAACATACATTGCCTATTCAAAATGGATGCCAAATGGAACCAAATTAACGTACTTTTTTTAACCAACTCCAGCTCCCAAGTATAAAGTGTGGCACATTTTATAGTTTGCAAGGCAGTTAAAGTGGCCAGCTGAGGTTGGACTCTACTGTTACAGAGTAAATTAGTAGGAAAAGCCCATGAGGTTTATTCCATGTTGCAAGATGAAAGTTCATCAAATTATGAACTGACAAAAAATGCTATGCTTGGGGCATATGTGTTAGTACCGTAGGCCTATCGCCAAAAGTTTAGAACCCTCAAGAAGCAAGCTGATCAAACTTACCTGGAGTTTGAGAGGAATAAGCAGCTGACTTTTGACCAGTGGCTGAGGGCTCTTAAAGTAGAACATCAAAAAACGGCCAACAGAGCCACTTGAGATTGGCTTTACAGGAACCTCAATTTCACTCAGGCAAGATACTACCATCTTTCAAAATGTGCAAATCGTAGGGGGAAAAATCTGTTAAATATATAACCATTTGCCATTCTGTTTAATAAATCATAAATATTTTAATTGCTTCGCCCTTATAATCATACTGAGTAAAACCAAATGATTTATTGAATTTCTTACTTACCGATATTCATTGCAGTTTGCTCCCTATAGGAAAAACAAAACAAAAAGTTTCAATTGCATAGAATTACATAGAATATACAGCACAGAAACAGGCCATTCAGCCCAACCAGTCTATGCTCCACTCGAGCCTCCTCCCATCCTTCCTCATCTAACTCTATCAGCATAACACTGTATTCCCTTCTCCCTCATATGCTTATCTAGCTTCTCCTTAAATGCATCTATACTATTCGCCTCATCTATTCCCTATGGTAGTGAATTCCACCTTGTCACTGCTTTCTGGGTATTTAAATTTCCTCTGAGTGCAGCCCTGGCTGGCCTCCCATCTTTCATCTTTCATAAACTTAAGATCATCTAAAGCTCTGCTGCCCGTGCCCTAACTCGCATTGTCCCATTCACCCAACAACCCTATGCTTGCTGATGACACTAGCTCCCAGTTAAGCAACACCACAATTTTAAAATGCTCATCCCTGTTTTCAAATCCCTCTGTGGCCTTGCATCTCCCTATCTCTGTAATCTCCTTCAACCCTACAAACTCCCTGGATCTCTGCATTCTGCAAATTCTGGCCTATTAAGCATTCCTGTTTTGAATCACTCCACCATTGGCGGCCTTAAGCTCTGGAATTTCCTCCCTTTATCTCTCCGCCTCTCTACCTTTCTTTCCTCCTTTAAGTCACTCCTTAAAACCTTCCTCTTTGACCAAGCTTTTGGTCATGTGGCCCAATATATCTTTATGTGGCTCGGTGTCTAATTTTGTGCCATAATGATCCTGTGAAGGTCCTTGGCACCTTTTACTAAGTTAAAGGTGCAACATAAATGCAAGTTCTTGTTGTTATTTGATTTCTTGGTGACTATCTTAAATTGATGACCTCTATTTTGCTCTTCCCCAAAAGTGGAAAAACTTTCTGTGTCTACGGAAGCAAAATACTGTCGATGCTGGAAACCTGAAATAAAGACAGAAAATGCTGGAAATACTCAGCAGGTCTGGCAGCATCTTTGGAGAGAGAAACAGAGTTAATGGCCAGATTTTCAAAGGGCCTTGAGGTCGGGACCCAATGCTCACACGATTTCAAAATTGCGGTCCCAGAGGTTGTGTCATGATCCCGACGCCTCCAGGACAATTTGTAATTTTCAATGGGCCGGTGTGAGGGAGGGAACAGGAAACCAGCTCGCCACCAATTAGCGGCCCCTTAAGCTCCATAAGGAGCATGTTAGGTGCAGAATGGAATTTTTAAACTTCATTTCAGTGAACCCGAACAGTTTGGTGCATGTTAGTGTACAGCTGTCGAGTTCACCACGAGGCCAAATAAAGTTTATTTGTCTTTGTCCTAAAACTGTTTTTTAATGGACCTTCTTGTACCAGTGTTAGCACTGGACCTTTATTTTCCTGCATCACTCCTTTCATCCTTGTCAACGCTGCTGGCACTGTAAGGAGCTGCCTGCTCTCTTTGGCAAGGCAGCAGCAGCCCCCAACCAGGCTGCTGCCTGTCCTTGCCACTGGTGCTAGGCAGGCAGCTCCGGCCTCCTGGAGACACTCGACGCCTCTAATTGGGTGCTGAGCTCGCCTCCTGCCCAATTAGGCCATTTACATTTTAAAATGTCATGATTTAAGGACCCAGAATTCATCCAGGTGTCAGATTCCTGACCCCAATTTGAAAATCTGGCCCAACATTTCAGGTCGATAATCTTTCATCAGAACTGGGAAAAGTTAGCGATGTAATTGGTTTTAAGCAAGTGAAAGGGGAGAAGGGTGGGAAAAAAGGGAAGGTCTATGATAGGGTGGAAGGCAGAAGAGATTAAATCACAAAAGGGGTGTTGGTGCAAAGCCAAAGGGAGTGGTAATGGGACAAGTAAAGAAGCAATAGATATTTCTAAAGAAAGTGTGATTGGCAGAATAATGAACAGCTGCCAACAGAAAGCAAAAACAAGAGAGAAGCAAGGGTAAAACTGAAACATATAAAGAAACAGAGACAAAATGGGGACAGAGATTACAATCTGAAATTGTTAACTTCAGTGTTGAGTCTGGAAGGCTGTAAAGTGCCTAATTGAAAGATAAGGAGCTGTTCCTCGAGTTACATTGAGCTTTATTGGAACACTGCAGGAGGCCAAGGACAGAGAGGTCAGCATGAGAGCAAGGTGGAGAATTGAAATGACAGGTGACTGGAAGCTCAGTTTCATGCTTAGGTACTGAGCGGTGGTGTTCCACAAAGTGGTCACCCAATCTGCATTTTGTCTCTCCAGTGTAGACCAGACCACATTGTGAGCAACGAATACAGTACACTAAATTGAAATCAGTACACGTAAATTGCTGTTTCACCTGGAAGGAGTGCTTGGGGCCTAGAACGATGAGGAGAAAGGAAGTAAAAGGGCAGGTATTGCATCTGCTGCACTTGCATGGAAAGGTGCTGTAGGAAGGGGAAGGGGTATTGGGGGTAATTGAGGAGTGGACCAGGGTGCTGCAGAGGGAACGGTCACTTGGGAATGTTGAAATGGGAGGGGAAGAGAAGATGTGTTTGGTGATGGCATCATGCTGGAGGTGGCAGAAATGGCGGAGGATGATCTGTTGAATACGAAGGCTGATGGGTGGAAGGTGAGAACAAGGGAAACTCTATCGTGATTCTGGGAGGGAGGAGAATGGAGCAGACGTGGTCAATGGCCCTGTCAATCACAGTGGGGGGCAGAGTCCTCGGCTGAGGAAAAAGGAAGACATATCAGAAGCGCTGGTATGAAAGGTTGCATCATCAGAACAGATGAGACAGATGGGGAAACTGGGAGAATGGTCTTTACAGCAAGCAGGGTGTGAGGAAGTGTAGTCGAGGTAGCTGTGGGAGTCAGTGAGCTTTAATTAGGTCACCGCACAGCCTCCTGTTTTCAGGAGAAAAGAAAACCCAGGCTGTTCATCCCTTTCTAATAGGTATAACCTTGCAGTTCTGGTGCCATTCTTGTAATTTTCTTTGCACCCTCTCCAGTGCCTCTATATTGTTTTCTGTTATTGCATGCCAACAAATCTGTTCAAAGAGAACATCACCCATATTTTGATGTTAGAGCATTAAGAACAACAGTGAATAATTCTCCAAGAAAATTATTAAATCTAAGTTACCTTTAGAAACCTGAATGAGTCTGTCTGGTTTAGAATGGTATTTATCTGCTCAGTAGTTCTTTTTAGGTCATCAAGCTCTTCCACCCAGCCTTTAGTCTGTGTTTCAATATAGAGGGTGGCAGCCTGTCGTTCAGCTTCAATGAACTGTAAGGTCTGCTGCTCATCGTCTTCAATAAGTGCTTTAATCCCCTTATAATGATGTATAGCTTTTTCCAGATATCCAGAGTATGCTGCCTATAGGCATTATAATCCAAAAAAGATACTTTAGATTCCTTTCTTGGAATAAACATATTTAAAATATATAGTTTAATTTATGGGCCACACATTTTAATAAACAAAAATAAAGAATCAGGAGAATCATGAAAAATATTTACTATTACATTACCATGATACCAGTAATGGTAACCGTGTAACTATCAGATTGTCATAAAAACAATCTGGTTCATTAATGTCCTCATGTTCACTAATGCTTCACTAAAGGAACAAAATCTGCTACCCTTACCTAGTCTGACCAACATGTGACTCCAGACCCACAGTGGTTGACTCTTAACTTCCCTCTGAAATGGTCTCGCAAGCCACTCAGTTTTAATCAAACCACAACTAGAAACGATGAGAATAAAATCAGATGGATCACCTGGCATCGACCTAGGCACTACACACAACTAAGGATCACCCAGCCCAGTTGGCCCTACAAAGGCCTCCACACTCACCTCTGGGCACTTGTGCCAAAATTGGGAGAGCAGTCTCACAGACTAGTCAAGCAACAGCCTAACATAGTCACACTGGCAGAATCATACCTTTCAGCTGACATCCCAGGCTCTTCCATCACCATCTCTAGATATGCCCTGTCCCATCGGCACCAGAGGTGGCGGCACAGTGGTATACAATTGGGAATGTGTGACTCTGAGAGTCTTCAACATTGACTGAATCCCATTAAGTTTCAAGGTTTTAGGTCAAACACGGGTAAGGAAAACTCCTGCTGATTAACACCTATCACCTTCCCTCAGCTGATGAGTCAGTACTCCTCCATGTCGAACACCACTTGGAAGAAGCACTGAGGATAGCCAGGGCACAGAATGTACTCTGGATTGGGGACTTCAATGTCCTTCACCAAAAGTGGCCTGGCAGCAACACTACTGACCGAGCTGGCTGGGTTCTGAAGGATATATCTGCCAGACTGGACCTGAGGAAGGTAGAGAGAAAGCCAACACAAGGGAAAAATCTGCTTGACCTCGTCCTCACCAATCTTTGTGTCGTAGATGCATCTGTCCATGACAGTATTAGTAGGAGGGACATCCGCAGAGTCCTTATGGAGATGACATGCCGACTTCACACTGAGGACATCCTCCAATGTTCTGTGTGACACTAACACCATCTGCAACAGAATGATTGGTGAGGATGAAGTCATGTAGGTTATTGCCTTCTTGTTGGTTCTGTCTCTACTTTCCACAAGCCCAGTCTGGCAGATATATCCTTCAGGACTCAGCCAGCTCAGTCAGTAGTGTTGCTGCCAAGCCACTTTTGGTGAAGGACATTGAAGTCCCCAATCCAGAGTACAATCTGTGTTCTGGCTATCCACTGTGCTTCTTCCAAGTGGTGTTCAACATGGAGGAGCACTGACTCATCAGATGAGGGAGGGCGGTAGGTGATAATCAACAGGAGTTTTCCTTGCCCATGTTTGACCTGATGCCATGAGACTTCACGGGGTCCAGACTCAATGTTGAGGACTCTCACGGCCACCACCTCCCATTTGCATATACCAAGGTGCTGTCACCTCCAGTGCTGGTGGGACCCAAAGATGCGTGTGGAGGTCTTTTTTCAGGGCAACTGGGCTGGGTGTCCCTTTGTTATATCCGGCACCTCGGTCAATGCCAGATGGTCCATCTGGTTTTATTCTCATTGTTTCTTGTTATGTTTTGATACAACTGAATGGCTTGCTAGGCCATTTCAGAGGGCAGTTAAGAGTCAACCACATTGTTGTGGGTCTGCTGTCACATGTAGGCCTGACTGGGTAAGGGCGACAGATTTTCTTCCCTGAGTGAAGCATTAAATGGGATAGATTCAGAACAGATCTAGCAATTCAAAGCTGGGCATCCATAAGGCGCTGTGGGTCATCAGCAGCAGCAGAATTGTATTCCACCACAAACTGTAGCCTCATGGCCCAGCATTTCACTCACTTTACCATTACCCTGAAGCCAGGGGGATCAACCCAGGTTCAATGAGGACTGTAGGAGAGCATGCCAGAGCAGCACTGAGCATACCTGAAAATGAGCTACCAAGTGCATGAAGCTACAACACAGACTAAACAGCGGAAGCAGCTCTAGACAGAGCTAAGTGATTCCAAAACCAATGAATCAAATCAAAGCTCTGCACTCCTGCAAAATCCAGTTGTGAATGGATTAAATTAAACAACTAACAGCAGGGGGAGGTGCCATAAATATCCTCATCCCCAATGATGACAGGGCCCAGCATGTAAGTGCAAGAGACAAGGCTGAAGCAGTTGCAACCATCTTCAGCCAGAAGTGCCTAGTGGATGATCCATATTAACCTCCTCCTGAGATACCCACCATCACAGATGCCAGTTTTCAGTCAATTCGATTCACACCATATGGTATTACGAAATGGCCAAGTGCACATGATACAGATCAGGCTATGGGCCCTGACACCATCCTGGCTATAACACTGAAGACTTGTGCTCCAGAACAAGTCACACCTCTAGCCAAACTGTTCCAGTACAGCTACAAAGCTAGCATCTACCAAATAATGTGGAAAATTGTCCAGGTATGTCTTGTCCACAAAAAGCAGGACAAATCCAATCCAGCCAATTTACCAGCCCATCAGCCTACTCTCAATCAAATGATGGAAGGTGTCATCAACAGTGCTATCAAGTGGCACTTACTCAGCAATAACCAGCTCACTGATGCTTAGTTTGGGTTGTGCCAAGATAACTTAGCTCTAGACCTTGTTACAATCTTAGTCCAAATGTGGGCAAAGGAGCTGAATTCCAGAGATGAGGTGAAAGTGACAGCCCCTGACATCAAGGCATGCACTTGATGGAGTGTGCCATCAAGGAGCCCTAGTGAAATTGAAGCCAATGGGAATCAGGGGGGAAACTCTCCACTGGTTGGAATCATAGCTAGCACAAAGGAAGATGGTTGTGGTTGTTGGAGGCCAATCATCTCAGCCCCAGGACATTGCTGCAGGACTTCCTCGGGGCAGTGTCTTATACCCAAACATCTTCAGCTGCTTCATCAATGACTTCTATCCATCACAAGGTCAGAAGTGGGGATGTTCACTGATGATTGCACAGTGTTCAGTTCCATTCACGACTCCTCCGATACTGAAGCAGTCCATACCCCCTTGCAGCAAGACCTGAACAACATTCAGGTTTGGGCTGATAAGTGACAAGTAACATTCGTGCCAAACAAGTGTCAGGCAGTGACCATCTCCAACAAGAGAACGTCTAACCACCTTCCATTGATATTCAGTGGCATTATCATTGCTGAATTCCTCCACCAGCAAAATCCTGGGGTTACCATTGATGAAAAACTCAACTCTACCAGCAATCTAAATACTGTGGCTACAAGAGCAGGTCAAAGGTTGAGTATTCTGCAGCGAGTGACTCATCTCCTGACTCACCAAAGCCTTTGCACCATCCACAAGGCACAAGACAGGAGTGTGATAAAATACACCTGACGTGCCTGGATGAGTGCAGCTCCAACAAAAGAAGCTCAGCACCATCCAGGACAAACAGCCCGCTTGATCAGCACCCCATTCACCACCTTAAAAATTTACTCCCTCAACCACCAACACACAGTGACTACAGTGTGTACCATCTACAAGATGCACTACAGAAACTCACCAAGGCTTCTTCCACAGCACCTCCCAAAATGATCTCTACCACCTAGAAGGACAAGGACAGCAGGTGGACTTGGAACACCATCACCTGAAAGTTCCCCTCCAAGTCACACACCATCCTGACGTGGAAATATATCACCATTTCTTCATTGTCACTGGGTCAAAATCCTGGAGCTCCCTATCTAACAGCACTTTGGGTGTACCTTCACTGCAGTGATTCAAGAAGACGGCTCACCACCACCTTCCCAAGGGCAATTAGGCATGGGCAATAAACACTGGGCTTACCACCAATACTCATATCCCATGAATAAATAAAAAAAACTCTCAATACTAACTTTTAATTTTCAAAGTCTACTCCTAACAGGGAGTGTATTTTACATTTATACATTCCGAGATGAACTCTATTTTGTTCACTTAATATTTAAAAGAGCTGTGAGTTTGCAGTTATATTCATGACTCCCCAATTTTGTCATAAGCGTCCAGCATTGAGTTTTTGTGACTTTTGCTTATTTTACTCAGTCACAAAAATGTTCTGGGGCTGCTGGAAAAATATGTTCTATCAGACACATTTCTTATTCCATTAATTATTTTTAGATTTGATTTCCCCTCCATATTACAAATAAGAACATTCTTAATACTCATTTTAACTTATTTTAAATCAGCAACAGAAGACAAGACAAGGTGGCAATTATGAACACATAATAAAGGAAATTTAAAGACATTAGTCATAGTTCATCATAACTTATATACAACAATGAAGCAGGCAGGTTAAATATTGTGATTACTCACTCTGGGAGCACAATATTAGGATTAATGAAATTCCATGAGATTAAACTCAAAATCATTGTAGAACTAGTTGCATTATGGAATGGCACTACTGTAGGAATTAAGCCACTTTGAATTACTTGAAGCAATTGCTGGAACCTGACCCTCTCTCTCTACCACACCATCACCCCACCACAAGTTGCAATGTACCTGCTTCCCCTGCACTGATTAGCAACTTTTTCACTTACACTTTGTAAGAAAATTAAGTGGAAAACAGTGACATTTTCTACATATGTGCGTCAAAGCGATAATGTATGTCAGGACTCAAAAGACAATAATAAGTATTTAAGTCTCATCTTCACCCAAATGAACCCCTAACATATTACTTACATGGTACACAACCTTATCTGCATCTTATTCCCTATGTACATTTCTATAATACAGTCTTATTTATATATCTAACTGTACATCTTAGATAAAAAATTTTATTTCCTTTAAAAAAATTAGCTTTTAAAATAACACTTACTAACACATGGGAATTCAATTCCCGAAGCCGTTTGACAGCTTTTTCTGTTTTTGTCCGCTTCATATTAAGCTCTTTCATTTTTTCCGTGAAAGACAGCTGATAAGAAAGCAAAGGGAATTAATTACTGCACTCACCAGTAACCTGTTATTTATACAAATCCTGAGAAGTATTATATTGTGTCTCATCATAGGGCAAATTGCTTCATGATAATACCTTATTGAAGTGAATGGTCATAGAAGAGATTTTCAAAAGAGCATTCAGTCATTAGTTCAAACCTACTAATTGCTCTTTTAGCTACTATAGCAACCACATCCTGTAGTTAGTTTGCTGAGCTCTCATCATGCCCAAAGGACCTGTGATGTTAGTCAGGTATACTGAATGAAGGAAGAATTACAGTGGTTGTTCTACATTTTTCAACGTCTTGTTCATGCTATAGTGTCTTCAAAACTAAGAATGTGGAGCAGGGAAGGCAGCTTAGGGAGAGAAATAATCAATTAATATCAAGGCCTTAATGAATCTCTTCTCTACACGGTAAAGAAAATCAAATAGCAACTTTCTAGGCCATCTTGCTTGCTGCTTAGTATCTGGCTCTAAAACTGGTATAAGCAGGGTTCTAGAGCAGGTTTTGCATCTACCCTACTGGGTAGAAATAATGCATGCCTTATGGGACCAAAAGTAGGAAGAGAAGGAGAAGAGAAAAATAAATTACAAACCAATGCTTCTGAACAATCTGGAATCAGAAGATAAATGACAAAGTCTTTTCAGAGGATTTTAAACTATTTGGCTTCAGCCACCTGAAACAACTCTAAGCAACTGTAAATAAAATGGCTCAAATCCTGGGGCAATGCAGGCAGGACATTGAGGAATTTTCTACGGTGACATTTTGAATAAGTGCATACCTAAAGCAGTATAAGAAGTAGACCTTGAACCTCCATGTAGTTGGAGCCATACAGCTAATCCAATTGTTTTGCAACCAAGAAAGCAAGTAGAGGTTTATTTCTATGTGTTTTTCAGACTTATACTTAATAAATTTGAATTTTACAGTTAGGCCAAGGCTGTAAGAATGGTAGGGAATCATAATAAGTCCAAAATTGATGAGCTCTGCTGCTGATAATTGGTAGGTTTTGATATTGTATTAAAATAATCAATTACTATCAAAATCATCAAATCTAGAAAATCCTGTCAAAAGATCTGTTTGCTATTAAAATCTAGTTTTCCACCTGATGGAAGCTAAGCAGGCTATTTACTATAGTTTTAAAATTGTATCATTTAGTTATTTTTTTTAAAACCGTAAATGGATGTCTTGGCCACGGTCTCCTGCCCTGTGCGCCTGAATCCTACCCAATGGCTTGACATCGAGTGCACATCAAGTTCGGGCGGGTGTCAGGTCTGGTGTAAATAAATGAGGCCCAAGCTTTAAACATCCTCTGACTCAAGCTTGTGAGCTGGACCAAGCTTGACACCTCGTCCATTGGCCCCACATATGCTGCTTGCCCCCAGTTAAAATCAGCACTTCCAAAAATTAAAATCAGAAGAGATTTATAATGGGCGGCTGAATTGATTTCATCCAGTTTATACTATAACCCAAAGTCAAAATTACCCCCATTAATTCGAAAGATCCTTTGCAGACATCACACTGACAACTAATGCAGGCAAAATATTTTACAGCAGTCGAGAATGACTGTGTGTCCAGAGGGAACTCTGTATAGAAATCTGATCCTGGTAATTATTCAGAAGTTGTTTTGAAATGAAACATATAACAGTAGGGGTTAAATGATAGGTCCAGACAAAAAAACTATCAGGGTGATTTGTGCCGATCAGTAATCATTTAGTTGCAACAGATCTCTGATTGATAGATGTGTGAATATAAAAGAATATTGAAAAAGATAAATTGGTTCAGTGAAACATCTAATGCTGATTTTCTTTTGTATTTTAAAGTAATCTTGTGTCAGTTGAGGTGCAAAGAAAGAGAAGCACATGCATTGAGAAGCATAAATATTTTATGTGAACCAGCTGCTGTACTTTTATGCTATAATATATTAAACATGCATGAAACCATGAACTGGTCTTCTTGTTCAGACACCTTACTGGTTAATAACTGAATTTACAGCAACATTCTAAGTGGAGTTGGTGAGGTATGTGGACATTTAGGTCTAAATTATAGATTTCCTTGCTTGAATGCAGTGTTCCAGTTGAGGTCTGACCAAGATTTGTACAGAGCCTTGATCATACCCCATCTAGAATACTACATTCAGCCTTGGGCATCGAACCTCAGGAAACATATATTGGCCTTGGAAGAGATACAGCACAAATTCACCAGAATGATACCAGCCTTAAACAGTAAATTATGAGGAGAGGATGCACAAACTTGGCTTGTATTTCCTTGAGTTTAGAAAGTTCAGGGATGAGCTAATCGAGGTGTTTAGAATAATAAAGGGATTCAATAGGGTAGATAGAGAAACTATTTCTTCTAGTGAGAGAAATCCAGGACAGGAGGGAATAATCTGAAATTTAGAGCTAGCCCATTTAGGAGTGAAATCAGGAAGCAGTTTTGCACACAAAGGGTAGTGGAAAACTGGAACTGTCTTTGCCAAAAGGCTGCGGATGCTGGGTAAATTGAATTTTTTAAGACTGAGATTGATAGATTTTTTTTGGATGAGGATTTCAAGGGATATGGCACAAAAGTGGGCAAATGGAGTTGAGCTACACATTAGCCATGATCGAATTAAATGGTGGAACAGCTCAAGGAACTGAACTACTCCTATTGCTATGTAACCAACCATTTCAAGTGTCCTGTTCTCCAGGCCACCCTGGTGACATGACTGATGGAGAGGAGCCATCCTATCACCATTCATTTTACTTGGATTTGCAACTTCACACCAATGTAAGATGACAGCTGTTGAAACCCAGGATAACATGCCACCAGCTAGGTATGCTGCGCACTTTGCAGTCTGTTTGATGACCATGAGTAAGCTAGAAATATCCAGGCCAGTAAATACATATTCCTGCTGAAATATATATATATATATATAAATATGAATGTTGTATAGTAAAGGGGGAAATTATGTGTATCTCAGTCCTGGAAATTGAAAACAGTATATATTATTATATGTCAGGCCTGGTAGCATAGTGGTATGTTACTGGACTAGTAATCCAGAGTCCTGGACTAATGATCCAAGAAACGAGGCCAAATTTCATCTAAATAGACCCATGCACCGCAGGGAGGCCAGTAACAGGTGGGGAACCCGTTTGTAATTGAAGAAGGCTTTGCCTTGTCTCTTTAACTCAGCCACAGCGTTAACATCCCAGTTCCGGGATTCCTGACCAATCAGAGGGATCAGGCGGGATGATGCTCCAAACCTGTCAAAGAAAAGATTTATAATTAAAAGGACCCCATCAGGGCTCAAAATGGCTGAACTGAACATCGGTTCCTTTAGGCTTCACCATCCACAGAAATGAAGACCTGGGAAGGCTGCCCCTGCCTGGGTCTCAGATTCTTACCTGGAAGTCCTGCTGCGGGATATGAGGGGCTGAAATGAGGGGATGTTTGCCAAGAGGGAGGCCAGCCTCTCCAAGCAAGCAAGCATAGATGGAAGTAGCCAAGGATGTGAGCAGCAGGAGTATGGTCCCTTCAACCTGGAGACAGTGCCCCAAGAGGGTCCAGGACCTCAGGAGGGCAGGAAAGGTGAGTGGCGCACACTGACTTTCCCAGCATTCTCCTGCACAACTCTGCTCAGACCAAACATCTTGCAGCTCCATTCAATCCTCTCTCTCCAGGCACCTCCTCACATCCCCATCTGAACAGACAACAGTGACACTCCCCCTCATATTTGTGCCATCTCACATCCATGCCTCACAGTTACCCTCCACAAATGATGGTCTTCCCTCCTGTGTGCTCTTTCGAATGCTTACAACTATCTGCATGCTCTCCTTGCAGAAGAGACCGGGAGAGGCAGAGAACCAGGGGTGGATTCTTCCTGTAGTAGCCACCCTGACGGCCACTGGTAATGCGTGTCTACCTGGTCCACTGGGAAGGAGGTTTTGTTCCTGGAGACCATAAATGTCAGCAACGACCTGCCAGGAAAACCTGAGCCTCCTGAGGCACATGATGAGAGAGCTGATCTTCTCCTGTAGCTCCTGAGCTGAATCTGTCTGACCATTCCATCTATCCTATGGAATAGGAAGATAGGGAGGATCAATGTGTGGCTTGAAGCATGCTGCAGGAGGGAGGGCTTCAGATTCCTGGGGCATTGGGATCAGTTCTGGGGTAGGAGGCACCTATTCAAAAGGAATGGGTTGCACCTCAACAGGACTGGGACCAATATCATCATGGGGAGGTTCACTAGTGTGGTTGCAGAGGGTTTAAATTTAATGGGCAGGGGGGTGGGCACTAGCATACAAATGTAGAAAAGAGGAATAAGGTGCATAAGGTGAGAGTGTTATACAGTATTACCAAGGTGCACAGAATACTGGGAGAGATAGATAGCACTAGAGTAGGGAATCATAAGTTATTAGGTGGGGGCAGAGTAAGGGAGGTCGTAATAAAGTCTAAATCAGGGTTAAAATGCATGTATGTGGATGCATAGAGTGTAGTTAATAAGATTGGTGAGTTACAGGTGCAGATTGCCATGTGGAAATATGATGTTGTAGCTATAACAGAGACCTGGCTCAAAGAAGGATAGGACTGGGTGTTAAATATTCCTGGATACAAGGTGCTCAGGAAAGACAGGGAAGGAAGAAAAGGGAGGTGTGACAGTATTAAGGAGAGCATTATAGTGCTTGAGAAAGAGGATATCCCAAAAGGGTCAAGGACGGAATCTATTTGGCTAGAGCTAAGGAATAAAAAAGGAGCAATTACATTGCTCAGTGTAGTCTATAGGCCACCAACTAGTGGAAAGGATGTAGAGGAAAAAATTTGCAAGGAAATTACAGAAATGTTCAAGAATTATAGAGTAGTTATAATGGGGGACTTTAATTATCCGAATATAGATTGTGATAGTAATACTGTAAAAGGGTAGAGAGGGGCAAGAGTTCCTAGAGTGTGTTCAGGAAAATTTTCTCCAGCAGTATGTTTCCAGTCCAATGCGAAAGGAGGCACTGCTAGACCTCGTCCTTGAGAATGAGGTGGGCCAAGTGGATCAAATATCAGTAGGAGAACATTTAGGGGACAGTGATTATTGTATCATAAGGTTTAGGTTGGCTATGGTAAAGGACAAAGAACAATCCAGAGTAAGAATAATTAACTGGGGGAAAGCCAACTTCAATGGGTAAGAATGAATCTGGGTCACATAAATTGGAATCAAATGTTGGCAGGAAAAACAGTAGCTGAACAATGGGCTGCCTTCAAAGAAGAGATATTTCAGGCATGGTCAAGGTATATTCCTTCAAAGCGAAAAGGTCGGGCAAACAAATCCACAGCTCCTTGGATGACAAAAGAGATGAAGATGAAGATGAAGAAGAAAAAGTGTGCTTATGACAGAAGTCAGATAATAGAATGGAGAACCAGGCTGAATATAAAAGCCTGAATATAGAAGTCAAGGGGAAGTGAAAAACCAAGTAAGAGAAGCAAAGAGAGAGTATGAAAAGATACTGGCAGCTAACATAAAAGGTAATCACAAAGTCTTCTATAGGCATATGAGTAGTAAAAGGGTGGTAAAAGGTGGAGTTGGGCTGATTAGAGTCCAAAAGGGGGATTTACGCATGGAGGCAGGGGGAATAGCTCAGCTATTAAATGAATAATTTGCATCTGTCTTTACCAAGGAAGAAGATGTTACCCAGGCCACAGTGAAGGAGGAGGCAATTAATATACTAGAAGGATTTAAAATTGATAAGGAGGGGTTATTAGATAGGTTGTCTATACTTAAATTTGATAAGGCACCAGGAACGGATGAGATGCATCCAAGGATACTGAGGGAAATGAGAGTGGAAATTGCAGAGGCACTGGCCATAATTTTTCAGTCTTCCTTAGACTCAGGGATGGTGCCAGAGGACTGGAGAATTGCAAATTGTTCAAAAAAGGATGTAAAGATAAACCCAACAGCTACGAGCCAGTCAGTTTAACTTTGGTAGTGGGGAAACTTCGAGAAACAATAATTCAGGACAAAATTAATCGTCACGTGAACAAATGCAGGTTATTTAAGGAAAGCCAGCATGGATTTCCTAAGGGAAAATCATGTTTAACTAAATTGTTGGAGTTTTTTGAGGAGGTAACAGAGAAGGTTGATGAGGGCAATGCTGTTGATGTGGTGTACATGGACTTCCAAAGGCATTTGATACAGTGCCGCACAACAGACTTATGAGCAAAGTAATAGCTCATGGAGTAAAAGGGACAGTAGCAACATGGATACGAAATTGGCTGAGGAAACAGAGTAGTGGTTAAAGGATGTTTTTTGGTCTGGAGGAAGTTTTGTAGTGGAGTTCCCCAGGGGTCAATGTTTGGACCCTTGCTCTTCCTGATATATAATAATGACTTAGACCTTGGTGTACAGGACACAATTTCAAAATTTGTCGATGATATGAAACTTGGAAGCATGGTGAACTGTGAAGAGGATAGTTTAGAACTTCAAAAGGACATAGACAAGCTGATGGAATGGGCAGACAAGTGGCAGATGAAGTTCAATGTAGAAAAATATGAAGTGGTTCATTTTGGTCGGAAGAACATAGGGAGACAATATAAAATAAAGGGTACAACTCGAAAGGGGGTGCAGGAGCAGAGGGACAGGGGTGTATATGTGCATAAGTTATTGAAGATGGCAGGACAGGTCGAGAGAGCAATCAATAAAGCATACAGTATCCTGGCCTTTGTTAATAGGGGTGTAGAACTCGAGAGCAAGGACATTACGTTGAACTTGTATAAGACACTAGTTTGGCCTCAGCTCGAGTATTGCGTCCAGTTCTGGGCGCCACATTTAAGGAAAGATGTGAAGGCATCAGATTGCAAAAAAGATTCATGAAAATGGTTCCAGGGATGAGGAACTTTATTTATTTATTTTTTATTTATTTTATTTTAAGATACAGCACTGAAACAGGCCCTTCAGCCCACCGACTCTGTGCCAACCAACAACCGCCCATTTATACTAACCCTACACTAACCCCATATTCTCTACCCACATCCCCACTATTCTCCTACCACCTACCTACACAAGGGGCAATTTACAATGGCCAATTTACCTATCAACCTGCAAGTCTTTCGGAGGTGGGAGGAAACCAGAGCACCCGGAGGAAACCCACGCAGACACAGGGAGAACTTGCAAACTCCACACAGGCAGTACCCAGAATCGAACCCGGGTCGCTGGAGCTGTGAGGCTGCGGTGCTAACCACTACACCACTGTGATTTACGAAGATAGATTGGAGAAGTTGGGACTGTTTTCCTTGGAGAAGAGAAGGCTGAGAGGAGATTTGATAGAGGTATTCAAAATTATGAGCGGTCTGGACAGAGTAGATAGGGAGAAAAGTCTGAAAAGATACAGAATGAGAGGGCATGAATTTGAGATAATTGGCAAAAGAAGCAATGGCGACATGAGGAAAACTTTTTCTCACAGCGAGTGGTAAGGATCTGGAATGCACTGCCAGAGAGTGTGTTGGAGGTAGATTCAATCGAGACATTCAAAAGGGAATTAGATAGTTTTTTTTTATTACAGCACAGGAACAGGCCCTTCGACCCTCCAAGCCTGCGCCGATCCAGATCCTCTATCTAAACCTGTTGCCTATTTTCTAAGGGTCTGTATCTCTTTGCTTCCTGACCATTCATGTATCTGTCTAGATACATCTTAAAAGACGCTATCGTGCCCGCGTCTACCACCTCCACTGGCAACGCGTTCCAGGCACCCACCACCCTCTGCGTAAAGAACTTTCCACGCATATCCCCCCTAAACTTTTCCCCTCTCACTTTGAACTCGTGACCCCTAGTAATTGAATCCCCCACTCTGGGAAAAAGCTTCTTGCTATCCACCCTGTCTATACCTCTCATGATTTTGTACACCTCAATCAGGTCCCCCCTCAACCTCCGTCTTTCTAATGAAAATAATCCTAATCTACTCAACCTCTCTTCATAGCTAGCGCCCTCCATACCAGGCAACATCCTGGTGAACCTCCTCTGCACCCTCTCCAAAGCATCCACATCCTTTTGGTAATGTGGCGACGAGAACTGCATGCAGTATTCCAAATGTGGCCGAACCTAAGTCTTATACAACTGTAACATGACCTGCCAACTCTTGTACTCAATGCCCCGTCCGATGAAGGAAAGCATGCCGTATGCCTTCTTGACCACTCTATTGACCTGTGTTGCCACCTTCAGGGAACAATGGACCTGAACACCCAAGTCTCTCTGTACATCAATTTTCCCCAGGACTTTTCCATTTACTGTATAGTTCACTTTTGAATTGGATCTTCCAAAATGCATCACCTTGCATTTGCACGGATTGAACTCCATCTGCCATTTCTCTGCCCAACTCTCCAATCTATCTATATTCTGCTGTATTCTCTGGTAGTCCCCTTCACTATCTGCTACTCCACCAATCTTAGTGTCGTCTGCAAACTTGCTGATCAGACCACCTATACTTTCCTCCAAATCATTAATGTATATCACAAACAACAGTGGTCCCAGCACGGATCTCTGTGGAACACCACTGGTCACACGTCTCCATTTTGAGAAACTCCCTTCCACTGCTACTCTCTGTCTCCTGTTGTCCAGCCAGTTCTTTATCCATCTAGCTAGTACACCCTGGACCCCATGCGACTTCACTTTCTCCATCAACCTACCATGGGGAACCTTATCAAACGCCTTACTGAAGTCCATGTATATGACATCTACAGCCCTTCCCTCATCAATCAACTTTGTCACTTCCTCAAAGAATTCTATTAAGTTGGTAAGACATGACCTTCCCTGCACAAAACCATGTTGCCTATCACTGATAAGCCCATTTTCTTCGAAATGGGAATAGATCCTATCCCTCAGTATCTTCTCCAGCAGCTTCCCTACCACTGACGTCAGGCTCACCGGTCTATAATTACCTGGATTATCCCCGCTACCCTTCTTAAACAAGGGGACAACATTAGCAATTCTCCAGTCCTCCGGGACCTCACCCGTGTTTAAGGATGCTGCAAAGATATCTGTTAAGGCCTCAGCTATTTCCTCTCTTGCTTCCCACAGTAACCTGGGATAGATCCCATCCGGACCTGGGGACTTGTCCACCTTAATGCCTTTTAGAATACCCAACACTTCCTCCCTCCTTATGCCGACTTGACCTAGAGTAATCAAACATCTATCCCTAACCTCAACATCCGTCATGTCCCTCTCCTCGGTGAATACCGATGCAAAGTACTCGTTTAGAATCTCACCCATTTTCTGACTCCACGCATAATTTTCCTCCTTTGTCCTTGAGTGGGCCAATCCTTTCTCTAGTTACCCTCTTGCTCCTTATATATGAATAAAAGGCTTTGGGATTTTGCTTAACCCTGTTTGCTAAAGATATTTCATGACCCCTTTTAGCCCTCTTAATTCCTCGTTTCAGATTGGTCCTACATTCCCGATATTCTTCCAAAGCTTCGTCTTTCTTCAGCCGCCTAGATCTTATGTATGCTTCCTTTTTCCTCTTAGCTAGTTTCACAATTTCACCTGTCATCCATGGTTCCCTAATCTTGCCATTTCTATCCCTCATTTTCACAGGAACATGTCTCTCCTGTACGCTAATCAACCTCTCTTTAAAAGCCTCCCACATATCAAATGTGGATTTATCTTCAAACAGCTGCTCCCATTCTACATTCCCCAGCTCCTGCCGAATTTTGGTATAGTTGGCCTTCCCCCAATTTAGCACTCTTCCTTTAGGACCACTCTCGTCTTTGTCCATGAGTATTCTAAAACTTACGGAATTGTGATCACTATTCCCAAAGTAGTCCCCTACTGAAACTTCAACCACCTGGCCGGGCTCATTCCCCAACACCAGGTCCAGTATGGCCCCTTCCCGAGTTGGACTATTTACATACTGCTCTCGAAAACCCTCCTGGATGCTCCTGACAAATTCTGCTCCATCGAGACCTCTAACACTAAGTGAATACCAGTCAATGTTGGGAAAATTAAAATCTCCTATCACCACCACCCTGTTGCTCCTACATCTTTCCATAATCTGTTTACATATTTGTACCTCTATCTCACGCTCGCTGTTGGGAGGCCTGTAGTACAGCCCCAACATTGTTACCGCACCATTCCTATTTCTGAGTTCTGTCCATATTGCCTCACTGCTCAAGTCCTCCATAGTGCCCTCCTTCAGCACAGCTGTGATATCCTCTTTGACCAGTAATGCAACTCCTCCACCCCTTTTACCTCCCTCTCTATCCCGCCTGAAGCATCGATATCCTGGGATATTTAGTTGCCAATCGTGCCCTTCCTTTAACCAAGTCTCAGTCATAGCAATAACATCATACTCCCAGGTACTAATCCAAGCCCTAAGTTCATCTGCCTTACCTACTACACTTCTTGCATTAAAACAAATGCACCTCAGACCACCAGTCCCTTTGCGTTCATCATCTGCTTCCTGCCTACTCTTCCCCTTAGTCACGCTGACTTCATTATCTAGTTCCTTACAGGCTTTAGTTACTACCTCCTTACTGTCCACTGACCTCTTCATTTGGTTCCCATCCCCCTGCCACATTAGTTTAAATCCTCCCCAACAGCGTTAGCAAAAGCAGCCCCAAGGACATTGGTTCCAGTCCGGCCCAGGTGTAGACCGTCCAATTTGTAATAGTCCCACCTCCCCCAGAACCGGTCCCAATGTCCCAAAAATCTGAACCCCTCCCTCCTGCACCATCTCTCAAGCCACGCATTCATCCTGACTATTTTTTCATTTCTACTCTGACTATCACGTGGCACTGGTAGCAATCCTGAGATTACTACCTCTGAGGTCCTACTTTTTAACTTGGCTCCTAACTCCCTAAATTCTGCTTGTAGGACCTCATCCCGTTTTTTACCTATATCATTGGTGCCTATGTGCACAACGACAACTGGCTGTTCACCCTCCCCCTTCAGAATGTTCTGCAGCCAATCTGAGACATCCCTGACCCGTGCACCTGGGAGGCAACATACCATTCGGGAGTCTCGTTTTCGACCACAGAACCGCCTATCTACTCCCCTTACAATCGAATCCCCTATGACTATAGCCCTTCCACCCTTTTTCCCGCCCTTCTGAACAGCAGAGCCAGCCACGGTGCCATGAACCTGGCTACTGCTGCCTTCCCCTGGTGAGCCATCTCCCCCAACAGTATCCAAAACAGTATACCTGTTTTGGAGGGAGATGACCGCAGGGGACACCTGCGCTGCCTTCCTGCTCTTTCTCTGCCTTGTGGTCACCCATTTCCTATCTGAAAGGAAGAATGTACAGGGTTATGGGGAGAAGGCGGGAAATGGCACTAAGTGAATTTCTCACTCGGAGAGTCAGTGCAGCCACAATGGGCTGAATGGCCTCCTTCTGTGCTGTAACAATTCTGTGATTCTGTGCATGTGACTGAGGAGAAGGTAGCTGTTGCTCCTGCTGTTCCTGGTGCTGTTGGTGCTGCTCCTCCTCTTGTTCCTCATCAGAGGTGCAAGGCACAGCTGCATAAGCTGCTTCCATGCTGCAGTGAAGGCTGACAGCAGGGAAGTGCAGATCAAGGTGTTTAGTTTAGTTTAGTCCTGGAGTTTAGTTACTAGTGGTGTACCGCAAGGTTCTGTTTTGGGGCCACTGCTGTTTGTCATTTTTATAAATGACCTGGATGAGGGTGTAGAAGGGTGGGTTAGTAAATTTGCGGATGACACGAAGGTCGGTGGAGTTGTGGATAGTGTCGAAGGGTGTTGTAGGGTACAGAGGGACATAGATAGGCTGCAGAGCTGGGCTGAGAGATGGCAAATGGAGTTTAATGCGGAGAAGTGTGAGGTGATTCACTTTGGAAGGAGTAACAGCAATGCAGAGTACTGGGCTAATGGGAAGATTCTTGGTAGTGTAGATGAGCAGAGAGATCTTGGTGTCCAGGTACATAAATCCCTGAAAGTTGCTACCCAGGTTAATAGGGCTGTTAAGAAGGCATATGGTGTGTTAGCTTTTATTAGTACGGGGATCGAGTTTCGGAGCCACGAGGTCATGATGCAGCTGTACAAAACTCTGGTGAGGCCGCATCTTGAGTATTGCGTGCAGTTCTGGTCACCGCATTATAGGAAGGATGTGGAAGCTTTGGAAAGGGTGCAGAGGAGATTTACTAGGATGTTGCCTGGTATGGAGGGAAGGGCTTACGAGGAAAGGCTGAGGGACTTGGGGTTGTTGTCGTTAGAGAGAAGGAGGAGGAGAGGTGACTTAATAGAGACATACAAGATAATCAGAGGGTTAGATAGGGTGGATAGTGAGAGTCTTTTTCCTCGGATGATGATGGCAAACACGAGGGGACATAGCTTTAAGTTGAGGGGTGACAGATATAGGACAGATGTCAGAGGTAGTTTCTTTACGCAGAGAGTAGTAGGGGCGTGGAACGCCCTGCCTGCAACAGTAGTAGACTCGCCAACTTTAAGGGCATTTAAGTGGTCATTGGATAGACATATGGATGAAAATGGAATAGTGTAGGTCAGATGGTCGGTGCAACATCGAGGGCCGAAGGGCCTGTACTGCGCTGTAATGTTCTAATTCTAAGTTCTAATTCTAATTCTAAGGTGCATGAAGTCCAAGACAGGTGAGCTGACTTCCAAGAAGTTGTAAATCACCTATCAAGGAGTAACAGCACACTCTCAGAAGAGTACCACCCTCTCAAGTAGGCATGGTGGTATTCAATTTCACTGTTTGAAGGCTTCCCAGCCTGTCACTTTCACTAAAGAAGCACACCCTGCTCTGCTGTCACCTGGTCGACGCTGGTGAGTTCCATTCTATTTAGAAAACCTGTACATTAGCTGTTAAAGCCAGAATTCTGAGTTCAATCCTGAGATAATTGCCTCTTTAAATATTTTGAATACTCCACAGGAGTGCCCTGCTGGGCTGAAAACCCGCCCGGGTTAAATCTGGAAGTGGGCGGGAATGTGTCATATTCCCAACCCGACTCCACATTTTGGGGTTTTAATCCCACGCCTGCACTTGTACCCACCTCCCTTTAGCAGTTAAAACTCTGCCCATGAGTTCAAATCCCACCACAGCAACTGGGGTATTTAAATTCAGTTAATTAAATAAATCTGGAATAAAAAGCTAATATTGGTAATGGTGACCATGTAACTATCAGAATGTTGTTAAAACCCACCCAGTTCAATAATGTCCTTGAGGGAAGAAAATCTGCCGTCCTTACCCGGTGGTCTATATGTGACTCCGGCCCAACAGCAAAGTGGTTGGCTCTTAACTGCCCTCTGAAATGGCCTAGCAACAGTTAAGGGCAATTAGGGATGGGCAATAAATGCTAGTGATGGCCACAATCTGTGAATGAGTTTTAAAAAATTATTTCACAGTTTTTTGTTCAAGATTTTAGGAGTATCATTGTCAGGTATAAGAGATTGGTCTCCCATGACACTGAAACCAAATTTAAGCTTGAATTCAAGTGAATTTTAAAACAATTGCTCTGAACCTCCTCCCCACTCCTTGGTCAAGTGCTGGACAGGCACCCAAATTCACTGCACCTGCCCAAGCCTCATAGCATCTGAATTTGGTAGGCCAGGCCATAAGCATGGACCATTGTCGGACAGCCTCCAGAGAAGGAGATAGTATTTATTTTTCCAGTCTGTCTTTTTTTGCTGTTTGCTCCCCTCAGACCCTCCAATTTGAAGGCACCCCAAGGCTCATTGGTGACTTCTTCCAATGCTCCTGAAAAGGGTTCCCTTCAGTCATGAGAGAACAATGAGATGGAAAGACTGCTTATGTCCACTCCCATCCCATTTCCTTGGAAAAAGTTTGCCTGTATGTACTAGAGGTGCAGGCAGTCACCTCCACTTGGAGAAAGCCCCAGAAATCCCAAGACAGCATCAAGGTTTCCTTTTTCTCTCTACAGCACTTTTGAAAGGAACATTTCCCAGGAGCTATGAAGAGCACACTTGGGGCCATTTTTTTGTATTTTTGCTACCAACTTGATGTCACAGTGGAAACCTGGCTCAGTTCCAAGTTTCCATTTTGCAACAGAAAAATATACAAGTTTTCTGACCCAAACTTGTCAAATCATTTATTGATCTCAATTCTAGCAAACTGAATAACTTTTTATTCCCTTTTCTCCATTTATGTGTTATTTATATTTTATCTCCATCCTCCTATTTCCTTAACTTGGAGAAGGGCAGAATTAGCTGAAATCATCACCTTTGTTTTAATTAGTAATACCATTCACTAGTTACTTGCAAAAGGTTAAACACTATGGGCAGAATCTTACCGCCTTTGAAAATATTCTTCCATCGGGAACAAGTGTGGGTCTTGTCCACGATGGTCTGTGAGTCCCAACACCTGCGCAATCTTCCCAAAGGCAGCCAATTAAGAGACTGCCTTCGGGAGCCCCATTCCGTTAAGGTTCCTGAAGCTGCTGGCTCAATCAGAGGGCCTGCAGCTTTGGAGGTTCAGCAGCCCCACTGGGAGAGGGGGCGGTTGCCCAGGCAGCAGGAAAAGCGCGGGGGCGCCTCAAAATAGAGGCACCCTCAGAAGCATAAATAAAATATAAAACCTGATGAGGGCCGATGCCAGTAAGCCTCTTGGAGCAGAGGGGAAACCCCTCTGGAGGAATCTTTTGGGCCACTGGTGCGGCCTTTCCTGCGCGCTGCCCCATCACTGGGGCATGGAGCCTCTGGCTCCAATGGCTCCCCCCACGCCGAACTGCTGCCAGGTGGTTGCCTCCATGGTGTTTCTGGGTTCAGCATTCAGCAGGAGGCCATTCTGATGCCAGGAAAATCCCACCAGAGTCCTCCCCACTGCTGGATGGGTAACCGCTGCCATTGAGGACCTGCCTCTGACACAATTGCCCATAAGTGGGAAGGCATCTTCCAGCCAACCTGACGCCATCATTTCCATTTTTCCTCCTGGTCCCACCTTCAAGCCCACCTCTGGAGGACTGGTAAGATTCCACTCCAGGTCACCCCACCTTGTTTCTCAGACAAGAATTGACAAAACATCTCATGTATAGCCCAAACAATCTAGAGTCAGTCAATGTGGGTGTTCAAATCTGCCACCACAGTATTAAGTGAGCTTAATTTACACTCACCTGGATTTCACTTTTTGCTTCTTCTATGGTCAAAATCGAATGCTTCTTGTGCTTCCCTATAATACTGCAAAGACTGCAAATGCTTGCATGATCTTGTTTGCAATAGAGCTTGAGAGTTTCCTTGTGCTCTTCACACTTCCGCAAAGCCATTGCTTCTGTGGGGTCAACCAAAACATGATCTTTTAGTGATGGTTTCTCACTGTGTGGGCGAAGATGGGTTACACAAAAGAAGGTCTCACACTGGATACAGCTCATTGCAGCTGGTACATCTTCCTCAAAGCAGTAGTCACAGACAGTTTTCCTTTCCTGGCATTTTGACAGTTTTTCGACTTTTTCAGCAAGCTTGGCATTTTTAAGCAACCTTGGCTTTTCAGCAAATTCAACATGACATTCTGGACATGTATAATGGTCATCTGGTGACTTGTGCTTCAGATGATCTTGAATGCATCTTAAGCAGAAACTATGGTTACAGGTAAGAGTTATGGGGTATGTATATATCTGCAGGCAGATAGAACAAGTAACTTCATCCTTGTAACTGTCGACTGGTTTAATGTAACCAGCCATTGTAACCATGTAACAAAATGGAGGGTGATCAACTATTTATATGCTCTTGGGATGTTCCACTTCTCTTTACCTACTTGAGTTAGTCTACTTGAATGCATAAGAAAATCATTTTTCAACTGATTTTCCTTAATAATTGCAATAGTTAGTTTCTTAGTTTTAAAACTGTATTAATGTGAAAAATATCAAAATTATGGTTAAGTGATTTTCTTCCAAAGAAAATGGTATAGTCTACCAATGTCTTTTTCCATTTAGATACTGTCAGCAGTTGGAAGATTGAACTTTATAAATACTTAATATTTGTTTTAATTAAATTGGTATTATATGAAATAAGATCCTCGGTTGTTGGTCATGCAATTTTTAAAACATAAAGGGGTGGAGTTAAATTTACTAATGAGGTATATGGATACGGACATTGGTAAGCTGTACAAAGATGGTTGAATTTTTGGAATCATTCTACTTGTAAAATGGACAACTTTTATTCCATTTAGGAAACTTGTGTTTAATATATTGCAATGTATATTGATGCACAAAGCATATAGGGCAGCGGGGAGGGGTGGGTGAAGATGGGTGAACTTGATCAAATGGTTAGCTCTGCACTGGATTTACTTGTGAGCTGTTTGTTAAACATATTTGAGATCTTCAATCAACTGAACTCCACGCATCGCATTTAAGTTGTATCAGACAACAAAAAAAGATTTTCATTACATGGTGGCAGCTGTGGTGAGAAGACAAAATCCAAAATTGAAGACTACAGGAAAACATCTTTAAAAACTACCTGCAGCTTAAAGAAAGAAAGTTTAAAAAAAAAACCACTGGCCCAAACAGTGTAAACAAAAAAACTCACCTCCAGCTGTCGCAGGCAGAGCACTGAATGACAGACTGCAAATCAATCACTGTTATCGGGTGAGTCAGTCTGCCGCTGGTAGAGGAACCCCAGTTTTAAAAAAAAAGCTTTGAGGTGCTTGCAAAGTTGATTTTTTTTTAAAGGCTCAGTAAAAGAAAAAAACAGGAAAAACCCAATTCCTATCTCAGGCTGATTGATTGGTTTCAAAGGCTCCCCCATGCTGATGGATGTTTTTCGAGCTGGAGGAAGGTTTGTAGTGGAGTTCCCCAGGGATCAGCTTTGGGACCTTTGCTTTTCCTGATATATATTAATGACCTAGACCTTGTTGTACAGGGCACAATTTCAAGGTTTGCAGATATTACAAAACTTGGAAGCATTTTGAACTGTGAGGAGGATAGTGTAGAACTTCAAAATGACATAGACAAATTGGTGGAATGGACAGACAGGTGGCATGTGAAGTTCAATGCAAAGAAATATGAAGTGATTTATTTTGATAGGAACTAGGGGGAGACAATATAAAATAAAGGGTACAATTCTAAAGTGGGTGCAGGAGCAGAGGGACCTAGGTGTATATGTGCATAAGTCATTGAAGGTGGCAGGACAGGTTGAGAGTGATTAATAAAGCATACAGTATCCTGAGCTGTATTAATAGGGGCATAGAGTACAAGAGCAAGGAAGTTATGTTGAACTTGTATAAGACACCACTAGTTCAGCCTCAGCTGGAATATTGTGTCCAATTCTGGGTGCCACACTTGAGGAAGGCATTGGAGAGAGTACAGAAAATATTCACGAGAATGATTCCAGGGATAAAGAATTTCAGTTATGAAGATAGATTGGAGAAGTTAAGACTGTTTTCCTTGGAGAAGAGAAGGCTAAGAGGTGATTTGATAGAGGTATTCAAAATCATGAGTCTGGACAGAGTAGATAGAGAGAAACTGTTCCCACTCGTGAAAGGATTGAGAATGAGAGGGCACAGATTTAAGTATTTGGTAAGAGAAGCAAAAGTGACATGAGAAAAAACGTTTTCACACAGCGAGTGGTTAAGGTCTGGAATGCGCTGCCTGTGAGTGTGGTGGAGGCAGGTTCAATTGAAGCATTCAAAAGGGAATTAGACAGTTATATGAAAAGGAAGAATGTGCAGGGTTGTGGGGAGAAGTCAGGGGAATGGAATTGAGAGAGTTGCTCTTTCAGAGAGCCGCTGTGGGCACAATGGGCTGAACGGCCTCCCTCTGCACTGTAACGATTCTGTGATTCTGTGATCAGGTCCACATCATTACAGGAGGCACCCGACAGCTAAAAGCACAGGAATCCTCCATTCACACAGGTCGCAGCTAAAGCTATAAATAGAAACCCATTAAATCACTCTGGAGGGAAGGGCTTTCATTTATTCAGTCAGAGTTTTTAAAAACTCATAAAACCACTCAAGCATGAAGAATTGTCTCTTGAGCGGCTGCATACAACAAACTCTAGTTTAAAAAAGCACTTGAAATACCTATTGAACAACTGTATAAACAAATAGACTAGTGCGCTGGAAGCTAGATAAACAGACAAGCTGCTCCTATCAATCAAACCAGAAGCCTAAGGAGCAGAGAATTTTTCTTAAAGGGAAGACAGTACATAGTCACAGATCCAGTTCTTAAAGCAAGTTTTAAAGCAAAAGAACAGTAGGAACATGGATACCAATTTTCCCAGCATGAACCAGATATCCAACGGAGAATGCAATTATGTTTTACAGACCAAGTAATTGTAGAACCATAAAAACAGGCTTTAAAAATAATGATAGTGATTGGATTTGAGGCATTGCACAGAATCAATACCTCTGGATTATCTGAACAGGATCAGAAAGATCGAACAAAGATATGGGAAGTGCTGGAAAATCAGGTCCGATTGAGAGTGAATTTTCAAATTCACCACCTGGAATTGATGTCCTACAGGCAACAGCCATGGGAATCAATAGACCAGTTTGTCAGTAGATGCCATAGTAAGGGCAATGAATACGATTTTTCAGAAATTGAGCTGTCAGACCAAATAATGGAGCTGATGATTGCATCAACACCCATTGAAGTGTTTCAGAAGGACCTCTTGGGGAAAAAGAAAGCTCACAGCATTGATGCACTGATGGAAGTTGGCAGGAAATAAGAAGCCATTGTAGCTGGACAACAGCACCTGCAAGCACTAGATGCAGCCAACAGTATCGGCACCATAACCAGGTCGAAAGAGCAAGCAAATTGTGTGGTGAGTGTGGTCTGTCCCACTCACAGCGAAATTGCCCTGCATTTCGAGAACTGTGCAGTGCAAAAGGACACTGGGCCTGCCTATGCAAGAATTCTGGCTCAAAAGATGCAGCTAGAAGCCATGGCAGGACACGAGCCAACAGAAGACAGGGCAGCAACACAGCAACAGCATAAATGCAAGCTGACACGTGAAGTCCACAGCAAAACAAACCTGAGACAGGACTCAGAAAGAAGCAGTTCTCAGTCAGAAGACTGGCAATCATTCCACATTGTGGACCGAACACATCATGTCGATGAAATCCAACAACTGGAAGCTTTTGCTACTATTAACATCATGTATCCAAAGAAAGCTGGCAAACATCCCCTCAGGGTCAATATTGACACCAGCGCTAGTGCAAATATTCTACCAGTCCGAAATTTCAAAGATATGTACCAGAGTCGTTGGAAGTCAATGATACAACCGATGGCTGCCAAGTTATCTGCATACAATGTGCAGTGGCGCACTAACACTGCAATGCAGCTATGGCAAGTCGGCATGGAAACTACAAACGTTCTATCTGGTAGACATGAGCAGACCAGCAGTGGCAGGACTACCAGCATTTAAGGACCTCAATATCATAACTATCCATGAGAGCATTGCCAAGGGGAAATCTCCAAGGACCGGAACCCGCTTGCAGACTCGGACCAGCATAAAACGGTGCAGTCTGGAAACCCAGCAGCAGCACAACTATTCTGCGCCTTCACTTCTGCTCTCTAGAGAACCGCCAGCACCACAACGAGCCAGAATGGACAGGTATCTCCATGACACTAAGTACTCTTCCCCCAACAAGTCCACAACCTTGAACCCCAAGTCTTCAGACGCAGAGGATGAGGAGAGGTGAAAGACACCCAATGTGCAGAAGAAGCAGAGGAGGAATGAGTTGAAGCATTGTCTATTGGCTCTTTGAGATGAGGTGTCGGAATTTTCCAAGAATGACAAGTCCTCAAAAGCGGTCATCCTGAGAAAGGCAACAGAGTATGTTAGCAAGCTGAAGGCAGAGCAACAGAAAATGAATGCAGAGAGGGAGAAACTTCAGAAAGAACAGCAACAGCTGAGACGCAAATTCCCTAAGCAAGAGTTGTCAAACCACCGAGATGGCCTATGGACTTTTGAGCATCTATATTTGTAAAGTTCATAATCACTATAACTATGTAAATAATTTTGATGTTATCTAATTTCATGTGTTTTTATTTTTAACATACGAGACATATCTTTGGAAAGAAGGGGGATGTTGTGTGATTGTCTTTAAGAGTTATCTCCCTTTATGATCTTAGTATGCTAATGAGCTGAGTACCAGGATGCAGTCATGTGACTACATGCCAGTCTCACTCTGTAACAGTAACACCAAGAGGCAAGTCCTGTAAATAGTTAGCTCTGCACTGTATATAATTGTTAGCTGTTTAATAAACTTGTTTGAGATCTTCAATCAAGTGAACTCCATGCATCTCATTTATGTTGCATCAGACAACATAAAAAGCTTCTCTTTACATTAAGGACCCCAGTGACAGACATCCTGCCTGCTGAGAGCTGTCAGCCAATCAGAGTCCAGCAGCTCTTTAACTGAGCAATACCACCATGGCTGCAGGTACTGGATTCACTGGAGGCGCTGGACCCAGGCCACAGGCAAGTCGGGGCAGGAGGGGTTTCCTGTAGTGGGGGTTGCGGTTGGGAGTGGAGGTTCGGCAGCAAGGATGGGAGGTGGCTCTTAACTGGCCCCTCCTTCCTGCTTTCTAACATGGGACACCCCCGTCTACCACCACCCCCCCCCGCCTCCCAGAGGCGCCAAGCAACCCACACAGGGTGGTTGGCGTGTGCCCCATGTGGCGACAGGTCTACCCACCGCTGGCCTAATACCGGTGGCAGCGGGATGAGGCCTTCAATTGGTCATTAATTGCCTACCTAAGGGCCTCAAATGACAGTGGAGTGAGAAGGCTGTTCACAGGTCTTCTCACCCCGGATTTAATTTGGGTGGAGGCGGGAAGGTGGTGAGGGACCCCCCCCAACACCATCCCTTCAGATTAAATGCTCTCCCCGCCTTTGTCTCTGTTTCTGTCTCTATTTCTCTGTATCTCTGCTTTTGTCTGGCTCTGTTTCTTTGTTTCCCTCTACCACTGCTTCTGTCTGTCTCTTCTGCTCTCTGTTTTGGTGTTTCTATTCTCCCTGTTTTTTCTGTCTCTCCCTTCCTCTACCAGTTTCCATGATTGCTTTCCCTCTTAAAGTTTCTATCTCTGTTCTCTCTGTTTCTATTCCACCTATTATTTGTCTCTGTCTCACTATCACAGTTTATTTTTCTCTTTCTTTCTCTTTCCGTCCACTCCTTGGGGTGAAATTGGGATATAGCAGTGGTGCAAAATGGGCCCCTAACAAATTCTGTTCTACACTGTCAATGGAAAAGAACACCAGGTGTGGTATAAATTGGGCTACTGATTCACTATGAGCTTGTTTTGCACAACAGGATCAATTTCACCTCCCTTGTTTCAATCTCCTTGCCTTTTCCTTCTTTAGATCTCTCTGTCCTTGCTCTATTTAAGTTTCTGTGTCATTCCTTTCTCATTCTCATGCAAAAACATAAGAACTGCAAAAATTGTTACACGATACTGCTACTAAATGATAACATATGGTTTCTGTCTAAATATAAAAAATAGATTTACAAACATCAGTCAAACAAGAAGATCAAATGTAACTTGGTCCACACAACACTTTGCACACTGATATGGTGCATCATAAACAGCAGTTAAATGAAAACCAATTAGTGTTCCAGCTGGTTACAGAAGATCAATTAAATTTGCATGGGAATTAAATTGCAACTGATGTTATATTCATATATGTTAAAGTCAGTTGTCAAAGATACAGTTCTGATTAAAGTTTATCGATGTGAAAAGTTAACTGTTTCTCTGTCCTGAGAAGCTGCCAGACCTGCTAAGTGTATTCCAGCATTTTATTTTTTAATTCAGTGATTCAATGCCAATTTAAAAGGGTTTTGTTACAAATTACTTCTGCAACATTTTTGTTTATGTCCAAATTTTCAGTTGATCATTTTGTGTTACTCCAATCTAGTTGGGGGTGAATATCCTTGCTGTATCCAGTATGCCTTCGGGACTGAAACGTCGTGGGGTCAATTTCAAAGGAGGAAACTCAGGTGGAAGCATTTTTTGCTGTATACACACTTTTACATTGCTGCCTCCCTGAATTTCTTTTTGGCCCTTCCCACAATCCACCCATTGGGCACTCGTTTATATACCAGCATCTGTCAACCAGTGGCGTTACAGAGGCAAGTATCTTGGCTTTGTGTGCCTATTGCACTCTGGAGTGGGGGTGGGGAATTTTATCATGGCATGTGGGGTCTCAACCCCCTCCTAAAGCGCTGTCGTGAGCCTTGTGTCACCTCCTCTGGGGAAAGCCCGCTGGATTATGTGCCAATTAGGCACTTAAGTGGACAGCGGCTGCCCTCCCCCGGATTGAGGACCTCAGCTATAGAAGTCCCGCCCGCTTACAGCTGCTGGCCAATCAGAGGCCAGCAACTCTTTAACCCAGGAGTGCCATTGCGAAGGCGGTGGCTGTTGCTGGTGGAGCACTCATCGGAAGTGCTGGAATCAGGCCACAGGTAAGCCTCAACAGGAGGGGTTTCACGGGGTGGGGTCGGCAACAAGGGCAGGGAGGTGGCTCTCAGCGGGCCCCCCTTCCCGATGCCGGGTCCCTCATTCAAGCACTGTGCCTTTTAACGAGGGATCCCCCCCCCCCACCCCATGGAGTCATCAAGCAATGCTCGCCCTGTGGCAACAAGCCCGCCTACTGCTAGGATAATTCCTGCCAGCAGGATGAGGCCCTTAATTGGGGTTAATTGCCTACTTAAGGGCCTCAGTTGGAAGTGGGGTGAAGGACGTTCACAGGCCTCCCTGCCCCAGACTTAATTTGGCTGAAGGCGGGAAAGCGGCGGGGTCCCCCCACCACCATCCCACCTGATTATATGCTTTCCCCACCTCCAAACCCGACCCGGGCGAGAGCATAAAATTCCCCCCAGGGTAACTTACACCCAGGTAAAAGAGATGCAGCAGTTTTTCCTGTCACCAGATCCAGGCTGAAATAAGGAAATTAAAAGCTTTGACAAATCACCAACGATTTCATCACCAACCCCACCAGCCACTAAACCACCACCAACCCCACCAGCCACTAATCCACCACCAATCCCCTGCACCAACTCTGCATCGACCCCTCTCCCTTGCACCCCATCATAATCAGATCAACTCCACAACAGGGGGGCCTTTCTCCATCGACGCATCTCTCCATGCTGCTGTAATTGTTGAGGAGGAAGAACAGCAGCATTTGGAGAGAAGGCAATCAGGTAGCATGGCAGAAGACTGCAGCCTACAAAATCTCCTCCTCCCTACCACCCCACAGGATGCCAACCTGGTGAAGCTACAAAACAGGGCCCACATGCATACTAAACAGTGGAAGCAGCATGCCATAGACAGAGCTAAATGATCCCACAACCAACGGATCAGATCAAAGGTCTGCAGTCCTGACACATCCAGTCGTGAATGGTGGTGGACAATGAAACAACTAATTGGAGGAGGTGGCTCCACAAACATCCCCATTCTCAATGATGGCGGAGTCCAGCACATCAGTGCAAAAGATAAGGTTGAAGCATTTGCAATAGTTTTCAGCCAGAAGTGCCGAGTTGATGATCCATCTCAGCCTCCTCCTGGGGTCCCCATCGTCACAGACGCCAGCCTTCTGCCAATTCAGTTCACTCCACATGATATCAAGAAACAGCTGAATGCACTGGATACAGCAAAGGCGATGAGCCCTGACAACATCCCAGATGAAATACTGAAGGCTTGTGCTCCAAAACTAGCCATGCCTCTAGCCGAGATGTTCCAGTCCAGGTACATCACTGGTATCTACCTGACAATGTGGAAAATTATTGAGGTTATGTCCTGCCCAGAAAAAGCAGGACAAATCCAATCCAGACAATTATTGCTCCATCAGTCTACTCTCAATCATCACCAAAGTGATAGAAGGTGTCATCGATAGTGTTACCAAATGGCACTTAGTCATCAATAACCTGTCCATCGATGCTCAGTGTGGATTCCACCAGGGCCACTCAGCTCCAGGGCTCAATACAGCCTTGGTGCAAACATGGATGAATTCCACAGGTGAGGTTGGAGTGACTGCCCTTGACATTAAGAAGGCTGCATTTGACGAAGTGTGACATCAAGGAGACCTAGCAAAATTGAAGTCAGTGGGAATCCGGGTAAACTCTCCACTGATTGCAGTCATACCTAGCACAAAGGCTGTCATTATTAGAAGCAAATCATCTCAGCCCAGGACATCACTGTCAGAGTTCCTCAGGGTAGTGTCCTAGGCCCAACCATCTTTAGCTGCTTCATCAATGAGCTTCCCTCCAACACAATGTCAAAAATGGGGATGTTCGCTGCTGATTGCACAATGTATAGTATCGTCCACAACTACTCAGATACTGAATCAGTCTGTGTCTACATGCAGCAGGATCTGGACAGCATTCAGGCTTGGGCCGAGGAGTGGCAAGTAATATTCACATCACAAAGGTGCCAGGCAAAGAAAGAATCTAACCACTTCCCCTTTACATTCAATGGCATCACCATCGAGCAGAAATTTAACTGGACCAGCCATATAAATACAGTGGCGACAAGAACTGGCCAGAAGCTGGGAATTCTGTGGTGATTGAGTAACTCACTTCCTGACTCTCCAAAGCCTGCCCACCATTTACAAGGCACAGATCAGGAGTGTGATGGAATACTGTCCACTTGCCTGGATGAGTACAGCTCCAATAACACTCAAGAAGCTCGACACCATCCAAGACAAAGCAGCCCACTTGATTGGCACCCAATCCACCACCATTCACTCTCTCCACCACTGGCGCACAGTGGACACAGTATGTACCATCTACAAGATGCACTGCAAAACCTCGCCAAGGCTCCTTTGACGCCACCTTCCAAACCCAGGACCTCTACCACTTACTAGGACAAGGGCAGCAGATGCATGGGAACACCACCACCTGCAAGTTTCCCTCCAAGTCACACTATTCTGATTTGGAAATATATCACCGTTCCTTCACTGTACCTGGGTCAAAATTTTGGAACTCCCTTCCTAATAGTATTGTGGGTGTACCTAGAGCACATGGACTGCAGCAGCTCACCACCACCTTCTCAAGGGCAAGTAAGGATGGGAACTAAATGCTGGCCAAATCCCATGAACGAATTTTTTTAAAAATCCAAAAGCAGCACAGGTCCTATGATGACCACTCTAAGGAACTCTGGGCAGAATTTGGCGAGAAGGCCAGAGATCAAGCTGTCGGGACTGGAAGTAGAAACTGTTCCCGCATGGGCGGCGGGCGACCAAGTGAACTGAATTACGTGGCAGGCTGCCAATTAAAGGCCAGGAGGCAGTGGTGCCATCCACTCAGGCAGCACAGGCGATGTCAGGTCACGCCGCTCGAAGTGCTGGTGACATATTTAAAGGGCAGCCAGTACTGAATAAAAGGGCATGTTGGAAGCAGCCTGCCAAAATGGAGACCCGAGAAGCACAGAACACCCGGACAGCTCTGAAGATCCAAGCAGCACAGGAGATATATGCATGGTGGAACCACAATCCAGCGTGTCCCCACGCTTCACTAATGCCTCCCTGTAGGTTCTCCTCCCAGCTGCACGGGCAAGGAGGGAGGTCCTCTTCCCCTGTGATGGCAGCCCACTAAACCAAGCAAGCCTGGAGGGAGATTGCATAGGAGGTCATCCCTCAAGAGGCAGCGACTGGGGATCGGTACAAAGGGCATGCCCAAGCAGCCACTGGCAATGGCCAGGCGGCAGCATTGGCTGTCACAGGCATCCTGCATATCGGTGAATGGCCCTGGTCTAACACAGTTGACTCCTGCACTGCCACCTCCGAGTGGTCGCATGCAGGAGGCATAAGCGATGCACGTGTCTCTGTCAGGCAACTAACAATACTCATCTATGTGTTTGTTGGAAAAGACAGCCCACAGTGTGAGGGAAAGGGGGAAAACTGGCAGTGGAGGAGGAGGCACTGGAGCTTGGGGGACAGCATGGGATCACTCCATCACAGATGGTGAGATGGGATTGGACACAATGGGTGGGCACAAGAGAGGATCTAGCGAACACGAGGCATAGTGCTCATATGTCCACCACAGGTCACTGGAGCTCCAAACTCGGAGTCGATTGAAGGACGTGATGGAATGCATATTATCCTCTAACTGATCTTCTCTTTGACGCAGGTCAAAGAGAAGAGCAGACAGCTCAAGAGATCGGGGGCCAGCTGTCCACCTCTGAGGAGGAGGAAAAAGCCTCAGAAAATGCACCTTCAGCACGAGCACAGATACTCTCACATTGATGGATATCCATTCATGAGTAGATCTGGAATCATAATATGGTGAGCACACCACACACCCACCCGAGCAGCTGAAGGAGCTGCGACAGCTGAGGCCACCAACGCTCGGAGGACTGTGGAAGGACACAGCAATGCTGAGCTCAAACTGATGGCATACCTCTGGGGTTGTCAGCAAGGTGGCAGATGTTGGAGGGAACATCTGGCAGAGCTTCCAGAGGCTATGTGAACCCTGGCACAGACGATGGAGGAGTCCATTCAGGCAATGTGCCACCATGTCTCTGGTATGTGTGCACTTGGCTTCCTCCATTGAGAGATTGACCACCCTCATGAAGAGCTATATCCAGCAAATCACTCAATGGATGCCAATGTGGACCTGCATGCCATTGCCAATTCCATGAGCTTTGTGCAGCAATGGCTTGGCGAGAGGGAGCAGGTGTGAGGCATCTGGACTCAGCACCAGGTCCTTGTACTCCTCAGGTAAGAACGGAGATCCAGGTGTATCTTGAAAGGGCAAAGGAGCAGCTGCCTGATGCATCTAGGGGCTCCTCTCAGGGCGCTCCCGGCGTGAACAGCGGCCCCTTGGCCCCTTTGTGACACCAGTGCCTCTCTCAGCCGCAATACAGAGGAGGCTCCTGCACTTGTGCAGGTGGCCCTCAATGTTCCGGGGCTCTCCAGGCCTCAGGCAGCCAGAGTACAATGGCCGAAATCATCCCAATCCACGGGGCAACAAGGTCAGCAGTCTGCCTCCACCTCATCTGATAGTGCAGGGGGGGAGCACCACATAGAAGCATGTGGAAGAGATTTAAGAAGAGCAAGTAGCTGCACTTGGGGTTCACAGGTTACCTTTTTTGGAGTCATGGAGTCTTGCAATCTTTTGTACTGCCAATAAGTAACTGATGTGGCAAGGCCTGAGCTCTCCTTGCATTTCTTGTGGGCTGCTGAGACTTCAGGAGTTGGAATACTGGGAGCACACCGTGTGAGGTTGAGGCATTCTTCATGTCGCAGTGTAATGCCTAACTCGGTGCAGGTAAAATGGCAAGGGCAATGAAGGAGTTGGCAACAGAGATGTAGAGTGCTGAAGCTTTATGGAATTGCATGTATCTGTTAGTAAGGATCGTGTGTCCTGAGCATCCCTTGCGTGTCTATTGGTGGCACCTTGACTGTGATCCCTGGGCATCTTCAGTATCCTGCGCCTGGTCATCATCTTCCTCCATCTCCTCATCATCAGAGGAGGCATCATGCTCCACATTATCCTCATTGTCCAATTCCTTCCCTTCTGTAGCACCAGGTTGTGGAGGGCATAGCAAACAATGCGTGAGATCCTTGCTGGGCCATACTGGAGATCTGTCTAAGCATCTGAACCGTATCTTCAGAAGACCTATGGCCTGCTCGATGGTCACTCAAGTTGTGCTGTGGCATGTGTTTTACCTCTCCTCTGCAGCAGTGCTAGTGATTTTCACAGGCATCAGTAGCCACATCTTCAATGGGCAGCCCTTGTCACCCAGTATCTATCTATCCTTGAAGGCATGCAGAGGAGCCTAAAAAGGTCCAGCACCTGGGACTGCCTTAGCATTTAGGCATCATGGCTGCTTCCCGGAACTGTGCACACACCTGCAGGAAGTGCTTGCGGTGGTCGCAGACCAGTTGCTCACTGAGCAAGTGGAAACCTTCCTGTTGATGAAGGCTGCAGACTGTTCTGCGGGAGCCTTGATGCCCACATGCGTGCAGTCAATAACCCTTTGCAGCTGGGGAATCCAACGATGGCCCCGATCACTATGGCCCTCTCAGCCTGACTGTCCGGATCAGTGCAAAAGCACATATACTGGCTGACCCTCTTGAACATAGCATTTGTGAACATCTTGATGCCACAGACTGGGAGATCCCACACTTATCTCCAGTTGATCCTTGGAATGATACTGGGGCATAGAAATTCAGTGCCACAATGACCTTCAATGCCACTGGCAATGGGTAGCCACCACTTACCATAGGGCACAGCTCATCCTCCATTACGGCACACAACTCTGTGGTGGTATCCCTGGAGAGGCGGAGTCTCCTGCGATATCTGAAGGTAGCTGAGCCTCGGTCTGTAGACCCTCTCTGGTAGGTAACCTCTTTGAAAAACAGGAGGCTGATTGCAAGCTCCTCTGCGCCCTTCTCCTCCATCTCCCCTCCACCTCCCCGAGGCTGATGCTCCTGCTGCCCCTCTGGTTGCTGCTGTAGTGCAAGGGTCTGAAAGGGTGAATGTTTGAGACAGTGAGAGTAACCCCTCTCACTGTAGTGATGGTGATGTAGTAGTCACAAGGGGATTAGGCTTGGAAGAAGCTAGAAGCATCATGAGAGGTGTTAGCTACACAGGCTAAATAAGAGTGTAAGAGTGCAAACAAAATGAGTTACTATTTAGCCATACCAAGACATTTGCAAACAATGCTCAGACTATGCTAATAGTGGCAACGGTGAAAACGGTGAAAGATCTCACCTTGTACAGTAGCGTCAAGAAGACAGCAGATCTCAAAGGGAGACTGCGAAGAGCTCCAGAGCTGCTCCATAGCCAAAGGAAGACACGGAGAGTCGGTGAGTCAGCCGTGCATGCATTCAAGCTGCACCACAGAAGCTCTGTGGCCCAGCGATCGAGCTGCGAGTCACAGTACCGAGTGACAGTCAGGGATTCGGTGAGAGACCTTTTGGAAAGGGTGTATTTAATGTTTAATGGCCCACTGGGCAGGCGAGATGGGGGGGAAAAAAAGGCAAACCCTTGTGAGGGCAAGTCCGGAGTCAGTGGCTATTACTCGAGCAGACCATGGAGGAAAAGTGCAGGAACACCCGAAAAGAGCAGGAAACCTCAGAAGCCCGGGAACACCTGAAAAGAGCAGGAAACCTCCAGAAAGAGCAGGAACACCTCCATTAAAGCAAAGATACATTTCTTAAAAGAAAGAGAATTCCTAAAGAGTTAGAAAAGAATGGATTTGAAATATATGATGCCTGAAAGCTTCCAGAATTTGGAAGGATCCAATCAGATACAGAATTCGTCGATGTGGAGAAAAAGAATTCTAAGATTTAGAATAGCTTCTCAGCTACGTACCAAATCTGACGCTGAAAAAGTTAATACTCTATTATACTCCATTGGTGCAATTGCGGATGACATAATCAAAAGGCAAGGTATAAATGAAGCTTCAGACAAGTTTGATAATGTGTTACAAGCCTTCAACAAATACTTTAATTTAAGAAGTAATAAGATCCTGGAAAAAGCAACGTTTAATAAAAGGATCCAGAAGCTGGGCGAATCAGTGGGCACTTTCATGAATGATTTGTACAGATTGACTGAGGGATGTGACTATTGAGAACTGAAGTCTGAGTTGATCAGGGACCAAATAGTAGTGGGAACAGCTAACAAGTCTTTATCAGATCTCTTATAGTCAAAAGAGGACCTCACTCTGGAGAAAGTGATTCAGATGGTGCGACAGACAGAGGTTAGAAGACAAAATAGAGCCATCCTGCAGACTGAAGAGAAGCCTTGGATCAAAAAAAAATCCAATGACGGTTCAGTTCCTGAAGCCCAGGACGGAAAAGCACTCTGCAGATAAGAAGTACACTCAGGGGGAAGGTGCAAGATGCTGCGAAACTTTGCCAGAGCTGCGGAACCAGAAAGACCCACAGATATGAACAGTGTCCTGCGAATAAAGCTGAATGCTTTATTGTCATAAGACTCAGTTACACGTTCCAGGACAGATTGAACTGAAAATCAAGGGAAAGATACAGGCTGCACTTCAGTATAAGGGAAGGTGGATAATGGAAACCCTATACGTTGTAAAAAACCAAGAATTTTCTCTGTTATGCAGAACAGCATGCTTAGACCTACATTTAACCAAAAAGGTGGATGAAATCAAACAGCCAGAGTCCAACAGTTGCTTTCAAGCAAACTTTCCAAAGCTATTTTCGGGTCTAGGAAGACTGAAGACTGAGTATAGCATTGCGTTAAAAGATGTGAGAGCAGTATGCATCTTTACACCAAGAAAAATACCATACCCGTTGATGAACCAAGTTCAACATCAGTTGGAAGAGAGGAAAACTCAACTTCCTATTCTACAAGAAAACACCATCCGGGGATGGACATACAAGACTACAAAAAAGTTCAAGACAGAGAGGAGTATTACAGGAACCAACAAGCTCGCAATTACAATGAGATTTGTACCAGGGTCCAACCAATCTTAAAGGAAGGAGAGTAGGTATGGATATGAGATCTAGAACATGCAGGTAGAGTCATCCAGAGAGACGAAGTTCATCTGAGATCTTATGAAGTACTCACTCGTGAGGGTACTGTACATCGAAATAGGAGAAGCCTTATCCATATACCTCAAACACAACAACCAGTCATATATCTGGAAGAACCAAATGATCAAGAAACCCAAACAACAGGATACTACAAACATTGGCCAAGGCCATCCAAGTCATCGAACAAGACTTTCAAGAAAGACTACTAATCTTCTGAGTCTGACAAGAACATTCTCAGGGAGAGTCATGAAGCCTCCTGACAGACTGAATCTGTGATGTCAGAGACTTGGGGGGAGATGGGGTCGTATGTAAGGTCAAAACGAATGAAGGTGTATATATCAAACATATATCTGGACAAAGACCTGGGAGGAAATGTAGTATAAGAGTCTAAAAGGGTTTATGTTTGAGACAGTGAGAGTAATCCCTTCCACTGTGATGATGATGATGTAGTAGTCACATGGGGATTAGTCTTGGAAGAAGCTAGAAGCATCATGAGAGGTGTTAGCTGGAAAGGCTTAACAAGAGTGTAAATAATTATTATATATATTTAAACAAGTTACTATTTAGCCACGCCAAGACTCTGAGATATCTGTAAACAATGCTCGAACTACGCTAATAACAATACACAACAGCTGCTGCCCCATTGCCTGTGGCTACAGCTCTCTTCCTCTCTGCTGCTCCTCTTCACTGGAGGGACAGAAACCTTAGTGAACAAGGCCAATGGCACCCAGATTCACTCAGCCTTCAGGGCCTCTTTCCACCCCTGTTTGACCCACACAAGTGCAGCGTCGATATGCCACTCTGGCAGTGTGCCCCCGCAGCTCTGGAACCTTTTCCTCTTCTCCCCACTACCTATGCCAATTCCAGTGGTGTTCCACCCACCCTGCCAAGGAACGTAATGACTCATGATGGCTGCTGTTTGGAGCCAGAACTGACCTCCCACTAGCTCACTGCCTTCTTATACCTGGCGAGACTCTGAAGCCCCATGGTTAACCTGGACTTGAGGTAAGATCCAAAAACCCTTGTAAAATTGAAGTTAATTGCCTTTTAAATAGGCTTAATTACCTGCCCGCCGCAGCCAAGCACGAGGTCTTCACGCCATGATGACCGCTCTTCACAATATCTGCTTCCGACGTGAAGACATCAGGCTTCCCTCCTGATGCTTTCTGACTCAATATTCTGACCCCTCCCACCTCCCGCCCTACAAAGTTAGAGAAGATTAGACAGAGCATTATCCCTGTCGAAAGTTGAACTTTTTTTTACTAATTTTGTGTTGTTATCTTACTGCCTTTTTTTCCATGCAAATTGAATATTGTAAGCATGAGCTGTTTGAGCTCAGAGTAAGAAAGCATTTATATACTGATTTTTATTTCCTTAGGCCATCCCAAACTCTCTGAGGCTGAACCAGATTGTTCACAACCTTGGTGTTACATTTTACTTAGAGATGAGCTTCCAACCATATATCCATACCGTTACTAAGACTGCCTCCATAATGTCGCCTAACTCTGCTCTTGCCTTAGCACATTTTCTGCTGAAACCCTCATCCATGCATTTGTTACCTCTGGACTTGACTACTTCAATGCACTGTTGGCCAGCCTCCCACATTCTACCCACAGTAAACTTGAGGTCAACCAAAACTCTGTGACCCATGCTCACTGATCTACATTGACTCCCGGTTAAGCAATGCCTAGATGTTAAAATTCTCATCCTTGCTTTCACATCCCTCCATGGCCTCACCCCTCCGTAGCTCTATAATCTCCTCCACCCCAAAATCCCTCCAAGATATCTGTGATCCTCTAACTCTAACTTGAGCATCCTCAATTTTAATCAGTCTACCATTGGTGGCCGTGGTTTCAGTTGCCACTGCCCTATAATCTGGAATTCCCTCCCTAAACCGCTCTGTGTCTCTTTCTTGCTTTCCTCCCTTGAGACACTCCTTAAAACCTGTCTCTTTGACTAAGCTTTAGATCATTAGCCCTACTACCTCCTTATGTTGCTTGGTGTCAAATTTTGAGTGTTGACACTCCTGTGAAGCATCTTATGGCATTTTGCTATGTTAAATACAAGTTGTTGTTACTGTTTACAGCTAATGAATCACTTTTTGGCCACTATTGTTTTGATGTGTGCAAATTAGCAAGAGCCAAAGTCTTACAAAAGGCAATGAGACGAATAACCAGTTAATCTGAGCTCAGTGGTTGAGGGATTAATGTTGACCTGGACACCAGCTGAACTGGGGTTTTTCTAGAACCTATCCTAATGATCTTTCTAGGTGCAACATCAATGGAAGGCATTTTGCTTGCTGTCATTGGATTTGAGGTGACCTTTTACCTCCTTGTTCTGGGACATGAGATGGCCCTGGAACTGGTTCAGCCATATGCAATGTTGTGGAAGCTGCTTGCCACTTTTCACCACACCTTGTGCCATTTGAATGGCTGGGTGGTGTCAGAAAGAGAGGACATGGGTATCCTCTGATGTGTCTTGTGAGGGATAGAAGTCCCATCCATGTCTACTCTGAACAGGCCCTTACTATCGGGTACTCCATCAGTATGCCCATTGATCTCTAAAATAAAAGCAAAATACTGCGGATGCTGGAAATCTGAAACAAAAACAAGAAATGCTGGATTCACTCAGCAGGTCTGGCAGCATCTGTGGAAAGAGAAGCAGAGTTAACGTTTCGGGTCAGTGACCCTTCTTCGGAGTTCCGAAGAAGGGTCACTGACCCGAAACGTTAACTCTGCTTCTCTTTCCACAGATGCTGCCAGACCTGCTGAGTGAATCCAGCATTTCTTGTTTTTGTGCCCATTGATCTGCTTGGGAGCAGATCTTTGGGCAACAATAAAGCTTTTGGAACTCTGAATAATTGTTCTCTGAAACTGATCCTTCAGCATGCCAAAGCCAGACAAGAGAATCTGGTGTACATTTGAGCTTAAAGACTCCATAGTAGCATTCTGAGCACTCACGAGAACAAGCAGCACAGGGTGCTGTGAAGTTCTGCGTTCTTCTGCCAGTCTGGCAGCTGGTTCTTGGGGAATGCCTATACAAACAGAAGAAAGAGCTGGCTGCATCACAGTCCTTCAAAAATTACTAACGTGGCAATAGACTGTCATGGCATAATGCATGAGTGTATATTTCTATGAATACAAATGAGTATCAGGAGAAGTAACAAGAAAATAATATTTCTATTCCTCAGGTTGTGAGAACACTCTTGCTTTACCCACCTCTACTCCCTCTATGCTTTTGTTCTTAATGATTTTGACAGATAACTGCTAAAAGGGATTCAAAGGCTTAAAATTGAGGGGGTCTTTTTCTGTGCACTTTTGCTCACTCCTTTTGTCACTGACTGGACCTGTAAACAAAGCAGTAGTGTTGGAATGTTGGTACTTTGAAGAGCAGTGGCAATCAATTGCCTAATCTAATGTATGTGTGTGTGTGTTGTAAGATAATTTTCAGGGCAAACCTTTAAAAATGCCAGTGTGATAAAATCTGTTTAATTTGCAGACAGAAAATATGCATGATGGGGGTGTACATTAATCAGTGAAGAATCTATACAATTGTCTTAACATAAGAAAATAAGAAACAGAAGCAGAAGTAGACCATACAGCTCATTGAGTCTGCTCTGCTATTCAATACAATCATGACTGATCTTTGACCTCGACTCCACTTTCCCGCCCACTTCCCATATCCCTTGATTTCCTGATATCAAAAATCTATCCAATGCAGCCTTCAATATACTCAACAATGGAGCATCCACAAACCTCCGGGATAAAGAATTCCAAAGATTCACAGCCCTCTGAGTGAAGAAATTTCTCCTCATCTCAGTCCTAAATAATCGATCGTTTACCCTGAGGCTCTGTCTCTATGTTCGAGATTCCCCAGCCAGGGGAAACAGCCTTTAGTGTCTATCCTGTCAAGCCCCTTCAGAATTTTGTATCTGTCAATGAGATCAGCTCTCAACCTTCAAAACTCCAGAGAGTATAGGCCCAATTTACCAAGCCTCTCATCATAAGACAATCCTCTCATCCCAGGAACCAATATAGTGAACCTTTGCTGTACCACCTCCAAGGCAAGCATATCCTTCCTTAGATATGGAAACCAAAACTGTACACAGTATTCCAGGTATGGTCTCATCAAAGCCGTATACAATTGTAGCAAGACTTTCCTTGTTCTTGTACTCCAATCCCTTTGCAATAATGGCCAATGTGCCATTTGTCTTCCTAATTCCTTGCTGTACCTGCATGCTATCTTTCTGTGTTCCAGGTATGAGTACATCCAAGTATCTCTGAATATCAATATTTAAAAGTTGCATGCCTCTTAAAAGAAATTCTGCTATTCTCACATTTCCCCACATTATAGGGCGGCACAGTGGCGCAGTGGTTAGCACCGCAGCCTCACAGCTCCAGGGACCCGGGTTCGATTCCAGGTACTGCCTGTGTGGAGTTTGCAAGTTCTCCCTGTGTCTGCGTGGGTTTTCTCCGGGTGCTCCAGTTTCCTCCCACAAGCCAAAAGACTTGCAGGTTGATAGGTAAATTGGCCATTATAAATTGTCACTAGTGCAGGTAGGTGGTAGGGAAAATATAGGGACAGGTGGGGATGTTTGGTAGGAATGTAGGATTAGTATAAATGGGTGGTTGATGTTCGGCACAGACTCGGTGGGCCGAAGGGCCTGTTTCAGTGCTGTATCTCTAATCTAATCGAGACTCCATCAGCCAACTTGTTGCCCATTCACTTAAGCTGTCAATATCACCTTGCAGCCACTTTGTGTCCTCCTCGCAGCTTACATTCCCACTTAGCTTTGTATCATCAGCAAACTTGGATACATGACTCTCAGTGTCTTCACCTAAGATAGCTGAGGCCCCAGTACTGATCCTTGTGGCACTCCACTAGCTACAGCCTGCCAATTTGAAAATACCCCATTTATCCCTACTCTCTGCTTCCTGTCTGTTAACCAATCCTCCAACCATGCTCATATATTACTCCAACTCCATGAGCCTTTATCTTGCATATTAACCTTTTGTGTGGCACCTTATCAAATGCATTTTGGAAATTCAAGTTCATTACATCTACTGACTCCCCTTTACCTACCCTACAAGTTACATCCTCAAAAATCTCTAATAAATTTGTCAAACATGTTTTCCTTTCGTAAAACCATGTTAACTCTGTCTGATCCTACTGTGCTTTTCTAAGTGCATTGTTAAGACTTTCTTAATAATAGATTTCAGCATTTTCCCGACAACTGATATCAGGCTAACTGACATTTCATTCCCTGTTTTCACTCTCCCTCTTTTCTTGAAAAGCAGTGTTGCATTTGCTAACTTCCAATCCACTGGATCTGTTCGAGCACCAAGGGAATCTTGGAAAATCATAACCAGTGCATTCACTGTCTCTGCAGCTATCTCTTTTAAAACACTTAGTGCTTTGCATGCAACCATAGGCAACATTCAACAGGTTGAGAGGTAACTCTTTGTAGCATCCATACTTTCCTCCTGGATTTGGTACAGTTAACTTGTTAAATATTTTATACCTAAAATCTTCTTGCACATCTGCCTCCACATGTGCTGTGTCAAGCTGTTGGCATTTACAATAGCTAACAAGTCCTTCCAGGCAATCTGCAATTCTCGCCTTTGGGTGTGTCAAGCAGGTCAACTCTTCATTAGTGCATATTTTGCTCCAGTGTAGAGTCTGTAAATTGTGCAGTTTTTCCTTCTTGGGGTTCCATTGTAGCTTTGCTTGAAAAATTGTTCATGTAACAAATTAACTTTACTTAAATTACGTTGTCCATCTCTTTAAATTGCCATAACTGTACCGGACATTGTGCCCCACCAATTCTGCAAGCTACCAATGGTAGTCTGAAATTGGCAGTCAGAAAGTTGTTTTGTTTTATTCTTTCATGGGATGTGGGCATCACTGGCAAGGCCAGCATTGATTGGCCATCCCTAATTGCCCTTGAACTGAGTGGCTTGTTAGGCCATTTCAGAGGGCATTTTAAGAGTCAACCACATTGCTGTGGGTCTGGAGTCACCTGTAGACCACCTTCTTGTTCTTTGTCCTCCTTGTCTCGAGAGACAATGGGTAAGCGCCTAGAGGTGGTCAGTGGTTTGTGAAGCAGCGCCTGGAGTGGCGATAAAGGCCAATTCTAGAGTGACAGACTCTTCCACAGGTGCTGCAGATAAAATTGGTTGTCGGGGCTGTTACTCAGTTGCTCTCTCCTTGCACTTCTGTCTTTTTTCCTGCCAACTGCTAAGTCTCTTCGACTCGCCACTCTTTCGCCACGCCTTTATGGCTGTCCACCAGCTCTGGCAATCACTGGCAACTGACTCCCACGACTTGTGGTCAATATCACAGGACTTCATGTCGCGTTTGCAGATGTCGTTAAAGCGGAGACATGGGCAGCCAGTGGGTCTGATACCAGTGACGAGCTCGCTGTACAATGTGTCCTTGGGGATCCTGCCATCTTCCATGCGGCTCACATGGCCAAGCCATCTCAAGCGCCGCTGGCTCAGTAGAGTGTATATGCTAGGGATGTTGGCTGCCTCAAGGACTTCTGCGTTGGAGATACGGTCTTGCCACCTGATGCCAAGGATTCTCCGGAGGCAGCGAAGATGGAATAAGTTGAGATGTCGCTCTTAGCTGATATAGATTGTCCAGGCCTCACTGCTGTAGAGCAAGGTACTGAGGACACAGGCTTGAAACACTCGGACTTTTGTGTTCCGTGTCAGTGCACCATTTTCCCACATCCTCTTGGCCAGTTTGGACGTATCAGCGGACGCCTTTCCCATGTGCTTGTTGATTTCTGCATCGAGAGATGGGTTACTGGTGATAGTTGAGCCTAGGTAGGTGAACTCTTGAATCACTTCCAGAGCGTGGTCGCCGATATTGATGGATGGAGCATTTCTGACGTCCTGTCCCATGATGTTCGTTTTCTTGAGGTAGATGGTTAGGCCAAATTCGTTGCAGGCAGCTGCAATCCTGTCGACGAGTCTCTGCAGACACTCTTCTGTGTGGGACATTAATGCAGCATCGCCACCAAAGAGGAGTTCCCTGATGAGGACTTTGGTCTTCGGTCTAAAACGGGCAAGGTTGAACAACCTGCCATCTGATCTTGTGTGGAGGAAAATTCCTTCTTCTGAAGACTTGAATGCATGTGAGAGCAGCAATGAGAAGAAGATCCCAAACAGTGTAGGTGGGAGAACAAAGCCCTGTTTCACGCCACTCAGGATAGGAAAGGGGTCTGATGAGGCACCGCTATGCTGAATTGTGCCTTTCATATTGTCATGAAATGAGGTGATGATACTTAGTAGCTTTGGTGGACATCCAATCTTTGCTAGTAGTCTGAAGAGACCATGTCTGCTGACGAGGTCAAAGGCTTTGGTGGGATCTATGAAAGCAACGTAGAGGGGCATCTGTTGTTTGTGGCATTTATCCTGTAGTTGGCGAAGGGAGAACAGCATGTCAATGGTGGATCTCTCTGCTCGAAAGCCGCACTGTGCCTCAGGGTAGACACGCTCAGCCAGCTTCTGGAGTCTGTTTAAAATGACTCGAGCAAAGACTTTCCCCACTATGCTGAGCAGGGAGGTTCCACGGTAGTTGTTGCAGTCACCACGGTCACCCTTGTTCTTATAGAAGGTGATGATATTGGCATCACACATGTCCTGTGGTACTGCTGTCTCATCCCAGCACAGGCAAAGCAGTTCATGGAGTGCTGAGAGTATATAGCAGGCTTGGCACTCTTGATTATTTCAGGGGTAATGCCGTCCTGTCCAGGGGCTTTTCCACTGGCTAGAAAATCAATGGCATCACTGAGTTCTGATTTTGTTGGCTGTACATCCAGCTCATCCATGACTGGCAAAGACTGGGCTGCATTGAGGGCGTTATCAGTGACAACATTGTCCCTGGAGTACAATTCTAAATAGTGCTCCACCCAGTGGTCCATTTGCTTGCGTTGGTCAGTGATCGTGTCCCCTGATTCAGACTTGATGGTTGGCCCTAAAGCTCTCTCAATGCCATCATACAATCCTCTGATGTTTCCGGTGTCGTAGGCCAGCTGAATACGACTGCATAGGTGTTGCCAGTAGTCATTTACACATCACCTGGCTGTTCTTTGTGCAGCGCTTCTGGCTACTTTAAGTGCTACGGATGTTAACTCGATGGGGGATTTCTTGTAGTTCAACAGTGCAGTGCGCTTAGTGGCTATGACAGGTTCCAGCTCTTCAAAGTGAGATTGAAACCAGTCTGCATTCTGCTTCTCACGTTTGCCAAAGGTGGTCATTGCTGAGTCATAGATGGCTTCTCTGATGTGGGCCCACTTCATCTCTGCATCCCCTGCAGGAGTGTTTTGAAGGGCTTTTTCAAGTGAATTTAGAAGGGGGTGTGGGGGAAAGGGGGAGGGGAAGGGGGGGGAAGGTGGTACAGGGGGTGGGGGAAGGTGGTGCGAGGGGGAGGGGGAGGCCTCCGGCAGGGGTTGTGACCCTGGCAAGCAGGCCAGCCCACAGCCTGCACGGCCTCCTCGATGTCGATGTCCTCCAGGCCCTCCAAGCTGACGCTGCGCTCGTGGTCACCATCCAGCTCACAATGGAGCTTCTTTCCCGGCTCCCAGCTGTGACGGCGGAAGGGCGACCGAGGCTGGATTGAGGCCCTGAGCCTCGACAACCACCTCATGGGCACTCGGGCCACCTGCTCCTCCCCGTCGAGCTCCCAGTAGACTCTTTGACGGGAGGGAATTTCTTCCTGCGCTCCAGTGACAGGTTCCTCAGGTCACTCTGCATGTTTTCCAGCAGCTTCTTCACGGCTTCAGGCGACGAGGTAGACATCTTTCTCATTTTGGGGCCGGCGATTCAGTGGCCACCCCGGAGCCCATGGCTCCGCTGCCGGCGGAGCTTCCCATGTAGACCAGACCAGCTGAAAACAGCAGATTTCCTTCCCTAAAGGACATAAGTGAACCAGATGGGTTTTTACAACAGTCGGCAATGGTTTTGTGGTTATTAGACTAGCTTTTTTCAATTTCGGATTTATTAATTGAATTCAAATTCCGTAATCTGCCTTGGTGGGATTCAAACCCATGTCCCCAGAGCATTAGCCTAGGCCTCTGGATTACTAGTCCAGTGGCATTACCACTACACCACTGCCTCCCCATGAGTTGGGCATGCCTACTTCAGGTGCGTGCAAATTATCCATCACAGAAATTTCACCCCTTAATGTATAAACTCTTCATTTGTTCGTATGGCAAGCCTTTGCAATTTTAACAGAGTTGTAACATGTTTTATTTTATTTTATTTTATTTTACCTGAGTTATTAAAATAGAGGAAAATATAATGACATAAATCCATTCATATGCCAATTCTGCAATAAGTAATTGTAGTACAGAAACAAAGCTCAGTATATTGATCTGCTGTGCAGATCATGATGGAGTGCTTACATATTACATAAAAAATCATTGCATAGCTGAGAGACTAGTGCTGCTGTCAGCAAACTGATAGACTATTGGCACTCAAAATTGGACAGAGCCTGGAAACAGGCGCAGGAATTGCGATACAAGATTACCCCACACTCGTTCCTTCCGATGCAGACAGCACGCAAACTTTCTTCATTTAAATGAATGTAACGTACATCCAGCGCCAACCCCGCTGTTGAGTGGTCGCAAGCCTGAGCAAGAGGTCATAGAGTCATAGACTTATACAGCACAGAAACAGGCCCTTCGGCCCATCGTGTCTGTGCTGGCTATCAAGTACCTATCTATTGTAATCCCATTTTCCAGCACTTGGCCCGTAGCCTTGTATGCTATGGCGTTTCAAGTGCTCATCTAAATACTTCTTAAATGTTGTGAGGGTTACTGCCTCTACCACCTCTTCAGGCAGATTCCAAACACCCTATGGGTGAAAAAATTTTTCCTCAAGTCCCCTCTAACCCTCCTGCCCCTGACCTTAAACTTGTGCCCCCTGGTTATTGACCCCTTCACTAAGGGAAAAAGTTTCTTCCTATCTATCCTATCAATGTCCCTCATAATTTTGTATATCTCAATCAAGTCCCCCCTCAGCCTTCTCTGCACTAAGGAAAACAACCCTAGCCTATTCAGTCTCTCTTCAATCACATCCTTCCTAAAGTGTGGTGACCAGAACTGTACACAGTACTCCAGCTGTGGCCTAACTAGCATTTTATACAGCTCCATCATAACTTCCCTACTGTTATATTCTATGCCTCAGCTAATAAAGGCAAGTATCCCATATGCCTTCCTAACCACCTTATCTACCTATGCTGCTGCCTTCAGTGATCTATGGACAAGTACACCAAGGTCCCTCTGACCCTCTGTACTTCCTAGTGTCCTACCATCCATTGTATATTCCCTTGCCTTGTTAGTCTTCCCAAAATGCATCACCTCACATTTCTCAAGATTAAATTCCTTTTGCCACCGCTCCGCCCATCTTACCAGCTCATCTCTAGCATCCTGTAATCTAAAGCTTTCCTCCTCACTAATTTATGACACCACCAATTTTTGAGTCATATTCACATCTAAATCATTAATGTACACTACAAACAGCAAGGGTCCCAGCACCGATCCCTGCGGTACACCACTGGTCACAGGCTTCCACTCGCAAAAACAACCCTCGACCATCACCCTCTGCCTCCTGCCACTAAGCCAATTTTGGATCCAATTTGCCAAATTGCCCTGGATCCCATGGGCTCTTACCTTCTTAACCAATCTCCCATTACAAATTGTGAAGGGCCAGGATGAATTAAAGCTAGCCTGCACTGCTTAAAATCAGCCTGCACCTCTTAAAGGGGAGGTGCATTTTGGCTAGAGCAGGTGCTGGAAGACATTCTAAAAGTGTTTTAGGCATTGGGAACACTCAATAATCGAAAAACATGGCAGACAGCGGCCTCCAAGATTTTCCAAAGGTGCACTGGAGGCTTTGGTGCAGGAGGTGGAGAGGAGGAGAGCTGTCATCTAGACACAGGGGGCCTGGGGCCCTCCAGACAAACTCTCAAAAGGCAGTGGGACCATATAGCCGAGATAGCTGTGGAGGTCAATGCCAGGCCCTTAGCCCCGAGAACCTGGATGCAAAAAGTTCAGCGGCCTCACATGAGTAGTAAAGGCCAGTGAATACATCTTTATTTTATTTATTTATATTTAGAGATACAGCACTGAAACAGGCCCTTTGGCCCACCAAGTCTGTGCCAACCATCAACCACCCATTTATACTAATCCTACATTAATCCCATATTCCCTACCACATCCCCACCATTCTCCTACCACCTACCTACACTAGGGGCAATTTACAATGGCCAATTTACCTATCAACCTACAAATCTTTGGCTGTGGGAGGAAACCAGAACACCCGGTGGAAACCTATGCACTCACAGGGAGAACTTGCAAACTCCGCACAGGCAGTACCCAGAATCGAACTCGGGTCGCTGGAGCTATGAGGCTGCAGTGCTAACCACTGCGCCATTGTGCCACCCTTCAAATACCGTATCACACCAACTGCACCACTAGCCTCACACATTGATCAATGCACCACACCCCCATCACTCACTTACCAACAATCTCCTTCAATCACGACTCAAACATAAAACCTCCACCTCACCCTCACACACTGAGCATTGCTGCAAGTCCCACATCTCACAGTTTCAATCATTGTCAGCTATTCCAGCCACATCACCCAAACACTCAGTGACATACTTGCCTCTCTCTTGTAGGACAAGATGGTGCATAACCCGGGGCAGCAGGACCTAAAAGGCAGGGGACAGGCACAGCTGCACATCCTTACCTCCATGGAGGAGATGGTGGTCGCCATCATTGGAACGGCCATGACTGAGGCCATGGCCAGTGGCAGGGCTGAACCCATTGAAGATGATTTCATGCTCCTGCCTAAACCTCCTGATTAAAATCCACTTCCCTCTCATCCCACAATCTCTTCTAAATTACAAGCTACAGATAACGTAAGCATGAACCTTTTGTTTCACCCCAACTCCCCGCAGCACAAGCATATCCTTGTGCCTTTCTCCTTTCAGATACCCAACAACAGAAACCTGGTCAGGCAGTGGTGGACGAACAAGAGGTGCAAGAATAGGAAGACAGTGATGAAGAATAAATACTGTCATTTGCTGTCACATTTGCAGCCACCAGCCCAGATACTGACACTGCGCACACTTTAGAAGATTGCTTAGAGGCAGGACCTGCAAGTAGTGAGACACTGGGCATGAATGGCCTGCAGCCAAGGCAGGGGGCAATGGTAGCACAGGTGCCAGCTCATTGAAGGGCATGGTTGCATACGAATTCTGCTGCAGAGGACTCAGATAAGCACTCTGATGGATGTTGGGTATGCACAATGAAATGCCTGGTGCAATGGCTAACTGCAGGCTTTCTGGCAGGCCTATGTCAAGGGGAATGGAGGGATCCAGCACCAACTTGGAACAGGGCTTTGCATAGAGCTTGGAGCCCATTGTTTCCAGCTTGGAAGTGGTGACCAACCCAGTAGCACACTGTGACTAAATCATGATGTGGCATTTGATGGCCAATGTCTCAGCTTCAGCACAAACAGAACACACTCAACTTTTGGGTGCTGGAATGGAAGCTCAGACTGAAGTCATGCAAGGTCAGCTTTCCGCCATGCAAGCTCAGACTGTTGTTCCCATGCCTGTGGATACCAGTGTTCAAACAGGCTTGCAAGGTTTCACAGCAGGTGTCAATCTGTCCTCCAACAGGTTACTAGGATTAATGAGGCACAGCTCAAGGGGAAGTGGCAGTGGCTCCCTGGGGCAAGAACTACTATCCTCTCTCAGGATGAAAGCATTCGTCCTCCCACATTGCTTCTCCACCAGTGCTCTTGCTGTGGCCTGCCAGCCAGGCAGCCCAGACTGAAATGGTGCAGTCCAAAGACAGGCCTTCTAGGGCCAGAGCTGTTTGAGGACATCCTGCAAGGTGCTCTGCAATCTTCCCCATGGAAAGTCAGCAGTCTTCTACTAGCCATCTGGTTGCTACTGAGATAGCCCTGTGTAGGAGCATTGGACAGACAAAGATACATGAAAGACAGGCACTAAGGGAATGCATATGACTATTGACTGTTGGTGAATGGGAAATTGGGGTTGCATTTCTTGGGATCGCAGTCCGATGAGTTCTTCATGGACAGCCTGGTCAGAAAGGGGTGTTCTAGGTTTCCTCCTCCCTTCCCTTCCTCTTCCAACTCCTCTTCATCTTCCTCCTGCTCCTTTGCTGCTCGCGTATAGCTGGTGGCAAGGGCTTCATGATAAAGATGTTGTGCAGCATGCAGCAGACCACCACAGATCTCAACACCCGCTCTGCCGAATATTGCAGGGCTCCTCCGGAAGCATTGTTTCAGCACATCAATGGTCTGCTCTATCACATTTTGCGTGGCAGCATAGCTTTTGTTATATGCATGCTGTCCACGTATTTATGTGTTGCGCACCGGAGTCATGAAGCATGTCGTCAAAACATAGCCCTTGTCACCCAGTAGCCACCCTCTGGTTTGTCGTGTTGGCTCAATTGCAGATGGCACAGTGGACTACTGCATAATGTAAACGTCATGACTGCTGCCAGGATACCGGGCATTGACCTGCGTGATGTACTGATTATGGTCACACACTAGCTGCATATTAAGGAAGTAGAGTCCCTCTTGGTTGCGCTACATCTCAGAGTTGACATTCGGCATCTGCACTGTGGCACATGTACAATCAATGGTGTAGCCTGTAATCCTCGCAAAGCCATGTGCTCACTCTGCCGACTTCTCTCTGGCAACAGTGAATGAAATGTATTCAGCTCTCTTAGAATAGAGTCTCAGTGACATCCCTTATGTCACTGTGGATGCAATAAACTGGGAGATGTTTCAAATATCATCTGCTCTAGTCTGGAATCAGCCAAAAGCATAATAATTCACGGCCACAGTCATCTTCACACCCACTGGTAATGCTATCCTCCTCCTGCTCTGAGGCTGCAGTTGTGACTGCAACAGGTGGCAGATTTCAGTGAGGACATACGAACATACACGAACATACGAACATATGAATTAGGAGAGCAGTAGGCCACTCGGCCCTTCGAGCCTGCTCCGCATTCAATAAGTTCATGGCTGAACTGATCACTGCACATTTTCACCTACCCCCGACAACCTTCCACCCCCTTGCTTATCAAGAATCTGCCTACCTCTGCCTTAAAAATATTTAAAGTCTCTGCTTCCACCACCTTTTGACGAAGAGAATTTCAAAGACTCATGACCCTCTGAAAGAAAAGATTTCTCCTCATCTCTGTCTTAAATGGGTGACCCCTTATTTTTAAACAGTGACCCCTAGTTCTAGATTCTCCCACAAGGGGAAACATCCTTTCCACATCCACCCTGTCAAGAGCCCTCAGGATCTTATGTTTCAATCAAGTCACCTCCTACTCTTCTAAATTCCAGCAGATACAAGCCTAGCCTGTCCAACCTTTCCTCGTAAGAGAGCCCGTCCATTCCAGCTATTAGTCGAGTAAACATTCTCTGTACTGCCTCAAATGCATTTACATCATGTGAAGGAATATAGGTATAATAGGCTTGATTAAGTAGAATTTGAAAATAGTGTATTCTGCCTTTAGAGTTAAAGATTGAATAAAGTTTTCAGAGCTCACTGAAGTTTTCCTTTAAGATGGTAGAGTTAAACATTTCAAGATCTCCGTTAGAATAGAATTGCTGTTACCAGGGGCTTGGAAGATAAACACATACATTGAAATATCCTGTGTGACCTCAGTAAGAAGTAGCAATAAAACTCAATTGGTTTATGGGGTTGTTGTTCAGACAGGTCAGCTCCAGAAGTTGCTGTGTGTATAATGGAAAAGGCATTAACAATAAATGGAATGTGCTCTCAGGAACAAGAGAGGTCAGATAACACCTTTATGAACATTTTGACCAGATAAAAGCTCAAAAACTTCAAATTCCAGTAAAATATTACATTAAAGATATAGATTTTAAAAGGGAACACAGGAAGGTCACATCTAATGCAAAAGTCATATGACACCTTAGAAATAGTATAAAAATACAAGGTTCTGAAGCAAACACTTAGGGGATTTAAGGTACAAGTTTACTTTAAATTTTGATGGATATTCTGGATATTCTAAGATAATCTTGCTGTAACGTTAGCAAAGTTAAACTTTTGGATTCTATGTTAGAAATAAGAATATGTGTTACATCTCTCAATAAATTGATATTGTGATATACTTATCCACTTAAGAGGTTTATTGCATGTTAAAATCTTTAATAAATATATAAAAGTTAATAAATTGTCTCATGTAGTATTCTGTATACAACTACAAGAACCCCCTTTCTGTGTCTCTTTAAGTAGAGAGATACGTATTGAAGAGAGTTTCCCAGACTCTTATAGTATCTGGGATATTTATGACTTAGCCATAAAAATATTAGAAATAGGCTATTCGAATGATGGTAAAATTCTCTGTTGTATTTTATTTCTTTGAGGGAAAGCTAGTGCAATTTTTTGGACCCAAATAAGTGTCTCAGAATTTGTCTGGTTTGAACTTGATTAAAGGAGATTCGTGGGGATGTTCTCCTGACCTGTAAACCAACAAGGGATTAAAGTCATAAATTACTTCAATCCTTCCTTAAATAAGGAAACCAGTACAGTGCACAGTACTCCCAATGTGGTCCCAATGCCCTGTGTAACTGAAGCATAGCCTCCCTACTGTTGTATTCAATTCCCCTCGCGATAAACAATAACATTCTATTAACTTTCCTAATTACATGCTGTACCTGCAGACTACCCTTTTGCGATTCATGCACTAGGACACCCAGATCCCTCGGCATCTCAGAGCTCTGCAATCTCTCACCATTTAGATAATATGCTTCTTTTTTATTCTTCCTGCCAAAGTGGACAATTTCCCACTTTCCCACATTATACTCCATTTGTCAGGTCTTTGCCCACTCACTTAACCCATCTATATCCCTATGTAGCCCCCTTATGTCTTCATCACAACTTACTTTCCTACCTATCTTTGTGTCATTAGAAAATTTAGCAACCATACTTTTGGTCCCTTCATCCAAGTCATTTACATAAATTGTAAAAAATTGAGGCCCAAGCACAGATCCCTGTGGCACACCACTCATAACATCTTGCCAACCAGAAAATGACCCATTTATGCCTACTCTCTGTTTCCTGTTAGCTAATCAATCTTCTTTCCATGCCAGTATGTTACCCCCTACACCATGAGCTTTTATTTTCTGCGATAACCTTTGATGTGGCACCTTATCAAATGCCTTCTGGAAATCTAAGTACAATACATCCACCAGTTCCCCTTTATCCACAGCACATGTAACTCCCTCAAAGAACTCCAATAAATTGGTTAAACATGATTTCCCTTTCACAAAACCATGTTGACTCTGCCTGATTACCTTGAGTTTTTCTAAATGCCCTGCGAAAACATCTTTAATAATAGCTTCTAACATTTTCCCTGAGACAGATGTTAAGCTAACTGGCCTGTAGTTTCCTGCTTTCTGTCTCCCTCCCTTTTTGAATAAAAGAGTTACATTCACTATTTTCCAATCTAACGGAAGCTTCCCTGAATCTAGGGAATTTTGGAAAATTAAAACTAACGCATCAACTATCTCACTAGCCACTTCTTTTAACACCCCTAGGATGAAGTCCATCAGGATGCGCTTATTGAAGCTAAGATGCCTGATACACTCTTCCTAGCTGAAGTTCAGGAAGAAGACAAGGTCCCGCATGGTAGGCTGGTCCAGAAGGTTCGAACACATGGGATCCAGGGTGAGCTAGCCAATTGAATACAAAATTGGCTTGGTGATAAGAGACAGAGGGTGGTAGTGGAGGGTTGTTTTTCAGATTGGAGGCCAGTGACCAGTGGTGTGCCACAGGGATCGGTGCTGGACCCTCTGTTGTTTGTCATATATCTTAATGACTTGGATGTGAATGTAGGGGGCATGATAGTAAGTTTGCAGATGACACCAAAATTGGTGGTATAGTGGACAGTGAAGAAGGTTGTCTAAGGTTACAACAGGATATAGATAAACTGGGAAAGTGGGCAAGGGATTGGCAAATGGAATTTAACGCAGACAAGTGGGAAGTGATGCATTTTGGGAAGTTAAACCAGGGCAGGATATATACAGTGAATGGCAGGGCCCTGGGGAGTGTTGTTGAGCAGAGAGATCTTGGGGTGCAAGTACATAGTTCCCTGAAAGTGGTAACACAGGTAGACAGGGTGGTGAAGAAGGCATATGGCATACTTGCCTTCATTGGCCGAGGCATTGAGTACAAGAGTTGGGACGTCATGTTACAGTTGTACATAACATTGGTTAGGCCGCATTTGGAGTACTGTGTGCACTTCTGGTTGCCGCACTACAGGAAAGATGTGATTAAGCTCGAGAGGGTGCAGAAAAGATTCACAAGGATGTTGCTTGGTTTGGAGGGCTTGAGTTATAAAGAGAGATTGGATAGGCTGGGTCTGTTTTCCCTGGAGCAAAGGAGGCTGAGAGGGGACTTGATAGAGGCATATAAAATTATGAGAGGCAAAGATAGGGTAGATAGCCAGACGTTGTTTCCCATGGTAGGGGTGACTAAAACTAGAGGGCATAGATTTAAGGTGAGAGGGAGAAGGTTTAAAGGGGATCAAAGGGGTAAATTTTTCACACAAAGAATAGTGGCTATCTGGAATGAGCTGCCTGAGGAGGTGGTGGAGGCAGGAACAGTAGCAACATTTAAGAAGCATCTGGACAGGTACTTGAATGAGCAAGACATAGAGGGATATGGAATTAATGCAGGCAGGTGGGATTAGTATAGATAGGCATTATGGTCGGCATGGACGCGGTGGGCCGAAGGGCCTGTTTCTATGCTGTACGACTCTATGACTCTAAGAATTGCTCCCCGAGCACCTTAGGCAGAAATGCCTTCCTGCTGAGAACCCTTCTCTCCCTCCTCCTCTTCCAACTTCCAGCAACTTATCCTGCACTGTGTGACCTCTGCTCATTTTCCCTGTCTTGCTGTAGCCCAAGTGGAATGCCTACTACTGCATCCATGTCTGGGAACAAGTGGTTTGTGCAGAGTACTTGAAGCTAGGTCAAAGTCCTTCAACACTGCCACAGCACTGCCTGTAGATTTCAGCAACTTTAAACAGCTCTAGAAAGTACCAAATACTTCTACAATTGCAGCAAGAGCCAGTAGAAATCAGTCAGCAACTAACCTGAAAGTAGTTGATGATCCCTTTAAACTTTGCTGATGGGGGTGGGTACTTCCTGCTGCCTAACGCGTGTTCAGCTGTGCAAGGTTAAGAGAGTGCATTAGCTGGAGTATTGAGTTCCAAACTGGCAGCACTGACATCAAATTAGTATTACATGCGGATTGACATCATGATCTGCCTACTCTCATACTTCCATCAGATGCTCCCTGTGCATGCGTCAACACCCTCGCCAAAATGGCTTCTGGTACAGCTCACACCAGAAGTTTATTCATGCACTGCGGACGCCATTTTGAAGGCCAAACAGCACTCAAAGCACCGATATACCTTGTGCTTATGAACCTAATTTTGCAACCACAATGAATCTTCGCAGTTTCTGTGCAGCTAAGGAAATTATATGTCCTGATAAGTGTTTCTATGTGTGTATTAACCTGACATGTAAATCACTCCAAAATTCTTTACCTCAAAATCTCTTGGTTCCCAAAAGATGCATTACAATCTTTTTTTGTAAAGTAACAGTCATTGATTAATGAAATGACCTAGTTTTGTTTCCATCTATGTTAAGTTCCATGTTCCCACCATCCCCTTCCTCAAGCTCCAATGGTTCCTTTTATTCCACTATGTTGATCTGAAAATTCACAAATCACCCCAAACATCATGATCCCATCTTGTCTCATTCCCACTGGTTTTCTTACAACTGACTTTTCCTCAGCTCTTCCTTTTCCGCTTTGGAGCTTTCTCCCCCAATTTGCCACTTCCCTTCCTGCTTTTGAATCCTCTTCAAAACCCTGCTCAACCGTATCTTCAATTTTCCATTTTAGTCTCTCCAATTTTTACCCGTACATGCTCAGTGTGGATTGTTTTCTTTCTTATTTCAAAGCACTCTGACTTGTCTACCTGCATGTGAGGACTGATATATAATTGTTGTTGAATTTCAGGACATCACCTGATTCACCTACTCAGTTAAGTTTATGGAAAGACTCTCTGGAAAGGGCATTTTGTCTCACAAATAAATACATACCTGCATATGAACTAAGAGCAGGAGTAGGCCATCCGACCCCTCGAGCCTGCTCCGCCATTCTATAAAATCATAGCTGATCTGTTTGTGGACTCAACTCCACTTTCCTGCCTACCCCCGATACCCTTTGACTCCCTGTTTATCAAGAATCTGTCTACGTCTGCCTTAAATACATTCAATGACCCTGCCTCCACCGCTCTCCAGGGAGGGGTTCCACAGACTCATGACCCTCTGAGAGAAAAAATTTCTCCTCATCTCTGTCTTATTTATTTTTAAACTGTGCCCCCTAGTTTTAGTCTCTCCCACAAGGGGAAACATCCTTTCAACATCCACCTTGTCAAGTCCCCGCAGGATCTTATATGTTTCAATAAGATCACCTCTCATCCTTCTAAACTCCAATGAATGCAGACCCAACCTGTCCAACCTTTCCTCATAAGATAAGCCTCTCATCCCAGAAATCATTCAAGTGAACCTTCTCTGAACTGCTTCCAATGCAATTATATCCTTTCTTAAGTAAGGAGACCAAAACTGTACACAATACTCTAGACGTGATCTCACCAATGCCCTGTACAACTGTAGCAAAACATCTCTACTTTTATATTCCATTCCCCTTGCAATAAACGACAAGATTGCATTTGCCTTCTTAATCACTTTCTGTACCTGCATATTGACCTTTTGTGTTTCGTGTACAAGGACACCCAGATCCCTTTGCATCTCAGAGTTCTGCAACCTCTCATTGTATTCAATTCAGTATCAGGAATGCAAGGGAATGCAGGTGATGACCATTTCTATTTGGAGAATGACTAAAGGCTAGGACAGTTCATAGTGACACAACGCTTTAAGCTGATTTGCCACGTGCGAACAGGTTTGCAACTGCCTGTACAATAGCCCCAATATTTGCTGGGGTGAGATTTCCAAGTGGGGGTGGGGTAGGAGTTCCCAGAAGTCCAGATCTCACCAAACAGTATGGAGTTTTAACCCCATGGGGGTGCATGTGTGTGTGTTTGCTTTTAAACAGTTTCTGCATCTGGAATCCAGCCTGATGGACAGGCTTGGCTCAGTGATCGTGGGGGTCAGTATCGCGAGGGTTCCTATCATGGGGAGGATGGGATACAGGTTTACTTGGGGGGCTGGCAGAATGCTCTCCTACTTCTCCTGGCCCACAAGAATTGCTGGAAATGCACTTAACACTTCCATGCAGCAGTCCTCACCTCCTTTTGGCTGATGGGTTTCCCAAGGCCCAGGAAATCCAGCCAGCCAGCGTAAGCCTAAAACAGATTAAATCTGAGGCACAGAGCCTCATTAAAATAATTAAGTGATGACTTGACTTCTAGGAGCAGGTTGGTTGCCCACCCCCCATTCCCCGTCCCACCTCCATTAAAACCCGAAGTAGGCGGGTTTGAGGGTTCAGGCTTGAGATTGTTTACATTTTAGCATCTCAACTGAACCAAATACACCATTTTTGAGGGTTAAAATTATATCAATCATGCCATCTCAGGGCGATGCCAAGTACAAAAATAAAGCATTTCATAAAAGATAAGGTGAGAAACTTAGAGAGTTAACCCGCAAGATCTTATGCAGTTTTACAAAAATGGGTGAAGAGTGGCATTGACAATGATCTGTATAATCACTCACCCATTCTTTTAATTACAGAATGTTGAGTGGGGAACCGAATGAGACGACGGGAAAATAATATATAAAATTAGTGTTACAGCCAGTTGAGGAGGGGGTCTCAGACTCCCCCTTGCTCCTTCCTCGTATTTGACCGCAAAAGGTTTTATTCCTTTTTGGAACAGTGGTTGTGCTTACCACCGCTGGGGGTGTTTTACCTTTTTCCTTTACTGTAATTGTGAAAGAACCAATCGGACAGGTTTTCTTGAGTTTAAACAAGAAAGAGGTAAGTTTATTATACTTAACACTCTAACCCGATTTAAAAATACTAAACAAAAACCATCACGTTCACGCACACATTCACACGAGAATCACAGACACCCAAATAGATTACAGAGGAAAAAATAGATTCGGTGGTTGGATTAAAGTCCAGAATAAATGGAACTTAAATACACAGTCTGTGAAGTGGATGATCCAGTAGTCCTCGGCTGAAGCTGTATTCTTGAAGTCCTCGCTGGTCAAAGTGCACTTTGGTTGACCTGCTTTGCTCATGGTTTGCTTGAAGGCAGAATTGCAGTTGGCTCTCTTCCCCTTGTCACTGGCTGTAGCAGTCTGTAGGCTTGGAGAGTCCCCCTGTTGCAAACGGTTTTCAAACTTGATGTTTTCTGGGAAGAGAGAAAGAAGAGCGAGAGAAAGGGGAGCACACAGCTTCCTATGATGCTGCAGTCTCAGCTACAGCTTATCTTCTTGTCTGTGTTACAACTCCCAATTTCTTCAGCGATGAACAGAGGGTCAGATGGTTCTCTCAATCCCCTTTGTTTCTAAGGAGGCTTTCTGGAACTTTCTAATGAATTCAATGTTCTGCATGCCCCAGGATGCCCATTCACACTTGGAGGGGATTGGCTCTTTCAAAGTCAATGTGTGAGGATGGCCTTGACCATTATGCAAATGAAGCCATTCTAGGTAATTCAATCACTTAGAGCAAGCCATTGTCCAGGCTGCGCTTCTTGTTCGACTTTATGTCTCCAGTTCAATCTCCTGGTATTGCAGATGTAAATTGCAGTGGCCACCTTGGCTGCTAGTTTTTTTTTAAAGTTAACTTGTAGGACCTTTCCCATTAAAAGTCTAAGGTAAGTTTAAGACTGATGAAATTAATATTTCTCATTTGACATATAGGGTTTTCCTGACACTAGGGAAATTCCTTTAAAGCATTTATATACTGAAAATTTAACTTGTGCCTTGAGAGAAGACAAATGAGACCGTATGTTATATAGGTTTATACAAAAAAAGAACAAATATTCATTTATGTAAACATCTATCAGATCCTCAGGATGTCCTGAGGTGCTTCACAGCCACTGAAATACTTTTGAGGTGCAGCTACTGTTGTATTGCAGGGGAACCAGGAGAGCACCCTGCACTTCTTCAAATAGTGCCACCAAATCTTTTACCGCATGAGAGGTAAGACAAGGCCTCAGATTAACATCGCAGCCAAAAGATGGCACCTCCAATGATGTAACACCCCTCAGTACTACACTGAAGTGCCAGCCTAGATTATTTGCTCAAGTATCTGGGTTTGAGTCCACAACCATCTAATTCAGAGGCAACAGGGTTACTACTGAGCCAACGCTAACAGGAATGGGAAAGATAAATCCACAGCAATACTCTAAATTAAGCCGCAACTGCAGAACAAAGAGACAGAGCTATTGACTGGTAAAAGGTAAAATCATTCAAGATGCTGTGATGGAGAGATATGACAGAATGAGCACGATAGAGACGACCTTTGTCTGTGCTTATCTTTGTAATCTTTGCCAAGTCACCTTTGCAATACTTGAACACAACACTAAGCTGACTTTGATTTATAATATAAAATATAAAATGCTGTTCACATTAGTCAGTGCACAGCAATTCCAAATCAATGCAATGAGTTGCAATGTGGGAATAATAGGTTAAAGCACATCACTGGCTATAAATGTTCAGTGTCTATGTATATGGCACAATTAGAAACACTAGTTATTAATGTGCCTACTTAAATTCTTCTGAAAACGTCAGAGACAGTACATACATATCAACTAATGCTTTTATAGTTATTAAAAGCATTGAATATCAAGATCGGCAGCAACAATGAAAAACGTTAGATGCCATCCATCATTAAATCAAATACAATAATTGCAACCAAGGTTCACAATATAGAAATATAAAATAGCAAGCATTTAGATAATGATTATGGAATTAATATCAGGCCCTGAGATATTTTGGTAATTATATCCTATTTGAGGATTCAGTATGTCTTCATACTCACAGCACGGGAGCAGGTGCACTTTCATTAATCTTATTACTTAACTGATTGACTTTTTAATTTAAAAACAATGGGAGTGTGAACTATCTCCAGAGCCTATCATGTCAAGGCTTCAACTTGTATATTCAAATCTTTCAGCCCGTGTTGTGTGCACATTCTAAAATGTTACTTACAAATGCTATAATGTTGCAATCAATAAATCTCTTTAGACCGGTTCGAGAAACTGGTTTAAAAGATGAAACAATTTGATTCATGACAGTCATAAAGCAAAATGTGATTATCATCGGAGTCACATTTTAGGATTGTTTTGCCCATTTTTCCACAGAAAGGATTTGGAAAAAGAGTTAATATGAATGCTGTATTTTTAAAAACAATGGGAGTGAATTTCTGCTGCTGTTCCCACATAGACCAGTTGGGCCAAATGGCCCTATTCTGTGTCTTAATTTCTATTTAATTCTAGTGAGCTATAATGAAGCACTCTGTTAAAGGACAACTTTTCCAGTATTGGTGTTACCAAGATTTCTTAAATCTGGCACCAAATTATTCCAACCTGAGATCCTTTACACCAAGAATTCTTTCTATGTTTGGGATCATGAACATGTGTGAACAAGTATTCATCCATCATGAGAATCTAAATCTAAACTGCATTCTCAACTTTAGAGCAGAAACTTGGGGCAGAGTCTTCCGCAATTAGTCCCTGCCAGAACAGCTGGACCATTTACTGGTCAAGAACCCGATTTCCTAATTAGCGGGCTTTGCCGAGGCTCTTTCCCAGATCTATGGAAATAGCATCCCACCTCCAGTTTCCAAACAAATCAGGGAGGGTGGACAGGATAATACGCTGGATCAGCAACCCCAGAAATGGAAAGGAGACCTGGGAAGGCTGTTCCCTGAGTTTCTCACTCTTCCCAGGAAATCCTGCTGTGGGATCTGAGTGGCTGCAGTGAGGTGAGCTTCTAAAGGAAGGGAGGAAGAGGACAGCCTCTCCAATCAAACAGATGTGACCAAGGGGAAGAAGTGACCAAGGAAGTCAGCAACAGAAATATAGTTCCACCAGCCTTGAGACAGTGCATTGAGGATCCAGAACTTCAGGAGGGCATGACAAGTGAGTGGCATAACACTTTCAGGTGCCAAGCCCCAAACTCTGACTTTCACAGCATTCTCCTGCACAATGCTGCTCAGGACAACACACTTTGCAGCTGCACTCATTCCTCTCTCTCTCTCCAGGCACCTCACTTCTCCGTATGAGCAGCCAATACTCACTTTAACCCTCATCCTATCGCCCTCTCACACCCATGCCTCACAGTCACCCTCCACAAATGGTGTCCTTCCCTCCTCTCCAGAAGCCATTACAAACACTCATACCTCTCTGATTTCTCTCTTTGTAGAAGAGACCACACAACTTGGCGAGAGGCAGAGACCCAGCCACGGGTTGGAGGGGGTGGGGGGGTTGCTGGTGTGAAGGCGTGGGGTTTGGACCTCCAGTGACAGGCAACTGGCAATGCATTCTCACCTGCTGCACTGGGAAGGAAGTCTTGTTCCAGGAGGCTGCAGATATCAGCAACAACCTGCCATGAAAGCCTGAGCCCTTTAAGGCACTGGTGCCGACACTTGTCAACAGAGCTGATCCTTTGCCTGTAGACCCTGTGTTGGCAGTCTTGCCTTCTTCAAGCTGCATCTCTGTCCATCCCTTCCATCCTGTGGAGCGGCACGTAGCTGAGGAGAAGGCAGCTGCTGATGTTCATCATACTGTTCCTGCTGCTCCTGCTGCTGTTGTTATTGGTGTTTCTGCTCATCTTGTTCCTCATCAGAGGTGCCAGGTGGAGCTGTACAAGCTGTTCCCATGCTGCAGTGAAGTTTGCCAGCAGAGAAGTGTAAATTAAGGTGAGGGAAGCTGAAATTACTTCCAAGAAGTTGGAGAACACCTGCCAAGCAATGAAAGTACACTCTCAGAAGTGCTGTCAGCACCAGACTCTCAGGGCTGCCGTTATTCAGTTTCACTCGTTCACTCTTTGAAGGCTTCTCAGTTGTGCTCTCATATTACAAAAGCAAAATACTGTGGATGCTGGAAATCTGAAATAAAAACAGGAAGTGCTGGAAATACTCAGCAGGTCTGGCAACATCTGTGGAGAGTAAAGCAGAGTTGACGATGCAAGCCGGATATGACTCTTCTTCATATGGTTGGCACGAGTGAGTTCCACACAGCTCGGGAAACTTGTGCACTGGCTGTTAAAGTCTGAATTTTGGGTTAAATCCTGAATTAATTGGGGATTTAAATGTTTTAATTATTTACCTGACAGCTCCACAGGAGTTTCCTGCTTGCCTGCAAACCTGCCAGAGTTAAACCTGGAGGTGCATGGGATCATGTTGTATTTGTGAAGCAATGCACCAGAACCTGCTCCGACCACCACTTGGCAATTAAAATTCTGCGCCTCTGCTCCAAACCTACCTACACTTGCTCCTTCCTTGCTAATAAGAACATAAGAAATAGGAGCAGGCGTATACTACAAGGCCCTCAAGCCTGCTCCACCTGGTTGATCTGATTTTGGCCTCAACTCCATTTTCCTGCCTGTTCCCCATTATCCTTGACTCCCCGATAGTTCAAAAATCTGTCGATCTCAGCGTTGAGTATAGTCAATGACTCAGCCTCCACAGCTCTCTGGGGTAGAGAATTCCAAAGATTCACACCCCGCTAAGAGAAGACATTCCTCCTTATCTCTGATTGAAATGGGCCATCCTTTATTCTGAAACTATTCCTCCAGTTCTAGACTCCCCCCATGAGGGGAAACATCCTCTCAGCATATACTTGTCAAGCCCCCTCAGAATCTTAAAAACTTCAATAGGATCACCTCTCATTTTTCTAAACTCCAATGAGTATCAGCCCAACCTGTTCAAATCTTTCCCCATAGGGGAGGTGGTGTGTAATGGTAATGTCACTGAACTAGTAATCCAGAGGCCCAGGCTGGGGACATGGGTTCAAATCCCACCATGGTGCCATGAAACTATCATCAATTGTCATAAAAACCCATCTGGTTCACTAATGCCCCTTAGGGAAGGAAATCTGCTGTCTTTACCTGGTCTGGTCTACATGTGACTCTAGACTCAGAGCAATGTGGTTGATTCTTAACTGCCTTCTGAAATGGCCGAGCAAGCCACTCAGTTGTCAAGGGTAATTAGGGATAAGCAACAAATGCTGGCCTTGCCAGTGATGCCCACATCCCATGAAATAATAATTTTAAAAAACCTTCATCCCAGGAATCAACCTAGTGAACCTTCTCTGAGCTGGCTCCAATGCAAGTATATCCCTTCTTAAATAAGGAGATCAAAAACTGTATGCAGTACTCTAGGTGTGATCTCACAATGCCCCATCCAGTTTTGGCAAGACTTCCCTAGTTTTACACTCCATTCCGTTGCAATAAAGACCATCATTCCATTTGCATTCCCAATTACTTGCTGTATCTGCATGCTAACGTTTTATGTTGCATATTCTGGACACCCAGATCCCTCTGTACCACAACATTCTGTAGTTTCTCTCCATTTAAATAATGTTTTGCTTTTCTATTCTTCCTACCAAAGTGGATAAACTCACATTTTCCCCAATTATACTCCATCTGCCAATTTTCTGCCCACTCATTTAACCTATTTATATCCCTTTGCAGACTTTGTGTCCTCCTCACAACTTGCTTTGCCACCTAACTTTGTATTATCATCAAATTTGGCTACAATACACTCAGTCCCTTCATCCAAGTCATTAATATAGATTGTAAATAGTTGAGGCCCCAGCACTGATCCCTGTGGCACCCCATCGGTTAGTGTTTGCCAGCCTGAAAATTACCCATTTAACCCGACTCTCTGTTTTCTGTTAGTTAGCCAATCCTCTACCTATGTTAATATATTATCTACAACACCATGAACTCTTATTTTGTGCAGTAACTTTTTATGTGGCACTGATCGAATGCCTTTTGGAAATCCAAATACACTACATCTACTGGTTCCCTTTATCTACCGGTTTGTTACATCCTTAAAGAACTCTAATAAATTTCCATTTCATAAAACCATGTTGACTGTACTTCATTGTATTATGATGTTCTAAATGTCCTGCTACTACTTCCTTAATAATGGATTCCAGCATCTTCTCAATGACAGATGTTAGGCTAACTGGCCTATAGTTTCCTGCTTTCTGTTTCCCTCCTTTCTTGAATAGGGGTGTTATGTTTGCAGTTTTCTAATCCGCCGGGACCTTTCCAGAATCTTGGGAATTTTGGAAGATTGCAACCAATGCATCCACTATCCCTGCAGCCACTTCTTTTAAGATTCTAGCATGCAGGCCATCAGGCGGAGGGGAGTTGTCAGCTTTTGGTCCAATTAGTTTGCCTGGTACTTTTTTTCAGGTGACAATGATTGTTTTAAGTTCCTCCCTCCCTTTTGTCCCCTGATTTTCTACTATTATTTGGATGCTTTTAGTGTCTTCTACTGTGAAGACAAATGCAAAATATTTGTTCAAAGTTTCTGCCATTTCCTTGTTTCCCATTATGAATTCCCAAGTCTTAACCTCGAAGGGACACAAGAACACAGATGCCAGACTGCAGCCAATTCGATTCACTTCGCGTGATATCAAGAAACGACTGAATGCACTGGATACTGCAAAGGCTATGGGTCCTGACAATATTCCGGCAATAGTACTGAAGACCTGTGCTCCAGAACTTGCCGCACCACTAGCCAAGCTGTTCCAGTATAGCTACAACACTGGCATCTACCCAGCAATGTGGAAAATTGCCCAGGTATGTTGTGTACACAAAAAGCAGGACAAGTCCAACCTGGCCAATTACCGCCCCATCAGTCTACTCTCAATCATCAGTAAAGTGATGGAAGGTGTCATCAACAGTGCCATCAAGCAGCACTTGCTTAGCAATAACCTGCTCAGTGATACCCAGTTTGAGCTCCGACAGGGCCACTCAGCACCTACCCTTATTACAGCCTTGGTTCAGACATGGACAAAAGAGCTGAAATCAAGAGGTGAGGTGAGAGTGACTGCCCTTGACATCAAGGCAGCATTTGACAGAGTATGGCATCAAGGAGCCCTAGCAAAACTGGAGTCAATGCGAATCAGAGGGAAAACTCTCTGCTGGTTGGAGTCATACCTAGCACAAAGGAAGATGGTAGTGGTTGTTGGAGGTCAATCATCTCAGCTCCAGGACATCACTGCAGGAGTTTCTCAGGGTAGTGTCCTAGGCCCAACCATCTTCAGCTGCTTCATCAATGACCTTCCTTCAATCATAAGGTCAGAAGTGGGGATGTTTGCTAATGATTGCACAATGTTCAGCACCATTCGCGATTTCTCAAATACTGAAGCAGTTTGTGTAGAAATGCAGCTAGACCTGGACAATATCCAGGCTTGGGCTGATAAGTGGCAAGTAACATTTGTGCCACACAAGTACCAGGCAATGATCATCTCCGACAAGAGAGGATCTAACCATCTCCCCATGACATTCAATAGCTGAATCCCCCACTATCAACAGCCTAGGGGCTACCATTGACCAGAAACTGAACTGGAGCAGCCATATAAATACCGTGGTTACAAGAGCAGGTCAGAGGCTTGGAATCCTGCAGCGAGTAAATCACTTCCTGACTCCCCAAAGCCTGTCCACCATCTACAAGGCACAAGTCAGGAGTGTGATGGAATACCCTCCACTTGCCTGGATGGGTGCAGCTCCAACAACACTCAAGAAGCTCGACAACATCCAGGACAAAGCATCCTGCTTGATTGACACACCATCCACAAACATTCACTCCCTCCACACCGACGCACAGTGGCAGCAGTGTGTACCATCTACAAGATGCACTGCAGCAATGCACCAAGGCTCCTTAGACAGCACCTCCCAAACTCACGACCTCTACCACCTAGAAGGACAAGAGCAGCAGATGCATGGGAATATCACCATCTGCAAGTTCCCGTCCAATTCACACACCATCCTGACTTGGAACTATATTACCGTTCCTTCACTGTCGCTGGGTCAAAATCCTGGAACTCCCTTCCTAACAGCACTGTGGGTGTACCTACCTCACATGGACTGCAGCGGTTCAAGAAGGCAGCTCACCACCACCTTCTCAAGGCCAATTAGGGATGGGCAATAAATGTTCGCATAGCCAGCGATGCCCACATCCCATGAATGAATAAAAAAAAACCTGTGAATCAGGGACAGGAGTAGACCACACGGCATGTCAAGCCTGCTCCGCCATTCAATACAATCATGGCTGATCCTTGGCTTCAACTCCACTTTCCCACCCGCTTGCCATATCCCTTGATTCCCTGAGCGACCAAAAATTGATTTATCCTAGCCTTAAATGTATTCAACGATGGAGCATCCACAACCCTCTGGGTTAGAGAATTTCAAAAGTTCACAACACTTTGAGTGAAGTAATTTCTCCTCATCTTAGTCCTAAATAATCAGCCCCTTATCCTGAGACTGCGCTCCCATGTTTTCGATACCCCGACCAGCGGAAACCATCTGTCAGTGTCTACCCTAACCAGCCCCTTCAGAATCTTGTATGTTTCAATGCAATCGCCTCTCATTCTTCTAAACTCCAGAGAGTATAGGCCCAATTTACTCAGCCTCTCATCACAGGACAACCCCCTCAACCCAGGGACCAATTTAGTGCAAATTTGCTGTACTGTCTCCAATGCAAGTATATCCTTTCTTAAATGTGGAGACCAAAACTGCACACAGTACTCCAGATGTGGTCTCACCAAAACCCTATACAATTGTGGTAAGACTTCTTTATTCCTGTACTTCAATGCCCTTGCAATAAAGGCCAACATGCCATTTACCTTCCAAATTGCTTGCAGTACCTGCATGCTAACATTTTGCATTCCTTGTACAAGCACACTCAATTCTCTTTGAACATCGACACTTACAAGTTTCACACCTTTTAAAAAATATTCTGCTTTTCTATTCTTACGAACAAAGTGAATAACTTCACATTTCTTTACATTATACTCCTTCTGCCATCTTGTTGCCCACTCACTTAACCTGTGTGTATCTCTTTGCAGCCTCTCTGTGTCATCTTTCTACCTACCTTTGTATCATCAGCAAACTTAGATACATTACTCTCTATCTCTTCATCTAAGTCATTAATATAGATTGTAAATAGCCGAAGCTCCAGCACTGATCCTTGCAACACTCCACTATTTACTGCCTGCCAACTTCAAAATGCCCTGTTTATGCTCATTCTTTGCTTTCTGTCTGTTAACCAATCCTCTATCCATACTAATATATTACCCCCAGCTCCATGAGCTCTTATCCTGACTATTAATCTTTTGCGTGGCACCTTATCAAATGCCTCTTGGAAATCCAGGTATACTACATCTACTGGTTCCCCTTTATCTACCCTACTAGCTTCTTTTGGGCCTCCTTATCTCGAGAGACAATGGATACGCGCCTGGAGGTGGTCAGTGGTTTGTGAAGCAGCGCCTGGAGTGGCTATAAAGGCCTACTAGCTACATCCTCAAAAAACTCTAATAAATTTGTCAAACAGGATTTCCCTTTAGTAAAACCACGTTGACTTGTTCTAATCTTACTGTGCTTTTCTAAGTGCATTATTAAGACCTCCTTAATAATAGATTCCAGAATTTTCCCAATGACTGATGTTAGACTAACTGGCCGGTAGTTCATTGTTTTCTCTCTCCCTCCTTTCTTGAAAAGCGGTGTAATATTTGCCAACTTCCAATCTGATGGGACCATTCCCAAATCTAAGGAATTTTGGAAAACCATAGCTAGTGCATCCACTATCTCTGCAGCTATCTCTTTTAGAACCCTAAGGTGTAGGCCATTAGGTCCTGGGGATTGGTCGTATTTTAGTCCCTTAAGTTTCTCCAATACTTATTCTCTGCTCATACTAATTTCCTTAATTTCCTCACTCTTTTTAGCCCTAGGTTACTGCTTATTTCTGGTATGGAACTTGTGTCTTCAACTGTGAAGACAGACACAAAATATTTGTTCAATGCCTCTGCCATTTCTTCAATCCCCATGATAATTTCTCCTGTCTCTGCCTCTAAGGGAACAACATTTACTTTAGTTACTCTCTTCCTTTTTATATACTTATAAAAGCTCTTACAATCTGTTTTTATATTACTAGCTAGTTTACTCTCATTCTATTTTTTCCTTGTTATCAACATTTTGGTGGCCCTTTGCTGGTTCCGAAAACACTCCCAATCTTCAGTAAAAGCAAAATACTGCGGATGCTGGAAATCTGAAATAAAAACAAGAAATGCTGGAACCACTCAGCAGGTCTGGCAGCATCTGTGAAAAGAGAAGCAGAGCTAATGTTTCGGGTCAGTGACCCTTCTTCCGAAGATTCTTGTTTGTGATTGGTTCCAAACTTAACATGGAATTCAATGGCATTTTGATCACTATTACCCAATGGATCTTTTACATTACATTACATTACATTACAAAATAACCCTGCTTCATTACACAATACTGGATCTAAGATAGCTTTATCCCAAGTCAGTTCCCCTTATCCCTAATCAGTTCCACTGACGGGACCAACGTGTACTTTAGCTACTCCCTTCCTTTTTATATACTTTTGGAAGCTCTTACTTCTGTTTTTATATTCTTGCTCATTTACGCTCATAGTTTGTTTTCTCCCTCCTTTTTTTATTCATCCTTTGCTGGTTTCTAAAATGTTCCCAATCTTCTGGCCTACCACTAATCTTCACAACATTATATGCTTTTTCTTTCAATTTGATACTATCCTTAACTTCTTTAGTTCACCACGATTGGCTCATCCTTCTCGTAGAGTCTTTCTTTCTCAATGGTATATATCTTTGTTGAGAGTTATGAAATATTTCCTTAAATGTCCTCCACCACTTATCTACCTTGTTACTTTTAATCTTTTTTTCCACTCCACTGTAGCCAAATCTGCCTTCATACCTTTGTAATTGCCTTTATTTAAGTTTAAGACACTAGTTTCAGACCCAAGTGTCTCACCCTCAAATTGAATTTGTTTTTTTATTCGTTCATGGGATGTGTGTGTCGCTGGCAAGTCAGCATTTATTGCCCATCCCTAATTGCCCTTGAGAAGATAGTTGTAAGCTGCCTTCTTGAACCGCTGCAGTCCTTGGGGTGTAGGTACACCAACAGTGCTGTTAAGAAAGGAGTTCCAGGATTTTGACCCAGCGACAATGAAGGAAAGGCAATATAGTTCCAAATCAAGATGGTGTGTGACTTGGAGGGGAAGTTGCAGTTGTAGTGTTCCCATGCATCTGCTGCCCTTGTCCTGATAGGTGGTAGAGGTCACGGGTTTGGAAGTTGCTGTCAAAGGAGCCTTGGTGAGTTTCTGCAGTGCATCTTGTAGATGGTGTACACTGTTGCCACTGTGCATTGGTGGTGATGGGAATGAATGTTGAAGGTGGTGGATGGAATGCCAATCAAACGGGCTGCTTTGTCCTGGATGGTGTCGAGCTCCTTGAGTGTTGACGAAGCTGCACCCATCCAGGCGAGTGGAGGGTATTCCATCATACTCCTGACATGTGCCTTGTAGATGGTGGACAGTCATTGGAGAATCAGGAGGCGAGTTACTCACCACAGAATTCCCAGCCTCTGATCTGCTCTTGTAGCCATGGCATTTATGTGGTTGGTCCAGTTCAGTTTCTGGTCAATGGTAACCCCTTGGATGTTGATAGTGGGGGATTCAGCGATGGTAATGCCATTGAACATTTAGGGGAGATGGTTAGATTCTCTCTTGTTTGAGATGATCATTGCCTGGCACTGTATGTTGTAGCACAAATGTTCCTTGCCACTTATCAGCCCAAGCCTGGATGTTGTCTGGGTCTTGCTGCAGCTGGACACGGCTGCTTCATTATCTGAGGAATCGCGAATGGTGCTGAACATTGTGTAATCATCAGCGAACATCCCCACTGCTGACCTTATGATGGAGGGAAGGCCATTGATGAAGCAGCTGAAGATGGTTGGGCCTAGGACACTACCCTGAGGAACTCCTGCAGTGATGTCCTGGGGCTCAGATGATTGACCTCAAACAACCACAACCGTTTTCCTTTGTGCAGTGGAGAGTTTTCCCCGTGACCCCCATTGAGTCCAGTTTTGCTAGGGCTCCTTGATGCCATACTCAGTCAAATGCTGCCTTGATGTCAAGGGCAGTCACTCTCTCTTATATCATTTTATGATATTCTTCCCTGGAGGATCCTTTACTATGAGATCATTAATTAATCTTGTCTCTTTACGCATTACCACATCTAAAGTAGCCTGTTTCCTGGTTGGTTCAACAATGTATTGTAAGAAACCATCCTGAGTACACTCTGTGAATTTGTCCTCAAGGGTAACTTTGCCAATTTGGTTTGGCTAATCTATAGGAAGATAAAAGCTGTCCATGATTATTGCAGTACCTTTCTTACAAGCCCCCATTATATCTTGATTTATACTCTGTCTTACAGTGTAGCTACTGTTAGGGAGCCTGTAGACTACTTTCACTAATTACTTCTTTCCCTTGCTATTTCTTATCTCCACCCGAACTGATTCTACATCTTGGTCTTCTGAGCCAAGATCATTTCTCACTGCTGTACTGACCTATGTTAACAGATCTACCCCACCTCCTTTTCCTCCCTGCCAATCATTCCAAAGTATCAAATACCCTTGAATATCCAGTTCCCAGCTTGGTCACCTTGCAACCATGACTCTGAAATGGCTAACAGATCATACCCATTTATTTCTACTTGTGCCATCAATCTTGTTATGCATGTTGCGTGTATTCAGATAAAGAGCCTTTAATTTTGTCTTTTTACCATTTTTTCCTACTCTGACCCAATTTGCTGGTGCACTATGATGTTTGTATGCTCTGTCCCTTCCTGTCACACTCTGGTTATCATTACCCATATCACTACTCTGCACTATTGCCTTGTCCTTTCTTTTTAACTTTCTAAGTTTCCCCTCAATTGAAACTTCCCCACCCCCCCCCCCCGCCCCCCCCAGTATTAAGTTTAAAGCTCTATCTACAGCCCTAGCCATTCGATTCACCAGGACACTGGTCCCAGCACAGTTCAAGTGGCGTCCATCCCAACGGAACAGCTGCTTCTTTCCCCAGTACTGGCACCAGTGCCCCATGAACATAAACCCATTTCTCCCATGCCAATCTTTGAGCCATTCTTTCAAATCTCTGATCTTATTGACCCTATGCCAATTTGCTCGTGGCTCAGATAGTAAACCTTTGTGGTTTTTAATTTAGCCCTTAGCTGCTCATACTCCCTCAGCAAACCTCTTTCTGAGTCCTACCTATGTCGTTGATACCTATGTAGATCACGACAACTGGATCTTTCCCCTCCACTCTAAGTTCCTCTCCAGCCCTGAGGAGATGTCCTTAACCCTGGCACTAGGCAGGCAACACATCCTTCGGGACTTATGCTTTTGATGTACTTGGTGTTTCATCAAATCCCCCAAAGGAATATATCTAACCTGACCACCTGTATTGAAACATATTAACTTTTTAAGGGATTTGGCAGGGTAGATGCAAGAAGGATGTTTTCCCTGGCTGAGGAATCAAGAACAAGAGGGTCACAGTCTCAGAATAAGTGATCAGCCATTTAGGACTGAGAATGAGGAGAAATTTCTTCACTCAAAGGGTATTGAATCATTGAAATTCTCTACGCCAGAGAGCTGTTGATGCTCAGTTGTTAAGTATATTCAAGACAGAGGGCAATAGATTTTCGGATATTCAGGGAATCAAGGGATATGGGTGCAGTGCAGAAAGGTGGAGTTGAGGTAGAGTAGGCTTGAAGGGCCAAATAGCCTACTCCTGCTTCTATTTCTTATGTTCTGATGTTATCCTTTCCATATTTTCTTGTAGAACCTCCAAAAATGAATCACTGAATGAAACGGTTTAGCCTCTGCTATTTCTTCCCCTGGGCAACTTTAAGGGTGAGCAACAGTTGGTGTGCGTGATAGCCTGGCTGTGGTGTATGCCCAGTACATCAAGCACGATGTGCTAGAATACTTTTTTTCTTCAGGATTATTAATAAGGTGACCTTGCAATATGGCTTAGTGATGGCTGGTGTGAGAAGCACCCGAAGTGTTGCTGCAACTATTATCAGTCCTGAGGTCTGGACAAACTAATGAATATTAATTTTAACAGGTTGCTGATCAATACTGTGAGTGTTCTGGACCAAGGAAAATGGTACATTTGTTACCTTGAAAAAGTGAATATACTGAATATGATTATCCATGGTTACAGCCCATTGCACAATAAAAGTAAAAACCTACTTCTTACAATTTACATGCGCTAACCTAAAAAAATCACACAGCTGATACAGCCCCTAAAATCTAAGAGTGTTCTTGAAATATGTTATCTAGTAGTTGCACAAGCTTTGTAGCTTAAGCAGTAATTACTGCATACACAATATTACTTCACTTACACTGTAGCAACTAAAACATAAGCATATGAAAATCCTGAAGGGGAAATCCAGGTGCTGAACACAGAGAATGTTGCTGCTTTTCTAAGGGGGAGTGGGGCATGCTGTTGCAGGAAATTCTGAATTTTTAATTAAAAGTTGTGCATCCTGGTTAACTTTAAGGATAGGAATAATTTAGACTTTCACGGAACTGTATTTATTTTCTCCTCGGATTAAAACAGTGTACTTTTAAGGAAGGGAGAGAAGTTTTGGATTTCTGAGGCACAGTGTGCCAGCTGCACCTGCTCCTAGGCCACAGCAGGAGAGAGAGGTCACATGGTGTACTGTAACAATTTAACTGTGTGTAAAACATGGCTGAAACCAGTTTTGAGAGACACGCCAGCAAAGTGTGCGACTGAAGAAAAGAGCTGTCTATTTCATTCAGCAAAAATTCTACAAGGAGCTACAAGCCATGTTAATTGCCAAAGGAGGACATAACCCTTTGAAGAGACCATTTGTATTGGTGAAGTAAAATTTCAACTGAGAGACTGTTGGTTTTAAAATTCAAGTAGACCTGTTGCTGTGCTCATCATTGAAAGAACTGTTTGATGCCTGCTGCAGCCAAAGTGTTTTGAATGCCTATCTACTAAGAGAATATTTCATCAAATCTGCGTGGAGACTTTGAGTGGCCTTTGATTATTTTCACATTAGAATACTTCACTCATCAGGAACATAACCCACAAAGACTTATATGCCAGTTATTTATTTATTCTTAAGAAACAGTTACATTTCAAAACATAATTTTTAAAAAAGGAAACCGGTTAACCATGATTTTAGAGTGCATGTGTGTGAATGGGAAGTTAGATTAAAACTCTTTAGACATAGGTTTATCTTAACAGTGTTTAAGATTTAGTTTTAATAAATAGTTAATTTGTTGTTGTCTAAAGATACCTGGTTTGGTCTGTTTTATTCTAGGGGTGACTAGAGTGTTTAATTTGGCTGGTTTTCTGGTTTGGTGCGACCTGTGGAGTGATGGATCTGAATTGACAGTGCGTTGCTCCTGCCTCGGTCGTAACAGTATGAATATATTTTTTATTTAAACAATGAAAGACAAAGTGAGATTTGGGTTTTCAATAGGCCAACCAAACCATCACTTTACCCATATGTTGCCCCTTCCACATCCAATCTTCCATTACCCCAGTTCATTGAGGCATTTTACCCCTCCTTAACCTGTTCAGAGATATTAGGTGCAATTTTGCTTTACTTACCATCCTGTTTGCATTTGAAAATAGATGCTGAAATTTACAGTGAGGTGGGGAGTGGTGAGCAGCGGGTCAAAGAGTCTGTGAAACTTGAAAATGCGGGTAACCCAGAGGTCCTGTTGGATTAAATGCAGCTGCGGAACAGAGAGGAGGAAGGTTAGGGGTGGGCGTGCGGATGGGAGATTGGAGGCTGGTAGAGAACATTGTGGAGGTGATCAGAGGCCAGGGTGGGGCTGGGGTGTGGGGGTTGTTGATGCAGTGAACGTCACAGAGAAGACCAGATGTCGGTGGACAACATCCTGGAAGAGATTTGGAGGGTGGGGTAGGGAACATCATGGAAATGATCAGAGGCCAGGGGACATTGTGGAGATCAGAGGCTGAGGGGAGACATTGTGGAGGAGATCTGAGTCCGGGGGGTGGAGAACGTCATGGAGGAGATGGGAATCCGGGGAATAGGGTGGGTGGGAAAACATCATGGAGGTGATCAGGGGCCAGGGGTGTTTGGAGGGGAAGGGGAGACATCATGGAGAGCGGGTGGGAGGGAGCAGTGAGTGGAGATTGACTGATCACAAAGAGGGAAGCAGGTTAGTTTGGGAGGCTGGAGAGAAGCAGTGCTGCCCCTCCTGGCCCACACTAGTGCTGTAAAGGCACTTACTTCCTGCATCTGGCCTTTTTCACTTCCTTTCCACTTCCAGGGCTTCCAAGCTGTGTAAAGATTTGAGGCACATAGCCTCATTAACATATCTAAATGGCCAACCCTCATCTTGAGAATAATTTAGTTGCCCACTCCCAAACCCACTTCTGTTAAAATGGAAATGGATGCGTTGGAGGAAGATTAAGGTCGGGTTTCTGATTTTTGAGATTTTACACCCCTCCCCCCTAATCTAGTTTATCATGGTGGGCTTTAAAAATCACTGCCCCCAATGCATCTGTTCCACCTGTCCAGGTGATGCTGATTTCACAGCTTGCCTGATTTTCCAGAGGCCATAATTCCTGGGGCCAGAGCTCTTACTTAAAGTAGTGGGAGCGTCATGAATATATTCAAATCATGATCAAATGGGATCATCACAACATGCCATTTTACAACCTTACCACTTGACCATTGCCATTTCCTGCTCCTGCCCACCAACCGTGGAGGAATACAAGTTTTTAAGGGATCTTCAGGTGTTCTCATGAACTTTTGGAGACATTTTGCTTGCAATAACTTGTGCGATTATTCATCTTGAAGGATTTGAAAGTGTTTGTAGTTGCTATTGTATACCGTGAACTATTAAGGGACGTCTGGTATTACAGTTGTTTCTTGATGGAAGGTGGAAGAAAAGAGCTGCAATGAGAAGTTGCTGAGAGGAATCCTTACGGTCCCAACCAAGTTCACAGTACCTGAGCAGCATAGCTGCTGTTCTCAGAGGAATATTTCTTAAGGAGGCTTGGATGCTCCATAAAGACAGTAACAGAGTTGCTTCATATATTGCAAGATGATGCAGCCAACTGCTGCAGCTACAACATCATCGTCACTGCAGCAGTTGAACTTTTTTGCCTCCTGACTCCTTCCAGGTTGCCACAGAGGATATCGGCAACATCATTTTTTTCTGCAGTCCATGCAGATATTAAACAGGTGAATGCCTGAATACATTCATCTCTTCCCCATGGACTCCAAAAGCAGCAAGTTAGGACTATGGTGTTCACATAGATTGGGTATCCAGGGAATCTTCTCCCATATAATTCTGCAGGTTCCTTCACACAACACCACTCCCTTCATGAATCATGAAGAGTTCCACTCTATCAATGTACAAAGGCTATGTGATGACCAGTACCACATCATATGAATCTGTGCCTGCTTTCTTAGCAGCGACTGTGATAATTATATATTGTGTTAATCATCCATCCCCCATGATCTTTACTGCACAGCAAGTTAAAGGTTGTCTGTTTGGAACTAAAGACTATCCCTGCACACCTGACTTATGGCTTCTCTTAGGAACCCACAGCAACCACTCAGCAATAGAAATCCACTACAATCAGATCCATGGGTCAGCTAGAGCCATCATCAAGTCGGCCACTGATGTCATCAAACATCAATTCAGGTAGTTGGTGGCTTCCTGCAACATAGCCCAGAAAGTGTGTCCTATTTGATTGCGGTGAACTGTATACTGTATAACTTGCTTTGCAATGGGGACAACATGTGGACCACCATTGAAGGAGGGCCTTCAGCATGATGAAGAAGAGGCCATCGATAGCATAGACAATTACAAGAAAGTTTGAAAGCTCTAAAAGTTGTACGCATGTGGAGCTGAGCCAGAGCTCATCGAAAGGAACATCAACTGAACAATCCACACTCCCCTACATTAACAAGAAAGACCTACAAACTACTTTTTACCCTACTGTAAGTCCCATGTCTGTCTGAAGTGCTCTTTTACCTTCCCTGGTGCTTCGACAAAGTACTCCCCCAATAACTGCAGCATGGGAGGAGGGAGGTTGTGGTAGCTCATACAATAGGAACAGAGAGACCCAGGAGTGTATGTACAAATCTTTGAAGGTGCCAGAACCAGTTGAGAAGACTGTTAAAAAGACATACAGGATCCTTTGCTTTATAAATAGAGGTATAGAGTGCAAAAGGGAGGAAGTTATGATAAACCTTTGTAAAACATTGGCTAGGCCCCAGCTGGAGTATTGTGGCCAATGGGCAACACACTCTATGAAGGATATCAAAGCCTTGGAGAGGGTGCAGAGTAGCTTTACTAAAAAGATAATAGGAATGTGGGACTTTAGTTATGTGGAGAGACTAGGCCAGTGGTGTTATTCTCTTTGTGTCAGCCATGGCTCAGTTGGTGGCACTCTCACCTCTAAGTCAGAAGGTTGTGGGTGACTTGAGCACAAAACTCAAGGCTGACACTCAAGGCAGTACAGAGGGAGTGCTGCACTGTTGGAGGTCCTGTCTTTTGGATGAGATGTTAAACCGAGGCCCTGTCCGCCCTCTCAGGTGGATGTAAAAGATCCCATGACACTATTTTGAAGAAGAGCAGGGGAATTACCCCCCAGTGTCCTGGCCAATCTTTATCCTTCAATCAGCATCACAAAAACAGATTATCTTGTCATTATCACATTGCTGTTTGTGGGAGCTTGCTATGTGGAAACTGGCTGCCACGTCACGGAGTCATAGAGTCATTTGCGGCTCTGAAGGAGGCCATTCAGCCCATTGAGTCCATGCTGGCTCTCTGCGGAGCAATCCAATCAGTCCCATTCCCCCGCTCTATCCCCATAGCCCTGCAAGTTTATTTCATTCAAGTGCCCATCCAATTTCCTTTTGAATTTTTTGATTTTCTCTGCTTCCACATCCTCGTGGGCAGTGAGTTCCAGGTCATTACCACTCGCTGCATAAAAAAGTTCTTCCTCACATTCCCCCGCTGCATCTCTTACACAAAACCTTCAATCTGTGTGCACTAGTCCTTGTACCACCAACCAATGGGAACAGCTTTTCTTTGTCTCCCCTATCCAAACTTGTCAGAATCTTGTACACCTCTATTAAATGTCCTCTAAATCTCCTTTGCTCCAAGGAGAACAACTCCAGCTTCTCCACCGTAACCTTGTAGCTAAAATCGCTCATCCCTGGAACCATTCTGGTAAATCTCTTCTGCACTCTCTCAAGGACCTCATATCCTTCCTGAAGTGAGTGACCAGAACAGAACACAATACTCCAGTTGGGGCCTAACTAAAGGTTCAGAATAATTTCCCTGCTTTTGTACTCAATTCCTCTATTTATGAAGCCCAAGATCCCACATTGACTTTGCTAACCACTCTCCCAATGTGCTGAATTTTGTGCCGATAGCAGGGGTCACAGTGCCAGACCAAAAAGGTTGAGAGAACCCCACCTCGGCTATTTGGAGCCCTCCAGCACAATTGAATGGCGCCAGGCAAATTAGCAGCCGAGCACCAGGATACCTGTCCCTTTAAAAAGGGGGATCCCGCCTCCAAGAGCTGCTGGTCAATCACAGAGCTGGCAGCTTGATAGTATCGGCGGTGCCACCGGGAGCAGTGGCCAGTACTGCAAAGGCCTTGGACCCAGGCCCAGCGCTGGAGACCCGAACTCAGTTAAGTGAGGCGGGGTTACCAGAGCCAGGCCAGCAGGCAGCAGTGGGGCGGTGGGGTGGGGGGTGGCCGTTTTGTAGAGGGGAGGGGGATCCAGAGAGGTAGTTTGTTTGCTGGTAGGGGCCCTCCATGGTTCATAGATTGCCCACAGAAGAGGGGCCCCGCCCCCAAGCCAGCAGGGAGATCGCCTCGTTTTACTGAGTGACCTCCCTGCAGAGCGGAGGCTCCCCCTGCCGCTGGTTAAATCTTAGTGGCTGCAGGAAGAGGCCCTTAAGTGGCTGTTAATAGACAAGGGCCTCAAGTGGCCTCTGGGCAGGAGGCTGTCTTCGGCCTATCCCACCCCTGACGAAATTGCCTTCTGCCCCCATCCCCACCCCCCCCCCCCTCCCCCCACCACCTCCCATCACAATTTTATGGCCCAGCACTGAATCTTGAAGAACACCACTGTCTACCATCCTCCAGTCCAAAAAACAACCATTTACCACAACTTGCTGATTTCTTTCCTTAAGCCAATTTTTTATCCATGAGCCTCAATTTTGCTAATGAGCCTTTTATGTGGTACTTTATCAAACACTTTCTTAAAATCCATAGAGACAACATCCATTGCATTCTCTTCATCAACTTTCTCTGTTACTTCAACAAAAAATTCAATTAGATTAGTCAAGCATGATCTGCCTTTTACAAATCCGTACTGGCTCTCCTTAATTAACTTAAACCTCTCCAAGTGCCTGTTATTGTTAGTGATTATTGTTTCTAAAACCTTACTCACCACATATTTTAAACTAACAGGCCTGTAGTTGCTAGGTCTGTCCTTGCACCCTTCTTGAATAAGGTGTCACATTTGCCACTCTCTAATCCTCTGGCACCTCCCCCGTATCTAAGGAAGATTGGAAGATTATGGCAAGCCCTTCCATTGTCTCCATCCCCACTTCCTTTAGGAAACTGAGATGCAAGCCATCCGGACCAGGTGACTTATCTACCCTAAGTATAGTCCACCTTTCCAGTACCTCCTCCCTCTCAATTTTTACCTTATCCATTGCTTCTACTCTCTCTGCTTTTACCAATATTTTGTCAGATTCATCTTCTTTAGTAAACACTGATACAAAGTACACATTAAACATTCTAGCTTTGCCCTGCACCTCTAAGTATATATCACCCTCTTTGTCTTTAATAGGCCCCACCCCGCCTCTTACTACCCACTTACTATTTACCTGCCGGTACATTACACAGAGACTACACTTCAAAAGTACATCAGTGGTTGTAAAGTACTCTGGGACTTCCTCAGTTTGCCAAAGGTGCTATATAAATGCAAGCCCTTTTCTTTTAGAACAGAGAAGGAAAACAGGATATTTGATAGAGGTATTCAAAATCATGAAGGATTTTGGTAGATTAAATAAGGTGAAACTGTTTTCAATAGCAAAAGGGTTAGTAAACAGAGGACTCAGATTTAAGGTAACCAACAAAAGAACCAGAGATGGCATGAGGAAAAAAAAATTATGCTGCAATTCGATCTGGAATGCACTGCCTGAAAGAGTAGTGGAAGCAGATTCAATAGTAACTTTCAAAAGAAAATTGGATAAACGCTAGAAGAGGAAAAATTTGCAAGTCTATGGGAACAAAGCAGGAAGTGGAACTTATTTGATAGCTCTTTCAAAGAGCCAGCACAGACATAGTGGGCCGAATGGTCTCCTTTGGCACTATATCATTCTATGATTTTATCCACTGCTCCTGAAATATTCATAGTTGGTGAACTCTGGGAGCTCGAGTGTAAGAGTCGAGTCTATTGCAATCACTACAACCATATATCTGCCAGGGCAGACTGACCCAGCTTGTGCTCTAGCACCAGGAAAAGCATTGCTCAGTAGGTCACAAGGGTTGTCATAATGAGAAATAGTCAAAAAATGAAAGATTCAACAAATTATTTTAACTTTCCAAATAAAAATTTAAAGTGGAAATATTAAACGAGCATATAGTAAGCTGACTAGATCTATAACTGGCAAGGTGTGATACTGTTAACATTGAAAATTCCTATCATGGCACCACCTACATATGTGGGAGATACTGCAAATACTATAATGGCTTTTCCCATAGGAGTAAGCTTCATATCAAATTTTTAAATGAAACATGTGCCCCACGTACCAAATTTAATACATAACAGGTATGGTGTGGTGCAAAACATTACACAAGCCTGTAACGCATTTCCGAAATCAATTTTTTTAAATCATTCATGTGACATGAGCATCACTGACAAGGCCAGCATTTGTTGCCCATTGCTAAATCAAATATACAATCCTATATTCTGGGGTATATCTCTGATGTTAAAATAAGGACATGGTACTATTTGTGGTGCTGTGGGCTCTTCGAAGCAGACTCAAAATAACATACAAGCGGGAATTAATTAACATATAGACATTTTACTCAAGCAGTAAATGGCAGCTTCATGCCTGTCTGCTGCTGGCTCCGTGCAGTCTAGAGAAGGGAAACTATTCCTTTATTCTCTGGAACCCCTGAACGTGTGAATTTTGGTAGAGGTCTATACATCCCCTTTTTACCTTAGAGAATGTTATAATTTTTTTTATATTCATATTTTTATATAAATTTATATTCCAAAATGCTATTTTTTTTAAGCAAACTCATATGCCGTCACTGTGACTATGCTGTACTATCCCTCCTCATCCTTCTCAATCTCGCGGCAGTCTTTGATATACTCAACAACTCCATCCTCCTCCAATGCAACTCTTCCATTGACTAGCTCACTGGGACTGTCCTCATTTAGGTCCATTCTTACCTATCCAATTGTAACCAAAGAATCTCCAGCAATAGCTGCTCTTCATATTCCACACTGTCACCTTTGGATTCTCCCGAGGAGCTATCCTTGACTCTGCCTCTTCCTCATTCACACACTGCCTGTGACGATGTCCTTCAAAGATTTGTAGTCAGGCTCCACATGTGCGCTGATGTCACCCATCTCTATCCCTGCACCAGTTCCATTGCCTGTGGGTTGCTAACACCAACCCCTGTATGTGTCACAACTTCCTCCAGCTGAGCACTGGGAAAGCCAAAGCCACTAACTTCAGCCCTATCACAAACTCTGTAATCTTGTCGTCGATTCTATCCTCCTCCTCAATCTCTGCTTCAAGTTGAACTAGACTGTTTGAGATATCCTATTTGACCACCAAACCCATATTTTCTCTATCACAAAGACTGCCTACGTCGACCTCCATAACATCACCCATCTCCACCCTTGTCTCAGCCCATCTTCTGAAGAAACTCTCATCTATGCCTTTTTCACCTCCAGACCCAAATATTCCAATGCTGTCTTGGCCAGCCCTGCATCCTCCACCCTCCATAAACTTCAGCTAATGCAAAATTTTGCTGCTCGCAATCTATCCTGCATCAAGTCCCACTCGCTGATCACTTTGTGCTTGTTGACATAATTGTCTCCAATTTTCCATATTTAAAATTCTCATATTTTTGTTCAAATCCCTTCATGGCCTCATTTGACCCTGTCTCTGTAACCTCCTCCAGTCCTAAAACCCTTTGAAAACTCTGAATTCCTCTAACTCTCTACTCTTGTACATCCACCACTTACTTTGACTCACCATTAGCAACCACGTTTTCAGCCATCTAGACTAAGCTCTGGAATTCCTTCCAAACTCTTCTCCACCTCCTTTGAAACAATCCTTAAAACCCATCCTTTTTTGGCTCATCGTCAATTGGTTTTTGATTTTGCCTCTGTAAAGCACATTAAGACTTTTTTTGCATTAAAGGCACTATATAAATGCACATTGTTATTAGTTAGCTTTGAGCCAACTATTCCAAATATCACTACCAAGAGCAGAGGAGCGACGAAAGAATGGATGTTATAGCTACTGACAGAAGTTAACTCCTCTAACATCCCAGGAGGTTAACATTATCATCAGAGAGGAAACTGAGGCAGCCAATTGCACTCTAACAACTCAGAAGTAAAGAGTTGCATAAGTTCCTGGAATCAGTGCTAAAGCTGTCAACATCAGTAACAACCTGGACTCATTGGATTTTTTCATGTATCCAACCTACTTGCTATCTCAATGCGATTAACTTGTCAGCTGTGTTATATGGATTCTAATCATAAAATAACAATTTATATCAGGCTCAAAGATAATATCAATTTATAATCACCTAGCCAGTTAATGATGAATTATTGTGACTTACTGAACTACCATTGTAACCTCCATTATTAACTGTCATTTAACCATATTTGCATAATAATTGTGAATACTTTAATATTTAAGGCTTAAATGAGGCTAATTGTGATTATACGATGATAATGAAGAAATGTTAGTTCATGACTTTATGGTTTGACTTCTTATTGGAAGATTTGGCAAGAAATGGTTAATTCATTCATTCAGTGGCTTATGCATATTCTAATAGCGCGATGGTAGTATAGATGTTAATAGAATCCAAATTGTTGATGTAAAACAGTTTGATGAGTCAAATTAAGGCTTCTAACCCTTCCCTGGTCAAAGGCAGTGAAGGTCGTAATGGTTCTTTGATGAGGAATTAAGCTGAAGGAGTTACAGTTTTGTCTGGTACTCTTTGGTCATTCTTCCTTTCAAGGTTTATTTGGGTACCACTATCAGTGTTTTTATAGATCCCTTTATCAGAACTGAAGATAAAAAATGAACAGTTACCACCTAAAATTGGAAAACATTGAGAAAAAGGTTGAGGGTAAAGAGGAAGAGAATTAACCAAGGAGAGGGAGCAATGGATTGAATTATCTGTAAACTGATTAATATAAAACAGGTGATATAGGACATCTTCCTGAAGTAATGGAGGGACATTAAAAGGATAAATAAATGTACAAATAGTATAGGATGAAGACATGGGATAGGTCCATACAAACAAAAAGGTGAGGAAATGTAGAAAGGGACAAGAGAAAAAAAAGGACAGGCTGCAAATGCAGCAGAGCAAACCCAAAATTCAAATGAAAAGTGCGAGCAAAATACCAGCAATTCTAAGAAGGGGAAAAACAGGCTCAGGCACTGTCCAACTCTGTGTTCTGATGAACAGTCTCCATCTTAAGTTTCAACCTGATTCCCCTTGCCTGACAAACCCACCTTATCGTAAGCACCCTTTAATGTAAAGAAAATGGAGAATATAGATAAGATCTGAAGTTATTCAAGAAAGAGCTGATGCATTTTAACTTTAACCCTTTTGTTAAATTCCAGTATACTAAGAATTTTTTCTGTATATTTTTTATATACACTCAGATCAGCAACACTATATGGAGTACAAAATTCAAAGTTACTAAATGGCATAAAATGGCATTAAAATATTTTCTGTGTAGCAACGCACCAAGATTTCTTTGGTAGCACCTCCCAAACCTGCGATCTCCATCACCTAGAGGTTCAAGAACAGCAGGTGCATGCAACTATCATCACCTTCAAGGTCCACTGCACGTCATGCGCTATCCTGACTTGGACGCCATTCCTTCATTATCGCTGGAAATCCTGGCACAACATTGTAGTAATAGTTACCAAGATCAGCATTTATTCCTCACTCCGAGTTGTCTTTGAGAAGGTTGTGGGCCTTCTTCTTTGTAGCAACTGTATATAAATGGGTGCTTACTGAGTTCATCACAGGGCAGTCAAGAGTCAACCACATTGGTGTGAGACTGAATTCACATATAGGTGAGACCAGATAGGACATTAGGTTTCATTCCCTAAAATAAAATAGTGATCCAGTTGAGTTTTTGTGACAATCCAATAGCTTCATAGTCACTTTTACTGGTACCAACCTTTTATTTTCAGATTTTTTTCAGGTGATATACCACTCTTAATATGGAAATTGGGTTCCTATGATGTAAATAGCACCCAAATTGCCATTTTAGGTAGAAACAGGTTGGAGGCAGTGCAGCGCACACTTTGACCACTTCCACAGGTGTTGCAAAAGTGGATCTCAACGGTAAGTCTTGAAATAATTTTGTGGGCCTTGGAGGATAAAAAAAAAGATAATCTGGGCCAATGCTGGCTTGGGAATCTACCCTCCACAATTGCTAAACGTATTCGCCTCACCCCCGTTCACCAGAAATTAACTTCCTGGAGACAGCTCTGGCCTGTCTTCCTTTGTCAAATCTGGCAAGCTGCACCAGAATGCTTGTTTGATGCCATGCAACTCACCTGACAAATGTAAATAGGGTTGAAGACTCAAAATCAAAACAATCACTTCACCCCCAGAATGGCCAGCCAATGAGCGCGCTGCATTAGCCGGACACCCAAGATTCAAAATAACCCCTGAGATTGCAACTAACACATCACAGAAGCAAAACCCTCCACTGCACCATAGAGGATCCAACAGAATGCTGCAGGGCTTCATCACAGAATCAAATTAAATTGGCAGGAGTGAGATAGCAGGAGGATCTGCTGATTTCAGGTGTAGCTTTTGGCCATAAGTGGAACATAAATCTTCAATGAATCGCATTGTGCTTCGCAATAGGCAATAATGTATCAGGTAAACACAAGCCTTCCAGCCTGATCAGATAAGAAGAAATCTCTTTCAGAGTTGGCAGTGATTGTAATGAGGATTTTAGTATTTGCTTGCACTCCTAGAATCTTTTCCCAGGTTTCTGATTCTAACACTATATGTTGTGCTGTAAAGAAGGGAGCAGTCCAATGATGTCCAGTTTTTGGATCTGATTTAAGAGAAGGGTGGTATATCTATTAGCAACTGACAGCCACTTCCACTTTGAATTGTAAATTTTTGTGACATTAAAGAAACTTTTGTGACTTTCAGGATAATCTCTTACAGGTATTGAAATATACTATTTATTTGTAAATCATTCTTAATTGACAGATAAAACTAAGCATATCAATCTCTTACCGGGAAATAAATGGCGTAGGTGATGACAGAGTTGCCTTACATTTGTGTTTTCAACATACTGTCAATTATCAACAGCAGAATTCAATGACCTTCCCCTATTCTGTATGCACATGCAAATCAGGAGTTGATTTTGCTGTTGACAGTAGCTCAATCCCCTGGTGAACAGGATACACCCAAGCAGAGGCCCATGCTGCACAACATGGTGGCATGATTCCATAAGAGGAGCTGCCAGGTGAGCACAGGCTGGCTCAGAGCCAGTGACAGGAAAGTGAGAGAGAAACCTGGGGTGTGATTTAAGAGCTAGGGAGGGAAGCTTCCAATGTGCATATCAGGAAGATCAAGTTCAAAAGTAGAAGCTAGCTTTGCCAAATTGATCATTGATTGCCTCCCCATTATCTGTTTACTGGTTCCGCTCTTTTCTTTGACCTTGTTTTCTTCTAATAATGAAAGATAGCTATAGACAAGAAAATAAAATGTTGTGTGCCTGTATGAAGGGTCCATTGCCTTAATAACATGCTTGCTTTGTTAAGCATATATAGCTGGCCACATCTGTTACAAAAGGTCACCAAACACCACTACAATGTGTGTGCCCCCTTACGAGAGCCTGCTTGCACCTTTAAATGAATCCCTACCTGTCCTGCCAGCATTATGCAAAACAAATGACCCCAGAATTTCTGATAAGTTTAGTATCCTTGAATACCAATGGCCAGAAGTCCCTTGCTACACTTCTGCTGGCACAAGAATTTTAGGGCACTTAATTTTTATAACACTACACTTTACTTCAAATGGTTCAACTTAATTTAACTTCAAAACAAGGTACATTCATCATGAAAAAAGACAATTTTATTATCTATTTGTGAGGTCTCTTATTTCCTGCACTGCTTTCGTACTCTTTATTTTGTGAGATAGATAACAGCATAGCAATAAAAACTTACAACTAGAAAGGCTCAGCGCTGAGATTCTCTAAGTGGATTGAGTCTGTGCCTTTCAACTTATTCCAAAGATTGCAATGATTATGCTCATTGCAACTGTTCCATTTATTCCCAAAAATTAGTTTTTGATCATATTATTCATTATTATTGACATCATTTCATCAATGTAGCTTTAGTTCCACAAATTGAGCCTTCAATCCATACATACTTTATTGAGTTTTTAATTATATTTTCCCCTGTATGATGCATGACTTTTATATCCAAGTCTGCTATGTGTACTTTTCAGAAATGCTAGTCTGTTTGGGTATCTATGTATCAAAGACTTTGTTCTTTTCTCCTTTTGTCCCCCCAGGACTTTTGTCAACTGCTGCGAAAAGTGGAGTTGAAGGAATTGCTTCTGCTGCTGTTATGAACTTAGCAATCAGAGGCAAGTGAAAGCAGCCATCGAGATGTGTCTCTCAAATTTGCTCTTCTTCCTGTAGTAAAATTATAGCCTTCATTCAGCACCTCCTACGTACTCAAATTGGGACCTCAGTGACATTGGGCAGTGGCATCCAATCTGCAGCCCTAATCTACTTGCAGACTCTGAGCCCTGGCTATCCAGCCCAGGAATCCCACACAGATCAATCTTATTTGTGTTTATATGCCTTATTTGCTGGTTTGTCCCAGTTAGATTTCTTGAATTTGAAGTATTGGAATGAAATGAATCATAAATTAGAATATCACAATCTCTTCGTATTAGCAAAATGAGACATAAGCTAATTATAGGATTTATAACATTAAATTTGTAGCCCCTGAAGCTCCATGGTGTATACCTGTGTAGCCCATGAAAATAAAAGTTTAGACATTCTCATTGTTAAGGTTCAAAACTGTGCTCTACCACTCTGTGTAACTTCATGTTGGTGCCTATGTGCGGTGTGCCACTGCATTGTTATGACATGTTGCAGCTTACTTTCAGTGTTTCTCTTGCATTATTTGACTTTTATTTATTTTTTTAAAATAACAAGGCCAACTGTTTTGTGTACATTTAGAATGGCAACCTATCATGAAATATTGAAATTACATATGCTAATATATTTACTATTCCAATTATTTTTTGGTGTTATCAAAGTATAGTTCACTATAAAAAAGGAGAATGGAGATGAAGAAGGTGACACATTTTGTTTCATCTGCCAACAAAAAATTTACAATACCTGATTAAAGTCTTTTGTTCCCTTTTTGTTGGTGATACACCAATAAACTAGCCTTTATATGGCACTTATTAATGTAGAAGAAATCTCAAGTGCTTCACAGAGGAGTAAATTTGAGTGTAATGCGTTAATGGAGGCATTAAGAGAAATGATCTAAGGCAAATAGATAGGATTTCAAAAGGCCTTTAAAGGCAGGAAGAGAGGAAAAGAAGCAGAAGGGTTTAGGGAGAGAATTCCAATAAGGTCATATCAGCACCCTACTGAGGAGCGGTGTATAAGACTGCACATAGAGACGATCACACTCAACATTTATGGTACTGGTTCATTTTAGACAATCTCTGTAATATCTGCCTGGCTGCAGTATGAGCAGAATTTCATCAGGTGACTAATGCACTTAACAAGAAAGTGGTGAATTCAGCATTACAGCAAGATAGTAAGATAGGGCCAAACAGTTTATGAAGTGTCTGGCTTTGTTATGATCCACGGTGCACTCAATAAAACTCATGGGGCTGGATTTTGTTTTCCTGTGGCCGGGAGCAACAATGGGCGTAAGAAGTGGCGGCCGGCACGCATGGGCTGTGCACCTCCATGCCACCGAGATCTTGAACCCGGTGGCTAATTAGAATATGCAGGGTGGCTGCCACCACCCCCCAATCATATGGCGGGGTGGCCTCGGCAACACCATGAACGGCGTCAACTGTCTCTGCTTAGGCACTGCGCAGAGTTGACCCTTTCCCCCCCTCAAATTGCACAAAATGCAGAGTTTACCCCTTCCCCCCTCAAACTACACAAAGTGCAGTGTTCACCCCTTCCCCTCCCCCCCACCACCACTCTAAAATTGCAGAATTCACCCATTCCCCCTCCCCCACTGCACTGCAAATGCTGAGCTCCCCCTTTCCCCACCTTGGTGATGCCAGCTTTCCCTGGATGGGAAAGTGAAGGCGCATGAGTGCCGCCTGTTGCGCTGAAAATCCCAAACTCAATCAAGGCATAGATTACAAAAGCAGGGAGGTCATGTTGGAGTTGTACAGAACTTTGGTAAGGCCACAGCTGGAGTACTGTGTGCAATTCTGGTTGCCACATTATAGGAAGGATGTGATTGCATTGGAGGGGGTGCAGAGGCGATTCACTAGGATGTTGCCTGGGATGGAACATTTAAGCTATGAAGAGAGGTTGGATAGGCTTGGGTTGCTTTCACTGGAGCAGAGAAGACTGAGGGGTGACCTGATCGAGGTGTACAAGATTATGAGGGGCATGGACAGGATGGATAGGGAGCAGCTGTTCCCCTTAGTTGAAGGGTCAGTTATGAGGGGTCACAGGTTTAAGGTGAGGGGCAGGAGGTTTAAGGGGGATTTGAGTAAGAACCTTTTTACCCAGAGGGTGGTGATGGTCTGGAATGCCCTGCCTGGGAGGGTGGTAGAGGCAGGTTGCCTCACATCCTTTAAAAAGTACCTGGATGAGCACTTGGCACATCATAACATTCAAGGCTATAGGCCAAGTGCTGGCAAATGAGATTAGGTAGACAGGTCAGGTGTTGTAATGCATCGATGCAGACTCGATGGGCCGAAGGGCCTCTTCTGCACTGTATTATTCTGTGATTCTGTGATACTTGGAGGTAATGAAAAATACCCCATTTTCCAAACAGGAATTGAAAGGGCTCCTGATTGGATCGTTCCATCTTCCATAATGAGAGACTTGTCCTTAGTGTACCAAAAATAGTATTTATATCATTGTTGTATTTGTTATTTTAATGCTATTATATAATTTTACAAATACAAAATAGAATCTAATTATTAGCATGAAAAAGGTGTGTGGTGATTGGGCCTTGCAATGCAAGTATTCTCCACATGGGGACACAAGGCAGCAGATACCACAGCCCATTTGTTCCGTTATGCATGAAATGGGAAATGATCAGGTTTTGGTGTAAATAGTCGGATTATGGTGCGAGTTTTTGAATACTTTCTGTAAAAACCCTTTAATGTTCATATCAATACAATTTTTAAAGGAGCTTCTTTCTATATTCAGTAATTCGTGTTTGAACACTTGTAAACATTTCCTCGTTAAAACATGCAAATTAACCAGAACCACAGTTACGTCAATCAAAACTAAGCATTATAGGTAAGCGTGTTGTTATGTGTCGTATGACATGTTGACATAGCCCACAATACAAAGTTATCCAAAAAAAATTTGATTTTGCGTTCAAATTAGAAACGTATAAACACGAACTTATTCCATTCAAATTCTTAATATCCCACAGTTCGGCATCACAAGCAGGAAGTAATATCATCAGTGCCTGCAATAATTGATGCAACTGAAGCTTGATGTAAAGGCTCTGCATGTTTTGACATGCTTGTTTTGCTCAGACTTCGCACCTGTGCGCGATTTTTTTCCATACATTACCTCACTAAGAAAATACAGAGGTTATGTGACTGGCAATAATAAAGTATGTGAGACGTTGAGGGGGAATCTACTGATTTCAATCGTTTAATAACTCCGGATGAATCGTCATTCGTGGTTTGTTGAAATCATATGAGCTGCAATATGAGAAAATAAAGGTTTCCTTTTTATTACGTTGGCTTGTCCGTGTGCTGTAATGCTGTGGAGCATTGATTCTCGAACTAAGGCTCTCTGATTCTAGCTGACCTACTGTTCATTTGATGTGTGTGTGTCATCAGATTTCTGCAATTTTCAAATTACCAGACAAAATTTCGGTTGCTTTTACTGTTTTACTTTTACAATGGTAGTACTATTTTCCTGTGAGTCGCTGGACAGAGGTTCCAGGATTGTGTCCATATTTGCAGCGGACCCCACACTGTAAAATTTGAGGACCGTTGTTAGTGACTCTCTTAATCAATCGGATTGCAGAATTAATCTCACTTTGGAACTAAGCAATCTAACTTCATTCAACCTGACCCTTTATTCAAATTACATCCCACACCATCTATGTTCTGCCATTTCTCATTGGTCATTTTTATGACTGAACTAATCATCTTCTCCCAATCATTTTGGAAGAGTTTTCATAAGAGTTCCAAATCCACTCCATTATATATCTCTAAAACTACAATATAGCTATGTAAACAGAGATAAACGACAATTTAGAAAAAAGACAACCTTATCCATGCACTCAACCATCTTCTAATTGCAGCAACAATCCCACTCTATGTAAGGCCTGTCCCAGACCATCAGGTCTAAAGCAGTTTTGGTCTTGATATACTTTTCTCCTCCAGTAGATAGCACCAAGTCGAGCCACATACCTGCATTCATTCTGCAGCTCAGCTGAGGCCTGGTGTGAAGGCATATAGAATTCCCAAGACTGGTTTAAGGCACCCATGAACACTTTGTTTAGAGGAAGGCCTCAATGCTGACTGCCGTAGGTGATTTGCGGCTCTGGTTTACTTTCTCAATTTTGTTAAATTGCAAAATGCATACTGATGAACTATTCATAGGCATGAGAAGAGGCATAACATCTTATACAGCTCATTGATCACTTGTTCAGATACCTGGATAGCGGAAGTGGTTCTTTTAATGCTCATTTTGAGCCATTCAGGGGAACAGTGTTCAGGCAGATTTTTGAATATAAAAACACCAACAAGACAGTAACAGGGTGGGAAACACACAGAGAAAAGCGTGTAACGGAGAGAAAGGCGCAGGGTTACAGAAACCGAGGAAGAGTAACAGGAACACATAAAATGCAAGTGCTAGGGAGATGCTGGGAGAAGTGGCTACAATTTCCTGTATTAACTATCAGAAACACGGATCTATAATGGTATACTTTTTTGCTAAAAGTAATGAAAATAAATAATTCAGCCACAGAAAGAGATTGTTGATGAGAGCGATACTTTTATTAGCCCTGTAAAAAAGCTATGATTGAGCTAGTTGCAATATCAAAACGTCAATAAACCCGATGAATGAGGTAAATGAACTTCTCCATAAAAATTGAAGCGGCCGGTGCCCGCGTGATGGAAGACCTGGACAAGATTCAGGCATGGGCTGATAAATGTCAAGTAACTTTCACCACACACATGTGCAGGCAATGACTATCACCAACAAAAGATAATCTAACCATGTCCTTTTGATGTTCAACAGCATTACCATAGCCGAATCCCTCACCATTACCATTTACCAAATACTGTGCCTGCAATAGCAAATCAGAGGCTGGGAATTCTGCAGCAAGTGACTCACCTCTTGACTCCCCAAAGCCTGCCCACCATCTACAAGGACAAGTCAGGTGTACAACTGAATACTCTCTACTTGCTTGGATGCATGCAGCTCCGACAACACCCAAGAAGCTCGACAACATCTTGGACAAAGCAGCCTGCTTGATCAGCAACCCATCCACCACCCTAAACATTCACTCCCTCCACCACTTGCACACAATGGATGCAGTGTGTACCATCTACAATATGCATTGCAGTAACTCACCAAGCCTCCTTTGACAGCACCTTTCAAACCCATGACCTCGATCACCTAGAAGGCTAAGGGCAGCAGATGCATGGCAACACCACCACCTGCAAGTTTCCCTCCAAGCCACACACCATCCTGACTTGGAACTATATCACTATTCCTTCACTTTCACTGGGTCAAAAACCTGGAACTCCCTTCCTGACAGCACTGTGAGTGAACCTACACCACATGCACTGCAGCAGTTCAAGAAGGCAGCTCACCACCACCCTCTCAAGGGCAATTAGGGATGGGCAATAAATACTGGCCTTACCAGCGATGCTCATATCCCATGAATAATAAAAAAAATTGAGAACCCCTACCCTTTGTGTTACAGTGTGGCACTAATATAAAACGTAATAGAAAACAAATGCCAGATTGTATCAATTTCGAAAGTTTCCAAGGAAATGCTTGACCAGGGCATACTTACAGGAAGAACCCACTTCTTCAATGCTTGTCTATTACATTTCAGTAGGCCTATAAAGCAGCTTTTGCAGGATGGCCCCAAACCTGTAGCCTCTAGGCCAATTGCCAGTGCTCCACCACCTTACTCTTCCCCAAGTGCTCGCTTCCCAGCTTCCTGTCTTTCCTTGCCCTCCATATCCCTCCTTGGTAGAACTGGAGATTGTTGGCTTTGAACTGCTCCTAAGGTTCAAGGTAATGAAAATAAATACTCCAGAATTTGGGCCACTGCCCACCCCTATAACAGGATAGGCAAGGTAGCAAAGAGTGATGTCACTAAGCATTGCAGAAAACAAATGATGGAAATAAATGCAGGCAACATAGAGACAGAAGAACGGGAAGAGTGAGAATCAAAAAGAGAAACGGTAAGAGTAGAAAAAAAAGTGGAGAAAAGATGAATGGAAGCCAGTAAAGAATGCATTTAAGGGAAAGCTAGAGAAGTACATGTGGGAGAAAGGAAAATGTTGATTGGATGAGATAAAGTAAGGTAGGAGGAAATTCCTTTGGCGCATAAACACCGACATAGGCCCCTTTTGGCCGAATAGCCTGCTTCGGCGCTGTAAAATACTATGTAAGAAAGGAGGGTAAAGGAAACATGGATAAAGAGCCAAGGAAAGAAACAAGGAACATTCCTGAAAAAAATGGTAGCGACAACCCTCTACTACTCGTCCTATCCCGGTTCTCTCCTCACTCCACATTGTCTTCGTGTGGGACAGTCCCTTCCCAGTATGCGTATGTACTCTAAACTAAATCGTCTGTGAGCAATGCCGCGGAAGATCTTCTAGAAATTATTCAAAAGTGACATTTTTATCTTAAAGATCAATTTTAGGTGATTGTGTGTGAGATAGCTATAATAAATCAGGCATTAAACATAACGGTGATACATCTCAAACACAAGTACAACACTGCGAATGCTGGAAATCAGAAATAAAAACTCGTTCGGTCAGGCAGGATCTGTGGAGAGAGAAACAGAGTTAATGTTTCAGGCCTATGACCATTCATCAGAACTGTTCTGACAAAAGGTCCCAGACCTGAAACGTTACCTCTGCTTCTCTTTCCACAGGTGCTGCCTGACCTGCTGAGTAGTTCCAGCACTTTCTGTTTTTATTTCAGATTTCCAGCATCTGCAGTATTTTGCTTTTATAATAAAAACTCGTTGTCTTGTGGAAAGGTATCGGAAAGCATTTAAAATAGGACAAAAGTAACGTCAGTACTGTTTTTGAATTATTTAATATTTGTGCATGTTAAACATTAGCCCGGAGCTGCAAAATGACTGAAAAAGTTTCCAGTCAGAAGGCGTCAGTCGGTAAATACAAAATATTTAAGTACCTTTATGAAACGTGCGAGCAATTTTTTTCATTTCGTAATCTTTTCTTATCTGGACTATTTTATTTGGAAATGTACCCATATAAATACGAACGAATAAAGTAATTATGAATCAGAGAAAAATATAGAAAAGGATCAAGTCTTGCAATTATTAAAAGGGCGGGCTATCTATTTCTCTCTATCTGAATTTGTTTTGGTGGGGGTTGAGTTGTGCGGAGCTTTTTTTCCAGAATATTCCACCCCCCCCCCCCCTCTGTCTCTCTCTTGCAACTGTTCGATATTGAAGCTATTATTCAGGAGATATTTTGAAGGGGATAAAGTTTGTTTCCTACAGGTTCATTACGAATGGTGAGTGTTTAAAGTCCAAAAGTGCAAAATTCCCAATGTAAAACGGTACATACGTTAGGTTATAGCTGTCCATGAAGCCAATATCTTTAATATGAATTTTTTAAATACAAAACGCATTTTATAGGCGATTTTCGTACTATGGTTTGGTCGTCTTTTTTCCATGGTAGTAGTAAACCATAAATGCAGAAACCTGAAATAACTTCATCTCACGCTGTTCTGAGAAACTTTTTAGCTGATTTTGCTTGTTCCAGCTCTTCGTTTCCCTATTTCTGCCTCAGTTAACAATAAAAATTGTCACTTAATGATCCATAACAGCTTTGTTATACCGTGTTCCGAAGAAGGGTCACTGACCCGAAACGTTAACTCTGCTTCTCTTTCCACAGATGCTGCCAGACCTGCTGAGTGGTTTCAGCATTTCTTGTTTTTATTTCAGATTTCCAGCATCCGCAGTATTTTGCTTTTATATTATTGTTATACCGTGTGTTTGGTTGATTTTACGTGCCGGTCTTTCACTTTTCTCATCAAAGGCAAAAACTGAGGAAAGGAAGGGTTTAACTTTATCCAGTTCTAAATATAAATACATCGAAACGCGATCTGGCATTCATATCCAGATTACTGTAGTTGCTTTCTGAAATGATCCATATGAAAGTCACTGCAATTTCTCAAACATAGTGGTAAGAACGAGATAAATAAAGGGAAAGCAACTGTTTTGACTAGCAGTTTTGTTGAAAATGTTTATTTTGGTGAATGTTTTGTGGCTCTTCCTTATCATTACTATTTTTACCAATAGATGCAGCATAAATTGACTTGGTGCTATGCTAATTTTTCTCCTATGTTGCGGGGATGTCAGGATGAGTCAATATGGTTCAATGATTTTTCTGTGGAGTCAATTGGATTTTCAGGATGAAAGTAGGGAATGTGCGTTCTTGAGATAGTTCGAAAAACCGCCCTAGTATCTCTTTAATTTCAAACATATTTCTTTGACAAACCCTGATATATGAACGGGGAAAGTGGTTCATTCATAATTCATTTAAGCATAGTATTTCAGAGGCGATTTTAAAAGGGCCTAAATGTTTACAAAAGACAAAATACTAAAACACTTGAAGTTTGATCCCTACATTGAATATCTTAATGCTTGAGCAATTGGCAATAATAAAACTTCCACTCAATAATTAAATATAGTGACACAGACAACCCTGTTTATTGCGTATCCCTTTTGGGGGTATTGTGACGCTATTGCAGATATTTCCAGACGTTTAAATATTTGTCAATGGTCCATTTGAAAAGTCCTCCAAAGTACTACTTTGAGATGTTGAAAATGAAATATGTTTCATAATGACACTGTTATAGTTATAGACAATTACAACAATTTTCAGAATTTTCATCACTTTAACTGCTAATGGAAAAATACAGAAAAATAAGGGTTGTAGACAAAGCATAACAAACGGGTGCGCTGGTTTCCTGATTTCTACTTGTGCTTTGTTGATATTGGTACAGCTGCTGAAGCTTTTTCTTGGAACCAGCTGATCTCTTCTGCTGACTGCTTTGAGCTTGTACCATGTGCACTTGTCACCTGGACACCTGAGTCTCGTCGCCTAACGGGACCCGCCGGCCCCCAATGCGCATGCGTAGAGGAGCCGTCTGCAGCGAGGGGCCAGAAGATGGCGGAGAAAGCGATAGGGGAGCCAGCAGCGGCAGTGAGCGGAGTGGCAGCAAAATAAACCTGAATCAGTCGCTTTAAAATTCAAGGAGAAAGAGAAAAAATATAGAAAAGGATCAAGTCTTGCAATTATTAAAAGGGCGGGCGATCTATTTCTCTCTCTGAATTTGTTTTGGTGGGGGTTGAGTTGTGCGGAGCTTTTTTTCCAGAATATTCCACCCCCCCCCTCTGTCTCTCTCTCTGGTGCCGGTGAATTTGAGAAGCAGGAATTGCTCGGGTCGGAGGACATGGCGAGCGATAAGTCGGCGCTGCCGGTAAACATGCAGCCTCCGGCTCCGGCTGGAGCGGGAGGAGCCGCCGGGCTGGGCTTGGGAGGGGGATCCGGAGCTGGGGGTCTGGAGCTCGGTACCAAACCGCAGCCGCCGCCGGCAGCAGCAGCAGAGGTGATGGGTTCGATGGTGTCCATCTCTGGCATTAACCCTTCGGTTCCCATCAGGAATATTAAGATGAAATTTGCCGTTGTCATCGGCCTCATCCAAGTTGGAGAGGTCAGTAACAGGGATATCGTGGAGACTGTGCTGAACCTGGTGAGTTTTATTTCAATGAAGTGTGGGAATAAAATGTGTTTAATCTGTGCCCTTGAGGACTGAGATGGGGGAAAAATCGCCTGGGGGAGGGGAATCGTGGACGTGATTTCTTGTAGGTGTGACACATTAAATGTTGTCTTGGAAAATTGCTGTGGAATCAAATGCAACGTGAGAGGTTTATTGCCATTGGTTGCATTGCACCTAGCTGAAAGGGTAAAGGTTTCGTTTAAATAACCAGATCCCGTACGCACGCAGAAATCGGGGCCGTAAACCTGCGATAGGAAGAGCGGCAGGTTTGCCGCTTCCAAGTGACTGGGGGTCATAGTATGACAGTTTAATCGAAATTGATCTGTTAAATCCGAAGCAGAGACAGTACGGTACACTAGGTATGGTCTACACATCTTGCTTCCTAATGTAAAGTCACCCAAAGCCTCTTATTTACTTTTCCCTTAATACATTTGAAAACATTTTACTTGCAGTGGAAATCGTTAGCAGTTTCTACCACCTATCGCAGACGTTGTTTGTCTTTAACAAGTTGCGGTTTAGGTCCCGAAGGTCCTGGCCCCACCTGACCAATGTGTCAGATTAGCATTATTTGACTCTTTATGGGGATGGTTGAGATGATTGCTAAGTACATCGGGGTGGCTTGTAGAGGCGTAGTGTTTCGGGCTGTTTTAATATCTGAGTGCGCTGATCTGGATGGACTTTCCAGGACTATTTAAGTTAAAATATTTCTACACTATATCGGTCTTCAAATATATACTCCCCGAGATCCGAGCCCACACGAAGATACAGATGATAGCGCCTTTGCTGGCAATGAACTGGTTTGAATGACAAATCAGGGTTTGGAAGATAGTGCAGTAGCAGTGTACTGACACTTCCTCAATGCTGAACAGATGGGCAAGAGGACCACTGTGCATTTTGGAAAACTACCAGACTTGTTTGAAATTGACAAATGAGTGCTATACTATTCACCTCAACTTAATCTGAAACTTGTCCATTGCGAAGCTAATGATTGAGACATACCGCCAGCATCCTAGAAACCACAAATTGACTGCTGTGTTATTGATTGGCGTGAAGTGCTTTCCAGAAACGTTAAACATGGAAAGCTTAATTTTCTGTGCAGGGTTACGCCAGAAGACATTTTCCGCAGTTAAATTACCTAGAAAAAGAACAAGTCTTTACTTATGTAGAATGATTGTGCATTCTACTAACGAACTGCCTTGCTGTTCTGATTGCGAGGTTACTGTTTTGATGACTAAATCATTATGGAAAGATACGGGACAGAAGGAGGCCATTCGGCCCATCATGCCTCTGCCGCCTCTTTAAAATATTATACAATTGGTTCTACTCCCCTGCTTTACTCCATAGCCCTGCAAATTTTTATACTTCAAGTATTTATCTAATTCCCTTTTGAAAGTTGTTGTTGAATCTGCTTTCATCACCCTTTCAGTGCATTACAGATGACAATTCGCTGTATGATTTTCTTTCCTCATTTCACCTCTGGTACGTTTGTCAATTACATTAAATCTGTGTCATCTGGCTATCAACTCTTCAGCCACTGGAAATAACCGTTCATGATTTTGAACACCTATCAAATCGCTGTTTAATCTTCTCTGCTGTAAGGAGAATAACCCCAGTTTCTGTAGCCTCCACATAACTGAAGTCTTTCATCCTTGGCACCATTCTTGTAAATCTCCCATGCACTTTTGACATCCTAAAGAGTGGTGCCCAGAATTGGCTACAGTTCTCCACCTGGGTCTTTTGTAAAGGTTTAGCATAACTTGCTTTTGTATTCTGTGCCCCTCCTTATGAAGCCAAGGATCCCATATGCCTTTTTAATAGTCTTCTGAACTTGTCCTGCCACCTTCAAAGACTTTTGTATGTCAGCCCCAGATCTCTCTGTTCCTGCACCCCCTTTAAAATTGTACCATTTAGTTTATATTGCTTCTCCCCATTCTTCCCACCAAAATGAATAATTTAACTCTTCTTGGTGCTAAATTTCACCTGCCATGTGAGTGCCCATTTCACCAGTCTTTATAGTATTGAAATTTGTTGCAACCCTCTTTACTGTTTACTATATTTGAGTTTTGTGTCTTTGCAAACTTTGAAATTATGTCCTGTATACACCAGTTGAGATCATTAATATACATCAAAAAGAGCTTAATACCTAGCCCTGTGGAACACCACTGTGTACTTAACTCCAGTCTGAAACTATTCACCATTACTCTATGTCCCTTAGCCAATTTCCCTTAGTCAGTTACCTCAGTAGTGGGCAAATTATTGGAATCTATACTGAGACACAGGATAAACTGTCACTTAGGAGGGCACAGATTAATCAAGGATAGTCAACATAGATTTGTTAAGGGAAGGTCTTGTCTGACTAACTTCATTGAATTTTTTGAAGAATCAAGGAAAATTGATGAGGGTAGTGCAGTTGAGGTGGTCTACATGGATTTAGCAAGGCTTTTGATAAGGTCCCACAAGGCAGACTGGTTTAAAAAAAACAAAAGCCCATGGGATCCAGGGAAATGTAGCAAGGTGTATACGAAATTGGCTCAGTGGCAGGAAACAAAGGGTAATTGTTATAAAAGCAAAATACTGCGGATGCTGGAAATCTGAAACAAAAACAAGAAATGCTGGATTCACTCAGCAGGTCTGGCAGCATCTGTGGAAAGAGAAGCAGAGTTAACGTTTCGGGTCAGTGACCCTTCTTCGGAACTCTTCTTCAGTTCCGAAGAAGGGTCACTGACCCGAAACGTTAACTCTGCTTCTCTTTCCACAGATGCTGCCAGACCTGCTGAGTGAATCCAGCATTTCTTGTTTTTGTTAAAGGGTAATTGTTGATGGGTGTTTTTGCCACAGGAGGGCTATTTCGACTGGCGTTGCACAGGGCTCAATACTGGGTCCCCTGCTTTTTGTGGTGTGTAGTAACAATTTGGACATTAATGTGGGGGGGCATGATCTAGAAGTTTGGAGATGACATAGAGATTGGCCGTGTGGTTGATAGCAAGGAGGATAGCTGTAAGCTGCAGGAAGATATCGTTGGACTGGTCAGGTGGAAAGAAAAGTGGCAAATGGAATTTAACCCAGAGAAATGTGAGGTGATGCATTTAGGGAGGTCAACAAGGCAAAGAATTACACAATTAATGGGAGAATGCTGAGAGATGTAGAGGAAGTGAGGGATGTTGGAGTGAATGTCCATAGATTCCTGAAGGTAGCAGGACAGGTCGATAAGGTGGTTAAGAAGGTATATGGAATCCTTTCCTTTATTAGCCGAGGTGTAGAATACAAGAGCAGGGAGATTTTGCTGGAACTGTATAAAACATTGGTTAGGCCACAACTTGAGTACTATGTGAAGTTCTGGTCACTTCCTTACAGAAAGGATGTAATTGCACTAGAGAGGGTACAGAGGAGATTTACGAGAATGTTGCTGAGATGGGAAAAATGCAGCTATGAGGAAAGATTGGACAGGCTGGGGTTGTTCTCCTTGGAACAGAGAAGGCTGAAGGGAGATTTGATAGAAATGTACAAAATTGTGAGGGACCTGGATAGAGTGGACGTGAAGGGCCTATTTACCTTAGCAGAGAAGTCAGTGATTGGTAGAAAAATTAGCGGGGAGATGAGGAAAAATATTTTCACCCAAATGGTGGTGAGGGTCTGGAACTCACTGCCTGAAAGGGTAGTAGAGGCAGAAACTCTCAACTCATTTAAAAGGTGTCTGGATATGCACCTCAAGTGCCGTAATTTGCAGGGCTGTGGACCAAATGCTGGAAGGTGGGGTTAGGCTGGGTGACTCGTTTTACATCCAGCGCAGACCCGATGGGCCAAGTAGCATCTTTCTGTGCTGTAAACTTTCTATGATTCTTTAGTACCTCAGCCATGCCCTCTTCCTTCACAAGATCATCTCCAGTTGGTTCCAAATTGGCTCGATCCTTCCTTTGATTGTCTATTCTCATATTCTCTTTGCCCTCATTTCATGTTTTAGATGATCTCTGAACTACTGTGTTCAGTTTGGTTCTCTACTGCATTATGAACCTTACAATTGTCATAAACTCTTTGTTTTATTTTAACTTCTATATCTTTAGATGGAGCTCTTGCTTTGGATGCTGTTCCTTTCTGCCTTTTGGGATTGTTTCTGCACTATATTCAAACAATCTTGTCTTCAGTCTCCTATTCATTCAGTTACTGTTTTGCGGTCAATTTCTGATTCCATTTCACCCTTTTCAACTCAGTTAACGCTCCTGTAGTTAAGTATTTTTACACTTGATTGTACTGCGTTCTTTTTTTTAACGATTCCAAGCCTGAATATATGATGATCACTGTTCCCTAAGTGCTTTCACACTGAAACGTGCTCCATTTCATTTCCCAGAACTAGATTCAGCACTGCATCCTTCCTCCTTTGGCTGGAAACTCAATGATCAAGAAAGTTCTTTTGTACGCATTTCAGGAATTCTCCCCTAAATTTTCCCTTTACACTGTTAATATCACAGTCTATATTGGGATAATTGAAGTTTCTGCATCTTTTTGCAATCTGCCTACAAATTTGCTCCTCTATCTTCTTTCCACCATTTGCTGGTCTATAATGTACACTTAGTCACATAGCTCCTCTTTTGTTCCCTAATTCTAACAAAATAGAATCTGTCTTTAACCCCTCAATTACATCATCCCTTTCCAGTGCTACAGTAGTTTCTTTAATGAATACTGCCACTTCCATCATTATTTTCCTTCCTTATCTTTCCTGAATACATTGTTATCAGGAATATTAAGTTCCCTGTTTTCCTCTTCTTGGGGCCAAGTCTCTCTATTTTGCCACTATGTCTTAGTCCTATGTGACAACTTTTGCCTGCAGCTCCCCAACTTTATTTATCTCACTATTTGCATTTATGCACATGCACTCCAAACCCAATTTAGGCATTTGCCCCTTTTTTGATTTCCCATCCCATTTCTGAGCTGTTATTTACTCTAATGCTGTTTATTCCTTCTAGTCTTCTGTGCACCTTGTTTCTCCCCTCTAATGTTTCATTCTGGTGCCCACACCCTGCCAAATTTGTTCAAACCCTCACCCACCACACTGGTTAAGTCCCAGATCTGTTGAGGTGCAACCCATCCATCATTGACAGGTCCCACCTGCCCCAGAGCTGCTCCCAATGCCCCAGGAACCTGGTGCCCTCTCTCTTGCACCATTTCTACAGCTACTCATTAACCCATCTTATTCTATTTCTATATTCTCTAGCAATGTTCATTATAAGTTCTGTTTGCTGTGCGCAGCTAGATTGTTGCACTTTGTGGTTCCTTTAAGAAGAGTTCCCTGTGACTGAGGGGTGACCACTTCCTGGCCTTCCCACAAGGCGCAGGTATTGCTGACAATGGGTCTCAGCTGTCCTGCCATTCTATTTGGCATCTACAGGTATGTGCGTGTGTACAGGTGGCTTTGTGTAGGTTTGTGCATGCATGGGTGCAGGTGGATGTACAGATGGATGCGGTGCACATGCGTAGGGATGGATGTGGCGTATGCGGGTGCATACAGAGGTGTATAGGTCTTTGTGTGTATAATAAAAACAGTGTTGGAAATGCACAGCAGGTCTGGCAGCAACTGTGGAGAGAGAAACAGGGTTAATGTTTCAGGACCTTGGTCACAGACCTGAAACGTTAACTCTGTTTCTCTCTCCACATATGCTGCCAGACCTGCTGTATATATCCAGCACTTTCTGTTTGCATTTCAGATTTTCCAGCATCCTCCGTGTGTGTGTGTGTGTGTGTGTGTGTGTCATGTACGTGTATATGTTGTGTGCCTGCATATATGTGTACCTGGTATGTATTGTACGTACATGTTTGTGTCTGTGCATCTATCTCTTAATTCTCTTTGCCACTATTGTCGCGCTTGTGCTATATTTATGCTCCTTACACCTCCCGCAATGCTGCCCAACACTAAATCTCTCTCAAAACGCCATTAAATACCCATATTTTATGTTTATAAATATTCTACTTAAGAATATTCTACTTAAGGGCGGCGCAGTGGTTAGCACCACAGCCTCACAGCTCCAGCGACCTGGGTTCGATTCTGGGTACTGCCGGGTGCTCCGGTTTCCTCCCACAGCCAAAGACTTGCAGGTTGGTAGGTAAATTGGCCGTTGTAAATTGCCCCTAGTGTAGGTAGGTGGTAGGAGAATGGTGGGGACATGGTAGGGAATATGGGATTAATGTAGGATTAGTATAAATGGGTGGTTGATGGTCGGCATAGACTCGGTGGGCTGAAGGGCCTGTTTCAGTGCTGTATCTCTATGACTAATTAAGTTTCTGTAAGATTAGGCTTAATTTTGTATGAGTCTTCATACACAAATGGCATGTTCCTGCAGTATAACATTTTAATAGTGCTGTTTACAATAAAAATGTCATTATAATGTTTCACATTGAACATAAAATTAGTGTCTTTTGGTACACTTTCAACCAATGACAGCCGATCAGCTTAAGCCAGAAATGTTTTTCCATGTGAAATATTTGCTTTGGAAAATTCCTAGACACTTAATGATATTATTGGGATAAAAGAAGTGCTATACCTCTAATTATCAGTTTCTTTTGTTTAAATTCTTGCCAGTGCAGCATGAATAAATTCACACAAATGTGATGTAAACATCACATATTTTAAAACATTCCTTTGTTCAGATGAAAATTACATTCCTTCTGACTGGACTCATTTTTTGCTCTAATAAAAAAGCATTTTCCATATAAGAACCCCTAAGATCATGTGTGTATATATACCTTGCATTATTTTAACAGGAAGTAAAATATTCCTTATTTAGAAGTGTTTACTGAGATTCCTACTCTCAATTTTATCACATATCAAAAGGATGTATTAAGATCACTGTGGAATTAGTAAAACGATGCAAAAACAATTCCAGTAATAGTTTGCAGTAATTCTAGCTTAAAGCAGTGTATAATTTGGTTTCCCAGTGCACAAGGCTTTGTGATCAGTAATTGCAGAATAAATGCTGCAGTTGTTTTTAGGATCTGAATAATACCATGTGAATTCAAATAAAACACCAGTTGAAACCTGTTTTGCCATCGTATTGAAGGAGATTCAAATTTTAATTTCCTTTAGAAATTATTTTTTAAATCTCATCTGTGGCAGGAAATGCCAAGCAAATAAAAATTGCTAATTTGCAAATCTTTCTAAATGGGTTGTGGTCAATGTACCCTCTACTTTTTTTGCGGGGGAGAAGCTCTTTAAACTTTTTTGTGCAGCTGTGCTTAGAGGCCAACTTGCGCATCCCCTCTGAGAATGTTTGCGTTGTTGCGCGGCTGCTCTGTTTCGAGGGTACATTGGCTGTTGTTGCGACTAGGTGATGAAGGGATCAGCCTTTTCCTGGTTTGGCTGTAACAGGGTTTAACTTTTAAAATGCAGCGTTTTTAGCTTCCCTCAGTGAGTCCTTACTACTCTCTAATCGTAAAGAAATCAACAGGACAGGCTTTCTCAGATTTAAACTAGAAAAGTGTAAATTTTATTAACCTTAAAACTCTAACTCAGTTAAAACTAAGAATATACAACGACGCTAGCATGCATACGCGATAAACACACACCACAAATAGAGACAGAGGAGGAGAAAGAATTACAAGGGGAAGGGTTTGAAGTAGTAGATGGAATTCAGTTACTGGTTCTGGGTTGGATGTAAAGTCTTTGATTGAGGTTAAGTCTTACAGTTCTCGTTGGGGTCCAGTGCACACTTTCAAACTTGTTTCGCTGGTGCCAGAAGGCTGCCGGGGGTTTTCTGCCTTGAGGTTTAAGTTACTTCCGTAGGTCCCTGGAACTGTTCGCATGAGAGAAAGAGGTGCTTTCTTGAATTCAGTTGCAGTCTCCTCAAAATTGTGTGCACAATTCAGTTAATCCCCAGGTAGGCCAGCAGGTTAGTCATGTGGCTAGCTCCTTGTTTGAAACAGCCTCGCCTGCAAGGTTTGTGGATTCCTCCCAGCTTGCCAGACACTCTCAGTGGGGATGGGTGGGTGGTATGCTGGCTCTTACACAGTCACTGTCTTTTGATCATCACTGTTGACAAAACCGATCTGGCTAACTCGATCAGAGAATACTTCCATTGTCTCTCAGAATGCAAATGTGCAGCCATGTTTTCAGCCACTCAGTCCTGTGGTCTTTTTAAACAAGTTTGTTCAAGATTGAGTATCAGTTCAGATAGTATTCCATATGACAAAATTAATATGTTTCCATGTGGCAGGTGTGGGTTCTGTCACGTTTTGGTAATTGGTCATTTCACTGAGTGAGCTGTTGTCTTTGGAAGTGAATTACATGTTTATATTTCAGCATTAAATAGAAAATAATGGTTTGATTGTATTAGGAATGTGATACATATAAGATTCTGAGGGGTCTTGACTGGGTGGATGTGGAAAGGATGTTTCCTCCTGTGGGAGAATCTAGAACTAGGGGTCACTATTTAAAAATAAGGGGTTGCCTATTTAAGACAGATGAAGAGAAATATTTTCTCTGAGGGTCGTGAGTCTTTGGAACTCTCTTCCTCAAAAGGCAGTGGAAGCAGTGTCTTCAAATATTTTTAAGGCAGAGGTAGATAGATTCTTGATAAGGGGGTGAAAGGTTATCAGGGGTAGGTGGGAATGTGGAGTCGAGGTTACAATCAGATTATTGAATGGTGGAGCAGGCTCAAGGGACCGAATGGCCGCCTCCTCCTAATTCGTATGTTTGTATGTATGTTCATATACAACAGACATGAAGAGGACGTCTATTTCACTGAACTATGCTTAGATCAGATACCTGGAGTTGACTGTGTAATGTCATGCTTTGAGAATAATGAAGTCGCTGAATTGCTGAGATGGTTACTTTATGCAGTATGCAATGTATTCATCTGTTTTGGTGTAGATTTGAAATGCATGTAATGGCTTTTTAATGAAACATTTGAACAAAGTATGAAAGGGCTGGTTTAATATTTTTATACATATTGGGTGGTTAATATGAGAGTATCTGGAATGGAGAGGGGGCAATGTTGAATAGGTGACAAATTCAGTACTGGGAAACTTATGAGCAACTTTGGTTAGAATGTTGACATAAAATTGAAAAAATGAGCACTTCTGTGTTGGTGACCAATAGATTTTAGCACTGCAGGTAAAAATTTGACACTTATGAATATAATATAAATACGTGAAATTTTGCAAATATTGTAATTTACATATCCTGCAGTAAATTTTACATAATGTATGATAGAATTGAGAATATGAATTGAAAACCACTATTGAGTATGATTAGGAACAGACTTTACAAGAGAGTGCATCATTATTCTACTGTGTTTTGTAGAACTTTGCTTCTGTAGAGAGGAGTGCATGTACCTGTGAGTGGAACTCAATGAGGTCAGGTTTTGACACTGCAACTGACAAACTTGCAAATTATTATTTAGGCTGGTGACCCCCACACCTCCAAAAAAATATAATTTAGTGGTTATTGCTCCTACTTGTTCATTTTTGGATTTTATAAATAAACCTTTTAGGTTGACTATGTTTCACTAGTTTACCTTCTGTATATCTTCGCTTTACTAATTGGTCTTGTGTGGAAATGGAAGCAGGGAGACATAATTCTTGGGTTAAATGGATTTTGCAGGGATAATTTGGCGAGGGAGAAAAGGAGGGTGCAGGAGGAAGAAAGGGAAGTAGAGGGCACGAGAAGATACAGGAATTGACTGGGTAGTTCAAAGTGGAAAGGGTAGAGGACAAGGTCATTTTTAATCCTTGCTCTGTCTTAAACTGCTGTTGAAGCCAAATAGTCCATAAATTCTTTTTAACAGGAATTAGTTGTTTAAAAAAGGAGGTGTGTTAAATAGTAAGGGTGAGGTGGAGAGTGGGATTAAATGAGATGGAAAAACAGCACCATTACCTGATGGGCCACGTAGCCTATTTCTGTGCTGTAAAATTTTGTGACTATGCAAATATTAACCTTGGTACAGGTGCAGCACTCTTTTTCTCTGAGTCACTAGGCCACAGGTTCAAGTCCTGCTCCAGGGATGTGAGCACATAATCTATGCTACATTTCAAGGTGTTCCTTCTAGAATGCTGCATCATTGGACGTGCTGTCGTTTGAATGACCTGCCAAAGTTGATTTCCTGACCTACACCTCCAGATAAAGTTTAGCTGGACATTTATCTCATTGCTGTCTATGGGACCTTTTATGTGCAAATTGTGGGAGGCATGATTGGAAAATTTGCTGATGACACAAAAATTGACTGTGTAGTTGATGAAGAGGATAGCTGTAGACTCCAGAATGATATCAATAGTTTGATTGAGTGGGCGGAAAAGTGGCAAATGGAATTCAGTCCAGAGAAGTGTGACGCTATGCATTTGGGGAGGGCAAACAAAGCGAGGGAATACACAATAAACGGTAGAATATTGAGAGGGGTAGAAGAAGTGGGGAACCTTGGAGTGCACGTCCACAGATCCCTGAAGGTGGCAGGAGAGGTAGATAGAGTGGCGAAGAAAGCATACGGAATGTTTTCCTTTATTGGCCGAGGTATAGAATACAAAAGCAGGGATGTAACGCTGGAACTGTATAAAACGTTAGTTACTCCACAGCTGGAGTATTGCGTACAGTTCTGGTCACCACATTACAGGATGGACATAATTGCTCTGGAGAGTACAGAGGAAATTTACAAGAATGTTGCCAGGGCTTGAAAGTTGCAGCCAAGAGGAAAGATTGGATAGGCTAGGATTGTTTTCCTTAGAACAGAGGAGGCTGAGAGGTGACTTAATTGAGGTATACAAAATTGTGAAGGGCCTAAATAGACAGGAAGGACCTGTTTCCCCGAGCAGAGAGGTCAATTACCAGGCGGCACAGATTTAAGGTGATTGGTGGAAGGATTAGAGGAGACATGAGGAAAATGATTTTCACCCGGAGTGTGGTGGGTGTCTGGAATTCACTGCCAGGAACGGTGGTGGAGGCAGAAACCCTCAATTCTTTTAAAAGGTACCTGGACAAGCACCTGAAGTGCTGTAACCTGCAAGGCTACGGACCAAGTGCTGGAAGGTGGAATTAGATTGAGCAGCTAGTTTTTTTTTCAGCCGGCATGGACACGATGGGCTGAATGACCACCTTCTGTGCCATAATTTTTCTACGGTTGTGTTGCCTCAAACAATACAATTCATTGGCTGCAAAGTATTTTATGATCTTGGAATGTGAAAGGGATTATATCTGTATGAATTCATGAAGTTTATTTGAAATAATTAGAAGTCAATCTGAAACTTAATTTAAAAATGCGTGTTTTGAGTCATTGATCTTGCATGTGTTTGTGATCTATAGGGCAGTGACTAGAACTGCACGCAATAGTCCAGCTGTGGCCTTATAAGTGTTTTATACCGTTCTAGCAGAACCTCCCAGCTCTCATATTCTATGCCTCGGCTAATAAAGGCAAGTATCCGGAATGCCCTTTTTGTCCACTTTATCTACCTGTCCCGCTACCTTCAGGGATCTGTGGACAAGCATTCCAAGGTCCCTCTGTTGCTCTACACTTCTCAGTTCTCTGCCATTTATTGTGTATTCCCTTGGTTAGCCTTCCCCAAATGCATTACTTCATACTTCTCCACTTCTCTGGACTGAACTCCATTTGCCACTGTTCCGCCCACCTGACTAGTCCATTGATATCTTCCTGCAATCTCCAGCTTTTTTCATTAACCACACGGCCAATTTTTGTATTGTCTGCATACTTATTAATCATACATTCAAGTACAAATCATTGATATATTGTTATGACCGAGGCGGGAGGAATGCACTGTCTTTTCTAGTTCCACTTCTCCACAGGTTACAACATTTATTTAAATGTTTACCAGGTTACTGATACAGCCAATCATATCCTCTATTTTTTTTATCCCAGAACAAAATACACCAAACAGGTTTCTTTAATAAACAACATAATTATTAGTTTATTTAAAACAAGACTTAACCAGCAACAAAGGAAAGCACTAACACACCGATTAAAATATGAAAATTCTCTTTTTAAAAATTCCCCAACTACACACACACACTGGAAAAAATACAGAAATTCACTCTGCAATGGTCTGTGACCAAAAAAAAACTACTTTGGCCAAATACTTGCTAATTCTTGATGAAAAAAGAAAAGATATGGAAGGAAGTCAGTTGTCCCTTTTTTGGTCTGGCATCTGGGTATATGGAGATGGGTCATGAGGATCGTTTCAGCAGCAATCTGTTCTGGAGATGTTGAGAATTCTAGTAGGCTTTCTAAGAGAAATGTGGCATCAATGTTTTTCCGTCAGCACACACTTGAATCTATTTATTTACAGCTCCTCAGGAGCTATACAGCACCAGGGATTTGTTTTTCCCCACACTGCATATTGGCAGGGTTTCTTCAAAAAGATAGAGAAGGTACTGAGCTGGGTGGTTTCCTTTCTGCTTTGCAGGAAAACGCCAACTGCCTTCAAACAGTTTGTACTCCAGTTAAAAACTGCAAACAACGTTCAAACCCCAAACAGAGAGTTGACCACCTGACCTCCACAAACCTTGACATGTGACTTCTCTGTAACCATTTTCCCCCAGGTCACCAGGGGTTCTTCTGTTTTCTGAACCCAAATCACAGGTGGCCTCCAGCACAGGTGGTTTCAAACCACATCTCAAGTCCTGTCGGTGAACTTGGTAAAAAGAAACACATCCATGGAATCTTTTCAGTTTTAACGCAAGTCCTCAAAAAAATTTAAAAAATGGAAGCATTTTTGTAACAATATACCACAAAAAATAAGGGACCTAGAATTAAACCCTGTGGGACCCCACTGGAAACAGCCTTTCAGTCACAAAACACCATTACCCTTTGCTACTTGCCTCCTGAGTCAATTTTGGATCCAACTTGCAACTTTGCTTTGGTTTGTGACCAGTCTGCCATTTGGGACCTTATCAAAGCCTTGCGAAAAAGAAAGACAGACTTGCATTTGTATAGTGGCTTTCATGACCACTGGATGTCTCAAAGCGCTTACAGCCAATGAACTACTTTTTGATGTGTAGTCATTGTTGTAATGCAAAAAACGTAGGAGTCAGTATGTGCACAGCAAACTCCTACAAACAGCAATGTGATAATGACCATATAATCTCTCTTTGTGATGTTGATTTGAGGGATAAATATTGGCCAGGACACCAGGGATAACTCCCCTGCTCCTCTTCGAAATAGTGTCATGGGATCTTTTACATCCATCCGAGCAAGCAGATGGGGCCTCGATTTAATGTCTCATCTGAAAGTTGGCACCTCCAACAGTGCAGCGCTCTCTCAGTACTGATTTTTGTGCTCAAGCTCAGGAGGGGGCTTAAACCTGGACCTTTGTGACTCAGAGGCAAGAGTGCTACAAACTAGGCCACAGGTGATATCCATTTTGACTATGTCAAATGCACTCATTGATGCTGTTTGCTACCTCCACAAAAAATTTAATCATGGGTAGTTGGACACAATCTTCCCTTAAATCCGTGCTGACTGCCTTTAATTAATCCATATCTTTCTAAATGAAGATTTATCCTGTCGCTCGGAATTTTTTCCAATAATTTTCTCACCACTGAGGTTAGGCTGACTGACCTGTAATGACTCAGTCAATCCCCTTCTCTCTTTTTAAACAATGGTACAATGTTAACTGTCCTCCAGTCCTCTGGCAACACCAGAGAGGATTGGAAAATGGTCAGAGCCTCTGCTATTTCTCCTCTTGCTTCCGTTAACAGCCTAGGATAAGTTTCAGATAATAAAAACAGTAAGTGCTGGAAAAGCTCAGCAGGTCTGGCAACTTCTGTGGAGAGAGAGGCAGGCAGTTTTGATGAAAGGTCACCTGACCTGAAATGTTAACTCTGCTTCTCTCCACAGATGCTGCCAGACCTGCTGTGTTTCTCCAGAACTTTCTGTTTTTATTTCAGATTTCCAGCATCCGCAGTATTTTGCTTTTATTTTAGGATATATTTCATCAAGGCTTGGGGGTATATCCACTTTCAAAGATGTCAAATTCCTTAATACTTTCTCACTGTTAATTTCATCTAATATTACCCCTTGTGTTTTATTTGTCAAATAAACAGTGACAGGTTTTCTTGTAGGTTTAAAACAGAAGATTAACAATTTATTAAACAGTATTCATTCTCGAAATGTTCAAACGACATCCACGTATGCATTCACTGCCATACGTGCACGCACACAAGAATAGGTAGAGAGGAAAAGGGTAAGTGGTTTGAAGCGAGGTAGGTGTTTAGGGTTCACGGTAAACCTGCTGAATTTTCTTGATGGACAGTTTCTTTTTAAAGTTGTAGGCCTGGGTATTTGTAGTTTTCCTATCCCGAGTGGCGTGAAACAGGGTTGTGTTCTCGCACCTACACTGTTTGGGATCTTCTTCTCCCTGCTGCTCTCACTTGTGTTCAAGTCTTCAGAAGAAGGAATTTTCCTCCACACAAGATCAGGTGGCAGGTTGTTCAACCTTGCCTGTCTAAGAGCGAAGACCAAAGTACGGAAAGTCCATATCAGGGAACTCCTCTTTGCTGACGATGCTGCATTAACATCCCACACTGAAGAGTGTCTGCAGAGACTCATCGACAGGATTGCGGCTGCCTGCAACAAACATGGCTTAACCATCAGCCTCAAGAAAACGAACATCATGGGACAGGCCGTCAGAAATGCTCCATCTATCAACATCGGCGACCACGATCTGGAAGTGGTTCAAGAGTTCACCTACCTAGGCTCAACTATCACCAGTAACCTGTCTCTCGATGCAGAAATCAACAAGCGCATGGGAAAGGCTTCCACTGCTATGTCCAGACTGGCCAAGAGAGTGTGGGAAAATGGCGCACTGACACGGAACACAGAAGTCCGAGTGTATCAAGCCTGTGTCCTCAGTACCTTGCTCTATGGCAGCGAGGCCTGGACAACATATGTCAGCCAAGAGCGACGTCTCAATTCATTCCATCTTCGCTGCCTCTGGAGAATCCTTGGCATCAGGTGGCAGGACCATATCTCCAACACAGAAGCCCTCGAGGCGGCCAACATCCCCAGCATATACACCCTACTGAGCCAGCGGCGCTTGAGATGGCTTGGCCATGTGAGCCGCATGGAAGATGGCAGGATCCCCAAGGACACATTGTACAGTGAGCTCATCACTGTTATCAGACCCACCGACCGTCCATGTCTCCGCTTTAAAGACGTCTGCAAACGCGACATGAAGTCCTGTGACATTGATCACAAGACGTGGGAGTCATTTGCCAGTGATCACCAGAGCTGGCGGACAGCCATAAAGGTGGGGCTAAAGTGTGGCGAGTGGAAGAGACTTGGCAGTTGGCAGGAAAAAAGACAGAAGCGCAAGGGGAGAGCCAACTGTGTAACAGCCCTGACAACCAATTTTATCTGCAGCGCCTGTGGAAGAGTCTGTCACTCTAGATTTGGCCTTTATAGCCGCTCCAGGTGCTGCTTCACAAACCACTGACCACCTCTAGGCGCTTACCCATCCTCTCTCGAGACAAAGAGGCCACAGACAGACAGAAGGTGTTTAGGGTTCACGGTAAACCTGCTGAATTTTCTTGATGGACGGTTTCTTCTTAAAGTTGTAGGCCTGGGTATTTGTTGTTTTCTGGTGGTTAAGACTTCAGACTGGTGGCGGTGGTCACTTTCAGTTCTCTGCTACACAAAGTTGAAATGTAGAATTCACTGCAGGTTTCCTTCTTTGGTTTTTGCTGGGCTACTTTTGTCTCCTGATGGTTTCAGGATAGTTGTAATTGACATCTCGTAGCTTGGAATTATCATTTTGTCTTTAATAGGCAGTGAGACAGTTTGGATATATAGGCCAAGTCAGCCCGACCTTCGGTGGCCATTTTGCAGCATATTGTCCACTTTTTAAAGGAAATGTCAATTCTTTTAATAACTCTTCAGTTTGGTTCTGTATTTTTATCAGCCACTTCTTGTGAGTGTCACAGTAAATCATTTTAAATTGGATGCAAAAGTTTACTAAAAAATTTAAATAACTGAATATTTCAAAAGCACAAAATAATATTCTTGGCAGAATTGTTGCTTGACCATATTTTGCAAGAATACTTAAGGTGTCTAGACATGGGCGTGCATAGTGTTCCTAAAAGTAATGGCTCAAATGACCTCCTGTTCTGATTAATTACAGAATTGTAGTTGTTACAGACTTTTGTTTTACTCGAGTGTGCCAGTTTTTAAGTTTCCCATATAACAAAATTATTTTCAAATGCAATGGTTTTCTGTTATATAGAAACTGCTAAAATATGGGTTGAAATTAAATAGGTTAAGATCGCTATCACATATCAGATTGATGAGAGAGCATATTCAGAACAACCAACTCACTTTTGCATTGAAAATGATCTTGGGGTCTTCCTATCACAGTAATAATGTTTTCCATTCCAGTTCATGTCCTATACTGATATAAGGCCCTCTTTCATTTGGTTCTTTTCAAAACTGAAGAGTTTGAGTTTGTCTCACTTATAATTCAAGTCATCTGGCAAAAGGGATCAGATTTTTTGCCCTCCTTGGCCCTGCTTCTCAGGATTACGACCAGAATTGAATGGCACTTTCAAGATGCAGTCTGATTAGCCATTTTGTGGATTCAGAATGAGGTCGTTAGATTTATAACTAATTTGACAATGTAGCTGAGCATTTGGTTTCCTCAGCAATTATTGGACAGGGTAAATGCTAAGCTTTTATTACTCCAGATCTATCCTGCCTGTTTGCTAGCCAGTTCAGTGACTGTACATTCTGTATTTTTTTCTTAGGTGTGTTGTGGAAGTGATTTTTTTTTTGTTAAAATATTTTTGAGGAATTCATAGTCAAACTGAATAAATGTTGTAATTTTTTTTCCTCGAGGGCACTGAAAGAACTAGTTTGGCAACAACATGTACTGGTTGTCACATGACAAGTTTAAAAATAGAACAGAAACCTTGGTAATGGGGAGATGGCAGCGAAGTCAGTCGTGCACCCCTTGATTGGACAAGCCTGGCAGCAATAATGCACAACCAAGAGGGCAGAAAACTTGCCAGCTTTTGGTTGTAGTGTCAGTATGTGTTCACCTTCTGGAGTGAGCGGCTGATAAAGTTAGCCTGCTGCTGAAGAAGCGTCTAGGAAGGAGAGAAGACCAAAATCCAGCTCGCTTTCCAGCATCTCTAAAAGACCCTGAGAAGTCCACCGTGTCAATTCATCTCGTCTCCTGTCGTCGAAAATAGCTTGCTAAATTAGTTCTCCACGCCGCCTGAAAAGAACTGTTCTAAAAGATCTCAGTGACCTGTCTACGTGCACTCGGAGGCTAGCCTGTATGCCAGTTTTGGAACAACATATCTCATCTGTTTTCTTCAAAAATGAGCAAGTAATCAGCCCAAGTGTTTTTTTTGTCTAACAGAGTTCTGAACTTAATAAAAGAATTCCTTTTATTTTTCGGGTTAACTGGTGTATGTGTGTGAGTATGAGGGATGAAGGTCAAAAGGGGACTTTAAAATTTTAAATCTGTGTGTTTATGCTTTACTTCATTACTAGCTAAGACTTGTTTTATTATCTGATAATTTTGTTCATTAAAGAAACCTGGTTAGTGTGTTCCATTCTGCGAAAAGTAGAGTATATGATGGACTGTATTATCAAGTGGAAAAATTTAAAATATACGTTGTGACCTGTGGAGAAGTGGGACTAGAATAAACAGTGCTGTCTTCCCGCCTCAGTCGTAACCTTGCACGTTACTGAATTTTATCTGGCATAGTTCTGCCTACTTACAAATTGTATCTAGGTTTTTCCATCCTTGGCTGCTTCATCCTTGGGTGGCGCAGTGGTCAGCACTGCAGCCTCACAGCTCCAGGGACCTGGGTTCAATTCTGGGTACTGCCTGTGCGGCGTTTGCAAATTCTCTGTGACTGCATGGGTTTTCGCCGGGTGCTCCGGTTTCCTCCCACAGCCAAAGACTTGCAGGTTGATCGGTAAATTGGTCATTGTAAATTGCCCCTAGTGTAGGTAGGTGGTAGGGAATATGGGATTACTGCAGGGTTAGTATAAATGGGCGGTTGTTGGTCGGCACAGACTGGGTGGGCCGAAGAGCCTGTTTCAGTGCTGTATCTCTAAAAAAAAATTTAAAAAAAAAATCAGACTTTGCTACGGCTCCCTCAGTTTAATTGATTGCTAATTTAACCAGCTTGCTTTGTATTTCTGGATACAGGTAAACTTGTATAGAATAGAAATTGTAAGGGGCTCTGACACTGATACCTGAGACATTTCAGTCTACATCTTCCCATCTGAAATCACTCCCCTAACTAGTACCCACTGCTTTCTCTTTCAGTTAATTCTATTCACTTTCAAGGTTTATCAAGGATGCCCACTACATTCACTTAATGTAGCAACCTTCATTAAAACTGTTATCAAATGCTTTCTAGAAGCCTAGACAAAGACATCATGGGGCTTTTCAATGTGCACTTGGGGTGTAGCTTCCTTAAAGTGAAATATTGCTTAATAAAAGGCACACTGATACTGAAGGAGCACTTTCATGTCTGCTATAGTAAATTTTTACCCAAGTCCATGTAAATTTGATCACTTTTATAGGACGTGGTATCAAAAGTCAAGGTGCTTCATAGAAGTTAAGCTGTAAAAAGAAAATGGGAATTCTACAATTCATGATAATGAAAAAAAGTTTGAAGTCACAATTTGGCGTCATATAATTGGGGCAATATTGAAATTTTCTAATAACTTGTTTTTAAATAGCAGCTTTAATATAGAAATTGTTCCGAGGCATTTCACAAGCGTGAGGAAATAGTGGCCGCTGAGCCAAAGAAAGTGTTTGAGAGGTGAACATTGGCTTAGTGAAAAAGGTGTCCTTCAAAGAAGGGTCTTAAAAGTGGGTTGAGGTGTTTAACAAAGGAATTCTGGAGATTGGAGCTGACGGTATTGCTGTCAGTGGTGGGGCAAATTGAGTGAGAATGCACAAGATACTAGAATCAGGAACAGAAAGGTTGGGATGGAGTGTTAAAGGAGGAAGTTTTGGAGGTCGGCTGAGTGGGGTCAGCTCATGATGAAATGGAAAAGTAGGCATTTTAGAAACCGAGGTGGTGGTTTGTAAAAGGATACAGCCAAGTAAGAGGAATGGGAAGGCAGATAGCAGATGTAATTCAATGTGGAGAAATGTGTATACATTTTGGGGGGAAAAACAAGAAATCAGTATATGTTCAATGGTAATGTGGATGAATCTAGGAGTTCAAAGTGTGATTACAAATTGATAAAACCATAAATATGAATAGGATTTTGGGTTTCGTAAGTAAGGGTATAGATTTCAGGAGTAACAAGGAATAACACATTTGTTTAAGGCAATAGTTAGAGTATTATGTATAGTTTTGGGCACCTCATCATAGAATGTACATTAAAGCTATATAGAATATACAACATAGGTTCAAAAGGATAATACAGATGAGAAATTATCATTATAGGCTGTTATTGATGCCCGTGGAGACCACCGACAAATCAAAAGAATTGAATCCACCGAATAACCCCAATTTAGGAAACCAAACTGATAAGATTTCACTGTTATCAATTTTACTTTAACCATCAAACCAAAACTAACATAAACACAAACTTACTGTTAACTCACGGTCAGTATATATATATATATCTTAAAGGTAATACATTAATTAGCAGATGCAACAAAGATAATCCTTGCAGATCCTCAGATTAGTCTGATCAGCAAAATGGCACTGCACAGTCCCACAGTAGAAAAAAAAAAGATCTTCCTCAGGTAGTTTTTCAAGTATTATCCTCCAGAATGCAGATTTGGAAGAAATGAGGTCCCGTCCACGCAATCTCCCTTTAACTGTTCGGTCTTGTCACCTCTCAAACAACCTCGGCTTTGCCCACTACTGTCCTGATGACATGGTTCTGCTGATAGCTTTTCAGTCAACGAAGGCAACTGCTGTAAGTCATTGACAAATGGTCAGCACTCAGTCCAGGCTTCTTTGCCTGCAGTCAAAACAACTGCTTCAACGGGCTACTTCAATTCAAAACAGCCTCTCTGAAAGCACAAAAAGCTGCAGCTCTCAGCCTGTCTCTTCAAACAAATTGGCTGATTTTTTTTCCATCCACTGCAGTGTTGTTCTTGACTCTGAAAGCCATCTTAAAAAAAAACACTCCGCTTCGCAGCTGGCTTCATCACTGTTCTTTAATTTGGAATGATTTCTTTCACCAAAAGCAATTTGCCTGTCTCTACCTGTCAGTGTTGCACAAAAGTAACAATTTTGCATGGCTGAATTTCTAAATCTAATATTACAAGTGAGGTAAAAAAAAACTTGAAGTAGCTCTGATGCAACTGATGAATGCCAATGATTCTTCAGATGTATTGTGAAGAATAATACTATTGCAGCAGTTTTCACTGTGGATAGCTTGTTTTTGCAAGCTGAATGTTTAGCATTTATGCAATTGCTATTTCATCCCTGTTTTTATAGAGGGTGATGATATTGGCATCGCGCATGTCCTGGGGTACTGCTCCCTCGTCCCAGCACAGGCATAGCAGTTCATGTAGTGCTGAGAGTATAGCAGGCTTGGCGCTCTTGATTATTTCAGGGGTAATGCTGTCCTTCCCATTTCTGGTGGCATATGTTTGATGTATGAATAGTAAAATAAGGAAATTAAATATGTGACTGGAGAGATAGTGTAGGAGGGAGTAATTCTGATTCCTGGGACAGTGACACTAATTCTGGGAATTAAGTGTCCTGAACAGAGCTACAACAGATGTATCTAGTATTTTGGGGGAAGGTTTAAACTAAGAAGTCAGTGGGGATAGAAAACATGAGGAAGCAGAAAAAAAAAAGTGCCAGGAGTATTGGAAAGATAAAGGAGAAAACTAAGGAAGTAATAGAGAGCAGATGGAGAGGATATGGGATTAAAAAACAAGCAGGTTTGAGTTTGTCTGTAAACGCAGAAAGCATATTCTGATTCAAATTATGAAGTACAGGCACAAATTGATGAGGGAAAATGATATAATAATGTTAGCAGATGTGATTTAGCTTATAGCAGGATTTAGAGCTAAATATTTCCTGGTTGTAAAATATTCAGCAGGGATAGAGTAGGGAAAAGGTGCAGCAGTATTAAATAAAGATTCCACTGTGGAAATAAAATGTGAGGATGCAATCCAGGGTAGCGTAAAGATTGAATCAATTTGTTCAGACTTGGGTAAGAAGGTACGTACCTCAGCACCCTCAGGATAGAGGCTTGCCTATGAATATTTTCTGTTAAAAAGGGATCGAACATTAGAAATGCAAAGCTAGGTTTGAGGCGCCAAACAAAGTTAAAATTGTGTGGCTATTATCATTTTCAGTAAAGTGTTTTTGAATCTTTTGGTATGTTAAAGGTACTTTATAAGCCCAGGTTGTAAAGTAATAATGTAGCATCACAAAATTAATTTCTTGCATTTGTTGTTACTTATCTTTAGACTAATTTTATAAGGCCCGTGGAGACCACCAACAAACCAAATAAAAATGAATCCTCCGACTGACTCCAATTTAGGAAACAAAAACCAAACAGACAAGATTTCACTTTTATAAGTTTTACTTTAACACTGAAACCAAAACCAACATAAATTAAACATGAACTAACAGTTAACTCACAGTCGATATATATATACCATATATATATATATATATGTATCTCAAAGGTTGCACATTAATTAGCCGATGCATCAAAGATCCTCAATAGTCTTATCAGCAAGGTGGTGTTAAACATTTCAACAGTACAACAAAATCAGCATCTTCCTCAGGTAGTTTTTTCAAGTTCTGTCCTCCAGGATGTGGATACACAAGTAATGAGGTTCCGTCGATAGCAGTCTTCCCTTTACCGGTTTGGTCATGCCTTCTCTCATACAATCTTGGCTTTTCCCACTGCCATCCTGATGGTGCGGTACCATGGATAACTCTTGCAGCCACTGAAGACTGCTGCTGTAAGTCATTCACGAATGATCATCCCTCAGTCCAGGCTCCTTTTCCTGCAGTCAAACTGCTTCAACCAGCTGTTTTGCAGTCTGATTTTATTCCAAGCAGCCTCTCTAGAAGCCCAAAAACTTGCAGCTCTCAGCCCTGTCTATTTAAACGGTTTGGCTGATTTTCCATCCACTCCAGTTGTCCATTCAACTCTCCAAAAGCAGCCTTTTTACAAAACACACGCAATCTTTTAGCTCGCTTCCACCTTTTCCAAAATCCTTCTCGTCAAACTGAAACCTAAGCCCCCAGTCACATATCCTTGGTTTTTGAAAAAAACCTTTTTTGCAGTGACAGGCCTGTTTGTTTGTCCAACCTGGGTTTGACTCCCCAAAAACCTTGAAGCTTCCAGTTTCAATTTCAAATCGGGGATTGTCTCAAAAAAAAAAGCAAACACAAGCTGTATTGAACCAAGTCTACAAAAGAAGACTTCATCACAATTGAAAAGGTTCCAGTTGCCAAGCTGTATCCATAATGAGTAGTCTGTTTCTCTTGTGAGCTGAATTATCAGTGGAAGATCCTGAAAGGAACTCTTTTATATTGTCGTTCATAAAAGTTTTAAATATTTATTGAGCTTATTAAACAAGCAAGTAATTTAAAGAGTGGCATACTATAATATATTTAGTACAGAAATTTATCTAACTCCTGGAGTGGAAAAAAAAATCTCAATCCAATGCTGAGCTATTCTTTTATAGATAATTTTTATATATAGTCCTTTTCTTTTTTTGTAATCTTTTTTTCTAACTATCCTGTTTAACTTATCTTTTTCAATCAGTTCAACAATCTTCTAACTTGGCTTAATGAAGAGAAATGTTCTAATTCTAATTCTAACTAGCTACTAATATAACCTTTCACCAGCTACTGTGATTTATGTGGATTTTCAAAACTAACATTCTGATTACAAAAATAATTTGTTATCACACACTGAGCTAAACAAATCATTGTGTGTTTGTTCTGCCCCTCAAGCCTAAACTTTGAAAACCAGTTCAAACCATTCACATATTTGTATTGATTTTGGCTTTTTGATCTTGATTATATAATTTTCAGTTGGCATTAAATTCATATCGTAACTGGATTAAAGGACAGCTACCTAGTCAGACGAGCATGAATTAGGAGCAGGAGTAGGACACTCGGCCCCTTGAGCCTGCTACGCCATTCAATAATATAATGGCTGAACTGATTACTCCACATGGCCGCCTACCCCCGATAACCTTTCACATATTACTTATCAAGAATTTATCAACTTCTATCTTTAAAAATATTCAAAGATGCTGCTTCCACCACCTTTTGAGGAAGAGAGTTCTCACGACCCTCTGTGAGAAAAGAATTCACCTCATCTTTGTCTTAAATGGGCGACCCCTTATTTTTAAATAGTGACCCCTAGTTCTGGATTCTCCCACAAGAGTGAACATCTTTTCCACATTCACCTTGTCAAGACCCCTCAGGATCTTATATGTTTCAATCAAGTCGCCTCTTACTCTTCTAAACTCCAGTGGATACAAGCCTAGCCTGTCCATCTTTCCTCATAAGACAACCTGCCAATTCCAGGTATTGGCCTGGTAAACCTTCTCTGAACTGCTTCCAATGCATTTACATAAATAAAGAGACCAATACTGTACATAGTACTCCAAATGTGGTCTCACCAATGCCCTGTATCACTGAAGCATACCCTGCCTACTTTTGTATTTAATTCCCCTTGGAATTAACCATAACATTCTATAGTTTTCCGAATTACTTGCTGAAACTGCATACTAACCTTATGCGATTCACGCACTGGGACATCCAAATCCCTCTGCATCTCAGAGCTCTGCAATCTCTTGCCATTTAGATAATATGCTTCTTTTTTATTCTTTCTGCCAAAATGGACAATTTCACATTTTTCCAGATTATAATCCATTTGCCAGACCTTTCCCCACTCACTTAACCTATCTATGTCCCTTTATAGCCTCCCTATGTCCTCTTCACAACCTACTTTCCTACTTATCTTTTTTTTAGAGATACAGCACTGAAACAGGCCCTTCGGCCCACCGCGTCTGTGCCGACCAACAACCACCCATTTATACTAACCCTACACTAACCCCATATTCTCTACCACATCCCCACCATTCTCCAACCACCTACCTACACTAGGGGCAATTTACAATGGCCAATTTACCTATCAACCTGCAAGTCTTTTGGAGGTGGGAGGAAACGGGAGCACCCGGCGGAAACCCACGCAGACACAGGGAGAACTTGCAAACTCCGCACAGGCAGTACCCAGAATTGAACCCAGGTCGCTGGAGCTGTGAGGCTGCGGTGCTAACCACTGTGCCACCCTTTATCTTTATGTCATCAGCAAATTTAGCAACCATACTTTTGGTCCCTTCATCCAAGTCATTTATATAAATTGTAAAAAGTTGAGGCCCCAGCACTGATCCCTGTGGCACACCACTCGTAACATCTTCCCAACCAAAAAATGACCCATTTATGCCTACTCTCTGTTTCCTGTTAGCTAGCCAATCTTCTATCCATGCTAAAATGTTGTCCTCTGCACCATGAGCTTTTATTTTGCACAATAATCTTTGATGTGGCACCTGATCAAATGCCTTCTGGAAATCTAAGTACAGTACATCCTCCGGTTTTCCCTTTATCCATAGCCCATCTTAATTCCTCAAAGAATTCCAATAAATTGGTTAAACATGATTTCCCTTTCAAAAAACCATGTTGACTTTGCCTGATTACCGTAAACTTTTCTAAGTGCCCTGCAACAAAGTCTTTAATAATAGCTTTTAACATCTTCCCTATGACAGATGTTAAGCTAACTGGACTGTAGTTTCCTGCTTTCTGTCTCCCTCCATTTTTGAGTAAAGGAATTACATTTACAATTTTCCAAACTAATTCAGTCAAATTCAGACATACATAAATATTACATTTCAATCACAAAGAATATCTAAAAGTGTTAAGAAAATATTACATATTTTGAAAATCTGAACTCAGAGCGAAAGTTACTGGAAAGGAGTAGCCAGTTTCAGTATCTGAAAAAAGTTGATATAAAGAAAGAAGCTGCAGATCCAAGAAATCTGAAACAAAAATGGAGTGTTAAAAAAAACAGGGCAGGCAGCATCTGTAGAGAGGACATGCAAGTTAAAATTTTGGATGCAGACCCTTCAAAATTGAAAAATAAGTGGCTGATATATATTTTATATATATATATTATATATTCATAAAATGTTTAATCTGGGTAATTTCCAGTAGGTGGAAAACTTTAATAATATGTTGTGACCTGTGGAATAACGGGACTGAAGCGACAGTGCATTACTTCCGTCTCTGGTTACGGCCGAGACGGAAGTAATGCACTGTTGCTTCAGTCCCATTATTCCACAGGTCACAACATATTATTAAAGTTTCGTTATTCCACAGGTCACAACATATTAAAGTTTTCCACCTACTGGAAATTAGCCAAATTAAACATTTTATTAATCCCCAGAATAAAACACACCAAACCAGGTATCTTTAAACAACAAATTAATTATTTATTAGTGAACTAAATCTTAAACAATACTGAGATAAATCTATGTCTGAAAAGACTTTATGACTTCTTATTCCTCCTAACTCTTATGCACACACACACACACACACATATACATTTAAAAACCAATCATTAACTGGTTCTAAAATGATTTTAAATTAGAGCTGTTTTCTTAGGAATAATAAAACAACTGGGTTGTACGTTGTGGTTGGTTACTTTCCTGGATCAGTGAGGTGTCCTAGAATCGAATAGTCAAATGCCATAAAGTCTCCAGGTGAGTTTGATAAACAGTCACTTTGGCTGCAGTAGGCGTCACATAGATCTTTCAAGAAGCAGTGTAACGACAGATCTATATAGATATTGTATTCACAGTCGATCAGCAGAAACTTTACTGAGAATTCCAGAAACACAAAGGGCAACAGAAAGTCACTCCTGAGGCAGAGACTTCTTAGAGACTGGAAGTAAAAAGGAATTTGCTACCTCCAACAATGCAAAGATTTCTTTCCAGGGGTCTTTTCCTCTTTAGGTGAAACATAGTCCGTAGGCCAATGTACAATTTCTGCTGAGAGAGACAAATCCTTCCTTCAAAGCACACTTCACTGGTCTGCCAGATCAAACTGGTTCTAACCAGTCTTTACGCACAGTCAAACTGATGCCATACGGCATGTGACTGCATCTCTTGCTGTTGCCTAGGAATCAGGCTTGCAGCTTGCACATACTGTTCCCAGAGAATATCGAAACTTCTCTGTCTAAAAGGCACACAGACACCCTTAATTTGTAAACAACAAAAAAAAACTCTTTCATGAGGGTATATATTATTTACCCAGAGAGGAATTGTGCGTAGTATTTAGGATGGGAACCTTCTGTTGGAAAACTGTGCTGGCAGGGCATTCTACTACTCCAGGCTGCTAGCGCTTCCTCCACTTTGGCAGTTTTTTTTGTGCATTTTTCATGCTTCCATTTCCACCTGCTTCACCACCATCTCCTCAGCTATTTGCACATTCCGAGTGTTCGTAAATAGCTTTGATTTCTCTCATTTTACATCCTCTTGTCACATTCTAATATCACATCTGCCATTTAACTATTTCCTGTTTACCACTTTATAGATTGTGTGTGTGTGTAAACGTGCATGTGCTTTCCCCTGCCCTTTGCTCTGCACCTTTTTCATGCTGCCCATCTGTAATATTGTCTATTTTATGTTATAATGCATCTATCCATGACTTGGCAGTGTTCTGATGTTGCAGTATCCTACTCATGATTCTTCTATTGGTTTGTCAGGAGTATTTTTCTATGTATATTTTCCCTTCACCTTTTTCTGTTTGTATTTATGTGCTTGTCTGCCAGTTTTCAAGAAGCGTCCCCATCCAAAGCATTAAAGCTTATACCCTCTAGTTGCTGCATGAGTTTAAAAAAAATGGATTGCAACCTAAATGTTGACCTTGGGTCAGAACTTAGTATTAAATCTTTTACTTAAGCATACGGTTTGAGTATTTAGCAGGCTTGTATGCTGCAATGCTGTTGGCAATAGAGGCAGCATAGAAGGTTGTATAAAAGCAAAATGCTGGAAATCTGAAATAAAACCAAAAAGTGCCGGAAATATTCAGCAAGTCTGGCAGCATCTGTGGAGAGAGAAGCAAAGTTAATGTTTTCAGGTCAGTGACCTTTCATCAGAACCAGAAGGTTGTATATTTTGTTGAATCTTAGTATATCAACAGGCTTGTCCATCTAAGTATGAAGCTAACCTTCTCAAGGGCAATTAGGGATGGGAAATAAATGCTGGCATAGCCAGCGACACCCACATCCCATGCATGAATAAAACTAAATCTAAGGTTGTGTTATCCAGTTGGAAGTTCAGTTCTAAAATAGATCCATATTCTTTCGTTCGATTCATCCAGGAGTTGAATGCTCATAAGACACACCTGTTAGAGGAACTAATATATTGATCGTGTTTAGAATTTAATACTATAATATGTCATTTGAGATCAAGGCATATATCTTGATTGATTAAATGTAAAATTTAAATGTAGTAGGTGTAAGGTACTGATTCGAGCCAGGTATCTGGAGGTGAGCCATGCATCGCAGAGTACCCAACCTCTAACTGCTTGTGGTTGCAGTGTTGCTATGGTTGGCCCAGTTAAGTTTATAGTCAGTGGTGACCTACAATATATTGATAATTGTTGTGATGAGGGGTAATGATGTGGTAGAGGGGGGAGGTGGGGAAATCGCGATGATAATCATGCCCTTGAAGGCCAAATGGCAATGGCTAGGTTTTCTCTTTAAGGTGGTCATTACTTGCCAAATGGTGCACTTGTCATTCCAAACCTGGTTGGTATTCACATTCTGCTTTAGGCCAGTATGGACTACTTTGTTGCTAAGGTATTGTGAATGGAACTGAAAGAATGAAAGAATTTTCATGACCTCAGGACACATCAAAGTGCTTCGCAACCAGCCAGTTGGGATATAGGGAAATGCAGCAGCCGGTTTGCATTAAACAAGGTTATATAAATAGGAAATAAATAAATGAGGCAGTGTCTATTTGCAACATAAGTGGTTTGGTCCAGATTTCTGATTGGTTCCCTTGGAGGGCAAAATACACCCAATAGTTTGTCTGGAATGTGTTATTTGATCCCACTTACTGTAGACCAATTCAAGTTCTCTGTAATTGAGTCATTGTCAGGCAGGCTACAGAGTTCAGAGAGCTGCTGTAATTGTACAGTATAGCTGAGGAAGGTGCAAATCCTGTGAGAACAGTGATATAGTAGAATGCACAAGGTGGAGCTGTAGATAGCTTTTTGAAGATTTTCGGTTATCTTGTGTACTGCAATTGCAATTATAGCTGTCATTGGTTGGTAAAAAAATGTCTTTATACTCTTTTGTCGTTATGTGTTTTTATATCTCTGACAAGAGAGAACCTAACCATCTCCCCTTGAGATTAAATGGCATTACCATTGCTGAATCCTCCACCATCAATATCCTGCGGATCACCATTGATCAGAAATTTAACTGGACCAGCCGCATAAATAATTTGGCTACAAGAGCAGGTCAGAGGCTGGAAATTTTGTGGCGAGTATCTCACCTCCTGACTGCCCAAAGCCTTTCCACCATCCACAAGGTACAAGTCAGGAGTGTGATTGAATACTCCTCACTTGCCCAGATGAGTGCAGCTCCAACAGCAACAACTGATATTTATATAGTGCCTTTAATGTAATAAAATGTCCCAAGGCGCTTCACAGGAGAAACAAAGTATGATACCGAGCCACAAAAGGAGATATCAAGTCAGATAACCAAAGCATGGTCAAAGGGGTAGGTTTTAAGGAGTGTCTTAAAGGAGGAAAGCAAGTAGGGAGGTGGCGGGAGGGTATTCCAGAGCTTGGGGCCCAGGCAACTGAAGGTGTGGCCACCAATGGTGGAGCGATTAAAATCAGGGATGCAAAGAAGGCCAGAATTAGAGGAACACAGATATTTTGGAGGGTTGTGGGGCCTGGAGAAGATTATAGAGATAGGGAGGGGCGAGGCCATGAAAACTTGAAAACAAGGATGAGAATTTTAAAATCAAGGCATTGCTTGATTGGGAGGCAGTGTAGGTTGCTGAGCACAGGGGTGATAGGGGAATGGGACTGGTGCGAGTTAATACAAGGGCAGCAGAGTTTTGGATGATCTCAAGTTTACGGAGAGTAGAATGTGGGTTGAAGTAGTCAAGTCTAGAGATAATGAAGGCATGAATGAGAGTTTCAACAGCAGATGAGCTGAGACGGGTCGAAGTCAGGCGACGTTATGGAGGTGGAAATAGGCGGTTTTAGTGATGCCACGAATGAGGTCAGAAGCTAATCTCTGGGTCAAATGTGAAAATGCGGTTGCAAACAGACTGGTTTAATCTCACTGTTTCCAGGAAGTGGAATGGAGTCGATAGCTAGGGAACAGAATTTGGAGCGGGGACCGAAAACAATGGCTTCAGTTGTCTCAATATTTAATTGAAGGAAATTTCTGCTCATCCAATACTCTGTCGGCTAAGCAGTCTGATAATTTAGCACCAGTGGAGGGGACGAGAAAGGTGGTGGTGAGGTGGAGCTGAGTGTCGTCAACATACATGAAAAAACTAATGCTGTGCTTTTGGATGTCGCTGAGGGGCAGCATGTAGATGAGAATTAGGAGGCCAAGGATAGATCGTTGGGGGACACCAGAGGTAATGGTGCGGGAGCAGGAAGTGAAGCCATTGCAAGCGATTCTGTAGCTAGCTTATATGGATAAGAATGGAACTAGGTGAGACCAGTCCCACCCAGCTGGACCACAGTAGAGAGGCATTGGAGGAGGAAGGTGTGGTCAACTGTGCCAAAGGCTGCAGACAGGTCGAGAAAGACGAGGAGAGAAAGTTTATCTTTGTCACAGTCACATAAGATATCATTCGTGACTTTGATGCGAGCTGTTTTGGTACTTGGCAGGGGATTGGAGGGATTCAAACATGGAGTGCTGAGAAAGATGGGAACGGATTTGGAAGATGACAACACGTTCAAGGACTTTGGAGTTGAAAGGGAGGTTAAAGATGGGATGGCAGTGTGCAAGGACGGTGGAGTCAAGGGTAGGTTTTTTGAGGAGAGGGGTGATGATGGCAGATTTGCAGGAGAGGGACAGCACCTGAAGAAAGTGAACCATTTACAATATTGGCTTATGTGGGGACCAGGAGGGGAAGTTGAGTGTTCAGTTTCGTGGGGATAGGTTCGAGGAAACAGGAGGTGGGTCTCATGGAGCGCATAGAGGGCATGAGGGGAGATAGGAGAGAAACTGAAGAAAGCTGTGAGTTCAGGGCTAGGGCAGGGGCAGCATTATAGGAAGGTTGGCCAGATGGGCTAGTGGAAGGGAGGGATGCGGCAGAGGCAGCTGATGGGATGATCTTGGTCTTAGTGAGAAGAAGTCCATGAGCTCTTTGCACTTATTGTTGAAGGTGAGGGTGGAAAGGACAGGGGAGAGAGCTTTAAGAAGATGGTTTGCTGAAAGAAGCTGGGGGTTATCATTGTATTCCAAGATGATCCTGGAATAGGGAGCAGTTTTAGCAGGTGAGGGAAGGATCCAGTAGTGTTTCAAGTGACCCAGCTCAGATCTGACCGTAGCTAAACCAGTTGTCTGCCATGTCCTTTCAAGTCTGGATCCCTTGGACTAAAGGGAGCGGATATGAGGGGAACGACTAGGGTGGGAGAGACTGATTTTTTTATTGGGGACTAGGGCATCAACGGTAGAGGGGAGGGTGCAGTTGAGCAAATCAGTAGCTGCAGAAACGTTGTGACGAATGGAGGGCTAAAAGCTAGATAGCTGAGATTTTGAAAGCGCAGTTGCAGTGATAGGGGATTGTTTTTTCCAGGGACGGGTACAGAATGGGATGGGGTTGGGTGTGGACGGGGGATGTGCGCGGAGAGTGCAACACTCAAGCTTGACACCATCCGGGACAAAGTCGCCCTCCTTATTGGCACCCCGTCCACCACCTTAAACATCTCTCCACCACCAGTGCACTGTACCTGCAATGTGTACCATATCCAAGATGCACTGCAGTAACTCACCAAGGCTCCTTTGACAACATCTTCCAAACCTGTGATCTCTACCACTCATAAGAACAAGGGCAGCAGTCACATGGGAACAGCGCCACCTGCAAGTTCCCTCCAAGTCACAGACCATGCTGACTTGGAAATATATTGCTGTTCCTTCAGTGTCTAGTTCAAAATCTTGGAACTCCCTCCCTAAAGGCACTGTTGATGTACCCATACCACATGTACTGCAGTGGTTCAAGAAGGAAGCTCACCACCACCTTCTCCAGGGCAATTAGGGATGGGCAATAAATGCCATTCTTGCCAGTGACACCCATGTCCTGTGAATGAATAAAAAAGTCTATACTTAATTAGTGGTTAGTTACTCCATTGGATTTTAGAAACATAGAAAAAATAGGAGAAGGAGTAGGCCATTCGGCCCTTAGCGCCTGCTCTGCCATTCAATACGATCGTGGCTGATCATCCAAACAGTAACCTGTTCCCACTTTCTCCCCGTATCCCTTGATCCCATTAGCCCTGAGAACTATATCTAACTCCTTCTTGAATATATTTAATGGTTTGGCCTCAACTGCTTTCCATGGTAGAGAATTCCACAGGTTCACCACTCTCTGGGTGAAGAAATCTCTCCTCATCTCAGCCCTAAATGGCTTACCCCTTATCATTAGACTGTGACCCCTAGTCCTGGACTGCCCTGCCATCAGGAACATCCTTCCCGCATCTAGTCTGTCCAGTCCTGTTAGAATTTTGTCGGTTTCTATGAGATCCCTCTCATTCTTCTAACTCTAGCGAATATAACCCTAATCGACCCAATCTCTCTTCATACGTCAGTCCTGCTATTCCAGGAATCAGTCTGGTGAGCCTTTGCTGCACTGCCTCCATAGCAAGAACATCCTTCCTCAGATAAGGAGACCAAAACTGCACACATTACTCCAGATGTGGTCTCACCAAGGCCTTGTATAATTGCAGCAAGACATCCTTGCTCCCGAACTCGAATCCTCTCTCTATGAAGGCCAACATGCCATTTGCCTTCTTAACTGCCTGCTGCACCTCATACCTACTTTCAGCGACTGGTGCACAAGGACACCCAGGTCTCTCTGCACCTCCCCCTTTCCCAATCTATTGCCGTTCAGATAATCTGCCTTTCTGTTTTTGCCACCAAAGTGGATCACCTCACATTTATCCACATTATACTGCATCTGCCTTGTATTTGCCCACTCACTCAACCTGTCCAAATCACACTGGAGCTTCTCTGCATCCTCCTCACAGCTCACACTCTCACCCAGCTTTGTGTTGTCTGCAAACTTGGATATATTACATTTAATTCCCTCATCTGTATCATTAATATATATTGTGAATAGCTGGGGTCCTAGCACTGATCCCTGCGTTACCCCACTCGTCACTGCCTGCCACTCAGAAAAAGACCCATTTATTCCTACTCTTTGTTTCCTGTCTGCCAACCAGTTCTCTATCCATGTCAGTACCTTACCCCCAATCCCATGTGCTTTAATTCTGCATGCTGATCTCTTATGTGGGACCTTATCGAAAGCCTTCTGAAAGTCCAAATACACCACATTCACTGGTTCTCCCTTATCTATTCTACTAGTTACATCCTCAAAAAAGTCCAGTAGATTTGTCGAGCATGATTTTCCTTTTGTAAATCCATGTTGACATTGTCCGATCCTGTCATTGTTTTCCAAGTGCTCTGCTATTGCATCTTTTATAATGGACTCTAGCATTTTCCCCACTACTGATGTCGGGCTAACCGGTCTATAATTCCTTGTTTTCTCTCTACCTCCTTTTTAAAATAGTGGGGTTACATTAGCTACCCTCCAATCCGTTGTTTCCTTTCCTTTTGGAAGTGGAGGCAGTGGTGTAGTGGTAATGTCACTGGACTAGTAATCCAGAGGTGCTCCTTAGTGCTCTGGGGACATAGGTTCACATCCCACCATGCCAGATGGTGAAATTTTGGGCGGCGCAGTAGTTAGCACCGCAGCCTCACAGCTCCAGGGACCCGGGTTCAATTCTGGGTACTCCCTGTGCGGAGTTTGCAAGTTCTCCCTGTGACCGCGTGGGTTTTCGCCGGGTGCTCCGGTTTCCTCCTACAGCCAAAGACTTGCAGGTGATAGGTAAATTGGCCGTTGTAAATTGCCCCAAGTGTTGGTAGGTAGGTAGGTGGTAGGGAATGTGAGATTACTGTAGGGTTAGCATAAATGGGTGGTTGTTGGTCGGCACAGACTCGGTGGGCCGAAGGGCCTGTTTCAGTGCTGTATCTCTAAATAAAATAAAATAATTCTTTAATTCAGAATAAAGGGATCAAGGTCAAGACTACAACTGTAAGGCCGATGCATTCATTGAGATAGGAAATGGAAAACAATGAGTGCAAGTATTCAATGGCCTCTGGATCTCAGTTAGTGCTACTACAATGGGAAGCTAGTAAGAATTTTCCAGTCCGTAAACCTGTCGTTGCAGGTAGTGGGGTGCGTTTTCTTTTTATTTATTCGTGGGATGTGAGCAACTCTGAAAGGCCAATATTTATTGTCCATCCTTACTTCCCTTGAGCAGGTGGTTCTGAGCCGCTATCTTGAACCTCTGCAATCCTTGTGGTGTATATATATACCCACAGTGCTATTGGGGAGGGAATTGCAGGATTTAACGCAGTGACAGTGAAGGAACAGCAATATATTTCCAGGTCAGGCTGGTGTGTGACTTGGAGGGAACCTTGCAGGTGGTGGTGATCCCATGCATCTGCTGCCCTTGTTCTTCTAGGTGGTGGAGGTTGTGGATTTGGAAGGTGCTGCCAAAGGAGTTTTGGCGAGTTGCTGCGGTGCATCTTGTAGAGAAGGTGGAGTGAGTGAATGTTTATGGTGATGGATTGGGTGCCAATCAAACACGCTGCTTTATCTTTGTGTCGAGCTTGTTGAGTGTTGGAGCTGCACTTATCCAGGTAAGTGGGGAGAATTGCATCACACTTCTGACTTGTGTCTTGTAGATGGAGGACAGACTTTGGGGAATCAGAAGGTGAGTTACGCGCCGCAGAATTCTCAGCCTCTGACCTGCTCTTGTATCCACAGGATTTATATGGCTGGTTCAATTCAGTTTCTCACCAGTGGTAGCCCCAGGATGTTGATGGTGCAGGACTCAGCGATGGTGATGCTGTCAAATGTAAAGGGGAGATGGTTAGGTTCTCTCCTTGTTGGAGATGGTCATTGCCTGGCACTTGTATGATGCGAATGTTACTTGCCACTTATCAACCCAAGTTTGAATGTTGTCCAGGTTGTGCCTGTGGGCACGGACTGGTTCATTATCTGAGGAGTTGCAAATGGAATTGAACACTGTACAACCATCAGTGAAAATTCCCATTTTTAGCCTTATGATGGAGGGAAGGTCGTTGTTAAAGCAGTTGAAGATGGATTGTATTAGTGCCCAGTGTGCTCAGTCATTTCTTGATATAATGTGGATGAAACAAGTTGGCTGAAGACTGGCATCTGTGCTGCTGGGGACCTCAGGAGGAGACCAAGATGGATCATCCACTCGGCACTTCTGGCTGAAGATTGTTGCAAACGCTTTAGCTTTGGCTTTTGCACTGACGTGCTAAGCTGTGCGATCATTGAGGATGTGGATGTTTGTGGAGCCTCCTCCTCTGGTTAGTTAATTGTTCATCATTCACAACTGGATGTGGCAGGGCTGCAGAGCTTTGATCTGTTGGTTGTGGGATTGTTTTGACATGTCTATAGTATGCTGTTGCCAGTCAGGCAGATATGCCCTTCAGGAATCAGCCAGCTTGGTCATTAGTGCTGCTACCGAGCCATTCTTGGTGACGGACATTGAAGTCCACCCCGCAGAGTACATTCTGTGCCCTTGCTACCCTAAGTGCTTCTTCCAAGTGGTGTTCTACATGGAGGAGTACTGACTCATCAGTTGAGGGGCGACTGTAGATGATAATCTGTAGGAGGTTTTCTTGCCCATATTTGAACTGATGCCACGAGACTTCATGGGGTCCAGACCCCATGTTGACTCCCACGGCCACTCCCCCTTCATCTGCCACCCCCCCATTCCACCCCTAACTGTACAGCACTATGCTGCCACCTGTGATGGGTTTGTCTGCTAGAGGGGCAGGTAATACCCAGAGATGGTGATGGAGGAGTGTAGGACATTGGCTGTAAGGTATGATTCTGTGGGTATGACTATGTCTGGCTGTTCCTTGGCTTCTCTGGGACAACACACCCAATTTGGCGCAAGTCCCAGATATTAGTGAGTAGGACTTTGCAAGGCCAAAAGCGCTGGGTATGCCAATGTTATATTCAATGCCTAGGTTGATACCTGCTTTATTCTTCTTTGACTTTTCCGTAGTGGTTTGATACAGCTGAGTGGCTTGCTAGGCCATTTAAGAGGGCAATTAAGAGTCAACCACATTGCTGTGGGTCTGGAGTCACATATAGGCCAGATTGGATAAGGACGGCAGATTTCCTTCCCTCAAGGACATTAGAGAACTAGATGGATGTGTATGACAGGGTCAGAGTGATTAGTTGCAAGCATAGCAGTCCTTCTGTGCTTGTGTACCTGTGATAGCTACTAATACATTTGGTGAGTTGTTTGCTTGCAATTTGTAATGCCACACATGAGCTGGAAGCCACAAATTGCTGCTGTGATTAAAGCAGCGAATAATCCAAAATTTAAACATACAAGTTGATTTCTAGCAACACTACTGTGAATTGCTATTGAGGTTAACGATTTAAAGCAGCAATCTCCTAACAATACATATTACTATTGAGGTTGACCACAAAACGAAGCACAACCAAAGGTTCCAAGAGACCAGCGCAACCGCAGCAACTTCAGGCCCCAGGCAAGTCAGGCAGCAAGCAACTTCAGACTCCAGAAGCTTTAGTCCCCAGGCAAGGTGGGCAAAAAGCAACATTCGAGTCCACAGGCTTCAGGCTCGAGGCGAGGCCCAGGTAACGAGCAGCTTCAGGCTTCACCCTTTTCAGGCTTGTGGCAAGGCAGCATGACGGTTCCAAGCTCGGCAATGCAATGTTCTTCGGCAGCCCCCACTTCAGTTTCCTCTTCAGTTGGCTGTCTGGAGTCTAGGTGTATGTGTGGACGTGACTGAGCATGCGCAATCCCTAAACTGCTTTTAGGCTCTCCAGATAGTCTTCAGGCTCCTCCTTATGGGTGGGCATATGCAGAAGGACCGATACGCCTTGCACATAATCACTCTGGATAAAAAAAAAACAGATAATCTGTTTTAATCGTGTTGTTTGAGGGGTCCATATTGGCCAGGACACCAAGAGTTCCTCAGCTGTTCTTCGAATAATGCCATGGGATATTTTACATTCACCCGAGGGAGCAGATGGGTCCTTAATTTAACTATCGCATTAATGCAGTGAAATGTCTGGGCACTGAACACTGAAAATGTTAGTGAGCAATCCCAGTCTTAATCATCACCTATGTGGCATTGTTCATGTTGGTGCTGAGGTTAAAATGGTGGGTGGGGGGAGTAGTGAATGGGTTGCACATCTCAGCTTGAAAATTTGGAAAGTATCTGTGATCTCCCTGAAAGATGGAGCAAAGCAAATGTTTTTTGATTGGTTCCTGAAAAATAATTTCCTTAATGAAGTACCTAAGTACCTCATTTGTATTAGATAAATGTTAGCAGGTCTATGCTTGCAGCTGCTTTAAATGTGACTTTTTATGTCCGTTAAATCCTAAATAACATGTAAAAATTCTTATTTTTTAAACCAAGTATTTTTGCAACTAAGAAAATCGCTCCACTGTTGATAAAAATTTGTACTTAAACATTCAGTTTTTAATCAATGTCTGCACAGTTTTACTTTGACTTTGAAATACTTAATGCTCTGCATTTGAAGGTCAACATAATTGAGTTTTTATCTCTATTTTTCAACTATCTCTGGTATATTCTATATGCTATTGAAGATTTTAATATCCTTATACTGAAACAAATATACTAGATACAGTTCTTTGCAATAGGCCACAAACATTTCCTTTAAAAGAGATCTGGCCCTATTGACAAAGATGGCAAAGTTAAAGATACAGACACATGTCAGGTTAGTAAAAGAGCAAATCTGGAGGACAAGTTTGGTTCGAGAGGGTCAACATCTTTTGTCATAAAGGATGTGAAGGCTGAGTGTTAGAAGTGAAAAAACAATTCCCTTACATGTGTACAGTCACTTGGTGTTCCCCCTAGGAAATACTGTCCTAGCGGGTAACGTTCACAACAAGCAGGTAGTTTCTCCCACGTTAACTGATGGTTGCAGAAGGCTATAGTATTCTGCTGGAGGGTGAGGTATCTCCAAGATTGTCTTTTGAGGCAGGAAAGTGAATTGTTATCCTTGGAGATGCAGGGGCAGTACAGTCACTGAAGTTGGCAGGTGACATGAATTTCTTCCCCAGTAGTTTGCTGATTCCGTAGGTGTGAGTTCAGGTGATTGATGGAACCTCATATAAAATGCGACTTGGTCGCTGGTCCTGCTACCGTTGGTGTCGTTCCTAGTTTGCTGATTGAGGGTGTAGATTTTCTGCTAGGAAATTACTTGGCTGCGGATAATGTATTGGCTTCTCCGGTGGTTTTGGAGAAACTAGCTGAGGCTGCTGAAACTGAGATAAAAACAAGAAATGCTGGAAATACTCAGCAGGTCTGACAGCATCTGTGGAGAGAGAAGCAGAGTTAACGTTTCAGGTCAGTAAGCCTTCTTCTCTCTCCACAGATGCTGCCAGACCTGCTGAGTATTTTGAGCATTTCTTGTTTTTATTTCAGATTTCCAGCATCCGCAGTATTTTGCTGTTATTTTACTGCTGAAACTGAGGTTTTGCAGGAAGGAATTCCCGTAATATTCCCAGATTATATTGTGACTAGGTCCCAGGCTTATAGGGTTAAACAAGATGAGATGGATTCAGTTGGTGTGGAGGGCAATTCAGGTGTTTGGCTGAAACTTTTTTCAAGGATGAGGATGTTGGTGTTAAAAGCTTCAAGGCTAACAATGAAATTTACCAGGATGGTTCCAAGGATGGGGGATTTTAGTTACAAGGTTAGGTTGGAAAAGATGGGGCAGTTCTCCCTGGAGCAAAGGAGATTAAGGGAAGATTTGACGGAGATGTACACGATTATGACAGGCTTAGATAAGGTAGACCAGGAAAAATTGTTCTTATTAACTGATGGTACATGGACTACGGGGCGCAGATTGAAGGTTTTGGCCAAGAGATGTGTGGAGAATGTGAGGAAGAACATTTTTTTAACACAGCGAGTGGTAATGACCAGGAACTCGCTGCCATAAGGGTGGTGGAAGCGGAGACAGTCAAAGATTTCAAAAGGAAATTGGATGGGCACTTGAGGGGAATAAACTTGCAGGGCTATGGGGATTGAGTGGGGGAGCGGGACTGATTGGATTGCTCTGCAGAGAGCTGGCATGGACTCGATGAGCTGAATGGCCTCCTCTGCCGTAAATGTATTGTCAATCAAAATTATCATGGTTCCATAACCACATTTAGTAACAGTTTTGCTTCCAAAGTCAAGTGCTTTACACTTGTAATGGACAGTAGATAATTTTAAACTGCCAAATTCTAAATCTTTGGGATTATATTGTTTACCCTTGATATGGAAACTAGACTTGCAGTTTCTATAACATCTGACTGTGACATCTTTAGACCTATAAAGAGATTTCGATAGGGTACAGTAAGAGAAGTTAATTCCACTGGTGGGGGATTCCAGAACAAGAACATTTTCTTAAAATTAGAGCTAGGCGATTGAGGAGTGAAATCATGAAACACTTTTTTTTTGCACAAAGGGCAATGGAAATCCGGACCCTCAAATGGCATGCGAGCTTACCTGACATGAATCATTGGAAATGACAGTGACATCTGAAGAATCTTACTCTTTAAGAGGAAAATCATTCTGTGAAATCGTTTTATGAGGACTAAATTGTAACTTCTCTTTGTTTTTTATTTTGTATGCGAATGCCATTCCCACTTTGTACTTCAGCTAAAGTATGTATTTACAGTAAAATCTTTAGTAATGCATCATGGTTTACTTATAAAACTGTTTCAAGGTCCACAAGATTGTGGCAATGTTCCACTCAAATTGTTGAACTTTCACAGCATTACTGTTGTGCTGCTGCTCTGAAATGGAACTTAAGTCTTGCCAGCTGGCAAGATGCAACACCGTTGTGCCTTTGTGCAGTCTCATTCCAGTAAGGTCATTTGAAGCATGGATTGAGCAGTGACACAGGATTGCCTCTGGGATATATGGCTGATAAGCATGTTTTGAAAGCAGCTATATGCAGCAACAGGTGTCAGGTCTTAGAGAAATTACTGTTAAAAAGCAGAGGAGAGCAGGAAGATTTTGGCATTAGACCGCTATCAAACGTAGGGCTATTGTTGGAGATATTTTATTGAACTAGTAGTTCAAGAAAGGCCAGGGATTAGAAAAATTAACTATTGTATGATGTTGCACACTAGGTTAAATAGGATATATGGTGCTGACCTAAAACATTTTAAAATGACAATTGGATTTGATAGCTGCAGTTAAACATAGACTAGATTGCTCCTTCATGTGATCCTGGTTGAGAGATCTAGTGGTCTCAGCCACTGTATTTGGCAATAATATACGTTGTCATGATCCTGTAGTTTTTTTTTCGGGAATATGCGGTTTGCCTTTGAGGCTTGCAAGGGATCAGTATTGCTTTAAGAACCAGCAAGCCTCAGGAGTTATAGAAAGGTGCATTTTTGGTTGCCGTTAGAAGCAGCCATTTGGAGACTGCAATTCAAAGGGTGCATTCTCGTTACCATTGATACAGCCACTGGGAGTGAGTAGCAAGCGATACATTTGTTGCAATTCAATTTTGAACTGGCTTTTAGTTGAAGACAGTTTTGTTCTAACAGAACACAGGCACAGAGACCTACAGGCACAGAGACCTACAGGCACAGCTGGTGTTGGCACCTGAAGAATGAAAGAGCTCTCAACCATTTAAACTGAAGGAATAAGATTTTAGTCTGTTTAATTATTATCTCTCAAAATTTAACAAAAAAGTCAAGCCAAAACAGAGATCTCTGGTAATTTAAATTGAAGAAAGGGAAGTTAGACTGTTGTTACGACCAACCGCTCCAGTCGAAGCCCCCAATCAAAGTATCTGATTCTGATTGTGGTGAGAGAAACGCACTGATAATTCAATCCCGTTGCTCCACAGATCGCCTAACATATCATTTAAAACTTTCCAAATTAAATAAAGATCCAGCCAAATTGTACCATCTATTAACCCCTGAATGAGGCTAACCAAACCAGGTGTCTTTAAATCAACAAATTAACACTTTAATTAGAAGAATCAAATTCTTAAACACTATGAAGATGTAAACACCATTTAAAATAGAAAAAATTAGAGTCCTTGCAAATTTACAGTCCAGTGTTGCTTGAAGTCCTCACAGAATGTTGCTTGAAGTCCTCGCAGCCATCTGATGGGGAAAAAAGGTTCTTCCATGTAGAACAGTCCGTGGTCTAACTTCAGCAGTAGGTGATGCTTCCTCCTTTGGCGATGAACTTCAACAATTAACAACTTGCGAACACTTTCGATAGAATCAATCTGACTTTAGAGCTTTTGAGGGATAAAAGATTGTCACAGTCTAACTTCCCTTTCTTCAATTTAAATTACCAGAGATTTCTGTTTTGGCTCGACTTTTTTAGAATTTTGAAAGATGATAATAAACAGACTAAAATTTCTATTCCTTCAGTTTAAATGGATGAGAGCTCTTTTTCCAGGTGCTGACACCACAGCTGTGTATGTCTGTGTGTTCTGTTAAAACAAACTGTCTTCAACTAAAAAGCCAGTTCAAAACTGAATTGTAACAAATGCATCACATGAAACTCACTCCCAGCGGCTATATCTATGGTAACGAGAATGCAACCTTTGAATCGCAGTCTCCAGATGGTTGTTTCTAAGGCAACGAAATGCACCTTCCTATAACTCCTAGGGCTTGCCGGCTCTTAAAGTGATACTGATCCTCTGCAAACCTTAAAGGCAAACCGCATATTCCAAAAAAAAACTACAGGACCATGACACTGTGACAATCTTTGATCCCTCAAAAACTCTAAAGTCAGATTGATTCTATTGAAAGTGTTTGCAAGTCATTAATTGTTGAAATTCACTGGAGAAGGAAAGCATCACCTACTGCTGAAGTTAGACTACGGACTAAAAACAAGAAATGCTGGAACCACTCAGCAGGTCTGGCAGCATCTGTGAAAAGAGAAGCAGAGTTAACGTTTTGGGTCAGTGACCCCTCCCTTCGGAACTCACTACGGACTGTTCTACTGTGGAGGAACCTTTTTTCCCGCATCGGACGGCTGCGAGGACTTCAAGCAACATTGGACTGTAAATTTGCAAGGACTCTAATTTTTTCTATTTTAAATGTTGTTTATATCTTCATAGTGTTTAAGAATTTAGTTCTTCTAATTAAAGAGTTAATTTGTTGATTTAAAGACACCTGGTTTGGTTAACCTCATTTGGGGGTTAATAGATGGTACAATTTGGCTGGGTCTTTCTTTAATTTGGAAAGTTTTAAATGATATGTTAGGCGATCTGTGGAGCGACGGGATTGAATTATCGGTGCGTTTCTTCCACCACAATCAGAATCGTATATTTTTATTGGGGGCTTCGACAGGAGCGGTCGGCCATAACAACATGGTCTGCTTGACTGCCCCAGAAAGTTGGCCTCAAGGTTTGGGTTGCAGCTGCCAAACTATCACACCTTGGGAATGATAAATATCTTTCTGCAGTTTAGCTTTAAGCACATCATAATACTCTCTTGTAATGGTCTTGCTTTAAAAGTGGCATGTGTGTAATTGCCGCAACATAGTTTTTTAGTTGATGAGATGGGATTATGCATGAGTAGTTGCTTTACAGTATCATAGAATGCTACAGCACAGAAGGAGGCCATTTGACCCATTGTGCCTGCTGTTCAAAGTTTTCTAATTAGACTCACTCAACTGCTATTTCCCCAAAGCCCTTCAAATTTCTCTTTTGCAAGTATTTATTGAATTCTATTTTGAATGGTACTATTTATTTTTGAAACTGCTTCCAAAATCCTTGTAGGCAGTGCATTCCCAATCATCATAACTTGCTGTGTAAAAATATTGTTCGTCTTCCCTTTGGAGCTTTTGCCAGTTACCTTTAAATCTGTGTTCTCTGGTTTCTGTCCCTTCTGCCACTGGAAACAGTGATCGTGAAATTCCACAAAACCTGAAAATGGGTGCAGAGATCGCGATGCGCGCAAATGACCCACCCATGTTGCTTCCAATGCAGGCAGTACGCAAACATCATGTTGCCTGCTCATTTAAATGATTGTGGTGTGCAGCTAGCGCTGAGTGTGCTGTTGCATGTCTGAGCAAGGGGCGCAAAATCATGGGAGGCTAGCACAAATTCAGGCTAGCCTGCAGTACTTAAAACCAGCTGCACCTCTTAGAGGGGAAGTGCATTTTGGTTGCAACAGATACTTGAAGTCATTGTAAAAGTGAATTTGATCTGAGAAATACAAGAATGGCAGAAAGTACGCTTTAAGATATCCTTACACTACATTGGAGGCCTTGATGGAGGAGCTGCAGAGGAAGAGAGATGTCATCTATCTGCAGAGAGAAAGGAAACTCTCCAGCCAAACTCTCAGAAGACAGTCAGACTAGAAAGCTGGCCAATACCAGGAGTTTAGTTGCGAGGACCTATATGCAGTTTAACGACCATGCACTAGTGGTCAGGTGAGTGAATGCATCTTCAATTACCATATCCCATCAGCTGCGTCACTAGCCTCACATACTGCTTAATGCACCAAACCCCTATCACTCCCCTACCAATATCAATCGCAATTTATACCTTTAAATTCATAGCTCCATTTCATCCTCACCCACTTGGCACTGCTGTTAGCCTCACAAATCTCTCAGCTTGCATACACTGCCAGTTATTCAACCATAACAGCCACATCACCCAGATTGCACCACATTCACTGACACATTTGCCTCTCTCGCAGGAAATTATGTTGCATAACTGGAGGCAGCAGCGGGAGACAGGCATGGCTGCACAGTAGAGTTAGTGGTGACCATCATTGGAGTGGTCATGATTGAGGCCTTGAAAGGTATCACATGTGGCAGTTCAACCTTTACATGTTCACGTGTACCTATCAATAGCCGTAGATGTGCAATGTAACTTAGCCAGGATAATGCAAGCACTGACAAGGGATACTGTTCTGCCAATTATAGAAAATGTTGTGCAAACAGCAATTCTGCGATTTGATTGGTATGGCCCAGTGTCTGTTTGGGAACCGCACACCGCAGAGTAAATGATCCCTTTGGAGGTGTCATTGACTAAAGACAACAAGAATAATCTCAAACTTCCAGATGAAAATAACTCAGCCCTGATTTCTATGGCATTTATCAGATTGGTTAGGTTTAAAAATGTTTAAATAACAGAAAATATGAAAACTTTTTATTTAAAAATATTACATTTTTTTCATTAATCCAATTTTTCTTTCCCTCTCTTTATTTCTCTTTCTGTACCTAATTTGACTCCAATTTACCCATTTTGATTTGTCGTTTCTGTTTCTTTCTCAGTCCTTAAAACACATTGTTTAAGGAAGTAGACTATTGGTCCCATTTGGACGAAATTCCCATTTGTTTGAGATGCCCTAAGAATGCTATTCTGACTTGTGGTGTGTCTATTGACTTAGGCATATGACTTCTTAAAAAAAACTGAGGCAGACGCTGGGTCAGTGCTTGCTTTTATCCTATAGTAGTGCCTGTGTTGGGATCCTCTGAAGAAACACATATGGTCCTTTTCTGTTTTACGTCTTCATTTAAAATTCAGTGCATAACATTTAATATGGTGTTTTAACTGCTGTACAGCCAAATGGCATTTCTTCTACATTAACTCTCCTGTTGAGGCCTCTAACTTGCATTTTTAATTAGCTGTCTTCTGTTCACTACCAACAAAGCAATCTGATGACAACTGGCTTATTCTATCAAGGTATTCTCCTGCGGGTTATCGTGGTGTATCTGGTCTAAGATTTCCTAATTTTATGGTAGTTTTCCTGGATGAGGGTGGTCACTTCTTGCTGAAGTTAATTCTCTACAGCATTGAATATTTATGGCTTGAACAGCACCCAAACAGTAAGTCAGATATGAAAATTTATGCCTAGAATGTTTCTGTAAATGCACAAACTATAATCAATCAAAGTCAGCATGTAATGTCAGCTGTGAAGCTTTACACATCACTTTTTAGTTCCTGTGGAATACTCCCTATTGCTTAAATTTTGCCCCATAATTTGAACTGCAGAAATTCAAACCTAGGTAACCATCATTTACTAAGTTATTGTAGTATTCATTGAGCTGTTTGAGGTTTCTGCTTTTTCTGATGATGTCTCAGTAATAACTTTTCCCAGTTTTTATTTGTGTTCTGTACAACCATCAGGCTCTGCTTCATGCGTTATCTGTTATTGCATTGAGCAGTGGAGCCTGCTGGCTTGTCAAGGAAACTATTATTGAATCAGGAACAGGAACTCAGCAAAATTAATGTAAGCAAGCTAACAATAATGGAGAAATTAATCGCACTAAAAATCGACAGATCCCCAGAACCAGATGTTTTCCATCCCAGGATTTTAAAAGAAGTAGGTGCGATCATTGCAGATTCCCTAACTATAGTTTTCCAAAGTTCTCTTGATTTGGGAACCTTTCCTATAGATTGGAAAATTGCATGTCACTCTGCTATTTAAGAAAGGTCAGAGGGAAACAAGGGAATTATAGACTAGTTAGCCTAACATCTGTTGTTGGGAAATTGCTAGAGTCTATAATTAAAGATATGGTGACTGAACACCTTAAATTTTCAGCTGATCAGAGAGCCAGCATGGATTTTTAAAGGCTAGATCATGCTTGACAAACCTAATTGAATTTTTTAAATAGGTGACTGAAGTAGTGGACAGGGGAATGTCAATGAATGTTATTTATATGGACTTGCAGAAGGCATTTGATAAAGTTCCTTATAAGAGACTGTTAGCTAAAGTTGCAGCTCATGGAATTAAAGGCAAGTCTTTGACCTGGTTAGGAAATTGGCTGAGTGGAAGGAGACAGGCAGTAGGAATAATGGGCAGGTACTATAATTAGCAGAATATGATTAGTGGTGTCCCACAAAGATCTGTATTGGGGCCTCAACTATTCAGTTTATTTCATTAATGACTTAGATGATGGGATAGAAAGCCATGTATCCAGATTTGCCAATGGTACAAAGATGGGTGGTATTGGAAGCATAAAATTACAAAGAGATGTTGATAGATTAAGTGAATGGGCAAAACTATGGAAAATGGATTTCAATGTAGGCAAACGTGAGGTCATTCACTTTGGATCTAAAAAAGGATAGGACAAGGTTCTTTCTAAATAGTGAAAAGCTAGATACAGTAGAAGTCCAAAGAGACTTGAGGCCCAAGTACACAGATCATTAAAATGTCATGAATTGGTGCAGAAATTAGTCAGAAAGGCTGATGGAATACTGGCCTTTATATATAGAGGTCTAGAATACAAGGGGGCAGAAGACATGCTACCGCTATATAAAGCCCTGGTTAGAGCACACCTGGAGTACTGAGTGGTTCTGCGCACCACACCTTAGGAAAGATATATTGGTATCGATTTACTAGAATGATACCTGGAGTCCAAGGGTTAATCTATGAGGTGAGATTAAACAAACTCAGGTTTTATTCCCTGAAAGTTAAGGTGTGATCTGATCGAAGTTTTCAAGACTTTAAGGGGAACAGATAGGGGAGATTGGGAGAAACTATTTCCGTTAATAGGGGACTCTAGGACTAGCAGGCATTGTCTAAAAAAAATTCACAGTGGAGCTGCCTTATTGTCTTGGTTAACAGTGCTGAAATATAAAGGGGAGTAAGTTATACTTCAGGTGTATAGAGCCTTGGCCAAATACCATCTGGACTACTGGATTCATTTTAGAGCACCGCACCTCAGGAATGATATATTGGCCTTGCAGGGGTGCAGCACAGATTCACCAGAATGAGGAAAAGTTGCATAATCTTTTCTTGAGTGTGGAAAGATTGAGGGGTGATCTGATCAAGGTGTTTAAAATGTTTAATAGGGAAGATACGGAGAAACTATTTCCTCTGATGGGTTGAATTAAGAAAAAGAGAACATAATCTTAAAATTAGAGCTCAGCTATTCAGGAACACAATCAGGAAGCACTTTTTCCACATAAAGGGTGGTAGAAATTGTGGCTGCCAGGCCAGTTGAAGCATTTACGATTGAGTGATTTTATTGTGAGGCAAGGATATAAAAAGATATGGATTGAAGACAGAGAAATGGTGCTGAGAGGCTGATCAGCCATGATCTCACTAATGGTGGAGCGGGCCTGAGAGGCTGATGTGCCGCCTCCTCCTCCTCCACCTACCTACCCCATTTGGAGGCCTTTACCGCCCAATTAATAGGTGAAGTAAGTGAATACTGCTGTTTTGCCATATAATTTAAGTTGCATATAAGGTTACCAAGTAACAGTGCAAGACTTAAAATCAGATACAGAGGGGGAGTAAGAATAAAGGAGGGGGGGGGGGTTTGGAGTAGTAAATGAAATTCAGTTACTGTCTTTAGTTTGGATGTAAAGTCCTTGATTGGAGTTAAGTATTGCAGTTCTCGCTGGGGCCCAGTGCACACTTTCAAACCTGTTTCGCTGGTACCAGAAGGCTGAAGAGGTCCTCTGTCTTGAGGCTTAAGATGCTTCCGTGGGTCCCTGGGACTTGGCTTGAGAGAGAGACAGGGAGAGAGCAGTGCTTTCTCCTTTGAGTTCGGTACAGTCTTTCCCAAACCTTTCTGTGAGGCACAATTCAATCAATTCCCAGTCTGCCCAGCAGGTAAGTCATGTGACCAGCTCTTTGTTTGAAACAGCATCGTCTGCGAGGATTGTTGATTTCAAAAGTTCTCCAGTCATACTCCGTGATGGTGGGAGGTGGGGTGGGTGGAGGTTTGTTTCTTACAAAGTCAGTGGCTCTTGATATCTTTTGAACACCACTATTGACAAAACCCATCTCGCGAATTGAATCAGGGAGCACTCCCATTTCTCTCTATGCAACTGTCTCTCGGAATGCAAATGTGCATCCATGTTTTAGCTGTTCAGCTCTGTGGTCGTTTTAAGCAAGTTATGTTCAATGTCCAGTAAAAAGTTCAAGTAGTGTTCCATATGACAAAATTAATTTGCTTCCATTTGGCAGGTTTGGTTTCCGTCACAATTGATATAGGAATCTGTAGTAGAAAAGACTGACAGGCAGTGCATTAAAAAATAATTTTAATCTAGTAGATGCCTGTCATTTATAAACAGCCATGTTTCCTGAAATCTAGCACATACCTTAAATTTAACAAATTTGTGATTTGTGTAAGGAAGATTTCAGAATAGTTATCTTAAATAGGAGGGAAAATATTACTCCATAATATCTGAATTCTTAGATCCAATTACAGAATGTTTAATGCAAATAATGGTCAACTTAATGGTCAATTTTCATGTTGGCAGGCTGAGACGAGTGGGGTACTGCAAGGATCAGTCCTTGGGCCCCAGCTATTCACAATTTATATCAATGATTTGGATGTGGGGATTAAATGTAATATTTCCAAGTTTGCAGATGACACAAAACGAGGTGGAAGTGAGTTGTGAGGAGGATGCAAAGACGCTTCAAGGGGGTTTGGAGAGGCTAAGTGAGTGGGCAAAAATTTGGCAGTTGGAATAAAATGTGGAGAAATGTGAGGTTATCTACTTTGGTCGGAAAAACAGAAATACAGAGTATTTCTTAAATGGTGAGAGGCTGGGAAGTGTTGAACTTCAAAGGGATTTAGGTGTCCTTGTTAATGAGTCATTGAAAGCTAATGTGCAGGTACAGCAAGCAATTAAGGCAAATGGTATGTTGGTCTTCATTATTAGAGGATTTGAGTATCGGAGTTAAGATATCCTACTGCAATTATATAGAGCCTTGGTGAGACCTCACCTGGAGTATTGTGTGCAGTTTTGGTCTCTTTACCTAAGGAAGGATATACTTGCCGTAGAGGGAGTGCAATGAAGGTTCACCAAGCTAATTCCTGGGATGGAGGGATTGTCCAATGAGGAAAGATTAAATAGACTGGTCTTTTATTCTCTGGAGTTTAGAAGAATGGGAGATGATCTCATTCAAACATACAAAATTCTTAGAGGGCTCGATAGGTTGAATGCATTAAGGATGTTTCCCCTGGCTTGGGAGGTGGTGGTGGGGGTGGTCTAGAACCAGGAAACACAGTCTCAGATAAGGGGCAGGCCATTTAGGACTGAAATGAGGAGGAATTTCTTCAATTAGAGGGTGGTGAATATTTAGAATTCTCTGCCTTAGAAGGCTGTGGAGGCTCAGTCATTGAGTATGTTCAAGACTGTGATTGAGAGATTTCTACACGTTAAAAATATCAAGGGATACGGGGATGGTGCAGGAAAATGGTGTTGAAGTAGATCAGCCATGATCTCATTGAATGGTGCAGTGGGCTCGAAGGGCTGAATGGCTTACTCCTATTTCTTATGTTCTTAACTTGTCCCAAATATTTTGCAGAGAAAAAAAAAAGTGATTAGGAAACTGGACAGCTTTATGTGAGAACACTGGCAAGTAAAATTGGTCATTGATTAATACAACACAATAAAACAGCTTGTTTAAGCATTTGGATAATCCTTGTCAGGCATGTTTTGGATAATCCTTATCAGGCATGTTTTGGATGATTTACACTCTTAATATTGAGAGATTTATTCAGAATCTTAAATGGTATTTTTTGATTTAAGGGTTTAATCCCATTTCGGAAAATGTGCTAAAACTTATCAAATGGGGGAATGTAAATCCTAATTGAAATGATCAAAATGCCTGTTTTAGTTTTTGAGCTTTTTAACATACTTGTTTATGGTGTCATTTAGGTTTGATACCATACAGTTACTGCAGTATGCATTCATTTAATACATTCAAGGCTTAGCTAGACAGGTTTTCGATCTACAGGGGAGTAAGGATTATGGGGGGCAGTCAGGAAAGTGGAGTTAAGGCCATAGTTAAATCAGCCATGATCTTATTGAATTGCAGAGCAGGCTCGAGGGCCAAATGGCCTCCTGCTTCTATTTCTTAAGTGAACCAGATAGGTTTTTATGACAATCTGGTAATTTCATGGTCACCAGTACTGATATAAGATTTTTATTGCAGATTCATTTAATTAATTGAATTTAAATTCCCCAGCTGGCAGATCATTACTGCAGTAGCATAACCACTATGCTACCGTACCCCTATTCAACAGTGCTGTGCCATCATTTTCAATCAATAATTCTGGAACTCAAAACAATTTTTAGAAATGTCTCTACCTTATAAGCATTCAGCTAATTATGGTAAGAAATGTTCTTGAATTTCAGGCAATGTGGTGTAATGTTGAAAATGCAGTTTCTGTAAGTGCATGATAATATCTTCCCCCTTTAAAAAAAACATTTTTCTCATTAGGATCCTTTCTTGTTGCCGATGCCATAATCATTTTGTTCCCATGTTACTTTTTTAAAAGTTTTCTTATCACAATAACTGTTACTAATTCAAAAAAATCTCCAACTCATCGTGCACCACTATAAAAGGCAATAAGAACAAGAAATGCTGGAAATACTCAGCAGGTCTGGCAGCATCTGTGGAGAGAGAAGCAGAGTTAACGTTTCAGGTCAGTGACCCTTCATCAGAACTAAACAACAGTTCTGAAGAAGGATCACTGACCTGAAAGGTTAACTCTGCCTCTCTCTCCACAGATGCTGCCAGACCTGCTGTAATATTTCCAGCATTTCTTGTTTTTATTTCAGATTTCCAGCAGCTACAGTATTTTGCTTTTATAATAAAAGGCAATTTGTCTTGCTGCACAGTTAACTGCAATGCAACAAAGTTTTAAACAAACAAAAGAAAAATGCTGAGTTACATAATATAGATATATTTTCCACAATATTTTTATTGTTCAATCTTAGTATACATATGAATGCTTCAAATGGGAACTACATGAGACACTGAAGAGTTTGATGAGAGAAACCTTTCTGATCGATGTCAGACATAATTACAAATCTGCTCATCCCTTACTTCCTTTGTTGCCTGTTTAAAATATTTATACTATTTACCTTTAAATAGCTTGCAGGAACACTGTATTTGTGATATTCCAGTAATCCTTAACTCCTTCACCTTACTTCCTTGTCAAGGAGCCATTTGGGTTTTACCATTTAGCTTCAATCGAGGAGTGAATGAACATACAGTGCGTTGTGAATTTGTGTTTATCTTACCAGCTTCAGTTGGGATACCTACAAGCAACTGAGGGAATTAATTAACCCTTGCCAACCAGAAAAGAAGTTCGGCAACAAGTCATGTAATGAGCAACAGTTTATTAACTTTGATACCATGAATAACATTACTTAAACCCAAGCATTAAGATATATATAGTTCTACACTGTGCCACCAAACAATTTGAATCACATTATAAAAGCAACTCAGTGATGTCACAGTAAATCAGTCTTAACTGAGTTGCTGATTATCAAATTGCAATCAATGCCCGAGACTAATATCAACCTTTCAGCCTTCACCTGGTCTTGCTGTAACAGGGTTTAATTTTAAACACACTTTTTTTTTTTAGCTGACTCCTTGATCACCAGCACCAACAGGCTTTCTCAAGTTTAAAGAAGAAAAGTTTAAACTTATTAAAGTTAAACTTTAATTCAGTTAACACCTACGGATACATGACGCGCCCACGCGAGCATGCAAATAGAAACAGAAAAGAGCAGAAGAAAAATAAAGTGGAAAGTTTTGAGGCAATATTTGAAGAGTTTTTTGTTACAGTTCTTCGAGCTCACTGTAGAGTCCTTGATTGTAGGTAGATCTTTTCGTTGGGGCCCAGTATTCCTCTTGACCCTTGTTTGCTGTGGGAGACTTTTCTCTTGGGGCTCATATGTCTTCAGTGGGTTTTGGAGTTCTGTGAGAAAGAGATGGGAGCAGACAGGAAAGGAGTGTGGCGTGCCAGCCAGGAGAGGTCTTTTCAATCCAGGAGCATTCTGCTTTCTGCAGGCTTTCAGTTCAAAGTGTACAATTCAGAAACCCCCAGGTTGCCAAGCAAATTAGTCATGTGACTAACTAGTCTGACCATGTCTTGGCACTGTATATTGTATGTCAGGGAATGGTCCTTTGTCCTTTCCAAGCACGGTCTGTTAATATGCAGATGTCTTTTTTCCAGTCCAGGTCCAGCAGTCCTTGTAACCTGCCTTCTGTTTTTCCCAGCAACAATTTGAAATTTAGTGTCCATGTGGCGAAATTAATAATGCCTCATCCTTGGCAGGTGGGGGCCTGCATGACACCTCCACACCAAGGGGAATGAAATGCAATTTGAGAAAAGTGCATTTCATTAAACAGGTTGAGAGAAAATATATAAGATACAGGAAAAAACTATGCATTTCTCTCATTCATTTCCATTCATTCATAAATCCTAAAGCTTATTAAAATTGCCTGACTTTTCTTGGTGCCAGTGCTGCTATAATTGCCCCCTCTTTGGCATCCCAGTAAACACGTGGTTCTTTGGGGAAGTTTTTCTTAAAGTTTTCCCATTGCCATGACTGCCTAGGGTCTTTGTTCCTGTTGAGGTCTGCCAAGGGGCGGGGGGAGGGGGTGGGAGTTAGATTTAATTAGCCCTAAATTGGAATTTTTGCCAAGAGAGTCAATAGTGGGTCATGCAAAGGCTTTTGACTGCAGATGGTTCCCTTTTTCTCTGACTCCCCTTTATACTCTGGGACATTTCTGCCTGCAAGTATGTGTGCAGATGCTACTGCACTCCCCTGTGCAACTTCGACTAGGTGAGGCATCACACTCATGGTTTCTCTGCCCCCTAGATGTCTTTCCTTGTCTCTGCAGGTTCCTGTAAATGCTGTTAGCAACTCTGGGGTGCTTATTTTCTTTGGGCCTCCTTATCTCGAGAGACAATGGATACGCGCCTGGAGGTGGTCAGTGGTTTGTGAAGCAGCGCCTGGAGTGGCTATAAAGGCCAATTCTGGAGTGACAGGCTCTTCCACAGGTGCTGCAGAGAAATTTGTTTGTTGGGGCTGTTGCACAGTTGGCTCTCCCCTTGCGCCTCTGTCTTTTTTCCTGCCAACTACTAAGTCTCTTCGACTCGCCACAATTTAGCCCTGTCTTTATGGCTGCCCGCCAGCTCTGGCGAATGCTGGCAACTGACTCCCACGACTTGTGATCAATGTCACACGATTTCATGTCGCGTTTGCAGACGTCTTTATAACGGAGACATGGACGGCCGGTGGGTCTGATACCAGTGGCGAGCTCGCTGTACAATGTGTCTTTGGGGATCCTGCCATCTTCCATGCGGCTCACATGGCCAAGCCATCTCAAGCGCCGCTGACTCAGTAGTGTGTATAAGCTGGGGGTGTTGGCCGCTTCAAGGACTTCTGTGTTGGAGATATAGTCCTGCCACCTGATGCCAAGTATTCTCCGAAGGCAGCGAAGATGGAATGAATTGAGACGTCGCTCTTGGCTGGCATACGTTGTCCAGGCCTCGCTGCCGTAGAGCAAGGTACTGAGGACACAGGCCTGATACACTCAGACTTTTGTGTTCCGTGTCAGTGCGCCATTTTCCCACACTCTCTTGGCCAGTCTGGACATAGCAGTGGAAGCCTTACCCATGCGCTTGTTGATTTCTGCATCTAGAGACAGGTTACTGGTGATAGTTGAGCCTAGGTAGGTGAACTCTTGAACCACTTCCAGAGCGTGGTCGCCAATATTGATGGATGGAGCATTTCTGACATCCTGCCCCATGATGTTCGTTTTCTTGAGGCTGATGGTTAGGCCAAATTCATTGCAGGCAGACGCAAACCTGTCGATGAGACTCTGCAGGCATTCTTCAGTGTGAGATGTTAAAGCAGCATCGTCAGCAAAGAGGAGTTCTCTGATGAGGACTTTCCGTACTTTGGACTTCGCTCTTAGACGGGCAAGGTTGAACAACCTGCCCCCTGATCTTGTGTGGAGGAAAATTCCTTCTTCAGAGGATTTGAACGCATGTGAAAGCAGCAGGGAGAAGAAAATCCCAAAAAGTGTGGGTGCGAGAACACAGCCCTGTTTCACACCACTCAGGATAGGAAAGGGGTGCTTATAGTGTCTGCATTTATGTAGGAGGATGTGGGATCTAACTTTTCACATTTTACGGGGTTGACTGACCGGACAGTAGGGGTTTTCATTCGGGATTCCTCCCAGACTTCCTTTAACTTGCCCTCTTGGTCGCATTTTCCCCTTCCCTTCCTAAACTTTTGCCAGCCTTGTGCCTGCCTGTCCCCTTTTGTTCTCAGTGGGGGTCTCTTACAGTTCACCAGCCCTCTGCTGGAGGGCCCTCCTAACACTGGTACAGGACTTAGGGGTGCAGGTTTTACTGTAGGTTGGGGTTTCCCTCAGCCTGGCACATGTGGCAACTCTTGCAATACTCCACCACATTTTTGTGGAGTTCTGGCCAGTCAAACTGCTGTCTTATGCAGGCTTTGGTCTTTCGTATACTGGCATGTACATCCGCTGTAGTCTTGTGGGCCCTTCTTAATATTTCTCCCCGGTACCTCTGCGGCACCACTAACTGGTGAACTACTGTCCACTCGTTCTCAGGTCTGTGAGAAGAACTTAATTTCCTCATCAGCACCTCATTCTTTAAATAGTAGCAATCAGGGACTCCCTGTGCTTCACTATCAGACTGGGCAGCCTGTGCTAACTCTCTCAGTACTGGGTCGGCTCACTGAGCCTCAGCTAGGGAAAATCCACTTAATTCATTCCCAGGGTCTCTTAACTTTCCAAAAAAAGTTTTGGGCAGGCAGACCTCATGGTCACCTGCCTGCAGCGCCAATGCACTGTCCTCTGGGGGAGCTGGTTTGATCGTGGCCTGATTCATTACACATTCAAGGAAACTGCAGAGGTCCTCTCTTGCCACTGCCCTGTCTTTCTGACCTCCTGCGGCCTTTCTTTCACTGCTGGGGGGGCTACCACCTTCACCCCTGCCAGATCATTACCTGGAAGCAGATCAACCCCGTCCACAGGCAAACTAGGGCCAATTCCTACAGTCATCGGTCCCGAAACTAGGTTGCACTTCAGATGCACCCGGTGTACCGGTACAGGCCCTCCAATACCATTCACCACCATTTTGGTATTCACTGCACTCTCTGGGGGAAAGGTCAGGTCTTTTCCCAATAAAAGGGATCTAGTGGCCCCTGTGTCCCTGAGAATTACTATGGTCTTGCTTGCCCCACTCGAGGGGTATGGGATTACTTCCCTTCAGACACAAAACCTTTATAACCCTCAGGAATCCTATTAAATTTTCGTGCACTTGCAGCTGTAAGCTTCCTGGGTTCCATTCTTACTGCAGTTAAAGCCACAGCTTGTTCTGCTGTGCTTTCCATCAGGGTTCCGTCTTCACTGAGTGGGTGTGCCCTGATTAACCCTACTGGTTTTCACTTTAGTTTCCAGCAATCAGCTTTAAAATGCCCTGCTTTATGACAATGGCAGCAGACAGGTCTCCGGTCTCACTCTTGCTGATAGCACCTTCCTTTTTGGCTAGAGGAGGGCCCCATGTGTCTCCTGCTTTCCTTTCTCTCCCAAAACTGGTTGGGTTTCTAACACCTTCCCACCCTTTGTCCCTTTCGGATTTGTGGGGGTGACGAGGAAAAATTCTCCCCTGGGAAACCGACTTATAAATTAAAGCAAACTCATCTGCCAGAACAGCTGGTTGCCGGACTTTCTCAACCCGCTGCTCCTCTACGTGGGTCTTTATGGAGAGCGGGAGAGCGTATTTAAATTCCTCTAACAGAATTACTTCTCCTGAGATTCTCATAGCTGAGCTGTACATTAAGAGCCCTTAGTCACTGGTCAAAAGCCAGCTGCTTGCTTCTTGAGGGTTCTAAACTTTTGGCAATAGGCTTCGGGTACTAATTCATATGCCCCGAGGATAGCATTTTAGGTCAGTTCATAATTTGATGAACTCTCATCCGGCAACAGGGAATAAACCTCATGGGCTTTTCTAGTTAGCTTGCTTTGTAGTAAAAGAGATCAGATTTTAGCTGCCTTGCCAGTTTTTCAAAGGACACAAAAATCCTTCCACATCTTCCTTATTGAATTTTGGAATTAGTTGAGATAGTTTTAGCAATTTTGTACCTAGCCCTGAATTATGCTCCGTCATATTGGCCATGCTTTCACTGGGGTTACTCTGTCGCCCCCCAGTTAACTCAAGCTGCTTCAACACGCTCTCTTCGCATTCCTTCCGGAATATTCTCATTCTCTCTCTCTCTCCCTCTCTGTCTCCCTCCCCCTCTCCCTCCCTCTCTCTCCCCTCTCAAATTCAAGTTTCCTCTGTTCCGGTTTTTTCTTTGCTAACAACACCCTGTTGGAGTCTGCTTCTAACCCTGTTTCTGCTTCAGCTTCAAGGGAAAAATGGTTGGCTACTAGTCTTAGGAGTTCAGACATCCTAGCCTTGCCACGTACAGTGATCCCACACTGCTCAGCCATTTTCCTCAACAACTCCATAGACAGTGCTTTTAACTTATCCCAAGTTACTTCACCCTGGCTTGGAGAGCTACTAGCTTCAGTTGCAGACATGTTCGTATTCAAGCACACACAACCACAAGAAAACCTGTATTGAAATCTTGCTTTTTTTTTGATTGGGAACAATTTGGCTTCCCACTTCCAATTTTTCTTGTTTGTCTGTGGGTCAATTCCAGATGCTCGCACTTAAATTTCTGTTATGACCAGGTGAGAAAGAGGTCTCGGGTTCCCTTTCAGCCTTCACCTGGTCTTGCTGTGACCGGGTTTAATTTTAAACACTTTTTTAGCTCCCCCTTGGTGAATCCTTTCCAATTATAAGGCAAAGAAACTAGCACAGGCTTTCTCAGGTTTAAAGAAGAAAAGTTGAATTTATTAAACTTAAATTTAAACTCTAATTCGGTTGACGCCTACGGATACACGACATGCCCCCACGCTAGCATGCATGCGCGAAACACGCATGCAAATAGAAACAAAAGAGCAGAAGAAAAATAAAGTGGAACGTTTGAGGGGCAATATTGGAAAAGAGTTTTTGTTACAGTTCTTCAAGCTCATTGTAGAGTTCTTGATTGCATGGTAGATCTTGCTTTTCGTTGGGGCCCAGTATTATTCTTAAATCTTGTTCGTTGTAGGAGACTTTTCTCTCTTGGGGTTCTTGTATCTTCAGTGGATTTTGGTGTTTCGTGAGTAAGAGATGGGAGCAGACAGGAGAGTCTGTGGCGAGCCAGCTAGGAGAGGTCTTTTCAATCCAGGAGCATTCTGCTTTCTGCAGGCTCTCAGTTCAAACTGTACAATTCAGAAACCCCCAGGTTGCCAAGCAGGTTAGTCATGTGACTAACTGGTCTGACCATGTCTTGGTTCTGTGTATTGTTTGTTAGGGAATGGTCCTTTGTCCTTTCTAAGCACTGTCTGTTAATATGCAAATATATCTGTTCCAGTCCAGGTCTGGCTGTCCTTGTAACAGGCCTTCTCCTCTTCCCAGCAACAATTTGAAATTTAATGTCCATGTGGCGAAATTAATAATGCCTCATCCTTCGCAGGTGGGTGCCTGCATGACACTTTAAATAGCTAGTTTATTGAATAGTTTAGTGTACTAACAACTGTTTTTGAACTAGTTGGCTTAAATTTCACCTTATGTTCTCAAGAAACATGTACATTTGAGTGACGCACACCTCTCTCCTGCTTGTATAGCCTTGCAGTTTGCCTTCTATAACTGCTCCCTTTTAGTTTTGGATACACCTTGGCCCCTTTAAAGACACCCTTTTCTATATGCTCGGTAAACACAAGAACAAACAGGAGAGGAAGAAGATGACTAAAGACAGCAATGTGAAGACAAAGTGGCAAGTTGGATCCAAAATTGGCTCAGACGTGGAAAGCAAAGCGTAATGGTTGATGGGTGTTTTTGTGAGTAGAAGACTGTTTCCAATGGGGTTCCACAAGGCGCGATACTAGGTTGCTTTTTGTGGTATATATCAATGTTTTGGACTTGCATGTAGTGGATATGATGATGTTTGAAGACCATACTGAAATTGACCGTGCGGTTGATAATGAAGAAGAAAGCTGGAGACTGCAAGAAGAAGTCAAGTGGGCGGAACAGTGGCAAATGGTGTTCAATCTGGAGAAGTGTGAGGTAATGCATTTGGAAAAGGCTAACAAGGCAAGGGAATACACAATGAATGGTAGGATACTGAGAAGTGTAGAGGAGCAGAGAGACGTTGGAGTGCATGTTCACAGCTCCCTGAAGGCGGCTGGACAGGTAGATAAGGTGGTCAAGAAAGCATATGGGATACTTGCCTTTATTAGCCGAGGTATAGATTAATTGGCCACTTAAGGGTCTCAATTGGCCTGGGGGTGGGAGGCTATTTGTCACCTTCCCGCCACTCATAAAATTTCTGAGGGGGCGGAAAGGCATCGGGAACGGCACCCGCCGCCTCCCAAGCAATTTTACGCCCTGCCTCCATCCCCCACCGAAGGAGTGGGCTGGATTTCCGGCCTACGATTCTATCTGGCAAGAGGTGTGTCAGGCACCCTCTTGTATATCTTAGTTTTCAAAGAGAAACCACTTTTCGTTGAATTGACTAATCTGAGTGCATGTCAAAGGGTTCAACTCTTTTGATGTCATTAACTTCAAATAGCTATGTAAATGTCCTTGAAGACACCCAAGTTAATAAGGCATGGATACCTCAGCATGCTAGATCACATTCTTACTTCCTAGCAATTCAGTTGTTTTCTAACAAAGGGTCTTGTACAGATCCAGATAAGGCATGATGACATATTTATATCACACTAACAAGCTATTTCTGAGCATGTGTCCTTGAAGACGATCTTCAATCTTTTAAAAACTTTTTTATATATACAAACCTTCACTGATTTAATTAGTTTTAGCCTCTTTTTTAAATTTCCTGGTATCCAATATCTGAACTTTTTTTTATTATTTCATGGGGTGTGAGCATTGCTGGCAAGACCAGCATTTGTTATCCATCCCTAATGGCTCTTGAACAACTGAGTGGCTTGCTAGGCCATTTCAGAGGGCAGTTACGAGTCAAGTACATTGCTGTGGGTCTGGAGTCACGTAGGCCAGACTCGGTAAGGATGGAAGATTTTCTTCCCTAAAGGACATCTGTGAACCAGATGGGTTTTTCTGACGATTGCTGATAGTTTCATGGTACCATTACTGAGATTAGCTTTTAATTCAAGATTTTTAAAAACTAATTAATTGATTTTATTAATTAATTGAATTTAAATTCCATCAGCTGCCGTGGTGGGATTTGAATCCTCAAGGCATTAGCCTGGATTACTGGTCCAGCGACATTACCACTACGCCGATGATTCCTCAATGTTGAGATCAGTTCACAGCACAGACAACGAAGCCACTCATGCCTTATCGTTCAGGCTTGGACTGACAAGTGGCAAGCAAAAATTGTGCCACAAGTACCAGTTAATGACCATCTCGATCAAAAGAAATCTCAGTCATCTGCTGCCCTTCTCTGGCATCGTCATTGGCAAGTCCATGGCTAATTAACATTTGGATCACCAGTAACCAGAAGCTGAACTTACCAGTCATATTATCACTATGGCTACAAAAGCATGGCAGAGGCTGCTGGCTACTCAGTGATAAGTGGCTCACCTCTGACCTGTCAAAGTCTTTGCATTCTATGATTGAATACTCAGCACTGTTCTGAATGGTTGCAGCCACAACAGCAGAAGAACAAAGAACAGTACAGCACAGGAACAGGCCATTCGGCCCTCCAAGCCTGCGCCGATCTTGATGCCTGCCTAAACTAAAACCTTCTGCACTTCTGGGGACCGTATCCCTCTATTCCCATCCTATTCATGTATTTGTCAAGATGCCTCTTAAACGTCTCTATGGTACCTACTTCCACCACCTCCCTCGGCAACAAGTTCCAGGCACTCACCACCCTCTGTAAAGAACTTGCCTCGCACATCCCCTCTAAACTTTGCCGCTCTCACCTTAAACCTATGTCCCCTAGTAACTGACTCTTCCACCCTGGGGAAAAGCTTCTGACTATCCACTCTGTCCATGCCACTCATAACTTTGTAAACCTCTATCATGTCACCCCTCCACCTCCGTCGTTCCAGTGAAAACAATCCGAGTTTATCCAACCTCTCCTCATAGCTAATGTCCTTCAGACCAGGCAACATCCTGGTAAACCTCTTCTGTACCCTCTCCAAAGCCTCCACATCCTCCTGGTAGTGTGGCAACCAGAATTGCACGCAATATTCTAAGTGTGGCCTAACTAAAGTTCTGTACAGCTGCAGCATGACTTGCCAATTTTTATACTCTATGCCCCGGCGATGAAGGCAAGCATGCCGTATGCCTTCTTGACTACCTTATCCACCCGCGTTGCCACTTTCAATGACCTGTGGACCTGTACGCCCAGATCTCTCTGCCTGTCAGTACTCCGAAGGGTTCTGCCATTTACTGTATACCTCCCACCTGCATTAGATCTTCCAAAATGCATTACCTCACGTTTGTCTGGATTAAACTCCATCTGCCATTTCTCCGCCCAAGTCTCCAACAGATCTGTATCCTCTGACAATCGTCATCACTATCCGCAACTCCACCAACCTTTGTGTCGTCCGCAAACTTACTAATCAGACCAGCTACATTTTCTTCCAAATCATTTATATATACTACAAACAGCAAAGGTCCCAGCACTGATCCCTGCGGAACACCAAAAGTCACATCCCTCCATTCAGAAAAGCACCCTTCCGCTGCTACCCTCTGTCTTCTATGACAGAGCCAGTTCTGTATCCATCTTGCCAGCTCATCTCTGATCACATGTGACTTCATCTTTTGTACCAGTCTGCCATGAGGGACCTTGTTAAAGGCTTTACTGAAGTCCATATAGATAACATCCACTGCCCTTCCTTCATCAATCATCTTTGTCACTTCCTCAAAAAACTCAATCAAATTAGTGAGACACTACCTCCCCTTCACAAAACCATGCTGCCTCTCGCTAATAAGTTTGTTTGTTTCCAAATGGGAGTAAATCCTGTCCCGAAGAATCCTCTCTAATAATTTCCCTACCAATGATGTAAGGCTCACCGGCCTATAATTTCCTGGATTATTCTTGCTACCCTTCTTAAACAAAGGAACAACATTGGCTATTCTCCAGTCCTCTGGGACCTCACCTGTAGCCAAAGAGGATACAAAGATTTCTGTCAAGGCCCCAGCAATTTTTTCCCTTGCCTTCCTTAGTATTCTGGGGTAGATCCCATCAGGCCCTGGGGACTTATCTACCTTAATGCTTTGCAAGACACCCAACACCTCCTCCTTTATGATAATGAGATGACTGAGACTATCTACACTCCCTTCCCTAGGCTCATCATCCACCAAGTCCTTCTCTTTGGTGAATACTGATGCAAAGTACTCATTTAGTACCTCGCCCATTTTTCCTGGCTCCACACATAGATTCCCTTCTCTGTCCTTGAGCGGGCCAACCCTTTCCCTAGTTACCCTCTTGCTCTTTATATTCATATAAAAAACCTTGGGATTATCCTTAATCCTGTTTGCCAATGACTTTTCATGACCCCTTTTAGCCCTCCTGACTCCTTGCTTAATTAAGTTCCTTTCTACTGTCTTTATATTCCTCAAGGGATTCGTCTGTTCCTAGCCTTCCAACCCTGACGAATGCTTCCTTTTTCTTTTTGACTAGGCTCACAATATCCCGCGTTATCCAAGGTTCCCGAAACTTGCCAAACTTATCCTCCTTCCTCACAGGAACATGCTGGTCCTGGATTCTAATCAACTGACATTTGAAAGACTCCCACATGTCAGATATTGATTTACCCTCAAACAGCCACCCCCAATTTAAATTCTTCAGTTCCTGCCTAATATTGTTATAATTAGCCTTCCCCCAATTTAGCACCTTCACCTGAGGACTACTCTTATCCTTATCCACAAGTACCTTAAAACTTATGGAATTATGGTCACTGTTCCATTGTGACACCATCCAGGACAAATCCGTTCACTTGATTGGTACTCCTACACCGGAGTTGATAACAATCCCCTTCATCGTTAGCACACTGTGGTGAGTTGCAGTATCCAAAATCTACAGGAGACATTGCAGCAACTCAGGATATTTTTTGACAGCAGAGCTCTCTCCTGCATGTTTGATCACCAAAATGCCGAAAAGCAGCCATGTTTTCGGAACACGTCATCTCCCAAGTTTCCCTCCAAATCTCCATCACTAACATAAGAAATAGGAGAAGGAGTAGACCATACAGGTACTCAAGCCTACTCCACCATTCAATACGATCATGGCTGATTTTCTGCCTCAACTCCACTTTCCTGCCCAGTCCCCAAATCTCTTGATTCCCTGAGAGACCAATATCTGTGTTGCTCAATTTTAAGTATATTCAATGATGGGACATCCACAACTGTTTGGGGTAGACAATTCTAACGATTCACAACACTCTGAAGAAATTTCTCCTCATCTCTGCCCTCACTGATCGACTTCTTATCCTGAGACTGCGCCCCTGTGTTCTCGATTCCCCAGCCGGGGAAACAACCTCTCGGTCTCTACCCTGTCAAGCCCCTTCAGAATCTTGTATACTTCAATGAGATTACTTCTCATTATTCTTAACTCTAGAGAATATAAGCCCGATTTATTCAGCCTCTCATGATAGGATAACCCTCCTCATCCTAGGAACCTATCCAGTGAACCTTCGCTGTACCGCTTCCAATGCAAGCATATGCTTCCTTTGATATGGAGACCAAAACTGGGCATAGTACTCCAGGTGTAACTGTAGCAAGACTTTCTTATTCTTGTACTCCAATCCCCTTACAGTAAAGGCCAACCATTTGCCTTCCTAATTGCTTGCTGTACCTGCATGCTAACTTTGTGTTCCTTGTATGAGTGCACGCAAGTCTCTCTGCACATCAACATTTAAAAGTTCCGAAGAAGGGTCACTGACCCGAAACGTTAACTCTGCTTCTCTTTCCACAGATGCTACCAGACCTGCTGAGTGAATCCAGCATTTCTTGTTTTTGTTTAAAAGTTTCACATCTTTGATAAAAAAAAAAGTATTCTGTTTTTCTATTTTTGCCAAAGTGAATAACCTCACACTTCCTACATTATACTCCATCTGCCACCTTGTTGCTCATTTACTTCACTTGTCTATATCTCTTTGCGGCCTCTTTGTGTCCTCCTTGCAACTTACATTCCCACCTAGTTTTGTATCATCAGTAAACCTGGAAATGTTACTCCCTGTCTTTTTATCTAAGTCATTAATATAGATTGCAAATAGCTGAGGCCCCAGCACTGATGCCGCTAGTTGCTGCCTGCCAACTTGAAAACATTCCAGGAAACTGTCACAAAATCTTGCTGCAAACTCATCTTCCAGCTTAGCTTTGCCGATTTGATTTGTCCAGTTTATATGAAGGTTAAAGTCCGCCACGATTCTTACATTGCCTTTGTTACAAGCTCCAATTATTTCTTGCTTAATGCTCTGTCCAATGGTATAGCTACTGTTAGGGGGCCTATAAACTACTCCCTTTTCACTCCGCCAATTTGAGTGGCTTCCTGCACCATGGTGCTATGGTCAGTTTGCCCAATCTCCCTGCAGTCCTCATTCTCATTCACACAGGTAGCAAGTATCTCATACCTGTTGGTCAAAGTCAAGGGCTGAGGCTCCTCCATCACTACATCCTGGATCCCCATAGCTTTCTTTTTCGCAGTCTCACCCTCCTGTCCCCACCATTGGACAACTCTCAAATTCTACTTATCCTAAGGGGTGGAATCGCCACCTGGAACAAAATGTCCGAGGAACACACTTTATCTGATGTCCCACAATGTCTGCAACTTTGTTCCCTAGCTACCGACTCCATTCCTGACCCTGGCAACAGTCTGAGATTAAGACAGTCTGTTCGCAAACTTGGCGTCATATTTGACCCCGAGATGATCTTCTGGCCTCATTCGTGCCATCACTAAGACTGCCAATTTCCACCTCCATAACATCGCCTGATTTTGCCTGTGTCAGCTCATCTGCTGCTGTAATCCTCATTCATGCCTTCGTTACCTCTAGACTTGACTATTCCAATGCACTCCTGGTTGGTCTCCCACATTATATTCTGTAAACCTGAGGTCATCCAAAACTCTGCTGCACTGTCAAACTCGCACCAAGTCGTGTTCCCCTATCACCCCTGTGCTTGCTGACCTACATTGGCTCCTGTTCAAGCAATGTCTTGATTTCAAAATTCTCATCCTTGTTTTATAATCTCTCCCTTTCAAATGGCCTCACCCCTCCCTATCTCTGTAATCTCCTCCAGCCCCACAATGCTCCAGAATATCTGCACTTCTCTAATTCTGGCCTCTTGTGCATCCCTGACTTTAATCACTCCATCATTGGTGGCTGTGCCTTCAATTACCCCAACCTTTGGAGTACCCTCCCTACAACTCTCCACCTTGTTTTCCTCCTTTAAGACACTCTTTATAACCTACCTCTTTGATCAAGCTTTTGGTCATCTGACTTAATATCTTCTTTTGTGGCTCAGTGTTATACTTTGTTTCATAATGTTCCTGTAAAGCACCTTGGGACATTTCATTATGTTAAAGGTGCTATATAAATGTGGGTGGTTGTTGCAGCTTGGACTCCCACTCAAAAACTGAGCCAAAGTTGCTCAAGCTGCAAACTATGGTAAACCGAGAGATTGCTGGGATACTGGATGAAATAAAAATAGATCAAGAGGAGATAATAGGAAGACTGGCAATACTTAAAGTAGATAAGTCACTTGGTCTGGATGGGATGCATCCTCGGTTGTTGAGGGAAATAAGGGAAGAAATTGTGCAGGTGCTGGCCACAATCTTCCAATCTGCTCGGATACAGGGCATTGCCAAAGGACAGGAGGATTGCAAATGTTATATCCTTGTTCAAAAAAGGATAAATCTGGCACTTACAGACCAGGCAATTTAACATCAATAATGGGGAAGCTTTAAAGAACAATAATCTGGGAGAAGCATGGGCAAATAGTGTTTGACTAATTTGATTGAAGTTTTTGATGAGATAACAGAAAAGGTGGACGAGGGCAGTGCAGTTGATGTCGTGCATATGGATTTTCAAAAAGCATTTGATAAAGCACCACATATTAGGCTTGTTCGCAGTATTGAAACCCATTAAATAAAAGGGGCAGTAGTGCCACAGTTGCAGAATTGGCTGAGGGATAGACAACAAAGTTGTGAGCGGCTGTTTTTTGGACTGGAGTGGGGTATACAGTGGAGTTTCCCAAGGTTCAGTTCTAGGATCACTGCTGCTTTTGACATTAATAACTTGGACTTGGGGGTATAGGACAAATTTCAAAATGTGTGGACAACATAAAATTTGAAATTGTAGGAAACAATGGGGAAGGTAGTAATAGACTTCCAGAGAGCGTAGACAGGCTGGTGGAATGACTGAATTAAATTCAATGCAGAAAGTGTGTGAGGTGATACATTTTGGTAAGAAAAATGAACCGAGACAATCAATGCCTGTTAAAGGTTACAATTTTAAAGGGGATGCAAGAAGACAGAGCCCTTTGGGGTGCTTCAGCTTAAGTCTGAAGGTGGCAGGACTGGTGAACAAAGTTGTTAATAAAGCATATAATATCTTGGGCATTATAAATGGAGGAATAGAATACAAATGTCAGGAAGTTATGCTAAACCTATACAGAACACTAGTTTGGCCCCACCTGGTATATTGCGTCCAATTCTGGGCACAACAGGTGTCAGTAAAAAGTGATACAATTCTGAGATCCTATTGTAACTCCCCTTTTTTTCTGTTTGTAATTTACATTTTCCTCCAAGATCTTTTGAGTTTTTGCTGCTTAACTACATATTTATTTCTCAAACTGCTATTCCAGTTTGTTGCTATTTCTGGCCATCTCTACCGCTGAGATTGAGTCAATGACTTTGACAACAATCACAGTGGGCTTTTGTATGTATGCTAATATTAATTTCAACCTCTTCCCGCCTTCACTGACTTCAGTGCTGCTAATATCCTATCATGCTGGTAATCCAACATCATGGCCTGGGTGAGTCAAAGCTACAGTTCAATTTGGCAGAGTTAAAACCATCCTGTTTGGTTTCTGCCTGTACCCAAGTACCTATGTTGCTGGTTCCATTAAACATCCTGGGTGTCCAGATAAAGTAGGATTTATTTCTAGAGGAATAAAATTAAAAGTTAGAGAGGTTATGTCAAACTTGTACCGAGCCTTGGTTAGACCACATTTGGACTACTGTGTACAGTTCTGGTTGCCATGTTATAAAAAGGATATAGAGGCTGTGAAGAGGGTGTAAGATGATTTATAAAGATGATGCCAGAATTGCAAGATCATCAGAAAGGGATGAATAGGCTGGGTATTTTTTTTTCCTTGAGAAGGCTGAGGGGTGACCTAATCGAGGCCTTTAAAATTATGAAGAGCTTTGATAGAGTAGACATAGTGAGAGTGTTAGTGGTGAGAATATGGAACTCGCTACCGTAGGGTGCAGTGGAGGTGAATAGTATAGATGTATTTAAGAGGAAGCTGGATAGGTTTATGAGGGAGAAGGGAATCGAGGGTTCTGCTATTGGGTGAGGAAGGATGGGAGGAGGCTCAAGTGGAGCATAAATGCTGGCAGTGACTGGTTGGGCCGAATGACCTGTTTCTATGCTGTATATTCTATCTAACACTTTAAGAAGGATGTGAAGGCGTTGGAGAGGGCACAGAAGAGTTTTACTAGAATGGTTCCAGGGATGAAAGATTCTAATGACTTGGATAGACTAGTGAAGCTGGGGTTGTTCTCTTAAAGCACAGAAGACTAAAAGGAGATTTGATAAAGGTGTTTAAAATTGTGAAGGTTTTAGATAAAGTAGTTCATGAAAAACTGTCCGAAAGACTGAAGGGTTGTTAACCAGAGGGCACATATTTAAGGTGATTGGTAAAAGAAAAAGCAACGTAGAATCACAGAATTGTTACAGCGCAGAAGGAGGCAATTCGGCTCATCGTGTATGCATTGGCTGTCCAAAAGAGCAATTCACTTAGTGCCATTCCCCTGCCTTCTCCCTGTAACCCTGCATGTTCTTCCTTTTCATATAACAGTCTAATTCCCTTTTTGAAAGCTTCAGTTGAACCTGCCTCCACCACACTCTCAGGCAGCGCATTCCAGACCTTAACCACTCGCTGCGTGAAAAAGTTTTTCTTCATGTCACTTTTACTTCTCTTACCAAATACTTTAAATCTGTGCCCTCTTGTTCTCGATCTTTTCATGAGTGGGAACAGTTTCTCTCTCTCGACTCTGCCCAGACCCCTCATGATTTTGAATACCTCTATCAAATCACCTCTCAGCCTTCTCTTCTCCAAGGAAAACAGTCCTAACTTCCCCAGTCTATCTTCATAACTGAAATTCCTCATCCCTGGAACCATTCTCATGAATCTTTTCTGTACTCTCGCCAATGCACTCATGTTTTTCTTAAAGTGCGATGCCCAGACCTGGACGCAACCACTCCAGCTGAGGCCGAACTAGTGTCTTATACAAGTTCAACATAACTTCCTTGTTGGTGTGCTCTATGCCCCTATTAATAAAGCCCGGGATACTGTATGCTTTATTAACCACACTCTCAACCTGTCCTGCCATCTTCAATGACTTGTGCACATATACACACCGATCCCTCTGCTCCTGCACCCACTTGAGAATTGTATCCTTTATTTTATATTGTCTTTTCTTCTTCTTCCTGCCAAAATGAACCACTTCACATTTGAATGTGGACTTGTGAGCAAAGTTATAGCTCTTAGAATAAAGGGGACAGTAGCATTGAACTTCATCTGCCACCTATCTGCCCATTCCACCAACTTGTCTATGTCCTTTTGTACATTATTCTCATCACAGTTCACGATGCTTCTAAGTTTCATATCATCTGCAAACTTTGAAATTATTCCTTGTACACTGTCTAGGTCATTAATATATATCAGAAAAAGCAAGGGTCCCAACAATGATCCCTGGGGAACTCGACTACAAACCTTTCTCCAGACCGAAAAACAACCATTAACCAGGACTCTTTGTTTCCTGTCTTGCAGCCAATTCCCTATCCATGTTGTAACCGTCCCCTTTATTCCATGAGCTATAACTTTGCTCACAAGTCTGTTGAGTTGCACTGTATCAAACGCCTTTTGAAAGTCCATGTACACCACATCAACAGCATTGCCTTCATTAACCCTTTCTGTTACCTGCTCAAAAAAACTCCCTCAAGTCAGTTAAACATGATGTTCCCTTAAGAAATCCATGCTGGCTTTCTTTAATTAACCTGCATTTGTCCATGTGACTATTAATTTTGTCCGGAAGGATTTTTTCCAGAAGTTTCCCACCCCTGAAGTTAAACTGACTGGCCTGCAGTTGCTGGCCTTATCATCACACCCTTTTTGAACAAAGGTATAACGTTTGCAATTCTCCAGTCCTGTGGCACCACCCCCGAGTCTAAGGAAGACTGAAAAATTATGGCCAGTACCTCCACGATTTCCACCCTCACTTCCGTCAGTATCCTTGGATGCATCTCGTCCAGTCCTTTATCCACTTTAAGCACTGTCCTGAAAGTGCTTTCATGATTCATATTTGAGGACTTGTGTTTAAAAGACTGTGGGAAAATACCTGAGGAGGTGCTGGACTTTTTTTTTTACAGGGTCACTGGAAGGACATATGTTTGTTTTTAAACAAAGTTGCTTTCTGGAAGTCACATCTTAAACTAAGGAAACAATCAGAAAAGATTTATGGCTCAGGAGTTTTGGTTTCATTTTTGGAGTTTGTATGGAGGGCAGTTGGTGTGTATCCTGTTAAGAGAAAAGCCAAGCAACTTATCCTTTGCCACCTGTGTTGAAAGATCTTCTGAGAATTCAGTGTGATAGCTGAATCCAGTAATTCTCCTGAAAAACCTGTAAGACTACTCCTCAATGTCTCCTTAGAACATTACAGCGCAGTACAGGCCCTTCGGCCCTCGATGTTGCGCCGACCTGTGAAACCATCTGACCTACACTATTCCATTTTCATCCATATGTCTATCCAATGACCACTTAAATGCCCTTAAAGTTGGCGAGTCTACTACTGTTGTAGGCAGGGCGTTCCACGTCCCTACTACTCACTGAGTAAAGAAACTACCTCTAACATCTGTCCTATATCTATCACCCCTCAACTTAAAGCTATGTCCCCTCGTGTTTGCCATCACCATCCGAGGGAAAAGACTCTCACTATCCACCCTATCTAACCCTCTGATTATCTTATATGTCTCTATTAAGTCACCTCTCCTCCTCCTTCTCTCCAACGAAAACAACCTCAAGTCCCTCAGCCTTTCCTCGTAAGACCTTCCCTCCATACCAGGCAACATCCTAGTAAATCTCCTCTGCACCCTTTCCAAAGCTTCCACATCCTTCCTATAATGCGGTGACCAGAACTGCACGCAATACTCCAGGTGCGGCCTCACCAGAGTTTTGTACAGCTGCAGCATGACCTCGTGGCTCCGAAACTCGATCCCCGTACTAATAAAAGCTAACACACCATATGCCTTCTTAACAGCCCTGTTAACCTGGGTAGCAACTTTCAGGGATTTATGTACCTGGACACCAAGATCTCTCTGCTCATCTGCACTACCAAGAATCTTCCCATTAGCCTGTTACTCCTTCCAAAGTGAATCACCTCACAGTTTTCCGCATTAAACTCCATTTGCCATCTCTCAGCCCAGCTCTGCAGCCTATCTATGTCCCTCTGTACCCTACAACATCCTTCGGCACTATCCACAACTCCACCGACCTTCGTGTCATCCGCAAATTTACTAACCCACCCTTCTACACCCTCATCCAGGTCGTTTATAAAAATGACAAACAGCAGTGGCCCCAAAACAGATCCTTGCGGTACACCACTAGTAACTAAACTCCAGGATGAACATTTGCCATCAACCACCACCCTCTGTCTTCTTTCAGCTAGCCAATTTCTGATCCAAAGCTCTAAATCACCTTCAACCCCATACTTCCGTATTTTCTGCAATAGCCTACCGTGGGGGACCTTATCAAACGCCTTACTGAAATCCATATACACCACATCCACTGCTTTACCCTTATCCACCTGTTTGGTCACCTTCTCGAAAAACTCAATAAGGTTTGTGAGGCACGAGCTACCCTTCACAAAACCGTGCTGACTATCGCTAATGAACTTATTCTTTTCAAGATGATTATAAATCCTATCTCTTATAACCTTTTCCAACATTTTACCCACAACCGAAGTAAGGCTCACAGGTCTATAATTACCAGGGCTGTCTCTACTCCCCTTCTTGAACAAGGGGACAACATTTGCTATCCTCCAGTCTTCCGGCACTATTCCCGTCGGCAATGATGACATAAAGATCAAGGACAAAGGCTCTGCAATCTCCTCCCTGGCTTCCCAGAGAATCCTAGGATAAATCCCATCTGGCCCAGGGGACTTATCTATTTTCACACTTTCCAAAATTGCTAACACCTCCTCCTTGTGAACCTCAATCCCATCTAGCCTAGTAGTCTGAATCTCAGTATTCTCCTCGACAACATCTTCTTTCTCTACTGTAAATACTGACGAAAAATATTCATTTAACGCTTCCCCTATCTCCTCTGATTCCACACACAACTTCCCACTACTATCCTTGATTGGCCCTGTTCTAACTCCAGTCATTATTTTATTCCTGATATACCTATAGAAAGCCTTAGGGTTTTCCTTGATCCTATCCGCCAATGACTTCTCGTGTCCTCTCCTTGCTCTTCTAAGCTCTCCCTTTAGATCCTTCCTGGCTAGCTTGTAGCTCTCAAGCGCCCTAACTGAGCCTTCACGTCTCATCCTAACATAAGCCGCCGCCTTCCTCTTGACAAGCGCTTCAACTTCTTTAGTAAACCACGGCTCCCTCGCTCGACAACTTCCTCCCTGCCTGACAGGTATGTACTTATCAAGGACACGCAGTAGCTGCTCCTTGAATAAGCTCCACATTTCGATTGTGCCCATCCCCTGCAGTTTCCTTCCCCATCCTACGCATCCTAAATCTTGCCTAATCGCATCATAATTTCCTTTCCCCCAGCTATAATTCTTGCCCTGCGGTATATACCTGTCCCTGCCCATCGCTAAGGTAAACCTAACCGAATTGTGATCACTATCACTAAAGTGCTCACCTACATCTAAATCTAACACCTGGCTGGGTTCATTACCCAGTACCAAATCCAATGTGGCATCGCCCCTGGTTGGCCTGTCTACATACTGTGTCAGAAAACCCTCCTGCACACACTGGACAAAAACTGACCCATCTAAAGTACTCGAACTATAGTATTTCCAGTCAATATTTGGAAAGTTAAAGTCCCCCATAACAACTACCCTGTTACTCTCACTCCTGTCGAGAATCATCTTCGCTATCCTTTCCTCTACATCTCTGGAACTGTTCGGAGGTCTATAGAAAACTCCCAACAGGGTGACCTCTCCTCTCCTGTTTCTAACCTTGGCCCATACTACCTCAGTGGACGAGTCCTCAAACGTCCTTTCTGCCGCTGTAATACTCTCCTTGATTAACAATGCCACACCCCCCCCCTTTTACCATCTTCTCTGTTCTTACTGAAACATCTAAATCCCGGAACCTGCAACATCCATTCCTGCCCCTGAACAGAACTGCTCCAGAAAGCTCCCGTTGATAGCCGTCTACATGTACCCAGATGCCGGGCCAGCTGGAACATTTCATATCTTATCCTTTTTAATTCAAGAATTTACAATTATTTGGCCGAAGTATTTTTTAAAATTGATCTCTGCAGAGAAAGTATTTTTCTTTAACTGGTATGGGTGTGTGTGTGTGTTGGGTTATTTAGAAGGGAATATATTTATAATTACATATTTCAACATGTGTGTTAATAAGCTTGCAGCTTTATTGAAAAAGTCTTGTTTTATAATAAATAATTTAGTTTATTAAAGAAATGTGGTTGGTGGATTTGTGTTCTGAAACGGATAGATAAAAGTATAGAATTGACCATATCCATAACTGGTTAAAATATTTTTTAATATATGTTGTGAGCTGTGGAGTAGTGGGACTAGAGGGAGACAGTGCACCACTCCTCCAACCTCAGTCGTAACAGTACTGACAGCCTATCTAATACGTCCTCCTTATCAGCATGAGGAAAAACCTTTTTTGCAACGAGAGGTTAGGATTTGGAATGCACTGCCTGACAGGCTGGTGGATACAGATTCGATAATATCCATCAAAGGGAAATGGATTAATATTTTAAGGAGACACAAATTGCAGGGATATGGGGAAAAAGGGGAGTGGGACTAATTGGATTGCTCTTCAAAATGAGTCCAATGGGCCGAATGGTCTGCGCAATGCTGTTCTATGATTCTGTGAATAGGCACTCTTATGTTGACGGTAGATTCATAGACCCACATTTTCTTTGATATGTGGTGGAGTAATTCGCTACAATTTGACTCGTTTGCACCAAAAAATGCAAATGTTAGAGGGAGAAATATAGATCTGCCATCGGTTGCATTCCAGCAGTGTAAAACTACCTTTAAAAAGAGATCTGGTTTAAAAAAAAAACTGGACACATCATTTCAGTCCAAAGCAATTAAAAAATTGAATACTAGAATAACATAGGATGCATGACTACAGAAAACTGCTGATATTTAGTTATATATTAGTCAAGCCACACGCAGAACACTGTTCTGTTTTGATGGTCACATGGCAAAACGTTGAATCATATAGCACAGAAGGAGGCCATGCGCCCCTGCCCCATTCCACCCTTTTCACTATCATTCCCTGTTGGCTTTTTGAAAGAGCTATTCAAATAATCCCAGTCCCCTGCTCTTTCTCTATTTCTCTGCAAATTATTCCTTTTCAAGTATAAATAATTTGAAATCTTGTGTTTTGTGCATGTTAGTGATGTCATGCCTCTCAAGAGCAACAAATTATCTGTTAAGATGACTATGATTACTGATTCTCATTAGATCAGTGGAATAGTTGAGCTGAAACCAGTTGCATTTACTGGATAGATGGGAAAGGCTAAGAATTAAAAAAAAAACTGACAGCCACTATGAAATTTACCAATTTAAAAAAAAATAACAATCATAAACCAGTAGGTGCCATGAAAAAGGCCAAATTGCTTATTCTTTTTACTCCATTGAAATTAATAAGGAAATTGTACATTCCTTTGAAAACTACAATGTGAATATTTGCTAAGGAAATTCCAGTGTTAAAATGTGCATGCATACCTGTTGCAGTTCGCTGTAATGAAGGTAGATAGCACTAGGAGATCTAATGTTGATTTTCAGGGCTCCTGTAGCACCACCATGTGGTACAGTATGATCTTTTGCCCAAAAAAAATCACTCAAAATGCTTTGAGAAAAATAATTTTTTACTTCAATAACTGAAATTTATATGGTCCAAAAAATCAGGCTTGAATCAAAATTAACAAAAAATTGTAAAATGATATAATTCATGGCAAGATAATCAAGTTTAGTCCTTGTATTTTTTGTGTCTTTTAATTACTTCATTAAAGATTTTACTTGAAAGTTTGAGCCTCTCCCAAAAGGCTGGTATTAGACATCACAGCTCAGAGTGAGAGTGTGTTAGTTGAATGCAGATAGTGCAGTCTCGGCATGTGCACTGTGTCTAATTTATCAGGATGCACCAACATTTAGGTGAGCTGCTTAATATTTTTCTTTAATTTTTAGCACTTTCTGCTCAGCTATTTTTGAAAGTAATTTGAAGAAAAGCTAGAGGACAAATTTCAAAAGCTTAATTCAAGTAAAGTTTAATTTCAAAAAAGAGACTATGTTTATGACAGAGAAATAAAATGGTACATGCCAATTTAGCTTTTGTTTTGTATTCTATAAACTTCAGAAAGCGTAACAAGCTGAATGTCTTTTCTAATAATTTGAGTCCTTTATTGTATGAAAACAAAATGAATTTTAACAGCAAGCAAAGCCTCTTTGAAAATAATGGTGAGGTAGGAGAAGGGGATAGGATGAGGAGGCCTGTGGCCATGTCCTTGTCAGTATTCCGAAGGGATCGTTCCCTCCGCGATGCCCTGGTCCACTCCTCCATTACCCCCACCATCTCGCCCCCGTCCCATGGCACCTTCCCCTGCAATCGCAGGAGGTGTAATACCTGCCCATTTACCTCGTCTCTCCTCATTATCCCAGGCCCCAAACACTCCTTTCAGGTGAAGCAGTGATTTACTTGTACTTTCAATGTAGTATATTGTATTCGCTGCTCACAATGTGGTCTCCTCTACATTGGGGAGACCAAACGCAGACTGGGTGACCGTTTTGCGGAACACCTCCGCTCAGTCCGCAAGCAGGACCCTGAGCTTCCGGTTGCTTGCTATTTCAACACTCCCCCCTGCTCTCATGCTCACATCTCTATCCTGGGCTTGCTGCAGTGTTCCAGTGAACATCAATGCAAGCTCGAGGAACAGCATCTCATTTTCCGATTAGGCACACTACAGCCTGCCGGACTGAACATTGAGTTCAATAATTTCAGAGCATGACGGGCCCCCCATTTTACTTTTATTTTTAGTTATTTTTTCTTGCATTTTTTACAATTTTTTTTCTTTTGTTTATTTCATTTCATCTTAGTTTGTTCAGTTTGCTTACCCACTGTTTTTTTTCATGTTTGTACTTGCTGCTGCTCAATCTTCAGTTCGTTAACACCCTATCTGTGCTAATGCTTTGTCTTTCAACACACCATGAACATATTGCTTGCCTTTGCTCCATGACCTCTTGGTCAGCTATGTGGCCTTGTCCAATCTACACCACCTTTGTTATCTCTTGCCCCACCCCCAGCTCACTTGCTTATAACATTTGACATTTCTAATATTTGCTAGTTCCGAAGAAGGGTCACTGACCCGAAACGTTAACTCTGCTTCTCTTTCCACAGATGCTGCCAGACCTGCTGAGTGAATCCAGCATTTCTTGTTTTTATTTGTAATTTGTTCTCTTCCTTTAGATGTTGTTTCCCTTCTCTTTTAAAACTGCTATCATCAGTGCTTTCCTCAAAAAAAAAAAATACCCTGTACCCCTCTGGACTTGCAAATTACTGTACCATTTTCAACCTCGCTTTCCTCTCAAGTCCTTGAAGATATTGGTGCCTTCCAAATCTGCACCCATCTTTCCTGAAACTTCATGTTTGAATTGCTTTAAGCAGGTTTTTATCCCTGACACTGCATTGAATCATCCTTAATGTAAACCACGGCAGAAGGTGGAATTTGAATTCAATTAATAAATCTGGAATTAAAAGCTAGTCTTATGAAGGCCATAAAAACCATTGTTGTTTGTTATAAAAACCCATCTGGTTCACTTAAGGTTCTTTAGGGAAGGAAATCTGCTGTCCTTACCTGGTCTGGCCTACACGTGACTCCAGACCCGCAGCAATGTGGTTGACTCTTAACTGTTCTCTGAAATGGCCTAGCAAGCCACTCAGTTGTCTCTAACTGTTACAAAAAAAATAAGGAATGAAACCGGATGGACCACCCGGATCGACCTAGACACCAGAAACAACAACAGCAAACCCAGCCCTGCCGACCCTGCAAAGTCTTCCTTACTAACATGTGGGGGCTTGTGCCAAAGTTAGGAGAGCTGTCCCACAGACAAGTCAACAACAGCCCGACATAGTCTTACTCACGGAATCATACCTTACAATGTCCCAGACACTGCCATCACCATCCTTGGGTATGTTCTGTCCCACTGGCAGGACAGACCCATAGTCGTGAGGGAGTTGCACTGGGAGTCCTCAACATCGATTTCAGAGGCCATGATGTCTCATGGCATCAGATGAAAACATGGGTAAGGTTTTCTATAGGCATATAAATAGTAAAAGGGTGGTACAAGGAGGAGTGGGGCCAATTATGGACCAGAAAGGGGGTTTACATATGGAGGCAGAGGGCATAGTTGAGGTATTAAATGGATACTTTGCATCTGTCTTTACCTAGGAAGAAGATGCAACCCAGGCAATGTTGAAAGAGGAGGTAAGTCAGACACTAGAGGGGTTTAAAATTGATGAAGAGGAAGTATTACATAGGCTATTTGTACTTAAAAGTAGATACAGCACCAGGACCAGATGAGATGCATCCCAGGATACTGAGGGAAGTGAGGGTGTAAATCGCAGAGGCAGTGGCCATAATTTTTCAGTCTTCCTTAGACTCGGGGGTGGTGCCAGAGGACTGGAGAATTGCAAACGTTACACCCTCTCTCCAAAAAAGGGTGTAAAGACAAGCCCAGCAATTTCAGGCCAGACAATTTAACTTCGGTGGTGGGAAAACTTCCAGAAAAAATAATTCGGGACAATAGTCACATGGACAAATGCGAGTTCATTAAGGAATGCCTTTCTTAAGGGAAAATCATGTTTAACTAACTTGCGGGAGTTTTTTGAGGTGACAGAGAGGGTTGATGAGGGCAATGCTGTTGATGTGGTGTACATGGACTTTCAAAAGGCATTTGACACAGTGCCAGACAACAGACTTGTGAGCAAACTTGTAGCTCGTGGAATAAAAGGGACGGTAGCAACATGGATACAAAATTGGTCGAGTGACAGGAAACAAATAGTGGTTAATGGATGTTTTTTGGGCTGGAGGAAGGTTTGTAGTGGAGTTCCCCAAGGATCAGTGTTGGGACCCTTGCTTTGCCTGATAGGTATTAATGACCTAGACCTTGGTGTACAGGGAATAATTTCAAAGTTTGCAGATGATACAAAACTTGGAAGCATTGTGAACTGTGAGGAGGATAGTTTAGAACTTCAAAAGGAACATAGACAAGTTGGTGGAATGGGCAGACAGGTGGCAGATGAAGTTCAATGCAGAGAAATGTGAAGTGATTCATTTTGATGGGAAGAACATGGAGAGACAATACAGAATAAAGGGTACAATTCTAAAGGGGGTGCAGAAGTGGAGGGACCTAGGTGTTTATGTGCATAAGTCATTGAACGTGGCAAGACAGGTTGAGAGAGCAGTCAATAAAGCATACAGTGACCTTATTAATAGGGGCATAGAGTACAAGAGCAAGGAAGTTATGTTGAACTTGTATAAGACACTAGTTCGACCTCGGCTGGAGTGGTTGCGTCCAATTCTGGGCACCGCATTTTAGGAAAGATGTGAGAGCGTTGGAGAGAGTACAGAAAAGATTCACGAGAATGGTTCCAGGGATGAGGAATTTCAGTTATGAAGATAGATTGGAGAATTTAGGACTGTTTTCCTTGGAGATGAGAAGGCTGAGGGGTGATTTGATAGAGTTATTCAAAATGATGAGGGGTCTGGACAGAGTCGATAGAGAGAAACTGTTCCCACTCGTGTGAGGATCGCGAACGAGAGGGCACGGATTTAAAATATTTGGTAAGAGAAGTAAAAGTGACCTAAAGGAAAAGCTTTTTCACGCAGTGAGTGATTAAGGTCTGGAATGCGCTGCCTGAGAGTGTGGTGGAGGCAGGTTCAATTGAAGCATTCAGAAGGGAATTGGACAGTTATATGAAAAGGAAGAATGTGCAGTGTTAGGGGGAGAAGTCAGGGGAATGGAACTGAGGGAACTGCTCTTTCAGGATGGGCTGAATTGCATCCTTCTGCACTGTAAAGATTGTGAAACCTCCTGCTGATTACCACCTTTTGCCCTCCCTCAGCTGATTAATCAGTACTCTTTCATGTTGAACAGCACTTGGAGGAAGTATTGAGGATGGCAAGGGCGCAGAATGTATTCTGGATGGGTGACTTCAATGTCCGTCACCGAGTGGCTCGGTAGCACCACTACTTTCCATGGATTAAGCTAAGGAACAAAAAAGGGGCAATCACACTGCTGGGAATGTACTGTAGACACCCAAACAGTCAGAGGGAGATAGAAGAGCAGATATGTAGGCAAATCTCTGAGAAATGCAAGAACAATAGGACAGTAATAGGGGATTTTAATTACCCCAATATTAACTGGGATAGTTTTAGTGTGAAAGGAATTGAGGGAGCAGAATTCTTGAGGTGCATTCAGAAGAACTTTGTTTTGCCCAGTATGTAGCAAGTTCAACAAGAGAGGGCGCAGTTTGGAACTTAGTTTTAGGAAATTAAGATGGGCAGATCGAAGGAGTAGCAGTGGGAGAGCATTTTGGTTGTAGTGATCACAATTTAGTCACTTTTAACATAATTATGGAAAAGGACAGAGATAGAACAGGAGCTAGAGTTCTCAATTGGGGCAAGGCCAATTTTACTAAACTGTGGAGTGATTTGGCGAAAGTGGACTGGAAACAGGTAAGTCAGTGTCAGAGCAGTGGGAGGCATTCAAAGGGGAGATTCAAGGGGTTCAGGGTAAACATGTTCCCACAAAGAAAAAGGGGTGAGGTGGCCAAATCTAAAGCCCCATGGATGTCGAGGAGTCTACAGGGTAAGATAAGGCAGAAAAGGAACGTTTATGTCCAACCCCGAGAACTCAATACGACAGAAAGCTGAGAGGTGTATAGAAAGTGGAGGGGTGAAATCAAAAAGGAAATTGGGAAAGCAAAGAGAAGACAAGAAAGAATATTGGCAAACAAAATCAAGGTGAGCCCAAAGATGTTTTATCAATACATTAAGAGTAAAAGGATAACTAAGGAGAGAGTAGAGCCCATAAAAGACCAAAAAGGTAACCTATGCATAGGAGCGGAAGATATTGGTATGGTTGTTAATGAATACCTTGCGTCTGTCTTCTCAAAAGAGGGGACGATGCAGATATTGTAGTTAAGGAGGAAGAGTGTGAAGTATTGGATGTGATAAACATAGGGAGGGAGGAAGTTTTAATGGGATTAGCATCCTTGAAAGTTGATAAATCACCAGGCCCAGATGAAATGTATCCTAGGCTGTTAAAAGAAGCAAGAGAGGAAATAGTGGAAGGTCTGACCATCATTTTCCAGTCCTCAATGGATACAGGTGTGGTGCCAGAGGATTGGAGAATTGCTAACGTTGTACCTCTATTTAAAAAGGGAGCGAAGGATAGACCAAGTACTTACAGGCCAGTCGGTCTAACCTCAGTAATGGGCAAATTATTGGAAGCTATTCTGAGGGACAGGATAAACTGTTACTAAGAAAGGCACAGGTTAATCACGGAGAGTCAGCATGGATTTGTTAAGGGAAGATCTTGTTTGACCAACTTGATTGAATTTTTTGAAGTAACAAGGACGATAGATGAAGGTAGTGCAGTTGATGTGGTCTACATGGATTTTAGCAAGGCTTTTAACAAGGTCCCACATGGCAGACTGGTTAAAAAAATAAAATCCCATGGGATCCAGGGAAATGCAGCAAGGTGGATACAAAATTGGCTCAGTGGCAGGAAACAAAGGGTATAATTGTTGACGGCTGTTTTAGTGACTGGAGGGCTGTTTCCAGTGGCATTCCACAGGGCTCAGTGCTGGGTCCCCAGCTTTTTGTGGTGTATATTAACAATTTGGATGTAAATGTTGGGGGCATGATCAAGAAGTTTGCGGGCGACACAAAGATCGTTGTGTGGTAGATCACAAGGAGGAATAGCTGTAGGCTGCAGGAAGATATTGATGGTCTGGTCAGATGGGCAGAAAAGTGGCAAATGGATTTCAACTTAGAAGTGTGAGGTGATGCATTTGGGGAGGTTAAACAAGGCAGAGGAATACATGATTAATGGGAAAGTACTGAAGTGCAGAGGAAGTAAGGGACCTTGGAGTGAAAGTCCACAGATCCCTGAAGGTAGCAGGACAGGTCAATAAGGTGGTTATGATCGAGTCCTTTAGGACTCTGCCAGCTCGGTCAGTAAATCATAGAAATCGCAGAAAGTATAAGGCACAGAAAGAGGCCACTTGGCCCATCGTGTCTGTGCTGGCCGAAAAACGATCCGCCTATTCTAATCCCACCTTCCAGCATTTGGTCTGTAGCCCTGCAGTTTATGGCACTTGAGGTGCACATCCAAACTCCTTTTGAATGTGTTGAGGGTCTCTGCCTCAACTACCCTTTCAGGCAGTGAGCTCCAGACCCCCACCACCCTCTGGAATCCTTTCCTTTATTTGCCGAGGTATAGAGTACAAGAGCAGGGAGGTTATGCTGGAACTGTATAACTCATTGGTTAGGCCCCAACTGTGTGCAGTTCTGGTCACCTCATTACAGAAAGGATGTAATTGCACTAGAGAGGGTACAAAGGAGATTTATGAGGATGTTGCTAGGACTGGAAAAATGCAGCTATGTTGAAAGATTGGCTAGGCTGGGGTTGTTCTCCTTGGAATACAGAAGGCTGAGGGGAGATCTGATTTAAATGTACAAAATTTTGAGGGATCTGGATAGAGTGGAGGTGAAGGGTCTATTCACCTTAAGAGAGGTCAGTGACAAGAGGGCATAGATTTAAAGTGATTGGTAGAAAAATTAGAGAGGAGATGAGGAAAAACCTTTTCACCCAGAGGGTGGTGGGGTCTTCTCCCCTTTGGACAGGAACTTTAAGAAAGTTTCAGCTAACCAGACCTCCGGCTCATCCGCTGGGGTACTGGTTCCCTTTCAACTAATCTGGCCTGTCTGGCTTGGGACCGAGTCACTACACAATCGGGGAAGATCACTGGTACTTCCTCTTGTAGTTTTTCGGTTTCACTGGTTTCGCTGGGCTGGTCTAGGATTATAGGGGTTGCTATTATCTTTGTACCAGCCAAATCATTTCCCAGTAGGAAATCTGTCCCTGCTACCGGAAACTCTGGGGCAATTCCTATGGTTACGGGGCCTGAGACTAGGTCGCATTGTAGTTGGACTCGATGGAGGGGAACAGACAGGTAACTTCCTCCCACTCCACTGATTAGGGCCTTGGCTTTCATGGAGGTTTTAAGGGCTTAGGCCGTTCTCTAACATTAAGGACTGAACCGCCCCTGTATCCCTGAGCAGTGTAATGAACTTGCTCATCTCCTGGGAAGGGTAGGGGGATACGGTTCCTAATAGGATAAAACTTTGGTAACTCAAAGTGGGTCACTCCAGGCCAGAATGCTGGAGGCTAAAAGAAAAGCCATTGGATCTAATCGGTCTCCGTAAGGGCAGTCCCACGGAGGATATTTGTCCGGTCCAGCAACGCATAGGGAAATACCCTCAGAGGGTCTCGACTCTGCATTGAGGGTCTCTGCCGGTCCTGCTGCGCTCTTTACCGGGATATCCTCCTTGGGACTGCCCTTGCGGAGACCTATTAGATCCACTGGCTTTTCTTTTAGCCTCCAGCATTCTGGCCTGGAGTGACCTACTTTGTTATAGTGGGAGCACACTGATCTCCGGGGTTTCTGTTTGTGGGCTTGGGGTCTTGGCACCCTCATTTGTTATCTGCTTTCCAGGTGTGACTCCCTTTCTATCCCACTCTCCCTCCTTATCCTTCCACTGTTTTTGGGGGTGGCTTTTAATGATCTGCCTGAGTTGCCAGGTCTATGAGTGAGGTCATAGCTATCGCAGCAACTGCAGCCTCTCTAGCTGTGCAGACTCTGTGCTCCTTTAAGTGCATTCTTAGGTGCAGGCAATTTTTAAACTCCAGCAATATTAGCATGCATAGTTCCTCATTGGTGCGCTGTTTTTTTACAGATCGGACCCATCAGTCAAAAGTGATTTGCTTTCGCCTTTCAAATTCCAAATAACTCTACATGGGTTTCTTTCGAGTGTTCCTGAATTGCTGGCGATATGCCTCTGGGACCAACTCTCAAGCATTATGGTCTGCTCGTAATTAGCAGACATTTCAGGGGTCAGCATAGAATAGATCCCTTGAGCCTTTCCTGTTAACTGACCCTGAATTATGAGGGCCCACAATTCTTGTGGCCATCATAGCTGTGCTGCTACCTTCTCAAAAGTGGCAAAAAAGGATTTCACCCCTCTCTCTTCAAATTTTGTTACGAACTTAGCATACCTAAGAGCCTCAGAGCCTGATTCTGGGTTAGGGAGATTTGGCCGGTTACCAGGTGAAAAGAGATTTTCCCCAGCAGCTTCCTACTGTCTCGCCTCTCTCTCTGCTTGAGCCTTCAGCTCCATTTCCAATTTTTGTAGCTGGAAAACCCTTTCTCCTCTCTCTCCTGTCTTTTTCTCTCTCTCTCTCTCTTTCTCTCTCGCTGTCTCTCTCTCTCTTTCTCTCTCGCTGTCTCTCTCTCTCTTTCTCTCGTCTCTCTCTCTTGCTGTCTTTCTCTCTCTCTTGCTGTCTTTCTCTCTCTCTTGCTGTCTTTCTCTCTCTCTTGCTGTCTTTCTCTTTCCTCCCTCTCTATTTCCTGAAACTCCTGTTCCATCCTGAATCTTGCCAGTTCCAATCTGGACATGGGAGATAGATCAGTTTCAGGAGTTAATTTCTCATCTACCTGTTCCGCTGTGTGTGTCCTGAGTCTTCAGACAGCAGTTTTAGGACCTCATTTCATTTCACCTTGCTGGACAGTTTCACTTGTATCTTCCTAGCTATAGCTTTTAACTGGTCTGTGCTCAGGTTTGCCAACATTTCAGCAGTTACAAAAACACCTTTGATTCAAAATGTGCCATTTTCTGATGTTAGAGTAAGAGGGTTTTGCTGCTGTTGTTTATTTGTCTTTTTACCCTTTTGGCTTCAATCAGTTTATTTTAATTTCAGATTCAGCTCGTTTCTTACAATTGCTCTTTCATGGGTTTATCCTGGAATTGAGCTCCCGATTTCTATGTTACAAACAGGCAGTTAATCTTTTTTTTATTGTCTCTGAACAAATTTCCCTGTATTTCCAACCACTTGTCCTTAAATAGATTAGTGGTTGAATTCCTTTCGCTCCCTTAAACTCTGAATACAAATGACCGCAACAACTACACGGTTGTTAGAATTAAATCAAAGAATTAGGGTTTATTTACACACTCTTAAATTCGCGAAGGGGTTTAACTTTGCCACGCACACTTACAAACGTTCATGGAAAGGTTAAAGGCATAAAAAGGCAAGGACATTTACTAAATAGAACTATAAGCTAACATGAATTTCAATTAAAACTAGTGTTACGACCAGGCGAGAAAGGTGTCTAGGGGTCTTTTACTGTCTTCACCTGGTCTTACTGTAACAGGGTTTAATTTTTTAAACACAGTGGTTTGAGCTCCCCCTTGGTGAATCCTTGTTCACAGCTTTCTAATTATAAGGCAAAGAAATGAGCACAAACAGGTTTTCTTCAGTTTAAAGGAGAAAAGAGTGAAATTTATTAAACCTTAAACTCTAATCTGGTTAACGCCTATGGATGTAACGACACGTCCACGCTAGCATGCGCAAGTGTTACACGCATGCAAATATGGAGACATAAAAGAGCAGAAGAAATAAAGTTTGAGGCAATCTCTGAAGAGTGGTTTTTACTGTGCTTCGAGCTCGCTGTAATCCTTGATTGTAGGTAGTCTTGCTTTTCACTGGGGCCCAGTATTCTTAAGCCTTGTTCACTTTCGGAGACTTTTCTCTCTTAGTGTTCATATGTCTTCAATGGTTTCCGATGCTGCTGTGAGTGAGGTGAGAGCAGACAGGAGAGAGATGTTCTCAGTCCAGGAGAAAACAGCCTTCTGATTTCTTTCCCTGCTGGAAGTTCAAATTCCAAAAAACTCCATCAGTCAGTCAGTCATGTAACTAAAACCGGTCTGACCACTTCTTCTGTGTAATGGGGCAGCAACGACTGGGTCCCCTTGTTCCAACACACTCTCTTTAGTATGCAAATGTCTTTTCAGTTAGGGGCTTGCAGTTTTAAGTTTGATTGGTCATGTGGTGAAATAATGTGTGCCTCAGTCTTGGCAGGTGGAGGGGTTTTCCTGACACTAGTGTCCATTTAAATGATCAAAAAGAGTCCAAAAATTGGATATCAGCAATTAGAAATGCCGAATAGGGGAGGAGCTGTTGGAAATTTCTCTTACAAATTTCGTCTGCACTCAGATATAAATGGATGTAGCTTGATTTGGCTGGTCACTTTTCCTTATATGGAGAGGAAACTAGCAGAAGGCTGGTTTTCTTGCTATTTTTGCAGACCGTATTTAATTTTCTTTGTTGTTTGCAGTCTGGCTGTTCAATTTTTCTGGCTTCTTGCAGACTGTGTCTTAGAGAGGGATGTGCATCTTCAGGCAGCTGGGCTAATCTTGCAGGGAGGTCTCAGGGAGAAATGTGGCTTTAGGAAGCGCAAAGCAGCTGTCACTTTGGAACAAGCTGTACCCTCAACTGCTACAGTTTCAAATTCAAGCAGGCTGCATAGTATGGCTCATGGACAAGCTATACCACATGATCTCCCTCTTCCATTTTAACAAGTGGAACACAGCTAAAACTTAACAGGCTGTATAAAATGGCGATTGACATGAATACGCAATGCACAAAACACAATTTACAAGAGGTTCTTATCTATTTGTAACAAAGGATATTTCTGATGAGGATGAATGAAATAGAATGGAAGGCAGCTGTTGTGGAGCATGAACTCCTGGCATTGACCATTTGGGAGGAATGGCCTGTTTCTGTGCTGTACAGTTGATGTAAAACACTGAAACATATGTTAGTAAGGTCACTATGCATATGCAATAAAGGATTCCTAGTTTGCTGCCTGAAAGTGTGTAGTTTGATTCCAGCGTGACCATCATTCTGCTGGAAATATAATTCTATTTGGTGGTCTATATGGCGTTTTCCTAGCAGAGGTTGCTTTCCAGTCAACAAAAATGGAAGTTGTGAATCGTGACTTTCAAACAACTACGCAGACGATAAACACGTATTTACAAAAACTGCTTGCATTTATATAACACCTCCAATGGAATAAAAATGTCCCAAGTTAGCAGACAAAATTTGTCACATAAAGAGATAATAGGACAGGTGACGTCTGAGTGAAGAAATTTCTCCTCATCAGAGTCCTAAATGGTTGATCCCTTATTCTGAGACTTTGACCAATGTCTCCCATTTTTTTTGTTGTGCATGGCCTGTTCATTTAAGTACACAGTACCTTTAAATGTTTTTGCTTGGCTGAAAATGTGAAGTATCTTATAGGGGACAACTTGTAAGTGGTCTGCATGGTAACTTGAAGGTTGCTGCGCGACCATGCAGGCGCATAGCTTAGAGGAGACGCGCGATTGTGCAGGAACATAGATTAGAGGAAACACCGACTGTGACCCCGACTTTTAGACTCCCCGACTTTTAGACTCCCCAGCAAGAAAAAACAGCCTTCCAGCATCTACCCTGTCAGGCCCTTTAAGAATTTTATATGTTTCAATGAGGTCACTGCTCATTCTTCTAAATTCCCAGTCTGCTCAATGTCTCATCATAGGACAATCCCCTCTTCTCAGGAATCAGTCCAGTGAATCTTCATCGCACTCTTTCCAAGGCTAGTATATCCTTCCTTGGGTACACGATGTTTCCTACATTACAAAGTGATTATACTGCAAAACTACTTCATTGATTGTAAAGTGCTTTGAGATGTCCAGTGGTCATGAAAAGTGCTGTATAAATGCAAGTCTTTCTTTATTTACAATGCTTCAGGTGTTTTCTCACCAAGGCCCTATACAATTCTAGTAAGACTTCTTCACTCTTGTGTTATAACCCCTTTATAATAAAGTCTAACATACCATTTGCTTTCCCAATTGCTTGCTGTACCTGCATGTTAACTTTCTGTGATTCATGTACAAGGACACCCAGATCCCTCTGAATACCAACATTGTCCAGTCTCTCACCAATTAAAAATATTCTGCTTTTCTATTTTTCCTTCCAAAGTGAATAACTTCACACTTCCCCACATTATATTTCATCTGCCATGTACTTGCTCAATCACTCAACATGTCTACGTCCTTTGTAGCCTCTTTGTGTCCTCCTCAGAGCTTACCTTACCACCTATCTTTTGTATTGTCAGCAAACTTGGATATGTTATAATAAAAGCAAAATACTGCGGATGCTGGAAATCCGAAATAAAAACAAGAAATGCTGGAACCACTCAGCAGGTCTGGCAGCATCTGTGAAAAGAGAAGCAGAGTTAACGTTTCGGGTCAGTGACCCTTCTTCGGATATCCTCTTGGATATGTTATACTTGGCCCCTCATCTAAGTTATTGATGTAGATTGTAAATAGCTGAGCACTGATCCTTGCAGTAGCCTGTCAGTTAAAGCCTGCTAAAACGGAAATGACCAGTTTATTCCTACTCTCTGTCCGTTAACCAATCTTCAATCCATGCTAATCGTGTTAACCCTAATCCTATGAGCCCTAATTTTGTGTAATAACCTCTTGTTTGGTACCTTATCAAATGCTTTTTGAAAATCCAAATGTACCACAGCCAGTGCTCTACCCTGCTGGATACAACTTCAAAAGATTCTTCACAGATTTGTCAAATACAATTTCCTTTTCATAAATCCATTTTTACTGTGCTTAATCATATTATGATTCTTGAAGTGCTTTGTTAGAATGTCTCAAAAATAGATTCTATCATTCTGCTGATTATTAATGTTAGGCTAACTGGCCTATAATTCCTTATTTTTCTCTCTGTCCCTTCTTGAATAGTGAGGTTATGTGTAGTATAAGGGTTTGAAAGGGTTAATGTTTGAGACAGTGTGAGGAGTACCTCCCATCATGATCACATGAGAGAGAGACTGGAGGGAGAAGCAGCATGGCTTCAGAGGCGTCACACAGACTCATGTAAAGCTGTATATAGCTAAAATGTAATAAATGAGTTAATGTTAAAATTACTGAAGACTCAGTAATCTCTTCTAGCTAGACTAACCAAATATACAAATGGTGTCAGAAGAACCAAACATAAAATATGGTGAACAGCAGTGGATCTTACCATACAACACCTGGAAGAATTTAAAAAATATTTTAGAGAAAGCTAACATGGAAAAAAGGCGCCTGAACTGCAGAACTCGAGAAGAGGCTGTGAAAGGATGAAGGAGGCATGGAGAGTTGGGGAATCGACTTGCAGAGGCATTCAGGCTGCACCACAAAGGTGTGGTGGTCGATGAAAAAATACCAGTCCAGCAATCGCAGTCTTTGAGTTGGAGAACCAAGCAACAGTCATGGATCTGGTGAGCAACCCGTAAAGCGGGTAAAAATTTGTTCCTAACGGCACTAGGCAGGCAGCACCAGGAAAACCAAAAGCCTTAAGTGAGGGCGAATCCGAGGTCGTCACCATTACATGTGGCGACTGCGAAAAAAAGGACACTGTAACTACTCAATACTCCAAGTGAGGGAAGTAAAAAGAGTGTAGGAAAAAACGCTACAAAACTGTGTTTAAAGAAAGACAGAAATAAATAAAGTCTAGCGGCGAGATTTCACAGGGAGAAACGGTGACCCCAGCAGGAGTCAGCACGAGGCTGTAAAGCACGGCAAACTTCCAGTACTGGAGTGAAAATTTTAAAAAGAAAGTAAACTGCATAGAAAGCCATGGATCTTAAATTCACAATACTAGAGAGGTTTGGACACATGGAAGGACCAAATCAAACTCAAAATTGGTCACTCTGACGAAAAAGATTTTTGAGATACAGAATTGCTTCCAAATTAGACAGCCAGTTTGAAGCAGAGCAAGTATTCCATCGGAGCAATAGCAGATGATGTAATTACAAGACAAGGCATTAATGAGGCATCAGACAAATTTGATGAAATTTTCAAAGCCTTTGAAAGCTATTTTAACCTGAGGAGCAATAAAATTCTGGAAAGGGAAAAATTTAACAGAAGGATCCAGAAACCAGGTGAAACAGTTGATGCTTTTATGAATTACCTTTACAGACTAGCTGAAGGATGGAATATTGTGACCTAATAGCAGAATTAATAAGAGATTGCATTGTAGTAGGCACTACTGATGAATCCCTATCAGATTTATTGTGGTCTAAGGAAGACTTCGCCCGAGACAAAGTAATACAGCTGGTGAGACAAGCAGAGGTCTGGAAGAAGATCGGAGCAATCCCGAGAGGTGAAGAAAAATCTTGGTTCAGGAAACCTCCAGCGACCTTACAGTTCCTTAAGCACAGGGCTGTAAAAGAAGGACCCGAAAATCTCCACTCCCACAGGTTCAAAAGAAAAAGTCTTCAAGCATAGAGCTGTAATGATGTTGAATGATCTCCATCAGGAGAGAAATCAGAAAACATCCTTGGTGAGATCAGTGACCCTATTACCAATTTTAAACTAGACACTGGAGCAAGTGTAACGGTTTTATCAGACAACGAACTGTGGTTATCAACTCATTACCAGCAACCAACAGAAACTCAGTTACATGGCACAGGAGGGATTGAACTGAAAGTTAAAGGCAACATGCGAGTACAAGCGAAAGCAGATGTTAGAAACACTACGTTCTATGGAATCAGGAATTTTCTCTCAAGTAGAAGAGCTTGTATTGACCTTCATCTTATAAGAAAAGTGAAAGAAGTTAAGCAACAATAATCCAGGAGTCACTTCCAAAAAGACTTTCCAAAATTATTTACTGGTCTAGGAAGACTGAAGACCGAATACATCCATTATGTTGAGAAAAAACGCTAAACCTGTATGTCTTTTCACGCTTTGGAAGATACAAAAGACTTGCAGGTTGATAGGTAAATTGGCCATTATAAATTGCCCCTAGTATAGGTAGATGGTAGGGAAGTATAGGGACAGGTGGGGATATGGTAGGAATATGGGATTAGTGTAGGATTAGTATAAATGGGTGGTTGATGGTCGGCACAGACTCGGTGGGCCGAAGGGCCTGTTTCAGTGCTGTATCTCTAAAATAAAAAAAAAATACCAGACCCATGAATGAAACAAGACCAACATCAACTAGAAGAGATTAGCAGGATGCGAGTCATTTCTCCTGTCACTAAACCCACAGAGTGGTGTTTGGGAATGGTTCCAGTTCCTAAACCTAACGGTACTCTTTGCATTTGTGTACACTTAACTTAATAAGGCTGTGGCAAGACAAGTTCATTCGATGTCCTCGGTAGATGAAAGCTTGGCAAAATTATCCAAAAGTGCCACGTTCACAAAGCTTGACGCTGTTACGACCAGGTGAGAAAGGTGTCTAGGGGTCTTTTACTGTCTTTACCTGGTCTTATTGTAACAAGGTTTGATTTTTAAACACTGTTTTGAGCTCCCCCTTGGTGAATCCTTGTTCACACTTTCCAATTGTAAAGCCAAGAAATGAGCACAACTAGGTTTTCTTAGGTTTAAAGAAGAAAAGTGAAATTTATTTAAACTTACTTAAGTTCTAAGTCGGTTAACGCCTACGGATACACGCTGCGCCCACGCTGGCATGCACATGTGATATGCACCTGCAAATAGAGACAGAAAAGAGAAGAAAAATAAAATGGAGAGGTTTGAGGCAACCCCTGAAGAGGGTTTTTTTTTTACTGTGCTTCGAGCTCGCTGTAGGGTCCTTGATTGTAGGTAGTCTTGCTTTTCATTGGGGGGTAAGTATTCTTCTTAAACCTTGTTCACTGTAGGAGACTTTTCTCTCTTGGGATTCATATGTGTGCCTCAGACGTGGCAGGTGGGGGCCTGCATGATAACGCGAATAGTGACTTTTGGAAAGCTCCATTGGATAAGAAGTCAAGGTTATTGACGACCTTCATTACTCTGGTCCGAAGATTTTATTTTAATTGTTTACCATTAGGTATAACATCAGCAAGCATTATGTTGAACATTCTACAGGGCCTTAAAGGAGTAATATGCCATAAGGACGACATCTTAGTCCATGGTGAATCCGTTGAAGAACATGACCTGAGGGTTAGAGCAGTTTTGAACCATCTACAAGAAGGCGGCCTGACACTTCATGAAAAGTGTGAATTCTCAAACGTCTATTAGTTTCTTAGGACACATTCAGTAGCAAAGGCATAATGGCAGACCCGCAAAAGATAAGAGGCATTAGTGAATTCCCACTTCCTACTTCATTGCAAGATCTTCAACGATTCCTTGGAATGGTTAATCAGTTGGCAAAATTTTTACCCAATCTAGCGCAAGTTACTGAATCCTTATGACAACGATTAAGGAAAGCTCATGCATGGTGTTAGGATACACATTAGGAGCAAGCATTTCAAAGGATCAAGGAGATGCTGATTTTGCCAGATATCTTAACACATTTAACCCTTCACTACCGATCACAATTGCAGCAGATGCCTCATCTGCAGGGTTAGAGGCATCACGAACATTGTCTGAGACTGAGACGAGGTGCGCCATCATAGAGAAAGAAGCTCTCGCAATCACGTGGGCTTGTGCGAAGTTCTCAGATTATATTATTGGCTTAAAGGTTGTCATAGACCACAAACCCCTAGTTTCCTTACTAGAGGAAAAGGAACTTGCTAGAATGCCTCTGAGAATCCAGAGATTCCCGTTGAGGCAAATGAGATTCAAAAACGAAACAGTATATGTACAGGGCAAACAACAGTAGATGCAATGTTCAGAGCTACTGTTGACCATCCTACACAACAGGATTTTAACTTGATTAATGAGAGTGCGCCACATTTTCAGTTCGCTGCATCACAGTGGCCGGCAAGTTCAAAAAGCTCCAAGAAAATTGTCATTCTCACGCAAATGAGGAATGCATCTGTATCTGGCGATATTGCACGCAAGGTTGGTCGCAGCAGTGTTGCAATGGTAAGAGGATGAAAATCTTCTTTGAACACAGAGGCACTTTACTGCTGTGGATGATTTGCTTGTATATGATGGGAGGCTGGTGATTCTGGACTCACTCCGGGTAAACATCTTGGAGAAAATACACAAGGGCCTCATGGGTATCACAAAATGCAGAGCACGGGCTCAGTCATCCATATGGTGGCCGGAAATATTGAGAGATATAGAAGAAATGATTTCTAATTGTCACGTATGCGCAGTATACAGACAGGATCGAGAGAACCAGTTATCTTGACCCAATTTCCAACCGGACCATGGGAACGTCTGGGGATGGATCTATTCATGTTTAATGGGAAATCCTACCTGATTGTCATCGACTATTTTTCAAGCTGAATTGACGTCAAACGTTTGTATATGATTACTGAGATAATCATTCAAGCTTTATCGAAGATCTTTGCAACACATGGTATACCTGACCAGATAGTTTCCGATAATGGACCACAATTTGCAAACGACTAATTCATGCGTTTTGTGGAAAACTGTGTATTTGTACATCTTACAAGTTCCCCTAGATAGCGTCAATCTAACGGTGAAGCCGAAAGAGGAGTCAGAACTATCAAAGCACTGTTAAAGAAAACTGAAGATTTTCAAACAGCACTCCTAAACTACGATCTACTCCGTTGCTATGTGGGTGAGCACCATCGGAACTGTTGATGGGAAGGAAGCTTGGAACACAACTTCCCATCGTACCCAAAAATTTACTTCCAGGGCTATAAGTCCAGGATTATCAGAGAGTTAAAGACGGAGAAAGATCTTACCGAAAGCAACAAACTTATAATTATAATGGGAAATATCGTACCAGGAACCTACCTAAGTTGATGGAAGGAGAAAAGGTATGGATACGTGACCAAGGCAGAGGAGTAATCGTCCAGAGATCTTTAGTACATACTTCAGAGGGTACTATAAGAAGAAACAGGAGAAATCTTTCTTATATTCATCAAAAACATCAATCAGTAATACATTTGGGTGCACCAGCTGTTGAACCTGAAGTTCAGAAAGCACCGGATACTACAAACATCAATGAAGGCAATCCAAGTCATGAAACAAGAGTTCAGAGATAGACTATTAATCTTCATCTAACAACAACAGGATCAGGGAGAATTGTGAAGCCTCCTGACAGATTGAATCTGTGAGGTCAGAGACTTGGGAGGAGATGGTGTAGTATGTAAAAATAAAAAAGTATGTATAAATATAATATATGGATAAAGACTTGGGGGGAGTGTAGTATAAGGGTTTGAAAGGGTTAATGTTTGAAATTTTGAGAGGAATACCTCCCGCCATGATGTAAGAGATCACATATGTGAGAGACTGGAGGGAGAAGCAGCAGAGCTTCAGTGGAATCTCACAAACTTATGTGAAGCTGTATATAGTTAAAATGTAATAAATGAGTTAATGTTAAAATTACTGCAGATTCAGTAATCTCTCCTAGATAGACTAACCAAATATACAAATGGTGGCAGACTAACCAAATGTACAACAGCGTTTGCTACCTTCCAATGTGTGAATGGGACTTGGTGCGAGTTAAGACAAGGGCAGCTGAGTTTTGAATGACTTCAAGTTTACGGAGAGTAGACTGTGGGAGATCAGCCAGGAGTGTGTTGGAATAGTCAAGTCTAGAGATAACGAAGGCATGAATGAGGGTTTCAGCAGCAGACAAGCTGAGACGGGCCAAGTTGCGCAATGTTATGGAGGTGGAAATAGGCGGTCTTGGTGATGGCATGAATATGAGGTTGGAAACTGTTCTCGGGGTCAAATGTGATCCCAAGGTTGCGAATAGACTGGCTTAATCTCAGACTGCTGTTAGAGAAAGGGATGGAATCAGTCGCTAAGGGAATGCAGTTTGGAGTGGGGACTGAAAACAATGCCTTCAGTCTTGCCAATATTTAATTAGAACAGTTCCCATGGATTGGAAGGTAGTAAGCATTATTTTATGTTTGGTTAGTCTGCTGCCTTTATTTCACCTATCACCCCTGTGCTCGCTCGCCTGCATTGGCTGCCGGTCAAGCAACATCTTGATTTTAAAATTCTCATCCTTGTTTTCAAATCCCTCCATGGCCTCACCCCTCCAGCCCCATAACCCTCCAAGATATCTGTGCTTCTCTAATTCTGGCCTCTTGTACATCCCTAATTTTAATCGCTGCGCCATTAGTGGCCTGGCTGCACCTTCGGTTGCTTCGGCCCCAAGATCTAGAATACCCTCCCTACACCTCTCCACCTCGCTTTCATTCTTTAAGACATTCCTTAAAACTGATCTCTTTGACCAAGCTTTTGGTCATCTGACCCAATATCTCCTTTTGTGTCTCGGGGCCGTACGTTAAAGGTGCCATATAAATATAAGTTGTTGTTGTAATGTCAAAGGAGTTCTGAAAGATCAAAATCAAAGCATCCACTATCTGTAGCTACCTCATTTTACAACACTAGGATGCAGGCCATGAGATCCAGGGCATTTGTCACCTTTAAGTCCCATTAATTTCTCCAGCACTATTTCTTTACCAATAATAATATCCCTAAATTCCTAATTTCTGGTAGATCTTTGATTCCCCATTATTTCTGGACTGTATTTTGTGTTTTCTATCTTGAAGGCAGATACAATGTTTTCATATAATGTTTCTGCCATTTCCTTATTCCCCATTATTACTTCTCTCGGCTCTGCCTGAAAGGGACTTATGTTAACTTTTGGTACTCTTTTGCTTTTTACGTACCTGTAGAAACTTATGCAATCTGTTTTGATCTCTGTTAATTTACTCTCATTCTATTTTCTCTCTCTCAATTCCTTGCTCATCCTTTGCTGAATTTTAAAATCCTCTTTTTGGCAACACTATAAGCCTCTTCCTTTAATCTTATATTATTTCTAACTTTTATTGTTCGCCACTTTTCCCATGGGATTTTTTTTATTCTTTAAGGGAATGTATATTTGATGCAAATTACGAATTAATTCTTTAAATGTTTGTCATTGCTTATCCATTGTCCTATCGTTTCATATAGTTTCCCAATCTATTGTAGTCAACTTTAGTGAGGGAATTATGGTGGAGAAATGAAAATTGGGGATTCAGATGAGGCCAGAATGGAGGAGCGCAAAGAACTTTTGCCATGGGGTGGGGCGAGTGTGTGAATGGGAGATTTGTAGGCCTGCAGAAGGTTATAGAGATTGAGTTGGGTAAGACCATGGAAGAATTTGAGCACAAGGATGAGAATGTTAAAATCAAGGTGTTGCTAGACCAGGAGTTATTGTAGGGCAGGGATGACGGGTGAACGGGACTTGGTTAATGCAAGGTGGAAGGTTGGCTTGGACAATCTGGGGCTGCCAAAAACATGAATGAGGTTTTTTTCATTTGTTCATGGGATGTGGACGTCGCTGGCTAGGACAATATTTATTGCCCATCCCTAATTGCCCGTGAGCCGCAGTCCATGGTGGGGTAGGTACATCCTCACTTCTGACCTTATGATTGAAGGAAGGTCATTGATGAAGCTGTTAGGAAGGGAGTTCCAGGATTTTGACTCAGCGACCATGAAGGTATGGCAATATAGTTCCAAGTCAGGATGGTGTGTGGCTTGGAGGGGAACTTGCAGGTGGTGGTGTTCCCATGCATCTGCTGCCCTTGTCCTTCTAGTTGGTAGAGGTCGCGGGTTTGGAAGGTGCTGTCTAAGGAGCCTTGGTGCGTTGCTGCATTGCATCTTGTAGGTGGTCCACACTGCTGCCACTGTGTGTCGGTGGTGGAGGGAGTGAATGTTTGTGGATGGGGTGCCAGTCAAGCAGGCTGCTTTGTCCTGGATGGTGTTGAGCTTCTTGAGTGTTGCTGGAGCTGCACCCACTCAGGCAAGTGGAGAGTATTCCATCACACTTCTGACTTGTGCCTTGTAGATGTTTGACAGGCTTTGGGGAGTCAGGAGGTGAGTTACTTGCCACATGATTCCCAGCCTCTGACCTGCTCTTGTAGCCACGGTATTTATATGGCTACTCCAGTTCAGTTTCTGGTCAGTGGTAGCCCCCAGGATGTTGTTAGTGGTGACAGCGATGGTAATACCATTGAATGTCAAGAGGAGATGGTTAGATTCTCCCTTGTTCGAGATTGTTATTGCCTGGGACTTGTGTTGCGCGAATGTTACTTGCCACTTATCAGCCCAAGCCTGGATATTGTCCAGTTCTTGCTGTATTTCTACACTGACTGCTTCAGTATCTGAGGAGTCGCGAATGGTGCTGAACATTGTGCAATTGTCAGCGGACATCCCCACTTCTGACTTTATGATTGAAGGAAGGTCATTGATGAAGCAGCTGAAGATGGTTGGGCCTAGGACACTACCCTGAAGAACTCCTGCAGTTATGTTCTGGGGCTGAGATGATTGACCTCCAACAACCACACCCATCTTCCCTTGCGCTAGGTATGAATCCAACCAGCAGTTTTTCCCCTGATCTCCATTGACTTCAGTTTTGCTAGGGCTCCTTGATGTCAAGGGCAGTCACTCTCACCTCACCTCTTGAGTTCAGCTCTTTTGTCTATGTTTGAACCGAGGCTGTAATGAGGTGAGGAGCTGAGTGGACCTGGCGGAAACCAAACTGAGCGCTATTGAGCAGATTATTGATGAGCAAGTGCCACTTGATAGCACTGTCAACGACACCTTCCATCACATGACTGATGATTGAGAGTAGGCTGATGGGGCTGGGTTGGATTTGTCCTGCTTTTTGTGTACCGGGCATACCTGGGCAATTTTCCACATTGCCGGGTAGATGCCAGTGTTGTAGCTGTATTTGAACAACTTTGCTCGGGGTGCGGCAAGTTCTGGAGCACAGATTTTCAGTACTGTTGCCGGAACGTTGACCAGGTCCATAGCCTTTGTAGTATTCAGTGCCTTCAGTCGTTTCTTGATATATGGAGTGAATTGAATTGGCTGAAGACTGGCATCTCTGATGCTGGGGCCTTCAGGAGGAAGGTGAGATGGATCATCAACTTGGCACTTCTGGCTGAAGATTGTTGCAAGTGCTTCAGCTTTATCTCTTGCACTGATGTGCTGGACTCTGCCATCATTGAGGATGGGCATATTTGTGGAGCCACCTCCTCCAGTTAGTTGTTTAATTGTCCACCACCATTCACGACTGAATGTGGAAGGACTGCAGAACTTAGATCTGATCCATTGGCTCTGGGATCGCTTAACTCCGACTGTCGCATGCTGTTTACGCAGTTTGGCACGCAAGTCATCCTGAGTTGCAGCTTCACCAGGTTTTTGAGGTATGCTTGGTGTTGCTCCTGGCATGCCCTCCTTCAATCTTCATTGAACCAGGGTTCATCCCCTGGCTTGATGGTAATGGTAGAGTGGGGGATATGCCGGACCATGAGAATGCAGATTGTGGTTGAGTACAATTCTGCTGCTGCTGATGGACCACACCGCCTCATGGATGCCCAGTTTTGCGTTGCCTGATCTGTTTGAAATCTATCCTATTTAGAACAGTGGTAGTGCCACACAACACGATGCAGGGTATAATCAATGTGAAGATGGGACTTCGTCTCCACAAGGACTGTGCGGTGGTCACTCCTACCAATACTGTCATGGACAGATGTATCTGCGACAGGCAGGTTGGTGAGGACGAGATCAAGTATGTTCCTCCCTATTGGTTCCCTCTCCACCTGCCACAGACCCAGTGTAGCAGCTTTGTCCTTTAGGATTCGGCCAGCTTGGTCAGTAGTGGTGCTACCGAGCCACTCTTGGTGATGGACATTGAGGTCCCCCACCCAGAGTACATTCTGCGCCCTTGCCACCCTCAGTGCTTTCTCCAAGTGGTGCACAACTTGGAGGAGTACTGATTCATCAGCCGAGTGGGGTGGTAGGTGGTAATCAGCAGGAGGTTTCCTTGCCTACCTGATGCCATGAGCCTTCATGGGATCTGAAGTCTATGTTGAGGACTCCTGGGGCAACTCCCTCCCGACTGTATACCACTGTGCCATCTCCTCTGCTGGGTCTGTCCTGCACGTGGGACAGGATATAACTGGGGATGGTGATGGCGGTGACTGGGACATTGTCTGTAAGGTATGATTCCGTGAGTATGACTATATCAGGCTGCTGCTTGACTAGTCAGTGGGACAACTCTCCCAACTTTGGCACAAGCCCCCAAATGCTAGTGAGGAGGACTTTGCATTGTTGACAGGGCTGGGTTTGCCATTGCCGTTTACGGTGCCGAGGTCTGTCTGGTTTCATTCCTTATTGACTTTGTAGCAGTTTGATACACTGAGTGGCTTGCTCGGCCATTTCAGAGGGCATTTAAGCATCAGCCACGTTGCTGTGGGTCTAGAGTCACATGTAGGCCAGACCAGGTAAGGACAGCAGATTTCCTTCCCTAAAGGACCTTAGTGAACCATTAGTGAATAGCAGATGAGCTGAGGCAGTGGAAGAGATGGGCGACATTGTGGAGATGGAAGTAGGTGGTCTTGGTGCTGTGCGCCTGGCACCTTCTGAGAGCAGTGAATGAATCATTGGTGTTATTTTAATTAGCCCTAAACTGTTCTATAGTTATGTTATATTTCAGGGGACTTTTTTAGCATAGGAATTTCTGCAGCACATTCTAAATTGCCCATAATAAAAGAAGTTTTTTCCCTGTATAATTGCAATTTTTATATTCTTGTCAATTTTCTCCGTTCCTCTCCTCTCTTCCCACTCTTTCTCTGAAGGCATTGTCTCCTTGTTGGGATTTGGTTCCATTATTCTTATGTGAGTCTTAACAGTGAAAGTGAACAGGTTATTTTATCGAGGGTCATCATAGCTGAGCCCTATTCTTTTCTTGCTGAGATTCACATGCACTTGCCACAAGGGTTGTTGGTTGGTGCTGTGGCTGATTTTGCCCTTCCTAAGGCAGGGGCACAAAGGCTATAATTGTAGTGCTTCCACCTTTCATGCCTGATTTAGTTAACTCAATGAGTTGAGATCAAGCACAGAACTCTCCTAGCTCATCTTACTGATGGATAAGCTTGCTGTGCCTAAGGGGAGATTACTGAAGTAGCTTTGTAAAAATTACTGGTGTTGGGTATTATATCCTGAAGCAGGTATACTGTATGATTTAAATGCTTTGAAATTGTACAACTTAAAAACATGTAACTTAAACATTTTTCCTTTTCTCTGTCCTCCCCCATGACAGCTGGTCGGTGGAGAATTTGATTTGGAAATTAACTTCATAATTCAGGATGCAGAGAGCATAGCATGCATGATAGAACTTCTTGAACACTGTGATGTTACCTGCCAGGCAGAGATTTGGAGTATGTTCACAGCCATTCTACGCAAGAGTGTACGCAACCTTCAAGCAAGCACAGATGTTGGCCTCATTGAACAAGTGCTATTAAAGATGACCAAAGTGGATGACATGATAGCAGGTATTGATTATTTAAGCCATGTTGATAGCATTGAATCTGCTAAAATATAGGGCCCAAATTGAACTCTGTGCAAGTGGAGGGTTTTGAACGAGTTAAAATTGGACCCATAGATCTCATAGAGCTGGACTCAGTTGATGCTTATTGTGAAGTTAAGCATCATGTTTGCCTTTTTATGTTTAATCAGAAAACACTGCAGTGAAAATTAGTAAATTGGTAGTCAACTTCAGTGATTTTGATTGAGGCATTTATTGTTTTTCAATGAATATCAGCAAGTATGTCAACTTCAGCATTCTGAAAATAAAGCAATTATTGTGTGCATCTCTCCTCTTCCCCTCTCCTGCTTTTCACTCTCCTCCACTTGTGTTTCTCAGATTCCTGCATTCCTACTTTTCCCTCGCTGCTTCTGTTTTTCTCCTCTTCTGATTGTTTTTAACACTCCTCCATTTGTTTTTCACTCTTCCACTTGTATTTTTCACTCTCCTTCTCCACTTTTGTTTTTTTTCTTTTCATTCTCCCTCCCACTTTCATCCATCTTCTCTATTTCTCTTTTTCACCTCCCTCACATTCATATCTCTTTACTGCTTTTACTTGTTCTCTTCTCTTTCTTTCCCTTTCTCCTATTCCTTCCTGCTTCCTACAGAATTGCAGTTGCCACACAGGAAGACATATGAAACATATGAACATGAAGGACAGGAAAATACCTATTCCATATAGTCTTGTATGCACACAGACTCCCATGCATCCGACCCACCGTCCCACTAACCAGCCACGTAAGCAATGTTCTGGAGAGGCAAAAAAAAGATCCAAGCATCATCCTGGGCTAAAAAAGCTCTTGGAAATTCTTCTCTCCCCCCAAAGGCAGTCAAACAGGTTTCAGGAATACATTCCCCACCCTTTTGAATGTTTGCAGCAAATTGACACTCGCTTCATGAACTGGTAACTTGCTCCATAGGTCGTGACTCTGAAAAGAAATACTTCCTGCAACTAATCTAATTCAATTCTTATGTGACGTATACTCATGCTTCCCGGTCATCTCTCTCCTAATTAGCTCAAATGATCTCTCCACAAGGACCAAATCAAATTTTTTTCATTATTTAAAGACCACAATTATTTCTCCTTGGTCTATACTTTTATATGTCATTCAGTATAGCTGGAAATGGAAGATGGAAAATTAGTAAATGAATGTAGAAAGCAGAGGAAACACAGACTGGAAAATAGACAACACAGGAGTTTGCCAGTGCTTACTTGTATGTAGTACAATGCAAGGAGCCTTGTGATTAAGGCAAATGAGCTGAGGGCACAGATTGACACATGGACATGTGATATCATAGCTATTAGTGTAACATGGCTTAAAGGAGGGCAGAAATGGCAGCTCAACATTCCACAGACTGATTGGATTGCTCTCCAGAGAGCCGCATGGATTCGATGGGCCAAAGCCGCCTCCTGTGCCGTAATACATCTATGGGCTGAATTTTATGGGCTCCCTTGGAACAGGAATGGAAGTGAAGGGGGCCATAAAGTATTTGAACCACTTATATGAATGAATGTTTACAGTTGTATGAAAATGTTAGTACTTATGTGTTCGAAGTATGTTGTAAGTACGTTGGACTATAGCTGCAGAAAAAAACTCTTGTCAAATCATGTGGTTTATGCTTCCTCCTGTTGTCATGGGAGTTTACGTTTTGTGGAAGAATTGCCTTTGTGATGGAAAATGTGCTGAACTGATATTTGTCAAACAAATGGTTGGTTTCTATTAAACAATGATCAGTGGGTTCAGTGATCATGTTGGACCATGCAACAATTATAATCTTGCTTGGGACAGTCCAGTTATACTACAGTTTCTGTATTGCAGTGCAAAAGCTACATAACAAGGATTTGAAGTTGCTGCTCTTAGGGCAAGCAGGGTTTCAGCTCTTGATCATTATCCAGTTAGTATGCATCACTGTAAGAAAGGATAGGATCATTTTGGTCTGTGATTTCCTTTCCGAGAGTACAATGGCTTGCCAACACACACCAGCTCAAGGAGGTATTCTCAGACTGCTTGGACTTCACTTTGGCTGCAGGAGAGCTGTATCTGGTAGCAAATGAACTAACTTTAACAATTATTAATGAAACACCGAATATGTTAAACCAAATACTTCTGTGCAATGCTTATACCCCGTGGGCAGATTATTGTTGGTGCATTGAAGTTTAGTTTAGTTTAGTTTAGTTTAGAAGTATGCCTACACAGCAATATACTTTAACTGTGTACAGTATTATGCAGAACCAGCTGTAAAATTTAATGTTACCTGCTTGAGTTGTTGTAAAACAGATTTTGCACTTCTGCAGTGGCTTCTCTGCCTGTAATCTTTTGTAGATTGATTTGTAGTTCCAGCATTTTTAATGTGCACATTTTCCTTTTCATTTTCTTGATTACTCTCCTTATCCCAAGGTTCCACTTGGCCATCCTTTACCAAATGTGAACCCTAGTGGATTTAGTTTAGTTTAGAGATATAGCACTGAAACAGGCCCTTCGGCCCACCGAGTCTGTGCCGACCATCAGCCACCCATTTATACTAATGCTACACTAATCCCATATTCCTACCACATTCCCACCTGTCCCTATATTTCCCTACCACCTACCTACACTAGGGGCAATTGCTAATGGCCAATTTACCTATCAACCTGCAAGTCTTTGGCATGTGGGAGGAAACCGGAGCACCTGGAGGAAACCCACGCAAACACAGGGAGAACTTGCAAACTCCACACAGGCAGTACCCAGAATTGAACACGGGTCGCTGGAGCTGTGAGGCTGCAGTGCTAACCACTGTGCCACCCTGCATGGTTCAGATCAACAGGGCACTGAGTCATCAGGGAAACTTAAATGTTTACTTCATTTCAGATCAACATTTAAATGAAACCAGTTGATACAATTTGCTGTTTTCACGATTAATATAAATTGTGGCACAATACTACAAATCAGCAAACATTAAAGTGCAGTATATCCAGAATGTATGGGTGTGAAGCTACAAATAATATAAAGACAAGCCACTTGTGACAGAACCTGTACAACCTTTTCATACCTATGAGGCTTAGAATTGTGATTCCCAGAATTGCTGTTTATTTTCTCGAGTTGCATCCTGGTTTGTGTTTTTCACTTGGGACAACATAAAATGTATCAATATACAGCTTGCATATTTATTATATGAAATATCTCTTTTCAGATCTGTTGGTTGATATGTTGGGTGTTCTAGCAAGCTATAGCATCACTGTCAAGGAACTCAAGCTGCTTTTCAGCATGCTGCGCGGAGAAAATGGATTCTGGGTAAGCTCCAGGTTTAAGACTTCAGTTTCACTGCTTTACGTGCAATACTTAAGTCCAGGTTTATAGTAGTAGCATAAAACAATCAGTTAGCAATGTAACATTAACAATAATCCAACAATAAGTGTGAGGAGCTCATGAAATTCTCTGTCACTAGGATCGAGACCATCCGATAAGCTGCCACTACCCTCCCTTCCCCTAGCCCTCCCGGCCAGACTTCCTCGAAAGGTCTTCCTTGTCTTAGCCCTGAACTTGCAACGTCCTCTGGTTTCTCTCTTATCTCCCCTCGTGCCTCTCCAAGCTCATTTGGTTCATGAGACCCAACTCCTGCTCCCTCGATCCTATTCCCATTAAATTGCTAACCATCCAACTTCCCTTTCTGGCCATGTTAACTGATACTGTTATTGGTTTTTTCTCGCTAGGTTCTGTTCCTCTCTCCTTCAAACCTGCTGTCATCACCCCTCTTAAAAAAAAAACCCTTGCAAACTACCACCCCATCTCCGACTTCCCTTTTCTGTCCAAAGCCCTTGAATGTGTTGTTCCCTTTCAAATCCAAAAAGTAATAAAGAAAGAAAGACTTGTATTTATATAGCACCTTTCAGCCAGGCTATTCTAGACTGGGTATTGTGTAATGAGAAAGGATTAGTTAACAATCTTGTTGGGAGGGGTCCCTTGGAGAAGAGCGACCATAACATGTTAGAATTCTTCATTAAGATGGAGAGTGGGAGAGTTGATTCCGAGACTAGGGTCCTGAATCTAAATAAAGGAAACTATGAAGTTATGAGGCGCGAGTTGGCTATGATAGATTGGGGAACGTTACTTATAGGGTTGACAGTGGATAGGCAAGGGCGAGCATTTAAAGAGCGCATGGATGAATTACAACAATTGTTAATTCCTGTCTGACGCAAAAATAAGGCAGGAAGGGTGGCTCAACCGTGGCTTACAAAAGAAATTAGGGATAGTGTTGGATCCAAGGAGGAGAATTATAAAATGGCCAGAACAAGCAGCAAACCTGAGGATTGGGAGCAGTTTAGAATTCAGCAAAGGAGAACAAAGGGATTGATTAAGAAGGGGAAAATAGAGTATGAGAGTAAGCTTGCAGAGAACATAAAATCTGACTGTAAAAGCGTCTATAGATATGTGAAGAGAAACAGGGAAATATATAATGGGAAACAAGGAAATGGCAGACCAATTAAATACATACTTTGGTTCTGTCTTCACAAAGGAGAACACAAATTACCTCCCAGAAATGTTGGGGAGCATAGGCTGTAGTGAGAAAGAGGAACTGTATGAAATCAGTATTAGTAGGGAAATGGTGTTAGGGAAATTGATGGGATTGAAGGCCGATAAATCCCCAGGGCCTGATAATCTACATCGTAGAGTACTTAAGCAAGTGGCCCTTGAAATAGGAGTTGCATTGCCGGTCATTTTTCAAAATTCTATAGACTCTGGAACAGTTCCAACGGATTGGAGGGTAGCTAATGTAACCCCACTATTTAAAAAAGGAGGCAGAGAGAAAACAGGGAACTACAGACCAGTTAGCCTGACGTCAGTAGTGGGGAAAATGCTAGAGTCCATTAGAAAAGATGTAATAGCAGAGCACTTGGAAAACAATGACATGATCGGACAAAGCCAACATGAATTTACGAAAGGGAAATCATGCTTGACAAATCTACTGGAATTTTTTGAGGATGTAACTAGTATAATCGATAAGGGAGAACCAGTGGATGTGGTGTATTTGGACTTTCAGAAGGCTTTCGATAAGGTCCCACATAAGAGATTAGCGTGCAAAATTAAAGCACATGGGATTGGGGGTAAGGTACTGAAATGGATAGAGAACTGGTTGGCAGACAGGAAACAAAGAATAGGAATAAACTGGTCTTTTTCCAAGTGGCAGGCAGTGACGAGTGGGGTACCGCAGGGATCGATGCTAGGAGCCCCGCTATTCACAATATATATTAATGATATAGATGAGCGAATTAAATGTAATATATCCAAGTTTGCAGACACAAAGCTGGGTGCGAGTGTGAGCTGTGAAGAAGATGCAGAGAAGCTCCAGTATGATTTGGACAGGTTAAGTGAGTGGGCAAATACATGGCAGATGCAGTATAATGTGGGTAAATGTGAGGTTACCCGCTTTGGTGGCAAAAACAGAAAGGCAGATTATCATCTGAACAGCAATAGATTGGGAAAGGGGGAGGTGCAGCGAGACCTGGGTGTCCTTGTGCACCAGTCGCTGAAAGTAAGCATGCAGGGTGCAGCAGGCAGTTAAGAATGCAAATGGTATGTTGGCCTTCATAGCGAGAGGATTCGAGTACAGAAGCAAGGATGTCTTGCTGCAATTATACAAGGCCTTGGTGAGACCACATCTGGAGTATTGTGTGCAGTTTTGGTCTCCTTATCTGAGGAAGGATGTTCTTGCTATGGAGGCAGTGCAGCAAAGGTTCACCAGATTGATTCCTGGGATGGTAGGACTGACGTATGAAGAGAGATTGGGTCGCTTAGGCTTTTATTCATTAGAGTTTAGAAGAATGAGAGGGGATCTCATAGAAACGTACAAAATTCTAACAGGACTGGGCGGACTAGATGCAGGAAGGATGTTCCCGATGGCGGGGGAGTCCAGGACCAGAGGTCAAAATCTAAGGCTAAGGGGTAAGCCATTTAGGACTGAGATGAGGAGAGATTTCTTCACCCAGAGATTGGTGAACCTGTGGAATTCTCTACCACAGAAAGCAGTTGAGGCCAAATCATTAAATATATTCAAGAAAGAGTTAGATATAGTTCTTGGGGCTAAAGGAATCAAGGGATACGGGGAGAAAGCGGGAACAGGATACTGAGTTTGGATGATCGTATTGAATGGCGGTGCAGGCTCGAAGGGCCGAATGGCCTACTCCTGCTCCTATTTTCTATGTTTCTATGTCCCAAACCGCTTTACAGCCAATGAAGTACTTTTTGAATTGTCGTGTTGCGTGTTGTAATGAAGGAAACGTGGCAGCCAGTTTGTGCAAAGCAAGCTCTTTCAAACAGCAATGTGATAAGGACCAGATAATCTGTTTTCGGTGATGTCAATTGAGGGATAAATATTGACCAGGATACTGGGATACCTCCCATCCTGTTCTTCTGAATAGTACCATGGGATCTTTTACGATCACCTGAAGGCAGACAGGACCTCAGTTTAATGTCTCATCCAAAAGATGATACCTCTGATAGTGCAGCACTCCCTCAGTATTGCACTGGAGTGTCAGCCTAGATTGTTGTATTTAAGTCCTGGAGCGGGACATGAATCCGCAGCTTTCTGACCCAGAGGCGAGAGTGCTACCAATTAAGCCACAGTGCACACTGTGATCCATCTATATGACACTATAATCATGCCCATTTTCCCCAGAACCCCATGTTTGAATCCCGTTTCCAGCCTGCCAGTACTGAAATGGCTCTTGGCAAAGTCGCAAATGACATCCTGTGTAACCGTGACAAAAATAAATTATATCTGCTCCTCCTGCTCGACCTGTCTGCAGTCTTTGACATGGTTGACCACAACATCCTGCTCCAATGCCTCTCTACTGTCGTCCAGCTGGGTGGGACTGCACTCGCCTGATTCCACTCTTATCTATCTAATTGTAGGCAGAGTATCACCTGCAATGGCTTCTCTTCCTGCTCTCACACAGCTACCTCTGGTGTTTTCCAAGGATCTATCCTTGGCCTCCTTTTATTTCTCATCTACATGCTGTCCCTTGGTGACATCACCTGAAAACATGACGTCTGTTTTGATGACCCACTGCTCGACCTCACCACCACCTGTTTCAGACATACATTACTGGATGAGCAGAAATTTTCTCCAGTTAAGTATTGGGAAGACTGAACCCGTTGTCTTCAGTCCCTTCTACAAATTTGGTTCCCTGGCTACCTACTCCATCCCTCTTCCTGGCAACTGTCTGAGACTGAACCAGACTGTTCACAACCTTGGTGTTATGTCTGACCACAAATCTATGCCATGATGAAGACTGCCTATTTCCACCTCCATAACATTGCCTGACTCTGCCTCAGCTCATCTGCTGCTGAAACCTTCATCCATGCCCTTGTTACCTCTAGACTTGATTATTCTAACACCCTGCTGGCCTGCCTCCTGCAATCTACGCTCCGGAAACTTGAAGTCATCCAAAATTCTGCCTGTGCCCTGACTCACATCAAGTCCTGTTCACCCATCACCCCTGTGCTGTGATCTACTTTAGCTCCTGGTCAAGTAACGCCTCGATTTTAAAATTCTCTTCCATGTTTTCAAATCCCTCCATGGCGCCTCCCCTCCCTATCTCTGTAATCTCCTTCAACGCCACAACCCCCTGAAATATCTGTGCTCCTCTAATTCTGGCTCTCGAGCATCGCTGATTTTAATTTGGTGCACCATAATGTTCCTGTGAAGCACCTTGGGGCATTGTATTTATATAGAGCCTTTAATGTAATAAAAGTTGCTGTTGTAGTGTGTCGTAGTTAATTTTGGACGTATGAATTGTTTGTGTTTGGATCTTCTAATGTGACCAATGTTTTGCTTAAATGTGTTAACTAACTTGTAACGGTAAAATTTTGCCACAGATGCATGATCAGTCATATATGTCTGGATCGAACGCTTTTAATCCAATCTTTTTCACAGCCAAGAAATGCCATTAAATTGCTGTCAATTCTGAATCAGATGCCACAAAGACAAGGCCCAGATACCTTCTTCAACTTTCCTGGACGGAGTGCAGCAGTAAGTTTATTATAGTTTGCATTGTTTTTAAGGACGGGAGAGAGATGGTAGAGATGGCTCCCCCTTTTCACCTCTTGACTGACTGAAGAAAGCATGTTTTAAAAAAAAGTGTTTTAGTGCCTGAGTGCTTTGTCAGGAACAGATAAATGACAGGTTTTCTTGTAAGTTTTAAAAGAAAGATAAATGTTTATTGTTCAACACCCGAATATACGCAACTTCACCCACTGTCACATTCATACAGGTACACACACCCTTGAAAAGACTGCGATTATAAAAGTAGCATGAGTTTAGGTCTTATGATTTCAAGAGTTCTCTGTTCCACCCTCTTTTCTCTGGGGTGAAGACGTGAAACAATGCAGGCCTGTAATCCTTTTTTTGTCCACTGGAGAAAAGCTCTGGAGGTGCAGGAGGACACATTTGCTGTTATTTTATGTTCGCAATAGCAGATTTTTCTTGTTATACTCTAGTTAAGGGTCAATGGCGAAACCCTGGTATGGTTCTTTAGCTGAGAGTTCAGGGCCAACTTGAGTTGCTGCCTACATGTGGCTTAAAGCTGGTGGTCTTAAGCAAGGTCTTTTCCCTTCGTTGACTTAGATTTTTTCCCCCATCTTGTATCCCCAGAATATCCCTTATTAAAACCGCTTATCAGAAACCTAGTATCTGTAATGTGACCAGAGCATCTCTTTCCATTGCCCTCTTAAATAGTTTCTGATGGTTAGGCCATTGTCAGACAATGGAGTCCGGGTATCACTCATCCACATACCATCTTGACAGAATAGAGCTGTCCGCACCCATTTTCTGGATTTCAAGTTTGGAGTCAAAGCGTCTGCAACTGTATTGCGAATGCAGTTGTTTTTTAATTTGTTGAAGAAAAGCAGCCATTGCCACAGGAAGGGTCGTTTGCATTTTTAATGACTTCAAGACTTGTCCAGACATAAAAATTAGCTTTGGCTTCTTGCAGTTCTATGTATATTGGCAGGAAAAGAAAACATCACCTGACATCGCAACTCCATTTTGCTTTACAGGCAAGTGTCTGTTTTGGGTTTATACTTCATAGGTTCATATTTATTGTTCATAAATTCATATTTATAGTTCATAAGTTCATATTACGTGAGCGTGACATGTTTAATCCTGTATTTATTATTTTGTATAAACATCTTTCAAAAATTATAATCCTGCTCTGTTTTGAAAACAGCTTCTCAATATCAGACATCCTTCAGCTTAAAAGAAACACTTTAGACAGCCTCTTGATTTCTTTTGTAAAAAAACTCTTTTAATATTGAATGCTAATCACGATAGATATCTATGCCGAAGGATACTTGGCTCAACCATGTAGAAAAATGTGATGTCTTCTCCCACCCCCCCATTATGATATCCAATTATCTTCTAAACGTTCTCCAAGATTTTTTCCTCTGCTATGCCGAACAGGAATCCATTGCAGGTATTATTGACTCAGCATGAAAATAACCACCTGCTATAGATCTTAAATTTTCCTTTAACCATGTCATACTTCCATGGTATGGCTTGCTCTGGGTTTACCTTTTCTATGCCTTTAATATTTTGTAGAAATGTATAATTTCCTCTCTGTCACCTCCTTTCAGGCCTATTTCAATCTTCTGACACCAGGTATGACCCCAATGATTCTTCTGCAGACTTCCTCTAGTGTGGGAATGTGCCCCTTGCGTTTAAGCTACAAAAACTGGACACAATACTCAAGATGCAGTGTAAATAGTTTCAGCTATATCCTCAGACTTATGTTCCACTGCTTTAATAATATAATGCAACATTCTATTTGTTTTCTGTTTTGAAATAACTGGTTGTTAAATATCAATTCTATTAACACTCTAAGAACATTTCCTTGGATCTTTTTCACCTTCACCCATTCGCAAGCATTCATGAAATATATATTTTGCCTTTTTTTCCTCCATTATTCAATACCTTACCTAAGTTTGTATTGAACTTTATCTGCCACTGTGCTGCTGACTTGCATTTTATTAAAAAATAGATGTTTGGTCTAAACTCAATGACGCAATTAATTTGTCAGAGCATATTAAAAAAAATGGTTACTCCTGCCCCCACCTCTAGACTTGACTATTTCAATGCTCCCCTGGCCAGCCTCTCATTTCCATCTAACATAAACTTGTGCTCATCCAAAACTGTGCTGCCTGTATCTTAACTCTCACCAAGTCTTGTTCACCACTGTGCTCACTGATCTACACTGGTTCCCTCCAGCCTGTTCTGCCTTTCAGGGAGATCATGGATGATCTGTTGGCCTAACTCCATATCCCTTAATACTTTTGGATGACAAAAATCTATCAATCACAGATTTGAAGTCAACAATTGACCTAGCATCAACTGCCATTTCAAGCAGAGAGTTTCAAACTTCTACCACCCTTTGTGTGTAGTAGTGCTTCCTAATTTCACTTCCTGAAAGGCCTGGCTCTAATTTTTAAGGCTATATCCCCTAATCCTAGACTTGCTAGCCAACAAAAATAGTTTCTATCTACCCCATCAGTTCCCCTTAATATTTTGAAAAATTCAAGCAAACCACCCCATAACCTTCTAAATTCCGTGGAATACAACCCTGGTTTGTGTAATTTCTTCATGTAATTCAACCATTGGACTCCAAGTATCATTTTGCAAGCTTCTGAATTAGATACATGACTTACTCAAATTAAGTAAACATAATGCAATTAAACAGATGTTATGTCTAAGCAGAAATCTTTTAGAAACATGCATTTTCATCATCTAAGTTTCGTCAAGAACTTGGTGGTTGCCAGTAAAAGTATTGGGCCAGAATTTGCTGTAACAAGGCATCTAACCACGTCTGCATTTAGACTTGCCCCTGCACACTTTACTCTAAATATTTTTGTCCACAAAGTTGCTGAAAGTGCGAGCTGGTAACAGCGCAGTAAGGAAACAGAGTAACTGGCAGCTGAGTGAACAGGGCAACCAACAGGATTATTTCCTTAAATAATAAGATTTATGCATTGTGGAATAAACGGCATGGACTGAAGGAGGGCTAATTAAAGGGAATGATTTCAATATCAAATCAGGTACAGAAAGAGAAATAAAGGGGAAAGAAAGATTGGATTAAGGGAGAGAGAGAGTAAAGATTTAAAGAAAAAGTAAGAAGAAATAAATTTAAAATTATATTTTTAAAATCTCCCCAGAAAATTCAAAACCTGGTGGAATGAGACTCCACATTTATAATAGTTATTTTTTGATGCCAAAGTAGATGATTAACCTTCATTAATACTTATGTTGTGAAAGCTTATTTCAACATTCTGTGTCCCAGTTTTTTTTTTAATTCACTCATGGGATGTGGGCATCGCTGGCTAGGCCAGCATTTGTTGCCCATCCCTAATTGCCCTTGAGAAGGTGGTGGTGAGCTGCCTTCTTGAACTGCTGCAGTCCATGGTACACCCATGGGTACACCCACAGTGCTGTTAGGAGGGAGTTCCAGGATTTTGACCCAGTGACAGTGAAGGAACGGCGTTATAGCTCCAAGTCAGGATGGTGTGTGACTTGGAGGGGAACTTGCAAGTGGTGGTGTTCCCATGCATTTGCTGCCCTTGTCCTTCTAGTTGGTAGAGGTCACCGATTTGGAAGGTGCTGTCGAAGGAGCCTTGGTGCATTGCTGCAGTGCATCTTGTAGATGGTACACACTGCTGCCACTGTGCATCGGTGGTGGAGGGAGTGAATGTTTATGGATGGGGTGCCAATCAAGCAGGCTGATTTGTCCTGGATGGTGTCGAGCTTCTTGAGTGTTGGAGCTGCACCCATCCAGGCAAGTGGAGGGTATTCCATCACACTCCTGACTTGTGCCTTGTAGATGGTGGACAGGCTTTGGGGAGTCAGGAGGTGAGTTACTTGCTGCAGGATTCCTAGCCTCTGATATAAAAGCAAAATACCTAGGATGCTGGAAATCTGAAATAAAAACAAGAAATGCTGGAACCACTCAGCAGGTCTGGCAGCATCTGTGGAAAGAGAAGCAGAGTTAACGTTTCGGGTCAGTGACCCTTCTTCGGAACTGGATTCAGCGATGGTAATACCATTGAATGTCAAGGGGAGATGGTTAGATTCTCTCTTGTTGGAGATGGTCATTGCCCGGCACTTGTGTGGTGCTAATGTTACTTGCCACTTATCAGCCCAAGCCTGGATATTGTCCAGGTTTTGCTGCATTTCTACATGGACTGCTTCAGTATCTGAGGAGTCGTTTTTGGTGCTGAACATTGTGCAACCAGCGAACATCCCCACTTCTGACCTTATTATTGAAGGAAGGTCATTGATGAAGCAGCTGAAGATGGTTGGGCCTAGGACACTACCCTGAGGAACTCCTGCAGTGATGTCCTGGAGCTGAGATGATTGACCTCCAACAACCACAACCATCCTCCTTTGCGCTAGGTATGACTCCAAGCAGCTGAGAGTTTTCCCCCTGATTCCCATTGACTTCAGTTTTTCTAGGGCTCCTTGATGCCATACTCGGTCAAATGCTGCCTTAATGTCAAGGGCTGTCACTTCCACCTCACCTCTTGATTTCAGTTCTTTTGTGCATGTTTGAACTAAGGCTGTAACGAGGTCAGGAGCTGAGTGGCCCTGGTGGAACCAGCAAAAACAGCAGGTTCCTGAAAAATAGTAAGGCTCAGGGTGAAATACCATTTTCACAAAGCTAACGGCAGAGTGGCGCAACTTGGACAATAACGTTTGGATAGTCACATTTCACTGCACACTGTTCCTTACCTGAAATTGTTGTACCATTTACCCATAAATAATGGCAAATGCCATTAGCCTTGCCATTATCTTGATAGCAAATTCTGGCCCATTATCTATTGTTGGGTTCAGTACAATCCAAAGAAAAACAAACTAGTGGACATAATCGAATATCTTTCTCCACACCAAAATATACTTTCTCCAACATGACCATATGTATAGCATTTCTACATTGCATATTGAGCAGAACAGTAAAAGTTGTCAGTCTAAAAACTCAGTAAACAATATCAGTAATGCAGCTTCATACACCATTTCTCTTACTATGGAATTCTTTGCTCATCACAGAAAAGTTGAAATGCAAATTGAACTACCATTGATGAACTTCAGTTGTTAGAGAAATTTCATATCTACATACACATACATATATATTGAATTAAGAATTAAAGGTGGATAGCAACATATTATGTTATTCCCGTTCCATAGGTAGATGGCACAGTGCTGGGTATTCTTTTAATAAAATACATGTAAGATTACATACTCGAGCAATCAGCTATCCATAAACATTGATCTTAAAAGTATCATCCATCTTCACCTTTATCAAGACAACTGCATCTTACCCTGATACTTTTTTTATTTCCAAAATATACTTTATTCATAAAAATCTGTTTAAAAAAAATCATAACAAAACAGTTCCAAAAAGCACCAAGTCAAACAATGCAAAGAGTGCAAAGGAGATCAGTTTCCTTCAATACAGGAGTAAGTTGCCTCACAATCCTTCCATTTCATTTTACATGCCATGTACATTTTACAGCAAACAAATATTTTCTGGCTACAGTTCGAGGGGGTTTTCCAAGGATCCAGCCCCTCAGTTCACCTTGGTGGGGGGGACCTTACACAGTGGTCTTTCCCCATTGAGCCTTTGCCGTGGCTGCCCCTAGCTTTAGTGCGTCCCTCAGCACGTAGTCCTGGACCTTGGAATGTGCCAGTCTGCAACTTTCGGTCGTGGACAACTCTTTGTGCTGGACGACCAGCAAGTTTCGGGCAGACCAAAGGGCATCTTTCACTGAATTGATCGTCCTCCAGCAGCAGTTGATGTTTATCTCGGTGTGTGTTCCTGGGAACAGCCCATGGAGCACAGACTCCTATGTTACAGACCTGCTTGGGATGAACCTCAACAAAAATCACTGCATCTCTTTCCACACCTGCTTTGCAAAGACACATTCCAGAAAGAGGTGAGCAACCGTCTCTCACTTTGATACTTCAAACATTCTTTAGAGAATTGCTGTTCCATTATATGATATGAAATTGCATTGCAAATCTGTGACTTGCATGCTGTCTCTCACCTTAAGGGGAAAAATGCTGCAATTTTTAGATTTTTCAGAGCAAAGTCGATACCATGTCCAGACATGCCAGCTTTGAAAAAGTGGTTTAGCGTGTACCAAATGGAAAGTTCGGTATCAGCCCCTTGCCCTGGTCCAGCTGTGTCACACAGTGGCATTTGCATAGACACCTTTGTAGCTGTTTTGCCACTGAAACAAGGTTGGAGTGTGCCTCAAACCCTGGGAACGTCACTGAGTCACATTGTGCCATAACGAAGGCTCAACCTAAGCATTACCTGATTATCCCATGAATCTGTTCAGAATGTGCACTAATACACACTCCTCAAAGAGGCCTACCTCTTTGACCAAGCTTTTGGACATCTGTCCTGATATCCTTTCTGTGGCTCGCTGTCAAAATCCTTTACTCTGAATGCTCTAAAGTGCCTTGTGAAATTCTGCTACATTGAAGGTGCTATATAAATGCAAGTTATTGTTAAAAATATTGCTGATCCAGGTTCTGTCAAGAACACAGCTAGCCATCATACTGTATGTGCACTTGCAGCAGACTACATCACAGTGGCAGCATGTAATGAATATATTCATAGGCTTCAGTAAAGCTACTCTGACTCTGAAATCTGTTACCTTTTTCTTTTTCCAGGCCATCGCTTTGCCTCCTATTGCTAAGTGGCCTTACCAAAATGGTTTTACTTTAAATACTTGGTTTCGCATGGATCCACTAAATAATATAAATGTGGACAAAGACAAGCCATATCTCTACTGGTATGTACTCGCAATTTACTTCTGCATAGTAACTGTGTGAATAGGTATTTTGTAAGAATGCATTTGATAAATTTATGCATATGATTTGAGCAGTAAGTATCTTGCGGGTATCCAGAATGCAAGTGGCAATATTGCAAATGAAAATACAATTTTTTTTAAGTAGTGGAAATCGCACTTTATATGGAATTGATTTGTATATGCTCCATATTTCTTTGTGTTTGATTTAGCATTTTTCGATTCTGTGATAATTGCAATATTTAATATCCATTTCTTGTCTTTTACTCCAGACCTCCTTTATTTTATTTTTATTTAGAGATAGAGCACTGAAACAGGCCCTTTCGGCCCACCGAGTCTGTGCCGACCAACAACCACCCATTTATACGAACCCTACAGTAATCCCATATTCCCTACCACCTACCTACACTAGGGGCAATTTACAACAGCCAATTTACCCATCACCTGCAAGTCTTTGGCTGTGGGAGGAAACTGGAGTACCCGGCGAAAACCCACGCGGTCACGGGGAGAACTTGAAAGCTCCGCACAGGCAGTACCCAGAATTGAACCCGGGTCCCTGGAGCTGTGAGGCTGCGGTGCTAGCCACTGTGTCGCCCCCACTGTTCTGAAGAAGGGTCACTGACCTGAAACGTTAACTCTACTTCTCTCTCCACAGGGCGGCGCAGTGGTTAGCACCGCAGCCTCACAGCTCCAGCGACCTGGGTTCAATTCTGGGTACTGCCTGTGTGGAGTTTGCAAGTTCTCCCTGTGTCTGCGTGGGTTTCCTCTGGGTGCTCCGGTTTCCTCCCACATGCCAAAAGACTTGCAGGTTGATAGGTAAATTGGCCATTATAAATTGCCCCCAGTATAGGTAGGTGGTAGGGAAATATAGGGACAGGTGGGGATGTGGTAGGAATATGGAATTAGTGTAGGATTAGTATAAATGGGTGGTTGATGGTCGGCACCGACTCGGTGGGCCGAAGGGCCTGTTTCAGTGCTGTATCTCTAACTAACTAACTAAGATGCTGCCAGACCTGCTGAGTATTTCCAGCATTTCTTGTTTTTATTTCAGATTTCCAGCATCCGCAGTATTTTGCTTTTATTTTAGTTAGCTGTTGCCCGGTAATTGTTTTCAATTAAGGAAACGGTAACTTTTATAGTAGGTTTAATAAAGTGAATTAAATTATATGCATTGTACTTCACTTTCCCAAAACTGGGCCCTGGGCCCTAACAATATTCCGGCAATAGTACTGGAGTCCTGTGCTCCAGAACTTGCTGCGCCCCTAGCCAAGCTGTTCCAGTACAGCTACAACACTGGCATCTACACTGCAATGTGGAAAATTGCCCAGGTATATCCTGCACACAAAAAGCAGGACAAGTCCAACTCGGCCAATTACCGCCCCATCAGCCTACTCTCAATCATCAGTAAAGTGATGGAAGGTGTCATCAACAGTGCCATCAAGCAGCACTTGCTTAGCAATAACCTGTTCAGTGACGCTCAGTTTGCGTTCTGCCAGGGCCACTCAGCTCCTGACCTCATTACAGCCTTGGTTCAAACATGGACAAAAGAGCTGAACTCAAGAGGTGTGGTGAGAGTGACTGCCCTTGACATCAAGACAGCATTTGACTGAGTATGGCATCAAGGAGCCCCAGCAAAACCGAGGTCAATGGGAATCAGGGGGAAAACCCTCTGCTGGCTGTAGTCATACCTAGTGCAAAGGAAGATGGTTGTGGTTATTGGAGGTCAATCACCTGAGCTCCAGGACATCACTGCAGGAGTTCCTCAGGGTGGTGTCCTAGGTCCAACCATCTTCAGCTGCTTCATCAATGACCTTCCTTCAATCATAAAGTCAGAAGTGGGGATGTTCGCTGAAGATTGCACAATGTTCGCTGATGATTGCACAATGTTCAGCACCATTCGTGACTCCTCAGATACTGAAGCAGTCCGTGTAGAAATGCAACAAGACCTGGACAATATCCAGGCTTTGGCTGATAAGTGGCAAGTAGCATTCGCGCCACACAAGTGCCAGGCAATGGCCATCTCCAACAAGAGAGAATCTAACCATCTCCCCTTGACATTCAACGGCATTAGCATTGCTGAATCCCCCACTATCAACAGCCTAGGGGCTACCATTGACCAGAAACTGAACTGGAGTAGCCATATAAATACCGTGGCTACAAGAGCAGGTCAGAGGCTGGGAATCCTGAGGCGAGTAACTCACCATCTGACTCCCCAAAGCCTGTCCACCATCTACAAGGCACAAGTCAGGAGTGTGATGAAATACTCTCCACTTGCTTGGATGGGTGCAGCTCCAACAACACTCAAGAAGCTCACCGCCATCCAGGACAAATCAGCCCGCTTGATTGGCACCCCAACTACAAACATTCACTCCCTCCACCACCGACGCACAGTGGCAGCAGTGTGTACCATCTACAAGATGCACTGCAGCAATGCTCCAAGACTCCTTCGACAGCATCTTCCAAACCCGCGACCTCTACCAACTAGAAGGACAAGGGCAGCAAATACATGGGAACACCACCACCTGCAAGTTCCCCTCCAAGTCGCACACCATCCTGACTTGGAACTATATCGCCGTTCCTTCACTGTCGCTGAGTCAAAATCCTGGAACTCCCTTCCTAACTGCACTGTGGGTCTACCTACCCCAAATGGACTGCAGCAGTTCAAGAAGGCAGCTCACCACCACCTTCTCAAGGGCAATTAGGGGTGGGCAATAAATGCTGGCTTGGCCAGCGACGCCCACATCCCATGAATGAATAAAAAAAAATTGTAGCATACACTCAAAAATAACAGTAGTTAACGTGTTTTTAAAAATGAGCTGCTAAAAAATAAATAAATAAATAAGTCCTTGTAGGTTACGGTCCTGATGGATGAGGTATTCTAATGTGGAAATAGTCAAAGGCCACTTGAAGTCTTCATATGGATTTGATGCAGTAGTCTGTTCTTAATAGACGTTCAAACTCTTAGGCTGCAGTTGGCATCAGCAGTTCCTTCGGCAATACTAACGGTTTCTTGTAAAAAGAAGGCTTTTCTTCTTTAGGCAATTAACTTGGCCTGCAGCTCCTTTTAGAACTTCTGTTGAGAGGAAAAAAAATGACTGCTTTCTTCTGTTCAGTAGCACACCTTGTTGGAGAGTCTGTCAAAACTAACTGGTTCAGACCGGTCCCTGCCAGTTCCACACACAGTCAAATTGAAACACCATACCATGTGATCTCTCCCTCTCCTGCTGTCACCTCGGGTACCAAGTGCAGCTGCTGACACACTGTGCCTTAGAGATCCCAGGACAGACTTTCCCTTAAAGGTGCACTGTTTTTAACAGTCTTAAAGGCACACACTGTTTTAATCCGAGAAAAAAAAAAGATTCAAGTCTGTTACACTGTTCTCTCCTCTTTAGGTCAGTCCTGTAAAGGAGTATGTCCTGTTTTCCTTCATAAGCTGTCTCCTTTTTATTTTCCCTTTTATTTCCAGATGGAACTACTGTTTTTATCTACCATTTTTTAAAATTTCTGATTTGCAGTTTTTCTATTTTCTCTGTATGAAGTCAAATTTTAGCCAAAAACTAAGAGCATTCTGTGTTAATTCTGGCATGGCCATTCCCCCCAATTTTTTCTTCTCTTGAAGATAGTAATTCAAGCTGATCTAGAGTTTTCACAGGCGCATTCAGGTCTTACAATACCTCACATGAGCCTAAGCAACAAATATTAGTAAACCTTTTAACCATGGGGTCATCACATGGCTGATCTGTGTTCTCGCCTACACACGATTCAACAATGACTGCTGTGTTCTGGTGCTCACTAGTAGGAATATGGTTGATCTTATTTCCTCCCATTCCTAAATTAAGGATACTGAGGTCAGTTGTAGGCCCACTATTACTGGCCTGACTAAAATCAGATATCTGAACAAAATACAATGAAGTTGGGAACTTTCTGATCTGCATAGCTCAATAGTGTACCAGACAGAGTATTTAAATTTTGAGATATCAGAAGACTTGGTCTGGATTTTGCAGTCAGCGGCAAACAAATGCCTCTAGCCGCTCTTTACAGTTGTCCACAGATTTTCTGTGGGTTTTTGCACTGTGACCTGTGGTGATAAGTCCATTTCAGTCCAGTGCCCTCTACAGAAGTTCTGCGACCTGTGTGAACAGGGCAAGCAATGGTATGTCTCCCTAACTAATCAGATTGAGGCATCCTTACTAAGCCACATTGAGGCTAAACCAGGAAGTGTAAGTTAGAATATTTAATTCAATGCCAAACGATGTATAGAAAGTGAAATAAAGCGAAGGAAAGAAACATTGATTAAGACAGAGACAAAATAGACAGAAGTACAATTTAAAAAAAAAAGTGAATCTCCACCAAGAATTAAAATCTGGATGAATGAGATTTCACGCTTTTAAAAAGTAAATTTTCAGTGCCAAAGAGGTTGTTTGACGATATTTAATACTTACAATGCCATTTAAAAAAAAAAATCATTTACATTTGAATGGACAAGCTCTTAACTTTTTTGGGTGTTTCGAGAATATCTAGTAGATCAGTGCTGGAAACTTACATGTGACATGTATTTCAATACCAAGTCTCAAGTTGAGATACTGATACAGTGCAGCTTCTGAAGGAACCTTCAGCAACTTCTTGATCTCCATGTTTAGTTGCACTTGTACGAACATCAGAAATTTATGTCTGATTTGCTTCATAATAACGGTGAGCGTGATAGCCTGACCATTAACTCTTACTGCAAATTGCAGGCCTTTAACGGGATGATTTTCAAATGTTGTACTGTCTGAGCGTTGTAATTTTAATCTATTATTTAGAATAGATGTAAGGGGTGATCTATTTTGTTCCTTTGTCCCAGATAATTGTGCTATGAGCAAGGATAGAGCTGGATTGAACAAATTCAGATAGGGACTTTTGGGAAAGATGGGCTTGGAGCTGGGAGGTGATGATACATTTGACTACTTAATAGAGGAAAGTGATTATAGAGGTATGGAATTTAGGCAGGATGGGTGGGTCTTTTTGAGAAGAGCGAGGTGATGAAAGGGAAAGGGCAGTGCCTGAGCCAAGAACCCTTTACAGCAGGGTTGTCCAACTTTTTTGCGTGGGGGGCCATGTGACAACAATTATCTTACATAAGGGGCCGGTGAGAAATTTTGGAAGGGTAAAGGCATTAACAAGTTACCTTACTATTAATCAAGACAGCAACAAATGTGCATTTTTGGTGAAGAAGCTTTAAATGAGCAGATTAATTTATTGGCTTACTTTCTCATCACTATGTTGGACACTGATTTAGTGAGATACCTGGCAGTTGTTTGCTTGCACAAGTAGTCAGTGTTTGCCTGCACACGTGTAGGGATGCGGAGTATTCTGGATAGATGTCCATCTGTCAAGAGTGATCTTGATCACTCTCTCTGCCCCTCTCCTCGGTCCACCCCGTTCACTCTGTCCGCTGTGTCTGTCTCTCTGCCCCTCCTCGCATTGTTCCCCTCTCTGACTCTGTACGCCCTCTCACTCTGTCCCCCACCCCCTCGCTCTCTGTCCCCCACCCCCTCGCTCTCTGTCCCCCACCCCCTCGCTCTCTCTGTCCCCCACCCCCTCGCTCTCTCTGTCCCCCACCCCCTCGCTCTCTCTGTTCCCCCACCCCCTCGCTCTCTCTGTTCCCCCACCCCCTCGCTCTCTCTCTGTTCCCCCACCCCCTCGCTCTCTCTCTGTTCCCCCACCCCCTCGCTCTCTCTCTGTTCCCCCACCCCCTCGCTCTCTCTCTGTTCCCCCGCCCCCTCGCTCTCTCTCTGTTCCCCCGCCCCCTCGCTCTCTCTCTGTTCCCCCGCCCCCTCGCTCTCTCTCTGTTCCCCCGCCCCCTCGCTCTCTCTCTGTTCCCCCGCCCCCTCGCTCTCTCTCTGTTCCCCCGCCCCCTCGCTCTCTCTCTGTTCCCCCGCCCCCTCGCTCTCTCTCTGTTCCCCCGCCCCCTCGCTCTCTCTCTGTTCCCCCGCCCCCTCGCTCTCTCTCTGTTCCCCCGCCCCCTCGCTCTCTCTCTGTTCCCCCGCCCCCTCGCTCTCTCTCTGTTCCCCCGCCCCCTCGCTCTCTCTCTGTTCCCCCGCCCCCTCGCTCTCTCTCTGTTCCCCCGCCCCCTCGCTCTCTCTCTGTTCCCCCGCCCCCTCGCTCTCTCTCTGTTCCCCCGCCCCCTCGCTCTCTCTCTGTTCCCCCGCCCCCTCGCTCTCTCTCTGTTCCCCCGCCCCCTCGCTCTCTCTCTGTTCCCCCGCCCCCTCGCTCTCTCTCTGTTCCCCCGCCCCCTCGCTCTCTCTCTGTTCCCCCGCCCCCTCGCTCTCTCTCTGTTCCCCCGCCCCCTCGCTCTCTCTCTGTTCCCCCGCCCCCTCGCTCTCTCTCTGTTCCCCCGCCCCCTCGCTCTCTCTCTGTTCCCCCGCCCCCTCGCTCTCTCTCTGTTCCCCCGCCCCCTCGCTCTCTCTCTGTTCCCCCGCCCCCTCGCTCTCTCTCTGTTCCCCCGCCCCCTCGCTCTCTCTCTGTTTCCCCGCCCCCTCGCTCTCTCTCTGTTCCCCCGCCCCCTCGCTCTCTCTCTGTTCCCCCGCCCCCTCGCTCTCTCTCTGTTCCCCCGCCCCCTCGCTCTCTCTCTGTTCCCCCGCCCCCTCGCTCTCTCTCTGTTCCCCCGCCCCCTCGCTCTCTCTCTGTTCCCCCGCCCCCTCGCTCTCTCTCTGTTCCCCCGCCCCCTCGCTCTCTCTCTGTTCCCCCGCCCCCTCGCTCTCTCTCTGTTCCCCCGCCCCCTCGCTCTCTCTCTGTTCCCCGCCCCCTCGCTCTCTCTCTGTTCCCCCGCCCCCTCGCTCTCTCTCTGTTCCCCCGCCCCCTCGCTCTCTCTCTGTTCCCCCGCCCCCTCGCTCTCTCTCTGTTCCCCCGCCCCCTCGCTCTCTCTCTGTTCCCCCGCCCCCTCGCTCTCTCTCTGTTCCCCCGCCCCCTCGCTCTCTCTCTGTTCCCCCGCCCCCTCGCTCTCTCTCTGTTCCCCCGCCCCCTCGCTCTCTCTCTGTTCCCCCGCCCCCTCGCTCTCTCTCTGTTCCCCCGCCCCCTCGCTCTCTCTCTGTTCCCCCGCCCCCTCGCTCTCTCTCTGTTCCCCCGCCCCCTCGCTCTCTCTCTGTTCCCCCGCCCCCTCGCTCCCTCTCTGGTTCCCCCGCCCCCTCGCTCTTTCTCTGTTCCCCCGCCCCCCCGCCCCCTCTCTGGTTCCCCCGCCCCCTCTCTGGTTCCCCCGCCCCCGCCCCCTCTCTGGTTCCCCCGCCCCCGCCCCCTCTCTGGTTCCCCCGCCCCCGCCCCCTCTCTGGTTCCCCCGCCCCCGCGCCCTCTCTGGTTCCCCCGCCCCCGCGCCCTCTCTGGTTCCCCCGCGCCCTCTCTGGTTCCCCCGCGCCCTCTCGCTTCCCCCGCCCCCGCGCCCTCTCGCCCCCCCCCCCCGCCCCCGCGCGCTCTCTCGCCCCCCCCGCCCCCGCGCGCTCTCTCGCCCCCCCCCCGCCCCCGCGCGCTCTCTCGCCCCCCCCGCCCCCGCGCGCTCTCTCGCCCCCCGCGCGCTCTCTCGCCCCCCCGCCCCCGCGCCCTCTCTCGCCCCCCCCGCCCCCGCGCCCTCTCTCGCCCCCCCCCCCGCCCCCGCGCCCTCTCTCGCCCCCCCCGCCCCCGCGCCCTCTCTCGCCCCCCCCCGCCCCCGCGCCCTCTCTCGCCTCCCCCCCCCCCCCCCCCCGCGCCCTCTCTCGCCTCCCCCCCCCCCCCCCCCCCCCCCCGCGCCCTCTCTGGTTCCCCCCCCCCCCCCCCCCGCGCCCTCTCTGGTTCCCCCCCCCCCGCGCCCTCTCTGGTTCCCCCCCCCCCCCCCCCCCCCCCCCCCCCGCGCCCTCTCTGGTTCCCCCCCCCCCCCCCCCCCCCCGCGCCCTCTCTGGTTCCCCCCCCCCCCCCTCGCCCTCTCTGGTTCTCCCCCCCACCCCCCGTGCCCTCTCTCCCCCCCCCCCCCCCCCCCCGCGCGCGCTCTCTCTCTCTCTCTCTCTCTCTCTCTCTCTGTCCCCCCTCCATCCTCTGACAGTTGCCACGAGTAGGTGCGCTCAGCCCAGCAGTTTCGTGGTTGGTCAGTTTATTTTAATAACGTCATGCTGGCAGTTTCACAGCTGGGAGCTGGAACAGCAGTTTCCCAACTTCGGACAGATTCGGGGTTTGAAAAAAGGTTTGGAAGCTGCCAGAAATCCCTGAATCTGTCTGAAGTTGTGAAACTGACTTGTGATTTTTTAAAAAAGCCGGCCTGAAAGAAAATGACCATTGTAAATTTCTCCTTTCTGAAATACATCCGCAGGCTGGACAGAAACCTTTGCGAGCTGGATCCTGGCCCGCGGACCGCATGTTGGACAACTCTGCTTTACAGTGTTGACAGGTGTTGGAGTTGGGAGAAGTGGTTGAATAGTGAGGGGATCAAGGAAACAGGAGTTGGGTTTTATGAAAGAGATGAACTTTGAGAGGATAGGGGAAGATGGAAGCGATTTGATGTGTTATGAAGTTTTCTAAAGTTTCTATAGCAATTTGCCATGGTGTTTCATTAAATTTGCTTAATTCACACTATTGGATAATTTGATTTTCTTTTCATCAGCAACAGCTTTTAATTAACAGGAGTAGGCTATATTTTCTTTATGGTTCTATCTAAAATGTAAAGTGATATTCTGTGAAAGGTATTTATATGGGCTTTGATGACTGCCAGTGAAATATAGAATGTCAGTTAAATCAAAGGGCATTTCTTTGTAACAAAGGTGAAGATTGTGGCCAAATTTTAATTGCTGTTTCATTTACCTAAAGTTTGAAGTGGTTCATTCCTTGCTTCAAAATGTTTTTTTTTGTCATATTACTGTTTGACTATAAACAAAGATATGAGTTGTGTTGAACTGTACACCGATGAGGTTTGGTTTTCAACTTGCTGCCTGGGTGTAAAATTGGCATTGAAGATCAATTACCCAATGTAGAAACTGCCTGTTTTTCCTGTCCACTGATATTAGCTGATCTGCAATGCCAGTTCTTTGTCTGAATGTCATATTGGAAATCTACCCACTGCTTTCTGTGGTATTATTTGCTATTGAAGAAAGAGTTATGTACTGTAGTGTAAGCTTAATTGAATCATTTTAAATATTATAACATTGGGGGTAATTATTAGCCTCTGAGACATGAGGACATAGTATAAAAAAGTTAGAGTTTTGTATTGGAGGAGAAAATGTCCAAATACAGGGTCTGCTGTTCAACTATTGAGAGAATCGAATGAAATAGTAACCAAGGGTTTTAGTGTTGTCAAAATTCTGTGACTAAATTGCAGTCGTTTTTTTTGGTATAGAGGCTCCCTCTTTTAATGATTTTTCTCTCTTGGAATTCAACATGATGTATCATCCCTGATTGGGTGGGAAGACCATTGGTCTCAACCAATGCTGGTCAGAAACTAGGATACATGCAAAAACAATGTAGGGTGTTGTCTTTCCTTCCCTTATCTAATTTGAAACTAGTGGTTTCTGCTCGGCATCTTTTCATGATGCAGAGATGAAATTGGGAAACCAGTGTATGTAGAATGATTTTTCCTTACTAGTTATAAAGTTGAGGAATATTCATTTAATGCTTTTGTGAAGTGTACCGAATGAGCCACAATTTATCTGCAATGGACCTGTGTATTTTTTTGAAGAGATACAGTTGTGCCATTTTAATTTGCAGCTTTCGAACGAGCAAAGGAGTTGGCTATTCGGCACATTTTGTTGGAAACTGTTTGATTGTAACATCATTGAAATCAAAAGGAAAAGGTTTCCAGCATTGTGTGAAGTATGATTTTCAGCCCAGAAAGGTAAATACATGATATAACTAACATTAATAGACTGAAGAATACATGTTGTGGAAGATAAATATGTGTGTATCGAAAAGTATGTTTTTTTCTCTGTCAATGCAGTAGGTCAGGTTTTGTATTTCATTGTCTTTCCTGAGTTATATTAAAAGTTAAAACTTATATGGTGAAAGTTGTTGAACATAATTTAAAAAAATCTGAGTTTAAAATATTATATACTTTTATAGTGAGACTGTTGTGCTTCAAATATTTCTAATATAAATTTACCCTGTTGTATTCTATTACTTGGTGTAATAGAATACACCAATAAGCTGTGTGGGTGTCAGCCTTCAGTATTCGCACTCTTGTGTCTGGGTCAGTAAGTTGTGAGTTCAAGTCTCATTCTTGTGATTGAGCACATAATCTGGGCAGACACTTCAGTATAGTACTGAAGGAATGCTGCACTGTAAAAGAAGGATCTGAAAAATCCCACGGCACTATTCAAAGAAGGACAAGGGAGTTCTCCCCAGTGTCTTAACCAATATTTATCCCTCAACCAAGGTCACTAAAACAGATTAAATAGTCATTATCTTATTGCTTTTGTGGAACATTGCAGTGTGCAAATTGGCTGCCATGTTTTCTACACGACAAAAGTACTTAATTGTCTGTAAAGCCTGAGGCAAGGCACTGTATGAGTACGAGTTCTCTATTTTTCAGAGTTGAAAGTAGTGCAGGATTATATTTCTGTACTATGCAACAGCTGAGTTCAAGTTGAAATGCTGTCAAATAGAATAAATATTCAAAGCTGAATGCCAAAAGAATGGTTATCTGTAAAGCATATAAAGTAACATCAAATGATGGGCATAATTCTACTTATGCTTGTAATTGATGAGATGATTGCTTATTTACAACAACTGATTGCTTTACTTGATGCACATTGAAATGAATAGACTGTATCATGTCTAGCATTGGGCAATTGTCAGATTTCATTGATATCGATGACAAATAATTTGCATATATTATTTTGCAGTGGTATATGATCAGCATTGTGCATATATACAATCGCTGGAGAAATAGTGAGATTCGTTGTTATGTCAATGGTCAGCTGGTTTCTTATGGAGATATGGCTTGGCATGTCAACACTAATGATGTAAGTTCAATGTAGCCTTAAGGGAAAAATAAAAAGGTGAGTTGAATGAGCAAGCACCTGGACAGGTCGTAATTAGAGGATGAGCGATCAAGATGTACCAGGCTTCTTCTTATATTCATCATATTGCCACTTGTTAGTGTTTTCCGAGGGAAAAGTATAATACTAAATCGGAGGCCCAAAAAAACCTCTTTTTACTTTTTTAACATAGTGGGGTACAATGTTACGGAAGATAAATTGAGCATAGACTATTTGTAGTTGTTTAATATTTTGACTGAATTCTTATCTTTGTAGCTTAGTGCTATTGGTTGTGTAGAGGTTGCTAATGTTGAATCAAGCCTCAGAGAGGATGCAACAGAGATGGGGCAGTTCAATTACCTGCAGCAACTAGGGAAGCTGAAATTATTCTCATGCCTATCTATCCAGTGAAAGGGGTTTTGGTAGAATAAATGAGAAAATATTTCCACTGGCAGGAGGGTCAGTAACCAGAGCACCCAGATTTAAGATGATTGGCAAAAGAACCAGAGGGGAGATGATCTGGAATGCACTGTCTGAAAGAGTGGTGGAAGCAGATTCATTAGTAACTTCCAGAAGGGAATTGGATATCTACTTGAAAAGGAGAAATTTACAGCACTATGGGTAAAGAGCAGGGGAGTGGGACTAATTGGATAACTCTTTCAATGAGCCAATGAACTCATGATGGGCTGAATGGCCTCCTTCTGTGCTGTCTGGTTCTATGATTTTAGGCTGCAGTTTCTTGGTTTTTCTGGAAAAAGTTTGTTCATGATCTGTTTTGTTTAACTGATTTTAAATCAAATCGTATAAAATATATGCTTGGCTCATAATGCACGAACATTTATTATTGTGTTACTTGTTTTTTTGTGTAGAGTTTTGACAAATGCTTCCTAGGCTCATCGGAAACTGCAGATGCAAATAGAGTATTCTGTGGCCAGCTTGGAGCAGTCTATGTGTTTACCGAAGCGCTTAACCCAGCACAAATATTTGCAATACATCAGTTAGGACCTGGATACAAGGTATGTCTGTATGGTCTACCTAGAATGAGAGATGTTTTACTGCATAATATTTATGTGTGTGCATGCAGTGTATTTACTGAAATTTGAAATTTAGCAATAATGATGCTAAAGGTACAAGCTCACAAGATAGATACAGTTGAGCAAAGCTATTTGTCCCATCTTAGTTCATCTGCTGAGAATCAAAAACTTAAACTCCCTCCATCGTGTTATTTAACTGTTATTTGAAGAGTTTAAGGTTTGTGCTTTCATTACCTTACCCAGAAGACCAGTGTACGTCCACCGTATGAAGAGATGCATGAAGAAATTCTTCCTGACATCTCTCCTAAACTTTCAATGCACCAGGATTAATCCAGGCCTTTGGTTCTTTTCTCTTGGCATACCCTAACATAGCACTCTGGGTAGACTGTATCCACTGCATTTTAACATCTTGCATTCTTCTATCAAAGTCCCTCTCAATCATCTCTTTTTTTCAATAACAGAGAGCTCCAGTTTCTCCAGTCTTTATTGATAACTTAATCATTTGAATTTTTGACCTCACCTGGAATTTCCTGACTAGTTGCAACATATCAACGGCATGCACTATTTTTCCAGTGTAGAAGTGCGTAAATGAGTTATGTCATTATTTATGCTGCGGCATAACTTACTGGAACTTTTGAGCTGCTTTGCCGGAATCCTTATTGATATCGGGAAAAGTTAATTACCATAACTCTGACCACCATTGCAATCAATGGTGATTGCAAATTTCCTGGATTTACACCTGTACACGTCGCAGTTGCTTGGAATTAAAAATAATGGCATTCGTGACCTGATAATGATGTGATTTATGGCCTTCACATGACCCCCAAGCTGAGAAGACAGCAAAGGGATCATCAAAGGACCTCATCCCTGCAGTCTAGATATTTTTCTCAGGTTTTCTTTGCTGTTTCTTTCAGTTTTGCTGGTCTTGCCAGATTTGCCTTCTCTGAGTGACTCAATGCAATACCTTTCGGCCCCACCCCTCTCTGTGTTAAGAAGGTAAAAGGATTACTGTTACGACCAGGTGAGAAAGGTATCTAGGGGTCTTTCTCAGCCTTCACCTGGTCTTATTGTAACAGGTGTCAGGCAAACCCCCCACCTGCCAAGACTGAGGCACACGTTATTTCGCCACATGAACATTAAAACTTAAAATTGCAAAACCCTGACTGGAAGGACATTTGTACAGTACTAGCAGTGTTGGAACAATGGGGACCCAGTTGCTTCCCCAATACACAGAAGAAATGGTCAGACCAGTTTTAGACATATGACTAACTGGCTGTTGCAGAGAATTTGAACTTCCAACAAAGGATTTGAACTCAGACAAAGCCGTGCACTCATGGAGTGAAGATCTCTCCTGGAACTGAAGCAAGAATTACCTCCTCTCCTGTCTGCCCTCATCTCGCTCTCACCAGCTTCGGAAGCCATTGAAGATACATAAACTGAAAGAGAGAAAAAGTCTCCTGCATGCCCAGGGTTTAAAAGGAACACTGGGCCCCAACGAAACGCAAGACCATACCTTCATTCAAGGACTACAGCGAGCTCGAAGCACAGTAACGAGATTGCCTCAAACTGTTCCACTTACCTTTTCTTCTCTTTTCTGTCCCTATTTGCACGTGTGTTTCGCATGTGCTGCTAGCGTGTTCTTTTCTTTTGGGCCTCCTTACCTCGAGAGACAATGGATATGCGCCTGGAGGTGGTCAGTGGTTTGTGAAGCAGCGCCTGGAGTGGCTATAAAGGCCAATTCTAGAGTGACAGGCTCTTCCACTGGTGCTGCAGAGAAATTTGTTTGTCGGGGCTGTTGCACAGTTGGCTCTCCCCTTGCGCCTCTGTCTTTTTTCCTGCCAACTACTAAGTCTCTTTGACTCGCCACAATTTAGCCCTGTCTTTATGGCTGCCCGCCAGCTCTGGCGAATGCTGGCAACTGACTCCCACGACTTGTGATCAATGTCACACGATTTCATGTCGCGTTTGCAGACGTCTTTATAGCGGAGACATGGACGGCCGATGGGTCTGATACCAGTGGCGAGCTCGCTGTACAATGTGTCTTTGGGGATCCTGCCATCTTCCATGCGGCTCACATGGCCAAGCCATCTCAAGCGCCGCTGACTCAGTAGTGTGTATAAGCTGGGGGTGTTGGCCGCTTCAAGGACTTCTGTGTTGGAGATATAGTCCTGCCACCTGATGCCAAGTATTCTCCGAAGGCAGCGAAGATGGAATGAATTGAGACGTCGCTCTTGGCTGGCATACGTTGTCCAGGCCTCGCTGCCGTAGAGCAAGGTACTGAGGACACAGGCCTGATACACTCGGACTTTTGTGTTCCGTGTCAGTGTACGCATCATATATCCGCAGGTGTTAATTGTATTAGAGTTTAAGTTTAAGGTTTAATAAATGTCATCTTTCTTCTTTAAAACAAAGAAAGCCTGTTTGTGCTCATTTCTTTGCCTTATAATTGGAAAGTTGTGAACAAGGATTCACCAAGGGGGAGCTCAAAACACAGTGTGTTCAAAATTAAACCCTGTTACAGTAAGACCAGGTGAAGATAGTAACAGACCCCTAGACACCTTTCTCACCTGGTCGTAACACAGGGTTTAATTTTTTTAAACACACTGTGTTTTGAGCTCCCCTTGGTGAATCCTTGTTCACCACTTTCCAATTATAAGGCAAAGAAATGAGCACAACCAGGTTTTCTCAGGTTTAAAGAAGAAAAGAGAAATTTATTAAAACTTAAACTTTAGACTCTAATTTGGTCAATGCATACAAATACACGCTGCGCCCCATGCTAGCATGCCTACCAATACACGCCGTGCCTCACGCTAGCATACATACGCGATATGCACATGCAAATAGAGACAGAAAAGAGAAGAGAAATAAAGTAGAGAGGTTTGAGGCAATATCAGAAGAATTTCTTGTTACTGTGCTTCGAGCTCACTGTAGTCTTTTTGTAGGTAGTCTTGCTTTTCGTTGGGTCCCAGTATTATTCTTAAGCCTTGTTCACTGTAGGAGACTTTTCTCCCTTGGGACTCATGTATCTTCAATTGGTCTTCAATTCCGTGAGAAAGAGATGGTAGCAGACAGGAGAGAGGTCTTTTCAGTTCAGGAGCAAACATCTTTGAGTTTTTACTCTGTGGCAAGTTCAAATTCAAAAAAACCTCCCAACAGCCAGTCAGGCATGTGACTAAACTGGTCTGACCACGTCTGTTTGTGTACTCAGCCATTTTAGCAGTTAACCTGGAATGTTAGCCTCTGCACCTTCAACATCTGGTAATCAAAAGTCCATTGTGGATTAAATTGGAGCAGGGAGTGGCCCCTTTGTCCTTTCCAGGTACTGTCTGTTACTATGCAAATGCCTTTGCAGTCAAGGTTTTTTTTTTGAAGCAAGTTCTTTCTTTACTCCAGTAACAGTTTAAAAGTTAATGTTCCTGTGGTGAAATATGAGTGCCTCATTCTTGGCAGGTGGGGGTCTTCATGACAATTACAATAGTCTTATCAACTGGCTTTTCCCCTGTTCTTAATGATCATGGATGACCTGGAAGAGGAGCATAGGAAGGAGGTACCATGGCAGCTACCTACATAAAGTTGTTATAATGTAGTTACATCCTCCCCTCTGCGAAGGAATTTTTTTTTATCTCTCAGTAATTTTTTGTTTGGTCAAGTATCTTTATCTTTGCCCTTTTTATTTTTCTATTTTTAAACTGAATCTAATTATATTTGTAGTCACTGCTTTTAAGTTGCCGACTTGTTCTGTCTCATTACCCACAACTAGGTCAAGTACATCTTCCTTCCTTGCTGGAGTAAGAGCATAATGACTGAGAAAATAGTGCTGAACACATTGTAGAAAACATTTTATCTCAGGTTTTTCATATTGCAATGTATCTTGGATAATTACAATTTACAATTCTAACTCTTTGTCTCCATTTTTTTATGAAGCTGTGGTATTCATAGATATATTTTATGAAATTATAATACTCTTAGTTACACATATAAATTGTGAAGTTGTACATTTGATTTATGACTAGGTATCTACCCATATTTTAAGAAGCCTTTGTGTGATTAAAGGTATATTTACATTGATGTTTTGAGGTTATTGTATATTTAGTTATTTAATCACATACTGCATATCCTAAATGCATGGTTCCTTTGAGAAAAGTGTATCGCCATAACAGTCTGCTAGTACTCTGACTCATGCAATTCAAGGGGCTGAAGCAGATTTTTGGTCCTGGATTGTGGAGTTAGTTAGATTTGAGGACAACCAAGTAAATCCTGAATGCTGGGGCTGCTCATGGCTGACATGCTTCTTTGAGGGAGGTTTCCAAAAGTGGACTCCAATTCCAGGTGGAGGCCAGGCATCACATACTCCGATTGTCAAGAAAATATTCACCTGCTTCAGTGGCATTTTTATTGTGGTTAGGACTGCCCTCCGCCATGGAGAGAGCACATATTTTCTTACTGCTAGTAGAGAGATTCATGCTAGCCTGCTTGTTGTTTGGGTGGGGGGACTTTTCTAACCAGTAGGTAGTTATGGAATGATAAGACTAGTCATCTTCCTGATGATTTCTCACACTGATGTCCAGAATGGATGTGGGAGCATGACCAGAATATGTGTAGGCAGGTGCTCTTTTGGCTACTCAACAATTGCCTGGTATGGATGGTAAAATTTGTGGAGAATGTGTGGGGTGCAATGTATGATCCTGAATTAGATTTCCTGCATTTTGCTGTAGTGCTGATTAGGTTCTGACTTGATACCTTTTGCTTTGCCTTGGTTTGGCATAGGTCATATTCCGAGGTAACTTCCAGTCTTTCTGTTCTATTACAGAGGTGAAAATGGTGCAGAGGGCGGTCATACATCCGCAAGAGGCTGTTGGAAGTAGAGGAAATGTTTTAAGGGTGTTAGTTTGCCTAAAGTCTACACAGTATTGCATGGTTATGGAGCTATTGTTTCATCTAGAGATAGCATTGTTGGCCATGCTGACGAGGTGAAATTTGCCATCTGGTTTGTGGAAGAAATGGCCTAATTTGGTAATCCATTTCTCTTGCATGCAACTGAGTTAAGTCTTCAGGAGCTCCCCATTGTGCCATATTGGAAAAGAGCTGATAGAGACACCTGACTCTGGATTGAGAGAATTACAGTGTCAACAATGTGCTTCTCTGGCTTTCACATAGAACCATAGAATGATACAACCATTCGGCCCGTTATACCTGTGCTCTTTGGTAAAGCTATCTAATTTGTCCCACTCGCGTGCACTTTCCCCTTGGCCCTGTACATTTTTTCCCTTCAAGTATTTAACCAATTCTCTTTTGAATGTTACTTTTGAATGTTGTTCTACCATCCTTTCAGGCAATGCATTCTAGATCATCATAAATTGCTGTGTTTAAAAAAAAAAGTTTCCTCATGGCTCCTCTGCTTTTGCCAGTTACATTAAATCTGTATCCTCTGCATACTGGCCCTTCTGCCACCGGAAACCGTTTCTCCTTAGTTACTCTATCAAAACTGTTGATGATTTTGAACACCTCTATCAAATCTCCTCTTAACCTCCTCTGCTCTAAGGAGAACAACCTGAGCTTCTCCAGTCCCTCCACAGAATTGAAGTTCTTCATTCCTGGCAGCATTATAGTAAATCTCTTCTCCACCTTCTCTAAGGCTTTGGCATTTTTCCTAAAGTGTGGCATGCAGAATTGAACAAAATACTCCAGCTTAGATAAAAGCAAAATACTGCAGATACTGGAAATCTGAAATAAAAACAAGAAATGCTGGAAATACTCAGCAGGTCTGGCAGCATCTGTGGAGAGAGAAGCCGAGTTAACGTTTCTGGTCAGTGACCCTTCATCAGAACTGGCCAGTTCTGACGAAGGGTTACTGACCTGAAACGTTAACTCTGCTTCTCTCTCCACAGATGATGTTAGACCTGCTGAGTATTTCCAGCATTCCTTGTTTTTACTCCAGCTTAGGCCACGTTTAAACTGGTTTCTGTAGCTGTAAGTACAGGGAAAGAAGCTGACTGGTGAGTAACAGTTAAGTATTCTACTTATAATAAATAGTTTGTAAAGTTAAGGAATGTCAGGGCAGTTCGGCCTAGTGAAATGTGCATCCTGTAGTATGTGGGAAGTCATGGACACACCATGTGTCCTAGACACAGACATCAGCAAAAGCTTGAGCTCTGGGTTTCAGAACTTGAGCGGTAGCTAGAGTCACTGTGGTGCATCCGCGAGACAGAGAACTAAGTGGATAGCACGTTTAGGGAGGTGGTCATACTGCAGGTGAGGAGCATGAAGGTGGAGAGGAAATGGCAGTCTAAGAGAACCAGGCAGGTAGTGCAGGAATCTCCTGAGACGATCTCGCTCGCTAACCGGTTTTCTATTTTGGATACTGATGAGGGTGATGGTTCCTCAGAGGAGTGCAGCCAAGCCAACTCCATGGCACCACGGGTTGCTCAGCTGCAGAGGAGGGACGGAAGAAGAATGGAAGAGCAATAGTGATCAGGGATTCGTTAGGGGAACAGACAGGCGTTTCTGCGGCTGTACATATTACTCCTGGATGGTATGTTGCCTCTCTGGTGTCAGGGTCAAGGCTGCAGGACATTGTTCTGGGGGAGGGTGAACAGCCAGGGGTGGTGGTCCACATTGGTACCAGTGACATAGGCAGGAAGAGGGATGAGGTCCTGAAAGCAAATTTTAGAGAGCTAGGAAAGATATTAAAAAGCAGGACCACAAAAGCAGCAATCTCAGGATTACTCCCAGTGTCACATGCTAGTGAGCATAGGAATAGGAGGATTGAGTGATTGAACATGTGGCTGGAGAACTGGTGTAGGAGGGAGGGCATCAGATTTCTGAGGCAACGGGACTGGTTCTGGGGCACGTGGGACCTGTACAAGATGGATGGGGGTAGCGCCTTAACAGGACAGGGATGAATATCCTCGCAGGGAGATTTGATGGTGCTGTTGGGGAGGGATTAAACTAGATTGGCAGGGGGATGGGAACCTGAGAGGGAGCTCAGATTGGAGGAAAGCAAAACTGAAATAAGAAAGTAGTAAGCGAAGTTAGAAGTCAGGCGAAGCAAAGGTAAGCATCAAATAGGATCAGAATACAGAATTATGTATAAAAAAAAACAAAGTTAAGGGCACTCTATCTGAATGCATGCAGCATTTGCAACAAACTGGATGAATTCAAAGCACAAATAGAGGTAAGTGGGTATGAGAAAATTGCCACAACAGAGACATGGTTACAGGGTGACCATGACCGGGAACTGAATATTCAAGGGTATTTGTCATTTAGGAAGGATAGGCAAAAAGGAAAAGGAGGTAGGGTAGCCCTCTTAATAAGGAACGAGATCAGTCCATTAATGTGAGAGGAGCTTGGATTGAAGGATCAAGATGTAGAATCAGTTTGAGTGGAGCTAAGGAACAGCAAGGGGCAGAAAACATAGGTGGGAGTTGTTTGTGGGCCACCAAACAGTCGTGGTAATATTGGACATAGTATAAATCAGGAAATTAGAGGTGCATGTAACATGGGTGATACAGTAATAATGGGAGACTTCAATTTACAAATAGACTGGGTAAACCTATTCAGCTCTAAAGCTGTGGAAGATGAATTCATGGAGTGTGTACAAGATGGGTTTCTGCATCAGTAAGTTGAAGAACGAATTAGGGATAGAGCTATTTTAGATACAGTATTATGCAATAAGAAAGGGCTAATTATAACCTTGCTGTAAAGGAGCCTTTGGGAAATAGTGACCTAATTTTTTAAAATTGGTTTCATGGGATGTGGGCATCACTGACCAGGCCAGCATTTATGGCCCATCCCTCATTGCCCATGAGAAGATGCTGGTGAGCTACCTTCTTGAACCGCTGCAGTCCATGTGGGGTAGGTACACCCACAGTACTATGAGGAAGGGAGTTCCAGGATTTTGACCCAGCGACAGTGAAGCAACAGCGATTATAGTTCCAAGTCAGGATGGTGTGTGACTTGAAAGAGAACTTGCAGGTGGTGATGTTCCCATGTATCTGCTGCTCTTGTCCTTCGAGGTGGTAGAGATCGCGAGTTTAGAAGGTGCTGTCGAAGGAGCCTTGGTTCATTGCTGCAGTGCATCTTGTAGATGGTACACACTGCTGCCACTCTGCGTCAGTGATGGGGGGAGTGAATGTTTGTGGATGGTGTGCCAATCAAGTGGGCTGCTTTGTTCTGGATGGTGTCGAGCTTCTTGAGTGTTGTTGGAGCTGCACCCATCCAGTCAAATGGAGAGTATTCCATCACTCTCCTGACTTGTGCCTTGTAGATGGTGGACAGGCTTTGGGGAGTAAGAAGGTGAGTTACTCGCCGCAGGATTCCTAGCCTCTGACCTACTCTTGTAGCCACGGTATTTATGTGGCTACTCCAGTTCAGTTTCTGGTCAATGGTAGCCCCTAGGCTGTTGATAGTGGGGGATTCAGCGATGGTAATGCCATTGAATGTCAAGGGGAGATGGTTAGATCCTCTCTTGTCGGAGATGATCATTGCCTGGCACTTGTGTGGCGCGAATGTTACTTGCCACTTATCAGCCCAAGCCTGGATATTGTCCAGGTCTTGCTGCATTTCTACACGGACTGCTTCAGTATCTGAGGAGTCGTGAATGGTGCTGAACATTGTGCAATCATTAGCGAACATCCCCACTTCTGACCTTATGATTGAAGGAAGGTCATTGATGAAGCAGCTGAAGATGGTTGGGCCTAGGACACTACCCTGAGGAACTCCTGCAGTGATGTCCTGGAGCTCAGGTGATTGACCTCCAACAACCACAGCCATCTTCCTTTGCGCTAGGTATGACTCCAACCAGCAGAGTGTTTTCCCCCTGATTCCCATTGATGCCAGTTTTGCTAGGGCTGCTTGATGCCGTACTCGGTCAAATGCTGCCTTGATGTCAAGGGCAGTCACCCTCACCTCACCTCACCTCTTGATTTCAGCTCATTTGTCCATGTGTGAACCAAGGTTGTAATGAGGCCAGGAGCTGAGCGGCCCTGGCGGAACCCAAACTGAGCGTCACTGAGCAGGTTATTGCTAAGCAAGTGCTGCTTGATGGCACTGTTGACACCTTCCATCACTTTACTGATGATTGAGAGTAGGCTGATCGGGCGGTAATTGTCCTGCTTTTTGTGTACAGGACATACCTGGGCAATTTTCCACATTGCCGCGTAGATGCCAGTGTTGTAGCTATACTGGAACAGCTTGGCTAGGGGTGAGGCAAGTTCTGGAGCACAGGTCTTCAGTACTATTGCCGGAATATTGTTAGGACCCATAGCCTTTGCAGTATCTAGTGCCTTCGGTCGTTTCTTGATATCACGCGGAGTGAATCGAATTGGCTGAAGTCTGGCATCTGTAATGCTGGGGACTTCAGGAGGAGGCCGAGATGGATCATCAACTCGGCATTTCTGGCTGAAGATTGTTGCAAATGCTTCTGCCTTATCTTTCGCACTGTTGTGCTGGGCTCCCCCATCATTGAGGATGGGGATATTTGTGGAGCCACCTCCTCCAGTTAGTTGTTTAATTGTCCACCACCATTCACAGCTGGATGTGGCAGGACTGCAGAGCTTAGATCTGATCCGTTGGTTATGGGATCGCTTAGCTCTGTCTATTGCATGCTGCTTACGCAGTTTGGCATGCAAGTAGTCCTGGCTTGTTGCTTCATCAGGTTTATACCTCATTTTGAGGTATGCCTGGTGCTGCTTCCTGGCATGCCCTCCTGCACTCTTCATTGAACCAGGGTTGGTCTCCTGGCTTGATGGTAATGGTAGAGTGGGGGATATGCTGGGCCATGAGGTTACAGATTGTGGTTGAGTACAATTCTGCTGCTGCAGATGGCCCATATCGCCATTGAATGTCAAGGGGAGATGGTTAGATTCTCTCTTGGAGATGGTCATTGCCTGGTACTTGTGTGGCACGAGTGTTACTTGGCACTTAACTGCCCAAGCTTGGATATTGTCCAGGTCTTGCTGATTTCTACACAGACTTCTTCAATATCTGAGGAGTTGTGAACCGTGCTGAACATTGTGCAATCATCAGCGAACATCCCCACTTCTGACATTATTGAAGGAAGGTCATTGATTAAGCAGCTGAAGATGGTTGAGCCTAGGACATGACCTTCAGAAACTCCTGCTGTGATGTCCTGGAGCTGAGATGATTGACCTCTAACAACCGCAACCATCTTCCTCTGCGCTAGGTATGATTCCAACCAGCGGAGAGGTTTCCCCCTGATTCCCATTGACTCCAGTTTTGCTAGGGCTCTTTGATGCCATACTTGGCCAAATGCCATCTTGTTGTCAAAGGCAGTCACTCTCACCTCACTTTTTGAGTTCAGCTCTTTTGTCCATGTTTGAACCAAGGCTGTAATGAGGTCAGCTGCTGAGTGGCCCTGGCAGAACCCAAACTAAGTATCACTGAGCAGGCTATTGTTAAGCAAGTGCTGCTTGATAGCACTGTCAGTGACACCTTCCATCATTTTACTGATGATCGAGAGTAGAGTGATGGGACGGAAATTGGCCGGGTTGGATTTGTCCTTTTTGTGTACAGGACATACCTGGGCAATTTTCCACATTGCTGGGTAGATGCCAGTGTTGTCGCTGTACTTGAACAGCTTTGCTCGGGGCACAGCACGTTCTGGAGCACAGGTCTTCAGTACCAATGCTGGAATGTTGTCAAGGCCCATAGCCTTTGCAGTATCCAGTGTCTTCAGTCGTTTCTTGATATCACGTGGAGTGAATCGAATTGGCTGAAGATTGCCATTTGTGCTGCTGGGGACTTCAGGAGGAGGCCGAGATGGATCTTCCACTCGGCATTTCTGGCTGAAGATTGTTGCAAATGCTTCTGCCTTATCTCTTGCACTGATGTGCTGGGCTCTCCCATCATTGAGGATGGGGATATTTGTGAAGCCACCTCCTCCTGTTAGTTGTTTAATTGTCCACCACCATTCACGAATGGATGTGGCAGGACTGCAGAACTTTGATCTGATCCGTTGGTTGTGGGATCGCTTAGCTCCGTCTATCGCGTGCTGCTTCCACTGTTTGGCATGCAAGTAGTCCTGGGTTGTAGCTTCAGCAGGTTGACACCTCATTTTGTGGTATGCCTGGTGCTGCACCTGGCATGCCCATCTGCACTCTTCATTGAACCAGAGTTCATCAGCTGGCTTGTTGGTAATGGTAGAGTGGGGGATATGCCGGGCCATGAGCTTACAAATTGTGGTTGAGTGCCATTCTTCTGCTGCTGATGGTCATAGCGCCTTATGGATGCCCAGTTTTGCATTGCTAGGTCTGTTCAAAATCTGTCCCATTTGGCACGGTGGTAGTCCCACACAACACAATGGAGGGTATCTTCAATGTGAAGACGGGACTTCGTCTCCACAAAGACTGTGTGGTCGTCACTCCTACCAATACTGTCATGGACAGATGCATTTGCGGCAGGCAAATTGGTGAAGATGAGGTCAAGTATGTTTTACCCTCTTGGTTCCTTCTCCACCTGCCCCAGACCCAGTCTAGCCATTATGTCCTTGAGGACTCGGCCAGCTTGGTCAGTAGTGGTGCTACCGAGCCACTCTTGGTGATGGATATTGAAGTCCCCCACCCAGAGTGCATTCTGTGCCCTTGCCACCCTCAGAGCTTCCTCCCAGTGGTGTACAACTTGGAGGAGTATTGATTCATCAGCCGAATGGGGCGATAGGTGCTAATCAGCAGGCGGTTTCCTTGACTATGTTTGATCTGATGCCATGAGACTTTATGGGGTCCGGAGTCGATGTTGAGGACTCGCAGGGCAACTTCCTGCCGACTGTATATCACTGTGCTGCCACCTCTGCTGGGTCTGTCCTGTTGGTGGGACAGGACATACCCGGGGATGGTGATGGTCATGTCTGGGACATTGTAAGATATGATTCCATGAACAAGTCCTTGTCAGGCTGTTGCTTAACTAGTTGGTGGGACAGATCTCCCAACTTTTGCACAAGCCCCCAGATGTTCGTAAGGAGGACGTTGCAGTGTCGAGAAAGCTGGGTTTGCCGTTGTCGTTTCCAGTGCGTAGGTCAATGCCGGGTGGTCCGTCCAGTTTCATTGCTTATCGACTTTTTAGCGGTTAAGTACAACTGAGTGGCTTGCTAGGCCATTTCAGAGAGCATTTTTAACAGTCAACCACATTGCTGTGGGTCTGGAGTCACGTGCCGGCCAGACCAGGTAAGGACAGCAGATTTCCTTCCCTAATAGATATTCATGAACCAGATGGGTTTTTGTGACAATTGGCAATGGTTTCATGGCCATCATTAGTCTCGCTTAATTAAAAGCAAAATACTGTTGATGCTGGAAATCTGAAATAAAAACAAGAAATGCTAGAAATACTCAGCAGGTCTGGCAGCATCTGTGGAGAGAGAAGCAGAGTTAACGTTTCTGGTCAGTGACCCTTCTTCAGAACTGACAAATATTAGAAATGTAAAAGATTTTAAGCAAGTAAAGCAGGGGTTGGGGAAAGACTTAACAAAGGTGAAGGTGTTGATAGGACAAGGTCACAGAGAATAACTGACCAGAAGGTCATGGAGCAAAGGCAGACGGTATGTTAATGGTGTGCTGAAAGACAAAGCTTTAGTACAGAGAGGGTGTGAATTGATTGTAAAGCACAAAGCATTCCAAGCAAAACATTGAAAAAAAAATTTAAAAACAGTAACAGTGGGTAGGCACAGTAGAAACAAACTAAACACACTAAAAAACCTAAAACAAAATAACCAAATAAAAAAGAAAAAATAACTAAAGATAAAAAGGGGGGGGGGCCCGTCATGTTCTGAAATTATTGAATTCAATGTTCAGTCCGGCAGGCTGTAGCGTGCCTAATCGGTAAATGAGATGCTGTTCCTTGAGCTTGCGTTGATTCTTGCTAGAACACTGCAGCAATCCCAGGACAGAGATCTGGGCATGAGGTGGTGTTGAAATGGCCAGCAGCCGGGAGCTCGGGGTTTTGCTTATGGATTGAGCGGAGGTGTTCCGCAAAGTGGTCACCCAATCTGCGTTTGGTCTCCTCAATGTCGAGGAGACCACCTTGTGAGCAGCGAATACAGTATACCACATTGAAAGAAGTGCAAGTAAATCGCTGTTTCACCTGAAAGGAGTATTTGGAGCCTGGGAGAGAGGAGGTAAATGGGCAGGTATTACACCTCCTGCGATTGCAGGGAAAGGTGCCATGGGAAGGGGACGAGGTGGTGGGGTAATGGAGGAGTGGACGAGAGGGTCGCGGAGGGAACGATCCCTTCGGAATGCTGATGGGAAGGGAGGGAAAGATGCGTTTGGTAGTGGCATCACTCTGGATGTGGCGGAAGTGGCAGAGGTTAATCGTTTGGATATGGAGGCTGATGGGGTGGAAAGTGAGGACAAGGGGAACCCTGTCGCGGTTCTGGGAGGGAGGGAAAGGGGTGAAGGTAGAGGTGTGGGAAATGCGCCGGACATGGTTGAGGGCCCTGTTAACCATAGTGGGGAGGGGGGGGGACCCTCGGTTGAGGAAAAAGGAAGACATATCAGAAGCACTGTTGTGGAAGGTGGCATCATCAGAGCAGATGCGTCTGAGACCGAGAAACTGGGAGAATGGAATTGAGTCCTTACAGGAGGTAGGGTGTGAAGAAGTGTAGTCGAGGTAGCTGTCTTGTCTAGCTTTTTAATTCCAGATTTTTTTTAAATTAATTGCATTCAAATTCCACCTCTGCCATGGTGGGATTCAAACCCATGTCCCCAGAGGAATACCCTGGGTCTCTGGCTTATTAATCCAGTGACAATACCACTACGCCACTGCCTCCAACTGAACAGTTGTTTTGCAAATTGATAGGTATTGGGGACACTGCTCTTTTTGATATACATTGATGACCTGAACTTGGTTAAATAGGGCATAATTTAAGAAACTGCAGATGACATGAAACTCAAATGTGGTAAACAACAAGGAAGATGGCAACAGATTTCAGAATGACGTAGTCAGACTGGTGAAATGGGCAGACATGCACCAGATGAAATTTAATGCAGAAGTGTGAAGTGATACACTTTGGTAGGAAAAATGAGGAGAGGTTAAGGGCGTGCACATACACAAATTTTTGAAGGCACAGAACAAGTTGGGAAGGCTGATCAAAGCTTCTAGAATCCTTGGCTTTATGAACAGTAGAATAGTGTACAAAAGCAAACAAGTTATGCTCAACCATTATAAAGCACTGGTTAGGAACCAAGGAGCAGGAGTAGGCCATTTAGCCATCGAGCCTGATCGCCATTCAGTTAGATCATGGCTGATCATCTACTTCAATGCCACTTTCCCTCACTATCCCCGTATGCCTTGATGTCATTAATATCCAGCTATCTCTGCATTTTTGTCTTGCACATCTCAATGAGCTTCCACAGTCCTCTGGGATAGAGAATACCAAAGATTTACCACCCTTTGAATGAAGAAATTCCTCCTCATCTCGGTCTTAAATGGCCTGCCCCTTATTCTGAGACTATGTCCCCTGATTCTAGACTCACCAGCCAGGGGAAACATCCTATCTACATCCACCTTATAAGAATTTTGTTAGTTTCAATGAGATCACCTCTCATTCTTCAAAATTCTGGAGAATTCAGGCCCAATTGACTCAGTCCTTCCTCGTTAGGCAATCCTGCCAACCCAGGGATTACTCTGGTGAGCCTGCATTGCACTCCCTGTCTGGCAAGTATATCCTTCCTTTGATAGGGAGACCTAAACTGTACACAATACTCCAGATGCAGTTTCACCAAGGCTCGATACAATTGCAGCAACACAGTTTTACATCTGTACTCAAATCCCCCTTGTGACGAAGGCCAACATACCATTTGTCTTCCTAATTGCTTGCTGCACCTGACTGCTAGCTTCTCGTGACTCAGCTGGCCGAGCGCGTCTACACTGAGGCACAGTGTGGCTTTCGTGCAGAGAGATTGACCATTGACATGCTGTTCTCCCTTCGTCAGATACAGGAGAAATGTCGCGAACAACAGATGCCCCTCTACATTGCTTTCATTGATCTCACCAAAGCCTTTGACCTCGTCAGCAGACGTGGTCTCTTCAGACTACTAGAAAAGATCGGATGCCCACCAAAGCTACTAAGTATCATCACCTCATTCCATGACAATATGAAAGGCACAATTCAACATAGCGGCACCTCATCAGACCCCTTTCCTATCCTGAGTGGCGTGAAACAGGGCTGTGTTCTCGGACCCACACTTTTTGGGATTTTTTTCTCCCTGCTGCTCTCACATGTGTTCAAGTCTTCAGAAGAAGGAATTTTCCTCCACACAAGATCAGGGGGCAGGTTGTTCAACCTTGCCCGTCTAAGAGCGAAGTCCAAAGTACGGAAAGTCCTCATCGGGGAACTCCTCTTTGCTGACGATGCTGCTTTAACATCTCACACTGATGAGTGCCTGCAGAGTCTCATCGACAGGTTTGCGGCTGCCTGCAACGAATTTGGCCTAACCATCAGCCTCAAGAAAATGAACATCATGGGACAGGACGTCAGAAATGCTCCATCCATCAATATTGGCGACCACGCTCTGGAAGTGGTTCAAGAGTTCACCTACCTAGGCTCAACTATCACCAGTAACCTGTCTCTAGATGCAGAAATCAACGAGCGCATGGGTAAGGCTTCCACTGCTATGTCCAGACTGGCCAAGAGAGTGTGGGAAAATGGCGCACTGACACGGAACACAAAAGTCCGAGTGTATCAGGCCTGTGTCCTCAGTACCTTGCTCTATGGCAGCGAGGCCTGGACAACATATGTCAGCCAAGAGCGACGTCTCAATTCATTCCATCTTCACTGCCTCCGGAGAATACTTGGCATCAGGTGGCAGGACCATATCTCCAACACAGAAGTCCTTGAGGCGGCCAACATCCCCAGCTGATGCACACTACTGAGTCAGCGGCGCTTGAGATGGCTTGGCCATGTGAGCCGCATGGAAGATAGCAGGATCCCCAAAGACACATTGTACAGCAAGCTCGCCACTGGTATCAGACCCACCGGCCATCTATGTCTCCGCTTTAAAGACATCTGCAAATGCGACATGAAGTCCTGTGACATTGATCACAAGTCGTGGGAGTCAGTTGCCAGCATTCGCCAGAGCTGGCGGGCAGCCATAAAGGCGGGGCTAAAGTGTGGCGAGTCGAAGAGACTTAGCAGTTGGCAGGAAAAAAGACAAGCACAAGGGGAGAGCCAACTGTGTAACAACCCCGACAAACAAATTGTTCTGCAGCACCTGTGGAAGAGCCTGTCACTCTAGAATTGGCCTTTATAGCCACTCCAGGCGCTGCTCCACACACCACTGACCACCTCCAGGCGCTTACCCATTGTCTCTCGAGATAAGGAGGCCAAAGAGGAGACCTGACTGCTAGCTTCTCGTGACTCATAATCAAGGATGCCCAGGTCCCTTTTGACATCAACACTTCCCAACCTCTCTCCATTTAAGAAATACTCTGCCTTTCTGTTTTTTTTGTACCAAAGTGGATAACTTCATACTTATTCACATTATATTCCATCTGCCATGTACTTGCTCATTCACTTAGTCTGTCCAAGTCCCCTTGAAGGCTCCTTGATCCTCCTTACAACTTACATTCCCACCTAGTTTTGTGTCATCAGCAAATTTGGAAATATTACATTTGGTCCTCATATCCAAATATAGATTGTGAACAGCTGTGGCCCCAGCACTGATCCTTGCGGTACCCCACTTATAACAGCCTGCCATCCTGAGAATGCCCTGTTTATTCCTACTCTGTTTTCTGTCAATCAATTCTCAATCCATACCAGTATATTATGCCCAATCCCATGTGCTCTAATTTTGTTTACTAACCTGTGTGGGACCTTATCAAAAAGCCTTCTGAAAATCCAAATACACCACACCCACTGGTTCTGTTTTATCTATGCTACAAGTAACATCCTCAAAAAACTCTAACAGGTTTGTCAAATATGATTTCCCTTTCATAAATCCATTTGACTCGACCCAATCATATCATTATTTTCAAAGTGTCTAGTTATCACATCCTTTATAATAGATTCTAACATTTTCCCTACTGCTGATGTCAAACTAACAGGTCTGTAGTTTTCTATTTTCTCTCTCCCTCCTTTCTTATGTGATGGGGTTGCATTTGCTACTTTCCAGTCTGCAGGAACCTTTCCAGAATCTATAGAATTTTGAAAGATAACCACCAATGCATCCATTATCTCGAGAGCCACTTCCTTCAATACTCTGGAATGTTACTGATCTGGTCCAGGGGATTTGTCAACCTTCAATCCAGTTATTTTTTTCAGTACTACCTCTTTATTTATACTAATTTCTTTCAGTTCCTGATTTCCACAAATCCCTTGGTTCCCGAGTATTTCTGGGAGATTTTCTGTATCTTCCTCCGTGAATAGAGGCAGAAAGTAAATGTTTAGTTTCTCTGCCATTTCCCTATTCTCCATTTCTAAAATCTCCTGTCCCTGCCTGTAATGGACCCACATTTGTCCTGGCTAATCTTTTCCTTTTCACATACCTAAAGGAGCTTTTGCAGTCTACCTCATGTTTCTCACTAGCTTGCAATAATATTTTCTTTTCCCTTTATCAGTTTCGTGGTCATCCTTTGCTGGATAATAAATTGTTCCCAATCCTCGGGCTTACCACTTTTTCTGGCAAACTTTTAAGCCACTTCTTTTGATCTAATGCAATTTTTTGCTTTTTCTGTTAGCCAAAGTTAATTCACCCTCCCTGTTGGGTTTCTGTATCTTTGAGGAATGTATATTTGTTGTAGACCATGGAATACTTCTTTAAATACTAGCCATTGCCTATCAAATCTTTTAGTGTATTTTCCCAATCTACCATAGTCAACTTGCCCCTCATACCTTCATAGTTTCCTTTGTTCAGATTTAAGACCCGAGTTTCAGAATGAACTATATCACTTTCAAATTTAATGTAAAATTCTATCATATTGTACTATTCTCTGTCCCTTATCCAATTTTATGCCCGTGCTGCCACCACAAACCTCCCCCCCCCCACATTTCTTCATCAAAGAACTCTATGAAGTTGATCTAACACTATTTATCTTTAGCAAACCTATGCTGACTTTCATTTATGAGCACATACTTTTCCAAATGGCAGTTAATTTTGTGGTATATTATTGTGTCTGAAAGTTCCCCCAACACTGAAGTTGCCATTTATCGCCCTGCCCTTTTTTAAATAGGATGTAACAGTTGAAATCCTCCAGTCCTCTGGCACATCCCCTTATCCAACGAGGAATGGAAATCCAGTTAACATCCTTACTTCCCTCAATAAGCTAGCAGGCATCTGGACCAGGTGACATTTGAGGACTGCCAACCTTTTAAGTACCTCCTCTTTATCTATTTTAACTCTATCCAATATCGCTACGGTCTCCTTCACTGCATCCTTGGCAGCATCCTCTTCTCTAGTGAAGACTGATGCAAAGTACTCCTTTAGTACCCCATCCTCTACCTCCAAAAGATTATCTCTATTTTGGTCCCTAATTACAGGGCATAATTGTATTAGTTACAGGTAAAGAGTGAATGATAATGAATGTGTAAATGTGTTCCAAGTTTTAAAAAAAATTTTCTCCACACTTTCTAAGAAACACATTTAAAAATGGTGTTTCATTCCTCCAAGGATGGAGATGTTATGAAATTACCTACTTATTAAAAATATTTTGTGAGGACTTGTGTGTAAAAGTCTGTGGAAATCTGAGGAGCTGCTGGCCTTTTTTTTCAAAAAGGTCACTGGAAGGACTTTGGGACTTAAACACACTGGAAGTCACATGTCTTCAGCTAAGTAAACAGCAAAAGCCTTGGTGACTAGGGGAGTTGTTTACATAGAAGTGACATGTCAAGATTTATGGTGGTCAAGAGTTGGTTTCGTTTTGGATATTAGCGTCAGCCTGCTAAGAGAGAAGACACTAGCTCATCCTTTCTCCTCCTCTCTGAGAAACCCTGAGAATCCAGTGTGTGATAGCTGAAACCCTGATCTCTCATTTCTCTTGGAAAGCCTGCTAGACTGATCCTTGATGTCGCCTGAAGAGAACTGCTCCAAAAAGATCCCAGTGACAGCCGTCTACACGTATTTGGGATGCCAGAAAAGGGACAGCTGATATAATTCCATATCTTATCATTTTCCTTCAGGAATTAACAAGTATTTGGCCAACGTTTTTTTTGTTTTTTATTGTAACGAGATCCCTGCAGAGAAAAGTTCTTCATTTTTTTCTTTAATCTGTGTGTGTGTGTGTGTTGGGCTAATTTAAGGGACCTTTCATATTTCAATTTGTGTGATAATGCTTTGCATCTTTACTGAATAAATCTTGTTTTATAATAAATTAATAGTTTTGTTTATTTAAATCTATTTTGTGACCAATGGAGAAGTATAACCAGGGAAAGACAGTGTACTCCTCCATCAGATAAGCAGAACGCTAGTTTAACAACAGTGGCGTCAAGAGAGGTGGTGAGGTAGAGCTGGACGTCATCAGCGTACATGTGAAAACTGACGTGCTTTTGGATGATGTTGCCAAGGAGCAGCATGTAGATGAGAAATAGGAGGGGCCAAGGATAGCTCCTTGGGGGACACCAGAGATAACGGTGTTTGAGCAGGAAGAGAAGCCATTGCAAGTGATTCTATGGCTATATAAGAATGGAACCAGGTGTGAGCAGTCCCACGTAACTGGACGACAGTGGAGAGGCGTTGGAGAAAGATGGTGTGGTCAACCTTGTCATAGCCTACAGACAAGTCAAGAAGGATGAGGAGGAAAAGTTTACCTTTGTCACAGTAAGATAGGATGCCATTTGTGACTTTGATAAGAGCTATTTCGGTACTATGACGGGGCAGAAACCTGATTGGAGGGATTCAAACGTGGAGTTCTGGGAAAGATGGGAATGGATTTGGGAGGTGACAACATGTTCAAGGACTTTGGAGAGGAAAGGGAGGTTGGAGATGGGACAGTAGTTTGGAAGGACAAGAGTAGATTTTTGGAGGAGAGAGTTGATGATGGCAGATGTAAAGGAGAGGGGGACAACAGGTGAAGAGAGAGAATGTTAACAATATCTGCTAACATGCGGACCAGCATGGGGAGCTGGGTGTTCAGTTTATTGGGAATAGGATTGAAGGAGCTGGAGGTGGGTCTCGTGCACAAAATAAGTTGAGAGGCCCTGAGGGGAGATAGGAGAGAAACTAGAGAAATATCTGCGTTCAGGAGTAGGACAGGCAGGAGCATTGGAGGAAGTTTGGCCAGGTGGGCTAGTGGAAGGGAGGCACACGGCAGAGGCAGCTGATTGGACAGTCTCGTTCTTAATGACAAAGCTCAGGAGCTCCTCGCACTTATTGTTGGAAGTCAGGGTGGAGGAGACAGGGGAGTGGGGTTTAAGAAGACGATTTTCAGTACAGAAAAAATTCAGGTGTTACCTTTGCATTCCAGGATAATCCTGGTATAGTGAGCAGTTTTAGCAAATGAGAGCAGGACCTGTTAGTGTTTTAAGTGGTCCAGCCAGATCTGGCGGAGGATGGCTAAACCAGTTGTCTGCCAAATCCTTCCAACTCTGCGTACCATGATTGAAGGAAGTAGAGATGAGAGCTGTACAGGGGGAGTGGCCAGGGTGAGGGAGAGTAATGGTTTTATTGGGGACTAGGGCTTCAAAGGTGGAGGTGAGGGTGTGGTTGAGCAAATCAGTAGCTGCAGATACATTAGAACATAGAACATAGAACAGTACAGCACAGTACAGACCCTTCGGCCCACGATGTTGTGCCGAACCTTTAACCTACTCTTAAGATCAAACTAACTACCTCCCCTTCATTCTACTATCATCCATGTACCTATCCAAGAGTCGCTTAAATGTCCCTAATGTATCTGCTTCTACTACCACCACTGGCAGCGCATTCCACGCACCCACCACTCTGTGTAAAGAACCTACCTCTGACATCTCCCCGAAACCTTCCTCCAATCACCTTAAAATTATGCCCCCTGGTGATAGCCCTTTCCACCCTGGGGAAAATGTCTCTGGCTATCCACTCTATCTATGCCTCTCATCATCTTGTACACCTCTATCAAGTCACCTCTTATCCTTCTTCGCTCCAATGAGAAAAGCCCTAGCTCCCTCAATCTTTCCTCGTAAGACATGCCCTACAGTCCAGGCAGCATCCTGGTAAATCTCCTCTGCACCCTCTCTAAAGCTTCCACATCCTTCCTATAATGAGGCGACCAGAACTGAACACAATATTCCAAGTGTGGTCGAACCAGGGCCTTATAGAGCTGCAGCATAACCTCGCGGCTCTTAAACTCAATCCCCCTGTTAATGAAAGCCAACACACCATACGCCTTCTTAACAACCCTATCAACTTGGGTGGCAACTTTGAGCGATCTATGGACATGGACCCCAAGATCCCTCTGTTCCTCCACACTGCCAAGAATCCTGTCTTTAAGCCTGTATTCCGCATTCAAATTCGACCTTCCAAAATGAATCACTTCACATTTTTCCAGGTTGAACTCCATCTGCCACTTCTCAGCCCAGCTCTGCATCCTGTCAATGTCCCGTGGCAACCTACAACAGCCTTCCACACTATCCACAACTCCAGCAACCTTCGTGTCATCGGCAAACTTGCTAACCCAGCCTTCCACTTCCTCATCCAAGTCATTTATAAAAATCACAAAGAGCAGAGGTCCCAGAACAGATCCCTGCGGAACACCACTGGTCACCGAGCTCCATGCTGAATACTTTCCATCTACTACCACCCTCTGTCTTCTATGGGCCAGCCAATTTTGTATCCAGACAGCCAACTTCCCCTGTATCCCATGTCTCCTCACTTTCTGAGTGAGCCTACCATGGGGAACCTTATCAAACGCCTTGCTGAAATCCATATACACCACATCCACTGCTCTTTCTTCATCAATGTGTTTTGTCACATCTTCAAAGAATTCAATAAGGCTTGTGAGGGCATGACCTGCCCCTCACAAAGCCATGCTGACTGTCTCTAATCAAACCATGCTTTTCCAAATAATCATAAATCCTGTCTCTCAGAATCCTCTCCAATAATTTGCCCACTACCGACGTAAGACTGACTGGTCTATAATTCCCAGGGTTATCCCTATTCCCTTTCTTGAACAAGGGAACAACATTTGCCACCCTCCAATCATCCGGTACTACTCAAGTGGACAGTGAGGACACAAAGATCATCGCCAAAGGCGCAGCAATCTCTTCCCTTGCTTCCCGTAATATCCTTGGGTATATCCCGTCTGGCCCCGGGGACTTATCTGTCCTCATATCATTCAAAATTTCCAGCACATCCTCCCTCTTAACCTCAACTTGTTCGAGCATATCAGGCTGTTCCACGCTGTCCTCACAAACGACCAGGTCCCCCTCACTCGTGAATACTGAAGCAAAGTATTCATTTAGGACCTCCCCTACCTCCTCCGACTCCAGGCACAAGTTCCCTCCACTATCCCTGATCGGCCCGACCCTCACTCTGGCCATCCTCTTGTTCCTCACATAAGTGTAGAACGCCTTGGGATTTTCCTTAATCCTACCTGTCAAGACTTTTTCATGTCCCCTTCTAGCTCTCCTAAGTCCATTCTTCAGTTTCTTCCTGGCTACCTTGTAATCCTCTGGAGCCCTGTCTGATCCTTGCTTCCTCAACCTTAAGTAAGCTTCCTTCTTCCTCTTGACTAGCTGTTCCACATCTCTTGTCATCCAAGGTTCCTTCACCCTACCATCCCTTCCTTGCCTCATCAGGACAAACCTATCCAGCAGTCGCAGCAAGTGCTCCCTAAGCAACCTCCACATTTCTGTCGTGCATTTCCCTGAGAACATCTGTTCCCAGTTTATGCTCCCCAGTTCCTGCCTAATAGCATTGTAATTCCCCCTCCCCCAATTAAATATTTTCCCATCCCGTCCGCTCCTGTCATTCTCCATGACTATAGTAAAGGTCAGGGAGTTGTGATCACTATCACCGAAATGCTCTCCCACCGAGAGATCTGCCACCTGGCCTGGTTCGTTGCCAAGCACCAAGTCCAACATAGCCTCCCCTCTAGTCGGTCTATCTACATATTGAGTCAGGAAACCTTCCTGGACACACGTGACAAAAACTGCTCCATCCAAACTATTTGCACTAAGGAGGTTCCAGTCAATATTAGGGAAGTTGAAGTCACCCATGACAACAACCCTGTTACTTCTGCACCTTTCCAAAATCTGCCTCCCAATCTGTTCCTCCGTGTCTCTATTGCTATTGGGGGGTCTATAGAAAACTCCCAACAAAGTGACTGCTCCTTTCCTGTTTCTGACTTCCACCCATAATGACTCAGTAGACAAACCATCCTCGACGACCTCCCTTTCTGCAGCTGTGATACTATCCCTGATTAGCAATGCCACTCCCCCACCTCTTGTACCTCCCTCCCTATTCCTTTTGAAACATCTAAACCCCGGAACATCCAACATCCGTTCCTGCCCCTGTGATATTCACGTCTCCGTAATGGCCACAACATCGTAGCTCCAAGTACTGATCCATTCTCTAAGTTCATCACCCTTATTTCTGACACTTCTTGCGTTAAAATAGACACACTTCAACCCATCATACTGGCTGCAACTTTGTCGTGTCAATTGTCTAACCTTCCTCACAGACTCTCTGCACTCGGTATCTGCCTGTTCAACAGCTACCCCATGCACTGATCCGTAGCTCCGGTTCCCATCCCCCTGCCAAACTAGTTTAAACCCTCCCGAAGGCAAGGTTGTGGCAAATGGAGGGCCAGAGGCTAGACAGTTGAGATTTTGAAGGTGCATTGTAAATAAATTGGGGGATAGTTTTTCCAGGGACTGATTCAGAAGGAGATAGGGTTGGGGCATGGAAGGAGGATGTGCATAGTGAGTGATGCAAGGAAGTGATCTGTAATCGATATGATGGGACTAGCAAGATCACATGACATGGCAAGATCAAGGGGGTGGCCATGAATATGAGTTGCGGAGTTTACGTGGAAGGAAAGATTTAGGGAGGATAAGAAGGCAGTAAACTCAGGAGAGAGAACATTATGAGTTGAGATGGAAGTTGTAATCAATGTGAAGTTATTCGGTGCAGAGGCTAACGGAGGAAAGCAGTGAAGGTTTTTAGGTGAAGGGCAGTAGAGAATGAGGATTTTGAAAGAGAGGTGAGGGGGTGGAACAAGGTGAGATCTCAAAGGAGGAGAAAGTGCCAGTGGAGTAGGGGGTCAGGCCCAGGTGTAATCTGGTGATCAGTGCCACACTGCCACTGCGATGGCTTTTTAAAAACATTCTTTCATGGGATGTGAGCATTGCTGGCTAGGCCAGCATTTAATGCCCATCCCTAATTGCCTTGAGAAGGTGATGGGTGAGCTGCTTTCTTGACCTGCTGCAGCCCATGTGGTGTCGGTACACCCACAGTGCTATTAGGAAGGAGGTTCCAGGATTTTGATCCAGCGACAGTGATGGAACAGTGATATAGTTCCAAGTCAGGATGGTGTGTGGCTTGGAGGGGAACTTGCAGGTGGTGGTGTTCCCATGTATCAACTGCCATTGTCCTTCTAGGTGGTAGAGGTCGCGGGTTTGGAAGGAGTTGTCGAAGGAGCCTTGGTGAGTTGCTGCAGTGCATCTTGTATATGGTAAACTAAGCTTGGCTACCTGACCCGAACCCGACTACACATGTCGGGGCGGGCCGAAATTCCGAGTCCAGCAATTGGGCTCAGCTCGGGTCAGGTCAGGCCGGACGGTGCTGCTTCCAGGAAGTCATGGGATCAGGCTTACCCGTGATTCCCCACAACTCCAGCTGCAGGAATAGCCTACTGCCAGAACAGATGAAGGATGTTTGTGTTGGGTCGGGTTGGGCGCGAAAAAAAATCAAAGAATTCAGGCCGAGGTCGGGCTCGGGTTCGGGTTGGCTGTGGTCGGGTCGGGCCCGGGTCGGCTTTTAATTTTGTACCCGAGCCAGGCTTTATGGTAAACGCTGCTGCCACTGTGTGTCGGGGTGGAGGGAGTGAATGTTGACAGTTGTGTATGGAGTGCCAGTCAAGCAGGCTGCTTTGACCTGGATGGTGTTGAGCTTCTTGAGTGTTGTTGGAGCTGCACTAATCAGGCATGTGGAGTGTATTCCATCACACTGCTGACTTGTGCCTTGCGGATGATGGACAGACTTTGCAGAGTCAGGAGGTGAGTTACTCTCCACAGAATTCCCTGCCTCTGACCTGCTCTTATAGCCACTGTACTTATATGGCTGTTCCAGTTCAGTGTTTGGTCAATGATAACCCCCCAGGATGTTGATTGTGGGGGATTCAGTGATGGTAATGCCATTGAGTGTTAAGGGGAGATGGCTGGATTCTTTCTCCTTTGAGATGGTCATTGTCTGGCACTTGTGTGGCGTCTTACCACTTCTCAGCCCAGGGCTGAATGTTGTCCAAGTCTTGCTGCATATGGATATGAACGGCTTCAGTATCTGAGGCATCGCGAATGGTGCTGAACATTGTGCAATCATCAGTGAACATCCCTATTTCTGACCTTATGGTGGAGGGAAGATCATTGATGAAGCAGACAAAGTTGGTTGGGCCTAGGTTTTGGTGGTGCAATTGGTGAAAAATGTAGCCAGACGGGGAGGCTTTATTAAGTGGTAGGGTGTCATCATCCCTCAGCCAGGATTCCGTTAAGGTCATGATGTCGATGCAATCATCCACAGTATGGTTATGGATGGCAAGGGCCTTGTTTACAAGTGAACAGACATTCTGAAGGGAGATGCGTAGAGGGATGTTGAGAGCTGATCCCTGGCAGAGTCCACTGGGTCAGCAGTAGAACGGGTTAGTTGGACAGGAAGAAGACTGGGAAAATTAACCAATAGCAGCCGTACTGGGCGGGAAGGTTGATGAGAGAATGGGATAGGGCAATTGGGATTGATGCTCATTATGAGCCAGTGCCGAGTGCCTTGATGAGCCCATCGCAGCATGCCAAGAGTGTCACAGATGGAAACTGTGGGATTGTTTAACAGGCAGTCAAGCCTGGGACGGCGGCAAGAGAGTAAGAACATGGTGGGGTTCTGAATGGTTGGATTAGAGAATAGGGAGGGCCGAATACTTGAGAGTGGAGAAGTGAAAGGAGGCATGACAATTCAAGAGAGGGATCTGTGAGGGGTAAAGAGAAAAGAAGTTAAAAATAAAGAGCACAAAAGTGATGGGCTTCGGTCCGGAGCAGCAGTCAAAATGCGCACATGAATGGACTTGGAGAGCTCAAGTTATGTAGGTCTGGTTACATAAAAATTAGTATACATAAAAATCTGATGGTAAATGGGAAGTAAAGTTGGAGATCCCGTGGTGTGATAACGATGACACGGGCAGGGTGGAGTCAGCATGGAGCATTGACCAGCTGTTGTCCGAGTTAGGAGACAGGTGAAGGGAGTGAAGTCCAGAAGCTATTTGAGGGTAGGGTATCGGAGGACTTACCTTCGGGAGCTGACAGGGCTGGAACCGGACTTGCGAGGAAGCACCTCTTCAGGAGTCGGCGCATGCTGACTGAGTTTGAAAACAAATTCAGTGACATCACAGGACGGTTGTATGGTAATTGTTTGGTGAGTAACTGCTTCTAGGGAGTATCTGTAAATAGTTTTTTAGTTTTAGTTTTAGAGATACAGCACTGAAACAGGCCCTTCGGCCCATCGAGTCTATGCCCACCATCAACCACCCATTTATACTAATCCTACACTAATTCCATATTCCTACCACATCCCCACCTGTCCCTATATTTCCCTACCACCTACCTATACTAGGGGTAATTGCTACTGCTCAATTTACCTATCAACCTGCAAGTCTTTGGCATGTGGGAGGAAACCGGAGCACCCGGAGGAAACCCACGCAGACACAGGGAGAACTTGCAAACTCCACACAGGCAGTACCCGGAATTGAACCCAGGTCGCTGGAGCTGTGAGGCTGCGGTGCTAACCACTGCACCGCTAGGTTAGTACATTACTGTCAGGGTATGTGTGTAAATAGCTACAAATTAGAAAAAAATTTAAATTTATGTAACTACCTTATAATTAAGGCACACAAGCATAAGGGAAAAGCTGGTGACTACTGTTCAGTTTTAAGTTAAAGCAGTAAGGTATATAAACAGGTTATTACTACTATTGGTAACATTTTAGTTTTGATAAGGTATATTACTAGTGGTAAGGTAGGTTAGTTTTGGTTAAGTGTGACATCCCAGGGAAGCAGGTAGGTGATTGGCTGGTGCAAGAAGGGAGAGAGCGGCGAGGCACAGGGAGCTAGTCAGTGATTATCTGGTAGGTATTTTCTTTTTTCTGCGGATTTTTATTTTTTCTCTAACATTTAAGTCTATCTACTAAGTAGAAGCTAAAATATCAGTAGTCGGTAGGTGGTTACTCATTTTATTGCTTATTTAGCTTCCAATTTTAGTGCAGTAAATAAATAATTTAAGGCATGGCAGGGCTGCTCACACCCCTCGCATGCACATCTTCTGCCATGTGGGGTCTCCAGGACCCTACCCATGTGCAGAAATTGCCACCAAATGCAAAAACCCAAGCACTGAATCTTGGAACTTGAGGAGCAGCTGGTGTCACTGAGGTGCATTTTTGAGGATGAAAGATATGTGGATAGCATGTTTCAGGAGGTAGTCACCCCACAGCTTAAGAGAGTGCTGGCAGAGAGGGACTGGGTGGGTGCCAGACACAGGAAGGACAAGGCAGGTAGTGCAGGAGTCCCCGGAGGGCGTCCCACTTTCTAACCAGTATTCAGTTCTGAGTACCGATCGGAGAGAGGATTCATCTGGAGAGTGCAGCGCGAGTCATGACCAGAGCACCATGGGTAACTCAGCTGTGCTGGGAGGGAGGGAGGAGGTAAGACAGGAGAGCAATAGTGATAGGGATTCTATTGTGAGGGGAACAGACAGGCGGAGACATGGTCGCAGACCTGATTCCAGGATGGCATGTTGCCTCTCTGGTGCAAGAGTCATGGATATTACCGAATGGCTGCAAAGCATTCTAGAGTACACAGCCAGAGATGGTGGTCCACATTGATACCAACGATATAGGGAGAAAAAGGGATGAGGTCCTGCTGGCTGAGTTTAGGGAGTTAGGAAAGAGATTAGTAAGCAAGACCTCAAAGGTAGTAATCTCCAGATTACTCCCAAGACCATGTGCTAGTGAGTATAGAAATAGGAGAATGCACCAGATGAATGCGTGGCTGGAGAGATGAGCAGGAGGGAGGGCTACAGATTTCTGGGGTATTGGGACCAGTTCAGGAGAAGGTGGGACCTGTACAAGCTATTTGTCTGTGGTGCCAATTTTACCTCTGACAATGGAATTTGTTTAGCCATTGTTCGGATTACTACACACTAAGAAAAAATTCCTGGAATCTTTTCCCCTAACTGTTCTGTCTCTTTAACTTCACTTGGTTTTTCTGTGACTACTGAAGAAGCTACAACTTTTGTTCCGGCCAAATCATTCCCCAGGAGTAGGTCTACTTCGTCTGTTGGCAAACTATGGACAACTTGTACAGATACCGTTCCAGACATTAGGTCACACTCTAGGTGCATCTGATACAAAGGTATGGGTATATACTCCCCGCCAATACCATTCATTAAAACTTTAGCCTTCAGTGCGCTCTCTGGTGGAAATGTTATGCTTTTTCCCAGCAAAGAGTTTGGTTGTCTCATGTATCCCGAAGTATAACTGCCTCATTTGAGGGATAAGGAGTTATTTTTCCTTTTGACAATTCCCTATAGCTCTCAGGTATCTTATTCACAATCCCTGCACTCACTTTGGTTTTTATATTTAGCCTTACAGCTGCAGTCAGAGGTACAGCCTGATCTCCTGTACTCTCGGTCAGGGCCCCTTTCTCTGCATTGGCTTTGTGTACTCCAATAAGTCCCATGGGTTTACCCTGCAACTTTCAGCATTCTGCGCAAAGTGACAATGGTAACATTTAGGCTTGCGGGCCTCACTTCTACTCTCAGCATCTTCCTTTCTGGCCTGAGGAGGAGGTCTGGTGGTGTTTCCAGCTCTACCTTCTTGTCCCCAGCTACTTCCCTTCCTTTCACCCTCACACATTCTATCCTTCTTGGGTTTGTGGGGGTGACGGACAAAGGGTTTGGACTTATACACAAGCCCTTAATCATCAATTTCAGCTGCCTGTCTGGCCGTTGAAATCTTCTGGTTCTCTACATGGGTTTTTACTAATGGAGGGATTGAATTTCTAAATTCTTTCAGGAGAATTAGTTCCCTAAGGTTCTCATATGTGGCTTCCATCTTTAGTGGCCATATCCAACAATCAAAATTACTTTGTTTTACCCTCTCAAATTCTATATAAGTCTGCCCAGACAATCTCCGGAGGTTCCGGAATTTCTGTCGGTAAGCTTCAGGGACTAACTCATACGCAGCCAGAATAGCCTTTTTTGCCATCTCATAATCTGCAGAAGCCTCCTCCGAAAGCATGGCATAAACTTCATGAGCTCTGCCCAGCAGCCTGCTTTGCATAAGCAGTGTCCAACTTTCCTTTGGCCTCTTCATCTGTTTGGCTATCTTTTCAAAATAAATGAAAAATGCCTCGATGTCCCTTTCTTCAAACTTAGGGAGAGCTTGTACAAATTTAAACAGCTCTCCACTGGGTCCTGGGCTGGAGCCAGATCTTTCCTCACCAGAACTTTCACTGGAGTCAAGACCATCTCTTTGTCTTAGTTCCAGATTTTTAACTTCGAATTCCCTTCCCTCTCTTACTCTTTCTCTTTCTCTATCTTTTTCGCTTTCCTCTACTATCAGATAGCATACTGTCCTCTCCAGCAACCCAATACCATAACCATGGCAAATGTTTGTATCTGCCTGACAAAGTGTAAAAAAAAAACTGTCTTTCTGGGTTCTTTATAGTTATTTGGCATTCTTCTAAAACTTTTTTTGCTCTTAGCACACCTATATTACATTTAATTCTGTAGTTGCATTGCATTCTTTATTGATTTGCCTCCATCTAGTGTATAAAATGAGATATGTCAACTGGACAGTACTGTGTACCAAAAGTAGATGTTGAATTCCATTCTTCCTCTCAAAAGAACATATACATATTTTGGGACAATAATTAGTAGATTTTAAATTGCATTGTGTTTTATGTTTAACACTTTTATCAGTTGTAAAAACTTTGGGGGTGAGGGAAGAAAAAGGAATTTACCTATGGCATACTTTTTAAGCAGTCCTATTAATAAATAATTTAAATACCGTTAATAGGTATTTTTAAGGCTTATGTTTGTTTTGCTTTGAAATAATTGTGTGGCGTTGTACACTTTTTTCCTCCTTCTCCTCCTATGTTCAATTTTTGTCCTTAATGTCTTCTGAAGGCAGCTCATGGCATACAGTTGTTAGCAGCCCTCTTACAACTCATTCAAGTGACCATTCTTCAAGTTTTGACAGACTCTTTAAGGCCCATCACACCTGGGCTTGACTCTCTCTTAACTTGTTTGCCAACTCCCTCCTTATATTTGCATGTTTTCAATAGGAAGGGCAGGGGTGGCCAATGGGCGATTTTTCTCTTCCGTTGGTTCAGGACTCTTGAGGCCAAATGTAATGTGTTTAGCAGCTATAACTAATATTGGCTATCTTAACACACGTGGAATTGGATGCGTTAGCCTTCTTGTCTTTGTGTGCTCATATTATACCATATGATGCATTTATCCATCATGATAACTCATAGCGGGGGATTTTATGTTGGCGACGGGGCTCTCGGCAACCGACTGAAGAAACAGAATCCCATGTTGCCTCCTTTGGGAAGACCCACTGCATTTAGTGCTAATTAGGCACTTAAGGGGACAGCAGTGGACCTTCAATGGGATTAAGGACCCCGGTGAAGGAAATCCTGCCTACTGGCAGCACTCTTACTGAGCAGTGCCAATGTGGAGGTGGTGGTTGCTGCCGGTAATGCACCCACCTGAGGCCTAGGATCGTCGAGGGACCCAGGCCACAGGTGAGTCATGGCGAGAGGAGTTTTGCGAGGTAGGGGATTGTAAGTGGGGGGGGGAGGTCCAAAGCAAGAGTTGGGGGGTGGTGGGTGGCTCTTTGTGGCTCCCCCCTCCCTCCCCAGGAGCCGGCAAGCAACCAACACGGATTTGATTGGCGTGTTTCCGTGTGGCGACAGCCCGCCCGCTGCTGGGCTAAAACTGGCAGAGGCGGGATGCGGCCCTTAATTGGACATTAATTGCTTACATAAGGGTCTCAATTGGCGGCAGAGCGGGAAGGCCGTTCATGGGCCTTCCCGCCATGGGTTTAATTGGGTGGAGGCTGGAAGGTGGCGGGGTCCCCAGCCGCCACCATCTCACCCGATTAAATGCTACCCGTCTCCAAACCTGCTACTGGGGAGACCATAAAATTCCCCCCAGAGTGTATATTTGAACAGCTCCTGCTTTGGCAAATTGACATTGAATTGGAGTATGGTTCCAAAATCAGCACATTCTGCCCTGTACCTCATCCATGCCAGCAAAGCTTGACAGTGAGTGTCGGCAGGCTATTTGACTTGAGATTGGCTCGCTTAGCACAGACTGAATCTTGAGCCTGGTACCTTCCCAGTCTATCTTAGCTACTCGCTGGACAAAGATACTGAGTCAATTATGGGAGTTTTATTCATAATTAATAAAGAATACAGTGAACATAATTGTTTGATCCTGTCTTAAACTTTGTATTCAGAAAACATTAATTAATGCATTTTGGGTAAACCATGCCGCTCAAGGTGAGATTTGTAATTTTCTACATTCTAGAACGTGGGCCTGTACAATTATGCAATACTCAAATTAAACCATATGTTCTTAAGAAATAGTAATAAGAGTAGATCCTACGGTCCCTTGAGCCTGCTTTGCATTCAATATGATCACCTCTTGCTTTCCATATCCATTTATTCCCTGAAAGACAAAACAATCTATCTATCCCAGTCTTGAATATACTCAATGGGGAGCATCCACAACCCTCTGGGATAGAGAATTCCAAAGATTGACAACGCTCTGAGTGAAGAAACTTCTCTTTATCTGAGTCCGAAATGCTTGACCCCTTATCCTGAGACTGTTCTAGATTCCTCCAGCTAGGGGAAACAACCCCTGTGTCTACCCTGCTATGTTTCACAGAGATCACCTCTGATTCTTCTAAACTCCAGAGATATGGGCCCAATTTACTCAGCCTCTCATCATAGGACAACCCTCTCATCCCAGGAACCAAACCAGTAAACCTTCACTGCCTCTAATGCAAATATATCCTTCATTGGTAAAACACCGTGGATGCTTGAAATCTGAAATAAAAACAGAAGAAACTGACAGTGCCCAGCAGGTCTAGTAGCATCTACGGAGAGAGAGAAAAAGAGTTAACATTTCAGGTCTGTGAGCTTTCATCAGAACAGATGAAACGTTACAGACCTGAAACATTAACTTTCCACAGATGCTGCAAGACCAGCTGGGTATTTCCAGCATTTTCTGTTTTTATATCCTTCCTTAGATATGGAGACCAAAACTGCTCACTGTACACCAGGCATGGTCTCACCAAAGCTCTGTACAATTGTAGCAAGACTTCCTTCATCATATACTCCAATCCCCTTGCAATAAAGGCCAATATGTCATTTGCCTTTCTAATTGCTTGCTGTACCTGCATGCTAACTTTCTGTGTTCCTTGTACAAGTACACCCAAGTCTCATGAACATCATCATTTAAAAGCTTCACGCCTTTTAATAAATGTTCTGATTTTTTATTCTTACTACAACATTAAATAACATCACACTTCCGCACATTATATTCCATCTGCCACCTTGTTGCTCACTCACTTAACCTGTCTACATCTTTTTGCAGCTCCTTTGTTTCCTCCTCACAGCTTAAATTCCCATCTAGCTTTGTATTGTCAGAAAACTTGGATACGTTACTCTCGGTCTCTTTATCTAAGTCATTTAATATATGTTGTAAATAACTGAGGCCCCAGCATTGATCTTTGCGACACTCTACTCATTACAGCCTGCCAAGTTGAAAATACCCTGTTTATTCCTACTTGCTGCTTCCTGTCTGTTAACCAATCCTTTATCCATGTTAATTTTTATCCCCTATTCCATGAGTCCTTATATTGCATATTAACCTTTTGTCTACTGCCTTATCAAGGGCTTTTTGGAAATCCAAGTATAGTACATCTACTGACTCCTACTTATCTAACCTACTAGTTGTATCCTCAAAAAAAAACTCGAAATAAATTTGTCAAACTATGTTGAATGTGTCTGATCATACTATGATTTTCTAAGTGCATTGTTAAGACTTCCTTAATAATAAATTACAGCATTTTCCTGATGACTGATGTCAGGCTAACTGACCTGTAGTTCCTGTTTTCTCTCTCCCTCCTTTCTTGAATAGCCATATTACATTTGCTGAGGTCCAATTGCTGGGACCATTCTAGAATCGAGGGGAATTTTGGAAAAATCATAACCATTGCATCCACTATCTCTGCAGTTCCCTCTTTTAGAACCTGAGGACGTAAGCCATTAAATCCTGGGAATTTGTAAGCTTTTAGTCCCTTAAATTTCTCTAATACTTTTTCTCTGATATTGATTATTTTAAGTTCCTCATTAGCCCCTTCGTTACTTTCTATTTCTGGTAAGTTGTGTTTTCTACTGTGAAGACAGACGCAAAGGGTGGAATTTTATGGGCCCTGCAAGAGCGGGTTTGGTGGTGAGCGGTGGTTGATGGTCGGCACCGACATGGTGGGCCGAAGGGCCTGTTTCAGTGCTGTATCTCTCTATGATTACACACGTTGCACCTGTTCCAGCTAAACAAAATAAGTGACAGTCATTCGCTGGTTCATTCCTCAGGGCAATGCCTTGACCAATCAGAGTCAAGCTGCCTGGCATAAATTTCAAACGAAGCTTGGCAGTTAACTGTCACTCACCATAAACTGGTGCATTCGCCATGGCAATGCTTCGACTAATCAGAGTCCACTTGCCAAACAATGAGCACTCGCTTCTCATACAGTATAAATTTGTTGCCTCCCTTACATTGGTATCCTGGCGAATTGTCCTGATGAGTGCAAGGTGAAAAGCTTCGACAACATGTCTCTATTTTCAGCAATAAAAAGTGGATCATCATGAGTGTGGGGTTGAGCAGGGGCCAGGCCCCCAGCAGTCCTCAGTTGTCAGAAGACCTGGTTGGCACATGCTCCCTCAGCTGCTGGGACGTGTCTGTGTTGTGCATACCAGATTATGACCCAGATTCTAATAAACTCCCCGCGGATCATGTGGATGTATCTGCAATGGCAGAGGTGGAAGAAGAGGCAGGTGACACTGCACCCTATGGGGCATTGGCGTCCTCTTCCTCCCCAGAGGAGGAGTCTTGGACCGCGTGGCGTTTAGACACTCAAGTGCGGGCACCTGCAGTGGAGACACAAACTGAGGCATGTTGAGCATCAGCTGAGCATGACTTCGTACACTTTCCTTTGCTGTGTGCATGTGGCTGCAAGACTGAAGATGCCACTTCATCCTTATGCCTTGAGGATCCTGCCTTGCCATCTGCGATGGCCCTACCTCCCTCCTTCCTTGCAATTTCTGCAGCCTCCTCTTCAATTGTCACTCCACGGTTCGAGACCTCTTCTGCTACTTCAATCTATGTCGCCTTGGTCAGGCGGGAGGGTCTTCTGACTCCATCTGCAGGGATGAGGACCTCCCGCCTTGCCCTGATTGTGTGAAGGATAACCTGCCGGGAGGCATCACTGAACTGTGGGGAGGGACGTTGCCTGCTGCCTGACATTTTCTTTGCTGTTGCTACAGTGGCAGTGAAAAATAAATCATGTCAAGTTGGAGCTCGATTACAAACATTAAGGGAGACAAAAGAATTTTGAATTAAGTACAAGCTTTACTTCAGGTTCCTACTCAGAGACTTGCATGGCAAGAGGCTGCTGATCCTTGAGGCTACAAGTATAGAATGCTTTATAGCCATGGCGATCGTGGTGCTTGGCCCAGTGATGGCAGGTTCCACAAATGAAAGGCCGCCCCCACCACACAATCCCACGTGTTTCCCGTGCCCGTCGCTGCTTGGTTAATTTACATATTAAATCATGTGTGAAATGGGACAAAATGGCGGAAGAGGTCATTATGCCAACTTCTGGTCCCGCCATCGGGAATACTGTGAGACTCATAAAATCCTGGCCAAAATATTTGTTCAATGTCTCTGCCATTTCCTCATTCCCTTTGATAATTTCTTCTACTTCTGCCTCTAAGTGACTGTTTACTTTAGCTATTCTCCTTTTTAAATACTTGTATAAGATCTTGCTACCTGTTTTTGTATTCCTGGCTAGTTTACTGTCTTATATTTTCCATTTTTATCAACTTTTTGGTCACCTTTTACTGGTTTCTAAAACTGTCCTAATACTCAGGTTTGCTACTATTCTTCAGAGCATTTCAGCCTCTTATTTAAATCTAATACTATCCTTAACTTCCCTATTAAGCCATGGATGGATCTGTCTTGCTGAGATTTTGTTTTTTAATGGAATGTAGTTTTGTTGAACATTTTAAAATAATTTCTTCAATTTTTTTCTTACTGTTTATTTACTACCATACTTCTTAGTCTATTTACCCAATCAACCTAACCAGCTCTCTCCTCATACCTATGTAATTGGCTTTGTTTAAGTTAATGATTCTTGTTTTGGACTCAGGTATGTCGCTGTCAAACTTAATATGGAATTCAATTGCATTATGATCAGCTTTTCCCCAGGGCTTCTTTCACTATGAAATTGCAAATTAACCCTGCCTCATTACACAATACTAGATCTAAAATAGCTTTATCCCCAGTTGGTTCCACAATGTATTGTTCTCGGAGACTGTTAGATTCTACGAACTCATCTTCCACACCACGTTTTCTTCAAAAGAAAAAATAAATGTGGTTGATCAAAACGTTTAATTTTGTGTGCTAATGTTCAAAATATAATGTGTAATTTTAGTATCTTGGTGCTATTCTCAATTTAATTAAGCTCTTTCGAGAAAATGGTTGGCAAGGAAAACAAGAGGGGACCTCAGGGATTCCAGTGACTATGGAATAGAAGTTGTCTTAATTATTTACTTTTGTTGGTGTTTACAAATTAATCTGAGGACTTTTTCTTCTCCACATGGGTTAGAATTCAGAGGCCAAGAAGAAGAAAAATTAGGACTTGGTTATTATCCATGAAGTAGTGACAGGCTTACCTGTAGGCTTTGACTGTCTCCATTGTTTCTCAGTGACCAGAACTTAAATGTGATCTGTGTTTTGTTAGTTTTTACCATTCAGCAGAAGTTCTGTATCCCTTGAAAATGTTATTAATTTGCAGTTTTGATGCTGTATAGTTAATTTGCTGCTGGAAGAAAACCTCTAATGACGGACTTCGTATACTTTTATGCCCAATGTTAGCATTGTGTTTATTAGGTTTGAGAACCTAACACAGGTTTGGCTGTCTTGTGTTCATTGCACCTGCATTTTTCTCGATAAAAGTTGAAAGAAGTCAACGTAACTTTAGCTTAATGTGTATGTACACTAGCAAATAACTAGCAGTGGACTTGGAATTCTGCAGGTCATAAACTATAAAATCTTATGACTGCAGAACTGCTCGTGCAAATTATGTGACCAATTTTATGTTTGTATTTAGTTTTAGATGGAATAAATGATTCTTGTTTCTATTATATGATTAACTCTTTTATTTTAAGCAGAGCAGTACAACTTATAGTATTATGTTCCTAAAAAAGACATTAAAGCTGAAAAAGTACTTTGCATTTTGAATGCTTAATATTGTTATAATTTAAACGAACGCACCCACTTTATCATGTAAGTAATAGAATTAGTGAATTGAACGAGCATACAGACAAAGCAGGTCTAGCAGCAGCTGTGGAGAGAGAAAGAGTTAACGTTTCAGTTCTGATGAAAGGTCACAGACCTGAAACGTTAACTCCTTATCTCTCTATAGATGCTGCTAGACTTGTTGAGTATTTCCAGCACTTTCTATTTTAATTTCAGATTTCCAGCATCCACAGTATTTTGCTTTTATTTTAGATATATTTAATTTTCAGATTGATGCAAACTAAGAAGCATGAAGTAACAAGAAAATAAATTGGATCTATTTCAAAATGTTCTTAAATCAGTATTCACAAAATGGAATATATAATCCTATATGTTAAATTACAATTAGTCAAATAGCGCTCTCTTTATGTTGCTTGAAATGTTCCATTTTAGGTCATCATGATACACTGATAGCATACATATAATACCTGAGGTCTGAGGCTGCTGTAAGTTTTTACTGCAAGTCAAAATAATTCTGCAGCATCATACTAACTTCCCAGATTGAAACTTACACAATTCGTCTATCAATTTATCAGTGTAAAAGTATTGACCATAGTGTGTTTCAGATATTAAAGGCTGAATTTTATGGGACCCCCCCGCCCCAGTGATCGGCTAGGAGGCGGGGGAGTGGAGGGCCCGTCACCTTCCCGTCGCAATGCAATTTTGGTAGGGGTGGGTTAGGCCGTAGATGGTTTACCTGCCCAGAGGTTACTTGTGGCCCTTAAGAGGACTATTAACAGCCACTTAAGGGCCTCTTCCCCTCCACCCACCCCCCCCACACCCCCCCGGCTCCACTGCTGGGATTACCTGCCACGTGGACAGGTCGCCCAGTAAAACGAGGCAACCTCCCTGCTGGCATGGTGGGTGGGGCCTTCCTCTATGGGCAATCTGTGGCTCACAGAGTGCTCCTGCCAATAAACTACCCACATCCCGAGAACCACCTCCCCCTGTACTCAACAACCCCACCTCCCTCCTCACCCGGGCCTGATGGACTGGCCCCGGTGACCCCACCTCACTTACCTGTTGTCTCGGTCTCCAGCAGTGTGTCTGGGTCCAAGGCCTCTGCAGTACTGGCAGTGACCACCGCTCCCAGTGATGCTGCCGATACTGCTGAGTGACTGGCCCAGTGATTGACTGGCAGCTCTTGGAGTCGGGATTCCCATCTATAAAGGGACAGGAATCCTGGCGCCATACAGTTGTGCTGGGTGGGCTCCAAATGGCCAAGGCGGGGCTCCCCTGCCTTTTTGGCCTGGTGCCAGGAGCCCTGCCAATGGCACAAAATTCAGCCTTAAATGTACCAGTAGCATTAAAAATAATTCGCCATGCTTTCTGATTCACAGAAATAACCACTTGCTGTTAAGTTAAACCATGCTAATTCACTCAAATACAGATAGGTAAAGATAATAATTAGGGACCAACATCTCATACCAAATCAAAGTGTTGCATTCTTTTCAGACCTGAGAGATGAAAATGATACTACAAAACAAAGCAGTCACACAGCTATAACAGTTTTTCTCATTTCTTTGAAGGAATAACATGGTCACTTAGTCAGTTGAGGATATATAACTAAAAATATGATATAAAAACACAAAGACCTAATTAATTCATAGAAATATCTTGCTCATTAAATGAAGTGTTAAATCAAGGTCCCGTTGAGCTTGATGTATAGATACGATTACATTATTTGAAGAGGAGCAGAGAGTTGCCTCCTGTCCTGACCAACATTTGTTCCTCAACCAGCACCATCAAGAACAGTTTAAATGAACATTCATCTCATTGCTATTGATGGGATTTTGCTGTATGTATGTTAGTTTTGTGCGTAAATTACTACATTCAAAAGTAATTTGTGAAAGTGCTTTGAGATGATTTTCAGAGATGTTATAAAGCTTTATATAAGTTCAAATCTTTCATTAATTGCTCATGACCTGATGGTAATCTGATGTATAAATTGTGCCTTGGATACCTTTCTGTTCTGGGGCTCTTGAGTTCTGGTCCTTTTCTGAAGTTTTATTGCTTCTGCCTGGCTGTCGCCCCCTATGTATTTTGGCCTCTCTGAATGTGCAGTATCAGTACCCAGTCATATCACAGCTTGTCCTCCCTAGCTCTGTTTCGGCCCTGCTCCTATTTCTACTACTACCTCTGTTTTAAAGTCTCTATTTCCACTGCTAATCTCACTTTAGATTGCATTTTAAGTGCTTAATCCAGCTGCATCCTTCCCCTGCTGATTGCTAACTCCTACTATGTTCCCTCCCCCATTCCCATACCCAGTCATGGCTACATTTTCTTCTAAGCTTAAAGTGATTCTTATAGTGGGCCAGAACCTCAAGCTAAGGATGATGAAGGAAGGCAATCTAAATGGAAGTATCAAAAACTTGAGTTAAATAAGAAACAACCAAATCACAGACCAAAAGAAGATGATCTCAATAGAAGAATGACGAACGAAAAGAATAGCATCAAAAATGAGACAGAGATAAGCAAGTGGACAACAAAAAACTGAAGAAGAAATATGAAATATTTATGTAATTCAATTTTTGTACATTATTCCTAATTTTTCCCACATTTTCGCAGTGTACCATGTAATAAGAGGTCTATTAGTTTGACTCCGCCTTTTGCATGTTGTAGGTTCTCTCTGTTCTTTTGATCGGCTTCAATTCAGTTAGAATGATCCTGCAGTTCAGTACAGGCCTTAGCCTCAGTTGCAGCATCCTTACTGTCTATGCTTCTAGTTAGTATCTCTGTGAAAAATAACTGAAGAATATTTTTAATCAATGTAATGATATGAACTTGACTAAAAAATACTTTTTATATTTAAAATAATTGTCATTGATGACCAAACCATGCTTTTCCTCTCCCTTTTTCTCAGCTCTGTTAGGATAACACAAGCAGTAGCAAAAAATGTAATTGGTACAAGATTCTGGAGTGCATCAGTGTTCTCAGCATGGTTTGTAATTCATTGCAGTGATTGACTTTATGTTTTTCCAAGGAAGACTTACTTAAAATGATTATTCATCAAAATAACATCATTCTTCTCTACCAACTTTCTGCTCTGCAGCCCTGAGGCACCCAAACCTACTCCTTTTCAGCCCTGGTTCACCTGCTTCCTTCCAGCTGCGGCCATAGGCCCTGATTTCTCCTATTCAGTTCCCTCTCAGCCCAGCCCAGTCCTGACTTGCATCCCATCCTCAGCTCCAGGCTTTGCGCTCCTTTCCAAAGAGCTAAGAATGCCTTTCTTCTCCCTCCCCCTTTACTTGCTTTTGGGCGTCACCCCTACTCGTTCCTGGCTTGCCCCAAATCTTTGGCCCACAGTTTTTTTATTCTCTCTTGCGCCTGTCGCAGTGGCTTCCAGACATGCCAGTACCTGTCAGGGCCAAGGCTCCAGATCTATCGCACCAGTGACGGGAAGAACATCTGGCCTGGGATCGAAGTGCATCTCAGCGCTGTTCCCAATCTTGCTGTGGGGCCCCTGCCTTTTTTTAAAAAAAAAGGTAAAAGACAAATCAAGATAAATAGTCAAGGAACATGTTTGACAGGAGACCAAAGGAAAGAACAATGCAGAAAGAGAATGAGGAAGAGTTTGAGAGAGTTACAGAGCTGATGAAAAATTGCATATGAGAAACAGAGGAAGAGAAACTGAACAATTATTAAATGGGAAAGAAAGCAAGAGACACGTGTTATTACTTTACCCATGAGAATATTGTGAGGTCAGCTAGTAATAGTAAATGTTTTGCTTTTTTGGAAAAGTAATTGTGACAGCAAGGTTGTAATTCCAACTAAGCATTTCAGATGATGGTGTATGGTGATGACGCAGCATGTTTAGATGCAACAGAGTGGTAGGATTTGTATTCGTAGGGAAATTGTTAAAAAGAAAACCTGGTCAAAGAATGAGTTGGTAAAGGAGTTTCACTTTTTGAATATAAATTCAAGTTAACCCATACTAGTAGAATGAAATTGTCATTTGTTTGCTGGCTTGTTTTTTGTTGAGTTTTGGCATGCTCAACCTGGTTCTGAACCATTGCGTTGTATGCGCACTTCACTGGATGTTCATCCCAACCATTTTCCAACTTATATCATGCTCGCGCTCGCTGTAATAACCACTGAACACTCTGGGCAGGATAGTCATTTCATTGTTGTTCCACAAAAATACTAAAACACTATACTAGACGAAAACGTCATTATTAAAAGGTACATTCATTTTACATTTTTACAGGAAATAATGTAGATCTTAAAGACATACATTCATACAAAAATACTGCATACATAATTTTTGAATGCATTGATCTACTTGTAACTGACTTGTTTGAGTTTGTGGAAGAAACATTGTATTTAACACATATTTGTGCATTTTGAGTTTGGTTCTAAAGTCAAGCGAAAAATAGATAAATGAATTTTTTTATGCAGCTGTGTGAACAGTTGCTGTTCTGTTTTGTTAATATTGTAAAATACTTCAAATGTTTTGGAAAACATAAATGAATACAATGTTTTTCAGAGTACCTTTAAGTTCAAATCGGAGAGTGACATCCACCTTGCGGAACATCATAAGCAAGTATTGTATGATGGGAAGCTGGCTAGTAGTATTGCCTTCACATATAATGCCAAAGCTACTGATGCACAGCTTTGCCTAGAGTCATCGCCAAAAGAAAACCCCTCAATTTTTGTACATTCTCCACATGCACTAATGCTGCAGGTTAGCATTAAAATCTTTGACTGGTATGATTTGCATGACCTCTGATTTCCAAGTTATTTAAAAGTAAACTGCAGTTAATAGCTTGAAAACATGTTTGTGTTCATGCCATTTTCAAAATTATGTGACGCAAAGATTACTTTTCTTACCATAACTATGTAACTGTATGAAATACATTTTGGAATGTTGCAGGCTTTCTTCTCAGAAAATATATAAATGCAGATACATTGGGGAATACCCTGTTGTCTAAAACAACTGATGCCCCTTTTTCAGTCACTTTGTTGAGCAATGCAAAGATTTCTCGGTTATATCTTTGTGGTAGCCAATTATAATAAGACACATTGAAGGCACAACTTTTGTTTTTAGGATGTGTGACCCTCTAACATTCTCCCATTCATCTTTTAATTACGGTCCCAGATCCCTTGATCTCAAAGGGTATGTGTTAATTATAGCCCGGTATTGCTTGTGAGCCAAACACCTGCAAAATGCTCGAGAGTGACCCAGTTTTAATCTTTCCTTTATGCTGTTCAGAGAGTGAGAGGTATAGCTGGAGCCCTGATATTCCTCTCCTCTACCATCACATATTGACATAATTCAAGGCAATTGTAGTCAAAGCAAACTGATGTGGTCTGAAGTAGCCTGGATTTCTAGGTTTAGCATTTTCATTTAAATTGGCCTGATGTTTCCCAGTGGCGACCCAGTAATCTGTGTCTCTGCCCCCTTTACCTGTGTGCCTGTGATCTGAGCATTCCTCAGCTGCATACAAGAGCAAAATCTGCACACTATTTCCTCACAGCTGTTGACTGGCATGACTAATTAAATTTGTGTGCTATCACTGTGTGGTGATAATATTTGTGTGACTGTGTTACTGTATTGCCCAAGTAAACTGTAATCTTTTAACATCTGATCATCTCAGAAATAAGATGTTGAATGCATTGTTTCAGGACAATTTTTTTTGTTGTGTTCTGCTTTGCTTTAGGACGTAAAAGCTATTGTGACACACTCGATTCACAGTGCAATCCATTCTGTTGGTGGTATTCAGGTTCTTTTCCCACTTTTTGCACAGTTGGACTGCCATCAGCAAAATGACAGTCAACTGGAGACCACAGTCTGGTAAGTTTTAGAAAAAAATATGCGTATATAAAACCTTAGTGCTCGGACAGCATATTCTGGAAAATGTCTAAACGTAAATGATACCTTCATGCCTCCTTCAAACATTACATTGTTTCAATATAGATGAATCAAATAATTAGTGTCCTTTAGGGCTATTGATTATTTCTTGATCTCAGTATTTTCAGGAAGTGACAGGAAATGTACAAAAATGTTTTACTTCACAGCAACAGCCTTTATATTGCACCTTTAACATAAGATGACCTCAGGCTCTTCACAGGAGAGTTGTAAAACAAAATTTGACACTGAGCCACATCAGGAGATATTAGGGCAGATGATCAAAAGCTTGATCAAAGAGGTAGGTTTTAAGGAGCATCTTAAAGGAGGACAGAGAGATAGACGGAGAGGTTTAGGGAGGAAATTCCAGAGCTTAGGCCCTTGACCGCTGAAGACATGATAACCAATGGTGGAACAATTAAAATTGAGGATGCTCAAGATGCCTGAATTGGAGCAGTGCAGATATCTCAGAGGATTGTGGGGCTTGAGATTACAGAGATGGGGAGGGGCCAAGGCCATGGAGGTTTTTGAAAAATAAATTGGCGTTTCAAAATAAGGGACAGTGTGAGTTCGGACATGGGTAGCAGAGTTTTGAATGATGCAGGTTTATGGAGGGTCGAACGTGGAAGATCGGCCACTAGTACGTTGGAATAATTATGTCTAGAGGTAACAAATCATGATGAGCAGATGAGCTAAGGCAGGAGTGGAATCAGGCCTTAAGTAACTTAAGCTACCATTAGATATTTTGTACCTGACAGCTAGGCTCTATGGAGAATATAACACTAGTTATAGGTTGCATCAGTTGTTCAGTCCTTTTTGTCTCATTTTGTATTGATTTTCTGTGTCATCTTTGGAACTCCTCTCACTCTTTCTGAGCCAAGGAAGCATCCTCCGAGTGGGAACATTGACCAATATAGCACTGAAAGAGGCCATATGGCCCTTTATGTTTATGCTGCTCTTTACCAGAGTAATACAAAACTAATCCTAATGTCCTAGATCCATGCATTATTCTCCTGCTTCAAATATTTATACGATAAACTCTCCCTCAACTACTTTCAGTGGCAAACATTCCATGCTTCAATGTATGTCTCTATGTAAAGACATTTTCTTAACCTCTGTCCTCTCAGCCTTCTCTTTGTTGGAAATGCTCCTAGTATTTCAAGTCTCTCTTAATAATTATAGATTCCGATCCTTGGCATTATCTTGCTGAATGTATGCTGTATGTTATTTATGACCTTATTGCCCTTTCTGTAATGGAGCACTCACACTGGTCATAATGCTCTAACTGTGGCCAAACCAATGTTTTGTACCCATGGCCACTGCAGTCCGCACCTTTTGTAAACCTTTGAGTGGGCAATTACATCTTTATTCACCTCTTTATCTTTCTGCTGGAAGGTGCACAAGAAGTGCATTCTGTATTGACCACACCTTTTGCTATTTGAGTTTCTGAATGAATTCGGAAACTTGGGCAGAAATTGGGCTGTTGCGCCAGTTTTCTCCGGCTTCATGCAGCCTCCTAATGCCAGAGTTTGGGGCATCTGCTCTTGTCTGGAGAAGAATGTAGAGTGGGAGGTGGAGGATCCAGTTGTCATGGTCCCTGTAGGAACCAATGACATAGGTCGAACTAAGAATTAAGTTCTGTGGAGGGAGTTTGAGGAAATGGGTTCGAAATTACTGAGCAGAATCTCAAGCAAATTAGAGAATTAAATGCGTGGTTCAAGGAGTTGAAAAAAAATTAAAGACTCTTTACCTGAATGCACGAAGCATTTGTAATAAGTTGGATGAACTAACGGCACAAATAGAGGTAAATGGATTGCCAATATAGATACATGGTTAAAAGGTAACCAAGGTTAGAAAATAAATATTCCAGGGTACACAACATTTTGAAAAGAGAGACAAAATGGACAAGGAGGAGGAGTAGCCCTGATCGTAAAGAATGACTTGAGGACAGGAGTAAGGAAGATCTTGGCTCAGAAGATCAGGAAGTAAAATCAATATGGGTGTACTTGAGGAATAACAAAGATCAGTAAGTATTGGTGGGAGTAGTTTATAGGCTCCCTAACAGTAGTTATACCGTTGGACAGAGCATCAAGTAGGAAATAATTGGAACTTGTAACAAAGGCAATGTGATAATCGTGGAGGATTTTAATCTTCATATCGGCCGGACTAATCAATTTGGCAAAGGTAGTCTGAAAAATGAGTGTGTATAATGCTTTAACGACAGCTTCCTTCAGCAATGCATTGAGGAACCAGAATCGCAGAATTACAGAATTGTTACAGCACAGAAGGAAGCCATTCGACCCATCTTGCCTGCACCAGCTCTCCAAATGAGCATTTCATTTAGTGCCATTCCCCCGCCTTCTCCCCATAACCCTGCATGTCCTTAACTAGGGATAAAACTCTTTTAGATCTAGTATTGTGTAATGAGGTAGGGTTGATTACTAATCTCAGGGTAAAAGGTCCTCTGAGGAAAGAATTATCATAATACAATTAAATTCCATATTAAATTTAAGTGTGCCATACTCGAGTCCAAAACAGAAATATTAAACTTAAACAAAGTCAATTACATTGGGATGAGGGGAGAGCTGGCCAAGGTTGAATCAGTAAGTAGATTAAAACGTATAGTGGTAAATAGTGGGAAGCATTTAAAGAAATGATACAAAATGTTCAAAAATACATTCCATTAACAAAGAAAGATTCAGTGGGAAAGATCCATTCATGGCTTACTAGGGAAGTTAAGGATCATATTAGATTAAAAGAAGAGGCTTATAATGTTGCAAGGAATAGTAGTAAGCCTGAGGTTTGGAAGAGTTTTAGAAACCAGCAAAGGGGTGACAAAAAGTTGATAAGTGGAAAAAATTGAATGAGAATAAACTAGCCAGTGATGTCAAAACAAATTGTAAGAGCTTTTACAAGTATATAAAAGAGAGTGGCTGAAGCAAACTTTGGTCCCTTAGAGGCAGAGACAGAAGAAATGATCAAGGGGAATGAGAACATGGCAGAGAATTTGAACAAGTGTTTTGTGTTTGTCTTCACAGTAAGAGACACAACTTACATATCCGAAACAGAGAGAAACCAAGGGGCTGTTATGAGTGAGAAACTTAAGTAATTAATGTCAGCAGAGAAAAAGTATTGGAGAAACTTAAGGAACTAAAAGCTAACAAATTTGCAAAGCCTGATGGCCTACACTCTAGGGTTCTAAAAGTGGTAGATGCAGAGATATGGATGCACTGTTATGATTTTCCAAAATTCCCTAGATTCTAGAACAGTCCCAGCAGATTGGAAGACAGCAAATGAAACACCGCTATTCAAGAAAGAAGGGAGAGTGAAAACAGAGAACTATAGACTGGTTAGCCTGGCATCACTCATCAGGAAAATACTGGAATCTGTTAAGGAAATTGTAACAATGCACTTGGAAAGTCATAGTACGATCAGAGAGAATCAACATGGTTTTACGGAAGGGAATTTCTGTTTGACAAATTTATTGAGTTTTTTGAAGATGCAACTATTAGGGTAGTTAAAGTGGAGCTGGTAGATGTAGACAACTTGGATTCCCAAAAGGCATTCAATAAAGTGCCACACAAAAGGTTAATACACAAAATAAGGTCTCGTAGAGTTGGGGGTGATGATGGAGGATTGGTTAATGGACAGGAAGCAGAGGGTAGGGATGAATGTGGCATTTTCAAGTTGTCCGTTTGTAACTAGTGGAGTGCTGTAAAGATCAGTGCTGAAGCTGCAGCTATTTACAATCTATGTTAATGACTTAGACATAGAGACCGAGTGTAATATTTCGAAGATTGCTGATGACACAAAGCTAGGTGGGAATGTAAGCTGTGAGAAGGACAAAGAGGCTGCAAAGACTGGTTAAGTGAGTGGGCAACAAGGTGGCAGATGGAGTAGAATGTGAGGTTATTCTCTTTGATAGTATAAATAGAAAAGCAGAATATTTTTTAAAGGCGTGAAGCTTTTAAATGTTGATGTTCAGTTGGACTTGGGTGATCTCCTACAAGGATCCAGGCACAGCAAGAAATTAGGAAGGCAAATGGCATGTTGTGCTTTATTGCAAGTGTATTAGAGTACAAGAATAAGAAAATCTTGCAATAATTGTGTAGGGCTTTGATGGGACCACACCTGGAGTACTATGCACAGTTTTGGTGTCCACTTCTAAGGAATGATATACTTGTATTGGAGGCGATACAGTGAAGTTCATTAGATTGGTTATTAGGGTGAGATGGTTATTCTTTGAGGTGAGGCAAATTATAGAATCATTGAATGGTTAGAGCAAGAAGGAGGCAATTTGGTCTGTCATGTCCGTGCTGGCCCTCTGTACTTTTTAAAAAATCTCAATCAAATACACCAGCCAGGTTTCTTTAATAAACAACACAATTATCAGTTTATTATCAAACAAGACTTATCCAGTAAGGAAGCAATGCATTAACACACAGATTGAAATGTGAAAGTTCCCATTTTAAATTCCCCACACACAAACTCTCTCACACACTGAAAAATATACCAAAATTCTCTGTGCAGAGGTCTGTTACCAAAAAAAGACAAAAAAAAAAACTTTGGCTAAATACTTGCTAATTCTTGAAGAAAAAAGGGAAGATATGGAAAGATGTCAGTTGTCCCTTTTTTGGTCTGGTGTCCCAAATACACGTAGATGGCTGTCACTGGCATCTTTGTAGAGCAGTTCTTTTGAGGTGACGTTGAGGATCAGTTTGGCAGGCTTTCTAGGAAAAATGCAGCATCAGTTTCTCTATTTCTTGCACTTGATTCTCAGGTAGTTCTCAAAGAGATGGAAGAGGGTGAGCTGATGGTGGCTGCTCTCTTGGTTTTCTGAAACTGTCTTCAAAACAGTTTACACCCCAACACAGTGTCGAAAGCAAAACCAAAAACAATATCCCAAGAGTCAAGCCTCCTGTCCCCTATAAATCTTGATCTATTACTTCTTTGTAAACATCTTCCCCAGGCCACCAAGGTTTCTATAGTTGATTGCTTAAAGGACGTGACTTCAAGCAAGACTGTTTTTAAACAGCATCTCAGTGTTCTTTCAATGAACTGTCAACAATCAAGAATCTTCAGCCTTCTCCACAAATCCATCTCCACAATTTAAATATAAGCCCTGTTGCGACCCAGGCAGGCGGAGTACACTGTTTATTTCAGTTCCATTTCTCCACAGGTCACAACATATATTTAAGTTTTTTCCCACTTTCCGAAACAGTCAATCATTTTTATCCCAGAATAAAACACAGCAAAATTATCAGTTTATTATAAAACAAGGCTAAACCATTAATGAAGTAAAGCATAAACACACAGATTGAAATATTAAAGTTCCTTTTTTACCTTAGCCCCCTCATACACACAAACATACATACACCGGTTAACCAGAAAAATAAAGGGATTTTTGTTTTTAGAGCTGATTACAGAAAAAGAAACATGTGGGCTGAATACTTGCTCATTCTTGGACAAAAAGCAGATGAGATATGTTGTGTTCCAAAACTGGCATACAGTCTGGCCTCCGAGTACACATAAACGAATCACTGGGATCTTTTAGAACAGTTCTTTTCAGGCGGCGTTGACAATTAATTGAGCAGGCTTTTCTTCCAAGACACGAGACGAGATGAGTTGACACAGTGGGCTTCTCAGGGTCTTTTAGAGAGGTGTTGGAAAGCTGAGCTGGGTTGTGGTCTTCTCTCCTTTTTGGGGAATTCTCTCCTTGGAAGTTCTCTTCCTTTTTATACAGTTCAACCCCAACTCAAAACAATTCAAAAGTGAAACCGACCATCAGTCTTGAATTGTCACTTCTTGTTTACAGTAATGGCTGAGTGAGTATAGAGTTCCCCTTGCAGTTCAAAACTTATTTTGTTAAAAGTACTCTGTAAAGCTTTAAAAGGCATCAATAAAGCATCTGCATAATTATGGAAAATACAATTAAAGTATTGGAAAATTGTACTTCAAGGCTAAAAAGCAATGATTTTTTTTTTGCCTGCAAGACATGTTAAGCCAAGGTCTCCGTGCCCCATAGAGAGCTATTAGCAATCCAGAATTAAGTTAAAGAATTATAGATTTTCGGCACTGGAGGGTGTGTGTGCAGGCTGTTTGACAGAGCTATTCATGTAATCCTATCTTCATGCCTTTCACAAGTTTTCTTTTTTCAAATGTTATCCACTTCCTTTTTAAAACTATTATGGATTCTGTTTTCACTACTATTTCTGTGGGGATGATCTCAAATTTATGCCCTATAGCTACTGCTTCACCAACCAGTGCATGTAGTTTTTTTTCCTATTTACCTATTAAAACCCTTCATAATTTTGAGCACTTGATAAGGTTGGCTGTTATTCCCTCCACAGGATGGGTGGTGTGCATGCTATTAGTCCAGAGAACGTAATGCAATTCATCAGATGCTTGGGTTTGAGAAACAGTGAACCAAGGTTATATTCTCCACTCTTTGAGGGCACCTTCTCTGATTCAAAAAGATTATATACTTAGGATAATCTGAGGGATGTGTTGCGCTAAGAACTCACGCATACAGTGGTTCTTTTTGATGAGGATAACTCCACGTTCAACTTCTAGTAATGTAAGGGAGCTTCTGAACATCTTCGATTTTGGACTTTGAGCACTTTCATTCAAAAGAAATGATGGAGCCCAATGGACAGTTGGCTGTAGTTTGTTTGAAAGGCGCATACTTCCACTTTGAGCCCAAGACAATTTACAGGAAGCACCTTGGGTTAATTGTTGACAGAATGAACCATTGGTACAAATTGCTGCCATTTGGGTTGACTTGAGCCCCCAGGGTTTTAACCAGGGGCCTCATAATGGCAGCAAACTGTTGAAGAAGAAATACATTCTGTGTTTACCTTTACTTGCATAACTGACTGATCTGAATGTCCTCAGTGGGATTTCTGACCGAATTAAGTTAAGTGTTATTCCTTCTGGAGTACCAAAGATATATCAACTACTTAAACAACTTTGTGCTGCAACCTACAGAGGAGCAATTCTTAATTTGAGCTAGTTCCAGATTGCCGTAGAGGGAGTGCAACAGAGGCTCAGTACTAAAAAGGTAAGGGAATGTACAATGGATGGTAGGACCCTAGGAAGTACAGAGGGTCAAAGGGACCTTGGTGTACTTGTCCATAGATCACTGAAGGCAGCAGCACTGGTAGATAAGGTGGTTAGGAAGGCTCTGGCGGTACACAGTACTCCAGCTCTGGCCTAACTAGTGTTTTATACAGCTCCATCATAACCTCCTTGCTCTTATATTCTATGCCTCGGCTAATAAAGGCAAGTATCCCATATGCCTTCCTAACCACCTTATCTACCTGTGCTGCTGCCTTCAGTGATCTATGGGCAAGTACACCAAGGTCCCTCTGACCCTCTGTACTTCTTAGGGTCCTACCATCCATTGTATATTCCTTTGCCTTTTTAGTACTGAACCTCATAGTAAGGATGTGATTGCACTGGAGAGGGTGCAGAGGAGATTCACCAGGATATTGCCTGGGCTGGAGCATTTCAGCTATGAAGAGAGACTGAAAAGGCTAGGGTTGTTTTCCTTAGAGCAGAGAAGGCTGAGGGGGGACATGATTGAGGTATACAAAATTATGAGGGGCATCGATAGGTTAGATAGGAAGAGACTTTTCCCTTAGCGGAGGTGTCAATAACCAGGGGGCATAGATTTAAGGTAAGGGTTAGGAGGTTCAGAGGGGATTTGAGGAAAAACAAATTTCACCCAGAGGGTGGTTGGAATCTGGAACACACTGCCTGAAGGGGTGGTAAAGGCAAGAACCCTCACAACATTTAAGAAGTACTTAGATGAGCACTTGAAACATCATAGCATACAAGGCTACGGGCCAAGTGCTGGAAAATGGGATTAGAATAGATAGGTGCTTGATGGCCGGCATGGTCATGATGGGCCGGAGGGCCTGTTTCTGTGCTGTATAACTCTGACTCTATGTAAATGGGCATATAGTTTCTGTTCCATAGGATACAGTTACTGACGTCAGGCCCATTACTCTGTAGTGAGAACAAGGTTCAGGACTACCTGCTTGTCCTAGACATATATGGCTGGGGCTACTTTTGTGATGTCTCATGCGTGCTAATGTACGCAAATCATGGATTTAAATTTTATTGAACAGTGGTTTCTATCATCTTTTCCACTTTACCAAAAAATTGCTATTGATCTGCAAGTGTTTTAAGGCCTTTGGTGGCAGGTTTATAGAGTGGGGTCAGGCATATAGGCAGTGAGGAACCTGCTCAGTGCTTCATAGAGCATTAACTATCTCCAGCCTTTGGAATGAATCAGCATTACCACAATAATCTGTAGAAAAACACTGATAGAATTGATTCCTCATGCTTTACAGTAGCAGTGGTGATGTGCCTAAGGGCAGGTCCTCTGCTCATTTTTCCATGGCTAACGGTTCTGCCCCCCCTCCTCTTCAGTTTATTGTAAGAGGCTGCCATTTGTTTGCTTCCGTGAGAAATGAGCAACATGATTAGGGAAAAAATACATGAGGTGGTTTTCCCATTGCCGCTGCCTTGTGTGCTTTAAAGGAAGCACAAGTCCTCTTCCGAAAGGATCCTCCGCCTGTAAGCAGTCGTCGTCCCTTGAGGTTCTAGCTTTTCTGCCATCACCACCGAAAATTCGCTGGTTCTGCTGTTGGCTTTGCAGTACCACATGTCACATTTGTAACTTCCATTTCCTCTCTTGTATATGCACGTAGGTACATGACTCATAACACAGCAGATTTATCCTTGTGCATGCTGTCATGAAGACCCCCACCTGCCAAGTATGAGGCATATTAATTTCGTCATATGAATATTAATATTAAACTGTTGCTGGAGTGAAGAAATGACTTGTTTAAAGAGATCACCAGACATTTGGCTGGAAAAACATTTGCATACTAAGAGACAGTGCTTGGAGAGATGGAAGAATTGCTCACTGATTCCATTCACAGAGATTGGGCTGGGCAATGGTTATCCACATTTTGTCGGGGTAAGAGACAGCACTACAGCCCCCCCATCAAGAGCTTTGAAATCCACAAATGCAGGAGTTTGTTTAAACAGTGAGTCACATGACTAACCTGCTAGCCAACTTGGAGTTTTGAATTGTGCTCACAGGACAGTTTGGGAACAGACTGCAGATTGCAACGGAACCTGGAACAAGACAGCTCCTTTCCTGGCTGGCGCTCTCTCGCTTTCTCACAAACCTCCGGACCCACTGAAGTCGCTTAAATCTTAAGAAAGAAAAGACTCACATCGAAACAAGTTGAAGCTTGCACTGGGCCCCAATGAACAGCAAGACTTACTGCAACCAAAGATTCCACATTGAACTCAAAGGACTAATTACAACCCAGCTATTGCCTCAAACTTTTCCCCTTTATTCTTTCTGCTTTTTCTGTCTCTATCTGCATGTGTGTTTATCGCGTATGCATACTAGCGTGGTCACATCACGTATTAGTAATCTTTAACCGAATTAGAGTTTAAGATGAATAAACTTCCACCTTTCTTTAAATCTAAGAAACCTTGTCTGATTTAATTTCTTTGCCTTGCAATTGGAAAGCAGTGAACAAGGATTCACTGAGGAGAAACTGAAAACATGGTGTTTTAAAAATTAAATCCCGTTACGATTAAATCGGGCAAAAGCTGAGAGGGAACCCCTAGACCCCTTCTCAGCTGGTCATAACAATACAAAATCCAACACCACATTTTGGAGAAAACTGGAGCCCCAAATCTATGTAGCAAGCATAAATTGGTTGATATGAGTGAAAAGTCATTATTTGATTTGATTGTAATTTGATGGTAGCAGTGTTTAATACTACTAAACTGCATACTCCAAAGGGCATAGCATGGAAAGATAACCCTTCGGTATAGTAATCATGCTGTTATCATTTCAAATGCAGAATATTGTAAATGAAATTTGAAGTCCAAATATTCTGGAAAAGTGCATGCTTTACATCTCATTGATCATTTGATCTTAATGCCAAAGGGATCAAGGGATATGGGGAAAAAGTGGGAACAGGGTAGCGAATTAGACGATCAGCCATGATCTTTTTTGAATGGTGGAGCAGGCCCGAAGGTCCGAATGGCCTACTCCTCCTATTTTCTATGTCACAGTTCAGTGTACACTACTGATGACAGAAATGTAAACACAAAATTTAAGTTAAGCATCCTATTTTATCTTTCCTCTTTAGCAGTGCTGTGAGTGTTTTTTTTTGTTTAATGGGATGTGGGCATCATTGGCAAGGCCAGCATTTGCTTCCCATCCCTAATTGCCCTTGAAACGGTGGTGGTGAACTGCCTCCTTGAATTGCTGGAGTCCATCTGGTGCAGGTGCACCCACAGTGCTGTTAGGGAGGGAGTTCCAGGATTTTGATCCAGCGACAGTGAAGGAATGGCGATATACTTGCAAGTCAAAATGGTGTGTGGCTTGGAGGGGAACTTGCAGATGGTGGTGTTCCCAAGCATCTGCTGCCCTTGTCCTTTGGAAGCGGTTGCAGGTTTGGAAAGTGCTGTCTAAGGAGCCTTGGTGAATTGCTGCAGTGCATCTTGTATATGGCGGACACTGCTGCCACTGTGCGCCGGTGGTGGATAGGGTGCCGATCAAGTGAGGTGCTTTGTCCTAGATGGAATCAAACTTTGAGTTGTTGGAGCCACGCTCATCCAGACAAGTGGAGAGTATTCCATCACACCCCTGACTTGTGCCTTGTAGATGGTGGACAGGCTTTGGGGAGTCAGGATGTGGGTTACTCACCACAGAATTCCCATCACAGTATTTGTATGGCTGGTCCTCAGTTTCTGATCAATGGTAACCCCAAGAATGTTGATAATGGGGGATTCAGCGATGGTAATGCCAATGAATTTTAAGGCGATTTGGTTGGATTCTCTCTTGTTGGAGATAGTCATTGCCTGGCACTTGTGTGATACGAATGTTACTTGCCACTTATCTGTCCAGGTCTTGCAGCATATAGACACGGACTGCTTCAGTATCTGAGGAGTTGCAAGTGGTACTGAGCAACATACTATCATCAGTGAAAATCCCCACTTCTGATCTTATGATAGAGGGAGCATCATTGATGAAGCAGCTGAAGATGGTTGGGCCCAGGACACTACCCTGAGGAACTCCTGCAGCAAAGCCCTGGGGCCAAGATGATTGGCTTCCAACAACCACAACTATCTTCCTTTATGCTAGGTATGACTCCAACAAATGAAGAGTTTTTCTCCGATTCCCATTGAGTTCAATTTGCTAGGGCTCCTTGATGCCACACTCAGTCAAATGCTGCCTTGATGTCATGGGCAATCGGGAGCTCACTGTGTGCAAATTAGCTGGCAAGTTTCCTATGTTACAATGGGGACTACACTTCAAGAAGTATTTCATTGGCTGTAAAGTGCTTTGGGATGTCCGGTGGTCATGAAAGGTGCGATATAAATGCAAATCTTTTTTTTCCCTTAGCCCAGACAGGTCCGTTCTATTTTGGCTTATATTTCCCATTTGCTGCTTTAGTAGTTTGAATTTTGTGGGCCTGGAGGCTTGGAAAGCGCTTTCGCCATACTGTCGCATTGTTGAATCAGTCCTAAATTAGAGCATCAGTGTCTGCTGATATTAGGGGCTTGTATTGTCTGAAAATTAATGGGATTTTAACTTTCTCTGTTACCGGTGGGGTTCTATGGTGAGCTGTTCCTGAAGACAGAAAGCTCAGACACTTAAGTACGATGTAATGATTCATAATTTTTGTGTATTTAAATATAACAGAACCGAACTATACATTACTGCAGATATAGTTTTAATTGAGGCATCAGTTCCATTTGATTCTGCAATCACCGGTCTTATTCCTTCTCAATTGCAATATTCTGATGGCAGTTCTGATGAAAGGTCACAGACCTGAAGTGTTAACTATGCTTCTCTCCCCACCGATGCTGCCTGACTGCTGAGTATTTCCAGCACTTCCTGTTTTTATTTCATATTTCTGGCATCTGCAGTATTTTGCTTTTATTTTAATGCCTATGACTGATGTTGGATTGATAATATAAGTGAGAACCAGGCTGAATATAGAAGTATCATAGAGAAATTGAGAAAAGGGCACCAAAGAGAGAGTAGGAGAAGAGACTTGCAGCCAACATAAAAGGTAATCCAAAAGTCTTCAGTAGGCATTTAAATAGTAAAAGGGTGGTAAAAGGAGGAGTAGGGTTGATTAGGGATCAGAATGGGGATTTACGCATGGGGTCAGAGGGCATGGCTGAAGTACTAAATAACTACTTTGCACATGTTTTTACCAAGGAAGAAGCTGTTGCCAAAGTAGTAATGAAAGGAGGTAATAAAACACTGGATGAGCTAAAAATTGATAAAGAGGAGGTATTAGAAAGGCTGGCTGTACTTAAAGTTGATAAGTCACCAGGACCGGATCACATGCATACGAGGATACTAAGGGAAGTAAGGGAGAAAATTGCGGAGGCATTGGGCGTAATCTTCCAATCCTCCTTAGATACAGGGGTGGTGCCAAAGGACTGGAGAATTTCAAATGTTAGACCCTTATTTAAAAAAGGTGTAAGGATGAACCAAGCAACTACAGGCTAGCCAATTTAACCTCCGTGGTGGGAAAGCTTTTAGAAATGATAATTTGGGACAAAATTAAAAGTCACTTGGTTAAATGTGGATTAATTAAGGAAAACCAACACTGAATTGTAAAGGGTAAATTGTGTTTAACTAATTTGATTTAGTTTTTTGATGCGGTAACAGCCGATTTGATGAGGGTAATGCGGTTGATGTAGTGTACATGGACTTCCAAAAAGTGTTTGATAAAATGCCACATAACAGGCTTGTCAGCAAACTTGAAACCCATGGAATGAAAGGGATAGTAGCAGCATAGATATGAAATTGACTGAGTGAGGAAGCAGAGAGTAGCAGTGAATGGTTGTTTTTTGTACTGGAGGATGTGGGGTTCCCCTGGAATCGGTATTAGGACCATTGCTTCTCTTTTTTATTATTCTTCTTGGGATGTGGGCGTCGCTGGCAAGGCCGGCATTTGTTGCCCATCCCTAATTGCCCTCGAGAAGGTGGCGGTGAGTTGCCTTCTTGAACCTTTGCAGTCCAACTGGTGCGGGTACACCCACAGTGCTGCTGCGGAGGGAGTTCCAGTATTTCTAGGACTGCGACAGTGCAGGAGCGGCGATATAATTCAAAGTCAGGATGGTATGTGGCTTAGAGAGGAACTTCCAGATGGTAGTGTTCCCATGTGTCTGCTGCTTTTGCCCTCCTTGGTGCTAGAGGTCGTGGATTTGGAAAGATTTCTTAATCTACCTTAAAGACTGAGACTTGGCTGTGAAGAACATAATTTCAAAATTTGCAGATGACACAAAACTTGGAAGTATTGTGAACTGTGAGGAGGATAGTGATAGACTTCAAGAGGACATAGACAGGCTGCTGGGATGGGTGGACACATGGCAGATTAAATTTAATGCAGAGAATTGCGAAGTGATAGATTTTGGTAGGAAAAATGAGGAATGGCAATATTAAACAAGATAAAATTCATGAGTGCAGGAGCAGAGGGACTTGGGGATATATATGCACAAATCATTGAAAGTGGCAGGGCAGGTTGAAAAAGCGATGAATAAGGCCTACGGGATCCTGGGCTTTGTAAATAAGGCATAGAGTACGGAAACAAGGAAGTTATGATCAACCTTTATAAAGCATTGGTTTAACATCAACTGGAGTATTGTGTCCAATTCTTGGCACCACGCTTTAGGAAGGATGTGAAGGCATTGGGTGCAGAAAAGATTCATGAGAATGGTTCCGGGGAAGAGAGACTTCAGTTACTTGGATAGATTGGAGAAGCTGGGGCTGCTCTCTTTGGAGAAGAGAAGGTTGAGAGGAGAGTTGATAGAGATGCTCAAAATCATGATGTCTGGACAGAGTAGATTGGGAGAAACTGTTCCAGTTGGCAGAAGGGTTGAAAATCTGAGGACACCGAATTAAGGCGATTGGCAAAAGAGCCAAAGGGGACATGAGGAAAATCTTTTTTACGCAGCGAGGGGTTAGGATGTGGAATGCACTGACTGAGAGTGTGCTGGAGGCAGATTCAATCATGGCTTTCAAAAAGGAATTGGATAATTATCTGAAGAGAAAAAAATGTCAGAGCTATGGGGGAAAGGCAGGGGATTGGGACTAGCTGAATTGCTTTTGGAGAGCTAGAACGCATACGATGGGCTGAATGGCCTCCTGTGTTGTAACCATTCTATGATTCCATTCTATAATACTATATGGCTAATATTTCATTTAAATAAATTCCTGCATATTTTACCAGATGACAAGAAGGATGGTTGATAATGTTATAAAATGTAACTCAAAATTTTCTTAAGCTTTTTCTAGATGTGCAATTGTCTTGCATTTTTAATGATCTGGTCCAATAAATTACTCAAAGGCATTTGTGCATTGTTGGTCCCAATAGGGACCATTTAAAAGCCTTTGGAGGTGAATCAGTGCTGACTGTACTTAATGAAACTTGTCAGCTTTAAACCTATTATACTCTAGAGGGTTAAATTGGTTAGCCCTCGGAAAAAGGCATATGATTGCAGTGCATGATTCACAGTGCCCGTTATGTGAAAGGAAGGCATCACGCCAACTTTGTACTGCCTGCTTATTATAATTTCTGCGCGCAGCTAGTGTTCTACACTGTTCATTGGCTGGTTGCATTAGTAAGGGGCTTAATTTTGTTAGTAAATTGCATTACTTAATGCTGGCTTGCAGTACTTAAAATTAGCTTGCACCCCTTAAAGGGGAGAGGTGCATTGTGGCTGGAGCATTTTCTGGGAGAGAGAGAAGAATAGCTGACCATGGGAGCAGAGCCCTTAGGCCTTAGGTTTTTGAACACTGCACTGGAGGTCTTGGTGGAGGAGGTGGAAAGGAGGGGAGTTGTACAGATATCCTCGGGGGCAGGCGGCCCTCCAGGCACACTATGGGAAGGCAGTGGGAACAGATAGTACCTGCAGAGGTTAATGTCAGGAGTATAGCCCCAAGGACCTGGGTGCAATGCTGGAAGAAACTTAATGCCACATGAGTGTTCAAGGTCAGTGAGTGCATCTTCAAATACCATACCCCACCAACTGCAGATCTCTCCTCAGCCGCTGCTCAATTCACCACATCCCCATCCAACAATCTCTATCAGTCAGGACTTGTGCCTGACATTCAAGTGTTTCATCTCACCGTCATACACTTAGCACTGTTGCAAGCCTCCTGCCCACATTTCACAGCTTGCACACACAAGTAGCTATTCAGTCATGACAACCACATCACCCAGATTGCACAACACTCACTGACACACTTCCCTCTCCCTTTCAGGAGAAGGTGGCACACAACTAGAGGCAGCAGGAACTAACCAGAGGGGAGAGATGCACTTGCATGTTCTAACCCCCATGGAGGTGAGAGTGCTGGCCATTATTGGAAGGGCCATTGCTGAGGCTGTGGCTACCAGCTCGGCTGAAGGCATTGAAGATGACCCATATACTCATATCTAACCCTCCTTCTTACATTCCACGTCTCCCTCATCCCTAACTGTCATCTGACGTGTAAGCTTGTACTTGTTAACCTCTCCCCTCACCGCAACCCACCATTGACATTTTTTTTAAATTTCAGACACCCAAGGGCTGCAACCTGCTGAGGCAGTATTGAAACAGTAAGAGGATAGTGAAAATGAAGACACACAATCACTTGATTTTACAGTCACAGCCACCAGCTCAGATACTGACACTGCATGCAGGATCTGCATGTGGTGAGACACTGGACACAAGTGCACTGCAGCCAGTGCAGGGGGAAAGGAGTGTGCAGGTTTCAGTTTGCCGGAGCATGAGGTTGCACACTAGTTCTGCTGTAGAGGATTCCGATGAGGATTTTGGTAAGTCAGGCTCTAGAAGAAGGCTGATGGGTGAACACACCCAAGTACTTGGTGCATTGGAAAGCCTGCGTTCATTGTCAAGGTACATGGAGAAGTCTGGCACCAATTTGGCACAGAGCTTGGAGTGCATTCTTTCCAACATGGAACAGGTGACCACCTCCATCTACACACTTGTGGAGTCAACCATGGTACTGTCTGATGGCTGATATCTCAGCTTCCATTGCAGCACAAGCAGTATCCATCCAAAGTTTGAATGTTACAGTGGAAGCTCAGGATGCTGCCATCATGACTTTGGACACCAGTGTGCAAACCAGCTTCCAGTGCATCACAGCAGTCCTGCAATCTGTTGTCCAAAGGATCTGCCCCCTAAAGACTCTCTACGATTATGACCTCTTGCTGAGAGCCCTTCACCTCCTCCCTCTTCTAAGAGCTTGTCCTGCTCTGTTCGGCCTCTGCCCCCTTCTCCCAGTCATACTCCATGCCAAGAGGAAGCCCTTCTAGGCCACCTCTGTCTGGAAGCAACTAGATTGTGCAAAAGCCTCTAAGTTAGCAAAAGAAGTACTCCATCACAAGCCAGACCACTCTCTGTAGACTACTAAAACTTTTGATAAGTCTGGAAAAGCTCCCAAAACACACAATTGCAGCAACAGCCAGAAGAAATAATCCAGCAACTAATGGGTAAGTAGTTGATAAACCCTTTAGGGCTGGGGGGCTTCGTGCTGTAGAACGTGTGCTCAGTTGTGTGAAGTTGAGAGGGGGGCTTTGGCTGGAGTGTGGAGCTTTCAAATAGCAGCAGTTTCATGCTGATTGATATCATGATCTGCGTGCCCTGCATTCTGCCAGGGGACATTAATTGCATGTGCTAACCCTTTTACCAATATTGAATCTAGCATAGTTCACATCAGAATTGTGCCTGAGAGTTGCGACACCATTTTGGAACCTTAAAGGGCCTCATGGCTACTGAGCCCAATTTCACTCCTGGGTATTTTAGAAATGAAGTGAAGGTTTTCTTGCTTTTAGTTAAATGTAATTGATGACCATTGCTATTTACTTGTTTCTTCTGTTTGTACAATTTTGTATATTAATTTGTTTTAGTTTGTTTTCTTTGAGGACTCCAGAAGAAAAGTGGAGCCACTTGTGTTATAGATACATCCATATAATTAAGTATTGCATTTAGCACCCATCATCTTTAAATTTATTGCAGCATAAATCTGTGCATCACATTTCAAATCTGTGCATTCCACTATACAACTGTTACTTCACTACTCCTGTGTTCTTCTGATTCCTTGTATGGTTGAGAACTTAGTCGAACGAAGTTATAAAAATAATTTCAGCTGTTTCCAGATGAGCTGGGACAAAGAGAGCTTGTACAATACCACCTGATGGTATGCTAGGGGATAGTGCAACACTACTGTGGTGTGACTGTGTGTTGTCACTGGATTGTTTTCCTTCCAACCCTCTCTTTCATTTGTTTTTTTTCTCTGTCACACTTTTTCCTGGGTGAAAGTGTAGACTGGTGAATTGTTCGTAGATCTCTGTCTTTTGAACTCTTGAACTTCCTGCCAAAGGGGTATGTAAAAATAGCGCATGTAACTTACCTAATCCCTTTTCTTTCCTTCTCCCACAGTGCAGAAATACACAAATTCCACTTGACACTTTTGATCATGAGATGTAAGATTCACTGTGGGGATAATTGCTGGATCTAGTATGATATATTAAATTGTTCATGTAGAAATGTCAGAAGTACTCGAATCATGAGTTTCTAGCTTTAAAATTTATTTAAGTAGTTTTGTTCTTAAAGAAAGCAATCTTATTGCAAGCCCATAAATAGAACTATTTAAGAATGGTAGGAAAGATTGAGTTTCTTTTGAACTTTCTATCTTTGTGCAGTGCAACCCTTTTGGCCTTTCTGGTTGACTTGCTAAAGAGCTCAGTGGCCATGCAAGAACAAATGTTGGGTGGAAAAGGATTCTTGGTAATTGGCTATCTGTTAGAAAAGGTAAGTTTATGAAGCCACACAATACATTACCGTAATTTAGAAGATGAAAATACATCCGGCTGAACCTGATAGACTCAGCTAAATGAATAATGCTTTCTTTTGTGATAGGTAGACAAACTTGTTTAAGGTAATATTATTTCAAGTTTGACAGTTAATTATTTTCAAGTGTAGCTATTTTAAAAGGTTGTGTGCTGACCTAGTTTTGAAGTATTTTGAGTAATATTAAATGTGAATAAGTATGTTATTTTGATAGTGGGAGTTGTTTGGGATATTCAGCAGTATGTTATAACTCTTTAGTATATATAATTTAAAACCTATGTCGGAGGTTTTTTAGCGATTTGCAGTGTTCCTTGCTTTATCTTAAGGGGCTAAACAGGGCATCTTTTCAAAATATAACGGGATAATTATGTAGTTTAACATGTTTATATAATAGCTAAATATTTAGAACTGAAGTAAGTATGTTTGAATTGGCTGCTTTTGTCATTGTATAGTATAGTTACGTTGAATGAAATAGCGGTGGGAAATGTTCAGTTTCCCTAAAATTCATTTGATTACTATATTTCAAAAATTCTGATGTAAAGAATGTATATTCAGGAGCTAAAGATCATTCAAGTTAAGTAATTTACCATGTGTTCTGATTTCTCTTCCTCCTGCATATAGTCATCCAGAGCTCATATAACACGAGCTGTCCTTGAACAGTTTTTGTCCTTTGCTAAATATCTGGATGGTTTGACCCATGGAGCACCTTTATTAAAACAGTTGTGCGATCACGTCCTATTTAATCCTGCCATCTGGATTCATACTCCTGCAAAGGTATGTTTCATAAAAGAAAATTGAGAACCCCTTGTATGTTATAAGGAACTGCTTCCTCTGATCCCTTTTTACTTATTAATCTTCTGCACAATCTTCTCGCATCCGCTCTATGAAGGCATTGACTCCTTGCTGGGGTATAAGACCTTGACCATTAGCTATTCTTCATGTGTGAGTGTTGGCAGGCTGTTCAACTGCATCATGGATAAGCCACATCTATTCTCGCCTGACTTCCATACATGAGCATTTCCTTCAGGATTTTGTGGAGGGCGATCAGAAGCCCAACCTGGTTTTATCCTTCCTAATTATGAACATTGTAGATCATAGATCAGGTAAGTCAGTAGACACTGGGGATTGAATAAGAGTTGACATGTCCCCTTCTATACTACTTGCTCTTTTCAACTTTAAAAAGAAAATTAACAACTGCAAATTTCTTCCACCACCATAGTATCACCAGTCTCTGTGCCTGCCTGAGCCCATCTGTTGCTTTTGTTACCTCCAATGCTTTGCTAGCTGACCTTCCGTATTCCAACCTCCATAAACTTGAGCTTATCCAAAGCTTTGCTGCCCATATCCTAACTCACATCAAGTCCATTCACCCTGTACTTGTTGATCTACATCCTGGCTGTTGAACATCTCAATTTTCGAATTCTTATCCTTTTGTTCTCATCCATGACCTCGTCCCCATCTCTGCAATCTTGTCCTGCCTTAAAAACACTCTAAGAATTCTGTGTTCCTCCAAGTCTTGTCTTTTCTCCATCCTCCCACTTTCCACACCCAACCATTGGCATCTGTGCTTTCAACCGTATCAGCCCTAAGCTCTGGAATTCCCTCCCTAAACCACTCTGCCTCTCTACCTCTCTCCTCCTTTAAAACACTCCTTAAAATCTACCTCTTTGACAAAGCTTTTGGTCAATTGAACGTCTCCTCCTTTGGCATCGTGTCAGATTATGCTCCTGTGAAGTGCCATGAGGCGTTTTACTACATTAAAGGAGCTTCATACATGCAAAAGCAAAATACTGCAGATGCTGGAAATCTGAAATAAAAACCGAAAATGCTGGAAATACTCAGGTCAGGCAGCATTTGTAGAGGTAGAAACAGAGTTAACATTTCAAGTCGAAAAGTTAGAGATGTAATTGATTTTAAGGGAAAAACTGTGATAGGATGGAAGGCAAGAGAGATTAAATGACAAAGGAGTTAATGGTGCAAGGCCAAGGGAGTGCTAATGGGACAAGTAAAGAAACAATGTTTCTATGTTTCTAAAAGAAGTGTCTGGAAGAGGTATGAATGGCAGAATGATGAACAGCTACCATCTGTAAGCAAAAAAAAAAGAGAAAAACAAAGAGGAAAACCAAGACCTGCAAAGAAAAAGCATTCAAAATGGGGCAGAAGTTGCGGTCTGAAATTGTTGAATTCAATGTTGAGCCCAGAAGGCTGTAAAGTGCCTAATTGAAAGATAAGGTGCTGGTCCTTGAGCTTGCATTGTGCTTCATTGTCCTTGGACTCCTGCAGTATTCCAGAGAGGTCAGAGTGGGAGCAAGGTGTGTTGCCTGTCATTTTAATTCCATACCTGTAGTGGTAAAATAAGTGAATTTTTGATGAATTGGTTATAATTGATTGTTTACACAACTTCAATTGAAAGTAAAATCTGTTGGTACTATAATTGTAAATTTATGTATAAACTAATTCTGTTAATGTTTTATTTTTAGGAGTAGCTTTCACATTGTTTAGCAGTTGAGGTAAATGATCTTTTATGTTTATTTTTCAGGTGCAGCTTTCACTTTATACTTACTTGTCTGCTGAATTCATTGGAACTGCTACAATCTACAGTACAATCCGTAGAGTGGGAACTGTGCTGCAGCTAATGCATACTCTGAAGTATTACTACTGGGTAATTAATCCATCTGATTGCAGTGGTATATCTTCCAAAGGGCAAGGTAAGAATTGAATATTACAAAAATTGCAGTTAACTGAAACTTCTCACTTCTCCAAAGTTCTAATATTGATAGTTTCAAATGTTTGAGCTTATTTGATCATACTTTATTTGCTTTAATAGTTCTAATAGCTGCTCAATCTAACACTATAAAATGCAGCTTAGATTTGCCCTTATTTTTAACAAAGGTCTTTTTGACATCAATAAGATACTTTCCTGTAAACAGAAGTATATGTTGATGAAGAAAATATGTTTTATTTTTATCTGCTAAAATTTGAACATAGGAACTGGAATAGGCCATTCAGCCCTTTGCACCTGTTCCGCATTGAGAATTTTTTGAACAAAATTGGATTACTGGTATGTTTACTAGGTGGGACTGAGTTACATCAACTTAGTAGGAGTGCTTGTAGTGAAAATACCAAAGATACCTCATTTTCTAGGCTTTACCATTGTTACTGTTTTCTGTTAATTATGTTTTCATCCATGCCTTTGTTACTCTAGATCCATCTACTCCAAAGGTTTCCCACCTTTGCATCCTTTGTAATCCTGAGCTCATCCAAAAGTCTGCTGCTCCTAACCTAATGCGCTCCAAGCCCCATTCTCCCATCATCCAGTTCTTGCTGGCCTTCGTTGGCTCCCTTTCTGGCAACACCTCGATTTTTAAATTCTTATCCTCGTTTTTAAATCCCTCCATGGCCTTGCCCTCCCTATCTTTGTAATGTCCTACAACCCTCTGATCTCTGCATTCTTTCAATTCTGGCCTCTTGCACACTCCAAATTTTTTATTGCTGCATCATTAGCGGCTGTGCCTTCGGCTCTCTAGAGCTTAAGCTCCGAAATTCTCTCCCTAAACCTCTGCGCCTGTCTGCCTCTCTTGCTTCCTTTAAGTTGCTCCTTAAAACCGACCTCTTTGACCAAGCTTTTGGTCACCTGTACTAATAGCTCCTTATGTGGCTTGGTGTCAGATTTTGTTTCATTCCTATGAAACACCTTGGGACGTTTTAGAACATGAAATGTAAATTACACCATGTAAATTACAAGTTGTTTAAGAAGATAGATAAGAAAACCTGATCATGAACTGGATTTGAATATTGCCTTATAGCTGCTAGCTCCTGGTTGCATCTGCATATAATTGGTTTTTATAGCACATTACAATATTCTTTTATTAGCACTTGGCTGAGTCCAAGCAATGCACTAAAAACATTACATCACCTGGAAAAAATAAGGAGCTTGTGAAAGCTATTCTAATGTGGTCAAATAGGAAATTGGACCTTGTGCTAATGCAAATTGTGTGGTATAACTTTGGTATGAAGTCACCCAAATTGGATTCTGGCAAGTGGTTTTCGACCATATCAAAGTCGTTTGAACTGGTGCTGGAAACGACAATGACAAACCCAGCCCTGTCAGCACTGCAAAGTCCTCCTTACTAACATCTGGGGGCTTGTGCCAAAGTTGGGAGAGCTGTCCCACAGACTAGTCAAGCAACAGCCTGACATAGTCATAATCACGGAATCATACCTTACAGACCGTGTCCTAGACACTGCCATCACCACCCCTGGGTATGTCCTATCCCACCGGCAGGACAGACCCAGCAGAGGTGGCAGCACAGTGGTATACAGTTAGGAGGGAGTTACCCTGAGAGTCCTCAACATTGTCTCCGGACCCCATGAAGTCTCATGGCATCAGGTCAAACATGGGCAAGGAAACCTCCTGCTGATTACCACCTACTGCCCTCCCTCAGCTGACGAATCAGTACTCCTCCATGTTGAACACCACTTGGAGGAAGCACTGAGGGTGGCAAGGGCGCAGAATATACTCTGGGTGGGAGACCTCAGTGTCCATCATCACGACTGACCGAGCTAAAGGACATAGCTGCTAGACTGGGTCTGCGGCAGGTGGTGAAAGAACCAACAAGAGGGAAAAACCTACTTGACCTCGTTCTCACCAAACTGTCTGCTGCAGATGCATCTGTCCATGACAGTATTGGTAAGAGTGACCACCCCATAGTCCTTGTGGAGACGAAGTCCCGCCCACACATTGAGGATATCCTCCATCGTGTTGTGTGGTACTACCACAGTGCTAAATGGGATAGATTTAGAATAGATCTAGCAATGCAAAACTGGGCATCCATGAAGCGCTGTGGGCCATCAGCAGCAACAAAATTATACTCAACCAAAATCTGTAACCTCATGGCCCGGCATATCCCCCACTCTACCATTTCCATCGAGCTGGGGGACCAACCCTGGTTCAATGAAGAGTGCAGGAGGGCATGCCAGGAGCAGCACCAGGCATACCTCAAGATGAAGTATCAACTTGGTGAAGCTACAACACAGGATTACCTGTGTGTCAAACTGCGTAAGCAGTTTGCGATAGACGGAGCTAAGCAATGGATAACCGATAGCGGAGCATAATCAAATGATCAGATCTAAGCTCTGCAGTCCTGCCACATCCAGCCGTGAATGGTGGTGGACAATTAAACAACTAACTGGAGGAGGTGGCCCCACAAATATCCCCATCCTCAATGATGGGGGAGCCCAGCACATCAGTGTGAAAGATGAAGCTGAAGCATTTGCAACAATCTTCAGCCAGAAGTGCCGAGTTGATGATCCATCTCAGCCTCCTCCCGAAGTCCCCAGCATCACAAATGCCAGACTTCAGCCAATTCGAATCACTCCGCGTGATATCAAGAAACGACTGAAAGTACTAAATACTGCAAAGGCTATGGGCCCTGACAATATTCCGGCAATAGTACTGAAGACCTGTGCTCCAGAACTTGCCGCACCCCTAGCCAAGCTGTTCCAGTACAGCTACAATGCTAGCATCTACCCAGCATGTGGAAAATTGCTCAGGTACGTCTTGTACACAAAAAGCAGGACAAGTCCAACCTGGCCAATTACCGCCCCATCAGTCTACTCTCAATCACCAGTAAAGTGATGGAAGGTGTCACCGATAGTGCTATCAAGTGGCACTTGCTTAGCAATAACCTGCTCAGTGACGCTCAGTTTGGGTTCTGCCAGGCCACTCAGCTCCTGACCTCATTACAGCCTTGGTTCAAACATGGACAAAAGAGCTGAACTCAAGAAGTGAGGTGAGAGTGACTGCCCTTGACATCAGGGCAGCATTTGACCAAGTATGGCATCAAGGAGCCCTGGCAAAACTGAAGTCAATAGGAATCAGGGGGAAAGCTGTCCGCTGGTTGGAATCATACCTAGCGCAAAGGAAGATGGTTGTGATTGTTGGAGGTCCAACATTCGCTCCACACAAGTGTCAGGCAATGACCATCTCCAACAAGAGAGAATCTAATCATCTGCCCTTGACATTCAATGGCATTACAATCGCTGAATCCCCCACTATCACCATCCTAGGGGTTGCCATTGACCAGAAACTGAACTGGAGTAGCCATATAAATACAATGGCTACAAGAGCAGATCAGAGGCTGGGAATCCTGCGGCGAGTAACTCACCTCCTGACTCCTCAAAGCCTGTCCGCCATCTACAAAGCACAAGTCAGGAGTGTGATGGAATACTCTAAACTTGCCTGGATGGGTGCAGCTTCAACAACGCTCACGAAGCTCGACACCATCCAGGACAAAGCAGCCCACTTGATTGGTACCCCGTCTACAAACATTCACTTCCTCCATCATCGACGCACAGTGGCGGCAGTGTGTACAATCTACAAGATGCACTGCAGCAACGCATCAAGGCTTCTTGCACAGCACCTTTCAAACCCACGACCTCTACCACCTAGAAGGACTAGGGCAGCAAATGCATGGGAACACCACAACTGCAAGTTCTCCTCCAAGTCGCACACCATTCTGACTTGGAACTATATCGCCGTTCCTCCACTGTCGCTGGGTCAAAACCCTGGAACTCCCTTCCTAACAGCACTGTGGATGTACCTACCTCACATGGATTGCAGCGGTTCAGGGAGGCAGCTCACCAACACCCTCTCGAGGTGCAATTAGGGATGGGCAATAACTGCTGGCCTAGCCAGTGACGCCTACATCCCATGAATGAATTTTAAAAAATCATAGCTAACTCGTGTGAAGTGAACTTGAAAATGTTTCTGGACAGTCGGTTGGACGTTCCAGGAACCTTTCAAATGTTATTGTTAGCAATTTACCATCAGAAAAGAGTACAGGGGGCAAAATGGGACAGTGGCACAACAGAATGTAAAGGAGCATGAAATTGAGCAGATTTCAGTCTTGACTCATCTCTGTCCATTCTGTGTACTGTTAATGCTTCCAGTGAGTATTGGAGCAAGTGGTGGAAGCTCATCTGAAACCGATGGGATCTTCATTACAATATGGAACTGGAGGTGGGAACCTCCTGCATGCAATTTCCTGTCATTTACATGCAAAACGTCCCATTTAAATAATGTTCAGGAAACTAGTGTTTCTGGGAACTGAGGGGTCAGGCAACAGTTCATTTAAAGGGCAAAGTAATAACAATACAAAGCAAATAATGTGTTAACTGTGGCTCAGTGGGTAGCAGTCTCACTTCTGAGTCAGAAGGATGTAAGTTCAAATTCCACTCCAGAATGAGCACAAAAATTTAGGCTGGCACTCTGATTACTGAGGGAGTGTTGCACTGTCGGAGGTGCCATCTTTTTGATGAGACGTCTGCTCTCTCAGGTGGATGTAAAAAATCCCATGGCAATATTTTGCAGAGGAGCAGGGGAGTTAACTCTGTCCCAGGTAATATTTATATCTCAGTCAACAAAAAAACTAAAATACAGATTATCCGATCAATGTAATTTTGTTAATTTTGCTCTTTGCCTGAAGTGTTGGTAGTTGATGGTAAAAGTGTCTACCAACTTCATGTCATTCCAGACAGGTATTGATTTCAAATGAATACCTGTAGAAGAACTTCCTTCAAAGTCACTAAAGACAACTTGATCAGTTGCTGAATTATGCTGCTTGGAATGCCTTATTTTGATTTCAGTGATTGACGAGAGCTGTCTTGCATTCAGTGTTACTGTTTTGCGATTTGATTGTTAATCAATTTTTGACTTTTTCCTCTCAACAAAACTGTCACACATCTTCCTCAGCAGATAGAATGGAGGTACTCTGGCCAGCTGACCTCCATGACCATTTTTGCTACTGTTCCATAATCAGTTGGGTGTTTTTCTACCCCCCCCCCCCCCCACCCCCGTCATGCTAAGATGAAAGATCTCCTTATCTCCTTGTTAACCTTGTTTATCCAGTGATCTCCAAGCTGTGGCAGGTAGGCTTGACAGGTAGAGTTGGATCTAAAACCTCTGAACATTTTGTATAGAGGCAAGCCTACATGTGCTGTTGCGCTGCCTGTGATTCATGTGTAGTTGTCACATGGTGAGACTTTACTCTTCCGCTGTTGACACGGAGTAAAGCTAAAGAATTTTTTTTCCCAATTTTCTCCCCTTCTCTCCTCTCCTGAAGGTGGTGACTCATGCTGGGGTATGGTTCCACAGGCACCAGCAGCCCTCCGGTACCTCACCCAAGGGTCTGTTCTTCATGTGTGAGCCTATACGGTGAGTATCGGTGGGCTATTCGACTGTGGGGCATCATTGCCAAAGGAGTCCTTTCTTCAGCTGGTGTCTGTGCATGCAGGTTTTAGCAAGATAGTTTTGTAGTGACCTGGAGTAGAAACCCTGCCCGGTTTTTATGTTCCCTCTCTCTCTACTCTGGAGCATTGAAAGATGAGGTATTGTTCTTGAAGTTCGTTTTGAGCTTAATTGGAGCAGTGTAGGAGAGTAAAGATGGAAAGCTTGGAATGCAAATGGAAGGCAGAAATTGAAGTCACAAACCACAGATATATCAAGATTATGCTGAGAGCATAGCTGTGCTTAGATCAGCCTTCAAAACTGGAACCTGCTAGATATATTTTAACCAATACTAGAGTGGGTTGCAGAACAGTTCAACAAAAGTGATGGTGATATGTGCAGCAGTTGCCTGGTTTATCCTTGCACTGGCGACTCTACAGTCCCATGGCACAATTGCATATTAATGGATCATTGAAAAATAATAGTGATGAGCATTTCAAATTGGTACTGTATTATTCAAAATGTTTATACATTCTGCTGCTTCCTTTTTCAATATATTGTATTAAATTGGTTGTGTTGTAGTTTATAAAGAATTTTCCGAAAAGAATAAAAGTATATTTTTTCATGGCAAATGGGAGGAGAAGCTGAAAATGAGCTACAATCATATCCTTAGATCATTTCAGCTCCCCTGCATTAAACTTATGGAGGAATTTGAAATATGCATTCATCAAGGTGCTTTCTGTTTTTCCTGTAGTACCAATTGACCTGGACTCTATCTTTCTCTTGCATTGTTTTTCTAGAGGAGAGGATGTGAGAAAAATAACATCGTTGGTAGAAACTTCCATAACTGACTACTGAAAATCTGAAAGCTCCTTTGAGCCATTCTTTCTGTAAAAACTGAATCTAAGGTGAAGGCCTGCTGGGGTCTGGAGAAAAAAAAACCCGACCCGAACCCAACAGAACCACATCGGACCCGAGCCCAACCCGACCACCGGATTATTCACTTTACCTATCTTCCGATTCCGAATCCGTTTTTCACTTTTTCAGTTTGTGCAGATAAGCAACAAAAACTGTAATTGGACTTGAAAGGTTTTTTAAGAAGATGAAGATTGGAGCCACGAAGTCAGTGATTATTTGGTCATGAGTTAAACAGAAACCCATGGAGTTGTGCCCAGACAGACTTTGCTACACTGTATCAGTATCTGTATTGCTTAAAATAAACGCAGCAATTGTCCGAAGGCTCAGAAAATACCATTATACATTACCTAGACTCCTGCTTTACAGGTTGAAATACTTGCTGCAAGTTTATCCAGTGAGCAGCTGAGATGCAGAGACCAGGAAGGTCCTGAGTGGTTAATTATTATAACATATACAGTATTTATATAAGAAATATAAAATGATCACTGTCAGGACTCTAGTCTACACACATACAGTACAGTGCTGTATGTGTGTAGACTAGAGTCCTGACCATAATAATAAAAACAAAATACTGCAGATGCTGGAAATCTGAAATAAAAACAAGAAATGCTGGAAATACTCAGCAGATCTGGCAGCATCTGTGGAGAGAGAAGCAGAGTTAACGTTTTGGGTCAGTGACCCCAGTGAAGGGTCACTGACCCGAAACGTTAACTCTGCTTCTCTCTCCACAGATGCTGCCAGACCTGCTGAGTATTTCCAGCATTTCTTGTTTTTATTTCAGAGTCCTGACCATGATCATTTTATATTTCTTATATAAATACTGTATATTTTATAATAATTAATCACTCAGGACTTTCCTGGTCTCTGCATCTCAGCTACTCACTGGATAAACTTGCAGCAAGTGTTTTAACCTGTAAAGCAGGAGTCTAGGTAATGTATAATGGTATTTTCTGAGTCTTCGGGCAATTGCTGTGTTTATTTTAAGTAATACACATTCTGCAAACAGTGTGGCACAACCTGTCTGGGCACAACTCCATGGGTTTCTGTTTAGCTCGTGACCAAATAATCACTAACTTCGTGGCTCCAATCTTCATCTTTTTAAACAACCTTTCAAGTCCAATTAATACTGTGTATGTCTGACTCGACCCGACCCGAGCCCGAAAGCTGTACCCGGAAGAGCGACCCGACCCAAACCCGACACATGACGTCGGGTCCCATCGGGGTCGGGTAGCAGGCCTTTAATCTAAGGCTGAGATTTAAAGGCAAGTGATGCCTACGGTAGTAGCAGTTGTAATTATGTGAAACAGTATCCTAAGTTAGACTGTAGTAAGACAGACATATATATCCATATTTAGAAAGGGTTCTTTGAGTGGTAATCAGTATGTTGCACATTTAACAAGGAAGGATGCCAATAGTAGATTTGATTTTGCATAATGAAGCAAGAGAAATAAGTATTTAGGTAAACACTTGGGAAATAGTACCATAACCTAGTTAGAGGAGTTGAAGATCAAGATTTTGGCTTGGAAATTAAACAGTTTTTATGGAATGAAAAGTGACCTGGACCATTATTAACTACTGGAAAATGTAGCAGATCAGTGGACAAGCAGTTGGAAATATTTAATGCAAGATGGAGACAGGTTAGAATGAGTGAGGGGAGCAGAGAAATTGAGACGGCCGATGTCTCGCCGACAGTTCTCAATGAAAAGATCAAGAGTGGGTAAGAGGCCAGAGGGAGGGGTCCAGGTGGAAGGGGAATTCTGGAGGTGCGTGATTGGGTCTGTTTGTCAGGGGGAGGACTCCTGGCCAAAGACGTGAGCGCGAAGGCGATGGAAGAAGAGCTCAACGTCATGCCGAGTGCAAAGTTCATTCAGTGGGGGCATAAGGGGATACAACAGTCCGTTGCTGAGTACAAATCATTCAGCATCAGAGAGGGGAAGGTCGGAGGTTATAGTGAATACATGGCAAGGCGTCAGATCAGAAGAATGGGATCAGAGGGAAGTGAAGGGGAAGAAGGATCTGGGGGACATTATTCCCCATCAACTGTTGGAGCTTGGGTTCCTTAACACCTGAAAGGAAGAAAAAAGGTTTTTTGTTACTGCGTCAGATTATTTCTCCCTAGCCCATAACTGACCCAATCCAAATTTTGTATCGCTTTTCCTTTACTTTTACTCCTTCTGACAGGTATCTATGTGTTTAATTCTATCCTTATTTCAAAGTCAATTTCTCCATGGAGTATGTGTCAATGCCTTCATGAATTAGGATTGCTCACTCTTCTGGCCACAGTAACATACGAATTAGGAGCAGGAGTAGGCCACTTGGCCTCTCGAGCCTGCTCTGCGATTCAACAGGATCATGGCAGATCTGATTGTAACCTCAACTCCACATTCCCGCCACCCTCGATAATCTTACTCTCCCTTGCTTATCAAGAATCTGTCTATAATAAAAGCAAAATACTGTGGTTGCTGCAAATCTGAAATAAAAACAAAAAGTGCTGGAAATACTCAGGTCTGGCAGCATCTGTGGAGAGAGCAGCAGAGTCCACGCTTCAGGTCAGCAATCCTTCATCAGAACCACCTTCTTCAGAAGAATCTATCTACCTTGGCCTTAAAAATATTCAAAGACTCTGCTTTCACCGATTTTTGAGGAAGGGAGTTCCAAAGACTCATGACCCTCTGAGAAAAATTTCTCCTCACCCCTGTTTTATGTGGGTGAGTGCTTATTTTTGAACAGTGACCCCAAGTTCTAGATTCTCCCACAAAAGTAAACATCCTTTCCACATCCACCCTGTCAAGACCCCTCAGGATCTTATATGTTTCAATCAAGTCGCCTCCTACTCTTCTAAATTCCAGTGGATACAAGCCAAGCCTGTCCAACCTTTCCTCATAAGACAACCCACCCCTTGCAGGTATTAGTCTAGTCGACCTTCTCTGAGCTACTTCCAATGCATTTACATCCTTCCTTAAATAAGGAGACCAATACTGTACACAGTTCTCCAGATGTGGTCTCACCAGTGTCCTGTATAACTGAAGCATAACCTCCCTACTTTTGTATTCAATTCCCCTCGCAATAAATGATATTCTATTAGATTTCCAAGTTATTTGCTGTACCTGCATACTAACCTTTTACGATCCATGCACTAGGACACCCAGATCCCTCTGCATCTCAGCTCTGCAATCTCTCTCCATTTAGATATTGTACTTTTTTATTCTTCCTGCTAAAATGGACAATTTCCCATTTTCCCACATTATACTCCATTTGCCAGATCTTTGCCCACTCACTTAACCTGTCCTTATGTCCTCTCCACAACTTACTTTCCTACCTATCTTTGTGTCATCAGCAAAGTTAGCAACGATACCTTCGGTCCCTTCATCCAAGCTATTTATATAAATTGTAAAAAGTTGAGGCCCCAGCACTGATCCCTGTGGCGCACCACTCGTTGCATCTTGCCAACCAGAAAATGACCTATTTATGCCTATTCTCTGTTTCCTGTTAGCTAGCCAATCTTCTGTTCATGCCAATATGTTACCCCCTCCACCATGAGCTTTTATTTTCTGCAGTAACCTCTGATGTGGCACCTTATCAAATGCCTTCTGGAAAGCTAAGTACAGTACGTCCACTGGTTTCCCTTTATCCACAGTAAATGTTACTTCTGCAAAGAACTCAAATAAATTGGTCAAACAGGATTTCTCTTTCACAAAACCATGTTGACACTGCCTGATTATCTTGAATTGTTCTAAGTGCCCTGCAATAACGCATTTAATAATAGCTTCTGACATTTTCCCTAAGACAGATGTTAAGCTAACTGGCCTGTAGTTTCCTGCTTTCTGTCTCCCTTTTTGAATAAAGGAGTTACATTGGCTATTTTCCACTCCAATGGAACCTTCCCCAAATCTAGGGAATTTTGGAAAGTTAAAACCAAAGCATCAACTATCTCATTAGCCACTTCTTTTAAGACCCTAGGATGAAGTCCATCAGGACTCGGCGACTTGTCAGGCCGTAGCTCCAACAATTTGCTCAGTACCACTTCCCTGGTGATTGTAATTTTCTTGAGTTCCTCTTCCATTTCCTGATTCATAGCTATTTCTGGGATGTTACTTATATCCTCTATGGTGAAGACCGATGCAAAATACCTGTTAACTCATCTGCCATCTCCTTATTTTCCATTATTAATTCCCCCGACTCACTATCGGACCAACGCTCACTTTGTTAACTCTTTTCATTTTTAAATATCTATAGAAACTCACTATTTGTTTTTATGTTTCTAAACAGCTTTCTCTTGTACTCTAATTTTACCTTCCTTATTAATCTTTTAGTCATTCTTTGCTGTTTTTTTATATTCTGTCCAATCTTTTGGCCCGTCACCCATCTTTGTGTAATTATGTGCTTTTTCTTTAAGTTCAATACTATCTTTAACTTTTTTTTAGCTAGCCATGGATAGTGGGTCCTCCCCTTGGAATGTTTCTTTCTTATTGGAATGCATTTATTCTGTGTATTCTGAAATATCCCCTTAAATGTCTGGCACTGCATCTCTGTTGACCTATCCCTTAACCTACTTTGCTAGTTCACTTTTGCTTGCTCTGCTTTCATGCCCTCATAATTGCCCTCATTTAAGTTTAAAATAATAGTCTTGGACCTATTTTTATCCCCCTCAAACTGAATGTAAAATTCAATCATCATATGATCGCTGCTGCCTTGGGGTGCCTTCACTATGAGGTCATTAATTACTCCTATATCGTTGCACAATATCAAGTCTAGTATAGTCTGCTCTCTGGTTGGTTCCAGAACATGCTGTTTTAGGAAACTATCCCAAAACCATTCTCTGAACTCCTCATCTAGGCTACCTTTGCCCATCTTAATTTTCCAATCTATATGTAGATTAAAATCCCCCATGATTATCGCTGTACCTTTCTGACAAACACCCATTATTTCTTCCTTTATACCCAGTCCTACTGTGTGGTTACTGTTAGGGGGTCTGTACACCACTCCCACAAGTGACTCCTTGCCTTTATGATTTCTTATCTCTACCCAAACCCTTTTGGCATCCTGTTTTCCTGAACTTGGGTCATCCCTCTCTATTGTGCTAATAATTAACAGAGCCACCCCTCCACCTTTTCCTCGGTCCCTGTGCTTCCTAAATGCCATGTACCCTTATATATTCAGGTCCCAATCTATGCCATCCTGCAGCCATGTCTCTGTAATGGCTATCAGATCATACTTATTTATTTCTATTTGCGCTATCAGTTCATCTGTTTTGTTTCGAATTATATGTGCATTCAGATACAGAGCCTTTAGTTTTGTCCTTTTATTATTTTTGTTCACTGCTAGCATTGTCTGCTGATTTACTCTTAGATTTGTACTCACTGTCCCGTCCTGTCACAGTCTGTTTATCTTTTTCCATATTAATACCTTTCTCTCTTGCCTTGTCTCTACTCTTTGATTCACCACATCTTCCTAAATTTAATCCATTGCCCCCACTATTTAGTTTAAAACCCTCTCTACTTCCCTAGTTATGCGGCTGGAGAGCACACTGGTCCCAGCATGGTTCAGGTGTGGACCGTCCCAACGGTACGGCCCCCGCTTTCCCCATTACTGGTGCCAGTGCCCCAGATCCTGAACCCACTTCTACCACGCTAGTCTTTGAGCCATGCATTCATTTCTTTAATTTTATTTGTCCTGTGCCAATTTGCACATGGCTCAGATAATTAGAGATTATTACCTTTGATCTTCTTATTTTGGTGCCTAGCTCCTCAAGCTGACTACGCAGAACCTCTTTCCTTGTCCTGCCTATGTCGTTGGTACCTATATGGACCATGATCACTGCATCCTCCCCCTCCGACTTTTAAGTTCCTCTCCAGCTCTGAGCAGATGTCTCGTACCCTGGCTCTGAGCAGGCAACACAGCCTTCTGGACTCTCGCTCTTTGCTGCAGAGAATAGTGTCAATCCTCCTCACTATACTGTCCCCGAAGACCACGACTTTCCTTTTTGCTCCCCCCCCCCCCCCTTGAATGGCTTGCTGTACCACGGTGCCATGGTCAGTCTGCTCATCCACACTACAGCCTCGCTCTTGTCCATAAAAGCTGTAAGCACCTCAAACTTATTTCTCAATTGAAAGAGCTGAGGCTTCTCCACACCCACATTCTCTATTCCCTTACCTGTCTGACTCGCAGTCACACCATTCTGTCCCTGACCAAAACAAATTACCCCATTCTAAGGGGTGTGACTGCCTTCTGGAACAAAGTGTCCAGGTAACTTTCCCCCTCCCTGATGCATTTTAGTGTCTGCAGCTCAGCCTCCAGCTCAATGACTCTGAACTGAAGCTCCTCAAGCCGCAGACACTTACTACAGACGTGATTGCCATAGATTGCCGTGGCATCCAGGAGCTCTCTCATGCTGCAGCCACAATACATCATCTTTGTTGTGTTAATTTAATTACATTTGTTTTTCTTCATTAATTTGTAGTTCCCCTCCTTAACGAGCTCCTTCACTTACCAAACTCCTTCACTTACCAAACTCCCTTCTTCACACTCAGTGCCCTCCAGCAGCACTCAGTGCAGACAAGCAGCACTGAGAGTTCCCTGAATTTATACTCTCAGAAAACAGTGATGTGTCAGCTTAGTTGGAACTCTGTTAGTGCTCAGAAACCAGTTTAATCTAGTTACCTAATGAACTAGCTACAGCTACTCTGAGAGAGCTTGTATACCCCTGTTTAATACATTAAGAAACTTAACTTGCTTCTTAACTTAAACAGTAATTTTAGTTAATTGCTAAGTGTAAACAAAACAAAACCATTTCATGTACTGTTTGTCAAGTCACTGAGCATGTCTGAGATCCGTTCTTCTGTGCAAATTCACCATCCATTTCCGCATGTTAGCTGCTTCATGTGTAACAAATCACATCTGCATACTCGTACTGGTATCCCAATATCATGCCACAGCTGCCATCCAGTACAAGCCAGTCTTGGGTTTGCAGGTAATCTAATCGAAATATTAAGATGGGTGTCTGATTGAAGATCTTTGTTTATCTCCACTGCATAGACTCAATGGGCCGAATGGCCTCCTTCTGTTCTGTAAATGACTCTAAGACTCTATGCATGGTCCTGATGTGTTGGGTAGTGGCCAGACTATCAGATGCAGTTCTCTTAAAAAGTTCATTGACAAGGCAGAATGGTAATGAACGGGATGTGTAAAATTCAATGGGAGGAAGTGATTGAAGATAGGAGATAGAGACAGGAAAAAAAACACGGTGCCAAATGGAAATTGGAAAAATCACTGGGGCGCAGTTCAATGCAACATAGCAATGTGCAATCCATGTACATTCCACTGAAAGTCAGGAAAAAGTAGTTGAGATGAATAAATTGATAGATTTCTCTTGAAGATCTTTGTTACCATTCTATCTCATTTATCTTTCCTGGAGGAACAAACATTCCCACATAGTCCCAGCTGTTAACATATTTTGTTTGTCTTTCCTCATTTTAGATGACCTTTTATTTCAGAAAAATGACCTGTTATATTGTGTCTGACGTTTTATCATTTCAAAATTATCCTAAATTCAACTAGCAGTGCTATTGGGCTGATGAATTTATCAATGTTCAAGTTATTTCTCCCCTTCTCAAACCCTTTGGCCAGGAAATTATCCGGGCAACGGGGGTCACTACCTCTGGCGAAAGCGTGGTGTGAACCCCACATCGCCCCTTCTGTGGGAGGCCCGCCAAATCAAGTGCCAATTTGGCACTTAACTGGACAGCGACGGGCCTTGCATGGAGTCAAGGACCTTGGTGACAGAAGACCTGCCCTCTGAGAGCTACCAGCCAATCTGAGGCCAGTAGCTCTTTAACTGAGCAGCACCACCGCAGAGGCTACCAGTGCAGCACTCACCTGAGGCCTAGGAGAAGCGCTGGACCCAGGCCACAGGTCGGTTGCGGGGGGAGGGTTCTCGCAGGGTGGGTGTCATGGGGCAGATGGATGTAGGGGATCAGCAGCAAGGGTGTTGAAGCAAATGGCTTCACATTAGATTTTTAGGCTTTTTTACATTCCGTGCATTTTGACAATGTTGCAAGTTCATTACCTTTCCACTAGCGGTTGCCATACAGTGCGTTTAAATTTTTTTTCTCCATCAGGACTGCAGATACTGGTGAATATTCAGCCGATTTTTTACTTAACTACAAGGCAGAGGAGTGCTTTATTTAGCAATCAAATTCAATATTTTACGGTCAGTTTTTACAGATGCAACTGCCTTTTTAAGGCTTCATTTTTTGACCAGTTTTTTTTTACACTGTTAAAAAGGTTTTAGTCAAACACAACAGTGACTCTTTCCTGGCGGCCTTTTATATTTTTGTGTCTGGGGCTGCTATTATGGACCCTGGGTCATTGTTGTAAATCAAGATGTTTGCAACCAATGGTGTGGATTTATGGATTAGAAACTGGACTGAAATAACGACATTCGAAATGCTGTACATAGTTTTAAGATGTTCTTTACACTTTTTAATTTGCACTATGGGTAGGTAGAGGTTTTTAATCACCATTCTCACTGATGATGTGGCTCTCAGCAGGCCCCTCTCTTCCCAATGCCGTGTCCCTCGTTCAGGCACTCTGCATTTTAACGAGGCTCCCCCCCCCCCCCCCACCCCTGTGAACCCACATGTCTTTTCTTGCTGTGCTCCCTGTGTGATGGCAGGCCTGCCCGCTGCTGGGCTAATTGTGGCAGTGGCAGGATGAGGCCCTTAATTGTGCATTAATTGCCCACTTAAGGGCTTCAATTGGCAGTGGGGTGGGAAGGCCATTCACAGGCCTTCCCGCCTCAGACTTAATTCCACCCTGCCACCATCCCACCCGATTACATGCTCTCTCCGTCTCCAAACCCGCCACAGGGGAAGAACAGAAAATTCCCCCCTTTATCTTGAAAGAGAACACATGGCATGAATGGGTAAGGCCAAGCCTTTAAAAGGCAATGCGTTTAGTTCAAATCGTCACCATGCTGTTACATTTGATGTCTGCAGATAATTTCTTAGATTCCTATGCTGCGGTATCAGTATTCAGGCGGATCTGAAGCACATCCTCATCTGTTTGAAAGAGAAAAATGAGAATCCAGTGTGGCTCTGCTTAAGAACTCAATGGGTTAATTTGTCCAATCGTATCTCTTAATTTGGACACATAATATTTAATAATGCCCAATAGATAAGTTTGCACTCAGCAATACAGAAGTGGTGCAGTGATTTAAAAGAAAAAATAACAGCTGTCAGCAGACGGGGTTAAGCTCTCTGCTTGTTTGCAAAGGGGCAAAGGAAACTTATATGTACGCAATTGTGTCACTTCATGTATTTTTAAAAATAATTCCCAAGTGAATAGGAAGCAAACACCATTTTAAAATTTTACCCCCCCAAGTCTTGGTACTTTTTAAAAACTTGCATAAGTTGTTTTTATCTTTACAAATTGAAAACACGAAAACCATTAGTAACATTTATGATTTCATAGAAAAAACATTCCCATCAGAGAAGATAATTTAGATTAAACTCCAATTATTTCCAAACTTTTTAGCATTCTTCTCAAACTGATTTTTCAATCTCTAATGTTTGCTACTTAACTCGTATGGAAAAACTGTCAGTAAGATGTGTCTTTAATTTAAATTGCAAAAAGGCAATAGCAGATTTTTAAAAAACGCTTGAGTCCAATTCAAGCAAAGTGTTCTGAAAAGTTCAAATTGGATTTCTTTCAGACATCCTAGCAGACATAACTTTAAGGATCAAGGGTGAAGCTTATTTTTTTGGAAACAAGCTCTTAGGTGCAATTCACAGTTGCACATGTAAATTTTGGTTAAAATAAAAACCAAACCAGCATCTTTAACAAAATGTAATTCAGGTTTTTTAAAAATCCCAATTCTGGGTGAACAATCTTAAATTGAAATCAACAGTCTCAACAATCGCAGTCACGCTTTCATACTGCAATGCAACTTAGGAATATTGATTCCTGTAATGGATTATGAACTCAAATCCCAGGATTTGAGCCCAAGGACAATTTAGAGTTTCAACTAGGTCAAAACCAAAACATGATTGATGTTTCTCACAAAAAATACACGTGTATACATACATAGAGAGGACAAGTAACAAACTAATGCATCCAACATTAAAGACAAAATTACCAAGGGCTAATGACTTTTAGCTCTGCAGAGAAGAGCGTATTCCGCCAGTATGCACACAGACATTCGTTTGAAAACCAACGTTCAAGTAACATTAATCTCCTAAGTATTCATAAGTCAGGTAATTTTCACATTCATTCAGAATTTCACACGAACTGAGCATCCTCTCAGTTTGCTTTCACTCAGATATTTTTATGTTTCATTTTCCTCGGCATGGAATCTGGCTATGGACTTCAGTGGCGGTTTCAAATTTTTTCTTTTCCTTTGTCTTTTGAACTGTCGTCTTAGCAGCTCATTGTTATCATCCCAACTGCACTGCACCCTGTCTGTCCCCCATGCAGTTACAGATGAGACCACAGTATCTCACTTCGTCAGCTGACTGAACAGTTCATAAATTTCTAACTTACACATAAAATTTGTAATATCACTGGCCTAGTAATCCAGAGATCCAGGCTAATAAAGGCAAGTATCCCATATGCTTTCCTAACCACCTTATCTACCTGTGCTGCTGCCTTCAGTGATCTATGGACAAGTACACCAAGGTCCGTCCCTCTGACCCTCTACTTCCTAGGGTCCATTGTATATTCCCTTGCCTTGTTAGTCCTCCCAAAATGCATCACCTCACACTTCTCAGGATTAAATTCCATTTGCCACAGCTCCACCCATCTTACCAGTCCATCTATATCGTCCTGTAATCTAAGGCTTTCCTTCTCACTATTTACGACACCACCAATTTTGGTGTCATCTGCGAACTCACTGATCATACCTCCTGTATTCACGTCTAAATCATTAATGTACGGTACAAACAGCAAGAGTCCCAGCACCGATCCCTGTGGTACACCACTGGTCACAGGCTTCCACTCGCAAAAGCAACCCTCGACCATCACCCTCTGCCTCCTGCCACTAAGCCAATTTTGGATCCAATTTGCCAAATTGCCCTGGATCCCATGGGCTCTTAGCTTCTTAACCAACCTCCCAAGCGGGACCTTATCAAAAGCCTTACTGAAGTCCATATAGACTTCATCAACTGCTTTACCCTCATCTGCACATTTTGTCACCGCCTCAAAAAATTCAATCAAGTTAGTCAGACACGATTTCCCCCTGACAAAACTTTGCTGACGACGACTTCTTTGGCCTCCTTGTTTCGAGAGACAATGGGTAAGCGCCTAGAGGTGGTCAGTGGTTTGTGAAGCAGTGCCTGGAGTGGCTATAAAAGCCAATTCTAGAGTGACAGACTCTTCCACAGGCACTGCAGATAAAATTGATTGTCGGGGCTGTTACACAATTGGTTCTCTCCTTGCGCTTCTGTCTTTTTTCCTGCCAACTGCTTAGTCTCTTCGACTCGCCACTCTTAAGCCCTGCCTTTATGGCTGTCCGCCAGCTCTGGCGATCACTGGCAACTGACTCCCATGTCTTGTGGTCAGTGTCACAGGACTTCATGTCGCGTTTGCAGACGTCTTTAAAGCGGAGCCATGGACGGCCGGTGGGTCTGATACCAGTGGCGAGCTCGCTGTACAATGTGTCTTTGGGGATCCTGCCATCTTCCATGCGGCTCACATGGCCAAGCCATCTCGAGTGCTGCTGGCTCAGTAGGGTGCATTTGCTGGGGATGTTGGCCGCCTCGAGGACTTCTGCGTTGGAGATACGGTCCTGCCACCTGATGCCAAGGATTCTCTGGAGGCAGCGTAGATGGAATGAGTTGAGACGTCGCTCTTGGCTGACATACGTTGTCCAGGCCTCGCTGCCGTAGAGCAAGGTACTGAGGACACAGGCTTGAAACCTGATTAATTCCTGCCTCTTCAAGTGGAGATTAATCCTGTCCCTCAGAATTTTTTCCAAAAGTTTCCCAACCACTGATGTTAGACTCATCGGCCTGTAATTACCTGGTTTATTCCTGCTACCTATCTTAAATAATGGTACCACGTTCGCTGTCCTCCGGTCCCCTGGTACCCCTCCTGTGGCCAGAGAGGATTTAATGATTTAGACGTGAATATAGGAAGTATGATAAGTAAGTTCGCAGATGACATGAAAATTGGTGGATTCGTAAATATAGAGGAGGAAAGCCTTAGATTACAGCATGATATAGATGGGCTGGTAAGATGGGTGGAGCTGTGGCAAATGGAATTTAATCCTGAGAAGTGTGAGGTGATGCATTTTGGGAGGACTAACAAGGCAAGGGAGTATACTTTGGATGGTAGGGCCCTAGGAAGTACAGAGGGTCAGAGGGACCTTGGTGTATTTGTCCATAGATCACTGAAGGCAGCAGCACAGGTAGAAAAGGTGGTTAGGAAAGCATATGGGATACTTGCCTTTATTAACCAAAGCATAGAATATAAGAGCAGGGAGGTTATGATGGAGTTGTATAAAATGCTACTTAGGCCGCAGCTGGAGTACTGTGTACAGTTCTGGGCACCACACTATAGGAAGGATGTGATTGCACTGGAGAGGGTGCAGAGGAGATTCACCGGGATGTTGCCTGGGCTGGAGCATTTCGGCTATGAAGCGAGACTGAAAAGGCTGGGGTTGTTTTCCTTAGAGCAGAGAAGGCTGAGGGGAGATATGATTGAGGTATACAAAATTATGAGGGGCATTGATAGGTTAGATAGGAAGAAACTTTTTCCCTTCGCAGAAGGGTCAATAACCAGGGGGCATAGATTTAAGGTAAGGTGCAGGAGGTTTAGAGGGGATTTGAGGAAAAGATTTTTCACCCAGAGGGAAATCTGGAACGCACTGCCTGAAGAGATGGTCGAGGCAGGAAGCCTCACAACATTTAAGAAATATTTAGACGAGCACTTGAAACACCACAGCATACAAGGCTACGGGTCAAGTGCTGGAAAATGGGATTAGAATAGGCAGGTGCTTGATGGCTGGCACAGACACGATGGGTCGAAGGGCCTGTTTCTGTGCTATATAACTCTATGACTGTATGACTCTAATACTCTGGGGGCATGGGTTCAAATCCCATTATGGCAGCTGGTTTAATTGAAATCCAATTAATAAATGAAAATCTGGAATTGAAAGCTAGTCAGTAATGGTGACCATGAAACTACCATCGATTGTTGTGAAAACCCATTTGGTTCACTACTGTCCTTTAGGGAAATAAATCTGCTGTCCTTAGCTGGTCAGGCCTACATGTGACTCCAGACCCACATCAATGTAGTTCACTCTTAACTGCCCTCTGAAATGGCCGAGAAAGCCACTCAGTTGCCCTCCATCATGTTGTGTGGCACTATTACTGTGCTAAATGTTATAGGTTTTTAACAGATCTATCAGCAATAAACTGGGCATTCATGATGCACTGTGGACCATCATCAGCAGCAAAATTGTATTCAAACAAATCTGTAACCTCGTAGCCTGGCATATCTCTCACTGTACCATTACCATCAAGCCAGGTGATCAACCCTGTTTCAATGAGGAGTGCAGGAGAGCATGCCAGAAGCAGCACCAAGCATACCTGACAATAAGGTGTCAACCCGGTGAAGCGATAACACAGGACTACTTGCATTCCAAACAGCATGCAATAGACAAAGCTAAGCAATTCCTCTATCAACGGATCAGATCCAAGCTCCGAAGTCCTGCGACATCCAGTTGTGAATGGTGGTGAAAAATTAAACAGCTAACAGGAGGATGAGGCTCCTCAAATATCCCCATCCTCAACGGTAGGGGAACCCAGCAAATCAGTGCAAAAGAACAGGCTGAAGCATTCGCAGCCATCTTCAGCTAGAAGTGCCGAGTGGATGATCCATCTCGGCCTGCTCCTGAGGTCCCCAGCATCACAGATGCCAGTCATCAGCCAATCTGATTCGTATCACGTGGTATCGAGAAACAGCTTAAGTCACTGGTTACTGGAAAGGCTATGGATCCTGACAACATTCCGGCTGTAGTGCTGAAGAGTTGAGCTGCAGAACTAGCCGTGGCCCTCGCCAAGCTGTTCCAGTACAGTTACAACACTGGCATTTACCTGGCAATGTGGAAAATTCCCCAGGTATGTCCTATCCACGAAAAGCAGGATAAATCCAATCTGGCTAATTACCACCCCATCAGTCTACACTCGATCATCAGCAAAGTGATGGAAGGTGTCGTTGATAGTGCTATCAAGTGCCACTTAAACAGCAAAAACTACTCACTGATGCTTGGTTTGGTTTCTGCCAGGGCTATTTGGTTCCTGACTTCATTACAGCTTTGGTCCAAACATAGATAAAAGAGCTGAACTCGGGGTGAAGTGAGAGTGTTTGACCTGGATGTCAAGGCAGCATTTGACTGAGTGTTGCATTCAGGAGCTCTAGCTAAACTGAAGTCAATGGGAATCAAGGAGAAAACTCTCCACTAGTTTGAGTCATACCTAGCACAAAGGAAGATGGTTGTGGTTGTTGGAGATCAATCATCTCAGCCCCAGGACATCACTGCAGGAGTTCCTAAGGGTAGTGTCTGAGGCCCAACCATCTTCAGCTGCTTTGTCAATGACCTTGCCTCCATCAAAAGGTCAGAGATGGGGATGTTTGCTGATGATTGTACTATGTTAGTACCATTTACATTCCTCAGATACTGAAGCAGTCCGTGTCCTTATGCAGCAAGACCTGAACAACTTTCAGGCTTGGGCTGATAAGTGGCAAGTAACATTCATGCCACACAAGTCTCTCAGAGAATGATGATCTCCAATACAAGAGAATCTAACCATCTCCCCTTGACATTCAACGGCACTACCTTTGCTGAATCCCCCACTATCAACATCCTGGGGGTTACCATTGACCAGAAACTAAACTGGAGCAGGCACATAAATACTGTGGCGACAGGATGAGGTCAGAGACTGGAAATTCTGTGGTGATTAACTCACCACTTGATTCCACAAAGCCTGTTCACCATCTACAAGGCACAAGTCAGGAATGTGATGGGATACTCTGCACTTACCTGGATGAGCATGGCTCCAACAACACTCGGGAAGCTCAACACCATCTAGGACAAAACACTCTGCTTGATTGGCGCCTCATCCATCACCTTAAACATTCACTCCCTCCACCACCGGCGCACATTGGCAGCAATCTGTACCAACTACAAGATGCACTGCAGCAACTCACCACACCGGCGCAGTGGTTAGCACCGCAGCCTCACAGCTCCAGCGACCCGGGTTCAGTTCTGGGTACTGCCTGTGTGGAGTTTGCAAGTTCTCCCAGTGGCCGCGTGAGTTTCTGCTGGGTGCTCTGGTTTCCTCCCACAGCCAAAGACTTGCAGGTTGATGGGTAAATTGGCCATTGTAAATCGCCCCTAGTGTAGGTAGGTGGTAGGAGAATGGTGGGGATGTGGTAGGGAATATGGGATTAATGTAGGATTATATAAATGGTTGGTTGTTGGTCAGCACAGACTCGGTGGGCCAAAGGGCCTGTTTCAGTGCTGTATCTTTCTATGACTCCATGACCTCCTGTGACAGCACCCTCCAAACCCGTGACCTCTTCCACTCAGAAGAACAAGGACAGCAGAAGCATAGGAACAGCACCACCTGCAAGTTACCCTCCAAGTCACACACCATCCTGACTTGGAAATATATCCCCGTTCCTTCACTGTCACTGGATCAAAATCCAGGAACTCCCTCCCTAACAGCACTATGGGTGTCCCCGAACCAGATGGACTACAGTAGTTCAAGAATGCAGCCCACCACCACCTTCCAAAGGACATTTCGGACGGACAGCAAATGCTGGCCATGCCAGCAATGCCTACATCCCGTGCAAGAATTAAAAAAACTTAATTTAACTGTTCCTTCTCTCCCTGGAGCGCTTTCTCATTCAAGTCTCTGTGCTGTGTGCACAATTACGTTGCATTCTGCAAAAGACACCTCCCTTTACCCAAGTTAAGGCTGTCCAGGGTAAGTTGACCCTGGACCCAATCCACTACTTTCTTGTACGAGTCCCATTCCAGACTCCCATGAAACGAGACTAAGTCACTTGCAGACGGTTTCTCAAACTCCTTGTTCCTTGCAGACAAAATACAATCAGCCATATTTGGTCCCCAATCGCTTCACTACTGGAAGGTCAAATGCTGCATGCTCCAGAAGGTTCCCTTCTGAATAATATGGCCTAGGATCCCACTTACACTGAATAAAATTTTAAAATAATAAACTATCATCACTCCTGGCATGCTTGGCAAATATTGGAATTCAGGGTATTAGAGTCAATTAACTCTTTACCCCTTTATTTTCAAGTTCGAAAAATGATTCAAAGTGTTACTCCTTATTGGTGACAGTGGTTATATTTTATTTGCTATAAGTAGGACTTGAAACCTGCTAATGTCTGAACAGTACTATAGTAGTGCAACAGCATTACCATTACTCCCTGGTTAGAAGGGCAGTCTCCATGTGATTACTACCTGGTTGTGCTCCAGGTACTGTCTCATCAGTCAATGCAACACACAATACCTCTACCATCTCTGTGCTCGGGGAATCCCTTGACACAGCAAAGCCTATGGAGGCTGATTTAACCTAATCTTTACCTCACTATTATTTGAAAAGCCCAATTACAAAACATGTCATTTATCCATCTTCCCACTCAAACCAGGTCAAACTCTCAAGATCTCTGGCTTCCCAAGCTGAGACTCCTATCGGCTCGTAAACATTTCATGCTACTGCCTGCCAAAGCAAGGAAAACATGTTGGCCTTGGCACCCAAGTGTCCTGTCTAGGTTTCAAGGCACTATTGATTTCTCTGCCCTGTATCTGGGCCTCTGGAATTCTGCTAAGGTGTTTATCTTTTAGTTCTCACACAGCAGCCAGTCTATTTTCAAATGCTACTAGATTTCTGCTAAAGTTTACCTTTTTACCATTTGGTCAATGAAGGCCCACACTGCAATTCCCCATCAAGTCATCTCTCAGCTGCTGTTATGGAGTATCATAAGCAGGGATAAAAGAGTTCAGTATAAGATTAAGTGTAACTGGTACAGCAAGGTGGTAAGGGATATGTGTGGTTCCCATTGTTCACCTCCCAACTGACCACAGCAAGTGTTTTTGTTGCTTGGGTTTTAAACTTTTGTGTTACATTTGTCAAAAAAACAGACAGCGACAGGTTTTCTTGTAGTTTTAAAACAGGAGTTTAACTATTGAGCAATATTCATTCCAGAAATGATTGCAACCGTACCCACGCACCCATTCACTCGCGCACACACACAGAGACACACAAGAATAGATAGAGAGGAAAAGGGTAAGTGGCTTGAAGTGAGGTAGGTTCACGGTAAACCTGTTGAATCTTCTCAGAGGTCAATTTCTCTCTTAAAGTTGCAGGCCTGGGTTGTTTGTAGATTTTTCTGGTGATTGAGACTTCAGTCTAGAGATGGTGATCACTTTAAGTTCTCTGCTGCAACAAGTTTTTGTTTGGTTCTGTCTCCACAAAGGAGGACACAAATAACATACCAGAAATGTTGGGGAACACAGGGTTTAGTGAGAGGGAGGAACTGAAGGAGATCAGTATTAGTAGAGAACGAGGCAAGGCAATATAAAATAAAGGTTACAATTCTAATTATTGTGTAATGAGAGAGGAATAATTGACACTATAGTTGTGCGAGACCCTCTGGGGATGAGCGACCATAATGATAGAATTCTTCATCAAGATGGAGAGTGACGTAGTTGATTCTGAGACTAGCGTCCTGAATGTTAATAAAGGAAACTACGAAGGTATGAGGCTCAAGTTGGCTATGATGGATTGGGAAACGTTACTTAAAGGGATGACAGTGGACAGACAATGGCAAACATTCAAAGAGCGCATGGATGAACTGCAACAATTGTTTGTTCCTGTCTGGCGCAAAAGTAAAACGGGCAAGGTATCCAAACCATGGCTTACAAGGGAAATTAGAGATAGCATTAGATCCAAGGAAGAGGCATACAAATTCGCCAGAAAAAACAACAGACCTGAGGATTGGGAGACGTTTAGACTTCAACAAAGGAGGACCAAGGAATTGAGTAAGAAGGGGAAAAAAAGAGTATGAGAGTAAGCTTGCGGGGAACATAAAAACTGACTGTAAAAGTTTCCATAGGTATGTGAAGAGAAAAAGATTGGTAAAGACAAATGTAGGTCCCTTACAATCAGAAACAAGGGAATTTATTATGGGGAACAAAGAAATAGCCGATCTACTAAATGCATACTTTGGTTCTGTCTTCACAAAGGAGGACACAAATATCATACCAGAAATGTTGGGGAACACAGGGTTTAGTGAGAGGGAGGAACTGAAGGAAATCAGTGTTAGTAGAGAAATCGTGTTAAGGAAATTGATGGAATTGAAGGCCGATAAATTCCCAGGGCCTGCTAATCTACATCCCAGAGTACTTAAGGAAGTGGCCCGAGAAATAGTGGATCCATTGCTGCTCATCTTCAAGATTCTATAGACTCTGGAACAGTTCTTACAGATTGGAGGGTAGCTAATGTAACCCCACTGTTTAAAAAGGGAGGTAGAGAAAAAACAGTGAATTATAGACCAGTCAGCCTGACGTCGGTAGGGGAAAATGCTAGAGTCCATTATCAAAGATTTTATAGCAGAGCACTTGGAGAACAGTGGAAGAATCGGGCAGAGTCAGCATGGATTTACGAAAGGGAAATCATGCTTGACAACTTTACTAGAACTCTTCGAGGATGTAACTGGTAGAGTTGATGAGGGGGAGCCAGTGGATGTGGCTGACTTGGACTTTCAGAAGGCTTTCGACATAAGAGGTTAGCGTGTAAAATTAAAGCGCATGGGATTGGGGGTAGTGATTTGCGATGGATAGAAAATTAGTTGACAGACAGGAAACAAAGAGTAGGAATAAACGGGTCTTTTTCCGAATGGCAGACAGTAACTAGTGGGGTACCACAGGGATCAGTGCTAGGATCCCAGCTATTCACAATATATATTCATGATTTAGATGAGGGATCTATATGTAATATCTCCAAATTTGCAGATGACACAAAACTGGGTGGGAGTTGTGAGGAGGATGCAGAGAGGCTTCAGGGTGATTTGGACAAGTTGAGTGGTCGGGCAAATGCATGGCAGATGCAGTATAATGTGGATAAATGTGAGGTTATTCCACTTTGGTAGCAAAAACAGGAAGGCAGATTATTATCTGAATGACTATAAACTGGGAGAGGGGAATATGCAGCGAGACCTGGGTGTTCTCGTACACCAATCGCTGAAGGTAAGCATGCAGGTGCAACAGGTGGTAAAAAGGGCAAATGATATGTTGGCCTTCATAGCGAGAGAATTCGAGTACAGGAGCAGGGATGTCTTGCTGCAATTATACAGGGCCTTGGTGAGGCCACACCTGGAATATTGTGTGCAGCTTTGGTCTCCTTATCTGAAGAAGGATGTTCTTGCTATAGAGGGTGTGCAACGAAGGTTTACCAGACTGATTCCTGGAATGGCGGGACTGACAAATGAGGAGAGATTGAGTCGGTTAGGGTTATATTCGCTAGAGTTCAGAAAAGTGAAGGGGGATCTCATAGAAACCTATAAAATTCTAACAGGACTTGACGGGGTAGATGCAGGAAGGATGTTCCCGATGGTGAGGGAGTTCAGAACCAGGGGTCATAGTCTAAGGATACAGGGTAAACCTTTCAGGACTGAGATGAGGAGAAATTTCTTCACCCAGAGAATGGTGAGCCTGTGGAATTCACCACCACAGAAAGCAGTTAAGGCCAAAACATTGTATGTTTTCAAGAAGGAGTTAGATATAGCTCTTGGGGCGAAAGGGATCAAAGGATATGGGGGTAAGCGGGAAGAGTTGGATGATCAGCCATGATCATAATGAATTGCAGAGCAGGCTCGAAGGGCCGAATGGCCTACTCCTATTTTCTATGTTTCTATGTAAGTGGAAGTGTAGAATTCACAGCAGGGCTCCTTCTTTGGCTTTTTCTGGTTCTCAGCTCTCGGCTAGACAGGCTTTTGTGATGTTGTTCTGAGTTTGTCCCTCTCCTCTCCAGAGAGCTACTTTTTAAGGTCAAACATCTGTCACCTGTTGCTGCTTTTGGGAGATGCAGAGCCCCCTCCCTGTTATGACCAACAATGGACCAGGCTGTGGCTACTTCAAACCTTTTGTTTCAGAAGAATCCATTTAATTTAAAAATGTCACTTCATGGGTTCATAATTGACACCTCTTAGCTTGGAATGTATCATTTTGTCCTTAACAGCCAGTAAGACAGTTTGAATATACAAAGCCAGGTCGTTCAACCTTCGGTGGCCATTTTGCAGCTCATTGTTCACTTTTTAAAGGAAAAGTCAATTTTTATAACTCTTCAGTTTGGGTTCTGTATTTTCATCGCTGCACTTCATGTGAGTGTGACAGTAACATTAAAATTAAAGAGATGTATAACCAGTCATAGTATCTAAGTTAGTTTTCATTACTTAGCAAGACAACCCAATGCTCTGATTTGTGTTTTTCTAACTGTTAACTCTTCAGATGTATTTATGTATTCAGAGATGCCCATAAGAGCAATTGATATCTTAGTCTAAATTCAAGTTAGAAACCAGCCCTGACTTTAGCATTTATCAGAATCCTCACCTTAAAGGATCCATCTGTATTGTTACACACACTGTAATACTTATGCCTGTAAACCTTATGCCAGCCCAAAATCTTCCTGACAACAGCAAATTGACAACGTTTTGCTGAATTGACTCGCCTTGACTTTAAGTTAAGTTTGAGTATTTTTGTGCTCCATTAGAGGCACAAGTTATGAACTGTCAGAAATAGTAATGGAGAATTTCTATCACAAAAAAGAATGATTACCTCAACTCAAGTTTGGGAGGCCCTCTTTATCCTGGTATAATACTCCTTATGCATTAAGTTCTGGATAAAGGCATAGGAGTTCCAAGCAGAGAATCCCATTGTGCCATTCGTATCCAATGTCAGTACATTGATGCCCTGATTGGTACATTGGGCTACTTTTTGCTGAAGCAAGACATGTAACAGCATTTGCTGTTGATCAGATTCTCTTTTGCACCCTTGAACTCAAAACATTTTTGCTCACTAATTTGCTGAAAGTGTGAGCTGATAATTGCAGAATGAGAGAAACAGGGTGTCTGGGACCTAAGTGTACAGGGAAACCAACTGTGTACCTCTTTCACCACTCGCACTGAAGAATTGAGAAATAAACAGCAGAAGGACTGAGAAGGAATTGTAAATTAGCAAAGATGAATTCATTGTCAAATCAAATACAGAAGGAGAAATGAGAGGGAAAGGAAGATTGGTCTAAGGGGGAGAGGAGAAAAGAGACAAAGGAAAAGTAAAAAAAAATTACATTTTAAAATCTCCAACAAGAATTAGTGCCTGAAGGGTTGAGCCTGCACACTTGTAATAGTTAATTTACAATTACTGAAAGGTTTATTGGCAGTAATTAACAATTATCTCACAGTTAAGAGTGCTTGAAATGACCAGACCTAACTTTCTGTGGTGAGATTAGTTCGTATCTACTGCATAAATACAGCAACTTTACAACATTCAATGTATGTCGATGGTGAGACAGGCAGTGAGATGCCTTTTTTTGCTAAGCTAACGGTGAAGTGGCACACTTTGGGCAGCAGTTTTTGGATATTGGCATTTAATCGCACATCTGCTCCTTGCCTTAATTTTCTGTACCACTTACACATAAATAACAGTGAGCATCAATTATCTCCACCATTACTTTGACAGCAACATCTGGTACTATGTTTCTTCCTTGAAGAGTTGTCCTAAGTCCTGAGGAGTAGGAGTTGTCTATTTGCAAGAGAGATATCTTGGTAGAAGTGCAACCAGGAGCCCAAGGGCAAGATTGCACTCCACCTGGTGAGTATACCTCTCTTTCAAAATGGTTTCTACTGCCTCCATTCGCAGAATCACAGAATTGTTACAGCGCAGAAGGCGGCCATTCGGCTCATCGTGTCTGCAGTGGTTCTCGGAATGAGCCGTTCACCTTGTGCCACTCCCTCCACCTTCTTTGAAAGAATATCGGGAATGTAGGACCAATCTGAAACGAGGAATTAAGAGGGCTAAAAGGGGTCATGAAATATCTTTAGCAAACAGGGTTAAAGAAAATCCCAAAGCCTTTTATTCATATATAAGGAGAAAGAGGGTAACTAGAGAAAGGATTGGCCCACTAAAGGACAATGGAGGAATGTTATGCTTGGACTCAGAGAAAATGGGTGAGATTCTAAACGAGTACTTTGCATCGGTATTCACCAAGGAGAGGGACATGACGGATGTTGAGGTTAGGAACAGATGTTTGATTACTCTAGGTCAAGTCGGCATAAGGAGGGAGGAAGTGTTGGGTATTCTAAAGGGCATTAAGGTGGACAAGTCCCCAGGTCCGGATGGGATCTATCCCAGGTTACTGAGGGAAGCGAGAGAGGAAATAGCTGGGGCCTTAACAGATATCTTTGCAGCATCCTTAAACACGGGTGAGGTCCCGGAGGACTGGAGAATTGCTAATGTTGTCCCCTTGTTTAAGAAGGGTAGCAGGGATAATCCAGGTAATTATAGACCGGTGAGCCTGACGTCAGTGGTAGGGAAGCTGCTGGAGAAGATACTGAGGGATAGGATCTATTCCCATTTGGAAGAAAATGGGCTTATCAGTGATGGGCAACATGGTTTTGTGCAGGGAAGGTCATGTCTTACCAACTTAATAGAATTCTTTGAGGAAGTGACAAAGTTGATTGATGAGGGAAGGGCTGTCGATGTCATATACATGGACTTCAGTAAGGCGTTTGATAAGGTTCCCCATGGCAGGCTGATGGAGAAAGTGAAGGCGCATGGGGTCCAAGGTGTACAAGCTAGATGGATAAAGAACTGGCTGGGCAACAGGAGACAGAGAGTAGCAGTAGAAGGGAGTTTCTCAAAATGGAGACGTGTGACCAGTGGTGTTCCACAGGGATCCGTGCTGGGACCACTGTTGTTTGTGATATACATTAATGATTTGGAGGAAAGTATAGGTGGACTGATTAGCAAGTTTGCAGGCGACACTAAGATTGGTGGAGTAGCAGATACTGAAGGGGACTGTCAGAGAATACAGCAGAATATAGATAGATTGGAGAGTTGGGCAGAGAAATGGCAGATGGAGTTCAATCAGGGAAAATGCGAGGTGATGCATTTTGGAAGATCCAATTCAAGAGTGAACTATACAGTAAATGGAAAAGTCCTGGGGAAAATTGATGTCCAGAGAGATTTGGGTGTTCAGGTCCACTGTTCCCTGAAGGTGGCAACGCAGGTAAATAGAGTGGTCAAGAAGGCATACGGCATGCTTTCCTTCATCGGACGGGGTATTGAGTACAAGAGTTGGCAGGTCATGTTACAGTTGTATAGGACTTTGGTTCGGCCACATTTGGAATACTGCGTACAGTTCTGGTCGCCACATTATCAAAAGGATGTGGATGCTTTGGAGAGGGTGCAGAGGAGGTTCACCAGGATGTTGCCTGGTATGGAGGGCGCTAGCTATGAAGAGAGGTTGAGTAGATTAGGATTATTTTCATTAGAAAGACGGAGGTTGAGGGGGGACCTGATTGAGGTCTACAAAATCATGAGAGGTATAGACAGGGTGGATAGCAAGAGGCTTTTTCCCAGAGTGGGGGATTCAATTACTAGAGGACACGAGTTCAAAGTGAAAGGGGAAAAGTTCAGGGGGGATATGCGTGGAAAGTTCTTAACGCAGAGGGTGGTGGGTGCCTGGAACGCGTTGCCAGCGGAGGTGGTAGATGCGGGCACTATGGCGTCTTTTAAGATGTATCTAGACAGATACGTGAATGGGCAGGAAGAAAAGAGATACAGAACCTTAGAAAATAGGCGACATGTTTAGAGAGAGGATCTGGATCGGCGCAGGCTTGGAGGGCCGAAGGGCCTGTTCCTGTGCTGTAATTATCTTTGTTCTTTGTTCTCCCTGTAACTCTGCACATTCTTCCTTTTCATATAACAGTCTAATTCTCTTTTGAATGCTTCACTTGAACCTGCTTCCACCACGTTCTCAGGCAGTGCATTCCAGACCTCAACAACTCACTGTGAAAAAGTTTTTCCTCATGTCGCTTTTCCTTCTTTTAACAATTACTTTAAATCTGTGCCCGCTCATTCTTGATCCTTTCACGAGTGGGAACAGTTTCTCCCTATCTACTCCGTCCAGACCTTTCATTCTTGCTGTGAATAGAGACATTTTACATAAAGATTTATTACATACTGCTCGTTTTCATGGCGTGCGTGCCTAAATTCACCCTGACTTTAAAGCCAAAAACATGGTGGTTTTGGAACTACTGTTACATGACAAGTCTTTTAGCATTGGTTCCAATCGCAGGACCATCAGTTGGTGTAATAAGTACTGCAATTAAATGTTAACATTTTAAAATAGATTTTCCCATTGACAAAGCTTGATATAAGAATTTTGCCAATGTAATTTGAGATGGACTATTGTAACTTGCTTCACATTTTTGGGGTGTGTGTGTGTGTATGTATAGTTACGATGTTTCTATTTTGTTAAACATTGAGAATTTGGGTTTTAAGACTGAAAAGGATTCCATAGATGCTGGAACTTTGGGTGTTTTGTATTTTAAAAAAGGAATTCACCAGAAGGTTTGGACTGAGTTTGAACTGTGAACAGTTATTGGAAGGCGCCTGTTTTCAGATAACCCAGCAGGGGATGTTTTTGACTTGGGGAAATGTTTACAAAGAAATGACAGGCCAAGATTTATAGAGGTCAGGAGACTTAACTTCCAAACCGCTTTTAGTTACATTTTGAACTGTTAGAACAGTCGGTTGCTTTTGCCTGCAACAGAAGAAGACCCAGCCAGCTCAGTGCTGTCTCTTGAGAACAAGTCCTGCATCCAGTGTTTCAGATTCCTATTTCCTCCTGGATCTGAAGAGACCCTGTGTGTTAGGCGAGGCCCTGTACGTCAGATGTGTGGGAACTGACACCTTGTTCCTTTATCCCTGCTGTAAGACCTATTTATTTATTTATTTTATTTTATTGACTTAGAGATACAGCACTGAAACAGGCCCTTCGGCCCACCGAGGCTGCGCCGACCAACAACCATCCATTTATACTAATCCTACTTTAACCCCATATTCCCTACCACATCCCCACCATTATCCTACCACCTACCTACACTAGGGGCAATTTATAATGGCCAATTTACCTATCAACCTGCAAGTCTTTGTCTGTGTGAGGAAACCGGAGCACCCGGCGGAAACCCATGCGGTCAGAGGGAGAACTTGCAAACTCCGTACAGAACCTCTTTTTGGAACCTCTGTAGCTGCAACTCTTGGGAAGCCTACCCAAACTGATCATCAACTTCGCCTGGAAAGAACTGTTCTAGGAAAATCCCATTGGCAGCCATGGGCTCACATTTGGGATGCCTAACCTAAACAAAGGACATCCTTCCGTACCTTTTTTTCAGCCTAAGTGTTTTTTTTTCTTTTGTTTTCTTTGTAATAGTTGTAAACAATAATCCCTTTTATTTTTTCCCAGTTAACCAGTGTGTATGTATGTGTCGGTGTGTGTACAAGGGCTAGGATAAATAAGGAGCTTTAATATTTCAAGTTGTATGTATGTTTTACTTCATTATTGATTAAGACCTGGTTTATAATCTGATAATTTTGTTGTTTATTAAAGAAACTTGGTTGGTATGTTTTATTTTGAGAAAGATAGAATATAGGTTGACCATATCGATAAATGGGAAAATGTAAATATATGTTGTGTCCTGTGGTGAAGTGGGACTAGAACAAACAGTGCACTCCTCCCGCCTCGCTCGTAACATATAATTGGGGGCTCTTGTCAGGATAAACCCAATGCTGACGACATTCAATTGTAAGTGGGGTAATAATAATTGAAAATGGAATATAAAAGAACCAGGTTTCTTGTGTAATAGAGTAAAGTCTACACCACTGGAATGGCTTGAACAGTTGCTGCGACTTTTCTGGGGAAGGAGGATGCATCCCTGAGTGACTTGAGGTATTTAACTAAGGTTAAGCTAATAGCTTTGGCAGCACAATTGGGGTTAGAGTTAAAATCAGGAGCTAAGCAAGCAGATATAATTAAAGTAATAGCACAACATTTGGAATTGGAAGGAGAAGAAAGCAAACCAGAGGGTAGTGCAGTTGAATTAGCTAAAGTTCAATTACAAATGAAACAGCTTGAGCAGGAAAAAAGGATTCAAAAAACTTGAACTTGATAGAGAGGAAAGGGCAAAAGAGAGAGCATTTCAAAAAGAAAAAGCAATAGGAATGGAGAAATCTTAAGCTTTAACGGGAAAAATAAATAGAATTGAGAAAACTTGAGTTTGAAAAAGAACTGACAATGGGAAAACTTGATTTTGAGGAAAAGGAAAGGGAAAAGAAAGAGAAAGAAAGGAATTCAAATTCAAAAAAGCTGGAACTAAAAGAACAGGGTGGTCTTGGCGCCAGTGAAGATTCTGGTGACGAAGAAGCTGACTCCAGCCCAGGACCTAGCAGAAAGCTGTTCAAATCTATACAAGCTCTCCCTAAGTTTGAGGAAAGGGATATTGAGGCATTTTTCATTTTTTTTGAAAAGGTAGCCAAACAAATGAAATGGCCAAAGGAAAGATGGACACTGCTTTTGCAAAGCAGGTCAATGGGCAGAGCTCATGAAGTTTATGCCATGCTTTCTGAGGAGGCTTCTGCAGATTGAGATGGCAAAAAAGGCTATTGTCGCTGCGTGAATTGGTCCCTGAAGCTGACCGACAGAAATTTCGGAATCTCCGGAGATTGTTTGGGCAGACTTGTATAGAATTTGAGAGGGTAAAGCAAATTAATTTTGATCATTGGATACGGTCAGTAAAGATGGAAGCCATGTATGAGAACCTTAGGGAACTAATTCTCTTGGAAGAATTTAAAAATTCGCTCCCTACATTATTAACAACCTATGTAGAGAGCCAAAAGATTTCAACGGCCAGACAGGCAGCGGAAATTGTTAATTATTTTGAACTTGTTTATAAGCCCAAACTTTTTTTCCGTCACCCCCACAATCCCGAGAAGGATAGAAGGTGGGAGGGTGAAAGGAAAGCAAGTAGTCGGAGATAAAAAGGGACAGCGGGAACACCCCAGGATCTCCTCCTCAGGCCAGAAAGGAAGATGCTGAGAGTGGAAGTGAGGTTCGCAAGCCTAAGTGTTATCATTGTCACAAGATGGGACATCTTTGTACAGAATGCTGGAAATTGCAAGGTAAACTCATGGCACTTATTGGGGTACACAAAGCCAATGCAGAGAAAGGGGCCCTGACTGACAATACAGCAGATCAGGCTATAGCTTTGAGTGCAGCTGTAAGGCCAAATACAAAAACCCATGTGAGTGCAGGGGTTGTGAATAAGATACCTGTGAGTTACAGGGAATTGTTGTCGAAAGGAAAAATTACTCCTTATCCCTCAAGTGAGGCAGGCAAACCTATAGTTAGATGAGGAAAGATGGGAGGAGGCTCAATTGGAGCATAAACGCCATCGTGGACTGGTCGGGCCAAATGTCCTGTTTCTCTGCTGTATATCCTATGTAAAACTTTTAGAGATGATACTAGGAGAGATTGAAATGAATACCTTTTATACCCAGATGGCCATATGAGATAATATAAGTGCGCGCTGCTGTATTAGCAGGCAGAACTTTGTAAAGTGTAATCAAAATAGCCATTTGACTGTGTCTGTTTAGTAATTGGGCCTTTTATTTGCTCTGCAATTGGTGAATTTTCTTTGTGAACTGAAAGCCATAATGATGTCTACAGGATCTTGCAGCTTAAGCCAAAACATATACTGCTCAGTCTGCAGGTTTATAGGAAGCCTGTTTTAAGTGTTGGAGAATTTAATCTTAAAACTGCTTTACTTTTGATATATTCAACATGATCCATTCCAGAATATCGCAAACTCATTTCTTCTACTGTAAAATGCCAAAGCATTATAGTTGCAGTTAACTCTCGATAATGATGTATATCTCTCAATTACAAGAGCATTATCAGGGCCCTTTTTAGAAGTAAAATGAAAGTTATATTCCACAGTTCTGCACTGAGTAATGCATTTGTGTCATTTTTGTAAGCATGCAGGCCATTTAATGCACATTAAGTTAATATGATCTGAATTCTACCTCTCTGATAAATGGGTAGTCACTTATCCTTTTTGAGGCACAAATCATTCTCTAGCTGATGGGAAAGACATCTGACCTGCTGTCAGTATTTGATGACCAGTTGAATTAAATTATTTCTGTTTTTCTAACCTTCCCATTGGGAAAAAAATGCCCTGTCTCCTGGCCAGTTCTTCCTTGTTCCTTCAGTGTATTCAGTTACACTCTAGAAACTTTTGATATGGTCTTTTTGACTTTTAAAATTTTTATTTTCTTAAACTGACAAGTTATTTTGGAAGTTGTCTGAATATGTACAATTCTTTAGAAGGAAAACCTTGAAAATCTGTAAGGATTCATTTGTATGTTTCAGGAATTTGCTTAATATAATGTGAAAAGAGTGCAGGTCTTGGAACTGGACTTGGAAAACATTATTTGATCTAACATTTGAAAGTGCGTGACAGAAAGTATTCTTTTTATTTCAAGATGGCGCTCGTCCATCTCAGAAAGAAATTATTTCATTACGGGCTTTTATGCTGCTATTTTTGAAGCAACTAATTTTGAAGGTAAGAGCTGAAATTTATGCTGAAATTTTGAAATAGGTTTGCTTTTCAGTAAATTCTGTTAGATTATAGAAACCAGGAATAAGATCACGACTGTGATGGAACAAAATTCATTGCATGTTTCCTACAATTGCATTCTATCAAATTATTAGTGGGGGAAAAAAAAGAAAATATGTTTGGTATAAAAAAAATCTTCAGTGATGCACTTGATCCTTCATGACAGAATTGATCTAATATATGGTGACTTGACTATGCATTGTGTGTAGTTGTTAGAATATGAATTGTCAACTATAGTTCTTTTCTTTTGAATAGGATCGTGGTGTGAAGGAAGATGAACTTCAAAGTATTCTTAACTACCTGTTAACCATGCATGAGGTAAATTTTAAAAACACCAAGACATTTTTCTTTTTTTTTAAAACAAGATAATCAGGTTAATCAGGATTGAAATTGCAAAAATAGGAGTGCATTATTTAAATAAACATGTGTATTATAGCTATTTGTTGGCATTCTATATTTTTATAATCTTTGCTGACATGCTAATTTTGATATATAAAACCTGGTTATTGTCCTGGAACTATCTCAAAGGCTGAATGAGATGGCCATAAATACCAGAAAGGTCCCAGTTTCAATCCAAGATCTTGTTCGAGGTTAGTTGATCACAGTGCATGTGTCTGGATGTCAGGTGAGGAAGAGACTGGATTTAGTTGTGCTACCTTCCATAGCCAGACAGCCCACTCATGTTATTTGGGCCCATAGATGAAAGATAACCATTTGGGAAAGATACAGGAAGCTTGCCCAATCTCCATGTAACTGTATCCCAAGCAGAAATCAGCATCTTAAGGAGAAGAGGTAATTTGAAAGGGGAATAAAACTTGCTTGTCTTTATTCAGTTTTGTAAAATCAGTTGCAATTTCTGCCATTCAAATTAATGGAACATAACATTGGCAATACATTATAAATACCTTAAGAATTTAAATTTCCAAGCCCAATCCTACACAAAATGAATCAATCATATATACTTCATTTGCAATACTTACCCATTGTCTCTCGAGACAAGAGGCCAAAGAAGAAGAAGAATAAGGAAAGTATTATAAATAAGTAGATATATTTAGAGCTCTGCTTTTCCCCAGTTTGAGAACAGTGCGGAACAAGAAGTATAGTTTAGTGTTGCCAACTCGCACTGTTCTGATTGTGCCAATATAAAACTGGTGTATATGGCTTTAAATATTCAGCTGAATAGATTGGAACTGTTTCATCATTGTGGCATACAACTTAAACAGCTAGCCATTAATCACTGCTGTTTGAACCATGGAACCATAGAAAAATTGCACAGAAGGAGGCCATTCAGCCCCTCGTGTCCGTTGCGGCTGAAAAAACTAGCCGCCCAATCTAAGCCCACCTTCCAGCACCTGGTCCATAGCCTTGCAGGTTACAACACTTCAGGTGCAGGTCTAGGTACCTTTTAAATGAGTTGATGGTTCTGCCTCTACCACCGTTCCTGGCAGTGAATTCCAGACACCCACCACCCTCTGGGTAAAAAGGTTTTTCCTTATGTCTCCTCTAATCCTTCCACCAATCACCTTAAATCTGAGCCCGCTGGTGATTGACCTCTTTGCTAGAGGAAGCAGGTCCTTCCTGTCTGGGCCCCTCATAATTTTGTACACCTCAATGAAGTCACCCCTCCGCCTCCTCTGTTCTAAGGAAAACAACCCTAGCCTATCCAATGTCTCCTCATAGCTGCAACTTTCAAGCCCTGGCAACATTCTTGGAAATCTCCTCTGTACTCTCTCCAGAGCAATTATGTCTTCCTATAATGTGACCAGAACTGTACGCTATATTCCAGCTCTGGCCTAACCAGCGTTTTATACAGCTCCAGCATTATATCCCTGCTTTTGTATTCTATACCTCGGCCAAGAAAGGAAAGCATTCCATATGCAGCCTTCACCGCTCAATCTACCTGTCCTGCCACTTCAGGGACTTGTAGACATGCGTTCCAAGGTCTCTCACTTCTACCCCTCTCAGTATTCTCCCATTTATTATGTAGTCCCTTGCTTTGTTTGCCCTCCCCAAATGCATTACCTCACACTTCTCCAGATTGAATTCCACTGGCCACTTTTCCGCCCACTAAACCAAACCATTGATATCATTCAGGAATCTACAGCTTTCCTCTTCACTATCAACTACGCGGCCAATTTATATGTCATCAGCAAGTTTTCCAATCATGCCTCCCACATTTAAGTCCAAATCATTAATATATACCACAAACAGCAAGGGACCCAACACTGAGCCCTGTGGAATGCCACTGGAAACTGCTTTCCATTTACAAAAACATCCGTCGACTACTACCCTTTGTTTCCTGTCAGTGAGCTAAATTTGTATCCCACCTGCCACATTCCCCTGTATCCCATGGGCTTTCAGTTTACTGACCAGTGTGCCATGCAGACCTTGTCAAATGCCTTACTAAAATCCATGTAGACCACATCCACTGCACTACCCTCAACAATCTTCCTTGTTACTTCCTCAAAAAACTCAATCAATTTAGTACGACATGACCTTCCCTTAACAAAGCCTTGCTGATTATCCCTGATTAATCCGTGCCTTTCTAAGTGGCAGTTTATCCTGTCCCTCAGAATTGATTCTAACAATTTACCCACCACCGAGGTCAGACTGATCGGCCTATAATTATTTGGCCTATCCCTCGCACCCTTTTTAAACAATGGTACAATGTTCACAGACCTCTAATCCTCTGGCAGCTCACCCGTATCCAGTGAGGATTTGAAGATAATCCTCAGCGCATCCGCTATTTCCTCCATGGCTTCCTTTAACACCCTGGGATGCAATCCATCTGGGCCCTGGCGATTTATCCACTTTCAAGGATGTCACACCCTCTAGTACTTCCTCTCTCATTATGCTTCTCGTATCTAATATTTCACACTCCTCCTCTTTAACTACAACATCTGCATCTACCCTCTCCTTTGTGAGGACAGACACAAAAAACCCTGCGCACATCTTCTGCATCCATGCATAAGTTCCCTTGTAGATCTCTGATAGGCCCTACCCTTTCCGTGGTTATCCTCTTGTTCTGAATGTACTGATGAAACATCTTTGGGTTTTCCTTGATTTTACCTGCCGATAGTTTTTCACCCCAACTCTTTTTCCGGTATATTGATGGCTGTATTGGTGCCGTTGCCTGCTCCTGCCCCAAACTGGAAAACTTTATCAACTTTGCTTCCAATTTCCACCCTTCTCTCAACTTTACATGGTCCATCTCTGACACTTCCCTACCCTTCTTCGACTTCTCTGTCTCCATCTCTGGGGATAGGCTGTCCACTAATATTCATTTTAAGCCCACCGACTCCCACAGCTACCTTGACTACACTTCTTCACACCCTGCCTCCTGTAAAGACTCCATTCCATTCTCCCAGTTTCTCTGTCTCCGGCGCATCTGCTCTGATGATGCAACTTTCCACAACAGTGCTTCTGATATGTCTTCCTTTTTCCTCAACCGAGGGTTCCTCCCACTGTGGTTGACAGGGCCCTCAATCGTGTCCGGCCCATTTCCCGCACTTCTACCCTCACGCCTTCCTCTCCCTCCCAGAACCACAGCAGGGTTCCCCTTGTCCTCACTTTTCAACCCACCAGCCTCCACGTCCACAGAAAAATCCTCCGCCATTTCCGCCACCTCCAGTGTGATGCCACCATCAAACGCATCTTCCCCTCCCCTCCCCTGTTAGCATTCCGAAGGAATCATTCCCTCCACGACACTCTGGTTCACTCCTCCATTACCCCCCAACACTTTGTCCCCTTCCCACGGCACCTTCCCATGCAGTCGCAGGAGGTGTAATACCTGCCCTTTTATCTCCTCTCTCCTCACTATCCAAGGCCCAAACACTCAAGCAGCGATTTATTTGTACTTCTTGCAATTTACTATACTGTATTCGCCCTCACACTGCGGTTTTCTCTACACAAACACAGATTGGGTGACCTGTTTACGGAACACCTGCACTCTGCCCAAAAGCATGACCCCGAGCTTCCAGTTGCTTGCCATTTCAACACTCCCCCCTGCTCTCGTGGCAACATTTCTGTCTTTGGCCTGCTCCATTGTTCCAGTGAATATCAACACAAGCTCGAGGAGCAGCACCTGATCTTTCAGTTAGGCACCCTACAGCCTTGCGGACTGAACATTGAATTCAATAACTTGGCCTTTTTAAAAATATTTTATTTTTTTACCCATGTGCCTGCTTTTCCTGTCGTCAGAGCTGCTCACTATTCTGCTATTAACACTCTCTGGACTAATGCTGTGTCTTTCCCAACAAGCGTGAACACACGCTTTGCCTTTTTCCCAGGACAGCTTTGTTATTTAATTTCCCTCTGCCTTATCAAACACCTTCCCCTTTGTTCTCTCCCCCACCCCCATCCCCTTCACTTGCTTAAAACCTAATTCTTTTCTAACCTTTGCCAGTTCTGATGAAAGGTCACAGACCTGAAATGTTAACTTTGCTTCTCTCTCCACAGATGCTGCCAGACCTCCTGAGTAATTCCAGCACTTTTCATTTTTATATTACTAATTTTTCATGTCCTCTCTTGGCTTTTCTAATTTCCTTTTTTACTTCACCTCTGCACTTTCTATATTCCTGTAGGCTTTCTAAACTATTAAGATTTTTGTGATTGTCAGAAGCTTTCTTTTTCTGCTTTAACTTACCCTGTAAGCTTCTAGATAACCAGGGATCTAGATTTGGCAGTAGCATCCTTTACTTTGTGGGGACATGCCTACACTGCGCCTGTAGTATCTTGCTTTTGGATGCCTCCCACTGGTTTGCCATTGATTTTCCTTCAGGTGGCTGTATCCAGTCCACTTTTGCCAGGTCACCTCTCAGCTTTGTAAAATTTGCCTTCCCCCAATTTAGAACTTTTGCTCCTGTTTTATCCTTTGTGCAAAATGTGTTCTTTACAAATATAGGGAGTTAATGTTTCGCAATATCTCTGTGAATTGGAGAGAGTTTTATTCTGTCTGGTTTGCTGACTGGCTGTCTATTCCATGAAACAGGATGAAAACATTCATGATGTTCTGCAGTTGTTGGTTGCACTGATGTCAGAGCACCCTGCATCCATGATACCTGCATTTGATCAGCGAAATGGAATAAGGTGAGAACATAAATATAGCCAATAATAAATCAAATGGGGAATCCAGGAGAAACTTCTTTATCTAAAGAGTGCTGGGAATGTGGAATGTGCTTCCATAAAGGAGCAGTTAAAGCAAATAGCATAGATGCAACTAAGGGAAAGCTAGATAAGCGCATGATGGAGAAAGGAAGAGAAGGATATGCTGAAAGGGTGAGCTGAAGAGTGGTGGAAGGAGGTTCATGTGGAGCATAAAGGCATAAACCAGTTGGGCTGGACAGCCTGTTTCAGTACTGTAGTCTCTTTGTTACATTCTTCTGTCCCTGATTGCAATGAGGTTTGCTATTTGTTCAACAGTTGTCATTTTTGCTAATTTTGTTTTCTACTTTTGTTGTTTAAAAAACCCATATGATATTTATTTCATGTGTTAATGTTGCCCTTCGAGTGATTTTGTTTTCTTTTTGACCATGAGGAGTGCGGAATCATCAATTCCAAACACGTCTGCAATATTTTTGTAAAATAAAAATCATATTTTTGGAATTTGTCAAATGTTAGGACACTTTTTCCCTGCCAAAAGCGTCGTCCTCTTTTGTTAGATTTCCACAAATGAAACAGGGACTAGTTACATCTATTTTCTTAAAAATTTCTAGCTTTCTATCAAAACGACTGTGAACAGTCAAATATTGAATTTTTTTTTTAATGGGGTAGCTGCATTTCAAAAGAAGCAAAAGAAAATATTACCTCATTCCAGGTTTTTTTGAAAAATCACCGTTAGTGATATTCTCAGCTTTAGATTACAAAAACGTAAAAGTTATAAAAAGGTTAGAAGTGAATAATGATTCTGATTTTAGTTTCAAAAAATATTATTCAGGAGAGTTAGTGTTTCATTGCAATAATTAATTTGATATCTTCATTGTCTCTTCAGGGTTATTTACAAGTTATTGGCTTCAAAAAGTGAAAGCATCAGAGTCCAAGCGCTAAAAGTTCTAGGGTACTTCCTTAAACACCTTGGTCACAAGTAAGTACAGCCAAATTAGTTTTAATTACATTTTAAATTTCTTTTATGGTACATCCGCTCCACTCTTTCCATATTCTCGAGCTATGAGAAGCCTGTGGAGTGCAAGAGCCATAACAGTGTGGAGTTTAGCTTCAGTGAGTGTGATTGGGACAAAGTATTGAAATTTTCATTTTTATATTTTAATGTATTTTGGGTTGAAATTTATCATAATTTGCTTAATTAGCGACCACAGCATAGTTGGGGTCAAATTAAGAACAGACCAGGATAATGAAGAGTTGAAGATAAGTCTGCTGACTGGAAAAGGCCATGATCAGAGAGATGGGAATTGTCCCATTTTTTGGGGGGGAAAAAATGCAATCAAACAGGGTGAAACTTCAGCAATAGCAAATATTCAAATATGTTCAGTACTACTATTGCTCCATATTTATGTAAGGCATGCTATTTAATTTTCCATACATTTTTTTCTCAAAGCTCCAATACCTGATCTTCCAAAGGTTTTTTGTCACCATATTTTTTAATTCTGTCATGGGATTTAAACTTCTCGATGATTCTTTGAAAAAAAGTTCTTAATCTTGACTAGTCCATCTAGGGACACATTTTGTTGCTTCCTTATCATCAAGGAGGGGTGATAGAGCCATGTGTAATCATCTTGTGTCCTTCCGAACTATCAGTCACATTGGCTTGGGAGCAGGTATTTCATTTTTGCTTTTTTCTCAGTACTTCCCATGGGAATTTTTTCATGTTAAGCTATAACTTTGAAGGCAGAAAAACAAAACTGGGGGAATAACAGTTCTTGCTTCTTAGATGGTGATGTTTTAATATCTAGATTTTGCAGTCTTGCTTCTAACATTCTCCTGGATGGATCAGCAGTTGGAGAAATTAAATTATTTTATTCCATGTTCTATTAATTAATTTGCATTTATTAACATTTCAAATAGTCTGTTTTGTCTTGCTAGCAGCCAGTAATTAAAACTACAACGCTGACTGGTGTGAGCTGGAGTTCACAGATAAAATGCCCATTGACCTTCAGTGATCAATAATTTGATTAGTTTTAAAGGTTACTGGCATTTCAGCATTGACACCTGATCCTGAATTGTCACTGTTTAATTTTGCGAAGGGAAACTGCTTCTAGTTTAACGACCTATTTTGAAAACTGAAATGAAGCCACGATGTTCCCTGTTTGTAACAGGATGGAAACTCTGCTTTCATTGTCTTTGTGGTGAGGAATGTGTGTGTGAAACCAATTGATCGAAATGGGGTGGGGAAGGAAAATATATTTTCTGTGAATTAGCAAATGTATCCCTACAGTCAATCTGAAAACCTGGTTCCAAGCAGCATTCCTCCTTCAACAACCATCAACCAAAACTCATGGCTGCTTGTGGGTTATGGCTACCACATTTACATATATAGCAGTTGGTCAACTTAAAGTAAGGAAACCATTGTGTAAAATGCTTTGAAACGTTGTGATATTGAATAAATACAATTGTAAAATATATTAAATGTGCTGAATATTAAAATTTTTTGACTTTTCATGAGCTCGCACCACTGAAAAACGAATTGTGACATTTGCATTGTTTTCGGGCCGCCTTTGAGGTGTTAAGCGTTTGCAATCTTAACATGGCTCATACCTTGTTCTCCAGTGAAAGTGGTGAAAGAAAAGCCAGAAATTTGAGCTGATGAGTATCACAAATAGGAGCTATTGTGGTCTGATGGGTCCTAACTAAGAGGAATATTGGACAATGGACTTAAACAAAATTGACTCCTAAATGAAGAGAACATGAATTTAGTTACATTTTTCATCACTGTAAAATGAATTAGTATCAGTCATGTCTGTTATAATCATGTGACTCTTTCAGACGGAAGGTGGAAATTATGCACACGCACAGTCTGTTCACTTTGCTTGGAGAAAGGCTAATGCTGCACACCAATACTCTTACTATAACAACATACAATACACTTTATGAGGTAAGACATTGAACAAATGAGACAGCATGTCAATTACAGTAACTGGTGTGAGAGCATTTGTTGGGCATACTGCAATTCAAAGATGAATTTAATGCTGTATGCAGCTATAACAACAAATACTCACTGTTTTAGAATATTTATTAAATTTCTGCATTCTGAAAGTATTTGGTGTGAGAAAAGATAAAGTTGCTATAGTCAAGGCATTTTTCAATATTTTTGTCTTTGTTCATAGTAAAAAGATATTTTTCATAAGTTGATCATATCAGGAATAATCTAGAATCTGTGCCTTATACTTGCTTCATATAAGTTAAGATGCATAGGTTTAATGATTAGTCCCCATTTACAGTATGTAATTCACTGAAAATCATGTGGATGATTCTTAATACCCTTTGCAGTGGCGCAGCAAGCCACTTGCTCTTTTTAAAAAAAAAAATAACCATGGCAACTTGGGATTGACAATTAATGCGTTGTCACATTGGCTGCATCAAAGGATTAAAAATGAGGTGCCTGCTATGTCCTCCTGTATCGCTTGAAAGGCAGAAAATACATTGCTGTTACGCAAGTACTTATACAGTAAAGTTATTAGATTCATTTACAGATTAATGCACAGAAACTAAATGATACATCAAATATTGAATCAGTGTAACATTTAAATAAATCAAATCAGGATTAGTCCATACTAGATTAATGTACCCTTTCTTGAATCTAGTCCATGGAGTCAGATAAGAGTCAGGTAGATTTGATGATGTACAGTGATGCAGATCTCAGTGCATCCATGGAATTTAGATTTCATAGATAGATTCATAGAAAATAGGAGCAGGAGTAGGCCATTCAGCCCTTCGAGCCTGCACCACCATTCAATACGATCATGGCTGATCGTCCAAACTCAGTAACCTGTTCCCGCTTTCTCCCCATATCCCTTGATCCCATTAGCCCAAAGAACTATATCGAACTCTTTCTTGAATATATTTAATGATTTGGCCTCAACTGCTTTCTGTGGTAGAGAATTCCACAGGTTCACCACTCTCTGGATGAAGAAATCCCTCCTCATCTCAGTCCTAAATGGCTTACCCCTTATCCTTAGATTATGACCTCTGGTCCTGGACTGCCGTGCCATCGGGAACATCCTTCCTGCATCGAGTCTGTCCATTCCTGTTAGAATTTTGTAGGTTTCTAAACTCTAGCGAATACAAGCCTAATTGACCCAATCTCTCTTCATACGTTCTGCCATCCCAGGAATCAGTCTGGTGACCCTTTTCTGCACTCCCTCCATAGCAAGAACATCCTTCCTCAGATAAGGAGACCAAAACTGCACACAATACTCCAGATGTGGTCTCACCAAGGCCTTGTACAATTGCAGCAAGACATCCCTGCTCCTGTACTCGATTCCTCTCGCTATGAAGGCCAACATACCATTTGCCTTCTTAACTGACTACTGCACCTGCATGCTTACTTTCAGCGACTGGTGCGCAAGGACACCCCGATCTCGCTGCACCTTCCCCTTTCCCAATCTATTGCCGTTCAGATAATTTGCCTTTCTGTTTTTTCCACTTAAGTGGATAACCTCACATTTATCCACATTATACTCCATCTGCCATGTATTTTCCCACTCTCTCAACCTGTCCAAATCACACTGGAACTTCTTTGCATCCTCCTCACAGCTCCCACTCCCACCCAGCTTTGTGTCATCTGCAAACTTGGATATATTACATTTAATTCCCTCATCTGTATCATTAACATATATTGTGAATAGCTGGGGTCCTAGCACTGATCCCACTAGTACCCCACTAGTCACTGCCTGCCACTCGGAAAAAGACCCGTTTATTCCTACTCTTTGTTTCCTGTCTGCCAACCAGTTCTCCATTCATGTCAGTACCTTACCCCCAATCCCATGTGCTTTAATTTTGCATGCTAATCTCTTATGTGGGACTTTATCAAAAGCCTTCTGAAAGTCCAAATACACCACATCCACTGGATCTCCCTTATCTATTCTACTAGTTACAATTAGCCATGTGAGCCACATGGAAGAGGGCAGGATCCCCAAGGACACATTGTACAGCGAGCTCGTCACTGATACCAGACCCACCAGCCGTCCATGGCTCCGCTTTAAAGACGTCTGCAAATGTGACTTGAAGTCCTGTGACATTGATCACAAGTCATGGGAGTCAGTTGCCAGCGATTGCCAGAGCTGGCAGGCAACCATAAAGGCGGGTCTAAAGCGTGGCGAGTCGAAGAGACTTAGCAGTTGGCAGGAAAAAAGACAGAAGCGCAAAGAGAGAGCCAACTGTGTAACAGCCCCGACAACCAATTTTATCTGCAGCACCTGTGGAAGAGTCTGTCACTCTAGAATTGGCCTTTATAGCCACTCCAGGCGCTGCTGCACGAACCACTGACCACCTCCAGGCGCTTACCCATTGTCTCTCGAGACAAGAGGCCAAAGAAGAAGAAGAAGAAGTTACATTCTCAAAAAATTCCAGTAGATTTGTCAAGCATGATTTCCCTTTCGTAAATCCAGGTTGAAGTTTTGCGATCCTGTCATTGTTTTCCAAGTGCTCTGCTATTGCATCTTTTATAATGGACTCTAGCATTTTCCCCACTACTGATGTCAGGCTGACTGGTCTATAATTCACTGTTTTCTCTCTGCCTCCTTTTTTAAATAGTGGGGTTACATTAGCTACCCTCCAATCTGTTGGAACTGTTTCCGAGTCTATAGAATTTTGAAAAATGACCAGCAATGCATCTACTATTTCAAGGGCCACTTTCTTAAGTACTCTGTGATGTAGATTATCAGGCCCTGGGGATTTATCGGCCTTCAATCCCATCAATTTCCCTAACACCATTTCCTTACTAATACTGATTTCATGCAGTTCCTCCTTCTCACTAGACCCTATGTTCCCCAACATTTCTGGGAGGTAATTTGTGTCCTCCTTTGTCAAGACAGAACCAAAGTATGTATTTAATTGGTCTGCCATTTCTTTGTTCCCCATTATAAATTTCCCTGTTTCTGACTGTAAGGGACCCACATTTGTCTTCACTAATCTTTTTCTCTTCACATATCTATAGAAGCTTTTACAGTCAGTTTTTATGTTCTCTGCAAGCTTACTCTCATGCTCTATTTTCCCCTTCTTAATCAATCCCTTTGTCCTCCTTTGCTGAATTCTAAACTGCTCCCAATCCTCAGGTTTGCTGCTTGTTCTGGCCATTTTATATTTCTCCTCCTTGGATCTAATACTATCCCTAATTTCTTTTGTAAGGCACGGTTGAGCCACCCTTCCTATTTTATTTTTTTTATTAAATTTTTTTTATTTCCTATGAGAACTAAAATTTATAAGAATTTCACAGTAATTATTCAATTGAAAAACCTCTGAAGTCCGAGCTATCAATCTCACAAGATTAAAGTTACAGTTGCAGGAAGTATTGCATCGAAAAATGATGACTAGGTGCTTATAGGTCACCTGGGTTGATCTGAGGAGAGTACCAATAAACCTTGAAGTGATATAATGGTTGTTCTTCATATTTAAGTATTTTTTTTAAATGGAAAATAAAATAAACAAGCTAGAAACAGATTTATGGACAGCAGTGTAAACTATCCTGTACTGTATGGCTACGCTATATGTATGTTATGTTACTTGCTTGCTACTTTCCTTTACATAATGTTTAAATACAAAATCCAGATTGTAATTTGTATTTTAGTTAAAGAACTCAGGAGTTGCACTTTGCACTCATCACACCTCTATATTTGGAGAACTTAAAATATCTCCAGGAAATAGGACTTAAATTCCAGATTTTGCAAGTTAATATTCCCCACAACAATAAAACTGGATGCCTCCATAACTATCAAATAGAAATATGTGTTTTCGGTAACTGTAGAATATATTTTTCATAGAATAACACAAGGAATCATTTTGATTTGTTATCCTTCCCATACCATAATTTAGGAAAGGTATACATCGAAGAATTATGTGCTCCTGTCCCGATTAAAGTTTACTTTTTGTGATGCCCTATCTGTGTTAATTGTGCTGCTGTTTATGTTTTAATTTCTAACTTCCATTCATCAACAAACCTGTTCCTCACTGTGCATTATGACTTATTCACTTTCACCAAAAAAATAGACTTTTTGTTGACGGGGTGGATGGAAGGATAAGAGAGAAGTTAGGTATTGAGGCCTTATTGGTTACTGTTGTTTAACCCTTGCTAGTCAAAAACATTGAAAATGCCTTCACAGTAGTACAGGTATAGGAAGGGGGAAGTCTTTTGTTTCTCGATGTAAAGTGTACTAAAGTGAGAAGCAATCTTATTTTCAAGTTGCAAAACTAATTAACCATTAGTTTGCTTCATTTTTGGATTGCTTCATTTGAGAACGTTAATGACTGAGTCTGAAAGATTGTCTGTTCCGTATGTGACTGTTAACTGGGAAAAAAACTTCATCCTTTGTTCAACTTGTACATACAATAAGAAATTGATATTAGGACTGGCCAGGAGTGCAGGAGTGGGGCACATCAAGATGAGCCCAATTGAGATAGATCACAATGAAGCACAAACAGGTAGAAACCACGTGTATTGAATAAAACTCAATTTTAAAAAAAACTTTAAACTTCTTTCATGTCCAGGAGGGAATTGTAATTGTTGTTTGGTTTAAAGCATAAAATACCATGATCTGTCTTTGACATTAGGAGAGAAAAATCTCAAGTCCTACCTCAGAATGAGACTGTTGCACAGCACAGTTGAGAGAAGATCATATGCATGTCTAAGCCACAAGTATCATAAAGGGACAGTGTCCCAATTTGTATTCCTGTTTGGATGTTGACCTTATTTTCAAGAATGCGAAGCTGTGTGCAATAAAGAACTTAATGACCTGGATTTTGCTCTCAGCTGCGTAGGAATGGTGCTCAGCGTTTGCCTCACTGACAGGTTCCCACAGAGTTTTTCTGGGCTTGTCGGTAGAGATTTCCTCTTCTCTGGCATCTTTTAGAGCATGGCGGCAGCGCGCATTGAAGATGGCGATCCACCCGCGCAGATCACCCATCACTGAGCTGCTTTTATATTGAGTGCGGCGGCTCATTAGCATGGAGAGGGCGGAACGCCTGCCCCCGAGGATGTAAAGGGGGAGGGCGTTCGTCCCTGACAACGGCTCAGGTGCTGATGCCATTTTTAAAGAGCTTCAAGCCCTTCAGATAAATTTACATTTTTAAAGGTGCTGCTACATGAAAATTGGAAATAAAACTTTATTTAAACTTTGAATCCCCTCTTCCACCCCCCCCACCCCACCATTGAGTTCTCAATAAATAAAATGGCCTATCCCTCAAGAAAACCACTTTTTAATATGCCGAACTTTCACCACCACCCAGGTCCCCCCTCCCCACAACAACTGCAGCATCCTTGACCCTCAACCCCTTCCCACCATCCCACAACCAATCGGAATGGTTTTCTGCCTCCACCCCCCCAGCCCTGCAAATTTCACTCCTCCCCACCAGTGTCATGCCTTGGATCTCTGAACAGAGATCCAAAGGCGCGTGAGTTTCAGCCAGCAGCCGGAACATTGGCGTGGGACAGCCGTTGCTCCCAGCTAAATGTTAATTAATCGTAATACGATTAGCATATTTAGATGAAGGCTTCGCTGCCGAGCTGCACCAAGGCCTTGCCGCTGGTAAAATGTGACAGTGCCTCCCCGGCGTCGGGGGTCATAGCGAGCCTCTCCCAGAAGAATTTTCCAGGCCCCCCCGCCATGACTTCCAACGTGGATGGCTGGTAAAATTCAGCCCATGGAGTCCAAACCAGGGAATATAAAGCAGGAAATATAAATTATATTTAAATGATGTAAGAAAACAAAATAAAGATTTGAGAGGTTAGATAGGATTAAGGGAAGGAGATAAAAGGGACAACCGAAAAAGAAAAAAAACAATTTGTTTTAATTTTTTAAATCTCCAATTCTAATTTTCTTCTCAGGAAATGAGACTCCACACTTAAAATTAATTTTTTAAGTAAGATTGTTTAGTAATTATCACTTATCATGTAGTTTCAAAACTCACTTACTCCTGAACGCACCAGTCATAACTTTTTCAGCCGTTTTTAGTGCGGTACTAGAGGACGAGTACAGCAAGCTCACACTGTTGCAGTCATTTCAGTGCCATGACTATTGACGAGGACTACGATAGTGCACCCTGTGGAGGATGTTTAACTGTGCATGTGTGTACTCCAGAAGTTGCTGTCAGATTTCTTCACTTATAAATGAGCCTCACTGTTACTATCATTGCAAATTCCAGGTCAATGTTAGTAAAATAGTCGTTACTATGGATATTGTATAAAGGTTAGCTGCTGCTTATGAAGGAATATGTTCATTTTTTTTACTTCTTGTTCAGATTTTGACAGAACAAGTGTGCACACAAGTTGTTCACAAGCCTCATCCAGAACCTGACTCAACAATAAAAATTCAAAATCCTAGTAAGTATAGGTAATAGTTTATTTTAGCATTTATGCCTGCAATCCCTTGAGAACACCTACAGCATAGCTGTAGAGCAGCATTGACAGGGGGCTGGATGACTATAATTCAATGGAATCATAATGCACATTGAAGATCTGTTTGCAGATTATTGATTATGCATAGTTGTAAAATAAAGAAAACAACTTGGATATATGCTATTTTCCTTTGTTAAATACATGATATGAATTTACATATGTTGATTTACAGTTATAGGGAATGGAAAAATAGAAGAGTTAGAAAATTATTTTCCCCAATTGCAGGTCAAATTTAAGGCTCCAGTGTTCTCTTTAATTTTCCTGGTGCTATGGCATGAAAATTTGGATAAGATCAATGTAAATATCAGTTACAAATTCAAAATCGGCACATGCATAAGATATATAATTTAATACCTCCCAAAATACACTTCACTTAGGACATCCAGCAGTATAAACCTTTGAATATTATTTGAATGTGAACTGAAAGGGTTTTGAAGTTCTAACTGTGAAGGATGAAAAAAAGTTGCATTTCTAATTTACTTTTAATATAATAGCTCTTTACAATAATGTACAATTTACAAGCCAGGCAAGTAGTTAATTATGACGGAGGTTATACTACAAAACTGGCCTAAGATTAGTATTTCAGCAATTATGGTTTATAATGGAGGTGAACAATAAAGGAATGAAAAGGTATATTAAGATGTATGTCCATTAACAGTTTTAATATTGTAGAATGACAATAGACTCAAAATGTAAAATATGAACTATATATAATGACTGCACCAGTGTTGATCACAAAATGGGTACACTGCATACAATGACTACAATATACCATTCAGAGCAAGTATTACAAAATTAAATTCTAGTAAAGCCATAGTACTTTAAACATCAATTTTTAGCAATCATCATGTTGCAATGCAGCTTACTCACAAATGTTGTAAATGTATTTTACTACTAAAATAATTTGACAGTATTTTATAATCATGGAAATTTGTACAAAGTCAGAGCACATTTATGCCCCTTTTACTTTGTATTTTAGGAATGTTTACTATTTTCCCAAATTTTGTTGTTATGCATTGATATTTCTTGATAATCTTCCTGTTTTTGATGCTTAAAATAAAAGACATGAAGGGCACTCCAAAAACTTTTTGAATTAATCCCGACTTTACATATAATTAAATTGTGAGCAGAGTAAATCTCACTTGGTTTAAGTATTACTGGATAGTTTGAAATGGATCTAGATTTACTATATTATTTTACTTTATTTTGGCCTTATTATAGGAATACACCTTGTGAGTAGTGTTTCATTTGATTTCCTAATGACAAGGTAAATGGAATGAAGAAAGCACTAATGTTGGAACCGAGACAATGCAGTAGGAACTGCTCCCAGTTTTGTTTTTCTGTCAGTCGGATCTCATACATACAGGAGCTCATCACAATGCTTGATAAGTCTCGAAACAAAACTGCGAAGAAATTCGCTTGAGTTTCTGTTTGCTTGATATTGATATACTCTCACCATAGGGCAAATATACTATTAACTTCAATGTAGTTTGGCAAGTAATAAGCCTAGGGGACCACATGTTTGCACCGATGTGTTGCTTCAGTTTAAAAGCTTGCAGTTTACCAGCACAGAATATGTGCTTTCCCAGAATGGACCAACCTGTTGACTGGCAGAGTTTTCTGGAAGTAAGTGGAAAGAATTCCAGTACCAATATCTGTTTCTCCAGGTTCCACTGATGCGCCAGTTCAGTCATTAACAGTGTCTTGGAATACTGCGGACCTGCTAGGCTCAGAATCTTGATTACTGAGTAAGGCACAGAGAATTGGACTCCATTCCAAACTCTTAGTGCCAGCTTCATCATTGTGCAGCTGACATGTCATCATGCAGCCAGCTTGAACCATAAAAAACTGTGGTACTAATTGGTCATACCTATGTAAAATAGTTTAGGAATAGGAAAGCCCAACAAGATTGATGTTTGAGTTTAATTCAATACATCTGCCTTCTCATCATATTCCTTAATCTGTTCTAAAAAATAATTTGCCTATTGAACTCCTGTATCCTGTTCACTCCAAAGACTTTCATTGGAACCTGTTTCACACATTTATTATCCATTATACAAATAGTTTTAGCCTTACGTCACAACCTACTCATGTGGATTTTAATCTACATATAGACTGGAAAAATGGGCAAATGTAGCCGAGATGAGGAGTTCATAGAATATTTTCAGGATAGTTTCTTTGAACACGTTCTGGAGCCAACCAGAAAGCAGGCTATACTAGACCTGGTATTGTGCAATGCGATAGGATTAGTTAATGACCTAAACAGCAGCAATCATATATGATTGCATCCACAGATCGCCTAACATATCATTTTAAACTTTCCAAATTAAAGAAAGACCCAGCCAAATTGTACCATCTATTAACCCCCGAATGAGGCTAACCAAACCAGGTGTCTTTAAATCAACAAATCAACTGTTTAATGAGAAAAACTAAATTCATAAACACTACTAAGATATGAACAACACTTAAAAGAGAAAAAATTAGAGTCCATGCAGATTTACGTTCCTGCTGGATGGCGAACAGTCCAAGGTTGCTTGAAGTCCTCACAGCCGTCTGGTGGGGGGAGAAAAGCTTCTTCAACTGTAGAACAGTCCATAGTCTAATTCAGAAGTCGAAATTATTGCTTTCCTTCTCCAGCGATGAATTTCTACAATTAACAACTTGCAAACACTTCTTAATGAATCAATTTGGCTTTAGAATTTTTGAAGGATAAAAGATTGTCACAGTCTAACTTCCCTTCCTTCAGCTTAAATGATCAGAGATCTCTGTTTTGTCTTGACTTTTTAGAATTTGAGAGAGAATAATAAATAAACAGACTAAATTCTCTTCCTTCAGTTTAAATGGTCTGAGAGCCCTCCTTTCAGGTGCTAACACACAGCAGTCTGTCTGTTTCCTCAGTTAGAACAGTCTATCTCAACTAAAAAGCCAGTTCAAAAGATAATTCCAACATTCTATATCCGGTTCTTGGTCTCTGGCTGTTGCCGGGTAACCAGGATGCACTCTTTGAAGCTGGTTGGTTTCCTCTCCAACGTCAACCAAAAAGCACTTTCTCTAACTCCTGAGGCTTGCTGGTTCTTAAAGCAGTATGGCTCCTTTTCCAGCCTTAAAGGCACATTGCATTCTTCCCGAAAAAAAAACTACAGGATCATAACAAAGGGTGGGAGGAACTAAAGAAAATTGCAGTCACCAGAGTAGTACTGAGCAAATTGTTGGAGCTGTGGCCTGTCAAGTCACCGGGTCCTGATGGACATCATCCTAGTTAGATAGTTGATACGTTGGTTTCAATTTTTCAAAATTCCCTTGATTCGGGGAAGGTCCCGTTTGATTGGAAAATAGGGAATGTAACTCCTTTATTCAAAAAGGGAGGGAGACAGAAAGTGGGAAACTACAGGCCAGTTAGCTTAACATCTGTCATGGGGAAAATGTTAGAAGCTATTTTTAAAGACGTTATAGTAGGGCACTTAGAAAAAATCAAGGTAATCAGGCAGAGTCAACATGGTTTTATGAAAGGGAAATCATGTTTAACCAATTGGTGTTCTTTTCAGCTGTAACGTGCTGTGAATAAAGGGTGGATGTACTGTACTTAGATTTCCAGAAGGTATTTGATAAGGTGCCAGATCAACAATTATTGTGGAATATAAAAGTTCATGGAGTAGGGAGTAACATATTGGCATGGATAGAAGATTGGCTAGCTAACAGCAAACAGAGAGTAGGCATAAATGAGTCATTTCCTGATTGGCAAGGTGTAATGAGTGGTGTGCCACAGGGATCAGTGCTGGCGCTTCAACATTTTACAATTGATATAAATGACTTGGATGAAGGGACCGAAGGTACGGTTGCTAAATTTGCTGATGAGACAAAGATAGGTAGGACATGAGGCTACAAAGGGATATAGATAGATTAAGTGAGTGGGTAAAGATCTAACAAATGGAGTGTCTTGTGGGAAATGTGAAAATGTCCATTTTGGCAAGAAGAATAAAAAAGAACCATATTATCTAAATGATGAGAGATTGCAGAGCTCTGAAATGCAAAGGGATCTGGGTGTCCCAGTGCATGAATTGCAAAAGGTTAGTATGCAGGTGCAGCTAGTAATTAGGAAAGCTAATAGAATGTTATCATTTATTGCAAGGGGAATCGAATACAGAAGTAGGGATGTTATGCTTCAGTTATACAGGACCACATCTGGAGTACTGTGTACAGTATTGGTCTCCTTATTGAAGGAAGGACGTAAATGCGTTGGAAGCAATTCAGAGAAGGTTTATTCGACTAATACCTGGAATGGACAGGTTGTCATATGAGGAAAAGTCGGACAGGCTAGGCTTGTATCCACTGGAGTTTAGAAGAGTAAGAGGTGACTTGCTTGAAACATATAAGACCCTGAGAGGTCTTGACAGCGTGGATGTGGAAAGGATGTTTCCTCATGTGGGAGAATCTAGAACTTGGGGTCACTGTTTAAAAATAAGGGGTCGCTCATTTAAGACTGAGATGAGGAGAATTTTTTTCTCTCAGGGTTGAGAGTCTTTGGAATTCTCCCTCAAAAAGCAGTGGAAGCAAAGTGTTTGAAGATCTTTAAGGCAGAGTTAGATAGATTCTTGATAAGCAAGGGGGTGAAAGGTTAGGTAGGTGGGAATGTGGAGTTGAGGTTACAGTCAGATCAGCCATGATTTGTTGAATGGCAAAGCAGGCTCGAGAGGCCGAGTGGCCTACTCCTGCTCCTAATTGTATGTCTGTGTGTTTGCACTCCAAGCTTCCTAATTCATAAGGTCTCTCATTTAGTATATTTCCCATAGTAAGAAGAGTTCTGGATCTTTCTTAATTCCCCTCATAATCTTGAAAGCTTCAATTAGGTTAATTTAATGTTGTTCACTTCATAAAGAAAACAAGTTAATTTATTTACCCTCTCCATAATTTAGATTTGTAAGCACTGCAAAATTTTTAAGGTGAATAATATTGTTCCTGTTATAATATCACCAGAAGTAAAAGAAAAAAAGACTGGCATTTATGTAGATCCTTTCACAATCTCAAAATGTTCCCCCGCACTTTACAACCAGTGACGTACTTCTGAAGTGTCGTCATTGTTGCAGTGTAGGAAATGTGGCAGCCAACTTGTGCATCGTAAGCTCCCACAAGCAGCAGTTAAATAAATGCTTGGATTGTCTTTTTTAGATGTTGGTAGGGGTTAAATAATGATCAGAACTCCAGGGAGTTTTCTTCTTTGAATAGTGCCATGGGATCTTTACACCCACCTGAGAGGACAGACATTCTGCAGTGTCAGCCCGGATTACGTGCACAAGTGTCTGGAGTGGGATTTAAACCCACCACCTTTGTAACTCAGAGGTGAGAGTGCTACCACTGAGCCACAGCTGACACTGGGCATAAGTATTCCAGATGGATCCTGATGAATGTGTTATATAGTGACATTACAACCTATTTTGATTTAAGTGCTTCACAAATGTAACCAATTCCTTCTATTCATTTCTTCAACTGCAGTCCAGCACTGGGCTGTCAGTTTGCTAACTTTATCCACAGTAACCCCTAGATCTCTGCTGATTCGAGCGCTATGATATGAAAAATGTTGTTTTTTGGTTTCTTGCTCTCATACTAATTATTTTTGTATTAATCCATGATGAGTTACATGCAACAAAAGAACAAAATGTTTCTGGATGTGGTTACATTATTCCTCATTGTTTGCCTTGCATTTCAAATTTTGAGGTTTTGCTTGCAAGATCATTGCTCAAGTCATTAAATTGTAGCACTTGATAGGTAATATAATTACCTCTTCACTTCTCTTATTAACCCTGTTCTGCAACTTACCATAGCAGACAATTACTGACATAAGTACAACTTACATTTGAATAGCTCCATTAACATAGAAAAATATCCCAAGACAGTTACAGATGTGTAAGAAAAAACAGGCAACAAGCCAAATAAAATCAAGAGGGCTGACCAAAAGAAATGGGCTTGAAGGCAAGTCTTAAAAGTGGAGGGGATGGCAGAGAGACTCCAATGTGTGGGGCCTAAGTACATGAAGGCACAACTGCCAGTGGTGAGACGTGGGGATCAGTGGGTGAGTGGGGTAGTGGGTGTGCGGATATGATGCACAAGAGAGAGGCCACAGGAGAGGTACCAGAGGGTTGGAGGACAGTGAATGTGGTACCATTATTCAAGAAGGGTAGCAGGGATAAACCAGGTAATTTCAGGCCTGGAGTCTAACATCAGTGGTAGGGAAATTATTAGAAAAATGTCTGAGAGACAGAATTAATCTCCACTTGGAGAGGCAGGGATTAATCAGGGATAGTCAGCATGGCTTTGTCAGGGGGAGATCGTGTCTAACAAATTTGATTGAATTTTTCGAGGAGGTGACTAAAAGTGTAGATGAGGGTAAAGCAGTTGATGTAGTCTATATGGACTTCAGTAAGGCTTTTGATAAGGTCCCGCATGGGAGATTGGTTAAAAAGTAAAGGCTCATGGGATCCAGGGTATTTTGGCAAATTGGCTTAGTAGAAGGAGGCAGAGGGTGATGGTAGAGGGTTGTTTTTGCGATTGGAAGCCTGCGACCAGTGGTGGACCGCAGGGATCGGTGCTGAGACCCTTACTGTTTGTCGTGTACATTAATGATTTAGATGTGAATATAGGAGGTATGATCAGTAAGTTCGTAGACGACACGAAAATTGGTGGTGGTGTAAATAGTGAGGAGGAAAGCCTTAGACTGCAGGATGATATAGATGGGCTGGTAAGATGGGCAGAGCAGTGGCAAATGGAGTTTAATCCTGAGAAGTGTGAGGTGATGCACTTTGGAAGGTCTAAGAAGGCGATGGAATATACAATGGATGGTAGAACCCTAGGGAGTACAGAGGGTCAGAGGGACCTTGGGGTGCTTGTCCATAGATCACTGAAGGCAGCAGCACAGGTAGAAAAGGTGGTTAGGAAGGCATACAGGATATTTGCCTTTATTGGCTGAGGCGTAGGGTATAGGAGCCAGGAGGTTATGATGGAGCTATATAAAATGCTAGTTAGGCCACAGCTGGAGTACTGTGTACAGTCCTGGTCGCCACACTGTAGGAAGCATGTGATTGCACTGGAGAGGGTGCAGAGGAGATTCACCAGGTTGTTGCCTGGGCTGGAGCATTTCAGTTATGAAGACAGACTGGATAGGCTAGGGTTGTTTTCCTTGGAGTGGAGAAGGCTGAGGGGGGACCTGATTGAGGTATACAAAATTATGATGGGCATTGATAGGATAGATAGGAAGAAAGTTTTTCCCTTAGCGGAGACGTCAATAACTAGGGGGCATAGATTTGAGGTAATGGGCAGGAGGTTTAGTGGGGAGTTGAGGAAGAATTTTTTCACCCTGAGGGTGGTTGGAATCTGGAACACACTGCCTAAAGGAGTGGTAGAGGCAGGAACACTCACGACATTCAAGAAGTATTTAGATGGGCACTTGAAACGCCATAACATACAAGGCTACGGGCCAAGTGCGGGAAATGGGATTAGTTAGGACAGGTGCTTGATGGTCAGCGCAGGCGCGTTGGGCCAAAGGGCCTGTTGCTGTGGTGTAAAACTCTATTACTCTAAGAGGCCAAAGAGAGATGAATTGAGAGTTTTGGGGAGTGGGGGTTGCAGTAAGGCTGAAAGAGGTTACAGTGATAGATTATCAAGGATTAGAAATTAGAACCAGAGAACCATAGAATTTACATTTGAGGTATAGGGGGGTGGCTGGGGGTCAATGTAGGTCAACCGGATAAGGGTAATGGAAGAGTGAGACTTTGGGCAGAATTTTAACTGAACAGGCCTGCACGCAGTGGGGAGGCCAGTGACGGGTTCAGAACCCATTTGTTTTCTCAGCCGGCATTGCCGTGGCTCTTTAACTCAGCCAGGGCACTAGCATCCCGATTCTGTGTTTCGCGACCAATCGCAGAGCGTAGGTATGATGATGACTCGTACTCTGTCAATGAAGAATCTCTATTTAAAGGGACCCCGTTAGGGGACAGAATGGCTGCATGAAACGTTGATTGTGAAGGCATGTGGAGACAAATAAATGGAAGGAAGATGTGGGAAGGCTGCTCCCCAGATCTCTGACTCTTCCCTGGAGGTCATGCTGGAGGCAGTGAGGGCCAGAAGGGGTGTGCTGTTTCCTCAGGACAGGAGGAAGAGGCCAGACTAAAAAAGCACGGCTGGAAGATGCGGAGGCTGTCAGAAGTAGACGTGTGGTGCCCAGGGCCTGGATTCAGTGTTGGAAAAGGTTTAATGACCTCATTAGGTCAGGAAAGGTGAGTGGATACCACTTTCAGGTGGCATCCATCACTCTTTGACTCCCCTCGCATTCTCCTGCACAACACTCCTCTGGCCAACACATCTTGCAGTTCTGCACATTTCCTTTCCTTCCAGGCACCTCCTCAAATCTCCACCTGAACAGTCAACACTCACACACCCTCATCCTATTGCCATCCTGCACCCATTCCTCACAGTCACCCTCCACAAATGTTTTCATTCCATCCTTAACACACATTCCACTTCTTGCCTTTACTCTCATTGGAAGAGGAGAGAGCTCAGAGCTCCAGGGAGAGGCAGAGAACTCAGGGTGGACCTGCAGCCACAGCCACCCTGACTGCATTGGAGGAGGATGCCTTGGAGATCGACAGGGTGCCACAGACATTAGGTGTCAGCAATGGAGAGATGGGGGTAGACCACAGACCTCATGACAGCATGAGATATCACTCTGCCACTTGGCACTGCACAGTCACGACAAAAGCAGGTCCCAGGCTGGGAACTCTGCGGCGAGTAACTCACTTCCTGACTCCCCAATGCCTGCCCACCGTCTACAAGGCACAAGTCAGGAACATGATGGAATACTCTCCACTTGCCTGGACGAGTGCAGCTCCAACAACACACAGGAAGCTTGACACCATCCAGGCCAAAGCAGCCCGCTTGATAGGCACCCCATCTACCACCTTAAACATTCACTCCCTCCACCGCCCATCACACAGTGACAGCAATGTGTACCATATACAAGATGCACTGCAGCACCTTCCAAACCTGTGACCTGTTCCACCTTGAAGGACAAGGGCAGCAGATGCATGGGAACATCACCATCTGAAAGTTCCCCTCCAAGTCTCACATCATCCTGACTTGGAAATATTTTGTTGTCACTGGATCAAAATCCTGGAACTCCCTCCCCAGCAGCACTGTGGGTGTCCCTGCACCAGATGGACTGCAGCAATTCAAGAAGGCAGCTCACCACCACCTTGAGGGCAATTAGGGATGAGCAACAAATGCTGGCCTTTCCAGCAATGCCCACATCCTATGAAACAAATTTTAAACAAAATAACTCATGCTAAATTGATGTCATCACTAACTGAAATATCATGACATTTCAATTTCAAGTTTGAACCCTTTTCCCATGTCAGTACTGACTCATGTCCTTGATCTCTCACAGGTCTATCGAGGGTGACATGGAGCTGTCTGTGGGAGGAGGCTGAGGAGTCCTCGGAGGAGGGCAAGCACTCTGAGGGTGCACTGTTACATGACTCATGCACACCCTCCACCATTGCACATACACTCACTTTGGTGGGTCCTGAGTTATAGATAACTACATTGTCACATGGTGAGGCACACATCACATTGGGGTCACCCATGAAAGGGGAACTTGTGGAGCAGCAACAAGAAATGTGTGTGCTTCTGTCAGTATTTCCAGAGGCATTGCATACCCTTGGAGAGAGATTGGAGGAGTCCATCTATAGCATGAGTACCATGATGTCTCAGGCATTTGTGCTGATGGCCACCTGTGTGGAGAATTAGGTGTGGCAGGCCATTGAGTGTATGCTGGCCCAGCCCACTGGCCTGCACATTCTGTCTGCCACTTTACAGAGGATGGAGGAAAGCCTCGCCTTTGTGGCTTAACGCCTCACTGAAATGCAGCAAAGTGCTCTCCACCTCATGTCCAGCAGGAAAGTGGAGATGGGCCATGAGATGGAGAGAGGAAAGACAGAGGAAGGCCACATAGCAATGGGGACTTTTCGCAAGGCGCTTCCACTTCTTAAACCTTGCTTCCAGCCCCAAACCTCCCAGACAGAGCCCCATGCGCTGCCTCCCGCCCCAGTGACTCAGTCGCAGGTGGAGCAGTCTTTGGTGGCCGCTCAGGGGTTCCAAAACCCAGAGAGCAGCCATCTGTCAGAGTAGAGCAACGAGCAGCCTTCCTCCAGTTCTGCTGAAGCCACAGAGGTTGCACCACATAGGTTTAATAGGAAGCAGATGAGAAAGACTTACTAGTTATGTAAGACGATTCACTTGGGTGTGCATAGCAATATTTATGATATTAAAGCTCATTGCAATGAATGAAACATTATATTTGAATTCCTCGTTCCCCGTCTTTTTTTACATCCCCCATTCACCCTGAATAGTAGCTTTCAGGTGAATGGTGCGGCCAGGTTTTATGAGGAGGTAAAGGTGTGAATGTGACAGATTGTGTTTGGTGGGGTTGGGGAGGAGCACAAGGTTTCTGATGGCACTGTCAAATACCCTCATGCACTCAAAGATTGGATGAAGCATACCTGTATGAGGTGGGCTTTTCTGGCAGTGAGGTGAGTGGCTGCAGACACCGTGTCCACATCTGGCTTGTCCTCTTCCTCCAGAATGCTGATAGTTCTGCACCTTCCTTTTTCCACAGCTCCACTTCTCTCTGCAGCATGATGTTGTGCAGGGCACAGCAGCTCACAATTATTCTGGAGACCCTTGATGTGGTGATCCTCCAGTCTTTTTAAAACTAAGTTTCAGGAGCCAGGATCCGCATCCCTTTAAAGACAGGGATCCCGCCTCCAAGAGCTGCTGACCAATTACAGGGCCGGCAGCTCAGTAGTATGGCCACTGGGAGCGGTGCCCATTGCTCATACTGCAGAGGCCATGGACACATGCCCAGTGCTGGGCGCCTAGACCTCAGGTAAGTGAGGCGGGGTCACCAGGGCTAGTCCGGAAAGCCCCGGTGGGGGGGGTGGGGGATGTCATGCAGTCCAGGAGGAGGGGTTTTTCAGAGGGTAAAGTGGTTCTTGCCTGGGGTCCTCCGTGGATTGCTCATGGAGGAGTGATGCACCCTCCCAAGGTGGGGGGGGTGGGGGACGTCATGCAGTCCAGGAGGAGGGGTTTTTCAGAGGGTAAAGTGGTTCTTGCCTGGGGTCCTCCGTGGATTGCTCATGGAGGAGTGATGCGCCCTCCCAAGCCCGCAAAGAATGCGCCTCATGTTACAAGGCGCCCTCCCGCGTGGTGGAGGAACCCCCGACTGGTAAGATCCCAGTGGTGGCAGGAAGAGGCCCTTAATTGGCCATTAATAGGCCACTTAAGGGCCTCAATTGGTCCGGTAAGATCGCTTGGCAACGGGGAGGCGATGAGCCCTCCACCGCCCCCACCTCTGACCCTGGAGGCACAAAAAGGCAGAGGCGGGCTTTACCCAGGAGCCGGGAGCCTCACCTCCCACACAAAATCCAGCCCGTTGTATCTCTACTCTGGTTCACTGATGTGGTGCAGCCAGGTCCTCAGATGGTAGCCTTGTCTCCAAGGAGCCAGCCGCTGTCGCTGTGTGGAGGAACTGAAACCTGTAGGAGATGTGAATGCTGCAGAATGAATGAATTATGGCAGCTCCCAAGATAGCTTGTGCAGACATACATGATAACCTTCTGGTGGTCACAAACGATCTGAGTATTGAGGGAGTAGAATCCCTTGTGAGAAATGAAGACTCCAGGCTGCTCTGAGGGTGCCTTGATTGCCACATGTGCAATCAATGACTCCCTGCACCTATGGGAATCCAGCCATTGCAGCAAAACTGACAGCCCTCTGTGTTTGACTGGCCTCATCTATGTCAAAGTGAACCTAAGTGACAGCCTTGGAAAACAAGGCATCAGTGACCTGGGAGATGCACTTATGGGCAGCAGATTGTGAGACCCTGGAGATGTCACCAGCAGATCCCTGGAAGGAGCTGGAGGTGAAATTAAGGACTGTGGTGACCTTGACGACCATTGGCAATGTGTGTCCACCAGACCCTCTTAGAAGAAGGCGGTCTTCCAGGAGGCTGCCGATGTCAACAACGACCTGCTGTGAAAGCGTGAGCTACCTGAGGCATTGTTGCTCCATCATGTCCGAAAAGCTCATCCTCTGTCTGTATACCCTGTGCTGGGGTATCGCCTCCTTTGAGCTAGAGCTCTGTGTCCATCCTCTTGTCCTGTGGAGTGACATGTGGCTGCAGAGAAGGCAGGTGATGCTGGTGCTGTTGCTTTTCCTGCCACAGCTGTTGGGGTGGCTTCTGCTGATATTAGTGGTGTGGCTGCTCCCTTTGCTCCTCATCAGAGGTCTGTGCTACTGCTGCATAAGTTGTTCCCATGCTGCAGTGAAGACTGACGGGGAAAGTTGAAATCAAGATGAGTAAAGTCCAAGGCAAGTGAAATGATTTCCAAAATGTTGAAAACCACCTTCAAAGCATTGAAATCAGGCTTTCAGAACAAGTCCCATGAGCACAAGCTTTTCACTGAGACTGGCTGCAAGCTTTGCAATTTCACTCTTTAAAGGTTTTCCAGCATGTTGGTTTTTATTGAACGAGTCTTCGTTGTGTTCCCACCTTGTTGACCCTTGTGAGCTCGGTAAACCTATGTATTGGCTGTTAAAACCAGAATGCTCAGTTAAATAAGAACACAAAAAGCAGGACAAGTCCAACGCAGCCAATTACCACCCCATCAGCCTACTCTCAATCATCAATAAAGTGATGGAAAGTGTCATCAACAGTGCCATCAAGCGGCACTTGCTTAGCAATAACCTGCTTAGTGATGCTCAGTTTGGGTTCCGCCAGGGCCACTCAGCTCCTGAACACATTTCAACCTTGGTTCAAACATGGACAAAAGAGGTGAGGTGAGAGTGACTGCCCTTGACATCAAGGCAGCATTTGACCGAGTATGACGTCAAGGAGCCCAAGGAAAACTGAGGTCAATGGAGTCATACCTAGCGCAAAGGAAGATGGCTGTGGTTGTTGGAGGTCAATCATCTGAGCTCCAGGACATCACTGCAGGAGTTGCTCAGGGTAGTGTCCTAGGCCCAACCATCTTCAGCTGCTTCATCAATGACCTTCCTTCAATCATAAGGTCAGAAGTGGAGATGCTCGCTGATGATTGCACAATGTTCAGCACCATTCGTGACTCCTCAGATACTGAAGCAGTCCATGTAGAAATGCAGCAAGACTTGAACAATATCCAGGCTTGGGCTGATAAGTGGCAAGTAACATTCGCGCCACACAAGTGCCAGGAAATGACCATCTCCAACTAGAGAGAATCTAACCATCTCCCCTTGACATTCAATGGCATTACCATTGCTGAATTCCCCACTATCAACATCCTAGGGGCTACCATTGACCAGAAACTGAACTGGAGTAGCCATATAAGTACTGTGGCTACAAGAGCAGGTCAGAGGCTAGAAATGCTGCGGCGAGTAACTCACCTCCTGACTCCCCAAAGCCTGTCCACCATCTACAAGGCACAAGTCAGGAGTGTGATGGAATACTCTCCACTTGCTTGGATGGGTGCAGCTCCAACAACACTCAAGAAGCTCGACACCATTCAGGACAAAGCAGCCCGCTTGATTGGCACCCTATCTACAAATATTCACTCCCTCCACCACTGACGCACAGTGGCAGCAGTGTGTACCATCTACAAGATGCACTGCAGCAACGCACCAAGGCTCCTTAGACAGCACCTTCCAAACCCGCGACCTCTACCAACTTGAAGGACAAGGGCAGGAAATGCATGGGAACACCACCACCTGCAAGTTCCCCTCCAAGTCACACACCATCCTGACTTGGAACTATATCGCTGTTCCTTCACTGTCGCTGGGTCAAAATCCTGGAACTCCCTTCCTAACAGCACTGTGGGTGTACCTACCCCACAAGGACTGCAGCTGTTCAAGAAGGCAGCTCAGCACCACCTTTTCAAGGGCAATTAGGGGTGGACAATAAATACTGGTCTGGCCAGCGATGCCCACATACCATGAATGAATAAAAAAAATCCTCAGTTAATTTCCCATTTCCACATCTTAATTACTTCCGTGACAGCATCACTGAGGTTTCCCACTCGCCGGCAAACCCGCCCGGGTTAAACCCAGAAGTATGCAGGATCATGCTGGGTTCCCGATCAAACACCACTTTTCGGGGATTTAACACTCCTGCCTACACTGAACCCACCCTACTTGGCAGTTAAAGTTCTGCTTTTTATGCAAGTGAGGATATGGACATCAGAATTTTGGGTGAGCTGAAGTTTATGCAGGGGTGCAAGAAGGAATGCCAGCCAGGAAAGCAATGAAATAATTGAATAAAAGCAAAATACTGCAGATGCTGGAAATTTGAAGCAAAAACAAAAAGTGCTGGAAATACTCAGCAGGTCTGGCAGCATCAGTGGCGAGAGAAGCAAAGTTAACGTTTCAGGTCTGGCATAGATGAGGGTTTCAGCAACGAATGAGCTGAGGTTTGAGCATTTCTTCAAAGTCTCCTCAACCCAAGAATGTATTCAGTCTTAATCCAAGTAATGTCTTATTAAAAGATGGCTTGTCAAAACAACAGCCCATTGTTCCTTATCATATGTACTAGATTTTTTAAATTCTGTCATAGGATGTGGATGTTGCTGGCAAGGCCAGCGTTTGTTTCTCATCCTTAATTGCCCTTGACAACTGAGTGGCTTGTTAGGCCATTTCAGAGGGCAGTTAAGAGTCAATCACATTGTTGTGTGTCTGGAGTCGCATATAGGCCAGACCAGGTAAGGACGGCAGATTTCATTCCCTCGAGGACATTAGCAAACCAGGTGGGTTTTTATGATGATCAGTGATATTTTCATGGCACATTACTGAGACGAACTTTCAATTCCAATTAATTGAATTTATTTAATTGTAACACACTTGTCCCACAAGTAGCAAATAGCAAAGCATTTAGAGTCCTGCTGCTAATACTATGGCTGGGTTAGTATCATAAACATGGACAGAGTCTGGAGCTATGGGTGTTGGCCAACATTATATACAATCTCCCACCACTGTTGGTCGCCTAGCTGTTGTATTTCCCACATCGTACAGTCAGTTTTCTGCACCATTCTTAGTAAGTGTTTCTGTGAGGTGGTGGTCCTCTCTATTCCAGGTTGCAGTGCTGCCTGCTGTACAGATATCCAACAGTTCCCCTTCCTTGATTCTAACCCATCTAATCGTGATGGCAACGTCCATGGATCCATGGCCCAATCACACTGGTCACAAAAGTGTCATATTACATTCATTACAATATCACAATATTTCCATCATGCATGGACTTAGAAGATTCTCCAGCTCTCTCTTTGCCTGCATCCATCTTGTGGATAGTTCTTAACAAAATATTATTACTTTTCTAGCCCTTCAAATGTCTTTCTGAACTTTAATTTTACTCTGTCTGATCATTACCAATGTGTTTAATTTATCCTGATTATTGTAAGCTCATTTTCTCTATGGAGTATGTGTCAATGCCTTGATAATTTAAAATGTTGTCTCACTCTACTGGCCACATTAACCATTTCATGCCATGCTGTTTGTCAAGTAGGTGAACATGTCTGAGACTGTGCATTTCTGACAGTGCATTTCACCTTGCATTTTGCATGTTAGTTGCTTTACATGTAACAAATCACATCTGCACACTTACACCAGTATCCCAGTACCTTGCCACACATTCTCGACTCTCAGGCAAAAGATCAAAAAGGTGAGGGGGGTGGGTGGATGGTGGTGGTCTGTCTGAGATCTTTGCTTACTTCCCCCTGCATGGTCCCGATGTCTTGGGTAGTGGCCAGACTATCAAATGTAGCTCTTTCGAAAAAGCTCATAGGCAAGGATACGTATATCTCCAATAGAAAGCTATCAAATTGCTAGTCTTATTTACACTTTTCTGATTTTCATTGGAAAGTTCTGGACTTCTTGGAAGTTCTACACTATATTAATTAAATGGTTTGAATTCCAATTTCACCATTGTCCCCAAAATTCTTTTATTAGCTCTTGCATCAGCCAGATCTAATTGCCAATTCCCATTAGTTATAACTTTATTTCATTTTGAGCCCTGGAGAAAGTCTACTGTCCAATATTCATAATATCTTTAAAATAAAATCAAACATTCCCATTTGATTCCAGGCATAAACATATTTTGTTCGTTTGTTCTCTATCTTAGATGACATTTTAATTTCTTAAAAGTAACTTGCTAAATTACACTGGATTTTCACCATCTCAAATTATTCCATATTCAGATGACAGTGTTGCTGGGGTGACAGATTTCGTTAATGTTCCATTTATCTTCAAAAGAGCCTTATTTTTTGATGTTCGGAGAAACCACCTAGACTGTTTTTAGTTTTCTAAAAATTTGATTATCCCCTTAAATTTCAAATAAATTGCCCCTTGAGTGCTTGAAATAACTACTGATAATTTTGTTTATCGATTCCAATTTCTTCTGCCCAGGCTTGGTAAGGTGTTTTACATTAAAGACAGAAGTGCTTGCAACTATCTCTCCTTCTCAAGCATTTGTCTCGGAAGATAACAAATAAAAGTTTTTGAAAAGTTGTGACTGTGCTGTGACATTTGATGTCTGCAGTTAATTTCTTAAATTCATAAAGCTGCTGGATCTCATGCATCAGTTCTCATGTGGCCCTGGAAACCATCGTCACCTGTTTTTAAAAGAAAACCCACAAAGAATCCATTGTGGCTCTGCCCCTGAGCCCAGGGTTCTGAAGAAGGGTCACTGACCTGAAACATTAACTCTGCTTCTCTCTCCACAGTTGCTGCCAGACCTGCTGAGTATTTCCAGCATTTCTTGTTTTTATTTCAGATTTCCAGCATCCGCAGTATTTTGCTTTTATTTTAGTGCCCAATACCTGATGTTTGCTACTTAAAAACAGTCAGTAAGACATGTCTTCAATTTAATCTGCAAAATAAAGCAAGAGCAGATTTTAAACTTTGGTCCAATTAAAACGGTGTTTTAAACTTCAAATTGGATTTCTGCCAGCCTTCTTCAGTCCTTCAAGGCTGAAGCTTATCTCTTACAAAATTGTTCATTGCCTTTTTAGACTTGCAAAACCAACTTTTAAAATAAAAAAAAGAAAACATTACACCAGCATCTTTAATTTAAAATGTAATTCAGCTTTTATATCCCATTTCTGAGTGCACAATCCCAAATTGAAATGAACACACTCAACAATCACATTCACGCTTTCTTAATTCCTAACAACTTATAAGAATTGATTCCTGTGATGGGTTATGAATTCAAAGTACCAAAAATCTGTGTTAAATTCCCTGTCCCGATCCCCAGGAACACACAGATTCAACTAGTTCACAACCAAAACATGACTCAAGGTTCCCACAAAAATATACACGTGTAAAAATAGAACAAGTAACAGACTCATGCTTTTGACATTAAAGCCAGACTACAAAGGGTTAATGACTGTTGATTCTACAGAACACAAGCTACACAGATAGGGACATTCATTCATGGAGGCTTCCAACATTCACACTGTTACGACCAGGTGAGCAATGTCTTTAGGGGTCTTTTGCTATATTCACCTGGTCTTATTGTAACAAGGTTTAATTTTAAACACACTGTGTTTTGAGCTCCCCTTTGTCTGCATCCTTATTCAGTTTCCAATTATAAGGCAAAGAACTGAGCACAAACAGGCTTTCTTTGGTTTAAAGCAGAAATATGACATTTATTAAACCTTAAACTTAAACTCTAATACGGTTCACGCTTACTGATATATGACACACTCATGCTAGCATGCACACGCGCTAAAAACATGCAAAATAGGGACAGAAAAGAGCAGAAGAAAAGATAAGTAGAACAATTTGAGGCAATATCTTGTTTCTCGAGCTCGCTGTTGTCCTTGATTGAAGAAATAGTCTTGCGTTTAGTTGGGGCCCAGTAATCTTCTTAAAACTTGGTTCACGTGGCAAACCTTTCTCTCTTTGAGTTTCACGTATTTTCACAAGATTCAGTTCCATGGGAAGAGATGAAGGCTGACAGGCAGGCAGAGGAGATCTTCTCTGTCCATGAGCACACGGCGTTCTCTGACCTCTGTTGGGAGTTTAAAATTCATAAAGATCCCAGGGTGCTCAGCAGGTTAGTCATGTGACTAGCTGCTTAAATGGAACAGTCTCTTCAACATCCTATGTTGGAATTTCAAATCCAAAAGCTTCAGCCAGCTAGATATGTGACTGGAACTTGTTTGACCAATTTTGTGTATTGGAGGAACAGGAACTGGCTCCCTTTGTTTCCACATTGTCTTGTATTATGCAAATGTCCTTCCAGTCAGAGATTGCAATTTTTAGTTTTAATGTTCATGTGGTGAAATAATGTGTGCCTCAGGTGGGGTTTGCCTGACAACACATTCGAACAAAAGACACAGTAACTTTCTTTTACCCACTTTAAATTTCACTAAAAACATCTTAAGTTGTCCCTCTTTCCTCAATCTGATAACTCTCACTTTCCCATTCCTGCTCTCCCAATCTACGTTTCTACCATTGTCCTTGTAGGAGGCCGGGACAGTGCCTTCCACGGTTACTGCAGACGCAATTGCCTGTTGTCTCCCAATCTTCTCTGCAGTTCCAAATCCCTTTTTAAACACTCATTCTCCTCTTCCTTCTGTTTCCACTGACTTGTATTTTCCTGAGCATCAATCATGGCTGCACCAGCGTTCAGGTTAGAGACATGGTGCCATTGTAGCAGAGCAGTCGTACGCTTGTGGCACAGCTCCAAATCTCAAACCCACTGGTTCAGTCACTCAACCTCTTTATCTTTCTGAGTAGTGGTCTCTTGGATCTGCTGAGTGCTGTAAGCCAGAGGTTTTTTGTGTTCTCTATCTTTAACTTCTTCTGGCCTATCTTATCTTGAATGAACTCTATTACTTCCTTGTATTACTGCTTGAAGACCTGTTTAACATCTTTAGACAGCATGACTTTATTATTCTCTTTATATGTTCTCGTATAAGTGCCTTTGGATCACTGGTGCGTCCTTTAAGGTCTCCACACTCCCCAACAGGGTTTTCCCTCCCAAGACGCATGTTGGCCAGTCTCGCAAACTCGAGATCCTTCCTTTCTCTCAAAAAGCGTTCACAATGCACCAAGCCCCATCAGGGAAGCCAGAATGTAAGATTTGATAAGATAGGGGTGTTTTATACTCTCTTCTAAGGTGGGAACAGACTTGGCAGCACAAAGCTTGTTATGAATCGACTATTGAGAGAAAAGTAAGGACAAGTTTGTTCAGTTTTCAGATAAACCATAGTCACAAACCTAGGAAGTAATTAACAGTATAATGCAGGTACAACCCATATTAGAGACTGGACGGCAGAGCGCATGACTCTTTCTCTTGCAGCTTTTGATCTTCAAGTTTTTCGGTCGGTCTCTCTCTCTCTCTCTCTCTCTTGTTCAAAATTCTCTGCCGTACAGTGTCAAAGACCAGACTTATTTTATCCTGGCAGCTTTTCAGTTAACCCTCCCCTCCCCCAGTCAGTGATTGGTCTTGTATTAAAGGATGCCTTTCTTAACCAACCAAGCATCGTTTTGTGATGGTTGCTAACCTTTTGGATTTGCGTAGTAGTACCCATTTGTGTTGATTACTTTATCTCAATGCTTTTACATTTCGAGGATGCCTTTTTCACTACACAGAAGCTGTTCTCAAGGTCTCACCGTTTTGCTGCAAGTAAGCCATTTTAAAACTTGACATAATCTCCCAGAATCCCTCTACCGTGACATCTTGTCTATACTGTGCCCTCTTTCCTATGTTTTTCCACTTTACCATACTACAAAGAAGGGTTCTAATAAAGCTAAATGCGAGTTTATGGTAATCTTCTTTTCTTTCTTTCTTTTGGGCCTCCTTATCTCGAGAGACAATGGATACGCGCCTGGAGGTGGTCAGTGGTTTGTGAAGCAGCGCCTGGAGTGGCTATAAAGGCCAATTCTAGAGTGACAGGCTCTTCCACAGGTGCTGCAGAGAAATTTGTTTGTCGGGGCTGTTGCACAGTTGGCTCTCCCCTTGCGCCTCTCTTTTTTCCTGCCAACTACTAAGTCTCTTCGACTCGCCACATTTTAGCCCTGTCTTTATGGCTGCCCGCCAGCTCTGGCGAATGCTGGCAACTGACTCCCACGACTTGTGATCAATGTCACAGGATTTCATGTCACGTTTGCAGACGTCTTTAAAACGGAGACATGGACGGCCGGTGGGTCTGAAAACAGTGGCGAGCTTGCTGTACAATGTGTCTTTGGGGATCCTGCCATCTTCCATGCGGCTCACATGGCCAAGCCATCTCAAGCGCCGCTGACTCAGTAGGGTGTACAAGCTGGGGATGTTGGCCGCCTCGAGGACTTCTGTGTCGGAGATACGGTCCTGCCACCTGATGCCAAGTATTCTCCGGAGGCAGCGAAGATGGAATGAATTGAGACGTCGCTCTTGGCTGACATACGTTATCCAGGCCTCGCTGCCAATAGAGCAAGGTACTGAGGACACAGGCCTGATACACTCGAACTTTTGTGTTCCGTGTCAGTGCGCCATTTTCTGACACCCTCTTGGCCAGTCTGGACATAGCAGTGGAAGCCTTACCCATGCGCTTGTTGATTTCTGCATCTAGAGACAGGTTACTGGTGATAGTTGAGCCTAGGTAGGTGAACTCTTGAACCACTTCCAGAGCGTGGTCGCCAATATTGATGGATGGAGCATTTCTGACGTCCTGCCCCATGATGTTCGTTTTCTTGAGGCTGATGGTTAGGCCAAATTCGTTGCAGGCAGTCGCAAACCTGTCGATGAGACTCTGCAGACACTCTTCAGTGTGAGATGTTAAAGCAGCATCGTCAGCAAAGAGGAGTTCCCTGATGAGGACTTTCTGTACTTTGGACTTCGCTCTTAGACGGGCAAGGTTGAACAACCTGCCCCCTGATCTTGTGTGGAGGAAAATTCCTTCTTCAGAGGACTTGAATGCATGTGAAAGCAGCAAGGAGAAGAAAATCCCAAAAAGTGTGGGTGCGAGAACACAGCCCTGTTTCACGCCACTCAGGATAGGAAAGGGTTCTGATGAGGAGCCACCATGTTGAATTGTGCCTTTCATATTGTCATGGAATGAGGTGATGATACTTAGTAGCTTTGGTGGGCATCCGATCTTTTCTAGTAGTCTGAAGAGACCACGTCTGCTGACGAGGTCAAAGGCTTTGGTGAGATCAATGAAAGCAATGTAGAGGGGCATCTGTTGTTCACGGCATTTCTCCTAATAAGTTAGTTTATAATAGCTAGATTTTAACAATTAGTACACTGGTTAGTAACTTTAAGTAACCTAATGATCTTAAAGGGTTATGTTATTTTTTTGTGTTTTATGAGGATTATCTGTAGATATCCTTAAATTATTTATGCCAAGAATTCCACAAAGAAAAGATAATATAGTGCTTTACAAAATAAAGGAATAAAATGTACTTAATGGAGATAAAAGTTAATTGAAACAAAGTACCAGATCCAAATTTTGGATGCTTGCCTCACCCCAACGACTAACATGGTGACCACCACTGACATTAATCCCAAGAGGTCCTTTGCAAATAAACTGTTAACATCATATTTAGGAAATCATTAAGGCTAAGAAATCCTACACTAGAGCTGTTATTATTTTATTGAGGACTATAATGTGGTACATTTACAATGAACTAGATATTTAGGATCATTGTAAAAATTTGACTCCTGAGCACACAAATGTTAGTGATTGGTAGGAAACTATTAAAATATATAACTGATTTAAGTGGTATTGAAATCAATGAAGTCTTGAGGAAGAGCAGTGCCAATGAGTAAAGCATACTGGAGGAAATTCCAGTGCACTGAAGGTAGGAATTAGTTGAAGACACAGTATTCCTACCACCCTATTTGTGCTAAAAATGGGGTGGTAGCAGGAACAAAATTTTAAGTGGAATCAAAGTATGGACTTGGCATTGATTTTCTGCCCATTTCCAGAGATCCTGCTGGAAACAGGCAGGGGGCCTCATTCATAAATGGTAATGCAGATCTAATGACTGTTACTACCCCAGCACCAGTTTTGCCTCTGTCTGCATTGCACCACCAGTTTCTGATCCTGCTTAGAAACATGGATAGTACATGTCAAGAGGTGGCCTTCTCCAGCAATATTTAAAAGGATTCTCAGCTGCTTTCAGGTAGAATGCTAGAAAATTTTGCTTGCAAAATTATGTTTTTCTTTTTATCATTTGAAAACACTTGTAGTTGCTGTAAAACATTATGGGGCTTCTGACAGTGCACTTATTTCTTCATGGTGCTCCTTATGCTAAATCCACTCTGTCAAGAGGAAGAGGAGCAAGAGCTACAGCAGGAGGAAGGAGCATATTCTTCTTTGGCCTCCTTGTCTCGAGGGACAATGGGTAAGCGCCTAGAGGTGGTCAGTGGTTTGTGGAGCAGCGCCTGGAGTGGCTATCAAGGCCAATGCTAGAGTGACAGTCTCTTCCACAAGTGCTGCAGATAAAATTGGTTGTTGGGGCTGTTACACAGTTGGCTTTCTCCTTGCACTTCTGTCTTTTTTCCTGCGAACTGTGAAGTCTTTTCGACTTGCCACTCTTTGGCCCCGCCTTTATGGCTGTCCGCAGAATCTAGCGATCACTGGCAACTGACTCCCACGACTTGTGGTCAGTGTCACAGGACTTCATGTTGCGTTTGCAGATCTCTTTAAAACGGAGACATGGACGGCCAGTGGGTCTGATACCAGTGACGAGCTCGCTGTACAATGCGTCCTTGGAGATCCTGCCATCTTCCATGCGGCTCACATGGTCAAGCCATCTCAAGCGCCGCTGGCTCAGTAGAATGTATGTGCTGGGGATGTTGGCCGCCTAGAGGACTTCTGCGTTGGAGATACGGTCCTGCCACCTGATGTCAAGGATTCTCCGGAGGCAGCGAAGATGGAATGAGTTGAGACGTTGCGCTTGGCTGACATACGTTATCCAGGCCTCGCTGCAGTAGAGCAAGGTACTGAGGACACAGGCTTGAAATATTGGAAAGGAATATACTCGCAGGAATCCTTAGCCTCCCAACAGAGTTTATAGGCTCAGGACAATAGACTTGTAGTTCTCTGAGGAGCTGTGCATAAGGAGGCTTTGCTTCTCTAGGGAGGCTGTGACAGAACTGCGTGAATAAAGCAGAAAGTGCTGGAAATACTCAGCAGGTTGGGCAGCATCTGTGGAGAGAGAAGCAGCGTTAATGTTTCAGGTCTGTGACCTTTCATCAGAACAAATAGAATTTCAGACAGAATTGCGTTACCTCCTACAACAAGACCTGCAATGAACTGGCAGTGCTAGCACAGTATTGACTATTGCAGCTCTGAACTTCTTTCACTCCAGCTCATTCCAGCTACCCTATTAACAACATTCGTCATTTTGCAGTTCATTGAGCAGACAACTTGCAATTTTGTTGGAGCATATTTTCTTCATGGAGATCAGGATACAGGAGGCTAGGGCTCTGGGATTTGCAAGATTTCAGAGTTCTTTCAAATCCAGGGTCTCCTGAACTGAACCCACGTCACTTGTGGGTTTCAGCACAATACCCCACTGCCGTCATGAATGGCAAATGCTTCCATTCTACTTCACACACCTGGAAACTTGTGTGGAAGCACCAGCAGTGTATCCTGCAGGAATGTGCCTAATTTGCTGGCAGCTACCATGATGCTTTAATATTGGGGCATTCCTGCATCCCACCACTCTTTTCTGCTACACAGTAACAAAGGGCTGTCCCTTACATACTAGGCTCATGATTCTTTGGAGGACCTACGCTCAGTGGTCAGACTACTACAGTCAGATTCATGGCTCAATGAGAGCCCTCACAGAGCAGATCATTGGAGTCTTTAAGCAACAGTTCTGCAGCCTGTGAGGGTCTGGTGGCTTCCTGCAGTATATCCCAAAAATAATGCCCATATGGTGGTGGTTTGCTATATCCTGCATATCTTTGCTCTTGAACAGGGAAACTATTGGAAAAGGATCTTCAGCATAATGAGAGAGTGAACACTGTTGTCATAGAGAATGTTAAGGAAAGTGAAGTGGTCCAACAGAGGTCTTTGGCAGCAGCTCATTGAAGATCACTTCAGATGAACAATCCCTCCTTCTGTGCATTAGAAGTCATGTCCAACATTTCTCCCAGCCCTTCCATCCTCAAATAAGCTGAATAAGCCCAAGGAAAAACATCGATATTTATTTTAACTAATATTGCAAGGTTATCAGCTATAACAGCAATACTGCTCTGCTCATACAGATTTCAAAAAGTATTGCACAAATGCCTACACACTATTATCACCCTCGTGTAAGTTCTTAGTGCTTGTTTTACCTACTTTTGTACTTCTACACATGCTGTGGCAGGCTGGAAGATTGGGAAACTTTTAAAGATCAACAAAGGTTTACTAAAAAAAGTAATAAAAAAAGAAAAGGTAAATTATGAAAGAAAACTAGTGAAAAATATAAAAATGGATAGCAAAAGCTTCTCTAAGTATATAAAAAGGAAGAGTAGCTAAAGTGAATGTTGGTCCCTTGGAGGATGAGACTGGGGAGTTAATAGGGAACACAGAAATGGCAGAGACACTAAATCAGTATTTTGCCTCAGTTTTCACGGTTGAGGACACTAGTACCATCCCAATAGTAACAAGTAATGCAGAGGTTATAGAAAGGGAGGAACTTAAAACAATCATCATCACTAGGGAAAAAGTACTGAGCAAACTATTGGGATTGAAGGCAGACAAGTCCCCAGGGCCTGATGGCCTACATCCTTGGGTCTTAGAGGAAGTGGCAGAGGAGATAGTGGATCCATTGGTTATAATATTCCAAAATTCCCTGGATGCGGGAAAGATTCCAGTGGATTAGACAAATGCTTATACAAAAAAGGAGGGAGGCAGGAAGTAGAAACTGTAGACCATTTAGTTTAACATCTGTCGTTGAGAAATTGTTAGAATTCATTATTAAGGAAGTAATAACAGGACATTTAGAAAGTCAAAACGCAATCCATCACAGTCAGCATGGTTTTATGAAGGGTGAATCGTGCTTGACTAATTTGCTAGAGTTCTTCGAAGATGTTACAAGTAAGGTGGATAATGGGGATCCTGCAGATGTAGTATGTCTGGACTTCCAGAAGGCATTTGATAAGGTGTCGCACAAAAGGTTAATACGCAAGGTAAAATCACATGGGGTTAGGGGCAATTTATTAGCTTGGATAGAGGATTGGCTAACCAACAGAAAACAGAGAGTCAGGATAAATGGGTCCTTTTCTGGTTGGCAATATGTAACTAGTGGGGTGCCACAGGGTTTGGTCCTTGGACCCCAACTATTTACAATCTATATTAATGACTTAGATGCAGGGATAGAAGGTACTATAGCCAAATTTGCAGATGACACTAAAATAGGTGGGATAGTAAGTTGCAGTAAAGAAATAAGAAATTTACAAATGGATATGGATAGGTTAGGTGAATGGGTCAAAGTTTGGCAGATGGAGTTTAACGTGGATAAGTGTGAGGTTATCCATTTTGGTCGGAAGAATAGAAAGACAAATTATCATCTAAATGGAGAGAAACTTCAGAGTGCTTCGGTGCAGAGGGATCTGGGTGTCCTCATGCATGAATTGCAGAAAACTAGTATGCAGGTGCAGCAGGTAATAAGGAAGGCAAATGGAATTTTGACATTTATTGCTAAAGGAATAGAGTATAAAAGTAGGGAAGTGTTGCTGTAATTGTACAATGTATTAGTGAGACCGCACCTGGAGTATTGCGTACAGTTTTGGTCCCCTTACTTGAGAGATGTAGTTGCATTGGAAGCTGTTCAGAGGAGGTTCACTAAATTGATTCCAGAGATGAGGGGTTTGTCTTAAGAAGAGAGATTGAGCAGTTTAGGCCTTTACTCTCTAGAGTTTAGAAGAAGGAGAGATCTAATTGAGGTATATAAGATGATTAAGGGGATTGACAAAGTAGACGTAGAGAGGATGTTTCCTCTTGTGGGGCAATCTAGCGGTGATAGTTTTAGGATAAGGGGTGGCAGATTTAAAACCGACATGAGAAATTACTTCTCTCAAAGGGTCGTGAGTCTGTGGAGTTCACTACCCCAGAGTGAGGTAGATGCCAGGACATTGAGTAAATTTAAGGAGAGGATAGACAGATTTTTAATTAGTGATGGGTTGAAGGGTTATGGAGAACGGGCAGGAAAATGGAGTTGAGGGCGAGATGAAATCAGCCATGATCGTATTGAATGGTGGAGCAGGCTCGAGGGGCTGAATTGCCTACTCCTGCTCCTTGTTCTTATGCTTCCCCAGTGGCGGCAGCATGGATGGCTCATTCAAGGGCTCATGAGAAGCTCACCTTTAGCAACCTCTTAAGAGGCTTGGCTGCAACAACTTGGCATTTGGCAGGGTAGACTGGCCTAGTTGGCTTTCTGACCTCAGGGTGGGCAAAGTCTAGGGGCTCAGGATTCAGAGTGATCTGACTGAGCCACATAATCAGTCTCGGTCTATTGGAAGAGATGGTTCAGTCGAAAGCCGGTGTGGCCCCCGTATCTGCATCCCAGAGAAATACTATTACTGGTGCCACAGACTATTGCAGGAAAGGCCCAGCTGCACTGTCAGTTGAGGTGATTATATGCTTGATGGATGACTACAAAGTGTCCATGCCATGCATTAAGAATGTACATAAGTTGGTATTGGCTCCTCCACATACTCTGCCACGTTGTGGAATCTTCCTCGTAAGCAGTCCAGTGCATTCAGCAAATCTTGGTGCACAGGGATCACCTTTTAAGGGCTGATTCCTTGACGTCTGTGTGCCCTTGAGCAGAGATAGGATGCAGCTTGCCATCCGTGAGCTGTTTTCTGGTCTGTTCTTTTCAGCAACATTTGTTCCTGTTTATTTGTCCTCATTGAATCACCCAGTACAAACCCTCATCGCTCACTATCAATACTACAAGGGGAGTTAATTGCTGTGCTGGTGTTTAGACTGACGAGACTGAATGATGGTGTATCTTTGGGAAGGTCTTCCTCCCCCCCCCCCCATCGGTTTGTATGATTGCTGTTACGAGGATTTCCATTTTTAGTAATAAAACTTGGGATTCTATATTTTTAAAAACTGAAAAGGATTTTCAGTGGACATTGAGACATCTGGAGATAGCTGAACTTTTTTGATGCTTTTGGAAGGAAGGCAGGATCAACGAGAGGTTCCTGGCTTTCACCAGTAAACAAATACTGGAAACCAGGTAATTTCAAGGAAACCAGCAGGGATTTGACCTCACAGATACCCTTTGAGTGACGAGAGAATTTATGACTTGGCATATGACTTGTTTTAGTTTTTGAACTGTTTAAATGCCAGTGGGTTTGGACTAAAGCAGGCAATTGGAATTTGATTTTGACCTGCCTGGAGCTCAGAAGAAGAACAAGAAAAGGATTACCTCACTGTAAAGAATCCTTGCTCTTGAAAAGCAAAAGCTTGAATGAAGTGATGCTGTTGCCTCCTGCATTTTCGAAGAAACCCGGAATTTGCAGAAATCTTGCATCTTTAAAAAAGGACTTTTGCATCGAATGTGAGAACTGACACCTGTTGCTACATCCCTGATGGAAGACCTATGTGAAGCCTTCTACCATTGAAGTTCTTTGAATGCCTACCCATCACAGACTGTTTATCAGCCTCGCCTGGAAAGACTTCGCGTGGCATCCAACTATTCGACTTTGGGACACCGCCAAACCCAAGAACTTCCTTCCAGATCATGGCAGTCTAATTTTTTCCGTTCCTTGTATTCCTATGAAATAGCTGTAAACCAAAATCCCTTTTTTTCCCAATTAGCAGTTTTTGGATGTATGCGTGTGTGCATGAGGGCTAGGGAAAAAATAAGGAGCTTTAATATCTCAATTTGTATTTAGATTTACTTCATTATTGGTTAAGACTTGGTTTTATAATAAATAGTTAATTTTGTTGTTGATTAAAGAAACCTGGTTGGTGTGCTTTATTCTGGGGACAAATAAAGTATCTGATTGAATGTTTCTGCAAGTGGGAAAGTTTATTGATATGCTGTGACCTGTGGAGAAGTGGGACTGAATTAACAATGCACTCCTTCCGTCTCGGTCGTAACACTGCGCAAGATCTTGGGAAAAGGGAGGGGGCCGGGCTATCATGTTGTGATGAGGGTAAGCAGTAGCAGATAGGTGACAGTGCAACACACCATTGAAGGAAATAAAGATGCCCAAACACTTTGTTGTGCCTATCTCCTATGTTCTGTGTTGTCTCTCTGCCAATATGTTGATGGCATTCTCTTCCATTGGTTTTAGTGTGTAGAAGGGTAGGACCTATTTCTGTTCTGGTGACTTCCCTCTGCTTGTGTGCCAGATTTTCTCGTAAGAAAAGCGTGAGTCTATATGCTCTGATGAAAGTTTTTAAAATATATGAGGCAATTTGCATAGGGCGAATAATGACAGGAAGAAGCAGCAAGTGTGGCCATGTGGGACTGTAGATGTGAGAACATAAGCATAAAAAGGTTCAGTGAATTATTCAATGTTACCTTGAGAGACAGAAAAGTGAAGAAAGAAAGGATTCATAATGCTGGGGTTAAAATAGGGTCATGCAGGACTTTGCAGAGAGTTTTAAAAAAAAAAGTGAAGGGAAGTCATACCTCGGCAGTCCAGGTGAGATCATTAAATCTTTTTCAGCTGCACTGGGGCCTGGGGACACTGCATGTGTCGTTTACATGCTTTGCCACCTCTCTCCATTCCTGCTGAATAATTTGCCTGGGTACTTAACATCAATCACTCATTCTATGAACTCCTCCACTGTGAGAATCTGGGGTCCTGGTTGAAGTTATGGTGCCTGCTCTTCCACAGTATTGCTGTTTTCTATCACTGTTAATAGTTGCAATTCTTCTCATAGTATTGCAGGCTGTCTAAGTAGTAGTTGTCCCACCACAAGTCCCGCCCTCCCAATCATTGAGCTGGCCAAAGAGTGCCTGTTTTACAGTTTCATCTCACCAATCCAATTTAAAGTATATCTGCCTCAAAATAGCCCAGGACACACACTGATTCTTTCAGGTGGGTAGATGCTCAGCCACAGCCTATCTGATTTATGCTATATGTGAGAATCACTCCCAGTTTATTTATATATGTATGTAATTTCAGATCTAACTTACTATTTTTTTAGTGATTCTCAAGGTAGTTGCCACTTTGTTGAAAAATTCTACACCAAGCAACGAACTGATGGAAGTTAGACGTCTGTTTTTATCGGATATGATAAAATTATTCAGTAACAGTCGAGAAAACAGAAGGTATGTTGACATAGCTGGCGCAAGGTCTGATGTTATGTCTGCCTTTTTTTGTATATCATAAGTATTTCAATAACTAACATATCTGATACATTTAGGATTAGCTTGTCCAATGACACATTTGTACGCATTTGTTCTTTCAAGTTTTCCTTGTTGTGAAGAAACATTGCATCTATTCTGTGCTTTTTCCCTATATTTTGCGGGGTTGCATATTTAATGAACTACATTTTTTATGCCTTTCATCTTTACTTGTTTCTTACTTCCATGCCTTGTCTGCTTGCTCGTCTGTGTGCACTTAGAACTGTTTGCTCAGGTGAAGTTTGAATGCCGACATGGACTGGTTGTGTTGAATGGCCTGTTTCTGTGTTGCAACTCACGTGTGTTTCAAATTTAATAAGATCTTGGAAACACACAGATGCCTGTCAACATCTGTAATCTTGGTTATGACATTTCATTTTGATCAGTTAGGAAGATGAAATAATCCCTCCGTGGTCCATCCACGCATGCTTATTTTAGTTATGGACTTGACCCCTCCCAACCCAAGGTCTACTTGTTCTCCTATCTTTGCGAAATCAAATAACTCTGAATGATCCTCTACATTGATGAACCATATTATTTTTAATGCATCAATCATATTCCCCTTATTTTTCTCTAAGTTTTGTAAATCTATCCTTATATGAATTATTTGCTGACCCCTTCATCATTCAAGTAGTTTTTCGAAAAGATTGTAAGATCACAAGAAATAGGAGCAGGCCATTCAGCCCCTCGAGCATACTTTGCTATTCAATAAGATCATGGCTGACTTAACTCCACTTTCCTGCTTGTCCCACATAACAGAATCACAGAATTATTACAGTTCAGAAGGAGGACATTCAGCCTATCATGTCCGCACCGGCTCTCTGAAAGAGCAACTCCCTCAGTTCTATTCCCCTGCCTTCTTTCCGTAAGCCTGCGCCACCTTCCTTTTCATTTAACTGTCTAATTCCCTTTCGAATGCTTCAATTGAACTTGCCTCCACCATGTTCTCAGGCAGCGTATTCCAGACCTTAACCACGCGCTGCGTGAAAAGGTTTTTCCTCATGTCACTTTTGCTTCTCTTACCAAATACTTTAAATTTGTGCCCTCTCGTTCTCGATCCTTTCACGAGTAGGAACAGTTTCTCTCTATCTACTCTGTCCAGACCCTTCATGATTTTGACTACCTCTGTCAAATCACCTCTCAGCCTTCTCTTGACTCCCTTGTTGATCAAAAACCAGTCTAGCAGCCTTAAATATATTCAGTGACTCAGCCTCCACTGCTGTCTGGAGAAAATAACTCCAAAGATTAATGACCCTCTGAGATGATATTTCTCATCTCCATTTTAATGGGAGACCCTTTATTTTGAAAATGTGCCTCCAGTCCCAGATTCCCCAACGAAGGGAAACAGGCCTCTCAGCTTCTACTCTGTCAAGCCTCCTCAGAATCTTCTATGTTTCAATAAATGACCTCTCATTCTTCTAAACTCCAATGATTATCGGCCCAACCTGCTCAACCTTTTCTCATAAGATAATCCCTTCACCCCTGGAATCAACTTGGTGAACTTTCTCTGAACTGCCTCCAATGCAAGTGTATCCCTCCTTAAGTAAGGAATCCATAACTGTACACCGTACTCTAGCTGTGGTCTCACCAATGTCCTGTAGAGTTGTAGCTAGACTTCTCTATTTTTATGCTCCATCCCCCTTGCAATAAAGGCCTTTGCATCTTTTCCAGCTCAGCTCACGACATCCTTCCTGTAGTAATCCAAAATCATATATAATGCTCTAGGTGCAGCCTGATCAGCATCCCAACAACAATAACTTATTTATATAGCACCTTTTAACCTAATAAAATATCCCAAGGCACTTTACAGGAGATGTATGACACCGAGCCGCAAACGAAGATATTAAATCAGATGACCAAAAGCTTGGTCAAAGTGATATGTTTTAGGGAGTGTCTTAAAGGAGGAAAACAAGGTGAAGAGGCAGAGAGGTGTAGGGAGGGTATTCTGAAATTTGGGGCCTAGGCAATGAAGGCACGGCCATCAATGATGCAGCAATTAAAATCAGGGATGCACAACAGGCCAGATTTAGAGGAGCGCAGGTATCTTGGAGGGTTGTGGGGCTGGAAGAGATTATAGAGATAGGGAGAGGCCAGGCCATGGAGGGATTTGAAAACAAGGATGAGAATTTGAAAATCAAGATGTTTCTTGACTGGGAGTCAATGTAGGTCCTCGAGCACAGGAGTGACAGGGGAATGAGACGGTGTGAATTAAGACATGGGGAGCAGAGTTTTGAATGACCAAGTTTACGGTTATCTCATGAGGAAAGGTTGGGCCTGTATCCATTGGAGTTTACAAGAATGAGAGGTGATCTTATTGAAACATCTGCGATCCTGAGAGGACTTGGCAGGGTGGGTGCTGAAAGGATGTTTCCCCTTATGAGAGAGACTAGAACTAGAGTTCACACTTCAAAAATAAGGGGTCTCCAATTTAAGACGGAGCTGAGAAGAATTTTTTCTCTCAGAGCAATGGAGGCAGGGTCATTGAATATTTTTAAGGCTGAGTTAGATAAATTCTTGATTGACAATGGAATAAATGGTTATAGTGGGTAGACAGGAAAGTAGAGTTGAGGCCACTATCAGATCATGAACTTATCAAATGATGAAGCAGGCTTGAAGTGTTGAATGGCCTACTCCTCCTAATTCATATGTTAGTATGTACAGAGAGTGGAATGTGGGAGGCCAGGCAGGAGTGTGTTGGAATAGTCAAGTCCAGAGGTAACGAAGGAATGAAAGAGGGTTTCAGCAGCAGATGAGCTGAGACGGGGGCGAAGTCGGGCGATGTTACAGATGTAGAATTAGGTGGTCTTAATAATGGCACGAATATGAGGTCAAAAGCTCATCTCGGCATCAAATGTGACACCAAGGTTGCGAACAGACTGGCTTAATTTCAAACTGTTGCCAGGGCGAGGAATGAAATTATTGTCTCCTTCAATTTACTTCACATTCCATTTGTATTTTTGGCAGCAACCAATGGCTGATGCTTTGAAAAATCTACTTGTTATGGCCCAGATTTTGTTTCCTGATTTATTTCTGGGCATATTTTACGATTAATCCTATAATCTTTTTGCTTATTTTGTATCCATAACTGCATGGCTTTATACGTATCTACATGAGTCTGCACCTGCCGTTTGCCCAAACATCTGGAGTTCTGTAGTTTGTCAGTATACTTCACCTTCCTAAACTCCCTTGCTACCTATATGCTATTTGCAAATACAGGTCCCAATGTCACTCCTCCCCTCCATTTTGGTATCATCCCAATTTCAGCCAGCTTCCCTCCTTGTCTCTTTTTAAAAAGGAACATTTTTTAAATTACTTTCCTGATGAGGGACCATTACAAAAATTAATGCTCACATTTCCATTTCGCAAAAAAATTCTAGTAGTTTCTATTCATTTATTTTACACACTATTCAACAGTATTTTGAAGTTAAAGGTATGTAAAACATTTTAATTGCAAGACTGACTACAAAAATTAAAGCTTTATAGAAAGGTGTGTTTCCCCCACCCCCCCACCTCGCACTCCAAATACATATATAGAAATACCTATAGATGAACTTCATATACATGACCAAGAAATGTTCTCTTGCATGTTTAATAACTTATCTGCTAGTGGGAGACACAGATGTTGATCATGAAACTAACATTGATTAAAATCTATTATATGGATATTTCTACTGTGATTGTATTCTTTTCAGGTGCCTCTTGCAATGTTCGGTCTGGCAAGACTGGATGTTCTCCCTTGGATATATAAATCCCAAATGCTCAGACGAACAGAAAATCTCAGAGATGGTGTACAACATTTTCCGTATTCTTCTGTATCATGCAATTAAGTATGAATGGGGAGGCTGGCGTGTTTGGGTAGATACTCTCTCAATAGCACATTCCAAGGTAGGGTTTGTTCACCAGTAAATTTAACTTCGATAAGTGGGCAGAGGTTGTTTATAAAATTCAATGTTCAAAGTTTGCTATAAAGTGCATTCTTGTTAGTCTATAGAGATCCCTTGTACTGTCTTCCCATGTATAAGTCCTGTGATATTGACAATGGAGTAATGGAGTGTGACTTAACTTGCAGTTGAGAGCAGTAACTTGCTCTCTAAGATGTTTTAATGTACTTCGCCTGACTGTGTTCCAATGAACATTTCAGGAACTGGAACATTTCAAGACTGCATCATATATTTACAATGTCATGGGCAGTTCATTGTCACCCTCTTCTGGTAGATGATAAAAATTGCAATATAGGTATCTTTTCTTAGCTATTTCCTGACTCTGTTGCCTATTAATTCATCCTATGCCTTGATTGGAATGGGAATCAGCTTCATTGTTATGACATTTTTTTCTTTAAGCATTTTCTGTAGTAATTTTTAAAAAATGCTCATATTAGGTCAAATTCTCTTTGTATCTTTGATGTAGCTGAGACTGTTCAGCTGGTAAAGCGGCATTTCTAACTTGGATTGCATGCTGTTGTGTTTCCCTATTATGCTTGAAATGTACTAGGATATTTAACAGTTGATATTGCTTTATATTCATCCTCATTTTTCATTTCTCACACGATCCTCTACTCAGGAGGAGATAGAATAATAGACTTAATCTGCTATTCTGACCAACAACATGCAATGTAAATATCTCTCCCTCTAATACCTTCCCTCTTGATCCCCGAGGTGAAATGCTTAGCCATCAGGTACTGAAGGAAATACACTGCTTTGTCAGCTACTGGCCTGCTTTAGAGCTCTCTTAACTCACTTGATCTGTTTTAGACATGCACTAGATGCATTGGTTTATAAGTATTCTTGGATTCTGTTGTTTTGTCATTGTTGCTAGAAAAACACCATGAATCACAGCAAAATTTTTATACGGAAGTGCCACTCTCTTAGATTATTTTCCAGAAATTGCCAACACATTTTATAGCAGGTCAGAAAGGAGTACAAAATAGAAGTTTTTAATCTGTTAGAAAAAAATTACAAATTGAAAATAAAATAAATCTGCTTGTGCTTTTTAAATTTCTGGAGTCAGCTCAGAAACAAGTAAAAGTGTAACCTCTTTCTCTAACCACACTTTATTACTGTTGCCTAATTAGCAAAAAGCTAGGCTTTAAAACCATTCAGCAGTTGCTGAATTTTAAATGATGTGGCCTCATGTGCAGAAAAGTCTCAAAGTAAGGTGAAATGTTGCCCACAAGTACATGATTTCTTGGAGGTGCTGATGATGTCAGGATTAATTGCTACTATACTAACTAGAGGTGTACTGCATAAAGTAATGCCAAAATATGAGAGATTTATTTTGGACTGAAGAAAAACCTGTGAAATTAGTTTTGTCATGCATTGAGTACATTGCATAACAAATCTGATTTGTGCCACTGTTTAATTTCATTCACTTGTGATTTACATTCCTGATGTTTAAACTGACAAAGTAAAATGATGATTTGTAATAATTTTACAGGTAGATGAACTTCAATTTGTTAGCAGTTTTGTTTTAGCTCCAACTGCTATGTATTTCTTTCAATTAACATGATTTAAATTGGTGGCTTTTGTAGATGAGAAGCAAGAACCATTGTAATATTTTAAATTCAGATTTGATTGTTACTTTTGCAGAGTCACAAGAAGGTTGATGTTTTTAAGCCTATCTGAATGATTTGGTCCTTTAGATATCTGTAACTACAATTGATTTAATTATAACTCTCATACCTGTTTCTGAAGGTCACCTATGAAGCTCACAAAGAGTACTTAGCCAAGATGTATGAAGAGTACCAAAGGCAAGAAGAAGAGAACATCAAAAAAGGAAAAAAGGGTAGTGTCAGCACAATCTCTGGCCTTTCTTCTCAAGCAGTAGGATCGAAAGGAGGCATAGAGATCAGAGAAATTGAAGATGGTTCCCAGACTCAGAGCCCAGAAAGTGAAACTGACTACCCTGTCAGCACAGAATCTAGAAATCTCCTAGTTGAAGCAAGAATATCCAGTAATGGAGCAGGAGGTTCAGACAAACCAACAACAGGAGTACATGTGGAGGTTCATGATCTCTTGGTGGATATCAAAGCTGAGAAGGTAGATGCCACTGAAGTAAAACTTGATGATCTAGATCTGTCACCTGAGACACTGGTATCTACAGAGAATTGTAACCTAGTAGAGGTAGAATCTCTGTTAGACAATGTGTATACCTCTGCTGTTGAGAAACTTCAGAGCAATATTAATAACACCTCAATTTCTCAACAAAGGGAACAAAGAGACAGTGGTCCCTTGATATCTCTGGCAGATGAAAAGGATGATGAACCTGTTAATAGCACCTCATTTCTCTTTGATAAAACAACAAACCATCAGGAAAAACTACTGGCTGAACTACCTTCTGCTGACAATCTTTCTGTTACAAATGTGCCAGAGAACCAAATACATACAAGTACTAGTGATGACCTGGGGCTGTTAGCTCATATGACCAGTAATTCAGATATTACGAGTCCAAAATCTATAATTGAGGGTAAGGATTTCAAAATCCCAACCAATTTGGAAGAAATGAGTATCCTGTCGGAATCCGAGGGAATTGTTCCAAAAGTCATGGAATATGCTGAAATGATTGGCACACCCATTGATTTAGAACCGTCTTCAAAAAAAACTATAGGTAATTTAGACGCTGCTAGCACGGTATCTGATACTGACAGATCTGATGATGGCAAAGAAGCAGGGAAGGAAGTTAAAAAGATTCAAACCACCACCACAACCCAGGTAAGAGTAAAAAAGTTCCTATGCTTTGCTCATCTTGTTAATTTCATTCTGTATTTGTAATAATTTTTAATCAATTTACAAATCAGAACTTAGTACTTTTTGTTTTGTCAGAAATGAGCTAAATGTACTTTTATTTACATTTGTTTTTCGCTTGTACTTGTTTATGCTCTTCAGTGATGCTGTTATCCATCTTTTGCCATGCAGACAGCAGTGTTTAATATGAGATTAACAGTTTCATGACATCCAAAATTAAAGCAGAGAAAAACTACAGACCAAGCTTCTGAGACTTTGAGTTCCAGATGCCAAAAGTGCATTCTTGACTTTATCTCTACTTGCACAAGCCTCTATTCAGATTTCAACAGAATATATTAGGAATGATGTCAACTTTTAGATTGCTTTCTTTACATATGTGGCTCTGTAAGGGCTTGCCCCGGTACCCAAAAATGCCTTGAGAGTCGGATGTCTTGTCCAAACGAGCGATCTTTATTACGAGCATGCAAGGAAAAGTCCTGCTCTCACGAATGATCGTAGGGATTCTACTGGTACAATGTTTGAGCAGTGATTTTGTACAGTTTACAGGAAGTTTACTTGACCAGCTGTTTCTTTAATTACATCATCTCCCATCTACTGTCTTCCCTTATCTCATGTGATTCGTGTGTCTAACAGGCAAGCTTTTCTCAAGTTTCAGGGACCTAAGTTACGCCAGGTATCCCATGATTCCCTATAGGCTAGTCTGCCCTACAGTTCAACCAACTAAATGTTTTGAAGGTAAAACCAGAATTTAATGATAGATCACAGAGAAAGCCTTCTTTAAAGATAGCCATAGAGGGATTTTTAAAAAACTATTAATTCACAGGATACGTGCATTTCTGGCAAGGCCAGCATTTCTTGCCCATCCCTAAAGGCCCTTGAGAAGGTGGTGGTGAGACACCTTCTTGAACTACTGCAGTCTGTGTGGTGAAGGTGCTGTTAGATCAGGAGATCCAGAATTATGACCCAACAGTGATGAAGAAGCAGCAACATATTTCCAAGTTAGGATATGATGTCTTTCTTGGAGGTAGTGGTGTTCCCACATGCACCTGCTGCCTTTTGTCTTTCGAGGTGGTAAAGGGTGCAGATTTTGGAGGTACTATTGAAGAAGCCTTGGCGATTTGCTGCAATGCATCTTGGAGATGGTATATACTCCAGCCACGTTGAGCCAGTCATGGAGGGGGTGATTATTTAAGGTGGTGGACGGGCTGCCGATCTAGTGGACTGTTTTGTCCAGGATGGTGTTGAGTTTCTCAAATGTTGTTGGAGCTGCACTTAATCAGGCAAGCAGAGAGTATTCTGTCACACTGCTGATTTGAATCCTGTATGTGGTGGAAAAGCTTTGGTGAGTCAGGAGGTGATTTATTCACTGTAGAATACCCAGCCTTTTTATTTTTTATTCTTTCATGGGATGTGGGCATCACTGGCAAGGCCAGCATTTGTTGCTCATTTCTAATTGCCCTTGACAACTGGCTTGCTAGGCCATTTCAGAGGGTAGTTAAGAGTCAAACATATTGCAGTGGGTCTGGAGTCACATGTAGACGAGACGAGGTAAGGACAGCAGATTAGGACATTAATGAACCATTTTACAACAATCGATGATGGTGTCATGACCATACAAATTAGGAGCAGGAGTAGGCCACTCGGCCCATCGAGTCTGCTCCGCTATTCAATAAGATCATGGCTGATTTGATTGTAACCTCGACTCCACATTCCCACCTACCCACGATAACCTTTCATCCCCTTGCTTATCAAGAATTTATCTACCTCTGCCATAAAATATTTAAAGACTCTGCTTCTACCGCCTTTTGAGGAAGAGCGTTCCAAAGTCTCACGACCCCGTGAGAGAAAAAATTTCTCCTCATCTCTGAAATGGTCATCCCCTTATTTTTAAATAGTGACCCCTAGTTCTAGATTCTCCCACAAGGGGAAACATCCTTTCCACATCCACCCCTTAGAATCTTAAAAGTTTCAATCAAGACATCTCTTACACTTCTAAACTCCAGTGGATACAAACCTAGCCTGTCCAGCCTTTCCTCATAAGACAAACTGCCCATTCCAGTTATTAGTCTAGTAAGTCTTCTCTGAACTGCTTCCAACGCATTTACATCCTTTAAATAAGGAGACCAATACTGTACACAGTACTCCAGATGTGGTCTCACCAATGCCTGTATAAATGAAGCATAACCTCCCTACTCTTTGTGTTCTATTCCCCTCACAATAATTGATAACATTATATTAACTTTCCTAATTACTTGCTGTACCTGCATACTAACCTTTTGTGATTCATGCACTAAGACACCCAGATCCCTCTGCATCCCAGAGCTCTGCAATCTCTCACCATTTAGTTAATATGCTTTTTTATTCTGCCTGCCAAAATAGACAATTTCACATTTTCCCACATTACACTCCATTTGCCAGATCTTTGCTCACTCACTAAACCTATCTGTATCCCTTTGTTGCCTCCTTATTATCTCTTCACAGTTTACTTTCCTACCTGTCTTTGTGTCATCAGCGATTTTAGTAACCATACCTTCAGTCCCTTCATCCAAGTCATTTTATAAATTGTAACTATTACTGAGACTAGCTTTCAGTTTCAGATTTTTTAATTAATTAATAGAATTTAAATTCCACTAGCTGCCATGGTAGGATATGAACCCATGTCCCCAGGGCATTAGGCAAACCAATGACCAAAGCCTCTGACCTGCTCTTGTAGCACAGTATTTATGTGGCTGGTCCAGTTAAGTTTCTGATCAATTCTGAAGGTGGGGGATTCAACGATGGTAAAGCCATTGAATGGCTAGGGGTGTTGGTCAGACTCTCTGTGTCGGAGATGGTCATTGCCTGACAATTGCAGAAATGTTACTTGCCAGTTATTGGCCCAAGCCTGGATATTTTCCAGGTCTTGCTGCATATAGGCATGGACTGCTTCATTGTCTGAGGAATTGTGAATGGAACTGAGCACTGTGCAATCATCAGCAAACATCTCTACCTCTGACCTTATGACGGAGAAAAGGTCATTGATGAAGTAGCCTAAGATGGTTGGGCCTAGGACATTGCCCTTAGGAGCTTTCACAGTGAACAAAGATAATTACAGCACAGGAACAGGCCCTTCGGCCCTCCAAGCCTGCGCCGATCCAGATCCTCTCTCTACACATGTCGCCTATTTTCTAAGGTTCTGTATCTCTTTTCTTCCTGCCCATTCATGTATCTGTCTAGATACATCTTAAAAGACTCCATCGTGCCCGCGTCTACCACCTCCGCTGGCAACGCGTTCCAGGTGCCCACCACCCTCTGCGTAAAGAACTTTCCACGCATATCCCCCCTAAACATTTCCCCTTTCACTTTGAACTCGTGTCCTCTCGTAATTGAAACCCCCACTCTGGGAAAAAGCCTCTTGCTGTCCACCCTGTCTATACCTCTCATGATTTTGTACACCTCAATCAGGTCCCCCCTCAACCTCCGTCTTTCTAATGAAAATAATCCTAATCTGCTCAACCTCTCTTCATAGCTAGCGCCCTCCATACCAGGCAACATCCTGGTGAACCTCCTCTGCACCCTCTCCAAAGCATCCACATCCTTTTGATAATGTGGCGACCAGAACTGTACGCAGTATTCCAAATGTGGCCGAACCAAAGTCCTATACAACTGTAACATGACCTGCCAACTCTTGTACTCAATGCCCCGTCCGATGAAGGAAAGCATGCCGTATGCCTTCTTGACCACTCTATTTACCTGCGTTGCCACCTTCAGGGAACAGTGGACCTGAACACCCAAATCTCTCTGGACATCAATTTTCCCCAGGACTTTTCCATTTACTGTATAGTTCACTCTTGAATTGGATCTTCCAAAATGCATCACCTCGCATTTGCCCTGATTGAACTCCATCTGCCATTTCTCTGCCCAACTCTCTAATCTATCTATATTCTGCTGTATTCTCTGACAGTCCCCTTCACTATCTGCTACTCCACCAGTCTTAGTGTCGTCTGCAAACTTGCTAATCAGACCACCTATACTTTCCTCCAAATCATTAATGTATATCACAAACAACAGTGGTCCCAGCACGGATCCCTGTGGAACACCACTGGTCACACGTCTCCATTTTGAGAAACTCCCCTCTACTGCTACTCTCTGTCTCCTGTTGCCCAGCCAGTTCTTTATCCATCTAGCTAGTACACCTTGGACCCCATGCGCCTTCACTTTCTCCATCAGCCTGCCATGGGGAACCTTATCAAACGCCTTACTGAAGTCCATGTATATGACATCGACAGCCCTTCCCTCATCAATCAACTTTGTCATTTCCTCAAAGAATTCTATTAAGTTGGTAAGACATGACCTTCCCTGCACAAAACCATGTTGCCTATCACTGATGAGCCCATTTTCTTCCAAATGGGAATAGATCCTATCCCTCAGTATCTTCTCCAGCAGCTTCCCTACCACTGACGTCAGGCTCACCGGTCTATAATTACCTGGATTATCCCTGCTACCCTTCTTAAACAAGGGGACAACATTAGCAATTCTCCAGTCCTCCGGGACCTCACCCGTGTTTAAGGATGCTGCAAAGATATCTGTTAAGGCCCCAGCTATTTCCTCTCTCGCTTCCCTCAGTAACCTGGGATAGATCCCATCCGGACCTGGGGACTTGTCCACCTTAATGCCCTTTAGAATACCCAACACTTCCTCCCTCCTTATGCCGACTTGACCTAGAGTAATCAAACATCTGTTCCTAACCTCAACATCCGTCATGTCCCTCTCCTCGGTGAATACCGATGCAAAGTACTCGTTTAGAATCTCACCCATTTTCTCTGAGTCCAAGCATAACATTCCTCCTTTGTCCTTTAGTGGGCCAATCCTTTCTCTAGTTACCCTCTTTCTCCTTATATATGAATAAAAGGCTTTGGGATTTTCCTTAACCCTGTTTGCTAAAGATGTCCTGAGACTGAGATAATTGGCCTCCAAAAGCATAACTGTCTTCCTTTGTGCTCGGTATGATTCCAGCTGGTGAGGAGTTTTTCCCTGATTCCCATGAAAATTTTTTACCAGGGCTCCTTGGTGCCACACTCAGCCAGATGCTGCTTTGGTTTCAATGGCAGTCATTCTCACCTCACCTCTGGAATTTAGCTCTTTTGTCCATGTTTGGACCAAAGCTGTAACAATCTGGAGGTGATTGGTTCTGACGGAACCCAAATCGAGCATTGATGAGCAGTTGTTGCAGAGTAAGTTCCGCTTGATAGCACTGTCAAAGGCAACTTCCATGACTTTGCTGATAATTGAGAGTAGATTGATGGAATGATATTGGCCAGAGTGGATTTGTTCTGCTTTATGTGGACAGGGCATACCTGGACAATTTCCACTTTGTTGGGTTAATGCCAGTTTTGCAGCTTTTCTTGGCTAGAGATATGGATAGTTCTGGAGCATAATGCATTATCATTACGGCAGGGAAGTTGTTGGGGTCCATAGCCTTTGCTGTATCCAGTGCGTTCAGCCGTTTCTTCTAATCACGTGGAGCAAATCAATTTGGCTGTAGACTAGCATCTGTGATGAGAAACTCATGAGGCCGAGATGGCTAAAGATGATTGTGAACACATCAGGCCTTGTCTTTTGCACTCACATGCTGGGCTCCTCCATTGTTGAGGACATGGAAGTACATGGAAGTATAGTGAGTAAAGGAATAGGCGGATAGAGCAGTTGAATACGTGACTGAAGAGATGGTGCAGGAGGGAGGGCTTTAGATTCCTGGATCACTGGGTCTGTTTCTGGCGAAGGTGGGACCTGTACAAGTTGGATGGGTTGCACCTGAACCGGAACGGGACCAACATTCTGGCTGGGAGGTTGCTAGTGCTGTTGGAGGTTTAAACTAATTTGACAGGGGGCTGGGCTACAGAATGGAGGTACATTAGAGGGTGATGCACAGTCAAATATAGAAGAGAAACTAAGTCAGTCTGGAAGGCAGAGGAAATATAGACCTGTTAAGGCACAAGCGAATAATGTAAGGCTGGATTGCAACTATTTTAACGCAAGGAGTCTTAGTAGTAAGGCAGATGAATTGAGGGCGTTGATTAATACATGGGAATATGATATTATTTATTTATTTATTTAGAAATACAGCACTGAAACAGGTCCTTCGGCCCACCGAGTCTGTGCTGACCAAGAACCACCCATTTATACTAACCCTACAGTAATCCCAAATTCCCTACCACCTACCTACACTAGGGGCAATTTATAATGGCCAATTTACCGATCACCTGCAAGTCTTTGGCAGTGGGAGGAAACCGGAGCACCCGGCGATAACCCACGCGGTCACAGGGAGAACTTGCAAACTCCGCACAGGCAGTACCCAGAATTGAACCCGGGTCCCTGCGAGGCTGCAGTGCTAACCACTGCGCCACTGTGCCGCTCTGTGCTATCACAGAGACATGGTTGAGGGAAGGGCAGGACTGGCAGCTCAGTATTCCAGTGTATAGAATCTTCATGCGTGACGGGGTGTGGGGGAGGGTGTAAAAGAGGAGATGGCATTGCACTATTGATCAAGGAGTCAATTACTGCAGTAAGGAGGGATGATATCTTAGAAGGTTCTTCAAATGAGGCCATATGGGTAGAACTTAAAAACAAAAAGGTGGCAATCATTTGGCTGGGAGTGTACTACAGGCCTTCAAACAGTCAGTGAGAGATAGAGGAGCAGATATGTAGGCAAATCTCAGAGAGGTGTAAAAATAAAAGGGTAATAATAGTAGGGGATTTCAACTTCCCCAATATTAACTGGGATAGTCTTAGTGCAAAAGGCTTAAAGGGGCGGAATTCTGAAAGTGCATACAGGAGAGCTTTTTGAGCCAGCACGTGGAAAGTCCTACAAGAGAAGTGCGGGGACTGGACCTAATCCTAGGGAATGAAGCCAGACAAGTGGTAGAAGTGTCAGTGGGGGAGCATTTCGACCATAACTCTAAGCTTTAAGGTAGTTATGGAAAAGGACAAAGAGGGACTGGAAATAAAGGTACTGAATTGGGGGAAGGTCGATTTCAATATGATAAAACAGGAAATGGCCAAAGTGGAATGGAGCAGCTACTTATGGGAAAGTCTACATCAGGCCAGTGGGAATCATTCAAAAAGGAAATAGTGAGAGTTCAGGGCCAACATGTACCCGTAAAGATGAAAGGTAGGACCAACAAGTCCAGGGAACCCTGGATGTCAAGGGATATAGAAGATTGGATAAGGAAAGAAAAGGAGTCTTATGGCGGATTCTGAGTGCTGAAAACAGCAGTGGCCCAGAAGAGTATAGAAAATGTAGGGGAGGTACTTAAAAAAAAAAGTAATTAGGAGAGCAAAGAGGGGTCATGAAAAACCACTGGCAGGCATGATAAAGGAAAATCCCAAGGCGTTTTATAAGTATATTAAGGGCAGGAGGATAACCAGAGAAAGAGTAGCGCCCATTAGGGATCAAAGTGGCAACTGTGTGTGGAGCCGGAGGGCATAGGTGAGGTTTTAAATGATTACTTATCATCTGTATTCACTATGGAGAAAGACGATGTAGGTGTAGAGATCAGGGAGGGGGATTGTGATATACTCGAATAAATTAGCATTGAAAGGGAGGAAGTATTATCTGTTTTAGCGGGCTTAAAAGTGGATAAATCCCCAGGCCCAGATGAGATGTATCCCAGGCTGTTATGTGAGGCAAGGGAGGAGATGGCAAGGGCTCTGACACAAATTTTCAAATCCTCTCTGGAGGACAGTGAATGTGGTACCATTATTCAAGAAGGGTAGCGGGGATAAACCAGGTAATTACAGGTCGGTGAGTCTAACATCAGTGGTAGGGAAACTATTGGAAAAACCTCTGAGGGGCAGGATTAATCTCCACTTGGAGAGGCAGGGATTAATCAAGGATAGTCAGCATGGCTTTGTCAGGGGAGATCATGTCTAACAAACTTGATTGAATTTTTCGAGGAGGTGAGTAGATGTGTAGATGAGGGTAAAGTAGTTGATGTAGTCTACATGGACAACAGTAAGGCTTTTGATAAGGTCCCGCATGGGAGATTGGTTAAGAAGGTAAGAGCCCATGGGATCCAGGGCAATTTGGCAAATTCGATCCAAAATTGGCTTAGTGGCAGGAGGCAGAGGGTGATGGTAGAGGGTGATTTCTGCGAGTGGAAGCCTGTGACCACTGGTGTACCGCAGGGATCGGTGCTGAGACCCTTGTTGTTTGTAGTGTACATTAATGATTTAGACGTGAATATAGGAGGTATGGTCAACAAGTTTGCAGATGTCACAAAAATTGGTGGTGTCATAAATAGTAAGGAGGAAAGCCTTACATTACAGGACGATATAGATGGTCTGGTAAGATGGGCGGAGCAGTGGCAAATGGAATTTAATCTCGAAGTGTGAAGTGATGCATTTTGGGAGGACTAACAAGGCAAGGGAATATACAATGGGTGGTAGGACCCTAGGATGGACAGAGGGTCAGAGAGGCCTTGGTGTACTTGTCCATAGATCACTGAAGGCAAAAGCACAGGTAGATAAGGATTTAGGAAGGCATACGGGACGCTTGCCTTTATTAGCCGAGGCATAGAATACAAGAGCAGGGAGGTTATGTTGGAACTGTATAAAACGCTAGTTAGGCCACAGCTGGAGTACTGTGTACAGTTCTGGTCACCACACTATAGGAAGGATGTGATTGCACTGGAGAGGGTGCAGAGGAGATTCACCAGGATGTTACCTGGGCTGGAGCATTTCAGTTATGAGGAGAGACTGGATAGGCTAGGGTTGTTTTCCTTAGAGCAGAGAAGACTGAGGGGGGACCTAACTGAGGTATACAAAATTATGAGGGGCATTGATAGGATAGATGGGAAGAAACTTTTTCCCTTAGTAACCAGGGGGCATAGATTTAAGGTAAGGGGCAGGAGGTTTAGAGGGGATTTGAGGGAAAAAGATTTCAACACTCCCCCCTGCTCTCATGCTCACATCTCTATCCTGGGCTTGCTGCAGTGTTCCAGTGAACATCAACGCAAGCTCGAGGAACAGCATCTCATTTACTGATTAGGCACACTACAGCCTGCCGGACTGAACATTGAGTTCAATAATTTCAGGGCACGATGGGCCCCCTATTTTACTTTTATTTTTAGTTATTTTTTCTTTTTTACATTTTTTACAATTTTTTTTTTGTTTATTTAATTTCATCTTAGTTTGTTCAGTTTGCTTACCCACTGTTTTTTTTTCATGTTTGTACTTGCTGCTGTTCAATCTTCAGTCCGGTAACACCCTCTCTGTACTAATGCTTTGTCTTTCAACACACCATTAACATATTGTTTGCCTTTGCTCCGTGACCTTTTGGTCAGCTATGTGGCCTTATCCAATCTACACCTTCTTTGTTATCTCTTGCCCCACCCCCGCCTCACTTGCTTATAACCTTTGACATTTCTAATATTTGCTAGTTCCGAAGAAGGGTCACTGACCCGAAATGTTTCTTCTCTTTCCACAGATGCTGCCAGACCTGCTGAGTGGTTCCAGCATTTCTTGTTTTTATTTCACCCAGAGGGTGGTTGGAATCTAGAACAAACTGCCTGAAGGGGGGGTGGTAAAGGCAGGAAACCTCACAACATTTAAGAAGTATTTAGATGAGCACTTAAAACGCCATAGCATACAAGGCCACGGGTCAAGTGCTGGAAAATGGGATTAGTATAGATAGGTGCTGAATGACCGGCACAGACACGATGGGCCGAAGGGCCTGTTTCTGTGCTGTATAATTCTATGACTATGACTCATGGAGCCTCCTTCACCTATTAGCTGTTTAATTGTCCACCACCATTCATGACTGGATTTGGCAGGACTGCAGAGCTTTGATCTGATCCATTGATTGTGGGATCACTTATCTTTGTCTATAGCATATTGCTTCTGCTGTTTAGTATGCATGTATTCTTGTTTTGTAGTTTCACCAGGTTGGCACCTCATTTTCAGGTATGGCTAGTGTTGCCCTTTGTGTGCTCTTCTTAACTCCTCATTGAAGCAGGGTTGGACTCCTGGCTTGCTGGTGATTATGGTGGAGTAAGGGATATAAGAACCAGGAGCAGGAGTAGACAATTCAGCCCCTCAAGCCTGCTCCGCCATTCAATACAATCATGGCTGATCTCTGAGCCTCAACTCCACTTTTCTGCCCGTTCTCAATAACCCTTCAACCCATGACTAATTAAAAATTTGTCTATCTCTTCCTTAAATTTACTCAATATCCTGGCATCCACCGCACTCTGGGGCAGTAAATTCCACAGACTCATGACCCTTTGAGAGAAGTAATTTCTCCGCATCTCTATGACCTCTCATTCTGGATTGCCCCACTGGAGGAAACATCCTCTCTACATCTACTTTGTTAATTCCTTTAATCATCTTATATACCTCAATTAGATCTCCCCTCATTCTTCTAAACTCTAGAGAGTAAAGGCCTAAACTGCTCAATCTCTCTTCATAAGACAAACCCCTCATCTCTGGAATCAATCTAGTGAGCCTCCTCTGAACTGCCTCCAATGAAACTACATCCCTCCTCAAGTAAGGAGACCAAAACTGTACGCAATACTCCAGGTGTGGTCTCAATAATACATTGTACAGTTGCAGCAACTCTTCCCTACTTTTATACACTATTCCGTTAGCAATAAATGCCAAAATTCCATTTGCCTTCCTTAGTACCTGCTGCACCTGCATCCTAGTTTTCTGTGATTCATGCACAAGGACACCCAGATCCCTCTGCATTGAAGCACTCTGAAGTTTCTCTCCATTTAGATAGTTTGCCTTTCTATTCTTCCGACCAAAATGGATAACCTCACACTTATCCACGTTAAACTTTATGTCGTCATTGTCGACAGGAGTAGTGCCGGAGGACTGGAGGATAGCAAATGTTGTCCCCTTGTTCAAGAAGGGGAGTAGAGACAGCCCTGGTAATTATAGACCTGTGAGCCTTACTTCGGTTGTGGGTAAAATGTTGGAAAAGGTTATAAGAGACAGGATTTATAATCATCTTGAAAAGAATAAGTTCATTTGCGATAGTCAGCACGGTTTTGTGAAAGGTAGGTCGTGCCTCACAAACCTTATTGAGTTTTTCGAGAAGGTGACCAAACAGGTGGATGAGGGTAAAGCCGTGGATGTGGTGTATATGGATTTCAGTAAGGCGTATGATAAGGTTCCCCACGGTAGGCTATTGCAGAAAATACGGAAGTATGGGGTTGAAGGTGATTTAGAGCTTTGGATCAGAAATTGGCTAGCTGAAAGAAGACAGAGGGTGGTGGTTGATGGCAAATGTTCATCCTGGAGTTTAGTTACTAGTGGTGTACCGCAAGGTTCTGTTTTGGGGCCACTGCTGTTTGTCATTTTTATAAACGACCTGGATGAGGGTGTAGAAGGGTGGGTTAGTAAATTTGCGGATGACACGAAGGTCGGTGGAGTTGTGGATAGTGTCGAAGGGTGTTGTAGGGTACAGAGGGACATAGATAGGCTGCAGAGCTGGGCTGAGAGATGGCAAATGGAGTTTAATGCGGAGAAGTGTGAGGTGATTCACTTTGGAAGGAGTAACAGCAATGCAGAGTACTGGGCTAATGGGAAGATTCTTGGTAGTGTAGATGAGCAGAGAGATCTTGGTATCCAGGTACATAAATCCCTGAAAGTTGCTACCCAGGTTAATAGGGCTGTTAAGAAGGCATATGGTGTGTTAGCCTTTATTAGTAGGGGGATCGAGTTTCGGAGCCACGAGGTCATGATGCAGCTGTACAAAACTCTGGTGAGGCCGCACCTTGAGTATTGCGTGCAGTTCTGGCCACCGCATTATAGGAAGGATGTGGAAGCTTTGGAAAGGGTGCAGAGGAGATTTACTAGGATGTTGCCTGGTATGGAAGGAAGGTCTTACGAGGAAAGGCTGAGGGACTTGGGGTTGTTTTCGTTAGAGAGAAGGAGGAGGAGAGGTGACTTAATAGAGACATATAAGATAATCAGAGGGTTAGATAGGGTGGATAGTGAGAGTCTTTTTCCTCGGATGATGATGGCAAACACGAGGGGACATAGCTTTAAGTTGAGGGGTGAAAGATATAGGACAGATGTCAGAGGTAGTTTCTTTACGCAGAGAGTAGTAGGGGCGTGGAACGCCCTGCCTGCAACAGTAGTAGACTCGCCAACTTTAAGGGCATTTAAGTGGTCATTGGATAGACATATGGATGTAAATGGAATAGTGTAGGTCAGATGATCGGCGCAACATCGAGGGCCGAAGGGCCTGTACTGCGCTGTAATATTCTAATTCTAAAAAAAACCTCCATCTGCCAAATTTTGGCCCATTCACCTAACCTATACATATCCATTTGCAAGTTTCTTATTTACAGCAACTTACTGTCCCACCTATTTTAGTGTCATCTGCAAATTTGGCTACAGTAGCTTCTTTCCCTGCATCCAAGTCATTAATATAGATTGTAAATAGTTGGGCCCTGAGGACCAAACCCTGTGGCACCCCAGTAGTTACATCTTGGCACACAGAAAAGGACCCATTTATCCTGACTCTCTGTTTTCTGTTGGTTAGCCAATCCTCTATCCAAGCTAATAAATTGCCCCTAACCCCATGTGATCTTACCTTTTATGCGGCACCTTATCAAATGCCTTCTGCAAGTCCAGATGTACTACATCTACAGGATCCCCATTATCCAATTTACTTGTTACATCTTCGAAGATTTACCCTTCATAAAAACATGTTGACTCTGATAGATTGCTATTTGACTTTCTAAATGTCCTGTTAATACTTCCTTAATAATGGATTCTAACAATTTCCCAACGACAGATGTTAAACTAAATGGTCTATAGTTTCCTACTTTCTGCCTCCCTTCCTTTTTGAATAAGGGCGTTATATTAGCATTTTCCCAATCCACTGGAATCTTTCCCGCATCCAGGGAATTTTGGAATATTATAACCAATGGATCCACTATCTCCTCTGCCACTTCCTCTAAGACCCAAGGATGTAGGCCATCAGGCCCTGGGGACTTGTCTGCCTTCAATCCCAATAGTTTGCTCAGTACTTTTTCCCTAGTGATGATGATTGTTCTAAGTTCCTCCCTTTCCATAACCTCTGCATTACCTGTTACTATTAGGATGGTACTAGTGTCCTCCACCATGAAAACTGAGGCAAAATACTGATTTAGTGTCTCCGCCATTTCTGTGTTCCCCACTATTAACTCCCCAGTCTCATCCTCCAAGGGACCAACATTCACTTTAGCTACTCTCTTCCCTTTTATATACTTATAGAAGCTTTTGCTATCTGTTTTTATATTTTGCACTTGTTTTCTTTCATAATTTACCTTTTCTCTTTTTATTATTTATTTATTTAGAGATACAGCACTGAAGCAGGCCCTTCGGCCCACAGAGTCTGTGCCGACCAACAACCACCCATTTATACTAATCCTACATTAATCCCATATTCTCTATTACATCCCCACCATTCTCCTACCACCTACCTATACTACGGGCAATATACAATGGCCAATTTACCTATCAACCTGCAAGTCTTTGGAGGTGGGAGGAAACCGGAGCACCAGGCGGAAGCCCACAGGGAGAACTTGCAAACTCCGCACAGGCAGTACCCAGAACTGAACCCGGGTTGCTGGAGCTGTGAGGCTGCGGTGCTAACCACTGCGCCACCCTTTGTTGATCTTTAAAAGTTTCCCAATCTTCCAGCCTTGCACTGGCCTTTGCAATATGGTATACCTTAGTTTTTGTCTTTGTTATCCTTAACTTCCTTACTTAGCCATGGATGTTTTTCCCCCTCTTAGAATCTTTCTTCCTGTCTGGAATATATTTTAGTTGGGAGCAATTGAATATCTCCTTAAACATCTACCACTGCTTATCAACTGTCCGACCTTTTAATCTTCCTGCCTAGTCCACTAGGGCCAAATCTGTCCTCATGCCTATGTAATTACCTTTGTTTAACTCCAGAATGCTGGTGTGGGACTCCAGTTTCTCGCCCTCAAACTGAATTTGCATTTCTAGCATTCTATGATCACTCTTCCCTAGAGGATCCTTAACTATGAGATCATTAATTAATCCAGCCTCATTACTTAATACCAAATCTAGAATAGCCTGCTCTCTTGTTGGTTCCACAACATATTGCTCCAAAAAACAATCTAATACATTCAATGAACTCTCCCTCGAGGCTACCCTTGCCAATTTGATTAATCCAATCTATATGCATGTTAAAATCACCCATGGTTATTGCTGTACCTTTCTTACAAGCCCCCAGTATTTCCTGGTTTATACTGTGCCCCACTGCGGAACTACTATTTGGGGACCTATAGATTACTCCCATCAGGAACTTCTTGCCCTTGCTATTTCTTGTTTCGACCCAGAATGATTCTACTTCTTGATCTCCAGTGTCTATATCATTTCTCATTACAGCACTGATCTTTTCCTTTTACTAACAAAGCTACACCACCTCCTTTTCCTTCCTGCCTATCCTTCCGAAATACTGAGTACCCTTGGATATTCAATTCCCAAATCTGGTTTCCCTGCAATCACGTCTCAGTAATCGCCACTAAATCATACCTATTCGTCTCTATTTGTGCTGTTAACTCATTAATTTTATTCCGAACGCTTCGTGCATTCAGATACAAAGCCTTTAAGTTTGTTCTGTTATCAAAATTCCCTACTCTTGCACGATTCCTTGGTGTAATATGACATTCACAAGTTCTGTCCCTACCTTTTATTTTCTGGTAACAATCAGCCTCATCACTAACCTGCACTCCTACCTTCTCCTTTAACTTTGACTTCCTAATTTTCTGTGCAACTGAACCCTCCCCCCCACTATTTAGTTTAAAGCCCTATCTATAGTCCTAGTTATGCGATTCGCCAGGACTCTGGTCCCAGCATGATTCAGGTGGAGCCCGTCCCATCGGAACAGCTCCCTCCTTCCCCAGTACTGGTGCCAATGTCTCATGAATTCAAACCCATTACTCCCACACCAATCTTTGAGCCACGCATTTACCTCTTTAATCTTATTGACCCTGTGCCAATTAGCTCGTGGCTCAGGTAGCAATCTGGAGATTATTACCTTTTTGGTTCTGCTTTTTAATTTAGTCCCTAGCTGCTCATATTCCCTCAGCAGAACCTCTATCCTTGTTCTACCTATATCGTTGGTACTTACCTGGACCACGACAACTGGATCTTTCCCCTCCCGCTCCAAGTTCCTCTGCACCCCAGATGAGATATCCTGAACCCTGGCACCAGGTAGGCAACACAGCCTTCGGGACTCTCGATCCTGGCCACAGAGAACAGTGTCAGTGCCTCTAACTATACAATCCCCGGTTACGACTACATTTCTTTTTTCTCCCCCCACTTGAATGGCTCCCTGTACCACGGTCAGTTTGCTCATCCTCCCTACAGTCCCTGCTCTCGTCACAAAGGGAGCAAGAATCTCGAACCTGTTGGACAAGAACAAGGGCTGAGGCTCCTGCAGCACTACCTCCTGGATCCCTCTACCTGCCTCACTCATAGTCACACCCTCCTGTCCCTGACCACTGGCCGAATTCAAGGTAGTTAATCTAAGGGATGTGACTGTCTCCTGAAATACAACGTCCAGGTAACTCTCCACCTCCCTGATGTGTCGCAGTGTCCGAAGTTCAGACTCCAGCTCATCAACTCTGAGCCGGAGCTCCTCGAGCAGCCAACACTTGTTACAGATGTGGTCACTAGGAACCACAATGGGGTCCACCAGCTCCGACATCATGCAGGTACAACACATCGCCTGGCCCTGCATCTGTATTTTATTTAATTAGATTTTAATTTTTTTTTTAAATTTCCGGCTCTTCTTTAGTTTTTAATCTGTAAAATATTTCTCCTATTCACCTTTAATCTAAAATCAACTTATAATGGTTAATTCAAATTAGCAGTTAACTACCAACCAATGAACTTACGGTTTTCCTGTGATGTCACTTTGTTTTTTTTCACTCTGTTTTTACTCCCTTAAATTACCCAAAAATTAGATTATTTACAATAGGAACCTTGATTCCCTAAAAAGAAATCTACCTTCTATATAGAAAACAAATTGTAGACCTTTCTCTTTGCTTTAGTTACTTAATAAGCTATTTAGAGTTATTTCCTAACAGCTGTTACTCACCAACCAATCACCTTGCAGCTTTCCTGTGATGTCAATGTTGACTTTTCAAAACTCCGGCACTCGCTGAGTGAACTCTCTCTCTCTCTCTCTCTCTCTCTCTCCCAGTCTATTTGTGCCCCGGCTCCGCCCTCGCTGTTTACTGCTCTCTGACTGAACACTCTGTCTCTCTCTCTCTCTCTCCCGGTCTCTTTGTGCCCCGGCTCCACGCTCGCTGTTTCCCGCTTGCTGAGTGAACTCTCTGTCTCTCTCCCGGTCTCTTTGTGCCCCTGCTCTGCTCTTGCAGTTTCCCGCTCTCTGAGGCAGGGCCATGAGGTTGCAGATTGAGGTCGAATACAGTTCTGAGGCTGCTGGCGGCCCAGAGTCTCCCATGGATGCCTTTTTTTAAGCTGTGAGATTTGTTCTAAATCTATCCCATTGAGCACCGTGGTAGTGCCATACAGCACAATGCAGGGTGTCTTCAGTGTAGAGATGGGCCTACACCTCCACAAGGGCTGTGCAGTGTTTCCTCTTACCAATACTGTAATGGACAGAAACATCTGCGACAGGTAGATTGGTGAGGACAAGTTCAAGTAAGTTTCTCCCTTGCATCGGTTCTCTCACCACCTGCTGCGAGCCCAGTTTGGCATCTCTCTCCTTCAGGACTCAGCCAGCAGTGCAACTGAGCCACTCTTGGTGATGGACATTGAGATCCCCCACCCAGAGTACATTTTGTGCCCTTACTACCCTCAGTGCTCCTTCCAACTGCTGTTCAACATGGAAGAGTACTGATTCATCAGCTGAGGGAGGGTGGTAGTGGTAATCCCGAATGAGGTTTCCTTTAGTCATGTTTGACCTGATACCTTGAGGCTTTATGGGGTCGGAGTCAATGTTGTGGACTCCCAGGGCCACTTCCTCCCGACTGTATACCATTGTGCCGTTACTCTGGTGAGTCTGCCCTGCTGTTGGCTAGGGTGGTGATAGAGTTGTCTGGACATTGGCTGATAGGTGTGATTCTGTGAGTATGACTATGGTCATGCTCTTGCTTGATTAGCCTGTGGAACAGCTCTCCCAATGTTGGCACAAGTCCGCAGGTGTTAGAAGAACATTGCAGGATCTAATGGGCTGTATTTCCCTTTGTTGTATCAGAATTCAATGTGTAGGTCGATGCTGAGTGGTCCATCTGGTTCTATTCTAATTGCAATACTTTTGTAGGTTTTGATACAACTGAATGGTTAAACTGGTTTCACTAAAGTTATCTATGAAGTGCTGACCACCCTCGGGAAGCAACCAACAACTTGCTTAAAATCACCATCTTTACCCACTTTGTAGCTTGCACTCTTGACTAAAAATAAGGTGGTACACATATTTGTTGGAGTGACAAAGGGAGACTGCCTTTGACAGATAATTTATTATATCAGTCATTGTGTAAGAATTAGATTTTTCCTAATTTCCTTTCCAACCTTCCCATTTAGAAAGGATGATGGCAGCAAGGATGAGAGAAAATACATCCTCCCGATGGATTTTAGGTGATATAAGCAGTTACTTGAGAAAAAAGTAATTTCCCTAACCAGATTATCATAGAGTCATGGAATGGTTACAGCATAGAAGGAGGCCATTCATCCCATTGTGCCTGTACCAGCTCTCTGCAATTTCAACTCACTTAGTCCCACTCCCCTGCCTTTTCCCTGAAGCCCTGCAAATTTTTTCTCTTCAGATAATTATCCAATTCTCTTTAGAAAGCCACAATTGAATCTGCCTCCACGACACTCTCAGGCAGTGTTCATCTTTTTGTGGATCTGTGTTTCTTACTCCTGCTCACCTCTTGTCACATTATCATTGCATCATTCCAGCATTTCTTTCACTGTTTCCAGTCAGACACACGCAAACATACTTAATCTGTTAATCATGGTTTAAATTGCATATTTAATTGATACAATTGCTACATCGACTACAAGTTTTTTGGGATAATATCAGTAATAAAACAGCAACCCATCTTAAAAGTCCTGTTTTCCTGTTTATGGATTCATACTGTTGGTCCGTCTTTATAATTGCATATCTATTTCCACAAAAATTATGTTGAAACCTCAATCAGAACTATTAGTTGTGAAGGGCACATCAAAAACATTTGAATCATCAAATCCAAACATGCAAATTCAAAAGGAAAATTGGTAGGCTTCACATAGCCACACAGAAAAAAATTGCAACGCATCTTCTGAGACCAATAAGAATTTCAGTCCTATTTCTTGCCGTTTAGCCAATTGCTTAGACAGATAAATTTGTTTACATTTTTGGGAGATTATGCTGCTTGCTTCTTATATCTGATCTGACTTAAAGTGAGAAAAGATGCTCACATGGCACTGTTGGCATTGCTAAGTACCTAAGTGCCAGCTTTTGTGACTACCAATATGTTTTACCGCCGTTACAAAGGACAATTTTCCCACTTCTAACGTCCAAAGCAATGTTGGTTGACTTTGTTCTTTGGTATTCGTCCTCTGCCCGAAGAGGAAGTTTATTTTTTTTTTGATGGTTCAGCTTCGATAGTCTGAGCATCAGGCTGCCAGCCTTGAGACTTCTGACAACAGTAAGCTAAGAATTAGATTCCACACCTTGTCCGTCTCAGATTTTGGAAGGCACTTTAGATTCTTAACCTTGCGTTCAGCACTGTCGCTAGTTTTAACCACATAAGATGAGTGCATTCTTTACATTTAGTTAAATCTGCAATGAAAGAGTTTGTTAAACTGAACAACAAATTTAGATTAGAGATACAGCACTGAAACAGGCCCTTCAGCCTACCGAGTCTGTGCCGAACATCAACCACCCATTTATACTAATCCTACACTAATCCCATATTCCTACCAAACATCCCCACCTATCCCTATATTTCCCTACCACCTACCTATACTAGTGACAATTTATAATGGCCAATTTACCTATCAACCTGCAAGTCTTTTGGCTTGTGGGAGGAAACCGGAGCACCCGGAGAAAACCCACGCAGACACAGGGAGAACTTGCAAACTCCACACAGGCAGTACCCGGAATCGAACCCGGGTCCCTGGAGCTGTGAGGCTGCGGTGCTAACCACTGCGCCACTGTGCCGCCCAAATGCTGGATAATTACCTGAGACAGCCATAAACACAAAAATAAATAGCAAAATGTGGGTAAAACCACAAAACAGAACGCATACAGCTTTCTTCCCTAGTAGCTTGGCCAGGTACCTATGTGGTACTTCCAGTGTTTTGGAGTTTGTTCAACTTCAGCGGAAGTGGGCAATGCTAGATTCTGTTTCTGATAGTGGATGTGATAGTGAATCTATATCTAAGCAGTTGCTGAACCATCTGAAATGTAAAGTCCGATCTAGTTGAAACAATTGGTACAAGAGATTCTTGTTTCTGTCTTTTTGCAAGCTGTTGTCATGCAGACCCCCACCTGCCAAGAATGAGGCATATTAATTTTGTCATATGGACATTGATTTTTAGACTGTTGATGGAGGGAAGAAATGACTTCTTTGAAGATCACCAGACACTGGGCTGGAAGGATTCTTTTTCTTTTGGGCCTCCTTATCTCGAGAGACAATGGATACGCGCCTGGAGGTGGTCAGTGGTTTGTGAAGCAGCGCCTGGAGTGGCTATAAAGGCCAATTCTGGAGTGACAGGCTCTTCCACAGGTGCTGCAGAGAAATTTGTTTGTTGGGGCTGTTGCACAGTTGGCTCTCCCCTTGCGCCTCTGTCTTTTTTCCTGCCAACTACTAAGTCTCTTCGACTCGCCACAATTTAGCCCTGTCTTTATGGCTGCCCGCCAGCTCTGGCGAATGCTGGCAACTGACTCCCACGACTTGTGATCAATGTCACACGATTTCATGTCGCGTTTGCAGACGTCTTTATAACGGAGACATGGACGGCCGGTGGGTCTGATACCAGTGGCGAGCTCGCTGTACAATGTGTCTTTGGGGATCCTGCCATCTTCCATGCGGCTCACATGGCCAAGCCATCTCAAGCGCCGCTGACTCAGTAGTGTGTATAAGCTGGGGGTGTTGGCCGCTTCAAGGACTTCTGTGTTGGAGATATAGTCCTGCCACCTGATGCCAAGTATTCTCCGAAGGCAGCGAAGATGGAATGAATTGAGACGTCGCTCTTGGCTGGCATACGTTGTCCAGGCCTCGCTGCCGTAGAGCAAGGTACTGAGGACACAGGCCTGATACACTCGGACTTTTGTGTTCCGTGTCAGTGCGCCATTTTCCCACACTCTCTTGGCTGGAAGGATATTTGCATATTAAAAGACGCTGCTTGTGGAGACAAAGGGCTATTCCCAGCTCCAACTAACCCAAATGGATTTTGATCACCAGACATTGAAGGTGTAAGGAAGCGCATTCCAGGCCCTGCTAAAATGATTCAATCCACAGAGCTAGGACTGGTTAAACCAGTTGGTCACATGAGTGACTGGCTGGTCCAGGTTTTTTTGAACTAACCACAGGACAGTTTAAATTGAGAAGGCAGTGTGCAACTGAGGCTGGAGCAAGGAAGCCTCTCTCTCTCTCTCTCTTTCTCCCAAGCCACCGGACCCACAGAAGACATGTAAACCTTAAGAGAGAAAAGACTCCTGCATCAAAACAAGTTGAAGCGTGAACAGGGCCCAACGAATTACAAGACTTAACAGCAACCAAAGACTCCACACTGAACTTAAAAGACTGTAACTACCAGATATTGCCTCAAAATTTTCCCCTTTATTCCTTCTACTTTTTCTGTCTCTATCTACGTGTGTATTTATCGCGTATGCATGCTAGCGTCATCGCGTCGCATATTCGTAGTTGTTAACCGGATTAGAGTTAAGATGAATAAACTTCTGTCTTTCTTGTTTAAATCTAAGGAAACCTGTTTGATTTCTTTGCCTTACAATCGGTGCAGTGAACAAAGATTCACCAAGGGATAGCTAAAAAGTGTTTTAAAATTAAACCCTGTTACGGTTAAACCAGGCAAAGGCTGAGAGGGAACCCCCTAGACGCTTCTCACCTGGTCGTAACACTGTTGTATTTCCAATTCTGTGCTATTAGCTGGTACCTGTTTGAAATGGCACACTAGTGTTCTAAAAGAAACGTGTTGCATGCATTTCAGCAGTGTCTCTGTTCGATATGTTTATTGTTGCCACAAAAGACTATAATGCCCAACCAGAATCAATCACGTGTTCTGTGATTCCACCTTCGGTATTGGATGAGCAAAATTTTCTTCCAATTAAATATTTTGAAGTCTGAAGCCATTGTCTTTGGCCCTGCCACTTAAATATGGCTGAATCCCTGAATAGAAAGCCATAATCTGTATAATATGGTATTATGGTCTTATTATGGCCTGCAGAGTCTCATCGACAGGTTTGCGGCTGCCTGCAATGAGTTTGGCCTAACCATCAGCCTCAAGAAAACGAACATCATGGGGCAGGACGTCAGAAATGTTCCAGCCATCAATATTGGCGACCACGCTCTGGAAGTGGTTCAAGAGTTCACCTACCTAGGCTCAACTATCACCAGTATATTGTCTCTCGATGCAGAAATCAACAAGCGCATGGGAAAGGCTTCCACTGCTATGTACAGACTGGCCAAGAGAGTGTGGGAAAATGGCGCACTGACACGGAACACAAAAGTCCGAGTGTATCAAGCCTGTGTCCTCAGTACCTTGCTCTATGGCAGCGAGGCCTGGACAACGTATGTCAGCCAAGAGCGACGTCTCAATTCATTCCATCTTCACTGCCTCTGGAGAATACTTGGCATCAGGTGGCAGGACCATATCTCCAACACAGATGTCCTCGAGGCGGCCAACATCCCCAGCTTATACACACTACTGAGTCAGCGGCGCTTGAGATAGCTTGGCCATGTGAGCTGCATGGAAGATGGCAGGATCCCCAAAGACACATTGTACAGCGAGCTCGCCACTGGTATCAGACCCACCAGCCGTCCGTGTCTCCGCTTTAAAGACGTCTGCAAACGCGACATGAAGTCCTGTGACATTGATCACAAGTCATGGCAGTCAGTTGCCAGCGTTCGTCAGTGCTGGCGGGCAGCCATAAAGGCGGGGCTAAAGTGTGACGAGTCGAAGAGACTTAGCAGTTGGCGGGAAAAAAGACAGAGGCGCAAGGGGAGAGCCAACTGTGTAACAGCCCCGACAACCAATCTTATCTGCAGCGCCTGTGGAAGAGCCTGTCACTCTAGAATTGGCCTTTATAGCCACTCCAGGCGCTGCTCCACACACCATTGACCACCTCCAGGCGCTTACCCATTGTCTCTCGAGATAAGGAGGCCAAAGAAGAGGTCTTATTGTTATAAAACAGCATATTACCTGCCTTGCCAGGAGTAATGCCACTGGAGATCTACCAATAACATCACAAATTGTTTAATTTTTTTTTATTTGTTCTTGGGATATGAGTGTTGATGGCAAGGCCAACCTTTATTGCCATCTCTCATTGCCCTTGAGACATCTTGAACCACTGCAGTCCTTGTGGTGTAGGTGCGCCCAGACTGCTGTTAGGGAGGATGTTCCAGGATTTTGACCCAGCAACAGTGAAGGAATGGTGATATAAGTTCCAAGTCAGAATGGTGTGTAACTTGGAGGAGAACTTGGAGGGAGCCTTGTGGTGATGTTCCCATGCGTCTGCTGCCCTTGGTTCTTCTTTGTGGTAGAGGTTGAGGGTTTGGAAGGTGCTTTCATAGGAGGCTGGCAAGTTGCTGATGGACACACACTTGTGGACACACGGCTTACATTTTACTAGCTTGACTCTTAATTTAATTGGCAGCATGTCACTACTTTTTGTTGGATATTCTGTTAGTTTGTAGATTTTCAAATTATGGCAATTTAATTTGAATTTTGAGGGAGCCTTTATGACATATTGCCTGTCTAATAAATTATAATGCATGAAATACATGTGGCTGTCTGCATTAACAAAGAAATGTAGCAAATTCTATCTCAGTTTAATTTTATAATTTAATTAAAATTTATGTCGAAATGAACTTCAATAACCAAATTTAGTTCAAATTGAACAGTAAACCACAAGTTATTTTTAGAGCTGGCATGTTTTAGGTTTTATGTTTTAAATTTTATTTGCTATAATGAAATATTTTATACATTAGATGTACCCTGTTGCTCTTTCCTACCTAGTCTTTTTTTGTTCCTAATTTTTATTTTATTTCTGTCATGATGTAATCTATTTGGTATTTAATTTTTTTTAAATTACCTTATAAACATTTTGCCTCGCAAGTCCTTCCATCTATTGTGGAGGATGTTGAAAAATCTGAAGATTTGTTATGTTAATTGCATCATTTTTAATTTATAGGCTGTTCAGGGACGAGGAGGTGGGCTACAAGAAAGAGACCTTCGTGTTGATCTTGGTTTCCGAGGAATGCCAATGACTGAGGAGCAGCGCCGACAGTTCAGTCCAGGACCACGCACTACCATGTTTCGCATCCCTGAATTTAAGTGGTCCCCCATGCACCAGCGTCTGCTGACAGACCTGCTTTTCGCTTTGGAAACAGATGTACATGTTTGGCGGAGGTGATGAAACATTCGTATTTTCTTTACAAGTAGATTTCAAAAGCAACATAGAAAAGAAAGAAATGTATAAAGTGCTGGTGGTATCCTTAATATGTCACAAAATGCTTCACAACTTTTCAAGTTTACTGTTGTTATTTAGGCAAATGCAGCAGCCAATTTGCACACAGTAAAGGCCCATAAAATAGCAAAGGAATGACTGACCAGTTAGATTGTGTTGGTGGTGTTGGTTGACACAGGGAAAACTTACCGTTGTGCTTCAAAAAAAAAAAGCCCCAAAGGATCTTTTACATCTATCTGAAAAGTCAGTCGGAACCTTGGTTTAAGTCTCATTTGAAAAATGGTACCTCTGACATTGTGGCCAGGATTTTCTCAATGGGGGTAAGTCCCGACGTCAGGGCCATATGTGCGTCCTGAGCTGCATGGGTAGTCAGTGGCACCGCGGTGGCAGTCTTCCTGGCAGTGGCCTCGTAATTGGCCGCCGCCGGGCCTGCCATACAATTAAGGGCAGCAGGCTGGCCTGCCACACTGCTGGCATTACCAGGAGCGATGGCTGCTGTTGAGGCTATCAGGAAAAGGCAAGGGCGCCTCCATTTTTTTTATCTGCCGAGATCAGGCAGGCAGGTCCCCGGCGATCGGACGAGAAATCCCTCCAGTCGTGGCATCAGGGCTGGAGGAGCAGTCTTTGCTGCTGGGGATGCACGCCTGGGGCTATGAAACCTCTGGATGTGATGGCCCCCTCCTCCACCCCAGTGGAAGGCCACCTCCATGCACTTGGAGGCCTCTTCACGCGGAAGGGGGTCATTCCATCACCGGCAAAATGCTGGCGGCCCGGGAAGATGGCCCTCAATTGGGTCTTGAATTGGCTGGCTGCCTCTGGTCAGCGGGCAGCCAGGCCGCTGGTAAAGTGATCCTGCAGTGGGACTTCATTGGGGAGCCCTCCCGACATGGCTGCCCAGCATTTTACCTCCTAGACCACAACCCGGGGCCTGTGAAATCTCGCCCTATAGCTCTCCCTCAGTACTGCACTAGATTAGGTGTTCTACTCAGGCAAGAGTATTACCACTGAGTAAAATTGATGAAAAGTGGCGAAATTGTTAGGATTAGCTGCTCTAAATCATTAATTTTTTTTGGGTTAATCACATAAATGGAATTAATTCTGTCAGTGTAACTGACATTTTAAACTTCAACATTTTCATTATAATATATATTGTGAATTTGGAACATTTGGTTCCATTCTTATCTATCTAATTGTAGCCAGAGAATCATTTGCAATGATTTCCCTTCCTGTTTCCAAACCTCTGGTGTCCCCCAGGGATCTATCCTTGGCCCCCTCCTATTTCCCAACTACATGCTGCCTCGGCAACATAATCCAAAAGCCCAGCGTTGGTTTTCACATGTATGCTGACGACACTTACCTCTACCTCAGCGCCACTTCTCACGACTGCTCCACTGTTGCTAAATTATCAGACTGCTTATCTGACATCCAGTACTGAAATTTCCTCCAATTAAATATTGGGAAGACTGAAGCCGTTGTTTATAGTCCCTGTTCCAAACTCCGTTCCCTATTTACCGATTTCATCCCTCTCCCTGTAAACAGTCTAATTTAGCCAGTCTGTTCGCAACCTTGGCATCACATCTGACCCTGAGATGAGGGTCCACCCTCATATTCGTGCCATTAATAAGACTGCCTATTTCCACCTCCAGAAAGCCCCCATCTCAACTCATCTGCTGCTGATTCCCTCATTCATGCCTTTGTTACCTCTAAGCTTGACTATTCCAATGCAGTCCTTGCTGGTTTCCCGCATTCTACTCTTCATAAACTTGAGGTCATCGAAAACTCTGCTGCCCGTGTCTTAACTTGCACTAAGTCCCATTCCCCTATCACCCCTGTGCTTGCTGACCGACATTGGCTCCCGGTCAAGCAACGTCTTGATTTTAACATTTTCATTCTTGTTTTTAAATCCCTCTAAGGCCTCACCCTCCTTATCTCTGTAATCTCCTCCAGCCCCAGAGCCCTCCAAGATCTGCAATCCTCTAATTCTGGCCTCTTATGCATCCCTGATTTTAATTGTTCTACCATTGGTGGCCTGGTCACGCCTTCAGTCGTTTCGGTTCCAAGCTCTAGAATACCCTTTAAGACATTCCTTAAAACGTAACCTTTCTGACCAAGTTTTTGTGGCTCAATGTCATACTTTGTTTTAAAATGCTCCTTAGAAGCACCTTGTTATGGTTTATTACGTTAAAGGTCTATATAAATATAAGCTGTTGTATTTTTCTCACATTCAGACCTTTTTTCGCTGACATAGCGGGTGCCAGTGCTAATTACCTTTGAATTTGAATGTTGCCTGCACTGAAGGCTGAACAACTTGCATATAACTTTGAGTAAAATCTACATTTGTTTGACAAATAAAACTAACAATACATAATGCAAGTATTAATAAGGAAATCAGCTGTATTGCGCTTAAAGATCTTTCATAAAAGATGACCTGAATTCCAAATTTATCAGTTAGATGAAAGAGATATGATCAATTCTTGACATTGTAAGACCATTCCTTGGTGGAACAGGATCACAAAGTATTTCAATCCATAAACTTGATGGTTAAACTTATGAGGACTGATATTCCACCTTCATGCTGGTGGTGGGATGCCTCACCCACAGCCAGTGCAAATCAGGAAATTGTGACCGTGCTTCTCATGATTCAGTGTCCATTTAAAATGAATAGATGGAAAACGATCAGCAATTTTTTGATGCATGCTGCCAGTATGCCAAGCAGTTACTGAGCAGTGCGAAGTCAGGCAATTACCCCTGTGGTCTTAACTACTCTGCAGGAAGATGGAAGGGAATGAGCAGTACAAGAAGGGAATCAGTAAATGGGGAGTGTGTGGATGTGGATCATTCTACCATCTTCCAACAACATAACGTAGGTCTACCCACACATCCTGTCTGCACAACTTTACTTTCCGTCATATTTTGCGTTAATTTTTTCTTATTTCCCATATCAACATTTGTAATGGGGTATTCCCATGTAAGCTCATTGCTCTGTGCAATTTGGCCACTAAATTCCGACAAGTAGCTCAAAATGCTTTCTGAAATCTGTCACTTTTTTCCTCAGAAACTGAAATTTCTAATGTCCAAATACAGATTTAAACAATTGAATAAGGGTTTAAACAATTATATATTTCACAGTAACATCATTAAATGTGGTTCAATGAGGAGTGGAATGTGGAAAATTAAATGTGGAAAATTGCTCAGGTATGTTCTGTATACAGAAAGAAGGACAAATCCATCCCGGTCAATTACCGCCCTACCATTCTACTCTCGATCATCAGTAAAGTGATGGAAGGGGTCATTGACAGTGCTATCAAGCGGTACTTGCCCAGCAATAACCTGCTCGCTGAGGCTCAGTTTGGGTTCCGCCAGGGCCACTCAGCTCCTGACCTCATTACAGCCTTGCACCAAACATGCACTCAAGAGGTGAGGTGAGAGTGACTGCCCTTGACATCAAGGCAGCATTTGACCAAGTATGACATCACGGAGCCCGAGAAAAACGAGTCAATGGGAATCGGGGGAAAACTCTCTGCTGATTGGAATCATACCTAGCACAAAGGAAGATGGTCATGGTTGTTGGAGGTCAATTATTTCAGTCCCAGGACATCACTGCAGTTCCTCAAAGTAGTGTCCGAGGCCCAACCATCTTCAGCTGCTTCATCAATGACTTTCCCTCCACCATAAGGTCCGAAGTGGGGATCTTCACTGATGATTGCAGAATGTTCAGCACCATTCGTGACTTCTCAGATACTGAAGTAGCCCATGTCCATATGCAGCAAGACCTGGACAACATCCAGGCTTGGGCTGATAAGTAGCAAGTAACATTCGCGCCACACAAGTGCCAGGCAATGACCATCTCAAACAAGAGAGAATCTAACCATCTCCCCTTGACATTCAATGGCATTACCATTGCTGAATCCCCCACTATCAACATCCTGGGGGTTGCCATTGACTAGACTGAACTGAACTGGACCAACCACATAAATGCTATGGCTACAAGAACAGGTCAGAGGCTGGGAATTCTGTGGTGTGTAACTCACCTCCTGACTCCCCAAAGCCTGTCCACCATCTACAAGGCACAAGTCAGGAGTGTAATGGTATACTCTTCACTCGCTTTGATGGGTACAGCTCCAACAACACTCAAGAAGCACGACACCATCTAGGACAAAGCAGCCGCTTGATTGGTACCCTATCCACCACCTTCAACATTCACTCCCTCCACCACCAACGAACAATTGCAGCAGTGTGTACCATATACAAGGTGTTCTGCAGCAAGGCTCCTTCGACGGCACCTTCCAAACCCATGACCTCTACCACCTAGAAGGACAAAGGCAGCAGATGCATGGGGACACCATAACCTGTAAGTTCCCCTCCAAGCCACACACCGTTCTGACTTGGAACTATATCACTGTTTCTTCACTGTCCCTGGGTTCTAACAGCACTGTTGGTGTACCTACACCCCAAGGACAGCAGCGGTTCAAGAAGGCAGCTCACCACCACCTTCTAAAGGGGCATTCGGGATGGGCAATACATTTTAGCCTAGCCAGTGACACCCATATCCCACGAACAAATGAAAACAAAGAGTGCAGGAGGGCATGCCAAGAGCAACACGAGACATACCTAAAAATGAGGTGTCAGTCTGGTGAAGCTACAACATAGACTACATGCATGCCAAACAGCAGAAGTATCATATGATAGACAGGGCTAAGAGATCCCACAACTAACGAATCAGATTTAAGCTCTGCAGTTCTGCCAGATCCAGTTGTGAATGGTGGTGGACAATTAAACAACTAACGAGAAGGAGGCTCCACAAATATCTCGATCCTCAACAGTGAGGGAGCCCAGCAAGTCAGTGCAAATGATCAGCACAATAGACAAAGTTGAAGTATTTGCATCCATCTTCAGCCAGAAGTGCTGAGTGGATGATTCATCCTCCTGAGGTCCCCAGTGTCACAGATGCTGGTTTTCATTCGATCTGATTCACTCCATGTGATATCAAGAAACGGCTGAAGGCACTGGATACTGCAAAGGCTGTGGGCCCTGACAACATTCCAGCAATAGTACTAAAGACTTGTGCTGCAGAACTAGCCACGCTCCTAGCCAAGCTGTTCCAGTACAGCTACAACACTGGCATCAACCCAGCAATGTGGAAAATTGCTCAAATATATCCTGTACACAAAAAGCAGGACAAATCCAACTCGGCCAGTTACTGCCCCATCAGTCTACTCTCGATCATCAGTAAAGTGATGGAAGAGGTTGTCGACAGTGCTATCAAGTGGCACTTGCTCAGCAATAAACTACTCACTGACGCTCAGTTTGGGTTCCCCAGGGCCACTGAGCTCCTGACCTCGTTACAGCCTTGGTCCAAACATGGACAAAAGAGCTGAACTCCAGAGGTGCGAGTGACTGCCCTTGACATCAAGAAAGCATTTGACTGAATATGGCATCAAGGAGTCCGAGCAAAAGTCAAGAAGCTCCACTCCATCCAGGACAAAGCAGCCTGTTTGGCACCCCATCCACCACCTTCAACATTCACTCCCACCACCACCGACACACAGTTTTTACCGTATACAAGCTGTACTGCAGCAGCTTACCAAGGCTCCTTTGACACCACCTTCCAAACCCATGACCTCCACCACCTAGAAGGGCAAGGGCAGCAGATGCAGAGGAACACCACCACCTGCAAGTACCCCTCCAAACCCAACACATCATCCTGATTTGGAAATAAGAACTCCCTTCCTAACAGTATTGTTCGTGTACCTACGCCCCAAGGACTGCAGCGGCTGAAGAAGGCAGCTCACTACCACCTTCTCAAGGGCAATTAGGGATGGGCCAAGCAAGCGACACCCACATCTCTTGAATGAATAATTCAAAAAAATCAACTGGCCTGCCTTTTATACCTTTTAATAATGTCATGAAATTTTTACTTGACACTTGAGGCTTTTACAAAAGTTTGGACTTGATTTTTTTTGTCCAAAGCGATAACTTTGAGCTGCATCTGGATTGTGCGCGTGCAGTGTACCTAATTTACCAGAATTAGTACTGTTCAGTCAGTTGTACTGAAACTCATTGCTAACCATATTTGATCAGTGTCAAAAAAACAAATCAGCCAGGATGTTGGGTAAATTTGCTAGCTGAGTTGAGTTCAAAATCCCCAGAGGTCATGCACTGCCCTAGTCTGACTCACTTTTCAGTATCTCGTATAGCTGTGATTGACATGATGTAAGTTAATAAAAATAATAATAGGCAGCCCAGTGAAGATCAATGAGGCTAATTGCTGGTGTCAGAAGAAAAAACTGTGTCTTGATAAACTAGAACTATTTAGCTCTTGCAAAGCAATGCCACAGAGGGGTCTTCATATGTTTTATTTTGGATTGCTGGGTGTGTGACACATGGAAACTCACCATTAATGTTTAATAGCCTCCAAAACAAGCAGCCGAGAAACCCACCGAGGTAGACGTTCTGTTTTCCGATTTGGAATGTACACTGCTCATTGGGACAAATCTGCTCACCTGATTGCAGAGAGTTTGGGTGCAGCTGAGCAATTGCCAAGATTTAGGAACCTCCGAGAGTGCACATAATTGCTGCTGGAGTTAACCTAATCTGTGAAGTTCCTCAGCACAAAGCACTAACTACCTTCTCACTGTATATACTATGACTAATGACTAATGTTATATTTTCTTACATGGTTATCTGTAATTAAATGGGAAGAATCCCCGACTGAAAGGGCAGGCGCTTCAGGTTCCATTAATGGGCCAAGCTAGCTCGTTAAGCATCAGCAATGCCCTGGAGTATTCTTGAGTTGCCTGGCTTAGATATCGGATTGTTGACTCTGCCATGGAGTGCTGACATTATTCCAGTCTTCTGTTGTCAGGCGTGTCACCTTGGAACCCCTTGCGTTATCCAAGGACGACAGTCACTTTTTGGTCATTAGCTCAAAGATGCAAGCTTAAGCCTTTATTGTGAGGACAGCAGACATCAGGGACTCTTCACAAAAGCTGCCCAAAGGTGTGAGTGCATTTTCATTGTCCTTCTGACCACAGCATTGTCAGGCAAACATCCTATTGAATAATGGTTCCACTAGTTACAGGTGCCGAGCTTTAGCAAGAAATGCATTGCAATCATGACGGATACCAAGCTCTGGATTTATTAACAGTGTGGTTTGATATCTCTGGCTTTCATGCAATACCTTCTAATAGCTGTGATGGCATGCCCCAGCATTTCCAGATCAGCTGTAGAAAGGAAATATGTCTTCAATATGGTGGAAATACCTATAGCTGACAGCTTGCAGTGAGCCTGTGCCTTGAAGTTCTAGGGCATCAAAGTTAGATCTGCTCAACGCCAATTCAGTTTCTTATGAGGAGTATTGACAAAAGGGAATACACTGTCGTTGGTCTAACTACCCTTTAGGCTGATGAACAGCTAACCAGTATATGCCAGAGTCCTCTCTCCCTTCAACCTTTTCCTCTAATTGCCACCTCCTAGCTAAGTCTTAGGGTTTTGAACATTTAGCAAGAAGAATCTTTGAATACCTAGGGTTTCTGAAGCATGAAAGAGAACTAATGAACACATGTTTTCTATGCCACAAACTTAACCTGCTGTGAAACTTTGCTGTCATTGAATAAAGTCAAGAGAAATCAAAAGCAACCTTTGACTCTGGTCAGCATGATCATAATAACTGTATTCAGGATGAAGCTAGTTGCCTCCAGATGTGGATATTTCAACGTTTTCAGGCTGACATCCCATCCTCCACCCTTCATAAACTTACAAAACTCAAATGTCTATATCCTATACTACATCAAGTCCTGCTCACTTAGTATCGCCTATATTGCTGATTTACATTGGCTCCTGGTCCCCCAACGCCTGCAATTGAAAATATATATCCTTGTGTTTAGATTTCTTCATGGCCTTATGTGGTTTGATGACAAATTTTGTTTAATGCGTCCCTGTGAATGCATTGGGATATTTTAGCATATGAAAGGCACAATATAAATACAAGTTGTTGTTCCCTTTCTTGAGATCCCCTTCCAGCCCTAGAACCCCCAAGTACTCTACCTTCCTCTGACTTTCACCTCTTGTGCATATTGCCCTCTCTCCACTTCACCATTGGTGTCCAGGCCCTACATACCTTCTGGAGTTCTCTCCCAAAATTTATCTAATTCCCTTTTCTTTTAAGCCCCTCTGTAAAACTTATCCTTTTGACCAAGCTTTAGTCACCCTTCCTAATGTTTTCCTTCTTTACCTTGGTATCTGTTTTTGTTTAAATAAATCTCTGAATTATCTTGGGATGTTTTTCTATTTTAAAAGTGTTGTAAGTCGCTGTAGTCGTAGTAGTAATGTTAGCCTCAACCAAACCCTTGCAATGATGGGAATCAACAATTATAACAGCTGTCCTTTGTATTTTCCAATCAATACATTCCAGATCCCCTCGTAAATCATGGGAAACTGCACTTGGGGCACCCACCATCAGTTCTCACTGATTAACCTAGAGGCATCTTGTAATGCCCTGTGACTGCCATTTATTAAAAGTGTGAAATTATCATGCCAAAGAAATCAGAGCACAGCAAGAGGCCAAAATTTTGCTGACTCTTGTACTGGAGCTATTTAATCTAATTTCCCTACCCTTTCAATTTCAGTTGGCTGGTTAGAGTTAGATTGCAGTAAATCTAACTGATTTAAATGTTTTTTTAAAGTGATTTTACAATTTCAGACGAGCAAGTAGGAGTAGTAGTAACATTTTTATTTTAATAATTTATGTTGTTGCAGCCATACCACAAAGTCGGTGATGGATTTTGTGAACAGCAATGAGAACATTATTTTTGTGCACAATACAATTCACCTCATTTCCCAGATGGTGGACAACATCATCATTGCTTGTGGTGGAATTTTGCCATTGTTATCAGCAGCCACATCCCCTTCTGTAAGTATGGAGCATGATACCACCTAATGTTAATGACCAGAATTGAAATCAAGAATATCTTTAAAATAGTGTAAAGTTTTTATTCTGTAGCAGGCAGAAATTATTGTATTAAACTAATATAATCAAAGTGAAACATTTCTGCCTTTTTTGTTAAGTAATTCAGTAATTGCAAATTTATCTATTAATTTAACATAAATGTCAAGTTTTAGGTTTTAACATGCAGAGGTGTACAGATGACATTTTGGAAGGATAGGAAGAAAGGAAAAAGAGGTGGGGTAGCTCTGTTAATAAAGGATGAGATCAGTACAATAGTGAGAAATGATCTTGGCTTGGACGATCAAGATGTAGAATCAGTTTGGGTGGAGATAAGAAATAGCAAGGGAAAGAAGTTACTGCTGGGAGCAATTTATAGGCCACTTAACAGTGTCCACACCGTAGGACAGAGTATACATCAAGAAATAATGGGGGCTTGTGAGAAAGGTACTGCGATAACTGTGGGCAATTTTAATCTTCATATTGATTAGACAGATCAGATTGCCAAAGGTAGCCTTGAGGTTGAATTCCTAGAGTATATTTCGGACAGTTTCTTAGAACAATACATTCTGGAGCCAACCAGAGAACAGGCTACTTTAGACCTGATAATGTGTAATGAGGCAGGATTAATTAATGATCTCATAGTAAAGGATCCTCTAGGTGGTCATAACATGATCCCCTAAGAGTGGTCATAATATGATAGAATTTCACATTTAGTTTGAGGGTGAGACACTTGGGTCTGAAACTAGGATCTGAAACTTAAATAAAGGCAGTTACAAAGGTATGAAGGCAGATTTGGCTACAATGGACTGGGAAAGTAGATTAAAAGGTAACAGGGTAGATAAGAAGTGGCAGACATTTAAGGAGGTATTCCATAACTCTCAACAAAGATATACACCATTGAGAAAGAAAGACTCGACGAGAAGGATGAACCAACCATGGTAAAGTAAGGAAATTAAGGATAGTATCAAATTGAAAGAAAAGGCTTACAACACTGCAAAGATTAGTTAGTGATAGGCTAGAAAATTTGGAAAATTTTAGGAACCAGCAAAGGATGACAAAAAAAATAAAGAGGGAGATATTAGAATATGAGAGTAAACTAGCAAGAAATATAAAAACAGACAGTAAGAGCATATAGAAAGAGTATATATAAAGGAAGAGAGTAGTTAAATAAACATTGGTTCCTTAGAGGATCAGACTGGGGAATTAATAATAGGAAACAAGGAAATGGCAAAGACTTTGGAAAAGTATTTTGTATTTGTCTTCACAAAAAAATACTAAGAATGGTAGAAAGTCAAGTGGCCAAAGGGAGAGAGGAACTTAAAACAATCACTATCACCAGAGAAAAAAACTAGGAAAATTAATGGGACTAAAGGCTGACAAGTTCCCTGGCCCTGATGACCTGTATCCTAGGACCTTTAAAGAAATGGCCGCAGAGATAGTGGATGCATTAGTTGTAATCTTCCAAAATTCCCGAGATTCTGCAAGGTCCCAGTGGATTGGAAAACCGCAAATGCAACACCTCTATTCAAGAAAGGAGGGAGACAGAAAGCAGGAAACTATAGGTCAATTAGCCTAACATCTGTCATTGGGAAAATGCTGGAATCCGTTATTAAGGAAATAGTAGCAGGACATTTAGAAAATCATAATACAATCCAGCAGAGTCAATATGCTTTTGTGAAAGGAAAATCATGTTTGACAAATTTATTAGAGTTCTTTGAGGATGCAATGAGCAGATTAGATAAAGGGGAACCAGTGAATGTAGTGTATTTGGATTTCCAAAAGGCATTTAATAAGGTACAACATAAAAGGTTACTGCACAAGGTAAGAGTTCATGGTGTTGGGGTAATATATTAGCATGGATAGAGGATTGGCTAACTGACAGGGAACAGAGAACCAGGATAAATGGGTCATTTTCAGGTTGACAAACTAACTAGTGGGGTGTCACAGGTATCAGTGCTGGGCCTCAACTATTTATATTAATGACTTCGATAAAGGGACCGAATGTATTGTAGCGAAATTTGCTGACAGTACAAAGATAGGTAGGAAAGCAAGTTGTGTGGAGAACCCAAAAAGTCTGCAAAGGGATATAGATAGGTTGTGAGTGGGCAAAAATTTTGCAGATGGAGTATAATGTGGGAAAATGTGAGGTTTTCCACTTTGGTGGGAAGAATAGAAAAGCAGAATATTATTTATATGGAGACTGCAGGATGCTGTGGTACAGAGGGATTTGGGTATCCTTATACATGAATCACAAAACGTTAGCATGCAGGTACAGCAAGTAATTAGGAAGGCAAATGGAATGTTGTCCTTTATTGCGAGGGGGATGCAGTATAAAAGTAGGGAAGTTTTGCTGTAACTGTACAGGGTGTTGGTGAGACCACACCTAAAATACTACATGCAGTTTTGGTCTCCTTATTTAAGGAGGGATATACTTGCATTGGAGGCAGTTCAGAGAAGGTTCACTTAAGTTGATTCCTGGGATGAAGGGATTGTCTTATGAGGAAGGGTTGAGCAGGTTGGGCCTATACTCATTGAAGTTCAGAAGAATGAGAGATGATCTTATTGAAACATATAAAATTCTGAGAGGGCTTGACAGGGTAGATGGTGAGAGAATGGTCACTTCATGGGGGAATCTAGAACTAGGGGGCAAAGTTTCAAAATAAGGTATCTCCCATTTAATACAGAGATGAGGAGGAACTTCTGCTCTCAGAGGGTTGTTATTCTTTGGAATTCTGTACCCCAAGAAAATAGTGGAGGCTGGGTCATTGAATATATTTAAAGCTGAGCTAGATAGATTTTTGATCTACAAGGGAGTTGAGGGTTATGGGGGCAGGCAGGAAAGTGGAGTTAAGACCACAATCAGATCAGCCATGATCTTATTGAATGGAGTAGCAGGTTCGAGGGCCAAGTGGCCTACATCTATTCTTATGTTCTTATGACATGATCATGCAAAAGGTTTTGCAGCCAACTGTTTACACTTGCATTCCATGTTGTCATCGCAGCATAAATATAAAATCATCAGACTAAATTTCAGTTATTTGAGTTCATTATTCTACATTTGGCTTTTTATTTCAGAACCTAAAATACGATGAAACAGTAATATTACAGTTGTAATTCACCCATTAACAAGCTCATTACTCAGAAAAAAAAATAAAGGGAGATTTTCCAATTTTAGTTGCACATCAACGGTGCACTGAGAAGCACGCAAGCAAATCATGTGCCGTGGACACGGGTGGGGAATTGGCCCTCCAGTAAATTGAGTTTCTCTTATTTTAATAATTTTATATATATATGGTGCTGCTAGCCAGGATTAGTTCATTAACTTGGAGCGTGGAAACCAAGGAAGGGTGCGCACGATTTCCGGCACAGCAGCAGAAGGGGGCTACTGCCAAGTGTCTGCTGAATGTGCCTGTCTCTGGTGCTATGCTACACTTTGGTATGGCAGCTATACATATTTCCACTTCAACCAATTGCATCCTTATATTGGATGCGTGGTAATCACTTGGGAAAGCCTATCAACTTTCTCAAAGAATCAGATGTTCGTGCATGACATACTTTGCAAATTCCAAGCAAATCTTGCAATGGTATTGCTGAATAAATCAAAAATTGGTAGGGTCACTATAGTTCCCAACTATATCCCACTTGCATACTGCAATTTCTTGCACTCTTGTTTAGGGCGGCAGAATGGCCATTTGCACGGCAATGACAGATCTCATGAAACTGTTAGCCCTTCATGAATTTGTTGATTGCAGGTAAAGAAAGCCCACAACAGGAGGGAGGGTTGAGCATCTGCTGATTGCCCCTCCAAGCTGAAGTCCCTAACCTGCCTCAAGGAAATGCCCTTGCAGATTGTGGCTCCAGAGCACCCTTTGGAGAGTGTCCTGCAGATATATTCACTATTATATCTATTAGCTCACTTTTAACTAATTCAGGATGTACCTCCTCCCCAATATCCTTTTTTTGTACACATTGGAGTAAAGTTCTTGTTAGGTATTTATGCCAATTTCTGTTTCTTCTCTACTAATTCAATGTTTTTCCTCTAAGGGATTTACATTCAACAATTCCCTGATATATTTTTAGAGTACTTTAGTGTTTTTTAAATATTTTTTGAAATTAGTTGACTGTTTTTAATTTTTTATGTGATTCTTTTGTTGTGCTGCCTACTTCAGCTTCATTTTGTTTACTTCTTTATTCACAGCTTTTTCAAATTTGATGTAATTTCCTTTATAAAAGGTGTATATTTATTCTGAAACTTTTCAAAAAACATGTAAAGTTCCCTGTATCAATTTCTTTTTCCACTCACCTCAGCTTACTCACTCTGCTTTCTAAAATTTACTCTATTCCAATCTGATGCCCTTGTTTTTATACTAATTTTCCCTTTTTATTTGGACCTTAAACTCGAGTTGAGCTTGGAGTGGCAGACCAGGACATTCTGGTGGTGGGGTAGGGGGAATGAATTAGCGAGAGAAAGTTGGATATTTGGGGCCAAAGTGAAGGGGGAATGGGCAGAGGTTTAGCTTAGTCAGAACAGGGAGAAAGCAGCAGGAGCAGCTTAGTGATGGAAGTATTTGTGAGCTTCTTACACTGCTTAGAGGTGAAGTTGGAGGGGTCAGGGATGAGGATTTTAAGCGGTTAATAGAGAGAATATGAGTTTAAGGCTATTTTTGCCCTCCAGGATCATCCTACAATAGTGATGGTTTTGACAGAGGAGAGCAGAGTCAGGTAGAGCTTGATATGGCCAAACTAGATCTAGCAATGGATAACTAAGCCAGTTGAGCATAAAAAAGGCTGATGTTTATGCTCTTTACATTTTAGAGAACTAAGATCAGAGCCATACAAAGGGATTGGAGATGAAGGTTTTGCTGAGGAGGAGATTTGAATGACTTCATAGTTGAGCAAATTTACTGCTGCAGTGATTATAGTAGCAGATGGAGGCCCAAAATCTAGACATTTTGGATGTTTGAGAGTATAGTTGTTAGCACTGTGGTAGGTGTGAGATTTGGGAGGGAGTTTTTTTTGATAGGGGATTGGAAGAGTGTAAGGGGATGTAGATGTGCGGGACACTGGGAAGTGGTTGGAGGTAATCAAGCTTGGGAGGTAAGCCCCGTTTTGACCTTGCTGTGAATATTGGTAGGAGAGTTTATCGGGAAGGGAACTGCACTTCTGTTCATCACTGTTGTCCAGACAGCTTTTAGAGATACCAATTACATCTAAATTCTTTTGGAAACATGTATCTATAATGTAAGCATTTTATTTCTAATATTTGTTCGCAGAATTAGCAGGAAAATATTTTAAGGCTTATCCTATGTAAGCTATCTTGACTCCTGTAATTGAAATTCTTTAAATTGTTACTACAACCATCAGATACCCCTGCCTCTTTAGTCCAAATGGAACTCAAAGATTATGAACTATGGTATTTCCTGTCACAACTAGGTTAAATATTTTGCAGTGGCACTTGATACATTCTGAGCTAGTACTTTTATACTCTCAACTGATTCTTCCTGAAAAGATTGCACTACCCAGAAATCACTTATCTACAAACATAAGGATTTCTGCATTACTGCATGATTCAATAGAGTCATCAAAACAAATGATCCTTCTCCTTTCTGAGCAATCCCAAATGATTGACTACAATCCAGAGACTACTAACCTAGCTCCTTATTCCTCAAATTTCCTGGTCATTCTCCTAGAACGGCTCTTGAAGAAGACAAACTTCCAATTCAGTCTGTAATTTATATCAGTGCGTCAACTATTACTGTCTTTTCACCCTTTTCCTTCAAACCGCCTACCTTACTATTCTGTGCCATTCACCCAAACCCCCAAAAAACACACAACTGCCCTACTGAACTATTTCTCTTTGTACATCTTGACTGTTGACTGGCATAGAATCAATGTATCATGGTGGCTTCCATGGTACCGGGAATCTGCCTACTAAATGTTCTTATGGCTTTAATGAGTTATTTTATGTTGTCTGATAAAAGTCGGTGGCGAACCCACTTCCGCCTTGCCTGGGGATCCTTCCCGCATTTTACGGGTCCCCAGGCTTTAATTGTTCCGAGGCAGGGCTTCCACCCGCTTGAGGGAGGAAGTCCCACCTCATCGAGCTGCTGGCCAATCAGTGGCTGGCAGCTCTTAGTTCCAGCAGTGCCACCGGGAGCGGTGGCCACTGCTGGGACTGCAGGCCAGCTGACCGCAGAGGAAGACATGGAGCCGGGATTTAAGATGAGTTTTGGTGGCCTCGCCAGGGGTAATCAGTCGGGCCCCAACGAGGAAAGGGTGGTCGTTTGGGGGGAAGTGGGGGCTGTGTTGGGTCCTGGGGGTGGTTGGGGAAGTGGGGGCAGCCCTCTATTGGGCAACCCGGGGTGCTGGGAAGCTGCCTGCTTTTCCCAGGCGGATTTTCCTGGCTCCAGAACGTCTGCTTGCCATACATAAAATCCGCGTGGAGGTGGGCGAAGGCCCTTAAGTGTCCGTTAGGTGGCAACTTAAGGGCCTGGGGCGGGTGGCCCATTTTTTGCCCCCCCCCCCCCCCCCAAAACGTGAAGGTTTGGGGCTCAAGTTTGTGGACTTGGGGAAGAGTAGTTGGTTTCATGGAAATACCTGTCTGTTCTGGCTCGTTGTGGTGCTGGTGTTCTCTGGAAAGCAGAAGTGAAGGCGCGGCATAATTGTGCTGTTGCTGGGTTTCCAGACTGCACCGTTTGATGCTGGCCAGAGTCTGCAAGCGAGTTCCGGTCCTTGGCGATTTCCCCTTGGTTTCTTCTGCTATAATGGGTACCAGGGTGACCTTGTGGACGGTTATGATGTTGAGATCCTTACACATTGGTAGTCCTGCCACTGCTGGTTCACTTGTGTCTACCAGGTAGAACGTTTGTGGTTTCCATGCCGACTTGCCAGAGCTGCACTGTTAGCGTGCATTTGCAAGGAATGGATGACCCGTTGTATGCAGATAACTTGGCAGTTGTTGGTTGTATCATTGATTTCCAATGACTCTGGTACATATCTTTGAGTATTTTGACTGGTAGGGTATTTGCACTAGTGCCGGTGACAATCTTGACCCTGAGTATATGTTTGCCAGCTTTCTTTGGGCACGTGATGTTAATAGTGGTGAAAGCTTCCAGTTGTTTGAATTCATGAGCATGATGTGTCAGAATCACAATGCGGAATGCCTGTTCATCATCTGGCTGAGAATTATTCCTCTTGAGTCTTTTCTCAGGTCTGTTTCAGTGTGGACTTGATGTATCGGCTTGTGTTTACGCAAGTCTCTGGTGCCCTCCTTGCTGCTGTTTCCCTGTTGCTGCGCCTGTCTTCAGTTTGTCTGTGTTCTGCTGTGGCTTCTGGCTGCATCTTTGGAGCCAAATTTCTTGCATAGGTGGCCCAGTGTCCTTCTGTACCGCCTGCCTTGCACAGATCACAAAATGTGGGGCAATTTCGCCGTGGGTGGGACAGACCACACGTACCACACAGCTTGCTTGCTCTTTTCGACCTGGTTGTGGTGCCGATACTGTTGGCTGCACCTAGTGCTTGCTGGTGCTGTTGTCCATCTACAATGGCTGCGTATTTCCTGCCATCTTCCAGCAGTGCATCAATGCTGTGACCTTTCTTTTTCCTCGAGGTCTTTCTGAAATACTTCAATGGGTACAATTACTAGCTCCATTATTTGGTCTGACAGCTCAGTTTCTGAGAATTCGCATTCGTTGCCCTTACTGTGGCATCCACTGACGAACTGATCTATTCATTCCTGTGGCTGTTGCCTGTAGGACGTTAATACCAGGCAGTGAATTCTAAAATTCACTTGTAGTTGGAGCTGATCATCTAGCACTTTCCATATCTTTGCGGGATCTTTCTGGTCCTCGTCAGATAGTCCAGAGCTGTTGATTCTATGTAATCTCTCATTTCCAACTGCTTTTAATATTTTCACAAGCCAGTTTTTCTGGTTCTACATTTATTTGTTCAGTTAAGAATAACTGCATTCGTTGTTTGAACAGTTGGAACTCGGATAGGATATCCATGGCCTTCCAGTTCAAGCAGGGAAATTTGGTATACATATTTCTGTTGTTCTTTTGCTTTAAAACTTGCTTTAAGACTTGTTCTATGAGTCTGCACTGTTTTCTCTTGAAGAGACTCTCTGTTATTTATACTAGCTGCTTTGATTGACGAGCAGGTGTTTTCGAGTGCTGTGTGTTTATGTTGCTTTCAGTACTTAAGCCTGTTCTGTTTACACTGCTGTTCATTAGGCAATGCAATGGGTTTTTTAAAGAGTTTTTTATGTTCTTCACACTTGAGTGGTTTTAATGGTTTTTTATTGTGCTTTCGTGAATGGAAACTCTTATTCGCGCTTGAGTAGTTTAATGGTTTTTTAAAACTTTGGTTGCGTGGATGAAGGCTCTGCAGCGATCTGGGTTTTCCTGCGTTTTTTCTAACGGACGCCTTCTGTAATGGCGTTGACCTTGATCAACTCGGGAAAGGAGTTGCGTCTTTTTTTTACACTGAGCTTTTGCTAAAAAAAAATGATCTTTTGAAGGACTTCAAGGCTTTTTTTGTCGGCACAATTTATTTGCAGCCTGTCGTTCTATGCTCTGTCTTTTACAACATGAGGCAAGTTCTTTTTTCACTGTTTGAACCAGTATTTTTCCTGAACTTTCTCTCTACTGGTTGTCGGAAAGGTTGTTTTCAGAGCTGTTTTAACTGTGGTCTTCAACCTCAGACTTTGTCTTCTCACCACAGCTGCCACCATATAATGAGTTCTTTTATGTTGTCTGATGCAACGTAAATTAGATGCTTGGAGTCAAATTGATTAAAGATCTCTGATAGGTTTATTTACAGCTAACTTCTTATGTACAGTACAGAGCTAACTCTTTACGGAACCTTGCTCTGGGTGTTGCTGTTGCAGACTGACACTGGCTGTGAGTCACATGACTGTACCCTGGTACTTGGCTCATTAGCAAACTAAGATCTTAAAGGGACATCATTCTTAAAGGCAATCATATAACAATGGACATATATGACTTATGATATTAATGCTCAAGTACCATAGCATTGGTGAAAGGAGCTATTCTGATCACATGGGTTCCATCAGTAGTTTTTAGAAACCCAGTTACAATGAAAAAGTGAAGATCCCCTCATGTTGGTTGATTTTCTTTGGAAAAGTTATGACATTCTTCACCCGGACAAAGAATTCAATCAATTGCAAATGAAGTGAAATAACAGATGTCATTCAAGGCTGCTTGAAAACAGCCATTGACAAAGATATTCAAAACAGTAGTGGCTTTTACTGCCAAAGGTAGAGCCATTCCATCATGGACAAAACTTGGAGGTCTGACTGCAGCGGACAGTAGATTTCTGAGACTCTTGAGTTCCTGGTAAAGTGTAATTGGTAAGGACAGAGCTCTTTGGATGTGCCCAAGTTAACTATATGTCATCTGTACACCTGCCTCCTTGGACAGTAGTCTGCTCAGACTACCTCCAATACAGGCACACCTGCTTCCACGCATACCTGTAGAATGGCTCCTCCGAATTACCTGGCTCCCTGAGCGTGAAGGATTCCCAGGTGAAGTGCCCATTTTATGCAGTGGGAGTTATTTTCATTGAGGGCATCTTTGCTGAATGGTATATGGTGATGGTGGGGCAAAAGGAAAAAATTAGCAGTAAAATACAAAAAAAATGCAGCAATGCCAAACAGCTTAACTGTCACTTGCAAAAGGGACATATATCTTTAAGAACCTAAGTTTGGAAGTCAGTTGGAAGTGCACCTGTTTTTGCTTCAACTGATGAAATTGCATTTGGTTGCACTACTGGAAAATGCAGGGGAGAAAAGTCCTACTTGAACTTGCAAACTTTTCCAACCTTTAGTTAAGCTTGAGCATTTCAGAAATGCACATTTCCTGAGCGACCAGTGCCTTCCAGTCAGTAAGTTTGGACTCTCCATCAATCTTCCCGCCTGTGCCTGGTGCGCGCATCCATCATTGGTGCATTGGAGTGGAAAATCTTCCTTCTAATTTCTGTACATTTACCTTTGTTCTTGAAGCCAGGACCAGGTTCAGGAAGTGAATTTTGATAAATGTTTGTTTTTTGTACGCAATTCCTTTTTGGTCTTTGTGAAATTCCAATGACAGATGGTAGTGTTGAGTTTTCTGAACAATTTTTTAACAAATAAATAAAAGATGCAGAGTAGAAATAATTTATTTCAGGTCATTTTTCAGCATATGAAATAATTCAAATTACTTTTGTCTTTTGGATGACCACCCAAACAAATAATTAAGTCAAATTTGCCATCTGATTAGAAGTTATTATGATAAATGTTCGTAAAGGACAGGTCCATCCATTTTAGAAATCAGTAATACAATTACTAGATCCATAACCCATATATTTTCTCTTATTAATGATACATCGTTGAGTTTTAAGGCTGAATTTAGTATTTAAGAAATTATGATTTTAGGATTTAATTGATGTTATTTTTCTTTCTCTTTATTAATTGTTATCCTTTTCTTTTTGTGTTGTATTTTTGCATATTGCATGCCCAGAGTTCTAAGGTTAGTATTTCTACTTTGAGTTTAATTTATTTGGAAATTATTATATCTTCTGTATGATCACTTAATAAGGTAACTGATAAGATCTCAATTTTATTTAATAATTTCTGTAAATAACTTTAAGTGCAAGTCTTTCCTGTAATCTACGAGAGGAGGTTAGTAATTTATTACAATGGAGCAATGTTACTTGGTTTGCAACATTTGAAGCAGAAAACTTGCTCACAAAGAAGAATGAATAGGGTAAAAGAGAAATATTGGAGACAAAAGGGCAACTTACATGGCGGCTTTTCCTGCTTGTCCACCGTAACCTCAGCAGATGAGTCATAGAAACCCCTGGAACTCAGCATAAATATTTTCCTGAACCTTCTGAGGAATTCATCACTGAAATTATGGTAGACAAGTGGGAGATCATTCTTGGAAATCCACCTCCAAAGTGTGTAATGTTTCAAAAAATATATATGCTATTTGTAAATGTTTCATATCCAACAAAATATTGATTGCTAAAATATGCTATTCATGTAGATGATTATTATCATTCTCTCATGATTATTAATACAAAATAAAAACAAACACTGAAATACTGAATTGTATCTGAAACTATTTATTAATAATATGCAAAATGAAAGTTCCAAGAATTGCTGAATGTATAACTCTCATTTAGGAGCCGAGAATGATGATAGATGCGAGAGAAATTTAAATGAGGTGCACAAGGCATTTAGGTGTGTGCAGTGAAAAGGATGCTATAAAGGTTAGCTCACGTGATAGTTGGTGACACATTGGTCAAATTAAAATTTGTTATGAAGGTGCTATAAACGTAAAAAAAAAACAAAAGTGGACTCCATTGTCCTATAAATTAGGAAATGTTTAGTTGTATTACATTTTTATAGTACAGGAATATAATTAGTTGACTTTGCTATATTTCACTTAACTAAGTGATTGACACTTTTAATCATTATTGTCTTCTGCTTAGTGACATTTTTGGAAAAACAGTAAGGGAATAGATTCCCTGAACTTGAATAACTTTGTTTAGATTCTGAAAATATTTCAAACTTTTTTTTCAAAGCCTTAAATGTAACAGCTTGAACTTTCAGAAGGTTCCTGAAATTAATTTGAATACTTCCATCATAAAGTACATATGCAAAGGGAATGTTGGTAACATACAGGAATTCAATGTCCAAATTGCTCTTGAACATATACAGCATATATAATTTTCTAGTATCCTGCTGTAAAGCAATTTTCTGTATCACTGGCCCTTCCTGATATATGTACAGGTTTTCCTTACAAGCTCTGTTATACCCACTTTTCCTCTCACGTGTTTCAAAAGACCAACACAGTGGATTCCAGAGCCCCAGTGGACAGTGAGAGACTCCACAGCCCGGGCAAGTCACTCGTAAGTTAAAAAATTATATATGCTGCATATATATTTTACCTAAGATAAAATAATTGGATTGTTGAACTTCTCTCATAGTTTATGATCGCATGAGAAGCTATCTATTGTATTAGAACCTTGTACGATGCTACCACCAAAGTGTTTCTTTTGGTAAATAAACTGAAAATTCAAACTTTACCAGCTAAAATAATTATCTGAATTAATTTTCAACACTGTATAAAACTGTGTGTGGAATTTTCTAAGGAAAAAGTTTGTGGTAGCTTTACATATATGTTTTGCCTGTTTTTTTTTTAAAGACTGAGCTGGAAAACATTGAGGCGACCCAAGGCATGTCAACAGAGACAGCAGTAACATTCTTAAACAGGCTGATGGCCATGGTTGATGTCCTGGTTTTTTCGAGCTCACTCAATTTCAGTGAGATTGAAGCAGAAAAGAATATGTCATCTGGCGGCTTAATGCGGCAGTGCTTGAGGCTTGGTGAGTTTGTAGGTTTTATATATATATATATATATATATATATATAGAATCATAGAATGATTATAGCACAGAAGAAGGCCATTCGGTCCATCAAATCTGTCCCAGCTCACTTGCAAGAGTAATTTCGCTAGTCCCAATCCTCTGCCCTTTCCCCGTAGCCATGCAAATTTTTTCACTTCATCTGCTTATCTAGTTCCATTTAGAAAGCCACAATTGAAACTGCTTCCATCAGCCCTTCAGGCAGTGCATTCCAGATTGTAACAACTCACCGTGTAAAACAATTTTTCCTCAGGTCACCTTTGGCTCTTTTGTCAATCACTTTAAATCTTTGTCCTCTGGTTCTCAGACATTCTGCCAATGCAAACAGTTTCTTCCTATCTACTCTGCCTAGACCCGTCATGATTTTGAATACCTCTATCCAATTTCCACTCAACCTTCTCTTTTCTAGGGAGAACAACTCCTCCTTAGACAATCTATCAATTAAGTGCCTCGTCCCTGAAACCATTCTCGCAAATCTATTCTGCACCCTATCTAAAGTCTTCACATCCTTCCGAAAGTGTTGTGCTTAGAATTAGACTCAATACTTCAGTTGAGGCCAAACTAGTGTTTTATAAAGGTTCATCATAACTTCCTTGATTTTGTACTCTGTGCCTCTGTTTATAAAGCCCAGGATTCCATATGCCTTTTAACCACTTTCTCATCCTGCCCTGCCATCTTCAATGATTTGTGCACACATACCCCCAGTCTCTGTTCTTGCACCCCTTTAGAATTGTAACCTTTATTTTATATTGCCTCTCCTCAGTCATCGTACCAAAATGTATCACTTTGCATTTCTCTGCATTAAATTTTATCTATCATGTGTCTGTCCATAGCATCAACCTGTCTATGTCCTTTTGAAGTCTGTCACTATCTTTCTCACAGTTCACTATACTTCCAAGTTTTGTGTCGTCTGCAGATTTTGAAATTGTGTCCTGTACACCCAAGTCCAAGTCATTAATACAGATCAAGAAAAGCAGCACTCCTTGTACTGACCCCTGGGGAACCCCACTGTATACCTTCCTGCAGTCTGAAAAACAACTGTTCACCTCTACTCTGTTTCCTATGGATGGTAGCATAGTGGTAATGTTACTGGACTAGTAATCCAGAGGCCTGGACTAATGTTGCAGAGACATGAGTTCAGATCCCACCACGACAGTTGGAGGAATTTAAATCCATTAATTAATAAATCTGAAATAAAATGCTAGTTTCATGAATAGTGATCATGAAAATCCTGGTTTGTCGTAAACACCCATTTGGTTCACTTCAGGGGAGGAAATCTGCCCTTTAAAGATGGGGATCCTGCCTCCAGGAGCTGGCCGGCAGCTCAGCAGTATTGGCAGCACCACCAGGAGCAGTGGCCACTGCCGGTACTGCACCAGGCCTTGGACCCAAGACCAGTGCTGGAGATCCAGACCTGAAGTAAGCGAAGCAGAGTCGCTGGGACCAGTCCGAGAGACTCTGGCGATGGGGCTGGGAGGGTGGGCGTTGAGTACTGGGGGAGGGGGTGTCCAGGGAGGTGGGTTGTTTGCTGGCGGGGCCCCTCCGTGGGCTACAGATTTCCCAAAGAGAAGGGCCCCACCCCCCAAGCCAGCAGAGAGGTTGTCTCGTTTTACTGGGCAACCTCTCTGCGTGGCAGAGGCCAATTTTCCCCCCCCCCACCCAACCCCCTCTGCCACTGGTTTAATGCCAGAGGCGGAAGTGGTGGGGGGTGGGGGGAAGAGACCCTTAAGTGGCTGTTAATAGGCCTCTTAAGGGCCTCAATTGGCCTCTGGGCAAGAAGGCTGCCTTCGGACTGTCCCATCCCAACTAAATTGCGTGTGATGGGAAGGTGACAGGCCCTTTGCCTCCCTGCCTGTCGCAATTCTTTGGGACCCCTCTCCTAGCCCATCTCTAGGGAGCCATAAAATCCAGCCCTTAATTCCAAGGTGATGGCGAGGAAAAAAGGGGCAGAAACATACCCTCAGGCCTCTGCCATACTGCCTGAGATTTCCTGGGGATCCTAAAATTAGGTTATTAGGCCTATACCTGGAACGATGATACAATGTTAATGAGATGGGAAGGAAGCATCTTCAGTAACTTACCTTATTTTTCTACCTAGCTGACTGTTGGGCACTCCAAAAAAGATGTGCAAAATGATTCCAGGGTAATTTCCTCTCATCCTTGTAATAATCTTCAAATCTTCTATCTGCTGGGGCAGATGGACATTTAGGCCATGCCTCCAGGGGAGGCAGTGGCCTACTGGTAATGTCACTAGAATAGCCATCCAGAGGCCCAGGCAATGCTCTGGGAACATGGGTTCAGATTCCTCCATGGCAGCTGGTCGAATTAAAATTCAGTTAATAAAATCTGGAATTTTTTTAAAAAGCTAGTCTCAGTAATGGTGACCATGAAACCATTGTCGATTGTTGTAAGAACCCATCTGGTTCACTAATGTCCTTTACAGAAGGAAATCTGCCATCCTTACCTGGTCTGGCCCACATGTGACTCCAGACCCACAGCAATGTGGTTGACTCGTCAATGCCCTCTGAAATGGCCGAGGAAGCCACTCAGTAGCACCAAACTGCTAGAGAAAAGTCTAAAAGGAATGAAACCGGACAGACAACTCGGCATCAACCTTGGCACCGGAAACGACCTCGGCACACCCAACCTGTTGACTCTGCAAAGTCCTCCTTACTAACATCTGGGGGCTTGTGCTAAAATTGGGAGAGGTGTTCCATGAACTAGTCAAGCAACAGCCTGACATAGTCATACTCACGGAATCATACCTTACAGACAATGTCCCAGACATCACTGTCACCTTCCCTGGGTATGTCCTGCCCCACCAACAGGACAGACCCTCCAGAGGTGGCGGCACAGTAGTATGCAGTCGGGAGGGTGTTGCCCTGGTAGTCCTCAGCATTGACTCTGGACCCCATGAAGTCTTATGGTATCAGGTCAAACATGGGCATGGAAAGCTCCTGCTGATTACCACCTACTGCCCTCCGCCTCGACTGATGAATCAGTGCTTCTCCATGTTGAACACCAATTGGAAGAAGCACTGAGGGTAGCAAGGGCACAGAATGTTCTCTGGGTGGGGGACTTCAATGTCCATCACCAAGAGTGGCTTGGTAGCACCACTACTGACTGAACTGGCCGAGTCTTAAAGGACATAGCTGCTAGACTAGGTCTGCGGCAGGTGGTGAGGGAGCCATCAAGAAGGAAAAACCTACTTGGCCTCATCCTCAACAATTTACCTGTCGCAGATGCATTTGTCCTTGACAGTATTGATAGGAGTGACAACCGCACAGTCTTTGTGGAGACGAGGTCCCGTCTTCACATTAAGGATACCCATCATTGTGTTGTGTGGCACTACCATCGTGCTAAATGGGAGAGATTTTGAACAGATCTAGCAACTCAAAACTGAGCATCCATGAGGCGCTGTGAGCCATCAGCAGCAGCAGAATTGTATTCAACCACAATCTGTAGCCTCATGGCCCAGCATATCCCCCACTCTATCATTGCAAGCAAGCTGGGCGATAAAATTGGTTCAATGAAGAATGCAGGAGGGTGTGCGAGGAGCAGCACCAGGCATACCTAAAAATGAGGTGTCAACCTGGTGAAGCTACAACACAGGACTACATGCATGCCAAACAGCGGAAGCAGCATGCGATAGAGCTAAGCGATCGGACAACCAATGGATCAGATTTAAGCTCTGCAGTCCTGCCACATCCATTTGTGAATGGTGGTGGATAATTAAACAACTAACAGGCAGGAGGAGGAGGAGCTGGAGGAGGAGACTCCACAAATATCCCCATCCTCAATGATGGGGGAGTCCAGCACATCAGTGCAAAAGACAAGACCGAAGCATTTACAACCATCTTCAGCCAGAAGTGCCGAGTGGATGATCCATCTCGGCCTCCTTCTGAGGTCCCCAGCATCACAGATGCCAGTCTTCAGGCAATTTGATTCACTGCACATGATATCAAGAAACGGCTGCAAGCACTGGATATTGCAAAGGCTATGGGCCTTGGCATCATTCCGGCAATAGTACTGAAAACTTGTGCTCCAGAACTCGCTGCACCCCTAGCCAATCTGCTCCAGTACAGCTACAACAGTGGCATTTACCTGACAATGTGGAAGGTTGCCCAGGTATGTCCTGTACACACAAGCAGGACATATCCAACCCAGCCAAGTACGGCTTCATCAGTCTAACTCTCGATCATCAGCAAAGTGATGGAAGGTGTCATTAGCAGTGCCATCAAGTGGCACTTGCTCAGCAATAACTTGCTCACTGACGCTCAGTTTGGGTTCCGCCATGGCCACTCAGTTCCTGACTTCCTTATAGCATTAGACCAAACATGGACAAAAGAGCTGAACTCCAGAGATGAGGTGAGAGTGACTGGCTTTGACATCAAGACAGCATTTGGCTGAGTGTGGCATCAAGGAGCGGTAGAAAAACTGGAGTCAATGGGAATTGGGGGAAAACTGTCCACTGGTTGGCGTCATATCTAGCACAAAGGAGGAGGTTGTTGGAGGTCAATAACCACAGATCCAGGACATCACTGCAGGATTTCCTCAAGCTAGTGTTCTTGGCCAACCATCTTCAGCTGCTTCATCAATGACCTTCCCTCCATCATAAGGTCAGAAGTGGGGATGTTCACTGATGATTGCACAATGGTCAGCGCCATTCATGACTTCTCAGATACTGAAGTGGTCCGTGTCCATATGCAGCATGACCTGGACAACATTCAGGCTGATAAGTAGCAAGTTACAATCGTGCCATACAAATGCAAGGCAATGACCATCTTTATTTAGTTTTAGTTTTTAGTTTTAGAGGTACCGCACTGAAACAGGCCCTTCGGCCCACCGAGTCTGTGCCGACCATCAACCACCCATTTATACTAATCCTACACTAATCCCATATTCCTACCACATCCCCACCTGTCCCTATATTTCCCTACCACCTACCTATACTAGGGGCAATTTATAATGGCCAATTAACCTATCAACCTGCAAGTCTTTGGCATGTGGGAGGAAACCGGAGCACCCGGAGGAAACCCACGCAGACACAGGGAGAACTTGCAAACTCCACACAGGCAGTACCCAGAGTTGAACCCTGGTCGCTGGAGCTGTGAGGCTGTGGTGCTAACCACTGCACCACTGTGCCGCCCCGTTAGTTTATTTATTTTATTTTTATTTATTTTATTTAGAGATACAGCACTGAAACAGGCCCTTCGGCCCACCAAGTCTGTGCTGACCATCAACCACCCATTTTATACTAATCCTACATTAATCCCATATTCCCTACCACATCCCCACAATTCTCCTACCACCTATCTACGGTAGGGGCAATTTACAATGGCCAATTTACCTATCAACCTGCAAGTCTTTGGCTGTGGGAGGAAACCGGAGCACCCAGCGGAAACCCACGCGGTCACAGGGAGAACTTGCAAACTCCACACAGGCAGTACCCAGAATCGAACCCAGGTCACTGGAGCTGTGAGGCTGCGGTGCTAACCACTGCGCCACTGTGCCGCCCAAGAGAGAATCCAGTCATCTCCCCATGACATTCAATGGCACTACCATCACTGAATCCCCCACTATCAACATGGTGGGGGTTACCATTGACCAGAAACTGAATTGGACCAGCTTGCTTAATTGGCACCCCATCTACCACCTTAAACCTTCACTCCCTCCACCATTGACGCATAGTCGTAGCAGTGTGTACCATCTACAAGATGCAGTGCAGCAACTCACCAAGGCTCCTTCAACAGCATCTTCCAAGCCTGTGACCTCTACTACCTAGAAGGACAAAGGCATCAGATGCATGGGCACACCACCACCTGCAAGTTCCCCTCCAAACCACACACCATCCTGACTTGGAACTGTTTCACCGTTCCTTCATTGTCACTGGTCGAACTCCTGGAACTCCCTTCCTAAAAGCACTGTGGATGTACCTACACCCCATGGACTGCAGTGATTCAAGAAGGCAGCTCACCACCACCTTCTTGAGGGCAATTCGGGATGGACAATAAATACTGTCCAAGCCAGTGACACCCACATCCCATGAAAGAAAAAAAATATTTCAGGCCAGTAAACCTGACTGTTCTTCTATTTGTACATTGCAGTGCCTGTCAGCGTCCCAATGCGGGAAATCTGTCCTTTTTTTTCAGATTTTAACTTTGCAATATTTATACTGTCAAAAATTATTTAATTGTATGTATGCTGCATGAGTAATTATGACAGAAAATGTAGTCCCCCCAGCATTACAAGAGCTGATATTTTTAATACAGTTTGTTATTTCTTTAAGCGTGAAATGATTGAAACTGGCTGTCAAAAGTGCTACTAAGCTTTTGGGATCAGAAATCCCAGTCATGGGAACTTTGTTCCCATTTTTCTGTCACTTGCAATTCAGAGTTGAAAGGGGCAAAAGGAAAACTTTGAAATGGGCAGAAATATACAAGATCATCAGAACTGTTGTGAAAATAAGGTTTTACATTCTATACTTCATTGTAGAGCGCTTAGTAGAGGAGAAGGAGGAGGAGAGTTTCCGCAGTCAACTAAGTTATATAAGAACACGAGAGAGCACAGGACCGGCAAAACACCACCTGGCAAGAAAACTAATCACTTCTCAATTGCCCTTGTCCTGAATTATCTATCCACCTGCTATTCCACACGTTTGTCACTTTTTGCATAATGTAGTTAAATCTATATTGTTGCACCTCCCCCTTTATATGCTTGAGCCTGTATGCCCCACTTCCAGTGTTTAAGATCAGATTTACTGTTTTGAGACATTTTGAAATCAAAGTTATAGTATGGTTGAAAATCTTTCCAAGTTCAGGTGATTGTTCCTCCTGTATTTTACTGTAGCTATAGTGCTGAGATCAGTAGCATCAGTAAATCAGTAGTAATTGATTCCTGGCTGTAATATTTAAAAATTTTTGGAAGTGCAAGAAAGAGTATCTGTACTTTTGATACATTTAAAATGGCTTTGAACACTTTATAAAAGTTTTGCAGACATTGGAATTATACTGTATATGCTGTCTATATATTAAAGAAATCAAGGGATATGGGTATAGTGCAGGAAAATGGCATTGAGGTAGAAAATCATCCATGATCTAGTTGAATGGTGGACAGGCTCGAGGGGCCGAATAGCTTACTCCTGCTCCTGTGTTCAGGAGGTGATGGAATACTGTCTACTTGCCTGGATGAGTGCAGCTCCAACACTCAAGAAGCTGATCACCATCCAGGACAAAACAGCCCGTTTGATTGGCACCCTATTCAGCACCTTAAGCATGCACTTCCTCCACCACAGGCACACCATAGCTGCAGTGTGTAATATCTGCAAGATACACTACAGCAATTCGCCAAGCCTCCCTCGACAACAGCCTTCAATATCATGACCTCTACCACCTGGAAGAACAAGGGCAGCACTTGCATGGGAACATCGCAACCTGCAAGTCACACGCCATCCTGGTGTGGAAATATATTGCTGGATCAAAATCCTGGAACTCCCTACCTAACATACTGTGGGTGTGCCTACACCACGTGGACTGCAGCTCACTACCACCTTCTTGATGACAATCGGGAATGGGCATTAAATGCTGGTCTTGACAGCGCTCTCCACATCACGTGAACGAATAAAAAATCTAAGATCCCTGTCACTCGGGATCAGCCTCATAATTGTTTTCTGCATTGCCTCCATCATCCTAATGTTTCCCATGTTTCTCAGTGACCAGTAGCGGATACAGTAATCCAGTTATAGTCTGACCAGAGCAGTGTACAGTTTGCTTATGACTTCCTTTGACTTTCATTCTACTGTTTTGTCCACATTGTTTAACATTCTATCTTACTGCTCTACATTAGTTAGATATGTTGAGCATTAAGCCTACCAAGACTCCTATGTCTCTTAAACTTCACCCTTTGCTACTTCAGTGAGTAGCCATTTTCCTACATTCAGCATTTGAAATGTGCATGCGTTCTTTTTATCTGTCATTGTTTGTTCCACGTATTTTGTTCAACCCAGTTCTGTTTTCCCATATTTTTTCACAACTGGAGTTCACCTACTAGTATCAGTTTATTGTTAAAGAAGGAACTTGCATTTTTGTAGCACCTTATCACATCCTCAGAATATCTGTAGGGATTTATAATCAATTGATTACTTTTGTTACAAAAGCAACATACTACAAATGCTGGAAATCCGAAATAAAAACAGAAAATGCTGGAAATACTCAGCAAGTCTGGCAGCATCTGTGGAGAGAGAGAAACAGAGTTAATGTTTCAGGTCGATGACCCTTCATCAGACAAATGTGGCAGCCAATTTACACACAGCTGTGTCTTATAAATGGCATAGTTGATAGTGTTTTGGTGCAGTTTGGAGGAAAGAATATTAGTCAGGAAACTGGGAGACTGATCAATTCTTCTTTGAATAGTACCATGAGATCGTATCTGTCCAACAGACAGGGCTTCAATTTAACATCTTATCCAAACGTTGGCACTTTCAACAATGCAGAGCTAGGATGTGTATTTTTGTTGTAATGCAGACAAAGGCTGCAGTCCAGTTTCTTTTACATGCCAAGGAGGAGTTTTTGGACATGGCAGAAAACATTTTGCTTATTTATTAGTATGCTCACAGATAACACATGATGATGATTTGCTATAGAAGAATGCATATCATAGCCAGTTGACCTCAACCTTCTTTCTCCTCTCTGTCTCTCTCCTCCTTCTGTTCCTCCTTCTAACTTACGTTTCGGCTGTGGCTCAGTTGGTAGCACTCTTGCCTCTGAGTCAGAAGGTTGTGGGTTCAAGTCCCATTGTAGAACTTGAGCACAAAAATCATGGTTGACACTCCAGTGTAGTGCTGAAGGAGTATTGCACTGTCAGAGGTGCTGTCTTTCAGATGAGGCATTAAACCAAGGCCCCGTCTACCTTCTCAGGTGGACATAAAAGATCCAATGGCAGTATTTCAAAGAAGAGCAGGGGCGTTCTCCTTGGTGTCCTGGCCAATGTTTATCCCTCAATCTACATCACAAAAACAGGTTGTCTGGTCATTATCATATTTTTGTTTGTAGGAGCTTGCTCTGCATAAATTAGCTGCCATGTTTCCTACATTATAATAGTGACGACACCACAAAAATATTCCATTGACCTTAAAGCACTTTGAGACATCTGGTGGTTAGGAAAGTTGCTATATAAATATAAGTCTTTTTTATGGCTATGATCCCACCCGTTTATACTGTTTCTACCAGTGCTAATCTGCAGGTATCTGTATTTCATAACTGTTTACCCACTTTTGATACCAGTCTATATCTGTCTTAGAGCCATTATGGCACAGAAGGAGGCCATTCGGCCCATCGAGTCCATGACACCTCTCTCTAGAGCAATCCAATTAGTCCCATTTCCCTACTCTCTCCCCATAGCTCTGCAAATTTATTTCCCTCAAGTGCCCATCCAATTTCCTTTTGAAATCATTCATTGTCTCCACTTCCACCATCCTTGTAGGCAGCAAGTTCCAGGTCATTACAACTGGCTGCATAAAAAAGTTTTTCTGCACATCCCCTGCACCTCTTGCGCAAAAGCATAAATCTATGTCTCCTAGTCCTTGTCCCATCAGCTAAAGGAAACAGCTTTTTTTGTCTACCTTATCTAAACCTGTCGTAATCTTGTACACCTCTAACAAATCTCTCCCCGACCTCCTTTGTTCCAAGGAGAACAACCCAGCTTCTCCTAACTAAACTTGTCGCTAAAATCCCTCATCCCTGGAACCATTCTGGTAAATCCCCTCTCACAGACCCTTTCATCTTTCCTGAAGTGTGGTGACCAGAACTGGATGCAATACTCTAGTTGTGGCCTAACCAGGGCTTTATAAAGGTTCAGCATAACTTCCCTGCTTTTGTACTCAATACCTCTATTTATGAAGCCCAAGATTCCTTATGCTTTGCTAACTACTCTCTCAGTATATCCTGCCACTTTTAAAGATCCCCAGGTCCCTCTGTCCCTGTGCACTCTTTAGAATTGTGCTATTTTGCCTCCCCCTATCCCTTCTGCCAAAATGCATCATCTCACAATTTTCTGTACTAAATTCCATCTTCCATTTGTCTTCCCATTCTGCTGGACTATTTCCTGTTGCAGTCGATTGGTATCATCTTCAGTGTCTGCCATGCCTCCAAGTTTGGTATCATTGGCAAATTTGACTCTGTGTTCGCTCTGTTGTCTGTCCTTAAGCCAATTTTTTTATTCAAGCTGATACTGACCCTGTAATTCCATGAGCGTCAGTTTTGTTAACCAACCTTTCATGTGTACTTTGTCTTTGAAGATGTTTCAGGCTACCTAAACATTTGTCTTTCTATTCTGGCATCCATGGTTCCAAGACTAATAAACTAGTGTTTAGGATTAGCTAGGAAAAAATTTAACATGAGCCACATAAGGAGACCAAATGCTTGGTCAAAGAGATGGGTTTTAAGGAGTGATTTAAAGGAGGAGGGAGAGTGGAGTGTCAGAGAGGCTTAGGGGGTATTTTGAAGCTTAGGGCCTAGGCAGCTGATGGCACAGCCGCCAATGGCGGAGCAATGAAATTCGGGGATGCACCAGAGACCAGAATTGGAGGAGTTCCGAGATTTTGGAGGGTTGTAGAGCTGGTGGAATTTACAGAGATGGGAAGGGGTGAGGCCACGGAGGGATTTGAGCGTAAGAACGAGAATTTTAATATCAAGGCATTGCCGGACTAGGAGCCAATGAAAGTCAGCAAGCGCATGGGTGATGGCTGAATGAGACTTGGTGGGGGTTAGGATATGAATAGGTTATGGGTGGCGCAGTGGTTAGCACCGCAGCCTCACAGCTCCAGCGACCCGGGTTCAGTTCTGGGTACTGCCTGTATGGAGTTTGCAAGTTCTCCCTGTGACTGCGGGGGTTTCCGCCGGGTGCTGCGGTTTCCTCCCGCAGCCAAAGACTTGCAGGTTGATAGGTAAATTGGCCATTGTAAATTGCCCCTAGTGTAGGTAGGCGGTAGGAGAATGGTGGGGATGTGGTAGGGAATATGGGATTAATGTAGGATTAGTATAAATGGGTGGTTGTTGGTTGGCACAGACTCGGTGGGCCGAAGGGCCTGTTTCAGTGCTGTATCACTAAATAAATAGTAGAGTTTTGGATGATAAAGGATGGAAGGTGGGAGTTCAGCAAGGAGAGCTTTGGAAAAGTCGAGCCTAGATAGTTTAACCTCTAAACGCCATGTTTAGCCTGGCCCACAAGCTAACTGCTCACAACCTGTGTACAGCAATTGCCGCCTGCATCATTTACAGAATTCGAGGTTTAGGTCTTCACCTCTAGAGGTTACTATCAAAATGGAACTTAATGCAAGTGGATTATTTTACTACATCTGAATTTTAATCTCTAACAGCAATGCTCTCTCAAGACTGCACTGAAGTGTTGGCTGGATTATGTGAATAAGTGCTGTAGTAGGACTTGAATCCACAACCTCTGACTCAGAGGTGATTGCTACTGACTGAATCAAACTGACAGTATATTTCCTGTCTTGTTTTTCTTTCTGCAGTATTTTAGCTTCATCCTTTCTTTTGCACTATAATTCACTTCTCTTTCTGCTGATCCTTGTTTAACCTACCTCAGAAAATAGAATCATAGAATAGTTACAGCACAGAAGGAGGCCATTCGGCTTATCCAGTCCATGGCAGCTCTCTGCAAGAGCAATTCAGCTAGTCCTATTCCCCGCCTTTTCTCTGTAGCCCTGCATTTTTTTTTCTCTTTAGGTGCTTATCCAATTCCCTTTTGAAAGCCACAGTTGAATCTACCTCCCACCACCCTTCAGGCACTGCATTCCAGATTTTAACCACTAGCTGTGTAAAAACCTTTTTTGTCATGTCGCCTTTGGTCCTTTTGCCAATCACCTTAACCCTGTGTCAATGGGAACAATTTCTCCCTACCAACTCTGTCTAGACTAGTCATGATTTTGAAAACTGCTATCAAATCCCCTCTCAACCTTCTCTAAACAGAACTAAATAGAAACATTGAAAAACTTACAGCTCAGAATGAAGCCATTTGGCCCATCATGTCTGGGCCAGCCGAAAAAGAGTTATCCAGCCTGAAATCTTCCAGTGTTGCCCTGCTGAATGAATCCATCCACATGTAGTGATAACTGAACATTTTTCTCCTGTTAGGAATTGGAAACACTTAATTCAGTGTCAGTTTCTCGATCTTGTACTTACTGCTTAGAATTCTTTCACTGTCCATGCTGTTCAGTACGTGGGCACCTTGTTTGTCAGAAATTTTACAATTAAGTCCTTAGTACAGTAATTGATGTGAAGCTTTTCTTTTAGTTTTCTGTATTTTATTTTGTATGTTTTAAATTTCTGATTTAAAGCTGTAAACTTGAGAAGTAAAATGATTGTACGAATAACTTTGTCCAACTATGCTCTTCCAGTTTGTTGTGTTGCCGTGAGAAATTGCCTGGAATGTCGCCAGAGACAAAGGGACAGGATGGCAAAGACTTCACTAGCTAGCAATAAGCCCCAAGAGAATCTTCAGAGTATAACAGCATCCAATGCAGCCAAGGTAACACAACATAGGACATATATTGTGTATTACATTTTGTCTTTTAGTCTCAAAAAGCTGACTTCCATTTTTGATATGGCATCACAAAAGCTCAATTGTGGCCTACAGATTCCATCATTTCATTTAAATTGAAATTAAAAATGTGAGTAGCTGATCAATAATTTCTGTACACTTTTTAATTTCTTCCCCGTCTTCCAATTTTGCATATTGTTTTGCTTAACACTAGATAAACTGACATCATATATCACTCTGTGTTCAATGGGGTGGGAAGGTAACTATTTCTGTTCCTGTTAATGCTACCCTGATTGTCCACAAAGCAGTACAGAAGGCGCAGGCTGCCTGTTCTTTCATCTTCAGGATTCATAGAAGAGAATACACATCTAACTGCTCAGTGGCAAACTGTTAGCATATCAATGCCTATAATCAATGGGCTGCAAACAAGCAAGTATTTCTCACCACTGTATTTTATATTTGAGTATTTCATAAATACTGTAATGTAGAAAGCTATACATATTCAGCCAATAGAGAGTGACCCCGAGGCACAGTGCAGCTTTCAAGCAGAGAGATCCACGATTGACATGCTGTTCTCCCTTTGCCAACTACAGGAGAAATGCCGTGAACAACAGATGCCCCTCTACATTGCTTTCATAGATCTCAACAAAGCCTTTGACCTCGTCAGCAGACGTGGTCTCTTCAGATTACTGGCAAAGATCGGATGTCCACCAAAGTTACTAAGTATCATCACCTCATTCCATGACAATATGAAAGGCTCAATTCAGCATAGGGGTGCCTCATCAGACTCCTTTCCTATCCTGAGTGGCGTGAAACAGGGCTGTGTTCTCGCACCCACACTTTTTGGGATTTTCTTCTCCCTGCTGCTTTCACATGCGTCCAAGTCTTCTGAAGAAGGAATTTTCCTCCAGGTTGTTCAACCTTGCCCGTCTAAGAGCAAAGTCCAAAGTACGGAAAGTCCTCATTAGGGAACTGCTCTTTGCTGACGATGCTGCAGTAACATCCCACACAGAAGAGTGTCTGCAGAGACTCATCGACAGGATTGCAGCTGCCTGCAACGAAATTGGCCTAACCATCAGCCTCAAGAAAACAAACATCATGGGACAGGACGTCAGAAATGCTCCATCCATCAATATCGGTGACCACGCTTTGGAAGTGGTTCAAGAATTCACTTACCTCGGCTCAACTATCACCAGTAACCTGTCTCTCGATGCAGCAATCAACAAGCACACGGGAAAGGCGTCCGTTGCTATGTCCAGACTCGCCTAGAGGGTGTCAGAAAATGGCGCACTGATACGGAACACAAAAGTCCGAGTGTTTCAAGCCTGTGTCCTCAGTACCTTGATGTACGGCAGTGAGGCCTGGGCAATGTATGACAGCCAAGAGCAACGTCTCAAATCATTCCATCATCGCTGCCTCCGTAGAATCCGTGACATCTGGTGGTAGGACCATATCTCCAACGCAAAAGTCCTCGAGGCGGCCAACATCTCCAGCATATACACCCTACTGAGTCAGCAGCCATTGAGATGCTTGGGAATGTGAGCCGCATGGAAGATGGCAGGATCCCAAAGGACACATTGTACAGCGAGCGCGTCACTGGTATCAGACCCACCGGCCATCCATGTCTCTGCTTTAAAGACGTCTGCAAACACGACATGCAGTCCTGCAACACTGACCACAAGTCAGTTGCCAGTGATCGCCAGAGCTGGCGGACAGCCATAAAGGTAGGGCTAAAGAGTGGCGAGTCGAAGAGACTTAGCAGGTGGCGAGAAAAAAGACAGAAGTGCAAGGAGAGAGCCAACTGTATAAGAGCCCCGGCAACCAATTTTATCTGCAGCGCCTTGGAAGAGTCTGGCACTCTAGAATTGGCCTTTATAGCCACTCCAGGTACTGCTCCACAAACCACTGACCACCTCCAGGCACTTGCCCATTGTCTCTCGAGACAAGGAAGCCAAAGAAGAGAAGAAGAGAGTGATTCATGTACATGCTGTCCACCGTGGTGAGGTTGGTGGCAGGGAGGGCATTTAATCAGGTGGGAAGATGGTGGGTGGGGCTCCTGCTACCATCCTGTCTCCACCCTGATTAAGTCTGTTGCGGGAAGGTCCATGGACGGTCTTCCTTCCCTGCCACCAATTGAGGCCCTTAAGGGGCAATTAATGCCCAATTAAGGGCCTCGTCCCGTCGCCGCTGGTATTAACCCAGCTGCAGGCGGGCTGATGCCACATGGGGAGCACAACATGCAAATGTGTGGGGTGCTCGTGGTCTCCCACGGGGACGTCCCTTGTTCAAAACTCAGTGCCTGATTGAGGGACCCGGCATCAGGAAGGGGTGGGGGGTGGCCCGCTGACAGCCACCCGCTGCCCTTGTTGCCAAGCCTACTACGACCCACCCCACGAAACCCCTCCCGCTATCACTTACCTCCGGCCTGGGTCGCTCCATGATCGTGGGTGTCATTCTGGCAGCAGCCACCGCATCCCTGGTGGCACTGCTGAGCAAAAGAACTGCCAGCCTCTGATTGGCCGACAGCTCTCGGCCTATAGGACTTCCTGCCACCGGGGCTCTGATCCAGTGGAAGGTCAACCACTGTCCTATTAATTGTCTGATTGGCTCATAATTCAGCAGGCCTTCCCCAGAGGAGGCAACGCGGGTCTTTAGCTGGCTGTCCAGCCAATGACCGAGACCCCTGTTGCCTCCATAAAATTCTCTCCATTGCTTCAGATTAGGTCCTAACCCAGGGAAAAGTGATGGTCCTCATTGAAATGAGTGGAGCCACTCTGGTATTTTGGAAATGAATGCAGTCTCTAACCCCCTTCCAGTGGCATCACAGCAGTGGCTTGGGGAAAGTGAGGCAAACAACCGATCACTGTTATACTCGAAAATTAAGTGTATTTTCTCTTAGACAATATGTAAGCAGCTAGCGAGGACTATTTTAATTTTTTGAGTCTCAGAGAAATTATCCTCAGGCAAGAGGGTGAGCAGGTGATCTCCAAGGCTTTCTTCAACGCTGCTCAGAACAGATCAATGAGCCTCATATAGGGGAAGCCAGGAGGAGAGGGTTATTCTCCAGTTTTTCTTATTGCTGTCAAAGTGGCTTGTCACCAATGGACACTTGCTCATAAAAGCACAACAAATATTGAGAACTCAATGTGTGGAATATTGTTGACTGCAAATCTGTTACTGTATGATGCAGCACGTTAGGACTACCATGTCCTTTGTCACCATGCTGCATGATTTTGTCAAATTTCAGCTTCTCACTGTATTTGTACTCGCTCCTCATTTTTAAACCAATAGACTTTAGGGAATAAAATTGAACGTAGAAAAAAAATGATAGTGAATAAGCAACCTGTTTTACACCCCGCTGGCTTTCGATTGAAGTCACCTAGATGAATTTATACCCATATAATATATATGAATTTTCTTTAGGCACAGTAGACAGAGACTCACCAGTCATTAATGTGGGCATTTCTGAGAGCTTGTTTTTGAGTCAATAATTAGCATTACAACAAATGGCTGGAGTGTTATTCTGCTGAGGACACTGAGAAAAGGACCCAAAAAATGCAAGTGAAGATGCAGTCAGAATGAGACCAATTTCTAGTTGGTCATCAAATTCCCATCAATACACTGAAAAACAAAGGAAAAATTAGGAATAAATAATCAGTACACACGTCTGTATGTACTTATGTACTGGCACATTATCAGTTAAAAAAGAGAGAAGCTGATCAACTTGAATGCTTATTTATTTTACCAACTCAGGCAAGACAAAAGCTACCTTTTGTGGGAGACATCACTCGTGCTTACCTGCAGTCCAACTGCTTTGTCATCCAGCTGTCTGAGTATTCAAGTTGAAATACTTAATAAATGCTAACACAAACAATTTTTTATATATCTAATGGCAAATCACAATTGCTAAACAATTTACTTGCACATTATGTTTCAAGGAAATACTCTATCATTGGCAACTGTGGCTTCAACTGACTCGGCCTTAAGCTCTGGAATTTGATCCTAAACCTCTCCGCCTCTATACCTTTCTCTCCTGCTTTAAGACTCTCCTTAAAAGCTACCTCTTTGTCCAAGCTTTTGGTTATCTGCGCAAATATCTACTTGGCTGCTGTTAAACATTGTTTGATAATGCTCCTGTGAAGCAACTTAGGACGTTTAATTATGTTGAAATCCACGTTGTTGTTGCATATGCAATTGCCATGCACATTTGTCAAATATTTGAGCCACTAACTACAAATTTCCTGTCTTTCATATTGTCACATTTTGAAGAAGTTGTTTGCATTCCATTCCTAAATTCTTACATTCCGTCACTTCAAGTCTCCCCAAAATATGCAGCATTTTCATGGTGGTGTGGGGACAAATAGGCTACTGGTTTCCAAGAATCTGTCAGTACAACGCTTGAGTTTGCACAGGAATGGCCTGCCGTGATTCATCCTATGGCATCCTTTCTATTGTTGGAGCATTACCTAGCATTAAACATAATCTCCTAAGAGCTCAGATCATCATGCAGAATCACAAAGTCCACATACTGCAATCCATATTGCTCCAACCAAAATGACGCCTTGTTGTTATTTCAAGTAACTTCGAATTTTTAAATTAGCTTCTTTGAAGCTGTTTAGGTAAGTACTTTTATTAAAGCAATTAGACATTTCTTGTAGTATTTCACACAGGGAGTTAAGATGCAGGGCATTTTTCAGGAGGAGGGAGAAAATAGAGAAGAAGGGTGAAGAGGAGGGAATGGAGGAGGCGAGGGAACAGAGGACGAGAGAAGTGGGGAGCAGGAGGAATATGGGGGAAGGGAGGAGAGAGAAGTGGGGAGGAATGGTGATGGAGTGGGTTGGGATGGAATAGGAGACTGGAGAAGGCGGGGGCTTGTATTTTGAGGAGAGGGGAAGAGAGAGGGAGGGGGCGGAGTAAAGCAAAGGAATAGGCAAATGGAGGGGGAGAAATAGGACTCAGTGGTGGTGTCTACAGCCTAGTTTGCCCTTGGATGCCAGTGGACTATTTTGGCCTCCATGAGATAGCGGGGCTGGTGGGAAAGGTTTTGGCCTCAATTGGAGGGCGTTCCAGAGGCAAATTTGACCACAGAGTGGTGGGAAGGGGAGAGGGAGTGAGGGGTGAGGTGACAGGAGGAACAAAAGGGGCGAGAAAAGGAGGGGAGGAAGTGAAGACTGGAGAAAGGGTCAATGAAGGGAAGGTGCCACAGAGAAGGAAAGCAGAATGAAGGAATGGGGAGAGAAGTACTGGAAGGGGGAAAGAAGGGCTGTGCTGGAGATGCAAAGTACTACCACTGGTGCAGTACTGTTAGAATGTGGAAACCATTTACTGTTTTTTCATGACTAGTAAATGGTTCTGTTCTCTTTTGAAAGGTAAAATTCTATATAAACATATTTCAAGAAATCTCATCTCATGTTTGAATGAGCATAGATAATTTGCCTTTTTGTGTATTAGGTTGAGGAAATGTACATATCTTTGGTGCAAGTGAAGTCCATAATTCTGGTTAGCTTCAGCTATTGTATAGCTAAAGTGAATGTTCACACGCACATGCAATTTTAGATCATTACTAATTTTTTTTTACCTTGCATTTTTCAAGTGCACGGTTTTGTCTTTTTAGATTCTAAGGGTGATTTTATGAGAATCCACTCCCATTAAACACGATATCAGAAATGGGGCTACAACATTTTAACCCCAATTTTATGAGCCATGCTTGGCGCTAGTGAGGGTTTGCACAAGTAGCTGTCTTGCAAAAATACTTTGCTAGTGTCATCTATAGAAATTAGAAAATATTTTGAGTCAATTTTATTTTAATAGGGTGTTCATTTTCTTTTCAGACTGGAGTTGAAAATGTCATTGGTACCCTTTCTCCAATTAAGGATCCTGACAGATTACTGCAAGATGTGGACATTAACCGTTTACGAGCTGTTGTCTTTCGTGATGTGGTAATTATTTTATTTAAGTTACTCTGTTGTGGTCATTGGATTTGCCGTTAGGTTGTTAATACAAGGAATGCAAAAACAGAAACAATAGTTTGCACCTCAGAGTTCTGTAGTTACTGCAGTTTTATCTTGAAATTATAAATGAATAAAATGTTAGAATCTTAAAGGAAAGAACAATGAAAGAATCTGTTATATTTAACAAGCTTATTTTTTGGCAACATTTTACCTACATTTCAGTATTTTTCTGTAAAATGGTAGCAATGGGGAAAATTTGCCTTAGAACAGAAAGTTGTAGCTTCCAGTAGTGAAAATACATATTTCAGCTGAATTAAACTTCTAAAAGTTTGTGGTTCCTCAAGGCAACGATTATGTTCAGTTGCTAAAACATTTACTATGCCAACTTACTTCATCTAGGTGTGATCTCATATCTGTATATTGCAGTGTATATTGAGTGATGGTGCTCTGTTCAGAATCCAGTATTTAAACTATTTCTCTGCAGTACTTAGGGGATTCTAATCAACGATATTTGCTACATATAATTTCTATTTTTATTTTGCATTCCAGCATTTCTGATCAATCTTTTACTTTTAAGAAAGCAAGCTTGTATATTTTTGCTTTTCAGACGCAAAACATGATTTTTAAAATAAAATAGCTCCTCCTAGTGGTATCTGTGAAAGTTGCTTTCATGTGAAAGGAGAAAACTGGATATGGAAAATTTTAAAACTACAGCTAATATTTTATTTCAGTATGATTAATATTTATGTTCATGATTTGTATAAATATATAAATAGTAAATCTCAAGTTTCTTGTGGATTAAATCCTATAGTAGGCCATTTTTTGCAAAAAGCGTTGAAACTTTGCTTCTTATTGAATTGTTTTTGAAATGAAATGTGAAATTTTTCAAATTATGAGATTAGTTATCAAATGCTAATATCCACTATTCGCTCCTGTTCTCACACCTCATTGGTTCCTCATCTCCAGAGCACTGATTTCAAAATTCTTGTGCATATTTAGAAACTCCTCTGCTGCCTCATCCAATCCTCCTCCTCCTACCTGCTTAAGCTCTACGTCCCAACTTTCATACTTTTCTCTTCTGAATCCGGACAACTGTGCACCTCCATTCTACTCCATTCCACTCCATAATCAGTTGCAGAGCCCTCAACGTCCTGCTATCTTGAATTCTCTTTCAAAACCCTTCTGCCATGTTTCATCTCTCCCCACCTTCAAAAACCTCCTCCAAAGCTACCTCTTTAACTTCAGTCACTTTCCCAATGTCTCCTCTGAATTCCTGCTCAGTGTTCAAATTTGTCTCTCTCTCCCCCTACACTCTAAATGGTATTAGCCGTGGCTTAGTTGGTAGCATTCTTGCCTCTGAATCACAAGGTTCTGGGTTCAAGTGCCCCTCCAGGGCCTGAGCACAAAAATCTAGGTTGTCACTCCAGTGCAGTACTGAAGGAGTGCTGCACTGTTGGGGGTGCTGTCTTTCAGATGAGACGTTAAACCAAGGACCAATCTGCTTTCTCAGGTGAATGTACAGGATCCCGTGGCACTATTTTGAAGAAGAGCAAGGGAGTTATCCTGGCCAATATTTATCTGTCAATCAACATTTCAAAAACCGATATAAAAACAGAAAGTACTGGAAATACTCAGCAAGTCTGACAGCATCTGTGGAGAAGGAAATAGAATTAACGTTTTAGATTTCATGGGTGTTCAAAATCATGAAGGGTTTTGATGGAGTAAATAAGGAGAAACTGTTTCCAGTGACAGGAGGTTTGGTAGCCAGAGGTTACCAAAGATAATCACAGATTTAAGGTGATTGACGAAGGAATTGCAGGCAGCATGGGGAAACATTTTTTTGCACAGTGATTTATGATCTGTAATGCACTGCCTGAAAGGGTGATGGAAGCAGATTCAATAGTAAAGTTCATCAACCTGAAACGATAACTCTGTTTCTCTCTCCACAGATGCTGCCAGACGTTTATTTTATTTATTTTTTATTTATTTAGAGATACAGCACTGAAACAGGCCCTTCGGCCCACCGAGTCTGTGCCGACCAACAACCACCCATTTATACTAACCCTACAGTAATCCTATATTCCCTACCACCTACCTACACTAGGGGCAATTTACAACAGCCAATTTACCTATCACCTGCAAGTCTTTTGGCTGTGCGAGGAAACCGGAGCACCCGGCGAAAACCCATGCGGTCACAGGGAGAACTTGCAAACTCCGCACAGGCAGTACCCAGAATTGAACCCGGGTCCCTGGAGCTGTGAGGCTGCGGTGCTAACCACTGCGCCACTGTGCTGCCCCAATATTTTCAGCATTTTCTGTTTTTATTTCAGATTTCCAGCATCTGTAGTATTTTTCTATTATCACAAAACGAGATGATCTTCAAATTGCTGGTTGTGGGTGTTTGCTGTGCGCAAATTGGCTGCCGTGTTTCCTACATTACGTTACCTCGAGATTTGACTATTCCAGTGCTGGTCTCCCATCCTTCAGCCTGCATAAACTTCAGCTCATCCAAATACTGATGATGCTTTTATACTATCCTGCACCTTGTACCATTCACTCATTACCCCTGTGCTCAATGATCTGCAACTTCAAATACTTATCCTTATGTTTAAATCCCATTTATAGCCGTGTCCCTTCATATCCCTGGAACTTCCTATAGCCCAATAACCACCTCCATCTCAGAACTTGTGTACCTGACCTTCCGATCACCCAACAATCATTGGCCTTCATCTGTCTAGGTTGTACCCTCTGGAATTATTTCTCTGAACCCATCTCCCCCTCCATCTTCCCCTCCCATTTTAAAATCTATCTCTTTGGATAGAGCTTTTAGTCACAGCCCCTAATAACACCTCCTTTAACTTGGCATCTGTTTTATCTGATTACACCTAAATGAAGTACCTGGGGCACTTTTCTATGTTAAAAGCACCATATAAATGCAAGTTGCTGTTCAAAACCTTATAATTATGCTTTGCTACTATCATATAAAACCATCATTAAATCTAATAATTGAATTATATTTAAGGACATGGAACTAGGGCTAAGTCATTTTACCCATTCAATCTGCTCCACATTTTGTTAGGCAGCTCTATCTTCTTGATCCTAAAGCCTTGGCTTTTTCTCCATGTTCCTTAATACTCTTACTTCACAAGTAAGTACCTGTATATCTTTTGAACACTTCCATTGTTCTTACATAATGCCTTTAGAGGAGTGTGTTCCACATTTTCATCTTTTGTGTGAAGAGGTTTTTGGTGACTTTGCTTAGCTCAAATTCTAAGAAAATGCCCTCTTGTTCTGCATTCTTCTATTAAAGAATTTATTTTTTCTTTCATTTTCCATTAGAAGAAGTATCATTTCGTATCCACCTGGTTAATTCCTTTTATTTTAAACATCTTTAAACATTCCTTAATCCTAGCCATCATCTTGCTGAACTGGACTTTCTTGAAGGCCAGTATATTTTTCCTGAAATGATGTGTCCAGAAGTGAATAATATTTTAAATGAGGTCCAATTAGCATTGTACGAATTTATAATAATGGTTCCTTTCTTTTCCATTCTGCAGCTTTTATGATGAAGTCTCGCATTCCATTAGCTTTTCAGAAAATCATGATCCATCTCCCCAATCAGTGTACACTTTTCTAAATGCTCCATATTCTGTCTCCAATGATAAATTCAATCTGTTTTCTCTTTACGGATGTTAAATTCACTGCCTGAAGTTACTTAGTTTGTCACTTCTTCATTTTCTGAATAACAGTATAAATCACTTCATTTTCTGAATATGAATCCTCTGACACTATCCATGAATCCAGTGAACTTTAGAAGGGTGGAACTAATGTGTCCCCAATTTCTTCGTCTATTTCTTTTAGTGAGAGCCCAGATATTTGTTTGGCTTCAATATCACTATTTTATCGATTACAATTTTTCTGGTTTGTATTCATCCCAGTCAGTTTATCTGTTTCACTAATTTCTCGTGTTCCCACAACCTTAATATCATACTGTTACTCCTTTACTGTGAAGATTGAAGCAAAATATTGGTTTAGCCATTCCAGCATGTTCTTATCACCTATTTCCATGCCTAAATATATTTTTAATGGGCATTTCCTCCTTTATCGCTCTCATTACTTGATGTACTTATTGAAGCCTTTGCTGTTACCTTTAATATTATTCAGAACTTTTTGCATAATATTTCTTTGCTCTCCTTATTTTCTGTCTCCTTTTGTACTTTTTCTAATTTTTAAATTTTCACTTTTTCCATTGTTCTTTTCCCTTACATAAGTCTTATTGGTTTGTTTATTACTACAAACAACACTTGTAGACCATGAATACATTATCCTCAACATACCCCTTTTGCCTTTCAGCAATACATACTTGTTTTGTGGATGCACTCTTGATGTCTCGATTTTATTTTTGCTTGTTCCCTTTCCAATCAAAAGATTCCTCAACTTTCAAAAGTCAGTTTTGTTGAGTTGAGTTTTGGTGAGTTAGTTGTTCTCCAAGTCTGATGGTGAATTCAAATGTATTAAGGCCACTATTTTTGACAAGCCTTTGACAAGGTCCCTCATGGCAGACTGATACAAAAGGTGAAGTCACATGGGATCAGAGGGGAGCTGGCAAGATGGATACAGAACTGGCTCGGTCATAGAAGACAGAGGGTAGTAGTGGAAGGGTGCTTTTCTGAATGGAGGGATGTGACCAGTGGTGTTCCGCAGGGATCAGTGCTGGGACCTTTGCTGTTTGTAGTATATATAAATGATTTGGAGGAAAATGTAGCTGGTCTGATTAGTAAGTTTGTGGACGACGCAAAGGTTGGTGGAGTTGCGGACAGTGATGAGGATTGTCAGAGGATACAGCAGGATATAGATCGGTTGGAGACTTGGGCGGAGAAATGGCAGATGGAGTTTAATTCGGACAAATGTGAGGTGATGCATTTTGGAAGGTCTAATGCAGGTGGGAAGTATGCAGTAAATGGCAGAACCCTTAGGAGTATTGACAGGCAGAGAGATCTGGGCGTACAGGTCCACAGGTCACTGAAAGTGGCAACGCAGGTGGATAAGGTAGTCAAGAAGCCTTCATCAGTCGGGGCATAGAGTATAAAAATAGGCAAGTCATGCTGCAGCTGTACAGAGCTTTAGTTAGGCCACACTTAGAATATTGTGTGCAATTCTGGTCGCCACACTACCAGAAGGACGTGGAGGCTTTGGAGAGGGTACAGAAGAGGTTTACCAGGATGTTGCCTGGTCTGGAGGGCATTAGCTATGAGGAGAGGTTGGAAAAACTCAGATTGTTTTCACTGGAACGACGGAGGTGGAGGAGCGACATGATAGAGGTTTACAAAGTTATAAGCGGCATGGACAGAGTGGATAGTCAGAAGCTTTTTCCCAGGGTGGAAGAGTCAGTTACTAGGGGACATAGGTTTAAGGTGAGAGGGGCAAAGTTTAGAGGGGATGTGCGAGGCAAGTTCTTTATACCGAGGGTGGTGTGTGCCTGGAACTTGTTGCCGGGGGAGGTGGTGGAAGCAGGTACCATAGAGACGTTTAAGAGGCATTTTGACAAATACATGAATAGGATGGGAATAGAGGGATACGGACCCCGGAAGTGCAGAAGGTTTTAGTTTAGGCAGGCATCAAGATCGGCGCAGGCTTGGAGGGCCGAATGGCCTGTTTCTGTGCTGTACTGTTCTTTGTTCTTTGTTATTTTCAAGATGCTCTCTTCTTATCAAATAACTAACTATCAAATAACTGATGTTACACAGCTAGATCAATTATCACCCATCCCCTTGTTTGTTTGAAAACATGCTGCCTTGTGAAACTCTCCTGAATGCATTCATTAAATCTATTCCTTACCCTATTATTCTGCTATTTCTTTCCAAGTCCTTATGCAGGTTAAAATCTCTGATTATTACTAGATTTTTGATTTACTGGCCTTCCTAATCATGCTAAGTCATAACAGTCAAGAGACCTATAAAGTACTCCCAGCAGCATTTCAGCCTTATCATTGCTTAACATTATCTACAGTGATACCACCTGCAGTCATGAAGATCTCTTCTTTCTCCTGCCATGGTGGTGTGTAATTTGGTTAATACTGTCACCCACCTCCTTTCCTATTTTCTTAACTTGCTAAAATCCTATCTCCTGATGTGATTTAATTCCCAATCTTGTCCAATCTGCTGTTAGGTCTCCATAATTACTATCATGTTTTGGATTTATGCTTCGGATTCCAGCATTGGTCTATGAACAACTTGTTGGGTTAATTGCTTCCACCTTCTCTATTTTCCTGCTATTGGTTCCCTTGCCTCTTTAATTTATCATCTTGTTTAACTTCTGTAAAACCACTCTACTTGACCCTAAGCCACTTATTGTAAAATTGTTTTTTGCTCTGCCTTCCTGCCTTGTTGCTTTAAATCCTCTCCCATTTGAATTGCGACTCATTGACAATTTTTCTTTATAGGATGACAGTAAACAGGCTCAGTTTTTGGCTTTGGCTGTCGTATACTTTATCTCTGTACTCATGGTATCAAAGTACAGAGACATACTGGAACCACAACGTGAAATTGCAAGATCTGGAAGCCAGATAAGTCGCAATATTCGGCAGGAAATAAACTCACCAACAAGTACAGGTTAGTATTTTAAGCATTCTGTTTTTTTGTTGTTTCATTATTCCATTTTTAAAGTGATGTATTTGACCAGAAAGTTATAGTTAAAATGGGATTAGTGAGTTTTATAATACTGTATAATTGTGGTTAATTAATTTAAAATATACTGTGCAAAATTTACTATTTGCACGACGTATGCAATAAATGTTAAATTTTGTTTAAACCAGGCAGCAAATCTTTCAAAATCTGGTTGCTTGATTAGATGGTTTAAATATCCAAAAAAATAGTCCAAACAAAAACCTCATGACCACGTGAATCTGAAATCATTCTTTGTTTCCATTTTCAGATGCTATGAAATATAAAACTCAGTAGTACAGGGGATACAGTGCCTGACTTTCCACCAGACATAGTTATAAATTGGTCTGAATTGCTGAGATATCAGGAAATATATATATCATATATTTGTGGGTAGATACAAATGGGTGTTCTGGTGAGTTTTAGTTAGTGATATTGTAGTTGTTAGATGCTTTAGAGCTTATAGTTCATACATGTATCTTGTACATTTTACATTTTAAAATGCTAAGTTGAAAGGAAATAGGGAAAGAGTAATACTGGTGCAGTGCTGGAGATTACTGACCTTGCTTATAGGTGTTTTTACTCTATTAGCAGATCATATAACATTGTTAAGCTGGTGTGGTTAGTTCAGTTTCGATATCATTCCAAAGTTTCCGAATTGAGAGAGCCTGCATAATGGCAAGCTGTTTCCTTTCAATAACAGCCTGAGAATGATGATTTATAGAAAAAATGCAGCAAAATCAGTTGTTTAAGACATGGAAGTATTTTAAATACTGTCATACTAGAGAGTTCGAAGCAGTAAAATGTTTCTTTGTGAATGTTATCCTCATGCTTTTTCTCCTGTCCAATATTAATTAGACAGAAGAGGTAGGTAAAAAGGTTAAGGGAATGGAGTTCTTACAATATGTACAGGACTCCTTTCTAATCCAAAAGGGAAGAATAGATTGGAGAAAAGCTGTTTTTGAGGGACTGAGGATAGAATTTGATAAAATAAAATGGGCAACAATATTGGCAAAAAAAAAGTGGAACAATGGGAAACATTTAAAGCAGTTTTCAACAGAGTGCAGCAAAAATATTCCACTAAAAGGAAAGAACAAACTAAATACTAGTGAGACTCCAAGGATGCATAAAGACATACGGGAACATTAGGAAAGAGACATATATTAAGACAACAGAGGAGTGCATGATAAGAGAGAATAGGAAGCAAAAAAAAAAGAGGGTCAGAAAGGAACTATGAAATTAAATTATCAAGGAACAGCAGACAAAATAGTAAAATATTTTACAGGCACATCGATAAAAAGGAAGGCAGGGATGGGAATAGGACCATTAAGAGATAGGTAACGATAGAGAGATGGCAGAAATATTAAATAATTATTTTGCTTCAGTATTTACCAGGAATATAGAACAGGTAGACATGACATTAAATGATGACCTGAGTAATGAGATAAGTGCATTTAAAATATAAAAAAGGGATGTATTGAATAAACTAAGAAAATTCAAAGAGGATTAAGGTCCTGGTCCAGATGGTTAACATCCACGCATGTTAAAATGAATCTAGGGAAGAGATAGCAGAGACATTACTACACATATTTAGTTATTCATTTAATAGAGCCATACCCCTAGTCAAGCTGTTCCAGTACAGCTACAGCACTGGCATCTACCTGGCAATGTGGAAAGTTGCCCAGGTATGTCCTGTGCACAAAAAGCAGGACAAATCCAACCCAGCCAAATACTGCCCTATCCGTCTACTCTTGATCATCAGCAAAGTGATGGAAAGGGACGTTGACAGTACTATCAAGCGGCACTTGCTCAGCAATAACCTGCTCAGTTTGAGTTCTGCCAGGGCCACTCAGCTCCTGACCTCATTACAGCCTTGGTCTAAACATGGACAAAAGAGTTGAACTCCAGAAGTGAGGTGAGAGTGACTGCCCTTGACATCAAGGCAGCGTTTGACCGAGTATAGCATCAAGGAGCCCTAGCAAAACTGAAGTCAATAGGAATCAGGGGGAAAACTCTCTGCTGATTAGAGTCATACCTAGAACAAAGGAAGATGGTTGTGGTTGTTGGAGGTCAATCATCTCAGTCCCAGGACATTACTGCAGGAGTTCCTCGGGATAGTTTCCTAGGTTCAACCATCTTCAGCAGCTTCATCAATGACCTTCCCTCCATCATAAGGTCTGAAGTGGGGATGTTCGCTGATGATTGCACAATGTTCAGCACCATTCACGACGACTCAGATATTGAAGCAGCCCTTGTGCATATGCAGCATGACCTGGACAACATCCAGGCTTGGGCTGATAAGTGACAAGTCACCTTCGTGCCACACAAGTGCCAGGCAATGACCATTTCAAACGAGAGAATCTAACCATCTCCCCATGATGTTCAATGGCATTACCATCACTGAGTCCTTCACTACCAACATCGTGGGGGTTACCATTAACCAGAAACTGAATTGGTCCAGTCACATAAATGCTGTGGCTACAAGAGCAGATCAGAGGCTGGGAATTCTGCAGTGAGTAACTCACCTCCTGTCTCCCCAATGCCTGTCCACCAGCACCATGCTAAATGGGAGAGTGTCACAGAACAGATCTAGCAGCTCAAAACTGGGCATTCATGATGCACTGTGGGCCATCAGTAACAGCAGAATTGCATTCAACGATAATGTGTATCCTCATGTCCTGGCATTACCCTTACTCTACCATTGCCATCAAGCCAGGGGACCAACTCTGGTTCAATGAGGAGTATAGGAGAGCATGCCAGGAGTAGCACCAGGCATACCTAAAAATAAGGTGCCAACACAGGTCTACATGCATGCTAAAAGCAGAAGCAACATGCTATAGACAGAGCTAAGCGATCCCACAACCAATGGATCAGATCAAAACTCTGCAGTCCTGCCATATCCAGTCATGAATGGTGGTGGATGATTAACAACTAACTGAAAGTGGAGGGTCCAAAAACATCCCCATCCTCCCAGCACGTCAGAGCAAAAGACAAGCTTGAAGCATTTTCAGTCAAAACTGCCGAGTGAATGATCGATCCATCTCTGCCTTCTTCTGAGGTTCTCAATATCATAGATGCCAGTCTTCAGACAATTCACTTCACTCCATATGATGTCAAGAAATTGCTGAAGGCGCTGGATACAGCAAAGGATATGGGTCTTGCAACATTCTGGCTGTAGTGATGAAGTCTTGTGCTCCAGAACTAGCCTCACCCTTAGCCAAGCTGCTTCAGTGCCACTACAACACAGGCATGACCCCGACAATGGGGAGAATTGCTCAGGTATGTCCTGAGCACAAAAAGTAAGACGGCCAATCCAGCTAGTTCCTGCCCCATCAGTCTAAGCTCAATCATCAGCAAAGTGACGGAAGGTATCATCGACAGTATTATCAAGTGGCGCTTACTCAGCAAAAACCTGCTCACTGATGCTTAGTTTGGGTTCAGCTAAGGCCACTCAGCTCCAGATCTCATTACAGCCTTGGTTCAAACATGGACAAAAGAGCTGAATTCCATATGTGAGGTGAGGGTGACTGCCCTTGACATCAAGGCAGCATTTGAGCAAGCGTGGCATCAAGGTGCTGGAGTAAAATTGAAGTCAATGGGAATCAGAGGGAAAAATCTCTACTGATTGGAGTCATACCTAGCACAAAGGAAGATGGTTGTGGTTGTTGGAGACCAATCATTTCAGTCCCAGGACATCACTGCAAGAGTTCCTCAGGGTAGTGTCCTAGGCCCAACTATCTTTAGCTGCTTCACCTTCCCTGCAATATAAGGTCAGAAGTGGGGATGTTCGCTGATGATTGCACAGTGTTCAGTACCATTTGCAATTCCTCAAATACTGAAGCAGTCCATGCCTACATGCAGCAAGACCTGGACAACATTCAGACTTGGGCTGATAAATGGCAAGTAACATTTGCGCCACACAAGTGCCAGGCAATGACCATCTCGAGTTGACATTCCATAATATTAGCATCGCTGAGTCCTGCATCATCAACATCCTGGAGGTTACCATTGACCAGAAATTTAATTGGGCGAGCAATATAGATACTGTGGCGACAAGAGCAGGTCAGAGGCTGGGAATTCTGCAGCGAGTAACTAATCTCCTGACTCCCCAAAGCCTGTCCGCCATCTACAAGACACAAGTTAGGGAGTGTGATGGAATACTGGTCACTTGTCTGGATGAGTGCAGTTCCAATAACACTCAAGAAGCTTGACACCAGGACAAAATAGCCAGCTTGATCGGCACCCCATCCACAGCCTTAAGCGTGCGCTCCCATCATCACTGATGTACAGTGGCGGCAGTGTGTACCATCTACAAGATGTACTGCAGCAACTCGCCAAGGCTCCTTCGACAGCATCTTCCAAACCCATGACCTCTACCACCCAGAAGAACGAGGGCAGTGAATGAATGGGAATGCTATTACCTGCAATTTCCCCTGCATGTCACAGGCCATCTGACTTGGAATTATATTGCTGTTTGTTCACTGTCACTGGGTCAAAATCCTGGAACTCGCTCCCTAACATCACTGTGGGTGCGCTACACTATATAAGCGGCAGCAGTTCAAGAAGGCGGCTCCTCACCACCTTTTCAAGGGCAATTCTAGCAATGGGCAATAAATGTTGGCCTTGCTAGTAATGCTCAAATCCCAAGAATGAATTTTAAAAAAAAAACAGATGATGACTATTTTCTAGCAGTGTTCTGAAAGAAATGTTAGGACCTGATCTGCATATTGAAGACGCCCAACACCTGTTTCAGATGGGCACCCTGGATGCTTGGAAGTGTCTGGGGGAAATCGTGCTCAGGAAATCACAGTCAGAAATTTGTCTAAACACATTTTTGCCAAAAAAACAGCTGCATATGTCAGTTTCTCCTATTCAATTTTTGTCTGAGTAATGTTCAAGTTTCCTCTCATTTGCATTTTATACTGTATTTTCGCACACTGTGTTCTGTGGCCAAAGATCATTCCCTTGCTTAGCAGGTCTGAGTGTGAACTACTTCCAAGCTTTTCATAGTGTCTTGCTAATGTGGCCACTAGGAGGTGTAAGAGTCTGGTCTATTGTGCCCCATTTTCGGAATGTTTCTCTTCTACTGTGCAGGAAGAGCCTGATTAGTGGATGTGGGAGCCCAATCCCATTTGATCTCGGAAGCTGAACAGCTAGGTTTGTTTAGTATTTGGATGGGAGAGAGCCTGGGTATACCAAGTGAAGTAAGCTTTTTAATTTTTTTTATTTACTTTCTGAAGTTCTGTTGTTTAGTCCAAAAGAACAAGGAAAAAAAATCATTTGTTCTGTGATGCTCCATGATTGCATGACCAGCATGAGGAACTTTGCATAGAGAAAATAATAGCTGAGCCGCAAACCCACAGCTCAGCACTATACCACCAAATATAGAACTGTAAAAGTTCAATACCATTGCATTGCTTCACATAGCTCTAGAAATTTTTTAAGACTGTGCAATTAGTTCATATAACAATTAAATCATTAAGATTTTTTTTGAAGTGTTACCTGTAATATTACTTGATCCTTTGATATGTGAACTCTTGTAAGAAAACATTGGTTTTCTGAAAACTTAACTGGAACATATACATACACAGTTACTGCACGAGTCACATCTAAACACATCTCACTCTGTCGGGCTCCACCAAACTCACTGGTTGTGTGTGATGCAACATCACTTCCTCTGGTGATCTTCACTTACAGCTCTTAAGGTGGTCCCTCCTTAAGGTCGTCTCACAATAACCCCTTTCATCCAAAGATAAAACATATGAACAACATACAATGATGTTGCGGTTCGGACTAACAGTACATGATTAAAACAAAAAGTTATATACAAGTAAGCAAATTTAACACTCTCTAAAATGTCGAGGAGGGTTGCTTAACTGTCCCAATCTTTTCGTGAGCCTGGAAACCTTGGAAAGTCGAGAAAAATGATGACTGGCAACATCACCAATCACCAGCTATCCCTCTGGATGCTTGCTGCAACGAACTGCAGTCTGAGGAGAAACTCCCAGTCATGTCGCCTCTTTGTGCCAAGACTCCCAGCCTGTGTGTCGTCTTTTACATGCACCGACCCAATATTCGACCTGGGTATTTTCTACCATCTTTGGTGCATTACTGAATTCATGTATTCTGACAATTCGTAAATCTTGGCATACTGGACCTCCTGCGGCAGCTGGTCCAGTTGTGTCTACAATTTAAAATGTTTGTGGTAGCCATTTGGAGCTCCCATAGTTGCACTGTAAGGTATTCATTCCAATTGTAGGCAGTCAGCCTAGCTGTGGTGGGTTGCACCATCGAGTCCCATTTCTTTAAGTACATGTCTTTCAGTGTATGGATGGGCAGAATATTTGCACTTGCTCCTGTGTCAGTTTTCACTCTGAGTTTATGTTTGCCACTCTTCTGTGGATGTATCATCCCGATCTTGGCAAATGCCCTGGATTGCGTGATAGCATTGACATGTTGATCCACATTGACTATGTGAAAGGCTTGCTCGCTGTTCGCACGAGTGCACTCTTCATCCATGTCCTCCTGGCAATCTCTCTCTGCTGACCTGATATATACCTGCTTGAGCTTGTGTTGTGTGTTGGTATACCTTTTGCTATGATTGCCATCCTGTCTTGCAGACATTCTCTCCTCATGTGATCTTCCACTATTCCTATGTGCAGTATCTGAGCTCGGCCATCTGCACTGCCTTGTCCAATGTCCTTGCATGCCACAAGCCTTGCACAGCTCCTGGTACGCTGGACAACTATGCATTGGGTGAGTCGGGCCACGTTTGCCACAAGGATTACTAGACTTCTGAGCCTTGGTTACCATACCAATTGTTGTAGCCGGCCCCCAACACTTTTAACTGTTGACGCTCAGCCATGATGGCCTCAAATATCCTTCCATCATTGAGTAGTGCACCTATGGTGCGTCCTTTCTTAATTTCTAGCAGGTCTTTTTAAAAGGACTCTAGTGGGGTGGACGCGGTTACTAGCTCTATAACCCATTCTGACAACTCAATACCTGTGAAGACGCAATTTTGAGCTTTGTCTCAGCACCTTGCAACAAACTAGTCAATAGACTCATCTTGTCTTTGCCTGTAGGTCATAAGCTGAAGACTATGTACTCAGAAATTTACCTTTACCTTCAGTTGCTCCTCCAGGAGTGGCCATAGCTTGCTAGTGTCCTTCTGATCCTCAGCTGATAATTCTAATGTATTGATCCATTGCAGACCCTCGTTGCCCAGTTCACTCACTTCTTAATCCAGGAAACACAGCTGTATTCGCTGTAGGAACAGTTTAAATTCAGATGCTATGTCCGCTCCTTCCAATCTATAACTGGATATTTGAAAGTCATTGTCTGAATGATCCTGCTTTTTTTTTAAATAAATATAGGAATTTTTACTGGTTTTCTTTTCACAGGCAGATTTCTTTTTGTTTCCTTCTTAAGACAGATTTGGTTTTGTAGGCCTGCCCCTTTTAAGAGTAAGAGACTACAGCTTTCATTGTTTACACAGCTTGTTTTTTTTAAAATCGGGAGAGAAGTTCATTTTTGACACAGCTGTACGTTTTTTTTAAAAAATGGAGAGCACTTTTCTTAAGAGGGTTGCAGCTTGTAGTACTGGCAGCTGCCACAACCAGCCTTTTACTTTGTGCTGGACCTCCAGTGGTGCTTTGAGTTCTTCCTGCTCCATTTGGCTTAAGCCCCGCCCACACAGCAAAAAAAACCCGGGAATGCTATAACAATATGCTAAAACAATAATGGCTCAGCTTCTGCTTTTGGGGCGGCACAGTGGCGCAGTGGTTAGCACCGCAGCCTCACAGCTCCAGTGACCCGGGTTCAATTCTGGGTACTGCCTGTGTGGAGTTTGCAAGTTCTCCCTGTGTCTGCGTGGGTTTTCTCCGGGTGCTCCGGTTTCCTCCCACAAGCCAAAAGACTTGCAGGTTGGTAGGTAAATTGGCCATTATAAATTGTCCCTAGTATAGGTAGGTGGTAAGGAAATATAGGGTCAGGTGGGGATGTGGCAGGAATATGGGATTAGTGTAGGATTAGTATAAATGGGTGGTTGATGTTCGGCACAGACTCGATGGGCCGAAGGGCCTGTTTCAGTGCTGTATCTCTAAACTAAAAACTAAACTAAACTTTTCAAATTTTTCGACCCACTCCCAGATAGGTGAAAGCTCTGATCTCCTGGCAAATTGCCTCCTGTACTTAGAGTTTCAGCACCTCCCTGGGGCCCTGTTTGTAGCCTAGCATGCTTCATTGTTTGTCTACTGCTAACTGCTTTCCTGCTAGATCTGCAGCTACTCCAGATAGGCAGCCTGAATTTCTTTGGTCGCACTTGGTGTGTTATTCAGGAAAAAAAAATCAAACATTACAACAATGTGATATTTGGTGGTCTTCAGAAAAAATATATACCAAATGTTGCCACCGTGTAATATTACTTGATCCTTTGATGTGTGAACTAATGTAAGATTCACAGGACTCCAAGTAATATCCAAAGAAAATGTGGGTTTTATTATAACTTCACTGGAATATATATATATATATTATATATATATATATACGAGCCACATTTAAACGCACCTCACTGTCGGGCTCCACCGACAAATCACTGGTCATGTGTGATGCGACTTCACTTCCTCTGGTGATCTTCACTTACAGCTCTTAAGATGGGTCCTTTTTAAGGTGGTCCCACAACATAACCCCACTTTGATGCAGGCATCATTATTTAAATGTCTGATGCAGCTAAATATGTTTTGGAGTAAAGAGATATTTTGTTGCGTTGGGCTTAAAAGGCGAGGGGAACTCCGCCTCAGCCTTTTGGAGCTTTCCTCCGCCCTCCCCATTCCCCAGTGCGATTTAATGGTGCCCAAGCACATAAGTGCCGGGCGCTCAGAGCCCCAGATGGGGGAATTCTGCCTCCAAGAGGGCTGGCAGCCCAGTAGTATCGGCAGCGCCACTGGTAGCAGTGAACACTGCTGGTACTAGAAGGGACCTTGGAGCCTGGACCCAAGGTAAGCGAGGCTGGATTGATGAGGCCAGTCCTGCAGGCCTCGGCAATGGTGGTGGGGGGAGGATGAGCGTTTAATGCAGGGGGGAGTGTTTCCCAGCGGGGTCCTTCTGTGGGCTACAGATTGCCCACAGAAGAGGAACCCGCCTCCAAGCCCACAGCGAGGTTGCCTCATTTCACTGGGTGACCCCCCCATATGGCAGGGATCCCCCCCACCCCTGCCGTTGGGGGGCAGAAAGAGGCCCTTAAGTGGTTGATAATAGGTCGCAAGGGTTTCAGTTGGCTTCTGGGTGGGAAGGCTGTCGTCCGTCTATCCTGTCCCCGATTAAGTTCCAGTGCGATGTGAAGGCAATGGACCCTCAACCTCCCCAATTCCCCCACCTCCTGTTGGAATTCTATGGGCTCCCCTGGCTCCAACCCGATCTGGGGGTCCATTAAATTCAGCCCATAGTCTGGTGTTCCATGGTCCTTTCTTCTCAGTGCACAAATTGCATGCTAGGAAAGTTTACAAATTTGACATACACATAATGCATAGATGTAATTGGAAAGTTCATCTCAGCTGCTGAGATAAAAGTCTCCAGTTGAAATCCAGACTTTTGAGACATCCTGAGATATGGAAGTGAAAAATAAATGAAGGTATTAAATGACACTAAAACAGTTCAACAAAAATTGAAATACTACATATTTGAGGCAGAAAGAGAAAATGCTGGAAACACTCAGCAAGTTGATCACAGTACCTGTGGTGAGAAGTGACAAGTTAACATTTCAGACATATGCCTTCATAAGAGCTAGAAGATATTATAGATGTCCAGCTTATAAGAAGAAACTGGAGTAGCCATATAAATACTGTGGCTACAAGAGCAGGTCAGAGCCTAGGAATCCTGAGGCGAGTAACTCACCTCCTGACTCCCCAAAGTCTGTCCACCATCTACAAGGCACAAGTCAGGAGTGTGATGGAATACACTCTACTTGCCTGGATGGGTGCAGCTCCAACAACACTCAAGAAGCTGGGCAGTATTCATAGAATGAAAGCCATGCTGCTGCACGAAATGTGATATAGCAGAACAGTGGTGTGCTGAAGCAACACTTCTGCTGTCTGGTCAGCTTTGGAGGAGCTCTTGGGTACTTAGCAGACTGCGTGTCCGGATTCTTGGAGTCTGCAGCACACTGTAGAACCTCGCTATCATGAGGGTACAGTCCTTGCCACCAGCTAAACGACAAGCAGCTGAGGAGCAGGAGGAAGAGGAAGGGAGGAGGCAACCTAGATATAGCCCCCTTTCTAGGTGTGCTGCCTGTGAACAAGTCATCAGACTGCGATACCAGTAAACGCAAACCCAATTCCCCATTCACCAGCAGTCCCATACCTTATCTTCTCTGTATCGGTGAGCATCCACTTGGCGACAGTGAGAAAAAAGGAAACCAATACAAAATAAACATTCCAAACCAAATTTATGAATCAAATGCCGTACAGCATGCAAATGTAAACTAGTTACCCTTGTGCATTCCCTTAATGCCTATCTTCCTTGCGCCTTTGCCTATCCTAGTGCTCCTACATAATGCAATCCCAGTGGCTGCAGCACTGCTGGTGGAACCCTACTGACTTTCGGTGGGGGAGACGGCAGATGACCTTGGAGGAAGATCTCGTGTAGCTCTAGAAGGCCCGGCTTTTGACCACACCATCTCAACATTGTTGTGAAAGTGCTTTTTTAAATTTTTTTTGAGGACTCCTATCTTAGAATTATGGACATTGGTTCACTTGGGAAAATGAAAAGATTCCATGAATGTGTGTTTTTTTAACAAGGGTCACTGAGAGGTCTTGTTTGAAAACAAACCTTTACTGGATGTCACTCGAAATAACAAAAACCTTGGTGACTTGGGGGAGATGTTTACAGAGAAATGACATGTCAAGATCTATGGTGGTCAGGAATTTTCGCTTTTGGGATATTGTTTTGATTCAGTTGGGGTGTGGACTGTGTTGAAGGCAGTTGGGTTTGTAGCCTGCTGAAAAACCCACCCAACTCCTCTTTCTCTACCTATTAAAAAGAAAACCCTGTGAATCCGGTAGGTGAGAGCTGAAACCCCTGATGCCGCATTTCTCCTGAGAAGCTGTTGGAAAACCTGCCAGATTAATTCTCGATTAAATTCGCCTGAAAAGACCTGCTCCAGAAAAGATCCGAGTGACCTGTCTATGTGTACTCAGACGCCAGTCTGTAAGCCATTTTTGGGTCACAACAGATCTCATCCTTTTCCTTCAAGAATTAGCAAGTATTTGGCCAGAGTTTTTTTTTTGGTAGAAGACCTCTGCAGAGAGAAGTTCTTTATTTTTTTTCCAGTGTGCGTGTGAATGTGTGTATGTTGGGCATTTAAAAAGGGAACTTTCATATTTCAATCTATGTATTAATGCTTTGCCTCATTACTGGATAAGTCTTGTTTTATAATAAACTGAAAATGTTGTTGTTTATTAAAGAAACCTGGTTGGTGTATTTTATTCTGGGATAAAGAGTCAAGTATATGATTGACTGGATCGGTAACTGGATAAACATTTAAATATATGTTGCGACCAATGGAGAAGTGGAACTAGAGAAAGACAGTGCACTCCTGCCACCTCAGTCGTAACAACATGGATGGTAACAGTGTGAGCTGGCTGATGGGAACAACATGGGTACTGGTGGAGTGGCAGTGGTGCGAGAGTGAATACTGTCATCTTGAGAGAGGACAGCCCCTAAGCAATCCTAGTAATCTATTGGAGGACAGATTGCTGACTGCTGTGACGCCCTGAAAGCCCCTTTGACCACTGGTATCCACAGCTATGATGGCAGCAGTTTGAGCTTGTATGACAGCAAGGTGAATTTGCATAAGAGTAGCCAGACCTTGCATGACAGATGTCTGAGCTTCTACTGCAGCACCCAGATATTGGGTGGTTTTTGCTGGTGTTGCAGTGGAAGCTGAGACATCAACCATCAGATGCTGCGTCATGGTTGGGGCGTCTTACTAATGGAATAGGAGACCACTTTCAAGTTGGAAAGGATGGGCTCCAAGCTCTCTGCAAAGTTGGTGCCAGACTCCTCCATGTTCCATGACATTGCAAGCAATCTTTCTGGCAGGCCTGCCAGTGCACCAGACATTTCATTTTGTATATCAATCAGCGTCCTTCTGTAGTTCACCACATCGAAATGCTCATCTGAGTCCTCTCTGACAGAACTCGTGTGTTATTGTGCCCTCCGGCGAGCTGGGACCTGCACAATTCTTGCCCCCTGCTCTGACTGCAGGTCTTTCATGGCCAGTGTCTCACCTGTATGCTATCCCGTAAATTACTTGCAGTGTCAGAATCTAAGCTGGAGGCTGTGTTAAATCAAAAGACAGTATTTCTTCATTATCAGTGCCTTGTTGATCTTACACCTGTTGCTTTTCCATTACTGCCTGGCCAGGTGGCAGTTCTTGGATATCTGAAAGGAGAAAGGCACAAAGATATGGTTGTGCTGAGGGGAGCTGTGGGGAAACACAAGGTGCATGCTCACAACATCTGCAGTTTCTAAATCAGAAAAGGTTGTGGGATGAGAGGGAAATAGAATGTGAAAAGGAGGATTACCTACAGGGAAATTCTCATCTTCAGTTGTTTCAGCCCACCGCTGGCACAGCAATGGCCGCTCCAATGATGGCAAGCACAGTCTCTTTCATCGGGGTAAGGACATGCAGGTGCGTCTCCCCGCTACTAGATAGCTCCTGCTACCTCTGTTTGTGCACTACCTTGTCCTGTAAGAAAGAGGGAAGTGTGCCAGTGAGTATGGTGTGATCTATTTGGATGATATGGCTGTCATGGTTGAATAGCTGGCCATATGTGCAACCTGTGAGATAAGGTATGTGGCTTGCATCAGTGCTAAATATGTGAAGTACAGCTGTGAATGTTCAGTTAGAGTCCTGATTGATTGTTGGTAAGTGAGTGATGGGGTGTGGTGCATTGAGCAGGAGGTGAGGAGGTGCACATGGTGGGATTTGACATTTGAAAATTAATTCACTGACCTTGAACATTCTGGTGAGGTCATTGAACTATTTGTGGCATTGCATCCAGGTCCTTCAAGCTTGATTCCTGGCATTGATTGCCATGCTGTCTGGTTCCACTGTCTTCTGAGTGTTTGTCTGGAGGGCCTCCTGGCCCCTTGTGGATGCAACACTTTGCTACTCCTTGGTGCCTCCTCCACCAAGGCCTCCAGTATAGTGTCTGAGAACCTTGGAGTTTGCTCTGTTCCATGTTATTGCATTATCCAGTCGTCTTCCACATCAGAGTTGACAAGCCTACATCTACAAAATGTTAGCAAAATACTGCAGATGCTGGAAATCTGAAATATAAACAAGAAATGCTGGAAATACTCAGCAGGTCTGGCAGCATCTGTGGCGAGAGAAGCAGAGTTAACGTTTCAGGTCAATGACCCCCCCTTCAGTTCTGAAATGTTAACTCTGCTTCTCTCTCCACAGATGCTGCCAGACCTGCTGAGTATTTCCAGCATTTCTTGTTTTTATTTTATTCTACAAAATGTTCTTTATTTCTCATTTCAATTTTTCTCTGGACCCACAAGAATGACATCTTTGTTTTTGAATTCACAAGCTCAGAGGTATGGATGGAGAAAGATTTTCAGGCACCCATTTGATTTACTTTTTCCAGCATCTCGCTCTTTCTTGGCTTCAACAACCTTAGTTGGCAACTTTTCCGGCTGTTGATCACCCTCAATCTTAAGGCATGGGGCTGAACTTACAGTCCCCGCCGACGTTATGAACAGAGGCGGACGGGGCGCAAAAATTACTGGGCTAGCCGGCTTCACAACCCTGTTCCCAGCGTGGGTTTGGGGCCCGGGAAGGCTGCAAGGCCCCATGATGCAGGCAGGCAGTTAGGCTCATTAAGAGTGTGGTTGAACAGGGATTAAGGAGGCCGAGAGAGATTTTTCAGTCGGTCTCCAGTTTCACGACACAATGGGGCGCAGATCAACTGCCTGGAGGCAGGCACCCAATGGCAGACTGGGGTTCCAGTGCTCCTGGCAGGACTGCAGACCTTCCCTGCCACCCTGGGTGGGGGGACAACCAAAGGCCACCCTGTAGAGGGGCTCCCCCCAACAGTGGTGGCCTGGCTGCTTTTTGCGTTTTTTAATTAAAGCTTTAAAAAAGTGGCTGAGAGGGCACCTTCTTGTAGAAGCGTCCTCCCAGTTACATCTTGTTACTACAGCCGGGTGCTCCTCTTAATAGGCCTCTGATAGGCCTCCAGCTTTGAGAGTCTGCCCATTGTTCGTAATTGGGCAGGGAACCTGTCTCCATGCCAATTTAGGGGTCCGACGTGAAAATCTTGACTTTAGTCAGTTTCCCACCGGTTGCGCATTCAGGTCCTGAAAACAGTCCCGACTCCTGTTTGCTGCCTGTGTGGGAAAAATTCAGCCCATAGTTCCTGGCATCTGTACTAAATTTAGCCATCATAATTCTAACTTGTGCTGTCTTGTCCTTGCTACCCAGAATATCTGAAAATATTATCCTGAGTTCGCTTTCATTATATGTCTCATGTAACATCTCATCGGGGCTGAAAGACCAAGCTTGCAAAGTTGTTTCATAGTTTATAGTTTCATAGTTTATTTCTCTCACAGTGGGATTATGAAGCATAATCCAGAGAGTTTCTTATAAATATTCCCCAGAATCTGGCTGTGCTTATAGGTGATGGTACCACCCTTGGCACTTAATATGTATAATCCTATTTGTGTCTCTGGACAAACATAGGCTGAAGGTCTTCATTTTCAAATGGAGTAGACATCCATTTAATACATAGATCCCCAAAGACACATTGTACAGCGAGCTCGCCACTGGTATCAGACCCACCGGCCGTCCATGTCTCCGCTTTAAAGACGTCTGCAAACGCGACATGAAGTCCTGTGACATTGATCACAAGTCGTGGGAGTCAGTTGCCAGCGTTCGCCAGAGCTGGCGGGCAGCCATAAAGGCGGGTCTAAAGCGTGGCGAGTCGAAGAGACTTAGCAGTTGGCAGGAAAAAAGACAGAGGCGCAAGGGGAGAGCCAACTGTGTAACAGCCCCGACAAACAAATTTCTCTGCAGCACCTGTGGAAGAGCCTGTCACTCTAGAATTGGCCTTTATAGCCACTCCAGGCGCTGCTTCACAAACCACTGACCACCTCCAGGCGTTTATTCATTGTCTCTCGAGATAAGGAGGCCAAAGAAAGAAAGAAAAAAATAAGTGAACAAGTACTGGATCTCTGTAATGTCTCTTAAGGTGCATCCTTTGTCAAAATGGCCAACCCCTGTAAATAAGAGAAATCGAAAATGTTTCCATCTCTATCAAGAATTTCTAAATATTTTCTACTACAGCATCTATATTTAATAGATGTATGGATTTTCGGTACTCCGTTTCAATTCTCAATAAAACTTTCAATAACTTCAACTTTTTTGACAGTCGGCTGTACCAAAAGCCACAAGCAGTCTGTTATTTGTCAACTTCACGTGAACTCCATTACACTCGTCTGATGTTAAAAGCCTTGTTAAAATTTTTAAGCTACCTTTTGAGTTAATGTCAAAAAACACACTATGTCAGGAAGCCTTGAAATATTTGACCAGTGACTGCCTGAAATATTGCTGATAAACTCTGACTCCAAACAGCAGCCTATGGAATTGAAGGTCCTGGTGGGTATTGTTGATCAAATATTGCTCAGAGTTTGTGTCTACATTTAACTGTTGGGCTACACTGAACAATCCATTTGGTGAATAAGACACACCTGACTATTGTTGCGAATGGATTTTCAATGGTGGATAAAGGTAAATTCATCCTTTCCAACGTGGTTTACTGTCATTTTGTAGTCCCCACACATTCATATCAGCTTTTGGTAGTAATACTATGTGTGCAGGCCAAATATTATGTCAGTAAGGTTTTTCTGGATGGTGAGGTAAAATGTGTTCCATACCCTTCTTCATTTTGTGAATCTTGTTCACCAGTTTCTGTTTAGCAATGCTGGTAATTTGCCCTTAACTACAACCAGTGGTACAGAAGTGACTTGCTCCTTCTATTTAACAGGTACCTCTATTTGACCCAGTAAAAGAATTTTGTCACTGAATAGGCTTTTAATATCATGACAGTTTCTACAAATAGCACATGTGAAAAGCAAATGTTGATGAATGAATTCTGTCAAAATATATACTGTTGCCCTAGTGTCTAAAAATATTTCTGCCAGCGCTACATCTAGATGTAATTCTATATTAATACTTCCCCCAATCCCAAGGTCATATACACAATACAAACTCCCAGATCATTTTCACCTGCTTTGGTACCCAAATCCATGCCTTACACTGCATGATGAGTTTTCTGGTATGTGTGGCATTGAGGATGTAAACAAGTAAAGTGGCATAAATAGTGAAGCGCCTTAGGGCAGGCAGGAGAGGGAAATTGAAGGAAAAGGTAAAAAGAGAAGCAGGTTAATGAACGTGAATGTGTAATGCATGAGAACTAAACTAAGAAGTGCCGATTATGGAATGATGGAAGTTAGATTTCAGTTGGGGTAACACTGGGAACCAAATATACTCAGCTACGATTTTTTCCAGAAAAGGTAAAGAGAAGAGGGAAGAGGTGTGGCATTATCAATTGATAACATGATTACAGCTGTAGGATAGAAAATTCTTATTCCTGCTGTTCAGACGGGATATGTGTGGGCTGACTTTAAAAAAAATTATGCTGAGAATACATTATACATCATAAATTACAGGAAACAAATGCTACTACAACCTGTAGTTTTATGCCTACAGTTCCCTAACTGGGTAGTTCTCAGGGTTGGCTGGATCCTTGGAGAGACAAGTACTTCCCTGTAGCAAAGGAGGGAAGGAAAGTTAGATGCCTCTCTTGCACAGCAATTAGTGCAAGCTAAGAGTGCATTGAATGAAACGAGAAACATTTTCTTGGTCAGGGTATGGGCTGTATTGCTGGGAGGCTTAAAATAACTATCAAAACAATCTTGGTAAAAATTCTGTGGTTGTTGATTATTTTTTATTATCCACCTCAAATATCAGATGAAGTTTAAGTGCTGTATTTTGAGACAATTTAATATCTTTGACAGTGTCAGTATATTTATTCACAATATTTAAATAATTTTTACATAATATGTTGCAGTTGAATTGTCTTTTTGGACTATAGCCTAGATTAGTTCCCTACACTGTTTGGGATTTTCTTCTCCCTGCTGCTCTAACACGCGTTCAAGTCTTCAGAAGAAGGAATTTTCCTCCACACAAGATCAGGTGGCAGGTTGTTTAACCTTGCCCGCCTAAGAGCGAAGACCAAAGTACAGAAAGTCCTCATCAGGGAACTCCCCTTTCCTGACGGTGCTGCATTAACATCTCACACTGAAGAGTGTCTGCAATGTCTCATCGACAGGTTTGGTTATATGACCTGCAACGAATTTGGCCTAACCATCAGCCTCAATAAAACGAACATCATGGGACAGGTCGTCAGAAATGCTCCATCATCAACATCGGCGACCACGCCTGGAAGTGGTTCAAGAGTTCACCTACCTAGGCTCAACTATCACCAGTAACCTGTCTCTCGATGCAGAAATCAACAAGTGCATGGGAAAGGCTTCCACTGCTATGTCCAGACTGGCCAAGAGGGTGTGGGAAAATGGCGCACTGACACGGAACACAGAAGTCCGAGTGTATCAAGCCTGTGTCCTCAGTACCTTGCTCTATGGCAGCGAGGCCTGGACAACGTATGTCAGCCAAGAGCGTCGTCTCAATTTATTCCATCTTTGCTGCCTCCGGAGAATACTTGGTATCAGGTGGCAGGACCGCATCTCCAACACAGTAGTCCTCGAGGCGGCCAACATCCCCAGCTTATGCAAATTACTGAGTCAACGGCACTTGAGATGGCTTGGCCATGTGAGCCGCATGGATAAGATGGCAGGATCCCCAAGGACACATTGTACAGCGAGCTCGCCACTGGTATCAGACCTACCGGCCATCCATGTCTCCGCTTTAAAGACGTCTGCAAACGCGACATGAAGTCCTGTAACATTGATCACAAGTCGTGGGAGTCAGTTGCCAGCGATCGCCAGAGCTGGCGGGCAGCCATAAAGGCGGGGCTAAAGTGTGGCGAGTCAAAGAGACTTAGCAGTTGGCAGGAAAAAAGACAGAAGCGCAAGGGGAGAGCCAACTGTGTAACAGCCCCGACAACCAATTTTTTCTGCAGCACCTGTGGAAGAGTCTGTCACTCTAGTATTGGCCTTTATAGTCACTCCAGGCGCTGCTCCACAAACCATTGACCATATACAGGCACTTACCCATTGTCTCCCGAGACAAGGAGGCCAAAGAAGAAGTTTATATTTTTAAAGAAAAATAAGTAAGCTTATTGCCTTTCCAGATGCTTGCGTTTAGGACTTAACTGGGCAGAGTGTCTGTTGTGCATATTCACCACTGTTTCAATTGCTGTTCCAGCAGAAGGTGAGTTTTAGTTTGCTTTTGTAGGGCCAGGAAGAACAGGAATGCTCCACACAAACAACTTGGGCCTTTGCTGCACCAACATCCAGCCCCACGTCACCAGCGAATGAACCCCTCCCTGGGACCTACCTTTTTCCAGCCCATATGCTGGCCTGGTATTGCTGTGTCCCTCTGCCAGTGGGCTGTGCTGTCACATCACTTTCTGCCCATAGTCCATATATTAATGAGGCTTGGTCTTCAAAATGGACTGTCTCCTACCAGGACTATTGGGTGGCTGGCTGGAATGCTTAGCCATCCGGTCACCCGAACGTTACTCAGGAGGAAAATATTCCCAGGGATCTATCAGTATTTTATTGAAAGCTTCTCAAAGGTATATTTTTCTAAAAGTAGAATAATATTTTGTAGTATGGTGACTTAAAATTCATTTTACATAAATTGGATCATTTGAGTAAAATATGTATTCAAAATATTATCTCAATGTTATTTAATTATTACATTGCTATTTTGTACAACTTGGCAAAATTTTAATGATTTTATGCTCAGTCTTTTATTTATGTTTATTTTTTGTTTTTTTATGCATTTAGTTTTTTTTTAACACGTATTTTTAGTTTCCGTATTGGTTGTTGTAAGTTTAAAACGTTAACACAAATTATGTTTGGAGTGCCTTCATTTATTTTGGCTATGCATTCTAAAAAGTGTGTGATTAATGTGTGTGTTTGTTGTATTGTCAAAGGAAATTTGTTAACTTTCAATCTAATTTAATGAGGTTGAGATATTTTAGTCAAGTCAGATCTTGAAAGTCTAGATTAGATTTATCTATCAAAAATCTCTACCACTTTTCTGTGTGGTTTTTGCACAGTTCAGACGATGAGCACGTGATTATGTTTTTTTTAAATTGAGATGGAATGAAAAAAAATGTGCAGCGAAATGCAAATGAGCTGTTTCACCTGCTCAGCCAAAACTCTGCCTGTTCTCTGTTATTGTACACTGATGCTGGGTAAATTCACACGCATTATAAGAGAGTACCTGCATTTAACTTAACTGGCAGTAAATTGTTGTAGCACACTTCATAAATCATGGCAAAACAAGACTTTTAATAAGGGTGTAACAAATAAGGTTGCTGCTCAACAATTGATAACACTGACAGAACTGATGTCCATATTTTTCTATAATTTAGGGGTGATCTCATTAGTTGCTTTGATAAAAGGTATTAAAAAGGCATCTGGCAACTAGCTGATTCAGCTGAGGCCAGAGGTCACTGGATCTGGTGATGTGCTGACTGGCTATGCATGATGACCTGACCTAGTGCTACAGAAAGCAGATGAGAGCTGTTCAAAATTTACAAGTTTAATAACTGAGGATCACAGTAAAACATAACTTTCTGTACTACTGTCCTTTTTTAGATTGATGGAATGGAATAAACAAAAATGCTTTGCTTTTCAAGTCTAATTTTTTCATTTAATTTTTACATCAGGTCGTTGTGTCAGTATTTAGCTAATCATTTTTGTTACAAGCTATCTTAAAGATATGCTGCTTATGGAATATAGCTATTGAGTCTAGTTGAAGATAGTTGGATATATCATTTTAGTATTTGAAATACAGGCACAGATCCCAACAGGTGCTTTCATATTTGTAGAATAAACATAGGGTGGACTACTTTACTGTAGTCATGAAGCTCAACATGTCTTCATTTGTACTTGTATCTGAAAGCATGATCATTTTTGATAAGTGAATATGAGGGGTTGTCAGGGGAGCTCAGCTGCTTCTGATTAAGTATATACTTTTTGTGACCTGTTTCTTCCCATGTACAACATCTATTAGATGGTAAAATAGCCAGGGCTTAATCAGGTAAATAATTCTGCATTTCCACTGCAGATACCAATGTGAAACTGTAACACACATAAACAGAGTTCCTTTCCCAGTGGTTAATCATTTAACTATTTAGATAGTGTTGGTCTGTGTCCAGTGGGCTAGCTGGCAGCTTTTTTAACTTGTTTAACACAACAGTGGCGTTGCGCTCTCTACATTGTGTCAAATCCAAATGGTATGAGACTATCCCCTCCAGGGAGTCAAATTGGGCCTTGACTCTAGATTTAGTACTATAATCCCAAAAAAGTATGCGAAGTGGAAACATTCTGCAACAATGTCAAAGTTCTAGTGTAAACACAATTAAAAAAAACATATTTTAGACTGCTGTTAATTGAATTGAAATTTAGACTGCTGTTGCTAACTGCTCTCCAGGGGCCCATGTTTCATGTGAACTTGGGTGGATGTGTGATCGAATACCATTGGGCTTGTCTGTAATGTCTCTAATTGTCAAATAATCTGCCAACAAAAGATATCCGGGTTCACACATGAAGGGCTGGATTTTGTTCCCAGCCTGACTTGTGGTTCTGTGGAGGGTGGAAAATCAGAGCGGCAGCGGCCACCACGAAACTTGACTCCGAGTTTTTTGGCCCGGGTGGCAAAGCTCCGTGGCAGTCCCTCTGCCGCTCTGCAATAGGACCCAACTTAGCATATTTAAATAACATATTTGCATGAATTAAAATATAAACCGAGCGATCTTGCCTTCAGTTCCTGAACCTCAGCGTGACGAGCGGCACTCGTGCGCCTTTACTTTTCCCAGAGGAAAAGCTGGTGCCGCCGAGGTGGGGAAGGGGTGAAATGTGCACTCTGATGGGTGGGAGGAGAAAAGGGTAAACTTTGCACTCTGGGTGGGGGGGAAGGGGTGATCTCTGCACTGTGACCGGTTGGGGGTGATCTCTGTCCTCTGATAGGTGGGAGGGGGAAGGGGTGAACTCTGCGTTATGGTGTACTGTTTGCAGGGCTAGCAGCCTTTTAAAAATGGCTCCTGCTCCTCCAACAGGTGACGCCATGAATGGCGACGCCAAGGCCAGCCCACCGTGTAATTGGGGGGTGCGGCTGCCATGAATATGTAAAATGGCCACCCACCGCGTAATTGCATTGGCGCGGGTCCCTTGGGGGATGGCCGCCATGTTCCGAAATCCAGCCTGACGAGCAACAACTTGAACAATGTATCAAAGCGTGCCTATCACCCATCAAGAGTCAACACCTTCAGTAGAAAATTGTTAAAGGGAAACTGTTTTGGTTCCATTTTAGTAAAAAAGGAAGGGAAGGAGTTTGTTTCATTCATTAAGAACATAAATAGCAGTACCTCAGATGAAAACTTTATACTGCCATCTTTTAATGTTCGTCATGTATCTGTGTGCCACTTTGCTAAGTCTCAGTGAAAATTTGAATTAAACTGCATTTTTAAGAACCAGGGAACCAGAGCTTTTCTCTGTTAGTGAAATTTGATGAAAATGTGAATTTCTAATTTTAAATGGAAAGGTTTTGTTTGATAGTTGCATTCAGTATAAAGCATGAAGTATAAAACAAAATGTTTAAAACTTTATATCAGAGTCCCAAAGCCATCAAACTACATTTTGTTTTGCAAAAAATCACTAGCTCAAGCTAATTTAAATATTTTCTTTTGGCCTCATCATACTTCAAAATAGCATAATAGCTTTGGAAGTGTCACAACACTTCACATTAAAGTCTAAACAAGTGCTTCAAATAGTATGAGGCAACGTAGTACAATAACTAAGAGTAACTCATGATAGAGTACAAATGTAATTGAGAGTTTCAATTTCTTATTTGTAAAACCTAAACATTGGTTACAAAATTGTGGATTTGTCCAACACTGGACTTCAGTTTCTTAAAATATTATATTTTTCCACTAAACTGTTTGTTTTGCTTCAAAATACCAGATTCTTCTAACTGATATTGAAAACACAGGTGGCATTACATTATCTGTATTACAAAACAATATACTAGGCCTGACTCTTGAATATTTGTACATCTCTAATCATAAGCCAGTTGTAGCAATCAATTTTTCGGTAGTTTTGCAGTCTGTTATAAATCTGTTATATTGTTTTCAACTAAATCCTCATCCGAATGATATTCGATATGGTGCATCAACTGGCTCAGTGGCATCAACTGGCTACAGAATGGTATAGTAGTAAGCCACACGGACTAGGGTTGACCTAATTGTGATTTGATCTTTATGCTAGCCATTTGGCTATGAGATGAGGATAGAATCCAAAAATGCTGTGGTGCCCTCATGGCCTGCTGACGGTCTAAACTCACACCTGCGGAAGAATCAAATGACCATAGAACTGTACCCAAGCAAGTACCACTCCTTTCAGAAAAGAGGAAAAAATTGAGCCAGGCCAGAAAAAAAGGCACATCAACATTTACATTTGATTTTTGAAATATGTAATATTCAAATTTTTTTTAGAAAATTGGTGTACTTATTTAATCCTAATCATGAGGTTTTAAGAAACAACGTTGGGGAGAATTATATGCTGTTCCCCGTGGCAGGTTTGGAGGCAGGGAGAGCATATAATTGGGTCGGATGGTGGCGGGGAGGAACTCGCCACCTTTCCGCCTTGCCGAAATTAAGCCTGTGAATGTCTTTCCCGTCCTGCCACCAATTGAAACCCTTAAGTGGGAAATAATGCCCAATTAAGGCTCTCATCCCGCTGCTGCTGCAATTAGCTGAGCAGTAGGCGGGCCTGTCACTGCACGGGTACCCCGGCAAAAACAAAACGTGCAGGTTGCTTGCCAGCTCCGGGGTGTGGGTGGGAAGTCCCTCATTAAAAGCCACTTATTGCCTGAACGAGGGACCTGGCATTGGGAGTGGGGGGGTGGTGGGGGTGGCCTGCTGAGAGCAACCTGCCCCGCCTTTGCTGTGGCGTCTCCCTAAATTCCCCTTCCCCGCAGCCCCCACCCCGCGAGACTCCTCCTGCCTTTACCTAGTTGTGGCCTGGGTCCAGCATCGTTCCTGGGCATCGGGTGGGTACTCCACCAGCAGCAGCCACCGCAAAAGCGGTGGCGTTGCCCAGTTAAAGAGCTGCCGGCCTCTAATTGGCCGGTAGCTCTCAGAGGACAAGACTTCCGTCGCAGGGGTCCTCGATCCCGTAGATGGCTTGCCGCTGTCCAGTTAAGTACTTAATTGGCACATGATTCAACGGACCTACCACAGAAGTGGCGACACTGGGTTCTTGCTGGCATTTCTGCCGGAGGTCGAGAGGCCTGTCACCCCAGATAAAACTCCAGCCGTTATGTTGAGAGATAAGGGCATAAAAATAGTATTCCACAGATTCTATTTTCTAAAGAAAATTTGCTAAATATTATCCAATACTGTTATTTGTCAAATATCTGTTTGTGAAAGCTAGAAGGCATTAAAATTGTTATTGAAATGGAAAAGTTGCACAACATGCTGGCGCTTTTGTGTGCAACTAAGAAGTGGTAGGGGCACAAATTTGTGCAGTGAGATCAAAATAAAATAGACTTATCTCTGCCTTTTCATAAAATTCTAAAGAAAAGTAAACAGTGAAAAATAAACCTAGAAAAAATTATACTGTTAAAATTTTAAATAACGTTATTAAAATTTGGGCTTAGAAAGTTGCAAGAGCTGTTCTGTAAAATCAAATTTTATAATTAGCCATCTTTTAAAAATAGGGAATTAAATTGTGACATTCAGGCCTTATAGCTTATGTCTTGTTCCTCTAAATGCTACTGCACTTTAGGTGAAATTGAAATCAATGTTTAACAGATCTATTGTGAAGCATTCTTTGGAGCTTACTCTGACATTCTGGTAGAAGTTGGGAATCAGTTGTGTGAGAAATTTAGTTCTTTAACTCCCTAATGTTGTGTTTTTTGTGGTTATGCCATGGAACATTTTTCTACTTTTAAAAGCAACATATACATGCAAGTTGTTGGTATTTTAAAGTCTATGTCATCAACCTTTTCAGGATTAATTTTAAGAGAACGTAAACTGACTCTCATTTAAGATTTCATATAATTTAAATTTTATTCATCTTTTAATAGTTTAAGATTACAAACTGCTAAATTACAGCAGTCCACAATTTTAAGAATTAAAAATTATATTTAAGAACCAGAAGGACAAGAGTGTAATGATTGTGTTCATATACCTATCTTTATTTTAAAAAAACATGCATTTTATATATAGCCCGAAGGTTTACCAAATGGACAATCTTTTAGTTCGTGTAGAATAAACATTGAATACTCTAAAACAAATTTTTAAAAGGAGTTTCACATTGAATCAAATTCACACCCATTTTGTGTTTACAATTATTTACAGTTTCTGCCTGCATTTCTTTCCCTATTGGAGTGCTTTTGATCTTTACAGTTTTTTTTTAATGGGAGATGATAAATGGATAAAAAAGTGCTTCACAGGATAGACCGTTTACAGTTTAAAATATATTTTAAAATTAAATAACACTGCAGCTTTCAAATAAAAGCCTCCTCCATTCCTCTTTCTAATGTCTTTTAAAGATATTATTTAAGGATCTGTGGTCCAAATTATTTACTGTTGATATTATACCATTTGTAATAAAACTGTGAAGATAGGAAAGGTACCTCAACACATGATAAACATAGCTTAGTGCTAAAATTATATCTTAAATGGTTACTATAAATGCATCATGAAATGTGTAATGCAAATGTATCATGGCCAACGTTGAAATGTGTTAAATGCATCCACGTATCAGGTTAACTGTACGTCATTTGCGAATTATCTGCCGATTTTCAGTGTTAACATATTCGTGCATCCGCATTCTCGATACAAAGTGGGTTTTATTTTAGCAGTAGACATCCTGGACTTTTAAGTCTGTGGATGCAAACAATTTTCCAGAAAGATGGAACCAAATAAATGATTTTTTTTTTTCAAAATCCAATTTGATCTTATGTTAATAAAATGCTGTGTTTTAAAAATAACACAAATAACTTACAATAGTATAGATACCATGTTACAATGCCATGTTAGAAACTACTTTGCTGCAGTATTTCTACATGATATGTGTATTAATGGTAAACCTGCATCGATTGCCACGATATGCTAAAGAACTTCAATCAAAATATCTGATCACTGTGATACCAGCTCAAATATTAGCACTTAAATCATAATACAGTAATACTTTGAAAAAATAATTTTGCCTGTAGTGTCTGATTAAAGGAGGACACTGTTTTCCCATCATCCATATGCAATCTCATCCCAGCAGGAGTTTTAAAAAATGCATTGCTTTTATTATACCTCGAACTCAAGAATTACACGTCTGTGCCTGATATTAAAATTGTGACAAGGGAATTATTTTAATGTTGTTTGAATAAATTTTAATTGTTAAAGTTCACCTACCTATAGTACTAAAGGAAAATTCTGTTTTACACATTTTGTTCAACAATTTCAAGTTGAAAACCATATCTGAAAAAGATATCATTTATTTATATAAGTTGACTACATTTTGTGTGAGTTATTGGTAGTTAGTTCACATTGGAGTATCAAAACTGTTGGTATTTTAGATAAATCTACTTTTTCTTTGAATACCATGTTTTAATAATAAAAAAGATCTTGTTGAATGTTGAGAACAGAGTTTAATCATTTATTTATTTATTTAATTGCAGAGCATCCTGTTACTTTCCCTGAGAGCAACAAAGAAAAAGAAATTCTAACACCAATTGAAGATATACAAGTTGAAAGCTCGATTCCACATACTGATTCAGGCATTGGAGAGGAGCAAATAACTGTTCTCATGAATGGCTCTGATTTGGAAACAGGCACTATGCCAGATGCAATGAGTGAACTTTTGTCTTCCTTGTCCTCTGAAGTAAAGAAATCCCAAGAAAGTTTAGCTGAGAGCCCAATTGAAGTGCTAAAACCAGCCTCATCTGTAACGAGTGTCAGCCAAGGAAAAGGCATGAATGTGAAGGAGATTCTGAAAAGCCTTGTTGCAGCACCTATGGAGGGTACAGAATCTGGGGCTGAACCTGTATCTTACCCTGATCCTACTGTGAAAAGAGAAGCGCAGGCTATTCTTCCAATGCAGTTTCATTCCTTTGACAGGTGAAGAGCCTCGATGTTGTTTTAATTTATTCACCCACCATAGTATTTATGAATGTGAGTGATGAGGTGATATTGGTGAGAGGGGGAGAGGTCTCCAGGGGTTTCAGAGGCAGATTGAACAGCAGCATCTCATAGCCCAAGCCTGTCGTCTTCACAGCTCAAAGCCATAATGGGAGGTGGCAGCCTGAAATGAGTTGCCACTGCAAAGTGTATTATTTTTGAAATGCTTTCACACAAATCACTGAGCTCCACATACAACTTTGTTTCATGGTTTAATGTCATCACGAGGCACAAATTGGTGTGTCTAATTGTTTGCCACCTGCCAGTGAAACGAACTGCCAGGAAGACAGAAGGATCTGTTTGTCTATCAGGCATTCAGGCAATTGAGAGTGACAACATCAAAAATTTCACTTCAGAGTCTGAAGCTTTGATCGGCCTTTAAGAGACCTCACTCTCTTGTGCTTCTGGTCAACTGAATTTTTCAATTAGTTTTAAATATATTAGGTTCCTACTGCCTCATCTGTCTTTAGGAAGATGTAATTATATTATGAACAGTCTAAACAGATTTCTAGTCAATGGAGGTCCAAATTCCCATGGTGGTGCTTCTAATAATTAAAAAAAAAACTCTTTAGAAAACACACTATTGTAAATTTGTGTGCCTTTTAACCATGCTTTAATTTGGTTACAAATATACAGTCTGCTCTTTTTTATTTGTTAGATCACTTTCTAGATGATTTTAGTTTATCTTTAGTTTTAAATAAATATATGCAGTTAGTTGAAAATTGTTCATTTGCTGGATTAAAAATGTAAAGTTGCACAAATTGCTAAAGTAAATTATGATGCATGTGCTACTGTGTTGAAATAGAGGCAAATAGGTTAAAGAAACATTTCAATAATAAAACTCCCAGACTCCAAAGCAGAGACTCTAATAATTTGAAAGGAAATCTCTTACATAGTTCACAGTCTCATTTGGATGGAGTAATTGCTATATGTTTGGAATAAATTGAACCAAAGACATGGATCTTTCCCCCTATATTAGGTTGTAGAACCACCATTTTAAGTTTAGTATCATTCAGGGAATCTTTCTGCATATTGTGCTGCTAACATGATATTCTTTGTACATCTCATTCCAGCCGCATTCCAGTTTGTATCAGGATTGTAAGATTTGCAAATTAATAGATTCCTGAATTATTCATGATTTGGGAGTGTAAAGCTAAATACACTTGGTATATATTCCGAAAGTAAAATCTCTTTTTTTTTCTGATATTAATTTCCTTCACTACCATGCACAATGTAGTGAAAATGGCAGTTATCCTGAGGCCTTTTCCATCATTCCAAGTGTAATGTAGAGTAAAGTTTGCTGATGATACAAAGCCAGGTTTGAAAGTAAACTGTGAGGAGGACACAAAGAGTATGCAAAGGAATATAGATAGGTTAAGTTAGTGGGCAAGAAGGTTGAAGATGAAATATAATGTGGATAAATGTGAGATTTTTCCCATTAGTAGGAAGAATAGAAAGACTAAATATTTTTAAATGGTAAGAAACTGTTAGATATTGGTGTTCAGAGGGTCGTAAAATTTTGGAATTCTGTATCCCAGAGAGCATTGGACGCTGAGCTAGACAGATTTTTGATCTATAAGGGAGTTGAAGGTTATGGGGGGCAGGCAGGAATGTGGAGTTAACGCCATGATCAGATTAGCCATGATCTTATTGAGTGGTAGAGCAGGCTCGAGGGGCCAAATGGCATACTCCCGCCCTGCAGTATTTTACAGGAGTTTCAGCAGCTTTAAATAAGTGGCATTGGGGCAGCAGATGAAGGGGTTTGAAGGACTTGGGCTAGTGAAGTAGAGGGTTCAAATTAAAGGAGAGTGAAGGGAGAAGGGCAGAAATTGTTGGCTCAATTTAACCCACTCCTGGCAGGACAATCTTGGAAGAAATTTCTAAGAGGGAGTTGGGATTGTGTGTCCTCTCAGCAACCACTGGAAAGGTGTGTCCCCCACCCGTTATATATTCAGCACAGGCATGGGCATTGCCCATTCCTGAGGTGACTCCTCCAGTGAGGAGGAGATATGGAGAAGGAGGGAGCAGCGGGCAGGTGGCCAAGGATAACTGGCCACCTGCAAGTGCAGCCTCGTGATGGGGAAGGGGCAGTAGGCCCCAGAGTGGACCAGGGACGAAGATGTGCGAGGAGACACGGCTACCCAGAAGACAGGGTGTACCGGCATTGATGACCTTCCTCCAGATGTCAGAGTGCGAGTGTCTCCGACGCTTGCGCCTGTCCTGAGAGACTGTGACAGCTCTGTGCTACATGATGGCGGCAGAGGTCAGCTCTAACTGCATGGGTGTTCATCTGATGCCAGTGCGCCTCAAGGTTACAGTCATCCTGAATTTCTACATTTCAGGCTCATTCCAGAGTGTCACTGGAGATGTGCGGCATCTCCCAAATCAGTCACACATCATTTCATCAAGGTTGTGACTCATGCCCTCATCAGGAAGGCCAACCAATAGATCAAGTTTACACCTGATACAGGCAATCGGGCTGAGACAGCCAGGCGCTTTAGCACCATGGCTGGATTCCCCCAGTCCAAGGAATCGTTGAGCGCATTCATGTGGCCATCAAGACTCCCGCAGGCCAGCCAGGGGCCTTCATCAACCGGAAGGGATGTCACTCCCTCAAAGTCCAACTCATCTGTGACCACCACCAGTGGATATTGTAGGTGTGTGCTCGTTATCCTGAGAGCAGTCACGACGCTTACATTCTCTGGCACTCCCTGGTGCCACAGCTTTTTACCACCTCCCACCCTCCCAATGTACCTACTTGGCGAAGGGTTACCCGCTGAAGAGATGGCTGGTGACACCAGTGAGGAACACCCACGATCCGAGGCAGAGGAGTACTGGAATGCGAGCCATGCGATGACCAGAGCGACCACTGAGCCGACCATTGGTCTGCTTAAAATGAGATTTAAGTGCCTGTTTTGCTCGGATGATGCCCTTCAGTGTGCACCAGCAAGGAAGGGTCTCCTGGATTGTGGTTGTCTGCTGTGCCTTGCACAACCTTGTGCTGCAGATGGGGTGGGGGGGGGGGGGGTAACCTGGCTACTGGTAGTGCCAAGTGCTCTCAGATGAGGATGGTGCTGAAGAGGAGCCGTAGCATCCTAACCAGCCTGCGGGACCACTTTGAGGGTCTCGAGATTTAGGTGCCAGGGAGGCTTGGAAAGCTCTTGTATTAAGGCGTTTCTCTTGAACTGCAGCACATCAGCCATCTAGTTCACCAAAGATCCACTGCAGCCACTCACATCTGCTGGGAGCCCATAACCACTTGCTCATCAGTGCATAGCATTTTGGCAATGATCCATCTGATCACCACACACACACTGTGGTCAACCCCAGCCAACCCCTGAACCAGCATCTTTCACATGCATATTGCAGTGGCTGCCATCACTGCATTGAGACTGTCATAAGAAAAAACTGGCATTTAATAAAACCCTAATGCACCATTCAACATGCCAAAAAAATTGAACACTCACTCATGAAGCCCAAGTGCAGTTACAGAGATTTCTTAAATCTTTTTTGAGTGCTCCTACATGATGCTTCCCCTTCGTTGCCAGCTGCGGTGGAGGCAGGCTGCTGACCAAGCTGTTCCGTGGCCTGGGATGACCTTGGAGGCTGTCCTCTGGCTGTTTGTGGCCGGGAGGGCCCTGGCATATGAGAGGCTCCTGAACAGTCACAGGAGCTTCCTCTGTTGCCCCAGCAACTTGAGGCACTGGTGTCACTGGCAGAGGGGCTGAGGAGCCACGGTCAACATCAAGAGCGCTGAGAGGAGTCCCCAGATGCAGACTGCTGTTGCTTCTCCACCGTCGCAAGGCACACTTATGCCTCCTTGCTTACCTGAGAACCTGGTGGAAACTCCAGGTGCTTTGTTCCCCTCTCACTGCCACGCTCAGCGACAAGGCATGTATCTCTGGAATCCACTGTCTGACATGCTGGATGTGGCTCTCCAGCAGAGTTACCAATCTCTCAATGGAGGAGGCTACTTGCGCAGGTGAAAGGGAAAAGGCAGCGCTCATGGCCTGGATGGATTCCTCCGAGCCAGGGTATGCTACCCTCTAGAATCTCCGCCAGATCTTCACACACCTCACAGTACACTTCCAGCAGCTGCTGCCTTGCGGATGACTCCAGAGGCTCCTTGTCAGCCTGGGCCTCAGCACGAGCCTGATCTCCAGCAGTCCTCTGCTGTCAGCCTGTGACAGCTGGTCTGGTACTTGTGCTGTGCTGGTACCAGGTCATGGTCCTGAATCTCTAACTGCACATTTGCCCATTGAGGTGACAGTATCTGAGCTGGTGGAGGGTGCGGGGCAAGGATGTGATGCTGCACCCTCTGAGGTCCCCTCCTTCTGCTCATAGGTGGACTAATGTCCCTTGGAGATGTTGCCTGGTGGTTATGGGCATTCAACTGCAGGAGAAAACAGATATATCAGGCCTATGCAACACTCCAGCCAGAAGCAGAGAGTTGGCTGCAGTTTGGTCACATGTCTGTAACTTGGAGCGCGCGACCATCCCTAATGCTCATCTATTGCTCTCTCCTATGCCCATTACCAGAGGGACTCGCCCTCCTCAATAGGTGCTCTGGCCTCACTGGTCACCAGCCAACTGCAGCACCTCTTCCTCCATTGGCGTCAAGATGGCCATCAGGGGGACACCGACAACATTCTGTGTCCTTTCTCTGACATTCTGGGCCGTTTTCCCCTGTGGAGATGAGAGAATTGTTTCGATGCTCGGACGAGAGAGATTACCCACTCCGTGCACTTGCTGCAGTCTCTGGGGCCAGTGTCGTGCAAGTGATACAGTTATACCCTTGTGCATTTTAGCTGTGCCAGACACATGCCCCCGACAGGGATGCAGCTCCAATGTCGTGGGCTCCCACGTCCCAACATCTGCACCCGCACACCCACCCATTTGCCTCAGATGCAAGAGCAACCCAAAGGACACTCACCCTGGCAGAGTGGAGAAGGTCGTTGACCCGCTTGTGGCACTGGATCCAGGTTCTCCAAATGACCCCATGGCTGCTTACCTCCTCTGCTATCTCTATCCTAGTTTGCTGGGGAGGTCTCCTCCTTTGGTTTTGAGAGAAGCGGACCTCCCGCCTTGCCCCAGTAGCCTGGAGGAGGACATGCAGGAAGTCATTGCTGAATCATGGCACCAGCCAGGTTATTGCCTCTGCCTTGGCCACAAATGATTACACAGGCTTCAAGGTCTTCTGGTGAGATGCTGTGGGTCCAGTGGGGACCCATTTGGTCACTGGCAGATGAGGGGGTGGTCTGAGTGGACTGGAGGGTGATCTCAGGCTGAAGATGGGTGCAGGTTTTCCAATGCAGCGGTGGTCCAAGTAGGCTGGAGAGCAGTTGGCAGTGCTGATTGGAGCTCAAAGGTCTTTAATGATCATGCACAGAACTGAACATTAATGACGCGCCTAGTCTGAGAACCATATTGAATGCTGGTGGCCCTTTAAACAGGCTCCCAGCGCCGCCTTCGGGGTCACGGTCCACCCCCGCGCGCTTATGTGTAATCAACCCCATCTGCAGCGATTGTAGCAGGAGTGGAGGTCGGAGCAGGAGGGCCTTCGCCACCTGCTTCTATTTCTGGTCCTCTGACCCCACCAGGTCACGTTAACTTCCAGTCATTGTAAGGCACACCAGATGAATGCTTTTGTAAATTATTAAGTTTCTTTAAAAAACCACATGCATGAGAGCACATATTTGCCCATCCTTTTCAGTCCTTTCCACGATCCCAAATATTTTTATGCTCTTTATTACTCACATAGGTTATCCATATTCACTCAGCACAGTAGGTAGGTGTGATCCTTGATAAGGACTTAAGAATTAGGAGCAGGGGTAGACTATATAGCCTCTCGAACCTGCACTGCCATTCAATAAGATCATGGTTGATCTACTTCAGCTCCACTTTCCTGCCCTATCCCTGTATCTCCTTATTCCATTAGAATGCAGAAAACTGTTGATCTCAATTTTGAATATAGTGAATGACTAAGAATTCTCATCCCTCTGGGATGGAGAATTCCCAAGATTCACAGCCTCTGAGTGAAGAATTTTCTCGTCATCTCTGTCCTAAATGGCTGACCACTTATCCTGAGAGCATGAGCCCTTGTTCTAGACTTGCCAGCCAGGGAAAACAGCTACTTAGCTTCTACTCTGTTTCAGTGGGGTCACCTCTCATTCTTCTAAACTTCAGAGAATATAGACCAAGTCTACACAATCTCTCCTCATAGGAGAACCCTCTCATCTCAGAAATCAATCTAATTGACCTTTGTTGAATCCCCCCCTAAGGCAAGAGGACCAAAACTATACACAGTACTCCAGTTGTGAGCTCACGAAAGCCCCCTGTATAATTGCAGTAAGACTTCCTTACTCTTATACGCTAACCCCCTTGGAATAACGGCTAATATACTATTTGCATTCCTAATTGCTTTGCTGTACCTGCATGTTAACTTTTTGTGATTTTTGTCGACAAGGACCCTCAAATCTCTCTGAATACCAGTTTACTAATGTCTCACCTTATTAAAAAAAATTCTGTTTTTCTATTCTTCCTACCTAAGTGGATAATTTCACATTTCCTCATACTATAGTCCATCTGCCACCATCTTGCCCACTCACTTAAACTGTCTATACCCCTTTACAGCCTCCTCACAGCTTAATTTCCCACCTAACTTTGTATCATCTGCAAACTTGGATATGTTGAACCCAGTTCCTTCAGCTAAGTTATTCAAAACATAGAAAATATAAATAAAAACATTTTAAAAAATGTAAAAGGCCATTCGACACATCATGTCTGCGAGCTGAAAACGAGCTATCCAGCCTAATCCCACTTTCCAGTTTTTGGTCCATAGCCTTGTAGGTTATGGCACTTCAATTGCATATCCAAGTACATTTTAAATGTGATGAGGGTTTCTGCCTCTACCACTCTTTCAGACGGTGAGTTTCAGATCCCCAACGCCCTCTGGGTGGAAAAACAACGTGATGTAGATTGTAAATAGCACTGATCATTGCAGCACCCAAATGGTTATAACCTGCCAACCCAAGAATGACCTGTTTATTCCTACTCGTTCTTTTCTGTTTAATTAATCCATACTAATATATTACCCTCAATGCCATAAGCCCTAATCATGTGTAACAATCTCTTGTATGCCATCTTATTGAATGTCTTTTGAAAATCCAAATATACTACATCTACTAGTTTTTTATCTACCCAGCTAGTTACATCCTCAAGAATATCTCTAGTAGATCAATAAACACAATTATCTTTTCATAAAATTGTGCTGTCTCTGTGGGCTGGATTTTATGGACCCCTGGAGGTGAGGAGGCCTGTAGAATTGCGACAGGGGGCTGTCGCCGCCCCGTCACCAAGCGATCTTTCTGGGGACGGGGTAGGCCGACGACGGCTTTCCTGCCCAGAGGTGAATTGAGGCCCTTAAGTGTCCTATTAAGGGCCACTTAAGGGCCTCTTCCTGCTGCTGCTGGGTTCTAGCCAGTGGCGGGGTTGGGGGTGGGGGTGTGGTTGGTGGGGTGCCTCTGCCATGCCTTGTAAAACGAGATACCCTCCCTGAGATCTTGGGGGAAGGGGACTCCCTCCTTCATGGGCAACATATGGCCCACAGATGGGCCCCAGCTGGGAAATGATGCGCCTCGCAGGACCCCCCTCCCCCTGGGCTTTACAACCATCCCACCAAACCCCCTCACTGGGGCCTTCCGGTCTGGCCCCAGCAACCTTGCCTCACTTACCTGAGGTCTGGGGATTCAGTGCTGGGCCTGGGTTCAAGGCCTCTGCAGTACTGGCAGTGCCCACCACTCCCGGTGGCACTACCAATACTGCTGAGCTGCTGGGCCTTTGTCTTTAAGGGACGGGGATGTTGGCATGGGAAACTTTAGCTTTAAAACACCGGAAGATCGCTCGGGGGCAGGGGCAGGCGCGAAAAGGCCGAAGTGTGTTTCCCTCTGCCTTTTCAGCCCAGCGTCAGGAGTTTCGCCTCTTCCACGTAATCCAGCCCTGCATTTCTAAATGCCGTATTACCACGCCCCTAATAGATTCTAGCATTTTGCCGACTACAAATGTTGGCCTCTAGTTCCGTTTTCTCTCTCCCTTTTTTGAATGGTGGGGTTACATTTGCCACCTTCCAGCCCATGGGACCATTCTAGAATCTGGGGATTGATAGTTCCACCAGCAAGAGGTGCACAACCAAGATCTTATCCATCTTATCCTAAATGCCACGACACACGGGGAAGAATTTTCATGACATTGGGAATGAGATTAATGTTACTGATGTTTGATGGTAACAGTAGAGCAACAAAACCATCAACTGTGCTACTACTCTTTATCTCACAAGACTAAGAGTTTAATTGAAACGTGGGCTGAGTGCCAAAGAGTAATAGTGACTCCTCACTTCTGCTCCCAGTTTATGGTTCTGTAAAGCTGTTGGTTGAGGTAAACCCAATATAAACTAATCCTATCCCTGCTACAATAGATAAAAGCTAGTTGTCCAGGTTACTGCAGATAATGTTCAGGATTATGGCCAGGACAGCAGGACTACTGCTGCAAGACCATTTTAAAAGGAAATTGAAACAAAGACACATACTGCCTAAGTAGAACAACTGACCACGGCAAAGTGATGGCATTTAAGCAAGAGAAATTGCAGATAATCACTACTAGCCAGACATCTCTATGTTAATTTTTAATTCCAACTATCAAGTTAAAAATTACTCTGTGGGGATGGCTTGAGTGTTGACAGTAAGTATCTGGCATCTATTTTGATTTCTTAACATATGACTCATGAAAATTCTCACTTCTAACAGCAAATAATTTAATCTAGAAAGAAAATCCCTAAAATCTGAATGTTTCCAACTTGTATTTTCACTTTATTTTCCTCTCCATTTGATGTAATTCAGCAGTACTGATTTTTGAAGTGAGGGGTAATGGGAAGGATAAGGCTGAGGATCCATTTGCCATGATAAGTGAGTAAGCTACATACAATTAAATTGCTTCTGGATCAGGCACAATCATGCTTGGACAGCAAATCAGCAATATATTTATGACACCATTTTCATTTTATTCATTGAAGTATTTCTCAACCTTGCAAACCTTTGTTTTCATTCACAATTGCATTCTATGCAACTGACATTGTCAGGGCTATTCGGCAGGCAGCATTTGGATGAGAAAACAGTCATTTCATAATGCTCCATACATAATACATAAGGATTACATAGAACCATTATTATCTCACTGTAGCTAAGACTTACAGCTCACTCAAGTTGCATGATTTTCTGTAGATTCAAGTCCTTTAAAACATAAGCACACTTGGTGCCACATATGCACATTTTATGTTGCACTTTCTATGTTGCACTTTCTTTTGAAAGATAATTGTTTCCAGTCTACAGAAAAACTGCTGCACCAATCAAAAATGTCTTGTATACCAGGTACTGCAATGTTGCATTTGCTTTCTCGTGTACATCCTCCCTTTACAGAAGGCATACTGAAAAGCTCTCAATTGACCTGAGCAGCAACTTCAAACCAATAACTAGTTTATTTTACATAAAATACATGAATGAACAGTGCAAAGTTTTCCTAATGCAAACATTTAATTTTTGTATGGATTTCAGTTATGGAAAAATAAGCTTACTAACTTCATAAATGTGTGTTCACTTTTGTTGACACCTGATAGGACATAGCTGTGTGACAGAGAGAGAAAAAAAAACTTCCTTGTCACCTAGCTTATGTCTGTGAGGTAGAGGGTTTAGCTCAATGAGACATCAATTAAAATCACCCTCCTCATTAGAATCATTATTGTTTGATGTAACGGGCTTCTCCCATGCATCTGTTTTGATGGGAATGGAATGTGCTGGGCCTCTCAGAAGTAACAAGGCAGCCATCTTACAGTGGCTTGATATACTTGAGATGGTACATAACCACTCTATCTATTTACTAACTAAAAGTCCATATATTTATGGAACCCAGCCTGGTTTCAGACTGTTAAGACTATCATTGATTAAAAAAAACACTGATTTCAACCTGCTGGAAATTCAACTTTGACAACAGAGACAAACATTAAATTGTTGTACTCAGCTTCATTTGTTTGCTAATTTGAAGATAGGATTAACCAAGAAGTAATTTGATTAAATCTTAAACCAGTGACTTGAAAATACCTTCCCCAATTATATTATACATAATGTCAATGAAAGCAAATTATTTTCTCAGCTTAAAATATTTTGTATGAAGTTGTCATCATGGCTTTAATGGTGGTAGATATTGGAAACATCTAGTTCTTTGGGGATAAGATGGATTTGTTCGTGTAAGAAAGCATTGGCTCAGTAGTATTGTACTTGACGCTGAAGCAGATGGTAGTGGTTTCAAGCCCCACTCCAATACCATGAGACTGCACCATCTATCAAACGGGGTTTGTATTAATGGTATTACAGAAAGGTGGTAAGCGGTGTGGGTGGCTTCCACTTTTCACCTCCCAACTGACCGCAGATAGTGTTTTGTTAAAAATGCTGTGTCAGTCCCTGAGTGTTTTTAGGGTCAAATAAACAGACAAACACCAAGTTTTCTCGTAGGTTTTTTTAAAAAAAGGTTAAATTTTTATTTTAAGAGCAAAATCCAAATTGTTTGCAACCTCACCCATACACGCGTTCACACACCCACAAGAATATTTCAGTTATGAAGATAGATTGGAGAAGTTAGGACTGTTTTCCTTGGGGAAGAGAAAGCTGAGAGGTGGTTTGATAAAGGTATCCAAAATCATGAGGCATCTAGACAGAGTAGATAGAGAGAAACTGTTTCCACTCGTGAAAGGAGTGAGAGGGCACAGATTTAAAGCATTTGGTAAGAGAAGCAAAAGTGACATGAGGAAAAACTTTTTAATGCAGAGAGTGGTTAAGGTCTGGAATGCGCTGCCTGAGAATGTGGTGGAGGCAGGTTCAATTAAAGCATTCAAAAAGGGATTAGACAGTTATATGAAAAGTAAGAATATGCAGGGTTATGGGGAGAAAGGGAGGAATGGAACTGAGGGAGTTGCTCTTTCAGAGAGCCAGTGCAGACACTTTCTGCACTGTAATGATTCTGTAATTCTATGAATAGATTGATGGAAGGGAGAGGGCAGGATGTAATTAAAGTCCCTAGTGATGTACAAGTTTGCGATTCACAGAAACCTGTTGAATCTTCTTGGGAGGAAAGTTTTTTTTCAAAGGTTCAGGCTTGGATGTTTGTAGTCCAGGACTTACTGAGGTGTTGTAGATTTTTAGTGGTTAAAATTTCACCTTTTAAGTTCTCTGCTGCAGCAAGTTGAAATATAGTATCAGCAGCTAGGCTTCATCCTTAGCTGGGCTGAACTCACAGCCTTTGGCTGGAACTGGCTCTCTGTGATCTTTGCTTGATCTCCCCTCTTTTTCCAGAGGGCTACCTGTTAAGATAAAACTCCACCACATTTGAATCTCTGTCAGCTGGCACAGGGTCTTCTCACCTGGTGTGACTACACAATGGTCCAGGATATGGAAACATTGCTATCTGTTGGCATCTGGATGGGGACCATTCTGATACAATGGTGCAACTTCACTCTTTTCATCTTAGTTTGGGCTATGGAGTCATAAGAACATAAGAAATAGGAGCAGGAGTAGACCATTCGGCCCCTAAAGCCTGCCCCGCCATTCAATAAGATCTGCCCCAGACTTCAACTCCTCTTTCGTGCCAGCTCCTCATAGCCCTCAACTCCCTGATATTTCAAAAACCTAGCTACCTCCTCTTTATATACTTTCAGTGATCTAGCCTCCACAACTCTCTGGGGGTAGAGAATTCCAGACATTCACTACCCTCTGAGTGAAGAAATTCTTTTACATCTCAGTTTTTAATGAGCATCCCCTTATTCAGTAACTATGTCCCCGAGTTCGAGATTCTCCCACCAGTGGAAACATCTTCTCAACATCTACCCTGTCAAGCCCCCTCAGAATCTTGTACGTTTCAATAAGGTCACCCCTCATTCTTCTGAACTCTAATCTATAAAGGTCTAACCTGTTTATCTGTTCTTGATACGTCAACCCCTTCATCGCAGGAATCAGGCTAGTGAATCTCTTTTGAACTACCTCCAATGCCAGTATATCCTTTCTTAAATACGGGGACCAAAACTGTACATAGTACTCCAGGTGCTGCCTCACCAACACCCGGTACAGTTGTAACAAGACTTCCCTATTTTTATACTCCAACCTCCTAGCAATAAAGGCCAAAATGCCATTTGCCACCTTAATTACTTGCTGCACCTGCATGCTAACTTTTTGTGCACAAGAACACCCAGACCCTCTGTGCTGCACTTTTTTGGAGTCTCTCTCCAGTTAAATAATCTTCCTTTTGATTCTTCCTGCCAAAGTGCATGACCTCACATTTTCCTACATTAACCTCCATCTGCCAAGTTTTTGCCCACTCACTCAACCTATCTATATGCCCTTGCAGATTCCCTATTCCCTCCCACCTATTTTTGTATCATCAGCAAATTTGGATATATTACACTCTGCCCCCTCCTCCAAGTCATTAATATAGATAGTAAATAATTGAGGCCCTCGGACTGATCCTTGTGGCACTCCACTAGTTACGTCTTTCCAACCTAAAAAAGACTCATTAATCCTGACTCTCTGTCTTCTGTGTGTTAACCAATCCTTAATCCATGCTAATACATTACCCCCAATACCCTGAGCTCCTATCTTGTGCAATAATCTTTTATGTGGCATCTTATCGAATGCCTTCTGGAAGTCCAAGTACACTACATCTGCCGGTTCTCCTTTATCAATTCTGCTTGTTGTATCCTCAAGGAACTCTAGCAAATTTCCTTTTCACAAAACAATATTGACTCTGTTGGATAGCATTAAACTTCTAAATGTCCTGCTATTTCTTCCTTAATAATGGACTTTAACACTTTCCCAACGACAGATGTTAGGCCGATTGGCCTATAGTTTCCTGCTTTTTGTCTCCCTCCCTTCTTGAACAGGGGCGTCACATTAGCGGTTTTCCAATCTGCTGGGACCCTCCCGGAGTCCAGTGATTTCTGGAATATTTCGACCAATGCCTGTACTATCTCTGCAGCCGCTTTCTTTAAAACTCTTGGATGTAGGTCATCAGGTCCTGGCGACTTGTCTGCCTTTAGTTTGTCAGATACTTAGTCCCTTGTGATAGAGACTGTTGCAAGATCTTTCCTCCCATTAGCTCCTTGCTTATCTGATATCTGTGGGATGTTTATAGTGTCCTCCACCGTGAAGATCGATGCAAAATATTGATTTTAATTATCTGCCATTTCCCTGTTCCCTGTTATCAATTCTCCAGTCGCATCCTTCAAGGGTCCCATGTTCACTTTAGCTACTGTCTTTTTATATACCTGTAGAAACTCTTGTTCTTTTTATATTTCTTGCCAATTTACTTTCATAATCAATTTTCTCCCTCTTTATTAGCTTTTTCGTCATCCGCTGCTGGTTCCTAACAAAATCCCAATCCTCTGGCCTACCATTAGTTTTCGCCGCTTTGTATGCCATAATTTTTGATTGGATACTCTCCTTGACCATCTTTGTTCACCATGGGTGGTTCATTGAGTCCTTTTTGACGGAGATAAATTTTTGCTGAGCGTTATGAAATATCTGCTTAAATGTCTGCTACTGCTCATCCACTGACCTTCCCCTTTGTCGATCTTCCCAGCCGGCTTTAGACAACTCTTTCTTCATACCACTGTAATTGCCCTTGTTTATGCTGAGGACACTGATTTGAGACCCGAGTTGCTCGCCCTCAAACTGAATTTGAAATTCTACCAGGTTGTGATCCCTGCCCCTTAGAGGATCCTTAACTACAATATCTCTTATTAATCCGACCTCATTACTAGATCTAAAATAGCTGTTCCTGAGTAGGTTTTGCAACGTATTGCTCTAATCCCTGATTCACTCTACAAATTCGTCTTCCATGTTACCTCTGCCAATCAGATTTGTCCAGTCAATATGCAGATTAAAATCACCCATGACAATTGTAGCGCCCTTCTTACACGCCTCTGTTATTCCCCAATTTATACTTTGTCCTACAGTGAGGCAACTCTTCGGGGGCCTATAGATGACTCCATCCGTTACTTCTTCACCTTGCTATTCCTTATTTCCACCCAAACTGATTCCACATCATGATCAATTGCACCTATATCACTACTCACCACCGCATTTATGCCTTCCTTTATTAACAAAGCTACCTCCCCTTTTTCTTTTTGCCTATTTTTCCGGAACATCGAATACCTTTGAATATTGAGTTACCAGTTTTGGTCACCCTGCAACCACGTCTCTTTCTTACAGAACTTTTGTTAGTTCATTCCTGTAGATAGGAGTCATCAACATATAATGGGCTGCTTTCAATTCGAATGATTTTCCCTGGAGCTAATTCAGACACAGTTAATGAGTTTCGTCTTTGCAGACAGGCTTGTTTATTGACAGTACAGGAAGGGTCACCTGACCTCTACCCCATTTTGTCTGTGGTACAAATGTGACCATTTTCTTGTGGTTCAGTTTAACAGTTGACTTTTTATTGCCATAATTCCTCCAGTTCATTGTTTATTTTATCACAGCTCCTCCCGAGCATGATAACGGGTCCTGGTCTTTTTGTATATTCATATATAGAACATTTTAATTGCCAAGATAATTCAGTCAGGCTTTGTAGGATAATTTTTAATTTCTCAATGCTAGATTTCTGAAGGTTTTACTGCTGCCATATGGCTGGACAATGTTATAGCATTCCATGCAGGAAAGTCAACTGAAGTTTCTCTCTAACTTTACCTTGTTCATTCTAGGGAACTATGTCTTGTTGACACTTCCTCAGATGGATTGATGAGACTGGAGTCTTTTTATGTAGTCACTCATGAAGGAGAATGTGTGCCCACATTCTCCATAGTGCAACATGTCCATTGATGTGCAGTACCACCAATTACCATTTATTTATATTTATATGTCATTCAGTCGTGTGACTAGGCAACAGACTGCTAACTGACTAGTCTACACCCATAACTTTGCATTAGTCTTGCAGCAGACTAGTATTGTGGGACTGTGCTATAACGATGTATGATGTGATTAAATTTATTGTCGGTGTACTTTGAAACTTTGGGGAAATGTGCCAATTCTTTGCAGAAGTAATTGTCCTAGCTGGTCATCCTGGTAACTCCTTTCAGCTCACATTAGTACAGAATGTGAGAATGCAGACCTCTGCACGCTCAAATGAACTACTCACTGGCCTCTAACTGAAGTTAGTTTATTACAATTAAAAGGAGTTGATGGGAAAATCACCTGCTTTCAATTAGTGGAAACTGAAAGGTGGCATTGGCACTGCCAGAAACTTAAAAAAATTTAAAATATTATGAAGTTATGGCTTCAAACAAAGCTACAAATTGCACAAAGCAAGCCAAAAAATCCACTTTATGAAGATGCTGTGTTTTTTATTCTTTCATGGGATGTGGGCATTGCTGGCAAGGCCAGCATTTGTTGTCCATCCCCAATTGCTCTTGACAACTGAGTGGCATTCTAGGCCACTTCAGAGGGCAGTTAAGAGTCAACCACATTGCTGTGGATCTGGAGTCACATGTCGTCCAGATCAGGTAAGGACAGCAGATTTTCTTCCCTGAAGGACATTAGTGAACCAGATGGGTTTTGACAACAATTGATGATAGTTCATGGCACCATTACTGAGACTCTCAATTCCAGATTTTCATTAGTTAATTGAATGTAAATTCCACTAGTTGCTGTGGTGGGATTTGAACCAGTGTCTCGAGAGCATTAGTTTGAGCCTCTGGATTACTAGACTTTGCTACTATGCCACCATTTACCCTTGCTTCATTTGCTTTGGACTAGCATCGCTTTTTGGACATGCCCTCATTTTCACTGTGTTATTCTCTGTGAAGGGTGGGGGGGGGGTGCTGAGTGGTGGAATAGAGTATGTGACAAAAATTACATATTACAACACAGTATCTGGCCATTCGGCCCAACTGATCTGTGTTGGCGTATATGCTCCAGATGAGACTCCTATCTTGCTTCATCGAACCCATATCAGCATAACCTCCTATTTCTTTCCCCCTCATGCTTATCTAGTTCCCCTAAAAGGTATCTGCTATTTGCCAGTGTAGAAGGAGCATGTCACGCATACTTGGACGGAAAATTGGTTTTAATATTTTAGTAAAGGTATTTGTTAATGTTAAATACAAAGGCATACACTGATCTCATGTGAGGATACATTTATTATATTTTTTTGTCTTATTAGGAGCGTTGTCGTACCAGTAAAGAAACCTCCTCCAGGCAGTCTGGCCGTCAATACAGTTGGTGGCGCTGGTACTACAAGTAGTCTTATTACTGGCAGTGCAACCAACATAATCTCTCCTGCAGCAGCTACACCAAAAAGTATGATAAATACCACAGGTACAGTCAACAAAAATCTAGTTATAAAAGTTGAAGAGCTCATTGAGAAAAGAAATTGTATGGAATATTATGAACATGCTTCAGTATGAAATTCTGTAATGAGTCCAGATAAAAATTTTGTCTTCTGCATATAACATTTATTGATGTGGCAATGGTTGCAAGTATGGACAGAGGTTCTACCAAGTTAGTCCACATATCTGCACATGTTGAGCAGATAATTTGTTGTATAAAATAGTGTTAAAGCCATCAACAAAAATATCAGTGAATAGCCATGATCTGACTGTTCCCAGTTATAAATTGCAATTGGTACATACATTTTCTAAATATTCTTTCATGTTGCAGGATCCATAGTTCTTGAATTCAAAACCAAACTTCACAGCTAGTCCCAGGATTTATTCTTGTTCAAACAAACAAGTTTACATATTGTTAGGGGATACACCAGAGTCATGAAGACTGACCACTGATTTTCCTCCCTCTTCCCCACAAAGAAACAGTTTTGATTACTAATTCAGCAGACAGGGGAATGAATCTGCATTCTCTACTATGATGCTACTTGTTAGTGTTTAATTTTCTGTTCTACTAATGTTAAAAGATTTTTCTAATTTCCTTTATCAGATATCACATTAAAGTTGTCTTCATTAATAGGGAGATACAAGGGGACCACATACAAAAAGCAGGCTGAGGCTCAAGTATTCTGTTGCATATAAAGTGACCAATTGACTTGGCATATTATTATTTAGATTCAGTTTTAGAGACATAGAAAAATAGGAGAAGGAGTAGGTCATTCGGCCCTTCGAGCCTGCACTGCTATTCAATATGATCATGGCTGATCATCCAACTCAGTACCCTGTTCCCGCTTTCTCCCCGTATCCCTTGATCCCTTGAGCCCTAAGAACTATATCTAACTCTTTCTTGAATATATTTAATGATTTGGTCTCAACTGCTTTCTGTAGTTGAGAATTCCACATGTTCACCACTCTCTGGATGAAGAAATCTCTCCTCATCTCAGTCCTAAATGGCGTACCCCTTATCCTTGGACTGTGACCCCTGGTCCTGGACTCCTCCGCCATCGGGAACATCCTTCCTGCATCTAGTCTGTCCAGTCCTGTTAGAATTTTGTAGGTTTCTATGAGATCCCTCTCATTCTTCTAAACTGTAGTGAATACAAGCCTAATCAAACCAATCTCTCTTCATACATCAGTCCTGCCATCCCAGGAATCAGTCCGGTGAACCTTCGCTGGGCTCCCTCCATAGCAAGAGCATCCTTCCTCAGATAAGGAGACCAAAACTGCACACAATACTCCAGGTGTGGTCTCACCAAGGCCTTGTATAATTGTAGCAAGACATCCTTGCTCCTGTACGCAAATCCTCTCGCTATGAAGGCCAACATACCATTTGCCTTCTTAACTGCGTGTTGCATCTGCATGTTTACTTTCAGTGACTGGTGCACAAGGGCACCCAGGTCTCGCTGCACCTCCCTCTTTCCCAATATATCGCCGTTCAGATAATCTGCCTTTCTGTTTTTGCCACCAAAGTGGATAACCTCACATTTTTAGACCAATAAGACTGCCTTGAATTTATATAGGGCCTCAGGGCTAATGAAGTACTCTTGAAGTATGCTTATTGTCATAGTTTATCTGTGTACAGCAAATAAGAACAGCAATAAGATAAATGACCAGTGAATCTATTCTTTAAAAGTGCCAGTTAAGGAATAAATATTGTCCAAGGTACTGAGAGAACGCCGCTGCTCTTCTTCAAATAATGCCATGAGATCTTTTACATTTACCTAAACAGCAGATGGTCTCTCAGCTTAATGTCTTGACGAAAGATTTAAGCATCAGCCTAGATCTGTGTGTTCTAGTACTGGAGTGGGGCTTGAAACAACCTTCTGAAACAAATGCAAGAATGCTACCACTGAGCCAAGCTGGCACCCAGTAGTAGTTTAGAACTTTGAGCCTCTACTACAAGCTTAATGGAGCAATTTCAATGCATTAGAGTGCATGTACCTGCAGCTAATAATCTGGGTAGCTGCAATTTGAGTTTTGGCCGTTTGGGGCAGATTGCTGTATACACAAATACGCTAAGCTCACTCCCAATAGTTAGAAGTTTAGAGATTAGGAGGAGGAGAATCCCTTCTCTTCAGGTAAAGTAAGTTTAAAAAGTACCCCGGGGTAGCAGTGCACTGGATTTATACTGCTTATCGTTCAAATCTGTGTGTACAGGTAATCTTGCTCTACTTTGTTCCAAACCAAAATCAGGCCCTGACACTACACTTGTACTGCAAGTTTAGCATTGGTCTGAAGTGGAAATCATTTCGCACTGACACGTAAACTTGCACTGTAATTCACCCAGAATCTCAACATCCTTGAAATGTATTTATTTTCAGTTGAAGGATCCTGCCCTCAGTCCGAGCTCTCCAGAAATTTAGAAAACAAGTGCAAAGGTACCATTATCTAGTCTATGCTCATCTTTCTGACCCCTTTGAACAATTTCAGTGTACGTGTGTATTTGTTTAGATGCATATTTTGGTATCACCAGTGTTAATTGTGTATCAATTGTTTAACTATATGTAGGTGGAGGATGTTAACTGGGGTCTTACTTGAGCACTTCTAAGGAGACTCTTACTGAGACTGCTGGAGGGTTTGAGTGAGGAGCTACATGTTTGTAATCTTTTTGCTCTGTACAATAAATGTGAAACTGGGTAAAGCTAGGCTCCAGCATTATCCTTCGACAGCAAGCTTTCTGGTGTTTAACAACCAGTACTTTTCTTTTAAATGTCCAACTAGGTATTCATCTGGAATTAGTTCAGCTGTTGAACCTGATTTTGGCTGTATTCAATGAACTGAATTAATTAGTACTTAGTCTAATACATTATTTGGAGCATTTCATTTCATTGGAGCAATTTGAAACTACCGCTAATAGTAGTAGCTGATTAGAACTTTCAAGACTACAGCAACATTTCTGCACTAAAATGGGAAAAGATCTTTTTTTAAACTGTACTTGTTCGTGAATTCTGTGAAGTGGTAGGTTTATGATTCCTGAAAAATCGAGTTCTTAATCCTGGTTGAGTTGTCAATACTAACCAGAGGCTAAGTAGTTCCAGAGCTGAAGGTAACTGGAGAGGCAGGCAGTGCTTATTGGCTAATTACAGAGAAGCATTGTCAGAGACCTGACTGTAGATTACCCACCCACCCTCTCAATTTGAGGGTGGAATAACCTTAAACAATGACTCTCAAGTTAGAGAACATTATTAAGAATTGTTGTATGTTAGGACAGCATAGTGGCACAGAATGTTTTAGTTCCAATGTGCATCACTGTGAAATGTCCCAATGCAGGTTTTCCACTGAAGTTCCAGATCAGAACCAATTACAAAGAGATGTGGAAAGTCAGAGAGTCTGTCATTTGGGCTATTCTTGTACACCTCCTAGCAGTAAATTCTAGAATGATGTTGAAGTAGGCCTGTGAGCAGATATCTTCCTTTTAGGAAAGTGGTATGTGAAGATACCATAAAAAGAAAAGGAGTAAAAGATTAAATAAATTCCAAAAATTTAAAGTTTTTTTTTCCAATTCTACTTTATATTACACAACATTGGAAATTTTATGGAAAATAATTTTTGCAATGATTACATGCTAAATATTTGCACATAATCAGCTATGGCTCAGGGTACCATTCTTCCCTCTGAGTCAGTGGGTTGAGAGTTCAAATCCCATTCCAGAGACTTGAACACATAATTAACATTAACACTTCAGTGTAGTAATTGAGGGAGTGCTGCACTTTTGGAGGTGCTGTCTTTTAGATAAGATGTTGAAACGAGTCTCCATCTTCCCTTTCAAGTAGATGTAAAAGATCCCATGGTACTATTTAGAAGGAGTTATTCCTAATATTCTGACCAGTATGCATACTTTGCCAGCATCATCAAAAACAGATTATCTCGTCATTATCACAATGCTGTTTGTGGGAGATTGTTGTGTGCAAATTGGTTGCTGTGTTTCCACATTACAACAGTGACTACACTTCAGAAGTACCTTGGGTGGTCCTGAAGTCATGAAAGTCTGTTTCTTTTATAATGCGTAAAGGATATCCAGTGCTCAGAGAGTTAAATAGTTCCATTTGTTTTAATAGCTTTTTTGTTGTTTCCAATGCTACTTTTTGACATCTAGCCAGATGCTGTTCTTGTCCATTTTACGAGCATTTGTTCAACTGATACAGCCAAAGTTATAACATTGTAGTTTGCTCTGTAGATGTAGAATATGAAGTTTACTAGAGCTAGATTAAATCAATTTAAATTTTGCATTAATGATGTTATTTGTGCGTTCCTTTTTCTTTAGCAATTTATACTCTTAATCAGAATTTGTGTTGACAAAAGGTATTACATTCAGTGATTCTTTCAGTAAGGAATAGAAAGAAGGAGTTGCATTTATATAGTGCCTTTTATGACCACAGTACATCACTGAGTGCCTAACAGCCAATGAGATGCTTGGAAAGTTTATTCACTATTGTAATGTAGGAAAGACAGCAGCCAATTTGCGCACAGCAAGGACCCTCAAACAGCAATGTTTTAGTGATGTTGGTTTATGGATAGTTATTGGCAAGGACAGCAGGTGAAGTCCCCTGGTCGTCTTTGAATAGTACCATGGGATATTTTATGTCCACCTGAAAAGGCAGATGGGATCTTGGCTTAACATCTCATTCGAAAGACAGCATCTTTGACTATGCAGCACTCAGTACTAGATTTTGTGCTGAAGTGTCTGGAGTGGGTCTTGGGCCCACAGCCTTTGTCTCCTGGGCGAGAGTGCAACCAACTGGACCATGGCTGATACTGAAGCCTATTTAGGGAGGGATAGATGTAATCAGTCGATCCCAAAAATATGACTAGTAATTTATATATTAAATTTAATGTAGAAACTGCTTTAAACCATTTTCATAATTGGTTTCTTGGCTACAGCCCAAGTGCTGGAAAATGGGATTAGAATAGATAGGTGCTTTATGGCCGGCGCAGACACTATGGGCCGACGGGCCTGTTTCTGTGCTGTATAACTCAATGACTCTATAATTTATGGAATAGTTACATATAATAAAATTGGCTTTGAGATGATAAATGCAACTTAAATCCTCAATTTCCTCAGACTAAAATGGCAGCATTGGAATAGTTACATAAAATTGGTGTTACTGTATACGAATTGTGTTGCACTGCATCCAAATAAGGATACCTTTCGTATTAATGTGGTTGGATTGTATGGCGTTTTATTGACATACTGCAGTGTAGCTGTTCTGTTACTTTCAAGTTTATGTCTTGAACTATTTTTGCACAGGTGCTGCAGAGGCTGCTTCCACTTCCTCCTCCTCCTCCTCCTCTTCCAGTTTTGTGAATGGTGCTACCAGCAAGAATCTTCCTGCAGTGCAGACAGTTGCTCCAATGCCAGAGGATTCTGCTGAAAGCATGAGGTTAAATTCAGTCTTTTCTATCCTCATGAATTCCATTTTTTTTGTGATACAACTTTACAAAGTACAAAACTAAGATAACTGGAGGGAGCTTCTTTGGTTGAAGCCCAATATATTAGGCTGAATTTTGTTGAGCTCCTGACATCGGGCTCCGTGGTTGGGGTGGGTGGGTGGGTGGGTGTTGGCTGGAAGATCGCAGCGGCCTGCCACAGAGACTGGGATTGCCGGGCCTGTTCTTCCCGGTGGCGCGAGGCTCCATTGCGGCCTCCCGCCACTCGACGACAGGACCCAACTTTAAATATTTAAATAAACCTCATGAATACATTTACATACAATTACCTGCAATCTTACCAGCTGTCTGGGATCTTCCGTGGGATGAGTGACACTCGCGCCATCACTTTTCTGTCCAGGGAAAGTAGCTGCCACCAAGGTGGGGAAGGGGGGAAACCTAGGATTTTTAGTGTACTAGGGAGGGTGAAACAGGGTCAACTCTGCATTTCTAGTGCAGATGGAGTGGGGCGGGTACGGAGTGACCTCTGCACTTTGCGCTGTTGGGTGGGACAAACTCAACTCGGCAATTTGTTTTGTGGGTTGGAGAGGGTAACTCTGCAATTAAAGTGTTTTGGGGGAGGGGAGGGGGCGAGAATTTATTTGCAGTGTAGTGTGGGAGGGGTACGGGGTTCAAGTCTGCAGTTTTTGTGGCAGGTCTGGCAGCCCTTTAAAAATGGCACCAGCGGCTGCGCAGAGGCCACTGATGCTGTTTATGGTGTCGCTGAGGCTGCCCCCGCCTTGTGATTTGGGGAGGGGGGACGGCCTGCCCTGCATATTGAAATAAGTCGCCGCGCGCTGGATTGTGGCGGCATGGCAGTGCGCGGCCTGTGCGTGCGGGCCGCTATTTCGACGGAGGGAAAAGAAAATTCAGACCATTGTCTTGAATGCCACTGAGCCATACAGACCAGGAAAATTTCAGGTGTAATCCCTGATTTTTGCTTAGTTACCCGATCTCAGTTATGGTGGCAGCACAGGTGCTGCAGTTGCTTCAGTGGTCCCAGGGTTAGGGAATGGAAAATGAAAACAGGGTTCCTCTTTGATGTCCAATGACCCTGATTGAAGAGGGTGTTTGTGGTTACTGAGGGCTGACAAAAGTGGAATCAGTTTTGATTCACCTCTCCCATGACTCCCAGGATTGCATTACACTCATCAGAACTCATCACCTAGACTAACCTATGAAGAATGGCCACTTGAGAGAAATACCAGAACACTGTAAGTTTACATAGGAGGCAGCATCTTTGGTAGAAGAGAGAAGAAATTTAAAGGGAAAACAAAAATTAAGGGGAAAAAAGATAACTTCAAGAATTTTATTATTCTTTTGTGTTTACGATAAGCACCCATTATTTTAAATTTTGAGCTACTAATCAAATTATACGTATACAATACTGTGAACTCTGATTCAAGTAGAATTTTGCAGGCAAAACTAAAATAATTTCATTGAACAGGAACTTATGTTTTTTAAGTGGACTGACTTAGAGTGGTGTGAATGTAGAACTCAGTACCACGTGGAATGGTTGAGATGAATAGCATGGATGCATTTAAGGGGAAGCTAGATGAGTACATAAGGGAGAAAGGAATAGACGAATATGCTGATAGAGTGAAATGAAGTTAAGTGGCAGAAAGCTTGTGTGGAGCATGAACACAGGCATGCACCTATTGGACCAAATGGCCTTTTCCTGCGCTATAACATTCTATGTAATTCCGTGACTTGATGCAATTTTACTATGCTTACATCTGTTTTTAATTTCTAAACAGCATCACAGCAAAACTTGAACGAGCCCTGGAAAAGGTTGCTCCACTGTTGCGTGAGATCTTTGTGGACTTTGCTCCATTTCTTTCAAGAACTCTGTTGGGCAGCCATGGCCAAGAATTGTTGATTGAAGGTACAGGTGCTGTATAGTTAATCTTTATCTACATGATGTCTATGTAGCCTTTCTGAGAAGTAATTAGTAGGATGGTTGCCGACTTTTGCATTTTACATTGATGGTGGAGAGAATCAGGTACAGGAAAATTTATGTCATTTTAAGATAAGAAAGCAGTCATTAACTTTTAAAAATAAAGCTGTTTTGTTTCTTCAGTTGAAATGATGGATCATGTTTTACCTTTCAGTCTCATGACTTTTGCACCTTCGGACATTATAAAAAGGTTTTGCACCTAATTCTAGATATTTAACGATTCCGTGGAATTTTCTTCCAATCTGAATAATATCTCTGAATTTTGCTTAATTTCATTCTTGAATTATGAATTTTAAATTAAAATGGTACCTTTTGAATTCTCACCACTGATGAAATTCTGTTGTTAGACTCAATGAGCTAAGAGTCATTTAAAAAAAACAGTAATTAAAATACTTTGTTAAGCCTAAGATGATGTGTTGAAAAATAAAATCTACCCAATTTGCTTAAAGCTCAAAGCCCTGTTCCTTTAGTATACTGTTCCTCTCAGGCTTTTCATCCACAGATATTATGATGTCAATTCCCTTTGTTCAGCTACTCGGGTTGATAATTTTGTTGACAGATGTAAGTAGTGGTGGAAAGAGACCTAATTTTGAGATCAGAATGCCACGTAAGAGCACAAGAAATAGGAACAGGAGTAAGCCATTCGGCCCCTCGAGCCTGCTCCACCATTCGGTAAGATCATAGCTGATCTGATCATGGTCTCAACTCCACTTTTCTGCCTGCCCCCATAACCCTTGACTCCCTTGTAGACCAAAAATCTGTCCAACTCAACCTTGAATGTATTCAATGACTAAGCTTCCCCTATCCTCTGCATTAGAGAATTCCAAAGATTAGCAACCCTCTGAGAGAAGAAATTCCTCCTCATTTCCATCTTAAATGGGAGACGCCTTATTCTGAAACTGTGTCCCCAAGTTCCAGAATCCCCCATGAGGGGAATCATCCTCTCATGATCTGTCCTGTTAAACCCGCTCAGAATCTTGCATGTTTCAACAAGATCATCATTATTCCAATAAGTATAGGCCCAACCTGTTCAACCTTTCCTCATAAGACAAACCTTTCGTGCCAGGAATCAACTTAGTGAACCTTCTCTGAACTGCCTCCAATGGAAGCATATCCCTCCTTAAATAAGGAGATCACAACTGTACACAGTGGTCTAGGCGTGGTCTCACCAACGCTCTGTTGCAATTGTAGCAAGACTTCCCCAGTTTTATTCTCCATCCCCCTTGCAATAAAGGGCAACATTTCATTTGCCTTCCTAATTACTTGCTGTATCTGCATGCTAAGTTATTGTGATTCATGTACAAAAACACCTCTGTACTGCAGGATTCTGTAGTCTCTCTCCATTTAAATAATATTTTGCTTTTCTATTCCTACGAAAGTGGAGAACCTCACATTTTCCCACCTGCTGCAACTGCCAAATTTTTTACCCACATACTTAACCTATCTTTATCCCTTTGCAGACTCTGTGTCCTCCTCAAAACTTGCTTTCCCACCTCTTTTTGTATCGTCCACAAATTTGACTACAATACACACTGTCGCTTCATCCAAGTCATTAATATAAATTGTAAATCGTTGAGGCCCCAGCACTGATCCCTCTGGCACCCGACTAGTTTACAGTTTGTCCACATGAAAACGATCCATTTATCCTGGCTCTCTGTTTCCTGTTAGTAGTCAATTCTTTATCAATGCTAAGGTTTTACCACCAACACCATGAGCTCTTATCATGTGTAATAACCTTTTAGGTGGCACCTTATCAAATGCCTTTTGGAAATCCAAATACGCTACATTTACTGGTATCCCTTTACCCACACTTCTTGTTACATCCTCAAAGAATTCTAATAAATTTATCGAGCACAATTTCCCTTTTATAAGACCATATTGACTCTGCATGATTGCATTGTGATATTCTAAATGTCCTGCTACTACTTCATTAATGATAGATTCTAGCATTTTCCCAATGACAGATGTTAGGCTAACTGGCCTATAGTTTCCTACTTTCTGTCTCCCTCCTTTCTTGAATAGGGATGTTGCATTTGCAGTTTTCCAATTTGCTGGGACCTTTGTAGAATCTAGGGAATTTTGGAAGATTATAACCAATGCATCCCCGATCACTGCAGCCACTTTTAGACCCTAGGGTACAGGCAATCACATGTCTTGTCAGCCTTTAGTCCTGTTAGTTTTCCTTGTACTTTTTCTCTAGTGATAGTGATTGCTTGAAGTTCCTCCCTCCCTTTCGTCCCATGATTTTAGAGTCATTTATTTACGGAATAGAAGAAGGCCATTCAGGCCTTGAGTCCATGCCGGCTCTGCACGGAGCAATCCAGTCAGTCCCACTCCTCCGCTCGATCCCCGTAGTGCTACAAGTTTATTTCCTTCAAGTGCCCATCCAATTTCCTTTTTAAATCATTCATGGTCTCCGCTTTGACCACCCTTGTGGGTAGCGAGCTCCGGGTCATTACCACTCGCTGTGTAAGAAAGTTCTTCCTCACATTACCCCTGCATCTCTTCCCCAAAACCTTCAATCTGTGTCCCCTAGTCCTTGTACTAAGAGTTAATGGGAACAGTTTTTCCTTGTCTACCTTATCTAAGCCTGTCATAATCTTGTACACCTCTGTAAAATCTCCCCTGAATCTCCTTTGCTCCAAGGAGAGCAATCCAAGCTTTTCCAACATAACCTTGTAACTAAAGTTCCACATCCCTGGAACCATTCTGGTATATCTCCTCTGTTCCCTTTCAAGGACCCTTCCTTATGTGTGGTGACAAGAATGGATGCAATACTCTAGTTCTGGCCTAACCAGACCTTTAATAAAGGTTCAGCATAACCTCCCTGCTTTTGTACTCAATACCTCTATTTATGAAACCCACTCTCTCAATATGTCCTGCCACTTACAAAGATCGACGCATATGCACCCCCAGGTCCCCCTTTCCTGCACGCGTCATTAAGTCTATATTGCCTCACCCTGTTCCTTCTGCTAAAATACATCACCTCACATTTGTCTGTATTAAATTCTATCTGTCACTTGTCTGCTCATTCTGCTAGCCTATCTGTGTCCTGTTGCAGGCCGTTTGTATCATCCTCACTGTTTGCCACTCCTCCAAATTTGCTATCATCGGCAAATTTTGAAATTCTACTCTATATTCCGAGGTCCAAGACATTTATATGGAGCAAAAGAGGTAGTGGCCCTAACACTGACCCTTGGGGAACACCACTGTCTATCATTCTCCAGTCTGAAAAGCAACCATTTACCACGACTCACTGTTTTCTGTCCTTAAGCCAATTTTTTTTATCCAATTGGACACTCACCCTCCTATTCTACGAGCCTCAAATTTGGTAACCAACCTTTTATGTGGTACTTTGTCACATGCCTTCTTAAAATCAATATAGACAACATCCACTGCATTCCCTTCATCAACCTTCTTGTTACTTCATCAAAAAATTTTATTCAGTTAGCCAAGCATGATCTGCCTTTTACAAATCTGTACTGGCTATCCTTACTTAATTCAAACTTCTCCAAGTGCCTGCCAATTTTTTTCCCCTGATTATTGTTTCTAAAACTTTACCCACTTTACATCTTTTTTTGAAAGTATTCTAGCTTTGCCCTGTGCCTCTAAGCATATATGACTCTGTTTGTCCTTATTAGGCCCCACTCCATCACTTACTACCTGCTTACTGTTTATATCCCGGTACAAGATTTTTGGGCTCCCTTTTATGTTGACTGCCATTCTATTCTCATATTCTCTCTTTGCCAGTCTTAGCTTCCTCTCCAGCTCCCCTCTCAACTTATTGTATTTGTCCTGGTTCTTTCTTGAAGAATTTACCTGGCATGCATCATACGCCCACTTTTTTGTGTTTCATCATAATCTCTATCTCCCTCATCATCCAAAGAGCCCTGTTTTTGGTTCTCCTACCTTTCACCCATGTTGGAATGTACCTAGCCTGTACCTGAAGCATCTATTCCTTAAAATTAACCCATTGTTTCATTGCTGTTTTTCCTGTCAGTCTTTGGTTCCATTTTATTTTGGCTAGATCCCTTCTAAAATTAGCCCTCTTCCAAGCTGTTCCATCTTACATTGTTCTTTGCTTTTGGGAATTACAAGTCTAAGCCTTATGATACGATGATCACTTGGTCACTTGGCCCACCTCATTTCCCAGCACCAGATCCAGCAATACCTCCTTTCTAGTTGGGCTGAGAACGTACTGATCAAGGAAGATCTCCTGGACGCAACCCAGAAGTTCCTCCCCCATCTTCCACTTTACTCTAAAATTATCCCTGTTGACTTTTAGGTAATTAAAGTCCCCCAGTTTCACCAGTCTGTAGTTCTTGCACATCTCTGTGATTTCTCTGCTGATTTACTCCTCTCTCTCTCTCTCTCTCTCTCTCTCGCTCTATTTGGAGGCATATCCCTAGTGGCATGATCATATCCTTTTTGCTTCCTAACTCTAACCAAATGGATTCTATCCTTGCCCCCTCATGGCGATCCCCTCTTTCCAACACTTCAGTGTCTTCCCTAATCAGTACTGCCACCCCACCTCCCTTTTTTCCTTCTCTATCTTTTCTGAACACTTTTATATCCTTGTATATTAAGCACCTAGTCATCACCATTTTAAAGTCATGTTTCTGCTATTGCCACTACATTATATTCTTACACTGCTATTTCTGCTTGTATCTCACCAACCATATTCACTACGCTTTGTGCATTTACATACGTGCATTGTAATCCTGTCTTTGCATTCTTCGTAGCCCTTCTCAGTCTGCTATCTAAATTGGAACTACTTCCTTTTCTAGTACTGTCCAACAATCTCACATTATGCACCTTATTCCTACTTTCTACTTCTATATGCTGGTGCTTATTCCCTGCCAATTTAGTTTAAACCCTTCCCAACAACACAAGTGAGCCTCCCCGCGAGGATAGTGGTCCCAGTCTTGTTGAGGTGCAACCCGTCCCTTTTGAATCGGTGCCTTCAGCGCAGAACTGGTCCCAATGCCCAAGAATCTGAAGCCCCCCCTCTCCTGCATCATGCTTCAAGCAATGCATTGATCCTCCCTATCGTCCTATTTCTACTCTCGCTAGCGCATGGCACTGGGAGTAATCCAGAGTTTTCAACTACTTTGCAGTGCCTTCTACTGTGGCGACAGATACAAAATATTTGTTCAAATTCTCTGCCATTTTCTTGTTTCCCATTATTAATTCCCCAGTCTCATCCTTTCAGGTTACTTATTCTTGTTTACTATATTACTATATTCTTCCATACTATATTCTTGTAGATCCTCTTACTCCTGTTTTTATATTTCTTGCTAGTTTACTCTCAAATTTTAATTTCTATCTCTATTTTTCTTTGCGTCATCCTTTGCTGATTTCTAAAATTTTCCCAATATTCTGGCCTACCACTAATCTCTGCAGAATTGTATGCCTTTTCTTTCAATTTGAGACCATTTTTAACTTCCTTAGTTAGCTATTATTGGTTCATCCTTCTTGGAAAGTCTTTCTCAGTGGAATATTTCTTAGTTGAGAGTTATGAAATAGCTCCTTAAATGTCTACCACTGCTTATCTACCTTCTTACCTTTTAACCTGTTTTCCCAGTCCACTTTCGCCAACTCTGTCGTCATACCTTTATTTGAGTTTAAGACACTAGTTTCAGACCCAAGTTTCTCACCTTCAAACTGAATGTGAAACTTGATGAATGATATCTTTATTCATGAGTTGCGGCAACATTAAAACCTGATGCACATTTTTTGTGTTGTGGTTCATTCAAGATTAGATGTCAGACAGGCAATCTACTACAAAGACAATGGAGGGATTGAGAGGGAATGTGGAGTGGTAGAACTGGGTGTTGTAAGAGTACATTTAGAAGATGTTTCTGCAGATAATGGGGTGCTAGTAGATAAGAAGAGGGCCCAGTAAAGATCCTCCAGATCACCAGAGGTAACTGTTTCGGGGTGGTAAGAGAACCCTTGGTGGGAGATGCTCTGATTACAAGTTGATAAGTAAAAGTGCAGCTGGGTGAGAGCTATCCTACAAGCTGAACTGTGTAGCAGAGGCACTGGAGTAGGACAAGAACAACAAAGAACAGTACAGCACTGGAGCAGGCCATTCGGCCCTCCAAGCCTGCGCCGATCTTGATGCCTGCCTAAACTAAAACCTTCTGCACTTCCGGGGTCCGTATCCCTCTATTCCCATCCTATTCATGTATTTGTCAAGATGCCTCTTAAACGTCTCTGTGGTACCTACTTCCACGACCTCCCCCGGCAACAAGTTCCAGGCACTCACCACCCTCTGTGTAAAGAACTTGCCTCGCACATCCCCTCTAAACTTTGCCCCTCTCACCTTCAACCTATGTCCCCTAGTAACTGACTCTTCCACCCTGGGAAAAAGCTTCTGACTATCCACTCTGTCCATGCCGCTTATAACTTTGTAAACCTCTATCATGTCGCCCCTCCACCTCCGTCGTTCCAGTGAAAACAATCCGAGTTTATCCAACCTCTCCTCATAGCTAATGCCCTCCAGACCAGGCAACATCCTAGTAAACCTCTTCTGTACCCTCTCCAAAGCCTCCACGTCCTTCTGGTAGTGTGGCGACCAGAATTGCACACAATATTCTAAGTGTGGCCTAGCTAAAGTTCTGTACAGCTGCAGCATGACTTGCCAATTTTTATACTCTATGCCCCGACCGATGAAGGCAAGCATGCCGTATGCCTTCTTGACTACCTTATCCACCTGCGTTGCCACTTTCAGTGACCTGTGGACCTGTACGCCCAGATCTCTCTGCCTGTCAATACTCCTAAGGGTTCTGCCATTTACTGTATACTTCCCACCTGCATTAGACCTTCCAAAATGCATTACCTCATATTTGTCCGGATTAAACTCCATCTGCCATTTCTCCGCCCAAGTCTCCAACCGATCTATATCCTGCTGTATCCTCTGACAATCCTCATCGCTGTCCGCAACTCCACCAACCTTTGTGTCGTCCGCAAACTTACTAATCAGACCAGCTACATTTTCCTCCAAATCATTTATATATACGACAAACAGCAAAGGTCCCAGCACTGATCCCTGCGGAACACCACTAGTCACATCCCTCCATTCAGAAAAGCACCCTTCCACTGCTACCCCTCTGTCTTCCATGACAGAGCCAGTTCTGTATCCGTCTTGCCAGCTCCCCTCTGATCCCATGTGACTTCACCTTTTGTACCAGTCTGCCATGAGGGACCTTGTCAAAGGCTTTACTGAAGTCCATATAGATAACATCCACTGCCCTTCCTTCATCAATCATCTTTGTCACTTCCTCAAAAAACTCAATCAAATTAGTGAGACACGACCTCCCTTCACAAAACCATGCTGCCTCTTGCCAATAAGTCCATTTGTTTCCAAATGGGAGTAAATCCTGTCCTGAAGAATCCTCTCTAATAATTTCCCCACCACTGACGTAAGGCTCACCAGCCTATAATTTCCTGGATTATCCTTGCTACCCTTCTTAAACAAAGGAGCAACATTGGCTATTCTCCAGTCCTCTGGGACCTCACCTGTAGCCAATGAGGATGCAAAGATTTCTGTCAAGGCCCCAGCAATTTCTTCCCTTGCCTCCCTCAGTATTCTGGGGTAGATCCCATCAGGCCCTGGGGACTTATCTACCTTAATGCTTTGCAAGACACCCAACACCACCACCTTTTTGATAATGAGATGACTGAGACTATCTACACTCCCTTCCCTAGGCTCATCATCCACCAAGTCCTTCTCCTTGGTGAATACTGATGCAAAGTACTCATTTAGTACCTCGCCTATTTCCTCTGGCTCCACACATAGATTCCCATCTCTGTCCTTGAGTGGGCCAACCCGTTCCCTTGTTTCCCTCTTGCTCTTTATATATGTATAAAAAGCCTTGGGATTATCCTTAATCCTGTTTGCCAATTACTTTTCATGACCCCTTTTAGCCCTCCTAACTCCTTGCTTAAGCTCCTTCCTACTGTCTTTATAGTCCTCAAGTGCTTCATCTGTTCCTTACAAATCCCTTCCAGCCCTTACAAATGCTTCCTTTTTCTTTTTGACTGGGCTCACAATATCCCGTGTTATCCAAGCTTCCCGAAACTTGCCAAACTTGACTTTATTCCTCACAGGAACATGCTGGTCCTGGATTCTAATCAGCTGACGTTTGAAAGACTCCCACATGTCAGATATTGATTTACCCTCAAACAGCCGCCCCCAATCTAAATTCTTCAGTTCCTGCCTAATATTGTTATAATTAGCCTTCCCCCAGTTCAGCACCTTCACCCGAGGACTACTCTTATCCTTATCCACAAGTACCTTAAAACTTATGGAATTATGGTCACTGTTCCCGAAATGTTCCCCCACTGAAACTTCGACCACCTGGCCGGGCTCATTCCCCAATACCAGGTCCAGAATGGCCCCATCCCTAGTTGGACTATCTACATACTGTTTCAAGAAGCCCTCCTGGATGCTCCTCACAAACTCTGCCCCATCCAAGCCCCTACCACATTCTACCCTCTGTAAACATGAGGTCATCCAAAACTCAGCGGCCCCTGGCCTAAGTGTCAAATGATGCTTTATAACACCCCTGTTGGAATGTTTTATTACCATAAAGGCACTGAATAAGTGCAAGTTATTATTAAAAGGGAAAATGCTGGTAACACTCAGTGGGTCAGGCAGAATCTGTGCAGAGGCAGTAGAGGAGCTGGGAGAAGTAGTGGAAAGGTAAAGTGGGGTACTGTCAGCATACCAATGAAAGCTAGTTTGGCTGCAGATGATATCACCAAGGGGAAGCACATAGATGAGGGAGAGGAGAAGCGAATGATTGATTCTTGGAGGACACTGGAACTATTTGTGTTGAGTAGAAAAGCAAAACCTTTGCTGGAAATGCACTTCCTGAATTTAAATGGGTAGGAATGGAATGATGCAAAGGTTGTCCCACAAGTCTAGACAATGAAGGAGGATTGTATGGTTATGCCTATTGGATGCTGTGGAAAGGTATTGGGATAATACACCATGTTCACAATTGCAAAGGCCATCATTTGTTATTTTGGTTAAAATCATTTGAATGCTGTGAGAGGGACAGAAGCAGGACTGGAAAGATTTAAATTGAAAGTTTTGGCGAAACGTGCCATGGAGCGGGGAAATTTTGAACTGTTCTTGAACCTTAAAAATCTGCTGTAAACTCCTTTGTTATTTTCATCTGTAAACTTACTTGGAGATTATTCAAGCCATGAATATTCTTAAACCATCTCTCACATTAGGCTTATTATATCCCTGTCTGCACTTTAACTAAACGGCAAAGAAATGCAGTGCACCATTAATGCTTTAATTAATTTTTAATGTATGGTTTAAAGGAATAAATTGTGAAGATCCTGAGGTTATGATTTATTTTTCACTCACGATGCTAATTATAATTCACTTGCAGCATCATAAGTAACAGCACCAGCCACTTGTGGGACATAACTCAGATCCCGTGGGCCTTTATGATGTATCCTCTGTGTATAGATTTCAGATAAACGTATATGCAAACAGTTAGTTAGGAAGCAGAACTTAATAGAACTATGCTCTGTATGTAGAATTGGACCTTGGGCTTATTAATAGTTTGAGGGAGCCACTGCCGACTGTCGCACTTCCACAGGCATTGAAGGTGACTAATGTCAGAGCACTTGCCTCGCCTATAGCATCCCAGAAGGAGGATTGGTGTGGACAGCCTGGGAAGGGGAGGGGTTGGGGTATGATCATGATGTTTGTGAAGTCGGCGGAGCATTCCTGGCTCCACAGAAAGGTTTTTAAAAAAATTTTGATTCAAAAATAACTTGCCTATTGTTGAAGCCCCAACAGCCACTGAAGAATCCTGAGCAGGATAGGCACCTGCTCTGTTCATCAGAAATTTTCCAAAAAGGTTCTTATACCAGTATTAGGCCCTTTATTAAAGTATGCCTGTTTTAGGTGGCCGCCCGTGACGTCAAAAAAATGGGCTTGAGGAATTTAGCCAGACCACACGTGCAGATTGGCATGGCTGTTCCACTGTAAAGTTTGTTGTCTTGTGCCCATTTAAGCCTGGAAAATGGCCGCAACGCATACCAATTTCTGCTCCTGTAACCCTGTTCAGTTTACATCAAATAACTGTAAATGCAAATTCTGTACGCATTCAGTTTCTGTTACCAGACAGGCCGCTGGATGAAGATGGTAATTGGGGGATAATGCTATTTCCCCATACGTAAAGACAATGTCAGTTGTCTCAAAGTGGTCAGGGTTTTAGCTGGAAATAGTACATGGCAAAAGGAATCGGGAGAGGGGACAAAATGGATTCAATGGAATTGTGGAGATAAAAGCCTTTAAATAGAAAAACATCAAGACTAATTAAATATCATACTGCCTTCATTTATATTTGTCAAATTGTCACTCACACTGAGAATGTAAGATAAGTAAATGACAGGATTTATCAATATCTTAAAACAAATTTTTGACACAAAACTACTTCCAGTAGTGCATTGTGCCTGTTATATCAATACTTACTATTGCTCGCATTGGATTTACAATATAGCAATTAATAGCTCTACTTGGCATTGGATTTTTGTCTGTTATGTTTTATGAATCATAATTGAGAGAAATAAGATTGGAAATGTGAAGGTGCTTAATAGTTTAAGTTGGTTTTAATTATGATTGTATTTACTTCAAATAGGCACCTAGAAATGAAGTACTTCTGTAAAAGATTTTTGAGTATGGCCTCTGCGGACATAAATAATTCAGTAGGATTGTAGAGAAAAGTTGGATAAGACCTTATAAGGTGCTTGATCGGTACTTCTTGTTCTTATTTTTATTACTACCTTGTGAGGAGAATGTTACAGTTGACAGGTCTGCTTTTCAAATTTTGCTTCTATGCACTTTCTATTCGCATCATCATCATTCATGGACACAATGACCATAGAAATTACAATAGGAAATCATCATAGTCCTTGTTTGTAGTTCAAATGTAGATTTATTTTTCCTTTTTAAATCCACTGGGATTCTCCAGAAGGAAATCATAGGAACTGTTGGAAAAGTGACAAAAATGACAATTTACGCCATTTCCACCAATCTCTCATTGAAATTACAGCGGATCAGGAGAACCTCGTGGAAATGCAAGGGCCAATATTTATAATGCATATATGAACTATTATGCGGTACAAATTGGAATTGTGTTTGAAACCCCTAATAATAGAATGCTTAGTTTACATGATACAGAGCTCAGTATGAAAAATGATCAGAGACCTGAACCAGATCAGATTTCACTTGCAAGCAAGGTATATAATTGTCTACATTTTCTATGTGGTTAAATTAATTCTTAAGAATAGAAATTATATGAAAGTTCAGTCTTGTAGTTAGAGAGCGAAAAGCTCTGTTGGTCCACACCCTAAAATATCTGATTAAAATAGAGTGTAGACTTAAATTTTTAAGAAAAATTCACTTCATATTATTTAGTCTCTCAGCTTACTAGGGATTGATTAACAAGTCATTGCATGCAACACAAAATCTTTCTTTATTTGAAATTTATTGAAGCAAAGCCTAATAAATCAATGTGTTTTGATCGAATAGTATGTTTGCATACACTCATCATTACTTTACAGCATAGATTCATTCTAGTTTCAATAAATAATTATGAAAACATCATATTATGAACACAGAATTTGAATTTCACAGTGCAGAAACTACCATAAATATAATTTATTAGTACAAATCTTTTTCTAATTGATTTACTAGTGATATTGTGCAAAGCAGTAATTTATTGCACAAAGTGGTTGCAACCATTAATTAGCATATCCTGTAGCATGAGAAAATGAAAGACATTGAGCACCAGCTGCAAAATAGTCCTGTGCCAATGTGGGTCATTTAGAAGTAATTACTATCCATCTATTATACTGTTGATTAGAAAGGTCATGCACTCTCTCTTCTGCCCCCCCCCCCCCAACAATTGTAACCCTTAGACATGTGGTCAGCGCTGTAATTACACACAGAGAAAAATCGGAGATGTAAAGAAACTACTCAACATGGCCTATTAATAAAAGCCTTTTGCTTTTGAATCTTGTATAACAGCTTGTTTGAAGCACAAAACCTTTATTTCTCAATTACAACAATGGAAACCATTTTCTTTGATATTTGGCAGAAAGTACTTGAAGATTTCATTTTCTTGAAACAGGTTACACCATATGACTTTTGGGTCATGCATCAGATGTAGCATTGAACTATACGTGCTTTTCATGTTATAAGATAAAATCCTGATAAATATTGTGTGTATTGTATGATTAAATAAAAGTAGAATTACTGTGAAAGGAAAGATTAAAATAGTAGAAACTGAAAATAAAATCATACCAGACCTTGTCACTATATTTTGCAGAGATTTTGGGGCCACTATGGGGATACAAAGACTGAGCAATATCCGTGGAATAGTGATGACTTGTATTTGCTTTCATTATTAAAAATACATTATATAATGTGCTGTGTCAAAAGTTTTCAAAGTTCTTATTTCGTAAATATATTTAATACAAAATTTGGCGTAAATTTCTTTTCCTCTTGAATTATAAGCTATGAGAAATTTACTCGGCAAAATTCACATAAAAATGGATTTGGTCACAGTTTCCTTTAACCTTGGTTTAGAGTGTATGGTACATATGAAGCCAAGTACATGAGAATTTGAAGACTTAGTTGCAGTGGTATTTAAAGTAAAATACCCCTCTATTGAAAGTAACAAAAACTTGCAGTGGTATTTAAAGTAAAATACCCTTCTATTGAAAGTAACAAAAACTAGGACGACTGAAAAAGTTTCTGTGGAGTAGGTTCCACTAATATAAACAATTTTTTACGTTTACATTTTCTCTTGTTTTAGGTTGCATATTCCACATTTTTATTGCACAGATAATCACAAGTCAACACAAACAGGAATGCAGATGTATTTTAATATATTAATATAGTATATATTATGCATTGCTATATTCTACTTGGAAAACAAACTTGTAGGGGAACTGGGTGATCACGTAGTTTTTCACACTCTTCTTGTAGCTCTGGCATATGAATTCAACTCCAGCCCAGAGATATAGTATGACCATTCTTTTTCAGCACTACCTTTAACTCTACTACATAAGATGAGCTCAGGTTGATCCAGCCTTGTCTTGCTAGATCCATATTATACATCTTGCATCAATCCACAGCAATTTGGCCATCTTATTCAGAAAAAACATAATTTTTCATAGATGAAAGGATGCCAACCATTCAGAAAAACCACAAGGGTGACTGGTGCAGGAAATGGAATGTGCTACACTGAGTATGGGATGCTTTTCTGCTAAAATATTCTGGGTACAGAAAAGGAAGCTTCTTCATCAAAGTTGGAATGTCCAAACCTTGGAGGTGGGGGACAGAATCCATATAGCACAAGCATTGAGTGGCTTTTCCATATTGGGGTCAAGTTGCACATCAGAAATATTAAATGGTGAATTGAAATATTTCAAGAAGGTTCCTAAATTTGTTGTAGCAGATCTTTCTGATATTGGGCTGCCCTAGCGCCTGACGCACTCACCCAGCAACTCGTGACTTCAACGGACAGGAAGGACCCTTCACTAGCACTTCTCAAAGGGCTCATTCACGACTTAGAATCAAAGAAGGTTTACGGCACAGAAAGAGGCCACTTGGCCCATCGTGTCTGTGCCAGCCAAAAAATGTTCCATCCATTCTATTCCCAACTTCCAGCATTTGGTCCATAGCCCTGCAGATTACGGCACTTTAAGTACATAGCCAGACTTCTTTTGAATGAGTTGAGGGTTTCTGCCTCAACTACCCTTTCAGGCAGTGAGTTCAAGACTCCCACCGCCCTCTGGGTGAAAAAGCTTTTCCTTATCTCCCCACTAATCTTCCTACCAATCGCTTTAAATCTATTACCCCCCCCCCCCCCCCCCACCACCCCAGGCACTGACCTCTCTGCTAGGGTAAATAGGCTCTTCACCTCCACTCTATCCTGGCCTCTCAAAATTTTGTACATTTCAATCAGATCTCCCCTCAGCCTTCTCTCTTCCAAGGAGAACAGCCTCAGCCTATCCAATCTTTCCTCAAATCTGCATTTTTCCAGTCCCGGCAACATCCTCGTAAATCTCCTCTGTACCCTCTAAAGTGCAATTACCATCCTTTCTGTAATAAGGTGACCAGAACTGCACACAGTACTCAAGTTGTGGTCTAACCTATGACTTAAACAATTCCATCACAACCTCCTTGTTTTTATATTCAATACCTTGGTTAATAAAGGAAAGGATTCCATATGCCCTCTTTCCCACCTTATCGACCTGTCCTACTACCTTCAGGGATCTGTGAACATTTATTTATTTAGAGATTACAGCACTGAAACAGGCCCTTAGGCCTACCGAGTCTGTGCCGACCATCAACCACCCATTTTATACTAATCCTACATTAATCCCATATTCCCTACCACATCCCCACAATTCTCCTACCACCTACCTACACTAGGGACAATTTACAATGGCCAATTTACCTATCAACCTGCAAGTCTTTGGCTGTGGGAGGAAACCAGAGCACCCAGCGGAAACCCACGCGGTCATAGGGAGAACTTGCAAACTCCACACAGGCAGTACCCAGAATCGAACCTGGGTCACTGGAGCTGTGAGGCTGCAGTGCTAGCCACTGCTCCTCACTTCCTCTGCACTTCTCAGTATTTTCCCATCAATCATGTATTCCTTTGCCTTGTTTGACCTCCCCATATACATCACCTCGCACTTTTCTGGATTGAATTCCATTTGCCACTTTTCTGCCCACCTGACACAGCTATTCTCCTCACTATCTACCACAGGACCAAACTTCTTGATCATACCCCGTCCAAATCATTAATATATACCACAAAAAGCAGGGGACCCAGTACTGAGCCCTGCGAACACCACTGGAAACAGCCCTCCAGTCGCAAAAGCACCCGGCAACAATTATCCTTTGTTTCCTGCCACTAAGCCAGTTTTGTATCCACCTTGCTACATTTCCCTGGTTCCCATGGGATTTTATTTTTTTTTAACCAGTCTGCCATATGGGACCTTGTCGAAAGCCTTGCTAAAATCCATGTTGACCACATCAACTGCACTACCCTCATCTTGTTAATTCAAAAAATTCACTCAAGTGGGTCTGACAAGATCTTCCCTTAACAAGTCCATGCTGGCTATTCTTGATTATTCTGTGCCTTTCTGAGTGACTGTTATCCTGTCTCTCAGAATAGATTCCATTAAGTTGCCCACTACTGAGGTTAGACTAAATGGCCTGTAATTATTTCCGTCTATCCCTCACTCCCTTTTTAAACAGAAGTACAACGTTAGCAGTCCTCCAATCCTCCGGCACCACACCTGTATCCAGTGAGGACTGGAAAATGATGGTCAGACCTTCCACTATTTCCTCTATGGCTTCTTTTAACAGCCTGGGGTACATTTCATTTGGCCCTAGTGATTTATCAACTTTCAAGGATGCTAATCCCATTAATATGTCCTCTCTCCCTATGTTGATCACATCCAATAATTCACACCCCTCTTCCTTAACTACAATATCTGCATCGTCCCCCTCTTTTAGTTTAGAGATACAGCACTGAAACAGGCCCTTCGGCCCACCGAGTCTGTGCCGACCATCAACCACCCATTTTTATACTAATCCTACACTAATCCCTACACTAATCCCACACCTGTCCCTATATTCCCCTACCACCTACCTATACTAGTGGCAATTTATAATGGCCAATTTACCTACCAACCTGCAAGTCTTTTGGCTTGTGGGAGGAAACCGGAGCACCCGGAGAAAACCCACGCAGACACAGGGAGAACTTGCAAACTCCACACAGGCAGTACCCAGAATTGAACCCGGGGCGCTGGAGCTGTGAGGCTGCGGTGCTAACCACTGCGCCACTGTGCCACCCCTGAAAAAAAAACATGCATTTTGTGAAGACAGACACAAAGTATTCATTAAGAACAATGCTAACATCTTCCGCCCCTATACCTATGTTACCTTTTTGGTCTTTTAAGGGCCCTACTCTTTCCTTAGTTATCCTCTTACTCCCTTTGCTTTCCTAATTTCCTTTTTGATTTCACCCCTCCACTTTCTATACTCCTCTTGGCTTTCTGTCTTCGTGAGTTCGCTGTGTCAGGCATAAGCTTTCCTTTTCTGCCTTATCTTACCCTCTAAGTTCCTTGACATTAAAGGGGCTCTAGATTTAGCCATCCCACCCTTTTTCTTTGTGGGAGCATGTTTACTCTAAATCCCTTGAATCTCTCTTTTGAATGCCTCCCACTGCTCTGACACTAATTTACCTGCAAGCAGCTGTTTCCAGTCCACTTTCGCTAAATCACTCCTCAGCTTAGTAAAATTGGCCTTTCCCCAATTGAGAACTCTAGCTCCTGTTCTATTTCTGTCCTTTTCCATAATTATGTTAAAATTGACTGAATTATGATCACTACCACCAAAATGCTCTCCCACTGCCACTCCTTCCACCTGCCCATCTTAATTTCCTAAAACTGCCCTCTCTTGTTGGACATGCTACATATTAGCCAAAAATGTTCTCCTGAATGCACCTCAAGAATTCTGCTCCCTCAGTTCCTTTCACACTAAAACTATTCCAGTTAATATTGGGGTAGTTAAAATCCCCTATTACTGCCCTATTGTTCTTGCACTTCTCAGAGATTTGCTTACATATCTGCTCTTCTATCTCCCTCTGACTGTTTGGAGGTCTATAGTACACTCCCAGCAGTGTGATTGCCCCTTTTTTGTTCCTTAGCTCAATCCATTTGGCCTCATTTAATGAACTTTGCAACATATCATCCCTTTTCACAGCTGTAATAATTTCTTTGATCAAAATTGCCACTCCCCCTCCTTTTCTTATCCTCCTACCTGTTGCATCTGAAAACTCTGTAATTAGGAACGTTGAGCTGCCATTCCTGTCCCTCCTTAAGCCATGTTTCTGGAATAGCTATGGTATTATACTGCCACGTGTCTATCTGTGCCCTCAGCTCGTCTGCTTTATTTGCTATACTCCTTGCATTGAAGTAGATACCCTTGAGCACTGCCAAACTCTTTTTATTTTCTAACCTATGTTTCCTCTGCCTTCCAGACTTATCCACTAATTTTCTGCCTTCCATTTTTATTTCTGATTTTGTCCCAACTGAATCTACCCTCAGGTCCCCATCCCCCTGCCAAACTAGTTCAAACCTTCCCCAACAGCACTAGCAAAACGTCCCGCAAGGAACTCGGTCCCGGCTCTGTTCAGGTGTAACCTGTCCGGCCTGTACAGGTACCATCTCCCCCAGTGCCGGTCCCAATGTCCCAAGAATCTAAAGCCCTCCCTCCTGTACCATCTTCCCAGCCACGTATTCATCGGTCTTATCCTTCTATTCCTGTACTCACTTGCATGTGGCACTGGGAGTAATCCAGAGATTACTACGTTTCAGGTCCTGCTTGCTAGTTTCTTACCTAGCTCACTAAATTCTGACTGCAGGATCATATCCATCTTTCCACCTATGTCACTGTTTCCAATGTAGACCACAACTGCTGGCTGTTCACCCTCCCCCTTCAGGATGCTCTGCAGCCACCCAGTGATCCTTGACGCTGTCACCAGGGAGGCTACACACCATCCTGGATTCGCATCTGCAGCCACAGAAACGCCTGTCTGTTCCCTTGACTATTGAATCACCTATCACTATGGCTCTTCCAGTCTTCCCTGTAACCTCCTGTGCAGCTGAACCATCCATGGTGCCATGGCCTTGGCTCTGGCTGCACTGCCCAGATGAACCATCACTCTCATCAGCATTCATAATTGAATACCTATTGGACAGTGCGATGCAATCAGGGGTCTCCTCTACTACCTGCATGTTTCTTTTTGACTGCCTGGTGGTCACCTATTCCCTCTCTACTTGCACAATCTTAAGCTATGGGGTAACCACATCTATAAACATACTATCCATGTAGCTCTCATCCTCGTGAATGCACTGCAGTGTTGCCAGCTGCCACTCAAATTCCAAAACCCAGAGCTCAAGCTGTTTGAATAGATGACACTTACTGCACAAATTGTTATCCAGGGTACGTGAAGCATCCTGGAGCTCCCACATAACACAGGAAGTGCACTGTCTAGGTTGAAGCAACACTGCCAACCTTTATTTATTAGTTGACGCTTTGCTAGCGCTAAAAAAGGAAATGTTACCAATACTAAAACAGCTTAGAACTATTAATAAAACCATTTATTGCTCCCCTCCTTACTGAACTCTCTCATTTACCAAACTCCCTTCTTCACACTCTGTACCCTCCAGCAGCACTCAGTGCAGACAAGCAGAATTGAAAGTCCCCTGAATTTATACGCTGAAAACAACTTAGTTGCTGCTTTGCAATTTCAGGTTGCTGGAGAACGTATGGGTGTTTTTTCCCCCTTAGCCAGTGATTCCATCCCCCTCCTTGGCTGCTGTCTCAAGCTGAAGCAGACTGTTCACAACCTTTCTGTCCTACTTGATCACCAGCCACGCTTCTGACTCAATATCCTCTAATATTTCCCATCTTCATTCTACCTCTGCTTCAGCCAATCTGCTGCTGAAATCTTCTTCCATGCTTTTATTACTTCAAGACAAAACTATGCCAATGTTCCACTGGATGTCCTCTCATCTTCTACCCTCCATAAACTTATCCAGTTCATCCAAAACTCTGCTGTTCCTATCCTAATTCCACCAGAGCAGATGGTGAATTTTGAATTTAATAAATCTGGAATTAAAAAAGCCAGTCTAATGAAACCTGTTGATTGTTGTAAGTCCCCAGCTGGTTCACTAATGTCCTTTAGGGAAGAAAATCTGCATGTGACTGCAGACCCACAACATTGTGGTTGAATCTGAAATGGCCACTCAGTTCAAGGGCAATTAAGGATAGAGTCATAGAGAGATACAGCACTGAAACAGGCCCTTCGGCCCACCGGGTCTGTGCCGACCAACAGCCACCCACTTATACTAATCCTACATTAATCCCATATTCCCTACCACCTCCCTACCATTCTCCTACCACCTACTTACACTAGGGTCAATTTACAATGGCCAATTTACCTATTAACCTGCAAGTCTTCGACTGTGGGAGGAAACCGGAGCACCTGGTGGAAACCCACACGGTCACAGGGAGAACTTGCAAACTCCGCACAGGCAGTACCCAGAACCAAACCTGGGTCGCTGGGGCTGTGAGGCTACGGTGCTAACCACTGCGCCACTGTGCCGTCCACATGGGCAATAAATGCTGGTGGACCAGCAATGCCCACATCCCACAAACGAGTAAAAAAAAAAATTACTGGCTGCCAACTCAGCAGAGTTTGTTGAATGCGTCTCTTCATGTCCGGCATTTATTGCCCATCCCTGGTTTCTCTTGAGAAAAGAGTGGTGAGCTGCCTCTTTGAACCACTGCAGTCCACGTAGTGAAGGCACTCCCACAGAGCTGCTCGGTAGCAAGTTCCAGGATTTTGATCCAGCAACAATGAAAGATTGGTGATATATGTCCAAATTGGTGTGTGACTTGGAGGTGATCACGTTTCCATGTACCTGCTGCCCTTCTCCTAGTTTGCAGGTTTGGGAAGTGTTTTGGGAGTGAATTTCTGAAATGCAGTGTATAGATAGTATGCACTGCAGTCACAGTGCACCACTGGTGGCGGGAGTGGTTGTTTAAGGTGCTGGATGGGTTGCTAATCAAGCAGATTGCTTAGACCTAGATCTTGTTGAGCTTCTTGTGTTGTTGCAGCTGCACCAGTCCAGGCAAGTGGAAAGGATTCCATTACACTCCTCACTTGTGATTTGTAGGTGTTGGAGAAGCCTTTGGGAGCTGAGTTACATGCCACAACATACTCAGCCTCTGACCTGCTCTTGTAGCCACGGTATTTATGTGACTGGTCCAGTTGAGTTTCTGATCAATGGCTTTTTATGCAGTGAGTGGTTAGGATCTGTAATTCACTGGCTGACAGTGTAGTGGAGTCAGATTCAATTTTAAAAGGGAATTGGATAAATATCTAAAGAGAAAAGAATTGCAGGGCTACGGGGAAATTGCAGGGGAGTGGGGCTAGCTGAATCATTCTTACAAAAAGTCGGCAAAGGGCCAAATGACCTCCTATGCTGTAACCATTCTATGTTTCTGTGGCAACCTCCTGGGTTGTTTGTGAAGGATTTGGTGATGGTAAGGGCATTGATTGCCAACGGGTTAGACTATCTCATTGGAGCTGGCATTTGTGTGTTACGAATACTACTTTCCCAACTGAGGAATTGCAAATGGAGCTGGACATCGTGCAACCAGCCCCACATTTGATATGATGGAAAGAAGGTCATTGCTGAAGCAGCTAAAGATGGTTGGACCTAGGACGCTGCCCGATGAAACTCTTGCAGTGATGTCCTGAGGTTGAAATGATTGGCCTCCAGCAACTACAGGCATCTTCCTTTGTGCTATATATGACTTCTGTCACTGGAAAGTTTTCTGCCTGATCCCTATCTGGAGTGTCCTCCCTACAGCAGTCCTTGGGCCTCATATATTGTGCCAAAGTTTTTCATGAAGTTTACTGCCGCAGGAATAAATTGGTCTTTTTCAGAATGACAGGCAGTGACTAGTGGGGTACCGCAGGGGTTGGTGCTAGGACTGCAGCTATTCACAATATATATTAATGATTTAGAGGGAACTAAATATAATATCTCCAAAGTTGCAGATGACATAAAACTCGGGAGGGTGAGTTGTGAGGAGGATGCAGAGAGGCTTCAGGGTGATTTGGACATGTTGAGTGAGTTGGCGAATGCATGGCAGATGCAGTATAATGTGGATGAATGTGAGGTTATCCACTTTGGTAGCAAAAACAGGAAGGCAGATTATTATCTGAATGACTATAAACTGAGAGAGGGGAATATGCAACGAATACCAGTCGCTGAAGGTAAGCATGCAGGTGCAACAGGCGGTAAAAAAGGCAAATGGTATGTTGGCCTTCATAGTGAGAGGATTCGAGTACAGGAGCAAGGATGTCTTGCTGCAATTATGCAGGGCCTTGGTGAGGTCACACCTGGAATATTGTGTGCAGTTTTGGTCTCCTTATCTGAGGAAGGATGTTCTTGCTATAGGGGGCATGCAGCGAAGGTTTACCAGACTGATTCCTGGGATGGTGGGATTGACATATGAGGAGAGATTGAGTCGGTTAGGGTTATATTTGCTGGAGTTCAGAAGAGTGAGGGGGGATCTCGTAGAAACCTATAAAATTCTAACAGGACTTGACAGGGTAGATGCAGGAAGGATGTTCCCGATGGTGGGGGAGTCCAGAACCAGGGGTCATAGTCTAAGCATACGGGATAAACCATTTAGGACTGAGAGGAGGAGAAATTTCTTCACCCAGAGAGTGGTGAGCCTGTGGAACTCACTACCACAGAAAGCAGTTGTATGTTTTCAAGAAGGAGTTAGATATAGCTCTTGGGATCAAAGGATATGGGGGGAAAGCGGGAACAGGTTCCTGAGTTGAATGATCAGCCATGATAATGAATGGCGGAGCAGACTCGAAGGGCTGGATGGCCTATTCCTGCTCCTATTTTCTATGTTTCTAATGAGTGCAGCAATCTAGGCTGATACTCCAGTGCAGTACTGAGGAAGTGCTGCACTGTTGGTGGTGCCATCTTTTGGATGAGATGTTAAATCGAGGCCCAGTCTGCACCTCTCATGGACGTAAAAGATCCAGCACTATTTCAAAGTAGAGCAGGGAGTTCTGCCCGGTGTCCTGGCCAATATTTATCCCTCAATAGTTATCTCACAAAAACAGATTATCTGGTCATTATCACATTGCTGTTTATGTGCAAATTGACCTCTATGGTTCCTACATTACAACTGTTAACAGACTTCAAAAAGTACTTCATTGGCTATTAAATGCTTTTGGTCTTCCGGTGTTCGTGAAAGGCACTATATAAATACAAGTCTTTTTTTCTTTTTCTGTTATTTCTTCAAAGAATTCAATAAGGTTGGTCAAGCATGATGCCTTTTGGATTCCATGATGACTATTTATTAGTTATTAGATGCTTCTCTATTACATTCTTTTAACCACTTTTTATTTACCTTTCTATTTTCTATTACATCTTTAAGTAAAGATACCAGTATTTTTCCTATCACTGACAAGCTAGTTAGCCTATAGTTCCCTGCTGATTGGCCTATATTTTTTTTCTCCTCCATGTTTAAGGAGGGTGAATAAATGTGTAAAATTGTTAATTACTTACCTTGGTTGCATTTTTTCTAATCTTTGTAGGTTTTACCTGTACCGATTATAAAGCTCTCTCTCTCTCTCTCTCTCCGTTTATCTTGGTAACCTGACATGATTTTAAGACATTCTTCTGTTTACTGCATTACCCTTGTGTTATTACTGTCACTTGAGGTCTCAAAGCTGTATTCAAAGACCTAAGGGTGTGCTTTAGATTCACACCTTATATGCAATGCAATCAAGGACCAGATAGGACATCAACTACTTCAGTGCAAACAAAGAAAACATTCTGCCTTTTGTATCAAGACACAATACAAATATACTTTATTGTTGATTGGGTACCAAGTGCAGTAATTTTAATGGGTACGTTTAAAATAGCAAAGGTTGAGTAGATTAGGATTATTTTCATTAGAAAGACGGAGGTTGAGGGGGGACCTGATTGAGGTGTACAAAATCATGAGAGGTATAGACAGGGTGGATAGCAAGAGGCTTTTTCCCAGAGTGGGGGTTTCAATTACTAGAGGACACGAGTTCAAAGTGAAAGGGGAAAAGTTTAGGGGGGATATGCGTGGAAAGTTCTTTACGCAGAGGGTGGTGGGCACCTGGAACGCATTGCCAGCGGAGGTGGTAGATGCGGGGACGATGGAGTCTTTTAAGATGTATCTAGACAGATACATGAATGGGCAGGAAGAAAAGAGATACAGAACCTTAGAAAATAGGCGACATGTTTAGAGAGAGGATCTGGATCGGCGTAGGCTTGGAGGGCCGAAGGGCCTGTTCCTGTGCTGTAATTATCTTTGTTCTTTGTTCTTTGAAAGTCTTCTAGAAAAGATTGCATCACCATAACACAACATATTTTATTTGTGGTACTTCCTTTTATGCTGCATTATAGAAGTAGTATGGCAAGATCTGACCTAAATGTTATAATCAGCTTCCAATAAAGCACAAGAGTATCATGAACACTTAGGCAGTCGATCACATATGATAGTCCAACGGTATGCAAATTTTTATTTTTGGTTACTATTTAAAGTCTCAGCAACTGCATGCTGCAGGACTAGTAGTTAAGCTCTAGAATGTACTATCTGTTATGTTTTACCGCATATTGCTTTAAACAAATTTATCTGTAATCTTTTGCAGGCCTGGTGTGTATGAAGTCTAGTACCTCTGTCGTAGAATTGGTCATGTTGCTGTGTTCACAGGTAAGGTACTTCAAAGGAATGTTTCCAAAACTATGCAGTTTAACTTGCATTTAAACATGAAAAATGTTAATCATTGACAAAAGTCTACAAAAAGAGACGATTATTAGCGGAGGTACTTTTTGAAGCATTAAGATTTATACAAGTTGAAAGATACAGGGAAAATTGATCCACAATTGAATATTGAGATTTCCCACTTTTTGTCTGTCTTCCCTTTTATATGTTATTTATTTTTAGGAGATTTTTCTTGGATATCATGTATCTTAAAACTCTCATGCTCCTTTAGTTGATGGGTGGATATCTCTGTTTCATTCTTCTCTGTTGGATCTTGATGATTAGTGAAGTCTAGCAGAACCTCTTTTCAAACTGCCTGTAGCTATGAATATAAGGGTTTTTTTGGCTTGGGAAATCAAGAAGAGCTATCACTTAACAAACTATTGCTTTTTCATTAAGCAATGGTTAGATGCTAAAAATCACAGCTGTTCAATTGCAATCCTCATTGGTTCTTTTCCAGAACATAACCCTGTTGGACATAAAGCACCTATTTTTCCTATGCACTATTGTGACTATCGCTGGAATTTCCTGCAATGCTGTATTTGTAACGAGGACAATGCTATCCTTTGCATATTTTCTTAATGCAAAAGATATTCAATGCAATGATGTCCAAATAATTACATTAAATTGTATTTTTGGCTTATCATTTCGCACATTGTGAAGAGGCAATATTGAAAATAATTACTTTCAATTATGCTAAGTCATCCATGTAAATAGAACAATACTGACAGTTGAAACCTTTTAACGTTTTGTTTGGACTCATATGCTGAAAGGTTGAATTGGGTGGTGAATGTCATGAGCATCTAATCCTGTCAAGTGGTCATTAAATTGCCTATCTTGGATAAGATCCAGCAAATACAAATGGTACAAACAAATGATATTGCCTTGGCATAAAGCTTTTCAAAACTATGTCATATAATTGATGAAGTTGATTATTTTAATATTGCTGGCATCTAATAATGCGTGCACAGTTAATATGTGTTTTACAAGACGATGTATATTCCTTTGAAACTTTACAGAAAGACGTTGAACATCCAGGGCATATAAAAAATGATAATGTATACATTCCCACAGTAATTAAAGAGCAATTGGAGATCCAAATCTGACAAACAACCGTGAAGCAATGAGAATTTCTAGGAACCCTCCAACACACAGTTATGCATATACAGCTGTTTTCATTTGAGTCGATTTTTACAAGATACAAATTATTTATATTCTTAATCAGCAGTATTACATTATTAAAACAGAATACAAATCATTACAGTTGAAAAACCTGCCTTGAATTTCTTTTGCCATGCAGATTTCTGACTCCTTGCAGAATTTTGTAAAATGTACATTTATGCACCAAGCTGTCTAGCTGGTAAAAGTGTTTTATGGCCTTTTGCGATACCATCACTAGTATGAAAAATTTCTCGGCTCCATAAATAATTGTTAAGTAAAAAGAAGAGGAAATATTAACTGCATAACTTTATTGTGTGCCAAATTTCTGACATCTTTCATACTGAAAGTAGATGTCTCCTTTCCTTAAAAGATCAAATTGATTCCTTACCAAATGGTTTAGAAATCACAGCTTTCTTACTTCACAAATCAAATGTTAAAAGATCAAAGCTATTTTTAAAAATTAAATAAATAAACTAGATATATTCACCCACCTGCTGTTACAAGTCCGGAATATATATATATTTCAGTATTCGTCTGCACGATTCACGTAAGGAAGCCATTAGATGCAAGTCAACTTTCTTTTTTTCCCCTGGTATGAGTGATTGCTGAACAAAGGGGAAAGAACTGTGTTGGCATGAATCCTCTGCGGAATTAAGGCATCAAAAATCTCCTGCAGGGCACTTGTGATTTTGTGATCCCAAGCTTTAGTCCAAATTTCAAGGTAAACTCCTTGAGGTTCATAATGATCCTTTGAGCAGCAAAACATAGCATTTATGGAGAGCTTTGTAGCCTTTAAAGTGAGGTTTTATGAACAAGTTGGTGTTAAAAGAGCTTCAACTGCAACCCCTGCATTTTACTGCATTGTATCGGAAAGCAACACAACATGTGGATATTGTCTCCTAATGAGTCTATCATCTAATCATGAGACTAGCTTTATTCATTTCTTGGCTCCAGGAATTCCTACCATTAAGGACCCAGGAGATGAAACTTTGCCTCATGTATTGATTAGGACTAAGAGTTTGAAATTTGAGCTCTCTTCCTCTGTCCTTCACAGAGCATTTTGGTACAAATCTAAACCTGACTGCTGATGAGAATGCAGTCTAAAATTACAAATGCATCGATGTAAGTCAAATAAATGTTGCATCTATGTCACAGAGCAAGCCATTTTGATTTATTCATTCTTCATGGTGCTGGGAAATCATATGTTGGGTTTGTGTTATTTTTTCTGTTAAACTGCCAAAGCTATTTATAAGACCAAGAATATTTTCATTTTCCTTTTAACTGAAATATTCTGTTGAGCAAACTTGATAATTTCCATTAAGGGAATTGAATATAGTATGTTTTCCTCTTAATTTGCCTCATCAAATTTTCCCTATTCAAGTTTTTTTAACATCAGATATTTCATGTTAACAACTTCAGATTGTCAGTTTTTTAAAAAAAATTGCATTGCTGAATAAAACAATAACTGCCAGAGGCTTAAGTCTAAGGTATGTTCTAAATTTACAGAGGGTTTCAGATTGCAAACGTCTGAAAGTATATGTCATGCCTAATTCAATTCAGATGGCTAGGCTTTCAGACTATGAAGGATTGCAATCAAGCTTCCTCTACAGGGGTGTTTCTGAGCTTCACTGCAAAGTATATATCTTTTTTACATCCATTTGATGCAATTGTCAGAAAGTTTAAAACTGAAATATCTTTTCCCAGCAATCCATTTGTTAAGTTCAGATCTATTTCAAAGGGCTAAATTTCTCTAGCTGGTCACACAGTTACATCTAAATGTAGAACCATTAGGATTTTTACATTATAAAAATCATGTAGACATTGTTGACAAAATAATTGAAAATTTTCATTTGGGGGTTGCTTAACTTTGCTATATATTTTGATGTAAAGCAAAAAGAGACTAGGGAGGCAGTGGCGTAGTGGTAATGTCACTGGACCAGCAACCCAGAGGCTCAGGCTAATGCTCTGGGGACACCGGTTCAAATCCCACCATGGCAGCTGGTGGAATTTACATTCAATTAGTAAATCTGGAATTTAAATAAAAAGCTAGTAAAAACCCATCTCTCATCTGGTTCACTAATATCCTTTTAGGGAAGGAAATCCTGCCGCCTTACCTGGTCTGGCCTACCCATGACTCCAGACCCGCAGCAATGTGGTTGACTCTTAAATGTTCTCTGAAATGGCCTAGCAAGCCACTCAGTTGTACCAAATCTCTAGAGAAAAGTCTAAAAGGAATGAAACTGAATGGACCACAAAATCCTCCTTACTAACATATAAGGTCTTGTGCCAAAATTGGGAGAGCTGTCCCACAGACTAGTCAAGCAACAGCCAGACACAGTCATACTCATGGAGTCATACTCATGGAATCATACCTCACAGACAATATCACAGACACCACCATCACCATAGGTGGCAGTGGTATACAGTCGGGAGGGAGTTGCCCTGGGAGTCCTCAACATTAAGTCCAGACCCCATGAAGTCTCATGGCATCAGGTCAGCATGGGCAAGGAAACCTCCTGCTGATTACCACCCACTGCCTACGCCCCCCCCCCCCCTTTCAGCTGTTGAATCAATACTCCTCCATGTTGAATACCACTTGGAAGAAGCACTGAGGGTGACAAGGGCACAGAATGTACTGTGGGTGAGGGACTTCAATGTCCATCACCAAGAGTGGCTTAGTAGCACCACTACTGACCACACTGGCTGAGAAAATAGCTGCTAGACTGGGTCTGTGGGAGATGGTGAGGGAGCCAACAAGAGGGAAAGACCTACTTGACCTCATCACCAATTTACCTGTCGTAGATGCATCTGCCGATGACAGTATTGGTAGGAGTGACCACCGCACAGTCCTTGTGGAGATGAAGTCCCGTCTTCACATTGAGGATACCCTCCATCTTGTGTGGCACTACCACCATGCTAGATGGGATATGTTTCAAACAGATCCAGCAACTCGGAATTGGGCATCCATGGGACGTTGTGGACCATCAGCAGCAGCACAATTGTATTCAACCACAATCTGTACCCTCATGGCCCTGCATATCCTTCATTCTACCATTACCATCAAGCCGGGGGATCGACCCTGGTTCAATGAAGAGTGCAAGAGAGCATGCCAGGAGCAGCACCAGGCATGCCTCAAAATGAGGTGTCAACCCGGTGAAGCTACAACACAGGACTACATGCACGCCAAACAGTGGAAGCAGCACACGATAGAGCTAAGTTTTCGGATAACCAACGGATCAGATCAAAGCTCTGCCATCCTGCCGCGTCCATTTGTGAATGGTGGTGGACAATTAAACAACTAACGAGTAGGAGGAGGCCCCACAAATATCCCCATCCTCCATGATGGTGGAGCCCAGCACACCGATGCAAAAGACAAGGCTGAAGCATTTGTTACCATCTTCATCCAGAAGTGCCAAGTGGATGATCCATCTCAGCCACCTCCTGAGGTCCTCAGCATTACAGATGCCAGTCTTCAGCCAATCTGATTCACTCCACATTATATCAAGAAACAGCTGAAGGCACTGGATACCACAAAGGCTATGGGTCCTGACAATATTCCAGCAGTAGTGCTGAAGACTTGTGCTCCAGAACTGGCTGCACACCTAGCCAAGCTGTTCAAGTACAGCTACAGCACTGGCATTTACCCGACAATGTGGAAAATTGCCCAAGTTCGTCCTGTACACAAAAAGCAGGACAAATCCAACCCAACCAATTACCGCCCCATCAGTTTACTCTCGATCATCAGCAAAACGATAGAAGGTGTCATTAACAATTCGATCAAGCGGCACTTACTCAGCGATAACCTGGTCACTGATGCTCAGTTTGGGTTCTGCCAGGGCCACTCAGCTCCTGACCTCATTACAGCCTTGGTCCAAACATGGACAAAAGAACTGAACTCAAGAGGTGAGGTGAGAGTGACTGCCCTTGACATCAAGACAGCATTTCACCGAGTGTGGTATCAAGAAGCCCTAGCAAACCTGGAGTCAGTGAGAGTCTGGGAAAACCTTCCACTGGTTGGAGTCATACCTAGCACAAATGAAGACGGATGTGGTTGTTGGAGGTCAATCATCTCAGTCCCAGGAAATTGCTGCAGGAGTTCCTCAGAGTGGTGTCCCAGGCCCAACCATCTTCGGCTGCTTCAATGACCTTCCCTGCATCGTAAGGCCAGAGGTGGGGATGTTTGCTGATGATTGCACAATGTTCAGTACCATTAGCGACTCCTCAGATACTGAAGCAGTCTATGTCCGTATGCAACCAAGACCTGGACAACATTCAGACTTGGGCTGATGAGTGGCAAGTTACATTCAAGCCACACAAATGCCAGGCAATGGCCATCTCCAACAAGAGAGAATCCAACCATCTCCTTTTGACATTCAGTGGCATTACTGTCACTGAATCCCCTACTATCAACATCCTGGTGGGGGGGGGGTTTATCATTGACCAAAAAGTGAACTGGGCCAGCCATATAAGTATTTTGGCAACAAGAGCAGGTCAGAGGCTGGGAATTCTGCAGCGGGTAGCTCACCTCCTGACTCCCCAATGCCTGTCAACCATCTGCAAGACACAAGTGAGGAGTGTGATGGCATACTCTCCTTGCCTGGATGACTGCAGCTCCAACAACACTCAAGAAGCTCGACACCATCCAGGACAAAGCAGCCCACTTGATTGGCACCCATCCACCAGCTTCAACATTCACTTCCTCCACCACCGATGCATCGTGGCAGCAGTGTGTACGATCTGTAAGATGCAGAAACTCACCAAGGCTCCTTTGAGAGTACCTTCCAAACCTGCGACCTCTACCACCTAGAAGGACAAGGGCAGCAAATGCATGGGAACACCACCACCTGCAAGTTCCCCTCCAAGCCCCACACCATCCTGACTTGAAACTATATTGTCGTTCCGTGAAAATCCTGCAACTCACTTCCTAACAGCACATGTGGGTGTACCTACCCCACATGGACTGCAACAGTTCAAGAAGGCGGCTCACCATCACCTTAAGGGCAATTAGGGATGGGCAATAAAAAATCCTGGCCTAGCCGGCGGCATCCACATCCCGTTGAAGAATACAAAAAGACTGTTTGTTCTAATTTGCTTTTTAATATTAACTTGGATTGTCCACACACTTGGCAGTTGTTAGAACTGTTACAGATAGGAGAATTGTGGGAGTTCAGAAACATATGTATTCAAAGATAGCTTTATAAATGATTATTAGCCATAAAGGTACAAACCTTTCTATCAATAAAAGGAGCATTCCAGTTTTCCATATCATAACTCAAAGAAATGCAAAATTATTTTTTCAGTTTTGGTTTGTTTAACACAATTCTAATAATATGAACACTCCGCTTTCAGCTTAGCTTTGGAACAAATTCGATTCGAGGATTCAGGATGTTTTCCCCAATTCCCCCCAAAATGAAACAAGTCCTGTTGGGGAATGATTGCATAGGTACAAGCAATCGTTTGGTATCTCACCCATGTGTTAGTTCTTCATTTATGAGCCTTGACAGCAAGTTTCATTTGGTTGATTGATCACGGAGGACTCAATGGCCAAACAACTACTTGTATTTATATCGTGCTTTTATTGTAGTAAAATGTCTCAACGCACTTCATAGGAGCATAATAAAACAAAACTTAACACAAGCCACGTAAGATATTAGGGCAGATCAAAAAAAACTTAGTCAAAGGGGTTGGTTTTAAAGGATAAAAGAGATGTGGAGAGGCTTAGGGAGGGATATCCAGAACTTAGGGCTTTGGCAGGTAAAAGCATGGCCACCAATTGTAGAGCAATTAAAATTGGGGATGCTGAGGAGGCCAGAATTAGCAGAATAAAGAGATCTCGCTGGGCTGTTATACTGGAGGATGCAGAGATAAAGATAGGCGAGTCCAAGGAGGGATTTGAAAACAAAGATGAGAATTTTAAAATTGAGGCTTTGCTTAACCAGGATCTAATGCAGGTCAGTGAGCAGAGGGATGATGGCTGAGTGAAACTTGGTGCGTTAGGACACACAGGCACCAGAATTTTGGATGACCTCAAGTTTACAGAGGGTAGAACATGGGAGGCCAGCCAGGGTGCATTGGAATAGTCTAGTCCAGAGGTAACAAATGCATGGATGTGGGTTTCAGCAACAGATAGGCCGAGGCAGGGGTGTAGTCAGGCGATGTAATGGAGGTCAAAATAGGTGGTCTTAGTGATTGCCTGGACATGTGCTCATAAGATTATGTTGAGGTCAAATATGATACCAAGGTTGCGAACAGTCTGGTTCAGCCTCAGACAGTTGCCAGGGAGAGGGATGGAGCCAGTGGCTCGGAAACTGAGTTTTTGCTGGGGCCGAAGATGATGCCATCATTCTTCCAAGTATTTGGTTGAAGGAAATTTCTGCTCATCCAGAACTGGATGTCCGGCAAGCAGCCTGACTATTAGTTAAGGCTAATTATGTCCCCATCTGATGTCACCCACATACATTTACAATAGGAGTCGTTGTGAAACAGTCAAGAGTGAGAACCTTGCATGATTTCCATTCCCACCCCTGTAGCGCAGGGGCACTGAGATCAATTCTAGCACCCATCTGCTGCCTTAGCTAAGATCAGCTAACTCAGCATAAATTGGTAATTGAATTTCAGACCCTCCAGCCTCTGAGTTAGTCTTGTGTCAGGCAATTGGGATTTTTTTTAATTGTATCATTTCACAAAATACTATCTCTTTCACCGTTTTGCAGCTATAGTTCAATTAACCAGACTCTGAAAAGAAAAGAAAACCAGAAACTCAAAACATACTTTTAGAACTTGATTTTTCTCAGTGTTGAAATAGTTGGATAGAAGTGAAACCTGGAGTTTGTATTTGGTTAGAACAAAGATGATTTCATATGTTGTTGTCAAGATCTGTGCCTGATTACTGCTGCTGATTTCTCTATAATCTGAGCCAATATCTGTCACAGCTGTGGAATTGTGTTTAGTTTAAGGCTGTTAAAATGGGCCAGCGCTGCATTTTCTTTATGAAATATGCCTCTATATCACCTTCCCCCCCAATTTATATTTCTCTATTTCCATTTTGCTTCAAAGGAAATTTTGTTTTACAGCAAATGTGCATTGTGTAGTTAGTGTATTAATTCCAACTTTTATGAAGGTTCATTGAAAACACAAATATATGAAATGGTGGAAATTTGTCTCCTAGAAGTCTTGCAGTTTTATTTTAAGAAGGCTTGTCAGCTGTCGCTTAGGGATACATGTCCAACATCTGTCATTGAGGAAGAGTAAACAGTGTCAGATCCTGTTTTCAGAAACCCAAATCACATTTTACTATTCATGCACTCTGACAAAGCATCTGTTAACTTTGCATGCTTAATACACTGTTAGATGTGTCAATTGTCATAAACATATTCAAACACTTTTTATATGCCATGAAGGAAAGGCCAATTTTAATAAGTTGAGATGAAATTTGGCAAAATCATTCTGGAAACAGCTATTTGAAGGTGAATCAGAACAGTGGGAGGCATTTGATAAGAAAAAGATGGAACTCCAAAATCTAGCGCCCCCTGGATGTCAAGGAGCATTCAGGGTAAAATAAGGCAAAAAAGGAAAGCTTATCTCAGATACCGAGAGCTAAATACTGCTGAAAGAGTAGAGGAGTATAAAAAGTGCAGGAGTGTAACTAAAAAGATTATGAAAGCCAAGAGATGGCATGGAAAAATATTGAAAAACCGAAAGATTTTTTTGTAAATACATAGAGTAAGAGGAAAACTAAAGAAAGAGTAGGGCCTATTAGAGACTGAAAAGGTAACTTTTATGTGGAAGTGGAAGACATGGGCATGGAATACTTTGTGCTTGTCTTCACAAAATTGTGGAGGGTAGATGCAGACATTGGGAAGAATTTAGTGAACCCATCGTGGATCCCAGCGGCGGACCCAGAAGTGGGCACCGTCGCCGTTCTTCACGTGTGCAGTCGACCCGCTCCGATCACGCAGTTTCTTTCTTTTGGGCCTCCTTATCTCGAGAGACAATGGATACGCACCTGGAGGTGGTCAGTGGTTTGTGAAGCAGCGCCTGGAGTGGCTATAAAGGACAATTCTGGAGTGACAGGCTCTTCCACAGGTGCTGCAGAGAAATTTGTTTGTTGGGGCTGTTGCACAGTTGGCTCTCCCCTTGCGCCTCTGTCTTTTTTCCTGCCAACTACTAAGTCTCTTCGACTCGCCACAATTTAGCCCTGTCTTTATGGCTGCCCGCCAGCTCTGGCGAATGCTGGCAACTGACTCCCACGACTTGTGATCAATGTCACACGATTTCATGTCGCGTTTGCAGACGTCTTTATAACGGAGACATGGACGGCCGGTGGGTCTGATACCAGTGGCGAGCTCGCTGTACAATGTGTCTTTGGGGATCCTGCCATCTTCCATGCGGCTCACATGGCCAAGCCATCTCAAGCGCCGCTGACTCAGTAGTGTGTATAAGCTGGGGGTGTTGGCCGCTTCAAGGACTTCTGTGTTGGAGATATAGTCCTGCCACCTGATGCCAAGTATTCTCCGAAGGCAGCGAAGATGGAATGAATTGAGACGTCGCTCTTGGCTGGCATACGTTGTCCAGGCCTCGCTGCGCAGTAGGTGGCCAATTATCATAATGGAGGTGGCGGTCCACGGCCAGTCGCGAGCCACAAGGCGCCAATGACATCATCAGCAGAGACAATGCAGGTGCTGTACCATCTTCACAGCACTTCCAGCGCTGCTTAAACTGTTACTTTGCTAACTGACTTTGCTGATGCTTTGCATTTGATGAAGTTTTGCCATTGCTGCTGCTGTGCTGCTGACCATGCCTGGATTCCCTGTGCTGCTGAACTGCTGTGCTGCTGTTGCCCTGCCCAGGGGCAGGGGGGATGTGGTGGTGCAGTGGTAATGTCACTGGACTAATCCAGATGCCCAGAATGCTCTGGGGACATGGGTTCGAATCCCACTATGGCAGATGGTGAAATTTGAATTAAAAGCTAGTCGAATGGTGACCATGAAACCATTCTCGATTGTTGTAAAAACCCATCTGGTTCACTAATGTCCTTTAGGAGAGGAAATCTGCTGTCCTTACCTGGTCTGGCCTACCTGTGACTCCAGACCCACAGCAAATGTGGTTGACTCTTAACTGTCCTCTGAAATAGCCTAGAATGCCACTCAGTTCAAGGGCAATTAGGGATGGACAACAAATGCTGGCCTTGCCAGCAACTCCCGCATCCCATGAAAGAATAAAAAAAAGTCCCTCAGATCCCCCCCCCCCCCCCCCCACCGGCTTCCTGGATTCCCTCTGTTGCTGAACTACTGTGCTGCTAACCAAGGTCCAGGAGATCTCCAGAAGCCAAGAGGGGCAATGCCAGGTACAGGACACCGTGTGGCCCCACGGTTCAGTAATGCCCCCCACAGGTTCTCCTCCAGGCTGCAAGAGAAAGTGGGGGTGGTTGTCTTCCTCAACGATGGCAAGAAGAGGTCCTCCTACCTGATTGGATGGAGATAGCTGAGGAGGTCAGCAGTCATGGGGTCATTCAACGCAACTGGGTACAGTGCCGCAAGAGAGTCAAAAATCTCCTTCGTTCTGCCAAGGTGACTGTTCCTTAACTCACTCATTTTTAGAGCTAGCAAGTGGCTACGCAGGAGAATACGGGATATGGGGAGGGAGCCGCTACAACTGTGCTGACATGGGTGGTCAGGCTTCACCTCATCCACCTCATCACCTCGGCCACAGTTCTCTTTCTTTCACAGCTCAGCCCCCATTAACTCCCCTGAGAGCAGGTGGCAGCATGATCGATACAGGATACCCCACTAGGGAACAAGGAGCTAACACTATCCGAACTGTCATGATGATCTCTCTGCGAAGTTTGACTATCTTCAGCTTTCCACTTGCAGGACAAGAGCCTACAACAGAAGGGAGGCCGCCCGAACTGATGGAGGAATCCCAGATCTTCGGCCTCTCTCCGCAGCTGAGGAAGGGGCGTTAGAATTGGCGGGGACCCAGGGCAGCGGTGCCATTTCAGATGGAGAGACTGGAGTCTCTACGAAAGAGAGTGAGGATTGGCTTCCATTAACATACAGTTCACTCTGGAGACCCACAACAAGATCTGCACAACCTAACACACACGTTTGTGTTCTCATGCAAGTTGGCGTCCACAGGAGACTCAGCGAGTTGGGGGGCCAGACCTCCACCTCTGAGGAGGAGAAGCAGTCAGAAGATGCACCATCACCTGACTCTCCTGCACCTTCTGCCAGCGCAGATACTTTCACGTCGTTGGGCTTCCGCTTGTCTGTAGAATCAGTCACAAGCTGGTGAGAGCATCTCATGTGCGCGACCAGCTGACTGAGGCTGAGACAGCCCAGGTTTCTCTCAATCGGAGGACGGAGGGTGGCCAGGCCCATGCTGAATCCCAGGCTAATGATGAGCCTCTGGTGTCGACAGCACAGGGCATGCAGAGTTAGGTAAGGCAACATCTAGCAGAGATGCCAGAGGCAATTCGCAGCCATGAGCGGACAATGTCTCAGGCATGTGAGCACATGGCTTCCTCCATTGAGAGTTTGGCGACCCTTATGGAGAGCCAGATACCACAGATGCATGCAGGCCTACACACCATCACCTTGGCTATTAGCTTGATGCAGCAGTGGGCAAGATTAGAGAAGAACAAGGCATCTGGAGTCTTTTCCAGCTTCTCCTCTGCCTTTGATGAGCAGAGAGGTTCAAGTGAACCTTGAAAGGAAGGAGTGTGGACACCGACTCCTCAGCTCCCCCGCCAGTGAGCCCAGCTGCAGCAGCCATGATGCCTGAGAAGAGTCCTGAACCTGTGTAGGAAACCCTAGGTAGCCAGAGGATAGCCGCTGAAATCATCACAGGCCAAGGGGCAGCGTGCTAAGCAGCCTGCCTCCAGCCCAGCTGCTAGTGATGGGTTCACACCTTGTAGAACAACTCCCAAACGTAAAAAGAAAAGCACCTAGACACACTTGGGGGTTCGTGGGTGTTTGATATCAGAGATGTGATATTCAAGCCATTAACATTGATCATTGTATGAAAGTTGTTATTCTATCCAGCGCCTTAATTGTGAGCTGCTGACTTCTTCATTAGAGTACTGCTAATGTAAGCACAGCACTTATTTGAATATGATCTCCCATGGGCACTAGCACGTGGTTCAGCTGGGTGCTGGGCATGGAACACAACATGGATAGGAGGGGCCAGGGTACATGCATTGAGGTGAGTTTTTATGCATTCTCTGTGAGTGGACTGCTGGGTGACTGGAAGTGGATATTTATGAGATTGTCGCTTTCCTTCTTGGCACATTTCTCAATGTGCCTAGCCTTCGGTGCAAGAGCTTCGACACCCAGTGCTGCTTGCTCATCTCCCTCCTCTGTGTCCTCCTTGCTGGTGGAGGAGTGTCACTCAGGCAAGGCCTCCCCCACCCCCTCTGCAGTGCTAGATTGTGCAGAGCGCAGTAGACCGCAATGTTACACAATAGCCTCTCAGGGACATACGGCAAAGCTCCACTGGATTGGTCTAAGCAACGGAATCTCATATTCAGCAGCCCGATGGCCTGCTCGATGGTTGCTCGGGTGGAGCCATAGCAAGTGTTGTGTCTCTCCTCCGCTGCATTGCGAGGGTTCCTCACAAGCCTGAGTAGTCAAGTCTTCAGTGGTAGTCCTTGTCCCCAACAATCCATCCCTGAAGGCGAGTGGGGTGCCTGAAAAGCTGTGGCACCTGAGACTGTAGAAGTATGTAGGTCTCATAGCTACACACCTGCAGGAACACGCCTGCAGCGAACACTTTTGTTGGTCACAAACCAGTTGAACATTGATTGAATGGAAGCCCTTCCTGTTGATGAAGGCGGCTGGCTTGTCTGTTGGAGACTTGATGGCTATATGTGTGCAATCTATCACACCTTGCAGCCAGGGAAATCCAGTGATGGAATTTGCTGCCTACAAGGGTGGTGGCAGCAGAGATGATGAAGGATTTCTAAAGGAAATTGGATGGGCACTTGAGGGAAATAATCTTACTGGGTTACAGGGATAGAGCAGGGGAATGGAACTGATTGGATTGCCAAATGGTGGCCTCCTGTGCCATTATGACTCTATTGCCAAAGGTCATGCTAAATATTCAGATAGACTACATCAAATGTGCTACTCTCGTCAATTCTCCTTGTTACCTCCTCAAAAATTCAATCAAGTTAGTCCGGGAAGGTAATTTAGAAGGTATATGGGATACTGTGGTGTTGTGGTAATGTCACGGAACTAGTAATCCAGAGGTCCAGGCTAATCCCCTGGGGACACGGGTTCAAATCCCACCACGGCAGCTGGTGGAATTTAAATTCAATTAATTAATAAATTCAATTAATTAATAAAAAATATGGAATTGAAAGCTAGTCTCAGTAACGGTGCCATGAAACTACCATCAATTTTCATAAAAACCCATCTGGTTCACTAATGTCCTGCAGGGAAAGAAATCTGCTGCCCTTACTTGGTCTGGCCTACATGTGACTCCAGACCCACAGCAATGTGGTTGACTCTTAAATGCCCTCTGAAATGGCCTCGCAAGCCACTCAGTTGTCAAGGGTAATTAGGAATGGACAACAATTGCTGGCTTTGCTAGTGACACCCACATACTATAAAAGAATTTTTAAAAGTCCATGCTGATCTTGATTATTTTGTGCCTTTCTAAATGGATGATTTATACTGTCCCTCTAAAATTGTTCGAATAATTTGCCCACCAACAAGATTAGGCTAACTGACTTGTAATTACTCAGTCTGTCCCTTCCTACCTTTTTGAAGAATGGTACAATGTTAGCAGTCCTCCAGCGCCATGTGTGCAGTCAGAGAGGATTAAAAAAAAATTATCAGAGCCTCTGCTATTTCATAGAATGGTTACAGCATTTGGCCTGTTGTGTCCATGCTGGCTCTCTGCAAGAGCAACTTAGCTAGTTCCACTACCCTGCACTTTCTCCATAGCTTTGCAAATTTTTACTCTTCAGGTGATTACCCAATTCTATTTTGAAATCCACGATTGTGTCTGCCTCCACTACACTCTCAGGCAGTGCATTCCAGACCCTAACTACCTGCTGCGTGAAAAAAAGGTTTTTCCTCGTGTTGCTGTCAGTTCTTATGCCATTTACCTTAAACCAGTGCCCTCTGGTACTTGACCCTTCTGCCAATGGGAGCAATTTCACTCTATCTATTCTGTCCAGAGCCTTCATGATTTTGAACACCTCTATCACGTCTCCTCTCAACTTTCTCTTCTCTAATCTATTCACGTAATTGAAGTCCCTCATCCCTGGAACCATTCTTGTAAATCTACTCTGCACCATCTCTAAAGCCTTCACATCATTCTTGAAGTACAGTGCCCAGAATTGTACTCCATTTGAGGCCGAAGCAGTGTTTTATAGAGGTTCATTAAACTTACTTGCTTTTGCACTCTATGCCTCTATTTATAAAGCCCAAGATCCCATATGCCTTTGTAACCACTTTCTCAAATTGCTCTGCCACCTTCAACGATTTGTGCACATATACCTCCAGGTGTCTTGGTTCCTGCACTCTCTTTAAAATTGGACCCTTTATTTTATAGTGGCTCTCCTCGTTCTTCCTCTCTTGCTTCATGTAGCAGCCTGGGATATATTTCATCTGGGTCTGGTGATTTATCTACTTTCAATGCTAAACCCCTTAATATTTCTCCTCTCACTGTTTATCCCATCCAATATTTCATGCTCCTCGTCCTCAACTGCAATGGGCAGAATTTTGTGCAGCTGTTCTAAGCGGCAAGGGTGGCGTGGGTAGACGGAGAATCGTGTTGGAAGCATCTGTCAGAAAATCTGGCATCATATCATTTGTTCCGGATTTAGTCAGCAGCCCCAAAACCAATGGCCCTCTCTGCCTGACAGTCAGGGTCAGTGCAGTAGCACATTTAGTCACTGGCACTCTTGAACCAGGACATTGGTCACCTCCTTAATGCAGTGGTGAGCTGCTGCCTGTGAGATCTCACACATGTCCCTGGTGGATCCAGGTCATTACCACTTGCACAAAGTCTCATTTGCCTATCACCACTGCCTCGCTAGCCTATATTAGTACCTGGTCCTTCAGTGTCTCAAATTTGTGCTTCTATTCCTCCATGGCCTTGTCCTTGTAACCTCCCCCATTGCTACAACCATCACTCATCCTCCTCCCTGAACTTTCCATTCCTTTAAATCTGACCTCTTGTGCATTTCCCTCCCATGTTCACCCCACTATTGGCAGCTGTGCCTTTACCCAGCTAGGCCACAAATTCTGCATTCGCTTCCTAAATCCTTCTACGTCTCCACCTCCCTCTCCTTATTGAAGACTCTATTAAAATCCACTTCTTTGACTAAGTTCCCCATCTAACCTAAAATAAAAACAGCAAGTGCTGGAGATACTCAGCAAATCAGGCAGCATCTGTGGAGAGACGAGCAGAGTTAATGTTTCAGGTCAATGACCCTTCATCAGAACATAAATGGGTCATTTTCTGGTTGGCAAGATGTAATGAGTGGTGTGCCACAGGGATCTGTGCTGGGGCCTCAACATTTTACAATTTATATAAATGATTTAGGTGAAGGGATCAAAGGTATGGTTGCTAAACTTGCTGATGACACAAAGATAAGAAAGTAACTTGTGAAGAGGACATAATGGGGCTACAAAGCGATATAGATAGGTTAAGTGAGTGGGCAAATGGACCTGGCAAATGGAGTATAATGTGGGAAAGTGGGAAATTGTCCACTTTGGCAGGAAGAATAAAAAAGAAGCATATTATCTAAATGGTGAGAGATTGCAGAGCTCTGAGATGCCGAGGGATCTGGGTGTCCTAGTGCATGAATCGCAAAAGGGTAGTCTGCAGGTACAGCATGTAGTTAGGAAAGTTAATAGAATGTTATTGTTTATCATGGGGGGAATTGAAAATAAAAGTAAGGGACGTTGGTGCGATCACATCTTGAATACTGTGTACAGTTTTGGTCTCCTTATTTAAGGAAGGATGTAAATGAGCTGGAGGCAGTACAGAGAAGGTTTACTAGACTATTACCTGGAATGGGCAGGCTGTCTTATGAGGAAAGATTGGACAGTCTAGGCTTGTATTCGCTGGAATTTAGAAGAATAAGAGGCGACTTGATTGAAACATATAAGATCCTGAGAGTTCTTGACAGGGTGGATGTGGAAAGGATGTTTACCCTTGTGGGAGAATCAACAACTACGGGTCACTGTTTAAAAATAAGGGGTCGCCCATTTAAGATAGAGATGAGGAGAATTTTTTTCACTGAGGGTCATGAGTCTTTGGAATTCTCTTCCTCAAAAGGCAGTAGAAGCATAGTCTTTGAATATTTTTAAGGCAGAGGTAGATAGATTCTTGACAAGCAAGGGGGTGGAAGGTTATCGGGGGTAGGCGGAAATGTGGAGTAATCTGTTCAGTCATGAACTTATTGAATGGCAGAGCAGGCTCGAGGGGACGAGTGGCCTACTCCTGCTCCTAATTCGTATGCTGGTATGTTCATATGCATTTGCGAAGGACCTTAGGATTTTTCTTCTGCACAAATGGTGCTATGTAAGGGCAAGTTATTGTTGCAAATGCTAATGTAACTGCTTTATCTAAGAGAACAACAGCATTGAATGTTTTATGCTGTTTTGTTATTTTAAAGGAATTTGTTCTTAGGTGCACATCTTTAACATGGGTTTGTTAAAACTAAAAAATGAGTACAAATCCATAAACTTTCAGAAAGCACCAAAATCTAATTTTAATTGGGGCAATGAATTGCAGTCTATTTCAATCTTAAACACTTGTGAGTTTAAAAATGTTTTCTGATAAGGATGTCAATTGGAGCTGGTAGATTTTTATGTTGGAAATCTGATTAACTAAAGATATGGAAATTCGTAAATATCAGATCTGACTTTATTGCTTACTTTTAGGACTGCACACAGTACAGATTTGACATGAGCATTTCAAGTAACCTTTATGAAGTAATGTAGTATCTTGGCCTGTTTTTCCAGGAATGGCAGAATTCTATTCAGAAGAATGCAGGACTGGCATTTATTGAACTCATCAATGAAGGAAGGTAACCAAGCTTTATGCTGTCTTTTAGCTGTGATTTGGAGCCCTGGAAGACACATTGTGTTCGAAAGGGAAATATTCTTTATCTTTTGGTGAAACTATACATGGTTTATGTGAATAGTTCAGTCATTATGAATTTAAAATAATCTTAGCTTTATTAGCAGTTTCCTAGCAACTTATATTAACATAAAATTTTACCCCTCATTTTCCACAAAGATACTGAAAAATGTAAAATCAGTAATAATTTTTATTTTATTTTTGGACAACTGATGAAACAGCAGGGAAGTTTTATATGAAGGATAAAAGAAGTTTGGCCTGCAAACCCATCTGCTCCCCCATCTGTTCAAGGAGACTGTGTTGTTTGTTTTCCAGTAGGAGACTTCTTTCGCAGCATATTAAAGCAGCATCACTTAGGCACTAGGTGCTGTCCAAGGTACTGCAGTCAATGGGTAATAACTTCAACCAATATATGGGTTGGCTTAGAATCGTTGACTGTTATTGTTGGAGATCTTATGTAACTTGCAAGACACAGAATTTAGGTTCATTCACTTAAAAGTCCTTTGCTTTGAATATTCTGATTCGAGGTGCTACATAAATGGCATGATGGAGAAAAGTCTAAACAGATTGTATGAAAGTAAATTAATTATCTGTTGCTAAAATCAGCATCCTTGACAATAGCACAGTTATTTTTTTAAATGCAGTTTCAGTGAGCAACAGAAAGAATCTCCATAAATTTAAAATTTATGAAATATACAGTTCATAAATGTGTGTAGCAATCAGCTCTTGTCAAAGTTGTACAGTAGAGAGACAAAGAACCGCAATTGTCCATGTCTTTGTTTTAAAATGTATTATGAAATGATTGATAGATCAACTGGTCTATGTGTCCTTTTTATACTTAACAAAAAATTCTGTTTTAATCTGATTTGCTTGAGTAATATTTCGCCTAATGCATATTTTCAACATGGTAGTTACAATGGAGAATTTTCAGATAGAATGAAGAAGAAATCTAATCACCTTAACCATCTACAAACATCTAAATGCTAGTTATTTGTAATAGATTAAGAATGTAATTGTGCCGTTGTCTACAATTTACAGGACATAAACAGTTGATGTATGAGCTGTGGTTTAAGTGCTTTGTGGGCTGGCCAGAAATTATGGACAGGATCATTACAGGAATAACAAAAAGCACCTTCATAATTAAAACAAAGCACATTTAATGGTGTGTAAAATTGCATATAATCTCTACACAGTAAGGGCTACCTTTCCCAGAATAAAGTCAGAATGAGGTTAGTAAGGGGTTGTTTGGAATAAAAAGAGACTTTTTAAATGATAAATGTGCATATTAGCAAATTGTTTTTTTAAAAATAAAACCAATTAGGATATTGAAACTTAGTTTTCTAGCATGTGACATTTGACACATTTTAGTGTCATTGGTCATTAATCAGGTCTTTTCAGCTCTTTTTTTGAATTATCCAGAAGTAGTACCATCACTCAAATAATCCACCTGTGTATTTGAAAAGAATGCATTTTCATTTTCTACTGTTTACATTGATGTTTATGTCATGAAATGCTTGTTTCAAACAATGGACAGTGTTAGTCATGAAAAATATGAATTCTCTTCAGTGACAGCCGACTAAATAGTTGTTTTTTTCAACACTCTATTTAAATAATTCACAGTTATGAATAAATCTACTTCATTATCAGCGGATGAGTTATGTTTTGATTTTATTCAGTTTTGTTATCTAGTAATAGCCATAACTTCTGTTTTGGAACAGGTATGTTTGATCTGTTCTGCACTGAACAATATCCTGAGTTTTATGAATGTATGTATGGAGGCAATGGAGCTTTAGGCAGTAGTGTGCAGAATATCTGTCTATCAAACAAAATGGCATTTGTCAAGCACATTAGAGTAAAGGAAGACTTATGATATTCTCTTGCTCATTTTTTTTGAGGTTGCTGTGCCATGCCATGAAGGACCATATAGTTAGAGTGGCTAATGAGGCAGAGTTCATTCTGAACAGACAGAGGGCAGAAGATGTACATAAACATGCAGAATTTGAGGTAAGTTGATTCCTGTCAGCATTTTAACTGCTTTTTTTACTTCAAGTCAAAAGTCATACAAGTTGGAAATAAAAGACATCAAAGTTATTTTGCACACTTAGAAGATTTTTAATTGTTTTTAATAATTCAAAGCTTGCTAAAAACTTCAGTTAAAAATAGTGTCTCAGTGGTATAGTGGTATCACAGAAACTGTTATAGTTTTGATGAAACCCCTTTATCAGACACTTCAATTGGCTGTTGCCTGACAGATCTAAAACAAGTCAGATGAAACATGTTGCGATTAATGGCGAGAAATAATCCTAACATTTCAAAAGTATGACAGCTTTTATTATTTTTATTAGTTCACATACCTTTGGCTTTGATGTATTGTTTAGAATTCTGTCTGTGCAGTGGTAGCCAAAAGCAGTCACAATACTTTGGTGCTTATTAGTGTCTATCAGCTCATGAAAGGTTGGCATTTCTGGAGCAAATATTGAGTTAGTTTAAATTATGTAAAAGAGTGAAGGAGCAGTTTGTCCATTGTGTGCATTGCTCTTTTAAATCAAAAGTCAAAACAAATTTTATGACTGACTGCTGATGCCATACCTCCTTTCCTGGATAACTGCAAATGGTTATTTGCACAGCATTAAATTATGTGCTAAATTTATTTCAAATTGCGGGTCTGGAGTGGCCGTCTGTCAGTTTAATGGAACATTTATATCTTTTCTTTGCCTAATCAAAAACTAATTTTGACAAAAGCTAATAATACTGAATCAATTTGGAATGATTCATACTTGCATATAAACGCTATCTTCAGGCATTGCATATATAAAACAGCAAAAACTGACCAAATTGTGCCTTCACAATTTATGGCAACCTCGAACTTTAAATAGCAAAAAAAACAAAACATTTCAGATGCTGGAAATCTGAAATAAAAATAGAAAATGCTGGAAACACTTAGCAGGTCAGGCATAATCTCTAGTGAAAGAACATAGGGTTAACATTTCAGGAGTGAGAGAACATAGGGTTAACATTTCAGGATGATGACCTTTCATCAGTCCACTTATGATGAAAGATCATTGACCTTAAATGTTAACCCAATTTTTTGCTCTGCGCAGATGGTGCCGAACTTGCTAAGTGTTTCTAACATTTACAATGTTTACAGAAGTTAGGGCAAGAACGTCGTAACTTTCCAGTTTTTACATTGGACTCATTTTGTTTTTGGTTGTGTAAAGGTAAAAGGTATTGTTATGTGGGAGGCGTGCACTGTCTTCTAGTTCCACTTCTCCACAGGTCACAAGCTATATTTAAATGTTTACCCAGTTACTAATGCAGTCAATCATGCACTCTACTGTTTATCCCAGAATAAAATACACCAACCAGGTTTCTTTAATAAACAACAAAAATTATCAGTTTATTATAAAACAAGACTTATCCAATAATGAAGCAAAACATTAACACACAGATTGAAATATAAAAGTTCCCTTTTAAAATACACCACACACGCTGGAAAAAATTAATTCCCTCTGCAGAGCTCTGTTACCAAAAAAAGACAAAAAAAAGAATACCTTGCCCAAATACTTGCTAATTCTTGAAGAAAAAGAAGATATGGAATGATGTCATTTATACCTTTTAATCTGGCGTCTGGGTATATGGTGATGGGTCACTGGGATCTTTTCAGAAGCAGGTCATCTGGAGATGTCGAGAAATAGTCTGGTAGGCTTTCCAGGAGAAATGCAGCATCAGGGGCTTCTGCTATCGCACTCTGATTTCACAGGGTTTTTTCAAAGACAGGAGGAAAGTGGAGCTGACGCATTGGACCCCTCAGGATTTCTTAGCGAGCTGCAGGAAAAATGAGCTGAGGGGTTTATTCCTTGGCAGGTTGATCTTCAACTGCTTTTCAAACACTGTCCACACCCCAACTGAACCAAAACAGTATCTCAGAAGCGAAACCCCAAACAGCTCCTGACCACTGTAAATCATAATGTGTCACTTCTCTGCGAACGTCTTCCTTTCAGTGAACTGTCAACAACAAAACAAAGTCCAGCATCGATGAAATCTTCAGCCTTCCAAAATCGAATCCATTTCCACCATTTAAATGAGTCCTCAAAAATTTTAAGAAAAAATTGAAGCACTTTCGTAACAGCATGCTGTACTGGAAGAGGTGCAGTAATGTACCAGGTTTCCATTTTTAAGAGCATACATGGAGCTGCATTGTTGTCTCACACATGAATTCTCTGGTGTGGGCAGTAATGGGGCTGTGTCTATTTTTACTGTGCAGGAGACAGCTTGATACAGTAACTTAATTGCAACAACTTTTTAAGAGAAATAATCTGCATACAGTCCACTCTTTTATGAGTCAGCATCCTCTGTCGCCAACTGAAATTTCTTTTACCATCTTCATCAGGTTTGTCTTTGGAATTACTGAATGAAAAGGTGTCCTCCTCTGAGTGGAATATGCAATAAGTCAAGACAGACAAAAAAGTTACCTGTATCCTGACATGCATAGAAGAGGAGTGTCGGACCTTCACTGACAAAACTTTTGTTTTGCTTAGCATAGTTTTTTGGGGGTTGGTTGGAAATTTTGTTTTGGATTGCAAGAGGGAATGTTTCATATGAACTACTCTTGTGTGGAATACAGGAAATAGCACATGTGTCCAGCATACTGTAAGGTGGAAATAAAGGGCATATCACATTAAAACATAACATTTAAACTGTTTCTCTTTTCACCAATAATATCTTCATTCTGTAAAGAGGTGCATATGATGCAAAAATGCAGTGAGAGCCTGTTTAAACCTGCAATACTTGCATACACCTCCCAGCATGCCCTCATTGCTACTACTTCATGGCTCTGTACATCAGTATTTGTACTGAATTAATATTACATAAAATCTACGGTAGAAAAAGGCCATTCGGTCCAATTAGTCTATGCCGATGTTTATAATTCAAACGAGCCACCTCCCGCTCGAAGAATTTCTTCCCACCCTGCGCCTGCATCCCTCTGTTCCTCCTCTCTTATGTATGCATTAAGCCTTCCCTTAAATACATCAGTGCTATCTGCTTCAACCATTCCATGTGGCAGTGAGTTCCACATTCTCACCAGTTTCTGTGTAAAGAAATTCTTCCTAAATTCTTCATTTCAGCTGTAGTGGTTAGCTTATATTTATCTCTCCTTGTTCTGGAGTCACCCACAAATGGAAAGAGGTTCTCTACAGCCACCCTATCACACCCCTTCATAATTTCAAAACCTCAGTCAGGTCCCCTTTTCTAGGGAAAACAGCCTGCTCAATCCTTCCTGATATTTGCATCCTCTTAATTCAGGTCAATCTTTGGAAATCTATTGTTTAGTGTTGTATGACGTTGGAATTCATCTATAATCAGTTATCTAAATTATTCATAAATAAAAACAGAAAATGCTAGAAATACTCAGCAGTTCAGGCAGCGTATATGGAAAGAACAGAGTTAATGTTTCAGGTCAATGGCCTTTCGTTAGAACTGGAAAATATTAGAGATGTAATAGCTTTTAAGAAAGTACAGAGGCAGGAAGAGGAAAGGAAAAAAGGAAGGTCTGTGATGGGTGGAAAGCAGGAGAGATTGTCCACCTCCATCAGATCTCCTTTCAACCTTCCCTTCTGTAAGGAGAATAACCCCAGCTTCTCCAATCTATCCACGTAACTGAAGTCTCTCATTCCTGGATCCATTCTCATAAATCTATTCTGCACCCTCTCTAAAGCCTACACATCCTTCCTAAAGTGCAGAGCCAAAAATTGGACACGGTACACCAGTTGAGGCTGAACCAGTGTTTTATAAAGGTTCATCATAGTTTCCTTGCTTTTACACTCTGAGTTGAATTTAGTGAGTCCGTTTGGAGCTGGAATGGAGGACTGGGGGCGTGGAGAACAGTGTCAGACGCGTCTGCCCGGAAATCTGACGTCGTGACATCGGTTCTGGATTTAGTCAGCGGCGTGAAAGCACCTCGGTGGTGTCAGAATGGCCAATTAAATTGTAGAACAGTTACTTTTAATACATTTGCATGTAATTGAAAGTAATTCAATGGGGGGGCTTGGAATTACGTGGACAACGGGAGGCCCTCACATGCCTTCGGATCCCAGGCAGTTGAAAGTTGGCAGCACCAAGGCAAGGCCTCAGTACCACGACAGTAGGCAGCCATGACCAGCACTGGATAGGGGAAGAGGGGGGAAGCGGAGACCATTGTTGGCCTGCATTGTTGTGCACTCTGCACGGGTGGGCTTAGTCTTGGGTGGTCTGCACGGGTGAGCTTGGTCTCTTACCACCTCTCTTACCCCCCCACCCACACCCACCCTCCTCCCCGGCACCAGATTGAGAGGCTGGCGGCTGCTGTTCTCTGCTTGTTCTAGGTCCCGTTTACCGGGAGGTGGCACCCCTCCACCGCCTTTGTTCAGCGGAGAGTTTCATCTGTTGACTTTTTTTTATTAAAATAAAACCACCCAGTGTCAGTACAGGGTGGGCTTGGTCTCGTGTGGTCTGCACAGGTGGCTGGATGAGAGGGTTGGGTGGTCATACTATCGGGTTGGCTATCAGCAAGGGTGGGCACAGAGGGCCATTAGCGAGGAAGCCGAGAGGAGTAGCAAAGGCAAAGCTGCTAAGGCAACTACATCTCTGCAAGGACAGTGCTCTGGATGCCTACTGATCACCTGGCATGGGTCTCATACAACCCTGTCTTTTTGGACCCCCTCTGATGGAGGGAGGGTCAGGAGGCAGCTACACCTGCCCATGAAGCTTCATGATCAGAGCAGCAGCAGCTGGTCATGCCAAGAAGAGCCCACCTGCACGAGAGAGCATACTGGACTCGAATCAGCTACCTCCAAATTACCGAACGACATTGTCAGCAAAGACTACAGCTCTCCAGGGAGGCCGTCACCAATTTATGCACCATGAGTTGCAGTATGAGTTGCGAGCAATGGGATTCGGTGGTCAACCTGTGCCCGTGGCCTTGAAGATCACTGTGTCTGGATCATTCCTAGGATCCACTGGGGATATGTGTGGTGTCTCCCAGGCAGCAGATCACTGCTACATCAAGGAGGTGACCAATGCCTTGTTCAAGAGGGCCAGCAACTATTTGCACTACCGGACCGACCTCGACAGTCAGGCCAAGAGGGCTATTGGATTCAGGGCCATCGCTGGATTCCCCCAGGTGCAAGGTGTAATAGATCCATCAAGGCTCCAGTGGACCAGCCAGCCACCTTCATCAACAGGACGGGCTTCCATTCCAACAACATTCAGTTGGTCTGCGACTACTGAAAGCATTTCCTTCAGGGCGCCTGCATACTTGGACAGTCCCAGTGCCACAGCTATTCTAGCCCCCCACCCGCTTTCAGGGATAGATTTTCGGGGACAAGGGCTCTGCATTGGAGACATGGCTACTGATGCTTTTGAGGAACCTTTGTATTGCAGCAACACTTGCCAGGGCTCCACCCGAGCAACTATCGAGCAGGCCATTGGGCTGCTGAGGATAAGATTCAGTTGCTTAGATCGAGCCCAGAAGTATGCCCCAGCAAAGGTCTCGCATATCATGGTGGTCTGCTGTGCTCTGAACAATCTAGCACTGCAGAGGGCATGACGAGGACATGATTGACTGCCATTCCTCAACCGATGAGGACGCAGAGGAGAGTGATAAGCAGACACCACTGGATGTTGAACCCCTTGCACCAGGGGCCAGGCCTCCACATTGAGCGATGGGCCAGGGAGGCAAGAGACAGTCTCATACTTACCCACTTCCAGCCAACATGATGGCCTCTCAGAGTGAAATTAATAGGGATTCACTTCAATACATTCAGTCTGTCGCCTCCTTTCTATTTGGGTTCCGTGCATAGTGCCCAGCTTAACCATGCGCTGTGCGCCATGTGAGATGCTTACCAAAGGAGGGCTGTGCCTAGACTGGCAGCCCACTAAGGGGGAAGAGTGAAGTCAGCATCTGAATTAAGGAATGAAAGAGTAAGTATTTTCCACAATGAAAGTTAACTTCAATAATGAAGAAATATTATAAAACGAAACAAATGGCAAATGTCAAACACCCGTGAAACCCAAGTGTGTCTAGGTGGTTTTCTTTATATGTTTTCGAGTGTTTCTACAAGGTGTAACCCCTGCGCCAGCAGCTGAGCAGGAGGCAGGTTTGTGGCTGCCTGTGGGTTACCTGCACAGGTGCAGGACTCTCCTCAGGTGTCGTGGCTACTGGAGCTGGGCTCACTGGCGGAGAGGCTGAGGAACCGCTGTCCACACTCAGAGGCGCCCTTAGGGGAACCCCCAGCTGTGGAGGTCAGCTTCTCTTCCTCCCTTTCAAGGTTCACTTGAACCTCCCTCCTCACCAAGAAGGATGAGGAGCTGGAAAAGACTCCAGGGGCTTTGTCCTTCTCCCAGCTTGCCACTGCTGCATTGAGCTCATGACCAAGTCGATGCTGTGCATCTGTGCACATCTGTAGATCTGGCTGTCCATGTCACCCTCTTGATGGAGGAGCCCATGCGCTCACACGCCTGAAACATTGCAGCATTCATGGCATGGATGGACTCCTCCATTGTTTGCTCATGGCTGTGCAGGGCCTCTGGCATCTCCGCCAGATGTTGCCTTGCCTCTCTTTGCAACTGCAGCATGCCACGTACTGTTGACACCAGAAGCTAGTCATCAGCCTGAGGCGCAGCATGGGCCTGGCCACCTAAGGTTCATGACTGCTGTGATTCCGTGACTGTCAGAGGCCTCGGCTGTCCCAGCCTAAGCCAGCTACTAGGGCGAATGTATGGTGCTGTCACCAGCTTATAACCCTGATTCTAAAGCTGAGTGCAAACCCACTGAGATGAAAGTATCTGCGCTGGTGGAAGGTGCAGGAGAGTCATGGGATGGTGCATTCTTTGACTGCTTCTCATTAGAGGTTGAATGATGCCCCCTTATGCTGGAGTCTCCTGCGGCGGACGACCTACATGAGAAAACACAAACATGACATCTGCACAGCCTGACCCACATGTCATGCCAACCATGAGTGATGTGGATCTCCAGAGGTTTGCTATATGTGGTTTGAAGACAATCTTCACTCTCCTGCGCAGAGACTCCAGTCTCACTATCCACTATTGAGCGGCCGCCCGGGGACCCACAAACTCCAGTGCTCTTCCTCAGCTGTCGACAGAGGCCAGATATCTGATTTTCCTCCGCCAGTCCTTGAGGTCTCCCTGCAATTGGAAAGAGGAAGATAGTCATACTTCACAGAAAGATCAACATGACAGTTCTGCTAGTGGAAGCCCCTCGTCCCCTCCTGGGGTTTTCTATAGAGCTCATGCTCATGTCACTGTCAGGGGAGTTAAAGGGGGTGAGCTGCGAAAGAAGATGGCCTGTGACCGAGATGTAGCCATGCATCTGTCAGAATTAGGTGATGCCTCGTCCCATTTGCTAGCGCCTTTATGATGTCTCCCTCCACATGTCCCACTTCCTCCTGCATAGCCGCCAGCAATTCCTAAAAAAGGAGAAAGGAGCACTTGAGTCTTTTTAAGGCAGAGGTAGATAGATTCTTGACAAGCAAGGGTTATCGGGGGTAGGTGGAAATGTGGAGTATTCAGTTCAGCAATTAACTTATTGAATGGCGGAGCAGGCTTGAGGGGTCAATAGCCTACTCCTGCTCCTAATTCGTATGTTCACCTTGGCAGAGCAAAGGAGGTCATTGACTCTCTTGCAGCATTTGTACCTGTGTTAGGGGGATGACCCCACAGCTGCGGACCCCTGCGATCTCCATCCAGGTTTGCTTGGTCAGGTGTGAGGACCTCTTTTTGCCATCACTGGGGAATGGGATCTCCCACCTTTTACTTGCAGCCTGGAGGAGTATCTCCAGGGAGGCATCGCTAAACGTAGGGTAACCCTGTGTCTTGCCTCTGCTATGTTGCAGCATCCTTCACCGGAAGTGGGGGGGTCCAGGAGTTACTCCAACACCGGTTTCAGCAGAGACCATAAAACAGCAAATGAGTCTAAGGCAACAATGCAAGCAGGGCTGACAGGGCTTTAAATATGCTACCAGCACCTGCTCTGGAGTCATCTGAAGCCATATTCAGCACCTCAAATCCTGCCCCCGTCGCGTGATGAGCCAGACGCTGCACCTCCATTACTATACTTGGCCACCAGATGCGTGATTGCAGTGGGCCGGCCGCATACGTGACGTGACGCAACAGTGCCCACTTCTGGTTCCGCCACTGGGACCCACGATGGGTTCAATAATTTCAGCCCTATGTCTCTGTTTATGAAGCCCAGGATTCCATATGCCTTTATAACCACTTTCTCAACCTGCTGTGCTAACTTCAACAATTTGTGCATATATACGCCCAGGTCCCTCTGCTGCTGCATCCCCTTTAGAATTGTCCCTTTATTTTATATTGCCTCTCCTTGTTTTGCCTGCCAAAATGAATTACTTCATGCTTCTCTGCATTAAATATCATCAGCCATGTGTTCACCCATTCCACCAGCCTTTCAATATCCTCTTGAAATCTATCACTATCCTCCTTACAGTTCGCAATACTTCCACGTTTTGTGTCATCTGTAGACTTTGAAATTGTGCCATGGACACCAGGCCATTGATATAGATCAAGAAAAGCAGTGGTCCTAGTGCCGACCCCTGGGAACTCCACTGTATACTTTCCTCCAGTCCTAAACACAACCATTCACCATTACTCTGTTTCTTGTCACTCAGCTCGTCACTGCCTATCCATGTTGCCACTGTCGCGTTTATTCCATGAAGTTCAACTTTGCTGGCAAGCCTTTAATGTGCCACTTTCTCAAATGACTTTTGGAAGTTGATGTACATCGCATCATCCGCATTAGCTGCATCAGCCCTCTCTGTACCTCATCAAAAAACGCAGTCATGTTAGTTCAGCACAATTTGCCTTTAACAAATCTGTGCTGGCTTTCCTTAATTCATTCGCAATTATCCAAGCCTGTTAATTTTGTCCTGGGTCATCATTTCCTATCAGTGAGGTCAAATTGACTGGCCTGCAGTTGCTGGGTTTATCCTTTTTGAACAAGGGTGTAAAGTTTGCATTCCTCCAGTCCACTGGCGCCACCTCCATACCTAAGGAGGATTGGAAGATTATGGCCAGTACCTCAGCATCCTTGGATGTATCCCTTTTGGTCCTGGTGACTTATCCATTTTAAGTACAGCCAGGTTTTCTAATTCCTCCTCTATCTATTTTTAGCCCATCCAGTATTTCAACTACCTCCTCTTTCACTATGACTTTGGTAAAGACAGTATAGTATAGGTAGGTGGTAGGGAAATATAGGGACAGATGGGGTAGGAATATGGGATTAGTGTGGGATTAATATAAATGGGTGGTTGATGGTTGGCACAGAGTCGGTTGGCCGAAGGGCCTGTTTCAGTGCTGTATCTCTAAACTAAAAAAAAACTAAACAGGTAAAGTAGTCATTTAGACCTGCAGCCATGCCCTCTGCCTTCATGTGTAAATCCCCTTTTTGGTTCCTAATTGGCTCCACTGTTACTAGAAGACTAGCCTATAGAAGGCTTTTGGATTCCTTTTTATGTTAGATGCCAGTCTCTTCCCATACACACTCTGCCTCTCTGGTTTCCTTTTTCACTTCCCCTCTGAACTTTCTATATTCAGCTTGGTCCTCACTTGTATTATCAAAGTGGCATCTGTTATACGACCCCATTTTCTGCTTCATCTTAATCGCTACTTCTTTAGTCATCCAGTGAGCTCTGGCTTTGGTTGACCTACCTTTCCCCCCTCGTGGGTAGGTACCTCGACTGCACCCGAGCTCTCTCCTCTTTAAAGGCAGCCCGTTGTTCCGTTACTGTCTAGCTTGCCAATCTTTGATTCCAGTTTACCCGGGTCAGATACACTTTCATCCCACTGAAATTGCCCCTCCTCCACTTAAGTATTTCTTCTCTAGATTGCTTCTTGCATAGCTAACCTAAACTTTATGATTCTATGATCAGTGTTCCCTAAATGTTCTGTTACTGACACTTGATCCACTTGTCCCACCTCATTCCCAGAAACAGATCCAGCAATGCCTCCTTATTGGGCGAAAACATACTGATCAAGAAATTTCTCCTGGACACACTTCAGAAACACTTTCCCCCCTCTACCCTTTACACTATAACTATATCAGGCTATGAAATATACCCCCCAGTAAGGTAATGGTACTTCTATTGTTTGTTAATGCCAATCAAATAGATTCTGTCCTTGACCCCTCAAGGACATTTTCTCTCTTCAGCACTGTAATATTCTCCTTAATTAGTACTGCCAGTGCTCCTCCTTTCTTTCCTTCCCTATCTTTCCTGAACACTTTGAATCCAGGTATAATTAGTAGCCAGTCCTGCCCTTTTTGGAGCCAGGTCCCCTTTGTTTCCACGACATCACATTCCCATGTGGCTATCTGTGGCTGCAGCTCACCAGTCTTATTTACTGCACTGTAAACCTAATTTAGACCCTACTGCATTCCCTCTTAGTCTGACCCCATCTAATACCTTACTATTTCTTACTCGAGTGCTATCCATCTCTCCCAGTCCTTTGTGCACCTTGATTCTCCTTTCGAATACTACATCCTGGTTCCCACTGTTACTCTGTTAATTGTGTATCAATTATTTAATTATATGCAGGTGGAGGGTGTTAATTGGGTTCTTATTTGAGCACTTATAAGCAGATGCTTACTGAGACTGGTGAAGGTTTTTGAGTGAGGAGCTACATGTTGGTAATCTTTTTACTTTGTACAATAAATGTGAAAATGAGTAACGAGAGGCTCCAGCATCATCCTTCCAAAAGCTTTCTGGAATTTAACATGGTAGCAGAGAATAGTTGCCTAAAGCTGAAGGTTGGAAACTAGGATTTTTTTTTAACATAGCAAACTAAAATCTCACGGGCTATTGTGGAAAATATGGCAGAAAGTAAGTGTAAATTGCCAGGGTATGGTTAGCCTCCGATGTTCTCTGAGTATGAACCATATGACCAGTGGAAGAATTAAGTGGATATGTAGATACAGGTTACATCTCAACCAAAGAGGAAACAAGATATGGCTTTGGCGTTGTCACTTCCTCCCAAAAATAAATTGTTTTGTGAACTGGATGCTCTTCAGTTGAATACTGATGAAGGTTTGGATCTTCTGTTAGAATTCTTAGAACATAGAACAGTGCAGCACAGTACAGTCCCTTTGGCCCACGATGTTGTGCCGAACCTTTAACCTACTCTAAGATCAAACTAACTACCTACCCTTCATTCTACTATCATCCATGTACCTATCCAAGAGTCGCTTAAATGCCCCTAATGTATCTGCTTCTACTACCACCGCTGGCAGCGCATTCCACGCACCCACCACTCTCTGTGTAAAGAACCTACCTCTGACATCTCCCCGAAACCTTCCTCCAATCACCTTAAAATTATGCCCCCTGGTGATAGCCCTTTCCACCCTGGGAAAAAATCTCTGGCTATCCACTCTATCTATGCCTCTCATCATCTTGTACCCCTCTATCAAGTCACCTCTCATCCTTCTTCGCTCCAATGAGAAAAGCCCTCGCTCCCTCAATCTTTCTTCGTAGGACATGTCCTCCAGTCCAGGAAGCATCCTGGTAAATCTCCTCTGCACCCTCTCTAAAGCTTCCACATCCTTCCTATAATGAGGCGACCAGAACTGAACACAATATTCCAAGTGTGGTCGAACCAGGGCCTTATAGAGCTGCAGCATAACCTCGCGGCTCTTAAACTCAATTCCCCTGTTAATGAAAGCCAACACACCATACGCCTTCTTAACAACCCTATCAACTTGGGTGGCAACTTTGAGCGATCTATGGACCCCAAGATCCCTCTGTTCCTCCACACTGCCAAGAATCCTGTCTTTAAGCCTGTATTCCGCATTCAAATTCGACCTTCCAAAATGAATCACTTCACACTTTTCCAGGTTGAACTCCATCCGCCACTTCTCAGCCCAGCTCTGCATCCTATCAATGTCCCGTTGCAACCTACAACAGCCTTCCACACTATCCACAACTCCAGCAACCTTCGCGTCATCGGCAAACTTGCTAACCCAGCCTTCCACTTCCTCATCCAAGTCATTTATAAAAATCAGAAAGAGCAGAGGTCCCAGAACAGATCCTTGTGGAACACCACTGGTCACCGAGATTCATGCTGAATACTTTCCATCTACTACCACCTCTGACTTCTATGGGCCAGCCAATTTTGTATCCAGACAGCCAACTTTCCCTGAATCCCATGCCTCCTTGCTTTCTGAGTGAGCCTACCATGGGGAACCTTATCAAACGCCTTGCTAAAATCCATATACACCACATCCACTGCTCTTCCTTCATCAATGTGTTTTGTCACATCTTCAAAGAATTCAATAAGACTTATGAGGCATGACCTGCCCCTTACAAAGCTATGCTGACTGTCTCTAACCAAACCATGCTTTTCCAAATAATCATAAATCCTGTCTCTCAGAATCCTCTCCAATAATTTGCCCACTACCGACGTAAGACTGACTGGTCTATAATTCCCAGGGTTATCCCTATCCCCTTTCTTGAACAAGAACAACATTTTCCACCCTCCAATCATCCGGCACTACTCCAGTGGACAGTGAAGACACAAAGATCATCGCCAAAGGCGCAGCAATCGCTTCCCGTAATATCCTTGGGTATATCCCATCTGGCCCCGGGGACTTATCTGTCATCATATCATTCAAAATTTCCAGCACATCCTCCCTCTTAACCTCAACCTGTTCGAGCATATCAGGCTGTTCCACCCTGTCCTTGCAAACAATCAGGTCCCTCTCACTAGTGAATACTGAAGCAAAGTATTCATTTAGGACCTCCCCTACCTCCTCCGACTCCAGGATGAACTTCTTGGATGAAGTTTACAAGAAAAATGACCTATTGAATGCATATGAGGCATGTTCAGACTTTGATACATTTTGGAAAACAGATGGTTATCCAATGGAGGAATATATCATGGACTTTAACAGACTGTGTAGAAGATTGAGGAAATTCAACTTGGAGATGCCTGGTTCAGTGCTGGCATTCAACTTGCTAGATTGTGCTCGGGTGTCGCATATGGACAGGTTCCTGGTTCTAACTGGGGTTCGGTTCTTGGGAAAAAAAGATTCCCTGTTAGATCAAATGTCTGCTGCCTTAAAGAAATTCCTGGGGAAACAGTCATTTCCGTCAGCCCTGATAGAACAAACAGGGCATTCTGCGGTGACACAAAGAATGGAAGACTCGATGTTTACTAGATTTCAAAATGGTCCAGATTCTGGAAGCAGGCATAAGTACCATGGGAGAGTTGAAGACAGGAGGAATGAGGATGAAAGCACCTTTAGCAGGTCTGATGATTACAGTGGAAGACAGAATTGGAACAGCAATCACAGGCAAATGAAGCTCAGGAATGCCCAAGGAACGGTTAATAGGTGCTTCAGATGTGACTCAAAGTATCACTATGCAATGAACTGCCCAAAGTGGAGGGGCAGAGCCCTCGAAATAACACATGACACAGATAATTCTGAGGCAGAAGTGGAAGGTACTGATGAATCTGAATGAATTGTACTGGTCACAAGGAGTTTTAGACCTGTGATGAATGTGTTAATTGCAGATTCATTGAACTGTGCTGTATTGGATAGTGATTGCACATCAACAGTATGGAGAACTGATTGGTTTCAATGTTATCTGGGTTCACTCAGTCGTGAGGATCGATGCAAGGTTAAGGATTATAAAAAGTACTACCAGCTTTCGGTGTGGTGATGACAACACATTGAAGTCATTGAAGGGAGTATTAATTCCAACTAAAATAGCTGGAGTAAGCCACTTTTTCAGTATTGGTGTAGTGTCTAGTGAGAGATACCTTTACTGTTGAGAAAACTTTCAGTGAAAAAGGTACAAATGAAACTTGATATGGAGCATGATAAGGCAATTGTTTTGGAAAGTCAGTAAATTTGCAGTTTACCCTTCACAGAACCTAATGTTTCTAGTCAGTGTGTTAGAGAAGTATTAATTGCATCCGGGAATAAGAATCAGAGATAAAAAGTAAATCATCTTAAAGTTATACAGACAATTTGCTTATCCGTCTGGTCAGAGATTAAAAGCTCTGCTAAAAGATACAAGTGTGATTGATGAAGGGTATACGAGGATAATAGAAGAGATTAGTGAAATCTGTAAAAGGTATTGGAGGACCCCATCACATCCTATTGTAAGCCTTCCATTGGCATGTGACTTTAACGATATGGAACAAAGACAAGAATATTTTAATTCTATATTTTATAGACCTAGCAACTAGATTTAGTCTTGGTACAATGATAAATAGCAAGGACAAATGGGTGATTATAGATAAAATCATGGAGAAATGGATAAGGACTGGACTTGGGGCAGCAGCTAAGTTTCTTACTGATAATGGAGGGGATTTTGCCAATGATGATTTCAGAGATGTGTGAAAACATATGTACATTATGGTTCTGAATACTGCAGCTGAAAGTCCTTTCAGCACTGGGCTCTGTGAAAGGAATCATGGAGTGATTAATTAATTGCTGCATAAAATCTTAGCCAACCAACCAAACTGCAAGTTGATAACTGCCCTGGCATGGGCGGTTCATGCAAAGAATTCGCTTCAGATGGTTGGAGGGTATAGTCCCTATCAATTGGTCTATGGGTGGAATCTCAAATTGCCTTCTCTACTTTGCGACAGTCCTCCTGCTCTGGAAGGCACTACAATTAGTTCCATTTTTTCTTCACATTTGAATAATGCAGGCAGGCAGACGAGCTTTCATCAAGGCTGAGGTCTCTGAGAAAATTCGGAGAGCTCTGAGGTATCGTGTAAGGCCATCTGAAGCGGACTTTAATTCAGGAGATTGGGTATATTGTAAAAGAGAGGGTTATAGGGAATGGAAGGACCCAGGGAAGGTAATCGGTCGTGATGTTAAGACAGTAGTTATCAAGCATGGAAATCAAACAGTTAAGGTTCATTCCTCATGATTAATTGTGATTGGTTGCAGAATCTCAGAATCTGAGCAGCTGATAGAGGGAAACAAAGCACCTTGTACCTCAAATGCTCGTGTTTTGTGGTGAAGGTGCTGAGGAACAGAATGAGGTAGATCAAGGGTTGGTTAGTAATGTGAGCAATCCTGATGCTCAAGAAGGAGCTTTTGTATCCAAAGGACAATTGCCCTGAGTAGGTACTTGGGTAACGTATATTTTAGAGGTGTCTAATAAATGGAGGGATGCAGTAATTGTGGGGAAATTGCAGAAAAATCTACAGGCAAGTTTAAATATTGGTTGAATGTTCAAAATGATGGCCAAGAAGCAAGGTCCATGGACTGGCAGAATGGGGTATAATAGTGGAGAGTAAGAAAGCACAGTGCAAATTCTAATAGTGAGTCTGGAAGTGACTCTTGCAGAAGGAAGCAATCACATACTGGAGAAAGAGCCTCCAATAGAGTGCAAGGGAGATCTTATAGCAATAGTCCCGAAAGACATCAAAATGCTAATAGAGGCCATGGTTTGAACAGACTCCACAATGAAATGAAGCCGAGAGAACAGTCTTGGAATAGCTCATGGCAGTGAAGTTTTAGTGGCTGCCAATAAACTTGAGGAGAAACTAATAAGCGAAGCAAAATATAAGGAATTAGAGAGTTGGAGAGAGTTTGGAGTTTATTCTGGGGGTACCAGATAGGGAACAGCCAGCCTGGTCACATAGATGGATTTGTACTGAAAAAGTCCTTCCCGATGGGACTTATAAGGCTAAAGCGAGGCTAGTTCTCAAGGGTTTTGAAGAGCAATTGGATAATAGCGATGTTAGAGTGGACTCTCCCACAGCTGGAAAAGTAATCTTAAATCTTTTTAGCTCTTTTGGCCACATATTCATGGGAGTGTAGATCCATTGACATAAAAGCCGCATTTCTGCAGGGTGATACTTTTCAGAGAGAAGTGTTTCTGAAACCACCTAAAGAGGCAGCAGATGCAGAATGAAAACTATGGAAACTGAACAAATGTATCTATGGCCTTGACACATCCAGGGTGTGGTATTTCCCAGTGAGATCTGTTTTGTTGAAAATTGGTTGTGTTCAACTAGCAGCAGATCATGCAATCTTTTATTTTCTCTTCCATTTCCATTCATTCACCAATCTTAAAGCTTATTAAAAATGGTCTTTTCGGGGTGCCAGGGCTGCTTTAATATCCCCTTTTTTTTCTCAGGAGAGTTATTAGAGGGCGGGTCTGTCATGAACTCTGAGTCATGCAAAGACTTTTGACTTCAGGGGATGGGGGGGTTCCCTTTTCCTCTGACTGTGGGGGGAGGATTCTTTGTTGCTCTCCTCTTTGTTTTCTGGGACACTCCTGCCTGCAGGTATTTGTGCAGACTTGACTGTACTCTCCTGTGAAACTTCGACTAGGTGAGGCATCACCCCCATGGTTTCTGTGCCCCCGAGAGGTCACTCTTTGTGTCTCCAGATTCCTGTAAATGCCATTAGCAACTCTAGTGGGGGCTTCTAGAGTTTGCATTTACATTGTAGGATGTGGGGGTCTAACCTTTCACATTTTTAGGGGTTGGTTGGCCGGACAGTAGATGTTTTCATCTGGGACTTTTCCTGGAGTTCCTTTAACCTGCCCGCTTGGTCACTTTTTTCCCTTCTATTTCTAAACTTTTGCCAACCATGTGCCTGCCTGTCCCTTTTTGTTCTTGGCGGGGGTCCCTTACAGTTCAGCAGCCCTCTGCTGGAGGGTCCTCCTAACACTGGTACTGGTCTTGGGGGTGCAGGTTTCACTGTAGGTTGGGGTTTCCCCTCAACCTGGCACATGTGGCAACTCCTGCAGTACTCCACCACATCTTTGTGGAGTTTTGGCCAGTCAAACTGCTACCTTCTGGGGGCTTTGGTCTTTCATATACCGGCAGGTACAGCCACTGTAGTCACGTGGACCCTTCTTAATATTTCTCCCTGGTATTTCTGATGTACCACTAACTGGTGAACTAGTGTCCACTCCTTGCTCTCAGGTCTGTGAGGAGAACTTAAATTCCTCATCAGTACCTCAATATTAGCAGTCAGGAACTCCTTTTGCTTCACTTTCAGACTGGACAGCCTATGCTAACTCTTGCAATACTGGGTTGGCTCGCTGAGCCTCAGCTAGGGAAAATCCATTTAATTCATTCCCTGGGTCTCCTAAGTTTCCAAAGAAAGTCTCGGACGAGCAGACCTTATGGTCATTTGCCTGCAGTGCCAATGCAGTCTCCTCTGGGGGAGCTGGTTTGATCATAGTCTGATCCACTACACATTCAGGGACTCTGCAAGGGACCGTCTCCTGCCACTGCCCTGCCTCTCTGACCTCCTGCGGTCCTTTTTTCACTACTGGAGGGCTACCACCTTCACCCCTGTCAGATCATTACCTCGAATCAGGTCAACCCTGACCACAGGCAAACTAGGGGCAATCCCTATGGTAACCGGTCCTGTAAATAGGTCGCACTCCAGGTGCACCTGGTGTACAGGTTCCGACGTACACTGCCCTCCAATACCATTCGCCACCATTCTGGTATCCACTGCGCACTCTGTGGGAAAGGTCAGGTCTTTACCCAGTAAAAGGGATCTGGTGGGCCTTGCTTGCCGTACTCGAGGGATATGTGGTTGCTTTCTCTTCAAACACAAAACCCTGATAACCTTCAGGAATCCTATTAACGTTTCCTGCACTGGCCAAAGTAAGCTTCCTGGGTTGCACTCTTACTGCAGTTAAAGCCACAGTTTGTTCTGTGTTTTCCATCAGGGTCCTGTCTTCACTGAGCAGTGTGCCCTGATTAACCCTACCGGTTTTCCCTTTAGTTTCCAGCAGCTTTTAAATGCCCTGCTTTATTACAATGGAAGCACACAGGTCTCCGGGTCTCACTCTTGCTCACAGCACCTTCCTTTTTGGCTGGAGGAGGGCTTTCTGTGTCTCCTGCTTTCCTTTCTCTTCCAGGACTGTTTAGTTTAGTTTAGAGATACAGCACTGAAACAGGCCCTTCGGCCCACCGAGTCTGTGCCGACCATCAACCACCCATTTGTTCTAATCCTACACTAATCCCATATTCCTACCACATCCCCATCTGTACCTATATTTCCCTACCACCTACCTATACTAGGGGCAATTTATAATGGCCAATTTACCTATCAACCTGCAAGTCTTTGTCATGTGGGAGGAAACCGGAGCACCCGGAGGAAACCCACGCAGACACAAGGAGAACTTGCAAACTCCACACAGGCAGTACCCAGAATTGAACCCGGGTCGCTGGAGCCGTGAGGCTGCAGTGCTAACCACTGCGCCACTGTGCCGCCCCTGGTGGATATCACCTTCCCACCCTTTATCCTTTTCAGATTTGTGGAGATGATTAGGAAAGGTTCTTTCCGGGAAACCGACTTATAAATTAAAGCAAACTCATCGGCCAGAACGGTTGCTTGCCGGGCTCCCTGAACCCACTGTTCCTACACATGGGCCTTTATTGAGAATGGGAGAGAGTTTTTAAATTCCTCTTAACAGGATTACTTCTCTGAGAGTCTCATAGCTGAGCTGTATTTTTAAAGCCCTCAGCCACTGGTCAAAAGCCAGCTGCTTACTTCTTTCAAACTCCAGATATGTTTGATTGGCTTGCTTTTGGCGATAGGATTCATATGCCCCGAGGTTAGCATTTTTGGTCAGTTCATAATTTGATGAACTCTCATCTGGCAACAAGAAATAAACCTCATGGGATTTTCCGGTTAGTTTGCTTTGTATTAAAAGAGACCAGGTCTCAGCTGGCCATTTTAGCTGCCTTGCCAGTTTCTCAAAAGACACGAAAAATGCTTCCATATCTTCCTCACTGAATTTGGAATTAATTGAGCGAGTTTTAGCAATTTTGTACCCATCCCTGAATTCTGCTCCTCCATATTAGTTATGCTTTCACTGGGGTTACTCTGTCATCCCCAAGTTAACTCAAGCCACCTCAACTCTCTTCACATTCTTTCTGGAATATTCTTTCTCTCTCGCTCTCTCGTTCCCTCTCCTATCTTTTCTTCACGTTCGATCTGGAAGGCTCTTTCTTTCTCCCTCTCTCTTTCCTCAAATTCAAGTTTCCTTCATTCCAATTGTATCTTTGCTAACAGTATCCTGTCGGAATCTGCTTCTAATACTGCTTCTGCTTCAGATTCAAGGGAAAAATGGTTGGTCACTAGGCTGGGGAGTTCAGACTTCCTAGCCTTGCCACGTATAGTGATCCCACACTGCTCAGCCATTTTCCTCAACTCCTCCATAGACAGTGCTTTTAAATTATCCCAAGTTACTTTACCCTGGCTTGGAGAGCTACTCGCTTCAGTTGCAGACATGTTAGTATTCAATCACACAACCACAAGAAAGCCTGTATTAATCTTACTTTTTTTTTTGATTGGGAACAATTTGGCTTCCCACTTCCAATTTCTCTCATTCGTCTGTGCATAAAATTCTGGATGCTAGCACCCAAATTTCTGTTATGACCAGGTGAGAAAGGTGTCTAGGGTTCTTTTACTGACTTCACCTGGTCTTATTGTAACATGGTTTAATTTTAAGCACACTGTGTTTTGTGCTCCCCCATTTGTGGTTCCTTGTTCACTGCTTTCCAATTATAAGGCAAAGAAATGAGCACACCAGATTTTCTTACGTTTAAAGAAGAAAACTGAAACTTTTTAACCTTAAACTTAAACTCTTATATGGTTAACACCTACGGATATATGACATGCCCACGCTAGCATGCACAGGCGATACACACATGAAAATGGGGACAGAAACGAGCTTAAGAAAAAATAAATGGAAAGGTTTGAGGCAGTATCTGAAGAGGGTTTTTTTTTTTTTACTGTGCTTCAAGCTCGCTGTAGGGTTCTTGATTGTAGGTAGTCTTGCTTTTTGTTGGGGCCCAGTATTTTTCTAAAACCTTGTTGACTGTAGGAGACTCTCCTTTCTTGGGGTTCATATGTCTTCAATGGTTTCCGAAGCTGGTCAGTGCGAGATGAGAGCAGACAGGAGAGAGGTCTTTTCCAGTCCAGGAGCAAACAGCTTTCTGATTTCAAATTCCTTGCTGGAAGCTGAAATTCAAAAAATTCCAACAGTCATGTGACCCAAACCGGTCCGACCACGTCTGTTTGTGTATTCCGCCATCTTAGCAGTTAACCTGGAATGCTAGCCTTTCCACCTTCATCTTCTGGTAATCAAAAGTCCATTGTGGATTAAATTGGAGCGGGGAGTACCCCCTTTGTCCTTTGAAGTACTGTCTGTTGATATGCTAATGTATTTTTCCAGCTAAAGTCTCCAATAGTATTTAAAGCAAGTTCTTTCTTCAACAACAGTCCAAAATCAATGTTCATGTGGCAAAATTAATTTTTCTCTTTCTTGGCAGGTGGGGGGCTTGCCTGACAATACCTTGAATTCCATGGCAACTACCTTGGTAAAGTTATGTGCCAGTGGAAGGCTGACAATAGGACGTGATGGTGTCCTCCGATACTTTTTACAGATTTCACACTTTTCACTGATCTCTTATATTACCCTCATATACCCTTCATCAATCACATCTGTATCCTTTAGGAGAGTTTTAAATCTCTGACAAGAAGGGTAAGCAAATTGTCTGTGTAACTTTAAGGCAATTTGCTTTTTATCTCTCTGATTCTTAACACCTGGTGCCTTTAATACCTATCTCACACTTTGACCAGAAACATCAGGTTTTGTTAAGGGTAGACAATAATGCTTTGACTGGGTAAACTGCAAATTCACTGACTTTCCAAAAAAAAATTACCTTATCATGTTCCATATCAAGTTTCATTTGTGCCTTTTTCATTGAAGGCTTACTCAACGGGAAAGATATCTCATGAGAGACTACATCAGTACTGATATCGTGGCTAACCCCAGCTATTTTACATGGAATTACTTCTCTCTTCAGTAACTTCAGTGTATTGTCATCACCACACCTAAAGCTGGTAGTACTTTTTATAATCCTTAACCTTGCATCGATCCTCACTACTGAGTGATTACAATGTTATCTGGACTCAATCAGTTCCACACATTGTCGACGTGCAAGCACTATCCAATACAGCACTGTTGAACGAATCCACAATGAACACATTCATCACAGAACTAAAACTCCTTGTGACCAGTACAATTCGTTCTGATTCATCAATACCTTCCTTCTCTTCCTCAGAGTTCTCTGCATCATGTTATTTCGCAGACTCTTGCCCTCCGCTTTGGGCAGTTCATTGCATAATGATACTTTGAGTCACATCTGAAGCACCTATTAACTGTTCCTTGGGCATTCCTGAGATTCATTTGCCTATGATTGCTGTTCCAATTCTGTCTTCCACTGTAAACATCAGACCTGCTAAAGGTGCTTTCATCCTCATTCCTCCTGTCTTCAACTCTTCCATGGTACTTATGCCTGCTTCCAGAATCTGGACCATTTTGAAATCTAGTAAACATCGAGTCCTCCATTCTTTGTGTCACCGCAGAATGCCCTGTTTGTTTTATCCGGGCTGACGGAAATGACTGTTTCCCCAGGAATTTCTTTAAGGCAACAGACTTTTGATCTAACAGGGAGTCTTTCTCCAAGAACTGAACCCCAGTTAGAACCAGGAGCCTGTCCATTGGGCGGCGCAGTGGTTAGCACCGCAGCCTCACAGTTCCAGGGACCCGGGTTCAATTCTGGGTACTGCCTGTGTGGAGTTTGCAAGTTCTCCCTGTGACTGCGTGGGTTTTCGCCGGGTGCTCCGGTTTCCTCCCACAGCCAAAGACTTGCAGGTGATAGGTAAATTGGCTGTTGTAAATTGCCCCTGGTGTAGGTAGGTGGTAGGGAATATGGGATAACTATAGGGTTAGTATAAAATGGGTGGTTGTTGGTCAGCACAGACTCGGTGGGCCGAAAGGGCCTGTTTCAGTGCTGTATTGCTAAATAAATTTTTTTAAAAATATGCGACACCCTAGCACAATTTAGCAAGTTAACTGAATCAGGGATCTCCAAATTGAATTTCCTCAATCTTCTATACAGTCTGTTAAAGATCATGATTTATTCCTCCATTGAATAACCATCTGTTTTCCAAAATGTATCAAAGTCTGACCATGCCTCATACACATTCAATGGGTCATTTTTCTTGTAAATTGCATCCAAGAATTCTAACAGAAGATCCAAACCTTCATCAGTATCCAATTGAAGAGCAGCTAGTTCACAAAACACTTTACTTATGATTTTACTTTTGGTAGGAAGTGATAACGCCAAGCCATACCTTGTTACCTCTTTGGTAGAGATGTAACCCTTGTCCACATATTCACTTTGTTCTTCCACTGGTCATATGGTTCATACTCAGAACATCGGAGGCTAATCATACCCTGACATTTTACACTTGCTTTCTGCCATATATTCCACAATAGATTTTAGTTTTCTGTGTAAAAAGAAAATCTCAGTTTCCAACCTTCAGCTTTAGGCAACCATCCTTCACTACCATGTTAAACTCCAGATAGCTTGCTATGAACAGATAATGCTGGAGCCTATCTTTCCTCAGTTTCACATTTATTGTACAAAGTTAAAAGATTACAAACATGTAGTTCATCACTCAAACCCTTCACCAGTCTCAGTAAGTGTCTGCTAATAAGTGCTCAAGTAAGACCCCAATTAACATCCTCCACCTGCATATAATCAAACAATTGACACACAATTATGAGATGAACAACTCCCATGCCTGTTACTCGTGCTGGATCATCACAGAAAGATGATATACTTAAGCAAAGATTGAGCAATTGTGAAGTTTGAAATGTTGTTTGAGCATACGAACATAAGAATTAGGAGCAGGAGTAGGCCACTCGACCCCTCGAGCCTGCTCCGCCATTCAATAAGGTCATGGCTGAACTGATTACTCCACATTTCCACCTACCCTCGATAACCTTCCACCCCCTTGCTTATCAAGAATCTATCTACTTCTGCCATCTAAATATTCAAAGACTCTGCTTCCACCGCCTTTTGAGGAAGAGAATTCCAAAGACTCGCAACCCTCAGAGAAAAAATTTCTCCTCATCTCTGTCTTAAATGGGCAACCCCTTTTTTTAAACAGTGACCCCTAGTTCGAGATTCTCCCACAAGGGGAAACATCCTTTCCACATCTACCCTGTCAAGGCTCCTCAGGATCTTGTATGTTTCAATCAAGTTGCTTCTTACTCTTCTAAATTCCAACAGATACATGCTGAGCCTGTCCAATCTTTCCTCATAAGACACCAATTCCAGATATTAGTCTAGTAAACCTTCTCTGTACTGCCTCCAACGCATTTGCATCCTTCCTTAAATAAGGAGACCAGTACTGTACACAGTACTCCAGATGTGGTCTCATCAATGCCCTGTGTAGCTGAAGCATAACCTCCCTACTTTTATATTCAATTCCCCTAACGATAAACGATAACAATCTATTGGCTTTCCTAATTATGTGCTGTACTTGCATACTAACCTTTTGCGTATGCACTAGGACACCCAGAACCCTCTGCATCTGAGAGCTCTGCAATCTCTCACCATTTAGATAATATGCTTTTTTATTCTTCCTGCCAAAATGAACAATTTCCCACTTTCCCACATTATATTCCATTTGTCAGGTCTTTGCCCACTCACTTAACCTATCTATATCCCTTTGTAGCCTCCTAATGTCTTCTTCACAAGTTACTTTCTGACCTATCTTTGTATTATCAGCAAATTTAGCAACCATACCTTCGGTTCCTTCTTCTAAGTCATTTGTATAAATTGTAAAAAGTTGAGGCCCCAGCACAGATCCCTGTGGCACACCACTCATTACATCTTGTCAACCGGAAAATGACACATTTATGCCTACTCTCTGTTTCCTGTTAGCTAACCAATCTTCTATCTGTGCCAATATGTTACCACCTACACCATGAGCTTTTATTTTCTGCAATAATCTTTGATGTGGCACCTTATCAAATGTCTTCTAGAAATCTAAGTACAATAAATCCACTGGTTCCCCTTTATCCACAGTGCATGCAACTCCCTCATGTTAATCTAAGTATGAGAAAAGAAAGAAGGGAAACTGTTTAGTGTGTATTAGTTGTTTAATTATGTGCAGGTGGAGGGTGTTAATTGGGGTCTTGCTTGAGCACTTATAAGCAGACACTTACTGAGAATGGTGGAGCTTTTTGAGTGAGGAGCTACACGTTTGTAGTTCTTCTACTCTGTACAATAAATGTGAAATGGAGCAAAAATAGGCTCCAGCATCATCCCTCCACAGCAAGCTTTCTGGAATTTAGCACCCAGCTCCTCCAAGTTAATTTACACCCTATCCAACATCACTTGCAAACTGCCCCGGAAAGACATTGGTCCTGCCTCTGTTGAAGTGCAACCTGTCTGACCTTTACAAGTACTCAGCTCCCGACAATCAGTTCCAATGTCCCAGGAATCTAAAGCCCTGCCTCCTGCCCCATCTCTCCAGCCAGGCATTCATCTGTTCTAGCCTCCTATTTCTATGCTCACTAACACGTGGCAGTGGGATTACTCCCCAGCTACTACCTTTGAGCTCCTGAATACTAGTTTACTACCTAGCTCCCTAAAATCTGCCTGCAGGACCTCATCCCTCTTTCCACCTATGTTGTTGGCACTGATATGCACCACATCATCCTCCCTGCTCAGAGTGCTGTGCCTCTGCTCAGCGACATCCTTGACCCTGGCATCAGGGAGACAACATACCATCCTGGAATAACGTATCGGGCCACAGGAACACCTGTCTATTTCCCATACTATAGAATTCTCTGTCGCTATTGCTTTTTCAATCTTCCTCCTGTAAAACTGAACTACCCGTGTGCCTTGGACTTGGCTCTGGCTGCACTCCCCAGTGGAACCATCACTCTCACTAGTATGCAGGACTGAATACTGGTTGGCAAATGAGATGCTGTCAGGGGACTTTTGCACTACCTGGCTGATCCTCTGTATTAATTTTATTCTTTAAATCAGGATCGACTGCAACCCATATGGTGTGTTTGTTGAGTTTAATTAGAGTTTGTTATACAGCAAAAACATACAACCATGACAGGTAGAGAATACTGGTCTAGATTAGGCAGGATGGCTGGCATGTGCGAACAGCTTTTTTGTTGTTCTTTCTCTTCTCGGTGTCTCATGCTTTCATGACATCTCAAACTACCCAAGAGTGTCAGCATGGATCGACCCTTAGGAGTTTCTGTCCACTGCCTACTGCACTGAGGTCTCCCAAAGTCCTTACTTGATATCCTTTTCCAGAGGGGGATCTGGATGAATTATTGACCAGGCCTTTTTGTCCTAGAAAGATTTATTTTGTGATTATGAAATATCCTACAAAATATTGAGTTCTTTGCCTAAATCTTGGGTTGAGAAGCCGCCTTTATTGCCATTCACCTGCTGTTAGCTTCTTGAGCCTTCACATATCCTTCATTTCCTTGATCAATCAGGCCCTTACATAATTCTTTCCTTTTCTCATCTCAAGCTTTTCCCCATGGCCAGTTCCATTCTCCCAAGAAACACTACCTCCAGCCTTCAAAGCTAACTTGCAAAAGCTTCATTATCTGTATCTGTTATTTATATCAGTTATTTATGTCAAAAGCTTTTCATAAGGTCTGTTAATGAGCTGTTCATAAATGGCCATTCAGTCCACTGCCCTTATTTCTTATCAAACTGTTGAACCATGGTGTGATTCACTATCACTTCTATTTCAACACCTATTTTAACTTGCGTTTCAGCAGAGTCCTAATTAAGCAAGGTTGTATGAAAAGCCTAACACAGCTTTGCAATTTGGTTATCTATTTATGCATTTTCCAGTTATGGCCCCTTGTTCGGGCTGGCTATCATTACCTAAAAATAATCATTCTGCTAGCTTACCACCTTGACTGTTTGGCAGTCAACCATCCTGTCTCTGCCTGCACAACCTGAAGCTGCAGCATGACCACCTCTAGAAATGTGCTTTACATCAAATATTTAACATTACAAATGTTATAGAAGCCTTTGAGGACTATGATATCAATGGATAATGTCATTTTTTCAAGTTTCATGGAATTTCATGAATTGAATCAGTTTATCTTCATACATTGCTACAGTTTTGAATATGGTGTTACCATTGTGCTGCTGGCTTAGCTAGTTAAGCTAGTGAGCAACTGAGCCATGCAGACCAGGAACATCACAGATCCTTTCTCAAGTTCCACTGGGTTAACCAATCTTAACTGCAGGGATAAGAGTACTACAGATTTCTGCAGAAATTCTGGGTTCAGGAGGGGAAAATCATTCAGTGCTCCTGCTCTTGAGCATTATCTAATGATGCTTGTTGGAAGAGCATGTGATCAGCTATGATGCCGCTGCCCTGCAATTCAGTACCCTGTCAATAATCACCATCTGTGCTCACTCATGAAGAATAGCCACTTGGCTGAGGTACTGAAGGCCAACATGGGCCCATGGTAACATCTCCCAGGAGGGAGTCAGTGCCTTTAGGAAAGGAGAAGGGAAGCAAAGAACATTGAATAGAATTTTTTTTAAATGATGCCTTTACATTAAATCCATTACCAGAAAGTGCTGGAGGCTTCCACTTGAAAAATTACTTGTAAGATGCCCTGTGTTTACATCTATACAGAAGTTCCCACTAAAAAGATAAGAAAACATTTCATGCAACATATCAACTTCATGAGGTTTTGAGCACAACTGTTGGGATGCCATTCAGGAGAAAATTCTCTAAATGTTGAATTAATAGTACAAAGAAATGACTAAATGACAATTTTTGAAAGATAGAATCATAGAAATTTATGGCACAGAAGGAAGTCATTCAGCCTATTGTGCCTTTGCTGGGAGAATAAATGCTATCAATCCTCATCCCACTTTCCAGCTCTAGGTCCATAGCTTTGTAGGTTATGGCACTTCAAATGTGTGTGTAAGGTTGCATGTTTCAGATGTACAAAGAGTAATTAATTTTATTTTTTTAAATATCATGGTAGCATTGGTGAGCTTGTGGCTACTCATGGCTAGCTGCAGTATGCCAAAGGATACCAAATAATTAAATATAGATACCAGAGTTTGCAGCAAGTGAGGGGGAATCAGCCTAAGGCAGGGAGAAAAATCAAAGCGAAATGTCACAGGCATGGAAGAGGAGGATCAGAAATTAAAATTGCAGGAACAGAAAGAAAAAGTAGAATATAAGCAAAGGAGCAAATGAAAAATAGAATATAAGCAAATAATCTTTAGAAGAGAACTGGTAGGGCAGCGAGACTGAAAACAGAGAAATCTAACAACAAGGAGGCTTAGAGAAATTCAGATTGAAAGAAGAGGCACATGTAGTAATCAATAGCAAATATATAGTGCATAATCTGAGATCAGTATTTTCCTGCATAGACGTGAGAACATAAAAACAATTCCATTGTTTTCATTGGTGTGTTCATTCTCATGTATATAAAGATAAAAATTGTGCAGGCTTCAAAATAAAAGCACTGCCTTTATTTGCTTGTGAACTAACTGCATATTGAAATCATTACTTTGAGTATAAGTTAGTATATTTTAGTGAAAAAAAGAGTACAACTTCTAAGAACAGAAAATATTCTGGCATGCAATTGGTCTGGTCAGCAGAAGTCCCATCAAATTGGAACCTTTTGCTCATCTCTAAATCACTTTACTGTTAGTTTGTCAAAGGTGACTAACATGCACCTTGTGGATGAAAGGAGAATTTGGCATCTCAGTTTTGATGAGGTTCTTATCTAGCTACAACAGCTTTCTTAAACCTACAGCTTGATGCACTAGCTCTTATGATCTTTGCCTTAACCGATAAAGTGCATAACTCAGTGCTGGCAGTTGGCACTAAAAATAAACATAACCTTTGCTTCATTGTGTCAGGAGGTTGACAGTAAATATTTGTCAAATGGAAGGTTTTCACTGCAACTTTATTATTAGGTGTTAGATGAAAGATTTCAGGAAAAAGATAAGATGTATTCATGATCATCCTGTGCCCTGGTGCAGCTTTATAGCATAAAACTGATAAATAGCAAATATGATATTTATCAGTTTTGTGCACTGTAACCCAAGATGACAGTATTAGATTGAGTTATCTGTTATTTGAAGAAAATGTTGAGATATAAGAACTGACAGAACTTGATATAAAATGGAAAGATTCAATTATCTTTCAGTGCCTGTTAGCAAATAAGATTCTGGACATTAGCATTATTCCCAAACAATGCTTTCTCAAACCTGTCTTATTTCATATGTAATATAAGTTAAGATGTTTCCATTAGTGTGGTGCCTGCATTTCAAAAATCTATTAATATGGTTTCAGTATCAAAATGTCCAGCAGACATTGAGAATTTATAAGAAGCAATGAACTTCAAAATAGCACTTGCATTCAGAAGATGTTAGATATTTTGTTTGTGCTTCCAAAATGTGTCAGTTTCCTAATTTAATGATTTTCCTGGGTTAGGATGCCCTTAGCCATTAACATCTCTCCATAAACTGTCAGTGCCGCAACATGATTGACCAGCAGGAAGTAATTTTTTGTGCGGCAAACTTAGACAATTTTTCTTGTCACACATTCTCTTTTTCTCTTTCTCCTCCTCTCTCTCTCCTCTTCTCTCTCTCCTCTTCTCTCTCTCTCTGCTCCCTTTTTCCTGGGCAAAAACAAGAATCACTGTAGTTACTTAATTTGCAACTGACTACATGACAAAAAACTGAGATCAAATTCAAGTTAAATGGTTTATTATGTGTTTTCATTGCCCAACACTATATTCTAAATATATATTTTGGTTCAGTGGAACTTTCTATTTCATTTATTGTTCCCTGACTGAGACAGTGAGGCTGTACAATTGACCTGTGCTATTAATTAGCAGGCATGGCTGAGTGGCACAGGTTTATTTTCTCCTGTATATTCCCTTCTTCCCATTCAGACTGAAATTTGGAAATTTGTGGTGGGAAGGATTCCCATGCCTTGAAATATCCAGTTGAATTTTCAATTTTTGCACGCATGATTTTGCACCCAATTGGGGAAAAATTGTGTCATAGCAAGCACAGAACCAGATAACCAGGCTATCACACCATTCCACTAAAGTGCTGTGCCGCCACTGTTGTCATGCTTGTTGCTGTTCAACCTTGTAACATATCTGTATTTTGTATTGGGAATTCCTGCCTTCCATCTTGCAACTTGAACTTTTTAATTTTTCAAATAACTACTGTTGTGAGCAGCAGTACCACTAGAATGATATGTGCAACAATTGAGGTATGCTAGCAATTAGAAATAGCATGTGAGATATTGGCATATAATCAGAAATGTTATTGATCCAATTATTTAAATGACTTTTCCTTCTGAAAAGTAACTTTCTTTTTGTAATTTTATAATGTGCAATTTATTTTTACTTTTGTTCTTGGGATATGGGCATGGTAACATTTATTACCAATCCTTAATTGGCACGAGGGTAGTCAAAAGGCAAACAAATACCGTGCAGCTGCAATCTTGTGTAGGCCAGACCAAGGAGAACTGGTTGGTTCCCTTCCCTGAAGAGTGAGCCAGTGGGTTTTTATAACAATTGGTAACTTACATGCTTTCTTTTTCCCCCTCTGGTGCCAGCCCACAGATTACCACAAATTATTGCATTCAGCTTCACAACTTGCCATGGTGGGATTTGAACTCATGACCTCTGTGTTGCTAGAAACGTGTCATTATTAATGTACTGCATACTGGGGACATGTCAAACTGCATGCAGTTAATCCAGTGCATTTAAGAGAGCTATATTTGTGATAAATAACTGTACCTGTTCTTTTTAGGAAAGTTTGGTGTATAATTAGATATTCTGAAACACATTGCAACATGGACATACTCCCATTAATTAATTATGGAAGTGTAAGAGGACAGAAAAAAATCTTTTTGCCTCAGGGCCAGGATATTTTCTGCATCCACACATATAGTCCCATCGTTTTCATTTACCTCTCCTCCACATTAATCAAACAACAAAAGAACATTTAAAAAAATGTATCTAAATGATTAACTTACTGTAAACATTGATGTAAAAGGTGGTAAAATATTATCAGTCAAGCTGTAGTTTTAGGAGATAATCGAAGGACTTGTTGCACTGGTCTTTGTTTACCAAGCTTATCTAATTCAATAATGTTTCTGCAAATGTTTACATAAATTTCATATATCTGCTCTGAAGGCAATAAGTTGCTTTGCAACATAGCTCATAATCATAATTATGGCTATCAAACCTGCCGATTAGTGATGGTTTATTATATTAAAATTATATAAACCTGTAATGTAACAGTGCACATGCATTTATTTTTGCAAAACTAATCAATGGACATTGAATGTTAATTGATAGAAGTTTAATAAATTTATGAAAATCCTGCATAGAATATCTTCATTGGCTCTTCTAATCTTCAAAATAAGTATAAAAATATTTGTGGACAGTGTAATTTAGTTTCATTCCATCTTATTTCAAATATTAATCCAAAGGAAGTGTGTGGTGCTGCCTCTTCACCTCCCTGATACAGGTTTAAATCTAATGTGGACTATTAGCTGTACTGGTACCAAATTTTGCACAACCTCAAGCTGATGGTAAGTGGACATGAATCCATAGCAAAAAAAAAATAAATGTTTCTGCATTGTTCAGCACTAAATCAGTCTCAATCTCCAAGATCAGTGGAATGTCTTGAAAGTAGTAAAATTTTTATTGGTGCAATGGGGAGTTTTCTTCCAAGGTTGAACGTTAGGTATTTTGTTAAGATGGAGGTAAGGGCTTTACCATGAATCTAACTTGTAGAAAACTTCACTTGAGAAGATGCTGACACTGACAGAAGATGGAAAAAAAAATGAAAATGGTTCCCCACTTCACCGGCATCCTTCAATTTGATGAGCAGAAGCCCCTATGCCTCCCAGAAAAAAAATCTTAATTGGTTGATGCAAGCAGTATGGGCAGAGGAACCTGTTCAGAGTATTCAGACTTTTAACTGGCTGTTACTATATTAGAGTGGGTTTTAATATTCATTTTCATAACTGTAATGGATAAATATTTTACAATTTGAAAGACTAAAGATACTTTCTTTATCTGTCGCTTGTGGGTAGTTTTAAAAATGCTGAGCTTGTTATCAATATAATTTTTGCCAATTAATTAATACTCAATTTCTCTACTCAGAAAAATTGCATGTTATCTGCATTTTTATCCCTTCAGTAATTACTGTAAGGGTTTCTCATTCGTACTGCAAAAAGCAAAATATCTTTTTTTTAAATAATTACATTAGCAATTTGGACTGTCAGGTTACCATGCTTTAGATCTTACATTAATATCACCTGAGATTATAGTACATTGATCTGATTCTGCTCCTGTATGATTTGAATTGCATTCTCTGTGGTTTCACATACTTAATTATTTTGCTACATTTCTTATTTATGGAAGAGTTTTAAGCTGTTGCCATCATACAGACTGATTGTGTTTTTTGCTTCTATTGAATACACCCTTTTATTTTGCATCAACAGTCTCAGTGCGCTCAATATACAGCGGATAGAAGAGAAGAAGAGAAGATGTGTGACCATCTCATTAGTGCTGCGAAGCATCGAGATCATGTTACAGCCAATCAGTTAAAGCAGAAGATTCTTAACATCCTTACAAATAAGCATGGTGCATGGGGTACCATCTCTCAAAGGTAGGTTTTCATTACTTGCAGAAAACTCTTCTACGTTTTGAAATCACTATGCTGTATTGTATTAGAATTGTGCAGACATAGTGGAGCTGGGGTTGTACTGGACCTGCTGCAAAATAATATCTCTCGCTTTACATGTGCTTAGGGGTCAGTTTGGTACTTAACTCTTTTGTTGAGCATTTAAATAATCATGTTCCTTTGGTTACTAGCAAAATAAGGCAAATTGAGTGTCCTATCAAAAGTTGTTGCAGCCTATTATTATATTAGCCAACTCACAACATAGCAAATTTGTTCCAGTAAATGCTTACAGTTCAGCTAACTATTAGATCACCAATTTTTCCAAGTTGTCAAGAACACATAGACTCCTATAACTTTAGGACAATGTGATATAGCACATTAATGTTCCGGTATACTGCACCAGAGTACTCGAGTGTGAATTCATCCTTGTGATTTCATGACCTGTTGTGTATCTCATCTTGACCAGACTCTGGATGATGTCAAGTAAAGGCAAACTGTTTCTCCACATGAGGAAATTTAAAGACAAAATTAATTCACATTCTGGGAAGTTTCTGGTGGCTGGTTACAGCATGACATCATGAGATGGCTGGTAGCAATTTATCTACTTGCCCCTCTTGATATACAGTGGAAGGAATGAAAGAGAGATTATGAATAATATATGTTGCAATGTTTCTATGAGAAGAAAGAAATTACAGTTTTTAATAATAGTTGTCTCAATTAGGTGAAAAATGACAAATAGTTTGTATTTCTAGCTGTATTAAATTTATGGATCCGAAAGATATACATTAAAGAATCCTGTAATAGTACATGTACTGCAGCATAGCTTCCATATCATAAGTCATGTTGCAGGTTAACCTTTTGAAGAGAACAGCTTGCATTTCTATAGTGTTCCTTACATACAAGTTTTCACCTCAAAATGATTGTCATTGAGCAAGAAAGCAAGCATCTTCACCAAGCCATGGGCAGTTGGAAACAACCCAGCCACTCAGGCAACCTGAGTAGAGTAGTTGCACCCTTGATGGAGGAAATGCCATCAAAAGGAGTTGACTTCTGCGGAATAAAGCAATGGCAGCCACAAAAAACCTATGTTTCAGAGGAAGGGCATCATCATGACCAGAGACTAAGGATGAGGCAACCCCGACAAACCTCTACTGACAACACGCCTTGCCAGCACATCAGTATATGGCAAATAATACTCATGTAATGGAAGACAAGAAAAGCCCACACATGGGCCCAGAACAGCAAGGGATAGAGATAAATGGAAAAGGCATGAGGAGGTCTACATGCTACAGTGGATGAACACAGCCTAAATGATGAACTGAATGATGATGAAGCAAGAAAAAAATACAGTGGACAGCAGTAAAAGAAAGACAAAGGATGTTAGAATGTCTCTTACCTTCCGGGAGCGGAGAGGAGCTGTTCTGAAAAAAAAAGCGAACAGTGATGTCAGAGGAGAGCTGCAAGGTGATTGGTTGGTGAGTAGCAGCTGTTAGAATATCATAAGAAAATAAGGGGAAAGTTGTTTTTTTGTTGGAAAAAAATCCTCTGGTGAGAAGGTGAGTACTACTAAGTGTTTTTTTTAAGGACTTTAGATTGAAGTGGGTAGAACAAGGCCCCTAGTATAATTAGTATTTTTTTAAATTAAGGGAGTAACTAATTAACCTAAGCGTAAGTCATGGCAGGAGAGCTCAGCCCCGTGATATGCTCCTCCTGCGCTATGTGGGAAATCAGGGGCGCTTCCAGTGTCCCTGACAACCATGTGTGCAGGAAGTGTATCCATCTGCATCTACTGGCTACCCGCATTACGGAGCTGGAGCTGCGGGTGGATTCACTGTGGAGCATCCGCGATGCTGAGGACGTCGTGGATAGCACGTTTAGTGAGGTGGTCACACTGCAGGTGATGGCTGCACAGGCATAAAAGAGATGGGTGACCACCAGACGGAGTAGTAGGCGCAGGCAGGTAATGCAGGAATCCCCTGTGGCCATCCCCCTCTCAAACAGATATACCGCTTTGGATTCTGTTGGGCGGATGACTTCCCAGGCGAAAGCAGCAACAGCCAAGTTCGTGGCACCATGGAGGCTCTGCTGCACAGCAGGGGAGGAAAAGGGTTGGAAGAGCTATAATGATAGGGGATTCTATCGTAAGGGGTGCAGATAGGCGTTTCTGTGACCACAAACGAGACTCCAGGATGGTATGTTGCCTCCCTGGTGCTAGGGTCAAGGATGTCTCAGAGCAGCTGCAGGACATTCTGAAAGGGAGGGTGAGCGGCCAGAGGTCGTGGTCCATATTGGTACTACCGACATAGGCAGGAGGAGAGATGAGGTCCTGCAAAGTGAATGTAGGGAGTTAGGCAGAAGGTTAAAAAGCAGGACCTCTAGGGTTGTAATCTCAGGATTACTCCCTGTGCCACGTGCTAGTGAGTTCAAGGGAGGGAACACCGATATCCTGGAGCATATCAGCATTACAAAGGAGGAGGTGTTGGAGGTTTTGAAGCGCATTAAGGTGGATAAATCCCCAGGGCCTGACCAGGTGTATCCTCGGATGCTATGGGAAGGAAGGGCGGAGATTTTTGTATCATCGTTAGCCATGGGTGAGGTACCGGGAGACTGGAGGATAGCTAATGTTGTGCCTTTATTTAAGAAGGGCAGCAGGGATAAGCCAGGGAACTACAGGCCGGTGAGCCTTACATCAGTGGTGGGAAAGTTACTGGAAGAGATTCTGAGAGACAGGATTTATATGCTTCTGGAAAGGCATGGTCTGATTAGGGATAGTCAGCATGGCTTTGTGTGTGGGAAATCATGTCTCATGAATTTGATTGAGTTTTTCGAGGAGGTGACCAAGAGGATTGATGAGGGCAGGGCGATGGACGTTGTCTACATGGACTTTAGCAAGGCCTTTGACAAGGTCCCGCATGGTAGGCTCGTCCAGAAGGTTCGATCACATGGGATTCAGGGTGAGCTAGCAAATTGGATACAAAATTGGCTTGGTCATGGGAGGGTGGTAGTGGTAGATTGTTTTTCAAATTGGAGTGCGGTGACCAGTGGTGTGCCGCAGGGATCGGTGCTGGACCCTCTGTTGTTTGTCATATATATTAATGACTTGGATGTGAATGTAAGGGGCATGATTAGTAAGTTTGCAGATGACATCAAAATTGGTGGTATAGTGGACAGTGAAGAAAATTGTCTAAGGGTACAACAGGATATAGATCAACTGGGAAAGTGGGCAAGGGAGTGGCAAATGGAATTTAACGCAGACCAGTGTGAAGTGGTGCATTTTGGGAAGTTAAACCAGGGCAGGACATATACAGTGAATGGCAGGGCCCTGGGGAGTGTTCTTGAGCAGAGAGACCTTGGGGTGCAAATACATAGTTCCCTGAAAGTGGCAACACAGGTAGACAGGGTGGTGAAGAAGGCGTATGGCATGCTTGCCTTCATCGGCCGAGGCATTGAGTACAAGAGTTGGGACGTCATGTTACAGTTGTACATTAGGTTGGTTAGGCCGCATTTGGAGTACTGTGTGCAGTTCTGGTCACCGCATTACAGGAAAGTTGTGATTAAGCTAGAGAGGGTGCAGAAAAGATTCGCAAGGATGTTAGCTGGTTTGGAGGGCTTGAGTTATGAAGAGAGATTGGATAGGCTGGGTCTGTCTTCCCTGGAGTGAAGGAGGCTGAGAGGGGACATGATCGAGGTATCAGTCCGCAAGCAGGACCCTGAGCTTCCGGTTGCTTGCCATTTCAACACTCCCCCCTGCTCTCATGCTCACATCTCTGTCCTGGGATTGCTGCAGTGTTCCAGTGAACATCAACGCAAGCTCGAGGAGCAGCATCTCATCTACCAATTAGGCACACTACAGCCTGCCGGACTGAACATTGAGTTCAATAATTTCAGAGCATGACAGCCCCCCATTTTACTTTCATTTTTAGTTATTTTTTCTTCCTTTTTTTTTTACATTCTTTTTTACATTTTTTACAATCTTTTTGCATTTATTTCATTTCATAGTTTGTTCAGTTTGCTTACCCACTGTTTTTTTCAGGTTTATTTTCAGGTTTGCACTTGCTGCTGTTCAATATTCAGTGTATTCACACCTAATCTGTACTAATGCTTTGTCTTTCAACACACCATTAACATATTGTTTGCCTTTGCTCCGTGACCTTTTGGTCAGCTATGTGGCCTGGTCCAATCTACACCTTCTCCTTTGTTATCTCTTGCCCCACCCCCACCTCACTTGCTTATAATCTGTGACTTTTCTAATATTTGCTAGTTCCAAAGAAGGGTCACTGACCCGAAACATTAACTCTGCTTCTCTTTCCACAGATGCTGCCAGACCTGCTGAGTGATTCCAGCATTTCTTGTTTTTGTTTCAGATTTCCAGCATCCGCAGTATTTTGCTTTTATTATATTTATACAGCATCTTTAACGTAATAAAATGTCCCAAGGCACTTTACAGGAGCATTATAAAACAAAGTATGACACCGAGCCACAAAAGGAGATATTAGGTCAGATGATGAAAATCTTGGTCAAAGAGGGTTTTAAGGAGTGTCTCAAAGGAGGAAAGTGAGGTGGAGGGATAGAGAGGTGTAGAGAGGGTATTCCAGAGCTTGGGGCCTAGGCAATTGAAGGCACGACCACCAATGGTGGAGCGATTAAAATCAGAGATTCACAAGAGGCCAGAATTAGAGGAGTGCAGATACCTTGGAGGGTTCTGGGGCTCGAGAAGATTACAGAGACAGGGAGGGGCGAGGCCATGGAGGGAGTTGAAAACAAGGATGAGAATTTTACAATCAAGACGTTGCTTGAACAGGAGCCAGTGTAAGTCGGTGAGCACAGGGGTGATAGAGGAATGGATTTGCTGCAAGTTAAGTCACAGGCAACAGAGTTTTGGATGACTTCAAGGTTGCGGAGAAGAGAGTGTGGGAGACCAACCAGGAATGCATTGGAATAGTCAAGTCGAGAGTTAACGACGGCATTAATGAGGGTTTCAGCAGCAAATGAGCTGAGATGTGCGAAGTCGGACAATGCCATGGAGATGGAAATATGCAGTCTTAGTGATGGCACAGATATGAGGTCAGAAGCTCATCTCGGGGACAAAGAGAGGAAATAGTGGAAGGTCTGACCATCATTTTTCAGTCTTCACTGGATACAGGTGTGGTGCCGGAGGATGGAGAATTGCTAATGTTGTACTTCTGTTTAAAAAGGGAGCAAAGGATAGACTGAATAATTACAGGCCAGTCAGTCTAACCTCAGTAGTGGGCAAATTATTGGAATCTATTCTGAGAGACAGGATAAACTGTCACTTAGAAAGGCACAGGTTAATCAAGGACAATCAGCATGGATTTGTTAAGGGAAGATCTTGTTTGACCAACTTGATCGAAGTTTTTGAAGAAGTAACAAGGAAGATAGAGGGTAGTGCAGTTGATGTGGTCGACATGGATTTTAGCAAGGCTTTTGACAAGGTCCCACATGGCAGACTGGTTAAAAAAAAATAAAATCCCATGGGATCCAGGGAAATGCAGCAAGGTGGATACAAAATTGGCTTAGTGGCAGGAAACCAAGGGTAATTGTTGACGGCTGTTTTAGTGACTTGGAGGGCTGTTTCCAGTGGTGTTCTGCAGGGCTCAGTACTGGGTGCCCTGCTTTTTGTGGTGTATAACAATTAACAATTTAGACGTAAATGTAGGGGGCATGATTAAGAAGTTTGCGGACAACACAGATTGACCGTGTGGTTAATAGCGAGGAGGATAGTTGTAGGCTGCAGGAAGATATTGATGGTCTGGTCAGATGGGCAGAAAAGTGGCAAATAGAATTCAACTTGGAGAAGTGTGAGGTGATGCATTTGGGGAAGTTAAACAAGGCAAAGGAATACACGATTAATGGGAAAATACTGAGAAGTGTAGAGGAAGTGAGGGACCTTGGAGTGAATGTCCACAGATCCCTGAAAGTAGCAGGGCAGGTCGATAATGTGGTTAAGAAGGCATATGAAATCCTTTCCTTTATTAGCCGAGGTATAGAATACAGGAGCATGGAGGTTATGCTGTAACTGCATAACTAATTGGTTAGGCCACAACTTGAGTACTGTGTGCAGTTCTGGTCACCTCATTACAGAAAGGATGTAATTGCACTAGAGAGGGTACAGAGGAGATTTCCGACTATGTTGCCAGAACTGAAAAAATGCAGCTATGAGGAAAGATTGGATAGGCTGGGGTTGTTCTCCTTGGAACAGAGAAGGCTGAGGGGAGATCTGATTTAAATGTACACAATTTTGAGGGACCTGGATAGACTGGACCGGAAGGGTCTCTTCACCTTAGCAGAGAAGTTAGTGACTAGGGGGCATAGATTTAAAGTGATTGGTAGAAAGATTAGAGGCACGATGGCAAAAAACTTTTTCACCCAGAGGGTGGTGGTCTGGAACTCACTGCCTGAAAGAGTAGTTGAGGCAGAGACCCTCAACTCATTCAAAAGGAGTCTGGATATGCACCTCAAGTGCTGTAAGCTGCAGGCTACAAACCAAATGCTGGAAGGTGGGATTAGAACAGGTGGATCGTTTTTCGTCCAGCACAGGCACAATGGACCAAGTGGCCTCAGTGCCTTAAACTTACTATGATTCTATGACACGAAGGTTGTGACCAAACTGGCTTAATCTCAGACTGTTGCCAGGGAGAGGGAGGAGTCGGTAGCTAGAGAATGGAGTTTGGAATGGGGACTGACAGCAATATGTTCCCAATATTTAATTGGAGGAAATTCCTGCTTGTCCAGTACTGGATGTCAGATAAGCAGTTTGATAATTTCGCAACAGGAGTCGAGAGAAGTGGTGGTGAGGTAGTGCTGAGTGTTGCCAGCATACATGTGAAAACTAATGCCGTGCTTTCGGAAGATGTCGCTGAGGGGCAGCATGTAGGCAAGAAGTAGGAAGGGACTGAGGAGAGATCCTTGGGAGACACCAGAGGTAGCATAGATTGTGCCATTTTAAGGTGCTGTAACTTGTGGAAGGTTGAAGTTGATAGGCTATGTGAGAAAACAGTACTCCAGTCGCATTTTTCATTTACTGTAGCAATTTTTTTTATTCTTTCATGGATGTGAGTGCTGCTGGCAAGGCCAGCATTTGTTACCCATTCCTAATTGCCTTTGAGAAGAAGTTGGTTAGCTGCCTTCTTGAACTGCTACAGTCCGTCTAGTGTAGGTACACGAAAGTGCTGTTAGGAAGGGAGATCCAGGGTTTTGACCCAGTGACAGTGAAAGAATGGCGATATAGGTCCAAGTCAGGATGGTGCGTGATTGGGAGGGGAGCTTTCAGTTGGTGATATTCCCATGCATTTGCTGCCCTTGTCCTTCTCGGTGGTAGAGGTCGCGGGTTTGGAAGGTGCTGTTGAAGGAGCCTTGGTGAGTTGCTGCAGTGGTGGAGGGAGTGAATGTTGAAGGTGGTGAATGGGGTGCTGATCAAACAGGCTACTTTGTCCTGGATGGTGTCGAGCTTCTTGAGAATTGTTGGAGCTGCACCCATCCAGGCAAGTGGAGAGTATTCCATCACACTCCTGAATGGTGCTTTGTGGATGGTGGGCAGGCTTTGGGGAGTCAGGAGGTGAGTTACTCACTGCAGAGTTCCCAGCCTCTAACCTGCTTTTGTAGTCACTGTATTTATATGGCTGGTCCAGTTAAGTTTCTGGTCAATGATAACCCCCAGGATGTTGATGGTGGGGGATTCAGCATTGGCAATGCCGTTGAATGTCAAGGGGAGATGGTTAGATTCTCTCTTATTGGAGATGGTCATTGCCTCGCACTTGTGTAACACGAATGTTAGTTGCCACTTATCAGCCCAAGCCTGAATGTTGTCCAGGTCTTGCTGCAAATGGTACAGACTGCTTCAGTATCTGAGGAGTTGCAAATGGTACTGAACATTGTGCAATCATTAGTGAACATCCCCACTTCTGACCTTATGATGGTGGGAAGGTCATTGATGAAGCAACTGAAAATAGTTGGGCCTAGGACTGCGACGGGAAGGCTATTTTCAGTGGCGTTCCGCAGGGCTCGGTACTCGGTCCCCTACTTTTTGTGGTATATGTTAACGATTTGGACGTAAAAGTAGGGGGCATGATCAAGAAGTTTGCAGACGACACAAAAATTGGCCGTGTGGTTGATAGCGAGGGGGATAGCTGTAGGCTGCAGGAAGATATTGATGAACTGGTCAGGTGGGCAGAAGAGTGGCAAATGGAATTCAGCTTGGAGAAGTGTGAGGTGATGCATTTCGGGAGGTCAAACATGGCAAAGGAATACATCGTTAATGGGAGAATACTAAGAGGTGTCGAGGAAGTGAGGGACCTTCGAGTGAATGTCCACAGATAGGTAGCAGGACCCGTCGATAAGGTGGTTGAGAAAGCATATGGAATCCTTTCCTTTATTAGCCGATGTATAGAATATAAGAGCAGGGAGGTTATGTTGGAACTGTATTAATCATTGGTTAGGCCACAACTTGAGTACTGTGTGCATTTCTGGTCACCTCATTACAGAAAGGATGTAATTTCACGAGAGAGAATGACTGGAAAAATGCAGCTATGAGGAAAGATTGGATAGGCTGGGATTGTTCTCCATGGAACGGAGAAGGCTGAGTGGAGATTTGATTGAGATGTACAAAATTGTGAGGGGCCTGGATACAGAGGATGTGAATGGCCTGTTTATCTTCACAGAGAGGTCAGTGACTTGGGCATAGATTTAATATGATTGGTAGAAAGATTAGAGGGGAAATAAGGAAAAACATTTTCACCCAGAGGGTGGTCGGGGTCTGGAACTCACTGCCTGAAAGGGTAGTAGAGACAGAAACCTTCAACTCATTTAAAAGGTGTCTGGATATGCACCTCAAGTGCTGTAACCTGCAGGAATACGGACCAAATGCTGGAAAGTGGGATTAGGCTGTGTGGCTCTTTTTCTCGGCCGACGCAGACACGACGGGCCAAGTGGCCTCTTTCTGTGCCATAAACTTTCTATCATTCTATGATTCTACAGCCCTAGTTATACGATTGGCCAGGACACTGGGTCCAGTGCGGTTCAGGTGACGGCTGTCCCAATGGTATAGTTCCCTCTTTCCCCAGTATTGGTGCCAGTGGCCCATGAATTGAAACCCATTTCTGCCGCACCAATCTTTAAGAATGTTTTTAGTCATATGGAGTAAATCTGTCTGAATTTATTTTTTAATTAGGAAATTTGCAATGTTTACACATACGTTGATTGAAGGACTAAAATCATTGAATAAGCAATAAGATAAATTATGAGTTCATCTATTTTTGGGGAAGAAAGATTGTGGCCTCAATATTAACGCACCCTTACAATGGGGTGGGGGCGTAGATATAGTGTTAAATAGGGGCAACGCAACCTGAACATGCTGCTTGAGCCTGCCGCCTTTTTTTATGGCAGCAGATATTGGTGCAGCCAGTGTCCTGTGTTGAGAGGCAAATCACTTAATTAGCATCTTTAAATCAGACTTCCACAGTGCTATTTGGAACCCAACTCAAAATTGACTGTTACTGCACAGCTTTCTCGGTTGTTGGGAAACCCAGCAGTAAAAGAGGGGAGAAAGCCTGAGTACCTATTTCAGCATTCCTTGGAGGCCAGGAGGGGCAGGACTGCTGTCCTCGGCCCCTTAAGGAAGTCTTTGTCCTCCTCCAGCCCCAATCACCAGTCCTTCTATTTGCCGATTTTCCTCCCCCCACAGCCCACCCACCGCACCACCCCCCCCCCCCCCACCCAGCCCTCCCAGTCACAGGCCTCCTTCCCCTCTCGACCCCGGGCTGCTTCTCCCCTCCCAATTGCTGGGCCTTTCTGACCTCTCAATTGCTGGTGACTGTCCTCAAGGTTCCTAAGCTGCAACCTCCTGCCGCTGGTGTTCTCTCCTGCCCAGCTGTCCAATTGGCTGGCTGCTGGTGGGAACTAGAGCTAAAAAAATGTTAATGATGTCTTGCCATTAAATTTGTCTGGAGCCCTGCATCCAAGGCCTTTCCAGATTCTTTGGCTGTTTTCAGCCTACCTGCATCCACCTGTTTCCACATAAATATCGGTCCTATAAGCCCGGGCACCAGGAGAACCCTAGTATTCTTTGAATAAAACCATGGAATCCTTCATGCCCACAGACCAGCCAGATGGGGCCTTAATTGGGCCTTTCATTTGAAAAATAGAAGCTCCAATAATGTGATGGACTGGATTGATGTCCTAATTTATGTACTGCAGTTCTAGTGTGGGATTTTAACTCATAATATTCTGAATCCGTAGTGAGGTTACGACCAACAACTGAACTGAATAGGAGGTGAATCAGCAAATGATGGTTGGATGACATCAAACTTAGGTATTAAAAGCTTATCAATTGGAGGTGGACGAAAAGAGGAAAATTGAAAGAGGCAGTAACCACAGTAATATTGATGAAATCAATGAAATAATGATACAATGATAAGTTTTTGATTGAGAGAAAACCTGTAGGCTGGAAGTCAAACAAAGAAATAAGGATGGACTTGCATTTATTTCACACTTTAGATGCCTCTTGAATAACTCAAAGCATTTCATGTACAGTGAATTACTTTAAAAATGTAGCGACTATTGTATGGGTAAATACAGCAACCACTTTGCAATCAGCAAGATCCTACAAACGTATATGAATAATCAGTTCATCCGATTATTTTTCGTGGTGTGAAGAAATCTTGGCCAAGATACCGGAAAAATTCTCTGCTCTTCAAATTGCGCTTTGGGTTATTAAAGCTACGATGGAACATAGTACCAGGAATAGACCATTCCGCCCCTTGAGCCTGTTCCACCATTCAATTAATTCATGGCTGATCTGGATCTTAACTCCATCTAGCTGCCTTGGTTCCATAACTCTTAATTCCCTTGCCTAAAAAGAAAATTCAGTTTTGACATTTTCCATTGACCTAGCCTCAATAGATTTTTGGGGAGAGTGTTCCAGATTTCCACTACCCTTGTGTGTGAAGAAGTGTTTTCTGACATAACTTCTGAACAGCCTAGCTCTGGTTTTAAAGTTAGGCCCCCTTGTTTGGAACTCTCCCACAAGAGGAAATAGTAAGTGTCCACCTGCACTATCAACTCCTTTCATCTTTAACTCTTCATTCAATTAGATCATCCTTTAATCTATATTCAAGGGAATACAAGCTTAGTCTCTGTCCTCATAATTTAACCTTTTTAAGCCCAGTATCATTCTGGTCAATATGCACTACACCCCTACAAAGCCAATTGATCCTGTCTGAGGTGTGGTACTCAGAACTGAATGTATGACTCTGAATAGGGCCTAACCAGAGCTCTGTATAGCTGGAACATAATTTCCAACCCTTTATATTACAGTAATATAAAAGCAAAATACTGCGGATGCTGGAAATCTGAAATAAAAACAAGAAATGCTGGAAATACTCAGCAGGTCTGGCAGCATCTGTGGAGAGAGAAGCAGAGTTAACGTTTCGAGTCAGTGACCCTTCTTCTTGAACATATTACAGCCCTCTTGAGATAAAGGCTAACATTACATTAGCCCTTAAAAATTATTTTTTGTACCTGTGCTTTTAGTGATTTCTGTACTTGGACCCCTAAATCTCTTTGCTCGCCCACAGTTCGTAGCTTTTCACCATTTAGAAAATGCTCTGATCTATCTTTGGAACGTCCAAAGTGAATGACCTCACACTTTCCCGCAGTGAACTCTAGCTGCCATTTTTTCCCACTTACTTAATCTATCAACTTTCTGTTCTCTTCTACACTATTTGATGTGCCACCTAACTTAGTGTCATCAACAAATTATAGATGTATGACTCTCACTCAATTCCTTCATCCAAGTCATCTCCAAATATAGTAAAAAGCTGAGGTTCCAGTACGGATCCCTCGAACACTACGAGTCACATCCTCCCAATTTGAGAACATACCCACTATCCCTTCTCTCTGTCCTACCTCCGAACAATTCCTATTCAGCCAGTGGGTTCCCTCCAATTCCACACGCTCTTATTTTTGTTAACAGTCTCTTATGTGGAACTTTGTTGAATGCCCTCTGGAAATCCATATAAATAACATCCATAGACACTTATCAAACACGTTAGTTGCCTCTTCAAAAAATTCAGTTAGGTTCATTAGACATGACTTACTTTTACAAATCCACACCAGCTCTCTCTGATCATCTCACAGTTTGTTGGGGCTTCAATTTAATGTCTCGGCCGAAGGATGATGCCTCCAGCAAAGTTTTTTTTTATTCATTCACCCGAATTGCCCTTGAGAAGGTTGTGGTGAGATGCCTTCTTGAATACAACTGAGTGCATTGCTGGGGCAATTAAGAGTCAACCATATTTCTGTCGATCTGGAATCATATATAGACCAGACTGCGTAAGGGCCGCAGACTTCCTTTCCTAAAGGATGTTAGTGAACCAAAATGGGTTTTAACCAACAGTCTGGTAGTTTCACATAACCATTACTGATAATAGCTTTTTATTTCAGATTTATTTAATTCATTGAATTTAAATTCCTGGCTGCCTTGGTGGAATTTGATTTCATTTCGCTGGATCATTAGTCCGGGCCTCTGGATTACTAGTCCGTAACATAACCACTACGCTACCATACACCCTACATTAATCCCTCAATGATGCATGGGAGTGTCGGCCCAGATTTCAAGTCTTCAAGAAACTGCTGATTCCGAGGCAAAGGTCCGATTATTAGCCAAGCTAATGTATGAGAGATGGAGTACCAGTCAGACTTCAAGGTTTGTCTCGTTTGCCGTCCAGCAGTGTAGCACAAGAATAACAGTAAAGTCTTCATAAGCTTGGGCTTTGCAGAATAATAAATAATAAGTGGTTGACACAAAATAGGATAATCTATTCAGGGGCTGCTTTACCAATTTAGGAAATGGTAATGATTTCCATTTGAGATTGGAAATGATATTTACTGCCAATGTATGAGCAATAACCTACTAGTGGAGCCATCAAATATTATTGGTGTTAGCTGTTGATTGGTGTGCAAAATCAAACAAAGATTTGTCCTCTGAATTTGATGAAAATGATAACCCTGAGTTAATATTGCAGTGGGCAGGGCCAGATGCAGGAGACCAAAATTCATGACCGAGCAGCATGAGGATTGGGCAGTTTTATGGCCCAGGCCACATATACATGCCCTTTGGTTGGTTGCCCATTCAAAAATAGCAGAAAGCGGCAGCTGGTCAGCAGAGGGGAGTGGAAGTTCAGATGACAGGAGGCTGCCGACAAAAGCTGAAGGACCTGTTACTAGAACTCAACTAAGTCGCGGGAGGGGGCTTTGGGAGGGCCTTGTGGTTAGGGAGGAATCTGATTAGAAGAGGCCTAAACTCTCCTTGTGAGCCAGAAGATGCATTGCTGCTCCTCTTGGACCAACAAGGAACGAAAACAGAACTTTAAAAAACTGACACGTTAGGGCCTCTTCTGACCCGACTGTCCTACTAGCTTCACTTGACGGGAGGCCACAATGACCTCCCTGTTCAGACTGCTGATTAAGAAAGCAGTTGCACACCGATGACTTCATTGGAGCTTGCTCTGTACATTTAAAAAAGGAACCCACCAATTTCCAGTGGGTGTCCTTCCCATTTGCTCAGAGGTGCAGGCTAAAATGGAAGACTAAAATGGGATGTTGACAGATATTTCCTAGGTAATTTTAACTGCTCACTCACCTGCTTTCCACCTGGCAAGCAGGGTAAATATTGCACCTGATATATTAGGCAAGCAGGTTGTTAAGTTATGATTTCATAGTCTTCTTCTTCTTCGGCCTCCTTGTCTCGGGAGACAATGGGTAACCTGGAGGTGGTCAGTGGTCTGTGGAGCAGCGCCTGGAGTGGCTATAAAGGCCAATATTAGAGTGACAGACTCTTCCACAGGTGCTGCAGAAAAAATTGGTTGTCAGGGCTGTTCCACAGTTGGCTCTCCCCTTGCGCTTTTGTCTTTTTTCCTGCTAACTGCTAAGTCTCTTTGACTCACCACACTTTAGCCCCGCCTTTATGGCTTCCCGCCAGCTCTGGCGATCGCTGGCAACTGACTCCCACGACTTGTGATCAATGTCACAGGACTTCCTGTCGCGTTTGCAGACGTCTTTAAAGCGGAGATATGGATGGCCGGTAGTTCTGATACCAGTGGCGAGCTCGCTGTACAATGTGTCCTTGGGGATCCTGCCATCTTCCATGCGGCTCACATGGCCAAGCCATCTCAAGCGCCGCTGACTCAGCAGATTTCATAGTACATTGAACTTTAATTGTAACTGTGGACTGTGGAAATCACTTCTTTATGCAACTGCCCATTTATACATCTTGAACCCATAATGGATAGAAAAAAGTATTATTCTGTGCAATTAGTGACTTGTTTTGTTTTGTCAACCCGATCTATTACATATAACTGGGTTATATTGTACATACTATTTGGTAGCAAGTTAACATCCGTAGCACTTAAAGCAGCCAGAAGCACTGCACAAAGAACAGCCAGGCGCTGCGCAAATGACGACTGGCAGCACCTATGCAGTCATATTCAGCTGGCCTCAGACACCGGAAACATCAGAGGAATGTATGATGGCATTAAGAGAGCTTTTGGGCCATCCATCAAGAAGATCGCCCCCCTCAAATCTAAATCAGGGGACATAATCACTGACCAACGCAAACAAATGGAGCGCTGGGTTGAACACTACCTAGAACTGTACTCCAGGGAGAATGTTGTCACTGAGACTGCCCTCAATGCAGCCCAGCCTCTACCAGTCATGGATGAGCTGGACATACAGCCAACAAAATCGGAACTCAGTAATGCCATTGATTCTCTAGCCAGCGGAAAAGCCCCTGGGAAAGACAGCATTACCCCTGAAATAATCAAGAGTGCCAAGCCTGCTATACTCTCAGCAGTACATGAACTGCTATGCCTGTGCTGGGATGAGGGAGCAGTACCTCAGGACATGCGCGATGCCAATATCATCACCCTCTATAAAAACAAAGGTGACCGCGGTGACTGCAACAACTTCCGTGGAATCTCCCTGCTCAGCATAGTGGGGAAAGTCTTTGCTTGAGTCGCTCTAAACAGGCTCCAGAAGCTGGCTGAGCGCGTCTACCCTGAGGCACAGTGTGGCTTTCGTGCAGAGAGATCGACCGTTGACATGCTGTTCTCCCTTCGTCAGATACAGGAGAAATGCCGCGAACAACAGATGCCCCTCTACATTGCTTTCATTGATCTCACCAAAGCCTTTGACCTCGTCAGCAGACGTGGTCTCTTCAGACTACTAGAAAAGATTGGATGTCCACCAAAGCTACTAAGTATCATCACCTCATTCCATGACAATATGAAAGGCACAATTCAACATGGCGGCACCTCATCAGACCCCTTGCCTATCCTGAGTGGCGTGAAACAGGGCTGTGTTCTCGCACCCACACTTATTGGGATTTTCTTCTCCCTGCTGCTTTCACATGCGTTCAAGTCTTCTGAAGAAGGAATTTTCCTCCACCCAAGATCAGGGTGCAGGTTGTTCAACCTTGCCCGTCTAAGAGCGAAGACCAAAGTACGGAAAGTCCTCATCAGGGAACTCCTCTTTGCTGACGATGCTGCTTTAACATCTCACACTGAAGAGTGTCTGCAGAGTCTCATCGACAGGTTTGCGGCTGCCTGCAATGAATTTGGCCTAACCATCAGCCTCAAGAAAACAAACATCATGGGGCAGGACGTCAGAAATGCTCCATCCATCAATATTGGCGACCACGCTCTGGAAGTGGTTCAAGAGTTCACCTACCTAGGCTCAACTATCACCAGTAACCTGTCTCTCGATGCAGAAATCAACAAGCGCATGGGAAAGGCTTCCACTGCTATGACCAGACTGGCCAAGAGAGTATGGGAAAATGGCGCACTGACACGGAACACAAAAGTCCGAGTGTATCAAGCCTGTGTCCTCAGTACCTTGCTCTATGGCAGCGAGGCCTGGACAACGTATGTCAGCCAAGAGCGACGTCTCAATTCATTCCATCTTCGCTGCCTCCGGAGAATACTTGGCACCAGGTGACAGGACCGTATCTCCAACACAGAAGTCCTCGAGGCAGCCAACATCCCCAGCTTATACACACTACTGAGTCAGCGGCGCTTGAGATGGCTTGGCCATGTGAGCCACATGGAAGATGGCAGGATCCCCAAAGACACATTGTACAGCGAGCTCGCCACTGGTATCAGACCCACCGGCCGTCCATATCTCCGCTTTAAAGATGTCTGCAAACGCGACATGAAGTCCTGTGACATTGATCACAAGTCGTGGGAGTCAGTTGCCAGCGTTTGCCAGAGCTGGCGGGCAGCCATAAAGGCGGGGCTAAAGTGTGGCGAGTGAAAGAGACTTAGCAGTTGGCAGGAAAAAAGACAGAAGCGCAAGGGGAGAGCCAACTGTGTAACAGCCCCGACAAACAAATTTTTCTGCAGCACCTGTGGAAGAGCCTGTCACTCTAGAATTGGCCTTTATAGCCACTCCAGGCGCTGCTCCACACACCACTGACCACCTCCAGGCGCTTACCCATTGTCTCTCGAGATAAGGAGGCCAAAGAAAGACTATTTGGTAGGTAAGTCTATAAACTGCTGCCAAGGATAAAATTAATATCAACTTACTTTTAATATGATTGGATAATCAGTACTTCAGCAGTGCCAAAAAATTGGAATATCTTTTTTAATACCTTTTCACATTAATATGGCTACATTTTGACAAAGTAATTGCTATTAGCGACCACAACATGGTACAATTTAAGCTTGTGATGGAGAAAGAAATAGACAAGTTGCAAAAAAAGGTTTTGGATTGGGGGAGAGCGAATTTTCGTAAAATAAGGCAGGATCTGGCCAAGGTAGACTGGAAAGAGTTACTTGTCGCGAAATCTACAGAAGAGCAGTGGGAGGCATTCAAAAAGGAAATGGGGAGGGTACAGGCCCAACATGTTCCCTCTAGGGTAACAGGTAGGAGCAACAAGCCCAGAGAACCATGGATGACCAGAAACATTCAGGGTACGATGAGAAGGAAACGAGAGGCTTTTAGCAAATGCAAGGAGAGCAAATCAACGGAAGCATTAGTGGAGTACAGAAAGTGTAGGATGGCCCTTAAGAAAGCAATTAGGAGAGCAAAGAGGGGATATGAGAAAGCTCTGGCTGGTAAAAGTAGGGAAAATCCCAAGATATTCCATAAGTATATCAATGGGAAGAGGATAACCAGGGAAAGAGTGGGACCCATTAGGGACCAAGGGGGGAAATCTGTTGGTGGAGCCAGAGGATATTGGTAGGGTGTTGAATGAATACTTCACAGCTGTCTTCAGCCAAGAGAATGAGGATGTCGATATGGAACTCAGAGAGAGAGACTGTGAGTTTCTTGAGCAAATTGTCATAGGGAGTGACAAGGTATTGGAGGTTTTGGCAGGCTTAAAAGTAAACCAATCTCCAGGATGCTGTGGGAAGCGAGGGTGGAGATTACAGGGGCTCTGACCCTAATTTTTAATTCCTCTCTGGCCACGGGGGAGGTGCCAGAGGACTGGAGAACGGCTATTGTGATCCCACTATTTAAGAAAGGTTGTAGAGATAAGCCAGGGAACTACAGACCAGTGAGCAGTGAGTCTCATGTCAGTGGTAGGGAAACTATTGGAGAAAATTCTGAAGGAAAGAATCTATCTCCACTTGGAGAGGCAAAATTTGATTAGGAATAGTCAGCATGGCTTTGTCAGAGGGAGGTCATGCCGAACAAATTTGATTGAATTTTTTGAGCATGTGACCAGGTGTGAAGATGAGAGTAGTGCAGTTGATGTAGTTTACATGGATTTCAGCAAAGGCTTTGACGAGGTCCCACATGGGAGACTTATCAAGAAAGCAAATGCACATGGGATACAGGGTAACTTGATAAGGTGGATTCAAAATTGGCATAGCTGTAGGAGACAGAGAGTGATGACAGATGGCTGTTTTAGTGACTGAAAGCCAGTGTCCAGTGGCGTACCACAGGGATCTGTGCTGTGTCCCCTGTTGTTTGTCATTTATATAAACAACATAGATGACTATGTGGGAGGTAGGATCAGTAAATTCGCGGATGACACAAAGATTGGCCGAGTGGTTAACAGTGAGGTGGAGTGTCTTGGGTTACAGGAAGATATAGACGGGATGGTCAAATGGGCAGAAAAGTGGCAGATGGAATTTAACCCTGAAAACTTTGGAAGGAGTAATGTGACACGGAAGTATTCAATGAATGGCCTGACACTGGGAAGTTCTGAGGAACAAAGGGACCTTGGTGTGTTTGTCCATAGATCTCTGAAGGCAGTAGGACAAGTTAATAGGGTGGTGAAAAAGGCATATGGGACACTTGCCTTTATCAATCGAGGCATAGATTACAAAAGCAGGGAGGTCATGTTGGAGTTGTATAGAACTTTGGTAAGGCCACAACTGGAGTACTGTGTGTAATTCTGGTCGCCACATTATAGGAAGGATGTGATTGCACCGGAGAGGGTGCAGAGGCGATTCACCAGGATGGTGACTGGGATGGAACATTTAAGCTATGAAGAGAGGTTGGATAGGCTTGGGTTGTTTTCACTGGAGCAGAGAAGACTGAGGGGGTGACCTGATCGAGGTGTACAAGATTATGAGGGGCATGGACAGGGTGGATAGGGAGCAGCTGTTCCCCTTAGCTGAAGGGTCAGTTACGAGGGGACACAAGTTTAAGGTGAGGGGCAGGAGGTTTAAGGGGGATTTGAGGAAGAACTTTTTTACCCAGAGGGTGGTGACGGTCTGGAATGCACTGCCTGGGAGGGTGGTAGAGGCGGGTTGCCTCACATCCTTTAAGAAGTACCTGGATGAGCACTTGGCACGTTATAACATTCAAGGCTATGGGCCAAGTGCTGGCAAATGGGATTAAGTAGACAGGTCAGGTGTCTTTAATGCATTGTGCAGACACGATGGGCTGAAGGGCCTCTTCTGCACTGTATTATTCTGTGATTCTGTGATTCTATTTGATACTGATATCAAAATGCTCGATACATGCCTTCAAGATAGCAGGAGCATCAATATGAAAAAATGCCAGGTGTCAAATCAACGTAAAATCACCATCATGCCGACCCCATGTCCAGGTTTAAACACATGTAATGTACGATCCCTCTCTGAGCTGTCTCAGACTGCTTAGCTAGAGTGCAACTCAAGTTGTCCATTTGACCTCATAGGCAATTTATAAACTTAGTGTTGTCTTTTTTATGTAATAATAAAGCAGATTATTCCTCCCAGCATTAAAAAGTAGCCATGGGGAAACAGAGCTCTGTTACAGAAATTTTCCAATGGACGTAGAATGCAGGTTCACCATCAGGTGCAACCTGCAGTGTGACTCTGTCCATACTGGCTGTGTTTAGGAGTTTACAAATACTAATAGTATAATTCCAGCCTTGAACAACAAAGTATAGATTATGTAAGCAATGCACATTGTATTTCAAGACCATTGAACTAAACCATCAGGTATAGATGACTGTACCAGGTTGCTAATTGTTTTAGTTCATTGATCAATTGACTGGTGCCTGGTACTATATGTGTTTCACTTTTCTTGTGGAAAACCTATCACAACCTGATTTACCCGCTTTAAATCAAAGTGTTGAAGAAATATGTAGCTATCTGATTGGAAATAAAGTTAATCCTAGGAGGCCTTTAGTATCTCATGAAATTTGTGGTTGCAAGTATATTGATTTCCTCTGTCAATAATAAAAGCTGTTGTGCTAGCCAGTAAAGACCCCATTGCTGCACTGTGCTAAATTTTGAGTCCATCTGTCACTAAGGCAGTGCAGAGATGGAACACTATTTATGTTTATGGCATTTTAAGTAACTGAGTAAAATCTCTGGTATGTACAGAAAATGCTTGTGTTTCTGTCATCCCTGCTGGCTTCATTGGGTGACCTTGACATCACCGCAATCTTAAAATATTCCCTAGGGTACTTCTATAAAGTAGATGGTGCTACAGAAACTGTCATTTGTTTCAACTGAAAGAATGTTCTGTATTGAATCATAATTGCACAATATCTCTTACTGGGCCTTGAGTGAAGTCAGATCTCAAGGCCTTAATTATTACAGGGAAAAGAGTACCACATTATATGTGGTTTCTATACATATAAGGACTCGTCTGAGGGCAGTCTGTTGTATGTATAGTCACAGTCACAACAAAGTAGGTAAAAGTAAGGCAAATAAATTGCATCCCTCTATTAAAACAGCATGCAACACAGTAAAAACAAATGTCAACAAGAAGATTTAAGTTCATTTTTTTATTGTTAATGCTTTTACTGTCATATGACAGGTATAATTTTGTATTTATATTAAATCTATATATATATATATATATATATATATATATATATATAGTTATGACCAGGTGAGGAAGGGGTTTAGGGTGCCCCTCTCGGACTTTTCCTGGTTTGGCCTTAACAGGGTTTAACTTTTAAAACAGTGTTTTTAGCTTCCCCTCAGTGAATCCTTGCTCACTGCTCTCTAATTGTAATTGCAAAGAAATCAACCAGACAGGTTTTCTCAGATTTAAACAAGAAAGGTGTAAGTTTATTAACCTTAAAACTCTACCTCAGTTAAAACTATTAAAAATATGCGACGCGGCCACTCTAGCATGCATACACAATAAACACACACGCAAATAGAGACAGAGGAGGAGAAAGAATTAAAGGGTAAAGGTTTGAAGTAATAGATGGAGTTCAGTTACTGGTTTTAGTTTGGATGTAAAGTCTTTGATTGAAGTTATGTCTTGCAGTTCTCGTTGGGGCCCAGTGCACACTTTCAAACTTGTTTCTCTAGTCTTCTGTCTTGAGGCTTTAGTTACTTCCGTGGGTCCCTAGAACTTTGCATCAGAGAGGGAGACCTTCCTCCTTAAAGTTCAATTGCAGTCTTTTCCAAAAACTGTTCTGTGAGCACAATTCTATATTAACTCCAGGTTGGCCAGCAGGTTAGTCATGTGACCAGCTTTTGTTTAAGACAATTTTGCCTGTGAGGTTTGTGGATTCCTCACAGCTTACCAGACATACTCAGTTGGGGAGGGGGGGGGGGGGGTGCAGTACGGGGTGGAATGCTGGCTTTTGCACATTCATTCAATGACTTTTAATGTTTCTTGATCATCACTATTGGCAAAACCCATCTGGCTAACTGAATCCGGGAGTACTCCCATTGTCTCTCTCCATGCAACGGTCTTTTAGAATGCAAATGTGCAGCCGTATTTTCAACCACTGTTCTGTGGTCTTTTTAAAACAAGTTATGTTCAATGTCCAGTAAGCATTGAAATCATGTTCCATATGACGAATTTAATATATTTCCAACTGACAGGTGTGGTTTCCATCACAATATAAAATAAAAAAATATATAATATCTTATATCGGTAGATATTTGTTTGGTACTGGTGTCAAAGGATATGGAGCAAGTTGTGTAAATGGAGTTGAGGTGCAGATTAACTATGATCTAATAGAGTGGAATTCGAGCAAGCCCGAGGGGCTAAATGGTCTCCTCCTGTTCCTAATGTTCCTAAAGTTTCCTACAGTAACCATAGCCACTAAATATTTGCATGATGTTTGGGTCATGCTAGATTAGAATTAGAATATGTCAGACATCTACTTACTATCTCTGTGTTGTTGCAAGAACTCTGAGTATAATCCTTATAGAATAAATTACAAGTCTTGAGTATCTGGCTTTCAATTTTACAAATCTCTGAGTTGGTGAAATCTGGCCAGTTTAAACCTTTCATCATAGAATCATAGGACGATAGAGCACAGAGGCCATTTGGCCTATCGTGCCTGTGACAGCTGTTTAAAAGAGCTATCTAGTTCGTCCCACTCCCTCAATGTTTCCCCATAGGCAAGCAACTTTTTCCACCAAATATTTACCTAATTCCCTTTTGAAAGTTATTACTGAAGCTGCTTCCACCACCCTTTCAAACTGCCTTCCAGTTCATCGCTGAATTCGCTGAATAAAAAATGTTTTCCTTGTGACACTTCTGGTTCCTTGCCAATTACTTTAAATCTATGTCCTTTGTTTTGCCACTGGAAACAGATTTTTCCTTATTTACTCTTTCAAAACCCTTCAGGATTTTGAACACCTCTATCAAATCTCCCTTTCACCTTCTCTGCTCTCAGGAGAACAATTCCAGTTTCTCTGGTCTTTCCATGTAACTGAAATCTTTCATCCCTGGTACTATTCTAGTACAGTTGTCCTGCACCCTCTCTAAGGGCTTGACATCCTTAATACAGTGTGGTGCCCGGAACTGAACACAGTACTCCAGCTGGGGCCTAACCAGTGTCTTGTAAAGGTCTAGCATATCTTCCTTTTATGCTGTATGCCTCTGTTTAAAAAGTCAAGCATCCTGTATGCTTTTTGAACAGCCTTTTCAACTTATAGTTGCCACCTTCAAAGATTTGTGTACGTACATTCCCAGGTCTCTGTTCCTGCACCCCCTTTATAATTGTACCATTTAGTTTATATTGCCTTTTCTCATTCTTCCTACCAAAATTAATCACTTCACACGCCTCTGTGTTAAATTTCATCTGTCATGTGGCTGCCCATTTCACCAGTCTATGTCCTGCAGTCTGTTCCTATCCTCCTCACTGTTTACTACATTTCAGAGTTTTTTGTCAGCTACTAACATTGAAATGATGCCCTGTATACCCAAGTAAAGGTCAATATTATATATCAAAAAAAGCAGTGGTCCCAACAATGAGACCTGGGAAACACCACTGCACATATCCCTCCAGTCTTGAAAAAAAAACATTCACCACTGCATTCTGCTTTCTGTGCCTTAGGCAATTTCGTCTCCACACAGCTACTGCTCCTTTAATCCCATTGGCTTCATAAATAACTTTTAGTTAACCATATTCTCTGTTAGCTTAACTAATTGTGCTTTTGCAAAAGCCAGAATAATTGTAAGAACACTACTTTAATGTCATTGTTTATTTTCAGTTACTTGCAGCCACATCATAGCTCATTTCTATATACACACACCCTCTCTTACTATCATTCTGTCAAGTGAATCTCCCCCAATTTCCTAATTGTATGTACGCCACAAATGTAGTCTACATTGTCTGTACTCTGATATGGATGCATATCAATTGCCTGCAGATATACTCACTTAAACATAAGTAATTTTTAAAAATTGGATTCCGTTTGGGGGATAAAAGGGTATTTGTTTTTATGAGCAAAAGATGCTTCAAAGTATTAGGTCAGACACTGGCACCACAATCTCAAATAAAACTAAAAGTTCTGTAATTAGCATCTTACCCAAAACTTGCAGCTTGAGGATTCGGGAAGAAGTTACATTTTTAACAAAGCTACAATGTTTCACCGGTGACTCTTTTGGTTCAAAAATATCGAATTTGAATCTTAGATTTTTTTTTCAAAAACATATTATCATGTAACGATACAGTCTTCCTTAACTAACTTTTGTAATTTTATACATATAATATATATATGATAAAATTGTCCCATGTCAGATTTTTCTTTCTGTCTTGCTAATTTACGTTGTAAAACCTGCTCAGGCAAGAGAAATTACACCATATTTTCAAGGAATAATAGACACTGTTGCAGCTGAGCAGTTCAATCTTATTCAATGCTACATTAACTTTTCCATTATTGCTTCTGTTGTAAAATATGAAAGCCTTTAAGCGCTTCAAAGGTATAGCCCATTACAAGTTTCCTAATACAGATGCTGTTTTCAAATGTTGCTTTTATAAGAACCTTGGTTTATGGAAGAAAGGACTCCCATTAGTGTTTAATGTTACAATAGGGAAAAAATAATGCTGCTATAAAGGAACAAAGACATTATTCCAGAGTTTCTTAAAATACTTTTTATAAGAATTGACTGTAACTCAAGATCAAAGCAGTTTCCTCCCAAGAGATTTGAATGAACTGAGTAAAGGTCAAGAATTCACATAAAGTCAAAATACTTACTGAAAGGTTGCTTACAAAAAACTTAAAGGATTTTATAATATTTCCTAAAATATAAAAATTAAAATTATCTATTAATGCTCATTTCTAACAATATTTATGACATCAGAGGTACATAATTATAGGGAAATACTCACAGTTTGAGATTAAGAGAGAATTGCTAACACATGTACGGTGATCAAGGGACATCAGAAAAACATGTTTACATTGTTAACTTTAAACAAATTGCAGTAGTCTATTATAGGAATTAGGTCAATGTTTATAAGAGGAAATAGCTTGCATTTATATTGTTCTCCTTGCATAAAAGAACAATTCTTAAGCACTTTCCATAGCAGAGATGACCGGAAAATGAAGAATTTAATCGCGGAACACAAAGGTGTGGTTAGAGATGATTTTTAGGAAGTCTTTTTAGGGCAAGGATGGACATAGCATGGTAAAATTTTGGGAATAGAATTCCAGAGAGCAGGCTAAAAAACTAAAACATTAACCTATGACATGGTAGCAGGGAACAGCTAATAATCTGAAGACAAGGAATCACAGGAAAGGAAAATGCAGGTAAGGTTGTGCTGCTGGAGCAGATCACAAAATGTTGGAACATCTGCTGGCTTTAGAGTTCTAGATTACTTGACTCTTGAGAGGTGGAGATGAGGAAGCCAGTGAGGAGAGATGAGAACGATGAAAGTGGATATGGTAAAAAGAGCTGAGTTAGAGAGGATTAAGGGAGCAGGTTTGGTCATTAGGGAGGAGCTGCATTTGATGAAGATGGGAAGAAGCATGATGGGAGAGAAGCTGCAGAGTTTGAGAGTATGGGGAGTAAATTGAGGAGGATTAGGAAGCATAAGGAATGAAGAAGGCAGGGGTAGCCAGTTGAATGGCCCTGATTTTGAAAATAGTCATCCTTGAGTTTCTGATAGTATCACAGGATGGAGGAAACGTGAAATGAGACAGCTTGTGAGTTGTTTTTGCGATTGGAAGCCTCTGACCAGTAGTGTACCGCAGGGATCGGTGCTGGGACCCTTGCTGTTTGTCGTGTACATTAATAATTTAGACGTGAATATAGGAGGTATGATCAGTAAGTTCGCAGATGACATGAAAATTGGTGGTGTAAATAGTGAGGAGGAAAGCCTTAGATTACAGGAGGATATAGATGGGCTAGTAAGATGGGCGGAGTAGTGGCAAATGGGATTTAATCCTGAGAAGTGTGTGGTGATGCATTTTGAGAGGACTAACAAGGCAAGGGAATATACAATGGATGGTAGGACCCTAGGAAGTACAGAGGGACCTTGGTGTACTTGTCCATAGATCACTGAAGGCAGCAGCACAGGTAGATAAGGTGGTTAGGAAGGCATATGGGATACTTGCCTTTATAGTCGAGGCATAGAATATAAGAGCAGGGAGGTTATGATGGAGCTGTATAAAATGCTATTTAGGCCACAGCTGGAGTACTGTGTACAGTTTTGGTCGCCACACTTTAGGAAGGATGTGATTGCACTGGAGAGGGTGCAGAGGAGATTCACCAGGATGTTACCTGGGCTGGAGCATTTCAGCTATGAATAGAGACTGGATAGGCTAGGGTTGTTTTCTTTAGAGCAAAGAAGGCTGAGGGGGGACCTGATTGAGGTATACAAAATTATGAGGGGCATTGATAGGGTAGATAGGAAGAAACTTTTTCCCTTAGTGGAGGTGTCAATAACCAGGGGGCATAGATTTAAGGTAAGGGGCAGGAGGTTCAGAGGGCATTTGAGGAAAAAAAATTTCACCCAGAATTTGGTTGGAATCTGATGGAGGGTAGAGGCAGGAACTTCACAAAATTTAAGAAGTATTTAGATGAACACTTGAAACGCCATAGCATACAAAGCTACGGGCCAAGTGCTGGAAAATGGGATTGGAATAGATAGGTGCTTGATGGCTGGCACGAACACGATGGGCTGAAGGGCCTGTTTCTGTGCTGTATAACTCTATGACTCTCTGAGATGACTCTCGAATAATAAAAGTATATGCCGGAAGAAAGGTAGCAGTGCTTTTGCTTGAATTGGTCAAGCCAGATGAGGCAGTGGACAGCCGGACCGATTTTACAACAACTGTTCTGTAGTCTGGAGCCCATGGACTTGAGTCTCTAAGGTGCACTGTGAGTTGGGGGTTACTGATTTTTTCCATAGAATATGGCTTGTTTAGCTATGTAATTGTTTTTCTGCTTGACTTTCGAATATACTGATACCAGGAGCAAGGACTAATTTTTGACTCAATAGAATTACATTAAATACTCCATTGTTTTTGAAGGGAGAAATACCAAAAGATTTCACCATTGGTAAAAAAAACATTTTTAGTATGTATTGTCTGAAATCAAAGCCAATCTAATACTTAAGTCACTCCTGTAATCTAAGGAGCAGTGCTGTACCTATTACAGCCAGGATATTATCATTGTTTATCTTTATTCTGTTCAGTGAGTACAACTGCATACTGGCTGGTGTTGAAGTAATTTTTTAGTCATTTAAAATCTGGTGCGGAAAAAAAGTTGTTTACAGAATGGGTGAGCTGGTAGAGCTTCCTCTGGAATTGAAATTGACTGGGTGAATTAAGAGAGATCATTCAGAGCATGACAAGCCGCTAGAAGATGGAGGAGGGGGAGTAGAGCTCTCAGTCAGAGACCATATTCGCTGGGGGTCTTCAGGGATGAATTCTCTTACCTCAACTTCAGCAAGGACCAATGCATGAGACATCTTCACTTCACAAAAGAGGTCTTGACTGAATTCTGTCAACTGCTGCTGCAGCCACAACACCAACCTTAAAGGAGGGCAAGAACAACATTGCCTGTGGCTGTCAATATGACCGTGGCTCTTAACTTCTATGGTTTTTCAGGCTGCTGCTGGAGGTATAAGGAACATCTCACAGTTTTTAGTGCACTGCTGTATAAGGGAGGTCACTGAGCTTCTCTATATACAGAGAAACACTTTCATCTCATTCCTTCTTGCCAGAGGCAAGCAGGTAGAGCAAGCACAAGGCTGTGCATGGATTGTAGGCTTCCCCATGGTGCAGGGTGCCATTGACTCCACATACTGTGAAGCCTGCAAGAGTGGCTTCCATAGTGGGCGGGGGACTTAAATAAGCAGGAGGTGATATTTCAAATTCCTGATGGCAGGTTAAATTTTAGAGATTAAATTGGCAGTGTGTTTGTGACAGTTCAGGCCTCACACTGTCAGGTCACAGGTTCCAACTTTTCATGCATTTGCATACCATGAATACTTATTACCTTATAATTATTTGAAATTAAGTCCGGAATTTAATGTTGGGCGGGAGCCTGCCCACCAGCCGAAAAGTCGGCAGTGAACCCACCTCCGCTGGGCCTGGGAGCCACGCCGGGACTTTTTGCTCCCCAGGCCCTTAATTGGCCTTGAGCGGGACTTCCACCTCCTTGAAGCAGGAAGTCCCGCCTAATGGAGCTGCCGGCCAATCGGTGGGCTGGCAGCTGTTTGTCCCAGCAGGAGCAATGACCACTGCTGAGACTACACCCAGCCATCGCAAGCAAAGTGAAGGACTACCCCGGAACGGAGGTAAGTTTTTGGGGCCTCACTGGGGACAATTGGCCGGGCCCTGGCGAGGCAAGTGGCATCATTTGTGGGGTAGAGGTGTGGATAGTGTTGTGTGGGGGGGGGGCAGCTGGGGCTTCGGGGGCAGCCCTCCGTGGGAATAGGATGCTCGATCAGGAGGGCCTCCACAGCCTGCAAGAAAGCTGTCAGCTTTTACCTGGCGGTGCTCTTGATTGGCCACTTAAGGGCCTTGATTGCCCTGGGGCGGGCAGGCCATTTCTCGCCACTGCCACCCCACATAAAATTGCAGTGGTGGCGGAAGGGGGTCAGGAACGGCCCCCCACAGCTCCCACTTGCAATTACATGCGCCCCTCCCCCACCACCCGCTTGTTGGGAGGCCATAAAATTCTGGCCTAAGTCTTACCTGCCAGCTTAAGTCCGTTAGAGAGGTTAAGGTCTTGGGTGCATGGAAGTGCAGGGTGGGAAGCCAGGGAGGGCTAACGTTTAGCGAGGTGGTCACACCGCAGGTAATGGCTGCACAGGCAGAAAAGGGGTGGGTGACCACCAGGCGGAGTAGTAGCCCCAGGCAGGTAGTGCAGGAGTCGTGGCCACTCCCTCTCAAACAGATATACCGCTTTGGATACTGTTGCGGGAATGGCCTCCCAGGAGAAAGCAGCAACAGCCAAGTTCGTGGCACCACGGATGGCACTGCTGCACAGCAGGGAAGGAAAAGGAGTGGAAGAGCTATAGTGATAGGGGATTCTATTGTAAGGGGTACAGATAGGCGTTTCTGTGGCCGCAAACGTGACTCCAGGATGGTATGTTGCCTCCCTGGTGCTATGGTCAAGGATGTCACGGAGTGGCTGTAGGACATTCTGAAGGGGGAGGGTGAACAGTCAGAGGTTGTGGTGCACATTGGTACCAATGATATTGGTAAAAAGAGGGAGGAAGTCCTGCAAGATGAATTTAGGGAACTAGGTAGCAGATTAAAAAGCAGAACCTCAAAGGTTGTAATCTCTGGATTACTCCTGGTGCCACGTGCTAGTGAGTATAGGAATAGGAGGATAGAGCAGATGAATGCGTGGCTGAGGAGGTGGTGCAGGAGGGAGGGCTTTAGTTTCCTGGATCACTGGGTCTGTTTCTGGCAAAGGAGGGACCTTTACAAGTTGGATGGGTTGCGCCTAACCGGAACGGGACCAACATCCTTGCTAGTGCTGTTGGAGGTGGGGAGGGGGTTTAAACTAATTTGGCAGGGGAATGGGATACAGAGTGGAGGTATAGGAGGGGATGATGCTCAGTCTAATATAGAAGAGAAACAGAGTCAGTCTGGAAGGCAGCGCAAATATAGACCTGTTAAGGCATAAGAGGAAAATTCAAGGCTGGATTGCAACTATTTTAATGCAAGGAGTCTTACAAGTAAGACAGATGAATTGAGGGCATTGATTAGCACATAGGCTTATGACGTTGTTGCTATCACATGGTTGAGGAAGGGGCAGGACTGGCAGCTCAATAATCCAGGGTATAGAATTTTCAGGTGTGACAGGAGATGGGATAAGGGAGGAGGTGGCATTGCACTGTTGATCCAGGAGTCAATTACTGCAGTAAGGAAGGATGATATCTTGGAAGGTTCTTCAAATGAGGCCATTTGGGTAGAACTTAAAAACAAAAAGGTGGCAATCATTTGGCTGGGAGTGTACTACAGGCCTTCAAACAGTCAGTGAGAGATAGAGGAGCAGATATGTAGGCAAATCTCAGAGAGGTGTAAAAATAATAGGGTAACAATAGGGGATTTCAATTTACCTAATATCAACTGGGATAGTCTTAGTGTAAAAGGCTTGAAGGGGGCGGAATTCTTAAAATACATCCAGGAGAGCTTTTTGAACCAGCATGTAGAAAGCCCTACTAGAGAAGGGGCAGGACTGGACCTAATCCTAGGGAATGAAGCTGGACAAGTGGTAGAAGTGTCAGTGGGGGAGCATTTCGGAGATAGTGACCATAACTCTATGATTTAAGGTAGTTATGGAAAAGGACAAAGACAGGCCCGAAATAAAGGCACTGAATTGGGGGAAGGCCGATTTCTGTATGATAAAACAGGATCTGTCCAGAGTGGACTGGGAGAAGCTACTTGTAGGAAAGTCTACATCAGGCCAGTGAGAGTCATTCAAAGAGGAAATAGTGAGGATTCAGAGCCAACATGTACCTGTAAACGTGATGGGTAGGACCAACAAGTCCAAGGAACCCTGGATGTCAAGGGATATAGAGGATTGGATCAGGGAAAAAAAAGGAGGCTTTTGACAGATTCAGAGCGCTGAAAACAGCGGAGGCACTAGAGGAGTATAGAAAGTGTAGGTGGGTACTAAAAAGAGTAATTAGGAGAGCGAAGAGAGGACATGAAAAACACTGGCGGGCAAGATAAAGGAAAATCCTAAGGCGTTTTGTAAGTATATTAAGGGCAAGAGGATAATCAGGCAAAGAATGGGGCGCATTAGGGGCAAAAGTGGCAATCTGTGTGTGGAGCCAGAGGACATAGGTGAGGTTGTAAATGATTACTTTGCATCTGTGTTCACTGTGGGGAAGGACGATGTAGATGTGGAGATCAGGGACGGGGATTGTGATATACCTGAACATATTAGCATTGAAAGGGAGGAAGTATTATTATTTGTTTTAGCGGGCTTAAAAGTGGATAAATCCCCAGGCCCAGATGATTAGATTAGATTAGAGATACAGCACTGAAACAGGCCCTTCGGCCCACCGAGTCTGTGCCGAACATCAACCACCCATTTATACTAATCCTACACTAATCCCATATTCCTACCAAACATCCCCACCTGTCCCAATATTTCCCTACCACCTACCTATACTAGTGACAATTTATGTATCCCAGGCTGTTATTTGAGGCATGGGAGGAGATAGGGGCTCTGACGCAAATTTTCAATTCCTCTCTGGCCACAGGAGAGGTACCAGAAGTCTGGAGGACAGTGAATGTGGTGCCATTATTCAAGAAGGGTAGTAGGGATAAACCAGGTAATTACAGGCCGGTGAGTCTAACATCAGTGGTTGGGAAAATATTGGAAAAAATTCTGAGACAGGATTAATCTCCATTTGGAGAGGCAGGAATTAATCAGGGATAGTCAGCATGGCTTTGTCAGGGGGAGATCGTGTCTAACTAACTTCATTGAATTTTTTGAGGCGGTGAGTAGATGTATATAAAGCAGTTGATGTAGTCTACATGGACTTCAATAAGGCTTTTGATAAGGTCCCGCATGGGAGATTGGTTAAGAATGTAAGAGCCCATGGATCCAGAGAAATTTGGCAAAGTGGATCCAAAATTGGCATAGTGGCAGGAGGCAGAGGGTGATGGTCATAGATTCGTACAGCATAGAAGCAGGCCCTTTGGCCCACCGCGTCCATGCCGACCATAATGCCTATCTATACAAATCCCACCTGCCTGCATTAATTCCATATCCCTCTATGTCTTGCTCATTCAGGTACCTGTCCAGATGCTTCTTAAATGTTGCTACTGTTCCTGCCTCCACCACCTCCTCTGGCAGCTCATTCCAGATACCCACTATTCTTTGTGTGAAAAATTTACCCATTTGATCCCCTTTAAACCTCCTCCCTCTCACCTTAAATCTATGCCCTCTAGTTTTAGTCACCCCTACCATGGGAAACAACGTCTGGCTATCTACCCTATCTATGCCTCTCATAATTTTATATACCTCTATCATGTCCCCTCTCAGCTTCCTTCGCTCCAGGGAAAACAGACCCAGCCTATCCAATCTCTCTTTATAACTCAAGCCCTCCAAATCAGGCAACATCCTTGTGAATCTTTTCTGCACCCTCTCTAGCTTAATCACATCTTTCCTGTAGTGCGGCGACCAGAACTGCACACAGTACTCCAAGTGCAGCCTAACCAACGTTATGTACAACTGTAACATGACATCCCAACTCTTGTACTCAATGCCTCGGCCGATGAAGGCAAGCATTACCATATGCCTTCTTCCCCACCTTGTCTACCTGTGTTGCCACTTTCAGGGAACTATATACTTGCACCGCAAGGTCTCTCTGCTCAAGAGCACTCCCCAGGGCCCTGCCATTCTTTGTATATGTCCTGTCCTGGTTTAACTGGTCAAGGATTGATTTTGCGCGTGGAATCCTGTGGCCAGTGGTGTACTGCAGGGATCGGTGCTGGGACCCTTGCTGTATGTAGTGTACATTAATGATTTAGACATGAATATAGGAGGTATGATAAGTAAGTTTGCAGATGACATGAAAATTGGTGGTGTCGTAAATAGTGAGGAGGAAAGCCATTTCAGGATGATATAGATGGGCTGGTAAGACGGGTGGAGCTGTGGCAAATGGAATTTAATCCTGAGAACTGTGAAGTGATGCATTTTGGGAGGACTGGCAAGGGAATATACAATGGATGATAGGACCTTAGGAAGTACAGAAGGTCAGAGGGATCTTGGTGTACTTGTCCATAGATCACTGAAGGCAGCAGCACAGGTAGATAAGGTGGTTAGGAAGGCATATGGGATACTTGCCTTTATCAGTCGAGGCATAGATTATAAGAGCAGGGAGGTTATGATGGAGCTATATAAAATGCTAGTTAGGCCACAGCTGGAGTACTGTGTACAGTTCTGGGCACCACACTATAAGAAGGATGTGATTGCACTGGAGAGGGTGTAGAGAAGATTCACCAAGATGTTGCCGGGCTGGAGCATTTATGAATAGAGACTGAAAAGGCTAGGGTTGTTTTCCTTAGAACAGACAAGGCTGAGGGGGGACATGATTGAGGTATACAAAATTATGAGGGGCATTGATAGGTTAGATAGGAAGAAACTTTTTTCCTTGGCAGAGGGGTCAATAATCAGGGGGCATAGATTTGAAGTAAGGGGCAGGATGTTTAGAGGAGATTTGAGGAAAAATATTTTCACCCAGAGGGTGAACACCCTTTGTGGGTGGCGCAGTGGTTAGCACTGCAGCCTCTGGGTACTGCCTGTGTGGAGTTTGCAAGTTCTCCCTTTAACCGCATGGATTTCCGCCGGGTGCTCCGGTTTCCTCCCATAGCCAAAGACTTGCAGGTTGATAGGTAAATTTCCTATTGTAAATTGCTCCTAGTGTAGGTAGGTGGTAGGAGAATTGAGGGAAGGTGGGGATGTGGTAGGGAATATGGGATTAATGTAGGATTAGTATAAATGGGTGGTTGATGGTCAGCACACACTCGGTGGGCCGAAGGGCCTGTTTCAGTGCTGTATCTCTATATGAGGGTGGTTGGAATCTGGAACACACTGCCTGAAGAGGTGGTAGAGGCAGGATCCCTCACAACATTTAAGAAGTATTTAGATGAGCACTTGAAACGCCATAGCATACAAGGCTACAGGCCAAGTGCTGGAAAATGGGATTAGAATAGTTAGGTGCTTGATGGCTGGCACGGACACGATGGGCCAAAGGCCTGTTTCTGTTCTGTATAACTACATGACCATGACTCTGTGCAAGCTAGATCTGTCAGGCAGTGAAGACAGAAGGCCCAAACTCAAAGTTTACACCAGAATGGCCATGCCCGCCACTCCTTCGTAAGCATCAAAGTGTGCCAGCTATGAAGGATGCCTGAACATTACCCTTTCACCAGGGCAAGGTTAAATAATAAATGAAAATGTATCAAATATGACAGCAAATAAATGTATTGTTGAAGATTTACAAGTTGAACACATTCAATTTAACCACCCGTGCCACCATCGTGCTCATAATTCCTTAATCATATGTTTTCTGCCACTACGTGTTGGTGCAACCTCGACATTAGCAACTGAGATAGAGGCAGTGAAAGTGCGCCAACTTCCGGTTCTGCCGTTGGAAATGCCGCGAGATGCATAAAATACCTCCCATTGCCTTCAGTGCACCTTGTGTGAACTTTCCAATTTTCATCAACCAAAAAGGATTTTACTCCTTCAATGTGCAGCTAGTTTGTGATCACAGGCAAGGCATCGTGCAGTTGAATGCCCCTTATCCTGGGAGCAGTGAAAATACCTTCATTCAATGGCAGTCCTCTGTTCCACTTGTATTTGAACCATGCTGGCAACAGGATGACGAGGGTTATTCACTTGTGGTGTGGATCATGACTCTGGTCCAAACCCATGCAAATGTGCACAGCGGACCAACAATGAGAGTCATGCTGCCACAAAGAACATTCTAGAACACACCAACGGTGTCCTCAAGTAACGCTTCTGCTACCTGGACTGCAGTGGAGGAGCCCTGCAGTTCACAGCTAACCATTTAGCAAGGTCTGTAGTAATATGCTGTATATCCTTGCTATTATGAGGGAACCGCCTATCAAGTGAGAAGCTGAGGAGGAGGAAATGCAACAGGAAGTGGAGGAGCAGGAAAGGGAAGGGAGGCTACAATGTAGACAGCCCCTTTCTGCTCTGGCTGCACATGATCAGATTATTATTCATGAGCAATACCAGTAACCAGTGTTCCCTTGTAAGCTGCGCAGTAACCCAGAACGTACTGCACAGGCCACAAGGTACCACGCAAAGAAGTGTAAAGGTACCAATGAACAGGCTGTGCAAAATGAATAAATTGAGTGAGGACATTGCTAGTAACCGCAATTACACCTCCATATAGAAACATAGAAAATAGGAGCAGGAATATGCCATTCGGCCCTTCGGGCCTGCTCCGCCATTCAAAAAAGATCATGGCTGATCTTCTAATTCAATACCCAGTTCCCGCTTTCTCCCCATATCCCTTGATCCTTTTGGCATTAAGAAATATATTTATCTCCTTCTTGAATATATTTAAGACTTGGCCTCCACTGCCTTCTGCGGTAGAGAATTCCACAGGTTCACCACCCTCTTGAGTGAAGAAATTTCTCCTCATCTCAGTTCTAAATGGCATACCCAATATCCAGAGACTGTGACCCCTGGTTCTGGACTCCCCAGCCATCCGGGACATCCTCCCTGCATCTAGCCTGTCTCGTCCTGTTAAAATTTTATAGATTTCTATGAGATCCTCTCTCATTCCTCTAAACTCTAGTGAATATAGGCCTAGTTGACCCAATCTCTCCTCATACATCAATCCTGCCATCCCAGGAATCAGCCTAGTAAATCTTCTTTGCACTTCCTCCATGGCAAGAACATCCTTCCTCAGATAAGGAGACCAAAACTGCACACAATACTCAAGGTGTGGTCTCACCAAGGCCCTGTATAACTGCAGTAAGACATCTTTGCTCCTGTACTCAAATCCTCTTGCAATGAAGGCCAACATACCATTCGCCTTCCGAACTGCTTGCTGCACCTGAATGCTTGCTTTCAGCGACTGGTGTACAAGGACACCGAGGTCTCATTGCACCTCCTCCTTTCCCAATCTATCACCATTCAGATAATCTGCCTTTCTGGTTTTACTACCAAAGTGGATAACCTCACATTTATCCATGCTATACTGCATCTGCCATGCATTTGCCACTCACCCAACCTGTCCAAATCATATGGACAGGTTGCATTCTCCTCACAGCTCACATTTCCCCCCAGCTTTGTGTTATCTGCAAACTTGGAAATGTTACATTTAGTTCCGTCACCCAAGTCATTAATATATATTGTGAATAGCTGGGGCCCAAGCACTGATCCCTGCGGTACCCCACTAGTCACTGCCTGCCACCCGGAAAAAGACCTGCTTATGTCTACTCTCTGTTTCCTGTCTGTCAACCAATTCTCAATCCATATTAACCCCAATCCCATGTGCTTTAATTTTTCACACTAACTTCTTATGTGGGATCTTATCAAAAGCCTCCTGAAATTCCAAATACATCACATCCAGTGGTTCTCCCTTATCTATTCTACTAGTTACATCCTTAAAAACGCCAGTAAATGTGTTAAGCATGATTTCCCTTTTGTAAACCCATGCTGACTTTGTCCAATCCCTTTTATGCTTTCCAGGTGTTCTGCTATCACATCCTTTATAATAGACTCTAGCATTTTCCCCACTACTGATGTAAGGCTAACTGGTCTGTAATTCCCTGTTTTTTCTCTCCCTCCTTTTTAAATTGTGGGGTTACATTTGCCACCCTCCAATCTGTAGGAACTGCTCCAGAGTCTATAGAATTTTGGAAGATGACCACCAATGCATCCACTATTTCCAGGGCCACTTCCGTTAGTACTCTGGGATGTAGATTATTTGGCCCTTGGGATTTGTAAGCCTTTAACCCCATTAATTTCCCGAGCACTATTTTTTTTACGAATGATTTCCTTCAATTCCTCCCTCTCATTAGACTCGGTTCCCAATATACACCAGTAGCGACACACTCCTTATTTTTCCTCCATCACTGATCATCTTATTCTCCTCTTGCAATTGCCTTAGTTTTCCTTTCTTCCGTGCGCCTTTGCTTATCCTAGTACTCCTACAAATTGGTTCCCCAGTAGCTGCAACATGTGTGGGGGGCTGGCTGCTGACCTTCACTTGAGGCGACTGCAGATGGCTTTGGGCCTAGATGGCCTGACTTCAACCTGCACCATCTCAGCCTGGGCTGCAGCAATCTGGACTGGCTGGCTGACAGACAACAGAGCAGGCACTGGCTGAGTGGCAGAGGTGGGAACAGTAATGCTACAATCCTGAGAGAGAACAGCAGGTTTGTCTTCCATGGAGCCACTGCCACTGTCCCAAGGCAGTGCTGCAGCAATCCTACTAAATTGTTGAAAAACAGATTGATATTCTTTTATTATTTGTTCAGAGGATGTGAGCGCTGCTGGCAAGGCCAGCCTTTGTTGCCCAACTGCTGTTGAGATAATGGTGGTGAGCCACCCTCTTGAACCACTGTAGTCCATGTGCTCTTGGGGGTACAGGATGCTTCTCCTTCTCTCCACATCTTGCAACAAGACCTCCAGTTCATTGTCAGAAACCTTGGTGCATGCATGCTGTCTTGCATATTCAGCTATTCTTTAAAGTATTGGATACAAATTCAGTTTTCAAAGGACTCCTCCACCTTTTGCTGCCATAATGCTCCGCCCCTTTAAGTGGTGCATGCAGCCTTTAAGTAGCACTAGCTACTCACAATATCAGGGCCCTATGCTGATGCATGCAAACTATGAGCAGTGCAGGTAGCGCTGGCTGCACGCAGAAATAATTTAAAACCACAGGCAGCACGAATGTAGCATGCTGCCTGTAGCGCAATGAATGGGTGCGGGTTATTTTCATACCAGGATCCTTACACCTGTTTTCGGGGGTTGCCCAATTTAACCCCCTATTTCTCATATAATTGAGCAGAATAGAGGGTGCTTTTCTCTGTTTCTACATGCTATACTTGACCTGGGAATGCTTGAAGCTGACAACACATGGAACTCAATGTAGGGAAGTGTGCGATCACCCAATTTTGATCTGAGGAAGACAAATCAGAATATTTTCCCAATGGTGAGGGGTTAGGAGCAGTGGAGGAGCAAAGGCAATTACATCGTATGCAAACAAATTGCTAAAACCTAGTGCACAGCTTTAAAAAGTATTCCAAAAGGTTTGGAATTCAGAAGCACAGAAATGGTGCTTCACTTGTAGAAAACCTTGGGCAGACCTCATCTGGAGAACTGTGTGCAGTTTTGGGCATCAAATCTTGGAAAAGGTGCAGAGTAGATTCATCAGAATGATACCAGGGCTTGACAGGTTAAATTATGAGGAAAGATTGCATAAACTTGGCTTGTATTTCCTTGTGTTTAGAAGGCTGAGGGATGACCTACGCAAGGTATTTAAAAATGATTAAAGAAGTCAATAGGGTGGATACAGAGAAACTATTTCCTCACTCTGGTGGGGTTATCCAGGATGAGCGCATAATTGTAAAGTTACAGCTAGGCCATTCAGAATTGAAGTCAGAAAGCTCTTTTTCACACAAAGGTTAGTGGAATTCTGGAACTTCCCACCTGTGTATGCTGGGCCATTTGGGGAGATAGTGGTGCAGTGGTAAAGTCACTGAACTAGTAATCCAGAGGCCTAGGCTAATGCCCTGGGGACATGGGTTCAAATCCCATTATGGCAACTGGTGGAATTTAAATTCAATTAGTTAATTTAAAAAATCTAGAATTGAAAGCTAGTCTCAGTAATGGTACCATGAAACTATCATCGATTGTTGTAAAAATACATGTGGTTCACTAATGCCCTTTAGGGAAGAAAATCTGCTGTCCTTACCTGGTCTGGTCTACATGTGACTCCAGACCCACAACAATGTGGTTGACTCTTAACTGACCACTGAAGTGATCTAGTAAGCCACTCAGTTGTCAAGGGCAAATAGGGATAGGCAGCAAATGCTGGCCTTGCCAGTGACGCCCACATTCCATGAAAGATTAAGAAAAATAATTTTCATGACCTAGATCGATAAATTTTTGTTGGGTAAGAGTATCAAGAGATATGAAACAAAGATGGGTAAATGGAGTTGAGGTACAAATCAGCCATGATCTAATTGAGTGGCAGAACAGGTAGCCTGCTCTTGTTACTATGGGTTGGAACAATCAAAGTGTTTTACTTTCCAGCATTAGCATCCATTTCTTTAATAATCATAAAATTCATGAAGAAATTACAGCTACTGAAATATTGGCATGCAGTAAACTGTGAATGGTATGTGAAGGGAACTAGCTTGATGGGCTGAAATGGCATTTTTTCCTTCCCATAGTTGCACTTTTTTGTTACTCTGAAGTAAGACACACAACATGGAAACCATTTTGCAAGCTCTGAGTTACTTTTGAGTCAATCACATGGGATTTTAATATTATAATGTGTGCTGCACTGTGACAAGCATAATATTTCATTACAAGCAATTTTAATATGTGGTATAATTGTGCAGTGTGATTATATATTTCAGTCTTAGAACTGCACTGACATATTTTCACAACAGAAATTATTTTTTAACAACAATATCAAGAGGGAAACATATCTTTGTGTTAGACTTGCTGACAAAGTGAATCGGGTTAGTTTTTTCAAGACCAATCATTTTGTATCCACTTCTGTCCCCTTAGACTTTTTGATCTCAGCAGTGAAGTTTCTGATTTCATGATGGGTTTTTATTGTGTTTTCTTTCTTGGGACTGAGCCTTCCTACATGAATAGACACAAAGGCAAAATCTGAGTCAGTAATGCATATGGAAATTCTAAAAAAAAATCTCCCATCATGGGATTTACTAAACTACTACCATGAATGCAATTTGCAATTTGCTTAACCGATTTGTTTTTTGCCAGGAAATAATTATGAAATATATAGAGTTTATAAAATTGTCATTACTTGATCAAATATTCAAGCAGCCTCAGTGATTTATGTGCCAGTATTGAAGTTGTATCAGAAAATCGATGTTTGCAAAATTGAAACAGTATGGCTTTGTATTGATCTGTACTGCTAAATCAAAACTAAAGGCTTTGTAACAGCTTTTCTAGACAGGTTGCTACCCAGTAATGGGCAAACTATCAATTTGAGCTTTCCACTGATAAATCAGCGTGAAAATTGGATGTCATTTTTTTTCACCGTGGTAGTGATTTTTCCTGCCCTTTGACCTTTGTTGACCTATTAGATTGGGTTATACAGCTAAGCATAGACATCAGGAAGTGCTTGCTGTGAGTGACATTTAGATTAATGTGTATGAATTTCATAGAAACCAAGATCCTATTGCTATGTGATCAGAAAAAAAATTGCAAAGCATCCGATGTATGTAACCCAAAGAGTGTGGTCATATGCACTTTTCACAATGAATGCTCATAATATGCAGATTCAATTAAGATGACTATCGTTTGTATTGCATGGCATCTTGACATTTGCTGCTTGCACATGTAGCAAGGTCCTGAGGCCAGCTTTTGATCTGAGCTGTTTCTTGGTATGTGCAGTTTTTTTTTATTCGTTTGGGGGATATGGGCATCGATGGCTAGGCCGGCATTTATTGCCCATTCCTAGTTGCCCTTGAGAAGGTGGTGGTGAGCTGCTTTCTTGAACCCCTGCAGTTCTTGGGGTCTGGGTACACCAACAGTGCTGTTAGGAAGGGAGTTTCAGGATTTTGACCCAGCGACAGTAAAGGAACAGCGACATAGTTCCAAGTCAGGATGATATGTGACTTGGAGGGGTGGCGGTGTCCCCATGCATCTGCTACCCTCGTCCTTCTAGATGTTAGAGGTCATGGGTTTGGAGCCTTGGTGAGTTGCTGCAATGCATCTTGCAGATGGTACACACTGCTGCCACTGTGCGTCGGTGGTAAAGGGAGTGAATGTTGACCGTGTTTGATGGGGTGCCAGTCAGTGCGCTGCTTTGTGCTGGATGGTGTTGAGCTTCTTGAGTGTTGCTGGAGCGGCATCCATCCAGACAAGTGGAGAGTATTCCATCACACTCATGACTTGTGCCTTTTAGATGTAGACAGGCATTGGGGAGACAGGAGGTGAGTTACTCACTGCAGAATTCCCAGCCTCTGACCTGCTCTTGTAGCCACAGCATTTATCTGGCTGGTCCAGTTCAGTTTCTGGTCAATGGTGACTCCCAGGATGTTGATAGTGGGGGATTCAGTGATGGTAATGCCCATTGAACATCAAGGGGAGATGTTCTTGTTTGAGATTGTCATTGCCTGGCACTTGTGTGGTGCAAATGTTACTTGCCACTTATTAGCCCAAGCCTGGATGTTGTCCAAGTCTTGCTGCTTATGGATACTGGCTGCTTCATTATCTGAGGAGTCGTGAATGGTGCTGAACATTGTACAATCATCAGCGAATATCCCCACTTCTGACCTTATGATGGAGGGAAGGCCATTGATGAAGCAGCTGAAAATGGTTGGCCTAGGATACTACGCTGAGGAACTCCTGCAGTGATGTCCTAGGACTGAAATGATTGACCTCCAACAATCACAACCATCTTTCTTTGTGCTAGGTATGACTCCAACAGAGTTTTTTTCCACTGATTCCCATTTATTCCAGTTTTGCTAGGACTCCTTGATGCCATACTCGGTCAAAGGTAAGTCACTCTCACCTCACCTCTGGAGTTCAGCTCTTTGGTCCATGATTGGACCAAGGCTGTAATGAGGTCAAGAGCTGAGTGGCCCTGGCGGAACCCCAACTGAGCGTCAGTGAGCAGGTTATTGCTGAGCTAGTGCCATTTGATAGCACTGTCAATGACCCCTTCCATCACTTTGCTGATAATCGGGAGTAGACTGATTGTGTGATAATTGGCTGGGTTGGATTTGTCCTGCTTTTTGTGCACAGGACATGCCTGGGCAATTTTCCTCATTGCTGGGTAGATGCCAGTGTTGTAGCTGCACTGGAACAGCTTGGCTAGTGGTGCGGTTAGTTCTGGAGCACACGTCTTCATTACTATTGCCGGAATGTTGTCAGGGTCCATAGCCTTTACAGTATTCGGTGCCTTAACCTGTTTCATGATATCATGTGGAGTGAATCAGATTGGCTGAAGACTGGCATCTGTGATGTTGGAGGCCTCAGGAGGTGGCTGAGATGGATCATCCACTCGGCACTTCTGGCTGAAGATTGTTGCAAATGCTTCAGCCTTGTCTTTTACACTGATGCAAATTTACAATCATTGAACTTCCCAAGAGGTCTTTCTTGACGTGCATAGCTGTACACTTTTTTTGCAATGACCTGCTTGATATCTGTAACTAAAGATTTAAGTACAACATGCTTCTGATGCATCAAGCATAGTATTGGATGAATTAACGTAAAATATCTACTAAAAGGCAGACACAAAAGCTTAAATTTCTAATTTGGCTTAATGCTGTGAAGCTCATTGACACTATTCACCGCTGTACATTCCAATGTGTGAAGCAAACCCTAAGTTAACCTGACTGTTTATTGATCCCAAAGTTTTCCATTGTATAATTACTTTTTACCAGAGAGAAATGTGGCAGGTATTAATCTAGATGGAAGCATTTGAGTAGCTGTTTCCCTTGACTAACAGTGAGTGTCATCTTTCAGCAATGATGAATGGTAACAATCTGGTCTGGTGTAATTACTTGCCGATGGAATGAACCTTTCATCCCCTCTGCATCGTAATATCCCATAATCATCTTATCTTTGAACCCAAATCACTGAACTATTGATTTTAGTTAACTGAGGTGCAATCATACGTTTGTGTTGCTTCTCCATTTGTAGATGTGCCTTGCTGATGGTAACAGGCAAGCTGAAACCTGACAAACTTAATGCCAATGAATAAAATGTTCTTTTTTTTCCCCAGTGTTTTGTATTTTTCTTCAATCTGCTACCATTAATTGCTCTTGAGCTATGAGAGGCCCACCCTAAGGATAGCGTTAACCTCGGGGCTTGGTTAAACTAGAACTGGAGTTAAAAGTAATTTGGAAGATTACCAATTTACAGCTGCAACATTGAACTGGAATTAATAACTACCAAATTTTGTATTCATTGTTTTATCTACACTGTTTTCTATTTTTGTGGCTATCATTAATATGTTTAAAATCAGTATTCTTGAAGCTTTTGAAATGAATTGGTTCAACTAATGCCCATAGTGGTTCTAAAAAAACACAGTGGAATATATAGACACCAGAGACATAAAAAAACACTAAATAACCAACTGTAATATGAGATAATTAGGTCAAGAAAGGGAAAATAAAATAAAAATGACTCTGCATAATATGTATTCATGAGATAGAGGGCTGAATTTTACTGGCCACTTGACGCCGCGAGTCGCGGCGCGGGGGCCAGTAAAATTCAGTGGCGAGAGGCCCGCCACGACCCGCGACATCGAGAAGGGCCCGACGCATATTACTGGCGGCGGGGGGACCTGAGTACGGGCCAACCCCTCCCCCCATCCCCCGCCATCCCGCGCGTGCCCTTCATCCTAATATTCAATAATATTCAAATTGACAATAAAGAGATGTAAATGAACTTACCTGCAGGAGGCGGCCGTTCCATGCCAATTTTATGGCCACAGTTTGTACTCCATGCACTTCGGAGTTCTGATGCGAGAACTGGTGGGGAGGGGGGAGGATTGGAATTTTCAGGGCGGGAGGGGTGGAGAAGCAGGGTAAACAATCTTTACTGGCTAATGGGATGGTGGGAAGGGGTTGAGGGTCAAAGGGGACAAATTTTGAGGGGCATAGTTCGGAATACTATTAAAGGTTTATTATGGGGGAAGAGTGGGATTAATGTATAATCTACCTGTTGGGGGGTGGAAGAAGTGATTTATGTTTGAAATTACATTTTATTCTTACATCCCGGAGATTGGGACCGTTAAATTTTAAAATGCTACTGAAGGGCTTAAAGCCCTTTAAAAATGTCGCCAGTGCCGTTGCCAGGGACGCGGTGGCTACCCCCTTACATCATCGGGGGCGGCCACCGCCCCCTCTGTTTAAATGAGCCCCACGTGTAATATCTTGGGGGCTCAGGGACGACTCATCTGCACGGGATACGAACATATGAATTTGGAGCAGGTGTAGGCCATTCGACCCCTCAAGCCTGCTCCGCCATTCAATAAATTCATGGCTGAACTGACTACTCCACATTTCCACCTACTCCCGATAACATAAGAACATAAAAAGTAGGAGTAGGCCATTCAGCCCCTGTAGTCTGCCCCGCCATTCAATAAGGTCATGCTGATCTGTCCCAGGCCTCAAGTGCTCTTTCGGGTCTGCTCCACATAACCCTCGATTCCTCGAGATTTCAAAAATCTATCTACCTCCTCCTCAAATACAGTTAGTGATCTAGCCACCACAACTCTGAGGTAGAGCATTCCAGAGATTCACCACTCTCTGAGAGAAGAAATTCCTTTGCATCTCAGTTTTAAATGTGTGACCCCTTATTCTGTAACTATGTCCCCTAGTTCGAGATTTCCCCACCAGTGGAAACATATTCTCAACATCTACCCTATCAAGCCCCCTTAGAATCTTATATGTTTCAGTAAGATCACCCCTCCTTCTTCTGAACTCCAATGAATAAAGGCCTAACCTGTTTAGCCATTCTTGATAAGACAACCCCTTCATCCCAGGAATCAGCCGAGTGAACCTTTTCTGAACTACCTCCAATGCTAGTATATCCTTCCTTAAATACAGGGACCAAAACTGTACTTAGTACTCCAGGTGTGGCCTGACCAACACCCTGCACAGTTGTAACAAGACTTCCCTATTTTTAAACTCTAACCCCCAAGCAATAAAGGCCAAAATTCCATTTGCCTTCTTAATTACTTGCTGTACTTGGATACTAACTTTCTGTGTTTCATGTACAAGAACACCCAGATCCCTCTGTACTGCAGTATTTTGTAGTCTTTCTCCATCTAAATAATAATCTGCCTTTTCATTCTTCCTACCAAAGTGGATGACCTCACACTTTCCCACATTGAACACCATCTGCCAAGTTTTTGCCCACTCACTTAAGCTATCTATATCCCATTGCAGATTCTTTGTGGCCTCACCATAACATGCCTTCCCACCTACTTTTGTATCATCAGCAAATTTGGATACACTACACTCTGTCCCTTCCTCCAAGTCATTAATATAGAGAGTAAAAAGTTGAGGCCCTAGGACCGATTCTTGTGGCACCCCACCAGTTATGGCTTTCCAACCTGAAAAAGACCCATTAATCCCGACTCTCTGCCTTCTGTGTGTGAGCCAATCCTCAATCCATGCCAGCACATTACCCCCAATACCCTGAGCTCTTACTTTGTGCAATAACCTTTTATGTGGTACCTTATCGAACGCCTTCTGAAAATCTAAATACACTACCAGTTCCCCTTTATCCACTTTGCTTGTTACATCCTCAAAGAACTCCAACAAATTTGTCAAACATGATTTCCCTTTCATAAAACCATGTTGACTCCGTTTGATTGCATGATGTTTTTCTAAATGTCCTGATATTTCTTCCTTAATAATGGACTCCAGCATTTTCCCAATGACAGATGTTAAGCTAACTGGTCTAAAGTTTCCTGCTTTCTGTCTCCCTCCTTTCTTGAATAGGAGCATCACATTAGCAGTTTTCCAATCCGCTGGTACCCTACTGGAATCCAGTGAGTTCTGGTATATTACGACCAATGCCTCCACTATCTCTGCAGCCACTTCTTTTAAAACACTTGGATGCAGGCTGTCAGGTCCTGCCACCCCCTTGCTTATCAAGATTCCAACTACCTCTGCCTTAAAGATATTCAAAGACTATGCTTCCACTGCCTTTTGAGGAAGAGAATTCCAAACACTCATGCCCCTCTGAAAGAAAAAAATTCTCCTCATCTCTGTCTTAAATGGGTGACCCCTTATTTTTAAACAGTGACCACTAGTTCTAGATTCTCCCAAAAGGGGAAACATTCTGTCCACATCCACCTTGTCAAGACCTCTCTGGATCTTATATATTTCAATCAAGTCGCCTCTTTACTGTTCTAAATTCCAGCGGATACAAGCCTAGCCTGTCCAATTGTTCCTCGTAAGACAGTTCACCCATTCCAGGTATTAGTCTAGTAAACCTTCTCTGTACTGCCTCCAACGCATTTACATCCGTCCTTAAATAAGGAGACCAATACTGTACACAGTACTCCAGATGTGGTCACACCAATGCCCTGTATAGCTGAAGCATAACCTCCCTACTTTTGTATTCAATTCCCTACGATAAATGATAACATTCTATTAGCTTTCCTAATTACGTGCTGTACCTGCATACTAACCTTTTGCGATTCATGCACTAGGACACCCAGATCCCTCTGTATCTCAGAACTCCGCAGTCTCTCACCATTTAGATAATATGCTTCTTTTTTATTCTTTCTGCCAAAGTGGACAATTTCACACTTTCCCACATTATACTCCATTTGCCAGGTCTTTGGCCACTCACTTAACCTATCTATATCCCTTTGTAGCCTCCTTATGTCCTCTTCACAAGTTACTTTCCTACCTATCTTTTTATCATCAGCAAATTTAGCAACCATACCTTCGGTCCCTTCCTTAAGTCAATTGTAAAAAGTTGAGGCCCCAGTACGCATCCCTGCGGCACACCACTCGTGACATCTTGCCAACCAGAAAATGACTCATTTATGCCTACTCTCTGTTTCCTGTTAGTTAACCAATCTTCTATCCATGCCAATATGTTAACCCCTGCACCGTGAGCTTTTATTTTCCCCAATAACTTTTGATGTGGCACCTTATCAAATGCCTTCTGGAAATCTAAGTGCAATACATCCACCGGTTCCCCTTTATCCACAGCACATGTAACCCCCTCAAAGAACGCCAATAAATTGAGTAAACGTGATTTCCCTTTCACAAAACCATGTTGACTCGGCCTGATTACCTTGAATTTTTCTAAATGCCCTGCCATAACATCTTCCCGAAGACAGATGTTAAGCTAACTGGCCTGTAGTTTCCTGCTTTCTGTCTCCCTCCCTTTTTGAATAAAGGAGTTACATTCCCTATTTTCCAATCTGAAGGAACCTTCCCCAAATCTAGGGAATTTTGGAAAATTAAAACTAACGCATCAACTATCTCACTAGCCACTTCTTTTAACACCCTAGGATGAAGTCCATCAGGACCCGGGAACTTGTCAGCCCACAGTTCCAATAATTTGTTCAGTACCACTTCCCTGGTGATTGTAATTTTCTTGCGTTCCTCCCTCCCTTATAGCTAACACTGTGATGTTACTTGTATCCTCAATAGTCAAGACCGATGCAAAATATCTGTTCAATTCATCTGCCATCTCTTTATTATCCATTATTAATTCCCCAGACTCACTTTTTATAGGACCAAAACTCACTTTGTTAACTCTTTTCTTTTTTAAATATCTATAGAAACTCTTACTATCTGTCTTTATATTTCTAGCTAGCTTTCTCTCATACTCTTAATTTTAGTCCTTCTTTGCTGTTTTTTATATTCTGTCCAATCTTCTGACCTGCCTCCCATCTTTGCACACTCGTAAAATTCAGGCCAGAGAGTAAATGGGGCCAGATAGCATTTCAGATGAGGTTTTTTAAAGTTGGAATTTGAAGTGCTGTATTGTATAGGCAAACACCCTTCATCCAAAGGAAATGTCAGTTATTAAGCTGATATTTAACACTTGTGAATCAAATTGTCTGAAAAGCTTGCTTTTTTTAAATCACTTTGGGGTGCATTTCTATAGGAGAGGTGATGGTGGAGGCATATTCCCTCTCACCCGCCCTAACTTCAATGGAAGAGATGCCATTTCATCAGGGTTTCCACAGCTCTTCCAATAAAAGTTACAGCAGACCGCTGGAAGAACCCTAAAAAATTATTTTCTGCATATGACGAACTGTGCATATAAATGAAACGTGAGAACTGCACTCTACTACAGAACCTTGTGTCATAGACTGTTACAGCAAAGAAACAGCTTATTTGGCCCATCAAGTCTGCACGCATGTTTATCTCCAAATGAGCCTCTCAGTCTAATCTCACTCTTCACTTGCTCCCAAGACCCTTCAATAGTATTAGTTTTGTTTTGGAGTACTATAATTGCAGTCAAAAAAACTGCCTTTTATTCGCATGCTTAAATTTAAACCTGGCCTTTTCTATATTTAGGTTATCAACTGATTTAAAAGAACAATTTTTTATGAGCAGAAAATAGAGCAAGACTGTTTAGGAGGCCAGTTCACTGGATTATTTGCCTGTATTTTACTGTCTGTGCAAGAGGTTCTGTTACCTAACGATTCACCCTACCTTGGCAACTTCACACTCCTGCATACATGGCACTACCAATATATCATGGGCAAAAGAATGGCTGAACAGTTTTCAGCTTGAGGCTAGTATGTCCAGTAGCTCATGGATTCTTAACCACTCTTGTGTTTTCTTTTATCTCTTAGACAACACTTTGTTACGACCGAGGTGGGAAGAATGCACTGTTTATTCGCGTCCCAATTTTCCACAGGTCACAACATCTATTTAAATTTTCCCACTTACTGATACAGCCAATCATATAATCTATTTTTCCCAGAATAAAACACACCAACCAGGTTTCTTTAATAAACAACAAAATTATCAGTTTATTATAAAACAAGTCATAACTAATAATGAAGTAAAACATTCACACACAAATTGAAATATTAAAGCCCCTTATTTATCTTAGCCCCTCACACACATACCACGCACATACACAGGTTAACTGGCAAAATAAAAGGGAATTTTGTTTATAGCGCTGTTACAAAGAAAACAAAAAAAAGCACTTCAGCAGAATATTTGTCCTTGGTTTTGGTTCGGCCTCCCAAATGCATATAGACGGCTGCCACTGAGATCTTCCTAGAACAGCTGTTTCCAGGTGCTGTTGAAGATCAGTTTGGGTAGGCTTTTCAAGAAATGCAGCTACAGAGGCTTCAGTTAGGCCTTACAACAGAAATGCGGCAACAAGTTTTCAGTTCCCACACATTCAATATGCAGGGTTTCTTCAAATACAGTTGGAAATAGTAAACTGGCACTGTATGGGTATGCAGGATTTCTTTTCAAGAGAGAGAGAGCTGGATTTTTTTCTTTGGCAGGCAAAAACCAACTGTCTGTTAGAACAGTTCAAACTGAAATTAAAACATTCCAGAAATCAAACTTTCTGACCTTTATAAATCTTGACCTGTCACATCTTCGTAAACATCTCCCCAAGTCAAAAACAACCCCTGCTGGGTGATTATCCACAGACAGTTGCCTTCCAGTAAGACTTGTTTACAAGCCAAATCCAGGAACCTTTTTTTTTTAGATTAGAGATACAGCACCGAAACAGGCCCTTCGGCCCACCGAGTCTGTGCCGAACATCAACCACCCATTTATACTAATCCTACACTAATCCCATATTCCTACCAAACATCCCCACCTGTCCCTATATTTCCCTACCACCTACCTACACTAGTGACAATTTATAATGGCCAATTTACCTATCAACCTGCAAGTCTTTTGGCTTGTGGGAGGAAACCGGAGCACCCGGAGAAAACCCACGCAGACACAGGGAGAACTTGCAAACTCCACACAGGCAGTACCCGGAATCGAACCCGGGTCCCTGGAGCTGTGAGGCTGCGGTGCTAACCACTGCGCCACTGTGCCGCCCTTTTGGTGATTTTTTTTTAAAAAGTTCAGCATCTCTCCAATATTTCGAATGAATCCATATCCATAATTCAACTATAAGTCTTTAAAACCTATTTTACGAAAAAACAGAAGCAATCTCATCATAACTTATACTTCCAGGCTGTGACCAGTTAACAGCTCTCGCTTTACACATACATGGTTTCAGTGATTGTTAGGGAAAGCACAGCAATGTGCATTTTGTTGTAACATTGAAAATGCTATAAACTCCCAAACAGTAAAATAACCAAGAGTGCCAGCATATAGCTCAAGCACTGTTTAAACTTGGCTTCACCAGGACTGGAATTGCACTCCACAAGGGGTGAAACTTCAGTGAGATAACTCCCTCACACCTTTAGTCCTTAATGCGCTTGGAAGTTAGATCACTACTTGACAAATTAATTCCATGCCACTGTTGCAGTGTTATGCACCTCACCTGTCTATCTGAAATTGGCAGACAAACAGCAGCGTTAGTGCCTGTCATCTCATATATTATTCTATATTTGCTGAATATGGATCAGTGGAAAGAGCAATACCAGGAAGACAGTTACTGATAAATTACTGTACTTTACCAAAACAGTTTTCAACATCCTTGCTCCTCCAGACCCCACAAAAATCTTGGGGGTAAAACAAAAACGTATCTTTTTGGAGAGATCTCTAATGGTCCCTTTAAAGATCTCTGGTTAGGCCTCTCAGTGCCTGGAGAAATAGACCTGGTATGCTTTGTGCATGATCCATCAATTCTCTGAAAATTGCAATTGGGTTACAACAGGCTTTGCACTTAGTTTTTCACAACTAAAGCAGGCTAGGTGCCCATTTAAAGGCCTGCCTGAAAGTTGATTCAGGCATGGAAATGGATGCACAATTCCACCACCAGACTTTCAACTGCTTGTTATCCTTTTCCAGGCAAGAAGTGGGCGCCCTGCAGTTGAAAGTCTCCCCCGGATGGTTTAGCAGTAAACTGTAGTGACGTGAAGTATCCACAGTCATGGACCAGATTTTGGGATAAGAGTAGCAGTGAGGGTAACAGCATTTGCTTTTATAACAGAGAAAATTTGACAGCAACTTTTGGAGTATGCAGGAATTGAGAAGGTGGAGTCAGTGCTCCTCCATAAGTTGCACTGTTGCAGTCCTCGCTGATGGATTCGGAACACAAATGAATGCAACAATGTGGACTTGGAGTAATTGCCCACTATATCCACACCAAAAATGGCTGAGAAAGCTAGAGCTGATGCATTCAGAAATAAGTAAATTTTAAATTTCCCTTGTGCGAAGGGCAGGACTGGCAGCTCAATATTCCAGGGTATGGAATCTTCAGGCATGACGGGGGGGGGGGGGGGTGCGTGTAACAGAGAAGATGGCATTGCACTATTGATCAAGGTGTCAATTACTGCAGTAAGGAGGGATGATATCTTAGAAGATTCCTCAAATTAGCCCATATGGGTAGAACTTAGAAACAAAAAGGGGGCAATCACTTTGCTGGGAGTGTACTAAAGGCCTCCAAACAGTCAGGGAGAGATAGAGGAGCAGATATGCAGGCAAATCTCAGAGAGGTGTAAAAATAATAGGGTAATAGTAGGGGATTTCAACTTCCCCAATATTAACTGGGATAGTCTTAGTGCAAAAGGCTTAAAGGGGGTGAAATTCTTGAAATGCATCCAGGAGAGCTTTTTGAGCCAGCACATAGAAAGCCCAACAAGAGAAGGGGCGGTACTGGACCTAATCCTAGGGAATGAAGCCGGGTAAGTGGTAGAAGTGTCAGTGGGAGAGCACTTAGGGGATGGTGACCATAACTCTGCAAGATTTAAGGTAGTTATGGAAAGTACAAAGATGGACCAGAAATAAAGATACTGAATTGGGGGAGGCCAATTTCAATATGATAAAACAGGATCTAGCCAAAGTGGACTGGGAGCAGCTACTTGTAAGAAAGTCGAGATCAGGCCAATGGGAATCATTCAAAAAGGAAATAGTGAGAGTTCTGGGCCAGCATGTTCCCATAAAGATCCAATTTGCCAAATTGCCCTGGATCCCATGGGCTCTTATAATCTTGGCCAATCTCCCATGTGGGACCTTATCAAATGCCTTACTGAAGTCCATATAGACTACATCAGCTGCTTTAACCCTCATCTACACACCTAGTCACCTTTTTGAAAGATTCAATCTAATTTGTTAGACATGATCTCCCCCAACAAAGCCATGCTGACTATCCTTGCTGTTTGTAGTGTACAACAAGTCCAGGGAACCCTGGATGTCAAGGGTTATACAGGATTGGATAAGGAAAAGAAAAGGAGGCTGATGGCAGATTCAGAGGGTTGAAAACAGCAGAGGCCCTAGAGGAGTATAGAAAGTGTAGGGGGGTACTTAAAAAGTAATTAGGAGAGCGAAGAGAGGGCATGAAAAAACACCAGCGGGCAAAATGAAGGAAAATCCCAAGGCGTTTTATAATTATGTTAAGGGCAAGAGAATAACCAGGGAAAGAGTAGGGCCCATTAGGTACCAAAGTGGCAATCTGTATGTGGAGCCAGAGGACGTAGGTGAGGTTTTAAATGATTACTTTTCATCTGTGTTCACTATGGAGAAGGACGATGTCGGTATAGCGATCAGGGAGGGGGATTGTGATATACCGGAACAAATTAGCATTGAAAGGGAGGAGGTATTAGCTGTTTTAGCGGGCTTAAAAGTGGATAAATCCCCAGCCCAGATGAGATGTACCCCAGGCTGCTATGTGAGGCAAGAGAGGAGATTGCAGGGGCTCTGACACAAATTTCCAAATCCTCTCTGACCACAGGAGAGGTGCCAGAAGACTGGACAGCGAATGTGGTACCATTATTCAAGAAGGGTAGTGGGGATAAACCAGGTAATTATAGGCCAGTGAGTCTAATATGAGAGGTAGGGAAACTATTGGAAAAAATTCTGAGGGACAGGATTAATCTCCACTTGGAGAGGCAGGGATTAATCAAGGATAGTCAGCATGGCTTTGTCAGGGGAAGATCATGTCTAACAAATTAGATTTAATTTTTCAAGAAGATGACTAGGTGTGTAGATAAGGGTAAAGCAGTTGATGTTTTCAGTATGGACTTCAGTAAGGCTTTTGATAAGGTCCTGCATGGGAGATTGGTCAAGAAGATAGAAGCCCATGGGATCCAGGGCAATTTGGCAAATTGGATCCAAAATTGACTTAGTGGCAGCAGGCAGAGGGTGATGATAGAGGGTTATTTTTGCAATTGGAAGCCTGTGACCAATAGTGTACCGCAGGGATCGGTGCTGGGACCTTGCTGTTTGTAGTGTACATTAATGATTTAGACGTGAATATAGGAGGTATGATCAGTAAGTTCGCAGATGACACGATAATTGGTGGAGTCGTAAATAGGAGGAAACAATTAGATTACAGGACGATATAGATGGGCTGGTAAGATGGGCAGAGCAGTGGCAAATGGAATTTAATCCTGAGAAGTGTGAGGTGCTGCATTTTGGGATGACTAACAAGGCAAGGAAATATACAATGGGTGGTAGGACCCTAGGGAGTACAGAGGGTCAGAGGGACGTTGGTGTACTTGTCTATAGATCACTGAAGGCAGCGAACAAAAAACAATACAGCACAGGAACAGGCCATTCGGCCCTCCAAGTTGTGCCGATCTTGATGCCTGCCTAAACTAACACCGTCTGCACTTCTGGGGCCTATATCCCTCTATTCCTTTCCTATTCATGTATTTGTCAAGATGTCTCTTAAACGTCGCTATCGTATCTGCTTCCACCACCTCCCCTGGCAGCAAGTTCCAGGCTCTCACCACCCTCTGTGTAAAAAAACTTGCCTGGCACATCCCCTCTAAACTTTGCCCCTCGCACCTTAAACCTACGTCCCCTAGTAACTGACTCTTCCACCCTGGGAAAAAGCTTCTGACTATCCACTCTGTCCATGCCGCTCATAACTTTGTAAACTTCTATCATGTCGCCCCTCCACCTCTGTTGTTCCAGTGAAAACAATCTGAGTTTTTTCAACCTCTCCTCAAAGCAGCACAGATAGCTAAGGTGGTTAGGAAGACATATGGGATACTTGCCTTTATTAGCCGAGGCATAGAATATAAGAGCAGGGAGGTTATAATGGAGCTGTATAAAATGCTAGTTAGGCCACAGCTGGAGTACTATGTACAGTTCTGGTTGCCACACTATAGGAAGGATGTGATTGCCCTGGAGAGGGTGCAGAGGAGATTCACCAGGATGTTGCCTCGGCTGGAGCATTCAGCTATGAAGAGAGACTGGATAGGCTAGGGTTGTTTTCCTTATAGCAGAGAAGGCTGAGGGGGGACCTGGTTGTGGTATACAAAATTATGAGGGGCATAGATAGGGTAGATGTGAAGAAACTTTTTCCCTTAGTGGAGGGGTCAATAACCAGGGGGCATAGAATTTAGCGAAGGGGCAGGAGGTTCAGAGGGGATTGGAGGAAAAATGTTTTCACCCAGAGGGTGGTTGGAATCTGGAACACACTGCCTGAAGGGGTGGTGGAGGCAGAAACCCTCACAACATTTAAGAAGTATTTCGATGAGCACTTGAAACGCCATAGCATACAAGGCCATTGACCAAGTGCTGGAAAATGGGATTAGAATAGATAGGTGCTTGATGGCCAGCACAAGCATGATGGCTGAAGAGCCTGTTTCTGTGCTGTATGACTCTATAACAGTGTGGTAACTGATAATTACCTCCCTGGCCCTGAAAATCTAATTTTACTGGTGTAGAGTCTCATCCACTCAGAAGAAAATTAGTATTGAAGATTTTTTAAGATATATTTTTTTCCTACTTTTTCTGTTTTTCCCCTTTATCTCTGTCTCTCCATTAATCCTATCTGTATTTCTCAATCTTAAGATAGCTTTCTGTAGATTTAAATCTAATTTTTTTAACTGCTGTATACATGTTGGTTTAAACGCTTTGGGTGGAATCTTAATGATTTAGGGGGGCCTGTAGCCAGTCGAGAACCCATTGTTAATTGAAGCAGGCTTTTCTGTGGCTGTGTAACTCAGCCACGGCATTAGTGTCCCACTTCCAATGTTCCCGGCCAATCACAGAAGGGAAATGCAGGTGTGCCATGAGGGGAAAGATGATGTTATGCAGGCCTCCACCTGCCAAGAATGAGACACATTAATTTCGCCACATGGACATTAAGTTTCAAATTGTTGCTGGGAAGAAGTGAAGGCCTATTACAAGGGGTTGCCATGCCCCTGGCTGGAAGGACATTTTTGCATATTACTAACAAATAGTGTTGGAACAAAGGAGCTATCCTCTGCTCCCAATACACAGAACAGAGCTAGTCAGACCAGTTGGTCACATGACCACCCTTCAGGCCATCTTGAGGAGTTTTAAATTGGAGAGTCAGTGTTTGAACTGGCAGAAAGCTCTGTGCTCCTGGATTGAAAAGACCTCCTCTCCTCCTGTCTGCTCCTATCCCTTTCTCACGGAACTGAAACCCACTGAAGACACATGAACCCCAAGAGAGAAAAGTCTCCTACAGTGAACAAGGTTTAAGAAGAATACTGGGCCCCAACAAAAAGCAAGATCAACCTACAAAAGGACTCTACAGTGAGCTCGAAGAACCATAACAAACTCTTCAGATGTTGCCTCAAACCTTTCCACTTTATCTTTACTTCTGCTCTTTTCTGTCCCTATCTGCATGTGTGTATCGCATATGCATGCTAGTTTGGGCACGTCATGTATCCGTAGGTATCAACCAAATTAGAGTTTAAGTTTAATAAAATTTCACTTTTCTTCTTTAAACCTAAGAAAGCCTGTTTGTGCTCATTTATTGGAAAGTAGTGAACAAGGATTCACCAAGGGGCAGCTCAAAACACGGTGTGTTTAAAATTAAACCCTGTTACATTAAGATCAGGTGAAAGCTGAGAGGGACCCCTAGACACCTTTATCACCTGGTCGTAACAATGGACAAAGGTCACTTGGCAGTGCGAACTCTGCTCAAGGTCTTCCCATATCTCATCCGCTCCCCCCTGACGGAACTGCACAGGTGCAGTTGGGGCAGACTTTGGCGGGAACAAGTAGCCTGCCCCCAGCTCAGCTGAAGCCACAGGGCTAAGAGGAAGCAGATGAGAAAGACTTAATAGTTGCACAAGGGGATTCACTTGGGTGTGTATCCCAATGTTAATGGCATTATACTGATGTTTCTTTCAATGAATTAAACACTTTATTTGAACTCCTCATTCTCAAGGCCTCTACTTTGTTGCATCCCCCATTCACCCTGGACTGTAGCCTTCAAGTGAATGTTATGATCAGCCTTTAATGAGGAGGAAAGGGTGTGAATGTGGTGGTTGGCTGGTTGATCGCTGTAATAACTGTGTCTTAGTGGAAGAGGGGGCAAGGTTCCTGCTGGCACCCTCAGATATTAAGTGTGCTTGGATGTGCCTGTCGCGAGTTTCTCTGGCAACCAGGTGTGTGACTGTAGGCATCATGGCCACATCTGGCTCCTCCTCCTCCTCCTCTCCCCCAAAGCCCTGCTCCTGAGAGGAAGAGGATGCTGGGCATTCTGCACCTTACTCTTGCTGTAGCTGCACTTCTCTCTGCAGTCCACAGTAATCCTTGATGGGGCATATTGAAGGGTGCCTTCAGATCTGTTGAGGCCCAAAGCACATCTGGAGCAACCCAATGGCTTGTTCTGTTGTTGTCTTGGTGGTGATATGGCTCCTGCTGTATCTCCTCTCTGGCTCACTGGTAGGGTTCTTTACAGGAGTCAGGTCTTCAGAGGTTAGCCCTTGTCTCGAATGAGTCAGTCAATGAAGCTGTGTGGAGAAGCAAAAACCTGTAGGAGAAGTGACTGCTGCAGAATGCATGAGTCATGGCAGCCCCCTGGATATGTAGTGCAAACATGTATGGTCACCTTCCAGAGGTCACAAACTAACTGGACATTGAGGGAGTGGAATCCCTTGCGATTAATGAAGACTCCTGGCTGATCTGAGGGTCCCACAATTGCCACATGCGTATTATCAATGACTCACTGCACCTTTGGGGATCCAGCCACTGCAGCAAAGCAGTAGATAGGAAGATCCACAAGATGTCGCCATCAGATCCCTGGAAGGAGCAGGAGGCAAAGAAATAAAGGGCTTGGTGACCTTGACACCCACTGCAAACACGTGCCCGCCTGGTCCTCATGGAAGCAGGTCTTGTTCCAGGAGGCTGCAGATGTCAGCAAAAACCTGCTGCATCAGCCTGACCCTCCTGAGGCACTGTTACTCTGTTATGTTGAGGAAACTCACACTTTGTCTGTAGACTCTGTGCTGGGCATATCACCTTATTCAAGCTGTAGCTCTCTGCCCACCTCCTCTGTCCTGTGGAGTGGTGTGTGGCTGCAGAGAAGGCAGCTGCTTTTGGTGCTGTTTCTGTTCCTAGTGCTGCTGATGATGCATCTGTTGGTGAGGTTCCTGATGCTGGTGCTGCTGGTGTGGCTGTTCCTGTCGCTCCTCCTCAGAGGTCCAGGTTACTGCTACATAAGTAGATCCCATGCTGCAGTGAAGGCTGATAGCAGGGAAGTTGAAATGAAGGAGAGTATACTCCAAGGCAGTTGAAAGTACTTACAAAAAGTTGAAATTGCCCCACAAAGTAGTGATTTCAGGCTCTCCGAACTAATCCTGTAAGCACAGACCTTTCACTGTGGCTGGCCACAAGCTTTGCAATTTCACTCTTTAAAGACTTCACAGCTCATTAATTTGATTAAACAATCACTCCCAGCTGTGCACTTGCCTTGTTGACCCTGGCGAGATACAGAGAGCTTGGGAAACCTGTGCACTGGCTGCTAAAGCCAGAATGCAGAGATAAATTCAAAATTAATTGGGTTAACTATTCAAATGGCTTTCCCCGACAGCTGCACAGAGGTACCCCCGCTTACCTGCAAACCCACCTTGGTCAAACCTGAAAGTGGGTGGGATCATGTCAGGTTCCTGAACGGATGCCAGTGTTTGGAGATTTAACCCTGCACCTGGGCCCGCCTCTCCTTAGTAGTTATAGTTCTGCCCTGTGAAAATTTTTCAATCTGATTGACTGAAGTGCCATTCTGTTTCTTGACCTGCCCACAGACATCACAGATCTCCTGTAGAGGGCACATGCTGAAACAGACTCCAGATTAGAGCATGTCTGTGCTCTAAAGCCCCCAGAAACGTTGTGGGCAGCTATCGGCGTTCCTTCACTGCTGGCCCAAAAAATCCAGGCCCATGCTGCCACTCCTTTAAGCCTACATTGACTTTTTTGTTGAAAATTGTCATGATGTTTCGTTGACGTTTATTAAAAGTGATTTGAGAGAATACATTTTGACATAATGGTTTATCAATCATTTGAGGCAGGTAGATATGACACAAAGGGAGTGACATATTCATTCAGCAAGAGTGTAAATCAGGGTGATATCAGCTCAGGCACCCATTATACATCCCACCTGATTTTGCTTTCCATTGACCTCAATGGAAAGGAAAATTGGGCAGAATTTATAGCAGGAAAGCAATCGATTACCACCCATTTTGCACCCTCCTGTTGAGTTTCACCTACAATAATTTAATAATTCATCCATGTATCTCTTTGATTAAATAAACATAAATAGGGTAGATGATTTATTTTCAAAAATGATTGTCTGACTGGATTCGACCAAATTTGAGTTGCTGTATAGAACATGGAAATCAGTCTCCTCCAGTCAACTCTGTGTTTGCATTGTCATTCATATCAATCAATGATCTGGGTGTTTCATAATTAAATTAGTGCTTTATTTGCAGCATTCGTTATATCCCAAGGTGTTGAGGTTTAACGGTAAAGGCACGTTTTTGGCATGTGGTTAACTAAAGGAGGAACTGCAATTAACTACAAGAATAATATCTCAACTGTCTTGACTTAATTATTGATTCCCCAATTTTATAGTGATCACGCTTTGCTTTGGAGTTACAGAAGTTAAGGAAAACTAGTCTAAGACTTATTCTCATACTTCGCAAACAGAGGAATAATGTTTAGTGTATTTTGATAGTACGTAGTTTCAGATTTCAAAATGCAATTGTGTATTAATCCTCTTAATTTAAAACTATGAAACAAATTAAATTATTTCAGACCAAACCTCCCTTAATTACTTTTAATCATGGAAATGATAACAATAATAGAAACACAAACACAATAGTACAAAAAATTGTTCTTCTTTGACTGTTTACGACAGTAAATGTTATAAAATAAATGATTCCTTGTTCTGACCATTTGTTCCAGATTTTGTTTCGGTCAGTGTTCTTACTTTTCAAGTTTGCAGGTTGCATGATATGGCAGGAACTTAGAATTCAAAGGTCCTTTCTTGTATATGCAGTCACTCTTTATGCTTTTTTGCTGTCTTTTCTGTCTCGCATTCTCTTTTTTTTTTCTGTCTCACTTTAATTCTTTGGTAAGAATGCTTTTTTTAAAAGTAACAGTTCCAACCTCAAAAACTACTGCTATTTAATATTTTTCTTAGCCTCTTTGTCATGTGAAGCATTGGTGTTTTCTCACCCTCCCTGTTCTAACACAAGATTTAAAGGTTTGCAATGCGATATATTTGATCCCTTTTTTTGAGTTATTTGGCACTGTAGTCGATCATTTTCAAGTAGTGTTTTTTAATGTCTGTAGCAAAGGTAAAATATTGAATAGATTACTGACATGTTCAGCCAACACTGCTGCCTCAATATACTGTTTGCCTTCACCCTAGGCTACAGCTGGCCTCTTAATGTTCACGGCCAAAGTAAAATCAATGTCTGGCCTAACAAAATGCAGATGAAAGTCATTCTGATCACACACACTCATTTCTGTAATTTTGTCAGGCTACAGTTTCTTGCATGAGCGCTGGAAATGGGGTGCATGTTTAATGGCCCTGAATAACTACATTGTCTGTTGGGTCAGGTTGTCTGCATGGAAATGCAAACCAGTTTGTACAATCTAAAAATGTTAATATTGTTAATAGGTCCGATGTCATTAAGCTTTTGTAGTTATCAGTTACATCCTTAGTCCATTTTGTTGCATTTCTGAAAAGACTAGATCCCTCTATGTCTCTGGTGGTGCGCTATTATGTAGTTTAATGTTCAAAAGCTTACAGAAGTACACAGTCTATGATGGAAAACTCCACTCCTCCTTTTCTTCCTCAGATTTGAATAGTTCTTGCTTTGATTACAGACACTTATTATAATTATCTAGAGTTTAGTCAATTGCTGCAAATTCCTGTGATGGAACCATTTAAAAGGAATATAATTGTGCTTTACTGGATTTTGTAGAGAACCGAGAAGCACTGAGAAGGGGTAATATGGTGCACTTTAAGTCAATTTAACAGTGCCTATAAATATATTAATTATTCTTGGGTTCAAAAGATTTTTTTTATAATGAATGCTGCTTAAAGGAAGTAGCATTTGGTGACAGGTGAATGGTGAAATAACAAGAGATCATGATGAGCAACAGCAATAAATCAATGTAAAGCAGTTCCATAACCAATCAGGAGATTGTTTTTGCAATCAAGAATATTATACAGAGAAGTGAAAAGTTTTAATTTTCTAAGGAATATGAAGGTGGGGCAAACATCGCCAGACTAGCTGTGTACGTTGCTGCCAGGGATGCCCGAATAGCTCTAAGGTTCAGCTTGTGGTGACTCACACAGGAAAATATCACAAATGAAACCCTCTGGACAGCGCCCACCCCCACCCCCACCCCCCCCCCACTTTGCAGAACACAGTCCTTTAACTGTGGATCGGTCCAATTGATCCAATCATGTGTTGACATTCATCATGAAACAAATGAAAGGGCGAGTTGACACTGGGGATGGAATAATGGGCAAGGCATGAAAGTAGTGCTATTAGATAAATTTGATGTGCCGTTATAAGGGAAGAAAACTTAACATAACATTGTGTCAAACACCCATGCGTAAATTACAATAGCTTTACCTTATGCTTCCTACTGCTTCTACATAGTTATCCCTTATGGCTTCAGCAGAGGTAGAGGCAAGCTGCTCAGATCCCTGTCCTGACTGATGCGACACTTTCTGATTACAGTCTCTGAGTTTCAGAGCCCCTGAAGCCCCTGCCAAAGACTACTCCACCTGTACCTTTTTCAGGGGCAAACTCCGCATCAAGGCAGGATATCGGTACAGGCTGAGATTGGGAGCTGGGGGCAATGGGTGAGAAGTGGGAGAGCTTTGAGTGGATTTTCCACTTGCATGTCCTCTTTCATCATCCTCCCCCTTGTGAACCAGCGACACATCACTCCTCTCACTCAGCAGCCCAACTTAGTGAAGATCAGTGATGCATTATAAGGTCACAGATAAGGTATCTGTCATCTTGTATAAGGTTGGCATCCAAAGTTTGCGTGGCTGTGCAAAAGGCCTGCATGGACCCATTTGAGAGGCATGGTTGAAACACCATGGAGGCGGCTATTCTTTGCCTGACAGACATTCTCGCAATTCCCAGCGTCACCAATCTACTAGCAGTCAAGCTGGACCCCTCCATCCTCTGGGCTGTTGTGGAGACTGTGCATGGCACGTCTGTAAGTACATGTTTGAGTTGCTGATGCATTTCTCGCATTCATCTTCTCAATGATAGCCCCTGCGCTTCAGCATCTGTGTCCAGCTGAGCAGAACTTGGAGAGGATTGCGCATCATCAACACGGACAGTTGTCCCTGCCACCTGTGCTGCTTGTGCTCAGTTGTGAGCTGTGAATCACCAGGTGAAAACCAAAGTAACTGTCTAACTGGACCCACCAAAGTGAGAGTATTTGTGCTGATGCAAGAATGTATGTCTTGTGATGGTACACGCTCAGGAGCAATGAGGTCCTCTGAGGAATCGTCCTCATGGATGCCCTGTGACACTTGCTGTACACATGAAGACCCTGGAAGACAAAAGAAAGGGATATGAATTAATCGTTGCAAAGTCAAAATCTTGGTAATCACCAAACTCAGTCTGCTCTTAGTTCAGTCACTGATGAAATAAAGTCAGGATATGTGTGCCAGCAATATTTGTAATTCTGTCACCAGCTGTTTGCAAGTTCCCTGTTTCTCCATCTCTGATTGGCGAGACCAAACACAGATTGGGTGACCGCTTTGCGAAACACCTCCGCTCAGTCCGAAAACATGACCCCGAGCGTCCTGTCGCTTGCCATTTCAACACCCATCCCCCTGCTCTCATGCTCTGTCCTGGGCTTGCTGCAGTGTTCCAGTGAACATCGACACAAGCTCCAGCAACAGCACCACATTTACCGATTAGGCATGCTATTTTTACTTCAATTTATTTCATCATTCAATTTTTTTTACCATGTGCCTGCCCACTTTTTGTTCATGTTTGTGCTTTTGGCTAGGGCTTTCATTATTTTGTTGATACCCTCTCTGCACAAACGCTTTGTCTTTCACTACACTATTAACATATTCTTTGCCTTTTCCCCATGACCTCCTTGTCAGTTAGAGTCATAGAGTTATACAGCACAGAAACAGGCCCTTTGGCCCATCGTGTCTGTGCCGGACATCAAGCACCTATCTATTCTAATCTCATTTTCCAGCACTTGGCCCACAGCCTTGTATGCTATGGCATTTCAAGTGCTCATGTAAATACCTCTTAAATGATGTGAGGGTTCCTGCCTCCACCACCCCTTCAGGCAGTGTGTTCCAGATTCCAACTACCCTCTGGATTGAAACAATTTTCCTCAAATCCCCTCTAAACCTCCTGCCCCTTACCTTAAATCTATGCCCCCTGGTTATTGACACCTCCACTAAGGGAAAAGGTTTCTTCCTATCTATGCCTCTCGTAATTTTGTATATCTCTATCGGGTTTCCCCTCAGCCTTCTCTGCTCTAAGGAAAACAATCCGAGCCTATCCAGTCTCTCTTCATAGTTGAAATGCTCCAGCCCAGGCAACATTCCAGTGAATCACTTCTGCATCCTCTCCAGTGCAATCACATCCTTCCTATAGTGTGGCGACCAGAACTGTACACAGTACTCCAGCTGTGCCTAACTAGCGCTTTATACAGCTCCATCATAACCTCCCTGCTCTTATATTCTTTGTCTCAGTTAATAAAGGCAAATATCCCATATGCCTTCCTAACCACATTCTCTAACTTGTGCTGCTGCCTTCAGTGATCTATGGACAAGTACACCAAGGTCCCTCTGACCCTCTGTACTCCCGAGGGTCCTACCACCCATTGTATATTCCCTTGCCTTGTTAGTCCTCCCAAAATGCATCACCTCACACTTCTCAGGATTAAATTCCATTTGCCACTGCTCCGCCCATTTTACCAGCCCATCTATATCGTCCTGTAATCTAAGGGTTTCCACCTCACTATTTACGACACCACCAATTTTCGTGTCATCTGCGAATTTACTGATTATACTTCCTAAATTTACGTCCAAATCATTAATATACACTACAAACAAGTTATTCTCTGTGACCCTCTTTCCTATCAACATCTTCCCTTTTGTTCTCTTTTTTTCCCCACCCCTGCTGTATTTGCTTAAACTCTATTACATTTTTAACCTTTGCCAGTTCTGCTGAAAGGTCACTGACCTGAAACGTTAACTCTGCTTCTCTCTCCACAGATGCTGCTAGACCTGCTGAGTATTTCCAGCAATTTTTGTTTTTATTTATGATTGAGAGGGATGCAGATTGTCGCTTATCTCCAAGCATTATCCTCTGCATCTATGAACTGGACTATTTATGGCAGCCCATCTCCAACCCTCTCACTTTCCCTTGCGTTTTACGCATGGGATGAAGAAACAGAACTTTGAGTGACTGAAGGTCAGGTATTCATTCACCTGATGGATGCAGTGCATTTGGTGAGGGTGACAATTAGACAGATGTCTGTGGCCTCCTTGTCTCGGGAGACAATGGGTAAGTGCCTGGAGGTGGTCAGTGGTTTGTGAAGCAGCGCCTGGAGTGGCTATAAAGGCCAATTCTAGAGTGACAGACTCTTCCACAGGTGCTACAGATAAGATTGGTTGTTTGGGCTGTTACACAGTTGGCTCTCCCCTTGTGCTTCTATCTTTTTGCCTGCCAACTGTGAAGTCTCTTCGACTCGCCACACTTTAGCCCCGCCTTTATGGCTGCTCGCCAGCTCTGGCAATCGCTGGCAACTAACTCCCACGACTTGTGATCAATGTCACAGGACTTCATGTCGCATTTGCAGACGTCTTTAAAGCGGAGACATGGACGGCCGGTGGGTCTGATACCAGTGACGAGATCGCTGTACAATGTGTCCTTGGGGATCCTGCCATCTTCCATGCAGCTCACATGGCCAAGCCACCTCAAACGCCGCTGGCTCAGTAGGGTGTATATTCTGGGGTTGTTGGCCGCCTCGAGGACTTCTGTGTTGGAGATACGGTCCTGCCACCTGATGCCAAGGATTCTCCAGAGGCAGCGAAGATGGAATGAATTGAGACGACGCTCTTGGCTGACGTACGTTGTCCAGGCCTCGCTGCCGTAGAGCAAGGTACTGAGGACACAGGCTTGATACACTCGGACTTTTGTGTTCCGTGTCAGTGCACCATTTTCCCACAATCTCTCGGCCAGTCTGGACATAGCAGTGGAAGCCTTTCCCATGCGCTTGTTGATTTCTGCATCGAGAGACAGGTGATAGTTGGGCCTAGAACTCTTGAACCACTTCCAGAGCGTGGTCGCCGATATTGATGGATGGAGCATTTCTGACGTCCAGTCCCATGATGTTCGTTTTCTTGAGGCTGATGGTTAGGCCAAATTCGTTGCAGGCAGTCGCGATCCTGTCGATGAGTCTCTGCAGACACTCTTCAGTGTGAGATGTTAATGCAGCATCGTCAGCAAAGAGAAGTTCCCTGATGAGGAGTTTCCGTACTTTGGGTGGTGCAGTGGTTAGCACTGCAGCCTCACAGCTCCAGCGACCCGGGTTCAATTCTGGGTACTGCCTGTGCAGAGTTTGCAAGTTCTCCCTGTGACCGCGTGGGTTTTCGCCGGGTGCTCCGGTTTCCTCTCACAGCCAAAGACTTGCAGGTTGGTAGGTAAATTGGCCATTGCAAATTTCCCCTAGTGTAGGTAGGTGGTAGGATGTGATAGGGAATATGGGATTAATGTAGGATTAATATAAATGGGTGGTTGATGGTCGGCACAGACTCGGTGGGCCGAAGGGCCTGTTTCAGTGCTGTATCTCTAAATAATAAATAATAAAATAAAAAATAATGTAACACATGGCTAAAGGATTGGAGTGAGTAGAAACAGTGGTTGGATAAATGGGGAAGTAATGAAGTGCATAGAAAGTGAAGGCTGGCTGCTACTGAAATTTGAGTGGATATGAGGAGTGATGTGATGGAGTACGCGGGGCAATACAAAGTGAAGGTGGGAGTGGGGGAGGGTCGGTTGTTAAACCATAAGATGTAGTTGAATCAGCAAAAGCACTCAATTTTGCCTGATCTGGTTAGATCATTAAATTGCTTCCTGCACTGCATCCAAGGCTGAGGCACAATACTCCTGCTGTTCAACTGCTCAACTACCATCAACCCATGTCTTCCTGGTGAGAACCGCAAGTTTTTTCCTCCCATTGTGAGGGTGTTCTATGCCCATCCTGCTCCTGAGTGCACTGAGTAGTAATTCAAGGGATGTATCATTAAATCTGGTGCTGCCCTTCCCTCTTTGCATAAATGTTAAACACATCCTGGGTCCTCCTAATTCCATTTCCAAATTGTTCCTTTAAATAGAGTTGCGATTATGTCAGGCGGAAACTGATCATGCCCGCTGCGCAGCTAGGAGATGTGAAACTTTGAAGTCAAAATTTATAGCTTCATTCAAGCTGAAATCGGAGAATCTGATGAGCTGAACTGACTTCTGGATTTCACCCTTGCAACTCCACACCGCACCCCCCATACCCTCCAACTCAGAAGCCACCTTTATTTAATATCAGGGCCCATATGTTTATGTGGAATTCAATCTGGCTTGCTACCTCTACTCATAAATCTTCTTTCTAACATTTCATTGATTGTGACGGCTCTGAAAATGTAACATTATTCTGGAAACCGTAATATTGTATCGAGGTTTTGCATCTACAATTATTGGTTCAAGACCTCATGTTGAATTGGGTCATAAATGGAGCATTACTCTTTCTGAAATGCTTCCTGATATACCACACCTCTGACATGCAATAACATATACACTGTTTATAGCTCCCTCCATAACACTTTACTATCACTTAATCTCCTCTTTTCCCTACCCCCTCCTCCTGCCACACCAAAACGCTGTCCATTTTGTTTATTTGGGAGTTGACAGGGATTATAAATAAAACGTGAACTGAGAAAAGCACTCTTTCCCTGTGAAAATAACATTGACTGCAGGCAGATCGAAAACATTTATTGTCCAGTAAGAAGAAAATCAAAAATGTATCATAGAATGGTTACAGCACAGAAGGTGGCCATTCAGCCCTTTGTGTCCATGCTGGCTCTCTGCAAGAGCAACTCAGCTCGACCCACTCCACTGCTTTTTCCCTGTAGCCCTACAATTTTTTTTTTCTCTTCAACTAATTATCCAATTCCCTTTTGAAAGCGACAATTAAATTTGCCTCTACCACACTCTCAGGCAGTACATTCCATATCCTAACCACACGTTATGTAAAAAATGTTTTTCCTCGCCTCTGGTTCTTTCCCCATTCACCTTAAATCGATTCTCGACCCTTCCACCAATGGGAACAGTTTCCTCCCTATCTACTCTGTCCAAACCCAGACCCCAGTTTTGTGTCATTTGCAAATTTTGTAATTGTGCCCTTCACACCCAAGTCTAGATCAATAATATAGATCGACATATATTAGAATACAAGGAAAAAGAAGACATTGTTTTGCAGTGGGAAATCCAATCCAGGGATTTATTAAACCTAGATTCCTGCACAGTTTACTCATCTCTGAGGCTTTCCTATACTTTAAAATCAAGCTTACAAAAACTTAAATATATGACTTTTTTTAAGTTGCTGTACAGGATAAACACTAGTAACTGAGTGCACACAGCAAAATGCCGTATTATTGTATTATTCATGATTTCTGCCAACTTTTCTTCCTTTCCCAAAGAGCTTGCTTATCTATTTTTCATCTTGAAGTCATGGTTGATAGCTGCTTGCTATTATTTCATTATCCTTGCCTTTATTCAATTGTATTCACGTTGCTTCTGCCATTTCCAGTTCTTTTGCAATATTTGCTCTTTCAGTAGCTCTTATATTGCCCTTTACCAATAATCCCACTGTACTGTCAAACTTAATAGCATAGAATTCACTGCAGTGACCATCCTAAGTAAAACCATTGTGCTCCTTGATTCTCCGGTAGTGAATTCAAGCCGTTATTTCCTTATGAAATATTTAGAATACGCTTCAGCGAGTACAGTTCTGGATTGAGCGCAGCACGGCCAATATCTGATACACATCCAAGGGCCCGGCACAGAATGGAACTACTAATTACATAACGGATGTGTTTGGGAGCAATGCCTCTGATCTAATAATGTGGAGTTAGGCAGGTTGGGTTGAATTTGATTGAGTTTGTACTGAAACCATGGCATAGTAGAAATATATAAATCGATATTAAGAATGGACCTATATGCATAAGGCTATCTCCCACATTTCATGCGATTCTGAGCTATATTTCATTACCAGTTTTTATTTTTTTTTATCTTATTTAGAGATACAGCACTGAAACAGGCCCTTCGGCCCACCGAGTCTGTGCCGACCAACCATTTAGAATAATCCTACACTAATCCCATATTCCTACCATATCCCCACCTTCCCTATATTCCCCTACCACCTACCTAGACTAGGGGCAATTTATAATGGTCAATTTACCTATCAACCGGCAAGTCTTTGGCTGTGGGAGGAAACTGGAGCACCCGGCGAAAACCCACGCGGTCACAGGGAGAACTTGCAAACTCCACACAGGCAGTACCCAGAATTGAACCCGGGTCGCTGGAGCTGTGAGGCTGCGGTGCTAGCCACTGTGCCGCCCCAGTTGCAGCCAATGTGTGGTGCACAACCTCAATAATTATTAATATACCAGAACATGCCAAGTTTTCAAAACACATAGGCCGGGATTTTATCCAGGCGACGGGAGTCTTGACCTCCAGCCAAAGCGCCAATGAGAACACCGCATCGCCCCTTCTTTGGGAGGCCTGCCGAATCAAGTGCCAATTAGGCACTCAATTGGATAGTGGCAGGCCTGCCACGGGATCAAGGACCCTGGTGACAAAAGTCCCACCCTCAGAACTGCCAGCTGATCAGTGGCTGACAGCTCTTTAACTGAGTAGCACTACCGCAGAGGCAGTGGCTGCTGCCGCTGGAGCACCCATCCGAGGCCTAAGAGTGGCACTGGATCCAGGCCACAGGTAGATCAGGGTGGGATGGGTCTCGCAGGGTATGGTTGTGGGCGAGGGAGGTGTAGGGGTGTCGACAGCAAGGGCAGGGTTGTGGCTCTCAGCAGGCACCCCCCTTGCTGATGCTAGGCCCCTCGTTCAGGCATTGTGCCTTTTAACTCGGGACCCATCCCCAGAGCCGGCATGCAGCCTCCACCGTTTTTCTTACCATGCTCCCCGTGTGGCAACAGGCCTATCCGCTGCTGGGCTAATTGCGGCAGTGGGATGAGACCCTTAATTGGGTATTAATTGCTCACTTAAGTGCCTCAATTGACAGGGGGATGGGAAGGCCATTCACAGGCCTTTCTGCCCTGGACTTAATTTTGGCAGAGGTGGGATGATGGTGGAATTTCTGCACTGTAATAATGGAGTCTGCTGTAGATGGTGTAGGTTTCTGGAATTTCTGAACCATATTAATGGTGTCTGCTGTAGATAGTGCAAGTTTTCAGCAAATTCAGGCCAATGTATCTATATGTACAAAGCAACTTAATTTTTTTTGTGTCTTGCCTATCTTATGCATGTTTGCCTAACATCAACAATGTCAGTATTTTTGCTAATCAGGTACTTTGGATTCCAAAAGTCCCGATACTTCTTGCATAAATATAAAAACATTTATTCCTGATTTCCAATATCGCCTTATTACTGCATTTTTATCATTTCCCTGCATGTTATCTTCTCCAATCACTTCTTGTTCATCAAAGCAATTCCCCCTCCATCCTCCAAATTTGCTTTTGTGAGTTCCAATTATTCTATCCAGTTTGAGAAATAATAACAGATGTGAAATCAATACCTTATTTCACATTGAAGCTCCAAATTCTAGGCGCATAACCTCAGACCTCTGGTTAATAGCACATTCTACGACTGGCATCACATGCCAGATGCTAATCTGTAATTACTAAGTCTTAAATATGAATACTACTCGTCTAGTAATATATGTTTTTGACCAGTTGTATTTGGCATCTCACTGTACCGTTCCAGTGCAAATTAGTTCCAATCCCTATTTCAGGAACTATTGCTCGTTCTCTAAAAACTATATGAAATCCATTTGTAACTAATTTTTCATGATGGTTTTATTTCCATTAGCTACTTGTGTATACAATGTTGAAATTAAGCAAAAAGAGATGAATACTCAACTCTTCAAAATTTATTCTACATTTCAGTTGGAAAGTAAAATACTAAGTAACATCAATGGGTAGTACTTCTTACTGCGTGGTGCACTTCTTTGAGTGTCCATATACTATTAGTGCAGCTGATGATGAGAACTGTTGTAGCTACTTGAAATATGGTTTTCATATGCTGTGTTTCAGAATATCTACAATTTGGTAAATGCACTTAACATGAAATTGTGGAAAACATTAGGTAATGATTGTTATTGGTTACTTTTAATCTAATTATTGGCAGTATTGCAGTATCTGTGAAATTCTCTGCATTGATTTAGAGCTAAAACTAAGTTTGTAGACATTTTCTATACATTGTGATCTTCTAATCATTCAAATTGAGCTCCAGTCAAAATTTCCACCATATGGAATAATTTGTATGTACAAAATGTAAACATGTAGTATAAGGTATAACAGCTTCCAAGTTTATTCTTCAGATTTCTTTCTGTAATGGATCATAACTAGTTTTTGTTAGATTAAGGGCACAAATCGATATGGACATTGTAAAACTTTGACCTTGATTGTGCAGGGAATAAGTCCAATGGAAGTTGCACATGCTCAGTTGATCTTTGTTCTAGTGAATAAACAAATATTATAGCCGAGAAGGAGCTTTAGATTTGAGGACTTCAGAGTTCCTTCATAATAGTCCACAGATCCGTTTATTCTTCCTTGTAAATTAGCATTCCTATATACCCCAAACAGTTATGAAATAGCACAGCTTGACATTCTACTTCCATGTTTCACTCCTATTGTCATGCAATCATTCAGAAACTTTCAACTTCATTTTATAACAACCACATTGTATGTTTAGTAGATGTTCAGTCTTTTATAGGAGATATATATAAAAAAAAATTGTTACGGAGTAAGAGATTTCCTGCACATAGAGAATTTTAATCCATTGTATGTTGGGCAGTTTATCATACCCAGGGCAATAAATTAAGTATACAGGAGACATTCTCATTTTAAAAAGAGGGGCAAAGAAAAACACAGTTTTGATGGACTGAAATAGTTGCTTAGGGAACAAAATAATTACAAAAAACCCCAAATTATATATGTATAAGTAATCTGTGTGAAAATTTCGCATTGTATAAGGTGGGTGAAGATGTGCAGTACAACAGTCTTTTCTGACAGTTTGTGGTTATCAATGTTCAACAGCAAATTAGGTTTTCAAGTGTGCCTTACAGTGATTGATTGGAGATGTGAATAATAAATTTAGCCTGCTTTGTATAAACCTTGACTACCATATTTTTGTCATTGTGTACAATTGGTAAGTAGGAAGTGAAAGTCAAGGGAGCTAATTATTTCTACAGATTGCCTTACTGATGAATAGTCTGTCATTCTGAGTTATAGCCTCAAGATTTATTGTGGTTTGAATTCAGTGTTTGGGTCATTACAGATATTCAGAAATAATTATCAAAGATGAAAGGAAGGCAGACATGATAAAGTGTGTGATATTTCAGGGCTGTATCATAATCAAACATTTAGCATATAGAATCTAATCTTTCAGAAGCCAGATCTAATATTTTATGTTAATATAAGAACAGTATATAGTAAGAAGGACAATGTTTTTCCTGAGACACTCTTCAACACATGTTCCAAAACTGAAATAAATCAGTTGGGCAAATATATGAGGAATTTAGAGCTTTCAAATCATTATATTTTTAAAACGCTTCAATGCAGGGCTTTTATCTTCCTGTCTGTTTTAGGTATTTTCATGTAGTCTTCTAGCTCAGCAGTTCACTTCTCAGCAGAAGCATATAAGGGTTCTTGGCGACATTGTAAAGGTTCTTAATTTTGTGCTAGTGGTGCCTTAACTTAAAACATAGTTGATAAACAGTCTTTCTACCTTTTTGGGTATCATACTAACTTAGATGCAACTCAATGACTGAATGTGTGCATGTAACACAAAAAAACCTCTGCTGTTTGAGACCGTTTTTGCATGTTTTTTTATTGGTTAGTGGGATGTGGGCATCACTGGCAAGGCCAGCATTCACTACCCATCCCTAGAAGGTGGTGGCGAGCTGCCTTCTTGAACCGCTGCAGTCCATGTTGTGTAGGTATACCAACAGTGCTTTTAGGAAGGAAGTTCCAGGACTTTGACCCAGTCATATTGAAGGAACGTCGATATAGTTCCAAATCAGGATAGTGTGTGACTTGGGAGGGGAACTTGCAGGTGGTGATGTTCCCATGCATCTGCTGCCTTTGTCCTTCTGGGTGTTAGAGGTCAAGAAATGCATCTGGTATAATATAGAGTAAACCATGATTCAGTTACATTTAGACCTTTATAATAATAATTAGCACTGGACTAACCCAAGTACTTTGGCTCTTGTTTATCGCTTGATGATGAAATCATTTTGATGCCTTTGTGTAATTGGAAACAGTATTTACTTGTGAGTTTCAGGACATTGGAGACTAAAGACTAAGTATTTTCTTCAATTCCAACTCTTCCATATTACAACAACAGTAATTTTCATTTTAAGCACTTAGTAGATGCCAAGCAGGAGGGGAAGAGGAATAAATGTAAAAGGTTAATTGAACTGTAGAAGAGAAAGGTTTTGTGGAGGATTTTTAAAACAGGTCAGAAGGTGGCAAAGCAAAGTTCCAGAGGGTAGCAGTATAGTGGCTGAATGAATGATCACCAATGCTGAAGGAGTGGGAACAGAGCACAAAGAAGGATTTTGGAATACAGAGTAAAATTTCAAACTTTGCTGATGATACCAAACTTGGAGGTGTGGCAGATAATGAGGATGATACCAATCAACTGCAACAGGACATAGGTTACCAGAATGGTCAGACAAGTGGCAAATGGAATTTTATACAGAAAATTGTGAGATAATGCATTTTGGCAGAAGGGATAGGGAGAGACAATATAGACTAAATGGCATAGTTCTAAAGACTGTACAGGGACAGAGGGACCTGGGGGTTCATGTGCATAGATCTTTGAAGGTGGCAGGATATATTGCGAAAGTAGTTAGCAAAGCATATCAGATTTTGGGCTTCATAAATAGAGGTATTGAGTACAAATGCAGGGAAGTCATGCTGAACCTGTATAAGGCTGTGATTAAACTACAACTAAAGTAGTGTGTCCATTTCTGGTCACACTTTAGGAAGGATGTGAGGATCCTTGAGAGGATGCAGAAGAGATTTACCAGAATGGTTCCAGGGATGGGGGATTTTAGCTACAGCGTTAGATTGGAAAGGCTGGGGTTTCTCTCCTTAAAGCAAAGGAGATTGAGGAGAGATTTGATAGAGGTGTGCAAGATCATGACAGCTTTAGATAAGGTAGACAAAGAAAGGACGTTCCAATTAGCTGATGGTACAAGGACTAGGGGACACAGATTGAAGATTTTGGGCAAGAGATGCAGTGGGTGTGAGGAAGAACGCAGTGAGTGGTAAAGACCTGGAGCTCGCTGTCAACAAGGATGGTGGAAGTGGAAACAATGAATGATTTGGGGGAGACGGTGGCATAGTGTTAATGTCACTGAACTAGCAATCCAGAGTCCAGGCTAATGCCCTGGGGACACGGGTTCAAATCCCACCATGGCAGCTGTTGGAATTTAAATTCAATTAATTAATCAATCAATTAAATTCAATTAATTAAATAAAAATCTGGATGTGAAAGCTAGTCTCAGTAATGGTAACTATCATCGATTGTCATTTTTTAAAAAATCTGTCCTTTCGGGAGGGAAATCTGCTGTTCTTACCTGGTCTGGTCTACATGTGACTCCAGACCCACAGCAATATAATTGATTCTTAGATGTCATTCGAAATGTCCTAGTGAGCCACTCAGTTATCAAGGGAAAATAGGAATGGGCAACAAATTCATTGGCAGTGATGCCCACATCCCATGAAAGAATTCAAAAGAAAATTGGATGGGCATTTGAGGGAGATAAACGTGCAGATTACAGGATCACGTGGATAGAGCCGGGGGATGGGACTGATTGAATTGCTCTGGAGAGAGCCAGAAGGTGGAGACTGATGGAGTGAATTTGGGCAGGCGATGGGACAGGAGGAGCAGGTAGTAGGCATCGTGGATGTAATGAATGTGCTGATAGAGAAATGTCAAAACGGGATAATTTGAGGTGTTAGAACCAGGTGAGAAGGGGTCTAGGGTTTCCTTCTCAGCCTTTGCCTGGGTTAACCATAACAAGGTTTAATTTTAGAAACACTGTGGGTTTTTAGCTCCCCCTCAGTGAATCCTTGTTCATTGCTCCAATTGTAAGGCAAAGAAATCAGACAGGTTTCCTTAGATTTAAACAAGAAAGGTGGAAGTTTATTCATCTTAAACTGTAACCCGATTGACAACTACGAATATGCGATGCAACCATGCTAGCATGCATACACAATAAACAGACACGCAGATAGAGACAGAAAGAGTAGAAAAGAATAAAGGAGGAAAGTTTGAGGCAATATCGGGATTATAATTACAGTCCTTTAAGTTCAATGCGGAGTCTTTGGTTGTCGGTAAGTCCTGCAGTTCATTGGAGCCCAGTGCACGCTTCAGCTTGTTTCAATGCCGGAGTCTTTTCTCTCTTGAGGTTTACGCGTCTTCCGTGGGTCCGGTGGCTTGGGAGAAAGCAGAGAGAGACCACCAGGAGAGAGGTTTTCTTGTTCCAGCTTCAGTTGCAAACTGCCTTCTGAATTCAAATTGTCCTGCGGCTAGTCCAAAAAACCTGGACCAGCCAGTTAGTCATGTGACCAGCTGGTTTAACCAATCCAGGCTTTGTGGATTGTATCATCTTAGCAGGGCCTGGAATGCACTTCCTTACACCTTCAATGTCTGGTGATCAAAATCCATTTGGGTTAATTGGATCAGGGAGTAATTCTTTTGTCTGTGCTAGCACTGTCTCTTAGTATGCAAATATGCTTCCAGCCAAGTGTCGAGTGATCTTCAAACAAGTCATTTCTTCACTGCAGCAACAGTTTAAAAATCAGTGTTCATATGGAAAAATTAATATGCCTCATTCTTGGCAGGTAGGGGTCTGCATGACAGAGGTTTCAGTTGGAGGAAGGGGAAGTGGAATTTATGGGAGATAGGCAGTGGCAGTTGTGTAAATGGTGTACAATTTTGGGCATAAAGAACTGCATGAGACAGATAATTCAGTCGGGTTGAAGAGGTGCAAGGCTCAGTGTTCCTCAGATAGCTTTGTACACCTTTTTATCACAGAATCTCCAATATAATGCAAGTTCAATTCATTTAAATATTTTTGTATCACTCCTGACTTAGAGAGCATGAGGAACTGGGAGCACCATGGCAGTGGGACCTGGACCTTCAGCAGCTACTGAAGGGCTCAACTAAAGAATGGTGGGAGCTAATTTGTTAAACATAAGTGCATTCGAAGACTTTGGAAAGCGCCGACATTGTGTTTAAAAAAATGTGCTGGGATCCAAGGTCCCCCTTCAGTAAAGGATGAAACATTTTGGAAGGTTGACTCTATACAAGAAGAGGGTCACTTAAGAACAAAATTCCAAATTTCTTATGTGGAACTCCCATGCAGTGTACATTGGTATCTGAAGCAATGCTCAGGTGCCCCATTTGCATTCTGGGGAGTTCCTAATTTGCAGCCGATTGGGCTCCTAATGAACCTTACAGCTGGTGCATAGGTTTCAAGCACCCTCAGCACGTCACTCATTTTCCTACACTTGACATATTGGGTGTGGAGTAGATGCCAGGCATCTGCACACATTGGGCTGTATTTAATGGGCCCCCCAGAGACGGGCTGGCGATAGGGGTGCCCAGATAATTGCGACAGGAGAGTGGGGGAGTGCGGAGGACCTGTCACCTTCCCATCGCACCGCAATTTAGTCGGGGGCGGGATAGGCCAAAGACAGCCTTCCCGACCAGAGGCCAATGGAGGCCCTTAAGAGGCCTATTATTATTTTTGCTAAATGAATTATCAAATGAGGCCATATGGGTTGAGCTCAGAAATAAAAAAGAGGCAGCCACACTACAAGGCGTGTACTATAGACCCCCAAATAGTGAGAGGGAGATAGAAGAACAAATATGTAGACAAATTTCTGAGTGCAAAAACAATAGGGCAGTAATAGTTGGGCATTTCAACTACCCTAATATCAACTGGGATAGAAATAGTGTGAAGGTCACAGAGAGCACAGAATTCTTGAACTGCATTCAAGAGAACATTTTTAGCCAGCACGTAAAAAGCCCAACGAGAGGGCGTGCAATTCTAGATTTAGTCTTAGGAAATGAAGCTGGGCAAGTGGATGAAGTAGCGGTGGGTGAACATTTTGGAGATAGTGACCATAATACAGTTAGATTTAGCATTATTATGGAAAAGGACAAAGACAGAACAGGAGTTAAAGTTCTAAATTGGGGGAAGGCAAATTTTATGAAGCTGAGAGGTGATCTGGCGAAAGTGGACTGGATACAGCTACTTGAAGGAAAATCAGTCTGGCAAACCAGTGGGAGGCATTCAAAAGCGAGAGCACAGTGTAGACATGTCCCCACAAAGAAAAAGGGTCATATCTAGAAGCATACAGGATAAAATAAAGCAGAAAAAGAAAGCTTATGACAGTCACAAAAAACTTTAGAAAGCCTAAAAAAATATAGAAAGTGCAGGGATGAAGTAAAAAAAGGAAATTAGGAAAGCAAAGAGAGGACATGAAAAAATATTGGCAGGTAAAATCAAGGAAAACCCAAGGATGTTTTATCAGTACATTAAGAGCAAGAGGATAACTAAGGAAAGGGTAGGGCCTCTCAGAGATGCACAAGGGAACTTTTGCGTGGATGCAGAAGATGTGGCAGGGTTTAGAATGAATACTTTGTCTCTGTCTTCACAAAGGAGAGGGATGATGCAGACATTGTAGTTAAAGAGGAGGAGTGTTAAATATTAGATACAATAATCTTAATGAGAGAGAAGGTTCTAGAGGGTCTGACATCCATGAAAGTGGATAAATCGCCAGGGCCGGATGGATTGTATCCCAGGCTGTTAAAGGAAGCCAGGGTGGAAATAGTGGATGTTCTGAGGATCATTTTCAAATCCTCACTAGATACAGGCGAGGTATCAGAGGATTGGAGGTCTGTGAATGTTGTACCATTGTTTAAAAAGGGTGCAAGGGATAGGCAAAATAATTATTAGCCAGTCAGTCTGACCTCAGTGGTAGGCAAATTATTAGAATCAATTCTGAGAGATAGGATTAACTGTCACTTAGAAAGGCACGGATTGATCAGGGATAGTCAGCATGGATTTATTAATGGAAGGTCGTGTCTTAACTACTTAATTGAATTTTTGAGGCAGTAACGAGGAGGATTGATGAGGGTAGTGCAGTGGATGTGGTCTACATGGATTTTAGTAAAGCATTTGACGAGGTCCCACGTGGCAGACTGTTCAGAAAAGTAAAAGCCCATGGGATACAGAGGAATGTGGCGAGTTGGATCCAAAATTGGCTCAGTGACAGGAAACAAAAGGTAACGGTCGATGGATGTTTTTGCGAATGGAAAGCTGTTTCCTTTGGTGTTCCACAGGGCTCAGTGTTGGGTCCCTTGCTGTTTGTGGTATATAATTAATGATTTGGACTTAAATGTGGGAGGCATTATTGGGAAATTTGCAGATGACACAAAAATTGACCATGTAGTTGATAGTGAAGAGGATAGCTGTAGACTCCTGAATGTTATCAATGGTTTGGTTGTAATGCTGGAACTTTATAAAATGCTGGTTAGGCCACAGCTGGAGTATTACGTACAGTTCTGGTCACCACATTGCAGGAAGGACATAATTGCTCTGGAGAGAATACAGAGGAGATTTACAAGAATATTGTCAGGGCTTGAAAATTGCAGCTATGAGGAAAGATTGGATAGGCTAGGGTTGTTTTCTTTAGAACAGAAGAGGCTGAGGGGTGACTTAATTGAGGTGTACAAAATTATGTGGGGCCTAGATAGAGTAGACAGGAAGGACCTGTTTCCCCTAGTGGAGAGGTCAATTACCAGGAGGCCCAGATTTAAGATGATTGGTAGAAGGATTAGAGACGACATGAGGAAAAACCTTTTCACCTAGAGGTTGGTGGATGCCTGGAATTCGCTTCCCACATCAGTGGTGGAGGCAGAAACCCTCAATTCATTTAAAAGGTACCTGGACCTGTGCCTGAAGTGCTGTAACCTGCAAGGCTATGGACGAGGTGGGATTAGAATGGGTGGCTAGTTTCTTTAGCCGGCACAGATACGATGGGCTTAACGGCCTCTTTCTGTGCTATAACTTTTCTATGGTTCTATGGCCTTTTCTGCCCACCACTAGCATTAAACCAGCAGTTGTGGGGGTGTGGAAGGGCGGGGGGGGAGAGGGTTCCTTCCCCTCACGGGGAGGTCGCCCAGTAAAACAAGGCAATCTTCTTGTGGGGCCTCCTCTGTGGGTAATCTGTGGCCCATCGAGGGCCCCCAACAAAAAGCAGCCCACCTCCCTGAACCCCCTTCCCCCTGCGCTGAACACCCACCTTTCCTCCATCCATCGCTGGGGTCTTACTTACCTTGGGTCTGGGGCTCCAGCTCTATACCAGGTTCCAAGGCCTCTTGTAGTACTGGCAATGGCCACCGCTCCTGGTGACACTGCCAATACTACTGAGCTGCAGGCCCTCTGATTGGCCAGCAGTTCTTGGAGGCGGGAGAGGACTAACAAGGCAAGGGAATATACAGTGGATGATAGGACCCTAGGAAGTACAGAGGGTCAGAGGGACCTTGGTGTACTTGTCCATAGATCACTGAAGGCAGCAGCACAGGTAGATAAGGTGGTTAGGAAAGCATAGGGATACTTGCCTTTATTAGCCAAGGCATAGAATATAAGAGCAGGGAGGTTATGATGGAGCTGTGTAAAATGCTAGTTAGGCCACAGCTGGAGTACTGTGTACAGTTCTGGGCACCACACTATAGGAAGGATGTGATTGCACTGGAGAGGGTGCAGAGGAGATTCACCAGGATGTTGCCTGGGCTGGAGCATTTCAGCTATGAAGAGAGACTGAAAAGGCTAGAGTTGTTTTCCTTAGTGCAATGAAGGCTGAGGGGAGATATGATTGAGGTATACAAAATTATGAGGGGCATTGATAGGTTAGATAGGCAGAAACATTTTCCCTTAGCGGAGGGGTCAATGCAGGCGGCATAGATTTAAGGTAAGGGGCAGGAGGTTTCGAGGGGATTTGAGGAAAAATATTTTCACCCAGAGGGTGGTTGGAATCTGGAACGCACTGCCTGAAGAGGTGATAGAGGCAGGAACCCTCACAACATTTAAGAAGTATTTAGATGAGCACTTGAAATACCATAGCATACAAGGCTACGGGCTAAGTTCTGGAAAATGAGATTAGAATAGTTAGGTGCTTGATGGTCAGCACAGACACGATGGGCCGAAGGGTCTGTTTTTTTGCTGTATTACTTTATGACTCTAACAGGGTTGTCCAACATATGGCCCACGGGCCAGGATCGGCCCACCAAAGGTTTCCATCCAGCCTGCGGATGTATTTCAGAGATGAGCAATTTTCCACTGTCGTCTTCTTTTAGATCGGCTTTTTTTTAAAATCACAAGTCATTTTCACAGCTGACAGGTGCTGAACATTGGGATTAGCGGTTTCTGAACTTTAGACAGCTTCAGGGTTTTCTGGCAGGTTACGACCATTTTTTAAAAGCCCCTGGAAAACCCTAAAACTGTCCAAAGTTCAGGAACTGCTGCTCCCTGTGTCAGCTGTGCAACTGACTTGCAATTTTTTAAAAAACTGACCAACCACAAAGCTGCTTTGCTGAGCTTTCCCGCTCCCTAGAACTGGCAGGGGGAGGGAGGGACAGAAAGAGAGGCGTGGGACAAAGAGGGGGAACAGAGAGAGAGAGAGAGGGTACAAAGAGAGAGAGAGGGGGCAGCGGGAGAAAGAAGGCGGGGAACAGAGAGTGAGGTGGGAGACAGAGAGAGAGAGGTTGGGAGACGGAGAGAGAGGGGGGAACAGGAAGGGGGAGTAGAGAGCGAGGATGATGGAGAGAGGAGGGAACACCGAGAGGGGGGAAACGGAGAGAGACAGAGTGTGATCAAGATCACTCCTGACAGATGGGCATCTATCCGGAATACTCTGCATCGCTACAACAAGTGTGCGAGCAAACATTGACTACTTGTGCAAACAGAAAAATGCCAGGTATCTCACTAAATCAGTGTCCAACATAGTGATGAGAAAGCAATCAATAAATTAATGTTCTCATTTAAAGCTTCTTCACAAAAATATGCATTTGTTGTTTTGATTAAAAGTAAGATAAATTTCTAATGCCTTTATCTTTCTGAAATTGTCTCACCGGCCCCCTATATAAGACAAAAATTGCAATGTGGCCCCCCCCCCCCCCCCCAACACGAAAAGTTGGACGACCCCGATCCACAAGATGCACTGCAGCAACTTACCAAAGCTTCTTCAACACCACCTCTCAAACCTGCAACCTCTACCAGCTAGAAGAAGAGCAGCAAGCACATGGGTACACTGTCGTGTGCAAGTTTCCCTGCAAGTCATCCACGATCCTGCCTAAAATATATCGCTGTTTGCTTCTTTGTCACTGGCTCAGAATCCTGAAAGTCTCGACAGAACAGCGCTGTGGGAGTACCTTTAGCACGGACTGCAACAGTTCAAGAAGGTGGCTTGCCACTAACGTCTTGAGGGTAATTAGAGATGAGCAATAAATGCTTGCCTGACCAGTACCACCCACATCCCGTGAATAAATAAATAAAAAGTCACACCATTTTCTACTGAGTACAAGCCTAATGGGACAATTTTAATGGGGGTGCAAGATCAGAGACCGTGGGCTGGATTTTATGGGTGCCCCTGAGGGGGGGGTCGGCCCATAGAATTGTGACAGTGGCAGGGGGAGGCAGCAGGCCTATTGCCGCCCCATCACCAAGCGATTTTGTTGGCCTTCCCAGAGGCTAATTGAGGCCCTTAAATGGCCTATTAACAGGCACTTAAGGGCCTCTTGCTGCTGCTACTGGGATCTAACCAAGGCATTCTCCCTGCGGGCTTGGGGGGGTGAGGGTCCTCCTCCGTGGGCAATCTGTGACGCACAGAGGACTCCCACCAGCAAAACCATGGAACCCCTGCCCCCTGGACTTCACGCCCACCCTCTCAACCCCACTCCCCCAGGCCTTCTGGACTGGCCCTGGTGACCCCGCCTCACTTACCTGGTCTGGGGTTCCAGCACTGGGCCTGGGTCCAAGGCCTCTGAAGTACCGGCAGTGGCCACCCATCCCCGTGGTGGTGCCAATACTGCTGAGCTGCCAGCCCCGTGATTGGCCAGCAGCTCTTGGAGGCGGTGTCTCTGTCTTTAAAGGGACAGCGATCCCAACACTGGACACTTAGGCTTGAAAAACACTGGAGGATTGCGCCAGGAGTGGGCACGAACGGAGTGAGGTGGGGCTCCCCCCACCTTTTCAGTCTGGCGACAGGAGCCCCGCCTCCTCCATAAAATCTAGCCTACTGAATGATGCATTTAAATCAAAATACAGGGTCTTCACAATTCCTTGCATTGGGTTCACTGTAAACAGCAATACTTTGTGAACTCAAGACAACTGTGAGCAAAACCTTTTCAAAACAACTGCTTATGAGTAGTTTTAACAGCAGATGAGGCAATATGAAAATTTGCTAAACATGCTTTTTGGCAAAGTTCTTTTCCATAAAAGCCCTTTAAGTGCTGAGGAGGGTAAAGAAACATATTCATTCAAGTTGTTGAATATGCAGTGAAAGACTAACATGGACTGAATTATAGAGATCTTTTGTGTGAGGTTCTTGGGGAGTTCTGTTCCTTCATCAGGCATTTAAGACACAAATGCAGCATGTTTAAGCTCTTGCTGATAGTAATCTGCACAATCTAAAGACCTATGATCTCACATTGTAAATTGTTTTCTTCTTTTCACCTGATTAATTTATACATGTGTATGTAGAAAGGTCTTATGGTCATCATTCTTGATGGTACTGGAGCAAACAGATACTGGGTGGGCTGGGAGTTTGTGGTGGTGAGGAAGTGGTCAGAAATTCGGTCATGTCAGTTTTGCTGGATTTCTGCCAAGTAAGTTTGAATAAAGAAGAAAATGAAAGGATGGACGTGAGTCAGGTCAGACTGGATCAGAAAGGACTGCCTTTCTGCAATCTCATGCATCTTTCGGCAAAGCCAGATTTAATTTGGAATGTCAGAGGAAAGCTGCCCTTACGGGCTTTGTTTCACTGGGGAGGCAGTAACAGACCTATGTCATCTCCTAGAATTCCTCTAGAAGCCACCACTACAGTGATGGCATTGACAGTGCTTGTTAAGGTCATAATCTTGAACTTTTATGTATCTGGCCCATTCAAACTGTCATGCCAGTATATTAGTCACTGATCTATCAAGCAGATAGATACCTGTTTTAATTTTCACTCAGGGCAAACAAGTTCCCCATGGGTAGTCAGCAGCAGATTGAGAGGCCGATGCAATTTTTTTTAGCATAGCAGGATTACCAAAGTCCAGGACTTCATTCATAGTACCCATGTGGTTTGACAGTTCATGCACGTAATACTATGGCCATCATGAACTGCATGGGGTTCTGTTAAATCAACATCTACTTTGCGGGTGCTCATCGAGTCATGATTATACAAGTCAATACTCACAGATGAGGGTGTGCTAAGTTTCCTAAGACCGATATTTGCACTTTTCTTTCTTCAAGTGAATTGCCTTTATGAATGAAGGCATCATGATGCTCTCTGGAAAACCTAAAAAATAACCTGACAAAAATGAACACTTTCACAAAAAGCACCTGATATTCTGAGAATTCTCTTGAATACAGCTGGCTCCATTTAAATGCTGACTTCCCAGACAGCATATAATGCCTTTATTCTGAGATACTTCACCTGTGATAGGATTATTTGATCAAAAAAAAGTGCAAGGTTGCTTCTGGGAGGCCTAGGCTACTCTATTCATCCTTAACAATAGACACCTCCAAAAATACCATGAACAGTAGCAGAGTGCAGATGCAAAGCTCACATGCACATTCACACTCTCACAAAGTCCTCATTTCCCACAGTCTCATCATGGATCAATTCATTGGTATCCTGACAATCAAAACCTAGTTTACAGCAATAATTCCTTCCCCTCATCTAAGTGACTGTAATGTACCTCTCATCACCAAGTTCTACATTGAGTTCCCTTCCTACAGTGCAGACACCTTTGCCTCATTCAAGATCTCACCCTCTTTCACCCTTCCCATCTTTCATTTAAAGTACTTATCATCCGCCTCCAAAGTCCCATGACAACTTCTTTGCCACCGTTCCTTTCCACAGTCAGTGAATTGTAATTACTCAACCCTCTGATTTTAACCTGCTTAAATTCCCTTCATCTTTCTCCTCTAACATCTCTGCCCTATTGTTTCTCTTTAACCTTAGGCTTCACATCAACTCCACCAAATACTGTCATGTCCACCTCCTTGACATTGTCATCTTTTGAATCCTTACTACCTCCAGGAGCTCAATCACTGATGTGTCTGTCTCTGACTACGTCCTTGTTTTCCTTTACCATCCACAATTGTCCACCTATCTCCATCTCCTTCAACCCTGGAACAAAACTGCACTGCAGATACCTGACCAGTTCATTTTCTAACTTGCCCTCTTCTGGCTATCCAGCCATCAGGACACTGTTAATACTGTTGACCTGCTAAACAGTTTCTCATTTCTGCTTTCAATGACCTTGTCCAATGCCCATCATTCCCCAAGTAGAGGACCCTTTGGACCCTTAAGTATCAAGGCTACAGACTTCTATCCACCAGCCGAGTACTGATCTTGTCGTCTGAACTAAATTTGTCTAGTCCATATTAAGAAGTCCTGCATTTCAAAATCACGAGGAGTCTGGACAGAGTAGATAGGGAGAAACTGTTCCCACTCGTGAACGTATCAAGAATGAGAGGGCACAGAATTAAGGTAATTGGCTAAAGGAGCAATGGCGACCTGAGAGATTGGTTAAGAAGGGAAGAGCCCAGAAATCCAGGGCAGTTTGGTAAAGTGGATCCAATATTGACTTCGTGGCAAGAGGTAGAGGGTGATGGTCAAGTGTTGTTTTTGCAATTGGAAGCCTGTGACCAGTGGTGTACTGCAGGGATCGGTGCTGGGACCGTTGCTGTTTGTCATGTACATTAATAATTTAGACGTGAATATAGGAGGTATGATCAGTAAGTTCGCAGATGACATGAAAATTGGTGGTGTAAATAGTGAGGAGGAAAGCCTTAGATTACAGGAGGATATAGATGGGCTAGTAAGATGGGCGGAGTAGTGGCAAATGGAATTTAATCCTGAGAAGTGTGTGGTGATGCATTTTGAGAGGACTAACAAGGCAAAGGAATATACAATGGATGGTAGGACCCTAGAAAGTACAGAGGGTCAGAGGGACCTTGGTGTGCTTGCCCATAGATCACTGAAGGGAGCAGCACAGGTAGATAAGGTGGTTCGGAAGGCAAATGGGATACGTGCCTTTATTAGCCGAGGCATAGAATATAAGAGCAGGGAGGTTATGATGGAGCTGTATGAAACACTAGTTAGGCCACAGCTGGAGTACTGTGTACAGGTCTGGTCGCCACACTGTAGGGAGGATGTGATTGCGCTGGAGAGGGTGCAGAGGAGATTCACCAGGATGTTGCCTGGGCTGGAGCATTTCAGCTATGAGGAGAGACAGGATAGGCTAGGGTTGTTTTCCTCAGAGCAGAGAAGGCTGAGAGGGGACCTGATTGAGGTATACAACATTATGAGGGGGGTAGATGGGAAGAAATGTTTTCCCTTAGCGGAGGTGTCAATAACCAGGGGCATAGATTTAAGATAATGGGCAGGAGGTTTAGAGGGGATTTGAGGAAAGAAATTTCACCTAGAGGGTGGTTGGAATCTGGAACACACTGCCTGATGGGGTGGTAGAGGCAGGTACCCTCACAACATTTAAGAAGTATTTAGATGAGCACTTGAAACGCCACAGCATACAAGGCTACGGGCCAAGTGCTGGAAAATGGGATTAGGTCCTTGATGCCCGGCACAGACACGAAGGGCCGAAGGGCCTGTTTCTGTGCTGTATAACTCTGACTCTATGAGGAAAACCTTTCTCACGCAGCGAATGGTTAGGCTCTGGAATGCACTGCTAGAGAGTGCGGTAGAGGCAGGTATAATCGATAGTTACTTAAATAGGGTAATGGGGAGAAGGCAGGGTAATGGCACTAAGTGAATTGCTCATTCGAGAGCTGGTGCAGACACAATGGGCTGAATAGCCTCCTATGCTGTAACAATTCTGTGTTTCCATCTCCACAGTGCAATCCTGGTATGATTCCTCATGCTCTCGGGCAAAAGCAATACATAATTCTACTATTGGTAATATTTTGAGTGGGGTACAATAACAGAAGCACCTGGAGGTGCATATTCACAAATCCTTGAAAGTGACAGTGAAGTTGATAAGGTAGTTAAGAAAGTGTATGGGGCACATGGCTTTATAGATAGGGGTATTGAATGCAAAATCAAGAAGTCAATCACTGGTTGGGCCTCAGTTGGAGTATTGTGTACAATTCTGAGCACCTCCCTTTAGGAAGGATATCAAAGCCTTGGAGAGAGTGCAAAGGAGATTTAGCACGATGGTATGAGGTATGGTTGCTAAATTTGCTGATGACACAAAGATAAGTAGGAAAGTAAGTTATGAAGAGGACATGAGGCTATAAAGGGATATCGATATGTTAGGTGAGTGGGCAAAGATCTGGCAAATAATGTGGGAAAATGTGAAATTATCTATTTTGGCTGGAACAAAGAACAGTACAGCAAAGGAACAGGCCATTCGGCCCTCCAAGCCTGTGCCGATCTTGATGCCTGCCTGAACTAACACCTTCTGCACTTCCGGGGCCCATATCCCTCTATTCCCTTCCTATTCATGTATTTGTCAAGATGTCTCTTAAACGTCGCCATCGTATCTGCTTCCACCACCTCCCCTGGCAGCAAGTTCCAGGCACTCACCACCCTCTGTGTAAAAAACTTGCCTCGCACATCCCCTCTAAACTTTGCCCCTCGCACCTTAAACCTATGTCCCCTAGTAACTGACTTTTCCACCCTGAGAAAAAGCTTCTGACTATCCACTCTGTCCATGCCGCTCATAACTTTGTAAACCTCTATCATGTCGCCCCTCCACCTCCGTCGTTCCAGTGAAAACAGTCCGAGTTTTTCCAACCTCTCCTCATAGCTAATGCCCTCCAGACCAGGCAACATCCTGGTACACCTCCTCTGTACCCTCTCCAAGGCCTCCACGTCGTTGTGGTAGTGTGGCGACCAGAATTGCACGCAATATTCTAAATGTGGCCTAACTAAGGTTCTGTACAGCTGCAACATGACTTGCCAATTTTTATACTCTATGCCCCGACCGATGAAGGCAAGCATGCCGTATGCCTTCTTGACTACCTTATCCACCTGCGTTGCCACTTTCAGTGACCTGTGGACCTGTACGCCCAGATCTCTCTGCCTGTCAATACTCCTAAGGGTTCTGCCATTTACTGTATACATCCCACCTGCATTAGACCTTCCAAAATGCATTACCTCACATTTGTCCGGATTAAACTCCATCTGCCATTTCTCCGCCCAAGTCTCCAACCGATCTATATCCTGTTGTATCCTCTGACAATCCTCATCATTATCCGCAACTCCACCAACCTTTGTGTCGTCAGCAAACTTACTAATCAGACCAGCTACATTTTCCTCCAAATCATTTATATATACTACAAACAGCAAAGGTCCCAGCACTGATCCCTGCGGAACACCACTAGTCACATTCCTCCATTCAGAAAAACACCCATCCACTGATACCCTCTGTCTTCTATGACCGAGCCAGTTCTGTATCCATCTTGCCAGCTCACCTCTGATCTCGTGTGACTTCACCTTTTGTACCAGTCTGCCATGTGGGACCTTGTCAAAGGCTTTACTAAAGTCCATACAGATAACATCCACTGCCCTTCCTTCATCAATCATCTCCGTCACTTCCTCAAAAAACTCATTTTAATCAAATTAGTAAGACACGACCTCCCCTTCACAAAACCATGCTGTCTCTCACTAATAAGTTCGTTGTTTCCAAATATGAGTAAATCCTGTCCCGAATAATCCTCTCTAATAGTTTCCCTACCACTGACGGTAAGGCTCACCGGTCTATAATTTCCTGGATTATCCTTGCCACCCTTCTTAAACAAAGGCACAACATTGGTTATTCTCCAGTCCTCTGGGACCTCACCTGTAGCCAATGAGGATGCAAAGATTTCTGTCAAGGCCCCAGCAATTTCTTCCCTTGCCTCCCTCAGTATTCTGGGGTAGATCCCATCAGGCCCTGGGGACATATCTACCTTAATGCTTTGCAAGACACCCAACACCTCCTCCTTTTTGATAATGAGATGACTGAGACTATCTGCACTCCCTTCCCTAGGCTCATCATCCACCAAGTCCTTCTCTTTGGTGAATACTGATGCAAAGTACTCATTTATCACCTCGCCCATTTCCTCTGGCTCCACACACAGATTCCCATCTCTGTCCTTGAGTGGGCCAACCCTTTCCCTGGTTACCCTCTTGCTCTTTATATATGTATAAAAAGCCTTGGGATTTTCCTTAATCCTGTTTGCCAATTACTTTTTATGACCCCTTTTAGCCCTCCTCACTCCTTGCTTAAGGAAGAATAAAAAAGAAGCATATTATCTAAATGTTGAGAGATTGCAGAGATCTGAGACGCAGAGGGATCTGGTTGTCCTAGTGCAAGAATCGCCAAAGGTTAGTACGCAGGTTCAGCAAGTAATTAGGAAAGCTAATAGAATGTTCTCGTTTATTGCAAGTGGAATTGAATACAAAAATAGGGAGGTTATGCTTCAGTTATACAGGGTATTGGTGAGACCACATCTGGCATACTGTGTACAATATTGGTCTCCTTATTTAAGGAAGGATGTAAATGCATTGGAAGCAGTTCAGAGAAGGTTTACTCGACTAATAACCTGGATTGGGCGGGTTGTCTTATGAAGAAAGGTTGGACAGGCGAGGCTTGTATCCACTGGAGTTTAGGAGAGGAAGAGGCGACTGATTGCAACATATAAGACCCAGAGGGGTCTTGACAGGGTGGATGTTGAAAGGATGTTACCTCTTGTGGGAGAATCTAGAACTAGGGGTCACTATTTAAAAATAAGGATTTAAGACAGAGATGAGGAGAATGTTTTTCTCTCAGAGGGTAGTGAGTCTTTGGAACTCTCTTCCTCAAAAGGCGGTGGAAGCATAGTCTTTGAATATTTTTAAGGCAAAGGTAGATACGTTCTTGATAAGCAAGGGGGTGAAAGGTTATCGGGGAAGACAGTAATGTGGAGTCAAGGTTACAATCAGATCAGCCAATGGGCCGAGTGGCCTACTCCTGCTCCTAATTCTTATGTTCGTATGTTCTTATGAGGGACTTCAGTTATTTGGAGAGATTAGAGAAGATGGAATTGTTCTCCTTAGAGTTGAAAAGGTTAAGGGAAGACCTAATAGAGATATTCAAAATTATGAGGGGTTTTGACAGAGCAAGTTGGGGGAAACTTTTTCTTCTATTAAGTGGGTTGGTATCCAAAATTCATTAATTTAAAATAATTGGCAAAAGAACTAGAGAGGAAGTGAGGAGAACTTTTTTCTCCCAGAGGGTTATTAAGATTTGGAATGCATAACCTGAAAGGGTGGTGGAATCAGATTCAATAGGAACTGTCAAAAGGCAATTGGAACTGTATTTGGAGAACTCATTTGCAGGATTATGGGGAAAAAGTTGGGGTGTGTGTCTAAATGGGACTGCTCTTTCAAAAGTGACGGCACAGGCATGACAGACCAACTGGCCCCTTTCTGTGCTGTAAGATTCTATGATTCTAGTTCCCTTTGCTGTGATCATCGATCTCCTTGATGCCTCTTCTTTTGTCCCTTCCAATCCTCTCTAATGTCAAGTGTGAGTTGCTCAAGATTTCTTCATGTTTAAGAATGAGACAACCAACACAGCTGCTATAGATGCCACCTCATTCTTCACAACACCCCGCCCACCCCCATGATGAATAGCTACCAATTCCTCATTTATCCTAACTCCAGCCTCTGACACTTTGCATCTTTTCCATTTTCCCAAGCCTCTCCCAGCTGACCTCTTATACAAATCCCACCTCCTGGTGGCGGATACCACCAATCTTGGTGCTTTATTCTTCCTTGCACCGTTCAATATGGTCAGTCACACTGTCACCAACTATTTCCTCTCCATGATCCCTCTTACTGCTCTTCTGTGATTCCACTCTGATCAAGCCCAACAAGCCAGTAGATCTCCATCAATGGCTTCTCCCAGAACTCCTGCTTCCTCTGGATTTTTCTAAGGGTAAATTCTTTTTATTTAGAGATATAGCACTGAAGCAGGCCCTTCAGCCAACCGAGTCTGTGCCGACCCATTTATACTAATCCCATTACCCTCTCACATCCCCACCTTCCCCCTACCTATACTAGGGGCAATTTATAATGGCCACTTTACCTATCAACCTGCAAGTCTTTGGCTGTGGGAGGAAACCGGAGCACCCAGCGAAAACCCACGCGGTCACAGGGAGAACTTGCAAACTCCGCACAGGCATTACCCAGAATCGAACCCGGGTCGCTGGAGCTGTGAGGCTGCGGTGCTAACCACTGCGCCACTGTGCCGCCCGCGGGTGTGGAACTTGCTCTGTGGGCATTAAGAGTCAACCAAATAGAGTAGAGCCAATGTCAATGATGTAAGTAACCAGCCAGTCTTTTTTTTTTGGTGGCTTGGTTGAGACCAAAATGTTAGACAGGACACAAGGAATTCTTCCTGACCTTCTTCAGAAGTATAATGGGATATTTTAACATCCATCAGAATATGCAGATTGGAATTTGTTTCAGCATCCCCTATGAAAGATGTTACATTCAGCAGCGTATCAACCTAAATTATGGCCAGAATTTTACCCGCCTCCGCCTGGCCTGGGGATCCAATTCGCATTTTGCATTCCCCAAGCCTTTAATTGGTCTGAGGCAGGACTTCCACCTCATTGAGGCAGGAAATCCCGCCTAATGGAGCTGCCGGCCAATCAAAGGGCCAGCAGCTCTCTGTCCCAGCAACACCACTGGGAGCGATGGCCACTGCTGGGACATCAGCCCCGCCATCGCAAAGAAGATATTGGGGATCCATGGAACCAACACACATTTTTGATACCTTGCCGGGGGTGATCGGTCGGGCCCTGACAAGGCAAGGGTGGTCGATTGGGGGGACAGGGGGCATGTTGGGGGTGATTGGAGTTGTGGGGGCTGCCCTCCATCAAGCAGAGGGTGCCTGATCATGAGGGTCCACCCCCACCCCCGCCCCCACCCCCCCCCCCCCAGGCCATCACAGAGCTGACTGCTTTCGTCAGGTGGCTTCTCTCGGGCCTGGGCTACACAGGTAAAATCCCCATGGCGGCAGGCAGAAGCCCTTTAGTGGCCGTTAAGTGACCACTTAAGGACCTTGATTGGCCTGGGGCGGGCGGGCCATTTTTTACCACCGCCGCCCAGCGTTAAGTGGTGGCGGGAGCGGGTAGGGAAGTGACCCCTGAACCTCCCGCTCCATTTTATGCCCCCGCCACCTTATTGCTCTTTTTGGGGGCGTAAAATACCGGCCTATGTGTTTGAAAGAGAGACACATTTTGTCCGTGAATAACAAAGAGATATTTGCTATAGCTATAAGAACATAGCAGCAGGTGTAGGCCATTCACCCCATCGTGCCTGCCCTGCCATTCAATACGATCATGGCTAATCGTCCACTTCAATGTCTTTTTCCCACACTTTCCCCATATACCATTATGTCATTGGTATTTAGAAATCTGTCAATCTCTGCTTTAAACATACTCAATGACTGAGCTTCCACAGTCCACTGGGGTAGAGAATTCCAAATATTCACAAACTTCTGAGTAAAGAAATTTCTCCTCATCTCGGTCCTAAGTTGCTTCACCCTTATTTCGAAATTGTGGTCCCTGGTTCTAGACTCGCCAACCAATGGAAACAGCTTATCAGCATCTACCTGTTTATCCCTTTCAGTATTTTGTAGCTTTCAATGAGATCACATCTCATTCTTCAAAACTCTGGAGAATACAGGCCCAGTTTTCCCAATGTCTCTTCAAAGGACAGTCCCGCCATCCCGGGAACAAGTCTGGTGAACCTGCATTGCACTCCCTCTATGGCAATAATGTCCTTCCTAAGGTAAGGGTGCCAAAACTGCACACATTACGCCAGGTGCAGTCTAACCAAGGTTCTATACAATTGAAGAAAAACTTTGCTACTCCTGTACTCAAATCCTCTTGCAGTAAAGGCTAACATACCATTAGCCGTCCTAATTGCTTGCTGCACCTGCATGTTAGCTTTCAATGACTTATTGATGAGGACACACAGGTCCCTTTGTACGTCCACACTTTCTAATCTCTTACCATTTAAGAAATACTCTGCACATCTATTCCTCCGACCAAAATGGATAACCTCACATTTTTCTGTATTATATTCCATCTGCCATGTTCTTGCCCACTTACTATAAGTCTGTCCAAATCCGCTTGAAACCACTTTGCATTTTCCTCACAACACATATTCCCACCTACTTTTGTGTCATCTGCGAACTTGGAAATATTGCATTTGGTCCCCACATCCAAAGCATTGATATATATTGTGATCAGCTAGGGCCCAAGTGCTGATCCTTGCAGTACCCCACTAGTCACAGCCTGCCAATGCGAGAATGACCCGTTTATTCCTACTCTCTGCTTTCTGCCTGTTAACCAATCCTTAATCCATGCCAGTATATTCCCTCCTATCCCATGTGCGTTAATTTTGCTAACCAACCTCCTGTGGGGGACTTTATCAAAAACCTTCTGCAAATCCAAGTATAATACGTACAACAGACTCCCCTTTATCAATTCTATTAGTAACATCCTCAAAAAAACTCCAACAGGTTCATCAAACATGATTTCCCATTCATAAATTCAGATCATTATTATCCAAATGGTCCATTTATCAAATCCTTTAGAATCGATTCTAACATTTTCCTTACTACTGATGTAAGGCTAACAGGTCTGTCGTTCCCCGTTTTCTCTGTCCCTCCCTTCTTAAATAGTAGGGTGACATTTCCTACCTTCCAATCTGCAGGAACCATTCCAGAATCTATAGAATTTTGGAAGATGATCACCAATGCATCCACTATCTCCATAGCTACCTCTTTCAACACTCGATGACGTAGAATATCAGGTCCTGGATACTTATCAACCTTCAGCCCCATTAATTTCTCCAATACAACCTTCTTACTAATAATAATTTCCTTCAATTCCTCATTCTCCGTAATCCCTTGGATCTCTAATTGTGGGAGATTTCTTGTAACTTCCTCAGTGAAGACAGATACAAAGTAATCATTTAGCTTCTCTGCTGTTTCTCTATTCCCCATTATAAATTCTCCTGACTCTGCCTGTAATGGACCCACATTTGTCTTAGCCAAACATTTCCTTTTTACATATCTAAAGAGCTTTTACAGTCCATTTTTATGTTTTTTGCTAGTTTACATTCATATTCTATTCCTTTCTTTGTCAATTTCTTCGTCCTCCTTTGCTGTATTCTAAAATCCTCCCAATCCTCAGGTTTACTACTATTTCTGCCATTTTTATAGGCCTTTTATCTATATAATGCGTTAAAAGTCATGTGTATAATGCACATTTCCTAAAAACATCACAATTACATCCTGTCATACTTTTAGCTGTCAGTCTTTATGACTCTCAATAAGCAGTGCCATGGGTTATTGTAAATGCTACTTATATGATATATTGTGCATAAAGCAGCAAGTCCTCCATCTCACCATGAGCGACACCACTGGAAATCTGGTTGAAGAAATATTTAATACATTTTTCTAAGAATGCAAACATTAACAGAATATACACCAGAACTTAAAAATTATGGTGACCATGAGGCTGATAAACAACAGAAAACTGTGACTTCATTTAGCATGAGAATGGGAGGTAATGGATTTGAGGACAGCAAACAAGACAAGGGAATACACAATACATGGCAGAATACTGAAAACTGTAGAGCAACACAGGGACCTTGGAGTGCATCACCACAGATCAATGAAGGTAGCAGGATAGGTGGATAAGGTGTCTAAGAAGACATATGGGATACTTTCCTTTATAAGAATATAAGAACCAGGAGTTTATGCTAGAACTGTATAAAACACTAGTTAGGCCATCCTAGAATACTGCATAGAAACATAGAAAAATAGGAGCAGGATTAGGCTGTTCGGCCCTTCGAGCCTGCTCCGCCATTCAATACGATCATGGCTGATCATCCAAACTCAGTAACCTGTTCCCGCTTTCTCCCCGTATTCCTTGATCCCATTAGCCCAAAAAAATATATATAACTCTTCTTGAATATATTTAATGATTTGGCCTCAACTGTTTTCTGTGGTAGAGAATTCCACAGGTTCACCACTCTCTGGGTGAAGAAATCTCTCCTCATCTCAGTCCTAAATGGCTTACCCCTTATCCATAGACTGTGACCCCTGGTCCTGGACTCCCCCGCCATTGGGAACATCCTTCCTGCATCTAGGGAGACTAAAACTACACACAGTACTCCAGATGTGGTCTCACCAAGGCCTTGTAGAATTGCAGCAAGACATCCTTGCTCCTGTACCCGAATCCTCTCGCTATGAAGGCCAACATACCATTTGCCTTCTTGACTGCCTGCTGCACCTGCATGCTTACTTTCAGCAACTGGTGCATAAGGACACCCAGGTCTCGCTGCACCTCCCTCTTTCCCAATCTATTGCCGTTCAGATAATCTGCCTTTCTGTTTTTGCCACCAAAGTGGATAACCTCACATTTATCCACATTATATTGCATCTGCCTTGTAATTGCCCACTCACTCAACCTGTCCAAATCACACTGGAGCTTCTCTTCAATCTCCTCACAGCTCACACTCCCACCCAGCTTTGTGTCATCTGCAAACTTAGATATATTACATTTAATTCCCTCATCTGTATCATTAATATATATTGTGAATAGCTGGGGTCCTAGCACTGATCCCTGCGTTACCCCACTAGTCACTGCCTGCCACTCGGAAAAAGACCCATTTATTCTTACTCTTTGTTTCCTGTCTGCCAACCAGTTCTCTATTCATGTCAGTACCTTATCCCCAATCCCACGAGCTTTAATTTTGCACACTAATCTCTTATGGTGGGACCTTATCGAAAGCCTTCTGACAGTCCAAATACACCACATCCACTGGTTCTCCCTTGTCTATTCTACTAGTTACATCCTCAAAAAATTCCAGTAGATTTGTTTTAGTTTCGTGATACAGCACTGAAACAGGCCCTTCGGCCCACTGAGTCTGTGCCGACCAACAGCCACCCATTTATACTAATCCTACATTAATGCCATATTCCCTACCACATCCCCACCATTCTCCTACATCTACCTTCTACCTACACTAGGGGCAATTTACAATGGCCAATTTACCTATCAATCTGCAGGTTTTTGGCTGTGGGAGGAAACCGGAGCACCCGGTGAAAACCCATGTGATCACAGGGGGAACTTGCAAACTCCACGCAGGCAGTACCCAGAACTGAACCCGGGTCGCTGGAGCTGTGAGGCTGCAGTGCTAACCACTGCGTCACTGTGCTGATTTGTCAAGCATGATTTCACTTTTCATAAATCCATGTTGACTTCTTCTGATCTTGTCATTGTTTTTCAAGTGCTCTGCTATTACATCTTTTATAATGGACTCCAGAATTTTCCCCACTACTGATGTCAGGCTAACTGGTCTGTAATTCCCTGTTTTCTCTCTACCTCCTTTTTTAAATAGTGGGGTTACATTAGCTACCCTCCAATCTGTTGGAACTGTTCCAGAGTTTAGAGAATTTTGAAAAATGACCAGCAATGCATCTACTATTTTATGGGCCACTTGCTTAAGTACTCTGGGGTGCAGATTATCAGGGCCTGGGGATTTATCGGCCTTCAATCCCATCAATTTCCCTCACACCATTTCCCTACTAATACTGATTTCATGCAGTTCCTCCTCCTCACTAGAGCCTATGTTCCCCAACATTTCTGGGAGGTAATTTGTGTCGTCTTTTGTGAAGACAGAACTAAAGTATGTATTTAATTGGTCTGCCATTTCTTTGTTCCCCATGAAAATTGCCCTGTTTCTGACTGTAAGGGACCCACATTTGTCTTCACTAATCTTTTTCTCTTCACATATCTATAGAAGCTTTTATAGTCAGTTTTTATGTTCTCTGCAAACTTACTCTCATACTCTATTTTCCCCTTCTTAATCAATCCCTTTTTCCTCCTTTGCTGAATTCTAACCTGCTGCCAATTCTCAGGTTTGCTGCTTGTTCTGGCCATTTTATATTTCTCCTCCTTAGATCTAACACTATCCCTAATTTCTTTTGTAAGCCATGGTTGAGCCACCCTTCTGTTTTATTTTTGCACCAGACAAGAATGAACAATTGTTATAATTCATCTATGTGCTCTTTAAATGCTAGCCATTGCCTATCCACTGTCAACCATTCAAGTAATGTTCCCCAATCTATCATAGTCAACTCGCGCCTCATACCTTCATAGTTTCCTTTCTTTAGATTCAGGACCCTAGTCTCAGAATCAACTCTCTCATGCTCCATCTTAATGAAGAATTCTATCATGTTCTGGTCGCTGTTCCCCCAAGGCACCCCACACAACAAGATTGTCAACTAACCCTTTGTCATTACACAAAACCCATTCTAGGATGGCCTGTTCTCTGGTTGGTTCCTCAACGTATTAGTCCAAAAAACCATCACGTACACACTCCAGGAATTCCTCCTACAGTATTATTGCTAATTTGGTTTGCCCAATCTATATGTATAGTAACGTCATCCATAATTACAGTTGCACCCTTATTGCATGCATCTCTAATTTCCTGTTTAATGCCATCCTCTACATCACCACTGCTGTTTGGGGACCTAGATACATTTTCTACCCCTTGGAGTTTCTTAGCTCCACCCATACAGATTCCACATCAGGATTCTCCTTCCTCACTATGTATTCATTTCCTCTTTTACCAACAATGCTACTCCACCTCCTTTCCCTTTTTGCCTGTCCTTCCTAAATATTGAATACCCTTGGATGTTCAGTTCCCATCCTTGGTCACCCTGCAGCCATGTCTCTGTTATCACAACGATATCATATCCATTTACATCTATTTGCACGGTTATTTCACCTACCTTATTGTGAATACTCCGCGCATTGAGACACAATGCCTTTAGGCTTGTCTTTTTAACATTCTTAGTCATCTTAGCATTATTTTGCACTATGGCCCTATTTATTTCCTGCCCTTGATTTCTATGCCTTCCATTTTTGTCGTTTTGTTTCCTGTATTTCGTTTCTATCCTCGTTTCCTTCTCCTCAGTCTCCCCACTCAGGTTCCCATCCCCCTGCCATTCTAGTTTAAATCCTCCTCAACAGCACTAGCAAACGCCCTTACGAGGACGTCGGTTCCGGTCCTGCCTGGGTGTAACCCGTCCCGCATGTACAGGTCCCACTTTCCCCAGAACTGGTCCCGATGTCCCAGGAATCTAAATCCCTCCCTCCTGCACCATTTCTCCAGCCACGCATTCATCTGGTTTATTCTCCTGTTCTTATACTCGCTAACACGTGGGACAGGAAGTAATCCTGAGATTACAATCTTTGAGGTCCTGCTTTTTAATTTAGCACCTAACTCCTTAAATTCATCTTGCAGGACCTCATCCCTTTTTCTGCCTTTGCCATTGGTACCGACATGTACCACGACCCCTTCAGAATGTCCTGCAGCCGCTCCGAGATATCTTTGACCCTAGCACCAGGGAAGCGACATACCATCCTGGAGTCATGTTTGCGACCACAGAAACGCCTGTCTGTCCCCCTTACAATTGAATCTCCTATCACTATGGCTCTCCCAGTCTTTTCCACCCCTGCTGTGTAGCAGAGCCATCCGTGGTGCCACGAGCTTGGTTGTTGCTGCTTTCCCCTGGGAGGCCATCCCCCTCAACGGTATCCCAAGTGGTATATCTGTTTGAGAGGGGGATGGCCACAGGGGACTCCTGCACTACCTGCCTGCGCCTACTACTCCGCCCGGTGGCCACCCATCCCTTTTCTGCCTGTGCAGCCATTACCTACGGTGTGACCACCTCGCTAAACGTGCTATCCCCGATATCCTCAGCGTCACGGATGCTCCATAGTGAATCCACCCGCAGCTTCATCTCCGTAACACGGGTAGCCAGTAGCTGTAGCTGGATACACTTCCTGCACACATGGTCGTCCCTGGTTTCCCACATAGCGCAGGAGGAGCATATCACAGGTGCAAGCTCTCCTGCCATGACTTACCTTTAGATTAATTAGTTACTCCCTTTAAAAAATACTAATTAAACTAGGGGCCTTTTTCTACTCCAAACACTACCCACTACAATCTAAAGTCCTTAATTAATTACACTAATTAAAAAATCACACTTTAGTAGTACTAACCTTATCGCTTATAAGGTAGGTTTAAAAAAAGGTTTCCCCTGATTTTTTTAAAATATATTTCCAGGCACTAACAGCAGTTTCTCACCAACCAATCACCTTGCAGCTTTCCTGTGATGTCACTGTTGACTTTTTTTTCAAACTCTGGAGCGCCTGGACTGCTCTCACACAGGTCTGCTCTGCTCCCGGAAGGTAAGTGACTGGGCTGTATTTATTGGCTCCTCTCGGCGGTCTCCCCACAGGTCCGCTCCGCTCCCGGAAGGTAAGTGACTGGGCCTCGATCCTCAGACTGTATTTATCAGCTCCTCTCTCAGCGTTCTCCCCTCAGGTCCGCTCCTCTCCGCTCCACTCCAGGAACTTACAATACTGACTTCTGGAGATTCCTTGGATTTTTTTGCCCATTTTCTTCTCAATGCAAGTTCTGGAACAATGTGATTCCAAATGGATAGTATTGGAATTGCAACATTTATGTAGAAGTAAAAGTCCAGCAACTTTCAACATGTCACAGAGCTTGTGTCCCAAGTGAAAGTAGTGCTTGCCACAGCGTAGATTCCTTTAGTGGCTGTTGCCATTTCAGAGTGAGTCAATGTAACACAAGCCTTTAAACTTGTATTTTGAAATAACCTAGATTCTTGAGAGTGGGAGAGCGAGATAGAGAGAGGGGAGACAGAGAGAGAGATGGGGGATGTCCAAGCTTTTCACGTGAGGGGACACATTACAATTTTTTTCTTACATAGGAGGCCGCTGTGACAATTTCAGAAAGATAAAGGCATTAAAAACATATCTTACTATTAATCAAAACAACAAATGTGCATTTTTGTGAGGAAGCTTTAAATGAGAAGACTAAATTATTGACTTATTTTCTCATCACTATGTTGGACACAAATAGTGAAATAGCTAGGATTCTTTTTCCCTTGCGCAAGTAGTCAATGTCAGTCCACATACTTGCAGCGATGCAGTGTATTCTGGATAGATGTTCATCTGTCAGGAGTGATCTTGATTGCTCTCTCTCCCTTTTCTCTCTCTCTCTCCCTCTCTCTGTCCCTCTGTCTGTCTCTCTCCCTCCGTCTGTCTCCTTCTCCCCCTCTTTATTCCCCCTCTCTATGTTCCCGTGCTCTCTGTATTGTTCCACCCCCCCTGTGTCGTTCCCACTCTCTCTGTCCTCCTTTCTTTGTACCCCCCTCTTAGTCCCCTTCTCTCTCTGTCACGCCCCTCTCCCTGTCCTCCACTCTCTCAGTGCCCGACCCCCTGTCCCCCTTCTCTCTCGGTCCCCCTTCTCTTTCAGACCACCCTCTCTCTCGGTCCCCCCCTCTCTGGGTTTCCTCCTTCTCCCACCCCCTCTCTCCCCTTTTGGTCTCCCCTCTCTCTCACCCCTCTCTCCCTCACCCTTCTCCCACCCTCTCCCCCCACCCCTCTCTCTCTTTCCCCCATCTCTCTCTCCCTCTCTCTCTCTCTGTTCCCCCCCTCTCTCTCTGTTCCCCCTCTCTCTGTTCCCCCTCTCTCTCTTCCCCCTCTCTCTCTTCCCCCTCTCTCTCTCCCCCCTCTCTCTCTCTTCCCCCTCTCTCTCTTCCCCCTCTCTCTCTGTTCCCCCCCTCTCTCTGTTCCCCCCCTCTCTCTCTGTTCCCCCCCTCTCTCTCTGTTCCCCCCCTCTCTCTCTGTTCCCCCCCTCTCTCTCTGTTCCCCCCCTCTCTCTCTGTTCCCCCCCTCTCTCTCTCTGTTCCCCCCCTCTCTCTCTGTTCCCCCCCTCTCTCTCTGTTCCCCCCCTCTCTCTCTGTTCCCCCCCTCTCTCTCTGTTCCCCCCCTCTCTCTCTGTTCCCCCTCTCTCTCTCTTCCCCCTCTCTCTCTCTTCCCCCTCTCTCTCTCTTCCCCCACTCTCTCTCTTCCCCCACTCTCTCTCTTCCCCCTCTCTCTCTCTTCCCCCTCTCTCTCTCTTCCCCCTCTCTCTCTCTTCCCCCTCCCTCTCTCTTCCCCCTCCCTCTCTCTTCCCCCTCCCTCTCTCTTCCCCCTCTCTCTCTCTTCCCCCTCTCTCTCTCTTCCCCCTCTCTCTCTCTTCCCCCTCTCTCTCTCTTCCCCCTCTCTCTCTCTTCCCCCTCTCTCTCTCTTCCCCCTCTCTCTCTCTCCCCCCGCTCTCTCTCTCCCCTCTTCCCCATCGTTGTCCTCTCCTCCCCCTCTCACTGCCTCTCTCTCACCCCACCCACCCTCTCTCTCTCACCCCCTCTCTCTCTCTCACCCCTCTCTCTCTCTCTCACCCCCTCTTTCTCTCTCTCTCTCTCTCACCCCTCTCTCTCTCTCTCTCTCTCATCCCCCTCTCTCTCTCTCTCATCCCCCTCTCTCTCTCTCATATCCCCTCTCTCTCTCTCTCATCCCCCTCTCTCTCTCTCATCCCCCTCTCTCTCTCTCTCTCTCATCCCCCTCTCTCTCTCTCTCTCTCATCCCCCTCTCTCTCTCTCATCCCCCTCTCTCTCTCTCAACCCCTCTCTCTCTCTCAACCCCTCTCTCTCTCTCTCTCTCTCTCTCTTTCCCCCGCCCCCCCCCCCCCCCTCCTCACCGTTGCTGAAAGTGGAACAGCGGTTTCCGAACTTTGGACAGATTCAGGGTTTTCTGGCGAGCTTTTGAAGAAAAATTGGAACCTGCGAGAAAAACCCGGTGTCCAAATTATGGAAGCGCCGTTCCCATCTCAGCACCTGTCAGCTGTGAAACCGACAGTGCGAGTTTTCTTTTTACAACCATTCTGGTCAGAAAGAAGTAGCCAATAGGAAATTTTCATCCCTGAAATTACTAGTAACAGATCTCAAAATCTTTTACCACGGACACTGCTGTCCGCATATGAACTGTTGCGACCACTGCAGCTCACGTGCCTTCAGTGATTAATTGGGTGGGCAGGCAACCTGGTCATCCAGCAGGAGAATGATAACTTTGATTTGGTGGAAACTCTCTATTTGTTTTATCAGAATGCCATGATTGCAATTTCACCTATGTTCCTCTACATCCCTTTTTCAAGTTTTTTTCTTGTAATATCTGAGTTAGACTGTTGAATGAACCTGAACTGGTACTAAGTGTGAAAGTAGCTTTGTGCTATGTTTCCCTTACAAAGTCTGTCCCTCTGTCTGTAACTTGTATTTAGATCATTCAGGATGTAGCCCCACACATTGGCACCCATTTCCTGTAATGGAATGTTTTCAGTAAAGAAACTATGTAGTGAAAAACCAGTTTGTACTTCAGAAACAAAAGTGCCTCAGTTATGAAAGAGTTAACTGAAAACTATAAATTTTGCAAGACCTTCACTGATGTTGTAATAATAATTTATCCATACAATTACCACATGCTGGAACTTTTGAGCTCTAATTCAGCTTTATTAATAATGAATAAAATTGCAATTTTCTCAGGTTGCTTTTTGCCTGTGGGAATTATTTCAATGAATATTTCAACACATTATTTTAATCGTGGTTCTGCAACCTCAAGTAAAGCAATATTTTATAGTTCCAAGTTCAGTCTGCGGAGGGACTATAGTCATTAAACTGCATGCTGTTTGGTTTGAGGTCCCATTGTATGATTTACAAGCCTTGTTAAAAAACACTGTAAAAGGAGGCAAGCTGTGCCATTTATAAATGTAATTTGATGCTGTATTTGTTAATGGTCTTGCTCTGATTTATGTCGATGGCAGTTTGTGCTGCCTTGTGACTCGGTAGTTCAGTTTGTTAATACTCCTTTATTGTCACAGAAATAAATTCAAAAACGCCATTTTTATCCAAATTTTATATGAATGAGGATCGAATATATATCAAAAGGTAAAAGTGGGAAAACAGTACATCCATTGAGTATAACAGGGATTAACCCTCCAAAACCCATTGATGCCTTTTTTTGCTTTTAAAATTACTTTTACATTTGCAACTGGAATTTTCTATTTTCTGCAGTGTACTTAGTGTAAATGGGGAAAAAATGCTCCATATATTATATACTATTCCACTGTTTTATAGTGTTCTGTCTTATATTCTTAGAATATATAATAGATAAATGGGGAAAATGCTCCATATATTCTATACTATTCCACTGTTTTATAGTTTTCTGTGTTATATTTTTAGAATGTATTATAGATAAATAGGTTGTTTATCAAACAACAACCAAAGCTTTTAGCTACCTGAGTACAGGTAATACTTGCTGACTCTTTCACAATATTAACACTAGTTTAGTTTAGTTTAGTTTAGAAATACAGCACTGAAACAGGCCCTTCGGCCCACCGACTCTGTGCTGACCATCAACCACCCATTTATTCTAATCCTACACTAATCCCATATTCCTACCACATCTCCACCTGTCCCTATATTTCCCTACCACCTACCTATACTAGGGGCAATTTATAATGTCCAATTTACCTACCAACCTGCAAGTCTTTTGGCTGTGGGAGGAAACCGGAGCCCCCGGAGAAAACACAGGGAGAACTTGCAAAATTATGAACATGTATGTACATTTTGTCTTTTACAGTCAGCAGCATGATTTTTGGCGCCTGGACTACTGGGAAGATGACTTACGTCGCCGACGCAGGTTCATACGCAATGCCTTTGGATCGATACATCCTGAAGTCCTACTGAAATCTGCAGAAGACTATGGTTAGTTTGCAATCTTGTTATTCCTGCAGAGGGATTTTGGAGGGGAAAAGAAAATTTGCAATGACAGACGTATGCACTTCATAAAATAGGAGAATTGAATTTGTTTAAACATTTATAATGCATAATCTTTTCCAGGGGTTAATTGCTGAAGCCAAGCCGCCTTTTTATAGCATATTTTAGCACACTTGTAAAACCATTTAACTACCAATACATTTTACTGTATCTTAACTAAGAATACAATGATAAGCCACTGCATGGAATCTAGAATTTTACATTGACTGTGAGTTGTGTATTCACACAATTAACAGGGATAGAAATTTGAATATCACCCATGATGTGCCAGCCTGAGGACAGAGCCACATTCAGCTTTTGGTCTCATTTAAATGCCGCCAGCAAGGCCGGGCGCCCTGCTCCAGCTTGCCTGTTGGGGAAGATGGGAAATGAGCTGGATTCTATGCTAGGCTGACTGACTGAGATGGGTGAGGCAAGTAGGTCTGAAATATGCCAGCGGTGAGCCAGCGATTTTTTAGGTCCCAGGAGGAGGACTATTATTTCTCCTCAGCCCATAGATCAAAATTCCAAATTTCCTGGGACGACCTTTGTGTGTCCCTCACTTGTCCCTTTAAGGACCACTGGCTAGGTCGCTCAACACCAAGTCCACACACTCCACCCACTTAAGCATGAATTTTGCAAATAGGGTTCTACAATTGGTGTAGGACCCCAATTTACATATTTATGAAACCTAACACCTGTTTTAGACGAACACCCTGGTCGACTAAAAGTCACCTGAATCAATAATGGCATATGGTGCATTTTTGGTGAAAATTGGTGCCACAGATCATTATATGAAATTCTGAGGTCTAATGTGGATCTTACACTGGAAAAGATGGGCAGCAGTGAGTTGAATTTCTCCCCCAACATTTTTATTTATTAGTACATACACAGTTTTGTAGGCTATATCGCTGTTCCATATTGTAGTGGAATTTTATCTTGCCTGGACTGGGAAAAGCTAATTGACTTCACCCTAAATATGCTGTCGGAGGTAGTTAGAACTGTGGTGCAATCTCAAACTAAAATTTGTAATTTTGGAATGTGGAGTTACTCAAGATTGGATTAATGTTTTTCTATTATAACTTAAATTGGGATAGTTAAAAATACATATTTATAAAGCCTTCAAAATGACAAAGAAAAGATCTCGAGTTATTATATTAACGTCCTCATGGCAATTATACTGAGCTAACTAATTTTTTAGGTTGTCATGCGAGATGGATTTGGCTCAGCCGGCTGGTGCACATTCTGCCGCCGGTGTTGGAGTATAATTAATAATGAGTTGTAAGCAGCCTTCATCTTGTACAAAACCTGTAATCTCTTATTAGGAATACACTTTAGCTCTTGTTTGTGAAGCCCTCAGTAATTGGCAATTTGTGAAGACTAAGTATCCCAGAACCCAATTTATACCATTCACATGGCACATAAACCAATGAATGTTAATACAATGTTTTATAATAATGTTTTAACTGGTGCTGCAACTCAACAAGCCCTGCTGCTGATTATTTCAGCCACAATATAGAATTTTGGCTAAATCTATCCCCTGTTGCCCACTCTCAGGCTGTTTTTAATCTTTGGACTACCAGATTGCTATTGTTGCTTTCCGAATTAAAATCACCAATGCACCACCTTTTCTCAAAGCATCTTTCTCTCGAATGACCTTACCAACAATTGTGGAATTTAAAAATATACTTGTTTTTAGATTCGGAAGTACTCATTTTTTGGTTGTTTAACCCTAATCATTTATTTTCATGAAATGTAGGCCCGGATTTTGAAAGTGGGGTGGGAATGAAGCATGCAAGTGCCAAAGCAGGCAGTGCACCTGCAGAGTCTGAGGACACGGCGCCCCTGCCAATCTTAATGACACTATCTTATTTAAGTAAAATTTCCCACAGCCATGCCCAATACCCGGCCAGATTCATTACATGTCCGGCGAGTAGGAGCGGGAATTCAGGGGCAGGTGCTACAGCTGGGGATGCATGGGTACCTAGCAGTCTGTGGGAAGAGTGTTCTGGAGGCAGTTGAGAGAGGCTGGGGCTGGAGGTGGCACCGTTACTTCTGCTGACCCACTGAGAATTCTAACGCAAGTAATTTTTTAAAACTTGCCTTGGCCATTTGTGGCCAGCTGGCACCTTCTGCTGTGGTTCTACTGCTGGGCTGCAGACAGTGTGAGACTCCCACTGTATTATGTTGTGGCACCAATGACATCAGTGGGTGAAGCTTTTGAATATTAAGTAGATGCTCACCTGCGTTTAGCAAGAGCCTCGTTGATGGCATTATTCGTTAGTCCAAATCTTAAAAGAAAGTATATGTGGCTGGGTTCACGGTGGATTGGAGCCAGGACATAGAATATTCACATTTTATCCCCTCCCATGCACAATTCTTGTTGAGCAAGAGGAGTTAAAATATATGATTCTTTTTTAAGAAAAATTGAGTTTTAAATTGAACCATTCTAGATCAAATAATTTGTCAAACACGAATGCTTTTTTAGAAAGGGAAATGACTATTGAAACGATAGCAGTCTGGATTTGCAAATTCAGATGTAAATATCTTTTTCTTCTTTTAAACTAAATGTCTTTAATCTCCATTTTCCCCCTTTGTATTCTACTGGGATGCATATCCAAGATTCTGATTAAAAAGACACTTGGTTTACTGCACAAGTCTTCAGTCTTTGACAGTGCTGCTCTGTGGCCATCTGGTAAGGGTGTATTAGAAGTTCAACCCAAGGTGGAACCCTTGCTGATTTTCCCTTCCCCCTGTCTACTGAATGCTGTGCCTGATGATCTGGACAAGATCAGCAATTCACCATCTGTGGGAAAGCTTGAATATAAATATCAAACAAGGCTGCGATTCAAACACTCATCTCTCAATTCATGGCGCAGGACCACTAATATATTATGTTACTTTGTCCTATATAAATCCACAAAGAGATTAGAGGTTTCCTTCCTCTTCATTCAATTATCTAACTAGTTATAGAGCATATGGTTGATCTCCAGATATCCAGGTAATACACGTGCTCCAGAAGTAACTTCTACTAAGAAATGTGACCTCAATGTAGTATCATAATTGAGTGACACATCTTAAACCTGAAAGAGTTGGTAGTGTTAAGTGCTTCAAATAATAAAAAGGGGAAAAAAAACTTTCTGATAACCGTTAGATGCATTTTTGGATGGAATAGAGGATGGTCCACGTTGTGTAACTCATCCAAATAGGAGAGATTGGTCCAGCATCAATCAGTGAGTTAATGCTGAAAGACCTGAGGCCATATTGGTATGCTTAAATAATTCAAAATCTAATTTAGTAATTAAAAAAATCTACAGAAAATGTTGATGCACTTTTCTAAACATCTAATGGGAATATGCATGCTAAACAGAACTGCTGTACACAAAAGGACTATGGGGAAGAAAGTGAGCTCTGTCGCTCCCAGTTTTTAGGCATTAGGTGGCCTCTTAACGGTGGAAAATGGTGTTCAAGATGCACATGCACACTTCCGACAAGAAATGTGCTCAACCCGATCTTGGTAAAAGGGTTTCCGCACGCACACCTTATTGCCAGCAACAAGCAGAGCAGGCTATGCTCCAGCCTATGCCCTGCCCTGAAGCAGCTGAACACGACATTAAATGGCATGAAGGAACCCCTCCCCCCACTAGCATTATTTAAAAGGATCATAATGACTTGCAAGTTAGTTACTGGATTATTTCTGTTAGCATAATTTCATGTGTTTTTGGAGCTTTCCTATATTTGCCAAATAGTTGATTGTGCTATATAGGAAGTGTTATGGCAGTTGCTGTAGTACATTTTTGTTCATTTAATAGCTTGTGCAGAAATAAGTTGCTTCCAGATATGGGTGGCCTAGAAGGCCTTCCTCTTGGAATTCAATATAACTGGGAGAATGAAGACGGGCCATGAAGAGCAGGACAAACTGCTAGAAGAGAGGAGGGGGAGAAGGGCTCTTAGCAGAAGACAATATCTGCAGAGGGTCTTTTAGAAGCAACTCACTTTGTTATGACCGAGGTTAGAGGAGTGCACTGTCTCCCTCCAGTCCCACTACTCCACATATATTTTTAAATATTTTAGCCAGTTATGGATATGGCCAATTATATACTTTTATCTATCCATTTCAGAATACAAATCCACCAATCAGGTTTCTTTAATAAACAACAAAATTATTAACATTATAAAACAAGACTTGTTCAATAAAGGTGCAAAGCTGATTAACCCACAGGTTGAAATATAAAAGTATAAATAAATTCCCTTCTAAATAACCCAACACACAGGTTTAAAGAAAAAATAAAGAAGCTTTCTCTGCAGAGATCAGCTTTACAAAAAGCAAAAATACTTTGGTCAAATAATTGTTATTTCGTGAAGAAAAAAGGGATAAGATATGAAATGTTCCAGATGACCTTCGGTCTGGCATCCTGGCATCTTTTCAGAAGCAGTTTGTTCAGGAAATGTTGAGAGGAAATCTTGCTGGCTTTTCGGGAGAATTATTGCATCAGTGGGTTCAGCTATCACACTGGATTTTCAGAAGCTATTTTCAACACAGGTGACAAAGGATGAGTTGGCTCGCTTCTGCCCTAGCAGGATACACACCAACTGAACTCCAAACAATATTGAAAAATGAAACCAAAACTCCTGAGTCATAAACCCAGACATGTGACTTCTAAGTCCAAAAAGTTTGATAGTCCTTAAAGCTCTGGCTGTTTACTTAGCTTAAGACCTGTGACTTCCAGTAAGTGTTTTTAAACAAAGTCCCAAGAGTCCTTCCAGTGACCCTTTTTTAAAGACTAATGTCCAGCATCTCCTCAGGTATTTTCCTGAAGTCCTGAAAAATATTAATAATGGAAGCACCTTCATGACACCTCCATCCATGGAGGAATGAAACACCATTTTTCGATGTGTTTCATTATAAAGTATGGGCAAAAAAAGAAAAAAATTCATTTACACACTCATTCTCATTCACTCTTTACCTGTAACTAATGCAGTTCTGCCCTGTCCCTCTTTGTACTCGGATAACTCAAAACAAAGTTAAATTCTAGGCAAAACTTCTGCAATTACATTGTTTTTTTCCCACAATGTGGATAATCTTTAAGTGATAGGGCTGCAATAGTAAACTCCATTGAAATAGTCTGGCATTCTGGTTTTTGAATTTTTCCACAAAGGGTTATAATCATTATACACCAATGTCTCCCTGTAACCGTGGCAGACATATCCTTCAAAATGTTTAAAAGCTAGTAGTAAGCCCAGGGTTTCTTTTTCCATTGTACAGTATCTCTTTTGGTGTTGATTTAGCTTTTCAGAAAAGTTTCCCACTGGCCTTTCTATGTCCAATTCATCATCTTGTAACAGGACTGCTCCAATTTCTAGGTCACTAGCATCAATTGCTACCTTAAAGGGCTTAGTGAAATTTGGGGCAGCCAATACTGCATTGATAAAAATTGCTTTCAGCCTCTCAAAAGATACTTGGCACTCCCCTGACCACAGCATCTTGGCTCTACTTTGCAGCAAATCTGTTAGTGGAGCAGCTATAGTGCTGAAATTTGGTACAAACTTGCAGTAGAAACCACACATCCCCAAAAAAACTCATAATTTCTCATCTATTCTTAGGCGCAGGGAACTCTACCAATGCTTGTACTTTTGCTGTTCTTGGCAACATTTGTCCTTGCCCTAATATAGGCCCTAGGTAGGTTACTCACGCTTTTGTAAATTCATTTTTGGCAAGGTTCATCACCAGATCAGCTGACTGTAATTTTCTAGACAGAGCTTTTAGTTGTTCCAAGTGGTCCTTCCAAGTGTCACTGTATACCCGCACATCATCAAGGTAAACCACACAGTTAGGAACCCTGGCTACCACTTAGTTCATTAGTCTATGGAAAGTTGCTGGGGCACTTTTTAGCCCGAACGGCATCACTTGGCATTAGAAAAGACTGTCTAGTGTGACATGGCTGATATTGCTTTAGCTCGGGGTGTTAAAGGAACCTGCCAGTATCCCTTTAACAAATATATTTTGGTAAGAAATGTGGCACTGCCAACTCTGTCAGTACAGTCTTCCAAGCGAGGCGTTGGGTAAGAGTCTGCCTTTGTTACTGCATTAACCTTTCTGTAGTCTATGCAAAATCTAGTTGAACCATTAGGCTTGGGTACTAACACAACTGGGGAACTCCAGCTGCTTTGACTGGGTTCATTTAGGTGCTTTTCCAACATGTATTGGATGTCTGCCTTTACCTGGGTCTGTTTATCTGGACCTAAGCGATAAGGATGTTGTTTTATAGGAGAGGATTCTCCTACATCCACGTCATTATGGTCAAGGTTGCACATCCTGGTTTGTCCCTAGAGACTTCTCTAAATGCTGTGAGTAGCCTTATTAGGTATCCTGATTGTTCTGCATCTCAGTGTGAAAGCATAGTGTCTAATCTCTCTAACAATTCAGTGTTAGCTAACCATATAATAGGAGGTTCAATTTGGGAATTGTCTAGACCTCCTTCTGCCTCATCCTCACTATCCCTTTCGTCCTTCACTGTCTTTACTACCTGACATACTTGTGCTTGCTTATTCTCCTCCTGGCGGTGATATTGTGACACAGCCAATTCTTTTTCTGGCGATCTGGGGTGTCAATCAAATAATTTACCAACTCTTTTTACTACTCTATATGGACCACTGAACCATGCTTTCAACGGTTCGCCCTGTAAAGGCATTAATACTAACACACCATCTCTTGATTGAAATGTTCGGGTCTTGGCATGCTTGTCTGCCCATTTCTTCATGGCTGTTTGTGAAGTTTTAAGGTGTGCCACTTTGCAGGCTTTTGTGAGCCGCTCCCAGAACACGGATACATAATCTAACATGGAAGATTCGTCCCTCTGTTCTAAAATCTTTCCTTTGATTAGTTTTAGAGGACCTCTTACTTCATGTCCTAGAGTCCATAAACTAATTCAAAAGGATTAAAACTGGCAAACTCATTAGGTGAATCCCTGGTGGCAAACCAAAGAAATTCTAGCCCTTTGTCCCAATCATGGGGATATCCATGACAATATGCACTGATCATTGTTTTGAGGGTCTGTGGATGGCATGCCGAAGACATTAACTGTGTTATACCCAGATCACTCATAACTGCCTGAAAATTTTTAGACAAAAAAATGGAACGCTGATCCAACTGCATCTCAACTGGTAATCCATATTAACTGGGTTAACTTCTCTACCACTACCTTAAGCAGAAATTGTTCTCAAGGGAATGGCCTCTGAAAACTGAGTAGCCATATCCATAATAGTGAGTAAATATCCGTGTCCCGCCTTTATTTTCCGTAAAGGTCCCACGCAGTCTATCAACACCCTACTGAATGGTTCCCCAAAAACTGGAATGGGAATTCGAGGTGCCGTTTTTTTTGCAGGTTGCAGCTTTTCCACAATCTGGCATGGATGACATGTTTTACAAAACTGCACCATGTCCTTGTGAAGACCTGGCCAGTAAAAACGTCGACTTATACATGCTTGAGTCTTCCGGATCCCTACATGTCCCGACATGGGAATTGCACGGGCTATCCTTAATATTTCATGGCAATTCTTGGGCGGTACCACTATCCGGTGAACAACCGTCCATTCATCATCCACAGGTCTGTGAGAAGATCTCCACTTCCACATCAGAATCCCATTTTTAATATAGTAGCATTCTGGAACTCCCTCTGCTTCAGCTTCAGTTTGAGCCGAATTTGCCACTTTACTTAAGTCTGTATCGGCTTTCTGAGCCTTGATCAGAGAAGAATTACTGAACATTTCCTTCGAATTACCCAAATCCCCCAAAATGTTTCAGATAGCCAAATATCTGTCTGTGGTGCTAATTTGACCTCCGACGATGGAACTTGTTTAGCTATTGCTCGGGTCACTACATATAAAGGAAATATTCCTGGAACCTCTTCTGCTCTGTCTCCTTGACTGCACTTGGTCTTTCTGTTACGACTGGAGAAGCTACCACCTTCGCTGCAGCCAAATCATTCCCCAGGAGTAGATCAACTCTGTCGACAGGCAAACTATGGAAAACCCCTATGGTTACTGACACACCAGATGCACCTGATACAAAGGTATAGGTGTATACTCCCCGCTGATACCATTCACTAAAACCTTGGCATTCAATGTGCTCACTGGTAGAAAGGTTATGCCTTTCCCCAGCAAAAGATTTTGGGTGGCTCCTGTATCCCTATGTATAACTATAGGTTTACCTGCCTCACTTGAGGAATAAGGAGTTACTTTTCGTTTTGACAGGAATTTCCAATAACTCTCAGGTATCTTGTTCACGTTCCCTGCGCTCTGTTTTTTTTTTACTTTGTCTTGCAGCTGCAGTTAGAGCTACAGCTTGCTCTGTCATACTCTTGGTCAAGGCCCCTTTCTCTGCAATGGCCTTGTGTACCAATAAGTCCCATGGGTTTACCCCGTAGCTTCCAACAATCCACATGAAGGTGTCCCGCTTTGTGGCAGCGGAAACCTTAGACTTTCGGACCTCACTTCCACCCTCAGCACCTTCCTTTCTGGCCTGAGGAGGAGATCCCAGGGCATTCCTTGCTGTCCCTGGCTACTTGCCTTCCTTTCACCTTCCCACCTTCTATCCTTCTCAGGTTTGTGGAGGTGATGCAAAAAAGGTTTGGGCTTCTGGATAAGCTCGTAATCATCAGCCATCTCAGCTGCTTGTCTTGACTGTTGAAACCTTCTAGTTCTCTACATGGGTTCTTACTAACGGAGGGAGTGAATTTTTAAATTCCTCCAGCAGAACTATTTCCCTGAGGGTCTCATACTTGGCCTCTGCCTTTAGTGCCCGCATCCAACGATCAAAGTTAATTTGCTTTATCCTCTCAAATTCTATATAAGTCTGCCCAGGCTGTTTCTGGAGGTTCCGAAATTTCTGCCTGTAAGCTTCAGGGACCAAATTATAAGCAGCGAGAGTAGCCTTTTTGCCATCTCATAATCTGAGAAGCCTCCTCGGAAAGCATTTCATAAACTTAATGAGCTGTGCCTATCAATCTGCTTTGTATGAGCAGGGTCTAGTTTTATTTCGGCCACCTCATTCTGTTTGGCTAGCTTTACAAAAGATGAAAAATGCCTCAACGTCTCTTTCCTCAAACTTTGGGAGGTCTTGCGTAAACTTAAGCAGCTCCCCACTGGGTCGAAGTCCGATTCTTCCTCACCAGAACTTACCCTGGAGTCAAGGTCACCATTTTGTTTTAGTTCCTGTCTTTTCAATTGGAATACCCTTTCTCGCTCCCTTTCTTCTCTTTCTCTTGCCCTTTCTCTCTCCTGCCTCTCTTCTTTTCCTTTTCTCTTTCTCTTTGCCATTCTAGTTCCAGCTTCTGAAATGCTCTTTCTTTTTCCTCCTCTTCTCTTTCTTTTGCCATTTTTCCTTTTCTTCTCTCTGAAGTGCTTCTCTATCGAGTTCAAGTTTTCTTATTTCATTTTCCTGTTCAAGCTGCTTCATCTGCAACTGAATTCTAGCTAATTCAACTGAATTACAATCTGGATTGCCTTTTCCTCCTTCCAATTTCAAATGCTGTACTATTAGCTCAATTATGTCTGGTTTCTTCGCCCTTGCTTTTAACTCGAACTCCAACCTTTCTGCCAATGCTATTAGCCTAGCCTTGGTTAAGTTTTGCAAATCACTCAGGAATAAATCCTCCCTCTCCAGAAAGGTCATAGCAACTGACAAAGCCATTTTGGTTTTCAATACGTACAGCAAAATTCACCATAAAAATCTTAATCAGCCTTTACCTCAACAAGTGGGGTGACATTTGCTACCTTCCAATCTGCAGGAACTGTTCCAGAATCTATAGAATTTTGGAAGATGATCACCAATGCATCCATTATCTCCATAGCTGTCTCTTTCAACACTCTGGGATGTAGAATATCAGGTCCTGGATACTTATCAACCTTCAGCCCCATTAATTTCTCCAATACTTACTAATACTAATTTCCTTCAGTTCCTCATTCTCCCTCATCCCTTGGATCTCTAATTGTGGAAGATTTCTTGTAACTTCCTCAGTGAAGACACACAAAGTAATCATTTAGCTTCTCTGCCATTTCTCTATTCCCCGTTATAAACTCCTCTGACTCTGCCTGTAATGGACCCACATTTGTCTTAGCCAAACATTTCGTTTTTGCGTACCTATAGAAGGTGGTAAACCTCTCCATGGTTGCAAAAATGACTGGCTTACAATGCTGTAGTGTTTACACCCTTCAGAATGCACTTCAGAAACATTAAGTATAGATAGAATAAAAGAGACCAGATTGGATGCATTTACTGTGAAGTTTGAGGTGTTGTCTGGTAGTATAGTTGAATTGAGCAGATAAAATTTGGATGCAATTTAACGGGGGGGGGAAATGTGAGGTGATACATTTTGAAATGAACTTTAAATAAAATAGAAAATTTAGGGGTTTAGATGCACAAATCTTTAAAAGTGAGAGGAAAATTTGAGTGAACTGAACGAAAACATGTATGGGATCTTAGATGTAATGTTTAGGCTTGTTAGGTGTGCCCTGGTTTGGATGGCTTTCTTTAGTAAAAATATCAAGGCCATAGAGAGGGTTGTTCATGAATCACTAAAAACTAGCATTTAGGTACAACAATCAATAAGGAAGGGAAATGGTATGTTGGCCTTCATCGCAAAGGGATTTGAGTACAGGAGTAAAGAAGTCTTGCTGCAATTGTATAGAGCCTTGGTGAGACCACACCTAAAGTAGTGTACAGTTTTGGTCTCCTTATCTAAGGAAGGATATACTTGCCATAGAGGGAGTCAATGGAGGTTCACCAGACTAATCCCTGGGATGGCAGCTTTGTTTTATGGGGAGTAATAAAGTCTGAATCAGGATTAATGTGCATATATGTGAATGCACGGAGTGTGGTTAATAAGACTGGTGAGGTACAGGCGCAGATTGCCATGTGCAAATATGTTGATGTGGCTATAACAGACCTGTGCAAAAATTAACTGGATGTTAAATATTCCTGGATGCAAGGTGTTCAGGAAAGGGAAAAAAGGGGGAGGGGTAGCAGTATTGATTAAGGAGAGTATTGCAGTGCTGGAGAAAAAGGATGTCCCAGAGGGGTCGAGGACAGAATCAATTTGGCTAGAGTTAAGGAACAGAAAAGATGCAGTTACATTAATTGGTGTTGTCTATAGACCACCAGCTAATGGGAAGGACATAGAGGAACAAATTTGCAAGGAAATTACAGAAAGGTGCAGGAACATTTTCTACAACAGTATGTTGCTAGTCCAACAAGAAAGGAGGTAGATTAGATTAGATTAGAGATACAGCACTGAAACAGGCCCTTCGGCCCACCGAGTCTGTGCCGACCATCAACCACCCATTTATACTAATCCTACACTAATCCCATATTCCTACCAAACATCCCCATCTGTCCCTATATTTCCCTACCACCTACCTATACTAGTGACAATTTATAACAGCCAATTTACCTACCAACCTGCAAGTCTTTTGGCTTGTGGGAGGAAACCGGAGCACCCGGAGAAAACCCACGCAGACACAGGGAGAACTTGCAAACTCCACACAGGCAGTACCCAGAATCGAACCCGGGTCCCTGGAGCTGTGAGGCTGCAGTGCTAACCACTGCGCCACTGTGCCGCCGACCTGGTTCTTGGGAATGAGATAGGCCAAGTGGATCAAGTATCAGTAGGCGATCATTTGGGGGATAGTGTTCATTGTATCATAAGGTTTAGGTTGACAATGAAAAAGGACAAATAGCAATCCAGGGTAAGAATAATTAACTGGGGGAAAGCCAACTTCAATGAGGTTACTCCTGTTCCTATGTTCCTGTTAGGATGATGAAAGGGATTTAGTTACAAGGAGACTAGAGAAACTGAGGTTCTTACAGGTGAAGAAAGGATGTGCTCGAAGTGTTCAAGTGTTTTGATGAGGTAAGTAGGGAAAATCTTCCTACTGGTCAGTGACTAAGGAGACTACTGTTATGGCCACGGGGTGAGGGACGTGGGTGGTCTCCACTATTCAACTCCCACCTGACCACAGTAAGTGTTTTCGTTACTAGGGTTTTATCCCATCTGTGTTTTATTTGCCAAATAAATAGACAGCGACAGGTTTTCTTGTAGGTTTCAAACAGAAGCTTAACTATTTATTGAGCAAATATTCACTCCCGAAATAGTTGCAGCTGCAACCACTTACTCATTCACTCACACGCACACACACAAGCTCAACCTGAAGAGTTATAAAAATGGACTTTTCTTTTTAGAAGCAGCCAATGTGCTTCAAAATGGCCACCAAAACTCAAAAGACCTGGCCTTGTATATTCAAACTGTCTTACTGTCTGGCAAGGACAAGGGATACATTACAAAGCTAAGAGGTATCAATTACATCCATCCTGAACCCATCACGAGACATTTTTGAATTGAATGGGCTCTTCTGAAACAACAAAGGTGTGAAATAGCCACATGCTGGACCATTGAGACAGATCGGGAGGAAAAGGGGTAAATGGTTTGAAGTGAGGTAGGTTTCCAGTATTCATGGTAAATCTGTTAAATCTTCTTGGAGGTCAATTTCTCTTTAAAGTTACAGGCCTGGATTGTTTATAAATTTCTCTGTTATTTTAAATTTCAGTCTGAAGACAGAGGATCACTTCCAGTTCTCTGCTGCACAAGCTGAAGTGTAGAACTCACAGCAGGGCACCTTCTTGCTGGATTTTCACCCAACTTCCAGCTGGACAGGCTTTGGTGATGATTTGGCCTGATTCTCATTTTTTACAGAGAGCTACTTTTTAACCAAAGGTGTCTCACATCTTGCCTCAGCTGGGAGGCATAGATCTTCCTCCCTGTAGTGGCTGACAGTGATCTAGGATGTGGCTACTTCACATCTTCTTTGTTTCAGAAGAGCCCATTCAATTCAAAAATGTCTCTTGATGGGTTCAGGATGGGTGTATTTGATACCTCTTAGCTTTGGAACATATCACTTGTTCTTGCCAGACAGTAAGACAGTTTGAATATAAAAGGCCAGATCTTTTGACCTTTAGTGGCCATTTTGAAGCACGTTGGCTGCTTTTTAAAAGAAAAGTCCATTTTTATAACTCTTCAGGTTGAGTTCTTGTATTTTCAATCACTGCTCTTTACATGAGCATAACAATACATTTAGGATGATCAGCAAAAGAATGAAGGGAGAGGTTAAGAGATTTTTTTACTCAGTGTTGTTGGGACTTGGTGGAAGCAGAGTCCACAATACTTTTAAAACGACACTAGATAAATATGTCAAAAATAAAAGATTAAAAAAGGGGTTAAGGAAAGAGCAGAAGAATGGGACTAAGTAGAAAGCTCTTTCAGAGAGCCAGCACAGGCGTGATGGATCAAATGACTTCCATCTGTGCGGTATAATTAAGTGATGCTATTAGTTAACCAATGAAGAGATTTAAAAAGTGTACCAGATTGTCTGCTGTTAATTTTGTATGAAGAATAATATTTATTGTAAAGGCTGACTCACACATTTAGAGTGACTTCCATCCTATCTAAAAGTAGAAGGTATCCCATCAATCCCCTTGAAACTAGAAGAAAAATGAAAAACAATGTACAAGAGAATATGATGGAACTCTATTTTGGTGAGCCATTAGAGTTGGTCTGTTTCATATTAGTCCTGATTTTAACTTGCCATGTCCAACAAGAACAGGGTGGGTGGAGTTTAAAATAAGGGTAAAATAATTACCTCTCTACCCCCACTCACCATCATTTTAACTTGCATGTTATGGGAATCAGGCAGGCGTTAACTTCATTAATATGCAACAGCCGGGGTCCTATGACACAATTAGGTCTCCGATGCAATGTTAACAACAGATCGTACAAGTCACGCTGAGTGCCGGAACTGCCAGTAAAACCTGTGAGCAAACAGGAGCATGAATAAGAATGCACTATATATATTTTTTTTAATTATCTGTCTGAAGCAACCATGCTGTTTCTTATGTTTGCACATTAGGAAATGCTTGTAATCACCTAAACTCAACTATAAATGAAAAAGGAAATTTGATATCTAGACAAATGTAGTCCAATAGAAAAGAATCTTATTTCATTTTAATTTTAGTTTTAATACAATAGTGTGGAATGTGATAGAGTGACCAGCGTGTTCAGATTGCAAAGTCATTGGTATGGAAGTTATCAGAATAAGAAATACTGCATTATGTCCATAAAATACATGTTGATTAGCATCAGATAATTGTGTGCACTGTCATATTGGTTTAAATTTGAGAGTTTGCTTTGACCATTTAACAGTGATACTTATGCTGAGAGAAATTCTGTTGCTGTCTAATGGATATATTAATATTTCATAGGAAGAGAAAAATCTGAATGAATAATAAATTATGACTTTTTAAAGCTGATGGTACATTTTTCAGGACCTCCTATTTATTGGATTCTGTAAACTGTTAAACATTACATTCAGGTTTATGGAGAGCATTTATCTTGCAAAACTCTGCCAACGCCTGAATATTCAACCCTCTCAGCAATGTGGTAGATGGCTGCTGTGCACAAAGGATACCCCCCTACACATGTGGCTCATGACACTCTGCCGTAACCCTACTCATTCCTGAGCATCATAAGTATAGTCAAAACCAAACGACCACCAGGATCATTATTGTGCGTACCATTGCAATGCTGAAGCAGAGGTTCAGGTCTCTTAATGTGTCTAGGCTCCTTTCAGTATTCCTTACAAAAACTCTCCTGCATTGTCTGAGTGTGCATACTGCACAGCCTTGCATTTGGGATGTACAACACCAGCAGTAGTCCTCATCGGAAGAGAAAAACCATGGAGTAGGTGAGGAAGTCATTGCAGATGGACGGCCCTCTCCACACCTTGCAGCAAGACATGTCATGGATCAGCTAATTGCTCAGCAATTCCAGTGATTTGTTCATTCTACTGCCCTCAAAACCTACACAGATCCCCTCTGCATTGACAGTTCTTGTTACATCCTTCACCACTCCCTTCATTAATCTACCAGATTATAAGGTCCGTAAGAAGTATAGAAAAACTAGTAGAGGAGGAAGAGTAGCCTTAGTGATTAAGGATGAAATTACTTCAATGATGAGAGAGGATATAACGAGAGGTAAGCAGGTAGTGAGACTCTGGGTAGAATTGAGAAATACAAAAGGATTTAAGATTACACTTGGAGTTGTGTATAGGCCACTTGGTAGCAGCTATGAAGTGGTAAAATACATAAATGCAGAGATTAGACAAGCATGTAGCAAAGCCAAAGTGACTTGGATGGGGAATTTTAACTTTCATATAGATTAGGATAAGCAGACTAGTTCGTACCAGAAAGGTAGCAAATCAAAGATTGGAAGGCAAAACTGTAACTAAACAATTGACAGCTTTTAAAGAAGAGATAGCTCGGGTACAAAGTACATTCTCACGAGGGGGAAAGGTAGGGCAAACAGATCCAGAACTCCCTGGGTGGTGAAAGAGATAGTAAGATGAAGCACAAAAAAAGATGAAGCATATGACAGATGTCAGGTGGATAATGCAATTGAGAACCAGACTAGGTTAAGTGGAGTGGGCAAAGATCTGGTAAATGGAGTACAATGTGGGAAAATGTGAAATTGTCCATTTTGGCAGGAAGAATAAAAAAGAAACATATTATCTAAATGGTGAGAGATTGCAAAGCTCTGAGTTGCAGAGGGATCTGGGTGTCCTAGTGCATGAATTGCAAAAAGTTAGTATGCAGGTACAGCAAGTAATTAGGCAAGCTTATTGAATGTTATCATTTATTGCAAGGGGAATTGAATGCAAAAGTAGGAAGGTTATGCTTCAGTTATACAGGGCATTGGTGAGAGCATATCTGGAGTACTGTGTACAGTACTGGTCTCCTTATTTAAGGAAGGATGCAGATGCGTTGGAAGCAGTTCAGAGAAGGTTTACTCGGCTAATACCTGGGATAGAAACATAGAAAATAGGAGCAGGAGTAGGCCATTTAGCCCTTCGAGCCTGCTCCGTCATTCATTATGATCATGGCTGATCATCCAACTCAGTAACCTGTTCCTGCTTTCGCCCCATATCCTTTGATCTCTTTAAACCCAAGAGCTATATCTAACTCCTTCTTGTTTTTGGCCTCAACTGCTTTCTGTGGTAGCGAATTCCACAGGTTCACCACTTTCTGGGTGAAGGAATTTCTCCTCATCTCAGTCCTGAATGGTTTACTCAGTATCCTTAGCTATGACCCCTGGTTCTGGAGTGTTGTTGAGCAGAGAGACCTTGGGGTGCAAGTACATAGTTCCCTGAAAGCGGCAACACAGGTAGACATGGTGGTGAAGAAGGCGTATGGCATGCTTGCTTTCATCGGCCAAGGCATTGAGTACAAGAGTTGGGACGTCATGTGACAGTTGCACATAACGTTGGTTAGGCCACATTTGGAGTACTGTGTGCAGTTCTGGTCGCCGCATTACAGGAAAGATGTGATTAAGCTAGAGAGGGTGCAGAAAAGATTCACAAGGATGTTGCCTGGTTTGAAGGGCTTGAGTTATAAAGAGGGATTGGACAGGCTGTGTCTGTTTTCCCTGGAGCGAAGGAGGCTGAGAGGGGACATGATAGAGGTATATAAAATTATGAGAGGCATAGATAGGGTAGATAGCCAGACGTTGTTTCCCATGGTAGGGGTGACTAAAACTAGAGGGCATAGATTTAAGGTGAGAGGGAGGAGGTTTAAAGGGGATCAAAGGGCCTGTTTCTATGCTGTATGACTGTATGACTCCCCCACCATCGGGAACATCCTTCCTGCATCTACCCTGTCAAGTCCTGTTAGAATTTTATAGGTTTCTATGAGATCCCCTTTCACTCTTCTGAACTCCAGCGAATATAATCCTAACGGACTCAATCTCTCCTCATATGTCAGTTCAGCCATCCCAGGAATCTGTCTGGTAAACCTTCTGTGCACTCCCTCTATAGCAAGAACATTCTTCCTCAGATAAGGAGACCAAAACTGCACACAATGTTCCAGGTGTGGCCTCACCAAGGCCCTGTATAATTGCAGCGACATCCATGATCCTGTACTCAGATACTCTCGCTATGAAGGCCAACATACCATTTGCCTTTTTTACCGCCTGTTGGACCTGCATGCTTACCTTCAGCAACTGGTATACGAGAACACCCAGGTCTCATTGCATATTCCCCTCTCTCAGTTTATAGCCATTCAGATAATCTGCCTTCCTGTTTTTGCTACCAAAGTGGATAACCTCACATTTATCCACATTATACTGCATCTAGCATGCATTTGCCCATTCACTCAACTTGTCCAAATCACCCTGAAGCCCCTCTGCATCCTCCTCACAACTCACCCTCCCACCCAGTTCTGTGTCATCTGCAAATTTGGAGATATTACATTTAGTTCCCTCATCTAAATCATTAATATATAATGTGAATAGCTGGGGTCCTAGCACCAATCCCTGCGGTACCCCACTAGTCACTGCCTGCCATTCAGAGAAAGACCCATTTATCCCTACTTTTTGTTTCCTGTCTGTCAGGATTGTCTTATGAGGAAAGGCTGGACAGGCTAGGCTTGTATCCATTGGAGTTTAGAAGAGTAAGAGGCGACTTGATTGAAACATATAAAATTCTGAGGGATCTTAACAGGGTGGATGCGGAAAAAATGTTTGCTCTTGTGGGAGAATCTCGAACTAAGGGTTGCTGTTTAAAAATAAGGGATCTCCCATTTAAGATAGAGATGAGGAGAAATTTTGTCTGCGAGGGTCGAGTCTTTGGAACGCTGTTCCTCAAAAGGCAGTGGAAGCAGAGCCTTTGAATATTTTTAAGGCAGAGGTAGATAGATTATTGATGAGCAAGGGGGTGAAAGGTTATCGGGGTAGGCGGGAATGTGAAGTTGAGGTTGCAATCAGATCAGCCATGATCTTGTTGAATGGCGGAGCAGGCTTGAGGGGCCGAATGGCCTACTCCTGCTCCTAATTCGTATGTTCGTATGTAAGAACTGGGAAGTTATGCTAGAACTGTATAAAAAAAACTAGTTTGGCCATAACTAGTGTACAGTTCTGATCACTGCATTACAGGAAGGTTGTGATCACACTAGAGAGGGGATTTATGCAGATGTTGCCAGGAATGGAAAATTTTAGCTCTGAGGAAAGTTTGAATAGGCTGCGATTGTTTTCTTCAGAAGAGAGGAGTCGGAGGGGAGATTTAATTGAGGTGTACAAAATTATTAGGGTCCTAGATAGTGTGTCTAGGAAGGACCTATTTCCCTTAGCAAAGAGGCCAATAATCACGGGGCATAGATTTAAAGTAATCAGTAACAGGATTAGAAGGGAGTTGAGGAGAAATGTTATCACCCAGAGTGGTGGGAGTCTGAAACTCACTGCCTGAAAGTGTGGTCGAGCAGAAACACTCATTGTGTTTAAAAAATACTTGGATATACACTTAAAGTACGGTATGCTAATCACCAAGAGCTGGAAAGTGGAATTGGGCTAGATAGCTCTTTTTCAACCAGCACAGACATGATTGGCCGAATAACCTCCTTCTGTGTCATCAACCTTCTATGTTTTATGCTTAACCATCAATGTCCGGGGGGTTACCATTGACCAGAAACTTAACTGGACCAGCCATATAAATACTGTGGCTACAAGAGCAGGACAGAGGGTGGGAATTCTGTGGCGAGCAACACATCTCCTGACTCCCCAACGCCTGTCCACCATCTACAAGGCACAAGTCAGGAGTGTGATGGAATGTTCTCTACTCCCGGATGAGTGCAGCTTCAACAACACTCAAGAAGCTCGAACCTATTCAGGACAAAGCAGCCCGCTTGGTCGGCACCCCATCCACCACCTTAACCATTCACTGCCCCCATCACTGTGGCATCGAGACAGCAGTGTGTACAGTCTACAAGATGCACTGCAGCAACATGCCAAGCTTCCTTCGACAGCACCTTCTAAACCCGTGACCTCTACCACCTCGAAGGACAAGGGCAGCAGATGTATGGGAACAGCACCACCTGCACATTCCCCTCCAAGTCACACAACATCCCGACTTGGAACTATATCAGCATTCCTTTACTATCACTGGTTCAAAATATCCCTAAGAGCATTGTGGGTGTACCTACACCAGATGGACCGCAGCGATTCCAGAAGACAGCTCACCATCACCTTCTCGAGGGCAATTAGGGAGGCAGCAAATGCTGGCCTTGCCAGTGATGCTAATATGCCATGAAAGAATAAAAAAGTTATGTTTTTTATTTAGAAGCATTGTAGTCTGGTGCAGCTGATGTACTGGAACTCTGGTGGTTATTGGTTGAGAGGGTTGCAAAAGCGCATATATCCTGAGGGAGCAACATGTGCAGCTTCTGCTGTGTCTCTGTCACCCCTGTGGAGCTGGGATTCATTACTTCCATTGATTTATAGGAGAGCAAACTGAAGACTCTTTCAAGGCTCTCCAATCTATTCAATCCACCAATTTATCCAAGGTGGAGTCCAGAGTCTGCTTGGCAACTGTCTGAGCTTCCACCGAAGCTGCAAAGACTGGTGACACTAACTCTCTTTCCAAAGGCCTACCTGCAGCATCTCTGGAGGTGACCAGACTCTCCAGGTTAGACTGCAGCATGCTAATGCCCTGTCAGATGATACCACCCAGGCTGAAAGTGGACTCCTTGCTATTTTCAGCCATAGTGCAGAAACTCCCTGGCAGACCTTCTGATAGCTGTTACAACTGCTTATCTGATGCCAGTAGTTTTCAAAACTGCTCCGCTAAAGTCCTCATCTCTGATGATCTCAGCAGTAACTGCTGCTGCGCCCTTGTGCTCAGTGTCTCTCCCATGAAGATCCTGTAAATCATTCTCTAATCCAACTGCAGTTTCAATCTCTGCTGGTGCTTAGGAGAGGTGGAGCACATGATGCATTCTCAAGAGATTGTCCTCCTATGAGGTGTTTTCCAAAGATGTCTCCTGCCAAGATGAATCTTGAGGGAACAAAAGGGGCAAGTGTTAGGATGGCATAGCGAAGCTGCACATGAGTAGGTGAGTGTCTTTGGAATGTAATTTGAAATTGGGATGCTTATGATATATTTGCTGGGGTAAATTATTAGTTATAATTAGTAATATGCAGGCACCCTCCTGAGGTATGCCACTAAACTCACCATTCCGATGCTCATGCTCTGCCTAGCACACTAATTTCAAGAGCTTTTTGCTCTGCCTGAGTGATGATGATGATGTTTGCTTCACCTCCACCTGTCTTAGTACTCTCTTTCACATTATGTGCTGTCCTAACCTGGAGAAAGAGAGGGTGAGATTGAATGAGTGACTGTTGAAAAGGTAAATGAAGATGTGTATATTGTAGATATGTTGAGAGATGGAACAGATGTAAGATGAAATGAGTATGGGGAAGTGAGGAATGTAAAGTCAAGTGTTCGGAGTGTGAAGTGAAGAAGGAGATTTGGGAGTGTTGAGCTTATGGTTGTGCAAGTGTTAGTATGGGACAAGAAAATGGTATCAATGCGTGCTGTGAAGAGAGGAAAGGAAGAAGTGAGTATGTTTGAAATGAAAAATAGAGGTATTGCAGCAAGCCTTTGTGATTGTATGTTGAAAGGTGTGATAGCAAAGAAGAAATTGTTGAGAGTGGTGGGGCTAGGAGTGAAAAGGAGTGCTGTGAGGTGTTGTTGAGGGAAGTAGAGAACGCAATAGCTGTACTCACCTTGCTGCTCTTGTGAAGTCATTCAAACTTCTTTCTACATTGAAGCCATCCCGTCTCTGTCCAGGACTTCTCAGTTATGGCCTTGCAACTGCTGGGTAAGAGTACCTCCCACACTTCCTCTATTAGGACCTCCAGGGAAGGATTGAAAAAGCAAAAATAGACCTTCTGTGTTTTTATCAACCAAGATATCTTGCAAATTTGAACAATGAAAAATCTAAGCAGGACTGTAATCTCATTTTAGCAGTTGCATCCTTGCTTTAAATAGGCCTCATGAGTACTGCCAGAAATTGTGCACAACAGGTGGGCAGCCTGCTAGGTTGCCAGTTTGATCAGGCGTGCAGCCAGACAGTCAAATGGTTGAGGTGTTAAAATAGCCTGGGCCTCATATAGGCACAGCCATGCACTGTTCAACCTGCACGCCTCACACGTCCAGAGTTAAAATCGGGTCTGTAATATAGGTCATACCAAAGCAAAAAGGTAGCTATTTTTGTTGAGTTAAAAATAGAATTACTCATTTTTTGCTAAGAAACAATTCAACACTTATCAGATATAATTTTTGGAATTTTCCTCCACACATGAGAAAAACCTGTAATTGTTGCTCAAGAATCCTGAGATCCTACTCACTCAAGGAGAAAAACCTAATTTACTAACTAAAGTATCCTCATAGCATTATAGTGTGGTTACAGCACAGAAGGAGGCCAAAGGAATGAAACCAGACAGACCACCCAGCATCAACCTAGGCATTGGCAATGGCAAACCCAGCCCTGTCGACCCTGCAAAGTCCTCCTTACTAACATCTGGGGGCTTGTGCCAAAATTGGTAGAGCTGTCCTACAGAGTAGTCAAGGAACAGCCCGACGTAGTCATAATCACGGAATCATACCTGAGAGACAATGTCCCAGACACTGCCATCACCATCCCCGGGAATGTCCTGTCTCACCGGCAGGGCAGACCCAGTAGAGGCGGCAGCACATGGTATACAGTCGGGAGGGAGTTGACCTGGGAGGCCTCAACATTGACTGCAGACGCCATGAAGTCTCATAGCATCAGGTCAAACATGGGTACGGAAACCTCCTGCTGATTACCACCCAATGCCCCGGCCCCCCTTTCCACCCCCCCACTTCTCAGCTGATGAATCAGTGCTTCTCAGTGTTGAATACCAATTACATGAGGCACTGAAGCAAGGGCACAGAATATACTCTGGGTGGGGGACTTCAATGTTCATCGCCAAGTAGGCTTGGTAGCACCACGACTGACCGAGCTGGCTGACTCGTAAAGGACACAGCTGCGAGACTTGGACTGTGGCAGGTGGTGAGGGAATCAACAAGAGGGAAAAACATACTTGACCTTGTCCTCACAAATCTACTTGTCGCAGATGCATCTGTCAATGACTGACAGTATTGGTAGGAGTGACCACTACACAGTCCTTGTGGAGGCGAAGTCCCGTCTTCACATTGAGGATACCCACCATCGTGTTGTGTGGCACTACACTATGCTAAATGGGATAGATTTCAAACTGATCTAGCAACTCAAAACTGGGCATCCATGAGGCGCTGTGGGCCATCAGTAGCAGCGAATTGTACTCAACCACAATCTGTAACTTCATGGCCCAACATATCCACTACTCTACCATTACCATCAAGCCAGGGAATCAACCTTGGTTCAATGAAGAGTGCAGGAGGACATGCCCGGAGCAGCACCAGGCATACCTAAAAATGAGGTGTCGGCCTGGTGAAGCTACAACCCAGGGCTACTTGCATGCCAAACAGTGGAAGCAGCATGCAATAGACAGGTTGTGGTTGTTGGAGGTCATTTCAGTCCCAGGAAATCACAGCAGGAGTTCCTCAGGGTAGTGTCCTAGGCCGAACCATCATCAGCTGCTTCCTCAATGACCTTCCATCAATCATAAGATCAGGAGTGGGGATGTTCGCTGATGATTGCACAATGTTCAATACCATTCGTGACTCCTCAAAATCTGAAGCAGCCCGTGTTTTTTTTATTCATTCATGGGATGTGGGCATCGCTGGCTAGGCCAGCATTTATTCCCCATCCCTAATTGCCCTTGAGAAGGTGGTGGTGAGCTGTCTTCTTGAACCTCTGCAGGGAATGTGAGGTAGGTACACCCACAGTGCTGTTAGGAAGGGAGTTTCAGGATTTTGACCCAGCGACAGTGAAGGGTCGGTGATATAGTTCCAAGTCAGGATGGTGTGTGATTTGGAGGGGAACTTGCAGGTGGTGGTGTTCCCATGCATTTGCTGCCCTTGTCCTTCTAGGTGGTAGAGGTCGTGGGTTTGGAAGGTGCTGTCTAAGGAGTCTTGGTGCGTTGCTGCAATGCATCTTGTAGATGGTACACACTGCTGCCACTGTGCATCGGTGGTGGAGGGAGTGAACGTTTGTGAATGGGGTGCCAATCAAATGGGCTGCTTTGTCCTGGATGGTGTTGAGCTTCTTGAGTGTTGTTGGAGCTGCACCCATCCAGGCAAGTGGAGAGTATTCCATCACACTCCTGACTTGTGCCATGTAGATGGTGAACAGGCTTTGGGGAGTCAGGAGATGAGTTACTCGCCGCAGGGTTCCTAGCATCTGACCTGCTCTTGTAGCCACGGTATTCATATGGCTGCTCCAGTTCAGTTTCTGGTCAATGGTAACCCCCAGGATGCTGACAGTGGGGGATTCAGCGATGGTAATGCCTGTGAATGTCAAGGGGAGATGGTTAGATTCTCTCTTGTTGGAGATGATCATTGCCTGGCAACTTGTGTGGCACCAATGTTACTTGCCACTTATCAGCCCAAGCCTGGTTTTTGTCCAAGTCTTGCTGCATTTCTATACGGACTGCTTCAGTATCTTAGGAGTCACAAATGGTGCTGAACATTGTGCAATCATCAGCAAATATTCCCACTTCTGACCTTATGATTGAAGGAAGGTCATTGATGAAGCAGTTGAAGATGGTTGGGCCTAGGACACTACCCTGAGGAACTCCCGCAGTGATGTCCTGGAGCTCAGATGATTGACCTCCAACAACCACAACCATCTTCCTTTGCATTAGGTATGAATCCAAACAGCGAAGAGTTTTCCACCAGATTCCCATTGACTTCAGTTTTGCTAGGGCTCCTTGATGCCATACTCGGTCAAATGCTGCCTTGATGTCAACGGCAATCACTCTCACCTCACCTCTTGAGTTCAGCTCTTTTGTCCATGTTTGAACCAAGGCTGTAATGAGGTCGGGAGCTGAGTGGCCCTGGCGGAACCCAAACTGAGCGTCACTGAGCAGGTTATTGCTAAGCAAGTGCCGCTTGATGGTAATGTTGATGACACCTTCCATCACTTTACTGATGATTGAGAGTCGGCTGATGGGGTGGTAATTCGCCAGGTTGGACTTGTCCTGCTTTTTGTGTACAGGACATACCTGGGCAATTTTCCACATTGCCAGGTAGATGCCAATGTTGTAGCTGTACTGGAACAGCTTGGCTCGGGGCACGGCAGGTTCTGTCGCACAGGTACTTTGGCCAGAATATTGTCAGGGCCCTAGCCTTTGCAGTATCCAGTGCCTTCAGTCGTTTCTTGATATCACGTGGAGTGAATCGAATTGGCTGAAGTCTGACATCTGTGATGCTGGGGACGTCAGGAGGAGGCCAAGATGGATCATCAACTTGGCACTTCTGGCTGAAGATTGTTGCAAATGCTTCAGCCTTATCTTTCGCACTGATATGCTGGGCACCCCCATCATTGAGGTTGGGGATATTTGTAGAGCCACCTCCTCCAGTTAGTTGTTTAATTATCCACCACATTCACGGCTGGATGTGGCAGGACTGCAGAGCTTAGATCTGATCCGTTGGTTATGGGAACGCTTAGCTCTGTCTATCGCATGCTACTTACGCAGTTTGGCACACGAGCAGTCCTGTGTTGTACCTTCACCAGGTTGACACCTCATTTTGAGGTATGCCTGGTTCTGCTCCTGGCATGCCCTCCTGCACTCTTCCTTGAACCAGGGTTTGTTTCCTGGCTTGATGCTAATGGTAGAGTGGGGGAATATGCCAGGCCATGAGGTCACAGATTGTGTTTGAGTACAATTCTGCTGCTGCTGATGGCCCACAGTGCCTCATGGATGCCCAGTTTTGCATTGCTATATCTGTTCAAAATCTATCCCATTTAGCACGGTGATAGTGCCACACAACACGATGGACGGTATCCTTTGTGGGCGGCGCAGTGGTTAGCACCGCAGCCTCTCAGCTCCAGCGACCCAGGTTCGGTTCTGGGTACTGCCTGTGCGGAGTTTGCAAGTTCTCCCCGTGACTGCGTGGGTTTCCGCCGGGTGCTCTGGTTTCCTCCCACCGCCAAAGAGTTGCAAGTTGATAGGTAAATTGGCCATTGTAAATTGTCCCTAGTGTAGGTAGGTGGTAGGAGAATGGTGGGGATGTGGTAGGGAATGTGGGGTTGGATTGGTATAAATGGGTGGTTGTTGGTCAGCACAGACTCGGTGGGCCGAAGGGCCTGTTTCAGCGCTGTATCTTTCTATGACTCAATGTGAAGGCGGGACCTCGTCTCCACAAGCACTGTGCGGTGGTCACTGCTACCAATACTGTCATGGACAGATGCATCTGCGGTAGGCAGATTGGTGAGGACGAGGTCAAGTATGTTTTTCCCTCTTGTTGGTTCCCTCACCACCTGCCGCAGACCCAGTCTAGCAGCTATGTCCTTTTGGAATCGGCCAGCTCGGTCAATAGTGGTGCTACCGAGCCACTCTTGGTGATGGACATTGAAGTCCCCCACCCAGAGTATATTCTGTGTCCTTGTCACCCTCAGTGCTTCCTGCAAGTGCTGTTCAACATGGAGGAGTACTGACTCATCAGCTGAGGGAGGGCAGTAGGTGGTAATCAGCAGGAGGTTTCCTTGTCCATGTTTGACCTGATGCCATGAGACTTCATGGGGTCCGGAGTCAATGTTGAGGACTCCCAGGGCAACTCTCTCCCTACTGTATACCACTGTGCCACCACCTCTGCTGGGTCTGTCCTGCCGGTGGGACAGGACATACCCAGGGATAGTGATGGCAGTGTCTGAGACGTTGTAAGGTATGATTCCGTGAGTATGACTATGTCGGGCTGTTGCTTGACTAATCTATGGGACAGATCTCCCAACTTTGGCACAAGCCTCCAGATGTTAGTAAGGAGGACTTTGCAGGGTCGACAGGTTTACCGCAGTCATTTCCCGTGCCTAGGTCGATGCCGGGTGGTCCGTCCGGTTTCTTTCTTTGCCCATGCAGGAAGACCTGGGCAACATGCAGGCTTGGGCTGATAAATGACAAGTCGCATTTGCGCCACACAAGTGCCGGACAATGATCATCTCAAACAAGAGAGAATCTAACCATCTCCCCTGGATGTTCAATGGCTTTACCATCGCTGAATACACCACTATCAACATCCTGGGGGTTACCATTGCCCAGAAACGGAACTGGACCAGCCACATAAATGCTGTGCCTACAAGAGCAGGTCAGAGGCTGGGAATTCTGCGGCGAGTAACTCACATCCTGTCTCCCTAGTGCCTGTCCACTATCTGCAAGGCACAAGTCAGGGGTGTGATGGAATACTCTCTACTAGCCTGGATGGGTGCAGCTCCAACAACACGCAAGAATCTCGACACCATCCAGGATAAAGCAGTCCATTTGATTGGCACCCCATCTACCACCTTCAACATTCACTCCCTTCACCTTCGCACAGTGGCAGCAGTGTACAAGATACAAGATACCCTCAACTCACCATGGCTCTTTCGACAGCACCTTCCAAATCCGTGACCGCTACCACCTAGATGGACAAGGGATAGCAGATGCATAGGAACACTACCACCTGCAAGTTCCCCTCCAAGCCATACACCATCCTGATTTGGAACTATATCGCTGTTCCTTCAATATGACTGGGTCAAAATCCTGGAGCTCCCTTCCTAATAGCACTGTTGATATACCCACACAACACAGACTGCAGCGATTCAAGAAGCAGCTCACCACCAGCTTCTCAAGGGCAACTAGGGATGGACAATGAATGCTGGCCTAGCCAGCGATGCCCACATCCCATGAACAAATAAAAAACCTATGTATATTAATAATACTGACCTTGGAGTAAACGGCACAATTTCAAAATTTGCAGATAATACGAAACTTGGAGATATTGTGAACTGTGAGGACGATAGTGTAGAACTTCAAAAGGACATAGACAGGTTGGTGGAATGGCGGACAAGTGGCAGCTGAAATTTAATACAGAGAAGTGTGAAGTGATTCATTGTGGTAGGAAGAATGCAGAGAGACAATATAAAATAAATGGTACAATTCTAAAAGGGGTGCAGGAGCAGAGAGACCTGGGTGTATATGTGCATAAATCATTGAAGATGGCAGGACAGGTTGAGAGAGTGGTTAATAAAGCATACAGCATCCCAGAGAGTGGTTAATAAAGCATACATCATCCTAGGCTTCACTAATAGGGCAGTAGAGTACAAAAGCAAGGAAGTTATGTTAAAGTTGTATAAAATACTGGTTCAGCCTCAACTGAAGTATTGTGTCCAGTTCTGGGTGCCACACTTTAGGAAAGATGTAATGGTATTGGAGAGAGTGCAGAGAAGATCCCAGAGATGAGGAACTTCAGTTACGTGGATAGATCAGAGAAGTTGGGACTGTTTTCCCTGGAGAAGAGAAGGTTGAGAGGAGATTTCATAGAGATGTTCAAAATCATGAGGGGTCTGGCCAGAGTAGATAGGAAAAAAACTGTTGTCATTTGTGGAAGGATTGAGAATAAGATTTAAGGTTATTCGCAAAAGAAGCAATGGCGGCATGAGGAGAAACTTTTTCACGCAGCGAGTATTTAAGACCTGGAATACACAACCTGATATTGTGGTGAAGACAGGTTCAATCGAGGCATTCAAGAGAGAATTGGATTGTTATCTGAAAAGGAAGAATGTGCAGGGCTACGGGGAGAAAGCGGGGGAGTAGCACTCGGTAAATTACTCTTTCGGAGAGCAAACGCAAACATGAGGCTGACTGGCCTCCTGTGCTGTAACAATTCTGTGATTCTTATTATGCCATTAAAAACTGCTTACACTGCAGTGGACAAGCCTAATTGTATTATCCTGTATTCTCTCGAGTTTAGAAGAATGAGAGGTGATCTTATTGAGGCATACAAACTTCTTACAGGTTTGCCAGGGTAGATGTAGGAAGGATGTTTCCCCCGGCTCGGGGGCTCTAGAACCAGGGGCACAGTCTCAGAATAAGAGGTAGGCCATTTAGAACTGAGATGAGGAGGAATTTCTTCATTCAGAGGATGGTGAATCTTTGGAATTCTCTACCCCAGAGGGCTTTGGAGGCTCAGTCATTGAGTATATTTAAGACAGAAATCAATAGATTTCTAGATAATAAAGATATCAAGGGATGTGGGGATAGTGCAGGAAAATGGCGTTGAGTTAGAAGATCAGCCATGATCTAGTTGAATGGCGGAGCAGGCTCAAGGAGCCGAATGGTCTGTTCCTGCTCCTATTTCCTATGTTTCCTAACTTTTTCAGGCTAGTTTCGTGGGTACATATCACCACCTAAGTACTGTAAATTCATGCCGTTCCCTGTATTTCAATACTGAGTCTGTCTTGTGAGATACAGGTATAGTGCAGCTTCTGGAGGAACAGGGCATCTTGGACAGCAACTTCTGGATTTTCATGTTGAACTATGCATATGTATTCACTGTAAGTTGCTATGCAATTTACACTGTAATAGCAGTGAGCACTATTAGCTTCACCATTATTTCTACAGCAAAATCCAGCCCATTGTTATAATTTTTGGTATTTAAGAAATTAACATTGCTAAATCTTATTACTTAACATTGCAAGATCACCAGCTATTACAGCTAAGCTCTCGACACACAGAAGATTTCAAATAGCATTGTGGTTTTAATAGCTTACAGAAAGGCCTAAACAGTTTGTCACCCTGTGTGAGCCTCCAGTGCCTGACTGAAATGCTTTTATATACCCTGGTGCTTCTCTATGGTGGTCCTTCAGTGGCTGCAACATGGGAGGAGGTAGGCTTCTATGGCTTAAGGCTAATGAAATTCTTGTAGTTGATGGCCTCGGAGCTCAGCCTGAGAGGGCGCAGCTGAGCTTGCAACCACTGCCTGCCTGTCTCCCATTGCAGTCTGGCCCAGCTTGCTTTCTAGCACAGAGAAAGTTTCAGTGGCATGGTCTACGTGAGAGTTGGCATCATTTTCCAATCTTATTGCACGAGTGCCCCACTAGTAGGCTGCAGCTGAGCACTCCTATCCATCTGCAGGAGAATAAAACTATAAAGTTTACTGAGTTAAGTAAAGCCATATCGATTTGAACATGAAATTGAACCATCAGAATCTCCATAACTGAATCTGAAAATCCTGGGGTCTGCTGGAACCCATCTTACCCCAAACATCTTCCTGCAGCACCATGATGTGCCTTTCCTGTTTCGCCATAACATTTCATTCCTCACCACCACCTGCACCATCGCCCCGCTGCCCCCCCCCCCCTCAACCACAACTCCCCCCAAAGCTGTTACAGGCACTTTAGAACCTGTAGCAATGTTTGATTGCCACTAGCAAACTGCCCCTTGAAGTGCATTTCATGCTGCCAGCTCATAAACTGTATACCAATACCTAGACCTGGAAATGGGATGGGTCCTCCTCTGGCTTCCCAAGACAACCATTGTTATTAACCATCCAACCTCTCACCATTTTCAAGCTGGATTGACCCCATTGTTTAATTGAAGATACTTAGTTTGGATCTGCATTACTGTTCTCTACTGTAACTGTCAGGTATAATTTGGTTTAAATATGGCAAAGAAGCAAATGTCCTGCCAGTGTCTTTGGCGGCTACATTCAAAATCTATATTGTAACTAGTTCTGATCAGTCGCTACAATAAAGGCTCGATGGACCAAGCAAAGCAACAACATGCAGCAGTAATGACAAAGTTAATCAGTCATTTCTTGGCAGAAAATAATGAGGTATGCTGAAGAAGGCAGATGGGAGAATTTCTGTGCTCCTCAGAGATATGTCTGTGCAGCACCCGATTCATCTAAGCATGTGCACCCATCCAGTTATAACCTTGAAGACTGGAAAGATTCTTGTAACAAATAAAGTGCTGAATCATTGTTGACTAGGAATGCAGGTATATTATAGAGATATGGCTTTTGATAAACAGAATTCTATTGTGAATAAATGGAAATGTTATGTAAGAGATGAGATAAGGCAGACCTATACATTAGCATTAACATCTGTTCACCTCTCATCAAAGCAATCTGTCAGACAGGCACAAAAAGTTAAATAAAACATGATAGGAAAAAAGTCAAAGGATTTCTATGTAAAATTTAAGTTTACAGAATAGACAGTGCCACTTTTGGACAACAGAAAAATAAGAGGAGTGTTTAAAAAAATTGAGCACTTAATGTTTCAGGCTTGGATTGTTGTTGCACTGTTTAATTGAAAAATTTCCAAAATTCTGTATCATTTATAAATTAACTTTAGTTTAAATTTCCTGGAGATACTACTGCAAAAATATTCTTTAAAATTTAATTGTTTAAACCCCAATTCAAAAATCAGAGCCCATTTTTAATATTAAATATTTATGTTAGTCTTTTTTCCTTTGTGGGTTGTTCAGTAATTCTACCAGTATGTTTGCTTAACAGTCTTGAATTTCTAGAAAGCTTTGTATTAAGAAACAAACATCCACATTCATAAAATTTTGAAAATAGTTGTTGTCTAAACATATTGTAGGTGATCAGACTGTGTTTTGGCAGTTTTTGTGCCACACAATCTTAGTTCAGTGATGTCATTTTTAAGGATGATCAAATGAACTGGATCAAGTATCAGTGAGCAAAATCTCTGTCATTGATCAAAAGCTTTTTATACCAGAAAATTAATTTCATCATTTAGTAACAAACTATTATTTTACAACAAATCATTGCTTCCTCCGGTAACCACTTTCATCATAGACTGCATATCATACCTAGTAGCTGCAACTGCCAATAATACATTTCCTTTTCTATTAGCCAAAACTATCAGAATTAAGGGAAAATTGATGATTGAAATATTAAAAGAAAGATGACTGAATACTGGAAAGAGTTGAATGTTTTTTCTCATAGAGAAAATTGGCTCCAAAATTATCAGAAATCTATTTCTTAATTTTTTGTAAATATTTTGATTTACTGTGCTTCTGTATAAATATTGCTATTTCAAAAATGTTCCTGCAACGTTGCCTCCATCCACACATACCTCACCCCTGTTGTCTCAAGATTCCTATACATACTTTCATCACCTCTAGATTAAATTTCTCCAACATTCAATTTGCCAGCCACCTATTCTCCATCTTCCATAGACTCCAACTCGTCAAAATTTAACTCTGTATCCTGTCTCACATTAAATCCCACTTGCCACTCGCCGTCTTATTTTTGGCATACATTGGCTCGCTTTCCTGCAGCATATTGAATTTAAAGTCCTCATTCTTGTCATAAAATTAATTCACCACCCCATCCAATCCTATCTCTGCAATCATCTGCAACCTTATGACCCCTTCCTCAAGTTTTGATCCTATGACTACAACCTCCTATGCATTCCCATTCCTTTTTCTGCACCATTAGTGGCAGAACCTTCATTCACCTCAGCCCTATTCTTTGGAACTCTTCCACCCAAATGCCTCTGTCGGCCAGCGTCGCTCTGCATCTTTATAATTTTCCACAAAACACATCCTTTCAACTACACTTTCAGTCAGCCCTCCTCATCTCACCAACCATAACATCCATTTCTTTCTCTAGTGCCTCAAGTGCCTTAGGATCTTTTCTGCATACAGGTGCTATACAAATGCAAGTTACTGTCATCCCTTGATATCCAAAATCCCCAAATGGGACACATAGTATGACTATAAAACTGCTGTATTTAACTAAGATAAAATTTGTGATGTATTTTAGTTCATTCTTTTTCTTATTTACCTCACTTTGGAGTTGTTTTAAAATTAGTTGACCATTTGAAGCCCTTGCACCTTTCATATCCATAATTTTTAGAAACTGCACAATGCTTGAAATATAACATTAAGTAGGTGTCCAAAAGATTTATTCCACTGCTTCTCCTTAAGGATGGCCTTAGGCAGAAAGAAAATGTATGTCATATTAAGTTTGTATTTGATTCTATTTTAGAGAGTGCTAGCATTAATTATTAATATTAGTAACTTTAAAAATTTATAAGTATTAATGCATAAGGATATAAGAGAATAAAAATTAATAAATAATTAGGGAATTAGCTTTAAAATGTATTTGGTTGTTTCATTGAAATTTGCAAGTCATCAATTTGAAAAAGAGAACAATGAAACTAAATAGCAATGAATATTTCATGTCACAGGCAAATGAAAACATGCTTTTATAATTAAATTTGCTTTTCTGTTTATGTTCTTTATAACCTATGTACATAGAATTAGCATGTTTGAAATTCAGTACTATATGTACGCATGTCTTTATGTGTATTCCTCAAAAATACATAAAATACTGATTTTGTAGTGATGGGGAGGCAGGAAACAACTTTAGTTTATTGATGTTCCTTATCGTGTAATGACTAGGCTTGCATTCCTTATAGCATAACAACTAGGCTTGCACCGTACTCAACCAGCCTGTACTTGAAAAACACAGAGCACAATGTCTAACGTTAGATGTAATTCCACGATTGGACAGCACTTGCTGAACAATCCCGAGTGTGCTAAGAATTACACTAACACCAATTTAAGATTATCAGTCAGGTTCGCAATATGACTCACTTACGCTTGTTAGAAGCTACATATATTCATACGCCTATCCTCTGCAGGCAAAAAGAACATGTCCAGGCGTTGCGCCTTTTTTGAATAAAACAAAAGCATGGGGGACAATAGTTCCCTGGTGCAGTCTGTATGACGACATCTTGACCAATCATTCAGCACCTTTTTCTTATGCAGTATAAATTGTTGCTCTCTTTGAAATTTGACATTCTTTCTTCTGTCCTGATGAGTGCAAGTCAAAAGCTTCGACAGCATGTCTTTTTTCAGCAATACTCAAGTTCTGTTCAACTCATTGTATTATACTCTATGCAGTAAACTTTCACTCCTGGTCCAAGGCCCAACGGAGCTCTGTGAAGCACAGTTCAGTTGTTGTCTTCCCATTACATGACATCTAGGTTTCTCCGTTTCAGCTTTCCCTGCAGTAATATGTTCCTGATTTCCCTCTTTGAAAGTAATGCTTTTCCTGAATAAATATTACTCACCTCTTCATAGCAAAGCAGTAACTTATATTTATATACCACCTTTTACATAATAAAACATCCAAAGACACGAAACAAGAGCATTATAAAACAAAATATTAGGTCAGGTGACCAAAGGCTTTGCCAAAAAGGTAGATTTTAAGGAGAGTCTTAAAGGAGGAAAGCGAGGTGGAGAGGTGTACGGAGGGAATTCCAGAGCTTAGGTCCTAGGCAACTGAAAGCACAGCCACCAATGGTGGAGCAATTAAAATGGGGGATCCACAAGAGGCCAGACTTAGATCGCACAGATATCTCGGAGGTTTGTAGGGCTGGAGGAAATTACAGAGCTAGGGAGGAATTTGAAAAAAAGGATGAGAGTTTTCAAATCAAACCTCCGAGATATGACACCGAGATTGCAAACTGACTTGTTTAGTCTCAGACTGTTGCCGCGGCGAGGAATGGAGTCCGCAACTAGAGAATGGAGTTTGGAGTGGGGACCAAAAACAACGACTTCAATCTTCCCAATATTTAATTGGAGGATGTTTCTGCTCATCCAGTACTGGATATCGTATAAGCAGTCTGCTAATTTAGCAACAATGGAGGAGTCAAGAGAGTTGGTGGTGAGGTAGAACTGGGTGGTGTTTGTGGACTTGTGAAAACTAATGGTGTGCTTTCATAAAGTCATAATGGCACAGAAGGAGGACATTTGGCCCATCAAGTCTATGCCAGCTCTCTATAGAGCAATCCATTCAGTGCCATTCCCCACGCTGTATCCCCTAGCCCAGCATGTTTATTTCACTCGTGCCCATCCAATTTCCTTTTAAAATCATTCGTTGTCTCTGCTTCCACCACCCTCATAGGCAATAAGTTCCAGGTCATTACCACTCAATGCATAAATAGTTCTTCCTCACATCCCCTCTGCATTTCTTGCCCAAAACCTTTAATCTGTATCCTCTAGTCCTTGTACCATCAGCTAACTGGAGCAGCTTTTCTTTACATACCTTATCTAAACCTGTCATAATCTTGTATACATCTATCAAATCTCCCCTCGATCTGCTTTTCTCCAAGGAGAACAACCCCAGCTTCTCCTCCATAACCTTTTCGCTAAAATCCCTCATCCCTGGAACCATTCTGATAAATCTCTTCTGCACCTGCTCAGGGACCCTCACATCCTTCCTAACCGATGACCAGAACTTTTTTTTTTAATGCATTCTTGGGATGTGAGTGCTGGTGGAAGGCCAGAATTTATTGCCCATCCCTAAATGCTCATGAACTGAGTGGCTCGGTAAACCATTTCAGAGGGCAGTTAAGAGTCAACCACATTGCTGTTGGTCTGGAGTCACATGTAGGCCAGACTGGGTAAGAATGACAGATTTTATGACAATCTGGTAGTTTCATGATTATTCCAGATTTATTAATTAATTGAATTTAAATTCCCCCAGCTGCCATGATGGGCTTTGAACTCATGTCTCTGGAACATTAGTCCAGGCCTCTGGATTACTAGTCCGATAACATTACCACTATGCTACATTACCCTGGATACAATACTCTAGTTGTAGCCTAACCAGAACTTTATACAGGTTCAGCATAACGTCCCTGCTTTTGTACTCAGTATCTGTATTTATAAAGCCCAAGATCCTACATGCTTTGCTAACTACTCGCTCAATATGTCCTGCCACCTTCATTTTGGATGATGTCACTGAGGGGTAGCAGATAGATAAGAAATAGGAGGGGCCAAAGGGTAGATCCTTGGGTAACATCAGAGGTAACGGTGCAGGAGCAGGAAGAGAAGACATTGCAAGTGATATTCCGGCTATGATTAGACAGATAAGAATGGAACCAGGTGAGAGGAGTCCCACCCAGCTGGATGACAGTGGAGAAGCGTTGGAGGAGGTCAACCATGTCAAAGGCTGCAGACTTGTCGAGAGAATGAGGAAGGATCGTTTACCTTTGTCGCAGTCACATAGGATATCATTTGTGTCTTTGATTGGAGTCGTTTCGGTACTGTTGCAGGGGCTGAAATCTGATCGGAGAGATTCAAACATGGAGTTCTGGGAAAGATGGGCATGGATTTGAGTGGTGACAACACATTCAAGGACTTGTAGAGGAAAAGGAGGTTGGAGATGGGGCGGTAATTTGCAAGGACGGTGTGATCAAGGGGTTTTTTTGAGGATGGGGTGATGACGGCAGATTTAAAGGCGAGAATAACTGAAGAGAGAGAACCGTTAACAATATTGGCTAATATGGGGATCAGCAGGGGAAGTTGGTGGGTGAGTAATTTTGTGGGAATAGGGTCGAGGGCGCAGCAGGTGGGTCTCATGGACGATGAGCTTGGACAGAGCATGAGAGGAAATAGGAGAGAAATGAACATATAATAGAACATAGAACATAGAACATACAGCACAGAACAGGCCCTTCGGCCCACAATGTTGTGCCGATCCTTTGTCCTCTGTCAAGGACAATTTAATCTATACCCCATCATTCTCCTTTATCCATATACCTATCCAAAAGCCTTTTGAAAGTCCCTAAAGTTTCTGACTCAACAACTTCCCCGGGCAAGGCATTCCATGCCTCGACCACTCTCTGGGTAAAGAACCTTCCCCTGACATCCCCCTTATATCTCCCACCCTTCACCTTAAATTTATGACCCCTTGTAACGCTTTGCTCCACCCGGGGAAAAAGTTTCTGACTGTCTACCCTATCTATTCCCCTGATCATCTTATAAACCTCTATCATGTCACCCCTCATCCTTCTCCTTTCTAATGAGAAGAGGCCTAGAATGTTCAGCCTTTCCTCGTAAGACTTATTCTCCATTCCAGGCAACATCCTGGTAAATCTCCTCTGCACCCTCTCCAAGGCTTCCACATCCTTCCTAAAATGAGGCGACCAGAACTGCACACAGTACTCCAAATGAGGCCTTACCAAGGTCCTGTACAGCTGCATCATCACCTCACGGCTCTTAAATTCAATCCCTCTGCTAATGAACGCTAACACCCCATATGCCTTCTTCACAGCCCTATCCACTTGAGTTGCAACTTTCAATGATCTATGCACATAGACCCCAAGGTCTCTCTGCTCCTCCACATGCCCAAGAACCCTACCGTTAACCCAGTATTTTGCATTCATGTTTGTCCTTCCAAAATGGACGACCTCACACTTTTCAGGGTTAAACTCCATCTGCCACTTTTCAGCCCAGCACTGCAACCTATCCAAGTCCCTTTGCAGACGACAATAGCCCTCCTCGGTATCCACAACTCCACCAACCTTTGTATCATCTGCAAATTTACTGACCCACCCTTCGACTTCCTCATCCAAGTCGTTAATAAAAATCACAAACAGGAGAGGACCCAGAACTGATCCCTGCGGCACGCCACTGGTAACTGGGCTCCAGGCTGAGTATTTACCATCTAAGACCACTCTCTGCCTTCTATCAGTTAGCCAATTCTTAATCCAACTGGCCACATTCCCCACTATCCCATGCCTCCTGACTTTCTCCATAAGTCTACCATGGGGGACCTTATCAAATGCCTTACTAAAATCCATGTACACCACATCCACTGGTTTACCCTCATCCACTTGCTTGGTCACCTGCTCAAAGAATTCAATCAGGCTTGTGAGGCAAGACCTACCCCTCACAAAACCGTGCTGACTGTCCCGAATCAAGCAGTGTCTTTCCAGATGCTCATAAATCCTATCCCTCAGCACCTTTTCCATCAACTTGCCTACCACCGAAGTAAGACTAACTGGCCTGTAATTCCCAGGGTTGTTCCTATTCCCTTTCTTGAACAGGGGCACAACATTTGCCACCCTCCAATCACCTGGTACCACCCCCGTCAGCAGAGAAGATGAAAAGATCATTGCCAGCGGCTCTGCAATTTCATCCCTTGCTTCCCATAACATCCTTGGATATACCCCGTCAGGCCCGGGAGACTTGTCTATCTTCAAGTTATTCAAAAACCCCAACACATCTTCCCTCCTAACGAGCACTTCCTCGAGCTTACCAGTCTGTTTCACACCGTCCTCTTCAGTAATACACCCCTTCTCATTCGTAAATACCGAAGAGAAGTACTCATTCAAAACCTCACTTATCTCTTCCGGCTCAACACACAGTCTCCCGCTATTGTCCTTGACCGGACCTATGGTCCCCCTAGTCATCCTCATATTTCTGACATACGCGTAAAAGGCCTTGGGGTTTTCTTTTATCCTACCCGCCAAGCATTTTTCATGCCCTCTCTTAGCTCTCCTAATCCCTTTCTTCAGATCCTTCCTGGCCATCTTGTATCCCTCCAGAGCTATGCCTGTGCCCTTTTTCCTCAACTTTATATACGCATCCTTCTTCTTCCTAACAAGACTCTCAACCTCTCTTGTCAACCACGGTTCCCTCACATGACCATCCCTTCCCTGTCTGACAGGGACATGCTTATCAATGGCCCCTACTATCTGCTCCTTGAAAAAGTTCCACATTTCGACCGTGCCCTTCCCTGCCAGCATATGCTCCCAACTTATGCTCCTCAGTTCCTGCCTGACAGCATCATATCTACCCTTCCCCCAATTGTAAACCTTGCCCTGTTGCACATACCTATCCCTCTCCATTACCACAGTGAATGCTACAGAATTGTGATCACTATCTCCAAAGTGCTCGCCCACCAACAGCTCTATCACTTGCCCTGGTTCATTACCTAGTACCAAATCCAATATTGCCTCCCCTCTGGTCGGGCAGTCTACATACTGAGTCAGAAAAGCTTCCTGGACATACTGCACAAACACTACCCCATCCAAACTATTCGATCTAAAGAGTTGCCAATCAATATTTGGGAAGTTGAAATCCCCCATAATTACTACCCTGTGACTTCTGCTCCTTTCCAAAATCTGTTTCCCAATCTGCTCTTCCACCTCCCTGCTGCTATTGGGGGGCCGATAGAAAACTCCCATCAAGGTGACTGCTCCTTTCCTGTTCCTGACCTCAACCCACAGTGCCTCAGTCGGCAGATCCTCCTCGAAAATTCTTTCAGCAGTTGTTACACTATTTCTAACTAACAATGCCACCCCCCCACCTCTTTTACCACCATTCCTAATCTTATGAAAACATCTATAACCAGGTACCTCCAAAAACCATTCCTCCCCCTCACCTATCCACGTTTCAGTGATGGCCACAACATCGTAGTCCCAAGTGCCCATCCACGCCTTCAATTCACTCACCTTATTCCTGATGCTTCTTGCGTTGAAGTATACGCACTTTAACCCTTCTCCGTGCCCATCTGTCCTCTGTGACAGTGCTACCTTCCCCAATACCTCACTACACTCTTTGTCTTTCTGAGTGGACCCACTGGTCCCTGGATTACAAGTCCGGTTCCCATCCCCCTCCCAAACTAGTTTAAACCCTCCCGAACAGTACTAGCAAACCTCCCTCCCAGGATATTGGTGCCCATCTGGTTCAGATGCAGCCCGTCCTGTTTGAACAGGTCCCATCTTCCCCAGAATGCAGTCCAATTATCCAAGAACTGGAAGCCCTCCCTCCTACACCATTCCTGCAGCCACGTGTTCAGCTGTGCTCTCTCCCTATTCCTAGCCTCACTATCACGTGGCGCCGGCAACAAACCAGAGATAACAACTCTGTCCGTCCGAGCTTTCAGCTTCCAGCCTAACTCCCTAAACTCACTTCTAACATCTGTGCCACCCTTCCTTCCTACGTCGTTGGTGCCAATGTGCACCACGACCTCTGGCTGCTCCCCCTCCCCTTTAAGGATCCTGAAGACGCGATCACAAACATCACGGACCCTGGCACCAGGGAGGCAACAAACCATCCGTGCGTCTCGCCTGCACCCACAGAACCGCCTGTCCGTACTCCTCACCATCGAGTCCCCGATGACTAGTGCTCTCCCATTCTCCCTCCTTCCCTTCTGAGCCACAGTGCAGGACCCCGTGCCAGAGGCCCGGTCACTGCAGCCTGCCCCCGATAGGCCGTCCCCCCCAACAGTATCTAAAACTGTATACTTGTTGTTGAGGGGAACGACCACAGGAGATCCCTGCACTGACCTCTTCCCACCTCTAACTGTTACCCAGCTGCCTTTGATTTGTGGAGTAACGACCTCCGTGTAGCTTCTATCTATCAACCCCTCAGCTTCCCGAATGATCCTCAGTTCATCCAGCTCCAGCTCCAATTCCCTAACACGGTCTGATAGGAGCTGGAGACGGATGCACTTCCAGCAGGTGAAGTCGGCAGGGTCACCGGAGGTTTCCCTCACCTCGAACATTCTGCAGGAGGAGCAAGACACTACACTGGCTGCCATTTCTTTTATTCAATTACCCCTTAGTTAAGTACAACTATAGATATTAACAAAAACAGTAAATAGCTTACCTGTTCAGTCCTTTTTGGCTAGAGGAGGAGGGTAAAAAGGGTCTTATTATTAGGTTAGAGGAGGAGGATGGGTGGGAGACACTACATGTGTAGTGGCTCGGGTTTACTCATCTCCGCACCTTTAAGGAAAATACCCACCCAGGAGTCCTCGCTGCCGACCAGCTTCCGGTTTCTCCGGCGCCAAAAGAAACTCAAAGACAAGGAAAACAGTAAGTAAAACAGTAAGTACTTACTTTTAAAACACAGCTCCTGATGCCTTCACTCACCCACCGAAGAGTCGCTACCTTCTCCTGCTGCTCCGCCGGGAAATGAAAGGTGCGAGTTTAGGGCTCGGGCAACAGGGAACTTTAGAGAAAGTTTGGCCAGGTGGGCTAGTGAAGCAAAGGGACGTGGCAGAGGCAGCTGATTGGATGGTCTCGATCTTAGAGACAAAGAAGTCAATGAGCTCCTCGCACTTATTGTTGGAGGTGAGAGTAGAGGAGACGGGGAGGAGAGAAGATAAGAAAAGTGAGAAAAATGTATTCAACGGCGATCCTTTAAAACAACATCTCCCTTCAGATTTTACTCTCTCAAGCCAAAGAATCATGTACTCACAACTGACTTTTTGGGGGGAATTTTTCTAGTCAGGGAGTTAAATCCCCTGAAATTGATATCAGGTCGGGATACCACCATCTTCCCGATCTCTTAAGGTTTCTGTGGGATGTGATTAAAGGCAAGCAGGAACCCCTTTGGATCTGTTGGGTAAGTAATTAAGGTAGCTAAGAAGTCAATTAAGAACTGTTTTAACCCCATTCTGGATTTTCCAACCAAGGGACCTGTTTCCTGTCCTATCATCAACTCGCCAGGATCGCTGAGGCGAATGCAAAGCAGGAATAGCTTCTGCAAATGTCAGTAGAAGAACATTTAGGGGACAGTGATCACTGTATCATAAGGTCTAGGTTGGTTATGGAAAAGGACAAAGAACAATCCACAGTAAGAATAATGAACTTGGGGAAAGTGAACTTCAATGGAGTAAGAATAGATCTGGACCAGACAGATTGGAATCAAAGATTAGAAGGAAAAATGGTATCAGAGGCACAGTCAAGGTATATTACCATGAAAGGGAAAGGTAGGGCAAACAAAACCAGATCTCCATGGATGACGAAAGAGATAAGATTAAGATAAAGCAGAAGAAATTTGCTTACAAAGTTAATAAAAAGGAATGAAACCGGACGGACCACCCAGCATCGACCTAGGCACCGGAAACGACAACGGCAAACCCAGCCCTGTCGACCCTGCAAAATCTTCCTTACTAACATCTTGGGGCTTGTGCCAAAGTTGGGAGAGCTGTCCCACAGACTAGTCAAGCAACAGCTTGACATAGTCATACTCACGGAATCATACCTTACAGATAATGTCCCAGACACTGCAATCACTATCCCCGGGTATGTTCTGTCCCACCGGCAGGACAGACCCAGCAGAGGTGGTGGCACAGTGGTATACAGTAGGGAGGGAGTTGCCCTGGGAGTCTTCAACATTGTCTCCGGATCCCATGAAGTCTCATCGCATCAGGTCAAACATGGGCAAGGTAACCTCCTGCTGATTACCACCTACCACCATTCCTCAGCTGATGACCCAGTACTCCACCATGTTGAACACCACTTGGAGGAAGCACTGAGGGTTGCAAGGGCACAAAATGTACTCTTGGTGGGGGACTTCAATGTCCATCACCAAGAGTGGCTCAGAAGCACCACTACTGACCGAGGTGGCCGGATTCCTAAAGGACATAGTTGCTAGACTGGGTCTGCGGCAGGTGGTGGGGGAACCAACACGAGGGGAAAAACATACTTGACCACGTCCTCACCAATCTGCCTGCTGCAGATGCTTCTGTCCATGACTGTATTGGTAGGAGTGACCACCACACAGTCCGTGTGGAGACAAAGTCCTGCCTTCACATTGAGGATACCGTCCATCGTGTTGTGTGGCTCTATCACTGTGCTAAATGGGATAGATTTCGAACAGATCTAGCAATGCAAAACTGGGCATCCATGAGGCGCTGTGGGCCATCAGCAGCAGCAGAATTGTACTCAATCGCAATCTGTAACCTCATGGCCCGGCATATCCCCCACTCTACCATTACCATCAAGCCAGGAGACCAACCCTGGTTCAATGAAGAGTGCAGGAGGGCATGCCAGGAGCAGAACCAGGCATACCTCAAAATGAGGTGTCAACCTGGTGAAGCTACAACACAGGACTATCTGCATGCCAAATTGCGTAAGCAGCATGAGATAGACAGAGCTAAGCGATCCCATAACCAACGGATCACATCTAAGCTCTGCAGTCCTGCCACATCCAGCCGTGAATGGTGGTAGACAATTAAGCAACTAACTGGAGGAGGAGGTGGCTTCACAAATATCCCCATCCTCAATGATGGGAGAGCCCAGCACATCAGTGCGAAAGATAAGGCTGAAGCATTTGCAACAATCTTCAGCCAGAAGTGCCGAGTTGATGATCCATCTCAGCCTCCTCCTGAAGTCCCCAGCATCACAGATGCCAGACTTCAGCCAATTCGATTCACTCCGCGTGATATCAAGAAATGACTGAAGGCACTGGACACTGCAAAAGCTATGGGCCCTGACAATAATCCGGCAATAGTACTGAAGACCTGTGCTCCAGAACTTGCTGCGCCCCTAGCCAAGCTGTTCCAGTGCAGCTACAACACTGGCATCTACCCTGCTATGTGGAAAATTGCCCAGGTATGTCCTGTACAACACACAAAGCAGGACAAATCCAACCCGGCCAGTTACCACCCCATCAGCCTACTCTCTATCATCAGCAAAGTGATGGAAGGTGTCATCAACAGTGCCATCAAGCAGCACTTGCTTAGCAATAACCTGCTCAGTGACGCTCAGTTTAGGTTTCACCAGGGCCACTCAGCTCCTGACCTCATTACAGCCTCGGTTCAAACATGGACAAAAGAGCTGAACTCAAGAGGTGAGGTGAGAGTGACTGCCCTTGACATCAAGGCAGCATTTGACCAAGTATGGCATCAAGGGGCCCTAGCAAAACTGAGGTTAATGGGAATCGGGGGAAAGCCCTCCGCTGGCTGGACCCATACCTAGCGCAAAGGAAGATGGTTGTGGTTGTTGGAGGTCAATCATCTGAGCTTCAGGGCATCATTGCAGGAGTTTCTCAGGGTAGTGTCCTAGGCCCAACCATCTTCAGCTGCTTCATCAATGACCTTCCTTCAATCATAAGGTCAGAAGTGGGGATGTTCTCGGATGATTGCACAATGTTCAGCACCATTTGTGACTCCTCATACTGAAGCAGTCTGTGTAGAAATGCAGCAAGACTTGGACAATATCCAGGCTTGGGCTGATAAGTGGAAAGTAACATTTGCACCGCACAAGTGCCAGGCAATGACCATCTCCAACTAGAGAGAATCTAACCATCTCCCCTTGACATTCAACAACATTACCATCGCTGAATTCCCCACTATCAACATCCTAGGGGCTACCATTGACCAGAAACTGAACTGGAGTAGCCATATGAATACCGTGGCGACAAGAGCAGGTCAGAGGCTAGGAATCCTGAGGCGAGTAACTCACCTCCTGACTCCCCAAAGCCTGTCCACCATCGACAAGGCACAAGTCAGGAGTGTGATGAAATACTCTCCACTTGCCTGGATGGGTGCAGCTCCAACAATACTCAAGAAGCTCGACACCATCCAGGACAAAGCAGCCCGCTTGATTGGCACCCCATCTACAAACATTCACTCCCTCCACGACCGACGCACAGTGGCAGCAGTGTGTACCATCTACAAGATGCACTGCAGCAATGCACCAAGACTCCTCAGACAGCTCCTTCCAAACCCCTGACCTCTACCAACTAGAAGGACAAGGGCAGCAAATACATGGGAACACCACCACCTGCAAGTTCCCCTCCAAATCACACACCATCCTGACTTGGAACTATATTGCTGTTCCTTCACTGTCGCTGGGTCAAAATCCTGGAACTCCCTTCCTAACAGCACTGTGGCTATACCTACCCCAAATGCACTGCAGTTCAAGAAGGCAGCTCACCACCACCTTCTCAAGGGCAATTAGGGATGGGCAATAAATGCTGGCCTGGCCAGCGACACCCACATCCCATGAATGACTAAAAAAAAAATGACAGATGTCAGATGGATAATACAACAGAGAATCAGGCTGAATATAGAAGGTCCAGAGGGAAAGTGAAGAAGAAAAGAAAGGTTATGAAAAGAGACTGGCAGCTAACATAAAAGGGAATCCCAAAGTCAATTTTGGGCATATAAGTAGCAAAAAGGTGGTACAAGAAGGAGTGGTGCAGATTAGCGACCAAAAAGAGGAGTTACACCTGGAGGTAGGAGGTATACCTGAGGTATTAAATGAATACTTTAGATCTGTCTTTACCAAGGAAGAAGATGCTACCCAGGTCACGATGAAAGAGGAAATAATTAATAGACTAGAGGGATTTAAAATTGATGATGAGGAGGTATTGGATAGGCTGCCTGTACTTAAAGTTGATAAGGCACCAGGACCGATGAGATGCATCCAAGAATACTGAAAATGAGAGTGGAAATTGCAGAAGCATTGGCCATAATTTTCCAGTCTTCCTTCGACTCGGGGTGGTGCCCCAGGACTGGAGATTTGGAAATGTTACCCCCTTGTTCAAAAAAAGGGTGTAAAGATTAGTCCAGCAACTGCAGGCCAGTCAGTTTAACTTTAGTGTTGAGGAAACTTCTCGAAACAATAATGAGGGACAAAATTAATAGTCACTTGAACAAATGCAGGTTAATTAAGGAAAGCCAGCTTGGATTTGTCAAGGGAAAATTGTGTTTGACTAATTTGCTATAGTTTTTTGAAGAGCTAACAGAGTGTTGATGATGATAATGCTGTTGATGTGATGTACATGGACTTCCAAAAGGCATTTGATACAGTGCCGCACAACAGACTTGTGAGCAAAGTAGTAGCTCATGGAATAAAAGGGACAGTAGCAACATGGATACGAAATTGGCTGAGGGACAGGAAACAGAGACTGGAGGAAGGTTTGTACTGAAGTTCCCCGGGGGTTAGTGTTGGGACCCTTGCTCTTCCTGATATATATTAATGACCTAGACCTTGGAGTACAGGGCACATTTTCAAAAGTTGCAGATTATACGAAACTTGGAAGCATTGTGAACTGTGGGGAGGATAGTGCAGAACTTCAAAAGGACATAGACAAGTTGGTGGAAAGGGCAGACAAGTGGCAGAAGAGGTTCAATGCCGAGAAATGTGAAGTGACTTATTTTGGTAGGAAGAACATGGAGAGACAATATAAAATAAAGGGTACAACTCTAAAGGGCGTGCAGGGATGGGCAGTAAATGCTGGCCTGGCCAGCGCTGCCCACATCCTATGAATGAATAAAAAACAAGGAGCAGAAGGACCTGGGTGTATATGTGCATATGTTATTGAAGGTGGCAGCACAAGTTGAGAGTGTGTTTAATAAAGCATACAGTATCCTAAGCTTTATTAATAGGGCCACAGAGTATAAGAACAAGGAGGTTATGTTCAACTTGTGTAAACTGGTTCGGCCTCAACTGGAGTATTGCTTCCAGACCTCTGCCTCGCACTTTAGGAAAGATGTGTCGGCATTGAAGAGAGTGCAGAAAAGATTCACGAGACTGGTTCCAGGGATGAGAAACTTCATTTACGAAGTTAGATTGGAGAAGTTGGGACTGTTTTCCTTGGAGAAGAGAAGGCTGAAAGGAGATTTGATAGAGGTATTCAAAATCATGAGGGGTCTGGACAAGCAGATAGTAAAAAGCTGTTCACACTTGTGAAAGGATCAAGAACGAGAGGGCACAGATTTAAGATAATTGGCAAAAGAAGCAATGGAGAGATGAGGAAAAACTTTTTCACACAGCGAGTGGTTAGGATCTGGAATGCACTGCCAGAGAGTGTGGTGGAGGCAGGTTCAATCGAGGCATTCAAAAGGGAATTAGATAGTTATCTGAAAAGGAAGATTGTGCAGGGTTACAGGGAGAAGGTGGGGGAATGGCACTAAGTGAATTGCTCACTCGGAGAGCTGGTCCAGACACAATGGGTCAAATGGCCGCCTCCTGTGATTCAGTAAAACTGACAAGTTTGGAAGGCCATGACCAGTGAAGCTGAAGAGCTCTAGCTATGACCGGGTGATAGGTTGCTGTTCAAAGCACTTCTTCTGTCAGAGACTGCGGGACAAGTGATTGCCAACTTCTTGAAAGGCACTTCACCTGTCTAGCCATTCATTCACCTTCATCTGCACTTCCCTGCTGCCAGCCTTGAACACAGCATGGGTGTAGCTTAGCCAGCTGCAACTTCCACCTCTGATTCGGGCAGGAGCAGAAGAAACACCACCACCAACACCAGCAGCAGCACCAGCCTCATCCGCATGCCCCTTCACAGGGCAGAGATAATGGACACAGAGATCCAGCTGGAAGGCGGCGCAATAGGGTCTACAGGCAGAGGATCAGCAGTCTCGACATGTGTGAGCCCCAGTGCTTCAGGAGGCTCAGGGTTTCATCAGGTTGCTACTGACATCTGCAGCTTCCTGGTACAAGATCTGCTTCCTAGTGGAGCAGGTGGGAACGCTTTGCCAGTGGTCATCAAGGTGGCTATCTCTGGCGCTATCACTATCACATTTCACATTACATGTGTGTGCCAAATGGTATTCTTTCACAGATATTTTTTGTGGCTTGAATGTACTTGGAACACTGTATCTTTAAGGTTATGCACTCAGGTTATTTAGAACCTAGCAAAAGAAACAGGCATTGACCTGCTCATGGAATCTATACATTTATTTTTGTTTCCTAAAGGAGAAGATCCAAGATGGCTACTGGAGACACTTTATACAGGGCATGTTGCAGCTGCCTGCAAATATATGACATCATCATAGAAATAAACCAGTTCACTAATCTATCACAAAAATGCCTCTGTGGGAGATCCTAATAATAAAAGAACTACTTACAACCTGAACCAAATCATCAGCTCTCTTCTCTCATGTTTCTCTAGAAAGCTACATTTTTATTTATAGTTAAATGCCGAAAGGACAAAAGGGTTTCTGTATTGCATCAGCAATAGATTCTTGAATTTATAAGTACCCTACAGATTATTGATACTCATGTCTATTTCGATGACAAAAATGAAAAATAGAATCTAGTAACTGATTTTGGAGTAAAAAATATTCCACAAAAGCATAACCTATATGTAACACATTTGTAAGTCAGTTATGTTGAGATCATGTCTTAGAATATATTTTGCATTTCATAGTTATCATGACATTGGGATATCATGATTTTAATTCTTTCTCCATTAAATGCTTCCAGAGAGGAGGAGTCAGACTTGACATAGTCACGTACATGCCATTCCTGTAGTTTAGTGTTGAGTCTGAATTAAATATCAGAATTCTGTTAAGTAATTACTAAGTTGTTCCTTGTTGTTTTCATGTATATATGCAGTACTATTGTATTATATGTACAATTCCAATTTATCCATGCAACCCATAGTTTTAATGTCATTAAAATGAATCATAGAATTTACAACATGGAAGGAGGCCATTGAGCTCACTATTTCTATGCTGGCTTTTGGAAACAGCTAATTACTAAGTTCCTTTCCCTTTACCCTTCTTTTTTAAAAAATATTTATCCACTTCCCTTTTGGGTTTTGCCTCCACGCCACTGTTTCTTGTTTGGCATTTCAAGCACTAACAAAATGCTGCATTAGAAAAAAGCTTCTAACTGCTTCTTTTGGTGATAATCTTAAATTAATGCCTTCTAAAAACAAAAATGGGTTCTTTGCAAGCAAGAATACTTTTGAGCCGTGTTTGTATTTGACCCTCTCAGATTTTTTTCTATGTATATAAAAATCCCATCAAGCTTAATCCTTTCCTCACAAAGATATCCAAAACTAAGGTTCTCAATAGGTTTATTTTTGAAGGGAATAAAGCCTACATTTTATATTTATATTTAAATAATTAAAAATATAATGTAATGGATTCTGCACTTTTCATGAGAGAGGTTTTTGAGTTGTCTGCTTTCAGTACAACCTCCAGACAAGATGGACCAACCGATAGACCTGTCCATTACTGTGTAAGCTACATTTGTATGCAACTGAATCCTTCCAAGCCATTACAGGTGAAATTTGCTGCACTCATGGATTTTCAATCCACCAAAGTATTAAACGCAGCAGAAGCCTTGTTTGTCAGAAGAAGCATTGGAAAGGAGGCCACTGTGTGTGATGGCTTAGCACTTTACTTGGTAGCATATGTTCTAACAATGCAGAGGGTCTGGGAGTGACAATACCCTGCAGGAATGCAGTCCACCTTGGTACCAATGGGCAAGGACTGTACAGGAGGGAGCAGTAAAGTGTAGAAATGCAGTTGTTATAGGAGATTCCATAGTTGGGGGCAGACAGGCATTTCTGTAACCATCATCGTGAGTCCTGCATGGTGTGTTGCCTCCCTGGTGCCAGGGTAAAGCACATCATGGAGAGGGTGTAGGATATTCTGCAGGGGCAAAGGAGTGAGCTGAAGTTGTGGTACACGTTGGTACTAATGACATAGCAAGGGCAGATATTGAGGTCCTATAGTCAGATTTTCAGGAGCTAGGGAGGAAGTTAAAGAGTAGGCCCTCGAAGGTAGTAATCTCTGGATTACTCCCAGTACCATGCACTAGTGAGAGTAGAAATAGGAAGATAAGGACAATCAATGTTTGAAGCAGAGTGCAGGAGGGAAGGCTTCAGATTCGTGGGGCGTTGGAACAAGTTCTGGGGCAGAGGGCCCCTATTCAAAAGGGATGGGTTGCACCTCAATAGGACTGAGACCAGTGTCCTCACAGGGAGATTCACTACATAGTTGGAAGGGTTTAAATTGGCAGGGGGATGGGCACCACCATATAGAAGTAGAAAAGAGGAATAAGGTGCATAATGTGAGAGTGTTGGGCAGTACTAGAGAAGGGAGTGGTTCCTTACTAGATAGAAGCAGACTGAGAAGGGCTACGAGGAATGCAAAGACAGAATTACAATGCATGTATGTAAACACACAAACTGGTGAATAAGGTTGGTGAGCTACAAGCAAAAATAGCAGTATGGGAATATGATTTAGTGGTAATTTTGGAAACATGGCTTAAAAATGGTGAGGACTGGGTGCTTAATATGCAAGGATATAAAGTGTTCAGAAAAGATAGAGAAGGAAAAAAGGGAGATGGGGTGGCAGTACTGATTATGGGAGACACTAGTGTTGGAAAGAGGGAATGTTATTGAGGGGGCAAAGACAGAATCCAGTTGGTTACAGTGAGAAAGGGTATGATCACGCTACTTGGGGGTATTCTATAGGCCTCAAAATAGTGAGAAATAGATGAGCAAATCTGCATGGAAATCGCAGAGATGTGCAAGAACAATAAAGTGAGGGAGGCAAGGGATGTTGTCTACATGGACTTCAGTAAAGCCTTTGATAAGGTCCCTCATGGCAGACTGATACAAAAGGTGAAGTCACACGGGATCAGAGGTGAGCTGGCAAGATGGATACAGAACTGGCTCAGTCATAGAAGACAGAGGATAGCAGTGGAAGGGTGCTTTTCTGAATGGAGGGCTGTGTAAACCCTTGGGAATATTGACAGGCAGAGAGATCTGGGCGTACAGGTCCACAGATTACTGCAAGTGGCAACGCAGGTGGATAAGGTAGTCAAGAAGGCATACGGCGTGCTTGCCTTCATGGGTCAGGGAGTATACAAATTGTCAAGCCATGCTGCAGCTGTACAGAACCTTAGTTAGGCCACACTTGGAATATTGCGTGCAATTCTGGTCGCCACACTACCAGAAGGATGTGGAGGCTTTGGAGAGGGTACAGAAGAGGTTTATCAGTCTGTTACCTGGTCTGGAGGGTATTAGCTATGAGGAGAGGTTGGATAAATTCAGATTGTTTTCACTGGAACAACGGAGGTGGAGGGGCGACATGATAGAGGTTTACAAAGTTATGAGTGGCATCGACAGAGTGGATAGTCAGAAGCTTTTTCCCAGGGTGGAAGAGTCAGTTACTAGGGGACATAGGTTTAAGGTGCGAGGGGCAAAGTTTAGAGGGGATGTGCGAGGCAGGTTTTTTACACAGAGGGTGGTGAGTGCCTGGAACTTGCTGCTGGGGGAGGTGGTGGAAGCAGGTACGATAGCGACGTTTAAGAGGCATCTAGACAAATACATGAATAGGATGGGAATAGAGGGATACGGTCTCCGGAAGTACAAAAGGTTTTAGTTTAGACAGGCACCAAGATTGGTGCAGGCTTGGAGGGCCGAATGGCCTGTTCTTGTGCTGCACTGCTCTTTGTTCTTTGGTGATATTGGAGGACTTGAATTACCCAAATATCAATTGGGATAATAGAGTAAAGGGAAAAGAAGGGAGGAATCTCTGAAATGTGTTCAGGAGAACTTCCTTGATCAGTATGTTCTTGGCCCAACTGGAAAAGAGGCATTGCTGAATCTGGTGCTGGGAAATGAGGTGGGCCCAAGTGTCTGTGGGGGAGCACTTGGGTACGAGTGATCATTGTATCATAAGGTTTAGACTCAATGCAGAAAAGCAAGAAACAACATAAGGTAGAATGTCTGGAATGGAAGAGGGCTAACTTCAATGCAATGAGAAGGGATCTAGCCAGGATAAAATGGAACCCAAGACTGACAGGAAAAACTGTAACAGAACAGTGGGTTATGTTTAGAGAAGAGTTGCTTCAGGTATAGGCTAAGTACGTTCCAACAAGGGCAAAAGGTAGGGGTACCAAATACAGGTCTCTTTGGATGATGAGGGAGGTAGAGATTATGATGAAACAAAAAAAAAAGAGGGTGAATGATGCATGTCAAGTGAATTCTTCAAATGAGAAACAGGCCAAATACAGTAAGTTGAGAGGGAAGGTGAGCAGGAAAATGAGACTGGCAAAGAGAGAATATGAGAATAGAATGGCAGTCAACATAAAAGGGAACCCAAAAATCTTCTCCCAGCATGTAAATATTAAGTGGGTAGTAGGAGATGGAGTGGGGCCTATTAGGGACAAAGAGGGTAATATATGCTTAGAGGCACAGGGCAAGGCTAGAATACTTTATATGTACTTTGTATCAGTATTTACAAAGGAAGAGGAATCTGATAAAATATCGGTAGAAGCGAAAAGAATAGAGACAATGGATAGGGTAAAAGTTGAGAGGGAATTTGGAAAGACTGGCTGCACTTAAGGTAGATAAGTCACCTAGTCTGGATAGTTTGCATCCCAGGTTGCTACAGGAAGTGTGGGTAGAGATAGCGGAAGGTGTTGCCATAATCTTCCAATCTTCCCTGGATATGGGATAGGTGCCAAAGGATTGGAGAGTGGCAAATGTGACACCCTTATTCAAAAAAGGGTGTAAGGACAGTCCTAACAACCACAGGCCAGCAAGCTCAAGATCAGTGGTGGATAAGGTTTTAGAAAGGATAATTGGATAAAAAAAATCAACAGGCACTTGGAGAGATTTGAGTTAATTAAGGATGTTCAGCACAGATCTGTAAAAGGGAGATCATGTTTGACTAATTGAATTTCTTGTTGAAGTAACAGAGAAGATTGAAGGGAATGTGGTCGATGTGTCCATGGATTTTAAGAAAGCATTTGATAAAGTACCACATGAAAGGCTGGTTAGCAAATTTGAGGCTCATGGAATAGGGGGGTCAGGGTCCAATTGGATAAAACATTGGTTTCAGGTTAGAAAACAGCAAGTCATTGTAAATGGTTGTTTTTCAGACTGGAGGATGGTAGACAGTGGTGTTCCCCAAGGGTCAGTGCTAGGACCATTGCTTTTTTTTGCTATATATAAATGACTTGGATCTTGAAATACATAGTAGCATTTCAAAATTTGGCGATGATCAGACATAGGCACCAACATGTTGCACCACAGACATTTGACAATTATTGACTCAGCCACAGACATGGGGGCAATTAATCTGTAAATAAAGTGTATAGCCAACATAATGCCATCAAAACAGTCTGAATTGAAACACATTTCTCCCTATTTAGTGAGATATCTGGTATTGTTTTTGCTTGCACAAGTAATCAGTGTCTGTCCGCACACTTGATATAGTGAAGCGGAGTATTCCGGATAGATGTCTTGGTCTTGGTCTTGGTCTTGATCTCTCTCTCTCTCTCTCTCTCTCTCTCTCTCTCTCTCTCTCTCTCTCTCTCTCTCTCTCTCTGTCTCTCTGTCTGTCTCTCTCTCTCTCTCTCTGTCTCTCTGTCTCTCTCTCTGTCTCTCTATACACGTGTCGGTGTCCCTCTTTCCGTGTTTGTTTCCCCCTCTTTCTCTGTGTGTTTGTTTCTCCATCTCTCTCCATATCTGTCAGTCTCTGTCTCTTTCTCTGTGTTTTTCTCTCTTTCTGAGTCTCTCTCTCTCCCTTGCTCTGTGCCCCCCATGTTCCCCTCCCTCCTCCCCCTCCCTATGTGCCCCCCTCCCTCTCTCTCTCTGCCGCCCTCCCCATGTGCTGTCTCTCTCTGTCCCCCTTCTGTCTCTGTGTCCCCCCGGTGCCCTTCCCTCTGTGTGTCGCCACCCCCCCCCCCCCCACCCCGGCACTCTGGTTCCACCGCCATCTTTAATACTGGCATCGCTCCTTCAGCCAACACTTATAACAACAGCCATCTTTAGTGCTGGGCAAACTGGCTTCAGACAATAGTTAGAACTGCATTTGCCATCTTTAATGCTGGCGATCAGTCCTCAGCCGATGTCTCTAACTAGAACAAAAGCAAACTACTGTGAATGCTGGTAATTTCTCATTCCTAAATTTAAAATTACCACAGACGCTAAACTTTTTTCCATGGACACTGGTGTCCGTGTACGGACGCATTGCCGACCCCTGCCGATGATGCCTAACTTGGAGGAGTAGCAAACAGTGAGGATGATATGACCCGCCTGCAACAGGACATAGATAGGTTAGCAGATTGGGCAGACAAGTGGCAAATGGAATTTAATACAGATACGTGTGGGATGTTGCATTTTGGTAGAAGGGATAGGGTGAGATAATATAGGTTTAATGGCACAGTTCTAAAGAGTGTGCAGGAACAGGGACCTGGGGGTGTATGTGCATCGATCTTTGAAGACGGCAGGACATATTGAGAGACTGGTCAGCTAAGCATATGGGATCTTGGGCTTCATTAATAGAGGCATAGAGTACAAAAGCAGGGAAGTTAAGCTTTATAAAGCTTTGATTAGGCCCCAACTAGAGCAAAGTGTCCATTTCTGGTCACCACACTTTAGGAAGGATGTAAGGGTCCTTGAGAGGGTGCAGAAGAGATTTACCAGAATGGTTCCAGGGATGTGGAATTTTAGTTGCAAGGTTAGGTTGAAAAGCTGGGGTTGTTCTCCCTGGAACAAAGGAGATTGAGGGGAGTAAAAACAGAAAGTGCTGGAAATACTCAGCAGGTCTGGCAGTGTCAGTGGACAGAGAAGCAGAGTTAATGTTTCAGGTCAGTGACCTTTCATCAGAAATGGAAAAGGTTATAAATATGAGGTTTTAAGCAAATAAAGCAGGGATGTGGGAAAAGAGAACAAAAGGAAAGGTGTGTGAGAGGACAGAGGGCCAGAGAGATCGACTGACAAGGAGGTCATGGGACAAAGGCAAAGCGAATGTGCTCATGGTGTGGTGAAACAAAAAAATGATAGAACAAAAGAAAAGAAAATAAACTGCTGAGTATTTCCAGCATTTTCTGTTTTTATTTCAGATTTCCAGCATCCGCAGTACTTTGCTTTTATTATATAAGATTGAGGGCAGATTTGGTGGCAGTGTACAAGATTATGACAGTCTTAGATAAGTTAGACAAGAAAAAACTGTTTCCATTAACTGATGGTATAAGGACTAGGGGACACAGATTGAAAGTTTTGGGCAAGAGATGCAGATGGAATGTGAGGAAGAATTTCTTTACGCAGTGAGTGGTAATGACCTGGAACTCGTTGCCCACAAGGGTTGTGGAAGTGGAGAGAATCAATGATTTCAAAAGGAAATTTGTTAGGCACTTGAGGGAAATAAATTGCAGGGCTGTGGGGATGGAGCGGGGGAGCGGGACTGACTGGATTGATCTGAGGAGAGCCAGCATGGACTCGATGGGCCGAATGGCCCCCTTCTATGCCATATATCACTCTGTGCATCCAAAAGAACATAGGAAGATAGGAACAAGAGTAGGCCATTCAGTCCCTCCAGCCTGTCCCGCCATCCAATGAGATCATGGCTGATCCGCGGCCTAACTCCATATACCTGCCTTTGGCCCATATCCCTTAATATCTTTGCTTAACAAAAATCTATCTATCTCAGATTTAAATTTAACAACTGTTCTAGCTTCAACTGCTGTTTGTGGGAGAGAGTTCCAAACCTCTACCATCTGTTGTGTGAAGAAGTGCTTCCTAACATCTCTCCTGAACGGTCTGGCCATAATTTTTAGACTATGCTCCCTAGTTTTAAAATCTCCTAGCAGTGGAAATATTTTATCTTTAACTAGCCTGCCTTTTCCTGTTAATATCTTGAAGACTTCAATCAGATCACCCCTTAACCTTCTAAATTCTAGCGAAAACAGGCCTAATTTGTGTAATCTCTCCTCGTAACTTAACCCCTGTAGTCCAGGTATCATTCTTGTAAACCTACGTTGCACTCCCTCCAAGGCCAATATATCCTTCCTAAGGTGTGGTTCCCAGAACTGCTCACAGTACTCCAAGTGGGGTCTAACCAGGGTTTTGTACAGCTGCAGCATAACCCTCTGTGTCTTTATACTCCTCTCATCTAGATATAAAGGCGAGCATTCCATTAGCCTTTTTGATTATTTTCTGCACTTGCTCATGGCATTTTAAAGATCTATGCACCCGAACCCCCAAGTCTCTTTGGACATCCACTGTACTGAACCTCTTCCCATTTAGAAAGTACCCTGCTCTATCATTTTTTTGGTCCAAAATGGATAACCTCACACTTGCCCAAATTGAAATCCATCTGCCACAGTTCTGCCCATTCACCTAGTTTGTCAATATCTCCTTGCAATATTATACTATCATCCAGACTGTCTACAATGCCGTCTAACTTTGTACAATCAGCAAATTTGGATGTATGACTTACTATGCCATCATTCAAGTCGTTAATGAATAATGTGAATAATTGAGGCCCCAACACAGATCCCTGTGGGACACCACTAGTCACATCCTGCCAATCAGAGTACTTGCCCATTATCCCTACTCTCTGTCGCCGACCACTCAACCAACTTCCTAACCATGTCAATAATTTTCCCTCAACTCCATGGGCTTCTGCCTTAGTTAACAATTTCTATTGTGGGACTTTATCAAATGCCTTCTGGAAGTCCATATAAATAACATCCATAGACGTTCTCCTGTCCACTACCTTAGTCACCTCTTCAAAAAATTCAATGAGATTTGTCAGGCATGACCTTCCCATCATGAATCCATGTTGGCTGTCCCTGATTAACTGAAATTTTTCGAGGTGTTCAGTCACCCTATTCTTGATTATAGACTCCAGCAACTTCCCCACCACAGATGTCAGGCTAACTGGTCTGTAGTTTCCTTGGTTCCCCCTTTCACCTTTCTTAAAAAGTGGAGTGACATGTGCAACTTTCCAATCCAGAGGGACCACTCCTGAATCTAGGGAACTCTGAAAAACTAGAGTTAGGGCATCTACAATGTGCGCCCTTACTTCCTTGAACAGCCTCGGATGGAAACCATCAGGTCCTGGGGATTTCTCACTCTTTAGTTCCATTAATTTTCTTGTTACTGATGTTTTACACGTTAATTGTATTAAGTCCCTGTCCCCTATCGGCTATTAATTTTTTCGGGACTTTCGACAAGTTATCCTCCTTTTCAACTGTTTGTACTGAGGCAAAGTAATTGTTCAACATGTCTGCCATTTCCCCATTATCAATGACAATATCTCCATTTTCAGCTTTTAGTGGGCCTACATTGCTCTTGACCACCCGCTTTCCCTTTATGTAACTATAAAATTTCTTATTGATTTTGATGTCCCTTGCAAGTTTCCTTTCATAATCCCTTTTAGTACTTCTTATAAGCTGCTTTGTGACCCTTTGCTGGTCTTTGTATCAATCCCATTCGGCCGGAACTGTGCTGCGTTTTGCATTTTTGTAAGCCCTTTCTTTTAGTTTTATACTGTCCCGAATCTCTTTAGTTGTCCATGGCTGTTTTTTCTGTGAAGTGGAGCTCTTTCCTCTCGGGTATATACTCGCTCTGTATTTCATTAAATGTTTCTTTAAATATTCTCCACTGTTCTTCAGTCGTTTGGCCCAGTAACAGATCTTCCGAGTTTACCATGGACAGTGTCAGTCTCATCCCGTTGAAGTCAGCCTTACCCAAGTCTAAAATTCTAGTAGCTGATTCGTGCTTTTCACTTTCAAACGCTACCTTGAATTCAATCATGTTGTGATCACCATTTGATAAATGTTCACGCACAGTTAGGCTACTAATTAAATTTGGCTCATTACTCATAACTAAATCTAATATTGCCTGTCCCCTTGTTACATCTAGACCATATTGCTGTAGGAAACTATCCCGGACACATTCCAGAAATTCACTACCTTTCTGACAGGTGCTAGTCTGCTTCTCCCAATCTATGTGTAAGTTAAAATCCTCCATTAATACTACTCTGTCTTTGTTACACACTTGCCTAATTTGTGCATTTATACAATCTAACACCTCAGAACTGCTACCACAACACCTATTACAGTTTTAGATCCTTTTCTGTTCCTCAGTTCCACCCAAAAGGTCTCCACTGGATGCTTTCCCCTCATTATATCCTCCCTCACCAATAAAGTGATATTTCTAATCAGTAAGGCTACTCCACCCCCTCTGCCACTTTCCTTGTCCCTCCTGTAAACTTTATAACCAGGTCTTTTTAGTTCCCAGTCCCGACCATCCTGCAACCACGTCTCCACAATGGCCACCACATCATAATCTTCCATTTGAATTTGCGCCTGCAGCTCATCTTGTTTATTCCTGACACTCCGTGCATTTGTCGATAGAACTCTTATTTGGGCTATACCCCCTAACCTGTCCCTCATCACTGATGCTTTATTCACCTGTTTATTATTTCTCTCTTCTGGTTTAACCAGTATACTTCTTGCAGTTTTGCCATTATTAATGTCCTTTAGGGAAGGAAATCTGCTGTCCTTGCCTGGTCTGGCATACATGTGACTCCAGACCCACAGCAATGAGATTGACTCTTACATGCCCTCTGAAATGGCCTAGCAAGGCACTCAGTTGTATCTAACCACTACGAAGTCAATAAAAAGGGAATAAAATCGGACGGACCACCCGGCATCGACCTAGGCACCAGAAGCGACAATGGCAAACCCAGCCCTGTCGACCCTGCAAAGTCTTCCTTACTAACATCTGGGGGCTTGTGCCAAAGTTGGGAGAGCTGTCCCACAGACTAGTCAAGCAACAGCCTGACATAGTCATACTCACGGAATCATACCTGACAGACAATGTCCCAGACACTGCCATCACCATCCCCGGGTATGTCCTGTCCCACCGGCAGGACAGACCCACCAGAGGTGGCGGCACAATGGTCTACAGTAGGGAGGGAGTTGCCCTGGGAGCCCTCAACATCGACTCTGGGACCCCATGATGTTTCATGGCATCAGGGCAAACATGGGCAAGGTAACCTCCTACTGATGACCACCTACCGCCCTCCCTCAGCTGATGAGCCAGTACTCCTCCATGTTGAACACCACTTGGAGGAAGCACTGAGGGTGGCAAGGGCACAAAATGTACTCTGGGTGGGGGACTTCAATGTCCATCACCAAGAATGGCTCGGTAGCACCACCACTGACCGAGCTGGCCGAGTCCTAAAGGACATATCTGCTGGACTGGGTATGCGGCAGGTGGTGAGGGAACCAACAAGAGGGGAATACATAGTTGACTTCGTCCTCACCAATCTACCTGCTGCAGATGCATCTGTCCATGACAGTATTGGTAGGAGTGACCACCGCACAGTCGTTGTGGAGACGAAGTCCCGTCTTCACATTGAGGATACCCTCCTACGTGATGTGTGCCACTACCACCATGCTAAATGGGATAGATTTCGAACAGATCTAGCAATGCAAAACTGGGCATCCATGAGGCGCTGTGGGCCATCAGCAGCAGCAGAATTGTACTCGACCACAATCTGTAACCTCATGGCCCGGCATATCCCACCATTACCGTCAAGCCAGGAGACCAATCCTCGTTCAATGAAGATTGCAGGAGGGCATGCCAGGAGCAGCACCAGGCATACCTCAAAATGAGGTGTCAACCTGGTGAAGCTACAACACAGGACTATCTGCGTGCCAAACTGCATAAGCAACTTGCGATAGACAGAGCTAAGTGATCCCATAACCAATGCATCAGATCTAAGCTCTGCAGTCCTGCCACATCCAGCCATGAATGGTGCTGGACAATTAAACAACTAACTGGAGGAGGTGGCTCCACAAATATCCCCATCCTCAATGATGGGGGAGCCCAGCACATCAGTGCAAAAGATAAGGCTGAAGCATTTGCAACAATCTTCAGCCAGAAGTGCCGAGTTGATGATCCATCTCTGCCTCCTCCTGAAGTCCCCAGCATCACAGATGCCAGTCTTCAGCCAATTCGATTCACTCCGCGAGCAAAGTGGTTGACTCTTAAATGCCCTCTGAAATGGCCAAGCAAGCTACTCAGTAGTCAAGGGCAATTAGGGATGGGCAATAAACGCTGGCCTAGCCAACGACACCCACATCCCACACAAAAAAAAATTACTGGAGTATACATTGACTGTATTAAAGAAAGACTTGCATTTGTATAGTGCCTTTCACAACCTCAGGATGTCCCACAGCATTTTACAGCCAATTGAGTACTTTTTTTTCCCAAGTGTAGTCACTGTTGTAATGTAAGAAACACGGCAGCCAACTTGCATACAGCAAGCTCTCACAAACAGCAATTTGGTAATGACCAGATAATCTGTTTTTTGTGATGATTGAGGGATAAATATTAGCCAGGATATTGGGGATAACTCCTGCTCTTCAAAATAGTGCCATGGGACATTTTTGCATCCACCTGAGAGGACAGATTGTGCCTCAGTTTAACATCTTGTTCGGAAGACAGCATCTCTCACAGTGCTGCACTGCTCAGTACTGCACTGGAATGTCAGCCTAGATTTCTGTGCTCAAGTACTGGAACCTTTTGACTTAGAGGCAAGAGTGCTACTGGTGACACCTAAATGCATTGTACAAATGCTAGCAGCATGCTTTGATGATTTAAGTTTGTCAAATGAGCCAATAGTGATAAAATCTCAAAACATATATTTAATTATGTACTCATAACAAAACATTCAAATAGATTTCTGAGTCAAACATCTATTTGTTGAATAGGTTTGAATTAAAAGTGTTATTGTGTACTTCTTTGGTTGTCATTTTTTCTCTTGTGTGCCTAGTTTTATGTTCTGTTTAATGTCACCCCGATTAATATTTGGAAATGATGAGCAAGTGAAACACCTGAAATTACTATGTTAGAACGAAGAATTTTTTTGAGGGTATATAACCTTCCCAACCCATTTTTCTCCACTTAATACCACTCGAATATTCTAGTTATGATTACCCACATGAAGCTCCATTGTGCCATCACTGCTGCTTTTTAATTCAGTTTCTATGGGGATTACGACTGAGCCCATAAACATCATGTTCAATTTCCAGTTGCTCTTTTCCCTGTCCTCTGGTTAACATTCTTTTGCTTCATTTTCTAACCTGCCCACAAAATAAATAAACACTGTAAAAAAAAAGTCTTTGACCAGATTTAACAGAACAAATTTGATGATCAAGCAATGAAAATAATTATTTTCAGTTTATTTTTCTTTTAATTTCATATTTAGCAATCCTTATTTTGTATTTTAGAAGCAACTGCATTCAATATCAACCCTGTGCTAGATAGCTTAAAATCAGTAAAATCTATTAGTGAAACTGTCAATAGAAAAACTGCATTCCATTTTCACTTCTGCAATCCAATAACCTTTTTGTTACTTGGAGGCACTTCACATAATCAGAGTATATTGTCAGCTTATTGGAGTTGGACAAGCATGAAATGAAAGTCACATTAATATTGATCCAAGTCTTTAGCTGTAGCTGTATGTGTTTTACTTGCAGTGTCCTTGATAGCCCATCTTACTGAACAAAAGCTACTAATGTAATGTATTCGGGGTTCTTATAGGCTTGTTAACCTACTTGCAGTTATTTTATATTGTCATCAAACACTCTACACTTATATAGTAGTTTTAATTTCATTCACCTTCTTGAATGTCATGTTTTCAAAAGAAAATACAATGTCGAATTTTGACCTGGTAGAAGAAGTGGTCACCTATATGTGAAAGTGACAGTGCGTGTTCTCTGGCAATAAATTTCAAATAGTGGAAGGGTTGTAAAATAGTGAGCAGCTGTAAAGGTGGAGGATGGTAATTATTTTGTGAAATAAGGCCTGATAAAGGTTACAAACATGTTAAATTTGAACTGAATGCTACTGGGCAAAGGTACAAGTTACAGGTTTCATAGCTATGTACACTGAAGGGCCTTTTATAGTGGTCTTTTATGTAAGATTTTCAGAGCCCGGCATCTGGAAACCAACTTCCTAGGTTTAAGCTGTTAAGCCCACTTTCTATAGACTGGCGGGAGACTTGTCAACCTAGATAAAACTAGGTCTGTCATTAGTCTATGGAATCCTGATTTAACAACTGGAATCAGGTCACAGACACAGGCTGTTGGAATCTGACTTAAAAGACTGATATAAAAAACAGTTGAACGCTGGAAGCATTGCCTTCAAATAGATTCTATTGATGGCAATTTTACAGTCCCAACTGTCCTGTTTGCACCTAAAACAGGCGGTAGTGGAACCAAGATCACAAGTGGAATAGAAGTGCCGACTTAACGTGGCCTTTTCAGCTATCCCAAAACATAGATATTTATTTTTTTAAAGTGCACACTTTATAAACATCTTGCCAATCTGGCATGGGAAATCTGGTAGGGCAGCTGATTTTGAAGGACCTGCAGCAACATTTAGAGAGACATGTGGAAGTGAAACAAAGCAGCAGTTTCTAGCATCAAGCAATATTTTCACAGCACCTACAACAGTAAATGTATTAAATATGGAGGTCTTTAAGCCTGAAAACCTGTAAATGACTCTGGCAAAATGAATTTCAAACCTGCTTCTAGCTTTCTGTGACTGCAGCTAAGGATCCCTTAATGAATACTTAAAATGGCTAATTCCTAACTTCTACTGCCGATGTTTGATGAGGTTGGGAGGGATCAGGATCTGGCAGAAGCAAGTCAAGCAGAAACAAAAATAAAAGCAAAATACTGCAGATGCTGGAAATCTGAAATAAAAACAAGAAATGCTGAAAATACTCAGCAGGTCTAGCAGCATCTGTGAAGAGAGAAGCAGAGTTAAAGTTTCAGGTCAGTGACCCTTCTTCAGAACTGACAAATATTCGAAATGTAAAAGGTTTTAAGCAAGTAAAGCGGGGTGTGGGGTAAGAGATAACAAAAGAGAAGGTATTGCTAGGACAAGGTCACAGTGAATAACTGACAAGAAGGTCATGGAACAAAGGCAAACGGTATGTTAATGGTGTGCTGAAAGGCAAAGCGTTAGTACAGAGACGGTGTAAATAGACTGTAAAGCACAAAGTTTTAAAACATTTTTAATGTTGGTGCCTGGAGTGCTTTGTGCTTTACAGTCAATTCACACCCTCTCTGTACTAATGCTTTGTCTTTCAGCACACCATTAACATACCATTTGCCTTTGTTCCATGACCTTCTGGTCAGTTATTCTCAGTGACCTTGTCCTATCAACACCTTCTCTTTTGTTACCTCTTGCCCCACCCCCCGCTTTACTTGCTTAAAACCTTTTACATTTCTAATATTTGTCAGTTCTGAAGAAGGGTCACTGACCTGATATTTTAAGTCTGCTTCTCTCTCCACAGATGCTGAGTATTTCCAGCAGTTCTTAGTTTTGTTTCTGCTTGAAATAGAAATTACACTGGGATTGTAACTGCATCAGTTGATTTTGGTTTGCATTTATTTAGGAAGTCTCTGCCTGTTTTTAACAGGAGTTCTGTCTGCCTAAAGTGAGGTCTGTCCAAAAATCAGAACAGAAGCACCACAGGAGTTCATTTCCCATCTCTAGTTGCCTTTCAGAAGGTGGTAGGGAGGCTTTCGTGAACTACTGCAGTTATGAGGTGAAGCTGTCCCACATTGCTGTTAGGTAGGGAGTTCCAGGATTTTTACTCCGTGGCAATGAAGGAACAGTGATATATGTCCAATCAGGATAGTTTGTGACTTGGAGGTGATGGTGTTCGCATGCACCTGTTGTTCTTCAACCAGGTGGTGGATATCGCAAGTTTGGAAGTTGCTTCTGAAGAAGCCTTGACGACTTGCAACTCCCATAGGTAGTACACACTGCAGTTATGGAATACCACTGGTGCAGGGACTGGATCTTTAAACCAGTGGATGGAGTGCTGATTAGCCTGACTGCTTTGTCGTGGATAGTGTTGAGCTTCTTTACTGCTGTTGCAGCTGCACCCATCTAGGCAAATGAAGAGGATTCCATCACACTCCTGACTTGTGCCTTGAAAGTGGTAGGGAGGTTTTGGGGAGTCAGACAGTTAGCCACTCAATGCAAAATATCCTGCCTCTGACCTGTTGTGGTAGCCACAGTATTTGTATGGTTATATGACAGAGCTAAGCGATCTCACACCCAACGGATCAGGTCTAAGCTCTGCAGTCCTGCCACATCCAGCCGTGAATGGTGGTGGACAATTAAACAACTAACTGGAGGAGGTGGCTCCATAAATATCCCCGTCCTCAATGATGGGGGAGCCCAGCACATCAGTGCAAAAGATGAGGCTGAAGCATTTGCAACAATCTTCAGCCAGAAGTGCCAAGTGGATGATCCATCCCGGCCTCCTCCTGAAGTCCTCAGCATCACAGATGCCAGTCTTCAGCCAATTCGATTCACTCCGCGTGATATTAAGAAACGACTGAAGGCACTGAATACTGCAAAGGCTATGGGCCCTGAAGTCCTGTGCTCCAGAACTTGCCGCGCCCCTAGCCAAGCTGTTCCAGTACAGCTACGACACTGGCATCTACCCGGCAATGTGGAAAATTGCCCAGGTATGTCCTGTACACAAAATTCAGGACAAATCCAACCTGGCCAATTACCGCCCCATCAGTCCACTCTCGATCATCAGTAAAGTGTTGGAAGGTGCCATCGACAGTGCTATCAAGCAGCACTTGCTTAGCAATAACCTGCTCAGTGACGCTAAGTTTGGGTTCCGCCACTCAGCTCTGACGTCATTACAGCCTTGGTTCAAACATGGACAAAAGAGCTGAACTCAAGAGGTGAGGTGAGAGTGACTGCCCTTGACATCAAGGCAGCATTTGACCAAGTGTGGCATCAAGCAGCCCAAGCAAAACTAGAGTCATTTGAATTGGGGAGAAAACTCGCTGCTGATTGGAGTTGTACCTTGTGCAAAGGAAGATGCTTGTGGTTGTTGGAGGTCAATAATCTCAGCACCAGGACATCACTGCAGGAGTTCCTCAGGGTAGTGTCCTAGGCCCAAAGATCTTCAGCTGCTACATTAATGACATTCCAACCATCATAAGGTCAGAAGTGGGGATGTTCGCTGATGATTGTATGATGTTCAGTAATATTCACAGCTCCTCAGATAGTGAAGCAGTCCATGTCCATATGCAGCAAGACCTGCACAACATACAGGTCTGGGCTGACAAATGACAAGTAACATTCGTGCCACACAAGTGCCAAGCAATGACAATCCTCAACAATAGAGAATCTAACCATCTCTCCTTGACATTCAACGGCATTACCATTGCTGAATTCCCAACCATCAACATCCTGGGGGTTACCATTGGCCAGAAACTGAACTGGAACAGCCACCTAAATACTGTGGCTACAAGAGCATGCCAGAGGCTGAAAATTCTGCGGCAGGTAACCCACCTCCTGATTCCCCAAAATCTGTCCACCATCTACAAGGCACAAGTCAGGAGTGTGATGTAATACTGTCCACTTGCCTAGATGAGTGTGGCTCCAACAACACTCGAAGCTCGGCACCATCCAGGACAAAGCAGCCTGATTGATCGGCACCCCATCCACCACCTTAAAAATTGTTACGATCCGGTGAGGAGGGGTCACAAGGCTCCTCTCTTGTCCTTTCTCTTATTTGACCACAACGGGGTTTATTCCTTTTAAACAGTGGATGTGCATACCACACCAGTGAGTGTTTTACCTTTTACCTTTGTTGCAATCACAAAAGAACCATTTGGACAGGTTTTCTTGGGTTTAAACAAGAGTTTATTATACTTAACAATCTAAACCCGATCTAAATAAAATAATAAAATTACTCTATACATTTGCGCGCACACTCAGACAAGAATCTCACGCACACAAATCGATTACAGAGTGATGAGGAGTAGATTTTATGGTTGAATTAGAGTCCAGAACAAATAAAAATTAATGCACAGTCTGTGGGGTTGGATGATTCCATTGTCTTCCGGCTGAAGTTGTGTTCTTGAAGTCTTTGGCTGGTAAATGTGCAGTTTGTGGCTGGCCCACCTGGTTCAGACTTATCTTGTAGGTAGTATTGTCAGTGGCTTTCTTCCCCTTCTGTCTTTGTCTTGGATCCAGCAACAAGCAGCTAGGCTTCACTTGCCCCAACCAGGCCTTCTGGAAAGAGAGAGAGACAGCCCTTCTGACTTTTGCCCAGAATGAGTCACTGGCTTCTCTGCTTTGTGCAAGGGAAACTCCTAGCTTTCACAGAGATGGACAGATGGTCACATGACTGCCTCAGTGTATTGTCTGTCACCTTCTGATGAGATTCAAGTTTAGGAATTTCAGTCTCTCAGGCCCCAGGATGTTACTGTTTACACCTGGAAGGGTTGGCCCTTTCAGTGGTTAATATACGAGGATGGCTTTGAATGGTTTGCTGATGAAAGCAATTTCCTGTGACTCACTTAATGGAGCAAGCCATTGTTTTGGACTCATCAGATATGTGTCTCCTCTTTGAGGCCTTGGTGGCCATCTTGGCTGCCAGCTTTTTTTAAAAGTTAACTGTAGAATTCCAGATCTTCCTGTTTCATTAAAAGTTTAATGTAGGCTTCCAATTGATGAATTAAAAAAGTCCTCCTTTAGCATAGCAGGTTTGCTTGACAACATTTACTCCCTCCACCACCGACACACAGTGGCAGCAGTGTGTACAATATACAAGATGCACTACTGCAACAGACCATGCCTCCTTTGACAACACCTTCCAAACCTGCAATGTTTTCCAAATAGAAGGACAAGAGCAGCAGATGAATGGTAACACCACCGTCTGCAAGCTCCCCTCCAAGTCATACACCATCCTGACTTGGAAATATATCTCCGTTCCTCCACTGTCGCTGGGTCAAAATCCTGGAACTCCCTCCCTAACAGCACTGTAGGTGTACCCGCATCAGATGGACTGCAGTGGCTCAAGAAGGCAGCTCACCACCACCTTCTCAAGGGCAATTGGGGATGCGTAACATCTTGCCAGCCATGCTCAAATCCCATGAAATGATTTTTTAAAAACCCAAACTGAACGTCAGTGGGCAGGTATGGTGTTATCATCTTGTTCATGAGATTCACCTCCTGCTTTGGTAATCATTGTATTGCAAAATCTATCAGCATCTTGAATACACATGTAAAGTAACAGATGCAAAGGCTGGGAGTAATTGGACTTGAAATCCAGTGTGGCAGTCTTCTGGCTCAGGTTATTACTTTATAAATGATTTCTTCTCCTGGGTGTGACATCAAATATAGTGCCTAAAATGTCAAAACTACCTCCATATGTATATTCCTCAAATATATTTGAATAATGTTTCAGTGGATGTTCTACTGATCTAGGGGAAGGATTTCAGCACTGGGTAATGAAAGACAAAGCAAATGATTAGGTGATGTCATGCTTTGATTTTTAAAAGCTTTCAAGTTGTACTAGCAGGAAAGGAGGGAAGGGGTTTGACAGTTTTGCAGTTCTCTGAATGCAAAAGAAAAGGAATGACGTTTATGTAGCGGCTTTCGTAAATTCAGGATCAGTGTTTCCTGTAAGCTGTGTGTGCATGGCTGTGCAGCAACCCAGGAGGTACCATGCAGGCTGCTTACAAGTTGCCCCCATTAACATATTGCGCATTTGCACAAAAGAATTTAAAGGTGCCGTGTGTCACAAATTTAAAGGGAGGTTTCTCAGGATGTCTCAAAGTTCTTTATAGTCAATAAAATGCTTTTGAAGTGTCGTCTGTGTTGTAATATAGGGAATTACAGCAGCCAATTTATGCACAGCAAACACCCACAAGTAACACTGAGATACATGGCCAGACAATCTGTTTTTATTGCACTTCTTTTAGTTGAGATAAATAATGGTTAGGAGACCAAGATAACTTTGAATTGTGCCATGGAATCTTTCATGTCCAGCTGAGAGGGCTAATAGGGCCTCAGTTTAACCTCTCATCTGAAAGCTGGCACTTCTAACAGTGCCGAACCGCCTCAGTCTTAAAGCTGATTTAATGGGAGAAATTAATTAAATTGAGGCGCTGGCCTGAATGACCCACAGGGGGAGTGGAGAGGGACATCAGTGCACAGAGCAGGTCAGCGAATCAGACACCAGTGCACAGAGCAGGTCAGCCAAAATGCTGAGCAGAGAGTAACTGGAGTAATAAAAACAGGAAGTGCTGGAAATATACCGCAGATCTGGCAGCATCTGTGGAGAGAGAAACAGAATACCGCCCTCTGGACTCAACATCGAGTTCAACAACTTTAGACTATGACTGCCATTTTGATTGTTTCTACCATGTGTCAGTCTTAAACTTGTTTTTCATGTTTTTGCTTTCATACGAACATACGAATTAGGAGCAGAAGTAGGCCATTCGGCCCCTCAAACCTGCTCTGCCGTTCAATAAGATCATGGCTGATCTTTCTGTGTCTCGAAATCCACACTCCCATCTACCCCTGATAACCCTTGATTCCTTTGCCTAACAAGAATCTATCTACCTCCGCCTTAAAAATATTCAATGACCCCGCCCCTATCACCTGAGGCAGAGTTCCAAAGTCGCACAACCCTCTCAGAGAAAAAAAATCTTTTCGCATCTCTGTCCTAAAAGGGCGACCCCTAATTTTAAATCAGTGCCTCCTAGTTCCGGACACACCTACAAGAGGAAGCATCCTGTCCACATCCACCTTGTCCAGACCGTTGTCAGGATCTTATAAACATCAATCAAGTCTCCCCTCACTCTTCTAAACTCCAGTGAAAACAAGCCCAGTCTGTCCAACCTTTCCTCATAAGACAACCCACTCATTCCAGGTATCAATCTAGTAAACCTCCTCTGAACCACCTCCAACGCATTTACATTCTTCCTTAAATAAGGAGACCAAAACTGCACACAATATTCAAGATATGGTCTCACCAAAGCCCTGTATACTTGAAGCATAACATCCTTTCTTTTATTTTCAATTCATTTCGTAATAAAGGATAGCATTCCATTAGCCTTCTTTATTACCTGCTTACTAACTTTTTGTGATTCCTGCACTCGAACACCTAGATCCCTCTACACCTTGGAATTCGACAGTCATTCTCCATTTAAGTAATACTCTGCTTTTTTATTTTCCTGCCAAAGTGAACAAATTCGCATTTTCCCACATTATACTCCGTCTGCCAGATTTTTGCCCACTCACCCAACCTATCTATATTGATCTGCACCCTCCTTATGTCCTCTTCACAGCATATTTTCCTACCTGTTTTTGTGTCATCTGCAAATTTAGCTACCATGCCATTGCTCCCCTCATCTAAGTCTCTGATATAAATTGTGAAAAGTTGAGGCCCCAGCACAGACCCCTGCTGGACTCCTCTCGTCACATCCTTCCAATCAGAAAAGGACCCATTTATGCATACTCCCTGTTTTCTGCCAATCTTCTGTCCATGCGAATATGTTACCCCCGACACCATGAGCTCCTACTTTGCACAATAACCTTTTATGTGGCAACTTGTCAAATGCCTTCTGGAAATCTAAGTACAGTAGATCAACGGGATTCCCTTTATCCACAGCATTTCACTCCTTCAAAGAACTCCAACAAATTGGTTAAACATGATTTCCCTTTCACAAAACCATGCTGACTATTCCCGATTACCTTGAGTTTTTCTAAGTGCCCAGTTATAGCCTCCTTAATGATTGATTCTGACACCTTCACCACGACAGACGTCATGCTAACTGACCTATTGTTACCTGTTTTCTGCCTCCCCCCGCCCCCTTCTTGAAGAGAGGGGTTATATTTGTTACTTTCCAGTCTGATGGAACCTTTCCAGCATCTAGCGAATTTTGAAAAATTAACACCAACGCGTCTACTATCTCATTAGCCACCTCTTTTAAGACCCTAGGATGAAGTCCATCAGGACCCAGGGACTTGTCAGCCCGCAGCTCCATCAGTTTGCTCAGTACTACTTCCCTGGTGACTGTAATTTCACCAAGTTCCTCTCTTCCTTCCACCCCCTGATTTATATCTGTTGCCGGAATGTTTTTTGTATCCTCTATAGTGAAGATAGAAGCAAAATATTTGCTCATTGCATCCGCCATTTCCTTATTATCCACTGTCAGCTTCCCATTCTCACTCTCTAGAGGACCAACACTCGCTTTACTAACTCTTATCCTTTTTAAATACCTGTAGAAACTCTTGCTATCTGTTTTTACATTTCTAGCTAGCTTCCTCTCATACTCTAATTTCTTTCTCCTGATTAACCTTTTTGTCATTTTTTGCCATTCTTTATATTCTGACCAATCATCTGAACTTCCCCTCATCTTTGCGCAAATATATGCCCTTTCCTTAAGTTTGATGCTTTTCTTAACTTCTTTAGTTAACCACGAATGGTGGGTCCTACCCTTACAATTTTTCTTTATAGTAGCAAAGAACGAACAAAGAACAGTACAGCACAGGAACAGGCCATTTGGCCCTCCAAGCCTACGCCGATCTTGATGCCTGCCTAAACTAAAACCTTCTGCACTTCCGGGGACCGTATTCCTCTATTCCCATCCTATTCATGTATTTGTCAAGATACCTCTTAAACGTCATTATCGTTCCTGCTTCCAACACCTCCCCCGGCAGCAAGTTCCAGGCACTCACCACCCTCTGTGTAAAGAACTTGCCTCGCACATCCCCTCTAAACTTTGCCCCTCTCACCTTAAACCTATGTCCCCTAGTAACTGACTCTTCCACCCTGGGAAAAAGCTTCTGACTATCGACTCTGTCCATGCCGCTCATAACTTTGTAAACCTCTATCATGTCACCCCTCCACCTCCGTCGTTCCAGTGAAAACAATCCGAGTTTATCCAACCTCTCCTCATAGCTAATGCCCTCCAGACCCAGGCAACATCCTGGTAAACCTCATCTGTACCCTCTCCAAAGCCTCCACGTCCTTCTGGTAGTGTGGCGACCAGAATTGCACACAATATTCTAAGTGTGGCCTAACTAAAGTTCTGTACAGCTGCAACATGACTTGCCAATTTTTATACTCTATGCCCCGACCGATGAAGGCAAGCATGCCGTATGCCTTCTTGACTACCTTATCCACCTGCGTTGCCACTTTCAGTGACCTGTGGACCTGTACGCCCAGTTCTCTCTGCCTGTCAATACTCCTATGGGTTCTGCCATTTACTGTATACTTCCCACCTGCATTAGACCTTCCAAAATGCATTACCTCACATTTGTCCGGATTAAACTCCATCTGCCATTTCTCCACCCAAGTCTCCAACAGATCTATATCCTGCTGTATCCTCTGACAATCCTCATCACTGTCCGCAACTCCACCAACCTTTGTGTCGTCGGCAAACTTACTAATCAGACCAGCTACATTTTCCTTCAAATCATTTATATATACTACAAACAGCAAAAGTCCCAGCATTGATCCCTGCGGAACACCACTAGACACATCCCTCCATTCAGAAAAGCACCCTTCCACTGCTACCCTCTTTCTTCTATGACAGAGCCAGTTCTGTATCCATCTTGCCAGCTCACCTCTGATCCCGTGTGACTTCACCTTTTGTACCAGTCTGCCATGAGGGACCTTGTCAAAGGCTTTACTGAAGTCCATATAGATAACATCCACTGCCCTTCCTTCATCAATCATCTTTGTCGCTTCCTCAAAAAACTCAATCAAATTAGTGAGACACGACCTCCCCTTCACAAAACCATGCTGCCTCTCGCTAATAAGTTTGTTTTTTTCCAAATGGGAGTAAATCCTGTCCCGAAGAATCCTCTCTAATAATTTCCCTACCACTGATGTAAGGCTCACTGGCCTATAATTTCCTGGATTATCCTTGCTACCCTTCTTAAACAAAGGAACAACATTGGCTATTCTCCAGTCCTCTGGGACCTCACCTGTAGCCAATGAGGGTGCAAAGATTTCTGTCAAGGCCCCAGCAATTTTTTCCCTTGCCTTCCTTAGTATTCTGGGGTAGATCCCATCAGGCCCTGGGGACTTATCTACCTTAATGCTTTGCAAGACACCCAACACCTCCTCCTTTTTGATATTGAGATGACTGAGACTATCTACACTCCCTTCACTAGGCTCATCATCCACCAAGTCCTTCTCTTTGGTGAATACTGATGCAAAGTACTCATTTAGTACCTCGCCCATTTCCTCTGGCTCCACACATAGATTCCCTTCTCTGTCCTTGAGCGGGCCAACCCTTTCCCTAGTTACCCTCTTGCTCTTTATATATGTATAAAAAGCCTTGGGATTATCCTTAATCCTGTTTGCCAATGACTTTTCATAACCCCTTTTAGCCCTCCTGACTCCTTGCTTAAGTTCCTTTCTACTGTCTTTATATTCCTCAAGGGATTCGTCTGTTCCTAGCCTTCCAGCCCTTACGAATGCTTCCTTTTTCTTTTTGACTAAGCTCACAATATCCTGTATTATCCAAGGTTCCCAAAACTTGCCAAACTTATCCTTCTTCCTCACAGGAACATGCTGGGCCTGGATTCTAATCAACTGACATTTGAAAGACTCCCACATGTCAGATGTTGATTTACCCTCAAACAGCTGCCCCCAATCTAAATTCTTCAGTTCCTGCCTTTCTTTCTTCATTTTCTTTTGGGCTTCCTTATCTCGAGAGACAATGGATACGCGCCTGAAGGTGGTCAGTGGTTTGTGAACTACTCTTATCCTTCTCCACAAGTACCTTAAAATATACTTATTCTGAAATATCCCCTTAAATGTCTGCCACTGCTTCTCTATTGATCTATCTCCAAGCCGAGTAACCCAGTTCACTTCAGCTAGCTCAGCTTTCATGCCCACATAGTTGCTCTTATTCAAGTTTAAAATACTCGTCTTGGACCCATGCTTTTCTCTTTCAAACTCGCTGTAAAATTCAATCATATTGTGGTCACTGCTACCTAGAGATGCCTTTACTCTGAGATCATTAATTAATCCTCTCACATTGCACAATACCAAGTCTAATATAACCTGCTCTCTGGTTGGTTCCAGAATATGCTGCTCTAAGAAACTATCTTGAAAGCATTCTTTAAACTCCTCATCCAGGCTACCATTGCCAATCTGATTTTCCAGTTTATATGTAGATTAAAATCACCCATGATTATTGACGTCCCTTTATCACAAGCACCCAATATTATTTATTGTATACTTGGTCCTACTGTTTGGGGGCCTGTAGGCCATACCCACTAGTGACTTCTTTCTCCTACTATTCCTCATCTCCACCCAAACGATTCTACATCCTGATCAGTCAGAGCTGTCCAGTATTCTGCTGTTAACACTCTCTCTGGACAAATGCTTTGTCTTTTACTTTTCCCTTTGCATTTTGTTCCATGAAATCTTTGTTGTTTAATCTCTCCTGCCCTCTGCCCTATCACAGACCTTACCTTTTGTTGTTCTTTCCCCCTTTCTCTTACTCAAAGCCTATATTACATTTCTAACCTTTGCCAGTTCCGATGAAAGATCACAGACCTGACATGTTAACTCTGTTTCTCTCTCCACAGATACTGCCTGACCTGCTGTGTATTTCCAGCACTTGCTGTTTTTATTTCAGATTTCCAGCATCCGCAGTATTTTGCTTTTATGTTATGGGCCACAGATCAAACATAGCCTGCAGCTGCAGATACAAAATAGGCTAAAGGGTGGTGGGATGTGGTCTAAAATGAAGGTGGAGAGAGGCAGATCATAATCCGACTGTGATAGCCAACACAAACAACTTGTGAAGCAGAAGCAGAGATGGGTCCCACTGCTTGTAATAAAACAGCAGAGAGCAGAAGAAAACAATGGTAAGTAAAATAGAAGTTCAGAATGAATTTATCTGAAGACAAAAGTGATTAGAGAAAGAAAGGCAATGAGATGGCAGAGCTATGAGGGGGAAAAAACACACATCTGTTGCACAACTCTACTATGTGGACAGAGACAGCAACTGCAGCATCACAAGCTGTCACATTAAGAGGAAAATCCTACTGAAAATGTGACAGAGCAGTCATCACAGTGTAGGTGCAATTAAAATCGAAAATCTTTAGGGACTGTAGTATAGATTTTTTTGAACAGAAAGAAATCAGAACATACTGATTTAATGTATGGATATTATTACGAAAGTGCCTCTGTTTTGTTAAATATATTTTTTGAGGATTAATTTTTGAAAGATTGAAGAAATGTCAAACTTTGGGGTTTTCAAAGGGGTTCATGTAAAGGCCACTTGACTTTGAAGAACAGTTCCTGGAAATGTTTTTAAAAGGGGCACTGAGAGGTCTTGTGAGCCTTTCCGGGAAACCACTTGACTTCAGGCAACAACAACAATGCTTTCTGGAAAACAACTTCCAGCTCAATAAGCAACAGAGAACTTTGGACACCTGGAGAAGTTGTTTATAAAGAAGTGACAGGACAAGATTGATGGACTTCAAAAGGTTGACCTCCTGTTGTCAGTTTCACTTTTGAATTGTTTTGAGTTGGGGTTGCTGTTGCTGTTCAGTGGCAGACAGGTATAATCAGTTGATCCATGAATAAAGCATAATTATATTTATTACTTTAAGATTTTACATCTTCAAAGCAGTTCTTTTTGTTCCATGTATTCCTCATTTTAAACACTGTGCTTGGACTTTATAACAGTGGAACAAACACTTGAAAAGGCAGACTCTTAATGTAAAATTGTTTCACAGACCTTTTTCTGTTTGGGGAAGGAGAAAATATGTGCATAATTTTGGCCACAGTAAAGCTATGCACAAGAGATTGATGCTACATTTTATATTTGGTCCTTTTCTATTTGTATTTTGTATTCTGGTTGACTTTACATAATGCCTTCATAAAGAACAACAATTTGGAAAAGTAAAACACTTCAGTTTCTTCTGTGCTTGGTTGAGAAAAAGGAAAATATGAATATGAGCTTCCTTTGAGCTTATATCGATATATTAAAAGTAATGTATTTAAAAGTATCTGTTCAGCTAAATGCTTAATGTTAGTACAGGTTGTACATGGATTTTGATATAGGCAAAAATAAGTTTGTAAAGCGGATTAATTAATTAACCTAAATTATCACGCAGATTTGCATCATCAGGTCCAATAAATGAACTTGAATAATTGTGTGGTTAATCTTGTCGAGTTGTGTTGTAGACAGCAGACTAGTGCACCATAACGAACATGAAAGAAGCTGATATGGTGAAGACCTGAGATTCAAAGTAGTCATCACAGGCAAGTTTGCATCTCATGCTTGGGTGTATCTCTAAATTAAAGACCTCTACAAATCCTCATGAATTTTGCTTTAAATTCTTGTAGGCTTTCTGAAAATTATTAACTGTCAAAAGAATGCAAAATGCAAGGATTTCAACCTCCACCTGCATGCAGGCATTGCTGTCTCCCTAAGGACAACATTAACTGGGATGTTGTCCCTTTACATATTTCAGACCATCAGAAGTTAGAAGATATTTCTTGACTCTACTGCAGTTCAGATCACTCGCTGAGGTTTATCCTTAGTTCTTTTCGACTGTTAGCAGAAGCACACACTATCTGTTGTCTCCCATACCAGAAATGTTTTACTCCCATCTGTCCGTCTTCTGATTCATACTAAACCGTTCTCAGTTATGAAGATACACTTGAGGAGTTCAGATTTCTTCCCACTAGGATTGACAAAATTAAGGGTGACCTAATTACAGTCAAGATTATGGAAGATTATGATAAGGTAAATAGGTTGCTTCTACTGATCGGCAAGGCAGTAATGAGAGACACAGATGTACGTTAGTCACAAAATTGTTAAAGGGGAGTTTCGAAAAATACTCTTTACACAAAGGATAGTTAGTATGTGGAATCTCTACTACAATTGTTTTTGAAACAGTGTTTGTAAATTCTTTTAAAAGCTATTTAGATTTTTGCTTTAAAAGCACATAGAGAGTGAACAGAAGATTGGTATTAGACAAGGTGACTTATGGAGAGAAATAGCAATATAAGCTTGATGGGCTGAATGACCTATTTTGCACTGTAATATCCAGTCATCACACCTAAATGTTTGACATGGAAAAAAGGTTTTCTTTGAAGTGCATTGTATTTATTTGTAAGTTCTTGTCCCATTTTCTGCCAATAACATTTTAGATGGTAATCTTCCTCACACATATTTTGATTGGACCAACCTTGCTTTGTCACCACTGTTGCGAACAGAAAACACCAGTTCCTGGCTTTAAAATTTGCTTTGTACCATATATTGATCCCAGCAAATGACTCACGCGATAACTGTCTTCCTTCATCTCATGACTTTTGAAAATGTGTAGCCTATTCCAGGCTCAATGCAAGGATTTGTCTATTGCAAAATGTTCCTGCCTACAAAAGTGACAGGTCGATTCCGATTGGTGCAGATATCTCAGGGTCAGAAGCACAGGAATTTCATCACTTTTAGGTCAGAGAATCAAGTATGGGCCAAGGTCATTCATAAGACTGGTCCCTTAAAATGTATCAATTAATAATTTCTTATGTTGGCACATTCATCCAGTGAGAAGACTTAGGGATGGATTTTAACTATTGGATGACCAAGCAACGGAGTGCTCTGACCAGCTCCTGCTAGAGCCATTTTGTGGACCGGGCCCCATTACCAAAAATGCAAGCTGCACTCCCCATATAGGTCTCCAAATGCAGCTTGTCCGTTCTAAGCATAAGCAATGAATCTAATTACTGTTTCAGGGTGGAATCCTGGAGGAGTATAGGGCACCCCAACAAGTTTGGCCTGATGCGCATATTTAGTGTGGAATGACAATATGCATGCTGCACACCATATTGGATCCTTCAGTGCCCATTTTTCAGTTTTTAGGTCATGGAGTATTACAGTTTCAGAAATTCCTAAAATCAAGCATGCTGGTGGATTAGCAGTTAGCTAGTTCCCTGGTGAGTTCCTGATCACAGGTGTGCTGCTTTGGAAAGTTAATTAGGGGCTACAGCAAAGAAGGGAAAATCATGGGGCCTTTCCTGTGCAGTGTTTACCATTTTTACAGGCTGTCTACCCTCTGAGCTACTGGATAAAAATTGAAAGATAACACTTTATGTTTGTTTAATTAATTCTTAAACCATGAGGAGTAATTTTCACCTCCTTTGCTGGAGCAGTAAAGCTGCCACCCCTGACAGTGCAGCATTCCCTCAGTGGTGCACTGAATGTCAGTTCAGATTTTGCATTCAAGTCTATGGAGCGGGGTCTTGAACCCGCCACAATCTTCTAACACAGAGATGAGAGCACTACCACTTCACTTGGGAAATGTTTTTAAAAAGCCCAGATGGCAGTTACAGGAGGGATATGAAATGGAGAAAAAAATAACATAATTAGAGGTAAATAGCTGTGATTAGGGAGGTGAGCTGTCTAAAGAAAAATAAGTTAATTTACTAAACTGAAACCTCATAGAGATTACTATAATAAGGATATATATTTTTGTAAACATAAAGATTTTAAACAAGCTACTGGAATTTGAAGGTTATCCATGGGAAAAAGATAGGTAAAGGAGACATTTGGTCAGGTATAAATCTTTGGAAGAGATTACTAATCGGCAGCACTGGTTAATAGAGGATCTGGAAGTATTTAAAATAAATTATTTAGCTTGAGATGAAGGAAAAAGAAAACCATTTGAGTGGAAACCTGAAACTTATGTGAAGAGATGAATATTACAATAACTGTCAGTCAAGCAATACAAGGAAAGGAAAACCCTCTTGGGAGGAAAACAACAAAGCAAAAGACAAAGCACTTTTGTGGCGTTTGTGACTGGCAATATCCTGTTTTCTACTTCTAAATTCTAAATGTGTGTCTCTTTATGTTACCTATTTCGATCTGCATACAATTATTTGACTATTGATTTACTTGTTTTCTCTCTCCTGTGGGATATGAATGCAAAGATCTTAATGTTACTTTTAATATACTTTAAATCATCATTAATAATTATCTTGTAGATATCACAAAATAGAATTTATTTGTAAAATACTGTAATGAAGTATTTTAGATGTTCATCAAAACCCTTCATTAGTTCCATAATTATCTCAAGTAATTGGTTAGGTGTGATAAAATGTTCTCCATGCTGCAGTGGTAGCTTATGTCTTTTGTTTATAAGGTGCTTCTAAAGTATGATGCATCGATTTGATTAGTTTACTCATTGGGCCTTTATAATTATGAAATCTTACTAATATATAAACTCTAAATTTATTATCCTCTTTTTATTTTTGTAACCACAAGCCTTGTCTGCCGATTTACTCTTAGAGTAAATCAGCAAAAAAGACTAGAGGTTAGAAAAATAATAAAAGGACAAAACTAAAGGCTCTGTACCTGAATGCACATAGCATTCAAAACAAAACAGATGAACTGATAGCGCAAATAGAAATAAATAAGTACGATCTGATACCCATTATAGAGACATGGCTGCAGGATGGCATAGATTGGGACCTGCATATTGAAGGGTACATGACATTTAGAAAGACAGGAAGCTAGGAAAAGGTGGCTTTGTTAATTAATGATGGTATTAGCACAATCGAGAGGGATGACCTAAGTTCAGGAAACCAGGATGTAGAAGTGGTTTGGGTCAAGATAAGAAATGATAAAGGCAAGAAATCACTTGGAGTGATGTACAGGCCCCCTAACAGTAACCACATGGTAGGACTGGGTATAAAGGAAGAAATAATGGGTGCTTGTCAGAAAGGTACGGCGATAGTCATGGGGGATTTTAGTCCACATATAGATTGGAAAAATCAGATGGGCAAAGGTAGCCTAGGTTAGGAGGTCATAGAACGTTTTTGGGATCGTTTCTTAGAACTGCATGTTCTGGAGCCAACCAAAGAGAAGGCTGATATTGTGCTACGAGATAGGATTAATTAATGACCTCATAGTGAAGGCGCCCCAAGGCAGCAGCGATCATAATATGATTGAATTTTACATTCAGTTTGAGAAAGAGAAGAGCGGGTCTAAGACTAGTATTTTAAACTTAAATAAAGGCAATTATGAAGGCATGAAAGCAGAGCAAGCAAAAGTGAACTGGCAAAGTAGGTTAAGGGATAGGTCAATAGAGATGTAGTGGCAGACATTTAAGGGGATATTTCAGAATACACATAATAGATACATTCCAACGAGAAAGAAAAATTCCAAGGGGAGGACCCACCAACCGTGGTTAAGAATGTTAAGGTAGTATCAGACTTAAAGAAAAAGCATATAATTGTGCAAAGATGGGTGGCAGGTCAGAAGATTGGACAGAATATAAAAAGCAGCAAAGAATGACGAAACGATTAATAAGGAGGAAAAAATTAGAGGATGATAGAAAGCTGGCAAGAATATAAAGACAGATAGTAAGAGTTTCTATAGATATTTTAAAAAGAAAAGAGTTAACAAAGTGAGCATTGGTCCTATAGAAACTGAGTCTGGGGAAATAATAATAGAAAATAAGGCGACGGCAGATGAATTCAACAGGTATTTTGGATCAGTCTTCACTATAGAAGATACAAGTAACATCCTAGAAATAGCTGTAATTCAGGAAATGGAAGGGAGGGAGGAACTCAAGAAAATTACAATCACCAGGGAAGTGGTACTGAGCAAATTGATAGAGCTGCGGGCTGACAGGTCTCCAGGTCCTGATGGACTTCATCCTAGGATCTTAAAAGAAGTGGCTGGTGAGATAATTGATGCTTTGGTTTTAATTTTCCAAAATTCCTGAGATTCGGGGGCGGTTCCATCAGATTGGAAATAGCGAATGTAACTCCTTTATTCAAAAAGGGAGGGAGACAGAAAACAGGAAACTACAGGCCAGTTAGCTTAACATTGATCATAGGGAAAACGTTAGAAGCTGTTATTAAAGATGTTATAGCAGAGCACTTAGAAAAATTCAAGGTAATCAGGCAGAGTCAGCATAGTTCTTTGAAGAAGTAACATGTGCTGTGGATAAAGGAGAACCGATGGATGGTACTGTACTTAGATTTCCAGAAGGTATTTGATAAGGCGGAAAATAAAAGTTCATGGTGTCAGGGGTAACATATTGGCATGGATAGAAGATTGGCTAGCTAACAGGAAACATAGAGTAGTAGGCATAAATGGGTCATTTTCTGGTTGGCAAGATGTAACAAGTGGTGTGCCAGAGATCAGTGCTGGGGCCTCAACTTTTTACAGTTTATATAAATTACTTGGATGAAGGGACCGAAGGTATGGTTGCTAAATATGCTGATGACACAAAGATAGGTAAGAAAGTAAGTTGTGAAGAGGACATGAGGCTACAAAGGGATATAGATAGGTTAAGTGAGTGGGCAAAGATTTGGCAAACGGAGTATAATGTGGAAAAATATGAAATTGTCCATTTTGGCAGGAAGAATAAAAAAGAAGCATATTATCTAAATGGTGAGAGATTGCCAAGCTCGAAGATGCAGAGGGATCTGGGTGTCCTATTACATGAATTGCAAAACGTTAGTATGCAGGTACAGCAAGTAATTAGGAAAGCTAATAGAATGTTATCATTTATTGCGAGGGAAATTGAATACAAAAGTAGAGTTTATGCTTCAGCTATACAGGGCATTGGCGAGACCACAAGTGGAGCACTGTGTACAATATTGGTCTCCTTCTTTAAAGAAGGGTATAAATGCGTTGGAAGCAGTTCAAAGAAGGTTTACGAGACTAATACCTGGAATGGGTGGGATGTCTTATGAGGAAAGGTTGGACAGGCTAGGCTTGTATCCGCTGGAGTTTAGAAGAGTAAGAGGCGACTTGATTGAAACATATAAGATTCTGAGGAGTCTTGACAGGGTGCATGTGGAAAGGATGTTTCCCCATGTGGGAGAATATAGAACTAGGGTTCATTGTTTAAAAAAAGGGGGTCTCTCATTTAAGACAGAGATGAGAAGAAATCTTTCTCTCAGAGGGTCGTACGTCTTTGGAATTCTCTTCCTCAAAAGCCGGTGCACGCAGAGTCTTTGAATAATTTTAAGGCAGAGGGAGATTGATTCTTGATAAGGGGGTGAAAGGTTATTGGGGGCAGGCGGGAATGTGAAGTTGAGGTTACATTCAGATCAGCCATGTTCATATTGAATGGCGGAGCAGGCTCGAGGGGCCTAGTGGCCTACTCCTGCTCCTAATTCGTATGTTCGTATGTATGTACTTACAATCATGCTCATAGACATATATCATGAAACAAAATATGTGTGATGTTACATTTTTTGAAAATCTTAAGACATGATCATTAATGCTGCAACTAGTTTGTTGGTCATCGGGTTTTGAATTGTTACCATCTGGGCGGTGTGGATACACTTGAGTCATCGTTGTATAAGGTTTGCCTACTCCACAGCTACCTGTGCAAAACTGACTAATACTAAAATGTGAAGCAAGCATTATTATCAAGGTTGTATAATTTTCTATTGTTTTCCATTACTGAAGTCAATGTTCATGAACTCAATTGTGGGGAAAAAAACAAGTTTAGGCTACTATTTTAAGTGATGGTTGGTCTAAATCTGCACCTACTGCAAGAAAACTTTAATAAATAAAAGAAAAATATATCCAGCCCTCAATATATTGTAATCATGCAACAAAAATAGCTTTTTTAGCTGCTTTATTTATTATTTCACAGATAACATAGTGATGAAAAAGCATGCAGTAAAAAGCCCATGATAATTGGGCTATATATATCTTTACTAAGACCGTCTCAGGTGTATTGTGTGCCTTTTTGGTGCTCTCACCTCAAATAGGAAATTTTGGCTTTGGAGAAGATACAGAGAAGTGCAACGGCGTTGATCCTTGGCCTAAATGCATTGACCTGTGGAAATTATCACTGGGAATTTGTTTGAGGTATTGACCAACAACACATGAAAGCAGGGAGTGAGGTTGGAGGCGCATAAGTTTTATTTTTCTCAGAAGTTGATCCACTTGTGGAGCAGCATTCCAGAGGTGATAGCAAAGACTGACTCGTTGCAGTCCTTCAAGAAGTAATTAGACACATTAGAAAATGTATCAAATCACTGCAGAAGGAAGGTATGATCTTGGGTAATATCAAACGGGCCTCTGTACAACTATTGTGACAGTAGTCTCTCAGGGCTTGCCCGATTGCCTTTCAGAGGTGGGAGAGGAATTTTAACAATTTTTTTCCTGATTTGGCTACAGGTTTCTGTGTTCCATTTAGATCCATTAAGGAGTGAAGGAAACGCATATTGGTCTTAGTAGCCTTTTCTTCTCCTAGGTGCATAACATATAAATATAGTGACATACTTGCAAAAATAACAAAACCTACTTTTAAAACTCTGATGTATTTTATGAAATCTAAATTCAACCTTTGACCCTGGATCCATAAATTAATGTCCCAAATCCAAAGCTGATTTTTAGAAAAATATCGAACATCATATTCACCCTGTCTGCTGGGATTTAATTCATGAATCAATTTGTCCTGGGAATGCTAATTGTCCTCATTATAATGGTGAATTATTCTCTGTAATTTTTAATTCATCTTAAAATGGAGGGTTCTGTCTTTAACCTCTAATATGTAAATCCACCAATTCCTACTTTCTGCTTCTAACAAGTCGAATTCTGCTTCATTTCCTAAGCAATAGATACTTGTTCTAATAAACCACACTCAAAATTATAGAACAAAGAACAGTACAGCACAGGAACAGGCCATTCGGCCCTCCAAGCCTGCGTCGATCTTGATGCTTGCCTAAACTAAAACCTTCTGCACTTCCGGGGTCTGTATCCCTCTTCCCATCCTATTCATGTATTTGTCAAGATGCCTCTTAAACGTCTCTATGGTACCTGCTTCCACCACCTCCCCTGGCAACAAGTTCCAGGCACTCACCACCCTCTGTGTAAAGAACTTGCCTCGCACGTCCCCTCTAAACATTGCCCCTCTCACCTTAAACCTATGTCCCCTAGTAACTGACTCTTCCACCCTGGGAAAAAGCTTCTGACTATCCACTCTGTCCATGCCGCTTATAACTTTGTAAACCTCTATCATGTCGCCCCTCCACCTCCGTCGTTCCAGTGAAAACAATCCCGAGTTTATCCAACCTCTCCTCATAGCTAATGCCCTCCAGACCAGGCAACATCCTGGTAAACCTCTTCTGTACCCTCTCCAAAGCCTCCATGTCCTTCTGGTAGTGTGGTGACCAGAATTGCACACAATATTCTAAGTGTGGCCTAACTAAAGTTCTGTACAGCTGCAGCATGACTTGCCAATTTTTATACTCTATGCCCCGACCGATGAAGGCAAGCATGCTGTATGCCTTCTTGACTACCTTATCCACCTGCGTTGCCACAGGACCTGTGGACCTGTATGCCCAAATCTCTCTGCCTGTCAATAGGTGATAGGTTAATTGGCCATTATAAATTGCCCCTAATATAGGTAGGTGGTAGGGAAATATAGGAACAGGTGGGGATGTGGTAGGAATATGGGATTCGGGTAGGATTAGTATAAGTGGGTGGTTGATGGTCGGCACAGATTCGGTGGGCCGAAGGGCCTGTTTCAGTGCTGTATCTCTAAGCTAACCTAAACTAAACTCCTAAGGGTTCTGCCATTTACTGTATACTTCCCACCTGCATTAGACCTTCCAAAATGCATTACCTCACATTTGTCCGGATTAAACTCCATCTGCCATTTCTCCGCCCAAGTCTCCAACCGATCTATATCCTGCTGTATCCTCTGACAATCCTCATCACTGTCTGCAACTCCACCAACCTTTGTGTCGTCCGCAAACTTACCAATCAGACCAGCTACATTTTCCTCCAAATCATGTATACATACTACAAACAGCAAAGGTCCCAGCACTAATCCCTGCGGAACACCACTAGACACATCCCTCCATTCAGAAAAGCACCCTTCCACTGCTACCCTCTGTCTTCTATGACTGAGCCAGTTCTGTATCCATCTTGCCAGCTCCCCTCTGATCCCGTGTGACTTCACCTTTTGTACCAGTCTGCCATGTGGGACCTTGTCAAAGGCTTTACTGATGTCTATATAGATAACATCCATTGCCCTTCCTTCATCAATCATCTTTGTCACTTCCTCAAAAAACTCAATCAAATTAGTGAGACACGACCTCCCCTGGGGACTTATCTACCTTAATGCTTTGCAAGACACCCAACACCTCCTCGTTTTTGATAATGAGATGACTGAGACTGTCTACACTCCCTTCCCTAGGCTCATCATCCACCAAGTCCTTCTCCTTGGTGAATACTGATGCAAAGTACTCATTTAGTACCTCGCCCATTCCCTCTGGCTCCACACATAGATTCCCTTCTCTGTCCTTGAGTGGGCCAACCCTTTCCCTGGTTACCCTCTTGCTCTTTATATACGTATAAAAAGCCTTGGGATTTTCCTTAATCCTGTTTGCCAATGACTTCTCATAACCCCTTTTAGCCCTCCTGACTCCTTGCTTAAGTTCCTTCCTACTGTCTTTATATTCCTCAAGGGATTCGTCTGTTCCTAGCCTTCCAGCCCTTACGAATGCTTCCTTTTTCTTTTTGATGAGGCTCACAATATCCCGCGTTATCCAAGGTTCCCGAAACTTGCCAAACTTATCCTTCTTCCTCACAGGAACATGCTGGGCCTGGATTCTAGTCAACTGACGTTTGAAAGACTCCCACATGTCAGATGTTGATTTACCCTCAAACAGCCGCACCCAATCTAAATTCTTCAGTTCCTGCCTAATATTGTTATAATTAGCCTTCCCCCAATTTAGCTCCTTCACCCGAGGACTACTCTTATCCTTATCCACAAGTACCTTAAAACTTATGGAATTATGGTCACTGTTCCCGAAATGCTCCCCGACTGAAACTTCGACCACCTGGCCAGGCTCATTCCCCAATACCAGGTCCAGTACGGCCCCATCCCTAGTTGGACTATCTACGTATTGTTTCAAGAAGCCCTCCTGGATGCTCCTTACAAATTCTGCCCCATCCAAGCCCCTAGCACTAAGTGAGTCCCAGTCAATATAGGGGAAGTTAAAATCACCCACCACTACAACCCTGTTACCTTTACATCTTTGCAAAATCTGTCTACATATCTGCTCCTCTACCTCCCGCTGGCTGTTGGGAGGCCTGTAGTAAACCCCCAACATAGTGACTGCACCTTTCCTATTCCTGAGCTCCACCCATATTGCCTCGCTGCATGACCCCTCCAAGGTGTCCTCCCGCAGTACAGCTGTGATATTCTCCTTAACCAGTAATGCAACTCCCCCACCCCTTTTACATCCCCCTCTATCCCACCTGAAACTTCTAAATCCTGGAACATTTAGCTGCCAATCCTGTCCTTCCCTCAACCAAGTCTCTGTAATAGCAACAACATCATAGTTCCAAGTACTAATCCAAGCTCTAAGTTCATCTGCCTTACCTGTTATACTTCTCGCATTGAAACAAATGCACTTCAGACCACCAGTCCCGCTGTGCTCAGCAACATCTCCCTGCCTGCTCTTCCTCTTAGTCCTACTGGCCTTATTTACTAGTTCCCCCTCATTTATTTCACTTGCTGTCCTACTGCTCTGGTTCCCACCCCCCTGCCACACTAGTTTAAACCCTCCCGAGTGACGCTAGCAAACCTTGCAGCCAGGATATTTGTGCTCCTCCAGTTTAGATGCAACCCGTCCTTCTTGTACAGGTCCTATCTGTCCCTGAAGAGATCCCAATGGTCCAGATATCTGAAACCCTCCCTTCTACACCAGCTGTTCAGCCATGTGTTTAGCTGCACTATCTTCCTATTTCTAGCCTCACTGGCACGTGGCACAGGGAGTAATCCCGAGATTACAACCCTAGAGGTCCTGTCTTTTAACTTTCTACCTAACTCCCTAAACTCCCCCTGCAGGACCTCGTCACTCTTCCTGCCTATGTCGTTGGTACCGATGTGTACCACAATCTCTGGCTGTTCACCCTCCCCCTTCAGAATGCCCCCTATCCGTTCAGAGACATCCTTGACCCTGGCACTGGGGAGGCAACATACCATCCTGGAGTCTCTTTCACGTCCACAGAAGCGCCTATCTGTGCCCCTGACTATAGAGTCCCCTATAACTGTTGCTCTTCTGCGCTTTGTCCCTCCCTGCTGAACAACAGTGCCAGCCGTGGTGCCACTGCTCTGGCTGCTGCTGTTTTCCCCTGATAGGCCATTCCCCCCCCAACAGTATCCAAAACGGCATACTTGTTAGAGAGGGGGATAGCCACAGGGGATTCCTGCACTGACTGCCTGCCCCTTCTAGCTGCCTGCACCTTGGGTGTAACCACTTCTCTAAAACTCCTGTCTATGATGCTCTCTGCCACCTGCATGCTCCTAAGTGCATCCAGTTGCTGCTCCAACCGATCCATGCGGTCTGTGAGGAGCTGCAACTGGGTACACTTCCTGCAGATGTAGTCGTCCAGAACGCTGGAAGCGTCACGCACCTCCCACATCTCACAGGTGAAGCACTTCACCCCTCTGACTGACATTTCTAGCACTATTTAATAAATAAAAATAAATACTTATTAAATCCTTACTAAATTGTTATAATTAACGATATGGTCCCTAGTGCTATTGGAGCCATGTACTGGAGATGGTGATAGAGTGTGTCTGACCCTATTCCTACTATAAAAGGTATAAAGACAAAGTCTGAACACTTAGGTAACCATTGATTATGCCTCTCTTATGCAAAGTCATTCTGCTCCTTGGTGCAGATGCTGCTGTGAAAATAGGCACTTCTAACCTGTGATTAGAATTTTTCCTGAAGTTTAGCAGTGTTACGAATGAGGTGGGAGGAGTGCATTGTTAATTCAGTCCCACTTCTCCACAGGTCACAACATATCAATAAATTTTCCCACTTACTGATACAGTCAATTAGATGCTCTGTATATCCCCAGAATAGAGCATGGCTACCCGACCCGAATCCGATGGGACCCGACAACATGTACCGGGGTCGGATTGGGTTGCTCTTCCGGGTGCGGCATTCAGGCTCGGGCCGGGTCAGACACACTCTATCACCATCTCCAGTACATGGCTCCAATTTAATGTACTTTTTGGACTTGAAAGGTCGTATAGTTACAGTTTTTTTAAGTTTGTGCAGATAAGCAACAAAGTGAAAAATGGAAGCTAGGTTAACTGATGGTCGGGTCGGGATGGCGCAGGAAGAAATGAAAGGACTCAGGCCGGGTCTGGATCAGTTGGATGTAGTTCTGTTGGGCTCAGGTCGGGTTTCATTTGCAGACCCAAGCTGGCTTTTACCCCAGAATAAAGCACACCAACCTGGTTTCTTTAATAAACAACAAAATTATCCGTTTGTTATAAGCCAAGTCTTAACCAAAAATGAAGTAAATATATATGCGAATTGCAATATTAAAGCCCCTTATTTTTATCCTAGCCCTTACACATACACAACCGGTTAACCGGGAGAAAAACAAATGGGATTTTTGTTTGCAGCTGTTACACGAAATAGAAGGAATGAAAATAACTTAGACTGCAGAGAAGATATGGAAGTCCTTTGTTTTGACGAGTTACCCCAAAGGCAAATAGGTGGCCGCCGCTAGGAATCTTGCCACGCGATGTTGATGTCCAGTCTGTTTGGGTAGATGTTCAAAGAAATTCAACTACAGAAGGCTTCACATCGGTCTTCCATCAGGTGTGTAGCAACAAAGGTTTCCGTTCTCACGCAGTCAATGCAAAGTTCTTTCAAAGATGCAAGGTTTCCTGCAAACGTGGGATTTATTCTATATAGTGAAGGCAACAGTACAACTTCATACAGGCTTTTGCTTTTCAAGAGCAAGAATTATTCATTGGGAGATAACAGTTGTCTGTATTTTCTTCTGATCTCCTTGCCGGTCAATAATCAAACTCCAACTGCCTTCGGGACAGGATTTACTCCCATTTGGAAACAAACAAACTTATTAGCGAGAGACAGCATGGTTTTGTGAAGGGGAGGTCGTGTCTTACTAATTTGATTGAGTTTTTTGAGGAAGTGACGAAGATGATTGATGAGGGAAGGGCAGTGGATGTTGTCTATATGGACTTTAGTAAAGCCTTTGACAAGGTCCCGCATGACAGACTGGTGCAAAAGGTGAAGTCACACGGGATCAGATGTGAGCTGGCAAGATGGCTACAGAACTGGCTCGGTCACAGAAAACAGAGGGTAACAGTGGATGGTTGTTTTTCTGAATGGAGGGATGTGACTAGTGGTGTTCCGCAGGGATCAGTGCTGGGACCTTTGCTGTTGGTAGTATATATAAATGATTTGAAGGAAAATGTAGCTGGTCTGATTAGTAAGTTTGCGGACGACACAAAGGTTGGTGGAATTGCGGACAATGATGAGGATTGTCAGAGGATACAGCAGGATGTAGATCGGTTGGAGACTTGGGCGGAGAAATGGCAGATGGAGTTTAATCCGGACAAATGTGAGGTAATGCATTTTGGAAGGTCTAATGCAGGTGGGAGGTATACAGTAAATGGCAGAACCCTTAGGAGTATTGACAGGCAGAGAGAACTGGGCGTACAGGTCCACAGGTCACTGAAAGTGGCAGGTGGATAAGGTAGTCAAGAAGGCATACGGCCTGCTTGCCTTCATCGGTTGGGGCATAGAGTATAAAAATTGGCAAGTCATGTTGCAGTTGTACAGAACCTTAGTTAGGCCACACTTAGAATATTGCGTGCAATTCTGGTCGCCACACTACCAGAAGGACGTGGAGGCTTTGCAGAGGGTACAGAGGAGATTTACCAGGATGCTGCCTGGTCTGGAGGGCATTAGCTATGAGGAGAGGTTGGAAAAACTCGGATTGTTTTCACTGGAACGAAGGAGGTGGAGGGGCGACATGATAGAGGTTTACAAAGTTATGAGCGGCATGGACAAAGTGGATAGTCAGAAGCTTTTTCCCAGGGTGGAAGAGTTAGTTACTAGGGGACATAGGTTTAAGGTGCGAGGGGTAAAGTTTAGAGGGGATGTGCGAGGCAAGCATTTTACACAGAGGGTGGTGAGTGCCTGGAACTTGCTGCCAGGGGAGGTGGTGGAAGTAGATACGATAGCGACGTTTAAGAGACATCTTGACAAATATATGAATAGGAAGGGAATAGAGGGATATAGATCCCGGAAGTGCAGAAGGTGTCAGTTTCAGCAGGCATCAAGATCGGCACAGGCTTGGAGGGCTGAATGGCCTGTTCCTGTGCTGTACTGTTCTTTGTTGTTTGCCTCTTTTAGTCCAAAAACCAGCTGGCTTTTAACAGTTAAAATTGAAACCAACTTATTTTACCAGGCAAGTCCTATGATCATAAATCCTGTCTTGTCACAACACAACCCCCTGCTATGTTTACTGAAATCATGTGCCTTCCGGTAAAAATTTGTTTACTGGTCAACCTGTTGTTGACCTTTTAAGGAAAACACCCACAAAGTTCAGCAATCTCCAGTTAATTCAATGCCCATAAAATCCTTTTCCGTTTTTAAAAATATAGATCCTCAAGTTTTAAGAAAAAATGGAAACCGTTGTAATACCTCTGCCCTTGGAGAAGTGAAACGCCATCTTTGAATGTGTTTCATTACAATGTTAAAAAAAACAGAAGTTGAAAAAATTTAAAACACATTTTTCACACTCATCCCCCATTCATGCTTTACTTGTAGTTAATACAATTTTTCTTTGTACCATCTTTACTCATATAACTCAAAGCAAAGTTAAGTTTGCAACAAAGCATCCGCAATAACATTATTTATTCCTGAAATGTGGAAAATCTTTAAGTGATGGGGCTGCTACAGTAAACTCTATCGGAAAATTCTGGCCTTTTGGGTTTCAAATTTTTCCAGAAAGGTTAGTGGGTTATGATCAGTATATACCATTGTTTCTCTGTAGTCGTGGCAGACATAGACTTCGAAATGTTTAAGAACCAATAGTAGACCGAACATTTCTTTTTCCACGGTGGAATATCATTTTGATGGTGATTTAGTTTTTTTCAAACGTCTCCCACTGGTCTTTCAATGCCAATTCATAATCTTGAAACAGGACTACACCGACCCACAGGTCACGAGCATCAATCGCTACATTGAAGGACTTAATGAAATCTGGAGCAGCCAACGCTGGTTCATTAGTCAAAATGGCCTTCAGCTTTTCAAAAGATGCCTGGCACTCCCCTGATCACACTAGATTGTTTTTCTTTTTCTGCAGCAAATCTGTTAGTGGAGTAGCTACAGTGCTGAATTTTGGTACAAACTTTCTGTAGAAACCACACATCTCCAAAAATCTCATGATTTCATGCTTAGTCTGAGGGTTAGGGAACTCCATCAAGGCTTGTATTTTCACCATTCCTGGCAATGCCCGAGGTAGGTCACTCTCACTGTTGCAAATTCGCTTTTGGCCAGGTTTACCACAAAATCAGCTGCTTTGTAATTTTTTAAATAGAGTTTCTAGCTGTTTCAAGTGGGCCTTCCAAGTGGTACTGTATACCAGCACATCATCAAGATAAACTACACAGTTAGGAACACTGGCTATTACTTGAGTCATTAGTCTCTGAAAGGTTGCAGGGAATTTTTTTGGCCCGAATGGCATCTCTTGGCACTGATAAATACCATCTGGTGTGACAAAACCTGATATTTATTTAGCTCGGAGTGTTAAAAGAACTTGCCAGTATCCCTTTAAAAAAATCTATCTTTGTAAGAAACATGGCACTGCCCGCTCTGTCAATACAGTCTTCCAAGCAAGGAATTGGGTATGAGTCTGCCTTTGGTACTGCATTAACTTTTCTGTAATCTATGCAAAGTCCAGTTGAACTGTCGGGTTTAGGCACAAATACTATTGGTGAGCTCCAGCTGCTTTGACTGGGTTCAATTAGGTGGTTTTCAGGCATATATTGGATTTCTGCTTTTATCTGGACTCGTTTGTCTGGACCTAAGGAGTAAGGATGCTGTTTTATAGGAAAAGATTCCCCTACATCCACATCATGTGTGGCTGAGGTTGTACATCTTGGCTTATCCCTACAGACTGTTTTAAATGCTGTGAGTAGCCGTCTTAGGTCTTCTCGTTAATCTGCATCGAAATATGAAAGCGTAGTGTCCAATCTTCCTAGCAGTTCAGTATTAGCTAACTGGATAGCAGGAGGTTCAATTTGAGAATTGTCCAGGCCTCCTCCTCGCTATCCCTTTCATTCTTAATTGTCCCTACTACCTGAAGTACCTGTTCTTGCTTGTCATTCACTAATGTCCTTCAGGGAAGGAATTTTTTAAAAATTCATTCATGGGATGTGGGCGTCGCTGGCTCGGCCAGCATTTATTGCCCATCCCTAATTGCCCTGGAGAAGGTGGTGGTGAGCTGCCTTCTTGAACCGCTGCATTCCAAGTGAGGTAGGTACACCCACAGTGCTGTGAGGAAGGGAGTTCCAGGATTTTGACCCAGTGACAGTGAAGGAACGGCGATATAGTTCCAAGTCAGGATGGTGTGTGACTTGGAGAGGAACTTGCAGGTGATGGTGTTCCCATGCGTTTGCTGCCCTTGTCCTTCTAGGTGGCAGAGTTCGTGGGTTTGGAAGGTGCTGTCTAAGGAACCTTGGTGTGTTGCTGCAGTGCATCTTGTAGATGGTACACACTGTTGCCACTGTGTGTCGGTGGTAGAGGGAGTGAATGTTTGTAGATGGGGTGCCAATTAAGCAGACTGCTTTGTCCTGGATGGTGTTGAGCTTCTTGAGTGTTGTTGGAGCTGCACCATCCAGGCAAGTGGAGGGTATTCCATCACACTCCTGACTTGTGCCTTGTAGATGGTGGACAGGCTTTGGGAAGTCAGGAGGTGAGTTACTCACCGCAGGATTCCTAGCCTCTGACCTGCTGTTGTCGCCACGGTATGTATATGGCTACTCCAGTTCAGTTTCTGGTCAATGGTAGCCCCTAACTAGGATGTTGATAGTGGGGGATTCAGCAATGGTAATGCCATTGAATGTCAAGGGGTGATGGATAGATTCTGTATTGTTGGAGATGGTCATTGCCTGGCACTTGTGTGGCGCAAATATTACTTGCCACTTATCAGCCCAAGCCTGGATATTGTCCAAGTCATGCTTCATTTCTACACGGACTGCTTCAGTATCTGAGGAGTCGCGAATGGTGCTGAACATTGTGTAATCATCAGCGAACATCTCCACTTCTGACCTTATGATTGAAGGAAGGTCATTGATGAAGCAGCTGAAGATGGTTGGGCCTAGGACACTATCCTGAGGAACTCCTGCAGTGATGTCCCGGAGCTCAGATGATTGACCTCCAACAACCACAACCATCTTCCTTTGTGCTAGGTATGACTACAGCCAGCGGAGGGTTTTCCCACTGATTCCCATTGACCTTAGATTTGCTGGGGCTCCTTGATGCCATACTTGGTCAAATGCTGCGTTGATGTCAAGGGCAGTCACTCTCACCTCAGCTCTTTTGTCCATGTTTGAACCAAGGCTGTAATGAGGTCAGGAGTTGAGTGGCCCTGGCGGAACCCAAACTGAGCATCACTGAGCAGGTTATTGCTAAGCAAGTGCCACTTGATGACACTGTTGATGACACTTTCCATCACTTTGCTGATGTTTGAGAGTAGGCTGATCGGGCGACAATTGGCCGGGTTGGACTTGTCCTGCTTTTTGTGTACAGGACATACCTGGGCAATTTTCCACATTGCAGGGTAGATGCCAGTGTTGTAGCTGTACTGGAACAGCTTGGCTAGGGGCATGGCAAGTTCTGGAGCACAGGTCTTCAGTACTATTGCCGGAATATTGTCAGGGTCCATAGCCTTTGCAGTATCCAGTGCCTTCAGTCGTTTCTTGATATCACGCGGAGTGAATCGAATTGGCTGAAGTCTGGCATCTGTGATGCTGGGGACTTCAGGAGGAGGCCGAGATAGATCATCAACTCGGTACTTCTGGCTGAAGATTGTTGCAAATGCTTCAGCCTTATCTTTCGCACTGATGTGCTGTGCTCCCCCATCATTGAAGATGGGGATATTTGTGGAGCCACCTCCTCCAGTTAGTTGTTTAATTGTCCACCACCTTCAAGGCTGGATGTGGCAGAACTGCAGAGCTTAGATCTGATCTGTTGGTTATGGGGTAGCTTAGCTCTGTCTATCGCATGCTGCTTACGCAGTTTGGCACGCAGATAGTCCTGTGTTGTAGCTTCACCAGGTTGACACCTCATTTTGAGGTATGCCTGGTGCTGCTCCTGGCATGCCCTCCTGCACTCTTCATTGAACCAGGGTTGGTCTCCTGGCTTGATAGTAGAGTGGGGGATATTCCGGGCCATGAGGTTACAACTTGTGCTTGAGTACAATTCTGCTGCTGCTGATGGCCCACAGTGCCTCATGGATGTCCAGTTTTGAATTGCTAGATCTGTTCGAAATCTATCCCATTTAGCACAGTGGTGGTGCCACACAACACGTAGGAGGGTATCCTCGATGTGAAGGCGGTACTTTGTCTCCACAACGACTGTGCGGTGGTCACTCCTCCCAATACTGTCATGGACAGATGCATCTGCGGCAGGTAGATTGGTGAGGATGAGGTCAAGTATGTTTTCCGCTCTTGGTTCCCTCCCTGCCGCATACCCAGTCGAGCAGATATGTCCTTTAGGACTCGGCCAGTAGTGATGCTACCGAGCTACTCTTGGTGATGGACATTGAAGTCCCCCACCCAGAGTACATTCTGTGCCTTTACCACCCTCAGTGCTTCCTCCAAGTGGTGTTCAACATGGAGGAGTACTGACTCATCAGTTGAGCGAGGGCGGTAGGTGGTAATCAGCAGGAGGTTTCCTTGTCCATGTTTGACCTGATGCCATGAGACTTCATGGGGTCCAGAGTCGATGTTGAGTACTCCCAGGGCAACTCCCTCCCTACTGTATACCACTGTGCCGCAACTCTGGTGGGTCTGTCCTGCCGGTGGGACAGGACATACGCAGGGATGGTGATGGCAGTGTCTGGGACATTGTCTATAAGGTATGATTCCGTGAGTATGACTATGTCAAGCTGTTGCTTGACTAGTCTGTGGGACAGCTCTCCTAACTTTGGCACAAGCCCCCAGATGTTAGTAAGGAGGACTTTGCAGGGTCGACAGGGCTGGGTTTGCCATTGTTGTTTCCGGTGCCTCGGTCGATGCCAGGTGGTCCGTCCGGTTTCATTCCTTTTTATTGACCTTGTAGCAGTTAGCTACAACTGAGTGCCTTGCTAGGCCATTTCAGAGGGCATGTAAGCGTCAACCACATTGCTGTGGGTCTGGAGTCACATGTAGGCCAGACCAGGTAAGGACAGCAGATTTTCTTCCCTCAAGGAAGTTAGTGATCCAGATGGGTTTTTACGATAATCGATAATGGTTTCATGGCCATCATTAGACTAGCTTTTTAATTCCACCTTCTGATGTGGTGGGATTTGAACACATGTCTCTGGATTACTAGTCCAGTGGCAATACCACTACGCCATCTACTGTCTTTACCTGTGATTCCACACCGACACCAATGTGGTTGACTCTTAAAGGCCCTCTGAAATGGCCTACCAAGGCACTCAGTTGTATCTAACCGTTACGCAGTCAATAAAACAGAATAAAACCGGACAGACCACCCGGCATCAACCGAGGCACCAGAAACGACAACGGCAAACCCAGCCCTGTCCACCCTGCAAAGTCCTCATACTAACATGTGGGGGCCTGTGCCAAAGTTGGGAGAACTGTCCCAGAGACTAGTCAAGCAACAGCCTGACATAATCATACTCACGGAGTCATACCTTACAGACAATGTCCCGGACACTGCAATCACCATCCCCGGGTATGTCCTGTCCCACCGGCAGGACAGACCCACCAGAGGTGGCGACACAGTGGTATACAGTCGGGAAGGTGATGCACTGGGACTCCTCAACACCGACTCCGGACCCCATGAAGTCTCATGCCATCAGGTCAAACATGGGCAAGGAAACCTTCTGCTGATTCGCACCTGCCGCCCTCCCTCAGCTGATGAATCAGTATTTCTCCATGTTGACCACCACTTGGAGGAAGCACTGAGGGTGGCAAGGGCACAGAATGTACTCTGGGTGGGGGACTGTAATGTCCATCACCAAGAGTGGCTCGGTAGTACGACTACTGACCGAGCTGGCCGAGTCCTAAAAGGCATAGCTGCTAGACTGGCTTTGCGGCAGGTGGTGAGGGAACCAACAGACGGAAAAAACATACTTGACCTCGTCCTCACCAATCTGCCTGCCGCAGTTGCATCTGTCCATGACAGTATTGGTAGGAGTGACCACCGCACAATCCTTGTGGAGACGAAGTCCCATCTTCACATTGAGGATACCCTCCATTGTGTTGTGTGGCAGTACCAGCATGCTAAATGGAATAGATTTCAAACAGATCTAGCAATGCAAAACTGGGCATCCATGAGGCACTGTGGGCCATCAGCAGCAGCAGCAGAATTGTACTTGAGCACAAGTTGTAACCCCATGGACTGGCATATTCCCCAGGAGACCAACCTTGGTTCAATGAAGAGTGCAGGAGGGCATGCCAGGAGCAGCACCAGGCATACCTCAAAATGAGGTGTCAACCTGGTGAAGCTGCAACACAGGACTACTTGCATGCCTAACTGCGTAAGCAGCATGCGATAGACAGAGCTAAGCGATCCCATAACCAACGGATTAGATCTAAGCTCTGCAGTCCTGCCACATCCAGCCGTGAATAGTGGTAGACAATTAAGCAACTAACTGGAGGAGGAGGTGGCTCCACAAATATCCCCATTCTCAATGATGGGTGAGCCCAGCACATCAGTGCGAAAGATAAGGCTGAAGCATTTGCAACAATCTTCAGCCAGAAGTGCCGAGTTGATGATTCATCTCGGCCTTCTCCTGAAGTCCCCAGAATCACAGCTGCCAGACGTCAGCCAATTCGATTCACTCCGCGTGATATCAAGAAACGACTGATGACACTAGATGCTGCAAAGGCTACAGGCCCTGACAATATTCCGGCAATAATACTGAAGACCTGTGCTCCAGAACTTGCCGCGCCCCAAGCCAAGCTGTTCCAGTACAGCTACGACACTGGCATCTACCCTGCTATGTGAAAAGTTGCCCAGGTACGTCCTGTACACAAAAAGCTGGACAAGTCCAACCTGGCCAATTACCGCCCGATCACTCTCCTCTCAATTATCAGTAAAGTGATGAAAGATGTCATCGACAGTGCCATCAAGTGGCACTTGCTTAGCAATAACCTGCTCAGTGATGCTTAGTTTGGGTTTCGCCAGGGCCTCTCAGCTCTTGATCTCATTACAGCCTTGGTTCAAACATCGACAAAAGAGCTGAACTCAAGAGGTGAGGTTAGAGTGACTGCCCTTGACATCAGGGCATCAATTGACTGAGTATGGCATCAAGGTGCCCTAGCAAAACTAAGGTCAATGGGAATCAGGGAAAACCCTCCGCTGGCTGGAGTCATACCAAGCACAAAGGAGGATGGTTGTGGTTGTTGGAGATCAATCATCTGAGCTCCAGGACATCACTGCAGGAGTTCCTCAGAGTAGTGACCTAGGTCCAACCATCTTCAGCTGCTTCATCAGTGAACCTCCTTCAATCATGACGTCAGAAGTGGGGATGTTCACTGATGATTGCACCATCTTCAGCACCATTCGCGACTCCTCAGATACTGAAGCAGTCCGAGTAGAAATGCAGCAAGACCTGGACAATATCCAGGCTTGGGCTGATAAGTGGCAAGTAACATTCGCCCCACACAAGTGCCAAGCAATGACCATCTCCAACAAGAGAGAATCTAACCATCTGCCCTTGACATTCAATGGCATTACGATCACTGAATCCCCCACTATCAACATCCTAGAGGTTACCATTATCCAGAAACTGAACTGGAGTAGCCATACAGTGGCTACAAGAGCAGGTTAGAGGCTAGGAATCCTGCGGCGAGGAACTCACCTCCTGTCTCCCAAAGCTTGTCCACCATCTACAAGGCACGTCAGGAGTGTGATGGAATACTGTCCACTTGCCTGGATGGGTGCATCTCCAACAACACTCCAGAAGCCCGACACCATCCATGACAAAGCAGCCCACTGAATTGGCACCCCATCTACAAACATTCACTCCCTCCGCCACCGACGCACAGATGCAGCAGTGTGTACCATCTACAAGATGCACTGCAGCAATGCACCAAGGCTCCTTAGACAGCACCTTCCAAACCCGCGACCTCTACCAACTAGAAGGACAAGGGCAGCAAATGCATGGGAACACCACCACCTGCAAGTTCCCCTCCAAGTCACACACCATCCTGACTTGGAACTATATCGCCGTTACTTCACTGTCGCTGGGTCAAAATCCTGGAACTCCCTTCCTAACAGCACTGTGGGTGTACCTACCTCACATGGACTGTAGCGGTTCAAGAAGGCAGCTCACCACCACCTTCTCCAGGGCAATTAGGGATGGGCAATAAATGCTGGCCTAGCCAGCGACGCCCACATCCCATGAATGAATTTTTTTTAAATCGTCCTCCCGGCGATAATATTTTCATGTGTTGATATGACACAGTCGACTCCTTTTCCGGTGATCTGTGGTGTCAATCAAATAATTTACTTTACCAATTGTTTTGACCACTTTATACAGACCACTGAACCATGCTTTGAATGGTTCACCCTGTAAAGGTAATAATACTAACACTTCATCCCCTGGTTGAAATGTTAAGGTCTTTGCATGCTTGTCTGCCCATTTTTTCATCGTAGTTTGGGATGTTTTAAGTGTTCCTGAGACATATTGAAGCTCTTGTGAGCTGTTCCCGGAACATAGATGCATAATCTAGTACAGAAGATTCATCACTCTGTTTTAAAAACCTTTCTTTTATTATTTAGAGGACCTCTTGTCTCATCTCTGTAAATTAATTCAAAAGGACTAAAACCTGTAGACTCATTAGGTGAATCTCTAGTGGCAAATAAAAGAAAGTCTCGCTCTTTATCCCAATCGTGGGGATATTCTTGACAATATGCCCTGATCATTGCTTTGAGGGTCTGATTGTACCTTTCTAAAGCACACTGTGTTTGTGAGCAGTATGGTGAAGACTTTAACTGTTTGATACCCAAATTACCCAGAACTTCTTGAAATATTTTAGACATAAAATTGGAACTTTGATCTGACTGAATTTCAATTGGTAATCCATATCTATTAAAGAATTGGGTTAACTTCTCCACTACAACCTTAGCAGTAATTGTCCTCAAGAGAATGGCCTCTGGGAATTGAGTAGCCAATTGAGTATATAATTAGCATCCCGCTTTTGTTTTCGGTAAGGGTCCTACACAGTCTACCAACACCCTACTAAATGCTTCTCCAATAAATGGTATGGGAATTAGAGGTGCCGGTTTTATGGCAGGTTGCAGTTTTCCCACAATCTCGCACATATGGCATGTTTTACAAAACTATACAACGTCCTTGGAAAGACCTGGCCAGTAAAATTGTTGACTTCTACATGATTTGGTCTTCCAGATTCTGATATGTCCTGTTATAGGAATTTCATGCGCTAACCTTAATAATTCCCGGCGATACTTAGGCGGTACCGCTATCTGTTGAACAGCCTCCCATTCTTCATCCGTCTGTCTGTGAGGCAGTCTCCACTTTCTCATCAGAACCCAATCTTTAACATAATAGCCTTCTGGAACCCCTTTTGCCTCAGCTTCTGTCAGAACTGATTGTGCCACTTTATTTAACTCTGGATCGCTTGCTGAGTTGTGATCAGAGAAGATTTATTAAACACTTCATTTGGATTAGCTAAATCCCCAAAAAAAGTTTCAGATATTTGGCTATCTGTCTATGGTCCCAATTTTACATCTGACAATAGAAATTTGTTTCGCCGTTGTTCAGGTTACTGCACACAAAGAAAAAATTCCTGGAACCTTTTCCTGTAACAGTTCTGTCTCTTTAACTTCACTTGGTTTCTCTGTGACTACTGGAGTACTAATACTTTTGCTCCAGCCAAATCATTCCCTCAGAGTAGGTCAATTCCATCTACTGGAAAACAATGGACAACTCCTACAGTTACCGTCCTAGACATTCGGTCATACTCTAGGTGCACTCGATACAAAGGTACGGGTGTATACACCCCGCCAATAGCATTCACTAAAACTTTATCATTCAGTGCGCTCTCTGGTGGAAATGTCTTGCCTTTCCCCAGCAAAAGAGTTTGGATTGCTCCTGTATCCCTAAGTATAACTATAGGTTTGCCTGCCTCACTTGAGGGATAAGGAGTTACTTTTCCTTTCGACAAGAATTCCCTATAACTTTCAGGTATCTTATTCTTAACCTCTACACTCTCATTGGTTTTTGATTTGGCTTTACAGCTGCAGTTAGAGCTAAAGTCTAATCTGCTGTACTCTCAGTCAGAGTCCCATTCTCTGCATTAGCTTTGTGTACCCCAACAAGTCCCATGGATTTACCTCACAACTTCCAGTATTCTGAACGAAGATGTCCCACCTTGTGATAATGATAACATTTAGGCTTGCGGATCTCATTTGCACCCTTAGGAGCTTCCTTTCTGGCCTGAGGTGGGGAAGCTGGGGCGTTCCCAGCTGTCCCTTGTCCCTACTTTCCTTCCTTTCACTCTCCCACCTTCTATCCTTCTCGGGTTTGTGGGGGTGACAGACAAAGGGCTTGGGCTTATACACAAGCTCAAAATCACCAGCAATTTCTACTGCCTGTCTGGCCCTTGAAACCTTCTGGTTCCCTACATGAGTACTCACTACTGGAGGGAGTGAATTTTTAAAGTCTTCCAGGAGAATTAGTTCTCTAAGGTTCTCATACATGGCTTCCATCTTTAGTTCCCGTATCCAACGATCAAAATTAACTTGCTTTACCTTCTCATATTCTATATAAGTCTGCCTAGCCAATCTCCGGAGGTTCTGAAATTTCTGTCAGTAAGCTTCAGGAACTAACTCATATGCAGCGAGAATAGCCTTTTTTGTCATCTCATAATCTGCAGAAGCCTCCTCATAAAGCATGGCATAAACTTCATGAGCTTTGCCCATCAGTCTGCTTTGCAGAAGCAGTGTCCACCTTTCCTTTGGCCATTTCATTGTTGGCTATCTTTTCAAAAGAAATGAAAAATACCTCTACGTCCCTTTCCTCAAACTTAGGGAGAGCTTGCACAAATTTAAACAGCTGTCCACTGGATCCTGGACTGGAGACGGATCTTTCCCCACCAGAACTTTCACTGGAGTCAAGACCAGCCCTTTGTCTTAGTTCCACCTTTTTTAATTTGAATTCTCTTTCTTCTTTTTCACCTTCTGTTTGAAATTCAAGCTTAGGTTTCTCCAATTCTATTTCCTTTTCCTTGTCAATATCAAGCTGCCTCATCTGTAACCGAATTTTAGCTAATTCAACTGTATTACCCTCTGATTTTTTTTTTCATTCATGGAATGTGAGCGTCGCTGCTAGGCCAGCATTTATTGCGCCCATCCCTATTTGCCCTTGAGAAGGTGGTGATCTTCCTCCAATTTCAAATGTTGGGCTGTTACTTCAATTATCTCTGCTTTTTTAGCTCCTGATTTCAATTCTATCCCCAATTGTGCTGCCAAATCCTTTAGTTTAACCTTGGTTAAATTTTACAAGTCTTCCTTCCCGCGAAAGGTTTCAGCAACTGCTAAAGACATTCTGGTGGCGTCGACTTTACCTATTACACAAGAAACCTGGTTCTTTTCTCCCGACAAGAGCCCCAATTAATATGTTATGACTGAGGCAGGAGGAGTGCACTGTTAATTCAGTCCCACTTCTCCACAGGTCGCAACATATCAATCAATTTTCCCACTTACCGAAACCGTCAATTAGAGACTCTATTTGTCCCCAGAATAAAGCACACCAACCTGGTTTCTTTAATAAACCACAAAATTTTATCCATTTATTATAAGCTAAGTCTTAACCAAAAATGAAGTAAATATATAAGCGAATTGAAATATTAAAGCCCCTTATTTTTATCCTAACCCTCACACACGCAACTAGTTAACCGAGAGAAAAACAAAGGATTTTTGTTTACAGCTGTTACAACGAAATAGAAATAATAAAAATAACCTAGACTGCAGAGAAGATATGGAAGTTCTTTGTTTTGGTGAGGTATCGTAAAGGCGAAGAGGTGGCTGCCACTAGGAATCTTGCCAGGCGATATTGATGAACAGTCTGTTTGGGTAGGCATTCAAAGAAATTCAACTACAGAAGGCTTCACATAGGTCTTCCATCAGGTGTGCAGCAACAAAGGTTTCAGTTCTCACACATTCAATGCAAAGTTCTTTCAAAGATGCAAGGTTTTCTGCAAACATATGGGATTTCTTCAAAATACAGGAGACAACAGTACAACTTCATGCAGGCTTTTGCTTTTCAAGAGCAGGGATTCTTCAAAGGGAGATAACAGTTGTCTGCATTTTCTTCTGATCTCCTGGCAGGTCAATAATCAAATTCCAACTGCCTCTTTTAGTCCAAAACCCAGCTGGCTTTTAACAGTTCAAATTGAAACCAACTTATTTTACCAGGCAAGTCCTATGATAATCATAAATCCTATCTTATCACAACACAATCCCCTGCTATGTTTACTTGAAATCATGTGCCTTCCAGTAAAACTTGTTTACTGGTCAACCTTTTGTTGACCTTTCTTTTGAAAGAAACACCCACAAAGTTCAGCAATCTCCAGATGATTCAATGTCCACGAAATCCTTTTCAGTTTTTAAAAATATAGATTCTCAAGTTTTAACAAAAAATGGAAACTGTCATAACAACAGTCACTATGACACCTAGATGCACAGTTGATACATGTTTTTAAGTTGAGATGAGTGGGGGGTTGGGGGGGTTAGTGTGGACGATGCTACTAATTTATTTCTGAATTACAAAGGTACTACTGCTGATGTATTACTTAAAGATAGGGTATCGCAACCTCTTTTCCAGTGTGGATCACTTATAGCTAAATATGCATTGATTCCGATGACATCTTTTGTCAAAGATGTTGCCTTTGATATACAACTGACTTTAACATATAAGTTGTTAATAATGATCATGAAACTATTGTCATAAAAATGCATCTGGTTCACTAATCTCCTTCAGGGAAGGAAATCTGCTGTCCTTACCCAGTCTGGCCTACAGGTGACCCTAGACCCACACCAATGTAGTGGACTCTGAACTGCCCTCTGAAATGGCCTAGCATGCCACTGCCACCTGCTCAAGGGCAATTAGGGATAGGCAATAAATGATGGCCTTGCCAAGAACAAATTTAAAAAACTCATTTCCCACCTCTATTGTCTGTCAGCTGAAAATGTTCTTCCTAGTTTTTTCTTTCTATTTTATAACTTTTTATCTGAAGTAAAACATGTGAAGAAATTACAATGTAGTTAATGAGCATGTGCATCTGAGTAAGTTTCCCCATTTAATTTGTTCCCCTTATTTGTCTTCATTTGTTTAAGGTTGTCTTGTGTATCTCTGTACACGTACCTTTTAGCTGCTGACATTCACTGACAAATTTGTCTCAACCATTTCTAGGTTCAGTCACACTCGCTCCTTTTCATCTCATTAATCATACCTCCTTTCAAACCTCACTTTGCAGCACCATTATTTCTGCCCACACTTCTACTACTCCTCAGTACTGTCACTTGCCCAGACTCAAGTATCTTGCAATAAGCCCATGGTCTCTCTCTATCCTGCTTTGTTATTCTCCACCACATTCACTGTGGCACTCATTGTAGGCTTTCCTAGAGCAGCAACTCCAGCTATCTCACGCTTCATTCCTGGCAACCTTTCCACGTACCTTCACATGCTTCTCCAGTCTTTCAGTAGATGGACTGTTAACACTTTTGTGAGATGTGGCCAAATCAAATCTTTAGATAAGTAAAAGCAAAATACTCCAGATGCTTCAAATCTGAAATAAAAACAGAAAGTACAGAAAATACGCAGCGGTCAGGCAGCATCTGTGGAGAGCGTAGCAGAGTTAACGTTTCAGGTTTGTGCCTTTCAGTCACTTTTGCTGCCAGACCTGCTGAGTATTTCTAGAACTTTCTGTTTTTATTTCAAATCTTTAGATGTTTTATTTCTCAGATACCACATGAATATATAGTGACAGTTATAATGAGGCTCACTTAATTCAATCAGAACAACTTTTCTTTACATAATAATAGAAAACAATAAATGGGCTGTGCCTCCCTGGACCACAATTCCCCCAACAAGCAGGAGCCTGCAGCTCACTATGGTTCCCTTCCACCCCCACCCCCCCGGCGATCCAGATCTCCCCCGACACACCCCCATGATCTCTCTCACTCCCCCAGTGCACCTCTTACTCTCGTAGAAGTTGGCCCTGTGAAGCAGGCTTCCTGCATGAAAGACCTCCAGCCTGTCAATCAGGCTGGCTAAGGGCAGGAACGCTGTTTAAAGGTGTACTGTAGTTAAATTCTACAGGACATTTGGAAACCCATTCTTGGCTTCCTGACCTCTCAACAGCACCCCTCCAACCACAATTCCCCCCCGCACCGCCCCCCCTCCCCCCCAAACACCACCACCAAACACACACACACACACACACACACACCTCACTTCCAAGTTAAAATCCAGGCCTATATGTTGGAAAATAGAAATATTTTAAGATCCAGTGACATATTTGTATGGGTAAAACATCTCTTCATTGGTGTCTTTTATTTTAAATGATCTGAATGACTTTTGTATCGATAAGTAAACATGAGGAGTGAATGCCAATCCTTTTCGTTGCTTGATTGTAACAAAATATTTCTTGCCTTTTCTCCCCAGCACCTGTGGGTACTTCATTTCAAAATTAGTAATACAATTCAGTAAAAGGCAAGTGCTCCAAGAAGCACAGCACATAACATTGCAATGTTTGATGAAAGATTTTAAGAGTCACTGTGATTTCAGTGATAATAGTCAACACACAAATCAAAGATAAATGCCAATAGATGAGCAAAGTTCTTGTTTGTAACAGGTGATCCATTAAATCTGTGGGCCACAAATTATCTGTAGCAAGATGAATATCAAGGCTAACATGTTCCTCAGTAATTCAAAAAAGCAACTGTACTCATTTGATTAAATGTAGATTAGCAAAGATCCCACACAAAAAACAGCTACTTGAATGACTGCAATTTTAACCAATCTTTCTGTGGTAATAGTTACTGTTTTTATTTTTGATCCAACTGAATATATAAGTTGTATAAATAGCATTTATAAAATGGTAGCCCATGTAAGGTTTATAATTCTGAAAATAAGCATTAAACCTGCTCATGAGATCAGTTAATGTACTCTTTTTTTTAAAAAAAGTCTTGAGGAAGTATCCTATGTTTGAGCCTGCCTTTATCCCCAAAGCCTATGATCAAGTTCTGCAAAATTCCATGAGTGAAGAGATTCAACCGTGTAGCAGACTCTTAGAATGTAGTAATATCCCCTGTGCATTTCAGTTGGATAAACTACAACTCCCAGAATGTAGATTAAGGTTTTACTTTCTCCTCGGTCTAAAATGGTTATAAGCTAGTAATCTGGAGTTTACAAGCAGTAAATCATGGTACACTTGGTCGTGTTGTCAATCACAAAAATATGGTCCTTTAAAGATTTTCTGATTGATAAACTGTAAGCTGGTCCAAGGAAACATTTATTTTAACAGCTGCCACCATAGTTAGTGATAGCCCAATGCAATTAAATAAGCAAGACTGTACTTCTTGAGTTTCAATATTTTTAATTTTGTCATGCAGGCCCCCACCTGCCAAGAATGAGGCACATTAATTTCGCTACATGGCCATTAAATTTCAAATTGTTGCTGGGAAGAAGAGAAGGCCTATTTCCAGGGTTTGCCAAGCCCCTAGCTAGAAAGACATTTTTACATACTAGCAGACAGTGTTGGAACAAAGGAGCTATTCCGTGCTCCCAATACACAGAACAGATGTGGTCACATGACCAACTGGCTGTTGCAGAGTTTGAACTGAGAGTTTTAAATTGGAGAAACAGTGTTTGAAGACAGAAGGCAGTTTTGCTCCTGGACTGAGAACATCTCTCTCCTTTCGGCTCCCATCTCTTTCTCACTGGCTTCGGAATCTATTGAAGACACATGAACCCCAAGAGAAAAAGTCTCCTACAATGAACACGGTTTAAGAAGAATATTAGACCCCAACGAAAAGCAAGATCTACCTACCAGCAAGGACTACAGCGAGCTCGAAGCACAGTAACCAAAACCTTCTTCAGAGATTGCCTCAAACTTTTCCACTTTATTTTTCTTCTGCTCTTTTCTGTCTGTTTTTGCATGTGTGTATTTTGTATGCATGCTAGCGTGGGCGCATCGTGTATCCATAGGCGTCAACCGAATTAGAGTTCACGTTTTAATAAATTTCAATCTTTCTTCTTTGCCTTATAATTGGAAAGCAGTGAACAAGGATTCACGAAAGGGGAGCTAAAACACGGTGTTTTTAAAATAAAACCCTGTTACAGTAAGACCAGGTGAAGGCTGAGAGGTACCGCTAGACACCTTTCTCACCCGGTTGTAACAGAAATTTGGATGTTGGCAACCAGAATTTTGCCCACAGACAAATCAGAGAATTGGAAGTGGGAAGCCAAATTGTTCCCAATCAAAAAGGGCAAGATTTTAATACAGATTTTCTTGTGGTTGAGTGTGATTGAATACTAACATTTCTGCAACTGAAGCTAGTAGCTCTCCAAGCCAGGGTGAAGTAACTTGGGATAAGTTAAAAGCACTGTCTGTGGAGGAGTTGAGGAAAATGGCTGAGCAGTGTGGGATCACTGCATGTGGCAAGGCTAGGAAGTCTGAACTCCTAAGGCTAGTGGCCAACCATTTTTCCCTTGAATCTGAGGAAGCAGAAACAGAGTTAGAAGCAGATCCAGACAGGGTATTGTTAGCAAAGATACAATTGAAACAAAGGAAACTTGTATTAGAGGAAAGAGAAAAAGAGAGAGAGGCAGGAGAGGGAGAAAGAGAGAGCCTTCCAGAAGGAACGTGAAGAAAATGAAAGGCAGGAGAGAGAGAGAGAGAAAGACAGGAGAAGGAACGAGAGAGAAGGAATATTCCAGAAAGAATGCGAAGAAAGAGAGCTGAAGTGGCTTGAGTTAACTAGTGGGCGACAGAGTAACTAACCCCAGTGAAAGCATGGCCAATATGGAGGAGCATAATTCAGGGTTGGTACATAATTGTTAAAACTAACTCATCTGATCCCAAAATTCAATGAGGAAGATGTGGAGGCCAGCTGAGACCTGGTCTCTTTTACTACAAAGCAAGCTAACTGAAAGTCCATGAGGTTTATTCGCTGTTGCCAGATGAAAGTTCATCAAATTACGAACTGACTAAAAATGCTATCTTTGGGGCATATGATTAGTACCCGAAGCCTATCGCCAAAAGTTTAGAACCCCAAAAATAAACTAATCAAACTTATCTGGAGTAAACAGCTGGCTTTTGACCAGTGGCTGAGGGCTCTTAAAGTACAGCTCAACCGTGAGAATCTCAGGGAAGTAGTTCTGTTCGAGGCATTTAAAAACTCTCTCCCTCTCTCAATAAAGACCCATGTAGAGGAGCAGGGGGGGTTAGAGAGCCCATCAAGCAGCCGTTCTGGCCGATGAGTTTGCTTTAATTTATAAGTCAGTTTCCTAGGGGAGAACTTTCCTAATCACCCCCAGAAATCTGAAAGGGACAAAGGATGAACCATAGAAAAATGACAGCACAGAAGGAGACCATTCAGCCCATCGTGTCTGTGCCAGCCGAAAACCCAGGTGGGAAGATGATCTCTGCCCAGGAGAAAGGAAAGCAGGAGACACGGGGCCCTCCTCCAGCCAAAAAGAAACATGTTACAACAGGTGAGAAGGGGTCTAGGGGTTCTCTCTTAGCCTTTGCCTGGTTTAACCGTAACAGGGTTTAATTTTCGAAACAGAGTTTTTAGCTCCTCCTTAGTGAATTCTTGTTCACTCCTCCAATTGTAAGGCAAAGAAATCAAACAGCATTCCTTAGATTTAATCAAGAAAGGTAGAAGTTTATTAATCTTAAACTCTAATCCAGTTAACGACTACGAATATGCGACACAACCACGCTAGCATGCATATGCGATAAACACACACACAGATAGAGACCAAAAAATTGAAAAGAATAAAGAGAAAAGTTTGAGGCAATATCGGGATTATATCTTTAAGTTCAGTGTAGAGTCTTTGTTTGCTGGTAAACCCTGCTGTTCGTTGGGGCCCAGTTCACGCTTCAACTTGCTTCGATGTTGGAGTCTTTTTTTTCTTGAGGTTTACGTGTCTTCCGTGGGTCCGGTGGCTTGGGAGAGAGCGAGAGAGGGACAACCAGGAAAGAAGCTTGCTTGTTCCAGCTTCAGTTGCAAACTCAAATCTCAATTCAAACTGTCCTGTGCCTCATTCAAAAGTCTGGATCAGCCGGCTAGTCATGTGACCAGCTGGTTTAACCCATCCTGTCTTTGTGGATTGTAACATCTTCGCAGTCCCTGGAATGCAGTTCCTTACACCTTCAGTGTCTGGTGATCAAAATCCATTTGGGTTATATGGATCAGGGATTAGTTCTTTGTCTCCACAAGCACCGTCTCTTAGTATGCAAATGTCCTCCAGTGAAAGGTCTGGTGATCTCTTTAACAAATCATTTCTTCACTCCAGCAACAGTTTAAAATCAATGTTCATATGACGAAATTAATATGCCTCATTCTTGGCAGGGGGGTGTCTGCATGACAGACAATAAAACCAATGCCACTTGCTCAGCAGGTCAACGGGCTTCTGAAGAAACGATTCTGGTGCCTGGAATGGTCAAGTGACACCCTCCAATACCCTCTTTCAAGGGGCCCTGTCATTGTGGTGGTCTGCTGCACTCTCCATAACATGGCTCTCCAGAGAGGTGTGGACCTTGAGGACAGTGAGGCTCTGGAAGGAAAAAGCTCGTCAGGGGAGAAGCAGGAGGTAAGAAAGGAGGTGGAGGGGGATAACGCTGAACAGAGGGGTGCCCCTGCTGCATGGCGAGGTGGCCTCCCCCTGCCACTCTCCAACAAGAGGACCTCCCTCCTCTCCCTCAGGGTCTCCAGCATTAGATCCAGATCAGGATCGATGAATCGAGTACCCAGTTGGGTATGCCCCTACTGCCAGGCCTCCAGCTCCCCTGTAGCATCCCGCTTCCCTCTGGTGCGGTGGAAGGTTTTGGCATAAAACACAGATCTCTTCCTCAGGACAACCAGCAGCCTCAGTGATGGCTGCCATGGGGTGTTGACATGAGCCCCACACTTCATCTGGCCCACCTCCATTCCTGGCCCCAATGGCTCGAAGGGGACAGGAAACCTGTGTCCATATCAATTAAGGGCTTACCCATTTGAAAATCTGAACCTGAATTAGTTTCCCACTGAAGTTGGGTTTCTGACCTAAAACTAGACCTGGCACCTCTAACGAAAATCCAGCCTGGGTTCCCTGTACCTCTAAATACTTTTTGCAAGCCTTCCTGATATGGAATGCACATAAACATAACCTGTGTCAAAATTTTAGCAGGAACCAACTAGTGGGAAGGACGTGGAGGAACAAATTTGCAAGGGAATTACAGAGAGGTGCAAAAATTATAGGATAGTTTTAATAGGGGACTTTAATTATCCGAACATAGACTGGGATAATAGTAGTGTAAAGGGCAGTGAGGAGGAAGAGTTCCTAGACTGTGTTCAGGAAAATTTTCTACAACAGTATGTTGCTAGTCCAACGAGAAAGGAGGCAATGCTAGACCTGATTCTTGGGAATGAGGTGGGCCAAGTGGATCAAGTATCAGTAGGAGAGCATTTCGGGGATAGTGATCATTGTGTCATAAAGTTTAGGCTGACTATGGAAAAGGACAAAGAGTAATCCAGGGTAAGGATAATTAACTGGCGGAAGGCCAACTTCAATGGGGTAAGAATGGAACTGGGGCGAATAAATTGGGAGTCAAAAGCTGGCAGGAAAACCAGTGAATCAACAATGGGCTACCTTCAAAGAAGAGATACTTCGGGTACAGTCAAAGGGGAAAAGAAGAGCAAACAAATCCAGAGCTCCCTGGATGACAAAAGAGGTAGAGGTTAAGATAAAGAAGAAAAAATGTGCTTATGACAGATGCGAGATAGAAAATACTATTGAGAACTAGGCTGAATATAGAAGGTCCAGAGGGGAAGTGAAAAAGCAAATAAGAGAAGCAGAGAGAGAGTATGAAAAGAGACTGCAGATAGCATTAAAGGAAATCCCAAAGTTTTCTATAGGCATATAAATAGTAAAAATCTGGTAAAAGGAGGAGTGGGGCCGATTAGGGACCAGAAAGGGGACTTAGACATGGAGGCAAATACCTGCGGTATTAAATGAATACTTTGCATCTGACTTTACCAAGAAAGAAAATGCAACCTAGGAAATGTTGAAAGAGGAGGTAAGTCAGACACTAAAGGGTTTTAAAATTGATAAAGAGGAAGTATTAGATAGACTGTCTGTACTTAAAGTGGATTAAGCACCAGGACTGGATGAGCTGCATCCAAGGATACTGAGGGAAGTGAGGGTGGAAATCACACTGGCCATAATGTTTCAGTCTTCCTTAGACTCGGGGGTGGTGCCTGAAAGGCTGGTAAGATGGGCAGAGAAGTGGCAAATGGAATTTAATCCTGAGAAGCGTAAGGTGATGCATTTTGGGAGGACTAACAAGGCAAGGGAATATACAATGGATGGTAGGACCCTTGGAAGTACAGAGAGTCAGAGTGACCTTGGTGTACTTGTCCATAGATCACTGAAGGCAGCAGCACAAGTAGATAAGATGGTTAGGAAGGTCTGTGGGATACTTACCTTTATTAGCCGAGGCATAGCATATAAGAGCAGGGAGGTTATGATGGAGCTGTATAAAACACTAGTTAGGCCACTAGCTGGAGTACTGTGTACAGTTCTGGTCGCCACACTATAGGAAGGATGTGATTGCACCAGAGATGGTGCAGAGGAGATTCACCAGGATGTTGCCTGGGCTGGAGCATTTCAGCTATGAAGAGAGACAGGATAGGCTAGGGTTGTTTACCTTAGAGCAGAGAAGGCTGAGGGGAGACCTGATAGAGGTATACAAAATTGAGGGGCATAGATAGGAAGAAACTTTTTCCCTTAGTAGAGTGTCAATAACCAGGGAGCATAGATTTAAGGGAAGGGGCAGGAGGTTTAGAGGGGATTTCAGGAAAAGTTTTTTCACTAAGAGGGTATTTGGAGTCTGGACACACAGCCTGAATGGATGGTAGAGGGAAGAACCCTCACAACATTTAAGAAGTATCTAGATGAGCACTTGAAACGCCATTGCATACAAGGCCACGGGCCAAGTGCTGGAAAATGGGATGAGAATAAATAGGTGCTTGATGGGCTGCACGGACACGATGGTTGAAGGTAATAAAAACAAGAAATGCTGAAAATACCCAGCAGGTCTTGCAGCATCTGTGGAGAGAGAAGCAGAGTTACCATTTCAGGTCAGTGACCCTTCTTCAGAACTAGCAGATATTAGAAATGTGAAAGGTTTTAAGAAGTAAAGCAGGGGTGGGGCAAGAGATACAAAGGAGAAGGTGTAGATAGGACAAGGTCACAGAGAATAACCAACCAGGTGGTTATGGAGCAACGGCAAACAATATGTTGATGGTGTGTTGAAAGATAAAGCATTAGTACAGATAGGGTGTTAACGGACTGAAAACTGAACAGCCGCAAGTACAAACATGAAAAAAATAGTGGGTAGGCAAACTGAATAAACTAAGATGAAATAAACTAAAAACAAAAAATATATAAAAAAGAAAAAATAACTACAAATGAAAATAAAAGTAAAACAGGGGGCCCGTCATGCTCTGAAATTATTGAACTCAATGGTCAGTCCGGCAGGCTGTAGTGTGCCTAATTGGTAAATGAGATGCTGTTCCTCGAGCTTGCGTTGATGTTCACTGGAACACTGCAGCAATCCCAGGACACAGATGTGAGCATGAGAACAGGGGGAGTGTTGAAATGGCAAGCAACCGGAAGCTCGGGGTCATGCTTTCGGACTGAGCAGTCACCCAGTCTGCATTTGGTCTCCCCAGTGTAGAGGAGACCACATTGTGAGCAGCGAATACAGTATACTATGTTGAAAGAAGCACAAGTAAATCGCTGCTTCACCTGAAAGGCGTGTTTGGGACCTGGGATAGTGAGGAGAGAGGAGGTAAATGGGCAGGTATTACACCTCCTGCGATTGCAGGGGAAGGGGATGAGGTGGTGGGAGTAATGGAGGAGTGGACCAGGGTGTCGCGGAGGGAACGATCCCTTCGGAATGCTGCCAGGGGAAGGGAGGGGAAGACGCGTTTGGTAGTGGCATCACGCTGGAGGTGGTGGAAATGGCGGAGGATGATCCTTTGGATATGGAGGCTGATGGGGTGGAAAGTGAGGACAAGGGGAATCCTGTTGTGGTTCTGGGAGGGAGGGGAAGGGGTGAGGGTAGAGGTGCGGGAAATGCGCTGGACACGGTTGAGGGCCCTGTCAACCACAGTGGGGCGAATCCTCGGTTGAGGAAAAAGGAAGACATATCAGAAGCGCTGTCCTGGAAGGAAACATCATCAAAGCAGATGTGTCTGAGATGGAGAAACTGGGAGAATGGAATGGAGTCCTTACAGGAGGGAGGGTGTGAAGAAGTGTAGTCGAGGTAGCTGTGGGAGTCAGTGGGCTTATAATGGATATTAGTAGACAGCCTATCCCCAGAGATAGAGACAGAGAAGTCGACGAAGGGAAGGGAAGTGTCGGAGGTGGACAATGTAAAGGTGAGAGAAGGGTGGAAATTAGAAGCAAAGTTGATAATGTTTTTCAGTTCGGGGCGGGAGCAGGAAACGGCACCGATACAGTCATCAATGTACCGGAAAAAGAGTTGGGGGAGGGGGCCTGAGTAGGACAGGAACAAGGAATGTTCGACATATCCCACAAAAAGACTAGGACCCATGCGGGTACCCATAACAACACCTTTTACTTGAAGGAAGTGAGTGGAGTTGAAGGAGAAGTTGTTCAATGTGAGAACAAGTTCAGCCAGGCGGAGGAGGATGGTGGTGGATGGGGACTGGTTGGGCCTCTGTTCAAGGAAGAAGCGGAGAGCCCTCAAACCATCCTGGTGGGGGGGTGAAGGTGTAGAGAGATTGGACGTCCAGAGTAAAGAGAAGGCGGTTGGGGCCAGGAAACTGGAAATTGTCAAAATGCGTAGGGCGTCAGAAGAGTCACGGATGTCGGTGGAAGAGACTGGACCAGCGGAGAAAAGATAGGAAGAAATAAGTTCAGTGGGGCAGGAGCAGGCTGACACAATGGGTCTGCCGGGACAGTCCTGTTTGTGGATTTTGAGAAGGAGGTAGAAGCGGGCTGTCTGGGGTTGCGGGACTATGAGGTTGGAAGCTGTAGAGGGAAGATCTCCAGTGGAGATGAGGTCAGTGACAGTCCTGTGGACAGTCGCTTGATGTTCAGTGGTGGGGTCATGGTCCACGGGGAGGTAGGAAGAAGTGTCTGAAAGTTGGCGCTGAGCGTCTACAAGGTAGAGGTCAGTACACCATACAACAACAGCACTACCCTTATCTGCAGTTTGATGACCATGAACGGAGTGCCTCAGGTTCAGAGGGGGACAGGTTAGATGGCTGAAGGGCCTGTTTCTGTGCTGTATAACGCTATGACTCTATGACTGGAGAATTGCAGAGGTTACATCCTTATTCAAAAAAAGGTGTAAAGATAAGCCTAACATCTACAGACCAGTCAGTTTAACTTTGGTGGTGGGAAAACATCTAGAAAAAATAATTAGGGACAAAATCAATAGCCACATGGACAAATGCGAGTTAGTTAAGGAAAGCCAGCATGGATTTCTTAAGGGAAAATCATGTTCAACTAACTTGTTGGAGTTTTTTGAGGAGGTAACAGAGAGGGTCGATGAGGATAATGCTGTTGATGCGGTGTACATCAACTTTCAAAAGGCATTTGATTCAGTGCCACACAACAGACTTGTGAGAAACTTGTATCTCATGGAATAAAAGGGACAGTAGCAGCATGGATACGAAATTAGCTGAGTGACAGGAAACAAAGAGCAGTAGTTAATGGATGTTTTCGGGCTGGAGGAGGGTTTGTAGTGGAGTTCCCCAGGGATCAGTGTTGGGATCCTTGCTTTTCCTGATATTTATTAATGACTTATACCTTGGTGTATAGGGCACAATTTCAAAATTTACAGATGATATGAAACTTGGAAGCATTGTGCACTGTGAGAAGGATAGTGTAAAACTTCAAAAGGACACAGACAAGTTGGCGGAATGAGCAGACAGGTGGCAGTTGAAGTTCAATGCAGAGAAATGTGAAGTGATTCATTTTGGTAGGAAGAACATGGAGAGACAATATAGAATAAAGGGTGCAATTCTAAAGGGGTTGCAGGAGCCGGGGGACCTAGGTGTTTCTGTGCATGAGTCATTGAAGATGGCAGGATAGGTTGAGAGAGCGGTTAATAACGCATACAGTATCCTGGGCTTTATTAATAGGGGCATTGAGTACAAGAGCAAGGAAGTTATGTTGAACTTGTGTAAGTCACTAGTTCGGCCTCAGCTAGTGCTGCGTCCAATTCTGGGTGTTGCACTTTAGGAAAGACATGAGGGCATTGGAGACAGCAATGAATGGTTCCAGGGATGAGGAATTTCAGTTATGAAGATAGATTGGAGAAGTTAGGACTGATTTCCTTGGAGAAGAAAAGGCTGAGAGGTGATTTGATAGAGATATTCAAAATCATGAGGGGTCTGGACAGAGTAGATAGAGAGATATTGTTCCCACTTGTGAACGGATCGAGAACGAGAGGGCACAGATTTAAAGTATTTGGTAAGAGAAGCAAAAGTGACATGAGGAAAAACTTTTTCACACAGCGAGTCTGGAATGCGCTGCCTGAGAACGTGGCAGGTTCAATTGAAGCATTCAAAAGGGGCTTAGACAGTTATATGAAAAGGAAGAATGTACAGGGTTACGGGGAGAAGGCAGGGGAATGGAACTGAGGGAATTGCTCTTTTAGAGAGCTGGTGCAAATATGATGGACCAAATGGCCTCCTCCTGCGCTGTAACAGTTCTTTGATTCTGTGAACTTATGCTGGTAATAGGGTGGATGGTATCTGGGTGAGCAATCATAAGGTTAAGTTAATCTCAGAGAGATGATGTTGAGTCTGCAGAGAAACACAACCATGAACAAGAGAAATTCACATCCTAGTATAATTCACAAATGCACATAAGTAATACGTTTTATCATATATTTTGCCAGCTGCTGCACTTGGTTTGCAATGAATGAACTTCTACAGATGGTCACAAGACAATGATGGATAAGCTAGACCATTCAACCCAGACTAGTTCATCCATTCAGAAGCACCCTATAGTCCTCCCATTGCGGTATTGAATGGATCTAAGGATTTGTCGTCTCCACGCTCTGGATGGGGCAAGCTGAGAGAAGTAGTTACAGTGAGAGGAGGCTTGTGTGGGGTATAGACAAGTTAGGGCATGTGGCTTGTTTCCCAGCTGTAGATTCAATGGAATTCTTACCAAGTGATGATCACTCTCTGCATGAAACAGAACTTCCTGATATCACACCTAAAGTTATCTTTTGCCAGTTTCAGCCTGTGTCACCTTATCCTAATCCCACAATCTAAAGTAATACCCCAGATCTACCCTTTCAATACCATATACTGTCATGCACTCTATAAGATCACCTCTGAGAGCGGATGATCCATCTTGGCCTCCTCCTGAGGTCCCTAGCATCACAGATGTCAGTCTTCAGCCAATCCGATTCATTCCACGTCATATCAAGAAACAACTGAAGGCACTGGATCCTGCAAAGGCTGGGGCCCTGACACATTCTGGCACATAGTACTGAAGACATGTGATCCAGAACTAGCCACACCCCTAACCAAGCCATTCCAGTACAGCTACAACACTGGCATCTACGCAGCAATGTGGAAAATTGTCCAGATATGTCCCGTCCACAAAAAGGAGGTAAAATCCAACCCAGCCAATTACTACCCCATCAGTCTACTCTCGACCATCTGCAAAGTGATGGATGGGGTCATCGACAGTGCTATCAAGCGGCACTTGCTCAGCAATCGCCTGCTCACTGATGCTCAGTTTGGGTTCCACCAGGGCCATTCAGCTCCTCACCTCATTACAGCCTGACTTGGAATTATATCACCATTCCTTCACTGTCACTGGGTCAAAATCCTGGAACTCACTTCCTAACAGTGTACCTACACCCCAAGGACTACACTGGTTCAAGAAGGCAGCTCACCACCACCTTCTCAAGGGCAGTAAGTGCTGACCTAACCAGCAACACCCACATCGCACAAACAAATTAAAAAAATGCCTAATTTTCAGACTGAAATCCCATGTAATTCTACATACCTCAGACCCTTGACAATATCAACCTTATGACTCTTCTGTGCCCTGCCTACAGCATTTACTGTCTCAGAAAACGGAACTGGATGTGTCATGTTTTGAAATTGCATTTGCATTGTGTACACTTGGAGCTGCTGCAGAACACACATGGTAGCAAAGGGCAAGTAAAAGGGAATAAAGAAGACTGCGTTATGTTCAACAGCCTGCTGGAGTCTTTGGCCAGGATTTTATCCAGGTGACGGGGGTCTCTACATCTGGAAAAAGTAACGCTGAGAGCCCCGTGTCGCCTCTTCTGTGGGAAGCCCGCCGAATCTAGTCCCAATTAGGCACTTAGGTGGGCAGTGGCAGGCCTTCCACGGGATCAAGGCCCCCAGCAACAGAAGTCCCAATCAGAGGCCGGCAGATCTTTCACTGTGCAGCGCCACCACGGAGCACCTATCCGAGGCCCAGGAGCGCACTGGATCCAGGCCAAAGTTAGGTCAGGACGGGAGTGGTCTTGCAGGGTGGAGGTCACAGGGGGAGTGTAGGGAGGTTGGTAGCAAGGGTGGGGGTGTGGCTCTCAGCGAGGCCCCCCACGCCTTTCCCAATACTAGGTCCCTCGTTCAGGTACTAAGTGGCTTTTAATGAAGGACCCCACCCCCTTGGAGCCGGAAAGCAGCCCACATGGTTTAGCATGCCATGCATCCCATGCGGTGACAGGGCCGCCCGCCGCACAGCTGATTGCCCAGTCAAGGGCCTCAATTGACGGAGCCGAGAAGGTGGCGGGGTCCTACCCGCCACCATCCCAACCAATTGTATGCTCTCCCCACCTCAAAACTCACCACAGGCGAGAGCATAAGATTCCACCCTTTGTCTCTGTGTCTTTGCCTCATCTCCTATACTAAACTCAGCCAAAACTCCAGTCCCAAGAGACATCACAGGATGCAGTACTCAAACTGCATTCTGACCAGAGACTGTACCATTTGATTATGCCTTCCTGGGACCCATTCAACTGCTTTGATCATGTATGAATGTGTGGCTGAAGAGATGGTACAGAAAGGAGGGCTTTCGTTTCCTGGATCACTGGGTCTGCTTCTGACGAAGGTGGGACCTGTGCAAGTCGGATGGATTGCACCTGAACCGGAACGGGACCAACCTCCTTGCAAGGAGGTTTGCTAGTGCTGTTGGGGGGGTTTAAACTAATTTGGCAGGGGGATGGGATACAGAGTGGAGGTACAGTAGGGGGTGATGCACAGCCAAATGTAGAAGAGAAACTAAGTCAGTCTGGAAGGCAGAGCAATATAGACCTGTTCAGGTGCAAGCGAATAATGCAAGGCTGGATTGCATCTATTTTAAGATTCTTTACAAGTAAGGCAGGTGAATTGAGGGTGCCGATTAACACATGGGAACATGATATTATTGCTATCACAGAGACGAGGTTGAGGAAAGGGCAGGACTGGCAGCTTAATATTCCAGGGTATAGAATCTACAGGCATGATGGGGGGAGGCGGGGGGGGGGGAGGATGTAAAAGAGGAGGTGACATTACACTATTGATCAAGGAGTCAATTACTGCAGTAAGGAGGAATGATATCTTAGAAGGTTCCTCAAATGAGACTATATGGGTAGAACATAAAAACAAAAAGGGAACAATCACATGGCTGGGAGTGTACTACAGGCCTCCAAACAGTTGGGTAGAGATAGAGGATCAGACATGTAGGCAAATCTCAGAGAGGTGTAAAAATAAATGGGTAATAATAGTAGGGATTTCAACTTCCCCAATATTAACTGGGATAGTCTTGGTGCAAAAGGCTTAAAGGGCGCAGAATTCTTAAAGTGCATCCAGGAGAGCATTTGAGCCAGCACGTAGAAAGTCCTTCAAGAGAATGGGCGTCACTGGACCTAATCCTAGGGAATGAAGTCAGGGTAGAAGTGTCAGTGGAGGAGCATTTTGGGGATAGTGACCGTAACCCTGTAAGATTTAAGGTAGTTATGGAAAAGGACAAAGGTGGACCGGAAATAAAGATACTGAATTGGGGGAAGGCCGATTTCAATATGATAAAACAGGGTCTGGCTTAAGTGGACTGGAAGCAGCTACTTGTAGAAAAGTCGACATCAGACCAGTGGCAATCATTCAAAAAGGAAATAGAATTCAGGGCCAACATGTTCCCGCAAAGGTGAAGGGTAGGACCAATAAGTCTAGGGAACCCTGGATGTCAAGGGTATAGAGGATTGGATAAGGAAAAAGAAGGAGGCTTATGGCAGATTCAGAGCACTGAAAACAGCGGATGCCCTAGAGGAGTATGGAAAATGTTGGCGGGGGGGGGGGGGGGGGGGGTGGGTGGTGGGTACTTAAAAAAGCAGTTAGGAGAGCGAAAATAGGGCACGGAAAAACACTGGCGGGCAAGATAAAGGAAAATCCCATGGCATTTTATAAGTATATTAAGGGCAAGAGGATAACCAGGGAAAGAGTAGGGCCCATTAGGGACCAAAGTGGCAATCTGTGTGTGGAACCAGAGGACATAGGTGAGGTTTTAAATAATTACTTTTCATTTGTGTTCACTATGGAGAAGGACAATGTAGGTGTAGAGATCGCGGGTGGGGGGGGGGGTGTGGGTGCAGGCGGAGGGGGTGGATTGTTATATACTTGAATAAATTAGCATTGAAAGAGAGGAGGTATTAGCGGTTTTAGCGGGCTTAAAAGTGGTTAAATCGCCTAGATGAGATGTATCCCAGCCTGCTATGTTGGGCAAGGGAGGAGATTGCAGGGGCTCTGCCACAAATTTTCAAATCCTCTCTGGCCACAGGAGAGGTGCCAGAGGAGTGGAGGACAACGAATGTGGTATCATTATTCAAGAAGGGTAGTAGGGATAAATCAGGTAATTACAGGTCAGTGAGTCTACTATCAGTGGTAGGGGAACTATCAGAAAAAATTCTGAGGGACAGGATTAATCTCCACTTGGAGAGACAGGGATTAATCAAGGATAATCAGCATGGCCTTGTCAGGGAGAGATCATGTCTAACAAATTTGATTGAGTTTTTCGAGTAGGTGACTAAGTGTGTAGATAAGAGTAAAGCAGTTAATGTAGTCTACATGGACTTCAGTAAGGCTTTTGATAAGGTCCCGCATGGGAGATTGGTCAAGAAGGTAAGGGCCCATGGGATCTGGGCAATTTGGCAAATTAGATCCAAAATTGACAGGAGGCAGAGGGTGATGGTCGAGGGTTGTTTATGCGATTGGAAGCCTGTGACCAATGGTGTACTGCAAGGATCGGTGCTGGAACCCTTGCTGTTTGTAGTGTACATTAATGATTTAGATGTGAATATAGGAGGTATGATCAGTAAGTTCGCAGATGACACGAAAATTGGGAGTGTCGTAAATAGTGAGGAGGAAAGCCTTAGATTACAGGACATACGAACATACGAATTAGGAGCAGGAGTAGACCACTCGACCCCTCAAGCTTGCTCTGCCATTCAATAAGGTCATGGCTAAGCTGATTACTCCACATTTCCACCTACCCCCTATAACCTTCCACCTCCTTGCTTATACGAACATACGAATGGGCTGGTAAGATGGGCAGAGCAGTGGCAAATGGAATTTAATCCTGAGAACTGTGAGGTGATGCCTTTTGGGAAGACTAACAAGGCAAGAGAATATACAATGGATGGTAGGACCCCAGGAAGTACAGAGGATCAGAGGGATCTTGGTGTACTTGTCCATAAATCATTGAAGGCAGCAGCACAAGTAGATCAGGTGGTTCGGAAGGCATAGGGATACTTGCCTTTTTTAACAAGGTATCGAATATAAGAGCAGGGAGATTATGAAGGAGATGTATAAAACGTAGTTAGGCCACAGCTGGAGTACTGTGCACAGTTCTGATTGCCACACTATAGGATGTGATTGCACTGGAGAGGGTACAGAGGAGATTCACTAGGATGTTGTCTGGGCTGGAGCATTTCTGCTATGAGGGACATATATAGCGTAGATAGGAAGAAAGTTTTTCCCTTAGAGGAGGTGTCAATAACCAAGGGGCATAGATTTAAGGTAAGGGGCGGGAGGTTGAGAGGGGATTTGGGGAAAAAAAATTCACCCAGAGGTTGGTTGGAATCTGGAACACACTGCCTGAAGGGGTGATAGAGGCAGGAACCCTCACAACATTTAAGAAATATTTAGATGAGCACTTGAAATGCAACAGCATACAAGGCCACAGGCCAAGTGCTGGAAAATGGGATTAGAATAGATAGGCTTCATGGCCCACACGGACACAGTGGGCCGAAGGGCTTGTTTCTGTGCTGTATAACTCTATGACTCTAAATAGTTCAACACTATTAGCTTTGTTGATTGCAGCTCTGCATTGGTTAGAGATATTTAGCACAAAGTTTACTCAGACTCCAAGGTCACTTTCTACTTCACCCTTAGCTATATTAACACCATTCATAGAGAATGTGTTACTTATTTTTCACATCCTATTGCTGTTTATATGTTCATATACTTATTTTGTCCAACCCACTTTAATTTTGAACTCCTTCCTCTGGTCACATTGCTGCTCCCAGACTGGTGTCTTCAGCGGATTTCAGCATTTTGCATCAAGATTTTTGACTTTAGGCCAACGATGTAAATGAGAAACACCACTGATCACTCGGGCGCCCGACTCAGTGCACCCACCCCAACAGAACTCCTCAACAAGTTCCTTATTGATTGCCAGAGTTTACCATGAATCATCAGCTTTGAATTTAATAATACCCATTCATGAAACTTGTAAATGTTGATGTTCAGAGGGACTTGGGTCTACTTGTACTAGGAACGCAGAAAGTTAGTATGCAGGTACTGCAAGCAATTAGGAAGGCAAGTGGCATGTTGGCCTTTATTGCAAGGGATTTGGAGTACAGGAATAAAGAGGTCTTGCCACAATTGTTCAGGGCAGGAGTGTACACAGTTTTGGTCTCCATATTTAAGGATGGATATACTTGCATTGGAGGCAGTACGGCAAAGGTTCACTAGAATGGTTCTTGCAATGAGAGGGTTGTATTATGATGAGAGGCGGAGTAAATTGGATCTGTACTCTCTGGCGTTTTGTAGAATGAGAGGTGATCTAATTGAAACAGAAGATTCCGAGGGGGCTTGACAGGATAGACACTGAGAGGTTGTTTCCCATGGCTGGGCAATGTAGAACACGGAGTAGCACAAAATTCAGCTCGACTGAGTGCTGAGAGATAGAGTACTTAACTCAGGAATTTGATCCAAAAGAGGAAACTGGAGACAGTGAGACTTGAGATTTGAGGTGCAGAGACATGAATTAGGTGAACAGATAGGTGAGTTTTCAGTTTTATTTCTAAACTGGGGCGGTAGTTTAACCTGGTACTGGGGAGATATAAGTATTGTTGTTTGTAATAAATTTGTAGCTTAACTAGTTAAACTACTTAATAAAACTACAAATTATCATTCAGTGATTTTCTAGTCTTAAAACCTAATTAGTTACATAAAACACAATAAGGATGGCAGTACAGGTGATGTGTTGCAGCTGTAGCTTGTGGGAACTGGTGGACACCAGTGTGATCCAGAGCAACCATATCTGCAGTAAGTGTCTGCAGCTTGAGGAATATTGGCTCAGAGTTGATGAGCTGCAGTCCGAGATTCAGACGCTGCGATGCCTCAGGAAGGAGGAAAGTTATATGGACGCTTTGTTGCAGGAGGCAGTTGCACCCCTTAGGCTATGTTTGGTCCGTTCTCAAGGATCGGAGGGTGTGACTACAAGTGAGGCATGGGAATCCAGAAGGTAGCAGTGGAGGAGCCTCAACCCTTGCATTTGTCCAACAGCTTTGAGATTCTTGCAGCTTGTGTGGAGTTGAACAGAAACTGCAGGGAGGATGAGCAAACTGACAGTGGTGCAGGGGGCCCTTCAAATCGGGAGTAAAAAGGAAAGTAGTAGTGTTAGGGGGACAGATAATTGCTACTGATTTGATGATTGGCCGTATTGTGGTATTCACTAATATACTTACTTCCAGGAGGTCAGAAACGTTATTGTTCTGTATCTCTAATGTTTGCATTTTTATTAATTTGAACTGTTTTAATTTGCTTTTTATTGACTTGTACAATCTAGAATCCAGTCCAACACGTAACCGGTAGGGAAAGCAAAATCCTGCAGATGCTGGAAACATGAAATAAAAACAGAAAATTCTCAGCATTTGTAGATGGAGAAACACTGTTCATATTTCAGGTCGATGACCTTTCATCAGAACTGGAAAAAGTTAGATATGTAACAGGTTTTAAGCAAGTACAAAGGCAGGGAAAGCGGGAGGAGGGGAGGAAGGAGAGGGGCAGAGATAACAATCAGACACAACCAGAGACGACTTGATTGAGGAACCAGGGGTTTAAAAATATAGACTTGTTTATTTATGAATCTCACATCTACTGTTACATTCATAATTTCCAATTGGCAGTTCTTAAATCCTGTCGATACAGATTGATTGAATTCGAATATGTATATTGCATTAAAGAACATATTGTAAATTGTGTAGCAGTAGCTGCATTTCAAAGGATTTTTTTATTGACAAGGAGTTAAGCTTCACCATCCAGTTCACTTTTGCGTCATCGGATTTAGGTTTAGTACTTTCCCAGGGTTTGAACTGGAAACATACAATTTATGCAATATTCAGTCACGGTATCTGTTTTAAACACTTTCCAGTTATCTTGATCTGAAGAAGTCCCAACCGAAGCAAGTTTTGCTTTTAGGTATGCTTTAATTTGCTGTAATGTGGACCATGGAAAAGATCATGCCAATACCAGAGTATTCCCTATAAGTTGTTAACCGTTACTAGGCAACATTTTAAATGCTGCTGGAGAATAGAAGTTTAAGAGAAATGGCGGATCCAGTGAGCGAATTTTGTGTATGTAGTATGCAATTCCACAACCTTCCGGTTTATTGCCTGTCATTTTATTCATTGGCATGTTGGCCAACTTTATATTTTCGAAACAAAATTGGCAGGAAGTGTTGGCGCTGTATATGACGACAGTTTTATTTTGTATTGAATATGTGCTGTTTTTCCACAGTACTTCAAAATACAGCACTTTATTTTCTAAAAGGTTTCAACACTGAGAATATAAACGAACTCTGTTGTACTAATTGTTTTGTTCAATGGATGTGGATCATCAGCGGCAAAATTGTGCTGTCCTTTAGAATAACTACAAATCTCCTATCCTCATTTGTCTATAAATTGCGAATGGAGCCTATACAAAAGAAAAGTACAGTTTAAGTGTCTTCTTTCCTAAGAACAAATATCAATTACATCGTAGAGTCCTGATATTTCTATCCACAAGGTGGAGCTCAGAAATAAATTATTGCAAAGTCATCTAAAATAAGATAGTGTTCTGTTGGTTTACTGAAAGTTCGGAACAACGAAAGTATTAGCCATTCACCATGCTGACAAAACGGATTATTCTCAAATATTAATTTTATTTTCAATTTTTTGGAGTTCCTAAACATACAACATTTTTGCAATTGGAATGTTAACTGGATTGTGGTTAACACATTGAAATTTAAATAAGAGCAGAGTTACGTTGGATCACTGTGACCCAGACATAAACCATTACCCTCTCACTTTGAGTTACATATATAATGTTAATTGACAAAAAGTTCCTTAAAAAAAATTATTGGTCAGGGGATGATAGTCACCTGGCCAAAAAGGATAACAAAACGCTTTTTTTAGTTGTACGTAATTTAATAAGCTGTTGGACAAACCCGAAGTGAGTGCATAATATGTGTACATTTTCATAAATAAAAATCTTGTTAAATGTCATTAGCCAGGTTTTACGCGGTGTTTCCTTTCCCAAGGGACGGTGTGTTTTAGTTTGGAATATTATCATATACCTTCATATTCCTTTTGTTGTTTAAAAGATAATAAGGCAACAGTAAAACGTGTCTAACACATCACGAATTGGTCATACTATGAATTAAGATATATTAAATACAATGTTAATTTGGTACGTAGTTTCTTTTAAAATACATATATTCTGTAGGTCAGAAAAAGAACTCGCGGTATAATTGTCTTGCGGAGTACAATCTTATTCTGAAGCTCTAATATATAACACACAAGTAGAAACTAGGTATTTTCGCCAACGTTCATGTGGTTGTTAAGGAAGATGCTCGTCTTGGATCCGCAAAAAAGAGCTTTTGCAGCGGTTATCTAAAAGAGGAGACAGAAACACATTTTAAAACAGGTGTATGTAAACTAGTCAGTATGCGGAATTTAACACGTTCACGTATGGGGATGAGTTCATTCAACGTCTAACTTCTTTTGCAGGTACAGATGAGGATGTTATAAAGTCGAAGAAAACTTTCCGGACCCAAGCAGTTGTAAATCAGAATGCGGAAACCGAATTAATGTTAGAGGGCGATGACGATACTGTCAGTCTATTACAGGAAAAAGAGATCGACAATCTAGCAGGTAATCAGCACTACAGAGAGCGCCTTATTATAATGAAGGACGTACTGACTGTTCTACTGCATATAGTTCTAAAGATCTACACTCAGATGGAACCTTGTCAGTGTATTGCAAGAGATCGACAGTTCGAGGAGCATCCAGAGTTTTACTGCAGGATAGCCTCAACAATACTGAAAACGCAATCTATAATCTGTCCATTTCCAAAACTCAAAACCAGATCAATACACGTAGTGTGATATTAACCACCATTATACTTGCTCATCCAACTTCTGAAAATGATACAATATTATACTTCCTGATGTAGTTTGCTATTCAAATTGGAAAACATACGCAATGCTTAAAATATAATGTTATAGGTTAAAAATTAAACAATCATGTGTAAACTGTACATTGTGAACTGCTTGAAATTGTATTTTCTAAAAGTGTGCATATATTTTATTAATTCGAAATAATATATAGTGCGAGTATATTTAAGCAGAAAAGCCCATTTAGAATATCGTATTTTCAAAAAATGCGACGAACGGTACTTTTAAAATGAATATTGTGTAGTCATTATTCCGCTCCGTAGAGATAGATCGTCTGTATTTGCAATTTGGCTTGATCTCAAGTTGCAGTGTTATTTCTTTCAAAAATTAATACATTTTGTTCACTTTTATTCCAGCGCCTTTTTGTCCGCGGTTCTTTGTTTCTAGAGGCAAGTCACAAGTTTACGACCGCTAACCTCTAAAGGAAAGCACTTTTTCATTGGCAGTTGCTTTGCAAAATCCCTGAAATAATCACCTGACGCAGTAGTCTAAAATAGGCTGTGTAAACCAACTATGTAATAAATTGCTTAAGTTAACTTTTTTCCCAAGATGGACGTCCATGGGTGATTCCATTACTTTTTGTTCAACCAGTTATCTTTCCCAATGCCTTCACATATAACTTGATCTGAAAAAACTAATCTACTAATATTTGCTGTTTCAATTGATTTTTTGTCGTCATTGAACTTTTATTTGATCAAATACGCAAAATAGTCAATTAAAAGAACATTGTGCTTAACTGTTGGCTAATTCGATTAAAATACTAGGCCAGCCTCTAACACAATTATTTATAAATGCATATTATATTCTGTGCAAGTATAGTCACAGGAATGAAGAATAGGAAATTTTAAGACCATAAATCAAAGCTTTAAACGTAATCCTGATTAGTCGTTTTCACTACAATGGAATATTTCCTAGCATTTAAACACTGGACTAATTTCAGTCCAGTGAAGCGTTACTGTCAATCATCTCAATGAACTCCTGTTTTATATTACTTTTTCTTTACATTTTCTCATATTGTGCATCTGTTATTTTCTGTCTGGTCTAGGCCCGACTCACTATCTCAGAAGTCTGGTTTTGTTGATAATTGATCTGGTGCATACTCCATAGGATAAGTCTAAGTCAGGTCACTGCTTTTCTCTGTTCTCTACACTGCACTTTCCACTTAATGCCTCTGGGCCGGGGTTTTCTCTTATGCGCTCAGTAGCCCGCGATTTTAAATCAACTCGAAAACCGCAGCCTATAAGACTGTGTTACTTTGTTAGCTATTTTCTCCCGCTTGCCCACGGCACCAATAGGTTTGAGTTGATCTGTGTTTTCTAGTGATCTTTAGGTTTGGGTTCCGGTCATTTTGTCTGCTCTGTAAGGCCGGATCTCCCTGCTAGAGCTGTATTTTTCCATTGCCTACCCGAATCTCATGATCTTTGCTTCTGACTTTTCCCGTTTCCTGCACGTACCTTACTCCTGATCTATAGTCCGAAATCGGGTAAATATCCTCTTAATCTTTGATTTTGCAATTTCTTTCCCTTGTATGTAGCTCCACGTCATCTATATCCCTAGATTGTCAATACTTCTGTCATCTCCAGCGTTACTCTTCCATCTCACATCTACATGCGTCTCTCGTCGCTAATCTACCAATTTGGTTCAATTTAAAAGACAAAATGGTGGATATTGGTGGTAGTCAGGTGTCAGACCAAGAAGTCCTGCTGATGTTTACTCCATTGCTACCGTATTATTTTATTCAAGGGAGACATCAAAGGTGGTTTTAATTTAGTGTGTTACGTAGATTTAAACGTTAATTTCAATTTGAACAAAGGTTTGAAACGACTGAGCCCCATATCAATACCCGCTTCATATGTATTACTTACGTTGAGGTAAATTTATACGCCAGCTAACTGAACTGGGCCCTATTACAAACCGATAAAGACATACACATGCTCATGAATTGAGCGGTTTAGCGGCCTATCTTTCAAAGCTAACTAAAATACATTTAGTACAAGAAAGAACGTATATGTTCAGTCCATTAATGAGATATGGCGTTAAAACAATTCAAATACAAAAAGGTTTGCTGCATCGGTGTAAATAGAAGGACACGTTTCAGGAATTACATCAGCTGCATTCAGGCAGTTGCCATCCACATTTGAAGGATTTAGCTTTCAAATAAAGTTCCGATAATACTATGTCGTTGTTTTATGTCCATAGATATTTAACTAAAAAGAAACTCTTGCATTGTAGATTATTTCTCAGATCTTTGAGGATGTGCATATTTGTGTATTATTTTATGCAAACATTTTAATATTGGATCCTAATTATGGAGTCACTATCCCATGAGAGATTAAAACGTAATCCCTTTCTTACGGCTGTACTGGATTAACCTCATATTGTCCCTGTCTTTCTCTAATTCCCTCCAGGCTACAGTACAATGCTTATATCCTCTTTAAATGTTCTACACTTAGGGTTACTATGCAATTAGAGTTTTGGAAAGCGCCCTCGCTCCGAAAAAAATACAACATTGACAAATTCTAAAAATTTGATCTGAATTAGTCAACATCTCTTCTGAGAGATGTAAAACGAAGGGCTTCACGCAGTGCTTTCTCCGAGCACAAAAGAGGGGACCCTTGGGAATACAAACCAAATCCACTTGTAATCTTACAACAATATCGAACATAATTGGTTGAGCAACCCAGATTAAGATTGATGAGAGATTAAAGTAGCGGTTCGGCGTAGCGATCGATAGCAAATACCAATCGTAAAGATTTTAGTTTGGCTAGTTGTGGCTAGATGTGATGGATAATATGGAGACAAGTGAGTGCTCAGGATCCAGATGATGACACTTCACGTGATGATGGTCAGCTGACTGAGATCAGAAAATTCTGACGAAAACTTTAGATATGCTTAGAACGTGAAGCAAAAATTGAAATACACCCTACGTATGTTTCCGTTACATTGACAGTAATCAAAATATTTAAAGATGTTATTTGAAAGCCAGCAATGCATTTTACCAAAGTGTAAACGCCGTTCTGTGTAAAAACCTGCCCCTTGGTTTGTTTTCAGTACTGTGCAGTTCTTTTTGTGATAAATTTGAGACGTATAAAAGCTTTGGGTGCTATTTTTCCACATTATTTTAAGGGTAGCCTGAGTAGGGCATTCAAACCAATAAAAATGTAGGTCAGATTGTGTCATGAAACTGAATGTTTCAGGATCTTACTCAGAAAACTCCTATAAATGTTGTATCTAATGGGATATTAGTCTTTTGCATAGTGAGATCTCAGAAATTGCTAATAGCATTAAAATTATTCTTGATGTCTATGTACCACACTTAGAATAAGGCCACACTTAGAATATTGTGTGCAATTCTGGTCGCCACACTACCAGAAGGACGTGGAGGCTTTGGAGAGGGTACAGAAGAGGTTTACCAGGGTGTTGCCTGGTCTGGAGGGCATTTAGCTATGAGGAGAGGTTGGAAAAACTTGAATTGTTTTCACTGGAACGACGGAGGTGGAGGGGCGACATCATAAGAGGTTTACAAAGTTATGAGCGGCATGGACAGAGTGGATAGTCAGAAGCTTTTTCCCAGGGTGGAAGAAGAGTCAGTTACTAGGGGACATAGGTTTAAGGTGCGAGGGGCAAAGTTTAGAGGGGATGTGCGAGGCAAGTTTTTTACACAGAGGGTGGTGAGTGCCTGGAACTTGCTGCCAGGGGAGGTGGTGGCAGCAGATACGATAGCGACGTTTAAGAGACATCTAGACAAATACATGAATAGGAAGGGAATAGAGGGATTATGGGCCCCGGAAGTGCAGAAGGTGTTAGTTTAGGCAGGAATCAAGATCGGCGCAGGCTTGGAGGGCCGAATGGCCTGTTCCTGTGCTGTACTCTTCTTTGTTCTTTGTACAGTCAGTGATAATATTCTGCGTGCTAATTAATGTTCTGAGAAACTGCCACACGTGATCGCGGTAAACCGGTTTCGTCAAATTATTAAATTTAAAATGAACTCTGTTTGAAATCACATTCGTTGGTAAGATCCATACAGAGAATAAAGATTTGGATGTCTACTTGCAGGCCCCGTTGTCCTGAGTACTCCAGCTCAGCTAATCGCACCGGTGGTAGTTGCTAAAGGAACCTTATCTATCACCACCACTGAAATCTATTTCGAAGTAGACGAGGATGACCAAGGATTTAAAAAAATCGACCCAAAAGTAAGTTATTTTAATATTTGCAAGATACCTGTTTACATCAGAACTTATAGTTTGTGGTATTTGTGGTATGTTAAGCCATGTTTTATTCGTCACTTTCCTCATTTGTTTTGAATGACATTAAACTTTGACCCAATATTAAATTACAGTGTTTGTGCATGGAAGGACTACCGATTTCATCTGAAAATTTGAAAATAAAATTACCCGAATATTAACACATTCTCAATTTTGTAATACACGTTTAAGTTTATTTCCCCAGCAATATAAAATGACGTGTTGAGAAGTTACAATAAGTTATTCGAGTACTTTTTTTAAAATCAAGTCTTATATTTTCAGCCAAGTCCGAAAATACTGTAAATGACCTACAATCACCTACATTTTCGTAGTGTGCTTAGAATTAATTAGAAATTAACCAAAATATTTCTGCAAATATTAAATTGATAACAGGAACAGGAAGGGAAAACAAGAAAGTTTGCAAATTTTGCTAATTGCAATTGTTGTATATTCCTGAAAGTCGCATTAATATAAAAAGTGTTTTTTTCCTATTTTACTCCGGTCCCTCTGGTATTACACACTCAAGCAACTCGGCCGTACTCATTTTTGTGCAATAAAATTGATCGACCCGCATCTCGCAGCCATGTCAGTTTCACATCTTAAAAATAACACTGCATATAAAGCTAACGTTTGTGGCCAAGTCAGTTTCAAAATTGGAACAAAGCCAGTGGGTGCTTTGGGATGTAGTAATATAGTCATGTTGTGTAGGTACTATTGGGAAGCTATTGTAAAATGTAATACTATAGCTTTTCTCACTGAAGATTATATAGCTCAATGTATTGATCACGTGTTCAAAGCACCTTATGAAATACTCGAAAAGTTCTGCATGAGTGTCAGTGTGTGAGATATTCAGTACTACAAACAGACGTCAAAAGAGTGTTTGATATCTACATCTCTTGAGACTCGTTTATTTAAAGTAGCCGATACAGTTTGATGAGTCTTTAGTGAATAAAACTGGCAGGACTAAAGACGCGATTTGATCTTTAACCTAGTCTTATCCGGGCCTACAAAAAAAGTTGATGGCTTTTTCAAACCACCACATTCAGGCCTTGGCCCAGTTTTCTTTGCAGCTAGTTGTCTCGTACACTGCCTGCAGATCAAGTATTTACAATTTTGCAATACCTTAAGTATACTTGCGAGGACCAAGCCGAGATAACAGTAGTTCATATCTAATTTAGTTACGATTTATGATTGTATTTTGATGTAATGTTTTGAAACAGACCCGTAGAATTTAATTAAACATAACAATCTCTCATGGATTCCCTTTTTAGTGCTAAGCTTGACCCACCTGTTTCACTCCATCTTGTTTTTATTCTGGTTTTGTTTGATTTAAGTTTACATCATAGTATTAATAGTTCTTATAATGAGAAGCATAAACGCAAGTCTGGACAAAGCCTTTAACATTCAAATAGTAACACAGCGTGTGACTATTTTATCAGCTCTTAACCAATAAAGAAAACTACGAGTTTGTTCCCAAAGACTCTAATTCTTCTTTCTACTATGCTGTATTAAATTTTACAAAGTAACATAAGGCAGGAAAGTTTGGGTCTACTTAACTCACTAACTTTCATCGTCACCTCTGGTGACGGACTTGATTAACGTTGTACAGCTTTTACAATGTATTTTTGGTTTCTTTAAAATTTGCTTTTATTAGGTACAGGTTGAATCATTAAAATCAACAAAATGTTATTAAAACAAATGTACGTCATGCACGCTATAGTTAATGTATTGTTCTGATTTGATTGTGGTTTGCATTTACATTAAGAACTCACATTTGTTCTTGAGAAGTCAGTTCATTTTTTTAGTCCACGCATTAACAGCATTAAATTATCTTTCCGTTCTTGCATCAAAACGTAATTGTTAACTGCAGTACTTGATTTTATTTAGAAACAAACGTTATGGGGTCATGCTTAGGTGGGTAATACAAGAAACGTAAAATAACTTGGTAAAAGCGTCTATGGTTTCACAAGGGGCTAATGACGTCTTTCATGCGCACCCGGTTCGCAAACAAAAATTGACTGAAAATTACACTTAGCTTGGGATATTGTAAAATATTTAAATAAATATCCATATTGTTCAAATTCTTGAAAGTACAAATCAGTTCCTTTGTAAGATTTTGTTTTTGATGGGATGGGAGTAGTTCTGATTCAGATTTGTAAGTCTGTTTTTGTTGCATTAAAACGTTACTGTTTTGTTAAGCTCGTTATAGATTTTTGTTCATTTTCTGCTTTGAGCTTATGTTTCTACTGTATTTACATACAGCTGAAAAGTCAATGCCCAGAAGAGATTAACCAATTTTATATGGCACTGCTTCCACTCAACATTATTTCTAACATCGAGACTTTTAAAAAATACTTTGAGAACAAAAAAGCAAGTTGGCATGTACATGGTTATATCATTTCTTATTTAAAAAGCTGTAAAATTCAGTCAGTTGACAAATTTGCTGATGTGCAATTTAGTTAAAATATTAAACCATTCCTCGATGCGGTTTCATATGCTGCAATTGTTGTAATTTCATATGCAAATACGTTAAATTACCGTTTTTAGGCCCGCTCCCTCACTTATTTAATGAATATATCAGTGATTTTATAGATCTTGAGTGATCTTCACGTTCATATTATCCAAGACTTATTCTAAATTACTGGATTAAACACGAGGTCTTGATACGTTTTGATAAAATATAATTTTTTGGTTACTTTTTACCGTTAATTAATCTGACTGCTGTAATAAACGTACAAGGAACCATCATGTACAAATAATTGTTTTTGTCGCAGAATTGCAACAGCATAGGCTTTGTACAGAATTGCATTTTATATTGTCTAAGATTATTTACATAAACATAACCAAGGATTTTTAATCCTAGTTTGGTCTACATAAGCATTTGTAACAATTTATTGAAACTATAGTATTTATTTTATATTATCAACGTCGAAACAGGCTGTCATTCAAAAAATGACTAGATTTCTATAGACTACTTTACAATATATTGTGGCGTTTTTGTATCTTTTATCATTCATTGAATTTTTGAACAATTTATCTGCTGGCGCCTTCTTGTAGATATTGAGACTAGCAATAATGATTAGCCTTTTACTGCAATATAGAATATTTGACTAAGTAATTCATTACAAACTGCAAGCAGCAAGGATTTTAATCGTTTCTTTTATTAACTTCAAATTAAATATTTTCAGCAACAAGAATTTCAAAATGTTATTAGTCACAATGTTCTAATCCAGTGTTTTCCAAGTGCATATTTTTAATATTTTCTCCAGTATTCGATATTCAAGCATTATGTATAAGCAACGTTCATATTTCCATTTGGGTATAGTTTAAATAACAATTCAAGTAATGGTGGAATGAGTAATAAAAGGAATGAACAAGCAAAAATCTGAAACGATCACTGTCGCCAGAATGTAAACTTTTGCGTTAGACACATCAGATAGCAATAAACTTCAGTGATATTTATCTACAAATACCTTGATGGCAATGTCTTCTTTTAGCAAGAAAAATGTCCAGCCGTATCCAAAAAAAATGGAACCAGTCAGCTTGTTCGTCTAAGAATTCACGGTACACAAAACATCAACAGCCACAACTGAACGACAAATGCGAGTTTCTTTAATATGTAATAAAAACCACAGTTTAAACGTTGTAAATGTTCATTTTCAAAGTTTTTCTAAGCTTTTGGGGTTGGTGAGTATCTCTCTCGCCAGGCGCCAGGTTTGTTTTGCTGCGTTTTCCAAAGCGGTATGTGGTTTGCCCTGAAATAAATCTAGATTGGGTAAGAAATAATGTGGACATCTGCGACATTGAAGGCAGGAGATGAGCTGCAGTAGAATCCCGTTTAGGCGATCTCCCAAACACGACTCGTCCCAGTCCGATTCCCTGGGATGTTTCTCACATTCATAGGAAACCAGAGTTTTCATGTGGTAGTTATAGAGAGGCTGTCCGGGGAGTTCAAGGTGCCGATCGCGCAAAGTTTTGAGGACGGACAGACATTTCTTCCGACAGCCCCCGAGCAAAAGCCTGTTCTCGGCCTCGGCGAACTGTAAAACCCAAGCATCGCTCTCCGCTGAGCTCTGTTTGCCGGAGAGGGAGTAACACTCTTTGGAGAGCAAGTTGAACCCCTCGGCCTTGACCTCGGCCACCCGGTTCGGCCCAGGCCAGGGGATGTGAGGCAGTGGCCAGTGCGCCGCGCTCCTCGGCCAAATCCCAGTGCACTTGAAAGCGGGAGTGATCTGCACTATGTAACGGTCCCTGATCCGGAGCTTCACCTCACTGGTGTCGGCCACCATCTTCACTACGTCCCGGTAGCTACATTTGTCCACAGCCTGAGCCACCAGTGTTTGAAACCTGGAGCGGATCTTACGCGCAGAGAGATATCCCGAAGCCGTAATGAATTCCACCCAGAGAGACATGCTCCTCTTGCGACCGTCGCTTAGCTTCAGCACGGCGCAGCCAGGTAAGGAGCCGTCGTCCACGAAGTTGAAAACTCCCATCTGGTTCAGGTAGAGGACCACCTCGAACTCGGTAGGGGAAATTACTTCCAAGCCTTCAAAGCGGCTGTCGATCTCGTTGAGAGAGCTGATAAACCGTGGCTCCTGCACTTCTACTTCCTTGAGCACGTCTGACACCACTTTACACACTTCCCTGATGGTCTTAGCTATAGCGGCCTTTCGAGCTTGACATTTCTCATTATAATACTTGTTTAGGTGGTAGACTAGTTTGGCTTGGGCAGCTATCATGTTGGGGCAGAGATCCGGGTTGTACACCGGAGTCTCGCAATACGCTGACGGATCCAATGCGGCTGGTTTTACAGGCGCCAACTTCAGAGAAATAAAATCAGCAATATTATTGGATGTTGCAATAAAAAGGCACTTCGAACTGTGTTAATCTCAAAGGGTAACGTTCATCATAAAATTTGGATGGCAGCGTTAGTGTGGAAACCAAACACTGCAGTACTAGCACCAACTTCTTGTTTGTTTTCTCTTTCGCTCGCCTGTTTTCTCTCTTTCTAAGTTGTCAAGAAACAGATCAAGTGCAGTCCAGCCTGTGCTTCTAAAGCTACTGATCAGTTTAGAGGAGCACAGATGCTCTGGAGTGTAAAATATAAGGCAGGGCCGGGCGTCGGCATCCAATCGCTCTTGGGCTCGTCATTGCCTGCCACTAAATAGAGCTAATTAATCCTAGCATTTATAAAGAAACTCAAAGTGCGTGTCTGAGAGGAAAAGAGAATGTTCAAAAAAGCGCAATCGGATTGTCAGAGGAATGCTTGAATTTTTGTGTATATGTTGTGGATATTTTTGGACAGAGAAGCCATTTGGTAATATAATATAAATAGATGCGATATTTGATAGCCAGCTGATCTATTAGCCCTCTCATTCTACTCGGTTGGGCAGTGTTTACAGTTATGAGGTGTTTGTATAGGCAGGTGCTAATGGCTTGTTGTGGCTGTAGATTCTCGTCACTTTCAAAGAAGAAAGTCCGGTTTCATCGGGGCTCTTCGTTTGATTGTCAGATAACAGCTCAAATCTAGTCTTAGAAGGGTTTAGCTCAACAACATAGCTGTTTTTTAAGTGAGGTTCTCACCACCAAATGTTTATGATTTGCAAAGAACAGTGTAATTAATAAACTACAGTAATTTTAACAAGAATATATTAGGAAACGTTCACTTTTAGTCTTGTGTTTTGAAAACATTAAAATTGTATGCTCTTAAAGCAGTCTTAAAGTAATGTTGGCCGAGCCAGTCGCAGGAAAAAAACTGATTTGAGAGTTAACTTTAAAGTCTGCCAATGAAGTGTCATAGGTTGACTATGTATTTTGAATGATCAGTTCATGTTATTTATTTGTACGGCAGTTTCAAAAGATTATTTTAATCTTTCGGGTTTACAAATGCTCTCGGGTCGTTTTTTTCTCTCCAGTGATGCCATTTTCTGGAGCTCTTGCAATTGGAGAGTTGCTGTTTAGTGCGTTGTAACGTGAACCGTGCTTGTCATTGCTCCCAGTCGGAGGCTGCTAGCGGTGTGATAAAAGGAGATAATTATGTACCACAAAACTGAGCTGCATTACGGGCTATGTCACTTTTTGTAAAGCAAAGTAAACCTGTTCGGTTCGTTGCGGTGAGAAGTATCGCAAATGAATGTATGTTGATAACTCCATCATAATTGACGTAGATTGACTCACAAAATGAGCTAGATTTCTGAATTGTAGGGCAGCTCAACAAAACCATTGGTGGAGCTGGGGGGAAAACCCTTTCATTGGAGCGACTTAAAATGAACATTGTATAATTTACAAACTTCGTTAATTTATGAACACTTGGCTATGTCTAAGGACAGTTTTAATTGTTTTTATTTTTATTACCTGTGTGGATTAAAGTTAATTACAGATATTACTGTCTATGTCGCTTTCATTAAACTCAAAGTACAATATTTTATTTTCTTTGTCATTTAGTAACATTATAAAACAATCGATTGAGTATTAGTTGGAGAGGTTCCTTAGTTCTATGATCACTTGCACCAGCTCTTCGGTAACGCTCGTCTGTTATGTTTCCTTTTGTTGAATATCGTTAAATGTAAAATGATATGATCTTACAAGCCGTGTGCTAGCACATGATTATAAGATAGCAACAGATACCTGCATTTCCTTTTGAGGTGAATTTGATAATGCTTAATTAGCTGTTACAATCTGAGTTAAATAAGCGTTTGACAATGGAGTCGGATTGCAAGCATGGAATCCGCCAGATTGAGAAATCTTTGCATCATGTTTTTTTTTGGCTGCTCCTGATTTTTTACTAATTAATCGAAGAACGGTGTTTCGAAATAAAAAAAATATTTTACGAGGTAAATATACACATGTTCTAATCCACATGCTGAATGAGAATTAACTTCTAAGAATGCCCCTTTTTAATCCTACAGTTCCTGGGGAATTTTCTGTTCGCTCAGCGTGCGCTATTTTAGTGAAATTAGTGTAAACTCGAAAGATTTTCTTTCTTGCTATTCTCCAACAACTTGACACCGGGATTCTATAATCGCATTTAACATGACAAACAGGAAGTGCTAGATGGTATAAAACGAATACATGGTTTGGTGTCTTGAAATAGTAGCCGATTGATAGTGAATAGAATTTAACTACAGTAAATATTTTGGTGTCAGTATGCCACAATAGTTATATAAATCGGGTAATGTTAGTCTTCTGGCCCACACTTACAGTATCAAATTTATTAAAAATGAAACGTGCATCATGCTTTACTTACAGAATTACAACTAGTTTGTAAAATACAATATTTGATTAAGTTTGTTAAAAAGCAATGATCTAAGCAGTAAAAGATGGAACAGGTTGCTAGTCATTTTATTTCCTGTCAACAAGAAATAAAGCAGCAGAGTATAATTAAAGTAAACTATAATTACAATAAAGTCTGTTTGTATAATCAATGGAGGATTAAAGGACTCTGTTCATTTAGACGTATGAGCTCGGTTATATTTGATATCATGCTTATTAATATCTAGTTAACATTACACTGCTGACAGATCCAGAGAAACGTCAGTCTCCCCAGGCTGGCCGTTTCTTAAGGTTTCAACACATGCAATGGTATACTGAAGAACGGTAATATTTCGATAATAAAGCTACTTAAATGTCAGAAGAAGCCTAATAACTGTAATGCTAAAATGTAACTAAAAAATCTAAATAAAAAATTACTTTTCCTCACACGTTCTCTTTCTCCCATTTCTTTCTCTTCCTTATTCCCCATTCTCGCATTTGTTTTTTCATTCTATCTCACTTTCCCCTTCTCTCCCACTCCAGTTCTTATTTTGGCTTTACTTTGGCTTAATTTCCATATAATAATCCCAATGTAAATTATTTTATAACTACTATTTATTTTTAAACTCATGGTTTTCCTTTCCTGTTTTCCTTTGTTAGATCCTATATCCATTTTGGATGTGGGAGTCACATTGGAAAAACTGGTCATCGATTGCCTGAAAACTGTCTCAGTGCTGATTTTCAGCCAGAACTGTGAAGATTGAAATTGCAATTTTTGATGCATTTTGATGTATCAAACCAGGAATGGCTTTTGCAGGGTGAGCTATCTTGTCTGTGGAACCAGCAACTGAATCATACTTGAATGGCATTTCAGTTTAAATCTACCACTATATAACTTTCAGTAAATCACTAAGATACATTACGGAAAAAAAAAATTAAATGACAAAACATTGGCTCTATTATTAAAATGACAAAACATTGGCTCTGTATTATTAAAAATGACAAAACATTGGTTCTGTTATTAAAAATAATGGTGTACTAAAGGTTTTAGATGTCTGCAATTCACTAGTTATCAATGGACTGTTTCACTGATGATATCATAAGATTGACTATAGGCTATGTTAATCTCAATATCTGTCCAACTTGTGCTGTCATTCTGTGGAAGGGTTCTTGCAAAAAAAGGTCAACAAAATAAGTTTAGCAACAAAATTCAGGATTTGAATTTTTTTGAATAGTGGCTATAGTCAGGGATGCCTTGGTTGTCAGAATATAAAATATACTAGTAGTTTGATGGTTTACTTTAAATTGAAATAATGACTTACAAACTCAATCGATGTGAAAAAGTGGGAATGAGTTCAGTGTAAACGATAGTTCATTTTAATGTTCTATTTTTCTGCATTTGGTATGCCTCGTCATTTTATATTAACTTAGATCTCTGGGTTGGGAAAGGGGTGGAGAACAATTAATTTATAGCGTTGGATCCTATAGTAATTAGATTATTAATTTATGTGTTTCAATAATGACTTGAGTTGCAGTCATTTCCTATGTCCTCACCTGACAAATATTTTTTCTATAAGCAAAACCCTTCATAGTAAGTTTCAATTTTTTAAAAATGCATAATATAACAGAATTTGACATATAGTGCACAAGAATGCAAGCAAGTATATTTTGAGACAAAATTTCAAGTTAAAGTCCTTCAGCCAAGAAGATAGATGGTTCATGTTCTACAGTTCAGGTGTCATTGTTTAAGAGTGCATTCGCACAACATCTTTAGCCTCCCAACAAAGTAGTTCCCAGTTTTCCGTGATGCTGAAGGTAGTATGCAAACAAGGTCACTGTTAGATCAAGTTGATTTACATGCCCAGCACCTAGTGGTTTGAAATCCAAACTGCAGATCACAGACTGAATACTCTGTGATTCACATGCAAGGTTAAAGTAGAACAGGAAAAATGAGTAAGAAATAAAAATGTGAATCTTTTTCTTCATCAGTTATCCTTTTGGAAAAAATGGTAAAAGTCTTTTTAATCACTACAGAATTTTTTTAAAAATCCTGCGCATATGTTGTGATGTAATCACATGCACATCATGACTTAGTAGTATTACTATCTTGAAACAATAGAAGGAAAATTGAGTTTTGGAGGTACCAGAATGAATCAACAATCCAAACCTGAAACAAACACAGGAGCAATTCACTTCCAGTTTACTTGCTGGAGTGTGAAGGCACTGCCAGAAATTCTCAACTACTCACAAATTAATTGCTACTAATTTTTGAGAGTTCCTACCAGTTGTAAGAGTATGATGGAGTATCAGTAAGACTGAACTTGAGATACCTTTCAAGAGTCATTGATCCCATTAGGATCAATTATTTCATAGAATTCACTTTGGTCTCTTACTGTGGATACTGTTAAACCTTTCTATTTTCCATTAGGTGCAAATTTAGATTCATATTTATACTTTCCTCATACTATTCATGCTTGGTATTAAATCCTTTAATAATTTTCAATATGTGATGTAAGTGTTAATACCAAAGAAGCTGCTAGCACTGTACGAGACCTACACATGATTTGTCACGTTTTCACTAAATTAACCATGACGTGCATGAATATTCTTTGCAGCATGTCAACTATGCACATTCGTTTTCATTAGTTAATCAGACAGAGAATTCTTCATAATGTTGCAAATTATTACTCTTTAAATACAAATAATATTGTTTAAATAAAACCAGATAGTTCAACCAGGATTATTTATATGATGCAAAAGTGCTATTTTATCTTTCAAACTGTAAAACGAAAGGAAGTGCATAGTTACAAAATGTAAGACTGCAGACATTAAGGCGGTAATTTTAACACCGCACCCACCCCAGTTAAAAATGGGAAGCCCAACCCCAAGCTTCTCACTTCTGGTTCTAACAAAGATGAGTCGGTAGGGGGGTGAGGGGAGTACGGATGAGGAATGCAGGTAACAAACCCACTCTAAGGAGGTAGGTTGGTCGCCAAAATATTTAAAGGAGGCTGTGTGCCTCCATTTTTACTCCGTTTTATTTTTAGTGCCTGCAGGCTGTGATTCCCAGGCCTTGGAAATCCCAGCAGATGAAAGGAGGGGAGAAGGGCTGGATCCATGAGATAAGTGCCTTTATTGCACTCTTTGTGGGCCAGGTGGAGCAGGAGTGCTTCCCACAGCCCACAAAAGCTTACCTTTCAAACACCCTGCAATTATCATCTGACATGTCCCCACCTCAATATTGAAGTATTGTACACAGTTTTGATTTCCTTGTCTCAGGATGTATATACCTGCCATAGAGGGAGTGCAACGGAGGTTAATCCCTAGAATGGCGGGATTGTCTTATGAGGAGAGATTGAGGAAACTGGGCCTCTATTCTCTAGAGTTTCGAAGAATGAGAGGTGATCTCATTGAAAGTTACAAAATTCTTACAGGGGGGTGACAGGGTGGATGTCGATAGGATGTTTCACCTGGCTGGTGAGTCTAGAACATAGAGACATTGTCTCAGAATAAGGGATAGGCCATTTAAGACTGAGATGAGGAGGAATTTCTTCACTCAGACGGTGGTGAATCTTTGGAATTCTCTACCCCAGGGGGCTGTGGAAGCTCAATCATTGAGCACATTCAAGACTGAAATTGATAGATATCCCGATACTAATGTCATCAAGGGATATGGGGATAGCGTGGGAAAGTGGTGTTGAGGTAGATGATCAGCCATGATCTAATTGAATGGCAGAGCAGGCTCGATGGGCTGAATGGCCTACTCCTGCTCCTGTGTTCCTTCCCAATATTCAACAGCTCCCACAATGCCTTACTTCCCCTGCAATGGTCGATTACCCTCACCCCCCCTACATTGTCCAGTTCCCCTCACTCCCCATGTTGTCCAATTTCCCCTCACCCTCTTTAATGTCCCACTCACTCCCCCCACCTCCCCCGATGCTCTACTTCCTGCCCCTATAGCCCCTCCCCCCATGATGTCAGACTTACCTATCTGACATGCACTCTCCGGTTGTTCTACAGCTCAACAACCAGCCAGTCTGGCTTCCTGATGGGTGGGAAACCCACCCAGGTCCTGCAGTTAAATTCAGCAGGGCCTGTGGAAAACCCATAATGCCAGGCTTTCTGCCCAAGAATCCTGTTGCCGCTCTTTTCCTTGTTAATTGGCCCGAAGTCTCTTGCCTCAGAAAGAACATACTTTGTCTTAAGCAAGACAAACCTAAAGTATTGCACATCTGAGACACCTTATTGTCAAGTATTGATAAGCTATTTCAGAGCAGTATTAAGTGAAATGGTGCTGTGAGGATGACTTTCAGAATTTAAAAAAACCCAACACACTTATATTTTTTGTGACATTTATAATTTATGCTTTAACTGATTTACAGTAATTAAACTGTATGTACAGAAACAGGCTATACAAGGATTACATTAACAATAACGTTCAGGTCATTGTCCATAGATACCAGAAAAATGACAAATTTTTCTTCCAGATTTGATCGTTGTCTTAAATTTTTATAGCTCTATTGTGAAAATGTCTTTGTTTTCTTTACAATTGTTTTAAAATTAGCATAGTTTTGTTTAATAGTATGGGAAAATAAAACATTTATTATTTCATTATAGGAATGATGTAAATGAGTCCGTATCCTGCTGGATCTTTATTGTGGAGTATTGACATTTATTGGTCTCTGGTAATTGTATAATGAATTTTATATGAACCACATTGACTAAGAGAAAAAGCAGTACACTAACATGTTTCTTTTGGTATCACAAATTACAGTAATCAGAGTTTAGCAGGCAAAGCATCAGGCACTTAAAGTTCAGACTATTATTACCTTACATAAATTGATAAAGCGTGATTTTGCAATTGGAAAACAATGCAAATCCTAAAGAGATAGTTCACTTGTTTAGGTGGTTAACTTTATGATTTTTAATGTGCCTCTTAATTCAGAACTAATTATATACTTCAAACATCTTGTGCTGAATGTGTTTCTTGTATCAAGTGCCAAGATGAAAGAAGTCTCTCTTCAGGTTTCATTTTTAAAATATCTGCACATTTCACTAATTGAAGAATAGGATAGTAACCTAATCTTGTATTATTTATCCATGTTTCTGGGCTAGAATTGAAGACTGATTAATTACATTTGATTTCTGGATATTTTATGTTTTTTTCAAAAGCATTAATACTGTTTTATCTCTGTGCCAACCACAGTAAATACTACTCTTACACAGCAGGAATAAATGACAGATGTAGGTGGTTTGTTTGCTTTGAAGTGTCACATAAGGCAATTTAAAATACTATGTTTTTTTGTAATATGGCTTGACAATCTCATGCTTATTTCACAATAGTGTCACTATGCATTGGAGGAAAGGGCAATATAAAAAGCCCAGAATACATACATTTAAAAATCCTTGATATAAAGCACAAAATAGAAGTATCGTTCTAATGTATTTGAAACTGAAAGCTGAAAGAGATTTACTGACTGCTTGCTACTGTATCCAAGGCATATATCCAGGCATTCCTTAACTTTCACTGTTTTTCCTCCAACCACTACATCAGAGAATTCTTTAAGCTTTCCCACCAAGAGAATGTCTTTCTTCCCATGCTATGGGATGAGTGTGATTTCTGTTGGGATTTGCACCTCCTAATTTGCCACATCTGCACCAGGTCATACAGGTTCAGCACTATAGTGCATTTGTTACAGTTAAATACTGTAATGCTGTGAGTTTGTGGTCTCATCTCAGAATTGACCTCTAGTAATAAATCTGTGACTGCAGACGATCAGTTTCATTTATTATCTGGGTGCCTTGAATCAGTGTGGAATGTCTTTTTTCCTCCGTAGCTGACATTAATACACAGCTCTGTCTTCAACATATTTAAGAAACATGATATTGAAGTATACTTGGTAAGACGGATGCTGTTCTGTTAGAAAATATCTTCCCACCTACATTATTCTTTAAATCTGGAGTAGATTTTAGAATTTGCAAGTTGCTATCATTAGTGCAAAATATAAAACTATAGAATGCACTTGCTTACCATTTATGTTGAAATGCTATTCCACCTGGTCCTTTAAAAGTGGGCTGGACTTTATAAGCCTGCCCTCGTGGGCCGCACGCCAAAGAGCCACCACGAACTCAAGTGCAGCGGCTCATTTAAATGGCCGGAGCAGGCTGTTTGCCCCAGTCACCACCCCCCCCCACCCCCCGATCACTTGGAGGGGATGGGCTGTCCATCCCCAGCAATGGCATCAGCAGCCTGTGTGCAGGCGCTGATACCATTTTTAAAGGATTGTCAGCCCTACCGGCTTATTTAAATATTTAAAGAAATATTCAATAAAATTAAATGAATACATTTATTTTGCCCCTCTCCCACCTCCCCAATAACAAATTAATTAGTTTAGTTTAGTTTAGAGATACAGCACTGAAACAGGCCCTTCGGCCCACCGAGTCTGTGCCGACCATCAACCACCCATTTATACTAATCCTACACTAATCCCAGATTCCTACTACATCCCCACCTGGCCCTCTATTTCCCTACCACCTACCTATACTAGGGGCAATTTTATAATGGCCAATTAACCTATCAACCTGCAAGTCTTTGGCATGTGGGAGGAAACCCACACAGACACAGGGAGAACTTGCAAACTCCACACAGGCAGTACCCAGAATCGAACCCGGGTCCCTGGAGCTGTGAGGCTGCGGTGCTAACCACTGCGCCACTGTGCCGCCCTTCTCCCCAAAACACTTTCCTTATCCATCTGACTTCCCACCGCCCCTGCAAAACTGCACAGGTTTAAACTACAACTCTTCCTACAATCCCCTACACCCATGATGTTAATTTGACCCCATTCCCCCCCACCCCTGCACTGATAAACCTATGTCCTCCCCCGTCCCCACCAATGTTTCATCTTGTTTCCCGACGGCGATCTGAAGGCGCGGGAGTGCCGCCTGCCTCTCTGAAGATCATGGCGGGCCCATAAGATCCCAGGTAAGTGCATGTTAATTTATTAATTTTATTAATTTGCATATGTTAATTCAGCTCCCACCACCCAGCGGCGGGGAGGCCACCACGGTGCCTCACCACCGCCGGTAGAATCGGGCCGGGCTGGGCCCTGCTGGAATCGAGGTCCGTGGCAGGCCTCATCCGGGGCCATCTTCAGGCCTCCCCCACCCCCCAGCCATGCATCCCAACGTCGAGGGCTCCTTAAAATCCAGCCCAGTGTGATTTACTTCATTGAATAATATGAAAAAAGTAACTTTTTATAAGCTGACGGTGAGTTAAGAAATTTATGTTATTGGGACACTTTACCAGCAATCTACGATTGATAACCACAGTTAGCAGTTCACAGCTGACTCGATAAACACTGTCTACTGCAAATTTGTTTTCCTGAACAAGTTTTCTGTATACATATGCACATCTCCACTCTTGATTCGGAATTTTTAAATATTGAGTGCATGCATTCTCAAAACATTTTTTAAAGCAATGTTCCTGTTTACAAATTGTTGAGGAGGTTCAATGGCTTCAGATTGCATTGAAATTATACTGCATGCAGTGTCTATTTCAAGCAGTGAGACAGGCTTGCTTTTTATATTGCTGTACTCCAGAGTCAAATTGAGGCCTGACTCCAGTTATACTATCAATTTTCTGCAATGGCAAAGTAACTACCTTGAATCCATAACAACTTTTAAAAGAGGCATTATTTTTACACAAACAGCAATAAAAATACATTTAACATGTTTGGAGTAAAACATTATTAAACATGTTAATATCAGATGTTGTAAAATATCAATGTAGTATAGATTTACACTTCAAAGGGAAAACTAGTTTTCTGTGACCAGTTTTCCAATTTAAGCTGCTTGAAAATTTCAGGATTTCTATTTGACTGAATCTGATAGTTTTTCAATTTGATGCCCTGGTATAAAACTGGTGCTGTAGATTGACTGCCACTTATCAAGAGCAGCTGATTTTCATTTCTATTGATTCTTCAATAGAATTGAAAATCAAGCTGTTTCTATAAAGGCCAACTAATCCACAATGTCAGTTTTCTTTTGGGCAGCAAGTTGAAAATCTAACCCAATATATTTATATTTTGTTTTTATTGTGCTAAGTAAGGAAAACTACTATTCTTAGATTAAAGGTAAATCAGCAAGTGTATATGAAAGGCACAATTCAACACTCATCAGACCCCTTTCCTATCCTGAGTGGCGTGAAACAGGGCTGTGTTCTCGCACCCACACTTTTTGGGATTTTTTTCTCCCTGCTGCTCTTACATGCGTTCAAGTCTTCAGAAGAAGGAATTTTCCTCCACACAAGATTAGGGGGCAGGTTGTTCAACCTTGCCCATCTCAGAGCGAAGTCCAAAGTACGGAAAGTCCTCATCAGGGAACTCCTCTTTGCTGACGATGCTGCTTTAACATCTCACACTGAAGAGTGTCTGCAGAGTCTCATCGACAGGTTTGCAGCTGCCTGCAATGAATTTGGCCTAACCATCAGCCTCAAGAAAACGAACATCATGGGACAGGACGTCAGAAATGCTCCATCCATCAATATTGGCGACATGCTCTGGAAGTGGTTCAAGAGTTCACCTACCTAGGCTCAACTATCACCAGTAACCTGTCCCTAGATGCAGAAATCAACAAGCGCATGGGAAAGGCTTCCACTGCTATGTCCAGACTGGCCAAGAGAGTGTGGGAAAATGGCACACTGACACAGAACACAAAAGTCCAAGTGTATCAAGCCTGTGTCCTCAGTATCTTGCTGTATGGCAGCGAGGCCTGGACAACGTATGTCAGCCAAGAGAGACGTCTCAATTCATTCCATCTTCGCTGCCTCCGGAGAATACTTGGCATCAGGTGGCAGGACCGTATCTCCAACACAGAAGTCCTCAAGACGGCCAACATCCCCAGCTTATACGCAATACTGAGTCAGCGGCGCTTGAGATGGCTTGGCCATGTGAGCCGCAGGAAGATGGCAGGATCCCCAAAGACACATTGTACAGCGAGCTCGCCACTGGTATCAGACCCACCGGCCGTCCATGTCTCCGCTTTAAAGACGTCTGCAAACGCGACATGAAGTCCTGTGACATTGATCACAAGTCGTGGGAGTCAGTTGCCAGCGTTCGCCAGAGCTGGCAGGCAACCATAAAGGCGGGGCTAAAGTGTGGCGAGTCGAAGAGACTTAGCAGTTGGCAGGAAAAAAGACAGAAGCACAAGGGGAGAGCCAACTGTGTAACAGCCCCGACAAACAAATTTTTCTGCAGCACCTGTGGAAGAGCCTGTCACTCTAGAATTGGCCTTTATAGCCACTGCAGGCGCTGCTCCACACACCACTGACCACCTCCAGGCGCTTACCCATTGTCTCTCGAGATAATGAGGCCAAAGAAGAAGAATAATATGATCAAATTTTAAAAAGTTCAAACAGTTCTGTTATTTATAGTTGGCAATTTCCAGGCCAGAAGTGGTGTAAAAGACTTCTAGTTTTCTTCTTTGAGCTGGATATTGGCACTAAAATTTCCAAAAATAAGGAATAGGAGAGCATATTGCAATCGTCCAACAGGTTCGAGGTTCTTGCAGCTTGTATGGACGAGAGCAGAGGCTGCAGGGTGGATGAGCAAACTGATCATGGCACAGTGGTGCAGGGAGCCATTCAAGTGGGGAAAGTAGATAGAAATGCAGTGATAATAGGGGACAGGGGGATAGACACAGTTCTCTGCAACTGAGAGCGTGAGTCCGGAAGGCTGTTTTGCCTGCCTGGTGCCAGGGTTCAGGACATCTGCTTGGAGCTGGAGAGGTACTTGCAGTGGGAGGGGGAGGATCCAGTTGTCGTGATCCATGTGGGTACCAACAACATTGATAGGACTAAGAAAGAGGTTCTGCTTAGGGATTATGAGCGGCTAGGGGCTAAATTATAAAGCAGAACCACAAAGGTAATAATTTCTGGATTACTACCTGAGCCACAAGTGAATTGACAGACAGTAAATAAGATTAGAGAGTTGAATGAGTGGCTCAAAGATTGGTGCGGGAGTAATGAGTTTCGATTCATGGGACAGTGGCCCCAGTACTGGAAAAAATGTGAACTGTACCATTGTGACCGTCTTCACCTGAACCACGCTGAGACCAGTGTTCTGGCAAGTCGTATAATTAGGGCGGTAGAGAAGGCTTTAAACCAAATAGTGGGGGGAGGGATCACGTGAGGCGAGATGTGGTAACTTAAAGAGAAAAGACAAGGCAATAGAGCAGGGTCGTCGTCGGCTGTCACTTTATTCGAGAGTGGCATCTACTCAAGGTCACTAGTTTCTGCCGTGGGTCTTCAGGTGACTGACAGGCCGATTTTCGACCCACAGACCTTTGGGTACATGAGGCAGGATGTCCCACGAGGTAGTGAGATTTGGAGAGCAGAATTTGCGTCCTTTTCTTTCCTTCTCTGCTGCTGCTCTGCTTCATCATTAAGGTGTTTGGACTCAAAGCATGATGCAGCTTGATAGACAAGTTGTCGCCATTTTGAACGATTGGTAGCTCCTCCCAGTCATCAGTGTCAATGCTGCCGTGCTTTAAAGAGAGCTTCAAAGTGAGTTGATTGAGTGTATTTGGGACAATTTCTTCAAGCAGTACGTTCTAGTGTCAACCAGGGAGCAGGCTATTTTAGATCTGGTGATGTGCAATGAGACAGGATTAATTAACGACCTCATAGTAAAGGAGCCTCCAGGCAACAGTGATCATAACATGATAGAATTTCACATTCAGTTTGAGGGTGAGAAGTGTGGGTCTAAGACTAGTATCCTAAACTTTAATAAAGACAAATACAAGGGTATGAGGACAGAGTTGGCTAAAGTGAACTGGGAAAATAAATTAAAAAGTAGGACAGTAGAGAAGCAGGGGCAGACATTTAAGGAGATAGTTCATAACTCTCAGCAAAGATATATTCCATTGAGAAAGAAAGACTCTGAGAAGGATGTACCATCCATGGCTAACTAAGGAAGTTAAGGATAAAATCAAATTGAAAGAAAAAGTGTACAATACTTTGAAGATTAGTGGGAGATGAAAAGATTGGACATATTTTAGAAACCAAAGAATGACTAAAAAAAGGAAGAAATTAGAGTTTGAGAGAAAGCTAGCTCGAAATATAAAAACAAATAGTAAGAGTTTTTACAAGTATTTAAAATGAAAAAGAGTAACTAAAGTGAACATTGGTCCCTTAGAGGGTGAGACTGGGGAATTAATACTGAGAAACAAGGAAATGATGAAAACGTTGAACAGGTATTTTGTGTCTGTTTTCACTGTAAAAGGCATAAAAAAACATCCCATGAATACCTGAAAACCAAGAGATAAAAGGGAGGGAGGAACTTAAAACAAAATCACAATCACTAAGGAAAAGGTACTGGGAAGACTATTAGAACTAAAGGCTTACAAGTCCCCTAGACCTGATGGCTTGCGTCCTAGGGTCTTAAAAGAAGTGGCTGCAGAGTTAGCAGATGCATTGGTTGTGATCTTCCAAAATTCCCTAGATTCTGGAAAGGTCCCAGTGGATTGGAAAATTGCAAATGTAACACGTCTAGTCAAGAAAGCAGGAAACTATAGACCAGTTAGCCTAACATCTGTCATAAGAAAAATGCTAGAATCCATTATTAAGGAGGTAACAGCAGGACATTTAGAAAATCATAATACAATCAGGCAGAGCCAACATGGTTTTGTGATAGGGAAATCATGTTTGACTAATTTATTAGACTTCTTTGAGGAAGTAACAAGCAAAGGGGAACCTGTAGATGTAGTGTAGTTGAATTTCCAAAAGGCAGTTGATAAGGTGCCACATCAAACGTTACTACACAAAATAAGAGCTCATGGCATTGGGGGTAACATATTAGCATGGCTAGAGGATTGGTTAGCTAACAGGAAGCAGAGAGTAGGGATAAATGGGGCATTTTCGGGTTGGCAAGCCATTAATGGTGGAGTGCCACAGGGATCAGTGCTGGGCCCTCAACTATTGACAATATATATATCAATGACTTGGAAGAAAGGACCAAATGTATGGTAGCTAAATTTGCTGATGACACAAAGAAAGGTAGGAAACGAAGTTGTCAACAGGACAAAAGAGTCAACAAAGAGATTTAGATAGGTTTAGTGAGTGGGCAAAAATTTGGCAGATGGAATATAATGTGGAAAATTGTGTACATGTCCACTTTGGCAGGAAGAACAGAAAAGCATTATATTTGAATGGAGAGAGACTGCAGAACTCTATGGTACAGAGGGATGTGGGTGTCCTGGTAAATAATCACAAAAAGTTAATATGCAGGTACAGCAAGTGATTAGGAAGACAAATGGAATGTTGTTGTAAGGGGAATCAAGTGTAAAAGTACACTAGTGTTACAGCTGTACAGGGCCTTAGTTAGACCACATCCTGGAGTACTGTGTACAGTTTTGGTCTCCTTACTTAAAAAAGGATATAATTTCATTAGAAGCAGTTCAGAAGATTCACTCAACTGATTCCTGGGATGAAGGGGTTCTCTTATGAGGAAAGGTTGATCAGGTTGGGCCTATACCCATTGGAGTTTAGAAGAATGAAAGATGATCTTATTGAAATATCTACGATCCCAAGGGGACTTGACAGGGTGGATGCTAAGAGGATGTTTCCCCTTGTGGGGGAGTCTAGAACTAGGACACAATTTAAAAATTAGGCGTCTCACATTTAAGGCTGAGATGATGATAATCATTTTCTCTCAGAGGGTTGTTAGTCACAGAGAGCAGTGAAAACTGGGTCATTGAATATATTCAAGGCTGAGTTAGATAGAGATTTGATCGACAAGGGAGTCAAGGGTATGGGCATAGACAGGAAAGTGGAGTTGAGGGCACAATCAGATCAGCCATGATCTTATCGAATGATGGAGCAGGGTCGAGGGGACAAATGGCCTATTCCTGCTCCTAATTCTTGTGTTGTTGTACATCTCAAGAGCAAGTCTTGTCTATGAAAAAAAAACTATGGAAACAATGAACTTAAATTTTCCTCCGTAATGTTCCAACATCTGTTGGCAAAATAACAGCTAATTAAAGGAGCGTGCCATTAGTCGAATGTAAAGAATACAGCAATTTGAGCCAAGGAACAGATACGTCATGAATTGCAAATTGCTATAATTTCTGGACAATTTGTATTGCTCTACTGTTAGCCAAGCAAAAACGGGAGCTCACTGTCAGCCTCACAGAGTGTCAAGAAGTTTCTGCATTTGCGCTGTAAATATGAAGTAAACTCATCACAGAATGTTAGGGCCGATATTTCATGATGTAAGGATCTTTTTAATGAAATTTATGTTCCTGTAGTGCTTCTGAACCTTGGAAATCCAGAAAGGGAATAATTGAAACAGTGGAGCATCACTCCTTTAAGTCATAAATTGTGCCTGGAGGTTTTGTAAATTACAATTTTAAATTTAAATATTTTTCTTTTCTGTCTCTCTTAATCCACGCTTTCTTTCCCTCTCAATTTCTCTATCTGTATCTTACTTGACTCTTGATTCACCCTGTTTTCATCTCCATTGTTCACTCTGTTTCTTTCACTATTCTTAAGTTTGATTGGTTTAGGAGATAGATGATTCACCCCATCCAGAGATTCCAAATTGCCAGTTGACTTCGCAGTTACCAACTCAAAATCTATCAATTTGCAGAGCAAAATTAATTGGAGCTGAAGGTTGAGGGGAAAATATCCAACTCCTGGCATTCGCCTTGCTCCAGTAATTCTGGGTCAATATATATTAGTTCATTTATCTGTATTTTCCTCCCACATTTTCCCATTGTAATCTGTGCAAATCTCTGTCAGAATATCCAGATCATTTCCTTGTCATTTTCACTTCTAAGTCATTTATTGTAACATTTTATCTTTTTGATGTTTACTGTATTGCTTTACTGGAACAACACCTGTGAAGTTGCATGCTAATTTGACATAGTCATAGAATGATAGAGTCATAGAGTTATACAGCACAGAAACAGGCACTTCAGCCCATCTTGTCCGTGCCGGCCATCAAGCACCTCACTATTCTAATCCCATTTTCCAGCACTTGACCCGTAGCCTTGTATGCTATGGCATTTCAAGTGCTCATCTAAATACTTCTTAAATGTTGTGAGGGTTTTTGCCTCTATCACCTCTTCAGGCAGTGCTTCTAGATTCCAACCACGCTCTGGGTGAAAAAACTTTTCCTCAAATCCCCTCTAAATCTCCTGTCCGTTACCTTAAATCTATGCCCCCGGTTATTGACCCCTCCGCTAAGGGAAAAAGTTTCTTCCTATCTAACCTATCTATGCCCCTCATAATTTTGTATACCTCAATCAGGTTCCCCCTCAGCCTTCTCTGCTCTAAGGAAAACAACTCTAGGCTTTTCAGTCTCTCTTCATAGCTGAAATGCTCCAGCCCAGGCAATATCCTGTTGAAACTCCTCTGCACCGTCTCCAGTGCAATCACATCCTTCCTATAGTGTGGTGCCCAGAACTGTACACAGTACTCCAGCTGTGGCTTAACTAGCATTTTATACAGCTAACTAGCGTTTTATATTTGATGTTGAACAGGGGAAAGGGGAAAATAAGAACTTGTATATGATGGTGCAGAAATGAATTACCATTGCCTTTGGAGTTTCTATCTGGTTCAAGACTGTCAACTCAAAGCTTCTCTCCCTAAACCAACCGGGAACTGCATACATGTCTATTTCACTTATAGTCAGGCAATATTATGCACATAAAATTATCACGAACAGATTGAAAAATCAAATTAGGTTTTGTTTTTAAACTAAGCTGATTTTGCACAGATGTCCACCTATGGCCCAGTTACTGTTAAACTGACTTGACTGTGGGCTTTGAACCTCTTTTGACTGTTCTTATTTGAATCTGAAGTGATACTGCAGTATCACATATTCCATAATCATTTCTTGTTATCAAACCAGGCCAAATAAGAATTTACCTCAGCAATTAAAGATGGATTTATACAGAGGTGAGTAATGGTGCCGGACACTTGAGAAATGTGCTTCACCTTTTCACTTCTATGCTTTAGCACATGCATTTGCAATGAAATTAAAATTAAACTCAAAATATTTAACAGAACACTATCAAGAAAAGGGTCCTTTTATCATGTGCTGAGCTCAAATGCAGGTTATTTTGGACTCTTGACAGATAAACACATAGGTATTTTAAAGATTTTAAATCGTGAATGAGTACAAGTAAAAATAAAAATTTATAACTAAGATGGCTGAGCATTAGGCAAGCTGTTTGGAACCTTGGGTCATGAGAAGGGAGGAGGTAAAAGGGCAGATGTTGCATCTCCTGTGCTTCCATGGAAAGGTTCCATGAGAAGGGGAGAGGCTGTTAGTAACATAAGAGCAGTAGTAGACCATATGACCCCTCGAGCCTGCTCCGCCATTCAATATGCTCATGGCTGATCTTCTGCTTCAACTCCATTTTCCTGCCCACTCCCCATACCCCATGTTGGATGTGATTGAGGAGTGGACCAGGGTGTCACAAAGGGAACCGTGCCTTCAGAATGCTGAAAGGTGTAGTGGAAGATATGTTTGGTGATGACATCACATTGAAGGTGGCAGAAACGGCATTGGGGTGGAAGATGAGGACCAGGGGAACCCTATCGGTTCTGGGTGGGAGGGGAAGGGGTGAGAGCAGAAGTGCATGAAGTGGAACGGAAACAGGAGAGGACTCTGTCAACCACAGTGGAGGGGGAGGTCCTTAGTTGTGGAAAAAGGAAGAGATATTGAATGTGCTAGTATGGAAGGTTACATAGTCAGAACAGATGCGATGGAGATGGAGAAACTTGGAGAATCAAATAGAGTCCTTATGGGAAACCGGGTATGAGGAGGTGTCATCAAGGTAGCTATGGGAGTCAGTGAGTTTATAGTGAGTATTGGTGGATAACCTATCCTGAGAAATGGAGACAGAAAAGCACAGGCACAGCGAGCCAAATGACAGCCATGAAATAGCTTATTTGGGCTTCCAGAGACCTTCAAAATCTCAAGGAATATTAATTAATCTAAGATCCATAAGAATCCCTGGATCAGATTTGGGAATAGATTAGAAATTGGATAAAAATAAAGGAAATAATAATCATGTGAGGTAGAGATTGACTTTCGTGTGGAGCATGTATTGGGCAGGCGGTGGCTGGGGCGGCCAATCTGCCCACTCAATGGCATCAGTGGAAGACCCAATCAATTTTCATAGTCAGGCCTCATTTGTACTGACTAGGTGAGCTACCAGACTAATTATGCTGCTTGTGTGCAGCATGCCATTTGGGAGGGTGGAATGAGTGCCACACCTGCTTCCAGCTTTTCCAGACTGCAGTTTAAGATCGCTTCAAATACTCCTAGAATTGGCCATGTCTAAACCTGTACTATCCATGGTTTTTTTTGGCAGGTTGTGGAAGTGGCAACCTATTTGCCTGCATTACTGAGGCCTCTGCCTTTTTCCAGTGAGAGCATTGCCATCTAAATCAAGATCCTCCTGAAAATCAGAATGGTCAGACTTTCAACAATAAATCATCAGTTTTTTTGACATCTTCATTCCACTATCACCCTTCCTAGGCATAAATAGAACAGTAGCAAAATTAAAATCGACCTTATAGTGTCAGATTGGGGAGATGCTGAGTGGAGTACCATAGGATTCTGTGCTGTGACTCTTGTTTCTTCTCTATATAATCACAATTCTGAAACTAGTTGTAAGCCTGTTACCTTTGTAGATTATACTAAAATAAGGAGTGCATTAGGGACAGAGGATTCAGCTCAGATTTAGAAGAAAAATTTATGCATGTTATGCAATTTGGCAAATTAAATTTATTACTGACAAAAAAGACTTGCATTTATATAGCTCCTTTCACGACCTCAGGATGTCACAAAGCTCTTTAAAACCAGTGAAGTACTTTAGACACTTCTTAATGTCGGAAATGTGGTAGCCAATTTTCACACATTTGTAGGGGAGACAGTGGCATAATGGTAATGTCATTGGACTGGTAATCCAGAGGCCTAGGCTAATGCCCTGAGTGTTCAAATCCCACCACGGCAGCTGGTGGAATTTAAATTCAATTAATTAATAAATTCAATTAATTAAAAAAAAACCTGGAATTTAAAGCTAGTCTCAGTAATGGTGCCATAAACTATAATTGATTGTCCTAAAAATCCATCTGGTTCACTAATGTCCTTCAGGGAAGGAAATCTGCTGTCCCTAGATGTGACTCCAGACCCACAACAATGTGGTTGACTCTTAACTGCCCTCTGAAATGGTCTAACAAGCCACTCAGTTCAAGGGCAATTAGGGATGGGTAACAAATGTTGGCCTGCCAGTGACACATCCCATGAAAGAAAAAAAAAACACAGCAAGTTCCAATAAGAAGCAATGCGAAAATGACTAAATAATCTGTTTTAGTGATGTTAACTGAGAGATAAATATTGGCCAGGAGATAACTTCCCTGCTCTTCTTCAAAATAGTGCCATGGACTTTTTATGTCCACCTGAGAGTGCTGAAAGGGCCTTAGTTTAATGTCTCATCCAAAAGATGGCTGTGCCAACATTCCTTCAGTACTACACTGGAATGTCAGCCTAGATTTTGTGCTCAAGACCCTGGAGTGGGAATTGCATGCACAACCTTCTCACTCAGTTGAGAGTGCTACCAACTCATAGTCATAGAGTCAGTTACAGCACAATAGGAGGCCATTTGGCCCATCGAGACCATGCCAGATCTCTAGAGCAATCCAGTCAGCCCTGTTCCCTGGCTCTATCCCGTAGCCCTGAAAGTTTATTTCCCTCAAGTGCATATCCAATTTCCTTTTGAAATCATTGATCATATCCACTTCCACCATCCTTGTAGGCAGCAAGTTCCAGGTCATTATCACTTGCTGCGTAAAAAAGTTGTTCTTCACATCCCTCCTGCATTTTTGCCCAAACCTTAAATTTGTCTCCCCTAGTCCTTGTACCATCAGCTAATGAGAACAGCTTTTCTTTGTCTACCTTATCTAAATCTGTCGTAATCTTGTACACCTCTATTAGCTCTCCCCTTAATATTCTTTGCTCCAAGGAGAACTAACCTTGTTGCTAAAATCCCTCGTTGCTGGAACCATTCTGATAAATCTCCTCTGCACCCTCTCAAGGTCCCTCAAATCCTTCCTAAAGTGTGATGACCAGAACAGGACACAATACTGTAATATTGTGGCCTAATTAGAGCTTTATAAAGGTTCAGCAAAGGGCAGGAAAGTGGAATTGAAGCCCAAGATCAGCCATGATCGTATTGAATGTGGAGCAGGCTCGATGGGCGATATGGTCTACTTCTGCTCCTATTTCTTTTGTTCCCTGCTTATGTACTCAATACCTCGATTTATGAAGCCCAAGATCCCATATGCTTTGCTAACTCTCAATATGGCCTGCCACCTTCAAAAATCTATCACTCCACCTCACTCCACCACCCCTCCCACCCTGAAAATTTTATTCCTCCCTCCTTCCCACTGGGTTTTCGCCTCAGAACTCCATACAGTTCCGAAGGCGCATGAGGTGCGTTCGGCAGCTGTAAAACCGGCGTGGCACGGCCGCCGCCTGCAGGTGAGTTAATTTACATCTTATTATTGTTAATTTAAATATTTAGATGAACCCCCAGGTTCCCTGTACACTCTTTAGAACTGTATCATTAAGTCTATATTGCCTCTCCCTATTTCTTCTGCCAAAATGCATCACCTCACACTTCTCTATTATATTCTATCTACCACTTGTCTGCCCATCCAGCCTATCTATGTCCTGTTGCAGTCGATTGGTATCATTCTCACTGTTTGTCACACCTCCAAGTTTGGTATCATTGGCAAATTTTGAAATTTTATTCTGTATTCCAATATCCAAGTCATTTATATATGTCAAAAAAACAGTGGTCCCAGCACTGAACCTTGGGGAACACTGCTGTCTACCATCGTCCAGTCTGAAAAACATTTACCACGACTCGCTGTTTTTCATCCTTAAGCCAATATTTTATCCAAGTGACGCTGGCCCTCCTATTCCATAAGTCTCAATTTTGTTAAGCAGGCTTTTGTGTGGTAAGTTGTCAAATACTTCCTTAAAATCCAAAAAGACAACATCCACCGCATTCCCTTCATCAACCTTCTCTCTTACTTCATCAAAAACTTCAATTAGATTAGCAAAACACGATCTTCCTTTTACAAATCCTGCTGGCTCTCCTTAAATAACTCAAACCTCTCCAGGTGCTTGTTAATTTTTTTATCTGATTATTGCTTCTAAAACCTTACCCACAACTGATGTTAAACAGACCAGCTTGTAGTTCCTAGGAACGCCTGTATACCTGTTCTTGAACAAGGATGTCACTTTTGCCATTCTTCAATTCTCTGGAACCTCACCCGTATCTAGGGAAGATTGGAAGATTATGGCATGCACCCCTGCACCCCCACTTCCATTAGCAACTTTGGATGCAAGCCATCCAGACCAGGCAACATCCTGGGCTGGATTTTATTAGTGCACCGCGTTCCATGGTGACACGCTTTGAACTCGGCAGCCTTCCGATATGGAGGTGCCGCTGCCGGGTCCCTGTGATATTACGCGCGGGGGCTCATTTAAATAGAGAGGGGCAGAGCGGCCGCCCCCGATGATGTAGAGGGGGCGGCCACCGCGCTCCCGGCAACGGCATCTGGTGCCACCGTGCAAGCGCCGGCGCCATTTTCAAAGGGCTTCAAGCCCTTCACTAGCATTTTAATATTTCAAGGTCCCGGTCTCCGGGAAATAAAAATAAAAGTTTATTTTAACTCTAAATCCTGTCTCCCACCCACCAATGGGTAATTTATATATATATTTCCCTCTTCCCCCCCCCCCCCCCACCATAATAAACTGTTGTTGATATCCCGAACATTCCCCTTTGACCCTCAAACCCTTCCCACCATCCCCACAGCCAATAAAAATTGTTTTCCTCACTCCACCACCCCTCCCACCCTGAAAATGTTATTCCTCCCTCCTTCCCACTAGGTTTTCGCCTCAGAACTCCATACAGTTCCGAAGGCGCATGAGGTGCGTTCGGCAGCTGTAAAACCGGCGTGGCACGGCCGCCGCCTGCAGGTGAGTTAATTTACATCTTATTATTGTTAATTTAAATATTTAGATGAATGCCCCACTGCCAAGCAGCGGGGGGTGGGAGGGGGGGTGGCCGCACCGAGATCCCCCCTTTGCCGGTAATAAGCGATATGCCCTTCTCAACGTCAGGGGTTGAGGCAGGCCTCTCCCTGCAGAATTTTATGGGCCCGTCCCCTGCTGCGACCCAGGGCGTCGAGGGGCTGATTAAAATCAGGCCCCTCTCTAAGCATTGCCAGCCTTTCCAGTACATCCTACCTAGCAATTTTCACCCCTTTATTACCTCTAGTATCTCCGCCTCTGCTGATATTTTGTCAGCATCGTCTTCCTTAGTATGCACCAATACAAAGTATTCATTAAATATTCTAGGCTTGCCCTGTGCCTCTAGCCATATATCACCCTCCTTGTCCCAAATAGTGTCCAACCCACCTTTTACTACCCACTTACTATTAACATGCCAGTAGATGATTTTTGGGTTATGTTAACTGTCATTTTATTCTCATATTCTCTTATTTTACCTCCTTACTTCCCCTCAACTTATTGTATTTGGCCTGGTTCTTGTTTGAAGAATTCACCTGACATGCATCACATATTCTTTATAGAGTCATAGAGAGATACAGCACTGAAACCTTCGGCCCACCGAGTTTGTGCCAACCATCAACCACCCATTTATACTAATCCTACGTTAATCCCATATTCCCTACCTTCCCTCAATTCTCCTACCACCTACCTACACTGGGGGCAATTTACAATGGCCAATTTACCTATCAACCTGCAAGTCTTTGGTTGTGGGAGGAAATCGTAGCACCCAGCAGAAACCCTGCAGTCACAGACAGAACTTGCAAACTCCGCACAGGCATTACCCAGAACTGAACCCGGGTTGCTGGAGCTGTGAGGCTGCGGTGCTAACCACTGCGCCACTGTGCTGCCCCCTATCTCTCTCTTCATTCAAGGAGCTCTGGCTTTGGTTCCCCTACCTTTCCCTCTTGTTGGAATGTACCTAGTCTGCACCTGAAGCATCTCTTCCTTAAAGATAGCCCATTGTTCTGTTACAGTTTTTCCTGTCAGTCTTTGGTTCCATTTTACTCTGGCTAGATCCCCTCTCATCCCGTGGGGGAACGGCCGCCACGTTCCGCGCCTGCCACCGTTCCCGGCAGCGGCACTACAAAATCCAGCCCCTCACTTGGAATACCATGTGCAATTCTTGGTGCCAAACTTCATAAGGGACATATATGCATTGGAAAGGATACAGAGAAGAGCAGCAAGAATGACACCAAGTGTAAACAGAATGCATTATGAGGAAAGATTAATCAATCTTAAGCTCTACTGTTTAGGGAGTAGAAGGTTAAGTAGAGACCTTATTGTGGTAAATCATGTGTTTATGGGTACAGTCACTGTCAGTCAGATCAGTAAACAGGATGACGATTTAAATTAGCGAAAGCAAATTTAAAAGTGGTCTTGTAAGAAAAAACATCTTTACTCAAAGTATGATCACTGTTTGGAGTGATCTACCAGTTAATGTCGTGCAATCTAAGATATTAAGTGAATTTAGAATGCGATTAGATACCAGACTAATGAGTTGAAATGCAAGAAAGGCAAGTTCAGCAAGCCAAATGGCTTTTTCATGTCTGGGATTTTTTTAACATGGGCCCCGCACTTCAGGAAAAATGTAAGGGTCTTAGAGAGGATACAGTGAAAGTCTACCACATTGTCACCAGGGATGAGGGACTTCAGTTATGAGGCAAGGTTGGAAAAGTTGGGACTGTTCTCCTTGGAACAGAGGAGGTGACAGTCAACCTAGTAGAGGTTTTCAGATAATGAGGTTTTGATAGAGAAGATAAAAAAAACCTTCCCTCTGGTGAGTTGATCAATAACTAGAGGTCATAGATTCAAAATCATTGACAAAAGATCTAGAGTCAGAATCTGGAATACTCTACCTGAAAAGGTAATGGAAGCTGTTTCCATAAATAATTTTAAAAGGGAGTTGGACAGATACTTGAGGATGAGGAAACTACAGGGTTATGGACAAAATGCAGGGATGTGGGACGAAGCACAACTGCTCTTTCAAAGAGTTAGCAGAGGCACAATGGACCAAATGGCTTCCTTTTGTGCTGTAAGTTTCTATGATTCTAACCATTAATTCTAACTTCATGATCATCCAGAAAGAGGATAATTTCACCTGGAGGCAATGTGAGCTTCATTTTCTCCTTCCAGCCACTAAAGTTAGTCACCAAGAATTGACTCAGCAATTCTCCCTATCGGCTACCGCATCTTCAGCAGAACATTGGTAAAAACCCCATGTCCGGTGTATAGAACATAGAACATAGAACATACAGCACAGAACAGGCCCTTCGGCCCACAATGTTGTGCCGATCCTTTGTCCTCTGTCAAGGACAATTTAATCTATACCCCATCATTCTCCTTTATCCATATACCTATCCAAAAGCCTTTTGAAAGTCCCTAAAGTTTCTGACTCAACAACTTCCCCGGGCAAGGCATTCCATGCCTCGACCACTCTCTGGGTAAAGAACCTTCCCCTGACATCCCCCTTATATCTCCCACCCTTCACCTTAAATTTATGACCCCTTGTAACGCTTTGCTCCACCCGGAACTGCAATTCTGCTGATCTTCCACCTAAGTTATGCTTCCGATTGGGAACCACCCCCCCCCCCCCCCCCCTCAAAAAAATTCCTGGTGAGAACAACAAGCAATAATGTGAAATTTTATCTCATGGCTCAATTGAGATCTATTGGAACTAACTGAAGTATGTGCCAATGCTGGGACCTCATGGGAGTTGGATATGTGAACTTTTGATTGGGAGTCGAACATCAAACTACTTGCACTTTTTAATTATACATTTTATTCATGGATAAAGAACAATAATTGTTAATAACTTTCAGTAGTTTAACTCATATTCAGAACCGAAAGTTCTCCTTATACTTGGTATAAAACAGTGTTGTTCAATACATCAGCCATTAGCCACATGTGACTAATTGGGATTACAGATGTAGAAAATTGTATTTCTAATTGCTGAACAAACATTAATGCATGTGGCTAAAATGGTGTCACTGTAGCCACACCTGTGGCTCATCATCAATTTCTATTGGGCAAAACTGATATAAAGTAACACAGGAATATTTCAATGTCATCATGATTTCTAAAGAAAAAAGGTAAATAACCTCACCATAATTTTCATCGTTTAATGGTAAGGTAACGGCAGTATTTAGCATTAATGGTTTTACTAAATTGAGCAAGAAGAAAAAGATAACTGTGAAATAATGGTAAATATCATGTTATCCAAAAATACAATTAATATTCAGTTATTCTTTAATGACAGATTTTTTTTTTGTTAAAAGGAAGCTTTTTTTTATCCTTTCCTATTTTCTCCCTATTTGTGTGAGCAAGACAATACTCCCCTGCAGTTTCCCTTTACTTCCAGGAAAGTATATTCTTTCAGCAGTGGGTTTAAGAATGGGCATTCAAATTTGTGGCGGATTAAACCTGTGACTCATCAATTTAGCAATGCATGCTCGTGTTCCTACATACTGTGCCTTCAATCATTATAACTCTTAAGTAGCTCCACATCTGTCTGTAATATAATTTTTCAAATGCAAATGATGATCTTAGCTAAGCAAATAACTTAATGGCCTTTTAGGTTATCTTTTATCTATACCTTTATTTAAAGCCCAAAACTATGAATTTTCAAACCAGTATTTCTGACCCTATTTTGGTTTTGTAAACTCACTATTCATTTTATTCATTTCTTCTGCAACTATGGGGGAAGATTTCTGCTGTGTGATAGGTGTAGCAAAATTTTGAAGTCATTAATATAACTCATAAGTGATCAAATAAATATTTCCCAATATTCTGAGTCTTATTGTCGTGGGTGATTGTTTGGTGAGTTTCCTTCAAAAAAAAACTAATGAATTTTTGAACTTTGAACTAACTATTATAACTTTGCCAATCATTACCCTGAGTATTGTATATTAATGTTTCTTTTATGATTTACTGCAAAATGTCAGATTTAACTCAGTGGTAGTGCTCTCTCCTGAATCATGAGGTTGTGGGTTTAAGGCTGGCACTTTCTTTTTTTCTTCTTTTTGGGCCTCCTTATCTCGAGAGACAATGGATACGCGCCTGGAGGTGGTCAGTGGTTTGTGAAGCAGCGCCTGGAGTGGCTATAAAGGCCAATTCTGGAGTGACAGGCTCTTCCACAGGTGCTGCAGAGAAATTTGTTTGTTGGGGCTGTTGCACAGTTGGCTCTCCCCTTGCGCCTCTGTCTTTTTTCCTGCCAACTACTTTAACTTTGCCAATCATTACCCTGAGTATTGTATATTAATGTTTCTTTTATGATTTACTGCAAAATGTCAGATTTAACTCAGTGGTAGTGCTCTCTCCTGAATCATGAGGTTGTGGGTTTAAGGCTGGCACTTAAGTATGCCATTAAGGGAGTGCTGTAACTTTGGAAGTGCTGTTTTTCCTATGAGACATTAAACCATGGCCCTGTCTGTACTCCAAGGTGGACATAAACTATCCCATGCTACTTTTTGAAGCAGAGCAGGTCAGTTCTCCTGTTTTCCTGGCCAACATTTATCTCTCTAAATGCTATTTAAAACAGTTTAACTGGCCATTTGTCTCATTGCTGTTCATGAGACCTCGCTGTATACAAATTGGTTGCTATGTTTCCCTACATTACATCAGCGATTGTACTTCAAAAGTATTTAATTGGGTGTGAACATTTTGGGACAACCTAAGGTTGTGAATGGTGCTATATAAATTACAAATTACAAAATAACTACAGTATAAGAGGTTTTAGCTAATCCTATCCCTAAACGTTTTAAAATAAACTATTTAGGACAGCCTATTCTTGTTATATGGGTGGCAATCCTGTATTCCTCTGAATTTATCTGACATTTCATTCAGTTTTTGATGTTAGATATTTTCGAAAAGGAAGTGTAGTTTAAAAATCAATGTCAAATTCCTGGTGTATACAGAACACATTTGCTTCAAATTTCTGTTTTGCTTCTTCATTTGTGGAATCAGCACTCACATTGTAAATATTCAGTCTTTTGTTTTGTTGAGTGAGCAGGCCGAGGAAATGGCAATTGAAAATAATGCATTGTTCCCCAAATCTGCTGTCTGTGTGAAAGCTGAATTTTTGAATAAGAAGGCTGCCGCTTTTATATGAATTCACTTCTTTCATTTGTTTTTCTGGCCACACTGTGTTAATGGAGTTTTCCCTTGTGTGCATCTGTGGGTCTACAATTTGGCCATGGGCATCTGTAGACCTTGTGGTGATCGCTATTGCAAGCAAAAGCCATATGTGTTTAAAAGAAAAAAATCTCTCTATTTTGCTTGCTTTTTTAACTGGATGGATAACTTTTTGTGCCTCAGGACAGAAGAACAGAAAATACAAAATAATTAATTGCCTCCATTCTTGAGGCTGTTTGATTTTTCTGCACCAATATGGAATGGTTGTCAGCTTTTCTGATAAATGACTGCATGAATTTGCATAGATTTTACATTAACACAATTTTATTTTATTTGGGAAAACTAGTTTACATAATAATGCAGAAAATTACTAAAATGGTTTAGTTTTTCAGTGGCAGGAGATTGCTTTCAGCAGACATTGATAAATTTCTTTGTGTCTTTCATATAATTATTCCACCATGATTTAAAAGGGCACAGTTTAGGCTGTTAGGTTTTTATTGCAGCATTAAATACTTGGAACTTTATGAGCACAATCAAAATGTGATTAGTGTAACAGAAAAATTTAAAAAATGCATTGTAGTAGAGATTACATCCTTTTTGGAATTATCTGTTGAAGGTGATACAGTGTTAACAGATATTCTAGAAGACATTTCTGGTGAATTACAAAAAATACTGTCACTGTTAAGGTTAGATACCTTACAATCAAGTGTCATTGACAAAAAGATAATAAAATTAAATAATGATGAGGCCTAGCCCTGATGAACTCTGATGAGAGATCTGTTACTGCCACTCCTACAGCACTGGGACACCCTGGGTGCCAACTGTCAGTACTGAAGCTAATGATGACAAATGCCTTAGTCTATGCAGATTGTGGTGTTGGGTGACTGCTGTGATTACCTTAGCTGTGTTCCTGTCTTAACCCTTTAAAAACATGCACTGGTGAAACTTTAGTCACCATTGTTAAGTGATGTAAACGGCTCATTAAAACCTGAATTATCTGCGTAGCTCATAAAATATTTCTTTGGGGTGACGTCAATCCCCGGAGGTTTGTTAGATTAGAGTTACTACTATTCTTGTGACTGAAGCAGAGTAAGCATGTTTAAGCATTTAAATTCATTTTATAAATGGAACATTCAAGCATTTCCCAGACACGGAAATTATTTACGTGCAATGTGGTTAGAAGATAGCAAAGGGTGTACAGATAAAGAAGACCATTTAAGATTTTAAGCCGAATTAGGTATAAACATTCGTGTTGCCTTCTTGCAGTTATGAGTGAAGCAGAATGTGTGTGTTTGTATTTTGCCAAATGGTGACATTGACTCACAAACAAAAGAGCAAAATGTAGTGCTACTTGCACAGATTTCCCCAATTTGTTGCTTGAATGGGTTTTGAATAAGGTCCAAGACTTACACAAAGAGGCCTTTCTTTGCTTGACTTTGTCCCATCTGTGTCATCCGGTCATTCTGCTGTAGTAGGTGTCATCATATGAATCCGAATGTACTAGGCAGTTGCTTTATGAACTGCTTCTAGAGCATGGTGGAGTTCATAAGTTGTCTGATCCTTTGTGCATCATTCCCAATTGACGCATGAGCATTCTGTTCAGCATATTTTTGTGTAATTATGACTAATGATGCCTGGAATATTGCTTTATACAATAATTTATCTATGCAGTTTCTGACCAGCTACAACTTCCATCACCTATCCCATTGGTTTGTATTTTCTAGCTTCTAATCATGAAGCAGTAGCACAAAACAGAGAGTTTTGTTTGAATATTGTTGTCTAGAGTTGATGGTCTGACAAGATAAGATTTCATCTGTTTTCACTCATACCCCAAGCAACTCTGTTGTAGATCACTATATTTACTGTTAAGCCAAGATCCCTTTTGTGGGACGACCTTACGAGGACAATCTTAAGAACTTGTAAGTGAAGGTCACCAGAAGAAGTGATGTCGCATCACACATGATCAGGGCATTGTGGATGTAGCCCGACAGAGTGAGATGTGTTTAGATGTGACAATGTTCCCGTTAAGTTATAATAAAAACCCAGGTTTTCTTTGGGTATTACTTGTAGTCCTGTGAGTCTTACAATAGTTCACATATCAAAGTAACAAGTAATATTACAATCCCGAGTTGGCAAAATTTACACTTTGGTGGACCTAAGATGTTAGCATGCAGCCACATAGATAGCCAGAGTGGAAAATCATGCAATGAAAGTCCCATTACCACACTGACACCCTTGTTGTCTGGAAAGAAATAGCAGAGATCAAAAAAACTGCCCTGAATATGTATATCCACACACCAACGACACGTTTCACAGATATCAAACACATTTTTAAATTTTTTAAAATTTATTCATTCATGGGATGTGGGTATCGCTGGTCAGGCCAGCATTTATTGCCCATCACTAATTGCCCTTGAGAAGGTGGTGGTGAGTTGCCTTCTTGAACCGCTGCAGTCCATGTGGGGTAGGTACACCCACAGTGCTGTTAGGAAGGGAGTTCCAGGATTTTGACCCAGCGACAGTGAAGGAACGGCGATATAGTTCCAAGACACGATGGTGTGTGACTTGGAGGGGAACTTGCAGGTGGTGGTATTCCCATGTATTTGCTGCCCTTGTCCTTCTAGTTGGTAGAGGTTGCGGGTTTGGAAGGTGCTGTCTAAGGAGCCTTGGTGCATTGCTGCAGTGCATCTTGTAGATGGTACACACTGCTGCCATTGTGCATTGGTGGTGGAGGGAGTGAATGTTTGTGGATGGTGTGCCAATCAAGCAGGCTGCTTTGTCCTGGATGGTGTAAAGCTTCTTGAGAGCTGTTGGAGCTGCACCCATCCAGGCGAGTGGAGAGTATTCCATCACGCTCCTGACTTGTACCTTGTAGATGGTGGACAGGCTTTGGGGAGTCAGGAGGTGAGTTACTCGCCACAGGACTCCTAGCCTCTGACCTGCTCTTGTAGCCACGATATTTATATGGCTACTCCGGTTCAGTTTCTGGTCAATGGTAGCCCCTAGGATGTTGATAGTTGGGGATTCAGCGATGGTAATGCCATTGGATGTCCAGGGGAGATGGTTAGATTCTGTATTGTTGGAGATGGTCATTGTCTGGCACTTGTGTGGCGCAAATGTTACTTGGCACTTATCAGCCCAAGCCTGGATATTGTCCAAATCTTGCTGCATTTCTACATTGACTGCTTCAGTATCTGAAGAGTCACGAATGGTGCTGAACATTGTGTAATCATCAGCGAACATCCCCACTTCTGACCTTATTATTGAAGGAAGGTCATTAATGAAGCAGCTGAAGATGGTTGGGCCTAGGACACTACCCTGAGGAACTCCTGCAGTGATGTCCTAGAGCTCAGATGATTGACCTCCAACAACCTCAACCATCTTCCTTTGCGCTAGGTATGACTCCAACCAGCGGAGAGTTTTCCCCGATTCCTGTTGACTCCAGTTTTGCTAGGGCTCCTTGATGCCATACTCGGTCAGATGCTGCCTTGATGTCAAGGGCAGTCACTCTCACCTCACCTCTTGAGTTCAGCTCTTTTGTCCATGTTTGAACCAAGGCTGTAATGAAGTCAAGAGCTGAGTGGCCCTGGCGGAACCCAAACTGAGCGTCACTGAGCCGGTTGTTGCTAAGCAAGTGCCACTTGATGGCAATGTTGATGACACCTTCCATCACTTTACTGATGATTGAGAGTAGACTGATGGGGCAGTAATTGACCAGGTTGGACTTGTCCTGCTTTTTGGGTACTGGACATATATGGGCAATTTTCCACATTGCCGGGTAGATGCCAGTGTTGTAGCTGTGTAGTGGAACAGCTTGGTAAGGGGCGTGGCAAGTTCTGGAGCACAGGTCTTCAGTATTATTGCCAGAATATTATCAGGGCCCATCGCCTTTGCAGTATCCAGTGCCTTCAGTCGTTTCTTGATATCATGCGGAGTGAATCGAATTGGCTGAAGTCTGGCATCTGTGATGCTGGGGACTTCAGGAGGAGGCCGACATGGATAAGTTTTTTTTATATTGATGTAACTCAAGAATTAAGTTTGCAATACAGACATCTCAGAGTTGTCCAGAATTAAGCTTCTAGTGCAAATGGGAATTTAGGTGCACATTAGAAACAGAAAATTCTGGAAATAAACAGCTGATCAGTCCACACAAGTAAGGAATAAAAACAAGTGCTGCTGTGTATTGCCAGCATTTTCTGCTTTTATTTCAGATTTCCAGCATTTATAGATTTTTTTTCTTATTTACATTTTGGCCTAGCTGTCACCCACTTGAATGACAAGGTCATGGGCTGAATTTTACCGGCCCCTCAATGCCGCGGGTCGCGGCGTGGGGGCCGATAAAATTCTGCAGGGAGAGGCCCACCTCGACCCACAATGCCGAGAAGGGCCCTCCGCATATTACCGGCAGCAGGGGGACCTCAGTGCGTCCCCCTGGCGGTGGGCCCTTCATCTCCATATGTAAATTGACATTAAAGATATTCAAATTAACTTACCTGCTGTCCTACGCCCATTTTATGGCCTCCTTTCAGCCCTTGCGCGCCTTCAGAACTCGGCACGGAGTTCCGGAGACGAGAACCTGGTGGGAGGGGGGAGGACTAAAATTTTCAAGGCGGGAGGAGTGAGGAGAACAATTTTGATTGGATGTGGGGATGGTGGGAAGGGGTTGAAGGGCAAGAGATTGAAGGTTGGGGGGAAAAGTTCAGGTATTTGAAAAATCAATTGTTGGTCATTTTGGGCAATGAAATGACCATTGGGGGGCTGGGGAAGGGCTTCCCTTTAAAAATTAAAATTAATTGTAAGGGCTTAAAGCCCTTTAACAATGGCGCAGGCGTCTGTGCAGTGGTGCCGGATGCCGTTGCCAGGGGCGCGGCGGCTGCCTCCTCTACATCATTGGGGGAGGCCGCTCCGCTCCCTCTATTTAAATGAGACCCTGCGCGTAATATCGCGGGGGCTCGATGGCAGCCACTGAATGCAGGCACGCCACTGTGTTCAAAGGGCGCCACCGCCGAGTGTGGCGCCCAAATAGAATTCAGGCCCGTGATTTTTTTTTTAATGAATTTAGTTTGAATATAGTTACTGGAGTTCATTTCCAGCAATACAGTTTTATCCTATAAGTTTAGAAAACAGGATAAAATGGAATTCTGCAATTATACACAGAATTCTATATAATCCATTAAGAAAAATATTTGATAATATGTTGATTAAAAAATGTTAGTGTACTGTAAACATAATTATAATTTCAGTAGTTATTATTGAATTGGCTGTGTGCCCATCATACGAGAGCAGAAGTAGACCATATGGCCCTTCGAGCCTGCTCTGCCATTCAGTACGATCATGGCTGATCTTGGGCTTCAGTTCCACTTTCCTGCCCCCTCCCCATAATCCTTGATCCCCTGCGAGACCAAAAATCTATCTATCCCAGCCTTAAATGTATTCAATGATGGAGCATCCACAACCTTCTGGGGTAGAGAATTCCAAAGATTCACAACCCTTTGAATGGAGTAATTTCTCTCATCTCAGTCCTGAATGATTGACCCCTTATCCTGAGACTGTGTCCTGTGTTCTAGATTTCCTGACCAGTGGGAACAATCTCTTCGCTTCTACACAATCAAGCCCTTGCAGAATCTTGTACGTCTCAATTAGATCGCCTCTCATTCTTCTAAACTTGAGAGAATATAGGCCCAATTTACTCTGCCTCTCATCATAGGACAACTCCCTCATCCCAGGGACCAATTTAATAAATCTTTGCTGCACTGTCTTCAGTGCAAGTATATCCTTTCTTAAATGTGGAGACCAAAACTGTGCACAGTATTCCAGGTGCAGTCTCACCAAAGCCCTGTACAATTTTAGTAAGACTTCTTTATTCCTGTACTCCAATCCTCTTGCAATAAAGGCCATCAGGCCATTTACCTTCCTAATAACCAGCTTCACCTGCATGTTAACTTTGTGCGTTCCTTGTATGAGTACCCCCAAATCTCTCTGAACATCAACACTTACCAGTTTCACACCTTTTTAAAAATATTCTGCTTTTCTATTTTTACGACCAAAGCGAACAACTTCACACTTCCCTACATTATACTCCATTTGTCATCTTGTTGCCCAATCAGTTAACCTGTCTATATCTCTTTGCAGCCTCTCTACATCCTCCCCGCAACTTTCCTTTCCATCGAGCCTTGTATCATCAGCAAGCTTAGATACATTACTCTCTGTCTCTTCATCCAAGTCATTAATATAGAGTGTAAATAGCTGAGGCCCCAGCATTGATCCTTGCGGCACCCCACTAGTCACTGCCTGCCAACTTGAAAATGCCTCATTTATGCTCACTCTCTGCTTCCTGTCTGTTAACCAATCCTCTATCCACGCTAATATATTACCCCCAACACCATGAGCCCTTATCTTGCCTATTAATCTTTTATGTGGGACCTTATCGAATGCCTTTTGAAAATCCAAGTATACTCCATCTACTGGTTCCCCTTTATCTACCCTACTAGTTATATCCTCAAAAAACTCTAATAAATTTGTCAAACAGGATCCTCCTTTAGTAAAACCATGCTGACTTGTTCTAATCATACTATGCTTTGCTAAGTGCAATGTTAAGACTTCTTTAATAATAGTTTCCAGCATCTTCCCAATGACTTTGTATCATAGGCTAACTGGCCTGTTTTCTCTCTACCTCCTTTCTTGAAATGCGGCGTAACATTTGTCAACCCAATCTGACAGGACCTTTCCTGAATCTAAGGAATCCTGGAAAGTCATAGCCAATGCATCCACTGTCTCTGCAGCTATCTCTTTTAGAACCCTAGAATGTAGGCCATCTGGTCCGGGGACTTGTCAGATTTTAGTCCCTCTAGTTTCTCCAATACTTTTTTTCGACTGCTATCGATATCCTTAATTTCCTCATTGCTTCTAGCCCCTAGGTTACTGCCTATTTCTGGTATGGAACTTGTGTCTTCTACTGTGAAGACAGACACAAAATATTTGTTCAATACCTCTGCCATTTCCTCATTCCCCATGATTTTCTCCTGTCTCTGCCTCTAAGGGACCAATGTCTACTTTAGTTAATCTCTTCCTTTTTATGTACTTATAAAAGCTCTTACAATCTGTTTTTATATTGCTGGCTAGTCTCATATTCTATTTTTTCTCTTTTTGTCAACTTTTTGGTGGCCCTTTGCTGGTTTCTAAAACACTCCCAATCCTCAGATTTGCTACTTTTTTTTTTGCAACATTGTAAGCCTCTTTTAGTTTAACACTGTCCTTAATTTCCTGAGTGAGCCATGGATGGGTCTTTCTGGATGAGTTTCGTTTTTGAACAGAATGTACTTTTGTTGAACCCTTTGAATTGTTTCTTTAAATGTTTCCCACTGTTCATTTACCACCATTACTTGCAGTCTTTCTACCCAATTAACCTTAGCCAGTTCTCCCCTCATACCTTCGTAATTGGTTTTAAGTTTAAGATTCTTGTTTGTGATTGAAATGTGTCACTGTCAAACTTAACATGAAATTCAATGGTATTATGATCGCTATTTCCCAGTGGATCTTTTACTATGACATTGCTTATTAACCCTGCTCCATTACACAATATGAGATCTAAGATAGCTTTATCCCTAGTTGGTTCCACGACGTATTGCTCCAAGAAACTGTCACAAAAGCATTCTACAAATTCATCTTCTAGACCACTGTTGCCAATTTGATTGTCCCAGTCTATATGCAGATTAAGGTCCCCCACAATTAATACATTACCTTTTTTACATGCTCCAATAATTGCTGGTTTGAAATGTCCCAATAGGAAAAAGATCTTGGGTTAGATCTTGATTTCAATGGAAATAAAAATTGAGAGAGGTGTGAAATGGGCTGTCTACTCACTATCATCGATTTAACATTGTGGGGAATTTTATGCTCTCCCCCGCGGCAGATTTGGAGGTGGGGAGAGCATGTAATCTGGTGGGATGATAGCGGGGGGACCCCACCACCTTCCCACCTCCACTGAAATTAAGTTTAGGGTAGGAAGGCCTGAGAACAGCCTTCCCACCCAGCTGCCAATTGAGGCCCTTAAGTGGGCAATTAATACCCAATTAAGGGCCTCATCCTGCCGCAGCCGCAATTCGCCCAGCAGCGGGCGGGCCTGTCGCCACAGAGGGAGCACATCAAGAAAAACCGTGCCGGTTGCTTGCTGGCTACGGGGATGGGGGGGATCCATAATTGAAAGGCACTTAGTGCCTGAACGAGAGACCTGGCATTGCGAAGGAGGGGCCCCACAAAGAGCCACCCCCTTGCTGCCCACTGACGCCCCCCCCCCCACACCCCTTTCCCCCGCAACCCCCATCCCGTGGGTCCCCTCATGCCCTGATCTACCTGTGGTCTGGGGCCAGTGCCGCTCCAAGGCCTTGGGTGGATGCTCCACCGCCAGCAGCCCCCCACGTCTGCAGTGGCGCTGCTCAGTCAAAGAACTGCTGGCCTCTGATTGGCTGACAGTTCTCTGAGGGCAGGACTTGCATCACTGGGGTACTTGATCCTGTGGAAGGCCCAACGCTGTCCAGGTAAGTGCCTAATTGGCACTAGATTCGGCGTCCCACAGAAGGGACGACCCGGAGTTCTCACTGGCACTTTTGCTGGAGGTTGAGACCCTCATTGCTCAGATAAAATTCCGACCATTATCACACAAAGTCACAATATACCCCATCATGTCTGATGATACAAAGTTAGGTGGGAAAGTAAGCTATGAAGTGGTTGCAAAGAGGTTCCAAAGGGATATAGACAGATTGAGTGAGTGGAAAAGAATATGGCAGATGGAATATGATGTGGGGAAGTCTGAAGTTATCGACTTTGGAAGGAAAAATAGAAAAGCATAATGTTTTTAAACGGTGAGAGACTGGGAAGTGCTGGCATTCAGAGGGACCTGGGTGTCTTTGTACATGAATTACAGTAAGTTAACATAAGAAGATAAGAAATAGGAACATTTGTATTTTATTGTATGCCCTGTGAAAATATATATAGAAGTAGTAAAAATTACTACCCATTTGGCTCTTCAAGGTTGCTCCGCCATTCAACAAAATCATGGTTGAACCTATTTTTTTTATATTCACTCGTGGGATGTGAGCATTGCTGGCAAGACCAGCAGTTATTGTTCATCCCTAATTGCCCTTGAGGTGGTGGTGGTGAGCCACCTACTTGACCCGCTTCAGATAATGTGGTGAAGGTATAACCCACAGTGCTGTTCGGGAGAGAGTTCCAAGATTTTGACCCAACGACAGTGTCATGCAGGTGCTCCCCTTATTAATATTTTTTGACGACTCATGTTTAAAAGATTGTGAAAATTGGTTCATTTGAAAGACTGAGGAGATACCTGGATTTGTCTTTTTTCTGAAAATATTACTGGAAAGACACTTTAGATTTTTTTTTTAAACACTTACTGGAAGAGACAATGAAGGGCTAAATAAACATAAGGAGCCTTGCTGGCTATTGGAGTTGTTTATAGAGAAGTCACTTGTCTCGGTTTATGGTTATCAGGAATTTTTGGCTTTCTGATATGGGCGTGGACTGTTAGAATGGTCAGTTGGTGTGTGTCGTGCTACGAGAGAAGCCACCCAACTCATCCTTTTCCACCTGCTTTGGAAAATATTCTGAGAATCTAGTGTGATAGCTGAAACCACTCATGCAGTAATTCTCCTGAAAAGCCTGCAAGACTACTCCTTGACATCTCCTGAATACAACTGCTCTAGAAAGATCCCAGTGACAGCTGTTTACGTGTACCTAGGCGCCAGACCAAAAGCCATCTGGAACATTCCATATCTTTTTCTTGAAGAATTGACAATAACTTGGGCAAGCTATTTCTTTTTTTAAGTTGATCTCTGCAGAGGCAGTTTTTTCATTTTTCTTTATTTTTTCTATAACCGGTGTGTGTATGTGTTAGGTTAGTTCAGAGGGGTGGATATTTATTTTTTCAGATATCAAACTTTGTTAATAAACTTTGCATCTTTATTGAATAAGTCTTGTTTTATAATAAAGCAACAATTTTGTTATTTATTAAAGAAACCTGGTTGGCGGATTTTTATATTGAAACCAATATAAATAATTGCTGATGTCATGCTGGGCCCCCACCTGCCAAGAATGAGGCATATTAATTTTGCCACATGGACATTAAAGCTCAAATTGTTGCTGGGAAGATGAGAAGACCTATTATAAGGGCTGCCAGACACTTGGCTGGAAAACATTTACATACTAATAGGGACAAGAGAGGTTACTCTCCTTATCCATTTAACCCACAATGGACTTTGAGCACCAGACATTGAAGGCAGGGAAGAATGCACCAGTTATGGTGACTGACAGTTAACTGCTAAGCTTTGTTTGAAATTTAAACCAGGCAATTTGACTCTGGTCAAGGCATTGCCCTGAGGAATGAACCATCGAAAGGCTGTCACTTATTTTGTTTATCTGAAACTGGTGAAGGATTTTCCACCTCAACTCCACCTTCCCACACTATCCCCATATCCCTTAATTCCCTTAGTACTCAAAAATCTATCGACCTCTGTCTTGAATATACTCAATGACTGAACATCCATAGCTATCTGGGGTAGAGAATACCAAAGATTCACAACCCTTTGAGTGAATAAATTTCTTTTCATCTCAGTCCTAAATGTCTGACCACTTATTTGGAGACTGTGACCTTGTGTTCTAGATTCTCCAGCCAGGGGAAATATTTTCTTAGCATTTACCTTATCAAGCCCCTTAAAGAATTGTACATGCTTCAATTAGATCATTTCTCATTCTTCTAAACTCCTGGGAATGTAGATGAAAGATCACAGACCTGAAATGTTAACTCTGCTTCTCTCTCCACAGATGCTGCCTGACCTGCTGAGTATTTCCAGCACTTTCTGTTTATATTTCAGATTTCCAGCATCTGCAGTATTTTGCTTCTATTTTATTCCAGGGAATATAAATCTAAACTGCTCAATCTCTGCTCATAGAACAACCCCTTGTTCCAGGAACCAGTCTAGTGAACCTTCGTTGCACTCCTTTTAGGAAAAGTATGTGTTTCCTTAAGTAAGGAGACCAAAACTGCACACAGATCTCCATTTGTGGTCTCACCAATGGCTTGTATAATTCTAGTAAGACTTCCTTACTATTATATTTCAATCTCTTTGTAACAAACACTAACATACCATTTGCCTTCCTAATTGCTTGCTGTACCGGCATGTTAACTTTCTGTGATTTATATACAAGGACACCCAGGTCCTTCTGAATGCAAAAATTTCCCATTCTCTCACCATTCTACTAATATTTTGCTTTTTTATCTATCCACCAAATTGGATAGCTCATACTTCGCCACATTGTGTTCCATCTGCCATGTTCTTGCCCACTCACCTAACCTGCAGCCTCTTTGTGTCCTCCTCACTACTTAACTTTCCCATCTAACCTGGTATCATCAGCAAACTTGAATACATTGCACTCAGCCCCCCTCATCTAAGTCACTAACAGAGTGCAAATAGCTGAGGCCCAAGTACTGATCCTCGTGGTACCCCACTAGTTACAGCCTGCCAACCTGAAAATGGCCTGTTTATTCCAATTGTCTGTTTTCTGTCCATTAACCAATTCTCAATCCATGCTAATATATCACCCCAATCCCACGAATCTTAATATTGAATAATAACTTCTTGTGTGGCACCTCATCAAATATTTTTTGAAAATTCAAATACACTACGTTCACTGGTTTTCCCCTTATTCATCTTACTAGTTCCATCCTCAAAAAACTCAAACAGATTTGTCAAACATGATTTCCCTTTCACAAATCCGTGTTGACTCTGCTTAATCATATTATGATTTTCTAAGTGCCCTGTTACCATGTCCTTAATAATAGATTCTAGCATTTTGCCTACTAATCATGTGAAGCTAACTGCCTGTAGTTCCCCGTTTCCCTCTTCCTCCTCGCTTAAATAGCGGGGTTATGTTTGCTACCTTCCAAACCATGGGAACTGTCTAGAATCAAAGGAATTCTGGAATATCAAAACCAATGCATCCAAAATCTCTGCAGCTATATCTTTTAAAATCCGAGGATGCAGGTTGTCAAGTCCGGGAGATTTGTTGCCACTTAGTTCCGTTAATTTCTCCAGTATTATTTCTTATACTGATTTAAGTTTCTCATTCTTGCTGGACCCTTGGTTTCCCATTATTTCCAGAATGTTTTTTGAGTTTTCTACTGTGAAGACAGATACAAAGTATTTGTTTAACATCTCTATTTCCTTACTCCCCATTATAATTTTGCCTGTCTCTACCTCTAATGATCCCACATTCACTTTCAGTAGTCTCTTCCTATTTGTATATCTATAGAATCATTTACAATATGTCTTTATGTCTCTTGCTAATTTACTGTCATATTCTTTCCTCTTTTTTGTCAATTTATTGGTCCTCCTTCGCTAAATTCTAAAATCCTCTCAAGCTTCAGGCTTACTACTCTTTTTGGCAACATTATAAACCTCTTCCCTTGATCAAATAGTATCTTTAACTCCTCTTGTTAGCAGCCACTGTTTAACCACTTTTTCTGCAGGAGTTTTTGTGCCTTAAAGCAAGGTATATGTATTGCAATTTATGTATTAATTCTTTAAATTCTATTGCTTTTCTACCGTCATATCTTTTCATGTTGTTTCCCAATCCACCTTAGCCAGCTTGCCCCTCATACCTATGTAGTTTGCTCTGTTTAGCTTAAAGACCTTTTCGGAGTTAGCTAAATCATTTCAAGCTCAATATAAAATTCCATCATATTATCGTCACTCTTCCCGGAGGCTCCTTTACTACAAGATGATTAATTAACCCTTTCTCATTGCACAATATTCAATCCAAAATAGCCTGTTCTTATTTGTTCCCTTGACATACTAATCTAGAGAACTATCTTGTAAAAATTCCATGAACTTATCCTCCACACGATTACTGCAAATTTGGTTTCCCCAGTCTATATAAAGATTAAAGTACCCCATGATTACTGTATTACCCCTACTATATTCATCTCTAATTTCCTGATTTATGCTCTGCTCTACACTACAACTACTGTTAGGGGGTCTGTAAACAACTACCACCACTGTTTCTGCCCCTTGTTGTTTCTTAGCTGCACCCAAACATAATCTACCTCTTGATTTTCTGAGCTCAGATCCTTTCTCTCTATGCCTTTATCCTATCCTTTGTTACCAGGGTTACCCTTCATTTTCCATTAAATGCTAAGTATCCTGGAATACTTAGTTCCAAACTTTGGGAACTTGCAACCATGTCTCCATAATGGCTATTAGATTAAATCTATTAATTTCTACCTGTGCTATTAATTAATCTAATTTGTTGTGAATGCTTCGCGCATTCAGATATAGTGCCTTTAGCTTTGCCTTTTTTCTAATTTTCTTTGATGTCACACTAGTCACTAATGCCTTTGTTACTCTTACTGTCCCTTCCTGACCTCCTCTGCTGCAGAGCCTTTACTGCTTTTGAATTTATTTGGAACTTTGTTCCTGGAGGCAGTCACACCCCTTAGGTCAATAGTCAGGGACAGGAGGGTGTGACTGCAAGTCAGGTAGGCATGGGGATCCAGGATGTAGTGATGGAGGAGCCTCGACCCTTAAAATTGATCAACAGGTACAAGGTATTTCCTATTGTGTGGATGAGAACAAGGACTACAGAGTGGATGGGAAAACTAACCATAGCACCATGGGGCAGAAGGCCATTCAAGTTGGGGGAGGAAAAGTTATATGATGGTGATAGGGGACAGTATAGTCAGAGGAATAAATGCTGTTCTCTTCAACCATGGCTGGGAGATCCGAAGGTTGTGTTGCCTGCCCAGTGCCAGGGTTAAGGAAATCTTCTTGCAGCTGGAGAAGAGCTTGAAGTGCGAGGGGAAGGATCCAATTGTTGTGGCTCATGTAGGAACTAACGCAATAGGTAGAACTGGGAATGATGTTCTGCTGAGAGAGTTTTTGGAGTTAGGGTCCAAATTAAAATACAGAACCTAAAAGTAATAATCTCTGGATTGTTCCCTGAGCCACTTGGCATAGGGATAAACGGATTAGAAGGTTAAATGCGTGGCTGAAGGAGTGGTGTGGGAGGCAGGGATTTCACTTCATTGGCCATGGTACCAGTAATGGGAAAGAGTGAGCTGCTCCGTTGGGCTGGGACCAGTGTCCTGACGAATCAAATAACTAGGGCAGCGGACAAGGGCTTTAAATTAATAAAGGGGATGGGGAAGCATTCAGGAAAAGTGTTATTCTCCAGCTGCGAGGAGATGTCTTTAACCCCGTAGCTATTGATCAGTGTTAAGGGTTGAGGCTCCTCCGTCACTAGATCCTGGATCCCCATATCTGAATGATTCGCAGACATACCTTCCTGTCCCTGATCATTAACCAACCCTAATGTTCTACTTACCGTAAGGGGTGTGACTGCCTGGATCAAATTTCCAAGTAACTCTCCCCCTCTTTCATGCCCTGCAATGCCTGCAGCTTGGACTCCAGCTCGACAACTCTGAGCCAAAGTTCCTCAAGCTACACTCACGTAACAGAGATATGGGGCTGGATTTTACTAGCACCCCGACGTTGGGGGTCGTGGCGGGGGGGTGGGCCTGGAAAATACCTCCAGGAGAGGCCTGCCACAGGCCTTGACGGTGGGAAGGGCCTGCCCCATATTACCGCTGGTGGTGAGGCCTCGTGATGGACCCCTGCCGCTCAGCAACGGGAACGTAATTAAAATATGTTGTATTTATTTAGATTAATGAATAAATACTTACCCATCGCACCGGCCGATCTGAGGTGGAACACTGGTTGGGAGGGGGGAACAGGTAGGTTTTCAGGGCAGGATTGGAGGGGTGGAGACGCGTGGAAAACCATTGCGATTGCCGGAGGGGATGGTAGGAAGGGGTTGAAGATAAACCTTTGGGGGGGACAATGTCGGGATCACTAGTTAAGTTTTTTTGGGGGGAGAGGGCTATTAATAAATCATTCAGTCATTGGGGGGGGTGGTGTGAGAGGGGATTGAAACTTTTATTAAATATTTCACTTCAATTTTATGTCCCTCATAACATAAAAAATTTATATGATTTGGAAGGGTTTGAAGCCCTTTAAAAATGGCGCCAACGCATGCACGGTGACGTCGTTGCTGGGGATAGGATGGAGCACCATCCCCTCTATGTCATCGGAGGTGGGCAGACCGCCCAGCCATGTAAATGAACCACTGCGCTAAATATCGCGGTGGCTCCGCGGAGCAATTCCCGAGCGTGCGCCCCACAGTTTATGAAGCTCGCCATGAAACATGCAGCCCGTGGTTGTCAGGGATTGCAGTGCTCTCCACAAACTCCCATAAACTGCAGTTAGGACAAACCACCTGTCCAGCCATGTCTATCTAACCTTATTTATTTATTTGATTAGTTGTTTTTTTTTAAATTTTATTTTTTTTAAATTGTATTAATTATTTTGATTTTATTAATTAATTGGATTATCTAGTTTAATTTATTAATTTAGTAAAGTAATAGCAAGTTACAGTTTCCTAGCTTACAGATAAAAGAAAAACACTCACCAGATACTGGAGATAAAGAAGCAGCGCCATCTTCCCTCTCTCCACCGAATACCCACTTGCACCAAATTCCTGACTTTAGCATTTTGTTAATAATGCATTTTTCATGACCACTCTGTGCTCCATGCTGGTACAGCAAGCAATTAGGAAACCAAATGGTATGAAGGGATTAGAGTATGAGGGAAGAAGTCCTACTGTAATTGTGTAGGGCATTGATGAGACATCAGCTGGAGTACTGTGTACAGCTTTGGTCTCCTTACCTGAAGAAGGAAATACTAGCCTTGGAGGGAGTGCAACAAATGTTCGCTGGATTGATTCTTGGGATGAGGGGATTTCTCCTATGAGCAAAGATTGAATAGACTGGGACTATATTCCTGGAATTTAGAAAAATTAGAGTTTCATCTCATTGAAACATATAACATTCTTAAAGGGCTTGTTCGCGTAGATGCCGGAAGAATGTTTCCTGGCTGGGGAGTCTAGAACACTTGGTCACTGTCTCAGAATAAGGGGTCAGCCATTTAGGACTGAGATGTGAAGGAATTTCTTCACTCAAAGGGTGTTGCATCTTTGGAATTCTCTAGCCCAGAGAGCTGCATTGAACAAAGTCAAGATAGATATTGATAGATTTTTGGATACTAAGGGAATTAAGGGATATAGGGATAGTGCAGGAAACTGGAATTGAGCTAGAAGATCGTACTGAAAGGCAGAGCAGAGCTGAAGGGCAAAATGGCCTACTCCACCTATTTCTTAGGTTTTTACATCCGTCCAGCTCTGTGTTCGCCCTGCCCATACCACCAAGACTGCCTAATCAAAGATACCAATAGCAGGTTTTGTGATTATGACCATAGTACATTGTCTGTCCTTGCCCTATATAATCTCTGTCACATTTGACATGGTTAACCAGTCTACTCCACCATCTCTTTACGTGGATACCTCTATGGCCATGCCCTCAATTAGTTCCACACCTACTTGTTACAATGTTGCTAGCATATCTACTGCAATTGTTTATCTTCCCATCCCCACTTGGTCACTCTAGGTATGTTCTAAGGTTCCACCCTGGTGCTCTCTTACCTCTCATCTATTGAACTCTCTCAGTAGCACCAGACTTGTTATCCCTCACTTCCTCCACTCCACCATGGGCAACTATTCATTCAGTTACTACATTCCTATCTTTGTAATTTTCTAACCAGTTCCCTCTACTTTGCTTCTCCTCAAAACCTGCATCTGCAACTGAATCAAAAACAGAAAATGTTGGCAACAGTCAGCAGGTCAATCAGCATTTGTGGAGAGAACAGACAAGTTAACGTTTCAGATGTGGGTCCTACATCAATATTATTGTTTCAGATTTCCAGGAGGTAGTGCTATCTACCTCGGTGTCTGCCCCTGGAAAAAATTCTCCCCTGTGTCACTTATTATAGCACCTTCAAACTCCCAACTTTCTATCCTTTGGCCCTCCATTCAGCATGATACTTCTGCAACTGCCAATCTGCTTAACCACTCCCTTTGATGTCTTGTCTTCTGTAAAACCCTTGCACTCTCTCATGCTGGTCATTCCACCTCGTATGGCCCGCATCTTGGTTCTCCTTAGTCCAAGGTGCACAGACTTAAATGTTTATTGCGTACAACTAGTTTAACCATTCATTGCCAGATCTGGCTAGAACATTTCAAGCACTATCGAGCCCTGCTCTCCTGAGTCAAAACTGCTCACTACTCCAGGATCATTGTTGAATGCAAAGATATTGCCTGGCTTCTTTTCTCCTTAACCATCTCCTTAAACTCCTCTCCCCTGTCTCTCCACCCTCTCCAATAACAAGGGACTTATGGACCTCTTTGTCACTAAAATTGAAATCATCTGTTAGCTGCCTCTGCCGCATCCTTACACTTGCCGAACAAATCAAGCCTCCTCAAGGCTCCCATGCCCCTCCCCACCCCACCCCTTATCCTGCATCTGCATCTTTCTTCAGTTTCTCTCCTTTATCCCCTCATGCCATCTCTGATCTCATCTTGTCCTTGAGACCTACCTCCTGCTGCTTCCTTTCTCTAGTGCCACTAAACCTTTGACCACCCAGCCTCCATTCATGGCCCCCATGCTAGCTGATGTTGTTAATAGTTCCCTCATCCTTTTAAGTTTGCCATCATCAGCCTCTCGTCAAAAAATCCACCTTTGATCTCTCTGCACTAGCAAACTATCACCCCATCTCCAACCTCCCTTTCCTCTCCAAAGTTCTTGAATGTCTTCCATGCCCATCTTTCCCAAAACTCCATGTTTGAACTTCAATCAGGTTTTCGTTCCTGCCACAGCACTGAAATGACCCTTGCTTGATTTCATTCTTACTATCTAGACATAGCCAGATCTCCTGCAATAGCTTCCATTCCTGCCCTGTACCAGTATAAATGGAGCCCTACATGGATCTACATTGACCCCCTTTTTCTCATCTACATGGTGCCCCCGCCTCATCATCCGAAGACATGACATCATGTTCCACATATATACGGACAACAGCCAGCTCCCCATCACCATGACCTCTGTGTTGTCAGACTACATGGTCGACATCCAGTACTGGAAGAGCTGCAATTTTCCCCAATTAAGCATTGCTAAGACTGAAGTCATTGCCTTCGACCCGCACTACCGATTCCATCCCCCTCTCTGGGCACTGGCTCAGGCTGAACAAGACGGTTCACAACCTCTGCATCCTATTTGACCCTGAGCTGAGCTTCTGACCCCATATCCTTTCCATCATAAAGACCGCCTGCTTCCACCTTTTGTTACGTCACCAGACTCTGCCTCTGCCTTCATACATCAGCTGCTGAAACTCTCATCTATGCTTTCGATACCTCCAGTCTCAAATATTTCGATGCTCCCTTGGTTGGACTCTCATCTTCCACGCTAGATAAACTTAAGCTTATCCAAAACTCTGCTGTCCATATTCTATCGCACACCAAGGGGTGAATTTTATGGGACCCCCTGAGACGGATGAGGGGATGCTGGCATAGATTTGTGATGGGAGGCGGGGGGCAGCTGGCCTGTTGCCTCTCTGTCACAATGCAACTTTGTCGGGGATGGGATAGGCCGATGACTGACTGCCTGCCTGCCCAGAGGCCAATTGAGGCCTTTAAGAGGCCTATTGACAGCCACAAGGGCCTCTTCCTGCCACCACTGGGATTTAACCAGCCAGGTTGGGGGGAGGGGGGTCTTCGTCATGCGGGGAGGTCGCCTGCGTGCTTGGGGGGCAGGTGACCTCCTCTGTGAGCAATCTGTGGCCCATGGAGGACCGCACCAGCAAACAACCCACCTCACTGGACACCCCCTCCCCCTGTACTCAACACCCACCCTCTCCCCCCCCGCCCCCATTGCCGGGGTCTTCTGGACTGCCTCACTTAGCGAAGGTCTGGGTCTCCAGCACTGGGCCTGGGTCTGGGTCCAAGGCATCTGCAGTACCGGCAGTGGCCACTGCTTCCGATAGCACTGCCAATATGACTGAGCTGCTGGCCCTCTGATTGGCCGACACCTCATGAAGACAGGATCCCTGCCTTTAAAGGGCCAGGGATCCGGCCCCCTCGAATCGCGCTAAGGTGGGCTGCAGCTGGCCGAGGCAGAATTCCCCCACCTTTTCAGCCCAGCGCTGGGAGCCCCACTGTGGGCACAAAATTCAGCCCCAAGTCCTGCTCACTCATCATCTCTGCGCTCACTGACCTTCACTGGCTCCCAGTCCACCAGTGCCTTGATTTTAAAATTCTTATCATTGTGTCCCAATCAGTCCAGTCCCTTCAGGAACTCTGTTTCTCTGACTGTGGCCACTTGTGCACCCCCCATTCTATTTGCCCCACAATTGGTAGCTCTGCCTTCAGCCATCTAGGCACTAAGCTCTGGAATTTCCTCCCTAAACCTTTCCACATCTCTTTCATACTTTAAGACCCTCTTAGAAAACCGCACTCTTAAGCCAAGCTTTGAGGCATCCATCCTAATATCTCCTCCTTTGACTCGGTGCCAATTTCTGCCTGTACGTTCTTGTGAAGTGCCTTGGGACATTTTCTGATGTCCGTGCACTAAATAAGTGTTGATATTTGCAGGTTTTTGCTTTTGTTTCTCATCTTCAATTGGTTCTGTGTCCCAGCTTCTCCTGTGCCCCAACTTTCCTCAGGCTTGTGTCCACCATATTGCCCCTTGTTCGTAAGTGCTCTGAGACATTTTTCTGCATGCATTAGCACTATATAAATGGAAGTTGTTGCTTGAGTTACTTTCTCCTTTTGCTTAGGTTCCCACCATCACCATCATGCTATTCATTACTATTCAGTCAAGAGAGTTTTCAAAGAACTTTGTCACCAGCACTGTTGATGTCATGTAATGGGCCTAAAGGAGCCTATACAAGAATGGCCTAGATTGATTTACCTTCTGTTTCCTTGCTCCCAGCTTTGAAAGCCCTAGCTTATGTTCATTGCTTGCATCTGATGTCCCAAATAAAATTAGGATGCCCTTACATGGGGAATCATGGTACAAACCTGATGCTTCCTATTTTGTCAAAATTACATTTAAACAGTATTTAAAATGTATATGGTATCATTGATTCATTGAACTAAAGTTGCAAACCGTTGTATGACACACTGTTAAAATTAATATTGAATGAGCAACTGCCAATTTTACCAAAATCCCCACTTTGAAAATTTCCAGTGATGTCAACCAGTTAGTTTTGTGTTTGGGAGAGGGGTTTAGATCCAGTCTCGTTATAACATAAAAATAGTCATTATGTGGCTTTGAATGCATGCAAATGATGTAGTAATTATTGTTGTACAAATTCCTAACCAGTCATTCGATCAGTGTCACCCTGTACTTACCACATATTTTTCTTCCTTTTTGATATTTACTTGTGAAAGTGAATAAATAGAACCACTGGAGGAACTCATACATTAAGCTTAAACTCATACACCTTTTAATCATAAATCAATGTCTCTAGTGGAAGACTATTACAGCACATTAGTGAACTATCATGCCATATTTAGAAATGTCCCTGTTTTTGCATACAGTTGCAATACTGAATTATGTTTGCGTGCAAACCAAATATAAACCAGCAGTTCACATTTTTGTAGACTCAAGGAAGTTAGCTAGTTAAAGTTTTGTTTTGGATGAATCTCTATATTGATATGTCCTGAAGTGGTGCTTGCTTTTCAACAGTGACACTACTTCTTAGGTGTCTAAACACAAAGGAACTACCACAGTGGATGAATGCTGGTGTTGACACCACCTAACAAGCAGGGATTATGCGTTTACAGAAGAAGTAATATGATAGGTCAAGTATAAGAGGCTCTTCTCAAGAGTACTTCACCACATAATGAGTGATTGACTAGGGAGTGCGGAGCTGCCATTCTTGGCTTCATTTCGGTGTTGATGCCTGTTTCGCTGCACCAAAGCGCTCTTGATCATGTTCAGCTGCTCTGTTCTCATGTGGTGAATAATGGTGGGGAAAATCTGCTTTTCTGTCTCATTTTTCTTTCTAATTTACACATCCAAACATTTTTTTGTTTGCATTCCCTATTTGCTATTCTGTTTTGTCAATGCACCATTTTCTTTTGCCTCCAGGCTATGAGCTAATTCCATCTTCTGTAATCACTGCATGTTTTACACCTGTCTGTATATTATAGACTATCTTGCTTCTGTATTAGGGCTATTTTCTGGGAAAAGAAACCAGTTTTCCGATCCAAACAGTAGTTGAGATTTCTTACAGAATACACAATTGAGCTGCTGAGCCATTTTCTGAAACAGTTGTTGACCTTTTGGATTTTATAAAGACAAGTAAGTGCTGCCGCTTCAGACAGTTTGTGTTCAAACAGTGTGCAGAAGAACAGTGCCCTGAGCTTTGTTCAGCTTGAATGAAACAGTGGTTGTAGTCATTTTAGGATCATTAACACCCTGAATGCACAGTATCGTTCAACAGTATTTGTTCAACAGCTGTACTTGCACTATAATAGCATCTTATTAAATTTAGGTCAAGCACACTCTGAAGATTATCACAATGAGAAAACTGTTTGAAAAGTTACCTGTTTAAGGAAGCAATTCATTAGATTTTAGTTAAATGACAGCTGCAATTCATCGCCTAATCTTTAAGTTATCCATGGCCAGAGTAAGGGCCTTTTATAGTCTAGCTTCTCAGTCTATAAAACCCAGTTGAATAAACGAGGCCTGTTTTATACTTCAGCACAGCCGCAATCCAATTAGGAGTTGAACAAGGGTCAAATTAAGGAGACTTTACGCTTCATGTTTGCATCATTAGCTATAGAACGTTTTGTGTCTGTGGGGGAGGATGAGGAAAAGGGATAGACACAAAGCTGTCATCTACCATGTGGTGCAGCACTGAACTGAGGGAGGCACAGCAGGCTAGCGAAAACATTTCTTGTCTTATGGGCTATACTGCTGTAGATCAGCTGGTATATAGTTGTTTGTAGAAGGGGGGGTGGGGTGGGGGGTTACAGGTGCAACCTGGGGTTACATCAGAAGAGAAAGCCCAGCTGTATACCTATTCTTTTCTTGTGGCATGTTGCCTTTACACAAATCAGTGAGATAGCTTCAAGTCAGAACCCTCCTGAGTACTCATTATCTTAAATACAATAATTCTAAACAGATTGCTGTGCAAAATAAGCCTTCTGTTAGTTTTCTATGTTTATCTGAATTGTGTAATTTTGACCAGGATATATTTTAAGTTGTATTTTTGATGTATGATCATTTTCTGATGTACTTTATATTCAAAACTGAACAGTTTTGTTTCTGGCATTTAGTGGTTAACTTGTTAAAAGCTGAATTAGTATGGTATCTTCAAGCATAATTCTTTCAATAATGGTAGGCACAGTTAGTACATAGATGACTGAATCAAAGAGACTCTTGGTAATGCTAGTCTGCATTTGTATGTGATAAGATCAGTTTAGCAACATAAGATTTTTAACAGCCTCAGCTTTTCAGTTATATTACAATCTATCAACATGGTCATAATGAGTATTGCATTGGTTTCTACACTTGAATAGAGGACCTTAAGCTGATTAAACTACTCTATTTGCGTATTCAATGGAAGATGTGCTGACATCAGCCATGCACATAAAATATAAATTGAGATACAATTCCATTTCCAAAGTATCCTCTAAAATACTATCATGACAGTATTTGAAGAAATACAATTTGAAAATGTAAACAATATTTTTAAATTACAATGGCAAAAATTTATGTTTTTTCTCTTACTCCTGTTTGTGTTGTTTTTGTACACTCACTATAAAAAGCAATCTGGGAACTATTCCGCTCTATGAACTATTTGGTCATCTCAATCTATATTTAAACTTCAACCCTATTCCCAACCAAATATTTATCCCACATGTGCTGAAAGAGATAATTTGCAAAGTATTCACTGCCTTTGTCCCATTTATCTACCACTCTGGTGAAAGGAAAAAATTCTTGTAATTTCTTAGTTCACTTGAGAGTTCTTAATTTTAATCCTATGTCCTGTAGCTCAGCAAGTCTTTCCTCATTGGCCCTTAGTTGCATGTTTCATTCAAACAATGGCAGCTTTGACAATGCAGCACCCCTTTAGTACTGCACTCAAATGACAATCTACTACCATTTCAAGAGTGCATTTAATGGAGAAAAACAATTCGATGCTCTGCACAGAGGCATGAAGAAAACTAGACAGTGAATCAAAGGACGACAGATTCGAAGCTTGGTCAAATAGATGGATTTTAAGGACGGTTTTAAATGAGGGGAAGGGTCTACAGAGGCAAAGAGTTTTATGGAGGGATTTTGAGAGTGTGCAGTCTGGGCAGTTGATTGCACAGCCATCAATGGTGTGGCAAAGATATGGGGAGATATGGTTTGGGAGGTGGTCTTATAGAACATGAAGATGGTGGGAAGGAAGAGTTCACAGAGGGATTTCAACATAGGGCTAATAATTTTTGATTTGGGGCATTAGGGGGGGATCAGGCACCAACGTAGGTGCAAGGACAAGGGTGTCAGGTGAGCCAGACTTGACGCTGGAAAGGATTCGGATTGTAGAATGTTGAATGTGCTGTAGTTTACAGAAAGTGGAGGGTGGGAAGCCAGCCAGGAGACAGTTCGGTCCAGAGGTGAAAAAGGCATGGATAAGAATTTCAGCAGGAGGTGGGCTGAGGTAGGGGCAGAGCTGGATGATGATACAGAAGTGGAAGTTTTTTTTTATTTCCAAAATATACTTTATTCATAAAAATCTGTAAAAAATACATTACCAGTTTCAAAAAGCACCAAGTCAAAAATTACAGACAGTGCAAAGGTGATCAGTTTCCTTCAATACAATCCTGAGTTACCTCACAACCCTTCCATTTCATTTGTCATGCCATATACATTTTTACATTTTACAGCACACAAGATTTTCCCGATACAGTTTGAGGGGTTTCCCATGGATCCAACCCCTCAGTTCAGCTTGGTGGGGGGACCTTACACTGTGGTCTTTCCCCATTGAGCCTTTGCTGCGGCTGCCCCAAGCTTTAGTGCGTCCCTCAGCACATAGTCCTGGACCTTGGAATGTGCCAGTCTGCAACATTCGGTCATGGACAACTCTTTGCGCTGGAAGACCAGCAAGTTTCAGGCAGACCAAAGGGCGTCTTTCACCGAATTGATAGTCCTCCAGCAGCAGTTGATGTTTGTCTCAGTGTGTGTCCCTGGGAACAGCCCGTAGAGCACAGACTCCTGTGTTACAGAGCTGCTTGGGATGAACCTCGGCAAAAACCACTGCATCTCTTTCCACACCTGCTTTGCAAAGACACATTCCAGGAGGAGGTGGGCAACCGTCTCTTCCCCACCACAGCCACCGCGGGGGCATTGCGCGGAGGGGGCGAGACTTCGGGCGTGCAGGAAGGATCTGACGGGGAGGGCTCTTCTCACCACCAGCCAAGGTACATCTTGGTGCTTGTTTGAAAGTTCAGGTGATGAGGCATTCCGCCAAATGACTTTGGCGGTCTGCTCGGGGAACCATCCGACAGGATCCACCGTTTCCTTTTCCCGTAGGGCCTTGAGGACATTCCGTGCAGACCACTGCCTGATGGATCGGTGGTCAAAGGTGTTTTCCCGCAGAAACTGCTCCACGAAGGATAGGTGGTACAGCACGGTCCAACTGGCTGGAGCGTTCCACGGCAATGTGACCAGGCCCATCCTTCGCAACACCGGGGACAGATAGAACCTCAGCACGTAGTGACACTTGGAATTTGCGTACTGGGGATCTACACACAGCTTGATACAGCCGCACACGAAGGTGGTCATCAGGATGAGGGCGACGTTGGGTACATTTTTCCCGCCCTTATCCAGAGGTTTGAACATCCTGTCCCTCCGGACTTGGTCCATTTTAGATCCCCAGATGAAGCGGAAAATGGCTCGGGTGACCGCCATAGCGCAGGAGTGGGGTATGGGCCAGACCTGCGCCACGTACAGCAACGTGAGCGCCTCGCACATGATGACCAGGTTCTTACCCACAATGGAGAGAGATCGCTGCCCCCACATGCTCAACTTTTGTTGTACCTTGGCTACTCACTCCTCCCAGGTTTTGGTGCACGCCCCGGCCCTTCCAAACCATATCCCCAGCACCTTCAGGTAGTCAGACCTGACGGTGAAGGGGACAAAGGATCGGTCAGCCCAGTTCCCAAACAACATGGCCTCGCTCTTGCCGTGGTTAACTTTGGCTCTCGAGGCCAGTTCGTACAGAAGTGGAAGTAGTCCAGTGCTCATTGTCCTAAGAGCAAGTGAATGGAGGCCTCAAGGGTTTATTGGAAGAAAGACTTTAGCAAACCCATTTGAAGCATGGAGGTGTATGTCACTGAAATAAAAATTGTGGTACTTATAAAAAAAATTCTGCAGTCAGCTCAGTGGCTACCTCAAAGGCACGTTTTTGCAAGTCTCTGCATCCAGTGTGGCGTGACTCCATAACAGAGTCCTGCATGCAAATTACACTTTGGGTAAGAAATACAGCTGAGGTTGAGGTGGGTGGGCACGTCTCTGGAAGATTGAACTCCTGCCTCCATGAGAGATGTGTCCAATCAGAAAATGAAAAGCTATTTGCTGAAGCCATCATGGGGTGTGAACCCAAATGGTCTTGGCTCAAAGGCGAGAGTGCTGTACGCAAACACAAGCTAAAAAATTTACTCTGCTCAAAGTCATTTGTAAACAGAATGAACAGAGAGTTCAGAATGCACACAATTTGCTGGGGGTAATTTTTACTATTACATCTGCAAAAACCAAGTGATAGTGAATCAGAAGCCTGTCCTACACCTCATGCCACTTTTTGATAGACATGGAAAATTGGGTGAGTTCTAAGTCAGGCTGCCGATTAGTTATCACCTATCCATCCAGCAATAAAAGTCAGTGCTGTATCTCTAATCTAATCTAAGATTGCCTCCATTTCGTTTAAGGTGACTTTGTTATGTAAAAAAAAATTAAAATAATAAACTTCAGAATTTCAAAAAATCAATTATTATTGTAAAGTGTAAACAAATCTGAATTCAGGAATTCTACTTATTTGGGTAAAGTAAATCTAGTGTGACTTGCAAAGGCAGTGTATGTTTTAAAAAAAAATAGTCATTATTACTCCTTTGGGAGTCACAGAAGTAATTCCAAGCTAGAATTAAAAATATAACAGGATTAGTATTTTTATTGCAAAAATCTTACATTCTGAAATGTAATGTACATTCATTCTGCTTTACAATATTCAGCAATTTCCTGTCACAGAAAATAAATAAATTACCAGAAATTATATTATCAAGGTTTCTGTGTTTTGCTAATGAAAGTCTTTCATGATTTCATGAGTTTACAAACCATTTAAGCATTTTTTTGATTTCAACAGAAATTGCTGCAAAAGAGCCAACAAATGATTATATTAATTTAGTGAACTATTGTACAGTAAGAGTTGAAACTCACAAAAATACATTTTACAAGCAACCTTCTTTCATCAAGATGGCTCATCAAATGTAAAAGCTAAATATTTACCAAAACTTTGCCTTAATGTTCTTTCTTCATTTTCTGTTAATCCACACATTTTTGATATTATCGATGTTTGGCTTGAAAGAAAATAAATGTGTTTGAATAGTTCATAACATGTGGTCAATGAAGAAAATGTCTGGCTAAATAAAACAATGCTGCACAATCAGTCTTTGTTAATTCCATTCATAGATTTACAAATCCATACTATGCTGCTTTTACCTTTCAGGTGTGGTTGATTTGAGAATTTGATTCAGTTGCTTGTTGAAAACTTAAAATCACCTAGGAACTAGCACATTTTCTTTGTTCTAATGTAGAATTGTTTTTGAATATCTACTGCAGTGTGTAAAGAGAACTTTCATTTTCTTTCCCATAATCCCTAGGGTGGAAAGTTAGAAAAGGCTTGAAGGGTAATAGGAGGCACAATGTCACATGCATTTTGCTGTTCAGTAGTTTGATGTACTCATTTGCTGATACGAAAAGACGAGGATCAGAAATTGGGTTTGTGTTTTTAGCTTCTTGCAGACTTGCAGGCATATGAACCCAGCCAGTAGGTCATTAACCCTAGAGAAAACAGCTTGCATTAATATCCTCTAATCCTGTATAATTAGTCAAATTACTGCATGCCGACCAGCTTGTCATGTGTTGTCAGATTGGTGTGCACACTGGGGTGTCCAGGTCCCCTTGGAATGCCACTCTGGGTAGGGAAGCCATTTCATTTTAACAATAGTGATCTCTTGTAGGAGAAAATTAGATAAATCTTAAGAATCCTGAAGAGCTTCTTAATTTTTGTGCCATTAAACTGTTAAAAAATGATACGGGTTTGAGCAATTAGAATTTCTCAAAGCAGAAATCCACAAACTGCTAATTCACTCTGTTCCCTGCTATCTCTAGCAAAACTACAGTCCTGACACATGATTTAGAATTAATAACAATAAAAAGATTTAAAGTATATAATTACAAGGGGATAACTACAAATTATCTAATGGACTCAAACACAGATTATCAGCTGCCAAAGTGTCCTTCAGTGGGACTGACTTTCCTACAAAAGGGCATCATTAGCATAAATTTACAAGAGCCCTTGTTCCAACCACATGGAGAAAATGTGTATTACGTTTGCATTAGCACAGAATTGCTTGTTGTGCTTTTGGCAATGACAGATAAGTCAGTGTAATTCCACATTATGGTGGAAATGATGCTCCAAATTGTGAATGCATCCTGAAGGTGTCACTGACAATAATCTTCAAAGCGTACACTGCGAAACAGGGCTATATGTTTTGTGGATGATATACTGCCAATGACAGGAAGAATTATATGACTGAAGACAAATCTGTAACATGTTATTAAGCAATTTCACGTGAATAAGGGGATAAAAGGATAATGGATGGGGGTGTCATTATTACCTTCACGTAGAGGGAAAGCAAAAGCAAAGGTAGAGAGACAAGATTAATTGGGGGATGGTGCAGCATTCATTGCTCATGAGCCTTTGTGCAGCAAACTGGAGCTTTCCTGAAATTTCAGTCCTTTAAATGCTCAGAGCCACATTTAACACACTTGGCAGAATGAGTTGAAAACTGACAGAGCGTGTTTCAGTCGCCTCACAGCTCAAATCCACTGAGTCCCTAAGCATGCCTATCACATCCCTTGTATACTAAAGGACAAAATGTGAAGGCAACTAGCAAGATTTCTTCACAGCAGCTGTTGTTTTACAAGATTTTCAATAAGCTCCACACCCGCACCCCCCAGCAGAATATATGAATGCTACAAAATATTGTAGGGCAAAAGTAAAAGCTTTGACCATGTATTTCTAAGTAAAGCCAATACTTTGTATACATTTTTTATGAATAGAATTTCTTCCTGAAATGCAATGCACATTGAAATGTGCTGGTAATACACAACAGTTGCAAAAACACCTGAATAGTAGAAGACAGGTTAATTGAATTCTGACACTGCTTTGAGAAATTCTAATTGCTCAAACCCATATCATCTATTAAGAGTTAAATGGCACAAAAAAATTAAGAAACTCTTCAGGAATTTTAAATTCAAAGAGAAAGTGAGTTTGAGAACGAGTCGATGGTTAAAAGTGCTGAAATTGACAGCACATCAGGAAACCAGCTTCAACCTGTCGGCTTCTGCATTTAACTGCAGCATGTTTGGCTGCATGTGAGAAACCCCCACATGTTGTTAATTTAAATATGTTAATAGCTAATTTAACTGCTATTTTAACAAGGGTTTTTAGCTATAACTGTGGGTGCACAGGTTATCTGTGCTTTCGAGAAATGACAGGCAAAAGATCTCATAAGTACTGAGACCTCACACCTGCTTTCTTGCCTAAGTGAAAGGCTTTTGCTCACAGTACTTTTGCTGAGAGTGGTCTATCACCTCTTTGGTAGGCTTTTCTACTACTTTGGATGTGACTTTCACTACATTGGAGGTTTGCACTTCTGATCTCCATTTTCCATCTGTCATACATCAGATCAGCATGGGTGTTGGCTATTCTGCTCCAGCGACCTCAGATGAGGACCAAGATGAGCAGCAACAGCAAGGGCACCATCAGCAGCGGCAGCAAAAGGCCTGTTACTTCACAGGAGAGATAGCATGAGCACAGTAGTGCAACTTGCAGGAGGTGATACCTGCAACACAGGGTAGAGGATCAGCTTCCTAGGTATGTCTGAATACCAGTGCCTCAGGAGTCTCAGAGTATCCCATCAGCTCATCTCACTGCTGGAAGAAGACCTGCTGCCAAGTTGCCAGTTGCTATCAAAGTGACCACCTCCCACAACTTCTGTGCCTCAGGCATATTCCAATCTACTACCCACAAATGCATCGCACAAGTGACTGATGCTATGTTTACCAGGGCAGGAAATTATATACACTTTGCCACTGATGAGGCCAGTCAGATTGAATGGGTGCTTCAGTTTGCAGCTCTGCCTGGCTTCCTACAGGACATGATTGACTGCACACATGTGGCACCTAAGGCATCCCCAGATCACCAGGAGTGTTTGTGAACCATAAGGACTTCCTCTCTATTAATATGCAGCTTTTTTGCAACCACAAAAGGATCGTCATTCAGGTGTGTGCGACATTATCAGGGAGCTGCCATGACTCGATCGTCCTGCACCTGTCCACTTTCCCTGAGCTCTTTGGACCTCAGAATAGACAAGGGCTACCCACTTAAAGCATGGCTGATGACACCTGTGAGGATCCCAAAGAATGAGGCTCGAGTGATTCAGTCGTATCCATATGATGATGAGATGTGTAATAGAGCAAGCAATGTGGATGCTGAAGATCTATTTCAGGTGTCTGGACACATCTGGAGGTGACCTTCAATATGCACCAGCCAGGGTCTCGAGAAACATTGTTGTGTGCTGTGGCCACAACATAGCGCAGCTGCGAGTTTGGAGCTACTGGAGGTGCGGAGCATGTTGCCTCTTCAGAGGTGGAGGAGGAATGTGATGTGGCCATGGCACCAACAGAGGCATACCTTGCTGCCCAGATGCCCTCATAATGGCATGTTTTAGTTTGGTTGGACCAGTGCATTCATCTGACAGTCACATGCTTAACCCACCACCACCCATTTCCCCTGCCCCCTCCTCCCACCATAAAACAATCCTGGAATCAACAAAACAAAACATCAGAGGCTTCCATTGTTTGGCTTCAAGCCTTCACAAGTGAGAAGGCCAGTTGCCAGGCAGCAGGCAAAAATGGGTAAGGCAGAAAAGTGTTGAAAACAATTTTTATGTGACTGAAAAACTAAACAGAAACTTAACAATCGAACATTCTGTTACATATCCATGTGCATACAATTGTGCAACTACACATCTTTACTCTCCCTTTTCCTGCTCCTCTTACATAGTGTAACCCATGTGGCTTCAGCAGAGGTAGAAGCAGGTTGCTCAGGTCCCTGCTCTGACTGCTGAGATGCTCTTGGCCGATGTTCTCTGGGTTTTGAAGCCCATGAGGGCCCCACCAAAGACTGCTCCACCTACACCTGTGCAGGGGAAGACTCGGCTATCGGGACATGAAGCAGCAGGTGGGACATTGACTCGTGGAATTGGGAGTAATATATTAGCATGGATAGAGGATTGGTTAACGAACAGAAGGCAAACAGTAGGGATAAATAGGGTATTTTCAAGTTGGCAGGCTGTGACTGGTGGAGTTCCACAAGGATCAGTGCTGGGACCTCTGCTCTTTACAATCTATATTAATGACTTAGACGAAGAGACACAGAGAGTAATCTATCTAAGTTTGCTGACATTACAAAGCTAGGTCGCAATATAAGCTGTGAGGAGGGCACAAAGAGGCTGCAATGAGATATAGACAGGTTAAGTGAGTGGGCAACAAGGTGGCAGATGGAGTATAATGTGCGGAAGTCTGAGGTTATTCACTTTGGTTGTAAGAATAGAAAAAGAGAATATTTTTTAAAAGGCATGAAACTTGTAAATGTTGATGTTCAGAGGGACTTGGATATACTCGTACAAGGAACAATGAAAGATAGCAATCAGGTACACCAAGCAATTAGGAAGGCAAATGGCATGTTGGCCTTTATTGCAAGGGGATTAGAGTACAAGAATAAAGAAATTTTCCTACAATTATACAGGGCTTTGGTGAGATCACACCTGAAATACTGGACTGGATTTTGAGGAGGTGGGGTTCCCAGCGCCTGGCAGAAAAGTCGAGGGGAGCTGCGTCTCGGCCTTTTTGTGACCCCCGGAGTGATCCTCCGGTGTTATCAAACCTAAATGTCACGCGCCAGGATCCCCGTCCCTTTAAAGACAGGGGTGCCACCTGCGAGAGCTGCTGGCCAATCACACGGCCGGCAGCTCAGGGGTATCGGTGGTGCCACAGGGAGTGGTGGCCACTGTCGGTACTGCAGAGTCCTTGGACCTAGGCCCAGTACTGGAACCACGGACCTCAGGGGAGTAAAGTGGGATCACAGGGGTTGGTCCGGAAGGTCCCGGGGAGTGGGCATAAAGTCCTGGGGAAGGAGGTCCATGGATTGTTAGGTTCTTCCAGTGGGGTCATCTATGGGCCACAGGTTGCCCATGGAGGAGGGAGCCCCCGCCCCCCCCCAAGCCCGCAGGGAGTGCGCCTCCTTTTACCAGGTGCATTCCCCATGTGGTAGAGGCACCCCCGCCACTGGTTAGATCCCAGCGGCGGCAGGAAGAGGCCCTTAAGTGGCCTCAATTGTCCTCTGGGTGTTGGCCTATCCTGCCCTCTAGCAAAATTGCTTGTTGACAGGGAGGTGACGGGCCCTATGCCTCCGCTACCAGTCGCGATTCTGTGGGCCCCCTGCCTCTGACCCCACCTCAAGGTGCCCATCAAATCCAGCCCACTGCAGTTTTGGTCTCCATATTTAAGGAAGGATATACATGCCTTGGAGGCAGCACAGTGAAGGTTCATTAGACTGGTCCCTGGGATGAGAAGTTGTCCTATGATGAGAGGCTGGCGAAATCGTATCTATATTCTCTGGAGTTTTGAAGAATGAGAGGTGATCTCATTGAAACATGGAAGATTTTGAAGGGGCTTGACAGGGTAGACACTGAGAGGTTGTCTCTGCTTTCTCGGGAATCTAGAACATACCGAACATACAAATTAGGAGCAGGGGTAGGCCACTTGGCTCCTCAAGCCTGCTCCGCCATTCAATAAGATCAAGGCTGATCTGATTGTAACCTCAACTCCACATTCCCGCCTACCCCCAATAACCTTTCACCTCCAGGCCTATCCAGTTCCGAAGAAGGGTCACTGACCCGAAACGTTAACTCTGCTTCTCTTTTCACAGATGCTGCCAGACCTGCTGAGTGGTTCCAGCATTTCTTGTTTTTATTTCAGATTCCCAGCATCCGCAGTATTTTGCTTTTATATTACTATCAAGAATCTATCTACCTCTGCCTTAAAAATATTCAAAGATTCTGCTTCTACTGACTTTTGAGGAAGAGAGTTCCAAAGACTCATGACCCTCTGAGAGAAAAATATTCTCCTCATCTCTGCCTTAAATGGGCACCACTTTATTTGATCTCCCATATGAGGAAACATCCTTTCCACATCCACCCTGTCAAGACCCCTCAGAATCTTTTATGTTTCAATCAAGTCGCTTCTTACTCTTCTCAATTGCAGCAGATATAAGCATAGCCTATCCAACCTTTCCTGGTAAGACAACCTGCCCATTCCAGGTATTAGTCTAGTAAACCTTCTCTGAACTACATCCAACACATTTACATCCTTCCTTAAATAAGATGACCAATACTGTACACAGTACTCCAGATGTGGTCTCACCAATGCCCTGTATAGCTGAAGCATAACCTCCCTACTTTTGTATTCAATTTCCCTTGCAATAAATAATAACATTCTATGAGCTTGCCAAATTACTTGCTGTACCTGCATACTAACTTTTTTGCAATTCATGCACTAGGACACCCAGATCCCTCTGCATCTCAGAGCTTTGCAATCTCTCACCATTTAGATAATATGTTTCTATTTTATTCTTCCTGCCAAAATGGACAATTTCACATTTTCCCACATTGTACTCCATTTGCCAGATCTTTGCCCACTCACTTAACCTATCTATATCCCTTTATAACCTCCTTATGTCCTCTTCCCAACTTACTTTCCTACCTATCTTTGTGTGATCAGCAAAATTAGCAACCACACATTCGGTCCCTTCATCCAAGTCATTTATATAAATTGTAAAATGTTGAGGCCCCAGCACTGATCCTTGTGGCATACCACTCGTTACATCTTGCCAACCAGAAAATGACCCATTTATGCCTACTCTCTGTTTCCTGTTAGCTAGCCAATCTTCTATCCATGCCAAAATGTTACCCCCTACACCATGAGCTTTTATTTTCCGCAATAACCTTTGATGTGGCAGCTTATCAAATGCCTTCTGGAAATCTAAGTACAGTACATCCACTGGTTCTCCTTTATCCACAGCACATGTTACTTCTTCAAAGAACTCCAATAAATTGGTTAAACATGATTTCCCTTTCAAAAAACCATGTTGAGTCTGCCTGATTACCTTGAATTTTTCTCAGTGCCCTGCTATAACATCTTTAATAATAGCTTCTAACATTTTCCCTACGACAGTTGTTAAGCTAAGTGGCCTGTAGTTTCTTGCTTACTGTCTCTCTCTCTTTTTTGAATAAATAAGTTACATTGGAAATTTTCTAGTCTAATGGAACCCTCCCTGAATCTAGGGAATTTTGGAAAATCAAAACCAGCCATCAACTATCTTACTAGCCACTTCTTTTAAGAAGTCCATCAGGAAATGGGGACCTGTCAGCCCGCAGCACCAACAATTTGCTCAGTACCACTTTCCTGGTGATTGTAATTTTCTTGAGTTCCTCCCTCCCTTCCATTTCCTGATTTACATCTATTTCTGGGATGTTACTTGTGTCCTCTATGGTGAAGACTGATGCAAAATACCTGTTGAATTCATCTGCCATCTCATTTTTTTTCCCTTATTAATTCCCCAGACTCACTTTTTATAGGACCAATGCTCACTTTGTTAACTCATTTTTTAAAATATCTGTAGAAATTCTTCTATCTGTCTTTATATTTCTCGCCAGCTTTCATTTTTACATCCTTATTTGTCTTTTAGTCGTTCTTTGCTGCTTTTTATATTCTGTCTAATATTCTGACCTGCCACCCATCTTTACGCAATTATATGCTTTTTCTTTAAGTTTGATACTATCTTTAACTTTTCCAGTTAACCACAGATGGTGGGTCCTCCCCTTGGAATTTTTCTTTCTCGTTGGAATGTATCTATTCTGTGTATTCTGAAATATCCCCTTAAATGTCTGCCACTACATCTCTATTGATCTATCCCTTAACTTACCTTGCCAGTTCACTTTAGCTAGCTCTGCTTTCATGCCCTCATAATTGCCTTTATTTAAGTTTAAAATACTAGTCTTAGACACACTCTTCTCTCCCTCAAACTGAATGTAAAATTCCATCATATTATTCTTCCTCGGAGCACCTTTGCTATTAGGTCATTAATTAATCCTATCTTGTTGCACAAAACCAGGTCTAGTATAGCCTGCTCTCAGGTTTGCTGCAGAAATAATGGGTGCTTGTCAGAAAGGTACGGCGATAATCTTGGGGGATTTTAATCCACATATAGATTGGAAAAATCAGATGGGCAAAGGTAGCCTAGATGAGGAGTTCACAGAATGTTTTCAGAATAGTTTCTTAGAACAGAGAGGGTGTGAATTGACTGTAAAGCACAAAGCACTCCAAGCACTAACATTAAAAAAAATTTTTTGTTTAAACAGAAACAGTGGGTAGGCACATTAGAAACAAACTAACCGGACTAAAAAAATTAAAATAAAATAACCAAATAAAAAAGAAAAAATAACTAAACATAAAAAGGGGGGACCCATCATGTTCTGAAATTATTGAATTCAATGTTCAGTCCGGCAGGCTGCATCATGCCTAATTGGTAAATGAGATGCTGTTCCTCGAGCTTGCGTTGATGTTCTCTGGAACACTGCAGCAATCCCAGGGCAGAGATGGAAGCATGACAGCAGGTGGGGGTGCGGGGGGGGTGGGGGGGGGGGGTGGGTGGGGGGTGGTGGAGGCGGGTGGGGTGGCTGGTGTTGTTGAAATGGCCAGCAAGGAAATTATGTTGAACTTGTATAAGACACTAATTCAACCTCATCTGGAGCATTGCGTCCTGTTCTAGGCGAGACACTGGGGCATTGGAGAGAGTACAGAAAAAATTCACAAGAATGGTTCCAAGGATGAGGAACTTCAGTTATGAGGATAGATTGGAGGTTAGGACTGTTTTCCTTGGAGAAGAGAAGGCTGAGAGGTGATTTGACTGAGGTACTCAAAATCATGGGTCTGGATGGATGTAATTAGAGAGAAACTGTTCCCACTCATGAAAGGATCGAGGACGAGAGGGCACAGATATTTGAAATATTTGGTAAGAGAAGCAAAAGTGACATGAGGAAAAACTTTTTCACGCAGAGTGGTTAAGATGTGGAGTGCACTGCCTGAGAATTTGTGGAGGCAGCTTCTATTGAAACATTCAAAAAGGAATTAGACTGTTCTATGAAAAGGAAGAATGTACAGGGTTACGGGGCGAAAGCTGGGAAATGGAATTGAGTGAATTGCTCTATCAAGGAGCCAGTGTGGACATGATGGTCTGAATGGCCTCCTTCTGCACTCTAACAGTTCTCTGATTCTGTGAAGATGAAGGACAGCCCCGGGAGACAGGTAAGTTTTTAGGGCCTCGCTAGGGACAATCGATTGGGCCCTGGCGAGGCAAGGGGGACTGGTTAAGTGGGGGGGGGGGGGGGGCGGGGAGTGTTGTGCATTGGGGACAGTTGTGGCTTTGGGGGCTGCCCTCCTTGGGGCATAGGGTGCCCAATCAGGAGAGCCCCCTACCAGCCTGCAAGATGACCGCCTGATTTCACGAGGCGGGATTTTTGAGGCTTTGCCATCCGGCCACGGGGGTAAAATACCCACAGCGGTGGGAGGAGGCCCTTAAGTGCCAGATAATTTGCCACTTAAGGGCCTTGATTGCCCTGCGGTGGGCGGGCCGTTTCTCACCACCACCACCCCTTGTAAAATTGCAGCAGGGCAGGAGGGGGTCAGGAATGGCCCCCCTGCCTCCCACTCAATTTTACACCCCAACGCCCTGCCACCAGCCCGCTCATTTGGGGGGCACATATTTCCAGCCCATGTCTCTAGGACATTAGCCTGGACCTCTGGATTACTAATTCAGTAGCATTACCACTACACCACCATCTCAATTACACAGGCTCTTGCTGTTGCTTTGTGTCTGACTGCCCATTGCATTTATTCCTGCTCCAGCTCTAATTCCTGTACCCTGCTTTGCTTCCTTCTAGCCTTAGAACTTGCAGCCTCCTTGTTTCAGGCCTCAACACTGCCCATGCCCACACCCTCACCTATACCCAGAGTTTTTCTCTTACCCACATGTATTGCAAAAGTGTCCAGATGCACCCAGTACAGGTCAGGACCACAGCTACCAATACAATGCAATATATCCAAGAAGACATTGTCAGGCAAACCCCCCACCTGCCAAGACTGAGGCACACATGATTTTGCCACATGAACATTAAAACGTAAAATTGCACGCCCCTGACTGGAAAGACATTTGCATAGTAACCAACAGTGTTTAGTTTAGTTTAGTTTAGAGATACAGCACTGAAACAGGCCCTTCGGCCCACCGAGTCTGTGCCGACCATCAACCACCCATTTATACTAATCCTACACTAATTCCATATTCCTGCCACATCCCCACCTGTCCCTATATTTCCCTACCACCTACCTATACTAGGGGCAATTGCTAATGGCCAATTCACCTATCAACCTGCAAGTCTTTGGCATGTGGGAACAATGGAGACCCAGTCACAGCTTCCCCAATACACAGAAGAAATGGTCAGACCAGTTTTGGTCACATGACTGACTAACTGTTGAAGGTTTTGAATTTGAACTTCCAACAGAGGGCTTGAACTGAGAAAGCTGTGTGCTCCCGGTTGGAACAGAACCTCCTGTCCAGTTCTGCCTGCCTCCATCTCATTCCCACAGAACCGGAGCTTGTGAAAACACGTGAACCTCAAAGAGAGAAAAGTCTCCTACGTGAACAAGGTTTAAGAAGAACACCGGGCCCCGATGAACAGCAAGACTACCTACAATCAAGTGAGTTCGAAGCTCAGTAAACAAGAAACTCTTCTGATATTTCCTCAAACCTCTCTCTACTATATTTTCATCTCTTTTCTGTCCCTATTTGCATGTGTGTATTGTGTGTGCACACTAGCTTGGGCGCGTCGTATATCCGTAGGCGTTAACCGTATTGGAGTTTAAGTTTTAATAAAATTTCATCTTTCGTTCTTTAAACCTCATTAAACCTGTATGAATTGGTTTCATTGTCTTATAATTGGAAAGCTGTGAACAAGAATTCACAAAGAGGAAGCTCAAAACACAGGCTGGAATTTTACGGTGGATGGATGGGAGCTGGACTCCGACGTGAAAGTCGGTGGCGAACCCGCTTCTGCCTAGCCTGGGGATTTGTCCCCTATTTTACGGGTCCCCGGGCTTTAGTTGTCCTGAGGCGGTACTTCCGCCCACTTGAAGGAGGAGGTCCCGCCTCAGTGAGCTGTCGGCCAATCAGCGCCACCGGGAGTGGTGGCCACTGCTGGGACTGCAACCCAGCCGCGCCATTGCTCGAGGAGGGAAGGTAAGTAGGGGCTACCAGGGGGATCGGTCCTTCCTTGGTGAGGCTGGAGTGGTTGTTTGGGGGGAGGGGGTGTCTTGGGTCCCGGGGGTGAGTTGGGAGGCGGGGGTGGCCCTCAATCAGGCACCTTGTGCCCGACTGCCATGCCCCCCCCCCCCCCCCACCCCTGGGGTACGGAAAGGCCGGCAGCTATCACTGAGCGGCCTTTCACATCCCCAACACACCCGCATGCCACGGGTAAAATACCCATGGAGGCGGGCGAGGGCCCTTAAGTAGCCGTTAAGTGGCCACTTAAGGGTCTTGATTGGCCTCGAGCGGGTGGGCCATTTCCCACTCCACCCCCACCCCCCGCCTGACTGCTGTAAACATGTCCGGAGGCGGAAGCAGGGCGGATAGCCTCCCGGAGCCTGTTGCTCAATTTTACGCCGTCCCCACGCCACCATCTGACCCGCTGGGGTGACATAAGATTCCGGCCACAGTGGGTTTAAAATTAAACCCCATTACAATAAGACCAGGTGAAGATAGTAACAGACCCCTAGATACCTTTCGCACTGATCGTAACAGAAATTTGGGTGCTAGCGTCGACAATTTTACCCACAGACAAACATGTGAAATTGGAAGTGGGAAGCCAAATAGTTCCCAATCAAAGAGAGCAAAGAATAATACAGGTTTTCTTGTGGTTGTATGTGATTGAATACTAAAATGTCTGCAACTGAAGCGAGTAGCTCTAGCAGTTGAGGAAAATGGCTGAGCAGTGTGGGATGGATCACTGTACGTGGCAAGGCTAGGGAGTCTGAACACTTAAGGCTAGTGGCCAACCATTTTTCCCTTGAATCTGAAGAAGCAGAAGCGGTGTTAGAAACAGAATCCGACAGGGTATTGATAGCAAAGATACAACTGGAACAAAGGAAACTTGAATTAGAAGACTGGGAAAGAGAGAAAGAGTGAGAGAGAGGCAACACAGGGAGAAAACAAGAGCCTCCCAAAAGGAACGTGAAGAAAATGAAAGGCAGGAGAGCAAGAGAGAAAGACAGGAGAAGAAACGAGAGAGAGAGGACAGAGAGAGAGAAAGAAAGACAGGAGAAGGAATGAGAGAGAGAGAGAGAGAGAGAGAGAGAGAAGGAATATTCCGGAATGAATGCAAAGAAAGAGAGTTGAAGCGGGTTGAGTTAACTAGGGGACGACAGAGTAACCCCAGTGAAAGCATGGCCAATATGGAGGAGCACAATTCAGGGCTGGGTAAAAGATTGCTAAAACTTGCTCAATTAATTCCAAAATTCAGTGAGGAAGATGTGGAAGCATTTTTCATGTCTTTTGAGAAATTGGCAAGGCAGCTAAAATGGCCAGCTGAGACCTTTTACTACTAAGCAAACTAACTGGAAAAGCCCATGAGGTTTATTCCTTGTTGTCAGATGAGAGTTCATCAAATTATGAACTGACCAAAAATGCTATCCTCGGGGCATAGGAATTAGTACCCGAAGCCTACTGCCAAAAGTTTAGAACCCTCGAAAAGCAAGCCAATCAAACCTATCTGAAGTTTGAAAGAAGCAAGCAGCTAGCTTTTGACCAGTGGCTGAGGGCTTTAAAAATACAGTTCAGCTATGAGACTCTCAGAGAAGTAATCCTGTTAGAGGAATTTAAAAACTCTCTCCTATTCTTAATGAAGACCCATGTAGAGGAGCAGCAGGTTCAAGGAGTCCGGCAAGCGGCCGTTCTGGCTGATGAGTTTGCTTTAATTTATAAGTCGGTTTCCCAGGGGAGAACCTTTCCTAAACACCCTCACAAATCTGCCCAGGCAGTCCTGGAAGAGAAAGGAAAACAGAAGACACAGGAGGCCCTCCTCAAGCCAAAAAGGAAGGTGCTGTGAGCAAGAGTGAGACCCGTGTGCTTCCATTGTAATAAGGCAGGGCATTTAAAAAAATGGAAACTAAAGGGGAAACCAGTAGGGTTAATCAGGGCACACCCGCTCAGTGAAGACGAGGGCCTGATGCGAAACACCTAAGAAGCTGTGGCTTTAACTGCAGTAAGAGTGCAACCCAGGACGCTTACTATGGCCAGTGCAGGAAAAGTTAATAGGATTCCTGAAGGTTATCAGGGTTTTGTATTTGAAGGGAAAGTAACCCCATACCCCTCAAGTGGGGCCAGCAAGCCCATAGTGATTCTCAGGGACACAGGGGCAACTAGATCCCTTTTACTGGGAAAAGCCTAACCTTTCCCCCAGAGAGTCTAGTGAACACCAAAATGGTGGTGAATGGTATTGGAGGGCAGTGTATGCTTGTACCGGTACACCGGGTGCACCTGGAGTGCAACCTAGTTTCGGGACGAGTGACTGTAGGGATTGTCCCTAGTTTGTTTGTGGACGGGGTTGATCTGCTCCTTGGTAATGATCTGGCAGGGGTGAAGGTGGCAGCCCCCCCCCTCCCCACCCCAGTAGTGAAAGAACGAACACAGGAGGTCAGAGAGATAAGGCAGTGGCAGGGGACGGTCCCCTACAGGAGTCCATGAATGTGTAGTGGGTCACGCCATGATCAAACCAGCTCCCCCAGAGGAGATTGCATTGGCATTGCAGGCAAATGACCATGAGGTCTGCCTGTCTGAGACTTTCTTTGGAAACTTAGGAAACCCACGGAATGAATTAAATGGATTGTCCCTAGCCGAGGCTCTGCGAGCCGACCCAGTATTGCGAGAGTTAGCACAGACTGCCCAGTCTGAAAGTGAAGCAGGATGAGTCCCTGATTGCTACTATTTAAAGAATGAGGTACTGATGAGGAAATGGACTTCTCCTCACAGACCTGAGGGCAAGGGGTGGACAGTAGTTCACCAGTTAGTGGTGCCACAGAAATACCGGGAAGAAATATTAAGAAGGGCCCACAAGACGACAGCGGCTGTATATGCCGGTATACAAAAGACCAAAGCCCGCATAAGACAGCAATTTGACTGGCCAAAACTCCACAAAGATGTGGTGGAGTACTGCAGGAGTTTGCCACATGTGCCAGGTTGAGGAGAAACCCCAACCTACAGTGAAACTTGCACCCCTAAGTCCTGTACAGTGTTAGGAGGACCCTCCAGCAGAGGATTGGTGAACTGTAAGGGACCCCTGCCGAGAACAAAAGGGGACAGGCAGGCACATGACTGGCAAAGTGTTAGACAGAGAAGGGGAAAAAGTGACCAAGAGGGCAGGTTAAAGGAAGTCCGGGAAGAATCCCGGATGACAACCCATACTGTCCGGTCAACCAAGCCTAAAAAATGTGAAAAGTTAGACCCCGCATCCTCCTATGTAAATGCAGACTCTAGAAGCACCCCACCGGAGTTGCTAACAGCATTTACAGGAACCTGTAAAAGAGAGACCTCTAGAGGGCACAGAAACCATGAGGGTGATGCCTCATCTCGTCAAAGTGCCACAGGAGAGTGCAGCCACGTCTGCACAAATACCTATGGGTAGGAGTGTCCCAGAGAACAAAGAGGAGAGTAACAAAAACTCCTCCCCCACAGTCAGAGGAAAAGGGAACCTCGTATCCCCTGAAGTGAAAAGTCATTGCATGACTCAGAGTTCAGGATCGACCCGCCCCCTATTAACTCTCCTGAGAAAGAAAGGGAAAATTAAAGCAGCCCTGGCACTCAGAACAGACCACTTTTAATAAGCTTTAAGATTGGTGAATGAATGGAAATGAATGAGAGAAATGCATGGTTTTTCTTTCTGTATCATATTTCTCTCAAACTCTGGAATGAAATGCGCCATTTTTCTTCAAATCGCATTTCATTCCCCTGGGTGTCGAGGTGTCAGGCAAACCGACCCCACCTGCCAAGACTGAAGCACATATGATTTCGCCACATGAACATTAAAACTTAAAATTGCAAGCCCCTGACTGGAAAGACATTTGCATAGTAACCAACAGTGTTGGAACAATGGGGACCCAGTCGTTGCTGCCCCAATACACAGAAGTGGTCAGACCAGTTTTGGTCACATGACTGACTGATTGTTGGAGGTTTTTAATTTGACCTTCCAACAGAGGATTTGAACTGAGAAAGTCGTGTGCTCCCTGTTGGAACAGAACCCCATCTCCAGTTCTGCCCGCCTCCATCTCTTTCCCATGGAACTGAATCTTGTGAAAACACGTGAACCTCAAAGAGAGGAACGTCTCCTACGTGAACAAGGTTTAAGAAGAACACTGGGCCCCGACAAACAGCAAGACCACCTACAATCAAGTGAGCTCAAAGCACAGTAAACAAGAAACTCTTCTGATATTGCCTCAAACCCCTCTCTACTATATTTTCCTCTCCTCTTTTTCTGTCCCTATTTGCATGTGTGTATTGCGTGTGCATGCTAGCGTATGTGTTAACCGTATAAGAGTTTAAGTTTTTAATAAAATTTAATCTTCTTTAAACCTCAGAAAACCTGTGTGAATTGGTTTCTTTGTCTTATAATTGGAAAGCTGTGAATAAGGATTCACAAAGGGGGTGCTCAAAACACAATGTGTTTAAAATTAAACCCTGTTACAATAAGACCAGGTGAAGATAGTAACAGACCCCTAGACACCTGGTCGTAACAACATTTTATGCCAACTTTCACACCAGGACTTTGGATTTACCACTCCCTCCTAAGCCAGACCTTGGCCTCTCCTACTCTGTTTGCATCATCCCAGTCCAAGTCATGGCATGTCCACTCCTCCTAGCTCACAACCAAAGCTTCCCATTCTCTCCTTGCCAAGGCCTCAACCTCATGCTTCAGCATCTCCTTGACATTCTCTGTCTGCCTGGCCTAGAAATTTTGCTCTCGACATGGCATATTAGAGGCATGCAAAGTAGAAAATGCACTAAAGAAAGAGGAGATTGAGGGAAGGTTCGACTTCAGAAAGAATGAGATGGGAAAAGAACATAAGATAGGCACAGAATGGAAAGACAATGTTGCTCAGAGAACCCACTATACAGCTTCCCCATTAAATAATTTCAGCGTTTTTCTCCACTGTCCTACCTGGAAGTCCATTCCATACGCTAATCACTCTTTGCATCAAGAACTCCCTGACATTAATTCTAGATTTGCCTTTCACTCGGTTGATGTCTTTGTTTTAATGTCATTGGTATTTACGTATTATTATGACCTAAATATTGGATTACGCCGCATCCTTTTTTCAAATGAAGTGCCCAATGTGGCATGGGGCGTGTGTGTGCTGCTTCTGCTGTAGGAGAGCACTGAATGTCAAATTAGTCCAAAACGCATGCTTCATTCTAGTGTTAGACCCATTTCTTATGCAAATCCAGACCCTACCTCTTATTTTAGTCCCCTTTTTTATATTTGATCGCAACTGAAGAGCCGCATTTTCTGTACATATTACAGTCAGTTTTGCAGTCGGGCCTAAAACAGCCAAACCAGTTAGGACTGTTGGAGGCGGCCACAGAAAACTAAGTTCTCCTCCTGGCTGCCCATTGAAACTGCAGGCTGCTGCCAGCCACCCCTCATGATTTCCTTAAAATCGACACAGTGTATTTCTAAGTAAACCAAGATTTTGTATTGGTACATTAGGGTAATTTTCACCTTCAGCACCAAGGCGGTAACCTGGTGGAGCAGAATCTTACCCAACCAAGTAACATAGGAACAGGAGGAGGCCATGTAGCCCCTCAAGCCTGTTCCGCTGATCTGTGAGCTAACGCCATCTTTGCTCTATATCTCATTCTACATTTGGTTAAGAAAAATCTATCAGTCTCAGATTTAAAATTAACCATTGCCCTAGTATCGATTGCCATTTGTGGAAGAGAGTTCCAAACCTCTCCTACCCTTCATTCCTGAAAGGCCTGGATTTACATTTTCAACTATGGCCCCTCGCCCTAGACTCCCCAATCAGCAGAAATATTCTCTTTATCTTACCTATCAGTTCCCCTTAATATCTTGAACACTTCGATTAACCCTTAACCTTCTTAACTAGAGGGAATACAACTCTAGTTTGTGTAATCTCTCCTTGTAATTTAACCCTTGGATTTCAGGTATCATTCTGGTAAATCTACGCTGCACTACCGCCAAGGCAAATATATTCTTGGTAAGGTGTGATGCCCAGAACTGATCATGGTAATCCAGGTGTGGTCTAACCAGGGCTTTGTATAGCTGAACCATGACTTCTAGCCTCTTGTTTTCTGGTCCTCGAATTATAAAAGCTGGCCTTTTTGATTTATTTTCTGTACCTGTCCATGACATTTTAATTATCTATGTACATGGACTCCCAAGTCTCTTTCAGCCTCCACTGTTTCTAACATTTCACCATTAAGACAGTAGTCTGTTCAATCCTTTTTAGGTCTAAAGTGGATGACCTCACTTTTGTCTACATTGAAATCCATTTGCAAAGTTTTGCCCATTCACTTAATGTATTAATTGCTTCTTGTAATTTATGCTTACATCAACACTGCTCATTATTGTATCATGAGCAAACTTGGATATGTGGTTTTCTGTCCCATCATTAAGTTGTTAAATACGGTGAATAGTTGAGGTCCAACACAGATCCTTGTGAGACAGCATTAGTCACATCCTGCCAATTAGCATACCTGTCCATTATCCCTACTCTTTGTTTCCTGCCACTCAGCCAGTTTCCTAACCAGGTCAATAATTTGCCTTGAATTCCATGAGCTTCAACTTTAGCTAACAGTCTCTTATGAGGGATTTAATCAAATGCCTCCTGGAAGTCCATATAACTAACTTCCATAGACGTTTCCCAGTTCACTACTTCAGTCACCTCTTCAAAGAAATTAATCAGGTCCATCAGGCATGACCTACTCTGCAAATCCATGCTGGCTCTCTGATCAGCTGAAAATTTTCAAGATGTTCAGTCACTCTAACCTTAATTATAGAATTCAGTAATTTCCTGACAACAGATGTTAGGCTAACTGGTCCATAATTCCCTGGTTTCCCCCGTCACCTTTCTTAAATAGCAGCGTGACATGCACAATTTTCCAATTTAAAGGAGCAATTCCAGAATTGAGAGAACTTTGGACGATATAGTTAGGGCATCTGCAATGTTCACAACTGCTCCCTTTTATACGTCTGGGAGTGAAACCATCTGGTCCAGGGGATTTGTCACTCTTTAATGCTATTATTTTCTTCATTACAGTTATTTTGCTTATGTAAATTTTCATTATTCTCCATCCCTGAATCAATATTAATTTCCTTGTAGTTTCCGACTTGTTCTCCTCTTCCTCTATTGTAAATACTGAAGCAAAATTATTATTCAATATGCCTGCTATTTCCTTATTTTCATTTACAGTATCATCATTAACAGTTTTCAAAGGTCCAACTAATATAATTGTAAAAATTTTTGTGTTGCTTTTGCAAGTTGCTTTTCATACTCCCTTTTTGTCGCTCTTCCTATATTTTGTAACCTTTTTTTGATCTTTGTATCACTCCCAGTCACCGGAATCAGTGCTATTGTGCATTTTTGCATGTTTTTTCATTTAGGTTGATGTTGTCTCTTACCTCTTTTGTCATCCATGGCAATTTTTGGCAAGTAGAGCCCTTGCCCATTACTGGTTCTGTATCACAAATACTTTTTTGAACCTCCCATGATCTTGTCTTTTCACCCATAAACAGATTTGTCCAGTTTACTGTGGACAGTTTCTGTATCATTGCATTGAAGTCAGTCTAACCGAAATCTAAAATATTAGTAGCTGTTTCGAGTTTCTTCCTTTCAAATATTATGTTGAACTTGATTATATTATGATTGCTATTCGACAAATGTTTGCGCACTGTTAGGCTTTTAACTACATATGGCTCATTATTCGTTATTAAATCTAATATGGCCTGCCCCCAAGTTGGTTCTAAGACATATTGTTGCAGGAAATTATCCTGAACACACAGAAGAATTCACTATCTTTCTGACATGAGCTGGTCTGCTTATCGCTTTCTGTATGAAAGTTAAAATTCCCCTATTAAAACCACCCTTTCTTTGCTGCATGTTTTTCCAATCACTTCATTTATGCATTCTACTGGTTCACAGCTGCTACCAGGGGGCCTATACACAACTCCCACTACAATCTTAAATCCTTTTCCATTTTTTAATTCTGCCCATTAAGTCTCCACTGCCTGCTTACCTCTCATTATATCCTCTCTTATCATTGAAGTGATTTCATCCTTCATCACTAAGGCTTCTGCTCCTTTCTACCATTTTCCCTATCTTTCCTGTAGACTTTCTAACCTGATATTTTTAGTTCCCAGACCTGACCATCTTGAACCATGTCTCAGTAATGGCTACCATATTGTAAAGAACAAATAAAGCATTTATATAGCACTTTTCACAATCACCAGACATCTTAAAGCAATTTACAGCCAATGAAGTACTTTTGAAGTATAGACACAATTGGAATGTAGGAAATGTGGCAGCCAATTTGCACACAGAAAACTCCCATAAACATCCATGTGATAATGACTGGATAATCTGTTCTTTTTGTGATGTTGATTAAGGGATAAATATTGGTCAGGACACTGGGGATAGCTGTCTTCAACATAGTGCCATAGGATCTTTTACATACAGCCAAGCATGGCAGAAAGACAGCACCTCAGATGGTGCAGTCCTCAGTACTGAGCGAGTACTGCACTGAAGTGTCAGCATAGATTTTCATATTCAAGCCCTGGAGTGGGACTTGAATCTGTAGCCTTGTGACTCAGAGTCCAATGTGCTACTAACTGAGCCACATCTGACGCCTCCAAGTTGGAGCTGCGCCTGCAATTCATTCAATTTGTTCCTTATACTCTGTTTGTGTAAAGAATGTTTACTTGGGCCACACGTACTAACCTGTCCTTCTGCTATAATGTTTTACTCACAAATTTCTTATTTTTCTCTCCTGTCTTAGATATTTTACACCTTTTAGGTTTCCATTTACCTATAGTGCCTTCAGCACAATTATTTTACCCACAGATTGAAATTGGAAGTGGGAAGCCAAATTGTTCCCAATCAAAAAGAGCAAGGTTTTCTTGTGGCTGTGTGTGATTGAAAACTAACACGTCTGCAATTGAAGCGAGTAGCTCTCCAAGCCAGGGTGAAGTAACTTGGGATAAGTTAAAAGCACTGTCTATGGAGGAGCTGAGAAAAATGGCTGAGCGGTGTGGGATCACTGTACGTGACAAGGCTAGGAAGTCTGAACTCCTAAGGCTAGTGGCCAACCATTTTTCCCTTGCATCTGAAGAAGCAGAGGCCGTGTTAGAAGCAGACCCAGAGAGGGTACTGCTAGAAAAGATATAATTGGAACAAAGGAAACTTGAATTAGGAGAGAGAGATAGACAGGAGAAGGAATGAGAGGGAGAGGATAGAGAGAAAGAAAGACAGGAGAAGGAACGAGAGAGGAGAGAGAGAGAGAAAGAATATTCTGGAAAGAATGCGAGGAAAGAGAGTTGAAGTGGCTTGAGTTAATTAGGGGGCGACAGAGTAACCCCAGTGAAAGCATGGCCAATATGGAGGAGCACAATTCAGGGCTGGGTACAAAATTGCTAAAACTCGCTCAATTAATTCCAAAATTCAATGAGGAAGATGTGGAAGCATTTTTTGCGTCTTTCGAGAAACTGTCAAGGTAGTTAAAATGGCCAGCTGAGACCCGGTCTCTTTTATTGCAAAGCAAACTAACTGGAAAAGCCCATGAGGTTTATTCCTTGTTGCCAGATGAGAGTTCATCAAATTATGAACTGACCAGAAATGCTATCCTCGGGGCATGTGAATTAGTACCCGAAGCCTATCAGCAAAAGTTTAAAACCCTCAAAAAGCAAGCCAATCAAACTCATCTGGAGTTTGAAAGAAGTAAGCAGCTCGCTTTTGACCAGTGGATGAGGGCTTCATAAATACAGCTCAGCTATGCGACTCTGAGAAGTAATTCTGTTAGAGGAATTTAAAAACTCTGTCCCATTCTCAATAAAGACCCATGGAGAGGAGCAGCAGGTTCAGGGAGCCCGGCAAGCGGTCGTTCTGGCCAATGTGTTTGCTTTAATTTATAAGTCAGTTTCCCAGGGGAGAACCTTTCCTAATCACCCCCATGGGCGGCACAGTGGTGCAGTGGTTAGCACCGCAGCCTCACAGCTCCAGCGACCCGTGTTCGGTTCTGGGTACTGCATGTGTGGAGTTTGCAATTTTTCCCTGTGACCACGTGGGTTTCCGCCAGATGCTCCGGTTTCCTCCCACAGTCAAAGATTTGCAGGTTGATAGGTAAATTGGCCATTGTAAATTGCCCCTAGTGTAGGTAGGTGGTAGGATGTGATAGGGAATATGGGATTAATGTAGGATTAATATAAATGGGTGGTTGTTGGTCGGCACAGACTCAGTGGGCCGAAGGGCCTGTTTCAGTGCTGTATCTCTCTATGACTATGACTATTCTACATTTTACCTTTTGTTTGTTTTAGAACTATTATTTATACCAGCTTCTGCACCTGAGCCCTCCTCCACCACCTTCGCCCCTCCCCCCAATTTACTAGTTTAAAGTCCTCGTGGCCGTCCTACTTATCCTTTCCACTCGGACTCTAGTCACAGCCAGATTCAGGTGGGAGCCCATGCTAATGGTACAGTTGCTTCCTGGTCTAGTACTGGTGCCAATGTCCTAGGAAATGAAATCCCTCTTTCTCAAAGCACTCCTTCAGCCATGTGTTCACCCTGATCTGCATATCCCTATGCCAATTTGCATGTGGCTTGGGGAATAATCCAGAAATGATCATCCTTTGAGGTCCTGTTCTTTAATTTAGCTCCTAGCTCTCTCCAAGCTGGACCTCTTCCCTACTGTTTCCTATATTGTTGGTCCCAATATGGACCGCAATGACTGGATCCTTCCCCTCAGTCTCCAATCTTCACCCTGCTCGATCCTGCTTACAAAGCATGCTATCTGTCTCCCTAATAATTGAATCCACTACAATTACCACATTACACTTCCCCTCTTCCTCTTCCTCTCCCTCCTCCCCACTTTGGATAATCTCTTGCTCCAAGATACCATGAGCAGCATTCTGGCTGTTCTTCCATCAATCTTTATCCTTATTTGCACAGGTAATGTGTACATTGCCTCTGTTGGATAGAATCAGTTTCTACAGATCCTTGCTCTCAATCTCACCTGAGTTCTTACTGTGTACATTATCGGTCACACCAACCCCATTCTGATTCTGGACCTCTCTACGAGGTGTGACTGAGGTCTGGAGCAAACAAACTGTCCAGATATTCCTCCCCCACTGTCTTATGTGTTGGAGTGTCCACAACTTACACTCCAGCTCCATGACTCTGAGCTGGAGAGATTTGCAATGGAAGCAGCTACTACAGACCAGTTCACTCGGATCAGTCTTGCTGTTGACAAATTCCTACATACTGCAGTCCAGGCATAAAACTTACTCTGCCATATCATAGTCAATAATATTTATATCTAATTTTTAGTCTGTTGTAAGATTTTTTTAAACACCAACTTGCACTAAGCACTGATTTCAATGGTTCAAAATTTAGACAGGTTCTACAAGTGGGTGAATCACTCTGCCAGCTTACCACCCAGGTGGTGAAGTTGAAAATGATCCCCATTAATATCAATGTAACTCCCTCAAATATCATCATGTACATTTCCAGAGCGCATTATATTCCCTAATTTCATTCATATGCCCCTGATACTGCATCTGAGAACACTAGTGTCCACTGATAAACAATAGGTATTGCATCAGGAGCATTGCTTTACTGTGTTTATTTAATTAATTTTAAATCACCATAACTTTGGGTTTACATCTCAGAATTTACAATGATGTATTACTAGTGCTGTACTATTCTATTGACAATTTTTTTAAAGACACTTTAACTCTGAAAAAAAATTGTATTTTTATTGACTTCCATGGAAAGATTCACATGAGATAAATGGTTGACTACCTGAATTACCTTATCATAGCCTTAGCACCTCATGATAAAGAGGTGTTGGGGTGGTGGGAAAACAACCAGGGTTTTCACTCCTGTTTGGTCAGCTGGGAATAAGTGCTCATGTGGAAGTTGGGTGAGAACAGTGTTGGGCTTAGTTATGGTGCCCGTGATAACCTGCCACTATCCCTTGCCTGAACTCACATATGAAGAACAGCCATTTGGATTAGATACCAGAAGGTGACTGTAGAAATCAAAATTCTGCAGGAGCTGGCTCCTGCTGAAAAATCACTTGCAATGTCTTCTTTTCCTGCTCCCGCACCATTACCTCTGGTTTTCCCCAATGATCTATCCTTTGCTCCCTCCTATTTCTCATCTACATGCTGCCCCTCAGTGACATGATCTGAAAGCATGGCGTTAGTTTTCACATGTATGCTGACAACACTCAGCTCTACCTCACCACCACTTCTCTCGACTCCTCCGCTGTTGCAAAATTATCAGACTGCTTATCTGACATCCAGTACTGGATAAGCAGAAACTTCCTCCAACTAAATATTGTGAACACTGAAGCCATTGTTTTTGGCCCCCGTTCCAAACTCCCTTCTCTAGTTACTGACTCCATTCGTCTCCCTGTCAACAGTCTGAGATTAAGCCAGTCTCTTCGCAACCTTGGCATCATATTTGACCCCGAGAAGAACTTCCGACCTCATATTCGTGCCATCACTAAGACCGCCTATTTCCACCTCCATAACATTGCCCTGCTTCACCCCTGTCTCAGCTCATCTGCTGCTGAAGCCCTCATTCATGCCTTCATTATCTCTAGACTTGGCTATTCCAATGCACTGCTGGCTGGTCTCCCACATTCTACTCTCCATAAGCTTGAGATCATCCAAAACTCTGCTGCCCATGTCTTAACTCACATCAAGCCCCATTCCCCTTTCACCCATGTGCTTGGCAACCTACATTCATTCTGGTCAAGCAACGTCTTGATTTTAAAATTCACATCATTGTTTTCAAATCCCTCCATGGCCTCATCCCTCCCTATCTCTGTAATCTCCTCCAGCCTCACAACTCTCCCAAATATCTGTGCTCCTCTAATTCTGGGCCCTTGTGCATCCCTGATTTTAATCACTGTCCCCATCGGTGGCTGCGTCTTCAGTTGCCTAGGCTCCAAGCTCTGAAAACCCATCCCTACACCTCTCCATCTTGCTTTCCTCATTTAAGCCACTCCTTAAAACATACCTCTTTGACTAACCTTTTGGTCATCTCACCTAATGTCTCCTTTTGTGGTTTGATGTCATACTTTGTTTTATAATGCTCCTGTAAAGTGTCTTGGGATGCTTTATTACATTAAAGGTGCTATATAAATATAAGTTGTTGTTGAAGATGATGAAGAAATGAATTTTTCTTACAGAAGATGAATGGCCTCTTGTTCTCATAGATGAGATTTGTGTTCTCATCTGTTGCCAGATGTAATCATGTGGAACATATAAGCATATTAAAGAAGGAAAGAACGTGAACTTAAATAGCATCTTTGACAACCTCAGGGCATCTCACAGCAAATTAATGTAGTAATTGTTGCAATGTAGGTAAATATGGCAGATAATTTCCATACAGCAAAGTATTTTTTTATTCATTCATGGGATATGAGCATCACTGGCCAGGCCAGCATTTATTGCCCATCCCTAATTGCCCTTGAGAAGGTGGTGGTGAGCTGCCTTCTTGAACCGCTGCAGTCCATGTGAGGTAGGTACACCCACAGTGCTGTTAGGAAGGGAGTTCCAGGATTTTGACTCAGCGACAGTGAAGGAACGGCGATATAGTTCCAAGTCAGGATGGTGTGTAACTTGGAGGGGAACTTGTAGGTGGTCATGTTCCCATGCATGTGCTGCTCTTGTCCTTCGAGGTGGTCAAGGTCGCAGGTTTGGAAGGTGCTGTCTAAGGAGCCTTGGTGCGTTGCTGCAGTGCATCTTGTAGATGGTACACACTGCTGCCACTGTGCGTCGGTGGCAGAGGGAGTGAATGTGTGTGGATGGTGTGCCAATCAAGTGGGCTGTTTTGTCCTGGATAGTGTCGAGCTTCTTGAGTGTTGTTGGAGCTGCACCATCCAGGCAAGTGGAGGGTATTCCATCACACTCCTGACTTGTGCCTTGTAGATGGTGGACAGGTTTTGGGGAGTCAGGAGGTGAGTTACTCACCACAGGATCCCTAGCCTCTGACCTGCTCTTGTAGCCACGGTATTTATATGGCTACTCCAGTTCAGTTTCTGGTCAATGGTAGCCCTAGGGTGTTGATAGTGGGGGGTTCAGCAATGGTAATGCCATTGAATGTCATGGGGAGATGGTTAGATTCTCTCTTATTGGAGATGGTCATTTCCAGGCACTTGTGTGGCGCAAATGTTACTTGGCACTTATCAGCCCAAGCCTGGATATTGTCCAGGTCTTGCTGCGTTTCTACACGGACTGCTTCAGTATTTGAGGAGTTGCGAATGGTGCTGAACATTGTGCAATCATCAGCGAACATCCCCACTTCTGACCTTATGATTGAAGGAAGGTCATTGATGAAGCAGCTGAAGATGGTTGGGCCTAGGACACTACCCTGAGGAACTCCTGCAGTGATGTCCTGGAGCTCAGATGATTGACCTCCAACAACCACAGCCATCTTCCTTTGCGCTAGGTATGACTCTAACCAGCAGAGAGTTTTCCCCCTGATTCCCATTGACTCCAGTTTTGCTAGGGCTCCTTGATGCCATACTCGGTTAAATGCTGCCTTGATGTCAAGGGCAGTCACTCTCACCTCACCTCTTGAGTTCAGCTCTTTTGTCCATGTTTGAACCAAGACTGTAATGAGGTCAGGTGCTGAGTGGCCCTGTCGGAATCCAAACTGGGTATCACTGAGCAGGTTATTGCTAAGCAAGTGCTGCTTGATGGCACTGTTGATGACACCTTCCATCACTTTGCTGATGATTGAGAGTAGACTGATGGGGTGGTAATTGGCCGGGTTGAACTTTCCTGCTTTTTGTGTACAGGACAGACCTGGGCAATTTTCCATATTGTCGGGTAGATGCCGGTGTTGTAGCTATACTGGAACAGCTTGGCTCGGGGTGCGGCAAGTTCTGGAGCACAGGTCTTCAGTACTATTACCAGAATATTGTCAGGACCCATAGCCTTTGCAGTATCCAGTGCCTTCAGTCGTTTCTTGATATCACACGGAGTGAATCGAATTGGCTGAAGACTGGCATTTGTGATGCTGGGGACTTCAGGAGGGGTCCGAGATGGATTGTCAATTTGGCACTTCTGGCTGAAGATTGTTGCAAATGCTTCAGCCTTATCTTTCGCACTGATGTGCTGGGCTCCCCCTTCATTGAGGATGGGGATATTTGTGGAGCCATCTCCTCCAGTTCGTTGTTTAATTGTCCACCACCATTCACGGCTGGATGTGGCAGGACTGCAGAGCTTAGATCTGATCCGTTGGTTATGGGATCGCTTAGCTCTGTCTATTGCGTGCTGCTTATGCAGTTTGGCATGCAAGTAGTCCTGGGTTGTAGCTTCACCAGGTTGGCACCTCATTTTGAGGTATGCCTGGTGCTGCTTCTGGCATGCCCTCCTGCACTCTTCATTGAACCAGGGTTGGTCTCCTGGCTTGATGGTAATGGTAGAGTGGGGGATATGCCGGGCCATGAGGTTACAGATTGTGGTTGAGTACAATTCTGCTGCTGCTGATGTCGCACAGCGCCTCATGGATGCCTCGTTTTGCATTGCTAGATCTGTTTGAAATCTATCCCATTTAGCATGGTGATAGTACCACACAACACGATGGATGGTCTCCTCAATGTGAAACGGGACTTCGTCTCCACAAGGACTGTGTGTGTGGTGGTCACTCCTACCAATACAGTCATGGACAGATGCATCTGCGGCAGGCAGATTGGTGAGGACAAGGTCAAGTATGCTTTTCCCTCGTGTTGGTTCCCCCACCACCTGCCGCAGACCCAGTCTAGCAGCTATGTCCTTTAGGACTCGGCCAGCTCGGTCAGTAGTGGAGCTACCAAGCCACTCTTGGTGATGGACATTGAAGTCCCCCACCCAGAGTACATTTTGTGCCCTTGCCACCCTCAGTGCTTCTTCCAAGTGGTGTTCAACATGGAGGAGTACTGACTCATCAGCTGAGAGATGGCGGTAGGTGGTAATCGGTAGGAGGTTACCTTGCCCATGTTTGATCTGATGCCATGAGACTTCATGGGGTCCGGAGTCGATGTTGAGGACTCCCTCCCTACTGTAGACCACTGTCCCGCCACTTCTGCTGTGTCTATCCTGCTGGTGGGACAGGACATACCCAGGGATAGTGATTGCAGTCATTGTCTGTAAGGTATGATTCCGTGAGTATGACTATGTCAGGCTGTTGCTTGACTAGTCTGTGGGACAGCTCTCCAAACTTTGGCACAAGCCTCCAGATGTTAGTAAGGAGGACTTTGCAGGGTCGACAGGGCTGGGTTTGCTGTTGTCATTTCCGGTGCCTAGGTCGATGCCGGGTAGTCGGTCCGGTTTCATCCCTTTTTATTGACTTCATAGCGGTTAGGTACAACTGAGTGGCTTGCTAGGCCATTTCAGAGGGCATGTAAGAGTTAACCACATTGCTGTGGGTCTGGAGTCACATGTAGGCCAGACCAGGTAAGGACAGCAGATTTCCTTCCCTAAAGGATATTAGTGAACCAGATGGGTTTTTACAACAATCAACAATGTTTTCATGGCCATCATTAGACTAGCTTTTAATTCCAGATTAATAAAATTCAAATTCCACCTTCTGCTGTGGTGGGATTCAAACCCATGTCCCCAGATCAATACCCTGGGTCTTTGGGTTACTAGTCCAGTGATAATACCACTATGCCACCGCCTACCTGGCAGTCACACAAACAACAATGAAATAAATGACCAGATATCTGTTTTATTCGCGTTGATTTAAAATTCAATTTAAATTTTACTTTTTTTTACATAATTACAAAGATAATTTGAAAAACACTGATAGCAGTGTGCATACGTAGTCAATTAAAAGTCATCTAGAAAAGAAATGGTTTTCACCGAGGGTAGAATAATCACAAAAATATTTATTTTGGTTACATACAGACTACATTTCAAAACATACTTGAATGTAGGGAACTCAAAGTCTGAATAAAAAATCAAATCTAATAATTTAGAATAAGTATGTTTTAAACTCTCTGGGATAACTAAAATTAATAACATTGTTTAAAACTACACACCTGACCATCTGGTTAAACTCTGTGGTTGGAAAACCTTTAGTCTTCAAAAGACCAACTTACTTTCTATTGTGTTGCATTTGTTGAGATGAATTGCTGTCCATTTCTAATTCCAAGTAGAATTGAATGCACTTATTTAATTGCAGAATGTTTCTTAATTCAGACTGTTGGTATAATATAAAAATTACTATCTAGCTAAATATTTTGGCACAAACTAATATTGCAAGCCATAAAGGTTATTGAGAATGCAAACCTTGTGGATTATTCTCTCAAGTAAAGCAATGAGCTTCACCTCCATCTGAAGTAATAGTGATAATGTATTTTCAGAGCTGACTATAATATTGTTGTCATAGGGCAGATTCCAATAAGTTCAAATTTTTTCAAGTAACTTTAGATGCAGCAAATATCTATATGTAAGGGAATGGAAATGAGATTAATTTTTTAAAGCTAGGCTAAAGGTTGACGTGTGAAAAATTGAGTTAGTTTGCAAAAAAGAAATTTGTTTCTTCAAGTAAAAATTGAGGTCAGGAGGCCAGAGCTTGCTTTGCTCCTAGATGAGTGAAATGAATCAAACAATATGGCTACAGGAGCGTGTGCAGATGTATAATTTAATGATGAAGTTACATTCATTGTCTTGAAGATGTTTGTAATATGGCTGATGTTACCTTTTATAATGACAATGATTTTTGTATAATATATGCACTGCCTTTAAGTGATTTCTGAATCTGATCGCTGTGTTTTTAAATAGGCCAAGAAAGAATGGCCCTGGCCTTATTGCTGCTTGTCCTTTTTTGATTTACATTAACACCATGTGTTTTTTGGTTATATTAAACAGCATGAAACTCATCTGCTAGTAGTATCTTTTAATTACTGTGTGCAAATTTCATCTGTAATTGAAACAAAAAGCTTTTCAGCCATCTTCCCAAACCATCTTGACAAGCTGAAACCTGAATGTTATTTTCTGGTGCTGCGATTAGATTGGGGCTGAAGTCTCCAGCTGGCAGGCCTGTCTATGACTGGAGGCGGCCTGTCCCCAGTGCTTGTCATTTCCTGACATGCCTGACAGGACAAGGAGAGCCGTCCCAGACAGATTCATTAGATGGCATTTTCTACAGCTGGGCTAAAATGAGGGCTGCACTTCATCACGGAAACTACAAACTAACTCTGCAAGGCCCCTTGTTGGTTTTAACCAAAGCCATGTTGTTTTAGAATTTTTTGTTTTGCAATATTTTAAAATTTTTTGACATGTTTTCCTTAAGTTCCCCTGAAACTCACACCTCATGCATTGTGCTGACATTGTTTCTAAATCCAAGCTGCTGCTGTGGTTGAGACCATTGTGATGGGATATCGAGCATTTTATTCATTCATGAGATGGTGGAGCTTACCTTTCACCTTATTGTTGGCTGCCATTTCTTTAGTTCATGGTCTCTATGACAACTGTTTAAATTGGGATGAGTAACTGTCATCTGGAGTATTACTGAGAGAAAAGTGTTAGTGAGCATAAAGTCCCATAGATAGAGCATTTCAACATAATCCAATTTTAATTGAGCTCAAGAGACTTTGATGTGATGCATAAGGTCAGCAAAGAGCTATTCCAGAGAGAAATTAAACCAGCCTAGCTAGGCTTCACTACTACTGACTGTCACCATTTTAAATGAGCATTAGCATCAGCCTTAACCTTCCCCTGTGGAACATCTCACTTCACTTCCAACATTTCTCTGCCTTCTACCATATGCGAAGGTTGAGGGACTTTCATTTTTTTAACACCTCCTTGATTAAGTTTGAAAAGCATGAAGCTGATCTGAAATGCACTGAAAGCTGTCAATTGGGCCCTTCTTTGCAAATCAGGGTGGGAAAATAGAGAATGGAAAAGGATTATTTTCACTTGTCAGTTAAAGCCCACTTGATTTTTTTTTTCACTCAAAAGGCAGGCTGCCTTTAACCTGTACCAATGTGACAATTAAGACTTATTTGGTAACCATATAATGTTAAAAGCAATGGTGGTTTGTTTTGTTTAAAAAAGGGTCTTATGTTTAGAACTGAAAAGCAGCAACAGTCTGTTTAAATAAGAAAATGTGTCTTGATAATTCTGAAGGGTCTTTTGTGAAAGGGAAAAGACTCCTTTCATCTTTTTCTATACATCAGCAAATCCTCTGTGGTATTCTTAGTACAAATTTTCTTAAGAGCAAAAATGGAGAGAAAATTCTACCTCATTCCCTTATTAACCCTTTGAGAATTGTGGTTTTATTTCTGAATCATTTCTCCAAACATCATAAAAAACAAAATATTGGGATATTTATTATGTGATATAAATATCAGCATTGCATTCATTTAAAATTTTTGTGCAGAAAAGTTATATCTTAGAAACCTCATATTAAAAATCTTAGGAAAATTAAGTCCTGAAAGGAGTACAGCTTCAGCCACTGACAGTATTGAAGTTTTGTGTTCTTAAAAAAAGTCTTGTAAAGCAGTTTGCGATTTATTCAGAAAAAATGACTTATTTTAACAGTGACTGTGTTTATAAAATAGTGTTGCTTTATGTAAGTGTATTTAGGCTGTATTCCTAAACTAACAAAGCAACTGAGTGCACCTCCCTGTCTCTTAACATACACCAGCAATCACAAATAGATGGATTCGTTTTGAGAAAAAAAACAGAATTCGGGTTATAATTTCTAATGACCATTTTTTATTAATTCTTTACACATTCTTCAATTTACTTCAAAATTTTTGGGAAACTTGAGGTGCCAGATGGAAATTGTTGTACAGTTGACATGTCGTTTCTTGCATAAATGTAAACTTGAGCTAAAGGGATATTCTCACAGATGCATCCTTAATTCTATAGATGGATAAAAATTTTGTTTTACTATGTTTTAATTAAATAAAATGAATATATTTTCAAATTTTAGGTTCTTGCTTACACTGAAGGTTTACATGGAAAATGGATGTTCAGCGAGATACGGGCTGTGTTTTCAAGACGCTATCTCCTCCAGAGCACGGCTTTGGAAGTTTTCATGGCCAACAGAAGTATGTCCTGTTACAAATTAGTTTTCTCTTGGAAAGTGATGTAAATGCAGACCTATACTGCTGTCTTAAAAATGTGCTTGAAATAGTGCAGCCTTTGTGAAAAAGGTAATTCTTTATTGCATCTTTCCTCTTTAAAATTATTTTTTTCTTATTTTTTCTGCAGCTTCTGTTATGTTCAATTTCCCAGACCAAGCTACAGTGAAGAAGGTTGTATATAGTTTACCACGTGTTGGAGTTGGCACTAGTTATGGTTTGCCACAGGCCAGGTATTCTATATGAAATTTTTACGTGACATTTCTCCTAATTTTCCATCTCAAATCCAGTATTCCTAATTAAAAGTTGTTTTAACGCAGAAAGGGTTATGTGATGATATAATGCATAACAAATGACTTGTTTTTTTACCGATAGTCATTTGTGAAATATTGGCTAGCCTGCCTATATTTCTAAAATTATTTTTTAATGTATTCTCACAACCATATGTTAACTTCACAAAATCATAAGAAAGCACCTAGAAAAGACTATTTTGTCATCTCTCCTGTTACTCATAATTTGCTGCATGCTATGTACAAGTATATTTAATTGAAAGGAATTATGTTTGGCGTTCCAAATATTTCAACAAACCAGATAGATAGAGCTTCTGCAGCATTATATGTACTTACATGAAATCTGTTGTAAACATTAATAGTCCAATATGTGCTATTATCACATGGGTCAAGCAACTAATTTTAGTGCACCATAGAGCAAACCTCTGAGTTAATACTGGTTCTTTTCATAAATCTCTTATTTAAATTCCAGTATTCAAAAGCTGCAATATACTGCAATATCCTGAAGGACTATTCTCTCTAAGCTATTGCAATATAATGAAGGACTATGCTCTATGAGCTACTATTGCCTTTATTGACAATTCAATGTTGCTTTCTCCTGTTTTTGTAAACTGCTCTGCACAGGATGATGATGTGGGTTAAATGCACAATTTGGGCTGAATTTGTGCTGACAGTGGGACTCCTGGTGCCAGGCCGAAACGGTGAGGGGAATCCCGCCTTGGCCATTTGGAGCCACCAGGCAAATTAACAGCCCAGCACTGGGATTCCCATCCCTTTAAAGATGGAGATCCTGCCTCCAACAGCTGCCAGCCAATCACAGGGCCGGCAGCTCTGTAGTATCGGCAGCATCACTTCGAGCGGTGGCCACTGCTAGTACTGCAGAGACCTAGGACTCAGGTCCAGTGCTGGAGCCCAGATAGAAGGTGAGTGAGGCGGAGTTGCTGGGGTCAGGCCAGCAGGCTTTGGTGAGGGAAGGTTCAAGGGTGGGCATTGAATACAGGGGGAGGGGGTTCCAGGGAGGTGGTTTGTTTGCTGGCAGGGGCCCTCCGTGGGCCACAGATTGCTCATGGAGGAAGCTCCCCCCCACAGGGCAGCAGGGAGGTCGCCTCCCCCCACCGCCTCAATTAGCCTCTAGGTGGGTAGGCTGTCATCAGCCTATCCCGCCCACGACAAAATTGCATTGCAACGGGGAGGCGACAGGCCCTGCACCTGTGCTTCCCGTTGCAATTCTATGGGGCAGCCCTGCCTCTGAACTCGTCTCAGCGGGGCCCATAAAATTCAGCCATGTGGAGGAGTATATGTGAGAGTCAGCCAATGACATTATCAGTGAAACAGTCCAATTACAGCGGAGAAGCAGCAGTGATTTGATCATAAAATTGAAGATATATATTCAAAATGTAAGCTTTAAAACATTATAATTTTAGTAATGGTGTGTTGCACCTTTTTAAAATTATTAGTTATTTTGGTTGAGTGATTCATTTCAAATAAACTGCAAAGTATTTTATTTCTGTGGTCAGATGAGCTAGGGGTTGGGTGGTGGGGTGGGGGAGGTACTTGACCATAAATGTGTATTTATTACTTATATGTGGCATTAGAATTTCACTGTTTTATTTGTAACTATAGTGGTTTAAAAAAACGTTTTGCTACATGCGAAAGGATTGAGATGCATGCTGATCAGTGGTTTATATACAAGACTTAACATGTTAGACTTGTTGCCTTATGTCTATTCATCATCACTACGGTATCACACTGAATAATGAAACAGGATAATTGCAGATCACACCTTGAGAAAGCCTGATAAATGAGAACTGCTGCAGGTTGTTTAACAGCAGTGACTGTGCACTGAAGCCTAGAGAGCAACAACATGTTTACTCTGCATAATAATCATACCATTTATATAAATTGTATAAAGTTGTAATCTTAAACATGGAAAAGAAGAGGAAGGATAAACAAATCTGCACTCATACTGATACTTGTTATTCACTGTGATATATGAAGTAACATTTCTTCTCACTGTCACAAAGGGCAATTAGAGTTATCATTCATAAGACAAAATAGGTGCAGTCATTTTTCTTTTACTTTGCTTATCCTTCATAATTTTAAGTGCCTCTGCAATTCAGTAAAATATGGAACTTAAAATTAGATTTTCTCTTCAACAGCTGTCTGTTACTTGTTACTTAAATAATTCATTATGAATCTCTAGCCTGAAATAAATAAATTGCTGACATAAACAAACTACCAAGTCAGCAATATTCAATATCGCAATTGAGGCCAATATCAGTTGTCATTCCTTGCAATATCACTATTTTTATCAAGAGTTCAAAGTTTATATAGAAGCTTCTAAACCTTTTAGAATTAGAAATAGACTCACAGTACACCCCCATGTCAGTACATTTTTTTATTTTATCATCAATGATTTTACCTTTTAGGGTTGTGTTAGAACATCTTACCAGTTGTTTCAGATAAAATGAGATGCAGTGAGAAGTTATATTTGCTTATCAAGACCACCTGTCCCTTATGCAGTCTTCTTCTTCTTTGGCCTCCTTGTCTCGAGATACAATGGGTAAGCGCCTAGAGGTGGTCAGTGGTTTGTGAAGCAGCGCCTGGAGTGGCTATAAAGGCCAATTCTGGAGTGACAGACTCTTCCACAGACACTGCAGATAAGATTGGTTGTCGGGGCTGTTACACTATGCAGTCACAAGGCCATAAGCTAATAACTCCATTATTATTGGTAATTATAGTTCAGGCTTGCAATTATGGTTTACTCTGCCTCCCTCAAGATAATGACAGTTCACCCTTCCAAAAACCAAGGATGGACTTGCACCAAGCTTTAAGAATAAACTTCCTCACAATTGTTTCCTTTCAAAAATTGGGACTGAATTTCAAGATCAATATTCATTTAAAATGTATTACTTGTAGATACTAAAAAACTGCCATAATGTCCTATAGATTTTCACCTGTTTCAGTATTTGGTATAGGTCTTCTGATTTATATAATTTCATGGAAATTGGATCATGATGGATTTGCTATTGATTAATTTGTGAACTAGTGAACTAGTTCTGATATTTTCTGGACTGTGCAATGCAACATCAGAAAATGTTTGTTATTTAGTTGACAAGATCTAGGACTTAGCTAAATTCTAAAAAGTCTTTTTGGTTTGGTTAAAAAATGCCTGCAGGTTTTTACATGCTGTTGGCAAATTAGAGTAACTAAACTGACTAGTGGATTTTGTTTATGGCAGTCGTGAAATGGTAGGACTTCTGGCATCTCGTGCATGTTGGCAAAACCAATATTTATTCAAAACTGGTTTCTAAAGCACCAAGAAAGATCAAATTGTCACTTCTCCTATTTTACTTACTGGATTCAAACTAGACACCCCACAAACCAATGATAGCAACTTTATGTCAATCGTGATGTTGTTTCATTTTGAAAATTGAGTTCCTTTCAGTTCTTGATAACTTTCCCCACCATATTAGTTTTTAGTGTCATGTAGTGCCCCAATCAAGATGCCAGCCTCAACATGACAGATAATCTTCCTACGAATACTTAACTTTGAGAATTCTCCTTGAAAATTAGTCACACATTTTTAACACATTTTACATTGTTATAAAACACAGCTAAGCTGAATGAGTCCACCATTTGGGAAAATAGTATATATTTTCAATAGCCTATTTAATGTTACTTTCAAAATTAATATATTTTTATCTCACTGAAAAATTCCATGATTAGTTGGCAAAGATCCTCTTTAAGGCTTATGAATTAGTACACCAAACAGATTAACCAACTCTCAATATTTTTCATAATTATTTTTCACCCAGTACAGTGACACTCTTTTATAATCTAATTTTCCATGACAAATTCAGATGTTTCACTACATTATGTTCTCAAACTTTTCATTACAAAGGTTAATTTCATTACAACTGATTTCTACTATGTCCAGAAGATGTTAAAAAAAGAGAACACAAATATTCTTGTTTTAAAACAAGTTGCTGAATGTAGCTCTCATGCCGGCATTGAAGGACAATGAAAGTTCTACTGCTCTGATAGCGAAAAAAAGTAGGCTGATTATCGGGTAAGTGGCAGGAATTAAGTACTTTTCTGTTCCAGAAAGATAGAATTTTTTGAAGTTATCAAGGGAGGCAAATATTCTCTTATTTTTTGTTATTGTAATTGTGGATGAAATCGAATGTGTACTATGAATAACAACTCTTCCCCTTTTTTGGAATTAACAGGAGAATATCGCTGGCCAGTCCTCGCCAGCTTTTTAAATCCTCCAACATGACACAACGTTGGCAACGGCGGGAAATTTCAAACTTTGAATACTTGATGTTCCTTAACACTGTAGCAGGTACATTGCAGTTATTGAGTCCTCCTAATGTGTTTTTATATCAAGGTTTGGCTTGATAGTTTGCATTTATCCAGTGGTATCCAGCTGCAGGGCCATGATGGATACTGAAACTATCCTATTAAATTTTATCAGGAGACACATAACCTGCCACTCTGACTATAGATTCATTTATTGTTACTGGGGTTATTCTGTGGTCTCACTCTACCATTTCCTTTGTTGACAGCTTTGTCTGAAACTGAAGCTTTATTAGAGTCTACAAACCATTTTCAGAGTGTGTCTGGAAATAATAACGAGAAAATGTAATTTTAGTGCTTTGTCACTCAAGACAACAGCTACTAGACAGTAGAACAAGAATTCCACAGGATTTTGTTCAGTAAAACATCTTGAATTGTGGCAGATTAATAGAAAGCAACATAAATATACATGAAAATAGGAGATTTTTTGTTTGTATCAGAAGGTAAAACAAAAGGAGAGTACTTTACATGTTTCCATACAACAGATGCATTTTCCACTGTTTTATTTTCTGATGTGTGTATGGTTGAAGTTTGCACTGAATAATTATGTATATATTTAGTTGCAGCATGTGTTGAGCTTATTATTGCCATCTAATTAGATGTAACTTGAACTGCTTACATGGAGAAAAATCATTATAAATTCTTTCCTAATGAACTGGAGATGACAAAGTGTCTGTTAAGTGTTGGAAAGCAGACAAGCAAAGGAATAACAACCATTAATATGCTATATTCAAGTACATTTTTAAAAAAAACATTTGGCTCTCAGTAATGTTTTATCTAAGCCTTCTGGTCAACCAGTTGTGTGCCTTATTTCAGAATTAGAGTGGAATAAAAAATGATTTATCAAAATAAGAGAAAATTATAAGTTTAATTATAAATGCAAAATTGGGCCAGAAGTTAATCATTTTATAGGGGAAGCTTTCCCATCAATTTGAAATTGTTTTTAATGTATCCATATCCCCATAAAGCTCCTGCATCATCCTGTGAATGCTGTGAGAAAGCAGTTATGAAAACTCATTCGAATGATCTAAACCAGTACCCGAACAATGTGAGTCGGAATAGGAAAATAAAAAAATGTCGATGTCCACTACAATTTTTGTCATACTAACATTTTTTTTGTTTTAAATGTGTAATGGTCATCTGAACATAATACATAAAAATAACATTTTAAACCAGGAACATTACTGCAAAAATTGTTGCAGGCTTGGATTTCCACCATCTTGATATTTGCCCTCGTTACAAACTCGCTGCTTACAGAGACACGTTAAAAATACTTAGGGATTTCAGTTTTAAAACAAAATCCGCCTGTGGCAGAAAACGCCTGAAAAAAATTGTGCTTTGACTTTAGATTCTATGCAGCACCAATAGGTATCTTAAAGGTGAGGAAAATATTGCCCATCGTCATTAAGCTTGCAGAAAGCTGAATAAGTGGAACATGAATGTTTGTCACTAGTTTTTTGTTCCCTGTATATGCTAAGATTTGGTGAATTCTAAAAATTTTAGTCATTGTTTTGATTCCTGATGTTTCTCTGTGCAATTGCTGCCTTACTAAGGAAATATTTATTGTTCCATTATCTTTAAAACACATTTTTACATTAAACCAATATCATGCATTTTATGGGTAACACAACAGTATTTAAAGCAATTCATCAAAAAATGTTTTCAAGTTTATAATTTTAGTTTCTGTTTATGAAGTAAACACATTGCACAAATTTCATTTTCATATTACCTCTTTTTTGCTAGGACGGACGTACAATGATTTAAACCAGTACCCTGTGTTTCCTTGGGTTATTACGAACTATGAGTCTGAAGAGCTGGATCTGACCCTACCGGGCAACTTCAGGGACCTATCAAAGGTATCTTTCAACAGTGCCTCTTCCAAATCTAAGCTATTTTAGCACTAGAGGGATTCTGCCCCAACTTGTCCAGGCCATAAGGATTTCATAAAGTAGGTCCAAAAATCATAAACCTGCAGTATATAGTTTCCATGATTATTTGCAACATAACTGTAGCAAGTATACTTAACATTGTATTAAAGCAGAAGAATAATCAATTCAGTTTTTACTGGGTGAGGTGAAATTTTTTTGGCCATTTTAATTTTACTAGTGCTATTATGCATGTTAGATATTTTATACTGCTACATGTGTCAGGACTGTGGTAGGTATTAATTGCACCTATGCAACAGCCAAGTTGAGATCAACTGAGTAAACTGGAAATCCAGGGCTGGATTTTATTAGCTCCGTGGCGGCATGCTGTGAGAGCGGTGGCCTTCCGACATGGAAATGCCACCGCACAGCCCCCGCGATATTATGCGCGGGGGCTGATTTAAATAGAGGGGGCAGGGCAGCTGCCCCCGATGATGTAGAGGGGGCAGCCGTCCTGTCCCCAGCAATGACGTCCGGTGCCCCCGTGCAGGCACTGGTGCCATTTTTAAAGGGCTTCAAGCCCTGACAGCTGATGTAAAATTTTAAAGGGACCAGCACTGTAACTTTCCATAAAAACTATAAATTGAACATAAATGCGCTACATCCACCCCTCCAGTGATCAAACAATAAATTCATTTCCCTCTCCCCCCTGCCGAAAATCCATTTTTGACAGTCCCGACCTTTTAACCCCAAACTTTGCACTCTTTGCCCTTCAACCCCTTCCCACCATCCCCACAGCCAATAAATAATGTTTTTTCAGCTTCCCCAGCCCCTCACCCTGAAAATTTTATTCCTCTCCCCTCCCCTTCTGAAGGCACGTGAGCTGCGTTTGGTGGCCATAAAATCGGCGTGAGATGGCCACTGCCTGCAGGTGAATTAATTTACATCTTGTTAATTTTTAGATACATATTTAGATGAAGGACCCGCCGCTTGGTGGCAGGGGGGCGTCGCATCGAGGTCCCCCTGCTGCCGGTAATACGCGGCGGGCCCTTCTCGACGTCGGGGGCTGAGGCGGGTCTCTCCACGCAGAATTTTACGGGCCTCCCCCTCCCCGCCACGACCCACAGTCACAGACCTGAAACTTTGGGTTGAATTTTGTTCTGGCAATGGGGGTCCCAGCCATGGCTTGGAAGGTTGGGGAGGAGACACTGCCTCGACCCTACGTCGGACCCCCATTGCTATTTCACTGCAGGCAGGCAATTAACTGCCCGCCATCTGGGACACCGTCCCTTTAAGGAACGAGTTCCCACCTCCAACGATGTCGGCCTTCCAACTAGGAGCAGTGGCCGTTGCCAGTTCTGCAGGAGGCCCTGCAGTACCAAGGAGAGAGAAGATCCTGGAGAGGTGAGTGGGGATGAGGGATGGGGGTGGTGAGGGTGTGGGGCTGTCTTCCCAGGGGTGGGGTGTCCTCCGGGGCCTTTGGTTGCCTCCCCAACCCCACTAGGTGGCAGGCTCGTCAGCCTTCAGTGAAATTGAGGTGGAGGCGGGAAGAGGCCCTTAAGTGACCATTAATTGGTCATTCTCAGCCTTCCCTGCCCTGGACTGAATTGGAAGGTGTCGGGAAGGCGATGGGCATTCTGCCTCCAGCCTTCCAATGCAATTTTATGGTGCCCCCATCCCCCAGCCTCCATTCCCAACCCTAAGGGGCGCATAAAATACAGCCCGATAACTTTATTTCTCTCTCCACAGATGCTGCCAGACCTGCTGAGTGTTTGCAGCATTTTCTGTTTTTACTTCATATGCTTCGCCTTACCCTCACACGCTTAGCACTGTTGCAAGCCACACACCCACATCTCACAGCTTTCACACACAGCCAACTATTCAACTATGCCAGTCACATCATCCAAGCATATTGCACGATACTCAAAGACACAGTCTCTTGCACAAGGAGGTGACGCACAACCAGAAGCAACAGCACCTAACCGGAGGGGAAAAGGCACTCTTGTATGTTCTAACCTTCATGGAGGAAACACAAGAAGACATTGATGATGAAGATACACCATCTCTTAATTTCACACTCACAGTCATCAGTTCAGATACTGACATTCGTTATACATATCTTAGAGGATAGATTAACTGCAGGAACTGTATGTGGTGAAACATTGGACACAAGTGCCCTGCAGGCAGCTTGCTGGAAGGCAAGGTCGCAGACGAGGTCTGCTGCAGAGGACCCAGATGAAGACTTTGATGGGACAGGTTACAGAAAGAGACAGATGGGTGTACACAGCTGAATGCTTGGTGCATTGAGAAGCTTGCTAGAGGGCCTGCATTCAATGCCAAGGAACATAGAGGAATACAACTCTAACCTGGCACAAGGATTCTCAGAGCTTGGAGCCCATCCTCCCTGGCGTGGATTTGGTGGCCAACTCAATCAACACATGATGCAGCATATAATGACAGATATTTCAGCTTCCATTGCAGCACGAGCAGCTTCCACCAAAGGTCTGGATGCTGCAGTGGAAGCTCAAACTGATGTTATTCAAGGTCAGCTTGTTGTCAGGCAAGCTCAGACTGCTGCCATTATGGGTAGCAGTGTTCTAAGGAGCTTGCAGGGTGTCACAGCAGTCCAATAATCTGTCCTCCAACAGATTATAGGTTTGCTGAGGTGCCATCCAGGGGAGTGGCAGTGGCTTCATGGAGCACGAGCCTGCAATTGCATTTGTGGTTACACCAGTGCCACTTCACCAGTGCCTGTCAGTCAGCTAACCCAGACTGCGGCCTCCCATATCGAGATGGTGCAGTCTGAAGCCAGGCCTTCAAGACCCAGAGCTGCTTGAGGTCATCCTCTAAGGCTATCCACAGTCTCCTCCACTGAAAATAAGAAGCATTTCACCAGCCATGCTACAACCGCTGAGGTAGCACTTCACAGGAGGATCGGTAAAGGCACACAGAAGGCAAGCACTAAGGGATTGCACAAGGCTGATTGGTTTAAGTTTGTGTGCAATATGGCATGGTTTAATTTATAAATTTACAAAGGTTTGTGTTGGCTTTTATTTTTGCATTGTGGCCAAGAGAACAACGTGATGGTCAGTGACAGAGGGAAGGTAAGAAATGTGGGGCTGTTGGTGAACGGGGAATTGAGGTTGAGGTAATTAGTATCGCATTTGAATTAGTTATTCGTGTACAGCCCAGGCAGAAAGAGGCTGTCTAGGTTCCTCCTCTCCCTTCCTCTTCCGCCTCCTCCCCTCCATCCTCTTCCTCCTTCTGCTCCTCAGCTTCTTGCCTGATAGGTGGTGGGAATGGCTGTCTCTTTGTGGGAAAAGTTGAGGCAATAGAACAGTGTAGTGATTTGGGTAAAGACAAGCAGAATGGGACCAGGAAGGGACAGAGCTTAGAGGTAATAGCCCACCAGCAAATAAGGTCCATGCAAAGAATAGTTGTAAAAAAATTAAATGCTCTTTATCTGAATGCACAAAGCATTCATAACAAGATAGACAAACTATCAGCACAACTAGAGATAAATGGGTTTGGTATAATTGCTATTACAGAGACATGGTCTGAATTTTTAAATGGCCACGGAGATAGGAACAGAGGCGGATGGGCCCGCAATTTCCTGCCACCAGCCGGCATGCTGGTTTGCTGGCATGATCCCACCTCAGGGCCATTTTGGAACATACCACTTAAGTAGGAAATGGGTGCCCACCTGCAAGTGGTGGGGAGCCAATCTGCAGCAGTAGCAGTGTGACAACTGTGGCCAGTTTTACACCCACCTTTTAAAAAAAAGTCTTCATAAGGTGTCTCCATCTTGAGCTGCCTTCTGTCTCTCTCCTGCATGCATCGGCAGCTCCCACCTCTGATGGTGAACAAGGCTGAACAGCCCACTATTGGCCCTGCAACCTCGGGAGTGATCCACCGGCTTAATTGGACAGCGAACATGCTCTTTGGCCACTAATTTGCCAGCTCATAAAAAATCGCTTGGGTATCAGGTGCCAATGCGATGCAAGGTCAGGGTCAGGAAATGCCTCTGACGCTGGGGACCCAACCCCAGAACAAAATCCAGCCCAAGATTGCAAGGTGACCAAGGTTGGGAAATAAATATTCCAAAGTACACAACATTTTGAAAAGACAGACAGAATGGAAAAGGAGGAGGAGTACCTCTGATAATCAAGGATGACATAAGGACAGTAGTAAGAGAGGATCTTGGCTGAGAAGGTCAGGAAGTAGAATCAGTGTGGGTGGGGATTAAGAATAACAAGGGTCAGAAAACACAGGTGAGACTAGTTTATAGTCCCCCAACAGTAATTATACCGTTAGACAGAGCAGTAAGCAAGAAATATTGGAGCTTGTAACAAAGGCAGTGTAATAATCGTGGAGTCTTTAATCTTCATATAGACTGGAAAAATCAAATTGCCAAAGGCAGTCTGGAAGATGAGTTTGTAGAATGCTTTTGCGACAGCTTGCTAGAACAATACATTGTGGAACCAATCAGGGGCAAAGCCATTAGATCCAGTGTTGTGCAATGAGGCAGGGTTAATTAGTGATCTCATAATAAAAGGTCCTTTGGGGAAAAAGTGATCAAAATACAATGAATTCCATATTAAGTTTGAGAGCGACATATTTGAGTCCAAAACAAGAATCTTAAACTTAAGCAAAGTCAATTACATAGGTATGAGGGAAAAGCCGACGAAGGTTGATTGGTATGGTGATAAATAACAGTGGGAAACATTTAAAGAAAGTATTCAAATTTTCAACAAAAATACATTCAACTAAGAAACAAAAACTCAGCGAGAAAAATCCATCGTTGGCTTATTAAGGAAGTTAAGCAGAGTATTAGATTAAAAGACAAGGCTTATAAGCGAAGAATACTATTAAGCCTGAGGATTGGGAGAGTTTTAGAAAGCAGCAAAGGGTGACCAAAAAGTTGATAAAAAGGGAAAAAATGGAATGAGAATATGGTAACCAAAACTTTAAAAGCATTTTTTTCTTTCATGGGATGTGGGCGTCACTGACAAGGCCAGCATTTGTTGCCCATCCCTAATTGCCCTTGACAACTGAGTAACTTGCTCGGCCATTTCAGAGGGCATGTAAGAGTCAACCATATTGCTATAGGTCTAGAGTCATATGTAGGCCAGTACAGGTAAGGACAGCAGATTTCCTTCCCTAAAGGACATTAGTGAACCAGATGAATTTTTACAATAATCTACGATAGTTTCATGACACCATTACGGAGACTAGCTTTCAATTCTAGATTTTTATTAACTAAATTTATTAATTCATTGAATTTAAATTCCACCAGTGCCATACTGGGATTTGAGCCCATGTCTCCAGTGCATTAGCCTGGGCCTCTGGATTACTAATTCAGTAGTATTACAACTAACCACTGTCTCAGCTACACAGGCTCTTGCTGTAGCTTTCTGTCTGAGCGCCCGTTGCATTTCCTCCTGCTCCAGCTCTGATTCCTGTACCCTGCTATGCTTCCTTCTAGCCTTAGAACCTGCAGCCTCCTTGTTTCAGGCCTCAACACTGCCCATGCCCACACCCTCGCCCATTCCCATAGTTTTTCTGAATTACTAGTTTAGTGACATTGCCACTATGCCACCGTCTACCAGCATATAAAAATGTGGTGAGTAGCTGAAGTAAACGTTGGCCCCTTAGAGATTAGAGATAGAAGAAACTATCATGGGGAATGAGGAAATGGCAGAGATGTTGAACAAATATTTTGTGTCTGTTTTCAGAGGAGAAGACAAATTACTTCCCAGAAATAGAGGGTAGCCAAGGAGCTAATAAGAGTTAGGAACTTAAAATAATTAATATAAGCAGAGAAGAAATATTGGAGAAACTTAAGGGACTAAAAGCTGACAAATCCCTAGAACTTGATGACCTACATCCTTGGCTTCTAAAAGAGGTAACTGCAGAGATCGTGGATGCACTGGTTATGATTTTCCAAAATTCCCTAGATCCTAGAACAGTCCCAACAGATTGGAAATGTAACACCACTATTCAAGAAAAGAGGGAGAGAGAAAACAGGGAACTACAAGCCAGTTAGCCTGACATCAGTCGTCAGGAAAATGTTGGAAACAGTATGATCAGACAGCTTCAACATGGTTTTATGAAATGAAAATCACATTTGGCAAATTTACTAGAGTTTTTTGAAGATGTAATTAGTAGGGTGGATAAAAGGGAGCCAGTAGATGTAATATATTTGGATTTCCAAAAGGCTTTCGATACGGTGCTACACAAAAGGATAATACACAAGATAACGGCTCATGGTGTTGGGGGTAATATATCGGCATGGATGGGGGATTGGTTAAAGGACAGGAAGCAGAAAGTAGGCATAAATAGGGCATTTTCAAGTTGGCAGGCTGTACCGAGTGGAGTGCTGCAAGGTTCAATGCTGCGGTCTCAGCCATTTAAAAATCTGTATTAATAACTTAGATGAAGAGACTGAGAGCACTGTATCCAAGTTTGCTGACAATACAAAGCTAGGTGGGAAGCTAAGCTATGAGGAGGACACAAAGGCTGCAAAGATATAGACAGGTTAAGTGAATGGGCAACAAAGTGGCAGATGGAATATGAAGTGGACAAGCATGACGTTATTCACTTTGGTAGTAAGAATAGAAAAACAGAATATTTTTAAAAGGCATGAAACACTTATATGTTGATGTTCAGAGAGACTTGAGTGTACTTGTATGAGGAGCACAGAAAGTTAGCATACAACGAGCAATTAGTAAAGCAAATGTCATGTTGGCCTTTATTGCAATCACACTAGTTGAAGAGCAAGGAAGTCTTGCTACAATTGTGTAGGGATTTGGTGAGACCATACCTGGAGTACTGTGTGAAGTTTTGGTTTCCATATAGAGTCATAGAGTGATTCAGCACAGAAACAGGCCCTTTGGCCCACCCTGTCTGTGCCGGCCATCAAGCCTATCCATTCTAATCCAATTTTCCAGCACTTGGCCTGTAGCTTTGTATGCTATGGCATTTCAAGTGTTCATCTAAATACTTGTTAAATATTGTGAGGGTTCATGCCTCTACCACATCTTCAGGCAGTGTGCTCCAGATTCCAACCACCCTCTGGCTAAAAAACTTTTTCCTCAAATCCCCTCTAAACCTCCTGTCTCTTACCTTAAATCTATGCCTCCTAGTTATTGACACCTCCGCTAAGGGAAAAAGTTTCTTCCTATCTACCCTATCTATGCCCCTCATAATTTTGTATACCTCAATCAGGTCCCGCCTCAGCCCTATCTACTCTAAGGAAAACAACCCTAGCCTATCCAGTCTCTCTTCATAGCTGAAATGCTCCAGCCCAGGCAACATCCTGGTGAATCTCCTCTGCACCCTCTCCAGTGCAATCACATCCTTCCTATAGTGTGGCGACCGGAACTGTACACAGTACTCCAGCTGTGGCCTAACTAGCGTTTTATACAGCTCCATCATAAGCTCCATGCTCTTATATTCTATGCCTCGGCTAATAAAGGAAAGTATCCCATATGCCTTCCGAATCAACTTATCTGCCTGTGCTGCTGCCTTAAGTGATCTATGGATAAGTACACCAATGTTCCTCTGACCTTCTGTACTTCCTAGGGTCCTACCATCCATTGTATATTCCCTTGCCTTCTTAGTCCTCCCAAAATGCATCACCTCACACTTCTCAGGATTAAATTCCATTTGCCACTGCTCCGCCCATCTTACCAGCCCATCTATATCGTCCTGTAATCTAAGGCTTTCCTCCACACTATTTACGACACCACCAATTTTCATGTCAACTGCGAACTTACTGATCATACCTCCTATATTCATGTCTAAATCATTAATGTACACTACAAACAGCCAGGGTCCCAGCACCGATCCCTGCTCTACACCACTGGTCACAGGCTTCCAATTGCAAAACCAACCCTCGACCATCGCCCTCTGTCTCCTTCCACTAAGCCAATTTTGCATCCAATTTGCCAAATTGCCCTGGATCCCATGGGCTCTTACCTTCTTGACCAATCTCCCATGCGGGACCTTATCAAAAGCCTTACTTTGAAGTCCATGTTGACTACAATCAACTGCTTTACCCTCATCTACACACTAGTCACATCCTCGAAAAATTCACATTTGTTAGACATGATCTCACCCTTCCAAAGCCATGCTGACTATCCTTGAATAATCCCTGCCTCCCCAAGTGGAGATTAATCCTGTCCCTCAGAACTTTTACTAATAGTTTCCCTACCAATGATGTTAGACTCACTGACCTGTAACTACCTGGTTTACCCCTACTCCCTTCTTGAATAATAGTACCACATTCACTGTCCTCCAGTCCTCTGGCACATCTCCTGTGGCCAGAGAGGATTTGAAAATTTGTGTCAGAGCCCCTGCAATCTCCTCTCTTGCCTCACATAACAGCCAGGGATACATCTCATCTGGGCCTGGGGATTTATCCACTTTTAAGCCTGCTAAAACCGCTAATACCTCTTTCAATGCTAATTTGTTTTAGTATATCACAATCCCCCACCCTGATCTCTACATCTACATTGTCCTTCTCCACAGTGAACACAGATGAAAAGTAATCATTTAAAACCTCACCTATGTCCTCCGGCTGCACATACAGATTGCCACTTTGGTCCTTAATGGGCTCTATTCTTTCCCTGGTTATCCGCTTGCCCTTAATACACTTATAAAACGCCTTGGGATTTTCCTTTATCTTGCCCGCTAGTGTTTTTTCATACCCCCTCTTTGCTCTCCTAATTACTTTTTTAAGTACCCCCTACATTTTCTATACTGCTCTAGGGCCTGCGCTGTTTTCAGCCCTCTGAATCTGCCATAAGCTTCCTTTTTTTTCCTTATCCAACCTTCTATATCCCTTGACATCCAGGGTTCCCTGGACTTATTGGTCCTACCCTTCACCTTTATGGGAACATGTTGGCCCTGAACTCTCACTGTTTCCTTTTTGAATGACTCCCACTGGTCTGATGTAGACTTTCCTACAGGTAGCTGCTCCCAGTCCACTTTGGCCAGATCCTGTTTTATCATATTGAAATCGGCCTTCCCCCAATTCAGTATCTTTATTTCTGGTCCATCTTTGTCCTTTTCCATTACTATCTTAAATCTTACACAGTTATGGTCACTATCACCAAAATGCTCCCCCACTGACACTTCTACCACTTGTCCGGCTTCATTCCCTAAGATTAGGTCCAGTACCGCCCCTTGTAGGATTTTCTGTGTGCTGGCTCAAAGAGCTCTCCTGCACTTCAAGAATTCCATCCCCTTTAGGCCTTTCCCAGTTAATATTGGGGAAGTTGAAATCCCCTACTATTATTACCCTATTATTTTTACACCTCTCTGAGATTTGCCTACATATCTGCTCCTCTAACTCTCCCTGACTGTTTGGAGTCCTGTAGTATACTCCCAGCAAAGTGATTGCCCCCTTTTTGTTTTTATGTTCTATCCATATGGCCTCATTTAAGGACCTTCTAAGATATCATCCCTCCTTGCTGCAGTAATTGACTGCTTGATCAATACTGCAATGCCACCTCCTCTTTTACACACCGCCTTGTCACGCCTGAAGATTCTATACCCTGGAATATTAAGCTGCCAGTCCTGCCCTTCCCTCAACCATGTCTCTATGATAGCAATAATATCATATTACCATGTGTTAATCAACGCCCTCAATTCATCTGCCTTACTAGTAAGACTCCTTGCGTTAAAATAGATGCAATCCAGCCTTGCATTATTCACTTGTGCCTTAACAGGTCTATATTTGCTCAGCCTTCCAGACTGACTTAGTTTCTCTTCTATATTTGGCTGTGCATCACCCCCTACTGTATCTCCACTCTGTATCCCATCCTCCTGCCAAATTAGTTTAAACTACATCCCCCCCCCTCCCCCCCCACCCCCCACAACCCCACAACAGCTCTAGCAAATCTCCCTGCAAGGATGTTGGTCCCGTTCCGGTTCAGGTGCAACAGGTCCCTCCTTTGCCAGAAACAGACCCAGTGATCCAGGAAACTAAAGCCCTCCCTCCTGCGCCATCTCTTCAGCCACACATTTATCTGCTGTATCCTCCTATTCCTATACTCACTAGCACGTGGCACCACGAGTAATCCATTTTACAACCTTTGAGGTCCTGCTTTTCAATCTGCTACCTAGCTCCCTAAATTCTTGTTCCAGGACCTCATCCCTCTTTCTACCTATGTCGTTGGTGCCAATATAAACCACAACCTCTGACTGTTCACCCTCCCCCTTCAGAATGTCCTGCAGCCGCTCCGTGACATCCTTGACCCTAGCACCAGGGAGGCAACATGCCATCCTGGAACCATGTTTGCAGCCACAGCAACGCCTATCTGTACCTCTTACAATAGAATCCCCTATCACTATAGCTCTCCCACTCTTTTCCCTTCCCTCATGTGCTGCTGAGCCACCCGTGGTGCCACAGACTTGGCTCTTCCTGCATTCCCCTGAGAAGCTATCTCCCCCAACAGTATTCAAAGCGGAATATCTGTTAGAGAGGGAGGTGAACCCAAGGGACTCCTGCACTACCTGCCTAGTTCTTCTACTTTGCCTGGCGGTCACCCATTCTCTTTGTGCCTGAGCAGTCTTTACCTGTGGTATGACTGCCTCCCTGTGCATGCTATCCACGATGATCTCAGCCTCGCGGATGCTCCAGTTCCTAAGGAAGATATACTTGTCTTGGAGGTGCTACAATGAAGGTTCACCAGATTGGTTCCTGGGATCAGAGGGTTGCCCTGTGATGAGATGCTGAGTAAATTGGGCCTATACTCTCTGGAGTTTAGAAGAATGAGAGGTGATCTCATTGAAACGCACAAGATTCTGAACGGGCCTGATAGGGTAGACATTGAGAGGTTGGGCTGGATTTCCGTTCGGCAACAAGCCGGAAGAGCAGCGGGAGACCCCGCCTCCACTCTTAATCAGACTCCCCCCCCCCCCCCCCCACCCCCCTGCAAATTCAATGAGGGCTGGCGATTAACTGCCTACAGTTGGGGATGCCATTCCCTTTATTGTCAAGATCCCGCCCCGAGCTGCCGGCCACTGCTGGTACTGCAGGAGGCCCAGATCAGTGAAGATGGAAGAGGCCCACGGACCAAGCAGTAATGACAGTGCCTGTATGTTTGCACCATGACAGGGAGATGGAGCAGAGGCTGAGGAGTGGGCAAGCAGCGCATGATGCCCTCTTCCAAAATGGAGCCAGACTCCTACATGCTCCATGACAGCGACAGCAGGCTGCCTGGCGGGCCAGCCAATGCACCCACAAGTGAATGCCCATCAGTACACTCCTGTCTGCCGTCCCATCGAGGTCTTCATCTGAGTCCTTTACAGCAGAACCCATCTGCGACCTCGACCTCCAGTGAGCTGGAAAATGAGCCATCTTTTACCCCTGGTCTGGCTGCAGCCTGCACATGTCCACATGACTCACCATGTGCTAATCCCAACTCTATGCTAGATTCCGTGATATGTGCAGTGCCCGTATTTGAGCTGGTAGTTGCGAGTGTCAAATCAAATGACGGGATCGCTTTATCAGTGCTGTGCTGTTGCTCTCTCTCTTTTTCTTTGGGCTGCCAAGACTGGGCAAGCTGCAGTTCTTGGGTATCCAAAGGCAGGAACTCAGAAGGGGAAGGTTGATGTGAAGGAAGTAAAGTGGGGCTGGGTGGTAAGCAAGAGGTCCATAGTCACATCATCAACAGTTTGCTCATCATGCGAGATAACATAGGATGAGGATATATTGGGAGTTGAGGAGGGGCATAAGGCAGGAACATACTGTGATCCTCAATGTACTGAGTGACACCAGATGCCATGGGCCTCGTTGCAGCTGGACCCATGATGCAGATGATCATCTCCTGTGTAGGGCTCAGGAGATGCAGATGTTCCTGTTCCCTGCTGGTTCTGCTCTGCTCCCTTCTGATAGACAAGGGTGTCAAGGATTATGGGGGCAGACAGGAAAGTGGAGTTGAGACCACAAGCAGATTAGCCATAATCTTATGGAATGGTGGAGCAGGCTCGAAGGGCCGAATGGCTTACTCTTGCTGCTAAGTCCTATGTTTCTATGTTCTATTGTGTACCACCTTGTCCTACAAGAGGGAGAGCAGAATGTCATTGATAGTGTAACATTGAGCCGAATTTTATCGGATGGCACCACGGACATCGATCCAGTGCCTCAAGCAGCTCAATGACCTCATCAGTGCTGTGAAAGTGAGCATCTAATGCCTTCATTGTCTTGGGCCTTGCACCTGGCAAAGCAGGAGGGTGCATTGTGAGAAGAGGGATGAACCCCCCAGCCATAAACAAAGGGTCAGAGGATGCATTCTGACAACAGCATGACAAAGTGGCCCTGAAAGGAGGCCCCTTGTCATAGCAGAACCTTGCAAGGTCCCAGTAAAGGGCCACATGCAGGACACATCTGTACGCCCCCATCAATAACAGTTGGACTAACACCAGTCTTGGGATTGTTCTCGCTGGGTGAGCAACAGCTTCCTTCCCTCTGCCTGCAGGAGAAGATAGCACACAAGACCGGCAGTGGGCTCCCCATTCTCCATGTACTAACCCCAATGGAGGAGCAGGCCATGGAGTTGGCTGGACTTCAGGACGGCTGGAGAGTCGCGGAATGGAGAGGCAGGGCACCTTCCCAAGACAGTGAGTAAGATTGCCACAGGGCACAAGGCTGCATCTGCTGCATTTGTTCATCAGGCATCCAGTGCCCACAAGGTCTGCAACATAGGAGTGTGTGCTATGTCGGGAGGGGAGGCCCCTGACCCATAAATATCTTTTCTCTCATGCAGGTCAAGCAGTGCCTACTCAGATAGCCTCTGAGACTGTGGGGGAGTCTGCCACCTCTGAGGGGGAGGAAAGAGCCTCAGAGGGTCCATCGCCACCTCATATTCCTTCACCCACCACCAGTGCAGATAATCGCACATTGGTGGGTTTGTGGTCAAGTTTAGTTCTGTGCGCACAAGCTGGTGAGTACAGCACTGACGCGCCCAAGCAGCTGACGGAGGCTGTGACAGCCCAGGCCACTGACAGTCGAAAGACTGTGGGAGGCCAGGGCCATGCTGAGCCCTAGGCTTGTGGCATGCCTCTGGTGTCGGCATCATCATGAGAAATGCTGCTGCTGCTGCAGCAAGAGATCCGGCAACACCAGGCAGAGATGCCAGAGGCAATGTGTGCCCAAACAGGGATGATGGAGGAGTCCATCCAGGCCTTGAGCTTGGCGTTGTCTCTGACTGGTGCACAAGTGGCGTCCTCCATTGAGAAATTGGCTGTTCTGATGAAGAGCCACATCCGGCAGAACAGAAAGTGTCTGCAGGACATTCATGCAGACCTGCATACCTTCATCTTGACCATGAACACAAGGCAGCAGTGGCAAGACGAGAGTGAGACAGGGTGCCTGGAGTCGCCACTCTCTGGTCTGCCAGGAGGCAGATGTTTTGCTTGCTAGGGAGGAGGAGCAGCTGCCTCCTGCACCTGGGGGCTCCTATCAACGTGTTCCTGGTGTGGGCAGCTGCTTCTCTGCCCCTCTGCCAGTGTCTCCAGATCCTCCTTCATTCCTGCTGACAGAGAGTGGTACTGCTTCTGTGCAGGAGGCCCTCATCATGCTTGGGCACTCCAGGCCTAAGGTATGCAGAGCACGACTGCCAAGGTCATCCCTAGCCAAGAGCAGCAAGGTCAGCAGCCTGCCTCCACTTCAGCTGACTGCGCAGTATCTGTAAATACTGGGTTAGGACACTACTGTTATGGTGCGTGTGTAAATAGCTACAAATGAGAAAAAAAACTTACAAATAGAATTTATGTAACTACTTCATAAATAATTAAGGCACACAAGCAGAAGGGAAAAGCTGGTGAGTCTACTGTTCTGTTTTATTTTAAAGCAGTCAGGTTTATTACGAGGTTATTGGTAACAGTTTAGTATTGGTAGGGTATATTAAGGTAGATTAGTTTTGGTAAGTGGGCATCACAGGGAAACAGGTAGGTAATTGGCTGGGTGAGACTTCAGCACGAGAGGAGAGAGAGAGTGGCGAGGCACAGGGAGCTAGTCAGTGTGTATCTGTTGCGTATTTTCTTACTTTCTTATTTTTTTTTTGCTGCTGATTTTTATTTTTTCTCTAACATTTAAGTCTATCTCATGAGTCAAGTGGTCTCTTTCTGTGCTGTAAACTTTCTATGATTCTGTTCTATGATTCTTCTATCTGCTAAGTAGAAGCTGAAATACCAGTAGTCGGTAGGTGGTTATCCGTTTGTTCATTTTATTTATAACAGTTTTATTGTGTTTATTTAACTTCCATTTTTAGTGCAGTAAATAAACAATTCGAGGCCTGGCAGGGCTGCTCACACCCGTCAAATGCACATTCTGTGGCAAGTGGGGACTCCAGGACCCTGCCCATGTACTGAACAACTACATGTGCAGAAAGTGCCACCAAATGCAAACACTCGAGCACCGAATCTTGAAACTTGAAGTGCAGCTGACGTTTTGAGGTGAATTTGCGAGGATGAGAGATAGCAGGTTTCAGGAGGTGGTAACCCTGCAGATTAAGAGAGTGCTAGCAGAGAGGGACTGGGTGGCTGCCAGCCAGACAAGAAGGACAAGACAGGTAGTGCAGGAGACTCCAGAGGGCACCCCACTTTCTAACTGGTATTCAGTTCTGCGTACCTATGGGAGAGAGGGTTCCTCTGTAGAGTGCAGCGAGAGTCATGACCAGAGCACCATGGGTGGCTCAGCTGTGCAGGGAGGGAGGAGAAAAGACAGGAGAGCAACAGTGGTAGGGGATTCTATAATTAGGGGAACAGACAGGTGTTTCTATGGTCATAGACGTGATTCCAGGATGGTATAATGCCTCCCTGGTGCAAGGGTTATGGATATCATTGAGTGGCTACAGGACATTCTGGAGGATGAGGGTGCACAGCCAGAGGTTGTAGTCCACATTGGTACGAACGATATAGGTAGAAAAAGGGATGAGGCCCTGCAGGCTGAGTTTAGGGAGTTAGGAAAGAGATTAGCAAGCAAGACCTCAAAAGTAGTAATCTCTGAATTACTCCCAAGGCCACGTTCTAGTGAGTATAGAAATAGGAGAATACACCAGATGTATCTGGCTGGAGAGATGGTGCAGGAGGGAGGGCTTCAGATTTCTGGGGCATTGGGACCGGTTCTGGGGAAGGTGGGACCTGTACAAGGCGGACGGTCTACGCCTGAAAAGACTGGGATGAATATCCTTGCAAGAAGGTTTGCTAGTGCTGCTGGGATAGTTTAAACTAGATTGGCAGGGGGATGGGAACCTGAGGGCAGTTTCAGATAGGACAAATTCAGGGCAGGGAACGGGAGGCAGAAAATTAGCGAGTGACTCTGAAAGACAGAAGAAGGAAAGATTAAAAAGTGTGCAGCATAGGAATTTGTCAGTGTTAAAAGGTATTTATTTAAATGCAAGGAGTATAGAAAATAAAGCCAATGAGCTGAGGGCACAGATAGACACATGGCAGCATGATAGTGCTGTAACGGAAGCTGGGCTTAAAGAGGGGCAAAAATGGCAGCTCAACATTCTGCATATAGGGTTTTCAGGCAGGATAGAGAGGGAGATAAAAAAGGGGGGAGTCTAGCATCAATTACAGCTGTGAGGAGCAATGATATGCTAAATGAATCATCAAATGAGACCATATGGGTTGAGCTCAGAAATAAAAAAGGGGCAGCCACACTACTAGGAGTGTACTATAGACCCCCAAATAGTGAGAGGGAGAAAGAAGAACAAATATGTAGGCAAATTTCTGAGTGCAAAAACAATAAGACAATATCAACTGGCATACAAACAGTGTGAAGGGCGCAGAGGGCACAACATTCTTGAACTGCATCCAAGAGAATTTTTTAGCCAGCATGTAACCAGCCCAATTCTAGATTTAGTCTTAGGAAATGAAGCTGGGCAGTGGATGAAGTAGCAGTGGGTGACCATTTTGAAGATATTGATCATGATACAGTTAAATTTAGCATTATTATGGAAAAGGACAAGGATAGAATGGGAGTTAAAGTTCTAAATTGGGGGAAGGCAAACTTTACAAAGCTGAGAGGTGGTCTGGTGAAAGTGGACTGGATACAGCTACTTGAAGGAAAATTAGTGGCAAACCGGTGGGAGGCATTCAAAAGCGACATTCTATAGGTACAGTGCAGACAATGTCCACACAAAGCAAAAGGGTGGTATTGCCAAAGCTAGAGCCCCTTGCTTATCTCGAAGCATACAGAATAAGATAAAATAGAAAAAGAAAGCTTTTGGCAATCACAAAAACCTAATACTTTAGAAAGCCTAGGGGAGTATAGAAATTGCAAGGGTGAAGTAAAAAAGGAAATTAGGAAAGCAAAGAGAGGACATGAAAAAATATTGGCAGGTAAAATCAAGGAAAATCCAAAGATGTTTTATCAGTACAATAAGAGCAAGAGGATAATTAAGGAAAGGGCCTGTCAGAGATGTACAAGGTAACTTATGTGTGGATGCAGAAGATGTGGGCAGAGTTCTTATTGAGTGCTTTGTCTCTATCTTCACAAAGGAGAGGGTTGATGCAGACATTGTAATTAAAGAAAAGGAGTCTAAAATATTAAATACGTTAAGCATAATGAGAGAGAAAGTACAAGAGGGTCTGACTTCCTTGAAAGTGAATAAATCACTGGGGCTGGATGGATTGTATCCCAGGCTGTTAAAGGAAGCCAGGGAGGTAATAGAGAATGCTTTGAGGATCATCTTCAAATCCTCACTAGATACAGGCGAGATACCAGAGGATTGGAGGTCTGCAAACGTTATACCATTGTTTAAAAAGGGTGCGAGGGATAGACCAAATAATTATAGGCCAGTCAGTTTGATCTTGGTGGGCAAATTATTACCATTAATTCTGAGAGATCGGATAAACTGTCACTTAGAAAGGCACGGATTAATCAGAGATAGTCAGCATGGATTTGTTAAGAGAAGGTTGTGTCTTAACTTAATTGAATTTTTTGAGTCAGTAACAAGGAGGATTGATGTGGGTAGTGCAGTGGATGTTGTCTACATGGATTTTAGGAAGACATTTGACCAGTTCCCACATGGCAGACTGGTCAGAAAATTAAAAGCCCATGGGTACAGGGGAATGTGGTGAGTTGGATCCAAAATTGGCTCAGTGACAGGAAACAAAGGGTAATGGTTGATGGATATTTATGCTAATGGAAGACAGTTTCCAGTGGCATTTCACAGAGCTCAGTGTTGGGTCCCATGCTCTTTGTGGTATATATTAATGATTTGGACTGAAATGTGGGAGCCATGATTGGCAAATTTGCAGATGACACAAAAATTGTCCGTGTAGTTGATAGTGAAGAGGTTAGCTGTAGACTCCAGAATGATATCAATGATTTGGTTGAGTGGGCCGAAAAGTGGCAAATGGAATTCAATCTGGAGAAGTGTGAGGTAATGCATTTGGGGAGGGCAAACAAAGCAAGGGAATACACAATAAACGGGAGGATATTGAGGGGGGAGAGGAAGTGAGAGACCTTGGAGTGTATGTCCATAGGTCCTTGAAGGTGGCAGGACAGGTAGATAAAGTGGTGAAGAAGGCATATGGAATGCTTTCCTTTATTGGCCGAGGCATAGAATATAAAGGGCGGCACAGTGGCGCAGTGGTTAGCACCGCAGCCTCACAGCTCCAGCGACCCGGGTTCAATTCTGGGTACTGCTTTTGTGGAGTTTGCAAGTTCTCCCTGTGTCTGCGTGGGTTTCCTCCGGGTGCTCCGGTTTCCTCCCACATGCCAAAGGCTTGCAGGTTGATAGGTTAATTGGCCATTATAAATTGCCCCTAGTATAGGTAGGTGGTAGGGAAATACAGGGACAGGTGGGGATGTGGTAGGAATATGGAATTAGTGTAGGGTTAGTGTAAGTGGATGGTTGATGGTCGGCACAGACTCGGTGGGCCGAAGGGCCTGTTTCAGTGCTGTATCTCTAAACTAAAACTAAACAAAAGCAGGGATGTAATGCTAGAACTGTATAAAACGCTGGTTAGGCCGCAGTTGGAGTATTGTGTACAGTTCTGGTCGCCACATTACAGGAAGGACATAATTGCTCTGGAGAGAATACAGAGGAGATTTACAAGAATGTTGCCAGAACTTGAAGGTTGCAGCCATGAGGAAAGATTGGATAGGATAGGGTTGTTTTCCTTAGAACAGAGGAGACTGAGGGGTGACTTTATTGAGGTATATAAAATTATGAGGGGCCTAGGTAGACAGGAAGGACCTTTTTCCCCTAGCGGAGAGGTCAGTTACCAGGGGGCACAGATTTAAGGTGATTGATGGAAGGATTAGAGGGGACATGAGGGAAAACTTTTTCACCCAGAGGGTGGTGGTTGTCTGGAATTCACTGTCCAGATTGGTGGTGGAGGAAGAAACCCTGAACTCATTTAAAAGGTACCTGAATCTGCTCCTGAAGTGCTGTAACCTGCAAGGCTATGGACCAGGTGCTGGAAGGTGGGATTAGATTGGGTGGCTAGCTTTTTCAGCCAGCGCAGACACGATGGGCTGAATGGCCTCTTTCTGTGCCGTAACTGTCTTTGGTTCTATGGTTCTGACTCTGGAGCCTGGCCAGCTCTGTGCTGCGTGAATGAGTGAGTGCATCCTGAAGGAAGGAAGGAAGGAAGGCAACACAATGGCTACATAAAGGTAAGTCTTTATTGGTCAAGCTACCACTGGTAGTAAGGTCAAGGGAAACGCAGAGGTTTCAGGGCATCATGAGCCTCCCTTGCACGTATCTCATAGCCACTCTCCTGTTGTCCCTTGCATGGCTTGCCCATCTTTCCCGAGCTTACCAGCTGTCCACGATTTTCTGTGTGATGGCCGGCACTCACATGCCTTCACTTGCCCATCGAGGGAAAGCTGGCGCCACCAAGGTGGGGAAGTGGGGAACTGAGGATTTTTAGTGTAGTTTTGGGTGGGGGGGTGGGTGGTGGAACAGGGTCAACTCTGTGTTTCTAGTGTGGGGTGTCGGGGGAGAAAAGATGGGGGAGGGGAGAGGTCAGCATTTCAATTTAAGTGCTTTTGGGGGTGGTAATGGGCCTACTATTTATTTTCTGTGTATTGGAGGAGGGGGAACGGGTCACACATTGATGTACAGTGTAGTTGTGGGGTGGGTTCTGGGGTTGAACTTTGTACTCTCTGTGCAGATCTGGCAGCTCTTTAAAAATGGTGCCAGAACCTGTGCAGAGGCAGCTGATGCCGTTGCTGGCATCGCAGAACCTGACCACGCCACGTGCTTGGGGAGGCGGACCGCCCTGCGTATGGAAATGAGCCGCTGCGCACTAGATCATGGCGGCGCATGGTCCGTGTGTACAGGCATCCATTTTTTCACCTGAGGTGTCTCCCTGCACAAAGCCAAAGCTACACACCCAGCTATGACTAATTATATGAATAAGCTGACCACAGGAAATTGGGAGCAGTGAGCTCAGCACAGCCTGACAGCTTTGCACCAGCAAATAAATACAAAAACCTAAACTTGGCCTAGAATGGAAAATTAGGCTTATTATCTTTACTCCATTTAATTGTATTCATATTTAACTTTTTGGGGGACAAAGAGGATAAGGATTGTATTAAAGTAAAGGAAGAGGCATATAAAGTTTCCAAAAAAAAGGTCAGCCTGAGGATTGGGAGTATTTCAGAATTCTGCAAAGGAGGACCAAGAAAAAGATTAAGAAAGTGTTACGACCGAGGTAGGAGGAGTGCTGTTTCTCCAGTTCCACCTCTCCACAGGTCGCAACTATATTTCAATTTTTTCCCAGTTACCAATATGGACAATCATCGATTCTATTTGTATCCCAGAATAAAATGCACCAACGAGGATTCTTTAATAAATAATAAAATTATCAGTTTATTATAAAACAAGTCTTAACCAGACACGAAGCAAAGCATTAACACATAGATTAAAATATGAAAGTTCTCTTTTTACCTTAGCCCCTCACACACACATACTGGTTAACCGAAAAATCAAGAGATTTTCGCTTTAGAGCTCTATTACAAAAAAAAACAGACAAAAAGAATACGCATAGATGGCTATTACTGGGATCTTCCTAGAACAGTTCTTTTCAGGTGATGTTGAAGATCAGTTTGGGCAGGCTATCCAGGAGAAATGCAGCAGCAGGGGTTTCAAGCAGGTCTTGCAGAAGGAATGCAGCATCAATTTCTCTATTTTGTACATTCGCTTCTAAGAGCTTCTCAAAAAGATGGAAAAATTGGCAGGCTTTTCAAAGAGCTGGAACAGGCTGAGTTGAGGTTTGTCCTTGGCAGGTTGATTCTGTAACTGCTTTTCAAAACACTGTCCATACCCCAACTGCCTATCCAAAGCGAAACCAAAAACATCTCAGGAGTCAAGCCTCCTGACCCCTATTAATCTTGACTTATCACTTCTCTGTAAACATCTTCCCCAAGTCAAAAAAGCCCCCTACTGGGTACTTATCTGAAAGCAGGTAACTTCCAGTAACTATTGTTTACACGCCAAGTCCAAAAGACCTTCTGATGACCTCTTTTTAAAAAAACACAAAGTTCCAGCATCTGTGGAAATTTTTTCAGTTTTAAAACACAAATCCTCATAACTTAGCAAAAAAAAGGAAGCAGTCATAACACCTCCACCCTTGGAGGAATGAAATGCCATTTTCGAATGCGTTTCATTACAAAGTGTGGTAAAAATAGATGATGAAAAGTATTCAAACACATTTACACAATTATTCACATTCACTCTTTACCCGTAGTTAATACAGTTCTGCTTTGTACCACCTTTGTACTCAGATAACTCAAAGCAAAGTTAGATTCTAGATAAAGCATCTACAATTACATTATTTTTCCCTGCAATGTGAGTAATCTTTCAGTGATAAGGTTGCAATAGTAAACTCCATCGGAATAGTCTGGCATTTTGGTTTTTGAAATTTTCCACAAAGGGTAGGTGGTTATGATCAGTGTCTCTCTGTAGTCAAGGCAGACATAGACTTCAAAATGATTAAGAGCCAATAATAAACCGAAGGTTTCTTTTTCCACTGTTGAATATCTTTTTGATGTTGATTTAGCTTTTTGGAAAAGTATCCCACAGGCCTTTCTATCCCAGATTCATTGTTTTGTAACAGGACTGCACCAACTCCCAGGTCAGTGGCATTATGTTGAAGGGCTTAGTGAAATTTGGAGCAGCCAACACTGCTTCATTAATCAAAATGGCTTTCAGCCTCTCAAAAGATGCTTGGCACTCCCCTGACCACACTACCTTGGCTTTCTTTTTTTGTAGCAAATCTGTCAGTGCAGCAGCTATAGTACTAAAATGTGGTACAAACTTTTGGTAGAAACCACACATCCCCAAAAACCTCATGATTTATCATTTAGTCTTAGGGGCAGAGAACTCCACCAATGCTTGTACTTTCACTGTTCTTGGCAACACTTGTTCTTGCTCTACTATACGCCCGGGGTGGGTTACCCTTGCTTTTGCAAATTTACTTTAGGCAAGATTTATCACTAAATCAGCATTTTCTAAACCGAGCTTCTAGTTGTTCCAAGTGGTCTTTCTAAGTGTCGCTGTATACCAGCACATCATCAAGGTAAACCACACAGTTAGGAACACTAGCCACCACTTGGTTCATTAGTCTATGAAAAGTTGCTGGGGCATTTTTTTAGCCCAAATGGCATTGGAAAAGACAGTCTGGTGTGACAAAGGCCGATATTTCTTTAACTCGGTGTTAAAGGAACTTGCCAGTATCCCTTTAACAAATCTATTTTTGTAAGCAACATTGCACTGCCCATTCTGTCAGTACAGTCTCCCAAGTGAGGAATTGGGTAGGAGTCTGCCTTTGTTACTTCATTAACCTTTCTGTAGTCTATGCAGAATCTAGTTGAACCATCAGATACAGGCACGAACACTGCTGGGGAACTCCACCTGCTTTTACTGGGTTCAATTAGGTGGTTTTGCAACATGTATTGGACATCTGCTTTTACCTGGGTCTGTTTGTCTGAACTTAAGCGATAAGGATGCTGTTTTATAGGAAAGGATTCCCCTACATCCATGTCAAGGTTGTACCTCCAGGCTGGTCCCTACAGACTCTTTTAAATGTTGTGAGTAGCCTTCTTAGGTCTTCTCATTGGTCTGCATCTAAATATGTAAGCATAGTGTTCAATCTCCCTACCAATTCAGTGTTAGCTAACTGGATAGTAGGAGGTTCAATTTGAGAATTGTCTGTGTCTCCTTCTGCTTCATCCTCACTATCCCTTTCATCCTTCCCTGTCCCTACTACCTGACATACCTATTCTTGCTTAGCATCCTCCCAGCAGTGATATCGTTTCAACATATTTATATAACATAGCTGATTATTTTTCTGGCGATCGGGGGTGTCAATCCAATAATTTACTTTACCAATTCTTTTCACCATTTTATATGGAGCACTGAACTGTAATTTCAGCAGTTCACCCTGTAAAGGCAGTAATATTAACACCTCATCCACTGATTGAAGTGTTCGAGTCTTGGCATCCTTGTCTGCCCATTTCTTCCTGGTTGTTTGGGAAGCTTTCAGGTGTTCCTGAGCTGCTTTGCAGGCTCTCGTGAGCTGCTGTCAGAACACAGATATGTAATCAAGCACAGAAGATTCGTCTCTCTGTTCTAAAACTTTTTCTTTAATTAGTTTTGGAGGACCTCTTATCTCATGTCCATAAACTAATTCAAAAGGACTAAAACCAGTAGACTCATTTGGTGAATCCTTAGTGGCAAACAAAAAGAAATTCTAGTCCTTTATCCCAACCATGGGGAGATTCATGACAGTATGCCCTGATCATTGTTTTGAGGGTCTGATGGTACCTTTCTAAAGCCCCTTGTGTCTGTGGGTGATATGCTGAAGACTTTAATTGTGTTATACCAAAATTACCCATAACTTCCTGAAAAATTTTAGACATAAAATTGGAACCTTGATCCAACTGAATCTCTATCAGTAATCCATATCTAGTGAAGAACTGGGTTAACTTCTCTACCACTATCTTAGCAGAAATTGTTCTCAAGGGAATGGCCTCTGGGAACCAAGTAGCCTTATCCATGATAGTGAGTATATATTGGTGTCCCATTTTTGTTTTCGGTAAGGGTCCTACACCGTCTACCAACACCTTACTAAACGGTTCCCGAACAATGGGTATAGGAATTAGAGGTGCCGGTTTTATGGCAAGTTGCAGATTTCCAACAATCTGGCACGAATTGCACATTTTACAAAACTACACCACATCCTTGGAAAGACCTGGCCAGTAAAAATGTTGACCTATACGTAATTGGGTCTTCCAGATCCCCACATGTCCCGCTATAGGAATTTCATGCGCTATCCTTAATATTTCCCAGCAATACTTAGGCAGTACCACTATCTGGTGAACAACGCTCCATTCTTCATCCGCAGGTCTGTGAGGAGGTCTCCACTTCCTCATCAGAATCCCATTTTTAATATAGTAGCCTTCTTGAACTCCTTTTGCCTCAGCTTCAGTTAGAGCCAATTGTGCCACTTTATTTAACTCTGGATTGGCTTGCTGAGCCTTGAGCAGAGAAGACTTATTAAACATTTCCTTCGGATTATTCAAATCCCCAAAGAAAGTTTCAGATAGTCGACTATCAGTCTGTGGAGAGAACTTTATCTCCGACAGTGGAACTTGTTTAGCCATTGCTAGGTGGAAAAATTCCTAGAATCTTTCCCTGTAACTGTTCTGTTTCTTTAACTTCACTTGGTTTTTCCATGACTACTGGAGAAGCTACTACCTTCGTTCCATCAAATCATTCCCCAGGAGTAGGTTAACCCCGTCTACTGGCAAACTATGGACAACTCCTATAGTTACCGTTCCAGACATTAGTTCACACTCTAGGTGCACGCGATACAAAGGTACGGGTATAAACTCCCCGGCAATACCATTCACAAAAACTTTGGCATTCAGTGCGTTCTATGGTGGAAAAATTATGTCTTTCCCCAGCAAAGATTTTGGGTGGCTCCTGTATCCCTAAGTATAACTACAGGTTTACCTGCCTCACGTGAGGGATAAGGAGTTACTTTTCCTTTTGACAAGAATTCCTTGTAACTCTGAGGTATCTTCTTCACAACCCCCGCACTCACCGTGGTTTTTGTACTTGGCCCTACAGCTGCAGTCAGAGCCACAGCCTGATCTCTCGTTCAGGGCCCTTTTTTCTACATTGGCTTTGTGTACCCCAATAAGTCCCATGGGTTTACCCCTCAACTTCCAGCATTCTGCACAATGTGACAATGGTAACCTCACTTCCACTCTCAGCATCTTCCTTTCTGGCCTATGAGAAGATCCCAGGACGTTCCCAGCTGTCCCTTCCTGTCCCCGGCTACTTGCCTTCCTTTCACCCTCCCACCTTCTATCCTTATCAGATTTGCAGGGGTGATGGACAAAGGATTTGGGCTTATAAACAAGCTCATAATCATCAGCAATTTCCACTGCCTGTCTAGCCGTTGAAACTTTCTGGTTCTCTACATAGGTCCTTATTAAAGGAGGGAGTGAATTTATAAATGCTTCCAGGAGAATTAGTTCCCTAAGGTTCTCATACGTCGTCTCTACCTTTAATGCCATTATCCAACGATCAAAATTAATTTGCTTTACCTTCTCAAATTCTATACAAGTCTGCCCATGCTGTTTCCAGAGGTTCTGAAATTTCTGCCAGTAAGCTTCAAGGATCAACTCATTGGCAGCGAGAATAGCCTCTTTTGCCATCTCATAATCTGCAGAAGCCTCCTCAGAAAGCATGGCATAAACTTCATGAGTTCTGCCCATCAACCTGCTTTGCATAAGCAGTCCAGCTTTCCTGCAGCAACTTCATCTGTTTGGCTATCTTTTCAAAAGAAGTGAAAAATGCCTCTACATCCCTTTCCTCAAACGTAGGGAGGGCTTGTAGAAATCTAAACAGCTCTCCACTGGGTCCTGGGGTGTGGTCAGATCTTTCCTCACCAGAACTTTCACTGGAGTCAAGACCACCCTTTTGTCTTAGTTCCATCTTTTTTAAATTCAAATTCCCTTCCTTCACTTTCTCTTTCTTTTGCCCTTTCCTCTCTATCAAGTTCAAGTTTTTCCATTGTCAATTCTCTTTCCTGTTCAAGCTTAAGTTTTTCCAATTGTTTTTCCTGCTCAAGCTCAAGTTGCTTCATCTGTAACTGTATTTTAGCAAATTTAACTGCACTACCCTCTGGCTAGCCTTTTCCTTCTTCCAATTTCAAATGGTATGTTATAGCTTCAATTATGTCTGCTTTCTTATCCCTGGTTTTAACTCTAACACCAACAGTTCTGCCAAATTCTTTAGTCTAACCTTGGTTAAATTCCTCAAATCACTCAGCGACACATCCTCTTTCCCCAGAAAGGTCGTAGCAACCAACGAAGACATTCTGGTGGTGTAGACTTTATGCTAATGCACAAGAAACCTATTTTTTCACTCTTTTCAATTATTATTACCCCACTTACAAGTGTACGTTGTTGGTGTTGGGTTATCCTGCATAGGGCCCCCAATTATATGTTACGACCGAGGCGGGAGGAGTGCGCTGTTTTTCCTATACCTATACGGTCAGTCATATACTCTTATTTTTATCCCAGAATAAAATGCACCAACCAGATTCTTTAATAAACAATAAATTTATCAGTTTATTATATAACACGTCTTATCCACTAATGAAGCAAAGCACTAACACACAGATTGAAATGTGAAAGTTCCCTTTTTACCTTAGGCCCTTACACACACACACACACATATATATATACCGTTTAACCAAAAAATAAAGAGTACTTTGGCCATATACTTGCTAATTCTTGAAGGAGAAAGAGAAGATATGGAAAGATGTCAGATGTCCTTTGTTTTTGGTTTGGCATCCCAAATGCACATAGACGGCTATCACTGGGATCTTCCTGGAACAGTTCTTTTAAGGTGATGTTGAAGATCAGTTTGGGCAGGCTTTCCAGGAGAAATGCAGCAACAGGGGTTTCAGGCAGGCCTTGCAGAAGGAATGCAGCACATTTTCTCTATTTCTTACATGCACTTCTAAGAGCTTCTCAAATGGTTGGAAAAACTGGCAGGCTTTTCAAAGATCTAGAAAAGGCTGAGTTGGCAGGTTGATTCTTTCACTCCTTTTCAGAATACTGTCCATACCCCAACTGCCTGTCCAATGCAAAACCATAAACATGTCAGGAGTCGAGCCCTATAAATCTTGACCTGTGATTTCTCTGTAAACATCTTCCCCAAGTCAAAAAGTCCCCCTGCTGGGTATTTATCAGCAAACAGGTGACTTCCAGTAACTGTTGTTTACAAGTCAAGTCCAAAAGACCTTCTGATGACCTCTTTTTGAAAAACCACAAGTTCCAGCATCTATGGAATCTTCTTTCCGTTTTTAAACACAAATCCTCGGGGGGACGGTGGCATAGTGATAATGTCAACTGGACTACTATTTCAGAGGTGCAAACTAATGCCCTGTGGACATCGATTCAAATCCCACCATTGCAGCTGGTGAAATTTAAATTCCAAATTTTCTTTCATCGGTCGGGGCATAGAGTATAAAAATTGGCAAGTCATGCTGCAGCTGTACAGAACCTTAGTTAGGCCACACTTAGAATATTGCGTGCCATTCTGGTCGCCACACTACCAGAAGGACGTGGAGGCTTTGGAGAGGGTACAGAAGAGGTTTAAAGAACAAAGAACAAAGATAATTACAGCACAGGAACAGGCCCTTCGGCCCTCCAAGCCTGCGCCGATCCAGATCCTCTCTCTAAACATGTCGCCTATTTTCTAAGGTTCTGTATCTCTTTTCTTCCTGCCCATTCATGTATCTGTCTAGATACATCTTAAAAGAATCCATCGTGCCCGCATCTACCACCTCCGCTGGCAATGCGTTCCAGGTGCCCACCACCCTCTGCGTAAAGAACTTTCCACGCATATCCCCCCTAAACTTTTCCCCTTTCACTTTGAACTCGTGTCCTCTAGTAATTGAAACCCCCACTCTGGGAAAAAGCCTCTTGCTATCCACCCTGTCTATACCTCTCATGATTTTGTACACCTCAATCAGGTCCCCCCTCAACCTCCGTCTTTCTAATGAAAATAATCCTAATCTGCTCAACCTCTCTTCATAGCTAGCGCCCTCCATACCAGGCAACATCCTTGTGAACCTCCTCTGCACCCTCTCCAAAGCATCCACATCCTTTTGATAATGTGGCGACCAGAACTGTACGCAGTATTCCAAATGTGGCCGAACCAAAGTCCTATACAACTGTAACATGACCTGCCAACTCTTGTACTCAATGCCCCGTCCGATGAAGGAAAGCATGCCGTATGCCTTCTTGACCACTCTATTTACCTGCGTTGCCACCTTCAGGGAACAGTGGACCTGAACACCCAAATCTCTCTGGACATCAATTTTCCCCAGGACTTTTCCATTTACTGTATAGTTCACTCTTGAATTGGATCTTCCAAAATGCATCACCTCGCATTTGCCCTGATTGAACTCCATCTGCCATTTCTCTGCCCAACTCTCCAATCTATCTATATTCTGCTGTATTCTCTGACAGTCCCCTTCACTATCTGCTACTCCACCAACCTTAGTGTCGTCTGCAAATTTGCTAATCAGTCCACCTATACTTTCCTCCAAATCATTAATGTATATCACAAACAACAGTGGTCCCAGCACGGATCCCTGTGGAACACCACTGGTCACACGTCTCCATTTTGAGAAACTCCCTTCTACTGCTACTCTCTGTCTCCCGTTGCCCAGCCAGTTCTTTATCCATCGAGCTAGTACACCTTGGACCCCAAGCGCCTTCACTTTCTCCAACAGCCTGCCATGGGGAACCTTATCAAACGCCTTACTGAAGTCCATGTATATGACATCGACAGCCCTTCCCTCATCAATCAACTTTGTCACTTCCTCAAAGAATTCTATTAAGTTGGTAAGACATGACCTTCCCTGCACAAAACCATGTTGCCTATCACTGATGAGCCCATTTTCTTCCAAATGGGAATAGATCCTATCCCTCAGTATCTTCTCCAGCAGCTTCCCTACCACTGACGTCAGGCTCACCGGTCTATAATTACCTGGATTATCCCTACTACCCTTCTTAAACAAGGGGACAACATTAGCAATTCTCCAGTCCTCCGGGACCTCACCCGTGTTTAAGGATGCTGCAAAGATATCTGTTAAGGCCCCAGCTATTTCCTCTCTCGCTTCCCTCAGTAACCTGGGATAGATCCCATCCGGACCTGGGGACTTGTCCACCTTAATGCCCTTTAGAATACCCAACACTTCCTCCCTCCTTATGCCGACTTGACCTAGAGTAATCAAACATCTGTTCCTAACCTCAACATCCGTCATGTCCCTCTCCTCGGTGAATACCGATGCAAAGTACTCGTTTAGAATCTCACCCATTTTCTCTGAGTCCAAGCATAACATTCCTCCTTTGTCCTTTAGTGGGCCAATCCTTTCTCTAGTTACCCTCTTTCTCCTTATATATGAATAAAAGGCTTTGGAATTTTCCTTAACCCTGTTTGCTAAAGATATTTCATGACCCCTTTTAGCCCTCTTAATTCCTCGTTTCAGATTGGTCCTACATTCCCGATATTCTTTCAAAGCTTCGTCTTTCATCAGCCGCCTAGACCTTATGTATGCTTCCTTTTTCCTCTTAGCTAGTCTCACAATTTCACCTGTCATCCATGGTTCCCTAATCTTGCCATTTCTATCCCTCATTTTCACAGGAACATGTCTCTCCTGCACGCTAATCAACCTCTCTTTAAAAGCCTCCCACATATCACATGTGGATTTACCTTCAAACAGCTGCTCCCAATCTACATTTCCCAGCTCCTGCCGAATTTTGGTATAGTTGGCCTTCCCCCAATTTAGCACTCTTCCTTTAGGACCACTCTCGTCTTTGTCCATGAGTATTTTAAAGCTTACGGAATTGTGATCACTATTCCCAAAGTAGTCCCCTACTGAAACTTCAACAACCTGGCCGGGCTCATTCCCCAACACCAGGTCCAGTATGGCCCCTTCCCGAGTTGGACTATTTACATACTGCTCTAGAAAACCCTCCTGGATGCTCCTTACAAATTCTGCTCCATCTGGACCTCTAACACTAAGCGAATCCCAGTCAATGTTGGGAAAATTAAAATCTCCTATCACCACAACCCTGTTGCTCCTACATCTTTCCATAATCTGTTTACATATTTGTACCTCTATCTCACGCTCGCTGTTGGGAGGCCTGTTGTACAGCCCCAACATTGTTACCGCACCCTTCCTATTTCTGAGTTCTGTCCATATTGCCTCACTGCTCGAGTCCTCCATAGTGCCCTCCTTCAGCACAGCTGTGATATCCTCTTTGACCAGTAATGCAACTCCTCCACCCCTTTTACCTCCCTCTCTATCCCGCCTGAAGCATCGATATCCTGGGATATTTAGTTGCCAATCATGCCCTTCCCTCAACCAAGTCTCAGTAATAGCAATAACATCATACTCCCAGGTACCAATCCAAGCCCTAAGTTCATCTGCCTTACCAACTACACTTCTTGCATTAAAACAAATGCACCTCAGACCACCAGTCCCTTTATATTCATCATCTGCTCCCTGCCTGCTCTTCCCCTTAGTCACACTGACTTCATTATCTAGTTCCTTACAGGCTTTTGTTACTACCTCCTTACTGTCAACTGACCTCAATTGGTTCCCATCCCCCTGCCACATTAGTTTAAACCCTCCCCAACAGCGTTCGCAAAAGCACCTCCAAGGACATTGGTTCCAGTCCGGCCCAGGTGTAGACCGTCCAATTTGTAATAGTCCCACCTCCCCCAGAACCGGTCCCAATGTCCCAAAAATCTGAACCCCTCCTTCCTGCACCATCTCTCAAGCCACGCATTCATCCTGACTATTCTTTCATTTTTACTCTGACTATCACGTGGCACTGGTAGTAATCCTGAGATTACTACCTTTGAGGTCCTACTTTTTAACTTGGCTCCTAACTCCCTAAACTCTGCTTGTAGGACCTCATCCCGTTTTTTACCTATATCATTAGTGCCTATGTGCACAATGACAACTGGCTGTTCACCCTCCCCCTTTAGAATGTTCTGCAGCCGATCTGAGACGTCCCTGACCCGTGCACCTGGGAGGCAACATACCATTCGGGAGCCTCGTTTTCGACCACAGAACCGCCTATCTACTCCCCTTACAATCGAATCCCCTACGACTATAGCCCTTCCACTCTTTTTCCCGCCCTTCGGAACAGCAGAGCCAGCCACGGTGCCATGGACCTGGCTACTGCTGCCTTCCCCTGGTGAGCCATCTCCCTCAACAGTATCCAAAACGGTATACTTGTTTTGGAGGGAGATGACCGCAGGGGACTCCTGCGCTGCCTTCCTGCTCTTTCTCTGCCTTTTGGTCACCCATTCCCTTTCTCCCTCAGCAATCCTAATCTGCGGTGTGACCAATTCACTAAACGTGCTATCCACTACCTCCTCAGCATCGCGCATGCTCCAAAGTGAGTCCATCCGCAGCTCGAGAGCCGTCATGCGGTCTAACAAGAGCTGCAGCTGGACACACTTCCTGCACGTGAAGGAGCCAGGGTCATCAGCCATGTCCCTGAGCTCCCACATTGAGCAAGAGGAGCATGATACGGGTCTGAGATCTCCTGCCATTTTTAATCTTAAGTTTAAACTTAGTTAAATGAAAAAGGAACGAAAAGTTTTTACCAATCACAATAAAACCAGAGAAATCGAAAAAGCCTTACCTTATAAACACCCCACCGAGTCCTTTTTTTTGGTTAGAGGAGGAGGGCGGGTGGGAGACACTACAAGTGTGGTGTCTCGGGTTCAGAAACCGCCCAAATATATAGTGTTTTACTTACCCAGCAGCCCCCTGGCCTCCGCCGAAAAACAAAAGGAAATTAAATTTACTTTCAAACTGACTTTTCCAGCTGCTCACTCGCTCACACGCTGCTCCCGAAAAAGCTGCTGCACTGGTCTGGAGGGCATTAGCTATGAGGAGAGGTTGGATAAACTCGGATTGTTTTCACTGGAACGACTGAGGTGGAGGGGCGACATGATCGAGGTTTACAAAGTTATGAATGGCATGGACAGACTGGATAGTCAGAAGCTTTTTCCCAGGGTGGAAGAGTCAGTTACTAGGGGACATAGGTTTAAGGTGCGAGGGGCAAAGTTTAGAGGGTATGTGCGAGGCAGGTTCTTTACACAGAAGGTGTTGAATGCCTGGAACTTGCTGCCGGGGGAGGTGGTGGAAGCAGGTACGATAAAGACGTTTAAGAGGCATCTTGACAAATACATGGATAGGATGGGAATAGAGGGATACGGTCCCCGGAAGTGCAGAAGGTTTTAGATTAGACAGGTATCAAGATCGGCGCAGGCTTGGAGGGCCGAATGGCCTGTTCCTGTGCTGTATTGTTCTTTGTTCTTCCTCATAATTTAAGAAAAAAATAGAAGCACTCATAACAAAAAGAAAAGTAGAATATGGGAGTAAACTAGTGAGAAACACAAAGCTCCTATAGGTATGTAAAAAGGAAAAGATTAGCAAAGACATTATAAGCGGTGCCAGGAAAATTTATTGTGGGGAATAAGGAAATGACAGAGAAAGTAAACAAATACTTTGTGTCTGTCTTCACGGAGGAAAATACTAAAAACCTCCCAGAAATAATGGAGAATCAAGGAACTAGTGTAAATGAGGAACTGTAAGATATTGATATTAGTTAAAAAAAAGTACTAGAGAAATTAATGGGCCTTGAAGTAGATAAATCCCCAGGAACTGATTATCTACATCCCAGAGTGTTGAAAGAGGTGGCTGTAGAGATAGTAGATGCATTGGTGATCATCTTCAAAATTCTATAGATTCTGGAATGGTTCCTGACGATTGGAAGGTAACAAATGTAACCCCACTATTTAAGAAAGGAGGAAGAGAGAAAACGGGGAACTACAGACCTGTTAGCCTAACATCAGTCATAGGGAAAATGCTCGAATAATAAAGGATGTGATAACAGGACACATAGAAAATAATGGTCGGATCGGGCAGAGTCAACATGGACTTATGAAGCATTGGAATCGGTTCTGGGGCAGGTGGGACCTGGACAAGATGGACAGGCTGCACCTTAACAGGACCAGAACTAATATCCTCGCAGGGAAATTTGTCAGTACTGTTGGGGAGGGTTTAAACTCGCTTGTCAGGGGGATGGGAACCTGAGGGGTAGTTCAAATTGGAAGGCAGTAAAGCTGGTAACAGGAGGTAGAAAAATAACAAGTGACATTAGAAGGCAGGCGAAACAAAGGCGAGCATCAACTAGGATTAGAATGCAGAATAATGTCAAGAAGACAAGGATAAGGGCACTCTACCTGAATGCACACAGCAGTCACAACAAGGTAGATGATTTAAAGGCCCAAATAGAGGTAAATGGGTATGATCTAATTGCCATAACAGACAGGTGGCTATAGGGTGACCAAGACTGGGAACTGAATATTCAAGGATATTCGACATTAAGGAAGGACAGGTAAAGAGAAAAAGGGGATGGTGTTGCGCTGATAATAAGGGATGGGATCAGTACATTAGTAAGGGAGGATCTCAGATTGGAAGAACAAAATGTGGAATCTGTTTGGGTGGAGCTAAGAAGCAGCAAGGGACAGTAAACATTGATTGTTTATAGGCCACCAAACAGTGGTGGTAGTGTGGGGCATGGTATTAGTCAGGAGATTAGAGAAGCATGTGACATGGATAATACAGTAATTATGGGTGATTTCAAACTGCGTATAGACTGGGTAAACCTAATAAGCACTAATGCTGTGGAGACGAGTTTCTGGTGTGTGTTAGGGATGGTTTTCTAGAGCAGTATGTTGAGGAACCACCTAGAGAACAGGCTATGTTAGATCTAGTTTTATGTAATGAAAAAGGACTAATTAATAATCTTGTTGTAAAAGAACCTTAAGGGATGAGTGACCATAATATGTTAGAATTTTACATTATGTTTGAAAGTGAGGTATTTCAATCTGAAGCCAGGGTGCTAAATTTGAACAAAGGAAATTATGAAGGTATGAGGGGCAAATTAGCTGAGGTGGATTGGGAAAAAATGTTAAAAGGTGTGACAGTACATAGGCAATGGATAGTCTTTAAAGAAATATTACATAGTTTACAGCAATGATACATTACTTCAAGGCACAAAACCCCCAAAAGTAAAGGCAGTAAACCATGGATAACAAAGGAAGTTAAGGATTCTGTAAGATTAAAAGGAAAGGCCTATAAAGTTGTCAGAAATAGTAGTAAACCCGAGGATTGGGAGGATTTTAGAATACAGCAAAGGAGGATAAAGAAAGGGAGAATAGAGTATGAATGTAAGCTTGCAAAAAATATAAAAACAGACTGTAAAAGCTTCTATAGGTACGTAAAAAGGAAATGTTTGGCTAAGACAAATGTGGGTCCATTACAGGCAGTCAGGAGAATTTATAATGGGTAATAGAGAAATGGCAGAGAAGGAAGATCCAAGAAATCTTCTAAAATTAGAGATCCAAGGGATTAGGGGGAATGGGATTTGAAGGAAATTAGTATTAGTAAGAAGGATGTGTTGCAGAAATTAATGGGGCTGAAGGACCTGATATTCTACATCTCAGAGTGTTGAAAGAGGTAGCTATAGAGATAGTGGATGCATTGGTGATCATCTTCCACAATTCTATAGATTCTGGAGCATTTCCTGCAGATTGGAATGTTGCAAATGTCACCCCACTATTTAAGAAGGGAGGGAGAGAGAAAACAGGGAATTATAGACCTGTTAGCCTTACATCAGTTGTTGGGAAAATGCTGGAATCTATTCTAAAGGATGTGATAAATGGACACTTGGATAATAATGATCTGACTGGGCAGAGTCAACATGGATTTATGAATAGGAAATCATGTTTGACAAATCTGTTGGAGTTTTTTGAGGCTGTTACTAACAGAATTGATAAAGGGGAGTTGGTGGACGTGGTATACTTGGAGGATTTTCAGAAGGCTTTTGATAAAGTCCCCAACAGGATGTTGGTTAGCAACATTAAAACACATGGGTTAGGAGGTAATACAGTGGCATGAATTAAGGATTGGTTAACAGGCAGAAAACAGAGAGTAGGAATAAAAGGGTCATTTTTGCATTGGCAGGCTGTGACTAATGGGGTACCGCAGGGATCCGTGCTTGGGCCCCAGCTGTTCACAATATATCTCATTATATAGAAGCTTGGTTAGACCGCACTTGGAGTGGATGGTGCTGAGGACCAAGCCAGGGACCAACCCTGGCTCAATGAAAAGTGCAGGAGGGCATACCAGGAGCAGCACCAGGCAGACCTAAAAATGAGGTGTCAGCCTGCTGAAGCTACAATACAGGACTACGTGCATGCCAGAAAACGGAAGCAGCATGTGATGGGTTAAGCGATCCCACAACCAATGGATCAGATCTAAGCTCTACAGTCCTGCCACATTCAGTCATGAATGGTGGTGGGCAATTAAATAACTAACGAGAGGAGGAGGCTCCGCAAATATCCCCATCCTCAGCGAGAAGTGCCGAGTGCATAATTCGTCTCGGCCTCCTCCTGAGGTCCCCAGCAACATAGATGCCAGTTTTCAGCCAATCCGATTCACTCCATGTGACATCAAGAAATAGCTGAAGGCACTGGATATTGGAAGGGCTTTGGGCCCTGACAACATTATGGGAATTATCCTCAACACTTGTGCTCCAGCACTAGCTGCGCCCCTAGCCAAGCAGATCCAGTACACATACAACACTGGCATCTACCCGCAATGTGGAAAATTGCCCAGGTATGCCCTGTAGACAAAAAGCAGGACAAATCCAACCTGGCCAACTACCGCCCTATCAGTCTATTCTCGATCATCAGTAAAGTTATGGAAGGGGTCATTGACAGTGCAATTAAGTAGCACTTTCTCAGCAATAACCTGCTCACTGACGCTAAGTTTGGGTTCCACTCGGGCCACTCAGCTCCTGACCTAATTACAGCCTTTGTCCAAACATGGACAAAAGAGCTGAACTCCAGTGAGGTGAGAGTGTCTGCCCTTGATATCAAGGCAGAATTTGACCGAGTAGGACATAAAGAAGCTCTAGCAAAACTGGAGTCAATGGGAATCAGGAGGAAAACTCTCACTGGTTGGAGTCATACCTAGCACAAAGGAATGCGGTTGTGATTGTTGGATTGTTGGAGGTCAATCATCCAGTCCCAGGACATCACTGCAGGAGTTCCTCAGGGCAGTGTCCTAGGCCCAATCATCTTCAGGTGCTTCATCAATGACCTTCCCTCCATCATAAGGTCAGAAGTGGGGATGTTAACTGATGATTGCACAATGTTCAGCACCATTCGCGACTCCTCGGTTACTGATGCAGCCCGTGTCCAGAAGCAGCAAGACCTGGACAACATCCAGGCTTGGGCCGATAAGTGACAAGTAACATTCGTGCCACACAAGTGCCAGGCAATAACCATCTCATACAAGAGAGATTCCAACCATTTCCCCTTGATGTTCAATGGCATTATCATCGCTGAATCCCCCACTATCAACATCCTGGGGGTTATCATTGACCAGAAACTGAACTGGACCAGCCAAATAAATGCTATGGCTACAAGAGCAGGTCACAGACTAGGAATTCTGCAGCAAGTAACTCACTTGCTGACTCCCCAAAGCCTGTACACCATCTACAAGGCACAAATCAGGAGTGTGATGGAATTCTCTCGACTTGCCTGGATGGGTGCAACTCCAACAACACTTTGTCCGTCCAGGACAAAGCAGCCTGCTTGATGGCACCCCATCCACTACCTTCAACATTCACTCCCTTCATCACTGAGGCACAGTGGCAGCAGTGTGTACCACCTACAAGGTGAACTGCAGCAACTCACCAAGACTCCTTCAACAGCAACTTCCAAACCCGTGACCTCTTCTGCCTAGAAGACAAGGGCAGCAGATGCATGGGAACACCACCTGCAAGTTCCTCTCCAAGCCACACACCACCCTGACTTGGAACTATATCACCGTTCCTTCACTGTTGCTCGGTCAAAATCCTAGAACTCCCTTCTTAACAGCATTGTAGGTGTACCTACACCCCAAGGACTGCAGCTCACAACCACTTTCTCAAGGGCAATTAGGGATGGGCAATAAATGCTGGCATAGCCAGCAACGGCCACATCCTATGAATGAATAAAAAAACAACATAGGTCCCATCTGCCCTTTCAGCTGGATATAGAAGTTCCAATGGCACTTTTCGAAGAAGACTGTTACAACCAGGTGAGAAAGGTGTCTAGAGGTTTTTTACTGTCTTCACCTGGACTTATTGTAACAGGGTTTAATTTTAAACATACTGTGTTTTGAGCTCCCCCTTTGTGAATCCATGTTCACAGCTTTCCAATTATAAGGCAAAGAAATAAGCAGACCAGGTTTTCTTTAGGTTTAAAGAAGAAAAGTGAAATTTATTGAACCTTAAACTTAAAATCTAATTTGGTTAATGCCTACGGTTACATGCCGCACCCACGCTAGCATGCACATGCAAGTTGAGACAGAAAATAGAAGAAAAATAAAATGGACAGGTTTGAGGCAATTGCTGAAGAGGGTTTTTTTTTTACTGTTCTTCGAGCTTGCTGTAGGGTCTGTGATTGTAGGTAGTCTGTCTTTTCGTTGGGGCCCAGTATTCTTCTTAAACCTTGTTCACTGTAGGAGACTTTTCTCTCTTGGGGTTCATATGTCTTCAATGGTTTCCGAAGCTGGTGAGAGCGAGATGAGAGCAGACAGGAGAGAGGTGTCCACAGTCCAGGAGCTAACAGCCTTCTGATTTCAAAATCCTTGTTGGAAGCTCACATTCAAAAAACTCCAACAGTCAGTCAGTCATGTGACCAAACTGGCCCGACCACATCTGTTTGTGTATTCGGCCATCTTAGTAGTTAACCTTGGAATGCTTCAACGTCTGTTAATCAAAAGTCCATTGTGGATTAAATTGGAGCAGGGAATAGCTCCTTTGTCCTTTGAAGTGCTTGTCTATTGATATGCTAATGTCTCTCTCCAGCCAAAGTCTCCAGTTGTTTTTTTAAAACAAGTTCTTTCTTCATCAGCAGTTTAAAATTAATGTTCATGTGGCTAAATTAATTTTCCTCATTCTTGGTAGGTGGGGGGGCTTGCCTGACAAGAGTAAGGGAGTACTCCCCGATGTCCTGGCAAATATCCCTCAATCAACATCACTGAAAACAGATTATCTGGTCATATCACATTCCAGCTTGTGGGACCTTGATGTGTGCAAATTGGTTGCCATGTTTCCTATGTTACAGCTGTGACTATACTTCATTGGCTGCAAAGTGCTTTGGGAAGTTATGAGATGGTGGAAGGTGTTAGATAAATATGTCCTGCCCGCTGTAGTTCATTGGTCTCATGAGAAGAAAAATTAGGCTGGCTACTGCAAGCAGCCAGTCCCTTTAAAGACCTAAGAAAAATTGGGATTGGCGTGTGCTGTATATGCTGCAACCATTTCTCCTGCAACAAGCATTGCACCCTGACTTGTATATTTAAACAGTCTGTTGCCTATTTTGGCGAAAGTGCTTGGCGCCCATTTTAAAAGCTTTCCTAAAAGTTGATTCAGGCAGGCAAATGGTGCACAAGGTCTTAATTGTCAGTTGCCTATTTTTCAGGTGAATAACAGGTAGCAGACAGTTGAAAGTTTTCCATCTTTATCACTGAATAAAAGATGGGACGAAGCAGGACTTGCATGCAGTCTTTACTGCAGTGGGAGCAGCTTTAGTAGTGTAGCATTCAACAATGCACACCATAAACCACATTGATTCCTACCCTTTGACTTCTACATCATCACAATGCTCATCGTGCAATTTTGCCAGATTACAGATTTTCACTAAAAAGCCGCTATTAAAGGGAGATGTATCAGTGGGACTATCCTTCAACTTTCTTATTGTTCTTTTCGCACTGTTGATGTGTGATGTTATTTTGCTGCATAAATTGCATATGAAATAGTTCGGAGGAATTTTGTCAGAGTTAGCAAACTGAATTCTGACTAGTCAATATTACTTCATGTATGTAATGTCTAGTATTCATTAAAGGACATAACGAAGACAGCTCTAGTAGAAACATTTGCATGTGTTTTTTTAATAATCAATTAAATGTACAATGGCATTTTCCCAAGAATGCTTTAGCTCAGTCAAACGTTAAAACACCTTTGGTATATCAGAACAAGCCATGTTTATGTAAACAGAAATGTTTAATCCTAATAGATTTAACTAAAGTCATTTAAGGTATACAAGTCATTATCCTAAGAGGTACATAAATTGTGACCAAGCTTTGGAAATGTTAACCAGATCAGGCAGCTTTTGATTTTCACTATTTCCTTTAATCCCCTTAAATGGTTCATCCCTTCAGGCTGAATAAGTAGTAGCCTCTAACCTTCCTCTACTTAAGGTTTCTCACATTGAGTTTGTACTCAGAAACTAAACAGAGAACTTGATTTTGTTTGAAGACTCCTTGCAGTTCCATTCCTTAAATAGTGTTTCATGTAGAGCACTTTTTACTGTTTCCTGCAATCATGATAAATGATCACTAAACAAAGACCTGTATAATTTCAAACTAAAACTTCGGCACCAGTCACCCTTTGCTTATGTACATTGCTAGCAAAGTAGTTCTATATGTATTTTAGAACAAAAGTTGCTCAAAGAGGAGGACTGTTGAGTGTCTGCTACAGACGTGAATACACCTAGGTTGTAGACTTGTACAGACTGTAAATCTCATGTGGTATGTTGGTGTCTACAGGTTATTTCTTGCATTATTGTGCATGTTCTGTTAAAATGAGAGCAATTTCTGTTAAATTGCATATTACACGAAGTGGAAATTAATTAAAGTTTGTTACCTAATCTTCAAACATAAATCTGTTTGAAGTAAACTAATTTGAATTTACTGCAGCTGCTTACTGTTGCTTTACCCTGCCATATTACAGTATGAAAGTATTGCTCTGAATTTAACTTGGTTTAATGTAAGGCTACAGCAAATGCATATTTTAAAGTAGTTTGAATTGTTTTGAGTAAAATGTCGAGCTGTAATATTAGTACACAGAAGATGTCTTTAAAATAATGCACTATCCCTAAAATTTATGCAAAATGAATTTCCTACAAATTTGGAATGCTGCATATTATTGTATTATTAAGTGGTTTGGGACCAGACAACCATACTCAATTGAATGTTAATGAATGATAGGGTACGTGTACATTTATTGTCGGTTAGCACATCAAGGATTACTTAAAGTTCCAAAGTGCACTCTGGAATTCTAAAATCTGGGTAAATGTACATCAAGTTCATTATTACCAATATAAATGGAAATGCTGATTTTTGAAATTATTTTCAGTTGCAACCTCTGATTTTTTTTGACTTCACAGAAACCGCTGTGATGCGGAATTGTTAAAGGTTCAGGAACTGAAGGAAACTGCATTTAATCCGATTCTCAGCCAATCAGAACCCCTCTTTACCTATAATCTAACACACAATATATTTTGTCGTGCCGATTTTGAATCAGAAACGCTACTATTTAAATTTATTGGTTTCAATTTTGGTTAATTTATCTCAATTATTGATTGTTATGTCTAGTTTAATTTATAATTCACTGTGTTTTGCATTCAGTATGTGACACACATAAACGAATAACACAGTCACGAGAAAGAAGAGAACAAATAGAAAAGCTTATTTCACATTGATGTCAATTTTCATATGTTGTACACTTTTCGTTGATAAATTGAAGTTGGCATTAAGAACAATTTGCTGGATTTCTGCACAACATGGTAAGCTTTGCATAATTGTCAGCACAATGCCATTTGTTCTGCCCTGTGCTTATTCACTAGCGTTTATCTGGCAACTCTGGTTTGTTAGATTGAGGGCCAGGAATCCTTTCATCTATTGTGAATATTTCAGCTTCACCAGTCAGGGTTCTCATTCTAGAATGGAGACGCAGCTCATCAAATGACTGAAATGGCAACACATTTAACCCTATGTTTGTGGATGCAGAAATGCTACTGCAATCAGTTATAGCATGATTAGTTAATTGGTTTGATCAGTGACTTGTGAATTAATAATTGTCCTTAAGTCCTTTGGCCATAAAATTCAGCTCTGGTGCTGATGCTATGGCAGCCTGGACATCAGAAATGGCGACTGAGCTGTGACGTGCCATGCTTGTAAGGGCGCGACAGCAGGCATGCCATGCATGCAGTAGAAGCATGCAGAGTGGAAAAATGTCAAACAGCATCTCGCACTGATTTGGCACCCAACCTGCCATTTGAACCTCGCAAGCCCCATTGATGCTTTCTCTCACTCTCAACTGAACGTGCATTCAGCTGCACAAGGGATATACCCAGCCACCTCCCACTAGGTTTATTTAAAGGCGTCAGCATGGGACTTTCAGATGAGGAGCTTTTGGTTTTTGCTTCTGCAGAGGTAGCGGAAGTACTGCCTACTGTGTTTTTAGAGGAGTTCTGAAAGGTTGTTGAAGTCAGAAGGGAATGGTGCTGAACTTTGCCAAGGAGATCAGAGGAGTTTGAAAGCCTGTCAGCAGAAAGCCTGCTATCATTAATGGGTACTATTGTTTCAGCCCCTCTTGGGCTGCAGTACAACAGGAACATGGAGCACAGGCAGCAGATAGGGGAAGCTGTGCATGAAGGATGGAGGCTCAGGGCTCTCAATGGAAGTCTGTACACACTAAGGGTCTTCAAGGAGCACTTCGCCGACTTCCACCTCGGCCAGGAGAAGTGTCTTGAGGTGGCTACGATTCAACAAGGAGGTGGTCACTGACCTATGCCACCTCCTCAGACCATACCTACAGCCGCACAGCGGGGCGAGGACAGCACTGCTGTGAAGAGCACTGTCTCCCTCAATTTCTATGTAAGCAGATCCGTCCAAATGGGAGCAGGCAACGTTGCTAACATTTCACAGTTAACCATGCAATGCTGCATCAGGAAGGTAACAGTGGTCCTGTACACCAGGAAATGGAGCTTCATAGTCTTCTCTCTAACCAGAGAGGAACAAGAGGATTGAGTACGTGGCTTTATCAGGCTCGTGGAATTCTCATGGTGCAGGGTGCCGGGAGCCATCGATAGCACACACATGATGAATTTACATGTTCCCGTAAAGGGGAAGGAGAGGACCAACAAGTCCAGGGAACCCTGGATGTCAAGGGATATAGAGGATTGGATCAGGAAAAAAAGGAGGCTTATGGCAGATTCAGAGGGCTGAAAACAGCAGAGACCCGAGAGGAGTATAGAAAGTGTAGGGGGGTACTTAAAAAAGTAATTAGGAGAGCGCAGAAGGGACATGAAAAAACACTGGCGGGCAAGATAAAGGAAAATCCCAAGGCGTTTTATAAGTGCATTAAGGGCAAGAGGATAACAAGGCAAAGAGTAGGGCCCATTAGGGACCAAAGTGGCAATATGTATGTGGAGCTGGAGGACGTAGGTGAGGTTTTAAATGATTACTTTTCATCTGTGTTCACTATGGAGAAGGACAACGTAGGTGTGGAGATCAGGGAGGGGGATTGTGATGTGCTTGAACAAATTAGCATTGAAAGGGACGCGGTTTTAGCAGGCTTAAAAGTGGATAAATCCCCAGGCCCAGATGAGATGTACCCCAGGCTGCTATGTGAGGCACGGGAGGAGATTGCAGGGATTCTGACACAAATGTTCAAATCCGTTTTGGTCACAAGAGAGGTGCCAGAGGACTGGAGGGCAGTGAATGTGATACCATTATTCAAGAAGGATAGTAGGGATAAACCAGGTAATTACAGGTCAGTGAGTCTAACATCAGTGGTAGGGAAACTATTGGAAAAAATTCTGAGGGACAGGATTGATCTCCACTTGGGGAGGCAGGGATTAATCAAGGATAGTCAGCGTGGTTTTGTCAGGGGGAGATCATGTCTAACAAATGGATTGAATTTTTCGAGGAGGTGACGTATGCAGATGAGGGTAAAACAGTTGATGTAGTCTACATGGACTTCAGTAAGGCTTTTGGTAAGGTCCTGTATGGGAGATTGGTCAAGAAGGTAAAAGCCCATGGGATCCAGGGCAATTTGGCAAATTGGATCCAAAATTGGCTTAGTGGCAGGAGGCAGAGGGTGATGGTCGAGGGTTGTTTTTGCGAGTGGAAGCCTGTGACCAGTGGTGCACTGCAGGGATCGGTGCTGGGACCCTTGCTGTTTGTAGTATACATTAATGATTTAGACGTGAATATAGGAGGTATGATCAGTAAGTTCGCAGATGACACGGAAATTGGTGGTGGCATAAATAGTGAGGAGGAAAGCAGATTACAGGACGATATAGATGGACTGGTAAGATGGGCAGAGCGGTGGCAAATGAATTTAATCCTGAGAAGTGTGAGGTAATGCATTTTGGGAGGACTAACAAGGCAAGGAACATACAATGGACCCTAGGAAGTACAGAGGGTCAGAGGGACCTTGGTGTACTTGTCCACAGATCACTGAAGGCAGCAGCACAGGTAGATAAGGTGGTTAGGAAAGCATATGGGATACTTGCCTTTATTAGCCGAGGCACAGAATATAAGAGCAAAGAGGTTATGATGGAGCTGTATAAAAAGCTAGTTCGGCCACAGCTGGAATACTGTGTACAGTTCTGGTTGCCACACTACAGGAAGGATGTGGTTTCACTGGAGAGGGTGTAGAGGAGATTCACCAGGATGTTGCCTGGGCTGGAGCATTTCAGCTATGAGGAGAGACTGGATGGGCTAGGGTTGTTTTCCTTAGAGCAGAGAAGGCTGAGGGGGAAGCTGATTGAGGTGTACAAGATTATGAGGGGCATTGATAGGGTAGATAGGAGGAAACTTTTTCCCTTAGCGGGTGTCAATAACCAAGGGGCATAGATTTAAGGTAAGGGGCGGGAGGTTTAGAGGGGATTTGAGGAAAAATGTTTTCACCCAGAGGGTGGTTGGAATCTGGAACACCCTGCCTGAAGGGGTGTTAGAGGCAGGAACCCTCACAAAATTGAAGACTTATTTAGATGAGCACTTGAACTGCCACAGCCTACAAGGCTATGGGCCAAGTGCTGGAAACTGGGATTAGAATAGATAGGTGCTTGATGGCCAGCATGGACTCGATGGGCTGAAGGGCCTGTTTCTGTGCTATATAACTCTATGACTCTATGACATGGCTGTGTAGGCACCTCACATTAACAGGGAGATGTACCGCAACGACAAGGGCTACCACTCCCTGAACAGCTGTTGTTGTGTGACTGTGCACAGCACATCATGTTGGTGAATGCACACTATCTTGGCAGCAACCACAATGCTTTTATCTTGCGGCAATCAGCAGTTCCCACCACATTTGGGCCACCACAATAAACCATAGCCTGGCTGCTTGGTGACAAGGGTTTCCTGTTCTATGCCTGGCTCATGACTCCCCTCCAACATCTGACTGCACTTGGATAGTGCGGCGACAGTAAGAGCCATGCTATTACCAGGAACATCGTGGAGTAAATGATCAGCATTCTGAAACTATGGTTTTGCTGCCTGAACCACTCAGGAGAACCCTCCAGCACTTGCCGGAGTTGTTCTCAAAATTCATGGTGGCCTTCAGCGAGGACCTCATGAGGAGGAAGGGAGGAGGCATCTGGAACCCTTTCATTCAGATGGGTTATCCATGAGCGACTATTCAGACACCTAAAATCTCAACCCCACATCACTGCTGCTTCACAATTCCCCATCTTTCCATCCCTTGCTACAGAACATTAGAGTGTCCTCTTGGCCAAAATTCTGAAATAAAAGACACCACAAATGGCGCAATGGGGCGGCACAGTGGCGCAGTGGTTAGCACTGCAGCCTCACAGCTCCAGGACCCGGGTTCGATTCTGGGTACTGCCTGTGTGGAGTTTGCAAGTTCTCCCTGTGTCTGCGTGAGTTTTCGCCGGGTGCTCCGGTTTCCTCCCACAGCCAAAGACTTGCAGGTGATAGGTAAATTGGCCATTGTAAATTGCCTCTAGTGTAGGTAGCTGGTAGGGAATGTGGGATTACTGTAGGGTTAGTATAAATGGGTGGTTGTTGGTCGGCACAGACTCAGTGGGCCGAAGGGCCTGTTTCATTGCTGTATCTCTAAATAAAATATAAAAATAATAAATAAACTATCCCATAACAACATTATCCAACAACACTTCCAATTATACAAACAAAAATGAACTATTCATCTTTGTACGTTCCTTTATTGCCTGCCTTGGAGGTGCGTTTGCCTGGCCTAGTGCTCCTATGCAGTGATGCCGCTCTGAATGCACTTACCTGGAGACCAGAGCGGCGGCAGACGGACCTGAGAGGAATCGTATCCTGAGCGGGACCTGAAAAGGAGTGGGCGGGGCTCGAGGCCCTTACTTACCTAGAGTGAGCGCCTGCCGCCACTCCCACTCTGTGCTGGCGCACGCTGAGTTTCGAAAGAGGAAAAAAAACTTCCAGTGACATCACGGTAAATCTGCAAGGTTGGGTAAGGTTGGGTAAGTAACAGCTGTTAGCGCTTTTAAATAACTTTAAAAAATACGGGGAAAGTTTTTTTTTTGAAAAAAAACCTCAAAACCTACCGTATAAGTGATAAGGTGAGTACTGCTAAAGTGTGGTTTTTTTGAGTTAGTGTAATTTAGAAAGGACTTTAGATTGTAGTGGGTAGTGTTTGGAGTAGAACAAGGCCACTACTGTAATTAGTATTTTTTATAGGGAGTAACTAAGTAATCGAAAGGTAAGTCATAGCAGGAGAGCTCGCACCACTGATATGTTCCTCCTGCACTATGTGGGAAATCAGGGATGCTTCCAGTGTCCCTGCCGACCATGTGTGCAGGAAGTGTATCCATCTGCAGCTACTGGCGACCCACATTACGGAGCCAGACCTGCGGGTGGATTCACTGTGGAGGTTCCACGATGCTGAGGATGTCGTGGATAGCATGTTTACCGAGGTGGTCACACCACAGGTAATGGCTGCACAGGCAGAAAAGGGATGGGTGACCAACAGGCGGAGTAGGAGCACAGGCAGGTAGTGCAGGAGTCCCCTGTGGCCATCCCCCTCTCAAACAGATATACCGCTTTGGATACTGTTGGCGGGGGATGAACTCCCAGGGGAAAGCAGCAACAGTCAAGTTTGTGGCACTACGGATGGCTCTGCTGCACAGCAGGGGGGGAAAATGACTAGGAGAGCCATTGTGATAGGAGATTCATTTGTAAGGGGAACAGACAGGTGTTTCTGTGGCCGCAAATGAGACTCCAGGATGGTATGTTGCCTCCCTGGTGTGAGGGTCAAGGATATCTTGGAGCGGCTGCAGGATATTCTGAAGGGGGACGGTGAACAGCCAGTGGTCATGATACATGTCGGTACCAATGATACAGGTAGAAAAAAGGATGAGGTCCTGCAAGATTAACTTAAGGAGTTAGGAGCTGAATTAAAAAGCAGGACCTCAAAGGTAGTAATCTCAGTATTACTTCCTGTGCCATGTGTTCATGAATATAGGAACAGGAGAATAGACCATATGAATGCGTGGCTAGAGAAATGGTGCAGGAAGGAGGGATTTAGATTCCTGGGACATCGGGACCGGTTCTGGGGAAGGTGGGACCTGTACAAGCGGAACGGGTTACACAAGGCAGGACCAGAACCGATGTCCTCGCAGGGGCGTTTGCTAGTGCTATTGGGGAGGATTTAAACTAGAATGGCAGGGGGATAGTTGGAGCTAAGAAACACCAAGGGGCAGAAAACATTGGGGGTTGTATATAGACCCCCGAACAGCAGTGGTGATGTAGAGGATGGCATTAAACAGAAAATTAGAGGTGCATGCAATAAGGGTGCAACTGTAATTATGGCTGACTTTCATCTACATATAGATTGGGAAAACCAAATTAGCAATAATACTGTAGAGCAGGAATTCCTGGAGTGCATACGTGATGGTTTTTTGGACCAATACGTTGCGGAACCAAATAGAGAACAGGCCATCCGAGACTGGGTATTGTGTAATGACAAAGGGTTAGTTAACAATCTTGTTGTGTGGAGTCCCTTGGGGAAGAGCGACCATAACATGATAGAATTCTTCATTAAGATGGAGAGTGAGAGAGTTGATTCCAAGACTAGGGTCCTGAATCTAAATAAAGCAAACTATGAAGGTATAAGGTGCGAGTTGGCTATGCTAGATTGGGGAACATTACTTAAAGGGTTGACAGTGGATAGGCAATGGCTAGCATTTAAAGAGCGCGTGGATGAATTACAACAATTGTTCATTCCTGTCTGGCACAAAAATAAGACAGGAAAGGTATCTCAACCGTGGCTTACAGAAGAAATTAGGGATAGTATTAGTTTCCAAGGAGGAGAAATATAAAATAGCCAGAACAAGCAGTAAACCCAAGGATTGGGTGCAGTTTAAATTCAGCAAAGGAGGACAAAGGGATTGATTAAGAAGGGGAAAATAGAGTATGAGAGTAAGCTTGCAGAGAACATAAAAACTGACTGTAAAAGCTTCTATAGATATGTGAAGAGAAAAAGATTAGTGAAGACAAATGTGGGTCCCTTACAGTCAGAAATGGGGGAATTTAAAATGGGGAACAAAGAAATGGCAGACCAATTAAATACATGCTTTGGTTCTGTCTTCACAAAGGAGAACACAAATTACCCTCCAGAAATGTGGGGAACAGAGGGTTTAGTGAGAAGGAGGAACTGTATGAAATCAATATTAGTAGCGAAATTAGGGTGTTAGGGAAATTGATGGGATTGAAGGCTGATAAATCCCCAGGCCTCATAATCTACATCCCAGAGTACTTAAGGAAGTGGCCCTTGAAATAGTAGATGCATTGCTTTTTTTCTTCAAAATTCTATAGACTCTGGAACAGTTCCAACGGATTGGTGGGTAGCTAATGTAACCCCACTATTTAAAAAAGAAGGCAGAGAAAAAACAGGGAATTATAGACTGGTTAGCCTGACATCAGTAGTGGGGAAAATGCTACAGTCCATTATAAAAGATATAATAGCAGAGCACTTGGAAAACAATGACAGGATCAGACAAAGTCGGCATGGATTTATGAAAGGGAAATCATGCTTGACAAATCTACTGGAATTGTTTGAGGATGTAACTAGTAGAAAAGATAAGGGAGAACCAGTGGATGTGGTGTATTTGGACTTTCAGAAGGCTTTCAATAAGGTCCCACATAAGAGATTAGCATGCAAAATTAAAGCACATTAAAGCAGAGGAGGCAATGGCATAGTGGTATTATAACTGGACTAGTAACCCAGAGACCCAGGGTATTTCTCTGGGGACATGGGTTCGAATCCCACCACAGCAGAAGGTGGAATTTGAATTTAATTAATAAATCTGGAATTAAAAACTAGTCTAATAATGGCCATGAAACCATTGTCGATTGATGTAAAAACCCATCTGGTTCACTAATGTCCTTGAGGGAAGGAAATCTGCTGTCCTTACCTGGTCTGGCCTACATGTGACTCCAGACCCACAGCAATGTGGTTAACTCTTACATGCCCTCTGAAATGGCCTAGCAAGCCACTCAGTTGTACCTAACCGCTACGAAGTCAATAAAAAGGAATGAAACCGGACGGACCTCCCGGCATCGACCTGGGCACCGGAAACGACAACGGCATTCCCAGCCCTGTTGACCCTGCAAAGTCCTCCTTACGAACATCTGGGGGATTGTGCCAAAGTTGGGAGAGCTGTCCTACAGACTAGTCAAGCAACAGCCTGACATAGTCATACTCACGGAATCATACCTTACAGACAATATCCCAGACAATGACTGCAATCACTATCCCCGGGTATGTCCTGCCCCACCGGCAGGACAGACCCAGCAGAGGTGGTGGCACAGTGGTATACAGTAGGGAGGGAGTTGCCCTGGGAGTCCTCAACATCGACTCCGGACCCCATGAAGTCTCATGGCATCAGGTCAAACATGGGCAAGTTACCACCTACCGCCCTCCCTCAGCTGATGACTCAGTACTCCTCCATGTTGAACACCACTTGGAGGAAGCACTGAGGGTGGCAAGGGCACAAAATGTACTCTGGGTGGGGGACTTCAATGTCCATCACCAAGAGTGGCTCGGTAGCACCACTACTGACCCAGCTAGCCGAGTCCTAAAGGACATAGCTGCTAGACTGGGTCTGTGGCATCTCGCAATGCAAAACTGGGCATCCATGAGGTGCTGTGGGCCATCAGCAGCAGCAGAATTGTACTCAACCACAATCTGTAACCTCATGGCCCGGCATATCCCCCACTCTACCATTACCATCAAGCCAGGAGACCAACCCTGGTTCAATGAAGAGTGCAGGAGGGCATGCCAGGAGCAGCACCAGGCATACCTCAAAATGAGTTGTCAACCTGGTGAAGCTACAACACAGGACTATCTGCGTGCCAAACTGCGTAAGCAGCATGCAATAGACAGAGCTAAGCGATCCCACAACCAACGGATCAGATCTAAGCTCTGCAGTCCTGCCACATCCAGCCGTGAATGGTGGTGGACAATTAAACAACTAACTGGAGGAGGTGGCTCCACAAATATCACCATCCTCAACACTGACATCTAACATGAAATGTGCAAAATTGCCCAGGTATGTCTGTACACAAAAAGCAGGATAAGTCCAACCCGACCAATTACCGCCCCATCAGCCTACTCTCGATCATCAGTAAAGTAATGGAAGGTGTCATCAACAGTGCCATCAAGCGGCACTTGCTTAGCAATAACCTGCTCAGTGATGCTCAGTTTGGGTTCCGCCAGGGCCACTCAGCTCCTGACCTCATCACAGCCTTGGTTCAAACATGGACAAAAGAGCTGAACTCAAGAGGTGATGTGAGAGTGACTTCCCTTGACATCAAGGCAGCGTTTGACCGAGTATGGCATCAAGGAGCCCTAGCAAAACTGAGGTCAATGGGAATCAAGGGGAAAACCCTCCGCTGGCTGGAGTCATATCTAGCGCAAAGGAAGATGGTTGTGATTGTTGGAGGTCAATCATCTGAGCTCCAGGACATCATTGCAGGAGTTCCGCAGGGTAGTGTCCTAGGCCCAACCATCTTCAGCTGCTTCATCAATGACCTTCCTTCAATAATAAGGTCAGAAGTGGGGATGTTTGCTGATGATTGCACCATGTTCAGCACCATTCGTGACTCCTCAGATACTGAAGCAGTCGGTGTAGAAATGCAGCAAGACCTGGACAATATCCAGGCTTGGGCTGATAAGTGGCAAGTAACATTCGCGCCACACAAGTGCCAGGCAATGACCATCTCCAACAAGAGAGAATCTAACCATCTCCCCTTGACATTCAACAGCATTAACATCGCTGAATCCCCCACTATCAACATCCTAGGGGCTACCATTGACCAGAAACTGAACTGGAGTAGCCACATAAATATCGTGGCTACAAGAGCAGGTCAGAGGCTAGGGATCCTGAGGCGGGTAACTCACCTCCTGACTCCCCAAAGCCTGTCCACCATCTACAAGGCACAAGTCAGGACTGTATGGAATACTCTCCACTTGCCTGGATGGGTGCAGCTACAACAACACTCAAGCAGCTCGACACCATCCAGAACAAAGCAGCCCACTTGATTGGCACCCCATCTACAAACATTTACTCCCCCCACCACCGATGCACAGTGGCAGCAGTGTGTACCATATACAAGATGCACTGCAGCAATGCACCAAGGCTCCTTATTCAGCACCTTCCAAACCCATGACCTCTACCAACTAGAAGGACAAGAGCAGCAAATACATGGGAACACCATCACCTGCAAGTTCCCCTCCAAGTCACACGCCATCCTGACTTGGAACTGTATCGCCGTTCCTTCACTGTCGCTGGGTCAAAATCCTGGAACTCCTTTCCTTACAGCACTGTGGGTGTACCTACCCCAAATGGACTGCAGCGGTTCAAGAAGGCAGCTCACCACCACCTTCTCAAGGGCAATTAGAGATGGGCAATAAATGCTGGCCTCGCCAGTGATGCCCACATCCCATGAATAAAAAAAAAAATTGGGGGTAAGGTACTGACATGGATCGAGAACTGGTTGTCAGACAGGAAACAAAGTGTAGGAATAAACGGATCTTTTTCCGAGTGGCAGGCAGTGACTTGTGGGGTACCGCAGGGATCAGTGCTAGGACCCCAGCTATTCATAATATATATTAATGATATAGATGAGGGAATTAAATGTAATCTGTCCAAGTTTGCAGATGACACAAACCTGGGTGGGAGTGTGAGCTGTGAGGAGATTGCAGAGAAGCTCCAGCGTGATTTGGACAAGTTGAGTGAGTGGGCAAATACAAGGCACAGTGGCGCAGTGGTTTGCACCGGAGCCTCACTGCTCCAGCAACCCGGGTTCAATTCTGGATACTGCCTGTGCGGAGTTTGCAAGTTCTCCCTGTGACCGCGTGGGTTTCCGCCGGGTGCTCTGGTTTCCTCCCACAGCCAAAGACTTGCAGGTTGATCGGTAAGTTGGCCATTGTAAATTGCCCCTAGTGTAAGTAGGTGGTAGGGGAATTGAGGGAATGTGATAAGAATATGGGATTAATGTAGGATTAGTATAAATGGGTGGTTGATGGTCAGCACAGACTCGGTGGGCCGAAGGACCTGTTTCAGTGCTGTATCAATAAATTAAAAAAAATAAAGGCAGATGCAAATAATATGGATAAATGTGAGGTTATCCACTTTGGTGGCAAAAACAGAAAGGCAGATTATTATCTGAACGGCGATAGATTGGGAAAGGGGGAGGTGCAGCGAGATCTGGGTGTCCTTGTGCACCAGTCGCTGAAAGTAAGCATGTAGGTGTAGCAGGCAATTAAGGAGGCAAATGGTATGTTGGCCTTCACCGCGAGAGGATTCGAGTGCAGGAGCAAGGATGTCTTGCTGCAATTGTACAAGGCCTTGGTAAGACCACATCTGGAGTATTGTGTGCAGTTTTGGTCTCCTTATCTGAGGAAGGATTTCTTGCTATGGAGGGAGTGCAGTAAAGGTTCACCAGACTGATTCCTGGGATGGCAGGATTGACGTATGAAGAGAGATTGGGTCAATTAGGCTTGTATTCGCGAAAGTTTTGAAGAATGAGAGGGGATCGCATAGAAACCTACAAAATTCTAACAGGACTGGACAGACTAGATACAGGAAGGATGTTCCCGATAGCGGGGGAGTCCAGGACCAGGGGTCACAGTCTAAGGATAAGGGGTAAGCCATTTAGGACTGAGATGAGGAGGGATTTCTTCACCCAGAGAGTGGTGATCCTGTGGAATTCTCTACCGCAGAAAGCAGTTGAGGCCAAATCATTAAATATATTCAAGAAAAAGTTAGATATAGTTCCTAGGGCTAAAGGGATCAAGGGATACGGGGAGAAAGCGGGAACAGGGTACTGAGTTTGGAAGATCAGCCATGATCGTATTGAATGGAGGTGCAAGCTCAAAGGGCCGAATGGCCGACTCCTGCTCCTATTTTTTCCATGTTTGACGGAAGGCTGATGACTTTCACTGGTGGAGAATGCAGATGCCTTTGTAGGGCGACCTCAAGCAGCTCTGGGGTTAGAGGGCTGGCTTCGACTGCACGACCTCAGCATGGACGGCAGCAGTCTGGACCGGCTGGCTGAAAAGCAACAGGAATGCGCTAGCAGACTGGGAGTGGTGGCAGCACGAATTCTGTCTTTCTGAAAGACAGGACAGCAGGTTCGTGTTCCATGAAGGCACTGCCAGTCCCCCGGGGCAGCACCTCAGCAATCCTAGTAATCTGGTGGAGCACAGGTTGCTGGACTGCTCTGAGAGCCTGCATGACCCATTGTGCATTGTTAGCCACAACCATGATGGCAGCAGTCTGACCCTGCATAGCACCAAGCAGGGCTTGCATGGATCTCAAGACCTCTGAGCTTCCACTGCAGCACTGAGGCATTGGGTGGCTTCTGCCTGTGCTACAATAGAGCTAAGACATTGGCCACCAGGCACTGCATCATGGTTGGATCCACAAGTGCTGCCATGGAGCTGGCCACCACTGCCAGATTGGAAAGGATAGGCTCCAAACTCTGTGTCGAGCCCTGGGCCAAATTGGAGATGCACTCATCCATGCTCCTTGACAATGACAACAGGCTCTATGGCAGGCCAGCCAATGCACCAAGCATCTCAGTTTGCATGCTCATCAGTGCTCTCCTGTATAACCACCACATTGACATCCTCACCTGTCCTCTTCAGCAGAGTTCATCTGCGACAACCACCTCTGGTGAACTGGAAGACGCACACTCCTTGCTGGTGTGGCTGCATCCCACTCATGCCTAGTGACTCACCACGTGCTGATCCTACCTTTATACTAACCTTTAAAGTATACACAGTGCCATTATCTGAGTTAGTGGTTGCGACTGTCAAATCAAGTGACCGTGCTTCTTCCTCAGACCTCTGTTCTTGCTCATGAGACTGCACTGGCTGGTTAGGTGGTAGTTCTTGGGTATCTGAAAGCAAAACTACAGAAGGGGAGGCTTGAGGTGAGGGAAGGGGGTTGGAGTGGAAAACAGGAGGTCCATGGTCACACCATCTGCTGCTAGCACCTCATGCCAGATAGCAGGATGAGCCTGAAGTATGGTTGAGAAAGTGCATAAGGCGGGAACATACCGTCATCCTGAATGTTTTCAGTGATACCGGATGCACCATCCTCAGGCATTGATGGCTCTCTAATGTGGAGAACTGTCACCTCGAAAGGACTCAGGAGATGCAGGCGTGTCTATCCCCTGCTGTTTTTCTACTCCTGTGGTTGTGCATGACCTAGTCCTGCAGGAGAGAGGGAAGGATTTTTAGAATTAGAATTAGAACATTACAGCGCAGTACAGGCCCTTCGGCCCTCGATGTTGCGCCGACCTGTGAAACCATCTGACCTACACTATTCCATTTTCATCCATATGTCTATCCAATGACCACTTAAATGCCCTTAAAGTTGGCGAGTCTACTACTGTTGCAGGCAGGGCGTTCCACGCCCCTACTACTCTCTGAGTAAAGAAACTACCTCTGACATCTGTCCTATATCTGTCACCCCTCAACTTAAAGCTATGTCCCCTCGTGTTTGCCATCAACATCCGAGGAAAAAGACTCTCACTATCCACCCTATCTAACCCTCTGATTATTTTATATGTCTCTATTAAGTCACCTCTCCTCCTCCTTCTCTCCAACGAAAACAACCTCAAGTCCCTCGGCCTTTCCTCGTAAGACCTTCCCTCCATACCAGGCAACATCCGAGTAAATCTCCTCTGCACCCTTTCCATAGCTTCCACATCCTTCCTATAATGCGGTGACCAGAACTGCACGCAATACTCCAGGTGCGGTCTCACCAGAGTTTTGTACAGCTGCAGCATGACCTCGTGGCTCCGAAACTCGATCCCCCTACTAATAAAAGCTAACACACCATATGCCTTCTTAACAGCCCTATTAACCTGGGTAGCAACCTTCAGGGATTTATGCACCTGGACACCAAGATCTCTCTGTTCATCTACACTACCAAGAATCTTCCCATTAGCCCAGTACTCTGTATTCCTGTTACTCCTTCCAAAGTGAATCACCTCGCACTTTTCCGCATTAAACTCCATTTGCCATCTCTCAGCCCAGCTCTGCAGCCTATCTATGTCCCTCTGTACCCTACAACATCCTTCGGCACTATCCACAACTCCACCGACCTTAGTGTCATCCGCAAATTTACTAACCCACCCTTCTACACCCTCTTCCAGGTCATTTATAAAAATGACAAACAGCAGTGGCCCCAAAACAGATCCTTGCGGTACACCACTAGTAACTAAACTCCAGGATGAACATTTGCCATCAACCACCACCCTCAGTCTTCTTTCAGCCAGCCAATTTCTGATCCAAAGCTCTAAATCACCTTCAACCCCATACTTCCGTATTTTCTGCAATAGCCTACCATGGGGAACCTTATCAAACGCCTTACTGAAATCCATATACACCACATCCACTGCTTTACCCTAATCCACCTGTTTGGTCACCTTCTCGAAAAACTCAATAAGGTTTGTGAGGCATGACCTACCCTTCACAAAACCGTGCTGACTATCACTAATGAACTTATTCTTTTCAAGATGATTATAAATCCTGTCTCTTATAACCTTTTCCAACATTTTACCCACAACCGAAGTAAGGCTCACAGGTCTATAATTACCAGGGCTGTCTCTACTCCCCTTCTTGAACAAGGGGACACCATTTGCTATCCTCCAGTCTTCCGGCACTATTCCTGTCGACAATGACGACATAAAGATCAAGGACAGAGGCTCTGCAATCTCCTCCCTAGCTTCCCAGAGTATCCTAGAATAAATCCCATCTGGCCCAGGGGACTTATCTATTTTCACACTTTCCAAAATTGATAACACCTCCTCCTTGTGAACCTCAATCCCATCTAGCCTAGTAGCCTGAATCTCAGTATTCTCCTCGACAACATTTTCTTTCTCTACTGTAAATACTGACGCAAAATATTCATTTAACACTTCCCCTACCTCCTCTGGTTCCACACACAACTTCCCACTACTATCCTTGATTGGCCCTAATCTAACTCTAGTCATTCTTTTATTCCTGATATACCTATAGAAAGCCTTAGGGTTTTCCCTGATCCTATCCGCCAATGACTTCTCGTGTCCTCTCCTTGCTCTTCTTAGCACTCCCTTTAGATCCTTCCTGGCTAGCTTGTAACTCTCAAGCGCCCTAACTGAGCCTTCACGTCTCATCCTAACATAAGTCTTCTTCTTCCTCTTGACAAGCGCTTCAACTTCTTTAGTAAACCACGGCTCCCTCGCTCGACAACTTCCTCCCTGCCTCACAGGTACATACTGTCAGGTACATACAGGATGTCAGTGAGTGAGTTGCAATGGGCCCACTAATGGGCCTAATGGAATTTTTAGCTCTTTATCTTAGCTTACTTTTACTTCACGATCTTGCACATTGAAAATGTATGAACCATGTATTATATATTGTATAGGCTGGAAAATTAGCATGCTTATTCTGAATACTGCAAAGTACATTTTCAACAAACAAATTATGGATAATTTGTGAAGGGTTACAAGGTGTAAAACTACTCAAAATACGAAATTTTAGGCTCCACTGACCAGTTTTTCCTGTAATTAATAATTAGTAGAATATTGAAGCTGGTTTGAAACCAGATTAGAGTTCATGGAATTAAAGCCAAATTTGCTAATTGAATGAAAAAACTGGAGACAGCAATAATTAAAAGGTCTGCTGCAGAGGTATGTTCAGAGTCACTTGATCATGGGTTCATAAATAATATAGAGGGTAGTTACTCCTTGTAAATATGATGTGGCTTGTTATCAACAGAAAACATTATATTACAAGATATCTGATTGGGTGATGAGTAGAACATAAATTGAATTTAAAAGGCTAACGGAAAATTGGCCTTTATCTCAAGAGAGGGTTGAAATATGAAGCGGTGGAAGTTATGTTACTGCTGGGCGGAGCTCTGGTTAGACCCAATCTGGAGTACTCCATTGAATTCAGGGCAGTGCATCTTCGGAAGGATATATTGGCCTTTGTCGGGGTGCAGCGTGGATTCACCAGAATGATACTAGGATTAAAGGGTTGAATTATGAGGACAGGTTGCATAGACAAGGCTTGTATTCTCTTGAATATAGAAATTTAAAGGTGATCTAATTGAGATGTTTAAGATGATTAAAGGATTTGATAGGATAGATAGAGAGAAAGTATTTCTTCTGGTGGGAGAGCTCTGAACAAGGAGGCATAACCTAAAAATTAGAACTAGGTCATTCAGGGGTGATGTCAGAAAACATTTCTTCACACAAAGGACAGTGGAAGTCTGGAACTCTTCCCCCATAAAGCTTTTGAGGTATGATAATTGAAAACTTCTAAACTGAGGTTAATAGATTTTTATTTGGCAAGGGTATTAAAGGTTACCTTACCAAGGTGGAGTGGATAGATGGAATTTGCAGATCAGTAATGACCTAATTGAATGAGGAGGTGAATGACCAACTTGTGTTGCTATGTTCCTATGTCTTGCACGTTAGTTCATTCCTGTGTCATGCATATGAGACCAAAATGGGAGTTTTGTCTATTATGCGGTGGAGGCAGAAACCCTCACTTCTTTTAAAAGCTACCTGGACATGCACCTGAAGTGCTGTAACCTGCAAGGCTATGGACCAAGGGCTGGAAGGTGGGATTAGATTGGGCAGCTAGTTTTTTTGGCTGGCGCGGACACGATGGGCTGAATAGCCTCCTTCTGTGCCGTAATTTTTCTATGGTTCTATGATGGAATTCAAGGAATTGAAATCATTCAAGTAGTTGGTATAAAGAAGGCCTAATGGATTTTAATATGGATAAAGGTACTATTTTGTTATAAAACTATACCAGGACAAAATCCTATTCTATTTGAGCAATATTGAATCATGTGCAAATCTGGGTACCCTTCTTTCAAAAAGACAATGATGTGTTGCAGAGGATTCAGTGAAGGATAAGGATGATTTGAGAGCTGGGCTCTGAGTTAGAAAGAAAGATTCACGGAGCAGAATTTCTTTTCATTGGAAAAACGACTAAAAGGACATAATCTTGATCTTTAAAATGCTAAGAGGAGTAGATAATGTAGTCAAAAGCAGGTTACGTACACTATGGTCATGAAACCAAGGACTTAAAAATTGACATTAGAAAGACTTCATCCTCTCAGTATGGTGAATGTTAATCGTAAAAAAATGGTGAATGTCATGTTGTTAAACACCTTTTTCAGTTCAGCAAGCACCTAATTAGGAGGATAAGTGCAAATAAAAATTTTCAAATACTCAATGCAACAAAACAGTTCCCAAGCTGCTGAGATTACACATGCCATTCTCAGAAAGGCAACCAATCATGGTGAAATAAATTGGGATGTAGGGTTTAATAAATATCTAAACAACTTAAGTTTTACTCAGCTTATTTTGTCTAAGAGGTTGGCAGGGAGAAAGCTAAACAGCTACATTTACAGAATGTTCTGTTAACTAATTAAGTGAATGAGGTAAACGTCATGATTGAATGGATGGTGCTGGTCATATTCAATATATATATATTCAAATATATTTAAATAATAAAGTAGTTGACCAGATAATGAAAACTTGCAATTTCTGCCATAAAATACTGCAAGCAGTTTCTGGTAGAATAGGCTTGTATTAAGTGCACACCAGTGAGCTGACTGATAACCTTTTCTGAAAGGAGCATCTTTAAATTTGTTTTCTTTCTTATTTACCCTTAATTAAAAATGTCAGTACTTGTGTTTATGAAAATAAGAAAAATTACACTTTTTAAGGGGTTGATCATTACTAACTTAGAAATTGTTACTCCAACCTTTTATGACTTGCTTGCCAGAGATGGAGAGATGAACTTTAAGCATGTAGCAATTTCAATGATTCTGTCTGCTTTGCTGGACAAAGACATGAACTTACAAGAAAGATGAAATTCCAAAGCATAAGAAAGGAAGGGAGCTCAAATGGATAGCAGTGTAAACTCTTCGCTGTTTCAATTTGCTATCGGATGTTTTTCTACAAAATTCTGGTGGCTTTTATTTGAATGGCATTCCGACATCACAATTGGTTTAACATGCTTATGTCCAAAAGAATTAAGGGCATCGCCCAATGTAATTCATAATTAGTGAATGCATCTACAGATAGTTTGAATAGCTTAGTTCATGACAGCTGCAGTTTTTTTTGCTAAGTGCTGGGAAAATTACATAACAATTATCCATAAAATTATTTATGCAGAATTTACTGTTTTGTTCTGTTATACTGAAGTGTAAACCAGATGTTCAGCTTAATTTATTTCAAAGCCTGTTCATTATTTTGAATGGTTTCATCACTGGTTAAGTATGACCAAAGTTGGCATTTGTGTAAAAGTACACAACTGGACACACCTAGTTGCCAAAGGACAGGACATACTTGCATCGATGTTAAAGATATTTTTAAGTGATTGATGATCAAGCACTACCACTTTTCCAGATTTATAAAGGAAGTCATAATGCCGTGGGCTGCTAATTGAAATAATGCAGATAAATGCAGTTAAGCATGACTGGTCTAGTTGAATTGCCCAATAGTTAGAAAAAAAGTGAAGATCCTGTATTCTTGTATTTAGCACAGAAACCAATAATATAGTGAAAGGGGACAGGCAAAATGAAAAAAGCAATAAATTAGGTTATATCATTGCAGGCATTTGGCATGGATTTAATAAAAAGCTAAATTGTCACTAATTCTAATGTCATTCTCACTGACTGTGAAATGTAATTCTGGTAGGAGTACCCTGGGTAGCTGAAAATGTGTGGCAGTTCTGAATGACAAGCTTTGTAAAGAACCACAATAAATCAGAAATGTTTACAATTCAGAGCTCAATTACACCTTAGTGATTTTTCTTTTTGAGAACTGAAATTCTTTTCCAGCACATGTATCAGCATACTCCAGCACATCCAACAGCATATCAACTATATTCTGTTGAATCTCCAAAATTAAATTCTCTATGAATATAATACTAAACATTGTGGTCATGTCACTGGACTAGTAATCAAGAGGCCCAGGCTAATGCCCTGGGCTCTCACATTCAAATCCCACCATGGCAGCTGGTGGAATTTAAATTCAATTAATTTAATAAACTTAGTTAATTAATAAAAAGTCTGGAATTGAAAGCTAGTCTCAGTAATGATACCATGAAACTATCATCAATTGTCATAAAAACCCATCTGATTCACTAATGTCCTTTAGGGAAGGAAATCTGCCATCCTTACCTGGTCTGGTCTACAGACCCACAGCAATGTGATTGACTCTAAAATGCCCTCTAATGGTCTAGCAAACCATTCAGTTGTCAAGGACAATTAGGAATGGGCAACAAATTCTGGACTTGCCAGCAACGCCCACATCCAATAAAAGAATTTTTAAAATTGTAATAAATTCTAAGTTACAACCCCCGAAAGGTTTTAAACCCTATTCAACTGAAAAAGCAGGAGCTTCCTATAAATTAGCAAAATGAATACAGAAGCAGCATGTTTGCTGACAACGTAACCACTGGGTGGCGCAGTACTTGCACATGCGCAAATGCAGGCTCTTCAACTGGAACATCAGTATCTGCAGATGTTCAGGCAGCTGTCAGGATTAAAGATGGCGCTGCTCAATTTATCACAGGAAATGCTTATGGTTAGATCGTTCTAGCAGACTAACCTTACATTAAGTTGGATGGAAGCCCAGTAATATGCTGTGCAGTTATAGGATACGAACTATAATCCACAGATGCATTTAATATTCCAGTAATCCTATTAAATACAAAAGGAATTTTATAATTGAATTTCCATTGCAAGATAATGAATGGGCACCCCGATCGAAAATAGGGCAGAGTATAAAATGTGCTGCCAATTCGTTATTGTGATTCGTTTATATGAATGACCAGCACTGATTTCACCCGAACGTAGCTACTAGCTCCCGCCTCACTGGCTGCTCTCCCCCCTCGGCGACTCGCTTTCACCCCCCCATCCCCCCCCAGCCGTTCACTCCAGACCTCGCTTCTCCCCCCCCACCTTCTTGGCCAATTGTTTCCTGCTCGCGCCACTCCCTTCTCTGGTCTGCCGCTCACTCCCCGCCCCCCCCCCCCCCCCCCCATGCCCCATTCCCCTCTCCAGCCGCTAGCTCTAAACCGCGCCGCTTCCCTCCTCTCGGGCACTCGCTGCCACGTTTGATGTAAAAAGGCACCAACAGCACAGATTCAATCCCTGTACTGGCTGTGCTAGTTCATGGAGGCCTGCCTCCTTGCCTTGCCCCATGCTTGAGGAATGGCACCCCTCAAGCTATACATTACCAACTGTCTCTCTCTAATGGAGAAGGATGCCAATGGTCCTTTGGGACTATGGCTACAACAACTATAAAAGACCCAGATGTAGAAGAAAACTTAGAATGCCTAGCAGTAATTGTTCTTTGTTTTGGTGTTTTTTGTGTTTTATTGGGAGAATACAGCAGGAAGGTTGGGGAGACGGATAACTTTTGAAATTGTTGAAGTTAATGTCCAGACTAGATGGCATGAAGAGTCCCCAGGAAGGGAAATAAGTTATTTGGGTGATTTATATCTCTATTATGTTCATTATGCATAATCTTATGGAAAATTTTGCAGTGCTCTATTCTGTTAGATCTATGTCAGGTTTGGGCAGTATGTGTGTTTCCAGTTCTAAAAAGTTCATTGTTACATCTCAACTTCTATATTCTTTAACTCTTAATATAAAACACAGTACTCCGTTACCATTTTATGGCCTTATCCATATGAGGTGCTGCTTTTAATGTCTTCTGAACCTGGATTTTCTGCTCTTCCGCATTACTTAACTTTCCCCAAAATATAAAATTACTTTTTTGTGAAAATGCACCACCTGACACTATCTGACATTGAATTTCTTCTGATACTTTTTTGCTCATGACATCATTCTTTTAAAATACGTTTGGAGCTTCCTTTGGTTTACAGAATTATTTATTATGCCTCCTATTCCAGCATCACTTGGAGGAATTCTGAGCAAATTGGAGCACACAGTGAACACTGGGTGAGGGACTACAATGTGCACTGCCAGAAGTGGCTCAGTAGTATCACCACTGATTCAGCTTGCCAAGTTCTGAATGGCCTAAATGCCAGATTTGGCCACTGTCAGGTGCTGAGGGAACCAACACGAGGAAGTAATCACATGATCTCATCCTCCCCACCCAACTGCCGCAGACACTCCTATCCACAGTATAATTGGCAGAAAAGACTGCTTCTCATCTTCATCATGAGAACATCCTCCATCATGGAGGATGGCATCAGCATTGTAGTAGCTGTGGCTCAGTGGTAGATGCTTGCCTCTGAGTCAGAAGGTTGTGGGTTAAAATTCTGCTCCAGAAATTTGAGCAGATAAACAAGCTGATGCTTCAACGCAGTACTGAAGATGTGTTGCACTGTTGAAGGTGCTGTCTTTCAGATGAGACATTGGGCTGAATTTTACGTCGCCCAGCGGGTTGGATGGTGGCGTGGGGACGGCATAAAATTGAGCTGGAGGCTCCGAGAGGCCTGCGCGCCCCGTTCCTGCCTCCGGCCAACTTTACGGCAGTCGGGCGTGGTGGGTGGGGGAACAGCCCACCCGCCCAAGGCTAATCATGGTCCTTAAGTGGCCACTTAATGGCCCTCGCCCACCTCCACGGGTGTTTTACCCGTGGCAAGCGGGCATGCTGGGGACGTGAAAGGCTGCTCAGCGATAGCTACCGGCCTTTCCACGCGCCGGGGGAGTGCCATGGCAGTCGGGCACAGGGTGCCCAAACAAGGGCCGCCCCCGCCTCCTAACCCATCCCCGGACCCAAGACACCCACCCCCCCCACCCCAAAACGACCACCCTAGCCCCCCAGAGCATGACCAATCCCCCTGGTGAGGCATGCCCAACTTACCTTCACTCCTGGCTCCATGTCGTCAACTGGGCTACAGTCCCAGTAGTGGCCGCCGTTCCCGGTGGCACTGCTGGGACTAAGAGCTGCTGGCCCGCTGATTGGCCGGCAGCTCACTGAGGCGAGACTTCCTCCCTCAAGCGGGTGGAACTCCCAGCTCGGGACAATTAAAGCCTAGGGACCCATAAAATGTGGGACAGATCCCTGGGCTGGGCGGAAGCATGTCCACTACCGACTTTTATGTCGGTGGCGCATTCCCGTCCGCCTCAGGTAAAATACAGCCCATTAAATCTGTGTCCTTTCAGGTATGTGTAAAGGATCCCATGGTACTATTCAAAGAAGAGTAGAGGAGTTCTTCCCAGTGTCCTGGCCAATATTTCCCCCTCGATCAACATCAGTCAAGCAGTTCTTCTGGTCATTATCACATTGCTGTTTGTGGAATGATGTGTAAATTGGCTTCTCACATTATAACAGTGACTATACTTCATTGGCTGTGAAGTATTTTTCGAAGTCCTGAGATCGTGAAAGGCTATTCATAAATACAAGTCCTTTTTTCCTCTTTAAGTAGGATAGACAAGGTCAATAAACAGATCTAGCAGCCTGGCACATCCTCACTCTTTAAACCTCAAAGCCAGGAGATGTATTTTTCTTCATTGAAAAGTGTAGAAGGGCATGCCAGAAGCTGTATCAGATATACCTCAGAAAGAGGTATGAACCCGTTGAAGCTAGAACACAGAGCTGCCTATATACCAAAGACCAACAGCAGCAGGCAATAGATAGAGCTATGTGATCCCACAACCCACTGGATCAAAGAAAAGCTCTGTAGCCCTACTCCATCCAGTTAAGAATGGAGGTGGATAACCAGGAAACTAGCAAGAGGAGAATGGTGCATGGACATCTCCATCCTTAACCATGGTATTCTCAGCACCTAATTGGAAGAAGCAAATGCTTACTAAACATTTTTGGACAAACAGATTATGCAGGCATAACAGAAATTAGGTGAGAAAGCATAAACTGAAGTTAGAGAGAACTGGACCAGTTCCTGGTTGGGATAGAGATCACATAAAAGACTGGTGAAACAGCTGTTAATATAAGCATAATGAATGTGGTCTCCTGGACTAGTTTTGATTTTGTAAGGGGGTCGGAGAGAAATTTGCCAAATTTTTTCCTATTTGGCCTTGGGTTCTTATCTGTTTTATTTTGTCTCGACCAGGAGATTACCATGGCTGCTGTTCGATAGGGAGTATCTAATCAGAATACTTCAGGAATCACAACTTGGGCTGCAAGCTTGATGGAACAGTTGTTCTTTTCCTGCCCATCATTTTTCTATGTTCATATAAAACTAAATACATTCAAATTTTGAGTTTTGCTGGTTTGAAGCTATGGATGTGTCTGTTACATATGGAATCTGACATCGGGGAGAAAGCATTGCAAGTGAAGCTGAGAAAGTTATAAAAAAAGATGAATATCTAAATTTTGTAATGGGTAATAGGCCATAAGCAGGGGTGAAAGCAGATCCATAACTCCCTGCTACAAAGCCACATCTACTGGAAATCATTTCAATTTACAGTAATTTGTTTCAGAAATCACTCACTGTTTATCATAATGTACGGTAGGGTTTATAATTAACAATGTAGAAAATCCATGGGGAAGCCATTCCGAAAAGTACTAAAATGGACTGCTCAAGGCCTCCTGCCAAAAGTTTTGTTAACATTTTAATGACAAGTGCTCATGCTAACGGGGTGTATCTCAAATAATCACCAGGATGGAAAGGCCAGGAATCTGGGTGGAGGTTGTCAGCTCCAGAGGTAATGGGAGTGCCCGGCCTTTCTGGAAGGAAGTAATGCTTGCTACCTCTGAACATTGACAGATGTTAAATAGGTTCCCTTGAGGGCTAAACGCATTGCCATTGGGTGTCCTGGCCTGCTCCCTCCTGAATCAAAGGTCTTCTTTGAAGTAGGTGGAGGGTTTACCCCAACAGGCTATTCAGGAAAATTTGAAATGTCAAGATTTGCATAACTAGGCCACAGAATCACAGAATAATACAGTGCAGAAGAGGCCCTTTGGCCCATCGAGCCTGCACCGATGCATTAAAGACACCTGACCTGTCTACCTAATCCCATTTGCCAGCACTTGGCCCATAGCCTTGAATGTTATGATGTGCCAAGTGCTCATCCAGGTACTTCTTAAAGGATGTGAGGCAACCCGCCTCTACCACCCTCCCAGGCAGTGCATTCCAGACCGTCACCACCCTCTGGGTAAAAAAAGTTCTTCCTCAAATCCCCCTTAATCCTCCTGCCCCTCACCTTAAACTTGTGACCCCTCGTAACTGACCCTTCAACTAAGGGGAACAGCTGCTCCCTATCCACGCTGTCCATGCCCCTCATAATCTTGTACACCTCGATCAGGTCACCCCTCATTCTTCTCTGCTTCTGCAAAAACAACCCAAGCCTATCCAACCTCTCTTCATAGCTTAAATATTCCATCCCAGGCACCATCCTGGTGAATCGCCTCTGCGCTCCCTCCAGTGCAATCACATCCTTCCTATAATGTGGCGACCAGAATTGCGCACAGTACTCCAGCTGTGGCCTTACCAAAGTTCTATACAACTCAAACATGACCTCCCTGCTTTTGTAATCTATGCCTCGATTGATAAAGGCAAGTGTCCCATATGCCTTTTTCACCACCCTATTAACCTGCCCTTCTGCCTTCAGAGATCTATGGACAAACACACCAAGGTCCCTTTGTTCCTCGGAACTTCCCAGTGTCAGGCCATTCATTGAATACTTCTGTGTCACATTACTCCTTCCAAAGTGTATCACCTCACACTTTTCAGGGTTAAATTCCATCTGCCACTTTTCTGCCCATTTGATCATCCCGTCTATATCTTCCTGTAACCCAAGACACTCAACCTCACTGTTAACCACACGGCCAATCTTTGTGTCATCCGCGAACTTACTGATCCTACCCCCCAAATAGTCATCTATGTCGTTTATATAAATGACAAACAATAGGGGACCCAGCACAGATCCATGTGGTACGCCACTGGACACTGGCTTTCAGTCAGTAAAACAGCCATCTGTCATCACTCTCTGTCACCTGCAGCTAAGCCAATTTTGAATCCACCTTATCAAGTTACCCTGTATCCCACGTGCATTTGCTTTCTTGATAAGTCTCCCATGTGGGACCTTGTCAAACGCTTTGCTGAAATCCATGTAAACTACATCAACTACACTACCCTCATCGACACACCTGGTCACATGCTCAAAAAATTCATCTTGATAAGTCTCCCATGTGGGACTTTGTCAAATGCTTTGCTGAAATCCATGTAAACCACATCAACTGCACTACCCTCATCTACACACCTGGTCACAGGCTCAAAAAATTCAATCAAATTTGTTAGGCATGACCTCCCTCTGACAAAGCCATGCTGACTATTCCTAATCAAATTTTGCCTCTCCAAGTGGAGCTAGATTCTCTCCTTCAGAATTTTCTCCAATAGTTTCCCTACCACTGACATGAGACTCACTGGTCTGTAGTTCCCTGGCTTATCTCTACAACCTTTCTTAAATAATGGGACCACATTAGCTGTTCTCCAGTCCTCTGGCACCTACCCCGTGGCCAGAGAGGAATTAAAAACTTGGGTCAGACCCCCTGCAATCTCCACCCTCGCCTCCCACAACATCCTGGGACACAAATCATCTGGACCTGGAGATTTGTCCACTTTTAAGCCTGCCAAAACCTCCAATACCTTGTCACTCCCTTTGACAATTTGCTCAAGAACCTCACAGTCTCTCTCTCTGAGTTCTGTATCTACATTCTCATTCTCTTGGATGAAGACAGATGTGAAGTATTCGTTCAACACCCTACCAATGTCCTCTGGCTCCACCCACAGATTTCCCCCTTGGTCCCTAATGGTTATCCTCTTCCCGTTGATATACTTATAGAATATCTTGGGATTTTCCCTACTTTTACCAGCCAGAGCTTTCTCATATCCCCGCTTTGCTCTCCTAATTGCTTTCTTATGCTCCATCCTACACTTTCTGTACTCCACTAATGCTTCCGTTGATTTGCTCTCCTTGTATTTGCTAAAAGCCTCTCTTTTCCTTCTCATCGTACCCTGAATGTTTCTGGTCATCCGTGGTTCTCTGGGCTTGTTGCTCCTACCTATTATCCTAGCAGGAACATGTTGGGCCTGTACCCTCCCCATTTCCTTTTTGAATGCCCCCCACTGCTCTTCTGTAGATTTCCTGACAAGTAACTCTTTCCAGTCTACCTTGGCCAGATCCTGCCTTATTTTACTAAAATTCGCTCTTCCCCCAACCCAAAACATTTTTTTGCAACTTGACAATTTCTTTCTCCATAACAAACTTAAATTGTGCCATGTTGTGGTCGCTATCACCAAAATGCCCCCCCACCAACACATCAGCCACCTGTCCAGCTTCATTCCCCAGAATTAGGTCCAGCACTGCACCCTCCCTTGTTGGATCCTCTACATATTGAGCTAAAAGGTTCTCCTGTATACATTTTAAGAACTCCACTCCATCTAAGGGTCCCAAGCTAATTAGTAGCCCTTCTGATGCAATCCCATCAAATTATGATGCTAGAAAAGCTACAGATTTTTGACCTCATTCTTATTTGAATTTAGAGCATATTAAAACTTTATTACAATTATAACTGAATCTTGGGGTCATACTGACATTATCTGTTGTATATCAGATAATGTTCTTCCTGTTTCTTAGTTTGTGTCCAGTTACAAATAAATATTAGTGATCATAAGACAGTAGGCTAAGAAGTGAGAAGGTGCATGGTCCATTGCATATATGTAGAAGACCCAATAATATAAACTTATAACATTCAAAATTAGTTAGTAAGCTTTTGAACTCTTGCTCATATGCAAATAAGTTTCTTTTTCCAAGCCAGTAGTCTGTGCCTCTAAATTGTATATATGTAATGGTATTTAGGTGATTAGCTAATTATTAATGTTAATTGCGAACGAGTCATTTTCTTTTCAATATTCAAAGTTTTTAGGTTTATATCCTCAACCTGCTGGAAAATGAAATATTTCATTAGAGCCTTTGTGGATGTTTGACATCTTGTAGAGAAAATAGAGGACATTCATAAAGCTTACACAGTACATTTTTATGTCTTATTAAATCTGAGGCATTTGTGTAACCATCTTTTTAAAAATTTCTTACTCTTTTCTAGTTTTGTTGTCATTCACATGCTGTTTGTGTAACATGGGATTTTCTCTGAAGTATTGGTTGGGTCAAAAGTTTGAGATTTATTTTTGTCACGAAATATGGAAAACAAGATGGTATGTGAAGGTTGGTACAGCCTCTTTGGAGCAACATAACATTGGTACTAAAGTTCTTTTCCCATGACTTCCAGGAGTAAAGAAATGCCAATGTTTCTTTTATCATTTTACAGTAGTTCAGAAAGTATTAGAAAGGCTTTTAGGTTAGGTCATGTTCCACTTTCAAGAATGTGTTGCAAGACCTTGTGGTATAATGCAAGTCAGGTAAGGTTAAGCCCTAGGGATTACAGTGAACATTTCACACACTCAGAAAACCAGCCAGTATATTCACGAGTCTGAATGCAGAGCTTTGTGTTTCTTTCATTCATAGTTTAAAATTCAGAATAATAGATCCTGGGGAGTGAGTTGCAAAGTTGTAATTCAATCAAGGGGTATAAACCACAAGAGCAAAACACAAAGTTTTTTTAATCCATTCTTGGGATGTGAGCGTCACAGGCAAGGCGAGCATTTATTGTCCATCCCTAATTGCCCTTGAGAAGGTGCACCCACAGTGCTTTTATTTCCTGTCGTGGTTTGATACAACTGAGTGGGTTGCTATGCCATTTCAGAGGACAGTTGAGAGTTAACCACACTGCTGTGGACCTAGAGTCACATGTAGGCCAGACCAAATAAGGAAGGAAAATTTTCTCCCCTGAATGGCATTAATGAACCAGATGGGTTTTTACGACAATCCGGTCGTTTCATGATCATAATTAATAAGATTAACATTTTATTTCAGATTTATTGATCAACTGAATTTAAATTCCCCTAGCTGCTGTGGTGGGATTTGAACTCATGTCTACAGAGTATTAAGCCAGACCCCTGGATTTTAAGTCGAGTAACATTACCACTATGCTATTGTTCCCAACACAAAATTTGTCTGAACATCATCTGAATCCTGAAGCTTTTAACATTAGATGCTTGGTGCTACATCTTAAATGGCAATGTGTGGTGTGATCTAAATAGATTAATTAATTAGTTCCAGATTATTTATTTATTGTGTATATTACGCACTTTTCATTTTACAAGGTATAGCCATGTTTTACTTACTGTAATATTCTGGGACCTAATCAATATAGCCTGTAAAGCTGAGGCAGTGTGACATAGAACCAAGGGAAGTAACATTATTGTGGTGTTTGACCTGAATATAGGTAATACATTTGATACTGTGATAATATAATACTGTAATCACATGGTTTATCTATTCCTACACTTGACCTGAAGACCTGAGACTTAAAGCACAATTAGCCTGGCTATGTTCAGGGCAGACCAGTTATGTGCCAGGGACTTCAAACAAGCATTAGTCTTCTTATTTGTATTTGCAAAGGGCCAAATGCCTGTTTCAGACATGGGTCCTGGATGCCTTGTTTTTTGCCTTTACCAATATGGCATGCAGCGCACTTTTGGTGTGAAATGTGTGTGCACACGTCGGCCAGTATATTGGGCATTTAGGTGCCTGTTTTGCACCTGAAAAATGACTGCAGCATCAACAAATATCTAGCCCTCTGTCTCACAGGTATAATTGATTGGCATTGGCCTTGTCTACTTTTTTGATGCATTTATTAATTTGCTTCAAAATTCACTTTTTAAAAATTAAATTAAGAATGCGCACTCTATCTTTCACCTCTTTCTTTCTTTGACCCAATTCTTGCCCTCTGTCTGACACTGTCTCTCACCCTTAGCTTAGTATACTTTATAAAGTTTCTTAAAAACAAAACAAAAGCTATGGCAGTGTAATTGTTTTGTAACATAGACCTTTTTTCCATATGATCAAACTCAATATAAGTTTTACCTCAGTAAGATTGGTGAAATTTGCCCTCTTGTTTTTGGAGGTAAAGAAAAAAAATCCTCTAAGTAACAGCTGACTGAACAATGCTTTTGCATCCTGGGAAATTTGGTGCACTGCACATGCTCAAACCACACAATCCAAATTCAGCTCGCACATTCAGAGCTCTGGGTGAAAATATCAACTCTTAGCACTGGGTTTTGGGAGGGGCTGTGCCATTGAACAAAAGCTTTAATGTAGATAGTCAAAGGCGTAAAAGGCTGTTCAATGAATACATTCGAGGTGAAATTAGACTTTCATGCAGAACTGGCACAAAATCAATGACGCATTGAAAATGCTTGCAAAAAGACAGGAGCCAAGTTGGCCCTCAGGCCTCACCTTCATAATTCTGACTTAATCTGCCATTATATGCCAAATGGGTGTGCCAGTGCACCACTCAGGAAATTCATCCATCTCAGCCATCAAGCTGGCAGCAGTTAAGTCCTGAGGGGTGAGATTTATTTTATTTAGAGATACAGCACTGAAACAGGCCCTTTGGCCCACCGAATCTGTGCTGAACATCAACCACCCATTTATACTAATCCTACATTAATCCCATATTCCTACCACATCCCCACCTTCCCTCAATTCGCTTACCACCTACCTATACTAGGTGCAATTTATAATGGCCAATTTACCTATCAACCTGCAAGTCTTTGGCTGTGGGAGGAAACCGGAGCACCCGACGAAAACCCACGCGGTCACAGGGAGAACTTGCAAACTCCGCAGAATTGAACCCGGGTCACTGGAGCTGTGAGGCTGCGGTGCTAACCATTGCGGCACTGTGCCGCCCTGATGAATGGGGAGTGGGAGTGGTGCCGAGTGGTGCAGCTGCTCACAGTATTTTTGTGGAGCACTCTTGTTCCTCCTGGCTCCACATAAAGTTAAGCCAAATTCAAAAAATGTATCACTTCTTCAGCGACTTCCAGGAGTCTCTTTAACAATGACTGTTAATGCAGCCTGAGACCTAGAAATACTGCATGCTGCACCCAGTTTTGGCCCAATTTGACATTGTGGTCCTGAAACAGGCATTAGGTTCCTTATTGCCAGACTCAAGAGGCTGATCAGGTAGGTGTCCTGGGTGACTAGAACCCCAATCCAAATTGGCAGGTGTTGATCTTCAGGAGCACATCAGGGAACACGAGATCTTGGCCTAATTTTGGTAAGTTTTAAGCCCAAAAAATGAGTCAAACAAGATTGAATTTCTCTCCCTTTTAGTTATGTTAGGAAGAAATGTGCAATATTCTGGCATTTTAATTTTGTTTAAACCCTTATTTTGGATATTGGAAATGTCTTTTCTTGAGGGAAAGAAAGCATTTTGAATGACTTTTGGGAAGCTGTTGGTCAGATTGTGCGACATCATACATACTAAATTTAATATATAATAGATGGATGTAAGGGATTAGGATCTATATTCCAAAAAAAGTACAGAGGTAACCATTCTATAAAGCAATAATCTCTATTTAAACAAAAAACCTTAGAATTTACGGTTAATTGACCAAAATAAATCGGGGGAGAAAACTATGAACAACATTTATATAGTACTTTAACAAAGATAAGCATCCTAAGGCAATTTACAGATGTAATCAGACAAAAATGAATACTGATCAAAACTTTGATCAAAATGAAGAGGAAAGGGGAGAGGTGTAGGGAGAATTCAAGAGCATGAGGGCCTAGGCGGCTGCAGGGGATGGCTTTGGACATTCCAATGTAGAATTGGAGGAAATTGCAGCTCATACAGAGCTGGATGTCAGACGAGCAGTCTGGCAATACAAGTTGCAGTAGAAGGATAGAGAGAGTGAGCGGAAAAGAAGAACTGGGTGTTTTCTGCTTCCATGTTGAAACAGACCACATGGCCACAAAATGCGGCTCCACAGCGCTGCTGTGGGACTGGCACTGCACAAGCCTTAAATTGAAAAAATGTCAGCCGGAACACTTCTAACCACTTCCAGCGTGGCGCACACAGCATACCCTGACTGTAAGGGCGCTAACGCAGGTGTGTCGTGCATATGCGGGAAGCATGCAGAGTGGGCGGATCGTGATGCCAAACAGCATCTAATGCTGATTGGGCACATGAACTGCCATTTTGGACCCGGCTGGTCCTGTTAATGAACTTTTTCAATCATTATCAACTGAATGTGCATTCAGCTGCACGAGGGACCCCAGCCCACCACTGATGCTATTTAAAGGGATCACCCTGGGATTTCAAGTGAGGTGATTTTGATTTTCCTCTGCTGCTGCAGAGTAAGTGGAAGTATTGTGTTGAGTATAGCTGGAGGAGTTTGGAAAATTCTTTTGGATTTTGGACTTTGACAAGGAGATCAGAGGAGTTGGAAAGCCTGTTAAAAGAAAACCTGCGTTCAGTAGGGAGCTATAGTTGCAGTACTTCTTGGGCTGCAGCATGACTTGGAGATGGTGCACAAACGCAGAGAGGGGATGCTGTACGCAGAGGGAGGAGGAGGGCTCTCAATAGAAACTCCTACCCACCAAGAGTCTTCAGGGGCATTTCTCCTACCTCGACCTCAGCGAGGAGCAGTGTCTGAGATGCATAGAATTCACAAAGGGGATGATGGCTGAGTTGTGTCACAAGATAACTGTATCCCTCAATTTCTATGCCAGCAAAATCTTCCAGGTGGGTGCAGGCAACATTTGCAACATTTCGCAGCACTGCTGCATTAGGGAGGTGACAGATGACCTGTACAGAAGGAGTGGGGACTTCATAATCTTCTTTCTTACCAGAGAAAGAGGAGGAGCAAGCACGTGGCTTTGCCAGGCTAGCAGGATTCTGAATGGTGCAGGGTGCCAACAACTGCATGCAAGTGGCTTTGTGGGCTCCACATATCAACGGGGAGATGTACCGCAACTGCAAGGGTACCACTCCATGAACTTACAGTTGGTTGTGCGGATATGCCCAGAAGATCCTGTCAGTGAATGCCAGTCATCCTGCAGCAGTCAGCCATATATGCGCCATATTTGAGCCACCATGAAAAGCCAAAGGCTGGCTGCTCGGTGACCAAGGTTACCTATTCTATACCTGCCTCATGTCTCCCTCCACCACCCTACCAGGTGTTTATAGCAGACTTACGATAAGAGCCATGCTGTCATTAGGAACTTCTTGGAGCAAACTATCGGATGCCTGAAACAACGGTTCCTCTTCCTGCACTGCTTGGGCGAAGGGTGGGGTGGGGGTGTCCTCCAGTGCACGCCAGAGCATTTGTGGTGGTCCAGTGCATCCTCCACAACCTTGCTGTCATTAGAGCACAGTCTTTGCCAGCAGTCCTTCAGTGGGGCACCTTGGGAGGAGGAGGAGGTTGAGAAAGGGAGGAGGCATTGGAAACTCTTTGTTCCTCACAGTCTGTCTGTGAGTGGATACTCAGATTCTGGTTTCCTTGAGATCTTATTCCCACATCACAGTTGCTTCTGGTTTTCCTGACCTTTCAATCCATCTGACACATAGCATCACAGCGTCCTCTTGGCCAAAATCCTGAAATAAAAGCCATCACCAAAATATCATTCCATAACAATTTTATCCAACAACGCTTCCAATAATACATATAAGACTGAACTATTCATCCTTGTGCATTTCTTTAGTAACTGTCTTGTGGGTGCCTTTGCCTGTCCTAATGCTGCTATGCAGTGCTACCCCAGTGACTGCAGCATGGTTGGTAGAAGGCTGCTGGCTTTCAGTGGAGGAGATTACAGATGACCTTGCAGGATGACCTTGAGCAGCTCTAGGCCTTAAGGGCCCAGCTTCAGACTACATCATATCAGCATGGGCGGCAGCGATCTGAACTGGTGGGCTGAAAGACAACCGCCAGGGGCACTGGCAGAGTGGCAGTGATAGGAACACGAATGCTGAGAGAGGACAGCAGGTTATCTGCACCACAAAGCCAATGGCACCGCCACTCCCCCAGGACGGAGTCTCAGCAGTCCTAGTAATCTGTTAGAGGACAGATTGCTGGACTGCTGTGAAAGCCTGCCTTCCCCTTTGAGCACTGGTATCCGCAATCATGATGGCAGCAGTCTGAGCCTGCATGGCATCAAGCTGGTTTTGCATGGCAACAAGCATGGTTCACATGACCTCAGTGTCAACATCCAGTGCAGTGCTGAGACATGGAGGTGGCTTCTGCCTGTGCTGCAATGGAAGCCGAGACATTGGCCACCAAATGCTGCATCACAGCTTGGTCTGCAAGTGCTGTCGTGGAGTTGGCCACTACTTCCAGGTTAGAAAGGGTGGTCACTAAGCTCTGTACAAAGCCCTGTGCCATGTTGGAGCCAGACTTCTTCTTGTTCCTTGGCACTGACAACAGGCTCTGTGGTTCTCTGCTGCTTCCTGCGTTTATGCGTGACCATGTCCTGCAAGAAGGAGGGAAGAATGTCAGTGAGTGTGTTGCAGTGTGCTTGGGTGATGTGTCTGCCATACTGAATCGCTGGATATATGTGGAAGCTGCAAAAGGTGGTTGGAGTATCTGAATGTTAGGTATGAGTCCTGATTGCTGATGAGTCAGTGATGGAACTGCGGTGCATTGAGCAGTGGGGATTGGTAGTGCTGTGGGTAGGAAATGTCATTTAAAGATGCATTCACTGACCTTAACTGCCAATGTAAGCAGTCAGGTCCTTGGGGCCAGACTTCAGGAATTGACTTCCCTGGCCACCTGCTATAATTCCTCTATTATACGGGTTTGAAAGGGTTAACTTTTGAGACATTGTGAGGAATACCTCCCAGCATGGTGATGTAAGAGATCACATTTGAGAGAGACTGGAGGGAGAAGCATCATTGCTTCAGAGGAGTCATACAGGCTTATGTAAAGCTGTGTATAGTTAAAACGTAATAAATGAGTTAATGTTAAAATTACTGAAGACTCAGTAATCTCTCCTAACTAGGCCAACCAAATACACAAACGGTGGCAGACTAACCAAACATACAACAATTCCCTCCCTAGGGTGTATCTTGAGGACCTGCTGGCCTCCTGTGGAAAGATAGCGCCTCTCCTCCTTTTCACCTCCATCAATAAGGCCTCCAGTGCCAGAAGAAAAAATCTAGGAGCCCTTTCTCTGGCCTGTTGCTCATTTGCAGTCCTTTTCCTTTCACCAAAGCCTTCCTAAGACTGTTCCAGCCACTGCTGTACCCTGAGTATGGCTCGCCTTTAAGATGGGCAGGCTACCTTTAAAAAATACAGGCTGGCGTGTGTCATGCTAGCCGTGCAAGCACCTGGATCCCATGCTGTGTGTGAAATCAGTCAGCAACATGTCTCATGCTGGGCTGCAAGCTGCAATCATGTTAATGAGCAGGCTGCACCAAGTTTGACATGGCGTGAAGCAATCACATATCGCGATCTGCATGCCCATGACTTTGGATGATGTCACCAAAAGGCAGCCTGTAAACGCAGAAGAGGAGGGGAGCAAGGATAGATCGTTGGGGCTGCAGCGGTAATGGTCTGGATTGGGAGGAGAAGTGTTTTCCTCAGATGTTCTGACTATGATTTGACAGGTAAGAATGGGACCAAGCAAGGGCCTTGCTACTGAGCTGAGCAATGCAGAATAGGCATTAGAGCAGGATACAGTGGTTGACCATGTCACAGATTGCAGAGAAAACAAGCAAGGAAAATGCATTGACTCCCACGTCAAATTTAAAATTTTCATGCTTCTATTTAAATTCTTCATGATCTTGCCCATCCCTATCTTGGTAACATCCTCCAGCCCAACAACCATCTAGAGAGCTCTGCAGTTCTCCAATTCTGGTCTCTTTTGCATTCGATAATCCCTTCTCTCCACCATTGTGCCACCTTCAGTAAATGTATATGCCGCAGGACCTCCTTCTGTTCTCTTCTTTTACAGCTGTCCTTAAAATCCATCCATTTGGCTAGCTTTGTCAGCCTTCCTAACATCTGTCTTTGGCTTGGTGTCGACTTTTGTCTGCATTGAAGGCATTATATAAATGAAAGTTTTGTTTTATTGTAATTGTTTTGCCTTTGTTCATTGCCTCCATTAACAGTCTGGCTGACGTGTATAATCCTCGAGAGAAAACCTGCACTCTACCACTTCACAGCACCAGAGACAATGTCCCTCAATGTGCTAGAATCGTGTAAAATAACAATTTCTTTGTTTTTGCTTGTGGAAAAAATTCAACTGTTAACCTGAGGATGCATATTTCCCTGGTAGAATGTCACTAAGCCCAGATACTTGCACAATCATTCATGTGGAAATGAGCCCACAGTCACATGCTGACTCAAACATACAATTTGTCTACATGGACTTTAGCAAGGCCTTTGACAAGGTCCCGCATGGTAGACTGGTCCAGAAGGTTCAAACACATGGGATCCAGGGTGAGCTAGCCAATTGGATACAAAATTGGCTTGGTGATAGGAGGCAGAGGGTGGTAGTGGAGGGTTGTTTTTCAGATTGGAGGCCGGTGACCAGTGGTGTGCCGCAGGGATCGGTGCTGGGCCCTCTGTTGTTTGTCATATATATTAATGACTTGGACGTGAATGTAGGGGGCATGATTAGTAAGTTTGCAGATGACACCAAAATTGGTGGTATAGTGGACAGTGAAGAAAGTTGTCTAAGGTTACAACAGGATATAGATAAACTGGGAAAGTGGGCAAGGGATTGGCAAATGGAATTTAATGCAAACAAGTGTGAAGTGATGCATTTTTGGAATTTAAACCAGGGCAGGACATATACAGTGAATGGCAGGGCCCTGGGGAGTGTTCTTGAGCAGAGAGACCTTGGGGTGCAAGTACATGGTTCCCTGAAAGTGGCAACACAGGTAGACAGGGTGGTGAAGAAAGCATATGGCATGCTTGCCTTCATCGGCCGAGGCATTGAGTACAATAGTTGGAACGTCATGTTACACTTGTACATAACGTTGGTTAGGCCACATTTGGAGTACTGTGTGCAGTTCTGGTCGCCGCACTACAGGAAAGATGTGATTAAGCTGGAGAGGGTGCAGAAAAGATTCACAAGGATGTTGCCTGGTTTGGGGGGCTTGAGTTATAAAGAGAGATTGGATAGGCTGGGTCTGTTTTCCCTGGAGCGAAGGAGTCTGGGGGGACATGATAGAGGTATATAAAATTATGAGAGGCATAAATAGGGTAGATAACCAGAGTCTGTTTCCCATGGTAGGGGTGACTAAAACTAGAGGGCATAGATTTAAGGTGAGAGGGAGCAGGTTTAAAGGGGATCAAAGGGGTAAAGTTTTCACACAAAGAATAGTGGCTATCTGGAATGAGCTGCCTGAGGAGGTGGTGGAGGCAGGGATAGTAGCGACATTTTAGAGGCATCGGGACAGGTACTTGAATGAGCAAGGCATAGAGGGATATGGAATTAATGCAGGCAGGTGGGATTAGTATAGATAGGCATTATGGTCGGCATGGACGCGGTGGGCCAAAGGGCCTGTTTCTATCCTGTACGACTCTATGACTCTAATTTCAAATCATCTTCAATTACAAGGACTCACAAGGGCATACCTCTTAACTGACAAATTAAAGCCAGTCTTCTGAGAAAAAACCTCCTTTACAAAGTCCTAGAAATTAAACCTGTAGTATATTTAGGACATGTTTTTGGTAGATACACAATGCAGGTTATTTGATTTAAGATAGAAGAATTACATTATTTTTTAATCACACTGCATACAAAGGTCTTCAGCAGCAAGCACTGAGAAGTCAAAAATATATGAAAGACAACGCTAATAATCTTTTTAAAAGCATAAGCACTGACTCCTGTGCACAAATGTCTCAAATCAGCTCTTTAGCAACTGAATTTTCTTACAGCTTTAAAAACAAACTTGTACCTTCTTTCATAGATGCCTTCATTTCAATATTTCATCAAAAGCAATTATTCCTAAATTCCTAGTTTCCACCCTTTTTCTGTCCGTGATCTTCTCTACCATTTTTTCTGCTACATGCTATGCATCTGCTTCTTGCAAAAAAAAATCCATGTTAATTTCTGTGGTTGTAAAATTAGTCCAGTTTTCATGCAGTTCCATGGTTAATGTCAGTATCATTCTATCATTGGGCCAGCTGTAGGTGTGCATCATTGGTGGTTAAAAGGATCCCTGAGCAATTTTCTGCATAGACCTGTCTTCAGATTTATGAAATATCTGCTACAGTAAGATTTGAACTGATGTGCACTGTTTGGATTCCAATATTGAAGTTACTGGGAATCAGTCATTAGAAATTAGCCTGTTACTAATCTGAAAACTGTAGAGTTGGTGTTTATTTCTGATATATAAATACCAGTAAAGTGCTCAAAGGATGAGTGCATAATGAACTGTGTGGTTTGACTCTACAAATACAAAGAAAGACTGGGGTGAAAGTTCAAACATTTACTCAGAAAATTATTACCATATTCTGTATTCATTACAACAGTATCAGTTTATTCATAAAAATAATAGGTAAGGTGGTATAGTTATTTAACTGGACTAATAATCTGGAGAACGCGAGTTCAAATCCCAGCATGGCAGTTTGAGAATTCCAATCCCACACCAATAGTAATTAAACTATTAATTGCCCCTAAGTGACATTCATTTATATCCGTCTACTACAGTCCCTAACAGCTATGTGGAAACACCTTCACCATATGAACTGAAGTGATTCAGGGAGACTAGGGATGGGCAATAAATGTTGGTCTTGCCAGGGACAGCTGCATCCTAAGAATGAATAAAAATGAATTGTTTGAGCTGTTTTTAAAGTGAACGGTACTATTGAAATATTTGGGGAAAAATTAAATGCAGCTATCCCAGAGTGTTAGCAAAACATGTTAATAGATGACCCAGAAGCTGGATTTTTTGTAGATCTATATTATGGCGGAATTTTACGATGCCAGCCAAAAAGTCGGGGGCGAGTCCACTTCTGCCAGGCCTGGGGAGCCACGCTGGGATTTTACGCTCACCAGGCCCTTAATTGGCCTTGGGTGGGACTTATACCTCTCTGACGCAGGAAGTCGCGCCTAATAGAGCTGCCGGCCAATCAGTGGGCCAGCAGCTCTCAGTCCCAGCAGCGCCACCAGGAGCAGTAGCTACTGCTGGGACTGCAACCTAGCCGCAGCAGCAAGAGAGAGGGCGGCCCTGGAAGACAGATAGGTTTTTGGGGCCTCTCCAGGGATAATCGACTGGGTCCCTGCACACTGCTGGTAAAATACATTGGTAGTGGTAGGAGGCCCTTATGTGGCAGTTAACCCCACCTCCCACTCAATTTTACAGTCCTTCTCCACCCCCTGCCACCAGCCCGCTCCTGTGGGGGGCTGTAAATTTCCAGCCTATATCCTCAACGTGTATGTTTATATAATTTTAAATGTGATTGAAAGTGTAACTAATGGCAGCTGGTCTACATAATGGACATGTGCACAGTGTTATTTAAGATAAAAAACCACAAGTCGTTTAAAGAGCAATTCAAAAATGAAAAAAATAAAATTAGCAGGATGCATCTAAGAAGCTTGTATGCAGTTTAAGAGCATTTTAGAAGAACATGCAGCATAAAGTTTCAACTATTTTGTTGAAGGATAAAAATTCTTTCTGTTCATAATTAATTTGGTGATTCATTACATGTGTTTTAAACATATTTAAGTTATAATTTTAAAAAAACCATTCCACACTGTTTTATGTCTTAAAACACCCTATGCTTCTTTTTATTGGATATTTTCATCTTAAAATCCATAGTCTGTGATGGGTTGTTTCTGATTCATGTGACATCACCAAAAAAAACCCAGACATGTCTAACAATTCTGCACTGCCAGATTTACTTGTTGAGCACTGGACATAATCCTGGCCTTACAGATAAAGAATCATGCTAAATATGCCAATTGAAAGGCATGGGGTAATATTTCAAACATTACATGTTTTGAAATAATAAACTTTGAGGACAGTATCTTATGGAAAGTTTATTACTGTGGTTGTTAACCTATCCACTCCTTTATGTTTGAGCACAATATTGTCTGTATGCTGTGTGGTTAAAATAAGGAGTTTTATGGCTCTCTATTATGACTTCTATTTTGCCAACAAAACAGCTTGTATACAGCATTCTGGAAATTAAATGACTGAAGCAAATGTAATTCAGAAAACCCAGGTTAGCAGACTATTAAACAATTGGACAAAGCGAGGTGAATCAAATTTGAAACACTGCTTTTTGTCCCATCTGGAGAGGTTAACAATCTGTTTGATGGGCATGACTGGGAAATTTGCTGATGACACAAAAATTGGTCATGTAGTTGATAGTGAAGAGGATAGCCGTAGACTCCAGAATGATATCAATGATTTGGTTGAGTGGGCGGAAAAGTGGTAAACGGAATTGGGAGAAGAGTGAGGTAATGCACTTGCGGAGGGCAAATAAAGTGAGGGAATACATAATAAGTGGGAGGATATTGAGAGGGATAGAAGAAGTGAGAGACCTTGGAGTACATGTCCACAGGTCCCTAAAGGTGGCACGACAGGTAGATAAAGTGGTGAAGAAGACATATGGAATGCTTTCCTTTATTGGCCAAGGTATAGAATACAAAAGCAGGGATGTAATGCTGGAACTGTATAAAACGCTAGTTCGGCCACAATTGGAGTATTGCGTACAGTTCTGGTCGCCACATTACAGGAAGGGCATAGTTGCTCTGGAGAGAGTGCAGAGGAGATTTACAAGAATGTTGCCAGGGCTTGAAAGTTGCAGCTATGAGGAAAGATTGGATAGGCTAGCGTTGTTTTCCTTAGAACAGAGGAGGCTGAGGGGTGACTTAATTGAGGTGTACAAAATTATGAGGGGCCTAGATAGAGTAGACAGGAAGGACCTGTTTCCCCTAGCAAAGAGGTCAATTACCAGTGGGTACAGAATTAAGGTGATTGGTAGAAGGATTTGCGAGGACATGAGGAGAAATTTTTTCACCCAGAGGATGGTGGATGTCTGGAATTCACTGCCAGGAATGGTGGTGGAGGCAGAAACCCTCAGTTCTTTTAAAAGGTACCTGGACATGCACCTGAAGTGCTGTAACCTGCAAGGCTATGAACCAAGTGCTGGAAGGTGGAATTAGATTGGCCGGCTAGTTTTTACGGCCGGCACGGACACGACGGGCTGAATGGCCTCCTTCTGTGCTGTAATTTTTCTATGGTTTTCTCCAAAATCTTTGTCAGTGCTATTCTGAGTTGCAACAGCAACATTTCACAGTATAAATGCTATTATTTTTGTACTTAATAATGAGGAAAAACTATAGCCTTAGAAAAACTATCATATAATTTATTTGAACATCTGTAAAAACCTATCTCTTATGCATTTGCAGTAATAGAGAAATGTTATTGTCTCCCTTACAGAATAAAATGATGCAGAATATTTATTACTGTGCAAATCTATTACTATAATTATGAGGAACAATCCACTTTAGTGAAGCTACATTTATTTCTCCAGATGCTATTTAAAGCTAACATCAATTACCTGCCATCTATATTTCTTCCCTGACAGCCTATTGGATCTTTGAACCCAAAGCGTGCTGTCTTCTATGCTGAACGCTATGAGACATGGGAGGATGATCAAATTCCACCTTACCATTACAACACCCATTATTCAACAGCTACTTCCACACTATCGTGGCTTGTCAGAATTGTGAGTATCTTCAGTTACATATATTATTTGAGATTATACAGAATCTACAGCAGAAACAGACCATTCAGCCCAACTAGTCTATACCAGTGATTTGGGACAATTTTTTAGGGAGCTCATTGTTTTTTTTTAATGTCACATTGTGACTTTTTTTAAAGACATAAAGTCTTTAGTTATTGTTTCCTTCTCTCTTTTTGGTACCCTTCCCAACTAAATACTTGAATCATTTCAAAGTTGAGAGTAGCACAGTGACTGTCTCTTCAGTATTAACAATATTGTTCTGCAACTGGCATGCTATAAGGTGCAGGAGAGTGGGCAAGATTTTCCTTCCTTCCCTGTGGGATATTGCCAAATCTATTCAGTGTATTTTCAGGATGGGGATAGAAGAATATGGGAACTGAATCTGTGGGAAATTGAAGGCTTACACCCATACATAAGATCACTGAGGCTCAATGAAGTGGAGTGTCAGTCGGGTAACTGCACCACCAGACCACCTATTTTGACACCTTTTCTTCATATATTTAGCATGTATTTCTCTATGCAAGTAATGTAGAAATATTTACAAATGAATATTTCCTATTGAATGCCATCTAATAAAAATTAACTGCTGAGTAATCCAAAGCAAGTTAAATTCTGCCCATAATAATTTATCTTGAATATGTTATTTTCACCATGTTTGTACTTAAATCATTGCCTCAAAATATTTGCTATTTGAATGTTAGCTATTAAAAGTTATTTGGATTTGGTAAATTACAAGTTCTGTGTACCTATATTTAATCAACCAGAAAATACCAAGCATTTTATTGCAGAGGAGTGAGAGCTGGTGATTAGGACCAAGTCTTAACTCTACTGTAGAATCATAGAATGGCTACAGCACAGAAGAAGGTCATTCAGCCTGTCGTGTCCATGCCAGCTCTCTGCAAGAGCAACTCAGCTATTCCCACTCCCCCATCCTTTCCCCATAACCCTGCAATTTTTTCTTCTTCAATTACTTATCCAATTCCCTTTTGAAAGCCATGATTGAGTCTGCCTCCACTATGCTCTCAAGCAGTGCATTCCAGATCCTAACAGCTCGCTGCATAAAACGATTTTCCTCATTCGTCGTTGGTTCTTTTGCCAATCACCTTAATCAGTGTCCTTTGGTTATCAACCCTTCTGCCAATGGGAACAGTTTCTTTCTAACTACCCTGTCTGGACCCCTCTTGATTTTGAGCACCTCTATCAAATCTCCTCTCAACCTTCACTGAGGAGAACAACCCTAGCTTCTCCAATCTACCCATGTAACAAAAGACCCTCATCCCTGGAACCATTCTCATAAATATTTTCTGCACCTCCTCTAAAGCCTTCACATCCTTCCTAAAGAGCGGTGTCCAGAGTTGAACACAATATTCAGTTTGATGCCGAACCAGAATTTTATAAAAGTTCATCATAACTTTCTCAACCTGCCCTGCCACCTTCAACGATTTGTGTACATATACCCCTAGGTCTCTCTGTTCCTGCATCCCCTTTAGAATTACGTCCTCACTTCACACTGTCTGCATTAAATTTCATCTGCCACGCATCTGCCCATTCCACCAATCTATCTGTGCCCTCTTGAAGTCGACCACTATCCTCCTCACAATACACAATACTTCCAAGTTTTGTGTCGTTTGCAAATTTTGAAGTTGTGCCCTCTACACCCAAGTCTAGATCATTAGTATATATCAAGAAAGGCAGTGGTCCTTGTACCAACCCCACTATGTACCTTCCTCCAGTCTGAAAAACAACCATTCACTGCTACTCTCTGTTTCATGTCACTCAGCTAACTTCGTATCCATTCTGCCACTGTTCCTTTTATTCCATGGGCTTCAACTTTGCTGGCAAGTTTATTATGTGACACTTTATGAAACACCTTTTGGAAGTTCATATATACCATATCAACAGCATTACCCTCATCAACCATTTCTGTTACCTTATCAAAAAACTCAGTCATGTTAATTAAACATGATCGGCCCTTAACAAATCTGTGCTGGCTTTCCCTATCTAATCCACATTTGTCCGAGTGACTATTAATTTTGTAATAACAACAGGAAATGCTGGTCTGACAGCATCTGTGAAGATGGGATCTAAAATTGTTGAACATAACCTCTGCCTTCAATTTTTTTGCTGCTTTGGTTTTTCCTCTTGTTTATTTCTTAATTCCTTTGCTGTGCATTTACATATGAATTAGGAGCAGGAGGAGGCCACTTGACCCTTCGAGCCTGCTCTGCCATTTAATATGTTCATGGCCGAACTGATTACTCCATATTTCCACCAACCCCCGATAATCTTCCACCCTCTTGCTTATCAAGAATCTATCTACCTCTGCCTTAAAAATATTCAAAGATTCTGCTTCCACCGCCTTTTGAGGAAGAGAATTCCAAAGACTCACGACCCTCTGAGAGAAAACATTTCTCCTCATCTCTGTCTTAAATGGGCGATCACTTATTTTTAAACAGTGACCCCTAATTCTAGATTCTCCCGCAAGGGGAAATATCCTTTCTACATCCACCCTGTCAAGACCCCTCAGGCTCTTATGTGTTTCAATCAGGTCACCTCTTATGCTTCTAAATTCCAGCGAATACAAGCCTGGCCTGTCCAACCTTTCCTCATAAGACAGCCTGCCATTCCAAGTATTAGTCTAGGAAACCTTCTCTGCACATTTACATCCTTCCTTAAATAAGGAGACCAGTACTGTACACAGTACTCCAGATGTGGTCTCACCAGTGCCCTGTATAGCTGAAGCATAACCTCCCTACTTTTGTATTCAATTCCCGTCGCGATAAACGATAACATTCTATTAGTTTTCCTAATTACGTGCTGTACCTGCATGCGATTCATGCACTAGGACACCCAGATCCCTCTCCATCTCAGACCTCTGCAATCTCTCACCATTTAGATAATATGCTTCTTTTTTATTCTTCCTGCCAAAGTGGATAATTTCTCACTTTCCCACATTATACTGCATTTGCCAGGTCTTTGCCCACTCACTTAACCAATCTATATCCCTTTGTAGCCTCCTTATATCCTCTTCACAAGTTATTTTCCTACCTACCTTTGTGTCATCAGCAAATTTAGCAACCATGCATAGAAACATAGAAATATAGGAGCAGGAGTAGGCCATTCGGCCTTTCGAGCCTGCACCGCCATTCAATACGATCATGGCTGATCATTCAAACTCAGTACCCTGTTCTTGCTTTCTCCCCGCATCCCTTGTCCCTTTAGCCCTTAGAGCTATATCTAACTCTTTCTTGAATATATTTAATGATTTGGCCTCAGCTGCTTTCTGTGGTAGAGAATTCCACAGGATCACCACTCTCTGGGTGAAGAAATCCCTCCTCATCTCTGTCCCAAATGGCTTACCCCTTATCCTTAAACTGTGACCCCTGGTCAAGGACTCCCCCACCATCGGGACCATTCTTCCTGAATCTAGTCTGTCCAGTCCTGTTAGAATTTTGTAGATTTCTATGAGATACCCTCTCATTCTTCTAAACTCTAGCGAATACAAGCCTAATCGACCCAATCTCTCTTCATACGTCAGTCCTGCCATCCCAGGAATCAGTCTGATGAACCTTTGCTGCACTCCCTCCATAGCAAGAAATCCTTCCTCAGATAAGGAGACCAAAACTGCACACAATACTCCAGATGTGGTCTCACCAAGGCCTTGTATAACTGCAGCAAGACATCCTTGCTCCTGTACTCGAATCCTCTCGCTATGAAGGCCAACATATCATTTGCCTTCTGGACTGCCTGCCGCACCTGCATGCTTACCTTCGGCGACTGGTGCACAAGGACACCAAGGTCTTGCCACATCTCCCCCTTTCCCAATCTATCACCATTCAGATAATAATCTGCCTTTCTGTTTTTGCCACCAAAGTGGATAACCTCACATTTATCCACATTATACTGCATCTGCCATGTATTTTCTCACTCATTCAACCTGTCCAAATCACGCTGGAGCTTCCTCACAACTCCGACTCCCACCCAGCTTTGTATTATCTGCAAACTTGGATATATTACATTTAATTCCCTCATCTATATAAATAATATATATTGTGAAGAGCTGAGGTCCTAGCACTGATCCCTGTGGTACGCCACTAGTCACTGACTGCCACTTGGAAAAAGACCCGTTTATTCCTACTCTTTGTTTCCTGTCTGCCAACCAGTTCTCTATCCATGTCAGTACCTTACCCCCAATCCCATGTGCTTTAATTTTGCACACTAATCTCTTATGTGGGACCTTATTGAAAGCCTTTTGAAAGTCCAAATACATCACATCCACTGGTTCTCCCTTATCTCTTCTACTAGTTACATCCTCAAAAAATTCCAATAGATTTGTCAAGCATGATTTCCCTTTGGTAAATCCATGTTGACTTTGTCCAATCATGTCATTGTTTTCCAAGTGCTCTGCTATTACATCTTTTATAATGGACTGTAGCATTTTTCCCACTACTGATGTCAGGCTAACTGGTCTATAATTCCCTGTTTTCTCTCTACCTCTTTTTTAAAATAGTGGGGTTACATTAGCTACCCTCCAATCGTTGGAACTGTTCCAGAGTCTGTAGAATTTTGAAAAATGACCAGCAATGGATCTACTATTTCAAGGGCCACTTACTTAAGTGACCTTCGGTCCCTTCATCTAAGTCATTTATATAAATTGTAAAAAGTTGAGGCCCCAGCACAGATCCCTGTGGCACACCACTCGCTACATCTTGCCAACCAGAAAATTACCCATTTATGCCTACACTCTGTTTCCTGTTAGCTAACCAATCTTCTATCCATGCCAATATGTCAACCCCTACACCATGAGTTTTTATTTTCTGCAATAACCTTCAATGTGGCACCTTATCAAAAGCCTTCTGAAAATCTAAGTACAGTACATCCACCGGTTCCCCTGTACCAACAGCACATGTAACTCCCTCAAAGAACTCCAATAAATTGTTTAAACATGATTTCCCTTTCACAAAACCATGTTGACTCTGCCTAATTACCTTGAATTTTTCTAAATGCCCTGCTATAATGTCTTTAATAATAGCTTCTAACATTTTCCCTAAGACAGATGTTAAGCTAACTGGCCTGTAGTTTCCTGCTTTCTGTCTCCCTCCCTTTTTGAATAAAGGAGTTCCATTCGCCATTTTCCAATCTAACGGAACCTTCCCTGAATCTAAGGTATTTTGGAAAATTTAAACTAACGCATCAACTATCTCACTAGCCACCTCTTTTAACACCCTAGGATGAAGTCCATTAGGACCCAGGGACTTGTCAGCCCACATGTCCAACAATTTGTTCAGTACCACTTCCCTGGTGATTTTCTTGAGTTCCTCCCTCCCTTCCATTTCCTGACTTACAGCTAATACTGGAATGTTACTTGTAACCTCAACAGTGAAGACCGATGCAAAATATCTGTTCAATTTATCTGCCAACTCCTTATTATCCATTATTAATTCCCCAGACTCACTCCTACAGGACTAAAGCTCACTTTGTTAACTCTTCCTTTTTAAATATCTATAGAAACTCTTATTATTTGTCTTTATGTTTCCAGCTAGCTTTCTCTCGTACTGTAATTTTACCTTCCTTATCAATCATTCTTTGCTGTTTTTTATATTCTGTCCAATCTTCTGACCTGCCTCCCATCTTTGTGCAATTATAGGCTTTTTTAAAAGTTTGATGCTATCTTTAACTGTTTTAGTTAAGCACGGATGGCAGGTCCCACCCTTGGAATTTTTCTTTCTCGTTAAAATGTATCTATTCTGTGTATTCTGAAATATCCCCTTAAATGTTTGCCACTGCATCTCTATTGACTTATCCCATAGCCTGATTTGCCAGTTCACTTCAGCTAGCTCTGATTTCATGCCCCCATAATTGCCCTTATTTAAGTTGAAAATACTAGTCTTGGACCCAATCTTCTCTCCCTCAAACTGAATGTAAAATTCCATCATATTATGATCACTGCTACCTAGGGGCACGTTAACTAAGAGGTCATTAATCCTATCTCACTGCACAATACCAGGTCTAGTATAGCCTGCTCTCTGGCTCCAGAATGTATTGTTCCGAGAAATTATCCCAAAAACATTCTATGTACTCCTCATCTAGGCTACCTCTGCCCATCTGATTTTTCCAGTCTATATGTAGGTTAAAATCCCCCATACCTATCGCTGTACCTTTCTGACAAGCTGCCTTCATTTCTTCCTTTATACCCCGTCCAACAGTGCGGTTCGTGTTAGGTTGCCCGTGCACCACTCCCACAAGTGACTCATCTCTACCCAAACTGCTTTTACATCCTGGTCCCCGAAACTTAGGTCATCCCTCTCTATTGCACTAATACAATCATTAATTAACAGAGCTACTCCTCCACTTTTTCCTAGCTTCATGTCCTTCCTAAATGCCATGTACCTTTCAGTAGTCAGGTCCCAATCTATGTCTATTTGGACAGCTGTTATCCTGCCATTTACACCTCCTCGTGACACATCTTTTGTCTCTTTACTTTTCCCATTACCGTTCCCTTTGGCTTTGCATCATGAAAACTTTTTTCTTGTAATCTCTTCTGCCCTCCACCCTATCACAAACCATCCATTTTGTTCATCCCACCCTATCCCCTTTCACTTCTCAAAACCTATTACATTTCTAACTTTTCTCAGTTTAGACCTGAAAGCTTAACTCTGTTTCTCTCTCCACAGATGCTGCCAGACCTGCTGAGTTTCCAGCACTTTCTGTTTTTATTTAAGATTTCCAGCATCTACAGTATTTTGGTTTTGTATGATATTATTTCTGAAAGCTTTCCCACAACCGAAGTTAAACTGACTGACTTATAGTTGCTGGTTTCATCCTTACGCCGTTTTTTGAACAAGGGTGTAACATTTGCAGTTCTTCAGTCCTCTGACTCCATACCCATATCTAAGGAGGATTGGAAGATTATGGCCAGTACCTCTGCAATTTATGCCCTTACTTCCCTCAGCATCCTTAGATGCATCCCATTTGTCCCTGGTGACCTAGCAACTTTAAGTACAGCCAGCCTCTCTAATACCTCCTCTTTATCAATTTTTAGCCCATATAGTACCTCCTCTTTCACTGTGACTTTGACAGCATCATCTTCCTTGGCAAAGACAGATGCAAAATACTCATTTAGTACCTCAGCCATACCCTCTGCCTCCATGCGTAAATCTCCTTTTTGGGTCCTAATCAGCCCCTCCCCTCCTCTTACTACCCTTTTATTATTTGTATGTTTATAGAAAACCTTTAGATTCCCTTTTATATTAGCTGCCAGACTCTTCTCGTACTGTCTGTTTGCCTCTCTGATTTCCTTTTTCACTTCCGCTCTGAACTTTCTATATTCAGCATGGCTCTCACTTGTATTATTCATGCTTCATTAGTTGTATGCCCTCTTGATCTGCTTCATCTCACTCTTGGAGCTGAATTTTGTGGGTCCCCTGAGATGGGATCGGAAGAGGGGGGGGGCCATAGAATTGTGATGGGAAGTGGGGGACAAAGTGCCCGTTGCCTCCCTGTCGCAATGCAAATTTGTCGGGGGTGGGATAGGCCATTAACAGCCGAACACCCAGAGACCAATTGAGGCCGTTAAGTGGCCTATTAACGGCAACTTAAGGGCCTCTTCCTGCTGCCACTGGGATTTAACCAGCGGTGGGTGGGGAGGGGGGGCCTCTGCCACACAGGAAATGAGGCAACCTCCCTGCAGGCTTGTGCGGGGGACGTCTCCTCTGTGGGCAATCTCTGGCCAACAGAGGGACTTCGCTGGGAAAACCTGCACCAATCACAATGACCCCCCCACCCCCCTCACACTAAATGGCCACCCTTCCCTTTCCCTTGCCAGGGCCTCACGGTCTGGCCCTAGTGGCCCAGCCTCACTTACATTGGATCCAGGCTCCAGCGCTGGGTATGGGTCCAATGCCTCTTGCAGTACCAGCAGTGGCCACTGATCTCAGTGGCGCTGATGATACTACTGAGCTGCCGGCCCTCTGATTGGCCAACAGCTCTTGGAGACGGCATTGCCGTCTTTAAAGGGATGTAGATCCTGGCACTGGGCTGTTACGGCCTGGTGCTGTAGAATTGCTCAGTGGGGGTGGGGAGGGTGCTCCAGCAGGCCTAGCTGGGATTTCCCCTGCCTTTTCAGCCCAGTGGTGGGAGCCCCGCCATGGGCACAAAACTCAGCCCTCTATCTCTTCTTGCATTCAGGGAGCTCTGGCTTTGGTTGCCTTACCTTTCCCCCTTGTGGAAGAAACTTATTATGTTGCAGATTATAAAGATGACAAAAGTAACAACTGAGATACATAATATGCAGAAGAATGTTGGTAATTTTAATCTAAATATTCAATGCATAACCATGCAATCATGTTGATGAGAGATAGTTAGAAAAGTTATGTTAAATTATACTAACTTTCTTGTATGTTTTGCAGTAGATGATTCTTAGGTGGTAGTTATGGTCTAGCAATAGAAGTAATCCATTGTAAATTGGTATTAGTGTTAAATCTGAAAACCTTTCTGCCTTTTTGAGTGTGTGATACTGAGAAGGAATGCATAATTTTCACAATTTAGTGTTCACAGTGCCTTATCCCTATCACAGTCTTGTTAAGATATTTCAGCCAAAACATGTAAAACATTCAGTGTTTGCTGCCAATTGTATCCTATGCAGCAAAGTCATTTGCTTGATAGATAAAATACTTGTTTGAGTTTATAGCTAACTTTCAGAAAATATATATATACCCACACACACAATAAAAAGGTCTTGTGGACTGGCAGACCTGTGTAGATACATACAACTGATTTTAAGTTGTTCAATTATTTTTAACATTGTTCCAATATTACATTGTTAGCGCCGTTATAGATATTAATGGAGAGCGGCATTACAAGAAACGACTATAGGGCCTAAGAGTTTTTTGTCTGTAACAAAATGACTGGAAGTTTTTTTAAAGCAGGCATTTGTAGTTAATACTATTAAAAAAGAAATGGGATTGGTACACAGAGTGTAACTGTATTACAGGTTTGGATAGGCAGTCAGCCATATCTAATAAAACTGATTAGGTTGCACAGTTTGACATGAAATTACAAAATCAGATTAGGCAATGACTCAACCTTTAGATTGTACTGCTGCATAGATTTTTGATGTTTTTACAGAATGCAGTAGAATTATTCTGCAATTTCAGACTACTTCTCTCTCCAGTGAAAAACTGAAATTTGTGTGGGGGCAGTAGTTTCTGGGTGACACAGAAGTAAAACCTGCTTTCAACTTATATTTTATTCTCCTCCACCGGTATTAGTTGTATGTGATTAAAAAGCTTACTGATAAGAATAAGGACCAAGTTAGATGCAAAGCATTGAAACATCATCCATACTGGGGTATATAAAATAGGTTCCAGTTGCACGTATACATAAAGGCCTACTCTGTTCTGCAATTGAAACTCGACCCGAGTCCGACAGAACCACATCCAACCCGAGCTCGACTCGGTCCAAGTCCTTTGATTTTTTTCCCGCACCCGACCCGACCTGACCCGACCACCAAAATGAAGTTAATTATATTAAAGAGGTTGTGCTCTACCTTGGATGGAATCGCTCAGTGCAGACCAGTGTGGTGTCCAGATGCGCGTTTCCCACCTTGACCTCCTGGCTGTCATTGTGTCCGACCCGACCCGACCCAATCCGAGCCCGAATGCTGGACCCGGAAGAGCTACCCAACCCGACCCGAATCCGACACATGTCGGTCCCGGTCGGGTTCGGGTCGGGTAGCCATGCTGTACGTATACATACCCCCACTGGAATGTAGGATTTATTTATTTGTGTAGTCTCTTTTTGGATGGTTGTGGCAATAACATCTTTTTTGGCCTGTGGTTTGAAATTCCATCAGCATCAGACTTTTAAGAAAGCATTGCAACCATCTTTTTTTTTAAAAAAGTAACTTCTTGCAATACTTTGGAGCCATTTGGTCTCAAACACATACAAGAAAATGTCCAATACTTCAGCAGATCACTCATGGAATTACTCACAGTGAGTTGGAGGTTTTGGAAGAACAGGAATGTTATGCCAAGCAGTATTAACAGGATACTGACTTACCAAAATTGGGATGCAGTCCTCGCATCTGGAAGGTATAAGAATGGTGGGTAGGCCAAGATGATGTGTGACCCTAGCAGTATTTTTTTATTTATTTGTGGGATGTGGGCTTTGCTGGCAAGGCCAGCATTTATTGCTCATCCCTAATTGCCCTTGAGAATGTGAAGCTCGTGAGTTCAGGGAGGGAGCAGCAATATCCTGAAGCATATCAACATTACAAAGGAGGAGGTGTTGGAGGTTTTGAAGCGCATTAAGGTGGATAAATCCCCAGGGCCTGACCAGGTGCATCCTAGGATGCTATGGGAAGCTGGGGCTCTGGTGGAGATTTTTGTATCATCGTTAGCCACAAGTGAGGTACCGGCAGACTGGAGGATAGCTAATGTTGTGCCTTTATTTAAGAAGAGCAGCAGGGATAAGCCAGGGAACTATAGGCCGGTGAGCCTTACATCAGTGGTGGGAAAGTTATTGGAAGGGATTCTGAGAGACAGGAGTTATGTGCATTTGGAAAGGCAAGGTCTGATTAGGGATAGTCAGCATGGCTTTGTGCGTGGGAAATCATGTCTCACGAATTTGTTTGAGTTTTTCGAGGAGGTGACCAAGAGGATTAACGAGGGCAGGGTGATGGATGTTGTCTACATGGACTTTAGCAAGGCCTTTGACAAGGTCCCGCATGGTAGGCTGGTCCAGAAGGTTCGAACACATGGGATCCAGGGTGAGCTAGCCAATTGGATACAAAATTGGCTTGGTGATAGGAGACAGAGGGTGGTAGTGAAGGGTTGTTTTTCAGATTGGAGGCCGGTGACCAGTGGTGTGCCACAGGGATCGGTGCTCGGCCCTCTGTTGTTTGTCATATATATTAATGACTTGGATGTGAATGTAGGGGGCATGATTAGTAAGTTTGCAGATGACACCAAAATTGGTGGTATAGTGGACAGTGAAGAAAGTTGTCCAAGGGTATAATAGGATATAGATAAACTGGGAAAGTGGGCAAGGGATTGGCAAATGGAATTTACCGCAGACAAGTGCAATTTGATGCATTTTGGGAAGTTAAACCAGGGCAGGACATAGGGCCCTGGGGAGTGTTGTTGAGCAGAGAGACCTTGGGTTGCAAGTACATAGTTCCCTGAAAGTGGCAACACAGGTAGACAGTATGGTGAAGAAGGCGTATGGTATGCTTGCCTTCATCAGCCGAGGCATTGAGTACAAGAGTTGGGACATCATATTGCAGTTGTACATAACGTTGGTTAGGCCACATTTGGAGTACTGTGTGCAGTTCTGGTCGCCGCACTACAGGAAAGATGTGATTAAGCTAGAGAGGGTGCAGAAAAGATTTACAAGGATGTTACCTGGTTTGGAGGGCTTGAGTTATAAAGAGAGATTTGATAGGCTGGGTCTGTTTTCCCTGGAGTGATGGAGGCTGAGAGGGGACATGATAGAGGTATATAAAATTATGAGAGGCATAGATAGGGTGGATAGCCGGAGTCTGTTTCCCATGGTAGGGGTGACTAAAACTAGAGGCATAGATTTAAGGTGAGAGGGAGGAGGTTTAAAGGGGATCAAAGCGGTTACATTTTTCACACAAAGAATAGTGGGTATCTGGAATGAGCTGCCTAAGGAGGTGGTGGAGGCACGAACAGTCGCAACATTTAAGAGTCATCTGGACAGGTACTTGAATGAGCGAGGCATAGAGGGATATGGAATTAATGCAGGCAGGTGGGATTAGTATAGATAGGCATTATGGTCGGCATGGACACGGTGGGCCGAAGGGCCTGTTTCTATGCTGTATGACTCTATGAGTAATGTGGTGGTGAGCTGCCTTTTTGAACCACCGTGATTCTGTGTGGTTCAAGAAGGCAGTTCAGCACCACCTTCTCAAGGGAATTCTCAAAGGCAATTTTGAAGGAAGCTACCAGAGTCTGTGAGAACATTCCAAGGTTACAGTATCAGTCGCTTACCATCTTTATATTCCTATCTTAAAGTATTTATGCATAAGTCTTTTGCTTATTAAAGGATGGAGAATTGCAGGCTGCGGGTGTGCAATTATGCAATATGCACTTCAGAAGCAGAAAATCTAGTTTACAGTTTGCCAACTTAAGGGGCGGCGCAGTGGTTAGCACCGCAGCCTCACAGCTCCAGCGACCCGGGTTTAGTTCTGGGTACTGCCTGTGACCGCTTGGGTTTCTGCCGGGTGCTCCGGTTTCCTCCCACAGCCAAAGACTTGCAGGTTGATAGGTAAATTGGCCATGGTAAATTGCCCCTAGTGTAGGTAGGTGGTAGGAGAATTGTGAGGATGTGGTAGGGAATATGGGATTAATGTAGGATTAGTATAAATGGGTGGTTGTTGGTCGGCACAGACTCAGTGGGCCGAAGGGCCTGTTTCAGTGCTGTATCTCTCTATGACTATGACTTATACAATTTTTAATTCTTATGTTACAAGTGACTCACTTCAAAAAGTACTTTATTGACTGTAAAGCACTTTACAATGTCCTGAGGTTGTGAAAGGCACTATATAAATGCAAGTCTTTTTAAAATAAACTTAAGTTTTCTGGAATCAAAGAAATTAACTCATAAAGCACTCAAATGTTAAATGCATTTGAATTTTCCAAGTTCTATATTGAAATAAATTTCTTAAAACTCAAAAGATGGTTCAGGAGAGATATTTGAATTAAATATATAGAGCCAGAGGATTGATTTAAAAAAAAACTATTCACTGTAAACAGTCTTTATTTCCTTTTTCTAACCATCAGCAAAGAATCTATAAAAACAGTTGCTGCTCTCACTTGCTGTGTCTCACAATTCAGTTTATGTGGAGTTCATAACAGAAAAACACAGTTGTTAATATATTTATATAAATTCATCACTTGTCTGGAGTAAAAAGTTTGATAACTCAACATTAGTTTCTTTTAAAATCTTTTGGAAAAAGCAAAAACACTTTCACATTCCCAAAATATGAAAGGACGCATCATTCTATCCTTCAAATCCACAGTTTGCAAGGTAATTCTCCAAATTGCACATACTCAGAATGCTGTTGGAAAGTAAAAATACAAAGCCCAATCTTTTGAGACAGGCTAAACCCTTGATGTAAAAGCTTAACTAAGGGAATAAGAGATATAGAAAACAATTCATTTTATTATGAAATATGTCATTTTTGAATTTTTTATTCTGGCCATTATAAATTTCAGTTTATGAGGGGGAAGAAAAAGGCAGGTGAAATTTCTTTGAAAAAGCATCTTGTGTGACTTGATGGATTTAGTTAATGTTTGCCTTGGAAAATTGAATTAAAAATGTGGACATAGAAGTTCACAGTGGGAAAAGTTGACACAAACATATAACCAAAACCCTCAACAGGATACTAGGTTTGGAAATGAGGAATTTGTGTAGACATATTTCTGTGGCATTGTTCACAATGAATCAGAAGATGCAGTGTTTTGTAATAACTGTAGAATCATTGTATGTAATGCGTAATACATCATCAAGGCCACTGATTTATGTTGATTAAGTTAATCAATCCTAATTTAATTACAAGGTGCTGCTAATCATTTGGATTCTGCCTAATTCTCATGTTCCTTTACTGTTCCTATGTACTCAATTTTTATCACTCATAAGTCCAGGAATAAACAGCAAGATGTGAGGAAACATGTATCAGTCTATGAGGTACAGCCAGAGAAAGAAAACTGAGGGCTTGTGATACAAGTTATGAAAAAGTGGGGCAGGGAGCAAGAGAAAGCATAGGACAGAGCTTCAGAGGATGGTGAGCCTGCAGTAGTGTGGCAGGCAGTAGAGGAGGCAGTAGGCAGAGAAGACCAAGGCTTTTCAGAGGTTCGAAAGTGGAAGTCAGTGTCTGGTATACTCATGGAAATGGGGTCTGGAAAACTTAGAACCTGGGATTTGTCAATGCTAAATGGGGCTGGCTTCGGGTGCACTGGATGAGAATAGCATCAGGGAGATTGAAGAGGCTGGTGTGAGTCTGTCGACAGAGTGATGCAAATGCATTGGAAGCAGTTCGGAGAAGGTTTACTTGACTAATACCTGATATAGCGGGCTGTCTTATGAGGAAAGATTGGACAGGCTATGTTTGTATCTGCTGGAACTTAGAAGAGTAAGAAGCAACTTGATTGAAACATATAAGATCCTGAGGAAAGGATGTTTCCCCTTGTGTGAGAATCTAGAACTAGGGGTCACTTGTTTAAAACTAAGGGGTCGTCCATTTAAGACAGAGATGAGGAAAAGTCTTTTCTCTCAGAGGGTCGTGTGTCTTTGGAACTCTCTTCCTCAAAAGGCGGTGGAAGCAGAGACTTTGAATATTTTTAAGGCAGAGGTAGATAGATTCGTGGTAAGCAAGGGGTAGAAGGTTATGGGGGTAGGCGGGAATGTGGAGCAATCAGTACAACCATTAACTTATTGAATGGCGGAGCAGGCTCAAAGGGGCCGAGTGGCCTACTCCTGCTCCTAATTCGTATGTTTGTATATATCTTCGTACGAGTGGAAAGGTTTGGTTGCAATGGGAAATGCTGAGGTTTAGGAGCATCCAGGCATGGTCTAGGACTAATATGAGATGTAGGAGCATTGGAGGGGTCTTTCGAATTGACAGTGGATTTCCTGGGGATGCGAACACTCTGGGTATGGTCCAAGGTTAGAGTTCACTAGAATGGTGGTCTTTGGTGGGGAAACGATTGTGAGGTTTTACAACACTGTGAGAAATCCATGGGTCCAAAACTAGGGCCATAATTATAAGACCGTCACTAATAAATCTAGCAAGGAATTCAAGAGAAACATCTTTATTCAGAGAGTGCTGAGACTGTAACTCGCTACCACAAGGAGTAGTTGATGCAATTAGCAGAGATGCATTTAAGGGGAAGCCAAATAAGTACATGAGAGAAAAAGGAATCGAAGGATATGTTGATAGAAGTTGATAGAATAAGATGAACTAAAGCCGGAGGAGGCTCATGTGAAACATAAACTCTGGCATATGCCTATATAAACAGGGGTAGTAACGAGTAAAGAGGAGGAGGAATTCTTGAGATGTGTACAAGAGAACTTTCTTAATCAGTGTATTTCCAGCCCAATGAGGAAGGAAGCAGTGCTGAATCTAGTTCTGGGAAATGAAGTGGGACAAGTGGAGCATGTTTCAGTGGGAGACCATTTGTGGAGCAGTGATCATAATACCAGCAGATTTTGGATGGTTATGGAAAAGGACAGGGTACAATCAAGTTCAAAAATACTTAACTGGAGCAAGTCTAACTTCAGTGAGTTGAAAAGGGATCTGCTACAAATGGATTTGAATCAAAGATTTGTATTTGAACAATGGGAGGCCTTCAAAGAGGAGATGATTTGAGTATAGCGTACTCCAGATGGGGTCTGACCAAGAACCTGTACAATTGTAGCATAGCTTCCTTTCCTTTGTATTCCAATCCCATGGATATAAGGGTCAACTTTCCACTGATCTTTTGGTTTGCTTTTGTACCTGTACACTAGCTTTTAATGATTCATGTGTCTGGCCATCCAAATCCCCTCGTTCTTTCATAGTTTCTAGTCTCTTGCCATTAAGAAAATATTCCGATTTATTTTCTTTGGATCCAAGATGGATGACCTCCTGTGGTTCATTAATTCTGGCAGCATTCTGCTCCTGGATCAGGGATGCTGCTGCCTGCATCCCAGAATTAAGATCCTGTTCTTCCTCGTGCAGCCTGCCACATACAGTTGGCAACGTGCCTGCTGCTGTAAGGCTGGAGCCGAGGGTGGTTCTACGACCCATACAGGGTAAAACATCAGCCACTTAGACTACACAAGCTGACCTACTAATGCGGTCTTGATCTAAGAACCTACCCAGCACTGTGACAGGTGGAACAGTGGAAGCTATGAGATCCCAGAAGTCCTCAGCAAGAGTCTAGAAATCTGTGACTCATAGGAACATACGAATTAGGAGCAGGAGTAGGCCATTTGAACCCTTCGAGCCTGCTCCACCATTGAATAAGATCATGGCTGATCTGATTGTGGCCTCAACTCCACTTTCCTGTCTAGCCCCCGATACCCTTTGGCTCCCTTGTTAGTCAAGAATTTATCTACCTGTGCCTTAAAAATATTCAATGACCTTGCCTCCACCGCTCTCTGAGGGAGAGAGTTCCAAAGACACTCAACCCTCTGAGAGAAAAAAATTCTCCTCATCTCCGTCTTAAATAGGCAACCCCTTATTTTTAAACTGTGTCCCCTAGTTCTAGTCTCTCCCACAAGGGAAACGTCCTTTCAGCATCCACCCTGTCAAGTCCCCTCAGGATCTTATATGTTTCAATAAGATCATCTCTCATTCTTCTAATCTCCAATGGATACAGACTCAATCTGTCCAACCTTTCTTAATAAGATAATGCGCACCCCCCCCCAACCCCATCCCAGGTATCAGTCAAGTGAACTTTCTCTGAACTGCTTCAAATGCATTTATATCCTTTCTTAAATATGGAGACTAAAACTGTACACTGTACTCCAGATGTGGTCTCACCAATACCCTGTACAACTGTAGCAAAACATCCTACTTTTATATTCTATTCCCCTTGCAATAAATTGCAACATTACATTTGCCTTCCTAATCACATGATGTAATGATTCATGTATCAATATGATAAAACAGGATCTGACCAAAGTGGACGGCACAGTGGCGCAGTGGTTAGCACCGCAGCCTCACAGCTCCAGGGACCCGGGTTCGATTCCGGGTACTGCCTGTGTGGAGTTTGCAAGTTCTCCCTGTGTCTGCGTGGGTTTTCTCCGGGTGCTCCGGTTTCCTCCCACAAGCCAAAAGACTTGCAGGTTGGTAGGTAAATTGGCCATTATAAATTGTCACTAGTATAGGTAGGTGGTAGGGAAATATAGGGACAGGTGGGGATGTTTGGTAGGAATATGGGATTAGTGTAAATGGGTGGTTGATGTTCGGCACAGACTCGGTGGGCCGAAGGGCCTGTTTCAGTGCTGTATCTCTAATCTAATCTAATCTAATCTGGACTGGGAGCAACTTGTAGGAAAGTCTACATCAGACCAGTGGGAGTCATTCAAAAGGGAAATAGTGAGAGTACAAGGCCAACATGTTCCCATAAAGGTGAAGGGTAGAACCAACAAGTCCAGGGAACCCTGGATGTCAAGGGGTATAGAGGATTGAATAAGGTAAAAAAAGAAGCCTAATGGCAGATTCAGAGCGCTGAAAACAGTGGAGGCCCTAGAGGAGTATAGAAAGTGCCGGGGGTACTTAAAAAAGTAATTAGGAGAGCGCAGAGGGGACATGAAAAAACACTAGCGGGCAAGATAAAGGAAAATCCCAAGGCGTTTTATAAGTATATTAAGGGCAAGAGGATAACCAGGGAAAGAGTGGGGCCCATTAAGGACCAAAGTGGCAATCTGTATGTGGAGCCGGAGGACATAGGTGAGGTTTTAAATGATTGCTTTTCATCTGTGTTCACTATGGAGAAAGGCGATGTAGGTGTAGAGATCAGGGAGGGGGATCGTGATATACTTGAACAAATTAGCATTGAAAGGGAGGAAGTATTAACTGTTTTAGTGGGCGTAAAAGTGGATAAATCCCCAGGCCCAGATGAGATGTATCCCAGGCTGTTATGTGAGGCAAGGGAGGAGATAGCTGGGGCTCTGGCACAAATTTACAAATCCTCTCTGACCACAGGAGAGGTACCAGAGGACTGGAGGACAGCAAAAGTAGTACCATTATTCAAGAAGGGTAGCAGGAATAAACCAGGTAATTACAGGCCAGTGAGTCTAACATCAGTGGTAGGGAAACTATTAGAAAAAATTCTGAGGGACAGGATTAATCTCCACTTGGGGAGGCAGGGATTAATCAAGGATAGTCAGTATGGCTTTGTCAGGGGGAGATCATGTCCAACAAACTTGATTGAATTTTTCAAGGAGGTGATTAGATGTATAGATGAGGGTAAAGCAGTTGATATAGTCGACATGGACTTCAGTAAGGCTTTTGATAAGGTTTTGCATGGGAGATTGGTTAAGACGGTAAGAGCCCATGGGATCCAGGGCATTTTGGCAAATTAGATCCAAAATTGGCTAAATAGCAGGAGGCAGAGGGTGATGGTCAAGGGTTATTTTTGCAACTGGAAGCCTGTGAACAGTGGTGTACCACAGGGAGCGGTGCTGGAACCTTTGCTGTTTGTAGTATACATTAATGATTTAGACATGAATATAGGAGGTATGATCAGTAAATTCGCAGATGACACGAAAATTGGTGGTGTCGTAAATAGTGAGGAGGAAAGCCTTAAATTACAGGACGATATAGATGGGCTGGTAAGATGGGCAGAGCAGTGGCAAATGGGATTTAATCCTGAGAAGTGTGAGGTGATGCATTTTGGGAGGACTTACAAGGCAATGGAATATACAATGGGTGGTAGGACCCTAGGGAGTACAGAGGGTCAGCGCGACCTTGGATCACTGAAGGCAGCAGCAAAGGTAGATAAGGTGGTTAGGAAGGCATATGGGATACTTGCCTTTATTAGCTGAGGCATAGAATATAAGAGCAGGGAGGTTATGACAGAGCTGTATAAAACGCTAGTTAGGCCACAGCTGGAATACTGTGTACAGTTCTGGGCACCACACTACAGGAAGGATGTGATTGCACTGGAGAGGGTGCAGAGGAGATTCACCAGGATGTTGCCTGGGCTGGAACATTTCAGCTATGAAGAGAGACTGGATAGGCTAGGGTTGTTTTCCTTAGGGCAGAGAAGGCTGAGGGGAACCTGATTGAGGTATACAAAATTATGAGGGGCATAGATAGGATAGATAGGACATGGATAGATAGGACAAACTTTTTCCCTTAGCGGAGGTGTCAATTACCAGGGGGCGTAGATTTAAGGTAAGGGGCAGGAGGCTTAGAGAGGATTTGAGGAAAATATTTTCACCCAAAGGGCGGTTGGTATCTGGAACACACTGCCTGAAGGGGTGGGAGAGGCAGGAACCCTCACAACATCTAAGAAGTATTTAGATGAGCACTTGAAACACCATAGCATACAAGGCTACGGGCCATGTGCTGGAAAATGGGATTAGATTAGATAGGTGCTTGATGGCCGGCACAGACACGATGGGCCAAAGGGCCTGTTTCTGTGCTGTATAACTCTATGACTCTCTTTATGACTCAATGTACTAGGACACCCAGATCCCTCTGTACCTCAGAGTTCTGCAATCTCTCTCTATTTAAATAATATGCTGCTTTACCATTCATCCTGCCAAAGTGAATAAGTTCACAGTTTCCCACATTGGGCTTAGTTTTATTCTCCTGCCACACTTACAGATAATAGTTGCCCTGTTCCCCCTCAAAAAGACTTAACATGCAAGACTTGACCTTCCCCCACCCCCACAACACTCCAAACTGTCCAAAGTGCAGAGGTCACCCTTCGCCCCCTCCCCTACACTATTATTGCAAATTTGAACGTGTACACCCCCCCTCCCCCCCCAACTACACTGAAAATCCAAAGTACCCCCTTTCCTCACGTTGGTGACCCAGCTTTCCCTGGAGGGGAAAGTGAAGGTGCATGAGTGCTGGGCATCACTCGGAAGATCCTGGGCAGCAGGTAAGCTCGTTGACAATTTTATTTAAATGTATTCATGTTCTTAATTTACATATTCAAAGTTGGGTCCCGTCACTCAGCAGTGTGGGAGCAGCCACAAAGTCTCGCTGCCACCAGGAAGATTGGGCCTGGCATCGGGCTCCGTGGCGGCCCGCTGCCAGTACAATCTTCCTGCCCTCCCCCCGCCACTGATTCCGACATCAGGAACTCAACAAAATCCAGCCCATTATACTCCATTTGCCTCATATTTGCCCACTCACTTAACCTATCTATGTCCCTTTGCAGACTCCTTATATCCTCTTCACAACTTACTTTCCTAACTATCTTTGTGTCATCACCAAATTTAGCAACCATACATTCAGTCCCTTCATCCAAGTCCTTGATATAAATCATAAATAGTTGAGATCCCAGCACTGATCCCTGTGGCACTCCACTCATCACATCTTGCCAACCCAAACATGACCCATTTATGCCTATTCCTTGTTTCCTGTTAGCTAACCAATCCTTTATCCATGCTAATTTGCCATGAGCTCTTATTTTGCTTAAGTAACCTTTGATATGGCACCTCGTCAAATGCCTTCTTCAAATCTAAGTATCGCACATCCACAGGTTCCCCTTTATCCACAGCACGTTACTTCCTCAAAGAACTCCAATAAATTAGTCAAACATGATTTCCCTTTCATAAAAACACGTTGACTCTGCCTGATTACAATAAGATTTTCTAATTGCCCTGCTATAACCTCCTTAATAATAGATTCCAGCATTTTCCCTATGACAGATGTTAAGCTAACTGGCCTGACGTATCCTGCTTTCTGTATCCCTCCTTTCTTGAATAGAGGAGTCTCATTCGCTATTTTCCAATCTGATGGGACCTTTCCAAGAAATAAGGAATTTTGGAAAATTAAAATCAATGCATCCACTATCTCAGCAGCCACTTCTTTTAAGACCCTAGGCTGATGTCCATCAGGACCTGGGGACTTGTCAGCTTTTGTTCTAATAATTTTTCCAGTACCCTTTCCCAGTGATTGTAATTGCTTTAAGTTCCTCCCTCCCTTTCACCTCCTGATTCGCAATTATTTCTGGGATGTTATTTGTATCTTCTACAGTGAAGACAGTTGCAAAATATCTGTTCAGTTTATCCGCCATCTACTTATTTTCCATTATTAATTCCCCAGACTCATTCTCTAGAGGACCAACACTCACTTTGCGTACTCTTTTCCTTTTTACATACCTGTAGAAACCCTTACTTTCTCCTTTTATATTTCTATCTTGCTTTCTCTCTCCTCCTCAACCTTTTAGTCATTCTTTGCTGTTCTTTATACTCTGTTCACTCATCTTTGAGGAATTATATGCTTTTTCTTTCAATTTGATACTATCTTTAACTTCCTTAGTTAGCCATGGGTGGAGCATCCTTCCATTAAAGTCTTTCCTTCTCACAGGAATGCATCTTTTCTGAGTATTCTGAAATATCTCCTTAAATGTCTGCCACGGCATCCCTACTGACCTAACCCTTCACCTAATTTGCCACTTTATGTTAGCCAGCTCTGCCTTCATGCCCTCATAATTGCCCTTATTTAAGTTTAAAACACTAGTCTCAGATTTGCCCTTCTCTTCCTCAAACTGAATGGGAAATTCAACATATTATGATCACTGCTACCTAAGGGCATCTTCACTATGCGGTCATTAATTAATTCTGTCTCATTGCACAGTACCAGATGTAGTATAGCCTGCTCTCTGGTTGACTCTAGAACACGCTGCTCCAAGAAGCTGTCCCGAAAACACACTATGAACTCATCATCCAGGTTACCTTTGCCAATCTGATTCATCCAATCTTTTTGTAGATTAAAATCACCCACCCTCATCCCCCCACCCCTTCCAGTCTGTCTCCAAAGCCTGAAGAAACAAAGTGTGAGCCTTCATCAGGTCAGGCTTCCTGACATCTGCTTCATCATTCCCCTACAGGGGAGATGCCAGATATCCCAAAGCAGCATCAACTGCTTGACTTGCTCTTGGCATTGTGCTATTAACTGAGTAATGCTTCTGCTGATAATAGCAGAATCTGAGGCCAGACTGGTACTCTAGTTTCTTCATGTTGTTATTGATGGAGACAAGAGTCCTCATGCCCTTTTGATGCTCCATTGCAGATGCGCATTCATGCCTGCAGCTGTAAAGTCAGACTCCATGACTCATCAATTTTTTACTGCCTACTAGCCAGTCTGTTAGAAAGGTAGATGCATCATCCATTCCCTCCCAGTCTCCCCCCTCCCCAAAACTGAATTCAGGTGCCTGGAAGCGAAGCTGGCACTAAATAACTGCATGATTTATTGTGTCCACCCTGGTACTCAGTTGAGGAGAGCTAGCTGACCCTTTTTTTTTAGAGATACAGCACTGAAACAGGCCCTTCGGCCCACCGAGTCTGTGCCGACCATCAACCACCCACTTATACTAATCCTACACTAATCCCATATCCCTACCACATCCCCACCTGTCCCTATATTTCCCTACCACCTACCTATACTAGGGGCAATTTATAATGGCCAATTAACCTGTCAACCTGCAAGTCTTTGGCATGTGGGAGGAAACCGGAGCACCCGGAGGAAACCCACGCAGACACAGGGAGAACTTGCAAACTCCACACAGGCAGCACCCAGAATTGAACCCGGGTCGCTGGAGCTGTGAGGCTGCAGTGCTAACCACTGCGCCACTGTGCCGCCCTTTGTCTGCTTCAAAGTGGGATGAAGATTGCACTCTGAGGAAGGATTGCTGGTGTGGTGCTCTGGCTTTCTATCAGCCCCTCCTGTAGCAGCTAAATGAGCACAAGCTTCCTATAACAAAGCCAGAATCCTCTCCCTCTATCTTTTCCAATAGCTAATCCACCTCACTTTCCCACACACACTCCTCTTCCTCCTCCAAGTTCGCCCTCTCCTCCTCCTCCTCCACAGCTGTTTTTTTTATTTGTTCATGGGATGTGAGCATCACTGGCAAGAACAGCATTTATTGCTCATCCCTAATTGCCCTTGAGAAGATGGTGGTGAGCCGCCTTCTTGAACTGCCACAGTCCATGTGGGTTAGATACACTCACAGTGCTGTTAGGGAGGGAGCTCTGCCTTCCTATGTCAGTTATAACCTGCAAAAATTGTTTTTTAAAAAGTTTTAAAATGGTTGCCCCACAGGTGGATGGGGGTGGAAAGCCTGTGCTACTGTCCTGTACTGGAGCAGTGATCAATAGAAAGTGGGAATCTGGTTGTGGACTCTGCCTCATCTCAGCCCCAACTGCACCCACAATGGTGCGGCAGCCCAATAGCTCCATAGCTTTCTGTTTACTTGTAAGAGACTGGAGACTTGTGTTCTGTTGTATGTTTGTTTGGTATGCTGCCACCTTAGTTAGTCTAGTTTAGGGAGATTCTTTAGTCTGGAGTAATTAGCATATTAACCTTTATTGCAATATAACTAAGTACAGCTTCACACCAGTCTGTGTGACTCCTCTGAAGCCATGCTGTATCTATCATCAAGTCTCTCTCACATGTGATCACTTACATCAGCATGGTAGGAGGTATTCTTTACACTCTCTCAACATTAACCCTTGCAAACTCATATGCTACAGGTTCCCCTACTCTTCGCCCTCTCCTGAGCATTGTGTACTTTCTTGCTCAGTAAAGACCAGTATGGAAAATAATTAGGCCTGTGGTTTAGATGTATGGAGTAATTAAAAGAGCTACTGGTCTGTGTCTTAACAGAGGGAGGATGTGTCTCAACAGCAGGTCACTCGTCAGCTTTGTTGGGTGTGTGAGAAAGTTGTGGCATCATGAGTTTGTTACCTTCTCTGCTCTAGTCAGGTCATAATACTTCTTTCAGCGCTGCTCCATCATCCTGAACATGATTAAGGTGGCATTCAGTACTTCTGCAACCTCAGCTGATGTCCCCTTGCATATCAGATGTGATGGTGGGGAGCTGAGCAGCTGCTGGTGCTCCCTCCCAAGAGGGCCTGACGATCTTGTCAGTGAATTGAAAGTGCTCTTGCGGGCAACCTCCTCTTGTGATTCAGAGATAGTCATCTGTGAGAAGGGAAGATTGTGAGATAATTCAGACCTTTTACAGAACAATTTAAAGACAATTATTTAAAAATCTCCAGGACAGAGAGCAGTGTACTCCGTATCTTGAAATTTTGAGTTCCACTCTAAAGGCAGTTTTATTTTTAACTTTTATGGGCCTCCATCCTTAAACCTGAAGCCCCATTGACTCTGTTCCAATTATTTTCAACTGGATTTGGATATTGCTTTGATTCAAGGGTTCTTTTACATTTTAATATATTCTATTAGATTGTGAGGATACTTTGGTGCAATTTGACATCAGCAAACATGGTTCAATTTCAGGTGCAATTCCCAGATGCGTACAAGGAGGACATTCCACGTAGAAGCACCAGATTTATTTTATAGGAAGGGCCTGTTGCATACCCGCCACCCACAAAAAGTTTGATTGGTGAGACTTTATTTGCTCCTTTATATGTTGCAGTGAACATTGACATTGCATTTTTTGTCAATCTAAGGAGAAAGTTTACACAATTTTACTGTAAACTACTCTTTATCTGCCATATGGGAGTAAACTTTTCTCTCAATTGCAAGAGATAATCTGTTCCTGAAAGGAAAAGAAAATGTATTCACAAATAGAAGATTCAAATCTTGTCTTAGTGAATATAGCCAGGGCTGTATGCAGCAAATTTAGAATTGCACACACTCCTTCCAAATGTTCCCGTGAAAAGGTTAAAATTAACATTAAAGTGATACATTCTGGTTAATTTTATGAAACATTTTACTTCACAATCAACGAAGGAAGAATAAGTGACTTCTGATTTTTCAACAAACCAACAAGATCACCATACTATAGGAAAGATGTGACACTAGAGAGGGTACAAAGGAGATTTACAAGGATGTTGCCTGGACTGGAGAAATTTAGTTATGAAGAAAGATTGGATAGGCCAGGGTTGTTTTCTTTGGAACAGAGAATGCAGAGGGGAGATCTAATTGAAGTGTATAAAATTTGAGGGGTCTAGATAGAGTGAAGGGGAAAGCCCTATTCCTCTGGTTAAGGGGTCCAAAGCCAGGTGGCATTGATTTAGGGTCAGAGAAAGGAGCTTTAGAGGGAACTCGATGGGAAATCTTTTCACCCAGAGTGTGGTGGGAATCTGGAATTCACTGCCTGAAAGGGTGGTAGGGGCAGAAACCCTCAGGACATTTAAAAATTACTTAGATATGCACTTGAAGTACTGTAACCTGTAAGGTTACAGACCAAGAGCTGGAAAGTGGGATCACAGTATGATTAGAACAAGTCAACAAGGTTTTACTAAGGGGAAAGCCTGTTTGACAAATTTATTCGAGTTTTTTGAGGATGTAACTAGTGGGGTAGGTAAAGGGGAACCAGTAGATGTACTATACCTGGATTTCCAAAATGCATTCGATAAGCTGCCACACAAAAGGTTAGTTGGCAAGATGAGGGCTCATGGAATTGGGGGTGATATATTAGCATGGATAGATGATTGCTTAGCAGACAGGAAGCAACGAGTGGGCATAAACAGGGCATTTTCAAGTTAGCAGGCTGTGAACAGTGGAGTGCTGCAAGGATCAGTGCTGGGGCCTCAGCTATTTACAATCTATATTAATGACTTAGATTGTTACGACCGAGGTGGGAGGAGTTCACTGTCTTTCTCTAGTTCCACTTCTCCACAAGTCACCACATATATTAAATGTGTACACAGTTACCGATACAGCCAATTATACATTCATTTTTATTTCAGAATAAAATCCACCAACCAGGTTTCTTTAATAAACAACAAAAATATTTTATTATAAAACAAGACATCGTCAATAAAGATGCAAAGCTTTAACACACAGTTTGAAATATGACAGTAAATATATATATTCCCTTCTAAATACCCAACACACACCAGTTAAAGGAAAAATCAAGGTACTTTGGCCAAAGTACTTATTAATTCTTGAAGAAAAAGGATAAGATATATTATGTTCCAGATGGCATACAGTCTGGCGTCTGCGTATATGTAGACGGGTCACTGGGATGCTTTCAGCGGCAGTTCATTCAGGAGATGTTGCGAGGAAGTCTTCCAAAAGCTTCTCAGGAGAAATGCAGCATCAGGCATTACAGCTATCACACGCTGTATTTTTTTGCAGGGTTACTCAGAGTGGTGGAGAAAAGATGAGCTAGGTATTTCTTTCAGCAGGCTACAAACCCCCAACTGACTCAAAACAGTATTCAAAAATGAAACCCATTTGTGAACACTATGAATCTTGACATGTCACTTCACTTGTAAATAACTCCTGTAGTCAGAAGGCACCTGTTGTTTACTTAGCGGAAGACATGTGACATCCATTAAATGTTTTTAAACAGAGTTCTTCCAGTGACCTGTTAGAAAGCACATCCATGGAATCCCTTCAGTCTCAAATGAATCCATCCACACAATTCTAAAACATAAGTCCTCAAAAAATATTGGAAAATGGAAGCACTTTCATAACAAGATGAAGAGATGGAAAATAATGTATCCAAGTTGCTGATGATACAAAGGTAGGTGGAAAGGTAATCTGTGGGGAGGACACAGAGAGGCTGCAAAGAGATAGGTTAAGTGAGTGGGCAACAAGATGTCAAATGGAGTATAATGTAGAGAAGTGTGAAGTTATGCACTTTGGTCGTAATTTTTTAAAAGGTGTGCAACTTGTCAGTGTCGATATTCAGAGAGACTTGAGTGTGTTTGTAGAAGGAACGCAGAAAATTAACATGCAAGTACAACAAGCAATTAGGAAGGCAAATGGCATGTTGGCCTTTATTGCAAGGGGATTGGAGTACAGGAATAAGGAAGCATTGATACAATTATACAGGGTCTTGGTGAGACCACATCTGGAATACTGTGTGCAGTTTTGGTCTCCACATTTAAGGAAGGATATACATGCATTGGAGGCAGTACATCAAAGATTCACTGGATTGGTCCCTGGGATGAGGGGTTGTCCTATAATGAGAGGCTAAGTAAATTGGGCCTGTATTCTCTGGAGTTTACAAGAATGAGAGGTGATCTCATTGAAACATGTAAGATTCTAAAGGCGCTGGATAGGGTAGACACTGAGAGATTATTTCCGCTGTAGGGGAATCTAAAACAGAGGGGCACAGTCTCAGGGGTACATCATTTAGGACTGAGATGAGGAGAAATTACTTCCTTCAAAGGGTTGTGAATCTTTGGAATTCTCTACCCTAGACAGTAGTGGATGCTCCATTGTTGAATATATTTAAGGCTGAGATAGACAAATTTTTGTTCTCTCAGGGAATCAAGGGGTATGGCGAGCGGGTGGGAAAGTGGAGTTGAATCCTAAGATCAGCCATGATCCTATTGAATGGCGGAGCAGGCTCGATGGGCCTAATGGTCAACTCCTGCTCCTATTTCTTGGACAGGCTGGATGGCTCCTTGTCAGCTGACAAGAACACGATGGGCCAAATGGCCCCCTTCCTTGCTGTAAATTTTTATGACTTTTCAACGAGAGATACGGTCTCTTCCAACTCCACTAGTCCATGGTACCACTCCTCTATCTAACCTCCATCATTTCATATTTCAACTTTCCTACATTCCTGCCCTGTTTGCACTTTTAATGCAACACCTTCTCACCGCCACTCATGTGCTTCAACCCCTGCTGCATTGCTTTTGAGCTCCCAATTCTTCTTTTCCAATTAGCACTTTTTTGCTTTCTTCTCTGTAAGGGGGTACAGTCGCATGGTGGTTATGTTACTGGACTAGCAATCCAGACGCCTGGACTAATGAGTTAGACACATGAGTTCAAATCCCACCATGGCAGCTGGTGAATTTAAATTCATTTAATTAAATAAATGTAGAATTAAAATGCTAATATTCGGAATGGTGACCATGAAATGACTGAATTGTTGTAAAAATCCATGTGTTTCACCAATGCGGCTTCATTAAATTAATTCCCATTAAAAGAAGGAAATCTGCCATCCTTACCTGGTCTTGCCTATTTGAAACTCCAGACCCACAGCAATGTGGTTTATTCTTAACTGCCCTCGAAATAGCCTAGCAAGGCACTCAGTTGCATTCAAGAAGGCAGCTTGCCACCATCTTCTTAAGGGCAATTCGGGATAGACAATAATGTTGGCCTTGCCAGCGATGCCCATATCCAATGAATGACATTCCTTCTCCATGCAGAAACACTCTCAAGCTCTCGTATCTCTCCCTGCTGTTATTCTTTTAGTGCTGCTTTATCATTGTTGCTGCTTCAGTTTTGAAATTTGCATACTGTAACACGGTCTCTTCACCCCTAAAGAGTTCCTATTGCAATGTGCATTGGCATTCAAAATTGGAGCAGCAACAACAGAAGGTAGAAGCCCCAGAGCAGAGTTGATAAGGGAGCCAACAATAGTGCTGATTGTTATCTGCAAATACACACGCATGAACTGTGTTCTAAAATACTGACTGTGTTAAACATGGATGGTTGTAATGTATGCCATTTTCTCCCATTTGATTCATATCTTTCCTGCCTCCTCTTCAGTTGCAAATTGTTGCTGATTTATGACTATGAAATTTGAGTTATGAGCTACAAGAAATGTACCTATATATGAGCATCACATGGGAAAATGATCTGACTGACAAAGCATGTCCTAAAAGCAACATTATTTAAGATATGCCAGCAGTGGGGTGTAGGTTTTTGAAAAACTGAGGTGTGTTACCAAGTTTTATTACAGAACCACAAATAGTGTACAAGTAGTTTGCTAACTTGTACAATTTTAATGACAAACATACATTTTCATAAACAGAAGTATCACTGAAAATACTCAGAAGTCCTTCATTTATACAGTTCCCCAGTTTTTACATAAATGCCCATACACACCTAAACGATATAGAACTGAATTTTCAACGATTCAATTGAGAAAAAAGAAATACATTCTTGATGAACAATTTTTGTTTTGCTTCCCGTCAACAACTAAATTACAGAATTTCTGAAAATAGAGACATGTTGTTGAAGCTTTTCACCTTGCACTCATCAGGATGATACGCAAGAATACCCAATGTAAGGGAAAACAACAACTTATGCTGCATGAGAAGAGAGTGCTGATTGGTTGGCAAGTGAACTCTGATTGGTAGAGGCATTGTCATGGAGAATGCACCAGTTTACGGTGACTAACAGTTAACTGCCAAGCTTTGTTTGAAATTTAAATCAGGCAGCTTGACTCTGATTGGTCAAGGCATTGCCCTGAGGAATGAACCAGCGAATTGCTGTCACTTATTTTGTTCAGCTGAAACAGGCACGATGTATGTACATGTTCTTTCTGTCTGCAAAGAACAGGGCCCTGTGTATTAATATATGTAGCTTCTAGTATATGCAAATGTGCCACACTGCGAGCTCTACTGACAATCTTAATTGGTTGTCAGTGTAATTCTTAGCACACTGCAGATTATTCAGCAAATGTTGTCCAATTGCGGAATCACATCTAATGTTGGACACTGTGTTTTGAGGTGTATCCCAAAAATTTGAGCAACAGGTAAAGCTAGCTATTTCACACAGCTACTATGCAGTAGCACACGTGTGGTGTTCACCACTAACAGGATGCTGTCGTCAAGCCAAAAAGATGTCCTGCCTATCACACGAATGAATAATGTGATATATGAAGTTCAATGCCAGTGTGATGCTAGGTATATAGGCCGTACATCCGAAAGACTGGCGGATCACATCAAACAACATGTCCCTTCCACTGTTCGCAACGGACATGGTACAGCCGTACCCAACCAGCCCGTGATTGCAAAACTCAAAACACAGTGTCCAACATTAGATGTGATTTAAGATTGTCAGTAGGGCTCACAGTGTGTGGTGCATTTGTGCGTACTGGAATCTACATATATTAATACACAAGGCCCTGTTCTTTGCAGACAGAAAGAACATGTACACACATTGCGCCTGTTGCAGCTGAACAAAATAAGTGACAGCCATTCGCTGGTTCATTTCTCAGTGCAATTCCTTGACTAATCAGAGTCAAGCTGCCTGGTTTAAATTTCAAACAAAGCTTGGCAGTTAACTGTTAGTCACCGTAAACCAGTGCATTCTCCATGGTAATGCCTCTACCAATAGAGTTCACTTGCCAACCAATCAGCACTCTCATCATGCAGTATAAGTGGTTGTTTTCCCTTATATTGGTTATTCTTGCATATTGTCCTGATGAGTGCAAGATGAAAAGCTTCGACAACATGTCTCTATTTTCAGGAATTCTCAAGTTCTGTACTACCAAACGACTATAACTAAATTACAGTTGCTGCTAATCACAGATTGTATATAAGAACATGAAGACACAAAAAATAGGAGCAGGAGTAAACCATATGGCCTTCTCGAGTCTGCTCCACCATTCAATAAGATCATGGCTGATCTGTTCTTGGCCTTAGCTCCACTTTTCCTGCCTGTTCCCCATAACCCTTGACTCCACTATAGTTCAAAAAGCTATCTGTCTCAGCCTTGAATATATTCAATGACAGCCTCCACATCTCTCTAGGGTAGAGAATTCCAAAGATTCATGACCCTCTGAGAGAAGAAATTCCTCCTCATCTCCATCTTAAATGGACGATCCTTTATTATGAAACAATGCCACCTAGTTCTAACTTCCCCCATGAGGGGAAATATCCTGTCAGCATCTACCCTGTCAAGCCCCCTCAGAATCTTATAGGTTTCAATTAGATCACTTCTAATTCTTCTAAATTTCTTCAATGAGTATAGGCCCAACTGGTCAACCTTTCCTCATAAAACATCCCAGGAATCAAACTAGTGAATCTGAACTATCTCCAATGCAAGTATATCCCTCCTTAAATAAGGTGACCAAAACTGTACGCAGTCCTCTACATGTGGTCTCACCAATGCCCTTTACAGTTGTAGCAAGGCTTCCCTACGTTTATACTCCTTCCCCTTTGCAATGAAGGTCAGTATTCCATTTGCCTTCAGAATTACGTGCTGTACCTAAGTGCTAACTTTTTTTAATTTCATGTATGAGGACACCCAGCAGTGTGCAGTCTCTCTCCATCTAAATAATATTTTGCTTTTCTATTCTTCCTACCAAAGCGGAGAACCTCACATTTTCTCACCTTATACTCCATCTGCCAAATTTTTTCCCACTCACTTAATCTATCTGTTTCCCTTTGCAGACTCTTTGGGCAGGATTTTGAGCCCCCGCCAGGGCCAGAAAAAGGCAGGTGGGAGCTAAAAATAGCCCTGCTGAATGGTATGCTGATTCCCTGGTTCATCCCGCCTCAGGGCCATTTTTGCGGAGGTGGGATGGGGGCGCGGCAGGGTTAACCGCCTGCGCATCTCAGGTAACTGACGTGGCTCATTAAGAGCTTATTCAGACCAATTGAAGGAAACCAAATGGGATTTTCCAGTCAGCCTCCGGAATCCCACAGGTGGTGAGGGCCAGTTTAGGTGCCTGGAGATGGCCTCTAGGAGAAGGTCGGGGGCCAGTGCTCCAGGCAGGCCGAGAGGCCCTCCCTGCCTACTTGGGTGCAGGAGCAGCCACAGGCCGTCCTGTAGAGGGACTTCCACCCACTCCTCCAAACACAGTGGTGGCTTGGCCGCAAAATCCACTTTTAATTTTATATTCAAATAAGTTGCTGAGAAAGTGCTTTCATTTTGAAGTGCCCTCTTTCTTACTCACTCTCTATTGCAGTCTGCTTCTCTTTTCAAGCTGGAAGGTCTCTGATTGGCCCTCGAGCTTCGAGAGCCCACCCATCTTCCTTAATTGAATGATGAGCCTATCTGCAGGTTAATTAAGGGGGCGCACCTGTGAAAATCACTATGAGTGACTGTTTCCCCCAGGAGTGGGTTCGGGACCCAAAAACAGTCCTGACCTCTGATTCCCACCCTGGAGGGAAAATGCTGCCCTTTATATCTGCTCAGAACTTGCTTTCCCACTCATCTTTGTATTGTCAGCAAATTTGCCTACAATACACTCAGCCCCTTCATCCAGTTTATTAACATAGATTTTAAATAGTTGAGGCACTAGCACTGATTCCTGTGGCACCCCAGGTTTTCTTAATCAAAGATGATGGGCTGAATTTTACTCGCTTGCTGCTCCACAAAGCTGCTGTGATATTATAAGCGGTGGCTCATTTACATGGCTGGGGCAGACTGCACACCCGCCCTGAGAATGTGGAGGGGGTGGACAGTCTGTCGCCGGCAATGGAGTCCATACCATTTTTAAAGGGCTTCCAGCCCTGACATATAATTTTAATTTTTAAAGTTATATGCACAACAAAATTAACGTAAACACTTAATAAATGATTCAAGACCCTCTCCCACCCCCCTAATTTATTAATTGTCGTTTCCTCTCCAAAAAAGCTTACCTTGCGATCCCGATCTTCCCCCCCCACCAACAATTTATTAACTTTCACCTTTAACCCCTTCCCACAATATTCTCCGCCAATCGCAATAGTTTTTCCCCCTCCCCCCCCGACCCTGAAAATTTACCTGCTCCCCACTCCCAACCAGTACTGCCTTGGATCTCCAAACGGAGATCTGAAGGCATGGGAGTCGTGGCAACCAACCGGAATATGGCAGAAGGACGGCCGATGGGAGCAGGTGGTTATTAATTCTTTGATTTGCATCAGTTTAAATATTCAAATCCTGCTCCCATCACTGAGCGGTGGGGGGTGGGGGAGGGGCGCCACGAGGCCTTGCCGCCGCCAGTAATATGAGGCAGGGTCTTCCCAGCCTCGAGGCCCGTAGCAGGCCTCTCCTGGAGGCATTTTCCGGGCCCGCCCCGCCACACACCTAACATCAAGCAGCCAGTAAAATTCACCCCTTAACTAAGCAAGAAGTTCATAATAGACCTTGGAGTGCATGTTCACAGGTCCCTGAAGGTGGCAGGACAGGTAGACAGAGTGGTGAAGAAGGCATATGGAATGCTTTTCTTTACTGGCCGAGGTATGGAATACAAAAGCAGGGATGTAATGCTGGAACTGTATAAAACGCTGGTTAGGCCACAGCTGGGGATTATTGCATACAGTTCTGGTCACCACACTACAGGAAGGACATAATTGCTCTGGAGAGAGTAAAGAGGAGATTTACAAGAGTGTTGTCAGGGCGTGAACGTTGCAGCTATGAGGAGAGATTGGATAGGTTAGGGTTGTTTTCCTTAGAACAGAGGAAGCTGAGGGGTGACTTCATTGAGATGTGCAAAATTATAAGGGGCATGGATAGAATAGACAGGAAGGACCTGTTTCCCTAGTGGAGAGGTCAATTACGAGGGCCACAGATTTAAGATGATTGGTGGAAGGTTTAGAGGGGACAAGAGGAAAAACATTTTCACCCAGAGGGTGGTGGGTATCTTGAATTCACTGCCTGGATCGGTGGTGGAGGCAGAAACCCTCAACCATTGTAAAAGGTACCTGGACATGCACCTGAAGTGCTGTAACCTGCAAGGCTATGGATCAGGTGCTGGAAGGTGGCATTAGATTGGCCGGCTAGTTTATTCAGCCGGCGCAGACATGATGGGCTGAATGGCCTCCTTCTGTGCCGTAACTTTTCTATGGTTCTATTCTATGGTTCTAAATGGAACATTAATATTTTAAAAGAAAAGCTGCCTGAAATATTGACCTGGTTTTGTGGTCAGCGGCGAAGCAATTCACTTGCCGCTGACCTCGAAGAAAGCTGCTCAAAAAACAATCTCTGTGGCACGGATTTCCTCTTTCCCAACAGCAGTTTAAATCTGATACTAAGTCAAGGGGATCTCCAGGCGTACAGCAGCAGAGTTGTCAGTAAGTAGCAAATCACATTGAAATATTCTCGCAGACAGCAAACCAGGAAGTTTAAAGCAGCGGATCATTATTTTTCATTTAAGATTTAATATAGCGAAATTAAGGATTCATGATTGAATTACGATAGAAGCTAAAATAAAGATAAAAAAAGGTTTTTAAATTAATTTTTTTTAATGTGGGTTTTTTTTATCATAATGGAGAAATTTGACATTCCACCAATATAAGATTAGCTTTTCAGTTCCAATGAGTGTGTTTAGCAGTATTTACGAAGTTAGTACACTGCTAAAATCCTAGTTACACCTCATTCAACAAGGTACAACTTTTTCAAGGACCGGGATTTTTCCCCCGGTGGACCGAGTGAAAAGTCGACTGAAAAGTCGTTGGCGAACCCGCTTCCGCCTGGCCTGGGGATCTGAACCACATTTTGCGGTTCCCCGGCCTTTAATTGTTCTAAGGCAGGACTTCCACCCGCTTGAGGCAGGAAGTCCCGCCTAATGTAGCTGCTGGCCAGTCAGTGGGCCGGCAGCTGTTAGTTCCAGCGCACCACTGGGAGCGGTGGCCACTGCTGGGACTGCAGCCCAGCTTCACGAAGAAGATGTCGGGGAGCTCGGAGAACAAAAGTAAGATTTTGGTGCCACACCGGGGGTGATCGGTTGGGCCCCGGTATGGCAAGGGTTGTCGATTGGGGAGAACGGGGACATGTTGGTTGTTGGGGGCAGTTGGGGCAGCGGCGGTGGCCCTCCATCGGGCACAGGATCATGAGGGCACCCTCTTGCAGGCTGTCAGAGAGCCGCCTGCTTTTGTCAGGCGGCTTGTTTGAGTTGCCCGACCAGCCGTGGCGGCGGTTGAAGGCCCTTAAATGGCCCTTGATTGGCCTGAGGCGGGCGAGCATTTTTCACCGCCACCGCTCTGCGTAAAGTGGCGGTGGAGACAAGAGCAGGTCGGAAGGGCCCCCTGCGAGCATCCCGCTCTATTTTACGCCCCGCCCCCCCCCCCCACAATACCACCTACCCGCTCTTTGGGGCATCGTCACATTCCGGTCAAACCTTTTTTACAATGCGGCTTACAGCTTGAGAGTGGAGGTTCCCGTAAGTTCATAAAGTTTTCCATTGGTTGGGGGTGGATGGGGAACCTCAAAAGCGCACCTTCTGGAGGAGTGCAGAATCACTAACAGCAACTCCTGGATTTATGCATTTTTTGCTGACGTGTAGACTCCTGCAGTTGCTGAAGTTTTCTGGCTGTTTTCCTTGGTTTAGAATTGTGCATTCTCTATCTCTTCAGTTGTTATTTACTGCAGTTTTACTTTGAACTGATCAATAAAATACACTTGAAAAAGTGTGATGGCATAATGATGGCAAACAAAATGCACTGTAGATGCATCACTTAGTATATATTACTAGTCGACCTCCCTTGACATTACTGATGGTGAGGTGGAGGGTACATTTTTTTAAATTTGATAAATACCTGTTAAATGCTAGGTATCTATCTTCAAATGCTCCATTGAAAAGCTTCTGGACTAATTAGAGAGCTTAGTTGCCATATATTTTAATGTAGACAAATGTAATATAATTCGTACTACCGTAGACATTCCCAGCACATAGAAAAGCCTTTGGCTGGAATTTAACAGCCTCCCCCACCCCCAGGAGCAGGTTATAGGCGGGGAAGCGTAAAACAATGTGGGAGGTGGGGGGGTGCCGTGCCCGTCGCCTACCCACCCCCGCTGCTATTTTACATGTGGCAGGGATGGTGGCAAATGGCCTGTCTGCCCCAGGCTCATTGACACTCTTAAGTGGTCAGTATCTCTAAATATAAATATAAATTGCCACTTAAGGGCCTCCTCTTGCCACCACTGGTATTTTACCAGTTGTGGACGGGCACATTAGCAGCTGAGGAGGTGCCCAGTAATGCCTGGGGGCTTCCTGATCGAGCACTCTGTGCCCCATGGAGGGACCCCCCCAGCAGCACAAGCTGCCCCCACTAAAATTACCCCTCCTGCCCTGCTCTCTGACCCACCACTCGCTGCGGCCCAGCCGATGGTCCCCAGCGAGGCCCGATCCCCGCATACCTGTTCCCAGGCGTCCATCATGGATCCACTTGCTGGGTGCAGTCCCACCAGTGGCCATTGCTCCCAGTGGAGCTACTGGGACTAAAGAACTGCCTGCCCTCTGATTGACCGGCAGGTGAGACGTCCTGGCTCAGAGGGGCGGAAGACTCAACTGAGGCCAATTAAGGGCCTGAGCCACACAAAATAGCACCGTGGCTTCCAGGCCTAGTGGAGGCAGCTCACCCCCGACTTTTCAGTAGTGGCCAGTGCTACCGCCTCAACGTTAAATTCTGGCTGTTATATCTGTGCTGGCTCTTTGCTTGGGCAATTCAAAATGAAATCCCATGTAATCCTGTATATTCTCCTGCTCCAAATATATGATTATGATTAGAGATACAGCACTGAAACAGGCCCTTCGGCCCACCGAGTCTGTGCCGAACATCAACCACCCATTTATACTTTCTTTTTTTTCTTTTCTTTTGGGCCTCCTTATCTCGAGAGACAATGGATACGCGCCTGGAGGTGGTCAGTGGTTTGTGAAGCAGCGCCTGGCGTGGCTATAAAGGCCAATTCTGGAGTGACAGGCTCTTCCACAGGTGCTGCAGAGAAATTTGTTTGTTGGGGCTGTTGCACAGTTGGCTCTCCCCTTGCGCCTCTGTCTTTTTTCCTGCCAACTACTAAGTCTCTTCGACTCGCCACAATTTAGCCCTGTCTTTATGGCTGCCCGCCAGCTCTGGCGAATGCTGGCAACTGACTCCCACGACTTGTGATCAATGTCACACGATTTCATGTCGCGTTTGCAGACGTCTTTATAACGGAGACATGGACGGCCGGTGGGTCTGATACCAGTGGCGAGCTCGCTGTACAATGTGTCTTTGGGGATCCTGCCATCTTCCATGCGGCTCACATGGCCAAGCCATCTCAAGCGCCGCTGACTCAGTAGTGTGTATAAGCTGGGGGTGTTGGCCGCTTCAAGGACTTCTGTGTTGGAGATATAGTCCTGCCACCTGATGCCAAGTATTCTCCGAAGGCAGCGAAGATGGAATGAATTGAGACGTCGCTCTTGGCTGGCATACGTTGTCCAGGCCTCGCTGCCGTAGAGCAAGGTACTGAGGACACAGGCCTGATACACTCGGACTTTTGTGTTCCGTGTCAGTGCGCCATTTTCCCACACTCTCTTGGCCAGTCTGGACATAGCAGTGGAAGCCTTACCCATGCGCTTGTTGATTTCTGCATCTAGAGACAGGTTACTGGTGATAGTTGAGCCTAGGTAGGTGAACTCTTGAACCACTTCCAGAGCGTGGTCGCCAATATTGATGGATGGAGCATTTCTGACATCCTGCCCCATGATGTTCGTTTTCTTGAGGCTGATGGTTAGGCCAAATTCATTGCAGGCAGACGCAAACCTGTCGATGAGACTCTGCAGGCATTCTTCAGTGTGAGATGTTAAAGCAGCATCGTCAGCAAAGAGGAGTTCTCTGATGAGGACTTTCCGTACTTTGGACTTCGCTCTTAGACGGGCAAGGTTGAACAACCTGCCCCCTGATCTTGTGTGGAGGAAAATTCCTTCTTCAGAGGATTTGAACGCATGTGAAAGCAGCAGGGAGAAGAAAATCCCAAAAAGTGTGGGTGCGAGAACACAGCCCTGTTTCACACCACTCACCACTCATTTATACTAATCCTACACTAATCCCATATTCCTACCAAACATCCCCACCTGTCCCTATATTTCCCTACCACCTACCTATACTAGTGACAATTTATAATGGCCAATTTACCTACCAACCTGCAAGTCTTTTGGCTTGTGGGAGGAAACCGGAGCACCCGGAGAAAACCCACGCAGACACAGGGAGAACTTGCAAACTCCACACAGGCAATACCCGGAATCGAACCCGGGTCCCTGGAGCTGTGAGGCTGCGGTGCTAACCACTGCGCCACTGTGCCGCCCATGGAGCAGGAAACAATAAATGTGAATATTATTAGTATAAGTGGAGAAGGAAAAGGGTCTGGTTGTGATTCCCTAGAAATTTCGAGTCAATGTGAAGCTGTCACCAAATAAGCTAATCAAATGAGGTTCTATCTCAAGGGTATTTGAGCATAAATTAAAAGAAGTTATTCTAAAATAAAAACTGAAAATTCTGGAATTACACAGCAGGTCTGGCAGAATATGTGAAGAAGAAACAGCATTAACGTTTCAGGTCAGTGACATCTTGTCCGAACTGAGAAAGCTTAGAAATGTAAATTTTTAAGCAAGATAGGGGAAGTGGGGGGAGGGGAAGAAAGAATAAAAGTGAAGGCCTGTGATAGGGTGGAAGGCAGGAGAGAATAAATGACAAAAGAGATGATGGTGCAAGGCAAAAGGAGATGGGAATGGGACAAATAAAGAAACAAAAGATGTGGCTAGAGGAGGTGTAAATGGGAAAAGCACAATCATCACTGCCTGCTGCCATGCAAAATAATGGGGACAGCGGTTATAATCTGAAATTGTTGGACTCAATGTTGAGGTTGGAAGGCTATAAAGTGCCTGGATGGAAAATGAGGTGTTCTTCAAGCTTACATTGACTTTCGTTGGAACGGCATAGGAGGCCAAGTTCAGAGTGGGAGTGGGGTGGAGAATTAAAATGATAGGTGACTGAAAGCTCAGGGTCACACTTGCATACTGAACGGAGGTATTCTGCAAAGCAGTCACTTAATCTGCATTTGGTCTCCCCCATGTAGGGGAGACTGCACCGTAAGCAGCGAATATGGTATATTTTCCGCAAGCAGCGGATACAGTATATTTTGCTCTTGTAGAAGTTATTTTAACCTTTACTATATTACCAGCGAAGCTGCAATTGAATTTTGTGTGCAATTTGTGCGCAATGGAGCACCTTACCTTCTGCAGTCTTATTTGACTACATTGAATTTTTATGCCAAAGTTTTCTTCCATTCCATCTAAGCCATGAAATACATGCATTTCTTCCCTGGTCTGATGCTCCATAAATTGTGCACCATCATTAAAGTTGTTTGAAATTAAAAACTAATAAGATAATCATAGAAGTGGAATATATATTTGAAAATAGTTAAAGTTCATATCTTGGGCAGTTCTGTAGTTTCTTTTTTATTTTTTAGATCCGATGTGATCGATCTTCCTACTTCAGAAGTACTCATTTATTGATCAGACTTCATTTAGCTAATACGTAGTGGTTAATTCCAGATTATCATTTTGTCAAATAAATGCAACTTCTTGTTTTTTTTTCAGGAACCATTTACCACATTTTTCCTTAATGCAAATGAAGGAAAATTTGATTATCCAGAGCGAACATTCTCTTCCATAGCAAAATCATGGAGAAACTGTCAGAGAGACACCTCAGATGTAAAAGTAAGTGTTGCTGACTGTATTAAAGTACATTAACGCTGTTGTGCTACATGTACTTGCTCATGTTTAGGGTGATTCAAGTTTTAGTGGATGGGTTTACTGGGTGCCCCTGCATCACTTCCAGTCCAGTGAAAATGGAGCTTATGCATGCACTGGTAGATCTGAATGCCCATTAAATTATAATATTTGGAAAGAGTCAACATCACTATCATCTCACAGCTAACATTAGAAATGAATTATAAGAGTGAACTATCAGGAAAAATTTTAAATTTAGTTTCATACCAGCTGCAGTTATATAGCTGCAAGTAAAAATTCCATATGGCCTCAGCCCACCTTATATCAGTGGTCTTGCAGCTCCTACTGATGATTATGATTAGAGGTACAGCACTGAAACAGGCCCTTCGGCCCACCGCGTCTGTGCCGAACATCAACCACCCATTTATACTAATCCTACACTAATCCCATATTCCTACCAAACATCCCCACCTGTCTCTATATTTCCCTACCACCTACCTATACTAGTGACAATTTATAATGGCCAATTTACCTATCAACCTGCAAGTCTTTTGGCTTGTGGGAGGAAACCGGAGCACCCGGAGAAAACCCACGCAGACACAGGGAGAACTTGCAAACTCCACACAGGCAGTTCCCGGAATCGAACCCGGGTCCCTAGAGCTGTGAGGCTGCGGTGCTAACCACTGCGCCACTGTGCCGCCCTTTGATGTTGCTTTTATATTCCCATTACTTTAATTAGTATGCCAGCAAACCACTATCTGTCGCCCAAATTTTGGTCCTCTTACTACTTCATCTGGTTTCCTTACCTCAGCGGCAGACTTATAGGGCTGGATTTTGTTACGCTCCCGACGTCGGGCTCTGTGGTGGGGGGGGGAGGGTGGCCAGAAGATCGCAGTGGCCCACCACAGAGCCCAACGCCAGAATACCAGGCCCAATCTTCCCATTGGCGGCGAGACTCTGCGGTGTCCCCACCCGCCACTCGGTAATGGGACTCGACTTTAAATATTGAAATTAACTTTATGCATACATTTAAATTAAATTTCCCCACGATCTTACCATCGGATCTGGATCTTCAGTGCGACGTGCAGCACTCACACGCCTTCACTTTCCCGTCTAGGGATAGCTGGCACCACCGAGGTGGGGAAGAGGGGATTTTTAATGTAGTGTGGGGGGAGGGGTCAACTCTGCATTTTTAGTGTTGTGGGGGGTGGGGAGGGAAGGGGTGACCTCTGCACTTTGTGAAGGTTGGGGGGTGGGTGTGAGAGGGGTCAAATTTGCACTTTGTGTAGTTTGGGGGAGAAACCCTGCAATTTCAGTGTATTGGAAGGGGGGAACAGGCCAAATATTTATTTTTATGTAGTGGGTGCAGGGGGAGGGGGACAACTCTGCATTCTCTCAGTAGGGCTTGTAACTTTTTAAAAATAACGGCAGCGTCTCGACAGAGACAACTGACGCCATTCATGGCGTCGCCGAGGCCTAGTTCCCAAAGCCAAAGTGGGGGAGGCGGAAGGCCAACTGGAACAATTCTCCGTAACTGGCCAATTAACTTACCTTATGTGGCTATCTGCCGCTTGCGAGTTGGTAGCCCTTCCACCCCACTCCCGCCTCTGGGAAAATGGTACCAGCAAAGTGGCACAAATTTTCATGCCCGCCTGCCTCTGTACCTGCCCCAATATGGGGGTGAAAATTCTGCCCATGAAGTCAGCAAAAATAAATTTGAATGAAGTATGTTTGTTGTATTCTCTCTCTTCGTTTTCTCCCCCCCCCCCAAAATTGTTGGCTAAGAGATTGTCTGAACAAAGCTAATTAACATGGTTGTCATTAATAACATGGACTACAAACAGGCGAGGTACAGTATTACAAAGGTTCTGCTAGTGTTGACTTAATGTTTTTCTCACTACAATAAACACAGCAGGAATGGCATTTGTCCTCAATGTGTCATATTGTTGTGGTTCAGTCCAACGCTGGTTACATTTGCCCAGGGCAGTTAATTAACCATTAATGACATGTTCTATTTTAAATGCAGCTTGTTCCTTAAAGCCACTTTTTCTTAACCATAGGCAGATTGGGCCCAGTAATGTTGCATTTCATTGCAATTTATTTTAAACAATGTCATTTGTGTTTGTCTGTTGTCTATGTATTTTGGGGGGAAAAAGTAGAAGTATCATTGTTTGCAAAAACACGTTAAAGCAGATATGTATGCATGTGCTTCGTATGATTATATGTGTTAAATTTACAGGTAATTGTGAGATCTGATCAAAAGAAATGTTTGATATATGATCTTCCATGCCCCAAAATTGGTCAAGAATCTATGTTTTACAATCTTTCTTTATTAATCCTGGCCTCCTCCTGTGGTAATGAGAGCAAGCTGGGAAAAGAGTGGCTGTTAGTAAGATGACCTTTCAGGAAACAAGTCACCCGGAAAAGACCTTAGCTAGTCCAGTTGGCTTCACACTGATTTTTTAAAATGTAGTGACAAGCAAAGGAATCACTGTCCAGACTTCTTTTCTTTATTTAATAAAAACTGCTCAAAGTAGCCACTGTGTGTGCTCAAAAGGCTTTGCAGGCCTCATGAGTTTGACGAAATGCCATTAAACCAGCGTAAATTAATACAGTTAATGGGGAGGGTTTCTGAATGATTAGTCAGTCCATTATGAGTCTTTTCCAGAATTAATGGACGCTAAGGGATCAAGAACTAGAGAAGAGATGGCATTTTTAAAAGCATGCAGTGAATTACATTGGAAAAGTGGAAACGTATGTTTTGGATTTCATTTCACTGAGCAGCCATAATAACACTATGTTGCAATAAAAGTGGAATGTAAACTTTATGTAGGACCTGGTAAGAAGAGTACAATTTTGATGAATTTGTAGTAACAAATATGAGCTTATGTGTGGCTAAAGAGTCTTATGTGTCACTATCCATGAATTAACACACGTTTAAAATACTTTACTTGCATTTTCTTTTCCTCCTCCAAGCCGGCCCCCCACCAAATTTAGAATTTGGAACCGTCAAGAGTCTGAGCGGCCCTGTGTTATTAAAATCATCTCATGTTAGTATTACATGAGGCTGTATGCATAATGTGTGCCTGATCTGGAGTTTTGTCTTATTTCACACTTCTTTGTTGTATTTTAACTAAAGCTATATCAAGGAATAAAATTGCATTCAGTGATAGTAAGAGAAGTTTACATTACTTTCATTAATTTAAACAAACCGTGCTTTGATACTACATGTTGTAATAGTGGTAAATAACTATTTTTAGGAACGCTAGAGGAAAATGTCTTCTGTCTAACAATTAAGAATGTATTTTCTAGATCACATCCCTCGCACGTTACAGGGCTGAGGTATCAAATTTAATTGGTTACTTTAGTGACTGTAGTGATTTTTTTTTGCATTATTATATCTGTGACCCTAGAAAAGCCTATATAGAGTCAGATTTCAAGCAGAGTGTCATCCGTTTTGATCATGTTACGCGTTGTAGTGCCTTAATGCTTGTAACAATGTAATCTGGTAAATTTAATCTGTTGCTAGGAGTTGGGAAATTGGAGCTTCACATCGTTTCTTTTTAAAGAACGGTATCATGTTAGTGTATAGTGCAGCAATAGGTTTTCAAATTGTTTAATTAAAATAAGGATGAGAGAATTTCAGCAGTAAGAATTGTACTTAACCTTTGAGCACTGAGGAAGTGCATAACCACTAAAGTCAAACAAGTGAAAGTACTGATAGGTGAGAAAGTACAAATAAAACAATGTCTAAATAATTTATGATGTGATTAGTTAAATAGCTTACAATAGATGGCAGTGTGAGTTCTTCACAATATCACAATAGCTCACAAAAAAACTCCCATTTCTGGCTTTACCACTTATCCACTTGAGTACTGAAGCAGCTATTAAAACCCTGAAATCAATGTTATGACCTTCTGTCGGAAAGCAAAAACAAATCCAAATGATTGTGTTGAGTAATATGTGAAAACTTAAGCAGAAATTTTAGGAATTCCATAACGTCATTTAAAGAACAGATTTGCAAAAGACTATTACTGCCTACTCAGTGTTAAAAGGTATATGCAATCTATCAAAAATCCAGGATTTCAAATATTGAGACCCAAGGTATTAGGCTTCAAAGTTTGTGTTTTTTGTGCCTATAAGAATAGAATAATTAAATAATTCTTGAGTTGAGATCTGACTGAGGTTTGAGACTTCTCTATAATTTGATTCCATGATACTTAACATTAGAAGATTTGAGCTAACAAATTGCCCAAATAAATCATGAGATGAAATATATTCAGGTTTTGAAAGTTTGCAAATATTAACATACAAACAATTACATAGCAAATAACAACTTTTTATTGACTATTTAAATAGCTTAATGCCTTTTTAAAAGAGTAGATAAAAGAATTTCCTGAGAACAATATAGTATTTGCACAGTGTAGTTTTAAAGACATAAACTACCTGAAGGGTTTGCTTAAAATGTACCAGAATTGTGTGTCATTCACATAGAAACGTGTATATTTCTCTCATGACGTTTGTGTCAGGAAGTTCTTTTTTAACAGAAATGTAACCACCAAAGAAATCTCCATTTGTTCTGAATTGTATAATAGGTAAAAGCAGCGGCCCATATTTTGTAATCAGTGGTGAAGCAAGGGCACTTACTGCTGACCTCGAAGAAAGCTCCCACAAAGATCTAGTGATCTCCGCTTTCCCGATGGCACTTTAAATCTGGAGCCAAGTCAAGGGAACGTCTTGGCATGCGGCGGCAGTGATGTCAGCAAGCGGGGTGCAGTCAATTACACTGAAGTATTCACACACAAATCAGAAAGTTAAAATCACTTAATATCCTTCATTTTTAATTTATATTTTCAGATAGTGAAATGAATAATTATGATTGGGTAAAATAGAAGCTAAAATAGAGATAAACTTTCAGAAAAGAAAAAAATGATAATTATCTGGAATTCTTTTATCATTATGGAGAAACTTAACATTCTATAAATATAAAACTAGCTTTTCAGAGCCAGTGAGGGTGTTTAGCTGTAATTATGAAATTAGCACACTGTTAAAAACCCAGTTACACTCCATTCAACAAAGTTTAACTTTTTAAGGGTTTTTACAGCAAGACTTAATAGTGTAAGGGTGGATGTCCTTATCAATTCAATTGATTTCCCATTGATTGCAGTCTGAGGGGGCTCCTCAACAGCACATCCTCTGGAAAAGCATATAATCACTCACAGCAACATCTGGATATATGTGTTATTCTGCACACGTGCAGACTTGAGAAGTTGCTGTCAGTTTCAATGAAGGAATGATGGCAACGCTGACAGTTTTGCCATCATTGCTACAGCAAAATCTGGGCCACTCGATTAATTATGAATGTTGGAATTGTGCCAGGTAGCATGATTTTATCATCTTGCATCATAGTAAAAATGCATAATCGTAATCTTACATCTCTCTTTTGCAAGTTATTTTCTATCCTCTTAAGTGCCTTTGCAAATTTCCTAACTAACTGGGTCGATGGCTAATCATTTGCTAGCCTCTCCTTTGCTGTTCTTTTGTTAAGTGCTAGGAGTATGCAAGGGTGGAAGAAATGGTACACACCTTTTAGCTTTTCCCATCCTCCCATCTAGAAAATTGTCTTCTCTTCACCTGACTGTTTGGACAATGTGGTAGACATCACACACTTTAATGAGATATTTTTGTTATCTATTCTTCCAAATTCATTGATATTGTTAAAATTATATCTGATAGAATTCTAGATGGACAAAAATCAATATGAACTCATTTTGTGCCAAAGTAATCCTATCCTTTCCTGAGCATTTAAATTAACAATTTTGTGAATATGAACAATGAAAACTTAATTTTAATTTTGTGGTGTTTTGGAGGTGTGCAAAGTTCAAGAAATTTATTGTGTTTTCTTCAATACTAGAGATGGAAACTTAAATCATAAAATAATTTTTGCAGTGAACATTTCTGCAGTGATTATTTTGGAACATCCATGGCACCCTTTGCTTCTCAAAACTCTTATTGCAAAATGTAAGGTGCAAACTTCCTTGTGAACATTTTTAATATAGCAGAACAAAGGTGCATATGACCGATTTCAGGTTGATAATACAAGTGAGAACCAGGCTAAATATAGAAAGTTCAGAGGGGAAGTAGAAAAAAAATAAGAGAAACAAAGAGAGAGTGTGAAAAGAGGCAGCTAACATAAAAGAGAATCCAAAAGTTTTCTATAAGCTTATAAATAGTAAAATGGTTGTAAAAGAAGGAGTGGAACCGATTAGGGACCAAAAAGGGGATTTGCGCATGAAGGCAGAGGGCATGGCTGAGATACTAAATGAGTGCTTTGCATCTGTTTTTATCAAGAAGATGTTGCCAAAGTGGGAGTGAAAGAGGAGGTAGTTAAGACACTGGATGGGTTAAAAATTGGTAAAGAGGAGGTATTAGACAGGCTGGCAGTACTTAAAGTTGATAAGTCACCAGGACCGGATGAGATGCATCCGAGGATACTAAGGGAAGTGAGGGTGGAAATTGTGGAGGCACTGACCATAATCTTCCAATCCTCCTTAGGTACAGAGGTGGTGCCAGAGGATTGGAGAATAGCAAACGGTACACCCTCGTTCAAAACAAGTGTAAGGATAAGCAACTATAGGTAGTCAGTTTAACCTCACTGGTGGGAAAGCTTTTAGAAATGATAATTTGTGACAAAATTAACAGTCACTGAACAAATGTGTATTAATGAAGGAGAGCCTACATAGATTTGTTAAGGAAGATCGTGTTTAACTAACTTGTTTTTTTATGTTGTACAGAGAGGGTTGATGTGTACTTGAACTTCAAGAAGGCATTTGATAAAGTCCCACATAACAGGCTTGTCAGCAAAGCTAAAGCCCATGGAATAAAAGGGACAGAGGCAACATTGACAACAATTGGCTGAGTCACAGGAAAGAAAGAGTAGTGGTGAACAGTTTTTCAGATTGGAGGAAGGAATATAGTGCTGTTCCCCTAGGATCGATATGAGGACAGCTGCTTTTTTGTACCTAGACTTGGATTACAGAGCACAATTTCAAAATTTGCAGATGACACAAAACATGGAAGTAATGTGAACTGTGAGGAGGCTAGAGATAGATTTTAAGAGGAGATAGACAGACTGGTGGAATGGGCGGGCATGTGGCTGTTAAATATAATGCAGAGCAGTGTGAAATAATACATTTTGGTAGGAAGAATGAGGAGAGGCAATACAAAGTAAAGGATAGGTCTAAAAGGGGTGCAGGAGCAGAGGGACCTGAGGGTATATGTCTACAAATCAAAGGTGGCCCGGCAGGTTGGGAAAGTGGTTAATAAGGCATACGGATTCCTGGGCTTTATAAGTAGAGGCATAGAGTACAAAAACAAAGAAGTTATGGTGAGTACTTTATAAAAAACTGGTTCAGCCTCAACTGGAGTATTGTGTCCAATTCTAGTCACCACACTTTAGGAAGGATGTGAAGGCATTAGAGAGAATGCAGAAAAGATTCACATGAATGGTTCCAGGGATGAGGAACTAAAGGCAAAAAATAACCTGACCCGAGCCTGACAGAACCACATCCGACCCGAGCCCGACCCGGCTCAAGTCCTTCCATTTTTTTCCGCGCCTGACCCGACCCGACCATCAGTTAACTTACCTTCCGTTTTTCACTTTGTTGCTGATCTGCACAAGCTCAAAATAACTGTAACAAAACCAAATTTCTAGTCAAAAAATTAAATTAACAGTGGAGCCATTTACCTCTGATAGAGCGTGTCCAACCCAGCCTGACCCAAGCCCGAGTGCCAGACCCGGAAGTGCAATCCTACCCAACCCGAACGCGACACATGTCGTCAGGCCCCGTCGGGTTCGGATCTGGTAGCAGGCCTTTATGAAGAACTTCAGTTACATGGATAGATTGGAGAAAGGGGGCTGTTTTCCTTAGAGAAGAGAAGATTGACAAGAGATTTGATAGAGGTGTTCAAAATCTTGAGGCGTTTGGACAGAGTAGATAGGGAGAAACTGTTCCCATTGTCGGAAAAGTCGAGAACAAGAGGACACCAATTTAAAGAATCAAAGGCAACATGGGAAAAACATTTTTATGCAGCGAGTGGTTAGAATCTGGAATGCACTGCCTGAAGGGAAAAAAATTTGCCGGGCTAAGGGGAAAAGGCAGTGGAGTGAGACTAGCTGAATTGCTCTTCCAGAGTGCCAGCATGGGCATAATGGACTGAATGGACTCCTTTTGTGCTGTAACCATTCTGCAATTCTATATTAATAGTGCATTGCGAATTGACAATTGATATTAAAGTCTGTTTTACAGTTTGGAATATGTCCCTGCTAACGTGGTCAGTGTTCGGCAAGGAAGAGCACAGAAGGTCTTCATTGCATGTTAAATGTAGATATTATTAAATAGAATTAACTAAATCTTTTATAATTAATTATAATTAAATAATGATATTAGGGCGAGCATTTTTGTTGAGGGTATTGGGTGATTTCATAAACAATAAATAGCTTTCAAATGATTTATAAGATCATAAGAACTAGGAGCAGGAGTAGGCCGTCCGTACCCCTCGAGCCTGCTCCGCCATTCAATAAGATCATGGCTGATCTTTTCGTGGATTCAGATCCACTTACCCGCGCTCCCACCGTATCCCTTAATTCCTTTATCCTTTATCATTACCTTAATCTTGAAATTAGATGATAGCCTTGAACTCATGTCCAGATATTTATTATTATTAATATATTATTTTAGTCAGTTCCTCATGGCGTTGCAGTCAAAACCAAATGCAGTATTCAGCTCAAGCGGGGTGGGGCCGGAGGAGGGAGGGAGGGGAGATGGAGGAAGAAATGCATCAGGAATGAAGGAAAGAGGTAGGGAGGAAGAGAGGAATAGAGAAAATAGTAAGACAGGGAAGAGGGGTGGCAAATGTCAATCAAACTGAGGGGCGACAAGCCCAAATGGGGTGAAGACACCTCAGCTGTATAACTTTATCAATGGCGGTGGGGGGTGGTGGTGGTAGAGAATGGGAGGCACTCCCAATAGGTCCAACAAACATCGAGGGAGAAGAGAGAAATGGAGATGAGCACAAAACTTAATTCACTGAATAAGAGATAACACCTATTATTGCTTTATTACAAAAATGGCCTGTTTTCCATTGGAGATGGTGGGGATTTAGAATTGATAGTATGAGATATAAAATTCAAAATTTTCAATGCACTGCCATATAACATAAGTTGCTTAATTGTACAAATCCATGCAGCAGATAAGACAACTTGTTCTATTTTTGCATAATTGTTATTATGTTAATCATACCTACGTGGTATGATTTATCTAATCCTCAGACATGTTGGTGTGTAACCTGTCATTGCCTAAAAATAATGATAATTGTGCTGCTGAAGTTTCATAAAGAAATCTTGAATTTTGTTTCTCCATAGTTATAGAAATGAAAAAAAGCTTTGTTGCCTTTTGTCTCTTTCTCAACCAGGAGCTAATTCCAGAATTCTACTATTTACCTGAAATGTTTATGAACAGTAATAACTATAACCTTGGCATCCGAGAAGATGGAACTGTTGTTTCTGATGTTGAGCTTCCACATTGGGCAAAGAAGCCGGAGGATTTTGTCCGCATTAACAGAATGGTAAGAATGATATCTGGCTCTTGCGAAATGACTGCTCATTGGATAAACTGCAAGTAGCTGTTTTTCCGAACTACATGTGGCTAGACATTTCCCAGAGACTTATTCATGTAACCTTATTAAAGCAGAGTGTTCAATACTAACATGATTTTTGTCTGACCTCCATGATGTCACCAAAGGACAGAAGCAGTGAGTGTTCCTGATAATGTTACATGATTGTTGGGTTCATCAATCATAATTTACCAGTTTTAAAAAGCTTCTCACAGATGTGCATCTGCAGTATTACTCAGCCATTCAATCCCAGCAGGCTTTTGCAGGGTGGTAACCATAAATAGAACACATTCAGCTCGTTGTTCAAATATACTAAAGATACGAATGCAAAGGAGACTGAAGATGAGGAATTCTGGGATTTTTGCTGTTAGTTTTAGTTTATCTTCCAAATTACAAGGCCCTCATTCCCACTGTTTACTACGAATGATATTAACTTAGATTTTCAACATGATACAAAATCTAACTATTCATCTTTACTTGCGACTTATGTTTTATTAAAAAAAACTGCTTTAATGAAACATTTTTTTTGATCTGGTCAAAGAATTGTATGTAGTCAAATGCACCAGATTCTCAAGTGAACTGAATTGGTGCCTATCTCCGAATAACACAGTTCTTTACGTGACTTGACACTGGGCCAGCTGCATTCAGCTTGAGGCCAAAGTGCATATGACCTGTGCTTGGAACTGGCAAACTGAAAGAAATAGTTATTAAGCAATTAAAAACATTTAGAGGTTATTATGGTTACAAAAATAAAAAAGTCTTTTTCGAATATTCATTATTTTCTAGCCAAAAATCCTTTTTATTAGTTACTATGCAATGACTTAGCAGAAGATTTTGAAAAGTTATTAACCTCATTATTTTAAAAAAAGTATTGTCAGGTGCCCTGCCGTCACGCTCACTGTTCCTAAGTTGAGTAAGATACTTGTTCCTTTACATATGTGAGCTGCTGGAAGATGAGTGAGAGTAGTCCATTATATTTTAGCCGTCAATTTTCATACATTTTCTCTGTAGGGCAGCTCTTGGGTTTCTCTAGTGTCTACACTGCCAGTGCAGATCAAAATGATTATTGTCCAGGTGCAGCATCACGGGGAAGCCTTGGTCTAAAAATCTGTAGCGCAGAATGCTGGAGCATCAACATACTTTAATGCCCTGTGCACTGAATAATAAATTTGCATAAATTTAATGATACGTTAGTATTTCTATATTGTACAGAAGTATAAAGGTAGAAACAGTCGCTTTATCATAACTTATAGAGCACAATTTTATTTACTGAGGGAATGCTGCATTTTAGAGGTGCCATCTTTTAGATGAAATGTTATAACTGAGATTCAGTCTGTTGTTTAAGTAGATGTAAACATCCCATGGCACATTTCTGAAAGATGCAGGAGGTTCTCCCAATGTCCTTGCCAACATTCTTCCCCAAATAAAACCAGCAAACCGGACTGGTCCTTTATCATATTGTTGTTTACAAGTTGGAGCAGTGATTGCTGCATGCCTTGTGTGTTGTTAGATTATATGGTTTTCATTCAGCCATGCCATTTCTCCGCTATGACATTGTCAAATAAACAATGTTGCGCTATTTAAAAAACTTTGGAAATTTCATTAAGTCGTTAAATTTGTTATAAGGCATAGTATATCAGAATTTTTTTCATAAAAACAAGTTTTGGAGGGTCATTTGACAGCTATTTCAATTATGACATATCTCCTGAATTGTTTCAGTGGTTTTTTTTTTAAAGAGCTTTGGGCTAGGAATGTTGCCACACTCTTATATTTTAGTTAAATTACTGCCCTGTTAAATAGAATCCATGGTTGGAAATTCTCAATCTAATTTAAAACAGTGTCCAGAGAATTGTCCCAAACGTTTTGGTCTTTGTGTTTTAATATTCATCCGTGAATATCATCTATTGTTGTAAGTTCTAGAGAGCCGCTTAAATATGATGATGGCAGCTAAATATGTCAGCATAATTCAATGAACTGTGCTGACTTGACCTTGAGGATGAGTGCATTATGATGATTTGTATTTTCTAATTCTTAAATTATTCGGTGAGCAGAGCAAATGAAAATGTATGAGGTCAGACTACAATGATTTTATATAATCAGGCATATCTGTCATACATTTTCTTAAAGGAATAATAATCCTTTTTTGTTTGTTATGTTTCAAAATTGCTCAACTTCCATAGAGTATTTTAATAAAATTAAAATAATTCAAATTATTATAATTTTCGTTATTGAATTGTAAATATTGTTTGCAGTAATAATATTTAATGTTTTGCATGAGCTTGAGTATTTTGGAGCAAACACCATGATGTAGTTTTTACATTTTACTCGAAAATGTAAATATTATGTTTCTGGGCAATCTCATAAAATGAAAAATCAATTTGGTGGTTTCATGAATTAAATTTATCAACATTTATACTGTATTTTGAAAATGGTAAAAGTATTCCAGTGTAACAAATTTGCATTACTGTAATTAATTTTTTAAGGGTGGTTGAGGAGGAGGAAGAAAAACAAAAAGCAACCATAAAGGATGCAGGCTTGATAAATATTTTACTGTGTGAATAGTAATACAATAATGTTCTTTGGCTCCTTTGTTTTATTATTTCTAAATGTTTTTATCCAGGCTCTGGAAAGTGAATTTGTTTCTTGCCAACTGCATCAGTGGATTGACCTTATTTTTGGATACAAACAGCGAGGCCCAGAGGCAGTTCGTGCTCTCAATGTTTTCCATTACCTGACTTATGAGGGTTCTGTGAATCTAGACAGTATCACTGATTCTGGCCTTAGAGAGGTAAGACCTAACAAATACAGCAAATGCAGATATCACAGTATTTACAGTCATTTTTAGAACTTTCTAGAAGTGCTGCTACCAATGTTATGCTGCAGAGACCTGTTTAATATATGCCTTTCAAAGAAAATCTTTGTATTGAACGCAGTAGGCATTTTTGAAGTTAGCTGAGATAATGGGCTGAATTTTCATTGGGCTGAGGATGTGGGTTTGGAGGCGGGGGTGCCGGCAATTTCATGCTACCAGCCAGTGTGCCAGTCTGCTGGCATATTCCCTCCTCTGGTGTATTTTCATTGAGGCTGGATCAGGGAGTAGGGATATGGTGATGGCTACCTGCCCACCAGAGGTGGGTAGCCAATTAGGCCAATTAAAGTGCCTATCAAGGGCACTCATCACATGCCATTTGGAATTTCTAGACGGCAGGCAGACCTCCCCCACTGAGGCCAAAGCCTGGCCAATTGATGGAGGCGACCTCCCAGCAGCAGACTGAAGGGGACCAGCAATGCGTCATTTAAACCCCTCCCCTCTCCTACAGCCATGATTGCCAGAGTACCACAGCTGCAGCTGCAAGACATCTTGTAGAGAGGCTCCCCCTCCACAATGATTTCCTGGCAGCTGTGGCCACTTCTTATTTTTAAACTTTCTAAAGTCTTCAGCGAGCACCTCCATCTTTAGGTGACCTCTTGTTCTCTCATCTACATCAGCAGTGCCCACCCCTCCTGGTGGGGCTGCCAGCCGCCCAGATCCTTGGTTGCTCCATTTGGCTTTCCCGGCTGTGGAGCCCGCCCTGCTGTCCTTAATTGGACGGGTCTCCTGGGCGGCCTTTTAATTCGTTGCTTCCTCAAAATCTCCCTTCCCGAGGCCAGCATTTCCTCCCAAAGTCACGACTGGGACCTGGGAATGAAAATGTCCCAAATACAGTGGACTGGATATTAAGAAGCCCTCGATGGCGGGATCCGGGGTGGGGGGGGTGCCTGAAGATTGTCCCGGATGAGGCCTGCCATGGACCTTGACGCCGGCAGGGCCCGGCCTGATCCTCACAGCGGCGGCAAGGCACAATGGCGGCCTCCCTACCACTGGGCGACAGGATCTGAAATAACATATGCAAATGAATAAAATTAATAAATTAACATGCACTTACCTGGGAATTTATGGGCCCTCCGTGATCTTCAGAGCAGCAGCCGGCACTCCCACATCTTCAGATCCCCATCTGGGGGAACGAGGCACAACACTGGTGGGAAGGGGGGAGAAGGTAAGTTTCTCAGTACGGGAAGTAGTGGGGAACGGAGTCAAATGTATGTCATGGGTCTAGGAGATGGTGGGAACGGTTGTAGTGTAAACTTCGTGCAGTTTGTGGGGGGAGGTCAGATGGTAAGGTAAGTTTTGGGGGAAGGGCAAATAATTAATTTAATTGTTACTGGGGGGATGGGAGAGGGGCAAAATAAATGTTTTCATTTAATTTTATGCCATGTATCTTTAAATATTTTTAAAAAGCCAATAGGGCTGACAGCTCTTTAAAAATAGTGTCAATGTCTGCTCACAGGCAGCTCCATGTTGTGGAGGGAGTGGGGGGGAGGGGGGCGGCCCGTCCCAGCTATTTAGATGAGCCGCCGTGCTTGAGATTGTGGCAGGTCGGGCCGCCGTTTTTGAAGCTCGCCACCGGGATCAGCAGCAAGCTCATAAAATCCAGCCCAGTGTGTACCTTGTGTTCACTATATGTGAGATAGCATGTTTATTTCTCTACTGACTAAAATCATAGAATTTCATTACACAGAATTCAGCCAAATGTGCATATGCCTATGCTAGTCCACTCAGTCTTATTCCCTCCCCTATCCCTAAACCTTAAAAAAAATTCTAATATTTATCCAGTTCCCTTTGAAAAGCTATTACTGATTCTGTTTCCACCACGGTTTCTAGTAGAACATTCTGAGTTCCTTGAACCTTTGGACTAATTTTCAACCTGCATTTCATGCTTTGCTTCTTTTGGATATCCACCAGAACTGTTTTCTAAGCTTCAGGGGAATTTTTCGAACCTCAGCAAAAGCATTGAAAATCTGAGTGTAATCACATATAATTCACATTGCCTCGGTAGAAGTCACAGAGAAATCATCAAGCTCTTGAACTTGCTGCTGTTATTCCATGGAAATACTTGATTTTTTTAACAATCTAGGGAAAGACCAATAGACCAGTAGGAGCATGACTGGGCGTACATTATTTACTTTTTTATTAAAATGTAAAATTGAATAAAGTTTGCAACATTTGTCATGGCATAACAAGCTACTTTGAAGAAATAGTTGTGGGAGCTCAGTGTTTTCAAAATTCACCCTCTAACTGTCTTTTCCTTTAAACCCAAAATATGTCAATTCCTTTTAACCCCCCAGCATTTGAAAATAACCTACCTGAACAAAACATCTGCAAGGGACAATTTTGAAATCATAAACATGTCCATGTGGAATTACTGCTTCCTCAAACAGTGACCCTCACTGTCCTTTTTCTACTCTTTTTTTTGGACAACTCTATTTGAAGGTCACAACAACATGATTTTAATGGGCCCAAAGAAATCCTTTTAGAGGTATTTTTGCACCATTTAAAGCTGTGTACATGTGCAACAAATCTGCCACTAAAAGAGAAAACTCATCATTATCACTAATGTCATGGTATAGTATTTCAGTACATCAAGCTGTGTAATATGAGATCACTAAAAACCCTTTTAAACATTTGGGCTGTTGAGTAAACTTACACTGAGTAATGTCATGTGCAAGATTTCCACAGATAAATATATCCTATTGACAGGTCAATTAGTGGGATTACTAAATTAAGCTTATAGTTTCTTTACATAGTTTTAAATTGATAAAAATCAGTGCACATTGTTTCATCGAGAATTTTTTTTTGATTTATGCCTTCAAAACAGTTTTGTCAATGTACTTTGCTAGATTTTTCATGAACAAAAGAACCACTAAGGGGTTTTCAATATTTATTCAGAACATTATGAATATGTGCCAGCTGGTGTGCAAAGCTTAAGAGAAATATGCTTTGAAACTACAGTGCACCAGTAGAGCTGTGGTAGTGTGCTACAGACATCCCTAGGTATTTACCATCTGTTGTGTGCAAAATAACTAAAAATGCACCACTATAAAAAGAGAATCATTAATAAAAAAAACTCAAAAGTCATGTAAAAAGCCTGAGAATAATAAATTACCTTATCCAACCATCCTCTTTGGTGTTCATTTTGTACAAAGCACTAGCTTTAGTAACTCTTTAAGTGTTGCTATAGCAAACTTAAGTCCAAAATATAAGCAGAACATTTTCTGTTGAAAAATTAAAGCAGTATAAATAGAGACAGCAACTAACCAAGTATTCGTGATTTCACATCCCATGACTGCCTGCCATTCAAATCTGCTTGTTATGGTTGGGATAAATTTTGTTAGTTCTCTGTCAGGCTGTAAGTAGAATGTCTCTTTGAAGCAGAGCATTCTGCCAAATGGGAAAATACTGTCCTTCCCTGCCAAAAATATGTCTCTTGTTGGCAGATTGCAGAGCAACACAGGCATGGGTCATGGAGAAATCTGCAACCTTGACTGACCTCCCTAGTAGATTTTTGAAACATAAAGAAGGGAGAATTAACTAAAAAGTGCATGTCCCAAATGTGCTCTATCATGCTTCATTGGCATAGGTTTTCATCAACTTTTTCTAACTTTTGTTCCAATGTCCACAAAATATGCTCTCCAGCATAATCATATTGTTCTCCTTGGATGGGAAGGTAAAGACAGTGCAGTCCATGTATAATTCCACAGATACTGAATGCCACTTCTTGGTCAACCTAGCTTCACTTCTGTGATCATGTGACTTCTTTGTGACTGCTTTTCTCTCTCTGATGCTGAAAAACTTACCAGCTAGGAGAAGATGAAATGCAAATGACAATCAAAACTCGAGTTCAAACTCTGTTCCCTCAACCAAGAGTCCTGTGCTCAAGCACTTTAAATGCTGAGCTGCCAATGTGCTATATGGTGTGAATATATTATATTATTTACCAATTTTTACAAACTGTGGTAATTTTGTTTTGGTTTGGCTTTACTATTATCCTAAAATAGGAGCAATACAAAAAATATAAGAGACTTGAGAATGAGATACCATCATATGAAAATGACTGATCTAATTGCATGCCTGCTTTCTGCTGAATAATGTTTGCCTCAACTATGAAACAATTCCTAGGATTATCTTGCATCCAAAGCCAGTTCAACCTTGTAACTTAAGTTCAATGTGGCATAAATTATATCACTTATGCACAAAAAAGCATTAGGTATGCTTTCGTTCAAAATGCTTCACTCACATGCACAAACATACCTTCAATGTGTGCTTTGTACAATTATAATGGAATGAAAGAGAGCTCTGCGGTGTATTTCTGAGGTTTAGAACACTGAACACTGAAATATCTGCAGTTGCCCTATGCATTCATGATGGGAAAAAAGGCAGCGTGTGTGAATTTATCATTTCTTCAAAAAGGGAGACGTGGGTAGAGCTCTCCTTAACTATCCTATCCACTCCCTTATGACCAACTGTTTTCCTGCCTGCCACAGATAAATACTGCTAGAGGTGGCAGGGCCTATGGTTTCAGCAGGTTTTCTCGCCATTACACTGCTGCCACTGTGCGGCGGTGGTGAAGGGAGTGAATGTTGAAGGTGGTGGATGGGATGCCACTCAAGTGGGCTGCTTTGACCTGGATGGTGTCGAGCTTCTTGAGTGTTGTTGGAGCTGCACCCATCCAGGCAAGTAGAGAGTATTCCATCACACTCCTGACTTGTGACTTGTAGATGGTGGACAGGCATTGGGGAAACAGGCGGTGAGTTACTCGCCTCAGAATTCCCAGCCTCTGACCTGCTCTTGTAGCCATAGTATTTTTGTGGCTGGTCCAGTTCAGTTTCTGGTCAATGGTAACCCCCCAGGATGTTGATAGTGGTGGGATTCAGTGATGGTAATGCCATTGAACATTGAGGGGAGATGGTTAGGTTCCATCTTGTTTGAGCTGGTCATTGCCTGACACTTGTGTGGCACGAATGTTACTTGCCGCTTATCAGCCTAAGCCAGGATGTTGTCCAGGTCTTGTTGCATCGGCACAGGGGCAGCTTCAGTATCTGAGGAATCGTGTATGGTGCTGAAAATTGTTTCAACCATCAGTGAACATCCCACTTCTGACCTTATGATGGAGGAAAGGTCATTGATGAAACAGCTGAAGATGGTTGGGCCTAGGACACTACCCTGAGGAACTCCTGCAGTGATGTCCTGGAACTGAGAAGATTGACCTCCAACAACCACAATCATCTTCCTTTGTGCCAGGTGTACGAACAGATGAACATAAGGTATATAGATAGGTTGAGTGAGTGGGCAAAGACCCGGCAAATAGAGTATAATGTGGGAAAGTGGGAAATTGTCCACTTTGGCAGGAAAAATAAAAAAGAAGCATATTATCTAAATGGTGAGATATTGCAGAGGTCTGAGATGCAGAGGGGTCTGGGTGTCCTAGTGCCCGAATCGCAAAAGGTTAGTATGCAAATACAGCACGTAATTAGGAAAGCTAATAGAATGTTATCGTTTATCGCAAGAGGAATTAAATTGGGCAGCACAGTGGCGCAGTGGTTAGCACCACAGCCTCACAGCTCCAGCGACCCGGGTTCGGTTCTGGGTACTGCCTATGCAGAGTTTGGAAGTTCTCCCTGTGACCGCGTGGGTTTCCACCGGGTGCTCCGGTTTCCTCCCACCGCCAAAGACTCGCAGGTTGATAGGTAAATTGGCCATTGTAAATTGTTCCTAGTGGTAGGAGAATGGTAGGGAATATGGGATTAATGTAGGATTAGTATAAATGGGTGGTTGATGGTCGGCACAGACTCAGTGGGCCAAAGGGCCTGTTTCAGTGCTGTATCTCTCTATGACTCTAAATACAAAAGTAGGGAGGTTATGCTTCAGCTATACAGGGCATTGGTGAGACCACATCTGGAGTACTGTGTACAGTACTGGTCTCCTTATTTAAGGAAGGATGTAAATGCATTGGAGGCAGTACAGAGAAGGTTCACTAGACTAATACCTGGAATGGTGGGCTGTCTTATGAGGAAAGGTTGGACAGGCTAGGCTTGTATCTGCTGGAATTTAGAAAAGTATGAGGTGACCTGATTGAAACATATAAGATACTGAGGGGTCTTGACAGGGTGGATGTGGAAAGGATGTTTCCTCTTGTGGGAGAATCTAGAACTAGGGGTCACTGTTTAAAAATAAGGGGTCGCCCATTTAAGACAGAGATGAGGAGAAATTTTTTCTCTGAGGGTCATGAGTCTTTGGAATTCTCTTCCTCACAAGGCAGTGGAAGCAGAGTCTTTGAATATTTTTAAGGCAGAGGTAGATAGATTCTTGATAAGCAAGAGGGTGGAAAGTTATCGGGGGTAGGTGGAAATGTGGGGTAATCAGTTCAGCCATGAACTTGTTGAATGGCGAAGCGGGCCCGAGGGGCTGAGTGGTCTACTCCTGCTCCTAATTCGTATGAAAAGACAGAATAGAAAAGAAGTAGCCCTGATCGTAAAGGATGACATAAGGACAGTAGTAAGAAAGAATCTTGTCTTAGAAGATCAGGAAGTAGAATCAGTATAGATGGAGATTAAGAATAGTAAGGGTCTGAAAACACTGGTGGGAGTAGCTTATAGGCCCCCTAACAGTAGTTATATGTAGGACAAGCATGAAGCAAGAAATTATTCGAGCTTGTAACAAAGGCAATGTAATAATTGTGGGAGACTTTAATCTTCACATAGAATGGACCAATCAAATTGACAAAGGTGGTCTGGAAGATGAGATTGTAGAATGCTTTTGTGACTGTTCCCTGGAACAATGTGTGGTGGAACCAACTAGGGATAAAGCTATTTTAGATCTAGTATTGTGCAATGAGGCAGGGTTAATTAGTAATTAATTAGTAATCTTATAGTAAAAGATCCATTGGGAAAAAGTGATGATAATACAATTAATTGAATTCCATATTAAGTTTGAAAACAACACATATTCCAGTCCCAAACACATATCTTAAACTTAAACAAACCCAATTGCTTAGGTATGAAGGGAGAGCTGGCTAAAGTTGATTGGGTAAATAAACTAAAAAGTATGGCAGTAAATAAATATTTAAAGAAACAACTCAAAATGTTCAACGAAAGTACATTCCATTAAAAAATGAAAATTCAGCAAGAAAAATCCATCCATGGCTTACTAAGGAAGTTAAGGATAGGATTAGATTAAATGAAGAGACTTATAATGTTGCAAAGAATACTAGTAAGCCTGAGGATTGGGAGAGTTTTAGAAACCAGCAAAGGGCAACCAAAAAGTTGATAAAAAGGGGAAAAAAATGAGACTAAACTGGACAAGAATATACAACAGATTGTAAGATCTTTTACATGTATATAGAAAGGAGAGTAGCTAAAGTAAGCATTGGCCCCTTCGGGGCAGAGACAGGAGAAATTATCGTGGGAAATGAGGAAATGGCAGAGACATTGAAGAAATATTTTGTGTCTGTCTTGACAGTAGAAGACACGTTACATACCAGAAACAAAGGGTAACCTAGGGGCTTATAAAAGTGAGGAAATTATAGTAATTAATATCAACAGAGAAAAAGAACTGGAGAAACTTAAGAGACTAAAATCTGACAACTCCCCAGGACCTAATGGCCTACATCCTAGGGTTCTAAAACAGGTAGCTTCTGTTACGCCCAAGGTGGGAGGAGTGCACTGTTTATTCTAATTCTACTTCTCCACAGCTCACAACATATATTTAAAATTTCCCACTTAATGATATGGTCAATCATATGCTCTCTTTTTCCCAGAATAAAACCAGGCTTCTTTAATAAACAACAAAATTATCAGTTTATTATAAAGCAAGTCTTAACCAGTAATGAAGCAAAGCATAAACAACAGATTGAAGTATAATAGTTCTCCTTTTACCTAAGCCCCTCACACACACACACACACACACACACATATATATACATACATATATATACATACATACATTTATTAACTGGAAAAATAAAAGGGATTTTAGTTTTAGAGTTCTGTTACAAAACAAAGTCAAGAAAAACCACTTAGGCTGAATTTTTGCTCATGCTTGAAGAAAAAAGAGAAGCTATGGTTTGGCGTCCCAATTGCGTATAGACGGCTGTCACTGGGATCTTGTTGAAGATCAGTTTGGGTAAGCTTTCCAAGAAATGCAAGTACAGAGGCTTCAGACAGGCTTTGCAGCAAAAATGTGGCAACAGGGGTCTCAGTTCCCACACATTTGATACGCAGGGTTTCTTCAAATACAGGAGGAAAAAGGAGACTGATACACTGGATACGCAGGGTTTCTTTCCAAGGGAGAGAAAGAGATGAGCTGGGTTTCCTTCACAGGCAAAAATCAACTGTCTTCCAAGCAGTTTACACTGTCCAAAGCGAATCCAGAATACTGTCACAAGAGTCAAGCCTCCTGACCCCTATAAATATTGACCCGTCACTTCTCTGTAAACATCTTCTCCAAGTTTTATCTGAAAACAGGTGCCTTCCAGTAAGAGCTTGCAAGGGTTTGCAAGCCAAGTCCAGGAAACCCTTCGGTGACCTCCTTTAAAAAACACAAAGTTCAGCATCTCTTCAAGCTTCTAGATGAATCAATTGCCCACAGTTCAATTATAAGTCCTTAAAAACATATTTTACAAAAAATAGAAGCACTCTCCTAATACTGCTAAAAGTGGATGCGCTGGTTATGATTTTCCAAAATTCCTTAAATTCTAGAACGGTCCCAGCAGATTGGAAGTTAGCCAATCTAACTCCACTATTCAAGAAAGGAGGGAGAGAGAAAACAAGGAACAAAGGCCAGTTAGCCTGACATCAGGAAAGTGCTGGAATCTATTATTAAGGAAGTCTTAACAACACACATAGAAAAATCATGGTGCAATCAGACAAAGTCAACATTGTTTTACGAAAGGGAAATTGTGTTCAACAAATTTATTAGAGTTTTTTGAGGATGTAACCAGCAGAGTAGATAAAGGGAAACCAATAGATGTAGTATACAGGCATTCGTAAAGATTCCCCACAAAAGGTTAATACACAAAATAGGGGCTGATGGCATTGGAGATAATCTATTAGGATGGATAGAGGATTGGTTAATGCAGGTACAGCAAGCAATTAGGAAGGCAAATGGTGGACTTTATTTCAAGGGGATTGGAGTACAAGTATAGAGATCTCCAACTACAATTGTATAGAGCTTTGGTGAGACTACTCTGGAGTACTGTACACGGTTTTGGTCATATTTAAGGAAGGATATACTTGCATTGGAGGCAGTACAATGAAGGATCACTAGATTGGTCTCTGGGAAGAGAGGGCTGTCCTATGATGAGAGGCTGAGTAAATTGGATCTGTAATCTCTGCAGTTTCACTGAATGAATGGTGATCTCATTGAAACATACAAAATTCTGAAGAGGCTTGACAGGGTAGACACTGAGAGATTGTTTCCCCTGGCTGGGGAATCTAAAACACAGGGGCTCAGTCTCAGTATAAGGGGCTGATCATTTAGGACCGGGATGAGGAGAAATTTCTTCACTCAAAGGGTTATGAATCTTTGGAATTCTGTATCCCAGAGGGTTGTGGATGCTCCATTGTTGAATATATTTCAGGCTAAGATAGAGACTTTTGGTGTCTCAAGGAATCAAGGGATATGGGGAGAAGGTGGGAAAGTGGAGTTGAAGCCAAAGATGAGCAATGCTTGCATTGAATAGTGGAGCAGGCTCAACAGCCATATGGTCTAATCCAGCTCCTATTTCTTATGTTCTTATAACCACATCCTGGGGCTGCCTTGTGGAAAGTGGCAGTAAATGCCCAAATGGAGGAAGAGAGTCCTGCAGCAATTTAGGGCAGAACTTTCATTCTGGGGCCGGGAACCTGATTCTTTGAACATTTCCAACACTATTTTGAAATGCAAAGGGCCTAATTGGCACGGGGGCAAGTTCGGCACCCAGTTAGTGGTGCCAGGCACGGCCTGGAGGTGGGACCCAGTAATGAAGGGCCTTTTGAAAAGGGAAACGGCAGCCATGACTGAGCTTGCCGTTCAGTGTAGCAGTGGAGCCGCAGGGGCCAGTGCTGGCATGGGCTGGCATCCCCGGGTGCTACGACGATTTTCAAATGCCTCTTTTGAGGCTTTAAAGAATGCAGTGTCTGAAAGAAGAGATGTTTTGTTCCTGGCTTCCAGAAGAAGAAATCCGCCTTGAGAAACAAAAAGGGCATGGATGGAGGTGGCGACAGGTCTGCAGCCGGGGAATTACCAAAAGTATGTGGGTCCAGTGTCAGAAGAAATTCAAATGACCTGATAAGGTCTGGAAAGGTGAGTGGCCAGTGGCACCTGGGTGGCAGGTCACCAACTCTATATACACCAGCATGTATACAAGCGGACCTCACAGAACATCTATAGTTCTCCCTAACATTGTCAGATCAGTTTTCCAGTCGCATCACTGAGGCGGCAGCCACCCTCAGATATGGGGTGCTATTCAAAAGGGGACATCACTGAGGGGCACAGCAGTTCACTTGTACGTCATGGTGGAAGAGATGACGGAGGGCAGCCTATTCATGAATCATTCTCCCCTCATCCTGTAGGCAAGGAGAGCCCACAACACACAAGAAATGGCTCGAACGGGTGGTGATGTGGCCCAGCTCTGACCTCGACTGAGGAGGCGCACTGTGGATCGCCAGGCTGCCAATGTGTCAGTCACTGGGGGATGGCGAGACGGCAGGCCATGAACAGCAGGATCATTTGGTAACTCTATCTTGAGGTGAAGGGCATGGAGGAGACTCCTGCCCAATGTGCCCGATCTTCGACCGCTGTCATCTAAGGGGATGGCTGTTAAGAAGGATGAGTTCTCATTTCCACTTTCTTGTGCTTCCTACAGGACCAGTTGCAAAGGGGGAGGAGAGTGCACAAGCACAGTTGTCGCTGCCCTCCTCTGGGGGAAAGACTCAACGGATCCAGCATTATCACATCATACCTCAGCATCTTCCACCAGCGCAGACACACTCACCCCGATTAGGCGTCAAAGTAGCATAGGACAGGGAGCATGGGTGAACCTCACAAGCAGGAGGAAGAGGGTGAGGCAGAGTCAGCTGTGGGTAGTTCCTCTCGGAAGACAGAGGACAGACACAGCAATGCTCCTCGGGGCGAAGATGCTGGGCCACAGGTGTCACAAACAAGGAGGGTCTTCCTTGAGAACCAGAGGCAGGTAAGTTTCCATTTGATGAAAGGTCATAGACCTGAAACATTAACTCTGCTTCTCTCTCCACAGTTGCGGCCTGACCTGCTGAGTATTTCCAGCACTTACTGTTTTTATTTTAAGTTTCCATTTATTGGAGTTCCCTGAGGAAGCATGAGCAGGCAATGGAGGAGTTCATGCAGCACATGTGCTGTCATGATTTAGGGATTTGATCACATGCACTCCTCCATTGAGAGATAGGGCCGTCTCTTGGAGAGCCATATGCAGCACCACTCCGAGTGGATGCAGGAGCAGCGTGCTGATATGCACAGAAAGAGTGAGAATCTCTGTACGTTAGACCGCTCAGTGTCGCTGATGGTGCTGAGATGCTCGAAGTGGATGCCAGTTACATCCCAGTAAGGGACCTCATGTAGCATCCAAGGGTGCCGGGAAAGGACTGCAGCAGTCGAAGCAGCTGATGAAGGGGCCACAGCTCTGGGGGCACCAGTGTCACCCATCGACCTCTCGCCTCCTCCAACCCAGGAACTATCTGTGTGTCAAGGCCATGTGACAGAGGCTGCCCTTGAAGACACAGGAGCGGCAGTCTATGGAGGATCCCCGACAGACACCTCCAAAATGAAGACGGAAGCCACGGGCATCTCAGCCAGAGGGAGAGACGAGGGAGATAGACTGCAGTGGTTCAAGAAGTCAGCTCACCACCACCTTCTCAAGGGCAATTAGGGATGGGCAACAAATGCTGCCCTTGCCAGTGACGCCTACATCCCATGAAATGAATTTCAAAAAATTCTCTGCCAAAGTGGGGAGCACCCTGTAGAAGTGGTAGGGAAAGAAAGTCACCAGGGTGCTGATTTCATTTAATCATAGAATCATAGAATGGTTACAGCACAGAAGGAGACCATTCAGCCCATCATGTCCCATTCCCCTGCCTTTTCCTCGTAGACCTGAAAATTTTCCTCTTCAGATAATTATCCAGTTTTCTTTGGATTGTACGCTCAGGCACTGCATTCCAGATCCTAATTACTTGCTGTGTAAAAAAGTTTTTCCTCATGTCGCCATTGTGAATGTATGCTCTATTGTTTTCATTACAGCATCACTTGTTTATGTTATCAATCTGATATGTGTGTTATCAATGTTTCATGTCAAAAGATAGATGGAGTTTTGAGGGGTGGGTGAGGGGGCCATGGGGGGTTGGGCTTGCTGTATTTCCATGTTCTGTAATGTTAGAGAATGTTGGCGGTCATGGCTGGCAATGGGTAATCACAGAATGATAGCTGTCTTTGCTGGAAGGTAAGTTTTGCGATCATCGGTCATAAGGGCTCGGAGGCGATCAGGTGAAACGCTGCTGAATCTGCATGGCTCTTGCAACCATGTCAGCCTGCAGTTCACTCTCAGGTTCTGGACCACATCGGTGGGTGTCCTCCAATGCCTGGGTGCCAGCCACCTCTGGAGCAATCCCTTCCTCCTCCTCTTCTTCCTCCTCCCAGACCTCCACCGAAGTGGAATGGCATTCGAGGCCCTCCTCCTCATCCATCTCCAGGCCTCTTTGTATTGAAATGTTGTGAAGGCGCAGCAGCTGACCACAATACAAGACACTGTGGCTGGCTCGTATTGGAGGGCACCACCTGACCGGCCAAGGCAACGGACACAGGTCTTCAAGATGCCAAGTGTCTGTTCAATGCAGGTTCATGTTAGTAGCTCTGGTTGCACTGCCTCTCTCCATCCATGTCTGGGTGGCGGATGGATGTCAGGATTCAACTCTTTATTGATAATCCTCATCTCCCAGCAGCCACCTACGGAGTCTGATGTGGGCCTGAAGAGGTGCAGAACATGGGACTCTCACAGGATAAAGGAGTCATGATAGCTGCCCGAGAATCGGGCGCAGACATGTAAGATTTGCCTCCTATGGTCACAGACCAGCTGGATGTTCAATGAGTGGTAGCCCTTTCTGTACAGGAATCTGACTGTCTGGTCTGTTGGTGCCTTGATACCTCTGTGGGTGCAATCGATAACCCCTTAGACCTGAGGGAATCCAGCAATGTCAACAAACCCCAAAACTCTCTGTGCCTGTGCAGGCCCATCTATGTCAAAGTGGATATAGTCCCCTGCCCTCCGGAATATGGCATCCATCAGCTGCCTGAAGGCATGATGAGCTGCCAACTGCGAGATGCCACCTAGGTCCACAGCTGATCCCTGGAGCGATGCGGTTGCATAAAAATTCAGGGCAATGGAGACCTTGATAGCTGCAAGTAAGGGACGCCATGGGGGCCACAAGGCCTCAGGTCATTGTGGATCAGAGTACAAAGGTCTGAGACCATCTACCTGAATAGGCATAGCCTCCTACAACACTGGCGCTCTGTTGTTTGCAGGTAGCTGACTCTTGAGTGGTGGACCCTTGGGTAGCACCTTCTACTCCTTGCAGCCCCCTCGCTACCCCCACCCTCCGCACCCTATTTCCCACTCCCCTCTACCCCCCAGCGTCTCCTCCGGAGGTGGCTGGACCTAGCGCCAACCTCCAAGAATTCGATTTTCATTTTGCGTACACACTCGCTCCTGTACCCACCGGCATTTCAAATTTCAGCCCTTACTCTCCCTCAGGCATTCCCAGAGACTTAACTGCTGAAGGCTTTGTTCCAATCTTCAGGGAGCTTCTACCTTTTTAAGTCACTTGTGTATCTTTTGGTGTCCCTGCTGCAGCACTGCTGAAGTTTCCTCATTGGCACTGGTGGGCTTTGTGGGCATCCCACCAGGAGCCTGCCATACATCTCTAATGATCCCCAACCCAGGAAAATGGTTGGAGGTTGCAGCAGACACTCAGAAAAGTAGTGTCCTATTGAAACGTTGTCTTGATGAGTAAAATTTGGGCCCTAATGTCTGTTTTGACTTTTATGCAACAAAATTGTGTTATCAAATATCACCACCTGTAGACCTTGATGTACAGGGCACAATTTCAAAATTTGTGGATAATACGAAACTTGGAAGCATTGTGAACTGTGAGGAGGATCGTGTAGAATTTCAAAAGGACATAGACAGGTTAGTGGAATGGGCGGACAAGTGGCAGATGAAATTTAATGCAGAGAAGTGTGAAGTGATTTATTTTGGTAGCAAGACCACGGAGAGGCAATATAAAATAAAGGGTACAATTCTAAAGGGGTGTCGGAGCAGAGGTGTATATGTGCATACATCATCAAAGATGGCAGGACAGGTTGAGAGAGCATTAATAAAGCATACAGTATCCTAAGCTTTATTAATAAGGGCATAGAGTGCAAAAGCAAGGAGGTTATGTTAAACTGTATAGAACACTGGTTCGGCCTCAACTGGAGTATTGCATCCAGTTCTGGGAGCCACACTTTAGGGAAGATGTGAAAGCATTGGAGAGATTGCAGAACAGATTCATGAGAATGGTTCCACGGATGAGGAACTTCAGTTACGTAGATAGATTAAAGAAGCTGGACTGTTTTCCTTGGAGAAGAGAAGTTTGAGAGGAGATTTGATAGAGGTATTCAAAATCATGAGGGGTCTGGACAGAGTAGATAGAGAGAAACTGTACCTATTGGTGGAAGGATTGCAAACAAGAGGGCACAGATTTAAGTTAATTGGCAAAAGAAACAATCGTGACAAGAGGAAAAACTTTTTCATGTAGCGTGTGATTAGGGTCTGGAATGCACTGCCTGAGGGCTGCATTTTGTTCTCCCCCCAGCATCAGGGTTCATGGTTGGGGTGGGGGGGGGGGGGTGTGGTGGTGGCCTGAAGATACCTTCAGGAGAGGGCCACCAGGCACCCCAATGCCGGGAGGGCCTGGCCCAATATTACCGGCGGCGGCAAGGCCTCATGGCAGGGCCCCCGCCACTCGTCAATGGGACCCCCATTTGAATATGCAAATAAATGAAAAAGAATGAATAAATGATACTTATGCCGCTGTGATCTTCATGTCGCTGGCCGGCACGATCGCGCCTTCAGATCCCAGTCTGGGGAAACGAGGCGCCATGCTGGTGGGGAGGGGGGGGGGGGGGAACGGGGTCAAAGTAACATCATGGGTGTAAGGGATGGTGGGAAGGGTTGGAGTTTAAAGGTTATGCAGTTTTGGTGGGGGAGGAGGTCAGGTGGACAAGGTAAGTGTTTTGAGGGGGAGGGAAAATAGTTAATTTAAATGTTATTGGAGGGGTGGGAGAGGGGCAGAAGAAATGTCTCTTTTCACTGACTTTATCTTTAAATATTTAAATTTCACGGTAGAGCTGAAAGCCCTTTCAAAATGGCGTCAGTGCCTGCACACAGGCAGCTGGCGCCATTGCCGGTCTCCATGTGATCAGGGGGTGGCCCGCCCCGGCAATTTAAATGAGCCTCCTCACGGAAGATTGCGTCAGCTCCGCGACATCGGGCCACTGTTTTTCTCGCCCGCCACCGATATCGGCAGCAGGCACAGAAGTTTCAGCCCTGAGAGTGTGGTGAAGGCAGGTTCAATCGAGACATTCAAGAGGGAATTGGATTGTTATCTGAAAAGGAAGAATGTGCAGGGCTATGTGGAGAAGGCGGGGGAGTGACACTAGGTAAATTACTCCTTCGGAGAGCCAGCGCAGACACAACGAGCCAAATGGCCTCCTTCTGTGCTGTAACGATTCTGTGATGCACAACTTGTTTTCATTCAGTTGGACCTACTGTAATTAAAGGAGAATTACATTAGGATATTTCATTTTGATGTACTTGAAACAGGGTGATGTAGGTATATCCATGTTCTTGAGAACCGGCTGCCTATTCCAGCGATATTGGTACCAGTTCCAAAGATTGAAACTGTCACTGAATAATTGGACCAGCGTTGAATTGGGATGAGCTGATGTTATTTACCCATCTCCGTACATTCTTTGGTAGAGAGGTACATTTTTGAGGAGAGATTCTCAGACCCTCATAATACCCGAGTTATTATAATCTGACTGAAACTTGTTAAAAATGCTGTCTGGAGGATGGTAATATTCTCCGTTGGCTCCTTTCCTTTAGGGAGAGTTAGATCAGTCCTTCAGACCCATTCATTGTCTTTAGGATCTGTCTTTCTCAACCTTAAATTGAGAGTGACCATCTGAAAAGTATGCCTGATCTGGGATGGTCCCAAAAAGGGGCTAGGATTATAATCCACTACAAGCAAAGGTTGTTTTGCTAACCAAAGGTGTTTTTGTGAAGAAATAGTGATACTGCAGATTGTTTATTTCTGCATTTTTATTGTATTTTCCGTTATTTATATTGTCCAATATTCTTAAAGCACTAGAAATATAATTTGTTGTGCTCAGTGCATGGAATTAAGAGTTAGAAGATGGTTGATATGAAAATGATGACAACTTCAAAATTCTTTTTGAATCATCGAATTTGTTATGAAGCTGTGCTTTTAAGTTTATATTCAAAATGTTTTCATCAAGGTATGTTTTTGTTCCTCTGCCCTTCATTTACCTTCATTTGATGATTGTCACATTGGTAACAAATAAAGGTATAGAAATATATTAACTAGTAAATAATTCAGTATCTCATCTACTTTAACAAATAAAGACTGTATAACCTTGATTTCTACCAATAGTATCATCCTTATGTTTGTATTGCAATGCCTGCAACACACTGTCAGTAATGTTACTCCACATCAGTGGCCTTGATCATAATTCAGTTAACTCATTAAAATTTGCAACTGGAAATAAACAGGCCTGGAAAATCCCACCATGTGGTTAAGCTTCAGAAAACAGTCCATACTTGAAAGATTGGTTTCATTTATTGGAATTCGAACTGAGCAGGATTACTACATAGTTTGGAAGAAAAATAATGGCTTGTGAAAATGTTTAATTGTGTTCTTAAAAATTACTGATCTGAAAATTCACTGTGTGGATATTAGCATGTGGAATTTTAGCATGTTTGTCTCAAGTTTCTTTCTCTGCCATTATAGAGAAGGTGTTAATTAAATTGTAATTAGCTCATGCAATTTACTGCAGTGTTCTGTCTAAAATGAACTACAGATGTCCTGTAATTTTGGGAGATCTGGCCCATCAGCAGAGATGCAGTAAAATGGAACTCTTAGCCACTCATGAAGCCTGCCATACACCCTGTCCCAGATTGCAAGGAAGGTATCACAGACCGGGGGCATCAGTGATATTGCCTGGAAAATCAGAGTTATGCCATTCTGCTCCAATGTTGCACTGAGGGTCAGGAAGGGCTTCCCCAGGCTCAGATAGAGATTGATCTCAAAGCAATTAATTCCTGCTTCCTTCTTCATTTTGACATCTTTTCTAGGCTCATAACAATGCATACACCTGCTCTTTCACCTGTCAGGAGACAGACTGGGCAGAACTTGCTGCAGTTGTATAGGGCCATGGTGAAACTGCACCTGGAGTATTGTGTACAGTTTTGGTCTCCTTACCTAAGGCAGGATATACTTGCCATAGAGGGCATGCAACAAAGGTTCACCAGATTGATTCCTGGGATGGTGGGTTTGTCCTATGAGGAGAGATTGAGGAGAGTAGGCCTGTACTTTCTAGAGTTTAGAAGAATGAGAGGTGATCTCATTGAAGTATACAAAATTCTTACATGTCTCAACAAGGTTGATGCAGGAAGGATGTTTCCCCTGGCTGTGAGGTCTAGAACCAGGGGATAGAGTCTCAGAATAAGAGGTAGGCCATTTAGGACTGAGATGAGAAGGAATTTCTTCAATCAGACGCTGGTGAATCTGTTGAATTCTCTACCCCAGGGGGCTGTGGAGGCTGTCATTGAGTATGTTCAAGACAGAGATCCTTGGATTTCTAGATATTTAAGATTAGGGATATGGGGATAGAGTGGAAAAATGGCATTGAGGTAGGCTCAATGGACTGAATGGCTTACTCCTGCTCCCATTTTCTATGTTCCTATTGTTATGGTCAAGTGAGGAGGGGTCGAAGGGCTTCTCCCTTTTCTCTCTCCTTGTTTGACCACAACAGGTTTAATTCTTTCTTAAAGTGGATGGGTTGGCCAATTCAGTAGGTGTTTGATTATTTACTTGCTATGATCATAACAAGAACCAATCGGACAGGTTTTCTTGAGTTTAACAAAGAAAGAGGTTAACTTTATTATACCTAAACCGAACTAATGAAAATATTAAACTATTCACCAACTTACACTCACACACACACACGTGCAGTAGAGGTTTACACACACACAAATAGGTTACAGAGTGGGGAACGGTAGATTGGTTGAGTTAGAGTCCATAGGGAAAAAAGGGGTATACAGTCTGTAGGGTTTGGTGATTGGGCTGGCTTCTAGCTGAATTCGGTGTCTTGAGGCTTTTAGTTTGAAGAGGTAGATGATTGGTTTGGTGGGGTCTCTTGGAGACAGTGATGTGGATGATTTCTTCCAACGGGGTTTCTGATTGTAGCTGAAGTATGCAAAGGTGGTCAGTCAACAGGCATAGTTCGAAGCTTGTAAGCTAAAATAGAGAGTGAGAGGGACCCCCACTTGGGTCTGAATGTGTTAGAGTCCAGAAGCTTCTCTTCTGCTACAGAAAAACACAAGCTTAAAAGCACAGATAGGGAGGGGCTTGTCACATGACAGTCACTCAGTGATTCAAAAATAGCCGTTAGCAGTGTTTCTTCTTGCTAAAAAGAAAAGGTAGTTCTCTTAAACTTCCTGGGTCTTGGTTCTTGCTGGGAAATGAGACATTTCGTCTCCCTCCTCACATTCCTTGCATATAGGGTGGCCATTCCTAAGCTGCCAGCAAAGTCATCCTTTTGGCTGTTCTTTTTTAAACGTCTTTTAAAAAGATTATAAATTCAGATCTCCAGTCAGTGGATTAAAGAAAATTATCATTCAATAAAGCACTATGTTCCTAAATTCCCAGCAAAGCCCAGGAACTCCCTTGGCTTTGCCCCTGTGAAATATATCTGCCCATTTCCTGCCCCACTGGAAATTCCCAGCCACCTCCTCGTCTACACTGCTCTTCTTCCACCCCCAGCACCACCACTCCCCAGCATTTACACTAGAGTTGGACACAAAGCAGGATAAGAATTTCAGCCACATAGTGTTTTTCTTTCAGTAAATAATGGCAAAACTATTGTGGAATCTTTTGTTGTGTTGACTTGAGTTCTGCTTCTGAGAACAAGCCCAGATTCTTTCCTGAATTTGTGGATGATTTGCCCTTGAAAATGACAGATTTATCTATTGCTAATAATGCAATGTGTTAATTTATTTTTCAGTGTAATTTTATTTTTTTTAAATTACAAATACCTTAGTTGCCAAGAAACTAATAAAGTCCTTTATTTCTTTTAAAGGTGCAGTTGGCAGCAATACAATAATGTAGCAGATGTTTAGTGAAGTGTAAGTGGTCAAACCAGTGACATTAACTCATTCCAATCTAGTGGAATAATGCAGGCAATTATAGTCAGCTGATAAAAGATATTGAGGGGTTACTGGAATAGCTTTTAAAACTAATGAAATGCAGAATGGCCTGCTCTTATAGTGCTATATAGGAACCACATTTGTGAGCTCAAAATGTGTATTTACATTAAGAATTTCTCCTTTAACAATCATGAGATATACAGTATATAAGGCAAGAAATGATACGCCTTTTTTATTAAAACTTGGATGTATCATTTATCCAAATATGTTTGATCTTACTTCACAAATTCAACTTATGTTCAGGTCCTTTAATGTAAAATCATAAATAGCATGTTTTCATATGTAATGAAAACCTAGTTTCAATGAATAGAAACACAGCACCACACAGTAAGGAAAATACAAGTTTGAGGGGAATATTGCAGTGTTTTCTTTCTTTCTTTTGGGCCTCCTTATCTCGAGAGACAATGGATACGCGCCTGGAGGTGGTCAGTGGAGTGACCTCTCCATGGCGCATGCCTGGGCAAATTTATGGAGGTTGAGAGTTGCCCAGTCGTCAAAACCCCCCTCTCGGCCTTTCTGCAGTGTTACGATAGACAAAAAGATATCATAATGCCAGTTGAAGGCAGTAGGCTGAATTTTCGCCGCGGAGGTTGGAAACAGGAGCCGGCTCTGTGTTTAGGTAAGAAACCTGCCTCCTGTGGGAAACTGATTAAAGTTCAGATTTTCACGGGAGTGAACCCTTAATTGATATGGAGACAGGTTTGCTGTCCACTGAGAGCCAGTGGGGCGGGAATGAAGGTGGGTCAGATGAAATGTGGGCTCATATAGATACCCCATGGCAGCCATCACTAAAGCTGCTGAGGGAGTGGTCTGCAGTTTCCACTTCACCAGAGGGAAGTGAGATGTCACAGCTGGAGGCTGTGAGGGAGAGGAGGGAGGTCCTCTTCCCAAAGGGTGGCAGGAAGAGGCCACCTCGTTGTGCAGCAGGAGCACCTCTCTGTTCAACATCATCTCCCTCTGTCTCCAATTCCTTCTCCTGTTTTACCTCCTGCTCCTGCTCCTCCCCCAATCAGCTGTCTTCTTCCACGGCTTCTCCGTCATCAAGGTCCACATCTCACTGGAGGGCCATGTTATGGAAAATTCAGCAGACTACTACAATGACCAAGACTCTTGCAGTAGGCTATTAGAGGGCACCACCCAACTGGTCCAAGCATTAGAAAGGTATCTTCAGAAGCCCGATGGTCTGCTCAGTGATTATCCTGCTGAGCAGGTAGCATTGGTTGTATTACCACTGTGCTTCCGTCTGGGGCTATCATAGAGGGGTCAGTAGCCAACGCTTCAAGGGATTTCCTTGTCCCCCAGGATCCACCCACATACTTTGGGTTTGGAGTGAAGATCTGAGGCAGCCTGGACTGGCAGAGGATGAAAGAGTCATGGCAGCTGATGCATGGAAGGAGCAGAAGCGAAGAAGTTCAAGGCCACAGTGACTCTTGACGGCCACTGGCAGGGCATGACAACACCAGCTTAAAACCACAGATGGGGAGGGGCTTGCCACATGACAGTCACTCAGTGATTCAAACATAGCAGTTAGCAGTATCTCCGCGTCTTGCTGAGAGAACAGGTAGTTCCTTTAAACTTCCTGAGAATTGGTTCTTGATGGGGACTTAGCAGACATTTCGTCTCTCTCCTCACAAGCATTGCAATGTAGGATACAGTGTTGCAAATTAGGTGATCATTTTAAGCTGAAAGGATGACTTTGCTGGCAGCTTGTCATTTAAAAAATATAAATGCAGATCTCCAATCAGTGGATTAAGGAAAATTATCATTCAACAAAACACATTGGCGTAACACAGTATAAATATTGGGAACACATATTGAATTTTGAGATTTGTTGGGCTTGCCCCAGCATCTTTTATGGTAAAGGTATGACGATTGGATTGGGGCAATGATAATTCTCCTATTAACTGGGACAGAGGTATCTCGCTAACTCTGTAGTCTTCTACTCGGGAATTTAAGATAAATGTTACTTTAATAATTGATGGATATCCTATTTAAATATTTTATTATAACAATATTTGAATTTAAAACATTGAATTCTCTTCGAGAAATAAAGTTGTATTTTCTATTTTTTCCTTGAACGATTAACATTGCGATTCACTGTCTCACCAACTGAGAATTGCATGTTCGGTTCTTTAATAAACTTTTATATAATTTAGAATTTATATTGTCTCATATAGTCTTCTGTAATGCTAACTTGTGAACCTGTCTCTGTACACTCATTGGTGGGTAAGTATATTTCTGAGGAGAGATTCCTGGACCCTTATATAGGTCTTATATAGTCCTTATATAGTCTAGCTGAAACTTGTTAAAAAGGCTATCTGGAGGATGGTAATATTCTCAGTTGGCTCCTTTCTTTTAGGGAGAGTTAGATCAATCCTTCAGACCTATTCAGTGTCATTAGGATCTGCTTTTCTCAACCTTAAGTTGAGAGTGATCATCTGAAAAGTATGCCTGATCTGGGATGGTCCCAAAAAGGGGCTAGGATTATAATCCACTACAAGCAAAGGTTGTTTTGCTAACCAAAGGTGTTTTTGTGAAGAAATAGTGATACTGCAGATTGTTTATTTCTGCATTTTTATTGTATTTTCCGTTATTTGTTGTCCAATATTCTTAAAGCACTAGAAATATAATTTGTTGTGCTTATTGCATGGAATTAAGAGTTAGAGGATGGTTGATATGAAATGATAACAACTTCAAAATTCTTGCTGAATTATTGAATTTGTCATGAAACTGTGCTTTAAGTTTATATTCAAAATGTTTTCATCAAGGTATGTTTTTGTTCCTCTGCTCTTCCATTACCTTCATTTGATGATTGTCATATTGGTAATAAAGATATAAAAATATATTAAATAGTACATAATCCAGTATCTCACCAACTTGAACAAACAAAGAGAGTATAACCTTGATTTCGGCCAGTAGTATGATCCTTATGTTTGTATCACAATGCCTGCAACACATACTCAATAATGTTACTCCACAGGAATTAGCTGTAATGCTGGTTAGCTACCTGAAATTTTCAATTTTCAGAAAAAAAATGAAAACTGTGCAATAGGTTGGAGTGAATTGAAGGCCTTCCCTGGAGTTTAGATTAGTGTCTGCAAATGGCACTTGGGTTTTGCTGTTGCACCTGGACATGCTCTGAACCTCTTGATTTTGTTGCTGCCAAATTCACGCTGTCTGCTCATTTTCACATATGTCTGTCCTGAGAAGATTTGCATTTATATAGCATTTTTCATGACTGCCAGATGGCTCAAAACACTTTACAGCCAATGGGCTAGAGTTTGTGGCAACGGCGGGGCTCCCAACGCTGGCTCAAAAGGCAGGAGGATCCCCGCCTCGGCCATTTCGACTACCCCCCACCCCCGGCGCTTTCTTCTGTTGTACAGGCACTTAAGTGCCGGCGCTGGGAACTTCGTCCCTTTAAAGACAGGGCCGGCAGCTCAGCAGTATCGGCAGCACCGCCAGGAGCAGTGGCCACTGCTGGTATTGCAGAGGCCTTGGACCTAGGCTGGGACTCCAGACCTCAGGTAATTGAGGCGGGGTCACCGCAGCCAGTCTGGGAAGCCTTGGCGAGGGGGAGGGAGGTTGGGCTTGAAGTCAAAATATTACAAGGCGCTCTCCCTGCATTGTGGAGGCACATCCCGCCGCTGGTTAAAATCCCAACGGCGGGGTGGAGGTGGGGGGTGGGAAGAGGACCTTAAGTTGGCGTTAATAGGCCACTTAAGCGCCTCAATTGGCTTCTGAGCAGGAAGGCTGTCCTCGGTCCATCCCATCCCTGGCAGAATTGCTTGGCGATGGGCCCTCCACCCCTGCCTTCTGTCGCGATTCTATGGGCCCCACTCCTCTGACCATGCCTCAGGGGGACCATAAAATCCAGCCCAGTATGTCTTTCAAGCGAACTAACAATATCGTGCATAATAAATCATGTGGAAATTTATAGAACCTTTTGGCCTGAAGTTGAAAGAGTAACCTCTCTAGCATTGTCTTGAATCCATGTCCAGTCTTTTGTTATTACAGTATGCACATTAGTCTCCCTCGCCGTACTACCCCTCTCACCTCTAGCCCGTTTAAACTTAGTGGTCTAATTACACATACATCAATTTGAGAGTAAAAGTTGTTGTGATCAGCAAAATTATAAGTTTCGTGTCAGCACTTGCACATTTTTAGAATGGAACTGAGCTGTTGGTACTAGTTCTCCTGCTTTGTCAAAGCATACAGAGGCTGCATGGTTATTATGCTTTTTAATCTCATTTGCTCTGATCAGACCTTCTTTAGAAAATGAACAAATTATTGGCTACCTCTGCTCTTGTAATAAAAATAGCTGGAAGGAATTTACCTCTTTCTTGACAGACTATGTCTTTTCATCTATGCACTGCTGATTGACTTGTCTCCACGGTGAAACCAGCTATTTCCTGATTTTTCACAGTAGGGCATAATTGGTGGTTTATGTAACATTTAATTCATTACACAAGAGAATCCCTTCCTATCAGTTAGTTTGGTTTATATGAGAATTAGCGTGCTACAGTTATCTAAACATGACCCTTAATAGAATATGTAGCTAACAAGGCATTCTGGGTTGGAAAAATAAAATGATGCACATTTCCTTCAAAACATGCAAATTCTATGGATTAGATAACTATTTTGTCACAGAAAGATGTCTGAATTCTTTTTAATGAGCAATTAAATAATTGCAGTTTTTTCACTGCATTTTTTCAAAGAATAATTGCTTCCTGGCCTGTGACCATTTTGTCTTTTTTTGAAGAACCTAGAGTCTTATTTCATTAGAGATCCCGATACATTTCTCCTTACATCAGATTTTGCAAAGGTATTTCAGTTTAAAGTATTAACACTTCCGTACTTACTGAGTACTTACTGCATGCTGTCATCAGTTAACACTTTTTTTATTGACCCTTAACTTCTAGAGTGAATATAAAGGAATAATTAATCTCAGCGTGTTGCAGAAAAAGTGTATTGACCATAACTAGCATTTAGCTTAATTTTACAGACTGAAAGAGGAGAACATTTTCTATGCATTTCCAGAAATCTTAGCTGAGCTAGGATGTGCTTGCATTGTCAAACAGAACATTGACCCATCACTTTGATGTATATTGAATGTGACAATCTTTCTTTTCTCCCTCAGGCTATGGAAGCGCACATACAGAACCTTGGACAAATGCCATCTCAGTTGCTTATTGAGCCACATCCACCTCGAAGCTCTGCCATGCACCTGGTGAGAAATAATGTGTTTGGAATCTGTTTTACCTGAACTTCGCCTGGTGCAAAAACAAAATGCTGGGTTGCAACAGATGAGGAAGGCACAATTTGTACAAAGTGGAATAAAACTGAACAATCACATCTGATGTCACAAATTCACTTTTGCAAATAAAGCTAGAGTAAATTTAATCACCCCCTCCTCCAAATTAAGAACAGCGCAGAAACTTTCATAGATTTGAGTATCTCATAAAACAAATACAACATTGGAGTAGATTTTATGAATTTGCACTCTGAGTATCATTGAACAGGAGTGCATATCTGTAATTCAGTTTTGAAATTCAATGCATCCCACATCATTTTCTATCCAAATATTTTAACTAATTATTTTCAGACCTGCACTTTTCTTACTTAGAATACTAGACAGAAAGCATTTCTTTTCTCCTCCACCCACTACCTCCTTCCCCCGCCCCACCCTGCCCCCACCCCCCAAACATGGGGTGGGAGTAATCACACATGCATGAGAGCAGTGACTAGTTAGTGCAAGACTGAAACTGGTGATCTGATCTGAGACGGTGGATGAACAGGGAGGAGGCAAATACAGTTGCTAAGGGAACCAATAAAACACCAAATGAATGGAAACAGGTACTGATTGCATGCATGAGAATGAGTGAGAAGCAATAGAGGGGCAATTACTGGAGGGAGATGACAAGGGAACACATATGGCAAGGGGAAAAAATGTATAGGGTCTGTGTTTGCTGAACAGTCATTGATAGCCTAAGGTAACAGTAATGAAGATTTACTGTACTATTAAAATTAATAATAGAGATGTTAGAAGAGAGTGAAATATAAATGATAAAACTGAGACAAATGTAGAGTAACTAGAAATGGGGTTAATAATAGATATTAATAAGAGTTAAAATAGTAGAGCAGGAGAGATACATGATACAGAGAAAAGATAGAAATATAAAAGGGTACAAAATTTAAAAGCAGTTTAAGAACAATCAAAACAGATTTCCCTAATTGCTGTAATAAAAGCAGCACAATAAAGTGTGGTAAAGATGTAACACAATATTCTGAAGAAAATAAATGGCTCCAATCAAAAACTAAAATAAGAAAGAGACCAGATAATCCTGAAATCACAATAAATGCCATTCTCGTCTTTTTAAAAATTCTCTACATGAACAAAATCATGGCACATTAACAAATAATATTGACACTCTTTCGCAGAACATTTCAAGTGTCACACTGCAAATCTGTCAGTTATTTTTAAAAAAAGTATGAAGCAACAAACAGCCATTGGGAATACACAAAGTCACTCAGAATATCTTATCACAAGCCCAAGAGGGGAATTTCAACATTTTAACCCCCTCTCACCCAGCTGGCAGACACCAAGCAGACAATTAAAATGGAGAGGGGGACTACCTGCTGGCGTTTCATCTCAATTTGACCAACTACAATTTGAAATTGCAGCTGAAGCCGGCGAGGTCCTTCTTTAAATAAGACAATTGGGTTCTGGAAATGTCATCTGTTCCTGACTGCAATATTAACTTGAGGCCACAACACAGGAGCCTTTGTAGTTTCCCTGTAAGGAAGTGGATCTAAGACAGAAAAAAATCCAGAAATGTAAATTTTAAAAAGATGTATTTGTTTCCTTGTCGACTGGGAAGAACAGGACCCCTTCTCCGGGGCTCACAAGGAAACATTGGACCTTTCTTGCCCTGGACTTCCCTGACCGTGATCGCCATCAGAACCCCTCCTGAAGACTTATTAGTGTAGGGGGACTGTTTTATTCCTGGTGACTACCCAATTTCAACTTCTGGGCAGCCACTTCCAGCATTTTCCAGATCCTTTTTGGAAGTAGGTTGGCAGCATGCTAATGAGGCAAGGCCATTAAAACTGGTTGGGAGTCTCTGTTGCTGCTCCCTGATGGGCTTACCATGACCCTGTACAGTACCTGCCCGGGACTTAAATCAACCCCCAAATGTTCATATTGACAGACTGACTTTCCCAATAATACTTAGAGAAAATAAGCAAGGGGTGGCATGAAGAGCAATTAAATTCTGAACTCACCCGGGGTTTACTTAATAGAAATTAGACTCTCTAAACTTGAAGGGACACGGTTTCACTTTAACAGAATAATGTATTGCACGTTACACCCCTGTCCTTAAAGCACAGTACATCATCTGACTTCCCATAAGATGATGGTAGGAACACTATAGGAGGTCTGTTATTGTGGTTTTGTGTGTGTACACATATTGGAGCCTGAAATTTTCAAGTAGTTGCAACTGCCCTCTGGTTGACCTCAGGAGTTTGTAAGAAACAACAATTACCTAGATTTGTTTGTTTACACCAGTGACCTAATAGACCAAGTTTTCATGCTGCAGACCCAAAACTACCTGCAGGAGCAATGCCGTGGGAAATCATTGTAAGCAAATAGTTTATAATGTACTGTACATACAGATAGATTGGATGATTGATTTGAACAATTCCCTTTCACTATGGCCCCCTCATTTTTCCATACCCAAGGGAAATAGAAGAGGACCTGATTAGTATTTAAACTGTCATTTTTTCTTCATTGTAATGATGTGACTGCCATTTAAAATAATAACTAACCATAGCACTGAAACTGTTTATATTTTTATTTTACTGCTGAAATTAAAACAAGATCCAAATTATCCTTATTTCACAACCAATGTACTTAGTTTAATAGTAGTTGCAATAATAGCCAGCAGAAGATTAAAGTGGTTTTAAAATGTCTGGAAGAACATTGGAGATAAGCAAAGTAATATTTGCCAAATGGAAGGAGAGGCAACAGGCATGGTTGCTATATCTAGAAAAAGTCATTAATTTATGTTTCAAGTAACAAATATCCTTTTCAAAGTGATTGTTAAAATTTAGCATTATAAGATCTGAAATTCTGTGAAGGTACATCCTGGTGTGCGTACCTACGTAAGATAGTTGTCGCTGACCCTGCCAAAGTTGTGGGTAAATGCAGACTCCTGATTTAGGAATCCTGGGCCTCTCTGATGCCAATTACCTTGTTTGGGGTAGGTGGAGACTCTGCCCTAACAGGCTATTCCAGAATCCCAATATAAGGCAAGGACCAGGCATGTCCAAGTCTCAGCTTAATTTGGAGCCCTTCCAGCATGCTCATTGTGAAGTTATGGTGGGAGTGCACTGGAAGGGTGGCAGATTTTTAGCTGCATGGTGTTTCATTCAGTTACCGATTGGAAGTACATGTTTTATTCACAGGGGTTGAACTGATGCTGCCAATTGCAACATCTAAAATATGCCTAACATAATATTGTGGTGTATATTTTTAATATTTCACTGTGTATCAAATGGTTTAGAACTTCACAGCAGATGGTTTACTGAAAATATTTTCACTTAACCATGTTGGCCAAGTGTTCTTTCCAGTATATTTTTGTTTTGTTATTCGTTAGTAGAATTAGCAGATGTGTTTTTGTGCTGAATGTTTCTTGTACATGAAACCCCTTCTGTAGTACCTGATGAAACCAGCTCCACCTGGACCCCTTAATACCTATCCCATTGTACTGGTCCAGTTCTAAACTTCCTAGATATGGGTGCTGTTTGTTTTATCAAAATAGCAGCATATTTTCCTGATGCATGTAAATACTTTACCTACTGTTTTTTCCCTGTTTTTCCAGACCTCCGCATTAATTGTGTTTTCCCTTCTGCCTCTTCTGTTTTCTCCTCTTTGTTTCTACTCAACAGTGTTTCCTTCCACAGAGCCCACTCATGTTTAAGGATCAGATGCAGCAAGATGTTATAATGGTGCTAAAATTTCCATCCAACTCCCCTGTTACCCATGTGGCAGCCAACACGCTGCCTCACCTAAGCACCCCTGCTGTGGTCACTGTGACCTGCAGCAGGCTGTTTGCAGTGAATAGGTGGCATAACACTGTAGGTAAGTGAAAATGCTATCTTTGAATCTTTTTAACATTCATGACATAGAATTTTGTTATTTTGTGGTCATTCTTATTTTCAATATTCCTAATATTTAGTGCAATGAGATGTCAAAATAAAGGCAGTGGATTATTGGTGGTGCAATAGACTAGTGTGCCTTCATTTTGTGCCACAGACTGGGATGATGTAAATTGCTGATCAGCACTAAAATCAGATCTTTCCAAACTACCAGTCTCACTAAAATTCAATATGTGAACCTAGTATTGTTAAAAATGCTCAGTATATATGTGATAATTGATTTTTCTTAAATTTACATAATGACATATCCTCTAGCTTTTCCTGATTACTATCTGTTTTAACAGGCTAAAACTAGAAATTGAATGGGTAGCAGTACTGTTTTAGAGTGAGGTAGTAGAGATTACAGAGTATTTCACTGGCTGGATAGCATTCATTATGAACTGCATGCCGTAGTTCCAATATCTCTGCTCCAGCATTTCTGCTGCACACTTTTAAAGTGGCAATACGAAATATGTATTATATTTACACCTCTCTATTACATTTTATGTTTGTCTTAAATTTAAATTGTTACAAATTTTTCTGACAACCTGTTTTGGAATATTTATGTGACATGCCCTCTATAATGTTCAAGATATTTGTGAAACAGCTATAAAAATAACATCTATGACTTGACCACCCTTCAAATGAACATTTTCCAGATCATAGGTTTATGTTCTTATTCATTGATATGAACAGTTACAGCAAATATAAATGCTCACCATCTCTTTAACTTCTAAACTAAGATGTTATTTGTTTAAATAAAGGAATATATTGAAATGAATTCTTTAAAATTGTCCAGAAAAAAAGATACTGTCCTTTTTGCTACTATACATTCTGGAACATATCCTTCATTTTAATTGGCTATTGATCCTTGCAGTCTTTTTAAGGCAACAATATGTTCTGGGAAAATGTATATAGCTTCTGAATGTTAACCGGTATGCAACTTCATTAATGTTAGGACATTTTCTCCTCATTGTGAAATTTGCATGTGGTACTGTGGGTTTTTTAAAAAATAGTTAATCCTCGCTATAAAACTATCTTTCGCAGCCATTCAAAAATATCTTTTCGAAATGTTTCACATGGTTTCCATTAATAATGCTGTAAGAAATATAGCTTATATTTATCAGAGATCCAAGAGTGTCACATTTATAAAAATACTACAATAGTTGTAGTACAGAGTTGAAAACCTGAATATTTGGTAGACAGGTTAAATAAATATTTAATGTACAGGTCTGAAAACTGTTGATTTTTAGAAAGTAATATAAGTAGTATGTTTGCTTTGTATATTATGTTGTGACTAGCTTTGCAACTTTTTCTAATATCTAGCCTTCCTCCTTTTTCTTCGATAATGGTTTATGGAGAAGTAAGGCATATTTTTTGTGTAGAGCTCAATTTTCTGCTCCCTAGCCCCAGAAAAGTGAGGCCGATTTCAGTGCCACTGTTGTTGCAGTGGCCAAGATCATATCATACAGTGCTGGCAAAGGACCACGAGGTAGACTTGGACCTCACTGCCTGGAAGGTCAGATTTTAATTCCATAAAGCAGGTGGGTTCTATAAAGGGCATGTGATCCAACTGCCATATTAAACCCACAGGCAATGAAGACAAAAATCTACGCCATACTTGGGAATTACTTATTTAGTGACTTATTGAAAAAGCATGATGCTGTTTTGTCTTAATCTATATGTTTTATGTGCCATTTGAGGCTCTTTTCACCATAATGCACCGACAACCAATGAAATAAATAAATTCACATCATGTATTCAGTTGCAAATAACATGCACCAAAAAGTGTTTCAGCCCATTGAAATACATAGTTCATCAGTCAGTTCAGCAAGCCAGCAACACCATCAAGCTTTTATATAATGTCTTTAATGTAGTTAAATGTCTCAGTGTGTTTGATAGAGGTGTAATGAAAAGAAATTCACACTGACCAAAAAAGGAGGTATTAGAATGATTGACCAGAAGATTGGTCAAAGGAAGATCTTGGAGATGGAATGGTGGAGGGATTCAGAAAGGGAATTCCATAGCTTGGAGCCAGATACAATTTTGCCTATAACCTATTGTTAATACTATAAGTAGCATACCTGAAAAAGTTGCATTTTATAAGTTTGTTACATTATTTCTGTCATATGTGAGACATTTTTTATTATTTCTCTGCAGGTCTTCGGGGAGCTCCAGGATACTCCCTGGAACAGGCCCATCACTTGCCAATTGAAATGGATCCATTGATTGGTAAGTCCATTGTAGCTGACTGTGGGGTTCTAGTTTGAGAATGAGATGTCCAGAACTACTTTTTCTTGCTGCGGTCTGTTAAGGGAAATGAATTAAAGGTATATTTTAGTAATTAAGCAGAAAGTAAAGATAAATCCATTACTAGTTCTTGGTTAAAATTATCGTAAAGATATTCAGGCATACAGTTTTAGTTCATAGCTATAACAATAAAAATTGCCTAACTTAACATTTGTAACCTTGTTAGTTAGTTAATTTCATTTCAGAATTACAATAATTCCTATTCAAATGATTCTGCTATTTCTAATTACACCTTTGAATATTACTTGATTTTACAAGTGTCATATCAGAATTTAATGGCATAAAACTTCTTTTCTAATGCTATTCGTCAAATTCTGTATTTCCATAATGTCTTTGTTAGAATTGCTATGTTCATGAAAACAATATATATGCACTAAATAATACAAAATGCAACTTCCACATGCATAGACCTCGCTGTATTTAGAAAGTATATGTGTGGAAAGGGAATTTTTTTGGAGACACCCTGGTTTACTTCAGTTAGAAACATGCAAATTTCCAAACAAAATTGGCTGCAATCCATGGTGCAGGAAATTACTGAAGGTAATAAAATTAACTTGGAAATAAATCTCTAATATTGTCATAAAAGTGTAATTGTACTAGAAGTTAAACTGTGCACTAGTGCATGTGATTACCATTCAATGAATGATTGTTATTGGCATAAATGCTATAAATTATTACTTCGCGTCTTACAATTTTTTTAACCTGTAATGGAGCTGTAAATTCCACAACAAATTGACTTTGAGGAGTGTGGGCTGATTGATTTGAAATTAGGCACAAGAGTACATGAGTTTCTGTCCAGTTGTCTAGATGAGTGCAGCTGCAACAACTTTGAAGAAGCTCAGCACCATCCAGGACAAAGAGTTGCTTGATCGATACCCCATCTCACCTTAACGATCTATACCCTCTGTCACTGGTGTACCATCACTGCAGAGTGTACTATCTACAGGATGCACTGCAGCAACTCTCCAAGACATCTTCAGCAGTGCCTCACAAACCCGCGATCTCCAACATCTAAAAGGAGAAAGGCAGCGGGTTCATGGAAACACCATCAGCTCCAAATCACACACCAACTCAAATTGGACATATATCATAATTTCTTCATCGTCAGTGGGGCAAAATACTGGAACTCCATACCTTGGAGCATTGTGGGAATACTTTCCCTACATTGACTCCAGTGGTTCCTGAAGAAGGCTGAACACCACCGTTTCAAGAGCAACTGGCATTAAACTCCAGAAAGCTTGTTATTAGAAGGATAAGGCTAGAACCTATATTTACTCGGTTTCACATTTATTGTGCAGAGTAGAAGGATTACAGACGTGCAGCTCCTCACACAAATCCCTGTGAGTGTTTGCTTTTAAATGCTCAACTAAAACCCCAATTAACTCCCTTCACCTGCATATAATCACACAATTAACAACTAGGAATGGGTAATAAATGCTGAGCTCGCCAGCATCATCCATATCCTGAGAATGAATGAAAAAAAGTTATGTCAAAGGTGTATGCACTTCTTATTACTTTTATACCTAAAATGAATCATTTTTCCTGTTTCTAGCCCCATTGCTCTCATTCCTGTATTGATAAATTTTAACCTAATCCACCCGATGGGATACTGAATGGATCAGATTAGCTGCCCACTTTACATGGCATCCAAATTTACTTTCCACATTGGAATGTAAAACAGTGAATCGGATCTGATCTGATTTTTTTGTGGCGTATATTAACGATTTGGATGTAAATGTAGGGGGCATGATCAAGAAGTGTGCAGATGGCTCAAAGATTGGCCGTATGGTAGACAACGAGGAGGATAGCTGTAACTGCTTGAAGATATTAATGGTTTGGTCAGATGGGCAGAAAAGTGGCAAATGGAATTCAATTGGAGAAGTGTGAGGTGATGCATTTGGGGAGGTTAAACAAGACAAAGGAATACACAATTAATGGGAAAATACTGAGAAGTGTAGAGGAAGTAAGGGATTTTTCACAGATCCCTGAAGGTAGCAGGACAGGTCGATAAGGTGGTTAAGAAGGCATATGGAATCCTTTCCTTTATTAGCCGAGGTATAGAATATAATAGCAGGGAGGTTATGCTGGAACTGTATAACTCATCGGTTTGGTCACAACTTGAGTACTATGTGCAGTTCTGGTCACCTCATTACAGAAAGGATGTAATTGCAGTAGAGAGGGTACAGAGGAAATTTACGAGGATGTTGCCAGGACTGGAAAAATGCAGCTATGAGAAAAGATTGGATAGGCTGCAGTTGTTCTCCTTGGAACAGAGAAGGCTGAGGGGAGATCTGATTGAAATGTACAAGATTTTGAGGGGCCTGGATAGAGTGGAGGTGTAGGGTCTATTCACCTTAGCAGAGTGGTCAGTGATGAGGGGGCATAGATTTAAAGTGATTGATAGAACAATTAGAGCAGAGATGAGGAAAAAATTTTTCACCCAGAGGGTGGTGATGGTCTGGAACTCACTACCTGAAAGGGTAGTTGGGGCAGACACCCTTAACTCATTCAAAAGGAGTCTGGATATGCACCTTAAGTGCCGTAAGCTTCAGGGCTATGGACCAAATGCTGGAAGGTGAGATTAGAATAGGTGTATCGTTTTTTGGCTGCCACAGACACAATGGGCCAAGTGGCCTCTTTCTGTGTCTTAAATGTTCTATGATTTTCTATGATTCTGTTAGTTTCTTGCTCAGCAGTTTAGATTAAAATTACTTCAATAATCTTAAAATTTTCAACCTCTGGGAAAGAAGAAAAAATAGATTTATAATGTTGATCTTTAAAAGCAAACATTTTAACTATTCACAAAATTTATAAGAACTTTGAATTTCTGAAGAACAATCCTGTTCGGCATTGGATTTCCTTAGAAAGTTATAATTTCAAAAGATACTGGTTGGATCATATAGAACACAAAGAATCAAGGGAATTGGGCTTATCCACACTCATAGTTCAATCTTTGACTGGGAAACACTAAGCTTTGCAGTTTGAAAAATGAGAATTTTTTTCTATTTTGGGGTCAGTAACTGGTACAGCAATCAGGTGTGATTAGATTAGACTTTTGATTAAGAGATGAAAACATTTATAAGGTATACTTCTTCGAATGTATGAAATTATTAGGGTTGATTTTTTTATCTTCACTGCCTGGATGGTAATCTGACAGAGTGGACTGTCCACCCATTGGAGAACCTAACTGATCATCATTCCGCTGAAATTAAAGGAATGAAAATCCAGTGAGTTAATTAAAGAGTGGACGATGCACCCCACCAGATTACCATACAGGCTGTGTAGATGGAAATCTAGCTCACTGTTTCCTAACTAAATCAAAACTGGTAAATTATACAAAAATGAGAATTTTTTTTATCATTCTAATTTTTAGCATAAAGGAAGCTGAATCTATGGATTCATTAGATGTGGTTTGTTATCCCTGATCACAACCAATCTAGGAATCATTGGGTTCCCTAACATTTCCTGTTATTAGGTTCATGACATATGGTTACTGGGTCTTAACTTTGTAATTGTGTCTCTGCTTCTGTCACTCCAAGGCCCCTCTCAATAGAAGGATATGTTTTCTTTAGCTCCCAGAATGATTGTTCTACTGAGGGGTTACTAAATCAAACTGTCTTGTAGATTTGGGCCACTACTCTTGCTTTATTTTCATTTGAAAAGCACAGAGAAGTTTGGCCTTGCATGTCAAATTGTTTTTCTTCTGCCATGGGTGTCTCAGTTTGCTGTTTTTAAAACCTTTGAAGGAGATAAAAAGACCTCAGTGGGATGCAAGTGCAAAATAGAAAAAAGCTAAGAGAGTCTGATTTACTGGGAGGAGCAAATGTTTGTACATATCACAGATCTCAGCAGCAAGCTTTTAAGTTCATATTTGTAGCATTTTTGCCCAGAATAAGCAGATAATCGAGGTGAAAATTATTTATTTGCTGTGAAGTATCTGACCAGAAGGTATTGCACCCTTTTATGTTTGAGCTCAGCAGGAACTTGAAGTTGTTTTTCTTTGTTTTCCTCCTCACAGCCAATAATGCCGGTGTGAACAAGAGGCAGATCACAGACCTTGTGGATCAGAGCATTCAGATTAACGCACACTGCTTTGTTGTGACAGCGGATAATCGCTACATCCTCGTTTGTGGATTCTGGGACAAGAGTTTTCGAGTGTACTCAACAGAAACAGGTATGTGACGATACCAGGTAGCTTCTAGAAACACACTGTCAAAATTAAGAATTGTTGTTTGAAAATCAGAGCAACCAATGGTATTAATTTCAGGGTAGTCATGCTTGTGATATAGGTTTGGCCCATCCATCTCTTCATTGTGCTTCATTGTATTCTAGCAGTGCACTCGAAAGACATTTATGATTATTATTCTCGGCTTTCAGCTAAAAATAGACCAAATAATAGTTTTTTGATAGAATGGCACAAACATCAGCTTTCTTTGTAATATGGAAATACAAATCCAAGGCTTGTACTATCCAGTTATTCAAATCTAAATTATAGATTTTGACTCCAAAATATGAAATATAATGCAACCACTTTTAAAGGTAGCTTTATTCCCTGCTAGCTTTCAATTAAGCTGGCATTTTTTATAACAATCTGCAAAAGTGGGGGGGGGGGGGAAGACTCACACTGCAAATGAAAACATAAATAAAAATATTAATTCTAGCAAGGAAAGCTAATTAATAATTTCAGATGATGAATTATACCTGAAAAGTTAATACATTAAACTGTTGAAGATACTGACTGGCATGTGTATTTTTTCAGCATATTCTGTTTATACTTCAACTTTCTACCATTTATTTATTTAATAATTTTGTTTAGAGGTAGAATCTCAGTTTGGCATCCAAAAGTTACCAGTGTATTATTCCCTTTCCCCATTTTCCTGTCGTCATATCTCTGCACTGACTTCAGTGACCATTTTTCATCTATGAACTGAGAAAAAGACTGTTGACAGAGTATTTGACCACAAGAGGTATCACAGCTCACAGCTGAGCTTAACCTTGTCCTCATCTGACATCCATGTATTTGCATCTTTGGAGAGGTATTGAAGGAGGATGGTGTGGTCAGCCCTGCCAAAGGCTGAAGACGGGTTGAGAAGGACAAGGAAGGATAGCTTACCTTTGTCACAGTCACGTAGGATGTCATTTGTAACTTTGATAAGAGCCATTACAGTACTGAGGCAGGGGCAGGAATTTAATAGGAGGGATTCAAAGATTGAGTTTCGGGAAAGCTGGACACGGGTTTGGGAGGCGACAACACATTCAAGAGCTTTGGAGAGGAAAGGAAGGTTGGAGATGGGGCGGTAATTGGCAAGTCCGGAGGGGTAATAGGTTGTTTTTTTGAGGAGAGGGGTGATGACAGCAGATTTGAAGGTGAGGGCAACAGTACCTGAGGAGAGAGAACCGTTAATGATTTTAGCTAACATAGGAACCAGGAAGAGAAATTAGGTGGACAGCAGCTTAGTGGGAATAAGGTCGAAAAAGCAGGAGGAGGGTCTCATGGATAAGATGAACTCTGACGGGGCATGAGGGGAGATAGCAGAGAAACTAGAGAAAGATACAGGTTCTGGGATAGGGCAGTGGGAATCTGAGAGGATGTTTGGCCTGGTGGGCTAGTGGAAAGGAGGGAAGTGACAGAGGCATCTGATTGGATTGTCTCAGTCTTAGTGACAAAGAAGCACATGAGCTCCTCCCACTTGTTGTTTGAGGTAAGGGTGAGACAGGGGAGAGGGGTTTAAGAAGATAATTTGCAGTAGACAAAAGAAGCCAATGATGATCCTGGAATAGTGAGCTGTTCTGGTAGACGAGGGAAGGACCCGATAGTGCTTTATGTGGTCCAGCCAGATCTGGCTGTGAATGGATAAATTAAATGTCCGTCATATCCATTCTCTGCATCCCTTGGACTTAAGGGAGTGGAGAAGAGGGCCTTACCAGGGGAGTGGCCAGGGTGAGAGACAATAATGGTTTTAATGGAGACGAAGGCATTGAAGATGGAGTTGAGGGTGTGGTTGAGCAAGTCAGTAGCTGCAGAAATGTTGTGATGAGCAGACAGTCAAAGGCAAGATAGTTTGGATTTTGAGTGTGATGTTGCAAATGAATTGGGAGAGAGTTTTTTTTCCAGGAACAGACACAGAGGACTGGATTTTATGATCCCACCGGCGTCGGGGGTCATGGCAGGGGGGGCCCAGAAAATTCTTCCAGGAGAGGCCCGCCACGACCCCCAACACTGGGAAGGCCCCGCTGCATTTCACCGCCAGTGGCGAGGCCTCGGTGCAGCTCAGCCCCGTTACTCGGCGGCGGGGCCTTCATTTTAATATGCAGATGAGATTAACATTAAAGAATAATTACCTACTTGTTAGCGAAGGCTGTCCCATGCTGATATTCCAGCTACCATTCGGAACTCCCGCGCTTCGGAACTCTGTTTGGAGGCATGACACTGGTGGGGAGGGGAGAGGAGTGAAAATTTCCGGGCGGGGATGCAACGGGGAGAACTATTGTAATTGGTTGTGGGATGATTTGAAGGGGTTGAGAGTCAAAGGTTCTGAAGTTAGGGGGGGAAAGTTCATGAAATGAAAAGGTGCTTTTTTGGGGGGATATGTCATTGTAATACATGAGGACTCAGTGGAGGAGGGTGTGAGAGAGGGGAATCTAAGTTGAAATAAAAGTGTTCAGCAGGTTCTGGTGAAGCGGCACTACTTCATCATCGGGGCCGGCCGTTCTGCCCCCTCTATTTAAATCAGCCCCTGCGCAAAATATCACGAGGGCTCAGCGACGGCACATCTGCACGGGAAGACCAGTGGGATTGGAGCACTCCGCCGCGATTTGTGGCGCACTCATAAATTTCAGCCCAGCAAGAAGTAGGGTTGGGGAGGGAAGGGGGATGTGGGTGGATAGACAGTACAAAGATGTGATTAGAGGTCGCCTTATTTGTGATATGACGACAGTAGCAAAGCCACATGAGATGGCAAGGTCAAAGAAGTGGCCATGAATATGGTTTAGGGAGTTTACATGGAGGAGGAGATTCAGCGAAGATAGGAGGGCAGTGAGCTCAGAGGAGAGAGAACATGATAAACTGAGACATATGTGGGAGAAGGGAATAGAGGTAGATAAGAAAAAGCGGGAGCAGGCTCGAGTGGAGCTTAAACACTGGCATGGACTGGTTGGGCCGAATGGTCTGTTTCTGTGCTGTATATCCTATGTAATCTTATGTAATTTGCATTTGATGCCTCCCCACAGCAATGCAGCTGAAATCAAAATCTCAATAAAGTGTGAGATTGAAGCTGCACGTCTCAACTTTGGGGTGCTTGCTGCTTGTTAGTACGCAAGTGCACTTTGCCACTGAATACGAATGCCTCTGTTTAATTCACATGTAAGAAAAAACTTCTCTCATTGATTTTTGATATTGATTATAATATCTAAGCCAATTTTACATTATTGGAGATTTTCTGAACGATTACTGTTGGAAAGTATCCAAGCTTTCTAAAGTTTTAATGGAAATTTTGAAACGGTGGAATATATGGATTATATCAGAAATTTGATTCAGATGTCTGTGTTTGTGAGCAAAAATCTACAAAAGATTGAGCCAAATTGTAATATAGACTTACTACATTATCCATATTCTAATGTTACAGTTCAATAAAGCTTGATTTCATAATTATTTTTAGGGAAATTGACACAAATCGTGTTTGGACACTGGGATGTAGTCACGTGCTTGGCCAGATCTGAGTCCTATATTGGTGGAGATTGTTACATTGTATCAGGTTCTCGCGATGCCACGCTTCTGCTCTGGTACTGGAGTGGCCGACATCACATCATTGGTGACAACCCTAACAATAGTAAGTAGCCTTCAGAAGGAAAAACTGACACTTAGTGTTATGCTTTTTGCAAAAAGCTTAGTACAGCAGGATGATTGGAGCTTAGTTGTCAAACTTCCCATAACCAAAATAAGACCTATGAAAGAATGGAAAAAATGTAAATGTCAGAACTAATAATTAGCTGTTTTATGTGCTAGAATTTGCAGTAATGAGGTTTCAGCAGTGTTGGGACATTAATTAAGATTTGTAGTTTCACTGTATGTCTTCCAATCTGTGATATGAGGTTTGTTGCAGATCATAATTGGGAGAGAGTTAATACATTTTATTTAATGTACTTCACATCTACAGAAAGCATAGTAAAGACAAAGGGAAAAATGTGTAATGTTTTTGAAACTGCTTTATCTAGTTAACAATTTATGGAATGTATTCTTTATTGTAAATCACCTAACATCTTGCACAATTGCAGTAGTCCTGCTATAGTCTTTCATCACGCACCTCTCATTATAACAAATTGCTCTTCCCTCTGAGAGGAAATGATTCAGCCTTATAATATTTAGTAAAATAAATAAGGCCTTGAAAAGGTGAGCTGCTCCCTATGATTTTATAGAAATAATTTATTCACATTGAATATTGTAAATGAGCTAAAAAGGTTTTTAGAAATAAATCTAACTTAGTAACATCCTTATTTCTAAACAAAGGTATACAAATATTTCAATACACTGCAAGTGTTGAACAATCAAATAAGCATACTGTATATTAATAAGGTTTCCAATTGTTTTGAGATCAGCTAGACAAAATGTCAGAAAGGTTGATAGCAAACACATTATGCCATCATATGCAACTGTTAACACATGCAAAGTGATGGCGTTCTTTCCTATAATAAAACTAAACTGATTCTAATAATCTCATATCTGTAGCTACTTTGCAACTTAATGCTTTCCTGTGGAGCTTATCACACTAACTGATGTGTGTTGGTGGAGTGGGTGTTGTAAAACAGTACTGTACAGCCTTACCTGTTTATTTATTCAGCAGTGTGACATATCCTTTTATAACATTGCTTTTGAATCCCAAAGCATGCTCCTTGTAAAAATGATAGCGATCTCATGGCAATGACTGCAGCTATAAATTTTATATTCATAGTTTCCTCAGAGGGGTCCATTTTAACTCATCCCACCTATTAGAAAACAGTTAACATGGAGCGGAGGCTTGCCCACGCCGTGACCTCCCCAATCTGGCTGACTCCAATATGAAATTGCAGGCTGCAAGGACACAGTCAAAGCAGATGGGGTTTCATTTTTATATATTATGCAAATACAACTCCAATTATGTAATGAGGGCCAAAACTGCTATTTTAACTTGAGGCTTGGTTGAGGTAGCAGTGACAGCTTCCCTACCAGGTCAAACCTGCCAGGAAGAGGAGTCAGAGCCAGAAGAGGCCCAGCAAAGTCATAGTATCACTCAGGAGTTAAAATTGAACCCATTGTTTTGAACCAGGACACTTTCTTACACAGTTGTTATAGAGTGTTACCTGATAATCTTTCATTTGGAGCTATTCTATTATCCTATGAAAAGAATAATAATTGATGAAGAACTGAAAGTAAAATGCTGAAATAGTAGCTCAATATATATATAAGAAAAGTCCTCTCTGCAACAGAGAGAAAATTTGCAAGTTGGGATAGAATGTGTCTGTGTGAAATGCACAAGTTGCTTGCAATTTGGGTTAAACTTGAATTATTTGCAATTTTTTATTCTTTCACGAGATGTGAGTGTTGCTGGCGAGGCCAGTATTTATTGCCCATCCCTAGCTGCCTGTGAGAAGATGATGGTGAGCCACCTTCTTGAATAGATGCAGTCCATCTGGCGTAGGTACACCTACAGTGCTTTTAGGAAGGGAGTTCCAGATTTTTGACCCAGCGACAATGAAGGAACGGCGATATAGTTCCAAGTCAGGATGGTGTGTGGCTTGGAGGGGAACTTACAGGTGGTGGTGTTCCCATGTGTCTGCTGTCCTTGTCCTTCTAGATGGTAGCGGTCACAGGTTTGGAAGGTGCTGTTGAAGGAGGCTCGGCAAGTTGCTGCAGTGCGTCTTGTAGATGGTGCACACTGCTGCTACTGTGCATCGGTGGTGGAGGGATTGAATGTTGAAGGTGGTGAATGGGGTGCCGAACAAGCGGGCTACTTTGTCCCGGATGGTGTCAAGCTTCTTGAGTGTTTCTGTAGTTGCACTCATCTGGGCAAGTGGGTAGTATTCCATCACACTCCTGAGTTGTGCCTTGTAGATGGTGGACAGGCTTTGAAGAGTCAGGAGATGGGTTACCTGCTGCAGAATTCCCAGCTTCTGACCTGCTCGTGAAGCCACAGTATTTATACAGTTGGTCCAGTTAAGTTTCTGGTCAATTGTAACCTCCAGGATGTTGACAGTGGGGGATTCAGCCATGGTAATGCTGTTGAACATCAAGGGGAGATGTTTAGATTCTCTCTTATTGGAGATGGTCTTTGTCTAGCACTTGTGTGGTGTGAATGTTACTTGTCACTTATCAGCCGAAGCTGATCAGGTCTTGCTGTTTGAGGGCACGTCTGCTTCAGTATCTGAGGAGTCGTGAATGGCACTGAACACTGCAATCATCAGCAAACATCCCCACTTCTGACCTTATGATGGAGGGAAGGTCATTGATGAAACAGCTAATGACGCTTGGGCCTAGGACACTATCCTGACGAACTACAGTGATCTCCTGGGAATGAGATGATAGGCCTCCAACAACCACTACAATCTTTCTTTATGCTAGGTACAACTCCAACCAGTGGAGAGTTTTTCCCCTGATTCCCATTGACTTCAGTTTTGCTGGGGTTCCTTGATGTCGCATGCGTTCAAATGCTGGCTTGATGGGCTGTGACTCTCACCTCGCCGCTGGAATTCAGTCCTTTGTCCATGTTTGGACAACAACTGTAATGAGGTCTGGAGCCAAATGCCCCTGGAGGAACCCAAAGTGAGCTTCGGTGAGCAGATTATTGCTGAGTAAGTGCCGCTTGATAGCACTGTCAATGACACCTTCCATCGCTTTGCTGATGATTAAGAGTAGACTAATGGGACGGTAATTGGCCATATTGGATTTGTCCTGTTTTGTGTTGACAGAACATACCTCGGCAATTTTTCACATTGTCGGGTAGATGCCAGTGTTGTCGCTGTACTGCAACAGCTTGGCTAGGGGGCATGGCTAGTTCTGGAGTACAAGTCTTCAGTACGATAGCTGGGATGTTGTCAGACCCATAGCCTTTGCTGTGTCCAGTGCATTCATCTGTTTCTTGATATGACGTGGAGTGAATAGAATTGGCTGAAGACTGGCATCTGTGATGATGCGGACCTCAGGAGGAGGCCGAGCTGAATCATCCACTCAGTGCTTCTGGCTGAAGATGGTGGCAGATGCTTCAGCTTTGTCTTTTGTGCTGACATACTGGGCTCCCCCATCATTGAAGATAGGATGTTTGTGGAGCCTCCTGCTCTGGTTAGTTGTTTAATTGTCCATCACCATTCATGACTGGATGTGGCAGGTCTGCAGAGCTTTGACCTGAATTGTTGGTTGTAGGATCACTTAGCTCTGTCTTTTGCATGCTGCCTCTGCTGTTTAGCACGCATGTAGTCCTGTGTTGTAGCTTCACCAAGTTGGGACCTCATTTTTAGGTATGCCTGGTGCTCCTGGTATGCCCTCCTGCACTACTCATTGAACCAGGGTTGGTCCCTTGGCTTGATGGTAATGGTAGAATGAGAGATGTGCCAGGCCATGAGGTTGCAGATTGTGACAGAATGCAATTCTGCACTTCATTGTTAAATCTTACATTTGACTGCTGCAGTATGTTGTCATCAAACATCACATTTATAGGTTTTGAAAGTAAAACTCTGATAGATTTGGTGGAAGGTTGATGCCAGATGCTTTAATCTGATGCAAAGCAATTCACAACTGGAAAAAAAACTAATTTAAAAGTGATAAAAATTAATTTACACTCTCTAATTGAAGCTGTTGCCTGATGCTGAAGAGCTGCAAGACTCCAACATTTTATGTTAGAACAGGAGCTGATTGAATCTTTTTTTTTGTCAGGCAGGTGTGTTGTACTTGGCCAAGAATCCTCCAGAGCATTTCTTTGCAATATATTGCATTCAGCCTTTGACTGCTGTTCTCTTGAAGGGATCAATTCAATTCACACTGTGTCCCAAGAGCCTGAAGATCCATTGATTAGAGGGATTTCACCTGACATTTCTCATTAGACAGCTCCAAAGACCATGCATCCATGCATTTTTTGTTTTTGTTTGGAGGGGGAACGGATTGTGATCCAGAGTAAACTTACATATTGCATTAATATGTAATTCATGTTTAATACAGTTCATACGATTCAGAACTTATTTTTGAAATTCACAAATCATTGCATTTTATTGGTATTTTTCACATATAATTATTGTTCTTTTTTTAAAGTTTGTTTTATTTGTTTTTATCCATTGTTTTAGTTTCTAGTTCCTGCCCTTTCATTTCTTAGTAACAAGGACTAAGCAGGCAAGTACCCCTTTATCATTCACTGGCAGATACACTAGAACCGCCCAAGGTGATTTGTTGTCTGATTTTTTTTTCCACTTTCCTTCCCTGTAAGGAACTGCTAAACCTCAACTCGATGCCTCCCCCTTATGGTCCGACCCTTACTAAGATTAGGAACATCTTGCCAATCCACATTGTACTTTGCATGGTGCAGTTTGTTGGTACACTACTAGCTCATGCTTTATTCACAATCGTTTGACATTTAGAAATATTTTTAAATGTTTACTGATGATGATGCTGTTAACTAAAATCTCATTCATTATTAAATTGTATAGAAAATATTTATTTTGTTTGTACTATTAAAATCTAAATAATTATTAAAACTGTTAGCTATATATATATGTGTGTGTATGTATATATAAAGCCATAAGAGAACATAGCTTCAGTTTTATAGCATTTAATTAATCAGCTTTTGATAGATTTAAGAAGTAATGAAATCTGAACAGCTTTGTTGAGATTGTACAGCCTTTCTACAAATGTCTTGCATTGGCAATAAATGTAATCCTAAAAGAGAATGGTAGCTTTTAGTTTAATCTTCAGTTTAATCATTTATGAATTACGTTTAAACGACTCCAGTTGTTTGCAGAGGGAATTCTAAGTCCTTTCTTGTTTCATTCAAGCTTTCAAATTGGCACGGCCAGAACTGCAAAACAAAGCATGAATATTAATCAGCTGTTGACACTTTTATGGCCGCATTCATTATATATGTAGCCATCTGCATTTAACCAGCTCCGATCTGACTAATTGAACTAAGTTATCTTCTCTGTATTTTCCTCGTGTTTTACTAACATGTTTACTGAACACAGTAAACCAGTTGTAGTTTGTCACTGTGCAGGACTGATTGCTGCTTTCTGTTGACTTTGGTATTGCAGCAAATAATGATCTCATGCTGGTTTAGCTCTACCCCAAATTCATCTGACTTTCACATGTCAGCCGTGGCTCAGTTGATAGCCTCTGAGCCAGAAGATTGTGGGTTCAAGCATCCTGCTCCAGGACTTGAGCACAACAATCTAGGTTGACACTCGGGTGCAGTACTGAGGGAGTGCTGCACTGTCAGAGGTGCCGTCCTTCGGATCAGGTGTTAAGCCGAGGCCCCATCTGCCCTCTCAGGTGGACGTAAACATCCCATGGCACTAGTTCAAAAAAGAGAAGGGGAGTTATCCCTGGTATCCTGGCCAATATTTATCCCTTAATCAACATCACAAAAACAGATTATCTGGTCATTGTTACATTGTTGTTTGTCGGAGCTTGCTGTATGCAAATTGGCTACCATGTTTCCAATGTTATAGAATCATAGAATGATCACAACACAGAAGGAGGCCATTTGGCCCATCATGTCTGTGTCGGCTCTCTTCAAGAGCAACTCACTTAATCTCACTCCCCCACCCTTACTCTACAAATTTTTTCTCTTCAGATAATTATCCAATTCTCTTTTGAAGGCTTCAATTGAATCTGCTTCCAGCACACTCTCAGGCAGTGTATTCCTGATCCTAAGCACTCGCTGCATAAAGCTTTTCCTCATGTCACTCTTGCTTCTCTTGCCGATCACCTTAAGTTGGTATTCTCTGGTTCTTGACCCTTCTGCCAAAGGGAACAGTTTATCCCTATCTACTCTGTCTAGACCCCTCATGATTTTGAAAACCTCTGTCAAATCTCCTCTTAACCGTCACTTCTCTAAGGAGAACAGCCCCAGCTTCTCCAATCCATCCACTTAACTGAAGTTCCTCATGCCTGGAACCATTTTTGTAAATCTTTTCTGCATCCTTCTAATGCCTACACATCCTTCCTAAAGTGTGGTGCACAGAATTTAACACAATACTCCAGTTGAGGCCACACCAGTGTTTTACAAAGGTTCATCATAGCTTCCTTGCTTTTGTACTCTATGCCCCTATTTATAAAGCACAGGATCCCGTCTGCTTTATTAACCGCTTTCATGACCTGCCCTGCTACCTTCAATGATTTGTGCATAAATACCCACAGGTCCCTCTGCTTTCAGGACCCCCTTTATCTTATGTTGCCTCTTCTCATTCTTCCTACCAAAGTGAATCACTTTGCACTTTTCTGCATTAAATTTCAGTTGCCACATGTCTACCCATTCCACTGTCTGTCTATGTCCTCTTGAAGTTTATCTCTATCCTCCTCACAGTTCACAATACTTCCAAATTTTGTGTCATCCGCAAATTATGAAATTGTGCTCTGCACACCCAAGTCTGGGTCATTAATATAGATCAACAACAGCAGTGATCCTAAAACCGACCTCTGGGGAACCCTATTATATACAGTCCTCCAGTCTGAAAAACAACCGTTTACAATAACTTTCTGTTTCCTGTCACTTAGCCAACTTCATAACCATGCTGCTACTGTCCCCTTTATTCCATGGGCTTTAGCTTTGCTCATAAGCCTGTTATGTGGCACTTTTTCAAACCCTTTTTGAAGTCCATGTAAACCTCATCAACTGCATTAACCTCACCAACCCTCTCTGTTACCTCATCAAAAAAGCGGAATCAAGTTAGTTAAACACAATTGACCCTTAACAAATCCGTGCTGACTTTCCTTAATTAATCCACATTTGTCCAAATGACTGTTAATTTTGTCCCGTATTATTGTTTCTAAAAGCTTTCCCACCACTGAGGTTAAACTGACTGGCCTGTAGTTGCTGGGATTAGCCTTACACCCTTTTCTGAACAAGGGTGTAACATTTGCAATTCTCCAGCCCTCTGGCACCATCCCTGCATCTAAGGAGAATTGGGAGATTATGGCCATTGCCTCCGCAATTTCCACCCTTACTTTCCTCAGTATCCTCGGATGCATCACATCCGGTCCTGGTGTCTTATTAAATTTAAGTACAGCCAGCATCTCTAATACATCCACTTTATCAATTTTCATCCCATCCAGTGTCTCAACTGCCTCCTCTTTTACTATATATTAGGCAGCATCTTCCTTGGTAAAGACATGTGTAAAGTACCCATTTAGCACCTCAGCCATGCCCCACTCCTCCTTTTACCAACATTTTACTATTTATATGCCTATAGAAGACTTTAAGATTCCCATTTATGTTAACTTCCAGTCTCTTCTCATACTCTCTCTTTGGGCTGGATTTTACCAGCCACTCAACACTGTGGGTTGTGGCGGGGAGGCCCGTAAAATGCTAGTGGGTGCGACCTGCCATGAACCACGACGCCAAGAAGACCCTGCTGTATATTAACAGTGGTGGCGAGGCCTCGGTGCGGCCCCCCACCACTTGGTGGTGAGGCCTTCATTTAACTATTAAAATTAGATAAATAAAAATGCAGATGAACTGCCGCTGCCAGAGTTCTGAGGCAAGACACTGGTGGGGAGGGGGAAGGGATAAAATTATCAGGGCTGGGGGGAGCGTGGAAAACCTTTTTTATTGGCTGTGGGGATGGTTGGAAGGGGTTTAGTGTCAAAGCAAATAAAGTTCGGGGGGGAAAGGTCGCTACTGAGAACTAATTTTTTGGGGGATAGGCCAAAAAACTGTTTATTGTGGGGAGAGGGGATTGCAGGTTTGGACAAATCTTAATTTAATTTTTCATTGAAGCAGCACCTTTCAACATGTAAATTTCTCCTGAAGGGCTGGAATCCCTTTAAAAATGACGGCAAGACCTGCACAGTGGCGCCAGATGCCGTTGCCAGGGACGCGGCAGCCACCACCTCTATGTCACCAGGGGCAGCCGCTCGCCCCCTCCATTTAAATGAGCCCCCATGCGTAATATCATGGGGGCTCGGCGGCGGAACCCCCGTGTTGAAAGGCTGCTGACTTCACAGTGCACCGCTCCGGAGCACCGATAAAATTCGGCCCTTTGTTTCCCCTATTTTTCATTTCCATCTGAACTTTCTATATTCAGCCTGGTTCTCACTTGCATTAGCCACCTGACATCTGTCACGTGCACCCTTTCTTCTGCTTCATCTTACTGTCAGTCTCTTTAGTGATCCAGGGAGCTCTGGCTTTGTTTGTCCTACCTTTTAGGATACTGCAAAGGCTACGGGCCCTGACAACATTCCGGCAATAGTACTGAAGACCTGTGCTCCAGAACTTTCCGCACCCCTGGCCAAGCTGTTCCAGTACAGCTACAACATGGCATCTAACCGGCCATGTAGAAAATTGCTCAGGTATGTCCTCTACACAAGAAGCAGGTCAAATCCAACCCGGCCAATTACCGTCCCATCAGTCTACTCTCGATCATCAGTAAAGTGATGGAAGGTGTCATTGACAGTGCTATCAAGCAGCACTTGCTTAGCAATAACCTGCTCAGTGACGCTCAGTTTGGGTTCCGCCAGGCCCACTCAGCTCCTGATCTCATTACAGCCTTGGTTCAAACATGGACAAAAGAGCTGTACATAAGAGGTGAGGTGAGAGTGACTGCCCTTGATATCAAGGCAGCATTTGACCGAGTATGGCATCAAGGAGCCCTAGCAAAACTGGAGTCAATGGGTTTCAGGTGGAAAACTCGCCGCTGGTTGGAATCGTACCTAGCGCAAAGGAAGATGGTTGTGGTTGTTGGAGGTCAATTATCTGAGCTCCAGGACATCACTGCAGGAGTTCCTCAGAGTAGTGTCCTAGGCCCAACCATCTTCAGCTGCTTCATCAATGACCTTCCTTCAATCATAAGGTCAGAAGTGGGGATGTTCGCTGATGATTGCACAATGTTCAGCACCATTCGCGACTCCTCAGATACTGAAGCAGGCCGTTTAGAAAAGCAGCAAGAACTGGACAACATCCAGGCTTGGGCTGATAAGTGGCAAGTAACATTCGCGCCACACAAGTGCTGGGCAATGACCATCTCCAACAAGAGAGAATCTTACCATCCTCCCTTGATATTCAACAGCATTACGAATGCTGAATCCCCAACTATCAACACCGTGGGGGTTACCATTGACCAGAAATTGAACTGGAGTAGCCATATAAATACCGTGGCTACAAGAGCAGGTCAGAGGCTAGGAATCCTGCGCTGAGTAACTGACCTTCTGACTCCCCAAAGCCTGTCCACCATCTACAAGGCACAAGTCAGGAGTGTGATGGAATACTCTCCACTTGCCTGGATGGGTGCAGCTCCAACAACACTCAAGAAGCTCAACACCATCCAGGACAAAGCAGCCCACTTCATTGGCACCCCGTCCACAAACATACATTCCCTCCACCACCGATGCACAGTGGCAGCACTGTGTACCATCTGCAAGATGCACTGCAGCAATACACCAAAGCTACTCAGGCAGCACCTTCCAAACCCGCGACCTCTACCACCTAGAAGGACAAGAGCAGCAGATGCGTGGGAACACTACCACCTGCAAGTTCCCCTCCAAGCCACACACCATCCTGACTTGGAACTATATCGCCGTTCCTTCACTGTCGCTGGGTCAAAATCCTGGAACTCCCTTCCTAACAGCACTGTGGGTGTACCTACCTCACATGGACTGCAGCGGTTCAAGAAGGCATCTCACCACCGCCTTCTCATGGGCAATTAGGGATGGGCAATAAATGCTGGCCTGGCCAGCGATGCCCACATCCCATGAAACAAATTTTAAAAAACCTTTTGCCCTCATGGGAATGTACCTCCCAAACTATTTCCTCTTTAAAGGCAGCCCATTGTTCTCAAAAACAGATTATCTGGTCATTGTCACATTGCTGTTTGTGAGAGTTTGCTGTGTGCAAATTGGCTGCCATATTTCCTACGTTACAACAGTGACTACATGTCAAAAGCACTTCATTGGCTGTAAAGCACTTTGGGGCGTCCGGTGGTTGTGAAACACACTATATAAATGCAAGTCTCTCTTTCCTTCTTTCTTCCATGACTCCAATTTTGCTGAGGATTTGAAAACCTGTAAATAAAATGTTTATCCAAATAACCAGTCTGGTATTGGCATGTTTTAAATTAAAAATAGAAATATCATTGGGGTCTGAGTCATATCTGAACATGTATTAATGTGTACTTTAAAATAATTTAATTTTTCGGAGTATAATGGTTTAAAAGTTGTTGAAGCTTTTACTTAAATATTTTTCAAAGGCAACTACTCTATCTCAATATAATTGTGAGTTTTTTGTTTCTTGCTTCAGAGTTGAGAATCTTTCACATTAATCCACCCAATATAACGTGCAAAAAATATACCCTGATATAAGGATGGCTGTAACTCAAATATATTGCACCAAATATAGAGATTCAAATTGAAAATCCACTTTTATTTCCAAGAAGTAGCTTTCCTACTTTGCTTGCATGCATGTTACAACCTCTAACCGCTGATAGCATCTGCTAGAGATGACTTGACAGTGATGGAATAATCAATTTCTTTTAAAATGATTACTCTGATTCCAGACGTCTGCTGTTACAGGTACTAACCCTTTCTGTGGCATGATCCCATGATTTCCCTCTCTCTCAGTGGAATAGAAAATCAGTTCACACCCTCTTAAAAGCAAAATCTAGCTTTTGAGCTTAAGTCTTCATATTATCTTTGCATTTTACTTGGTCAGTTGCCTTACATTTTTACCACCTTCCACTCTTTAGGTATATCTGTACCTTGTACTATTCCCTACCCATAGTGCCCAAGTGTAGCTTTTTAGCAGCTGCCACACTATTCCAGTTCAGACCTTCAGTTGGTGGAATTAGACCATATGCTTTTCAGAAATCAGATCAGTGCTTTGATGACTCCAAATGAGATGATTGACCTCCAGTGACCACAATCATCTTCCATTGTGGTAGATGTGATTCCAGCTACTGGAGAGTTTTCTCCCGATACACCTGATTTTGATTTTACTGGGGCTTCCTGGTGCTAGACTTGGTCAAATGCTGCCTTGATATCAAGGGCAGTAACTCTCACTACAGCTAATGACTTTCCCTGGCCAGTTCCAGCTGGAGGAGAGATCAAGCAAAATTAGAAATGAAGTCAACCTGTGCCGCTATGGTGACATGGTATGGAGAATTAGGAACATGTCACATAGCTGCATCTCTCTTTTAGGGAATTGTATGAAAGAAAGAAGTAAACGTGCCTGCTACAATTACAGAAGCATCCTGTCTTTTTAATGAAATGTAAAACTGATCAGTGTTTAATTCAAAGGATACAATATGCATAATATACTTAGCTATAGGATATCCCTGTTGTATATTTTCTTTAATTTTTACTAAATGACATGGTCTCTGATTTTTACTTTCAGGTGATTACCCTGCTCCTAGAGCCGTCTTGACTGGGCATGACCATGAAGTAGTTTCTGTATCTGTGTGTGCTGAACTGGGACTTGTCATTAGTGGTGCCAAAGGTGAGCAGGCATGCCACAGCAGAAAGAATATTAATATTTTTGTTATTTTAACGAGCCTTTGTTTTCCCTTGAGCATAGAATAATGCCACAATGCCACTCATTTGTAGGAATGAACAATTTCAGTCCTTTCTGGCAGGTATTTGAGGTTTTTCTGAACATGTTCATGTTGTTCTTTTACAGAAGGGCCATGTTTGGTGCATACAATTACTGGAGATCTTCTTAGAGCCCTGGAGGGGCCGGAAAACTGTGTCTACCCACGTCTTATTTCTGTATCCAGTGAAGGTCATTGCATCATCTACTATGAGCGAGGAAGATTCTGTAACTTTAGCATCAATGGTAAACTATTAGGGCAGATGGAGACCAATGACTCAACCAGAGTAAGTGGAATAGGAAGCTGCAAAACACCATATACCCATCTTTTTATTGAAGTAGACATCCAGGTTACAACAGTATTGATTCTTTGTGCCATTTCCCTGCTTGCCAACTGTCATTTTGGAACAGTAATTTTCTTCTGTGAGTGTTCATTGAAGTGATCAAATTTCCTCTTTAATTCTCAATCGTGGAACTTTTGAAGTGTCAGTTACTGGCAGGCCAATTGAAAATCTCTAAGATAGAGTTTACACTGTGCTATATAAGTACTTGATATGGATTAGACTGGAATAGGATTAATATAACAGTATGTAACACGAAGCTCCTCTATTCCCTCGCAATTACATTTCTGGCTTCAATGAACACAAAGGAGAAAATTAATCACAAACTGAATTTAATAAATAATTTCTAAGCAACAAGAAAATATTATTATAGTGAATTATTCATTTTTATGAGATGAAAAGCCTCAGAATACTCCTTGCTGGATAGGCAGTGAATGACTGCTATAAATATTTACAAGCACTCAGCAGTAAAGTCTAGGAATTCTGGACTTGGTATTCGGTGATCTTATCCTGCCTTGCAGCATGGTTGGATGCCATTCAGCAAATAAGCAGTGTGCAGCATGCTCCATCCAGTTGTTCTGGGTCTTCAGTGTTCAAACTGGTCCTAAAAGGAACTGCTTGAGGCCATCAACAAAAAAAAAAGCAAGTACATATTTTTTCAGTTTAACTTGTGTGGATCCAGGAGAAGGAGGACTGCACCTCCTGGCTCCACAAAATACAGAAGGCTGCTTCCATCCCAAGCTTGCACCCCTGTGGTTCCTCCTCCTTGCCCCCTACCCTCCACCCCACACCCCCTCCCCCCCGCCACCCAGATATACTTGCAGACCAACTCGTCCTGGAAACTAGACAAAATTCTTAACTCCCTGAACAGCAAGCTGCAGCAGTACACCCAATTGGTCAGCATCATGTAGATGAGGCCTGATGAAAATTGGGTTTTGGGCTGATGAACAATTGTGCCCTTCATCTCTTACTGGAAATGGGCACTACTCCAATTTCACCCAAGTGTCTAATACTATTTATTTATATAATTAAAGGATTAAAAAAAACTTGTAAATTACTAAATACTGATTTTTTTTCTCTAGGCATTACTTCTTAGCAGTGATGGACAAAACCTGGTAACAGGTGGTGATAATGGTGTGGTAGAAGTGTGGCAAGCCTGTGACTTCAAACAACTATATATTTACCCTGGTTGCGATGCTGGCATCAGGGCTATGGACCTCTCCCATGATCAAAGGTAATGGAAACTATTTAAATTGGTATGCAAAATAACATTTCCAAGCTTATCTATTTTTCATTCATATTTCATTATTCTTTCAATGAAAGTACTTTCCAAAAGGTTGTTGGAGTACTGTGTACAGTTTTAGGTACTCCATTAGAGGGAGGATATAACAACAGTGGATGAGATGCAGCATAGATTCACTGGGATGTTACCAAAGAGGAGGGCTTACATTTCTGTAAAGGCATTTGAGAAGTTAGGATTTTCTTTTATTAAAGGAAGTGAAGGAGTGACCTGATAGAGGACATCAAGATTATAAAGTATTATAATAAGGTAAATAGTAATAGTGAAATAGTAAGTAATGACAGGGCACAGAATTAAGATGATAAAGAGTTCAGAAAATAGTTAGAAAAAAAGATATTTGCACAGAAGGTGGTTAGAATTTGAAATGTTATGCCATGGATTATTCTTGAAGTAGAGTCCATAAATTATTTTAGAAAAAGAATTAGGTAGTTGTTTTAAAAACAGAAACATGTTAAAGGATTTGGGTACAATTAGACTAGGTGGCTTGTGGAGAACAATATGGGCACAGACTTTATTGGTCAAACAGTCAGGGGACCGGTAAGGAAGCACTATTTAAAGACTTTAATCCATGTTCCAGTTAAATTTTCCTGTCTTTACTGAGGTAAGTGGCAAGGGACAGTTTTTCCCACTCACCTGCCTGTTTCCCTTTGAAAACCTCTGCTCCCATCCACACCCAAGTGTCATCTGAAAACTTGGATATACAAATCTCTATTGCATTAATATATAGGTTGCATTTGCTGACAACGCAGCCACTAGGTGACGCAGTACTGGCAAATGCGGAAATGCAGCCTCATCAATTGAATGTCACTGTCTGCGACGTCTCAGGCAGCTGCCAGTAATAAAGATGACGCTGCTCAATTGGACACAAAAAACAAATTGAACCCAAACCCTCACCCCTCAATGGCTGCGATTGCCACCTCCACCCCCACAATAGTATGCCGCTCCCTCCCAGAATCACTGCTTCTCTTACCCGCTGCCTCCTGCGATTGCACCTCAATCGCCGCATTCAGTTTCCTGCTCCCTCCCGTGATCACCGCTTCTCCTCACCGCTCCTTCCCACAACCACCTGCTTGCTGCTCCATCCCGCCGTTCTCTCCCGCACCCATCTTCCCGCTGTTCCCTCCCGTCGCTCACTCCCCACCTCACTACCCGGAGAAGCAGGGGGATGGGGCGGGGAAACGAGCAGAGTGCAAGCGGCGAGGCAGGATGTGAGCAGTCGGGAGTGGGAGAGGTGGCAGGATGGAGCTGCGGAGTCGGGAGCAACGGGATGGAGTGGCGAGCAGTCAGGAGCAATAAAATGGAGCAGCGAGCAGGCGATCGCGGTCATTGAGGTGTGAGACAACAGTCGGACCTCATTACGTCTAACATCATAATGTGGTGACATCGCCGCGTGCATGCACGGATTCATATTGGCAAGCTGGCAAATATTCGGTTGCACTGATGATGTCCGCGATCGCTCTGCACATGCTCTGTGTTATCAGGAGACACTCCGTAATATATATGATGATAAACTGTGACCCCAGAACAGATCTTTGTTGGGATGTGACAACGTTGTTCCCCAATCAGAGAACAAACATAGAAACATAGGAAATAGGAGTAGGGCATTTGGTCCCTCGAGCCTGCTCCGCCATTCAACTAGATCATGGCTGATCTATCTCAATGCCATTTTCCCACACTGTCCCCATATCCCTTGATATCTTTAATATCCAGAAATATATTCAATCTCTGTCTCAAACATACTCAATCACTGAGCTCCACAACCCTCTGGGATAGAGAATTGCAAAGATTCACCACCCTCTGAGTGAAGAAATTCCTCCTCATCTCAGTCCTAAATGGCCTATCTCTTATTCTGAGACTGTGTCCCCTAGTTCTAGGCTCACCAGCCAGAGGAAACATCCTATCCACACCTACCCTGTCACACCCTGTAAGAATTTCGTATGCTTCAATGAAATCACCTCTCATTCTTCTAAACTCTAGAGAATATAGGCCTGGTGTCCTCAATCTCTCCTCATAAGACAATCCTGCCATTCCCAGGGATCAGTCTGGTGAACCTTCGTTGCACTCCCTCTATGGCAAGTGTATCCTTGCTTAGGTAAGAGCAAGTATATCCTTCATCAGTTCTGATCTGAAGCATTAACTCTGCTTCTCTCTCCACAGATGCTGCCAGACCTGCTGAGTATTTCTGGCATTTCTTGTTTTTATTTCAGACTTCCAGCATCTGCAGTATTTTGCTTTTATTCGAGTATATCCTTCCCTAGGTAACCCTTTATATCTATGTCACCTCCCAACCAATTATCAACCCATTTCATAAGATTAGAGAGAGAGGTAAACACTGCTGAGGCTGCAAGGAGAATGAGAGGGCATCTCCGTTTTGATGTGTCCTCACAGGGTAGGTAAACAATTTATTCCTCTGCCAGGGCCAGGCAGGCAGGCTGCGATTATTGGAGGGGAAACACCTCCAGCGGCAGTGTTGGGGCCGCGGGAGTGACCATTGCCGCTGTGGGGCCCCTCTTTGGGCCATGGAGCCTACGTTCTGATGGCGCCCCTACCCCCCCCCCATCATTGGGAAGCCTCAGGGAGGCCACCTCCATGCAGCTGGCAGCCTCCGCTGGTAAAATCCTAGCCGTTCTCTCAGTATCTACCCTGTCAAGCACCCCCTCAGAGTCCTATTTGTTTCAGTAAGGTCAACTCTCATTCTTCGAAACTCCAATGAGTATAGACTTAAACTGCTCAACCTTTCCTCATAAGATGACCCTTTCATCCCAGGAATCAACCTAGTGAACCTTCTCTGAACTGCTTCCAATGCAAGTATATCCCTCCTTAAATAAGGGCACCAAAACTGTACGCAGTACTCTAGGTGTGGTCTCACCAATGCCCTGTACAGTTGTAGCAAGACTTCCCTATTTTTATACTCCATCCCCCTTGCAATAAAGGCCAACATTCCATTTGCCTTCCTAATCACTTGCTGTACATGCATGCTAACTTTTTGTGATGCATGTACAAGGACACCCAGATCCTTCTGTACAGCAGCATTCTGTCGTCTTTCTCCTTTTAAATAATATTTTGCTATTCTATTCTTCCTACCAAAGTGGATAACCTCACATTTTCCCTCATTATTCTCCATTTGCCAAAGTTTTACCCACTCACAACCTATCTATATCCTTTTGTTCTTTGTTTCCTCCTCACAATTTGCCTTTCTGCCTATTGGAATGCTTTCCTTTATTGGCCGAGGTATAGAATACAAAAGCAGGGATTTAATGCTAGAACTGTATAAAACGCTGGTTAGGCCACAGCTGGAATATTGTGTACAGTTCTGGTCACCGCATTACAGGAAGAACATAATTGCTCTGGAGAGAGTACAGATGAGATTTACAAGAATATTGCCAGGGCTTGGAACTTGCAGCTATGAGGAAAGATTTGATAGGCTAGGGTTCTTTTCCTTAGAACAGAGGAGGCTGAGGGGTGACTTAATTGAGGTATACAAAATTATAAGAGGCCTAGAGTAGACCGGAAGGACCCGTTTCCCCTATTGGAGGTCAATTACCAGGGGGCACAGATTTAAGGTGATTGGTAAAAGGGTTAGAGGGGACATGAGGAAAAACATTTTTCACCTAGAGGGTGGTGGGTGTCTGGAATTCACTGCCAGAAATGGTGGCAGAGGCAGAAACCCTCAATTCTTTTAAAAGGTACCTGGACATGCACCTGAAGTGCTGTAACCTGCAAGGCTATGGACCAAGTGCTGGAAGATGGGATTAGATTCGGCGGCTAGTTTTCTTGTCTGGCCTGGACACAGTAGGCTGAATGGCCTCTTTCTGTGCCATAATTTTTCTATGGTTCTATGTTTCTATTTTTCTATTGTCAGCAAATTTGGCTACATTATCCTCTGTCCCTTCACCCAAGTCATTAATATAGATTATATAAAGTTGAGACCCCAGCACAGATCCCTATGACACGCCACTAGTTGCAATTTGCCAACCTGAAATTGTCCCATTTATCCCCCCTCTCTTTTCTGTTAGTTAGCCAATTCTCTTTCCATTCTAATATATAAAAGCCTGGGCTTTTACCTTGAGCAGTACTCTTCTATGTAGCACTTCATCAGATGCCTTTTGGAAATCCAAATACACTCCAATTACTGGTGCCCCTTTATCCACCCTGCTCATTACATCCTCAAATAACTCTAATTAATTTATCAAACACAGTTTCTCTGTCATAAAACCATGTTGGCTCTGCTTGATTGTATGATGATTTTCTAAATGTCCTGCTACAATTCCTTAATAATGGATTCCAACATTTTCCCAATGACAGATGTTAGTTAACTGGCCGAAAGTTTCCTGCTTTCTGTCTCCCTCCTTTCTTGAATAGGGCTGTTACGTTTGCATTTTTCCATTCTGTGCAGAATCTAGGGAGTTTGGAAGATTACAACTAATGCATCTACTATCTCTGCAGCTGCTTCTTTTAAGACCCTAGGATGCAGGCCATCAGGTCCGGGGGACTTGGCTGCTTTTAGTCCCATTAGTTTTCCTACTACTTTTTCTCTAGTGATCGTGATTGTTTTACATTCCTCCCTTTTGCCCCTTGATTTTCAACTATTATTGGGATGTTTTTAGTGTCTTCTACCATGAATACAGATACAAAATATTTGTACAAATCTGCTATTTTCTTGTTTTCCGTTTTTAATTTCCCAGTCTCATCATCTAAGGGACCAACATTTACTGTCGCTACTCTGTTCCTTTTCATATACTTGTAGAAGCTCTTACTGTCTGTTTTTATATTTCTTGTTAGTTTACTCTCATAATCTATTTTCACCCTTTTTTAGTCATCCTTTGCTGGTTTCTAAAATTTTCCCATCTTCTGGCCTGCCATTAATCTTTGCCACATTGTATTCCTTTTCTTTCAACTTGATACCATCCTTAACTTCCTTGGTTAGTCATAGTTGGTTCATCCTTCTTGTAGAGTCTTTCTCAATGGAATAGATCTTTGCTGAGAATTATGAAATATCTCCTTAAATGTCTGCCACTGCTTATCTACCTTGTTACCTTTTAACCTATTTTCCCAGTCCATTTCACGAACTCTGTCTTCCTGCCTTTGTATTTGCCTTTATTTAAGTTTAAGACACTAGATTGACCCAAGTTTCTCACTCTCAAACTGAATGTGAAATTCTACCATGTTATAATCACTCTTCCCTGGAGGATTCTTAAGTATGGGATCATTAATTAATCCTGTCTCATTACACATTACTAGATCTAAAATAGCCTGTTCCCTCGTTGGTTCCATACAATGTATTGTTCTACGAAACTGTCCCGAATACATCTATGAGCTCTCCTCAAGGCTAGCTTTACCAATTTGATTTGTCCAATCTATATGAAGATTAAAGTTGCCTACGATTATTGCTGTACCTTTCTTACATGTGCCTGAATGTGAAGGATACAAAACCATTTTGAACATTACCACACATGTTTTTGGCATTAGATGGTGTGAAACAGAAGTGTGTGGTGGAGCTTGTGTGTTTTTCCCCCCATTTTCAATTTCCCCCTTATTCTTCCACTCCTGAAAACAATGACTCATGCTCGTGTACAGTTTTGTAGGCACTGGTAGCCATCCAGTTTCCATTTTCATGTGTCAGCAGACTTTTAGCTATTGGGAGGAGCAACACAACTGTGTCTAATCATGTCCTTACCTGATGTACGCACATGTGCACCTCTTTGCAAAGGATATGCATCAGTATAGAAATCCTTGGACATTTTTCTCTCTACCTTGTCTAGATTGAAGCAAATCATAGCCCCTGTCTTTTGCAGTTGTCCTCCAGGAATCAAATCTGGGTCCTTCATTGTATATGTTCTTCTTTTTCTTCTTTGGCCTCCTTAAATCGAGAGACAATGGGTAAGCGCCTGGAGGTGGTCAGTGGTGTGTGGAGCAGCGCCTGGAGCGGCTATAAAGGCCAATCTAGAGTGACAGGCTCTTCCACAGGTGCTGCAGAAAAATTTGTTTGTCGGGGCTATTACACAGTTGGCTCTCCCCTTGCGCTTTTGTCTTTTTTCCTGCCAACTGCTAAGTCTCTTCGACTCGTTAAACTTTAGCCCCGCCTTTATGGCTGCCCGCCAGCTCTGGCGAATGCTGGCAACTGACTCCCACGACTTGTGATCAATGTCACAGGACTTCATGTCGCGTTTGCAGACGTTTTTAAAGCGGAGACATGGACGGCCGGTGGGTCTGATACCAGTGGCGAGCTCGCTGTACAATGTGTCTTTGGGGATCCTGCCATCTTCCATGTGGCTCACATGGCCAAGCCATCTCAAGCGCCGCTGACTCAGTAATGTGTATATGCTGGTGATGTTAGCCGCCTCGAGGATCGGCACTGAGGGCCATCAGGTACTCCACTGAGCGAATTGTCAAAAGCTCAGTTGCCAAGGCAGCATCGTCTCTGCATTGACAGGGATCTGCACTGGTCACCTGGCGTGAGTCTCATACACCCTGTCTTTTTGGACCCCGGTGGCATGATGTCATGCCTCCAAGGTGGGCCAAGAGGAAGCTGCGTCTGACTGTGAAGCGCCATGACAAGAGCAACAGCAGTCAACCATGCCAAGAAGGGCCCACCTACGCCAGAGTGCATACCGGACTCAAATCAGCTAGCTCCAAATGTCTGAGTGCCATTGTCTACGAAGACTGCGGCTCTCCAGGGAGGCCGTCACCGACTTATATGGCCTGCTGCAGGACAAGTTGCGACCTCTGGGATTTGGGGGTCACCCTATGACAGTGACCCTTAAGATCACTGTGGCACTAAACTTCTATGCGTTTGGATCTTTCCCTGGTCTCCCAGGCAGTGGCCCACTGCTGCATCAAGGAGGTGACCCTGTTCAAGCGGGCAGCGACTATTTGCACTACCAGTCGACCCTAACAGTCAGGCCAAGAGGGCCATCAGGTTTGGGGCCATCACTGAATTCCCCCAGGTGCAAGGTATAATAGATTGCACGCATGTGGCCATCAAGGCTCCCACAGACCAGCCAGCTGCATTCATCACCAGGATGCGCTTCCATTCCAACCAACTTTTAACTGGTCTGCAACCACTGAAAGTGTTTCCTGCAGGTGTGTGCCCACTTCCCAAGAAGCAGCCATGATGTCTACATACTCCAACAGTCCCAGGTGCCGCAGCTTTTCAAGCCGCTGGCTCGCCTTCAGGGATGGATTCTCGGAAAAAAAGGATACCCATTGAAGATGAGGTTTCTTACGCCTGTGAGGGAGTATTCCAATGCAGCAGAGGAGAGTTGCAACAATTGCTATGGCTCCACTCGAGGGACAATTGAGCAGGTCATTGGGCTACTGAAGATGAGATTCCGCTGCCTCGATCAATCTAGTGGAGCCCTGCAGTGTGCCCCAGCGAGGGTCTTGCGTATCGTGATGGTATGCTGTGCTCTGTACAATCTAGCACTGCAGAGGAGGAAAGCCTTCCATGATGATGAGATGCCTGAGTGACACTCCTTCACCAAGGAAGGTGAAGAACTTGTGCTGGAGGCCAAGCAGATTGAGCGATGTGCCAAGGAGGCAGGAGACAACCTCATAATCAACTGCTTCCAGCCACTCTGATGTCCACTAAAGACTCACAATGCATACACTTTATTGCCTCCTTTCCATTTGTGTTCCATGACTGGCGACCAGCTGCAATCCTTGCTAGTGCCCATGGGAGAACATATGTTAATGAGGTCTGTGGTCACATTGGCATCCCACTAAGGGAGAAGGGGGAAGTCAGCATTAATATCTAATGGAAAATGGCTTTCAGACAATGACCATTAATGATTTGAACAAAAGAACATTTAATACAAGTAATATTTCCTACACTTGTGAATCCCCGTGTGGCTTGATGTTTTTCTTAATCTGTTTGCGAGTGCTGCTACTTGGTATGATCCCTCCAACAGCAGTTGGGCTGGAGGCAGGCTCCTGATCAGGCTACCCCTTGGCCTGTGATGACTTTGGCGGGTGTCCTCTGGCTGCCTGAGGCCTGGAAGACTCCAGCTGCCTGAGGGTGTTCTGCACTGGCACAGGACTCTGCTCAAGCATCACAGCTGCTGGAGCTGGACTCACTGGCAGAGGGGCTGAAGAGCTGGAGGCCACACTCAGAGCACCCTGAGTGTAGCCCCCAGAAGTGGGCAACCTCTGCTCCTCCCTTTCAAGGCTCACTTGAGCCTCCCTGCTCACCAGAGAAGGATGAGGACCAGGAGGAGTCTCCAGGCACCAGGTTCTTCTCTCACCCTGCCACTGCTGCGTCAAGCACATGGCCACGGCAATGTTGTGCAGGTCTGTGCACATCTGTGGCATCTGGCTTTCCATGAGGGTCTCCAACCTCTTGATGGAGGAAGCCATGCGTTGACATGCAAGAGGAAGGATGGAGATAGTTAAAATTTACAGAGAGATCAACATGACAATTCTGCTCATGACAGCCCCTCGTCCCCTACGGTGGCGTAGTGGTAATGTCACTGGACTAGTAATCAAGAGGCTAAGGCTAATGCCCTGGGGACACTGGCTCAAATACCACCACGACAGCTAGTGGAATTTAAAATTCAATTAATTAACAAATTCAGTTAATTAATGAAAAAAATTTGGAATTGAAAGCAAGTCAGTAATGGTGCAATGAAACTATCATCGATTGTCATACAAACCCATCTCGTTCACTAATGTCCTTGAGGGAAGGAAATCTGCTGTCCTTACCTGGTCTGGTCTACATGTGACTCCAGACCCACAGCAATGTGGTTAACTCTTACATGCCCTCTGAGATTGCCGAGCAAACCACTCAGTTGTCAAGGGCAATTAGGGATGGGCAACAAATGCTGGTCTTTTCAGCGACACCCACATCCCATGAAAATTTTTTTTTAAATTTCATGCTGACACATGCTATCAGGGTAGTTAATGGGGGTGAGCTATGAAGGAAGATGGCCTGTGGCTGAGATGCAGCCATGCATCTGTTAGGATGAGGTAAAGCCTTAGCCCCTCTGTCATCACCATGGTAGTGCCATCCTCCCCATGTCGCATACCCTTCCTTGTAGTCACATGCAATCCCCAAAAAGGAGAGTGGTATGGAGCTCTCACTTTGACTGAACGCAGGGGGTCATTGATCCTCTTTCTGCACTGCACCCAGTTCCAGCGGGTGACTCCACGACTGCTGAACTCCTCAGTGATCTCCACCCAGGCTTGCTTGGTCAGGCGAGAGGACCTCTTCTTACCGTTGCTGGGGAAAAGAACCTTCCACCTTTCCCTTGCAGACTGGTGGAGAATCTGCAGGGAGGCATCACTGAACCACCCATCCTGTGCTGTCCTCCTCAGGGTGGGGGAGTCCAAGAATCAGTCCAACAGCATTTTCAGTTGCACAAAGCTGCCAGTGCCGCTAAGGCAGGAGTGAATGCAGGGCTGGCAGGCTTTTAAATATGGTGCCTGCACCTGCTCTGGAGTCATTTGAGACTCGCATACTGCCCCACCACATGATTCTGGGCATCTGGGTGGGGGTGGGGTGGGGGTGATGGGTGTGTGGGCGGGTGGCATGCATCTCCACTATGCAAAATGGTCACCCTTCGCATGATCATGGTGGGGCAGCCGCCAGTGTGATGGACAGGAATGGCGCCCATTTCCAGGCCCAAGCTGTGTCCAAGCTGGATTCTACACTTCTCTTGAGAAACTTCCTGTCGATGAGCCATCACTCCCTATGCCTCATTTGTCTCGGTATTTAGATAGATTTATATCATGTCCATGGATCAAACAGAGAACGCTCTTCATTTTCTTTCAACTCAAGTTATTTTATCACATCCCCTCATATGACCTTCCTTGATGTTAGAAACAGCAGAATACCACTGCAGTAGACTGTGATCCCATCTTTAAGTGCCAAATAGATTTATTAAGCAATAAAAGAATAAATGAACAATAGCAATGACACATTGTAGATGTTATAATAGTTAGTAGTGTGTTGAAAATAACAAATAACTATGACTACTGCACTAAACTATGTCTTCTGTGGTTTTGTACTGACTTGTTTCCCAATTTCACTGTTCATGGAAGTTGTGTGCCGATCACTCTCCAAAAGCTTCACACAGATCCTCCAATTTGAACCAGCCAGGTTGAGAAATATCTTCCAGAAGACAACCAGAACTAAATGAGTCATTTTTAAAAAGCTGTCAATCAATCATGTTTCAAAACCAATCCTACAAGTTATCTGCATTTACATTGAATGGCTTGGTTACTCCCTAGGACACCAGTTAAGACAAAATGTTGTATCTACTGTGTCAATACAATTTAGAGCATATCTTGTGAATTAAATTGGTTTTTAACCCCTTATGAAAGAATTAAAGTAGCCAATGCTATGTTATGCTATTAGGCAAAAATGCTTATCACACTCTTCCCCCACCCCAATTTCAAATGCAGCATTCATGAGGGCTAAAACTACATTTATTCATGACATGACAATGTGTCGGTGTGCCCATTTTTAGATTTATGGCATTGTTGGATAACCACGTTGTATCTTTATAGAGACCTGCTCCGTTGCAATAGACATGAGTAAAGTGTAAGTACAGTAAGAAATTGTGGTCACAATACATTATAAATACAGTCCCATATCAGTTCAGTTGTAGTTCCTGCATCACACAGTATCCAGTGCCTACTGTCATTTTTTGACATCGAGTGAAGTGAATCAGATTGGCTGAAAACAGTGATGCTGGGGACCTCAGGAGGAGGCTGAGATGGATCATCCACTCGGGACTTCTAGCTGAAGATGGATGCAAATGCTTCAGCCTTGGCTTTTGCACTGATGTGCTGGGCTCCCCCGTTGTTGAGGATGGGGGTATTTGTGTAGCCTCCACCTCCTGTCAGTTGTTTAATTGTCCACCACCATTCGCGACTGGATGTGGCAGACTGCAGAGCTTAGATCTGATCCATTGGTTATGGGATCGCTTAGCCCTGTCTATCGCATGCTGCTGCCGCTGTTTTGCATGCAAGTAGTCCTGTGTTGTAACTTCACCAGGCTGACACCTCATTTTTAGGTATGCCAAGTGCTGCTCCTGGTATGCCATCCTCATTGAACCAGGGTTGATCCCCCTGAAGTCACATGTAGGCCAGACCAGGTAAGGCCAGATTTCCTTCCCTAAAGGGCAGTAGGAATCGACAGTGGTTTCATGATCACCATTAGACTAGCTTTTTTAATTCCAGATTTATTAATAGAATTCAAATTTCAACATTTACTGTGATGGGATTAGAACCCATGTCCCCAAAGCATTAGCCTAGGCCTCTGGATTACTAGTCCTGCATTACCACTATCCCACTGCTGTGATGTCTCCTTCCTATGTGTGAATGAGGCAGTGAGTTATATGTTCCATGGTCTGTTCTGGATTGCCACAGTCGCAAACTGGAGAGTTTTTAGTTTTCCATTTGTGCAACAAGTATCCACATCTGCCATGATTTGTGCTGCCCATGTGCTTTGCAGAAGCCAGGGATCTTCTGAGTCAGGTCTTTCACTTTGTGACTTCTTGTGAACTCCATTCAGTTTTCCAAGCTTCATCGGGGTTGAAGTTGCTTTGTTGAAGGTTACGCGTGTGGGTCCAAAAGGGGTTGCATGTCTTCAAGCAATGTTGAGGGACATTGTTGAGGTCCTGGTGAATGAGAAGGCATTTGTTTTCCTTGATTCGCTGGACTTCCGAGAAGGTTGCAGCATTGCAGTGAATGGGTAGGGGAGTGATATGCCACAGCACAGGCAGCCAAGGTGTTGGAGTTGACTTCAGTAAATTTGCTGAATTATCAGAAGAGCCTGTTTGTGCATTTCTATGCTTAACAGATTTTGTTGAGCCATCTTGGAAGTATGTTACAAATTCATTGTTGTAATAGGATCAGTAACTTTCCACTATAAAAGTCATACATTTAAAGTTAATTTACTGAAATAAGGGTTAAGAATAATCATGATTGATATTTGATTCAAAAGCATACTTCAACTAGGAAATTGAATTAAAGTTGCCCATGTAAATCCTATGGGTTACCCGAAAGATTTTTTTCAACTCGTCTGTTTGCATTATGCAAAGTAATGTTCAAAGATCATGTTTTGAATGTAACATCAGTTTTGTATTTCTGTTACAGGACACTGATAACAGGCATGGCTTCAGGCAGTATCGTAGCTTTTAACATAGATTTCAACCGGTGGCATTATGAACATCAGAACAGATACTAAACCAATTTTAAGGGAGGCTGAAGTGTGATTGCCAATTCCAGCTGAGAGCACAAGTGCTGCAGTGAACACCCAGGTATAGGTGGTGGAACGTGATGCCCTCTGCATTGACGTCTGCATTGACCTCTGTTATACATTCCATTACATCTAGCAATAGTTGTACATTGTATTCTTTCCGTGTAAAAGCAATCACAATGGCTCTGTTTTCTTTCTTCCTACCACTGAGCACCAGCTAAAACAAAGAAATGCCATATTAGTTTATGATTCAATAATGTAAGCTAGATGAATCAGAATATGCTGAGTAATTTATATTTCCAAGTAATTTTAATGATAATATGTCAGGGAAAAGTTTTTGAAAAACTTGCCCAGTTATTATAATATTTCAGGCTGAGAAGACCTTTTTTTAAAAAATGCATCCCTCTTTATTTTCAGCCACTATCTAATCTGTGAAATAATACTTTTCACAAGTATTACTTTAATACGGTACCTTTGATAGAAAAACCCAAAACATCTGTTTCTTAACCAGTTTGAAGTTCCATTGTGCAGTCTGTAAATGTAGTGTTCCCTAAGTTACTTTTTCAAAAAAAACCTGATGGATCTTGGTGGAAAGTAACTAGCATTTATAGTTTTGAGGACAAAGTTGGCTTGGCCATCTAATTTTTCAGTGTGGCATTGAAATTCGCATTCTGTGCTGTGCTGTCAATTTACAAACACAGTTTCGTTTCTGTACACTGTCAAAAGTTATCTTAATGAGGTGAATATTGTGAGATCCTGGCTCTCCAGCTTATAAACTACATTTTCAGCTTTCCTAGTAGGCACGAGAATAGGAGTACCTTGCATTTTTTTACTGTAGCAAAAATCACTGTTAAAGATATTTCCGGCATATTATTCTAATTAAATACACATACACAGGATTAAAAAAATCACTTCATGTTTTCTTTGTATATTTGGTGACTGTATTGTCAAAAGTCATAGATGTACATACTGTGTTGGTAGGGCTAAGAGGCATGTAAACAGGAATGTAGTTTTCTTGGAAATTACACTCACTTGCAGTTGTTTATTCAATAATTAATGGTTTCTTTGTATTGGCACTTTGCACCAGAAACATATCATTATTTATTGCTCTGATTATTAATTTGTCATCCACACTGTAATAGTAAATTTTAGCACTGAGTTCTTTACTCGTTGTCTGTATTTAAACAATTAAAACCATGGAGAAAGTCTGACTACGTAATTAAGTTGTACATCACATGTGTGAGCAATATTATGAGTTTTTAGTCTAGAATTGGGAGGGGGAATACGCATCTGGAAAACAATTTCATTTCATCTGGAAATCACAGTAAAATATTTTGGATATACAAAATCCTTGAGCTATTGTAACGCTGTTTTATGGCAAAGATGTAAAATATGCCAGATGTGTGTCAGTTGGAAATTAAAATTGAAAAAATAAAATATGCAAATAACTAATTTGTTTTGTTCATCCTTTTGTCAAGATAGTGTCCTGTGGAGCTTCTGTGAATTTTGTCAAAAGTAGAGAAATGGGAATATGTTTTCATTTAATTGAAAATCCTTTTCTAATAAATGCAGTTGTCATTTTTTTTCCTTTGCAATAAATTGTAAAACTCCAAATTCTAATAGAGTTCTTGGCGATCAGGTTTTTAAATTATGTTTGAATTGCAGCAGCCCACTAAAACTAGTGCTGTTTTCATTGAGAAACTCAGCAGAGCATTTGAAGGAATGGAAAATTTTCCTGTCTCTTGAAGTTTCAGAACACTTTTATCAGTTTTCTTGTAACCTACAAGAACTTTGCTCTCATTGTTTTCCACGTATATCACAAGACAATGGGGGAAAATAAGATCAACAAGGTTCCTTTAAAAGCTTTACGAGCTGTAAACTCTCAGCCATTCGATTTTGTCCCCTCTGATCCTGCACAAGAATCATAGTTTCAGATTTACGTAAATACCTGCTGTTGTAATAACTTGCTGTTGCTTTCTATCAGGAAATATCTTTATTTTCAATCTGTTTGTATCTACAACTCTTAGATTTTCAGCGTTATCAGTAAGTGTTGGTTGAGTAGTTTAGATGCTGATTTTTCTCCTTTGGAGAATTCTTAATTCTGCAAGAATCGCGTTCGACATTCTAAAACTTGCTTCATTTATTGCTAGCTGCAGTTTATATTCTGGCCTATTTCTTGTGTTAAGCACTGTTAGGACCGAGGCGGGAGGAGTGCACTGTTTTTTCTAGTTCCAGTTCTCCACAGGTCACAAATTTAAATGTGTACCCAGTTACCAATCGGATCAATCATAGACACTATTTTTATCCCAGAGTAAAATACACCAACCAGGTTTCTTTAATAAACAACAAATTTATCAGTTTACTATTAAACAATTCTTAACCAGTAATGCAGCAAAGTATTAACACATAGACTGAAATATGAAAGTTCCCTTTTTACCTTTGCCCCTCTCACACACACACACACACACTGGCTAACAGAAAAATAGAGATTTTCTCTTTAGAGCTCTGTTACAAAAAAACCCAAAAAATTCTTCGGCCAAATATTTGCGAATTCTTGAAGAAAAAAAAGAAATGTGGAAAGATGTCAGTTGTCCCTTTTTGGTTCGTTGTCCCAAATATGCATAGACGGCAATCACTATGATCTTTCTAGAATAGTCCTTTTCAGGCGACGTTGAAGATTAGTTTGGCAGTCTTTCCAGGAGAAATGCGGCAACAAGAGTTTCTGGCAGGCTTTTCAGGAGAAATGCAGCATCAGTTTCTCTGTTTCTTGCACTTGATTCTCAGGATGTTCTCAAAGAAATGGAAGAGGGTGCTGATGGTGATGGCACTGTTCGCTGGTTTTCTCCAACTGCCTTCAAAACAGTTCAGACCCAAATGTACTGCCCAAAGCAAAACTGAAAACAACAAGCTAAACTTTATACGTCTGCTGCTGAAATCGGCAGCGGATGAAAACAATGGCGGCCTGCCTGCGCCAGCTGCATATCACGGAGCTGCCAGGCTATTCAGTGCGGCGGCTCCTTTAAATAGCCGGGGCAGACCACCCACCCCGATGACGTGGAGGGGGTGGGCTGTCCATCACTAGCAATGACGTCAGTTGTCTTTGTGCAGGCGCTGACGCCATGTTTAAAGGGCTTCGAGCCCTGCCATTCTATTTCAACATTTAAAGAGATATTGATTTAAAAAAATTAAAGTAATTTATCCATCCCCTCTCCCACCCCCTGAATAACCAGAGAATTAATTACTTGCCCTTTCCCCCTCCAAAACACTTACCTTATCCACCTGACCTTTCTCCTCCCCTCCCCCCACAAGTACATAAACTTTACACTATGACCCCTCCCACCATCCCCTACACCAATGATAGTCTGACGCCGCTACCCTCTCCCTCACCCGCACTAAGAAACTTACCTGCTCCCCTCCTCCATACCAGTGTTCTGCCTCAGTTCCCCAGATGGGGATCCGAAGGCGCAGGAGTGTCAATAATTCTAAAATACATGAGTCCTCAAAAACATACCAAACAAAAAATATAGAAGCACCATCATAACAGCACCGACAATGGCCTGGGCACTAACAGGGGTGGATCATGTAGGTGGGTGGGGGAATGGAGCTTCAGGCGAGAAATCCAATTGGATGACAAGTTTCTGCTTGCAGATGCCACAGAGGTCCGACAGAGAGCACCGTGCTGGATCAGGCGATGGATTAGAGCAAGCATCCGCTCTAAAGCCTGTCAAATATTTGTGGGCATTTGTCAGCGAGGTGAACAGCAAATGCTATTCCTTCACTACTGATAGCAAAATCTGAAACATTAACTCATTTGTTCTCTCCATAATTACGATCTAAACTTCTGAGTGTTTCCGATATTATTTTCTTTTCTTTCACAACAACATAATTCTGGCTGTGTTTAAACAGAAGTATGGATCTGATTTTTTTTAATGGTTTGCTGAAACTCTAATGAAATTGTTAACAATGTGTTAAGATTTTAGGACAATAATGTTCATCAAAACAATATTGACTTAAAATTACTATAACAAGCTCACACAAAATAGAACAACCTGAGTAAATGTTTTGTATCTGCTTTGTATCTGAATGCACTAAGCATTCAGAATAAAATTAGTGAGTTAACAGCGCAAATAGAGACGAATGGGTATGATTTAGTGGCGATTACTGAGACATGGTTGTAGGGAAACCAGGTTTGAGAATTGAATATCCAAGGGTACTCAGTATTTCGGAAGGATAGGCAGGAAGCCTATCGTTAAATGAATATTTTTCATCAGTATTTACAGTAGAGAAAGAAAATGTTGTCGAGGAGAATACTGAGATACAGACTACTAGGCTAGATGGGATTGAGGTTCACAAGGAGGAGGTGTTAGCAATTTTGGAAAGTGTGAAAATAGATAAGTCCCCTGGGCCAGATGGGATTTATCCTAGGATTCTCTGGGAAGCCAGGGAGGAGATTGCAGAGCCTTTGTCCTTGATCTTTATGTCGTCATTGTCGACAGGAATAGTGCCGGAAGACTGGAGGATAGCAAATGTTGTCCCCTTGTTCAAGAAAGGGAGTAGAGACAGCCCTGGTAATTATAGACCTGTGAGCCTTACTTCGGTTGTGGGTAAAATGTTGGAAAAGGTTATAAGAGATAGGATTTATAATCATCTTGAAATGAACAAGTTCATTAGCGATAGTCAGCACGGTTTTGTGAAGGGTAGCTCGTGCCTCACAAACCTTATTGAGTTTTTCGAGAAGGTGATCAAACAGGTGGATGAGGGTAAAGCCATGGATGTGGTGTATATGGATTTCAGTAAGGCGTTTGATAAGGTTCCCCACGGTAGGCTATTGCAGAAAATACGGAAGTATGGGATTGAAGATGATTTAGTGCTTTGGATCAGAAATTGGCTAGCTGAAAGAAGACTGAGGGTGGTGGTTGATGGCAAATGTTCATCCTGGAGTTTAGTTACTAGTGGTGTACTGCAAGGATCTGTTTTGGGGCCACTGCTGTTTGTCATTTTTATAAATGACCTGGATGAGGGTGTAGAAGGGTGGGTTAGTAAATTTGCGGATGACACGAAGGTCGGTGGAGTTGTGGATAGTGCCGAAGGATGTTGTAGGTTACAGAGGGGCATAGATAGGCTGCAGAGCTGGGCTGAGAGATGGCAAATGGAGTTTAATGCGGAAAAGTGTGAGGTGATTCACTTTGGAAGGAGTAACAGGAATGCAGAGTACTGGGCTAATGGGAAGATTCTTGGTAGTGTAGATGAGCAGAGAGATCTTGGTGTCCAGGTACATAAATCCCTGAAAGTTGCCACCCAGGTTAATAGGGCTGTTAAGAAGGCATATGGTGTGTTAGCTTTTATTAGTAGGGGGATCGAGTTTCGGAGCCACGAGGTCATGCTGCAGCTGTACAAAACTCTGGTGCGGCCGCACCTGGAGTATTGCATGCCGTTCTGGTCACCGCATTATAGGAAGGATGTGGAAGCTTTGGAAAGGGTGCAGAGGAGATTTACTAGGATGTTGCCTGGTATGGAGGGAAGGTCTTACGAGGAAAGGCTGAGGGACTTGAGGTTGTTTTCGTTAGAGAGGAGGAGGAGAGGTGACTTAATAGAGACATATAAGATAATCAGAGGGTTAGATAGGGTGGATAGTGAGAGTCTTTTTCCTCGGATGGTGATGGCAAACACGAGGGGACATAGCTTTAAGTTGAGGGGTGATAGATATAGGACAGATGTCAGAGGTAGTTTCTTTACTCAGAGAGTAGTAGGGGCGTGGAACGCCCTGCCTGCAACAGTAGTAGACTCACCAACTTTAAGGGCATTTAAGTGGTCATTGGATAGACATATGGATGAAAATGGAATAGTTTAGGTCAGATGGTTTCACAGGTCGGCGCAACATCGAGGGCCGAAGGGCCTGTACTGCGCTGTAGTGTTCTATGAAGGAAAAGGAGGTGGTGCAGCTTTGTTAGTAAAGGAAGAGATCAGTGCTGTAGTGAGAAATGATATAGACACTGGAGATCAAGAAGTAGAATCAGTCAGGGTAGAAATAAGAAATAGCAAGGGAAAGAAGTCCCTTATTGGAGTAATCTATAGGTCCCCAAACAGTAGTTCCGCAGTGGGGCACAGTATAAACCAGGAAATACTGGGGGCTTGTAAGAAAGGTACGGCAATAATCATGGGTGATTTTAATATGCATATAGACTGGATTAATCAAATTGGCAAGGGTAGTCTCGAGGGAGAGTTCATTTAATGTATTAGAGATTTTTCTTGGAGCAATATGTTGTGGAACCAACCAGGGAGCAGGCTATTCTAGATTTGGCATTATGTACTGATGTGGAATTAATTAATGATCTCATAGTTAAAGATCCTCCATGGAAGAATGATCATAGCATGCTAGAATTTCAAAATCAGTTTGAGGGTGTGAAACTGGAGTCCCATACTAGCATTCTGGAGTTAAACAAAGGTAATTACATAGGCATGAGGACAGATTTGGCCTTAGTGGACTGGGCAGGAAGACTAAAAGGTAGGACAGTTGATGAGCAGTGGCAGATGTTTAAGGAGATATTCAATTTCTCCCAACTAAAATATATTCCAGAGAGGAAGAAAGATTGTAAGAGGGGGAGAAAACATCCATGGCTAAGCAAGGAAGTTAAGGATAAGACAAAAACTAAGGCATACCATATTGCAAAGGCCAGTGGCAGGCTGGAAGATTGGGAAACTTTTAAAGATCAACAAAGGGTTACTAAAAAAGTAATAAAAAAAGCAAAGGTAAATTATGAAAGAAAACTCGTGCAAAATATAAAGACGGATAGCAAAAGCTTCTATAAGTATATAAAAGGGAAGAGAGTAGCTAAAGTGAATGTTGGTCCCTTGGAGATGTCACTGGGGAACACAGAAATGGTGGAGACACTAAATCAGTATTTTGCCTCAGTTTTCACGTTGGAGGACATTAGTACCATCCCGATAGTAACAGGTAATGCAAAGGTTATAGAAAGGAAGGAACATAGAACAATCATCATCACTAGGGAAAAAGTACTGAGCAAACTATTGGGATTGAAGGCAGACAAGTCCCCAGGGCCTGATAGCCTACATCCTAGGGTCTTAAAGGAAGTGGCAGCGGAGATAGTGCATTTATCGGTTAAATCCCTGGATGCAGGGAAGGTTCCAGTGGATTGGAAAAATGCTAATGCCCTTATTCAAAAAGAGAGGGAGGCAGAAAGTAGGAAACTATAGACCAGTTAGTTTAACATCTGTCATTGGGAACTTGTTAGAATCCATTATTAAGGAAGTAATAACAGGACATTTAGAAAGTCAAAACGCAATCCATCAGAGTCAGCATGGTTTATTGAAGAGTAAATCATGTTTGACTAATTTGCTAGAGTTCTTCGAAGATGTAACAAGTAAAGTGGATAATGGGGATCCTGTAGATGTTGCATATCTGGACTTCCAGAAGACATCTGATAAGGTGCCGCACAAAAGGTTAATACGCAAGGTAAGATCACATGGGGTTAGGGGCAATTTATTAGCTTGAATAGAGGATTGGCTAACCAACAGAAACCAGTGAGTCAGGATAAATGGGTCCTTTTCTGGTTGGCAAGATGTAACTAGAGGGGTGCCACAGGGTTCGGTCCTCGGGCCCCAACTATTTACAATCTATATTAATGACTTGGATGCAGGGATAGAAGGTACTATAGCCAAATTTGCAGATGACACTAAAATAGGTGGGATAGTAAGTTGCAATAAAGAAATAAGAAATTCACAAATGGATGTGGATAGGTTAGGTGAATGGGCAAAATTTGGCAGATGGCATTTAACTTGGATAAGTGTGAGGTTATCCATTTTGGTCGGAAGAATAGAAAGGCAAATTATTATCTAAATGGAGAGAAACTTCAGAGGGCTTCGGTGCAGAGGGATCTGGGTGTCCCCGTGCATGAATCGCAGAAAACTAGTATGCAGGTTGTCATGGCCCTATATTTTTTTTTCAGGAATATGCTGTTTGCCTTTAAGGCTTGAAAAGGATCAGTATTGCTTTAGAACCAGCAAGCCTCAGGAGTTATAGGAAGGTGCATTTTCATTGCCCTAGAAACAGCCATTTGGAGACTGCGATTCAAAGGGTGCATTCTCGACATCATGGAAACAGCCACTGGGAGTGAATCTCATCCGATACATTTGTTGCAATTCAGTTTTTGAACTGGCTTTTGTTGAAAACAGTTTGTTCTAACAGAACACAGAAAAAAGACACAGCTGTGATGACAGCACCTGGAAAAAGAGCTCTCAACCATTTAAACTGAAGGAATAGGACTTTAGTCTGTTTATTATTGTCTCTCAAAATTCTAAGGAAAAGTCAAGCCAAAGCAGAGATCTCTGGTAATTTAAATTGAAGAAAGGGAAATTAGACTGTGACAATCTTTTATCCCTCAAAAACTCTAAAGTCAGCTTAATTCCATTGAAAGCATTTGCAAGTCGTTAATTGTTGAAATTCGCTGGAGAAGGAAAGCAACATCCTGTGAGGACTTCAAGCAACGTTGGACTGTAGATTTGTGAGGGCTCTAATTTTTTCTATTTTAAATGTTGTTTATATCTTCATAGCGTTTAAGAATTTAGTTCTTCTAATTAAGGAGTTAATTTGTTGATTTAAAGGTTTGGTTAGCCTCATTCGGGGGTTAATAGATGGTACAATTTGGTTGGGTCTTTCTTTAATTTGGAATGTATTTTAATGACATGTTAGGCAATCTGTGAAGCGACAGGATTGAATTATCAGTGCGTTTCTTCCACTGCAATCAGAATTGTATATTTTGATTGGGGGCTTTGACTGGAGCGGTCGGTCGAAACATATTTATTGGGGACCAGGCTTTGAATTACATATTAATTGGGTTTCTGGATTTGAATCATATCTTAATTGGGGGCTCGCTTGCAGTTGAATCATTTTTAATTCAGTGTCTCGCGTTTGGGATCAGAATCAGACAAATTTGGAGGGCTCACATTTGGAATTATAGTTATTACCCGTCTCTGGGATAACATATGTAAATTGGTGTCTTGCGTTTGGCATCAGATTAATTGCTGCAGAGTTTGGGATCTTATCAATTGGAAACTTGATTGTTGGGATCTAAATCTGACACCAATTACAAAGAAATTAAAAGAACCAGGTCATTTGTATAATAAGGTACAGTCTATACCATTATTATGGCATTTGTGGTTGTAGCAGAGTTTTTGGGAAAGCAGAATGTTTCCCTGCTAGACTTGATAACTTTAACTAAGAACAAGTTAAAAGAATTGGCAGCGGAATTGGGGTTGGAATTGAAATCAGGTGCCAAAAAAACTGAGATAATTGAAATAATAGGCGAACATCTGGAATTAGTAGAAGATGATGATGATGATAGTACAGATGAAGGGCAATACAAGGAACAAGAAAGGGAATATGAGAGACATGAAGGTAATGGGTCCGAGAGTGATGCAGTGGAATTAGCTAGGATTCAGTTAGAAGTGAAAAGATTGGAGCTTCAGCAGGAAAAAGAATTAAGAAAACTTGAAATGGAAAAAGAGGAAAGGGAGAAAGAGAGAGCATTTTGGAGACAAAGTGAAAGAGAAGGGAGGCAACTTAGGCTAAAAGAGATGGAACTAAGAGAAAGGGTAGTCTTAAATCCAGGGAAAATTTGGGTCAGGAAGAATTTGAATTTAGATCAGGACTCAGCGAAAAGTTGTTTAACTTTATACAGACTCCTCCTAAGTTCAAGAAAGGGGACTGAGAGGCATTTTTCATATCTTTTGAAAAAATTGCCAAACAGATGAAATGGCCGAAAGAAAGCTGGACTTTGCTCATGCAAAGCAGGTTGATGGGCAGAGTTCATGAAGCTTATGCCATGCTTTCTGAAGAGGCTTCTGCAGATTATGAGATGGCAAAAAAGGCTATTCTCGCTGCATATGAGATTGACTGGGCAGACATATTTAGAATTTGAGAGGGTGAAGCAAATGTATTTTGACTGTTGGATACGGGAATTAAAGATAAAAATCACATATGAGAACCTTCGAGAATTGATTCTCTTAGGAGGGTTTAAAAACTCCATTCCTTTAGTAGTGAGAACTCATATAGATAACCTGAAAGTTTGGAAAACTAGACAAGCAGCAGAGATGGCTGATGATTTTGAGCTTGTGAATAAGCCAACCTATTTTTTCCGTCACCCCCATAAACCCGAGAAGGATAGAAAGTGGGAGAGTAAAAGGAAGGCAAGTAGCTGGGGGACAAGAAGAAACAGCTGGGAATACCCCAGGATCACCACCTCAGGTCAGAAAGGAAGGTGCTGAGGGTAGAAGTGAGGTTCGCAAGCCAAAGTGTTATCATTGCAACAAAACGGGTCATCTTCATTCAGTGTGCTGGAAATTGCGAGGTAAACCCATAGGACTTGTTGGGGTATGTAAAGTTAGTGCAGAGAAAAAGACTCTGACTGAGAGTATAGCAGACCAGGCTATAGCTTTAACGATAGCTGAGAATGTGAAACCAGATACTAAAACTAAGAGGAGTCTAGAGGTTAAGAATAAAATACCTGAGAGTTATAATGATTTTTTGTTAAAGGGGAGAGTAACTCTGTATCCTGTAAGTGAGGCAGGAAAACCTATCATTATACTCAGGGATACAGGAGCCACCCAAACACTCTTGCTGGGGAAAGATATGAGGTTTCCACCAGAGAGCGCTTTGAACGCTAAGGTTTTAGTAAATAGCATTGGTGAGGTATGTATACCAGTACCTTTGTATAAAATACGCCTAGCGAGTGACTTAATATATGGGATAGTAACTGTAGGTGTTGTCCACAGTTTACCAGTAAAGGGAATTGATCTACTCCTAGGGAACGATTTGGCTGGATCAAAAGTATCAGTTTCTCCTATAGTTACAGAAGAACCAAGTGAAATTAAGGAAACGGTGCAATTACAGGAGCAAATTCCGGGAATATTTCCTGCGTGTGTTGTTACCTGAGCAATGGCTAGACAGGATCCGTTGTCAGAGGTAAAAGGGGCACACAAATAGATAATCAGGCATCTGAAACCTTATTTGGGGATTTAGATAATCCAAATGAGATGTTTAACAGATCGTCTATCATTGCAGTACAGCAAGCTGATCCAGAGATCTACCAAATAGCACAGATGGCTCTGTCAGAAGCTGAATGAAAGGAGTTCTGCAAAGCTATTATATGACAAACGGGGTTTTGAGGAGGAAATGGAGACCGCCTCATAGACCTGCCGACGAAGACTGGACAGTTGTCGAACAGATAGTGGTACCACCTAAATATCGCCAAGGATTATTAAGGTTAGCACACGACATTCTCTTTTCAGGACATAGGGGAATTTGGAAGACCAAATCACACAGAAGTAAACATTATTACTGGCTGTGTCTTACAAAGGATGTGAGACAATTTTGTAGGGCATGCCGCACCTGTCAAACAGTGGAAAACCACAGTGTTGTAAGTGTTGTTACCATCACAGGGAGAACCAGTGAAAGCACGGTTCAGTGGCCCATATAGAGTGATCAAAAGAGAGGGTAAGGTAGATTACTTGACTGACACTCCTGATCGCCGGAAGAAGAACCGACAGTGTCACATCAATTTGCTCAAACCATATTACCGCAGGGAGGCGGATAAACCAGTACAGGTATGTCAGGTAATCGGGACTGTGGAGAAGGAAAAGGATAGTGAGGATGAGGCAGAAGTAGGCCTAGGAAATTCTCAGCTTGAACCTCCAACTATCCAATCAGCGAATGCAGAATGGCTGGTAAAATTAAATCATAGGCTTTTACACTTAGAGACAAAACAGCATGAGGTCCTAACCAGGGTTTTCACAATGTTTCAAAAAGTTTACAGGGATAAGTCAGGATGTATAACCTTAGCCACACATGATGTGGGTATAGGGGGAGCTATTCCTTTAAAACAGCATCCTTGTTGCTTAAGTCCAGACAGACAGGCCGAAGTGGAAGCAGAAGTAGAATGCATGCTGAAGGGCAGCTTAGATGAACCTAGTCTGGATAGCTGGAATTCGCAGATCGTCTTGATGACTAAACCTGGTGGGACGGCTCAAGCTTGCATAGACTCTAGAAAAGTCACTGTGGTAAAGAAGGCAGACTCCTACCCAAATTCTCATTTAAAGGACTGTAGGGACTGAATGGGCAACACAATGTGTCTTAAAGAGACAGATGTGTCAGAATGATACTGTCAAGTTCCCTTGATACCCCAGGGTAAGAAAAAATCAGCTTCTGTTACACCGGACAGGGTTTTCCAGTGTCAAGTGATGCCAGATAGGTTAAGGGATACTCGAGAAACTTCTCAGAGAATAGTGAACCCAGTAGTGGTCAGTGCTCCTAGCCGTGCAGCTCAGCTGGCTGAGGTGATGGACAATAGGGACGCTTGGAAGGAAAACACGAAACAATTGGAAGACTATGCTTGTAATTTGAAATGGGTTAATTGGAACAACCTTTTGAAAATTTAAAGCCGAAATGTTCCGGTGGAGCTTGTTTCTGTAGTCTAAACATTTTTTTTTTAGAAATGTGTATATCTGTAAATGTGTGAAAAAAAAGTTCGCGTTTTTTTCAATTTGTTTTTTTTTACCCATTGCAATGAAACGCATTTTAGGAATGGCATTTCATTCCGCTAGGGGCGGAGGTGTCATGACCCTGTAGTTTTTTTCCGGGAATATACGGTTTGCCTTTAAGGTTTGCAAAGGATCAGTATTGCTTTAAGAACCAGCAAGCCTCAGGAGTTATAGGAAGATGCATTTTCGTTGCCCTAGAAACAGCCATTTGGAGACTGCAATTCAAAAGGTGCATTCTTGATACCATGGAAAGAGCCACTGGAAATGAATCTCATGCAATACATTTGTTACAACTCAGTTTTTGAATTGGCTTTTGTTGAAGACAGCTTGTTCTAACAGAACACAGAAAAAGGACACAGCTGTGATGACAGCACCCGGAAAAAGAGCACTCAACCATTTAAACTGAAGGAATAGGATTTTAGTCTTTATTATTATCTCTCAAAATTCTAAGGGAAAGTCAAGCCAAAACAGAGATCTCTGGTAATCTAAATTGAAGATAGGGAAGTTAGATTGTGACAATCTTTTATCCCTCAAAAACTCTAAAGTCAACTTAATTCCATTAAAAGTATTTGCAAGTCATTACTTGTTGAAATTCACTGGAGAAGGAAAGCAACATCCTGTGAGGACTTCAAGCAACATTGGACTGTAAATTTGCAAGGACTCTAATTTTTCTATTTTAAATGTTGTTTATATCTTCATAGTGTTTAAGAATTTAGTTCTTCTAATTAAGGAGTTAAATTGTTGATTTAAAGACACCTGGTTTGGTTAGCCTCATTCAGGGGTTAATAGATGGTACAATTTGGTTGGGTCTTTCTTTAATTTGGAAAGTTTTTAAATGATATGTTAGGCGATCTGTGGAGTGACGGGATTGAATTATCAGTGCATTTCTCCCACCGCAATCAGAATCGTATATTTTGATTAGGGACTTTGACTGGAGCAGTCGGTCGTAACAAGGTGCAGCAGGTAATAAGAAAGGCAAATGGAAGTTTGGAATTTATTGCTAAAGGAATAGAGTATAAAAGTAAGGAAATGTTGCTGCAACTATACAAGGCATTAGTGAGTCCGCACCTGGAGTACTGCGTACAGTTTTTGTCCCCTTATTTGAGGAGGAATGTAGTTGCATTGGAGGCAGTTCAGAGGTGGTTCACTAGATTGATTCTAGAGATGAGGGGTTTGGCTTATGAAGAGAGATTGAGCAGTTTAGGCCTTTACTCTCTAGAGTTTAGAAGAATGAGAGGAGATCTAATTGAGGTATATAAGATGATTATGGGGATTGGAAAAGTAGAGTTAGAGAGGATGTTTTCTCTGGTGGGGTAATCTAGAACGAAAAGTCATAGTTTTAAGATAAGAGGTAGCAGATTTAAAACAGAGATGAGGAGAAATGACTTCTCTCAAAGGTCGTGAGTCTGTGGAATGCCAGGACATTGAGTAAATTTAAGGAGATAGACAGATTTTTAATTAGTAATGGGTTGAAGGTTTATGGAGAATGGACAGGAAAGTGGAGTTGAGACCGAGATGAGATCAGCCATGATCGTATTGAATGGCGGAGCAGGCTTCAGGGGCTGAATTGCTTACTCCTGCTCCTAGTTCTTATGTTCTGTTCATATGTAAATAGGAATTCTACCAACATGATCTTTTGATTTAAGTTTTCTTTCTTGCCAACACCGCTGATTGGCATCATATATTCTTTGTCAAGACAGAATGGATGGGCCATGGGCTTCTCCACGGTTGCCTGATTCAAACTGAACTGGGCTGTGTCAGTCATCCCTGGAAGTTAAACATATCATCTGGTTGCCAAACTTCTTTTCCATTTCACTTTTTTAATGACCAAAGAGGATCATTTTGGCTTGTTGCACCACATTTTATCAGAAAACGGTATTTTTTAAAATTGAACTAATATACTGAATGTGAAAGCTATATATATTAACCTCTGCCGTATGTTTATTGAAATACAATTATTGTGTAAAAAAAAGTTTGAAACTAATATTAGTTGTGGTAGAAAAATATATGATTGCAATGTTGGATACAGAAAATTTGGCCATTTATTCCTACTGTTGAATCAGCACAGAAACCAGCATAAATTTCAGAGTGTTTAGTTTAGAGATACAGCACTGAAACAGGCCCTTCGGCCCACCAAGTCTGTGCCGACCATCAACCACCCATTTATACTAATCCTACACTAATCCTATATTCCTACCACATCCCCACCTGTCCCTATATATTCCCCTACCACCTACCTATACTAGGGGCAATTTATAATGGCCAATTAACCTATCAACCTGCAAGTCTTTGGCATGTGGGAGGAAACCGGAGCACCCGGAGGAAACCCACGCAGACATAGGGAGAACTTGCAAACTCCGCACAGGCAGTACCCAGAATCGAACCCAGGTCCCTGGAGCTGTGAGGCTGCGGTGCTAACCACTGTGCCGCCCCAATTAGTGATTACTGCATGTGTAAAATCCAGGAGAGTATGTGCAGCTGATTTTCGTAACTAAGTTATTCATTATGTGTAGAGTATTTCATACTGTATAGGCAAAGGTATTTACAATCCTTGTGGAATTATTTCAATAGTTCTTTCTTTTCATTTGTCCAAATAAGGATTAAGTTCTCAATATACCCGAAGTATTGAAGTGGTTTAGCAAGAGTATTTCCAGATTTCACATAAAAAGATAATATTGAAACAAGCGTTTGGAGATGCATTTGTGATTGATAGATAATTTTTCATACTAAAGGAGAAATGCGAGTGAGAATAAATCAAATTAACCTGGTAGCTATGTCAGGAGGGTGTGTTGATTGGATTGTTGCATGCCTAAAGGATATTACCACTGTTATGCCACTGTTATTTTTACACTCGTGTGGCAAACCCTTAATTGGACACTCATTATTTTTGAAGTTTTCTCACAACTGAGATAAATTCAATAATTCATTATGATTGCTGGACAATTCTCTTTGTGATATGTTCATTAATATTTATATGTGAAAAAGAGTGGTAGAAAACAATTTTATATATTTTCTTAAAAATTTGCGTTGTTAACAGTAAATTTACCATATCCTGTTATTTAAAATTTGAGATCATATGTTATAAATATTTTAATTGAATTTCAATTTTTAAATTTTATTCTAGAATTGGTGCAATATTTGCTATTTCTTGTTTCTATTCTGCAGTGACTTTCAAACTTTTCTGTGTGAGGGCTACCCTGCAAATATTGACCATACTGCTTGGGGCCCTCTGCTCTTAATTTATGAACATAGAAACAAAAGTAGAGCATTCAGCTTCTCGATCCTGCTCCACCATTTAATTAGATCATGGCTGATCTGTACCTTAATTCCATTTACTGCCTTGCTCTATATCCTGTGATACCCTTACCAAATAAAAATCCGTTGATCTCGGTTTTGAATTCCTGAAGGAAAAACAGTGCTGTTATTGCAGAATATGTTTTATTCATGTAATATGCTGGGAAGCCAACAAGTCAGAAAATTAATGGAATACAGAATTCTCAGGACATTGTGATCACGTCCTACAGAATGTCCAACCCCTGACAGATAATTAATGACCCAGTGGACCCCGTTTGATGACTAGGACCAGATTTTCTTCCTTTTGGTTGCTTAGTAGCATTGTGGGAATTGCTCACCCACATGCTATTAATCCACTGCTGTTTTCCAATTCCAAATAACTGCTGACCATGCAACTTCCATTCCTGCTCTCTAAGCTGACTGACATTGCAAATTGTTCCCTCTCCTCAGGTACCTCCCCCTTACTTTCAAAATTACCATCATCAGCCCTCCCCCATTATAAACCGACCCTCAACCCCTCTATCCTTGCAAACTACCACTGCACCACCAAACTTCCTTTCCATTCAAATCCATACCCGTTTTTCAACTCCATGTTTGATTTTCTCCAATCAGATTTCCACTGCTGCCGCAGCACTAGCCTTCTCCAAAACCTCTCTTCTGTTTTCCACTCAATAAAACTGCCCTCATTCAGTTCCAATCTTACCTAACAGATTGCAGGCATAGCATTTCCAGCAATGACTTCTCTTCGCACTGCCATGCATTTATCTCCAGAGTCCTCCAAACATTTATTCTTGGCTCCCTCTTCCGCCTTATCTACATGCTGGCCCTTCATGACATGATCCACAGACAACACTGAGCCCTGCATTTCCATCACTTCTCTCGACCTCTCCACTGCCTCGTTATTATCAGACAGCATGTCCAGTCTTGATGAGCCACAATTTGCTCCAGTTAAATATTGGGCTGAGTGAAGCCATTGTCTTTGACCCCCAAAACAATCTCTTCACCCTTGTCACTGATTCCATCAGCCTCCTCAGTAATTGTCTCAGGCTGAAACCAAATTGATCGTAACCTCAGCATCTTATTTGACTAAAGAACACAAGAATTGGGAGCAGGAGTAAGCCATTTGGCCCTACGAGCCCACTCCGCCATTTGATAAGATCATGGCTGATCTTATTGTGGCCTCAAATCCACCTTCTTGTCTGCCCCCATAACCCTTGACTCCCCTGTTGCTCAAAAATCTATCTAACTCAGCCTTGAATATATCCAATGACTCAGCCTCCACTGCTCTCTGGGGAAAGAGAATTCCACAGACTAACGACCCTCTGAGAGAGAAATAACTCTCCTTATCTCAGTCTTAAATGGGAGATCCCTGATTTTTAAAATGTATCCCCTAGTTCTAGATTCCCCCACAAGAGGAAACATCCTCTCAGATTCCACCCTGTCAAGTTATCTCAGGATCTTATATGTTTCATTCCTCTAAACTTCAATGAGGTATAGGCCCAACCTGCTCAACCTTTCCTCATAACCCCTTCTTCCCAGAAATCAGTGGAGTGAACCTTCTCTGAGCTGCTTCCAATGCATTTTTATCCTTTCTTAAGTAAGGAGACCAAAACTGTACACAGTACACCAAATGGGGTCTAACTAAAGCCCTGCACAGCTGTAGCAACACTTGCCTACTTTTATACTTGATTCCCCTTGCAATAAATGCCAACATTCCATTTGCTTTCCTAGTCATTTGCTGTACCTGCATGCTAACTTTTTGTGATTGTGTACCACGAATTCCAAATCCCTCTGTACCGTAGAGTTCTGCAATCTCTCTCCATTCAAATAATATACTGTTTTTCTATTCTTCCTGCCAAAGTGGGCAAGTTCACATTTTCCCACATTATACTCCATCTGACAAATTTTTGCCCACTCCTTAACTTATATTAATCCCTTTGTAGACTCTTTCTCTTTGTGTCATCAGCAAATTTAGCTACCATACATTCGGTCACATCCAAGTCATTGATATTGTTACGACCAAGGTTGGAGGAATGCACTGTCATTCTCTAGTTCCACTACTCCACTGGTCACAACATATATTTCAATGTTTTTACCCAGTTACCAATGCGGCCAATTATATACTTTATCTATATTAATTTCAGAATAAAAATATGCCAACCAGGTTTCTTTAATAAACAACATTATTGATTTATTATAAAATAAGACTTATTCAATAAAGATGCAAAGCTTATTAACACACTGTTTGAAATATGAAAGTATAAATATAAACCCTTCCAAACTAAACTAACCTAACACACACACACACATGCACGCACGCACGCTCGCACACACACCGGTTGAAGATAAAAATAAAGAAAATGAAAAAAACTGGCACTGCAGAGATCAACTTTTTAAAAAATTAGCTTGGCCACGTTATTGTCAATTTTTGAAGAAAAAGGATAAGATAAGGTATGTTCCAGATGGCACTTTGGTCTGATGTCTGGGTACACGTAGATGGCTGTCACTGGGATCTTTCTGGAGCAGTTCTATTCAGGAGACATCAAGGAGTAGTCTTGCTAATCTTGGTTTCAGCTATCACACTGGATTCTCAGAAGATTTTCCAAAGCAGGTGGAAAAGGATGAGTTGGGTGGCTTCTCTCAGCAGAACATACACAGCAACTGAACTCCAAACAATATCTAAACATGAAACAAAAACCCCTGACAACCGTAAATACATACATGTAACTTCTCTAAGTCCAAACAGTTCTATAGTGCATAAGGCTCTGGCGGTTTACTTAGCTGAAGACATGTGACTTCCAGTAAGTGTTCCTTTAAACAAAGTGTCCTTCGAGTGTCCCTTTTAAAACAAAATGAGTCCAGGCATCTTCTCAGGTATTTTAAACAGTCTTTTAAACACAAGTCTTGAAAAATATTAATAATGGAAGCATTTTTATGACAATATAGATTGTAAATAGTTGAGGCCCAGCACTGATCCCTGTGACACTCCACTAGTAATGAATTGCCAACCTGAAAATGACCAATTTATCCCAACTTTCTGCTTCCTGTCAGCTAGCCAATCCTCTATCCATGCTATTATGTTACCCCCCTACACCATGAGCTCTTATTTTGTGTAGTAACCTTTGATGTGCCTTTTAGAAATCCAAGTACACCACATCAACAGGTTCCTCTTTATCCATCTTGCTTGTTACTTCCTCAAAGAACTCTAATAAATTAGTCAAACATGACTTCCCTTTCACAAAACCATTTGGCTCTGCCTGATTGTGTTATGATTTTCTAAATATCCTGCTATGACTTCCTTAATAATGGATTGTAGCATTTTTCCTATGACAGATGTTAGGCTAATTGGCCTATAGTTTCCTGCTTTCTGTCTCCCTCCTTTCTTGAATAGAGGTGTTACATTTTCGATTTTCCAATCTGCAGGGAGCTTTCCAGAATCTAGGGAATTTTGGAAGATCAGAACCAATGCATCGACTATCTCTGTAGCCACTTCTTTTAAAACCCTAGGATGCAAGCCATCAGGTCCAGGGGACTTGACAGCCTTCAGCTCCAATAATTTTCCCAGTACCTTTTCCATAGTGATTATGATTGTTTTACGTTCCTCCCTGAATTTTACCTGCTGATTTTCAAGTATTCGTGGCATGTTTTTTGTGTATTTTACAGTGAAGACAGACCACAAAATATCTGTTCAATGCTTCCACCATTTCCTTGTTTCCCATGATTAATTCCTCAGTCTCACTATCAAAGGGACCAACACTCACTTTAGTGACTCTTTTCCTTTTTAAATAGTTGTAGAAACTCTATCTGTTTTTATATTTCTAGCTAGCTTTCCCTCATACTCTAATTTCTCCTCCTTATTTTTTTAGTCATTCTTTGCTGGTTTCTAAAATCTGTCCAATCTTCTGACCTACCAATAATCTTCACAATACTGTACACATTTTCATTTGTTATGGACAGGTGGTGAGGGGTGTTCCCATTGTTCACCTTCCAACTGACTGCAATCGTGTTTTGTTTAAAATGATGAGTTAGCCCCTGAGTGTTTTACTTGCCAAATAAACAGACAGTGACATGTTTTCTTGTTGGTTTAAAATAGAAAATTAACTATTTGTTAAACAATATTCATTCCCAGAAATGTTCACAACACCACTCACATATGCATTCACTCTCATATGCACTCACAAGAGAAGAAAGATAGAAGGTATAGGATAAGAGTTCAAGGGGTGGTAGCTTTTCGTGGTTTACAGTAAACCTGTTGAATCTTCTAAATAGGACATTTTCTTTTAAAGATGCAGGCCTGGGTGTTTGTAGTCTTGAACTTGTTGAGGTGTTGAGAATTTCTGGTGGTTAAGATTTCAGATTGGAGGTGGTAGTCACTTTCAATTCTCTGCTGCATCAAGTTGAAGTGCAGAATTAGCAGCATGGTTGGTTCTTCTTGTTTAGGCTGGATTGTTCCACAGCCCTTAGCTGGACTGTCTTCTGTTGCTGTGATCTCTCCCTCTCGCTCCAGAGGGGCGAAATCCATCAAATTAGCGTTTCTGTTAGTTGACGCATGGCCTTCTCCTCTGGTGTGACCACACAATGGCAGAGATTTTTGCATCATTGTTAGCCACGGGTGAGGTACCGGAAGACTGGAGGATAGCTAATGTTGCGCCTTTATTTAAGAAGGGCATCAGGGATAAGCCAGGGAACTACAGGCCGGCGAGCCTTACATCAGTGGTGGGAAAGTTATTGGAAGGGATTCTAAGAGACAGGATTTATATGCATTTGGAAAGGCAAGGTCTGAATAGGAATAGTCAGCATGGCCTTGTGCGTGGGAAATCATGTCTCATGAATTTGATCGAGTTTTTTGAGGAGGTGACCAAGAGCATTGACGAGGGCAGGGTGGTGGACGTTGTCTAGAATGGACTTTAGCAAGGCCTTTGACAAGGTCCCGCATGGTAGACTGGTCCAGAAGGTTCGAACACATGGGATTCAGGGTGAGCTAGCCAATTGGATACAAAATTGGCTTGGTGATAGGAGGCAGAGGGTGGTAGTGGAGGGTTGTTTTTCAGATTGGAGGCTGGTGACCAGTGGTGTGCTGCAGGGATTGATGCTGGGCCCTCTGTTGTTTGTCATATATATTAATGACTTGGATGTGAATGTAGGGGGCATGATTAGTAACTTTGCAGATGACATCAAAATTGGTGGTATAGTGGACAAAGAAGAAGGTTGTCTAAGGTTACAACAGGATATAGATAAACTGGGAAAGTGGGCAAGGGATTGGCAAATGGAATTTACCGCAGACAAGTGCGAAGTGATGCATTTTGGGAAGTTAAACCAGGGCAGGACATGTACAGTGAATGGCAGTGCCCTGGGAGTGTTGTTGAGCAGAGAGATCTTGGGGTGCAAGTACATGGTTCCCTGAAAGTGGCAACACAGGTAGACAGGGTAGTGAAGAAGGCGTATGGCATGCTTGCCTTCATCGGCCGAGGCATTGAGTACAAGAGTTGGGACATCATGTTACAGTTGTACATAACGTTGGTTAGGCCGCATTTGGAGTACTGTGTGCAGTTCTGGTCGCCGCACTACAGGAAAGATGTGATTAAAATAGAGAGGGTGCAGAAAAGATTCACAAGGATGTTGCCTGGGTCTGTTTTCCCTGGAGCGGAGGAGGCTGAGAGGGGACATGATAGAGGTATATAAAATTATGAGAGGCGTAGATAGGGTAGATAGCCAGTGTCTGTTTCCCATGGTAGGGATGACTAAAACTAGAGGGGATAGATTTAAGGTGAGAGGGAGGAGGTTTAAAGGGGATCAAAGGGGTACATTTTTCACACAAAGAATAGTGGGTATCTGGAATGAGCTGCCAGAGGAGGTGGTGGAGGTAGGAACAGTAGCAACATTTAAGAGGCATCTGGACAGGTACCTGAATGAGCAAGGCATAGAGGGATATGGAATTAATGCAGGCAGATGGGATTAGTATAGATAGGCATTATGGTGGCATGGATGCGGTGGGACGAAGGGCCTGTTTCTATGCTGTACAACTCTATGACTCTAATGGACCAGGATGTGGAATCCATGGCAATCTATTAATGTTTGAATGGATACTATTCTGTTATGATGTGTTTACGTCACACCTTCTTTGTCTCAGAAGAAAACCATTCAATTTTGGAATGTTTCTTGATAGTTCCAGGATGGGTGTAGTCATCACATCTTAGTCTGGAATGTATCCTTTTGTCCTTTCGGGACAGTGAGACAGTTTGAATACACAGGCCCGGCCATCTGAACTTTAGCAGCCATCTTGGAGCACATTGTCCAGTTTTTTTAAAGGGGTGGTCAATTTCAAAGAGTCCACATTGAAGCAAGTTTATATCTTAAAAGTAGGAATATGATATGTCTTTACTGGGCATGACACTTTCACTTTGATACTATCCTTAACTTCCTTAGTTCGCCATGGATGGTGCATCCTTCTCATAGTCTTTCTTTCTCAATGGAACATATCTTTGCTGAGAGTTATGAAATATCTCCTTAAATGTCTGCTACTGCTTCTCTACTGTCCTATTTTTATAAGTGCCATTGTTTAGTCTTAGACCTAACTTCTCACCCTCAAACTGAATGTGAAGTGCTATCATTTTATGATCACTGTTGCCAAGAGGCTCCTTTACTATGAAGTCATTAATTAATCCTGTCTCATTGCACATTACCAGGTCTAAAATGGCCTTCTCCCTGGTTGGCACTGTACTGCTCTAATAAATTATCCCAAATACACTCTAAGAATTCATTTTCCAGGCTACCTTTGCCAATCTGATTCATCTAATCTATATGAAAATTAAAATCACCCATGATTATTGCAGTACCTTTCCTACAAGCCTCCATTATTTCTTCCTGTGTACTCTGTCCTACAGTGTAGCTACTGTTAGGGGGCCTATATACTACTCCCACAAGTGACTTCTTACCTTTGCTATTTCTTACCTCTACCCAAACTGATTCTACATCTTGATCTTCTGAACTCAGGTAATCTGTCATTACTGCACTAATATCATCCTTAACTAACAGTGCTACCCCACCACCTTTCCGTAGCTTCCTGTCCTTCCAAAATATCAAATACCCTTGAATATTTAGGTCCCAGCCTTGGTCACCAAGCAACTACGTCTCTGAAATGGCTGTCAGGTCATACATACTTATTTCGATTTCAGCTATCAATTCATTTGTTTTGCCACAAATGCTGCATGCATTCAAATGCAGAGCCTTTAATTCTGTCTTTTTATCATTCTTGCAAATTCTGGCCTTATCTGCTGGTGCACTCTTCAGTTTTTACGCTCTGTCCCTTTCTGCCACATTCTGGTTATCATTACCCATATCGCTACCCTGCGCTGTTCCCTTGTCCTTTATCTTTAATTTACCACATCTGCCCTCAGGTGAGCCCTCCCACCACCACCACTATTTAGTTTAAAGCCCTCTCTACTGCCCTAGTTATATCATTTGCCAGAACACTGGTCCCAGCAAGGTTCCGGTGAACACTGTCTCAAACGTACAGCTCCCACTTTCCCCAGTATGGGTGCCAGTTCCCCATGAATCAAAACCCATTTCTCCCACACCAATCTTTGAGCCATGCATTCAACTTGCTAATCTTATTTATCCTATGCCAATTTGTTTGTGCCTCAGGTAGTAATGGCGAAATTATTACTTTTGTGGTTCTGTTTTTTACTTTAGCCCCTAGTGCTCATAATCCCTAAGCAGAACCTCATTCTTAGTCCAATCTATGTTGTTGGTACCCAAGTGGACCATGACAGCTAGATCCTCCCCCTCCCACTGCAAGTTCCTCTCCAGCCCTGAGCAGATGTCCAGAACCCTGGCAGGCAGCTCAGCCTTCTGGACTCTCACTCTTGGCTGCAGATAACTCTCTCTATCCCCCTGACTATGTTGTCCCCTACTACCAATACATTTCTATTTACTCCCCCCATCTGACTGGCTCCCTGCACCATGGTGCCCTGGTCAGGTCACTCATCCACCCTGCAGACCCCACTCCCGTCTATACAAACTGCAAGAACCTCAAACTTGTTGGACAATTGCAAGGGCTTGGAGCTGAGCTTCCAACTCTATATCCTCTCCATCACAAGGTCTTCTGTAACATCTCTCACCTCTGCCCTACCCCAGTCCATCTGCTGCTGTAACCTTTAATTATGCCTTTATCACCTCCAGAGATGATTATCCCAGTACTCTTCTGGCCAGTCTCCAGTTCTCCATCTTATGTAAACTTTAGATCTTCAACATGTGCTGCCTGTATCTTACAACATACCCATTTCCCTGTTCTCTCTGACTTATATTGGCTACTGATTTTACTTAGCTTTATACCAAGCAGTACACACTAAGTTCTGCAAAGCACAATAGCTTACTGCCCTCATTTAGTGATGAGCAAACTGCTACATAGGGAAAAGTGTAGAAATGCCTTAATAGATGGAAAAATCAGGACTCACAGGACATGGAAATATGTCTGAAATAAAACTGCAATATAAATCATTTGGTCATCAGGTGATTTCAGTATATAACCATTTGGCTTATTTTTCAATGTGAATCTTACTGGTGCAAGCAGCATTTCTAAAGTGAACCAAGGTTGAAATGATTTTAATGTCTGTGGACCTATCAGGAGTTCTGATCTCTGAAAGGAGTTTGCTTTATTAATGCTGTTGCTATGAAAGTACTTGCATTTTAAAAAATATTTTGTGAGGACTCATGTTTAAAAATTGTGGAAATGGATTCCTTTGGAGGACTAAAGAGATTATATAGATTCTGTTTTTTTTTTAAAAGGTGAAGGACTTTGGGACTTGATTTAGAATCACATGTCTTCAGTTAAGTAAACAGCAAGATCCTTGGTGATTAGGGGGAGTTGTTTACAGAGAAGTGACATGCCAAGATTTATGGTGGTCAAGAGTTGGTTTCATTTTGGATATTGTTTTGAGTCAGTTGAGGGTCAGCCTGCTAAGAGAGAAGCAACCAGCTCATCCTTTTTCCACCTCTTTGAGAAACCCTGAGAATCCAGTGTGATAGCTGAAACCCCTGATGCCGCATTTCTCCTGGAAAGCCTGCCAGACTAAGCCTCAATGTCACTTGAAAATAACTGCTCCAAAAAAGATCCCAGAGACAGCTGTCTACATGTATTTGGACACCAGAATAAAGGGACAACTGATATCATTCTATTTCTTCTCCTTTTCCTTCAAGAATTAACAAGTATTTGACCAAACTTTTTTTTGTTTTTATATTGTAAAAGGATCTCTGCAGAGAAAATTTCTTTATTTTTTTCTTTAAGCAGTGTGTGTGTATGTGTGTGTGTGTGTGTGTGTATGTCTGTGTCTGTGTGGGGCTAATCTAAAAGGGAACTTTCATATTTCAATCTGTGTGTTAGTGCTTTGCATCTTTACTGAATAAGTCTTGTTTTATAATAAGTTAATAATTTTGTTGTTTATTAAAGAAACGTGTTGGTGGATTTTATTTTGAAATAAAAATAGAGTATATAATTGGCTGTATTGGTAACTGGGTAAATATTTAAATAGATGTTGTGACCCGTGGAGAAATGGAACTAGAGGAAGACTGTGCACTCCTCCCGCTTCGGTTGTAACACTGTTTTAGCTGATAAACTGGAACGTGCCCTTTCTTGTCCTTATGCTTGAAGCATTGCCTTTTTGCAAATCTTAGAAAATGTTACTCCTTGCTTGAGAGCATAATAGTTAACTTGGCCTCTGCATATGACATTAATGTAGAGTCTTATCCAAATCTATGGATAAGATTTTAATTGCTGCTGGTTTCAGTTTTTTAAATTAATTCATGGGATGTGAGCATTGCTGGCAAGGCCAGCATTTGTTGCCCATCCCGAATTGCCCTGAGAAGGTGATGGTGAGCCACCTTCTTGAGCTCCTGCAGTCCATGTGGTGCAGGTACACCCACAGTGCTTGTTAAGGAGGGAGTTCCAGGACTTTGACACAGTGGCAGTAAAGGAACAGTGATATAGTTCCAAGTCAGGATGGTCTGTGACTTGGAGGGGAGCTTGCAGGTGGTGGTGTTTCCATGCGCCTGCTGCCCTTATTCTGCTGGATGGTAGAGGTCATTGACTGGAAAGGTGCTGTGGAAGGAAGCTTGGCGAGTTGCTGCAGTGTGTCGGTGGTGGAGGGAGTGAATGTTTAAGGTGGAGGATGGGATGCCAGTCAAGCGGGCTGAATTGTGTCCAGTTTCTTGAGTGTTGTTGGAGCTGCACTCATCCAGGCAAATGGAGAGTATTCCATCACACTCCTGACTTGTGTCTTGTAGATGGTGTACAGGCTTTGGCCAGTCAGAAGGTCAGATACTCGTCGCAGAAACCCTAACCTCTGACCTGCTCATGAAGCCACAGTATTTATGTGGTTGGTTCAGTTCAGTGTCTGATCAATGGTGACCCCCAGAATGTTGATAGTGGGGGATTCAGTGATGGTAATGCCATTGAAAGTTATGGGGAGGTGGTTAGGTTCTCTCTTGTTTGAGATGGCACTTGTGTCATGTGAATCTTACCTGTCATTTGTCAGCCCAAGCCTGAGTGTTGTCCAGGTCTTGCTGCATGTGGGCATGGATTGCTTCAGTATTTGAGGAGTTGCAAATGGAACTGAACACTGTGCAATCATCAGCAAACAACCCCACTTCTGACCTTACGATGAAAGGAAGGTCATTGATGAAGCAGCTGAAAATGGTTGGGCTTTGGACACTGCCCTAGTTTCCCACTTGCTGCGATTTTAATGAAATGGATGGGAACCAGCTGACAGCCTCTGGAAAATTGGTTACCCACCAATGCTCAGATAAATGTGGGGAAAGGAGTTCTGGGCTTCTCACAGTAGGGAAGCAGAGGAGTCTGTCATAGAGGAAGCCTACGCATTCCTGTGGGGCCCGGAGGTGCATTCTTGCTCCTTCTGGCTCCAGAGAGTAAAAAAAACTTTACTAAAAGGCACCTTAAGTTTCCCGATTCTCTTCACCTGGAGAGGAAACCACAATGGCTTCCCTCTTCCGGCCACATTAAAATTGTTGTCAAGGTGCACTGATACCATTGAACCCCAATTAAGATATGTGAATTAGCGCCCCATTTGCAGTGGGTGGACAGTTTAACTACTTGCCCAGATGCCTCACTAAAAATTGAAAATGGCAGGATTTAGATGGATTTTTTGTGGGATACTAACCAGGGACATCTTAAGTGCCCTTCTGCCTGGTTTCTGCCAGTTGTGTAGGGTCAAAATCCACCTCCCCCACCGAGCCATGCCATGTTGTGTATACACCACGTGAAGAATACTAATTTCTAGTTTTGTTGTTTGGTTGCCTGGGTGGCAATGATGTGTGATGCACAGAGGCCTTGCCAATCTTACCTAGAAGTGACAAAGATATTTTTGGTGTGGTGTCAGTAGCCAAGTATAAAAAAGTTCCATTTGCTTCAGAGGAAGGTGAAGAATTCAAGACAACAATTTTCATAGCAGTTGTGAGGTGGAGCAGGAAAATTACTCAACCTTGGTAAGAACCAGGCATCCTCAGATCATAGGATCATAGGAAAAGGAGCAGGAGAAGGCCATACGGCCCGTCGAGCTGTTTCCACTATTCAAACAGATCATGGCTGATCATCTACCTCTACACCATCTTTCCCCACTATCCCCATATCCCTTGATGTCATTAGTATCCAGAAATCTATCGATTTCTGTCTTGAACATGCTCAATGATTGAGCTTCCACAGCCCTCTGGGGTAGAGAATTCTATCGATTCACCACCCTCTGAGTAAAGAAATTCCTCCTCATTTTAGTCTTAAATGGCCTGCCCCTTATTCTGAGAAAGTATCCCCTTGTTCTAGACTCACCAGCCAGAGGAAACATCCTATCCACATCTACCCTGTCACGCCCTGTAAGAACTTTGTAAGTTTAAATGAAATCACCTCTCATTCTTGGACACTCTAGAGAATACAAGCCCAGTTTCTGCAATCTCTCCTCATAAGACAATCCCGCCATCCCAGGGATTAGTCTGGTGAACCTCCTTTGCACTTCCTCTACAGCAAGTATATCCTTCCTTCGATAAGGAGACCAAAACTGTACACAATACTCCAGATACAGTCTCACCGAGGCTTTATACAATTGAAGTAATACATCTTTACTCCTGTACTCAAATCCCCTTGCAATGAAGGCCATCATAGCATTTGCCTTCTTAGTTGCTTGCTGCACCTGCATACTAGCTTTTAGTGTCTTATGAACAAAGACACCCAGGTCTCTTTGGATATCAACACTTCCCAACCTCTCAGGATTTTTCTACCAAAGTGGATCATTTCACACTTAATTCATGTTATGTTCTATCTGCTATGTTCTTGCCTATTTACTTAGCCTATCCAAATCCCCTTGAAGCCTCCTTGCATCCTTCTCACAACTTACATTCCCTCCTAGTTTTGTGTCATCCGCAAATTTGAAAATATTACTACCATATCCAGATCATTTATATAGATTGTAAACAGCTGTGGCCCAAGCTGATCTTTCAGTACCCCACGAGTAACAGCCTGCCATCCTGAGAATGACCCATTTATTCCTGCTCTCTGCTTTCTTTCTGTTAACCAATTCTCAATCCATTGCAGTGTATTACCCCCAATCCCATGTGCTTTAATTTTGTTTACTACCCTCCTGTGTGAGACTTTATCAAAAGCTTTCTGAAACTCCAAATACACCACATCAACTGGTTCTCCTTTATGCATACTACAAGTAACATCCTCAAAAAAAACTCCAACAGGTTTGTCAAACATGATTTCCCTTTCACAAATCCATATTGACTCTGTCCAATCATATTATTTTCCAAGTGTCCAGTTATCTCATCCTTCATAATAGATTCTAACATTTTCCCCACTGCTGACATCAAACTAACAGGTCTGCAATTCTCCATTTTCGCTATGGCTCCCTTCTTAAATAATGGGGTTACATTTGCTCCTTTCCAGTCTGCAGGAACCCTTCCAGAGTTTATAGAATTTTGAAAGATAACCACCAGTGCATCCATTATCTCTATAGGCACCTCCTACAATACTCTGGGATGTAGCTCATCTGGTCTAGGGGATTTATCAACTTTCAATCTAATTAATTTTTGAGTATTACCTCTTTATTGATACTAATTACTTTCAGTTCCTCATTTTTACAAGTCCCTTGGTTCTCTAGTGTTTTTGGAAGATTTTCTGTGTCTTCCTCCGTGAAGACAGACACAAAATAATTTTTTTGTCTCGCCACCATTTCCTCCTTCTCCACCACAAACTCTCCTGCCTCCACCTGCAATGGACCCACATTCGTCCTTGCTAATCGTTTTCTTTTCACTTACCTAAAGAAGCTTTTACAGTCCACCTCTAAGTTTCTAGCTAGATTACATTCATAATCTCGTTTCCCTTTCTTTATCAGTTTCTTGGTCCTTCTTTGTTGGACTCTAAATTGCTCCTAATCCTTGGGATTACCACTTTTTCTGGTGACTTTATAAGCCACCTCCTTTGACCTAATGCAATCCTTAACTTCTTTTCTTAGCCACGGTTGGTTCACCTGTCCGGTTGGGTTTTTGTGTCTTATAGGAATGTATATTTGTTGTAAACCGTGTAATTCTTCTTTAAATGCTAGCCATTGCCTGTCTACCGTCAAATCTTTTAATGTATTTTCACAATCCAACATAGCCAACTTGCCCCTCATACCTTCATACTTTCCTTATTCACATTGCCTTTGGTATTGGCATTCACATTGCTCTAGTTTCAAATGATTTAGGAGTGGATGGACTATTTGTTGGGAAAAGTAAAGCGCTATATCTGTGAGCTACATCAATCCCGAGGGAGAACCTGTAATGACACAACAGAATATTCTATTGTTGTGCACTCCCAGCATGGAACAGCACCCATATGGAGCATTTGCTAGGAAATTGCAGGAGTGCAGAATGTAAGTGTTTGTCTATTAATTTAAAGAGACAGAAAATCAGGCACTGTGTGCATGTGATTTCCCAGTAAATGCTCTCTGTGAGCAATCAACTGCAAAATCACTCCTCAAATGTTTGAATTTTTTGTCATTTTGGATGGAGCATCTATATATGCATTTTACAATGATCATTTGGGTAACTAGCAGTTGACAGGAGTGTCATTCTGTCCTACGGTAGCATGATATATAATACTAGGTTCACTGTTATGATTTCTGTGGCCAAAGCATCGACAAATAATGAAAATGTGAACCATTCTTCCTATTGCGAATGTAATCTTGGCTCCAACTCCCAAACCTACTGTGTAAGATTGTTAATGCTTTGGTTTGAGGCATAGATAGCTGGAACAAGCTTTGGGCCTTCAGCATTTTTATAAGAAAGGCCTCAAACTTGTGCATGATAACTTCAGTGCCTCGGATGAAGTGCCTCATAACAATCTTATCTCAAAATATTTATATCATTGTTTTACAGGTGATAACTTTTATCCTTTAGTTGCATAAAGTAAACTTGTGCTCCATAAATACATCTCGAACAGTCTTTAGCTCCTTCTACTTGTTCCAGTCCTTTCTGTTTTGTTCACTTTATTATGCTATACATTGAAAATCTTAGTTGCATAAATCTCTTCCTCACCAGCTGCTGACCTTTCCAGCCAATTAACATCTGCACTGAAGATTTTCTCTTCATGTGTTAGCTAATAGCATCAACTGTTTCAGGCACCTAGGAGCAGCTAGGTTCGAATCCACAATGTACTCTGGGTGAGGAACTTCAATATCCATTCTCAAGAGTGGTTTGGTAGCACCACTGAGCTGGCCAAGTCCAGAAGGACATATCTGCCAGGCTGGACCTGTGGGAGGTGGTGAGAGAACCAGCAAAAGTGCCAAGTGGATGATTAATCTCAGACTCCTCCTGAGGTCCCCACCAACCACAGAAACCAGTCTTCAGCAAATTCAATTCAGTCCACGCAATATCAAGAAATGGCTGAGCACACTAGATACAGCAAATCCTTTGGGTTGCAACAGCATCACAGCTGTAGTACTGAAGACGTGCTCCAGGACTTGCCGCATCTTTAGCCAAGTTATTCTGGTAGAGCTACAACCCTGGCATCTATCTGACAAAGTGCAAAATTGCCCAGGTACATCCTGTCCACAAAAAGCAGGACAAAAACAATCCAACCAATTATTACTCCATCAGCTTACTCTCAATCAACAGTAAAATTGTGGAAGGTGCCATCAACAGTGCTATTAAGAGTTCCTTATTCACCAATAATCTACTCACTGATGCTCAGTTTGGGTTTCACTTGGCTCCAGATCTCATTACAGCTTTGGTCCAAACATGGACAAGAAAGCTGAATTCCAGAGGTGAGGTGAGAGTGACTGCCATGACATCAAGGAGCCCTAGTAAAATTGGAGTGATTGGGAATCATATGGAAAACTTTCCACTGGCTGGAGTCATTCCTAGTAAGAAAGATGGTTGTTGGAGGCCAATCATCTCAGCCCCAGGACATCACTGCAGGAGTTCCTAAAGGCAATGCTCTAGGCTCAACCATCTTCAGCTGCTTCATCAAAGACCTTCCCTTCATCATAAGGACAGAAGTGGAGATGTTTGCTTATGATTGCACAGTGTTCATCTCCATTTGCAACACCTCAGATAATGAAGCAGTACATGTCCACATGCAACAAAACCTGGACAAAATTCAGGCTGGGACTGATATTAAATGGCTTTGAAATTGCCAAATCCCCCACCATCAACATCCTGAAGATCACAATTGACCAGAAACTGGACCAGCCATACTGTGGCTGCAGGAGCAGATCAGAAGCTGGGTATTCTTCAGTGAGTGGCACACCTCCTGACTCCCCAAAACCTGTCCACCATCTACAAGGCACAAGTTAGGAGTGTGATGGAATACTGTCCATTTGCCTGGATGGTTGCAGCTCCAACAACACTCAAGAAGCTTGACACTATCTATGACAAGCAGGCCGTTTGATTGGCACTCCATCCACCAAAATAAACAATCACTCCCTTCATCACTGGCGCACAGTGGATGTAGGTTGTATCATCTACAAGATGTACTGCAGCAACTCGCCAAGACTTCTTCAACAGTACCTTCCAAACCTGTGGCTTCTACCACCTAGAAGGACAGTGGCAGCAGGCACATAGGAACACCACCACTGGCAAGTTCCCCTTCAAGTCACAGACCATCCTGACATGGAAATATATCTATTCCTTCACCTTCACTAGGTCATAAAACTGGAACTCCCTCCCTAGCAGCATTGTGGGTGTACCTACACCACATGGATTGCACCGGTTCAAGAAGGCAGCTCACCACCACCTTCTCAAGGGTAATTTGGAATGAGCAATAAATGCTGGCCTTGCCAGTGACACTCACACCCCATGAATGAATAAAAAAAATTGTCACTCTGCAGTATTCTAGCCCCCGCTCACCACACCAATCAAATCTTAGTTAGAGTGGAATGGCAGATGGTAAGCTTCTAAATTAGGCAGACCTAGGCCATCATCATCATCATAATTTTTCTGATCAGTTGACCTAAAAGGAGAAATTATCAAGGTTTTCCTGCCACATCAGGAAGCAGAAAAGGCCTTCCAGATAATTATTTTACTTTCATTTGTGGGGCCAGGAGTAGCAGGAATACTTCTCTAGGTCTCAAACAGAAAGTTAGGCCTCCCCTGTATCGGAGGTCCCGCGCCCACCCACATGCCGGTGGATGAGCCTTGAATATCCAACTTTCTGGAATGGTAGAAACTGCTTCCTGCCCACTGGCAATATGTTAATGAAGCCAGGTGGTTTAATCCATGTGGTAGCATTCTACTGCTTTCAGGTGGAAAACCAGAAATCCACCGGCAGTTAAAATCCCCCATCCAAGTACCTCTTCCAATTTCTTGGATGGAATTATGGTACTTATAATTCAATCTTCATTTTCTTTTGGGCCTCCTTATCTCGAGAGACAATGGATACGCGCCTGGAGGTGGTCAGTGGTTTGTGAAGCAGCGCCTGGAGTGGCTATAAAGGCCAATTCTGGAGTAACAGGCTCTTCCACAGGTGCTGCAGAGAAATTTGTTTGTTGGGGCTGTTGCACAGTTGGCTCTCCCCTTGCGCCTCTGTCTTTTTTCCTGCCAACTACTAAGTCTCTTCGACTCGCCACAATTTAGCCCTGTCTTTATGGCTGCCCGCCAGCTCTGGCGAATGCTGGCAACTGACTCCCACGACTTGTGATCAATGTCACACGATTTCATGTCGCGTTTGCAGACGTCTTTATAACGGAGACATGGACGGCCGGTGGGTCTGATACCAGTGGCGAGCTCGCTGTACAATGTGTCTTTGGGGATCCTGCCATCTTCCATGCGGCTCACATGGCCAAGCCATCTCAAGCGCCGCTGACTCAGTAGTGTGTATAAGCTGGGGATGTTGGCCGCTTCAAGGACTTCTGTGTTGGAGATATAGTCCTGCCACCTGATGCCAAGTATTCTCCGAAGGCAGCGAAGATGGAATGAATTGAGACGTCGCTCTTGGCTGGCATACGTTGTCCAGGCCTCGCTGCCGTAGAGCAAGGTACTGAGGACACAGGCCTGATACACTCGGACTTTTGTGTTCCGTGTCAGTGCGCCATTTTCCCACACTCTCTTGGCCAGTCTGAACATAGCAGTGGAAGCCTTACCCATGCGCTTGTTGATTTCTGCATCTAGAGACAGGTTACTGGTGATAGTTGAGCCTAGGTAGGTGAACTCTTGAACCACTTCCAGAGCGTGGTCGCCAATATTGATGGATGGAGCATTTCTGACATCCTGCCCCATGATGTTCGTTTTCTTGAGGCTGATGGTTAGGCCAAATTCATTGCAGGCAGACGCAAACCTGTCGATGAGACTCTGCAGGCATTCTTCAGTGTGAGATGTTAAAGCAGCATCGTCAGCAAAGAGGAGTTCTCTGATGAGGACTTTCCGTACTTTGGACTTCGCTCTTAGACGGGCAAGGTTGAACAACCTGCCCCCTGATCTTGTGTGGAGGAAAATTCCTTCTTCAGAGGATTTGAACGCATGTGAAAGCAGCAGGGAGAAGAAAATCCCAAAAAGTGTGGGTGCGAGAACACAGCCCTGTTTCACACCACTCAGGATAGGAAAGGGCTCTGATGAGGAGCCACCATGTTGAATTGTGCCTTTCATATAGTCATGGAATGAGGTGATGATACTTAGTAGCTTTGGTGGACATCCGATCTTTTCTAGTAGTCTGAAGAGACCACGTCTGCTGACGAGGTCAAAGGCTTTGGTGAGATCAATGAAAGCAATGTAGAGGGGCATCTGTTGTTCACGGCATTTCTCCTGTATCTGACGAAGGGAGAACAGCATGTCAATAGTCGATCTCTCTGCACGAAAGCCACACTGTGCCTCAGGGTAGACGCGCTCGGCCAGCTTCTGGAGCCTGTTCAGAGCGACTCGAGCAAAGACTTTCCCCACTATGCTGAGCAGGGAGATTCCACGGTAGTTGTTGCAGTCACCGCGGTCACCTTTGTTTTTATAGAGGGTGATGATGTTGGCATCGCACATGTCCTGGGGTACTGCTCCCTCGTCCCAGCACAGGCATAGCAGTTCATGTAGTGCTGAGAGTATAGCAGGCTTGGCACTCTTGATTATTTCAGGGGTAATGCTGTCCTTCCCAGGGGCTTTTCCGCTGGCTAGGGAATCAATGGCATCACTGAGTTCCGATTTGGTTGGCTGTATGTCCAGCTCATCCATGACTGGTAGAGGCTGGGCTGCATTGAGGGCAGTCTCAGTGACAGCATTCTCCCTGGAGTACAGTTCTAGGTAGTGCTCAACCCAGCGGTCCATCTGTTTGCGTTGGTCAGTGATTATGTCCCCCGATTTAGATTTGAGGGGGGTGATCTTCTTGATGGTTGGCCCAAGAGCTCTCTTCATGCCATCATACATTCCTCTGATGTTTCCGGTGTCTGAGGCCAGCTGAATATGGCTGCATAGGTGTTGCCAGTAGTCGTTTGCGCAACGCCTAGCTGTTCTTTGTGCAGTACTTCTGGCTGCTTTAAGTGCTGCGGATGTTAAATCGCTGGGGGCTTTCTTGTAGTTCAAAAGTGCAATGCGCTTAGCGGCTATGACAGGTTCCAGCTCTTCATTGAGATTGAAACCAGTCTGCATTTCTCTTCGCACTTTTGCCGTAGGTGGTCAAAGCTGGCTCATAGATGGCGTCTCTGATGTGGGCCCACTTAGTCTCAGCATCCCCTGTGGGAGTGTTTTGAAGGGCTGTTACAAGTGAATTTAGAAATTTTTGTAACAGCTGTGGGTGAGAAATTCTGCTCGTGTTGATGCGCGGGTGGCCCTTCTGCTTGGAATGATGCAACTTCTTTGGTCTGAGTCTAACCTTGCTGCACACCAGGGAGTGGTCGGTGTCGCAGTCCGCACTGTGGAAGCTGCGTGTGATTTGAACACTGTTTAAGGCGGCTCGCCTTGTGACAATGAGGTCTAGCTGGTGCCAACGACGTGATCTTGGGTGCCTCCATGAAACCTGGTGACAGGGTTTAGTGTGAAAGAACGAGTTGGTGATGCAGAGGTTATGATAGGTACACAACTCAAGCAGTCTCTGCCCGTTCTCATTCATCCTTCCAACGCCATAGCGCCCAAGGCAGGAGGGCCATGAGTCATGGTCGGCCCCAACCCTGGCATTAAAGTCCCCCAGCAGGAATAGGTGTTCGGTGTTGGGGATGCTGCTAATGATGTTATGGAGTTGTTCATAGAACTGGTCTTTAGCTTCAGGTGCGGAACAGAGTGTTGGAGCATAGATGCTGAGTAGGTGTACTGGACCAGAGGTGGTGAGCAGTCGGATGGACAGTATGCGTTCCGAGCCATTTGAGGGAGGCTCTATCATGCTGAGCAAGGAGTTTCTGATGGCGAAGCCCACTCCATGCTGTCTTGGTTCTTCAGGATCCCTGCCCTGCCAGAAGAAGGTGTAGTCTTGCTCTGCTAGAGAGCCACTCACGGGGAGGCGAGTCTCCTGAAGTGCTGCAATGTCCACATTGAGTCTACTGAGCTCGTTGTTAATGATGGCGGTCTTCCGAGAATCGTTGATTTGTGTAAGGTCTTCCGACAGGCCAGGACACATAGTTCTGACGTTCCAGCTTGCAAAGCGAAGGGCTGGTACCTTCTTTCCTTTTTTCATGTTGTTTGGTGCGGTGTATCAGTCCACCTTTCGGGCAATGACCCTGAGCTCCAAGCACCCATTGAAGCAGGCAGACTGTGGCAGGACAGAACCTTATTGACCGGGGGCTGCCCAGTTTGAGGCGGGCGGTAGCTGTCCAGTGAGGTGCAATGACCTCTCCCACCGACAAAGGCAACCCGTGGCGCCCAGTTTCTACGCCAATTTATCTGGACTTATAACCCGTAACTGCTGCCTTCCGTGTTGTTTCAGTCGCTGTGAGGCAACTATGGAGTGACCTCTCCATGGCGCATGCCTGGGCAAATTTATGGAGGTTGAGAGTTGCCCAGTCGTCAAAACCCCCCTCTCGGCCTTTCTGGTGGGGTCCAAAGGAGTGCAGGACACGACGTTTGGCACCAGTATGGCTGCAGGAACTGCCGGAAACATGCCAAAGGTGACACATGACCGCCTACGGGGTTCCGCTCCGGATTTTCTGTTAGGGTTTACTCCCTTAGCCTTGGTCTCTCCCGAGACGCCCACAAGGCAGTGGGGTTGTTGGGGCCCCTACACAGGTGTAGGATGGTGCCGGTGGGAGGAGGGGATGCAAGGGGGAGGGGTAGAGGGAGGGGGTGGGGGGGGGGGGTGCAGGGGAAGGGGGTGCGGGGTGAAGATGGTGCAGGGGGGGGCGGGCTGGGACGGGGTTGTGAGGGGGTGAGCTGAGAGGGTGGAGCAGGGAAGGGGAGGGGGGGTGGAATCTGGTGCAGGTAATAAGCCATTTCCTCAGTGCCCACCATCGACGTCCGGAAAGCTCATCTACGTCCTTCGGGAGGTGAAGCATCATTTGGCAGACTTAGAGGTGATTACATTTGCTAAGGGTTTTTTTTTTGCAGTGGTTTAAATAAAGGCATGCAGCATTGCCGACAGTGCGCTGCAGATGCTCTCCGAGCCATCTCCCGCGGGCGCTTTGAAGTTGCGGCCGGGGGGGCCGCTCGTGGATGTTTTGGGTGTTCGGGGCACCTTTTCACAGGACTTCTCTCGGGTCCCGCAGCTCCTTCTTCATCTCAATGGACTTACCGCATGCCGTGGCTGCAGACACTCTGGACTGTGAAGACAGCAGGATCGGAGATTAAAGTATCGACAGCTGTGCTCGTCAGTTTCATCCGGATCAATTTCATTGAGAAAACAAAGAGCAGGTGTGGCTGGGGGAGGGCAGTGGGCCCAGGTAACATACACTAAACTAACTGTTAGCCTTTAGATAGGGCTAAAATGAACTGATTTAAAGAGCCAGGAGAATTTAAACAGTTTAAGAGGGCAGATTGGGGGAGAAAACGTTAGGGATGGGAGCAGATGGCCATGGATAGAGTTGAACAGCTAGGGAGCTTCCAGCCCAGGAGCCATCTTGAAATCTATTTACAATCTCATATATACTCTCAGTTTAGTGAAATCAGCTGTAATTAATTTCAATTAACATAAACAAGAAATAGAATGCACAAGGTGCTGCTCTTAAATCCTTCAAAAATAGTAATATTTGTATTTCAACTTCTTATCAGTTTTCAAGGGTTTTGTTGATGATATTTTACACTCATTATACTGATGCTTGTCAGTAGTAGAATGAAGCAAATTTCTTCATCCGTATAAAGATTTTCCCATTTCACGTCATCTGCCATGGTGTCTCACTCTCAGAGCCTGTTGTCTCTACTCCTCTTCCTCTTCCTTTATAATTCAGAATGGGTGTATGCCCAATGGGAAGGCTATTCCATCTGTTTAGTCCTTCCAAGAGTGTGGCGAGGGCAGGTGGAAATCTGAAGAAAATGCGGTTTATGGAGACTGAAATCACTTTGATTAAGTATAGAGCAGGTTTTAGTAAGAATTTCTTTTAAATCCCAAATACACTCAGCATCAGTCTCCAGAAATCTCATCTCCACCAAATATCAGGTGTCTTCGGCTTTACTTCATCTAAATGTCTGAATGTTGATCTATGCCAACACAATACTCGTGTAAATCCAGGAAACATGTGCAAGCTAATCCTTTGCATGAAGGCAGTTCTAAGTAATTGAGGAGTGATGGCCTCAGCAGATGTATCTCAGAAGTGGCACAAATGACTGGGCAGTGATGTTTAAGCATAAAACCATGTAAATCCTTGGAAGAATCAGCATGACTCCACTCTTATGCCACAGTTATGGCAAAATATTCTGGGTCTCTGAGTGCAAATACGAGATAGAATATTGATAATTGAGCATAGAATTTCAGCTTAATTTTTCTTCCCTGCTCCACTTTCCTATAATGTGCTGACTGATTCATAAGAATATATATATAAGAACATAAGAAATAGGAGCAGGAGAAAACCATTCAGTCCTTCAAGCCTGCTCCGCCATTCGATATGATCATGGCTGATCTTCTGCCTCATCTCCACTTTCCTGATCTGCTCCCAATATCCCTTGATTCGCTGAGAGATCAAAAATCTATCGATCTCAGACTTGAAAATACTCAACAATGTAGCAACCATAACCCTCTGGGATAGACAATTTCAAAGATTCACAACCCTCTGAGTGAAGAAATGTTTACTCATCTCAATCCCAAATTATCGACCCCTTATTCTGAGACTGTGCCCCTGTGTTCTAGATTCCCCAGCCAAGGGAAACAAACTTTCAGGGCAGGACTTTGGTGCCGATATGGTGGCGGGAACTAAGTTGGGGAGGTGCAGAATTTCTCAACACTGGCTGGCGTGCCAAATCCAGGCCAAGGTCCCAATTGTTGACCATTTTCCTGGAGGCTGGGTTGGTTGCAGTACAGCTATCCACCCGCAAGCAATGGGTAGCTTGTTCAATCAATTAAGAGACCAGGTAAGGCCATTGATCAGAGGCCAACTGGAATTTTCCATTCAGCCTGGGAGCTACCTGCAGCTTCAGGAGCATGGAAGATGCCTGGAGGCAGCCTGCTGGTGGCAAACCAGGGGGCTCTCCAGGATCACTTTGAGGCCAACTCCAGAGCTGCCATACTTACCTGGCCACAACTGTTCTCCTTCCACAATGGTGTCATTTCTTTTCTTCAGTTTCGTAAAAAGTGCTGAGACAGTGCCTCAAGATAGAGGCTCACTCATGGTCCCTTACCTCCAATTGCAGACTGCAGCTCCTTCAGTGCTGGAGGGCCTCCTATTGGCCTTCCAGCTTCGAGAGCCAGCTGGCCATCCTTAATTGGACGTTGAGCATGCACTCTGGCCATTCATTGGCCAATCCTTCCAAAATTGTGTCAGCTGACTGTTGGCCAATCTAGTGAACCTTCGCTGTAGCCTCTCCAGGGCAAGTATATCCTTCCTTAGATACGGAGACCAAGAGTGAGCACAGTACTCCAGGTGTGGTCTGACCAGAGCCCTGTACAATTGTAGCAGGACTTTCTTATTCTTGTGCTGCAACCCCCTTGCAATAAAGGCCAACATGCCATTTGCCTTACTAATTTCTTGTCTTTCCTGCATACTAACTTTCTGTGTTCCTTGTACAAGTACACCCAAGTCTCTCTGAAAATCAACATTTAAAAGTTACACACCTTTTAAAAAATATTCTGTTTTTCTATTCTAACTCTTCTTCTCTTCTTCTTTGGCCTCCTTGTCTCGAGAAACAATGGGTAAGCACCTGGAGGTGGTCAGTGGTTTGTGAAGCAACGCCTGGAGTGGCTATAAAGTCTAATTCTAGAGTGACAGACTCTTTCACAGGCGCTGCAGATAAAATTGGTTGCTGGGGCTGTTACCACAGTTGGCTCTCCCCTTGCACTTCTGTTTTTTTACCTGCCAACTGCTAAGTCTCTTCGACTCGCTACACTTTAGCCCCGCCTTTATGGCTGTCCGCCAACTCTGGCGATCACTGGCAACTGACTCCCACGACTTGTGATCAATGTTACAGGACTTCATGTTGCATTTGCAGACGTCTTCAAAGCGGAGACATGGACGGCCGGTGGGTCTGATACCAGTGACAAGCTCACTGTACAATGTGTCTTTGGGGATCCTGCCATTTTCCATGCGGCTCACATGGCCAAGCCATCTCAAGCGCCGCTGGCTCGGTCGGGTGTATATGCTGGGTATGTTGGCCGCCTCGAGGACTTGTGTTGGAGATATGGTCCTGCCACCTGATGCCAAGGATTCTCAGGAGGCAGCGAAGATGGAATGAATTGAGACGTCACTCTTGGCTGACATACGTTGTCCAGGCCTCACTGCCGTAGGGCAAGGTACTGGTATTCTAACTACCAAAGTGAATAGCCTCACACATCCTAACTTCCCACATCTGCCACCTTGTTGCCTACTCACTTAAACTGTCTATATCTCTTTGCAGATTCTGTGTCCTCCTCACAGTTTACATTCCCACCTAACTTTGTATTGCCAGCAAATTTAGATACATTACTGTCGGCCTCTTTGTCTAAGTCATTAATATAGATTGTAAGTAGCTGAGGCCCCAGCAATGATCCTTGCGGCGCTCCACTAATTACAGTCTGTCAACTTGAAACAGCCACGTTTATCCCTACTCTCTTTTTCCTGTCCATTAACCAATCCTCCATCTATGCTAATGTATTGCCCCTAACTCTTGACCCCTTAGCTTGCATATTTTGTGTGGCATCTTATCAAATGGCTTTTGGAAATCCAAGCATGCGACATCTACTGGTTCCCCTTTATCTACCCCACTTGTTACATCCTCAAAAAACTCTAATAAATTTGTCAAACACGATTTCACTTTCATGAAATCATATTGACTTTGTCTGATCAATCTATGATTTTCTAAGTTTATTGTGAAGACTTCATAATAAATTCCAGCAGTTTTCTGATGACTAGTGTCAAGTTAACTGGTCAGTAGTTTCTTGTTTTCTCTCTCCCTGCTTTCTTTAATAGCAGTTTTATATTTGCTCACTTCCAATCTGCTGGGATCATCCTAGAGTCAAGAGAATTTTGTGTCATGGCCAGGTGAGAAATGGGTCTAGAGCTTCCCTCTTAGCCTTTTCCTGATTTGGCCGTAACAGGGTTTAATTTTTAAAACACCGTGTTTTAGCTTCCCTCTCAGTAAGTCCTCGCGCACTGCTCTCTAATTGTAATGGCAAAGAAATCAAACAGACAGGTTTTCTCATATTTAAACAAGAAAGGTGTAAGTTTATTGGCCTTAAAACTCTAATTCAGTTAAAACTACTAGAAATACCCGACACAACCACACTTGCATGCATACACGTTAAACGCACATGCAAATAGAGACAGAGGAAGAGAAAGAAGGGGAAAAGTTTGATGTAAAAGCTGGAGTTCGGTGACTGGCTTTGGGTTTGATATAAAGTCTTTGAAGTTAAGTCTTGCAATTCTCGTTAGGGTCCAGTGCACACTTTCAAACTTGTTTCGCTGGTCTTCTGTCTTGAGGCTTAAATTACGTCTGTGTGTCCCTGGAACTTTGCTTGAGAGAGAGAGAGTGGGAGAGACCTTCCTTCTCTTTTTTCTTCAAATTGCAGTCTCTTCCTTTCTGTGTGGCACAATTCAAACAACCCCCAGGTTGCCCAGCAGGTTAGTCATGTGACTAGCTCCTTATTTGGAACAGTCTCTCCTGCGAGATTTGTAGATTTCCCCCAAGCTTACCAGACACTCTCAATTGGGGGGAGGTGGTGGGGGGAGGGGGTGGGGGGGTGGGGGGTGGTGGCGGGTTGGTGGTGGAATGCTGGCTCTTACACATTCAATGTCTCCTAATCAAAATCCATCTGACTAATTGAATCATCAGGGATGCACTCCCATTGCCTTCTTCCTGCAACTGTCTTTTACAATGCAAATGTGCAGCCATGTTTTCAGCCACTTTTGTGGTCTTTTTAAACAAGTTATTTCAAGTCCAGTAACAGTTCAAAAATAATGTTCCATATGACAAAATTAATAAGTCTCATTTTGACAGGTGTGGTTTCTGTCACATTTGGAAAATCATAACCAGTGCATCCACTATCTCTGAAACTACCTCTTTTAGAATCCTAAGATGCAGGCCATCAGGTCCTGTGGATTCGCTGGCTTTTAGTGCCTTAAATTTCTCCAATACTTTTTCTCTGCTGATAATAATTATCTCATGTTCCTCACTCTTATAAGCCTCTTTGTTACCCTTTATTACTGGTATCTAATTTGTGACTTCTACTGTGAAAACAGACACAAAGGGTCTGATCTTTAGGTCCTGTTGGGGGCAGGAATCTAGGCAGGCAGGCACTGAAAATAGCAGCGCAGGCCAGTGAGCTGGTTTCCTGCCATCATCCCTGCCGCTGCAAATTTCATCAGGGTGGGGATAGGCCGGCCCTGAAAACCCATCAGTTCAATTCAGATAGTTAAAGAGTTCACTGAGAGCTTGTAGAGGGCCAGATTGAGATTTTGGTGTGGGCACACAGGCTGCACGCAGGGTCAAGGGCAGATCAGGGCTATGGAGATAGCAACACAGCCAGGAGCCAGACATGGCTGCCCCAATAGATTAGGTGGGCCCCTTGAAAGGGAGAACGACTGAGAGGGGCACCCAGCCATTGGCACATAGGTGCTATCGTGTGTGCAGAGATTGCGGGGAGGATGTTGACTATGTGCTCGGGTAATGCAAGGGTCATTACCCTTCTGGCATTGTGAGGGAATAAGGGCTTCCAGATGCAATTGGGAGTCCACCTCAATGCAAGGAAGGCAGCAGCTGGCAACTGGAGCACGCCTCTTAGATTTCAGGTCCAGTGGCGATGAGGAGCAATATCCTCCACAGGGAGGGAAAAGCCCTGGGCATGAAGGTAGCTGAGGAGAGGGATGAAGGGCAAGATGGGCATGGAAGGCATACCCCCAGCATAGGACCTACTAGTGAAGAAGGAACTTCCTTGAGATGACCGAGAACCAGTACCATAGGAGATGGTGAGTCTCTACGCAGATATTCACAGAGATTTTTGCACTGCTCACCATGCCCTGTCAGTAGCCATCAAAGTCACTGTGGCCTTGAACTTTCTCGCCACTGGCTCTTTCCAAGGACATTCCACCCCCCCAAACTACATGGGTGGATTCTAGGGGATAATAATTGTCCCTTGATGTTACTCACATCTTTATGAAACCTCAAGATCGAGCCACAGAAGTGCTACAATTACAGCCATCTGCTCACAAAGACAATCATCGAGCAGGCCATTGGGCTTCTGAAGATATGGTCCCAGTGCCTGGACTGGTCGGGTGGCGCCCTGTAGTAACTCCTGCAAGGGTCGTGCATATTGTGATAATCTGCTGCTCACTAGATAACAAGGCCCTCCAGAGAGCTGTGAACCTTGAAGAGGGTGAGGCCCTGGAAGGACACAGCTCATGGAGGAGGAGAGGGGAAGGGGGGGAGGGAGGGGGAGGGGGAGGGAAGAGGAGTAGTAGTAGTAGTAGTAGTGATGCAGGACACAGAGGTGCCTCAGCTGCACAGGGAGGTTTTTGGTGCTGGCGCAGGTCTTGTGTGCCCCATCAGGATGCCATCAACGTCGGGGATTATATGATTCAGGCAGGGTTCAGCTGATCCACTGTAACCCAGGATGATGGTAAGGTCTGGAATTCACTTTGAGCTGCCTGTGAGAAGACTTCCATTGAAGACGCAGCCTGGAAAAAATCCACTCTTACTGCCAATTGTTACACCCATGGTGGTTCCCACTATTCAATTTCCCACCTGACCGCAGCAAGTGTATTTGTATTAGAATTTAGCCCCTTTGTGCTTCATTTTTCAAATGATTAGACAACGACAGGCTTTCTTGTAGGTTTTTGAAAACAGAAAGCCAATTGTTTATTGATCGATATGCCTTATCCCAAAATTGTTGCAACTTCATCCACTCATGCATTTGCTCACACACACCAAAAGAATCAGATAGAAAAGGGAAAAAGGAAGTTGGCTTTCAGTGGAGGAAAGGTTATGATAAACCTGTTAAATTCTCTTGAGAATCAAGTGCTAGGTGGATGCAGGTCTGAGATGATTGTAGATTTCTCTCTTGATTGAAGGTTCTGTTGAAGATGGTGGGTTACTTCTAGCTTTCACTGTTGTATAATGTAGATGTTGGATGTTTTCAGCAGGGAATGTACTTTCTGGCTTGCTGGAATGCCAACTGTTAGATGCTACCTTTCTCCTGGGCGAGTCTCTCTCTCTCTCTTTGGATGTCTTTTTTTTGAGGAAAAGCTGTTATCTCTCACCTTCTGTTAGGAGACACTCTGGTTTCTTCCCCATTGTAATCACACAATGGCCCAGGATGTAACTACTTCACAATTCCTTTGTTTCAGAAGAAGACATTCAATTCTGGAATGTTTTAGGATAGGTATAGGATGGGTTCCATTAACACCTTTTAGCTCTGAAGATTTGTCCTTTGTCTTTGTTAGACAATTTGAATGCACAAAAGGCCAATCCCCTTTTTATTCAGTGGCCATTTTGAACCATTGTTCTCTTTTAAAAATAAAGGTTCATTTTTAAAAGATGAAGTTCGCTTTCATAACTCTTCAGAATTAGTCCATGATATTTGTATCATCGCACTTCTGGCATGTGTGACACCAATGAATGATGCACATCTGTCCAGAGGTTTTACTGACACCCACGTCAAGGACCTTTGCTTCTCTTCACCGCCTCTTTCCTCTTTTCCTGTCTCCCCATTAAAGAATAGAAACTCACACATCAGGCATCATGTGTCAATACTTACACAGTGTTAAAAAATAGAAAAAGTGCACGTTTACAGGTGAGGCAAACACCAGTGACCCACTCAATGCTCTGGCCTCCGCTCTAGGCCAGTTCCTTGAGGTGCTCCCCTTCTGGCATCGAATCAGGTGCAGTCAGCCTGCACACATGTCTCCACTTGCAGCTGAGATGTATGAGGGAGTTGCCTTCATGGTGGAGGTGCCATTGAGAACGTCACCAGAAGCTGCTGCAGCAGCAACAATGCGAGGGCAGCCTCCATCACTGGGTCCTGCTACACGTGTTCCCTCAGTCAGAGGGGCCAAGGAAGCCAGTAATGATGATGGCACCCCTTGATAGGTCACACCCTCATCCTCCTTGGCCTTTGGATGGCACTCTGGATGGCGAGAGGGGACCACCAGTTGGAGTGCAACTGGCATTCCCTCCAAACATCTCTGTGCCAACAGCACAACTGACTGGTGTGACATGCAATCTGTGAACTTCAGTGCGCAGTTCCTGCATGCACTCCATGTACTGCTGCATATGGCTCTCCATGAGGTTGGCCAGTCTGTCAATGGAAGAGTCATGCATTCAAAGGCCTGGGCCATGGTGGTGCACGTAAGCTGAAAGGACTCCTCCATTCTAAGCTCATGACACAGCACTGCCTCAGGGAACTCTGACTTGCGGGAGCACATCTGTTACTGCTGGTCTAAGTAGAGCCTCCTTTCCTGTGACTCCTGTGGCCCTGCATCTGCATCCAGCTGAGCAGGGCTGTGTTTGTCCTCCATCCTTCGAAGGGGACTGCCCACAGCTGCCTCTGCCTCTCTCATGTCCTCCTGCTCACTTGTAATGTGCTCATCACTCAGTACCACCTTATCTAAGGACCAACTGAGGTGATTGTATCTGAGCTGGTGGAAAGTGTGACAATGTTTGCTCTGATGACTCTGGTGGCAGCGTTTGTCCCGATGCAGACACAGGAAACTGTTCTTCGCCCTTGACGTCTGAACCTGCAGTGCTGAGGCTTCACAATGCAGCTGAGTCTTTGACATGCTGTTGGATGGGGTGGAGTGCCCTTTCTTCTCTTTCTCTTTCCTTTTCTTTCACCTGCGACTCTGCTTGTTCCCTTTGAAATGCCCTTATTCTCTTGCTTCTCTTCTCTTTCTGTTTGAAATGCCCTGTCTTTTTCCATTTCTTCTCTTTGAAGTGCTTCTCTTTCAAGTTCATGTTTCTTCATTGCCAATTCTCTTTCCTGTTCAAGCTGCTTCATCTGCTAATTCAACTGAATTACCATCTGGGTCGTCTTTTCCTGCTTCCAATTCCAAACGCTGCGCTATTACCTCAATTTTGTCTTATTTTCTTTACTCCTAGTTTGAACTCTCACTCCAACTTTTCTGCAATGCTTTTAAAGTAGCCTAGGTTAAGATTTGCAAATCACTCAGGTATAAATCCTTCCTCTCTAGAAAGGTCATGGCAACTGACAAAGCCACTTTGATTTTCAATATGCAGCGCAAAATTCACTGTAAAAATCTTAATCAGCCTTCACTTCAGCAAATCCCAGCACTCGTATTTGTCCATGGATTTCGAATCACGCAATAGCCCCCAATTATATGTTACGACTGAGGCTGGACGGGTGCCCTGTCTTTCTCTCGTTCCACTTCTCTACGGGTCACAACATATATTTAAATGTTTTACAAAGTTACCGATATGGCCAATTATATACTTTATTTTAGTTTCAGAATAAAATCCACCAACCAGGTTTCTTAAATAAACAACAAAATTGTTAATTTATTATAAAACAAGACATATTCAATAAAAATGCAAAGCTTTTTAACACACAGTTTGAAATATGAAAGTTCCCTTCTAAATTAGTCCAACACACACACACACACACACAGACACACACACAGATCAGTTAAAGACAACATAAAGAAGTTTTCTCTGTGGAGATCTCTTTACAAAAAAGACAAACTTTGGCCAAGTACTTGTTTAGTCTTGAAGGAAAAGGAGAAGATGTGGTATGTTCCCAGTCCTTTATTCTGGCATCCAAGCACGCATAGACAGCTGTCACTGGGATCTTTTTGGAGCAGTTCTTTTTGGGTGACATCAAGGATTAGTCTGGCAGGCTTTCCAGGAGAAATGCGGCATCAGGGGTTTCAGCTATCACACTGGATTCTCAGTGTTTCCCAAAGAGGTGGAAAAAGGATGAGCTGGTGGCTTCTCTCTTAGCAGGCTGACCCCTAACTGACTCAAAACAATATCCAAAATGAAACCAACTCTTGACCACTATAAATCTTGACATGTCACTTCTCAGTCACATGATTCCTGCTGTTTACTTAGCTTAAGACATGTGACTTCCATGTAATTGTGTTTTAAAGTCCCCAAGTCCTTCCAGTGACCTTTTTTTAAAAACAAAAGTCCAGCACCTATGGAATCTCTTCAGTCTTTCAAATGAATCAATTTCCACAATTTTTAAACATGAGTCCTCAAAAAATATTAAAAATGGAAGCACTTCCATAATACAATTTGATTTGCCCAGTCTATATGAAGATTAAATTCCCTCACAATTATTGCATTGCCTTTGTTACAAACTGCAATTATTTCTTGCTTACTGCTCTATTTAGAGGGCCTATAAATTACTCCCACCTGCATTTTCTGATCCTTGTTATTCCTAATCTTGACCTATACTGATTCTTCTTACTGATCTTCTGAATCAAGATCCTTTATCACTACCGTCCCAATGTCATCCTTTACTATCAGAGCTACTCCTCTTCCTTTTCCATTCTGTCTATCTTTTTGAAATGCTGTATACCCTCGGATATTTATTTCCCGACCTTGGTCACCTTGTAACCATGGGCTGAATTTTACCAGCCCGCGGGTTGCAGCAGGGGGGGGGGCCGCTAAAATTCTGCGGGGAGAAGCCCGCCTTGACCCGTGACATTGAGAAAGGCCTGCTGCAAATTACTGGCAGCTGGGGCACCTTGGTGCAGCCTCCCCCCACCCCGCACAGCAGCGGCACCTGTTAAACGGTACTTACCTCTGCAGATTATGCAGCCTGCCGCCTCTCCATGGACACTTCCAGATTTTTCACTGAATGGGTGACCATCATGTGCCATCCCATTCACGATTTGAAAAACCAGCGGGTTCTTAGAGGCAGAAGTTGTCGCCAGTGAAGGTAAGTTCTGCTATGCAGGGGTCTCACTCTGCATTCTTAAAGGGAGGAGTGGGGGGGGGGGGGTGGTTATATTCAGGGGTCTCACTCTGCATTACTGAAGGGAGCCACTGCGATTCCGCCCTCCGTAATGGTTGGCAGCTCCGTGCCATAGACTGTTTCTGCCATTGAAGGAGCAATGGCACTCGAGTCACCCTGTATGTGGGGAGAGTGCCAGAGATGGTAGACGTGTGAAGCTTATATGTCTTGTGGGCCAATCGATGCAGCTTGTTCAATCTTTATGTGGTCAAGCGGTGCCACTCTTAATGGGAGCTAAGACGGGCCACACAGCTGCTGCATGAAAGCACCTGATGTGCCACTCAACATCAATCTCTGCCCGTTCAGGAACCTTCAAAGAATTGAAGCAACAGAGTTGAATTGCAACTTGAAGATGAGGATGATTCACCCTATATTCATTGATGCGCTTCTTGAGAGGATCCATATGCACTGCAGGCAAAACTAACAGGCAGTTGCAGCACACACAGAGGCCCCAGGTTGTGAGCAGCAGCACCCAAGGAGAGCTCACCACTACAGATCGTCGCGCATCTACAGGTCCCGCATGACATACCTGCAGATGTCAGAGTGCCAGTGTCAGAGGTGACTGCGGATGTCGAGAGAGGCGGTGACATATCTCTGTGCCCTACTGAATGATGACCTGCAGCCCAGGGGATTCGGGGGACATCCTATACCTGTGGCCCTCAAAGTGACAGCAGCTCTCAATTTGTACGCCTCTGCATCATTTCAGGGGCCCACCGGAGACTTTTGTGGGGTCACACAGTCAACAGTGCACCACTGCATCAGGGAGCTCACTAATGCCCTGTTCCGGAGGGCTGGTGACTATATCGCTTCACGACGGACCCTGAAAGCCAAGCTGAGAGGGCCACTGGTTTCGGCTCCATCGCAGGATTCGCACAAGTGCAAGGGACCAGCTGAATACGTAAACTATAAGGGTTTCCACTCAATCAATGTGCAGCTCGTATGTGATCACTGGAAACACCATGCAAATCTATGCCCGCTTTCCAGGCAGCTGCCATGACACCTTCATCCTGCACCAGTCGCAGTTGCCGTTGCTGTACGCTGAACTGGCTCAGATGGAGGGGTGGCTTCTTGGAGACAAGGGCTACCCCTTACAGACATGGCTGCTGACACTGGTGAGAGACCCCAGGACTGCTGCAGAACAGCGATATAAAGCCAGCCACGGAACTACAAGAGCCACCATTTAGCAGGCGATCGGCATGCTGAAAATATGATTCCGCTGCCTGGATAGATCGGGTGGTGCCCTGAAGTACGAGCCGGAAAGAATAGCTCACATCATTGCTGTTTGTTGTGCTCTGCACAAATACAGTCAATAGAGGGGAGGCCTTGCAGGATGAGGAGAGACATGAGCAGGACTCATCCTCGGACGATGATGATGCTGAGGTCTTACAGCAGGGAAGGCACATGGGAGGACAGAGAACATCCAGGCACCGCATGCAGGGCAAGCAGTGAGCTAGGGATGCAAGGCAGAGCCTCATTGATCAAAGGTTCTCCACACCATAAGAATCACCATGGGCTCTACATGCCACACAGCATCCTCATTCACCTGTTGAGCAGCAGTCCTCACCTGCAACATCTTTGCATCCACCATTACTGGCAGCAGAATACTGGGCCATTGTCCATATTACTGCATCCGTGGAGACGCACGAGTGATACTGGCATGGCAATGATGTTATTCCATACATTGGCAGTTCTGGAAGGCCAATGATGTAATGGGAGGAGCCACAATCAGTACATGCTGGCACACTTCATTCACACAGTAAAAGCAACGTAGTGTTAGTGAAGACGATTTTGTTTCCGGCTTTCCTAGAGTATTGTGTCACCCATGCAGACCCATCTGTGTCAGGATGCTTTTTGGAAATGCTTGCAGATTCTCCAACACAGTGCCACTTCTGCACTAGCAGCCTGGCTGTTCGAAGGCTGCTGCTATGATTGCCCTTTGGCTGTGGATGAGTTTGGCAGTTGTACCCTGTGCGCATGAGGCCTAGAGGGCTCCAGCTTGCTGGTAGAGTTATCGTTCATCCCCTTCCGGTATTGGACATCTTGACGCCGGATACCACCATGGCTACTCACCTTCTCTGCCACCTCCAGAGTGACTGCCTTGTTCAGGCGGGAGAGCCTCTTCTTACCATCACTGGTGAATAGGACCTCCCGCTTTGCCTGCACAGCCTGGAGGAGAGTGAGCAGGGAGTTCGCTACACTGTGGGGCCACCCTAGAGAACCCCTCTGCCATCCTCGACTTTTGGTGTGGTCCTTTAAATGCAAAGATGACTCCATCCTGTAACTGCTCTGACTTCTGGTTGCAAGGTTTGTCTTGCACATGTTTGAAGACCTATGCAGGACTAGTGAAGAAATCTGTGCTGTTTTCATGGTTTTTCAACTATTACACATTGACGCGTGTTCACGAACACTTCGCTTCTGCAGCAGCTGATCATATTTATTGGTGTAATACTTCTAATTGGCAATGCAGCTAGAATATGAACATATTTTCCTGTTTTTTTAACACAAATTGTTTAATTGCAGTTACATGTATTTTCACATAACAGCTGGCAGTGAAATGAATACAGATTCCAAGTGCATATTAGTCTGTGGGTTTTCAGGGTCAGATGATTAGAAGCCAATAGTATGTAAATATTCTTCAATTATGTTTTTATTTCTGTTGTTTATTTGCATTTATGGTACATTTAAGTCTCACATCCTGGAATGTGCAAAATTAAGATTATTCACCGAGGTGTGGCACACCTACAAGAAGCAATGTAACACTTGAGTGGAAGAAGAGAATCGCAACTTCACAGGACACTGGGTCACAGCAGGGTAAGTATTTGGCAGCAAAGCGGAAAGTGCTGGAGAAACTCAGCAGTTCAGGCAGCATCTGTGGAGGGAGAAGCAGAGTTAATTTTCAGGCCTGTTAACTTGGTCAAGTTAACTCTGCTTCTCTCTCCACAGATACTGCCTGACCTGTTGAGTTTCTCCAGCACTTTCTGCTTTGCTGCCAGATTGATAACAGCCCCACTCCTCAGCAGTGCGATATTTCTTTGACAGCTGTCAGGAAGCAGGTGCTGGGGCGCTTTAAATAGGGTCCCAGCACCTGCTGCACAGCTGTCAAAGGGTTACTCACTGCGTTGAATGTTCCGACTCTCCCCACGTTATATTGGGGGGTAGGAGGCTGGCGCAGTGATGCTAATGAGCCCCCGCGCGTAATATCGTGGGGACTCTGCGGTGGCCGCAATATGCGGGCACCCTCGCTGAGTTTAAAGGGTGCCACCACGGAGCGCGGTGCCCAGATAAAATTCAACCCCATGTCTCTGTACTGACAATTAGATTTAAACCATTTGTGCTGCTAGTTTATTTATTTTCTTAAAAGAGCCTTTAATTTTATTTTTTAACTCCTCTTGTTTGCATGGACTTTATTTGCTGCTGCACTATTACCTTTAAACTCCCTCGCTATCCCTTCCTGTGCCACTCTGCTTGGCTTCACCCAAATTGCTACACTGCTATATTGCCATGACTTTTCTCTTTAGCTTTAGATTTCTAAATCTCCCTTTGCCTGACCTCTCTCCTCCCAGCCCCACTCCACCACCACCACCCCCCCCCCCCCACATCCAATCTCTCCTATTTGCCGCTTGGTCAATGGAAGCACCTTGTTTAAAATGATTTCTGTTTCTTAGTTCCTAAATATAGATCTAAAATGCTGAATGCTCGCTACATAGTTTTATTTAAAATGGGGTGTATATCATTTCCATCGATTGGAAAAAGAAAGCTCATGTAATGTCTATGTTCTGTCTCTGGATAACACCTGTGAGCTTATTGCAGGATAATAGGAGATCAGGTTAGGAAGGAACAAGCAAGTGACTTGTGAGAAGAGAGACACACAATTAAATCAAAGACACAGTGGGGCTTCCTCCATGAGGCATCAGGCGCTGAATGAACGGCACTGGAGATAATCATGGAATAAACTCCCACTGCGCACAATTGCTTCATATTTTAGTAGCAGAGGCAGTAGGCTGCACATGAGAGAAATTAAAGTCAAAGAATGGAGAATGGAATGATGTACAAAATGAAATAAGAGGGCTGGTAGCAAAAAGGTATGTAGCAGAGCAGTAAAGAATGACAATAGCTGTACTTTTTTTTCTTGATGTTTTCACATCTGTAAGTATGGAAGAAACAGAATAAACAAAGAAGATGCAAAAAAATGTGAGAACACTTTCCTACCTTTGTCCCCCAGTACCAACTTCCTCTAATCTGACCTCTCCTAAACTCAAGAAAGAACCCCAGTGTGAATGTTTACATTTTTTGCATTCAACATCCCCTAAGAGAAGCTACAAGTTTTTGTTGAATTATGTGCAGATTGGTACTTTCGACCACATCTACAAGAAACGAGGAAGAGATTGCTTAAACCTCAATACAGACAGCAGAGAGACGAGTTTTGTATTTTCAGATTAAATGGATGTTTGCAGTTTCTAGAGATGAAAGGACAATGTGCTAATATACAGTGCTGCCCAGTCCATCATACTTATGATATGAATTTGAATCCCACTTTCTAAAATGTCCATCCAATAAGTATGATTGCAACATTTGTTTTTGTAAAAATAACAGTAATTTTTAAGCCTTCTTGAATTTGTAAATATAGGATTGCAGAAGTGATTATATGAAATAGAACATAGAAAATGCCATACTGAATTTTAAATTGAAGTTGACTACACGTAGAGTCTCTCATTTGTTAATCGTAAGTTCCCTGTGCCATCGTTTAACCACAATATTAATTTGGATCCAAATGATTTCCAAAATTGCTATTACCACCTCCAAAAACTCTTCAAGAAACTGCATAATCTCTTTTTCTAATTTAATCTCTTATCTCAGTCCAAATTCTTTTACTTTGGAGAAACATTTAATTTGGTTTTGATCCTGTCTTTTTGTTAGGGCTCTGTGGTAACAGCTAATTTCACTTAACGTTTTGTCAGCTTGTAACAGTAGTTGGTTGACTTTTTCATTTAACTTCACTGCCCTTTTCAAGCCTAAATATCTTCTTTGCATGATTTCTCTTTAACTTCTACTCACCGGACTCTCTCGCACGCAGTAGCATCTTTGTATTAAAGATATTACACACTCTAGTAATCACAGTCACATTTCTCTTCCAAGGCTGTTCTCTAAATGGAGATTTAATAATCTTCTCAGAGATTCAGATTTTACAAGTAATTTAGGATGGATGGATGGATCACTGGAGTGATGAAAAATTGCTCTAAAACTGAAAAATAAATTAGGTGTTATAGCAGAATAGTTATCCTTTCAGTTTAGATAAATTGACTGGGAAGTTAGATTATAGCGTTGAATACAAATGGTAAAAATAATCTAAAGGTCAAACAAAAATACTTTCTAAAATAGAGAGGGACAAAAATAATAAGGTATGAGAAGGTGTATTAATGTCCAGATATAATCTTTAAGGAATCCAAGTGTGAGAGAAATATTATAGAGGATCAGAAACTAGCTGCTAAAGGTTGTGTATAAATTCTGGATCTGCTCATGTTGGCTCTGAAATCTCAAGTGCATTTGGAGGTCAGTAAGATGGGTTATATAAAGACAGTCAGAGAATTAAAGGGCAACAAAACACCTGGGCCAAATGAGGCAAGATTCTGATGGTATTTTCAGTATCTCCATTATTACCTTCCAACTATCAGGTGGTGTTCTTGTAACTGGAAGATAAATATTCAAAACAGAAATAACATAGGAACCTGGAAATTATGGACCAGTTAGACAAATATCACTGGTGAGGAATATGTTTGACAGTGTTGCGAAAAAATAATAAATTTTCTTTAAAGTGTTCACAGGCTATCTTGAGCAGCTAGCATGGATTTAGAAGCAATAACACATGCCTTACAAATCTATGAGTGATCAACTACTATCTGGTTGATATAATTTGCTTAATTTTCAGAAAACTTTGAATAAAATTATTCACTTGAGGTGCTTAAGGAAGGTTAAGGTTTTGGAATAAAAGGCAAATTAACTGGCTGGATTGGAGATGGATCTGGCATGAGGAAACAGGAGGTAGTGATAAATGGGAAGAGCTGTGTCTGGGAGACAGTAACTCATGGAGGCTTATGGAATCTTTATTTTCTATTTGCAATATCCAAAAGGTACTGAAAGTATTTCTTGTACTATAACATTATAACATTTTCTGATGATAGAGAGGTATGTGACTAGGCGATGAGTATAAAGAAGATTGGTAACAGGAAAAAGATTCTGAATCAATTAAATGGATAGAATAAAGAATGGCAGATTGGCTTGATTGTGGATAAATGCAAGAAAATACATCTTGGAACATGTCTGGTGTACACGTGATACATTTGCAAAGATGGAAAAGAAAAAGATTTTGCAGGTTAATGTTAATCATTCACTGACAGCATCCAGTTAATGTGAGGCTGGTCTTTCGTTCATCCCTGTATTTTTATGTTATGAAGACTTACCTATAAAAGGATCCAGTTTTCCCTGGAGAAAAATGTACTTTTTATTATTCATTACATTTTCTGGGATTTTCTTTTACCAGTTTTCCCATGCTTACTTTTGTTTCAGCATTTTAGTGTTGGCATACAAAATATTGTGGATGCTGAAAATCTGAAATAAAAACAGAAAGTGCTGGAAATACTCAACAGTTCAGGCAGCATCTGTGGAGCAAGAAACAGAGTTAGCGTTTCAGGTTGATGACTTTTTGTCAGAATTGGCATAGTTTTTTTCTTGTTGATATTTTTCAGCCACTTTTTAATGAGAAAGTTTGAATGGACACTAGTGACAGCAGCAGTGTGTACCTGATCATATGGTGCACCTCATAGTAGTTGAAAACATTCTTGTGAAAAAGTGGTATCACGCAATTGCACGTTCCTGATATGGATCCAATTTTGCAGAGCACACTATCCGATTTTGGTATTCACCTGTTTATTGACGTATTTCAAAGCAGCCATTGGTGATGATGATGTGGCAAAGTCCACAAATTTAAGATTTGCAGCAATCATAGAACATAGAACATTACAGCGCAGTACAGGCCCTTCGGTCCTCGATGTTGCGCCGCCCTGTGAAACCATCTGACCTACACTATAGAACATAGAACATCACCAGTTTCACCACCATAATGTAACAGGAAGTTGAGAGGGGCCTCATTGTCTTCTAGATGGTGTGATAGTGCCAAGGTAGCATCAGAGTCATTGGCCCTAGTATATTCCAGACACTTTCTTGAAAATTACTGTGGAGAGCTTTTTGCTATTATATGAGCAGAAGGAAAAAAACTGACTTTTTGCAACCTGTATAAATAAAATTGTCAGCTCTCATAGTATCTTGGAAAGTTTGTCCAGTGAATAGCTGAACCACACAGAGATCCTGAGCTTGATCTCTGGTCTTTGTTACATTAGCTAGTCTCAGCTGCAGCAGCAGTAGAGGGACTGTAGTTGGGTTAGGAAAGGGAAAATCAGCCAGGTGTCCAACTCCTGATCATGACTAGCAGCGTTTTCAGGAAGTGGATGTCAGGTGGAGACAGGATTGGTTTCAGCAGTTATGGCCCTGTGGTACAATAGTGTGCTGCCACTCACTGCCATTGTTCATACATTGGGAAAGGTATTAGAGAGTGACCAATGTCCCTAAAGCTGTAATTCAGCAAGGAATATACACCTTTAGGAGAGGTGGAGAGGAGAGTAAGAAAAGCAAGTAAGTTCACTAAACAAACTTTGGCTTGTTAATAATAGACTGTATCCTGTCTTTAGACAAAGATTTCATCTATGCAGATTGTGTAATTAAATCATAAACTCTTTATAAATGGGTTGATGATATTCGTAAACACAGCATAGAGGCAATCATCTTATATTCTACTGTAGTTCCTACCTAGCAGTGAAATATCATTCTGTTACCCTTAAGGGAAATTCTACAAAAACTTTCACCATAAATCGAAAGGTCTTCTCTTCTAAATAACTTCTATGAAGAGTGTTTGATATGTGCAATAAAATGTAAGGTAGGTGCCTTTAGGGGGAGTACTCTTCATTAACTTATTCCCAAATGTCAAATATTCTGCCTTCTCTCATTGTTTGCATTGCTATATTGCTATAACTGTTTATCTTTTTTATTAGAAGGTACTATTTGTAATATTACTGCCTGTTCAAATGTCATTCCTTTTTAAAAATTAATAATGTTAACATTGCTATTATAATAAATGAATGGTGAAAGAGTAATTCTTAGGGTTATATGTGTAATTAGAGTCATCGAGTTATACAGCACAGAAACAGGTCCTTCAGCCCACGGTGTCCGCGCCGGTCATCAAGCCTACCTGTCAAGCCTATCTATTCTAATCCCATTTTCCAGCACTTGGCCTGTAGCCTTGTATGCTATGGCGTTTCAAGTGTTCATCTAAATACTACTTAAATTTTGTGAGGGTTCCTGCCTCTACCACCCCTTCAGGCAGTGTGTTCCAGATTCTGGGTGAAAAATGTTTTTCTCAAATTCCCTCTAAACCTCCTGTCCCTTTCCTTAAATCTATGCCCCCTGGTTATTGACACCAGAGGATCTAATTAAAATATGTTAATAAATTTAAATTAGATGATTAATTACTTACCTTGTCACGACGGCCAACCAACGCTGATATTCCGGCTGGTTGCCGGAACTTCCCTGCCTTGGGAGATCCAAGGCTGCACCCTGGTGGGGAGGGGGGAGGAGTGAAGTTTCCAGGGCAGGATGTGGGGGGGAGGGGGGAAAGCTCTTCCTATTGGTTGAGGGGATGGTGGGAAGGGGTTGAGGATCAAAGTTAATAAAGTTCGGGGGGGCAGTTCAAGATCGCAATAATTTTTTTGGGGGGAGAGGGCAATTTATATATTGATTACTCATTGGGGGGTGGGAAAGGGGATTCAAAGTGCCATTAAAACTGTAACTTTATTTCTTGGAGACCGGGACCTTTAAAAATTTGAATCTAACTGAAGGGCTTGAAGGCCTTTAAAAATGGCGCTGGCGCCTGCGTCGTGGCACTGGACGCCATTGCTGGGGATAGAGCACCCGCCCCCTCTATGTCATCGGGGGTGGGAGTCCCGCCCCCTCCATGTAAGTGAGCTGCCACGCGAAACATCGCGGCGGCTCAGTGGCAGACATCTCATGCGTGTGCTGCACCATTTTTGAAGCTTGCTGCCGAGATTGGTGGCGAGCTTTTAAAATTCAGCACTGTGTGCAGTTTTGGTCTCCATATCTAGAGAAGGATATTTTTGCCTCGGAGGCGGTACAACAAAAGTTCACTAGATTGGTTCCTGAGATGAGAGGATTAAGAGGCTGAGTAAATAGGGCCTATTTTCTCTGGAGTTTAGTAGAATGAGAGGTGATCTCATTGAAACATACAAGATTCTGAAGTCGCTTGACAAGATAGGCACTGAGAGGTTGTTTCGCCTGGCTGGACAATCTAGAACACAAGGCACAGTCTCGGGATAAGGGGCCAATCATTTAGGGCTGAGATGAGGAGAAAGTCATTCACTCAAAAGATTGTGAATCTTGGAATTGTCTACCCCAGAGGATTGTGGATGGTTCATCGATGAGATAGATTTTTGGTTTCTCAGGGAACCAAGGGATTATGGGGAGCAGGCGGGAAAGTGGAGTTGAGACAGTAGATCAGCTATGATCATATTGAATGTTGGAGTAGACGCGAGGGGCCATATGGTTTACTGCTGTTCCTATTTTTTATGTTCTTACATGTGGTTACTGGTAGGAGAAGTTTCTACCTACAGAGGCCCTTGCTTAATTTGGTAAAGGAATTTGTTCAAAAGTGGATGGAACTATTTTCATCAGAATAAAGTGTTCTTTCAATTCAGTTGAATATCTTCATGTGCAGTACAGCAAAGACAGGGGACTTTTTATGTACATCGATGCCTGATGACTCTCAGCTAATTTTTTATATGAAAACACTAACAGTAATTATTTTTTGTATTTGTCCAAACAAAGAAAATTAGTACTGGAGAATTTCCATTTAGAGTAATTTTCCATTTCCACTTCCCACATCATACACATTGTAAAACAACAACAACTTGGACTTATATTACATCTTTTATGTAGTAAAACATACCAAGATGCTTCACAGGAATATTACCAGATAAAACTAGATAGGTGACAGGTCAAAAAGGTAGAGTTTAAGGAGCATCTTAAAGGAAGAGAAAGAGGTACAGAGGTCGAGAGGTTTAAGGAGGGAACTCCAGTGCTCTGTGTCTATGCAGCTGAAGGCACAGCTGCCAATGGTGGAACGATGGAAATTGGGGCTCCACAAGAGGTCACAATTGGAGGAACGTAGAAATCTCAGAGAGTTGTAGTCACAAAGATAGGGAGAAGCAAGGCCATGGAGGGATTTTAAGGTCTTTTGATTGAGACTGCTAAAGTCAGGGCAGTTCTGTATTGTGATCAAGCACCTGCTAGGTATTGGGTGAAGAACGCCTAAATTAATTTCATCTAATTTCCTTTCAATTCACAGACAGAAAACCATCAGGCTGGACTGGATTAAAGTTCTAATTACAGAAGGAAAGATGGACACAATAAACCGACTGTAGCACCAAGTGCCTTGCTTTAATTTAAGAAAGTTGAACATATCCACTTGAGATGTGATTCTTCCACGTCAAATTGGACTTCACACTATGGGTTGTATTTTATTTTCCCGTCCCCTGGAGTGGCAGTGGGCGAACAAAATGGCAGCACGCACATTATGCTACAAATAAATGTTTGGCCCGTCCCACACCCCACAAATACACTGAAATTGCAGAGGTGACCCCTCTCCCTGCCATCAACTGGACAAAGTGCAGAGGTCATCCCTTCCCCCCCCCACACCAAAAATGCAGAATTGACTGCATTTCCCCGCCGCCCCCCCCCCCCTCCCCCCCCGCTCCCCCCCCCTCCCCCACCGCCGGCCCCCAACACTAAAAATGTTCTGATCCCCACTTCCCCACCTTGGTGGCACCAGCTTTCCCTGGATAGGAAAGTGAAGGTGCATGAGTGTCACCCGTCACACTGAAGATCTGGATCCGACGGTAAGATTGCAGGAATTGGATTTAAATGTATGCATAAAGTTAATTTCAATATTTAAAGTCAGGTCCCGTCACCAAGTGGCGGGGGTGGGGGGGGGAGGTGGTGGGGGGGCTGCCACGAAGCATCGCCACCGCTGGTAAGGTCGAGCCTGGCAATCCTGGTGTCGGGCTCCGTGGAGGGCTGCTGCTGCTGCAATATTCTGGCCCCCCCCCACCCACACCACAGAGCCCGTTGACGGGAGTTCAACAGAATTTGGTCCTCTGAATCTAAATGCACAGATCTCAGTTTTGCTTTTTCTGTATTTTGGATATAATGGACAAATAATACAACACAAGGTACAGTGCTGCCAGGACTGTGGCATTTCAGCCATTATGTGAATCTGTGGTCCTCCGTTTCACCTCATAACGTAAGGTCAGTTCACTGAAATATTTTTGTTTCAGTTAGTGTGTAATTCAATAGGGGCACCACTGGTGATGGGGCTCGATTATTTGGCACCAGTAGCTGTTAAAGGACTGCTAGCAGCCCTTAAAACTGAAACAATTCTGAGAGAAGAAAACAGCTTGTGCCAGAATAGTCTCAGTCTCACATCAATCTCTGGAACTAAGCAACAGACTAAGCACAAATGATGGAAGGCCTTATTTGGAAGAAATGTGTTCCTTGGACAAGTAGTAGACCTTTGTTACATCCCTCCGTTGAAGCACCCATTGAAACAGTTGCCGAGCAATTGGATAGCTTTCCAGAAGCTCTGGTATTATTATTGGGAGCTCCTTTATAATTTGCATGGAATCCAGTTCTTTAATGATCTTAGCACACAATTCAAATCACTTAAAGTGCTTTCAGCCCACACAATAGCAGCTGTTTCCACCTGATAATATAGGGCCAAGTTCCCCCAGTGCATCAGCACTTCAATTGTCACAGACACGTTATTAGTCCTATACATCTTGCTCTTTGAGAACTTCTGATCAAAATTTCTATCCAAGTCAAAGATAGCCTGCTTATAGTGGCCAGCCAATTTTGATATCTCAGATATTGCCAGGTTTTTTGTGGGATTTTCTTCATTCTATGCAGCAAAATCTTGAACGATTTTGAAAGGCAACATTAACAAATTTGACTTTTCTACAGTTAATGTATAATATGAAATTACTTATTCCAGGAATCAGCTAGTTAATGTGGTCAGATTGTAAAAAGCTTTCCCCTGCAGGAACAGCTGGTTATATAAATATATGTCAAATCAGTTTAGTAATCAATTTTTATGGTTCTTTCTTTTTAAATTTTTCTATTGCCACACGACATCGCTGAGCTGGGATAAGCTCCAACAGATCTGCTCTCCAATAATGTTGTTCGTGAGCTGGAAAGTGCTTATGCAGAAACAGCCTCCAGTTATCCCTCATTTATTATGGGGATGGATTTAGTTTTCACTCTGAGGCCCAATGATTTAGGAAATTTGATGTATTGTTAATTATATGGCCAAACCCATGTTCTCTTACTCCATGGCAGAAAGTTCTAGAGCATCAAAATTTGTGTCCCATTTCCCGTACTTTTTCAAAAGTTTTTAGAATTTAACAGAAAAGTTAAATTGTACTTCAGGTTCTGTAATTTACTAGTGCTGTATATTTCAGGCTGAAGCGGCCTTGGTGATGGATAGGAATTGGGGCCTTGAAAATTTACGTAAAGTGCACATCCCCTGTAATAGTGCTCAGATTCTCCTGTTGTGACCTTTTACAAATGTCATCATATGAGGGACACATGTGGGTATATTACTGCTATATGAGCTGTCAGACTGGACTTGCTTAATGTTACCTTGTGTTTCCAGAAATATTTGGCAATGAACCACACATATGAGGGATTGCTAACACAGGAAAATGAGCTTTTATTTTCCAACTCATTTAAAAAGGATTATTATAGTATTATATATGCCAGACCTTTTTCTGTTCAACAGTTCTAAAGAATTATCCTGGCACTCTGGCTGAGGAGAATTGCATGGAATTTATGAACTAACCTAAGGGACTAGGAACGGGCTGGATTTTATCAAGTCCACAATGTCGGGATCCATGGCAGAGGGGAGGCCGGAAGATGGTTGCAGCAGAGGCCGACCACGGAGCTCAATTCCGGGAGGGCCTGACCCGATCCTCCCGGCAGCAGCAAAGCTCCATGGCGGCCCACCTCCCCCGCTACCACTGGGCGACGGGACCTCAATTTCAATATTTAAATTAATGAGATGAATAAATTTAAATGAACTTACCTTGAATCTTCCGGGACCGCCACGATCCTCAGTGCGGCCGTCGTCACTCCCGCGCCTTCAATTCGCCATCTGGGGCAAGCTGGCGTGACACCGGTGGCGAGGAGTGGGAGTTAAGATTTCCAGTGTGGGGAGGGCGGGGGGAACGGGGTCAAATAAACGTAATGAGTGTAAGAGATGGTGGGAAGGGGTGAACTTTTAACTTTGTGCAGTCTGGGGAGGGGAAATCAGATTTAAAAGGTACGTGTTTTGAGGGGCAAATAGTTAACGGAATTGTTATCGCGGGGTTGGGAAAGGGGAAATGCTATTTGCTAAATTTTGGGGGGATGTATGTTTAAAAATGTAAATATGCGGGCAGGGCTGGCTACCCTTTAAAAAGGGCACATGTGGGCTGCCATTTTTTGAGCTCGCCGCTGAGAGTGATGGCCGGCTCTTAAAGTCCACGCCAACATGTTAAAAGTCATCTTTTTAAAATAATATACTAGTTAAGAATCTGTTTATTTGAAAATTAGATGGTAGTGGCTTGTTAGTCCTTAATAGGTCATGAGATATGACAATGGTGGTATTTGTTTTCTAGATGCAATTGAACCCTCTGCATATTCTACATTTTGTGAATTCTATGCATTTTATTTTTGTGAATAAAATAAACTGGATGAATGAGGGGTCTCTGGTACCATTTACTATTTCAGTACGATTTTTGTTACTGTATTCAAAGTATTTAAAACATCTCTTGAGATTTTCCTTTGCAAGAGTTCATAGTTGAAAGTGATATGTTGAACATCAAGAGCACAAAATCCATGGATTTTGAAGTTAAAATTCACCCAAAACTCTGCAAATTTTATCAGCTTTGTTATAGGTATCTTGTTTCTGTTTTTGCCTTGATCATCCTGATATAATGTACGAAGAAAGATTACTCATTTTGAAAATCTTTTAGAATTTGTGTGTTGATTTTCTCAGCCCTAATGAAAAAAATAAATTTATGGCACATAAGTAATAAAGCAGAGTGAGAAAATATTATTTAACCTTTCCACAGGCTATGTATAATATTCTGTCATGAACAGCAAGCCATCTAAATAAGCAACTGAGGCAAAGTTATGCAGAAATACTGCCTGATCCCACAGGTAATCAAACAAAAATCCAGCCTATCTCTTCATTCACATTCATGTTCAGGGCACAGTTTCAAAATTTGCAAATGACAAAAAACTTGGAAGTATTGTGAATTGTGAGGAGGATAGTGATAGACTTCAAGAGGACATAAGCTGGTGAAATGGGTGGACACTTGGAAGACAAAATTTAACGCAGACAGTGTGAAGTGGTACATTTTGCTAGGAAGAATGAGGAGAAGCAATATAAAATTAAGGACATAATTCTAAAGAGGGTGCAGGAATAGAGAGCCCAGGGGGGTAGATGTGCACAAATTATTGAAGGTGGCAGGGCAAGTTGAGAAAGTGGCTAAAAAGGCCTATGGGATTCTGGGCTTTATAAATAGAGGCATAAAGTACAAAAGCAGGGAAATTATGATGAATCTTTCTAATACATTGGTTCAGCCTCAGCGAGAGTATTGTGTCTAATACTGGGCACCACACTTTAGGAAGGATGTGAAGGTTTTAGAAAGGGTGCAGAAAAGATTTATGAGAATGGTTCCAGGGATGAGGGGCTTCGGTTTTGATGATAGTCATAGAGTCGTACAGCATAGAAACAGGCCCTTTGACCCACCGCATCCATGCCGACCATAATGCCTATCTATACTAATCCCACCTGTCTGCATTAATTCCATATCCCTCTATGCCTTGCTCATTCAAGTACCTGTCCAGATGCCTCTTAAATGTCGCTACTGTTCCTGCCTCCACCACCTCCTCTGGCAGCTCATTCCAGATACCCACTATTCTTTGTGTGAAAAATTTACCTCTTTGATCCCCTTTAAACTTCCTCCCTCTCACCTTAAATCTATGCCCTCTAGTTTTAGTCACCCCAATCTCCCAGATTGGAGAAGTTAGGGTTATTCTCTTTAGGGAAGGTTGAGAGAAGATTTCATAAAAGTGTTCAATATCATGAGGCATATAGACAGAGTAGATAGAGAGAAACTGTTCCCTTTAGTGGAGGGGTCACCAGAGGACACACACTTAAGGTGATTGACAAAAGAACCAAAACCAACATGAGAAAACATTTTTTTTACACGGCGAGTATTTAGGATCTTGAATGCATACCTGAGATGGTGGTGGAGGCAGATTCAGTTGTGGCTTTCAAAAGGGAATTGGATAAGCACCTGAAGATAAAAAATTTGCAGGATTATGGGGAAAGGGCAGGGGCATGGGACTGGCAGAATTACTCTTGGAGTGAGGCAACATGGATTCGATAGGCTGTACAGCCTCCTTCTTTCCTGTAACCATTCTATGATTCTATTCTATGATTCTACACAATTCAATGCTGGACTAGTGATCCCAGCCATCCCCAGATGACACCACTTGCCAGCTCCAGAAAGGCTATGGGCGGAATTTTCAAAATTTAGTCCCCGCTGAAACAATGGGCTGAATTTTAAAAACTCGCTGCTTTCAAAAATGAGCAGCAGACGCGTGAGTATAGCACGGAGCTAATGCGATATTTGCTGCGGCAGCTCATTTACATGGAAGGGACAGGGCACCACAGAGGGGGGTGGGACCTCTGTCCCGGCAATGGTGTCCAATGGCACTGTGCAGGCGTAGGCGTCATTTTTAAAGGGCTTCAACCCTTATGTTTCATTTCCATTTTTAAAGTCACAGATTTTTGAAAAATTAAATTAAACATTTATTCACAGTGCCAATCCCCTCTCCCACCCCCTCCGTGCCTAATCATTTTCTTTTTTCTTCTCCCTCCCCAAAAAAAGTAAACTCTCGATCACAACCTTCCCCCCCACCGAACTTTCTTTACTTTAACCTTCAACCCCTTCCCAATATCCCCTCGACCAATCGCGTTAGTTTTTGCCGTTACCCCCAGCCCTGAAAACTTCACTCCTTCCCCCTCCCCACTCGTGTTCCGCCTTGGATCTCTGAACGGAGATCTCCCGAAGGCGCGGGAGTTCTGGCAACCTGCCAGAATATTGATGTGGGACAGCTGTCACGACGAGGTAAGTAATTATTCATTAAATACCATTCATTTTAATATTTAAATTAAGTCTCCATTGCTGAGTAGCAGGGGGACCGCCATGAGGCCTCGCCGCCGCAGGTAAAATGGAGCAGGTCCTTCCCGGAGTTGAGGCCTATGGCAGGCCTCTCCCGGAGGTATTTTACGGGCCCCCCCAGACCCCTGATGTCGGGGGGCTGGTAAAATTCAGCCCAATGGAACCATTAGTGGGTCGGTAACCCATTGGAATCTTTAACAGGTTTTGCAATGGCTCTTTAACAGAACCCTGGTGTTTGTACCCTCTTCTGGGTTCCCCGACCAATTAGAGAGGTTGGGCATGTTCACACGTGCAAACTGTCAAAGGAAGGATTTCTAGTTAATAGAACCCCAACATGAGTTAGATTCTTGAGGTTGCAGCAAGCACAGGATTGGAGAGAAGACCTGGGAAGGCTGCTCCCCTGGTCCCTCACTCTTACTTGGATGTCCTCCTGTGGGATATGAGGGACTGCAGTAAGGTGATCTTTCCTAAGGATGGAAGGAAGAGGACAACCTCCCCAACCATGCAGGCATGGATGAGATTGACCGAGGAAGCTAGCAGCAGAAGTGTACCAAGAGCATCCAAGACATCAGGAGGGCAGGAAAGGTGAGTGGCATAACACTTTCACATGCCAAGCCCCACATTCTGACTTTCACAGCATTCTCCTGCACAGCATGCCTCAGAACAACACATCTTGCAGCTGCGCTCATTCCTCTCTCTCCAGACATCTCACATCCCTATCTGAGCAGCCAACACTCACCATCATCCTATTGCCCTCTCAAAACCATGCCTCACAGTTACCCTCCACAAATGTTGTCCTTCTTTCCACTCCACACAAGCTATTACTAACACTTATAATGCTCTGCTTTCTCTCCTTGCAGGAGAACATAAGAAATTGGAGCCGGATAGGCCATTCAGTCCCTCGAGCCTGCTCGATCATTCAACTAGATCATGACTGATCTTCTACCTCAATGCCATTTTCTCACACAATCCCCATATCCTTTGATATCTTTAATATCTCGAAATCTATCTATCGATGAGCCTCCACAGCCCTCTGGGGTAGAGAATTCCAAAGATTCACCACCCTCTAAGTGAACAAGTTCCTCCTCATCTCAGTCCTAAATGGTCTACCTCTTATTCTGAAACTATGTCCCCTGGTTCTAGACACCCCCAGCCAGGAGAAACATCTTTCCTGCATCTACCATGTTGAGCCCTGTAAGAATTTTGTATGCTCCAATGATATCACCTCTCGTTCTTCTGAGCTCTAGAGAATACAGGCCCAGTCTCCTCAATCTCTCCTCATAGGACAATCCCGCTTTCCCAGGAATCCGTCTGGTGAGCATTCGTTGCACTCCCTCTATGACAAGTATATTCTTCCTTAGGTAAGGAGAACAAAACTATACACAATACTCCAGGTGTGGCCTCCCCAAGGCTCTAAACAATTGCAACAAGACTTTTTTACTCCTGTACTCCAATCCTCTTGCAATAAAGGCCAAGATACCATTTACCTTCCTAATTGCTTGCTGCACCTGCATGTTAGCTCTCAGTGACTTATGAACAAGAACACCCAGGTCCCGTTGGACAACAACACTTCCCAATCTCCCACAATTTAAGAAATATTCTGCATTTCTGTTTTTCCTACCGAAGTGGATAGCTGCACACTTTTCCACATTATATTCCTTCTGGCATGTTCTTGCCCACTCACTTAGCCTGTCTAAATCCCCTTTAAGCCTCTTTGCATCCTCTTCACAACTCACATTCCCACCTGGTTTTGTGTCATCAGCAAACTTGGAAATATTACATTTGGTCCCCACATCCAAATCGTTGATATAGATTGTTAATAGCTGGGGCCCAAGCACTGATCCTTGTAGTACCCCAGTAGATACAGCCTGCCAACCCGAGAATCACCCATTCGGATTTTCTGTCCGTTAACTAATTCTCAATTCATGCCAGTATATTATCCCCAATCCCAATGATCTAATTTTGCTTATTAACCTCTTGTGTGGGACCTTATTGAAAGCCTTCTGAAAATCCAAATACACCACATCCATTGGTTACTCCCCTTTTCTATTCTGCTAGTTACATCCTCAAAACACTCTAACAAGTTTGCCAAACATGATTTCCCTTTCATAAATCCGTGTAGACTCTGCCCAATCCGACTATTATTTTCTATGTGTACAGTTATCACATCCTTTATAATAGATTCTAGCATTTTCCCGACTTCTAATGTCAGGCTAACAGGAGTCTGTAGTTCCCCGTTTTCTCTCTGTCTCCTTTCTTAAATAGTGGGTTACATTTGCTACCTTCCAATCTTCAGGAACCACTTCAGAATCTATAGAATTTTGGAAGATGATCACCAAGGCATCCACTATCTCTACAGCCACCTCTTTCAACACTCTGGGATGTAGGTCATCAGGCCCAGGGAATTTATCAACTTTCAGTCCCATTAATTTCTCCAGTACTACTTTTTTACTAATATTAATTTCTTTCAGTTCCTCATTCTGTCTAGTTCCTTCGTTCTCTAGTATCCATGGGAGGTGTTTTGTATCTTCCTCCATGAAGACAGACACAAAGTATTTCTCTGCCATTTCCTTGTTCCCCATTATAAGTTCTCCTGACTCTGCCTGTAATCAGCCTACATTTGTTTTTTGGGTTTTTGTGCCTCAAAGGAATGTAAATTTGTTGTAAACGAAGCATTAATTCTTTAAATGCTAGCCATTACCTGTCTACCGTCATAACTTCGAATCTAATCTACCACAGCCAACTTGCCCCTCATACCTTCATAGTTTCCTTCATTTAGACTTAAGACACTAGTTTTGGATAGAATTACATCACTTTCAAAAAGTGAAATTCTATCATAATTATGGTCACTCTTCCCTAAAAGCTCCTTTACAATAAGATTATTAATTAGCCCTTTCTCATTGCACAATACTAGAGCTGAAATAACCCATTATCTAGCTGGTTCTTCAACATACTGTTGCAGAAAACCATCTTGTATACATTCCAGGAACACGTCCTCCACAACATCATTGCTAATTAGGTGCACCCAGTCTGTCTGTAGATTGAAGTCCCTCATGATATCCTTGTATTACCCTTGTTACATGCACCACTAATTTCCTGATTTATACCATACCCTACATTACCACTATCATTTGGTAGCCTCAAAACAATTCCTACCAATGTTTGGTGCCCCTTGTTATTTCTCAGATCTACCCAAACTGATTCTACATCTTGACCTTCTGATCTAAGATCCTCTGTCACTAATGTACTGATCTCATCCTTTATTAACAGTGCAACCTTCCCTTCTTTTCCTTTTTGCCTATCCTTCCTATATGTCGAATACCCTTAAATATTCAGTTCTTAGCCTTGGTCACCCTGCAGCCATGTCTCCGTAATGGCAATTAGATCATACCTGTTTACTTCTATTTGTGCTGTCAATTCATCTACCTTCAGGAGAATGCTGTGCGCCTTCAGATAGAGTGTCTTTAATTCTGTCTTTTTATAATTTTCACAACCTCTAGCCTTATCTGCTGGTGCATTCTTAAGTGTGTACACTCTGTCCCTTTCTGCCACACTCTGATTATCTTTACCTTTATTGCTACCTTGCTCTCTTGCCTTCTCTTCTCTCTTTAAATTATCACATTTTCTCTCACTTAATCCCTTGCCCTCACTATTTAGTTTAAAGCCCTCTCTGCTGCCCTAGTTCTCTGACTCGCCAGAACACGGGTCCCAGCATGGTTCAGGTGAGGACTGTCCCAATGGTACAGCTCCCACGTTCCCCAGTCCTGGTGCCAGTGCCCCATAAATCAAAACTAATTTCTCCCACACCAATCTTTGAGCCACGCATTTAATTCTCTAATCTTATTTACCCTATCCCAATTTCCTCATGGCTCAGGTAATAAACCTGATTGCTTTTATGGAGCCTCTGATGAGTCACTAGCTAGCTTAACTTCCTGCTGCAATAATTGAACCAATTTAACTAACTTGTATTTGACTTGGGCAATTTAACTGACTTGAAGTTTGAAAGTTCTATGTCAGAGCCTGGCTCTTAATCTAAATTAAAACTTGAGAAAATTTACCAGAACTTGCCACGTGAACCAAATTCCCACCTTCACTCTTTGACTATGTCTCAGGTGAAGTCTCCTCTTCAAGCACTACCTCGGGAGAGGCAGAGACCTGGGTGAGGGTTGTCCCTCCAGTGCCAGGCACCTTGTCAGCCAATGGCAATGTGTGCTCACCTAGCCCACTGGGAAGGAGTTCTTATTCCAGGAGACTGCATGTCAGCAACAATCTACTGTTAAAACCTGAGCCTCCTGAGGCACTGGTGCTCACACATATTTTATAATGCTCCTGTGAAGTGCGTTGGGACATTTTATTACATTAAGGGTGCTATGTAAATACAAGTTGATGTTGTTAAGTATCACTTTGTTCTAACCACTATGTACACAGATGACTGTGCATGTAACCATGTAACACTGTCCTTGAGTGGATCTCATTGTAAGTGGAATTCTATAAAAAAGTATCTGCACCTGGCTGCTTCTAACACATAAAATATTTTTAAAAAGGATCTATAATTTTTTTTAGAAATGCTGCTCTGTGCTTTCATCATTTTCTGTTTTTGTTTCGGAGTTAGTACATATTTGGGTACAAAAGTAGAAAAATTGAACTGGCACCAGAAACAAATAGGGAAGGGTAGCACCATTAGAACATGCACCCCCATGATGTCAGTAAAAGACATGCGTGAAATTGTAGCGCTTGCCCCATTTATTTGATGTCAGTGACTTGCCAGCACTATTGATGCTGTTTATTGGTAGCTTGTCAATAGCAGGAGGTTAGAAAATTGATCATCAGTGACACCATGTAAAGGCAGCCTGCACCTCTTAAAGGGGATGTTCACTTCAGTTACTTACATCGAAATTAGAATTGAACACTGAAAATGGCTGGCAAAATGGTGCAGGAAGTGCCACCCAATATTCAGATTCTGCTCTGAAGATCTTTGTGCAGGAGGTGAGCAGGAGGAGAGAGTTGCCCTTTGCAGGTTTCGAAAGCTGACACCATTGGCAGAAGTGGTAGAGCAGGTGAATGTGAGGAGCATAGCCCCCAGGCTTGGCTGAAATGCAGGAAAATAAATTACACAATCTGACCAGAGCTACTAAGTTAAGACTCCTACTCACACTTTTCTTACTGTCTGCTTAGCCTGCACCTCCTATAGCCCCAGAACCTATAACTCTTCCGTCCATCACTCTTCTCCAATCACAGCACACTTCATTGAATCTTCTTCCGCTGCTTGCACACTCAGCACCTGGTACTGTCCTCACAATTACTCTCCTCATTTCCTGTCATCTTTCAAGCACCAACAATATTGTTCCTTCTGGACAGCCACATTTTCACAACCTGTCACCAGGCCACACTCGGTGAGCATTGTTTTTTGGGGTTTCCACTGCTAATGTGCCAAAACTACGGTGGAAGATTAGGAGAACACTCACAGAAATTATTGGTGAAGGGTTACCAACATGAAAGAAAGAACTTGATTAGCATTACCACTTGTTAAAAAATAAAGCCATTGCAAATATTCGGGATTATATTTAATTATCCTTTTCTTCTGTTTTTTGATGTGGTCAATATTTCTGTTTAAATCGTGAGACGGTTTCAGTGCTGAGGAGCTTGTTGGGAAGAATTATTGAGTTTTCTTTGTGAGAAGCTTGAATAATTGTTTCTCTAAAGTATATTTTTTTAACTGAAATCTATGGTTCCCAGGGGTCTGCGAGGTCATAGGATTTCTTCCTGTCTGAGGTTGAGCATATAACTTGCCGTTTTCACAATGTATCAATAATCTATATTTTATATTTTTGCTGTAATTGTTCACTTCACTTGCATAATGTTTCTGTTACTGATTGACAATAATAAAAGAAAGCATTTTTGGAATGATATAGTGGTTTCCTCTGGATTGCTGACATCGCGTGTTTCAGAAGTCAAGATTGAAGTCCCAAGACAGTTAATGCTGCAGGAGTCCTGCACACAGAGACGTTGGAAAATAGTGCTCTACAGCTAAGAAGTCAACTCTATCTCCTCTGTTAACTTGATAGTTTTGCCAATTATCGTTGTCCAAATATGTCATCAAAAATAAATTTTTTTAACAGAAATAGAAAATATGTATGGAGTAATGGACTCCAATTGAAAAGGTTAATGTCACTGTTAATACCTTCAAAAAGCTCAATGAAAATTTACTTGAGAATAAGAAAGAACGTTGCAAGGATAATTATAGATATACATGATCAAGCATTGTCATGGGACCATAGAAATGTCATCTGTGGAATGCAAATGGTTAGGTTTGAATGATGCAACTTGTAATGTGAGACTGATATCCAGGAGTTTTACTTTATTACCTTTGGGTGGTCAGGGAGAAAGCTCACTGAAATTTATATGCTTGAAGGCTTTACTGATGGTTAGTCCACTTCCTTGGGAGATTAAGTAAATAGGGATTGAGGCCATGTTAGGACAAATTGTACATTCCTTTTTGGAAATATTAGAGGCAGAATTCTAGTTTTTCATCCAGAATGTTTTCAATGAAATGTTTTTAAATAACTATAGAAATGAATAGTTTTCTGAGAAATAATAGGAAGCTATTTAATCAGTTAATAACTTTGTTAATCTTTAAAAAATGTGCAGATGGAATTATGATCACCAACATCTGCAAAAATCATATTAGAATCTATTATTGCTTCACAACAGCTTGTCTGGGTAAGTCCAAGTACTGTCCAACTCTTTAACTATCTCTGCTGAGTTCATAACCACGCAGATGGATAGCTGGTAGTAAACTAGTTCCTGAAATTTAGGGCTGGGTTTAAAGTTGGTGCCAGGGGTCCCACTGCCGGGCCTGAAAGCAGGCAGTGTATCCACTTTGGCAGTCAGACCGACCCGCGGCCACATCTTGTCAGCGGTAGCCAATTAATCATTAATTAATTATCAAGTAACAATTGATTAATTGGCTGCCACCAGGGTAGCCTTTCCTATTAAGAACAGTCGTCTGCCCCCAAGAGCTGCCGGCCAATCAGAAGGCTGACAGCTCAGCAGGCTCAGCAGCGCCACTGGGAGTGTTGGCAGGCGTAAAATACAGCCCTTTGTCTGATTCTTCTATTTGTACCTTGCTGACTGATTTAACAAACTGAAAGGACACCTATTTTCGCAAATTATTTGTATTTGACATATTCAATTCTTCACAGATTCAGAGTTCCGAATGTTCTCTGCAGTTCAGCAGAATCATTTAGTTTGATGGAATCGTACAACCGACAGTAGACCAATAATCACATCATGTTTGTGCCAGCTCTCTGGAAGCGCTATTCACTTAGCTCCATTTCTCTAAACCTTTCCCCTTGGCATTTACATTTTTTTCTTGTTTGAATATTTAGCCATTTCCTCAATTTCTGGGGACATGGGTTCAAATCCCACCACAGCAGAAGATGGAATTTGAATTCAGTTAATAAATCTGGAATTAAAAAGCTAGTCTAATGATGGCCATGAAACCATTGTCAATTGTTGTAAAAACCCATCTAGTTCACCAATGTCCTTTAGGGAAGGAAATCTGCTGTCCTTACCTGGTCTGGCCTACATGTGACTCCAGACCCACAGCAATGTGGTTGACTCTTACATGCCCTCTGAAATGGCCTAGCAAGCCACTCAGTTGTATCTAAACACTACGAAGTCAATAAAAAGGAATGAAACTGGACAGACCACCTGGCATCGACCTAGGCACCGGAAACGACAATGGCAAACCCAGCCCTGTCAACCCTGCAAAGTCCTCCTTACTAACATCTGGGGGATTGTGCCAAAGTTGGGACAGCTGTCCTACAGACTAGTCAAGCCTGACGTAGTCATACTCACAGAATCATACCTGACAGACAATGTCCCAGACACTGCCATCACCGTCCCCGGGTATGTCCTGTCGTCCCACTGGCAGGACAGACCCACCAGAGGTGGCGGCACAGTGGTATACAGTAGGGAGGGAGTTGCCCTGGGAGTCCTCAACATCAACTCTGGACCCCATGAAGTCTCATGGCATCAGATCAAACTTGGACAAGGAAACCTCCTGCTGATTACCTCCTACCGCCTTCCCTCAGCTGATAAGTCAGTACACCTCCATGTTGAACAGCACTTGGAGGAAGCACTGAGGGTGGCGAGGGCACAAAATGTACTCTGGGTGGGGGACTTCAATGTCCATCACCAAGAGTAGCTTGGTAGCACCACTACTGACTAAGCTGGCCGAGTCCTAAAGGACATATCTGCTAGACTGGGTATGCGGCAGGTGGTGAGGGAACCAACAAGAGGGCAAAACATTCTTGACCTCGTCCTCACCAATCTGCCTGCTGCAGATGCATCTGCCCATGACAGCATTGGTAGGAGTGACCACCACACAGTCCTTGTGGAGACGAAGTCCCGCCTTCACATTGAGGATACCCTCCATCGTGTTGTGTGGCACTACCACCGTGTTAAATGGGATAGATTTCGAATAGATCTAGCAATGCAAAACTGGGCATCCATAAGTGCTGTGGGCCATCAGCAGCAGCAGAATTATACTCAACCAGAATCTGTAACCTCATGGCCCGGCATATCCCCCACTCTACCATTACCATCAAGCCAGGAGACCAAAATAAAAGCAAAATACTGCGGATGCTGGAAATCTGAAATAAAAACAAGACATGCTGGAAATACTCAGCAGGTCTGGCAGCATCTGTGGAGAGAGAAGCAGAGTTAACATTTCGGGTCAGTGACCCTTCTTCAGAACTGGCAAATATTGGAAATGTCAAAGGTTATAAGCAAGTAAGGCGGGGATGGGGCAAGAGATAACAAAGGAGAAGGTGTAGATTGGACAAGGCCACAGAATAGCTGATCAGAAGGTCATGGAGCAAAGGCAAACAATATATTAAAGGTGTGTTGAAAGACAAAGCATTAGTACAGATCGGGTGTTAACGGACTGAAAATTGAACAGCAGCAAGTACAAACATGAAAAAAAAAGTGGGTAAGCAAACTGAACAAACTAAGATGAAATAAAATAAACATACAAAAAAAAATTTTTTAATGTAAAAAAGAAAAAATAACAAAAAATGAAAGTAAAATGGGGGGCCCGTCATGCTCTGAAATTATTGAACTCAATGTTCAGTCCGGTAGGCTGTAGTGTGCCTAATTGGTAAATGAGATGCTGTTCCTCGAGCTTGCGTTGATGTTCACTGGAACACTGCAGCAAGCCCAGGATAAGCCAGGAGACCAACCCTGGATCAACGAAGAGTGCAGGAGGACATGCCAGGAGCAGCACCAGGCATACCTCAAAATGAGGTGTCCACCTGGTGAAGCTACAACACAGAACTATCTGCATGCCAAACTGCGTAAGCAGCATGCAATAGACAGAGCTATGCGATCCCATAACCAACGGATCAGATCTAAGCTCTGCAGTCCTGCCACACCCAGCCGTGAATGGTGGTGGACGATTAAAAAACTAACTGAAGGAGGTGGCTCCACAAATATCCCCATCCTCAATGATGGGGGAGCACAGCACCTCAGTGCGAAAGAAAAGGCTGAAGCATTTTCAACAATCTTCAGCCAGAAGTGCCGAGTTGATGATCCATCTCGGCCTCCTCCTCAAGTTCCCAGCATCACAGATGCCAGACTTCAGCCAATTCGGTTCACTCCGCGTGATATCAAGAAACGACTGAAGGCACTTGATACTGCAAAGGCTATGGGCCCTGACAATATTCCAACAATAGTACTGAAGACCTGTGCTCCAGAACTTGCCGCGCCCCTAGCCAAGCTGTTCCAGTACAGCTACAACACTGGCATCTACCCTGCAATGTGGATAATTGCCCAGGTATGTCCTGTACACAGAAAGCAGGACAAGTCCAACCCGGCCAATTACCGCCCCATCAGCCTACTCTCAATCATCAGTAAAGTGATGGAAGGTGTCATCAACAGTGCCATCAAGCAGCACTTGTTTAGCGGCACAGTGGCGCAGTGGTTAGCACCACAGCCTCACAGCTCCAGCGACCTGGGTTCAATTCTGGGTACTGCCTGTGTGGAGTTTGCAAGTTCTCCCTGTGTCTGCGTGGGTTTCCTCCGGGTGCTCCGGTTTCCTCCCACAAGCCAAAAGACTTGCAGGTTGATAGGTAAATTGGCCATTATATAAATTGCCCCTAGTATAGGTAGGTGGTAGGGAAATATAGGGACAGGTGGGGATGTGGTAGGAATATGGAATTAGTGTAGGATTAGTATAAATGGGTGGTTGATGGTCGGCACAGACTCGGTGGGGCGAAGGGCCTGTTTCAGTGCTGTATCTCTAAACTAAACTAAATTAACCTGCTCAGTGACGCTCAGTTTGGATTCCGCCAGGGCCACTCAGCTTCTGACCTCATTACAGCCTTGGTTCAAACATGGACAAAAGAGCTGAACTCAAGAGGTGAGGTGAGAGTGACTGCCCTTGACATCAAGGCAGCATTTGACCAAGTATGGCATCAAGGAGCCCTAGCAAAAGTAAGGTCAATGGCAATCAGGAGGAAAACCCTCTGCTGGCTGGAGACATGCCTAGCGCAAAGGAAGATGGTTGTGGTTGTTGGATGTCAGTCATCTGAGCTCCAGAACATCACTGCAGGAGTTCCTCAGGGTAGTGTCCTAAGCCCAACCATCTTCAGCTGCTTCATCAATGACCTTCCTTCAATCATAAGGTCAGAAGTGGGGATGTTCGCTGATGATTACACAATGTTCAGCGCCATTCGTGACTCCTCAGATACTGAAGCAGTCCGTATAGATGCAGCAAGATCTGGACAATATCCAGGCTTGGGCTGATAAGTGGCAAGTAACATTCGCGCCACACAAGTGCCAGGCAATGACCATCTCCAACAAGAGAGAATCTCACCATCTCCCCTTGACAGTCAATGGCATTACCATCGCTGAATCCCCAACTATCAACATCCTAGGGGCTACCATTGACCAGAAACTGAACTGGAGTAGCCATATAAATGCCGTGGCTACAAGAGCAGGTCAGAGGCTAGGAATCCTGCGGTGAGTAACTCACCTCCTAACTCCCCAAAGTCTGTCCACCATCTACAAGGCACAAGTCAGGAGTGTGATGGAATACTCTCCACTTGGCTGGATGGGTGCAGCTCCAACAACGCTCAAGAAGCTCAACATCATCCAGGACAAAGCAGCCCGCTTGATTTGCCCCCCATCTACAAACATTCACTCCCTCCACTACCGACGCACAGTTGCAGCAGTGTGTACCATCTACAAGATGCACTGCAGCAATGCACCAAGACTCCTTAGACAGCACCTTCCAAACCCAAGACTTCTATCAACTAGAAGGGCAAGGGCAGCAAATGCATGGGAATATCACCACCTGCAAGTTTCCCTCCAAGTCACACATCATCCTGACTTGGAACTATATCGCCGGTCCTTCACTGTCGCTGGGTCAAAATCCTGGAACTCCCTTCCTAACAGCACTTTTGGTATACCTACCCCTTATGGGCTGCAGGAGTTCAAGAAGGCAGCTCACCACCACCTTCTCAAGAGCAATTAGGGATGGGCAATAAATGCTGGCCTGGCCAGCGACACCAACATCCCATGAATGAATAAAAAAAAAAATTATGTCTTCTGCTTCACCATTGTTTCTGGCATTTTATGTTCTTACCATCCTGCCTGAAAAATCACTCCTCATGTCTTTTTAAAAATTTGTTTCACGGGTTATGGGTGTCGTTGGCAAGGCCAGAATTTGTTGCCCATCCCTAATTGCCCTTGAGAAGGTGGTGGTGCGCTGCCTTCTTGAACCTCTGCAGTCCATCTGTTGTTGTTAGGGAATGATTTCCAGGATTTTGATCCAGCAACAGTGAAAGAACGGCGATATATTTTTTAGTCAGGATGGTGTGCGGCTTGGAGGGGAACTTGCAGGTGGTGGTGTTCCCATGTGCCTGCTGCCCTTGTCCTTCTGGGTGGAAGAGAGCACGGCTTTGGAAGGTGCTGTTGAAGGAAATGTGGTGTTGCTGCAGTGAATGTAGTATACAGTACACACAGCTGCCACTGTGCATCGATGGTGGAGGGAATGAATGTTTAAGGTGGTGCATTGTGTGCCAATTAAGTGGACTGCTTTGTCCTAAATGGTGTCAAGCTTCCTGTGTTGTTGGAGCTGCACTCATCCAGGCAAGTGCAGAATATTCCATCACACTCCTGACTTGTTCCTTGTAGATGGTGGGGAGCTTTGGGGAGACGAGAGGTGATTACTCGCCGCAGAATGCCCAGCCTCTGACCTGCTTTTGTAGCCACATTTATGTGGCTGGTCCAGTTCAGTTTCTGGTCAATGGCAACTCCCAGGATGTTGATAGTGGGAAGTCAGCGATGATAATGTCATTGAATGTCAAGGGGAGATGGTTAGATTCTCTCTTGTTGGAGATCATCATTGTCTGGCACTTATGTTACTTGCCACTTATCAGCCCAAGCCTGAATGTTGTTCAGGTCTTGTTGCACATGCACACAGACTGCTTTAGTATCTGAGGAGTTGTGAATGGTACTGAACATCGTACATTCGTCTCCCTTCATTCTTTTGGTGACAACCTTAAATTTATGCCCTCTCGTTGCTGACTCACAGACTGGCTCTTTTTCCCTTTTCAATTTATGAAAAACTTTTATAAGTCTGAACACCTCTCTACCAGATTCTAGTTAAAAGTTTCTCTGGTATCCTCTTTGGCTAACACGTCTTATCCCTCATAGCATAATAGCAAATCTTGTCTGTACCTTTAAATGGCATTTCTCCCAACATTGAGCATCTGAAACTGGAAATTATGAAACCGCCATTATAGAAACCACTCAATTTTCTCTTTCATTGAAATTGGTGGCCAATCTTCAATGGCAATATTTATATCCAGGTGAAAGTTCAAAATATAGCCAAAATAAGGCTAATTTCCCTGAACAGGACGCAAACTGTCTTGCGCTCCTGGGGCACACCTGACTGGTAGTGGCAAAGGAGATGTGTAACTTTTGATGTTGCAGTAAACACATGAGGATGCAGGGAAAAGAGGTTTTGAGCGAGTATGCTGCTTTGGGCTGAGTGAAGTACAGATTGATTGATTGTTTTAGCATTATTTATTTGCTTTTGTACCCTTTACTCCAATTAGTAATAACTGTTGATATAGAGGCCCAGGAAATGAATGGTTACAGCACAGAAGGAGGCCATTTGACCTGTCATGTCTGCCGACTCTCTGCAAGAGCAAATCAGCTAGATTCACTCCCCCAGCATTTCTCCATCGCTCTGCAATTCTTTTCTCTTCCGGCGTTGTGACCTCAGTGAGACCGTTAATGTTAAAATATGAGATACGAACTCCCCAGACCAATTTAAAGAATTAAATGACAAGATTTCATGTTTTGAGACTTTTATCATAACAACTAAGCTAAAAGAAATCCATATTAACTAAATAGCTCTTTGTATGTAGCTGATATCCCTAAATTACAAAGAAAGTTATTTTCTTTACTTATTAAAACACTTGAAAACCTCAAAGTGCCAAAGTGTTACATAATCCTCCTTGATGGCAAAATCTTTGCGGTTAAAAGTCTCAAACCCCTCCCAGTTGCAATGGGTTGGATCTCCCAGACCTTTCTCAAAGTCAATGTCCTCTTCACTCACTTCTTCAAGCACTTTTGACCTGGACGTCCGTCAATTAAGGCGATCCTTGGTGATCCTGTTTGTCTTTAACTTCTCCGCAATCCTTCACGTTTAACGCAAGTTGAAGTCTTGGCAGCCTTTCACTGTATCAGTCTTCTTTGAGAGCAGGCGTTCGTTCCCTCTCTCTCTCCCTTGATGCTGCCATTGCTAGTTGTCTTCCTTACAGCCTTTTCTGAGGCTGCCACTACTGGTCTTCTTTACAGCCTGCCTGCTTTCATAAAATCTGTTGAATTTACCTGTAATCAAAAGTCAATACCTCAGTGTCCTTTTGCAATATGCAGAGTCCACAAGTCTGGCTACAGCAGAGCCTCTTGACTTTCCATTGTTAGCATCTGCCATGCACATTTAGAATTAGAATTAGAACATTACAGCGCAGTACAGGCCCTTCGGCCCTCGATGTTGCGCCGACCTGTGAAACCATCTGACCTACACTATTCCATTTTCATCCATATGTCTATCCAATGACCACTTAAATGCCCTTAAAGTTGGCGAGTCTACTACTGTTGCAGGCAGCGCGTTCCACGCCCCTACTACACTCTGGGTAAAGAAACTACCTCTCACATCTGTCCTATATCTATCACCCCTCAACTTAAAGCTATGTCCCCTCGTGTTTGCCATCACCATCCGAGGAAAAAGACTCTCACTATCCACCCTATCTAACCCTCTGATTATCTTATATGTCTCTATTAAGTCACCTCTCCTCCTCCTTCTCTCCAACGAAAACAACCTCAAGTCCCTCAGCCTTTCCTCGTAAGACCTTCCCTCCATACCAGGCAACATCCTAATAAATCTCCTCTGCACCCTTTCCATAGCTTCCACATCCTTCCTATAATGCGGTGACCAGAACTGCACGCAATACTCCAGGTGCGGCCTCACCAGAGTTTTGTACAGCTGCAGCATGACCTCGTGGCTCCGAAACTCGATCCCCCTACTAATAATGCCATATGCCTTCTTAACAGTCCTATTAACCTGGGTAGCAACCTTCAGGGATTTATGCACCTGGACACCAAGATCTCTCTGTTCATCTACACTACCAAGAATCTTCCCATTAGCCCAGTACTCTGCATTCCTGTTACTCCTTCCAAAGTGAATCACCTCGCACTTTTCCGCATTAAACTCCATTTGCCATCTCTCAGCCCAGCTCTGCAGCCTATCTATGTCCCTCTGTACCCTACAACATCCTTCGGCACTATCCACAACTCCACCGACCTTAGTGTCATCCGCAAATTTACTAACCCACCCTTCTACACCCTCTTCCGGGTCATTTATAAAAATGACAAACAGCAGTGGCCCCAAAACTGATCCTTGCGGTCCACCACTAGTAACTAAACTCCAGGATGAACATTTGCCATCAACCACCACCCTCTGTCTTCTTTCAGCTAGCCAATTTCTGATCCAAAGCTCTAAATCACCTTCAACCCCATACTTACGTATTTTCTGCAATAGCCTACCCTGGGGAACCTTATCAAACGCCTTACTGAAATCCATATACACCACATCCACTGCTTTACCCTCATCCACCTGTTTGGTCACCTTCTCGAAAAACTCAATAAGGTTTGTGAAGCACGACCTACCCGTCACAAAACCGTGCTGACTTACATCCTCAGAACCAATGGGCTGAATTTTACTAGCCCTCCGACATCGGGGGTCATAGCGGAGGGGCCCAGAAAACTCTTCCGGGATAAGCATAGGGCGATGCAGTGGCTAGCACTGCAGCCTCACAGCTCCAGCAACCCGAGTTCGGTTCTGGTTACTGTCCGTGTGGAGTTTGCAAGTTCTCTCTGTGACCATGTGGGTTTCCTCCCACATGCCAAAGACTTGTGGGTTGATAGGTAAATTGGCCATTGTAAAAAATTGCCCCTAGTGAATGTAGGTGGTAGGAGAATTGAGGGAAGGTGGGAATGTGACAGGGAAAATGGGATTAATGTAGGATTAGTATAAATGGGTGGTTGATGGTCAGTGCAGACTCATTAGGCCGAAGGGCTTGTTTTGGTGCTGTATCTCTCTATGACTCTAGGACTCTCTAAGTCTACCACAACGCCTGAAAGGTCCCGTTACGTTTTACTGGAAGCGTCAAGGCCTCGGTGCAGCCCCCCCACCCCGCCGCTCAGCGGTGAGGCCTTAATTTAAATATTAAATTGAATTAAAATAAATGTTAACTAAGCTATCTTGGCCCAATGGTGGTCCCATGCTGATTTTCCAGCTGGTGGCTGGAACTCCCGCACCATTGGATCTCTGTTCAGTGTGACACTAGTGGGAGGGGGTGAGGTGTGAAATTTTCAGGGCGTGAATGGTGAAAGCTGTTTCAACTGGCTGAGGGGATGGTGGGAAGGGGTTGAAGAAAGATCTGTACATTTGGGGGTGAAAGGTTGGGACTGGCAACACATTGTTTTCAGTGGGGAGAGGGAAATTGAAACATGGCTATGTCATCGGGTGGCGGGGGGGTGTGGGGGGAAGAGGGGCTTTGCTCATTTTTTTCATGTGACAGCTGACATTGTCACTTTAAAAATTCAAATGTCTTCTAAGGGCTTGAAGCCCCTTAAAAATGGCGCCGCACCATTGTAAACAACGCCTCTATGTCATCGGGGGCAGCCGTTCTGCCCCCTCCATTTAAATGAGCCCCTGCGTGAAATATCGCAGGGATTCAGTGGCGGACAAGTCGCACGTGCGCCGCATCTTCTTTCAAAGCAGCGAGTTTATAAAATTCAGGCCAATGACACCTTGTTTACAATCTGAAAGTCTGCGAGGGTGAAACCATTGTTCTTCAGGTGTTATACCCCTGCAGTCTTTACTTTTCAAAAAAAGTCTTTGACCCATGTTCTGTGTTGTCCTGGTAACCAAGATTTCTGTCTTGTCTTTAAGCAGAGTTCATGTGAGGTCACCTGACTTCTCTCTATCTTAAAATTTTAAAAATCCCAGTTTTGAAAACATGTTTCAAAAAAATCATGTTTCAAAGTCCAGTGTTCATAACAGGTGCTTATCCAATTCCCTTTGAAAACCATGATAGAATCTGTCTCTACCACACTCTCAGGCAATGCATTCCAGATCCTAACCACTCAATTGAGTAAAAAAGTTTTTTCTCCTGTCACTGTTGGCTCTTTTGTCAATCACCTTAAATTGGTGTCTTCTGGTTCTCAACCTTTCCAACAATGGACAGTTTCTCTCAATCTGCTCTGTCCAGATCCCTCATGATTTTGAGCACAGAGATCACATCTCCTCTCAACCTTCTCTTCTTTAAGAAAATGAACCTCAGCTCCTCCAATCTATCCATGTAACTGAAGTAACTTCTTTTTGAACCAGACTGTTTGCAACTTCAGAATCCTACTTGACCCCGAAGTGAGCTTCTGACTTACGTCCTCTGCATCGCAAAAACTGCTGACTTTCATATCCACAACATTGCCAGCCTCTGTCCCTGCCTCAATCCATTTGCTGCTGACATCCTCAGCCATGCCTTAGTCTCCTCCATTTGCAACTATTCCAATGCTCTCCTGGCTGATCTCAGCCTCAGCTCATCCAAATCATTGCTGCCCATATCCTATTTGCATCAAAACCCGACGACCCATGAATTCAGTCTTCACTGACCTACATTGGTTCCCAATCTTATAACATCTCCAATTTTGAATTTTCAACTTGTGTTTAAATCCTTTTATGACCTCACCCTTCCTAACTCAGTAACGCCTTCCAGCCCCACAATCCCTCCAGAACACTGAAATAAAAACAGAAAGTGCTGGAAATGATCAGCAGCAATGTTCTATCTTTTTTGTTTTGCATGGCCTGTTCATTTCAGTGTGTGGTACGTTTACATCTTTTTGCATGGCCGCACATGCACAATATCTTAAAGGGAACAGCCTGTCCGGTACCTACTGGGAGCTGTACAGCTGCGCATATGCGCAACTTAGAGGGGACATTTCTCAAAAGGTCAGGCACCATCTGTGGAGAGAGAAACAGAGTTTACGTTTCAGATCAATGACATTTCATCAAAGCTGGAGAGGTGTAAGCTGGAATGAGTGAGGGGAGCAGAGAAATTGAGATGGCTGATGTTCTCAGTGAAAAGATCTAGAGAAGGTAAGAGGCCAGAGGCAGGGGTCCAGGCAGAACAAGAATTCTGAGGATGGGAGAAAGGATCTGCTGTGTAGGGGGAGGACTCCTGACCAAAAATAGTAGGCTTGGAGACAAAGGTGACAGAAGATGAACTCTGCGTCGTGTTATGTAAAAGGATGATGCTAAGGCCTGTGCTGAGGATTTTGCTGGTCTTTTGTGCACCCCTTAATTCACCTATAACTGGCAGCCATGCTTTGAGCTATCAAGACCCTACATGATGGAACTCCATCCTTAAACCTCTCTACTTCTGTCTTCTCCTTTCAGACCTTCCTTAAGACTGGGATCAGAGTAGTGTGAAGCAGGTTGGAATCACTGTGAGGCAGGTCAGGATTGCTGTGAAGCAGGTCAGGAACATTGTGAAGCAGGTTGGGAGCGGATAGGGCTGTGATCTGTGAGTCTGACCCGAACAGGAGAGGAGGAACAATAAAAATAATCGTGAAATGACAACTCAGGGCAAGTAGCCACTTGGGGTGAGTACACTGGTAAGCTTTTAATTTAATTTAAATTAAACTATAATGTAAGACTTGATTGATTGATAAGTATAAAAACTAAAGCCAAATGGATAATATATCTTTGATTAATTGAGCACTGATTTTAATTAAATCAGTTAAAGTTAAAATTAAATAATAGGGGATAGTAATACTAAAGAACTTTGAATTTTTCAATAAATTATCTAAAAATCTTAGATTTTAAGAGTTAGGTAAAAACATTTCAGTTAACCCCCCTATAAATTAAAGTGTTCTCAGCATAGGAGAAGCAGCTGGTTGCTGAGTAGCTGGTGGATCTATTCATTTAAGTACCAAGTTTGATACTCTAATAAATAGAGGCATGGCAAGGCAGCTCGAACCTGTGGAGTGTGTATCCTGTTCTATGTGGGACCTCCGGGACGCTTCTCGTGTCCTGGACAACCACATGTACAACAAGTGTCATCAGCTGGAGGAGCTCCAGCTCCGAGTTTCAGAGCTTGAGCAGCAGTGCATCTGCAAGAATGAGAGTTTCATAGATAGCACTTTTGTAGATGTGGTCATTCTGCAGCTTAATGGCATGCAGGCAGACAGCAAATGGATGACAACCAGGCAGTTAAGGAAGACTAGGTAGGTAGTGCATGAGTCCCCTGAGTGCATCTTATTCCATTCTTAATACTGGTGAGAGTGATGGTTCCTCTGGGGTGTGCAGCCAGAGCCTAGTCCATGGCACTATGGCTGGCTCAACTGTACTGGGCAGGGGCAGGAGGAAGATTGGAAAGCAATAGTGATAGAGGATTCGATAGTGAGGTTAACAGACATGCATTTCTGCAGTCACAGACATCAATCCAGAATGGTATGTTGCCTCCCTAGTGCTGGGGTCTAGGTAGTATTAGGGAGGAAAACCAAGGTGGACAGAGCATTCAGAAAGACAGATGGCACTAGAGTATGAAAAAGTAAGGTTTTAGATAGGGTCAGAGTAAGAGGGAATATAATAAGGTCTAAATTAGTTTGACTGTGCATGTACATGAATGTGCGGAGTGTGGTAGATAAGGTTGCTGAGCTGCAGGCGCAGATGGCCTCGTGGAAATATGATGTCATGTGCTCATGGGGACCTGGCTCAAAAAAGGGCAGGACTGAGTACTAAATATTCATGGATACAAGGTGTTCAGGAAAGATAGGGAAGGAAAGAAAAGAGGAGGGGTAGCAGTATTGATTAAGGAGAACATTACAGGGCTGGAGAGAGAGGATATCCTAGCAGGCTTTCGGACATAATCTACTTGGTTAGAGCTAAGAAACAAAATTAACAGTCACTTGGACAAATGTGGATCAATTAAGGAAAGCAGCACAGATTTGTTAAAGGCAAATCATGTTTAACTAACGTGCTTGAATTTTTTTTTGTTGAGGTAACAGAGAGTGTTGATGATAATGCAGTTGATGTGGTGTACATGAACTTCCAAAAGGCTTTTGATAAAGTGCCACATAACAGACTTGGGTAAAGTTAGAGCCCATGGAATAAAAGGGACAGTAATCGCATGGATACAAAATTGGCTAAGATACTGGAAATAGAGAGTAGTGGTGAACAATTTGTCACACCCACGTAAGGAACAGTTATGAACGAAAGTGAATTGGACCAATTATGGAATTGGAATAAAAAAATGAACTGGTGAATTAAACTCCAAAAAGTGGACACATTTTGCTGCAGACAAGATGAAGAGGTCAGGTGACCTCTCCCGTACTGCAAATATACATCATGACTGTTGGAGACTAAACTCATCATTACATCTCAACATGTTCTGGGGGAGGCATATTAAAATGTTAAACAGACTATTCAATACTAAATGGCTCCTACCTTCATGAATAGGGCTGATGAAGATCTTTGCAGACATAGCAATTCTGGATGCAAAGCCAAGATAATAGATTGGAAATAACACCACTTTATCAAGATAAACCACATTCTAACTCTATTGTGTAACAATGCCCCATGTTCAAAGACATTGAATGGGCACACCAGGGGAGAGCATCTATATCACCTGACCAAAACCCAGCCTTATTCGGGTTTACCTAAAAAAAAAAGAGATTTCTCAGAGGGAGGGAGAGAGAGAGAAAGAGAGAACGACAGCTAATGAGGAAGATGAGATGTCCATTCCAGCCAACAGTAAGCCTGTAAATCTTTAAACCGCCAAGGCAGAGACTGGAAAAAATGATCTAGCAAACTTCCTGTCCATTAACTTTCACTGAGTCTTAAACAAAGGAATCTGCAATGCTTCAGTAAACCACGACAAAGAACACCAGGCCTGCAACACTGTTAAAAATTCCTCCTGGAAAACCAAGTAGTTTTCAAAGTGAACTCTTTTCACAACAATCAAACTTAAATGCATGCTATCCTCTAATATCTACCTTTTCTTGTGTGTATGCATGTGTGTGTCTGAGTGAGTGGGTGAGGTTAACAACATTTGTGGGTATTGTTTTAATCAATAGTTATCTTTCTTTTTTAACCAATGAGAAAACCTGTTGCTTGTCTCTTTATTTGACCCTTAAAACACTCAGGGACGAGAAACTATTTTCTTCAAAAACATTATCTGTGGTCAGTCGAGAAGTGAAAAGTGGAAGTCATCCATTTGTCCATAACAAGTTCTTTTTTGGACTGGAGGAAAGTATACAGTGGGGTAGCCTCCGGGTCAGTGTTAGGACCCCTGTTTTCCTTGATATATATATTAATGACCTAGACATGGGTGTATATGGTACAATTTCAAAATTTGAAGACGACACAAAACTTGGAAGTATTGTGAACTGTGAAGGCTAATAGAATGGCAGTCAAGTGGCAGATGAAATTTAATGCAGACAAGTGTGAAGTGATTAATTTTGGTAGGAAAAATGAGGAGAGGCAATATAAAATAAAGGGTACAATTCTAAAGGGGGTGCAAGAGCAGAGGGACTGGGGGTATATGTGCATAAATCATTGAAGGTGGCAGGGCAGGTTGAGAAAGTGGTTAATAAAGCATATGGGATCCTGTGCTTTATTGGGAGAGGCATAAAGTACAAAAGCAAGGAAGTTATGATAAACCTGTATAAAACATTGGTTCCGCCTCAACTGGCATATTGTGTCCAGTTCTGGGCACCAAACGTTAGGAAGGATGTAAAAGTACTAGAGAGGGTGCAGGAAAGATTCAGGAGAATGTTTGCAGGGATGAGGAACTTCAGTTACATGGATAGATTGGAGAAGCTGGGGATGTTCTCCTTGGAGAAGAGACGATTAAGAGGAGGTTTGATAGAGGTGTTCAAAATCATGACAGGTCTGGACGGAATAGATAGGGAGAAAATGTTCCCATTGGTGGACGGGTTGAGAACCAGAGGACACTGATTTAAGGTGATTGTCAAAAGAAGCAATAGTGACATGAACAAAACTTTTTTACGCAGTGAGTGGTTAGGATCTGGAATGCACTGCCTGAGAGTGTAATGGAGGTAGATTCAGTTGTGGCTTTCAAAAAAGAATTGGAAAATTATCCAAACAGAAAATATATTGCAGGGCTATGGGAAAAGGGAGAGGAGTGGTGCTAGGTGAGTTATTCTTGCAGAGAGCCAGCATGGACATGATGGGCTAAATGGCCTCATTCTGTGCTGTAACCATTCTATGATTCTATTGCAGAGTTAAGACTTGGCTCTAATCACCAACTCTCTATAATACCTCTTTGACCTAGTTTTCAGCCATCCCTCCTAATAGCTGCTTCTTTGGTTCGGTATCTGCCCTAAAGTCACTGTCCTTCCAGATTTTCTGATCATGCTGTTGATTTGGCATGGGCCATGAAATATAGTGGCAACAATGTCCACTTACTTCTCAATACACCAATTAAACTAAGCTCCTGTCAGCACCCTTCTCCAGCCCCTTCTCAACACATCAATCAAGCCTGCCTGCTTTAACTATGAGATTCAAACACCCTACTGTAAAAGGAACAACAGAAAAATTCCATGATAATCTGACAGAGGTAATTTTCGCTCTGTCTATCCTCGAAATCAGGATATGCTAGAAACAAAAATTAGCCCCAGAGTATCTAATCATAACAAGGAGACCTCACCTGTTAGTTTTCACTATTGTTGCTCAGAGAAGAGCAGCCTTAATATCAACACTCATATAGCGGGGGAGACTCCATAGATAATTATCAGCCCTCTTGTTCATGAGTTTGTGTAGAAACTGCTAAAAATACGAAGACTAAACAAAAAAGCTAAAAAAACTGAGTTAAGTAAATGACTGATTATGACTTATTTCCCCACTTACATTTTTCTTTAAAGGACCCAAACTAGCATTTTTGCCAATCTATTAACATTTTTCTTTGCTGTAAATCAGCCTTTCAGACATTGAAAGCATATCTAAATGTACATCTTCACTTTGGACCACTGTCATTGCTTATGCTGGAGTCTCATTGGCGTGCAGTCCTAAATGGCTGTGCCTGAATTTGTTGCTGTGTGTGCTCACAGCTCAATGGCTTACAAACAATGGACATAAGAAAGACTGACAAGAGTTCATAGTCCAGCACACTCTGGGCTGGATTTTGTGTAGGAGGGGCGGCTACTGGCACTAGGCTGAAAAGGCAGGCAGAACCTCGCCTCAGCCTTTTTGTGCCCCCCCACCCCCGGAGCGATCATCTTTTTACATCAAAGTTGCACGAGCTGGGATCCTCATCCCTTTAAAGATGGGCATCAGCCTCCAATCAGAGGGCCAGCAGCTCAGCAGTATTTGCAGCATCATCAGGAACAGTTGCCACTGCAGAGGCCTTGGATCCAGGCCCAGTGCTGGAACCCCGGATCATAGGTAGGTGAGGCGATATTGCCTTGGCCAGTCCGGAAATCCGTGGTGAGGGAGGGGTTGATTCTGCAGTCCATGGTGGTCCCGGGGGGGCGGGGGTGGGTGGGCTGAAGTGGCTCCCGGCCAGGGCCCTCTGTTGGCCACAAATTGCCCACGGAGGAGGGAGCCCCACCCCCAAGCCTGCAGGGAGGGCACCTCGTTTTACAAGGTAATATCCCAGCAATGGTGGGACGAGGCCCCTAATTGCCATTAATAGGCCACTGAAGAGCCTCAATTGGCCTCTGGGCAGGAAGACCATTATCGGCCTTTCCCGCCCCAGGCAAGATCGCTTAGTAACGGTCCATCTGCCTCCCCTATCATGACTCTCTGTGCTGGCCGCCACCCACCCCCTCCCTGGCCACTGCCTCAGGGGGCCCATAAAATCCAGTCCTCTAAAGCTCATCAAAGTGAGATGAAAAAACTTCAAGTTTGTAAGTGAGCCTCCTACAAACAGACCATGCATCGTCCTGGTTATCAATAAATCATTTATTCACAGATTTGGCTTGTTTATTTATTATAGTATGCACCACACTTAGTCAGATGATGACTACTGTAAAGCAATGACATTTCACATGAGTTAACTTTCACCACTTTCTACAAAATAGTCTGTAGGAAAGAGCTTCTTGACCTCAGGTGTTGGTTGCCTGATACATAGAAGAAATGATTTTAAAATTGTAAAAGTTTATCCACGTGAAAGTTTTTCATCTTCAAGGATGTTTTACACAGTTGATACAAGTATTCTAACATAAATTTTATTACTTCTCTAATGAACTAAATATCAAACTGTGGAGCTTTACTTCAGTTTTGTCATATCATACAATACTGCTGTTCAGTGGTTGTTGATGGTAGACACAGTTACGATCCTAGTCACCTATCTCACCATTCTATGCTCTGTGTAAAGTACTGTTCAAGCAGAGTTTCGTCATCCTAGATTTTGGAATAATCAAGTTGTTTATCAACGATTTACATTAGTATTGTTTTTTAAACTGCTACAACTTAATTTGAAAACCAAGTGAAAGATAAAGTTGCTGAAGGATGTGCAGTGCTCACTGATTATATTGTAGAATTCAGGATTCATAAACTTACAAATATTTCTCCTTTGCAGAAATTCAGAATCCTTTGAACAACAGTAGCATTTTTGCACCATAACAAACTGATTTTTTTTAAAAAAAGAGATGGTCAGAGACAGTGAACGTCAATGTGCTTCATGATGCAAGGAAAACACAGCGCCTAAATGGTTAAGAATACAGACAATGGCTGAATTGCAAAGCAGCTGGATTCACCTACACCTTCACATGCCTTGTGCTTTTCCATTAAACCATGCTAGAATCAATACTGTTCATATATCAGTGCAACATTGTCCTAGCTTGACTAACTAAACATTCATTATTTCTTAAGAAATGATTTATAAAATTGCACTAAGCAATTAGAGCTTGGTAACGAGAATAGGGTTCATTAAAAGGGAGAATTTGGTGAGCGAACAGTCTCGGACGAGCTTGGTGAGTAATCTTCAGATTCAGAGTTGTGTTCTGGTGCTCTAGTTTGTACCACGTAGCCTCTCCTCACATCCTCGTTGCATCTTCTTCGGAAAACCTGCCTCTCCTTATCAAGAGCGGTGGTCTGTCAGGGTCATAAAATAGTAAATGAGAAAAAAAAATCAGGTTTGGGACATATATAGGAATATATTCTAATATTACACAGTATTAAAATCAATTTTAATCAATGTATATTTCATTGGTATGTTTCATTCAAGGATGTTTCACAATTGCTTGTATTTCTAACTTGTGATTTTCGAAGCATTCCAACATTGGCATCTGTCATTTTGCACATAGCTTCATTTACTATAAAATAATTCTTGTAGAACTTATTTGAAGTTTGCTTTCCAATACACACAATTTTTTTTATTATTTACACTCACTCTGAAATGGGAAATTCATGCAAAAGTAAATCCAGCCCAGACTCATTATAAGATTCTTATTCACAGCACTGAATATATTGTAAGATCTTAGCTCAAGATTTTTGGCTCAAGGCCTTTTCCATGTTATGGACCATTCATTATAATGTATGCCTAAAATGCAGGAACACTAAGACCTCTGTTACAGTGAGGCTGGAGATGGCATAAAATCCTTAATTTGCTCTCTTTGAAGAGAAGGGATTAATTTTCTCAATCAGTGTTTCTCTACTGCTGCCCACTCTTGGCCCCCATGCCTACAAATGCTGATTCCTTCCTGAGGTTGTGATGTGTATTACGCTCCAGTACTTAGTTCAATTGGTCATTACTTATGTCCAAAGTTTAAAGTAGTTCTACCCGTTCTTCCTTTTAGAATTTTAATCATGACCATTGGTTTGTAATTTTTGCATACTGTGATCCCAGAAACAACAGTAAAATCCTGTAATTCTATGTAATAAAAACTGAATTTGACTTATTCAGTCACCATCAGCCAATGGCCCTGATCATATGAATAGTAGGCTCTTTGTACAATATAGGCGAAGCCACTGATTTTCTATTTGCACAGGAAAAACAGACAGAATCAATCCAAAAAGTGCACTTCTCCCCTATAATATAAATATATTTTAGCATATTCATTCACCATGAATTTATGACCCTGCTTATAAAATATTATCTGCAAGCACTAAATGGGAAACAAAGTTGAACACTTGGAATTTACGAAGTAAAGTAAGAAATATTGGTTAATCACTAAAGCTAATGTGTTTATACAAATTCACTTTCCCATTATTGATAAATTTATTCTGTCAGGGTCATCCAACTGTTCTGATTTTGTTTCTGATTTGACTAGATAGAAGCAATGACTTCTGAAAAATAAAAATCAGAAAACACGTTCAATATTTAGACTAAAAAATTAATACGTAAACTAAAATAATTTTTACAAAGAAATCAAATAGTGCTTATTCCTCAAGCTTCTCCCTGAATTTAAGTCTTTACATTGACCCCGACTGATCTCCCAGTGCCTACTGTCTCAGTTAGCTGCCTCTCCCTCTACACACGCTCTGTATATTTTTACTTCCACAACTCAGGCTGACTGGGCTGTAGCTTGTAAATTATAATCAGCCTCAAAAGTGAAAGCAGAAAATAATTTAACAAAGAAAGCAGTGAGCATTCTATTTACAATACTTGAAGCGTTAAATTAGATTCATTATTTTATGGATATTTAGGCTTCTTTAATATTTGGAACATCAGAGTAAACTAACGATGCCATTGAGCCACTGTCATCTTGCTAGCATGGAACATTCAACATTCTGAAAGTCTTTTAGAGTTATAACTAAAAATACAGATTCGGCACTATGCTGAAAGTATAACATATCAACAAACTCATAGGGCTAGATTTTATGGAGCCCTCAACACTGGGATCCATGGCAGGGATGGGGGAGCTGAAGATGGCCCCGGATGAGGCCCGCCACGGACCATGACGCCGGCAGGGCCTGGCCCAATATTGCCCGCGGAGACGAGACCCTGTGGCGGCACCCCCCCCTCCCCCTGCCGCTCGCCGACAGGAACGCAATTTGAACATTTAAATAAATTAAAATACCTGACTTAATTACTCTCCCATCGCATACCGATGTCCTGCCGCAATCTTCACCCCAGCGGTCGGCACTGCCGCACCTTCGGAATCCCCATCCGGGGAAACAAGGCGCAACACTGGGGGAAGGGGGGAAGAGGTATGTTCATCAGTGCGGGGGGTGGGGGTTATGGGGTCAAATTAACGCAATGGGTGTAGGAGATCGTGGGAAGGGTTATAGTTTAAAGTTTATACAGTTGGGGGGAAGGTCAGATGGTAAAGGTAAGTGTTCTGCGGGGGGAAAGCAAATAATTAATTTAATTGTTATGAGAGATTGGCAGAAGAGCAAAAGAGATGTATTTATTTAATTTCATTTACTCTTTCTTTAAATATTTAAATTTGCTGATAGGGCTAACAGCCCTTTAGAAATGGCATCAGCACCTGCGTACAGGCAGCTGATGCCATTGCCGGGGATGGACAGCCCGCTCCGGCTATTTAAATAAGCCGCCGCGCTTGGAATCGTGGCTTGTGGCTTATAAAATTCAGCCCATGGTCTTAAGGCTCCGTTCTTGGAACACACTGGAGCAGCTTCTGCTGAAAGGTTGGTTAAGATCTGCCATATTTGCCATCGCACAAAAAGAATGGTACCATCAAATAAATTGTGCACTTATGTTTTCATCGTGGCTAGGGCTGTTTTTATACTACATCTATCTATCTCAGCCCAATATTGCAGCCAAGTGAAAACCAAGTGTAGAACACAGCAAACTGAATGACAAAAGAGATTGCACATGCATAAATATACACCATCAAAACATATGTAGAAATTGCATAACTGGAAATTCCATGTCAGAAAAACTCTGCATGACAGAGAACCAAGTGAGATATGAAAGTCTTTTATAGAAATGCAATGAATATGGACTTCCTCTGTTCTCTGTTATGATACAGATCAGCCAGGGGACTGACATTTATACTCCCACTGCCATGAAAACAATGGCAGCCCGCCTGTGCGGGCCGCACAACGCGGAGCCGCTGCGATATTAAGTGCGGTGGCTCATTTAAATAGCCAGGGCGGGCTATCCGTCCCCAGCAATGGCATCAGCTGCCTATACGCAGGAGCTGATGCCATTTTTAAAGGGCTTTGAGCCCTACCGTTCACTTAAAATTTTTAAAGAGACATTGAATTAAAAAAATTAAAAACATTTATTTTGCCCCCTCCCCCCCATAACCATAGAATTAATTACTTGCCCTCTCCCCCCGCAAAACACTTAACTTGTCCACCGACCTTCCCCCCACCCCCAACAAAGTGCTTAAACTTTAAACTATAACCCTTCCCACCAAACCCTACACCAATGATATTACTTTGACCCCACTCCCCCACCTCCTGCACTGAGAAACTTACCTCCTCCTCCTCCCCACCAGTGTTCCACCTCGGTTACCCGGACAGGGATCCAAAGGTATGGGAGTGCCGGCCAGCGGCACAAAGATTGCACCGGGACAGACGGCAGGAACGTGAATGTCATTAATTCAATTATTTTAATTTATTTAAATATTTAAATGGCGGTCCCGTCGCCGAGTGGCGGAGTGCCACCACGAGGCCTCGCCGCTGCCGGCAATATTGAACTGAGCCCTCTCGGCGTCGTGGTGCATGGCAGCCTGCTCCATGAGGCATTTTCCAGCACCCTCCCTATCACGACCTCTGACAGCGGGGATTTGTAAAATTCAGCCCATAATCTCACCGAATGGCAGAACAGATTCAACAGGCTGAAAGGCCTTCTCTTGTTCTTATGACTCAAGTTTCAAATGGTCTAGTTTAATTGCTTACCACACATGTACAGCAAAGTTTCTTTGTATTGAAGTCTACCATAACAACTCCCATAGCACTCACATCAGAGGATCCAGTGTCAAAACCCAATCAAAATATCACTTGCTGCTATAGAGAACTCAGACTTGAATTTATCAGGGAGTACCTAAGCTGAATTTATCATCTTTCTGGCTGTACTGGTGGCCTTCTCCGTTCTCCATAATTACTGTAAAATTGTGGGGCATACAATAGATGACAGCAATGTTAGAGACACTGGCTATATTGTAAGGCACAACCCCCATCCGTATCCATCAAGGCAGGTGTAGATGCCAATATATATGATCAGTAATTATCCTGGTAGATATACAGACTCTGCTCCTGTCTGTAGATACTGCAAGGATGCCATTACTCAGGGCTGATTGTCTTGGCCTTCAAGTAGATATTTTTTTAGTTTGGTTTTGCCTTCAAATGAATCTGCAACAGATCGCTGTTTCAATATGGAAGTGTTGTGACTGAAGCCTGGAGGTTGGCATTGTCCTATATGATGCGTTGCTCCTGGTCCATGACTAACTGCATATTGATAGTGTTTAACCCCTTTTGGTGTGTGCCTAGGCACATGACTGGCCAATTTAATGCCCACCTAGGAAATCCAGTAGTGTAGCAAAATTGGGCAGTCTATCCTGCTGTTGTTGCTGTTCAGTGGGAACAGAGATGGGTGTTGCTCCTGTTGAACAATGAATAGTCATCTATTTGATACAGTTGTGGAAAACAAATTAGCTGATACTGGTGATAGAACATAGAACAGTACAGCACAGTACAGGCCCTTCGGCCCACGATGTTGTGCCGAACCTTTAACCTACTCTAAGATCAAACTAACTACCTACCTTTCATTCTACTATCGTCCATGTACCCATCCAAGAGTCGCTTAAATGTCCCTAATGTATCTGCTTCTACTACCACCGCTGGCAACGCATTCCATGCACCCACCACTCTCTGATGTCCCCTTCTCTCTCCTGAAAGGCTAGAGCAGGGACATCACTGGGTTCTGCCAATTTGAGAGTGATAGAATGTGGCTGCAAATCCCGAAACAGGTGGCACAGCTCTGTAACTGCCCTCTTCCTGAATCAAAATTTGTGGTGTCAGGATTTCTTCATCATTGCCAAGTAGCTGCACTTCGTCCTGTTGATACAGTTGATGGCATAATGTGGGATGTGGTCAGTCTGCCTCTGGTGCTCTCTGATATCCCTGGCATCCTTTCACCATTTTCTTCATCCTTTTCCATTAAAGCCAGAAAGAGATGTGGACTGAAAGCAATCCCTGAGGAATACTAGTGTGACAACAAAAAGAAGTAAACAGTGCAGGTCTGCTCTGGACATGCAAGAAGCTAGCTGGCCTTTAGCCCTCATTTGAAATAGAGGAGATTAGCACACTGTACGTGAAATCAGGAACATCACACAGTATTTAATCAGTATTTAGAATCAGATTTGAATTATAATGAAACTCTCTTAGACAGCACACTGCCATTTGACAAAAAAAAAAGGAATTTAAAGTGCTGTCTAGAACAAGCAGAAAGCACTACATAAGACCTCGTAACTTTTCCACTGTCGTATACGGTTCCCAGCACTTTCACCACCATTCATACTTTATTACTGAATGACTTTTAATTACTTAGAAACACTGAAATGCATTAATCTTTATGATAAAAAAACTATTAAAACACCCAAAAAATAATTTATCAAAAAAATAGTTTGTTTGAATCTTAGGGATTGCATCAACTGAGAGTAGAGATTAATATGTGGTCAAAGCATATATTCCAAGAGCAAGTTCAGCTGTCTGAGTTCAACAGTTATGTTACCATTGATCTACTAATGGCCATAGTGAATGTATCTGAAAGTTTTATGCTGGAACAGAGGCCCTTGGCTGATTAAAACCCCCTGTTGGTCTTGTTTTTTTTTAATGCGTTCTTTGTCCTTATTCCAGTACATACAATGCTAGCCATAGTCATTACAACTATAAAATGTCAAATTATTTTTAATAGCCTCATATTTTGAGAGAAACTAGAGTTAATGCTTAATCATATGGATTTAACAGACTTTCAGGTTGTGATAATATGAGTAGCTGATGGTATACAAGAATTTTACAACACTGAATTTGGAAGCAGAAATCCATTACTGCAACCTGTTTTAATCGAAGTTCGAGATCAAATGGCCATGAAGAGTATCAGTTTTCATGTTGACATGCTGCTCCAAACAGCATCAACAAAGGAAGGTACATGCACAGTGGAATAGGTAAACTGTTATGACATTTCCCATCATTCTCAGCTCTTGTGCTTGCACTCGAGAACAATCTCTCCTTTTAATCTTTTTGATGATTTTTTACAGTCGTATCCTGGGAAATGGAAACACTTTCTCATTTTGGGAAGCCAGTGTCACTGTTGAGCTTTCTCAGGTTCCCTTTACTTTGACCAAATGGTAATATGCCTTGATTTTCAGTGCCCTTTACTAAATTAATAGCATTTTTCATTTCCCACAACAGCTAACACATGATTTCTCTAAGTAAGGCTGTCAATTTAGTGCCAAATTGGGAGGAATTTTAAGCTTTAGACCTATGCTAACTGGAAATTAGCTTGCAACTGCTCATTTCTCATTTCATGTAGGATCTATAAAACTAAGAGAGAGGAGACTTACATATCATCAGACTGGACTGGAAGCACATTCAGACCCCAGAGGTGAAATTCTCCGCTCTTCCCCGCGCACCCACCCCCCCACCCCGCAGTCTCAATCCTAAACCTTACTGAGAACAAGAAGGGGAACTAATCAACATTCTATACTTATTCCTTTAGTGACCAGATAGGGAGTAAGCTAGCATGTACAACTATTATACTGCCGAAGTGCATTGATGGTAGCTATAACTTCACATTCCCCCCCAGTGAGAGCGCCAAATTTAAATCTTGGTTATAATTTGCAGTTACACATAGTTTGCTGTGTTGTCAATACAACCTTTATAGCATCATCTAGGTGGCATATACCTCTTGGTGTATTGTTCAAGGTAAAATATTTTGCCAATATAGATGTTGTGGGCTGAAGTGACCCAGCCTGAAGAGGTGAAAGGGAATAATGTTAGAAGAGAAAATTAGGGAAATACTATAGACTGAGTTAGAGATGTACAAAAGCAATTGGCCTTTGCTAGAATGATTCCCTGCAAATTTAGCATTACTTTTTCTTATATCTTGAATAATATCAAGAGGGCTACTAGAACTCATACTTATTTTCTCAGACAATCCACCATGTTTTCAATAAGTGGTATATGGCTGACCATCTTTTGTAAAAGAATTACAGAAACCAGTGACTTTGACATAAACAAAGGCAAAGTTCATTCTAGCCATGGTTCTGTATGTCCTGCAGATATATGTTTTCTACCATCAGGTTTAGAATGCAGTGACTGGACACAATGGGGTACATTTCATTGTCTGGATGGTGACTAATGGAATGAAAATCAGATAGGCTCTATGATGGGTGTACAAACCACCTGCCACATTATCACCCATGCGGTGAAGATCAAAATATACATCATAGTTCAAAGTGCATGGATGCTTAAGTCTATCAGAATTTACAGGATCAGCCTTTGGTTGGACAGCTCATAGCTTAGGTGGGCCAGTTGTATGAAATGGTGTTAACAATGAGCATCTTGGCTGACAATATGATACAGGCCAACAATAAGTCTGGGCCTTGCTTAATGCACAAACACACATTAATGCATAGAAACACAGGCAGAACTCAAAGCGTTCTTATAGATAACAGCACAATCATACATACACATACAACTCTTTATCAAAATCTTTCACACTGGAGGGTGTAATTTTGTGCTGGGGTCCGGACCCCGACATCAGGTGCATTTCTGAGTCCCAACCACACGTCGTGTCAGGGCCTGTCACCCGATGTGCTTTTTGAAGTGCAGGTTAGTCATTGGCCCATCATCCAATTAAGGATGGCAGGCAGGCTCCTGAGGCCGGAGGGCGGTTAGGAGATCCTCCAACACTGACACGTCGGCTGCCCCACCATCAGAGGTGGGCACTATTGATGTAGGTAGGTGAAAGAGAGGGCGCCGTAAGATGGAGATACCCTCTGAAGACTTTTTAAAAATATTAAAAATGAGGCCACAGCTGCCAGGCCATCATTGTGAGGGAGAAACACCCCTCTACAGGGCGGCTTATGGCCACAGCTGTGGCCATCATGTAATTGTGAACGTGGTGGTTGGGGGGTGGGTTTAAAAATGGTAGATGGAGCGCTGGCCCCAGTCTGCCATTGAGAGGCTGCCTCCATTCATCGGCTGGAATTTGGCCTTAGTGTGGACTGTAAAATCCCAGTCGACGTCTGCACAGTGGCCTTAATATGCCCAGTACAGGGCTTAACTGGCTACTCGCCATTTGTGGGCAGGTAGCTGAGTAATCCCGCTCCCCCCACCCCCACAACCAGCCTCTTTGAAAATGGCCCTGAGGTGGGACCATGCCAGCAAACTGGCCAGTGGTGGGAAATTCAGGGTCCGTCTTCCTCCATGGCCATTTGAAAATTTGTCCCACAATTGCTCCACAATATGTTTGTTTAGGGAACAAACCCTACCATTGGTAACTTTAAAAACAATCAAGCAATTACAAAGAATTGTTATTTATTTTAACATTCTTTGTTTCAATCTTTAGCTTTGTCAAATTGTTTGATTTAAACAGTGAATACTATTGTCATCAAGGAAACAGGTTTGGAGCAGTTACCAAACTTGATGGGCCAAGGGAATCAATCTTTGTTGTATAAGTGAGGCGGCAGTAGTGCCTCCTGCAGCACAAAGTGCCATCTCAATTGTTTTTTTGTGCATGTTGCCAGAAGTACAGCACCAATAGCAAATGTAAATAGCTCTTCCAGTAGAGCTCCATCTTCTCTCTATGCGTGGACTTTGCTGAGTGCCCTCTTACAGGCCAGCATCGTGATTATCACCAGCACCACCCCCACCCACCACGCGCAAGTTGTTTTGTATTATGACAGGGCCCAGAAATCATCTCACAATGAGAAAATAGAAATTAGAACGAAATGTTAAAGTTAATAAAGCATATCCTAATCAGAGAAATGACATTGTGAACATGTACTTAACTAGTTTTATTTTCCTTCCCTCGTATTCACCTTTTGTCATGTGCCAGTACCCAGGTGGATGGGCAACTTGGCACTTGTCAATGGAAGGTGCAGAGAAGCAGTCCAAGTTGGTTAGTCCTTCAAATTCTCTGTAGATTAAACTCACACTTAAGTTTCATCAGACTGCATTTGGATACATTTGGGATTATTTGAATGGTGGATTTCAGCCTTTTCCAAGCGGAAAATCAGTCTCGTAAGAAATGTCTCCTAAAAGTTAGTTAAACCAATTATGTGAGAGTCCAGTGTATGCATTGAACAACACAATTTGAGCTGGAAACATTATTATCTGAAGCTATAATCAAACAACTGACATACTTTTGGCCTGCCAGCACAAACTGGATACAGGGAATGATCCCTGTGTTAGAATGGTTAGGCCTGAGCTTCACTCAATATTGAGCCTTGGACCTCATTTCATTTAGACGAACGCACTGCTCACATCTGCTACAATATGCTAGGCACCTCAATAGCGGAGTGGATACAAATTTTCAGCTGCTGCATTGCTGATAGTGCCCTCAAGAAGGTACTGAAAAGGGTGGAGGAGGATAATAATGAGGAGGGGGCAGGCAACAGTCTTCCTGAGAGCTGTGGAGCTGGAAGAAGAACTGCCGCTCCTTCCAGCTTCACATTCAGTTAAGTTTTTTTAAAAACAAACTAACCTTTCCATGTGATGGACTCCAGTGGTCCCTTTAAGTTCATTGGTTGCTTGACAGCAAATGGCCTGCCATTGGCAATGTTCAGGGTAGCTCAGTTTTGGGAAGGGGTACTGAAATGGGTGTCAGACTTATTCTTTACATATGCAAAGAGTCTAACATCTGTTTCAGATGCAGGCCTCTGGATGCACATACTTTAGCCTTTGCCAATATGGTCATTGACACACTTTCAGCACAGACCATCCACCATATTGAATGCTCATGCATCCAGAAAAGATCACTGCAGACCATTTGACCAGTCCTATTATCCATTGTAATTATTACAATTCATTTGCAGCTCAAGAACAGTCAGATCTCCATACTGTAGTCTCAATTTTAAGTACAGAGAAAGAGATGTAAAAGGATTGAGATTAGCTAGAAATTCTTCCATGTATTACACTTATTTCATGCACAAAATCCTGAACCCTGTCTAGAGAATAGAATGAGACTCAGAGATAAGCAGGAAAGAGGAGAAAATCAAAGCCAAAAAAGTAATGTAAATGGCAAAGTAATATACAACTTAATTTTCCCAAATACCACAAATTTCCCTATATTTTCTTGGAGAATTTTTCTTATACATACAATTTTCACCAAAATATCAGAAGTTCAATTTTTCAACTGGTGCACTCTTACTTCTCTCTGTACACATGAGAAGAAATTCCAATGATAGCGCAAAGAAAATACAAGGCAAGCAGCAAGGCTTACCATGGAAGATTTAAAAGAAAAATACAAAGATAGGATCAAGAAAATACAAGATAAACAGAGCAACTGAACCAAGAGAATACAGGAATGCTGTCAAATAAATACAAGAAAATAAAACATACACAGGAAGTGTGAGAGAAACACAGGAACACAGCAAGGAAACAAGAAAATACAATGTAAAAATCTGTAATTGCATGAATTCAATGGAGTTTAGAAATCGTGTGCATTTAAAGATTGAAACACAAGATTGCAGAACAAATTTAATTTTAAAATGTCTTCAACCAAAAATTACAGATCACTGGTTAACCTAAATTTCTGTTTATCAAGTAAAGGGTAACATTGAAGTAACATTTATGTCTAGTTGTAAATATAAATACCCTGCAAAATCCTGTCCCTAGCTCCACTAGTGAAGGAAGGTCAACAGGATTTAATTTCCTCCAGTGGAACAGGTAGTCCAAAAGAAGGAACACACCAGCTGACCACCTTAGAAATATATGAATCCATATCTTTCCTTTGTCATTGGTCAGATCCTACCATAGCCATGTGACTATTATGTCAAAACAGGCTAACATGGAGAGTTGGTGCTCAGTATCATAAGGATGATGCTTCTGTGTAACTCCAATTGCATTCATGGACTCCGAGAACTGCTGCCAGGTAACATTTATGGCAGTAGCTAATTGTTGGCTTAGGTGACAAATTTCACCATATATTTTAGAATGATATTCTAGTCATATACTTTCCTTAAATCATCTTATTTCAGAAGCTATTAGAAATAGAACTGATCAGTTATGCTCATGAATTTGCTTTACAGCACTTAGACACAATAAAGAATGGAAAATATTTAGATGAATTTGGTGTCCAGTTCTTCATCTGTATCTTGCAAGCACAATGGCAGGACCACACATGAAAGAAATGAGCAAATCTGCCAAGAAGTCATAGGATTAATACTTGTTCATTGATACCAACTCAGATGGTTGATAACATCTGTGGCATCAAAATTTCTCAACCAGTGATGAAGTGTGTATCAAAAGGTTGAGGATGATGTGAACAAATATGTTGGCAGGAATTTGCCTAATGGCATAGTATGCAAAGAAAAAATTGATTTGTGCAACTGGAATGAAACAGTCCCTTGTTTTCACAGTTAATGCTTTGTTGCTCTCCACCCCCCCAAATAGAGGCCTATTGTTTTACAGTGAAGTATTAAAACACTTATTAAATGTGTGAAATGGCCCCAGTTTCACAAAATTAAAAACTCAAAAATGATTCCTGGTATTAACTACGATACCAGTTAATTTAATTTTCTTTCACAAAATGTGCAAAAATGCAATATCTTTTTTTATTTGTTTAATTGGACAATTGCACTATGGTTGGCACTCCCAAAGAGAGCTTAGAATTAGAAGCTGGAGAAGTTACTAAGGATAATCAAGTAAATGTATTTTAGATGCAAAATAACAAAAAGATCATTTTAATTCTATCCAGGAAGCCCGCAACTGCCCGTTCATATTGAGTTTAATATGTGCATAGCTTTGAAATAAATGCATTTTGCTTATTTAGATGAATAAATGTTCCTCTATACCTCTTTTCCTGTGCTGAAAACCTACTGAAATAATAAGTGGCATGCAAATGGTACAGCCACAGGAATGAAAATTATTTTTATTTCTCATCACCAATTTTTTTTGGGGTGGGGTGCTGTTTGATTGATGGTGTTCGTGCCTGCCTCTAATCTGTGCCAGTGACTAATCGTCTGCATTGCTTAAAGGTATAGTGGAAGTGTTGCATTATTGTTCCCGATGGTCTAGGAAGCTTTGTGTTCACTGTGAGAACAGAACTAGAATTATTAGTTTTAGGATTTCCGACATTTTGCAGGTTCCCATGCTGAAGATGAAGCCCCAAAATATCTGAGCGTGAAATAATTATTTATAATAACTGTGTTGCAATCCTGAAAAAGTGACTTTAAATGAAAAGGATGATGGAGTAAAATCTCTGTAATCCATATTCTTCCGGCAGAAGGTTGTTCTGGCCTCAGGGCCAACCTGCATAGATGTTCCTTCCTCTTGGGTCCTTTGTGATTGTGCTGCTCTCTGAATGACAACTGAGCTCCATTGGATTGATTATTTTTTATTATTTTTTTTTTTAGAGATACAGCACTGAAACAGGCCCTTCGGCCCACCGGGTCTGTGCTGACCACCCATTTATACTAATCCTACATTAATCTCATTACCCTCTCACATTCCCACACCACCTACCTACACTAGGGGCAATTTATAATGGCCAATTTACCTATCAACCTGTAAGTCTTTGGCTGCGGGAGGAGACCGGAGCACCCGGCGAAAACCCACACAGTCACAGGGAGAACTTGCAAACTCCGCACAGACAGTACCCAGAATCGAACCCGGGTCGCTGGAGCTATGAGGCTGCGGTGCTAACCACTGGGCCACTGTGCTGCCCACTGTGATTACCTTTTGGAAGAGTGCTGCACTATTGAAGGTGCCATCTTTCAGATGAGAAATTAAACTGAGATCCCACCTTCCACTTAGACGCATGTAAACACTCCTATGGCACTATTAGAAGAAAAGCAAGGGAGACCTCCTGGTGTTCTGGCCCATATTTACCCCTCAACCAATATCACTAAAACACAGATTATCTGGTTATCTGTTTGGAGGACCTTGCTGTGTGTAATTCAGTTGCCACACTTCTTACAACAGTGACTTCCCTTCAGAAAGTTGTTCTTTGGTTATTAAGTGCTTTCGAACATCCAGGGATCATGAATGAAGTGACATAAATGCAAATCCTATCCTCCCCTTTTGCAGCACTTTGGGGCTTGCTTATAACAACAGTACAGCAAGCCAGCTTTATGCCAGGTAGTATGATGAGCAGAACTGGTGGGATTTTCCAGGAAAGCCTTGTATCCAGCCAATCCTTCTCCATGTGTAACATCATGATGGTGTGCTGGGAACATGGAGGGGGCTTCCGTTGGTATTGATCAATTCAGCTAGAAAGGGGTGGAAATGCATTCCACTCCACTTTCTTCCCCCACCACAATTATACTAAGCCCAAACAAAAGTCAGCGTGGAAATTCTAGGCTACGGATTTTATTTGGCAACTAAAAATTAGCTTCACAATCCAACAGCAACAGCTCTTTATAATGCTCAAAACCACTAGTTATGTTGACAATTTTCATTTTACAGGGCGATAATTGTTCAATTAGACTTATTTCAAAGTTATAATTCATTTTTCTAATACTGTTTCAGCGTCAACATTACACTCTGTTCTGTGTGAGTGGCCAAAGGTGTAAAATCAATAACCCCCTTCAATAATAGGGGCTTTGAAGTCAACGGTCTTCAGGCGCAGAAGTGCCGCCTCTGAGCCCCCGCTGTATTTCTCGCGGGGGCTCATTTAAATGGAGGGGGCAGAGTGGCCACCGCCGATGACATAAGAACATAAGAACTAGGAGCAGGAGTAGGCAATTCAGCCCCTCGAGCCTGCTCCGCCATTCAATACGATCATGGCTGATCTCATCTCAGCCTCAACTCTACTTTCCTGCCCGTTCTCCATAACCCTTCAACCCATTTCTAATTAAAAATCTGTCTATCTCCTCCTTATATTTACTCAATGTCCCGGCATCCACTGCACTCTGGGGTAGTGAATTCCACAGACTCACGACCCTTTGAGAGAAGTAATCTCTCCTCATCTCTGTTTTAAATCTGCTACCCCTTATCCTAAAACTACGACCTCTCGTTCTAGATTGCCCCACCAGAGGAAACATCCTCTCTACGTCTACTTTGTCAATCCCCTTAATCATCTTTCTACCTCAATTAGATCTCCTCTCATTCTTCTAAACTCTAGAGAGTAATGGCCTAAACTGCTCAATCTCTCTTCTTAAGACAAACCCCTCATCTCTGGAATCAATCAAGTGAACCTCCTCTGAACTGCCTCCAATGCAACTACAACCCTCCTCAAGTAAAGGGGCCAAAACTGTACGCAATACTCCAGGTGCAGTCTCACTAATGTCTTGTACAGTTGCAGCAACACTTCCCTACTTTTATACTCTATTCTTTTAGCAATTAATGCCAAAATTCCATTTGCCTTCCTTATTACCTGCTGTATCTGCAAACTAGTTTTCTGCGATTCATGCATGAGGACACCCAGATCCCTCTGCACCAAAGCACTCTGAAGTTTCTCTCCATTTAGATAATAATTTGCCTTTCTATTCTTCCGACCAAAATGGATAACTTCACACTTATCCACGTTAAACTCCATTCACCTAACCTATCCATATTCATTCGTAAATTTCTTATTTCTTTATTGCAACTTAATATCCCACCTATTTTAGTGTCATCTGCAAATTTGGCTATAGTATCTTCTATCCCTGCATCCAAGTCATTAATATAGATTGTAAATAGTTGGGGCCTGAGGACCGAACCCTGTGGCACCCCCATAGTTACATCTTGCCAACCAGAAAAGGACCCATTTATCCCAACTCTCTGTTATCTCTTGATTAGCCAATCCTCTATCCAAGCTAATAAATTGCCCCTAAACCCATGTGATCTTACCTTGTGTATTAACCTTATCAAATGCCGTCTGGAAGTCCAGATATACTACATCTATAGGATCTCCATTATCCACTTTTCTTGTAACATCTTCGAAGAACTCTAGCAAATTAGTCAAACACGATTTACCTTTCATAAAATCATGCTGACTCTGGTGAATTGTGTTTTGACTTTCTAAATGTCCTGTTATTACTTCCTTAATAATGGATTCTAACAATTTCCCAACGACAGATGTTAAACTAACTGGTCTATAGTTTCCTACTTTCTGCCTCCCTCCCTTTTTGAATAAGCATTTTTCCAATCCACTGGAACTTTTCCCGCATCCAGGGAATTTTGGAATATTATAACCAATGGATGCATTATCTCCACTGCCACTTCCTTGAAGACCCTAGGATGTAGGCCATCAGGCCTTGGGGACTTGTCTGCCTTCAATCCCAATAGTTTGCTCAGTACTTTTTCCCTAGTGATGATGATTGTTCGAAATTCTTGTTACTATTGGGATGGTACTAGTGTCTTCCACCGTGAAATCTGAGGCAAAACACTGATTTAGTGTCTCCGCCAATTCTGTGTTCCCTATTAACTCCCCAGTCTCATCCTCCAAGGGACCAACATCAACTTCAGCTACTCTCTTCCCTTTTATATACTTATAGAAGCTTTTGCTATCCGTTTTTATACTTTGTGCAAGTTTTCTTTCATAATTTACCTTTGCTCTTTTGATTACTTTTTAAGTAATCCTTTGTTGATCTTTAAAAGTTTCCCAATCTTCCAGTCTGCCACTGACATAGAGGGGGCGGCCACTCCGTCCCCAGCAATGGTGCATGGCGTCGGCGCTGGCGCCATTTTTAAAGGGCTTCGAGACCTTAGCGAAACTTTGAATTTTTAAAGAGAGACTATTGTTCATTTCTTTAAAAAAAATAACTAAAAGATGCAGGCCCTTTCCCAACCCCCCCAATGGTTTTTTTTATTGGCCAATATGACAAACATTAACATTATTCCCACTCCAAACATCCCCCCCACCCTCATCACATTTGCCCTTCAACCCCTTCCCACCATCCCCACAGCCAATAAAAATGTTTTCCCCACTCCTCCCCTTCCTCCTCCCCAACAGTGGCTCGCCTCAGAACTCTGATTGGAGTTCCAAAGGTGTGCGAGTTGCAGTGGGTGGCTAGTGTAATATCGTCGTGGGACGGCTGCCCAGTCTAGGTGAGCCATTTACCATTTATTTACATTCATTATAATACACAAATGAAGGCCCTGCCGGCTGCACCAAGGCCTTGCCGCCGACAGTAAAATGTGGCGGGGCCTTCTTGGCGTCAGAGGTTGTGGAGCCCCCCACCCCACCACGACCCCTGACGTCAAGGGGCTAATAAAATTCAGCTCTAGATGTCCTATCCAAGCCTAAATATTGAAAATCGGCAGGTCTGTAAGCATTGCCCTTCAGTTCTACTATTTAATCATTTTCCTTATGGGGCCATTGTTTTACCTATAAAGAGTATAGGAATGTGTTAAATCACAGTAGTAATTACTCTGTTCTTGATTTTTTCCTAGTCTGTTTGACACAAACTATGATAACTCTCAGCCGACCTGTGAAGGAACTTCAATGATGAAACAGTAAATTATCGGCAGAAACTGACTTGTCGAAAATCCGATATGAACTATTGTTGATGGGAGTCTTCTCAGCATAATGATTCAACAGTCCAAAGCAAAGAGTCCATAGTTTACTTATTATAAGAAATCTCCTGGAGAGGCAACTGCCACTGGAGGGACATGGTCATGTTGGATTATCAGTAGTGTTATTATTGCATAATCGGAAGATATAATTGTCAGCTATTGTTTGCCAGGAAAGCAACTTAACATATGTGAATGCTTTTATCAGACTTTCACTTGGGATATAAAAATGTCTTGCAGAGTATAGATTATTGACTTTGTGAATTTGATTTGAAGCATGAACTGAAATTATAATTTAATCAGTGCAATTTAGCAACCATTTTTGAACCATTCTATTTATGTCTTGGCTGAATAAAATGCAGGAGGAGAATGACTTGATCAAAGTAAATTAACAAAGAGGAGTAAGGAACACTTTTTTGCAAAATAATCCCAGTTTGTGGATGATGATTATTGGGATTAAACCCAGAGAAAATATTTTGTTCAGAATTACCAATAAGCAAAACTACTAAGGATGAGGCTAACTTAAGCAGGCAATAGGAAGGACTTTTTGGCTGAAGATATTCTGTTTTGGTAAAGGAGGGATAGGGTTCATGGGTCATAGAGTCATACAGCATAGAAACAGGCCTTTCGGCCCACTGCGTCCATGCCGACCATAATGCCTATCTATACTAATCCCATCTGCCTGCATTAATTCCATATCCCTCTATGCCTTGCTCATTCAAGTACCTGTCCAGATGCCTCTTAAATGTCGCTACTGTTCCTGCCTCCACCACCTCCTCAGGCAGCTCATTCCAGATACCCACCATTCTTTGTGTGAAACATTTACCCGTTTGAGGTGTTTCCATCTGAACAGGATAGTGTCCTAGCTAAAAGCATCTTTCATAGGAAATGTGGCAGCCAAACAAATAAAATGTTCTCAATGCATAACTGAATTAATAAGTAAGGAGGTTGTTACAAAAGGGACCAACAGGCCTTTAAAGATATTATGGTTGAAACTGCAAGAGTAATTGCAGTAGAGCACACATGCTAGTGCCAAGTGGAGACCAGAGAAAAATAAAAGTTGTTTTCACAACGAACCTTGTAGTCCATCAGAGCAAAAACAACTCAAAGCAAAAAGGGACATCTTGTTAGTGATACTAAAAGACCCTAATAGCTATTTGTAGTACATATTAACTGGTACTTTGACTTATTTACTGAATGGGGGAAACTTGTGTGGAAAATGGCTGCTGTATTTGCCTAAAAACTGAACATGACCAAAAAAACCTTTCAAAATGGGGAATTTATCTGAATTGTACAATTTAAGTCACTGCATTTTAAATAATAATTCTTTGGTTGTGAAGGACTTTGAGACATCCTGATAAATGCAAATTCTTTCTGCCTTTGGTCCTGATTTGCAAGTATAATGAATGTATGTTAAAAGATTGAATCTGTGCCCATACACAAAGAAAAAGCTCCTGCTGCCTCCAGTCTTCAGAACTCATGGTAGGATTGCAAGCAGGTACTGATAACATGGGTAAGCCAATCTTCCTTTCTATATAGACTACTGTCAACTACTTGAAGACTGTGGAGAATTCTTTTATGCACAATCTTGGCGCAAAACGTTGATGGCACCTGTAAGAACTGTCACTGTTTTGAATACGCCTGAAATAAAACTTGTTTCTTAATGGTAATTCATACCCTGTAGCACTCTCTGCAATTAGGACGACAAACACATAACAAAACAACTTCTACACTGTAACAACATATATGTGGAAGTAAAACACAAGATGCTATTGTGATTGTGACAAGTGGCATGCAGCTATTGACTGACCGTGAACAATACAGAAGTTGAACAAGCAGTCCATATTAAAATCTAAGCTACCACAGGATGTACAATATTTACTTCCTGGGAGTAATGTGTACTCATATCCAGTACTAGTATTAAATTCATTGTCTTACTGGGCTGGACTTTGTAGTTGTAACGACAGTGAAACTGTCAGCATTCACTGTCATTGCTCTGTGAAACTGATAGCAATTCTGGCGTCTGCATATCTATTGTTAAATGCAAACATCCATAAGTTGTTGTCAGTGATTCCCCGCTCCACCACAGGGTGCGCTACTGATGTTCTCACGGATGAAAATCAATTAGAAATCACTGATTTGATGTGAACTTTCACTTTTTGCACAATTCATCTCACTATAAAATCCCTTGAGAAAGTTACACCTTGTTGAATGAGGTGTACCTGGATTTTTAACAGTGTACTAGGTCATAATTACTGAACCACCTCTCTGGCCCTGTAAAACTGATTTTATATTTGTGGAATGTCAATTTTTTTTCATTATGGTTAACTCATGCAATAGCATTGCTATCAGAAGCATGGGGCTGAACTGTTCACTCTCCTCAGGAAAGATCCTGCAGTAATGAGGGAAGGATAATGCAGAATTTAAAGAAATAAGCTTGCATTTAACATTATTTATATGGCACCTCACTCATTAAAATGAAAAGCTCTCTTGGTGGTCTGGTAACTAAAAAGTTATCCTTTTACTCGTAATCAGAAGAAACAAGTGTTCCACTCCCAGTGCAGTCTGCTGTTGAAACCTGCTTTCCTCAGATGAATCAATTCTCAACGAAGCAAATAAGTGCAGCATCAAATGTGAACCAATTCTATTTTGAGGGAGAGGCGAGATGCAGAAAAAGAAACTATGCATGCAACCTGACTTGTACAAGATTATCTGGCTCATTGCTATACAATCCTGAAATCAGTTCTGGAAGAGTCACAACCTCATTCCTCTCTCCCACATGGATGACAATACACAGAAATGTGACAAATTTGATTCTAAACTGGAAGACATGTGTTTGGGGAAAGATTGTAAAGACTAAAACAAAAAAAAATCAAAAAAAACTAGTTCATATTTAAAATAGAGTACAAGCCAATTATCAAATGGATTGTTCTACAAGCCAAATAATGAAGCCAGCTGGCTAAGTGTGAGCCAGGATTGGCAATGAAAATAACAACTAAGTCTATGGCTTAGTTGCCCACACTCAATCTAAAGGAGGATGTGGGCATATAAAAGGCAAAACTATGATAGAGGTAACATGAGGAGTTAGTTTTCTACCAATTCCGAAAAGGAATGTGTGAGAAGTGGAGCAGATTAATAAAATGTTTTAAAATAGAAAAAAAACACTACTTGAGTGTGTGACTGAATCAGCTCACATTTGATCTACTCAAATAGATCCTGGCCTTGAAATTGGTCTTCACTGGTAAGCATGAAACAGGCTTATCGCCAATTGGCAGCCTGCTGTACAGCATAATAAAAGCAAAATACTGCAGATGCTGGAAATCTGAAATAAAAACAGTAAGGGCTGGAAATACTCAGCAAATCAGGCAGCATCTGTGGAGAGAGAAGCAGAGGTAACATTTCAGGTCTGTGACCTTTCGTCAGAACTGGAGTTCAAGTCACAGACCTGAAACATTAACTCTGCTTCTCTCTCCACACCGATGCTGCCTGACCTGCTGAGTATTTCCAGCACTTTCTACTTTACACCGTGCCTGATATTCTATTCCCTTGACTTCAGTGGAAAAGATGATGGGCTACCATATAAAGCAGGCTGCCGATTCACTATCAGGCTTTTTTATACCACTGGGCAAGGACTAATTTTAACATTTCCCCCCCACCCCCCCCAACCCCCATATCTACTTCCAGTACATGCAAATCACTGCAATAAGAACAGGCTGTCCTTTTTTAACCAGATTATGGCTGTGTTACTTTGCAGGTCTAAATGTAAAATGATGAGAATTTAAATTAAACATATATAATTCGAATGGGTAAAAGCTTGCAATGTCAGCGTGACGTATGGGTGGAAAAAGAAATGAGTGGTTTGGTGTTTGTACATTGAAATGAGACTGATAAAGCAGCATATGGACTTGATAAATCAAAGGCACAGTTTTAGTTGCATAAACTGACAGCTGAAGTAAGGCTAATGGAGACTGCCAGCACGTTGTCATGGAAACACTGACTGTTGGCACTGCACCATTTCATACCTTATCCAATACATTCCTGGTTGCTGGTAGTAGTCCAATGACTCTGATCGGTTGATGGAAAACCCCTGGTCCAGCTGAGCAGAGAGAAATCGGCAACTCAGTGGATTGCCATTGTGTCCCCATACCCAATAGACCCATGACGAGACCAGCCTGCTACTTATTCTGAGCTACAGACATTAGTCTGGCAACATTTTACCAACTATCAAAGTTACAAATATAGTCAAATTGCAGGTTTGGAAAGTCTCAATGTTGCATTACTTAAGTATAGATAACATGCAAATCTCACATAAAATACAGTCTCTATAATGCTGTAACAAGCTGCAGTTTTAAAGTCGTAAAATAATTACGACCATAGACTCAATCACAACACATCAGACTGATTTAGCAGATCGCATACTGCAAACCATTTTAATTTGATTCACCTAATTCCAGGCAAAGCAATACCTATCAATCTGGTTCAGTTTAATTTAGATTAACCCAATCAGTTATGGTAAATAATAAGTATTTTTAAAATGCAAATAATGTTCACAGTTTGATGTGTGGCTAGATACTGCCTGAAAAGTTATCCAACTTCTTTAACCAACATGTTGTTCTGTGTTCAACTCTAATTCTATGCATGGTTACTAAGTTTGTTTTCAATAATATCTATTCACAGCATTTTGTTCCTTATATTTTACTAATCATCCCATAATATCTTTATTATTGTGGTCATAACCCATCCTTTTCTGCATTGGCTACTTGGAGTACATTAAACTCGTGTTTAAAGAGTTAAGGTACTTGTACCAAGTACAAACCTCTCATTGTTAGCACAACAGTGGGCCTCTCACTTCCTAACTTGCTGGCCATGGCTTTGAGGTTCCAAAGCGATTTGTCACTCCAACTCACTTGCCACACTTGGGGTTTGTTGTATCAGTTCAAATATGAATGCTTAGGCAAAGAGCACTGCCCTTGCTATGATGACTTCTTCTTTTAAGAAGGAATGCAAGAGATGACTGGACATAATTTCCTTGTCTCGTTATAAGCATTTCTCTTACTGGTTAAATATCCATAACCAATAGCCTGGAATGTGTCACACTATCAGCTGAAGAGAAATACAGAGTCCTCTGGTTCATTGGGGGTGAGGATGTGGAACACACAGGTATAAAACCTTTTAAAAATGCTTGTTCTTTCAGTATACATTTCAAATTATTTTAAGGATCACACATAGTTTGATTATAATATCTAGGCAGTGACTTTAAAGTATTCACAAAAATCTTATTCAATTAAACCTTCGCTACATTAAAAGATGATCAGTCAGCTTAATAAATATTCTTGGATATAAATGAGTTGGAAATATACTTTAGGAAAATGGCAGTGTTTTTTAAGTTCATTTTAGTTCTATAAATTCAGGAATTTATATTTATATTCAAAAAATTAGGATGTCCAATTTTGATCTGATTTCATTCAGAAACAGTTAATATTTGTAATATTATTTGTACAATTTTTTTCCTCAAAACATTTTTTTGTCTTTATGGCGCTTAAAAGCCTAAGACACAGAATTAGCTTATATTGTTAATTTTCATATATAGTTTAATCAAAACTGCAAATGCAATTCAGTTAGTAAGTCTGACTAAAATGAGGTCTTGTTTTGTATCACTGTCAACATCTTTAGAATGGATGCTTTATGATCCATTTATTTATTTGACCTGGAAGAGGGTGTAGAAGGGTGGGTTAGTAAATTTGCGGATGACACTAAGGTCGGTGGAGTTGTGGATAGTGCCGAAGGATGTTGTAGGGTACAGAGGGACATAGATAGGCTGCAGAGCTGGGCTGAGAGATGGCAAATGGAGTTTAATGCGGAAAAGTGCGAGGTGATTCACTTTGGAAGGAGTAACAGGAATGCAGAGTACTGGGCTAATGGGAAGATTCTTGGTAGTGTAGATGAACAGAGAGATCTTGGTGTCCAGGTACATAAATCCCTGAAGGTTGCTACCCAGGTTAATAGGGCTGTTAAGAAGGCATATGGTGTGTTAGCTTTTATTAGTAGGGGGATCGAGTTTCGGAGCCACGATGTCATGCTGCAGCTGTACAAAACTCTGGTGAGACCGCACCTTGAGTATTGCGTGCAGTTCTGGTCACCGCATGAGAGGAAGGATGTGGAAGCTTTGGAAAGGGTGCAGAGGAGATTTACTAGGATGTTGCCTGGTATGGAGGGAAGGTCATGAGGAAAGGCTGAGGGACTTGAGGTTGTTTTCGTTGGAGAGAAGGAGGAGGAGAGGTGACTTAATAGAAGCATGTAAGATAATCAGAGGGTTAGATAGGGTGGATAGTGAGAGTCTTTTTCCTCGGATGGTGATGGCAAACACGAGGGGACATAGCTTTAAGTTGAGGGGTGATAGATATAGGACAGATGTCAGAGGTAGTTTCTTTACTCAGAGAGTAGTAGGGGCGTGGAACGCCCTGCCTGCAAAAGTAGTAGACTCGCCAACTTTAAGGGCATTTAAGTGGTCATTGGATAGACATATGGATGAAAATGGAATAGTGTAGGTCAGATGGTTTCACAGGTCGGCGCAACATCGAGGGCCAAAGGGCCTGTACTGCGCTGTAATGTTCTAACAGATACTGCCAGTTCCTGAAAGTGGTCATCTTGAAAATCATAGTACCATATGACAATACCATATGACTAAAATCCATTATGTTTGGCTGTCTATTTATTCCAGGCTAAAAATATCAGTTTAAGCTGAAACATTTGCTGTTTTTGATGATCTTTAAGAATGTTTTCACAAATTAATAAAAGAGGAAAGGCATTTCTGACCATAAATATAAAGATTTTCTATATAAAATGTAATACAATACGTTTTATTGTACTTTGATACATCTTACACATTACCAAAACAACCATTATTTTTTTATTCCAAGAAACTGCCCTTAAGCCAGATCCATACTCTCCATTTGTTCACATCCATTGTCTTTCCTAACAGATGAAAACCACTTCCTCTTGTCCACAGATGCCATCTGGTGGCAGTTTAATTTATGTAAAGTGTTTTTTATAGCTCCTCCAATGGCCATTAATGAATATCATGATTAAATCTCCTGAAACTGATTAATTTGCATTTATCCTCTGTATGTTATTTAAAAGTTCCCACTTTTTTATCAATTATAATGACACTTTCAAATACTGTAATGATGGCTTGAAAATGTTTTAAAAGGTACAAATGAACAATTGTATTGGAAAACTTACAATTTATGAACTTACTACAATATTCATCCTATTGCTATTCTGCATTAAATGATGTTAGTAAAACACATTAAAATAAATGCTGAATATCTGTAAATTAATACATTCATTACAAAAGGATAACATTTCTCAATAACTTGGAAGACTATAATTACAATGGCAGTTTCAGATAATTGCATTTTTGAAGGTCTCATTAGTTATGCAGGGATATTTTCAGTTTTCTGTTGAGAGTGGAAGCAGAAAAAAAAACTGTTGTCAGAGTGTCTGTTTCTTTGTTTCAAATGCCATCATTAAATTATTTTAATATTGTGTCTGCATTGTCCTATGATAACATTATGACTGTATTATTGTATCTACGTGGTCAGATTTTTGTATAGACATTTAACACGGAATATTAAAATATATTAAACAATTATTTAAATACTGAGCTAGATAAAATTGAGTATAAGTTATAGAATGTAAATTAGGCTTCAGAGACTACATTGACTGGGAAGATCTAGAAGGCATAGATATTCTAAGACTTGTCCATGAGAAAACAGCTCCACATGACCAGGCATATCCTGTTAGAAACCTTAGCCTTTGAGTGCCTGACCCCAAAAGAAATGACTGGCCTCACAGGATATGTTAGAGGTTAGAGGTTATTCTCAACTCATAGAACATGTCGAAGAGTTGAACAAAGAAGACATATCTGATTGAAGTCCTGTGGTCACCCTGGGGTCAAAAGCAAAACCAGTGCAGAAATGTATTTGGTAATATGTGTATTACTTCAAGATCAAATCTTTAAACTGAAATAGCTTATTTCCATGAAAAGTAAATTTCCTGGAAGTTTCCTCTGACAGATGCAACTTAGCCTGTACTGTTCCGCAGCCAATCATCTCACTTAGATGCAAAAGAGTTTAAAAAAAAGTTTTCCATAATATGAAATTGAAAGCTTAACAGTTCTATTAATATTCATTCACCCTTTTTAAATTGTGGAAAATGCATTTTGTGGGGTTAAAGAAAAGCTTCCGAGACACGCCTGTAAAAAAATAACTAGTAAGGAGCACAAATGAGCATTAAAAGGTTAACAACGGCAGTTTACATACATTACCTTGTAACTGACTGGTACAGATCCTTGTAGTTAATAGAAAATCATTTGCAACATGGACATAAAATCAATTACTTTGAATTTTTAACCAAATCTACAGTGAACAGCCCAAGTTAAAACTTACTCATCTAGTTTGCCATCAGAAGTATCGTACTCAAATGCCAGAAATTTGATGAACCATTGAAATAGGTAATTTTACAATTTCCTTTAGAAGTCCCTGGATAGTATTTAAAATATTCATTTTTTTCCCTCTCCACATTTTACATCTCAACAGTATTGTCACATCACCATCACAGTAAAGCTCAGCTTTGTCCTCATTTGACATTGACACATGGACACTTTCAGCAGGGATTACTGAATAGCAATTACAAGGAAGAATCCTGGCCATTTTGCTCTACATCCTAGGTCAAGGACACAGGCCCCTGCTATCTTCATAGTTAAGATTATCTAATTTAGCACAAACTGAGGAGCAAATCTGGGACCATACAACAGGATGCATTTACTCAGGCATCAAAAGATTCTAGCATTATTTAGACGATTAAGGTCACAGTATTGTTGCATCGGGGTAGAATTTAATTTAGGACCCAGCTTGACTATTAAGTTGTGCCTATATTTTGGACATCACAATTCAAGTAGTTTAAAATTACAACAATAATGTAGAATCATGCTCATTTTTAGTATGATATCAAGAAATACTTTTTAACATGCAATAAAAATATCATAGTTTTGTTTAGAGATACAGCACTGAAACAGGCCCTTCGGCCCACCGAGTCTGTGCCGACCATCAACCACCCATTTATACTAATCCTACACTAATCCCATATTCCTACCACATCCCCACCTGTCCCTACATTTCCCTACCACCTACCTATACTAGTGGCAATTTATAATGGCCAATTTACCTACCAACCTGCAAGTCTTTTGGCTTGTGGGAGGAAACCGGAGCACCCGGAGAAAACCCACGCAGACACAGGGAGAACTTGCAAACTCCACACAGGCAGTACCCAGAATTGAACCCGGGTCGCTGGAGCTGTGAGGCTGCAGTGCTAACCACTGCGCCACTGTGCCGCCCCAATACTCTTTTTATTTGTTCTTTCCCATTTATTTCTCCCTCCCCCATACCACACATCATTGCCTAAGCTGCTGGCCAAGCTGATTATTGCTTCTAGGCCTCTGCAAATAGGAGGTGCATACTCCTGTTTGCTTCAGCATTCGGATTTTCTTTCCTTCACTGTGGCTAAGAACCTTACACTCATTGTATCCCACTGATAGACTGTCAAAAAATTATTGTGCAGCACATGCCTTGCACTGAATGCAATGCAATAGTTAACACCATAAGCTCATTGCAATTATAGATTACTTGTCTGATTGCTTGAGAAACAATTGTTCAAATCATGTAAACAAAAGCAAAATACTGCAGATGCTAGAAATCTGAAATTAAAAAAACACAAAAATCTGGAAATACTCAGCAAGTCACTTGCTGAGCATTTCCAGCATTTTCTGTTTTTGTTCAAATCATATAACAATTCCATTTTTAAAGGTAGTAAACAGCTACCAATTTATAAACACATTCTAAATGATTATTTAAAATTTATTAGGAGCGTTGCCATACCTTATAAATTTACATTTTGCCAAAAAGAGGACTGGATAAAACTATTGTCAAAATATGCAAATCAAATATTAATAAAATAATATTAACAAAATCATGCCAATGAACCAACAATTTAAATGATAGAATTACTATAATCATTGCCACCAGTTTACTGTAGTTAAAATTCCAAAATCTTTTATTACTACATGTTTTTAGGAGCTTTACTGGTGTTTGGGGATTCATATCCTACAATTCAGCCTATTAATAATTAAAACTGCTGATTTGTGGTGACTGAATAATTCAAATTCCACTTTTATAGTATGGAATTACAGGATTTTAACAAATGTTTTGGGAATGGTACACTGTTATTTTGCTGTGGAAATCACAAACTAGTGACCTTGCCTCTATAATCAAACTGTAGTAACAGTGCTGATTGGAATTTCCAAATTAGCCCAATTTTAGCATTTTTTTTTTACAGTCACGGTAATATTAACCCTTTTGCAAAACAAGTTAAACATATCTTAATATACTAAAGGCATTTTATTTTTACAGAACAAAGGGATCAATCAGTCTCAATCAAAGGGCAAAAGACCTGACGATATCAAAGTAATGTAAATATAATTACAAATATAGGTTGCTTTTAACAAAGGCTATTTCTAAATGATGAGGTAGCATTTGATGAAGTTTAAATGTTATTAACGGTCTTTGGCAATGATTTGAATCTATGAAATAATAAAAGGAAGTCACTTCCATAAAATATATCATATTCTTGCTGTTTCTAGATTGCTGCTATAATCCTTTGGCCCTGAATTCTTTTACAACTCCTGGCAAAAAAAAACCTTCTGTGTCGATGCAAAAATCTCTGCAAGGAGAAAGGTGCAATAATAATACTTTTCCATGTAGAGCAGCAATTTTTTGACAATGTTTTGGGTGGGGAATAAGGATGTACTTGAAACAATGTTTAATCAGAAAGGGCAACAATAGAAATAAGTAGTTTTTGAAAATCTAATTAGAAGTAAAATAGAAATGCATTTATGGCTATGGTCAAAACTTCCAATCAACACCACAAACTTCACACAAAATTAATTAGGACACCGTCAAAGGAAAAAAAGCCTTGCATTTATAGATCACTTTCATGACCTCAGGGCATTCCAAAACACTTTACAGCCAATGAATTACTTTTGAAGTGTAATCACTGTAATAATGCAGGGAAATGCAGCAGCCAATTTGAGCACAGCAAGCTCCCACAACTAACAATGAAATAAATGACCAGATCATCTGTTTGTTAAATAGTTATTCGTGTGTCTCTTATTGAAAGGAACATTACAAAGTACTCTATAATGCCCTTTTCACGAAGAAAGAACTTTTATATAGCACCTTTCACATCCTTAAGTTGTCCCAAAGAGGTTCAAAGTCAGTGGATTACTTTTGAAGTATAGCAACACATTGTTATATAGGTGCAGCAACCAATTTGTACACATAAAGCAAGACAAAAGAACAGCTAGATAACAGACAGCTTCTTAAATAATTTTCCATGCAGTTATGTCATGATAGTCCAATATGTTGGAGCAATGATGCTCCAATGTATTGGGTCTTGCGGCTGAATTTTGCTGCATACCGGCAAGTCCTGCTACCAGGGCAGAAAGTGGGAGACGAACCCGCTTTGGAAGGCAGCATAACCTGGGGCAGCAGCTTGTCGCCTGAGGCCAATTAACAGGCCGCTGCTGGGAAACTGTCCTTACACCAGGCTGCCATCCGATTAAGTACGGCAGCCTGCCCCCAAGAGTTGGCAGCCCAATCAGAAGGCCAGCAGCTCAGCAGCGCCAACACCAACGGTGGCCACTGTTGAAGCTGCAGCTCCAAAGAGAGGGAGCCTCAATGGCAGGGCGCCCTTGAACAGAGTTGAGGTAAGTTGGGGAGGAAGCCTGGGCCTGAGCACCAACGGCACTGTTGCTGTGAGGGTGGCCATTGCCACTGGGGAGCCCTCCCTGGGCCATGGAGTGCCCATAAAGGAAGCCCCCCCCAACACAGAGCCCACTGGGAGGCTGCCAGGCAATATGCCTGCAGAGGCTGGGTAGTCTTTAACTGCCCACTTAAGTGGCTCAATATTCCAGCTGACAGGCAGCCAAGCTGCCAACTTTCCCACTGCTGGCAATATGGCATGGCAGCAGCAAGACGTCAGGCTCCCGATGCATTCCCCCACCATTTTGCCATCCCTCCCACCTCCCAGCCTGTCGCCAATGGGCTGGGAAAATTCATCCCTTGGTGTCCCTTAAGCCATGCTACTCCAATTTACTGGGTGTTGGAGAGATATACACAGGGTTAAACCCATAATTATCCACTTGAAATCCTCCCAATCAAACACTGCACATTCCTCCTTTTCAGATAACAGTCTAATTCTCTTTTGAATGCCTTGATTGAAACTGTCTGCATCACACTCTCAAGCAGTGCACTGCATGAGAAAACTTTTCCTCATATCGCTTTTGCTTCTTTTGCCAATTACTTTAAATCTGTGCCCTCTCGTTCTCAATCTTTTCATGAGTGGGAACAGTTTCTCTCTATCTACTCTGTCCAGAACCCTCATAATTTTGAATACCTCTATTGAATCACCTCTCAGTCTTCTCTTCTCTAAGGAAAACAGACCCAACTTCTCCAATCTATCTTCATAACTGAAATTCATCATCCCTGAAATCCATAAATCTTTTCTGCACCCTCTCCAATGCTTTCACGTCTTTCCTAAAGTGCAGCACACAGAACTGGACGCAGTACTCCAGCTGAGGTCAAACTAGCGTCTCATGCAAGTTCAGCATAACGTCCTTGCTTTTGTACTCTATGCCCCTATTAATAAAGCCTAGGATACTATATGCTTTAATAACCGCTCTTTCAACCTGTTCTGCCACCTTCAATGTCTTATGTACATATACACCCAGGTCCCTCTGCTCCTGCTGCCCTTTAGAATAGTACCCTTTCTTCTTCCTACCAAAATGAATCACTTCACATTTCTCCACATTGAACTACATCTGCCACTTGTCCGCCATTCCACCAACCTGTCTACTTCCTTTTGAAGTTCTACACTATCCTCCTCGCAGTTCACAATGCTTCCAAGTTTTGTATCATCCGCAAATTTTGAAGTTGTGCCTTGTCAGTGACAGTGGTGAGAGGTTAAAAAGCAGGCCTGTGAAGGAGCAGCAGCAGTGTCAGCAGAAGCGGCAGCGATGAGAGGTTAAAGAGTGGGCCAGTGAAGGAGCTAGTCTGTGGGTTCAGAACTGACCGACAGCATTCTAAAGAAAACCAAGTGCGACGTCAGTGGGAAGCAGGTATGTGATTGGTTGGTGTGTATTTTTTTTTCCTTTTTTCCTTTTTTTCTCAAATCATAGTATTCTTTAGTATTAACAAGGTTTATTATTAGTGACAGAGTTTATTAGTAGTACCAAGTTTCTAATTTAATAGATAGAGGACTGGCAGGGCTGTTCCAAATTCTGGAGTGCACATCCTGTGCTATGTAGGAACTCCAGGACACTTCTCATGTCCTGGATAACCATATGTGCAAGAAGTGTTGTCAGTTGCAGCAGCTTGAGCTCCGGGTTTCGGAACTCGAGCAGCAGCTGGTGTTGCTGCGGCACGTCCGTGAGGTTGAGAATTTTGTGGATAGCACATTTATAGATGTGGTCATCCTGCAGCTTAAGAGTATGTAGGGAGAGAGGGAATGGGTGACCATCAGACAGTCAAGTAGAAACAGGCAGGTAGTGCAGGAGCCCCTGAGTGTATCGCACTCTCCAACCAGTATTCAGTTCTGAATACTGATGAGAGTTATGGTTCATCTGGGGAGTGCAGCCAGAGTCAAGTCCATGGCACCATGGGTGGCTCAGTTGTACAAGGGGATACAAGGAAGACTGGAAGAACAATAGTGATAGCAGATTTGATAGTCAGGGGACAGACAGCTGTTTCCGTGTCTGCAGATGTGAATCCAGAATGGTGTGTTGTCTCCCTAGTGCCATGGTCAATGGTATCACTGAATGGCTGCAGAGCACTCTGTGGAGGTGGGGGGTGCGGTGGTGGTGGAGATGGAGGGTGAACAGCCAGCAGTCATGGTCCACATTGGTAAGAACGACATGGGCAGAAAGAGGGATGTGGTCCTGCAGTCAGAATTTAGGGAGCTATGTAGAAAATTATCAAGCAGGACCTCAAAAGTAGTAATCTTCAGATTACTCGCAGTACCATGCGCAAGTGAGAATAAAAATAGGAGGATAAAGCAGATGAATGCATGGCTGGAAAGAAGGTGCAGGAGGGAGGGCTTTATATTCTTGGGACATTGGGACCAGCTCTGGGGCAGTTGGGGCCTGTACAGGTCGGACGGGTTGCACCTAAATAGACACCGCACTGGGTTCCTTGCAGGGCGATTTGCTAGTGCTATTGGGAAGGGTTTAAACTAACTTGGCAGGGGTGTGGGAACCAAGAGGAAATATGAGAGAGGAATGCCAAGGTGCACACACTACTGGAAGAGATAGATAGCTCTAGAGTAGGGAATAATAAGTTATTTAGTTGGGGTCAGAGTAAGTGAGAAAGAAATAAAATCTAAATCAGGGTTAATATGCATGTATGTGAATGCACAGAGTGTGGTTAATAAGATTGGTGAAATACAGGCACAGATTGACAAGTGGAAATTTGATGTTGTGGCTATAACAGAGACCTCGCTCAAAGAAAGGTAGAACTGGGTGTTAAATATTCCTGGATACAAAACGTTCAGGAAAGATAAGAAAGGAAGAAAAAGGGGGTGGAGTGGCAGCATTGATTAAGGAGAGCATTACAGTGTTGGAGAGAGAAGATATCCCAGAGTGATCAAGGACAGAATCTATTTGGTTGGAACGAAGGAACAAACAGGTGCAATTACATTGGTAGTCTATAGGCCACCAACTAGTGGAAAGGATGTACAGGAACAAATTTGCAAGGAAATTACAGAGACGTGCAAGAATTATAGAGTATTTATAATAGGGGACTTTAATTATCTGAATATAGACTGGGATAGTAGGAGTATAAAGTGCAGGAGGGGCAAGAGTTCCTCGGGCGTGTTCAGGAAAATGTTTTTACAGGAATATGTTTCCAGTTCAACGAGAGGGGAGGCACTCCTGGATCTGGTTCTTGAAAATAAGGTGGGCCAAGTGTATCAAATATCAGTAGGAGAACATTTAGGGGGCAGTGATCATTGTATCATAAGGTTTAGGTTGGCTATGGAAAAGGGCAAAGAACACTCTAGAGTAAGAATAATTAACTGAGGGAAAGTCAACCTAAATAGAGTAAGAATGGATCTGGGCCAACTAAATTGGAATCAAAGTTGGCAGGAAAAACAGTAGCTGAACAATGGGCTACCATCAAAGAAGAGATAGTTCGGGAACAGTCAAGATATATTCCCTTGAAGGGGAAAGGTAGGACAAACAAATTCAGAGCTCGCTGGATGACAAAAGAGATAGAGATTAAGATGAAGAAAAAAAAGTGTGCTTATGACAGATGTCAGGTGGATAATACAATGGAGAACGAGGCTGAATATAGAAGGTTCAGAGGGGAAGTGAAAAAGCAAATAAGAGAAGCAAAGAGGGAGTATGAAAGGAGACTGGCAGCTAACATAAAGGGGAATCCCAAAGTCTTCTAGAGGCATATAAATAATAAAAACATGGGAAAAGGAGGAGTAGGGCTGATTAGGGACCCAAAAGAGGATTTACACATGGAGGCAAGGGGAATAGCTAAGGTGCTAAATGAATACTTTCCACCTGTATTTACTAAGGAAGAAGATGCTACCCAGGCTACAGTGAAAGAGGAGGTAATTAATACACTAGTAGAATTTAAAATTGATGAGGAGGAGGTATTACATAGGCTGTCTATACTTAAAGTTGATAAAGCACCAGGACCAGATGAGATGCATCCAAGGATACTGAGGGAAGTGAGAGTGGAAATTGCAGAAACATTGGCCATAATTTTCCAGTCTTCCTTTGACTCAGGGGTGGTGCTAGAGGAATGGAGAATTGCAAATGTTACACCGTTGTTCAAAAAAGGGTGAAAAGATAAACGTAGCAACTACAGGCCAGTCATTTTAGTTTATGGACTGTGCTATCTGATGCTGCAAAATACGTAGCAAAATAAATGACACCAGCAGAAAATTATTCCATACAAAATCATTTTTATATTAAAAAGAAGAAATGGTCAGTTTTTTTTTAATGTTTGGTAATTGCCACCTTTCCAACTCATAGCCTGTCTGTATGAATGAATATTAAATCTGTGGAGTACAATATAATACGATGACAGAACCATTTATCATCAAGATTACACTAAGACAATCCTGAGTCCTTTCTAGGCCTAGTTCATCTTCGTGTAGACCTCACCATCTTTCCCCCTCCCACTATAGAATTCTTATCAAGGCTAATCATGAAGGAAGAGTGTGGTGAAAATATTAATGTATTATTTATTCCATTCATTACGTAACTTGCAAAAATACCAAAGCTGTCCAATTTACAGCATCCATTTTGCTTTGCCTACAGGAATTATATTAAACATTATATTAACTTTCTGTATACATCTCTTAGCACAAAGTTGTCGTTAAAAAATAAACAGTAGAGCTTTTACAGTTCCCATGGATTCAACTGCTTTATAATGTTTGTTTGGTTGGGGGGGTGGTCGGGGTGGGTAAAGAGAAAACTAAGCACTTAATGAAGAGGTGGCAGAAAAGGAAAAGCATGTTCCTTTGAATTTTAACCACGCCAGTTACAAAATGGATACTGTCTTTTCCTGAAAATAGCTTGAATGATTAATAATTATTGATGCTTACTGCTATCACAGACACTCCAGCTGTGGTGTTGCTGGGTTTGGGGCCTGTGTTGAAGTGTTTCTGTAACTTTCCAGCCACTGATAGTTGATACTCATTCTCTGGCAACCCATCATCCTACATGAAGAAAAGAAAAGTAAAGATAAGGGGAGTCATTAAATGAAAAATATCAAAATACATTTTGCACCACTCTGAAAATTTCAACCTGACATCATGCTGAAAATAGCAGTAGTGGGATTTGTATTTTTTTCTTTGTGTTCATCAAGGTAAGGAATGTAGAGCTGGGTATTTAACACTTTCCTATTTAATGCGCTCATTGTCAGCATCAAGCACTCCCAGGTCAGGTGTAGCAAAGCTAGCTGCAGAGTGAAGTACCCTATTACTCTGCCCAACAACATGCCTAAAACTAAACATTATGACTCTCTCCTAAAATAGTATAACATTTCTAATTCCCACTTCGGTCACCTTGTAGCCAATTCTTGCTAAAATAGGGATATTTCTTTCCTATGAAGTGGAATTTTTCATTTCTTTTCAACCAGAAGTTCAATTTAGACAGAACTGCCCAAATTAATGTTACATAGAACCCCTAGAGCCACAAGAGTAGCCTTTGATTTTATCCATTTGGAAGGATTTAAATCCAGATCCCAGAAGTAATAGGGAACTTTTACACTTCTCATTACTTCCAAGACTGTAATTTTTAAGATTTCAGCTCATAGTATAACTATCTAATTTGCTGCTTTTAAATGATACATATGTCCTTATTTCTCTTTCCTGCAATAATCATAATGGTTATAATATTTTCTAGTGGTTCATTCCTTCTATCAGCATGGCCAATATTGACTTGGAAAATGTCATTGTTTTCTCTTACAGCCAGATTTGATATAATTCCTTTCATAATAAAAAAAAAATTCCAGATAACTGTTTTATTTTATTGAACTTGAGATTCTTTTTTTCCCAGAATCAAGGCCTCGAGAATCCACTAGGTTGGGCTAGTATTCAAAAATCAGCCAAACAAGCACAAACGATCTAGGGATTCCAAAGGTAAATCACGTCCAGCACAAATCGAGTTTCCGGGATCTTTAGTGCTAATTAAAAAATTTTAATTTAAAAAGCTGGCCCCGCTCCCACAACACTGACTATGGCCCCAGATTGAATTAGTCACTGTGGCAGGTTTCTGTTAATTGCGCCCCCTTGTGGGCCTTGAAGAGGCTCTTAAAATTAATTTTTAAAACAATTTAAAAAAAATTAAGTTCTCAAAAAATGTCCAGTTCTGCTGGTTCATAGCCGATTTTATGTTTAGTGATATGCAAATGAATTTAAGTAAAAATTTGAACAACAATTCATGTTGCAATTTGGCACAATTTTGAGTGCAAAACTGCCAATTGCACCCAAAGTGGAAACTCTTGGCTTTATTCTTTAGAATCTCTGAGTAATAAATGCAGTCCAGCCCAACCAATCCTGCAAAGCCCTCCTGGCAAACATCTGAGGAGATGTGCCAAAAGTGGGAGAGCTGTCCCACAGACTGGTCAAGCAACAGCCAACATCCCAGACTCCTCCATCACCATCTCTGGGTAAGTCCTGCCCCACCCATAGGACAAACCTACCAAAGGTGGTGGCATAGAGATATACAGTTTGGAGGGAGTGGCCCTGGGAGTCCTCAACATTGACTCCAGACCCCATGAAATCTCATGGCATCAGGTCAAACATGGGCAAAGAAACCTCCTGTTGATTACCACTACCACCTTCCCTCTGCTGGTGAATCAGTACTTCTCCATGTTGAACAGCACTTGGAAGAGGCACTGTGGGAATCAGGGGAATACTGTCCACTGGCTGAAGTCACACCTAGCACAAAGGAAGATGGTTGTGGTTGATGGAGACCAACCATCTCGGCCCCAGGATATCACTGCAGGAGTTCCTCAGGGTACAGTCCTAAGCCCAAGCATCTTCAGCTGCTTCATCAATGACCTTTCCTGCAATATAAGGTCAGATGTGGGGATGTTCATTAATGATTGCACAGTGTTCAGTACCATTCACAACTCCTCAGATACTAAGCAGCTCATGCCTGCATGCAGCAAGACCTGGACAACATTCAGGTTTGTGCTGATAAGTGACAAGTAACATTCGCACCACACAAGTGTCAGACAATGACCATCTCCAACAAGAGAGTTTCTAACCACTTCCCCATGACATTCAATAGCATTAGCATCATTAAACCCCCACCATCAACATCCTAGGGGTTAACATTGACCAGATACTTAACTGGACCAGCCACATAAATACTGTGGCTAAAAAAACTAGTCAGAAGCTGCGAGGCACAAGTCAGGAGTGTGATGAAATACTCCCCACTTACCTGGATGAGTGTAGCTCCAACAACACTCAAGAATCTTGACACTATCCAGGACAAAACAGCCTGCTTGATTAGCATCCTGTCCACCAGCTTAAACATTCACTTCTTCCACCACTTACACACAGTGGCTGCAGTGTGTACCATCTACACGATGCACTGCAGCAACCCTCCTAGGCTTCTTTGCGAGCATCTCCCAAGCCCATGACCTCTATCACCTAGAAGGACAAGGGCAGCAAGCGAATGGAAATACCACAACCTGCAAGTTCCCCTCCATGTCACAACCTATCCTGACTTGGAAATATATCACTATTCCTTCAGTGTCACTGGGTTAAGATCCATGGACTACAGCAGTTCAAGAGAGTGCCTCACCATTGCCTTCTCAAGGGCAATTAGGGATGGGAAATAAAAGGTGACCTTGCCAGGACTGTCCACTTCCATGATTGAATTAAAAAATGCAATTAAAGAGATGTTATATAAAACAATAGAGTTGAATATCATGCAATAAAATAAGAAATAAATATAATGAATTATCAACAACATCTTGCATTTATAAAGCAAATTTAACACAGGAAAGGGTCCCAAAATACTGGAGGGGGGAAAATAAAAAGGCAGTTTAAATCCTGTATGAATAGTCTACTGTGGGAATATGAACACATTCTGGTTCGAGTAATATGGGAATGTTTGCAAAATTCTTAAAAGAGCCCTCATAAATAAAAAGGGACAAAATAATATTTACTGAAATGATTTTCCCAGACTGTTAACTTCAAATTGACAGTTCTTAGCTCAGTCATAGCTGTTTGCTGTATTGCCTGGAGTATGGGAGTGGTCTTTAACAATTCATGAGGTCAGCATAACTATTATAGACTGATTATGTGCAGGAAATATTTTACATAGAGTTGTTTGCCTCTTAAAACTTACATGTTATTTTATGTATAACTTTTCTGCAAAAACAATTTTGGAAATTAAAAAAAAGAAACCAGGCAAGTGAATTAGTTAAAAGTTTATCAGAATTTTTTTCAGTTGGTACTGTTGGAAATAATCACACTCATATTGTGTCTCTACTGCCAAAATTCTTCCAATTAAAAATATATGATTGCTCTAAAATATATATAAAATTGATTTAAAGCAAAATAAGATACCTGCTCCCCTATCAGGATACTGTTTTCAGTATGGACAATCTGAGCAAACTGCAATTACACATTTCTGTCCACCAGTGGAATGAGATAATTTTCCAGAAATCCAATTTTCCATGATGTATTTTTAATAGGATTTTTTTTGATGATAGACCCAAAGTAAAAGCATACATACTTACAGCAGTGTGAATGAAAGTGCAGTAAGGTAAGCCAAGGCTAGGTAACCCCAGCATTGCATGACAGCAGTATTTGAATAACATAAATGCATGCTTTTCCCAGCCTTCTCACTGTTTGTGCACATAATTTGCCTTCACTTCACATCTGCAATATTTCTCTGGGACAATGATTAACACAATAGCCTGGCCATGTATCTATCACTCCAGCTGATCTGAAGAAATGTGCTAAGCTGACTACTGAGATGAAAGTATTGTACAGACCCATGCCAAACCTAAAACTGAAATGAACCATTCTGCCAAAGCCATCAGTAACTTGTCCCAGAAATCCATGGTAGAACATTCAGTAAACAAGACTTACGTTCACCCAGGGGTGGTCCAACAACTGCTGTGCAGAATACCGCTGCTCTATATCAACCTGAAGCATCATGGTGATAAGCTCCTATAAAATAAAAGGGCACATGGATTCTTATTTGAGTAAGTGTAGAGTTAAAGGATAATTATTCACCTAGACCAAAAGGGGAGAGATTTAGCAAGTGATTATTCGCCATTCAAGTATAACAGTATAATCCAATAAATAATCCAAAATCCACTTGATATTTGTAATTGCATATAACAAATTCCAAAAATACTAATTTTTATTTTACTGGCCAATGGAATAATGAGAGCTCTACTGGGCACACTACTCACCCCTGGTTTGGTAAAGCTATGTTAATTGCCAGCATGAATGGCCAACTGTTCTTAATTTCTTATTTGTTTAGAGAAGCACATTCAATGATCCTTTTACTACTATAAATAATTTTTTTTAGTAGATTTATACCTAAACATGCAAGACATCTCACTGTCTGTAATGTGTCACATTTTCATCCATGTTCAGACTGAAAATCTCTGGGATTTTAATGGTACTGCATATGGTAGACTTTAAAAAGATATATAACTTAAACTGTATAGGAAAGGTCATGACATTCTCTCAGCCTTCTCACATAAATGTAACTATGACTTCTTTCACTACTTTTCATTGAATCTATACTTCTGTTACTTCAAAATCTTTGATTATTTTTGTGGCTCCAATCCTCCCAATCCATGTCTTCCAATACAGTGACATTTTAAGAATGTAGCCCCAGAATTGCTGCTGTTGCCAATTTTCTCCCCAGTGATTCTGGAAGATTCACTACAACAGTGCAAACGTTCTGTATGGCTAAAAATAAAAGCTATTCTGCATATGCATGACTCGGTTGTGCTGCACTGAACTGTGTTTAGCTTAGGGGCTAAGATGCTATAATGTTAGCTTAGCCTTCAATATGCTTAGTTCTTTAAAAGTGCAAAAAATAAATCAACAGTCATGTTCCCTTTTTCCATAATTATCGAATTACAAGAAAATTAAAAAATTCTAAAAAAAATTGCTAAGTTTTGTAAATACCTGGCTTATTAAGTAATTCCACGTTGTGGGCCTATTCATCAATCTGCATTGTAGCAAAGCACATTTATCTGAGATCAGATTCAAAGGTGGTGGCAACATACTATTGTGCTCTATGGACTCTGCAACCAGTAGAGCCAACTTTCACTACATATCTTCTCAGATGCTTTTCCTGTCAGGCAAAAAATTCATGCCACCACAAGCACATATATTCTTTATACATTAGAACTTAATTTTACTAATTATAATTTAAACTGATGTAACAATCAATGTCCTACATTAATAAGTTATTACTTTGTGTGATTTTAAGCTAATTGAAACGTCTGTTTGCCTGGTTCTCTTGACTACTTATAATTATGATACAATATGTTTTGCAGAGTCAACGAAAAATTTTCTTATCCTGTTTGCTAAGACGTAAAATATTGTTCAAAATGCACTCATCTCAACCAGTCAAATTTGATATAATTACTAATGGCAATACATTATACTAATTATACCTACAGCCATTCTAGTGCAGTTACATCCTGTCCTTCATTATATCTAAACATTTCAGACATCAATATTAAATTGAGTCAGGCCAAAAGGAAGTCTAGATTTTGTATCCAGGTAAATGAGCTCAATTAAATCAATTATTGATTTATGATCCCATCAGTGTCATCTCTATCATGGGATCAGTAATCATTCCTGATAGCATGGAAACAGCCATATTATCCACATACTCTCCTAATTCTCCGCACTCACTTAAATCAATGATGTTTACACTGAATTCTCTCATCCATTATTAAAGGGTTGCCATATATTAGTAAAGTACTTTACAAGAAGCAATGTAATGATAACATTGTTTTTTCAAATGCATTAATTGGCTAGGGAACATACTTGTACTGTAGGTTGCTGTAGTGTGAAATTCTCCTTTAGCAGTTTTCAAAACAAATCATATATTCTAGTTTTATATGATACCGAGGGCCGTTGTATTACCTATGCTTGCCCAGTGCAAAGGAAAATTGTGTTTACATGGTCCACTTGCATCATTGCGAAGATGAGAAGATAAATGCTCTGTGCAAATGTATTCAAATACTCATCTAGAGCACTGCTCATTGGATTACAAGTGCTGGTGACACAAGAACAATCCAATGAAGAGTTGCTAACTGATTGTTACTTCTGCACCCATGCAGAGGCACTTGGCTTCTGCTTGCTGACTCCTGCAGCAGATTGACTGAGATTGTAACTCAGCTGAGTGACGGATTGACTCTGTGCCTTATCAGTCAACAGAATTATGTATTGGTGTCCAAATAAAGTGCATCTCTGCATCACCCAGTTTCAGAGCACTCTGGTGTAATGGAAAGGAAAACCATTAGCCTGTGTAAGTCAGTGCCTCAAGAAATATTCTTTCAAGTCATCAAACATATTCTTTCCATAAACTACACACAATTTGCCAGGTTATGCATCATGCCCTTAGTAATTAATCTTTTAACGCATTGAATAACCAAACTTCTATGAAGATTACAATCTATTTTAGCCTGAGCCCTCATAGATAAACACAGGAACATAGAAACAGGAGCAGGTTCTTTAGCCTCTTGAGCCTGTTCCCCTATTTAATTAGATCATTGGTGAGCTGTACCTTAACTCCATTTACCCATTTTGATTCTGTAACCCTTAATACACCAACGCACCAAGGCTCCTTAGACAGCACCTTCCAAACCCGTGACCTCTACCAACTGGAAGGATAAGGGCAGCAAATACATGGGAAGACCACAACCTGCAAGTTCCCCTCCAAGTCACACACCATCCTGACTTGGAACTATATCGCCGTTCCTTCACTGTCGCTGGGTCAAAATCCTGGAACTCCCTTCCTAACAGCACTGTGGGTGTACCTACCTCACATGGACTTCAGCGGTTCAAGAAGGCAGCTCACCGCCACCTTCTCAAGGGCAATTAGGGATGGGCAATAAATGCTGGCCTGGCCAGCGATGCCCACATCCCATGAATGAATCAAAAAAAACACTACCTGAATGCAAACAAAAATCTATCCATCTCAGTTTTGAAATATTCAACTGACTTAGCCTTAACAGCTTTTTGGGGGAGGGAGCTCCAGATTTCCACTACACTTTGTGTGACAAAGAGTTTTCTGACATCACCGCTAAGCAACGTAATTGTAATTTTGAGGCAATCCCTGTGCTGTAATCTCCCACCAGAGTCGGTAATTTCTTTCTATCAACCATATCAACATTTTAATCACCTTAAAAATCTCAATTAGATCATTCCTTAATTCTCTTTATTCAAGGCACTACAAGCCTTGTCTATGCAACATGTCCTCATAATTTAACTCTTTCAGCCCTGGTAAAACACCAGACTTCCAGGAAGGAACATTAAAATGATTCAATAAAGTAAATTTATAAAGTTCCCGACAGGTCCAATTAAAACATAGCTTCACACTTGGATGGAATTTCCTGTATCCAGTGTAAAACCTGAGTGCTGTGCGACTGCTGGTCTCACACCTTCCAATTTATGGGAGTCAGATTCTGGTCTGACACTGTGTACAGTACCATCTTTCATATTTACACATAAGTGAAACTGCAACTGTGGTAGTGTAACTGCATTGCAAGAAAGATTAAGGGGGCTAAGTTCGATAGCCCTGAAAACAGGTGCAGGGATCACAATGCATAATTAACCTAGACCTGTTGACTGCAATGGAGATGGCATGCCAACTTGGTGCTGCCTGCTCTTCTAACGGATTTCAGTGTGCAGACAGCATTAACTGTGCTGTTGATAGGCTGGATGCTTAAGCAGTGGCCCAAAATTCTGAGTGGCTAGCACCAGTTAAAACTAGCCTATACTGGTTTAAGCTAGCCTGCACCTCTGAAAGGTGAGGTACACTATGGCTGCAGCAGATACTGATAGTTGTGCAGGATGTACATCTGATCTGTGAAACATTGAATAATGGCCCAATATGGAAGAGAGCAGGCTCCTTGCACCACACTCCATCACTCAACGACCAACAATCTGTAATCAATCAGGACTCATAACTGACATTCATAGGAAGAGATTCTGCTGAGGGCGTACGAGCAGCTAGGGACTAAATTAAAAAGCAGAAACACAAAGGTAATTACCTCTGGATTACTACCTGAGCCCAAGCAAATTGGCATAGGGTAATAAGATTAAAGAGTTGAATGTGTGGCTCAAAGACTGGTGTGGGAAAAGTGGGTTTCAATTCATGGGGCACTGGCAGCAGTACTGTTGGGCCAGCCTTCACCTGAACCATGCTGGGACCAATATCCTGGTGAATCTTATAACTAGGGCGATAGAGAGGACTTTAAACTAAATAGTATGTGGTTGGGGGGGGGGGGGGGGGGGGGGCGAGGGATCACCTGAGGGGAGATTTGGAAAGTTAAACAGAAAGGACAAGGAAATCGTGCACCATGATGATAGAGGTAATGAGAACCAGAGTGTGACAGGAAGGCACAGAGTGTACAAACATAAGAGTGCACCAGCAAATCAGGTCAGACTAGGCAAAGATGGTAAGAAGACAATAAAGGCTCTTTATCTGAATGCTGGCTGCATTCGTATCAAGATGGATGAATTAATAGTACCAATAGAAAAAATGAGTATGATATGACAGCCATTACAGAGTCCATGTAGATGCAGTCCGTGTAGAAATGCAGCAAGACCTGGACAATATCCAGGCTTGGGCTGATAAGTGGCAAGTAACATTCGCGTCACACAAGTGCCAGGCAATGACCATCTCCAACAAGAGAGAATCTAACCATCTCCCCTTGACATTCAACGGCATTACCATCGCTGAATCCCCCACTATCAACATCCCAGGGGCTACCATTGACCAGAAAGTGAACTGGACTAGCCATATAAATACCGTGGCTACAAGAGCAGATCAGAGGCTAGGAATCCTGAGGCGAGTAACTCACCTCCTGACTCCCCAAAGCCTGTCCACCATCTACAAGGCACAAGTCAGGAGTGTGATGGAATACTCTCCACTTGCCTGGATGGGTGCAGCTCCAACAACACTCTAGAAGCTCGACACCATCCAGGACAAAGCAGCCTGCTTGATTGGCACCCCACCTACAAACATTCACTCCCTCCACTACCGACACACAGTGGCAGCAGTGTGTACCATCTACAAGATGCACTGCAGCAATGCACCAAGGCTCCTTTGACAGCACCTTCCAAACCGGTGACATCAACCAACCAGAAGGACAAGGGCAGCAGTTGCTTGGGAAGACCACCACCTGCAAGCTCCCCTCCAAGTCACACACCATCCTGACTTGGAACTATATCGCCGTTCCTTCACTGTCGCTGGGTCAAAATCCTGGAACTCCCTTCCTAACAGCACTTTGGGTGTACCTATCCCACATGGACTGCAGCGGTTCAAGATGGCAGCTCACCATCACCTTCTCAAGGGCAATTAGGGATGGGCAATAAATGCTGGCCTGGCCAGGAACGCCCACATCCCATGAATAAATTTAAAAAAAAGACATGGTTGCAAGGTGACCAAGGCTAGGACCTGAATATTCAAGGGTATTTGACATTTCAGAAGGACCAGAGAAAAGGAAATGGAGGTGGGGTAGCTCTATTAATAAAGGATCAAATCAGTACAATGGTGAGAAATGATTTTGGTTCAGAAGATCAAGATGTGGAATCAGTTTGGGTGGAGATAAGAAATAATAAAGGAAAGAAGTCACTGGTGGGAGTAGTTTATAGGCCTCCTGACAGTAGCTACACAGTAGGACAGAGTACACATCAGGAAATACTGGGGCTTGCAAGGAAGGTACAGCAATAATCATGGGTGCTTTTAATCTTCACATCGATTGGACAAATCAAATTGACAAAGGTAGCCTGGAGGATAGAGTGCATTCAGGACATTTTCTTAGAGAAATACGTTCTTGAACCTACAAAGGACCAGGATATTTTAGACATGGTAATGTGTAATGAGACAGGATTAATTAATGACCACATAGTAAAGGATCCTCTAGGCAAGAGTGATCTTAACATGATAGAATTTCACATTCAGTTTGAGGGTGAGAAAATTCAGTCTGCAACTAGTGTCTTAAACTTAAATAAAGGCAATTATAAGGGTATGAAGACAGAGTTGGCTAAAGTGCAGTGAGAAAATAGGTTAAAAGAAAAGACGGTAGAGAAGCAACAGCAGACATTTAAGGAGATATTTCATAACTATCAACAAAGATATATTCCATCGAGGAAGAAAGACTCTGAGAAGGATGTTCTATCCGTGGCTAACTAAGGAAGTTAAGGATGATATCAAATTGAAAGAAAAGGTGTACAATGCTGCAAAGATTAGTGGTAGGCTGGAAGATTGGGAACATTTTAGAAACCAGCAAAGGATGGCTTAGAAAACAATGAAGAGGGAGAAATTAGAGTATGAGAGTAAACTAGCAAGAAATATAAAAACAGACAGTAAAAGCTTGTACAAATATGTAAAAAGGAAAAGAGTACCTAAAGTAAGCGTTGGTCCCTTAAAGGATATGACTAGAGAATTAATACTGGGAAACAAGGAAACTACAGCAACTTTGAACAAGTATTTTGTATCTGTCTTCACATTAGAAGACACAAAAAGCATCCCATGAACAGTAGAAAATCAAGAAACAAAAGGAGAGAGGAACTTAAGACAATCACGATCACTAGAGAAAAAGTGCTTGGAAAACTAATGGGAATAAAGGCTAACAAGTCCCCTGATCTGAAGGCCTGCATCTCAGGATCTTAAAAGAAGTGGCTGCAGAGATAGTGTATGCATTGGTTATAATCTTCCAAAATTCCCCAGCTTCTGCAAAGGTCCCAGTGGATTGGAAAACCGACAAATGTAATAAAAGCAAGAAATGCTATACCTCTATTCATGAAAGGAGGGAGACAGAAAGCAGGAAACTATAGGATTGACTATAACATCTGTCATTGGGAAAATGATGGAATCCATTATTAAGGAAGTAGTAGCAGGACATTTAGAAATTCATAATGTAATCAGGCAGAGTAACATGGTTTTCTAAAAGGGAAGTAGTGTTTGACAAATATATTAGAGTTCTTTGAGGATGTAACAAACAGGGTGGATAAAGGGGAATCAGTAGATGTAGTGTATTTGGATTTCCGAAAGATATTTGATAAGGTGCCCCATAAAAGGTGATGACACAAGATAAGAGTTCATGGTGTTGGGGGTAATGTATTAGCATGGATAGAGGATTGGCTTACTAACAGGAAACAGAGAGTCAGGATAAATGGGGCATTTTCAGAATGGCAAACTCTAACTAGTAAATCGAGTGTCGCAGGGGCCTCAACCGTTTACGATCTGTATTGATGAATTTGATGAAGGGACCGTGTGTATTGTAGCCAAATTTGTAGACGATACTAAAATAAGTAGGAAAGCTAGTTGTGAGGAGGAGACAAAGTGTCTCCAAACAGATATAGATAGGTTAAGTGAGTGGGCAAAAAGTCCACTTTGGCAGGAAGAATAGAAAAGCAGAATATTATTTACATGGAGAGAGACTGCAGAATGCTGCGGTGCATAGGGATCTGGCTGTCCTCATAGATGAATCACAAAAAGTTAGCATGCATGTACAGCAAGTAATTAGGAAGGCAAATGGAATGTTGGCATTTATTGTAAGGGGGATGGAGCATGAAAGTAAGGAAGACTTGCTACAGCTGTACAGGGCATTGGTGAGACCGCACCTAGAGTACTGCATACAGTTTTGGTCTCCTTACTTGAGGAGTGATATACTTGCATTGGAAGCAGTTCAGAGAAGGTTCACTAAGTTGATTTCTGGAATGAAGGGGTTGTCTTATGAGGAAAGGTTGAGCAGGTTGGGCTGATACTCATTAGAGTTTAGAAGAATGAGAGGTGATCTTATTGAAACATATAAGATTCTGAGGCTGCATGACAGGGTAGATGCTGAGAAGATGTTCCCCTCATGGGGGAATCTAGAACTATAGAGCACAGTTTCAAAATAAGGGGTCATTCATTTAAGACAGAGAATTTCTTCTCTCAGAGGGTCGTTAATCTTTGGAATTCTATTCACCAGAGAGCAGTGGATCCGGCTCATTGAATATATTCAAGGCTGAGTTAGAAAGATTTTTGTTCTACAAGGGAGTCAAGGGCTATGGGAGGCCAGCAGGAAAGTGGAGTTAAGGACACGATCAGATCAGCCATGATCTTTTTGAATGACAGAGCAGGCTTGAGGGGTCGAATGGCCTACTCCTATTTCGTATGATCGCATGCTCCTCCACACCCTCACGCACTTAGTAACATAGTGATAATGTCACTGTACTAGTAATCCAGAGGCCCAGGCTAGTGCCCTAGGGACATGGGTTCAAATGTTGGTGGAATTTAAATTAATTTAATTAATTAATAAAAATCTGGAATTGAAAGTTATTCTTAGTAATGGTGCCATGAAACTATCACATTATCGTAAAAACCCATCTGGTTCATGAATGTCCTTTAGGGAGGGAAATCAGTCATCCTTACCTGCTCTGGCCTACATGTAGCTCCAGACCCACAGCAATGTGATTGGCTCTTAACTGCCCTCTGAACAGGTCTAGCAAGCCACTCAGTTGTCAAGGGCAATTAGAGATGCGCAACAAATGCTGGCCCTGCGAGCGACACCCACATCCCATGAAAGATTTTTAAAAAGCCACAAATCCACATCTCACAGCTTGCACACACTGCCAGCTATTCTACCATGACAGCCACACCCAAACAGAATGCACAAAACCCACTGACATACTTCCCTCTGTCTTACAGTACAAGGTGGCATGCAACCAGAAGCAGCAGGAGCTAACCAGAAGGGGGCAGATGCACCTGCATGTCCTTAGCCCTGTAGCAGAGATGGTGTTGGCCATTATTGGAGCACCCACTGCTGAGGTCATGGCCAGTGGAGGGGCTGAAATCCTCCTTCTCTCATTCCATCTCCCACTCATCCCACACTCTCTTCTGGATTACAAGATGCAGATGATGTAAGCATGCCCCCTCCCCCCACCACAATCTTACTCTTGTGCCATTCTCCTTTCAGATACCTAAAAAGGCAACCTGGCCAGGCAGTGGATAAACAGGAAGACAGTGATGATGAACTGAGAGAGGGTAATATGCAACGAGACCTGGGTGTTCTCGTACACCAGTCGCTGAAGGTAAGCATGCAGGTGCAATAGGCGGTAAAAAAGGCAAATGGTATGTTGGCCTTCATAGCGAGAGCATTCACGTACAGGAGCAGGGATGTCTTGCTGCAATTATACAGGGCCTTGGTGAGGCCACACCTGGAATATTGTGTGCAGTTTTGGTCAACTTATCCAAGGAAGGATGTTCTTGCTATAGAGGGAGTGCAGCGAAGGTATACCAGCTGATTCCTGGGATGGTGGGACTGACGTATGAGGAGAGATTGAGTCAGGATTATATTCGCTGGAGTTCAGAAGAGGGGGGATCTCATAGAAACCTATAAAATTCTAACAGGACTTGACAGGGTAGATGCAGGAAGGATGTTCCGATGCTGGGTGAGTCCAGAACCAGGGGTCATAGTCTAAGGATATGGGGTAAACCTTTCAGGACTGAGATGAGGAGAAATTCCTTCGCCCAGAGAGTGGTGAGCCTGTGGAATTCGCTACCACAGAAAGAAGTTGAGGCCAAAACATTGTATGTTTTCAAGAAGGAGTCAGATGTAGCTCTTGGGTCTAAAGGGATCAAAGGGTATGGGGAAAAAGCGGGAACAGGCTACTGAGTTGGATGATCAGCCATGATCATAATGAATGGCGGAACAGGCTCGAAGGGCCGAATGGCCTACTCCTGCTCCTATTTTCTATGTTTCTATGAAGACACACCATTATGCAATTTTACACTTGTGGCCATCATATCAGATACTGACACTGCGCGTAATTTACAGGACAACAGAGAGGTAGGGTCTGCACATGGTGAGACACTGGGCATGATTGGGCTGCAGCCAGGGCAGGTGCAAGGATTGTGCAGATGCTAGTTCCCAAATAAGTTCAGCTGCAAAAGATTTAGATGAGCATTTTGATGGAGCAGCTTACAGAAAAACACTGAAGGGTATGCACAACAAAACTCTTGGTGCATTGGGAAACCTGCCAGAAAGCCTGTGGTCATTGTCACTAGAATGGAGGAGCCAATTGACACAAGGATTTGTGCAGAGCTTGGAGCCTATCCTTTCCACCATGGTAGTGGTGACCAACTCCATCAGCATGGAGCCAATGATGATGCGGCATCTAATGGCCAATATCTCATCTTCCATTGTAGCTCAGCTTCCACCAGATGTCTGAGTGCTACAGTAGAAGCTCAGACTGAAGTCATTCAAGGCCAGCTTGCTGCTATGCAAACTCAGATTGCTGCCATTATGGCTGTGGATTAGAGAGTGCAAAGGGGCTGAAGGGCATCACGGCAGTCCAACAATTTACTCCCCCAACAGATTAGTGTGATTGCTGATGCCCTATTCTGGGAAGTAGCAGTGGCTCCATGGAGCACAAACCTGTTATCCTCTCTCAGGATGACAGTATTTATCTTCCCACCTTGCCACTCCACCACTCCCTGGCCTTGCTATTGTCTGTCAGCCAGCTCGCCCAGACTGCTGCCGCCCATGCCATGGTGGTGCATTCCGACGTCAGGTCTTCCAGACCCAGAGATGCTTGAGGTCATCCTCCAAGGCTATCTGCAGTCTCCTGCACTGTAAATCAGCAGCCTCCTGCCAGCCACGCTGCAGCCACTGAGTAGAACTGCATAGGAGCACGAGGACAGGCAAAGGCACAAGGAAGCCAGGCACTGAGGTTAAGCACCAGGGCAATTAGATGACTCTTGTATGCAATATGGAATGATTCCATTTATAAATTTGGTTTAGAAATCTTATTTTGTGGTGGCTTTTATTTATGCATTGTGGCCAAGCAGACATTGTGATGGACAGTAACAGAGGAAAGGTAAAGTATCGCACTCTTGGTGAATGGGGAATTGGGGTATTACACTTAGGTGAGTTCTTCATGGACAGCCCAGTCAGAATCAGGGTGTTTAGGTTCCCTCATCTCTTCCTCTTGCTCCTTAGCTGTTTTCCACATAGCTGCTGGCAAAGGCTGTCCCCACATGATGGAGAGGTAGTGTAGCATGCAGATCATGGTGGATCGGGACACTTGCTCTGCCGTTTACTCCAGGGCTCCTCCAGAGCAGTCCAGGCTGCAGAAGTTTTGTTTCAGCATGCCAATGGGCTGCTCTATCACATTTCATGTGGCAACATGGCTTTCATTGTAGCATACTTTGCACATGTGTGTGGGTTGTGCACTGGAGGCATCAGCCATGTTGTCAGCGGATGGCTCTTGACATCCAGTAGCCACCCTTTGGTTTGCCATGATGGCTCAAATGCAGCTGTCACGGTGAACTGCTGCAGAATAAATAAAAGCAAAGTACTGAAGATTCTGGAAATCTGAAATAAAAACAAGAAATGCTGGAAATACTCAGTAGGTCTGGCAGTATCTGTGGAGACAGAAGCAGAGTTAACGTTCTTCTTCTGAAGAAGGGTCACTGACCGGAAACGTTAATTTCTTGTTTTTATTGCTGCAGAATAAAGGCAGCATGACTGCTGCCAGGATATGGGACATTGACCTGCATGATTCTCTGCCTATGGTCACAGGCTAGCTGGGTGTGTGGGAGTAAAATCTCTTTTGGATCCACTATAGGGCAGAGTTGACATGCAGCACTGCAAAGCGATGTGCATGAAGTCAATGGCATCCTGTATCATGGGGAAGCCTTCAATCCTAGTGAAGCCATGTGCTTGCTCCACCTGCTTCTCTCTGGCAAGATCTCAATGAATAGAGAGTGCCAGTGATCTCCCTTGCACAAGAGTGGACGGCATACTGTGAGATGTGGCAAATACCTCCAGCTCCAGCCTGGAAGGAACCAGACACATAAAAGTTCATTGCCACAATCACCTTCACAGCCACTGGAAATACAGTCTTTGCCCTGCTCTGAGGTGCAGTTGTGGCTGCAGCAGATGACAGATTTCAGTGAGGACCATCTTTATTGAAGCACAGATATTGCACACATTGCTCTTCATTGAGGTTCAGGTAGCAGGATTGCTCCAAGAACACCCTGGGTAGATATAGCTTCCTCTTCCTCTTCTCCTCCCTCTTCCAGCAGTGTGTCCTGCTCTGCGTGGCCTCTGTTCATTCTCTAAGTCATGCGGTATTCCAAGGGGAATGGCTACTAGTGAACCCATGTCTGGGAGTAATTGGTTTCTGCAGAAGTCTTCAAGTCAGCAAATAATCTTCAACACCTGCCACACCACTCTCTGTAGACATTTACAACTTTCTATTGTTATCTAAAGCACCAAACACTTGTAAAATTGAAGCACCAGCCAGAAGAAATCAACCAGCAACTAACCTGTAACCAGTTGATAATCTCTTTAAATACCAATAGTGGGGGTCCTTCCAGCTGAACACATGTTCAGCTGTGAGAGGTTATGAGTAGGCATTAGCTGAAGCATTGAGCTCCAAAATAGTACCGCTGGTGTCAAATCAGCATTGCACACTGACTGACGTCATGATCTGCCTGCCCTGCATACTTGCAACGGCTGCTCACTGCACATACATTAACACCCTCACCAATATAGCATCTGGCACAATTGCCCAAAAAGTGTGCATGAGCAATACATGAGCCCCCGAACAGTCCCTTGTAGCACCCACACAATTGGCGCTACCGATCCCAATGATGCACCATAAATATTTAGGCTGCATGCAAGTTCTTAATCTCAAATGGTTTTTTGCTAATATTATCAGATACTCACTTTCGCAGAGTCAGAAATATTGTCCCAATATGGTGATGGAAATTCCTGATGCCCCATCAGTATCTGGTCAAACAGGACATCCTGATCATTGCTGTGTCTGTAAATAACATCATCTCTCATTTTAATCACTGACACTTTTTCATAATCTTTGTGAAAGCATTTAATAAAATAGGTAAAAGTACATTTTAAAGCACAATTGAATATTCAGTACTGTCAAAAGTAAACCTCCAAATTAGAGATTGAAAAGTACTAATTGGTAGAGAATGTGCTCCGTGGTGCATTTTTGGTTGGTTATGCTAAAAATACACAGATACTTTGCAAATACTGTATCAATGTCCCTTTTAGGAGCAATCTAATTATCAGCTATCTGATGAATCTGTTTTCTGTCTTTTTCTTATCCTCCCAAAAACTGAAGTGGTTCTATGGCTAAAAAACTATTTTCCTTAAGTTAGCACAGTACAAGGCAAGCTGCTATACGCAAGATATTGAAATCAGAATGATGGCATTATCAAAGTAAAGTATTTATTTTTATTTGTCTAAATATTGTTACAAGTATAGCTGTTGCCACAGTAAAGGTAGCATTTCTGAAATATGATTAAGATATGCTATAATATTATTATAATAGTCCTCATGTATAGAAAGACTTTTCAAAGCACTTCCTAGGGCAAAGGAAACCATGTAAAAGGGAGAAAGGCTCAGAAGGGATGAAGAGGTAGGTAGCCAAAAGCACAAATTTAAAAAAATAGTTTTAGGAGGCTTTGAGAAAAGGAGGGAGGTGCTAGGGGGATGAGTGTAGGATGGGCTTTCCAAAGGATAGGAGCTGGTGGTTATAGCAGTAGCTACAGAGCGAATGGGAAACTGGTGTCGGAGAGCAGAGGGCTACTGAGTAGGGTAGACAAGGCAAGGACCGATTTGAAAATGAGGACAAGAATCTTGAAATCAATTTGTTTGTGCATGTGGGGCTAGTTTGGGAAAAATAGGGGTGAGAGAGCAGAAGGTATGCTGTGGGTAAGGGCATGGCTAAAGAATTCTTAAGCTTGTAGAGGACAGAGATGGATAAAGCTGAAAGAGCTGTTAGAGAAAGAGAGCTGCAAAGTGATTTTGGCAACAATGGAGGAATGTCTACGGTAGTGGCTTTAATGCTTTATCATTGATGTTATTTTTAGCAGTCTGTTATTAATGCAAAGTAACATACATCATTATTTTTATTTCAAACTGGAATCTAGTTTTCAAGCATGGCAGGGAAGGTTCAGTGAATAAATTAGAATAGTGTACCATTTGAGATATTGAAAGTGTCAATTTGTGAGTTGTATTGAGATATTGAAAGATCTATTTAGATACTTCAAATTATATTTTGTTTGAATTCTGAGACAGGTGACATCTGCTGATCTTCCAAAAAATTGCAACTTCAGGCTTTAAGTATTGTAACATGAAGGAAGCGAATCTGAATTTGAATATTTAGTTTTGAAAATGACTGCTTTTATCCCTGTACATAACAGCTTCTGGCACTTTGGTGCAGTCATAAAACAGGACACAAAGGTATTCAAGCAGTTGCTCTTCTTCATCGAATCATTTCCTTAATTCATTGCATATTTTGCTCCTAGGATTTCAATGTGTTTCTAATAGAGAAAGGACCACCTTAAAGAACTAATTGGTTCTGAGTCTCTTTCCTAACAGGGGCTAAGTAAAATTTGTAAGATTGATGCTAATAATCACTAAACATAAGGTTCAAGATTACACAAAAGCCATTTTATTCAGAAGAAATAGACTGATCTAGATGCCACTGCCACCTTTGCGCCTGATGCAACAGTCATACAGACCAATAAGCTTTTGGGTTCAATCCCTGATTTGTAATGAGTTAGCTGACCTCAGCTGGGAAGGTAGTGGGGTTCTACTATTGAACTCAATGATCTCATGCTGAAAAGAGGAAGAGTTACATAGGGAGATTTCCGGTGACCCTTATTGGAAAATGTGCACATCAGGTTAGAGCATATTGGGCTGAACTGTGATGACTGCATCATCTAAAAAAAACCACTGTCTAGGATCACACATAAAGAATGGCTGCTGGTGTTCATGAACTAACCAACAACAATTTGTGCCTTTAAAAGTGGGGGGGGGTGGGGGGGGGGGGGGGGAGAAAAATACACTGGAATCCATGCAGTGTAATGGCCACCAATATTAGAAATAAAAGGTACATTTCTAAACTGCTTTACACTTTACAGCCAAAAAAATTGTTTTCAATTGTAGTCATTGTTGTTATGTAGGCAAACACAGCAGCAATTTGCACAGTGCAAGGTCTCTCAAACAGCAGCAAGACAAAATGACCAGTTAATCTGTTCCTGGTGTTATTGGTTGAGGGATAAATGTTGCTTAGCACTGACTTTCAATTTAACATCTCATCAAAACAATACCTCTGACAATGCAATACTTCCTCAGTACTGTACTGGAGTATTAGCCTAGATTTTGTGTTTAAGTGCTTGGAGTTGGGCTTGACCAGACTGCATTCTGACTCAGAACCAATAGTACCAGTAAGGAGCCAGTCCCTACTCAAATTAGTGTATTGTTTATCATTCCATACCAACATGTAATGTTTTATTTGTTAAAAAAAAGAGCAAAAACTATAATAAGCTCAGTCTCAATCTTTTATCAACCACAGACTGTCATAAGTATATCATTTTAGTTATGTTTAACAATGCAGGTATGCTTCCAGTATCTGTAATTAGAACTACAAAGTGCTTTGATATTAAATATTACCAAAGATTGGCAATTAAGATGCTGGCTAAAACCTAAATTCACCATTATAACAAAACTGTACACAAATATATTGTTTTTAAGGCTGTGTTCTCAGGTCCAGGTATTAACTGAAAAAGTTAGCAATAAAATCATAGATTCATAGAATGATACACCACAGAAGGAGACGATTGGCTCATCGTACCTGCGTCAGAAAATAGCTCAATACAATATGACACTGAATGTGACTATTTGAAATGTTTATTTTTCCCAAGGTACAGCGCATAAATTGGTCAAAGTCATTGGACTTACAGGACTATATAGATTATATTATGACTCAAGTGAGAATTGCCATTAAAGATGTGCAATGCATCTTTGAGGGAAGAATTCCCTTCTGATATTTTGTTCTTATTCGGCTTTGCCCACTGCCATGCAGCACCAACTGAGCTTAAGACGGTGAGAGGAGATCTGTTCACAGATCTCTGCCAATATCACTTTGAAATCAGTTGTTGCGAGCTGTTTATGCAGTGGCCCAGGTGACTTTCTTGCTGGCTGACTGTCCTTTCCGAAAAGGAAGTGTTTGGTTTCTGTTTTTTTCCACAGAAGCTGCTCAAGTGTTTCAAGCATCTTCTGTTTTTGCTTTGTTTCTGATCTACAGTGACAGAGCAGAGATCAGGAGCTCAGCACCCTGTTACTGGATAAGCCCTTAGGTACAGAATATCTTTAAATAAAATCTAGTATACAATCATAAATCTATAAACTGAAGAACCAAATAGCTTGCAACCAGTCTGAGGTGGCTATGCACAAGTGAACTGGAGTTTTTCAACACACTGCAGGATAGAATGAAGGCAAGCATCTTAAGAATTATGTGCAAGTCAAACATCAGACTTAATATGGTAGAAAACTACTTGTTCTAATTTCTATTTATATCAGAAAATTTAAGATACTGATAAATTGAATTAACCAATTCACTGAGGTGCACAGCGAATAGAATTTTGGCATCAGGCTCTGCTGCAATACAGAATTTTATGGTTAGATGGCTGTAATTGTCACATGACTATTAAAGGTGTTCCAGATACTTGATAGTAATAGATTAGCTCTTTCAGCTCATCAATTATAATACTATTTATCTCATCATCAGCCAATCCCAGTTGACCTTTACCCATATGAACTTCAGTTGAACCTGTGAATAATTATTTGAAGATGATGAATAATCACTCAGCGTTAAGTAAGTGATTATTCATAGCTGTTCCAATAAGAATTTGGGGAGCAATCAGGCCAAGTGAGAGAGATAAATTCACACTTGACTGAGATAATAAGACATTGATAGTATGCCCACAAATGCCTATCAACCTGATATATTCAGTCATTTGAAAACTTAAATCATTCCAGTATATATTATTTTTGAGAGAGAATTTTAAATTAACTTAATATACATAAGCACATACACAGATGAAAGTGCTAATAATATATAAGGCTAGACATTAATGTTGGATTATTAATGAACCGATGCTTGAAACATTCGTATGACATTTCTCTGCTTGCTATTTTAATGGACATTTCTCTTCCTACTTTAATGCCTTGAACTCGCACCATTCTCTAATTTCTCTCCTACCTTTCTGCTTGCTCTCTCTGAGCTCATCTTGTCACATGACCATCTCCTACTGTCTTGACCCTATTCCCACTAAACTACTGACTACCCAACTTCTCTTCCTGACCCCATGCTAATGGGTACTGTCATCCTCCTTTTCAAATCTGCTGTCACCCACCATTGATCACTCTGTCCAACAATAACTTGCATTTTTATAGTACCTTTAACATAGTAAAAATGTCCCAACGCACCACATAGGAGCACTATTGCCCTTTAGGGAAGGAAATCTGCCGTCCTTACCTGCTCTGGCCTGCATGTGACTCTAGATCCACAGCAATGTGATTGACTCTAAACTGCCCTCTGAAATGGCCTAGCAAGCCACTCAGTTGTCAAGGGCAATTAGAGATGGGTAACAAATGTTGGCCTTGCCAGCGATGCCCACATCCCATGAAAGAATAAAAGAAATTATCAGACAATATTTGACACGAGCCCACATAAAGATGTAATAGGACAGGTGACCAAAAGCTTGGACAAAGAGGTAGGTTTTAAGGAGCGAAAAAGGAGATAGGTAGAGAGGCAAAGGGGTTTAGGGAGGGAATTCTAGAGCTCAGGATCTAGGCAGCTGAAGGTAGAGTCACCAATAGTGTAGTGATGTGAGATGCGCACAAGGCCAGAATTGAACGAGAACAGAAATCTTAGTGGATTGTACGTTGGAGGAGGTTACAGAGGTTATGGAGGGGTTAGACCATGGAGGGATTTGAAGACAAGGAAAAAAATTTAAAACCAATGCATTGCCAGCTGGGAGCCAATGTATGTCAGTCATCACATGGGTGATGGGTGAATGGGAGATGGGGCTGGATTTTACCATAGGCGGATGGGAATTTGCCACTGACATAAAAGTCAGTGGCAAACACACTTCTGCCTAGCCCGGGGATCCGTCCCGCATTTTACGGGTCCCCAGGCTTTAAATGTCCCGAGGCAGGACTTCCACCAGCTTGAGGGAGGAGGTCCCGCCTCAGTGAGCTGCCAGCCAATCAGTGGGCCAGCAACTCTTAGTCTCAGCAGCGCCACCGGGAGCGGTAGCCACTGCTGGGACTGCAGCCCAGCCGATGCCATGGAACCAGGAGGGAAGGTAAGTTGGGCATGCCTCAGCAGTGAGATCATTTGTGCCCTGGTGAGGCTAGAGTTGTCACTTGGGAGGAGGGGGGGGGGGGTGGTGTGTTGGGTCCCGGGGGTGGGTTGGGAGGCGGAAGTGGCCCTCAATCAGGCACTCTGTGCCCAACTGCCATGGCCCCCCCAGCGCATGGAAAGGCCGGCAGCTATCGCTGGGCGGCCTTTCACGTCCCCTGCACGCCTGCTTACCATGGGTAAAATACCCATGGAGCGGGTGAGGGCCCTTAAGTGACTGTTAAGTGACCACTTAAGAGCCTTGATTGGCCTCTGGCAGGCGGGCCATTCCCGCCCCCCCGCCGCTGTAAAGTTGACCGGAGGCAGGAGCAGGGCAGGTAGGCCTTCCGGAGCCTCCTGCTCAATTTTATGCTGCCCCCATCCTTCCCCACGCCACCACCATCCGACCCGCTGGGGTGGCGTAAAATTCAGCCCATGGTGTGAGTTAGGATTTCACCCCATCTCCAGTCTCCCTTTCCTCCTCTCCTGAACATGTTGCTACCTCCCAAATTGGCCCATCTTTACTGAAATTCGATATTTGAACTTCGCCAATCAGATTTCCTCTTCTGCCACAGAACTGAAATGGCTTTAGTAAGTCATAAATGACATCTTCTGCGATTGTAGCCAATGTGCACTATCCTTTTTTGTCCTTCTCGACCCATCTGCAGCCTTTGAAACGGCTGAGCACACCGTCTTCCTCCAACACCTCTCTTCTGTTGTCTAGCTGGGTGGGACTGCCTCGCCTGATTCCGGTCTTACCTATCTGATTGTAGCCAAAGAATCACCTGTAATGGCTTCTCTTTTCATACCCATATCATCACCTCTGGATCCCTCAAGGATCTATCCTTGGCTCCCTCCTATTTCTCACCTACATTTTGCCCCCAATGACATCATCTGAAGACATGTGGGCAGGTTCCACATTGTGCTGTTGACACTCAGCTCTCCTGGTCCCTCCATTGCCTCTGTGTTGTCAAACTGCTTTTCTGATATCCAGTACTGGATGAGCTAAAATTTCCTCCAATTAAACACTGGGTAGTCTGAAGCCATTGTCTTTGACCTTCTGCTATGAGCTCTCACTGCCAATTCCATCCCGCTCCATAGCTGAACCAGACTGTTTGTAGTCTCAGCATTATATTTGACCCTAAGCTGAGTCTCCAATCTTTTATCCTCTCCATCACAAAGATTGCATACTTCCACTTCCGTAACATTGCCCATCTCCATCCTTACCTCAGCTCATCTGCTGCTGCAACCCTTAAGCCATGCTTATGAACCTTCAAACTCGACTTTTACAATGCTATCCTGGCTGGTCTCCCAGCTTCTAACTTCTATGAATGAGCTGATCTAAAACTCTGCATCCCATATCCTAACTTGCAGCAGGTCCCATTCATCAAGCACCCCTGTACTCACTGACGTATAATGGCTCCTGGTCCACCGTCTCAATTTTTAAAATTCTCATCCTCATGTTCAATGCGTCCATTATCTTGACCCTCCCTCCAACCTTAACCTCTTCCAGCCCTACAATTCTCCAAGAAATCAGCATTCCTCCAAACCTGGACTCTTGTCCACCCCCATTTCCTTCACCCCACCATTGGTGGCTGTGCCTTCAGCTGTCTAGGCAATAAACTGTAAAATTTCTTCCCTTCTGTCTGTCGATCATTCCTTTAAGACCCTGCTGAAAACTTACTTTTTGATCAAGCTATTAGTCACCTGTTCTAATATCTCCTTCTTTGGCTTAATTACATTCCCATGATGCACTTTGGGATGCTTTCCTACATTAAAGGCACTATATAAGTGCAAAGTTTTGTTGTTAACCCATTAATTTAACAGGTTAATGGCTCAGACAGAGGAATACTATATGATTATTAAGCTTTCTTCTGCCAATATCGACAAAATTAAACAAAGATGCTGAAACCAGAAAGAGTATGTATTGTACATACCCACGAAATGGAGGGAAACCACAAAGCAGAATATAAGTAATCACACCAGCAGCCCAGATGTCCACCTTCAGACCATAGCTATGAAGAAAAAGTCCTCATTAGAAATGTGTGTGTAAGTACGTAAGTACGGGTGTAAGTAAAGTATAACAACCAAGCCTTGAACTCATTTTGTGTAATATGATTACTATAAGGTTCATGCATTATTCACTGCAAAGAAGATACTGACATACATTATAATTAATGGAGACTGCACAGTACCCTAATGGATAGTGATGCTTCTGTCTCTCAACTGAAGAGCTATTATTCTAAGTACCGTACTAGGGCTGTTTTCCTGGCTCAGTGGGTGTTTCACTAGCTTCCAATTGGGTGAGTAGGTAGGGTTCTGAACAAAAGTGATGTGATCCATCTCTTGAAAGAAGAAACACTGAGTTGTGAATTAGACATAATTTCCAAAATCACTATAAGGCATAAGGAGCAATGCAATGAGTTAAGAGCACTTTCACTTCTGCGAACGAGGTTTGTATCAACAGACGATATGGCTCTTCTCTCTTAGAAGCTACACAAGCTCTAAATGAAATGAGCTCTGCTGTCTTAATGCAAAACACAAATGTCTCCTTAAATTGGCAATAAATTTGCTACAGTGGAAATGTTCCACTAATGCAAAAGTGGAAGCCTTTTTTGAGGTTGGGCTAAGTACATTGTCAGGCTAGAGCAGAGAGACTTTACGCAAGTAAACTCTGATCTGAGAGCTGACAACTGGTTAAAAAAACAAGAATATTCTATTTCACACAATATAATTGACAAGCACAAAATATTTATCAGAATTTTTGTCTGACCATAAGTAGCAATTTCAATTACTAGTAGGTTTGTATCTACCATAAATAAATCAAAAATACCTACACACATGAAATAGGTCAACAACTGTTGATGAACTTTCTAGAACTAAATTTAAAATATATTTCTGCTACAGTTGTACCAAGAACTATATCTTCATCAAATGAAGATAATATCTGTTAATATGCTGTATTCTGGACATTTATTCTCTCATGCAGAACTGATTCGCACATTATAGGTCTTGTATACACAAAGAACTACCACTCACACCGGTGAAATGTCCTTTACATACATCTTAAATTTCAAACAAGACTTTTTTGATGGCCTCAGTAGTTAACGTTACCCCCTCATGTAGCACTAAAATGTTTTGATATTGTACAAGGCTATCACTGAAGCAGATGGGTCTCCCTCAGCCAATGGCAAACCAAATGTAAAATTGATGGGACTTGCTGAGACCATCTACCAGGAAGATCCTTTATTAGAGGGTCTTCTGATTCTGTGATCGAGTCAAAGAAACTTAGCAGTTGGCAGGAAAAAAGACAGAAGCGCAAGGGGAGAGCCAACTGCGTAACAGCCCCGACAACCAATTATATCTGCAGCACCTGTGGAAGAGTCTGTTACTCTAGAATTGGCCTTTATAGCCACTCCAGGCGCTGCTTCACAAACCACTGACCACCTCCAGGCGCTTACCCATTGCCTCTCGAGACAAGGAGGCCAAAGAAAAGTCTGTGATCTTGGTCATACCCTGTCAGTAATTCTACATTTGGTTGTAGCTGGGACATAAATTCTGTACTTCAGGAGCCTGACAGCACCAGCACAATACAAGAACACCTTGTGATAAAGTGCAAGATCCAGGATGAATTCTTTAACTGTGCTGAGTTGGTCTGTCTCATATGGGCTACCAGAACTGGTTTCATCACTCCTGGGCTCGGAAAAGGAAAATTCAACCAAAATTCCTGATCACTATGTATTGACTCATGATAGAAAGAACAGATATGAGTTGAAAAAAGGTCCAGGCTTGAGTGTGATGTTCTTCATAATCACATTGACACCATTTAGGTTAATACATGAAATATGATAACTTGATTGAGGTACTGGGGCTAACTGGTGTCGACAGAATCATACGCCAGAAAGAGTCAGTTACTTGAGGAGAGAACAGGGAAAAAGAGAGTGGGGTTGGCAAAAGAAAATGTAAATAATACTGACTAAAGAAGGCATTTGTTTTCAGAGAACATATTATATATTATATATAAACATGGTGAGCGTATTCAGTAGTACAATACCCAGTTTCTGCAATTATTTCCGGAGCCACATACGTAGGGGTTCCACAGACAGTGTACAAAGGCCCATCAACTACTGTAGCAAGGCCAAAGTCCCCTAGTTTCAGAGATTTGCTTCCATCCTGATGCTCATATACCTATTATGATAAAATGCAAAGAATTGGTATTTTGGTAAATGTAAACTATATACTGGTTATTGCTATAGTAATGGTTATCTAGTATACATCAGTTGGTAGTTACTATACTAATGAATACATTTAACTAGGTGCAGATTCATTGTCCTTGCATTATAAAATTTGGATCAATAGACCAGATTAAGATAACATTTGCATGTAACCAAGACATTTCCAATGAGCGTCTGCTGCTAGTACATTGGTATTCAATACATGCATATAGTTAAGTGTTTCACAATTTTCCTTAATGCCTTCACATATTGGCTTTGTGAGTTACAGCACTGTCCTTTATTACCGTATAACTCTTGGCACAATAGAACAATCTAATAATAACATATAAAAAATTGCATACTAATCAAAAACTGTTATTAAAAAAATTTGGCCAACTGTGGAACAGTAGAACCATTTTCAGGTATCATTAAATCACACTCTACTTGCATCTATCTAGCTTAATTGTTCCCTGGTGTTGAGAAATAATAAGCATTTGCAATCCTAACAACTAATTTGAGACTCAATAATTAGTTACTGTTCAAAATATTGCCTTGTCTTATTTCCTTTGTGCTTAAAGGAATTATCAGTTCCAAGACTGCACATGACTGAGCACAAAGGTCAAAGACACAAGTTGCCAAAGCAGCATGTGCTTGCAAAAATGAGCATGGAAATTAAGACTCAAGTAAACAAAGCATTGGTGCAATTATTTTGTTGGAAATGCTTGCGTTTAACGGACTATAAAACATAAACTGTAGATTACTATATGGACACTTCCTTACATAGGTATGCAAAAGAATTAAAAAATAATTATTCAACCAGTCTCCAATGTTTGGCATTAGCAATGCAACAATAATTAGCATTTTTATAGTGCTGTTCGTACAGCAAAATGCCGTAAGGTGTTTCACAAAACAGACAGCATGTAGGGGTTAGAAGAATTACAATAGGTTATCAAAGAACTGGTTGAAGAGTATTGGCCCAATTTTAACTCTGTGTAAGTGAACGGGTTTTGAGTGAGTTAAAATTGGGCCCTATAAGGGAGGATTAATGAGCTAAATCCCATCTGATAATCAATGCAAGAACTAAAGCAGTATTCTTGATTAGCTTTTATTACAATTAAAAAGTGTTATCTCTTGAAGTCAAAAATCTATAATAAACTGCAGATCTTGGACAGCTGAAACAAAAACATAAAATGTAAAAAATACTCAAGATCAGGCAGCATTGATGGACTTCTGGGTGTTGGTCAGTTTTGAAGAAAAACTCTACACCTGAAACTGATTTGTTCTCAATGCAGATCCTGCCTGATCTGCGAGCACTTCAGCATTTTCTGTTCTTGATCTCTAATGATGTTGCTCACAGATGCTCAGAGATGGGGGAGCAGAATTTTCAGAAATTGCCGTGGTCAGGAACAGAGGCAGATGGGGCCTAAGAATAATGGTGCCAGCCGACTTGCCGGTTTTCCGACCCATTTCCCGCTGCCGGCCATCTTGGCCGAGGTGCGATTGGAGCCCAGCAGGACTACACATCCCCACAAGGCAGGTAGCCAATCTGCCTGCCTGGGTGAGGAGGCAGCCAAAGGACACCCTCTAGAGGAATTTCCCACTCTTCACTGTGATGGTCTGACTCCTTTTTCTGTTTTTTATTTGAATTTTTAAAAAAGTTGTTGAGAGGGTATCTTCATGTTGAAGCACCCACTCAGTTCCTTACCCTTTACTGCAGCCTGGTGCTCCTCTCAAGCTGGAAGGCCTCTGATTGGCCCTCCAGCTTTGAGAGCCCACCTGCCATCCTTGATTGGACAGGGAACCTTACCTCCATGCTAATTAAGAGGGAGCTGGTTCAAAATCTCAAAGCGTGACTGTTTCCCGCCAGGGGCAGGTTTGGGACTCGGAAAGAGTCCTGACTCCTGTTTCCCATCCCTGAAGTGAAAATTCAACTGGGGAATTGAACAGTTCAGCTAGGAATGCAACATGGGCCAAGAGCAGCCCAGTCAGATAAAAAGCCAGTGAGGGTATGAAGTAGGACATGAAGCCCAAATTTAAGCAAGTAGGAACTGAGATGGATTTCCAGTTACCTAGCAAAGCTGAAGGTCTGAAGGTGAAGTATTTCTGGCGCTGAAGCCAGCAGTAGTGTGTTCCAGTATCTAAGATTGGGGCACCGTGTCCTGCAGCTAAGTCTGGGAATGGAGGTATTCCTGGGCAGAGGAATGGTGCAGATATATTCCTAGGACTGACACCAGAACAGAGGCATTCCTGGGATGCACTAGAGCTTACAAACATCAAGCCCTAGCACACAAGCACATATGATCAATCCTGCTATGATTCATAAAAAATGTCTTCAGGTGTTATCTTTCTTCTTGTATGCAATGTATTAGGGAGGCAGCTCTTAAGCTGAATTTTGGAAAATTTATTGATTTTTGTTGTGAATTATGCATTTTTAGGTGTTTATTTCATTGGAAACCTATTTTTAGTGCATTTCCTTACAAAATAAGATAGTAGCCCAAAGGATTTTAAAAGATCATTAGTTACCTTTCTCCTCATTGCCAGTTGGTTCCTGTTTGTTACCTGCTGATTCTCTATTGGTAAATTTAGTAGCTCCGAGGTAAACCATCATCAGTTATTTCCATAACTTACTTCCTGGAGTGTCTGCCTTGGCGCAGTAGTCTGCATACTCACTCTTAAGTCATGGGTTCAAGCCCCACTTCAAAGACTTGAGCACAAAATCTAGGCTGACAGATCAGTATAGTACAGAAGGAGTGCTCCACTGTTAGAGATGCTGTCTGCTCTTTCAGGTATATGTAAAACATCCTATGGCACTATTCAAAAAACAGCAAGATAGTTCTCCCAGTATCCTGGCCAACTTGTATCTCTAAGACACATTATCTAGTCAGTATGCCAGTGTTGTTTGTGCAACCTTACTGCATTCAAATTAGCTGCTGCATTCCTCTATATTATACCAGTGACTGCACTTCAAAAGTATTTGTAGTATATACACACACAAGTTCTTTCTTCCTCGGTAGGTTGGTTATATATTCAATTATTTTCTGCTCACTCTGAGTCAATTAGGTGCAAGTGTGTCATACACTTCTGAGTACAATACTTTCCAAGTGTAACAATTTTTTTTGAAACAGTTTATATAGGAAGAGCCCAGCCAAAGCACTTATAATTCTGCAAGGCCTTGTGAATTTGATATGTTAGGCAGACGCTGCAGTTAAGATGTCCAACAGCTTACTACAAAATAGTACTAACTAATATTCTACTGTAACCAATAGTAAAAACCTTCCCTAGCATGACTTTTAACTGAAATTGTTGTTAATTTGTACATACACAATTTGAGATCTATTAAATCTTGCATTCCATTGACCTAGACCTATGTTTGTAATTAATATACCACACAATGGTAATCCATCTCCAAGCCTTAGAACTATTTTCTTCATTAGCAATTAATATTTCTATTTTGCTCTATTCATTAATATTTCTCAGCTAATTAAACTGTTACCTAACATTAGACAACACTTCCTTGACAGCAAAAAAGCCTTTAAGCATATTCTAGAAAATGTCAAGTGAATTCCTTTGAATTACTAACAGCAAGTATATAGCTAATGATATGCACAGTAGGAACCACTTGAAAGATAAGTGATGGTATAGACAACAAAGGTTGTTACTGCAGCTACAGATGAACAGTAAACTCAATCTTCAAAGCATTTGTGGTGGTGTGAATTTATATGCAACTGTAAGTTTTCAGTGAATCAGTAATTAAGATGCATTATTTTCAAGGTTTCTAATCAAACCTTGTGCAAATACCAATTTCAGTCTTGTCCCAAGTCCAGAGATAAGACAAAATGACTGCAAAGGTACTCCATTGTCATAAAGTCAGTGGAAATGTAAATGATAAAGGGAATAGTATTTGCAGCTTGTGTTAAAGAAAGTAACATTTATACATCACCTTTCATATTACTAGGACTTTACAGCCAAATAATTACTTTTGAAGTATAGTCACTTTTGCTTTGTAGTAAATGCAGCAGTTAATTTGTGCACAGTAAGGTCCCACAAAATGTAATCATAGAATGATGCAGCATAGAACCAGGCTATTTGGCCCATTGTGCCTCTGTTGCCTCTTTGAAACAACTAATCTATTAGACCCACTCCCCTGCTCTATACCCATAATCACTGCAAAATTTTCCCTTTCATGTATTTATCCAATTAGCTTTTGAAAGTTATTATTGAATCTGTTTCCACACCCTTTCAGGCAGTGGATTCCAGATCATAACAACTCCCTGCATAAAAAAGTTTCCTTATATCGCCACTGGATCTTTTGTCAATTTCCTTCAATCTGTGTCCTCTACTACTTGGAACAGTTTCTCCTTATTTATTCTATCAAAACCCTTCATGATTTTGAAAACCTCTATTAAATCTCCCTTGGACTGTCTCTGCTCTAAGGTGAACAACTTCAGCTTCTCCAGTCTCTCCACATAACTGAAGTCCCGTTTCCTCAGTACCATTCCACTCAATCTCCTTTGCATCCTCTCTAAGGCCTTGACATCCATCCAAAAATGTGCTCTCAGGACTGGACATAATAATCCAACTGGGGCCTAACCAATGGTTTCTCAAGGTTTATCACAACTCCCTTGCTTTTTTACTCGAACCTCCTTGCTATTGTACTTTAATGAGAAGAATAACTAGTTTGCGTGTTTTCCTTTTGGTAGTTAAGGGATAAATATTGGCCTGGACTGCAGAACTCCCCTACATTTCTTCAAATAATACATGGCATCTGTTATATTCACACAAAAGAGCAGACAAAGCTTTTTTTTACTTCATTCTTGAGTTATGGACAAGGCTGACATTTATTGCCCATCCTAGTTGCCCTGAGAAGGAGGCGGTAGGCCTTCTCCTTGAATAACTTGAGTATAGGTTAACAGTCAAGCACACTGTTGTGGCACTGGAGTCACATATAGAAGCCAGACCAGGTAAAAATGGCAGACTGACGGATCTCACAAAGGGGGATTTCCCGTGTTTCCATTTATAACAGAATTATAAATACAAATACCAATTCATGATTTACTACCAACAGTGAACATTTGGTGTGTTATCATTATCATAAGTAAATATTTATGGATATTTCTTTTACTTTATAACTTACCAATAGATTCTCTGGTTTGATGTCCCTATGTACGATGTTAAGACTATGGAGGTATTTGATAGCACTGGCCAGATTGTACAGCATTCCACTGGCATCGCGCTCTGTGTACTTGTTAGTGGAAGTAATTGCATCAAAAAGGTCTCCACCCTGAACAATAAATACCACTGCATGACTAATATTTGTGATGTACATTTCCTAACAAATATTCCAATAGAAACCAGTTATGCTACTTTCCAATTATTGGAAGTAATATATTTATATATAGTTAAGATGTTTTATTAATGAGATCCTTTTCTTAAAGCAAAATTAAATGCAACTAAATCAGAATACTTTCCCAATCAATTAACAAATCAATCAATCGCACAGCTTTTCTTTACAGTAAAGTGTTAATTAAGGTTTCGTATTTAAGTATAATGATGCCTTAACTCATCTGAGGATATGACTCTATGAAATACAACTGGAATACAAAGCATGCCATAATTTTTTCTTAAAGGCATATTTTATTCTGTGACACACATTTCTCAACAAAATGGTCATACCTTAACAAGTTCCATGACTAGATAAAGTTCACTTGGTGTGTCCATCTCTTCAATTAAAAGAACAATGTTTGGATGTTTAACTCTTCGTAAGATGGACACTTCATTTTGGATCATGTGCTCCTGTCAGAGTCACAAGAAGCATTTTCTTAATCCAACATTATAAGATTGACATGCTTTGCCTGACAAAATCAAAGCAATCAAAAAGGCTGTTTGAATACTAGGATTAGTCTTCATCACACGCAGTAATACAAAGGCAAAAATGTACAATCCACAGCTGTACAGACTGAATTTTGAGCAGGAGGCAGGGGTCCAGACGCCGGGCCGAAAGGTCGGGGGGGGAAATCTTGCCGCTGCACTTTTCCAGGCAGCCGGAGCGATCTTCTGGCGTTTGGCCATCAAAGCTGAAGGAGGCGGGATTCCTGTCCATTTAAACACTTAATAGGAACAGAGATCCGACCCCCAAGAGCTCCTGGTCAATTACAGGCTGTGCCACTGAGAGCAGTGACCAATGCTGGTACTGCAGAGGCCTCGGACCCAGCATTGGAACCCCAGACCCGATGTAAGTGAGGCGGGGTCACCAGGGTCAGTCCAGAAGGCCCCAGCGAGGGGGGGTAGGGTGGGTGGGCGTTAGGTCCAGGGAAGGGGAGTCCCGGGGAATAAACGAATTGCCCACAAAGGAGGGACCCCACCCCCCAAGCCAGCAGGCAGGGTGCCTCATTTTCCAAAGCATCCTTCCCGCATGGTGAGGCCCTCCCTTCCACTGGTATTTTCCCAGCGGCAGCGGGAAGAGGCCCTTAATTGGCCATCATACCGCTTAAGGGCCTCAAACTGGCCTCTGGGCGTGAAGGCTGACATTGACCTATCCCGCCATTGGAAAGATTGGGTCTGGCAATCCTGGCGTCGTGTTCCGTGGTGGCCACTGACCCTCCGATTCTCTGGCCTCACTGCCACTGAACCTGCTGTAGAGAGGACAACAAGATCCAACCCCTAGAGTGTGCCAGTTTGACCTTAATTAACATTTTGTTCAGATCTGAAAGCTCCACCTTAGGAAGAATTTACTGGCTTAGGCAGAATTCCAGAATGATAATCGGGTTGCAAAGACTGAACCAATAACAAAAGTAAATATGGGTTAATTCCCTACATATTAGGATTCATGGGCTGATTTGTTTCAGGTGTTTAAAACAGAGGGAATATGAAGAAAGGACAGGGAATTGAGATTAAAATGATATAGAGTTGGCATCGCTGACAAAATACAGTAGACTCAACTGGACGAACGGCATATCCTTGTCTTACTTTCTGAGTATCCAGTATTTTGCTCCTGTTCAGATTACTAATTTGTACCTTACCTGTATCTGATACTGCATAGGTTCTAATTTTACTTCTTGACAGAATAAACATTCTACACATGATGGAAAAGTATTATTTTTACTTTGCTCACAGTATTTACTTCTTTCAGGTTTTGGGCCCCTCAGTGCTCCTTTCCCATCTTTTTCAGCAGGGAGATTCCAGGAGGTATCAACATTTTCCAACAGTAGACAGCAGTAGCCTTATTTATCTGTGCAGTACATGTCTTGACATGTTTTGCTGCATCCTGAGATGGAACACTCCAGTGCCTCACAATACATTAATCACCCATCCAAGAACACCATAATTTATCTAATAAAGATACGGATGAATGTAGGCTGATCAATGCAGGGGGGCGTAAAATTGAGTCAGGCACGGGAGTGCTATTCCTGTCGCCTTCCCGCCCCCGCCGCAAATTTACAGACGGCAGTGGCGAGAAGTTGCCCACCCGTAACAGGCCAATTAAGCCCCTTAAGTGGCCAATTAACTGCCACATAAGGGCCTCATCCCACCGCCGCTGGCATATTACCAGTGATGGGTGGGCGGCTCAAGGCCTCAGACGGCCTCCTTGTGGGCTGGAGGTGGCCCTACTGATTTGGCAACCTGTGCCCCATGAAGCCCCCCCCTCCTACTGCACTACATTCCCCTCCCCCCAAACCGACCTCCCTTGCCTCACTGGGGCCTGGCCAATTGTCCCCAGCGAGGCCCCACACACTTACCGTCATCCCGGTGCCAGAATCCCTCCTGATCCTCACCTTGGCTGCAGTCCCAGCCCTGGCCACCGCTCCTGGGTGGTGCTGTTGGGACTGAGAGCTGCTGGCCGGCTGATTGGCTCTCGGAGGTGGGACTTCCTGCCTCAGAGGGGCAGAAGTCCCGCCTGAGGCCAATTTAGGGCCTGAGCCACATAAAATCATAGCGTGGCTTCCAGGCTCAGTGGAGGCGGGCTCACCACTGACTTTTTTGGCCAGTGGGTGGGGTCTACAGCCCGACGTAAAATTCCGCCCACTGTTTAAATATTCCGGGGATTTAATATTTCTAACCGTTAACAGCATTTGTGAAAAATAATTCTTTCGATACTCACTTTGCCTCTACACTTGCTTTTATTAATAATTTTCAAAGCATATTCTCTACTAGTTGACCTAATGGGAAGAAAAAAAGCCATTAAAAAGGACAGCACAGCACAAGTATCAATTAGAAAAGTTATTTTGATTTGCTGTACACTGAGTTTCTTAAACATTTCTATTCAAAGACATGATATACGTAATACAATAATTTTCAGTTAAAAATGAATGGGTTCAATTTTCCTATGTGGGTGCCCTGTGCCTGTGAGAAAAAAGCTACCTGTATTTTTCCTGATTTGTGCTATTTGCATAGCCTAGGTGCAATCCAATCACAGACCTGTCCCCAGCCTATCCCTTGTGTACCAACATCAGGGAGGAAATTGCCGAGCAACTGCAGATGTCTCAGCATTGCGCATCTGCATTTCTTGCACCACAATTACAGCCTCTGGCCATTGCCAGAAGGCCTAGTGCTTCAATCCATCTGTGGGTGAAAGGGAAACATTACAAAATGTTTTTACTCACCTGATCTGTTTGTGGCCTTGGCCAAAATGCATGTAAACCCTCCAGTTCATGGGGCCAAAGGATAGGGCCCTTGCATCAGCTACCTTCAGGAGCCCCTACAATGGGACACTCATCTGTTGGATGAAACAGGAACTCATGCAGGAGGCCAAAAATTCCCCACTTTATTAAAATAAGTGCACTTGGATTGTACCTACAAGAGATGGAGACCTGATATAACTGGCCTCCCACTCCTTCCACTGCACGGTGCCTGCAGATCACCGATTCCCCAAGCACAGCTTTCAGGAAAACCTACCCTAATATTTCAGCTCAAACAGCCGATGTCTGCTTTAACATTTTTATATACAAACCTTTCTATACATTCTTTCACAATTGCAAAATTTCCATCCCCGATAGTCCTTCCAACTTTGTAACGTTCAGCTATGGATGCTGGCACTTGGAACACTTCCTCCACAACTTCTGCAAGAATGAGTGCTAGTTAAACTCATGGCATTGTCACAAAAACTACGCATTTATGTAAAGATAAAGACCTGTAAATTACTGTTGATTATATTAGCAGTAAAATGCTTAATATCTTCTTTCACATAAATGTTAACTGGTTCATTAGGTGTTAACTGGTTCATGCTAAATAAGATAATGCAGTCGATGGAATAATGACCAAAGGAATGTCATATGATCTACTAATATTGCAAACAATAATTTCTAGGCTAACATGTTTTAAATGTAAAATGCTGAGTAATAAGAATTTACTTTACAAAACGTGATATTGTATCTCTGCTAAAGAGATGCACATAAATCATTCTTCCTAAAATCATTGTGCAAATGTATAATGCACATCAATTATTGAACTGTACCTTTATTATTTTATCATAGAGTTTGAAAGTTTCTATGACAAGCATAAAACCAAAGCATTTGGCGAATTAGTATACAAATCTACAAGATATAAATGGAGAAACACTATAAGCAGACACTACTGAATATAGTAATCATCACAAAAGAGGATAATAAAAAAGACCAAATCAAGAGCTGTCACATAAATCATATCCTACCTGGGAGCACTCCTGTTTTAAGTTGGGGACCCTGGGAAACAGGTGCATCTACGGGCTGGATATAATGATCACGTGCCAGGTGCGGTGGCGATGGCACAAAATGGCGGCACTACCACTTTTCCTGTGATCGACTGCGCCGTCGCGATTACATGGTGGGTGGCTATTTTGCAGAATGGAGGTGGCCGTCCTCCCCAATCACGTGGTGGGGGCAGACATGGAGACAGTGCTCATGGCGTCACCTGATGTAGGACCAGGTGCTGACACCATCTTTAAAAGCCTGCCAGCCCTGCATTCACTGTCTCTCTGCATTCTATAGAAGCTCACTGAAGTAACACTTCCGTGCTATTCCAAAAGGTTACTCAGAAAGCCACCCCACTAAGCATCTTTCTGATCATGTCAGAGATCCGAGTAAGGTTGACCCCACTGTTCAGTGATGCCTCCCTGCTTATTCTCCTCCAGGCTGCAAGGGAAAGACGGGAGGTCCTTTTCCCCAGCGATGGCAGGAAGAGGTCCTCCTGCCTGACCAAGTTAGCCTGGACGGAGATTGCAAAGGAGGTTAGTAGCCATGGGTCACCTGACGAAACTGGGTCCAGTGTAGGAAGAGGGTCAATGACGTCCTGTGTTCAGCAAAGGTAAGTGGCACATTCCAAAATTGCTTGGTGTGATCTGGTTGTCACTACACAGTATGCCACATGGGTGCCACTGCCATTTCAAGGACAGGGAGGTCATAGTAGATTGATGGCAGATGACTGGCTGCATAAGTGAATCAAGTCTTCCTCGTTTATACCTCAGAGCAATTTAGACGCATGACAGATTGAGTCAGTATGTCAGACAAAGAATCCCCTGGGTGTTGATGAAGTGCCCATGAGAAGAGGGCCCATAACAGGAGGGAGATGTTCAGCACCGGTGGCAGAGTGTCTGACCTGCACCCTTTAAATCAAGCCAAAGAGGAAGCACTGGAACAAGCCAGGAGCCAAACAGGACATGCCATCTCCGATGTGGAGCTCAATATCCCAGCGCAACAGAGTGATTATTGCTGATCAGATAAAAATGCAATAGTCATGGTGAATTAGCTCTGGCATGCTGTCTTTAATGGGATATGTATAGCCTAACCCACACATATGTTGTTTGCATTGTATCTTGCAGGTCACTGTTCACAGGAGACCGCAGACCCCAGATTACTGGCGACAACCTCGGAGGACGAGGAGGAGCACTCAGGTGATGCACTGTCCCGTGACTCTGCTACACCTTCCACCAGCACAGATACTTTCACTTTGGTGGGAATCTGCTCAGCTTTATAATCAGGGTCACAGTCTGGTGAGAGCACAACACACGTGCCCGAGCAGCTGACTGAGGCTGAGACAGCTGAGGCCTCTGACAGTTGGAGGACTGAGAGTGTCCAGGCCCATGCTGAACCCCAAGCTGATGATGAGCCTCTGGTGTTAACAGCATAGGGCATGCTGGAGTTGCAGGGAGAGATAAGGCAACATCTGACAGAGATGTCAGAGGCCATACGTAGCCTTGAGTGGACGGTGGGGGAGTCCATCCAGGCCATGACTGCTGCCATGTCCCAGTCATATGAGTGCATGGCTTCATTCATCGAGAGGTTGGCGACCCTCTTGGAGAGTCACATTCCACAGATGTGCCATGACTTGCAAACCCTCGCCTTGGCCATGAGGTCCATTCAGCAGTGGCTGGGCGAGAGAAGGACCAGGAGGCTGGAGAATGTTCCAGCTCCAAGTCCTTCTCCGCTGAGGAGGGAGGTTCCAAGAAGCCTGGAGAGGGAGGAGGAGAGGATGCGCTCCACATCTCGGGAATCCCCTCAGGGTGATTCGAGTGTGCACACTGCCTCCTCATTCCCTCCGCCAGTGAGCCAAATTCCAGCATCCGCAATGCTTTAGTGCACTCCTGCACCAATGCAGGAAGCCTGCAGGCAGCTGGAGACCTCCAGGCCTCAGGCACCCAGAGGACACCCGTCAAAGTCATCCCAGGCCAAGGGGCATCATGATCAGCAGCCTGCCCCCAGTCCAGCTCTGTCACGGGGATGTACCACACAGGAGTACACGCAAACGTATAAAAAAGACACCCTGACACACATGGGTATTCACCGGTGCAATAGATATCTCATGTTTAATGTAATTAAAAGTTCATTGGTGCAAATCCTCAGCCTTCATTGATGGATAACCACATTCTACCATGGTGTGATTGTGACTACTGCAATCCCCACAAACGCCTTACTATATCGGTTAAGTAAGCACTGACATCATTAACATGCCAATGAGCATGATTGTTTCATTACTTGAATGTTGTCACATAGGCACTGGCTGAATTGGATGTTGCCATTCAGGCTGCAGAGTAAGATAGTATGGAGGCAGAAAATTTGAGGGTTAGTTTTTGTCAGAAGTATATTTATTGCAAGTCATGGATTTCGGAAACATTCCATTTTAAGGCTCTACCTTGCATCACTAAGATCTTCCACTGCTGCTTGTGTGCCCTGTGTTCTCTTCGTCAGACAAAGTTTCATACTCCCACATATCTTCATCTGGCAATGCCTCCCCCCTCTGTAGTGCTATGTTATGTACATACGACCATACGAATTAGGAGCAGAAGTAGGCCATTCGGCCCCTCTAGCCTGCCTCGCCATTCAATAAGGTCATGGCTGATCTGTTTGTGTCTCGAATTCACACTCTCATCTACCCCCGATACCCCTTGATTCCCTTGCCTAACAAGAATCCATCTACCTCCGCCTTAAAAATATTCAATGACTCTGCCTCCACCACCTTCTGAGGCAGAGAGTTCCAAAGTCGCACAACCCTCTCAGATAAAAAATTTCTCCTCATCTCTGTCCTTAAAGGGTGACCCTTAATTTTAAAACAGTGCCCCCTAGTCCTGGACTTACCCACAAGAGAAAACATCCTTTCCACATCCACATTGTCAAAACCGTTGTCAATTAAGTCTCCCCTCACTCTTCTAAACTCCAATGAAAACAAGCCCAAGTCTGTCCAATCTTTCCTCATAAGATAACCTGCTCATTCCAAGTATCAATCTAGGAAACCTCCTCTGAACTGCCTCCAACGCATTTACAGCCTTCCTTAAATAAGGAGACCAAAACTGCACACAGTATGAGAGATGTGGTCTCACCAATACCCTGTATAACTGAAGCATAACATCCTTACTTTTATTTTCAATTCCTCTTGTAATAAAGGCCAGCATGCCATTAGCCTTCTTTATTACTTGCTGTACCTGTATACTAACTTTTTGTGACTCATGCTCTAGAACACCTAGATCCCTCTGTACCTTGGAATTCTGCAGTCGTTCTCCATTTAAGTAATACTCTGCTTTTTGATTCTTCCTGCCAAAGTGAGCAGCTTCACATTTTCCCACATTATACTCCATCTGCCAGATTTTTGCCCACTCACTCAACGTATCTATATCGGTCTGCAACCTCCTTACGTTCTCATCACAACATCCTTTCTTATCTATCATTGTGTCATCTGCAAATTTAGCTACCATGCCATTTCTCCCCTCATCTAAGTCATTGATATAAATTGTAAAAAGTTGAGGCCCCAGCACAGACCCCTACGGGACTCCATTCGTCACATCCTGCCAATCAGAAAAGGACCCATTTATGCATACTCCCTGTTTTTGCTAGCCAGCCAATCTTCTATCCATGCGAATATGTTATCCCCTACACCATGAGCTCCTACTTTGCGCAACAACCTTTTATGTGGCACCTTGTCAAATGCTTCCTCGAAATCCAAGTACAGTACATCAACGGGCTACCCTTTATCTACAGCACATGTTACTCCTTCAAAGAACTCCAATAAATTGTTTAAACATGATTTCCCTTTCACAAAACTATGCTGACTATTCCCGATTACCTTGAGTTTTTCAAAGTGCCCAGCTAGACCCTCCTTAATGATCGATTCTAACACCTTCCCCACGATAGACTTCAATCTAACTGGCCAATAGTTACCTGGTTTCTCTCTCCCCCACTTATTGAATAGAGGGGTTATATTTGCTACTTTCCACCTTTCCAGAATCTAGAGAATTTCGAAAAATTAATAACACATTAATTTTTCAAAATGTACAACGCGGCAGACCACAAAGATGTGCGCAACTTCTGTGGGGCATACTGAAGGGTTCCACCAGATCTATTGAGGCAGAGGAATCGCATCTTTAGCATACCAATGATCTGCTCGATGGTCCCTCTGGTGGAACCATGACAGGCATTGTAACGCTCTTCCGCATCACTGCTGGGATGCCTGTGTCCTCAACGGGTAGCCCTTATCCCTGAGAATCCACCCTGGAAGGTGAGCGGGAGGAGTGAAAAGATGTGGCACCTGGGACTGCCAAAGTATGAATGAGTCATGGCAGCTTTCTGGGAAGCAGGTACACACTTGTAGAAAGCACTTTAGAGTCATAGACTTTCTGTGGTCGCATACAAGTTGTACATTAATGAATTGAAAACCCTTCTCACTGATGAATACAGCTGGTTGGTCCATGGGAGTCTTGATGGCCACATGCATGTAGTAGATCGCACATTGGACCTGTGGGAATCCTGCAATGGCCTCAAATCCACTGGCCCTCTAGATCTGACACTCAAGGTCTGTCCTGTAGCGCCCATAGTCGCCAGCCCTCCTGAACAGAGCACTCATTGATGCAGTGTGCACTGTGGATTGAGAGACCCCACACATGTCCCCGGTGGGTCCCTGGAATGATCCGGAGGCATAAAAGTTTAAGGCCATGATAATCTTCAGGGCCACAGGCATAGGGTGACCACCAAAATTCATTGATCGCAAATTGTCATTGAGCAGTGCACAGAGGTTTGTGATGGCCTCTCTGGACAGCCACAGTCTTCTCCAGCAGTTCTGCTCAGACATCTGCAGGTATATCAGGCGGGTTCTATATACTTGCTGCTGTATCTATGCTCTTTGTTGTGTTGTTGGCTGTTGCTGCTCACATCTGGGAGGCTCCTCTTGCGCCAGAGCTGCATCTTGGGCCCGCCTCTGGCGGATTCACCTCAGCACAGTACGGGGATCCAAGGAAACAGCGTGAATCATAGACATCGCTATCCTCCTTGAAACTTTGGCTTCCTTCAAAGGTTAAATTTACCTATCTGGGCCAAGAGAAGTTTGAAATTTGGTTACAGGAATCCTACATTAGCTCCGTGGTATAGATTGATGTTGGATTGCAACATTTCCAAAAGTGCAAACCATCATGAGCAATCCAACAACATTTCAGTGCTCTGCACTGGCCTTCCAAAAGAAAACCATCTCAACACTTGCAGAGTTCTCCCAACCACCCACCCACCCCCAACCCTACACTTCACAGACAAACCACTTGCAGAATTCTCCCAACTCCTGCCCCTTCACAGAAAAACCAGTTCTGAGTTCTTCCAACACCCCCTCACAGAGTTCTTCCAACGCGAAACCCACCCCCCCCCCAACCCCACAGACAATGCAGTTGCCAAGTTCTTGCAACCAACCCACTTCCCCTAGATAACAGCGGTAAATTACCCTTTCAAGTCAACGAGGACTCTTGCCTTGGTGCCGCCAGCTCTTTAAAGACACAAAACTGAAGGCATGCGAGTCCAACACAAGATTGCGAACGCATGGCAAGATCGCTATAAATTACATTCAGATGTATGCTAAGGAGTGTTTAACATATGTAAATGCCAATGCCATCGTGGCGAAGCGGAAGTGCCACCACGGGCACGTTGCTGCCTCCAACAGAATCGGAACGCAGTATTACGTCGTTGAGTTCCGTAGCGGACGACTCCACGCTGATTCTCCTCGCCCCCCCCGACCTAAAATCCCACCTTTCAGAGGAGCATAAAATTCAGCCCTACCACTCTAACACCCAGGAGAAAATATCCCTCAATTCAAAATGATAAAGTAAACAATTCAAAACAAATGGTAAACATCAGACAGTTTACTATAAATGTTTCAGATTTAATTTGTGTGATGTGTCTCTATCAATGACTGTAACATTAGAAATAAACAATGATTACTGAACCTGTTAAATCTATGCATTTTATTGTATCATGAGCATCCTTTTGTAAAGAGTGCCATGGAAGTATATATACAAGACTCTCTATAAAAATCATGGGAGGAAGTTTTAACCCATAAAACAGGTGGGCTTGGGTCAGATGGGATATTGAAATGTTAAAAATCTGAATCCCGACCTCAACTTCCGATTTTAACGGAGCAGGCTGCAGGGTTGGGTAACTAACATGCTCACAGTTTGGCAATTTTATTATTATAATGAGATATTGCGTTTCATATTTAATCACCATTTTAAATTTAACCTTGGCAGCTAAAGGAAAACGAGGACTGCTGGACCAGGAGGTAGGTGCCTTTCCACTTACCTGCTGGATCCAGTATACATGCTTCACCAGCGCCTCTATGATTGGACACACGCCTGAACCTTCTGATCTCCTCCACGAGGCACCGAATTTTCCCCCAAGGCCTCCAATCGCCCTCCTTACTCATCCGATCTCTCCCAGACCCCGGCCTCCCCGATCTTGCCGGTTCCGGACTCTGATCTTCCTCATCCACCCACTCCAACTCCGGGTTTCCCAACCTCAAATCAACCTCACTGACTCCCACTCCCTCCCTTTCTCCGAGTTACTTTCCAGCCTCATCTCCCTGTCCCTGTCTCCGATACCAAATCTCCCCTCTAACTAAACTGAAAGGTTCACAGGCGACAATACAATTGATATCCATAATAATTTAGAAAGAAGAAACCCTGCAATGGTATCAATGTCATAATAACACCACCTATTAAAAGAATGTAGGCTCCCTGGTTTGATCTTTACCTTCACAACCAGGCCCATCGTCATCCATGGAGCTGCAAACTTTGGTTGATGCCAGAGATGTTGAGGATCCACCATACTGAGAGCTCTAGCAGCAATGAGAAATATTATTTCAGTGGATGAATGCAACACAGTCATCTTAAAGCTCGGCTTTCATTTTATGAAGTGCATTAATCTGAGAACATACATCAATCAGCTTCTGCATGAATCTATACTTCTACACTAAAGGAAAGGTCAACTTCAGTAATATTGAATAGTGTGTGTATAGTTTGCTAAAATTAAATGTGGGAAATCATTAATCTCCACTTTGAAGGAAACTATGCTTTATTTATTAGTCTGAGCATAATTATAGTCAAAAGCCACAGTCTGATATTTTGAATTAGATTTCTTCTCTTTAATGTTATAAGCAAATAGTCAAAAACAAAATTCTAGTCTCTTCTCTTCAATGGCGCTGGAAGTCTGAACTTTTACCATCTTAATGCCACACAGTATATGTACATATATATAATATACACACACACAAAACTGTATATTAAACAGCTTCTTCTTAAAAAGTAACAAGGTAGTTATAGAGTCATAGAGAGATACAGCACTAAAACAGGCCCTTCGGCCCACTGAGTCTGTACCGACCAACAACCACCCATTTATACTAATTCTACATTAATCCCATATTCCCTACCACATCCCCACCATTTTCCTACCACCTAGCTACACTAGGGGCAATTTACAATGGACAATTTACCTATCAACCAGCAAGTCTTTGGCTGTGGGAGGAAACTGGAGCATCTAGCGGAAACCCACGCAGTCACAGGGAGAACTTGCAAACTCCACATAGCAGTACCCAGAACCAAACCCGGGTCGCTAGAGCTGTGAGGCCACTATGCTGCCCTAGTTATCTAATGGACTGTAAATGCTAGACATATTTATTATACGACTGAAATAAAGGGCCGCATTTTGCAGGGGTGGAGAGATAGGATTGGTAGCGTTGATGGCAAACTGTCAGCATTCGCTGTTATTCCCCCTCTGAAACTGACTGTGATTTTAGGATGTCAGTCATGCGCAGATTAGCACGGAAATCCTGACGTTGTGGTCTGTCACTCAGGGCTCCAGCATAGGCTGCACTGTGGACCCACTCGACAGCCAGCAATCATGAACTCACACCAGAACTAAGTGTCAGTGCAAAGCGGTTTCAGTTTCACACCAATGCCAAACTTTTGGAGTTGAATACACCCTATGGTAATCTAAACAAGACGTAGATATATTTCCTTTAACTATGAATAGTTTGGAGCAAGACATTTCTGACCAACAATATTTGAAAATGTGGTCATTTTAATTTAATAAAACAATATAACAAACTAATAGAACTAATGAACTCTAAGTTGATATTTTAATTCACTTTTATATCCTAATTGTATCCTGTAGTATGTGGATCTGAGGGCAGGCTGCTTGATTGGAGGGTCAGATCACTTGGTTAAATCATTCAAACACCTAGTCCTTGATTCAGTGATGTGTACACAGTACTTAGGGGGAGAAGTTTGTTCTTCAATATCAATGAAGAACACTGTGCACGCTGTGCAGGTAGCGGTCTGCGGTGCTGTCTGCCCCGGGGAATCGATCTAAGTCTGCGTAGCACTGCTAGAAGCAGCACTACAATAATGAATTTCTTCCCCCAAAAGTTTATCTTTTTTTTTCTTTAAGCATACAATGTCCTATTCGAAGTGGTCGTGTATATTTGGTTTAGTGAGATATATTAATGTTTTCTTTTAGTTTCAGGTTGAAGCAGGTTGGAGTTACATTGCTGATGGACTGTGATGTGCCTGTGAGGGTCATTTTTGGTTCCCTATCAGCCAGCTATACTTGCACATTTTAATCAAAAAAGCTCAATTATAGACTCCACAAGTTAAATGTTTTTGTTTGTGCCAAGAAACAAACTTACATAAAGCATGATTACTAATACCAATTGCAAGTTTCTTGTACACCTAAATAAGAAGTTATTGCAGGTGCAATCAGCACATCAGTAACCTTAAATGGCCTCTTTGCAAAATTGGCAGAATTTTACACCATACTCGATTTTCTTTCCCATTGGCCTCAATGAATAAGAAAATTGGGCACGATGTAAAACTGCTAATTCATTATAAGTCTATTTTGAGCTACTGGCACAGACCAATTTCACCTCTGTATTACATTTCTGACATCATCAGTAAGTGGAAATAGTCTGCAAAAGCAACAATGTCTTAACTTGATAAGTGTTATCTGACAGCAAGGATTTTGCTGCAATTTTTTTGTTCTTTTATGGCTAATGATAAATCTTTGGCTCACAGTGTGTGGTCAGCAGCGAAGCAAAGGGTGCTCACCTCTGACCATGAAGTAAGTCTAGTTGAGAGATTATTGCCATGCAGTGGTACTGCAACTGATTGCAGCATTCTATACTGGGCATTCACATCTGTGGAGCTGGGGATTCACAGACTTCCAAGCACAAAATTAAAAGCAGTGAAATAAAATCACTTTAAAAACTATTACGTGAAGCAAATTATACACATATGGGGTGAATGTAGAATCTAAAATATCCTGAATTTTTTAAAAATTATTTTAAAAATTTAGATTAAAAGTTCTACTACTTTAACAACACTTCACAATTACAAAAATTATATTTTCAGTTCTGTTGTTCATCAAATTTTATTAACTATATTGTTAAAAACCTGGTTACAACTGATTGAACAATGTGCAACTTTCTAAGGGGTTTCAAAGAGTGATGTGGGAGCTGAAGTTCTCACTGATGTCAATAATTGCTGGTTCCAGGGTGGGTGATGGGTGTGTTCACAGTGCAGAGTGTGTCAGAGCCCTGAGTGACAGACTGCAACTTCAGAAATTCTGCACTAATCTGCACATACCTGACATCCTGAAGTTGTGGGTCACTTTCAGAGGGGTAATGATGGCAAACACTAACAGTTCGCCATCAACCCCTATGCAGACTTAGCTCAACTCCCTGGGAACAGACAGCACAGCATTCTTCAATGATAGCAAACAACTTTCTTCCTCCCTTTCTTTTAAGTTGGTTATTTTGTAAAATAAGCGCTTGGACATCCAGTCATTCTTCCTAATTGATTAATATTTATTGAGCTTGTGTGGTAAGCATGCATTGCAACTGGTAATGAAACATGGCTCGGGATTACATACAGCTCAGGAGACATCCCTATACACATGGGTCCCAATTTATAAAGTTATAAAATACAGCACTGTTTTTTTAAGATTACTTTATGGTTGAGAAAATGTTAAATTTTTAAGTTTATTATAAAACAAAGTCATTCATCATTATGTAGTGAGAGAGCTTATATGCGTTTATGCCTGCATAACTTTATGATCAATATAGCCATATGTTAGTTATCTTTGATATCGGAAACCAATTGAGCAATTGAATATTTTACTGCTTGTGATCTCTCTGGCACTATTCTGTAATCCTTCTGTAATGATCCACGTGTCAGAGGCGACCAAAGTCACGCTAATTCAGTAAATTTGTGATCGCCAATGCTTACGATGGGGGCGACAGTATTATAACTGTTCAAGCAAGGGTCCCTGCAGAATGCTGCAAAATTCCCAGAAAATTATGACATGGCATAAATAATGATATAAGTCACTCATGACAAAGTCCTGGAAGTTCTGCTCCATAATAATGCCATGTACCCAGAAGCTTCTGGCCCATTGGGATGGACTTTACATTGGCAACAGGGGTCCTGACGACGGGCCGGAAGTGAGGTGGGGAGGGGGTTGGGGGGGGGGGGGGGGGGGGGTGACCCTTCTTGGCTCTCTAATGGACTCCCGGCCGAATTCAACGGCAGGCAAGCAGGCAATTAACAGCGCGCCATCAGGGATGCCATCCCCTTTAAGGGACAAGATCCTACCCCAAAAGCAGCTCAGCAGACCCAGCAGCTGCACTGGGAGAGGTGGCCACTACTGGTACTGCAGGAGGCCCACAGCAGCAGCATGGAGGAGGCCCCAGACAACAGGTGAGTGGGGTCTAGCTTGCCAGGGCTGAGTAGGAGCCCCCCTAACCCCCAAGCTCACTAGGAGGCTGCTAGGTATTACCTGGCAGTGTCGCCACATGGTGGCGGGCCCCTCTGATGGTGTCCACTGCAGACAAGGGGCAGGACAACGTCGGGCATGCCGGACAACGTCGGGCATGCCACCCAATGCCCTCATGCCATTTTGTCTGCAGCTTCACATCCCAGCCCATCTCCAAGAGCCAGATAAAAACCAGACCACTGTGTTTCAAATTCTTTATTTTTTGAAAACAATAGTAGAATAATGGTTCTGAATAGTAAGATAGTCAATTAAATTCAAATGCTAATGATCAAGTCAGGAGAGTGATGAAACACTAACCACACATTCGGATGGATGCAGTTGCAAAACACTGAAGAGGCTCAACACCATTCAGGACAGAGCCGTTTGATTGTTCGATACCCTATTGCAAGTCTCAAAATCCTTCCCTTCCATCACTGACGTACTCCTTTAGCTCTATCTATATTACACATCACAGGTGGACCTTTACCAGCCCCCGGGTGGTGGGCTAGGAGGTTGGGGGTGGGGAGGGGTGTGGTAAAATGCTGGGGAGCCACCCAGGACACTCCCTGACACAGTCTCATCACTGGGAAAGTTTCCCAGCAACAGGAATGGCAGCAGTTTGATGGGCGGCCAATGCGAATAATTAGAGACTCAATTAAGGGCCATTTTCCCAGGCCGCTGGCATTTTGCCAGAAGCAAAGTGGCCCCCATCCCGCTGTGTGGGGAGGCCAGCAGCTGTATGGAGGCAGCTGTAATGAGTTCTTTTATGAAACGCGTGGAGTCCAGTTTTTGAAGATTTTAAACAGGTTTATTACAGCTAACCTATTATGTACAGTACAGAGCTAATTACTTAAAGAACCTTACTCTGGGTGTTACAGTTGGTTCTCATCTTGCTCCAGGAGATGGGTTGGGAGGTGAAGGTGCAGAGCTGCAAAACACTTGGGAATATCCTGTGGTCATGAAAGGCACTAAATAGATGCAAATCTTACTATCTGACTGGCACCCCATCTAAAACCTTTAAAATTCACTCCCTCCACCACCAGGGCACCATGCCTGCAGTGTGTACCATCTACAAGATGTACTGCAGCAAATTGCTAAGGGTTCCTCGACAGCACCTCCCAAATTCACAATCTTGACCACCTAGAAAGATAAGGGCAATAGGTGCATGGGAACACCGCACCTACAAAGTTCCACTCGAAGTCACACAGCAACCTGACTTGGAAATGTATCGCTGTTCGTTCATTATCTCTCGGTCAAAATTCTGGAAGTCCCTCCCTAACAGCACTGTGGAAGTACCTTCACCACACAGACTGCAGTTCACCACCATCTTCTCAAGGGCAATTAGGGATAGGAAATAAATGCTAGCCTTACCATTAGCACCACCTCCCACGAGCAAATCATAAAAAGATCATGTATAGGTACTTCTCAAACAAGGATGTAGATTTTTGTAACTTAACTCAAATTGGGCAATCTACAGGATGAGCTGTAGCAACTCAAAGTTTACTTCAACAGCACTTTCCTCTCCAGTAACCACCACAGGGAAGGACAAGAGCAGCAATGTCATGGGAACACCATCACCTCCAAGTCACACACCAACCAAACTTGGTAATATATCTCACTGGATTAACAGCTTGATATTCTCTACTTACCACTGTTATGGCCAACTGGCATGGCTTGTTCCCCCTGTTCACCTTCCAACTGACCACAGCAAGTATTCTTGTTACAAGTGTTTTAACCCCTTCTGTTTTATTTGCCCAAATAAACAGACAGAGACAGGTTTTCTTGTAGGTAAAAAAATAACTATTTTAAACAACTCCCAAAATGATTGCAATACCACTCACGCATGCATTCACTCTCACACGCACTCTCATAAGGAGATAGATAGAAATGTACAGAGTAAGAGGTGTTTAGAGTTCAGGTTGTAAAAGTTTGTTGTTTCAGGAACAACCTGTGGGATCCTACTTGGATGGTGAATTTTTAATGTTGCAGGCCTGTTTTCTGATCTTCATTGGCTGTTGCAGTCTCCTGGCAGTTCACTTTGGGTTGAAGATGGTGCTGGTGTCTTGGGTCAATTCTCACAGGTGGAAACATCGTTTTTGCAAAGGCACTCTCAAGTTGGCACTTCTGACTTGTCTCAGCAGGGTTCATCTGTATTGGTTGGAATCTTTCACATTTAGACTTGTTGGAATTCAAAAACGGCTTTTTTGTTGCTGTACTGAGAGAGCTGAGGACAGATGATGCTGTCTCTAGTCCTGTTCTGCCCTTTTGCTCCTCAAAATGATTACCTTTTAAGGTGAATTTTTATAAGGGTTTGCTTAACCCATGTGATTTCAGGTTTCAGTCCGAGCTGGGCTGTATAATGGCCTTGATGATGGCTCCATTCCGAGGTGAGGCTCGTTCACACTTCATTGCAATGGAGGTTATTCAGAGACGAGAAGACTGTGAAAGGTCTTGTCTCATTGTGTTTGAGTATAGCTCATATAGGTGTGATTATCTGTTGCATTTCCATGCAGACAGGGCTTAATTGGCTTTCAGTCTCAATAGACACAGATGCGGAATTGAGTGCAAGAGATGCTGAGAGTCACATGCCTTGTCCTGCATTTTGTTGACAGTCCATTTATCAGTCTCTTTAAAATTATTCCAATTTTTTTTATAACTCTTCAGTTCGGTTCTGTATTTTCATCGCTGCACTTCCTTTGAGTGTGCCACCTCCCCCCAAAAGGGAAAAAAAAATGAAATTCTTTGGATTTCATTTCTTTTTATGTTTTTTTTAAGAACGGAAGGAAGAACGAAGTATAGGATCACACCCCTGCACACATTCTGCATTCATACACCCACACCTCAATCTTACAACTGCTAGAGCTGGCATTGTCTGGAACAACCATTTCTTGTTCAAGTTTAAGTTCTTTTCATCCTTTTCCCATTTTATAAATACCTGTGATGTGATGTCGAAACAGGGTTGGATCTCTTTAGCTTCTGTTTGCAGTACTTTGGGAGACTGCTAGAGAGACATCTTCACTGTTCCAAGGCTTATAATATGCAAATTTCTGTTACTGCATTGTTCCTTGCTGTTTTCAAATTGTATTGCCTGAAAGCCCTTAACTGTGACTGCCACAAGACATGGCTTTAATAGTTCATTTTCTAGTGCATTAATAAGTCTAAGCTGACAGTGGGTGATAAATTCTTTTTAGCTCCAGTGAGGTGTCTGGGTTCCCCTTCTGCACTTTGTCCTTAGTGGGTTCTGAATCTGATTGCTGGGTCTAGTTAGCTTTGGATTTAAAAACTAAGCTTTTGATTCTTCAGTGGGCACATTCACACTGGCCTCACTTTTATTTTTCTTGCGGCTTTCACAACTGTTATTTACCTTGGGGTATTTTTCCATCCCTTTTCCCTTCACTTCAGGGATGACTAGCCCCCCAATCTGCCCCATGCCGTCTTGGACACTACTATTCGGAGGTGGCTGTCCAGCTTCTGCTGCACTCCCATGTGGCACTTTAGCTAGGTGAGGCATCTCCCTCACTCTTGGTTTGCCTGCTTGGGAAATTTCCTTGTCCCTAATTAAATCTTTAAAGAAAGTTTCTGCTAACTGTACCTCTGGTGCTTTTATCTCAGCTCCTTTCAATTCCTCTGGCTCTATCTTGGCCTCTTTAAATTCTACTGGCTTTCCTTCTTTAATCTTTACTGGCCCTATCATCCCCCGTGGGATTTTTGGGACTTCCACAGCCCTCTGCAGCTGTGCAGAATTTTGCTTGTTCCCCTCAGTTTCCCCCATCTCCGTGGACTGCTCTGGACCCTCTTGTTACAATACTGTGCTTCCTGCCAGGTCAACTCCCTGCACTGGTAAGCTTGGAATGACCCTGACGGTCTCTACCCAGTGACCAACTTACTCTGCAGGTAAACTTTAACTAAGGGAACCTTCAAGCATTTGCCAGCAGACCCTTTTATCAATACTGTGACATTTGTTCTATTTTTGGGTGGAATTTCTGTAAACTTTGCTACAGGTAGCGTTTGAAGACAACCGGTATCCCTGAGGATGGTTATCTCTTTGCCTGGTGCATGGGATACAAAAGGAGTCAACTTTCCTTTTTGCAAAAAGTTCTTGTAGATATTCTGATCTTGTGCCACATTAGCACACATGCGCACCACCTTTATAGCTACGGACACTGTCTTGTCTTTAGTGCCCCCTATTGTTTTTTTGGAATATTAACAATCTGCCTTGACATGCCCAGATTTTCCACACTGGGAACACATCAGGTATGCCCCAACTGATTTATAATTTGGATTCCTTCTTTTAAAAGTTGGATACTGATCTGGTTTTCTTTCCCTACTCCCCTTTTCTCTCAAGCCCATTTCTGCTTCATCTGCATCCCTCCTATCTCTCCCTCACCTATAAGAGTTACTAATCCAAAATTTATTCTGAGTCAGGGGTGTGTGTATTAACTCAGTCGTCAGCCAATTTTGCTGCTTCTCTTACCCTTGTAACTCTTTGCTCGTCAATATGTGTTCTTATATTAACTGGGATGCTATTTTTAACTTCTTCCAGCAACATCACTTCTCTCAAATTTTCATATGAGGGTTCCAGCTTGAGAGATCATATCCAACGATTGAAAGCCATATGTTTAATTCTTTCAAATCCAATGCATTTCTGGGTGGGTATTTTCTTAGTGTGTCTGGATTTCTGTCGATAGGCTTCAGGATTACTCATATGTGCTCAGGATAGTATTTTTGGTCATCTCATAGTTTGACAAACTTTTGTCCGACAATAGCGAATAAACCTCATGGGCCTTTCCTGTTAATTTGCTTTGCAGTAGCAGGGAACAGTCCTTCACTGGCCATTTCAACTGTTTTGCAAGCTTTTCAAATGAGATGAGAAATGCCTCCACATCCCCCTCATCGAACTTTGGCATCAAAGTACTTTAAGAGCTCAGCATTTGGTCCTGAGCTAGGGGTAGTTCCCTCACTAGCGGTGCCTTCAGTGGGTTTTCCCCTATTCAGTTTGAGCTGCCTTAACTCTCTTTCCTGTCCCTCCTTCTGGAAAGCTCTTTCTTTCTCCCGTTCCTAAAATTCTCTCTCCTCCTTCCACTCTTGGAATTCTAGCTCTAGTCTCCACTGTATCTTGGCTAACGCCAGCCTGTCTGTTTCAGAATCTATGCCTGTCTCCGGTTCTTCAAGTTCAATTTCAAAAAGGTTGGCCACAAATTTTAGGATTTTGGGTTTCCTAGCTTCTGGACAGATATTTATCTCTAAATTCATAGCTATACTCCTGAACTCTTCAATGTATATGGTTGTTGAACTGTCCCAAGTTACTTCACTCTGTTCAAGGAAGGTACTGGCCTTGAATGTGGATATTTTTAGTACTCTAGCACTGAAAACTACAAGAAAACCTGTATTGAAGTTTTTAAAAATTATTGATAGGGATCAATTTGGTTTCCTGCTTCCAATTTCTCGTTTGTTTGAGGATTCAATCTCGGACATAGAGGCCTCGATATGTTACGGCCAGGTGGGTGATGGCATGACTTGTTCCCACTGTTCGCGGCACAGTGGCGCAGTGGTTAGCACCGCAGCCTCACAGCACCAGCGACCCGGGTTCAATTCTGGGTACTGCCTGTGTGGAGTTTGCAAGTTCTCCCTGTGTCTGCGTGGGTTTCCTCCGGGTGCTCCGGTTTCCTCCCACAGCCAAAAAAGACTTGCAGGTTGATAGGTAAATTGGCCATTATAAATTGCCCCTAGTATAGGTAGGTGGTAGGGACAGGTGAGGATGTGGTAGGAATATGGGATTAGTGTAGGATTAGTATAAATGGGTGGTTAATGGTCGGCACAGACTCGGTGGGCCGAAGGGCCTGTTTCAGTGCTGTATCTCTAAATCTGTTCACTTCCCAACTGATCATAGCAAATGTTTTTGTTACTAGGGCTTCAACCACTTGCGTTTTATTTGCACAAATAAACAGACAATGACAGGGTTTCTTGTAGGTAAAAAAAACCTATTTATTTTAAACAAATCCCGAAATGATCGCAACACCACTCACACATGCATTCACTCTCACACACACTCTCAAGAGAAGAAAGATAGAAAAGTACAGGGTAAGAGGTGTTCAGAGTTCAGGTTGTAAAAGTCTGTTGTTTCAGGAATAACGTGTGGGATCCTCCGTGGACGGTGAATTTTTAAAGTTACAGGCCTGTTTGCTGGTGGTCTGGTATCCATTGGGCTGTTGCAGTCTCCTGGCAGCTCATATTGGGTTGAAGATGTTTTTGCAAAGGCACTTTCTTGTATCTGCTGTGGCTAACTTTCAACTTGTCTCAGCAGAGATCAACTGTATTGGCTGGAATTGATCTCTCTCGCTCTCTCTTAGCTTTACTGGAATTCAAAAATGGCTTTTTTTAAAAATTCATTTTGTTTTGTGGGATGTGGGTGTAGCTGGCAAGGCCAGCATTTATTGCCCATCCCTAATTGCCCTTGAACTGAGTGGCTTGCTAGGCCATTTCAGAGGGCAGTTAAGAGTCAACCACATTGCTGTGAGTCTGGAGTCACATGTAGGCCAGACCAGGTAAGGACGTCAGATTTCCTTCCCCAAAATCAAATGAGTTTTTACAACAAATCGACAATAGCTTCAAGGTCACCATTAGAGTAGCTTTTAATTCCAGATTTATTAATTTAATTCACGTTTCACTACCTGCTTAGGTGGGATTCAAACATATGTCCCCACAGCATTAGCCTGGGCTCTGGATTACTAGTCTAGTGACATTACCACTACACCACCAGCTCCCCTGTTGTACTATCAGAACTGAGAACAGACCAGACTGATGATGTTGTCTCTAGTCCTGTCCTGAACAGACTCCCCCTTAGTTCCTCAAAATGATTACCTTTTAAGGTGAATTTTTACAAGGGTTAGCTTCGCCCATGTAACTTCAGGTTTCAATTCTAGCTCGGCTTTATATAATGGCCTTGATGGCCTCATTCTGAGGAGATGAGGGTGGTTCACACTTCAGGTTATTCAGAGACGAGAAGTCTGTGAAAGGTCTTGTCTCATTGTGTTTGAGCATAGCTCACATCCAAGTGTGATTATCTGTCGCATTTCCATGCAGACGGGGCTTAATTGTTTTTCAGTCTTAATAGACACGGATGTAGATTTGAGTGCAAGAGTTGCTGAGGGTCATGAGTCTTGTCCTGCATTTTGATGGCAGCACATATACCAGTGTCTTTAAAATTGTTCCAAATTTTTAATAATTCTTCAGTTTGGTTCTGTATTTTCATCACTGCACTTCTTGTGAGCGAGCCACCACCATCACCTCAAGAACTCCAGTGGGCAACAAGAAATAGGCAATGAATAAAGGCATTGCTCACATTCTGACAGCGTAGGCCTGAGGCCTGCAGCCACTACTATTCGTACTTTTTATGTTTTTGCATTTTACTTCTACCTTGCTTCTGCTTTGCTATTGACCTTTAAAGAAAAACCTTTATTAAACCTGTAGTGAATTTTTAAAGGTTACTTTGTAGACATCGATTTAAAACTAAGTGTGATTGTACTCTAATTAAGTCAAGTAAGCAATCAATTATGTAATCATGGCAATCAACATGAACTTTTTTTGCCCAAGAACTCTTTCCTTTTGTTTTCATGCTTGTCAGGGTAGGTCATGCACAGCTGTTGTTTTGTCTAAAATACTGTTTTTCTCTTCTTGGAAATAACCGTTGCTTTTCCATTGTTTAAACAGAAGTCAGTTCTCACGGTATTCGATGACCCTTGAACTACAAGCCAGGACAGTGGATAATCTTGCACATGGGGTGTTCCACTACGGTGTGAAGTCAGAAGATAGAGTTTAATTGATGGACAGTATAAACTAATTGATGGCAGGTGAGAGACACTATCAAAGCATGTGTCAACAGCCTGAACGGCCTTGTAGTGCCTGTGAGGCGAATTTGATAAGGACTCATGGTTGTCAGACCTTTGTTTTGAGAAAGTCTGATGGAAGCCTCGGAGAGCTGGAATGGAGCGGTCTAGTCAACCATTGAAGACTACGGAGAAAGGGATGTCGACGGAGTGACTGAACAGAGAGTCCATCTTCTTGCAAGGTTTTCCGGAGACTTGGTGATGTTTAACCAAGGATAACGGTACCATTTTAGGGAGTTGTTGTGAATAGACTAATTTGGTGTTATAGCAGTTGTGCCATAAGTTTTTTGGTCTTTCTAGACTCTTTTCCTTCCTTTCATTTAAATAAAGTTATCTTTCTTTCCTTTTTATCATTAATAATTGTTTAATACTTACAATAATTACTCAATAAAATTATTGTTTTAACACATTATTTGGTGTTGAGTCACTCATTCCTGTTACGTCTCCGAACCTAAGTGAGACGCCGCAGGGGACTCTCACACCTTGCAAGAGGAAAAAGAAAATGCCTGCAATTTCTCACACAGCAATTTCATGGAGGCAGAGGCTTTGGTCAAGGCACCTGAAAGCAAGGTGTGTCCAAGGGCTGGATTTTGTGGCTCCCTGCGCTGGGCCAAAAAGAGGGGAAACACCACCTCTGCATTTTCGCGGCCTGCTGCAGCGATCCTCTTGTATTTTTCAATTAAAGATTCATGAGCTGGGATCCCCAACCCTTTAAAGATGGGGACCCTGTCGCCATGAGCTGCCGGCCAATCAGAGGGCCGGCGGCTCAGCAGTATGGGCAACACCACCAGGAGCAGTGGTCACTGCTGGTACTGCAGAGGCCTCGGACCCAGGCCCAGAGATGGAACGCCGGACAAGAGATGGATGAGGTAGGGTCACCGGGGCCAGTCCAGAAGGCCCTAATGAGCGGGATTGAGGGGGTAGTTGTGAAACCCAGGGGGTAAAGTTGTTCCTGGTTAGGGTGTCCTCTGTGGACCACAAATTGTCCGTGGAGGAGGCCCTTCCCCCACCCCCCCCCCAAGCCTGCAGGGAGGGCATCTCATGTTGCAAGGAGTCCCTCCCCGTATGGTGGAACCTGGCCCTTAATTGCTATTAATAGGCGACTTAAGGGCCTCAATTGGCCTCTGAGCAGGAAAGCCATCATTAGCCTATCCGGCCCCTAGAAAGATCGCTTGCCGACGGGGAGGGGATGAGCCCTCCGCCCTGCTGGCACCCTCCCACCACTCGTCGCGATACTCTGTGTCCCCTTCCCCGCCTCAGTAGGGCCCATAAAATCCCGGCCCAAGTTTAGGGAAAGGAAAACTGAAGTGCTGCAATTCCCAGTTACTGTCATACAGAGAAAATCTGTGTGACACTAAAGGAGCAATAAAAAGATGAAAATGATTACCCGAATAGATCGAAGATAAGATGATAAAACAGAAAGCTCCAATTTTGTATGTATTGCTGTTAGTTTATTGTGTTAGTAATGTAGGCCCAGAGGTAAATGTTATATTGTCAGAATATTGCATAATGTGGTTAAAATAGAGTCCACAGTAGATTCTGTGCTAGAATAGGGAATACAAAACTGATAAGATACAATTGCTTTAATCAAATTGTGCTCCTTATTCCATAATTGGACCAGAAGGAGACTGTGCCAGACATCATAGCTGCAGATCTGTTTTCAAATCAAATTTGATGTGCAGAATCTACATGCCTACTGGGGATTACCAGCTCCAGAGCAGCCAATTACAACACAAAAAAATGCATAATCTATCTACTAATAGTTATTAATTGAAAAACACTATTGCACTCATGGATTTTTTTAGTATTTCAAACTTGAGTGGGTAATTTGTAACCAGAAGACCTCTGCATACAATTAGCTTCATCCGTCTCATCATGAGAAAAATTGAATCAAAACCACTGAAGATTTTCACTACAGTATGAAGATATAAACAATAACATTCTATTTAATTGTATAGAATTACTTTGAGACAGATTTTGCTCTCAAAATAATTGTGAGGCTAATGGTGCTCACTATTATGAATGAATAAATGGTCCAATGATTTCAGGCGAGAGCAAATGAGCGTTTAAATGCCAATATCAAAACGTTGCTGTCCGAGTTGTGCCAGTCTGCCATTAGCTTAATGAAATAGACTTTGTCTGCCTCACCATCAAAATGCATTGACTAGCATGAAGTTGCTGTATTTGCACAGTAGATAATCTAAGTCAAAATGATAAATGTTAATTACTCTCATTCAACCTCTCCGGCACTGAAAATTAATTATTGCAAGTGTGGAGTATCCTTCAAGTATTAATTGCTGTTGGAGATTTCAAAAATGCTAAAATTAAAATGAAACACTTTTTTACTTCTCCTTTCAATCTTTTTATTTTCTCTTAACCCATTCTTTCTTTCCCTCATTTCTTTTTCTGTACCTGATTTGAAATTGAATTCATCTACTCTAGTTTACACTTCCTTCTCAGTTATTATGCTGTTTCTCAATTCTTCAATCTGATTGGTTAAGAAGATACACAGCTGCTTTCCCTATTCACTCAAGTCCCAAATGCCCAGTTTTCCTCGTTGCTTGCAATTTTTGCACCTATCATGCAAAAAAAAAGAACCTAAACGTGCAAGGGTAAGTCTAACTAATGGCGGATGCCATTAGATGCCCTGCCACAGCAAAATCTGGGCCATAGAATTTACAGCCTAAATTTGGGTCACAGAATGAGCTAACTGTCCTTCACTTTTGGAAATCTGAAGGAAGTGCTAAAATACTTAGAAAGGGAAAAGTGTGGGAGCTTGATTTTAATCTTTGCTTTATCGAGCCTATTATACCTATACGGGTGTAATGTGATAAACTCTTCAGCACAATTGCCTATTAAATGAATGTGTATTTAGAGAATGATAAGGGTACCTTAGGTAAAGGTAAGGAATGTTTAGAGAAAGGTAAGAGTTGGCTACTGAAATACTCACTGCTGAACACACCTTTAATACATCTTTCATATACACGTTATCTCCAATTGGTTCACACAACTCTATTGGACAATTGTATTGAATGTGTCAAAGAACTAACACTTTTGTAGACATATTTGTGGTTCACAGATTACAAAAAAACCCACAAACTATTTTATTGATAATACTATTGTCAAATTTTCAGGTGTAGTAACAAATATTTATTCTATTCATATAAATAGTAAAAACTTTAATTTTTACAGCTAGTCTGATTCATATCATCAATGTTAAAATCTGGTTGGGTGTAAAACATGAAGTGGACTCAAACCTGCCTGTTTCCCACCTGGTGGGTTAGGTTAAAATTCCTTCATTGCTTAGTCAGTAATCTAGTGATGTTTGCCCTCTCATTGTAGAACTTGCCTGATTTTCATTCCTTTGTGATAAAGCTAAGTCATATAGCTACATGGTAAGGTGGATTGGACTAGTGGCATGATGTATCATCTTGGTCAGATTTCACTGTTGAGGAAAGTATAAAGAGTCCAGTGCTCTTTAACCTTGAAAGGAGAGGACAAAGAAATAACCATATAACTATACAGTAAATGGAAAAGTCCTGGGGAAAATTGATGTCCAGAGAGATTTGGGTGTTCAGGTCCACTGTTCCCTGAAGGTGGCAACGCAGGTAAATAGAGTGGTCAAGAAGGCATACGGCATGCTTTCCTTCATCGGACGGGGCATTGAGTACAAGAGTTGGCAGGTCATGTTACAGTTGTATAGGACTTTGGTTCGGCCACATTTGGAATACTGCGTACAGTTCTGGTCGCCACATTATCAAAAGGATGTGGATGCTTTGGAGAGGGTGCAGAGGAGGTTCACCAGGATGTTGCCTGGTATGGAGGGCGCTAGCTATGAAGAGAGGTTGAGTAGATTAGGATTATTTTCATTAGAAAGACGGAGGTTGAGGGGGAACCTGATTGAGGTGTACAAAATCATGAGAGGTATAGACAGGGTGGATAGCAAGAGGCTTTTTCCCAGAGTGGGGGTTTCAATTACTAGAGGACACGAGTTCAAAGTGAAAGGGGAAATGTTTAGGGGGGATATGCGTGGAAAGTTCTTTACGCAGAGGGTGGTGGGCACCTGGAACGCATTGCCAGCGGAGGTGGTAGATGCGGGCACAATGGAGTCTTTTAAGATGTATCTAGACAGATACATGAATGGGCAGGAAGAAAAGAGATACAGAACCTTAGAAAATAGGCGACATGTTTAGAGAGAGGATCTGGATCGGCGCAGGCTTGGAGGGCCGAAGGGCCTGTTCCTGTGCTGTAATTATCTTTGTTCTTTGTTCTTTGTATATGTAATAATACGGTCAATCTGAAGAAATACGTCAAGGCATGTCAGGATGCTAGAACAAGAGAGCATAGATTCGTGAAGTTTTGGACTAATTTCTTCATGTGAAAAGTGATCAACACTTGGAATGTACTCTGGGTAGGCTATTGGAGAAAAAACATTCAACTAATTCAAGAGACAGTTAGATAATATCATGAGGGGAAGGCAAGTTTTTTAAAGTTTGGATGGGTGAGTTAAGATTTGTTGAATGGCCTCCCTCATCTTGGAATCTTGTAAGCATGAGTTATTCTTCATCTCCCAGCAAAATGTCAGAGTGGCACCTTGCTGCTTTTTTTATCAATGGATTTGCAAAGAAAGATTGTGTAAAGGCGAGTCAATGGCTTGCTATTGTACAAACACTTGGGGCTGAATTTTATGATGCCGGGCCAGAAAGATGAGAGGAACGCCACCTCAGCCATTTGGGGCACCCCTGGATGCATTTTATGGCGCTCAGGCAGTTAACTGTCCAGCGCTGGGGTCTCTGTCCCTTTAAGGACAAGGATCCTGCCTCCAAGAGCTGTCAGCCAATCAGAGGGCTGGCAGCTCAGCAGTGCCAGAGGTAAAATAAACATTCTAATTTTGAATAACAAGAACACTAACCCAACAGTACTGTGCGAACATTTCAGTACACACCAAAATCAAATATAAATTAAAACAAATGATTTACTGCATAGCTTTTAAATGCTTTCAGCAACACAATTTGTGCAAAATATTTGAAAATTTTGTGTTTTAGTCAACATAAACATACTTTTAATGATTATATTAAATCTTTGCTCAAAGGATTTTTTATTTGTCCTCTATGTCTAAGTAATATTTAAATGGTATTCAGAGAGGAAGTTTGATTTTATATGGATGTTCTACAAATATATTTGTGGAATATGAAAAGCGTCGTATAAAGGTTGTAAATTTGATATCATAGATATTTCTTACATTTTATATCCAATTCATTTCTGTTGCTCAGATCAGCACTGTTCATGTATATTGTTCTGACTCTCACACAGTACAATAGGTGACATTTTGATTTGTTCCAAAATTAAGATGCAATCATTGCACATAGTGGAATGATTATGAAAAGGAAAACAATTTCAAAATAAACATTTACAAAATATTTTAAACCTATTGATCATTGCTACATTTGAATTGGCAATTACTGCTGCTTTAAGAGTCAGTCTTCCATTTATAGAGAATTCAGTTCCAGCAAAGTTGTATCTGAATATACCAACCGGCAAAGGATCATATCCTTCAGTACTTCTCATCCTCAGCCAGATTATCACCATATCATTGACTGTAGCAGTCAGCTTAAAATTAAGATTGAATTGAAGATTAGAACTGAATCTATTCAATACATGGAAACTGAGAATGGTAATAACTACTGAACCCAATCTACAGCAAGACAGCTACAATTTCATATTTTTCCAAGGTTTTACAGGAGAAACAATTTAGGAATCTTAGAATCAGGTGTTGAGAATTGGTGATTGTAATATTATTTCCTATTAATGTGTCTATGAATATTGGTCCCATAACTATCTGAAAAATAAGGGGCATAAACAAGAAACCCTCTCTGTTATTATTTTCATTCATTCTGGGGGAGTGGTCATTGCTGACAGGGCTGCAGTTATTGCCCATCCCTAGTTGCCCTGAGGTGGTGGTGGTGATGGGCTGCCTTCTTGAATTGCTGCAGTGTCTGTGGTATTCTTTGGAGCTGTTTAATACAAATAAGTGGCTTGCTAGGCCACTATAGAGGGCAGTTAACAGTCAATCACATTGGTGTGGAACTGGAATCATATAGAAGCCAGACTGGGTAAGGTTGGAAGGTTTCTTTTCCTAAAGGACATTAGTGAACCAGTGTGGTATTTACAACAATCAGACAGCTTCATGGTCACTTTTACTGGTACCAGCTCTTTATTTCCAGATTATGTGGTCATCGCCTAAATGAAAAGAATATGAATAATAAGCTGAACCCTAACTGTAATTCTTTTCCAGTTTTAATCCAATTTCAGTAACAATTAGGGGAAAAAAACACAGCAACTGTAAAGGTAAAACAAAAGTTAAATGTTTTACTATTACATAACAAACACCTGACATTTTGCTCCATTGTCTCTCTACAGTGAGTCTCCCACGGAATCTGAATCATCCATAGAGAGGGGGAGGTACAGGCCCTGTGAGACAAAGTTCAGTACAGTATTGCAGACAGCCTTGTAAATTATGTTTTCAGCTGTATTGTGTAGAATGAAACATTACATCCTGTTAACCCTTAACTTACTCTTTTAATGGAAACTCAGTATCATAAGATCATAAGAAATAGAAGCAGGAGTAGGCCATTCAGCCCCTCGAGATTGCTCCGCCATTCAATAAGATCGTGGCTGATCTGATTGTGGCCTTAACTCCACCTTCCTGCCAGCCCCCCATAACCCTCAACTCCCTTGTAGATCAAAAATCTGTCTAACTCAGCCTTGATTATCTTCAAAGGCCAGCCTTCACTGCTCTCTGGGGAAGAGAATTTCAAACACTAACAACTGTCTGAGAGAAGAAATTCCTCCTCATCTGCGTCTTAAAAGGGAGACTGTGCCTCCTAACTCTACAAAATTCCCCCACAAAGATAAACATCCTTTCAGCGTCTAGCCTGCCAAGCCCCCTCAGAAGCTTATATGTTTCAATAAGACCACCTCTTATTCTTCTAAACTCCAATGAGTATAGGCCCAACCTGCTCAACCTTTCCTCATAAGGCAACCCCGTCATCCCATCAATCAGCCTAGTGAACCTTCTCTGAACTGCTTCCAATGCAAGTATTTCCCTTCTTAAGTAAGGAGACATAAACTGTACACAGTACTCTAGGTGCAGTCTCCCTAATGCCCTGTACAGTTGTAGCAAGGCTGCCCCACTTCCATACTTCATCCCCCGGCAATAAATGCCAACATTTCATTTGCCTAATTACTTGCTGTACCTGCCTGTTAATCATTTCTGATTCATGTACAAGGACACCCAGATCCCTCTGTATCTCAGCATTCTGTTGTGTCTCTCCATGTAAATAATATTCTGCTTTTCTATTCTTCCTGCCAAAGTGGACAACCTCACATTTTCCCACATTATATTCCATCTGCCAAATTTTTGCCCACTCACTTAACCGATCTATATCTCTTTGTGTCCTCTTCACAACTTGATTTCCTACCTATTTTTGTATTGTCCACAAATTTGGGTACAATACACTCGGTCCCTTCATCCAAGTCACTAATATGGTTTGTAAATAGTTGAGGCCCAGCTCTGGTCCCTGTGGCATGCCACTATTTACAATTTGCCAACCTGAAAATGCCCCATTTGTCCCAACTCTGTTTCCTGTTAGTTAGCCAATCCTCTATCCATGCTAATGTATTACTCCCAACACCATGAGCTCTTAACTTGTATAGTAACTTTTTATGTGGCACCTTATCGAATGCCTTTTCAAAATCCTAATACACTACATCTACTAGTTCTTCTTTATTCACCCTGCTTATTACATCCTCAAAGAAGTCTAATATATTTGTCAAACACGATTTCCTTGAATCTGCTTGATTGCATTATGATTTTCTAAATGTCCTGCTACTACTTCCTTAATAACAGATTCCAGCATTTTCCCAATGACAGATGTTAGGCATACTGGCCTGTAGTTTCCTGCTTTCTGTTTACCTCCTTTCTTGAATAGAGGTGTTAAATTTCCAATCCGCTGGGACCTTTCTAGAATCTAGGGAATTGGGTGGGTATAGCAGTTCACTGAAGTGAAGCATATATCAGTGAAGAAAACTGGTAAAAAACCTATCGATCAGCCATGGTGTCGGGCAGCTGGATATCTCTGACTTCAGACTGAACATCAGTATGTCACCCATCCTCTACGACACAGGCTACAAGAGGTTCCATTTCTTTTGAGTGGGCACAATTCCTATCTCTTCTAACCTAAATGAAAAAGTATTCTGTGACATGCAGTTTACATACAAATCTCCCCTTTTTTGCTAGAATTAGCGAAGAGAGGAATTTTGACCAAGTCTCTGGACTGTCAAATGCTCTTCTCTACCTGAAACAACCATTAGTAGCAACTTAACTTAGTTCAACAACAGGGCTGAAAAAAATGGCAGTCTAGGCCTTTTCAATATCAGATCCCTTTCTTATTAAAGTACAATAAATAGTTGTACACAAAGTATTTAGAAAATCAAGAAATGTTTGAGCTTCTCCTTTAAAAATAAAATGTTGGTCAGTATCAGAATGATTACAATGAAATCTCAGCTGGACATGCATAAATGTTTTTGTACACTCATTCAGGTTTTAGAACGGTGAAGAAATAAAAGGACTGACTATGGTGTAGTTGAGCTTGTTGCCAGGCAACATACCAGAACTATGAGAAAAGGCAGATATATCAAGAGAATGCATAATGATTTTTTCCCTAAAAAGATGAAGCTTATACCAATTATTCCTGGCTACAATACAAAAAGCATTTATATCTGTAAGGTGTAATAATAATCTTAAGAATACTAATTAAAACCATTACACTGAACTACTGGTCTCTAAGGAATACTATGCCTTTCCTTTTATCACAAACAATTTGTATTGCTGTACTTATGGCTGAGGAACTTAGCTTTTTTATGATACACAACTACAAAGCTGCTTACTCTGTTATTGAATCGTTGTGTTTTTCATTTGACACAAATGTCAGCATGCTTTTAATACCAATGTGTATGAAAAGCTGTTTTTTCTCCCCAGAGCAGTTCACTTGCAGTTAATGAGTCCCTCTGAAATATGTCATTTTTCTTCAGTATTGTTACCTTTTTGATGATTAATTGCTTTGACCAGTCAAGCTTCTCTATATGTAATTAGAACATCTCACCTTCTGTTTACGTAGGCTGCCTGGGCTGGTTGGCGATGGGCTTGGCGTCTTGGTGGAACGTGGAGTAGAAAGCTGGCTACCAGGGGTTCCATTCACTAAAAGAAGAAATATCTGTAAGGTCACAATTATTTAACAATTTGTGCAATACACAGGCTTCATGGACTGAGTAATATGACTGTTAGTACAAGGGGCAGTGTGGACATCCCTCAAATTCAACCTTCTAAATACATATGAGTTTTATGCAAATTATACTGCATTCCACAAGTATTAAACTTTAAATCCAATTGAGTTTATTCCTCATTTAATAACTTATACCTTAGTGCTTTCTTGAGATTTTGTGTATTTTTTATGTTGCTATTTTATTCCATATTTTACTTTTAAATTTTAGATTCTTCATCCTATGAACGATTTTTTGACTCAGAGGGTTGTCAGGTGGCTTGCTTCTTCCACTGTTGGTATTTGAAAAGCCACGAGGAGATGGATGAGAGTCTCTTGGGTACAAACTTCCTTTCTGATTTCTCTCCTTTCTGGAGGGATATCTACCTTCCACTTCATTGTTAACTGGCTCACGGGGAAGTTCAAGTATGTAGTTGCCTTCCACTTCTTCACAACATAGCACATTGGTGCTCTAGCACACTGCACTACTGCTACCTTCTGTATCCTTTGTTATTTTCAAATTTTGTTAGAAATTTTTTTAATGCGTGGGGGAAACTTTTCCTTACATTTCATTAAATATCCTCTTGGATTCTAAATTTATCAAAAACATTCCACATAATTAAATGCAATGCTCCACAGAAATCCACTAACTTCATTTTTCCTTTGCTGGAAGATGCCTTTTTGGCCTCGCATGTCTTATAATGAGCAAATGATCAAGATAAATGTTACTAATGAATAACTGTTATTGTAGAACTGTCCTCTGATAAAAGACGGACACATTACATGATGTATGGAATTTACTGCTAAAGGAGGCAGTGAGGCTGAATGCAGAAAAGTAATTGAGAGAGAGTTGGAAAGCAGTTGGAAAAAAAATGATAGAGCATGACAGCTATCATGCAATATATTTCCGAGACACTGGGACAGGCCATATAGACCAAAATGGTCTTTTTCATTCCTGTGCTCCTACGTTCCTATTACAATAGGTCTTCCACTGCACACCTGTAAATAGACATCAGGACATGCTAATGAATCACCATTTGAAAGGGTATAATCTATTAATTTGGCTAATTATACTTTTTACAAATTAAAATCAATAAACTCCCATTATATACTTCAATTCTAAAGTGTGTGATGTTGAAATATTTGTAAATGTGTAGAATTTAGTGCCGAGGCAAAAAATGTTTATTACAATAATTTGTGTAGCATGTAAAGTGTATTTTAGGTTTCCAGCATTTTTTTTAAGAGATACAGCACTGAAACAGGCCCTTCGGCCCACCGAGTCCGTGCCGACCATCAACCACCCATTTATACTAATCCTACACTAATCCCATATTCCTACCACATCCCCACCTGTCCCTATATTTCCCTACCACCTACCTATACTAGGGGCAATTTATAATGGCCAATTTACCTACCAACCTGCAAGTCTTTTGGCTTGTGGGAGGAAACCGGAGCACCCGGAGAAAACCCACGCAGACACAGGGAGAACTTGCAAACTCCACACAGGTAGTACCCAGAATTGAACCCGGGTCGCTGGAGCTGTGAGGCTGCGGTGCTAACCACTGCGCCACTGTTTTTATTTCGGATTTCCAGCATTTGCAGTATTTTGCATGTATTTTAGGTTATTACTGTTTCTGTAATCGAAGTACCTTTCAGTTTGGTTCACCTGATAGTCTTGTGGTTTCAAGGAACAGACCACATTTTACCTATGCTTGACATGCTACAACAATGCCAACTTGCACTTCTATAATATCTTTAATGCAGAAAATGTCCCATGGTATATCACCAAATGGCTTACGAAAATGGATTTTGAGCTAAGGAGGAAGCAACTTGGAATGGTGACTTAAGGCTAGGTTGAAGGGATGGGTGTTGAGGAGGTTTTTAAAAAGTGGAGGGAGAGGTGCACAGATGGATAAGTTTATAGAACAAGTTACAAGGAGCATAAATGAGGTGATTGAAAGCTCTACCACTAATGGTAGGTTAAAGGGAGGGGCAAGCATAGAAACCTCAAGAGAAAGAGTGCTCGGATGAGGATATGTTGCTGAAGTAAATTAGAAATAGGGTGGGGCAAGAGTTAGTAGGGCTTTATAGACAAGAACAATGATTTTGAATTGAATGTTTCTGGGTACAGGGATCAAAAGTAAGGAGTGGTGATAGGACTGAAGAACTATTGGGACTTAGTGCAAACAGGATGTATGTGGCACAGTTTAAACACATTGAGGTCATGAAAGAAGGCAGGTGGGAGTGTTAAAATAATCAAGTCTAAAGGTGGCAAAGGTACGTATAAGGTTTTGGTGGCAGAAGAAATGAGGTGGGGCGAAGGCTGACAATATTGCAGAGATGCAAATTATGCAGTCTTGATGATGGATAGAATGTGTGGTTTCATGCTCATCTAGATCAAACAGAACATTAATATTGCAAATGGCTTTGTTCAGCCTGAAAGGATGAGCAGTTAGTGGCAAGCGAATGGCCTTTATAGCAGATGCAATGGCATGATATTGAACTAAAGAAGTTGTGATTCACCAGGATTTGATTTTGGACAAATAGGCTGGCAGCACCAAAGCTGTTGGAAAAAAAGAGGAGTGATGGAGAGCTAGAGCTGGATTTTATCAATCTACATGTGAAAGTTAACCCCAACCCTGAAGGGCAGCATATAGATAAAGAAAAGGAAGAGGAGACCCTAGAGGTACAGTATAGGGAACTGCTGCATTGCCAAAGATGCTGCTCTTCAAGTGAGATTAGATTAGATTAGATTAGAGATACAGCACTAAACCAACACTCTGTTTGGGTGAAAGATCTTGGAAACATTTTGAACAAAAATGCAGGGAGTTCCCAGGTGTCCTTTCCCAACCAACAGGCTGAATTTAATCGAGCTGGCAGGATCCTGGCACCGGGCCAAAAAAGCAAGGGCCCTTCTGAGCCCCCCCGCGCAATTCAATGGTAGTCGGGCAACTAACTTCCGGGCTCCATGGTCCCCTTCCCTTTAAAAACTGTGATTCTGCCTCCAAGAGCTGCCGGCCAATCAGAGGGCCAGCAGCTCAGTAGCATCAGCCGCACCACCAGGAGCAGTGGCCACTGTTGGTACTACAACAGGCCTGGGTCCAGGCCTATCGCTGGAACCCCGGACCCAAGGTAAGTGGGATGGGGTAGGTGGGGCCAGTCCAGCAGGCCCCAGCAAGGGGTGGGGGAGGGTGAGCATTGAGGGTGGAGGGGGTATTCATGGAAGAGCAGCCTTTGCCACTGGGGGCTCTCTGTGGGCCACATATTTCCCCCAGAGGAGCCCCCTGCGCCTTAGCTGGCAGGGAGGCCACCTTTTTTCAGTGGGCGACCTCCCTGCATGATGGAGGTTCCGCCCACTATCGGTTTAATTCCAGAGGCAGCGGGAAGAGGCCCTTAAGTGGCTAGTGATTGGCCACTTAAGGGCCTCAATTAGCCTCTGGGCAGGCACGCCGCCTTTGGCCTTTCCCACCCCCGACTTAATTGCGGTACCTTGGGCAGGCGATGGGCCCTCTGCTCCCCACCTTCCGTCGCAATTCAATGGGCCCCTGCTTCCCAGCCCTGGCGACCCATTAAATTCCGCACACCATATCCAAAAACAAATTAACTAAATTAACAAAAAACAATCATCTTGTTGCTGGTTTCTATATCGTTTGGAGCATATAATGGCTGCTTTATTTCCACTGGCGCAGTGGTTAGCACCGCAGCCTCACAGATCCAGTGATCCGGGTTCAATTCTGGGTACTGCCCGTGCGAAGTTTGCAAGTTCTCCCTGTGAACCGCGTGGGTTTTCGCCGGGTGCTCCGGTTTCCTCCCACAGCCAAAGACTTGCAGGTTGATAGGTAAATTGGCCATTATAAATTGCCCCTAGTATAGGTAGGTGGTAGGGGAAAATAGGGAAGGTGGGGATGTAGTAGGAATATGGGATTAGTGTAGGATTAGTATAAATGGGTGGTTGATGGTCGGCACAGACTCGATGGGCCGATGGGCCTGTTACAGTGCTGTATCGCTAAATAAATAAAAATAAAAATCATTCTCTCTATGTAACTTTTCTGAGAGATGCTATATAATTACAAGCCTTTCGTTCTAGCATTAACAACATAAGAAATTGCAGTCACACCATTTGAAACAGCCAAATTTCAGATTCAAATGATGCAAATATTGTCAAACACCAAATGCTGCCCAAGCTGTCAGCTCAGCTTCAATATTGGAGTTACAAGTAGAAAACAATTAATCTTATTCACCAATATAATTAACCACAACAAACAAAAGCACATTAATGGATCTACTGATCAGTAATAGAAGATATAATTAATTTCATTCATAAAACAGATTTCTGAATTTTAAACTACTTTCTATTAAAAACAATTATTTCATAAGCTGTGCTATAGATGTATGAAAAAGTTAGTCAGTAATTCAGAAAATCCAACAAACTCAGTTCAGTCATCTTTTTTCTTCTGTTTTCTTTCTTTATCCCTGTTGTGTCCGAAAGATGAGGAGTCGCACTGGCAAATGACACCTTCTGCCAGCAGATCCTATCCATGCAAACATTTTTAATATATGAGCCTTGGCACTAAGTGTAAGTGTGCCGCTGAAACAGGGAGGCCATCGAGCATCCAAACTTACACACCTACAGGAGGCTTGCTCAAGATTACTGAACAGCAAGATCCCAGTTCAAGCTTTCCCCCTCCCTAGATTTGGATCTGAGATCAAGGATGATGTTTTCAGTAATAAAACAGAAAATGCTAGAAATACTCAGCAGGTCTGGCAGCATCTGTGGAGAGGGAAACAGAGTTAAAGCTTCACGTCAATGACCTTTTGTCAGAACTGGAGAAAGTTACAGTTGTAACAGATTTTATGCAACTACAGATGCAAGAAAAAGGGGAAGGGAGAAAACAAAAGGGAAGGTCTGTGACAGGGTGGAAGGTAGGAGAGATTAAATGACAGAAGTGACTATGGTGTAAGGCAAAAGGAAACAGTAACAGGACAAGTAACGAAACAAAGATGGGTCTAGAGGAAATATAAATGGGAATAGCAGAATCACCAATAGCTGCTACCCGAAAAAATGGGGGCAGTGTTTATGATCTGAAATTGTTGAAGTCAGTGTGGAGTCTGGAAGACTGTAAAGTGCCAGATCGAATGATGAGATACTGTTACTTGAGCTTATGTTGAGCTTCATTGGAAACAGTGTAGGAGGTCGAGGGCAGAGAGGTCAGTCTGGGACCTGCGGGAAATGGAATGGATATGGTCGAGGGCCCTGACAACCATGTGCACTTCTGCTGTCACTCCTTTCTTTCCCTCCCAAAATCACGATAGTGTTCCCTTTGTCCACACCTTCCAACCCCACCAGCCTCTACATTCACAGATCAACCTCCTCCACTTATGCCACCTCCAATGTGAGGCCACCAGCAAACACATCTTCCCCTCCCCTCTCTGCATTCCAAAGAGATGGTTCCCTCCGCAACACTCTGGTCCACTCCTCAATCACCCCAACACCGTCTCCCCTTCCTACGGCACCTTCCCATGCAAGTGCATTTTGTCCAGACAGCAACTGTTGGTGATGATTCCGCTTTTCCCATTTATACCCCCATAGACCCATTTTTAGTTTCTTTACTTGTGCCATTACCATCTCCTTTTGCCTTGCACCATCATCCCTTTTGTCATTTAATCTCTCCTGCCTTCCACCCTATCACAGCCGTTCACTTTTCTTCCTTCCACCTCTCCCCTTTCCCTGCCCCTCTATTTGCTTAAAACCTGTTACATCTCTTAACTCTTTCCAGTTCTAATGAAAGATCTGTTTCTTTTTCAGATGTTGCCTGACCTACTGAGCATTTCCAGCATGTTCTGTTTTTATTTCAGATTTCCAGGCCCTGCAGTATTTTGCTTTTGTATTAGTGTTCCCAGATTAAATTTATGAGTCTAGGGACTGAACCTGGAATCTTCATGATGTGCATGACTCAGATAGTAACATTTGCCACTGAACAATTACTGAATGTGAATTTGATGAAACTGGGATAGGGATACACTTAATTTTTAGTAAAAAATAATCTAATCAACTCAAATTAAAACTCCTGTATTCTTGACATTGATTTCAATTGATCAAACCAAAATATGTTCTTTACTTCACGATACAAAATAAAGATGAATCTCATATTTACAAAAAAAAATTGTCATCCCAAGATTGACTCCAGATAAAATAAAATAAATGCTTTCAATATATGATCAGGCAGTTGCTATGCTGAGTTTAGGCAATTATAACTCTAATGTGGAAGATTTCTTTTATGTGTCAGGCCTAACAAAATAAAAAATATATAAACATGTTTCCAGTTTCACTACACATTGCTCACAGAGGAAACCTTCCATATTAGATCTCAGCCAATCTATAAGATACAGTGGCCTTCTGAATCTGGGCTGAAGAAATGAAAGATTGTTCCTTGGCATTTCACCATAGACTAATAACATGAATAATAGCTTCATTCCAACAAGAGTTTAAGAAGGTTGTTGTGAACAACCTGCTCGAACTGCTGCAGTCCATCTGGTGTGGGTACTCCTTCAGTGCTGTTAGAAAGGGAGTTCCAGGATTTTGATCCAGCGCGGTAGATAGTTAGGTAAACTAGTATTTGAGATTTGTTTCACTATGTAAAAGGCTGGGTGCATTATGAACAGACTCTAGAAAAATAGTGTTAACTAATAATAAAGTAACAGAAGTAGTAATATTATTCATTCTGCTCTATTAAAATAAAATGAGCAGGGTCTCCATTCAATAACTCTGTTCCTTTAGTGCACCTCGACACTTTCAGCATGCAGCTAGTAAAATGGAGTACAAAGCTGCTGCTAATGGTGGTACCAAAGTGTGGACACCTCCACACCAACAGCCCTGTATACAATACTGATGCAAAACCCACCATTTAACTTAGCTGCTTTATCTCTTAACTGTCTAGTCCTTGGCCCTCTGTTCATCATGATACTGCTCCAGCTGTCAATCTGCTCTGCCACTCCCTTATACCCACCTTTCCTGCCTAAGTCCCTAGCAAAACCAAAAGGCCACAAAATTCGAGGAGGTCTGAAAATGGGCATGAGGATCCTGATATGCAATTGACCTGCAAGTGCAAGGAACTCATGGACTTCTTTATCATGAAGATTGAGACTGTCAGTTCAGCTGTCACTGCCACATTCACACTTCCCGTTGCCCACCAAGTCAGACCTCCTTCAAGGTGCCCACTCTGCTTTAACCTTGAACCTATATCTTATTCTAGTTTCTCTCCCATCTCGTCTCATGCGCTCTCTGAGCTTATATTATCCAGAAGACCCACCTCCTACTCCCTTGATCCCGTTACCATTAAACTGACCACATTTCCTTCCTGGCTGGCATGCTAGCTGATATTGCAAATGATTCCATCAAGGACTGATCCTTTCCTTTCAAAATCATCTCCCACGCTCCCAAAAAAAAATCAGCCTTGACCCCTCTGTGCTTGCAGACTACTATCTCATCTCCAACCGTTCTTTCCTCCCCAAAATCCTTTAAGGCATTATTGCCTCCCAAGTTTGTGCCTGCGACTCCATACTTGAATCGCTACTATCAGATTTCCATCCTTGTCACAATACTGAAATAGCCCCAAAGAAAGTCAAAAGTGACACCTTCATGTCTGCATCTATAGTGCACTATCCCTTTTCATACTTCTCGATCCCTGCAGTCATTGGCATGTTCCACCACACCAGTCTCCTCTAACACTTTCCTCTGTCATCCAGTTCAGTGTCACTGCCCTCGTTTGGTTCTACCCTTACCTTAAATCATAGCCAGAGCATCTCCAACATTGGCTTCTTTATCCATACCAGTACAGTTACCTCTGGAGACCTCCAAGGATCTGTTCTTGGAGCCCTCCTCTTCCTCATGTACATGCTGCCCCTTGGCGACATCATCCGAAGACATGGGGTCCAGCTCCAAATTTACGCTGATGACTACTCAGCTGTACCTCTCACCTCCTCGTGCAGCCCATCCACTGCTTGTGTTGCCAGTCTGCTCATCAGATATTCAGTGCTGGATAGAGGTGCAATTTCCTCCAGTAAAACACTGGGAAAACCAAAGCGTTGTCTTCAGCTCCTCCCGCAAATGCAGTACCCTCACCACAATTTTGTATCTCTGTCTCAGGTTGAACCAGACTGTTTGCATCCTCAGCATCTTCTTTGACCCGAGCTGAGCTCACAACTCCATGTAACAAAGAAATCCACCTTTGCAACATTGCCCAGCCCATCTGCAACCAAATCCCTCATTGATGCCCATCACCTCCAGACTCGACTATTCCGATGATGTTCTGACCAGTCTCCTATTCATCACCCTCCATAAACTTCAGCTCATGCAAAACTCTTCTGCCCATATCTTATCCAGCATCAACACCCCTATGCTCACCAACTTACAGTGACTTCCAGCCCCCAGTGCCTCAAAATTAAAATTCTGATCCTTGTGTTTAGGTTCCTTCATGACCTTACCTCTGTTTCTCTCCAACTTCATCCAGCCCCTACAATCATGTGAAAACTCTGCATTCCTCTAACTCTGGTCTCTTATGCGTCCCGAATCCTTTTGGCCACAATTAGTGAACATGTCTTCAGCTGTCTAGGTCCTAATCTCCCTGCCTTTCCAGCTCCCACTTCTCCTTCAAGACCTTCCTTAAAACCTGGCCAAGTTTATCATTACCCCTCCAAATATTTCCTTCTTTGGCTTGGTATCCATTGTCTGATTATACTTCGGTGAGTGCCTTGGTATATTTTTCTACATTAAAGGTCCTATATAGTTGCAAGGTGTTGTAAAATGATTTTTTAGACCTCTGCTTTACAGTAAATCACCTTTTAATTTTTACTCTGAAAAGAACCGAATGTCCCATCAAGCAGGCTAAATTGGTTAGTCAGAAATTTGCCATCTGCCACTGGATAGTAATGCAAGTGGACAGTGTAACTACAGCTCCCTTGTTTGCAGTAATGCAGTAACATTGCCAGAACTATATTAAGTGGTGCAGTTTAAAGGCATCACACAAATGGCAGAATATCTCAATTATCCAGCAACATTTGCTAAAACTGTGAAATCATAATGATTTGATGCAATGAAAACACATGTTTAGATGCCAGCTCTTTATACTCACACAACATTGAATCTAATCCCCTACAGTTTACCATCCAAAACTCTAACAAGCACTTTGACTACATTCAGTATTGAATACTTAGTTAGGAAAGTTAAACCTCTTTGCATTTTTATTATAAAGTTATGAAGATCCAGAAGGTCTTAAGAACACAGAAAATAGTATTTAAGGATGCAAAATGTACAGATTTAACTTGGCTTAGTTTACTTCAGCCTCTTCAACCACGATAAGGTAAAGCATTCGGTTACTACAGTATGAAATATAACACTTATGTAGTTCAGTAACTTATTACCTATGCTATTAAAATTTTCTATGATAACTTTCCAATGGTCATACATACCTTCAATGTACTTCATTATGAGAGAAAATTTTCAACACACAAAACTTCTTCCTATGTAATTCTCAAGCACTCAGGGCTGTTTATATGTAGCTTCAAGTACAGCAATAATGAAATGAAGCAAAAAGAAAGCTGAGATGCAGACTCACAGACAAAATTCCTGCTAGTAAAGATAGCTGAGAAAGAAGCAGCAATCATAAGCAAATGCTTTTCTGCGTAAGACTGACGTCTGTGATTCAGGAGTGGGTGGTTCAGGTGGTTTCTTAAGGCTGCATCATAGATGTCAATTAAATCAGCTGCAAGTATCCATGATGATTAAACTACTCTTTCCCTTTGACAATATAAAAAATGAATAATTTAGAATATGAATGCATGATTCAACTTACAATCAGACACAAAATAGCAAATGACTCATCCAGTATCCTAGTTAAAATTACTTGTCAGAGGCTTTCAAGTAAGATAGATGTTGACGTATAACTACAGTCAATATCTCACATGAAATACCAGGTTTCAGATTATTTAGGTTATGGCACATTCTTAGATGAATTAAAACAACAGGTTACCTACATAATCTAATAAGATGCCACAGAAATGTCACTGTAAAAATGTTCAGAAATCTAGCTAATCTAAATTCCAATCACCAATGAAAACCAAGTATTTCAAATTTTAGATATATTGCTTCTACAAATTCTACATTTCAGTGCAGAGATAAAAAAAATCTTTTATTTCTAAAATTGAACTATTCCATTCATCAGGAGAAACACTTAGTTGTATATGTCAGGATATTTAAAAACTCTGATAAGCATACGGATGGTTTAAATGATTATTTTTAAAGAAAATTTTGTCTTATGAAATACAATTTTTGCCCCAAACCATTCTTTTTATTTTATTTTCTGTTTAATGCAGTATTAATCATTTGAGCAAAGCCATACCCAATTGTCTTTCTGTGCACATACACACCATCTATAGACAAGCTAGTGGGTGGGTTCTCGTCAATGATGCACTCATAATTGTTTGCTGCTGGCACATACCTTATTCTCTACAGAAGGATGCTTTTTAACACAAGACATCCAATTCCCATTGACTAAAACACAGAGTATTTAAATTTTCAAAAGTGAGTGCCCTTTTTTATTTTTAAACTTGTAATAGGTCATTAGGTCATTCAAATGAACAACAGAACACTGAAATGTTAGTGAAGCAATAACATTCAGACCTATATTTTCCTTTTTGAAAGTAGGCAAGTATATCACATGGAAATGGAGGACCTACAGGGCTGAAGAACTTAAATCACAATTAGTAAATACAGACATTAAATAAAGACAATATTTATACCCAAGAAGAATAGTTATTGTTACTATTTGTAAGATTTATTACTGTTAGCAGTTGCAGGGTTTATTAGTAGTACCAAGGTTTATTATCTAATGGATATAGGAATGGCAGGGCTGCTCCAAACTCTGTGCTAGTGGGAACTCCAGGACACTTACCACATCCTGGATAACCATGTGTGCAAGAAATGTATTCAGGTGCAGCAGCTTAAGGTTCGGGTTTCAGAACTTGAGCAGCAGCTGGTGTCACTGTGGTGCATCCGTGAGGCTGAGTGTTTCATGGAAAGCACGTTTATAGGTGTGGTCACCCCACAGCTTAAGAGTATGCAGGCAGAGAGGGAACGGGTGACCACCAGACAGTCAAGAAGAAACATGCAGGTAGTTTAGGAGACACCTGAGTGCATCTCACTCTCCAACTGGTATTCAGTTCTGAATACTGAGGAAAGTGATGGTTTATCTGGGGAGTGCAGTCACAGACAAGGACATGGCATCACAGGTGGCTCAGCTGCACAGGAGGGGTATAAGGAAGACTGGAAGAGTGATAGTGATAGGAGATTCAATAGTCAAGGGAACAGACAGGCCTTTTGTGGCCACAGATGTGAATCCAGGATAGTGTGTTTCCTCCCTGGTGCCAGGGTCAAGGATGTCACTGAACAACTGCAGAGCATGCTTAGTGGGGAGGGTGAACAGCCAGCAGTTGCGGTCCACATTGGTACCAATGGAAGGAACAGGGATGTGGTCCTGCAGAAAGATTTTAGTGAGCTAAGTAAAAAATAAGCAAGCAGGACCTCAAAAGTAGTCATCTCTGGATTACTCCCAGTGCCATGACCAAATGAGTATAGAGGTATGAGGATAGTGCAGATGAATGCGTGGCTGGAATGATGGTGCAGGTGGGAGGGCTTCAGATTCCTGGGGCACTGGGACCGGTTCTGGAAAAGGTGGGTCCTGTACAGGCCGGTTGCACCTGAACAGAACTGGGATAAATTTGCTTGCGGAGGGTTTGCTAGTGTTATTGGGGAGGGTTTAAACTAATTTGGCAGGGGTGTGGGAACCAGGAGATAATATAAGAGAGAAACACCAAAGTGCAGAGAGTTGGAAGAGACAGATAGCACTGGAGTAGAAAATAGCTAAGTATTAGAAACATAGAAAATAGGAGGAGGAGTAGGCCATTCAGCCCTTTGAGCCTGCTCCACCATTCATTATGATCATGGCTGATCATCCAACTCAGTAGCCCGTTCCCGCTTTCCCCCCATACCCTTTGATCCCTTTAGACCCAAGAGCTATATCTAACTCCTTCTTGAAAACATACAATGTTTTGGCCTCAACTGCTTTCTGTGGTAACGAATTCCACAGGCTCACCACTCTCTGGGTGAAAAGATTTCTCCTCATCTCAGTCCTGAAAGGTTTACCCCGTATCCTTAGACTATGACCCCTGGTTCTGGACTCCCCCATCATCAGAAACATCCTTCCTGCATCTACCCTGTCAAGTCCTGTTAGAATTTTATAGTTCACTCTTCTGAACTCCAGCGAATATAATCCTAACCGACTCAATCTCTCCTCATACATCAGTCCCACCATCCCAGGAATCAGTCTGGTAAACCTTCGCTGCACTCCCTCTACAGCAAGAACATCCTTCCTCAGATAAGGAGACTAAAACTGCACACAATATTCCAGGTGTGGCCTCACCAAGGCCCTGTATAATTGCAGCAAAACATCCCTGCTCCTGTATTCGAATTAGGTATTAGGTAGGGTCAGAGTGAGAGTGTTATTCAGTACTAGAAAAGGGAGTAGTTCCATATTAGATAGGAGTGGACTGAGAAGAACTACAAGGAATGCAAAGACAGGATTACAATGCTTCTATGTAAATGCACAAAGTATGGTGAATAAGGTTAGAGAGGTACAAGCACAAATTGCAGTATGGGAATATGATGTCGTGGCAATAACAGAAATGTGGCTTAAAAATGGTGAAGACTGCACACTTAATATACAAAGGATATAAAGTGTTCAGAAAAGATAGATAAGGAAAAAAGTGAGGTGGGATGGCACTTCTGATTAGGGAAGGTATTGCACTGCTGGAAAGGTAGGATGTCCTTGAAAGGCCAAGGATAGAATCTATTTGGTTAGAGTTTAGGAGCAAAAAGGATATGATCAAATTACTAGGGATATTCTATAGGCCTGCAAATAGTGAGAGGGAGATAGAGGAGCAAAACTGCAGCGAAATCACAGAGATGTGCAAGATGTGATATTAGAGGACTTTAATTACCCAAGTATTGATCTGGATAATTTTAGAGTTAAAGGGTAAGGAGGGGGAGGAATTCCTCAAATGTGTTCAGGAGAACTTCCTTGATCAGTATGTTCTCAGCCCAACTAGAAAAGAGGCATTGCTGGATCTGGTGCCGGGAAATGAGGTGGGCCAAGTGGACCAAGTGTCTGTGGGGGAGCACTTGGGTAAGAGTGATCATCGTATCATAAGGTTTACACTAATAAAGCAGAAAAGCAAGGAACAAAATCAGGTGAAAAGTCTAGATTGGAAGAGGGCTAATTTCAACACAATGAGATGCGATCTTGCCAGGATAGAGTGGAATCAAAGGCTGGCAGGAAGAGCTGTATTGGAACAATGGGTTATCTTAAATGAAGAGATCTTCAGGTACAGGCCAGGAACATTCCAACAAGGGTGGAAAGTAGGGGAATCAAGAACAGGGCTTCTTGATTGACGAAGGAGATAGAGATGATAATGAAACAAAAGAAGAGAGTGTATGAGGCATGTCAGGTGAACTCATCAAGTGAGAACCAGGCCATATACAATAGGTTGAGAGGGGAGGTGAAGGGAAAAATTAGACTGGCAACGACAGAATATGAGATTAGAATGGCAGTCAACATAAAAGGGAACCCAAAGATCTTCTACTGGCATGTAAATAATAAGCAAGTAGTAAGAGGAGGCGGTGGCGTAGGCGTAGTGGTAATGTCACTGGACTAGTAGCCCAGAGCCCAGGCTATTGCTCTTGGGACATGGGTTCAAATCCTACCACGGCAGATGATGAAATTTGAATTCAATTAATAAATCTGGAATTTTTAAAAAAGCTAGTCTAATGGCAACCATGAAACAATTGTCAATTGTAGTAAAAACCTATCCGGTTCACTAATGTCCTTTAGGGAAGGAAATCTGCCATCCATACCTGGTCTGGCCTACACGTGACTCCAGACCCAAAGCAATGTGTTTGACTCTTAAAGGCCCTCTAAGATGGTGTAGTGAGCCACTCGGTTAAAGGGCAATTAGGGATGGACAATAAATGCCGGCCTAGCCAGCGATGCCCACATCCCATGAACAAATTTTTAAAAAAAGGAGTGGGGCCTATTAGGGACAGAGAGGGTAATATATGCTTAGAGGTGCAGTGCAAGGCTAATATATTTAATGAGTACTTTGTAGCAGTGTTCACTAAGGAAATGTAGGCTGACAAAGTATCGGTAGAAGCAGAAAGAGTAGAGACAGTGGACAGGATAAAAACTGAGAGGGGGTAGGTACTAAAAAAGCTAGCTATGCTTAGGGCAGATAAGTCACCTGGTCCTATGGCTTGCATCCCAGCTTGTTAAAGGAAGTTGGGAGGGAGATAGTGGAAGGGCTTGTCATAATCTTCCAATCTTCCCTGGATATGAGGGAGGTGCCAAAGGTTTGGAGAGTGGCAAATCCTTATTCAAGAAAGGGTATAAGGACAGTCCTGGTAACTGTAGGCCAGTTACTTTAACATCAGTCGTGGGTAAGGTTTTAGAAACTATAATCAGGGAAAATATTAACAGAAACTTAGAGAGGTTCAAGTTAGTTAATAACAGTCAGCATGGATTTGTAAAAGGCAGATCATGCTTGACAAATCTAACTGAATTTTTTGATGAATTAACAGAGAAGGTTGATGAAGGGAATGTGGTGGATGTTGTTTATATGGATTTGAAGAAAGCATTTGATAAGGTACCACATAAAAGGCTGGTCAACAAAATTGAAACTCATGGAATAGGAGGGTCAGTGTCCAAATGGATAAAACATTGGCTTCTGGACAGAAAACAGTAAGTCATGGTGAATGGTTGCTTTTCAGACTGGAGGATGGTAGACAGTGGTGTTCCCCAAGGGTCAGTGCTGGGACTACTGCTTTTTTTGATATATATAAATGACTTGTATCTTGGAATACAGAGTAGAATCTCAAAATTTGCTGACAACACCAAACATGGAGGTGCAGCAAACAGTAAGGATGATGTGAACCGCCTGCAACAGGACATAGATAGGCTAGCAGAATGGGCAGAGAGGTGGCAGATGGAATTTAATACTGACGAGTGTGCGGTGATGAATTTTGGCAGAAGGAATAGGGAGAGGCAATATATACTTGATGGCATGGTTCTAAAGAGTGTGCAGGAACAGAGGGACCTGGGGGGTGCATGTGCATAGATCTTTGAAGGTGGCATGACATATTGAGAGAGTAGTTAATAAAGCATATGGGATCTTGGGCTTCATAAATAGAGGCATTGAGTACAAAAGTAGGGAAGCTGTGCTGAACCTTTATAAAGCTCTGGTTAGGCCCCAACTGGCATATTGTGTCCAGTTCTGGTCTCTACACTTCAGGAAGGATGTGAGGGTTCTTAAGTGGGTGCAGAGGAGATTTACTAGTATGGTTCCAGGGATGGAGGATTTTAGTTACAAGGTTAGGTTGGAAAAGCTGGATTTGGTCTCCTTTGAATAAAGGAGATTGAGGGAGATTTACTAGAAGTGTACAAGATTATAACAGGCTTAGATAAGTTAGACAAGGAAAAGCTGTTCCCATTACCAAATGGCACAAGGACTAGGGGACACAGATTGAAGGTTTTGGGAAAACGATGTAGAGGAATATGAGGAAGCACTTTTTTTACGCAGCAGGTGGTAATGACCTGGAACTCGCTGCCCACAAGGGTAGTGGAAGTGGAGACAATCAATGACTTCAAGAGGAAGTTGGATGGCCACCTGAGACAAATAGACTTGCAAGGCTATGGGAATCGAGCCAGGGAGTGGGACTGACAGCATAGTTCTGTAGAGAGCTGGCATAGACTCGAAGGGCTGAATGGCCTCCTTCTGTACCATAAATGACTATGACTCTAACAGGTAGTTTCCCCCTTTGTCCAGGTTAATATTTATCCCTCAACCTACTCTACCAAAAACAGATTAACTGATCATTTATCTCATTTATTTTTGTGGGACCTTGCTGTGCACAAATTGCCAGTCACATTTGACTGCAAAACAACATTGGATGCTCTTCAAAGGCAATTTATAGTCTGTAAAGTGCTTCAGGACATTGAGAATGTGAATGGCACTAAATAAATAGAAGTTTTTTTCTAAACATAGTGCCAGGTGAATTAGAATTAGAACATTACAGCGCAGTACAGGCCCTTCGGCCCTCGATGTTGCGCCGAACTGTGAAACCATCTGACCATTAGCCTAGAGAGAAGAAATAAAAACAGAAAAAAAAGGGGAAGGCAAACTAATACTGAGATGCCCTATTGTCAATCACATTCAGGATTGTAAGCTGGTGAGAAATCGGTCTATCTTAATTCCAACTGCTCTTATGTTTAAAGGCCTAATTTGCACAGTACAAGGAGTGGAAGAAAGATTTAGATTAATTGGGGCATTAGATTAACATCCCATCGGTACAGCAGCACATCTGACAGTGCAGCACTCCTGCTGTTCTGCACTAGAGTGTCAGCCTAGATTATGAGCTCAAATCCTGACTGGAGCTTCAATGTAAAACCTGCTAACTCAGCGACATAAGCACTACAAAGTAAACAACCTGACATTTATCGTATAAGGGACTCAAAAAGCAGTATATTTTAATAACACACAGCTAACTAGCGGTGTAATTAAAGCAAAGATCATGTGCTGAAGTCTTAAAAGAGTTTGAGATTGCTGAGTGGCAAGCAAGAATGTAGTGGAGGTCCAGTGGCTGAATGTTCTTCCAAACTTCTCTGTAGTGAGGTGAATTCTCCCAAGGACTGGAGGAAGGGAGAAGCTCTCCAACCAGGCAGGGGTGGATTTAAGTGACCAAAGATGTCAGCAGCAGAACCTGGAGACAGTGCACCAAGAGGACCCAGGACCTCAGGATGGCATGAAAGGCGAGTGGCATAGCACTTTCAGAAGCAGAGGGACCTGGATGTATATGTGCATAAGTCATTGAAGGTGGCAGGAAAGGTTAGGCGAGAGCAGTTAATAAAGCATACAGTATGCTAAGTTTTATTAATAGGGGCATAGAGTACAAGAGCAAGGAGGTTATATTGAACTTGTATGACACTAGTACAGCCTCAACTGGAGTATTGCATCCACTTCAAGGTGCCGCACTTCAGGAAAGATGTGAGACCATTGGAGAGAGCACAGAAAACAATCATGAGAATGGTTCCAGGGAAGAGAAACTTCAGTTATGAAGATAGATTGGAGAGTTGGGACTGTTTTCTTTAGAGATGGCTGAGAGGTGATAAGATAGAGGTATTCAAAATCATGAGGGGTCTGGACAGAATAGATAGGGAGAAACTGTTCCCACTTGTGAAAGGATCGAGAATGAGAGGGCACAGATTTAAAATAATTGGCAAAAGAAGCAAAAGCGACATGAATGAAAAACTTTTTCACGGAACAAGTGGTTAAGGTCTCGAATGCGCTACCTGGTCGTGTGGTGCAGGCAGGTTCAAATTGAGGCATTCAAAAGGGAAGTGTACAGTTATCTGAAAAGGAAGAATGTGCAGGGTTACGAGAAGGCGGGGGAATGGCACTAGATGAATTGCTCATTCGGACAGCCAGTGCAAACATGATGGGCTGAATGGCCTCCTTCTGTGCTGTAATAATTCTGAGAATCCGTCAACAGTCAACATTCATACATCCTATTGCCCTCCCACAGATCATAGAGTCATACAGTAATAGAGTTATACAGCACAGAAACAGGCCCTTCAGCCCACTGTGTCCGTGCTGGCCATCATGCCTATCTATTCTAATCCCATTTTCCAGCATTTGGCCTATAGCCCTGTATGATATGACGTTTCAAGTGCTCATCTAAATACTTCTTAAATGTTGTGAGAGTTCCTGCCTCTATCACCCCTTCAGGTAGTGCATTCCAGATTCCAACCACCCTCTTGGGTGAAAAATGTTTTCCTCAAATCCTCTCTAAACCTCCTGCCCCTTACCTTAAATCTATGCCCCCTGGTTATTGACACCTCCACTAAGGGAAAAGGTTTCTTATCATCTATGCCCCTCATAATTTTGTATACCTCAATCAGGTCTCCCCTCAGCCTTCTCTGCTCTAAGGAAAATAACCCTAGCCTATCCAGTCTCTCATCATAGCTGAAATGCTCCAGCCTCGGCAACATCCTGGTGAATCTCCTCTGTACCCTCTCCAGTGCAATCACATCCTTCCTAAACTGTACACAGTACTCCAGCTGTGGCCTAACTAGCGTTTTGTACAGCTCCATCATAACCTCCCTGCTCTTATATTCTATGCCTCGGCTAATAAAGGCAAGTATCCCATATGCCTTCCTAACCACCCTATCTACCTGTGCTGCTTCCTTCAGTGATCTATGGATAAGTACACCAGGTTCCCTCTGACCTTCTGTACTTCCTAGGGTCCTACCATCCATTGTATATTCCCTTGACTTGTTAGTCCTCCAAAAATGCATCACCTCACACTTCTCAGGATTAAATTCCATTTGCTACTGCTCCGCCCATCTTACCAGCCCATCTATATCGTCCTGTAATCTAAGGCTTACCTTCTCACTATTTACAACACCACCAATTTTTGTGTCATCTGCGAGCTTACTGATCATACCTCCTATATTCTTGTCTAAATCATTAATGTACACTACAAACAGCAAGGGTCCCAGTACCGATCCCTGTGGTACACCACTGCTCACAGGCTTCCAATCACAAAAACAACCCTCGACCATCACCCTCTGCTTCCTGCCACTAAGCCAATTTTGGATCCAATTTGCCAAATTGCCTTGGATCCCATGGGCTCTTACCTTCTTGACCTATCTCCCCTGTGGGACCTTATCAAAAGCCTTATTGAAGTCCATGTAGACTACATCAACTGCTTTACCCTCATCTACACACCTAGTCACCTCCTCGAAAAATTCAATCAAATTGGTTAGATATGATCTCCCCCTAACAAAGCCATGCTGTCTATCCTTGATTAATCCCTGCCTCTCCAAGTGGAGATTAATCCTGTGTCTCAGAATTATTTTCCAATAGTTTCCCTACCACTGATGTTAGACTCACAGGCCTGTAATTACCTGGTTTATCCCTGCTACTCTTCTTGAACAATGGTACCACATTCGCTGTCCTCCAGTCCTCTGGCACTTCTCCTGTAGCCAGAGAGGATTTATGCCCATGCCTCACAGTCACCCTTCACTAATTTTGTCCTTCCCTGATATTCAGACAAGACATTTCTAACACTCATAACTCACTTTCTCTCCTTGAAACCTCAGGGAGAGGCAGAGACCCAGGAGGCAGGTCTGGTCCTCCAGTGACAGGCATTTTGTCGGCCACTGGCAATCCATGTCCACGTGGCCCACTGGGAAGGAGGCCGTGTTCCAGGAAGTTGCAGATGTCAGTAATGACCAGCCTGAAAACCCAAGCCTCCTGAGGCAGTGGTGCTCACAAAAGTTGAGAAATGTTGTAGACCCCCGTGTTGAGGATCTCGCCACACTGGAGTAGGACCTCTCTGTCCATCCCCTCTGCCCTTTGGAGCGGCATGCGGGTGTGGAGAAGCCAGTTCGTGCTGCTGCCTCTGCTCCCCCTGCTCTTCATCAAAGGTGCAAGGTAGAGCTGCATGAATTGATCCCATGCAGCGGTGGTGGCTGGCACCAAAGAACTGCAGCTTGTCAGTGAAGTGCAAGACAGGTTTTCTGACTTCCAAGTTGGCAATCACCTGTCAAGCACTCTCTGAGAAGGAGTGCTGTAAACAGCAGCCTCCCATCTGGGCTTAGCTGCAGCTCTTCAGTTTCACTGATCAAAAGCTTCCTAGCCTGCCCGTCTCACTTGTCAAGAAAACATGCTATGCTGAATGAGGATTTTTAATTTGCCAGTTTTTAATTTGCCATAAACACTCTCTCTGGACTAGTCCTTTGTCTTTCACCACAAGCATTCACACACTCTTTGCCTTTGTCCCATGACAGCTTTGTTATTTAATCTCTCCTGCCCTCTGCCTTATCACACACCTTCCCTTTTGTTCTCTGCCCCATCACCCCTTCACTTGCTTAAAATCGAATTATTTTCTAACCTTTGCCAGTTCTGATGAAAGGTTATTTCTGCTTCTCTCTCCATCGATGCATTCTGACCTGCTGAGTATTTCCAGCACTTTGTTTTTATTTCAGATTTCCAGCCTCTGCAGTATTTTGCTTTCATTTGAGGATTTTTAATTAGTCGGTTAAAAATCTACATTAAACTTTTTAAAATGAAAGCTGGCATCCTACATTTAACTTTTAAAAAAGCTGACAGCCAAGATGGCCAATTTTCATTGAAATACCTCACATTCCAGGACATCGAAGTGGCGACGCATGTCTAAAAAATCCCATCCCAGGACAATGGCTTGATCAGTTGAATAAATTATCCAGTATCACCCTCATTAGCAGGACATTCAATGCCATCTTGGAGCAGTCACTAGTGGAGACGTACATCCAGGGGGTAAATGTTGTAACAATACAACCTGAGAGAGATTTGGGATTCTTAGACTTTTTATCTCATTAAAGAAAAATAAAGGAACACTGAGAGAACCATGTGACTGTCTCCCCAGTCTGCGTGAACTTTTTTTTTGTTACACACAGCAGACAAGCTTTGAAAGCTAACCAGTGCAAGACCCCAGTGCGGCTGTGCCTCTCTCTCTCTCCAGGTAATATCATAAATTTCCAAACCTGTCTGCGACTGCGGAACATCCAAGTCTACCATTGCTACAGACAGTGACCTTGGGGGAAATAAACATTTACATCTCTGTCTCCAAGAAAACGCTGAAGCAGGTGGACTAGCTGCCTGCACTTCGATCAGCCAGAGACTTCAGAACCACAAATTCAGCCAGATAACAACTTAATCACCAGACCCCACAGCCTATATATTATTTTTATTTGTTCTGGACTCTAACCCAACCAAACTATTCCTCATCACTCTATAACCTATTTATGTGTGTGTGATTCTCATGTGTGTGAGTATGAAAGTTGGAGCATTTATTATTTAAATAAACTAACTTCTTTCTTGTTTAAACTCAAGAAAACCTGTCTGATTGGTTCTTTTATGATCATAGCACATAAAGGGTTAAACACTCACTGAATTGGTAAACATGTCCACTGTTTAAGAAGGAATAAACACAGTTACGATCAAACAAGGAGAGTGACAAGAGGGGAGCTTCTCAACCCCTCCTCACCTGATCATAACACACTGAAGAAAAATTCCCTACTGTACACTTGTCTCTGACCCTGCTGAGATGCTGACAGCTGTAAAAGCCAGAATCCTTGGTTAAAACAGTATTTACTTGCCTATTAGACTATTTAAATGCCTTACCCAACAGCTGCATGGGGCTTCCCCACTTGCCTTCAAACGCGCTTGGATGAAACCCGGAAAATGGCGGAATTATATCACGCTCCCAACCCGACATCACTTTTAGGGGATTTAATGACCCACATGCACCCAAACCTGCTTCCCCTTTCCTGTAAAATGTTTTTCCCATTTTCTCTGATTGAACTAGACTGCAACATTTGCTTTTGAACTGAGCTTTTCACCCCATATCCTCTCCACTACAAAGACCATCTACTTCCAACTCCATAACGTTCTGGTCTCTCCTCCTATGTCAGCCATCTGCCTCAGAAACTCTCATCCATGACCTTGGCACCTCCAGACTTGATTATTCTAATGCTCTCCAATGTTCTTGAACATGTTGTCTCTTTCCAAATCCATGCTTATCCTTCAATAACATCGCCGACTCCACTCCTGACTCAGACTCCTGATTCAGCTCACCTGCTGCTGAAATTCTCATCCTTTGTAATCTCTAGACTTGATTATTCCAACATATTCCTGGCTGGTCTCCCATGTTCTACCCTCCATAAACTTGAGATCATCCAAAGCTTTGCTGTTTGTGTCATAACTTGCACCAAGTCCCAGTCACCTATCGCCCCTTTGCTCATTGACCTACATCGGCTCCCAGTCAAGCAACGCCTTGATTTTAAACTTCTCATCCTTGTTTTCTAACCTCTCCGTGGCCTCACCCCTTCCTATCTCTGAAATTTCCTTCAGTCCCACAAGCCTCTGTGCTCCTCCAATTCTGGCATCTTGAGCATCCCTGATTTTTAATCACTCCACTCTTGGCGACTGTGTCTTCTTTTTTATTCGTTCAGGGGATGCGGGCATTGCTGGCCAGGCCAGCATTTATTACCCATCCCTAAACTAGCCTTCAACTGCCTAAGCCCTAAACTTTGGAATTCACTCCCCAAAACTCTTCTCTTCTTCTCTTTCCTCCTTTAAGATACTCGTTAAAACTAACTCTTTGGCCAAGTTTTTGGTCATCTGTCCTAATATCTCTTTATGTGGCTCGGTGTCAAATTTTGTTTTATGATGCTCCTGTGAAGTACCTTTGGATGATTTGCTACATTAAAGTTGTTGTTACAACTCCTTGTTTGAATCTTTCCAATCAAGGTTCTGTACCCGTCACAAATTACATTCTCTGTGATTGTGCTGTACTACATTATCTCTCCTCAACCTCTCTGCAGCCTCTGACCTGGTCGACGACACTATCCTCCTCCAATGCCTTTCCATGATTGTTCAGCTCAGTAGAATTCCCCTCACTTACATGTCTGATCATAGCCAAAGCATCTGTAGCAATGGTTTCTTTTTCTGGAGGACTTCAGTTACAATGTTCGGTTGGAAAAGCTGAGTTTGTCTCCTTAGAGCAAAGGAGATTGAGGGGAGATCTAATAGAAATGTACAAGATTATGACAGGCTTTGATAAGTTAGACAAGGAAAAGCTGTTCCCATTAGCAAATGGTGCAAGGACTAGGGGAACACAGTTTGAAGGTTTTGAGCAAAAGATGCAGAGGAATATGAGGAAGCACTTTTTTTTTCATGCAGCAGGTGGTAATGACCTGGAATTCACTGCCCACAAGGGAGATGGAAGTGAAGACAATGAATGACTTCAGAGGAAGTTGGATGGCTACCTGAGAGAAACAGACTTGCAGGTCTACAGGGATCGAGCCGGAGAGTAAGATTGACTGCATAGCTTCGCGGGGAGCCGGCATGGACTCGATGCACTGAATGGCCTTGTTCTATGCCGCAAATGACTCTATTACTCTATAAATGACATTCACTGCATTCCCTTCATCAGCCTTCTCTGTTACTTCATCAAAAATTCAATTAGACTAGTCAAGTATGATCTGCCTTTTACACATCCGTGCTAGCTATCTGTAATTAACTTGAACCTCTCCAAGAGTGTGTTGAATTTTTTTTCCCCGATTATTTTTTCCAAAACCTTACCCACCACTGATGTTAAATTAACTGGCCTGTAGATGCTAGGACTGTCCTTATACCCTTTCTTGAATAAGGGTGTCACATTTGCCACTCTCCAAACCTCTGACACATGCCCCGTTTCTAAGGAAGATTACGGTAAGCTCTTCCGCTATCTCCAACCCCACTTCCTTTAGCAACCTGGGATGCAAGCCATCCAGCCCAAGTGACTTACTTACCCTAAGCACAGCTGACCTTTTTGGTACCTCCCCCCTCTCAATTTTTACCCTATCCATTGCCTCTACTCTCTCTGCTTTTACTGATACTTTATCAGCATGCACTTGCTTAGTGAACACTGCTACAAAGTACTCATTGAATATAAAAACAAAAAGTGCTGGAAATACTCAGTAGGTCTGGCAGCATCTGTGGAGAGAGAAGCAGAGTTAATGTTTCAGGTCAGTGACCTTTCATCAGAAGTTCTGAAGAAACGTCACTGACCTGAAATGTTAACTCTGCTTCTCTCTCCACGGATGCTGCCAGACCTACTGAGTATTTCCAGCACTTTTTGTTTTTATTTCAGATTTCCAGCATCTGCAGTATTTTGCTTTTATACTCATTGAGTATGTTAGCTTGCCCTGCACCGCTAAGCATATATTACCCTTTCTGTCCTTAATAGGCCCACTCCACCTCTTGCTACCCACTTACTATTTACATGCCGGTAGAAGATTTTGGAGTTCCCTTTTATGCTGACTGCCATTCTATTCTCACATTCTCTCTGTGCCAGTCTTATTTTCCTCTTCACCTCCCCTCTCAACTTAATGTATATGGCCTGGTTCTCACTTGAAGAAATCAGCTGACATGCATCAGGCACCCTCTTTTTTTTTTGTTTCATCATAATCTCTATCTCCCTTGTCATCCAAGAAGCCCTGTTATTGGTTCCCTTACCTTTCACCCTCGTTGGAATGTACCTAGCTGTACCTGAAGCATTTCTTCCTTAAAGATAACCCATTGTTCGGATACAGCTCTTCATGTCTGTCTTTGGTTCCATTCGACCCTGGCTAGATCCCTTCTCATCGCATTGAAATCAGCCCTCTTCCAAACTAGACCTTCAACCTTGTTTTGTTCCTTGCTTTTCTGCAATACAAGTCTAAACATTATGATACGATGGTCACTCTTATTCAAGTGCTCCCCGACACACACTTGGTCCACTTGGCCGCACTAGATCCAGCAATGGCTCCTGTCTAGTTGGGCTGAAAACATACTGATCAAGGAAGTTCTCCTGAACACATTTTAGAAATTCCTCCCCTCCTTACCCTTTACTCTAAAATTATTCCAATCGATATTTGGGTAAATAAAGTCCCCCAATATCACCACTCTATGCTTCTTGCACATCTCTGTGATTTCCCTGCAGATTTTCACCTCTATCTCTCTCTCACTATTTGGAGGCCTATAGAATACCCCCAGTAATGTGATCATACCTGTTTTGCTTCTCAACTCTAACCAAATGGATTCTGTCCTTGCCCCTTCCAGGATATCCTCTCTTTCCAACACTGCAATGTCTTTGCTAATCAATACACCACCACACCTCCCTTTTTCCTTCTCTATCTTCTCTGAACACTTTATATCCTTGTATATTAAGTGCCAAGTCCTCGCAGTTTTAAGTCACATTTCCGTTATTACCACTCCATCATATTCCCACACTGTTATTTGTGCTTGCAGCTCACCAACCTTATTCACCACACTTTGTGCATTTACATACACGCATTACAATCCTGTCTTTGCATTCCTCACAGTCCTTCTCAGTCTGCTCCCATCTAATACAGAACTACTCCCTTCTCTAGTACCGTCTAAGACTCTTAACTTATGCATCTTATTCCTCTTCTCAACTTCTGTATGTTGGTGCCCACCCCCTGCCAATTTAGTTTAAACCCTCCTCTTCTTCATCAAGATGCTGCCTATTGGTGACATCATCCACATAGAGTCAACTTCCAAATTATGTAGACGGCACGCAGATCTACTTTCCACCAACGCTCCAGCGCCTGTGTTGCCAGACTGCTTGTTCAACATCTGGTCTTGTATGAGCCACACTTTCCTTCAGTTAAATACAAGGAAGATTGAAGCCATTGTTTTCAGCCCACATCACAAACTCTATCCCCTTGTCACCGATTGCATGTTCCTCCACAGCCATTGTCTCTGGTTGAACAACACCGTTTGTAATATTTGATCCTGAATTGAGCTTTTCTATTCCATGTTTCCTCCATCACAAAAACCCCTACTTCCACCTCCATAACATTACTCTTCTCTGCCTCTGAAATTATCATCCATGTCTTTGGCACCTCCAGACTTGATTATTCCAATGCTCTCCAGGTCAGCCTCCCATCTGCCACTGACCATAAAGTTTGGCCATCCAAAACTTTACTGTTAAAATCTTATTCAGCTCGCCCATCACCCTGACTTACATTGGCTCCAGGTCTCCCAAAACTTTAAATTTAAAATTCTCATCCTTGTGTTTAAATCCCTTCACGGCCTTGCTCCACCCTGGGCTAGAATTTGTGCTGGAGGCAGGGCTCCTGGCACCAGTCCGTAAAGGCGCGGGAAACTCCGTCTCTGCCTTTTTGTGCACCGCCCACCCCCACTCCCCCCCACCCCATCTCACTGGAGCAATCCTTCAGTCTTTTTAAATCAAAGTTTCAGGAGGAGGGATCCCCATCCCTTTAAAGTATTTAAAGGGACAGGGATCCCGCCTCCAAGAGCTGCCAGCCAATCAGAGGGCTGGCCACTCAGCAGTATCAGCAGCACCACTGGAAGCGGTGGCCACTGACGGTACTGCTGAGGTCTCGAACACAGGCCCAGCTCTGAAACCCTGGAACAGAGGTAGGTGAGGCGGGGCCGCCAGAGCCAGTCTGGAAGGCCTGGGTGAGGGGGGTGGTCATGCAGTCCAGGAGGAGGGGGGTGGTTCCGGGGTTAAAGTTCTTCTTGGTGGGGGTCCTCCATGGACTACAAATTGCCCATGAAGGAGGGACCCCCTTCCCCAAAAGCCCACAGGGAGGGTACCTCGTTTCAAATGGCATCCCCCAGCCACCGTAAGATCCCAGCGGTGGCCTGAAGAGACCCTCAATTGGCCATTAATAGGCCACTAAAGGGCCTCAATTGGCCTCTGAGCAGGAAGGCCGTTGTCGGTCTATTCCGCCCTGGGAAGATCACTGGGCAACAGGGAGACAACGGGCCCTCTGCCCCACCACCCATTGTGATACTCCATGCCCCCCCACCTTCGACCCGCCTCAGGGGCCTCACAAAGTCCCAGCCCCTATGTTTGTCACCTCCTCCAGCCCTACAACCCAAAGCCCCCCACCCCAAATTGTCTGTTACTCTGGCTCTGTTCTTTTTTGTATTCCTTCTTCCTTCACCCCAACACTTGCAGTCTCCTAGCCCCCTGTTGTGGAATTCCCTTCCCTAAGCCTCTCCCCTCCCTTACTTTAAGGCCTTCTTTAGTACCTGTCTCTTTCACCAAGTTCTTGGCCATCCCTCCTAATATTGCTTTTTTGTCTCAACATCTATTTCGTCTGAGTATGCCTCTGTGAAGCTTGGGATGTTTTTCCACATCAAAGACATAAATGCAAGTTACTGCTGTTAATGCATCGGTATACAGCACAGCAACTGACTCCTGTGATGTCCTCTATTGGTGCCTAGATGGATTCTGTGTAATAAGGGTCGAGGGCAGTGATAAACTTAATGACTACTGGCTACATACACATCAACATCATTGCCAATGCCAGCTTACAAAATCCCCTGTGGGTGGGGAAATGTAGAGGGGTGGTTACTTGTGCTGGTAACAAGGCTTGAATACATTTCATTCTTGGTGCATCTGCTTTCAGTTTTTTTACTGCAGTATTCTCAACTTGAAATGTCACTCTTTTTAAGCAAGCAAGATAAAACTAATCAAGGATACCAATTCTAGTGAATTGCCACACCTTGTTATATTCGATACTAACAATGAGGTTTCTCCATTTATGCCTTCTTGTGATAGTGACTCAAATGTATTTCTCTATAAAGAGTTAATATTGATTGAGTGAGTCATCATAGACGTTAGTTGGTTACGTGTTCCATGTTCCAAATACAAGACACTCTTTCTCTTATTATGTATTATTAAGTTATACAATAATGAGACATCACCCTGAAGGTGTTTTTATGATCCTGTTAGTAAAGCAACCATAACAACAAAGTGTTAAATCAGAGAAGTGGAGAATGTTGCAAGGGGTTGCTGTCTATGCCAACACCACTGCTAGGATTTTTCATAACAATAAGATGATCAATACTGCAGATATAAATTTCAACTCTCAGGTGAACTTTTCAAGGTAACAGATATTAATTTAGAAAAAGCTTCATTGATCTTTCAGGATCTATAGATTATAAAAACAGTGAGAGTGAGATTGTATTTGTAGTTGTATGGAAATAAGCAGAAATGAAGCGGAAAGCCCTTAAAAGGCTTGTTGATTCAAAATTATTTGCGGATCCTTCATTATTAATAAAACTCTTTCCTCCCATGGCTGTAGACCATACTGCTAGTTTCTATAGCAACCCTGACGTACATAAACCTGCACAGCCTCCTACCCTTCTCTGCTGCACCATTATACCAGTTGAGTGTACTGCGTCAGACCAGTTTCTCTGCACTTATATTTGAAGCAAGGTGCCAAGCTGTAAAATGTGACACTAGGAATTATGTACATTATGTGCTGCTCACGCTCCTCTTCTAGGACTTGGGAATAGGCAATGCACTATGAGTCGTATTAACACATACTAACATTAAATATGCATTGTAAAAAAAAATCAAATACTTGAGAATTTGTCCTCCAAAACTGGTTTACTTAAATCTATGGACAACTTCAGTTTTTAAAACTATCTGCAGCATTTCTTTTGTTGTGCCATTTGAAAATATACTTTCCTGTCTCACTTTAAAGTTTCCAAGTCAGAATCTGATCCCAGGTCTTCACTAATGACTCATTACAAGTTTCTGTTAGGAGATGAATAAATGTAACCAGGGGTGGCCATCTGTTATTTATTGTCATGAGTTCTTTTATGTTGTCTGATGCACCATAAATGAGATGCGTGGAGTCCAGTTGGTTGAAGATCTCAAACAGATTTATTTACAGCTAGACTATTATATATAGTATACAGCTAACTATTTACAGAACCGTACAGTTATAGTTGCAGGGTGACTTTGGTATTATCTCTCTCTATTGTTGTAGAGTGGTGCTAGATACTCTGATTTATAACAGACCAAAGACGGGCATGAGAATTGCGCGAGTGTATATCATGCAACTCCATGATCCAGTGCAGCATGCTGATACGATGTACAAATTGACTCATTTATTGGGAAACGAGCACCAGTAACTCAAATGTTCCAAAAAAACATTTACAATCTAAAATATATAAAGCCTCAAAATCCACAGACTTTTAAGGGTGCAGAAGTGAGTTGGGGCAGGATTTCCAGCCATTGACCCCTTCCAAAATCCTATGGATGGGGTCACTTTAATATTGGGCAGGCAACCTGCTCTAGTAGAGATATAACATAGACTCCTACCCCGCAGTACTGGCGTAAATTGGGGAGGAATTCTACCTTTCTTGGAATCCAAGGATCTTATTGGGCTGAAGATTTAATTTGAAAAAATGTATTTTACTGCAGGGATGTGGGTCTTCAGTTATGTAGGGAGACCAGAGAAGTTGGGACTGTTCTCCTTAGAGCAGAGATGATTAAGGGGAGATTTAGTAGGACATGTTCAAAATTATGAAGGGTTCTGTTAAAGTAAACCGCGGAAATTATTTCCAGTGGCAGAAGTTTGGTAACAAGATTTAAGATAAATGGCAAAAGAACCAGAGGGGAGAAGAAGAGAATTCTTTTTGCACAATGGGTTGATATATATCTGGAATGCACTGCTTGGAAGGGCGATGGAACCAGATTCAATAATAACTTTCAAAATGGAATTCGATATACACTTGGATAGGAAAAGACGGCAGCGCTATGGGGAAAGAAGGGCAGAGTAGGACTAATTTGATAGCTCTTTCACAGAACCGACACAGACATTGTGGGTCTAATGGCTTTCTTCTGTGCTGTATCATTCTATAATCCTGCCAGACCTATGGTTGATTCCACAAAAACATCAGTTGATATGCAGGGCTCAAATGCTTAACTAGCTTAAGGTTTCCAATTATTTCTCATAGAGAGCAAAACAACTGATAAATTGCAGCTGTGATGGGAATGGAGTTCTGTTATGTCTCATGTAAAATCATCACATAAAAATAAATATAAATTCATAAAAGATTTCAGTTTGGACTAGAAATGCAGTTGTACCAGTTTTTGGGGTGTGGTGGGTACAAGGATCAGTCTCCAAACCTGAATTGTGTGGCCCGATGCACACCCGGTATTATAAAAGCAAAATACTGCGGATGCTGGAAATCTGAAATAAAAACAGGAAGTGCTAGAAATACTCAGCAGGTCTGGCAGCACCTATGGAGAAACAGAGTTAACGTTTCTCTATTTCTATTTCCACAGATACTGGCATACCCAATATTGGAGCTCAGGCCTCATTATTATCAACTGGTGAGCTATGGCTACTTACAGACAGTTTGTTGTTGAAGCAGAATGGATGATTAGGCTGCTGTAATGCCAGCAACAGTAACCAGATTAGTGGTTAAAGGGGAATTGAGATGGGAACGTGGAGGCAATTAGGTGCCGCAGTAGCTGCTGGGGAACAGGAGGTAGTGCCAACTGGAGGAATGCTTCTCCTAGCTCCACTTTCAGGTACTGTTAAGTATATTTTAAAATCTTACCTTATTTGGCTGCAGCCTAACAGGCAGCCCCTTTAATGTAATAAGCGCTTACTGCCCATCATATTAGAGGACTGTCTAACTCCTGAAAAACAGGCACTGTGTTGAATTTTTAGACCCATGACTTGGTGTAGATAGAATAATGGGATTTAAAGATTGGCTTCAGGCAGCTGTGTTTGCCCAGCCACTCATATTTTTGAAATGGTATTGTATGCAAGCTTGCATATTGGAAAAAGAGGAATCAGTCACTGGGGATAGTTTTCTGATACATGTTAGTGACAGCAAATATTGCCTGCTGCCAGGATAAATTGAAAGCAAGGTTTCCTGTTGTCTACTTGTGCTCGAAAACTGACTCCCTTTATATTCAAGTTACAAACTATAGAAATGTGTATATGATTTTTTAAGATTTAAAATGGATTTTTTAATGAAAGGTCAGTGTTACAAAGAGATTAGAAATCCAAAGATATTTATTGCAGGATAGTAAGTTAATTGAGATCAGCACGTGGTAGGTAAGCTTCACCTTACATACTAACAAATCAATAAAATAATTATTACTCATCATCCACTTCTGAAAATGAAATCAATACCTGTCACTGAACTATAACTACTTTGCTATCAGGTCAGAGATTGACCCCATTGATCATTGCTCTACTACCAAGGCTGAGATCAAGTAACAGGCAGTGACTTGATTATGATTGCAGTTCTGGCAGCATCTGTGGAGAGAGAAGCAAAGCTAACTTTTCAGGTCTGTGACCTTTCATCAAAAGTTAGAAAAGAATTAGGTTTTAAGCAAGTGAAGGGGAGGTGGGTGGGGGAGAGAACAAAGGGGAAGGTGTTTGATAGGGCAGAGGGCAGGAGAGATTAAATAACAAAGCTGTCCTGGGACAAAGGCAAAGCGTGTGTTAATGCTTGTGGTGAAAGACAAAGCATTAGTCCAGAGAGAGTGTTAATAGCAGAATAATGAGCAGCTCTGACTACATGAAAAGCAGGCATATGGTAATATAATAGGTAGTGTTTTATTTTTTAGGGAATCAAGGTCCCTAGTGTAAATAATCTAATTTTTTGAGTAATTTAAGGGAGTAAATTAAGGGTAAGTCATGGCAGGGCAGCTCGGCAGCATGGAGTGCTCCTCCTGTGCAATGTGGGAAGTCAGGGACACTTCAAGTGTCCAGGGCGAACACGCGTGCAGGAAGTGTCTGTTTCTGGTGAAGGTGGGACCTGTACAAGTTGGACGGGTTGCACCTGAACCAGAATGGGACCAACATCCTTGCTGGGAGGTTTGCTAGTGCAGTTGGGGGGGTTTAAACTAATTTGGCAGGGGGATGGGATACAAAGTGGAGGTACTGTAGGGGGTGATGCACAGTCAAATATAGAAGAGAAACTAAGTCAGTCTGGAAGACAGAGCAAATATAGACCCGTTAAGGCACAAGCAAATAATGCAAGGTTGGATTGCATCTATTTTAAACACAAGGAGTATTACTAGTAAGGCAGATGAATTGAAGGTGTTGATTTACACATGGGAATATGATATTATTGCTAACACAGAGACATGGTTGAGGGAAGGACAGGACTGGCAGCTCAATATTCCAGGGTATAGAATCTTCAGGCGTGACAAGGTGGGGTGTAAAAGAGGAGGTGGCATTGCACTGTTGATCAAGGAGTCAATTACTGAAGTAAGGAGGGATGATATCTTAGAAGGTTCCTCAAATGAGGCCATATGGGTACAACTTAAAAACAAAAAGAGGGCAATCACTTGGCTAGGAGTGTACTACAGGCCTCCAAACAGTCGGGGAGAGATAGAGGAGCAGATATGTAGACAAATCTCAGAGATGTAAAAATAAAGGGTAATAATAGTAGGGGATTTCAACTTCCCCAATATTAACTGGGATAGTCTTAGAGCAAAAGGCTTAAAGGGGGCAGAATTCTGAAAGTGCATACAGGAGAGCTTTTTGAGCCAGCACATAGAAAGTCCTACAAGAGAAGGGACAGTACCGGACCTAATCCCAGGGAATGAAGCTGGACAATTTAAGGTAAAGGAAATAGACAAAGAGGAACTGGAAATAAAGGTACTGAATTGGGGGAAGGCCAATATCAAAATGATCAAACAGGATATGGCCAAAGTGGACTGGGAGCAACTACTTGTAGGAAAGTCTACAATAGACCAGTGGGAGTCATTCAAAAAGGAAATGGAGAGTTCAGGGCCAACTTGTTACTGTAAATGTGATGGGTAGGACCAACAAGTCCAGGGAACCCAGGATGTCAAGGGATATAGAGGATTGGATCAGGAAAAAAAGGAGGCTTATGGCAGATTCAGAGCGCTGAAAACAGCAGAGGCACTAGAGGAGTATAGAAAGTGTAGTGGGGGGGGGGGTGGGTGGTGGTACTTAAAAATGTAATTAGGAGAGCGAAGAAGGGACATGAAAAAACACTGGCAGGCAAGATAAAGGAAATTCCTGAGGCGTTTTATAAGTATATGAAGGGGAAAAGGGTAACCAGGGAAAGAGTAGGGCCCATTAGGGACCAAAGTGGCAATGTGTGTGTGGAGCCGGGGGACATAGGTGATGTTTCAAATGATTACTTTTCATCTGTGTTCACAATGGAGAAAGACGATGTAGGTGTAGAGATCAGGGAGGGAGATTGTGATATACTTGAACAAATTAGCATTGAAAGGGAGGAGGTATTAGCTGTTTTTAGCAGGCTTAAAAGTGGATAAATCCCCAGGCCCAGATGCGATGTATCCAAGGCTGTTATTTGAGGCAAGGGAGGAGATAGCAGGGGCTCTGACACAAATTTTCAAATCCTCTCTGGCCACAGGAGAGGTACCAGAGGACTGGAGGACAGCAGATGTGGTACCACTATTCAAGAAGGGTAGCAGGGATAAACCAGGTATTTACAGGCCTGTGAGTCTAACATCAGTGGTAGGGAAACGATTGGAAAAAATTCTGAAGGACTGGATTAATCTCCACTTGGAGAGGCAGGAATTAATCAAGGACAGTCAGCATGGCTTTGTCTGGAGGCGATCATGTCTAACTAAATTGATTGAATTTATTGAGGAGGAGTCAAGATGTGGAGATGAGGGTAAAGCAGTTGATGTAGTCTACATGGACTTCAGTATGGCTTTTTATAAGGTCCTGCATAGGAGATGGTTAAGAATGTAAGAGCCCATGGGATCCAGGGCAATTTGGCAAATTGGATCCAAAATTGGCTTAGAGGCAGGAGGCAGAGGGGATGGTCGAGGGTTGTTTTTGCGAGTGGAAGCCTGTGAGCAGTGGTGTACCACAGGGATCGGTGCTGGGACCCTTGCTGTTTGTAGCATACATTAATGATTCAGACATTAATATAGGAGGTATGATCAGTAAGTTTGCAAATGACATGAAAATTGGTGGTGTCGTAAATAGTGAGGAGGGTAGATGGGCTGGTAAGATGGGCAGAGCAGTGGCAAATGGAATTTAATCCTGAGAGGTGTGAGGTGATGCATTTTGGGAGGACTAACAAGCCAAGGGAATATACAATGGACAGTAGGACCCTAGAGGGTCAGAGGGACCTTGGTGCATTTGTCCATAGATCACTGAAGGTAGCAGCACAGGTAGATAAGGTGGTTAGGAAGGCATATGGGATACTTGCCTTTATTAGCCGAAGTATAGAATATAAGAGCAGGGAGGTTATGAGCTGTATAAAATGCTAGTTAGGCCACAGCTGGAGTACTGTGTACAAATGCTGGTCACCACACCACAGGAAGGATGTGATTGTACTGGAGAGGGTGCAGAGGAGATTCACCAGGATGTTGCCCGTGCTGGAGCATTTCAGCTATGAAGGGAGACTGGATTGGCGAGGGTTGTTTTCCTTAGAGCAGAGAAGGCTGAGGGGGGATCTGATTGAGATATACAAAATTATGAGGGGCATTGATAGATTAGATAGGAAGAAACCTTTTCCCTTAGTGGAGGGGTCAATAACCAGGGGGCATAGATTTAAGGTAAGGGGCAGGAGGTTCAGAGGGGATTTGAGGAAAAGAAATTTCACCCAGTGTGGTTGGAATCTGGAACACACTGCCTGAAGGGGTGGTAGAAGCTGGAACCCTCACAACATTTAAGAAGTATTTAGATGAGCACATGAAATGCCAAAGCATACAAGGCTACAGGCCAAGTGCTGGAAAATGGGATTAGTATAGATAGGTGCTTGATGGCCGGAACAGACACGATGGACCGAAGGGCTTGTTTTTGCTCTATGGTTAAAAAATAAAATATTAAAAAAAGGCCAGTCATGCTCTGAAGTTATTGAACTCAATGTTCAGTCCCCAAGGCTGTAGAGTTTTTTTTTATTCATTCATGGGATGTGGGCATCACTGGCTATGCCAGCATTTATTGCCCTTCCCTAATTGCCCTTGAGAAGGTGGTGGTGAGCTGCCTTCTTGAACCGCTGCAGTCCATGTGAGGTAGGTACACCCACAGTGCTGTTCGGAAGGGAGTTCCAGGAGTTTGACCCTGCGACAGTGAAGGAACGGCGATATAGTTCCAAGTCAGGATAGTGTGTGACTTGGATGGGAACTTGCCGGTGTTGATGTTCCCATGCATCTGTTGCTCTTGTCCTTCGAGATGGTAGAGGTCGCAGGTTTGGAAGGTGCTGTCTAAGGATCCTTGGTGAGTTGCTGCAGTGCATCTTGTAGATGGTACACACTGCTGCCACTGTGCATCGGTGGTGGAGGGAGTGAATGTTGTGCATGATGTGCCAATCAAGCGGGCTGCTTTGTCCTGGATGGTGTCGAGCTTCTTGGGTGTTGTTGGAGCTGCACCCATCCAGGCAAGTGGAGAGTATTCCATCACACTCCTGACTTGTGCCTTGTAGATGGTGGACAAGTTTTGGGGAGTCAGGAGGTGAGTTACTCGCCGCAGGATTCCTAGCCTCTGACCTGCTCTTGTAGCCACGGTATTTATATGGCTACTCCAGTTCAGTTTCTGTTCAATGGTAGCCCCTAGGATGTTGATAGTAGGGGATTCAGCGATGGTAATGCCATTGAATGTCAAGGGGAGATGGTTAGATTCTCTCTTGTTGGAGATGGTCATTGCCTGGCACTTGCGTGGAGCAAATGTTACTTGCCACTTATCAGCCCAAGCCTAGGTATTGTCCAGGTCTTGCTATATTTCTACACGGACTGTTTCAGTATTTGAGGAGTCGCGAATGGTGCTGAACATTGTGCAATCATCAGCGAACATCCCCACTTCTGACCTTATGATTGAAGGAAGGTCATTGATGAAGCAGCTGAAGATGGTTGGGCCTAGGACACTATGCTGAGGGACTCCTGCAGTGATGTGCTGGAGCTCAGATGATTAACCTCCAACAACCACAGCCGTCTTCCTTTGCGCTAGGTATGACAGCAACCAGCAGAGAGTTTTCCCCCTGATTCCCATTGACTCCAGTTTTGCTAGGGCTCCTTGATGCCATACTTGTTCAAATGCTGCCTTGATGTCAAGGGCAGTCACTCTCACCTCATCTCTTGAGCTCAGCTCTTTTGTCCATGTTTGAACCAAGGCTGTAATGAGGTCAGGAGCTGAGTGACCCTGGCGGAACCCAAACTGTGCATCACTGAGCAGGTTATTGCTAAGCAAGTGCTGCTTGCTGGCACTGTTGATGACACCTTCCATCACTTTACTGATGATTGAGAGTAGTTTGATGGGGCAGTAATTGGCCGGGTTGGACTTGTCCTGCTTTTTGTGTACAGGACATACCTGGGCAATTTTCTACATTGCCGGGTAGATGCCAGTGTTGTAGCTGTACTGGAACAGCTTGGCTAGAGGTGCGGCAAGTTCTGGAGCACAGTTCTTCAGTACTATTGCCGGAATATTGTCAGGGCCCATAGCCTTTGCAGTATCCAGTGACTTCAGTCATTTCTTGATATCACGCGGAGTGAATTGAATTGGCTGAAGCCTGGCATCTGTAATGCTGGGGACCTCGGGAGGGGGCCGAGATGGATCATCAACTCGGCACTTTTGGCTGAAGATTGTTCCAAATGCTTCTGCCTTATCTTTCGCACTGATGTGCTGGGCTCCCCCATCATTGAGGATGGGGATATTTGTGGAGCCACCTCCTCCAGTTAGTTGTTTAATTGTCCACCACCATTCACGGCTGGATGGGGTAGGACTGCAGAGCTTATATCTGATCCGTTGGTTATGGGATCGCTTAGCTCTGTCTTTTGCATGCTGCTTATGCAGTTTGGTATGCAAGTAGTCTTGGGTTGTTGCTTCACCAGGTTGACACCTCATTTTGAGGTATGTCTGGTGCTGCTCCTGGCATGCCCTCCTGCACTCTTCACTGAACCGGGGTTGGTCTCCTGGCTTGATGGTAATGGTAGAGTGGGGGATATGCCGGGCCATGAGGTTACAGATCGTGGTTGAGTACAATTCTGCTGCTGTTGATGGCCCACAGAGCCTCATGGATGCCCAGTTTTGCATTGCTAGATCTGTTCGAAATCTCTCCCATTTAGCACGGTGATAGTGTCACACAACACGATGGACGGTATCCTCAATGTGAAGGCAGGACTTCGTCTCCACAAGCACTATGCGGTGGTCATTCCTACCAATACAGTCATGGACAGAAGCATCTGCAGCAGGCAGATTGGTGATGACAAGGTCAAGTATGTTTTTCCCTCGTGTTGGTTCCCCCACCATTTGTGCCTAATCAAATGATCAGGTGCTGCTCCTCGAGCTTACGTTAATGTTCACTGAAACACTGCAGCAGGCCAAAGGCAGAAATGTTGGCATGAGAGCAGAGGGGAGTGTTGAAATGGCAAGCAACCGGAAGCACGGGGTTATGCTTTCGGACTGAGTGGAGGTGTTCGGCAAAGCAGTCACCCAATCTGCGTTTGGTCTTCCCAATGTAGAGAAGACTGCATTGTGAGCAGCGAATATAGTATACTAAATTGAAAGAAGTACAAGTAAACCACAGTGGGGGTGGTTGCAGAGGCTTCAACCATGCCCGGCCCATTGCCCACACTTTTTCCCTCCCAGAACCGCGACAAGGTTCCTCTTGTCCTCACTTTCCACACCACCAGCCTCCACATCCAGAGGATCATCCTCCGCCACCTCCAGCATGATGCCACCAAACACACGTTCCCCTCCCGTCAGCATTCCGAAGGGATCGTTCCCTCCGCAACACCCTGATCCACTCCTCCATGACCCCCAACACCCTTCCCACGGCACCTTCCCATGCAAATGCAGGAGGTGTAATACCTGCCCTTTTACCTCCTCTCTTCTCACTGTCCAAGGCCCCAAACAGTCCTTTCAGGTGAAGCAGCGATTTACTTGTACTTCCTTCAATTGAGTATACTGTATTCGCTGCTCACAATGCAGTCTCCTCTACATTGGGGAGACCAAACGCAGATTGGGTGACCACTTTGTGGAATACCTCCACTCAGTCCGAAAGCATAACCCTGTGCTTCCAGTTACTTGCCATTTCAATACTCCCCTCTGCTCTCATGCCAACATTTCTGACTTTGGTCTGCTCCAGTGTTCCAGTGAACAGCAACGTAAGCTCAAGGAGCAGCACCCGATCATTCAATTAGGCACTCTGCAGCCTTGTGGACTGAACATTGAGTTCAATAACTTCAGAGCATGACTGGCCTTTTTAAAAATATTTTATTTTTTAACCATGTGCCTGCTTTTCATGTAGTCAGAGCTGCTCATTATTCTGCTATTAACACTCTCTCTGGACTAATGCTTTGTCTTTCACCACAAGCATTAACACACGCTTTGCCTTTGCCCCAGGACAGCTTTGTTATTTAATCTCTCCTGCCCTCTCAAATACTTTCCCCTTTGTTCTCTCTCTCAACCCCTCCCCTTCACTCACTTAAAGCCTAATTCTTTTCTAACCTTTGCCAGCTCTGATGAAAGGTCAGAGACCTGAAATGTTAACTTTGCTTCTCTCTCCACAAATGCTGTCAGACCTGCTGAGTATTTCCAGCACTTTTTGTTTTTATTTCAGAGTTCCAGCATCTGCAGTATTTTGCTTTTACTTGATTATGATTACTCTGCTATGGGTCTGAGCTTCAGGAATTGATTCTGCTAATGTAGGAACCTTAGTTATAGTAAGTGTATCTGTTGTTTTGCTGAAATTGTAATGCTCTACCGCTGTGACTTTGTAACAATGTTGAGGCTAACAGATTTGTAAAGACTTGTGGAGACAATAATTGATGCACGTCTTATAGCTGGTGCTGTGTACTGGTTTATCAGCTTAAATAATCTTTAAAGATATTAGCCAGTTGATATAATTGAAACTGAATTCTGCAATAAAATTATAAATGGTAGTTTACTATATTCTATATTTACTATATACTATATTCAGTGTAGTGATGACCATAATGCTGTAAAACAATGTGTACATAACTGGTCCACAGATTCCTTGATCTGAAAAAAGCAAACTGGGTTAAGTGAATAAATGACACTAAATAAAATGTAGCAGATTTGAAAGGTAACTGCAGGTATCTGTACAATTCATCTAAAAAAAGTTTTTAAAAAAAACTTGAGGATTCACTGTTTGATGGTGTCAATAAATAATTCAACATAGTGCTATAAGCTGTTTCAGCAGCATTGTAGATTAGCTGTCCTAGGATCTGATACAATGTTTCAGAACAGCTTATAGACTAATCGATGCAATCTGCTATATTGTGTCTTTTTCCTTGTGGCTTTTCACAATAAGCAAATTTTTATTTACGCACCGCTACATGTTTTTCATGAATAGACTTGTGCCTGGATCAGGTTTTCTGATTTTTACCGTAACCTTGCTCTGAAGTCATGGCCGTCTTATAGTTCTCCCCCACCCATCTCCCTGCTGCTGTCATTCAATAAACTACAGCCATTTCTGCTTCAAGCAGCACAGGCAAGTGTGAGGGCATCCATTTTGGACCTAAAAATGATAGATCAGAATTCTTTCTAAATGTTGAAAAGCTGGAAGCAGTGTAGGTTCACTTAGGAGTCCAAGCACATAGATCATTAAAATGTCATGTACAGATACAAAAAATAATCAAAAAGACTAATGGAGTGCTGGCCTTCATATCTAGAAGGATTAGAATTCGAGGGGTTAGAAGTCATGCTACAGCTTTACAAAGCCCTGGTTAGACCACACCTGGATTTCTGCATTCAGGGAGTGTAGTGTAGATTTACTGGAATGATACCTGGATTCCAAGGGTTAAATTACAAAGCATGGTTACACAAACGAGGGTTGTACTTTGCGGAAGTTAATTTGATTGAAGTTTTCAGATAGGGTAGATAGAAATAAACTATTTCTGCCAGTTGTTGATGATTGATCACACCATCCTCCTCTTAAACCTCTCCACCATCATTCAGTGAGGTTGGACTAACCTTGTTCCATTCTTATCTATCTAATCACCTGCAATAGTTTCTCTTCCTGCTCCCGCACATTACCTCTGGTGTCCCTCAAAGATCTATCCTTGGCCCCCTCCTCTTTCTCATCTACATGCTGCCTCTCAGCGATATCATCTGAAAACACATGTACACTGACATGCCCAGCTCTACCTCAACACCACCTCTCATTGTCACTAAATTGTCAGATTTCTTGTCTGACATCCAGTATGAGCAGTAATTTTCTCCAACTGAATATTGGGAAGACTGAAGCCGTTGTCTTCAGCCCTGGCTGCAAACTCTGCTCCCTTGCCACTGACCCAATCCTTCTCCCTGGCAACTCTGCGGCTGAACCAAACTGTTCACAACCTTGGTCTCATACTTGACCCTGAAATGAACTTCCAACTACATATTCAAGCCATCACCAACACCACCTATTTCCACCTCCATAACATCAGCCAACTCCATCATTGCCTCAGATCATCAGCTGCTGAAGCCCTCATCTGTGCCTTTGTTACCTCTAGGCTTGATTATTCGAACATGCTTCTGGCCAGCCTCCCACGTTTTACCGTCTGTTAACTTGAGGTCATTCAAAATGCTGCCCATTTCTTAACTGGCACCAAATCCGGTTCACCTATCACCGTGTGCTTGCTGACCTACATTGGCTCCCGTTTAAATAACGCCTCAATTTTAAAATTCACACTGCCGTTTTCAAATCCCTCCATGACCTGGCCCTTTCCTATCTCTATAATCGCCTTCAGCCCCACAACCCTCCAAGATATCTTTGCTTATCTAATTCTGGCCTCTTGAGCATCCCTGATTTTAATCACTCCACCATTGGCAGCCATGCCTTTAGCTGCCTGGGTTCCAAGCTGTGGAATTCCCTCCCTAAACCTCTCTGCCTCACTTTCCTCCTTTAAGACACTCCTTAAAACCTACATCCTTAATCTTTTGGTGATGTGGCTCAGTGCCACATTTTGTGCTATAATGCCCCTGTGGCTAAATGTCATTTTTTTTGTTTTATAATGCTCCTGTGAAGCACCTCGGGACATTTTATTACGTTAAAGATGCTGTATAAATGCTGTTGTTGTAGTTGGGAAAATCTAAGACTAGGGGACATTGCCTATCATGTTAGGAAACACTTCTACACACAGGATGGTAGAATTTCGGAATTCTCTCCTGCAAACCCTCACGAACTCAAAAACTCAGAGTCATTGGCCAAGAGAATCGCAGCAATCAGAGCAGGAATCTGAGCAGCCTGTCTCTATCTCTGCTCAAGCCATAGTGCTTGCACCACATAGGAGCAAGAGGAAGAGGAAAGCCTGGGCCTACCAAAGCTGGAGTTTCAAATCCCTTCTGCGATCATCCGAAAACTTGAAACCTTGAAAACTCCAACATTGCAGTCATCAAGACATCATTCCAATACCACAAGGAAAACGATAACACTAACAGTGAAAAATTTAGGAAGTCAAAGAATTCCTAAAATCCAATGCGATGCCACCCCACTGAAGGTAATGTTGGGATTGTTGCCCAGATGACATGTGTTTTGTGGTTTTGTGGCATCAACCAATTCCTCTGAGTCTGATGGCCCTGAATCATTACCCACCATCATAGCCTCTGTCTTCACCCTTGTTGCAGCTTTCCGGAGGACATGATATCTGTCTGAAATCTGTTTGTTGGTCTTAGATTTGACATTGGTCCACTGGTGTAACTTCAGTAAACCTTGCATTAATAAGGACAACCCTGGCTCCCTGAGCAACAATGTGAGAGGTTGGTGATGTACTGCCCTCATCACCTGCCGCCTCCTCATATTCCTGGTCTTCCTCCTCCTCCTTTGTAGAATCATCCAATGACCATCTGCATTTTTCCTCCTGCAGACCCAAACCTCGCTGCTGCGCTATACTCTGCAGAGCGCAGCACATCACAACCACTCTGGAGACCCTGGCTGGCGTGTGTTGAAGGGAGCCTCCAGATCTGACTTGACACCTGATGTGCATCTCAGCATGCCAATGGCTTGTTGAATCTCACATCTGGTGTTCATATGGCATTCATTAATCTGGTTTCTGAGAGGTGTCATCAGCCAAGTTTGAAATGGATATCCCTAGTCTCCTAGCAACCACCCCTTATCTCTGCTTCCAGGTCCAAAGACATCACGGACCTTGGACTACCACAGGACAAAAGCATCATGGCAGCTCCCTGGAAATCTTGTGCACATCTCCATAAATATCTTTTTGTGATTGTACAGCATTTGCACATTGATGGAGTGGAAGCCCTTGCAGTTGGCGAAACTCCTGGTTGGTCGGGGTGCCTGGATTGCCACGTCTGTGAAGCCGATGACACCGTGCACCTGAGAAACTATCCATAGATGCAAAGTTGAGCATTCGATCATTTTGACTGGCATCATTAGGCGAAGTTCATATAAATGCCAGCCGTTCAAAACAAACCATCAGTCACCTGTGTTATGCATTTGTGCATATGTCTCCAGCAGAGCCCTGGAAGGGTCAGGAAACTAAGTTGAGAGCAGTGGTGACTTTGACAGCCACAGGTAGTGCATGCCACCAGGTCTTCTTCTAGGAGGCTGCAAATGTCTACCACCAGCTCATGCGACCACTTTATTTATTTATTCAGCACTGAAACAGGCTCTTCGGCCCACCAAGTCTGTGCCGACCAACAACCACCCATTTATACTAACCCTACAGTAATCCCATATTCCCTACCACCTACCTACACTAGGGGCAATTTACAACGGCCAATTTACCTATCACCTGCAAGTCTTTGGCTGTGGGAGGAAACCGGAGCACCCGGAGGAAACCCATGCGGTCACAGGGAGAACTTGCAAACTCCACACAGGCAGTACCCAGAATCGAACCCGGGTCCCTGGAGTTGTGAGGCTGCGGTGCTAACCACTGCGCCACTGTGTCACCCTTGAGCCTCCTGAAACACTATATTTTGGATATGTCAAGAAAATCTAGCCTCTGCCTGTACACTCCCTGTCACAGGTAGTGCCTCCATGAGCTGCACTCACCTCTGCTGCTTCCCTCGCTGCTGTCTCTCAAGAATATGCTCAGCTGGTGCTGGTTATATTGGTCCCCGTTTGAGGTCCAATCTAAGGCAGCCAAAGCGCCACCAATCCAACTGTGATTCGGAAAATCTCCATAGTGTAGAAAGTAACCTCTCAGCAAAAGTACTGTGAACAAACCTTTTCCCATTAGCAGGTAAGAAATTAGTATTTCCATGAATGTGATTCAGCCCCCTCATTGCCATTGTGTTCTTACCTTACTTTCACTCGCAAGTTTTAGGAGGCCCAGGAATCCCATTGATGAGTCATTAAATTTAAGCATTAGTTGAAATAAAACTCTAATTGAACGATTAGCATATGTTAATAGGAAATCTGCCTCTTCCGAGAGGGTTGTACGCAAGCAGCCTAATACCCATTAGTTAAATGCAGAAGATAGCGGGTTGGAGCTGGCTTCCCAACACACTTACACTTTTTTTAACATCCCACCCAAACTCACCTGCTGCGCTGGGTTAAGACTCCCATGTCCACGTTAAGTTGTTACATGAATTGCAGGGGAACTTGGAAGTGATGTGTTCCCATTATATTGCCGTTTTCATCATTCTTGGTGATAGAGGTATGTAGGGCTGAGAGGTATATTTTGGAAAAAAAAATGTAGGGCTGAGAGGTGTTGTTAAAGTTACCTTGGTGAGTTGCTGTAGTGCATCAAGTAGATAGTACATACCGCAGTCATAATGCACTGGTAGAGGATGGATTTGATATTGAGCCCAATGATAAGTGCTCCAATCAAACGAACTTCTCTATCATAGTTGATGCAAAGCTTCAGTGTAGTGGCTGAGTGATGAGTATTCCATCACATTCCTGACTTATGCATTATAAATTGTGGACAGGCTTTTATCAGAGCCATGCGTCACTGAGTGCCCAGTTTCTGCTGTGCTAATACAACTTCCACCCTCTGGTGAACCTCAAGATTTTGATAGTGGGAAATGCAGAAAGTCACAGAGGAGCGGCTGGGTTTTCTCTTACTGGGTATGCTCTTTGGCTAGCAATTATGTAGTGTTAATGTGACCTCCCACTTGTCAGCCCAAGCCTTAATGATAATTAGGCTGGCATTATCAGAAGTGCTGTGAATGGAGTTGAACACTGTGAAATCATTAGCGAAGAGCCCCACTCCAGATTTTCACAATAGATGAGAGATAAAGGAAATGGCAAACACTTTAGAAAAAGAAAGAGATAAAGGTAAAGTAGGCTTGACTATTCTCAGAATTACCATTGATTGTGGGGCAGATTTGGAGCAAACAAAAAGAGCTGTGTAGGTTTTAAAAGGCTACCACCTCAAAAACTGCACCGAAAATTATCCTCCCAAAATGTTGCCAGTTCCTTTTAAGCCTCACTATGAGCCTAATCTGCCACATATAAATAGTTTAAGGGATGTGCTTGCCACTCTGGTTCATTTCCTTTGACTTTTGTTCTAAACCCTCCCTAAATAATAATAAAAACAAAAATGCTGAAAATACTCAGTAGGTCTGGCAGTATCAATGGAGATAGGAAAACAGTAAACGGCTGGAAATTTCCTAGCCCATTGGAGTCAGGTTTGGAGGCGGGCGGGCAGGGAAAGTTAAAAAAAAATGCATCGGGCCGGCTCCCCGACGTCTTTTCGCCTCCGTGCGCTTTTGCTGGGGCAGACTAGCAGATTTGGCCGAAAACCGCCAGCAACAGAGGGAAGCCAATTACGGTGCTTAAAGAGACAATTAGCTCCTATTTTCCCAGAGAAATGAGATTTCCAGTGGGACGCCCCCCAGCCAGTGAAAGGAGGTGGCTTCAAAATGGGAGGTGAAAGCTGCATTACAAATGAAGGGTTTTTAGACGATACCAGCAGAAAATGGCAAGGCTGCTGACATCCCATCTCCATTGAGTGTGGAAGTCCTGAAGACAGATATCTCCAATTGCCATTGGCATCACTCCCCTGAGGATGGCAGCTACATGCTTCCCTGCCATGGGCTGTGCTGTCCTCAGCTCCCATCTCCGGAACCCGCCCACCATCTCTAATTGGACGGCGAACACGGAGGTGGCCTGCTAATTTGGCCACCATCTGTAAAATTCAGTCGGCAGGTCTGCTATGACGTCGAGCGGGGTCAGGACTTGGAAATGGTCCGAACATCAGGTTCCTGACACTCATGGCAAAATTCAGCCCAACTTTTCTGGTTGATGACCTTTCATCAGCACTGGCAAAAGTTAGAGATATTTTTATTTAGAGATACAGCACTGAAACAGGCCCTTCGGCCCACCGAGTCTGTGCCGACCAACACATTTATACTAACCCTACAGTAATCCCATATTCCCGATCACCTCCCTACACGAGGGGCAATTTACAACAGACAATTTACCTATCACCTGCAAGTCTTTGGATGTGGGACGAAACCTGAGCACCCGGCGAAAACCCACGCAGACACAGGGAGAACTTGCAAACTCCGCACAGGCAGTACCCAGAATCGAACCCGGGTCCCTGGAGCTGTGAGGCTGCGGTGCTAACCACTGCGCCACTGTGCCGCCCATATAATAGGGTTTAAGCAAGTGAAAGGAGGTCGCGGGGGAGGAAGGGAAAAAGAACAAAAGGGAAGGTCTGTGAAAGGGTGGAAGACATAATTACCACCTCTAAATAAGTTGCAGGAAAATATCAGTGCGGTGGAAAACACATTGTGGAGACCATTTTGTGTGTTCCTACTTGAAGGTTGGTATTACTTTGCCTGCATATTGATCTCTCTAGAATTTAGGAGGTTCAGTCAAATATTTTTGCTGCTAGGTTTAATCAGCTCATTTCAAAGTACTGCTTCACATGGATTTCTCAATGGGAGCCCCTCTATTTTTATACTATTGACAGGAAGAGGATAAAAATGATAAAGGTTAGTTTAGAATAAAAGACATCCCTGAAGGCATCTCTTCATTAGAGTCATTTGGAAAAGGCTCGTTGGAGGGCCACAAAAATGAAACCCAGCTGAAAAACACCTTACCCAGACAAGCTTAAAAAGAATGGACTACTTGCTTTATAGTAGCATGGACACCAGAGTGGGGATGGTTAGATAGAGGCAATTTGATGCCTTCATCATGGGACAATGCACCATATTTGCCCTCATTCATATATTAGGATGGTTGAGTAGTGATCAGAGCAATCCAATGAAGTTGTGCTTTAAGATTCCAGTAAGGCTTCCACAGACAGAGGGGGACAAAAGATATAATGCATTACAAGAACTGTGATAGAGCAGCCAATCTGAAGTCTTGTTTCAGATGCTCAGATAAAACTGGTGGCACTCTGCAATACAGCCCAGCAAGAGGCTCAGGAATCACTGCAGCATGCTGTGTACTGCATAACATCACGATGAAGAAAATTTGTGCTTCTCGAAGTTGCAGGTATCGACAATGAAAAGGGGGGAGATGGACCTGCCTCCCAATAGCATTAGGATGGTGTACAGGCAGGAAAGGCATAGAACTGTATATGCAGCAGCCACAGAAAGGAGGATACATCTGATAGTCCAGGTCTTTCAACAACTTACAGTTGGATTACCAAATAAAATCACTTCACACCCTCTCACTGTCAAAAACTTTGCACGGTTCCTTCATGAGATAGAAGTCTACATTTCCCTTGCCATCATTCAAATGCCCAAAAGTTGAAAGCACACACAGAAATGAACTCAAAATTCCAAGTGCTCAAATGTGTTTCTTTTAAAAAACAGAATATTTACTGAAAACAGCCAAAGATTCCAATCGCGACAAGTACTTCTTAACCTTGTGTCTACCCTATTGTGTCAACTTACCTTCTTGAGTTCCTTATCTACAGCTCATGCAAGGTGCTCCCTGGGTAGTTAAACGGTGTGAGGCTGGGGTGGTTGCCCTGAAGTCCGAGGCTTGAGATGACTCAAATCAGTGAAGCTGCTGTCATAGAGCGACCTGTTTCTAACAGTCTTTCCGACAGCCTTTCGGTTGCAGTGACAGGAGGTGCTGGGCCACTGTCTGAGATTCCCTATTTGTAAGTATTGGATTAAGGAAGCAGGCTCATTGCCACAATAGTTAAACAGCAATATCAGCGACTACTCTTGTAGCCCACTGGTGCAGAGTACAGGCATCAGAGTTGCTCCATGTCATCACAGATTGAATCATCCCAGTCATATCTTGGAAGACCAGTGAAGGTGTTCCGATCAAACTATTTATGGCAGCACAGAAGCTAACAAGGTCCTTAGAGGCTGTTCCTGGCAGCTTGATGCTACAGAAATCTTCCAGGTTGTCACCGTCACCAGCATGTTCCACAGGTTATGGGAAGCATCTTGCAATTTCTTGCAGATATAGGGATTGGAGTCCTCCCAACTTGTGCATCATTCTCAACCATATTTATGGAACCCTCTCCACTGTCGCCACATTGAGATCAATACTCCCTAATCACAGTTCTGTGCCCTAGACTCCTTGGGCGAGGGTAGTGATTTCTCCAGCCTTCGTAGAGGAACAGCATTCTTCTTTTCCACTCCCAGGTCCTGATTCTTACTAGTGTTCAGTGCTTTCTCCAGGGACATCCCTTAACTCACCAGCTACTTCCTCCCAAGTGGGCATCTCTGGGTTGGACATGCACTTAAGACACTGTGACCGAGTTGCAGATTGTGGCAGGGATTGTGGGTATGGATGAGGCAGGAGTCTTGTCTCTGGAAGTGCCTGGGTAGTCACTGCAGCGGGATACCTTACATCCAAGACACCCCAATGAAGTGAACACAGAACAGCTTGTCCAGTTGTGTACACAGTGACATTTCCCCTTGAAGCAATTGTTGCTGAACTTAGAGGAAGTGCAATACTTTCAGAAGGCACATGAAGCTGAGAGTACCTATAATGAGTCTTGTCCAGCCTTTACCAACCTTCTGTTGCCCAGTTTCCAAGCGTGATATCTCACACAGACTCTCCTGCCTGTCTGCCTGTAATGTCTCAGGTCTCCTGTTCCTGAGAACTCAGGAGTTTTAAGTGGTGGTGCTCCTCTCCGCTTTCAAATTTCTCAAGCCTTGGTCATGGGTGACCTTTTTCCTTTAGCGTGAGAGAAAGGAATGTTAAGGGCTTGTAGAGGTAGTGTAGATTCTTCTCTTATATGAGTCCATGTTTGCGATGATGATGAGGGGAGCATGTGCATTGTTCTCTTTAAATGAAGGGTCCTTGAAAACGAGCAAAAGTCCTTGTAGCAGGCAATGTAAGTTAACAAAGTGATTGTTAATTAAGATGGTTCATGGGTGCTTACAGAGCTTGCCCTGCATTGTTTGAGACTTCCTTGATGGGCAAAAAAGTGAGTGAAGAGTCTAAATGGGATATAAAATGTATGTTGATCTCAGTCTTTTGAGTCATGTTAGCTACTCTTATGAAGTCACTGAAACTCTCCTGCCATTGTGTGGCATTTCTTGAGATGACTGCCTCTGCCAACTCCTGCCATGCAATCTGAACCACCCTCTTATGAGACTTCCTTCCCTCGGTCTTTGCTCTTTTGACCATACTTCATTCAAGAGAGCTTCCACAGATGCGTCCAAGAGTCTGGGGTCTTTGCAACTGCTTACACCCAAAAGGCTGCTGCACTTTCAGACATCTTGGCCACTGTTGTCTGCTGCTTTAGGGCTGGCTGCTGTATATCAGAGGTATAGTTCACTGAAATAGAGGTTTTGTCTGTTAGACCCTCTGTGATAACTCTTTCTGACTGAACTGTTTGCTATCCACACCAATCTTCTGTCTTGCAGGTAGGCTTGTGTTCTTCCTCTATCTGCAGTTGCCTTACTTTTCTTGTGTTATCCATGGCTACATACTTTGCACCTGCACGATGCAAGTGTGCACTGAAAGCAGGAGATCTCACCTTCTGTGTTGTTCGGAAGGAGCCTACTACAAAAAAGTTCACCGGGGTTGTCACCTTCACAGCCACTAATAGAACTACTCTGTCCTGGTTGTGGTTCCCAAGTATAGTAGCAGTGTCCATAGTTTTGTTATGGCTTTCTTCAGGGATCTTAATCTCCACATGTAAGAGCCTTCTAAATGTCCAGATATGAAAGATTAACTTTTGTACATGCATATTCTAGCTTAAAGCCAAAAGACTTGCAGGTTGGTAAGTAAATTGGCCATTATAAATTGCTCGTAGTGTAGGTAGGTGGTAGGAAAATATAGAGACAGGTGGGGATGTGGGAGGAATATGGGATTAGTGTAGTATTAGTATATATTAGTGGGTGGTTGATGGTCGGCACAGACTCGGTGGGCCGAAGGGCCTGTTTCAGTGCTGTATCTCTAAACTAAAAATAAACTAAAGATGGGTTCCAATGAAGCACTTAAGATACAAATGAAACATCCCGATCCCCTCCTCCTCCAGAACCCTCAAATAGAGAGATATGTCCGTAGGAACATCCATAACTGCTCACAAACCAGCACATTGATGCTGTTCACTGGACAAATGGATAGATGTACAGCTTTAAGAAGCTGTCAGGAAGGTGGCAAGAAGTTTTACTACCTTCCTTTGTCAAATGACCATTATATAACAGAGAAACAGTGACTTGAGTATTTTAGAGGCCTTGAGGCCTCAGTGCAGGGAGCTGTCACCTGGTGCACACAAGTACAACAGATGCTAACATTTGCATATTGGACCGAGACAGAGAGAAAGAGCAGGGACAGAAAAAGACAGAAAGTGTCTAAGAGGCATACAGGAGAGAGGAGACGAAGAGTAACTTACACAAAGGGAGAGAGAGTATAAAAGAGTCATAAATAAGCAAGACATAGATGGCGACATGAGAAAACGTGAAAGTTTTTTTTTAGAGATACAGCACTGAAACAGGCCCTTCGGCCCACCGAGTCTGTGCCGACCATCAACCACCCATTTATACTAATCCTACACTAATCCCATATTCCTACCACATCCCCACCTGCCCCTATATTTCCCTACCACCTACCTATACTATGGGCAATTTACAATGGCCAATTTACCTATCAACCTGCAAGTCTTTTGGCTGTGGGAGGAAACCGGAGCACCCGGAGAAAACCCACGCAGACACAGGGAGAACTTGCAAACTCCACACAGGCAGTACCCAGAATTGAACCCGGGTCCCTGGAGCTGTGAGGCTGCAGTGCTAACCACTGCGCCGCCCCAAAGGTAGAGTGATGGGGGAGATAAAGAGTGGAGCAGACAGACAGAGAGGCTGACACAGAAATTAGTGAGTGGGAGATAAGCAGAACTACAGTTAAAGGTAGACAGGGACAAAAGAATTGTTTTTACCTTGGATAACAGCATAGAACTAAATTTGTATAATATAAATAGCAAAGAAATTTCAAGTCTATGATCTAATTATGAGGTTAAAATAATAATTAAGAAGCAAATTAATTCTGCTCTCAGTTTATCATCATCAAAATGTATTTCTCTATCGTGAAGCTTTAGGAAAGTGGGTAGACATCAACCAAAAAATGATGCAGCTTGTTCAACAGATAGGGTAGGATTATGGATTGTTGGGGAGGGCGGCTTCAGGGGCAAGTGGTCGCTTAAACCCAGCCCCAAAGTTGGCATGCCAGTTTCCTGACACAAGACTGGCACACTAAGATTTCAGAATGTGCCAACGGGAGCCAGAAGAGGCAACCCGCCTGAACATCTTAAATGGCCACTTAAGGCCATCAATGAGCTTGTTGTCAGCTCATTTAGGGAAAAGATTTGGATTTTCTTTACAAAGGTTGGGTTCGACGTGCTGTCAGAATCACGAAGTGGAGGAGGAGGTGTTGAGATTGCAGGGAGAGATGGGCAATGGCGGGACAGAGGCAAAAGACAGCCTTGAGGAGAGAAGACTGTGGGATGGCCCTCACAGTGTTGGCAGCAGCAATGATGCAGAGTTATTAGTAACAACAAATTGCCAAGGTACACTGGAAAGAGAGGATTCAATATAGACCGGAATAAAAACAGAACATGCTAGGAACACGCTGGCAAGTCTTTTAGCATCTGAAAAAATAAAGAACAGGCTAACATTTAAAGTGCAGATCCCTTTTATGGGCACCTTTCCTTATATTTCCTCCTTCGGCTTTGTGTTTATTTGTCCTCAGACCTTTGTTTAGGAGGTTTCTCTACATTAGCGGTGTTATATAAATGGAAGCTTTTGTTACTGTTAGAACTGGCCAGATCTGCACCCGGGATGTTAATCTGTCTTTTCCCTTTGGGGAGGTTTATGGTCCTACTGCCTATTTGTAATACGGGGGCCCTCCCTGCCCACTGCTCAGGTTGTGCTTCCATTTTGTGGAAGAACAGCAGCCTCAGCAAGCTGCTGCTTGCCTTTTAAATCAGGCCCACTTCTGCCTTGGTCCCTCCTCCTTCCTGCATCCATCACTGCTAATTTGGTGGCGAACACAAATCCTGGCCAATTAAGCACTCTGCATAACAAAATTGCGGTGCATCCGCATTTCCACATGGGTGCGGGGTCACTGGAAGTCATCACGATGTCAGAGCTCCGACCCGGAAATTGAAATCCCACCCATAGACTTTTTCATGTTTCTCCCTTCTCCATGTTTTGTGAAAGTGTTGATTTTATTACAGAAATGAGCTTTCACGTACAATAATATAATGTGAAATGGTGACGTTCTCTTGACTACCTGAGCCAGTAGAAGCTGGGGACTTGCTACGTCTTGAAGGCCCAGGGCTCTTTGTGGTAACGTTTCGTCCTGTAGCACCAGCACCCGCACCTGCACCTGCACCAGGAACTTTAGTGTATGAAGTGGACTTAACAACTCGACATTCTGTGGATGCAAAAGAGAGGAAATGAATTTAAAAAAAGTTCGGCAATCACAAATATATTTTGCTTCTGGAATTTTAAAATATCTTTAAAACAGCTTGCATTTATAGAAGTTCTCTTCATTCCAGAAAAATGAACAGAACAATTCACAGATTGGGGAATGAATGGACAATACCAGGAGGGAAACAAGTAAATAGAATGGAGTTAAGGGACAGAGACAAAAGCATGGTTGAGGATTAAATGTTTAGCTGGCTTTTCAAAGCAAGGAGGGAGCAGGTAAAGCATGGGGAGAGAAATATTTGCTCACATAGCACTGCTTCAAGCAGCACTATGCAGACTACACCCATTCCAAGGCTGAAAATGCCATTGGTTACTACCTGTGGGGGTCTTCTTCACCCCCTCCCCCCACCGCCAGGGAATAAACGTAAGTCTGTGTAGCATTGCTTCAAGCATCACAACATGAACCAATTTTTCCCCCAGGGAATTTAGGATGGGGTTCCAGAAGGAAAATGCCTGGTAATTAACAGAATGATTGTCAATGGTGGAGAAGAGAGGGTGGACAAATGGAGTAAACCAGTGTCAGAGGAGTGAAGGTGTGAGCAAAGACATAAGCCCCATTTTTAACCCATGGCGTGAATTAGGCATGTGGGGCAGGGTTACCAGCATTACCACTTCTCTCCTCCACCCCCACCCCCTACCCCACCCGGAAACCCAGGTTCAATCCAAGAAGTGATTCAATTACCTCACAAGAGCAACAACAGTGAGTCCATATCTTTGCCTTTCCACTTCTTTCTCAACAGCACCTCACAACACTCCTCTCATCTCTCACCTGCACCACATCATTCACCATAAATCATAAGGGCACACTAAATATCTTGCTTTCTTACAGAAAACACACTCATCCCTTTTTTGCTCTTTTCACCATACACTAGCACCACTTCCTTCTCACAAGCTTGCATAACGACCAATTACTCCCCTCACTCCTTCAATTCACATTACACACACTTCCCTTTACCTTCATGACTTCCCCATCCTCTTTACATCTTGATTATTCACTGCCTCTCATCACATTCACCATATGCATAACTCATACATATCTCAACAGTCATTCACTAAGGTGTTTTCAGCACTTTAGCTGAGTGTGGGGAGGAGTCTGCTTCCAGTCTGTGTACTGTCATCCCGCATGGCATCACCATTCTGGTGAGTGTGGTCAAACTCAGAGAAGTTGCAGCCTGGCCTTCACCATAGGAGGCCATGTGTGCATGCTTTGCAGCTTTGTTGGGAGCTCAAACTGCTATTATGCAGAATCTATGGATTATTGTCCTAGTACCTTGCTAACTACCTGGGTCAGCCTTATTACAGGTACTTGTATAAGTTAGGTTGAATTGTGGCTGGAATCAACTGGGTCTATTGTCAAGGTGTAGTAAAATCTGTTTGAGATAGCAATCTTAAATGGAGGGGAAAGTCTACATGGAATACTAGCCCCAACATCTATTTGGCAAAAACGTCGAAACATAATTAAAGTTGGTGTGCACATTTCCTTTTGTGTCCACTTCTGAAGGAAAACTCTCCCCAAGTCATTTATAATTCACTTTCAAACTTTTAACTGCCTGGCCTTTAGCCCTTCATTCACTCGGATGCTTCTGTGTCCATCAATTTCCCCAACTATCGTTACCTGCCAACATTCCGTATGGAAGATTCAATGCTAATTGTGTGCACACCAATGTTACATCTGCTGGTGTCTGCACTGTCAGATTTTTAATAGAACTTTCCCATTAATGTGACAGCCTATGACAGTAGAATCACCATAATTGGACAATCTGGCCACTGGATGCATTTGTGAACCATGTCTGAAATTTCTCTCAGCCCGGACACAATCTTGGTTCTGTGCTGGTAACTTTTTAAACCATAATTTCTGTCAATGTCTATTTTTAAGTTAGCATCTTTACATTTATTTGTATTGTTTTCCACCTTTCTCAGCTCCTTTTCCTTTAAAAACATCCACCTGCCTTCCTCTCTGCCTCTGATTACCTGGTTTAAAAAAAGTGATTTAACTCCCACTTTGGCCTTGTCTATTAGCGCAATTTTAATAAAAGTAATGATCTTTTGTGACCAGCTTTTGCTCAAAAATAAGGTTTTTTTTGCCAATGGCAGGAATGGGACCCGGGTTCAATTCTGGGTACTGCCTGTGCGGAGTTTGCAAGTTCTCCCTGTGTCTGCGTGGGTTTTCGCCGGGTGCTCCGGTTTCCTCCCACATCTGAAAGACTTTGAGGTGATAGGTAAATTGGCCGTTGTATATTGCCCCTAGTATAGGTAGGTGATAGGGAATATGGGATTACTGTAGGGTTAGTATAAATGGGTGGTTGTTGGTCGGCACAGACTTGGTGGGCCGAAGGGCCTGTTTCATTGCTGTATCTCTAAATAAAATTTAAAAAATAAATAAAATACAAATTATCATTTCATTAGTTACCAACCATGCCAGACAGCAGCTTTGAGGATCAAGTCTTAGGCAGCTGAAGCAGAAGAACCACAGTTGTGTGTTTAGAAGGACCGAGTGCTGTGAGCCACTGCTACTGACAAACTCAAACATGAAGGTGACATGGAGATTGGGTCAGAGTGAGAAACCTGCTGAAAAATATTTAAAGATTATGGGCTGGATCCCGGCAGCCAGTGCAGAAAATGGCAACTGCCCCGCATGGCAGCCATGCTGCCGCGATTACGTGGCGGGTGGCCACTTAACATATTGCGCCATTCACGGCATCACCTAATGCTGGAGCAGGCGTTGGTGCCATTTATAAAAGACTGCGAACAGTTCAAAATAATGCCGCGTTGACCCCTTCCCCCCCATACTTTAAATAAGGCAGAGTTGACTCCTTTCCCCCATACATAAAATGATGCAGAGTTGACCCCTTCCCCCGTACGCTAAATAATGCAGAGTTGACCCCTTCCCCCCATACACAAAATGATGCAGAGTTGACCCCTTCCTCCCCATGCACTGAATAATGCAGAGCTGACCCCCTTCCCTTCCATACATTAAATAATGCCGAGTTGACCCCCTTCCCTTCCATACATTAAATAATGCTGAGTTGACCCCCTTCCCCCCCATAACGCTAATTAATGCAGAGCTGACCCCCTTCCCCACCTAGTAGACACCAGCTTCTCCTGGACGGGAAAGTGAAGGTGCGTGAGTGCCAAACGACATGCTCAAGATTGGGATTTGAAGGTAAGATCACGGGGAATTACATTGAAATTTATGCAGAGAGATATTTTAAATATGTAAAGTAGGCTCCCGTCACAGAGCAGCGGTGGTGCCGCCATGGAGCCTCTCTGCCACCAGGTAGATTGGGCCCAGCAATCCTGGTGTCACGCCATAGCAGCTGCTGCCACCCTGATTCTCCAGCCCCCCTGCTCCCACCACCACGAAACCTGACGTCGGGCTGGGAACAAAGCCCAACCCTATTAGTCAGAGCAATAACGATCCTCCAGGTAAGTATTTCACTTTTATAAAGTTTTGTTTTGTATTTTCTTTCTTTTTGTCATTACATGTCCGTTCATTAGTGTTCTTTCCCCTGCCCTGTCACGAAAAGCTTAAACCTTGAAACAGAGGTAGCTCGTTTGGAGATACAAGTATGCTACCTATTAGTAGGAATAAAGCTCTTCGTTGAAAAGAGACCAAGAAGCTAGGAGAATGAAATCATCAACTGCCATGTGTGGGTATTAATGAGTCATTGACTTGAGGTAAACAGAGGTACGAAATGACTGACTGACAGTTCTGATGAAAGGTCATCGACCTGAAACATTAACTGTTTCTCTCTCCACAGATGCTGCCAGACCTGCTGAGTATTTCCAGCATTTTCTGTTTTCATTTTAGATTTCCAACATCTGCAATATTTTGCTTTTGTACTGACTGTTTGACATCAAAAGGGATGAGTGCTAACACATGTATCACTAAGATTGGTCAATTGAATTGAGGGGGCTTCTTTGAAAATCAAGAGTTTATAAGATGGTGTTTTGATACTGGAAGTGTCTTGTTGGTGGATTGTTCTTGGTAGCAGGAGTTTTTAGTTTATGAAGAAGCGTACCTATGTTCAGAGGAAGAAAATGCATCTACATCAGACAGACAAAAAAAGAGAAAGAGAAGTTACAGAAGGTGAAATTGTACAGCTGTACCAGCTAGATACAAGCAGCAGTGTGTGTCACTTAGATGAATAAGTTTCCCTGAGATCATGGAGGTGAAATTTAAGCCAACTAATCTAAATACAACTAAAAGCATCTAAGGTGAATTTATCCAGGAACAGAAAATCAAAATGGAATGGATAATGCCTCCATTGATGAAGGTTCATCATTCTGACATCTCAGAAGGTTAACACCACCATCCCAGAGGAAGGTAAGGCAGCCGGTTCATCTACACCATCTCATTAGAATATGGTTATAAGTTCTAGAAATATTGCTAACCACAAGCACATAGATTTTAATCTATCCAATAGACCGGTTGTTTAATATTGTTAACTTGTCAGCTATCTAAAGAGTAATTTCACCAGGATCTCAAGTGTAAATTATAGAGTCATTAAGGCACAGGAGGCTCCATTCCACCGATTGAGTCTGTGCTGCTGTCTGTAAAGCAATCCAGTGAGTCCCATTCTCCTGCTCTATCCCCAAAGTCCTGCAAGTTTATTTCCCCCAAGTGTCTATCCTTTAGACCTCATTGATTGTTTTCGCTTCCACCACCCTTGTAGGCGCAAGTTTCAGGTCATTACTGCTCGCTGCATAAAAAAGTTGTTTTTTCACATCCCCCCTGTACCATCAGCTTTGCTTTGTCCACCTTATCTAAACAGGTCATAATCTTGTGCACCTTTATCAAATCTCCCCTCAATCTCCTTTGCTCCAAGGAAAAGAATCCCAGCTTCTCCAACCTAACTTTGTGGCTAAAATCTCTTATCCCTGGCAACATTCTGGTAAATCTACTCTGCACCCTCTCAAAGACCCTCACATTGATCAAATTGATCAGCAAGCAGCTAATATTGAACTACTGTATCATAACTGAATGATCGCTGTACCTTCTGTTATTCATTCCACCAGCTAACCCTATCTACTCATTATTTGTATATCCAATGTTTAATTTTAACTTATAATCATAATTAGCAGCATTTAATAACTGTTAGTTCATGACTTTTCGCTTCTTCAACGATTTGGGAAGAAATGGTTAATTCATTCACCAAGTAGTGTGCACACATTCAAATCACAGGTTAATAATGCAACTGCTGATATAATCCAAATTGGAAGACAGTTTAGCATGTTAAATTTAGGAATCATTCACTCCTGGGATAACTGTCCAGTTATTCCTGACAGTTCCTAGATGATCCATCTGGTAGTCTTGATAAATAATTCTTGTCTGGGAAACAATCCCAGTGTTCTTATAAACCCAATTCCAAAACTACACAAAACCAAGTTCAATAACAGCAGACAGCCAGAGTTTAAAGTCAAAGTAAAGACATGTAGGCACTGGCAAGAGTTAAACAGGATGACTTCAGTTTTTTTTTTAAATGTTGAACTGCAGGAAATTTCACATCAGCAGCCATTAACAAAGCTAATAGGATCTTGAACTACATAGCCAAAACAACAGAAGTCAGAGGAAGTCATGATTAAATTGTTTGTTGTTCTGGTCAGACTGCACCTTGAACACAGTGTCCAGTTCCAGTCACGAAGAAATGAGAGACAATCAAGCAGTAGAGCCAATGCAGAGTAGAGCCACAAGGCTGATCGCCAGTAACAGGGGTCTGAATTATGAGGAAAGACCAGACAGACTTGGGCTTCTCATTTTGGAAACGAGGCATTTGAGACATGGGGGTAGATTTTCATCTTCACCTGAGTGGTAATTAGGTGGAGTGGATGGCCCATCCTTTATTGAACTCACCCAATTTTCAATCTATTGACTTCAATGTAATGAAATTCAGACAGATTCTATGAAGGATGGAAAATTCAGTCTGCCAGATTACTAGTTAGCCAATGAGGGCAAAATTCTACCCCTTTGTCTTTTAATATGTAAGGATGTAGCAAACAATAACCTGGAATATTACTTTAAATTAACTGCAGGAATAGAACTAGGGAATATGGGGTCAACCAGCAAAAGGTATTTTTAGGACCGTAATTATCTTCACACAAAGAATGATCAATGTGTAAAATAAACTTCCAGGTATGAGAAGTGAAGCCAAAAGCTCAGGAATTATTTAAGAAATAATTGGATGCTATATGGTATATAATAGGATCTCTCTGGATTAATCAATTAAGATGGCTGAATGGCCTTCATCTATAATGATCTTGCGATCTTGGACTTGATGCTGGACAGAGTGTTGAATAAAACAGAAACAACAGAAGTAGTGACAAAAAGGTATGTGATGCTGTATATTTGGAAGCTGATCCCATTTTTGTGGTTGATACTGCCAAGGTATAGTTTTTCTGAGAATAGATTTCACTTTTGCTGTGCCAAACAGAAGATTAGTCCGAAGCCAAAGATATATTTATGAAAAATTGATGACCACTAGTGTTTCTGAAATCGTACTGGAACTCATACTTCCTATAAAATAATTGCTGAGAATGACAGGTCCTACAAGATTTCCTGCCACATGGAAATTGTGCTCTATAATTAAACTCCCCAGTGTCACAGCTCTGCTTGTTGAATGTTTTTTGTTTCAAGGCAGTTATCACACAGGTTGGGATCTGATTAGTCTCCCACAACTCATAGATTTTTGCTGTAGAAATAAAAAAATAACACTGTTGACCCTAACTTGAATAAGATATTAACGGACTCAAACGCCTACAACTGAATGTGTGTAAGCTTTTATGTCTATAGCCTACAAAACTAAAAACTTGCTGGGATCTCTACCACTGCTGATTATTTTGTGCACACAGAACTTGTTTCCCTTGTCCTGACATCAAGAATGGTAAAACCTATTGAGGCACTTGTCAGCCAATTCCCACATCATTGACATTTGTAGCACTAGGACCTGTTAAAACAGAATCAAATATTCTCCTTCAGGGTAGAAACTTCAGCATCGCTGTGCGTATGTTAACGTTGATGGGAGACAAGCAAGAATATTGAATTCCACTGATTAAATGATTGCCTTGGTTATAGTGAGTGTGCTTGCTGTGACATTGTTGTTTGTTACTAACATTAAAGTCTCATTTATTTAAGATGTGAACAAAATGGTGGAACAGTAATAATTCTTCTGTCATCATGCCCAGGCAGAGAAATTCTTCACTAAATAAGTATTAAAAAATGGATGGACAAAAATTTGTGGCAGTTACCTGGTAAATGTTATTACTGTTTGAATTAATGAAACATCAAAAACAATAACTTGCATCTATATAGCATTTTGACATTGAAAAATAGCCCAAGATGTTCACAGGTGTAATCAGAAAAAAAATGGCTAGATAAGGACAGGGTTATTAGGAATGGCAAATAAAAGGATTGTTCAGAGGTAAGTTTTAAGGAGCATCTTAAAGGAGGTGAAAAAAACAGAGGGGTAAAGGGTGTTTAAGTGAGGGAATTTCAGAGTGCAGGGCCTAGACAAATAAAGGCATGGCCGTAAGTGGTGGAAGAAAGGCAGTAAAAAGATGCTCAAGTGCCCAGAATCAGAAAAATAGAGAGTTTGACAAGGTGGAGCTGTAGGACTGGAAAATATTACAAAGATAGGGAGGGGCAAGACCATGAAGGAATTTATACATGTGGATGATACATATGTCAGCAAGGGCAGGGAAGATGGGCAAGCAGGACTTGGTGAGAGATACAATATGGTTAGCAGAGTTTTGAATAAGGTGTTAGGACCAGGTGAAAAAGAGGTCTAGGGGTTCCCTTTCAGCTTTCACCTGAGCTTACTGTAACAGGGTTTAATTTTTTAAAACACACTCTGTTTTTAGCTCCCCCTTGGTAAATCCTTGTTCGCTGCTTTCCAACTATAAGGCAAAGAAATGAGCACAAACAGGCTTTCTTAGGTTTAAAGAAGAAAAGTGAAATTTATTAAAACTTAAACTCTAATTCGGTTGACGCCTACGGATACACGATGCGCCCACGCTAGCATGCATACACAATACGCACATGCAAATGGAGACAGAAACGAGCAGAAGAAAAAATAAAGTGGAAAGGTTTGAGGCAATATCTGAAGAGTTCTTCCGGTTCTTTGAGCTCACTGTAGAGTCCTTGCTTGTAGGTAATTCTTGCTTTTCATTGGGGCCCAGTATTTTTCTTAAACCTTGTTCATTGTGGGAGAATCTTCTGTCTTGGGGTTCATGTGTCTTCAATGGATTCTGAAGCTGGTGAGAAAGAGATGGGAGCAGACAGGAGGAGAGCAAGTCTGCTTCAGTCCAGGAGCCAAGAGCTTTCTGTCTTCAAAACACTGTTTCTCCAATTTAAAACTCTCATTTCAAACTCTGCAACAGCCAATTAGTCATGTGACTAAACTGGTCTGACCACATCAATTCTGTGTATTGGGAGCAGGGGATAGCTCCTTTGTTCCAACACTGTCTGCCAGTATGCAAAAATGTCTTTCCGGCCAGGGGCCTGGCAATTCCTTGTAACAGGCCTTCTTCCCAGCAACAGTTTGAAGTTTAATGTCCATGTGGCGAAATTACTGTGCCTCATTCTTGGCAGGTGGGGGCCTGCTTGAAAAAAGCTGAAATTTATGAAAGGTTGAGAATGCAAGGCCAGCCAAGAGACTACTCGATGAGGGTTTCAATAACAGATAGGCTGAGGCAGGAGCAGGGACATATGATGCTAGGGAGCTGGAAGTAGGCAATACTTGTAATGGACAGGAAATGGCTCCAGGTCACACAGAATGCCAAGAATGCAACCAGTCTGGATCAACCTGAGACAAAGGAGGCGAGGGTACAGAATTGTGGTGGGGATAAAAGTTGAGTGGAGTTCTACATAGTGGAGCAATTTGGAAGGCAAAAGTTACATCCATGCAGCGTTCCCTCTAAGCTGCACGGGTGCATAGCTGCAAAGCAATCTGGAAGGACTGCACAGGGAACAAACAGGCTGGGCAGAGCCAACATTCCTTTAAGATGCACAGCAATCTTAAAGGGATTACACAGTGCAAACAACAGGCTGTGAACAACAAAGAAAAATTAGAGGGGAACATTGCCCCCATGTCAGTAAAGTTTGAACTTCAAACAACAATAACTTGCATTTGTACAGCACCTTTAATGTAGAAAATGGTCTCAAGGTCCTTAATAGGTGCATATTCAGACACAAATTGTCACCAAACCTAAGAAAGATATTATTTTGTTGTTCAGAGTATTAAAGCCTATTAGCACTGTGACTGAATCAGTTAGGCAGAGCCGTTTTGCACATGGAAATCTGAATTTTGTTTCAATTCAAAAGCCACCTTTTGTTCCAAGCCCATGAAAATCCTGTGCTAAGGAAATGCAGACTCTTTGGCTGATCGGCAGTCCAGTGTTTGGTCAGGCGCATGAGGGGACATGGTGGGTGGGTGCTGTTGGAAAACGTATTATACTTATTAGAATTAGAACATTACAGCGCAGTACAGGCCCTTCGGCCCTCGATGTTGCGCCGACCTGTGAAACCATCTGACCTACACTATTCCATTTTCATCCATATGTCTATCCAATGACCACTTAAATGCCCTTAAAGTTGGCGAATCTACTACTGCTGCAGGCAGGGCGTTCCACGCCCTTACTACTCTCTGAGTAAAGAAACTACCTCTCACATCTGTCCTATATCTATCACCCCTCAACTTGAAGCTATGTCCCCTCGTGTTTGCCATCACCATCCGAGGAAAAAGACGCTCACTATCCACCCTATCTAACCCTGTGATTATCTTATATGTTTCTATTAAGTCACCTCTCCTCCTCCTTCTCTCCAACGAAAACAACCTCAAGTCCCTCAGCCTTTCCTCGTAAGACCTTCCCTCCATACCAGGCAACATCCTAGTAAATCTCCTCTGCACCCTTTCCATAGCTTCCACATCCTTCCTATAATGCGGTGACCAGAACTGCACGCAATACTCCAGGTGCGGTCTCACCAGAGTTTTGTACAGCTGCAGCATGACCTCGTGGCTCCAAAACTCGATCCGCCTACTAATAAAAGCTAACACACCATATGCCTTCTTAACAGCCCTATTAACCTGGGTAGCAACTTTCAGGGATTTATGCACCTGGACACCAAGATCTCTCTGTTCATCTACACTACCAAGAATCTTCCCATTAGCCCAGTACTCTGCATTCCTGTTACTCCTTCCAAAGTGAATCACCTCACACTTTTCCGCATTAAACTCCATTTGCCATCTCTCAGCCCAGCTCTGCAGCCTATCTATGTCCCTCTGTACCCTACAACATCCTTCGGCACTATCCACAACTCCACCGACCTTAGTGTCATCTGCAAATTTACTAACCCACCCTTCTACACCCTCTTCCAGGTCATTTATAAAAATGAAACAGCAATGGCCCCAAAACAGATCCTTGCGGTACACCACTAGTAACTAAACTCCAGGATGAACATTTGCCATCAACCACCACCCTCTGTCTTCTTTCAGCTAGCCAATTTCTGATCCAAAGCTCTAAATCACCTTCAACCCCATACTTCCGTATTTTCTGCAATAGCCTACCATGGGGAACCTTATCAAACGCCTTACTGAAATCCATATACACCACATCCACTGCTTTACCCTCATCCACCTGTTTGGTCACCTTCTCGAAAAACTCAATAAGGTTTGTGAGGCACGACCTACCCGTCACAAAACCGTGCTGACTATCGCTAATGAACTTATTCTTTTCAAGATGATTATAAATCCTGTCTCTTATAACCTTTTCCAACATTTTACCCACAACCGAAGTAAGGCTCACAGGTCTATAATTACCAGGGCTGTCTCTACTCCCCTTCTTGAACAAGGGGACAACATTTGCTATCCTCCAGTCTTCCGGCACTATTCCTGTCGACAATGACGACATAAAGATCAAGGACAAAGGCTCTGCAATCTCCTCCCTAGCTTCCCAGAGAATCCTAGGATAAATCCCATCTGGCCCAGGGGACTTATCTATTTTCACACTTTCCAAAATTGATAACACCTCCTCCTTGTGAACCTCAATCCCATCTAGTCTAGTAGCCTGAATCTCAGTATTCTCCTCAACAACATTTTCTTTCTCTACTGTAAATACTGACGCAAAATATTCATTTAACACTTCCCCTAACTCCTCTGATTCCACACACAACTTCCCACTACTATCCTTGATTGGCCCTAATCTAACTCTAGTCATTCTTTTATTCCTGATATACCTATAGAAAGCCTTAGGGTTTTCTCTGATCCTATCCGCCAATGACTTCTCGTGTCCTCTCCTTGCTCTTCTTAGCTCTCCCTTTAGATCCTTCCTGGCTAGCTTGTAGCTCTCAAGCGCCCTAACTGAGCCTTCACGTCTCATTCTAACATAAGCCTTCTTCTTCCTCTTGACTTATCTGCTCAAGGGAGACACATGGGAGGTCATGTGGTTAACTGAGCCATTCCATGCACATGCCTGCCTTGTCTATATGGTGGAGTAAAGGCAGAGACAGCCTGTGCTTGAATCTGGGAGCACCAGCCAGCTACCATGACAAGGTAAAGCTGTCCATACAGACAATTTGCGGGTCACCGAATGCCACAGAAGTGCCCTGCCATACAATACCTGGAACTCTAGTTGGCACAAAAGGTAAGAGGCATATGGCACAGAAGTTGCATATGACTTAGGTAGTTTTCCACGCAACTCACAGGATACTGTTTTGCAGGAGGATTAGCACACCGAACAAGGATAGCATAGTCGTCGTGAGCAATCCATAGGGCTTTAATACAAGGAACCTAAGACCCTCAAACCACTCAATGAGCAATGAATCTGAAAAAATAGCTGAAGCAAGATCCTAAACATACATATATATTAAATACAAACACATATGTATATCTATATATAGAATATATATAACTATTTATACATTGCTGTAAAAACAATGTTGTGCTCACATGTTCAAATCTGACAGCAACTTCCAACGACCACAAATGTACAGCCGAATGTCGAAATCTGGATGTTGCTAATGAGGTGGCCTCCTTGAAAAGCACGAAAACGGTTTCTCACCATCTGACTCATCATTCAAATTTACTGGGTGGTGTGAAGTTTCTTTATGGACTACAGACTATGCTTGCCAAAAGAAAGTTAGACTGGAATTGACAAGCACGAAATACCCTTTAATAGTGTGGCAAATCTTAATTACTGTCAAACAATCTCTCTGGCATTGAAAATTAACTTTTATAAATGGTGGAGTCTATTTTTTTTAATATCTCCAACATTCAACAACTGCTTTTTTAAACTTTTTCTTTCTGTCCCTCTTAATCCAATCTTTCGTTCCCTCGATTTCACTTTCTGTACCTGGTTTGACATGCAATTTACTATTCTAACTGACACTCCTTGATTCAGATTCTGTGCAGCTCATTAATGATTCTTCAATCTGATTAGTTAAGGAGATACACAGTTGCTTGTCTTGTTCACACAGTTCCCAGATGCCCGATCAAGGACATTTTTGGATGGTTGGCAGACAGCAACTTTCTGTGCAAAAGCCAGTAGAAAGTCTATAGGCAAGTGCAAACTTCACCACTCAAAGCAAAATCTGGCCCACCTTATTTAAAAGTTTTACGTTCACACATTTTTCTTGACTTCCTGTTGTCTCTTTGTTACATCAACTATTCAGTTATAATTTCCTATGTTCAAGTTTAACATGGGTTTTGCTTATGTAAACACACCGGTATGATTGCACAATTTGGTTATTGGAATCCGACAATCCTCTGAAAATGCTTTTCAAAATGTTTTCTAAAATGACAATTTCATCTTCAGTAACCAAAATATCCAAAAACTGGGTTTAAACAAAATCAAAAACTACAAATTTCACAATAACATGATCACTTTAATTTATCAAATAGTTTTTTTTTCTTATAATGCCTTCATTAAAGTTTTCACCTGGACTCTGAGTTGATATTTTGCCCAAAGCTGTGACACTAAGCTGAATTTTGATTGTGCAGTTTGAGCATGTTGAAGTAGCATTACATGAAGAATGATACATTCTTTCTTTCTCTTGTCTCTCTTTCTCCTGACTCAAGTCTCTTGTTTTCATTTTCTAAAGTTTATTGAACACAAAATAAAGGCTACAACAGGTATGTAAATCAGAACACTCTTGTTTTTCTCTTACATTCGTATGAACAGCCTCTCTATAAAACACACCAAATGTAAATTTTATCTCAGTTAAGCTTTTGAAATTCATCCTCTAGCTTTTCTTGACATAACTTTGGAGAATGTTTTTTTTTTATTTCCAAAATATACTTTATTCATAAAAATCTGTAAAAATTACATTGCCAAACAGTTTCCAAACAGCACCAAAAAATACAAACATTGCAAGGGAGATCAGTTTCCTTCAATACTGTCATGAGTTTCTTCCCAACCCTTCTGTTTCACAATTGTCATGTCAATTACAGTTTTACATTTACAGCAATTGAGAATATTAACGATACAGTTCGAGGGGTTTCCCATGGATCCAGCCCCTCAGTCCAGCTTGGTGGGGGAACCTTACACTGTGGTCTTTCCCCATTGAGCCTTTGCTGCGGCTGCCCCAAGCTTTAGTGCGTCCCTCAGCACGTAGTCCTGGACCTTGGAATGTGCCAGTCTGCAACATTCGGTGGTGGACAACTCTTTGCGCTGGAAGACCAGCAAGTTTCGGGCAGACCAAAGGGCGTCTTTCACCGAATTGATAGTCCTCCAGCAGCAGTTGATGTTTGTCTCGGTGTGCGTCCCTGGGAACAGCCCGTAGAGCACAGACTCCTGTGTTACAGAGCTGCTTGGGATGAACCTTGACAAAAACCACTGCAACTCTTTCCACACCTGCTTTGCAAAGGCACATTCCAGGAGGAGGTGGGCGACCGTCTCTTCCCCACCACAGCCAACGCGGGGGCACTGGGCGGAGGGGGCGAGACTTCGGGTGTACATGAAGGATCTGACGGGGAGGGCCCTTCTCACCACCAGCCAAGCTACGTCTTGGTGCTTGTTTGAAAGTTCTGGTGATGAGGCATTCCGCCAAATGACTTTGGCGGTCTGCTCGGGGAACCATCCGACAGGATCCACCGTTTCCTTTTCCCGTAGGGCCTTGAGGACATTCCGTGCAGACCACTGCCTGATGGACCAGTGGTCAAAGGTGTTTTCCCGCAGAAACTGTTCCACGAAGGACAGGTGGTATGGCACGTCCCAACTGCACGGAGCGTTCCGCGGCAATGTGACCAGGCCCATCCTTCGCAACACCGGGGACAGATAGAACCTCAGCACGTAGTGACACTTGGAGTTTGCGTACTGGGGATCTACACACAGCTTGATGCAGCCGCACACGAAGGTGGTCATCAGGATGAGGGCCGCGTTGGGTACATTTTTCCCGCCCTTGTCCAGAGATTTGAACATCGTGTCCCTCCGGACCCGGTCCATTTTAGATCCCCAGACGAAGCGGAAAATGGCTCGGGTGACTGCCACGGCGCAGGAGTGGGGTATGGGCCAGACCTGCGCCACGTAGAGCAACAACGTGAGCGCCTCGCACCTGATGACCAGGTTCTTACCCACAATGGAGAGAGATCGCTGCCCCCACATGCCCAACTTTTGTCGTACCTTGGCTACTCACTCCTCCCATGTTTTGGTGCACGCCCCGGCCCTTCCGAACCATATCCCCAGCACCTTCAGGTAGTCTGACCTGACGGTGAAGGGGACAAAGGATCGGTCAGCCCAGTTGCCAAAGAACATGGCCTCGCTCTTGCCGTGGTTAACTTTGGCTCCCGAGGCCAGTTCGAACTGGTCGCAGATGCTCATCAGTCTGCGCACGGACAGCGGATCCGAGCAGAAAACGGCGACGTCATCCATGTACAGGGAGGTTTTGACCTGAGTGCCTCCGCTACCTGGGATTGTCACCCCTCTTATGCTCGCATCCTTCCTAATAGACTCAGCAAAGGGTTCAATACAGCAAACAAACAAGACCGGGGACAGAGGGCAGCCCTGTCTGACTCCAGATTTGATCGGGAAACTTTCCGATTCCCACCCGTTGATTGAGACTGCGCTACTGATGTTTGTGTAGAGCAGTTGGATCCAATTGCAGATTCCCTCCCCAAACCCCATTTTGGAAAGCACGTCCATCATGTAGGTGTGCGATATCCTGTCAAAAGCCTTCTCCTGGTCCAGGCTGATGAGGCAGGTGTCCACCCTCCTGTCCCGTACGTAGGCGATCGTATCCCTGAGTAGCGCGAGACTATCAGAGATCTTCCTGCCGGGTACAGTACAGGTCTGATCGGGGTGAATCACCAACTCCAGAGCAGACTTGACTCGACTGGCTATGACTTTGGACAGAATCTTGTAATCAACACTAAGCAGTGAGATGGGCCGCCAATTTCTGATTTCTGCCCTCTCCCCCTTCTGCTTGTAAATGAGGGTGATGATGCCTTTTCTCATGGATTCTGACATGCTGCCGGCCAGGAGCATACTCTTGTATACTTCCAGCAGGTCCGGGCCGACCCAGTCCCACAGGGCCGAGTACAACTCGACCGGTAAGCCGTCGCTCCCGGGAGTTTTACTCGTCTCGAAAGACTCGACGGCCTTTGTCAGCTTGTCCAGAGTTAGCGGCTTGTCCAGTCCCTCCCTCCTGCTGTCATCTAAGACCTCTGTGATAGATGACAGGAAGGACTGGGAGGCTCTGCTGTCTGTGGGCTTCGCGTCATACAGCCCAGCATAAAAGGATTTGCTGATCCTGAGTATGTCGGGCTGCGAAGACGTTACCGAGCCATCTTCTTCCTTCAGGTTGCTGATAACAGAGCTCTCTCTGTGTACCTTTTGGAAGAAGTAACGCGAGCACGTCTCATCCTGCTCGATGGAGCGGACTCTGGACCGGAAGATGATCTTGGAGGCCTCCTTGGCAAAGAGCGAGGCCTGCTGGCTCTTCAATAACTTTGGAGAATGTTTGAGCAGAAACTACTAGAAGCTAAAGGAAACATATTCCTCACTATAACTGACTGAACAGAACTGAAATATCCTAAGAAATTAGGTACACTGTACAAGGTCAAGACTGCACAATCCAAATTCAGCTTAGTGTCACAGCTTTGTACAAAGATAATGAGCCCAATTTTATATCCAGATGGATTTTTAGGTGAGTGTGCATCCACACTCCTGAAATGAGGCCCAAGCTATTACAACTCCCAGAGCATATTTAAATTCTACTGGCTAATTCCATGCATAGTAGGCAGGAAGTGGCAGAAAATTGCATGCCCCAAAGGCTGCCCACCAAAAACAAGGTAGATGGCAAAAGTGGCTTTCAGGGTCTTTTACAGGGGTCTGTTGTGTAGCAAATGGAATGGGGAAGAGTCTGCAACAGGGGAGGCCGACCTAAGATTTCCCGTAGGGCCTAGAAGAGCACGCTTGCTCCTCCTACCCCTACAAGGAAAGTAAAGTTTAACTGGTTGGGCCTCTTCTGGCCCTCGCTCCTCTTCTCAGTGACTTCAGTTTGCAGGAAAGCCACAGCGACATCCCCACTCATGCCAGTTGTGAAATTTGCATTCGGGTCCCAAAGACATCATTGCATAGGTAAAGAAATATTCTGCCATCTTTGGGCAGGTGTTGCCCCCATCAAGTCCAAGCTTTTGGGAGAGTTTGAGGCCTTCAAGTAAAAACATTACTTAATTCTCGGAATGTGAGCATCACTGGCATGACTGACAGTTATTGCCGACTTCAGTTGCCTTGAGAAGGTTTTATCCTTCTTCTTGAACTGCTGCAGTCTCGTTATTCTTTGTAGCAATTTGACACCACTAAATGACTTGTTAGACCATCTCAGAAGGCAGTTAAGAGTCAAGCACATTAGACTGGGTGGGGATGGCAGGCTACCTTCCTAAAAAGACAGTTGAGTTTTGAAGACAATCTGCAGCTTGATGGTCACTTTTACCAATACCAGTTTTTGGTCCAGGTTTTTCAAAAACTGAATTCAAATTCTCAAACTGCCATGGTGGGATCTGAACTAGCATTCTTTGGATTATTAGTTCAGGCCCCCGGATTACTAGTATTAATAAAACGCATTGATGATGTCGGCAATCGCTCTGCGCATGCTCTGCGTTGTCAGGGGTCATTTTGTTAAGATAATTCAAATGATAAGTTTAATCAGATTAATTATTAAATATGTAATCTTATTAAAATTTTGGTTAAATCTTTCTTTTGGATATTAGAAATTTGTGTAATGGAAGAAATGTCATATGAAAATAAAGTTCAGGAAGTATTTGAAAAATTGTAGGAAAATAAAGGACTAAATTGGTTAGTCTCTGAAAATGGGCGTTGGGATCATGATTCATGTAACCCCCACACCCGTTCGATGAATGTAGTCAGCATGCATCTTGACACTGCCTGCTTATTTACGTGATTTCTGCGTGCAGCCAGCGCCTGCACGCATCAGCAGGGGACTCAAAAACCGATACTAATGGCACTACTTAAAGCTAGTCTGCACTGCTTAAAGCTAGGCTGCACCACTTAAAGGGGAGGTGCACTGTGGCTGGAGCAGGTGCTGGCAAGTCCTGTGTAGGTTGAATCTGACCTGGGAAAGAAAGAAGAATGGCTTAACATGGGAGAATGTGGGCATCCAGGTTTTCTGATGCTACACTGCAGGTCTTCGTGGAGGAGGTGAAAAGGAGAGATATCCTGTATTCGCAGTGGGCCAGGAGGATCTCCAGGCAAACGGTGAAAAGGCAATAGGGGCGAATAGGTCAATGCCAACATTCTAGCCCCAGGACCTGGATGGAGCACTGTGAAAAGTTTAAAGACTTCACACAAGTGATCAAGGTCAATGAATGCATCTTCAGATGCCATATCCCACCAACTGCACCACTAGCCTCAGCCATTGCTTAAATCAGCACACCCCATCACTCACCTACCAACAATCTCTATCAATTAGGACTTATACATAACATGCATTTGCTTAACCTCAAACACTTAGCACTGTTGCAAGCCTCACACCCACATCTCACAGCTTGCACATGCTGCCAGCTATTCAATGATGACAGCCACATAACGTAAACATATTGCACAGCACTCACCAATATACTTCCCTCTCTCTTGGAGGACAAGGTGGTCCACAACTGGAGGCAGCAGGAGCTATCTGGAGGAGGAGAGGCATGCCTGCATATCCTTACCCCCATGAAAGAGATGGCACTAGCCATTATCAGAAAGATGATAGCTGAAGTAATGGCCAATGCCAGTGTTAAAACCATTGAAGATGACTATATCCTCATACCTAATCCTCCTTCTCACAAATGACCTCCTCCTCATCCTAAAATCTCTTCTGATGTACAAGCTGCAGATGGTGAGCATGCACCTCTTACTTTCCCCCTGTCCTCTCACCACACCCATGTGCCTTTTTCCTTTCAGATACACAAGGATTGCAACCTTCCCTGGCCGTGGTGGAACACAAAGAGAGTAATGATGAAGCCACATTGTCACTTGATTTCACGCTCACAGCCACCAGTTCAAATGCTAGCACTGTGCATACCTTAGAGGATAGAGTAGAGGCAGGATCTGCCCATGGTGAGACACCAGGCTGAAGCCAGGTCAGAGGGCAAGGATAACGTAGGTGCCAACTCACCAGAGTGCAGGTCACACCTGAGCTCTGCTGTAGAGGACTCAGATGAGGACTTCGATGGGGCAGGGTACAGATGGGTATGCACAACAAAAACCTTGGTGTATTGGAAAGCCTGCCAGAAAACCTGCGTTCAACGTGAAGGAGCATTGCCGAGTCCGGCACCAACTCGGCACAGGGCTTTATACAGAGCTTGGAGCCCTTTTAAGCATTGAAGTGATGGCCAACTCCATTAAAACACTGTGGGTCCAACCATGATGTGGCGTCTGCTGGCCAATATCTCAGCTTCCATTGCAGAACAAATAGCTTCCACCAAATGTTTGAGTGTTGCAGTGGAAGGTCAAACTACTGCCATCATGGCTGCAGATGCCAGTGTTCAAAGTAGCTTTCAGGGTGTTACAGCAGATTGCTCGGATTCCTGAGGCACCGCAACAGGGGAGTAACAATGGCTCCATGGAGGAGGAGCCTGCTATCCTCTAAAAATGACAACATTTGGCCTCCCACCCCAGTCACACCCCCAATGCCCTTGCTGTTGCCTCAGCCATCCAGCTGCAACCCATGTTGAAATGGTGCAGTCTGCAGCACAGAGCTGTTCTTGGTCATCCCCCAAGGTCATTTGCAGTCTCCTCCACTGTAAGTGTAAGGTTTAGAGCATTTTCATTGCCTACTTTTATGAATAACTCTAATATTCTTTCTGCAAGAAACTGGTGTCAAGGCTTGACTGTGAGACATGATGGACAGGCTTGACTGAAATAAGTCAATGTTTAGCTGTTTAATGCTGAACTGACATTTGTAGAGTCTGGAAAACATATTTTTCTGCACTTATGTAAGAACAAAGATAAAAAAAAAGGTCAAAGAGTCTAGCAGTTAAAACCACAAAGATGCAAAAATAGAACTATCTCAGGAAAAAGGGAAACTTTAGGTATCTGGCAAGGGTTCAAAACAGGAGCCATCATGAGACTAGGAGAAACAATGATGTAGTCTTAACCCAATCATGTTGGCTGAATTAGATCATGGCCTAATATGGCAAGACAGAGACCCCCTAAGAGGGATAAAAAGAGGAGAGTTTGGGACCTCAGTGGCACACTTAGAGCGGAGTTAACAGAATATCGTGGGCACACTTACAAGAAGATAGACTATGGTCAACAGAATACAGCAAGAGCAGAAGAAAGAGAGAGTCCGTACCCCAGTGAACTCAGAAGCAAGAACCAGTGTTGAGTGCTGTTGTACACTTATTGCTGTTAAGTATTAACTTTGTATATCTAGTAAAGCCTAATAAGCTCTCTGACTTGATCACTGAACTTGAGTCTGTTGGCACGATTTCATTTAGAATTTTGGGTTGGAATGTTTATTTTGTGTTGGCTTTTATTTGTACATTGTGGCCAAGTAGACACACTGATGGTCAGTGACAGAGGGAAGGTAAGGTGTGGGACTGTTGGTCAATGGGGAATTGGGGCTGCAGTTACTGGTATTGCTCTCGAATTAGTTCTTCATGTACATTCCAGGCAGAAAGGGGCTGGAGCTTCCCTTCCTCTTCCTCCTGCGCTTCTTGCCTGCTAGCTGGTGGCAAGGGCTGTCCCATCATGGTGGTAAGGCTGTGCAGCATACCACCATGAATCTTGAGCCCTGTTCAGCCAAGTACTGCAGGCTCTTCCAGTGTTCCAGGCAGCGGAATGGTTACTCCAGCACGTCACTGGTCTGCTCTATTCCATTTCTTGTGGCAGCATGGCTCTCAATGTATGCATACTGTGTCTATTTGCACAGATTGAGCACTTGAGTCATGAGTCCTGTTGTCAGCGAATATCCCTTGGCATCCAGGAGCCACTCCTTGGTTTTGTGTGGTGGCAGTTGGCACAGCAAACTGTCACAGAATGAAGACATCATGACTGCTGCCAGGATACCAGTCACTGACCTGCACAATTCGCTGCCTATGAACAAACACCAGCCGGATATTGAGGGAGTGGAATCCACTTTGGGTCTGGTACATGGCAGAATTGACATGTGGCTCCCGCAAAGCAATCTGCGTGCAGTCAATGGCACTGTGCACCAGAAGAAAGTCAGCAAACCCTCGTGCTCACTCTGCCTGTTTATTTCATTCTTTCTTGTCATAGACAAAGTTCTCTCCTTGAATCAAGAGCCTCAGTGACCTTCCTGATGCAATAGAACACCACCACCTGCAAGTTCCCCTCCAAGTCACACACCATCCTGACTTGGAGCTATATTGCCGTTCCTTCACTGTCGCTGGGTCAAAATCCTGGAACTCCCTTCCTAACAGCATTGTGGGTATACCTACCCCAAATGGACTGCAGCGGTTCAAGAAGGCAGCTCACCACCACCTTCTCAAGGGCAATTAGGGATGGGTAATAAATGCTGGCCTGGCCAGCGACACCCACATCCCATGAATGAATTAAAAAAAAAAGTGGAGGAAAAACTATGAGATGTTGCTAATATTTCCAGTTCCAGACTGGAAGGAGCCAGAGGCAAAAATGTTCATCACCACTGTCACTTTCTCACCCACTGGCAACGCAGTCCTTGCCCTGTTCTGAGGTTGCAGCAGTTGGCAAATTTCAATGAGGACTTCCTTAGTGAAGCACAGACATTTCACACATTGATCCTCACTGAGTTTCAGGTAGGAGAATTGTTCCCTGAACACCCTGGTGAACATGTCCTCCAGCTGACAGCTCTTCTTCACCACCACCTGCCCCCACCCCCTCCACCCCGCAACAGCTTGTCCTGCTGTGCGTGGTCTCTGCTCATTCTCCCAATCTCTATTCCTAAAGGAAGGTTAACAGTGTACCCATGTATGGGGGCAACTAGTTTGTGCAGAAGCCTTGAAGTCAGCAAAAAGTACTTCAGCACCTGTAACACCACTTCCTACAGACTTCTGAAACTTTTAACAACTATGGAAAGCTCCAAAAGCCAGAAAAAAATGAACCAGTAGAACCTGTAAGTATTTAATGGTCTCCTCAAATAGTGCTGGTGGAAGTTGGGGGTAGGGTCCTTCCTGCTGCTTAACATGTGTTCAGCTATGCCAGCTTAAAAGAGGACATTGGCAGGGCCACCAAGCTGCAAATGGCAGCACTGGCATCAAATCAGTGTTACACGCTGACTGACATCATGATCTGCCTGCTCTGCATACTTATGGCAGAGGTTCACCTCATGTGCACTAAGATAGTGTCCGCTTCGTGACGAAAGTATGCACGCATGCCATTGATGACATTTTGCACCTCTAAGGGCACTCATAGGTACTGAGCATAATTTCTCACACCCGCTCACCACCACCCCCCACCCCCAATCTGTGACCATGCCCAGATTCCATAACCTGGTGGCTAGATTATGCAATCAGATTTGCATAAACATTTTACATTCGAAATATGGAAATAGACATTTATAATCGAAAGGGTTCACACAAAAATCAGATGGCAAAAACGTTGTTGCTGTTTCCGCATGAACATGGCGATTTGAACACTACTAATTTATTAATAAAGCACAGCATCTTATTTAGTTAAGTTACAGCTGCCTCATACTGTGTAGACATGAGTAATAGGTCAACTAATACCTTTAGGTCTCTTTCAACTTTCTCCTTGTCAAGTTCTAGCCTACCCATGAAGTACCTGTGTCCCCAATTTTAATTTCAATATGCAGTACCTCAAATTTGTACAAGTCGGACTTCATTTGCCATTGATCAAGAAATACAGACCATCAGTCCTTGATTTGAGCACTAGTACTTGCTCAGCTAACTGAGTTTAGGCAGGTTAGTGCTGTGGCTTTACTCTGTACCTTGGCATTCCCCGATTAAGAAAAAAATCAATCACTGCCTCCAATTGCTATTCAGTAACCTCTGCTGGAAAGTGGTCATTGGGTGAGGACAGGACAAGCTTGGTTGCAAAAGGTAATATAACCCCATTATCTGCTCTTACACATAAAGAATAGTCACTTGGGCAAGGTGATTATATGAAAGAGCTGTCAGTTCCTGTAAAATTCTGTGCCAAAAATCAGTCAGCACCTTTGGATTGGGGGAAAATTGGAGAAAAAAAAAATCAATGTGGCACTATGATTTATGCATCATGGCAAATTGATCGTGTAGCAAGACATGAAAAAAAATTCAAATAATGGAGATTTAATAAATGTTGCTGAAACAATCAGGAACAGGCTTAGCTGGCACAGAGTTATTTCAAAGAGGCATGAATTCAAGTACATTTTATGAATTAGGACTTGAAAACTAAGATAAGCTTTCAAGTTAGCTGGAATGAGTTGTGCATGTACCTTGTGTGAAGAAATAACAGTGCCATTAAACAATGATTATATATGCCATTATTAATTACCATTAAACAAATAGCACTGTTTTCTTTCAGTTTACCTTCTTCCTTCTACATCCCTTTGAATGGGTAATTTTTTTGGAGGTACAGCTGAGAGTATTATGCCCAGCTTCTGTCGCTATCTTGTACTTGTGCTCTGTTTTTCTGACAATGTAACCTAAACTTTTGTTCATTTTAGTAAAGCTTCAGTTTATATGCCCAAAAAAACCTTACCATTTTCATCCAGAGAGAAGTCATCCTGTGCATAACGGAACTTCTCAGGACCACAGGCAACAAAAATGTCATCATCACCAAAGAAATCCTGAAGGCACATCACCTGTAGCGTAAAGAATAAAAAATAGGTTAGATAAATTCTAGCAGAGTTGTACCGAAAACATGCATGTTGTTTTCAATGTAAAGGAAAATCAGGCTGTTGTTATAATGGCCGGAAGATCAGCAACAGTAGTTTCATGCTTGGGTTTTATTATATATTTTATTTCAATTTCCATGCAAATGAATCTTTCTGTTGCTAACTCCTGTCTTTTATCATCATGGCTACAAAACATCCGTAAAAACCGAATTTTAGATTTCTCCACAGCACCATAGACAATGCAAACCCCTGAGCAAGAGGCACAAGCGACATAGATTCCACTCAGCATAAATGTGCAATCTGTTAAGAGTCCCCAGTTGATGCCAGATTGCATTTTATTAAAAAGTAACCACAAAGGCTATCAAAACAGCTATAACTGACTTATTTTATTACTTTTTTTCTAATTATCATGAACAATGTTCACCTGCCAATATGTACATTCATCTGGTCTTTTTAACATTTAATACATCAGAGGAAGACTATGGTTGCCATACTAAATATACATTAAACATCATTCTTAGGGAGACTTCATTATTTTGCCCACAATAGAACTGCATTTAGTTTTAAGACATTGAAAGCCTACATTCACAATAGAAGGTAACTCCAGGTAAGCAGTTCTAACGAAGAATTAAACGCCTGAATCTTTAACTTATTCGCTCTCTGCACAGATATTGGCTGGAATATTACGCTCCCCGCGGGAGCAGGCTGGAGGTGGGGGGTGCTGTTCCCGTCACCTTTCTGCCCCCACTGCAATTTTTATGAGTGGTGGGGGAGGTGACAATGGCCCGCCTGCCCTAGGCCATTTGAGGCCCTTAAGTGACCAATTAATTGCCACTTAAGGACCTCCTCCCGCCACCGCTGATGAGCACTTTGTCAGCTGTAGAGACTGCCCAGTAATATCTGGTGGCCTCCTTGCGAGCCCGAGGTGGGGGCCCTCCTGATTGAACACTCTGTGCCCCATGAAGGACCCGCCAGGAGCCCCTGCCACCCCCAGTAGTGCACCTCTCGCCGCCCTCTTGATCGACTCCCCCACCCTCGGGCCCAGTCAATTGCCACGGTGAGGCCTGAAACCCCACTTACCATTTTCAGCGCCGACGTCCATGATCCTCCTGAAGCTGGGTACAGTTCCAGCAATGGCCACTGCTCCCAGTAGCACTGTTGGAACTAAGGAGCTGCCTGCCCGCTGAATGGCTGGCCCAGAAGAAGCAGGCTCGCCCTCACCCCCACCCGACCCCCAATTTTTAAGCTGGCGGGCAGGGCCTCTGCCCCAGCGTAAAATTCCGGCCATTGACTCACCTGCAGACTTTTTCCACCATTTTATATTTTTCTGTGATTTGCAGCACTTTTTTTTGGTTGTGCTGGTACCAAATGTACAGGAGATATTCCATGTCAACACACACTGCACATGCCTCGATGCATATCAGGAAATTATCTAGCCCCCGTTGGTAATTTTTTATTGATTAAAATCACAGGCTAGATTTCCATATTTCCGCAATACACACGCCCAACATGTAGAAAATTTCCCTTATATATATCTACAGATCACCTCCACGGCTGCTTTTGTTTTGAACACAGAATCATAGAAAGTTTAAGGCACAGTGAGGCCACTTGGACCATTGTGTCTGTGCTGGCCAGAAAATGATCCACCCATTCTAATCCCCCAACATTTTACCTTTCAAAATATATTTGCAGTATGTAAATTGTTTGTGTCTGATAAATTGAGCATTCTAGAAACTGATCCCAATATAGACCTTCTTTCTTCCCCTGAAGGCTCCATAGATGCCATCAATTCTCCAATACTGCAACTTGTGGTTATTTTTACGTGTGAACCTCAGGCTCCTAGATACTCAATATTGATAGATCATTCAACTGTACATCATAGCTAAAGTTGATCCTGCCCTCATCAGATAACTAGGCAACTACACTTTCCAGCAGAGGTCACCAGATAGTGATCAGGAGAAGGAACTCTCACTTAGCTTGGTGACACTAAGGCAATTATGTCTGCTGTCATGCTGGAGATCAATTAATTTTTTTTTCCAGTTTCTACTACACTATACTTTATGAAAGAGACCAATCTTACTAATATCAATGATATGGAGCAGGTGTGCAGTAAGGATCCCAGAATGCTTGTTTGCAAAGGAGAAGTGAAATACAGAGCCCCTTGAAAAGTATAATGCTGCAAATTAAAGCAAACTCAAGGAGGTAAATCTATTTGAGTTATGGTGATCTTGAATGCACCATTTGAAAGCGCGGTGGAATCAGATACAATAGTAACTTTCAAAAGGAAATTGGTAAAAAAACTTGGAGAAAAAAAAATTACAGGGCTATGGGGGAGTGGGACTAATTGGATAGATCTTTCAAAGAGCTGGCATAGGTACGATGGGCCAAATGGTCTCCTTTTGTGCTGTATGATTCATGAACCTACGATACTTTTATTATCATTGTTTGCACTTAACCACAGAGCTATGCTCTCGTTTAAAGTTTTTAATGGCATTGCACTATCCTTAGTGTAAATGATGTAAACATTAGCCCAAACATTCCTATAACCAGTCAACAAATAGTGTTGGCCATTTGTTAGAAGTACGTTTACCCATATAATCTCTGACATTTTGCATGGCAAGTTGCTTGGAAGTGAGAGGGAAGTGGTGTGGCACCCTCTACAGGACATCTGGGTTCGAATTGGACAGGGCAAGGAATTGGGTATTTCCTCAACCAATGAAATTGAAGGATTGCAAAATGAACATCGCAAGGACTAAGAAGGAAGTGCAAGCTCTATGTCAAATAGTAACAGGAACAGAAAGAGAAAGGGAAGGAATGAAAGATTGCATTAAGAGAGAAAAAAAAGACAAAGGGGAAGTAAAAATACATTAAAAAAAATCTCCAACAACAATTAAAACCCGAAGAAATGAAACTCCACAATACAGGAGAAGGGAATAGAGGGTTATGCCAATAGAGACAGATGAGGGAAGATGGGAGGAGGCTTCAGTGGAGCGTAAATGGACTGGTTGGGCCAAATGGCCTGTTTCTGTGGTTATATATTCGGTGTAATATATAACTTATAATAGTTAATTTTCAGTACCAGAGATCTGGACAAGCAGTAATTAATAATTAGCATGTCTTTAAAAGTGCACTTAGACTTGAAATGACTTGATTTAACTTTGTGGTAAGTTTAGTTTATACAAACAGTGTGAGTACAACAACCTCACAGCACTCAATGTATCTGAAGCAGGAGCCAGACAATGAAATTCTGTTCTTGCAAACTTAATGGCGGAGTGTCGCATCGCTGACAGTATATTTTCAATTTCCACGTTATCACACATTTACCCTCGCCTGAAATTGCTGTGGCATTTGCAGTTAAAAAATGGCAAATTTATTAGCCTCACTGTTCCTTTGACATCAATTTTTGGACCATTCTGTAGAAAGTTGTTTCTGATCATAAAGTTATCTTCATATGTACTCTAAAGGATATATCTTCAAATAACTTGAAATTTGGCTAAATGGTAGCACTCTTACCTCTGAGTCAGGATTTTTTAGATTCACTCCAGAGTTGGAAGCACAAAATCCAAATTGACACTTTAGGGACAATTTGAACCAAATCCAACCAACGGGGCTAGGCAGGTGAGCAGTTAAATTTGACTTGGGCAAAATTTTGAATCTTGGGGCAGGACCCCAACATCAGGGTCAATTGGGGGTCCCCTGAGCAGACCCTACAGCATGGAAGGAGCTGCAGCCTGCTGTTGCAGGGAAGGGAGAGAAAGGGCACCTCCAACTTGAGGCACCCTCGCAGCAACTTAAACAAAACCCTTCCACAGAGCAGCCTGTGGTCAAAGCTGTGGCCAAGGAGGTGACGGGGGGACACAAAGCCTGCCTGGTGTGCTGGCTAACTGGTCTGCCACCAGGCAAGTACCTCCAGGCAGCTGCATGTTCCCAACACTGCGGGGGGCCCACAAGCCAAATGGAAAATTGCAGTTGGCCTCTGATAATTGGCCTTAATTGACCATAAACTAACCTTAATTGGCTACCCAACACCTTCGCATGCACCCCCCCACCACCGCCACCCCCCCCCCCCCCCCCCACCGCACACCCATCTCTGGGAAAATGGCCCGGTTGGGGGTATAGTGCAGACAAACTGGCATACTGGCCATCGGCACAAAATTATGCGCATGCCTGCCTCTATTTTTGCTCCTAAATGGAGGAGTAAACTCTGCCCTTACTAATCCATTCCTATTAGAGATCTGCCAACCGCCACTTTTAACATGACAAGTCAAATTGTAAATGGATCCTGCTGGAAAGTGGTAGGTGCTTGGATTAAATGAAATAGTGGGCCAATGATGTCATTTGTAACCCGCCCAGATGTCCAGCAAATGCTCCAAGTCTTTGCTTCACAAACTGAGTGGGAGATGCATTCAAAGGTATTCTTACCTTCAGGCACTTGGGTCATTAGCCTCTGTGTACAATTGTGAGTTGTGTATTTCCAAGCCAGTTCTGAGCTTCAATTTGCTTCTTTGAGTTTTTGCCCCTTACCTACCCTTGACTCACTTCTCATCATGGCTGCTGTTTTTGCTTCATCTCTTTGACTGGAAGAGGAGCAGCAGCAGCAGTAGTAACAACAGCCTGAAGAATGAGGACAAGCATCATCACTACCTGTTAGAAGACAGCAGATGAGCTACTTTTGTAGAAGGTCTTACTCAGCCTGCAGTGACTATAGGCCAAGAGTTACTTTACACAGTGCAGGAAGAGGCTGCATTGATCTATGATGGCTGATGCAGCCAAGACCTGCTGCCCATTGGAGTCGGGGGACTGTTGCCCCGTGTTATTGAGAGACACGAAGAAACAAAGATTGTCAGATTATTGAAGTGCTTGCTACACTGGATCTAGGCCCTTGGGGATGATGCTCCTGCAGTTGACAATTTCATCAACTTCTCTTCTTGCCTGATGGTCCTATGACTTTGCTGCACACACACTGACTGCTTTATTTCCCTACTTTACAACATGACTATTGTTCAAACGTACTTCATTTAGTGTTAAGCACTGTGGGATATCATGGCGTCGTGAAAGGCTCTATATAAATGGAAATTCTTTCTTTCTAAAATTGTAATTGTGGGCTTTTTTTGGGATCGTACTGGCACTGGCTGGAAACAGAACTTCTCTCTTCATCTCACCCTTTACCAACACAACTTCCAGGGAGGCCTCAGGGAACATTGAGACTTGCTTGTGACTCATGTTGAATCAGTTTCTTCCTCTGAGAGTGAAATCTCTTTAAAAAGTCAATTTCCACTTTAAAAAGGCTCTTGCTGACCCAGTGAAAACTGTGCTCCAGAAGTGGGCGGGTTAATCAGCGGGTCAGTAAGTCAGCTGGGAATTGAGGCCCAGGTCTGTTTTCTGGTGCAATGGGGGAGCTTTACGATCAATCCACTGCTTAACTGCCTAAAACATGCTCAAGATGAAGTTGGGGCCTTCAGTACAGTTTTGAGGGAGTGCTGTACTGTCAGAGGCGTTGACATTTGGATAAAATGTTAAACCACTGTCTTACGATCTTGTTGTATGCACATTGACTGCTGCATTTCCCTACAACAGTGACTAAAGTTTAAAAGTACTTCATTGGCTGTGAAGCACTGTGGGGCATCATGAGGTCATAAAAGCTCTATATAAATAGAAATTCTTTCTTTCTAAAATTATACTTGTTGGTGGTTTGTTCTAAAAAAAGAGAATGTAAACAGCGTTGAAAACTGCTCCGCCAACATAGGTTTAAAACTGTAATTAGTACTGTTCAGCCCTTCTGTTCCCTTACTTTATTACAATGCAAACTGGCTACACTGCAGAAGTTACCCAGTGAAATTTGATTAATTAGTCTTATTGAATCTCATCATTCAATCATAGAATGACACAGGACAGAAGGCAGCCATTTGGCCCAGTGTGACTGCTTCCCCACGCTTTCAGGCAGTGCATTCTAAGACATAATAAATTACTTGGTTAAAAAAAAAGGTTGTCCTCATTTTGCTTCTGGTTCTTTTGTTAATTACCTGAAATCTGTGTCTGCTGGTTATTGACCCTTCTGCCACTGGGGTTTATCCAAAACTCGGTAGCCCATATCATTATTCACACCAAGTCCCGTTCACTGATCTACACTGGCTCCCAATTAAGCAATGCCTCTATTTTAAGGTTCCCATTCTTGTTTTCAAAACCTTCCATGGCCTCACCCCTTATCTGTAATCTCCTCCAACCCCCCAACTCTTCTTGCGATCTGCGCTCATTTAATTCTGACCTCTTCAGCATCCCCAAATTTAATTGCTCCATCATTGGTGGCTATGCTTTCAACTGCCAAAGACCTAGGCCTGAATTTTACGCACCAGCCCACTCCACCCACCCAAAAGAGCGGGAAGATGGTGGGGGGGGGGGGGGGGTGCGGGGCGTAAAATGGAGCAGGAGGCTCAGGGGAGGCACTTACCGACTCGCTCCCGCCTCCGCCGCCACTTTACTGACGGCGGCGGTGGCGGAAACAGCCCGCCCACCCCAGGCTAGTTAACGGACACTTAAGGGCCTCCGCCGGTCGCCACGGGAATTTTACCGAGAAATGCCACCTGTTAAAAGCAGGTCTGGGGGGCGGCCCTCATGATCGGGCACCCTGTGCCTGACGGAGGGCCGCCCCTGCTGCCCCAACCACCCCAATACACAACACACCCCCCCCATCCCCTCAATCGACCACCCTTGCCTCGCCGGGGGCAACAAAAACTTACCTTGGTTACAGACTCCCCGACATCTTCATCTCGAAGCTGGGCTGCAGTCCCAGCAGTGGCCACTGCTCCTGTTGGCGCTGCTGAGACACATAGCTGCCAGCCCTCAAGCGGGTGAAAGCCCCGTTTCATAACAATTAAAGGCCGCGGACCCAAAAAATGCAGGTCGGATCCCCAGGCCAGACAGAAGCTGGTCCGCCACCGAATTTTCAGTTGGTGAACGGCTCCCATCCGCCAAGGGTAAAATCCTGGCCCTAGGTTCTGGAATTCCCTCCCTATATCTCTCTACCTCTGTACCTATCTTTCCTCCTTTAAGGTGCTCCTTAAAAACTACTTCTTAGACCAAGTCTTTGGCCATCTAGCCTAATATCTGCTTAAGTAGGGTGGTGCCAAATTTTGCTTTATAACACTCCTGTGAAATGTCTTGGGACATTTTATTATGTTAAAGGTGCTATATAAATACAAGTTGTTGTTTAGTTATCATACCCAGGAAAAGAATAATTTTTAAAAGACATTTTTATATCATTTATTTTTGAGTCAGCCAAACTTCTGTCATTGCTGCAGAGAGGGTGGGTAGACGGTGTGCTCCCAGATCAATGTCTCAACAGCAATCCCATCAGAATTTACCCTTCCCACTTGAAGAGATGCCACAGTTGGTACATTCCTCTTCACTACTGCATATCCCTAATGCACCAACACAGTAAAATCACTAAAAACTGAACTTCACTCCTTGTAAACTATATCATTGAGGTTAGCTTGGATAGTCTTGAAAATGGGTGGAAGGACGGGCTATGCTTGATTAACCCATGCCTGTTCAGTGTAATGCAAGTAGCACGCCAACTTCGTGTTGCTTGCTCATTATAATGATTTCTGCATGCAGCCTGTGCTAACCTTGCACATATCAGCAGGTATCCCAATATCTTTAATAACTTGGACTTCTTAACGCTTACCTTACCTCTTTTAGGGGAGGCGTTTTGTGGCTGGAACAGGTGCTAGGAGTCATTCTGCAACTGAATCTGACCTAGAGACCATGGGAGTGTGTGCGCCCCTGGACTTTCAGGAGCTGCACTGGAGGTCGAGGTGGAAAGGAGCAGAGGTGTCCTGTATCCTCGGGGGTGGGGGGGGTGTTGGTGGGGGAGTAATGGCAGGTGCAACACCAGACACACAATGAGAAGGCAAGGGGAATGGAAAGCCGCAGAGATCAATGCCAGGATTATGGCCCAGGGACCTGGATGCAGTGCAGAAAAAAGTTTAATGATCTTACTTGAGTGATCAAGGTCAGTGAATGCATCTTCAAATGCCATTATCTATACACTGCACACTAGTATCAGCCACTGCTCAATTCATCATAACCCCATCACTCAACTGCAAACAATATCAATCAGGACTCATACCTAACATTCATATACTTTACCATTCCCTCACACACTTATCACTGTTGCATGCCTCAAACACACATTTCATAGCTTGTACACACCGCAAGCTATTCAACCATGATAGCTACATCAACCAAACAGATTGCATGACACTTGCTGACACACTTCCCTCTCTCTTACGGGAGAAGGTGGCACACAATCAGAGGCAGCAGGAACTAACTGGAGGAGGGCGAGGTATGCCTCCATGTTCTAACGCCCATGAAGGAGACTGTGCTGGCCATTATAGGAAGGGCCACTGCTGAGGTTGTAGCCACCGGTGGATCTGAAGCCATTGAAGATGAGGGTATCCACATACCTAATCCCACTTCTCTTATCCCACACTCTCTTCTGACTGAGAACTGCAACCTGGCCAGGCAGTGGAGGAAGAGCAATAACACAGTGAAGATGACAAAACACCTTCACTCGATTGTACAGTCAAAGCCACCAGCTTAGGTACTGACAATGTACATAATTTAGAGGGTAGTGTAGAGGAGGCATCTGCACGAGGTGAGACATCAGCCACAAGCATGCTGCTGAAAGGACAGGGGGGAAAGAATAGTGTAGGTACCAGCTTGCCAGTGGGAAAGGTTATACACTAGTTCTACCCGCAGATGACTCAGAGGATGACTTTGATGGGCCAGACTACAGAAGGCGACTGATGGGCATTCACACCCAAATGCTTGGTGCACTGGAAAGTCTGTGTTCAGTGTCAAGCAGCATGAGGGAGTCCAGCACCAACTTGGCACAGGCTTTGCACAGCGCTGGAGCTCATCATTTCTGATGTGTCCTGCTCTGCTCCCTTCTCCCAGTCCTGCTCAAGACCAAGAGGAAGCCCTACTAGGTCACTGCTGTCTGGAAGCAACTGATTTGTGCACAAGCCTTCAAGTCACCAAAAAAGTACTTCAGTACCAATCAGACCACTCCCTGTAGACAATTGAAACCTTTAAAAAGTATGCAAAAGCACCTAAAACATGTTGAATTGTAGCAACAGCCAGAAGAAATAATCCAGCAATTAACTTATAAGTAGTTGATAATGCCTTTAAATAGCATTGGTGGCCCTTCATGTCATTTAACAAGTGTTCAGCTCGGTGAGGTTAAAACAAGGTATAGGTTGGAGCATGGAGCTCCAAAAATGGCAGCGCTCGTGTCAAATCAGCATTGCACACTAATTGTTGTTGTGATCTACCTGCTCTTCATACATCTGACAGACATTTAGGTATATGCATGTTAACCCCTTCACATCAGACGTGTCCGCAAGTGCCACGGACGCATTTTGGCACCTTAAGGGGCCACATAGCACCCAAAAACCTGGCACTACAGAGCTCCCCACCCCAGGTTTGTGCTACACTAAATACTACATTTCCTGTGTTTGAATTTTTCATGCAGCCACTATGGAGGATCAATGAGCGTTTTTGAACATTCCTTTTTATTCGCTGAGACTGGCTAAAAGCACAGGGAGATAATAACCATTTGCAATTTAATTCTGATAGGAGGCTGCATGCAGGCAATGGATCAGTACAATAGCCTTTCACCTTGGTTTTAATCTGATGAGACAGATGGGATGAAAATCCTCTTTATCTGCTGACTGTAATAATGACTGCTTTTTGCCCATTGGAAAACCAAGCAGGGCATTAGAAAAACAATATATATCTGTGCAAACGAGTCACATAAAAGTGGTCTGCTTGCACATGTGTAAACATGATATTGGCCCATTCATCGTTCATGCATGTGCCAGAGGATTGCTATGCACAGTTGGTTCCTGTTTTGCACATGTGCTATCACACCATTTCAGGAAATTTTGTTAGGTTAAACTTCTATAATAAATGTTTTAAAATTATATTAACAGATCTCCCATATTTTGGAATTGTTAATGCAAGGGAAAAATTAGGGGGTCCACTTGGCCACTTAACTGATTTGGAAAGCAACATTTTCTCATTGACTCTGGAGACAATAAGGAGTTTTGATTGTCATAGATATTTTACATCTTTGACACAAAAACTTCAAAGACTTATTTATAGAGTCTTAGAGCACAGAAGGCCTATTATGCCTGCAGTGGCTCCCTGAAAGAACAATGCATTTAGTTACTTTCCCTCGCCCTTGTTTTTAATTTAAAAATTCTTGGGATGTGGACATCGTTGGCATCCCAGGTCCCCCAAGAAGGTCGTGTTGGACCTTCTTCTTGAACCACAGCAGTGCATGCAACAAAGGTACTCAGACAATGCTGTTAGATAGGAAAATCCATGATTTTGGATCCAGCGCTGAAGAAGGAACAGTAATATATATATAAGTCAGGATGGTGTGTGACTTGCAGGAAAACCTGGATACAATGGGTGGTCCCATGCAACTCACCGGCCAGTAGAAATAGCTTTTATCTATTCAAATGTCTAAACTACCCATAATTTAGAGGCCTCCTCTTAACATTTTTTCTAGTGGAAAGAGCCTCAGATTCTAAAGGCTCTGTTTAAAACTAAAGCCTCACAGCCTTGGTATTACATGAGCATTCTATACATACTTTTTCATGACCTTGACATCCTTTCTGAAGTTGTGCACTCAAAACTGAACACAATATTCTAAATGCCACTCATTTTAAAAACTAGATTTCAAACAGAGCTCTATCAACTTGTTCTACTTTTAAAGATTTGTGCATCTGAACCCCTCAGGCTCTCTACATCCTTCTGGAGTCACTTACAGACCTCTTCACCATTAATCACTTTATTTTTATTTTCCTTGAAAATTTTGATATCCAGATCAGTTTGATATTTTGAGTAAAGCAGTGGTTCTGAAACTGACCCCTGGGAGTTACAAATCTTTACATACCTCAAAAGTAAAAAAAAACTCCACTACCCTCCACTCTCTAATTTTTGCTTGTTAGCCAAATTCATATCCATGGTAGTATATTCCCTTTAATACCATGGGGGTGAAATTGGACTCTGTAGTGCTCATTTCTTGGGTGCTAGGAAGCCTCTTCAAGTACCATAATGGCATCCGTAACACACGTGCACAGGAGTGTGCACAAGCACACCTAACAACCATTTACAGCACGCAGAGCAGACATATCACAACTTCAATCAGTGTGCAATGCTGATTTGATGACAGTGTTGCTATTTTGGAGTGCCACACTCCAGCCTGTGCCCTCCCAACCTCCCACAGCTCAACAAATGTTCAATGGCACGAAGGTTCACCACCAGCATTACTTACAGGGATCATCAAATACTTGCGGATTAGTAGCTGGATTATTTCTTCTGGCTGTTGCTGGAATTCTGCAAGTTTTCTGTTGGACTCCCTTTATCTCCAATATTTTGTCAAAGAATCTATTACATTTTTCAGACAAGATTACACTTTTTACAAATTTTTGCTGGATGTCCTTAATTAGTGGTGCTTTTTTAGGTATTAATTTTGGTCTCTCAAAACTTATCCACTAACATTATTCTGACTGGTCTATAGTTAGCCAGTTTATCCCTTTCACCCTTCTTGAAAAGCAGCATCAGATTGGCAATCCTCCAGTTCTTTTGTACAACTTCCATATTCAAGCTGTTTCAAAGATTGCTGTCCTATTCTTTCTCTAACTTTCCTCAGCATTCTAGGATGCATACCATCAGTACCCAGTGCTTTTCCACTTTGAGTTCAAGCAATTTTTTCATTATCCTATGTAGTCACTCCATCTTCTCTCTACATACCATTTCATTCCTACTATTACATTGTTCTGTGAAAACCACATTAAGTTTGCCCATTTCATATCTCTGCCATTCCCTCATCCTCCATTTATTTTCATTGCTAATTGGTCCAAACCTTTCTGTAAAAATTCTTTTACTTTTTATATGTTTACATCCTTTATTATTACCTTAATATTACTTGTTAGTCATTCTTCCTCTTTTAGGCTTATGTTTATATTTTTGCTTTCATTGTATATTTTCTAGACTCTGCATAATCTCCTTTTGTATTATTAGCCCTAAATTTCTTACATGCCTCTTTTAAAGTTTCATTTCAAGTTCTCTTTCCTTACTCATCCAAGGAACTCAAGCTTTAACTGCATCCTCCTTACTCAGCTAGTAGCACTCAAAGTAATTCTGAGATTATTGCCCTTAAGATCCTTATAGAGTCATACAGCACTGAAACAGGCCCTTCGGCCCACTGATCCTGTGCCGACCATCAAGCACCCATTTATACTAATCCTACATTAATACCATATTTCCTACCACATCCCACCTTCCATCAATTCTCCTATCACCTACCTACACTAGAGGCAATTTACAATGGCCAATTTACCTATCAACCTGCAAGTCTTTGGCTGTGGGAGGAAACCAGAGCACCTGGCGGAAACCCACACAGTCACAGGGAGAACTTGTAAACTCCGCACAGGCAGTACCCAGAACCGAACCCGGGTTGCTGGAGCTGTGAGGCTGCGGTGCTAACCGCTGCGCCACTGTGCCGCCCTTATCTTGAATATGTCTCCTATTTTAAAAAATTCCTTTGGCAGAACTTTTGCAGACAAGTATCTAACAAGTTATGGATGCTAGATAGAGCAATTTCACCTTCTTCCCCAAAGATAACTAGCAGTAGCATGGCAAGGCATTGTAACTTCATAGAGTGGCAGCATTCATGAAGGTTCGAGGAGCCTTGTTCACTTACATCAACAGGGAAAGATTTTAATCTCTTGATCCACAGCTCATCATCAACCAACAAGACTGCAAGAGAATTCTCACCTCCCTGAGAGCTGTGACAATGTCTTTATTTTAAGGCAGTCCAATATGACACCTCTCTTTGACCTAGAAAATCACATTTCTGGATGGCTCCCAGAAAACCAAGGCCATCCTCATGAATTATGTTTAGTAATGCCTGTTTGGTATTCCAGGACACGGGTCCTATTTGGACCCTAAAAGTTTCAGAGCTTAGCAGAAACAGGAAGGAAAACTTCTGCAGTCTTAATAATACTTAAATGTGTTATGATAAATGTTATGTTTTATATAACCAGTCTTCCAGAACATTTTATAATTGTTGCAAATGTACTTTAAAAAAAAATACACTTATCTCAGCATTGCTTCTGTAAAGGAAGACCGTAAAGCTTAAGTTTCCTCTAATATGGCTTGAACGCTTAAATAATGTAACAAGATGCTTATCCCTATTCACTTGAGTTTTGTTTTGCACAGCACCGGAAGTACAGCTAAGTATTATGCAGCGCCTTGCACTGCAGTAGGTGCTTAATTCTCTCCAGGCAGCTATAATAAGTGTCTCAAACCTACACATACAGCTTGTAACTGAGTAATTGTATTTTGACACTGAACTATTTTTGGATGGTGTAAATTGAATGCTTTTCTTCTATAACAGCCTCATATTTTACGTTATTTTTCAGTGTTACACAGGAGAAGGTTCTATCATCATTGTATTATTTTAAAATGACCTTATTGTGGAGCTATAAGAGAATATGTGTTTTCCTCACATTTAGTGATATATCTTTCAAACACAACTCTGCTGTATAAATGATATACTGAAAAAAAGACAATTAATGATTTCGAAATGGTGTGTGTGCCCACATACATGCATGAGACTGAAATCCTCATGGTGGCAATGACATTATCAGGGAGTCACAAGTTTTCATAAGAAGTGATTTTCATAATAAAACTTGCTGACATCAATGACATTAGGAAGAGATAACAGTGTCCTTTACAGCTACTCTTCATTCAATAGAACTTATAAAATCTATCATCTTTTAGATATTGCTAATGCAGCTTAGTGACAATTTGAATCTAAACATCATGTAATGTCCTATATTGGAATTACACTTTTGAGGCTTGAATTAGAACTCATCGAAAATATAACTCTTTGCCTCTATGTTTCAAGAATTTCTTTGCTGAGTAAGGGTTTCCATTACAGCCAGCTACCTCCAAGTATGCCCTTTTCTTGCACATCACCTCACATTGCTACTTAGCAACTAGGCAAGAATGCAACACACAAACTCCCTTTTCCAAAATTTTGTTTATTATGGGGAACCACTTCTAATCTAAAGAATCTTAAAAAATAATTTCTATTTACACCACTTGTTAGCATCCAATTACTGAATATTAATTTGCATACTCCTGTTCCATACACTTATTTTATTCCTGCAGAGATTGTGACCACAATCTTTCAAACATCTACATAGGAAATAAAAACAGAACATGCTGTAAATACTCAAGCAGATCAGACAACATCTGTGGCAAATATGAAAGTTGTGTCAAAGGAGTGAAAGGTTTCCAATGTGACACATTTATTGAAAAAGGGAGAAAATGACAAACAGGAGGTAACTATAGACTGTCCCAGCTATCATCAGCAGTGGGTAAACTCTGAGGTAATAATACAGAACAAAATTTATACCGAGTTAAAAAGATTTTGGTTAATTAGGAACAGCCAGCACAGATTTATAAAAGTTAAGTAGTGTGATAAACTAACAGAACTCTTTGAGAAAACCGCACATCATCCTGACTTGAAACTATATCGCCGTTTCTTCACTGTCGCTGGGTCAAAATCCTGGAACGCCCTTCCTAACAGCACTGTTGGTGTACCTACCCCACATGGACTGCAGCGGTTCAAGAAGGTATCTCACCAACACTTTCTCGTGGACAATTAGGGTTGGGCAATAAATGCTGGCCTGGCCAGCGACGCCCACATCCCAAAACAAATAACAAAATTATCAGAGTACATTCATAAAGCAATAAAAACAAAAAGTGCTGGAAAATACTCAGAAGGACTGGCAGCATCTGTGAAGAAAGAAGCAAAATTAACATTTCAGGCTAGTGACCTTTCATCAGGCCCTAAGAGGAAGAAATATACACTAAATGATGAAACTTAAAATGGAGTAGAAAATCAAAGATAATTAAGGGTTCAGATTTATTTTTTATTCGTTCATGGGATATGAGCATCGCTAGCAATCCAGCACTTTTTGCCCATCCCTAATTGCCTTCAAGAAGGTGGTGATGAGTCCTTCTAGGTGGTAGAGGTTGCAGGTTTGGAAGGTCCTGTGACAGGAGGCCTCATGAGTTGCTGTAATGCATCTTGTAGATGGTACACACTGCTGCCACTATGTGCTGGTGGTAGATGGAGCAAATGTTTAAGGTGGCGGATGGCGTGATCAAGCAGGCTGCTTTGTCCTGGATGGTGTCGAGCTTCAAGTGTTGTTGGAGCTGCAGCCATCCAGGCAAGTGGAGAGTATTCCATCACACTCCTGACTTGTAGATGATGGAGGCAGCTTTGAGGAGTCAGGAGGTGAGTTACTCCCTGCAGAATTCCCAGCCTCTGACCTGCTCTTGTAGCCACAGCATTTATGTGGCTGGTCCAGATAAGTTTCTGGCCAATGATAACCCCCAGGATGTTGATGGTAGGAGATTCATCGATGGTGATGTCATTGAACATCAAGGGGAGATGGTTAGATTCTCTATTGCTGGAGATGGTTGTTGCCTGGCACCTGTGTGGCACAAATGTTATTTCCCACCTAGCAGCCCAAGCCTGCAGGTTGTTCAGACCTCGCTGCATGCGGGCATGGACTGCTTTGGTATCTGAAGAGTTATGAGTGGTACTGAACACAGTGCAATCATCATCAAACATCCCCATGTCTGACCTTATGATGGAGGGAAAGTCATTGACGAAGCAGCTGAAGGTGGTTGGGCCTAGGACACTGCCCTGAGGAACTCCTGCAGCAATGTCCTGGGGCTTAGATGGTTGGCCTCCAACAACCACAAATATCTTCCTTTGTGCTAGTTATGACTCAAGAAAGTGGAGAGTTTTCCCCCTGATATTCCCATTGACTTCAACTTTGATGTCACACTCTGTCAACTGTTGTCTTGATGTCAAGGGCAGTCACCCACCTCACCTCTGGAATTCAATTCTTTTGTTCTTGTTTGGACCAAGGCTATAATGAGGTCTGGAGCCAAATGGCCCTGGCAGAACTCAAACTGAGCATTAGTGACCACGTTACTGCTGAGCAAGTGCTGCTTGATAGCATTGTCAAAGACATCTTCCATTACTTTCCTGATGATTGAGAGTAGACTGATGGGACAGTAATTGGTTGTATTGAATTTGTCCTGCATTTTGTGGACAGGACATACCTGGGCAATTTTCCATGTTGTCGGGTAGATGCCAGTGTTGTAGCTGTACTTTAACAGCTTGGCTAGCTCCGAAGCATAAGTCTTCAGTACTGCAGCCTACATGTTGTCAAGGCCCATAGCCTTTGCCGTATCCCGTGCCTTCAGCGGTTTCTTGATATCACGTGGAGTGAATTGAATTGGTTGAATGCTGGCACCTGTGATGTTTGGAACCTCAGGAGGAGGCCGAGATGGATCATCCACTCGGCACTTCTGGCTGAAGATGGTTGTAAATGCTTCAGTCTTCTTTTGTATTGATGTGCTGGGCTTCCCCATCATTGACGAAGGGGATATTTGTGGAACCTCCTCCGGTTAGTTTAATTGTCCAACACCATTCCTGACTGGATGTGGTGGGACTGTAGAGCTTGGATCTGATCTGTTGGTTGTAAATCCACAAATGTTTAAAACCTAAAGCATTAAGTTATAAAATAAATAAAGCACGCAGGATCTAGATTTTATAAATAGGAGCATAGAATACAAAAGCAACAAGAGATAGTGCTAAATCAGCACAAATTATTGGTTAGGCCACAGTATGTATACTGTGGGTGATAGTGGAGTTAAAATTGAGATGGTCAACTTACTGCCAAGATAATACCAAAGATCAAGATCGACTAGAGATGGGGGGGGGGGAGGGGTGGATTTTGTGGGTGACGGCAGTCTCTACCACCGGCTGAAGCGTTGGTGAGGGCCCCGCATCTTCTCCTCTGGTGAAGACCTGCCACTTTATGTGCCAATCAGACACTTAAGTGTACAGCGGTGCACCTTCCCCGGCGATGGAAGTCCCGCCTGCTGAGAGCTGCTGGCCAGAGGCCGACAGCTCCTTTACTGAGTAGCACCCTGTGGAGCTCGCGGCTGCTGCCGATAATGGACCCACCGGAGATAAGGGATCCAGGCCACAAATGAGTCAGGTGGGAGGGGTTTCATGGGTTGGGGGTTGCAGGAAAGTGGGTATAGGGGGGTCGGCAGCAAGGGCAGGGACATGGCTCTAAGCGGTCCCCCCTTCCTGATGCTGGGTTCCCCAACCAGGCACTAAGTGCCTTTTACCAAGGCACCACCCCCCCACTACAGCCAGCAAGCAACCCACACGGGTTTGCTTGGCGTGCTTCCCGTGTGGTGACAGGTCTGCCCACCACTGGGCTAACACCAGCGGAGGCGGGATGAGGTCCTTAATTGGGTGTTAATTACCCATTTAGGACTTCAATTGGTGGTGGGACCAAAGCCATCCATGGGCTTTCCCACCACGGAGATAATAGGGGTGGAGGCGGGCAGGTGACAGGGTCCCGCCTGATTAAATTGTCTCCCCACCTTCAAACTCACCACGAGGGAAGAGCATAAAATTCCCTAGTAGGTTTCTTTTTATAAGGTGAGGGAAGGTTAAGAGCAGATCAGACAAATATGCTCGAGATTGAGGAGTTTTGTTGAGGCAACTCAGGGAAATCTCAAATAAAAGCAAAATACTGCGGATGCTGGAAATCTGAAACAAAAACAAGAAATGCTGGATTCACTCAGCAGGTCTGGCAGCATCTGTGGAAAGAGAAGCAGAGTTAACGTTTCGGGTCAGTGACCCTTCCTTCTTCGGTTCCGAAGAAGGGTCACTGACCCGAAACGTTAACTCTGCTTCTCTTTCCACAGATGCTGCCAGACCTGCTGAGTGAATCCAGCATTTCTTGTTTTTGTTTCAGGGAAATCTCAGTTCTTTCTAAGCAGCAGGCATAAATTTGACCACCACTGTGATTGAATCCATGGTTTGCAGGATCAGTGGGGCAGTGTATGCGAGCTGTTGTCTGAACAGACGACTTGTTCAATGTTCTGTTAGGTGCACTGATCCTCGTTACAAAGCTATTTTTTGAGACAGACCCCAACTGAAACAGAAACTGAAATTAAAACTTCAGGTTTCTGGGGAAACAGGAATGGGTTGGAACCAGATTAAAAAGACACAAAGCGATCCAAGTTCACTGCAGGAAGGCAGGCTGAAGAAACTGTAGGCTGGAATCAGAAGCTGACAATAGGCAAATATGAGTTGCTGCAGCTGTTTTTGTTGCTTAAGGCAACTGATTAACCAGACCCAGCTGTACACTGCACAGGGTTATCACTGAAGGGCTCGGATAAAGGTAATACTGGTGGATCCACACCATCAAGATTGTCGTGAGCAAAGCTGAGGAGATTCTGGAGAAGTGTGCCATTCTGGGTAAGACTATACCATGGAGTTCAGGTTGAAGGGGAACTGCAGCTGGATGAGAATCAGTGGCTACATCTTGAAAGAAAGGAGCTGGAGATCTACCTGAGAAAGTTGAAAGCTTTGAAAAATGTTGAGGCTATAACTGATGTCATATATGTTGAATGGACTGCCCAGTAAATCCATGCGATCTAACTGATAGTTAACGTGTAGTTTGTAATATATATATATATATATAGACTGTGATTTATCTGTTAATTCATGTTTAATTTATGTTAATTTTAGTTTGAAAAGTGAAATCTTGTCCATTTGGTTTTTTTATTGGGGTCATTCGGTAAATTCGGTTCTTTTTGTTTGCTGATCTCCACAGGGATCATAACGCCATCAAAATAAGATAGAGGTACTACAATGTATTTTACACAGAAGGTTGAGAGAACATGGAATGTCCTACTACAAAGGTTCCCAAGATGTTGGGGCTGGGGGTGAGGAGAATGCAAGTGGTAAGTGGTCAACAGGTTATGGCTGCAATATATATATTCTCCATTAATGGCGCTGTTGCCATCTGTTCAACACATCCTGGCCGATTTCTGACTATGCATTCTCCAAAATTTAGGCATTCCTGCTAACATTTCCAGGTATTTTCAATACCTTTTAATTTAAATGCATTTAGTTCATTTCAAAAGTAAATTGTTTGCTTTCAGGTCTATACCTTTACAGGATAAATTTATTTTTGGAGGTGCTCATGAGTTGTGATACAGAGATGAATAAATGGCAGCTTCAAAATTGAGTTAAAAGGATTTGATCCCCCAGGCCTGCTGAGATGTGAAATCCTCATTTTTCTTGCATCTAAGTCCTCATGAGCCCTTGGGTTCCTTTGCTGGTTAGATAAATGAATAGATGGACAGATAAATAGCTCTCTTATGGGGAGGAGGAGGAAGGGCTTGGAATGACAACCCTCGAATTTCTCTTCAACGGGTAAGTACCTATTCTCTGCTTGGCATCTACCTTGAGCAACAAGGTTCAAATCAAGATCATGCAGTATGCGGAAATCACAGATGAAATTGTTTCCTACCACTCCAGAGCCCAGTGTGTTGCAAGTCTGACATGCTTTGCCGTGGTGCTAGCTTGCAATGAGCATTTATTCATTCACCACTTCCACTGGATAATACAGTCTTCAAAGGATTGTGGAATATAAATGAGAATCCTGCTGCTTCTCATCATGTATCCACTATATCTGCTAGGTGGAAGATTTTTAAAATATAAAACAGGTAAAGTTTAAGACAGTACCTATCATGCACTTACTAAAAATCCTTATTAAAATACTGAACAGACCAAATGACCCAATTCTATGCTGATATACTCTGCTGCAGCACAATTTGTCTTCAGACAACATTTGGTGTTCTACTGCAAATGCAGTTTGGAAAAAAAAAATAACATTCTGAAATCAATTATTGCAATTCACTTCATTTGTGTTCAACTCTAACCCCTGATCTTGTCAGCAGCAGTCTCAATTCCTAATATTTTCATAGACAAACTTAAATGAAAAACAGTAAACAATAGGTTAATAAAAAGCAAAAAAAAATTAAAATCAAGTTTGTGTAGCTAATTTAGTAACGCAAGAGGCAATTTTCTTCTCCTTTCAACCCACTGTTTCTGCCTACCTCCAATCCTCTACTGCATATTATCCATCCTCATAATACAATGTGCGGCATTTTAAATTACAATTCAGCCCTGATAGTTTGTAGATAATTACATGGCCATAGTCCACACATGCTGCTTACCCATGAGAGAATCACCTTGTTCTGTACAGAAGATAAAACTGGTTATTAACTTTACAAATCTACATGACGGAGTTATATAGCTTGAAATGCTCACCGCCGAACATCTTTATTTAAACACAATTTAGCTCTTTGAGCACAGCAGTAGTAATCTTGCAAAATCAGTAACATACTTCATGATAACCTAGGCACTGAGAGCCAAGCCTTTTTGCATGTCATAATGAAGTGCCTGTTATAATGGTAACGAAATAAAATAACAAAATGAAGATGGAAGAATTAGCTGCTTCAATCCAGTGACCATAAAAGAAAAACATTTTAATTCTGCAGTTTGCATCTGTGCCAATGTATCACCAGACTTAGTCACAAGTGCCATGTTGCTAAAAATATATACTTAATGTAGTGAAACAAAGATTAAACACACACTTATAGCTGGATAATTCAATACTAGTTTCAGATACATTTTTCTTGTGCCCGACTCAAAAGCGAGCTTGTGTGTGCAAGCCCTCGCTCCCTATGAACTGAAATGTGAATATATGTGTGAATTTTGGTGAGCAATATGAATAATTAATTCTATTTCAGTGAGATAAGCACTCGAAATAGCAGGGTATATCATCTTACCCTCCTAAACTCCAGGATTGATAGAAAATACCATATTGACAGACAACTCCAGTGTAGTACTGAAGGAGCAATGCACTGTCAGAGGTGCTGTCTTTCGGAGGAAACGTTTAACTGAGGCCCCATCTGCTTGCTTGGATGGATGTAAAAGATCCCACCACTCTGTTTTGAAGAACAGCAGGAGAGTTATCCCCAGTGTCCAGGCCAATATTTATCCCTCAATCAGCATCACTAAAACAGATTACCTGGTCATTATCACATTGCTGCTTGTGGGAGTTTGCTGTGCGCAATTTGGTGTATCCTGCATTACCACTGTCACCACACTTCAAAAAGTAGTTCATTGACTGTAAAGCACTTTGAGATGTCCAATGGTTTATTAAAAGTCTTTTAATAAGACTTAGACCAAATACTACCATGCAAGTTTAATAAGCAGGCCTAATAGAAAGATAAAAAATTGCAGATTTAGCTACATTATAATATTTCACCTAATTCACAAGCTATAATTTTCAGATTGGTGTTAATTGAACACCAACAGCAACATTTTTAGTTTAATGCCAATAGCAAAATCCAGGCCATACTCTCTCTTCGAATAAAATTAAAGTTAAGAATTGCTCAGTACTTCTCTTCAATAACTTCAGTATGTTTGATCAGAAATCCTTAATGAAAGCTTTTACATGAAGAATGAACCCCACAGAGTCAGTTGCTACAGATTAGTGATATTGCAGCAAAGCAAGAAGGGAAATAAAGAACATGGGGCACTCATAATTCATTAGTGTCTTCTCTTTCATGTTAGTTGGTGAAAGGACAAGTTGATAAGGCTGCTTTTAGTTTACGGAATCCTGGCCTTTCTAAATAGAAGCATAGAGTGCAAATAAGTCAGTGAGGTATTGTGTCCAATTTTGGGTACCACACTTCAGGACGGATGTCAAGGCCTTGAAATGGATGTAGAAGAGACTTCTTAGAATGGCACTGGGGTGAGGGAATTCAGTTACATGGATAGACTAAAGAAGCTAGGATTATTCCCCTTGGAGCAGAGAAGGTTAAGGAGAGCTTTAATATGTGTTCAATTATGAAGAATTTTGATACAGTAAATAAAGAGAAGCTCTTTCCACTGTCAGGAGTGTCAGAAACCAGAGGCAAGAGAAGAGAAGATATCTTTTTACACAGCAAATTTTTTATGATCTGGATTGCAGTGCTTGAGAATTGAATGTATACTTGAAAAGGAAAATTTGCAGGGCGAAGGGGAAAGAACAGGAGAGTGAGACTAATTGGATGGCTCTTTCAAAGAGCAGACACAGGCATGATGGGTTGAATAGTCACTTTCTGTGCTCTGATTCTATGGGGAGAATTTTAACATTCTGATACACTTTGAGCATGGGGGGGTGGGTGGCACAGCAGAAGTGGGGGCAGCAGCGCACAGAAAACACAGAAGTCTGCATCTCCCCATGTCTTTTGTCATTAACATGTTTCCTGCCCAGAAGTCAGCCTGATTCCAGTCAGTCGGTGAATGTTCTAGAGGAAACCTAAGGACCAGGTGGATCCAATCCCCAACCCAGGGCTGGTTTCGGGGGTGGGGGGGGGGGGGGGGGGGTGTTCAAATTTAGTGGGGGGACATGGGGGAAGCTAATCCCAAGGGGAATGCAATCCATGATCCCAGGGGCAGGGGTGTCCAATCCCAGACCGTGGAGAGGGGTTTTGATGGTGGGGAAGCTTGGGAAGGGATGGGAGAAAACATAGCTGCTTGTCCCGGCCCACAAGGAATGAAGGCCCTTCCCGATAACGTTCTCCCCTTGCTGCAGTTGCCTGAGGCCCAGGAAACCTGGCTGTCCACAGTCCAAAGTAGATTAAATCCAAGGCTTCCAACCTCATTAACATATTTAAGATGTCAACCCATCTCCTGGAATTGGATTGGCTGTCTGTCCCTTGTCCTGCCTGAGAATAACTGGGAAGTTGGTGACTTGGAGCCTGCTTCCTGGCACACTTCCATTTTTTGCCTATTTAATCCGTACCCCATCCCACCCGCTCACCCATGTTAAAACTCCCCCCATGAATCAGTACGCAATAAGCAGATAGCACCAAGACGTCTCATTCTTGCATATGTTTGAGCTTTCATGAATGGAGCTCTGTCCCACAGTTAAATAGCAGAGTGAGTTGGCAGTATTACTGTACAGTAATCCCATCAAAATAGCGCACTGGTATATACAAACATAAGAAACATGTTTAGCTTCTTATTCCTAGTATCACCAAAATTACGTAAATTGCTTTTTATTTCATGCTTGTATTGCTGAAGCACGATTAATATGGGAACAGCACCTGTTCTCTTTACTTTTCCTTCTGCAACAATTTATTTAGACAAAGTCTATAAACAGGTATTTAATGGGACATTTACCTGATCATTTAAACCAAGAAATTGAAAATGCATTTAGCTCATACCCTGCAACATTGCCACTTACACTGCTCAGGGTCCTAATTATTTCCATTGTAGCAGTTTCAAAGTCTGTTTTATGACATCAATAAGATTGTTAACATGAAAAAAATTAGAAATGAACCCACAAATTTCAAGAATTACACAAAATTTCACATTTTAAGACTTTTATTATAGCTAAACTAAAATAAATCCCCAATTAACTGAATAGTACTTTGTAAGTAGCTGATACCCCAAATTACAATGAAAGGTATTTTCTTTACTTATTAAAATATTTGAAAACCTCACACCACACTTATATGTTACACAAGTCATTTTTGATGGAGAAATCCTTTGTGGTGAAATCATTCAAAAATCAATGCCCTCTTCGCTCACTTCTCCGAGCACTTTCAACCTGGACTTTCATAAATAAGGTGGTGATTTTGCTGGTGTTCTACTTCTTCACAAGCTTCAGCTTTCAAAACAGGTTCACATCTTCACAGCCTTTCTCTGTATCTGACTTCTGAGAGCAGGTGTTCGCTCTCTCTATCTTGAGCTGACACTGCTGGCTGTCTTTCTTTCTTACAGCCTGCTGTGAGGTTTCAACTATTGAGTTCCCTTCTGGCAGCCTGTCTGGCTTCAGAACATCTGTTAAATTTATCTGGACTTTTTTTTTTATTATTTCAGGAGATGTGGGTGTCGCTGGTAGGGCGGCATCTTTTGCCCATCCCTAACTGCCCTTGAGAAGGTGTTGGTGAACTGCCTTCTGGAACCGCTGCTGTTAAGGAGGGAGTTCCAGGATATTGATCCAGCTACAGTGAAGGAACAGTGATATAGTTCCAAGTCAGGGTGGTGTGTGGCTTGGAGGGGAACTTGCAGATGGTGATGTTCCCATGCATCTGCTGCCCTTGTCCTCCTAGGTGGAAGGTGAATTGCTGCAGTGTATTTTGTAAATGATGCACACTGCTGCCACTGTTTATCCTGGTGGAGGGAGTGAATGTTGAAAGTGATAGATGCATTGCCAATCAAGTAGGCTGCTTTGTCTTGGATGGTGTTGAGCTTCTTGAGTATTGTTGGAGCTGCACTCATCCAGGCAAGTGGAGTGTATTCCATCACACTCCTGACTTGTGCCTTGTAGATAGCGGACATGCTTGGGGAGTCAGGAGTTGAGTTACTCACCGCAGAATTGTCAGCCTCTGACCTGCTCTTGTAGCCACTGTACTTAATGAAATTGGTCCAGTTCAATTTCTGGTCAATAGTAACCCCCAGGATGTTGATAGTGAGGGATTCAGTGGTGGTAATGCCATTGAATGTCAAGGGGAGATGGTTGAATACTTTAATGTTGGAGATGGTGATTACCTGGCACTTGTGTGGCAGGAATGTAACTAGCCACTTATCAGCCCAAGCCTGAATGTTATACTGGTCTTATATCATATGGACACGGACTGCCTCAGTATCTGAGGAGTCGCGAATGCTGCTGAACATTGAGCAATCATCAGCAAACATCCTCACCTTTGATCTCAAAAGTCAATAGCTTATTGTACTGTTCTAATATGCAGAATCCAGAAGTCTGGTTTCATAAAGTCACTTGGGCCTTCCACTGTTCTCAGGTGTTAACAGCTGCCTGGTACATTTGCATCTTCCGAGTTACTGACTCCTTGTTTTACGACTCGAAAGTCTGGGAGGGCAGAACTCATTGTCCTTCAGATGTTAACCCTGCAGTCTCTGTTTTCAAAAGAAAGTTTTTAATCTGTGTTCTCTGCTGTCCTGGTAACCAAGACTTCTGTCTTGTGCTTTTTCAGAGTTGAGGTAAGGTCACCTGACCTTCAGGACTCCATCTTGAACTTTACAAAATCACGATTTTTTACAACATAATCATGTAACAAGGTCCAGCAGTCATTACAATGCCACAAAAGCTAAACACTGCTGACCATGACATGTTGGGATAGAAATTCAACTGGGCCCGATTTGGGGCCCAGAATCATGGCGAGTAGTATGAACCCTGCACCTCTACCAGAAGACCCAAAACTGGGCCCTAGACCTCATTTTTTGAGCAAGCTGAAGTGGCCTCGCATGCCTCCAAAAGGTAACTTGCAGCTTGTTTAAACAACAGTTAAAACAAACTTCCCTTTCATTGACAGCCACCACTTAGAACATAGAATCCACTGAAAGAATCCTGAGAGGGACAGACCTGACACCTGCCCCACTCATCATTGCCCAATATCGGGTGAGTACCAAAAACAGACATTCAGCCCTCATTCACATATGTAAGGGACCTAATGCCTATTTTAGGCAGCCATCAGAGATGCCTGAAAAACGGCCTGAGCAAATTTCAAGTTGGATATTGGTCTCCGAAATTGAGCCTCATTATGCCCATTTTACGCCCACAAAACAGGTGCAATTAGGTTTAATTTCTATTCCATCCTCTTTGTCTCCAAGTTTGTTTCATTTCATTCCCCAATTGGTAACTGAATCCCACAATTTGCATTTTAGCTGGGAAAGGCTGAGCTGTGATTGGTTCTGTTCAAAATAAAACAGTTTTCCTCTGCAGTGGAGATTTTTTTGCTGCAACAGTCTGGATGCTATCAGCAGCACCTCTGATAATGACCTCATGAGCACACTTAAATGCACATGATGGGATGTATTTTACGTCTACCCCACTGTCAGTCCTGCATGTAGCAAGCTTATATGTAACTGAAGCCTGCATTCAATAATCCTCCTAAATCACAGAATTTGTCATTTTATTTCTTATATAAAAACACAGATATGGGTCAGGAAAGAGTACTGATGGAAGTAGGGAATGTGAAGAAAATGTGTTGAGTGACATTCTGCAGCTACTATACACAATTAAAAAGAATATGTATCCTTAAAGACACATTAGAAGGTACCAATTTATATTAAAAATGTAGCACAACTATTAAACCAGTTGTTCCACTTTATTAAAATCTATTTAGTATTAGTAGAAACTGTTAAAACTCTATGAAAACATATTATTTGTGCTTATTTTATTAATCTCCTTGCTGTTTCTCCTCCTTTAACTTCCAAAATATATTTGGTTTGTCTTTGGGCTATTTTTGGCATCTTCATTTAACTATTGTGTTCTTTGTCTTCATAGAACTTGAAGCCAGGAGGTCTTTAGGTCCATCATGCCTGCACTGGTTCTTTGAAAGATGCTTTGTCCCACATCCCCACTTTTTGCCCGTAACCTTGTAAGTGCTCATCCTCAAGTATCTGTCCAACTCCCTTTTAAAATTATTTATGGAATCAGCTTTTCAGGTAGAGCATTTCAAATTCTGACAACTCGAGTGAAAAAAAATTTATCCTCATCCGCCCTCTAGATCTTTTCCAGTGATTTTGAATCCATGACCACTAGGTATTGTCCCACTCACCAGAGAGAATATTTTTTCCCTATTTACTCTAGGAAAACCGCTCAAAAGCCTCTATTAAGCCACTTCTTAACCTTCTCTGTGCCAAACGAAACAGTCCTAACTTTTCTAACCTCTCCTTTTAACTGAAGTTCCTCATCTCTGGTCACATCCTGCTAAACCCCCCCTATACTCTTTCTAAGGCCTTTACATCTTTCCTGAAGTGTGGTGTCCAGAATTGTGCTCAACACTCCAATAGAAACCTAATGAGAGATTTCTAAAGTTCTAGGATGATTGCTTTGCTTTTACATTCTGTTCCTCTATTTATTAACCCAAGTTAACTTGTATCCTTTTTTTAAACCACTTTATCAACTTGCCCTACCACCTTAAAGGATTTGAGAACATGGACACCAAGGTCTGTCTGCTCACATACACTTTTCAAAATTGTATACTGTCTTTCTATATTAGCCCTTCCAAAGTGCATTACTTCACATTTCTCCACATTGAACTCCATTTGCCATGCTTCTGCCCATTTAATCATCCTGTCTAAGTCATCTTGAAGTCTACAACTAATCTACTACTTTACCAAGTTTTGTATAATTTGCAAACGTCATACTGCTGCTCCCCACACCAGAGTCTGGGTTGTTTATAAAAATTGGAAAGAATAATGGACCCAAAACTGATTCTTGGGGACCACCACTGCAAACCACCTCCCAGAAAAACATCCATCCACCACCCTTTGTTTCCTATCACCAAACCAATTTTGCATCCATACTGCCACTTTCAACTTAATTCCATGAAGTTCCATCTTCTTGATAAGTCTCCTGCGTGGCCATTTTGTTGAACGTCTTCTGAAAGTCAATATATACTAGATCTACTGCACTACCTTGATCAACCCCTCTATTATCTCAAAGAATTCAGTAAGTCAGACACAATTTACCTTTAACAAATCCATGCTGATTCTCTTTGGTTAACCAATAAAGAGATACAGACCCTTAGAAAATAGGCGTCATGTTTAGATAGAGGATCTGGATCGGCGCAGGCTTGGAGGGCCGAAGAGCCTGTTCCTGTGCTGTAATTTTCTTTGTTCTTTGTTCTTCAATCCATATGGAGGTTTATTTTGTCCTAGATAATGGTTTCCAATAACGTCCCCATTATGATGGCTGGCCAGTAATTTCTTGGTTTATCCCTCTCCCCTTTCTTAAATTGTGGTACATATAACATTAGCAACTGTCCAGCCCTCTGGCACTACTCCTGTATCCGATGAGGATACAATCAGGGATGCTCAAGAGGCCAGAATTAGAGAAATGCTGATATCTTGGAGGATTTTGGCCTGGACGAGAATAGAGATAAGGAGTGACAAGACCATGGAGGGATTTGAAAACAAGAATGAGAATTTTAAAATTGAAGCATTGCTTAACCCGGAGCCAAGGTCAGTCAGCGGGCAGTAGGCAATGGGGTGATGGTGCAAGTAAGGACATAGGCAGCAGGGCTTTGAATGACCTCAAGCTTACAGGGAGTAGAATGTTGGAGGCGGGGCAGAAGTACATTGGAATAGTCAAGTCTCAAGACGACAAAGGCATGGATGAGGGTTTCAGCAGCAGATGAACTGAAGCAGGAGTTGGGGGCTGTTACAGAGGTGGAAATAAGTGGCTTTAGTGATGCCATATATATGTGATTGAAAGCTCAGCTCAGTGACAAATATGACACCAAGGTTGCAAACAGTTTGGTTCAGACTCAGACAGTTGCCAAGGAGAGGGGTGCAGTAGGTAGCTAGAAATCAGCAGCTACAAAGTAGGCAGAGCATACATCAAGAAATAATGGGGGCTTGTAAGAAAGGTACGCAATAATCATGGGTGATTTTAATCTTCACATCGATTGGACAAATCAAATTGGCAAAGGTAGCCTGGAGGATGAGTTCATAGAGTGTATTCAGGACATTTTCTTAGAGAAATACATTCTAGAATCTACCAGTGATGAGGCTATTTTGGAGCTGGTAATGTGTAATGAGACAGGATTAATTAAAGACCACATAGTAAAGGATCCTCTAGGCAAAAGTGATCATAATACAATTGTGAAATTCACATTCAGTTTAAGGTTAAGAAATTTAAGTCCATAAATAGTGTCTTAAACTTAAATAAAGGCAATTATAAGGGTATGAAGACAGAGTTGGCTAAAGTAGACTGGTAAAATAGGTTAAAAGGTATGATGGTAGAGAAGCAGTGGCAGACATTTAAGGAGATAGTTCATAACTCCATAGCTCTCAACAAAGATATATTCCATTGAGGAAGAAACACTCTACCAGAAGGTAGATATCATATGGAATGGAATGAGTTAACCAAAGAGAGTCAGCATGGATTTGTTACCATCTGTGGCTAACTAAGCAAGTTAAGGGTGGTATCAAATTGAAAGGTGTACAATGCTGTGAAGATTAGTGGTAGGCCAGAAAATTGCAACATTTTTAGAAACCAGCAAAGGATGATTTAAAAAATATTAAAGAGGGAGAAATTGGAGTATGAGAGAAAACTAGCAAGAAATATAAAACCAGACAGTAAAAGCTTCACAAATATATAAAAAGGAAGAGTAGCTAAAGTGAGCATTGATCCCTTAGAGGGTGAGACTGGGGAATTAATAATGGGAGAGGAAATGGCAGAGGCTTTGAACAAGTATTTTGTATCTGCTTTCACAGTAGAAAACACAAAAAGCATCCCAAGAACAGTAGAAAATCAGGACGCAAGAGGGAGGGAGAAACTTTAAACAATCACGATCACTATAGAAAAAGAACTAGGAAAACTAATGACACTAAAGGCTGATAAGTCCCCTGGATAGCCTGCATGCAAGAGTCTTAGAGGAAATGGCTGCAGAGATAATGACTGCATTGATTGTAATATTCCAAAATTCCCTAGATTCTGGAAAGGTCCCAATGGATTGGAAAACCATAAATGTAACACCTTTGTTCAAGAAAGGAGGGCGACAGAAAGCTGGAAACTATAGTCCAGTTAACCTAACATCTGTCATTGGGAAAATGCTAGAATCCGTTATTAAAGTGGTAGTAGCAGGACATTTAGAAAATCACAATACAATCAGGCAGAGTCAACATGGTTCTGTGAAAGGGAAATAGTGTTTGACAAATTTATTAGAGTTGTTTGAGGATGTAACAAGCAGGGTCGATAAAGAGGAACCAGCAGATGTGGTGTACTTGGTTTTACAAAAGGCATTTGATAAGGTGCCACATAAAAGTTAAGAGCTCATGGCGTTGGGGGTGATATATTCGCATGGATAGAAGACTGGTTAACTAATAGGAAACAGAGAGTCAGGATAAACGGGTCATTTTCAAGATGGCAAACTAACTTATGAAATGCCGCTGGGACCAGTGCTGGGACCTCAACTATTTACAATCTACATTAATGACTTTGATGAAGGGACCAAGTGTATAGTAGCCAAATCTGCTGATGATACAAAGATAGGTAGGAGAAGATACAAAGAATCTGCAAAGGGATATAGCTAGGTTAAGTGAGTGAGCAAAAATTTGGCAGATGGAGTATAATGTGAACTTGTCCACTTTGGCAGGAAGAATAGAAAAGCAGATTATTTAAATGGAGAGAGGCTGCAGAATGCTGCAGTACAAAGGTACCTGGGTGTCCTTGTACATGAAACATAAAAAGGCAGCATGCAGGTACAGCAAGTAATTAGGAATGCAAATGGAATGTTGGCCTTTATTGCAAAGGGATGGAGTATAAAAATAGCAAAGTCTTGGTACAACTGTACAGGACATTGGTGAGACCGCGACTAGAGTACTGTGTATAGTTTTAGTCACCTTATTTAAGGAGGGACATACTGGAAGCAGTTCAGAGAAGTTTACTAGGTTGATTCCTGGGATGAGGGGCTTGTCTTATGAGGAAACATTGAGCAGGTTGGGCCTATACTCTTTGCAGTTTAGAATATTGAAAGGTGACCTTATTGAAACACACAAGGTTTTGAGGGGGCTTGACAGGTTAGATGCTGAGAGGATATTTCCCCTCATGGGGAATTTAGAACTAGGGGGCACAGTTTCAGAATAAGGGATTTAAGCCAGAGATGAGGAGGAATTTGTTCTCTCAGAGGGTCGTTCGTGTTTGGAATTCTCTTCCTAGAGATCAGTGGAGCCTGGGTCATTGAATATATTCAAGGCTGAGTTAGACAGATTTTTGATTGACAAGGGAGTCAAGGTTTATGGAGGCAGACAGGAAAGTGGAATTAAGGCCACAATCAGATCAGCCATGATCTTATTGAATAGTGAAGCAGGCTCGGGGGGGCTGAATGACCAACTCCTGCTCCTATTTCTTATGAAATGTAGTTTGTATTGGGGACTGAAGACAGTGGCTTCGGCATTCCCAGTGTTTAATTGGATGAAATTTCTGCTTATCCAGTACTGGATGTCGGACAGAAAGTCTGACATTTTAGAGACAGTGGAGGAGTCAAGGGAGGTGGTGTTGAGGTAGATCTGGGTGTTGTCAGTGTACATGTGAAAACTGAAACTGTGCTTTCAGATATTGCCGGCGAGGTAAGTAAAGGATTAGTTCTTTTCAATTAATACATTCCTTCATTAAAATCTGAAACTCACTTTCCTTAAATGTGGCTTGCACGTTCGTGCAGTTTCACATATGATGTTGTTTGTTACTGCACCAATTAACTCAAGTTATTAACAATGGGTCACGTGGTTCATCTCTAGTTGTTAAGCTGTTTAATTTGTGTGTTTCAATCAATCAAACACTCAACTGGAAGGCTTTAATTTACTGCCTGCAGTAAAAATGCTAAACTGCACATTATCATTTGGATGGTAAATGTAGGTAATTAACTCATATTTAATGCCCAAATAGCCTTAACTGCTGCAGACAGGAGAATCCCATCACACATATCTACTGATGTTAATTTAGCTCCCTCATGCTGTCAGGGAAGGTAACTTTTGCAAAATGATTATCATGAAGATATAACAGCATACACTTAAAGCAAGAATGTTCAAAAAATAATCTACAGCCAAAAAAGAATGCCCATTTTAATAGTTTTTTTCTTTGTTGAGCTCTTAAATGATCAAATTGAATAGTTAAGGTTAAGAAAAGCTGATCACAGTTACATTATTGAATGCAGCCCCAAGTATCGAGAATCTGCTACTGCTTATTGAAACTCAAATTAAAAACAAACTATTTTTTTTTTAAAAGTTCAACTACCAACCCAAAGAATCATTTGCATCAGCTATATAATATGTTGGCTGACTGGCAATTCAATATCTTTTTCCTTCTCCTTCTCTCTTTCTCTTGTGAAGGCATTGATTCTTTGCTAACATACAGTTCCACAGTCAGTAGTCACCTCCAGCACCTTACCTTGTACCCGTGTGTAAATCTGTAAAGTGAAAGATATAAGGCTATTCAACAGCTCTGAAACACCATAACACTACTTACATCTTCAACCAACACCTAACATGCACATTTCCAGCGAGAGTAGCTGGACCATGGCCAGAAGTGGGCATCCGGGTGATTTTCCCCTCCTGGAGGTACTGGGACTGAGGGCAGCTAACTCAATTTGGGCTGGGGATCAAATATGGGTCTTTCTTTCTCCACCCACTGCTTTAAGCAGTTCACTGTCAGAGGATTGACTGACGATATGTATAATTCTTCATTGGAAATTTGTTGCAACAAGCCAATCTAATTAGAACATTTATATTTGCACATAAGCTGTATCTATTTGTGTCATTTTTGCAACTACAGTTTATTAGTCCCATCAAGTCTACACCAGCATTTTGCTCCATGAGTTACCTAGTCTAATCCCATTCTCCTGCTTGATCCCCATACCAATTAAATTATCTCTTTTTCAAGCAACTATATCATTCCCTAGAATGTATGGACTTTGTTTCAATGACATTTTGTACAGGAGATTTCCATATTCTAACCACCACCTCTAAGATTTTTTTTCTAACCAGACATGCAGCCTCCACTCCTCTGACACTGGGTTATCCAGTCCCCTCTGGTTCATTATTGGTTTCCAAGCTCCAGTCCTCAGCCACCTATCTTTCTTTGAAAAATCTCTGAATAAATACCTGATTTCAAATGCAATTGAATAATAGGTAAGGAGAGATAACCAAATATTCAGCATACATAAACAACTACAGTTTTAACTGTAATAAACACTTCACTAATGTAATGATAAAAAGGGTTTTCAAGTGTATATGCAGTAAAAATTAAGTATTATTTTGCAAAAACTGAGTGAATAACCACACCAATGGATGATGAACCCATTAGGAATTGTTTGGCTACATCTCGAATATAAAAATGTACAGTAACTTTCTTTTCTGAAAAAGTGAATTTAATAACCAAATGGATATAGTGGTCTCAGGGGAATTAGTAATGTCATGGGGGCACGACAAATGAAGTGATTAGGGGCCAGCTAACGGGAAAAAACTGTAGACCTTGCATTTATGAAAGATTATTTCTTCAGGAACACCTGACCCTCGACAAAGCATTAATGACTACATAACAAATTGAAGCTGCCATTAGCAATGCCAAATCTATTAGTGAGGAAATCAACATCTGGTTAATTGTCCTCATTCAAAGGGCAGCACTCCAACAAACAACAGAATCAAAACAGTGCATCGAGCCTATTTCTAAAAAAAAAGTGACATTTTCAGTGTAACACCTTGCAAATAGTACATATTTTCTTATGAACAATTGGGCTGGATTTTGTGCAGGAGGCAGGGCTCTCGGCACAGGCTAAGAGGTTGGAGGGAACCCCGCCTTTTGCATTTTTTCTGACCGCTGGAACGATCCTCTGGCCATTTAGGGTCAAAGTTTAAGGAGGCAGGCTCCCCGTCCAGTTAAACACTTCATAGGAACAAGGGACCCGCCCCCAAGAGCGGCCGGCCAGTCACAGGACCGACAGCTCAGCAGATTCGGCAGCACCACCAGGAGCAGTGGCCACTGGTGGAACTGCAGAGGCCTCAGACCTAGGCCCAGCACTGGAACCCCAGATAAAAGGTAGGTGAAGCGGGGTCACCGGGATCATTCCGGAAGGCCCTGGAGAGGGGGGTCCAGGGTGGGGGGGTCCCAGGGGCCACAAATTGCCAATGAAGGAGGGGCCCCCACCCAAGGCCGCAGGGAGGGTGCCTCGTTTTCCAGGTGTCCTCTCTGCACAGCGGAGGCTGTACGCCTATCACACCCCTGGGAGAATCGGAACCAATATTCCCAGCGCCGGGTTCTGTAGCGGGCGATTCTGCCCCAATTCTCTGGCACCGCCCCCCGCTACGAAACACGCTGTCGGGCTGAGCACAAAATCCAGTCCATTATGTGGGAATCAGGAAACTCTGCTATTTTTCTTCATATCCACATTCATATCCAGTGAACCCTGGATGTCAAGGGATATAGAGGATTGGATCAGATCAGGAAAAAAAAGGAGGCTTATGGCAGATTCAGAGTGCTGAAACCAGCGGAGGCACTAGAGGAGAAATTAAAAAAGTAATTAGGAGAGCGAAGAGGGGACATGAAAAAACACTGGCAGGCAAGATAAAGAAAATTCCCAAGGCGTTTTATAAGTATATTAAGGGCAAGAGGATAACCAGTGAAAGAATAGGGCCCATTAGGGACCAAAGTGGCAATGTGTGTATGGAGCAGGAGGGCATAGGTGAGGTTTCAAATGATTACTTTTCATCTGTGTTCACTATGGAGAAGGACGATGTAGGTGTAGAGATCAGGGAGGGGGATTGTGATATACTTGAACATAATAGCATTGATAGGGAGGAAGTATTAGCTGTTTTAGCGGGCTGAAAAGTGGATAAATCCCGAGGCCCAGATGAGATGTATCCCAGGCTATGTGAGGCAAGGGAGGAGATAACAGGGGCTCTGACACAAATTTTCAAATCCTCTCTGGCCACAGGAGAGGTACCAGAGGATTGGAGGACAGCAAATGTGGTACCATTATTCAAGAAGGGTAGCAGGGATAGACCAGGTAATTACAGGCCAGTGAGTCTAACATCAGTGGTAGGGAAACTATTGGAAAAAATTCTGAGGGACAGGATTAACCTCCACTTGGAGAGAGGCAGGGATTAATCAGGGATAGTCAGCATGGCTATGTCAGGGGAAGATCATGGCTAACTAACTTGATTGAATTTTTCGAGGCGGTGACGAGATGTGTAGATGAGGGTAAAGCAGTTGCTGTAGTCTACATGGACTTCAGAAAGGCTTTTGATAAGGTCCCGCATGGGAGATTGATTAGGAAGGTAAGAGCCCATGGGATCCAGGGCAATTTGGCAAATTGGATCCAAAATTGGCTTAGTGGCAGGAGACAGAGGGTGATGGTCGAGGGTTTTTTTTGTGAGTGGAAGCCTGTGAGCAGTGGTGTACCACAGGGATCAGTGCTGGGACCCTTGCTGTTTGTAGTGTACATTAATGATTTAGATGCGAATATAGGAGATACGATCAGTAAGTTCGCACATGACACGAAAATTGGTGGTGTCGTAAATAGTGAGGAGGAAAGCCTTAGATTACAGGATGATATAGATGGGCTGGTAAGATGGGCGGAGCAATGGCAAATGAATTTGATCCTGAGAAGTGTGAAGTGATGCATTTTGGGAGGACTAACAAGGCAAGGGAATATACAATGGTGTAGGACCCTAGGAAATACAGAGGGTCAGAGGGACCTTGGTGTACTTATCCATTGATCACTGAAGGCAGCAGCACAGGTAGATAAGGTGGTTAGGAAGGCATATGGGATACTTGCCTTTATTAGCCGAGGCACAGAATATAAGAGCAGGGAGGTTATGATGGAGCTGTATAAAACGCTAGTTAGGCCACAGCTGGAGTACTGTGTACAGTTCTGGGCACCACACTTGAGGAAGGATGTGATTGCACTGGAGAGGGTGCAGAGGAGATTCACCAGGATGTTGCCGAGGGTGGAACATTTCAGCTATGAAGAGAGACTGAAAAGGCTAGGGTTATTTTCCTTAGAGCAGAGAAGGCTGAGGGGGGACGTGATTGAGGTATACAGGTTAGATAGGAAGAAATATTTTCCCTTAGCGGAGGAGTCAGTAACCAGGGTGCATAGATTTAAGGTAAGGGGCAGGAGGTTAAGAGGGGACTTGAGGAAAGATTTTTTAACCAAGAGGGTGTTTGGAATCTGGAACGCACTATCTGAAGAGGTGGTAGAGGCAGGAACCCTCACAACATTTAACCAGTATTTAGATGAGCACTTGAAACGCCGTAGCATACAAGGCTACGGGCCAAGTGCTGGAAAATGAGATTAGAATAGCTGGGTGCTTGATGGCCGGCACAGACACGATGGGCTGAAGGGCCTGTTTCTGTGCTGTATAACTCTATGACTCTACCTGAACTTACTGTGCTAAGAATTTTCACCCCTACATCCGGTATAGGAAAACTGTTGTGCACTGTTACTATTTCAGTGCTTTCAAGGAACAGATAAAATTTTGGGAATATTCTATTCTGCCACATGAGCCTGTTTGTCACTTCAATAGTTATATTCTAACACTATCCAAATTCAAGCTGGTTGCATATTCTTGTGTTAAGTTGCTGACCATCAAATAGAGAGTGGAACTTTCAATTTCAGCTGAGGCGTAAAACAGCCAATATTGGATCAGCTACGTGTTATACACCTCACCCAATTTTCATCTGAAGAGTCAGCATGTCCAATTTTGTCCATTATATGAACAATAAATTTGAAAATTCTAAAGATAGGGCATGTTGTACAAGTGGACTTCAAAATTGCAAATTCTGTTATGCCTATTCTAAGGGTGGACCTTGTGTCTGCTCTGAGTTAACTTAAAAGAAATTTGTGGAGTATGAGCTTGCCACTCACTAAGGGGTAAAGTTGAAGGGATAGTAACTGGGCGTTCAACATGTCCACTCACTGTAAAGCAGCGATCAACAACATAAACAGAATGTTTAACTACATAACCATACAGCACAAAAGGTATCATGCCACACGTAAAGTATCAACAACTTGCATTTATATAGCACCTCGAACATAATAAAACATTCCCAAGGTACTTTACACAGCTCTACCAAAATAAAATTGACACCAAGATATTAGGACAGTTGACCAAAACTTGCTAAAAGAGAGGTATGTTTTAATCAGCATCTTAAAGAGGGAGAAAGTGGGAGAGAGAGAGAGCACAAGAGCAAGGGACCTTTACAGAGGGAATTCCAGAGCTTGAGACACAGCTGCCAATGGTGGAGTGATGAAAATTGGGGATGCAAAAGAGGCCAGAATTGGAGGAGCGCAGAGACGTGAGAGGGCGGGAGGAGGTTACAGGGATAGCGAGGGCCAAGGACATGCAGGGATTTGAAAACAAGGATGAGAATTTTTTAAAATTGAAGCATTTCCCGCCCAGCAGCCAATGTAGGTCGGTGAGCACAGGGGTGATGAGTGAAGGGCACTTGGTGTGAGTTAGGATATGGGTAGCAGAGTTTTGGATCAGCTTACGTTTATGGAGGGTGCAAAGTTGGTGTCGACCAGTAGAGCATTAGAATAGTTGAGACTAGAGGTAATAAAAGCAGGGATGATGCTTTCAGAAGCAGATGAGCTGAGGCATCGGCAGAGACGGGTGATGTTATGGAGATGAAAGTAGGCGGTCTTAGTGATGAAGAGGATATGGGGTCTAAAGTGCAGGTCAGGGTCAAGTAGGAAGACATGGTTACAAATGGTCTGGTTCAACCTCAGGCAGTGGCCAGGGAGAGGGCTGGAGTCAGAGGCTAGGGAAAATGACCAATTGTGGTGACCGATACAGAAGGGAAATGCACAAGCCTGGATGGCTCGCAGAAAAGAGCCTCAAGACTGATCTAGAATGTCAGAAAACTGTGTTATTAGGAAAAACTTGAAACATGTGCTCTTTAGCCCCAAGAGAAGTTAGCTGATGGACAACCATATATTGGCATCGAAGACTTACCTCTACGCAGCCCCATATATCTCAAACTCTCATGTTCCTGTGTCCTTTTAGCACGTGTCCTTCCTATAATATCATGAGGGCAATTTTCATCTCCAGTGGAAATCAGGTAGGTACTTGGCAGGATCTGCGCTACACCCACTTAAAAGTGTCAGCATGAGGCATGTGCCATTTTCATGGCTGAGCCGAATTTGAATTAAATCAGCAAGGTGTCAGTCCAAAAATCACACCCTGCAAGTAACTTGGCAAATAGAAGGGCTTGCAAATTTGGCCATGGATGAAAGGCATCTTGTAGCTTAATTCACTGATGGAAAGCGAACAGTGATATCCAGCAACAGACAGGAGGACTTGGATTTTTGTTCCACCCTCACCCCCCAGTAGACTGTTGCAGCAGCTGGGGTGCTCGTACTACAAGCGAGCGGTAGGAAATTGGTGCTCTTCCCCTCCGATGGCCGGCAGGAATTAAGAATATTGGTCAGCAGGCATAGAGAGAGGTGGTCGAGCATGTAAATGCCAGTAATATTGTCCCCAGGATTTGGCAGTGCAGGAACAAAACAGTGATCTGACCAGTCCTGACCCCTAGAAAATTTTCTCCTCTCCCCCAAAATGAGTTAGCTTCCTTGATGTTAGTTTTCTCTTCTCCTCACGCCACCAAACATACTCCACTTTGCTAGCTTGACCTTTTGGAATTCCAGTCCTGATTAATAGGCTGATCAACAGTCAGCCATGGCTCAATTGGTAGCATTCTTGCCTCTGAGGTAGAAGGTGTGGGTTCATGTCCCACTCCAGCACAACAAGGCTGACTCTCCAGTGCAGTACTGAGGGAGTGCTGCACTATCAGAGGTGCTGTCTTTTGGATGAGAGGTTAAACTACGACCCCATCTGCTCTGGAAGGTGAATGATAAAGATTTGATGGCACGATTTCGAAGAGGAGCAGGGGAGTTATCTCCAGTGTCCTGGCCAGTAGTTAGTGCTCAAACAACATCACAAAACAGATTATCTGTTCATTATCATATTTTTGTCTGTGGGAGTTTTTTTGTGTACAAATTGGCTGCCGCAGTTCCTAGATTACAACAGCACTGCACTTCAAAAGTACTTAATTGGGTGTAAAGCACTTTGGGACACCGAGGTCATGAAAGGCACTATATAAATGCAAATATTTCTTACAGCCCCCATCCCCATCTCAACAAGGAGAGCACTTAAGGAGTTTTTAAAAATAGCCTGCAGGGAGAGTCACTGACTGTTCTTTTCCAATGTTTCTATTAAAAATGTATTATGTTGTTGCAGGATCTAGTTATCATCTTGCAGTTTTATCATTTGCACACAGGGTGGTGCTGTCATCATTTAGCAAAGAATATTTACCAGATGAGACTACAGTTTCATCCATTTGCTAATTTTAGCAGAAAAGCAGATATGATGTAAGGGAAGGAATGTCACTTTACACTCATAATATTCTTTTGCTAAAACTTGTGAGGAAAGTATGCCCTAGAACAGTTAGTCCTGGAGCTGCATGGGAGAACAGGTTAATTTTAAATGGCCAGGCCTCAATGACGTCCCAAAAGTCTGTTACCCACCCAAAAGTGGTGTTCAAAGCAGATTGTCAAACTTGGGCCCCAGGAAGATTGGGTGGCCTGGCAGTCGCCAGGCTGGCAGTCGCCAGGCTGGCAGTCGCCAGGCTGGCAGTCGCCAGGCTGGCAGTCGCCAGGCTGGCAGTCGCCAGGCTGGCAGTCAGGTAAGTGATGGGAACAGGAGGGGGGATTGAAAGGGTTTCTCAGGTGGGAAGAGGGAAGCTTAAGCAGCAGCGACCCAAGCTTTATTTATGGAGTTCAGAGGAGCACTCAGTAAGCAGTTAAAATAGCATTAGAGTCCTATCTAATGACAGAATCCAGATTGGCATATAAATGAGATTCCCACCTGAGTCAGGAAGGCACCTCAGCTACCCAAGCAAACAGCAATATTAAAATAGCCATGGGGAGGGAAATGAACAGTAGGTGTACCACTTAGATTTTAGCTCTCATTCCACCCTGTTTCCACTGGGTGGGGAGTTAAAATTTCACCTATTATGTCGAGCTTTGTGTGCCCTAATTTAGGAAGGATGTCAAGGTCACAGATAGAAGGCAGAAAACATTTACGAAGATGAGAAGCAGTATGTGAGAAGAAATTCACTGTTGCAATGGGCCAAATAGTTTGTTCCTGTGATGTAAAAATGTAATGATTTTAGGATTTTTATTTTCAGATGAGGCAGAGTTGCTTTTGCAGCACAATGTTCAATGACTGGACCAATTTCCCATCCTTAAAGAGGGATGCAGATGGATATGGACAAGGGATGGTTTCGAGGAGTAAAAACAAATAAAGGCAGAAATCATTTCACCTACTTTTTGCTTATCGATCTATCAAACCATATTGAAGGAGTAAACCCGGAATTAAATAGGTTGTAAATATAAACTTCATTGAAAGTACAGAAATATAGCCAGCACAATCATATATCTAAAAACCTCTATTAAATATTTATGTTTATGCATTTTGCTGCAACCGCTGAATCACACCAGCTTCCTGATTCATGTATTCATTCCAGATTGGCAAGCCATATTACAATGTATTACTTGAGGCCTATCACCCTATTTTAGGGGAGCAAAGCTTGCTGCAATAATTGAATTTCGTTCCTTCTATGTTCAAACTTCACCATGGCAAGCTGCAACACTGAATTCAATAAGGCACCCATAAAAGTTCTGGATTTTTGTAAAACACCAACTGGTTTATCACTATCCTGCAGGATAGAATCATTCAGGCACAGGAGGAGGCCATTCAGCCCATCAAGTCCATGCCAGCTCTCTGCAGAGCAATCCGATCAGTCCCATTCCCCAGCACTATCCCCGTAGCCCTGTAAGTTTAGTTCCCTCAAGTATGCATCCAATTTCCTTTTGAAATCATTCATCGTCTCCGCTTCCATGTAGGTAACGTGTTCCAGGTCATTACCACTCGCTGTGTAAAAAAAGTTCTTCCTTATATCCCCACTGCATCTCTTGCCCAAAACCTTAAATCTGTGTCCCCTAGTCCTTGTACCATCAACTAATGGTAATAGCTTTTCCTTGTCTACCATATCCAAACCTGTCAGAATCTTGTACATCTCTCTCAAATCTCCTTTGCTCCAAGGAGAACACCACCAGATTCTCCAACCTAATCTTGTAGCTAAAATCCCTTATCTGTGAAACTATTCTGGTAAATCTCCACTGCACCCTCTCAAGGACCCTCATATCCTTCCTAAAGTGTGGTGACCAGAACTGGATGCAAAACTCTAGTTGTGGCCTAACTGGAGCTTCATCAAGGTTCAGCATCCATTAACCTCTACCATCTCCGCTTGCCACTTGCCACCCTCTGTCTGGTCTGGTTCACACATAACACTAATCCCACACTATGCAGTTGACTTTTAATACTCTCAAGGCAACACAGGATGAAGAATACTATCTTTTCCTCAAAAGGCAGTGGAAGTAGAGTCCTTGATTATTTTTAAGGCAGAGGTAGATAGATTCTTGATAAGCAAGGGGGTGGAAGGTTATCGGGGTAGGCAGGAATGTGGAGTTGAGGTTACAATTAGATCATCCATGATCTTGTTGAATGGCAGAGCAGGCTCGAGGGGCCAACTGGCCTACTCCTGCTCCTAATTTGTATGCCTTTCCAGTGATGTCTATAGCCATCAGCATAAGAGGAGGCAGGATTAGGGTGAGAATTCACTATGTTGCGAGCTCATGGGGTCCAGTATATAGTCAGCATAAATACCCTTGGTCAGATCAGGTTGCACCCAGTAACTGGGCTGGAAGTGGGGCCCACCTTGGGGTTGAGGCGAGGACTGAGAAATGGACATCCAAAGAATCAAATTTGTATAGCAACCCCTTAACAAAAGGGGCTCTGAGTAGCTTCAAATCAAAGAACCTTCCCGTGGCTCTGGAAAGTATGCCACAGAGATTCCCAGTGGGCACATCTCTGCATTTACACGGAGTTGCACTCAATCATAGATTTTCTGGGCAATTAATTTTACTTTCATTCAAAAATGCAGAGATAGCTGTATGAAATCGACATAGAGTGAAGTTCAAATGAATTAAAGGATTATTCATTTTCTAGGAGCGAAGAAGTAATGAATGATAATGTTATTTTTGTTAAATCGGTTCCTTTCTTTTTTAAAAGGAAACTAAGAGCTTCATACAAATAATCTGCTTCAAATAAGTTAAACCTTTTGCAAAGCTTGGTAGCTAAATGAAATTTAACAATGAATAAGACTATATTCAATATTTTCCTCTGCTGGAGAAAAAAAAGAGAACCACCAATTTTTAAATCGAAATTCACCACATGCTAACAATTGCAAGATAGTATAGCATTCTGAGGAGCCAAGGATCTGGTAGCACTGTGGAAGAGACAGGATCCAAGATGGAAGGGAAGGCTAGTTCCTGCGTTTCTTCCTCCCTTCTGTGCTGTTGATCAAGCAACAGTGCTGTTGAAATAAAGAAAAGTTCAGGCTTATCTTTCGCCTGACTTAATTTCTTTGTATAGTATCGATTAGAGATAAATAACGGACTTCATAAGCACTCCGCGCCCCCCCCCCCCCCCCCCGCCCTTCTACCCACTGCCCCAACTTTATCTATTATTCATCTTTGAACTCCATCATCACAAATAAAGAAATGAAGTCATATTGCACTATTTCAGCAGTACAAGAAATAGATTTTCTCAGATATAAAAATAGCAGCTTCCAATTTGTCCTCAACAGGAATCGAGGGCCCACCATGCTCTCCAGCTGGAAATCATTTCAGGAAAAGCCAGCTGTAAAAATGGAGCAAAACTCAATCCCTTCACTTTGTTTTTTTACCTATTAAAAATACCTCCATCAATGTACCAATTACCTGTGTAGCTTCCTCCTATAATGATAAAATAGGCATAGTAACATTCCACATGTATCACATGACTATCATCCTCTCCTTAAGAATGGAGTTTGTTTAATAGGGAATAATATTGGCCCAGATTTTGAGATTGTAATGACGAGGAAACTGTCAGCGTTTGCTGTCATTACAACTGTGAAACAGATAACAACTTCTGCTGTCTACATACATACAATTAAACGTGGAAATCCAGAAGTTGCTGTCAGGGATTCCCTGCTTTCCCACAGGTTACACTGTTGAAGTCCCTGCAGATGGAAATCGTTAGAAATCACTTGAATTGACGTGAATTTCCCCATTTACGTTGTCTGTCTCACTGTAAAAAGCCTTGAAATAGTTACGTCTTGTTGAACGAGGTGTAACTGGGTTTTTAAATGGTGTACTAACTTCACAATTACTGCTGAAAAACCTCTTTGGCCCTGAAAAACTAATTTTAAGATTTGTGGAATATCATATTTCTCCATTATGATAAAAATTCCATAGGTTTGTAACGCTTTTTTTTTTATAAGTTGATGATATTTCAGCTTCTACCTTAATCCCATGTGTATGTTCCAATCTTAATTTCACTCTCTGTAAAATAATTAAAAAGTGAAGGATAATCAGTGCATTTTATTTCCAGGTTTGCTATCTGAGAACTCTTCAATTTGATTGACTGCTTAGCCTGCTCAATGACATCATTGTTGCTAGACTCCAGAGATCCCCTATAGTTGGCACCAGAATCAAATTAAGGTCAGGAAAGATGAAATCCACCCCACAGAGATGGCTAGATCTTAATGGGCAGCTTTTGTCCTAGTCAGCAGGAAGGGTATTAACTTCGCCATTAACTTTGCAAAATCCTGGCCATTAAGTTGGTATTCAGATAAAAATTATGCATTCTTATGTTTGATTTGTCACCTTAGAGTGCCTTTAGTCTCCAGCTATCATCTGAAGAGCTTCAGTTTGACTTTCAGTCAGGTGGTATCCCAAACAGCTTTGAGGACATGTGCTTAAATACAAGTGCAAAGCTCTTCTCCCAAGAGTTAAATCCTAAATAGTCAGGCAATGCATATGACAACATTAGGTTTTAGGAGTAGCCAGGAATCCACTGAGTACTTTATATACCTGGTGAAAACCATATATGGTTTATACAGAATGCAGTATCAAACAGATTTTAGTTATTGATTCTCCAGTATGCCTAGCCCTTTGAACTAACATTTCTGTTTTGGTTTCCGTACCAAATAGATTGATAGCACAATTAATAAATCCGAAAGAATATGCCATCCAGTCCATTAAACCTGGTCCTTTCACAAACTACAAACAACCTGTATTTTTGTGTAATTCATAAAATGCATTTCATCTTCTGAAGGAGATCAATTGCCACAGGTTAAATTCTAAAATAAAAGTGGAAAATATCTTCCTGATTTCTGCATCCCCCCCCCCACCACCCACATCGCCCTTCTCCACTGAGGTAGTCAGCAAAAACATAAGGCTTTTACCTAAAATGTATTATTCCCTTCAGAAATATTTTAATGAAAAGTGCCATGCTTATTACCATATGTCCTTTAAAGTAATTGGGTGGTATGCATCACTAGAATCTCATCTTTTCATTACTACACCTGGGATTGATTTGGTTATTCTCAACTCAATTTTCAACACACAACACAACTACCCTCAAATATAATACTTATTGGCACCTACTTTCAAGCCTGAATGGAATTGTAGAACTAGAGCAAAAAAGATACTTGTGTAAAAAAAAACTTAAAAATACTAGAAATCTGAAACAAAAGCATGTTGTACGAGAAATACACAGCAGATCAGTTAGTATCTGTACAGAAGTAAAGACAGGCTAATCTTTTGGTTGCAAACTTTTACCCAGAACATCTTTTCTCTTTACAGGTGCTGATGGGCCTCCTTCGTATTGTTACGACCAAGGTGGGAGAAATGCATTGTTAATTGAGTCCCACTTCTCCACTGGTCACAGCAGATCAATGAATTTTCTCACCTACCGAACAATAGCCAAATTAGACACTCTACTTGTCTCCCAGAATAAAGCACACCAAACCAGGTATCTTTAGACAACAACAACATTAACTATTTAATCGAAAAGAAATAATAAGTCTTAACTACTAACGATTTAAATCTATATATATGAAAAGCTCCTTAGTTCCTGAGCCCTCACGCACACACACATACATTAAAAAAACTGGTTAATCGGGGAAAAGGAATTTTGGTACCCAGCTGTTTTTTAGGAATAGAAGGAATAATCAAAATAAATCAGTTCGTCACATTCTGGTAGGATGTCTTTGGTTAGGTGAGGTATCCCAGAGTCGAATAGTAAGATGCCATTGGCAGTCTCCCCAGGCGAGGTTGATGAACAGTCTATGATGCGTGGGCGTTCAAGGCAATTCGACTACAGCAGGCGTCACACAGGTCTTTCAGCAGGGGTGCAGCTGAACTGCACCAGGACTCACAGCAGCAGCACAGCAGTAGAAGCTTTGTTCAGATTTCAGGATGTCCCAAAACACAGGAGGCAACAGGAATCTCAGTAGATGTAGGAATTCTTCAGAGACAGGAGGCAATAGGAATCTGCCATCCTTCAAATGCAGGATTTCTTTTCAAGAGATGCAAGTCCCCTTTACAGAGAGAGGTATTTTTCTGGGTCTCCAGGCTGGTCGCGTCTAAGTTTCAAAATGCCTGCTCTTTGTCCAACTCACTGGTTTTTAAAAGTCCAAAGGGAAAGCAAAAAGCCTTCCTGAGCTGATCACGTGACCAGACAGAGCCTCTCCACTGTCATTCAACGTGTTGCTTTGAGGAGGCTTGCTTCCTTGAAACTGCTTGTTTCTCCTATTCTTGCGTACAAAGTCAACACCCAAAAATTCCAGCTATTTGCAGGTGTCCTTGTCTACTAAAAATCCTTTTTTCAGTTTTGAAAACACACAGAAGTCTAACATTTTAGTACAAAAATAAAACCTTTTGTAACAATATTTCAGCATTTTGTGTTTTTTGGTTTCTCCAAGTTGCCTTGGGCAATGTGAGCAAAGTTCTATACTGCACCCTATGTTCGAAGTTACCTCTAATGTCTTTAGCTTGATAACAGATATGTGAAAATATTGTCCCTTAATTAATTAATTTCAATCCACAATTCTAATAAAAGTCATAACCAAAAATTAATTTGATACCTTGAATCTAAAATCGTGGCTCACTACAGATCCAATGGCTGGTAAAGGGTGAATGAGCAATGAAGTCGACAAATATTCTAGTTCAGAGCACGATTATCCATTGGTATGATAAGTTTATATAGATAAAAAGGTATTCTGAAATTAAATCAGTCTAGCTAACGCTACACAAATGCTGCAAAATATCAACTCTCGTCATCCATTTGTTATCTCTCTCATTTTCACAATAACGAATATAAACAGATGGGTACACACAGCCATCTCTCTTGAAAGTGGCATGGTTGAAATAAAGTGATGTCATTGTACAGTCTGCAACTCTTGGCATTTACCCAACTTTCAGTGCTTCAATTACTTTGTGAACCATTAGCTTTCCAAGTGGGTTGATGAATTATTTATTCACAGTGAGGAAACAGCCGGGACGTGAAATATTAACACTGTCTGAAAAATGCATGTTTTGGCAAATGGAGGTATGGGAAGGGAACCAGAACATGAAACTAACTGAGCACTAAGTATTTACTCACAATGGTAATAAGCTTAAAAATATCCTTAATTCAAAATGTAATTTCGCTACTTAAAAAAGAATTGCAATTACCTTGATGAAAAATTTCAGATATTTCACAAACATGATGACAAAACAAAATGCAGGTAAAGTTAAAAGATCTATGATTCACAATATCTTTAGGAAAAAAATATTTTGCTAAAATTTGAAGGCAACTCATTAGTCACAAAACAGCATCCTTCAGGGACTGAGAATATTTTAATAATTTTTGTATCACCTCCTGGCATCATCTAAATTATAGTTGCACAATAGAACTTAAAAACTGAAACAATTTATTTTGGGACAGACTGTCCCAAGTTCATTCAACCTTCTGGCCGTAACATGTGGCAGTATCTCAATCTATAATATGAAATCTTAAGATAAGAACTGTCTTGCTCCTTAGGAAACACATTTACGACAGACTGGAGTTATTCGCAGTTCAATCCATTTTATATGTTTGCCCACCCCCTCGTCTGTCACGTCAGTTCATCAGAGAACGTTTATATAAAATCAAAGCTACAAAAATCATTGTAAGTTTTCAGCACATATCTAAAAACTGCTGTCATCCTCTTTCCACCCATATTACACACAATCCCACTTTTATTATATCTTTGTTAACTCTTGTCCTTTAATAAAACCCATTTTTATACATTACATTCAAAATTAAAACAAATTAGAGACATCCTTAGTCTCCTCACTCTTGCTGGAATCTATTATTAAAAGGTTATAGCAGGTCATTTAGAAAATCTCAGTGCAATCAGGCAGAGTCAACATGAGTTTTGTGAAAGGGAAATCATGTTTGATTAATTTATTAGAGGTCTTTGAGGAAGTAATAAGCAATGTGGATAAAAGGGAACCTGTGGATGTGGTGTTTTCCAGAAGGCATTTCACAAGGTGCCACATCAAAGGTTACTAAACAAAATAACAGCCCATGGTGTAGGGGGTAATGTATTAGCATGGATAGAGGATTGGTTAGTTAACAGGAAGCAGAGAGTAGGCATAAATGGGTTAGCTTTAGGTTGGCAAGCTGTAACTAGTGGAGTGCCACAGGGATCAGTGCTGGGCCCTCAACTATTTACAATCTATATTGTTACGACTGAGGTGGGAGCAATGCCCTGTCAATTCAGTCCAAGTACTCCACAGGTCGCAGCACGTAATTAAATGTTTTCCCACCTGACCAGAAATCAGCCAAATTAAACACTTTATTAACCCCCAGAATAAAATACACCAAACCAGGTATCTTTATACAACAACAAAGTAACTATTTATTAATAAACTAAATCTTAACACTATTAAGATAAACCTATGTCTGAAGACCTTATAACTTCTTATTTAACCTAAGCCTCCCCATGCACACATACATTCAAAACTAACAATGGTTAACCAGTTTTTAAGAATAGTATTTCTTAGGAATAAAATAAGTAGTTGGGTTGTAAGTCCTGGTGAGTTACATTCCTGGTTGGTGAAGTGTCCCAGATTAGATCAATCAGATGCCACTTGAAGTCTCTAGGCGAATTCGACAAAATAGTCTTTAATAGACAGGCATTCGAAGCACTTCGGTTGCAGCAGGTATCACACAGTTCTTTTAACAAGGAGTATAGTCACAGGCCTATTTGGATTCTAAAATTGGTAGTTTTTCAGTCGAAACTTTACTGAGAATTCCAGCAAACACAAACAAACAAGAGAGGCAAATGTTCTTTTTTTTCCCCAGGGTTTTCTTTTCCTTTCCTTAGGCAATTCAGAGCCCGAAGATAAATGTAGATCTTCCTGCTAAGCAAGAGGGATCCTTCCTTTCAGTGAAGCACGCTTCATTGGACTCTAGTTCAACCCAGTTAAAGCCAGTCTTTACCCACAGTTAAAAGTTACAGTACACCATGTGACCTAGGAAATAGGTGCAGCTGCTGACACACTGTGCTCAGTCTTAAAGGAACATTGTTTTCAAACAGAGTCTTAAAGGCACACTATTTTAAACAGAGGAGAAAAAAAAACAGTTCCGAGACAGTATCAATGACTTGGATGAAGGGACAGAAGGTATGGTTGCTAAATTTGCTGATGACACAAAGATAGGTAGGACAGTAAGTTGTGAAGAGGACTTAAGGAGTCTGCAAAGGAATATAGATAGGTTAAGTGAGTGGGCAAAGAAAGGTTTGGCAGCTGGTGTATAATGTGGGAAAATGTAAACTTGTCCACTTTGGCTGGAAAAACAGAAAAGCAACATATTATCTAAATGGAGAGAGATTGCAGAACTGTGAGATGCAGAGGGATCTGGGTGTCCTAGTACATAAAACACAAAAAATGTTAGTATGCAGCTATAGTAAGTGATTAAGAAGGCGAATGCAATGTTGTCATTATTGCAAGGGGAATGGAATATAAAAGTAGAAATGTTTTTCTACAGTTGCACAGGGTATTGGTGAGACCACATCGAAAGTATTGTGTATGGTTTTGGTCTCCTTACTTAAGAAGGATATAATTGCATTGGAAGCAGTTCAGAGCAGGTTCACTCGAATGCTTTCTGGGTTAAGAGGGTTATCTTATGGGGATAGCTTGGACAGGTTGGGTCTGTATTTATTGGAGTTTAGAAGGATGAAAGGTGATCTTATTGAAACATACAAGATCCTGAGGGGACTTGACAGGATGAAGGTTGAAAGGATGTTTCCCCTTGCGGGAGAGACTAAAACTAGGAGGCACAGTTTAAAAATAAGGGGTCTCCCACTTAAGACAGAGATGAGGAGAAATTTTTTCTCTGAGGGTCGCCAGTTTTTTTTCGGTCCTGGACTGTGGGCATTGCTGGCTAGGGCAGCATTTATTGCCCATCCCTAATTGCCCTCGAGAAGGTGGTGGTGAGCTGCCTTCCTGAACTGCTGCAGTCCATGGGGGGGTAGGTACACCTACAGTGCTGTTAGGAAGGGAGTGCCAGGATTTTGACCCAGAGACAGTGAAGGAACGGCGATATAGTTCCAAGTCAGGATGGCGTGTGGCTTGGAGGGGAAGTTGCAGGCGGTGGTGTTCCCAGTCTGTGGACCTCTCTTCCCCAGACAGTGGTGGAGGTAGGGTCATTGAATGTTTTTAAGGCAGAGTAGACAGATTCTTGACAAACAAAGGAATCAAAGGGCATTGGATTAGGCAGGAAAGTGGAGTTGAGTCCACAGACAGATCAGCCATGATCTTACAGAATGGCAGAGCAGGCTCAAGGGGCCGAATAGCCTGCTCCTGCTTCTAGTTCATATGTTTTTCACATTCTGTCTCTCTCCTGATTCACATTCTAAGAGACTGGTGGAGAGGTTTAAAGAGGGGATTCTAGAGCTAGACAGTTGAAGGCACGGCTGCCAACGGTGCAGTGAAAGAAGTGGAAATGGCCAAGAGACCAGAATTAGAGGAATATAAAGATCTCAGTGGGTTGTGGAGCTAGATGAGGTTACAAAGATGGGGAGAGATGTGACAATGAAAGAATTAGAACATAAGGATAGGTATTTTGAAAATCAAGGTATTGGTAGAAGAGTAACCAATATAGGTCAGCAAGCACGGGGTGATGGATGAATGGATCTTGGTGTGAGGTCAGATGCAGGCAGCAGACTTTTGGATGAACTCTACCCTTTATGGAGGGTAGAAAATGGTTGGCTGGCCAGGAAAGCATCGAAATAGTCTGGAGGTTACAGGCTGGATGAGGATTTCAGCAGCAGACAGACACTGGTAAGTGGGGTGAAGACATGCAAAATTACGGAAGTGGAAGTAGGCAGTCCTGGTGATGGAGAGGGTATCAGGTCAGAAGAATAACTCAGGATCAAACAGGACAGTGAGGTTGCGAGCAACCTGGATCAGCTGAGACAGTGACCAAGGAGGACAACTGAATTGGTCGCGAGGGAACAAAGCTTGTGGCAAGGTCCGAAGTCAATGAGGGTAATTTTAATCCCCATGAATGAGTGGGTTGGGGAAGGGCAAGAAATAAAACAGAATTTAAAATCTTGCACCCAACCTCAACCCACCCATTTCAGTTTGAAAAGAAATAGGTTGGGCTAGGGGAAGAGGTGGCAGGGGTAGGTGACCAATCTGCTCTCAGGGGGCAAGACAATCCATACAAACTTTGAAAGAGACAGCATGCCTACAGTTTTACAGGCTTTTTAAAATCTATTTCATCCAGTTTCCTGGACCTTGGGAAACCCAGCAAGTAAAAGGAGGAGAGAAGGGCCAGACCCAGGAGGTAAATGCATTTATAGCACTGCTTGTCTGACAGGAAGAGCACCAGTGTTTCCTCCAAGGCCAACAAGCTATCCTCATTACAAACCCTGCAAATGGCTGACTCCACCCCCACAATCACTGACTCTGCCCATCTCTATGATCTCCAACTCCCCCCACCCCCGATCTGCCTCTAACCCCCCCGCATGATCTCCAACTCCCCCCAATCTCCACCAACTCCGCCCCTAACAATGACCTTCCAACCCGACCTCCACGCTCTCCCCATCCGACCATGATCACATCCCTTCCCAGGATCTCTTCCTCCCTGGATGCGGCCTTGTGTCGGAGGCTTTCTGCCCCAACAGACAGGCAGGTCGTCAATCAGGCTAGCTGCTGAGGAGGAAACCTGGTGAAAATGGTTTAAATATGTCCTGCTGTCAAATTCAGTAGATGTCCAGAAAGCCCATACTTCTAGGTTTCCAGTCCAGAACTCCTCCCCTCATTCCTTCCCTGCCTCCCCAAAAATATTTGGGTCAGTGGCTTTAGTCCTCCTAATGTTTAATTGGCATAAATTTTAGTTCATCTAGAACTGAATGTTAGACAAGCTGTCTGACAACACAGAAGCAGTGGAGGGGTCAAGAGAGATATTGACGAAGTAGAGTTGGGTGTCATCAGCGTACATGCAGAATTTGACATTGTGTTTTCATATTCTGTCTCCAAGGGGGCAGCATGTATAAAAGGAATAGGAGAGGGACAAAGACAGATCCTTGGAAGACTCCAGAGATAACTGTGCAGGGATGGGACTTGCAGGATGTTCTCTGGCTAGTTAAGAGTGCAGTTCCACTGAGATGGACAACAGAGGAGAAACATTGCAGGAGGATGATGTGGTCAAGAGTGTCAAAGGCTAGAGACAGCAAAGATTGTTGAGAAGGGATAGTACATTATGATCACAATCACATTGGCTGTCACTTATGACTAATTATGGCCATTCCAGTACTGTGGCGGTGCAAAAACCTGATTGATTACACAAGTAATATTCATAAAGGTGTCCAATATTTATGTATCAATAGTTCCAATTAAAGTGCATGAATGGAAATATCTTTAAAAGATCATTACTAAACTGGGAAAAATACCACATTAACTGTGTGCAATTACGTACTTATAGTTTCAACATTCTGTAACTATGTGGGTCATATTTCCATCACCAAGTAAAATAATGGTGCAGTAAATGGGCACTGTGTTAAAAAAAACAGAAATTTGTGGCGGGGAAGAGTTATGCCATGAGTTGCACATTGCCTCTAATTGCTGGACAATCTGCGCCACTCAGCCATTAGCCTTGCAAAAACCACTGCTTGTCAGCAAACTCTCTACAAGTGTCAAAAAATTCCATTTGCTGTTAAAACAGATTAAACAAGCTACAGTTAGCTACGACTGGTATTCAATGATGTAAGGACCCATTTACTGACGAGATTTTTGTTCCTGCAACTGCACTGCGGAGGCCCATAAAAATGAACAATTGAAACTAGGGAGTCTTACTCCAACAGGTATTAAATTGTACCTAGAGGTTTCTAAATTTTTTATTTTTTTTTAAAACTTGTCTTTTTGTCTCTTTTTTCTCACACTTTTAAATCAATCTTTCTTTCCCTCTCTTTGGCCCCAGTATTAACTTGGTAATGCGCTGAGAGCTGGAGGGAATCTGACAGTGTGTGTAAAACCCAGAAGTAAGTTAATTGTGTCTTTCAGTGGTATTTTAACACAGCCTGCTCATTATCATTTTACTTCTGGCTTTGGATTGATTGCAGTGGGCATTCTGATGACCCACAGGATGTGATCCAACTCCAGTATTTAAAGGGACAATCAACAGATGGAATTTGGAGCTGGAAACCAGAGAAGACAAGGTGTGACAATGGATTCAGGATGCTCAAAGGCTGTGCTCCACTTCAAAGACACCTCCTTTGACATACTGCTGTGGACTGTGAGGAGCCAGAGGGAGACACTTTTCCCCAGCAATGGAAGGAAGAAACTTGTTGCTGACACAAAGGCAGCACGGCTGGAGGTGGCCCAGGAGGTCAGCAGCAGCATTGTGTTGGATTCAATGCAGCAGGGTTTTTAATGACCTAACCAGGTCAAGAAAGGCGAGTACAGCAGCACATTCACCATATCCTTCTGCGCGCATTACGCCACCCCCTCAATCTGTCTTGTCAAGCCTACTTAATCACATTCCTCCTTGTACCCACTTACCTTTCTCTTTCCATGCACTTCCTCATATCTCATAAGAACTAAGAAATAGGAGGAGTAGGCCATTCAGCCCTTCAAGCTGAAAGCTGATCTACTTCAACACCATATCGCCATCTATTCAAACACCATTCCCACTGACCTTCATCCTTACAAATTTTATGTCTCTCCCTGATAGTCACTTTCACCAAATTTACTCCATCTACAGGTGAACACATGCCATTACAGTCACTCATATGCTTAATAAAATATATTAAAAAAAAGGAAAATAAATAAATAATTGAATAAAATAATTAAGTAGTTAATTCAAACACTAAGGATGGCAGGGCAGGTGATGTGTCACAGCTGCAGCATATGGGATCTCCTGGATGCCAGTGTGATCCAGGGCAAACACGTATGAAGTAATGTGTTTGCAGCTCGAAGAGCTTCAGCTCAGAGTCATTGAACTGGAGTCTGAGCTGCAGACACTGAGACACATCAGGAAGGGGGAAAGTTATCTGGACACTTTGTACCAGGAGGCAGTCACACCCCTTAGGATAGGGTCTTCTGATTTGATCAGTGGTCAGGGACAGGAGAGTGTGGTTGCAGCTGAGGCAGGTAAGGGGACCCAGAGGGCAGGAGTGCAGGAGCTCAGCCTTTGCGATTGTCCAACAGGTTTGAGGTTCTTTCAGCTTGTTCGGCTGAGAGTGGGGGCTGCGGGGTGGATGAGCAACCTGACCATGGCAGCATGGTACAGGAAGCCATTCAAGTGGAGGGAGAAAAAAGGAATGTAGTGGTAGTAGGGGACAGTATAGTTAGGGGGATTCTCTGCAGCAAAGAGCAAGAGTCCAGACGGCTGTGTTGCCTGCCCGATGCCAAGGTTCGGGACATCTGCTCAGGGCTGGAGAAGATTTACAGTGGGAGAGGCAGGATCCAGTTGTCATGGTCAATGTAGGTACCAATGACATAGGCAGGACAAGGAAAGAGGTTCTGCATAGTCAGTATGAGGAACTAGGCGCCAAATTAAGAAGCAGAACCTCAAAGGTAATAATCTCTGGATTACTACCTGAATCACGTGCAAATTGGCATAGGGCAAATAAGATTAGAGAAATTAATGCGTGGCTCAAAGACTAGTGTGGTAGAAGTGGATTCTGGTTCGTGGGGCACTGACACCAGTACTGGGGAAAGTGGTGGCTGTACCGTTGGGATGGTCTACACCTGAACCATGCTGGGGCTGGTGTTCTAGCGAGCCGCATAACTAGAGAAGTAGAGAGGTTTTTAAACTGAATAGTGGGGGCAAGGGATCATATTTGGGAAGATATGGTAAAACAAGGAAACAAGGCAAGAGAGAAAAGTATTAATATGGGAAATGATAAACAGACTGTGACAGGGACAGACAGGGCATACAAAGCTAAGGGTAAATCAAGTGATATAGCTAGAGGTTACAAAAATAATAAATGGACAAAACTAAAGGCTCTGTATCTGAATGCACATAGCATTCAAAACAAAACCGATAAACTAAGAGCACAAATAGAAATAAATAAGGACGATCTTATAGCCATTACAGAGACATGGCTGCAAAACTACATAGATTGGGACCTGAATATTTAAGGGTACATGGCATTTAGGAAGGACAGGAAGCTAGGAAAAGGTGGAGGGGTAGCTCTGTTAATTAATGATGGTATTAGCTCAAAAGAGAGGGATGCCCTAAGTTCAGGAGACCAGGATGTAGAAGTGGTTTGGGTAGAGATAAGAAATCATAAAGGCAAGAAGTCACTTGTGGGAGTGGTATACAGGCCACCTAACATTAACCACACTGTGGGACAGGGTATAAAGGAAGAAATAATGCCAGCTTGTCAGAAAGGTACAGCAATAATTATGGAGGATTTTAACCTACATATAGACTGGAAAAATCAGATGGGCAGAGGTAGAATGTTTTCGGGATAACTTCTTGGAACAGAAGTCCCCTGTGTCTGCGTAGGTTTCCTCCGGGTGCTCCGGTTTCCTCCCACATGCCAAAGACTTGCAGGTTGATAGGTAAATTGGACATTATAAATTGCCCCTAGTATAGGTAGGTGGTAGAGAAATATAGGGACAGGTGGGGATGTGGTAGGAATATGGAATTAGTGTAGGATTAGTATAAATGGGTGGTTGATGGTCGGCACAGACATGGTGGGCCGAAGGGCCTGTTTCAGTGCTGTATCTCTAAAAAAAAAATAGCGATCATAATATGATGGAATTTTACATTCAGTTTGAGGGAGAGAAGAGTGGGTCCAAGACAAGTATTTTAAAAACTTAAATAAGGGCAATTATGAGGGCATGAAAGCAGAGCTAGCTAAAGTGAACTGGCAAGGTAAGTTAAGGGATAGGTCAATAGAGATGCAGTGGCAGACATTTCAGGGGATATTTCAGAATAAACAGAGTAGATACATTTCAACGAGAAAGAAAAATTCCAAAGGGTGGGACCCACCATCCCTGGTTAACTAAAACAGTTAAAGTTAGTATCAAACTTAAAGAAAAAGGCTATAAATGCGCAAAGATGGGAGGCAGATCAGAAGATTGGACAAAATATAAAAAACAGAAAAGAATGACTTAAAGATTGATAAGGAAGGTAAAATTACTGTCCGAGAGAAAGCTATCTAGGAATATAAAGACAGATAGTAAGAGCATCTATAGATATTTTAAAAAGGAAAGAGTTAACAAAGTGAGCATTGGTCCTATACAAAGTGAGTGTGGGGAATTAATGGATAATAAGGAGATGGCAGATGAATTGAGCAGATATTTTGCATCGGTCTTCACTATTGAGGATACAAGTAACATTCCAGAATTAGCTGTAAGTCAAGAAATGGAAGGGAGGGAGGAACTCAAGAAAATTACAATCACCAGCGAAGTGGTACTGAGCAAATTGTTGGAGCTGCGGGCTTGCAAGTCCCCAGGTCCTAATGGACTTCATCCTAGGGTGTTAAAAGAAATGGCGAGTGAGATAGTTGATAGTTAATTTTCCAAAATTCCCTAGATTCGGGGAAGGTTCCATTAGATTGGAAAATAGCAAATGTAACTCCTTTATTCAAAAAGGGAGGGAGACAGAAAGCAGGAAACGACAGGCCAGTTAGTTTAACATCTGTCTTAGGGAAAATGTTAGATGTTATTATTAAAGACATTATAGCAGGGCACATAGAAAAATTCAAGGTAATCAGGTAGAGTCAACATGGTTTTGTGAAAGGGAAATCATGTTTAACTAATTTATTGGAGTTCTTTGAGGGAGTTAAATGTGCTGTGGATACAGGGGAACCGGTGGATGTATTGTACTTAGACTTCCAGAAGGCATTTGATAAGGTGCCACATCAAAGATTATTGCAGAAATAAAAGCTCATGGCATAGGAGGTAACATATTGGCATGGATAGAAGATTAGCTAGCTAACAGGAAACAGAAAGTCAGCATAAATGGATAATTTTCTGGTTGGCAAGTTGTAACGAGTGGTGTGCCACAGGGATCTGTACTGGGGCCTCAACTTTTTACAATTTATATAAATGACTTAGATGAAGGGACCGAAGGTATGGTTGCTAGATTTGCTGATGACACAAAGATAGGTAGGAAAGTAACATAAGGAGGCTACAAAGGGATATAGATAGGTTACGTGAGTGGGCAAAGACCTGTCAAATGGAGTATAATGTAGGAAAGTTTAAAATTGTCCACTTTGGCAGGAAGAATAAAAAAGCATATTATCTAAATGGTGAGAGATTGCAGAGCTCTGAGATGCAGAGAGATCTGGGTGTCCTAGTGCATGAATCGCAGAAGTACACAGGTACAGCAAGTATTAGAAAAGCTAATAGAATGTTATCATTTATCACGAGGGAAATTGAATACAAAAGTAGGGAGGTTATGCTTCAGCTATACAGGGCATTGGTGAGACCACATCTGGAGTACTGTGTACAGTACTGGTCTCCTTATTTAAGGAAGGATGTAAATGAGCTGGAGGCAGTACAGAGAAGGTTTACTAGACTAATACCTGGAATAGGCGGGCTGTCTTATGAGGAAAGATTGGACAGGCTAGACTTGTATCCGCTGGAATTTAGAAGAGTAAGAGGCGACTTGTTTGAAACTTAAGATCCTGAGGGGTCTTGACACTGTGGATGTGGAAAGGATGTTTCCCCTTGTGGGAGAATCTAGAACTAGGGGTCACTGTTTAAAAATGAGGGGTTGCCCATTTAAGACAGAGATGAGGAGAAATGTTTTCTCTGAGGGTTGTGAGTCTTTGGAATTCTCTTCCTCAAAAGGCAGTGGAAGCAGAGTCTTTGAATATTTTTAAGGCAGAGGTAGATAGATACTTGATAAGCAAGGGGGTGGAATGTTATCTGGGGTGGGTGGAAATATGGAGTAATCAGTTCAGCCATGAACTTATTGAATGGCGGAGCAGGCTCAAAGGGCCGAGTGGCCTACTCCTGCTCCTAATTCATATGTCCGTATGTCTGTACTTTCCCCCATTGCAGAAGAGGAAGAGAACTGGAAGTGGTCCACCACAGATTTCGCAGCTAACAACCGCAGAGGAGGAAGCACTGGAGATCAGTAGCGCTTTGATGTCCCTGGCCTCTCCTGAGCAGGTTGTCTATTAACCAGCATAATGTGCAGAATTTAAATGCAAAAAGTCAACAGCTTGCAGCCAGCTTCCCAACCCATTTGCATTTTTACCAGATTTAGACCCTCACCTGCAACCAAACCCGCATGGTCCTCAGGGTTAAAATCCGCCACTTCTTCTCTTTCTGCATCTTATTTAACACTAGGGGAAAAAAAATCCAAGCCAGAGAATGTCATGGGATATCCTGATTCAGTAAATTCTGGGCCAATATCAGTATTTTACTAACAAGAAAAATTGAAGAATTAACAATTTTAACCTTACCCGCCTGACAGAAACTGGGCGGTCGGGCACTGAAAAGGACTTGCCTGCCACAATCTAGTCTCTTCCCACAAGTTCCGATTTTAACGTACTCTTCTGAGCAGGTGAGAGGGATGACCACTGGAGCTGGTGGGGTCCTTCTTTAGATATGCAGATCAGGTTCCAATTACATTATCCGGGCCCTACTGTAATCTTAAGCAGAGGCTTGCACTGGCAAAGCTATTGTGGCCTTAACGTCAGACCTATCCAGTGCAAACTGGAACTAGGCCAGAAAAGTCCCATTAAGATAAGAGATTTTCCTTTGTTTTACTTTCCATCTGGGTTAAAAGACGCAGACAGCAGCTTCTTGCCACCCAGCATTCTGCTTCCACCCATTGGCCAGCTGCCATATCCTGCTATTATCAATTTAAAATGTTTCAGGACTCGTGCCACCAAGGTTAGCATAGTTTGCTGCCCACCTCAACTCCCACCTGCATGACTGCCATCAGGAGTTATATCAAGGCTTATGTTTCTAACTGCTAATATTGGTATTTGTACCACATAATGAACATATAAAATCTTGGTATCATTACCTTAGAAGTAACAAGTTTTTATTAAAATGCTCTATGTTCCATTTGCCTACCATTTTAAAACTTGAGCAAATAATTTTCTGCTGTGCTTAATTTATGCATCGCTCATGACCTTTAAAAGTCATTTAGGTTTTAATTGTTACATGTTAATGTATTCTAAAGAACAGTGTATAAATGATGGGAGGCTGCTGCCAAATCCACAGATGCAGCAGACATGATTATATTGTGCTTTAGAGAAATTAAATTCTTGTACATTATCATCTCAATGAATCCAGTAGACATTGATGTTCAGCAAGTAATCTGTAGCCTTCATCCTTGACAAGCATGCACATTCTTCAGTTACCCTATAAGAAATCTTCACCTTTAGGATCAAGGACAAAGTACATATTCCTGAATATTGCCCGCATAAATTTACATGTCCACAAGTTTATATATGTCAACTAAACTGAGATAGTATTTTTACTGGAATCATTTGTATTTTGGCAAGTCCTAATAGATGAAAAAGTTTATGCCACAGTGCTGCACGATATGATTTGAATTAGTTTTAACTTATTGACTATTGCAGTAAATCTATAAAATTCAATTGCTTTACATTGGTCGCAGCAGACTTGTAGCTGGCTGAGTACAACTGAAACTGAGAAGAGCTCCTCCTCCTACACTACACCTAACAATGAATTTGACAGGTATTTTGTTTTATATATATATATAAATAAATAATATGGGAAAAAGTTAAATATTTATACTAATTTTTGGATACAAAGAAAAAAAAAGTGCTTGGATGGCCTTGTAAATTTAATATTCAATCATAGAGAGATACAGCACTGAAACAGGCCCTTCAGCCCACTGAGCCTGAGCCAACCAACAACCACCCATTTATACTAATTCTATATTCCCTACCACATCCCCACCATTTGCCTATCACCTACCTACACTAGGGGCAATTTACAATGGCCAATTTACCTATCAACCTGCAAGTCTTTGGCTGTGGGAGGAAACCGGAGCACCCAGCGAAAACCCACACGCTCACAGGGAGAACCTGCAAACTCCACACAGGCAATACCCAGAACTGAACCCAGGTTGCTGGAGCTGTGAGGCTGTGGTGTTAACCACTGCACCACTGTGAAGAATGGCTGCTCATCATCACAAGATCGATCAGCAATTCTAGGAGACTCCTGGACAATCTGGGATGGTTGACAACCCTCTGGAGACCTTGGGAATAGAATCATTAACGTAGCACTTTTGGGTGAAGACATTAGCAAATGCATAGCATTACAAAGAAATGAGTCTGTAATGGTGTTCATCCTCCACATGAGCAGTAGTTCAAATTCCATATGCCTGCCCTCTTACAATATTCATTTATTACCTTTCTCTTCAACCACTGAGCTAACCTTTTCTTCAATGTTGACATGGTCTGCCTCAATCACTAACCCCGGTGATGCATTTCACTGCCTCCCTCTCTGTGTAAAATTGCAGAATAGAACTTTGTGGGACACTGCTACCTACTTCTATCCACCGTGAGAAACTGCCCTTAATGCCTATTCTCTCCTTTCTGCTTCTGATCAGTTTCCCACCCACTAATTTCAGATCCCTTAATCTTCTTCTAAAGTCTCCTGTGTGATACTTTATGAAAGTTCATGTCCACCATATCCACTGAATTTCCCCCACCCATTTTATCTGTTACCTCCTCAAAGAACTCTTATCAAGGTTATCAAGCATGCTCATGGGTCAATAGTTGCTTGTGTCTGCTTTGTCACCCTTTTTGAATATAGATACCAATTTAGTCAGTCTTCAATTTATCGATATGTCCCCAGTGTTCAGTAACTCCCTCATAATGATTGTCAGTGCCTTACCAATCTCTTCCCTAGCTTCTCTCAGCACTCTGGCAGAAGTGCAATCTATCCTAGGGATTTATTTGTTTTGGTTCCCTTTTTAGCCTGTCCATCTCATTTATTTCTAAAGTCATTAATTTTACCTAGGTTATCTGTTTGGAGAGCACACATTGCTCATACTTTCCCTTGTGAGTACCTGAAGGATTGAATCATTTAGAATATTTATTATCTTGCATTCATTTTCAAGCTGCCCCAATTGTTCAGCAAGGTTATTCAGTGAGTAGCTGAGACAGAGGTTAGAAGTTCAACCTTCAGTCTCTGCTTAGTTAGCTGATATCAGCCAGGACTGTAGTGGGGGCCTTGGGTTACAGAGAGGGAGATCAGCCAGGGTTCACATACCTGGTCATTATCCAGCCACCCCTGCTGGAAACTTTTTTTAAAATTCATTCATGGGATGTAAGCATTGCTGGCAAGGCCAGCATTTGTTGCCCAATTCTAATTGCCCTTGCGAAGGTGGTGGTCAGCCACCTTCTTGAACTGCAGCAGTCCATGTTGTGTAGGTAGACCCACAGTGCTATTAGAAAGGGAGTTCCAGGTTTTTGACTCAGCAACAGTGAAGGAATGGCGATATAGTTCCAAGTCAGGATGGTGTGTGGCTGAATGTTTGGGTTAGGAGTGGATTGCGATTGCCTGTGTTGCTACCTATGGGCCTGAGGACACTCAATGGCTTACAAATCGGCCACTTGGGCAAGGTAGTGCACAGAGCCTGGACTCCACAGGACACAAGAGAGAAGAAAAATTAAAAAAAGCAAATGCCATTAAATATAGTCTCCAGAGTTCTGTGGATACTATAAGGTGTTGGCACCCTCTAGATTATACAGGTGAAAATGGTCTGTGCATTTTAAAATGAGCAATTCTTGAATACCATTTGATAGGCAGTTTGCTCAGGAATCTGGATCAGCTACCTATCGAGTTCCTGAAACCTTTAGAACATTTTGGAAAGACATGCCAGTCACCAGTACTTATTTTGCTTCTTTCTTAATGAAAATGAAGGAGTTGGATTTTGCAAATCTTGCATTTGAAATGTTTATAGTACGTAAGCACAATTCCATGCCACTTCAAATTTTACAATCCAGTCCATGCAGACAAAAAATGACAATGGGGTGAATTTACCAATATAATACCATGACTTTTAAAACATAGATTTACTCTCCCAAGAGACCAGTAAAAATGCAACAACATGTAGGCATTTTTCTTGCCACTTATAGCCAAATGAAACCAGCTAACAGCGTCCCTCCAGTACTTCACTGTAATTACTGAAATATTCAACAGCTCTTTAACCAGCATTTTATATTCCTTGTGCAGAACTAATAGTTCCATTGGATTGAAACTAAAAATCAATAACTTGTTAAAGTGAACCATTAAATTGATCCAATCAACAAGATACAATCAAAAATACTCAATATGGACCTTACATTGAAAAAACAAACAAAAAATGGTACCACCGGCAGTCTGTTACTGTTATTTCTTCAAGAAAAAATAGGCAGACCTATTTGGACTTATTTGGTCCATGTGTGTCTTCTGTACTCATGGAAGAATGTCAGTGAAAGGTCATCACTGGTGCAATAGCCTCCACTTATAAGACACAATACATTACATAATGAATTAGATATTTTTCCATATTCAGTGGCTTTGATGTCACAAATCTGGAGCACCAGCAAGACAATAATTACAATAATATTTGGTTCCACTAATGCCAGCAGCCTGCTCAGCGACAACAGCCTCCTGGCTTCTTTAACTGTGCACAATGTAATATATAAGTAATATACAAGAGCTTGTCTAAATTTACAGTTCATTTATAATCGAAACAGATGTATCATTTAAAACGTGTGTAAATTCAAAGACTACAGCTGCCCCAGTAGCTCAACAAAGTTAGCCAGTGACTATCTGAACCGCACAGATAAGAAAAGTCCCAGGTTTGATTCCCTGATTTGTGCTACAGCATCTAATGTCAATGGAGAAGTGGTAGCTACACTACAGTTGGTCTTAATCCTCTGTGGGAATTAAATAACAGCCACAGTAAACAAGCTTGGTGAGCAAATTTTGCTGGCAATACAAGGGCGGGGCGAGGAGGGGGGAGAAAAACATTAAAAGGTCATTTCATGTCTTAGTACTTCTATCACTCCAGATCTTTTCTTCAGTGCTGCACTTGCTGCACCACTGCCACTCACATTGGGTTGGAGCTCAGTACTTCCACTGATCTGCAGCAGAGTAGACTGCAGAAGATGAGTGACTCCTTAAAAGTCCTATCCATTTTTGGCATCAATCTCTCCAAGGTAGACAAACAGAGCACAACAGCCCAGAGTCTGCATGGCAGCTATTTGAGCTTCCACCAAGGCTGCAAAATCTGTGAGCATTGACTCTTGTTGTAAACAAGAAGTGGCCACATTTTCCAAGGTAGATTACAGAGCTGATGCCCTGAGAGATGGCACTACACAGGCTGCAAGTGGATTCCTCCAGTCTTTTAACCAAAATAGAATATCTCGGCAGGCCTTTGAATACCTAATATAACTGCTTGAGTGAAGCAAGCAGTTTTCTTCTCATTGCTGAGCCTCTGAAGTGCATAACCCTGTCCTCGTTAGCAGAGCTGGGGGAGGACTATGCCCTTCAGTAAGCCATCTCCTGGGTTATGCCTGCCACCAATATCTGGCACTGCTCACTAGTGCTGGGTTTTGAACCGTGAAGATCCTTCTACCTCAGTCACAAACTAAGACAGGGTCTCAGTCGCTGTGCTGATTCTTGGGATTGATGGAGCATGTGACAGTGTCACATCAGAAGGATTTTCCTCCTATGAGGCATCTTCTTTGGGAAGGGTTTAGCTATTGTGAAGGACCTAGAAGAAAATGTAAAGGGTCAAAGGTTATGCTAACACTAGGGGCTACAGTGTAGCAGATGACAGGCATTTCACTTGATGCATGTCTGTATGTTTCCCAGAGGTTCAGGAAGCACTGAAAATAATAATCAGAGGCCCTGTTCACATCAGCCCCCAGCTTCAAAAATGGTCTATCCTGACTACTCTGGCAATGCCAGTGACCTCCAATGCTAGCTGCTCTAGCTCCAACAGCACCATGAGGTTGCCTGGTGTTCCATGGTTCCTCCTCCTCTTCCTTGTGTTGTGCACTGCAGACAGAGAGAGCAAGAGTTAGTAGATGTTTTGTACAAATACTAAGAGGGCAAACAAGCAAGAGGCAATGGGGAGATATTGATTTCAAACAAGTGTTTGGTGTGAGGAAGCAGTTCTGATAGAAGTTTGTGATTTTATAAAAGCTATCAACTGAGAAGAGGTGGTGATGGCGGTGCTGTGAAGGGAACAAGGAAGAGGTGAGTGTGCGTTTGTAATGAGAATGTGAGGTGGTATAGTGTGGCATTGTGCTGGGTGAAGGATGTGATGGAGAGGAGGGAATTGTTGAGAGTGGTAATAAAGGCTCGTTGCTATGTGTTGGTTGCTAATATGTTGACAGAGATGGAGAAATGAAGAGCTGCACTCACCCTTGCTACTCTTGAGAGGTAATTGAAACACGTCTTGCACTAGATCCATATCCTAGAGCTAACAATCTGTGCAGTGTTTCTCTATGTCTGGTAGACTTGGTGTTTTGGGACCCTTAACCCATCAGCTGGAAAGAGGATTACCCTCCTCTTCCATCAGTTACTGCAGACTTGGGAGCTGAGACTGAGAAAACAGACTGACCGTCAAGAGTTACAGCTGTAAAAATCAAACAATTGCCATATAAAATAAATAGAAAATTAAAATAGTTCATGATAGGTCATTTCTTAAGCCTTTAAATTTGGATTTAGATCACAGAAGCTTGCAGCGTTTGCTGGGTCTTTGAAAGAGCAGTCATGCTTAATCCCACACCTGCACTTTTTGTCCATAACTCTAAGTTCTTCATCCTCAAAGTACGTGTCCAACTCTCTCCCAAAATTATTTATGGAATCAGCTTCCACAACATTTTCAGGCAGCGAGTTCCAGATCCCGACAACTCTCGAATAAAAACAATTCTTTCCTTCCCTGTAGATCTTTTACTAATAATTTTAATTCTATGACATCTGGTTGTTGATCCACTCGCCAGATGAAATTGTTTTCCCCCATCTACCTTATCAAAACCTCTCATCATCTTACAAACCTCCATTAGGTCACCCCTTAACCTTCTCGGTTCCATTTGGAACAGCCCTAGATTTTCCAACCTCTCCTCACAGTTGATGTCCCTCAAACCTTTCCAAGGGCTTACATCTTTCCCAAAGTACGTTGCCCAGAATTGTCCACAGTACTCCAGCTGAGTCCTAACCAGTGATTTATAAAGTTCCAGCATGACCGCTTACCACCTTATCTACTTGACCCGTCATCTTTAAGGGTTTGTGTATATGGACAACAAAATCTGTTTACATATTTTTCTAAATTGTGCCATTTATAGTATACTGTCTTTCCATATTACTCCTCCCAAAGAGTATCACTTAACGTTTTTCCATGTTGAACGCCATCTGCCATACTTCTGCCCATTTAACCATTGTGTCTATCTCATTCTGAAGCCTACAACTATCCTCGCTATGTTGTTAAGTGTTGTACCATTTGCAAACTTTATAATGCTTCTCCCTACACCTGAGCATATAAAAATTTAAAAAAAGAATAATGGATGCAAAACTGACCCTTGGTGAATGTTATTGCAAGCCATTTTCCAGTCTGAAAAACATCCACCCAACTCCACCCTCTGTTTCCTGTCACTCAGCTAATTCTGTATTCATACCACCACCTTCCCCTTAATTCCATGTACTTCCATCTTGTTAACATGTCTCCTCTGTGGCATTTTGTTGAATGCCTTCCAAAAGTCTATATATACACATGTACTGCGCTACCTTGATCAACCCTCTCAGTCACCTCATCAAAAAATTCAATCAACTTAGTCAAACAGGATTTGCCTTTAATAAATCCATGCTGGCTCTCCATGATTAACCCATGCCCCGGCAAATGTAAATTAATTTTGTCCCTGATAATGGTCTTCAATAACTTGCCTGTGTATCTTTTACACATTATAATAATAGGTCCATAACAAATATTACCATTCACAAGAAATAAATATGATTTTTTAACTGAACTGAGTTATTTTATAGTATTATGCTCTTTTAGCTCTAAACCTACATAAGCCTGACTCAGAGGTTTAACTTTAAATCTTAATATTGAAAATCATTCTTTGTCCCAGACAGACAAACCAAGCACTTTTCCTGTAAATTGTCCAAGGGGCAATTTGAGCACAATTCATGTAAATATCATGGGCAGCACGATTCATGTAAATATCATGGGCAGCACTATCCATCCTCCCATTTGAAAACAGTAGATAGCAAAGTGACTGCAGAAGGAGCAAGGCACGATACTCCTTTTAGGAGCAGATTATTTGGTAAAATTACTAATCAAATAGAATCTTACTGGTTCCCCTACTTATTAATATTTTAATTACAAATAGATAAATTTATATCATTTTGTTTGTGTATTGCCTTGATACTACTGTTATAAATACCTAAAAAATTAAACTTACAGCAAATAGGCTAAAAAGCCAAATTGCTGTCTTAAGAAAAAGCAAACAGAATTTTTTAAAGTGCATTTTATAAGATAGAAGAATCTAATTGTTTTACATCTACTCTACATGAAGTACCTCAAAGCACTATAAATAGCTAATGGGTTGCAATTTTTATGAGCGGTTTCCAAGTTCTCCTAATGAACCATTACCTCGGTCTCCGCGGAAGCCCGGTCGACTGTACCATAAATCTTTGGAAAATTGGTGCAGGAATGTTCTTTCCTTACAAGTGTTCTTAATTATTAAGTTATTTCACGTAAAAATAATTCTGTTGTTAAAACTGATCCTTCATAAAATGAAAGAGATACTGAGTAGCAGTAAAAGATGTACTGAGATAATGCTTATCCCTCTTTCACACGAATGGTTAATTACAACTGAAATTGAAATCACACTCAACACACAATCCTACACCAGCCCAACATGTAACTGTTTTCCATTCTATAATAAGCAATACTAGACCATCCTGTAAGGGGCAATCCTATACTAACCTACAGTATACATTTCTGCACTATCCCATATGATAAAATTACGTGGAGAATTGCACACTGAAAATAGAAAAGACTAGCATCTTACAGGAATACAATACGCCGTGGAGAGGTTGTCTGACAGTACCACAATGCCCCATGGAGTGACAGCACAAGCTCTTGCTGGTCTGTCCCTACATTCTGACCTTGGTCATATCATCACAGAGAAATTGCAAGGCAGCAAAGGTAAAGCACTTTCTTACACATAGGAAGTTAAAACTGACATAAGTGACTCACAGGATGTCTTCAAACCTCCCAGGATATAGCTCATGAACAACATTGGTAAAGACTAGAAGGGAGGATGTTGGCTGCTCTACTTTTATTAGCTGGAAAGTAGTACATGGAGAAACTTTTTAAAAATTAATTCCTGGGATGTGGGCGTCACTGGCTAGGCCAGCATTTATTGCCCAGCCCTAATTGCCCTTGAGAAGGTGGTGGTGAGCTGTCTTCTTGAACCGTTGCAGTCCATGGGAGGTAGGTACACCCACAGTGCTGTTAGGAAGGGAGTTCCAGGATCTTGACCCAGCGAAAGTGAAGGAACGGCAATATAGTTCCAAGTCAGGATGGTGTGTGACTTGGAGGGGAACTTGCAGGTGGCGGTGTTCCCATGCAACTGCTGCCCTTGTACTTCTAATTGGTAGAGGTCACAGGTTTGGAAGGTATTGTCTCAGGTGCCTTGGTGCATTGCTGCAGTGCATCTTGTAGATGGTACACACTGCTGCCACTTTGTGTTGGTGGTGGAGGGAGTGAATGCTTGTGGATGGGGTGGCAATCAAGTGGGCTGCTTTGTCCTGGATGGTGTCAAGCTTCTTGAGTGTTATTGGAGCTGCACCCATCCAGGCAAGTGGAGAGTATTTCATCAAACTCCTGACTTTTGCCTTGTAGATGGTAGACAGGCTTTGAGGAGTCAGGAGGTGAGTTACTCGCCGCAGGATTCCTAGCCTCTGACCTGCTCTTGTAGCCACGGTATTTATATGACTACTCCAGTTCAGTTCCTGGTCAATGGTAGCCCCTAGGATGTTGATAGTGGGAGATTCAGCGATGGTAATGCCACTGAATGTCAAGGGGAGATGGTTAGATTCTCTCTTGTTGGAGATTGTTATTGCCTGGCACTTGTGTGGTGCGAATGTTACTTGCCACTTATCAGCCCAAGCCTCGATGTTGTCCAGGTCTTGCTGCATTTCTACATGGACTGCTTCAGTATCTGAGTCGTCGCAAATGGTGCTGAACATTGTGCAATCATCAGTGAACATCCCCACTTCTGACCTTATGATTGAAAGAAGGTCATTGATGAAGCAGCTGAAGGTGGTTGGGCCTAGGATACGACCCTGAGGAACTCCTGCAGTCATGTCCTGGAGCTCAGATGATTGACCTCTAACAACCACAACCATCTTCCTCTGTGCTAGGTATGACTCCAACCAGCAGAGAGTTTTCTCCCCGATTCCCATTGACTTCAGTTTTGCCACGGCTCCTTGATGCCATAATCAGTCAAATGCTGCCTTGATGTCAAGGGCAGTCACTGTCACCTCACCTCGAGTTCAGCTCTTTTGTCCATGTTCGAACCAAGGCTGTAATGAGGTCAGAAGCTGAGTGGCCTTGGCAGAACCCAAACTGAGCGTCACTAAGCAGGTTATTGCGAAGCAAGTTCCGCTCGATGGCACTATCGATGACACCTTCCATCACTTTACTGATGATTGACACTAGGCTGATGGGGCATTAATTGGCCGGGTTGGACTTGCCCTGCTTTTTGTGTACAGGACATATCTGGGCAATTTTCCACATTGCAGGGTAGATGCCGGTGTTGTAGCTGTACTGCGAGGGAAATTGTATACAACAGTAGGGAGGTTATGCTTCAGTTATACAGGGCATTGGTGAGATCACATCTGGAGTACTGTGTACAATATTGTCTCTTTATTTAAGGAAGGATGTAAATGCATTGGAAGCCGTTCAGAGAAGGTTTACTAGACTAATACCTGGAATGGGCACATTGTCTTATGAGGAAAGGTTGGACATGCTAGACTTGTGTCTTCTGGAGTTTAGAAGAGTAACAGGCGACTTGATTGAAACATGCAAGGTTCTGAGGGGTCTTGACAGGGTGGACGTGGGAAGGATGTTTCCTTTTGTGGGCGAATTTAGAACTCGGAGTCACTATTCAAAAATAAGGTGTTACCCATTTAAGACAGAGATGAGGAGAAATTTCTTCTGAGGGTCGTGAGTCTTTCGAATTCTCGTCCTCAAAAGGCAGCGGAAGCAGTCTTTAAATATTTTTCAGGCAGAGGTAGATAGATTCTTGATAAGCAAGGGGGTGAAAGGTTATCGGGGTAGACAGGAATGTGTAGTTGAGGTTACAATTAGATTAGCCATGGCATTATTGAATGATGGAGCAGGCTTGCAGGATCAAGTGACCTACTCCTGCTCCTAATTCGTATGTTCATATGTTTGTATGTCTCCATCTGTCTGCTGAAGGCTTCATGTGCTCTGGCAACGTCCATAGCCTGTAATATTGTGGGCATGTCTGTTCCAATTAGCACTTTTTGTACTTCAGGTGTGCAGAACCTCAAGTTAGCTGATCTATCAGCTTTTCATCTGTGCCCTTAAATTTTTATTTTATGGCTGCATTTTTCAATCTTGTTACAAAATGGTCAGTTGACTCACCCAATTCCTGTCTGAAGCCTTGAAATTCATATCAGCAGATCTGATGATTTGATTTTGGCAGGAGATGGGTGCTGGATTTTTGAAAACTTTTGTCTAGGTCTGTTGTCCTCCACTCAGCTCCCAGCTATTAAACAAATTTAATCCTTTATCTCCTGCCCATAGAAGGATAAAGCTGACCCTCTCCTCTTCACTTGTGACTTTTAGAAAACTACTGAATGTCAATCTGCTCTTTTGTTTAAACTTCACAAATGCCTCTGTGACATCATCAGCTTCTCAATTCATTATGGGTTATAGATCTGCATTAATGGCTGTGCCAGCGTTCATTTTTATTTTCATGCGATTCATGAAATCTTTTCTGTCTCTGACACTAATTTGGGTCTACTTTTTCAATTTAAGTCAGCATTAAATTAGCCCCCTAGAACAGACTTACACATGACAGTTAGTTCCTAGCTTTTTACATCTAATACAATATATAACAAAATATAAATTTATCTATGGTACTTCCACAGAATGATGCTGGAAAGCACCTTCAAGGGCAGAATACAATCACGCTGCATTCATGTGAATGAATGAGAATAATCAGTCCAAATGACACGAAGGCTGATTTTCTCTTTTCTTCATAGGTACTTCCTCTTCTTGTTATACCAAGGGCTCAGCATATGACATGGTGCATTCAGGTGGTGTGAGAGCAATGGGAGATGCGCTGATGAGCAAGAGTGGCATGTGGTGACTTCTCTGTGGATGTTCCATTTGCTCACCATCTTCCTCAGTGGTATGGATGAGACTGTAAACCAACAAGTGTGATCCCAAGATCTATAACCTGGCAAAACGCAGTAGAGAGGCTGCAAAACATTTTTTCTTTAAGTTCCTTCTTTTGGTTCTCTTTTCTCTCCAGCTCAGTTTCTTTCCTATTTCTAATATATTTGTGCCTTTTTTTCTACTGTCTATTTCTACTTCTCTTCTCCCAAGTCTATCAGTATTGGCTATGACAATGTCTTAAGACAGTTTAAAAATATGCAGAGAAAGGAAAAATTACAATTCTTCACAAATGTCTTGAGTTTACAATTCTGAACTGAACTTTCATTTTATTTTTAAACTTCCCGAAGGCAATGTCATTGCTGGGATAATGGCAGACTCATTTTTACCCCCAACTTGAAAGGCCAAGAGTTGGGTTGAGCATGCAAGTACTTTGATTTGATAATAAACTATTAGAGTCACAGCAACTAGCAACAAGAATGTCTAGCATAAGCACTTTGCTGTTCTGCATGCTAGCCATGCTAACTCCTGCGAGAATGTGGTGGAGTCTTCAGAAATGTCTGGGACCTGGAAATGCCAGATCCCAACTTAGCTTTGGAATCCTGGCTGGCCTTTCAAAAGCAGCACCTTTGCCCAGCCATTAGAAGACCAACCATATCAGAGAGGACAGGTCCAGTGGCATGAAAATCTTATGCCGGCCTTTCCCACTTTCCCAGGGATCTGGTGTATGACTGGTTGTATGCCTAGTGGGATAGGTGCATTAGCTACCAGAAGGGGAGAAGTAGGGTTGCCAACTCTAATTGGTAGTGTTCCTGGAGATTTGATTTGTGATAGTCTAACCACATGATTTTTACAAATGTTATTATCTTTACCTTAGAAAAGTTGGGTCACCTTGAAGTTGAGCATTTTTGCTTGCTTCTTGTGCCAGTTGTTGTGCAACAAGTTCCAAACAGCACAAGGTTGTCCATCAGAAAAAGGTGGCAAATGCAGGTTTGGGGTGGAACAGCTGAAACCGAGGGGTGGGGAAAAAAAATCAAGAGGAAACTGAGGGAGAGGGAAACTGGGGGGGACAAAAAGGGTGAGGGAACAATTCACAGAGGAGAATCTCCCCAAGCCCCCATTTCCCAGTCTCCACCTTTCCCATCTGATCCCATTCTCCATCTCTCTCCGCCCCCCCCCATCCCTTACCCCTGATCCTCCATTCTCCATCTCGTTCCCCCAATCACCCCCAAGTCTTCTTCTGTTCCCCCCACTCCTGATCACCCCATCTCGCTGATTTCAAGCCCTTACTAGGAATGGACACCCATGATGCCCCAACCTCCCAATTCTCCGCTCACGGTGCAATATACAGTCACAGCTCCCTGAGCCAGAGGTCAGGTGATGTCACCAAGCCTGCAACTTCAACAGCACCCTGTGATGTTATGGAGCAGAACGGGGGTCAGGAGTGTTGGGACCCAAAGCAGAAGAGGACAGTCCCCAGCCCTGAGTGAGGGAGAGTGTGTCCAGGCTAGAGAAGCACCATAAGCAAAAAATGTGAGAACTGTTATGTTGCTTTATCTCACAGCATGTGCATATAATAGGGAACAATCCAAGCAAATTCTGCTTACATTGTTCAGTCTCATTCCTCTACTCAAAATATTAAAAAAACACACAACTCGACTTTTTCATGGCTGACTAACTTGTTTTGACATTATCTTTCTTTCAGCCTCCTTCTAACAACAAAACTGACCTCCTGGAGTTTTAGCTTCCAGCTCTGGGTCAAGCTTTGTGTGCCATAGTCCTCCATTTAAAACTTGTTTGCTCATGTGTCCCTTTTGTGAACTGCAGTACTGACATAGCAATATGTCAGTAGCCCTATTACAAAAAACACCTACTTTTCTTCTTCCTTGAGGTGTGAGTTTAAATAAAATATCTCCTGTTCTCACAATAAATGGGACTATTCTGGCTATTGGACCTGGGAGAAGATCATTGGTTCTCACTGTATCAGTGATGAATACTGCTTTTTGTGCTGCTTGTTTTTGGCAAGCGGGTGTTGATGATTCTGCTTTTCTAAATTACTTCCTCTAGACACATCTTTTGTTTCTTTTATATCACTGACTCCCAAAGCTACCTCGACTACACTTCCTGCTTCCTGTAAGGACTCCATTCCATTCTCCCAGTTTCTCCGTCTCCGACACATCTGTTCTAATGATGCAACCTTCCACAACAGCGCTTCTGATATGTCTTCCTTTTTCCTCAACCAAGGAATCCCCCCACTGTGGTTGACAGTGTCCTCAACCGTGTCCGACCCATCTCCTGTACTGTGCCCTCACCCTCTCTCCTCCCTCCTAGAATGGCAACAGGGTTCCCCTTGTCCTCACTTTCCACACCACCAGCCTCCACATCCAAAAGGATCATCCTCTGCCATTTCCGCCACATCCAGCGTGATGCCACCACCAAATGCATCATCTCCTCCCCACCTGTCAGCATTCCGAAGAGATCATTCCCTCTGCGACACCCTGGTCCACTCCTCCATCACCCCGACACCTCGTCCCCTTCCCATGGCATCTTCCCTGCAATCGCAGGAGGTGTAATACCTGCCCGTTTACCTTCTCTTGCCTCACCATCCAAGGCCCCATACGCTCCTTCTAGGTAAAGCAGTGATTTACTTGTATTTCTTTCAATTTACTATACTGTATTCGCTGCTCACAATGCGGTTACCTCTACACTGGGGAGACCAAACGCAGATCGGGTGACCGCTTTGCGGAACACCTCTGCTCAGTCCACAAGCATGACCCCGAGCTTCCGGTTGCTTGCCATTTTAATTCACCACCCTGCTCTCATGCACACATGTACGTTCTTGGCCTGCTGCAGTGTTCCAGTGAACATCAATGCAAGCTCGAGGAACTGCACCTCATTTTCCGATTAGGCACTCTGCAGCCTTCCGGTCTGAACATTGAGTTCAATAATTTCAGAGCATGACTGGCCCTTTTTTATTATTTTATTTTGATTGATTTTTTTAAAACCATGTGCCTGCCTTAAACTTCGTTTTTCATGTTTGTGCTTTTGGACAGACCTGTATTATTCTGTCATTAACACTCTCTCGGCACAAATGCTTTGTCTTTTACCACACCATTAACACATTCCTTTTGCCTTTGCCCCATGACCTTGTCAGTTAATTTCTCCTGCCCTCTGACCTATCACACATCTTTCCTTTTGTTCTCTTCCCCCCCACCTCTGCTTCACTTGCTTAAAACCTATTACATTTCTAGCTTTTGCCAGTTCTGATGAAGGGTCACAGACCTGAAACGTTAACTCTGCTTCTCTCTGCACAGATGCTGCCAGACCTGCTGAGTATTTCCAGCACTTTGTTTTTATTTCAGATTTCCAGCATCCGCAATATTTTGCTTTTATCTTGTGTTTCTATATTTGTTTCAGTATCACCCCCTTTTGTCTTGCACCATCAGACCCCTTTTGTCATTCAATTTCTCACGCCTTCCACCCAATCACAGACCTCCCCTTTTGTTCTTTCCTCTCCTTTTCCTGTCTTGCTTAAAAATTGTTACATCTCTACGTACTCCCAATTCTGAAAAAGGGCCATCAACCTCAAACATCAACTCAGTTTCTCTCTCCGTGGATACTGTCAGACCAGCTGAATATTTCCAGCATTTTGTGTTTTTATTTCAGATTTTCCGCATCCGCAGTATTTGCTTGTAATGTACGACACATAAGAAAAATAATGACATGTTGCTGCATGAAACAATATTTTGCAGCACACTAGATATGACAAAAGTAGTCACATCCTGACTCATCATGAGCAACAGCATGAGATCTACTAGTGATTCACTAAAAATGTGGAGTTGTTATTCAATCAATTCATTCATAAAAGGGAAACAATGGATGTACACAGGTTTATTTTAGTTTAGTTTAGAGATACAGAACTGAAACAGGCCCTTCGGCCCACCAAGTCTGAGCCGACCATCAACCACCCATTTATACTAATCCTACACTAATCCCATATCCCCACCTGTCTCTATATTTCCCTACCACTTTCCTATACTAGGGGCAATTTATAATGGCCAATTAACCTATCAACCTGCAAGTCTTTGGCATGTGGGAGGAAACTGGAGCACCCGGAGGAAACCCACGCAGACACAGGGAGAACTTGCAAACTCCACACAGGCAGTACCCAGAATTGAACCCGGGTCGCTGGAGCTGTGAGGCTGCGGTGCTAACCACTGCGCCGCCCCATTTTATTAATGTAAAATGCAGCTGAAGGCAAGTACTAGCTCCAAGAGCTCTCATACCTTTCAGACCTAAGTCTCTGATGAAACAATGTCGAAGCTATTGTCTTTTGTTTCATAAATGTTTTAATCTTTGTCATTTAAGTTTGCTTTTAACAGATTTATGGCAAGAATTGCTACTAAGAGCAGCATACTGACCACCAATGAATGCTTCCTTCCATTGCTTTGCTGTTCTTCACAGGTGACAACCATCTGTTGCATTCACAACGGTGCAACTGGTCAACCAAATAATATAGGCAATGAAGCCAGCATGTTCTGATATGAGAAAAATTCTGATTCATTTGAAGTTCATGAGATCAAGTGTCAACTAACTGCAAGTCCTGTTGAACAATCAATTGCACGCTTAGTCCAAATCAGATCGGATATTATCAGAGTGCCAGTGCGTGAAGTGTCTAGCATATGACTTTTTATTTCATTCATTCATGGGCACTGCTGGCTAGGACAGCATTTATTGCCCATCCCTAATTGCCTTTGAGAAGTTGGTGGTGAGCCGCTTTCTTGAGCCGCTGCAGTCCATGTGGGGTAGGTACACCCACAGTGCTATTAGGAAGGGAGTTCCAGGATTTTGAAGAACAATGAAGGAATGGAGATATAGTTCCAAGTCAGGATGGTGTGTGGCTTGGAAGGGAACTTGCAGGTGGTGGTGTTCCCATGCAACAGCTGTCCTTGTCCTGCTAGTTGGCAGAGGTCATGGGTTTGGAAGGTGCTGTCTAAGGAGCCTTGGTGTGTTGCTGCAGTGCATCTTGTAGATGGTACACACTGCTGCCACTGTGCGTCAGTGGTGAAGGGAGTGAATGTTTGTGGATGGGCTGTCAATCAAGCAGGCTGCTTTGTCCTGAATGGTGTCGAGCTTCTTGAGTGTTGTTGGAGCTGCTCCCATCCAGGCAAGTGGAGAGTATTCCATCACACTCCTGACTTGTGCCTTGTAGATGGTGGACAGGCTTTGGGGAGTCAGGAGGTGAGTTACTCCCTGCAGGATTTCTAGCCTCTGACCTGCTCTTATAGCCACAGTATTTATATGGCTACTCCAGTTCAGTTTCTGGCCAATGATAACCTTCAGGATGTTGATAATGGGGGATTCAGTGATCGTAATGCCGTTGAATGTCAAGGGGAGATGGTTAGATTCTCTCTTGTTTGAGATAGTCATTGCCTGGCACTTGTGTGGCACGAATGTTACTTGCTACTTATCAGCCCAAGCCTGAATATTGTCCAGGGCTTGCTGCATTTCTACACAGACTGCTTCAGTATCTGAGGAGCCGCGAATGGTGCTGAACATTGTGCAATCATCAGCGAACATCCCCACTTCTGACCTTATGATGGAGGAAAGGTTATTGATGAAGCAACTGAAGATGGTTGGGCCTAGGACACTATCCTGAGGAGCTCCTGCGGTGATGTCAGGGAGCTAGAATGATTGACCTCCAACAACCACTACCATCTTCCTTTGCACTCAGTATGACTCCAACCTGCGGAGTGTTTTCCCCGATTCCCATTGACTCCAGTTTTGCTGGGGCTCCTTGATGCCATACTTGGTCAGATTGTTCTAGTGGTTTTACTTTCCTAACCTTGGGTGAATTCTAGTTCAATGTGATTATCTCTATTTCTTTCCTCTGCACCTAGGTTGTGTATCAAATATCAAGTTCGCAACTGTAAATACTCTACTCCTTTGAGCAGATTTTTGTTTAATCCTGGTAGCTTCATACTGAGATCAAGGCAGCAGTTTCTGCAGACTGAGGTAACAATTGAACATCCTGATGGTGTATTATTGAAACCTTCGGCCAGAGTATGTGAAGGACATCAATTGTCATTGATTAATGCTTTGAGTTTTCTAGTAACATTAAAGCAAAAATCAGCAATATCAATTTCCTAACACTCCACATGATAAATCGAAATTAACTTTTATGAATTCTAATTCAACCAAGCAGCAAGCTGCAAATTAATGGTACCAATGCTACGAAATTATTTCTCTGTAATGTAGTTTTAATTCAACTGACAGGCAATATATTCAAGTTAGAGCTCTGAAATGTGTGTTACAAAGAGCTATAGTGCTTTGTAATTCCCCAATTCGTATTATTCATGCTGATCAGAAGCAAGGCATTTCGCCATATTTAAGGGAAAACAAGTGAACTCAGGCAGCATTTCATTTGTACACATCCTCACAGCCATCTCAGGGACAGTACTCAAGGAAGTTTGGGTGCAGTTGACAAATCCCATGTAAATGTTTATTGGCCCAGAAATCATACATATGGATGAGGTTGGAAGTCTAATAACTAGGAAGAAAATAAATAAGTCAGGGCAAAGAGCACCATAAGAATCAAAACTAACTTTTTCCACAGACCTGTTCATGTTGAAGGAAATATAGTTGAACCACTAGAGTATAATATGTGAATTTTTTTCCTGAATCCTCCCATTCTTCAACATGTTCTGAAAGTAAGGAAATCAAACACACGAACATACGAATTGGGAGGAGTAGTCCATTCAGTCCCTCGAGCCTGCTACACCATTCAATAACACCATGGCTGATAAGATTGTAACCTCGACTCCACATACCCGCCTACCCTCGATAACCTTTCACCCCCTTGCTTATTAAGAATCTATCTACCTCTGCCTGAAAAATATCCAAAGGCTCTGCTTCCATTGCATTTTGAGGAAGAGTTCCAAAGACTCATGTCCCTCAGAGAAAAAAATTCTCCTCATCTCGGTCTTAAATGGGCGACCCAGTATTTTTAAATAGTGACCCCTAGTTTTAGATTCTCACACAAGGGGAAACATCCTTTCCACATCCACCCTGTCAAGATCCCTCAGGATCTTATATGTTTCAATCAAGTCCCCTTTTACTTTTCTAAACTCCAGCAGATAAAAGCCTAGCCTGTCCAACCTTTCCTCATAAGACAACACGGCCATTCTAGGTATTAGTCTAGTAAACCTTCTCTGAACAGCTTCCAACGCATTTAGATCCTTCCTTAAATAATGAGACCAATACTGTTCACAGTATTCTAGATGTTGTCTCACCAATGCCCTGTATAACTGAAGCATAACCTCCCTATTTTTGTTTTCAATTCCCCTTGCAATAAATGATAACGTTCTATTATCTTTCCTAATTACTTGCTGAACCTACATACTAACCTTTTGCGATTCATGCACTAGGTCACCCAGATCCCTCTGCATCTCAGAGCTCTGCAATCTCTCACCATTTAGATAATATGCTTCTTTTTTATTCTTACTGCCAAAATGGACAATTTCACATTTCTCCACATTATACTCCATTTGCCAGATCTTTGCCCACTCATTTAATCTATCTATATCCCTTTGTCGCCTCCTTATGTCTTCATCACAACTTACTTTCCTACCTATCTTTGTGTCATCAGCAAATTTAGCAACCATACCTTCGGTCCCTTCATCCAAGACATTTATATAAATTGTAAAAAGTTGAGGCTCCAGCACTGATCCCTGTGACATCTTGCCAACCAGAAAATGACTCATTTATGCCTACTCTCTGTTTCCAGTTAGCTAGCTAATCTTCGATCCATGCCAATATGTTACCCTCTACACCATGAGCTTTTATTTTCTGCAATAATCTTTGATGTGTCACCTTATCAAATGCCCTCTGGAAATTTAAAAACTGTACATCCACCAGTTCCCCTTTATCCATAGCACATGTTACTTCTTCAAAGTACTCCAATAAATTGGTTAAACATGATTTCCCTTTCACAAAACCATGTTGATTCTGTCTGAGTACCTTGAATTTTTCTAAGTGCCCTGCTATAATGTCTTTAATAATAGCTTCTAACATTTTCCCTAAGACAGATGTTTAGCTAACTAACCTGGAGTTTGCTGCTTTCTGTCTCCCTCCCTTTTTGAATAAAGGAGTTACATTTGCTATTTTCCAATCTAATGGAACCTTCCTCGAATCTAGGGAATTTTTCAAAATTAAAACCAACGCATTAACTATCTCACTAGCCACTTCTTTTAGGACCCTAGGATGAAGTCCATCAGGACCTGGGGACTTGTCAGCCCACAGCTCCAACAATTTGCTCAGTACCACTTCCCTGGTGATAGTAATTTTCTTGAGTTCCTCTCTTCCTTCCATTTCCTGATTTACAGCTATTTCTGGGATGTTACTTGTATCCTCTATAGTGAAGACCGATGCAAAATACCTGTTCAATTCATCTGCCACTGCCATCTCCTTATTTTTCCTTATTAATTCCCCAGATTCACTTTCTATAGGACCAACACTCACTTTGTTAACTCTTTCCTTTTAAAAATATCTATAGAAACTCTTACTATCTGTTTTTATATTTCAGCTTTTCTCATACTCCAATTTTTCCCTCCTTATCAATCTTTTAGTCACTTTTTGCTGTTATTTATATTCTGTCCAATCATCTGACCTGCCACCCAACTTTGTGCAATTACATGCTTTTTCTTTAAGTTTGATACTATCGTTAACTTTTTTCATTGACCACAGATCATGGAATTTTTGGAATTTGTCTTTCTCGTTGGAATGTATCTATTCGGTGTATTCTGAAATATCCCCTTAAATGTCTGGCACTGCATCTCTATTGACCTATCCCTTAACCTAATATGCCAGTTCACTTCAGCTAGCTCTGCTTTCATGCCCTCATAATTGCCCTTATTTAAGTTTAAAATACGAGTCTTGCACTATTCTTCTTTCCCTCAAACAGAAAGTAAAATTCAATCATATTATGATCGCTGCTACCTAGGGGTAACTTCATCAATTAATCCCATCTCATTGTACAATACCAGGTCTAGTATAGCCTGCTCTCTGGTTTGCTCCAGAACATGCTGTTCTAAGAAACTATCCCGAAAACATTCTATGAACTCTTCATCTAGGCTACCTTTGCACATCTGATTTTTCCATTCTATATGTAGATTAAAATATCTTATGATTATCGCTGTACCTTTCTGACAAGCTGCCATTATTTCTTCCTTTGTACTCTGTCCTACTGTGTGGTTACTGTCAGGGGGCCTGTACACACTCTCACGAGTGATTTCTTACCTTTATCATTTCTCATCTCTACCCAAACCGCTTCGACATCCTGGTTTCCTGAACTTAAGCCATCCCACTCAATTGTGCTAATACTATCATTAATTAACAAAGCCACCCCTTACCTTTTCCTAGCTTCCTGGCCTCCTTAAATGTCATGTACTCCTCAATACTCCTGGGCGAAGCAGTGGTTTGCACCGCAGCCTCACAGCTCCAGCGACCCGGGTTCAATTCTGGGTCCTGCCTGTGTGGAGTTTGCAAGTTCTCCCTGTGTCTGCGTGGGTTTCCTCCGGGTGCTCCGGTTTCCTCCCACAACCAAAAGACTTGCAGGTTGATAGGTGAATTGGCCATTATAAATTGCCACTAGTATAGGTAGGTGGTAGGGGAATATAGGGACAGGTAAGGGTGTGGTAGAAATATGGGATTAGTGTAGGATTAGTATAAATGGGTGGTTAATGATCGGCACAGACTCGGTGGGCCGAAGGGCCTGTTTCAGTGCTGTATCTCTAAATCAAAATCTAAAAAAAAATATTCAGGTCCCAATCTATGTCATCCTGCAGCCATGTCTCTGTAATGGCTATCAGATGGTACTTATTTATTTCTATTTGTGCTATCAGTTCATCAGTTATGCTTCAAATGCTAGGTGCATTCAGATACAGAGCCCTTAATTTTGTCCTTTTATTATTTTTGTAATGTCTAGCCTTGACTGCTGATTCTTAGATTTGTGTTCTCTATTCCATCCTATCACAGTCTATCATTTCCCATATTACTACCTTTCTTGTGTTGTCTCTACTCTTTGATTTACCATATCTCCCCAAATTTGATCCCTTGCCCCCACTATTTAGTTAAAACCCTCTCTACATCCGTAGTTACGTGGCTCGCTAGAACACCAACCCCAGCACGGTTCAACAGTACAACCCCACTTTCACCAGTACTAGTGCCAGGCCCCACAAACCAGAACCTCCTTCTACCACACCAGTCTTTGAGCCAGACAGTCATTTCTGTAATCTTATTTGCCCGATGCCAATTTTCACATGGCTCAGGTAATAACCCAGAGATTATTACCTTTGAGGTTCTGCTTCTTAATATGCTGCAATCTCCACATATTGACTATGTAGAACCCCCTTGTCCTGCCTATATCATTGGTACCTACATTGACCATGACGACTACATCCCATACTACCACTGCATTCCTTTTTGCTCCCTCCACTGAATGGCTTCCTGTACCACAGTGCCATGGTCAATTAGCTCACCCACCCTGCAGCTCCCACGCTCATCCAAACAAGCTGCAAGAACCTCAAACCTGTTGGACAATCACAAAAACTGAGGCTCCTGCACTCCTGCCCTCTGGGTTCCCTTACCTGCCTCAGCACCACGGACCAAATCAGAAGACCCTATCCTAAGGGGTGTTACCGCCTCCTGGTACAAAGTGTCCAGGTAACTTTCCCCCACCCTGATGGGTCGTAGTGTCTGCAGCTCGGCCTGCAGCTCAATGGCTCTGAGCCAAAGTTCCTCGAGCTGCAAACATTTACTGCAGACATGTTTGCCTTGGATCACACTGGCATCCCGGCGCTCCCACATGCTGTAGCCGTGACACATCACCTGTCCTGCCATCCTTAATGTGTTTTAATTAACTAGCTAATTATTTTATTCAGTTATTTATTTTCCTTTTTTATATATTGAGTGGCGCAGTGGTTAGCACCACAGCCTCACAGCTCCAGCGACCCGGGTTCAGTTCTGGGTACTGCCTGTGCGGAGTTTGCACGTTCCCCCTGTGACTGTATGGGTTTCCGCCGGGTACTCTGGCTTCCTCCCACAGCCAAAGACTTGCAGGTTGATAGGTAAATTGGCCATTGTAAATTGCCCCTAGTGTAGGTAGGTGGTGGGGATGTGGTAGGGGATATGGGGTTAATGCAGGATTAGTATAAATGGGTGGTTGTTGGTCGGTACAGACTCGGTGGGCCGAAGGGCCTGTTTCAGTGCTGTATGGCTCTATATATTTTATTAATCTTACCACCAGTCCTTGTATTATTGTAAACCTTAGGAATAGAATAGACCAATACCACTTACCAGATACTCACCAAAGACTGAGCTTCTTCTGTAGTAGAGTAAGAACCAAATCCTACAGGGTTAAAAAGTTAGAAAAAGTAAAGGAGTACCTCCTTCCCCTCCTCACCCAACTCCCTCAACTCACTGAACTCCCAGCACTCTGTTCAAGTCGCACTTTACATCTTCTCCTCTCCCACTGCTTCTCTCACTCTTTGCTGCAGAGAACAGTGTCTTTCCCCCTCACTATATTGTTCCCTACGATGATTACATTCCTTTTTGCTCCCCCCACTCGAATGGCTTCCTGCACCATGGTACCATGTACATTATTCTAAACATCATGTCATCAGTATTCTAGCGAAATTTAAAATAAGTTCTTTTCATTCAGGAAAATGCCCTCAAAATAGTTTATTGATTAAAAACTCCACCGGAAAATTTCAATGAACTACAATTAATCACATCTAAATCTTTTTTCCTCTTTTGCACAGATCCTCCATGCATTGACACTTGCTAATAGGGATCTGAGCCACCTGCCTCCACCTTTGATGAAACCACATAGGATGCACCAAGTAGGAAGCATCAGGTCAAGAAATTGTAATTTAAGAAGGGTATGCACAAGGATGTTTGACAAAATGTGATGTTAAGTTTCCTTTTTCATAAAACCACTTAAAATTTATTGATTAGTAACACTGCCACATCATGCCCATTATTGCATCGACACTCATCTCTCCCTTTCACTTGCTTCAGTGAATAAGATCTAATTGGGGAAAAATGGAAAAAAGTTCAAATTATCTGAATGCACAAAGCATTCGGAACAAGATAGGCAAATTCATTGCATGTAGAGATAAATGGATTTGACTAGTGCAGAGATCAACTGACTTATAAAATCAACTGTAAGCCACAACGTTTTTGAGATTTAAAGAAATAGTTTCCAATTTTTTTTTAAAATTGTACCTGAGCCTTCAGTTTGATTTTTTCCTAATATCTCTGACCTCCATTGTAACCATGCAATATGCAGGTTGGATTGCACCTTTCAGTTACGTTGAAGAAGCTCAGGTTGTTCTCCTTCGAGCAAAGGAGATTGAGGGGACGTTTGATAGAGGTGTACAGGATTCTGACAAGTTTGGATAGGGTAGACAAAGAAAAGCTGTTCCCATTAGTTAGTGGTACAAGGACTAGGGGACACAGATTTAAAAGTTTTGGGCAAGAGATGCAGGGGGATGTGAAGAACAACTTTTTTTTTTTACGCATTGAGTGGTAATGACCTGGAACTCGCTGCCGACAAGGGTTGTGGAAGTGGTGACGGTGAATGATTTCAGAAGGAAATTCGATGGGCACTTGAGGGAAATAAACTTACAGGGCTATATACAGGGATAGAGCCAAGGAATGATATTGATTGGATTTCTGTTTAGAGTGCTAGCATGGAATCAATGGGTTGAATGGCTTCCTTCTGTGCCATTGTGACTCTGACAGTTTCAAATTTTTAGCTTCTTAACCTCCCACCAGAACCAAAAACACACCTGTTTTTAGAGGTTAAAATTACCCTCCATGAGCTCAAATCCCACCATAGTGAGTGATATATTTGAATTCAATAAACCTGACAATTTGTGGGTTCATACCAGAAAAATATTCATGAAAACGTCCTTATTGTTATGAAAACCCAGTTGGTTCACAAATGTCCTTCAAGAACTTGTCACACCTACATGGTCTACATGTGGCTCTGGACTCTTAATGGCCTCAAGGCAATAAAATGCTGCCTACCAATGTTCCTCACATCCAAAGAGCAAATTTGAAAAAAAATACGAAGGAAAAGGTCAGCTTGATATATTAGGCAAAGAGAGAGGAGTGCCTATATGAGAAAACAAAGGTGAGGACGAGCTGACAATAAAAAGTTGATAAAGGCTGGGAATTGCTGATCCTATGTAGCTTCAGCATTTTTTAATGTTTTTTTTTGGAGTACACAAAACTTTTTCATCAAAGGCAAATGCCACTATATATCCTGTGCTTGCTGACCTGCAATGGTTTCCAGCACACCAACACTTGAATTTTAAAATCCTTTTGCTCAAATCACTCCATAGCCTCCCTCCCTCTCTTTGTAACCTCCTCCAGCTATACAACTGTCCAAGAGCTCTGCATTCCTCCAATTCTCATCTCCAATGTATCCCCACTCTCTTTGCCCCACTGTGCCTTCAGACATATAGGCCCTAAGCTATGGCATTCCTTCCTACCCCTCTCTTCTCTTTTAAGATACTTCTTAAAACCTACCTCTTTAGTCAAGCCAACCAACCCCCTAATACCTCCTTCTTGAACTTAATGTAAATTTTTGTCCAATTATGTTCTCATGAAGGGCTTAGAACATACTTTTACATTAAAGGTGGGTGCTATGTAAATGCAAACAGTTGTCCTGTACATAGGCAACAAGTTCTTCTGTCTTTCCCATCATAGGAATGCCTTGGCGGAAGAAACCAGTCAGTACTATCTAAGCACTTCCAAATACACAGCTGCTGCCACATTCTCACCAAATTCATCCTCGCAACTTACCTATGTATGCACTGGCAGAGAGACACTTATATTCCAGAAAGCTGTTGGTGAAGGATAATACTAAAACCAATCTTTACTCAGTCTTATATTTATTTGCAAAGTGAAACATTGCAAGCAAACACCTCCTAACTCAATAACCCCATCCCCACAGTTTCACTAAGTGTCTCATTTTTAAAATTCTTTTATGGGATGTAAACATTGCTGGCAAGGCCAGAATTTATTGCCCAACCCCAACTGCCCTTGACAACTGTATGGCTTGCTGGGCCATGTGCTTATATGTGCTCAAATAGGACTCCAATTAATGCCCTTCACCTGCATATAATAAAATACAATTGATATATTGTATGGGTAGGCGGTGACATAGTGGTATTATCACTGGACTAGTAACCCAGAGAGCCAGGGTACTGCTCTGGAGACATGGGTTCGAATCCCACCACAGCAGAAGGTGGAATTTGAATTTAATTAATAAATCTGGAATTAAAAGCTAGTCTAATGCTGAAACCATTGTCGATTGTTGTAAAAACCCATCTGGTTCACTATTGTCCTTTCGGGAAGGAAATCCGCTGTCCTTACCTGGTCTGGCCTACATGTGATTCCAGACCCACAGCAATGTGGTTAACCCTTACATGCCCTCTGAAATGGCCTAGCAAGCCACTCAGTTGTAACTAACCGCTACAAAGTCAATAAAAAGGAATGAAACCGGACGGACCACCCGGCATCGACCAAGGAAACGACAATGGCAAACCCAGCCCTGTCGACCCTGCAAAGTCCTCCTTACTAACATTTGGGGGCTTGTGCCAAAGTTGGGAGAGCTGTCCCACAGACTAGTCAAGCAACAGCCTGACTTGTCATACTCACTGAATCATACCTTACAGACAATGTCCCAGACACTGCCATCACCGTCCCGGGGTATGTCCTGTCCCACTGGCAGGACAGACCCACCAGAGATGGTGGCACAGTGGTATACAGTAGGGAGGGAGTTGCCCTGGGAGTCCTCAACATCAACTCCGGACCCCATGAAGTCTCATGGCATCAGGTCAAACATGGGCAAGGTAACCTCCTACTGATTACCACCTACCGCCCTCCCTCAGCTGATGACTCAGTACTCCTTCATGTTGAACACAACTTGGAGGAAGCACTGAGGGTGGCAAAGACACAAAATGTACTCTGGGTGGGGGATTTCAATGTCCATCACCAAGAGAGGCTCAGTAGACCCACTACTGACCGAGCTGGCCGAGTCCTAAAGGACATAGCTGCTAGACTGGGGCTGCGGCAGGTGGCGGGGGGAACCAACACGAGGGAAAAACATACTTGACCTTGTCCTCACCAATCTGCCTGCCGCAGATGCTTCTGTCCATGACAGTATTGGTAGGAGTGACCACCGCACAGTCCTTGTGGAGACGAAGTCCCGCATTCACATTGAGGATACCGTCCATCGTATTGTATGGCACTATCACCGTGCTAAATGGGATAGATTTCAAACAGATCTAGCAATGCAAAACTGGGCATCCATGAGGCGCTGTGGGCCATCAGCAGCAGCAGAATTGTACTCGACCACAATCTGTAACCTCATGGCCCGGCATATCCCCCACTCTACCATTACCATCAAGCCAGGAGACCAACCCTGGTTCAATGAAGAGTCCAGGAGCAGCACCATGCATACCTCAAAATGAGGTGTCAACCTGGTGAAGCTACAACCCAGGACTACTTGCATGCCAAACTGCGTAAGCAGCATGCGATAGACAGAGCTAAGCGATCCCATAACCAACGGATTAGATCTAAGCTCTGCAGTCCTGCCACATCCAGCCGTGAATGGTGGTGGACAATTAAACAACTAACTGGAGGAGGTGGCTCCACAAATATCCCCATCCTCAATGATGGGGGAGCCCAGCACATCAGTGCGAAAGATAAGGCTGAAGCATTTGCAACAATCTTCAACCAGAAGTGCCGAGTTGATGATCCATCTCGGCCTCCTCCTGAAGTCCCCAGCATCACAGATGCCAGACTTCAGCCAATTCAATTCACTCCGCGTGATATCAAGAAATGACTGAAGGCACTGGATACTGCAAAGGCTATGGGTCCTGACAATATTCCGAAAACAGTACTGAAGACCTGTGCTCCAGAACATGCCGCGCCCCTAGCCAAGCTGTTCCAGTACAGCTACAACACTGGTATCTACCCTGCAATGTGGAAAATTGCCCAGGTATGTCCTGTACACAAAAAGCAGGACAAGTCCAACCCGGCCAATTACCTCCCCATCACCCTACTCTCAATCATCAGTAAAGTGATGGAAGGTGTCATCAACAGTGCCATCAAGCAGCAATAACCTGCTCAGTGACACTCAGTTTGGGTTCTGCCAGGGCCACTCAGCTCCTGACCTCATTACAGCTTTGGTTCAAACATGGACAAAAGAGCTGAACTCAAGAGGTGAGGTAAGAGTGACTGCCCTTGACATCAAGGCAGCATTTGACCGAGTATGGCATCAAGGAGCCCTCACAAAACTGAGGTCAATAGGAATCAGGGGGAAAACCCTCCATTGGCTGGAGTCATACCTAGCACAAAGGAAGATGGCTGTGGTTGTTGGAGGTCAATCATCTGAGCTCCAGGACAGCACTGCAGGAGTTCCTCAGGAAGGCGTCCTAGGCCCAACCATCTTCAGCTGCTTCATCAATGACCTTCCTTCAATCATAAGGTCAGAAGTGGGGATGTTCGCTGGTGATTGCACAATGTTCAGCACCATTCATGACTCCTCAGATACTGAAGTAGTCCATGTAGAAATGCAGCAAGACCTGGACAAAATCCAGGCTTGTGCTGATAAGTGGAAAGTAACATTCGCACCACACAAATGCCAGACAATGAGCATCTCAAACAAGAGAGAATCTAACCATCTTCCCTTGACATTCAACAGCATTACCATCGCTGAATCCCCCACTATCAACATCCTAGGGGCTACCATTGACCAGAAACTGAACTGGAGTAGCCATATAAATACCGTGGCTAGAACAGCAGGTCAGAGGCTAGAAATCCTGCAGGGAGTAATTCACCCCCTGACTCCCCAAAGCCTGTCCACCATCTACAAGGCACAAGTTAGGAGTGTGATGGAATACTCTCCACTTGCCTGAATGGGTGCAGTTCCAACAACACTCAAGAAGCTCGACACCATTCAGGACAAAGCAGCCCACTTGATTGGCACCCCATCTACAAACATTCACTCCCTCCAACACTGACGCACAGTGGCAGCACTGTGTACCATCTACAAGATGCACTGCAGCAATGCACCAACGCTCCTTAGACAGCACCTTCCAAACGCGCGACCTCTACCAACTAGAAGGACAAGGGCAGCAAATACATGGGAACACCACCACCTGCAAGTTCCCCTCCAAGTCACACACCATCCTGACTTGGAACTATATTGCCATTCCTTCACTGTCGCTGGGTCAAAATCCTGGAACTCCCTTCCTAACAGCACTGTGTGTGTACCTGCCTCACATGGACTGCAGCGGTTCAAGAAGGCAGCTCACCACCACCTGCTCAAGGGCAATTAGGGATGGGCAATAAATGCTCAACTGGCCAGCGACACCCACATCCCATGAATGAATAAAAAAATGTATCTAATTAACACATCCCTACTCACAGGGAAATAGTTAGAGAGTCAAAAGGATTGTCAACAGGTGAGAAATGGTGAGAATGAAGGTCTGGGGAGTGGATGAAAGGAAGAGTGCCATTTTTCCAAAGAAGGTGGAGAAACATTTCTTGACCGAGGAATATCGGGACCCAGATCTCGGGACTCAATCTCATATGCAGCCAGTGGAGATGTTATCAATAAATATAGTTCAAACGATAGTTAATTGAAGGCATCCACTGCACATGCAAGTTTCTGCAGTTATCAGGCCAACAGAAAGAGTTTCTAAGGACATTGATAGCTTCCCAGAGTGCTGAGTATAGATTTTGAACATTCACAGGGCTTCCAATACCTCACTGGAATTATTAGGTCTATGATGTCACTAACTGTTAGCAGCTTCAATCATTTTCCTTGCACCAATAGGCTGCAAGGAGTGAGTGCAGATGCTATTGTTTCTCCAGACTGGCAGTGACCCTGCTTCCTTCAGGTGTCCTCCAACACCTTCACATGAGGAAGCTTTAGACATTGACCTGGCACCACTTGCTCTCTGAAAAGCAGCTATCCTGAGACAAGAACAAGACTCTAAGAACAATCTTAGCCACTTGCTGATCGAGTTCATGCCATTCATAGAAGTAGTAGATTGGGACTTAGACAGATTAAGCTGTCACAAAGCAGACTAACAGTTTTCAGAAGTAGTTGCAGAAAGGGAGAATACATTTTGTTGGCACTTATTGTTGAATGTTGTTGTTTCAAGTAAAGATAGCTTGATCACAAAGTTGCAAGTCAATTTCTGTGTCTACTTTCAACTTTTGGAAGCTGGCTGATGGCAGAGGAAATATAGTCTACAGACTTTTGGCTCGTCAAATACCGAGACAGGCCTTGGAACATGAGGGTGTTTGAGGGAAGAACAGGAAGGTAGGAGTTGAACGCTCTGGACTCTCATTTTGCTCTCCTTGCTGTGACAATTTGTTCTCCTTTTGCTCTCCTCTTGTGTACCTTTCTTGTATTGAGGATGCCTAATTAAGTCTTTCTTCATATGTCGACCTTAAGTCGTCCGTGTATGGAAGAAATACCATCAGTGATGCCTGACTGAGAACCCTCAAACTATTCTCTTCTGTGTGTTCATTGCCTATTCATCATATCAAAGTAAAGGTATTCCTATTGAAAATGCAGGTTGTCAAGCACGGAAGGAGCCGTGATGAAATAAACAATGAAATGGAAAAATTATGAACTTAAAAAATAATCAACTGTTAAACAAAACCACAAGAACATGGCCACTTGTACCACAGTCAAAATGGAGTAGCAGTCACGTGACCCCTCCTGTACTGGAAATCAACAAATCTATCTACAAGGATGGAACTCGTTAACCTTGTCTGAAATAGCTTTGAGAATAACTCCTTTGAAATTGAAAAGAGCACTTTCCATTAAGGACTCTTAAAAACATGAGTGAACTAAGAAAGGATTCTGGAGACCAATGGACTCCCAGCACAAAGCAAAACTGAATAGGTGTGAAATATCTCCATGTTAATAGAAAGGTCCCCATTCAGATATCAATCGATAGCAATGGTCTCCACGTCCTGGTCCATTGTGTGATCACATCAGGGGAGCGAGCCGTATATCTCCCAACAGAAACTCTGTGAATTTTTACCTTAAAAAAGTAACCCTCTGGAGAGAGAGGGGGAGATCAAGCCAAGATCTTCAGAAAGCAGAAAGCCGAAGACTGTGAAAGAGATCCAGCCAAACAAGGAAGAAGCCCTGCTGCTAATACTACACTTCAACTTGCTGCAACAGAGAACTTAAAGTGACTACCACCTCCAGCATGAAGTATGGGTATTTTAATACCCGGGTATGCACCTTTAAAAGAGACTGTCCTCCAGAGAAAATTGAAGAGGTTTACTGTAAATCATGAACACCCACCTCACTTTGAACTTTCAACTACTTACTCTTTTTCTGTCTATCTATCTATTCATCTACTTGCGTTTGTGAGTGAATGTGTTGCGACCATTTCGGGAATTGTGTAAAAGAAAGTTTTTTTTAAACCTATGAGAAAACGTGTCATTTGTCTATTTATTTGACCCTAAAAAAAAAACCCCAAACACTCAGGTACCAACTCAATTTTTAGCAGGATTACGGTCAGTTGGGAGGTGAACAGCGGGAGCCACCCACACCCCTTTCTACCTGTCCGTAACAATATCTAGAGTGCAAAGCAATGCTCATGAGTGGAGACAAGTAAGAGTAGTAGCAAAAGGCCTGACTTAATTCCTGAGGTACTAAAAGGATCAGGATGCAGACAAAGGCGCACCAACTTTCAGCAGCACACAAAACAGCCGCCACAAGGGCTATCTGCCTCAGGAATACCTTGCAGCAACTCTCACCATTACTGAAAGGGGGGACTAATTATTTGGCATGGGCTTGGGCCAGAAGTGGACAAAAATGGGGTGGAGATGTTAGCCACATCCTTGATCCCAATTAAATGGGGTGAACCGGCAGGAAGATCTCTGATAGTCTCGCGCTACTCAAGGATACGATCGCCTACGTACGGGACAGGAGGGTGGACACCTGCCTCATCAGCCTGGACCAGGAGAAGGCTTTTGACAGGATATCGCACACCTACATGATGGACGTGCTTTCCAAAATGGGGTTTGGGGAGGGAATCTGCAATTGGATCCACCTGCTCTACACAAACATCAGTAGCGCAGTCTCAATCAACGGGTGGGATTCTGAAAGTTTCCCGATCAAATCTGGAGTCAGACAGGGCTGTCCTCTCTCCCCAGTCTTGTTTGTTTGCTGTATTGAACCCTTTGCTGAGTCTATTAGGAAGGATGCGAGCATAAGAGGGGTGACAATCCCAGGCAGCGGAGGCACTCAGGTCAAAACCTCCCTGTACATGGATGACGTCGCCGTTTTCTGCTCGGATCCGCTGTCCGTGCGCAGACTGATGAGCATCTGCGACCAGTTCGAACTGGCCTCGGGAGACAAAGTTAACCACGGCAAGAGCGAGGCCATGTTCTTTGGCAACTGGGCTGACCGATCCTTTGTCCCCTTCACCGTCAGGTCAGATTACCTGAAGGTGCTAGGGATATGGTTCGGAAGGGCCGGGGCGTGCACCAAAACATGGGAGGAGCGAGTAGCCAAGGTACGACAAAAGTTGGGCATGTGGGGGCAGCGATCTCTCTCCATTGTGGGTAAGAACCTGGTCATCAGGTGCGAGGCGCTCACGTTGTTGCTCTACGTGGCGCAGGTCTGGCCCATACCCCACTCCTGCGCCGTGGCAGTCACCCGAGCCATTTTCCGCTTCGTCTGGGGATCTAAAATGGACCGGGTCCGGAGGGGCACGATGTTCAAATCTCTGGACAAGGGCGGTAAAAATGTACCCAACGTGGCCCTCATCCTGAGGACCACCTTCGTGTGCGGCTGCATCAAGCTGTGTGTAGATCCCCAGTACGCAAATTCCAAGTGTCACTACGTGCTGAGGTTCTATCTGTCCCCGGTGTTGCGAAGGATGGGCCTGGTCACATTGCTGCGGAACGCTCCATGCAGTTGGGCGGTGCCGTACCACCTATCCTTCGTGGAACAGTTTCTGCGGGAAAACACCTTTGACCACCGGTCCATCAGGCAGTGGTCTGCACGGAATGTCCTCAAGGCCCTACGGGAAAAGGAAACGGTGGATCCTGTCGGATGGTTCCCCGAGCAGACCGTCAAAGTCATTTGGCGGAATGCCTCATCACCAGAACTTTCAAACAAGCACCAAGACGTAGCTTGGCTGGTGGTGAGAAGGGCCCTCCCCGTCAGATCCTTCATGCACACCCGAAGTCTCGCCCCCTCCGCACAATGCCCCCGCGTTGGCTGTGGTGGGGAAGAGACGGTCGCCCACCTCCTCCTGGAATGTGCCTTTGCAAAGCAGGTGTGGAAAGAGATGCAGTGGTTTTTGTCAAGGTTCATCCCAAGCAGCTCTGTAACACAGGAGTCTGTGCTCTACGGGCTGTTCCCAGGGACGCACACCGAGACAAACATCAACTGCTGCTGGAGGACTATCAATTCGGTGAAAGACGCCCTTTGGTCTGCCCGAAACTTGCTGGTCTTCCAGCGCAAAGAGTTGTCCACCGCCGAATGTGGCAGACTGGCACATTCCAAGGTCCAGGACTACGTGCTGAGGGACGCACTAAAGCTTGGGGCAGCCGCAGCAAAGGCTCAATGGGGAAAGACCACAGTGTAAGGTTCCCCCACCAAGCTGGACTGAGGGGCTGGATGCATGGGAAACCCCTCGAACTGTATCGTTAATATTCTCAATTGCTGTAAATGTAAAACTGTAATTGACATGACAATTGTGAAACGGAAGGGTTGGGAAGAAACTCATGACAGTATTGAAGGAAACTGATCTCCCTTGCAATGTTTGTATTTTTTGGTGCTGTTTGGAAACTGTTTGGCAATGTAATTGTTACAGATTTTTATGAATAAAGTATATTTTGGAAATAAAAAAAAAATTAAATGGGGTGAAACACACTGTGCCTTAAATGGATGGGCACGTTTTTGGGAAGAAAATTTAGAAGGAGTTTTTTTGTGTGGTGCACCTCAACAGAGTTATCAGTTAGCCATCTCCTCAAATTTTATAGAGAAATCAGATTACTACAATCACTGAAACCTAGTTATTGGATTACCAAATCATCGTCTTACATCACAAACAAAACATGTTGTGGCTGAATGATCATTGTATAGCATATTTATTTACTTGTTTTCTTAGCTAAAACATTACTAGTTGATGCAGATACTTATAGACAGAGGAGTGATTATTTTTGTAGAGTTTCCCGTGTGAATGTTAAAATATTCATTGCAGAGATGTGTGGAATGCTGCCACTTTTAATAACAAGGTATGGGATGATCATGGGCTATTATTGGTTCAAGATACCCTTTTAAATGCTCATACCAATGATGACTTTGTTCTGACCTGATCACTTCAGTATTTCGGTGTTTTTCTTCCCTGAAATTGGATCTGACTTTGCTGGATCTGGCCTACTTTTCAATGCTCTCTTGGCCTTGTCAATTTTTCCAGAAATAGACTATTTTGTGCAGCTTGAAACCATTGTTTTAAAATCATTTCTGTGGAATTCCAAATGCATAGAAAGTGCAAACTTCAGTTAGTCAAACTGCACCAAATTGACCTTGCAAATTAATATGTAGCTAATTTTTATTGATTAACATTTAAACTGTGCTAAAATTAATAGCCACAGAAGTGCACACAATAGCAAACATACCAAAATATAATATAAAATATAACATGAAAGTGTCTGAACCCAAGGCCATCAGGAACAGTGCTTTATGATAGCCCAAATAATAAATATAGGTTGCAGCTATAAAGCAATGTAAGTGATGTCAGAGGATCATCCTGGGGAAACATTTGATGGTGCACTAATAATTTAATCTTCATGGCTGAAATGATACTGGGTTTTCACTGCAGGGGAATGCTTCAATCTGAAAGAAACAGCATGACCAATAACTTTCACCAATTTGACTGAAAAACATCTTTAGTTATTCTTAATGGCTGCCTTGTCTTGTGCTTCAGGGATGCCAATGGGGCATGTGATGAAATTAACCACTGATCTGTGCTGGAGAAGCAGTTATGATGGTATGTCAAAAGATCTCTTAAGAGGAGATAAGTGTGGAACTACATCCAGCAACGCTAAGATCAAATTAGCTTTTGATCTCATTAACCCTGATTTTAACTCAGGGGAAGGAATTGGGCAGACGGGAGGCAGGTGAACAGCAACCCACCCCTGACCTCATCTACAGGGCAAAATGATTTTAATTGCTGAGCTTAATCTGCAGCTCCTGGTCAGTTGCCAGCCTGAAACTGGTGGGACATAGTAGTTGTCCAGCAGGCAGAAGACAGTGGGTCAGGCAACATAGGAAATAAGAGCAGGAGTAGGCCATTCAGCCCCTGGAGCCTGCTCTGCCATTCAACTAGATCATGGCTGATCTTCTACCTCAACACCATCTTCCCGCACAATCCCCATAATCCCTTGATATATTTAATATCCAGAAATCTATCAATCTCTGTCTTGAACATACTCAACGAAGGAGCCTCCACAGCCCCCTGAGTTAGAGAATTACAAAGATTCACCACCCTCTCAGTGAAGAAATTCCTCCTCATCTCAGTCCTATATGGCCTACCTCTTGTTCTGATACTGTGCCCTCTGGTTCTAGACCCCCCTAGCCAGGTGAAGCATCCTTCCTGCATCCACCTTGTTGAGCCCTGTAAGAATTTTGTATGCTTCAATGATATCACCTCTCATTCTTCTAAACTCTAGGGAATAAAGGCCCAGTCTCCTCAATCTCTCCTCATAGGACAATCTACTATCCAAGGAATCAGTCTGGTGAACCTCTGTTGCACTCCTTCTAAGGCAAGTATATCTTTCCTTAGGTAAGGAAACCAAACGTGTACACAATATTCCAGGTGCGGTCTCACCAAGGTTCCATACAATTGCAGTGATTTCTTTACTCTTGTACTCAAATCCTCTTGCAATAAAGGCCAATATACCATTTGCCTTCCTACTTGTTCGCTGCACCTGCATATTAGCTTTCAGTGACTTATTGACAAGGACACCCAGGTCCCTTTGGACATCGACACTTCCCAATCTCTCACCATTTAAGAAATACTCTGCATTTCTGTTTTTCCTACCGAAGTGGAAAACTTCACATTTTTCCACATTATATTCCATTTGGCATCTTCTTGCCCACTCACTTAGCCTGTCTAAATCCACTTGAAGTCTGTTTGCATCCTCCTCACAACTCACATTCCCACCTAGTTTTGTGTCATGAGCAAACTTGGAAATATTACATTTGGTCCCCACATCTAAATCATTGATATAGATTATGAATCGCTGGGGCTCAAGCCTTGCAGTACCCCACTAGTCACAGCCTAACAACCTGAGAATGACCTTTTTATTCCTACTCTCTCTTTTCTGTCCGTTAACCAATTCTCAATCCATGCCAGTATATTACCCCCAATCCCATGTGCTCCAAGTTTGCTTACTAACCTCTTGCGTGGGACCTTATATCAAAAGCCTTCCGAAAATCCAAAAAAGCACATCCATTGGTTCCCCCTTATCTATTCTGCTAGTTACATCCTCAAAAGCTTAACAGGTTTGTCAAACATGATCTCCCTTTCATAGCTCCATGATGACTCTGCCCAAATCCAATATATATATATTTTTTTAAGTGTCCAGTTATCACACTTGTTATCCTTTATAACAGATTTTAGCATTTTCCCTACTACTGATGTCAAGCTCACAGAAGGCTCCAGCGGGAACATTCCCCAGCATTCAGGTAAGTGCCACACAGGGAAGTGGTTTTGGAAGAGCAGGTTAATACTGAATACTGTGTGAAGAGAGCAGGTGTTGGCGGGTTAAGTCTCACGAGTGATTTTAACTGCCCACCCACTCGGTTCCTGCTTGGCAGGCAGAGCTAAAATCAGCCCTATTATTTCTTGTTTTCCACTGTAGGAGGTAGAAGGGTGTGATGTGACACTTCTAGTTCTAAATGAGATTCGCTTGGTTCTGCTCCTTCTACAAATGAACCCGATAAGTCTGGATTTCATGAATCATTTTGCATTGTTGCACATAGACAGCAGTGATTATTTCAGTTTTTTAATCTAAATTTAAGTGATGCTGAAGCAAAAACAAAAAGCAAGCCAAACACGACAGATTTAACTGGAAAAAGGCAACGGTTTATCCATTAAGGAGAAATATAATGCAAAATGAGAAATGCAATCAGGAAACAGATGCAAAGTTTAAAACAAAAAAATAAGAAGATAAAAATTAGCAAAATTAGCAGACAAATTAACACCTTCATATAAAATGCCTTTGTCCACTATGCCAACATAGACATTGACCTGCTTATCTTAAATTAAATTAGTAGACAAAGGATTGCCATATAAGCATATCCTTTTGCTATTATGACTAACAGTAATATTTCTATGCTAATGTATCTGATAATGGGAAATATGGGAAAAGATAGCATGAACAAAGGGAATCAATAGAAAATTAATTTAGTACAGTAAGTGGAAATAAGATTAAATGAATTAGGCAAAGACAATGAAAAAAATTTGTAAGATAAGAAAGAGGCAGAATAAAAGGAATTTAAGGAGTACATTTTTTTGCATCTTCCAGCACTCAAAATGTTAACGTATTTGGTTGAAGTATTCAGAAAGGGAGTATACAAATTCTTGGCTCAACTAGAAAGAGAGATCAAAGCAAAATACCGCAGATGCTGGAAATCTGAAATAAAAACAAAAGATGCTGGAAATACTTAGCAGGTCTGGCAACCTCTATGGAAAGAGAAGCAGAGTTAACATTTCACGTCAGTGACCTATCATCAGATTCTGGGATTGTAACTTGAAGGAAAAAACAAAGATTTTTTTTTCAAATCACATTTTAAGCCTATTGCAAATTGTCTCTGAAAGTATTACTTTCTCTGGACTCCATGCACTTGCCCTTTTGTACAGGTATCCAGTTCATCTATAACTCATTGTTCCCCAGAGGAGAGTGGTGAGACTGGGAGGGAAACTTAGAAATGAACACATTTGAATCGACCGATTATGAGATTGAATAAAACTGTCAGGTAGCCCACCAAAGGCAAGGGAGCGGAGTCCTGCCTGATGCATTTGCTTGTCATTGCCACTAACAATTCAGAGATGACCCACAATCATGCACCAAAGACTGAAGTACAGATTCCTGGATGAACATGATTTTGGTCCTCATGAAATTATTTGCCTGTTTTGACAATGTGTTACTCAGGACATGCCTTGAAGTAGCTTGGAGCAAGGGCATCTGGAAGATTGCAACTGGGCCACAGTGAAGATAGGGCCGGCAGACTATGTAGTATCTTCAGCAAGCTTCCCTCCCATAATATTATAATACCTGAAACAATGGCCCAGATTTCGCAGTCAGAACAATGGTGAGGCTATCGGCATTCACCGTTAATATGGAGTAAATCAGACAGCAACTTCCAGCATTCACATATACACAGAGTCAAATGCAGAAATCAATGAATTGCTGTACAAGTTACCAAGCTCTTGCACAAGCTTCACTGCACTGGTATCTAGCCAAGAGATTTAGTATTAAAATACATGAAGATCATGAAGTTGTAGTACTTCCCAATTAGATAAGTGTTTACACCAGAAAAGGGCTTGTCCATTTAAATTTAAGTGAAGTTTTAACAGCGTGATAAGTCTTAATTACTACCAAACAGCCTCTCTGGCACTGAAAATTAACTTTTACAACTTCCTTCAGATTTGAATTATTGTTGGAGATCTTTAAAAAAATTAAAATTTTCCTTTTTTGTCATTTTTATCACTTTCTTAATCCTATGTTACCCTCTCTTTATTTTGCTTACTGCACATGATTTTACATTTAATTAACTATTTTAACACACATTTCCTGGTTTAGACTCTGAGAACTAAATTGGACAGCCCCTGAAAATGGACATGGAGCTTACGATGCATAATTGCCCATTCAATGCGATGCAGGCAGCATGACAACTTTGTGCTGTCTGCTCCTTCCCAGGATTGCAGAATCCATCCAGCTATCAGCATTGTTGAGTGTCTACACATCCCAGCCATGGGCCCAAAATTGTGAAGAGGCTAACAGAAGTAATAGCTAGCCTGCATTACTTAAAGCCAGCCTGCACTTTTAAAGAAAAGGTGCATTCTGGCTGGAGTTGCTGGTGGAAGTCTTTGTACAAGGCACTCTGACATGGAAAAGGACTCAATAATGGCACAACAAGGGAGAGTGTGTGTTCCAAGGTTTTCAGACCCTGCACTGGAGGCCTTGGTGGAGCAAATGCAAAGGAACCACAGGGGATCAAGAGGCCCTCTGGACACATGATCAGAAGTTAGTGGGACAAGATAGCCTTGGCTGTCAATGCCAGGAGTCAAGCCCAGAGAACCTGGATGAAATGCAGCAAAAAGTTCAATAATTTCACATAAGTGATCAAGGTCAGTAAATTCATCTTCAAATGCCATATCCCACCAACCGCACCACTGGCCTCAGACACTGCTCACTGCACCCCTATCAATCACGACTCTTACCAGGAATTCAAAGCTGCATCATAGCTGCATCACACCCTCACACACTTAGCACTGCTGCAAGCACATCTTACAGCTTGCACACACTGCAAGCTATTCAACTGTGACAGAATATAAAAAACAGCAAAGGCTGACGAAAAGATTGATAAGAAAGGTAAAATTAGAGTATGAGAGAAAGCTAGCTAGAAATATAAAGAGAACTATAGTAACAGTTTCTTTAGATACTTAAAAAAGAGTTAACAAAATGAATGTTGGTCCTATAGAAAGTGAGTCTGGGGAATTAATAATATATAAGAAGAAGATGGCAGATGAATTGAACAGGTATTTTGCATCAGTCTTGACTATAGAGGATACAAGTAACATCCCAGAATTAGTAAATGGAAGGGAGGGAGGAACTCAAGGAAATTACAATCACCAGGGAAGTGGTACTGAACAAATTGTTGGCAGCTGCAGGCTGACAAGTCCCTGGGTCCTGATGTACTTCATCCTAGGGTTTTTAAAAGAAGTGGCTAGTGAGATAGTTGATGCGTTAGTTTTAATTTTTCAAAATTCCCTAGATACAGGGAAGGTTGCACTAGACTGGAAAATAGTGAATGTCACTCCTTTATTCAAAAAGGGAGGGAGACAGAAAGCAGGAAACTACAGGCCAGTTAGCTTGATATCTGTCTTAGGGAAAATGTTGGAAGCTATTACCAAAGCTAGTAAGTATCATCACCTCATTCCATAACAATATGAAAGGCACAATTCAACATGGCGGCACCTCATCAGACCCCTTTCCTATCCTGAGTGGCGTGAAACAGGGCTGTGTTCTCGCACCCACACTCTTTGGGATTTTCTTCTCCCTGCTGCTTTCACATGCGTTCAAGTCTTCTGAAGAAGGAATTTTCCTCCACACAAGATCAGGGGGCAGGTTGTTCAACCTTGCCCGTCTAAGAGCGAAGTCCAAAGTACGGAAAGTCCTAATCAGGGAACTCCTCTTTGCTGACAATGCTGCTTTAACATCTCACACTGAAGAGTGCCTGCAGAGTCTCATCGACAGGTTTGCGGCTGCCTGCCTTGAATTTGGCCTAACCATCAGCCTCAAGAAAACGAACATCATGGGGCAGGACGTCAGAAATGCTCCATCCATCAATATTGGCGACCACGCTCTGGAAGTGGTTCAAGAGTTCACCTACCTAGGCTCAACTATCACCAGTAACCTGTCTCTAGATGCAGAAATCAACAAGCGCATGGGAAAGGCTTCCACTGCTACGTCCAGACTGGCCAAGAGAGTGTGGGAAAATGGCGCACTGACACGGAACACAAAGGTCCGAGTGTATCAAGCCTGTGTCCTCAGTACCTTGCTCTATGTCAGCCAAGAGCGATGTCTCAATTCATTCCATCTTCGCTGCCTCCGGAGAATACTTGGCATCAGGTGGCAGGACCGTATCTCCAACACAGAAGTCCTCGAGGTGGCCAACATCCCCAGCTTATACACACTACTGAGTCAGCGGCGCTTGAGATGGCTTGGTCATCTGGAGTTGAGGGGGTTGGCTTATGAGGAGAGACTGAGTAGATTGGGATTATATTCATTGGAGTTCAGAAGAATGAGGGGGGATCTTGTAGAAACATATAAAATCATGAAGGGAATAGATAAGATACAAGTAGAGAGGATGTTTCCACTGGCAGGTGAAGCTAGGACAAGAGGGCATAGCCTCAAGATTAGAGGGAGCAGATTTAGGATTGAATTAAGAAGGAACTTCTTCACCCAGAGGGCTGTTAATCTATGGAATTCCTTGCCCAGTGAAGTAGTTGATGCTTCTTCATTAAACGTCTTTAAAGTAGATATCTTTTTGAACAATAAAGGAATTAAGGGATACGGTGTGAGCGTGGGTAAGTGGATCTGAGTCCACGAAAAGATCAGCCATGATCTTATTGAATGGCGGAGCAGGCTCGAGGGGCCGGACGGCCTACTCCTGCTCCTAGTTCTTATGATTATGTGAGCCGCATGGAAGATGGCAGGATCCCCAAAGACACATTGTACAGCGAGCTCGCCACTGGTATCAGACCCACCGGCCGTCCATGTCTCCGCTTCAAAAACGTCTGCAAACGCGCCATGAAGTCCTGTGACATTGATCACAAGTCATGGGAGTCAGTTGCCAGCGTTCGCCAGAGCTGGCGGGCAGCCATAAAGAGGGGCTAAAGTGTGGCGAGTCGAAGAGACTTAGCAGTTGGCAGGAAAAAAGACAAAAGCGCAAGGGGAGAGCCAACTGTGTAACAGCCCTGACAAACAAATTTTTCTGCAGCACCTGTGGAAGAGCCCGTCACTCTAGAATTGGTCTTTATAGCCACTCCAGGCGCTGCTCCACACACCACTGACCACCTCCAGGCGCTTACCCATTGTCTCTCGAGATAAGGAGGCCAAAGAAGGTATTATCAAAGACATTATAGCAGGGCACTTAGAAAATTCACGGTAATAAGGCAGAGTCAACATGATTTTGTGAAAGGAAAATCATGTTTAACCAATTTATTGGAGTTCTTTGAGGGAGTTACATGTGCTGTGGATGAAGGTGAATGTATTGTACTTAGATTTCCAGATGGCATTTGATATAGTGCCACATCAAAGGTTATTGCAGAAAATAAAAGCTCATGGTGTAGGGGATAACATATTGGCAAGGATAGAAGATTGGCTAGCTAACAGGAAACAGAGAGTATGCATAAATGGGTCATTTTCTGGTTGGCAAGATGTAACGAGTGGTGTGCCACAGGGATCTGTGCTGGAGCCTCAACTTTTTACAATTTATATAGATGAAGGGACCGAAGGTATGGTTGCTAAATGTGCTGATGACACAAAGATAGGTAGGAAAGTAGGTTGTGAAGAGGACATAAGGCGGCTACAAAGGGATATAGATAGGTTAAGTGAGTGGGCAAAAATCTGGATTATAATGTTGGAAAATGCGAAGTTGTCTATTTTGGCAGGAAGAATAAAAAAGTATATTATCTAAATGGTGAGAGATTGCAGAGCTCTGAGATGTAGAGGGATCTGGGTGTCCTAGTACATGATCGCAAAAGATTAGTATGCAGGTACAGCATGTAATTAGGAAAGCTAATAGAATGTTATAATTTATTGCGAGGAGAATGGAATACAAAAGTAGGGAGATTATGCTTCAGCTATACAGGGCATTGGTGAGACCACATCTAGAGTAATGTGTACAGTATTGGTCTCCTTATTTAAGGAAGGATGTAAATGCGTTGGAAGCAGTTCAGAGAAGGTTTACTGGATTATACCTGGAATGGGCGGGCAATCTTATGAGGAATGACTGGACAGGCTAGGCTTGTATCGCTGGAATTTAGAAGAGGAAGAAGCAACTTGATTGAAACATAAGATCCTGAGGGGTCTTGACAGGGTGAATGTGGATGTTTCCCCTTGTGGGAGAATTTAGAACTAGGGGTCACTGTTTAAAAATAAGGGGTCACCCATTTAAGACAGAGATGAGGAGAAATTTTTTCTGAGGGTCATGAGTCTTTGGAACTCTCTTCCTCAAAATGCAGTGGAAGCAGAGTCTTTGAATATCTTTAAGGCAGAGGTCGATAGGTTATCGGGGGTAGGTGGAGAAGTCAGTTCAGCCATGAACTTATTGAATGGCGGAACAGGCTCAAGGGACCGAGTGACTTACTCCTGCTCCTAATTTGTACGTTCGTATGTGACAGACACGTCATCCAAACAGACATACTTTCCTCTCTCTTGCAGGACAAGATGGCATACAACCAGAGGCAGCAGGAGCTAACAGGCAGGGGACAGGCACACCTACATGTCCATATTCAGTTACCAAATTATTCAGTTGGTAGCACTCTCACATCTGAGTCAGAAGGTTGTCAGTTCAAGTCCCACTCTGGGACTTGAGCACAAAAATCTAGCATAACACTCCAGAGTAGTACTGAGGGAGTGCTGCAATGTGATATGATCGAATTCAATGCAGTGGATGAAAGGGAGAAATGTGAAACAGCTACTAAGTTTCTAAATTTAGGTAAGGCTGACTTCAATAGGATGAGACAGAGGCTATGAACATTAAAATGGGAAAAATCTGTTAATGGGTAAAAACAGATCATCGGTGGGAGGTGTTCAAAAAAGAATTTAATATGATACTGAACCAGTTTATACTCCTAAATGTCAAGAGTTCTACTTGGCAAAAAGACAGCCATGGACAACTAAAGAGGTAAGAGACAACATAAAACAAGGAAAAAGCGTTCAAAAAATGCAAAAGAAGCACAGATCCTGGCAAATGAGAAAGATACAAAGAGCAGCAAAGGGTGACAAAGAAGACAGTAAGAACTACAAAAAGAGTCTGAAAAGAAGCTTGCAGGGTTTATCAAAATCAACATAAAAATACTTTTACAGTAACATTCGGAAAAAGAGGGTGGTCCAAAGCAATGTGGGCCCCTTGAAAACTGGTAAGTTGTCAATGATAATAAGGAAATGGCAGACATGCTGAATAATTACTTTGCATCAGTATTTACAGTAGAGGAAGAGGTCAGTATGCCAGACATCCTAAGGAAACTATTATTGAATTAGGGACAAAAACTCAATGAAATTCATGTAAGCAAGATAACAGTAATTGAGAAATTAATGGCACTAATGAGTGACAAATACCCAAGACCAAATGGTTTACATCCCACGGTTTTAAAAGAAGTAGGTGAAAAAAGTGTAGATGTCCTAACTCTAATCTTTCAAAGTTTTCTCAATTCGGGAACTGTTCCTTTAGATTGGAAAATGTGCATATCACTCAGTATTTAAGAAAGTTGAGGGGGAAAATCAGGAAATTATAGACCAGTAAGCCTAACATGCGTCAGGAAATTACTAGATCTATAAATAAGACCAGGTTAACTGGACACCATGAAAACTTTCAGCTTTTCAGAGAGAGCCAGCATGGATTTGTAAAGGCTAGGTCATGCCGGATGAATCGGATTGATTTTGTTGAAGAGGTGACTGAAGTAGCGGACAAGGGAATATCTATGGATGTTATATGGACTTCCAGAAGGTATTCGATAAGGTCCCTTATAAGAGACTGTGGGCTGAATTTTGCCAGCCCCTCGACGCTGTGGGTTGCAGCAGGGGCAGGGGGGGGGCCCTAAAATTTAGCGGGGAGAGGCCCGCCTCAACCCCCGACACAAGGAGGGCCCGCCACATATTACCGGCGGCGGGGGGACCTCAGTGCAGCTGCGGGGCCTTCATCTAGATATTCAAAATGAACAATAACTAGATTTAAATTGACTTACCTGCTGGTGACGGCCGTCCCACGCCAATTTTATGGCCGCCGAAAACAGCTCACGCGCCTTCAGAATTCCGTACAAAGTTTAGAGGCGACAACCTGGTTTGGCAGGGGGAGGGGGGTGGGAAGCAGCAAAAATGAATGAGATTGTGTGAGGGAATGGTGGGAAGGGGTTGAAGGTTAAAGGAAAGAAAGTTCGGGGGGAAAGGTTGTGATGGAAACATTAATGTTTTTGGGGGAGGGTAGGACAAATACACTGATTATTCATTAAGGGGTGGGAGAGGGGATTTGAAGTGTGCAAGTGTGCATAACATTTTATTGCAATCTATTTCAAAACCTGCCACTTTAAACATTGAAATGTAAGTGTAGGGCTTGAAACCCTTTAAAAACGGCGCCGGCGCCTGTGCAGTGGCACTGGAGGCCATTGCCGGGGACGCGGCATCCGCTCCCTTTGTGTCATCGGGGGCAGCCGCTCCACCCCCTTTATTTGAATGAGCCCCCGTGCACAATATCACAGGAGCTCTTCGGCCGCACTTCCATGTCAGAAGGCTGCAGAGTTCAAAGTGCGCTGCCACGGAGCGTGGCATGCTAATAAAATTCAACCTTGTGAGTCAAAGTTGAAGTTCATGGAATCGATGGCAAATTATTCACCTGGTTAGGAAATTGGCTGAGCGGTGGGAGACAGAGAGTAGGGATAATGAGCAGATACTCTAATTGGCAGGATGTGACTCGTGGTATACTGCAAGGATCTATGTTGGGGCTTCAACTATTCACTGTATTCATTAATGACTGAGATGATGGAATGGAATGCCACATATCTAAATATGCTGATGGCACAAGAAAGGCGATACTGTAAGCAATGTAGATGGAAACATAAAATTATAAAGGCGATATTGATAGATTAAGTGCATGGGTAAAACAGTGACAAATGGATTTCAATGCATACAAGTGTGAGGTCATCCACTTTGATGTAAAGATGACAGAACACATGAACAGATCATTAAATTGTCATGAACAGGAACAGCAAATAATCCAAAAGGCAAATGGAATGCTGGCCTTTATACCTAGATCAAATAGAATATAAGGGGTAGAAGTAATGCTTCAGCCATGCGAAGCCCTGGTTAGACCACATCACTGTAAGCAGTTCTGGGCACCACACCTTAAAAAGGATATATTGGCCTTTAATGGAGTGCAGCTTCAATTTACTAGAATGATACCTGGACTCCAAGGGTTTAGCTACAAGCAGAGATTAAACAAACTAGAGTTGTATTCCCTGGAATTTAGTAGGTTAAGGAGTGATTTGATAAAAGTTTTCAAGATATTAAGGGGAACAGATAGGGTAAATTGGGAAAACTGATTTCCGCTTGTTAGGGAGTCTAGAAATTAGAGCCAGGCCTTTCAGGAGTGAAACTAGGAAACACGTCTTCACGCAAAGGGTGGTAGAATTTTGGAACTTTCTTCTGCAAACAGCAATTGATGCTAGATCAATTGTTAATTTTAAAACTGAGATTGATAGATTTTTGCTAGCCAAAGGCATTAAAGGGATATGGGGCACAGACGGGTATATTCTTTATTCTTTCATAGGATGTGGGTGTGACTGGAGTTAGGCTGCAGATCAACCATGAATGGTGGAACAGGCTTGAGGCTAAATGACATACTCCTGTTCCTATGTCCTATCACCTTCCTTAGTGCCATCATTTAGATAAGATGTTAAACAGAAGCCTTGTCTGACTCTCAGGTGGGTGTAAAAGATCCCATGGCACAATTTGGAAGAGCAGGAGAGTTATCTCTGGTGTCCTAGCCAATATTCATCCCCAATCAACATCGCAAACACAGATTATCTAGTCATTATCACACTGCTGTTTGCGAGAGCTTGCTTGTGCTCAAATTGGCTGCCACATTTCCTACATTACCAAAGTGACTACGCTTCAAAAGTACCTCATTGGCTGTAAAGCACTTTAGGACATCCTGTGGTTACGAAAGTCACTTTAGAAATGTAAGTATTTCTTTTTTTTAATCCCACATGAAGGAGACAGTGCTGACTATCATTGGTGTGGCATGGCTAAGGCCGTGGCCAAAGGCATGGCTGAAACCAAAGATGATATAGCTCCATCATCCCACAATCTCTTCTGATTTACAAACTCCAGATGGTATATACATGCATCTCTTGCTTATCCCGCCCCCTCCCCCCCCACCCCTCACCACAACCATGTCCCCTTTTTCCTTTCAGATACCCAAGAACTCCAACTGGCCAGGCAGTGGTGAAAGAGCAACAAGACACTGATGAAGAAACACCGTCACTCGATTTAACACACACAGCCACCAGCTCAAATACTGACACTGCACCTAATTTAGAGGATAGCATAGAGGCAAGGTATACATGTGATGAGACACTGGGCACAAATGGCCTGCAGCCAGAGCAAGAGTTGCACAGGTATCAGCTCTCTGGAGGGTTAAGGTCGCACATGAATTCTGGTGCTGAGGATTCAAACGAGCACATCGATGAGGTTGGGTATAGGAGAAGCTGATGGGAATGCGCAATGAAATGCTTTGTGCATTGGCAAGCCTGCCTGAAAGCCTGTGTACAATGTCAAGCAGCATGGAGGAGTCTGGCAACAATTTTGCCCAGGTCCTTGTGCAGAGCTTGGAGGCCATTCTTTCCAGCATGCAAGTGACCAATTCCATTAACACACAAGTGGACCTAATCATGATACAGCATCTGATGACTGATGTCTCAGCTTCCATTACAGCACAAGCAGAAACACCCAACTTCTGGGTGTTGCAGGGAAGCTGACCACTCTCATGCAAGGTCATCCTGTTGCTGCTCTACAAGGTCATACTGCTGCCATCATGGCTGTGGATTACAGTGTTCAAAGGGCTTGGAGGTTGTCACAACAGTCCAGCAATCTGTCCCCCAACAGATTGCTGAGGTACCACTCTGGGGAGTGGCAGTGGTTGCACAGAAAACAAACATGCTGTCCTCTCTCAGGAAGACAGCACCCCTCCCATTCCACCAGTGCCCTTACTGTTGTCCGTCTGCCAGCAAGTCCAGACTTCTGCTGCCCATGCCACGACGGTACAGTCCTCAGCCAGGCCTTCTAAGCCCAGAGATGCTCCAGATAATCCTCCAAGGCCATCTGGTGTCTCTTCCACTGAAAGCCTTTCCCCAGCCATGCTTCAGCTACTGGGGTAGCATTGCAAAGGAGCACTAGATCAAGCAAAGACACATAGAAGAATATACAAGGATGATTAGTTACATTTCTATGCAATATGTCATAGTTTCATTTATAAATTTGGATTGGAATGTTTATTTTGTCTTGGCTTTTGTTTCAGCATTGTGGCCAAGCAGAAACTGTGACAGTCAGTGACAGAGGAAAGGCAAGGTGTGGGACTGTTGGTGAATGGGGAACTGGGGTTCTGTTTATTGGTATTGCAGTTAGATGAGTTGCTCATGACAGCAGCAGAAAAGAGCTGTCCAGGTTGCTTCATCCCTTCCACCCCCTGCTCGCCATATATCAGCTGGCAAGGGCTGTGCCCTCATGATAACAGCATACAACAGACCACCACGAATCTTGAATCCCGCTCTGTTCAATAATACAGGGCTTTACCCAGTGTGATCCAGGCAGTGGAAGTTGTTTCAGTGTGTAGGTTATCTGCTCTATCATATTTCATGTTGCAGCATGGCTTTCACTGTATGCATGCTGCCCCCAGGTGCATGGGTTGCATACTAGAGTGTTGAGCCACGTGGTCAGCAGATCGCCCTAGCCATCCAGTAGCCACGCTTTGGTTTGTCATGGTGTCACAACATTACAGTGGACTGCTGCAGATTGAAGACACATGACTGCTACCAGGATACCGGGCACTGACCCGAGTGGTTCTTTGTGTACAGTAACATACCAGTTGGACATTGGGGGAGCGGAATCCCTTTCTGTTATGGTATATCTCGGAGTTGACATGCGGCACCCGCAAAGTGCTGTGCCTGCAATCAATGGCAACCTCAATGGCACCACCAATGGCAAACAATGGCACCACAGGGAAGCCTACAATCCTCGAGAAGCCACACACGTGCTCAGCCTGACAAGACAGAATCAAATGCAGGCAGCTCACTTTGAATAGACCTCCCTTAGACAACAATTACTTAGCCCACTGGAAGTGGTTAGCAAACTTTGCGACCTTGGGTCCATGGTGACCGACATTCTGTCCCTTAATGCAGAGCTTGATGCACGCATAGGGAAAGCAGCTAACACCTTTGGCTGACTCATGAAATGTGCGTGGGATAACACCAAGCTGACCCTTAGGACCATGCTGATGGTTTATAAAGCCTGTGTTCTAAGCACCTTGCTGTGTGGCTGTGAAACATGGGCAACTTAGTTACTAGGAAAAGCAGCTCAATAATTTCCATCTTCACTGTCTGGGCACATTATAGATATAATGGCAGGGCAAAATCACAAATACAGCAGTCCTCTCAAAGGAAGAGCTCCCAAGGGTGTTGGCACTAATTAAACAGAGGCGGCTTCAGTGGATCGGACACGTCCACAGGATGGAAGACAGTCGCATACCCAAGGATCTTTGTGAGGTAGCCAGGGCCAGACGACCAGGCAGGCGCCCAAAGCCCTGCTTCAAGGATGCTTGCAAGCATGGCATGAAGGCTCTACATGTCGACTATCATATCTGAGTGTCACCAGCTGGTGAAAGAGGGAAATGGCGACACATCCTGTGGACTGGTGTGCACTACCACAGTGATCAGTTGCTTATAGCATCTTGGCAACAGGCACCAGGGCTAAAAACAACTCAAAGTGTCTCTTGGCAGCTTCACATGCGGTGCTTGTGGCAGAACCTGCCTCTTCAGGATTGGTCTTCACAGCATTCAGTAAAGATGCACCAAGAGAAGACACCCCACCTAAATGAATTGTTTGCAGTGTGTCCATCATCATTCATAGATGAAAGGATGCCAACCCAGGTACACAACAATGGATGGCAAACTGCGAGATATTACAAATAATGTCAGCTCTTACCTGGAAGGAGCCAGGTGCATAAAAGTTCATCACCAGAGTCACCTTCACAGCCACTGGCAATGTGGTCCAAATGCTGCTTTAAGGTTGCAGTTATGGCTGCAACAGCTGGCAGATTTCAGTGTGGATCTCCTTATTGAATTGCAGACATCTCACACATCGTTCCTCCGTGAGGTTCAGATAGGTGGGATTACTCTCTGAACACCCGGAGTGGATCTGGTCTCCTGCTGAGAGCCCTTCTCCCCCGCCCCCCCCCCATCCTCCAGCAGCATGCCATGCTCTGCATGCTCTCTACTCATTCTCCAACTCATGCTGTATTCCAAGGGGAATGCTTACTACTGAACTCATGTCTGGTGGCAACTTGTTTGTGCAAAAGCCTTGAAGTCAGAACAATGTCCTTCAGACCTGCAACACCATTCTTTGTAGACTTCAGCATCTTTAAAGAACTCCAGAAAACACCTAACACTTATACAATTGTCACAACAGTTAGTAGAAATCAATCAACACATGTTCAGCTGTGTGTAATTAAGTGAGGACATTAGCTGGAGTGTTGAGCTCCAGAATTGGCACCACTGACAACAAATCAGTATTACATGTTATGATCAGCCTAATCTGCATACTTCTGGCAGTTGCTCACTCAGCTCGCGCGTGCTAATGCCCTCCCCAATATGTTGTCCAGCACAACTTGCTCCTGAAGCATGAGCGCATGCTGCAGACATCATTTTGGACCACTAACAGCACTAGTAATTCCCAGGAAACAGGTGTTTCAGATCCGAATTATATGCCGTGCATGACTCTAAGGATTCTTCAATCTGATTGGTTGAAAGGACATGCTGTTGCTTGCCCTATTCACATATGTCCCAGATCTCCTGTGCAGGGCGCTGTGCTGAAATGGATTTCTAATAACTGTAAATTACCTCACAAAAAAACCCACTAAAAGCTTGTGGGCAGTTCCAAGTGCAATAAATGACAAGCACCGTTCATTCACTGTTGACTGCAAAATCCAGGCGATTGCCTCGCACTGAGTAAATCAGGGTTGATTTTTGTACACCAAAATGGTGCTAGGTGAGAGCCATGGACTGTAATATGTTTTTGTTTCATCACCTATATTGACGAGCAGCTTCTCCACAGTTAAGCACTGCCACATTGAATACTCAGCCACAGAGTCCTTTAGGAGAGGCATGTGAGTTGGCCTAGATATTAGTGTCCTGAGGGTTTAGGCTGTGGAAGGCAGCCTGGTTGAAGTCATTTTTGAGTGCACAATGGGAGACAGGCTCTTGTGCCAGATAAATGAATTTTATCTCCCCATGGGGGACAAATAATCAGATTCCTGTTGACAGCACAGGCTGGATTGAAAATCTATTGACCATCTTAGCTAAATCATTGCAGATGTGCTGAAAAATACAGCTTTATAGCATCGTACGTACAATATATAAAATAAGACATACCTAAGAGGGTGTTGCGGCCTATTAACGTGGTTCTAGACAGTGTCATTTTATATAAACAGGCGGTTACAACCTTTTGTAAGACATTTCAAAAATCACACCATATTTCTATGTAGCCTCTTCACTGTGGATAGAGTTGGAAAGCAGAGCGGGGGATAGTTCTTCAATTAGCAATGTTCAGATATCTTGCATGATTACAGAAGTTATGGCATACAAAAATCACAAGTCCATTGGAATTGTGAACTTGGCAGAAATACTGGGAGCAATATTCAATAAATTCAGTAAATGCAAAATACTGCGGATGCTGGTAATTTGAAATATTTCAGTAAATTCACACTCTTCTGTGATGAAGCCAAATAAAGGGAGGTGATATTATCCAACTAAGATAAACAGTAATTGTAAAGAGTAGATGTGTTTTTTGCAGTATTTTTAATATTTATGTATTTTGCTAAATTGTACCCCACAGTTTGAGAAGTACTGCAGTTGAAAATATATTTGATTAAGACTTATCCAGGAGTTGCATTTTTCGAGGACTGAGTATTTTAATTCATTCTCAGGATATAGCGCTGGCATATATTGTCCAAATAAAATGTCTTGATTTGAATACACACAGCAAATGCACAGTAAAAGGTGCATTGCAAGAAAATATATTCATTTTATATTTTAAAAAGGTACAAAAAAGTAAGAAAATTACCGAAAAGATGTTTTGCTAAGTACTGCAGTATCATTTTTTTTAAAGCAAACTTTAGGTTGCTGCTTTCTATTAGAATGTTGTTTTCCTAATACAAATACTGACAGATTTTAGATATAGAACAGTATTTTAAAAAATTCTTCTGTGTGGGGATCTCAGCCATAGAAGCATAGTGCGTCAGTTTCCACAAGGGATTTCTCACTGGTCGACCATAACTTCAAGACGAGCAACTTATTGTAACTCAATTTCCCTTTCTATGTATTCTATATTCTCCCTTTTCAAATACTTATATAATTCCACACATGGTAAAGAATTCAGTTTTCCAATAACCCTCTTTGAGAAGATACTGACAGTTTCCCAGGGGTCTACTGTCCTAATTTCTGAAAGACAACTGGGTCAAAATTCTGTGGGGGTTCCACCAGTCTCCTGCAGTAATTCTGATGGGCTACCAGTGGTACCCCAGAAAATGCCATTTACTGAGCTTTAAAACTGAGCAGGTGATAATTTCTTCTATTAGCAATGTTCAGATATCTTGCATGATTAAAGAAGCAAATGGCTTGTAAAGGCATATTAGAATCACAAGTCTATCGGAATTATGAACTCAAGACTAAAAGCAATATTCAGTAAATTCCTGCTGAAAAACTAAAATACAGATGAAAGATTTTAAGGAGAAAGGTCAAAATATGAATACATAAATAAATGTTCTAAAATGAAAAGAAGGAGGCTTGCCAGTTTTATATTCTTCATCTAGAACAATTTATAGGCTAAAAATCAACTGAAGATACTAATTTCTGTGATGCTGTCAGCAATGTGATCAATTAGAGAGGGTAAGACCTATATTCAGTGCCAAGGCCAGTGTCTGAAACAATGCTGGCAGTCTTTTCAGCAGAATATCTTAATGAGTGTGTCTGTACACTGCCCTCCATAATCACATTGCCAACAAAGCTACAGAGACAAAAGAATGTCACTTCATCTCAGTAAATGTACGCTTTCTATGGTAAAGCTAATATCGGTGCCTCACAAGAATTCTCAAATAATTATTTTGGAAGATTTTAAAAATGGGAAAAATTTACCCAGCACAGCCAACTTTGTGTGTGTACATATTAAATATATTTGAGGTAATGTTTATAACAAAAAATATAAAATATATAAAAAATTAAAGTCACAAAAGGAAAAGTCACGATCTATTTTTAAAAAGGATTTCAACTTTCTGAACTGCCCTTGCGGTATAGAGGGTTGTTTTATTAGCACTAATGGATCTCCCATAGCATTATTCAATGCAAGTTGGAGGTTTGGCTGTTGAAAAGATAAGTGGACTGGACTTTGTCCCCAGCCCGATGTCGGGTTCTGTGGTGCGGGGGATGGGGGAAAACCAGAGAATCAAAGCGGAACCAGACACCAGGATTGCTGGGTCCAATCTTCCCGGGGGTGGAATAGGCTGACGTCAGCTGTCCTGCCCAAAGACCAATTGAGGCCCTTAAGTGGCCTATTGACAGCCAATTAAGTGCCTCTTTCCGCCACCGCTGGGATCCTACCAGTGGTGGTGGAGGGCGCCTTGGAAAACAAGGTGCCCTCCCTGTGGGCTTGTGCAATGGGGTGGGAGGAGCAGGAAAAAAGGAGTCCCACCTTTGTGGGCAATTCGTAGCCATGCAGGACCCGCCCCGCACCCCAGGAACCACTGTACCCCATGGGACCCTCCAACCCCTGGACCGATTTCCCACCCCTTGCTGTGGCCTTCCAAACCGGCCCCAGTGACCCTGCCTCACCTACCTTGGTCCAGGGTTTCAATGCTGGGTCTGGGTCCGAGGCCTCTGCAATACCAGCAGTGGCCATCACTCCTGGTGGCGCTGCTGGCCCTATGATTGGCCGGAATCCCCATACCTATTAAGTGTTTAAAGGGATGAGAATCCCGCCTCCTTAAACTTTGACCTAAAAAACTGGAGGATCGCTCCCGGGGGTCAGAGAAACTGCAAAGGTGGGGCTAACCCCCCCCTTCTTTCCAGCCTGATGCCGGGAGCCCCGCCTCCTGCATGAAATTCCAGCCCATGTATGGGAAAAGGGGGAGAGCTGCATATCTCCATTGAAAAGATTTGGAAATAAGTTTGCAAGTCATCTGCTCAAGATGTTTTCTGATTTAATCTTACCTACTACCAGTAGCCAAAGAAACATATTTGTTCTCGTCACAAACCAGAGTTACATAAATGAATAAGTCTGTGTATGTTTCATAGGGAGGAAAAGGCACTTCACTTTTCATAATATAACTGGCACCTCGAGTAATGTTTCTGTAGCTATCATATCATTTTTAATATATGCATATCTCTTGGCACAGGGAGCCAGTCATATGTGGATAAAACAATGTTGCCAAAATAAAAAATCGATAGCCATCCCAATGGTCTTCCACCATAACTCTAATGGGAAATTGACAGACACAATCAGAAAAAAAACACGGGTGCTGCCATATCTCTACAATTTTCAGGATTTTCCAGCCTACCTTTTTAAAGCACAGAACCCCTATAGAGCCTGGCAAAGTAAATGTTGCCTGGGGAGTTCCTGCTCCCCCAGCTCTTTCAAGATGTATTGGAGGCTGATGCGTCCAGTGAGATAAAGCCTGCTTATGTGCATACATGAGCTCTTCCTTTAGCTAGTAGGGGAATGGTGGGAGGCGAGGTCTCAGCCAGGAAAGTGACCTAGATCCCAAAAGACTGGTAATTCAAAAAAAAAGTCTCAATCAGCCCCCTGACACAGCAAGCCAAAGCTGGGATCTGGACAACCTTTACCAAATGATAGGCTGCACCGGAGAGGCGCTCACATTTGCAGCTGCCTGTCCCATGAAATTTAGTTGCCTTCCTGTTGCTCCCGCAAAGCCCATGGGGTCAGCACTGGGACGCGCTAGAGAGCATGATCCCAGTTTAACTAACCTCTGCTGAGTAATTGGAACAGCCTTTGAGTAGAGGCCAGGCTTTTCTTTACAGGAAGAATAGAAGACTGGAGGGGGAGTCAGCCTGAGCCACATTTTCACATCGTATGCCAGCTGGTTACAAGTAGAAATTGAAAGAGGGTTGGTAGCAATCCCTCACAGCTGATGAGCACAGTGTTTTTCTCTAAACAGGGGAGAAAATAATTTTAAAATCAATTATTAAAAAGGAACTAAATTTCCCTGAGGAATAAACAAGAAATAGATGGGCTGATAGTGTGATGAATTGCCACAGTGTCTAGTCTAGGCAGCAATAGATACTGCTTATATTAACAAAGCAATTTAATCTGTGTGTGGGGGGCCCAGTCTAATTTTAAAAATTTAAAACTAATTCCCACTTGCACACTCACACCAGAAAACTTACAATCAAATGGTCGATGCTCATACTGAATCATATTTTCTTTTCTCGGTTAATTACGTATCCTCTGCTTTCAGTCACTGGCATTACATATTTATTACAGCTCTGTCAAATCCCATGTCCCTATACAGTCATATTGCTGCAATCCAAAACTCCTAAAGTGCTGCTGAAGAAAATCCTCTTACTGTTGAGGACCAGAGGCTAAGAATGTTTGGTAGGCAAGTAGAGTGTAACAATACCACTTGTCACTAGAATGTCTGCAATCCATGTAACTGTACACTTATAATCACAGATGTGTACCATATTCATCACTATTCAAAAATAGGAGTGGTCCCTGTAAATATCAGAGTTGAAGCATGGCTAGGTTTAAAAGCGAATGTGAGGATGAGCAGATATTGCTCGCCAATAGAGGTATGGCAAATGCAGGTGTGGGGGGGGGGGGGGGTTCTAATTACAGTATGAACAGTTTACATTGGTAGTTTCCACTAAAAATATGGAACATAGCAATTTCCAGTGAAAATCTAAAAAATATAGACAGAATATATGACTTTAAAATGGGTATTGAATTATATCTGGCTCAACGATTCCTCCACTCTTTCACCCCACTTCACCTGAATACAACACTTGTTCTTGACCCCCATATGCAAGCCACAAGATGAATTAAATGATTTAATTTGAGATATCTGGCTTATTATAGTTGATAAAACCCCTAAAATGCATGGATATCCAGCAATTGACTAGCTGTTATACCACGCACCCCATTTTTATTCAATTTCATTCTATTAAAATCAAATCAGGCAAGTTTAGTGAAGGGCATGTGATCCACCCACCAGATTACTGCCTGGATGGTGAAAATGAAAATCTCAGCAAGTTTTAAAATTCTCTAGTGTCAGCACAGATTTAAATCACAAGACCTAGACAACATCCAAGCTTAGGGTGGTAAAGTGGCAACTAATATATATGTCACAAAAGTGTCAGGCAATAACCAGACAACGAGAGCAAGCTTAAAGTCATCTGTGGCTCAGTTGGAGGCACTCTCTCCTCTGGGTCGCAAGGATATGGGTTCAAGTCCCATCCCAGGACTTGGGCACAAACATCAAGGCTGACACTCTACTGCAGTACTGAGAGTGCGCCGTACTGTTGAAAGTGCTATCTTTCAGATGAGAGATTAAAACCAAGGGCCCTGCCTGCCCTCTCAGGTGGATATAAAAGATCCCATGTCACCAAAGAGGAGCAGGGAAGTTATCCACAGTCCCCTAACCAATATTTATCCTTCAATCTATATCACAACAACAGATTATCTGGTCATTATCACATTGCTGTTTGTGGGCACTGTTGTGCACAAACTGACTGCCGTGTTTCCTATGTTACAAGTGACTACACTTCAAAAGTACTCCATCAGCTGTAAAGCACTTTGCAATGTCTGGTGGTCATGAAAGGTGCTATATAAATGCAAGTCTTTCTTTTTTTTCTAATCACCTCCCCTTGATACCCAATGACATTACTAGTGGCCTGTATCCCACCATCACATCCTGGAGATCACCAATGACCAGAAACTCAGCTGCACTAGCCATATAAATATCATAGCTATTACAGCAAGTCAGAAACTTGGTATTCTGGGGAAAGTGGCTCACTTCTTGACTTCCCAAAGCCTCTCCATCATCTACAAAGTTACAAGTCAAAAGTGTAATGGAATACCTACCACTTGCGTGGATCAGTGTTGTTGCAACAACAATCAAGAAACTCAACATGATCCAGGACCAATCAATCCACTTGAGCAGCAGCTCACCCATTTGCTTAAACCCCCTCTTCCACCATCAGCATACTGTGGCTGCAGTGAATGTTATCTACAGGATTCACAACAGAAAGTCAACAAATCAACAGCTCCTCCAAAGCCCACAATGTCCACCACCTAAAAGGACAAGGGTAGCAGGTAGATGGAAACACCATTAATTCGAAGTCACACACCATCATAACATGGACATTCCTTCATCATTTTTGGAACAAAATCTTTGAACTCCCTACCTAACACTACTGTAGGAGTACCTGCACCATACAGACTGCAGCAGTTCAAGAACAAGGCCCACTACCTTATTAGGGCAACAAGGGATGGGCAATAAATGCTGGCTATGCCACAGATGCCAACATCCTGAGAATGTATTTTAAAAATGGTTCTGTCATGCATTCAGATTTTTTTTCCAATCGGCACAAGATGAAATGAAAATACTCAGCATTCCTTCGAGGGATTTGAATCCAACAGTTAGCCCATATGTGAAGCAGATGGCATGTTGCTTACAGTGTGGCAATCTCTTGCAAAGGTTTTGCTCAATGAAGTGTCAACCAGAAGTAACTGTGAAGCCCTATGTAACCATATTGACAAAGAAGTGAAGAGGGAAGCAGTTTATTGGGTAATGCAATTTCTAGAGAGAGAATATAATTTCTTGTTGGCAAATGAGGAAAAGGTTGGTATTTGAGAATACCTAAACCAAAGACAGTATTCAATATGATTGAAGCTAATGCCAAAATTCATTCGAGCATGTGAGGATAGATCTTGAGCTTGGGCCCTGCGAACCTTACAACAGGCAGTGCAAGTTAGAAGAATGTTTTGGGATGTTTTTGGTCATCATGTATGACAATTGGCAAACAATGTAAATACAGAACACCCAGTCTCTGAAGTGTTCCAGCAAGCAGCCTCAACATTTATGTGGTTGGTCCAGCTGAGTTTCAGTCAATGGTGAACCTCAGGATATTGATGGTGGGGGATTCAGTAATTGTAATGCCATTGAATGTCAGGACAAGTTGGGAAGGCTCACTTTTGTTGAAGATGATCATTGCCTGGCACTTAAGTGGCAACTAATATTCATGCCACACATCATCCCAAGTTTTCATGTCTTGATGCACACAGGCAGCTTCATTATCAGAGGAATTATGAATTGAGCTGAACACTGTGCAATCATCACCGAATTGCCTCACTTTTGACTTTATGATGGAGGGAGTGTTATTGTTGAACCAACTGAAGATAATTTCACCTAGAATGCTACCTGAGGTACTGAAAGACTGGAACTGGGATGATTGGCCTCCAACAACCTCTGTCCTTTGTGACAGGTATAACTCTAGCCACTGGAGAGTTTCCCAAGACTGCAAACAATCCCTATTGACTTCAGTTTTCCTGGGGCTCCTTGGTACCACAGTCAACCAAATGCTGTCTTGGAATTCAGCTGATGTCCATATTTTGACCAAAGCTATTATGAGATCTGGTGCTGAGTCGTCCTGGCAAAACCAAAACTGAACATCGCTGAGCAGGTTATTGATGAGTATATGCCGCTTGATAACACTGTTGACTCCTACCATCACTTTGATGATGATTGCAAGTAAGATCATTGATCAGGTTGGATTTGTCATGCATTTTGTGGACTTGACAATGAAGACGTTAGGCACAGCAAGTTACTGAATGTATAATGCTTAAAATAATGTTTTTTTAAACCAAGCCACCTTTTAGTACATATTTAGAACACAGCTTAAAAAGAACAAATCCTTGGCTTAAAGACCTTCACAATATGAAGCTGCCTGTAGATGTTGTGACTCTAATCTCTAATCAACGGGTTCTGACCTCCAAATAAGGTTAAAGAAGAGAAAGACACAATATGGCCTCCAAAGATAATCCTTTAAATCACCCAGAGTCAAAGACAACTATACGAGGACATACTAACGAGCAATTTTCATACATAGTCAAGGCTGCACAACTCAAGGCCCTAAAGAGTGTTACTTTTGAATTCCTCCCACAAAACAGAGAACACAAGAATGTAAGAAATATGGCCGGGTGTAGGCCTCAAGCTTGCCCCATTATTCAATAAGACCATGACTGATCTTTGATCTCAAGATTATTTTCCTGCCCAATTCCCATATCCCTCGATTCCCTTACTGTCTAAAAACCTATCATTCTCAGCCTTGAAAATGTTCAACAACTGAGCATACACAGTTCTTTGGGGTAGAGAATTCTAAGGATTCCCAACCCTCAATGAAGAAATATCTCCTCATCTCGGTCCTAAATGATCAACCCCTTATCCTGATACCGTGCCCCCTAGTTCTAGACTCTCCAGCCTGGGGAAACCACCTCTCAGCATCTTTCCAGCTAAACTTTCTCAGAATCTTATGTTTCATTCTTCTGACCCATTCTATTCAATCTCTCCTCAAAGGCAACCCTCTCATCCCAGAAATAAATCTAGTGAACCTTCATTGCACCACCTCTAAGGCAAGTGCATCCTTTCCTTAGGTATGGAGACCAGATCTGTACACAGTACTCCAGGTGTGATCTCACCAAAGGTCTGTACAGTTGCAGCACAACTTTCTTACTATTGTACTCCAACTCCCTTGCAATAAAGGCCAACATACCACTTAACTTCCTAATTGCTTCTTGAACCTGCATGCTAACTTTCTTTGCTTCATGTACAAGAACACCAAATCCCTCTCAACACAACATTTAATAGTTTCAAAAACTGAAAAAGCTGGAAATACTCAGCAGGTCAGGCAGCATCTGTGGAGAAAAAAAAAGTTAACGTTTCAGGTCTGTGACCTTTCATCAGAACTTTCTGATGAAAGGCCAGACCTGAAATCTTAACTCTGTTTTTCTCTCCACAGACTGCCTGACCTGCTGAGTATTTGCAGCATTTTCTGTTTTTGTTTCAGCTTTCCAGCATACGCAGTACTTTATTTTTGTTTTTAATAGTTTCACACCATTTATAAAATATTCAGATTTCTATTCTTCCTACCAAAGTGAATAACCTCAAATTATGCTCTATCTGCCACTTTCTTGCCCACTCCCTTAACCTACCTATAATCCCTTTGCAGATTGTTTGAGGCCTCCTCACAGAATCATTACAGTGCAGAAGGAGGCCATTTGACCCATCGTGCCCGCACCTGCTCTTCAAAAGAGCAATTCCCTCAGTTCCATTCCCCCGCCTTCTCCCCATAACCCTGCAGTCTTTCTTTTCATATAACTGTCTAATTCCCTTTTGAATGCTTCAATTGAACCTGCCTTCACCACATTTACAGGCAGCGCATTCCAGACCTTAACCGCTTGCTGCATGAAAATGTTTTTCCCCATGTCACTTTTGCTTCTCTTACCAAATACTTTAAATCTGTGCCTTCTCGTTCTCGATCCTTTCATGAGTGGGAACAGTTTCTCTCTATCGACTCTGCCCAGACCCCTCATGATTTTGAATATCTCGATAAAATCACCTCTCAGCCTTCTCTTCTCCAAGAAAAACAGTCCTAACTTCTCCAATCTATCTTCATAACTGAAATTCCTCATCCCTGGAACCATTCTCGTGAATCTTTTCTGTACTGTCTCCAATGCCCTTACGTCTTTCCTCAAGTGTGGTGCCCAGAATTGGACGCAATACTCCAGCTTAGGCCAAAATAGTGTCTTATACAAAATAAAAGCAAAATACTGCAGATCCTGGAAATCTGAAATACAAACAAGAAATGCTGGAAATACTCAGCAGGTCTGGCAGCTTCTGTGGAGAGAGAAGCAGAGATAACGTTTCAGGTCAGTAACCCTTCATCAGAACCTGGTTGACTGAACTTCATCTGCCACCTGTCCGCCCATTCCACCAACTTGTCTATGTCCTTTTGAAGTTCTACACTAACCTCCTCACAGTTCACAATGCTTCCAAGTTTCGTATCATCGGCAAACATTGAGATTGTGCCCTGTACACCAAGTTCTAGGTCATTAATATATATCAGAAAAATCAAGGGTTCCAACACTGATCCCTGGGGAATTCCACTACAAACCTTCCTCCAGCCCCCAAAAAATCCATTAATCACTACTCTTTGTTTCCTGTCATTCAGCCATATTCGTATCCATTTTGCACAGTCCCTTTTATTCCATGTGACAAGTTTGCTCACAAGTCTGTTGTGTGGCACTGAATTAAATGCCTTTTGAAAGTCCATGTACACCACATCAACAGCATTGCCCTCATTAGCCCTCTCTGTTACCTCCTCAAAAAACTCCAGCAGGTTAGTTAAACATGATTTTTCCTTAAGAAACCCATGCTGGCTTTCCTTAATTAACTAGCATTTGTCCATGTGACCATTGATTTTGTCCGAATTATTTTTTCTAGAAGCTTTCCCATGTTAAACTGACTGGCCTGCAATTACTGGGCTTATCTGGACACGCTTTTTTGAACAAGGGCATAGCGTTTGCATTTCTCCAGTCCTCCAGCACCACCCCCGAGACTAAGGAAGACTGAAAAATTATGGCCAGTGCCTCTGCGATTTCTACCCTCACTTCCCTCAGTATCCTTGGATGCACCTCATCTGGTCCTGGTGTTTTATCCACTTTAAGTACAGACAGCCCATCTAATACTTCCTCTTGATCAATTTTAAACCCCTCTAGTGTCTGACTTATCTCCTCTTTCAACATTGCCAAGGAAGATGCAGCAACCCAGGCAAAGCCAAATGCAAAGTATTCATTTAATACCTCAGCAATGCCCTCTGCCTCAGCTTATTTTCCCAACTAGCTTTGCATTGTCAGTAAACTTGGAGACATTACACTTGGTCCCTTCATTTAAGCCATTAATATACATTGCAAATAGATGAAACCCCAGCACTGATCCTTGTGGCACCCCAAGAGTGACAGCCTGCCACTCTCCGATTTCTGTCCTTTAACTAATTCTCTATCAACGCTAATATTTCACTTCCAATCCCATGAACTCTTATCTTGTGCAATAACCTTTTCATTAGGTGCCTTATTGAATGCCTTTTGAAAATCCAAATATACCACATCCACTGGTTCCCCTTCATCTACACGGCTAGTTACATCCTCCAGAAACTCTACTAGGTTTGTCAAACACAATTTTCCTTTCATAAAACCATGTTGACTCTGCCTAATTATATTATGATTTTCTAAATGCCCTGTTACACTTCCTTAACAATGGATTCCACCATTTCCCCAATGGCTGATGTCAGGCGACCTGGCCTGTAGGTTCCTTTTTTCATCTCCCTCCATTCTTGAATAGAAAGCTTAATTTCCAGATTAGTTGATCTGGCCTGTTAAATGCAGCCTGGCTCCAGCCTTCATTTTAAAATTTGATTAACTTTAATGCAGCCTCTATTTTAATCCAAACAATTTTTAAAGCACTTATGAAATGAAGAAAAATATTTTTCAAAGGATCAGGACTCTTTTCACCACAAGAAGGATGAATTATCTTCAAACTTTGAAAGATTCTACTTTTTTTTGCATTGTCTTAATGCATCTGATACAATGGACAGAACATTCAAGCCTTAGTCCCTAGCAAAACGGCAGGACCTAGAACAGGTCAGGAACCCAATTGTTGCTGGAGTGCGTTTTACTGTGGCTATTTAACTGAAAGATCCCACTTCCGGGTTTCCTGACCAGGAGAGGGCAAAGGAAGGGTTTCTAATTGAAAAGAGACCCCAGTAAGGGTCAGAAAGATTCATCAAAACATGGATTTTTGAGGTCGCAGCAACCACAGGAATGGAAAGGAGACCTGGGAAGGCTACTTCCCGGGCCTCTCGCTCTTACCTGGAAGTCCTGTTATGGTATTCTGAGGAACTGTAGTGAGGTGATCTTTCTCAAGGATGGGAGGAAGAGGTCAGCCTCTCAAACCAAGTAGGCATGGATGGAAGTCGCCAAGGAAGTCAGCAGCAGGAGTGTGGTCCCTCCAGTCTGGAGACAGTGCACTAAGGGGATCCAGGACCTCAGGATGGCAGGAAAGGTGAGTGGCATAACACTTTCAGGTGTGAAACCACGCACTCTACTGCACAACATTTCTCAAAACAACACACCTTGCAGCTCCATATTCCTCTCTCTACTTGCACCTCCACATATCCCCATCAGGGCAGCCAACACTAACTCATCCTATTGCCCTCTCGCACCCATGCCTCACAGCCACCCTCCACAAATGTCGTCTCTCCCTTCTCTCCACAGAAACCATTTCTAATACTCGTAAGTCTCTGCTTTCTTTCCTTGCAGGAGAGGACACAACCTCAGAGGGAGCACAGTGTCTGGCCCTTCAGTGACAGCCACTGGCAATGCATGCCCTCCTGGTCTACAGGGAAGGAGGCCTTGATCCAGGAGGCTGCAGATGTCAGCAATGACCTTTCGTGAAAGCCTTAGCCTGCTGAAGAACTGGTGCTCGGACATGCCAAAAGAGCTGATCCTCTGCCTGCAGACCCTGCTTTGGGAGTCTTGCTTCCATGAACCTGGAATTGCGTTCATCTCCTCTGCCCTGTGGAGCAGCACGTAGCCGAGGAGAAGGCAACTGGTGCTGATGTGCTCCTGCTTCTGATGTTGATGTAGCTGCAGCTCATCAGAGGTGGAAGGTGAAGCTGCATAAGCTGCTCCCATGCTGTAGTGAAAGTTGACAGCAAAGGAAGTGCAGCTGAAGATAACTAAAGTGCAAGGCAGGTGAACTGACTTCTAAGAAGTTAGCAATCACTGTCAATCAGTGAAAGCACACTCACAGAATAAGTGCTGTGAGCACCAAACTCTCACTTGGGCATGGCTGCAGCTCTTCAGCTTCACTGTTCAAAGCCATCCCAGCCTGTCAATTACACTGAAAAAGCAATCCCCCCTGTGCTCTTACCTTAGTAACCATGATGGGTTGCTGACAGCTCAGGAAATAGGTGTGCTAGCTGTTAAAGCCATAATAGTTGGTTAAAACAGCAGGTAATGACCTATTTGCATATGGCATTTACTTACCCGACAGCTCCAAGGTGGTTCCTCGCTCGCCTGCAAACCTACCCCGATGAAACCCAGGAGAGGGCAGGAGGATGTTGGGATCCCGACCCAACCTCACTTTTAGGGGATTTAACTCCCTGCACACACACAAACCCTCCCCCAATGTGTCCATATGCAGTTTGCTGAATTCTTTAAGCCCATCCCTGCACTTGAAGACCTCCAAAGTCATCAATTCTGGAAGGGAATGCACCAACTGTATTGTGATTTTTTTTTTTGCCATTTTGATATTGCTAGAATCAAATGTGAATTCTGTGTTTGATAGTCTGTATTTTGGCTTTTTTTTTTAAAGTTTAGCAATGCCATTCTCCAAAAATTGATTTGAAACAGAGCAAGAATGTCCAACGAATGACTATTAATATACAGTATTTCGTGTAGGACTTTTAATGAAAAATGATTTATAATAAATGAGATGTTGATATACTGTTTTGCTCTTTTATTGTTTTACCAACAAAATAAATTCGTCATTACTGCATCTATAACGGATACTCATTTAAAACCAATTTTATGCTGATTTTGAATTTTCTTTAAACAAAAAAAAAGATAGAAGTTCAAGGCTCAGGTAGAGGATGTTCAATCCATCATGCCTGTGCTGGCTTTTTGCTAGAGCAACCCAAATCCAATTGGGCTACCCAGGCCAGACAGGTCAGACAGGTCAAAAGGAAAAAAGCCAGACTAAAGGCCGTCCATCAGACCTCCTAGGAGCAGGTTGTGAGTCAGACTAATAACCTGTAAAATGCTTTCTCGTACAGAAACAACCCGGAGATATGTCTGTTACAGACTTGCAGATATAAGCATCAACTGTGAAAAACCACAATCTGCTGGATGTAAGGCAAGATGATACTCCGATGGAGTCAAATATCTTGCTCAGGACAGACAGCAGTGGAGGAAACTGGTTGCTTCATGTGCCACTAGACACAGGAGACTCCAATTAACTAGATATCCATTAGAGAAAAGCTAAAACTAAAGTTTAAGCAAACCTGTAAAATGAGTAAAAGACATAGAATAACCATCATGGAAGACTTCAACTGCCCCTAGATAAACTGTAAAGAAGAAGTAGGGAAAGGAAAAAAGGGACTGGAGTTTTTATAGTTGTGTTTAGAACTTGTTTTTTAATGCAGTAAGAAGCCCAACCAGAGAGGAATCATGGCTGAATCTAGTAATGGGAAATGAAACTGGGCAGAAGGGAGAAGTAAGTGCAGGGGAATGATTATGGCAATAGCAAAAATATCTTACTAAAGGTATAAAATAATGATTGCAAAAGGTATAAGTAAGACAAAGACCAAAGTAATAGATTGAAAAAAGCTCATTTTGAGCAGAGGAGAATGGTGACTAGGGAGGGTAAACCAGGAAAAAGGTTGACAAGAGAAAGGGAAAGAACAGCAGAGGGAAACATTTAATAACGTGATCAAGAAAGTTTCTGGAGAAATCTATTCCACTCAAAACAAGAACTAGCCAATAATGAACCACAACGTACAAATGGAGAGATAAGGATAAAATTGAAACTGAAGAAAAAGGGATACACCAAGTACAGACAATAAAAGAGAGGATGACACAAGGAAATAAGAGGTTAGGAAAGAAGTCAAAAACATTAGAAAAGCAAGCAGGAGCTAAAAAAAAAGTAAATTATGAAGGAATATATAAAGAAATAGTAAAGTATTCTACAGAAATAAATAACAAAAGAAACACCAAGATAGGTCAGAGTCACTAAGGGATGCACAAGATAAACTCACAGGTAATGACAGCAAAATACAAACATATTGAACAGTTATCAGGCAGTTTAACAAGGTGGACAAGATATTAGGTGAATAATTTTATGGGTGGGACAGGATTAGCGGGAGGCTGAACTCCAAATCTACAAAATCCTATCCTGTGTGAACGCACCTGTTTCCAGTATAACTGCAGCATGTTTCATAATAACCCCTTCTGGAGTAGGTCAGTAATTATAATATGTAAATGAGACTCCCCTCCTGATATGTTGGCAGCAATTTAAATTCAACGCCTCTTGCATAGGTTTCCAAGGGTTTCGGGAAACTTGATAGCTAAAGGAAGGCGGGAGCAGCCAAGTAAATGCTTTTTATAGCACTGCTTGTGGGCCAAGAGCAGAAGTGTTCTCACTGACCCCTCAAGCAAATCTTCTACCACATTGGCCGACACCACCCTCCCTCCCCTCCACCCCCACCCCCGAAACTGTCCAAACCTATGATCTCCCCTGGTTTCCCCTCCCAAGTGCCAGTCCAACACCCGCTTCACCAACCCCACAATCTCTCCCGGTCTCCCCTCCCCCCCTCCAATTGCCAGTCTGACGCACCCACCAACACACAATGTTTCCCCCTTGGAATAGCTCTGGCAAATAGTGTAGATGCATTTAAAGGGAAGCCAGATAATAACAAAGGCATAAAGGAATATAAGGAGTAAGAAGAAGAATGGTAGGAGAAGACTAGTGTGGAGCATGAGTGACAGCAAGGCTGGAATTTCACGGGGGCAGGGGGGGCCCCGGCCAAAGGCCGAAAAGTCGGTCGCAAGCCTGCCTCCATCGGGCCTAGGGATCCAGACAGGATTTAACGCTCCCCAGGCCCTTAATTGGTCTTGGGTGGTACTTCCACCTCATTGAGGCAGGAAGTCCCACCTAAGCAGCACGAAGTCCCACCTAAGCAGCACTCAGTCCCAGCAGCGCCACCGGGAGCAGTGGCCACTGCTGGTACTGCACCCAGTTTGAGGATGAAGATGAAGGACAGACCTGGGAAAAAAGGCCTCGCCAGGGACAAAAGTCAGTCGGACCCCGGTGAGGCAAGGAGGTCAGTTAGGGGAGGAGTGGGGGGGGGTGGGGGGGGGGGGGAGACATGTTGTGCATTGGGGCCAGTTGGGGCTTTAGGAGCGGCCCTCAATGGGGCACAGGGTGCCCGATCAGGAGAGCCCCCCCCCGCCCCCACCAAAAGTCCCGAAGGCGACCACCTTGTTTCATTCGTAAAATACCCATGGCGGCGGGCGGAGGCCCGTGTGGCAGTTAATTGGCCACTTAAGGGCCTTGATTGGCCTGGATGGGCAGACCGTTTCTCGCCACCGCCGCCCTGTGTAATTTGGCAGTGGAGGTGGGAGCAGGTCGGGAAGGGCCCTCCCAGCTTCTCACTCCATTTTATGCCTCCTCACGCATGCTGCCACCATCTGCTCTTTTGGGGGGGGGGGGGGCGTAAAATTCCGACCCATAGAACAATTGGGCCAAATGACCCGTTTCTGCTGTAAACTCTGTAATTCTATGTAAAATCTGGCAAAGGTTCAGAATGTCAAATGTTTAAATATCAAAGGTTTTGTAGATAATAAAGAAGAAATTTCAGATATTTATGCAATACTAGTGTTATCCTTACATACATAAATATTTGAATATTTGCAAATTTGTATCAAATGTATACATCTTAGCAACTGTATTGTATGTGATAAGGTTTAGGCATGTTAGCACTAAAGTAAATTATGCAGAGATGAATACCAAGATTACAATTATTTACCATACACTTATGAAAGTGCTTTTATTCTCAACTCAGTAAATCACATTGGAATTTTCCTGTCTCTTCCATGCTGATTATTTTCTGCTGATTTTGGGCCTTTATAGGCTCAGGTTTCTTGGTGTCATAACAGCCGTGAACAACAGAATTACCCTAGTCATTACTGTTGGCATGAACATGCTTCCATTATTAATATTTTTTGAGGACTTGTGTTTAAAAGACTGTGTAAAATATCTGAAGAGATGCTGGACTTGTGTTTTTTTTTAAAAAGGGTCACTGGAAAGACACTTGTGACTTTGTTTAAAAACAAAAACTTACTGGAAGTCACATGTCTTAAGCTAAGTAAACAGCAGGAGCCTTGCTGGCTACTGGAATTGTTTACAAAGTCTGGGTTTATGGCTCAGGAGTTTGGGTTTCGTTTTGGATGTTTGTATGAGCAGTTGGTGTGTATCCTGCTAAGAGAGAAGCCACCCAACGCATCCGGTTCCACCTCTTTGAGAAACCCTGAGAATCCAGTGTGATAGCTAAAGCCATGGATACAGTAGTTCTTCTGAAAAGCCTGCAAGATTACTCCTTGATGTCTCTTGAATAGAACTGTTCCAGAAAGATCCCAGTGACAGCTGTCTACGTGTGCCCGGATGCCAGACTGAAAGTCATCTGGAACATTTCATGTCTTATCCTTTTTTCTTCAAGAATTAACAAGTATTTGGCCATAGTATTTTTATTTTTGTAAAGTTGATCTCTGCAGGGAATGCTTCTTTATTTTCCTTTAACTGGTGTATGTGTGCACGTGTGTTGGGTTATTTAGAAGGGAATATATTTATACTTTCATATTCCAACCTATGTGCTAATAAGCTTGGCATTGAATAAGTCTTGTTTTATAATAAATTAATAATTTTGTTTATTAAAGAAACCTGGTTCGTGGATTTGTATTCTGAAATGGATAGATAAATGTATATAACTGGCCATATCCATAACTGGTTAAAATATGTTTAAATATATGTTGTGACCAATGGAGTAGTAGGACTAGAGCGAGACAGTGCACTCCTCCAACCTCGGTCATAACACTGTTAATGATATTAGCTGATGAATACTTAGCACCAGGCCTAATATTTGTTAATGTGGCTTGACGTTAAATTTTATTTGAGAACGCTCGTGTGAAGTACTTTATTTTACTATACTAATGGCACTATATAAATGCAAGTTGTTTGTTGTTGAGAAAAGCCTTGGACTTTGGCACACAGCTAATGTCAACCTTTTCTCTTCTTACAGAAAAATCTTAACATAGAAACATAGAAAACAGGAGCAGGAGTAGGCCATTCGGCCCTTCGAGCCTGCTCCGCCATTCATTATGATCATGGCTGATCATCCAACTCAGTAACGTGTTCCCCCTTTCCCCCCATATCCTTTGATCCCTTTCGCCCCAAGAGCTATATCTAACTCCTTTTTGAAAACATACAATGTTTTGGCCTCAACTGCTTTCTGTGGTCGCGAATTCCACAGGCTCAGGTGAAGAAATTTTTCCTCATCTCAGTCCTGAAAGGTTTACCCCATATCCTTAGACAATGACCCCTGGTTCTGGACTCCCCCAACATCGGGAACATCCTTCCTGCATCTACCCTGTCACGTCCTGTTAGAATTTTATAGGTTTTTATGAGATCCCCCCTCACTCTTCTGAACTCCAGCGAATATAATCCTAACCGACTCAATCTCTCCTCATATGTCAGTCCCGCCATCCCAGGAATCAGTCTGGTAAACCTTCGCTGCACTCCCTCTATAGCAAGAACATCCTTCCTCAGATGAGGAGACCAATACTGCACACAATATTCCAGGTGTGGCCTCACCAAGGCCCTGTATAATTGCAGCAAGACATCCCTGCTTCTGTACTCGAATTCTCTCGCTATGAAGGCCAACATACCATTTGCCTTTTTTACCACCTGTTGCACCTGCATGCTTACCTTCAGTGACTGGTGTACAAGAACACCCAGGTCTTGTTGCATATTCCCCTCTCTCAGTTTATAGACTTTCAGATAATAACCTGCCTTCCTGTTTTTGCTACCAAAGTGGATAACCTCACATTTATCCACATTATATTGCATCTGCCATTCATTTGCCCACTCACTCAACTTGTCCAAATCACCCTGAAGCCTCTCTGCATCCTCCTCACAACTCACCCTCCCACCCAGTTTTGTGTCATCTGCAAATATGGCGATATTACATTTAGTTCGCTCATCTAAATCATTAATATATATTGTGAATAGCTGGAGTCTTAGCACCGATCCCTGCGGTACCCCACTAGTCACTACCTGCCATTCGGAAAAAGACTTGTTTATCCCTACTCTTTGTTTCCTGTCTGCCAACCAATTTTCTATCCATCGCAATACACTACCCCCAATCCCATGCGCTTTAATTTTACATGCTAATCTCTTATGTGGGACTTTGTCGAAAGCCTTTTGAACGTCCAAATAAAGCACATCCACTGGCTCCCCCTCATCAACTCTACTAGTTACATCCTCGAAGAATTCTATCAGATTTGTCAAGCATGCTTTCCCTTTCGTAAATCCATGCTGACTCTGTCCAATTCTACCACTGTTCTCCAAGTGCTCTGCTATAAAATCTTTGAAATGGACTCTAGAATTTTCCCCACTACTGACGTCAGGCTGACTCGTCTGTAGTTTAGTTTAGAGATACAGCACTGAAACAGGCCCTTCGGCCCACCGAGTCTGTGCCGACCATCAACCACCCATTTATACTAATCCGACACTAATCCCATATTCCTACCACATCCCCACCTGTCCCTATATTTCCCTACCACCTACCTATACTAGGGGCAATTTATAATGGCCAATTTACCTACCAACCTGCAAGTCTTTTGGCTTGTGGGAGGAAACCGGAGCACCCGGAGGAAACCCACGCAGACACAGGGAGAACTTGCAAACTCCACACAGGCAGTACCCAGAATTGAACCCAGGTCGCTGGAGCTGTGAGGCTGCAGTGCTAACCACTGCGCCACTGTGCCCTGTTTTCTCTCTACCTGCCTTTTTAAATAGTGGGGTTACACTAACTACCCTCCAATCTGTAGGAACTGTTCCAGAGTCTATAGAATCTTGGATGATGACCACCAATGCATCCACTATTTCTAGGGCCACTTCCTTAATTACTCTGGGATGTAGATTATCAGGTCCTGGGGATTTATCGGCCTTCAATCCCATCAATTTCCCCAACACCATTTCTTTACTAATACTGATTTCCTTCAGTTCCTCCCTCTCACTAAACCCTGTGTTCCCCGACTTTCTGGTATGATATTTGTGTCCTCCTTTGTGAAGACAGAAGCAAAGTATGCATTTAGTTTGTCAGCCATTTCTTTGTTTAAGGATATAAAAACTTTAAAGTTATCTTTTTGAGTCCTCAGACTTTGTTCATGTTAGACATAAGGTCAACTCTGTAAGTAGAGCTGCAGTTAGGTTTGGCAGTTGTTGATGAAAGTTTGCAGTCTACCCTCAGTGAGAGGCTTGCAATCATATGGAAAAGCAGCTGATGCCCATCAGATTGTACACAAATAGCATAATGTCACAGAGAACCTACTGGAAGATACACAAGACACTGTACAATATGGATATGACATCAGCTGTCAAGATAGCAACTTATCTACAATATATCAGGAGTCATAGAAGTTTATAGCACAGAAAAAGACTATTGGTCCCATTGTCTGTGATGGACTGTCACTAGATAAGTCTAAAACAATCTGACTGTCTTGCATAAAATATTTATACAATTTTCCTATAAAAGATGCAATGGTCTCTGCTTCCAATATTGCCTGTCACAAAATGTTTCATGCTTCAACAACCCACTGCATAAAGATCTTAGCTTCGCTCCTCAGGTCAGTGGCAACCTTGAATTGTAAAGTAGGGGACTCAAAGTCGACAACTTTCCAACTGTGGTCTGAACAATGGCTTCTAAATGTTTTGCAAATCCTCTTTGCTTTTGTACTTAATGGCCCTACTTTTAAAATGAAGCTCCTCTCTGTTTTTATATGGCTCAATCAACTATCCTCTCACTATTAACAGTGCATTGGAACCTCCTGTCTTCTGTTCCTCTAATCCTTTTAAAGTTTTACTATTGAGTATACATTTCCTCTCCTTTTTCTTCCTCTGAAGTGTGCTACTTCATATTTCTCTACGTTAAATTGCTTTTGACATCTATCAGCCCAATCTACTAACTTGGCTATATTTGATCAATATGATGCTGTCACTATTTTGAGTTTCAAATATGATACCCGATATGCCTTCTTCTTCCCTACATCCCTACAATGTTGAAATAAAGACTCATCACACAATCTTTTATTCTAACCCATTCTTTCCCAGAATCTCAAAACTTATTACTTCCCTCAATCTCTCCTTCCTTTTACAATCTTAAGATCTTTGAAAGCTATTATTTTGTATCATCTGGGCCAGGATTTAACATGGAGGCAGTGGCCCCACCCACCAGCTCAAAAGTTGGTGGTGGGTGGATGTGGAGGCAAGTCCACCTCCTCCAGCCCAGGAATCCACAATGCAATTTGGCATGGCTGAGGTTGTGGCTTCCTCACACCCTACCACCCCTGAAGCAGGATGTCCCGCCTCCAAGAGCTGCCAGCCAATCAGCTCTTCAGTCGGGAACCAGTGGCCACTACTGGGACTGCACCCGACCCTGGACCCAGCCAGTGATGGTGGACTTGCTGGGGCTAGTCAGGCAGGCCCCAGCGAGGGGGATTGGGGGGGCGGGGTGGTGGGGGATGAAAATCAAGCTGGGGCAGCCCATTCCACTGGGGCAGGGGTCCCTCCATGGGGCACAGGATGCCCAACAGGAAGGACCCCCGTTGAGCCGGTAATCAGGCCGCTGGCACTCCCTGCTACTGGTATTTCACATCCCTCTATTACTTCTTCCTGATTTACCTCATCTTTAACTTATTTTCAACCACGATGTTTTCTTGCACTGTAGGCCTGGGTTTTTCCCCATTTTTGTTATTGATTCAGCAATTTTTCACTGTTTACATGTATTTCAAAATATTGAAAATTTCTGTTAAGATTCTCCTTCATTGTTCCTATCAAAAACAAACAACATTTTAGCCCATCATAATCAAAGCTTATCTTCCTGGCATCAATATAGTGAATCTTCGCTGTATCTGGTTCATGGTTCTAGTATTCTCCATATACTGGGGCACCCAGAACGAAACTCAGTACTCCAATTCTGGCCGTATTGCACAAACTAAATATCTCTTCCTTACTGTTGTATCCAATATACCCATGTATAAAAACAGAACTATTTGCCTTTTTAATAACCTTTTCTACTTGCATTCCCACCTTTAAAAGTCTTTTTTTATTATTTGTTCTTGGGATGTGAGCATTGCAGGCAAGGTCAGCATTTATTGCCCATCCCTAATTATCCTGAAGATGATGGTGGTGAGCTGCCTTCTTGAACTGCTAAAGTCAGTTTGGTGTAGGTATAACTATAGTGCTGTTTGGAGGGAGTTCTAGGATTTTAATCAAGCAACAATGTAACAGTGGTGATACAGTTCCAAGTTAGGATGGTGAGAGACTTGGAGGGGTACTTGCAGGTGGTGGTATTGTGATGCCCTTGTCCTTGCAGGTGATAGAGGTTGCAGGTTTGGAAGGTGCTGTCGAAGGAGCCTTAGCGAGTTGCTGCAGTGCATCTTGTAAATAGTATACACTGTTGCCACTGTGCACCGGTGGTGGAGTGAATGAATACTTAAGTGGTGCATGGGGTACTGATCAAGTAGGCTGCTTTGCTCTGGATGATCTTGAGCTTCTTGAGTGGTGTTAGAGCTGCACTCATCCAGGCAAGTGGACAGTATTCCATCACACTCCTGACTTGAGCCTTGTAGATGGTGGACAGGCTTTGGGGAGTCAGGAAGTGAGCTATTTACTGCAGAATTCCAGGCTTCTGACCTGCTCTTGTAGCCATAGTATTTATATGACTGGTCCAATTAAGTTGCTGGTCATTGGTAACCCTAAGGACGTTGATGGTGAGGGATTTAGTGATGGCAATGTCGTTGAGCGTGGAGAGCAGATGGTCTCTTGTCGGAGATGGTCATTGTCTGGCACATGTGTGGCACGAATGTTACTTGCCACTTATCAGCCCAAGCCTGAAAGTTGTCCAGGTCTTGCTGTATCTGAGGAGTTGCGAATACTGTGCAATCATCAGCAAATACCCCATATATTGGAGAGAAGGTCACTGATGATGCAGCTGAAGATGGTTGGGACTAGGACACTGCCCTGAGGAACTCCTGCAGCGATGTCCTGGGGCTGAGATGATTGGCCTCCAAACAACCACAAACTTTGTGTTGGGTGTGACTCCAACCTGTGGAAAATTCCCCCCCCTACCCCAATTCCCATTGACTTCAATTTTGCTCAGGCTCCTTGATGCCACGCTCGGTCGAATGCTGCATTGATGTCAAGGACAGTCGCTCTCACCTCACCTCTGGAATTTAGCTCTTTCGTACATGTTTGGACCAAGGCTGTAATGAGGTCCAGAGCCAAGCGGCTCTAGCAGACCCCAAACCGAGCAGTGCTGAGTAGGTGCCACTTGATAGCACTGCCAACACCACCTTCCGTCACTTTGCACAGGACAGAGTAGACTTATGAGGCAGTAATTGGGCAGAATTGATTTGTCCTGCTTTTTATGGGCAGGACATACCTGAGCAATTTCCCACATTATCAGGTAGATGCCAGGGTCGTGGCTGTACTGACACAGCTGGGCTAGAGATGTAGCTAGTTTTGGAGCACAAGGCTTCAGTACGACAGCTAGGATGTTGCCAGGGCCCTTAACCTTTGCAGTATCCAGTGCCTTCAGCCACTTCACGAGACTAGTAATCCAGAGCCCAGGCTATGCTCTGGGGACATGGGTTCGAATCCCACCATGGCAGATGGTGAAATTTGAATTCAATTAATAAATCTGGAATTAAAAGCTCATTTAATGGTAACCATGAAGTCATTATCGTTTGTTGTAAAAACCCAGCTTGTTCACTAATGTCCTTTACGGAAGGAAATCTGCTGTCCTTACCTGGTCTGGTGTACAGTGACTCTAGACCCACAGCAATGTGGTTGACTCTTAACTGCCTTCTGAAATGGCTTAGCAAGCCACTCAGTCCAAGGGCAATTAGGGATGGGCAACAAATGCTTGCCTTGCCAGCGATGCCCACATCCCATGAATTTTTTTTTTTTAAATGCCATCTTTCGGATGAGATGTTAAACAGTAGCCCCATCTGCCTGCTTGGGTGAATGTAAAAAGATCCCATGACATTATTTTGAAGAGCTATGCCCAATTCAAGAGTTATCCCTGATGTCCTGACCAATATTTATCCCTCAATCAACATTACAAAAGAACAGATTATCTGGTCATTATCACATTGGCTGCTGTATTTCCTATATTACAACAGTGACTATATTCATTAGCTGTAAATTGCTTTGAGACATCTGGTGGTGGCAAAAAGCGCTATACAAATGCAAGTCTTTCTTTTTTAGTCTTTTTAAATCATCTGAAATATACATAGCCCATGACGAATAATTAGATGTTTTGTGCTTTCTTTTGATTGAAAATTTCAGTGACTTTAAATGCAATTGCAATTTAATCTTGGAACAGCTAAATATTTTAAACACTAAGCTAACTAACGTCATACAGCAATACAATGCTTCTTTCCAGGCTGAAAGTGGCCTCAGGAATGCTGATTAAATAATTAATCCTTGAATTCCTGAAGAGTCTCAACAACTAATCAATCAAGGTGGTCATAGTTACACATCTTTAACATCATTCTTGATCCCAAACATTATAATACACATTTTAAACAAAACAATATATTCTATTAAATATTTGTCATATATGCCAGATAGGATGGTACAAGTATACCATGAAAATATAACTTTTACTATTACAATGTTTTTGTTCAATACAAACATATATTTTGAAAGAAATAATGAAAACAGAATGGATTAACCAAAAAAACCTTATGATACTTCACAAATCTTCATATTAGAATATAAGGGGATAGACATTCTTTATGGCTCATTTTTGGGTTCTTAACCAGTGGCGTGCCAACAGCACATGCCACAACCAGAAGGCCTGAGACCAACCTGAAATTGGTGCTCAAGCCTCATCATTTGGGGAAGCTTCCTGCATCACTTGTGCCTCCACAATCAGCTTATCCTTTTCTAAAGATGAATGTTGACACTTACCTTGTCAAATGTAAGTCCCAAGAGTAGTTGGTTGTGTGTGCTACGAGTTGGGTGAGCACTCCAACTCCTCCTTGCTCCACAGCAAGGATTTATAAATTTTTTAAAAACTTGCCTTTCATTTGTGGCCACAGAGATCACTGAGGATCCCAAACAGAGCAGGCCCAGCTTCTGCTCCGCTCATCACTAATCAATTTTGGCAAGTCAATCTAAAACAGGCGTTAAACCCCTCATTTACAAGTGTGAAGAATCTAGCCTAATTTAGGTGGCTAGCAGGTCTGCCTAACAAATGGATCGGGAGCAGGACAACCCACTGCTAAATTTGTCATGGTTGTGGCTGTTCTACACCCAAGATGGTTCTGATTCAAGCTGAACGTTCCTGGTCACTGTCTTCTATCAATTGACCATTGATTATTTTCTCTGCTAAGTAGCTGCATACAAGGTAATTTTCAAGTTCAAAGGATTTGTTAATCCAGCAGCATTTTTTAACTCCTTGTTCTATGGACCACAGATCCTTCTGCTGCCCATCACTGCCAAGAATTACATCACTGAGTTACACAACCCTGCAGCTTTATACTGCAGATGCTGCTGCTTAGCAACGAGCTTTGGGCCAATTATTTTACCATGGAGACACAAATCAGACTAATTTGTAATCTGCAAAAATGCTGCAACTGTAAAGACAATGTTGAAGGAAAGAAGTGGTTATATAAATGGCACATGTTCTACATTTCAAATAAAATATTCGCTGTTCGCAGGTACCAGGAAGAAATAATGCTAATGATTTTATGGTTAGATGGAAGGTATTTACACTTACTTTCCAATTTCTGTTGTTATTTCATGCTGTTACAGGAAGAGCAAGTAATATGAATATCATAACAGCACTCATTTTTGCACCTAAATCAATTCTGCAGAAGAGTAGCTGTCACGTATTGCTTGCTGTAATGTGTGTGGTGTAGCTGACCAGAGTACTCATGTCCATATGTCAAAATATGAATACCTCAGTTGGCAGACTGCTTTCTATAATGTAATTCCTGTCTTTTTTCATTTGGCATCCTTCATGTCTTTATTGTACACAAGTGCTTCTGATTCCACTGAAAGGTGTAGTCAAGTTTATCATTTGAGGGCAGAGTGAGGGCAACTAGTATAAAGCAATAGAGAGAAGCAGAGGACTGGAAGAAAGCAACATTAGAATAAAAAGAGTATTCCAGAAAGAGGAGGTATCAGTCAGGAGAGAAATGCATAGGAGATCGAGGGTTTGCATTTACACGTGTACCTGCCCAAATGTGACAAGGAAGGTTGGTGAGCTGCAGGCATGTTGCCACATGGGGATATGATGTAGTGGAAATAATGGAGACCTGGCTCAAACAAGGAAAGGAATAGGAATTTAACATTCCTGGCTACGATTTATTCAGGAGGGATAGGGAACAGAAAAAAGGAATACGGGTGAGGTTGGCAAATATATTGTTAAAACCTGGAAAGGGAGGATGTACTGGAAGACAGAATCTTTTTGGTTGGATTTAAGCAGCAGAAGAGGAGCCATTACAGTGCTGGTTGCATAATATAAACTATTAAATAGTGGGAAGAAGATGGAGGAGAAAAATCTACAAGCAAATTTTAGAAAGAATTTTTTTTTAAAATAGTGATAATTGGGGACTTCAATTATCCTAATATTGACTGGGGGGGGGGGGGGAAGTGTCAGAGACAAGGAGGAGAAGGAATTCTTGAAATGTGTACATGAGAACTTTCTTGATCTGTATTTTTTTTATTTTATTTTATTTACAGATACAGCACTGAAACAGGCCCTTCAGCCCACCAAGTCTGTGCCGACCATCAACCACCCATTAATACTAATCCTACACTAATCCCATATACTAGGGGCAATTTATAATGGCCAATTTACCTCTCAACCTGCAAGTCTTTTGGCTGTGGGAGGAAACCAGAGCACCTGGCGAAAACCCACGCAGACACAGGGAGAACTTGCAAACTCCACACAGGCAGTACCCAGAATTGAACCCGGGTCGCTGGAGCTGTGAGGCTGCGGTGCTAACCACTGCGCCGCCCATAAATGTTTCCAGCCCAAGTAGAAAGGAAGCAATCCCAGATCAGGTTCAAGGAAATGCAATAGGGGAAATGGAGCAGTGTCAGTGGGAAAGTATCTGGGAAATAGTGGTCACAATATCAAAAGTTCCCATTTTGTATATGCACCACAAAATCATAGAGAAGACATTTCATTCCATAAATTGACAATGTCCCTCAAAGAGTTTTTTAAAATTATCTAGAATATCAAAAGAAACACTGATATAGAAGGTATGCTCTAAGATGAGTATTTTACTCTGTCTTTATACCAGAATACAGCTTGAGATGCTAATTCTGCATGCTTCATGATTTTACTGGAATTCTAAGACATTGGCCCAGTAATTGCTGGAAAAATGATGGTGAATTAAAGGTGCTCATCGTTATTAGTTAGTTAAAAAAAATGAAGTAAACTGCAGTGACAGAGATATGCTATGACTTTTAATTCTCTACAAATTGCTGGATAATTTAGGCCACTCCACCGTTAACCTTGGCAAAATGAAACAAATTGCAACCTTGCTGTGAGCCTCTCCATTGAGACTTATTGTGCCTCATGAAATTGTTGCAGTTATGCCATTAATGCAAACTAATCTCATCACAGCCATTCAGGGCTGTTAATTTATGTCGTAACCACCTTGTGAAAGACATAATTTGCTAGTCCGAACATGACACCCAACCTTGCAGGCCCAGAAATGGGGCAATGAAGTTGTGTAGTCTCACTCAGCAGGTAGTGATTTGTTCCTAGAGGTTTTTTAAAACATTTTATCTGCCTCGGCAGTATTTTCGTGCCAGTTTTGCCATTCGCACCCGTTAGTGTCAGCAGGCAATAGTTTCCAGAATGCAAAGCTGTTTCAGCTCTTAGAAAGTCAAATTACATAGGTTTCTTTCATAAAATAATTTTGGCATACAGTATGCAAGTAATTTCAGAAATATAACATGCTTGGGAGGAAAATGGTGACTTTGGACCTATGGTTCCTGAAGCTCTCCATCACTGGGGTTTTCCTCACCTCATGTCTGGGTCTGTTGTAGCCTAATTGATAGAGATTGATTGTTATGCTTAGTCAACAATGCAATTATCATTTTAACAGGTGACTGCCAGGATACTGGGTGAACTGGAAAGATCTTGGTCCTTTTCATCTAGCAATGCCAATGTTCCTATGCAAGCAGTTCCCCTATTCCTGATCATAACAGATGGAGCTTCTGGTCCTATATTTTATGGATCAAGAAGGTTTGTACATTTCACACACCTACCCTGCCATTCATTGATTAACTTCTCGGGGACCAATACAGCAATTCATAAACACAACTGGGTTACTATTTCCTCTTTTTCTACTTGTTCTTTTATCTTTTTCTTCCCAGCCCTCTTCTTCCTCTCTCTCTTAAACCACTCTTTCTTCTCCATTGTTTGTTCTGTTTCTTTCTCTATTCTTTTCTTTCATTGGTAAAGAAGTTAAGCCGTTGAGCGTGATGCAACGTGGACATTAATTGCTTTGACCTTTCAGCAATTTGTAGCACAAATGAGTTTGGTCTGAACAGTGAGTCAGAAAATCAATAAATATCATCACCCTGAGATGCATATTTGCAGCAATTTATGCTCAATTATTACTTACATACAAAAACATTTTTCTTTCTTTTGGGCCTCCTTATCTCGAGAGACAATGGATACGCGCCTGGAGGTGGTCAGTGGTTTGTGAAGCAGCGCCTGGAGTGGCTATAAAGGCCAATTCTGGAGTGACAGGCTCTTCCACAGGTGCTGCAGAGAAATTTGTTTGTTGGGGCTGTTGCACAGTTGGCTCTCCCCTTGCGCCTCTGTCTTTTTTCCTGCCAACTACTAAGTCTCTTCGACTCGCCACAATTTAGCCCTGTCTTTATGGCTGCCCGCCAGCTCTGGCGAATGCTGGCAACTGACTCCCACGACTTGTGATCAATGTCACACGATTTCATGTCGCGTTTGCAGACGTCTTTATAACGGAGACATGGACGGCCGGTGGGTCTGATACCAGTGGCGAGCTCGCTGTACAATGTGTCTTTGGGGATCCTGCCATCTTCCATGCGGCTCACATGGCCAAGCCATCTCAAGCGCCGCTGACTCAGTAGTGTGTATAAGCTGGGGATGTTGGCCGCTTCAAGGACTTCTGTGTTGGAGATATAGTCCTGCCACCTGATGCCAAGTATTCTCCGAAGGCAGCGAAGATGGAATGAATTGAGACGTCGCTCTTGGCTGGCATACGTTGTCCAGGCCTCGCTGCCGTAGAGCAAGGTACTGAGGACACAGGCCTGATACACTCGGACTTTTGTGTTCCGTGTCAGTGCGCCATTTTCCCACACTCTCTTGGCCAGTCTGAACATAGCAGTGGAAGCCTTACCCATGCGCTTGTTGATTTCTGCATCTAGAGACAGGTTACTGGTGATAGTTGAGCCTAGGTAGGTGAACTCTTGAACCACTTCCAGAGCGTGGTCGCCAATATTGATGGATGGAGCATTTCTGACATCCTGCCCCATGATGTTCGTTTTCTTGAGGCTGATGGTTAGGCCAAATTCATTGCAGGCAGACGCAAACCTGTCGATGAGACTCTGCAGGCATTCTTCAGTGTGAGATGTTAAAGCAGCATCGTCAGCAAAGAGGAGTTCTCTGATGAGGACTTTCCGTACTTTGGACTTCGCTCTTAGACGGGCAAGGTTGAACAACCTGCCCCCTGATCTTGTGTGGAGGAAAATTCCTTCTTCAGAGGATTTGAACGCATGTGAAAGCAGCAGGGAGAAGAAAATCCCAAAAAGTGTGGGTGCGAGAACACAGCCCTGTTTCACACCACTCAGGATAGGAAAGGGCTCTGATGAGGAGCCACCATGTTGAATTGTGCCTTTCATATTGTCATGGAATGAGGTGATGATACTTAGTAGCTTTGGTGGACATCCGATCTTTTCTAGTAGTCTGAAGAGACCACGTCTGCTGACGAGGTCAAAGGCTTTGGTGAGATCAATGAAAGCAATGTAGAGGGGCATCTGTTGTTCACGGCATTTCTCCTGTATCTGACGAAGGGAGAACAGCATGTCAATAGTCGATCTCTCTGCACGAAAGCCACACTGTGCCTCAGGGTAGACGCGCTCGGCCAGCTTCTGAAGCCTGTTCAGAGCGACTCGAGCAAAGACTTTCCCCACTATGCTGAGCAGGGAGATTCCACGGTAGTTGTTGCAGTCACCGCGGTCACCTTTGTTTTTATAGAGGGTGATGATGTTGGCATCGCGCATGTCCTGGGGTACTGCTCCCTCGTCCCAGCACAGGCATAGCAGTTCATGTAGTGCTGAGAGTATAGCAGGCTTGGCACTCTTGATTATTTCAGGGGTAATGCTGTCCTTCCCAGGGGCTTTTCCGCTGGCTAGGGAATCAATGGCATCACTGAGTTCCGATTTGGTTGGCTGTATGTCCAGCTCATCCATGACTGGTAGAGGCTGGGCTGCATTGAGCACAGTAACAAACTATTCAGCCCAACCCCTCTGCATTTAACAATATCAGCATAGACTTCTATTTCTTTCTCCCTCATGCACTTATCCAGCTTCTCCTTAAATGTATTCATGCTATTCACTTCAATTACTCCACTTAGTAGCAAGTTCCACTTTCTAACCATTCGCTGGGAAAAGATGATTGTCCTGAATTCCCTATTGGATTTATTACTGACCACCTTATATGATGGCCCTGGTTTTGGTCTCCCCCAAAGGAACAGATTTTCTGTGTCTACCCTATCAAACCCTTCTCTTTTCTAGAGAAAAGAGCCTCAGTCTATTTAGTCTTTTCTGATAACTGTAACCTTTCAGTTCTGGTATTATCCTGGTGAAGTTATTTTGCTCCTTCTCCAGTGCCTCTATATACTTTTTATAATATGGAGGCCAACTCCAAGTGTGGTCTAACCAAGGTTCTATACAGGTTCATAATAACTTCCCTACTTTTTAAGTCTATCCCCCAGTACTGTTTTTTAATGTCATTAAGCTGTGTTGCTATTTTTAGTGATTTGTGGATCTGTACCCTGAGATCTCTTTGGGCCTCTACCCCATTGGCTACCCAGTGGTTAAAAATACTTGAATTTTCAGAAGATATTTGAAGTAACCATGTAACACATAACTCAGTGGGTACATTCACTGCATGGTGTGGTATTGAGCCATGCAGGTCAGAAAAGTCCCAGACTCAAGCCTGATTTGTGCTTAGTTCACTGATCTCAACCAGCACCAGAAGTGGTATTACAACCAGATTCAGTGTGTGTGAGCTAAGGAAGGGAAAAACTCAGCCACGGTTGGCACGACTGATGCTATCTAGTAACTCCTGCTGAAAGATGCATATATGGATGCTAAAGAAGGACAATTCTAATAAATCTATGTTCAGCCAAATGGCCAGTTTCTGTGCTGTAAGTTCTATGTAATTCAGGTGCGAGGCCACCAGTCAAAAATCCTGCGATCACTCAGTGTCTAAGTTCACGTCTAAAGAATGCCCAATTAAACGGCTACTAAGCTCCAGCGCAAAAAGTTAGTGGGAATAAACAGAAATGTCACAGGCCCAGAAATGATGAATATTACAAAATGCAAAAAGAAGCTGAGGAAGAGATAATGAAGGCACGAACTAAAATTTTCAAAACATATTTGGAAACAGAAATTGCACCAAAGGACTGAAAGGCATTACATTTAGAAAAGTGTGAAGTAATACTTTTTGAAAGTAAAAGTAGGGAAAATTTTAAAGGGACTAAAGGTGCAGAGGGATCTTGGAGTGCAGGTACACGGTCATTAAAAATGAATATACAAGTATATAGAGCCATAGAAAATGAAAATAAATTTAAGGTTTTTATGTAGACACATGAATATAAAAGCAAGGAGGTAATATTGAACTTGCCCAACATCTGAGGAGTGTTTGCAGTTTTGGGCATGTAATTATAGGTAGGATATAAAAGAAATAGAAAAGGTACAGCATTCATTCACTAGGATGTTACCAAAGCAACAAAGAGATGCAAAAGATTAAAGATTTTTTCACTGGAGCTCAAAAGGTAGATAGGTCACATGCTAGACATCTTCAAGATTGTAAAAGGTTAATCAAAAGGCAAATATAGATAGATTAGTTCTGAAAATCTACAGCAGGTGTCAGATCCAAGCATAAGAGCCAAAGTGTATCTGCCCAGAACCCGCTAGAGAGTGTTTGTGGGATGAGGAGGAAGTCCCTTTTATTGCATGGGAAGGCAGGGTGTCTGTGCCATAATGGCCTATAGGATGCCAGTCTGTCGAAAAAGCCAAGAACTCCCAGGTAGGCCCCACTTCTGCCCTTTGGCAAGTACCCTGGTGTTAGAATTAGGGGCTGTCAAAGTCAATTCACCCTTTAGCCCATTCAACCTCAAGTTCTGAAATGATTCGAAGTGATACCCTTATTGACGACAGTGGTTATATTTTGTTCAGTATAAGTAAGACTTGACACATGCTCAATGTCCGAGGAGTGGTATGAAAATGCAACAGCATTACTGTTACACCATACAGAAGTGCAATCTCCATGTGACTTCTCCTAATGATGGTGCTCCAGGCACTGTCCCGCCAGTCAATGAGGTTATGGTTGATCTTGGTTCCCATACACAGCTAGCCCTGTTCTACCTCATGTGCTTACCGGTGGTGAACATACGACAGTATTTTGATAGCTTCTAAACAGGGCATATCACAAGCGGGAATAAAAATATAGGCCAGAATGTTTTGTATGGTGGACGGGAGCTGTCCACCGACCGAAAGGTCTGTGGTGATCCTGCTTCCGTCAGGCCTGGGGATCCAGTCCGGATTTTACGGTCCCCAGACCTTAACTGATTTTAGGCAGGACTTCCACCCCACTGAGGTAGGAAGATCCTTCCTAATGGAGCTGCCGGCCAACCAGTAGGCCGGCAGCTCTTAGTCCCAGCAGTGCCACTGGGAGTGGATGGCCACTGCTGGGACTGCAACCCAGCTTCCATATGAAGAGAAAGGACGGTCCTGGAAAAAGGGCCCTGGCGAGGCAAGGGGACAGCCCTCCATCGGGCACAGGGTGCCTGATCAGGAGGACCGCCCCCCCCCCCCCCACCAAGCAGGCTGTCAAAGATGCCTACTTTTGTGAGGCGGCTTTTTTCAGGCCTGAGCCGCCCGCCTGCCAACAGTAAATTCCCCATGGCAGTGGGCAAAGGCCCTTAAAGGCCTTAATTGGCCTGGGGCAGGTGGGCCTTTTCCCTCCGCAGCCCCACGTAAAATGGTGGTGGAGGCGGGAGTGGGTCAGGAAGGGCCCCCCAACCTCCCACTCCATTTTATGCTCCCTCCCCCCACGGCTAGCCCACTCTTTGTGGGGTTGGGTGGGGGGGGGGGGGAGTAAAGTTCCGGCCATAGTACAGGATAAGCATCGTCATATCACAACTAGTGAAAACTCTAACTTATGATCAGTAATAGTATTTAAAATTAGCTCTCACTTCTTATCCAGAAAACCCAATGTAACGATTTCTCAGGAATTTAACACTGGCAACACAAGGCATACGTCCAGTGATGGCTTGGAAAGCGGGAATACCTTATATTGGGAGTTGCCACCCCTCATTACACGTATGGTCTTATTTGGAGCAGGTGGTACCTCCATCCCCACAAGGCCAACTGGTACTCCCCACATTAGCTCGGCATTTGGTCACAACCTAATTTACAGCCCTTCCAATGGACTCTCACTGAAAAGGTATTGGAGTGCAGCAGAAGAAACGTGCATTTTTGTGGCTGCTTTTTCTGCTGGTTAGCAAGACAACATAAGAAGAGGACACAAAGTTAGGATAACAAGAATAATTAAAAGAGATTAGGCAAATTTCTCTACACAGAAGTTAGTTAAGATGTGCCACATAATATGGTTGAAGCACAGCGCATACATTCTTTTAAAAGGGAATTATATAGTTATAAGGAGTAAGCAGGAGAGTGAGATTGAATGAAATGAGTCGGTTAGTGTGAAACACCAGCTAAGGCTTGACAGACTGAATTGAACTTCTTTGTGCCATAATTCTGATTCTGAATCATCCCCCTTCAGGAAAGAAATAGGAAAATTAGGAAATAAAAATGGGATTAAAGGTTACAATATTGAAGGGGATAATGTGGGTGACCATGCCAAATACTATAGGGAAGTCACAGAACATACGGGTAATGCAATCCAGTCACAGTTCATGATTTTAATTAGGGCTCTTTTAGCACTTTGAATCCTTCCCGTCAGTTTCCACTTCTCAAACAAAGAGAGGTGATGAAATAGACAGAACTGAGAGGCAACACCACTTCCAAGTATCATATAGAGAAAGGGAGGTTAGTGATGATGAAGGGATCAAGGGAATTTTTGTTTTAAAGGAGGAAGATAATAACAGCAATTTTGAAAAGGAGGGGTACAGCACCTGAGAAGGGAATTGACAATATCAGTTAGCATCTTAGTCAAGAAGGGAAATTAAATGGTCAGGACTTGATTGGGAGGACCGATGGAGTAAATGGTGGGTCTCAAAGGTAGGAACTTGGAAAGGGTGGGAGAATGAAGAAATGAGGAAAGGATGGGGGGTGGGTTAAGAAGGTGAAGCGAGACAGATATTTTGGCAGGGTTGGGCTTTGAAGCCACGGAGGAAGAAGGGAAGAAACCAGTGGACACAGTTGCATGGATCGTCTTCATCCTGATGATAAAGAAATTCATGAGCTGCTTGCATTTACAGTTAGAGATGAAGGTGGAAGGGAATGGGGATAGGCTTTTAGGGAGACTGTTGATTCGTCACCACCACCAACTTATATTTATATAGTACCGTTAATATAATAAAATGTCCCAAGGAACTTTGCAAGAGTGTTATAAAACAAAATTTCACACCAAGCCACATGAAGTGTCACAGACCTGTAATTACCTTTCTCCTCAGATTAAAAACAGTGCAAGTTCATTTAAGACTCTGTTAAAAACAGTGCACCTTTAAGTGAGAGAAGTTTCTGAATTTCCTGAGACACAGTGTACAGCAACTGCATTTTTGTTATCTGGACAACAACCAGAGAGAGCGAGAGCGAGAGGTCACATGGTAATGTTTCCACTTGGCTGTGTGGGGAACTGGCAGAAACTGACTGAAACCAGTTAGTTCTGAGAGACTTTCCAATGCAGCGTACTGAAGAGAAAGAAGCTGTCTATTTCCTCTCAGCAAAAATTCTACAAGGAGCTGCAAGCCAGTGTAAATTCCCTGAGTAAAGAAGAAAAAGCCTTCTTTTTCAAGAAACCATTTGTATTGCTGTGCTCATAGTTCAAAGAACTTTTTAATGCTTGCTACAGCTGAAGAGTTGAATGCCTATCTACTGAAGGACTATTTTCATCAAATCTACATGAAGACTTTGAGTGACTTTTGATTATTTTTCACATTAGTAGACCTCATCCATCAGGAACGTGACCTACAAAAACTTACTTATTTTATTTATTCTTAAGAGACAGCTAATTTTAAAACTCTACTTTTAAAACCAGTTAACTGTTAGTTTTTTTGAGTGTATCTGTGTGAATGTGAGAGTTAGGTTAAAATAAGAAGTTATAAAGGTCTTTGGACATAGGTTTATCTTAATAGTGTTTAAGATTTAGTTTTTTAATAAAGTTAATTTGTTGTTGTCTTAAAGATACCTGGTTTGGTCTGTTTTATTCCAGGAGTTACTGGAGTGTTTAATTTGGCTGTTTTTCCGATTGGGTGTGAAAGCTTAATAATATGCCGAGACCTGTGCAGTGACAGGACTGAATTGATGGTGCGTTGCTCCCGCCACGGTGGTAACAAAAGTTATATTAGGGCAGATGGCCAAAAGCTTGGTCAAAGAGCTCGGTTTTAAAGGATCATCAAAAAAGGAGAAAAAGATATAGAGAGGCGGAGGGGTTTAGGGAGGGAATGCCAGAGCTTAGGGCTGAGAGAGCTAAAGGCACGGCCAACAATAGTGAAGCAATTCAAAAAAAAATTGGGGTTGCTCAAGAGGCCGGAATTAGATGAGCGCAGATATCTGAGGGTTGTGGGGCTGGAGGTTACAGAGATAGGGAGGTGGGAGGCCATAGAGGACTTGCCCAGGAGCCAATGTAGGTCAGCGAGCACAGGGATAATGGATGGGCAGGACTTGGCACAAAAAAAGGACATTGACAGCAGTGTTTTGGGTGACAGTTTACGGAGGCTAGAATGTGGGACGCTGGCCAGGTGTGCCCCAAAATAGTCAAGTTAAGAGGTAATAAACGCCTGGATGAGGGTTTCAGTAGCAGACAAGCTGAGGCAGGACTGAGTTGGGCAATGTTATGGAGATGGAAATAAGTGGATGTATTGATGGCACAGATATGTGATTGGAGGTTCATCTCAAGGTTAAATATGACACCAAGGTTGTGAACTGTTTGGTTCAGCCTCAGACCATTGCCAGGTAGAGGGATGGAGTCAATAGCTAGGGAACAGATTTGTAGCAGGGATCAAAGACAGTGGCTTAGTCTTCCCAATGTTTAGTTGGAGGAAATTTCTGCTTATCCAGTACTGGATTTCAGACAAGCAGTCTGATAATTTAGCAACAGTGGAGGAGTCGAGGTGGTGGTGGTGAGGTAGAAATGGGTGTCGTCAGTCTACGGGTGAAAACTAGTTGTTTTTGGAAGATGGTGAAGGGCGGCACAGTGATGAGAAATAGGAGGGCAGCAAGGATAGATCCTTGGGGATCACCAGAAGTAATGGTAAATGAGTGGGAAGCGAAGTCATTGCAAATGATACTCTGAAGACAATTAGGTGGATAAGAATAAAACCAGGTGAGTGCAGTCACACCCAGCTGGATGACAATGGAGAATCGTTAAAGGAGGATGAGGAGGGATAGTTTATCTTTGTCAAAGTTACATAGGATGCCATTTGTGACTTTAGATAAGAGCAGTTTTGGTATTGTGGCAGGGGTGAGAACCTGATTGGTGAGATTCAGACATGGAGTTCCAGGAAAGATGTGCATGGATTTGGGTGGCGATAACACGTTCAAGGAATTGAGAGAGGAAAGGGAAGTTGGAGATGGGGTGGTAGTTTGCAAGGACAGTGGGGTCAAGAGTTGGTTTATTTGAGGAGAGGGGCAATGACAGTAGATTTAAAAGGAAAGGGGGACAGCACCTGAAGAGAGAGAACTGTTAACAATATCAGCTAACATGTGAACCAGAAAGGGAAGCAGTTTAGTGGAAATTAGGTCAAGGGAGCAGGTCAGTCTCATGGACAAGATGAGCTTGAAGAGAAGTGACAGAAAAGAAACAAGTGAAAGATGAGAGTTCAGGGCTAGGGTAGGTGGCAGGGGGAGGGGGGGGGGCACATTAGAAGAAATTGTAATATTACTTGGTCCTTTGGTATGTGAACTATTGTAAGATTCATAGGACTGTAAGTAATATCCAAAGGAAGCATTTTTTTTATTATAACAACTAAAACATACATATGTATACATATAGATACGGCAGGAGCCATACCAACACACATCATACTCGGTCAGGCTACACCCACAACACCTTGGTCATGTGTGGCACATCATCACTTCCTCTGGTGACCTTCACTGACAGCTTCTTAAGGTGGTCCTCTTAAAGTTGTCCCACAACAGAAATATGGCCCAGTAGGCTAGAAGAGGGAGGGAAGTGGCAGAGGCAGCTAATCGGATGATCGCAATCTTAGTGACAAAAGAAGTCCATGAGCTCCTCGCACTAATTGTTGGAGGTGAGGGTGGAGGAGACAGGGAAGAGGGGTTTAAGAAGGGATTGTGACCTAAAGCACTCAATGAATTACAGGTGAGAAATTGGGCCCATTAGCACCCGTTCTTTGAGCACCACGAACCCTTTTAGAGATCCAAAATGGCATCTATGGTGCATGTGTACACTTGTGGGATGAATAGTGCCAAACACCATATTGGAGCAAGCGTTAGCATGCGTACAGTGAATGCCCACCAGAGGCATGTAGAGCAGGCAAATCAAGACATCAATCAGCCTGCAATGTTGATTTGGCACCAGTGGATGACATTTTGGAGCTCAATTCTCCAGCTAACACCCTCTCTTAACCTTTCATAGCTAAATGCGCATTTAGCAGCAGGAAGGACTCCCCACTATTTGAAGGGATCATCAACTACTTACAGGTTAGTTGTTGGTTGATTTATTCTGTCTGTTGCTTCAATTCTACAACTATTTGGGGCTATGTATAGTTGTTTCAGGTTATAGAGTCAGAGTCATTTACTGCATAGGAGGAGGCCATTCAGACCACCGAGTCCATGCAGGCTCTCCAGCAGCTATGCTTTCAGTCCCACTCCCCGGCTCGATCCCCGTAGCCCTGCAAGTCTATTTCTCTCAGGTTGCCATCCAACCTCCTCTTGAAGTCATTCATCGTCTCTGCTTCCACCACCCTTGTGGGTAGCAAGTTATAGGTCATTACCACTTGCTGTGTAAAAAAGTGCTTCCTCACGTTCCCCCTGCATCTTTTGCCCAAAACTTTCAATCTGTGTCCCCTAGTCCTTGTACCATTTGTTAATTAGAACAGTTTTTCCTTGTCTAACATATCTAAGCCTGTTATAATCTCGTACACTTCTAGTAAATCACCCCTCAATCTCCTTTGTTCTAAAGGAGAACAAACACAGCTTTTTCAACCTAACCTTGTAACTAAAATCCTCCATCCCTGGAACCATTCTGGTAAATCTCCTCTGCACTCTCTCAAGGACCCTCACATCCTTCCTGAAGTGTTGTGATCGGAACTGGACGCAATACTCCAGTTGAGGCCTACCCAGAGCTTTATAAAGGTTCAGCATAACTTCCTTACTTTTGTACTCAATGCCTCTATTTTGAAGCCCAAGATACCATATGCTTTACTAACAACTCTCTCAATTGGTCATGCCACCTTCAAAGATCTATGCACATGCACCTCCAGGACCCTCTGTTCCTGCACACTCTTTAGAACTGTGCCATTAAGTATATATTGTCTCTCCCTATTCCTTCTGCCAAATGCATCATCTCACACTGGTCAGTATTAAATTCTAACTGCCACCTCTCTGCCCATTCTACTGGCCTATCTATGTCCTGATGCAGGCAGTTCATATCATCCTCACTGTCTGCCGCACCTCCAAATTTGGTGTGATCAGCAAATTTTGAGATTCTACTCTGTATTCCAAGATCCAAGTCATTTATATATAAACAAAAAAAAAGCAATGGTCCCAGCAATGACCCTTGGGGAAAACCACTGCCTACCATCCTCTAGTCTGAAATGCAACCATTTACCACAACTCACCACTTTCTGTCCTTAAGCCTATTTTTTATCTAATTGGACACTAACCCTCCTATTCCATGAGCTTCAATTTTGTTAACCAGTTTTTTATGTGGTACCTTATCAAATACTTTCTTAAAATCCATATAAACAACATCCACCGCATTCCCTTCATCAACCTTCTCGGTTACTTTAACAAAAAATTCAATTAGATTAGTCAAGCATGATCTGCCTTTTACAAATCCATGCTGGCTGTCCTTAATTAATTCAAACCTCTCTAAGTGTCCATTGATATTTTTCCTGATTATTGTTCCTAAAACCTTACCCACCACTGACATTAAACTAATTGGCCTGTAGTTGCTAGCACTGTCCTTATAGCCTTTCTTGAATAAGGATGTCACATTTGCCACTCTCCAATTCTCTGGCACCTCTCAGCATGGTACGGCAAGTGCTGAAGGGCTTTTTGTTGACTTCATGGCTTCTGTACAAACCAGTTGCTCCCAGACACGGTTGGCCTAGTAGGCAGTGCATTTGGAACACAGTATGACTTGGAGAATGAACATAGCTCCCAGAGCAGGACAAACTGCTGGAACAGAGAAGAGAAGGAGGGGCTCAAGAGCTGTCTGCAGAAGGCCATATACACCCAGGATGTTCGAGGACCAATTCTCCTACCTGAACCACAGAGAGGAAGAGTGTGTGAGAGATCTGTAATTCAGTAAGGACATCTTCATTGAAATCTGCCACCTGCTGCAGCCACAACTGCAACCTCAGAGTAGGGCAAGGACAACATTGCCAGTGGCCATGAAGGTGATCATGTCCATTACCTTTTATGCCTCTGGCTCCTTCCAGGCTGGAGCAGGAAATATTTGCAACATCTCGCAGTGTGCCATCCATTATTGCTTAAGGAAGGTCACTGAGGCTCTATATTCCATGAGCACTAACTACGTTTCATTCTTTCTTGCCAGAGACAAGCAAGCATGGCGAGCATATGAGTTTGCTAGGATTGTGAGCTTCCTCATGGTGCAGAGTGCTATTGACTGCACACACATCATTTTGTGGGTGCTGCATGTGAACTCTGCCCTACATTGGACCCAAAAGGACTTCCACTCCCACAACGCCCAGCTGGTTGACACCAGCTAGACAACTAATGTCCACTATCCTGGTAGCAGTCATGATGACTTCATTCTGTAGCAGTCCGGTGTTCCAGCTGCATTTGAGTCAATACAAAAAAACCAAAGCGTGGCTACTGAGCGACAAGGGCTATCTGCTGACCCCATGGCTGAGGACTCTGGTGCACAATCCACGTGCAGCTTGCAAAGAATGAAAGCTGTGCTGCCAGACAAATGTTATAGGGTAGGCCAATGACAGGCTGAAGCAACATTTCCGCTGCCTGGGCTGCTCTGGAGAAGCACTGCAGTACCTGGCAGAGTAGGTGTCAAGGTTTATGGTGGTCTGTTGCATAACTGTACAACCTTGCCATCACGAGGGGATAGCATTTGCTACCAGCTATATTGCAAGCAGCTCAGGAGCAGAAGCTTGAGGAGGAGCAGGAAGAGGAAGGGAGGAGGCAATCCAGACAGCCCCTTGCCACACCTTACTCTCCCTCTGTCACTGATCGTCACATTGTCTGCTTGGCCACATGCAAAGAAAAAAGCCACCACAAAATAAACATTCCAAACCAAATTTATAATTAAAATCTTGCCATATTGCATACAGAAGTCAACTAATCACTTGTGCATTCCCTTAGTGCCCATCTTCTGTGTGCCTTTGCCTGTCCTAGTGCTTCGACACGATCCTACACCAGTGGCCGCAGCATGGCTCATGTAAAACTACTGACTTCAGTGGAAGAGACTGCAGATGGCCTTGCTTTGTCTTCATTTCTTTTTGATGTTCCCCCACTGCCTGGTCAGGTCACACCTCTTGGGCAGCTGAAAAGAAAAAGGCACAAGGGTAGGGTTGTGGTGTGGGGTTGGAGAAAGTAACAGGTGCATGCTTACACCATCTACAGCTTGTAAATCTGACGAGTGTATGATATGGGAGAAGTGGGATGCAAGGAGGGGAATTAGCTATGAGGATACTGTCATTTGATGGTTTCAGCCCTGCAGCTGGCCATGACTTCAGCAATGGTCATGCCAATAATGGCCAGCATCGTTGCCTCCATGGAGGTCAGCACATGCAAGCGCACCTGTCCTCCTCCAGTTATCTCCTGCTACTTCTGGTTGTGCACCACTTTGTCCTGCAAGAAAGAGGGAAGTGTTTCAGTGTGTCGTGCAAACTGTTTGGCCCATATGGTTGAATAGTTGGCAGCGTGTGCAAGCTGCGAGATGTGGGTTTGAGGCTTGCAGCAAGTGCTTGTTGGGTTTGAATGCAGTTTGATAAAGATTGTTGGTAGGTGAGCGATGGGGGTATGGTGAATTGAGCAGTTCTAAGGATACTGGTGCATTTGGTAGGATATGGCATTTGAAGATGCATACGCTGGCCTTGACCACTCATGTGAGCTGATTGAACTTCTTGCAGCACTGCATCCAGGTCCTTGGGGCTTTACTCCTGGCATTGACCTCCATGGCTATCTTCCACTGCCCATTTGAGTGTGTAGCTGGAAGGCCTCCTGGCCCCCTGTGCATACACGACATCTCTCCTAATTTCCCCACCAAGGCCTTCAGAGCAGCCTCCAAAAATCCTGGAGCCCACTGCCTCCCATGTTGTGCCATTCCTCTATCTTTCCCAGATCAGATTCACTTCCTGCACGACTGCCTGCACCTGCTCCAGCCAGAATGCTCCTCCTCTTTAAGAGATGCAGGCTGGGTTAACTGGTGCAAGGCACTCAAGACATTGGTCCCCTGTTGATGTGTGCAGTCAATGCGCAGCATAGTTAGTACTGGCTGCCTGCTGCAATCATTCATAAGGAGCAAGCAACACAAAGTTGACATGCTGCCTGCCTAACATTAGGCACGGGTTAATAGTGCATTGCGATCCCTGCACCCATTTCTGGGGCTAACAAATTTAATTTAGCCCCCTACTTCTTTAATAAATGGAGACTGTGCATTAACTTGTACCAGCCGAGATCTGCAAAACACTTGCCATCAAATTATCTTTGTTATCTTTGTTGCAACGGTACTTCTTGAAATAGAGTTTTTTTAGTTATTCTTTCACCAAAGACTTGAACAGAATCAAAACTTTTCACTCTGGGAAAAAGGTTACATAAAGCTGACCATGTTGTCAGGAAAATATGCTATGCTGAATGAGGATTTTTAATTCATCGGTTGGAAACCTACATTAAAAAAGCAAGCTAGAATTCTAAATTCAACTTTTAAAACTGGCAGCTAAGATGGACACCACAATTTACATTGAAATACCTCACATTCCAAGACATCGAAGTGGAGACACATATCTGAATAGCTCACATCCAGAACAATGGCTTGAACAGTTGAGGAAATGATCTGGTATCGCCCTCGTTAGCAAGACATTCAAAGCCATCTTGGAGCATTCACTAGTGGAGATAAACCTCCAGGGGGTAAACATTGAAACAATAAGACCTGAGAAAGTTTTGAATCTCATTAAAGTGAACAAAAGAATGAGACTGTGCATTAACTTGTACCAGCCGAGATCTGCAAAACATTTGCGGTCAAATTATCTTTGGTACCTTTGTTGCAACAGTACTTCTTGAAATAGAGTTTTTTTAGTTATTCTTTCACCAAAGACTTGAACAGAATCATGTCACAGTCTCCCCAGCCTGTGTGAAAATTTGGAGTTTCTGTTACACACGGCAGACAAGCTTTGAGAGTTGATCAGTGCAGGGCCCCAGTGGAGCCGTGTCTCTCTCTCTCAAGGTATATTGCAAGCTTCAAATCCTGTCCAAGCCTATCATCACTACAGACAGAAACTCCAGGGGAGAAAGCCACTTACATCACTGTCTCCAAGAAAACCCTGAACTAGGTGGACCATTGAAAGTACACTTCTACCAGCCAGGAACTTCAGAATCACAAATTCAGCTGGAAGACAACTGAATTACCAGACCCCACAGACTGTATATTATTTTTATTTGTCCTGGACTCTAATCCAACAAAACTGTTCTTCATCACCCTGTGACCTATTTGTGAGGAAGTGAGAGAGAGAGAGAGTTGGAGCATAAATTATATAAATTATTTTATTTAGACCATGTTTTGATTTTAAGTACAATAAAATAACCTCTTTCTTGCTTAAACTCAAGAAAACCTGCCCGATTCGTTCTTTTATGATCATAGCACAAAAAGGGTTAAACACTCACTATTTAAGCACATTCACTGTTTAAAAAAGAAATAAACCCTGTTGCCGTCAAACAAGGAGCGGGAAAAGAGGGGAGCCTTTCGACCCCTCCTCACCTGATCGTCACAATGTATAAAAATAGGCCTAGGAATATAAATAAAAATTTTGTCAAGAATCTGGCCTTTTGATTTATTTAGGGTCATAGAATATGAAAGTCTAATTGGAACGATTTTCTCCTGAGTTGAAAATACAAGTTTACGCCTGATGGGCTCAATCTTATTCGAGGAATAGACACTATTTCCTTGAAATCTGCCTGTTATAATTTCAGCATCTATCATTGAAGAAAACAGCTTCCTAACTGCCAATCTTATGCCATGACAAAGTCCTTGTTTAGGATTCAAGTTTTGTAGCAACTTTACAACTGCTCCTCGAGTCCAAGTTTGTGCTGTGGCACGCCAATTGGCGTTCGACTGTGTAGAAACTCTGGAGGATATAGACTGTTATCATCTTCTTCTATATGGTCAATGCTGATGTATTCTCTTAATTCACCTGAAAGCTTTTCGAAAACTTTTTCATTCAAACCTAGTGAATCTTCATTTTTAGCACAAAGAATAGCTTTCAAATAGTATGTTGTATCAAATGATTGCTCCTGCCATTTTGCCACACTTAACCAATTCCATCATCATATCCACCCCTTCCATGCCATCCCCTCCCTCCACTCGTCCCATGCCATCCCTCTTGCAGCTGTCAGGAAAGATTAGATAGGCTAGGGTTGTTTTCCTTAGAACAGAGGAGGCTGATGGGTGACTTAATAGGGGTCTACAAAATTATGAGGTGCCTAGATAGAGTATATAGGAAGGACCTGTTTCCCCTAGCGGAGAGGTCAATTACCATGGGGCACGGATTTAAAGGTGATTGGTAGAAGGATTAGAGGGGACATGAGGAAAAGCTTTTTCACCCAGAAGGTGGTGGGTGTCTGGAATTCACTGCCAGGAATGGTGGTGGAGGCAGAAACCCTCAATTCTTTTAAAAGGTACCTGGACATACACCTGAAGTGCTGTAACCTGCAAGGCTATGGATCAGGTGCTGGAAGGTGGGATTAGATTGGACAGCTAGTATTTTTTCTGGCCGGCATGGACACGATGGGCTTAACAGCCTCCTTCTGTGTCATAATTTTATATGGTTCTATGGTTTATGCATCCCCTCTGCCCACGCAATCTCTCTCCCATGCCATTCCATCCTTCCCATACCATCCCTCCCACCACATTTCCATATTGACCCTGACCACCACAAGCAACAATTCTTTGGCTAACATTTTGGAAATCATCGAATTAAAATTCAGTAGGATCGGTCATGCCCAACTAAACACAAGGCAGCGCTGACTGATAAAGTAGAACAGGATCTCAGCTTCACTCCTCAATGCAGAGGGGTTGGGCGGGGGGTGGGGGGAGGAGGTGCTGGAGGGGGGAGAACCTTCCCACATCAGTCCCACTACAATCCTGGTTGTTGACCGAGTTGGCAGTAATTACTGAGGTGATTCTAGCTGACACTTGCGCACTATCTCCCAGCTACTGTACGTCAACACCACCAGGAGGTGAGACAAAAGAACAAATCTTGGTGCTTTTTGCTGATATCCCTCACAATTTAAAAAAAAACTCACCTTCATAACTGTCGGGGAGAATCTGCACACTTACACACGCACACAGACTCCATCTTTGCATGGGGGCCACGACACACCAATCATTGGCACGCATGTCATACACTCCAGTCCTCCGCACTGCACCACACCCCCCATGAGCCTCGTGTGCCAGGCTCTGCCCACCAGATGCACAGCTTTGATTTGGCATTCATTTTCCTTTACTGTATTGCTACTTTTTATGTTTAAAAACTTACATTTATCTGGTGCCTTAATTAATAACAAAGACCACAGCATATAGTTAATGCATCTTCATGGCAGTATCTAAACATTGCAGGAAACGTTCTTGACACAAGATGTCAAATCAGCAGACTTTTAGACTTTTTTTGTTCTTTCATGGGATGTGGGCGTCACTGGCAAGGCCAGCATTTATTGCCCATCCCTAATTGCCCTTGATAAATGAGTGGCTTGCAGAGGGCAGTTAAGAGTCAACCACATTGCTATGGGTCTGGAGTCACATGTAGGCCCGATCAGGTAAGGAAGGCAGAATTCTTTCCCTAAAAAGGACATTAGTGAACCAAATAGGTTTTTATGAGAATCGATGATGGTGCCATGAAACTATTACTGAGACTAGCTTTCAATTCCAGATTTTTATTAATTAATTGAATTTTATTAATCAATTGAATTTAAATTCCACCAGCTGCTGTGGTGAAATTTTTACTCATGTCCCCCAGACTTTAGCCTGGCCTCTGAATTACTAGTTCAGTGACATTACCACTGTGCCACCATCACCCCTATAAAAGAGTTCTAGCAACTGCAGTATTTTGCTTTTGTACTGCACCATTTGTAATGTTCTTTCTGAAGCCCAAGTCTTTAGCAATAAATTATCAAATTAACTGTCAAAGGCTGGTCTGATGATGTAAACTGTTGTAAATTCAGAGTTTGCAATTAGAATTCTACAATGGAGAAGGTGGCCATTTGACCCATCACACCTTTGACAGCTCTGAAAGCATTATCCTCTTAGTTCCATTCTCCTGTCCTTTCCCCACATTGTTTCAATGATTTAATATTCGAAAAATAACATTTTCCTTCTAAAAACTATTAGGATTCTGCTTCAGGCATTGCTTCTGGTAGGGCATTCCATGTCCTATCAACCCTCTTTGTAAGGATTGCAAACATTTCCTAACCAATACGATTTTCCTTTTATTAATGATTGTAAATTTAAAGTCTATTTTACTGACTCACAGACCAGTGGAAAATATTTCTTTCCTATTAAAGCCCTTCATAATTTTGAACACATCGATTAGATCTGGTCTTCATCAACAATGTTCTGATGAACAAGCCCCAGTTTTTCTAATCATTCCTCATAATTAAAGCCTTTTATTTTTGGCACCATCTCAGTAAACCTCTTCTGCAAGTTCTCCATGGCCTTAACATTCTTCCTAAAGTACATCATCCCAAAGCTGGACATAATATTTTAAATTTGGCATAATGAATCATTGATATGGGTTTAACATTTAACTCTTTGCTTTTGTATTCAATTACCCATTTATTAAACAGCCGAATCAACTTTTCCTCCCTCGTTAAAGGACTTCTGGGGAGGACTTTCAATTACCATCATCCATTTTTCTTCATAAATGGGATGCCAGCAGTTGAAAAGCAAGAGGGGGCACCTCTGCTGTCTCATTAACACCCAAATACTGCCTGGTGCAATTTTCAGGCAACCCTGTAAACTAGTAGCATGCCAGCCTGTGTCAGATGCACGCTGCTTAAATAGGCAAATTTGTACACCTGTCATTGGAACTTGTTTGCAATTTTCGGGTACAAATGGGCAAATCTTGCATTGTGCATGCTCTGTCCATTTGTACCACAGCTCTCTGCCAGCATTCAAATGAGGCTTGAACCCAAAAATGGTTTAGTCTTCCGATGCCAGCTTCAGCCCAGCAGCAAAATCCCTGTACTGACATTATGCCCATTTTGGACAGAAGTTAACATTTCTCTTGCACATCCATGTATTAGAACCTCAAAGTCTTTGTACCTTTTTGAAGCTTTATCTGACTTCTGTCTGCCCAATCTACTAACCTAGAAACATGGAACTCTCTGTTGAGGCTCGGTAAATTGAAAATGTTAAAATTCAGATTGATAAACACAGATTTGTTAAGCAAGAGTATTAAGGGCTATGGAATCAAGGAAGGTAAACGGAGTCAAGCTATAGATCAGTCAAGGTCTAACTGAACGGCAAAACAGGCTCAAGGGCTTGAATGACCTACTGCTGTCCCGATGTTGCTGCCCATGTCCTCCTGAAATGGGCATACAGTCCTCTTCACAGTTAACCATACTCAAAGTTTTTGTTGCTTGTATTGTGGCCCCTATACCCAAGTCCATAACATTTATGGTCAATGGTCGCAAAACTGACCTCCGAGGATGCTACTGTCATAGAAAATCATAGAGAGTTTACGGTACAGAAAGAGGCCACTTGGCCCATCGTGTCTGCGCTGGCTGAAAAACGAGCCACCCAGCCTAATCCCACCTTCCAGCATTTGGTCCGTAGCATTGCAGGTTACACTTGAGGTGCAAATCCAGACACCTTTTAAATGCGTTGAGGATTTCTGCCTCGATTACCCTTTCAGGCAGTGAGTTCCAAACCCCCACCACCCTCTGGGTGAAAAGGTTTTTCCTCATCTCCCCTCTAATCTTTCTACCAGTCACTTTAAATATATGTCCCCTAGTCACTGACCTCTCTGCTAAGGTAAGTAGGCCCTTCACATCCACTCTACAATTTTGTACATTTCAATCAAATCTCCCCTCAGCCTTCTGTGTTCCAAGGAGAACAACCCCAGCCTATCCAACCTTTCCTCTTAGCTGCATTTTTCTATTCCTGGCAACATCCTCGGAAATCTCCTCTGTACCCTCTCTAGTGAAATTACATCCTTTCTGTAATGAGGTGACCAGAACTGTACACAGTACTCAATGATTTATACAGTTCCAGCATAACCTCCCTGCTCTTATATTCTATACCTCGGCTAATAAAGGAAAGGATTCCATATGCCTTCTTAACCACCTTATTGACCTGTCCTGCTACCTTCAGGGATTTGTGGACATTCACTGTAAGGTCCCTCACTTCCTCTATACCTCTCGGTATTCTCCCATTAATTGTGCATTCCTTTGCCTTGTTTGACCTCCCCAAATGCATCACCTCACACTTCTCTGGGTTGAATTCCATTTGCCACTTTTCTACCCACCTGACCAGTTCATCAATATCTTCCTGCAGTCTACAGCTATCCTCCTCACAATCAACCACATGGCCAATTTTTGTCTCATCTGCAAATTTCTTGATCATGCTCCCAACATTTATGTCCAAATCATTAATATATAGCACAAAAAGCAGGGAGGGGACCCAGTACTGAGCACTGCGGAATGCCACTGGAAACGGCCCTCCAGTCGCAAAAACACCCGTCAACAATCACCCTTTGTTTTCTGCCACTGAGCCAATTTTGTATCCAGCTTGCTACATTTCCCTGGATCCCATGGGCTTTTATCTTTTTAAACCAGTCTGCCATGTGTGACCTTGTCAAAAGCCTTGCTAAAATCCACGTAGACCACATCAACTGCACTACCCTCATCAGTCCTCCTTGCTACTTCTTCAAAACATTCAATCAAGTTAGTCAGACAAGATCTTCCCTGAACAAATCCATGTTGACTATCCTTGTCTACATCCCTTCAAACTGAAAAACATCCATTTAAAACGACTTGGTTTCCTGACCATTTAACCAACCTCCTACGCATGCCACCACATTCCCTTAAAACTGAGGTACATTTAAGTAGGAAGGAAACTATCAAGGTGTAAGTATATTCAAAGCCTTATTAAAAATTGTAAAATTGGTGTTGTTGGAATCCGGTAATTCTAATGCTAAATATGGTCAAGAACATAATTAAAACAGCTACTTTAGTGTCCAATGCATTTGTCCTGCTTCAGTTTCCAATGTTAGCTGCGAGCATTCTCAAAAATAATTTCAACTTCCCAAAGCTGCATTGAGATTCTAATAACATTTCATCCTTGACTGACCCATCATACAAACTTTGAACACTTTATCGGTACTCTGTGCATATGCAGAATTATTTCATTTTAACAGGACTGATATTATCTCCTATTAAGGGTGAATACTCATTTAGACAATATAAAACAATATAAAGCTATATTGAAAAATTGAAACCCAAATTAATTTAAAATAAGATGCTTATGCATTGGCAAAAATCTAAAAAGAAATTATTCCATTATGACTCAATTAGCCAATACTTCAAAGATATGAACATACCAGCATATCACGTTTGCTGCTTTACAACAAAAAGTTATATATTCTTAGTAAAATAAAGCACTGAATTCCATTTATACCATAACCTTCAACCCAATAAAAGTGATATGAAAAATGTCATGGTATTCTGATCAAAATAGCACAGGATATGAACAATGGTTCTGTCAGTGTCCCCTTGAGCTATGTACACCACAAAATCTTAACCTTCACAGGTGTAACTGTGGCATTAGCAAAATTGTTCACTTACAAAAAATATGGGATGTTATTTAATGTTATGTTGCCTCTCTTAATCAGAGATAACTTGCCATTGCTGTCAACATTTTGAAAAGAGTAGACTAGTCAGCTCTATTGGTTACAGTATCTGAGGAGGATATTAATTGGGGCAGACATAGCTCAATCAAATGCAAACACAGTGTTCTGATTGGTTGAAGGGTATATTTTCAAACATAGTCTCAAGAGTATATATAAAATTCATCCAGGAACACATATCAAGAATATGGGTAAGAGACAATTTAAATGGCTTTCTTCCATTTATTTCCTAAAATGCATGGCATCTCTACGAACCATGATTTCCTGTAATATTTTACAGGTGACAATTTCCATGGAGACCTTTTGAGATAGCTAATAAAAGGGTCTGATATATTTCCTCCACAATTTGCATTTTGGAAGAGATCTACAGCAAATGTGGATAATTTTCTGAAGATTCACATATTTAACTCATCCAATGAAATTTGTTAGCTGCACATTCTTTCACCTACAATGCAATCAGAAGACCCAACAGTACCAGCCTAATAGTGATCTGACCATCACCAGGGTGCTAAGTATAAAAATCCATACTGCTTCAAAATATAAAATTATGATATTACATGTTTTCTTTTATAACTTTGTTCTTTTGCTATGGATATTTGTACACAGACAGCGGTAATCTTCAACCTTCTATATTTGTTAATCTTCAGTCAACCAGGGAATTTCCACCGAAGAGAAGTGGGTGCAACTATAGTACATGTAGCCACAATTTCTATGCTTAAAGTATTTACATGGGACTGGAAATTCAGATTTCACGATTATTCAAGATTGATAGAAGTTAAGCACATTATCAGAAATTAGAAAAATACCTTATGAATGTGGTTTGGCTTTTAAATAGTGTCACTGGTTTGATAATGCAACCATTTCCTAAATGTAATTTAGCCTGTGTAAGATATTAACTCTGAAAGGTTCTATTTTCTCTTTAGTGGGATACAGGAAGAATTGCTGCTGTTGGATAAACACAGAAAACGCTCGAAATACTCAACAGATCTGGCAACATTGGTGGAAAGCGAAGCAGAGTTAATGGGTTGGATTTCCCCCAGGCTTCAGGACCCCAACATTGGGACCAAATGGAGGTTCTGAGGCCACACTTGCCAGGAGCGAGACCAGTGGAGCAATCTTCCCAGAGGCAGCCTCCTAACTGGCCACCTCAAGCTCACCATCCAATTAAGGATGCGGGTGGGATCTTGATGCTGCTGGCCCAGAGGACTAGCAGCTGTACAGCTTCAGCAGTCCCAGCGGGAGAGGTGGGCACTTGAGGCAGGTTGGAGACTGTGAGAGCACCTCAACAGGGAGGTGCCCTCGTTGGCTTGAACTTCACAGACTAAAACAACCCAGGATATAGACTGGCAAGATAAGCTGGTTGGAGGGTAACCTTCCACTAGATTAGTCTTGGCCATGACTGCGGTCTTTAATAAAATGAAGTCCCCTCTTTGCACCATGGAGTCTTTGGCTTCGATGGCCTGTCGCAAGGAGACTGCCTCACTTCAGCTGGCAGTCTCTGCACACAGCGGGGGTTTGGGGAGGGGTGGGGGGGGGGGTGCAGCTGGCCTCCCACTGGCAAAATGGCAGAGATCCCGCCCCGGGAATGTTCTTCAGCAGCTGGAATGTGTTGGGAACCTGCTCCTTATTTTCCCACCCCTCCCCGACTCCAATCCCGCCACCATCGGGCTTGGAAAATTCAGCCAACCTTTCAGGTTAGAACAGTCCTGATGAAAGGTTATCAACCTGAAATGTTAACTCAATTGACCGGCTGAGTATTTTCAGCATTTTCTGTTTTTATTTCAGATTTCCAGCATCCGCTGTAATTTGCTTTTGTATTGCTGTTGATGGATGTCTTCACAGCATTAACTTCACTATCAACAATATAATCATAGCTTCTTAATTCTAATCTAACAAATAGACAAAGTTAATTAATTCCTATCATTACTGTAAAACTTCAAAGTATTTATTATAGCATTTTTGTCTAAAACCAGTTTCAGTAAGTCTTTATGGGCAGGCGTTAGTATAACTATATCGCCTACCTCCTGTACATTTTCTGAGCTGGTATTACTTTTCCATCTTTGTTAGTCTTCAATGTTACTTTGTCAAGTGAAACACATTCATGATTATCTTTAAAGACATTTAAGCCCTCTCTCTTGCATTATAGTATCAGCCCATTGATTAATCAACTTTGCTCCAGATGGCACTGATCTATTTGAGTCTAAACAATTAAACATTTATGCCTGTTTGACAGTGAAATACACAAATCAGAAACTAGACAAAGGTTTTAGCAAAATTAGAAAATAATTTTCAATAGTACCAAAAATTGCAATAGTCAAATATCACGCCTCAAAAACCAAAATGCTGACCAATACAGAAAGCTTCCACATAACCACAAATGGTAGTTAAAGAGAAGTGTGATTCACTACAGGTGAAATGTTAGCTAATTAATCTTACCAAACCCCCTTCCATTTAATCATTTGCTTAGCTGAAGTATTATTATAGCCATTACTTTATTCAACAGCATTCATATATGAAGCAATAGCACTATACCTGTTTCCCATCCAGCGTGTACAAACGCTTAACTGCTCCTGAATCCAACTTGATGGCATCAGTGATATCTGTAAGAACCTGGTCAAATGAATGTGCAGTCTTCTTATTGAGCAGAATCCTAACAGCTTTTCGTGGCTTCACACCACTCCTGATGATGGTCACCAGCTTGGGTCGAATAAAGTCTTTGTTTTCTTTCGTCTCAATGGGACCTGCTTTGGCACTACTGATAGATGTTGGTGTACGTCCAGTTGTTGTTGCCTTGACATTCACTGACCAGTTAGGGTTTACATTCTTTGTGTAGTCCACTTTCCGAAATGATTCAAAAGATGCACAGACATAACTTTCTCCTATGCAAAGACAATGATTCAATTCAGTCCAATGGGATACAACATAAATTATTTGCAGTAATAGCATTTCTATATTAAAATACAATGTAGTTTTTTTACAAACTGTAAAGTACACTCCTAGTGATATTAATTAACCCTTAAATTTCAAGCTTCTATTTCTCGCTCTCTCTCAAAATTTGTAGCTCTCCTGTCCTGAAGGTACTTATCATGCTGAGGTATGACTCCATGGACATTGGTTGCCCTTCAAAACACATTCTAGTAGTGATCCTCCATGCGTGGGCCTAGACTGCGGAGGACATCCAGATACATCCTTAGCTGAATTCCACATGGATATGCTAGTGTAATGGTTCTGGTATTGAGCTAACAGCACTGATGCCGTCATCAGTGGAAACCCCATCATGACAATTTGTGAAATTTAATTCAGCAAATCTGTCCATTTATAGACTAGGATAACTGATCACAGTTGCCAGATTATAAAAACCCAAATGATTCACTATCGTTTTTCACCCAACTCTACTATTGACATTGAGTCAAGACAAACCAGCTCAATCAAGCATACAAAGTCCTCCTCACCACAACTCGTGCTCAAATTAGGGCAACTATGCCCATCATAGTCACACACACCATCACCAGCGATAAGGATTCTGCTTCTGTCACTATTTCTGGTATGGCATTTCATGTCTAATTAATCCTCTTTCTAAAAATAAAATTCTACCCTCTATCTTCATTCTTTTATTGCTGATCTTAAATCTATAGACCTCGATTATTATTAAACACCCTTATGATGGGTGGGAGAGGATTGGGCAGGCGTTAAAAGTAAAATTATGAGGAAAGTGGCCCCAAACCACCGCCCACACACCCACCACCATTTTTACAGCTGTGGATATCAGGGCATCTAGTGTTCTACCATGGGGAGACGTATTTAAAATCAGACTCCTACAGTGCAATTGGAACACGATTTGAAGTGCTGCTGCAGTGTTTCCCAGGGATGAAGAAACTCAGCAGTGAACCAAAGGCGGGAGCTGCCACCTCCCCAAGGCAAGTTTTCATCAGTTCTGAAATGTTAACTCTGCTTCTTTCCACAGATGCTGCCAGACCTGCTGAGTATTTCCAACATTTCTTATTTTTATTTCCAGCATCTGCAGTATTTTGCTTTTATTATCCCAAGGTAAGTGGCTGTTTCAGCACTCCCTGTGGGCCAGGAGGAGCAAGGTTGCTCCCCCCAGACTCCGCAAAGAAGCCTTCAACCTCCCTCAGTCCTAAGAACCAGGATTCCCCTAACCCTGACGGCCAGCATCTGCCCTCTCCCATGTCCCAATCTCCAGCCTCTCTCAAGCCCTCCTGATTGCAGGCCTTCCCTCCCATTCTCACGTATCAGACATCCACATGGATTGATGTGGGAAAGCGGGGTACCATTTCACAGGACACTAGCATCAGTACTAAGACAGGATGGAGCTGTACTGCTGGGACAGGCGGTACCTGAACTGGGTTGGGAGCAACTTCCTAGCTGAAAGGATAAATAGGGCTGTAGAAAGATGTTTAAACCAATTAAAAGCAGGGAGGGCGCTGGCAGAAATAAAAATAGCCCAAAAATTAAAAAAGGATGAGAGCAAAGCCAAAGTCATCAATAGTGTTAAAGGTAATATAAATCCCTCTGGTTCTGAAATAATATAGACAATAACAGGCTGAATTTTGTGCCTGCGGTGAGGGTCCCAATGCTGGGCTGGAAAGCTGGGGGGAACCCTGCCTCGGCTGTTTGGGATACCGCGTCACATTTTTCAAAACTCAAACAATTAACTGCCTGGTGCTGGGGCTCTTGTCCCTTTAAAAGACGGGGGACCACCTCCAAGAACTGCTGGCCAATTGGAGGGCCGGCACCGCTTCAGTCTCAGCACCGCCACCAGGAGCAGCGGCCGCTGCTGAGACTGCTGCAGGCCCAGAACAGCCAGCATGGAGGAGGCCCCAGAATAAAGACAGGTTTGTGGGGCTCTCTGGGGCTAGTCAGGCAGGCCCCAGTGGGGAGAACATTCTTTGCGAGGGGGTGGCCCTTTCCGCCAGGGGTGGGGGGGGTCCCCACTGTGGGCCACAGGGTGCCCGATCAGGAGATCTAATCCCTGAGCCGACAGGGAGGCTGCCAGATTTACTGGATGGCCTCCCCACATGGCGGAGGGTCCCCACCGCAACTGGTAAAATACCAGTGGTGGCAGGACGATGGTCTTAATTGGCCACTTAAGAGCCTCAACTGGCTTCTGGACGGGAAGACCATCCTCAACTGTCCTCACCCCTATTAAAATTCCATGGCGTCGGGAAAGTGACAAGCAGTCCACCCTGCCTTCCCTCACCAGTTTACACTCCCACCCCCACCTCCCCATCCAGCCCTAGAGGGCTGGTAAAATCCAGCCCAACAGATCAGATAAAATACAAGGTAATATAAAACAAGGAGTGTTATAAGTAAAACATCTGTTAAAAACATCAGGGCATAAAGGTAAGCTAGGGTTCCCCATTATATGCCAAAGTGAAAGTTCTTTACAATAATGCACATGGCACAAGATTCAAAACAAGTGAATTAAAGCACAAACTCAGTTTAAAGTGTATGATGTCGTGGCCATCAGTCAGACCTGGTTACAAGCTGGGCATGACTGGGTGATAAATATTCCAGATTTGACGTATTTGGAAAGAACAGAGAAATTGGAAAAGTATTGAAAACAATATTAACAAGGGACACTATTACATCATTTAAAGAGAAGACATCAGTAAGGGTGAGCAGACAGTAAAAACGCTAAAGATAGAGTTGAGGAATGAAGAAGGATGCAAGGCTTTTGTGAAAGTTGTTTATAGCCCTCTGGATAGCAGTGATAAAGTAGTGGGATATATAAATATGGAGATCAGAGAAGCTTGTTGCAAAAACTAAATAGTTATAATGGATGGCTTTAATTTGCAAAAGCAAACTACTGTGGATGCTGGAAATCTGAAATAAAACCTTTCCATGCAAGTGCAGGAGATGCAGTGCACTTTACCTCCTCTCTCTTTATCATCCAAGGCCCCAGGTGAAACAGCAATTTATATGCACTCCTTTCAATTTAGTATACTGCATTCGCTATTCACAATGCTGTCTGCTTTACATTGTGGAGACCAAACGCAGATTGGGTGACTGTTTTGCAGAACACCTCCATCCAGTCCACAAGCCTAACCCCAAGCTCCTGGTGGCCTGTCATTTTAAATCTCCACCTTGCTCTTGAGCTGACCTCTCTGTCCTCAGCCTACTGCAGTGTTCCGATGGAGCTCAAAGTAAGCTTGAGGAACAGCACTTCATCTTTTGATTAGACACTCTACAGCCTTCCATACTCAATATAATTGGAGACTTTAATTATCCTAATATAGGCTGGTAAATATAGGGTAGTAATAGTGTAAAGGGTAGAGAGGGGCAAGAGTTTCTACAGTGTGTTCTGGAGAATTTTCTACACCAGTATGTTTCCAGTCCAATGAGAAAGGAAATATTCCTGGAACTGGTATGGGGAATGAGGTGGGTCAAGTGCCAATGGGAGAATATTTAGGGGATAGTGACCATAGCATCATAAGGTTTAGGCTAGCTATAGAAAAGAACAAGGAGCAATTCAGAGTAAAAATAATCAATTGGGGGGAGGGCCAACTTCAATAAAGGTGAGAACAGATCTGACCCAGGTAAATTGGAATCAAAGATTGGCAGGCAAGCCTGTAAGTGAACAATGGACTGCCTTTAAAGGAGAGATAGTTTGGATACATTTCCACAAGGAGGAAAAGGGAAGGCAAACAAAACCAGAGCTCAGACAGATGAGAAGACACTGGCAGCTAACACAAAAGGGAATCCAAAAAATAGTAAAAAGTGTTAAAAGGATTGGGATTGATTAGGGACCTAAATAGGGATTTACGCATGGAGGCAGTGGCATGGCTGAGGTATTAAATGAGTGCTTTGCATCTGTCTTTACCAAGGTAGAAGATGCAGCCCAAGTATAGGGAAAGAGGAGGTAGTTGAGACACTGGATGGGCTAAAAATTGATAAAGAGGAGGTATTATATGGAAGTTGATAGGTCACCAGGACCGGATGAAATGCATCCAAAGATACTGAGTGAAGTAAAGGAGGAAATTGCAGTGGCACTGACCTAATCTTCCAATCCTTCTTCGATACAGGGGTGGTGCCAGAGCACTGGTGAATTGAAAAATGTTACACCCTTGTTCGAAAAAGGATGCAAGGAAAAGCCCAGCAACTACAGACCAGTCAGTTTAACCTCAGTAGTGAGAATGCTATTAGAAACAATAATTTGGGGCAACAGTCACTTGGACAAATGTGGATTAATTAAGGAAAGCCAGCATGCATTTGTTAAGGGCAAATAATGTTTAATTAACTTGCTTGAATTTTTTGATGAGATAACAGAGGGTTGATGAGGGCAATACGGTTGATGTGGTGTACATGGACTTCCTAAAGGCATTTAATAAAGTGCCATATAACAGGCTTGTCAGCAGTTACAGCCCATGGAATAAAAGTGACAGTAGCAGCATAGACACAAAATTGGATGAGTGACAGGAAACAGAGAGTAGTTGTGAATAGTTCTTCTTCGGACTGAAGGAAAATATATCGTGGGGTTCCACAGGGGTTGGTGATAGGACCCGCCGTGTTTCTTGACATATATTAATGACCTAGACTTGGCTGTACAGGGCACAATTACAAAATTTGCAGATAACATAAAACTTGTAAATATTGTGAACTGTGAGGGGGATAATGATAAACTTTAAGAAGACATAGACAGGATGGTGGAATGGGCAAACACATGACAGATGAAATTTAATGCAGAGAAGTGTGCAGTAGAGGCCTGCTCAGGTCGAGAAAAAAGAACCTGACCCGAACCCTACCAATCCACAGCAGGCCCAAGCCCGACCCCGCCCGAGCCCCTCCGATTTTGCCCCGAGCCCGACCCAACCCCGCCCTGACTCGACCCAACCATCCCTTTACCTACCTTCCGACTGGGAAGCTCCACGAAGCTGCAGCGCATACGTGATGATGTCACAGTGACGTTAGTCGCTCACCGCGCAGACTTAGTTTCATCCCAGACTCCCAGCTCAGTTAAGTTTTTTCAATTTCAATACTTACCGGCAGAGCACATACTGCGAGAATCAGGCCCGACCTGACCCAAGCCTGAAAGCCGTACCCTGAAGATGGGCCCGACCCGACCCGGACACATGTCATCGGATCCTATTGGGTTCAGGTCGGATAGCAGGCCTCTAGTGTGCAGTGATTTTTTTTGGTAGGAAGAGTGAGGATAGGCAATACAAATTAAAAGGTACAATACTAAAGGGGGTGCAGGAGCAGAGGAACCTGGGGGTATATGTGCATAAGTCATTGAAGGTGGCAGGACAAGTTGAGAAAGCAGTTAATAAAGCATATGGGATCCTGGGCTTTATAAATAGGGGCATAGAGGACAAAAAACAAGGAAGTTATTATACACCAGTATGAAACACTGTTGCAGCCTCAATGGAATATTGTGTCATGTTCTGGGCACCACATTTCAGGAAGGATGTGAAGGCATTAGTGAGGGTGCAGAAAAGATTCACGAAAATGGTTCTAGGGATGAGGAACCTCAGTTATGTGGATAGGTTAGAGAAGCTGAGACTGTTCTCTTTGGAGAAGAGAAGATTAAGAGGAAATTTGATAGAGGTATTCAAAATCATGAGAGAGAGGTCTAGACAGAGTGGATAGAGAGAAACTGTTCCCATTGGCAGAAGGATCCAGAACCAGAGGACACCAATTTAAGATGATTGACCGAAAAAGCAACAATGACCATGAGACAAAACTTTTTTGTTTTACACAGCAAGTGATTAGGATCTGGAATTGACTACCTGAGAGTGTGGTGGAGGCAGATTCAAATCGAGGCCTTCAAAAGAGAATTGGATAATTATCTGAAGAGAAAGAAATTGCAGGGATACGGGGAAAAGGCAGGAGAGTGGGGCTAGGCAAGTTGTTCTTGCAGATAGCTGGCATGAACAACACAGCCTGAATGGTTACAGTACAGAAGGAGGCCCTTCTATAACTTTATCATTCTATCAGCACTAAGTTCAACAGTTTCAGACCGTAACTTCTGCCCTCATTTTGTTTTCTTTTTCTTTGTGTTTTGGTTTTACTCTAGTTTTTCTTACATTTTTGCTTTTAGAAGACAGTTGGTCACCAATCTTTTCTGTCTTTACTTGCCCCGTTACCACCCCCTTTGGCCTTGGGCCACACCTCTTTTGTCATTTAATCTCTTCCACCCTATCACAGACCTACCTTCCCTTTTGTTCTTTCTTCCACCCTTCCCCTTTCACTTGCTTTACATCTATTAGCATCAGAATCATTTACGACATAGGAGGCCATTCAGTCCATGCTGGCTCTTTGGAACTGACTGGATTGCTCCACATTCATTACATTTCTAACTTTTCCCAGTTCTGATGAAAGGTCATCAACCTGAAACGTTAACTCTGTTTCTCTCTCCACAGATGCTGCCAGACCTGCTGTGTATTTCCAGCATTTTCTGTTTTTATTTATGAAAGCACATGGAATTGGAAGCAATCTATTGCCCTGGATAGAGAATCGATTAGAAGGTAGGAAACAAATAGGGATAATGGGTCTGTACTCAAATGGTAGGTTGTGACTAGTAGTGTCCCCCAGGGACCTGTACTGGGGCCTCAGCTTGTCACTATATTTATATAAATTGGATGAAGGAATAGAGAGTCATATATCTAAATTTGCTGATGACACTTAGGTGGCACAGTAAATTGTGCAGATGGGAGCAGAAAGTTGCAAAGCAGCATTGATAAGTTGGGTAAAACTGTGGCAGATGGAGTTCAATGTAGGAAAGCATGAGGTCTTTCACTTTGATCTAAGATAGATAGATCAGAGTATTTTCTAAATGGTAAGAAGCTGGGGACTGTCGATGAGTTTACCGGTCTGAAATCACTAAAAACTAGTGGAGATACAAAAAATAATTTAAAAGGCAAATGGAATGTTGGCCTTTATCTCAGGAACGCTGAATTCAAAGGGATGGAAGTTTTGTTACAGCTGTAAAGAGCTCTGGTTAGACCCCATCTGGAGTATTACATTCAGTTCTGTGCATCACACATCAAGGATCCATTGGAGGTGGTGCAGCACAGAGTCACCAGAATGATACTGGGGCTAAAAGGGTTAAATTATGAGGACAGGTTACACTGACTCCACTTGAACTGTCTTGAATATGGGAGATTAAAGGTGATCTAATTGAGATATTTAAAAGGATATCAAAAATGGCTCAGTCTGTCTGATACCAACACAATTTTCTTCATGTTTGTTTTGTGTGGATGCCAAATTTCCCCACCCCACTATTTGAGCTTCTTTATTCCTTTTAAATTTTTCATTTAGTATATATTTCCTCCTTCTTCCTAGTTCCCATATGTATAAACTCAAATTTCTCTACAATAAATTTGATCTGATATCTGTCTGCCCAATCTACTAAGCTATCAATTTCCTCCCGAGGTCACGTACAGTCTTTTCACAGTTAACCATGCCCAAAATCTTCTGCCATTAGTATCGTGCCCCTTACACCCAGGTCTAAATCAATTAAGATCAGTGGTCCCAAAACTGATCTCTGGGTTTACCATTATCCTTACAAACTGAAAAGCATTCATTTAGACTATTTGGTTTCCTGTCCTTTAACCAACTTCCTATGCATGGTGTACTCATTTGTTACTCAGGCTCCTGTGCTCACTTTCTGTCCCCCTTTAAAAATCGAGGCCTATATGTTGGCACCCAAATGAAGTGTTTAAAATGCAGTTATGTGAAGATATGTGTCTGTTAATGAATTAATTGAGGATATTAACTCTTTACTAAAAAAAAAATTTACCTCAAATTATAAAAAAATTCACAAATATCACGAAACATTATATATGTGACCACACTTATCGGACCTGTGCTTTGTAATACTAATACCTCAATTCAGTAAAATATCAGGCTTTATTATGTTGGAAAATTAATACTCAGCATTTCCATCCTTTCCCATAATTACAATAAGAATTTAAAAAGTATATCTGCCTTTCCTTTCTAATATATATGTGTATAATGCTCTGTATATTTTATTTAGGATGATTTAGGCAATCTCTGAACTAGAAGTGTCCTTACTTGAGTAGTTATTCATGCCATTCCTTTCAAATATTGCTTCTCTCCAAAGAGTACTTTTATTTCATTACTACTTGAAAGAAAAGCAATGACAAACTTTTACATTGAAACTGTTAGTTAAGCTCGAAGATTTGGGAATTAAAGATAAAGCTGGAGAATAGATAATAAATTGGCTGAGGGATAGAAAGAATGGTAATAGAAGAGTAATGTCAGGATGGGTGGGGCACTGAATGGGATACTCCAGGGCTTGATGTATCTACTTTATATCTATAACTTGGAATTAAAAACTCAATGCAAATAGGTCAAATCTACAAATAATATTAAACTAGAATGGGCATGGAAATTGGAGGAGGCAATTCAGAAACTACAGACTGTGTTAGACAAGTAAATGGGAATAACAATGGCAGATGAAATGTAATTAGTACTGCATATCAGATAGGAAATAGTTGTGAATGATACTGAAATAGGTAAGGATGAAGTTAAAGGAGACTAGGGTCTTAGTAACCTTGATACCCAACTTGCCAAACCAATGCAGTACAATAATATGATCAGTATAATGTTGAATAATTAAGTTGGGCAAATGGCTTCGTCATTTATACTCATCAACCATGAAGACTTTTTTTTAAAAGAAGTGCAGTAAAGTGCAGGGTCTCCAGATAGTCCACAAACCAGGGGATTGAACATTTTCTGTTAATTATTCGACAATTAGTTCCACTCTAGTTTCAATTTAAAGAAAGACATCTTAACAGCAACCAAAAAAAATCTTCATTTTGCAATTCCTTGAAGAGGGGAGAACTGAAGCCCCAACTAATCCCAAAATGGCACGCATTCCTTGGTTGCATGGGGTATTTTTTGACAACATGCACACTTTCCGGTCACTGCAGGACCTAGGGAGGGTCACCTCCCGTTTTGTGATAGATAATTCCCTCATCGATAAGCTGTCTTTACTAAGTCCCATTTACCGCAGCAACAGTCGTCAATGACAACCGCATCCCCAAGTATTCCAGTATTCAGAGGCCGGGTTAAAGGTGAGGCAAGGAGATGGATCCTCTGCTTTTGGATTTGAGCAGTTTATTCTTTGTAGCACTAAATGCTTTTACAGATTTAAATTAAAGGAAATATCAATTTCCAAAAATGAATCCTATCTTAGACAAACCGTTAAGGCCCCTTTCAATTCTAATCACTCAAGTGTATCCATCATCATTCGAAATTGAAAGCCAATTATTCAAAATGGTGAAATTCTAATCATTAAATAAATAGCTTGGCAGATCATTTACCCAGAATGAATTGACTGAAATATGAATCTTTAGGTGCAGGAGAATGAGTATGTGGAGAGTGGTCTGCAAGTGGCGCTTGTCACCCAATCACTTCTTGTGTTGTACATCTCAACAATATGTTGCACACTCCTAATATGTCACCAACAATTAACTATTTAATTCACTTATGAGCATTGCAATTTTTTTTTTCCAATTTGGTGAATTTAGTTCATCACAATACCAAATGAAAATAGTGGTCAGAAATACCTTTCAAACGGACTAACAGGAAGCAGGCTGACTCCACCCAGATATCCTCTTTGTGTGTCATTGCAGATATTCTTTACGTCCCTATCTCCCGTTTTACTTTTATCTAACACCTGTTCTAGAGAATCAAAAGTGTATGTATATGTGTGTGTATATATATATATATATATTAGATATTTATATATATTTAATTGCCACCTCTGGGAGTTGTGAAAATCACATCGTCGTCAGATTATATATTGCATCTTAATTTAGTTATATCATCGCTGTTTAAAAGCATGGTGAAATGACCCTTATGTTGTTTTCTGGTTTATTTTATGTTTTCCATCTTCGAAACGTTCAGTCAAAATGATTATGTCCTTACATTACTGTGATCATAACGCAATATCAGTCAGGAGTATTAATATTCTCTACAATAAATATCAGCCAATCCAGTACTTATTCCAGCAGCAGTTCGCCGCTATTCTGTTTGCCACGGTGAATTTGAAATAAGAAATAAACCTTGGTACGAAGATTCAGAAATGATTAATATCCTTAATTATAACAAAAGACAGGTTGTGCAGATGATGGGGGAATCCACTGACTTCTTCCTCCAGCTCATTGAGAGAAGTTATTGTTTGGGGGGTGGGGGACTTATAAGCAAGGAACGTCCCTGTGATGAAAAAAATAGGAATTTGAATTGTAAAATGATTATACTTGAAAGCTCGATGTTTTTAAACTCTCTCCCAAAAATAGTTTATAGAAAAAGCTCCATTAAATTTGGTCCAATTCAAAAAAAAAAGTGGAACGAATCTTATTTGCTTCGCGTTTTTCATCAAGATGTTTTACTATTTCAATTCATTCCGGTTTAAGGAGTCACAAGGAACGATTTAATTGTGTGGAAGACTTTCGCTTTTTGTGCTTACAGATTCTACTCTGCAACCCAGTGTAAGTACGGGGGCCCTGGCTTTACAAATAAACTAAATGTCCGTTTTATTTGCTATTGGATTTGATTTAATACACACCTGCCACTAGCTCCTCTAGACTGGTGATTTTCCTGAAGCCATCAATGCTGTAGAGGACCCTGACTCCCTGTGGCAGATTGACATTATCGGAGAGAGTCCGGGTCAGGTCAGCCAGCAACGCCTCGAAGGAGCGGAAACGGTCCTGGGACACTGCATACACGATGCCTTTAAAGTAGCGGTCCCCGTTGCGGTAAAAACGCACTTTCTTGGCTTTTTTCTCCGAGCTGAGAGTCTGCAGGGTGCGGGTCCGATAGAAGCTGCAGTGGGCGCTATGTGTGGGGCTGGGTAAGCCGTTCAGCCGGGATGCTCTGCCGTATCTCATTCCCTTGTCTCGTTCATCGAAGTGTTCAAACTCTAAATCTCTATCCATGTTGAGTTGATCTAGAATTATTTTTTTAAAAAGACAAATACATTTCGCTTTAGAACTTATCTCTCGTCCACGAAACCGAGGTTGGTTTACAACAAAGGGAACTCACTATTAAAAGCGCACACGTAACTCAGTCCCAGCCCTGTCAGCATCAAATATGATAGAAATAATGTTCATCTCAAAATCATCAATTAGAAAAATATTTATTGAGCAATGCGCCTTTGATGATCAGCACCCAGTGCTCTAAGTGAATTCGATTACACGAAACGTAATATAATACATACCAATATCTGGAGGTGAAGGTGGATCCCGAGACGCTTTTATTTGCAGGAGATTTTCTTCCTAATATTTTTATTTGGTCTGGATTAAGGAGGCAGAGGGAGAGATGCTGAATGTCTTTGTTGTGTCTCCGGACCTCTGTCTATTCTCTGTGTCTGTGTATGTTGTGTGTTAAGAGAGGGGGAAGAGACAGGGCTGCAGCTGCCGGTTGCTGCTGTTAACTGTGATTTGCATTGGCCCGTCCCTCATTTAAATTCATCCTTCACACAAGTCACACACACGTTTAATTTTCCCCAGAGAAACTGATAACCGATTGCAAATACGCTCATCTTGGCCAGCTCATCACATCAACGTCCGGTTCGTGAATAAACGAGTTAATCAAAGTTGTTTTATCTTGTACAAATTAAGGTTCTGGTCAGCAATAATCCTGTTTTGTCTGCAGCTAATATAAGGGAATGGCAGGAGGTGCAGAATACTGAAGTGCACTGCAATATTTTAATGTTGTAATGCTAATCGTATTAATCCATATCTTTAAGTATAGGCCTCTTCATGTTCTTGTGCTGCATACTACTTATGGATCCAAAGGGCCTCCATTATGAACAAATTATTATGGCGCTGATGGGGTGGTGCATCTTCCAGTAGAGAATTGGAAAAAGCAAATCCACAGTTAGAAACAACGTGTGCAGTACATTCAAATCTTAGGTAAACTGTTGAGATCCTAATTTTTACTAATCTTGGCTTAAAACAATTACAGTGGAAAAATTCTTCAAAAGAATTCACCGGAAATCCTGAGGATCCAAATATTTTTACTAGTGCAACTAGAAAATTATTTTTAAAATTGGAAACTATTTGCTACACATCTAAATCATATATCCTAAAGTATTAAATCATTAATATTGAATAATGACACAAAATTTTAATTTATTCCAATTTTCCACCTGGCCGCAATTTCTCTACATAATGTAAAACATTAGTTTAGCAGACGATTTGAGAGAATTATGCACAGCTCTCTCCTGGGATAGTACCAGAGGGGTGCGTGTTGATTTATTACGCTTATGACAATGGGGAAAATGTAATAGCAGTTAAAACAGCACCTTTTAAATAACGAAGAGTTATGTTGTGTGATAAACAGTGTTGTGCTTGAGCCCTCGTGGCATTTTCAGAGACTTTTAACCAATAGATATATTTTTTGGCAAATTCAGATGAAGAACAAGGCCCGCAGTGGAAGACCCAACCAAAACTGAAGAGAATAAAAGAAAAAAAGACAGATATGTAATTAGGTGATGCCAAGCCTGAGTTTTAAAAGCCTAAAGGTTGTGGAAGGATACAAAGACTGATTGATGTATGGCTTCCACACTTTTGTGGTACAGTCATATTTTGTAATTTCAGTGAGTATATGGGGAGAATTAATAGAGTTTAGGAGAACATTTTGAAGTTTAGGAGGAACATACAAGAATGTGAAGAGAAACACTGACCATTAAAGTATTGATAAAATTGTTACGACTGAGTTGGGAGGAGTGCACTGCCCTCTCTAGTTCCACTTCTCCACAGGGCACATCTATTTAAATGTTTACCCAGTTACGGATACAGCCAATCATATACCCTTTTTTAATCCCAGAATAAAATACACCAACCAGGTCTCTTTAATAAACAACAAAATTATCAGCTTATTATAAAACAAGACTTAACCAGTAGCGAAGCAAAGCATTAACACATTGATTAAAATATAAAAGTTCCCTTTTTAAAAATTCCCCAATGACACACACACACACACACACACACACACACTGGAAAAAATACAGAAATTCACTCTGCAGAGGTCTGTTACAAAAAAAAAGACAAAAAAAATTACTTTGGCCAAATACTTGAGAATTCTTGACAAAAAAGGAAAGAAGTTATGGAAGGAAGTGAGTTGTCCCTTTTTTGGTCTGGTATCCAGGTTTACGGAGACGGGTCACTAAGATTGTTTCAGAAGCAGTACTTTCTGGAGATGTCAAGAATTATTCTCGTAGGCTTTCTAGGAGAAATGTGGCTTCAAGGTTTTTCTGCCAGTACGCGCTTGAATTGCACAATTTTTTTCAGCTCCTCAGGAGCTTTATGGCACCAGGGATTTTATTTTTCCCACACTGGATTTTGGCAGGATTTCTTCAAAAAGGTAGAGAAGGAGGTGAGCTGAGTGGCTTCTTTTCTCCTTGGCAGGAAAACACTAACTGTCTTCAAACAGTTCGCACCACAATTAAAACTGAAAACAATCTTGACATGTGGCTTCTTTATAACCATTCCAAGGGTTCTGCTGTTTTCTGAGCCCAAATCACAGGTGGCTTTCAAATAGCTTGTCCTGTCAGTGAACTTGGTAAAAAAAAACACATCCATGGAATCTTCAGTTTTAACACAAGTCCTCAAAAAATATTAAAAATAATGGAAACACTTTTGTAACAAAATACAGAAAGAGAAAAAAAGTTTGCCAGGAAAGAGTCATCTGAGTTAAGAGCTGGTACTTTCTGGCTAGACAATGAGACATAGTTTTTATGTAACATGAAATGACTCAAAGCATTTTGCTAAATTTGAATGGAAGACACCTAAGAATTTAACTTCAGTAACTGTTGTACATTCATGAATCAGACAGGAATTGTGCACATGTGCACTTTATTGAAACTATCAGATGGCAAACCTAACTGTTAGTCAATTAAGAAAATGTCAACAGTAGCATATTATTAGAAAATAGTGGGCAGCAGAGGAAGTATCAGTGACTAATGTGCAGAAGGGTGAGACAAAGCACTTAACTGAGATTGGTTTTGAAGGCAGTTTCAGGTTGGAATTTAAATTGTGATTCATAAGAAAATTTCAATACATGAAGGAACAATTGTTTCGTGTTTTCCCTCCAAGTGTCCCTATTGTCCATCACAGGTAAACCACACAGCTAGGAGCACTGACCACTACTGGGTTCACTATTCTCTAAGAAGTTTATGGAGTGCCCTTTAACTTATCTGGCATCACTTGACACTGGAAAACCTTGTCCAGTGTAACAGGTGCTGATTTTTCTTACCCTAGGGTGTCAAAGGAATTTGACAGTATCCCTCTGACACATCTGTCTCTTTAAGACACATTGTGTTGCCCACTCAGTCCTTACAGTCCTTTAAATGAGAATTTGGGTAGGAGTCTGCCTTCTTTACCACAGTGACTTTTCTAGGAGTCTATGCAATGTTGGAGCTGACCCACCAGGTTTAGACATCAAGACCATCTGCGAATTCCAGCTGTCCTGACTAGGTTCATCTAAACTGCCCTTCAGCATGCATTGTACCTCTGCTTCCACTTGGGCCTGTTTGTCTGGACCTAAGCGACAAGGATGTTGTTTTAAAGGGATGGTTCCCCCTATACCCACATCATGTTTGGCTAAGGTTGTATATCCTGGCTTATCCCTACAAATTTTTTGAAACGTTGTGAATACCCTGGTTAGGACCTCATGCTGTTTTGTCTCTAAGTGTAAAAGCCTATGATTTAATTTTACCAGCCATTCTGCATTCGCTAATGGAATAGTTGGAGGTTCAATCTGAGAATTGCGTAGGCCTACTTCTGCCTCATCCTCACTATCCTTTTCCTTCTCCACAGTCCCAATTACCTATCATACCTGTACTTGCTTATTCTCTTCCCTGTAATATGGTTTAAGCATGTTAATGTGACACAGCCGGTTCTTCTTCTGGCGATCAGGGGTGTAAATCAAGTAATCTAGCTTACCCACTTTTTGATCACTCTATATGGGCCATTTAACAGTGCTTTCACTGTTTCGCCCTGTGATGGCAACAACACGCAGACTTCATCCACTGGTTTTATGGTAGGTTGTGGTTTTCCCACCATTTGACAGGTATGGCACGCCCTACAAAATTGTTTCACATCCTTTGTAAGACCTGGCCAGTAATAATGTTTGCTTATGTGTGATTTGGTCTTCTGAATTCCCCTATGTCCTGCAAAAGGAATGGCATGTGCTAACCTTAATAATCCTGATCATTATTTAGATGGTACCTCTATCTGTTCAACAACAGTCTTCGTCAGCAGATCTATGAGGCGGTCTCCATTTCCTCCTCAAAACCCCATTTACCATATAATAGCCTTCTGGAACTCCTTTCGCCTCAGCTTCTGACAGAGCCATCTGTGCTATTCGGTATATCTCTGGATCAGCTTGCTGTGCTGCAATGATAGAGGATCCGTTAAACATCTCATTTGGATTATCTAAATCCCCAAATAAGGTTTCAGATGCCTGGCTATCTATTTGTGGTGCCCCTTTTACCTCCAACAATGGATCCTGTTTAGCCATTGCTCGGGTAACTACACATGCAGGAAATATTCCCGGAACTTGCTCCTGTAATTGCACCATTTCCTTAATTTCACTTGGTTCCTCTGTAACTATAGGAGAAACTGATACTTTTGATCCAGCCAAATCATTTCCTAGGGGTAGATCAATTCCCTTTACTGGTAAACTGTGGACAACACCTACAGTTGCTATCCCAGATATTAAGTCATTCTCTAAGTGTACTTTATACAAAGGTACGGGTATACACACCCCGCCAATTCCATTAACTAAAACTTTAGCGTTCAAGGCGGTCTCTGGTGGAAACCTTATATCTTTCCCCAGCAAGAGTGTTTGGGTTGCTCCTGTGTCCCTGAGTATAATGATAGGTTTTCCTGCCTCACTTACAGGATACGGAGTTACTCTCCCCTTTGACAAAAATTCATTATAACTCTCAGGTATTTTATTCTTAACCTCTATAGTCCTTTTAGTTTTGGTATCTGGTTTCACATTCACAGCTGTCGTTAAAGCTATAGCCTGGTCTGCTATATTCTCAGTCAGAGTCTTTTCCTCTGCACTAACTTTGCATACCCCAACAAGTCCTATGGGTTTACCTCGCAATTTCCAGCACTCTGAATGAAGATGACCTGTTTTGTTGCAATGAAAGCACTTTGCCTTACGAACCTCACTTCTAACCTCAGCACGCACCTTCCTTTCTGACCTGAGGTGGTGATCCTGGGGCATTCCCAGCTGTTCCTTCTTGTCCCCGGCTACTTGCCTTCCTTTCACTCACCCACTTACTATCCTTCTCAGGTTTATGGGGGTGACGGACGAAATAGGTTGGCTTAGTCACAAACTCAAAATCATCAGCAATCTCTGCTGCTTGCCTAGCTTTCCAAACTTTCAGGTTATCTATATGAGTTCTCACTACTGAAGGAATGGAGTTTTTAAACTCTTCTAAGGGAATCAGTTCTCGAAGGTTCTCATATGTGGTTTCTATCTTTAATTCCCGTATCCAATGGTCAAAATACATTTGCTTCACCCTCTCAAATTCTAAATATGTCTGCCCAGTCAATCTCTGTAAATTCCTAAACTTCCGACGGTAAGCTTCAGGGACTAACTCATATGCAGCAAGAATAGTCTTTTTTACCATCTCATAATCTGCAGAAGCCTCTTCAGAAAGCATGGCTTAAGCTTCATGAGCTCTGCCTACCAGCCTGCCCTGCATGAGCAATGTCCAGCTTTTTTTTGGCCATTTCATTTGTTTGGCTATTTTTTCAAAAGATATGAAAAATGCCTCTCTGTCCCTTTCCTCGAACTTAGGGAGAGCCTATATAAATTTAATCAGCTTCTAGCTGGGTCCTGATCTAAATTCAGATTCTTCCTGACCCGAATTTTCCCTGGATTTAAGACTACTCCTTTGTCTTAGTTCCATCTCTTTTAATTTAAATTCCCTCTCTTCTCTTTCATTTTCTCTTTCAAGTTCTCTTAATTCTTTTTCCTGTTGAAGCTCCAGTTTTTTTCATTTATAACTGTATCCTAGCCAATTCCACTGCATCACTCTCGGACCTACTACCTTTTTTGTCTCTCGTATTCCTTTCTTGTTCGTCATATTGCCCTTCATCTGTATCATAGTCATCATCTTCTTCTACTAATTCCAGATGTTCAGCTATTATGTCAATTATCTCTGCTCTTTTGGCACCTGATTTCAATTCCAACCCCAATTTCACTGCCAATTCTTTTAATCTGTTCTTAGTTAAAGTTATCAAGTCACTCAGGGAAACATTCTGCTTTCCCAAAAACTCTGCTACAACCACTAATGCCATAACAATGGTATAGACTGCACCTTATTATACAAGAGACCTGGTTCTTTTAATTTCTCTGTAATTGGTCTCAGATATAGATCCCAACAATTGAGTTTCCAATTGATATGATCCCAAACTCGAGAGCAATTAATATGATGCCAAATGAAGGACCCCAATTTCAATATGTTATCCCAGAAACGAGTAATTACTATGATTCCAAATGTGAGCCCTTCAAATTAGTCTGATTCTGATCCCATAAGCGAGCCACTGAATTAAATATGATTCAACTGCAAGCAAGCCCCCAATTAAGATATGATTCAAATCCAGAAACCCAATTAATATATGGTTCAAATCCCAGACGAGCCCCCAATTTATGACTGACCATTCCAGCCAAAGCCCCCAATCAAATATACGATTCTGATTGTGGTGGGAGAAATGCACTGTTAATTTAATCCTGTCCCTCCACAGATCACCTAACATTATCATTTAAAACCCAGCCAAATTGTACCATCTATTAACCCCCGAATGAGGCTAACCAAACTAGGTGTCTTTAAATCAACAAATTAACTGTTTAATTAGAGAAACTAAATTCTTAAACACTGTGAAAATATAAACTAAAGTTAAAATAGAAAAATTAGAGTCCTTGCAAACTTACTGTCCAATGTTGCTTGAAATCCTCACAACCATCCGATGGGGGAAAAGCATTCAAAAGTAGAACAGTCCATATTCCAATTCCAGCAGTAAATGATGCTTTCCTTCTCCAGTGATGAATTTCAACAATTAATGACTTGCAAACACTTTTTAAATGAATCAATTTGGCTTTAGAATTTTTGTGGGATAAATGATTGTCACAGTCTAACTTCCCTTCTTTCAGTTGAAATTATCAGAGATCTCTGTTTCGGCTTGACCGTTTTAGAATTTTGAGAGATAATAATTAAACAGACTAAATTCCCTTCCAACAGTTTAAATGGCTGAGAGCTCTTATTTCAGGTGCTAACATCAGCTGTCTATCCGTGTCCTTTGTTGGAACAGTCTGATTGCACTATAAGCCAGTTCAAAATTGAATTGTAACAAATGTATCACTTGATGCTCAATCCAGGTGGCTGTATCCAAGGTAACAAGAATGCACCCTTTGAATCACAGAGCTGAATTTTACGCTGCCCCAGCGGGTCGGATGGTGGTGTGAGGGCGGCGTAAAATTGAGTGGGAGGCTCCGGGAGGCCTGCCCGCCCTGCTCCTGCCTCCGGTCAACTTTACGGCCGGTGGGTGGGGGTGGGGGGGGGGGGTAAACGACCCGCCCAAGGCCAATCAAGGCCCTTAGGTGGCCACAAAATGGCAACTTAAGGGCCCTTGCCCACCTCCACAGGTATTTTACCTGTGGCAAGCGGATATGCTGGGGAGGTGAAAGGCCACCCAGTGAGGGCTGTCTCCACCTCCCAACCCACCCCCGGGGCCCAAAGCGCCCCTCTCCCCCCAGACAACCACTTCAGCCTCACCAGGGAAGTACTGATGTGCCTGGTGAGGCATGCCCAACTTACCTCGTCTCCTGGTTCCATCTGGTCAGCAGTCCCAGCAGTGGCCTCCTCTTCTGGTGGCGCTGCTGGGACTAAGAGCTGCTGGTCCGCTGACTGGCCGGCAGCTTAATGAGGTGGGACTTCCTCCCTCAAGTTGGTGGAAGTCCCGCCTCAGGACAGTTAAAGCCCAGGGACCCGTAAAATGCGGGACAGATCCCCGGGCTAGGTAGAAGTGGGAATTCCCGTCCGCCTAAGGTAAAATCCATCCCACAGTCTCTGAATGGCTGTTGCCAGGTAACCAGGATGCATTGTCTGAAGCTGGTTGGTTCCTTCTCCATAATGGTTGTATCCAACGGCAACCAAAATGCATTTTAACTCCTGAGGCTTGCTGGTTCTTAAAGCAGTATCGCTCCTTTTCCAGCCTTAAAGGCACACCACATATTCCCTGGAAAAAAAAACTACAGGACCATGACAATTATCAAACAAGACTTATCCAGTAACAAAGCAAAGCATTAACACAGATTGAAATATGAAAGTTCCCTTTTTAAATTCCCCCCACACACACACTGAAAAAAAAACCTAAAGTTCTCTCTGCAAAGGTCTGTGACAAAAAAAAAGACAAAAAAAAATATTTTGGCCAAATACTTACTAATTCTTGAAGAAGAAAGAGAAGATGTTGAAGGAAGTCATTTGTCCCTTTAGGTCTGGCATCTGGATATTTGGAGACAGGTCACTGGGATCTTTTCAGAATCAATTTGTTCTGGTGATGTCGAGAAGTTGTCTGGTAGGCTTTCCAGGAGACATGTGGCATCAGGAGTTTCAGCCAACACACACTTGAATCGCAGGGTTTTTCCAAAGGCAGGAGGAAAGAGGAACTGACACAACTGGCCTTCCCAGGGTCTCTTAGAGAGGTGCAAGTAAAATGAGCTGGGGTTTCTTTTTCCTCGGCAGGCAAAACACCAACTGTCTTCAAAACAGTTCACACCCCAACTGAACCAAAACAATATCGCAGAAAACCACAAACAGAAAGTCAACCTCCTGATCTCCATAAACCTTGACATGTGGCTTCTCTGTAAACATCTTCCCCAGGTCACCAAGATTTCTGTTGTTTATTGATCTGAAAGCACATGATTTCCAGCAAAGGTTGTTTTCAAACAATATCTCAGTGTCCTTTCAGTGAACTGTCAACAACAAAACAAAGTCCAGCATTTATAAAATCTTCAGCCTTCCAATGAATCCATCTCCACAATTTAAATATGAGTTCTCAAAAAATACTTTAAAAATATAGAAGCGCCTTCATAACAATACATAATGTAATAATTTTGAAAGCAAATCACTAAATCTAGCAATAAACCTGCCCATTGTGGATTAGAAATGCCTGCAGCAATTTCACTTTACATAGGAATCTAATGTCCCTCTGTATGGGGTTTAGAGTTTGAGTTCTATTCTTTTCCCACAGTTTGCATTCTTTTCCTTGGCCTTCCCTACTGAAATTTATTGGGCCTTTTGCGTGAAGGATGCCAATGCCACTATTGGGATTTCTGCACACAAGTAAGACATCAATCCTCCTCAATTCTGGTTTGCAGATGTATGATCTCATTGACCTGCAGTGCTGCCTGTACGCGATATTACTGCCCCTCACTGAAATATTCAATTTTAATTTTCAATACCTTGTTCACATTACAAGCAAGTTAGAAGATAAGGGAAGAAGCAAGACTGTGGTTATTGTTAAAGGGCAGGATTGTCATATCGAAAGAGGGAATAAAAAACATAAATTACAAAGAAAAATAATTGTGCAGTAAAATGCTTAAGAACAAAACAGTAAAATCAGAGAAAAAGAGATAAGGAGAGGACTGAAATAAATAAGGAATTAAAAAGGGAAGCAATCTACAGGACAGAAGAAAGAAGGGGGTGAAAAGTCAATCGGGTCTGTTCAACATAGCCTTGCTGACTGTGAGCAAGCATACACAAGAAAATTTGCAAATGCAGAAGCTATAGCACTGGCTACAAAAGTGGCCCAGAGCATAACTATGGTGAATGTACCCAGTTTTGTAAAACATGCCAGATTGTGGGAAAACTGCAACCTGCCATAAAACTGGCAACTCTAATTCCCATATCAGTATTTGGGAACCATTTAGTAGGGCGTTGGTAGACTGTGTAGGACCTTTACCGAAAACAAACACCTACATATATATATCATGGATATGGCTATTCAGTTCCCAGAGGCCATTCCCTTGAAACCAATTTTTGTTCTTCACTAGATATGGATTACTGATTGAGGTTCAGTCAGATCAAGGTTCCAATTTTATGTCTAAACTTTTTCAGGAAGTTGTGGGTAACTTAGGTATAACACTGTTAAAGTCTTCAGCTTACCACCCACAGATACAGGGAGCTTTAGAAAGGTACCATCAGACAGTCAAAACAATGTTGCCATGAATATCCCCATGATTGGGATAAAGGGCTAGAATTTCTTTTGTTTACCACTAGGGATTCATTTAATGAATCTGCAGGTTTTACTCCTTTTGAATTAGTTTATTAAATTAAAGAAAGAAAGATTTTTTGGAACAGAGGGATGAATCCTCTATGCTAGATTATGTATTTGTGTTCTGGGAATGGCTTACGAGAGCTTGCAAAGTGGCTCAGGAATGACTTAAAGCTTCCCAAACAACTATGACAAAATGGGCAGACAAGCATGCTAAGACTCAAACATTTTAACCAGGAGATGAAGTGTTGGTATTGATGCCTTGACAGGGTGAACTGTTGAAAGCACCGTTCAGTGGTCCATATAAAGTGGCTAAGAAGTGGTGAAGTAAATTATTTGATTGACACCCCATATTGCCGGAAAAAGAATCGGCTGTGTCATATCAATATTGTAAAACAATATTATCGCCGGGAGAAGGATAAGCAAGCACAGGTATGTCAGGTAGTAAGGATAGTGAAGGATGAAAGGGAGAGTGAGGATGAGGCAGAAGGAGACCTGAACAATTCTCAAATTGAACCTCCTACTATTCGGTTAGCTAATATTGAATTGCTAGGGAGATTGGACACTATGCTTTCATATTTAGATGTAATACAACAAGGAGACATATCAAGGCTACTCACAGCATTTAAAAGAATCTGTCGGGATAAGCCAGGATGTACAACCTTAGCCACAAATGATGTGGATATAGGAGAATCTGTTCTTATAAAACAACATCCTGACCGCTTAAGTCCCGAGAAACAGGCCCAGGTAAAAGCAGAAATCCAATACATGCTGGAAAACCACCTAACAGAACCCAGTCAATGCAGCTGGAGTTCACCAGCAGTATTAGTGCCTAAACTTGACAGTTCAACTAGATACTGCATAGACTACAGAAAAGTTAATGCAATAACAAAGACAGACTCCTACCCAATTCCTCACTTGGAACAACTAAGGGGCTCTGTTTGGAAGGTTGCAGTTGGCTGATTTGGTGATAAACTTTGTGAAAAAATTTTAAAATCAGAATGCCAGACTATTCCAATGGAGTTTACTGTTACAACCTTATCACTTAAAGATTATTCACATTGCTGGTAAAAATAAGGGGCTGAATTTTATGTTGCCGCCGCAAATTATGGCGGTGGCCATAAAAGATGGCAGCCTGCACATGTGAGTTTTACTCCGCGGAGCTGCCACGAAATTATACAAGGCCAGGCTGGACCACCCCCCCGACCCCCGATGACGTGGCAGGCGAGACATTCCCGGCAACGGTGTCTGGTGCCACTGCGCAGGCACCACTTTTAAAGGGCTTCCAGCCCTTACATTTGATTTAATTGTTTAAAGGTTATGTGTGATAAAACTGATTTTAAAAATTACATACATGTTTCCAGACCTTCTCCCACCCCCCATTAACAATACATTCATTCTTTGCCCTCTCCTCCCCAAAAATACTTATCTTCTGTACCTGACCTCCACCCCCCAAAGTTCACAAACCATTAACTTTACCCCTTCTCACCATCCCTCCATCAATTGGAATAGTTTGACCCCTCCCGAACTGAGAAACTTACCTCCTCCCACCTCCCCACAGGTGTTGCGCCTCGTTTCCCCAGATGAAGATCTTGGCGGCACTTCAGGAGGTGACTGGAACGTCATTAACACGGGTAAGTTAATGAATTTGAATATTTAAATTGCGGTCCCATTGCCGAGCGGCAGAAGGGGCACCACAAGATCTCACTGCCTCTGGCAAGATCAGGACAGGCCCTGCCGGCGTCAAGTTCCATGGATGGCCTCATCCAAGGCAATCTTCATGCCCCCGTCACCATGGATCCCAATGTCAAGGCCCCTATAAAATCCAGCCCAATGTTATTGCAGATGCTTTATCGAAAATCTAACTTTGTTCAAGTTATTTGAATGAAAAGAGGATACAGAGCAGAATTTTATTAACTACAAGAGTGAATGAGTATGAGTGTCAAAATGTGTTTTCTATTTTTCCCACACTTTGTAATGAAACACATTTAAAAATGGTGTTTCATTTCTCCGAGGGTGGAAGTGTTGTGAAAGTGATTCTGTTTTTTGTTAAAAATATTTTTTTTTAAACAGGAATTTATAATTAAGCTGAATAAATGCTGGACCAAGTTTTTTTTTTTAAAAAGAGAGCCATCAAGAGAACACTGCGGAAGCTGGATTGGCAGCAGTGTTGCTGGCTGTCACATGACTTGGGTTAGGCTTGGAGCGGAAACCCTGGTAACGGGACAGAGAAGTAACAAGCCCTCCTTTGATTGGACAAACCCAGTAGCAGCAGAGCACAACTTGGAGGGCAGAAAACTTTTAAGTTTTTTGGTTGTCAGTCAGTCAGTGTGTGTGTGTACGGTTTTACCTTCTGGAGTGAGCAGAGATAAAGTCAAATAAAAGCAAAATACTGCGGATGCTGGAAATCCGAAACAAAAACAAGAAATGCTGGATTCACTCAGCAGGTCTGGCAGCATCTGTGGAAAGAGAAGCAGAGTTAACGTTTCGGGTCAGTGACCCTTCTTCGGAAGGGATAAAGTCAAGTCTGAAGAAGAAGTCAAGAAAGAAGAGAAGACCACAACTCAGCTTCATTTTCCCACAAAACTCTAAAGACTCTGAGTTGTGTCGATTCATCTTATTTCCTGTATTTGAAGAAAGCCTGCTAAAGAATAATTCTTAACGGCACCTGAAGAGAACTATTCTAGGGGCATCTCAGTGGTAAAAAGGGACTTTAACATTTGGTGAAGGCAAAAAAGAGACTTTTAAAATTTATGTTGGAACTTTAAAAATTCGATCTGTGAATTTATGTTTTACTTCATTATTAGTTAAGACTTGTTTTATAATAAACTGATAATTTTGTTGTTCAGTAAAGAAACCTGGTTAGTGTGTTCTATTCTGGGAAAAATTGTGCATCTGATTCACTGCATTGATAAGTGGGAAAATTTTAAATATCTTGCGACCTGTGGAGAAGTGGGACTGAATTAACAGTGCGCTCCTACCACCTCAGTTGTAACATCATGGTGCTAAAAATTTACTTGAATGAAGAAGGCCTTGCTTTTTCTGGCATGTTTAATGGTTATCTGGTGGGTAAATACTGTTGCATCTATGTGAATGCAGAGTCTCGCAGCGAGGTACCGATGTTAACAAAGCTTGTGGAAGAGCTGAGAAACTCAGCCAACAACTTCCTTATTTCTGTGTTTAACTGCACAAGTACAGACAGCGAAAGTTGCTGTCCGATTGACTCCATAATAACAGTGATAGCCTGACTGTTATTCTTACTGCAAAATCCAGGCCAGTAAAGCACTTCTACTGTTAGAACTTTAAGAACATAAATGTATAGCAGTCTGCTCACCTATCAAATGCTTTTCAAAACTTAATCTGATAAGTTTTCATATTTTTGTAACACCAACTCTCCCTGCTGAATTAGGAATTAAAGTAATAAAAAACAAAATATAGCAGATGCTGGAAATCAGAAATAGAAACAGAAAATGCTGCAAACACTCAGCTGGTCAGGCAACGTCTGTGGAGGAAGGAAGGTAGGATTAACTTTTCAGGTCCATCTGTGATCCTACCTTTCCGCCTGACCTGCTGAATGTTTCCAGCATTTTCTGTTTTTATGTAGGAATCCAGGCAATTCCCTTTTGAATATCATAGTAGGCATTTGTAGATAATGTTTGCTGTGGGAAAATTACTCCCTAAACTGAGTTGATGACTTCTTTACATTATAGCCTTCTCCATTGATTCTTCTAACCTGATCTTGTACAGAATATCTTCTGGCAGCCATGTTTTCAATTCAATCTATTATTTTCAAAGCTTGATTATATACGCTTAAATTTTCTTTTTCCAAGGTTTAGTTTCCCTAGACCCTCTATTATTCTATTCTTATATTTGCAGGGGGAAAAAAGTCATGGCACAAAAAGAAATATGTCAAACATTTAAAGTAGTTGGTGCACTAGTCAGCAGTGCATAAAACAAACTAACCAACAGCCATCTCTGCAGACCAAGTGTTGTTTAATCATCATCCCTTATTAAAGCACTCTGTGCAGCTTCTAAACATGTATGCAAGAGATTTAAAACCCACAATGGTTCTGATTTCATTAAACTATATTCTAAAATGTGTCTGATCTACTTCCATTCAGGAGCACAGAGTCTACTTTCTTCCAGTCATCAAACCTAAACATATAAGACTTACCTTATATTTAATCAACAGTGACAGAACAGCCAGAATATTTAAGGCAGGATTTAACAGTATTCAGGTTCTTAAAAATTCCTGGAGAAACTTAGCATACCATACCCATGTCAAAACTGTTTGAACTTTGGAATATTGTCAAAATAGATGGAACCGCATTATGCGTCTTCACAATGGTAGCAATGGAAACTGAGTGACTCTTTTTGTACTAAATTCACTTACAACCTATTAGTGAACTTTAATTGCATAAGAAACAGGCATAGATTACAGGACATCCTCCTCAGGGAGGACATATTTACATCCAACAGTCCATATTCATCTCTATTCTAGGGTCAAAAGCTCTGAAAACTTGCTGTCACTTACAAAGAAGTCACCCTTGGGCCTAAATATCCCAGGTAACTGCTGAGCTTTAGCATCTAATACAATTCAATTTTTTCACTAAGTGGAAATTAACAGGTCAGGAAAGTTCTGTGAATACCTCCTGCATACAAATTTGTAGTGACACTGCCTCCAAACTAACTTAGAAGATAGACAGCCAGCAAACATTTTGACAAAACTCCATCACAAGCTTGAGGAACAGCACCTCATCTTTCAACCGGGCACTTTGGACTCAACATGGAGTTCAACAATTTTAGATCATAACCTCTGCCCCCATATTGTTTCATTTTTTTTATTCCATGGAACAGGCTCGGGGGCTGAATAACCTACTCCTGTTCTTAAGTTTCTGCAAAACATAGTGAGATAAATGACCAAATAATCTGTTCTGGTGGTGTTGGTAAACGGATAAATATTGACCAGAATACTGGGAAATCTCTCCCATAGTGTCTTTGGATCATTTACATCCACCCAAGAGGGCAGATGTGATCTCATTTTAATGTCTCATCTGAAAGGCAGCCCCTCTAACAGTGCAGTATTCTCTCAGTACTGCACTGGAGCATCAGCCAAAGATTGTATGCGCAAAGCCTAGAGATTTAATGTCACTACGCCCGTTTTACTACAGTAAGATATGCATCTAAAGGTCCAGTATAGTGGACGATGAACATGCGGTAAGCATATGCCATGCATGCTGCATTCAGTTTCTTCAGACCTTCATCAGCTAAACCTGCAGACTTAAAGGGACTACTGGAGGCTGCCACCTAAAAGGTAGGTTTTGTTTTTTTAACCTATTTTGTTGTGAAACAAGGAGGAGCAGGGGCACTCCTCCCAGCTACAAATTAAAGGCGTGGGCTAGTACTAATCATCACTCGTCCCCTCTCGATTGTCTTCTCCCACCCCCAGCAGCTGGCAATCTGACTCCAGGTACGTGAGTGGCACCTCCTATAACTCACTAATGAGACCGTGGACTAATTTTCATGATCCTGTCACCAGCCATTAAAATGCAACATTTATGGACTGCAAATAAGCATCAAGTTTCCTTACAGCAATAACATTTCCTGTTTTCATACAGTAGTCATAGCTGATGGACTAGATTAGTCAGCTTCTCTTTATCGGGTGTGCAATGTTATTCCAAGAGATTTAATTAGTCTTAGCTGATCATTGACTAAAATATTCAAGTAACCCAACATAACCCATGTTTAATGTCCCAATCTGAATGATTTCAAAAGAAAATTGGATGCACACTTGAGGGAAAGATCTAATTAGTATATGGAAAGCAGGGTTCTGTTGCAGAGTGGCGGAGGGGCTGCCGTGGAGCTTCCCCGTCACCGGGAACATTGGTCCCGACAATTCCCCAGCATCCCCCCTCCCCTCCCGCCACACAACCCAACGTGGGGTGGGAATGGGGAGGCGGTGCAAGAGTCACTTTTTGGGGGGGGGTGGGGAAGAGGGCAGCTAATAAATTGTTCACTCACTGGGGCGGGGTAGGAGAGGTTCTTGAAACCTTTATTAAAACTCCACTTTAAATTTATACAGCCTATTCCTTAAAAAATTTAAATTAAGTAGAAGTGTTCAAGTCCCTTTAAAAATGGCACCCCTACCTGCGTAATGGCGCCGGATGCTGTTGCCAGAGCACCCACCCCCTCCATGTCATCGGGGCAGGCAGTCCGCCCCAGTCATTTAAATGAGCCGCTGCGCATAATATCGTCGCAGCTCCACAGAGTGAATCTCGCACATGCACCCTGCCATTTCTGAAGCTTGTAAGATCAGTGGCGAGCTGGAAAAATTCAGCCCACCATATTCCTATTTTTATGATATGAACTTTATTCAATGTGGAGTCTTTGAAATTGACTTCTCCTTTAAAAAAGTGGACAATGAGTTGCAAAAGTTAGTCATCAAAGGTTAGATGACCTGGCCTGTCTTTTCAAACACTGCTTCACTCTCGCTAAAGGACAAAAGGATAGATTCCAGAATAAGAGTTGTCAATGACACCCATCCTGAAACCATCAAGAATAATTCCTGAATTGAATGGATTTCTAAAAGAAGTTTTGAAGTCATCACATCATAACAGAATCATACTCATCCAGACATTAATAGATAGCCATGGATGCCACATCCTGGTCCATTGTGTAATCACACCAGGGGAGAAGGCCATGCATCTACTAACAGAGACTCAAATTTGATGGATTTTTGACCTTAAAAGGTAACCCTCTGGAGAGAGAGAGAGAATCACAGCGACATGACTGAAGGCAGTCCAGGCAGGGGCTGTGGAAAGATCAAGCTTAAACAAGAAGAAGCAGCCCTGCTGCTAATTTAACACTTCAACTTTGTGCAGCAGAGAACTGAAAGTGACCACCACCTCCAGTCTGAGATCTTAACCACCAGAAATCTAAATCACCTCAAGGTCAAGACTACAAACACCAGGCCTACACCTTTAAAAGAGACTCTTCTACTTAAAAGATTCAACAGGTCTACTGTAAACCACGAACACCTACCACACCTTGAACTATTACCCTTTACCTTCTATCTATCTTCTCGAGAGTGCATGTGAGAATGAATGTGTGCGTGAGTAGTGTAGCAAACATTTTGAGGAATGAATACCATTGAATAAATAGTTAATCTTTTGTTTTAAACCTATAAGAAAACCTATCACAGTCTGTTTATTTGGTGAATAATACACTCAGGGGCTAACTCATCATTTTAAACAAAACGCGATTGTGGTCAGTTGGGAGATGAACAGTGGGAACCACGCATACCCTTTACCACCTGTCTGTAACAACAGTTATAATTGTTTTTTGGTAAATGTATACAGTGGAAATATCAAAGCAGCTTAGTAAATTCATCTCTAGAGGGTAGGGATTTAATTTGTCTGCAGATCAGTAATTACCAATAGCATTTAAAACTAATAAAACTGCAATAATCTAAAAGCAAAATACTGCAGATGCTGGAAATCTGAAATAAAAACAAGAAATGCTGGAAATAATCAGCAGGTCTGGCAGCATCTGTGCAGAGAGAAGCAGAGTTAATGTTTCAGGTCAGTGACCATTTATAATAAAACTGCAAGATCATTGCAAAAGACATATTAATTGAATTTTAATTAAGTCAGCTGAAATTCTGCAATCTGTGATGGAAACGAATGGTTTTTAAAAGAAATATTGGAATAAACATTTTCCTGTTTACACCCAATGTAGTTAGATATATTGAAATTTATAGAAGTAAAACAACTAGAAAATCAAGAAACACAGAAGACATTCTAAGTGAAGAGTTACATAAATGGTATAATGTTTCCTCTGCCTGTAAATTGTTTTATTGCTTCACTGTTATTTTATCTTCTTTCCCTAAATAGGTCAGAGAGTTTCATGATCAAGAAGGATGCATGCAGTTTTCCCTCAAGCTGAGGGATGAGAGTTATCAGGGTCATCTAATGTTTTACTGTCTCTCTAAGTTTGCTTCTAATTGTATCATCAAAATTGTGAAATTCACATGTAAAAACTGCAGGCACAAATTTATGCTCTACAATTATATGTGTAGTATGCTGGAGCATTAATTGCTTCACTCAGCCACATTTACTTTTTGATGTTGCTGTACTGGTTGAATCTTTTGGTCATCACTGTCTCCCACCCTTCCAACTTAAATCTCAAAACTGTAAAAGTCCCTCACATAAACTGTGATGAGTCAGGTATTCTAAGGAAGCAACAAAAGCTGCTCTGTATGACAACAAAATAGAGGGAAAAAAATTATAAACTGAAGCATTATTTTCTTGTAATACAAGATGAATGCATGGCATAATATGTTTACATTCTGTCCTTTTGTATCTGTTGCCTATATTCCTCTAGAATGACATGTCTCTTAGTAGGAGTTTGGAAATTAGCTGAACAGTGGATTTCACATACACAGTACAAATTTCACATTATTCAACACTAATTGACGATATCACCAGAGATGCCATAAGAGTTAAAAGAAAAAAAAATGATATTAATGCAGTGTGATGCTGAGGTTGGAACCATGGCACATTACTAATATAGGGTGGAAAATGCCTTACTGTTCCTGATTGATGATGCAGCTGAGCCTAGAAATGCTTGATGTTGAAGTCAGTTGGTAAAATAATGAAGTTGTTGCATTCTGCAAGATTCTTCATCCCGATGAACATAAAATTAGCCAAAAGTGCTGACAAACATGGGAAAATATATACAGATCTATAAAGAAAAGAGCAGAGTCACAATTATCTGCAATTCATCACTAAATTTTCAATGTGATTCAAACCGCAAGAATAGCTGGCGTAAGGAAACAGAGTTTTTTGGGCAAAGTAATTTATTTTACAATTTATACTTGAAATAATGCAATTCTTGTTGCACATTTTAATGGAGGAAAATAGTAATGTTGAAACCATGGCTCTGAAAGCAGTGAAAAATCATGGTAATATGCAAACAAGTAGATAGATGAGAGTTAATTACTTGCTAAGTGAGCACTGCTCATTAATGTATGAACACATGGGAATTCTAGAATGCAACAGTGATGGACCAAGCCTGAACAGTCACAGCTGATAATACTAAATGTGCTCAGGAGTTAGCTACGATGGCTAGTCGTAGTTAACCAATTAAATGGTTAAGAACTCAGCATGTGCTTGCTGTCGTCTAATAGGATCTGATTGAACATCTGTTAGTGTATTGGTAATTTTATATCAACAGGGAATAAAGCAAATAAGTACTTGATTCTTGATCTGCATAGTAATGAAGTTCAGTAATGAAGGAAGCCACAATAATAAGTTTTTTCCCTCCTCTTTATAAAAATAGTACACCTTACTTTAGGATCATTGAAATATTTAAACTAGTATTGCACAAGTTGCCCAGCAAATTCTCCAACAATTCACATGAGCACCAACCACAGCTACAATATGAACAGTGGTGGGTGTAATTTTGGTGTTCAAATGCTCTGTAAGATAGTATGTTGAGGGCTCTTAACCAGAAGTAAGGAGTTATTTAATGATACTTAAAGCCAACATATTCAAGTAGATTCGACCACTAAATAGGTTATATTTCTGTAAATATTGAACTACAATCAGTTTGTTTTCCATTAATGTGTTAAATCTATGTATTATTAAAACTTGTCTGCAGGATGCAGATATACATTGCCACATTTTTGTGTCAGCAATTGCCATTGTAAATTATTTTGTCAATACTTCTACTTCAATATTTCCCATTCAATTTTGCTATGTCTACTGTCATGAAGTACTTGCAGCATTCAACGATTAGATAGCTCTGTCGAGTCCTTCTCCTCTCAATTGCCTTCTTGTGCATCAAAAAAACTAATCAACTGACTATGCACACTTTAAAAAATGCGTTGTCAGGTTTAGTCTGCAACTTCACAAGATTTATAAAACTGTAATTAACATAGCTTCAAAAAACTGCACAATAGTTCATTTTCAGTGTGTAGTTTTTTGAAGATCTAGAACAAAATAATAAAGAGCTTCTTTGGCCTCCTTGTCTTGAGAGACAATGGGTAAGCGCCTGGAGGTGGTCAGTGGTTTGTGAAGCAGCGCCTGGAGTGGCTATAAAGGCCAATTCTACAGTGACAGACTCTTCCACAGGTGCTGCAGATAAAATTGGTTGTCGGGGCTGTTACACAGTTGGCTCTCTCCTTGCGCTTCTGTCTTTTTTCCTGCCAACTGCTAAGTCTCTTCGACTCGCTATGCTTTAGCCCCACCTTTATGGCTGTCCGCCAGCTCTGGCGACCGCTGGCAACTGACTCCCACGACTTGTGATCAATGTCACAGGACTTCAAGTCGCGTTTGCAGACGTCTTTAAAGCGGAGACATGGACGGCCGGTGGGTCTGATACCAGTGACGAGCTCGCTGGACAATGTGTCCTTGGGGATCCTGCCATCTTCCATGCGGCTCACACGGCCAAGCCATCTCGGGCGTCGCTGGCTTAGTAGGGTGTATATGCTGGGGATGTTGGCCGCCTCGAGGACTTCTGTGTTGGAGATACGGTCCTGCCACCTGATGCCAAGGATTCTCCGGAGGCAGCGAAGATGGAATGAATTGAGACGTCGCTGTTGGCTGACGTACGTTGTCCAGGCCTCGCTGCCGTAGAGCAAGGTACTGAGGACACAGGCTTGATACACTTGGACTTTTGTGTTCTATGTCAGTGCGCCATTTTCCCACACTCTCTTGGCCAGTCTGGACATAGCAGAGGAAGCCTTTCCCATGCGCTTGTTGAATTCTGCATCGAGAGACAGGTTACTGATGATAGTTGAGCCTAGGTAGGTGAACTCTTGAACCACTTTCAGAGTGTGGTCACCGATATTTATGGATGGGGCATTTCTGACGTCCTGTCCCATGATGTTCGTTTTCTTGAGGCTGATGGTTAGGCCAAATTCGGTGCAGGCAGCCGCAATCCTGTCGATAAGTCTTTGCAGACACTCTTCAGTGTGAGATGTTAATGCAGCATCGGTCAGCAAAGAGGAGTTCCCTGATGAGGACTTTCCGTACTTTGGTCTTTGCTCTTAGACGGGCAAGGTTGAACAACCTGCCACCTGATCTTGTGTGGAGGAAAATTCCTTCTTCTGAAGACATGAACGCATGTGAAAGCAGCAGGGAGAAAAAAATCCCAAAAAGTGTGGGTGCGAGAACACAGCCCTGTTTCAAGCCACTCAGGATAGGAAAGGGGTCTGATGAGGTGCCGCTATGCTGAATTTTGCCTTTCATATTGTCAATAATGAGGTGATGATCCTTAGTAGCTTTGGTGGGCATCCAGTCTTTTTTAGTAGTCTGAAGAGACTATGTCTGCTGACGAGGTCAAAGGCTTTGGTGAGATCAATGACAGCAACGTAGAGGGGCATCTGTTGTTCACGGTATTTCTCCTGTTGCTGGCGAAGGGAGAACAGCATGTCAATGGTGGATCTCTCTGCTCGAAAGCCACACTGTGCCTCAGGGTAGACACACTCAGCCAGCTTCTGGAGCCTGTTTAAAGCGACTCGAGCGAAGACTTTCCCCACTATGCTGAGCAGGGAGATTCCACGGTAGTTGTTGCAGTCACCGTGGTCACCCTTGTTCTTATAGAGGGTGATGATATTGGCATTGCGCATGTTCTGTGCTACTGCTCCCTCATCCCAACACAGGCAAAGCAGTTCATAGAGTGCTGAAAGTATAGCAGGCTTGGCACTCTTGATGATTTCAGGGGTAATGCCGTCCTTCCCAGGGGCTTTTCCGCTGGCTAGAGAATCAATGGCATCACTGAGTTCCGATTTTGTTGGCTGTACGTCCAGCTCATCCATAACTGGCAGAGACTGGGCTGCATTGAGGGCGGTCTCCGTGACAACATTTTCCCTGGAGTACAGTTCTAGGTAGTGTTCCACCCAGTGGTCCATTTGCTTGTATTGGTCAGTGATTGTGTCCCCTGATTTAGATTTGAGGGGGGAAATCTTCTTGATGGTTGGCCCAAAAGCTCTCTTAATGCCATCATACATTCCTCTGATATTTCCAGTGTCAGAGGCCAGCTGAATATGACTGCATAGGTGTTGCCAGTAGTCATTTGCGCAGTGCCTGGCTGTTCTTTGTGCAGCGCTACTGGCTGCTTTAAGTGCTACGGATGTTAACTCGCTGGGAGCGTTCTTGTAGTTCAGCAGTGCAATGTGCTTAGCGGCTATGACGGGTTCCAGCTCTTCAATGTGAGATGGAAACCAGTCTGCATTCCGCTTCACACGTTTGCCATAGGTGGTCAATGCTGAGTCATAGATGGCGTCTCTGATGTGGGCCCACTTGGTCTCTGCATCCCCTGTGGGAGTGTTTTGAAGGGTTTTTTCAAGTGAATTTAGAAACTTACGTAACAACTGTGGATGAGAAATTCTGCTCGTGTTGATGCGCGGGCGGCCCTTCTGCTTGGAGTGATGCAGCTTCTTTGGTTTGAGGCTAACCTTGCTGCACACCAGGGAGTGGTCTGTGTCACAGTCCGCACTGTGGAAGCTGCGTGTGATTTGAAAGCTGTTTAAAGAGGCTCGCCTTGTGACGATGAGGTCCAGCTGGTGTCAACGACGTGATCTTGGGTGCCTCCAAGAAACCTGGTGACAGGGTTTAGTGTGAAAGAATGAGTTGGTGATGCAGAGGTTATGATAGGTACACAACTCAAGCAGTCTCTGTCCATTCTCATTCATCCTATCAATGCCATAGCGCCCAAGGCAGGAGTGCCATGAGTCATGGTCGGCCCCAACCCTGGCATTAAAGTCCCCCAGCAGGAACAGGTGTTCGGTGTTGGGGATGCTACTAATGATATTATGGAGTTCCTCATAGAACTGGTCTTTAGCTTCATGTGGGGAGCAGAGTGTTGGAGCATAGATGCTGAGTAGGTGTACTAGACCAGAGGCGAACAGTCGGATGGACAGTATGCGTTCCGAGCCATTTGAGGGTGGCTCTATCATGCTGAGCAAAGTGTTTCTGATGGCGAAGCCCACTCCATGCTGTCTTGGTTCCTCAAGATCCCTACCCTGCCAGAAGAAGGTGTAGTCTTGCTCTCTTAGAGATCCGCTTGCAGGGAGGCGTGTCTCCTGAAGTGCTGCAATGTCCACATTGAGCCTACTGAGCTCGTTGTTAATGATGGCGGTCTTCCGAGAATCGTTGATTTGTGTAAGGTCTTCCGACAGGCCAGGACACATAGTTCTGACGTTCCAGCTCGCAAAACGAAGGGCTGGTACCTTCTTTCCTTTTTTGGTCGTGCTGTTTGGTGCGGTGTTACAGTCCACTTATCGGGCAATGACCCTGAGCTCCAAGCACCCATTGAAGCAGGTGGACTGTGGCGGGACAGAACGTTACTGACCAGGGGCTGCCCGGTTTGAGGCGGGCGGTAGCTGTCCAGTGAGATGTGATGACCTCTCCCACCGACAAAGGCAACCCGTGGCACCCAATCTCTACGCCAATTGAGCTGGACTTATAACCCGTAACTGCTGCTTTCTGTGTTGATTTGGTCGCTGTGAAGCGACTATGGAGTGACCTCTCCATGGTGCATGTCTGGGCGGATGTATGGAGGTTGTGAGTTGCCCAAGAGTAAAAAAAAAACCCTCTCGGCCTTCCTGGTGGGGTCCAAAGGAGTGCAGAACACAACGTTTGGCACCGGTATGGCTGCAGGACCTGCCAGAAACATGCCAAAGGTGACAGATGACCGCCTTCGGGGTTCCACTCCGGATTTTCTGTTAGGGGTTACTCCCTTAGCCTTGGTCTCTCCCGAGACACCCACAAGGCAGTAGGGTTGTTAGGGCCCCTACACAGGGGAAGGTGGATGCCGGTGGGAGGGGGGGAAGGGGTGCGGTGGGAAGGGGTGGTGGGAAGGAGGTGCGAGGGGGAGCTGGGAAGGGGGCTGCAGGCGGTAGGGGTGCAGCGGAAGGGGGTGCGAGGGGGGTGAGCTGGGAGCGGGGTGGGGGGTGGGGGAGGGGGTTCAGGTAATAAAATATTTCATCAGCTCCCACCATTGTCCCTTTTCCAATGATGTACTGCTACTGGGATCGGGATCCGGGAGCCGAGCCGGAGTTGTGGGGAAAGTTTATGTGGAAACAGCGCGGAGTTGCTGAATGAGCGGGAGCCGCTGCCGGGACTATGTGGCCGCTCTTCCTCCTGATCACCGCCGTGGACGGGCTCCCCGAACACAGCCATGTGGCCTTCCTGTCCAGTTGGCCAAGCTTGGCAACCACTGGCAGGGTCTTCATCAACATTTCTTTCCCGGATTGCCAGCCGTTCACCCTCTCTCTGCGGTGAATTCCTCTCCCAGCCTTACACGTCCACCGCCCTGGACGCCACCATCTGGACATCATTAAGGGCAGCTCCTAAACATGGAATAACTTTCTTTCACAAACACTAATGCCAGAGACCATTGAGATTTTGGGCACCCAGTTTGTAGGATGTTCAATGCAGTAGATAAATGCTTGTTGTTTAAAAAAAACCTTGTTTTGGCCCAGCAGGCCAATGCTGTTGAGCTATCACATACCTATTTTATAGTCTTTTATATAAAGAGCTAGTACAACAATTTGATGGCAGAAAGTCTGTGTAAAGTTTTCAACAACACATCACTTACTCATGAGAAGGTGGTGGTGAATGTTTGCATATGCTTCCGTTGAACTTCGAGGTGGGAGGTGCTATTGAAGAAGCCACATCATCATAAATCTACCAGACAGTTTTGAACTATTTATACTTTATTTGAAGCATTACTTCAATATTCCATATGCTGCATCGTTATAACACCAGCAAGGCTCTAATGTTATTTTTTAATTACTAGTTTATTACACCTCAGTTTATTACTAAACATTGGTTTAATGTGAAGAATTAAACAAGTGTTGCAAGTTCATTTATTACAATAATTGTCTGGACATCTGAATATCTGTCTGAACCAAGGCCATACAATTGCTTAATATAATAAATCTTCAGGTATATAAAGTCAATAAAGTACATTGTGCTCCAATCATTTTTCTGCAGTCCAAATAATGCTAAATCTTCAGTTGAAATGCACACTCATCTATCATTATACAAGTGATCAAGGAAGAGAAACAATGACTATTCCAATTATGAACTAAAGAGAACTATGCAACAATTAGCAAGCAAATAAATTTAACAATGAGACAATTTATAACTTCCATCAAGGCCTTGTCTTTCTTTTGGGGAGAGAGAGGGACAAATGGTGGTGCTCTTTGGTAGTACAGTTATTAATAATTACTAGAAGTTTATTTAAATGCATAATTTTCATTTAGCAAAAATCAAACTTTTCAAGCTGTGGGATATTTAATTCCAAAATAAAATCATGTTTTATAATAAATTGTTTAATGCTAATTCAATTATTGCAGTACGCAAAGTATGGCAACTAAACTAATCAGGAAGATTGTATAACAGATCTTGGAAATTGCTTATACATTTGGTATAGTTAGCTTTGTTTGCATTACCAATATAAAAGTATATTCTTCAGGCAAAATAAAGGTAAAGTAACAAGAAAAAGCTAATTATTAAGAACATGAGAATTCAGAGATTCTCAAATTTCTGTGCATTGGAGACCTCTTGCAAAAAGTGTGTTCAAGTAAAAAGTTGAATAGTTAATCAAGAGATAGAGAAAAATACAGAAATCCGATGAGCCATAGGGAAATCTGATGACCTGATGGAGCAACAATGAAGCTATTATCAGGTTTTATTCCCCCTCTCTCTCTCTCTCAATAAAGCAACAAGTTTTGAGGAAGGGATTGTTCAGTCTCATCAAAGACGGGTTAATGGAACAATTTATTTATTAACTAATTTTAAATTGCACCACCAAAAGAAATAAAACCATCTACTGGGAAGGCTTGTCCTGTTTTTTTCTCCAATAAAGATGTTCCCCTTCAATCAGACACTACTGTTGTTCTGTTCTCAATGGAGCATACATTACAAAAACAAATGCTAGGGTTAGTGAATCCACACTTATTACTTGTAACATTTCCTGCCCATTCCAGTGTGTTGATGACAGAGTGGAAAAATAGGCAAAAACTTGCTGATAGGGTAGGTAGTGATAATCCCTATATTAGGCAAGAGTTAAGTTGTCTTCTACTATAAGTACAAGAAATCCATCCAGTAACACATAAATCCAGCTCATCATGTATTATAAATGTAGAAACCCCAATCCAAAAAAAAAGTAATTACATTTTCCTTTATGGCGTTATTCAAAAATTCTTACATTTATTTTCTGAACCATTTTATTCTCAAAGATCTAATATAAATTTCTCTCACTTATTAATTTAACATAAACAACTTAGTCAAAATAACTGTCAAAACTAATACTTCCATAAAGGAGGTAATTTTAACCTAACTCACTCAGCGGAAACATGGTGGGTTTGGATCAAGCAAATATTCTTCACCCTGCTCGATTTTATGCTGAAGTTAATGGGCCATAAAATCGGGCACATTCAAAATGGGCATCGGACCCAAAAGCAGCTTACTCCTGTGGGCTGGTTAGGTTAAAAATACCCTCCTGGTTTCAAATTAACTTTCAGAAAATTTCCAAGATATCTTCATATTTACATGTGTTATACTTTATTCATATGCTTTTACCTACATATTGATATAACACAATTATAATAGCAACCCTTATGGATTTTAACTTCCATGTATTACAAAATTCAAAAATACAAAAAGTTATTCATCTCATTCTACATGAAGCTATGCTTGAAGCAGTACATTTGCTTCTTTCACCAACAGAATAATGGGTCTCTCTTCAACTGATGTAGGAGATATGTGCAGCTCAGGTCATGGATTCCAGCACTGACTAAAGCTGCCAGAGCCATTTCTGCGGGGTAATTATAGTCAACCGTGGAATATTTAAAGTAGCTAATGGTTGGGCCATTATGCAACTCTTCCATTGCCATGATCTGAATTGTTCATGTTCCAAGTTTTTTCCCCTAAATTGTTTTAGATTTCCAACCATCCTTTAATTTCTTTCTTCTTCGTTTCATTCAGAGATAAAACCTGGTTGGTTTATTTCCCTAGATATATAAATAAATGAAAGTAAAAAATCACCAGATTGTACTCATCTATAGCTGGTGCCTGTGTAATGTTTGCTGCCAAAAATAACAGAAAAAGCAGGAAATTACAAGTTCCAAAAGTTTAGTCAGCGATATCACCAGATTTTATATTTTAACATGTCACAATCAGAACATATGGTGTGAAGAGCTGGGGAATGCGTCACAAGTTGATCACTGGAACTACACTGCTAAACACGCACTAAAAAAATGGCATCCGCGCACACTTCTGGTGCAAGCCATGACAGATGTCATTTTGGTGAGGGTGGTAACACGCACACAGAGAGCATGTGCCAGAAGTATGCAAAGTAGGCAGATCGTGACATCAATCAACATGTAACTTTTTTTATTCAGTCACGGGATGTGGGCATCGCTGGTCAAGCCAGCATTTATTGTATATCCCTAATAGCCCTGAAGGTGAAGAATACAATTGTGTGGCTTGTTAGGCCATTTCACAGGACAGTATGAGTCGAACACATTGCTGTGGGTCTGGAGTCAGATATCAGCCAGACTGGATAAGTACAGTGACTTCCTTCCTTAAAGGACATTACTGAACCAGATGGGTTTTTACAGCAATCCAATAGTTTCATGGTCACCAATACTGATACTAGCTTTTTATTCCAGATTTATTTAATTCATTGAATTCAAAATCATCAGCTGCTATGGTGGGATTTGAACTCATATCCCCAGATCATTAGTGCAGGCTAGTCTAGTAACATAACCACTGCATAACTCAATGCAACAAGATAAATGACCAGTTAATGGCCTGGATTTTGTGGTAAAAAAAAATAATGGCAAGGCTATCAGAGCTCACTGATATAATTAATAAGTAAGTCAGACAGAAACTTTCAGCAACTGCACCTGCACTGTTAAATGCAGAAATCAGGAGGTTGCTGTCTGGGTTTCCGTGCTCCTCCAGGAGCTGTGCTATACTGGTATCTCGCCGAGAGACACAGCATTCAAATACATGAAGGACATGAAGTTGGCGTACTTATCCACTAAACATGCCAGAAAAAGTTCATGCAAGCGCAAGAGAATTTTTAATGGCGTGATAAGTCTTAATAATTCCCAAACAACCTCTCTGGCACTGAAAATTAACTTTCACAAATGTACAGACTCATTCCCCAGAGTTTAATTATTACTGGAGATATAAAAAAAAATTTTTTTTTTACTTTTGTGTCTTTTATCTCTTTCTCTCTCAATCTCATCTTTATTTCACTTTCTATACATGATTTGGCATTGAATTAAATATTTTAACTTACAATTCTTGGTTCAGACTCTGTATGTCTCAGTAAGGATTCTTCAATCTGATTGGTTAAGGAGACACACCATTGCTTGCCCTGTTCAAATGGGCCCCAGATCCCCTCTACAGGGCATTGCACTGATTTGGATTTCTGATTACTGCAACTTCCAGTGCAAAATCCAATAGAAAATCTATCTGCAAGTGTATGTGCAATGAACAGCTAGCACTGTTCATTTGCCACTGGCCACAGAATCCGGGCCAATCAGTTTTAGCGTGTTGGTTGAAAGATAAATACTGCTCAGGACCCCAAGAGATATTCCCTGCTCTCCTTTGACAAGTGCTGTTGGATCTTTAATCCAACTGAAAAGGCAAACAGGGTATCCCATCCAAAAAATGGCACTCTAAACACCCTTAAGCACTGCACTATTACCTCGATCAATTCCATGGAGTGGGGTTTGAACTCATGATCTTTGACTCAGAAATTAGAGCTACCATTGAGGCAAGCTGATATTACAGGGGAATTTTTCTCTGAACCTAACCAAAATCCAGTAAGGTCAGGGTGAAGAATGTTGGAAAATTTGAGGCTATCTCAGTACACTAACTGGGACTTCACACCCACCAGAAACACTGGCTGCTCCTTCCCCATGTGCCATGTGTAGATTTTTCATGTCATAGTTACCTTCACTTCCGAGGGCCTAAATGTGAAATGTAATAGTAGGCTCCAGGAAGCAGCAGTAAAGGCCTACTGTTCACCCATCAATGGGAGAAACCTTGTATTGACCCCTTTTCCCCCACAGTCAGCCCAGAGACTTGCTAAAGCCAATGTCTCAGCTGAGGTTTTCAGTGGAAGCCTTCCTTCAATCTTTGAGGTACTTATGCCATTTAAGGTTACTTGCTGCCTCTTCTGGTTCTGTAGCAGCAGCATTCTTACTGTAGCACTGCCACGGCGAGTCCACTGTGCACATGTAATGGGTCATAGTTGGGGAGGATGAGAAAGGGCAATCAGAAGCCCTGATCTAATAGAACTCCAACTTGAAGTGAAGAATTCCCTTGCTCCCCACCGCCCCTCTAAAGATACGTTGTTCTATATGACTCGCTTATCAAACTTTGATTACTATAAATAGCTATGTCTACAATGCATAATAACAAACATTGTACATTGTAGGTTACCTTGTAGTGCTGTTTTAATCAATTATGTTGCAACATTTGCTCTTCTTTCTGTTCCTGGTCGCTCCCCATTGGCTGTCCAAACTGTTGCATGAGGCTTTGTTGGACATAAAGCTGAGGAATTAGTTGGTACATGATTTATGCCATCGAATGGCATTGCTGTGGAAGAGGATGTGTCTACAGTACAGAGTTGAAAGTTTCTTTCTACAGTCTGTGCAGCAGAGGTTGAAATTATAGAATTAGGATTGACAGAATAACTTACAGGAAGTAAGGATAAAGAATTTAGGCAATCACTTGAAGGTAGCAAAGAAGGCGGCCCAATACAAGATCTAGTAATATCAGAGGGCCATAGTCTGCCATTAGAAACTGTAAACATTGGATGTGAACCGCCAGGGCACCCAGTTGAAGGGAAAATTGAGATGTTAGCTAGGTTAGGGAGGCAAATATTTTGAACATCATGTGGAATAGGAAAGAAAGATGAAGAAGGAATGTTTGGAGGCAAAGTATTAGTCTGAATTTGAGGAAATAATCTTTCTGTTGGAGGAATGCAATATTGATTGGACTCCAAAGCAGCTTTATGATGTGCAATAGTACAGTTCATGTGACCTGCAGCTAGAAAAAAAAAAATCAAACCTTTACTGTACAGAATCAACTTATAAATACTTAACTTAAAAAGCTTGCATTTATATTCTTTCTTCATAACATTCAAAGTACTTCACAATTAGTGAATCACTTTTGAAGTTACGTAGTCAATTGTAGCAACTGACTTGCACATAGCAAGATTCCACGCACTGCAATTAATGCACGAGACTTAAATATGAAACCTAAGCAGTGTGTTTTTGAAATATACAGAGAAAAAGTTATTATTGTACCATATTGTGATTAACTAAAACTTACAATTATTAAGCTTTTTTTACACTCTTCCACTTGTGAATTAGAATTAGAGAACTGAATTTATAGTTGATGACACTAATAAGAACTAAATTAAGTGTGGTGACGTTAGCATACTTCTAGCACTTTGTCACCTTGTTTTCTTGCAAATTTCATTCAAGAAATATCAATATTTATGTGTATTTTAGTGCTAATTTGGTTATATCCTGGAGTCTACAGCACAGAAACAGGCCATTGGGCTGACCAAGTCTATGCTGGTGCTTCTGCACCACACAAGCCTCCTCCCACCCTTCTTCATCTAACTCAATTTCTCCCTCATGTTTATCTAGCTTCCCTTTAAACACATCAATGCTATTTGCCTCAAACTACTCCTTGTGCTAACTCGTTCCATATCCTTACCACTCTTTGGGTAAAGACGTTTCTCCAGAATTCCCTATAAGTGACTGCCTTATATCTATGATCTCTAGATTTGGAGTCCCACCACAATTGGAATCATTTCTGTACATCTGCCCTATCAAACCCTTTCATTAACTTGAAGACTTCTATCAAGGTACCCTTCTCTTTTCTGGAGAAAAGAGCCCTAGCCTATTCAGACTTACCTGGTAAGTATATCGCCTCACTTCTGATATAATCTTTGTGAATCCTTTTTTTCACCTTTTCAATGCTTCTATATCCTTTTGATAGCATGGAGACCAGAACTGTACCCAGAACTCCAAGTGTGGTCTTACCAAGGTTACATAGAAAATAGGAGCAGGAGTAGGCCATTCGACCCTTCGGGCCTGCTCTGCCATTCAAAAAAGATCATGGCCGATTGACTAATTCAATACCCTGTTCCCACTTTCTCCTCATATCCCTTGATCCCTTTGGCATTAAGAAATATATCTCTCTCCTGCTTGAATATGTTTAATGACTTAGCCTCCACTGCCTTCTGCAGTAGAGAATTCCACAGGTTCACCATCCATTGAATTTTTTTTTTTAATTCATTCATGGGATGTAGGCGTTCACTGGCCAGGCCAGTATTTATTGTCCATCCCTAATTGCCCTTGAGAAGGTGGTGGTGAGCTGCCTTCTTGAACTGCTGCAGTCCATTTGGGGTAGGTATACCCACAGTGCTGTTAGAAAGGGAGTTCCAGGATTTTGACCCAGCGACAGTGAAGGAACGGCAATATAGTTCCAAGTCAGGATGGTGTGTGAATTGGAGGGAAATTTGCAGGTGGTGGTGTTCCCATGTATTTGCTGCCCTTGTTCCTCTAGTTGGTAGAGGTCGTGGGTTTGGAAGGTGCTGTCGAAGGAGCCTTAGTGCATTGCTGCAGTGCATCTTGTAGATGGTACACACTGTCGGTGGTGGAGGGAGTGAATGTTTGTGGATGGGGTGCCAAATAAGTGGGCTGCTTTGTCCTGGATGGTGTCGAGCTTCTTGAGTGTTGTTGGAGCTGCACCCATCCAGGCAATTGGAGAGTATTCCATCACACTCCTGACTTGTGCCTTGTAGATGGTGGACAGACTTTGGGGAGTCAGGAGGTGAGTTACTCGCCTCAGGATTCCTAGCCTCTGACCTGCTCTTGCAGCCACGGTATTTATATGGTTACTCCAGTTCAGTTTCTCGTCAATGGTAGCCCCTAGGATGTTGATAGTGGGGGATTCAGCAATCGTAATACCATTGAATGTTAAGGGGAGATGGTGAGATTCTCTTTTGTTGGAGATGGTCATTGCCTGGCACGTAAGTGGCAAGTAACATTCGCACCACACATCAGCCCAAGCCTGGATATTGTCCAGGTCTTGCTGCATTTCTACACGGACTGCTTCAGTATCTGAGGAGTCGCGAATGGTGCCGAACATTGCACAATCAGCGAACATCCCCACTTCTGACCTTATGATTGAAGGAAGGTCATTGATGAAGCACCTGAAGATGGTTAGCCTAGGACACCACCCTGAGGAACTCCTGCAGTGATGTTCTGGAGCTCAGATGATTGACCTCCAACAACCACAACCATCTTCCTTTGCGCTAGGTATGATTCCAGCCAGCGGAGGGTTTTCCCCGATTCCCATTGACCTCAGTTTTGCTAGGGCTCCTTGATGCCATACTCGGTCAAATGCTGCCTTGATGTCAAGGGCAGTCACTCTCACCTCACCTCTTTTGTCCATGTTTGAAGCAAGGCTGTAATGAGGTCAGGAGCTGAGTGAAGAAATTTCTCCTCATCTTGGTTCGAAATGGCATACCCCGTATCCTGAGTTCTATACAAGTTTAAAATAACTTCTCTGCTTTTCAATTCTCTCCCTATAGAAATGAACCCCAGTGCTTGGTTTGCTTTTTTATGGCCTTATTAACTTACAGCATTACTTCTAGTGATGGATGTATGGATACAGATACACACTTTGTTCCTCTACCCCATTCAGATACTTATTATCCAAGCAGTGTGTGGCCTCCTTATTCATCCTACCAAAATGCATCACCTCATACTTACCTATATTGAAATTCATTTGCTAATTAACTTCCCATTCTGCAAGTTTATTAATGTCTTTCTATAATTTGTCGCATTCTTCCTTTATATTAACTACACCTTCTGATGTGATGTTGTCCACAAATTTTGAAATTGTACTTCTGGATTCCTGAGTCCAATTATTAATGTAAGTTGTGAACAGTGGTGCTGGCATTGATCCTTATGGAACCACCACTTCCTACCTTTTGCCAGTCTGAGTAGCAACCCTTAACGTCTACTCTCTATTTTGTGTTTTGTATGCAGCTTGCTATCCATTCTGCTGTCTATGACCTGACTCCACCTTAGTCATAAATCAACTATGCAGTACATTATGAAAGGCCTTTTGAAAATCCAAATATATTACATCTACAACATTACTGTCATTTGCTGTCTCTTACTTCTTCACAGAATTCAATAAGGTTGGTCAAGCATCCCTTTTCAAATCCATGCTGACTACTCTATTATATTTTTAGTTTCCAGATGTTTTTGTTACATCTTTGTGTAAACCAACTGGTCTACATTTGTTCTGCAGGAGTCACTTGGATTATAGGCTGCTTATATGGCACAATTGGACACTGTGCTTCCTAATTCCCTTTATAATAATATATTCAATTATAAAGAATTCATACCATCGGTTTTATGATTGTTGAAATATTCATTTTCTCTATATTGGTATGGAGCAAACTGAACATTTGGTTTTACTTTTTCTGAAGAATCACCCATAAAGACACACTTCCTGTAAAATAAAACCAGAACACTATAATTCAAAGCTTTATTCTATACTTTATTATACTCTTTTTAGTAGCACACACTGTTCTGAAATCAATTAATAAATTCTAAAATTAGCATACAAGAGGATAGTTTCCTAAAGCTGCTCTTCATTATCAGCATGACCCCAATCTCGCACTGATTTATTTCATATCAGCTTACACCCATTTAATTTTAACCTTCTATAACAATCCAATGAAATTTTAGCCAATTGTGCATTAAACTGTCCATGGACACTACAACTTTGAATAAACAATAAGGAATGTCACTCCAGGTGTTTGCAACTACAACCTAAATGTTCTACTAGCAGTTCCTATTCCCTCCAGGGGGAATCATGATGGAGTAAAATTATTGGGTTGTGCTTGCTAAATATCCTCAAAATAGGCCTATGATTTTTTTTTAAAATACTACTAAAAGTAGAACAGGTTTGGACTTCACCAGAAGCATATATTTACAAATATTACAGTAAGGAGTGGTACTTCTGCAAAGGATATTAGTTTGCTTAATTGTGTCCAATCATTGCGTACAAAATCACACAGAGGAACTGATACTACTCTGATAAACAATTCCTCAATTTTGCTTACCTGGGTGTTGAATCAGTTCTTTGTGTCAACTGTTTTTGGGGATCCTTGTGATCATTTGGCTTCCATACATATTTACAATATCTTGTATTTGTCTGAAAGATTTCAATAATCTGAAAGATTAAAACATTCCCATAAATTAATGTTATTTTGAATATTGATATGTATATGAATACCAGGCCCTTTAAATAATTTTTCATTTAGAAAGGAAATAAATTCCTTTCATCAATTTCAGGTAAAAAAAACAATGTTGAGCCTATAACCTAGAAACCTCTTTGACTGATGTTAGCTCATGAATACTTAATATGAAACTCCTCTCTGCAGTATTTAACTGGGGACATTAACCTATTCATTTTAAAAGGGCTAGCACATCTTTTAAAATAGTTGGTCTAGAATTTAATACAAACATATTACAGCATTCAAAGGTTAACATCGATCACAGTAACTTTCAGGTTTATATATTTTTTTTAACAATAATACTAATCCTGACAAGTCAATCTACATATCACAGATTATGGATAAACCGAATACAATTTTAAAAAAATACAAAGGAATTTGGGGCCAAATTATGAAGAAAAGTTTTGTTTTGGAATCATACCAAATCTTATCATGGTGTTCAGTAAAACTGCACTGTGAGTAAAGGGTTGTTCTTGATGGATGCCAAAACTGATTAATGAGCCAATAGGTGTATCCCTACAGTATAGAGTGAGCTTTATTAGCAAGGGTGAAAAGTGAAAGAATTTAGGCATGATTATTGATCTTACACAGAGTTTCCAATCAGTGTGGAGCAATTATCAACAGAGCTAATTAAATGCAAGAACATAGCTCAAGGGCCTTTCATTACAAGTCAAAGGTAATTACATTAAACTTTCATCCATCATTGATGTGATCAAATGTGGAATAACGTGTGCAATTTTGGCACCCTTCTTTCAAAAGGATGCCCATGCACAAGAAATAATTCAGAATAGTGACAAGGGTAATTCTCGGGATTCTCAGTTATGGAGAAAGACTTAAGAGTATGAATCTTGTTTTCATGGCAGAAAACTTTAAAAACAAACATGATGCTTTTCTTAAAATAAAAACAAAAACTGCTGGAAATACTCAGCATTTATGATGCTTTTTTTGATCTTTTAAAATTGCATTTACAATTCATAATTTAATTGAATTTTATATATACATATAGATTTTCCGATGAAACAGCACATTTTGATTACACAGTGTTTTCAGGAGTGCATTGCCATATTAAGGTTTCTTGGCTTGGCACTTAAAAGGTGTAGAAATAAGCAAGTATAGAACTAGAAGACAATTTCAAAGTCAACTAGCTTCAAGTGAGATAAGATGATAGAAGAATGCATTCCCACAGAGTTGTGCATAGGTGAATAGACTCCAATCAAGCCAGCTGATGCAGTCGAATAATACCTACAGAAATGAATTGGATTCATATCACATCAGAATATGATTCACATTTCACAGGTTATATAGATCGGTTTGTACAGAGATGATAAAAAACTCCAGAGGATACATTGGCTTTTATGCAACTGGAGCTACAGATAAGAAATATTTGCAGAGCAAGCATCTCCAGTGGACAGTGGCAAAGTAAAGATCTATGAATATTCTGAGATTGTGTTTGATTATGTTTGACAATCTAGGGATATTTATGTGGATTGATCCCACAGGAAATGAGTAAGTGGGGTCAAGTTCATGACAAGTGTAAGTTGAACTTGGACTGTGAAAGGAGCAGGGCTGATGAACCTTTTCTTGGCCTGAGGCATTTTTACCCTTCTTTCTGCTTTTCACAATTTAAAGCATAATCTCAAATCAAGTTTAATTAAGATGACTATTTTACTCTTTAAAAAAAAGGTGTCATTTTAATGCATGGTCACAGTGGATAGCTTGATGTGTCACTTTTGAGCACCAGGTCACCAAATCACATGCTTTAGTTACCAAGTGAAGTTAGAATATATAATTACACTCAGGTTGCAAAATTCACCTCTAATACCTATAGTTTTGGTGCTAAGGGTGCAGTTTTGGTTCCCATTTGGCATCCACACCTGCAGGCACACATCTGCTTTAATATGCACCAGATGCCATTTTGGGTAGGTCAGTAGCACGGACGTTAGGAGATTGCTGAAGTATGCAGATTCGGCAGATTTCAACATTGATTTGATACCAGCACTGTCATTTTTGACCTCTCAAATATGCACAGTTGAACATGTATTCAGCAGCAGGAAGGGGCCCCCACCCAACCAGCGCTATTAAAGGAATTAGTTGCTGATTAATTGTTACAGGCTTGGAGTTTGTAGAGTGCTTAGTGGTTTCCAGAGTTGGTAAAAGTTGGTAAAGTTGACAAGGAGTGGTGTGGCACAAGGAGAAGGCCTTGGTTCTGACTTCAAGAATTCTTATCAGACCACTTCATCCCAGTTATGGGTGCTTTAGTTACCGACCCCCTTGGGCTGCAGCATGAGAGGGAGGTTCAGCAGAGGAAGCACCTAAGAGGACAAACTGCTGGCAGAGGGAGGAGGAAGAGGGGGAGAAGGGCTCTCAGCAAGGAGCCTTATCCACCCAGGCTCTTCAGGGAGCATTTCTCTTACCTCAACCTAAGCTGCGTTGTCTCAGTTTTACAAAGGAGCTGCTTACGGAAATCTGCCACTTCTTGCAAGCGGACCTGCAGCCTCAGAATAGGGCAAGGATGGCGCTGCCAGTAGCTCTGAAGATGATCAAGTCCATGAATTTCTTTGCATTGGAATCCTTTCAGGCTGGAGCAGGCGACATCGGTGACACCTCCCAGTTTACCGTCTACTGTTGCATAAGGGAAGTGACTGATCCTCTTAATGCCAGGAGAGGGCAGTTCGTTATATTATCTCTGACCAGAGGGAAGCAGGTGAAGCATGCATATGGCTTTGCCAAGATAGCAGGCTTCCCTACACTGCAATGTCCCATTGCACTTTCGTGGCTTTGTGGGTGCAGTATCTAAATGCTGAGATGTACCACAACTGCAACCACAAAGGGCATCACTCACTGAATGTGCAGTTAATGTGCAACCATGCTCAAGACATCATGCAGGTGAATGTCCGCTATCCTGATGAAGCACGTGATGCCTTCATTCCGCACCAGTCTGCTCTTCCCTCAGTTTTTGAGCTACCGTGTACTACCAGAGGGTGGCTGCTAGGCGATAAGGGCTATTCATTTAACATATGACCCATGACTCAACTCAACCACATGTGACCAGCATACATATAATTAGGGCCTTACCAAGTAAAATGCGTCATGGACCGTGAAATCTCGGGTCATCTGTGAAATCGTCCATTTTGCGAACTTCGCACATTTAAGTGACTGAAACAAGGCTCACCTCGCTGATTGGTAGATGAGGGAGGGGTTCCGGTGCAGTTTTGAGAGAAGCAGTCTCAAGTATTAGCAGAGGAGTGAGAATGCCAAAATGAGCTAATCAAAAACACCACAACCATTACTGCAGCACATCGAATGAAAGAAGTTGGAAGCCAAATTCTGCATTCTGATGGTGGAATACTGTTTTGTACAAGCAGCAATATTTTGTTGGATCACATACGGTGAGCAACAGTTCAGCACCACTTAGAGTCCAAAAGCAATTGCAGCAGAAAGAAAGTACCGACACCGCACTGCTGGAAAATGAACACGCAAAAACACAAGCAATGATTTCATCTCTTTTTAAGAAGTTGACAGAGAGCTCAGATCATCAGTTGTTTACAATGGAACTTGTGGATGCCTTTGCAAGTGCCAGTATACCATTGGAAAAACTTGATTACCCAAAGCTGCGGCTATTCATTCAATGTAACGTGCATAATGGTGGTTGCTTGCCAAGTGCAAATAAACTATGACAGGTCTACTTACCAAAAGGTTTTTGCTACACCTTGTGAGGTGATGAAGTCTCAGATTAACGCTTGTGAGTCTCCAATGCTCACATTCAACCACTGACTTCAGTGAGTAAAGAATGTGACCTGTTCATAGTCAGCTTTTTACAATAGTATTTGAGCAGACAATAAATGCCATTTGAAACCATAAACCTCCCTTATCTTTTTTTTGTTTTAAATAGATCATTTTCATGGTTTGTTGCGACACTTTGAAATTTACAATTTAAATACGTGAAATCGTGAAATTCACGATTATTAAAATGCCATGACTGTAAAATTTGACCATGAACTTGTTAGGGCCCTACATATGACAGACATGCTGCCACACGAAACATCGTTACTTGAGCACTCCAGTGGTCTGCTCTAGCAATGATTTTTCTGCCTAGATCACTCTGCAGGAGCACTGCGGTCTCACCGGAGAGTGTGTCCACAATTTGTCGTGGTCTGTTGTATCCTGTACAACCTCACCATCATGAGATCACAGCTGTTGTCACCAGGGATATGACAAGCAGCTCAGGAGCAGAAAGGAGAGAGGAAGCAACCAACACATCCCCTTTCCAGCTGGGCTGTCCATGATCACCTCATCCAACTGAACACAACAACAAATCCCCATTCTACAACAGTCACACACATTACCTTCCCTCTGTCACTGACCATCACAGTGTCCTCTTGGCCACAATGCTGAAATAAACGGCACTACAAAATAACCATTCCAAATCAACTAGATCAAAAAAACCATCCAATCCTCCATTCAAAGGTCAACTAATCACCCTTGTGCATTCCCATAGTCTTATGCATGCCTTTGCCTGGCCTTGTGCTTTTTAAAAAAAATTTGTTCTTGGTGTGAAGATCGCTGGTAAGACCAGCATTTATTGCCCATCCCTAATTGCCTTGAGAAGGTGGTGGTGAGCCGTCTTCTTGACCCGCTGCCACCCACTTGGTGTAGGTACACCCAAAGTGCTGTTAGGGAGGGAGTTCCAGGATTTTGACCCAGCAACAGTGAAGGAATGGCGAAATAATTCCAAGTCAGGAGGGTTTGTGACTTGGAGGGGGACTTGCAGATGGTGGAGTTCCTATGCATCTGCTGCCCTTGTCCTTCTAGGTGGTACAGGTTGCAGGTTTGGAAGGTGCTGTTGAAAAAGTCTTGTCGAGTTGCTGCAGTGCATCTTGTAGATGGTACACACTGCTGCCACTGTGCATTGGTGGTGGAAGGAATGAACATTCAAGGTGGTGCATGGGGTACCCATTAAGAGGGCTAATTTGTCTTGGATGGTGTCAAGCTTCTTAAGTGTTGATTGAGCTGCACTCATCCAGGCAAGTGGAAAATATTCCATCACACTCCTGACTTGTGCCTTGTAGATGATGGACAGGCTTTATGGAGTCAGGTGATAAGTTACTCACCTCAGAATTCCCAGCCTCTGATCTGATCTTGTAGCCACGGTATTTATATGGCTGGACCAGTTAAGTTTCTGGTCAACGGTAAACCCCAGGATGTTGATGGTGAGAGATTCAACAATAGTCATGCCATTGAATGTCAAAGGGAGATAGATTCTCTCTTGTTGGTGATGGTCATTGCCTGGCACTTGTGTGGCACAAATGTTACTTGCCACTTATCAGCCCAAGCCTGAATATTGTCCAGGTCTTGCTGCATGTGGGTATAGACTGCTTCATTATCTGAGGAGTTCCAGGTACTGAGCACTCTGCAATCATCAGCCAGCATCTCCACTTCTGACCTTATGTTGGAGGGAAGGTTATTGATGAAGCAGCTGAAGATGATTGGGCCCAGGACACAACCCTGAGAAACTCCTGCAGTGATTGGCCTCAATCATAATCATCTTTTGTGATAGGCATGACTCCAACCAGTGGAGAGATCCCCCCCCGCCCCCCATTCCCATTGACTTCAATTTTACTAGGGGGTCCTTGGTTCCACACTCGGTCAAATGCTGCCTTGATATCAAGGGCAGTCACTCTCACCTCACCTCTGTAATTCAGCTTTTTTGACCATGTTTGGACCAAGGCTATAATGAGGACTACTTAGTGCTACCTCAGTGGCTGCAGCATAGCTAGTGAAAGGTTGCTGACTTTCAGTGGGGGAGACTGCAGATGGCCTTGCAGGATGCCCTCAAACAGCTCTGGGCCAAGAAGGCCCAGTTTCAGACCGTACCACCTAGGCATGGGTAGCAGTAGTCGGCCTAAAGGACTGGCTGATAGGCAACAGCAAAGGCACTGATGGAAGGTCAGCGGTGGAAGGATGAATGCCATCATCCCAAGATTGCTCCATGGAGCCACTGCCATTCCTGGGGCAGTGCCTCATCAATCCTAGTGATCTGGTGGTCAGATTGCTGGACAGTTGCGACACATGACAAGCCCCTCTGTGCACAGGTATCCACAGCTATGAGGCAGCAGTTTAACCCTGCGCGCCAGCAAGTTGAGATTTCATGACTTCAATTTGAGCTTCCACCACAGCACTCAGAATTTGGATGGCTTCTGTCTGTGCTACAATGAAAGCCAAGATATCAGACGCTGCATCATGGTCAGGGCCATAAGTTGTTCTAATGGAGTTGGTCACCATTTCCACCCTGGAAAGAGTGAGCCCTATGTCAAGTTGGTGCTGGATTCCTCCATGCTTATTGACACTGACAACGGGCTTTCTGGCAGGCCTGCCAATGCACCAAGCAGTTCATTGTGCATACCCATCAGCCTTTGGCTGTACATTACCTGTCAAAGTCTTCATCTAAGTCCTCTGCAGCAAAATTTGGTGCGACCTCACCCTCTGGGGAGCTGGCATCTTTGCTACCCTTTCTCCCTGGCTGCAAGTCACTTGTGCCCAGTGACACTCTGCATATAGATCCTGCCTCAATGCCTAAAGTTTTCACAGTGCCAGTATATGAGCTGGGTATCTGAAAGGAGAAAGGCACAAAGGTAGGGTTGTAGTGTGTGAAAAGAGGAAAAGCAAGAAGAACCTGCTTATACCATCTGCAGCTAGTAAATCAGACAACATTGTGGGATGATTGGGAAGTGAGATGTGAGAAGGCGGATTAGTAGGAACATACTTCTATGATTTCGGCCCTGCCGCTGGTCACTGTCTCAGTTATGGCCACTCCAATGATGGCCAGCACCATCTCCTCGATGGAGGTGAGGACATACAGCCATGCCTGCTCTGTGCCAGATAGATGTTACTACCTCTGGTTATGTGTCAGCTTGTCCTGTGAGAGAGAGAGGGAAGTGTCAGTGAATGTGATGCTGTGATTGGGTAATGTGGCTGTCATAGTTGAATAGCTGGCAGTGTGTGCAAGCTGTATGTGTGGGTCATAGGCTTGCAGTAGCGCTAATTATGTGAGGGTGAGGTGAGGCTAAGAATGTTAGGTATGAGTTGTGCTTGACAGAGAATGTTGGTAGGTGAGTGAATGTGGTATGTGGAGTGGGGCATTGAGCAGTGTGTGAGGCTAGTGGTTCATTTGTAAAAATATGGAATTTGAAGATGCATTCATTGACCTTGACCACTCATGCGAGATCATTAAACGTTTTCTGCACTGCATCCAAGTCCTTGCAACTAGATCTCTTGAATTGTCAGCAATGGCTACCACTATATTATCAGGACCCACACTCTGCTGTCCACCTCCTATACCTAGGTTTCCAGTGCTGCATTAGAGAATCTTGGAGCACCTTGCTGTGCAATTTTCACACCTCTTTCTACTCAGACTCTTCTCCAGTCACATCCAGCAACTGCTGCATCCAGAATGCACCTCCCCTTTAAGTGGTGTTAATCTTGCATGAATCTGGGGCCCCCTGGTGAGGCATGCAGCCACTCAGCAGTGTGTTTGGTTGGCTTCATGCTACTATCATTTAGTAGGCAACATGAAGCTTGAGTGCTGCCTGCATCGTAACAAACAGATGCGGATTCATTGCACATTGCGACCCATATGCCCATTTTTCAGGCCATTATCCAATCTTCCCCCCCCCACCAAGTACCTTGTACTGCATTTATTTCAGTTTTTCATTATGGTCATTCGTAGGTTATATTTACAGTTGCCACACATTTAGGTTAATATCTGTATTGACACATTGGAAATAAATAGTTATTTAATTAGGCACCAAGTACTATTGAAAAACAAAATGGACTAAACAGACATTCCTACAATCCATTCTAAGAACAGGAACAAACATGACTTGGATAGCTTAAGGTTATTACGCTCAAACTTAGTTTAAGTACTGTCCTTATTTTAAGAACAGTTTACTAGCTGACAACAACAATTTGTACCTTTAACATAGAAAAATGCCCCAAGGTGCTTCACAGTGCAATCAGACAAAAACTGAAACCTAGACAAAAGAGATAGTATTAGGAGGAGTGACTAAAAGTTTGCTCAAGGAACTGGATTTTAAGGAGTGTCTTTATGGAGGAAGGGAGGTGGCGAGGCAGAGAGGTTTAGGGAAGGAATTTCAGAGTATGTGACCGAGATGGCTGAAGCCAACGCCGTTAATAGTGAGATAAAGGACGTAAGGGATACACAAGAGGCCAAAGTTGAAAAGCGCAGGATTCTCAGAGGATTGTAGGATAACAGAGGTGGGGAGGGTGCGAAGAGTGTAAACACAAAGGTGATAATTAATTTAAAAGCTATCAACAGGTGATGACTACCTGTTCATTCCCTGTACGTAAATTGTAAGGTTAATTTCAACCGAAATCCATTCTGACCACTTCAAATGATGACCTTCAGTTACCAGGGCAGGTTTGCTCTAAAATAAGCACTCACCAGGCAAAAATGTTCAAAGCCCAGTAAGGTCCATGCATTTGAAATGTAGCAATTTTGATTACAAAGACTCAAAAGAAAAGTGTTTCAATGAAACACAGAGGATGAAAAGAGGGTACAAAGGCTGATTGAAAACACTTAGACAGTTCTATTTCACTATTCTAGAAACTAGGTATTTTGGTTGATAATGAAAGAAATAAGCAACATAGGAAAGGTGGGGGATATAAAATATCTCAAACCTTTAAGTTTATTTCTTTCACCACTGAGAAATGGTAAACTATATAGAAGAAATTTAGAATGGAATTCTACACAAATATATTTGTTCTGAGAAACAAAATCATGAAATCTCTCAACACTAGCCTCCAACATCACTCCCACTAACTTTCTCGTCTTCCTTTTTTATTCCAATACTGCTACAGTCCGTTCTTTTGTTCTTCTAAGCTGTAAATGCACTGTCCTACTGCTCTTGGTTCTCCCTACATTCTCATCATGTTGAAATGAAGATGTATAGTTTCCTATGTCAAATACATTAATTTTGGGATCTCAAAATTGGAATTTTTACCTTTCAGTCCTTCCACCCTCTTTCAATCAACAGTCTTTTAAGCCCAAACTTGATGCAACTTAATCATTGGAGTCGATATCAACACATCTGAGCTGGAGAGTGGGGAGGGGTGGGGAGAGAAACAATGAAGGAGATGATAGTGGGCCCAAATCGCAGAAGATCATGGGCTACCAGGGAATGTCCAATTTCAACATGACACCTCATTATCATTTTACTTCTGGGTTTGTGTCTCCACTGCATGTGAGCAGGCGTGATATGCACCTGTGTGACACAATTTCACCTTGACTATTTAAAGGGTCAATGCAAAGATGGAATTTGGAGGAGTTGAGAGCATCGTAGGAGAGGAAAATTTAGAGATGGAGTTAGGATGGGCAAATGGCTGCGCCTCAGTTCAATGAGGCTTCACTTGATGTACTTTTGGGTGCAGTGAGGGCTAAGTTGGAGATACCATTCCCCAGCAATGGCAGATGTGATGAAGAAGGCAAGGCTTGTGGTGGCTGAGGAAGTCAGTAGCAGGAGTGTAGCGCTCTGTAGCTGGATGCAGTGCAAGAAGCAGTTTAATGACTTAACCAGGTCAGGAAAGATGAGCACACTTGCAGATTCACTTACATTTGTAGTGCACCCTCACCACCCTGACTCTGTCCTGTCAAGCATACTCCATCACATCACTCCTCACATCCACTTAAGTCTCATCAGCAGTCATCGTTCTGTTTCAGTGCACTTTCTCGCCTCCCCCTTTCTCCATCCATCACTCCCCCCAATCCTGATGTAATGTGATACCACCTCAGATAGTTCACCGATTCTCAGCCCACGTTCTCAAATGCATGCCAGTGCCACTTGCGGTGTATCTACCTGATAATCACCCTCAATGAATGCACTGCATTCATCGACGCACATATGCCTTACAGGCATTAGGTTCCCTTGCACGAGAAGAGACAAAAAAGCGGAAGAGGTCTGGAGGTGGACTATCTTATCCTAACACGGACATCTGCAGGGCAGGAGTCATGGAGATAAGTGGGATATCAGCACCCTTAAGCATCTAAGATGGCGAGATTCAGACTTCACTATTGCATGGTGACAACATAAAATATCTCATGCAAGACTAAGTCATGTTGACTTGATCTCAGCACCAAATGAAATTTCGTCACCTCAGTGATACGGAATTTCAACATTTTTACATTCCCATGACTAAATCATATCCATATCTTCTTTCCTCACATAAAAGGACAACACCCCATACCCCATGCAGACAGCGTTTCCCCAGAGGAGCCGATTCTTTCATTGGCGTTCCAGGCACCCACCACCCTCTGCGTAAAGAACTTTCCACGCATATCCCCCCTAAACTTTTCCCCTTTCACTTTGAACTCGTGTCCCCTTGTAATTGAATCCCCCACTCTTGGAAAAAGCTTCTTGCTATCCACCCTGTCTCTGTTGAGAGAACAAGTACTCTCACCAATGTTTCCCAGAGGAAACTGAGAAAGCAGCTGTAAGCACTGTGCCTCTGTTTGTATTGGGACTCCTGACCTTTAATCGTCCCCACGACGTGTTGCTAAGTCTCGCCTCCCTTTTAGTAATGACCCGGGAAATCAGTGCAGGAGGTATTAATTTCAAATCATATTTCTTGATTTACCTCATTTTCTCTTATTCTGTTCAAATTGATTATGTCCTGATTACAGGCATTGGTCTTGCCACTTGGTTCTCAATAAAAAGAAAACCACACAGAAAAAAAGAAATAAATTCCAGCAGAGAGAAACAGGTCATTTCTGCAAAGGCAGCGAAAATAGCATGAAACTTCACTGATACATGAAAATTATAACAGCAGTATTCCATAGCTCCCATATACCTTTTGAATGTATTATAAAGGTCAGAGCTAAAGAAGCTTCCTGATGGAAGTAAAGGTCTCAAGAGCAGTTACTGTGAAAAAGCTTTTCAAGAATCCAGACAATTTGTGTACGCCACCATCGACCCTCACTTTGGTGCTGTGGTTTGGTTCTATGATTTGTAGGAAAACTAGGCAAAGGGCTGGAACCAATGATGTGAGTACACAAATGCATAATTGATCTCTTTCAAAAATCTGAATATATTCATATTGCAACAGGAAGACTTCTTCTGTTTCAACCTATAAACTGAACAAATATTGCTTGGTAGACATGCTATACAGCAGCTCAGTATTGCAGTGAAATATGTTGATTGGTCTTTCAGTCAAGTGCAGAAATCACAAGACAGTTTACACTGTAATTGAATATTACCCAAGAAAAGAAATATTACGTTTTAAATAAAGCACTCTAATGTAAATATTAAGATTTTGTATAGCTGTTTCTTGACAGATAAACTGAATATTAGAAGTCTAAAGCGACTTCACAAAAAATGTAACAAGGACAATTAAACATATCACTAAAATGCATAATACATTCTTTCCAACACACAGGGAATAGGCTATGGCAGTGATTCTCAAACATTTTCATCTGCTGGCCACTTAGACAAGGTAACAAAACCCACAGACCACCTACTGGTCCTACCCCAGCCCTTTCACTTGCCACCGCAAAAAAACTCATCAGAATTAATGGGAAGAATGGCACTGCTTTTGATGAGACACCAAAGAGGCAGGGCTGGATTTTAAAGCCTTTCCGCCATCGGGAACGTTGGCGGGGAGGGCAATGAAGATCGGTGCGGCGGATGCCCGCCGCCGACCCCAATGGCAACAGGCTCCATGCCGATCTCAGCAGCGACGGCAAGGCTTTGTGGCGGACGCCCCGCCTCTCGGCGACGGGACCCCCATTTAAATATGTAAACTAATTTACATACCTGATTTAATGAGGATCTCGTCGCCTCCTTAATTGCCGCACCGATCTTCATTCGGGCGGCTGACAATGCCGTGCCTTCCAATCCCAGATCAGGGAAACGTGGTGTGACACCTGTGGGGAGGGAGGAGGAGGACCTTTTTCTCTGTGTGGGAGGAGGGAGTGGGGTTAAAACATTGTGGATTGGTCGGGGGGTGTTGGGAAGGGGTAAAGAGCAAAGTTGCTGCACTTTGTGGGGGGGGGGGGGGGGGATGAGGGGGGTGTGGGGGGGGGGGGGGGAGAAAGGTCAAATTCTTAATAAACAAATTCTAGGAGGGGAAAAGGGCAGGAATGTTTTGAAATGCCATTGTGGGATGGGAAAATTAATCTAATGGTAATTTAATTCTTTTGTTTAGTTATTGAACTTCAATTGGCCCTTTAATTTAAAAATCTTTATTAAGGGCTGTAAGCCTTTAAAATTGGCGCTGGCACCTGCGCATTAGCACCGGACGCTGTTGCCTGCGTTGGCTCGCCCACCCCCTCCACGTGATCGCGGGGGGGTGTTGGGGGAGGTGGTGCTGCGGCCATGCAGATGAGCTGCCGCGTTTGAAATCCCGGCGGCTCAGTGACGTGGTGCCTGTGCGGGTGGGGCACAATTTTTTACATCCGCTGCCTACTTCAGCGGCAGACTCTTAAAATACAGCCCATGATGTCTGGTTCCAAGCTGGGGAGTTTCAGTCTCATGCTGGGCTCCACATTCAGCCAGTTCCCCATCTTTGTTTTCAGCCCCACAAGTGTTGAAGATCCAATCTTCCAGTTGTATGTTGTTGGCAACAGGTGCGTCAGAGCTGCCTCGGCAAATCCAGAATACTCGGACCGTATGTGGAGCCAAAAGTCCATCAAACCTTTCTTGCTGAACACCAGTGACTTGCATTTTGGACCAGCTACGCACCACCAGTGTTTTGCAGCCAAAATGTTTGAGATCTATAAGTATGCCCACAAGCAAGGCAACAAAATAATTCACAAGTGCTTTATAGTTAGTCTCATAGCAGAGGTATGTTCCACCACTGGTCATGATTACATATATGTGCTCTATTCAAACAGAAAAGCTTGTTTGTGAACACAAAGTTTTAAATATCTTTTGTTTTTGGCTATAAAAAAAAAAGTTGATACAGATTTGTGATATTACCACTGGCTATTTTGTTTTAATTAGCAGAAAAAGAATTTGAACTTAAAAAAAAACTGCATATTAATATCCTTTTACTCCATAATTTTCAACATTTAAAATATTTTACCTGTGATATAACATTGTTTGGTATTCGATCATAAATGTATCTCATATATTCCACGGTCATCTCCAGAATGGATGCCACATCAGTTCGCCTACCCCTCACATAAGGCAGAAGCACTCGTAACTGGTCACAACAATCCTTAATGCGTTCTCTAATTATAAATTTTAAAAATAAGGTAATTAATTGCTTCTTAATTCTAATAAAAACACAAGAATAAGAATCATTGAAAGACGAAAAAAGGACATTTGGCTTGACCTTCTAATGTTCTCCTGCAACCTGATAAGTAACTGCATTTGGAATTCTCCTAATGTTTAATTACACATCCTTACCTGGTAGATTATTCGCAATGATTATTATCCTTCAAATAAAGCTGGTTTTTAATATTATGGTTTAATACTTATTTTTCATTAACCTGAAATACTAATACAGTAATCAAACTAATACAATTTCTTAAAGTAATAAAGTCTCTCCAACTAACGCAGAACCTCACATATAATCTCTCACATTAATACAGTGCCTCAAACTAGTACAGCACCTCAAAATAAAAGAAGAGTCTCTCACACTTTTGCATTCTGGTTTCATTCTGGAAATCCAAATCTAGGATGTGCTACAGTCTATTTTATTTTTTAACATCCTTAAAGAAGTTTAAAATAGGGTCTTAACCTTTACAAATTCATGATTAAGCTACTGGTAATAATCCAGCAAACTCAATGTTTTCCACTATGTTGTGCAGTAATAATATTACACTAATGGGGCTAGTTGCCCGGGTCAGATTATTCCCCTTTTTAAAGATAGGCAAAGTCACCATGCTGCTCGGCTCTTCTCTCCAGAATGTCTATTCACTCAGTAGCAAGGTCATTGCCATCCACCATATTATTGTGGATGACTGCATTGACATTCTGGCTTTGACTTAAACTTGACTCACAGATGTTGACACGGTTAGCGGGAATGAATCTAGAAGAATCACTCGACACTCAGGTCTGCTCCAATGTCAAACAATTTATTTAGTTACGCCAGCTGGGAGCAGGTCACTGGGCTGTCCAGATGCCTCTCCACCGAACAAAGGAAAATCATCAATACTTATACATTTTCAAACAGTTACTCAGCCCATCCTGGCTGGACATGGTCCAATCACAACGATTATAGATCATATACATTGATTATTAGAGCCAATAGAAGTGGTTACTAGGCATGAAAGGGGCGGCATGACCAACCCACGGACAGATCGGGGATTACTCATGATGTTTTCCATTCCTTTCTAGTCCCCATCCTTGGTTCTCATGTACGCACACCACCTTATCTTAACCTTGTTACAGGCTGGTATCTTTGTCAGCATTCCACAAGGACATCTGCTCTCCATTGAATAAGTCTTTGTTTGAATTTATATTACTCAGTTCCTGTGTGGAATATGGTCAAGTTGGCTAAGCCCCATGATGCCTTGCAACCTCTTCATTGTTCTCTAAGATTATATGTTACTAGTTACTCAAATAACATTTAAATAGTATGATATTTACTGCAGGTGCCTCTGCGCTTGGGAATACCCTTCAACAACACCTTGTTCCTTATTGAAACCGGCCCACATTCCTGGCCCCATTGTCCATGATAACTAAAGTGGTCACTGTAGTCTTTCACTAAGACAAGACTGAACAGTAAAAATTTTCATTATTGTGCATAATGTTTTTTTGCTATGACCACCTCTAGTGCTCTCTTTGCACTTCTAATATCATTTTAACATTTCCCTATATTCCTCACCAACATAGCTTGCCCTTTTCCATCGTGAGCATTTTATTGATTCCTTCTCTTTATTTCCCCATTTATTCATTGTGTCAACTGCTTCTTTAACTTGCATTTATACCCATCCTGCATTTTACCATTACAGATTTTAAAGTTCTACATTCTTCCTCAAAAAACTATTTCACAGTTCCATTTCTTTTAGTTTATCATTCATTTCACTGAGGTTTGGCTTCTGGAAGTCAAATCTTTCTATCTTGGTGTTCAGTGGTGGCACTGGTTGCTGGATATCAAATTTAACTATGTTGTGTTCACTTAACCCCAGAGTCCACTGCTTATATGTTATAGATGTTTCCCTAATTGTGTGCAAGAATGAAGTCTAAATAAGAGTTCCCCTAGAGGGGTCCATAATACTTTCAGCTACACATTCCCATCACCAATCACTGCATTATGTATATGTCATTATCTGATCATTTTTCTATAACTGACCCTAATTTTTAAATCCTGTCCTCTACCTGCTTGCGTGTTCAAGCAGGTACTTTGCCTTCCAAAGATACCATTTCAACTCTTCCTGTCTGCTGTCATTCTTAGACGACTTAAATGCCTGTAGATTGAGTTCTGTAAACCCTAGCATGGGTATAGTAACAAAATGGTTGTGTTACTGGACTAGTAATCCAGAGGCTTGCACTAATGAGTTCAAATCACATCATGGCAGCTGGAGAATTTGAATTCAGTGAATTAAATAAATATGGAATTAAAAAGCTAGTATCAGTAATGGTGACCACGAAACAACTGGATTGTCTTTTTTAAAAAAAGACTATCTGGTTCACTTTAGGGAAGGAAATCTGCCATCCTTACCAGGTCTGCCTACAAGTGACTCCAGACCACAGCAATGTGGTTGACTGTTAACTGCCCTCTGATATGGCCAAGCAAGCCACTCAGTTGTACCAAACTGCTATGTTTGCAGCGATTGAAGAAGGTGGCTCACCACAACCTTCTCAAGGGCAATATGGGATGGGTAATAAATGCTGACCTTGCCAGTGATGCCCACATCCTGAGAATGAATAAAAAAGGCACTGCAATTTCTTTCTGATACACATACTTCCAATTCATTTTCATTCAGTCTTACATTCAAAAGGTAATTCAACTGTTACCTCCTCATCCGTTCTATGCTGCTATGTAGTGATGCACCTGCACAGTGTTTCTTGCAGTTAGGTTCTGAGGATGGGGATTCTGGCGATTCCAATTCACATGATACCCCATTTCCTTCAGATTCTGAGCTAAGTAAACACAATGTTATTGAACAATATATTAAAATTAACTTTGTAAATATTTCCATCCTTTTTACTGCTCTGAAATCGGACAATATTATTTAATTCAAATACACACCCTCAACCAAGTTGGAACCAAGAGATGAAGGGGTAGATTTTTCAAGTTAGAACTTCTAATACAGACCTTATGATGGGAACACATACCAGAAATTCTGCTACAGAGGTCAATGTGCTCTCTTCGGGGCTTGCATAATTTTTCAAAAATCGAAACAGGCCTCGAAACCAAAATGGTAACCTCTAGGCCCGGAAATAATGAATTGTAGCCAAAAGTGTTATCCCACACACAAAAAAATTCTACCAATGGAAAAACATGGATTTGAGTGTTCAAAGCAGAACTGTGCTAACCTACATTTAAAATATTAGAAGGAATGAGTTATTTGGGTAGATATTTTTATTTTATTTTAGAGATACAGCACTGAAACAGGCCCTTCGGCCCACCGAGTCTGTGCCAACCATCAACCACCCATTTATACTAACCCTACACTAATCCCATATCCCATATCCCTACCACATCCCCACCTGTTCCTATATTCCCCTACCACCTACCTACACTACGGGCAATTTTTATAATGGCCAATTTACCCATCAACCTGCAAGTCTTTGGAGGTGGGAGGAAACCGGAGCATTCGGCGAAAACCCACGCAGACACAGGGAGAACTTGCAAACTCCGCACAGGCAGTACCCAGAATTGAACGCGGATTGCTGGAGCTGTGAGGCTGCGGTGCTAACCACTGCGCCGCCCGATATGTTCCACAAAAAACATTTCTGATTGGAATCCACTATTGTTTAGGTTAATTAAAGATGATCTCATCACTGTTCAAATGGAAGTTACAAAATTTAGCTGAAATAGCATGAACCAAAAGAAACCACAAATATTTGTGCAATCAGAATATTCAAAGTATTTCAAGCAATTTTTTTGGCTTCTCCTTCAACCCTGGTTTGTTCTGAATACTTTGCTATCGTGACGACTACGAAGTTAGTTTGATTACTAAGTTAGATTTTTGATACTGTAATATCAATACAGAATAAACTCACCTTCCAATTGCAGTTGCTATCGAGTTATGACTTTTCACTTGTGTCGCAGTCAATGAATCCATTGCCTCTAATTCCATTATCTTTTGCTGTAAAATATAGAGCATACTTTTCTAGATTGTATTGCAAAATACTGTGGAGCCCTTAAACAATGCTTTTAAGAAAGAACACTATGCTTTGAAGAAGATTGGTGTTGTCTAAAATGCTATTTTACAATGCAATTTCAATCTTATTAATAACACATTGCCTTAACAGCCGATATTTTCTTTAAAAAATAAAGTTCATACTTTTCTCGGGTTTGATAATGACACCTGCAATGGAGGAATAGGGAGGTCGGGCAGAGAGGAAGTCCAGCAATGGAGAGTAGAATGTTGGAACTGACAAGACAAGAAGCATTTGTGGAAGTGGCAGGGGGTTTGGTTCAGTTTGGTTATCTTAGGGATAGGGAAATATTGGTGTGATATTCCCACATTTTAGTAGTCCTGTTGTGGAAGGGGATTGTAACTGGGAGTTGGAAACATAGGGAGGGAACAGTTCCACGTATTCACAACACAGGGAATAATATTGGATTTGGCAACATTGGGAGAGGTGAGCTGAAAATTTCCAGAAACACAGTAATTATTCCTGATACTGATATCACAGATTCAAAAAAATTCTGCATTGCAGACTAGTCCTGAATGTTATATACTAACATATTTAAAATCTTTAATCAATGACAGATACTTATAGAATAGGTCATTTTCATATTCCTACATCAATACCATTGTTCAATTATAAAAAAGGATTTTTTCTTCAAAATGATAAACAGTTTACAACATGATGATTCTTACCGTAAGCCACTTTCAATCCTCTTTATACAGGACTTGAACCCATCACTGCAACATGAAAGAAGGTAGCGGTAGCTGGATGAGGAGTAAAAACATAGCTAATGCCAAGCTATTGAAGAAGAAAGTGGTCAAAGCCAGTGTTCAAAATCTTGAAAATGAGAAATTTGCAGGGCAAAGGGGAAAGAGCAGGTGAACTTGGGCTAATTGAACGACTCTTTTAAAGAGCTGGCACTCGCACAATAGATCGGATGACTGCCTGCTGTGCTGTATGATTCTGTAAATCTAAGGCCACATCAAAGATGAAAAACCAAGTGCAACAGAAGCGTAGTGTAACAGGCAGGAAATGTGATGCAACAGATAGGAAGTGCACATTAGTAACATTATTAAAATTATATTCCTAGTCACACGGGGAGTCATGACTAAGTGTAGTCTTCAGGTGAAGCAGGCTTAGAGGACGGGGATAATTAGACCAGGATGAGCAGGCATAATTCAGAGCCTATTTTAAAGTCAACAATTCTGTCCTTGTTTTTCAAAATATACAAATTTATAGTTAAATAGCAACTGACAACAATTTGAGAAGCAGAGTTTGTTGGAGTAATAGGAGTTTCTCTGCGGAACAACAAAACTACTTGAATTTGAAGAGCACCTTCAATGTAAGTAAAATCCCAAGGCTCTTCACAGAGGCATAAAGAAAAATGGAAGTCAAGCCAAAGAGGAACGATTAGGAGGTGCTAGGAGATAGAAAACTGGGGTGCTATGGTGCCACTGCTAAAGTGGCAAGAGGTGTAATCACAGCATAGTGAGTTTGCATAGGCATCTTCCATTAGAAATGCTGAGAAAGGAATACAAATTATGAAAATTTGACCAAAGGAGGAAAGGTTTGTAGACAAGTAGTGCATGCGGAGACAAGACTTTTAGTTTATTATACAGATACTAGCCTTTTATAACAGTGGAAGATAAACAATATGTTCTTCAAGGTGTTGGTTTACCAGCAACTGAAAGTTAAACTGCATTTTTATTACTCGATATTGTAGGATTTTGTCCAGTGATCAAATTCCATGATTCTGTCCTGTTCTCCATGCAAATTGTAAATAAATGGCCTATATTATTATATGCTCCCTTACTCAATTTTATTTCATTTTAAAAACTCAGATAAACAGCAATATCTATCAGGTTTTTGGTCAGTATCTGGCATTAGGAGGGTAGTAGATCCTGAACTTTGGTAGCACGGAGGTGGCAGGTGGGAAGAGATGATGGTCCTGGGTTTAGGCAGAACAGGGATGGGGATCCTGGAGCTTGGCTACACACACTGGTGACAGTACTGAGGTTTAGTATTCCATGTAAGTGTATATTGGGTTTTGCAGCATTAGTGAAGTGAAGAGGGAGAAGATATGGATCATTGTGTTTAGCGATACTTTGATTGCATTGGGAGTCCTGGAGTTTGATATCACAAAGGATGTGGAGGCAAGGGTGGAATGTGTGATTTGGCTTACCAAGTGATTTGGGGATTTGACTGTACAAGGGCAGGGGACCGAGAATCACAACCCAACTTCCCCTGCAGGGATAAGCACCAACATGCTGCACCATGGACATTTGACTAAATTATTGACTCAGCCACAGACATGGGGGCAATTAATCTGTACAAAAAGTATATAGCCAATCTAAAGTCATCAAAACACAGTCCAACTTAAAACACATTTCTCCCTTTATATAAAGTAGCTAAGCGTACAAACATCAATGGAGTGCAGCACAACTCTATTAGCTAGCTAGCAAGCAAAACAGTATGCAATACCAATGCAAATTACTTTTATTGACAGAATAGAGCCAGCGACACCATGTACTAACATTGCGTTAGCATGTAGCCAGCCAGCAAAACTATTACACGATAGAAACCAGGACTGTGAGAAGTAAGTCAGATAGCTGGGCGGGTGTGATGTTTAAAGGTATGTCTGTGTTCATTCTGTCCTGTATGGTAGAAAAGCACTTTATAAACGCCACTGTGTTCTCTTCATTCCCAGCAGTATGTCTGACCAGCATATACTGAAGGCCTTTCCCCGAGTATTGTACACACCAGAATAGGTTAGTGGCTGTATATGTGAAGGGGTAGTTACAGGACAACACAATAGTAACTCCTTCACTACTGCTACTACAAAAGACACTTGTATGAACATACATACGAACATATGAATTAGAAGCAGGAGTAAGCCATTTGGCCCCCTCGAGCCTGCTCCACTATTTGATAAAACCATGGCTAATCTGAATGTGGCCTCAACTTCACTTTCCTGTCTGCGCCCCATAACACATGACTTCCTGGTCTGTCAAGAATCTATCTAAGCCAGCCTTGAATATATTCAATGACCCAGCCTCCATTGCTCTCTGGGAAGAGAATTTCACAGACTAATGGCCCTCAGAGAAAACATTTCTTCTCATCTCCATCTTAATTGGGAGACCCCTTATTTTTAAACTGTGTTCCCCATTTCTAGTCTCATCCATAAAGAGAGATATCCTTCCAGCATCCACCTGTCAAGTCCCCTCAGGATCTTATGTTTAATAAGATCATCTCTCATTCTTCTAAACCCCAATGGGAATAGGCCCAACCTGCTCAACCTCTCCTCATAAGATAATGCCTTCATCCCAAGAATCAGTCAGGAGAACCTTCCTTGAACTGCTTCTAGTGTAATTTTATCCTTTCTGAAGTAAGGAGACCAAGCCATTCACAGTACTCCAGATGTGGTATCGCCAAGGCCCTGTACTGCTGCAGCAATACTTTCCAACTTGTATATTCTAGTCCCCTTGCAATAAACAACAACATTCGATTTGCCTTGCAAATCACTTGCTGTACCCGCATACTAATTTGTTGTGATTCATGTACCAGGACACCCAGATCCCGCTGTAACACAGAGTTCTGCAGTCTCTCCATTTAAATGCTATTCTGCTCTTCTATTCTTTCTGCCAAAGTGGACAAGTTCACATTTTCCCACATCATACTCCAGGGTTGTCCAACCTTTTCGCATGGTGGGGGGGCACTACAGAACAATTTTTGTCTTATTTGGAGGGCCGGTGAGACAATTTCGGAAAGATAAAGGCATTAAAAATTTATCTTACTAATAATCTACAACAGCAACAAATGTACATTTTGGTGAAGAAGCTTTAAATGAGAAGACTAATTTATTGACTTACTTTCTCTTCACTATGTTGGACACTGATTTAGTGAAGTACCCTGGCAATTTTTTTGCTTGGCATTTTTTTTTGCTTGCAGAAGTAGACAGTGTTTGCCCGCACACTTGTAGCGATGTGGAGTATCCGGACAGATGTCCACTGTCAGGAGTGTTCTTGATCACTCGCTCTCTTTCTGTCCCCCCTCTTTCTCTCTCTCTCTCTCTCACACACACACACTCTGTCCCCTTCTTTCTTTTGCACTCTCTTTCTTTCTGCTCCCTCTTTCTCTCTCTCTCACACTCACTCTCTATCCCCTCTTTCTCTCTCTCTCTCTGTCTGTCTGTCCCCCTCTTTCTCTCTCTGTCTGTCTGTCCCCCCATTTCTATTTCTGTCCACCCCTTCTCTCTCTTTCTGCTCCCCCTTTCTCTCTCTCTTTGTCTGTCCCTCCCTTCCTCTCTGTCTCTGTCTCTCTATCTCTCTCTGTCTGTGTCTCCCATCTCTCTCTCTCTCTCTCTCTTTCTGTCCCCCTCTTTCTCCCTCTCTATGTCCTCCTCTTTCTCTCTCTCTGCCCCCCCTTTCACGCTCTCTCTGCCCCCCCTTTCTCTCTCTCTCTCTCTGCCCCCCTTTCTCTCTCTGCCCCCCTTTCTCTCTCTCTCTCTCTGCCCCCCCTTTCTCTCTCTCTCTCTGCCCCCCCCTTTCTCTCTCTCTGCCCCCCCCTTTCTCTCTCTCTCTCTCACACTCTGCCCCCCCTTTCTCTCTCTCTCTGCCCCCCCTTTCTCTCTCTCTCTCTGCCCCCCCTTTCACTCTCTCTCTCTCTGCCCCCCCTTTCACTCTCTCATCTCTGCCCCCCCTTTCACTCTCTCTCTCTCTGCCCCCCCTTTCTCTCTCTCTCTCTCTCTCTCTGCCTCTCTCTCTCTCTCTCTCTCTCTGCCCCCTTTCTCTCTCTCTCTCTCTCACTCTGCCCCCCCTTTCTCTCTCTCTCTCTCTCTCTCTGCCCCCCCTTTCTCTCTCTCTCTCTCTCTCTCTGCCCCCCCTTCTCTCTCTCTCTCTCTCTCTGCCCCCCCTTTCTCTCTCTCTCTCTGCCCCCCCTTTCTCTCTCTCTCTCTCTCTCTGCCCCCCTTTCTCTCTCTCTCTCTCTCTCTGCCCCCCCTTTCTCTCTCTCTCTCTCTCTGCCCCCCCTTTCTCTCTCTCTCTCTCTCTCTCTGCCCCCCCTTTCTCTCTCTCTCTCTCCTTTCTCTGCCCCCCCTTTCTCTCTCTCTCTCTCTCTCTGCCCCCCCTTTCTCTCTCTCTCTCTCTTCTCTCTGCCCCCCTTTCTCTCTCTCTGCTCCTGCCCCCTTTCTCTCTCTCTCTCTGCCCCCCCCTTTCTCTCTCTCTGCCCCCCCCTTTCTCTCTCTCTCTCACACTCTGCCCCCCCTTTCTCTCTCTCTCTGCCCCCCCTTTCTCTCTCTCTCTCTGCCCCCCCTTTCACTCTCTCTCTCTCTGCCCCCCCTTTCACTCTCTCTCTCTCTGCCCCCCCTTCTCTCTTCTCTCTCCTCTCTGCCCCCCCTTTCTCTCTCTCTCTCTCTCTCTCTGCCCCCCCTTTCTCTCTCTCTCTCTCTCTCTCTCTGCCCCCCCTTTCTCTCTCTCTCTCTCTCTCTGCCCCACCCTTTCTCTCTCTCTCTCTCTCTCTCTGCCCCCCCTTTCTCTCTCTCTCTCTCTCTGCCCCCCCTTTCTCTCTCTCTCTGCCCCCCTTCTCTCTCTCGTCTGCCCCCCTTTCTCTCTCTCTCTCTCTCTGCCCCCCCTTTCTCTCTCTCTCTCTCTCTCTGCCCCCCCTTTCTCTCTCTCTCTCTCTCTCTGCCCACCCCTTTCTCTCTCTCTCTCTCTCTCTCTCTGCCCCCCCTTTCTCTCTCTCTCTCTCTCTCTGCCCCCCCTTTCTCTCTCTCTCTCTCTCTCTCTCTGCCCCCCCTTTCTCTCTCTCTCTCTCTCTCTCTCTGCCCCCCA